>NC_089256.1:0-4800000 GCF_963930625.1 Muntiacus reevesi | reverse complement strand
CAGATTAAAATCAAAATAAAAACATTTTAGACAAGTTTGTACTAGATGCATTAATACAGTTTTTAGAATGAAACTTAACCACATTTCTCCATGAAATTGAAGAAGCACTTCAGTTAAAGTTTATTTCATTCAGGGTGCATCCAACCCTATTAACATAGGGTAACATGATGTTACATGTCACAATGGGCTAAGAAATACCTTATGGTATGTAATGTAATAATCTTGACTGTGTGGAAGTAAAACATGAAATGATAAAAGTAGAAATAACATTTGATTTATTTATTACTGCATTCATCCTCTTAAAGCAGTGAAAGTGAAAGTGTTAGTTCTTAATCATATCCAACTGTTTGCCATCTTGCGGACTGTAGCCTGCAAGGCTCCTCTGTCCATGGGATTCATCAGGCAAGAATATTGGAGATAACATTTCATTTATTTATTACTGCATTCATCCTCTTAAAGCAGCATCTTTACTTAAAAATGACCAGTAGCATAGTCTTAATGATGCCTTATGCATAGACTTTCTAGAGGACTGTTAATGTTTATTGTCCATGAATCTATGTCCTTTGCAATATTTCCACAATTCTTTTCAGTTTATACTGATCCTCTGAGTCCACAACTGAATACATTTGGTCATTGTCTTCTTTAGCTTCATGTCTCTTATCTGGTCCCTGGAGAGTCTAATTGACAGCTTTGGCATTACCAAACAGATCTCCTCACCAGCACTTGGGAAGTGATGATATATAAAGGAGGTCCCAGTTTTCAAATGTAAATATCCTTGGACTTCTCTTGCTTTGCTATGTACAGCAGATAGAAAACTGAAATTGTGGACACAAGTTTGAAATGTCTTCTGAAATATGAGTGATAAGTAGAGCTCATGCACTGAATGGGTTTGGCATTCGATTTAGAGCATCTGAATCCAAGTGTGTGTAGTAGAGAGGGTTGAAATGGGCAAGGAGCAGTGGTGAAGGCCATCATAGGGGTCAAGGTGGAAGGGACTCTCTTCAAGGTGGAAGGGACTCTCTCCAAGGTAAGAAGAGAGATTTGCCCTTTGGACTTCTAAAGGAAGAAACTCTTTGAAAGAGATCATGCAATGCTATTGTTAGTTTTTAAAAATATGATTAAATTAGATTCCATAAAATTGGAATTTAGAAAGAATACAGCTATATTCCATAAGTCACAATACATTGCTACCAATATGTATACTCACTAAACACAACTAGGTAACATTTTGATTGATCTCTTTCCAGGCTCTGTGTGTGTCATATATGTTTGTGATTATGTGTTTCTCAATATTCCCTAATGTTTTAAAATCTTGATTTGCCTTCAAGTACCTCATATTTTTTATGTTCACATTGTGTATGTAATTATTTATGACTACCTGACTGATTTTTAAAATCTTGATATTTCCCAAGATTCTGTTTTTGACTTTTTTCTGCTTTCTATTAACTCCCAGATCACTCTCAATTCTATCAGAATAGATAACACCTAAGAACTTCTAAGTCACAAATTTATATTTTATGTTTCAGATTCCCAAATATAATGATTAATCATTAAGGTATTCCAAAATTAATAAACTATTTCATTGATAACTAATATATGTTAGTTAGCTCATTAAGATCTTAGTATATGTTGGGATAGTATTGTGAGTTCTGGATATTTAACATGGAAAGTGGTGACAAATTTTAGGTGAGGTTATCATATCAGCTCTTTTAGGCTGCTGTGTGAAGAAAGGCAGTTGAAAACTTTGAAAGAGATTAGCAGGGTATGGATACTGTCTAAGTGAGGATGATGACAATCTGATGATTGCAGACATGGAGAGAACTGAATGGATGGAGATTCGATTGACAGGAGCCTAGATTGAATGTAGGGGCAGGAGGGAAGCATCTGGCTTAGGTTTTAGGTCTCTGAGAGTGTGTGTGGGAAGATTATGGATTTCCTGTGCAGCAACACCCTGGCATTGCTCTATTGAAGACAACTTACTCAGGACTTTTTGTTGAATCTTTACTGTGTAGCAAGTAAGAAGTGCAAGACTGGAACGTGAACCTATATTTGAATCCTTTTGAGACTAGGATGAGGTACAAGTGGAGACTAGTGGCTGGAGATAATGTAGAACTTGTTTTTGAATTAGGGCTGTAAAAGGCTTTTAACCATCTTAAGAAATGTTTTAATTTATTTTTTTAACATGTTCTTATTGAGGGCCCCGTTTTAGGAGCTGTGGACTTGAAGAAGAATATCCTATTCTTAATGTGCTTAGAATCTAGTGTAGAAATTTCTCGTGTGATAAACAGGCCACAGGTAAGCTTAGCTAGAGATCCCCAGCTCACAGGGAACCCAGGTACCTTCAATTACACCAGGTGGGACATACACATCATTTTCTATGTGTGCTCTGTGGGAAATTTTAGGATGTACTAGCGTTGGAGACAAGTTAGGCACCTACAAAAGGTAATAAGAATAACAATAAAACAATGTAATGGTGTAACAAGAGAATATAATGTAATAATTTTTTAAAAATTTGTAATATAATGATGCAATAAAAAATAAGGTCATAATAAAAACCTTGCTGGGGCAATGGTTTGGATGACATTTTCAAAGCAAAAATTCCTCAGGAAGCTGGAAGAATTGGTACCTATCTTTCTGGAGGCTTCAAGCCTGAAAATTCTGGTAGAGTTTCAACTACAAAATTTCTCATTTGTTTCTTCAGTAACTACTTATTTTTTCAGAAAAAAATGACATTAAGAATCTTCCTTCCTATTTTATCAGCTGATGAATTTTGAAAATGCAGTACCTAGAGAATGGATGGAGGTATAATGATTTGTCTCTGTACTATTTTCCCCTATGGATAAAAAATTGGTGTGGAGAGGTGATGTAGCTTCTTATTAAGTTGAACTTCAGTGTTTCCTGAAGTGATATCATACTCCTTGAATTATTTACTTCCTTCAGCTCTTGAAAGTTTTAGTTCTCTGAGAGCTTCTAATACTTTTTAGAAAAGAAGCATCATTTCATAGCTCCTAAAACTGCAAGGTTGTCTGTTAAAATCATTATTTTTCATCATAAATTTGCTGCACATATCAAATTACATTGTTTTAAATTTTTGGTACATAAACACTTCATTAAATTTGTATGATTGCATTGTTTTGCCGCTCTTTTTGCTCAAGGAAGCATTCGGAAGGTCAAATAAAATGGCCATTTGTTAAACCCAGCTTCCAATGCAACCATTCTATGAAACTGAATAGATTCCAAGGGGTTTTAAATTGTGATTTGGAGTTGGAACCAAATAAATTAGGGGATCTCTTGGAGTGATTGCAACAATTCAATTTAGTCTAGGTCTAGAAACTCATTGGGTTTACTGAATTACTAATATGAATATAAATGTGAAGCTATTTGCAACATATATTAATTATTCATAATTAACAGCATCCAGCTTTGTTGAGCTGGTCTCAAAACCCTGCAGATCTGTTGTGTCAGCAATTTGAAACAATATCAAAATCTGTGACTGCCTTTTCCAATGCCACAGATATATTATTACCTCTATGAGTCTTTAATAATGAGGGTGCAGCCTGAACCTCAAACCCCATGTCTGAGCCCTCCCACTCCCCTGCATCCTTCCTTGGGGTGCTTTAATCCCAAATGGAGATTTTTTTCCCCCTAAACTTTTAGAGTAGAGCACAAAAACCATTCTTCCATTTTACACATATACAGTGTAGGCTCTTACACACAATCACTCTGATAGAACCTCTAACCATATCAGCCCACTGTTATAATCAAGCTTTTTGTGATAAGAGTGTTTTAAACTGTCTTGACAAATGCTTATAATTATAATAGTTATCATATGGAGCACTCAGTATCCTCAAAGGGATTTAAGTATGTGATAGAATCTTCCTTTTAACAGAGTTTATCAGCCAGCAGATTTCCATTCTTATATGCAAAAGCACATTTTAGATACATAAACCACAATAAATGAGGTCTTAACTCTGTCAACCACTGTAGTAATCAAGCCTCTTTCTTTCTGAAGTATTTAAACTATCTCATTAAATATATTTCTAGAGGACATAATGATGTTCCTTCATATAAGCAAGGAGAATGTCTTGTATTTATACACTTTCTTACTAGACTCCAGAGTTTTAGAAGTTTGGTCACTGGGATAATTGGGCCACCAGTCTTTCTCAACCCCCTTCTCCTACCTGTCAACTCGAATGGCTGGAGAAAAATAATTTGCCAAATTGAGAAAGTTGCTATGAGACTGGAGAGAAGTGTTGGACAAAGTAAGCAAATATACAATCTGTCACCTTTAAAGGCTCTGAGGAATAATTTATGAGCTCTCCAGACTAACGTCAGTGGCATGACCTAGAAACATGGGCATTTCTTTTGTAAGTCTAAAATATTTATCTGATGGTTTAAAAAGATGGCAAAATTTGACCAAAATGTTCCATGAAGGCTCTCAAGCAGTTTCAGAGTCAGACAGTGTGCAGGCCTTATTCAACTTCTGGACTGGGCATATTTTGAGTTACATTTCAAATGAGTCCAACTTATCTCCCAGTTGAATTTCAGAGTTTGAGGGTCAAACACTAGTTTTCATATCTTTTGATTCTTCCAAAGGCATTGACTATAGCAGGTAATAAATATGAGCTGTGATGCAAAGAATGAGACATTTGTGTTTTGTGGAATCAGACATTACTTTATTGCTTTATTTTGACTGATCAGTCTGTTACTCCATCCTCTACTATAGATCTCTTTCATATGTATAGATCTATAATGACTGATGGGGTAAAATACTTTAAAAAGCTGAAATAAAAAGCAATAAAATGATAATGATAATATATATATATATACCTTTTATGTATATACTACATGTATTCTTATATGCTACATGTGTACATATATATATATATATATATATGCATGCATGTACACACACATATTGAAGGAATGGCTATACAGGCTTAAATAGTAAAAGCAAAGTGCTTTTACTTATAAGTGCTTGCTTATTCCTCTAAAATAATATGCTCTCAAAAAAAAAAATAAAGTGCTTGCTTATTATCATTTTCAATACAATGATTATAAATAGTGAGAGAAAGATGCTATGTCTTTTTATGGTCATCTTTTTATCCTGATGCCCTCACACTCAAAAGTCAAAGTTACACTACTAAGCTTAAGATGTCATAGTTCCAATATAATATAAGTCCTGTAAAGAGAGTTGCCCCCTCACATGGACTCTGTTACCTTCTTTGTATGTGCCTTTCAGGGAGTGTGCTTATTTACTGCAAATAGCAATGGCACAGCCATAAATACACTGGACGGCTTTGCTTCTCACAATCTGGGAAAATGGCAAAATCAAAGCCAAATGAATGAGGTGGTACTAAGATGCTGATGGTATTTGTAAAGGGCACAAGCTTATTTTGCTGTGCTGAGTAATGTATGGGCAGTTATCTGGTGTCAGGGCTGCAGGAAGACCGATGCTGTTTCACTGAGAGCAGTTTTTATCCTAGGGGAACAATCAAATTGAGGAAATCAAAAGCCTCATGTAAAGTGGAAGCCACTTCTCTTGAATTTGATGAGGCGTGACATTGCTGTGGGCTAAGGTACCATTTTTTCTCCTTACTGTATGGAATATTCCACGCAGTTTTCTTTCTATATAAACATAGTAAAATGTTCCACTGTGCACTTTTAAGCTCTTATTTTTGCTATTGGCTACCTCTGGGTGAAACCATGTTGTCTTGTTTGATTGCTCTAGGTACATCAACAGACAACACTCTCAAAATCTAACAGAAGCCTTTTGGGTATTTTTTTGGGTATCTGGAGGGGTCCATACAGGGGAGATGAGTCTTCAGATCCTTAGCCCATCTCAATTTGGTGTCACTGTTGAGTCATGCTATTGTCTACATTACTGTCTCTACTAAGCAGAATCTTCTCTCCAAGGACAGAGTCCTCAGGCTCAGTTCAGTTCGGTCACTCAGTCGTGTCCTACTCTTTGTGACCCCAGGAACTGCAGCACAGCAGGCTTCCTTGTCCATCACCAGCTCCTGGAACTTGCTCAAACTCATATCTTCCATTTATTCACTGGCCCCGAGACTCTGACAAATCTCTTTGTTTGAATAATTTGACTAGGTTCATTTCACAGAATTAAATTCCTCCTTGTAATACTCAGACTCCTAGCTGTCAGGGCTGCCCTAGAATGAAAAGTCAAGTGTCTTGTGTCCATGCTGCTTGGTGGGAAATAGACAAAATCATGTTAAGAAATTGTGTGGCTCTGTGTTGCTTGGCATCAGAGACTCGCTGTGATTGGAATTGAAAAGCATGTCAGCATCTGTCCTCATTCTGCTGCTCGGCATAGTGTTTCTGACAAGCAATGCTTCATCATAGAAGCAGATTTTAGAAGGACTTGTGCAGAACACTGTACATCCATAAATCAAAGAGCAGGGCTGCCCAGGTCCTCCTAGTTAGAAATAAATGGAATTGAAAATGAAATGCCTAGTAATGAACACTTTGCTGAAAAGGTTAACAACAGGGACAGGGAGTGGGAGATGAGAGAATGAGGACTGGGTGATTTATTAAATTGACAAAATCCCTAATTTTGCAACTTAACACCATTTCCCTTTGTTCTGCTCTCAGTAGAGATGGAGAGCAGCTGGTTGGTACCACCTGTGTAAGAATCTATCATATTCTTGAATACCATTAATAAATTTTCCCACAGCCTTTTCAGCTTTAGAAAAAGATCAATTCCTTTCAGCTTCTCAAAGTGGTAAATCATGCCACCAGTCCAGGAATTCAAAATGTTTTTGGAGGATGGTTTGTTTTTAGACCGGATCCTATAACAGAAACTTTCTCAAATAAGTGGTAGAGTGGTTGGGGGTAGGGATTTACTCTCTGGATGGATGTGGAAGTGACAAGGACAGGAATTCCAGCTATGCTGGTATGCCTTTTAGGGAGCTAAGAAAATCTAATCCATTGGACCTCATCAGAAGGAGAGGAATCCTAGTCTACCCAGGCTTTTGGAGAGGGATGGGTACTGAGAAGCTATTAAGATCCAAAGCCACTCTGAGTGGATTATCATGTGGCCTTTCCAGCAGCTGAGTTTGGGGATCTGTTATGTTTCTATACCATTAATATTATCCCTTTATTAACATGATTTGGCTACTTCTATCTGCAGTTGCTTCTATGATTCACTGAACAACTGGTTTTTCGTTTGCTACTAGTAAAATTTCTAAAGCGTTTGTGATTGGCCAAATAAAATTTTGTAGACTATTGGTCAGATTATATGTTGAGTTTCTTTTCATCAGAATTTCATCCTGAATCCAATTAGTAAAGAGGGTCTCATGGTACAGAACATCTCTGCCCATATCTAGGACTTCTTAGGGTTTCTCTTGTAGACAGGGACGGACAGTTAGTCAGGATCTTAGTCAAGCCAGTCTTAGAGGGTTGGCATACATGATTAAAAGTAGGTAGAGAACAACTTTTCTCAGTTGGTTTTCCTTCTAAACACATCCTTAAACTTCTCTGCATCAATGGCTATCTCATAACTAAACAAATGTCGAATACTAGGAACAGGGAGTTTAGGTTGTGTGTATCTCTCTACATAAATTGCATCTTTTCATTTTAATGACCTCTGTGAATTTTGAGCAATTTGAGTTTTTCCCTTTGTTAAGCTTTTCAGTTTCTTACACGGCATTTGATCTATTTTGGTTTTCTCTATCTTTTGGGATCAATTTAAGAAATTTGTGGTTTCCTAAAAAAATCTATTTCACTTGAATTTTAAATGCTTTTAGATAGTATTCTGCAAAATCCTCTCTTATGCTGGTTAAATTTCCCACTCATCTTGAGTTTGTGTGTTAATTCCATAAAATGTTAAAGTTATTACTTTTCTTCTGTTTTTCTTAAGCTAATTATGTTACTTTTAACTTCTTAAATTGAATACTTATTGATTTTTATTTCTTGCACTTATGAATAATGTTTTTAAATGTATATTTATCAAAAGGAATAAGTTAAATCTTGATAGTCCTGGAAGGATGTTCATGGTGTATTGTTAAATAAGAAAAGCATGTTTAGAAGTTAACATTTAAAGTTATGAATTCTAATCTACATCATTAAAATGTTAGCCATAGTTGCATAACCATCTGATACTGGTCACAAAAGTCATGAGATGAATAGGGAACAACTGACATTAATGGAATCATTTTGACAAGAGCGACAGCAACAACAATAACAACAGATACTATTTTTATCAAACATGCCTTCTTTTTGCTGAACTTTTATTCCATATTGAAGTATAGTTGATCTACAATTAAATTTAGGTGGGCTAATTTCAGGTGTACAGCAAAGTGATTCAGTTATACATATACATACAGCCATTCTTTTTCAAATTCTTTTCCCACATAAGTTATTCAGAATATTGAGTAGAGTTCTCAACAAGGATCAATTGTAAGTCATGTGCTTTTGACTTTTGTTCGTCCTGGATCTGGATTGTCTCCCTTAGACACTATGAGCTCAAGATTCAGCTTTTACATGAATCTAGCTATGAGGCCTTTCAGAAATTCCCCAGCTCCAGAAACTTTCTCCCATCTCCATCTCACATAAATTTTTCTGTCTACATCTACTTGATTTCTTATCACACTGTGTCACTTCTTCGGTAACTTTTATTTTTAAGTATTGAAATAAATTTTCACTGTTAACAAGGAAAAGTTAATCTTACCATTGTCTGCTGGAAATAACTTAATAGATTGATGTGTATCATTACATACCTTCCTTTGAGATTGTATAAATTTGAATTAATGCATTTAAAATTTACATTTGTTTGCCAAAAATGGGATTGTGAGATACTTAATATTTTGTTACTAGCTTGTTGCACTTAATAATATGATATGAAATTCCTTTAGATCAATAAGTATGAGTAACTCATGATTTTTTCTTTAATTAAAAAATTAATACACATTATTTTTTAAAAATACACATAACAAAATTTATCATCTTAGCCATAGTTAACAATACTAAGCATATTCAAATTATTGTGCAACCAACCCCCAAAATGCTCTTTTTCATCCAAAACTGGCTCTACCCATTAAGCAACAACTTCCCATTCCTGCCTCCCTTGAACCCATGGCAACCACAATTCTACTTCCTGTCACTATGAATTAAGCTACTCTAGGTTTCTCATTGGAGAAGGAAATGGCAACCCACTCCAGTGTTCTTGCTTGGAGAATCCCAGGGACGGGGGAGCCTGGTGGGCTGCCATCTATGGGGTCGCACAAAGTTGGACATGACTGAAGCGACTTAGCAGAAGCAGCAGCAGGTTTCTCATATATAGTGGAATTATCTAATATTTGTCTTTTTTGTGACTGGCTTATTTCACTTAATACAATGTCCTCAAAGTCCATCCATGTTGTAGCGTGTGTCAAAATTTCCTTCCTTTTTAAGGCTAAATAATATTCCATTGTATGTATAGACATTTTGCTTATCCATTCATCATTTGAGTTATTCCATCTTTTCACTACTGTAAATAGAATTGCAATAAGCATGGTTGTACAAGAATATCTTTGAGACCCTGCTTTTTAAATCTTTCAGATGTGTACTGAGAAGTGAAATTGTTGGTTTATAGAGCAATTCTATTTACAAGTTTTTGAGGAACTACAATACTTTTTTCCATAGTGGCCACACTATTTTATATTTCTATCAACAGTGCACAAGGGTTTCAGTTTCTCTAATAACTCATTCTTTTGGACAGATTCAAAATTATTATATTGATTTTTCTTATAAATATATGGCATGCATGTGCCTTTCTCTTGGTACATCGTGAACTCCTACAGGGAGTTCATCAAGAGTTGGGGTTGTTTGATTTGGACCTGAAGGACTGCTGAGATTTCATCTGGTGGAATGGGGGTGTAAGGCCTCAGTCCTGCTATAGTGACCCCCACTGCAGTTGCAGTGCAACTAACCTTGCACTGACCCCTGCTGGCTCTGGATAATGGACCACTTTCAGATGCAACTGCCGTAATTGTTTTGCTTCCCTTGAGTGCTTCTCTGAGCCTGATGTCAGACTATAACAAATTATCTAGTTTAGATTGAATGGATCTTAAACTTTGAAAACATGATTAAAATTATGTCCCTCTCCCTAGGAAAAATAGGCATATATGCATTCATTTATTTATCTTCAAATCTGGAGATTTAATGTCCGCTGAATTTCCCATGGATACTCTCTCAAGACTCCCTGGATTAAGAACACAGGCTCCAGAGCACTGAACTATGCTACTTGCATGTACAGTCAGCCCTCATTAGCTGTCTGTGTTACACACGGCAGTGCACATATGTCCACACCAATTTCCCAGTTCATTCCCTCTGCATATCCACACATCCGTTCTCTACACCCGTGTCCCCATTCCTGCCCTGCAAGTAGGTTCATCTGTATCATGTGGTGACCTAGATGGATAGGATTCTTTGGAGGTGGGAGGGAGGTTCCAGAAGGACTGGATATATGTATACATATAGCTGATTCACTTTGTGGTACAACAGAAACCGATGCAACATCGTAAAACAATTAGACTCCAATTTAAGCAACAATGACAAAACATAAAGGGAAAATACATAAATAAATGAACTCCAGGATCTGACTCAGCTCTTTTACTTGGATAAGCAGGGATGAATAGAGCTACTTAAGCTCCATCGTTTATCCTGCCTTCATCACAATGCTTTTTCTCTTGCCTTATCTTTGTAGTAATGTTGCTCTGGCCCATACACTATCTCTTCTCTTCACTGGTCAGTTCTTACAAATTATAGAAAGCCTTCTTTAATTTATTCTTACTTTGCTAACATATGGTTTTCATTTTGTCTACTATTGAATAATTCTCAATACATCTCCCAAAGTTGGTAGGGAATCTTGTATCATCAATCAAACCAAGTAGAGAAGAAAGAACAACTGCCTTATAATGATTGCCAATAAAGCTTCAGCCACAATATAGAGTATTCAGTGTGACCAGGAATACTGTCAGGCATTTTTGTTTTACCTTAAAAATTTCTTCCCTTGTTCTCTTTCTACTGGGACTTCAGGGTGCTTTCTTGTTTTCAAAACTGTCACATTGGAATAGAGATGAGAATCTAACATTTGGAACATGGCATCCTATATAAAACAAACCTGCATTTTGTGACCTAGTTCTAAATAAACTATACTGTCCCTGTGGTACTTAATTCATTAAAAGAGCAAGTTTTTTCCCTAAGAAATAGTATTTCTTTTAAAATTATTGATTATTTTGAACTGTGGTGCTGGAGGAGACACCTGAGAGTCCCTTGGTCAGCAAGAAGATCAAACAAGTCAATCATAAAGGAAATTAACCCTAAATATTTATCAGAAGGACTGATCCTGAAGCTGAAGCTCCAACACATTGGCCACCTGATGCAAAGAGCTGACTCACTGGAAAAGACCCTAATACTGGGAAAGATTGAGGGCAAGAGGAGAAGGGGATGATGGAGGATGAGATGGTTAGATGGCATCATTGATTCAGTGGACATCAGTTTGAGCAAATTCTGGGAGCTAGTGAAGGGCAGGGAAGCCTGGTGTGCTGCAGTTCATGGGGTTGCAAAGAGTTGGACATGACTTAGCAACTGAACAACAACAATAATTTATTTCTTTGGCTGTGTCAGGTCTTAGTTGTGGGGAAGAAAATGGCAACCCACTCCAGTATTCTTGCCTGGAGAATTCCACGGATAGAGGAGCCTGGTAGGCTACAGTCTATGGCTTCATAAAGAGTTGGACACGACTGAGTGACTATCACTCACTTGGGTCTTAGTTTCAGTGCTTGGGCTTAGTTGCTCCATGGCCTGTGGGATCTTAGTTCCCCAACGAAGTATTGAACCCATTTCCCCTGCATTGGAATGAAGATTTTTAATCACTGGACCACAAGGGAAGTTCCCTAAAATATAGTATTCACATTACAAAAATAAGAAACAATAAACATAAATAGTAAACTTTATGACTTTTCAGCAGATTTTTAAGTACCTCTTGCATCTAAATATATTTAATTATTAATTGATATGTCAATTTTTTTTTAATTAAGAAAAACTTCAAAATAGTGGTATATGGCAGGTTTAAAAATGCATTTGCATTCCAATATTTACTCAGAGTCTTAGTGCAATGCAAAATCTACATTTGTTTCTAATTTATATTTTTATAATCCTCTACAATGCATTTTGTCAGCACTTTTTCATTTATGGTTTAAATTCACTCACTCTAAAGGAGAAGATAAGTGCAAAATGCTGTGTTTTTTAAAATTAATTTTCAGTTAACTTTTCAAAATGTTGCTTAACGGTCTCTTTGATGTTTGGGAATGTTCCAGAGAAATTTTTTGGTAAGATTTCACAATCTTTAACATAGAACATAAAGTTGTATTTTGTGATGAATAAATAAAATAAAACTTTAAAAGGTTTAGATGAATTTAAAACTTAGGAATTTTAACAAGTTCTGCATTGGACAGATATATGTTCCCATTTCATTTATGACTTTCATAACCATTTCATCATGATGATTAATTGTTCAGCAAACAGCTTAGGATTAGCTTATGCTTCAGTATCAGGCAAACACAGAATATCAGTGGTCTAGCATTTAGCATTTCCTTCTTCTCATGTAGACAGCTGTGAGTCAGGTAGCTCTCCACCAGCCTGTCTTTCAGGAAGTGCTAGTCCAATCTCCCCTGACCTATGGCTCAACATCTCAGCTTTCAACATCCAAGCTTCCTATAAATAAGAAGAGGACTCACACCTGCTTTTCAATGCTTTGCCAACCTCTGCTCAGAGATGTGGACCAAAACCAGTCACATGGCCCTGCCTAAACGCAAGAGGCGAAGAGTGAGGGCACATGGAATATTCGGTGTGCTATGCTATCTTTGCTGCAAAAGATAATCCTAAATTTGAGTTTTAGAGATCAGGGCTATTTGTGGGATGCTAGCTCCCTAATTTTATAATAATGAAGGTGAAGTTAGAAGCTAGGTGTGTTCACACAGCTACGGGTCCTAGGGCGTGTCTTCATCATGCTTTCTTTAGTACACTGAGAAGCCTATTCAAGTAATCTTGTTGTAATGCTATTTTACCTTATCTTGCCATTCTTAGAATTATGCTTAGATATTTTGAACTTGGGATTACAGTGAAGTAAATGTTATGTATCTTGTTCAATAGTTAGTTTCATTGTAGATGGTTACAGGATATATTGTGAGAGATTATCACCTTAGAACATAAAAAGATTCTCCTTCAGAAGTGAACTCTGCTGGACCTATGTGGTAGGCTTTATGTTATTATTAATATTTTTATAATTTAAGTTCTTAAGAACTTTATTTTTGAAATCTTTAAAAATATTTATCTATCTATTTGTTTCGACTATGCTCGTTCTTTGTGACTGAGCACGGGCTTTCTTTAGCTGTAGAGAGTGGGGGCTACCCTTCAGTTGCAGTGCTCAAGCTTCTCATCGTGGTGGCTTCTCCCGTTGCAGAGCACAGGCTCTGGGTCCACAGGCTCAGCAGGTGCATCGCGCAGCCTCAGTGACTGTAGCTTATGAGGCTCCAGAGCACAGGCTCAGCAGGTGCGGTGCATGGGCTCAGTTGCTCTGCAGCACACGGGATCTTCCAGGAGAAGGAATCAAATCCATGCCCCCAGTATTGGGAGGCAGATTCTCAACCTCTGGACTCTCAGGGAAGCTGTGGTAGGCTATAAATCCTGCCCTTGGGTCAAGGGAGACATGGAATCTGGATTTTATCTGCAGATTAAATGGCTAGAGATTTTTCCATTGCTTTGATGAGTTTCAGTTCAGTTCAGTTCAGTCACTCAGTCATGTCCGACTCCTTGTGACCCCATGGAATGCAGCATGCCAGGCCTCCCTGTCCATCACCAACTCCTGGAGTTTTCACAAACTCATATCCATTGAGTCAGTGATGCCATCCAACCATCTCATCCTCTGTTGTCCCCTTCTCCTTCCATCTTCAATCTTTCCCAGCATCAGGGTCTTTTCAAATGAGTCAGTTCTTTGCATCATTTTAGCTATAGGATAAACCAAAGTGGACAGATTTCAAAACCAAGATGGCTATCAACTCTAGTTTGCAGCTCAGGGACTAAAAGCTGAAACACAGTGGGTGGTGACTGTAGCCATGAAATTAAAAGACACTTGCTCTTAGGAAGGAAAGCTATGACGAAACTAAATAGTGTGTTAAAGAGCAGAGACACCATTTTGCCAACAAAGGTCCAAATGGTCAAAGCTATGATTTTTCCAGCAGTCATATATGGATGTTAGAGCTGAATCAAAAAGAAGGCTGAGAGTCGATGAATTGATGTTTTCAACTGTGTTATAGGAGGACTCTTGAGAGTCCCCTGGGCAGCAAGGAGATCAAACTAGTCAATCCTAAAGGAAATCAACCCTGAATATTCATTTGAAAGACTGATGCTGAGGCTGGAAGCTCCAATCCTTTGGCCACCTGATGCGAAGAGCTGACTCATTCAAAAAGACACTGATGCTGGGAAAGACTGAAGGCAGGGTGAGAAGAGGGTGACAGAGGATGAGATGGTTGGATGGCATCACCAACTCAATGGACATGAGTTTGAGTAAACTCCGGGAGATAGTGAAGAGCAGGGAAACCTGGAGTACTGCAGTCCATGGGGTTGAAAATAGACATGACTTAGTGACTGAACAACAAAGATACAATTACCTTAGGGACACATCTTCTTAACAGATATACAAACTAAATCGAGATAAAGACAGATGCTCACAGATACTACACCTAAGCTATAGAGTTCCCCCCCACACCTACACACACCTTTTTTGGAGTACAAATGCTTTACAATGCTGTTAGCTTCTGCTGTATAACATGAATCAGCTATGTGTATACATATACTCCTTCCCACTGGAGCCTCCCTCTACCCTCCCACCCCACACCTCCCCTCTTGATTATCATAGAATACCAAGCTGAGTTCCTTGGACTATTTAACAGCTTCCTACTAGCTATCTATTTTACCCCAGCTAGTGTGTTTATGTCAATCCTAACATCCCAGTTTGTCCCACCCTCCCTTCCCCATCACATGTCATTTGTAGAAATGTAGGTGGACCTAGAGTCTGTCATGCAGTGTGAATAAGTCAGAAAGAGAAAAACAAATATCTCATATTAATGCCTATATGTGGAACCTAGAAAAATGGTACAGGTGAACTTACTTTCAGTGTATGAATAAAAAACCATGGCATTGTGGTACTAAGAGGCTGTGTGGTTCCTGGGAGGTAGCTGGTGATGCCACTTTTGATGGTCTGGGTGCATGGTACCTCTATAAAAGCTCCCTGCAAAACAAACACTGAACACTGTTTTCACTTTGCACCTTTTCCCCTAAAAGTGAAAATCTTCTTCAGATTTCTTTTGAAATCCTAAACAGAGACTCCTATGCTGACCTGCCTCCCCCTCCAGCTGCCTACCTACCCTGCTCACTACATATCTGTTACATGGGTCTACTTTGAAGTCCTCTATTGAACCAAGCCCTTTCCTACCTCAGAGCCTTCAGACACCTTGTTCTTTCTGCCTGGAATATTCTTCAGCTATGACTGGTCAACCCCTTTTACCCAAACAAAGTTAGATCCCCAAACACTTCATATAACCCTCAATTTTCTTCTGAACCTCTCAGCAGTTTCTGATTACATGGAAACACTTGTGGTGGTAAGACGGGTGGACTCTGCTCTGCCATCTACTATGACTTTATGCCTGTCATTTAACCTCTCTGTAGAACTACTACATGTATAAGGAGGGCTTTTGTGAAGACTAAATGAGTTTAAATCTAAAGTTTTGAGAGGAATAATTTCAAACAATTTACATATTACAAAGATAACTGAGAATTATCACTTCTGCTTAGAAAAGGGGGATATTTTAATTAGATGATCAAAATGTGTCAGCCTTGGAGTTATAGTCACTAAAGATCAGGTTGCTTATGCCTTTCAACTGGGGCTTAAAGACATGTAAGAGCTTGAATTCAGGCATTGCCATATCAGCCGTCAAATCAGCATCTCTGTTTAGAGCCTCTATGCCCATGGTGAAGCATGCATTCTCTTGCTGTGACTGCCTGGTCCAGAGTCTGGAATTTCTGCTACTTGCTGGCTGTGTGTACTGGGGAGAGTTGCTTATCCTCTCTGATCCTCTGTTCTCCTGGACCTCCCTCTCACTCCCCACTCCATTCCACTGAGTTCATCCACTGAGTTCATCACAGATATCATTGTTCTCTACAGAGGTTCCCACTAGCTATCTACTTTACACATGATAGTGTATATATATCAACCCCAATCTTCTGATTCATCACACCCTCCCTTCTCTACTCTCCATGTCCACACATTTATTCTCTACATCTGCATCTCTATTCCTGCCCTGCAAATATACACCAGTATGCAACACCAGTATGAAAAGTTATGACCAACCTAGACAGCATATTAAAAAGCAGAGACATTACTTTGCCAACAAAGGTCCATCTAGTCAAGGCTATGATTTTTCCAGTAGTCATATATGGATGTGAGAGTTGGACTATAAAGAAAGCTGAGTCCTGAAGAGTTGATGCTTTTGAACTGTGGTGTTGGAGAAGATGCTTGAGAGTCCCTTGGACTGCAAGGAGATCCAATCAGTCCACCCTAAAGGAAATCAGTACTGAATATTCATTGGGAAGCATGCTGCAGAAGCAAATCAAAGACTGATGCTGAAGCTGAAACTCCAGTACTTCGGCCACCTGATGTGAAGAACTAACTCATTTGAAAAGACCCTGATGCTGGGAAAGATTTAAGGCAGGAGGAGAAGGGAACGACAGAACATGAGATGGTTGGATGTTATCACTGACTCAGTGGACAAGAGTTTGTGTAAATCTGGGAGCTGGTGATGGATAGGGAAGCCTGGAGTCTCAGAGTCAGACATGACTGAGCAACTGAACTGAACTAATGAAAACACCTCATATTTAAGACCAGAGTTTGTTCTGATGGGTAGAGGATCATGCTGCATCAAAATTCTTAAAAATCTTGAATAGTTACATAAAATTTATATATTCTTAATCTGAGAATCATACAGAGTACTAACTATCAAATCAAGAATGGAATTATGAAGAGGGAAGCAGTCCTGAAGTGACAATTTATTTAAAATGAATGGATTAGAATCAGGGAAACCAGAATTTGTAAAATTAAGCTAGAAGCAAATCAAAGAAGGATACCTTGCACTCTGGCTTTGAGTACCAGGTGTCATTTGAAATGTTTTTTTGGGAAACATTTGGAAAGGAGACTAAGTAAGTGGTTGTCCTCATTAAAGTATTGGTGATAAAGTACTAGTGATACAGCTATATTTAATTTATACTTAATTGTAAGTGTTCATGGCATTTGCAGAATTACTTTTAGGTCATTTCTACCATTTAAAAAAATATTTCAAACTGAGCCTATTAACCTGAAATGAAAATTAAACAGTTTTTATTAATGCTTTAGGGAAGACTATAAGGGCTCCCCAGGTGGCACAGTGGTAAAGAGTAGCCTGCCAATGAGGGAGATGCAGGAGATGCAGGATCTTCCCAGTATCAGGAAGATCCCCTGGAAGAGGGAATGGAAACCCACTTCAGGATTCTTGCCTGGAAAATCTCATGGATAGAGGAGGCTGGCAGGCTAAAATCTATGGGTTCTCAAAGAGTCTACAAAGTTTCTTTTATTTGGGGCAATGATTGGATTGAAGCCCCTAATTGTATAAGGTTACTTATAGTTGTATAAGCTTACTAATGTTTTGCTGAATTCCTATAATAATTTATCTCATGTCAACATTTAAAAATTTTTTTGATCATTTGCACGTCTAATATGCTGACACCTCCCAGGTAACAGAAGAGTCTATGTGAATAAGATAATGATGGTAGTTTCAAATTTCAGTTATCTTGAAAAGTTCTGAAATTTTGTTTTGGAAACAAATGCTAGTATTTTAAAATACTCTTAGTAGCAAAAGAAAAAAAAAGAAGAAATATCTGGAGCAATTCCAATTATGCAGTATGCATTGCTGAATGACTATCTTCTGAGATACTGAGACATTTATAAGAATTTTTTTTTTTAAGGAGATGATAGGAACCAAAGGGAAAGAGGCAGCCTTTACTACTGCAAGTAACTTGTAAAAAGTATAAAATATGCTGCCTCTATGTGCAGTCCATATACTTAATACTTAGAAAAATGAATATAGTAATATGCTCTGACACATCCCTTTTGCAAACATGAATCAATACAGTGAAAGAAGTTCCAAATACATTTTAAAAATAGTGACATTAGTCTGTAATAACCACTCTTTGAACAAGTTGTCTAAAACTATTCCGAATTGCTGTGATTCCAACTGAGGTCTCTTAGTACTGGGTTGGCCAAGAAGTTCATTCTTGTAACATCATATGGGAAAATCCAGATGAACTTTTTGGTCAACCCAATATTATTTCAGTGTCATTTACATTTTACAGACCTGTAACTCATTATGTTTAGTAATTATGTATAACTGATGAGAAGGATATGCAGGTAGTCATTCAGGCCAGAGATATAAAAATCTCGGTTTCAAATACCGGAACCTCATTCTTCATCCCACCTCTGTGTTTGTTTGGCCTTTCACCTCTTAGAGCAGTTTATACCACTGCAGAAGTTAGCATTCAATTCATTCTATTTTAAACAGAGATTGATAATCTCAAATTATGGGAGCCCCAGAAAATGACCTCCCTTTCCCAGACCCCCAAAACAGACTGTGGACACCAAGGTGACTGAGTGAGTCTGCATCTCTGGTTTCTGCCTGCAATATCTCAGCCGATCCAGAGGAGGCATGGGTTGCTGGAGAGGTGAGTGGGTGGGCTGAGTGCACCATTACACTTAGAACAACTGTGGGTCTTTCATATTGCTCTTTGTGTCTACTATATTTTCTCCATTTTTTAACTTAATTTTGTATTGGTCTATAGCCAATCAACAGTGTTGTAGTAATTTCAGATAAACAGCAAAGGGATGCAGTCATCCATAAACATGTATCCATTTCCCCCCAAACTTCCTTCCCCTCCAGGCTGCCAAATAACATTGTTCAGAGTTCCTTGTAAATTTGTGGCCAATTTTAACATAAAATTTTTCTATCCTGTGTCTTGGAAGATGTGGTGCTCAGAGATCTTATACCTTGGGAGATAAGATAGCAAATCCCCTCAAAAATGAAGAAAAACCTTACTTCAGAAATGAAGGCTGGAATATTAATCTCCAAGTTCAGGTTGTCTCATTTGGGTATGAGTATCATTTTTTAAAACAAGGGAAAATATTTGAAGAAGGAAAGCATGAAGTCAATTCAACCGATATGGCAAGAACATGCATTGGCAGAGCAATAAGGTGGAAACTTGTGACTTTGTGAATGCCTGGTTGGAAAATACATATGCCTCTAAAGTTTAGTCTAAATCAAGTGATGAATTTTAGCATAGGTGCTTGAATCAATACAGGAATGGTGTGATTACTTCCAAGAGAAATTGTTGGCCTAGAGTCGGTTTTTAAGGGAAAATTTGAAGAATGGCTGTAGAAATTGCCAAGATTTTTTCAGAAAATTTTATTCAAATCATTGAAAGGAAAGCAAGTATTTGCAATTTATATTTAAAGCTGATGAAGGCGGGCTTTGGGGAAAGCCAGGACCCTGCAAAAGTACATTCTTACAGAAGAAAAGGGGTCTGCTGGTAACAGGAAGATGTTCGGGTATCCTTTATAGTATCTTAGTGATAAAAGGGAAAAGCAAGGGATCAACAAAAAAGAATCTCCATGAAAAAAATGTCATTTTTTAAAAAAAAAAGATTATTTGGCTGCTTTGTGTCTTAGTTGTGGCCTGTGGGATCTTTCATTGCAGGGCATGACCTCTCTAGTTGTGGCACAAGGGCTCTAAAGCTTGCGGGTTCACTAGTTACTTGTCTGCATGTGGGATCTTAGTTCCCCAACCAAGAATTGAACTTGTGTCTCCTGCATTGCAAGACAGATTCTTAACCACTGGACCACCAGGCAAGTCAAGAGATGTCATTTTTGTTCATTAATGTATCCAGAGTTGGAGTAGGAAATGGCAACCCATTCCAGTATTCTTGCCTGAGAAATCCCATGGATAAAGGAGTTGGTGGGTTATAGTCCATGCAATCACAGAGTCAGGCACAACGGAGGACCCATGCATATATTCAAAGTGCCTAGAACAATATCTAACGTGGAACAGATGATCAGGACATACTTGTTGAATAATATTTGAGGAGGCCTCTGCTAGTCTAGTTCATACTAACTATGCCCCCCATATCATGCCTTTATAGTGTGTCATGTTGTGTGCCTATAAAAGAGATAATTGTTTTTATTTATGTGCCATTAATTTTGTAATAATAGTTTGATATAGAATGACTTTTCAGAAACTGGAGTCCATAACTTGGTATCATAGGAAGAAAATGGGATCAATTTGTGATGGCTGGACTCACAACTCTCCTTAGGAGCCAGTGAAGTCTGTCTGAAGTCATTTACCTTGTTGTTTTCTTTTTTTCCTGATAGTTCAGTTGGTAAAGAATCAACCTGCAATGCAGGAGACCCTGGTTAGATTCCTGGGTCGGAAAGATCTGCTGGGGAAGGGATAGGCTACCCACTCCAGCATTCTTGGACTTCCCTTGTGGCTCAGCTGGTAAAGAATCTACCTGCAGTGTGGGAGATCTCGGTTCGATCCCTGGGTTGGGAAGATCCCCTGGGGAAGAGAAAGGCTACCCACTCCAGTATTCTGGCCTGGAGAATTCCATGGACTATATAGTCCATGGGGTCACAAAAAGTTGAGCACATTTGAGCGACTTTCACTTTTTCTTTATCCCTCTTCTTTACCCCAGGGGTTTCCAAGTAACTGTCTTTGTATTTTATTATTGTCTTCTATTTTTCTTTTCAGATTTCCTTCCCTTTTATAGCATTCAATTTGTTAGCTGAGACCTATTGAACACACCCCATCCATTACCCCCACCACCAAAAAAAGAAAAACCCACCAAAAATAAAATGTCCTAACGATATTTAGTATGCAGTAATAGTCTTGGGTGGAGAAGGCAATGGCACCCCACTCCAGTACCCTTGCCTGGAAAATCCCGTGGATGGAGGAGCCTGGTAGGCTGTGGTCCATGGGGTCGCTAAGAGTTGGACATGACTGAGTGACTTCACTTTCACTTTTCACTTTCATGCATTGGAGGAGGAAATGGCAACCCACTCCAGTGTTCTTGCCTGGAGAATCCCAGGGACAGGGGAGCCTGGTGGGCTGCCGTCTATGGGGTCGCACAGAGATGGACACGACTGAAGCAACTTAGCAGCAGCAGCAGTAGCAGCAATAGTCTTGGAGGTGGACTAGAGTATCCTAATATGTGAAGTGACATTATATGCTGCCATCTTCAACACCTTTGAAAGTCAGTGGATGGTGCTTCAGACTCTAGAGACATGTCATATTTATCTCCTTCACTTCTCATTAAACTACTCTGCTCACAGTAGAATTGAAGCTATATTTTAAAAATTATTATTAAACATTTGTATTTTGGTTTCATTTAGTTTTAGTATTGCAAATATATGTGACTGTATTTTAAAACTGGAATGCTGAAATAATTCAGCTACTCACTAAATACATATTTTGAGTGATTGCCAAGAAACCTAACCATTTGTAGCATTGTTTCTAAGGGATAAATGAACTCTTGGATCATATTCTGCTTATAAGTAAGAGGCTGCCAGTACAGTTAATAAGGATGGGGTCTGTACTAGGTGTTGCATAGGAAAGATTAGCTGGAAAATTATAGGCCAAATGATTTTTGTTGTGCTAGATTTCACAGGCAGAGAGAACTTGATTTGCTTCCTATCTCTGTTACTGTTTTTCTCTATTGATTTTAATTTTAATTAAAAGCTTCTGCCTACTTTCTTCATTCCTGCAACTCTAAAATTTTGGAGATAGCAAAGCATATAGCTTTCTTTTCTCTAGATTTATAGAGCTTTAGATTATGAAAAGTTCTTTAAGTTTGGCACACAAGTTAGATATTACATTTCATTCCAAGGCAGGATTGTCTCCTAACTTGCTGAATTAAGACTGTGATTTTTATCTTTTTTGAAAAAGGAAATAAATTTTAAAATGAAGAAAATAAA
The DNA here is from genome assembly GCF_963930625.1 of Muntiacus reevesi. Lineage (NCBI taxonomy): Eukaryota > Metazoa > Chordata > Mammalia > Artiodactyla > Cervidae > Muntiacus > Muntiacus reevesi. The sequence continues at coordinate 4,777,892 of NC_089256.1, read as the reverse complement.
AACAACCAAACTTCAAAATCACTAATATTAGTTTGAACTTTGTAGTTCAATAAAAGAAAATATATATCTCTATTGTCCTTAATATTTATTCATCAGCATACTATCACACATAACCAAGATTTAAACTGCCCAACTTTTATAAACAGAGCAGAAGAGGATTTGAGCAAAACTGAGAATGAAATAGATGTGTGAATACTGCATACAAATTAACAATCACTGTCCAGTGTTTAGAATTGTTATCTGTACCCTTTCCCATTTACACAGAAGATCAAACACTTCCATGGCATGATAATGGCATCATTATTTTGAAATGATTAAATTTGAAATTTCCACGCATTAATACACAAACATTTCTCCCATTCTGTCTCACGGAAACATACTGGGTCTACTTTCTCTTCTTTTTTCCTTCAACCATTTTCTTGAACAAAAGCAGAAAGATTAAAAGGTCCTGGCTCTTGTATGTTCAGTGTATTTATGTGCTAGATGGTAGTCAGCCGTATAAATGGTAGCAGAAACTGCCTTTTGGAAGGTCTTTCATCTTTGAGAGCAGCTTACTGTAGCCATCACCGTTAATTTTATTATTGGCACTCAGACATAAACCTAGTGAAGCTGCAGTTTCAGAGTACATTTGCACATAATGACTGTCCTGGGAATTCACAGTTCTAGGGTAAATAGCGCCTTCTCCACTTTGATGACTCAAAGGGGTTTGATTTTTAAAGCACTAATAACTGATTGGCAATGAGCAGTTCACCATTTTATTTGTTTCTTTATTTCCCTAAATTAGATCAAAGGAGATTTCACTGGCTTAGCAGTGATTCACGGTAGCAGGACCTAGAAAGTTCACCTGACAGTAAAGTCACCAGGAGTCAGGAATGTGATGTGCTTGTCAAAAGCAAAAGTGTTTTGGACAGTGTTAATCGGGTGGCTCAGAGTAAAGAATCCACCTGCAATGCAGGAGTCACAGGAGACACTGGTTCTATTCCTAGGTGGGGAAGATCCCCTAGAAGAGGAAATGGCAGCTTACTCAAGTATTCTTGCCTGGGAAATCCTATGGACAGAAGAGCCTGGTGGGTTACAGTCCATGGGGTCATGGAGTTGGACAAGACTGAAAGTGAAAGTGAAGTCGCTCATTCATGTCCGACTCTTTGCAACCCCATGGACTATAGGCTACCAGGCTCCTCTGTCCATGGGATTTTTCAGGCAAGAGTACTGGAGTGGTTTGCTGTTTCCTTCTCCAGGGGATCTTCCCCGACCCAGGGATCGAACCTGGGCCTCCCCCATTGCAGGCAGATGCTTTTACCATCTGATCCACCAGGGAAGTCCTATACTGAACAGGACTGAGCACACACAAAATAGGGCCAGCACAGCAGTAACTGGATATTGGGCTGGTCAGATCATTGCCGCCATGGGTCAGGCGGCAGGGTCCCACTTTAAAGAAGGCATCGGCAAACTCCAGTGTCTTCAGAGGATATTGCGGAATCTGCATGCACAAAGCAACAGGAAGCATTTCTTTAGGGAGTTAACTTGCATTCTGTAATGTGAAATCTTTCAGAAATAAGCAGATAAAATGCTTGCACTCTTTCAAAGTCATGCTTTGTCTGGTGAGTGATTTGTTTTTTTGTTGTTGCTGTTGTTGTTAGAAGCTGAATGTATCACTTCATACACTGACTCCTAAGAAGGCTTTAAGAGTTGACGGCATTGTGACTTTCTTTACACCTAGAAAAGCAAATCTTACCTGTCAAATATTATCCTTAAGCAACGTTTTAACATAGTCATTGCAAACTTTTTCAAGGCCTGGAAGAATGGAAAGACTTGTTAGAGAATTTTTGTCAAAAATATTAACCTTTACCAAATGGTATTTGGATTTAATGGAACTCTATTATATACATGTGTATGTGTGCTCAGCCATGTCCGCTTCTTTGGTAACCCCATGGGCTGTAACCCACCAGGCTTTTCTATCAATAGGATTTTCCAGGTAAGAATACTGGATCAGGTTGCCATGCCCTCCTCAAGGGGATCTTCCTGACCCAGGGATCAATCTGGCATATCCTATGTCTCCTGCATTGGCAGAAGGATTTTTTACCACTCTGCCACCTGATAAGCCCCTAAAATAAACACAAACTCCATTAATATGCTTTATGTTCACAAATTTGGTTCGGACTTCATTGTTTAGGAGTGCTTGCATTAACCCAGAGAGAAAACATTGATATTTGTCTACTTTATAATATATGGTTTATTGTATTTATTGCAATTATTTATTATTTTTCTTTTCCATGATATATGTCAATTTTAAGCCTTGCAGGATTGAGGGAGAGTTAAGGTCTTTTAGATAATTATGCTTTAAATTTTTGTTAAGGTTTCTTATAACCAGATCTCTTTGCTCATTTTATTTAGATAAAATTTCACCTGCTCTAGTAACACAGAATGTTTTGATATAAAGTACTCAGCCTAGTTTCAACCATCCTTAAAATCATGTACTTCTGAAATAATATTGAGTTTTTATTCAGTATTTTAGAAGTCAGAATGGCTTCACTAGATAGTACAGAACTTGATGCTATATCTTGTATCTTCTCACGTATATGTAGGACTTCATTTCTAGTAAGAATTTAGGAAAAACAAACCCAGGAAAGTGGTTGGTACTTCTAGATACACTTCTGATGAACTGGTCTTTTCAGATTACAGTTTGGATGTCATTCTCTGCAAGTATACCCTTAATTAATGGAATTTTTTTTCAGTATATTAATAAATTAGCTTCCAAAAGATGAGGTTGGAAAATATTTTAGATTATTAAAAATGCTTAGTGGAGCATCAAATTAACATTTGCCTGGTTTATAAAGGAAGCACCAGCAAGTTCAGAGTGAAATGATTTTACTTAGTAATGATACTGATGATGTTTCTTTTTATTAAACTTTATCCTTTCATATTTGATAGTTTGGAACAAGTGGGCATGGATTTTTGCTTTCCTTATTAAGCAAATCCTGATGAAATGGATTGCCTTGTGGAATCTATTCTATTTTGAAAAAAAGAAGTACAGGTATAGTTGGACTGTATTCCCAAGAAGGCTACAGTAGCCAAACAGAATGTTCATTCTCCATCAATTTTCATAGCTAAATAAGAAAAACAAAATAGCAATATTTGCCACAGCTAATCACCAAGCAGAAAACATGTACCATAATATGGGGAATTATATAACTCAATAAACTAATATAATTAGCAACAGTAGCTTATGGATTATATTAGGTCATATGTATCCATTATAAATATTTATATCTGAATAATCAAAATGAGCTTATCTGTGAGAATCTAAATATAGCAGTTATTTTCTGGCATTAGAACACTGAAATACATTTCAGTGAGGGAAATTAAAAGAGGAATGTATTTACTCATGTATGTACATCCACAGTGATCATAATGGGTGAATTTGTTTTTGCTCTAGTTTTAGGATCATATTGAGATGACAAGCTCACAAGCAGTGTGCCTCAGGGGAGCTTCTTCAGGGTGATTTACAGGATGGCTTTACCTTAGTGGAATCCCTGCAGTGTGAGGTCAGATCACTAGAGTGTGTCTCCTAATGTTGGGCAGTTGGGTAACTGACTCCAGGAGACTTACGTTATTAAATTCACATGGAAACTGATCAGTTTACCAGGTCACTTTGTAGTTAAATTAAAATAAGGCATACAGTTGTCACAGAGGCCAGAGGAAGTAGCGTTGCCATAGGAAGGACACATGGGAAACCAAATTAAAATCAGAATATTGCTTGGTGAGTAATGAGTCAGAGCAAGAGGAGCTTGTGGTAGGATTGAAATAGCTACTACTGCCAACTTATAATAGCCCAATGCATCTGCTGCCATCATTTGGATTTGGCTGCCGTGGGAGCCACACAGTTCAGTTTGATGTATTAATACTGCTAACACTTTGCATGGCAACCAGCTTCTGGACTGGAATCCCAGAATGACTTTTACTGCAATTTTAGTTACATCTCTTTCTGATTTTATAAGATTAACTCTTAAGATCTTGGAGGATCTGCTGATAATCAGCAGCACAACATAGTGAAAAGAACAGACACTGGGGTCAGGTCACTCTATGGTTTAATCTCAGTTCTGCAGCTTACTGTCTCAATTGTTAACTTCCGCAAGACCAAGTTTTCAGATTTCTAAAGTAGGAAGGATAATATGTATCACTTTAAGGATTAAATATCACCAGGATCAGCTCAGTAAATGGTAAAGAGCATTGTGTGGTGTTCAAGAGCATTGGACTTGGAATCACATAGACCTGCCTTTGGTGTCAGATCTACCACTACTTTCTTCCCTTAGCCTCCTTTTATTCATTTCTAAAATGTGGGAATAAAAATTTTGCCCCAGAGAAAGAGGGGAATGGGATGGATTTGAACTGACAAATATACACTATTTAGACTGTATATAAAATAGATTACTAATGAGAGCCTGCTGTATAGCACAGGGAACTCTACTTGGCATGCTGTGGTGACCTAAATGTGAAGAAAATCCAAAAATGAGGGGATATATGTAAACATTTGGCTTATTCACTTTGCTGTACAGTAGAGACTATTAATAAAATGGCATTTTAAAGGAACTATACTCCACTAAAAATTAATAAAAAAAATTTGCCCCAGAGAATTGTGTTAGGATTAAATGAAATAAAAGTACAGCATTTATTACAACTTCTGTCATTTAACTCATGCTCAATATATTGTAGTTATTAAAATAAGTAATCACTATTAGTATTCCTTCCATGTCTGAGAATGAACAACACTGAGGTGAATATGTCTTGAGCCACAGTCAAATTAGAAAATAATACTCGGTTTCTCATATTCCAAGAGATCATCTTTGGTCTGAAGAGTTTTCACTATTTTTGTCTGTCATTCAGCTGCCAATGAGTTTAGGATTGACTGGAAGGGATTACCCTTGACATTTATGGGCCCTGGTGAAGGAAGCCAATCAACTCCCTTTGTCAAGTGCAGTATCAGAACTGCCCCTGATTAATTGGAGCCTCCAGGGAGCCTGAGTCCTCACTGCCTGTAACCCTCAGAATCATCATCCTCACTACAGCAACACTCATTCTAGATAAGGAAAATTTCCACCTTATTTCCAGGACAATATTATTTTGGGAAGTATTTAGAAAATGTTGATTTTCCCCAGCAAAAAATCTGACTGCCTTTTCTGTGGAATAACATGAGACTATTTTGAAAGGAATAATATTAGAAATTATATACAAGGAATAAGCTTTCAGAGGAGAAAAGGTTGTGGCAGCCACTCATTTCCTAAAGCAAGAGATGAGACATTAATGGAAATTAAGATGAGATGGAAATTAAAGTAAGAGACTCATAAGAGATATTGACATTAAAAAAACTGATATCATTGGAATATATGATGAAATGTATACTACAATGACAAATCATGATAACACTGCGACATTTTGCTGGAGGCAAATGTGCAAAATTAGAAAAATGTTGAAAGAATGAAGTATTTTCTGGCTTTGTCTGTCATGATAACATAGGGTGTGTGGATATTTAGTATATACTGTGAAAATAGATACTACAGTATCTGTAGACAGTAACTGTTAAGAGGCTACCATGAAATTAAATGGAAATTTCTGAAGAATAATTCCACAGCTTCTACTTTTTCTTTTTCTATTTGCCATGAAGAGATGGAACCAGATGTCATGATCTTAGTTTTTTGAATATTGAATTTTAAGCCAGCTTTTTCACTCTTCTCTTTGACCCTCATCAAGAGGCTCTTTAGTTCCTCTTCACTTTCTGCCATTAAAGTCATATATCTGCATAGCTGAGGTTGTTGATATTTCTCCTGTCATCTCGATTCCAACTTGTGAGTCATTCAGCCCAGCATTTTGCATGATTTATTCTGTATGTAAGTTAAATAAGCAGGGTTACAATCTACAGCCTTGATGTACTCCTTTCCCAATTTGGAACCAGTCTGTTGTTCCATGTCCAGTTCTAACTGTTGCTTCTTGATCTGCATACAGGTTTCTCAGGAGACAAACTCTGGTATCCCCATCTCTTTAAGAATTTTCCTTAGTTTGTTGTGGTCCAGAGTCAAAGGCTTTAGTGTAGTCAATGAAGCAGAAGATGGTTTTATGGAATTCCCTTGCCAATGAATGTCAGCAATTTGATCTCTGTGTCCTTTGCCTACTCTAAATCCAACTTGTACATCTGAAAGTTCTCGGTTCTAAGGAAGCTTAGCTCCCAGCTTCTTCCCTGACTCTGTAATCAATTTCACAATCAAAATCTTTAAGTATATATACTCATGTATATATATATATATATATATATATTTATATATATATATATATTCATTCTCTGTTGCTTTTTTTTCTTGAAATAGGGCTTCCCTGGTGGCACTAGCGGTAGAGAACCTGCCTGCCAATGCAGGAGACGTAAGAGACACAGTTTCAATTCTATGAGATAGATTCACAAAATGATGATTGCTGGCTTGGAATTTATCAGGCTAGATGCTGTTGGAATTTAGACAACTGAGAGCAAAAAATTGCAACTTAAAGATTCTATATGCCTCTAAGATTTTTTATCCATCATAGTGGGGAAAAAAAAAAAAAGATACTTTAAAGTATGCAGTGAAGTGAAGTCATTCAGTTGTGTCTGACTCTGCAACCCTGTGAACTGTAGCCTGCCAGGCTCCTTTGGCCATAGGATTTTCCAGGCAAGAATGCTAGAGTGGGTTGCCATTTCCTTCTCCTGGGGATCTTTCTGACCCAGGGATCAAACCCGAGTCTCCCTCATTGCAGGCAGACTCTTTACCTTCTGAGTCACCAGGGAAGTTTGTTCTGAAAATACATCACCAAGCGTTACCTTCAAGTAAAACATTAGAGAAAAGACTCAAGACAAATGAGTCAAAACAGGAGCCTCTGATAGCAGAAGATGAAGTGGAAAGGAAACTGTGGTGAGCAATGAATCTTGCCGTATGTATTGTTAATTCTAAATGGAAAATGATACAGTGATGTGAATGTGGAAGCAAAATGATAAATAAAGCCAGAAACAGAAATTATGTACTGCAAGGAAAAATCTGAAACTAAAAGTCCTAAATTATTAGCAATAGTTGGGATAGGAGGAGGGTGGGGAGCATGTATTCTAAAGATTTCATCTTGTAAGGGATCTGGGTGGTAAGGAAACAGTCTGGATGAGGGATATAAATGACACATTGAGAAAAACTGAAAATGAATATCTGGTTGAAGAAAAACCAGGCTCAGGAACAGAAAGGAAGAAGAAACATTATTACCATGTGTGCTAGGTCGCTTCAGTCGTGTCCAACTCTTTGCCACACTATGGACTGTAATCTGCCAGGATCCTCTGTCCATGGGATTCTCTAGGCAAGAATACTGACATGGTTTGTCATACCCTCCTCTAGGGGTTCCTCCCAACCCATGGATTGAACCTATGTCTCTTATGTCTCCTGCACTGGCAGGCAGGTTCTTTACCACTCCAACAACCCGGGAAGCCCACTGTTGCCCCAGAAAGTTGAATTTTAGGTTAATGGCAGTAAAAACATTGTGAAGTGGAATTTAATGAAAAAGTCCAAATTAAAAGAGAAAATATTAGAGTCAAATTTCTGTTCATAGCAGTTCAGTATACCCAAAGCAAAAACTGTAGTCAAATGCAAGAAGACTTTAAAAACTAAAGTAATTGAATATCTTTCAGAATTAGATAAATGTCAAAAGCAAAAAAATAGATTAAAAACTTAGGGAAACTAGATAATATATTTGACAAATTTAATTATAAATATGTGCATATGTAATGTCAATATAAATAGAAGCACAAGCTGGAATCAAGATTGCTGGGAGAAATATCAATAACCTCAGATATGCAGATGACATGACCCTTATGGCAGAAAGCAAAGAAGAATTAAAGAGTCGCTTGATGAAAGTGAAATAGGAGAGTGAAAAAATTGGCTTAAAATTCAATATTCAGAAAACTAAGATCATGGCATCTGGTCTCATCATTTCATGGCAAATAGATGGGGAAACAGTGGAAACAATGAGAGACTTTATGATTTGGGGCTTCAATATCACTGCAGATGGTGACTGCAGCCATAAAATTAAAAGACACTTACTCCTTGGAAGAAAAGTTATGACCAACCTAGACAGCATATTAAAAAGCAGAGACATTACTTTGTCAGCAAAGGTCCATCTGGTCAAAGCTGTGGTTTTTCCAGTAGTTGTGTATGGATGTAAGAGTTGGACTATAAAGAAAGCTGAGTGCCAAAGAATTGATGCTTTTGAACTGTGGTGTTGGAGAAGACTCTTGAGAGTCCCTTGGACTGCAAGGAGATCCAACCAGTGCATCCTAAAGGAAATCAGTCCTGAATATTCATTGGAAGGACTGATGTTGAAGCTGAAACTCCAATACTTTGGCCTCCTGATGCGAAGAGCTGACTGATTTGAAAAGTCCCTGATGCTGGGAAAGATAGAAGGCGGGAGGGGAAGGGGATGACAGAGGATGAGATGGTTGGGTGGCATCACCAACGCAATTGACATGAGTTTGGGTAAACTCCGGGAGTTGGTGATGGACAGGGAGGCCTGGCGTACTGCAGTCTATGGGATGTGAAGAGTTGGACACGACTAAGCGACTAAACTGAACTGAACTGAATATGTATTCTAATTTATCTACCTATATATAATCACAATTAAGAAAAATGCATTAGTAAATGTAGATCTTTTTAAAAGCAAAAAGAGAAGAAAGTTTAGCTAATTTAAATTAAACAAAGACCTATAAATAATAGTAAGTACAGAGACATAAAATTTAAATACAAGCAAAAGAAAAAGTCACATCGATGAGACTATTTCACATTGAAATATATAAAACAAAGCTTTTCTTTTTATTGATAGGCTTTGCGCACACATAAAAAAGGGAAAACCTACAGGAAAATGTGAGAAAATGAATTCTAAGCAATCACAAAAAGAATGACAAAAAGCCAAACAGTAACTAGGAAGAAGGACTTGATCAAGTTAAAAGCTTAACAGTATAGTGGTAGAGGGTTAAGAGTTAAACTATTTTATATAAAATAAACTTTATATATAAGGATGTATTGTACAACCTAGCAAATATCTTATAAGTAAAGTATAATCTTTAAAAATTGTGAATCACTGTATTGCATACCTGTAACTTAAATAATATTGTACCTCAACTACACTTCAATTAAAAAATATGTGTAGTAAAAAAAAAAGATAAAAGTTCAAATTAGTGAAGAAGATAATAAGCAAGGAACCTCAAAGCTCATTTTTTATGGGTACAGAAAATTTTTAAAGTTTTTATTTTAATAATCATAGAAAAATTGCTTACCTATACAGGCCTTTCTGTTGTGTTTCAATAAAATATTTTGTTGTTTAGTTGCTTAAGTTGTGTCTGACTCTTTTGTGACTCCATGGACCATAGCCTGCCATTCTTCTCTGTTTAGAGGATTTTCTGGGCAAGAATATTAGAGTGACTTACTCTTTCCTTCTCCAGGGATCTTTCCAACCTGTGATCAAATTCATGTCTCCTCCTTTGGTAGGCAGGTTCTTTACCACTGAGCCACCAGGGAAGCCCAAATAATATATATTTATACAGAAATACATTCTATATTTCCTTAGATCTAAGATAATAGCAAATGTAAAAAACACCACTAAGAAAGAAAACCCTCAATTAAACTGTAACTTGCCATTGTAATATGTATACTACCGAAAAAGTATGTCTTAGAAAAGTTGTGTGCTTCCCTTGTATGACTGGGACTATACTCTGTGGATCACTCTGCAATACACTCATTTTTCATTCAATATAGTGGTTGACAGTCCTACTTCATTCTTTTATTGCTACCTATTATTCTAAATTGTGGATGTATTTGCTAATTAATGGTCATTTAGGCTGTTTCTTATTGTCTGTTATTACAGATAATCTCTCTACAGTAATATTCTTCCTAAAAAGATTATGATACATAGACACAATCAATACTGGATAGTAGGGCTTGGGATTACTAAGCTAAAAAGTGTGCTCACTGAAAATGTAAGTGTGTATTGCTAAATTGCTGTGTTAAAATGCTATATTAATTTATATTTTCATAAGGATTGCATTGTTTCACTTGAAATTTACAGTTTTGCCAATCTGATGGAAATAGTATCTCATTATTGGTTTAATTTGCATTTTTTATATTACAAATAAACATTTTTTATACATGCATGTATTAGTCATTTATATTCTGCTTTCTGGTAATTGCCATTGAATATATCCTTTTCTAATTTCCCCATTGAAATTTCTCTTATGTTTAATTTATAGTAATATTATGCTTTGAAATATTGTGATTATTAACTTTTATAATATTTTACATACTGCAAATATTTTCTCTGAGTCTGTCATTTGATTTTAAATTTTCTTTATAAAGCATTATCTAGTGGTTCAGAAGTTTTTAACATTCGAAGAACTAAACTTACAATCACTTTATTTTTTGATTCTAAAATAGATCTTTTTTAAAGATATTTTTCCTTATCTCAGGGTTACTATTATTTCTGAAAAAACTTTTTTTTTTTTTTTTTTTTAGTATTTTAACAGTCACCCCTTTAATGCAACTGGAAATTTTGTCATGTTTTTACCCATTCTCTTTTTCATAAAGAGGGAATTGTAAATATGTACAAAACCAGAAAAAGTTAGGAAAAAATCAATATGTTTGATCCTGAGAATCCTAAAATGTCCGAGTTTCCATATTATTTAAAAGATTTTATTTGGTATAAAAATGATAATTTTTGAGTGTTACTTCAAATGTTTGAGAAACAACTCAATGAATTTTAGATTACAAGGAATAGAATAAGGCTAACTGATAGAGTTTTGACTGTGCTGTTATTAAGACTACTAATTGATAAAACCAAGACTGGAATATTGAAATGAGAAAAAAGACAATAGGACCTCAGCTAGGTCATCAAGGTCAACAACCATAAGTCTTACTGATAGGATGGAGCGTTGACATGCTGCGAAAGAAAGGGTACTTTATACCCCCAGGTATAAAATCTTCCTACCCAAAACCCATTACCCTTGTCTGATTGAAAAAAAAAAAAAGAATCAGACCAATCAGAAGTGAAGATCATTCTACAAAATAGCTGACTAGTACTTCTTCAAAACTGTCAAAGTCATCGAAATAAAGTAAGTCTGAAAAGCCATGCCAGTCAAGAAGAGTTTAAAATGACTTGATGACTAATCGATATGACTAAACGATGATATCTTGGATGAGATCTGGGGACAGTGGGTGGGGGAGAGGATAGCAAGTTCAAAAAACTATGGAAATTGAGTAAAGTATGTATTTTGTTAATCATATAATATTGATAGGTGTTCATGAATTTTAATATATTATTGTAACATAATTTAATGCAATGCAATGTAGTGTACGGGAAGCTGGGTACACAATCTCTGCACTATCTTAGATATTTTCCTGTAAATTTAAAACTGTTCTAAAATAAAAATGTATTTAAAAATCATATAGGGTTGGTTAACAGAATCAGAGCTTTTTAAGATACATTATATGAAGGAATCTTTGCACTCGCTTTAACATCGCCAGTTTCCTGTGGGGACAAAGGGCATGTGGTTAAGTGAATGAACAGGTGGCAACAGAATTACTTGCATTTCAGTATAAAAGCAGGTGTATATTGAGTTCTACTCTCAGTGGAAGTAAGAAGGGCCAATACCTGTTTTAATTCCTTAAGTAGAATAAAATGATTCACTGCTCCTGTTTGGAAATCAGAATGATGCTGCTCTTTTTACTTCCTGCCTACAACTAAATAAAAAGTAACAAAAGAAAGCAGAAGAAGTTTTTGGAAATAATATTGGGGCAGGAAAGGCCTTCTTTTAAAAAGACCCAAACTTAGAAGCTATTTTTCCCCTGCTTCTCAGATTGATGATATGGATTCCACCAGGAACATGACAGATTTCATATAGTTTATGCAGGTATTAGGAGACCAATTTTCAGTGATATGGCATTTTAAAAGTGAGTATTAAATACTACTCTATGATCACTTTCTGGTGTATATTTCAAATTCAATGCTCTGGAGACAGAGTACCAGGCTATGTGCTGTCCTAGTGGATGTAAGCAATGTGAGCGTTTTATGTGTGTGGTGTGTGTCAGAAAAAACTATAATTCAAAAAAATAATTCAGTTATTAATTAGATAACTGTATGAGGGTTATAATTGACATCTTTCTATTTCCACACAAAAAGTATATCCATCTTGCACAAATTTTCTTATAAAACAGAGTTAGTGAAAGCCTTTAGGTAATAGGAAGGTGCTACATCACATGTTTAAGTTAATATATTTCTTAATTTATTCTTGAGATAGTCTTATTCCTGTGATAGAAATGGACTTGAAGATTTTCTGCAGTCCTTTTGACAAATAAGGGTTTTCTTTCCTACTTTCAGCAAACATATCTACCAAAATTAAAACATTGAAAATAACATTTGCATTTTGCTTCCATCACCTGGAATTTCTTAACATGTAAGAAGAATATACTCATGTAGACAGGAGAAGATGAATATTGATATGCACTGTTATTGGCTACACAAAATAAGCCACTTATTATTATTGATAACTGTGCTCTATAGACCTTGCTGTTCTCTTTGCAGAGTTCAAGTTTATTTCTTCATTTAAGTTAATTGCTTTCTAATAAAATATTTCAGAATTCTTTCCTTCTTTTTTTGACCAAGGTCTTTCTTGTTCAGAACTATTTTCAAATAAGCACATTTGTTTTTTATTTTCTTTTTAAAATCTGCAAAATCCTTGCCTCTTTACCCTTTGAAGTTCATTAGTCTCTATTTTGTGTTTTTCACAGCTTGGGAAATGCAACGATGTCTATATTTACGTATTCCACATAAAACTACTTATAATGATGACACCCTTTGTTTTTTATAATTGTGACACCTTACTTTGTTTTTCCCAAGGCATAATTGATTTCAACAATTAAAAATTTGAAGTACAGCTCTAATGGTGTATAGAAATAAACTCATTTTCTTTTTGTTCACAGTTACATAAATTCATAAGATAGTCCTATCTCATTCTAGGACTAATGACCTTCTTTACACAGGATATTTTATTGCCTTCATATGCAGAATCTGCACTAAAATTTTATTGTTAATTTTGTGTAGCAGCAGTTCGTTCCTTGTTTATACAGTGTAAAACTTAGTAGCCACTGGGGTGTTTATCATCCATGAAGCTCATTTTATATCTCATCTATTATATGAATAGAATGTGCAAAATAATTATGATTTTAAAAAACGACATTGTTAGGACTGATTGCTAGAGAAAAAAAGAAAAAGAAAGAAACTCCACCAAGCCCAAGTAAGCTTACAAATTGTTTCAATTTTCTATTAATTTTTGTAAAGAATTAGTGAAGAAAACCACTATACCTAGTGGTAGCTCCCAAAATCCAGACCATGAGCTCTAAGCTACAAATGAAAATATTAGAAATGGGAGCCCAAATCAAATCAGATGAAACTTCTTTAGCCTTTTATTTCTGCTAGAGAAATGTGGTCATTACCTATGCTTGGGAAGATCCAATTACCTGAGGCCTAAAACTGATAAAATTTGAGGGAAAGTATTTCTCTCAGAGATGCTTCCCTAGTGGCTCAAAGGTAAAGAAGCTGCCTGCAATGCAGAAGACCTGGGTTCGATCCCTGGGTCAGAAAGATCCCCTGGAGGAGGGCGTGGCAACCCACTCCAGTAGTCTTCCCTGGAGAATTCCATGGAGAACGGAGCCTGTCAGGCTACAGTCCATACAATCCATGGGGTTGCAAAGAGTCGGACATGACTCAAGTGACTAAGTAGCAGCAACAACATTTCTCTTAGAAATAGTATAACAGTAACTGCAGACAGTGACTGCAGCCATCAAAATAAAGACACTTGCTCCTTGGAAGAAAAGCTATGATCATATATTAAACAGGAGAGACATCACTTTGCCTACAAAGGCCCCTATAGTCAAAGCTATGGTTTTTCCAGTAGTCATGTATAGATGTGAGAATTGGACCATAAAGAAGGCTGAGTGCTAAAGAATTGATGTTTTTGAATTGTGGTACTGGAGAGGACTCTTGAGAGTCCCTTGGACAGAAAGGCAATCAAACCAGTCAATCCTAAAGGAAATCAACTGAATATTCATCAGAAGGACTCATGCTGAAGCTGAAGTTCCAATCCTTTGGCCACCTGATGTGAAGAGCTGACTCACTGGAAAAGGCCCTGATGCTGGGCAAGACGAAGGCAGAAGGAGAAGGGGATGACCGAGGATTAGATGGTTGGATGACATCACTGAATCAATGGACATGAGTTTGATCAAGCTCATGGAGATAGCGAAGGGCAAGGAATCCTGGTGTGCTGCAGTCCATGCAGTTGCAAAGAGTTGTACACAAGGCAGTGACTGAACAACAACTAAATGCGGTTCCAAAATAACTAGAATGAACAATTACAGGAGCTTTGGCAATTCAGATCCATTTCAATGGAGATCTGTCAAAATAATTTGCCAGAGTCACTTCTTGATGCCTCCCTGGTTTCTCTCCCTAGCTAGAACCTTCCCCAACTCCCAGGAAAACTGCAGTCCTAGTGGCTAAAGACAGAAGGGCCCCCAATTTAAAATTATCTTCAGCATAAATCTGCACCTGCTCATGACGATGATCTTTCTTTTTTGTGTCTCTGCCCCCTGTGTTTTTAAATCTGCCTCCTGAACTGTTCTTCTGGGCTGCTTCCCAAATATGGCGCCTCCTTGATAAACTTTATTTTTTTCTATCTCCGTCTTTTCCATAAGCAATGAAAAGAAATTAGTTTCAGTTCTTTGACAATAATATGGTATTTTTAAACTTTTTTTTTTAATGGCCTGTTTACATATAATTCTTAAGTCACATTACCTATCTTTCCAGTACAGATAAACATGATGATGTACTCTTCAGTATAGGTAAATATGTTGTAGATAAATATGACAACTGTACTTTTCCTGCAGTTGGGGAAAAATGGCTTCAGCTGGCCGCCTGAATAGCCTGAATGGCCATAGGGTAAATCAGCCACCCTAAGCAAAATATATAGAGTCCAGGCACACAAACTGGCTCTAAGCTGTCTGGGGGTGGGGAGGTGGGGGTAGGGGGTTCACAAATAATTATAAATAAAATTGTTTCACAAATGTTCTATGAGATCCAGAGACCCAGACCTTGTGGTCCCTCAATGGGCCTGGAGTATAGAGGGAAGTTAAGTCCAAAGACCCTGTAATCTGTTTCATCTACGTCAAATTGGTCACACGGCCTGTATATGTAGCTGAGCCTGTTCACACCTGAAATAGCAGGAGACATGGGTTCAATCCCTGAGTCAGGAAGATCCCTGAAGAAGGAAATGGCAACCCACTCCAGTGTTCTTGCCTGGGAATTCATATGGACAGAGGCACCTGGCAGACTACAGTCCGTGGGATCACAAAGAATTAAACGTGACTTAATGACTAAACACCAAAATCTTTCCCATTCTCAGTGCTCAAATGCCTGTTAACCCATTATTGTTAAGATTTCAGCCAACCATGAAGACTTAGTTGATAATGATTTCACATGTGAATGTCTCTCCATTTGTCCATAGATAAATCTTGAGTCTAAAAAAGATTATGCTCTAAAAGCACTAACTGCCTTAGTATAAGAAAACCATAAATAAATCTATATACAAATATCCCAAATAAAAATGATTTTATAAAAATTCAAGGTGTTCCTTAGAGTTATACAGATCACCCAGCAGTTCAACATTGTGTTTTACATTCATAAATGAATTATTTTAACCTTTCTAAACCAAGGTTTGGGAAGGTCCTCAAGCAAAGTGGGTATTCTTGTAAATTTGGAAAAAGGAAATGTATCAACACCAAATTATGACAAATCACATTATATACCTCATATTTTGAATGAAAAGATTTTACAAATAGTATAATTTCACTTGTGACTGTCTTCCTAAATATATTGATTTATAAAACTAAATATTTTTGCTCATTAATCTTTCTAGTGATGAACTACTCTGCAGGCAGAGCCTAAAAACTGTTGGTTTTAAAATAAAAGAGAAAGTCTATTATATCAAATAAGAACTACTCTCTACAAAGCACTGTACCAGGAGTTATGAGTTATCCCATTTCATCTAATTAATGATAGAAATATAGCAAATCAAAATGGAGATGAGAAATTCAAGTTGGTGTGGTTAGCACTACGGTACATGTTTTACAGGCTTGTGTGGGAACATAAGTTTGTGGGAAATGGTTTTCAATACAGACTTCTTGAAGGAAGTCCTTCAAGTGATGTCTTGAAGGAAGGCATTAACTCAGTTAATTGTGAGTAGACCAGTGAAGGCTGGGGGGGAAGGTTTTTCCAGGCAAATGGAAGGCTATACGGAGAGGCCAAAAGTTGGATTAAAGATGGTATGTTTAAGAGATGTTCAAGAAAGAAGAATAACAAAGGGTGAAGGGGAGAGAGTGAGCAATGATAATAAAAATGTGCCAGATGTGACAATTTCAGGAAAATTTTATTGTAAGAGCAAGGTAAGCCATTGATAATTTTTAAGAATAAAATATCATAGTTTCATTTTCAGAAATACAGAATGCTTTAAGGTTGCAGTGAGGTAAAAGGCTGAAAATATTGTTACAATATGTATTAATTACTTCATAAGGTTTTAAGACAATCAGTATGATATTACATATGTACCAGTTAGTTTAGCATATGATTACGTGTCTGGCAACCAGCACAACATGGAGGGTGCACAGTCAGAAAGAGACTGGTTCCCATTTATTAGAAAAAGGAAGATACCAAAAGTACTACCCTATTCCTGTCTCCATCAGCAGCTAGTTCTTTGCTAAGTGGCTTACTGAATGCTAGAAATAGTGCTTATTGATGCAACTAGAGGCCTATCAATCAGTATGATAAATGAAGAAAGAGATTATTGTTAGTTATATGAAAGATTTTCAATACACGTAGAATGGGTAAAGTATTGTGGACATTAGTACTAGAACAGGGTATACAAATTCACTGAGTCAACCTGTTTCCCATAAGGATGATGCCTGAGATTTGAGCTCTAATTGATACAACACTGAGGAATTGGTATGGGAAGATTTCTGATTGCATGATGCCAGCTAGAGGCAACAACTGAATTTTACCAAAGACCATCTGCCTAATAAGTGTGTATTGATTTTACAAATGATAGTATATATATGTCAATCCTAATTTCCCAATTTGTCCCACCTTCCCTTTCCCCAGTGTGTCCACAAGTCCATTCTCTACATCTGCATCTCTATTCCTACCCTGGAAGTAGTTTCATTCATCTGTACCATTTTTTTAGAGTCCACACACATCTGTTAATGTACAATATTTGTTTTTCTTTTTCTGACTTACTTCAATCTGTATGATAGACTCTAGGTTCATCCACATCTCTACAATATAGACAGCTTGTGGGAAGCTCGGCTCAGTGCCCTGTGATGACCTAGAAGGGGTGGGGTGGAGAGGGATGGAAGTGAGATCCAAGAAGGAGGGGACATATATGTACATATAGCTGTCTCACTTCATTGTACAGCAGAAATAAATATAGCATTGTAAAGCAATTACACTCCAATAAAATATGCCTATATATTTGTCAGAATTTGGCATGAGATTTGTTCTTATTAAAAGTTAATAGCAGAGGAATGAGCCTGTAGTTAATCTTTGTGATTCAAAATTCTTAGACAGCTATCATTATCTACCAAAAAGAATTTACATGTAATGTATGACCATTTTGGCTTATGTCACAGCAGACAGTATCACCTTATACCTCTCCCACATTTACAGGAAGCGTAAGAGTGACCTGAACAAGTAAACTGGAAATGGTGGCTGGATTGAGTTGAGTTAGACACAACTGAATATAATAATTATCAATAAGATGGGGAGACTGAAGGAGAAGGAAGAAAGAAAAATGTATCCAATTTTCTGTCATTAGCAACTGGGTTGGGGGAACTTTCATTTACTAAGTCAGGAAACAAAAGTAGAAAAGCAGGGAAAGATGGTGAGTTCAGCTTTGTAAATATGGAGCTTGAAGAGCAGGGTGATCTAGCAGTCAATTAGATGTGTAAGTCTGAAAGCATGCAGGCTTTGTGCTGTGAATAAGCAATGGGACCCAGCCCTTTGAAGTAAAGGAAACAGGGCAGCAGATATCCTGACTTACAGCAATCATCCAGCCAACGAACTGTGCTATTTTTCAGTCCAAGATTTTTCTCGGGTGAAAAAGTTTGCTGGGAGAACATCAGACATAGAGCAGTATGTGAAAAAGTGAAGTCGCTCAGTCGTGTCCGACTCTTTGGTACCCACCAGGCTCCTCTGTCCATGGAATTTTCCAGGCAAGAGTACTGGAGTGGGTTGCCATTTCCTTCTCCAGGGGATCTTCCCCACCCAGGGATCGAACCCGTGTCTCCCGCACTGTAGGCAGACGCTTTACCGTCTGAGCCACCAGGGAAGCCCATAGAGCAGTATACACCTATACAACTTATTGGCACTGGTTTAAAAATAAAACTGCGATAAATAATAGACCCACAGTCTCTAGAAGCTCTCAGGTATTCTGGGTCAGTTTAACTTATTTTTACATGATCCAAACTCTAATTCTCCAGAGACTTCTCTCACTTCACTTTAGTTGCTCAGTCATGTGTCCAATTCTTTGTGAGTCCATGGGCTACAGCACACCAGGCTTCCCTGTGCTTCACTAACTCCCAGAGTTTATTCAAATTCATGTCCATTGAGTTGGTGATGCCATCCAACCATTTCATCCCGTCGCCCCCTTCTCCTTTTGCCCTCAGTCTTTCCCAGCATCAGGGTCTTTTTCAATGAGTCAGCTCTTCACATCAGGTGGCCAAAGGATTGGAGTTTTAGCTTCAGCATCAGTCTTTCTGATGAATATTCAAGGTTGATTTCCTCTAGGATTGACTGGCTTGATCTTGCTGTGCAAGGGCCTCTCCGGAGTCTTCTCCAGCACCACAATTCGAAAGCATCAGTTCTTCAGTGCTCACCATTCTTCATGGTCCAGCTCTCACATCCTTACATGACTACTGGAGAAACCATAGCTTTGACTATAGAGACCTTTGTGGGCAAAGTGATATCTCTGCTCTTTAATACAGGGTGAAGCTAATTAGACCTTGTGTTTCCTCACCTCTAATGACTGTTTTGTTGATGTGGGCTTCCGTCCCTGTCTCCATTATACATTATTAGTGTAAGGGGTGGCCTCTATTTCAAAGGGAGTCCAGGGTGTAGTGATTGAACAGGAGCACCTTCCTTGCAAACTCCTACTTCTTGTTCCATCTGTTTTCTATGGTAATACAAACAATTCTGTATTATACATACCTTCTGTATTTATACAAACATTATATACAAATAATATATAATACAAACATTCTGTATTTCCCCTTTGTTTCTTAAGATCTGGACATCTTTATTCTTTTGAGTACACTGAGTTCAGATATTTTATTTCTGCTCACTGCCTCTGATACGTTTCCCTTATTTTATAAAATAAATTATGCCTTCAGATCAGTATCAAACTTCCTTAACAGAGTTTGGCCAGGGGAAGAGAAGAGAGAAGAGAAAAAAATTTCTGAATAAGATTTCACACAAACAGGCAAACAAATCAGGATTTTAAAAAGAAGTGAAGAAGAGAGAGACTTGTAAAAGAGATGGAGACATAGTGGCTGAATCTGGAGAGTGTGTGTGAATTTAAGATGAAACAAAAAGAGGAAGTTCTGGAAGAAGGGCATGGTCAGCAGTGCCAATGGCTTCTAGAGATGAACATATATTGTCTTTAGCTACAGTGAGGGTAGTGCTGACAGTTTTTGAGCAGAATAAGGCAGCAGGATGAACATAAGTTCAGGAAGCAGATGGCTGGGGATGTAGTATGAGTTGAAAAACTGGAGAAAATGAGCAAAGCAACTATTTTTGAGATGTTTGACTTAGTGATGGAAAGAAAATTAGGATAATTATTAAAGGAGCAAAAGTATTGACATTGATTGTTTCTAATGTAGAAGAAACATGCTAAAATTTTAGTTTATTAATTCAAATGAGAAGAAATATGCGGGGAGGGGGGGATGAAGAGAACGGATACATAGGGAATAACCAATTAGTTGAATTGCTTGAAAAGGCAGAAAATCATGAGTCCCAGAAGCAGTCTACGAGACTAATTGTAGGCAGGAGAGAGGCTTTCCCAAGTCTGAAGATAAAGGGAGGAAACAATATGTATCAATGACAAGAAGGTGTTGAGTGCTTACTATTTGCCGACCACATTTCTAAATGCTTCTCACCTACTAGATCAGTTAGTTTCCAAACTAAACTGTCAGGATTGCAAATTCTGGGACTTGATGCTAGGTTTCCTGAACCAGAAACTCTGGGAATGGGGCTCTATTTTGTTATATCTTCTGGGTGAGTCTGGTACTTGCTCACATGTAATAATACCTGCATTAGATAATTTAACAATATAATCTCCTTTTAGGCTAGACGTGGGATTGTACCCACTTCACAGATGAGGAAGTGGAGGCACAGAAAGTTTAATTTGCCAAAATGTTTCTAAGGGTTGCTTGTAGAATTAATTATGGAATATTGAACAATTTTCTGTTCAATGATTTCAAAATTTGTTGTTGTTTTACCTGCAACTCAAGAAGCAGAGTCAGTAGATTGAGAGGGGCAAGCAGTGGAATTAGCATAAATGTTGAAGGTTTAATATAGTTTCTATAGAAAGTTAGATATGTACTTGAGTGGAGCAGAAGGAAGAATTGTTGTTTAGCATTAAGTCAGTGAATAGTAAATATCCATGAATGTACACAGGCAGGTTGTTGGTTTGCTCTAGTATTCAGTTCAGCTCAGTTGCTCAGTTGTGTCTGACTTTGTGACCCCATGGACTGTAGCACAACAGGCTCCCCTGTCCATCACCAACTCCTAGAGCTTGCTCAAACTCAGGTCCGTACAATCGGTGATGCCACCCAACCATCTCATCCTCTGTCATTCCCTTTCCCTCCTGTCTTCAGTCTTTCCCAGCATCAGGGACTTTTCCAAGGAGTCAGTTTTTCACAACAGGTGGCCGAAGTATTGGAGGTTCAGGTTCAGCTTCAGCATCAGTGAGATCAGTTATGACATTCCTAGGATAACCTTTATCAGGGTTAGATAATGTCAAACCTTATAGCACACAAAACCATGCCAGCTCTTGTAGCACAGTTGAGCTTTTGTATATATATATATTATTATTTGATAAATGGAATTTATCAAACTGGAATTTTTCATTTACTCACTAAATATTTATCATTTCCATTAGATGCAAATTTTTCTTGAAGATATTGGGAACCTAGCAATGAATAGGATAAGTCAGGCCTCTTGCCTTCATGGAACTTGTAGCTAGGGAATATGAACAATAATTGTGCAAATGAATGAATGAACATTGCATGTTCTGATGGTGGTTTGCCTAATAGAGTCAGTAACATGGTAATATGACAAGACTGTGAATACATGACCTTTCATAAAGTGATTGACTGGGTATCTTTGAAAGGATGGTATTTGAGTTGAGAACTAAATGGTGAGGATAGGCCAGACATACAAATGATCTCTAAGGACTGGATTCAGGTGTATGTTTGCTTGTCAGTGAGTATGCTGATATTTGGCATGTAGTACCACTGGTGTTAAAAAAAATTATATTGCTGAATAAATGAAAGAACATGTGGATGAATAAATGACTTTGCCAGATGGTAGAAGCACAAACTCTAAAAACAATAACTTGAAGACATTGCAATAAGAAGTAAGTACATATTCAGATGATGGGGTAGATAAGAATGCTTTCATCTTTCTGAAGAAGTATATAGAATTATTGGCCTTAAAAATATTCAAGAAAACAAATGCAATCTGCTTTTCTTTGGAATGTCCATAAAATAGTAATTTGACGAAGCAATATTTTTGTTTTGCAAAGTCATTTGTTAGTTATGTATTTGGCTTAGAGATAGAATTATATAATAAGACGGGAGGTAGATCAGAAATTAACATTTTGTAACTCATTTTCTGACAGGATTATACCTTCATATAAAACAATATAGTCTTTGTTGGAGTGAAATGGTAATAAGAACAGATGGTAACATTCTAAGATGAACCCTAAAGTCCCTTTTAGATTCCTAAAATGATAGCTCAGAAAACAATTGCTTGAACAAATTTCCAACCCTGTCTCAATTTTTTGTATGTCCTTCAGGTGGAAAAATATTACAAATACACTATTACAGAATTACAAACTAATGACCAATTTCTTGCATGTTTGTTTCTTATATAAATACACCTAAGTTTTTACTAACCTGTTCTTTTCCAAGAAAAGAAGAAAGTTTTAAACAGGAATTATAGGATCATTTTTTCATTTGTTTGTTTTCTTCCCTTAAATCAGTGAAGGGGAAAATGTGAATCTATCCAGGGATCAACTTGTTTAGGCTTGAGAAAGCTCAGTGCTTGGTTCACATTAATCATATCTTCAAACTAGTAATCATCAACCTCTTTATTCACAGTCAGTTTCTTCTCCAGAAATAAGGGTACACTGATCTGTCAAAAGTTGTACTATGCTTATCAAAGTAGTAAATGATTATAGATAGGGTAATTGTATCTGTAAACATTGTTGTTATTGGAAATAATATGAGCGATTCCAATTTGAAATTCATATATCACTACTTTTTTCACTTTTAGAATGAGAAGTGGAAACTGATGTCTCATTTTTTTCTCAGCAGATTTCTCTCAGTTCCCAATGGTTTTCTTCCACCTTACATTACAACGAAAGGTCCACATGAGAATCAATTGATTAAAACCATAAGGAAGGAAAGAACACTAATAAGACTAAGCAATTTGCCTTTTCTTCAAGAAATCCTTTGATTGTTTTCCACTTCCAATCCCAAGATTGAATAGATGTTAACAAGCTTTTTCTTTGTATTTGCTTTTGGACAACATACTTTTTCTTTCAAAAAAGAGGCTAGGTTTTTTCAAGGGAATGTAGGATTGGAATAAAACAAGAGTACTGGCTTTAGAATAAACACAGGCAACAACATACTGATGTGATTATTGTATTAAGACTGTAAAAGCACCCAGTGTACAGTTAGATCTAATAATCATAATATCAAAATTAAAAGTTTGTTGAGTGAAAATTATGTGTTACACAATAGCACACTTACCTGTTACAAGGATCCTATGACACTGGCCCTAATATTATCTTCTTGTTATAGATGAAAAACTTAAATTATAGAGAAGTAACTTGTTTAAATACATGTAACCAGTAAGAGTTGGAATTAATTTAATTCAAGACTATTTTGCCACTATATTACCTCTCAATATACAATGAAATAAAGCATAAATTGAGTGAAGATTCACCAATTTCTTGTATAAATTCATGCTACTTCTTGGTTCAGAAAACTAAGATGAGATAATAAGAAATTCAGAAAACTAAGATGATGGCATCCGGTCCCAACACTTCATGGCAAATAGATGGGGAAACAATGGAAACAGTGACAGACTTTATATTCTAGGGGTCCAAAATCACTGCAGATGGTGACTGAAGCCATGAAATTAAAAGATGCATGCTCCATGGAAGAAAACTATGACCAATCGAGACAGCACATTAAAAAGCTGAGACATTAGTTTGCCAATAGAGGTCTGTCTAGTCAAAGCTATGGTTTTTCTGGTAGTCATGTATAGATGTGAGATTTGGACTATAAAGAAAGCTGAGTGCCAAAGAATTGAAGCTTTCAAACTGTGGTGCTGGAGAAGACTTTTAAGAGTTTCTTGGACTGCAAGGAGATCCAACCAGTCAATCCTAAAGGAAATCAGTCATGAATATTCATTGGAAGGACTGATGGTGAAGCTGAAACTTCAATACTTTGGTCACCTGATGTGAAGAGCTGACTGATTTGAAAAGACCCTAATGCCGGGAAAGATTGAAAGTAGGAGGAGAAGGGGATGACAGAGGATGAGATGGTTGGGTGGCATCACCGATTCCATGGATGTGAGTTTGAGCAAGCTCTAGGAGTTGGTGATGGACAAGGAAACCTGGCATGCTGCAGTCTATGGGGTCACAAAGAGTCAGACACTACTGAGTGACTGAACTGAACTTCTTGGTTACTTTAATACCATGTCCTAGATTCATTCATTGAATCAGAATGTCATTTATTTATTCAGTTGTTTAATAAATGCCTTTTCCTCCTTATATTCTAGTTGCTACCTCCCCAAGACTTTGGGAATATAGCAGCATATAGTAGATGATTTGTGTCTAGATGGAGCCCGTATAATAATTAATGTTACAAAGTGACCTGTTTCACAACAATTAAGTCCTAAACGATAGTACTTGCTATTTGTAAGCACAGATAAAACTTTATCTGTAATTATAGAAAATATTTACAGTAGATGAAAAATGAGGTAATGGCCAAGATGACAATGATTTTTCGAGGGGATATATTTATGCCATCTACTCTATCTCTTACTATTTGCAAACATCCCTCCCTAGGTGGAAGTGAAGTGTAGTGGGAGATCTGTTCATTTTTTCCCATTTTCCACTCTGGCATGTGTTGTTAAAGGGATTTTGAAATGATCTACCTCTCTGGCTACAGTAATTGGAATGCATTCATAGAAACTCAATTACTTGATCGTACTGATTTATCCATGGATGTGCTTAGTCACTCAATCCCATCTGACTCTTTCCAACCCCATGGACTGTAGACCACCAGTCTCCTCTGTCTATGGAATTCTCCACCCAGGAATACAGGAATGGGTTGCCATTCCCTCCTCCAGGGAATCTTCCTGACCCAAGGATCGAACCTACGTACCCTGCATTGTAGACAGAGTCTTTACTGTCTAAGCCACCAGAGAAGCCCATTATCCAGGGTGAGGCATGTATAACTCAAGATAGATAATCAAAAGGCTTTTCCTGGATCTGTAAAATAAACTAGCAAAGAGAAATCCTTTTCTCTCTGCTCTCAAAACTCAGGAGAGGAGCATAAGTGCTGCTGGTGGTCCTGGTTCCACTGGGTGTAATCAACCTGAAACAGTAAATTTGTCACACAGAGAAAAGCAGAGATAAAAGGAGTGATGAAGCAAACAGAAGTTCTGAGAGCATTTTTGAGCGTCAGATTCCAACTCCACTTCTGAAGCCTTAGAGAGTTTCGAATCAGTAAATTTATTTTCATTGCATTTCATTTCTTCTTTTACTTAAACTAACTCAAGCTGGATTTCTATTTAAGTTAGGGGTTTAGCTGCAGATAATACTCATGTATTCCCACTAGTTTAAGAAGAAAGGCAGTTTCAAAAGGATGTTATAAATCGTACTGACTCCCTGAGCTGGCTAGAGAGCTGTGCTTAAAAACTACACATCTAGGATCAGTGCACAGAATCACACCACATAATTGGTCTACTGAAGACACCTCACCTGCTGTCCTTGGACATACACACTGTGGGCTTGCAGTTGACAGTATGGAGACTCTGATGCTCCTGCCTTTGGAAATTGGGTATCTCTGTCACTTTCCTTGCCAAAATAGATTCTTTACAGAGAATGTTTCTTTGCATCACTGGCTTCCTTTTCTGTATTTTGCAAGAATGTCTCTAATGACAGAAGCTATATGCCTTCATCCTTAATTTAAAGGAAACTTGGAAAACACACATTGCACTTCTATGGTAAGTATTAGGAAAACATCTGAAATAGTAGGAAACTGTTCAAAGATACATGGTCTCTCAAAAGACTGACAAATATTCGCTACAGTTTATGTGACTTATATCCAAATATAGCCTCACGAATTCAGTTTATGGGTTAAATTGTGTCTCTAGAAAGATAGGTGAGGTCCTGGAACCTGGGCATGCAACTTTAGAGACAGAATTTTGCTGATGTAAACAGTGTAAGGTGTAGTTTACAATGTATTTTTTTCCATTTATTTTTATTAGTTGGAGGCTGATTACTTTACAATATTGTAGTGGTTTTTGCCATACATTAACATGAATCAGCCATGGATTTACATGTATTCCCCATCCCTATCGCCCCTCCCGCTCCCTCTCCATCCAATCCCTCTAGGTCTTCCCAGTGCACCAGCTCTGAGCACTTATCTCATGCATCCAACCTGGGCTGATGATCTGTTTCACCCTTGAGAGTATACTTGTTTCAATGCTATTCTCTCAGAACATCCCACCCTCGCCTTCTCCCACAGAGTCTAAAAGTCTGTTCTGTACATCTGTGTCTCTTTTTCTGTTTTGCATATAGGGCTATAGCTACCATCTTTTAAAATTCCATATATATGCATTAGTATACTGTGTTGGTCTTTATCTTTCTGGCTTACTTCACTCTGTATAATGGGCTCAGTTTCATCCATCTCAGTAGAACTGATTCAAATGAATTCTTTTTAATGGCTGAGGAATATTCCATAAAGTATATGTACCACAGCTTCCTTATCCATTCGTCTGCTAATGGGCATCTAGGTTGCTTCCATGTTCTGGATATTGTAAACAGTGCTGCGATGAACATTGGGGTACATGGGTCTCTTTCAGATCTGGTTTCCTCAGTGTGTATACCCAGGAGAGGGATTGCTGGCTTATATGGCAGTTCTATTTACAGTTTTTTAAGGAATATCCACATTGTTTTCCATAGTGGCTGTACTAGATTGCATTCCCACCAACAATGTAAGAGGGTTCCCTTTTCTCCACACCCTCTCTAGCATTTATTGATTGTAGACTTTTGGATAGCAGCCATCCTGACTGGCGTGTAATGGTACCTCACTGTGGTTTTGATATGCATTTCTCTGATCATGAGTGTTGTTGAGCATCTTTTTATGTGTTTGTTAGCCATCTATATGTCTTCTTTGGAGAAATGTCTGATTAGATCTTTGGCCTATTTTTTGATTGGGTCATTTATTTTTCTGGAATCGAGCTTCAGGAGTTGCTTGTATATTTTTGAGGTTAATCCTTTGTCTGTTTCTTCATTTGCTATTATTTTCTCCCATTCTGAGGGCTGTCTTTTCACCTTGCTTATAGTTTCCTTTGTTGTTCAGAAGCTTTTAAGGTTCATTAGGTCCCATGTGTTTATTTTTGCTTTTATTTCCAATATTCTGGGAGGTGGGTCATAGAGGATCCTGCTGTGATTTATGTCGTAGAGTGTTTTGCCTATGTTCTCCTCTAGGAGTTTTATAGTTTCTGGTCTTACATTTAGATCTTTAATCCATTTTGAGTTTATTTTTGTGTATGGTGTTAGAAAGTGTTCTAGTTTCATTCTTTTACAAGTGGTTGACCAGGTTTCCCAGCACCACTTGTTAAAGAGGTTGTCTTTTTTCCATTGTATATCCTTGTCTCCTTTATCAAAGTTAAGGTATCCATAGGTTCGTGGATTTATCTCTGGGCTTTCTATTCTGTTCCATTGATCTATATTTCTGTCTTTGTGCCAGTACCATACTGACTTAATGACTGTGGCTTTGTAGTAGAGCCTGAAGTCAGGCAGGTTGATTCCTCCAGTTCCATACTTCTTTCTCAAGATTGCTTTGGCTCTTCGAGGTTTTATGTATTTCCATACAAATTGTGAAATTATTTGTTCTAGTTCTGTGAAGAATACCATTGGTAGCTTGATAGAGATCACATTGACTCTATTGATTGCTTTGAATAGTATACTCATTTTCCCAATATTGATTCTTCCAATCCATGAACACGGTATGTTTCTCCATCTGTTTGTGTCCTCTTTGATGTCTTTCATCAGTGTTTTATAGTTTTCTATGTATAGGTCTTTTGTTTTTTCGGTAGATATACTCCTAAGTATCATTCTTTTTGTTACAATGGTGAATGGTATTGTTTCCTTAATTTCTCTTTCTGTTTTCTCATTGTTAGTGTATAGGAATGCAAGGGATTTCTGTGTGCTAATTTCATATCCTGCAACTTTATTATATTCATTGATTAGCTCTAGTAATCTTATGGTAGAGTCTTTAGGGTTTTCTATGTAGAGGATCATGTCATCTGCAAACAATGAGAGTTTCACTTCTTATTTTCCTATCTGGATTCCTTTTATTTCTTTTTCTGCTCTGATTGCTGTGGCAAAAACTTCCAAAACTATGTTGAATAGTAGTGGTGAAAGCGGGCACCCTTGTTTTTTTCCTGATTTTAGGGGAAATGCTTTCAATTTTTCACCATTGAGGATAGTATTTGCTGTGGGTTTGTCATATATAGCTTTTATTATGTTGAGGTATGTTCCTCCTATTCCTGCTTTCTGGAGAGTTTTTATCATAAATGGATGTTGAATTTTGTCAAAGGCTTTTTCTGCATCTATTGAGATAATCATATGTGTTTTATCTTTCAATTTGTTAATGTGGTATATTACATTGATTGATTTGTGGATATTAAAGAATCCTTGCATTCCTGGGATAAAGCCCACTTGGTCATGGTGTATGATCTTTTTAATATGTTGTTGGATTCTGTTTGCTAGAATTTTGTTATGGATTTCTGCATCTATGTTCATCAGTGATATTGGCCTGTAGTTTTCTTTTTTGTGGCATCTTTGTCTGGTTTTGGAATTAGGGTGATGGTGGCCTCATAGAATGAGTTTAGACATTCACCTCCTTCTGCAATTTTCTGGAAGAATTTGAGTAAGATAGGTGTGAGCTCTTCTCTAACTTTTGGGTAGAATTCAGCTGTGAAGCCATCTGGTCCTGGGCTTTTGTTTACTGGAAGATTTCTGATTACACTTTCGATTTCTGTGCTTGTGATGGGTCTGTTAAGATCTTCTATTTCTTCCTGGTTCAGTTTTGGAAAGTTATACTTTTCTAGGAAAATGTTCACTTCTTCCAAGTTGTCCATTTTATTGGTATAGAGCTGCTGGTAGTAATCTCTTATGATCCTTTGTATTTTAATACTGTCTGTTGTGATCTCTCCATTTTCATTTCTAATTTTGTTAATTTGCTTCTTCTCCCTTTGTTTCTTAATGAGTCTTGCTAACAGTTTGTCAATTTTGTTTATCTTTTCAAAAAAACAGCTTTTAGCTTTGTTGATTTTTGCTATGGTCACTTTAGTTTCTTTTGCATTTATTTCTGCCCTAATTTATCAGATTTCTTCCCTTCTAGTAACCTTGGGGTTCTTCATTTCTTCCTTCTCTAGTTGCTTTAGGTGTAGAGCTAGGTTATTTATTTGACTTTTTTCTTGTTTCTTGAGGTAAGTCTGTAATGCTATGAACCTTTCCCTTAGCACTGCTTTTACAGTGTCCCATAGGTTTTGGGTTGTTGTGTTTTCATTTTCCTTAGTTTATATACATATTTTGATTTCTTTTTTGATTTCTTCTATGATTTTTGGTTATTCAGAAGCATGCTATTTAGTCGCCATATGTTTGAATTTTTAATAGTTTTTATTCCTGCAGGTGAGATCTAATCTTACTGCATTGTGGTCAGAAAAGATGACTGGAATGATTTCATTGTTTTCGAATTTACCAAGGCTAGATTTATGGCCCAGGATATGATCTATTCTGGAGAATGTTCCGTGTGCACTTGAGAAAAAGATGAAATTCATTGTTTTGGGGTGAAATGTCCTATAGATATTAATTAGGTCTAGCTGGTCCATTGTGTCACTTAAAGTTTGTGTTTCCTTGCTAATTTTCTGTTTAGTTGATCTATCCATAGGTGTGAGTGGGGGTATTAAAGTCTCCCACTATTATTGCATTTTTGTTAATTTCCCCTTTCATACTCGTTAGCATTTGCTTTACATATTGCAGTGCTCCTATGTTGGGTGCATATATGTTTATAATTGTTATATCTTCTTCTTGAATTGATCCTTTGATCATTATGTAGTGTCCTTCTTTGTCTCTTTTCACAGCCTTTATTTGAAAGTCTATTTTATCTTATATGAGTATTGCGACTCCTGCTTTCTTTTGGTCTCCATTTGCGTGAAATATTTTTTTTTTCCAGTCCTTCACTTTCAGTCTGTATGTGTCCCTTGTTTTGAGATGGGTCTCTTGTAGACAGCATATATAGGGGTCTTGTTTTTGTATCCATTCAGCCAGTCTTTGTCTTTTGGCTGGAGCATTCAACATATTTACATTTAAGGTAATTATTGATAGGTATGGTCCCATTGCCATTTACTTTGTTGTTTTGGGTTCGCTTTTATACAACCTTTCTGCATTTTCTGTCTAGAGAAGATCCTCTAGCATTTGTTGAAGATCTAGTTTGGTGGTGCTGAATTCTCTCAGCTTTTGTTTGTCTGTAAAGTTTTTTAATTCTCCTTCATATCTGAATGAGATCCTTGCTGGGTACAGTAATCTGGGTTGTAGGTTATTCTCTTTCGTTACTTTAAGTTTATCCTGTTTTTCCCTTCTGTCCTGAAGAGTTTCTGTTGAAAGATTAGCTGTTATCCTTATGGGAATCCCTTTGTGTGTTATTTGTTGTTTCTCCCTTGCTGCTTTTAATATTTGTTCTTTGTTTTTGATCTTTGTTAATTTGATTAATATTTGTCTTGGGGTGTTTCACCTTGTGTTTATCCTGTTTGGGACTCTCTGGGTTTCTTGGACCTGTGTAACTATTTTCTTCCCCATTTTAGGGAAGTTTTCAGCTATTATCTCCTCGAGTATTTTCTCATGACCTTTCTTTTTGTCTTCTTCTTCTGAGACTACTATGATTCGAATGTTGGGGTGTTTCACATTGTCCCAGAGGTCCCTGAGGTTGTCCTCATTTCTGTTGATTCTTTTTTCCTCTCTACTTCATTTGTTTCCACCATTTTATCTTCTACCTCACTTATTCTATCTTCTGCCTCTGTTATTCTACTGTTAGTTCCCTCCAGAGTGTTTTTGATCTCCTTTATTGCATTATTCATTTTTAATTGACTCTTTTTTATTTCTTCTAGGTCCTTGTTAAACATTTCTTGCATCTCCTCAATCTTTGTCTCCAGGCTGTTTATCTCTAACTCCATTTTGTTTTCAAGATTTTGGACCATTTTTATTATCATTTTTCTAAATTCTTTTTCAGGTAGATTCCCTATCTCCTCCTCTTTTGTTTGACTTGGTGGGCATTTTTCATCTTCCTTTACCTGCTGGGTATTTCTCTGCCTTTTCGTCTTGTTTAGATTGCTGTGTTTGGGGTGGCCTTTCTGTATTCTGGCGGTCCATGGTTCCTTTTTATTGTGGAGGTTTCTCCCAGTGGGTGGGGTTGGACGATTGACTTGTCAAGGTTTCTTGGTTAGGGAAGCTTGCGTCGGTGTTCTGGTGCGTGGAACAGGATTTCTTCTCTCTGGAGTGCTATGGAGTGTCCAGTAGTGAGTTTTGAGATGGGTCTATGTGTTAGGTGTGACTTTGGGCAGCCTGTATGTTGACACTCAGGTCTATGTTCCTGCGTTGCTAAAGAATTTGTTTGGTATGTCTTGTTCTGGAACTTATTGGCTCATGGGTGGTGGTTGGTTTCAGTGTAGGTATGGAGGCTTTTGGATGATCTCTTATTACTTGATGTTCCCTGTAGTCAGGAGTTCTCTGGTGTTCTCAGGTTTGGGGCTGAAGTCTCTTTCTTCTGGCTTTCAGTCTTATTCTTCCAGTAGCCTCAAGGCTTCTCCAACTATACAGCACTGATATTAAAACTTCTAGGTTAATGATGAAAAGATTCTCCACAGTGACGGACACCCAGAGAGGTTCACAGAGTTGCATAAAGAAGAGGAGAGGGAGGAAGGAGATAGAGATGAGCAGGAGGAGAAAAAGGGGAACTCAAGAGGAGAGAGATAGATCTACACAGTACTCTGTTCCCTAAGTGTTCTCCATAGCCCAGAACACCCACAGAGACTCACAGAATTTAATTGAGAAGAGAAGGGGGAGGGAGGAAATAGAGGTGACCTGGGGGAGAAAAAGGCGAGTCAAAAGGGGGAAATAGCAATCATCACACTCCTGAGTAAAAATGGGTACTGAATATGGGATTCTTAAATGTCCAAATTTGATATCAAATACTGAAAAACAAAGATTAAAAATCTAGAGTAGAAGTTAGTCTCTTAAAAATACAATATTAAAAACAAAAACGGAAAAAATTTAAGAAATATATCTGAAGTTTGCTTCAAAAATAGGGTCTTTTTTTTTTTTTTGGTCAAGGTT
Organism: Muntiacus reevesi; assembly: GCF_963930625.1. Lineage (NCBI taxonomy): Eukaryota > Metazoa > Chordata > Mammalia > Artiodactyla > Cervidae > Muntiacus > Muntiacus reevesi. Next base: position 4,745,827 of record NC_089256.1, on the reverse strand, counting down.
ATAGTGAAATGAGAATGAAAATGAAGGAGTAATAGGGGAGAGCCCTTTATTAGGACTTTAAAAGAAAATAAAAGAAAAAAAAAGAAAAAAATTTTTAATTAAAAATAGCAAAAGTATATGAGAATGAAAATGAAAATTAAGGAGTAATAGAGGAGTAATAGAGGACTTTAAAAGAAAATAAAAGATAAAAGGAAAAAAAATTTTAATTAAAAAAATAGTAAAAATATATGAAAATGAAAATTAAGGAGTAATAGATGAGTAATAGGGAATTTTAAAAGAAAATAAAAGAAAAAAATTTTTAAAAAGAAAAGAAAAAATATACATATTTTTTAAATTAAAAAAAAAAGTAAAAATATATCTAGGAATTTCTCTGGAGCACTTGTGGGCAGTTTGGGTTTGGTTCAGTTTCAAATGGCTCCTTCTTCCAGTTTACACTTCTCAGTATCTATAGGCCCCTTCCAGTGTAGTCGGTGTTAACTACAGGGATTTTAATCTGTTGCATCAGTCACTTCTGAAGCGGTTCCCCTTGTTTATTTGGCTTCTGTTTCCAGGTCTCTTTTTTTGTTTGTTTGTTTTCTTTTCTTTTTTTTTTTAATTTTTATTTATTTTTTTTATTAGTTGGAGGCTAATTACTTCACAACATTTCAGTGGGTTTTGTCATACAGTGACATGAATCAGCCATAGAGTTACACGTATTCCCCATCCCGATCCCCCCTCCCACCTCCCTCTCCACCCGATTCCTCTGGGTCTTCCTAGTGCACCAGGCCCGAGCACTTGACTCATGCATCCCACCTGGGCTGGTGATCTATTTCACTATAGATAATATACATGCTGTTCCTTCGAAACATCCCACCCTCACCTTCTCCCACAGAGTTCAAAAGTCTGTTCTGTACTTCTGAGTCTCTTTTTCTGTTTTGCATATAGGGTTATCGCTACCATCTTTCTAAATTCCATATATATGTGTTAGTATGCTGTAATGTTCTTTATCTTTCTGGCTTACTTCACTCTGTATAATGGGCTCCAGTTTCATCCATCTCATTAGAACTGGTTCAAATGAATTCTTTTTAACGGCTGAGTAATATTCCATGGTGTATATGTACCACAGCTTCCTTATCCATTCATCTGCTGATGGGCATCTAGGTTGCTTCCATGTCCTGGCTATTATAAACAGTGCTGTGATGAACATTGGGGTGCACGTGTCTCTTTCAGATCTGGTTTCCTTGGTGTGTATGCCCAGAAGTGGTATTGCTGGGTCATATGGCAGTTCTATTTACAGTTTTTTAAGGAATCTCCACACTGTTTTCCATAGTGGCTGTACTAGTTTGCATTCCCACCAACAATGTAAGAGGGTTCCCTTTTCTCCACATCCTCTCCAGCATTTATTGCTTGTAGACTTTTGGATAGCAGCCATCCTGACTGGCATGTAATGGTACCTCATTGTGGTTTTGATTTGCATTTCTCTGATCATGAGTGATGTTGAGCATCTTTTCATGTGTTTGTTAGCCATCTGGATGTCTTCTTTGGAGAAATGTCTGTTTAGTTCTTTGGCCCATTTTTTGATTGCATCATTTATTTTTCTGGAATTGAGCTTCAGGTGTTGCTTGTATATTTTTGAGATTAATCCTTTGTCTGTTTCTTCATTTGCTATTATTTTCTCCCAATCTGAGGGCTATCTTTTTACCTTGCTTATAGTTTCCTTTGTTGTGCAAAAGCTTTTAAGTTTCATTAGGTCCCATTTGTTTAGTTTTGCTTTTACTTCCAATATTCTGGGAGGTGTGTCATAGAGGATTTTGCTGTGATTTATGTCGTAGAGTGTTTTGCCTATGTTCTCCTCTAGGAGTTTTATCGTTTCTGGCCTTACATTTAGATCTTTAATCCATTTTGAGTTTATTTTTGTGTATGGTGTTAGAAAGTGTTCTAGTTTCATTCTTTTACAAGTGGTTGACCAGGTTTCCCAGCACCACTTGTTAAAGAGGTTGTCTTTTTTCCATTGTATATCCTTGCCTCCTTTGTCAAAGATAAGGTGTCCATAGGTTCGTGGATTTATCTCTGGGCTTTCTATTCTGTTCCATTGATCTATATTTCTGTCTTTGTGCCAGTACCATACTGTCTTGATGACTGTGGCTTTGTAGTAGAGCCTGAAGTCAGGCAGGTTGATTCCTCCAGTTCCATTCTTCTTTCTCAAGATTACTTTGGCTCTTCGAGGTTTTATGTATTTCCATACAAATTGTGAAATTATTTGTTCTAGTTCTGTGAAAAATACTGTTGGTAGCTTGATAGGGATTGCATTGAATCTATAGATTGCTTTGGGTTGAATAGCCATTTTGACAATATTGATTCTTCCAATCCATGAACACGGTATGTTTCTCCATCTGTTTGTGTCCTCTTTGATTTCTTTCATCAGTGTCTTATAGTTTTCTGTGTATAGGTCTTTTGTTTCTTTAGGTAGATATACTCCTAAGTATCTTATTCTTTTTGTTGCAATGGTGAATGGTATTGTTTCCTTAATTTCTCTTTCTGTTTTTTCATTGTTAGTATATAGGAATGCAAGGGATTTCTCTGTGTTAATTTTATATCCTGCAACTTTACTATATTCATTGATTAGCTCTAGTAATTTTCTGGAAGATTCTTTAGGGTTTTCTATGTAGAGAATCATGTCATCTGCAAACAGCAAGAGTTTCACTTCTTCTTTTCCTATATGGATTCCTTTTACTTCTTTTTCTGCTCTGATTGCTGTGGCCAAAACTTCCAACACTATGTTGAATAGTAGTGGTGAGAGTGGGCACCCTTGTCTTGTTCCTGATTTCAGGGGAAATGCTTTCAATTTTTCACCATTGAGGGTGATGCTTGCTGTGGGTTTGTCGCAGGTCTCTTCATTGTCTAATTCCACCCTGACACCAGCAGGTGGAGGTGGCCTCTAATTTAGGTTCACTCGTTCAGTTGTGCTGTGGGGAGGGAGGGGCACTGCAGACAAATGTCACTGGCCTGTGTGGGGAGCACTCACAGTGTTCGGCCACACTGGGTTTTCCCCCGCTCGCGGCGTGCGTGCCTTCCCCGTCCACACTGCTCAGGCTCCAGGCTGCTCTCCAGGGAGCGGGCCCTGAGTTGCGTGCGGTTCCAGTTTTCGGGTACTCCACAAAAGTCCAGACTCGGTTGCGCCTGCGTTTTGTGCCTTCCCCAGCCCTAGCAGCTCAGGCAGCCAGGAGCTTGACGAGTGCACTCTCACCAGTTGCGGTCTCCCCTGCGCGGTCCCAACCTCAGTTTCCGAGCGCCGGTTGGGTGCGCCTTGTGTCTATTCTGCGGAGCTGGTCTTTAGCCGCGACCCTCCTGGCGGATGTCAACCATCCAGAATCTCAGGAAGTCTTTGGTTAGAAACTGGAAGCCTGTTTGCAGTTTTGTAGGGGATGCCATCTCTGGGGCCGAGTTTGCCCCTTTCACCTCCCCACTGCCTCCTGCCTCCAGCAGGGGGATGGGCCGGTCCGCCACCAGCTAGCTCTTCTCTGGAATTGCTCAGTCTTTCTTTTGTTCTGTGAATGGGCCAGCAGTGTGTTCAGTTAGCGCTTTTTGCCAGTTAATTTTCTCTCTCTCTTGCTATCCCACAGTTTAAGTTGTTATCTCACGTTAGCTCCCTCCAATGGCCCTCAGGGCATTCAGGCCCAATCCCTACCCTAAGCAATGCCACCCACTCCTCTCCATTCAGCTCCCACTCGCTGGTGGTGAATGCGAGCGTCTGGGGTACTTTTCTGCTGGGAGTTGCTTTTAGGCATGTAATCTGTGGGTTTTATGTGTTTTCCCTCCCAGTTAGGTTGCCCTCCAAGATTCAAAAACTTCCCCCAGACCCGCCAGTGAGAGGGTTTCCTGGTGTTTGGAAACTTTCTTTATTAAGACTCCCTTCCCTGGATGGGTCTCCGTCCCTCGCTCTTTTGTCTCTCTTTTTGTCTTTTATATTTTGTCCTACCTCCTTTTGAAGACAATGGGCTGTTTTTCTGGGTGCCTGATGTCCTCTGCTAGGGATCAGAAGTTGTTTTGTGCAGTTTGCTCAGCGTTCAAATGTTCTTTCAATGAATTTGTAGGGGAGAAAGTGGCCTCCCCGTCCTATTCCTCCGCCATCTTGGCTCCTCCTTGTAGTTTACAATGTAAACAATGTAAGATGAAGTCATACTGGATTAGGGTGGGCCCTAGATCTAATATGGCTGTGTCCATATAAGAGGAGGGTAATTTGCACACAGGGAAGAAGGCCATATGTAGATGGAGACAGAGATTAGAATATACATCTATAAGCCAAATGAGAGTTGGACCATAAAGAAGGCTGAGCACTGAAGAATTGATGCTTTCAAATTGTGCTGGAGAAGACCCTTGAGAGTCCCTTGGACAGCAAGATTAAACCAGTCAATCCTAAAGGAAATCAACCTTGAATATTAATTGCAAGGACTGATGCTGACCCTCCAATACTTTGGCTGGCTACCCAATTTGAATAACTTACTTATTGGAAAAGACCCTGATGCTGGGAAAGATTGAGAGCAAGAGAAGAGGGTGACAGAGAATGAGATGCCTGGATGGTATCGCCATCTCAATGAACACAAGTTTGAGCAAACTCTGGGAGATAGTAAAGGACAGGGAAGCCTGCCTTGTGGCAGTCCATGGGATTACAAAGAGATGGACACAACTTAAAGACTGAGCAACAACAGTAAGCCAAGGATTGCAAAGGATTGCCAGCTACCACTAGAACCTATTAGAGGAAGAGAAGGATTCTCCCCTAGAGGATTTGGAGAGAGCATAGCCCAGCCAACACATTAGTTTCAGAGTTCTAGTTTCCAGAAAAGGGAGAGAATACATTTTTGTTGTTGCAAGTCACCAAGATTGTGGGTATTTATTTTGGCAGTCCTGGAAAACTAAGACACAGCTTCCTTAAGGAAATGACATCTAAGCAGACCCCTGAAGGAGGAGTGATTGGAAATAGGTTGTGATTAGTGGGCAGAATGTTTATCAGAGTCATCAGGATCCACCTCTGTGGAAGGAAGGGAAAGGAAGAGGATTTAGCAGAGGGAGAAATCAAGCTGTGATGCAGGTCCCCACTGACCTCATGGGAGTGCTCCAGAGCTGCCGAGTCCCATCAGAGTTGTCCCTCAGTAATTGGTTGTTGATCTCTCCAAAAAGGGCATGACCTTGGCCAAGAAAGCTCCCTGCAGCTGAGGCAATTCCCAAATGCGCTAACAGTTGGAGCTCTCTGTCAGTGATCCTCCCAGCCACTGGGACAAGAAATTCCTCTTTGAAAGAGTCTGGGTGTCATGTCTTTGTGTCACTACAGGAGTCATCAATTGGCTAAGGAGAGTGTGAGGTGGGGGCAGAGTGCCAGGTCAAGATGATGGCATGTACGAAAGCCCTGAGGTGGGATGGTGGTGAAAATGTTCCCAGCAATAAAAGAAAAGGTAGCATGAATAGTAAGAAAATGACAGAGACCAAAGGGCAGCTCATCGGGAGTCTAAGTATATTCTAGCTTTATTCTAAGAAAAATGAGATGGTACAACAATGTTTAGCTAATTCTGTAGCTTGATTGGATTTATCTTTCAAAATATCAACAAAGTCTTCAATGTGTTGAATAATGTAGTGGGACCAATGGGACAATTAGGAAGATATCATTCTGTTTGTCGCCCAGTAAAAGACAAAAATCACTTACACAGGGCTGGCAATGTTCTTTGGAGAGAAGTGGACAGCCTTGAGAGCTTTGTAGGGGGTAACTGAATCTACACAAAATGCCAAAGACGGATATCAAGGATGATTCCAAATTTTCTATGGACTGAATGTTTGTGTCCTCCCTGACCCAAGTTTATAGGCTGCAATTCCAATCTTCAGTGCAATGGTGTTAAGAGATAGAGCCTTTAGGAGGTAATTAGGTCATGAGGTTAGAGCCTGCGTGAATAGGATTAGTTCACTTATAAGAAGAGACATGAGAAAGATGCCCTCTCTCCATAGTGTGAGGATATGGCAGTAAGGCAAACCAGGAAGTATGCAAACCAGGAAGTGAAGTGAGTCCTTACCAGAAACTGATGCTGCCAGCACTGTGATCTTGGACTTCCTAGCCTCCAGATTTGTGAGAAATGAATGCTGTTTAAACCACCCAGCCTAGGGTATTTGCTACTGCAGTCTGAATTCTGACAACATCTCTGGCTGAGACAGAGAATCTTTGAGAAAACCCAGCTTAGTGCAGCCAAAGCAGGGGTTCAGTTTTGGGAATGAAGAAATTGAGATGGCTGGTAAATTTCAAGGAAAGGACAAGTTATAATTGCCTATGCTTGTGTGAACCTCAGAGGAGGCATATGTCTTGGCATAAATGCAAGAGATGGTTAACTAAATCAGGGGGTGGATGGAATCACTTACAGATTGAGAGTATATTGTAGAAAAAGGGTATGTTATTGGGCTTCAGAAACTTTGAGGTTTTGGCAGCCCTGGAAAACTAAGAATGTGGATATCCTTGTATTTGTGTTAAAGATTCCATTCTATATTTTTGAAAGTACAGTGTCAATAGAGGGACTAATCATCTAATCATCCTTTCATTTTGCCCTTGACCCAAAAGGTGTGATTGTCTGAAATGAGAAATATAGATACCTATGTTATGATGAATGATTTACTTCCCAATCTATATATTAATGCAATTTAGAAAAAGACATTTTCTGAAAATAAGGAAATAGACTGACAAAAGTGAGGAAGTATTTTAAGTTTTGTACTGTCAGTGGATTGGCCTAATTAGGATGTGAGGAGATCAAATGGATTTTTAAAAAAAGAACTATTTAACAGTTCCTTCAGTTACTTTAATGTATATTTTAAAAGTTAAGAAGCAAAGGACAGAAGATTTGATTCACCTCCCCTTCAAAAGATTTTTGAAGTAAGATTTCAACTTGGACCCTGCCGGAAGGTGAAGGACTAATTTGCAGAATAATATTAGTTTTTTATGGAGAACAACATGCAGAGTTGCTGTGATTGCAGCATTAGAAGGGCTAATTAGGTGTCTTCATGCAGCCCAGGTATGTGGGCCAGCTAAGTCTTTTCAGAGTAAGAGCATCATTATGCAAGAGCGATGCTGTTTGCATTGCCACCATGGCAACGAACCCTTCTTCCACAGTTAGCCAACAGAAGCTAAAGTACAGAGAAGCTTTTTGTTTGTTTGTTTTTGTTTTTTGTTTTGTTTTTTGCCCTACCTAGTCTAGTATTTCTAATGAGTACTATATCAGTACAAGTCCAAGCATTGTAATGATAGACTAAATAGTATGGCAATTTTAACAATGTCCTGGCTTATGAACAGGGTTTCCCACTGAAGCTTTCTGCACCCATAGCAGGATAGGAAGTGTACAAGTCTTCTGAAATGTGTGTAGGGTCCTGGGTAATTTGAATGAAGAGTTAAAGATATAGTGGTTTAATATGATAGGATTTAGCTTTAGAGAAAGCAACAATTGTGTTTGACTCTGCACCCCATAGACTGTAGTCCACCAGGCTTTTCTGCCCCTGGGATTTCCCAGGCAAAAATACTGGAGTGCGTTGCCATTTCCTCCTCCAGGGGATCTTCCTGACCCAAGGATCAAACCCATGTTTCTTAGGTCTCCTGCATTGTCAGGCAGGCTCTTTACCACTTGCGCCACCTGGGAAGCCCAAGCAACATATGACACAAGTCAATTTCATTTTATAAAATTTCTCACATAATTTGATTTGTTTGGTAGGTAGTAACCAAGTACAAATTTCCATATTATAATATTTTTATCTCAATTACTCCATGAGTTTCTCATAATTCAGTTAATAAAAATGGGTGACATATTAAATTGGAAAGATTATGACATGATTATGATGCAATAATCTTAATAAGAATTTTTATAAACTAAACACCTAAAATAAAAAAAAAATTCTCAATGTGTAAATAGACAAATGTTTACATGCTCCCAAAATACAATAGTGAAGCTGAATTCCTCTGTCTCTATTTCTGCAGAATTTAAAAGAAAAAAAAAGGTCACAAGTATTCTAAGAGAAGATAGAAAGAACTCAAGGGATGCAAATTGGTATGCTATCCTTTAGTTTAATACCCACTTTATATAAAGCAAGTTGAGAAAAAGTCTTTTGAAAGAGTCTAGAGTATTGTTGCATCTTTTGTTCCCTCAATGCTGCAGATAACGGGAGTAGAATATGTCCATCTTAATTCAAGCCCAGTGAGAAAGACTCCAAGGAAATCACTCAGACTGTAGTCCTGTGTTCTCTGGAGTTGATAAAGATGAAGAGAATCCTGAAAGAGCCCCAAACTTAGTTGCTTTATGACAAATGTGACAATATCATATTGTAGATAAAGTATGGTTTTCCAATAAATGGTACTGGGTCAATTTGAAGTTTGTTTAAAGACAAAATAATTTATCTCCATACTAGCTCTTGGGGCTGTGTGCTTAGTTTCTTGGTCATTTCTTACTCTTTGTGACCCCATGAACTGTAGCTGGCCAGGCTTCTCTGTCCATGAGGATTCGCCAGGCAAAAATATTGGAGTGGGTTGTCATGCCCTTCTCCAGGGCAAACTCCCAACCCAGGGATCAAACCCAGGTCTCCCGTATTGCAAGTGGGATCTTTACCATCTGAGTCACCAGGGAAACCCATTTGCTTTTTAGGGCCTCCATAAAAAATTGTCACAAATTGGGTGGCTTAAAACAACAGAAACTTATTTGTTACACAGTTCAGGAGTCTAGAAATAAAAAATCAAGATGTTGGTTTCTTCTGGAACCTCTAAGTGAGAAACTGTCCCATGCCTCTCTCCTAGCTTCTGGTGATTGTTAGAAAACCATGGTGTCCCTTGGCATGTAGACACATCATTCCAGTCTCTGCTTCTGTCTTTACATTGCTTTATTCTCTGTGTGTGTTTGCATTGTCCTTTTCTGTCTTTTTCATAAGGACTATTTCACTGGGTTTGGGGTCCATCCTAATCCACTATGATCTCATTTTGATCCTTAATTATATTTATAAAAACCCTATTCCCAAATAAGATCACATTGTAAATTTCTGTGTGGAATGGATTTGGGGAAGACATTTTCCAACCCAGCATGGTGCTGCTGCTGCTAAGTCACTTCAGTCGTGTCTGACTCTGTGCGACCCCATAGAGGTCAGCCTCCACCCACCAGGCTCCGCTGTCCCTGGGATTCTCCAGGCAAGTATACTGGAGTGGGTTGCCTTTTCCTTCTCCATCCAACCCAGTATAGCCTCCAATATTTTGCTGTATAAAATTCAATTCCAGGTGAATTACAGATTTAGATGTAAGAGATAAAAACACAACAGATTTTCAAAGAAAATGAGAACATTTTTATAATGTTGAGTATGGTGATTAAGAGTGAAGGATTTAAAGAGAATCTTCAATGGTTCAAATCCCGACTCTAGGATTTGATAAGTGACCCTTATGGAAGCCCTGTTCCTTTGTTTCCTTCTCTCAGATATTGGCATCATCGTAATATCTAATTCCTGTGGTTTTCACAAAAATTGAAATGCACTTGGAAAATGCTGTGTATGCATATTAAGAGTCATAACTAACTAAATGTCCAAGAGATAACATTAGGGGCCTTACGAAGATTGCTTATCCAAGTGTAGGGTAAATACCTCTCAGAGGATTTGAATAAATAGGTAACTGACATAATTTTTATTTATTTATTTTTCACTTTTACTCTGACTCATGTTTAACCTTCTGGTTACATGCACAAGATTATGTGTAAAACGTGATGTTATCTACAATATTAAAATACTGAAAGCAACTGAAACATTCAGCTGTGAAAAAATGATTTTTTAAAAATATGGTACATTCATTTCACTGTGTACAAATATGGAAAAAATCCTATGGCACACTGAGAAAGGCAAAAGAGAAAGTTAGAGAGCTCTGTGTGTATGATTCCAATCTTGTTAAAAAATGGGTGATATATTAATATATGTGTAAATGATAGTGGGGCTTCCCTGGTGGCTCAGTGATAAAGAATCTGCCTGCAATGCAGGAGACCTGGGTTTGATCCCTGGGTTGGAAAGATCCCCTGGAAGAGGGCATGGCAACTCACTCTAGTACTCTTGCGTAGAGTACTCCATGGTCAGAAGAGCCAGGCAGGCTGCAGTCCATGGGAATGCACAGAGTCAGACACAACTGAAGTGAGTAAGCAGCAGCAGCAGCAAAGGATAGAATAAGTGATTAAAAGATATTAGATATAGACCGAATTGCAAACAATGGATGTCTCTGGGGAAGAGAGTGGGATAGAGGTGGAGAGGGAGCATAAGGGGAGATTTTATTCTGATTCCACTATAAGTCTAACTTTTTTAAAGTAGTAGACCCAAATATATATTACTTTTGCAATGTTAAAAAAACACAAACAAACAGGGAAATGGGTGGAATATGTGAATAAATTATTTACAAAAGAAGAAGAAACAGTCAATAAATACCTTAAAATTAGTCAATCATACTTATATTCAAGTAAATTGAACCAAAACTTTTTTTTATCACATTCTATTTTAATATCAATTTGAAAAAACTCAGAGGAGATAATGGCCATTGTTGAGTGATCCAAAGACATACATAATGCTGAAAAAGTGTTTATTTTTTTTAAAACAGCAGCAGGTGTGTGAGTGTATGTGTGTACGTGAGAGAGAAATAAATTGAAAAAAAAAAAAAAAAACCCAAAACAAGCCTCCAGTAACTTTCTATTTTTAGTATATGAACAAACATTTGCTACTAGGATGTTCATTATGTTATTAAAGGATTGGGAAAATTGTTTAACAATAGATTTTGCATATCATATACTATTTAATAATATAATATAATTCAACAATTAAATGCTATAGAATAAAATGTGTTGATATAGAATGATATATAGCTTTATTATTATTGTTTGCATAAAATACAGTTACAAAATTATAACTATTGTATGATACCAGCTTTTATTTAAAATCTAAAAGAATGAGCTTTAAAGTCTTATAAGTGTAGTTAAGAAAATTATGAAACAAGAGAATTTTCCCTACTAGTTACTAAAACATACTATTAAATTAACTTGCCATCTAAAAGAGATTATCTATAAATGATGGGATTACACTTTTACTATATCATTTTGTATGCTTATCTGTATTATCTGGGGAAGATTGAAGCAAAAGAAGAGGGCAGCAGAGGATGAGATGGTTAGATAGCATCAATGATTCAATGAATATGAATTTGAGCAAACTCCCGGAGGTAGTGAAGGACAGTGAAGCCTGGCTTGCTGCAGTCCATGGGTTTGCAAAGAGTTGGACACACCTTAACAACTGAACAACAATCTGTATTATCTTATTCTCTACAATTACTAAATGTTATTGTGTAATTAAAAAATAATAAGAGCTGATATTCAGAAAGTCTCAATCCTAAGTAACTCAGAATACATTTTCATAAGTCATTTTTATATTTCACAATATTTTCACATATTTAGAAAAGCTAACCATGGGTCAGTTCTCTCCTTTTCTGTGTAAAAGTTATCTGCTTTGGTAAGGGGAGAGACCTTTCAGCAATTTCTTCTTCATAGTTTTATCTCCTGGGCTAATAGAAAGAAAGAAGATATGGCAGCAAGTACAGAGTCTGCCCATTTGAACCAGAGTCTATGACTCTAGCATAGCTCTTCTCAGACCTTAAATGGTGTCAGCATCTCTGGAGATCTTGTCAAACAACTTGTTGGACTTCCTCTCCAGAATTCCTGGTTTAGTTAATTCTCACTTGGGGCCTGGAAATAATTTCTAACAAGTTCCAAGGTGACATGCTGAGGACCACGATGCCTGGGCATAAGCACATGTATCTTCTTATTTGGAGCAGTCAGCCTAATGAACAGGCTTTGATTGCTTCCAGGATATGATGCATAATTAAATCAGACTAACCAAACCTTGCCCTACTCTCTCTATGTTCTTGATCTTTACTGCTTCTTAGAAAAATGTTAATTGAGTAATAGAGAAATAACAGCATGTATATTATCTACGGTGAAACAGACCACCAGCCCAGGTGGGATGCATGAGTCAAGTGCTCGGGCCTGGTGCACTGGGAGGACCCAGAGGAGTCGGGTGGAGAGGGAGGTGGGAGGGGGGATCGGGATGGGGAATACGTGTAACTATATGGCTGATTCATGTCAATGTATGACAAAACCCACTGAAATGTTGTGAAGTGATTGGCCTCCAACTAATAAAATAATATTAAAAAAAAAAAAAAAGATTTTCAGATTAAACAAAAAGCTATTAAACATAAAAAAAAAAAAAAAAGAAAAGTGCTGTGCAAGGTTTACATGTGTCTTTAGATATCTCTGAGATTCTAATTTATCTACATGGATATCTAAGTTATATGAGGTTACGCAGAACCTATATATGGAACGTACTGAATCTAAATTCTGATTTTAGATAGACAAATTGTATTTACTGTTACTCTGTGTTCCTTGCTTGTACATTTCACTGCTAAATTTATATTTTTAAAAAGGATTTTGGTATCATATTCATATGTGAGATCTGTTCAGAATTTGCTTTTCTTACACAGTCTAGTTTTTGCTATCAAGGTTACACTAACCTGGAAATAATGAATAGGGACACAGTCTTTATATTTTTATTCTTTTGAGCAAGATTAGGAACCACTTGTTCCTTAAAACTTGAGTGTAAATCATCTCAGCCTTATGTGTTTTTGAGAGGTATCTTGTTGCTGTTTGGAACATTTTTAACTGTTCTACAATTCTGTATTTCTTAAAATGACTTTTGTTGAAGTACTGCCTACACTAAGATTATAAAAGTAGAGCTCAACAAATTTACAAAGAATTAACACAGCCATGTAACCATCACAGATCAAGAGCTAGGATACTACTGTTACAGAAAGAAGTGTGGCAGGTCTGGCTGCTTGCTGCTCAAAAGCCAATGGACAGGCCAGGTTGGTGGAAAGGAAAGTTTGCTTTATTTCAGATGCTGGCAACTGGTGGGGAATATGGTGGACATCTGTTCAAAGGCTGACTCCCCAAGCCCCTGACAAGCAGAGGGTGAGAGCTTTTATAGACAGAGCGTGTGTGTGTGTGGGCGGGGGGAGGGGGGTTACATGTAGAAACGGCACAGTCCACTCATCTTCAAACTGGTCATTAGTGGTCTAAGCAGCAGCATCTTGATTGTTTTAGGTACAGTTAATCTTCAGTTCCAGGGTCCATTTGTTCCTATTTCTGTGTGCTCGGTCCTCAGGATTGTGGCAGTTCATGTCCCGGGTACAGTCTGGCCATCAGGTAGTTAACTTCTTCACCTGGTGTTTTAGCCTCTATGACAGCTCACAGGATATGGCTCAGAATATTATCTATAGCCTTAAGAAAGAACTAAAAGTCCTTGACTATACTTAATGACTATGTTATTATTGTTTAGTGTCCTTTGACTGGTTTCCTTTGTTTCAGCATTTCTCACTTCTCTGATTAAACTTATTCTTTGACTAAAATTTTCCACAGGCAAAAGGCAGGCGGAGAACATGGTGGTGATGGCAGGGTTGGGGGGGGGAGGGCAAGGACCATGTGGTCCTGATCCATTTCACTGCCTGCGCCTTCCAACACATCTTATAACTTCCTTTTAAGCACTTCTAGTATCCTGACCTCTACCAGTTGTTAAGTTTTAAAAAAAATAAAGACGATTAAATAACAATATAAAATAAAGCTGAATTTATTTTCTTGCCTGACACAGAAGAGCAGCACCATTCAAACACAAATGCCCTTTCTCTTTGTAGAGGAACTAAAAGAGCGTGACATAGATTTAAAGAGGAGAAAGTACAAAACCAGGCAACTTCTTGAGTTCAGTCTCTGAGGGGCTTACAAGGTGAGTTGTAAACTCTTTGCAAGCAGCCACTCCCAAGTTCCACTTTACTGTTAACTGCAAGCCTGATTTCAAACAAGTTTGGAATGGATTATGTAAAATTCCAGAGTTTAGGGCTGTTCACCATATGCGCTTGTGTGGGCATGCTCAAAGTTGAACAAAATGTTCTTTAAAACATTACAGATTAGCTTTGAACTTTATATATGTGAAATCATATACTATGAATTCCCTTGTATTTAGTTTCTTTTGCTTAATGTTACTTTTCTGAAATTCATGTTACTGCAGGAGCTGCAGTTTGTTCATTCTTATTATTTTATGGTATTTCCTCATGTGAATATATTATATATATTGTTGGCATCTGATATTTCATTTGATTAGTTCATGACTCAAGCTATGTTCTTTTCCTTCCAAATAGGAAAACATAATGACATTTTGGATTTCAACATGTTAGTCCGTCAAGGAAATGATGTATGTGTGTTTTTTGCCTTTTTGTTATGTAATTTGGGAAGAAGTGGAAACAGTGACTTATTTTATTTTCTTGGGTTCCAAATCCCTTTGCATGGTGACTGCAGCCATGAAATTCAAAGATGATTATTCCTTGGAAGGAAAGCTATGATAAGCCTAGAAAAATAAAAAAAAGGAAAAGAAAGTAAAATTGTTAGTCATTCAGTCTTGTCTAACTGTATGCAACTCCATGGACTATAGTCTGCCAGGCTCTTCTGTCCATGGGATTTCCTAGACAAAAGTTCTGCAGTGGGCTGCCATTTTCTACTCCAGGGGATCTTCCAGACCCAGGGATCAAATCTGCATCTTTTTATGTCTCTTGCACTAGCAGGTGGGTTATTGATCACTGCACCACCTGGGAAGCCTCTTGAAGTTACAACAAATTTAACACCAACAAAAACCTCTCAATATATCATAATTTATTTATTCATTTTAGTATTAATGGATATTTGGGTTGTTCTAGTATTTGGTTCTTACAAATAGTGTATTATAAACATTCTTCTAGTATTTCTATACATACATATAAACATAACCACATACTCACACATTTCAGTTGGGCGTATGCCCAGGAGTAGAATTTCTGAGTCATGGGGAATGCATAAGGTGTCTTCAGTGGATACTCACAGTTTTCGTAGCAGCTGAACCAATTTACAATCTCATCAGCTGTACATGAGTTCTAGTTGCTTCAAATCCTTGGCACCATTCAGTATTGTCACTCTTTTAATTTTAAGTTTCAGTTTGTATTTCATTTATCATTAGTGAAATTGAACATATCTTATTATGTTTATTGGCCATTTGGATATCTTTCTTTGTGAAATAATTATTCAAATATTTTGCCTACATTCTATTAGTTGTTTGTTTATTTTCCCCTTTCAAAAAAATTTAAGACTATATACTTACACATACATATGTATATATTCTGAGCTTGAGATATTTATGGTTATATTTATACATATATTTTCTGTTCTTTGACTTGCCTACTCATTATTTTCTATGACTTATCTTTGTATTCTCTTAAAAGTGCCTTTCATTAAACAAAATTTCATGAAAAATATGTTTTTGACAAACATAATTCTGGGTCAAATTTATCTCTCTTATTCTATTTTGGTAAGTTAAAATTTACCAGGAAATTATTTCTTTGATCTATTTTTTTTCAATATTGACTTACAGTCTCTTTACTACTACTTAAAAATTAAAAAAAAAAAAACCAAAATTCTACTTAATCTATGGTTACTAACTCATTTCTTGTCCTAAGTCTACTTAATTATGCCCATCTTGCTATTTTTCCTTGATAAATATTGTCAGAGATTTGCCCGTTTATTCAGTAAGTTCAGATCTTTATTTACATCATTGTAGCATCTTAATTAATCAAGATAGCTTTATTTCACATTATACATTTATTTAAAACTGTTCTAAATTTTATCCAGAATATGGAACACTTGAAATTTTTTACCTAGGCAATATATTTGTATAAGTTTAGTAATATTAGACAACAAATCTTATAAGAAACAGGATACACATTATTTAGGCATCAACTGTTATCTCTTAGTTTTTTCATGTTAGGTTGTATACTAAATGTGTAAACACTTTCTGTTCCCTTGGTATCTCTAATTTTCTTGAAGAGATCTCTAGTCTTTCCGATTCTATTGTTTTCCTCTATTTCTTTGCATTGATCGCTGAGGAAGGCTTTCTTATCTCTCCTTGCTATTCACTGGAACTCTGCATTCAAATGTGTATATCTTTCCTTTCCTCCTTTGCTTTTCGCTTCTCTTCGTTTTACAGCTATTTGTAAGGCCTCGTCAGACAGCCATTTTGCTTTTTTGCATTTCTTTTTCTTGGGGATGGTCTTGATCCTTGTCTCCTGTACAGTGTCACGAATCTCCGTCCATAGTTTGTCAGATACTCTGTCTATCAGATCTAGTCCCTTAAATCTATTTCTCACTTCCACTGTATAGTCATAAGGGATTTGACTTAGGTCACACCTGAATGGTCTAGTGGTTTTCCCCACTTTCTTCAATTTAAGTCTGAATTTGGCATTAAGGAGTTCATGATCTGAGCCACAGTCCACTCCCAATCTTGTTTTCGCTGACTGTATAGAGCTTCTCCATCCTTGGCTGCAAAGAATATAATCAATCTGATTTCGGTGTTGACCTTCTGGTGATGTCCATGTGTAGAGTCTTCTCTTGTGTTGTTGGAAGAAGGTGTTTGCTATCACCAGTGTGTTCTTTTGGCAGAATTCTATTGAGTCTTTGCCCTGCTTCATTCTGTACTCCAATTTGCCTGTTACAGAATTTGCCTGTAACAGAATTTGCCTGTTACTCAAGGTGTTTCTTGACTTCCTACCTTTGCATTCCAGTCCCCCATAATGAAAAGGACATATTTTATGGGTGTTAGTTCTAGAAGGTCTTGTAGGTCTTCATAGAAGCGTTCGACTTCAACTTCTTTTTTTTTTTCCTGACTTCAGCTTCTTTAGCATTACTGGTCAGGGCATAGACTTGGATTATCATGATGTTGAATTGTTTGAATAGGACACGAACAGAGATCATTCTGTCATTTTTGAGACTGCATCCAAGTACTGCATTTTGGACTCTTTTGTTGACTATGATGGCTATTCCATTTCTTCTAAGGGATTCCTGCCCACAGTAGTAGATATAATAGTCATCTGAGTTAAATTCACCCATTCCAGTCCATCTTAGTTCACTGATTCCTAGAATGTTGATGTTCACCCTTGCCATCTCCCATTTAACCACTTCCAATTTGCCTTGATTCATGGACTTAACATTCCAGGTTGCTCTACAATATTGCTCTTTACAGCATCAAATCTTGCTTCTATCAACAGTCCCATCCACAACTGGGTGTTGTTTTTGCCTTGGCTCCATCCCCTCATTCTTTCTGGAGTTATTTCTTCACTGATCTTCAGTAGCATATTGGGCACCTACTGACCTTGGGAGTTCATCTTTCAATGTCCTGTTTTGTTTGCCTTTTCATACTGTTCATGGGGTTCTCGAGGCAAGAATAATGAAATGGTTTGCCACTCCCTTCTCCAGTGGGCCACAGTCTGTCAGACCTCTCCACCATGAGCCATCCGTCTTGGGTGGCCCCACACGGCATGGCTCAGTTTCATTGAGTTAGACAAGGCTGTGGGCCTTGTGATCAGATTGGCCAGTTGTCTGTGATTGTGGTTTCTGTCTGTATACCCTCTGATGCCCTCTCTCAGCACCTATCATCTTACGTGGGTTTCTCTTACCTTGGATGTGTAGTAATAGAAACAGAAGATATTAAGAAGAGGTGGCAAGAATACACAGAAGAACTGTACAAAAAAGATTGCGACCCAGATAATCACGAAGGTGTAATCACTCACACTCACCTAGAGCTGGACTTCCTGGAATGTGAAGTCAGGTGGGCCTTAGGAACCATTACTATGAACAAAGCTAGTGGAGGTAATGGAATTCCAGTTGAGCTATTTCAAATCCTGAAAGATGATGCTGTGAAAGTGTTGCACTCAATATGCCAGCAAATCTGGAAAACTCAGCAGTGGCCACAGGACTGGAAAAGGTCAGTTTTCATTCCAAGCACAAAGGAAGGCAATCCCAAAGAATGCTCAAACTACTACACAATTGCACTCATCTCACACGCTAGTAAAGTAATGCTCAAACTTCCCAAGCCAGGCTTCAGCAATATGTGAACCATGAACTTCCAGATGTTCAAGTTGGATTTAGACAAGGCAGAGGAACCAGAGATGAAATTGCCAATATCTATTGGATCATTAAGAAAGCAAGAGAGTTCCAGAAAAACATCTATTTCTGCTTTATTGACTACACCAAAGCCTTCGACTGTGTGGATCACAATAAACTGTGGAAAATTCTGAAAGAGGTGGGAATACCAGACTACCTGACCTGCCTCTAGAGAAATCTATATACAGGTCAGGAAGCAACAGTTAGAACTAGACATGGAACAACAGACTGGTTCCAAATAAGAAAAAGAATACATCAAGGCTGTATATTGTCATCCTGCTTATTTAACTTATATGCAGAGTATATCATGAGAAATGCTGGGCTGGAAGAAGCACAAGCTGGAATCAAGATTGCTGGCAGAAATATCAATAACCTCAGATATGCAGATGACACCACCCTTATGGCAGAAAGTGAAGAAGACCTAAAAAGCCTTTTGATGAAAGTGAAAGAGGAGAGTGAAAAAGTTGACTTAAAGCTCAACATTCAGAAAACTAAGATCATGGCATCCGGTCCCATCACTTCATGGGAAATAGATGGGGAAATAGTGGGAAATATTGGCTGACTTTATTTTTCTTGGCTCCAAAATCACTGCAGATGGTGATTGCAGTCATGAAATTAAAAGATGCTTGCTCCATGGAAGGAAAGTTATGACCAACCTAGATAGCATATTAGAAAGCAGAGACATTACTTTGCCAACAAAGATCTGTCTAGTCAAGGCTATGGTTTTTCCAGTTGTCATGTATGGATGTGAGAGTTGTACTATAAAGAAAACTGAGTGCTTAAGAATTGATGCCTTTGAACTGTGGTGTTGGAGAAGAATCTTTAGAGTCCCTTGAACTGCAAGAAGATCCAACCAGTCCATCCTAAAGGAGGTCAGCCCTGGGTGTTCATTGCAGGGACTGATGTCAATGCTGAAGCTCCAATATTTTGACAACCTGATGCGAAGAGCTGACTCATTTGAAAGGACCATGATGCTGGGAGGGATTGAGTGCAGGAGGAGAAGGAGACAACAGAGGTTGCGATGGTTGGGTGGCATCACTGACACAATGGACATTGGTTTGGGTGGGCTCCAGGAGTTGGTGATGGACAGGGAGGCCTGGCGTGCTGTGGTTCATGGGGTCGCAAAGAGTCAGACACGACTGAGTGAGCTGAACTAAACTGAGACACTTTTTGAAATTCAGCCATTCTATTGTATTTTTAATCAGCCTTTCCATCTCACAGATTTCATATGTGGGACTGAGAAATATGCTAATACTGATAAAATTTTTGTTGTATAAAATGATTACTTATGAGATAGCTGAATAAACATATTGGAGGAACGTAGGTCATGATTTCCAGAATAATTTTAGTGTAGCCTAAAAGAAGTAGGTATGAAAGCATTATAATTCTTATTTACTTCAGTCTTAGAGTTTCACAGGATCCTTGGCCTCTGGTGGAGGTGTGTTCTGCACTTAGACTTGAACTGGAGGTTGCTTTTTCTCACTTATTCAAGGGCAGAACAGAAATCTCTTCCCACTATGGCAAGTCAACTCCAAGAAGGGAGAGATGAAGACATGGAGACCAGACTGTGAGGAGAAAAACAAGGCTATTTTTGGAAAATGTGTTATTAGTGGCAAACATTTTCCAGAAAATATCTGAAAAAGAGAAAGATAAACTCTTCAGGTCTTTTAAATCAAGATTAAACACTAACTTAATGGACATGAGTTTGAGCAAACTCTGGGAGACTGTGAAGGACAGGGAAACCTGGTGTGCTGCAGTCCATGGGGTTGCAAAGAACTGGACACAACTTAGTGACTGAACAACAAAAACATCTTTTAAATAAAATTGATTCTTAGAACTCACCTCCTGAACAATCCCTTTCCATCCCTCATCTCCAGATCAATTCAGCCCCAAGGCCTCTAATTTCCCTTTCGCAGATAAAACTGCGTGGTTTGTGCTAAAGAGTGCCAACTACCCTGAGGGAAACTTCAGAGAGAACGAGCCACTAGATGGCTTGGTTTGTCTTTGGTCCCCAGCTCAGGTTAGCCTACTGATTGCAGAGGTCCCTAACCTCTGGGATCTAATGTCTGATGCTCTGTGGTAGAACTGATTCAATAATAGAAATAAAATGCACAAGAAAAGTAATGCTCTTAAATTATCCTGAAACCATCCCACTACCCCTGGTTCATGGAAAAACTGTCTTCCACAAAATTTGTCTCTGGTGCCAAAAAAAATGGGGACCACTGGATTAAAGAGTCTAGACTCTTAACACCAAAAATGAGATAACCAAGAATTTTTTCAATTAGTATAAAAGGTAATATATGAGGTAATGTCAGCTCCTACTCAGCTGGTATAGAGTATTAGAACTTTTGAATACAACAGAAAAAAAAATCCATAGATTAAGTAGAACCAAATAAAAGGGTAAAGGGGATGAGGGAGACAACCCAGGAGAATGAGGTCAGGAGCATGCTTGTGTGCCAGCTTACACTCTCCTGCACCATGTCAGGCATAGCTCATTCATGGGGCATTTGTCTCCTCTTGATCCCAGCATGCCTCCACAATACTCCTCAGTACTTACTCGAGGCTGTCATTTCTAAACTACCAGTTCTGGCCTATGCAAAGCAGCTTCTTTGCTTTCACAAGGTTAAGGAGTCCATCAATTGGTTAGGGAGGAGAAGCTCAGAGTTAATAGGAAAAATCGTATCACGTGTGTAGGTTGTGTGTGTGCTTATCCAGAAACTGACTCTGTATTATTCTCATCCTACATTCAGTCACTGTCAATCAATATCTGTCTTCATAAAGTCCTGCATTAAGTAGCCTCATCCGGGATTGTTAGAGATGAATATCTGTATGGGGGAGCCTTACTCATAGTTAGATAAAGATTTTGGTTTCTGTACAGTATGCCTCCTTAATAAGGCTCATTTCTGTTCCCTTGTACCTCTTCATGTACCTCCCATGACCTCTTCAGCATTTGTTTGCTTTCTTTGTTTCAGAATAATTTATATTAGTCCCCTTATTCTGTGGCTATGTTTTAATTCCCCCTCTAAATTCTCTTATCTTTGATTTTTAACAAGTATGTGTCCAGTATCCTTGGGGGCAGCAAACTAGGCAATGGTGATTTGGGCTGGCCGTGAGCATCCACAGGAACAGGGTCGCAACCCAGCAAAATGACTTGGAGGCAAAAGGACCCAGAGAATTAGACACATACGACCTATGTCTTAGGGCAGTGATTCAAACAACCACAGAGAACTCTCACAAAACACCAAGTTCTGTTCCAACTTCTGTCTGGAGATTTTGATTTAATTGGTTTTGGATAACTCGCGGACCAAAATATTCCCTAGGTATTTGATATGCATCTAAAGTAGAAAACCATTGTCTTAAGGGATTAAATTCTGTTTAAGGTAAAGAGACATTATAGGCAAATGACTGATTATTCATCAGATGTTGTTTCCAAAAGTAGGCTCAGTGGCAGCCAAAAGAACCAGACAGGTATGCCTTGTCCCTCAGGGAAAAAATGCTTCAGAGTCAGTTTGCTTCAGACAGCCCTTTATCAGATTAGCTATTTTCTACAGTAGGTGGATCCCCAGAGTTGCTCTGATGTCTTGTAGTGGTAGAATCATATTTTCTAGTCATCCTTGGGCTATCTTTTGGTATGGCATTTCCGTGCCAGAAGTGCACAGGCCCTAAGTACACTAGTTTTTCCATTTGAGGGAAAATAATCACCTTCACTGAATGTGAGGTACATGATATTGCTATAGTGCAACAGATCTCTTATATGGACCTAAATGAAATTATGGAATAAAATTATACACTTATGACAATTGGAAGAGGAAATGGATAAAAATTTTAAGCAATTAGATATATGTTCTCAACATAAATAGAAATGTGTTACAGTAGAAGGAGGGCTTCCCTTGTGGCTCAGCTGTTAAAGAATCCACCTGCAATGTGGGAGACCTGAGTCTGATCCCTGGGTTGGGAAGATCCTCTGGAAAAGGGAAAGGCTGCCCACTCCAGTATTCTGGCCTGGTGGAGTTCATGGGATTGCAAAGAGTCAGACACGATTGAGTGACTTTCACTTTCATGGTAGAAGGAAACATGAAAATAATAATAATAATTTAAAAAACAACTAAATGATCATTCAGTTCAGTTCAGTTGAGTCACTCAGTCGTGTCCAACTCTTTGCAACCCCATGAATTGCAGCACGCCAGGCCTCCCTGTCCATCACCAATTCCCGGAGTTTACTCAAATTCATGTCCATCAAGCCGGTGATGCCATCCAGCCATCTCATCCTTCTCCTCCTGCCCCCAATCCCTCCCAGCATCAGGGACTTTTCCAATGAGTCAACTCTTCGCATGAGGTGGCCAAAGTACTGGAGTTTCAGCTTCAACATCAGTTCTTCCAATGAACACCCAGGACTAATCTCCTTTAGGATGGACTGGTAGAATCTCCTTGAAGTCCAAGGGACTCTCAAGAGTCTTCTCCAACACCATAGTTCAAAAGTATCAATTCTTTGGCGCTCAGCTTTCTTCACAGTCCAACTCTCATATCCATACATAACCACTGGAAAAACCATAGCCTTGACTAGATGGACCTTTGTTGGCAAAGTAATGTCTCTGATTTTTAATATACTATCTAGGTTGGTCATCACTTTCCTTCCAAGGAGTAAGGGTTGTTTGATTTCATGGCTGCAATCACCATCTGCAGTGATTTTGGAGCCAAGAAAAATAAAGTCAGCCAATATTTCCACTGTTTCCCCATCTATTTCCCATGAAGTGATGGGACCGGATGCCGTGATCTTAGTTTTCCGAATGTTGAGCTTTAAGCCAATTTGTTCACTTTCTTCTTTCACTTTCATCAAGAGGCTTTTTAGTTCCTCTTCACTTTCTGCCATAAGGGTGGTATCATCTGCATATCTGAGGTTATTGATATTTCTGCCAGCAATCTTGATTCCAGCTTGTGCTTCTTCCAGCCCAGCGTTTCTCATGATGTACTCTGCATATAAGTTAAAAAAGCAAGGTGACAATACACAGCTTTGACGCACCCCTTTTCCTATTTGGAACCAGTCTGTTGTTCCTGAATTATGAATTATTCAATGAACGTTTTTGCTTCTATAAGAAACCTACCCACATGTCTACCCTACTCAGATTGTTTATTAAGATATTATTCAGCTAATATTTCAGCTAATATTTATCAAAGTAGCCAAATTTATTCCTACCTTGGAAAAGAATAAAATAAAGCTTACCAAACAACTGTTCTGTTAAGATTTAAGAATTAAGGTTCAGAATTTAAAGTATTAAGAGACTTGGGCAATGCATTGATTTCATGACCTGTTCTTGCCTCACAAGAAAGGTCTGCTAAAGACACACACACACACAAAGAAGTTGCAGAAATCATACTAGCTCACAAGAGAACAAAGAAATTTTTCAAAAGATAATGTCAAACTGTTCAGACATATTCCAATTGATTATTGCATTTAGAGGATTTCTAGACATTTGTTCATCTAAGGAATGTGAGTTGAGACTAACCCATAATTTATCAATTCCACTGAAAAATTATCAAACATACATTTATAGATAGCTAGGAATGTTTTTTTCTGTGTTGGAAAATAGATCAATAATTAATTACATCTTATGGCAAAGGCCCCCTCATGATAATGTAAAATTTTACCTTTTATTTGTGCTGATATAACTAGATAATTAATTTTAATGTTCAAAGGTCTTTGCTCATGAGAAAATGCCTTAGGATTAACATTTGATCTCTAATGGTTGAAGTAATTCTAATTTTGATTATTGCAAATATATTGTAGAGATTATTATCAGTAGAAGAAATAGAGAGACTTCCAATAAGTAGATGGATTTTTTTTTTTTTTTTTTTTTTTTTTCATTTTTCAGATCCATTTATTCAACTCAGAAAGATTCCAGATGTTCTTTATATACAAAGAGTTTTTTTTTTTTTTTTTTAATATTATTTTATTAGTTGGAGGCCAATCACTTTACAACATTTCAGTGGGTTTTGTCATACATTGACATGAATCAGCCATATAGTTACATGTATTCCCCATCCCGATCCCCCCTCCCACCTCCCTCCCCACCCGACTCCTCAGGGTCCTCCCAGTGCACCAGGCCCGAGCACCTGACTCATGTATCCCACCTGGGCTGGTGGTCCGTTTCACCATAGATAATATACATGCTGTTCTTTCAAAACATCCCACCCTCACGTTCTCCCCCAGAGTTCAAAAGTCTGTTCTGTATTTCTGTGTCTCTTTTTCTGTTTTGCATATAGGGTTATCGCCACCATCTATCTAAATTCCGTATATATGTGTTAGTATACTGTAATGTTCTTTATCTTTCTGACTTACTTCACTCTGTATAATGGGCTCCAGTTTCATCCATCTCATTAGAACTGATTCAAATGAATTCTTTTTAACGGCTGAGTAATATTCCATGGTGTATATGTACCACAGCTTCCTTATCCATTCATCTGCTGATGGGCATCTAGGTTGCTTCCATGTCCTGGCTATTATAAACAGTGCTGCGATGAACATTGGGGTGCACGTGTCTCTTTCAGATCTGGATTCCTCAGTGTGTATGCCCAGAAGTGGTATTGCTGGGTCATATGGCAAACAGACATTTCTCCAAAGAAGACATACAGATGGCTAACAAACACATGAAAAGATGCTCAACATCACTCATCATCAGAGAAATGCAAATCAAAACCACAATGAGGTACCATTACACGCCAGTCAGGATGGCTGCTATCCAAAAGTCTACAAGCAATAAATGCTGGAGAGGGTGTGGAGAAAAGGGAACCCTCTTACACTGTTGGTGGGAATGCAAACTAGTACAGCCACTATGGAAAACAGTGTGGAGATTTCTTAAAAAACTGGAAATAGAACTGCCATAAGTAGATGGATTTTAAGTGCAATTTTAGTACAGCTTTTATGCTTCATTGCTAAGAGTTAAATTCCATGGTAACACAGCAGTAGATGAGTTTAACCAGGAGGTACTTTATAGCAGGCATTGCACATAATTGTCTATTCATAGCATTAGGTCCAGCCTCTTCAAAAACACAGAGAAACAGGGTGCCTATGGAAAAACAACCTCAATTATTAAAGAGGCTGATTTTAATTGTTTCTTATAAATAATTTTTTTAGGCTGGAATGTGTGCCCTTGGGTAACAATGTGACATTTGAATTTGTTACAGACAACTAAATTTCATGACAGGAGAATTATGCATATTTCTAAAATATGGTTAGTTTGAGATGCTTTTAATCACACTTGTCCTTATGTCTTCGTGGTTGGGGTTATTAATGTTACTGCTATTCTCTGGGATACATAGATTCCAAATGTAGGCATCTTTGATGAATTTTTCTGCATTTTTTTTGTTTGTTTGTTTCATTGCAATCTGCCTACACAGGATGTTTAATCTTTCTAATTCATGGGTTCTAATATAACATTTACCTGCTCAGAAACCCTTAATGCTTCCTCATTGCATATTGAATTTTGAATTAAATCTCTTTTACTAGTACATAACAGACCTATTACTAAAAAAAGTATTAGCTAAAAATTGTATCATAAAACTAATGGTTTCAATGAGCATGGGCTGAGGGTGGAGGGGAGTAAGTGAGAGAGGGCGTAAATAATGCCAAACCAGCAGTAACCAAATTATATTTTCCTTAGGAATTTCAATAATGAAGATCTTAAAAATGGTCATAGTCATATTTTGCAAACACTAAAAATAATAAACTGATTGATCAAAGCAGGCAAACATAAATGGAAACATCCCTGGGAAAATTTTGAAGAGCATGTAAGATCAGACAAGAATCAATAAACTTTGTACAATCAAAATGAGTGCTGGTGCTGTTTACAACCTCCAGCAGGAAACAGAAGAAAGGACACCAGCTGAGCATACATTTACTGCACACAAAGTAGGCGTGAGCTCCTCCACTGTTCACTCAATAACATTTTTCCGCTGAGCAAGGTGCTTCTCCCCAGTCACAGTACCATTCTACCCAATAGCTGCTGCCGTAGCACCAATCTTACTCTTTAGCTAGTCATCATATTCTTTCTGATTCATGTTACACAAACTCACCACTGGAGAAATGCCTATACAAACTCTTCATTCTGGGAGGCCAGCAAGGACTCTGGTTTAAGTCCTCCTGTTTGTCCAATACATAGTATAGCCTAATGGCTAGGAATATGAGCTTGACAATCACTCTAACCTGAGTTCACATTTCATCTCCCATACCTGTTGTGTTCCCTGAAGCAAGTTATGTGAATGTTTTGTGCCTTCATTTCTTCATCTGTAAAATGATAGGGATGTTAATAACATTATCCTCATAATCTTATTTGGGAAATTAGATCACAGTTACTAGCTCTGTGTAGAATGTTGGCTGTACCTAGTATGCAGTTCCCAAAATTGTAGGGGGCCGTTATTAGTCTCCTGAATCTGGATGGCTATTTCCTCAACATAAGGCTACTTGTCTATGCTATACCTTCAGATGCACTTCCCTGGTTGCTCAGACTGTAAAGAATCCACCTGGAATGCAGGAGACTTGGGTTTGATCCCTGAGTTGGGAATATCCCCATTTCATCCTTGTTGACTTGTTAAAAATCTTACCTATCCCTATAGGTCTATTTTGATAAATGTCTTTTATGACATTGTTTAATGGATGGACTTTTCTTTCCTTATGTGCATGATTGTGGGCCCTTTCTTCTGAGACTTAAGTTTCTAGGTTCAGTGTTTTATATATCCATACATATATAATGTATGTTTAGTGTTTAGTCACTAAGTCTATCAGACTGTTTGTGACCCTATGGATTGTAGCCCACAAGGCTCCTCAGTCCATGGAATTTTCCAGGCAAGAATACTCGAGTGGGTTGTCATTTCCTTCTTCAAGGGTTCTTCCTGACCCAAGGATCAACCCTGCATCTCCTGTATTGGCAGCAGATCCCTAGGAAATCCCGCAGACAGAGGAGCCTGAAGGGCTACAATCCAAAGGGTCACAGAGAGTCAGACATGACTCTTAGTGACTAGACAACAGCTGAATGATTGTGTCAAAACCTTCATTCTTGGTTTAACCCATAAATGGTAGAGAGACCTGAAATCCAGTACTGTTCCTGTCTGCCTTGCAGTTTTGCTAGACCAGAAGTATTTGCTTCACCCTGCAGTGTGTTATTCAGTTTGAGGACAGTTTACCCAGGATCAGACACACAAAGGAACTTTTAAACCTAAACCAGTCATTTGGGTTCATGTTAAGGTCACATTGATGCCATCATGGTGCCCTCAGTTAATGCTTCTTAGGTTATATTTTGCCATTTTATTGTCTAAAGTAAATGCATTGACTGAACCAAATCACTACAGAAGAGATTTCTAAATATCTTTGAATTTAAAAAATAAATGCGTCTGAGGCTAAAAAAAAAAAAAAAAAAAGGATGCTCTACCTACACAGACCAGGCCCCAGTCCTGACCCATGGCATTCCCCCACGGTGTTCAAAAGACATTACTTCCTGATGGAGGGGATTGGGTGACAGAGTTAGCCTTTTCCCCACCCCCTCATCTCAGGGACTATATATATTTCTCTTTTATATACATATATATAATCTCCCTTTTCCTATCTATAATAATCAGTTATTAATTTATTAGATTAAAATGCAGCATAATTTCTCATTCTATTTTGGGATGATGAGAAACAAAGCACAGAAGAGAAGGATGATAGATCCTTCCCTGTTTTGCATTGTGATCCCTTGGTAACAGCAATTCAGGGTTGATTCAGTGAATTGAGGGACTACAGAACTGCTGATAAAATAACTTTGAGATACTATTTGGAAATATGTGTTTCCTTGTTTTATCTCTCTTGCCACAGGTTCGTGTCCGAGGTTTCCAACAAAGAGCTGATTATCTCTGAATATTCAGTGGTCAGGCAACTGGTGCTAACAGCTCAGAATAAGCATGTTTAATGTTAGAATCCATCTGGACTCTTGACCACTAGTGGTGGGTGATACTAGTTACAGAAATCAGTTTTTCTAAGCCTGTGCAAACCTTGTGATTTTGTTTCAAATTTACTTTCTTCCCCATGGGACTATTTTGAGGTCAGAGAGTATATATTTAATTTTCTTTTTCCTTATACTTGCCCAAAGTATAAGCTGGATATCTCTTAACATTTATGTGCATTTCCTATAAATGTCATTTCAAATGAAATTAAAATCTATGGTTACTAAGATTAATATTGTGCAAGCAGTTTATACAATATAAGGTTTTCCAAGAAATGAAGAAAATTTTCTTTACTAGATATTTAATTTACTATTTTTGATTAAGGAATCCAGGATTCAAAATAAAATATTGAAAATGTTGTTTGAAACTTGTAGGGGTTGATTATTATTTATGGTATAAATTTTAAAATAAAGTCAATTCTTTCACAAAAAATGAAATCTGTTTTGTTCTAATAATTTCAAATCCAAGCAATTAATATCACCCAGATTTGCAAAGGATTTGCTCTATAAGCATTATACTTTTATAATTGTTGGCATATAGTAATTTACTTATTTGTGTATGAGGTAAATATATTTAAATAATCTTAGCCATATTTATTTAGCTCAGATTAAATTAATATGTGTTTAATGAGCTATATGTGATTGTCAATAAATATATATGAATATTTCATATGCAATTATTTTGTAGAGTTCATACATTTTGTTGATTTTATGATAACAAATAATACATAGCTATAGATATAAATTGATATTGGATAGATATTTCATAGTTTGTCAATTTTTATACTTTTAAAATCTTGTAAGCTTAGTCTTTATTCATAAATTATACTCTAGAAATTATTTAGAAAGTATATGAAATTTTAATGATAACTTATTTTTATCTTGAAGGTTTTCCTATTGTATTGAAACCTTGCTTTTCATGCTCAATCTTATTCTCTTCACTGTGGGAATTAGTGGTCTTCTATTGGGTCAACTGATGTGTGTCTTAAAGACTGAAGAAATTCATCCTAAAATAAAAGGCAATGCGCATAGAAAGGTGCAATGAGGAACTTCCCTGGTGCTCCATTGCCTAAGAATCCAAGCTCCCAATGCAGAGTGCCTGCTTTGAGAGATATATATATATGTATATATATATTTTTTTTAGAAAGGTACATTAGGATAGAGTCCTAATGTGGAGATTTCATGCAGGATTGTTGAAGACAATAGAGCTACAGAAAAGAAAAAAAAGTCAAATTATAGATACCTTAAAAAATAAGAGCATAGAAGTGAGTCAAAACTAAAATCTGAATGCAGAAGTAAGGCCATAGGTGGAAAGGAAAATCATGTAGTCAGAAACCACAAAGATGAAGAATAAATTAAACTGTGGGATTCAAGGTGGGTCAGGACTGCTCATTGAGAGCAATGCTAGAGCAATGTGATCTAAGCTGCCCAATGCAGAGCTGGTTGGACCTCATCACATTTGACAAATACAAGAAACATGTGTCTGATAAAGAAATTGAGGGTTACATGTGCAAAATTTGTTTAGCTTGAACACAAACTCTAATTTTTATGACTATTTTTAAAAGCAATTCATTTTTGTGGCTTCAATTATTACCTCTATTCCTCTCCAAATTGTTCCAATAGTTACCAACAGTCCACTTTAACCACAGAATTTATCTCATTTCTGAAACACCAAAGTAAATCTTTTCACTTGGATATTTTTTGTTACCAATATAAAGCTGAGTTCTCCAGATAACCCATCCTCATAATAAGGGTAAACAAAAATGTTTTATCTCCTCCTGAGAAAGCCATGCAGGAAAGAAATTTATCATCTTAAACTTTGATGCCAAGTGGAGAGAAGGGGGCAAAAATCCTCCCTTTAAGAATTCCTAAGTGCAACCTAGGGCCTCACTGATAACACCTAGGTATTCCAGAACCCCCCTTGCTGAGAATTTAGTTTCAAATGGTTGCATACAGACTTATGAAAAAGAGGCAAATTGGCTTCTTTGTATTCACCAATTTCCCCTAAACTAGATTTCTCTTGTATAACATTTGTTGTTGTTACT
This sequence comes from Muntiacus reevesi, assembly GCF_963930625.1. Classification (NCBI taxonomy): domain Eukaryota; kingdom Metazoa; phylum Chordata; class Mammalia; order Artiodactyla; family Cervidae; genus Muntiacus; species Muntiacus reevesi. The sequence continues at coordinate 4,715,752 of NC_089256.1, read as the reverse complement.
GGCATTCATAGACTCCATGTGCCCATTATGCTAATGTTTACTTTCACTTTTACTTATCCCCTTCCTTTATACTTAGACCTTGAACTAAGTTGGAAAGTTGATATCATTAAGACAAAGCTTTGTTGATCAGACTTTTCACACATTCTGCTTTTTGGACAGCCTTTATATGAGCAAGAAACAACTCAGACTCAGCTTCCTTCATTGGCCTGAGAGGTCTCCTATAATGATTTCTAATGATTTTGTATAGAAGATCTATAGATTTATTAAAATCAGAAAATCAGAAGTGTGAAACTATTGGTCAGAGTTAGGCAATTATCTGGGTGCATCAAAAAATGTGAAATATATCCAATAGATTAGGCAAGTATAAAAATGGGAAATGTGGTTTTGTTAAATTAATACAAGTTATAGGTCATAATTTTTTTCAATTCTAAACCATTAAATTTAATTTTAATGTTTCTGAAGCTAGGAAACATAAGTAGCATCAAAATAAACTTGATGTCAAAGGAAGCTTATATGTTGCTGGGCAGTGAAGTTAAATTATAAAGTCATTGTCATTTCTGAGCTCATGGTAACATGGCCAAGAACTGAAAGCATTTATTCATCTGACTGCTATTTCAACGGACCTCAGCATGAGAAGTTATTTCCCTCAATACCACAAGAGCTGGTTGAATTTTAAATTTGTGTCTGAATTTCTTATGTTAAATATTCTCAAAAAGATTATACCCTTAGGGAACATTGTAATGAAAAGTTACTGTGAACCTAAATGATCACTTGTCTTTTGCCATGTTATGTAATTCAGGACAGTAGTGTTGCCAAAAGTCTTGGCATATTGATCATAGACTACTCAGAACTAAATGATGTTTCTGGGACCAATTTTTGAGCCCTGAGGGACTATCACTCCTTTAATTAACAATCATACAAAATCAAGTATGAGTTCAGCCAAATAGTGAACGGACAATAAACTGGGATTATCAAATGTGTTTCAAAATTATAATGATTTTTTTTTAATTGCTAAAGAGACTAAGACCATGTGCTTATCATTGTGATGCTATGCTTAACATCAAGTGGTCAAAATTACCAGAATAATCTTTAGACTTAGAATGTGTCATGGCTTAAATGCTGATATTAACAGATAATGTGCAATGGAATTTCAAAAATAAATATATACTATTGCTGAATGCATATATTCTTGTAGATTTTTATTATCTTTTGTACATTTTATACAATTTGACTATGCTCAAAATCTTTCAAGTTAGGCTTTAGCAGTATGTAAACTGAGAAATTCCAGATGTACAAACTTGGTTTAGAAAAGGCAGAGGAACCAGAGGTCAAATTGCCAACATTTGTTGGATCATGGAGAGGGCAAAGGAGTTCTAGAAAAAGCACCTATTTCTTCTTCATTGACTACACTAAAACCTTTGAATGTGTAGATCACAACAAACTGCAGAAAACTATTAAAGAGATGGGAATACCAGACCCAACTTACCTGCCTCCTGAGAAACCTATGCACAAGTTAAGGAACAACAGCTAGAACCTTATAGGGAACAACTGACTGGTTCAAAGCTGAGAAAGGCATATGACAAAGCTGTATATTGTCACCTTATTTATTTAACTTATATGCAGAGAACATGGTGTGAAATACTGGGCTGGATGAATCACAAGCTGGAATCAAGATTGCCAGGAGAAATATCAACAACCTTAGCTATACAGATGAAGTGGGAGAAAATGAAGCCAAACTGAAGACTCTCTTGTTGAGAGTAAAAGAAGAGAGTAAAATAGCTGGCTTAAAACTCAGCATTAAAAGAACTAAGATCATGACATCTGGTTCCATCACTTCTTGGCAAATAGAAGGGGGAAATGTAGAAACAGTAGCAGATTTTATTTTCTTGGGTTCCAAAATCACTGCAGATGGTAATTGCAGCCATGAAATTAAAAGACGCTTGCTCTTTGGAAGGAAAACTATAACAAATCTAAATGGCGTATTAAAAAGCAAAGCCATCACTTTGCCAACAAATGTCTGTATAGTCAAAGCAATGGTTTTTCTAGTAGTCATGTATGGATGTTAAGAGTTGGACCATGAAGAAGGGTGAGCACTGAAGAATTGATGCTTTCAAATTGTGGTACTAGAGAAGCCTTTTGAGAGTTCCTTGGACTGTGAGGAGATCAATCCAGTGAATTCTAAAGGAAATCAATCCTGAGTATTCATTGGAACGGTTAATACTGAACCTGAGGCTCCAGTGCTTTGGCTACTTGATGCAAAGAGCCAACTCATTGGAAAAGACTTTGATGCTAGGAAAGATTGAAGGCAGGAGAAGAGGAGGGGGACAGAAGATGAGATGATTGGATAGCATCGGCAACTCAATGGACATGAATTTGAGCAAATTCCAGGAGATAGTGGACAGAGAAGCCTGGCATGCCACAATTCGTGAGGCATTTGAATTGCTCTTAGGATATAACATTTACTGTCATATTCATATTTGTACTGTCTTATCTTCCATGGGATTCCCTGGTGGATCAGATGGTAAAGAATCTGCCTGCAATGTGGGAGACTTAGGTTTTATCCTTGGGTTGGGAAGATCTCCTAGAGAAAGATATGGCAACCCACTCCAGTATTTTTGTCCAGAGAATCCCATGGACAGAGGAGCCTGGAGGGCTACAGTCCATGGGGTCGCAAAGAGCCGGACACGACTGAGTGTCTAATACTAATACTACTATCTTCCAGAGCAGGCAGGAAGTTTATTGAGGATGTATAATTAGCATATCCCTTTGCCATACAGTAGAATCTAACACAACATTGTAAGTCAACTATACTCAACAAGATTTTCTTAAAAAATAGAGAGCTATAGTGAGATGCTATGTCAGAAATCAGGAACAAGTTCTAGCCTGCCTAGTCTGTCTTTCTGACACTGACACCCCAATATTTCCACCTCCCCATTCATCTACTCAATCTCCACACATTACAAAATAATTGCTTATATTAACTGTTTTAAATAGGAATTCAAAAATACATAAAATATAATGTATGTAAGTGGAAAGATTTGTATAAAAGATACATGTAATTATAATATATCTGGTACAATATATAAATAATGAAAATTATGAGAGTCTAGAGGAGTTCTAGTTTTCCATATGCAAAATAATACTAAAAGTGGTGGTGTATTCAGAGTAATGGTAAATAGTTTATTTTCACACCTTCAAGGAATGTTATTTTTTATTGAGGATTTTTTAATAAAAAAGAATCATTTGTATATCATGGATGCCCAGAAAGAGTAGATGCTATGGTTCAAATCCCTTCACTTTGATGTATTAGCCCTTTGCTTATTTGAATGCCATGTCACAGAGTACAGCTAATAAAAGCATGAACATTTGTCTTAGAGCAAGTTTGATTTGAGGTGAATGACATTAAACAATAGCCTATTGACAAGCAATTAAACACCACTTCTTTTCCTAGCTTGGCTTTGAATTACAGTTGTCCTAACTAATGGAAGCATCCTTATGTTTTAGAATTCCAATATCATCTAAGATGAGAAGAACCTTTTAATTGGATTTTCAATAGAATCAGCCAAGACCCACTGCTCATCATCCTGACTGCTTATCTTTATCGACTGAGGCCAAAACAAAACAAAGATAAATAGCAAAATTCATTAACAATCCATTTACTTCAACTACAACTTCAAATTAAATGGACATTATTCATGCCTATTGTCGTGTCCTGAGGGAATATCACATGTTTCCCCAGACAGAGTGCTGTGCTTCTTAGCTTTCATTTTAATTTAGTCAACTCTCTTGTCTCTTGGAGAAACCTGACTGATGCAAAAAAGAAATAAGGTGGTTTTCTTCTATCACTCACACTTAATGTGTTTATTTGAAAAAGGTGTAGTAAACAAAGAGATACCAGAAGGAAATTATAGACCTCGTTCAGCAGTTGTAAAGAAGGGCAACCCCCAAAAGGGTTTAATAAAAAAAGTCTGAGGAGGTAATTTTGAGGTCAACCCAGAAGAACATTTAGGAGAGGAAGTTGATTATAATAGCCTTTTGCAAATAATATATTCTTTATATATATATATATATATATATATATATATATATATAATTTTATATGTTATAAAGAAGCTATCAGTTCACCACTTAGATTTGACAATCAAAAAGTGGTGAAATAAAGGTTCTGATAAGCTCTTATCCTCTAGAGAATATCATCTAAGGAAATATTTGTAAAACTATCATATTATCAAGGTGTGTTTAATTTGCAACCTCCTTCCAAAAGAAACCTGTTACTTGATCACAGGTCTTATTCCTACTTTTCATCCCCACCCTACATCCAAATGCATTAGTACAGGTATTCTTATGTTTTGCATTTCACCATAGTTTGTAATACTTTCAACAAGCAGCACTTGCTGCCAATTAAGGTGGTGTTTTTGTTTTTAATCCTGCCCCCCACATAGCAACCACTAAAGGCATGCTTTAAAATAACAAAGAAATCAATCAGCTTTTTAAAAATCTATGTTCTTTTTGTTGTTGTTGTTGCCAGTGCCTTACACATGATTCCAATTGCCATGCACATTAACTTTTCAAATCATTTAAATTTTTGAGGGCAAAAGAATTTCATTGCAGTCTGATGTAGGGTTAATGGTTTGTAATGATGCTTATACTGCCTAAATGATACCTGGTCATCCAAGTAGAAACTAATAATGATTGGATAATAAGTAGAAACCTGGTTGCAAAGGAAAGAGTAAGGAAATTAACTCCCTAATTAGCTAACCAAAGTTTTTTTCTTTTCCTACATTATGCCAAAATAACTAATTTAGTATGTTGAATGAGTTAGATTGGTTTTTGTCATGTAAGCAAAACAAAGGACTGAATCTGTCATCCTTTCATTCTTCAGCTAGTTGTGGTAGCATTCAATAGGCATAACTTAAATGTTTCAAGCTGCTTTTCCATTGTATCTCAGGCAAGTTTTCCTAGGAAGACCATCAAAAGGTAATTTTTTTTTCTTCTTTAGCAATTAAGCAACCAGTCCATCCTAAAGGAAATCAGTACTGAATATTCATTGGAAGGACTGATGCTGAAGCTGAAACTCCAATACTTTGGTCACCTGATGGGAAGAACTGACTCATTTGTAAAGACCCTGATGCTGGGAAAGACTGAAGGTGGGAGGAGAAGGGGACAATGGAGGAGACGATTGAATGGCATCACTGACTCAATGGACATGAGTTTAAATAACCTCCAGAAGTTGGTGATGGACAGGGAAGCCTGGCATGCTGCAATCCATGGGGTCACAAAGAGACACAACTGAGCAACTGAACTGACTGACTGACTGATGAAGCAATGCGGTGGCTCAGTGGCAAAGAATCTGCCTGCCAATGCAGGAGACATGAGTTCAGTCCTTGGGTCCAGAAGATACTGTGGGGAGGAAATGGCAAACCACTCCAGTATTCTTGCCTGGAAAATCCCATGGATAGAGAAGCCTGGAGGGCCACAGTTCATTGGATTGCGAAAGAGTTGAACGTGACTTAGCAACGACACAGCATTAAATGTCTTTATTTAGAAATTAGTCTAATTATTCCAGTGGAGTTTACCAATAACAGCAGCCCCCACAACAGTTTACTCTGTGTGTGTCTAGATGCATGTTTGTCAACATTAAAATATTTTGCATAGAGTACATAAATTTTTTAAAATGGTCTAATCAAATATGTTTACATATTTTAGTCAAGAAACACTGACAGAATAGGGAAATAATCAGAATCGTGGATCTGGGCTTGCCCTAGAAAATTTACCTTTTTTATATTCTATGACACCCTCACCTCCTGATTTCTCTTTGACCTTTGTTTAGGATTTCTAAAGCTAAGCATTGAAGTCTTCCATTCATTTTAGAAAACTCAATCATAATGCTTCAAAAATTGCCTCCAAGAGGTAACAGATTTTTTCTTCTTGGACTCCAATTGGGTGTATGATGTATGATAGGCCTTCACACATGTTCTCCTTATCTTAACCTCCTTCTCATGTTTTCTATTTTTCTAGCTAATTAGTTCTTTTTTCATCAGTATGGGTTGAATCTGCCATTAAATCGATCCATTCAGGATGATTTTACTTTTTTGTTTTTATTTTTATCTAATTCATAATTGTGCAAAAAAGTGAATAATTCTAAAAACTATGAAAAATAGCAGTTTCTAGGGTTTCCGCCTGTTTACTTCCCTATTCTCAAAAACAGTTATTTTGGTTCTCTTATCTGATGACTCTGGCATTTGTTGGGCTGTACGCCATAGGCCTGAAGCCCAACAATATTTTAATTGCCCAGCCTCAAGACTGAAGAGGGCTTCCCTCATAGCTCAATTGGTAAACCATCTGCCTGCAATGCAGGAGACCAGGTTCAGTTCCCCAGGAGAAGGAAATGGCAACCCACTCCAGTATTCTTGCCTGGAGAATCCCACGCACAGAGGAGCCTGACAGGCTACAGTCCATGGGATTGCAAGAGTCAGACATGACTTAGCGACTAAACCACCACCAAGACTGAAGAAAGAACCTGAAGTCAGCAACAGAGATATCAATGGTTTATTGGACAAGGGATCTTACTCATCTGAAGCAAGGTCTTCAAGTGACTCCCCATCACTAATGGTGGAAGAGGAAGTTACCCTATGGGGGAAATTGACCTCAGATTGTTACCAGGGAAATCAGCAGGGTGCCTTATCCCTCACAACCCCTTTGATAAACTGTCACAGTGGAGCCATTCTCATCTAAAGATTAGAACAATCACTAGGTGGGGCCAAAGGTAGGTTGGTGGGTGTGGAGGTTGTGGAGGAGGAGATAGGCAGTTATTGACCAGGTTCTATGACTAAGAGGGAAGGTCAATCATGTGAGGAGGGTGTAGACGAAAAAGAGGACTGATTGATCAAAGGATATACAGGGAGCAAGAGAACTACCATCTTGACCTGATCATACAGCATTTGTCTCTGTATTTCTAAATAATAGTGTAACTGAAAGTGGAGTCCAGCTACTAGATGCTCAAAAGCCAATGAAGAGGCAAGGTTGATGGAAAGGAAAAGTTTGCTTTATTTTGGATGATAAAAGTTTATTTTGGGTTTTCCCAGGTGGCGGTAGTTGTAAAGAACCCACCTGCCAATGTAGGAGACATAAGAGACCTGGGTTCTATCCCTGGGTCAGGAGGATCCACTGGAGAAGGGCATGGCAACCCACTCCAGTATTCTTGCCTGGTGAATCCCATGGACAGAGGACCCTGGTGGCCTATAGTCCATAGGATCATAAAGAGTCAGACATGACTGAAGCAACTTAGCATTCAGAATGCAACCAAGGGGAAGGGGAAACCCCTGTCCAAAGGCTAACTGACCTCCCTACCCTGACAATTAGAGGGCAAGAGCTTTGATAGGCTGAGGGAGTGCATTACATGCAGAAGCAGTATAGAGAGTGCTGACAGTCATCTTGAAATTGGTTATGCAGTGGTCTGACCAGCTGTTTCTTGATTGTTTTAGGTACAGTTAATCTTCAGTTCCAGGGGCTGTTTCCATTTCTCTGAGGCCAAGAAATTTATTTATTGGAACTGTGGCAACTCATAATAGCAAGTCTGGTCATCATGTAGTTAACTTCTTCTACCTGGTTAGGGTTTCAGTCTCTGTAAGACAGCTCACAGGATATGGCTCAGAATATTTTCTATAGCTCTTGAGAAGGAACTAAAGGTCCTTGACTGTGCTTACTAACTGAACTATTATTATTTGGTCTCTTTTAGCTGTTTTCCTTTGTTTATGTGTTTTCTAACTTCTCTGGTTAAATATTCTTTAGCTAAAGTTTTTCCACAGACAAAAGGCAGGCTGAGGACATGGGGGGCAAAGACCATAGGGTCCGGCTCTGTTTCAATAGTATTATAATGCATTCTTGTCATTGGTCAGTTTAGGAATTATTTATTGGCTTCTCATGATAAAAGTTGAGAATTTAGCTCTCAAGGAGTCTTTTTGATAAAGAAACACATCATCCTTCAGTTGTGGGAAATACTCTGGAGTTAATTTTTGGATGATTGCTTCCACTTGGTTTTCTCTGTTCTCTCTTTTTCAAGTTTCCATTCTCTGGAAGTTACATCTCCCAGACTGGTCTTTCCTTTTTGCTCAGACATTAATTTGATCCATCTTTCAGCACCTCTATGAAGTTTTTTTTTTTTTTAAGTTCTGCTTTTATACTTCTAATTACTGAGAGCTTCTTTTTAATCTCCTGACTATTCCTTTTTATAGCACTGTATTCTTATTTTATGGTTTATCATATTTCCTATTTATAGAACGATATTAAATAGTTTTCTTTCCATTCATCTTCTCTATCCCATCAGTGAACTTCTTCCTCTATATTTGCTTTTGTCTTCACACCTTACAGTAGAGGTTTTCCCAGGGTGTGGGCTAATTGCTGATTCTATGCACATGGTCAAGGGTAGTGAAAGCCTCTGAGTAATGCTGACAGTGAGCTTCACTGGAGGACAATGTAGCTGAAAATTTCATTTGGGACATTTCTGATATAAAAATTTTAGGTGTTAGATTTTTAGGTGTTAGACTGTTAGATTTTTCAGATTTTTCTGGAGGGTAAAGACCTCCAGACCAGTATTCTGGGAGCCAGGTTGCATAAGAGGTGTAGGGTTTACGGTTTAGGCAATGGATATGGGTTTGTGGGTGGGAGGTGTCTCCTGGCAAGTGGCATGTTTAAATTTACTTAATTTCTCTGTGGGTTTGTCTTGATTTGATTTGACTTTTTAATGTAGTATCTAACATTCCAAGATAAGAGTTTAGCAGTCTTATAAAGGAAGACACCCAGAGAAGGAAAGCAGGAGAATTTAATTAACTTCTAACATAACTTGACATATTCTACTTGTTTTACACCTCCAGCAGCATCCCACTTCCATGGTAGTTGGTAGTCAATTGTTGGAGCCTTTGGGGGAATTCTAAAGTGTTAAATAGATTAGTTTTCTGCTCTTTACATGCCAAGTTTAAAAGTCAGCTTTTTTTTTTTTTTTTTTGGCTTAACTCTCTGTTACCCCTCATCTAGCTTTTTTCCAGATTTTCCCAGAAATCTTTATAAGCAATTCTTCTCTTGTTCTCACTGTCCTTGTGGATTTATTAACCTTGTCACAGGGTTTCAAGGGAAGAGACGGAAGATATATTAATTTAATCTGGCCAACTTTATTGCAAATTCTTTGGGGAATTTTTTGCTTCATTATATCCTTAACTTTTAGAAGGCCAATTTGCCACTTTTTCTTAAGTCTGTATGCAACCATTTGAAACTAAATTCTCAGCAAGGGGAGTTCTGGAATACCTAGGTGTTATCAGTAAGGCCCTAGGTTGCACTTAGGAATTCTTAAAGGGAGGATTTTTGCCCCCTTCTCTCCACTTGGCATCAAAGTTTAAGATGGTAAATTTCTTTCCTGCATGGCTTTCTCAGGAGGAGATAAAACATTTTTGTTTACCCTTGTTATGAGGATGGGCTCTCTGGAGAACTCAGCTTTATATTGGTGTCTATTAGAATTCCCAAATTGTACAGACTCTGGGTTTTGATTTTTGTTCCCTGTACCTTGTGCGCTGAGTCACTCAGTCCTGCCCGACTCTTTTGCAGATCCATGGACGGAAGACTGCCAGGCTCCTCTGTCTACGGGATTTCCCAGCCAAGGATACTGGAGTGGGTTGCCATGCCCTTCTCTAGGGAATCTTCATGACCACAGGATGGAGCCCACATCTCTTGCGTCTCCTGCATTGCAGGTGGATTCTTTACCTGTTGAGTCATCAGAGAAGCCTGCACCTTGAGGGGATACAAAAGCCAAGTGCCATATCACCTGCATGAAGCAAAACCCTTGGAGTGAAGACAACTTCCGTCTTCTATATACCACTTTCAATTTGTTTCAACTGCTGATAAATCTGTCTTTGTCACTGAAGTTCTTAAAAGCACGCTTTGTATGATTTATCTAGCAGAGCAGGTTACGGTCAGTTGTAAGGTCAGTCGTGGTGTCTGATTCACTAGCCAACAAGTTGCCCTTCCAGGTTTCTCCTAAATACACAAGGTCTATAGATTTCAGTCCTTCCTCCTCTTCTTCTTATATTCTCTTTTTCTGGCCATATCATCTGTATCTAAAGATTCCTCAAAATCTATGTTGTGAGGATTCCCAGATATATGTCTCCAGCTCAGATCTTTAAATTAAGCTTCAGAGAAAGATCTTTGAGTGTGTCCAGAAGACACTTTGTTTATTCTTCTAATAATTCCAATAGAAGGAGCTTTTGTGTTGTTAGTGTTTGTTTGGTGTTTTGTATCTATTTTCATTTTTCCTCAGGAATCACTTCCTTTTTGCCTTCCTTATCTTTTGTGGACTCACCAGTTGTAAACTCACACTCATGTAGTCGTATTTTACCACTTTTCTCAACACCATCTCCAATTAGTCACTAAAACCTGTTGATTTCTATCTCCTTACTGACTCTTTTTCTGTTTCTTTTTTAAATTGGCGTGTAATTGCTTTACAATCCCATGTTAGTTTCTGCTGTACAGCAAAATGAGTCACTTATATGTGTACACGTATCTTTTCCCTCTGACCCTCCCATCCCAGCCCCCTATGTCGTTATAGAGCATCGATCTGAGCTCCCTGTGCTATACACAGCTTTCCACTAGCTATCTGTTTTACACATGGTAGAGTATGTGTGTCAATCCCAATCTCCTAATTTGTCCCACCCTCCCCTGCTGTGTCCACACATCTGTTCTCTATGTCTGCATCTCTATTCCTGCCCGGGAAATAGGTTTCTGTTCCTTTGGTCACTTCTTGGGTATCCTGCTGTAGTCCCTTAACTGGATCTCCTCTTCTTATCACAGTTTCCACTATCTCTTTCTTCATTTAGCTGACAGGTGATTATTTTTAAAGTGCAAACCTGGTATTAATTCTTTGATGATTAATCCTTTCTGTGGTTCCCAACTGTCCTCAAAGAAAAGCCCAACATTTTTAGAAAGGTACTCATGCCTCTGCATACCTCTACTTTGGCATCTGTTAGAATTCCCTGATAGCATCCTTCTTGTGTTACCACTGACCAGAGTATGTACCTTTAACGCACCACATGTTGTATTTTATTATAACAGCTAATTTTGTTTCCTCATCAAAGAATGAATTACTTGGACTATGACTTTTTTCCCTTTATTTTTCCCATGTAAATTCTTGATATATAGCAGACATTTAATAAATTTTAAATTTATGAATGAACAACTTTATTGGAATATTTTGGAACCGAACTACGTCTCTAGAATTTCTTTTCATTTTGCTGTGTAATCTGAACCAAATTTAATAAGGATAACTTTTTGTAGAAATGTTTTTCATGTCCTAATAATTTTAAATTCTTTTGGGAACTTCTGATCTCACAGTATCAGAACCTTCTTGCTGGAAGTGAGCCTAGAGGGTATAAAACTCCCCTTTCAAGCAGACTGTGAGTTTCCACACAAGTTCCCTAACATGTGTTTTCCCAGATTGTATTTGAAAAACTTCAGAGATTGTGAATATGAGGAAACCATGCGGCCAATTGTTTCTATCTTTGTAGAATTAGCATTACAGAAAAGGTCTCCTTTTAAACCAAATCCAAATGTCTTTCTCCATAAGTTTCACATTGTCATCTTAGTAAAACCCCCAGGCCAAAACAGGACATATTTAAATATCCTTGCCATAAAGTAGCCCTTCAAGAATTTGAAAACTGCTTATGTTCCCCACCCAGATCTCTGAGAAAGCGAAAGCCGCTCAGTGGTGACCAACTCTTTACGACCCCATGGACTGTAGCCTGCCAGGTTCCTTTGCCCCTGGAATTCTGCAGGCAAGAATATTGAAGTAGGTTGCCAATTTTTTTTTTTTGAGGGGATCTTCCTGACCCACAGATCAAACTCAGGCTTCCCGCATTTCAGGCAGACTCTTTACCATCTGAGCCACCAGGGAATCCCCTATCTCAGTTTAAAACATATAAAATGGTTCCAAGTGACGGATATAGGCCTCTAGCTATGCTTTTCACCACTATCTTTCTTTTTCCATTTACAAGGGTACTCAACACTCAAGCTTCCAAGATTGTCTGATATAAAGAAATTAAGCTGGACTTTCACTTTACTGTTTCTAGTTTCACCTCAAGATAAAGCCTTATTTGGCTTATATGTATTCTTATTGCTATTTTCTTCCTATAAAACCTTTTCATTATAAAAAAAGAAAGAGTTGTAAACATGATATATGTGTTTCAGGCATTATCAGCTATAACAGTTTGGTATATATGGTTTACATAATTTTTTTATTCATTATATGCATTATGCATTATTTTCTATGCATTATATGCATATTTACTAAGATTTTACACAAATTGGATGACACCACATGTATGGGGCTTACCATGGCCCAATGGTAAAGATTTCTCCTGCCAATGCAGGAGACACAGAAGTTGAAGTTTCGATCCCTGAATCAGAAAGATTCCCTAGAGGAGGAAATGGCAACCGGTGTATTCTTGCCTATGAAATCCCATGGACAGAGGAATCTGGTTGGCTACAGTCCATGGGGTCACAAAAAGTTGAACACGGCTTAGCCACTGAGCACATGTATGTTTGGCATTCTCTAACTTGTTATTTTCACTTTAAATTTTGTTTAAACTTTTGTTACATATTTTGGTTATCTTTGCAAACCAGGACTCATAACAGTAGTTGATGATATTTAAAAGCTGCAAAATATCCTAGTCACCAAATGTGTTAGCATTTAACTCATTTATTGTTGTTTTCAATTATTGAACTCTTTACAAATTCAATAAATGTTTTTGACATTTGTGATATGCACAGCATATGTCCATCACTGGAGCTAAGAAGATGAACACAGCAATCTCTGTCTTCAGGGAAGTCATGATCTAGTGGAATAGGATGATAATCTAGTGGAATAGAATGATAATATAATGATAATTTCATAATCATAATGCAATATAAGTGTTATTTCAGACACACAGAGGAAGTAGACATGGAGTTTTCAAGGTAAAATTTGCATAGAGAAGGCATCACTTATGTTGCATATTGAAACATATGTAAGAAGTCATCATAGAGGAAAGGTATTTCTGGTTGCTGAGAGCAGCATATTTAAAGTCATGTTGTTAGGTGAGATTATGGTGTATTTGAGGAACTGCAAATAGTTCAAAGTGCTATGTATGGTGGAACCATACCAAACTTTGGATCCTACCCTGTGGGCAATATGGAGCCAGATTAATTCAGAGGAGAGAGCTAGGGGGAGGTATAACAAGCAGCTGTAGTACCAGTTGGAAATATGTCTTCCTCAGGCAAAATTCTGTAAGCAGCGATGTTTTGCCTCATTTGCCCTACTTGGGCATAGAAGATGACCTTTGTACCCTGACTCGTCACCTTGGGCCTTACCACTGCAAAGCTAAGATCCTGAAGGCCTCCTTCTGATTGTATAATGGTTGTCTTTTGAAACCAGAGATTCTGTCCATGGTCAAGGTTGTAGGGGTTTCTGGCCAGGCATTAAATACTTTCAATAGATACTTGAAGTATTTCACATCATAACTGTCAGCTTTTACAAAATTTCAGATATCCCATGTCATAAAAGTTCAGAAAGCTTCTACTTAATAATCTGGGTGCCCTCGGGGCAAACATGATAAAGAAGTGGCATTGTTTTCATATGGCCCAGTTTAAAAATCTCCAAACTTTGCCTTTGTTCTTACCTATATGCTTCTGTAATATTATGAGTTCAGTAATTGAAAATGTAATAAGTATTCTTAGGTTTACATTTATATTTTTTATGATGGAAGTTATATAAGAAAAAATACAAGAAAAGACTGGCACAGGCTGATAACTCATGATTCAAACTACTCTTATTTTTCTTAGAACTTGTGATATATTTTACATCAGTATGGGAAGAGAAGGCAAATAAGTATAATCCGGCCACCCTATTGATAAATATGGCATTTTATTTGACATTGGATCATTGAAAATAGTAAGAAAAGACCCAAAACATTAGGTAATAATTCAGGTTAAGTTCACAGTTTTACTGAAAATGGATACTGCTATCAAAGTATATATTGTGTGAGACTTAAGTACATGGATGAATTGCAGAGTAAGAACTATTATGTTCATGTCATGTATAAAATAATATATGTGATTTCAAGATATTAAGCTGTGAGATGAATCAAGCATTGTTTCCTTGGAAACAGTGATGAATTAAAATAATTCATTACACTGAATAAACCTGAGGTAATAGAGCTAATGAATTATTTCTCACCTATTGTACATTTCTTTTTTCCTTCTAGGCCCTTCCAGTTTGGTATCTCCTGAGCTGTCATTTTTCCTTATAGATACTTATAATTCAGAGTTAAAGATATGATTACAAATTGTAGATTAGCCATATACAATATGTTGTCAGCTTTGTTAATTGTATAACTGATTACTCTCTCCAATTTCTTTTCTTTTCCTCCCGATGTTATATATGTATGTAGGTTTTCTTTTCTATTAAAAACTGTATCAGTCATAATAAGACCACCAGCAGGGATATTTATTATTATTGCCTTTCAAATGTCTTTCACACTTTGCAGCTATTTTTTTTACCATAAAATGTTAAAAACATGTTAAAAGTAAGCAGGGTAGAATCTGAAGAATGATTTGTTACTGATGACCCCCCATCCAACCCTGAAATTCAGAACTAAGGATCAGAAGGCTTAGATTTTGATCTTGCTTCTATCTTTCTTACTGGGGACCTCTTATCGACTAAATTTTATCATCTGTAAAATTGGGATGATAAAGCCTATTCTACCTACCTCAGCTAGACTGTTGGATTGAATTAAACCATATATATGAAAGCCCAGAGGCTTGTCTGGTAGAGTCAGCTCCCATGAGAACACTCAGCTGCTTCGGAAGAACCTCCCAGCCAGAAAAGGAGGCTATAAATACCCTGGCTCCTAGCTCCTTCCCCCTTACCCTCTAACTTCTTTCCAAAGTCTTCCCTTGATCAAAACAAGGAGGCAGTCATGGGCCTTGTCCCTGAAATAGAACTCAGAGCAGGGTAAGTAAAATGATGGACAGAGCACTGCCATCTCAGGCTGGGCACATTCTGTTCTATTTATTTAGTTTTCAGTTTCCTAGGAATCCACTTTCCACTATGTTGGCTTCAGCAGAGAATGAATTATGATAGCTTTATATTGTTTAATAACACAGCATTGTTCTTTCTTCATCTGACAGTTTAAGTTGGACTGGCTGCTATGAACTTTGAAGAATCTGCCCTTTCTCTGGAACCACTTAGTCCCAGTGTGATCCTGGTACAGAGGAATTACACAATAAAATTTTTAAATTGATGCTACAGAGGTCCCTTAAATGGTTGGTAGTCCACATGTAATAAATATGATGAACATCCCTGCTCTTTGGGGGTACAAGGAGGGATTAATTTTATTTTTCCAGTAATTGATTCTAACTGTGCCCAATTGATAGAGTCCTTTACTTATTTGAGTATCTGACACCATTTATAGTCTCTGACTGATATCAAAATTTCTTCAGTAGCTTTCTATTGTTAAATAGTCTCATAGCAAGTCATAAAATTTAGCCTATTCATTTTTTTCCCTACTTTCAGTCTTAGTAATATTCAAAGTCATAGAAAGTTTTAATATAAAGAAGTATAAAGAATACAGTGATTACCATGCAGTTTTCATTTATCTTCATTAATTATATATGCATATCCATTACATATAAACATACATAATTCATATATATATGTATATATACACACACACACACACACATACTTTATATATACTGATAAAAGTAAGTTGTAGACATCATGGTATTGTTTTCCAAAAACACATAAAATGCATCTCCAAGAAAGAGTACTACACATATACTTATCACTCCAAGAAGATGAATAATTACATGTTAGGAAATGTTATGGAAATAGGAAAATTTTTATGGAAATACAGAGAGTTAAAAATAGCTCTATAATAGTCTGGTATCCAGCCCCATTTAAATTCTTTCAATTGGCCAAACAATTTTTTTGGATATATATAGTCAAATACTGTGGAAAAGGCAATGGCACCCCACTCCAGTACTCTTGCCTGGAAAATCCCATGTACTGGCGGTCCATGGGGTCGCTAAGAGTCGGACACGACTGAGCGACTTCACTTTCACTTTTCACTTCCATGCATTGGAGAAGGAAATGGCAACCCACTCCAGTGTTCTTGCCTGGAGAATCCCAGGGACGGGGGTGCCTGGTGGGCTGCTGTCTATGGGGTCGCACAGAGTCGGACACGACTGAAGTGACTTAGCAGCAGCAGCAGCAAATACTGTGTCTCCAGATTACTTGAATTATTTTTTCATCCTAATTCAGTTATTTTGATAAAAGTTAGATTCAGTTACCTCTGTTTGTAATCAATTTTAGAATCCTCCTTTTCTACCCTTTTATTGAGTTCTATTTGTTGAATAAAGTATTCTCATAGTTCAAATATCAGAACAATATCCAAAGATATACCCAGAGAAACCACAATGTCATCCCAATGTTTTCCATCTTATTTTTACTCTCCACATGCAATGTTTCTTTAGTTCATGGTTTACCTTACATGTGTGTGTGTGTTTGTGAGAGAGAGAGTTTCTCTCTTTTATTTTAACCAAAGGTAAAATTACCATATTTATTCTTTTGCATTTTTTGATTTGAAAATATAAACATATTTTTTCATAAGATATTCCTTATTATTTTTCCAAACAGCAAAAATGTATTTTCTCCCACTTCTGGAGACTAGAATCCTGAAATCAAGGAATAATCAGAGCACTGCTCCTACTGAAACATCTAGAGGAGAATTCTTCTTTACCTCTTCTTAGCTTATGGTGGCTGCCAGCAGTCCTTGCTTTGTTCCTGCATTGTTTGAATGTTTTCCACTGTCCTCTTATGATATTCTTCATTGTGTGTCTCTGCATCTCTGCCTTCTTATAAGGGAACCATTGGTGCTAGATTTGGGTCCCACCCTAATTCACTGTAGTCTTATCTTAATTAATCATATTTGCAAATACTTTATTCCTAAATAAGAAACTCCAAGTAGACATGAGTTTTTGGGTAACATTGATCAACCCACAATAGTCTACTCTGGCCTATTCATCTCACCCTCTATCTCCCAAAATCCACTATTCTAGCATGAACTCTAAATCTAAATCTCAGTCCAAAATCTCATCTACACATAATCAACTCAAAAAAGTTCTAGATCCTATATTAAATTATATAATCAGGTGAGTGAGACATAGGATATGGTTCTTGGCAGTAAACTGAATGTTTGTGCATACCCAAAATTCATATGTTGAAATCCTTCTTTTCAACACTATGGCTTTAGGAAGTGATTAGATCACAAGAGCGGAAACTTCATGATGAAATTAATACCTTAATAATAGGGATCCCTAGAGAGCTCCCTCATCCATTCTGCCATGTGAAGTTAAAATTAAAAGTTTCTAGTCCGCAACCCAGAAGAGGCCCTTCACCAGACACCAAATCTGCTGGCTCCTTGACCCTGGACTTCTCAGCCTCCAAAACTGTAAGAAACAAATGTTTGCTGTTTAAGCCTCCTGGTCTATGTTATTATATAATATCAACCTGACCATACTAGGACATTCATCATGGGACAACATTTCTCTCCATCTATAGACCTGTGAAACTAGAAAAGAAGTTATCTGTTTCCAAAATCCAATAATGTGACAGGTTTAGGATAGACGTTCCTATTCTCAAAGGAAGAATATGTGAAGACTAAAGCTGTTGCTAGTCTAAAGCAAGGTTACAATCCAGCAAGGCAAATTCCATTATGTTTCAGGGTCTGTTGAGTAAGCTTGGAGAAGGAAATGGCAACCCACTCCAGTGTTCTTGTCTGGAGAATCCCAGGGACGGGGGAGCCTGGTGGGCTGCCGTCTATGGGGTCGCATAGAGTTGGAGACAACTGAAGTGACTTAGCAGCAGTAGCGCAATAGAGTAAGCTTATGTGACATGAGGCTCTGTCCTCTGGGCCCACAGGATCAGACCCACATTCTTAACTTCTCTCTGTGTGCCTCTGCATCCCTGACTCTACCCTTGGAAACATTCTTCTTCAGTTTGTCCTATCACTGTCTCATCATAGCTTTTCATGGCTGAGCAGTATTTCATTGTATAGATGAGCTATAGTTTATTTAGTCAATCTCCAGTAGATAAAGGTTGGATTGCTTCCAATTTTTTTGTTATTACAAATAATGTAAGAGTGAATAGCTTAGTATTATGAGTTGTTTAATATGTATGGATGTTCATTTTTAGGATCATTTCCTAGAAGTGTGGGCTGAATCCAGTGGTGAATGCAGAGATAGACATTTTACATATTGTCAAACATTTTTCTATAGAAAGTGACAGCATTCATCAATTTCATCAGCAGTGTGAGAGAGTGTCCTTTTTCCTACAGTACTGTCAATAAGTTTATTGTTTAGCTTTTATATTTTTGTCAATCTTATAGGTGAGAAACAAAATTTTATTTTACTTCTGTACCTCTTATAGGTTTAAAGATCCATTTTTTTCCCCAATTTTTATCTTTTTTTTTTTTTTTTTCCTGAAGAGCTGTTCATATTTGGGAAACTAGCCTTTTCAGTGAGAACAGTATTCCATTTAACAATTCCATCTTAACTTCAATCCCAGTTCTCTATGCCTTCACCCACCCCAAGGGGGTTAGATCAGAGTCCAGTGGCTTGGGGTGAGAGGGAGGACATAAACAACTCCCTTACAACCCTGACCTTCATTACTTCCTGTCTGAAGGCAGCATTGAGAGGAAAGCTGGGAGAGGAAGATAGATGCTGCTTCCTCTGTAACTACTCCTGATAAGCTGGCTACCCTCTTCCACTTTGGTTGTTATATATTCTCAATAAAACAGTAGCTAACAGCTATTTGGTTCTCTGGGACTTATATGCCAGCTCTCACCAGGGCATCTTGCAGTTTCTTCCAAGGACCCGGTGAGGACTTCTCCTTGGGTGCCATTTGGAGAAGGCTATAGGTGTCTGATTCTACCTTTTCTGACTCTCTTTCCTTTCGAGTGGGCCATCTATCTCTACAAGCTCTCGCTGATAATATCTTTCTGTCCAGGGGTTGGTCATCTTGGGCTACTTAGTGACAAGGTGATTTACATTCAGACACTTTTCACTTGTTTTATGGGACATTCAATTGTTCCTATCCTAACATGTGTTTGGGATGCAGGCTGAGCTCCTGCATCCTGAGAGCTTCTCTCAGATATAGCCTCTCCCTCCTAGCTGCCCCCTCAAACCAGCAATTTGAGGGATTTTGTTATTTTACATGCTATGCCACTTTTAGACAAAAATGCTTTTTTCTGAGTTTTTGGTGGGAGTACAGGTGGTTTACCCCCTAATTTTGTAGAAAAGATTGTGGGACCCCCAAATCACAAAGGCTTCTCTCCTCTGCCATGTTAGTCTGTTGAGAAAGAGGTGCTACTCTTCAAAGTTTAACATGCTTTTCTTCTCTGAGGGACCAGAGGAACACGGTGTGATAGCTCTAACAGTGTCCTTCTGTAAGTCTTGACCAGAAGGGCCTGACCACAATAGGAGGAGGGTCTTTGCACTTAGAGTGTATGGTTCAGAGTACATTTATTTACTTATTTATTTTTTCTCAGCAAAAGACTTTAATAGTCATTTCTAGAAAACTGAGAAAAAGATGTCACTTGACTTTTCACATGATTATACTACATAGGGATTTACAAACCAGAAAAGAGATCCCCTAAAATGATGGTATAAAATTTTACCATTTTTTACTTTTATTTTTTTTAATTTTACCATTTTTTAAAAGTTGGTGATCTGGGGAACTCCATAATGTACTTGGTTTTTCTGCAGTAACCCACTAAATGTGTTGGATATTGATAGAAATCAATTAACAAGGCAGTTGTTGAGGTTTTTCTGACTTTTCACTAGAAATCTAAAAAGTATAATAAAATGACAATTAGATTGCAATGTAGGTAATAAAGCTTCCCTGGTGGCGCAGCAGTAAAGAACCTAGATTGCAGGAGATGGGGGTTTGATCTCTTGCTCAGGTGATTACCTGGAGAAGGAAATGGCAACTTATTCCAGTATTCTTCCCTGGAAAATACTATGGACAGAGGAGCCTGGTGGGCTGCAGTCCACGGGGTTGCAAAAGTCGGACATGACTCAGCAACTAAACAACCATCACTATAGGTAATATACTATCTTCCTCTTTTTTTTTTTTTTTTTCACCAATGTCTTACTATTCAAATAATCACCAAACACCAGAACACATTTCTATTTCTTTTTCTATTTCTATTTCTTTTGATAAACTCACACTTTGGCATTAGTGAATACATTCTCTTCAGCCTTAAGGGTAAAGGCATCACTTTTATATTATATTTGAAAATTCTCCCTTCAGAAGGAAAATAGGTTGGGATTGTATTCAGATCTATTTAATTCATTTTAATCATTGTTATTGCAGAATAAAAAGAGAACAGAATAACTGCCAAATGATCATGTCAAAACTGACTCCATATTGACAGAGAAGTTACAAACCAATAAAGAGATTTTATTTATGATTCTTTTCTATGAATGAAAACATTGACTGTTAGAAGAGCCAGGAGAGAGAAGAGGCCACACATGCCTTAAAATGTTTTCTTTTTTTTCTAACTCACACATAATATCTCATTCATATTTGGGTTGGAGCAAGCCCGTCGCTCCTCAGCCAGTTGAAAGCAGTGTGTGTGCCAGTTGGCCCTAGAGCTGCGCCACTATGGCTGAGGCTCATTGTGCTAAGTCTGTGGCTGTATTTGAATGGATCCCGGGGAAATATTGGTTGCTTAAATCTCTCTGCAGTCTACCCCTGTCTTTTATGCCAGGCCACCCAAGTGCTTCCTTAGAAAACTTTGCCTTTTTCTCCTTCAACTCCCACCCAGACACTTTGTAAGACCACCCAGTACTGACTTTGATATTGAAGCATGACAGAAAAATTGAGTGCATGACCCACACATAGGTAGGAGCTACCGCACACTGCACTGGTAGGTCCTTGATGTTTGGAGAGCAGAGCTGACGCCTGTTAGAAAATCCACCACAGAGACCGAACAATGACTGGCACCAAGTTCAAAGGAATGAAAATATTTGCCCATTAAACATTTATTTTCTATTTAAGCCTTTAGATTTACCTTTAGAAACCTATTTAAATTTCAAGAATTCAGATTATTTGGAACTTTAAGAATGTAGGTTTTTTTTAATGTTTACATTAAATATTTTTTACATTATTTTTTTTAATGTTTACATATTTGTTTGTAGTTAATTCTGTTAAGACATTTTAGCCAGCTCAAAGAAAAATATTATTTTAGGAAAAAATAACCTAAGATAAACTCGAGTATCTCCTGAATTAGTTATGGGGCTCTGTTGTGCTCTTGCCCCTTTTCTTCTTTTAGTTTTGAGCCAGTGGGCAGGAAGTATAAAGGTCTATCAGTTTTATCTGTTTACCTGTCAAATAGAAACCTAGAAAGGTACCAAGTATATTGTTGGTTAACTGGATGGTAGAATGAACTTGAATTTGAGGCAAAAATGGACTCCTTGTTATCCCCTGTGCATTGAACTTATTCACCCAGTCACAGAGAGGGCAACTGGACAACTGTGGGCCTCCTGTGCAGGGGTCCATCCTAGAACACTGATCCCAGGATGGAAGAGAAACCAAAGTGGGCAGTTTCAAGGACAGAGGGTCCAAGAGGAAGAGGGAAAGACAAGCAAACAGATGCCTGGAACCCAGCGGTACACTTTCCTCAGTCACACTGTGGCAGAACACGTGTCATCCATCCAAAACAGCAACACAATTTTGACCCCTTCCCTGTACTGGAGTTTTCACTGGAAAGCTTCCCAGCCAAAGGCTAGGTGTTCCAACCCACCCCTTGCTTCCAGGTGTGATCATGTGACTATCTTTTTGCTAGTGGAGTATCAACCCAAAGGATAGATGTCACTTTGGGATTAAGTTGTACTTTCTTCGTTCTCTCTTTCCTTTTCTCACTGGCTAATTGGATACAGAGGATTTTAAGATCCTAAGAATTGGTGCTATCATACACGGAAGGAGTCTAGATCTTTCAATCAATGCATAAAATACTGTTACCTCTAGCTAGGACCAAGGACATTGAACTGTTATGTGAATGACACTGAAATTTCTATTGTGCTAAGCCACTGAAAGTTGAAGGCTTACTTGTTGCAGCAGCAAACATTACCTTCACTTATGTAGTCACTGTCTAAGATAAGAAGGAGAGAGGGAGGTACAAAGAGGGCAGGGGTTCAATCCTAATACTTCTAGCAAGCAGGAAGTTTTTATTAAGGAGATTGAAGCAAAAATTAGAAGAGAAGAAAAGTATAACACCTTTTATAGTAACTTCCCAATTGCCAAGGGACTAAGTAAACCATTTTAGCAGTTAAAGTTTAGTCCCTTGGAAGACAGGAAGTCAAACACTCAGGACGCCACATAAATCATCTCGGTAGTTGTCTTAAGGAGTAGTTGAAGGGAGTTCCAGCAGCTCTAAGACCATTTTGAAAGCTTCTCAAGACAAAGCAGCAGAATGAGTTGAAAAATAAGAAATCTTCCCAGGAGTTAATGAACTATTTAGGTGCTAAGTGGTTACCATCTGTTTTTGAAAATGGATAGAGTATATATTATATACACACCTATGAAGGGTAGGCGTTGAAGTAGGAAACATTAGAACTGGAGTTTTTTTGTTTTTTTTTTCCCTTGATGTAGTCTAGGTAATAATAATCCTTTTAGACTCTTAGCTTCTCTGATCTCATAAAGAATGAAGTACTTGAAATATTATAGTATTATATTCATCCTAGATATTATAAAAATGTAAATTTTTCAGATTAGCAGGTGAGATTAGCAGGTGAGAGGAATTTGGGTCCTGAGTTGTGTATCAGTTTCAAAACATGCTAAAAATAAATTGGATTTCACTTTTCTTCAGCCCAATTTCAACCATGTTACTTTATTCATTTATGTATTAATTAATATGTATGTATTTATTAATTAACAAATACGTACTGAATACTTACTGTGTCAAGACCTCTTCTGGGCAACAAAAAAAAGACAAAAATCTCTACTCCAAGAGAAGTAAATCTAGTGGGAAAAATAGAAAAAAAATGCACATTTCAGAATATGTCAGAAAATTAATAATATGGACACAAATAAAGCAAGGCCTTCCTTTTTAAAATAAACTTATGGAATATCTTATGTCAAAGATGCAACTGTTCCATTTAAAATGCAAACTCTTAGAGATTGCAGTACTACTGGGCAGTCTGCTTTTAATGCCAGAATTTTAAGTGTCTTTTGAGGCTGTCTATATAGTGAGGAAATGAGTGCTAGTACATTTTCCTTCTTTTTTTTAATGGCTCTGAATTTTTGCTTGAAGAAGCACTTATCTAGCAATAGCAAATGATTTCTTTATCATGTAGTCTTTTGAAATGTAAATGCAGAAAATGAAGTTCTCTTTGCTACAAAGTCCAAGGATGACTCATTTATATTCTCTTCAGTCACTTTTATAACTAAAGAGTTTCCAGTATAGTCTTCTGGCATTTGTCACAAACAAAGGAGAGTCACAATTTTTAGGCTCCATCTGCTGTTTACTTGCTATGTGACCTTGGAAAAGTTATTGAAACTCCCTGAGTCACTTCCTCAACCTGAAATACAAAAAGAATAATACCTAGCTCATTGTGTTACTGTGAAGATTAAGTAAAATTCTGTAAATAAATTTCTGAGCTTGACATACGTCAGGAAATGGTAACTTCTATTATTACTACTATTTTCATAATCCACTTATTTTACATTCTAAAAGCAAGGTGAGTCAGGCATGAAATTCTCTTGATCTTTCATTTTTAGCATCATAAATTAATGTCTGTGTTACTGATTCAAAGTTTAATGCTGAATGAATAGCACCAAGTTTTCACAAAGTGACTAATCAATTAATTAGTTTTCTTGAAACAGAATGTTTCCAAGTGTTTTACTAAAGCTTCACCTACAGAATAAAAGAACACTCTTCACTTGAGTCCTGCTGTGCTTGACATTTAAAATGACTGTCTCCATACAAGACCACTAAACTGGCAGCATTACAATTCACTTGGTACAGTTTGCCACATATAAACATTAATTGGTTATGAACTGACTGCTTGTCAAAATCTGTAATTAGATCAACTGTCCCAAAATCTATCTGTCATGAAGAGACTTCCAATAAATTATTTTATGTCCACTCAATTTTTTAAACTAAATCAAAGTAATAACAATAAAGAAAAGCCTAACCAAATGTTACTGTATTGCCTACACTGTCATTTTCAATCTTTGTTTATGTTCTGATTTAACAGCAGTATATTCCTTTTTTACATATAAAAGGAAACAGATACAAAGAACTAAGCATTGGTATACAACTTTCTGCTTCTATGAAAGTGAAAGTGTTAGTCACTCAATCCTGTCCAACTCTTTGCCACCCATGGACTCTAGCCCACCAGGAGACTTCTTCAGGCAAGAATACTGGAGTGGGTTGCCATTTCCTTCTCTAGGTGATCTTCCTGACCCAGGGATCAAACCCAGGTCTTCTGCATTGCAAGCAGATTTTTTACCATCTAAGACACCAGGGCTTCTATGAATCAGAGATTACTTTATTTTTCTTCTCCTTTTTCTTTTCTCTTATCTTCCAGGAGACTCAAGATAGTTTATCAACTATAGACTAAGCATGTGGAAGCTAGAAAGGGTTTTAGGACTTCTATGTTCTAATTTTGTTGATTTAAACATAAGAAATCTGAGACTTAGAGTAGTACAGAGAGTAGCCCAAATTCATAGTGTATGTGGTGAAGTGTTCATAATAGCTACAATAACTAACATTTATTGATTATTCATAATTTTCTAGGTATTTTGTCAAATGGATGAAAGGTATTATTCTATTTAAACCTTTCAAATATCTTTGTCTTCCTTATTCATTAGGATGTCACTAGCATCTGGGAGAGCCCCTCACACTGTGGGTGCCCCAATAAATATTTTTGAGAAAGAATAAGCGAATGAACAACTTTCAGAATAGAGAGGCTATCATATCTCCATTTTACAGATAATGACACTGAGGCGTAAAAAGTTTGAGTGATTTGCATGTGGTCATACAGGTAATGATTGACAGTGTAGACTCACTCACCTCAGGCGTGAGTGACTCTAGAGTCTTAGTTGTCATCCATGTTCGAAGACTACTTCTGGGTTTGTGAACTATTTACAGATAGAATCTAAGGGATATACGCATTGTAGACATTTCCATGGATTTTCCTGGATTTCATTTCTTAGGACACCTAGGATTTAAAGGGTTCTCTCACTTTCTTGTATAAGATATGATTCAAGAAATGAAATTACTTCATTGCAAAATGCCACAAACAGGTAGTGAGAAAATGAATTTGAAATAATGTGTTCTGCATAAAAACATTCAAGGGAAGATTTGACCCTTTAGACCTGTTGACTTGGACCCCAAACTTTTGTTACCAGGGACTGGCTTCATGGAATATAATTTTTCCACAGATGAGATGGGGTATGGCTTTGTGATGATTCAAGCACATTACATTTAATGTGCATTTTATTTCTATTGATGTTTTTGAACTGTGGTGTTGGAGAAGACTCTTGAGAGTCCCTTGGATTGCAAGGAGATCAAACCAGTCCATCCTAAAGGAAATCAGCCCTGAATATTCATTGGAAGGACTGATGCTGAAGCTGAATCTCTGATACTTTGCCAACTAATGTAAAGAACTGACTCATTGGGAAAGACCCTGATGCTGGGAAAGATTGAAGGCAGGAGGAGATGGGGACAACGGATGATGAGATAGTTGGATGGCTTTACTGACTCAATAGACGTGAGTTTGAGCAAACTCTGGGAGTTGGTGATGGACAGGGAAGCCTGGCATGCTGCAGTCCATGGGATCACAAAGAGTCAGACATTACTGAGCCATTGAACTGAACTGAACTTATTTCTATTATTATTGTTGCTCACATGCTCAGTTGTGTCCAACTCTTTGTGACCCTGTGGACTGTAGCCTGCCAGGCTCCTCTGTCCATGGTATTCTCCAGGCAAGACTACTAGTGTGGGTTGCCATGCCCTCCTCCAGGGGAGCTTCCTGACCCAGGGATTAAACCTGAGTATCTTATATTGTGATAAATAATGAAATAATTATGCAACTCACCATAATGCAGGGTCAGATCATCATACTTCAGATTCTCATAAGGAGTGTGCAACCTAGCTCCCTTGAATGTGTGGTTTATAGTAAAGTTCACGCTCCTATGAGAATCTAAAGCCACTGCTGATCTAACAGGAGGCTGAGCTCAGGTGGTAACACAAGATATGGGGAGAGGCTGTAAATACAGATGAAGCTTTGCTAACTCATCTGCCACTCACTTCCTCCTGTGCAACCCAGTTTCCAACCAGGCACAGACCAGTAACCATCTGTGGCCTAGGAGTTAGGGATCCCTGTTTTAGGCTATCTGATTTTTTTTAAAAATGGTAAAAGCAAGAATTTGCTTTACACATTTTTTGAAATAGACAATTTTGAAAATACAGCTTTACAATATAAACTTCAAGTTTCTGACATAATCAGACTTCCAACTGTCTAGTCTATTTTACAGACATTCCATGCTGGTCTCTTTATTGCTTTATGAGCATGCCTTGTTCATTTTATCTGCCTCTAGATTTTACTCCTTAAAAGGAGTTAAGAACTCTCTTGATTCTTTTCATTGTTTTCTTATCCCCTGTTCTTCTAGAGCCAATTCAATAACCCCTTCCTTCAAAATGCCCTCTCTCAAAACCTACAGCCACAGAACTCTCTTGATCTTTTGCAGAATATTGATACCAATCCTATCATATATTTCACATTTAAACATAGTCTGATATGGAGGTACTTTTCACTTACCCAGCTTGAGTGCCATCCTAAACAAAGGATAGAAGAGTCTTCAAGAGTATGTATTGCATTTTATATTTGTATCGTCACAGTTTGGCATCTTATACATGGTGATGGCTCAATTTGATATCTGTTCAAAGAAAATGAGGGAGAATAGATAAAAAGATGACCACAGTTTTAGAAGAATATTTTTCTGCTTGATTTTGTTTTAAAATTATAAATGTTTAAATTGACAAGCTTTGGATGTAGGCTCAATTCAGTTCAGTCACTCAGTCATGACCAACTGCTTGCGACCCCATGAATTACAGAATGCCAGGCCTCCCTGTCCATCACCAATTCCGGGAGTTTACTCAAACCCATGTCCATCGAGTCAGTGATGCCATCCAGTCATCTCATCCTCTGTCATCCCCTTCTCCTCCTGCCCCCAATCCCTCCCAGCATCAAGGACTTTTCTAATGAATCAACTCTTTGCCAAAGTATTGGAGTTTCAGCTTCAGCATCAGTCCTTCCAATGAACACCCAGGACTGATCTCCTTTAGGATGGACTGGTTGGATTTCCTTGCAGTCCAAGGGACTCTCAAGAGTCTTCTCCAACACCACAGTTCAAAAGCATCAATTCTTTGGTGCTCAGCTTTCTTCACAGTCCAACTCTCACATCCATACATGACCACTGGAAAAATCGTACCCTTGACTAGACAGACCTTTGTTGGCAAAGTAATATTTCTGCTTTTTAATATGCCATCTAGGTTGGTCATAACTTTCCTTCCAAGGAGCAAGCATCTTTTAATTTCATGGCTGCAATCACCATCTGAAGTGATTTTGGAGCCCCCAAAAATAAGGTCTGACACTGCTTCCACTATTTCTCTATCTATTTCCCATGAGGTGATGGGACCAGATGCCATGATCTTAGTTTTCTGAATGTTGAGCTTTAAGCCAACTTTTTCACTCTCCTCTTTCACTTTCATCAAGAGGCTCTTTACTTCCTCTTCACTTTCTGCCATAAGGGTGGTATCATCTGCATATCTGAGGTTATTGATATTTCTCCCACCAATCTTGATTCCAGCTTGTGTTTCATCCAGCCCAGCGTTTCTCATGATATACTCTGCATACAAGTTAAATAAGCAGGGTGACAATATACAGCCTTGATATACTCATTTTCCTATTTGGAACCAGTTGTTTTTCCATGTCCAGTTCTAACTGTTGCTTCCTAACCTGTATATAGGTTTCTCAAGAGGCAGGTCAGGTGGTCTGGTATTCCCATCTCTTTCAGAATTTTCCACAGTTTATTGTGATCCACACAGTCAAAGGCTTTGGCATAATCAGTAAAGCAGAAATAGATGTTTTTCTGGAACTCTCTTGCTTTTTTGATGATCCAGCGCATGTTGGCAATTTGATCTCTGGTTCCTTGCCTTTTCTAAAACCAGCTTGAACACCTGGAAGTTTATGGTTCATGAGATGTAGATTTGTACCTTATAAAAAGACCATGCAAATGAATTTAATATATTTTTTCATCTTGCATTTATCTTATCTCATCTTGGATGAGATATTCACATGATTTAGTGCTTAGAGCTTGAAACTGAGTTGTATCTTTTATGTGCCCAGTTGACCCAAATAATTTTTGCTCACTCTCAATTTACATCTTAATTTTCTGCTCTGTTTTCATAAATGATAATAGGTGTGTCCTTGGAGAAGATCTGTGAAATTTAACTTAATTTTTCGAGGCCTCTGGGACATTTGTGTGAAAGTGTAAAATGCAAATTATCATTGTGGATTCTTCTACCTTCATTTGCATATGCTGTTTCTAGTGTAATTGTGGAGGCTGGGAATGTTTTCATTACTTCATCCAAAAAGATTCAGCTGAATTTTCTTTCCTTATAAACAGGTTGGTCCACTGGCACCATGCTAATCAGTTTTTCATTTTCTGGTAATTTTTATTTAATTAACCATAGCTGAAATGTTAATTAACAACCTTGGTGACTGTCAACAAGTCAGAACATTGTCACTTGCACAGGCAAAGAAGTGAAAAATTCCCAGTGTACTGAACTGTTGTACTGGACCTTTTTATAGCCCCCTTGAGTGACATTTGAGTCCCCTTGAGTGACATCTTTGGCATTTTGGCTAAATCCTGGGTTTACTGGAAAAAAAAAATCACAGCAGGATCTTGTTTTTAAGAAGTCCTGAAACTCAGCTCATCTAGTCAAGTAAAATCCTTCCCCTACCAGACTTAGGCTTGTCAGTTAGTTGTTGGTGTGGTTGGTCGTGGCTGCCAAGGACAAGCTAATGGTCTGTGTCCCAGTTGTTGCTCTCTTCTGAGCAAGAACCAAAGGAAAGAGTGCTTGGTAATTAGCTCAAGCCAATAGGCTCAAGGTTTGTGTTCTTTTACTATTAAAGATCTGGTTGGTAATGAAGAGAACTTCAGAAATTAGCCCAGAAAGAGTGTGAGGTGTTTCTGCTAACTTCTGATCCTTCTTTATAGAAGGTATAAGGTCAAATAAAGAGTTTTGCTTATATAAAGAGTATATCATGCAAAATACCTCACTGGATCAAGCACAAGCTGGAATCAAGATTGTCAGAAGAAATATCAATAACTTCAGATATGCAGATGACACCACCCTATGGCAGAAAGCAAAGAGGAAATAAAGAGCCTCTTGATTAAAGTGAAATAAGAGAGTGAAAAAAGCTGGCTTAAAACTCAACATTCAAAAAACTAAGATCATGGCATCCGGTCCCATCACCTCATGGCAAATAGATGGGGAAACAATGCAAACAGTGACAGACTTTATTTTCTTGGGCTCCAGAATCACTGCAGATGGTGACTGCAGCCATGAAATTAAAAGATGCTTGCTTCTTGGAAGAAAACATATAACCAACCAAGATAGCATATTGAAAAGCAGACATTACTTTGCTGACAAATGTCTGTCTAGTCAAAGCTATGGTTTTTCCAGTAGTCATGTATGGATGTAAGAATTGGACCATAAAGAAGATTGAGTGCTGAAGAATTGATGCTTTTAAACTGTGGTGTTGGAGAAGACTCTTGAGAGCCCCTTGGACTGCAAGGAAATCAAACCAGTCAATCCTAAAGCAAATCAATCCTGAACGTTCATTGGAAGGACTGATGCTGAAACTGAAGCTCTAAGACTTCAACTACCTGATGCGAAGAACTGACTCATTGGAAAAGACCATGATGCTGGGAAACATTGAAAGCAGGGAGAGGGGATGACAGAACAAGATGGTTGGATGGCATCACTGCCTCAAAGGACCTGAGTTTGAACAAGCTCCAGGAGATGGTGAAGGACAGAGAAATCTGGTATGCTGCAGTCCATGGGGTCTCAAAGAGTTAGACATGACTGAGGAACTGAAAAATAATAACAAACAGTCTTGCAATTAATACAATTATTTAGGTCAATAAAAAAGTGTGTATTAGCTTTATCTTTTAAAATTAAAAAAAATAAGGTAAATCAATTAAAAAATAACATAAAGCAAAACAAAAATAAATTATCATGGAGAATACAAGCATATGAAAAGTTATGAGAGTTATACCTTAATAGGTCTGAGGCTCATCTTTCAGAACACTCATACTATGAGCTATCTTTTCCAGAATTTCTGGTAATTCAGTGATATTGTACTAATCTCATATTTTAGAACTGTACTTCTATCCAACTGTTTAAAGAATACAAAACTGTGTCTATTGGTGAGTGTTATTCACTGTGCTGTGTTCTTTTCCATGCATACATATTGAGTCTTTAAAAATGCCCAATGAAATAGGTCATACCCAGTGCCACTGACAAGTTGGGAAATGGGCAATGAATTCCAGATGCTTATACTTCATGGATTCTTTTATGGTATTTTAATTTTTTTTTCTTTTATGGTATTTTTAAAACTTACCTAGACTTTAAAAATTATTGCAGATTTTGACAATAAAATATATACATATATATATATATGTAGATAGATAGATAGATAGATAGATAGATAAAGGAAATATTGGAGGAGGAAGCAAATAGATCAACTACATTAACAGAAGTTAAACTCTTTTTTAAGATGATGAAAGTTAAGTAGAGAATGGTGAGGACAAAAGAGGTTTGGAAATGAAAAGGATGAAATTCCCTTAAAGTTCAGTCCAGTCGCAAAGTCAGCTTTGCGACCCCATGAATCGCAGCATGCCAGGACTCCCTGTTCATCACCAAGTCCCGAAGTCCACCCAAACCCATGCCCATCGAGTTGGTGATGCCATCCAGCCATCTTGTCTTCTGTTGTCACCTTCTCCTCCTGCCCCCAATCCTTCGCAGCATCAGGGTCTTTTCCAATGAGTCAACACTTCGCATGAGGTGGCCAAAGTATTGGAGCTTCACCTTCAACATAATTCCTTCCAATGAACACCCAGGACTGATCTCCTTTAGGATGGACTGGTTGGATCTTCTTGCAGTCCAAGGGACTCTCAAGAGTCCTCTCCAACACCACAGTTCAAAAGCATCAATTCTTCGGTGCTCAGCTTTCTTCACCAGCCACCTCTCACATTCATACATGACCACTGAAAAAACCATAGCCTTGACTAGATGGACATTTGTTGGCAAAGTAATATTTCTGCTTTAAATATGCCATCTAGGTTGGTCATAACTTTCCTTCTAAGGAGCAAGCGTCTTTTAATTTCATGGCTGCAATCACCATCTGAAGTGATTTTGGAGCCCCCAAAAATAAAGTCTGAAACTGTTTCCACTGTTTCCCCATCTATTTTCCATGAAGAGATGGGACCATATACCATGATCTTAGTTTTCTGAATGTTGAGCTTTAAGCCAACTTGTTCATTCTCCTCCTTCACTTTCATCAAGAGGCTTTTTAGTTCCTCTTCACTTTCTGCCATCAGGGTGGTATCATCTGCGTATCTGTTATTGATATTTCTCCCAGCAATCTTGATTCCAGCTTGTCCTTCATCCAGCCCAGCGTTTCTCATGATATACTCTGCACATAAGTTAAATAAGCAGGGTGAAAATATACAGCCTTGAAGTACTCCTTTTCCTATTTGGAACCAGTCTGTTTTTCCATGTCCAGTTCTGTTTCTTCCTGACCAGCATACAGGTTTCTCAAGAGACTGGTCAGGTGGTCTGGTACTCCCATCTCTTTCAGAATTTTCCACAGTTTATTGTGATCCATACAGTCAAAGGCTTTGGCATAGTCAATAAAGCAGAAATAGTTGTTTTTCTGGAACTCTCTTGCTTTTTTGATGATCTAGCAGATGTTGGCAATTTGATTTCTGGTTCCTCTGCCTTTTCTAAAACCAGCTTGAACATCTGGAAGTTCACGGTTCACGTATTGCTGAAGCCTGACTTGGAGAATTTTGAGCATTACTTTACTAGCGTGTGAGATGAGTGCAATTGTGTGGTAGTTTGAGCATTCTTTGGGATTGCCTTTTTTTGGCATTGGAATGAAAACTGACCTTTTCCAGTCCTGTGGCCACTGCTGAGTTTTCCAAATTTACCAAATCATAATAAGCTATTTTCAATATGGACATATCTAACATGGCAATTTTTGCTAATGTAGAAAATATATTGAAGAAAAATGTCAAATACTTTAAATATACACATAGTGTTGAGAAAGGTTGAAATGAGTATTTTTGTTAATAAGCTTTAACATTGGCTAATGTTGCATATAAAGTCTTCCCAGGTAGCTCAGTGGTAAAGAATCCCCCTGCTAAGACAACCAATGCTGGACACTCAGGTTCAGTCCCTGGATCAGGAAGATCCCGTTGAGAAAGAAATGGGAACCCACATAAGTATTCTTGCCTGGAAATTCCCATGGACAGAGGAGCCTGGCAGGTTATAGTCCATGGGGTTGCAAAACAGTGGAACATCAGTTTGGGACTAAACAACAACAACCGTGTTGCACATACTATCCCAGGTTGTAAAATCACTTAAAGATAAAACCATAGAGGGCTTTAAGTTCTATCTATGCCAGTACCCTAGTCTATTAATGAGTAAACTCAAGGTTGAAGACACTATAATTCGTTTAAATCACACAGGTACTTATCAGCATATTGTGACTAGACTGCATATCTCTGTCTTGCAGCCTAAATTTTCTGTAGTTCAATCCCCTTTCCTGTAATTTTCACAGCCCATCTCCATTTGTTAAAAAGTCTAATATTTTCTTCTTCCCAAAGTTAACTGTGGAATAAAATCCCACCATAGGCTTCTTTTTCTGATACTGAGACCTATTTATTCTTAGAGTATTACTGTAGGGCTGTAAGGAATGAGAAAAAATAATAAAACATTAGAAAAATTGTAAATATTTTGAAAAGCCTGCTTTTTATAGTATTCACATATTTTAATTATACATAAAATGGAATTAGAACAGTCTAATATCTTCTTTCTTCATTTTTTTATTTTCATTTATTTAAATTTCTGAATATGGACTTGGTAATATTTCCCTACCCTGCAATCTTCTGGGCTTTTCTCTATTGATTTTCATTTAAAACTATTTCTTTCTCATGATTCACAACTATTTTCTTTATCTCTGTCTTTACCATGATTTATCATTTGTTTGTTTTTAACCTCTGGGTTCTTTTTGGTTTCTAGAATTGGGCATCTTTAATTGCAAAATTCTGTTTTATCTTCTGAGCAATTTCCCAAGTAGTCATTAGTATGTATATGCTTTACATATTAATCAGGACACTGTAATAAGAAAACTAGGCTGAAGTTGAGATAGCTAAGCTTTCCAGTTATGCTAAGTACTATTTGACCTTTGTATACCAGCACTTCTCTTGGTGTTAATGACCTCTAATTATCTTTAAGAAGTTTGATTTTCAAGTCCTTTAAATTTTAGGTCAGCTTAGATAACTGATATATAGAGTTAATTATGGGAGACAAATTGGAGTAGGAAATGGCAACCCATTCCAATATTCTTGCCTGGAAAATTCCATGGACAGAGGAGCCTGGTGGGCTACAGTCCACGAGGTCACAAAGAGTTGAACAATGCATGAGAGACAAATTTTAATATATTTAATAAACTAGGATAGTAAAATAGATTAATGTATGAAATCTTTTTCCACTGTCTTTGAGAAATTAGTGGAAAAGTTTAATTCCAATTAGTTCAAGTTTTGGATATTTAGCTCCAAATAGGCAAGATGCACTTTATTTTGATATATGGCACTTCAGGGAGCTTCCCAGATGGAGCGAGTGGTAAAGAACACACCTTCCAATAAAGGACACATAAGGGACAAAGGTTCAATCCCTGGGTTGGGAAGATCCCCTGGAGAAAGAAATGGCAACCCACTCTAGTATTCTTACCTGGAAAACTCTATGGACAGAGGAACCTGGAAGGCTACAGTCCATATGGTTGCAAGAGTCGGACACGAGTTAGTGACTAAACCACCACCACCACCATCTAGGAAAATGAAGCCCTAGGAGAGAGGAATTGAGGAGGAATCTCTTGCAAGTCCTGAAAAGTGGCATAAAGAGGGAAAAAATTAACTTAAACTTTCTGTTGATGTAGAGTAAGAAGCTAGCTTACATCAATACAATATTAGTCAGTTCAGTTCTGTTCAGTCATTCAGTCGTGTCCGACTCTTTGCGACCCCATGAATGGCAGCATGCCAGGCCTCCCTGTCCATCACAAACTCCCGGAGTTTACTCAAACTCATGCCCATCAGTCAATGATGCCATCCAGCCATCTCAGGACCCCCATATTCCTTTAGCTCTCCTCGTCTGCTTAGTCTAGCAACATCAGTACAGAAACTCTCAAGGAAGTTTGGGAAGTCAAATTTTGCCTCTATCTGAGACTTTGCAGTGACAAATCTTTAGAATATGATGCCTAAATAGTGTATTTTGGAAACTTTATGTCAGTTATTCTATTTCCTGAGATTATGAAGATAACCTTTCTTTCTGTGTGTGAACAAGTAAAAGGGTTTTACCTTTGTATACAAATAATAATCGAGTGCTTTTGAAATCTCCAAGTAGCTTTCCCATTCCACTGGAGGCTATGATACTACAAATGCTCTATATAGCTTACAGATGATCAATCACACGGGGCCAAGTCCTATCCTCTGCCTTGAACTCTACTGCTTAACTTTTCCATTTTGTATTGGACAACAAAATTAACAAATCTAAAGTTATCCTTCTGGTATCTCACCCTCATAAATACTCCTGCTGAAGTCTTCCCTATTGCAGTAAATTACAACTTTGTTATTTTTTTCATTTACTTTATCCCCAATTTGTAGAGTCCTTGTAGCCTTCTGTCTGCTTTACGTCCCATACTTAATCCAGCATCAAATTCTATTATTTTATCTTTAGATTATGCACAAAAACCAAACACTACTATCTTAAATGCCACCTCCCTCACTGAAATCTTATCTCCTGCCTGGACTATTGCAATAGCCTTCCCACTGGTCTCCTTACTTCTGCCCTTGCTTCTTTTATTTTATCCTCCACAAGACAGAGTGACCCATTAAACTGCATATCAGGTCATATCACATTTCTGATTACAATCCCCCAACAGTTCCCATCTCACTCAGAAGCAAAATTGTAGTCTCCACAATGACCTAGAAAGCCAACATGATCTGGTATTCCTCTTGTATTTCTCTGACTTTATCTCTGATACCCCTACCTTTTTTTTAATCTTCCAGCCCTCTGATCTCCTTACTAGGCCTTAAGAAAGACTGGCATACTCATACTTTGCGTGCCTGTGCCTGTACAGTCTTTTCTCAAATATATCTCATTTAAGTCCATGCTGCAGGTTCTTTTTTTTTTCTCCTTTATTTATTTATTTTTAATTGGAAGATAATTGCTTTACAATATTGTGTTTGCACACAATTATTGTGTTTACAATATTGTGTTGATTTCTGCCATATGTCAGCATGAATCAGCCACAGGTACACATATGCCCCCTTTGTCTGAGTCTTCCCTCCCACCTCCCACCTCATTGCACCCTCTGGTTGTCACAGAGCACAGGTTTGAGCTCCCAGCATCATACGGCAAATTCCCACTGGCTACCTATGTTACATGTGGTAGTGTATATGTTTCAGTGTTGCAGGTTCTTATACAAATGTTACCTAGTCAATGAGACCTTTCTTGGCCTTTTAATTTAAAATTTCAGTTCTCATCTAAAGTTTCCTATTGATATTCTTTTTTTCTCTTTATTTTTACTTACTTTTCCCTACGTTTTACTCATTTAACTTGTTTTTTGCTTGTTTATCCTACAAGGACTTAAGCTCCATCAGGATATGCATTTTCTTATGTTTTGTTCACTCTTGAATCTCTAGCATCTGGAAAAATATTAGGGACATAGTGTTCAATAACCATGTATAGAAGAAGGAAGGGGGCAAGGGAAGAAATCTCAGGAAGAAGGGAGGGAATGAAAAGAACTCTGTACAGGATTTCATTCTAAATTGAGTGTAGAGGGAGAAAATTTTATCTATTCATTAAAAATCAGCTTGAGTTTTCTTCTAGTAAAGAATATTTCCTGTTGGAAAACAATTGTGTGTAAATTTCTCAACAATATTTTCATTTTTGCCTGGACATAGTAAGAAATTGTTGCATGGGGGTGAAATCTAGAAATCATGTCTACTTGCCTGTATGTGAATTAAATATTGACAGATTTATAAAAGAAATTTAGCACATGTCAGTTTACTCAGCACAAACTGTGAAAGAAATGTATTTGTGAGGGAGACAGAAGCCATTGGGGGAGTGATATCTTTTAATTTTGGATAAGCCATCTTTTGATACTGATATCTAGCTTGCACAAAAATGCTCACAAAATTTTCTAGTTCCTTCTCCATCATGTTTTTCCCCAGCTTTAACTTTTTCTATAATTGCATCCAACATGTCATTTATTTCTCATAATGGGCTTAACTATCTTTGTTCAGGATAAAGAAATTACAGAGAGAAATCTTAAAAAGACTGTCACCAATACATCTTCTAAAAATTATTTTTATTTATTTATTGGCTGTGCTGGGTCTTCATTGCTGCATACAGGGCTTCTCTAATTGTGGCAAGAGGGGGTTCCTCTCTAGTTGTGGTGCACAGGCTTCTTATTGCGGTGGCTTCTCTTGTTGCGGAGCATGGGCTCTTGGGTGCGCAGGCCTCAGCAACTGTGGTGCACTGGGCTTAGTTGCTTCGCAGCATGTGTCCTCTTCCCAGATCAGGGATTGAACCCAAGTCTCCTACATTAGCAGGTGGATTCTCAACCATTGGGCTACCAGGGAAGTCCACCAGTACATCTTATAACCTCCAGGAGATGGCTGGACTGTATGCCTTGTGCAGGTAAGATACTTTGAGAAGATTTTCTAGCCGTATTTATCAAGATTCTTGTTACTTGGTAAGAATAGACTGTTGTTAGCTATCTGGATACTGCCTCCCTGTTTACTATCTTTCAACAAAGCAGCACCATCAGAAGTCACATAATAATTTGGCTTAAAATGACAGATTTTGCTATCAGAAACATCATGAAATTAAAAATATTCAAACTACCAGTTACTGAATCCAGTTCAAATACACCTTTATTCTGTCATGAACAAGCATTTCTCATTTTTCCATGTGATATACACATCAGTGTATGTTTTAAAAAGCCTGTTAAACATTTTTTTGTCTTTTTCCATGCAAGAAAATAAATAGACTTTACTTCTCCCAGGTTCTCCATTTTATTCAAAGTCACGGCTGGAATTTTATCACTTGACTTGGATGTATCATACCTTCCCACACAGGCATCTGATTACAGGAGTACTCAAGATGACATAAATATGCAGACTTCAGGGAGAACTCGGAACAGAAAATTAGATTATTAGTGTTCTTTCAACCTTGACGGTGCCACTTTTGACAAAGGATAAAAAATTCTTGGCTAAACCTTCTTTTTGATTCATTTTGATTAAACCAGAATGTTTTTATAGTGAAATGCTTATACATCACCTAGAGACAGAAAGACTGCTTTTGAAACTGTAACTTGAATGAAAGACAGAGCAACAATAGTGTTTACTTGCAATTTCAGGAGATTAAGGCAAATATTTGAGCATATGATTTTCTTGTTTTCACAGTCACTTAAAAAATAAAAAAAATTAAAATTCCCTTTGAAATAACAGTAGGATCTCATATGAGGTTTTTGCTCTGTCATAGGACACCAGCATGAGAGGCAAATATACTTGGCTGTCAGGAATTTGGAAACCAGAATTGCTAGTGGTTTAATTAGGACAGCTCTCCTAATTTGAGCTAGAGTTATGACAAGTATTTTTAATTTAAATTACTCAGCATGACCCCAGTATCATCACAATGATGTTAAGGGCTTATGTTCCAGTTCTAAAAATTGGCCAAGATCCTTAGATTGCCAAATAACTCAGTCTCACAGGGACGGCATTGCTTTGAAGAAGAGCTATGTGGGGATTTTGAAGTGTCAAAATGAATGACAAGTAACTTTAAAAAGATATCTAGTTTGTAATATGTATTATTCCCCATCCCACCCCCACCCCCGTTTCTATTTCATTACTAGACAATTGACTGGCATACCTAAAGTGGGAATAGCTTTCAATGAGATTTTAAAATTAACTGCTGAGTGTATTTAAGGCCTTTTAATAGTGTTAGTGTGTGACAAAGGTGAGTTCTGAGAGGAGGAGCCAAGTTTTGAAGCCCAGGAGACTCCCAGACTGGACGATTACCCTTTGACTTTCCCATTTATTTTTCTGTGCATGCATCCCCTGCTGACCTTGAAAGAGACATATCTGAAATATATTGGGGAGAAAGAGATGAGAACTGGGCAGCTGAATACTAATTTGGTTTCTGCCACTTGTTGCTTCTGACTTTTTGGCCATTACCTCTAGCACTCAAATGCAGTGCCCTCTTCCTTGAATCAGGGCTCTCCATGTTGAGGCCCTAAGAATGAATTTCTTAATTTTTCAGCATCAGTGCAGTAGAGATGAAGAGAATCAGATAATTATTATGGCTTTTACAGTGTGATGGCACTGCTCAGCCTATTAACTGGAGATTGCAATTGGAAGGGTAAATGCTACCCACACTTATATATATATTTGTCATTAACTATGAATATAGATTTGGCTTGAAATAGCAGTTTAATGCTTTCAGAGCCATTTATGAAATTGGTTTCATGATCATACGTTTAAAGAACTACATTTTTAAAAGATTTTCACAAACTGAAAATTATTTGGAATCACATAATGGGTAGAAGCAAATTGAAGACACTCAGGTAAAGAGTTTAACACAAGAAGTGTTTGAGTTTTGTACTATAAGAGTTTAGGAAATCATTTGAAGTTAAGGTTTTTGAATGTCTTTTTTGTCAAGTCTTGCTTCTTATAACTAATGTAATTTTTGAAAAATTTCTAAGAACTGTTACTATACTAGAGTTTTTGTGTGTTCCTTACTGTTTTGGAAACAAGTCACTAAAGTGTACAAGCATTAGTGCTAGTTACTTTTGGGAGCCATGCTGAAAAAGTAGAAGTGGTTGGTTTCATATTTCTACTGCTTTTAAACTTTCATGAAGATTGTTGCATGATTTTTATGTTTAGTTATCTCATGGGATCAATGACTGCCTTTGCTTAAGTAACTATACGGTTAATGTGAGCACGTTCCTTTAATCAACTGTAACAGTGCTAAATAGGCTATCTCAAATCCATGCTATACAATCCAAAGAGAAAGTGTGTGTATGCATGCTAAATTGCTTCAGTCATGTCTGACTCTTTGCAACCCTATGGACTGTAGCCCGCCAGGCTCCTCTGTCCATGGAATTCTCCAGGCAAGAATACTGTAGGGGGTTGTCATGCCCTCCTCCAGGGGATCTTCCTGACCCAAGGATTGGACCTGAGTCTCTATGTCTCCTGCATTGGCAGGCAGGTTCTTTACCACTAGCACCACCTGAGAAGCCCCTCAAAGAGCACACAGCTATAAAAATCTTTTGGGGAGTGTATATGTGTGTGTGTGTGTGTGTGTGCATATTCATGACTACTGGTTGATTTAGGCCTGTTTAAGAAGTGGGTAACATTGTCGGCTTTGAAAATAATGTAAAAATCTATTCTGCTAATTCACTTTAGTAATCATGATATTAAAGTAGAAGTCAATCTTGCTTCTCTTAGAAGCAAGATTCTATCTTCTATCTATAGTTGGTGGTCTCTAACATTCTGTGATCATGAAAAACAAGCAGAGATTAGAGAAAAAGATATCAGAGTGTCAGTTTGTCTTAAGAGGCCAGGAAGCTTATCTTGTGGAAGGGAAGTTACCATGCCAGGGTTCTACCCGAAGGGCTTCCTTGTGTTCATGAAGAGGGATGTAATCCCCACGGCACACTCAAAATTCCTTTATACCCACGTCCAGAGGAATGGGACTTATGTTCTTTATCAG
The DNA here is from genome assembly GCF_963930625.1 of Muntiacus reevesi. Lineage (NCBI taxonomy): Eukaryota > Metazoa > Chordata > Mammalia > Artiodactyla > Cervidae > Muntiacus > Muntiacus reevesi. The sequence continues at coordinate 4,675,529 of NC_089256.1, read as the reverse complement.
AGATGTTTACACAATCTGACAAATTTGGGCTTCTCCAGGTGGATGGAAGCAGCAGAGAGAAGCAAAAAGAACAGGAGAGGTGAAGGCAGCATAGATGACCAGATTAATGAAAATAAAAGCATAATAGCCATGTAGGAGAGCTCATGGGAGAACCAAATCTCTTTCAGGAAGAAGGAGTGCATCTTAGAGTCTGGAAATCCTGGTGTTTTCATTAAAGAAGAATTTGGAGTCCAGGTGTACTAGAATTAATATCTCTATTTTTAAAACATTTTTATTGAGTGATATTTTACATACCACACAATTCACTTGCTTTACTTGTACAGTTCAATTTGGTATGTATAGAGTTGTGCAACTGTCATCACTGGCACAGAGTTTTGTCTTTTGGGCACGATACATGTAAGATCTTACTTAGTTCCATCAACAGAGATTGAACCTGCACCCCCTCCTTTGGAAGCATGGAGTGTTGACTGTTGGACTGCCAAGTGAAAGTGAAAGTGTTAATCTTTCAGTCCTTTCTGACTCTTTGCTACCCTGTTGACTGTAGCCAACCAAGCTACTCTGTCCATGGAATTCTCCAGACAAGAATATTGGAGTGGGTTGCCATTCCATTCTCCAGTATATCTTCCCAACCCAGGAATCAAACCCGGGTCTCCTGCATTGCAGGCAGATTTTTATGAACCACCAGGGAAGCTAAGGCAATCCTAGTAGCTCTATTTTTAGTGATCTTTTGCTCTCACATTTCCTGCTCCTTAGCTCCTTATCCATTTATTTTGTTACTGTAACTCGGAGAAGCAAAGGCTAACATTATTACTATCACCATTCTCTTAGTTTTTAAGTTCATATTTTATAATTTCCATCTGGAAATTTTGTCAATATCAATAGTAATACAAAATTTCCTGCTTCTGAAATTGATGCCAACTTTTATATAATTTAAATTTTTCTTGCCTTTATTATGTTGAGTTTAAACCTTCCCTAAAATGTTGAATAGAAATGACTAGACGGCATCTATGTCTTATTCCTAAATTTGAAAGGAATTCTTTTAACATTTAATTATTATGTACATTTGATGAACTTAAAAAATGACCTTCATAAAGTTAGATGAGTTTTCTTCTATTCTTAATTTTTACCCTAAATGGATGATGGATTTTTACATCTATTTTTTTCTGCATCTAATAATGTGGTATTATGGTATTTTCTCAGGCACTGTGTTGATATAGATAAATTTGTTGATAGTTTTTTTTATGGTTAAATGATTTTGAATTCTCACAATAACCTCTATCAGAATTAAATATAAATTGCTACACATTTTAGGCAAAAACTTATGAAAAGTTTTTAATTAATATTCATAGGTAGGATTGACTTATAATTTTCCTTTCATGAATTATTTTCATACAGTTTTGGATCAGTGCCACAAAAAATTATGTTGAAATTTTTAGAATTCTTATTTTTGTATATTTGGGAAATATTACATCAAAAGAATATTTATTCAGAACACATAGATTGTTTTTATCACTTGAAAACCTTGGTCTTTTAACTGAAAAGCTTAAATCTAAATGATTATTAGAAATGATATTCTATGTTGTAATTTATTTCTTCTATAATTTGTGAAAGCTTTAAAACTCACTCTCTTCCTTGGCTCTATTTTTCCCTCTTTCTTGGCTGCTATTGGATGAATTAGATGCTCTTCACTGTCTTTTAAATCTTTTATCTAGCAGGTTGGAAGTTATCTTTATTAGTATATTTAATTGATAGTTTTGATTAAAGCAAAAATAAGGTGCATAATGTAATAGCAAAATGATGTGTTAATCCAATATGCAAATTTTTAAAGAAAATATTTGAAATTTTGCTTTAGAAATTAAAAAAATAAAATGTGCCAGCATTGAGAGATCGAACCTGTGTCTCTTGCATGGAAGCACACAGTCTTAACCACTTGACCACTAAGGAAGTCCCAAGAATTTTCTTTGGAAAGAAAGTTCTGGTTCTGTGACTCCCATGCCTATGCCCAAGAAAGAAGGAGTGGAGACTTCAACTCTTTTCTCAGACCTAGTGAAAGGAGCTCCACTAAGACCATCATATCTTGATCTCTTCCTCTGTTTTAAGGAGAGACAGAAGCAGCTTTCTGTTTGGGAAAAGCAGAGGATGAGTGAGGTGGGGCAACCCGTGTTCTGGTGGCAGAGGGAAGTTAAATTCTCATGGCAGTGAGTGCGTTGGCAGAAGTATCGGTTTCCTTTGAACCCCATGTAGATCACATGTGAGAGGGAGCTGGTGTGAGGGTTGTCTTAACTGCTCTCAGATAGGTCTGACTGGAAGCATTTAATCTTTCAGAAAGTGGCTAGAATAAAATCACTGGATTCCTCAGGGCTGCCGCATCAAGAGAACTGAAGGTCAGGAGGCCCCAAGGACTGGGATAGCTAAAGAAGCCACAGAAATGCCTGTGTGACATTCACTTCAAACACAGTGGCATTCAAGTAAGAAAAGTCCTGATGCCCTAATCTGACTTCAAAACCCTTCTGGCAAATGGTGAAGGATTCTGACATGGTTGATGTTCATGTTAAGGGAGAGATTGGGCCAAGAACAAAGAAGATGCAAGAGCACTCTCTCTCTGAAGACGAGTAGCCCCAGTGCAACATGCTCCAGGTGGAAGATGAAGGGAGAAGTATTACTTTTGAAAAATGTTAGAATTTTATTATTACACCAGATTAGATATTCTATATATAAAAATGAGACCCTGCATAGACAGGTTTCTATTACTTCTGTGAGATAAGAAAGTCATGGAGCAAATGGAGGAAATTACCTCCACAGTATTAACCTGGCTATGTTTCACGAATTGTGTTGTTTGATTGCTGTTCTAGGTGGCCCAGTGGTAAAGAATCTGCCTACTAAGCACGAGACGCGGGTTCGTTCCCTGAGTCAGGAAGATCCCCTGGAGAAGGAAATAGCAAACCCCTCTAGTGTTCTTGCCTGGGAAATCTCATGGACAGAGGAGCCTGACAGGCTACAGTCCATGAGGTCACAAAGAGTCGTTACTAAATGATAACAACAAAGTATTTGTTATCCAGTAGTTATCCTTACATTTTTAGCATGTATACCTGAGTATGCATGTCTCTACCCTCCTCCTGAACAATGTTATGGTATTAGAGATAGAAGTTTCTAACACATTCTTTGAATTTCATTATGTAAAAGTTTAGCATAATCCTATATGTTAAATTTTTACCTTTCTACCTTCTGAGTTTCTTCTTGTTCAAGACAGTTTTTTCCTCACCAGTGTTGTACTAGTATGCTCTTAGATCTTCTTCTAATGCTTTTATACTTTAATTTCTAAGCTTTAGATTATTGATCAATAAGGAATATTTTCTGCATATGTAAAGTGGTAGGGTTTTTAATTACACACACACACACACACACACATATATATTTAAGTAGGTTCCCAGTAGTCTCAATCGCATTTATTTCAGAATCTATTGTTTGTCCACAGATATGGACTGCCACATTTAACATATATTTTAATATATGCCTCTTCTATTTCTAGGTTCTTTATTCTCTTTCCTGCTATTACTATTCTATCTTTACATTTGTTTAGTTATCTCTACTCTGTAATATTTTTCCTTTTCTTGAAGGGATGTGTCATAGCAGACACCTTCTTCCACATGAAATTTTAAAAAAAGTTCCAAAAAGATTTCTTTGAAATTCCAATTGAAGATTTCTTATATTTATATGTTCACTCTTGATATATTTCTATTTTTATTTAGTTTCCCCATAAGGGACATGAACCATCTTTCCATTCATTTAAGTTTTTTTTTTTTTTTAATGTACTTTATGGATCTTTTTTTCCTCCCATGGCCACCTTACATTTTTTGTTGTTACTGAATTCATTCTCAGATTCTGTATAGCTAGATTCTACAAGATTCTGCAAGATTCGTTGCTCTTGCAGTGAAATTTTCCACATGCAGCAATTTGGTAATACAGACTCCAGGAAACAATCTTTAGAAAATTCTTGGGAAACGTAGGTTAAAATGTGCTTGGAGCAGAGCCAAGAACAGGTGTGAACCTCCTTTGAACAATGTGGCAAGTGCTGAGCCATTCTGAGGCCACAAGACAACCTGTCATTTTTTCCTTCCACAAAGGTTTTCTGCGTGCTTATTACAAAGTGAGCTTCCCTGGTGGTTCAGATGGTAACGAATCCATCTGTGATGCAGGAGACCTGGGTTCTATCCCTGGGTTGACAAGATCCTCTGGAAAGTATTACAAAGTGCCAGGAACTGCTCTAGAATATTGTAGTAAACAACACAAACAACACTACCACATGAAACCCTGGGGCTTATTTTATTTCTTAATAAAAGAGACAGATAATAAACAAGTAAATTATACTATGCCATATAATAAAAACTAAGGAGAAAAATGAAAGAGAAGGGAAATAAGAAGCACTGGAATGGGCTAAAATTTCAGATTGCCTGTACCACTGAAAGAGAAAAAGAACACTAAGAGAAGATGTAAGACAGAATGTGGGCAGAAAGAACCAGGTCATGTAGTGAGTTGTACATTCTAGCAACAATAGTCACATTTACTCCAAATGGAAAGTCACAGGAGAATTCCAGCAGAGTATGAAGTGATACAACTGAGTTTGTTTAACTGTATTCCTTGAGCTCTGGGTAAAAAATAGACTAAAAACAGATAGCTCTGACCCAGGTAGGAGAAGGCAGTAAGAGTGTGGCAATTGTGGCCCTATCCTGTAGCTAAAATAGGAAAGGTTTGCTGACTGAATGAGTAAGAGGTGTGAAAGAAACAGAGGAGTCTGGAATGACCCCATTGCTTTTTGTCTGAACATCTGGAGAGATAGAGTTGCCATTAAATTAGTGAATGATGTGGACAAAGTGGATTTGGACAAAGTGGATAAGTGTCAGGAGCTCAATTTTGGACATGTTATTTAGGAAATACCTTTTAGAAAAATTAACACTGATTTGGCGCTGGTTGAGTTTGGATGTTAAGGCCAGGAAAGATGACAGAGATGTGGGAACAATGAGAATACAGGTAGTGTTCAAATGCATATATATGGAATTTAAAAAGATGGTAATGATAACCCTATATGCAAAACAGGAAAAGAGACACAGATGTACAGAACAGGCTTTTAGACTCTGTGGGAGAAGGCGAGGGTGGGATGTTCAGAGAGAATAGCATTGAAACAAGTATACTATCAAGGGTGAAACAGATCACCAGCCCAGGTTGGATGCATGAGACAAGTGCTCAGGGCTGGTGCACTGGGAAGACCCAGAGGAATCGGGTGGAGAGGGAGGTGGGAGGGGGATCAGGATGGGGAACACATGTAAATCCATGGCTGATTTATGTCAATGTATGGCAAAAACCACTACAATATTGTAAACTAATTACCCTCCAACTAATAAAAATAAATGAAAAAAAAAAATAACAACAACAGAAAAACCCACAAGACTGAAAAAAAAAATTCAAGTTGGAGATCACCTACCAAGTGAGTATAGACAGAGAAGAGAATCAAGGACAGAAACTTGGAGTACTCTGACATTTAGGAGTCAGGAGAAAAGGATAACTCAGTAACAACACTGAGAAGAAGAGACCAGAAAGGTAGAAAAGAAACAGCCAAATGTATTGTGCTATAAGCTAAGAGAGGCATCTGCATCAAAGAGGAGAGAGTGATTAATTGTTGATTAATTCAGCAAATGCTGCGGAAAAGTCAGTGGAGATGAGAAATGAGAATTGATCGGCATCTTCAGGAGCATGGAGTTGGTTGATGACTTTGATAAGAGCAGTTTTGGTGAAATGGTGTAAGAACAATTCTCTGGAGTGAGCTTAGAAATTCGATGAGAAAAACTGGAGACAGAAAATATAGATGACTCTTTCAAGGAGCTAGGTTTCAAGGTATAGAAGGGATATGACAAACAAACTAGAAGAGAAAGAGTGTAAAGGGAGGCTATTTCCCCACAGGAGAAATTACTACTCATTTGTATTTTCAGGAGAATGAACCACAGGACAAGAAAAAAAAAAAGCAATGTTGCAGGAAACAGAGGAAAAGAATAAGTGGGTGATGTCTTTGAGTAAGTGAAAAGATATTGCATTTAATTTACAAATGAAGGATTGTCTTTGACTACTAGCAAGGACATAAGTAGAGAATATGAACACAACTGCAGGCAGGTAGGTAGATGTGGCAGTAGAAACTTGTGGAGTTTTTCTTCTGGTCCCTTCAATCTTCACTGAAAAAAATACCAACATCATTAACTGAAATTACATATGGGACAAGCACGTGGTGTGTTGGAGTGTGCGTTGGAGTCTGTCAATATCCAAAGGTGTGTTCAAAACTGACAGAGGGAAATGAATGAGGTGGTCATATTGGAGTAGGACTCTTTCAGCCCCAATCTGTGAGTGATGTGTAAAACTTTTCTGATTGAGACCCTCAAAATCATGTTTTCTTCTCTGTTACATATAGTCTTCCAGTTTTTAGCTGGACACATTATCTTATGGAACATGACAGCCTTCTTCGCAGCTGGGTATGGCTTTTTGTCTAAATTTAGTTAGTGAGAACATGTAGAAAGTTGCTTGTAATTTCTGAAAGATTTCCTGATGAAGGAGGGACTGAATTTCTTTCTCTTTTCCTGCTTTCTGTTGCTCAGATTGTAGACAGGCTGCTGGGTAGATGACTAGCTTAATTGTACTATGAACTGATTGGTCCAAAATTCTTGGGAATCAGAACCCAAAGCAAACTGGGATGCTAACTCATTATTAGGGAGTAAGAGCAAAGAGGCAAGTGAGGCTAGAAAGGAGAAAAAGCAAATATGAAGTGGTATGTTTCTGAGTCAACCACAGCTTCACGAGAAAATATAACTGGTTCCACAATCATGGGAAAACCTGTAGTGGGCAGGACAGGACCCTTTTATCTGCCAGCTTCTTGACATCTCCTCTCATTTCATGGACACACTTCTCCCATTGGGGCCTTCACTCCTCTGCCTCTTCCGGGTTGTCGTCCTTGGTCCCAAGGATGCTGGGGAGGCCAGAGCCTCAGTGTGTAAGTCAGGTTTTAATGGGCAATGGAGCTGCTCACATGCTTGTCTAGTTGGGTCTGGTGGAAGCCCTTATCCCCAGAGGAGGCTGAGATAGCAATGGTGGGAAAAGATATGAGGATTCAAACCTGGTGATAAAGGGGACTTCCCTGGTGGTCCAGTGGCTAAGACTCCATGCTCCCATTACAGAGGGCCTGGGTTCCATCCCAAGTCAGGGAAGTAGATCCCACATGCTGAAACTAACCATTTTACATGCTGCAAATAAGATCCAGTGCAGCCAAGTAAATTTTTTCTGATAAAATAAGCATTTTAAAAGAGTGGTGATAGGGGCTCTACCATTGTAGGGATTTTGTGGCTTGTTGCTGGCACTGCTCTGGCTAGGAACCAGGGCACAGACCCATGGGCTCTTATTCTTACTTTGTGGTCATCAACTAGAGAGATCGTAGGGAAATGACCTGAGTCTCTATTTCTTCAGCTCTTTCAAGAGAATGCTTTTTGGTGTAAATAAAAATGGCTGGAAATAATGTTCAGTGTTATTCTTGTTACCTGTGATTCAAGAGGTTCAAGCTCCTTCAAAGTCTAATTCCTCTGGTTGTATATCTATAGTATGTGTTGGTCACTCAGTCCTGTCTGACTCTTTGTGAGCCCATGGACTGTAGCCCTCAGGCTCCTCTGTCCAGGCAATAATAAATACTTCGGAAAATATTCATAGAGTAGATGCAATGCTAGATTCTAGATTTTAAGCACAGTAAAGTCCCTACATATGAACCTTCAAGTTGTGAACTTTCAAAGATGTGAATGTGCATCTGGTTCCAGCAAGGAGCCAGAACCTCTGACATCAACGTCAGGCAGGAGTGAAATTGCAGCTTGCTCTACCTCTCCTATTGTCGATGATCCTTCAGCTTTACCATCTCCCATCGTCTCTCCTTCCTCCAGTCGGTAACTCTTCTTGTCTGTTCACTCGATGCCAGGTGCTGTATGCCTGCTGAGGTACTATACTACTGAATTTTTCAAGATACTTTACTATAAGATAAAAAATATTTTCTTTATCTTTTGTTTGTTTCTTGTGTATTGCTTGTGTGAAGAGTATTATAAACCTGTTACAGTAGTATATAGTTGATTATGCTAGTTCTGTACTTAAGACTAAATTTGCTGGACTTATTAACAAATCAGGCTTATGAACATGCTCTCAGAATGAAACTCGTTCCTATACAGGGGACTTAAAGCCTGGAGTGTTCTTGCCACAGTGACAGTGAGTCAGGTGACTATCAAAAGATTCAAGTTCTAAAATGCTGCAGCACTGTCAGAGAAGTCAGATATCCTTTATTTGAAATCGACTTCAATTCCATCATCAAATGGGGAAAAGGGTTTTCAAATAATCTGTTTTGCCATTTGTTGAAACATAGAATTGGAAAAACCCTCTTCTCCATCTTTATATTCTAACCTGTTCTGAAGACTATGAGTGAACGGCTCAATCCACTGGTTAACTGATGGAAGGTAACATAGAAGAGGAAGTCCCACTTGTCTCTGTAGAAATGGCAGGTGACTAGAGAACGGAGTAGAGGAGCGATGGTGGGGTCATCTGGTCCCTGGCTGAGAGAGGAGTAGGACTTGAATAGGCCTTGAAGAAAGGTCACATGTCAGATGAGGTGGTGGGTTGATAAGAGTGTGACAGAACCTTTTAAAATGGTTTCAGTGAGGGGAAGGAGAAATCAATTAAACTGGCTTATGTGGTTTGGATGCAAAAGGCTGATATCCTGTCAGTGTTGCTATAGGCTCCCTTGAGAGACGTTTTGGCTCAGGGCAAAGTGCTGCTGCTGACCTTCGTGCTTGTAAAAAGTCAAAGAAAATGGACCAGAAGAAAAGGGAAAGGCTAACCAAGGGATTTGCAGGCCAGCACATGGTAAGCTTCTGTTTACTTTTCTTAATGGAATAGAACGAGGAAGCTGGGCCCCAAATGACAAGAAATCCCAAATAAAAGTATTTTAAAGACAAAGTTTATTTTCCTCTCACATAAAAGTTCAGGGCTGATATGGATATTGTGGTCCATGTTAGGGATCTGGGATCCTCCTGTCTTTCTGCTTTGCCAGATATGGCGAAGGTCTGCATGGTCCAACATAGCTGCTCTTATAAAAAATTACTCCAGGCAACAGGGAACAGAACAGAAAGAGAATGGACCAAGTCCCCTCCCTCTCAGGACAATTCCAAGAAGATGTACTACACATATGTGGCCACCATTTTCTAGTCTTCTTCATCTGGAAACTGTGCTGTGCTTAGATGCTCAGTCTTTGAGACCCCATAGACTGTAGCCCACCAGGCTTCTCTGTCCATGGGGATTCTCCAGCCAAGAATACTGGAGTGGGTTGCCATGCCCTCCTCCAGGAGATCTTACCAACCCAGGGATCGAACCCAGGTCTCCCACATTGCAGGTAGATTCTTTACTGTCTAAGCCACCAGGAAAGCCAAGAATACTGGAGTGAGTAGCTTATCCCTTCTCCAAGGGATCTCCCTGACCCAGGAATTGAACCAGGGTCTCCTGCATTGCAGGCAGATTCTTTACCAGCTGAGCTACCAGGGAAGCCTCATCTGGAAACCACACCTAGTCAAATGGTCAACCAGAAAGTATAATTTTTAAATTGATGTTGGCATGTGCCCAGCTGAATTCATTGTGGTTTAGTCATTAAGTCATGACTGACTCTTTGGTGACCCCATAGATTTTAGACCACCAGTCTCCTCTGTTCATGGAATTCTCTAGGCAAGAATACTGGAGTGAGTTGCCATTTCCTTCTCCAGGGAATCTTTCTGACTCAAGGATTGAACCTGCATCTCCTGCATTACAGGCAGATTCTTTACCACTGAGCCACAGGGGACTCCCATAAGAGAGGAAGAAGGGCATAGAGACCTGGCGGGGGAGTTGGGGGGCAACCAGCAGCCTCTGTCACAAATAACTGAGCCACAGACATTTGGCTTTTCATGTCATTTTATAAGTTTGAACAATATATTTGCATTATACTTTTAAAAATTCAGAATAATAGTTTTTTATAATTTTTAAATGGTATAGCCACTTTATTTATTTTTAATTTTTGGCCACATCCCACAGCATGTGAGACCTTAGCTTCCCAACAAGGTTTGGAACGTGTGCCTCCTGCACTGGCAGGCAGGGTCTTAACCACTGAAACACCAAGGAAGTTCCTAAAATTTCAATTAATATTAAAATCTATTTTTAATAGATAGCATTTTCCTTTTGCCTATTCCCTTAACACAGAATAGATAGCACAAAAGTAAGAATACAATTTCATATAGATTTTTTTAATATCCAGTTTATTCTGGGAATCTGAAAGTCATGGATTCCCCAATGTTTCAGTAGTGATCATATTCAAGTTATATTTTCAGATGAGCACATAAGGTGAAATTTATTTACCAATTGCTGAGACTATTTCTAAATGACCAGCTTCTACTTTGTTTGCCAGCCCAGGAAAGAAAGTAAGACAGTTCCTGCCCCAGGAATTCTGTTTAGTTCAACAGACGTGGGACACCCAAACTGTGCTAAGCACTGTGTTTGACAAAAAGATCCATAGAATTCCACATGGTAACCTTGGACACAGAGGGAGATGTTCTGGGAGTTGACGGTGAGATGCAGAACACAATCTGTTACTCAGCTAAGTGAGAGTCTATTAAATATTTTATAATTTGATGTTAAATGAAGAAGCGTGCTCAGCCACTCAGTTGTGTCCGCCTCTTTGAGACCCTGTGGACTGTAGATTGCCAATTTCCTCTGTCCATGGGATTCTCCAGACAAGAATACTGGAGTGGGTTGCCATTTCCTCCTCCAGGGAATCTTCCCAACCCAGGGATTGAACCGGTGTCTCCTGTCTCTCCTGCATTGGCAGGCAGATTCTTTACTGCTGAGCCACCTGGGAAGTCCAAATGAAGAAGTATCCAATATTTTAAAAACATGGGCTTTCTTTTTAGGACAGTAGAGCTTTAACTTCTTCCTCAGCTAGTACCTCTCTGTTAAAATTTTGATCCTTCCTCCCGTGCTCTTTTTCTTTTCCAATCTTTTCTCTGCACTTCCACAAGTACCAGTGCCTCAGTATGTTTTGAGAAACTGTCCCCCACAGCTTTCAGACTATGGAAATGTAGTGAGCTTGATCTCCCCCACCACACTGTGCCAATTCTGGGTTGAGTTTTACTATTGTTTAGTCACTAAGTTGTGTCTGACCCTTTTGCAACTGCATGGACTGTAGCCTGCGAGGCTCCTTTGTCAATGAGAATTCCCAGGCAAGAGTACTGGAGGGGGTTGCCATTTCCTTCTCCAGGGGATCCTCTTGATTCAGAGATTGAAGCTGAGTCTCCTGCATTGGCAGGAGGGTCCTTCACCACTGAGACACCTGGGAATCTCCAAGCTTTGATGAGTGAAGTTCATCTTGCTGACCATTGAGGTTGGTGAGGGAGTGGGTACTTTGTCCAAGCAGAGACAAAGGCACTAAATTTAGAGACTTTTCCTTGGACAATGTAGAACAAGAAGTAATTTTCTGCTAAATTAAGAGGCTCTAAGGCGGTCTGAATTTGCTGAGTGGTCACCCACTGAGGAAAACTTCCTAGCAGGGAAGTGAAAGACAACAGGGTGAAGAAAGAGTGTGTAGAGGTATGAGGAAGTCCTTGGACACAACCTTGCCAGTTCCATCCCTGTGTTTTATTTTTCTCTGTTTATTTGAGTATAGCTGATTTACAATGTTGTGTTAGTCTTTAATGTGTACAGCAAAGTGTTTCAGTTGTGTGTGCATCAGTTCAGTTCAGTTGCTCAGTCCTGTCTAACTCTTTGTGACCCCATGAACTGCAGCATACCAGGCTTACCTTTCCATCACCGAAACCTGTAGCTTGCTCAAACTCGTCCTTTGAGTCAGTGATGTCATCCAACCATATCATTGTCTGTCATTCCCTTCTCCTTCTGCCTTCAACCTTTCCCAGAATCAGGGTCTTTTCCAATGAGTCAGTTCTTTGCATCGGGTGGCCAAAGTATTGGAGATTCAGCCTCACCATCAGTCCTTCCAAGGAATATTCAGGATTGACTTGCTTTAGGATTGACTGGATCTCCTTGCAGTCCAAGGGACTCTCAAAAATCTTTCCAACATCACAGTTCAAAAGCATCAATTCTTCAGTGCTCAGCTTTCTTTATATTCAAACTCTCACATCCATACATGACTACGAGAAGAACCATAGTTTGACTCAGTTCAGTCACTCAATCACGTCCAACTCTTTGCAACTCCGTGAATCGCAGCACGCCAGGCCTCCCTGTCCATCACCAACTCCCGGAGTTTACTCAAACTCATGCCCATTTAGTCGATGATGCCATCCAGCCATCTCATCCTCTGTCGTCCCCTTCTCCTCCTGCCCCCAATCCCTCCCAGCATCAGAGTCTTTCTCAATGAGTCAACTCTTCGCATGAGGTGGCCAAAGTTTGAACTAGACAGACCTTAATGCATATGTAATGTCTGTGCTTTTTAAAATGCTTTCTAGGTTGGTCATAGCTTTTCTTCCAAGGAGCAAGCATCTTTTAATTTCATGGCTGCAGTCGTCATCTGCAGTGATTTTGGAGCCCAAGAAAATAAAGTCTGTCACTGTTTCCATTGTTTCCCTATCTATTTGCCATGAAGTGATGGGACAAGATGCCATGATCTTAGTTGTTTTCATGTGAATTTTAAGCCAATTTTTTCACTCTCCTCTTTCACTTTCATTAAGAGGCTCTTCAATTCTTTGCTTTCTGTCATAAGGGTAGTGTCATCTGCATATATAAGGTTATTGATATTTCTCCTGGAAATCTTGATTCCAGCTTGTGCTTCATCCAACCCGGTGTTTCACACGAAGTACTCTGCATATAAGTTAAATAAGCAGGGTGACAATATACAGCCTTGATGTACTCCTTTCCCAATTTGGAACCAGTCTGTTGTTCCATGTCCAGTTCTAGCTTTTGCTTCTTGATCTGTATACAGATTTCTCAGGAGGCAGGTCAGGTGGTCTGGTATTCCCATCTCTTAAAGAAATTTCCACAATTGGTTGTGATCCACACAGTCAAAGTCTTTGACATAGTCAGTAAAGCAGAAGTAGATGATTTTCTGAAATTCTTTTGCTTTTTCAATGATCTTTTGCTTTTTCTGGTTCCTCTGCCTTTTCTAAATTCAGCTTGAACATCTGGAAGATCTCGGTTCACATACTGTTGAAGCCTCGCTTGGAGAATTATATTTTATATATAATTTTATATGCACATATATAGTTTTAAGGGGGCTTTGCTAGTGGCTCTGAGGTAAAGAATCTGCCTGTTCGATCCCTGGGTCAGGAATTTCCCCTGGAGGAGGGCATGGCAACCCACTCTAGTACTCTTGCCTGGAGACACCCATGGACAGAGGAGCCTGGCAGGCTACAGTTGATAGGGTCGCATAGACAGACAAGCCTGAAGTGACTAAGCAGCAGCATATACACTTTATATATGTGTATATATAAAATAGACACACATATGGAGTGTATAACACTTTTTTTCAGTCTTTGCTATTATCAGTTATTATAAAATATTGAATACAGTTCCCTGTGCTACACAGCAGATCTTTGTTCTCACCTCATATACAGTCGTCTGTATCTTCTAATCCCAAACTCCTAATGTATCACCATACTTTCTCCTTTGGTAACCATAAATTTGTCTTGTCTGTGAGTCTGTTTATGTTTTGTAAATAAATTCACTTGCATCATTATTTAGAGTCCACATACGTGTTATGCTGTGTGTATTTCTCTGCCTGACTTTGCTTAGTATAAAAGTCTCTAAGTCCATCCATGTTGTTGCAAATGGTATGATTTCACTCATTTCTATGACTGAGTAATATTCCATCTTGTGTATGTGTGTTTACACTACACCTTCTTTATCCATTCATCTCTCAATGGACACAGGTTACTTCCACGTACTGGCTATTGTAAATCATGCTTCTGTGAACACTGGGGTGCATGTATCTTTTTGAACTTGAGTTTCTACCTTTTCCAGATATATGCCCAGAAGTGCGATTGCTGGATAGTACAATAAGTCTATGTTTAGTTTTTTAAGGAACTTCCATGCCCAGCGCAGTATTTTCTATTCCATTTGGTAGGAAACTCTTTTAGGAGTGTAAATTGGGTTTCTGTATTTGCGTACAAAAGGGTTCTGACAAATACATGGAAGTGATAAGATTATAGTGAGTAAAGTGCCTGGGGTGGTGGTTAAGAATCTATAATTACTGCTATTTCAATTTTTTTTATATAAGGTTTTTCTAAGCAGAGTTATTTGTAAACAAGTTTTTCTACAAAACTAATGATTCCCTGAAAAACAGCTTGTTGAAGAGCATTACTAATTATATCAATCTCTTGGGGCTACATGTTTTTAAAAATCTCAGAGAAATCTTGCAGAGAAACCTAGTGACAATGTTTGAAAGCAGTGTCCCCAATTTTATTTGCGTATTACCACCACTTCTCCTCATAAACTTCTATTTTGAGAAATACTGTTTTACAATTTATGTTCTTCAGTTCCACCTGAAGGAAGATTCTAGGTCACAAGTTAAGGATAATATTTAAGCATTTTGTGGCCTTAAGGTTTGATTCCTTGATTAAGAAAAATGGAAAAGAAATCTCTCAGAATCACCTAGACAACCTCTTTCTTCATAAAGTCTAAGCCTTGTTAATATATTTTGCTGAACTTTGGGAATGGATGTCATTACTGTTCAGATTTGTGACATATTAAAGATGACTATTATTCTGGATAATGAACATGGTGCTACATAAAGTCAGCTGGAAAGGTGAAGTTCATCACAAAAGTGTCTGAAAGATTCCAGTCAGCCTTTGGCTTACTTCTAATATCAGAGTTTCAAGCCACATTTTGAAAAATAGTATAATTTTTTTATTATCACTGGAACAATTCATATTTTAAAACAGTTTAATAATATTTTCAACTTATTTCACAATGAGCCTGGTATAAAGGAGGCAGAAAGTCATCATGGAATTAGAACATTTATCCTAATTTATCTGTTTTTTATGTTTCCTATATATATATAGTGCTGAAAAAGGAAAGAAAATAAAATAATTATAATCAACTGTACTGGGAACTGTGCCATATTTGCCCTTTTATTTGATAGTGGGTTATATAAGAGATTTCAAACATGGTACGAGACAGGCAAGAAAAATGATAGAAAGATTATAAACAATACAGTATTGTTTTATAATTCAATCATTAACAAATTATTGTCAAAGTCCTTTTGCCTCAGAGGTATATTAAATAATCATTATCAGAATCCTAAGGAAACTGTAGGAGTTCCATGATCAGTCAGTTTTCAGAATTTGAGTGTGATTCTCATTTCTCCTTCTTTCTCCTTATCAATAAGGTCCACTTTGATTGCTATGAATAAAACTGAAATATTTCCCATCCTCTTCACGCTCTGATCTCTATTCTCAGCTCCACTTTTATTCAGGAGGCATTTATCATTGCATAACATGCTAAATAGCTTACTTGTTTATTATGATATTTGTCCAGAGTACAAGCACTACAGTATAGGCTTGGACAACTTTGTGTGTTGTTTCTTGTTGTATGCCAAGTATCTAGGACAGAGCTTGACTCATAGTAAGTGTTAAGAAGGACTTGATGCTTGATGCTCAAATGAAGGAATGAACAGAGAATGTTATAGAAATCCTTCTCCAGTATTTCTTGCCTTCATGATTTCTAGAATCATCTGACACAAATGCTACTTTGCGCTTCAATCAAACTGTGCTTGTGGAATAATGTCAGAGGCCCATAGAAAGCTGGAATATCTTCTTCAACAATGCCTAAATTAAAACACTAGTAGTCTTCTGCCATTAGTGGGCTTTCCCTGCTTCTTTCTTTTGTCCTTCTCGCCCCTTTTTTTAAGCTGAAAACCTTCCCTGTCCCCCTCGCTCCCGCAAGGGAGGTGGGGAATTATAAAACTGAAATACCTATGGGAAGAATAACAGTCTGTGCCTAACATTGTAATGAGATCACTACCTGTCATTTCTGCTGTTACCACCTGGATCGGAGTCAGAGGCACCTCCTCCTGGGGTCCTCTGGGGTTCTTGGAACATCCTTTTAACTGGGCTCAGCTTTACTGCTACCACTGTTAAGTCACTTCTTAGCACGACAACAGAATGAAAATGTGAAAGTGAAAGTCGCTCAGTCTGTTTGACTCTATAACAGTCTAAGGAATTCTCCAGGCCAGAGTACTGGACTGGGCAGCCTTTTTCTTTTCCAGGGGATCTTCCCAACCCAAGGATCAAACCCAGGCCTCCTGCATTGCAGGAGGATTCTTTACCAGCTGAGTCACAGGGAAGCCCAAGTTACCACTCTGAAGTCGCTTCTTAGCACGACAGAATAATCCTGTTAAAAATTACAACAGATACCAAGTCTCTTGTGCTCAAAACCTCCAACTGGTCCCTTATTTCTCTCATTTTTCAAAGTCTGAGCCTACATAGTCCTATATGACATGCAACTGAATCTCTTACCTGCTCCCTGCTCACCTTGACCTCCTACTATCCCTTGTACACATCTTAGGATGTTGGCCTATCTATTTCCTCTCTGCTCTTTATCCAGATATCTTCATGGCTAGCTCATTGCCTCTTTCACAAGTTTATTTACACACTGCTTTCTCATTGAGTTCTACACTATACCAGGGCTTCTCTGGTGGTTCAGACAGTAAAGAATCTGCCTGTAATTCAGGAGACCCAGGTTTGATGACTGGGTCAGGAAAATCCCTTGGAGAAGGAATGGCTACTCACTCCAGTATTCCTGCCTGGAGAATTCTGTGGACAGAGGAGTATGGTGTTGCAACCATAGGGTTGCAACCATAGGGTTGCAAAAAGTCAGACATGACCGAGTGACTAACACCCTTACAACACTTTAAAAAATTGTAACTCCCTTATTACTCTGAAAGCCTCTTACCCTGCCATATTTTTTAAAAAGTCTTCTCCATAGCACTTCTGTCAACTTTAACATAATAGAGAATGTACTTATTGATTAATTTTACAATTTGTTGCCTGTCTTTTCCTACCAGGATGTCTATACCATGGGGGCATAAATCTTTGTTTGTTGTAGTACATATGTACCGCAAATACCTAGGACAGTCCCTGACACATAGCAGAAATACCAATCATAATCTTAGCATGAATGAATATATAAGGCTTTCATCTTTGAGGAACAGGAAAATATTTGCAAAGAATAGAAGTCTCAGATGCCTCACAAAGATGACAATGACAGAAAGAAACCATATAGGGTTAAGGGACTGTATTACACCTGGCCTGTAAGCAGAATTTGGGGCCAGTATGGAAGAAATTAATTTCAATTCTGAGCTTTTGATATGATCATTTGATGACTCGCAACTTTATTCTACCAATTTCCCTATCACCTAGAAAGAAAATGGACTGTAGCAGGCTTATTCTCATGCAAACTCCCTGAAAGGCATGGTTAGGATCTAGCCAGTGTTAGGTAGTCTTATTCCCTGTTGGGACTCTTTCAATTCCACTGTCTTGAAAACACTCAAATGCCCTTCAATTACTGCCTTGTGCTGATGACCTTTCTCTCAAAGTGCACCCGTAAGACAATTGTGGAGAGATTATCAGAAGGTTTTCTGTATTAGCACTATGCTATTGGCTGGAAATGGAGACTTCTGGAGTAAGAGAAAGACTTTTTGTTTCATGAATATTTATAATGCCTGAATTTTTGTGAGGTATTTGGATTACTTTAAAAAATTGTCAACATATTTTGTGGTGAACTCAATAGCTGATATGTATATCTTGCAAAAATTAATTACTGAATTATAAAAAACAAAACAACATAAAACCTAAAGCTGTTATATTATTCAGTCTTATGTCATGAACCCTAAAGAGAGGATCATGATATATCCTGTATGTGTACATATATAGAGAGAGAATTCTCATCTTAAAAATAGACTTTGTCCTAAAACTTATTTAAACCTCAGTTCCTAGGAACATGAAATGTATTCTTCCCTTTAGAATTAGTTTTGAACAGGTGGTCTAATTCCGTTATACTCTCTATGTAACTTACAAACATACTCACATATTTACAGAGAAAAATGCTAATATATTTTCTAAGCACTGAGTATTAGCCACATTTCAATGATAGGAAGTCTTTCAGAGTTCCAATATGAAATGTTCAAACTACACCTGCCTGTCTTCATTACTATAAAAGGGATGGTGTGGTTATCTTTTTATCTGGCTCTTGCTGCTGGGGATAAGAAGGCGTCTAAGAGCTCCAGTTTACCTGAAACGATGCTTCCTGGGCAAGAGGAAAGAACTCTGGAGTTGAGGCAGAGAATCCAGGAAGGCAGAAGAATGAGTGGCAAAATTCAGCTCTGTGAATTTGAAAGGGATGAGACCCAGAGAGGCGGGGCCTGGGAAACTCAGTTAGGAGCTATGGCCAGCGGCCTTCGCCTTCCTCGACCCTTTATTTCCTTTGTTTTCACTGCCTCTCGGTGAGTGCCGTGCTTGGTTGGGAGCAATTCTAAGAGTGGGCAGAGAGGGAAAAACAGCAGCCCTAGCAGCCCTTTGAGCCAGCAGTACGGATTTCCACTGCGCTTCCCTCCGGACTTCTCTTGCTAAAAGGGAGAGATTAATTCAAGATTGTTTAGAATGGGGGTGGGAGGCGAGAGCTGAGCAGGCTTTCTCTTCCACTTTTCTCATTTACTTCTGCCAGGTGCAGCTGCCAGCTTGGAATTGATAACACACTTAACCCAAGGCTAGAAAGCAAGAAGAGGGAAGAGAGTGAGAACCAGGGGCGGGGATGCTGCTTACGAGGGGAAACAAGGAAGGGACTCAGCTCCCACTGCTTGAGCAAGTGTGCAGAAAATTGTCCTTCTTCATCAGTCTGCAGCGTCCTTTCCTGTGAGACCCTAATACTAACACCTTCACAGTCTTCCCAGCATGGAGAGAGAAAGGTGATGAGTAAGAAGGATAATAATACTTTTATAATATTTTTTAATAATTATTGTAGCTAAGTGTGTTGAATATTATTTACTTGGCATTTTTCTAAGCTCTTTTTATACATTAACTTGTTTAACCTTCATAATGACACTGTAGCATAGACATTTATTGTTACCTTCACTTAATGGGTGAGGAAACAGAAGTACAGAGAGGTTACATAATTTGCTCAAGGTTTTATAGGTGACTTAGCAGGTGCAGCTGCTTATCTGTATTCAATATACTTAAGACTGCTTATATTACATGTCTGCAGGTATGAGTAGATTCTAACACATGAACTAAGCAGCTCTTTTGTAGGAATGCTATTTTACATGCAAATAAAGTAATACTAGAAAGAAATATGCTTATAAGTTGAGATGGGGTCACTTTTCATAATTTTTTTAAAAAGCATAAAACATAATGAAGAAAAACTGAGTCACCTATGAAATTGTAAATATGAATTAATAAAACCTGGGAAAATATTCTTTGACAATTTTCCAATAGACTTTTATACTTAGCAACAACTTGGGGAAATTTATGAGAGCTTACTGCTTGAATGATTCAAAATTGGGAGAGTGTGATCAAGATGAGATAATGGTTTTTCTATATTTCATTTTCTTTGAACATTGGTGGAAACCCTTTCCCTATCTTGTGTTTGGTTGCATTGATTTGTATTTTACTGTTTTTATTTTGAATATTGTTACTTTTATTGAGAGACTGTCGAGTGCTATTTTATTTATCTTTTTCAAAAACTTTTTTTGGAGTATAGTTGCTTCCCAATGTTGTGTTAGTTTCTATTATACAGCTAAATGAATCAGCTATATGTGTACATATAACCCCTCTTTTTAAAAAAAATTCCTATCTTTTTAGGTCACTACAGAGTATTGAATAGAGTTCCCTGCTATGCAGTAGGTTCTCATTGGTTTATCTTTTTTTTTTTTACATAGTTACAATTGTGTATATATGTAAATCATGATCTTCCGATTCGTTCAACCCCGCTTTCCCTCTTGGTACCCAAATGTTTGTTTTCTTCAACTGTGTCTTTATTTTTGCTTTGGGAATAAGATCGTCTATATAATTTTTTTTTCCAGATTCCACACATATACAACATTTATACAATTAATTAATATACAATATTTGATTTTCTTTTTCTGACTTGCTTCACTGTGTATGACAGTCTCTAGATCCATTCATGTCTTTACAAATGATCCAATTCCATTCCTTTCTATGGCTGAGTAATATTCCATTGCTATATATGCCACATTCTTTTTTCCATTGGTCTGTAGATGGACACTTAGGTTGTTTAAAGTCCTGGTTATTATAAACAATGTTGCAATGAGCATTGGGGTGCATGTGTATTTTTGTTTTAATGTTTTATGATGTATTACTTAGGTGTTAAAAGCTAATCACTTTTTAAATACAGCATTAAAAATAAGAGGAGTCATTATAATACTTAGATTACCTCTGCAGTTCACAATTGCAGATTAGGATTAAAATATATTAAAATAATAGAAATCATTAAGGGAATTTAGTGAGTTTATAAAAATCACATGGAATGTAAGTTACTGTATTATAAAATAAGATATGACTGTAACTTGTTTGATGGAAAAAGAGAGATAATAAAAAATATTTATTATGTAAACAACCGTACCAGAAATTAGATGCTTGCTCACTGTGGTAAATTTTCCTGATCTTTCTGGACCATCTGTTTTGCTTCAGTTCAGTTCAGTCACTCAGTCATGTCTGACTCTTTGCAACCCCATGGGCTGCAGCATGTCAGGATTCCCTTTCCACCACCAACTCCCGAAGCTTGCTCAAACTCATCCATCGAGTCGCTGATGCCATCCAACCATCTAATCCTCTGTTGTCCCCTTCTCCTCCTGCCTTCAATCTTTCCCAGCATCAGGGTCTTTTCCAATGAGTCAGTTCCTTGTATCTGGTATCCAAAGTTTTGGAGTTTCAGCTTCAGCATCAATCCTTCCAATGAATATTCAGGACTGATTTCCTTTAGGATTTACTGGTTTGATCTTTGTGCAGTCTAAGGGACTCTCAAGAGTCTTCTCCAACACTATAGTTTAAAAGCATCAATTCTTTGGCACCCAGCTTTCTTTATAGTCCAATTGTCATATCCATACATGACTAATGGAAAAACCATAGCTTTGACTAGATGAACCTTTGCCGGCAAAGTAGTGTCTTTCCTTTTTAATATACTGACTAGGTTGGTCATAACTTTTCTTCCAAGGAGCAAGCATCTTTTAATTTCATGGCTGTAGTCACCACCTGCAATGATTTTGGAGCCCAAGGAAATAAAGTCTGTCTCTGTTTTCATTGTTTCCCCATCTATTTGCCATGAAGTGATGGGACTGGATGCCATGATCTAGGTTTTTTGAATGTTGAGTTTTAAGCCAACTTTTTTCACTCTCCTCTTTGCTTTCATCAAAAGGCTCTTCATTTTTTCTTTGCTTTCTTCCATAAGGGTGGTGTCATCTGCATATCTGAGGTTACTGATATATCTCCTGCAATCTTGATTCCAGCTTGTGCTTCACCCAGCCCAGCATTTCATATGATGTAGTCTGTATATAAGTTAAATAAGCCAGCTGAGGACATACAGCCCTGATGTACTGCTTTCCCAATTTAGGGCCAGTCTATTGTTCCATATCCAGTTCTAACTGTTTCTGCTTGACCTACATACAGATTTCTCAGGAGACATATAAGGTGGTCTGGTACTCCCACCTCTTTAATAATTTTCCATAGTTGGCTGTGATACAAAGGCAAAGGCTTTGGTGTAGTCAATAAAGCAGAGGTAGATGTGTTTCTGGAACTCTCTTGCTTTTTTGATGATCCAACAGATGTTGACAATTTGATCTCTGGTTCCTCTGCCTTTTCTAAATCTAGCCTTAACATCTGGAAGTTCATGGTTCATATACTTTTGAAGCCTCGCTTGGAAAATATTGAGCATTACTTTCCTAGCATGTGTTCAGTTCAGTCACTCAGTCGTATCCGACTCTTTGCGACCCCATGAACCATAGCACACCAGGCCTCCTTGTCCATCACCAACTCCCAGAGTTTACCCAAACTCATGTCACTGAGTCGGTGATGCCATCTAACCATCTCATTGTCTGTTGTCCCCTTCTCCTCCAGCCTTCAATCTTTCCCAACATCAGGGTCTTTTCAAATGAGTCAGCTCTTTGCATCAGGTGACCAAAATATTGGAGTTTCAGCTTCAACATCAGTCTTTCCAATGAACACCAGGGACTGATCTCCTTTAGGATGGACTGGTTGGATCTCCTTGCAGTCCAAGTGACTCTCAAAGTCTTCTCCAACACCACAGGTCAAAAGCATCAATTCTTCTGTGCTCAGCTTTCTTTGTAGTCCAACTCTCCCATCCATACATGATGGTAGGAAAAACCATAGCCTTAACTAGATGGACCTTTGTTGGCAAAGTAATGTCTCTGCTTTTTAATATGCTGTCTAGGTTGTGAGAAGAGTGCAATTATGAGGTACTTTGAACATTCTTTGGCATTGCTTTTCTTTGGAATTGGAATGAAAACTGAGCTTTTCCAGTCCTGTGTCCACTGCTGAGTTTTCCAGATTTGCTGACATATTGAGTACAGAACTTTAACAGCATTGTCTTTTAGGATTTGAGATAGCTCAACTTGGATTCCATCACCACCACTAGCTTTGTTCGTAGTGATGCTTCCTAAGGAACACTTGATTGCATAGTCCAGGATGTCTGACTCTAGGTGAGTGATAACACCATTGTGGTTATATGGTTCATGAAGATCTTTTTTGTATAGTTCTTCTGTGTATTCGTGCCACCTCTTCTTAATATTCTCTGCTTCTGATAGGTCCATACCATTTCTGTTCTTTATTATGCCTGTCTTTACATGAAATATTCCCTTGGTATCTCTAATTTTCTTGAAGTTATCACTAGTCTTCCCCATTCTATTGTTTTCCTCTATGTCTTTGCATTGATCACAGAGGAAGGCTTTCTTATGTCTCCTTGCTATTCTTTGGAACTCTGCACTCAACTGGGAATATCTTTCCGTTTCTCCTTTGCCTTTAGCTTCTCTTCTTCTCTCAGCTATTTTAAGGCCTCCTCAAACATCCATTTTACCTTTTTGCATTTCTTGTTCTTGGAGATGGTCTTGATCACTCCCTCTGGTACAATGTCACAAATCTCAATTCATAGATCTTCAGGCACTCTGTCTATCAGATCTAATCCCTTGAATTTATTTGTCACTTTCATTGTATAATCGTAAGGGATTTAAATTAGGTCATACCTGAATGGTCTAGTGATTTTCCCTATTTTCGTCAATTTAAGTCTGAATTTGACAATAAGGAGTTCATGATCTGAGCCACAGTCAGCTCCTGGTATTGTTTTTGCTGACTGTATAGAGCTTCTTCATTGTTGGCTGCAAAGAGTGTAATTGGTCTGATTTCGGTATTTACCATCTGGTGATGTCCATGTGTAGAGTCTTCTCTTGTGTTGTTGGAAGAGGGTGTTTGCTGTGACGAGTGTGTTCTCTTGGCAAAACTCTGTTTAGCCTTTGACCTGCTTCGCTTTGTACTCGAAGCCCAAATTTGCCTGTCGGTCCAGGTATCTCCTGACTTCCGAGTTTTGCATTCCAGTCCCCTATAATGAAAAAGACATCGTTTTTGGGTGTTAGTTCTCGAAAGTCTTGTAGATCTTCATAGAACCATTCAACTTCAGCTCCATAAGCATTACTGGTCAGAGCATAGGCTTGGAAACTGTGGTATTGAGTGGTTTGCCTTGGAAATGAACAGAGATCATTTTGTGGTTTTTGAGATTGCACCAAAGTACTGCATTTCAGATTCTTTTGTTGACTATGATGGCTACTTCATTTCTTCTAAGGGATTCTTGCCCACAATAGTAGATATAATGGTCAACTGAATTAAATTCACCCATTCCAGTCTGTTTTAGTTCATTGATTCCTAAAATGTCAATGTTCACTCTTTCCATCTCCTGTTTGATCGCTTCTAATTTACCTTGATTCATGGACCTAACATTCCAGGTTCCTATGCAATAGTGTTTTTACAGTATTGGATTTTACTTCCATCACCAGTCACATCCACAACTTGTCATTGTTTTTGCTTTGACTCTGTCTCTTCATCCTTTCTGGAGTTTTTCCTCCACTCTTCTCCAGTAGCATGTTGGGCACCTACAGATCTGAGGAATTCATCTTTCAGTGTCATATCTTTTTGCTTTTTCATACTGTCCATACAGTTTTTCTTGGGAAAATGTTAATAATGATGATTCTAATGATACTTTCTACTGAGCATCAACTACTCAAGAAAAAGTAGTATGAAATACTGCCATTGACTCCCACCACCATCTTTGGCCTGAAAGATAAAAACTATGGACAATACCATCCACTAACTTTTCTGCTACTTACTTAAACATCACTTTACATTCTAAAAATTCACTTGTTAACATTAGAGAACCAATATAAGTAGATTTAGTATTAATGCTTATTGTTGTATGCTTTTGTTCTATGCTAATCATGTTTAAAATAGTCACAAAAGTAAGTGAAAATATATTAACTCTGTAAATTTTGGACCACTAGAGGAATCTGGAGGTTTTGCCTGAATTGTTGAAGACAGGAATGTTTACCTAAAAATTCAAATTTATCTTGTAATATACAACCTCAGATATGCAGATGACACCACCCTTATGGCAGAAAGTGAAGAAGAACTAAAGAGCCTCTTGATGAAAGTGAAAGAGGAGAGTGAAAAAGTTGGCTTAAAGCTGAACACTCAGAAAACTAAGATCATGGCAACTGGTCCCATCACCTCATGGGAAGTAGATGGGGAGACAGTGGAAACAGTGTCAGACTTTATTTTTGGGGGCTCCAAAATCACTGCAGATGGTGACTGCAGCCATGAAGTTAAAAGACACTTGCTCCTTGGAAGAAAATCTATGACCAACTGAGACAGCATATTAAAAGGTAGAGACATTGCTTTGCCAACAAAGGTCCATCTAGTCAAAGCTATGGTTTTTCCATTAGTCATGTATGGATGTGAGAGTTGGACTATAAAGAAAGCTGAACACCAAAGAACTGATTCTTTTGAACCATGGTGTTGGAGAAGACTCTTGAGAGTCCCTTGGAGTGCACAGTAAATCTTCAAGGAAATCAATCCTGAACATTCATTGGAAGGACTGATGTTGAAGCTGAAACTCCAATACTCTGGCTACCTGATGGGAAGAACTGACTCATTGGAAAAGCCCCTGATGCTGGGAAAGATTGAAAGCAAGAGGAGAAGGGGGTGATACAGGATGATATGGTTGGATGGCATCAGCAACTCTGTGGACATATGGAGTTTGAGCAAGCTCCAGGAGTTGGTGAGGACAGGGAAGCTTCTCATGCTGTAGTCCATAGGGTCATGAAGAGGCAGGATTGAGTGACTGAACTGAATACAACTGATGTCACATACAATTACCAAGCTCATCTGAGGAGGAAAGATTGAGCAAAATGACTTTGCCAGTGGAGGGAAAGGGTGCTGGCTAATGAGTGAATATGCCAAAATAAGAAAGAAGAAGAAAGGAAAATATTTTTAAAAGGCCTAGTCTTTTTTTTTCTTTCTTTTTTCCAATGGGAATGGTCTCATTTAGGCTAGGTGAAAACATCTTTTCCTGGTTTAGGCAAATTTGGGGTCTATAGCTTGTGAATTTTGGAGCTCTGCTTTAGTTTGAAATAGTCGTGATGATTTCATACTCTTGGCAGATTGGCCTTGGGTATGGAGAATACCAAATATGGAAAGCTAATGAACCACCTCCATTTTCACTGCAAATTACAGGCACATAGGCTTCTGATTTATGACTTGGGTACAGACATTGAAATATACATTATGGCCAAGTGGATTTTCTCTAGGATTCTGGTATTCCAAAGAGTGAAAAAATTTTTGAGAAAGTACCCTTTGTGAAGACTTTTTAAATAAGAAGAGTTTCCTAAAATTAGTTTGAAGTGAGAAGTATATAACCAAAAGATGAGCATGACGTTATCACACTTCTACATATTTGTGATTGGCAAAACCTTCTGAAGAGTGGCAGTATTTAACAACTCTATTTTTATTAATCCTTATAGTTCCATAAAGATCTTCATTCCAGACTCTCTCCGAATGGATATTGAAAATGCATATTGCTAACATATTTGAAGTTTTTAAAAACTGAGGAATATTTTAATGTAGAACACTAAGAAATCATCATGTAAATTTCTTTATAAAGACATACATTTAAATATATAAACTATGACACTGGTTTCTTTAATGGAACGAATCATTCACAAGACCATTTTTCAGACTGGGAAAGGAATCACAGATTTGTAAATCCAATGTTCCTGCCAGTAGAGCTAAAACCTCAAAATAATGATATGGTGATAATATTCTCAGTGTCTGATAAGTTCAGTTGGAGTCAGAAGCAGAATGTTTATACCTTAAAAATTTATGAAGAAGCTGTAGGTGCAAACTCATGTTCAAATGATGCTCTACTTAACAAATTCTTATGTGATAAACCCAGTAAGGGCAAAAAAGAAAAAAAATAATGTGGAAAGAACACAAAATGTCTGTATTTCACATTTAGCAAATTTAACTGTCTTCTCCAGATTTGCACCATATTGGTCCACTGAGACGCCAAAGAAGATATTCTGCCCTACATTTTAGCACATTCAGTGGAGAGGAAAAGAATGACAAATATTTTGAAAAGGCTAACAAGATTTAATTATATTCATGGTATTTAGCTTGCTTTAGAAAAGGAAAGAATTTTTTTTTAATTCTTTCACTTTAGAACTTTTTATACAAAATAGGTAACTAATGAGAACTGACAGTATAGCATAAAGAAATCTATTCAATGCTAAATGGGAAGGAAATCCAAAAAAGAGGGTTATCCGTGTGTACATATAGCTGATTCTTTTTACTATACAGCAAGGAGAAGTTAGCACAACATTGTGAAGCAACTATACTCTAATTTAAAACACACACATTTTTTTGTTTGTTTATTTCTTCTGACAGAGAAGAAAGTAATGAGCTTATTCCAAGTGACTAAAATGTGCCATTGGATTACTGTTTGCACCTGATACTGAATAATTCACAAAGGACATTCTTTATGTTGGTGATTCCTTTTCTCTTTGTTTGGAATAATGTTAAGTCTGTTGATTTATTGTTTGTTCAAACACAAGTGTTTTAAATCCGTTGTACCTGTAGACATACACTAATTTGGGTTGATTTAAATTTGTAAAAGCTGAAAATTCTCAAAACTATGGCTAGAATTCCCTTTTATTCCCCTTTGTTCTAGAAGCTCTTCTCATTAAAAGACCAGGCAATGATGTCTGGGTTTCAGCCTTTTCTACCTAGAGCTTGCAGACTGTGTCATCTCTTCAGAGGGACAGTGTGTTACACCCAAGCTACAAAATCAAAACAGACTGTGACTGATTCCTTCCAGGACATTCTCCCATCACCAGAAACTGCTATTTCATATGGAAACAGAAACTATTTTGTTCAATTAGGTTAGGACTTACAAACATAGTCAAAGTGGACATAGCCATTGCTTTAGTGAGAACCTCTTCTATTCATCAGGGAACTGCTGTACCTAAGGGAAACTGAACCAAACTAGGCACGCATCTTTAGTCCCTTGATCCTTGGCCACTGCAAGATAGCATACCTTCTCTTCTGCACTTATTCTTTTTAAATTAATTTTTATTGAAGTATATTTGATTTACAATGTTGTATTAGTTTCAGGTGTACAGCAAAGTGATTTAATTATATATGTATATTTTCAGTTATTTTTTCCAGTATAGGTTATAACAAGATATTAAATAGAGTTCCCTGTGCTATACAGTTGGTCCTTGCTGCTTATCTATTTTATATATACTAGTGTCTGTTAATCCCAAACTCCTAATTTATTCCTCTACACTCCTTCCCCCTTTAGTAACCATGAGATTGGTTTCTATGTCTCTGAATCTCTTTCTGTTTTGTAAATAAGTTTATCTGTATCGATATTTTGATTCCACAAATGATATCATATGATAATTGTCTTTCTCTAATTTAAACAGATACATGGACCCAATGTCCACAGCAACATTCTTTACAATAGCCAAGACATGGAAGAAGCCTAAGTGTTCCTCAACAAATGAGTGCATATACATCTGTTATATATATATATATATATATATATATATACCTGTTATATATACATATATATATAATTGAATTTTACTCAGTCATAAAAAAGAATGAAATATTGCCATTTATGGCAACATGTATGGGCTTAGAGATTTTCATACTAAGTAAAGTATCAGGTAGATTAAGACAAATATTAACACTCATTCTTAAACTTCTAGGTATGTTTTCTGGCACTTCAGTCCTCATGATAAATCCCAGTGACATTGTTACCCATGAAATGAACCCTCTAAAACTCTAGATTCTCAGTTCTTTTCCATTAAGCTTATTGACCTGCATCATTTCATGAATCTGCTTTCATAGTTATTAGCAGATCTTGCTCCTTGCTATACAACCTACACAATCTCACCTCTGAAATGCTAAATTAAATCAGTCAACTCTGTGAGGATAAACGCCTGCCCCTCATGTTTCTCACTCAGTTTTTCCAACTTTCTTGTTCTTAAATATCTTGGGAATCTCGTTTCTATCCCTTGTATATTTCCTCTCCCTCTATTCAACTCTTTCAGCATCCACTTCGCTCCTTCACTCCATTATGTACCAGCATCCATTAATGTCTGATGGGATTCCCTTGGCCTCTTGCCATTAAAGCCTCAGGCTCACCCACACCTGTATCCATTCTTTCCACTTTCTGTCTTTTTATAGTTGAAGAGTTACTCCACCTTCTGTTCCAAGCCAGTCCCTTCATCTGATCTATGGATCCCATTTCATTCTGCTTTCTCAGGGGTATTGATCTATTGATTATGTTCCCTCTCCCTGTAGCTTCAATGTTTCCTCTCTCCTGCTCAGTCTATCAGGGTTAAACATCCTCAAGTCTCTTCCATCTAAAAATGATAGTCTTTCTGTCCTATATTCTTTTCTATTTTGATCTTTGTCTTCCTTTTTCACAGGAAAATTCATAAAAGAGATATCACACATGTTAACACTATTTTCTCATCTCCTAACATTTCTCTGAAATATTTTTTATTGAAGTCACCAGAGGCATCTGTTTGATAAATTTAATGTGCTGCTTTTACAACTTAGACCCATTGGCAACGTTTAACACAACTTGTTACTTACTCCTTAATAAGATACTGCTTTTTCAGGATATCTAGGATGATAATACTTTTCTGGATATTAGCTGGTTGATCTGACTGCTCCTCAACATTTCCGTAGGTACCAACAGTGCTCTGTCTCTTAAATACTAGACTCTCTTCTTATCCCACTTTTCCTAAATGAGCCTAATTTACAGCCATAGCTTTAAAGACAAAATGGATCTTGACATTTCCCAAATAAATGTCTGATTTAGATCTCTCTCCTGAGCTCTACACCTGTGTATCTTTTCACTTATTGGACATTTTTAATTGTGTTTTGTATTGGTGCTCTCAAATCGATTCATCCAAAGGTGAATTTGTCATCTACTGTGCTAAACTTGCTTCTACTGGGGTATATATTTAAGAGAACAAGAATACTATCCACTCAGCTTCCTATGCTAGAAATATGTGAATCATATAAGATTTTAGAACACCTTAACCCCACCTCTCTGAACAAATCTGTTACCAAAATCTGTTCATTCTGCTGCTCAAATATCTTTCAAACTTGCCCACTAGCCCTAGTTCAGTGTGAAATTTTTCTCTCATTAGAACGTAATCATGGCTTTCCCTGACTTCAGTCACTTTTCCACATTATAGCTTGAAATCTTTTCAAATTCTAGCTGATTATGCCACTATCTTACTTAAAACAGTCAATGTCTTATTGCAATTAGAAGGGTGTTCAAATACCTATCACTTATAAAACTTTCTTTTGCTCATATTTCATCGCTTTCCCTGACACCATTCTTTATGCATCAACCATATAGAATTTTCTTTATCTAAATGTTTGATCTCTTTAAGGTCTGGTTCTTTGCCTGCTGTTCCCATTTTCTCTACTATTATTTCTTCCCCAATTTCTTTACCTAGATAACTTCTGTTTATGACACAACTTAAAAATACTTTTTTTCCCTCTCTGGGAAGTCTCCTGATGCTTTTCCCTTTCACTCCTCCATCCAAATGAATTCTCTTTCTCTTAGTTTTTGAGATAGCTAAAAGCTGTACTTTTCCATAGAAATCATACTATGTTGGAATGTAATATCTCATCATCTTCAACTTCTCTGTTTTACCACTTCTACTAGAGCAGTAATTTTATCTAATTTAATCACCACTATTTTCCTACTCACCAGGACAAGACCTGTGTAATACACTTATGCTGTATAGACCAATAATTGAGTTTTCAAAAATTACAGAATGTCTGTTATATTTTAGGTTATATGATGAAAATCTGTAAAGTTGTGTGTGCACCCAGCTCTTCAGGAGTTTATAATTGAAGTGAAAAAACAACAAAACCAAAAAACTATACTCTTTACCTTTCCCAACAAGACAAATTTTAAAAAGTCTCACTGCGTTATTTGATCTTTAAATTCAATGAAAGTTCAAGAATAAGGAGGTAAATTAAGACAAGAAAGGAGCTTGAAATCAGATTATTTAGGGCTATGCAGCTGTATCAGTGAGGATGGTTTTAAAGCAACAGGGTATTATTAAGGTAATATTAGAACAATAACATATTAACTTGGAAAAAATATTTAAAACACATAAAATTGTTTTGGAAAAATAATAAGCCAGTATCATTCTCCTTTCATTTCCCTGAATTTGATTCATTATTTTTATTTCATCTACAGAGTTCACTGTTGTTGACAATCAGCTTTAGATCTTGATATACATAATTATATTCCCTTGGAGGAATCACTATAATGGTTACATTATGGCTGACCACAGTTCAATAACACAGAGGATTTAAAGAGACACTAATAATGTTGAAGCATATACATTACCATATGTAAAATAGATAACCAGTGCAGTGCGAGTTTGGTGCATGAAGCAAGGCACCTAAAGTCAGTGCTCTGTGACAACCCAGAAGGACAGGTCAGGGAGGGAAGGGGGAGGGAGGTTCAGGATGTTGGGGAAGCATGTTTGCCTATGTGCTGTGCTTAGTCGCTTAGTCACATCCAACTCTTTGTGACTCCATGGACTGTAGCCCACCAGCTTCCTCTGTAAATACTGGAGTGGGTTATCATGCCCTCCTCCAGGGGATCATCCCCACCCAGGGATCGAACCCAGTTCTCTGCATTGCAGGTGGATTCTTTACCATCTGAGTCAACAGGGAAACCTTGTTAAATATGGCTATAGCCTATTCATATTGATGTATGGCAAAAGCCATCCCTATATTGCAGAGTAATTATGCTCCAATTAAAATAAATAAATTAAAAAAAATAAATACATAAATAAAGAGACACTAAGGAAATCATCAAATTTAGACCCTTGAGAAGAGTGGTCATGTAACATCTATATCATAGAACTTTGACAGACATTGGCACAAGGTTAAATGTTTTCTGTTTGCTTCATGCTTTAAAAAGCAGTTTTGAAAAAAAAGAAAAAGCAGTTTTGATATTGACATAATAATCTATTATTAAAAGGAATACAAAGCAGTAGATTTCTGCCATTTTAAAAGCATTTTTAGATAAGTTATCTTTCCAATGTTAATAATTTACTTAATCCTATATATTCTTGAGCCTCAGCTATCTATCTGCAAAATGATGATAATGACAGTATGTACTCTGTAAGGTTACAATGAGAATAAAATGAATTAATTAGTTCTTCTCATCCTTATTTTACTTCTTTTTATTTGTAAATAAAAAAAAAAAAAAACTCAACCATTTCTACAGTCTATGGATGTGAAATGAGGTACATCATGGCAAGTCCAGTCCAGGGGGTTTTATCCTGGAGTTTGTAATTGTCCCATATGGCGTCCCTAAGAGCTGTGCTGAAATACCTCAAACCCAGTGAAGGCATGCGTTTGGGAAGCTCTGAACTTGTGAAGTCCTTAAAATTATGCCTGACATAGAATAAATGTTCCATGTATTTATAATTTGGTCATATTATTTTATTATCTTGTTTCTCTGTAGAGAATTTAAAATTGATCCAATTCTTTTTTTTTTCCAATTCAGAGAGGTGGTATTAATTTTGTTATATTAAGGTCTTCAGTTTCTTGAAATGAAACTAAGGGATATAATAAAAATATTAAAAAAAACAAAACTAAGGTAATTTACTATAGGGACAAGAATTAAACATTTATGTTCATATGTATTAACACACAGTTAATACATGAAGAAAATAGCATGGCCAATATTCATTAAATCATGTATGATCTACTAAGATATTTAGCAAAAATAGGGCAGAGTTATATAAATTATTTGAATTATGACTTAGTTACCATCCTTCCAGCTTTAAAATTTTTATATATTTCTCCAAAATATTCTAGTACTTCTTTTTTTAAAAATAAAAATGATATGATATTAAACATCATTTTACAAATGTATTAGTTGAATAATTCTTTTTATTGATTCTATGTATATTTTCATATTTCCACTGAGATCAGATTGGATATTACCAAATAGTCATGAAATAACAGAAAGAAAAAAACAAAGAAACTTAATGGATAAGTGGATTAATAAGATATATTAGGATGATAGACACTTTTAAGCAGATGATGCAAAAATGCCTATTTTTTCTTTGTTGCACTGCAGCAAGTGGGATCTTAGTTCCTCAACCAGGATTAAACTTGCAGCCCTGCCTTGAAAGCAGGGAGCCTTAACCACTGGGCAACCAAAATGCCTTTTTAAAGTCACAGTTTACTAAAATATTTCTGGTTATTTTAAAAATGATGACATTAGAAGAAATCTGTAATATATTTTGCTTCTTTTTTTTTTTTTTTTTTTTTTTGTAGTGGATATAATATATTTTGCTTCTAATAGGAGGCATCTACATAGACAAAAAGCTCAATTATACTCTTCTAATCTACTACTATGGAATGAATGTATTCCCTTAAAATTCAGATCTTGAAGCCCTAGTGTGATGATATTTGGAGATGAGCCTTTGGGAGGTGACTAAGTCATGGAGGTGGTGTCCCTTGGTGAGATTAGTTTCCTTATGAGGGAAACAGGGTAGCCAACTGTCTCTGCTCTCCATCTTCTGAGGCTACAACAAGAATGTGATCACTCACATATTAGGATATGCCAGAACCTTGATCTTGGGCCTTGCAGGCTTCAGAGCTATGAGAAATAAATGTTTGTTGTTAAACCACCCAATTTATAATATTCTTCTCTAGCAGCCTGACCCACCACATATACTACAGAAGAGGGAAGAAACGTGGGTTTTAGAGCTTGGCATATTCTGGATTTATCTATTGCCTGGACATTTAAACAACTAAGCAGATGTTTAGTGAGAGAGAACACATTTTGGTAGTGAATATGAATACTCACTAAAATGAACTGCATAGTGATTACAATAAAATTAGACTCCCCAAAGAGATAATCACATAATACTCACACGCAGAAAACCTTTAACACTATTTATAACAAAAGCATCTGGCGATACCCAGATGTTCTACAACTTCTCTCTGGTAGGAAAAAACAAGCCATAACTCAGTGGACCATTATTATAAAACATGATTTAAGTGTTTTTTCCCCTTGAATGACTATTGATTGAAATAATGCATAAATATATTCTGCAGAGTTTGTAACTCAATTTAAAAAAATAGATTATGTGTAAAATCCTGTTAGGTATTGTAGAAGATATAGAAATGAATAAGACATTATCTTAAAAATAATTTCTGTTGTTGAATTTGTAAGATGTACAAGATGTATGAATAAAATGACATGATCTGATTGATGCATTTCATCATAAGCAAGTGCTGATTTAGTTTAGCTTCCTGATATGAATGAAGTCTATGTGAAAGTTGCTGTCGTGTCTGACTCTTTGTGATCCCATGGACTGCAGCATGCCAGGCTTCCCTGTCCATCACCAACTCCCAGAGCTTGCTCAGAATCATGTCCATCGAGGCAGTGATGCCATCGAATTGTCTCTTTCTCTGTTGTCCCTTTCTCCTACTGCCTTCAATCTTTCCCAGCATCAGGGTCTTTTCTGTAGAGTCAGTTCTTTGCATCACCTGGCCAAAGTATTGGAGTTTCAGCTTCAGCATCAGTCCTTCCAATGAATATTCAGGATTGATTTCCTTTAGAATTGACTGGTTTGATCTTGCAATCGAAGGGATTCTCAAGAGCCTTTTCCAACACCACAGTTTCAAAAGCATGGATTCTTCAACACTCAGCTTTCTTTATAGTTCAACTCTCACATCCATTCATGACTACTGGAGAAACCATAGTTTTGACTAGCAGACCTTTGCTGGCAAAGTAACTTATTGATATAAGTATGAAATACCTTATTAATGGTTTGGTCTTTTACACTACCTCCAAACACATCCTTTACAGATACATAATATTAAAAATAACAATAATAGTTCATAGTAATTATATTGCTATTTTAAATGTATATCAGTATTTAAATATATTACTAAGTAGTTTTAAGTGCTCTAATTAATTGATTTACAATGATTTCAGAAATAGTTTGTGCCAGAAGCTAATGAATTTATTAAGAATTAATTTTCAGAATACTTGAATTCAAATACATTTCCCAAGTTTTATTCTTTATTTGTTAATCACACTGTACCAATAGTGTGAATGTTAAATAATGGTTATAGACTAATAGGCCTGAAAAGACGAAACAGTTGGATAATTCCCAATATGCCTCATGAGTTTCCAATAGAAATTTCTTATTAAAATATCTGTAGGTATTGGCCATGACAAAGAGAAAATTTGTATATGATAAATACTTATTGCTATAACCTTCTCTCTCACCCATTTTCTATAATAGAATTATATAATTATTCATGTGTAAAGTATGGATCTTGTAATTCAGTGATCATTCAAAAACTTATTCTGGTCAATATGTTCATGAATATATATCTATTATATGTTTGTCTGATTCTAAGTCTATAATCTTCCCTCCAAATTCCTAAGATAATGTTAAAGGAGGAGGATAACTAAACATGTTCTGTGTAAGATGGGGCTGAGGTAATGCTCAGAGGTAGTTGTCTATAATACTGTGCAAACTCATTTTGAAAGCAAGTGACCTAAAATGCTGAGAAGTTGGAAGTCATTTGCATAAACAATGAGAAGATAAACACTGCCTGGAGTGGAGAATTTGATAGCTGGTATTAACAGCCCAAGGTTAAAAAAAAAAAAAAAGTCAGCAAGCCACTTCAAGACGAAGTAGCTTCGTAAATTGAAATCTGAGACATTATACATCTAAATCCTGCTTATCTGACCCTGAGTCAAGCTTTCAGACTTGTCTCCAGGATCTGTGGAAACTTGGTCTTACATCAACACTAAGCAAGTCAGGGGCACACCACCAAATTTCTTTTGTAAAAAAGATGGCAATAAACACCATGTAAAGGATACTGAGACCTCTTAGTTTTCCAACTAATGTTTCACTGTGTGTGTGTTAGTCGCTCAGTCATGTCTGATTCTTTGTGACCCCATGGATTGTAACCTGCCAGGCTCTTCTGTCCATGGAATTCCCTAGGCAAGAATACTGAACTGGATTGCCATTCCCTTCTCCATGGGATCTTCCTGACCCAGGGATTGAACGCGGGTCCCCTGCATTGCAGGTAGATTCTTTACCATCTGAGTTTGGGTAAAACCACATGTAAGTTAGAAAGTAAAGGAGTCTAAATTTGGATTTCAAAAGTCTAACTCAAGACACTGGTTGGAACTAGAAAAGTTTGCCATTTCTGCCCCTTCTTGGATGTTTAGAAATTCATTCTTTCCTTCTGCATTTTTGAAAATGAATAATCATGGGGAGGGTAGGGGTGATGAAAAAAAAGATGAGATTTAATACATTTAATGTATTCCCATTCTATCTTGGTACTGAGGTCTGGGGATGGCAACAGAAATTTTTATCCTGAAGGAAGAAAATTCACTGCTCTTGCTTATGTTCTCAAATTGACAATAGCATGCATATATTAAACATGATAAAATACATACTTATAGATATGTGTATCTTTTTACTCATGGGTGTCTTTATACACATTTTTCTTTAAGTATTTGAGTCCATATACACCCTCATATTGAATTTTCTTTTAATCTGACTTCTGATTAATATTTGTAGTACATGAGAATCAAGCTACAAACTTTTACACTCATAACTACATCTCTTCTTGCTTCCAGAAACTTAAAAATGACAGTATTCAAAAACTGATATTACTCTGAGATCAACATATGAAAACATAGTTTCTTATATTAACATATGAGATGAACGTGTCAGACATAATTACAAATTAGCTGAGCAAAGCACTTTACTAACTGCATTGCTTTTTCTATTTATATTGTCTTAAGTTTGTTTTTAGTGCATCAAGCCCAGTGCCTCAAAGATTAGGAGAAATATGGGCATTGTTTACTTTGTAGATAATTAACTAGGTTAGGTTTTTATGATTTAAAAAGTAAGGTAATCTTTTTAGATATTAAAGGTATGGTGCCATGAACTCCAGAGGTAGCAATGGAAAGGTTTCATGAAATCACAAATGTACTAGGTACATGGATAAGTGTAGCGCTCTGTGACTGTGATTTATTTTCAAAGCTTCCAGTATTCAGCCATTCTGGAGACTCGTATTGCAAATTCATAAGGGTACAATGGGACGTGTGTAGAAGAAACCATTTAGGAGGGAAAAAAAATTGCTTTCAAGTAAATTGTAATTACTATTCTGTCTTTGGGGCAATAAAGTCTTTCCTCAGACACTGTGGTGGGTTCATCAGTGCGGGCTTATTGCCCTTGTGGGCTGGAGAGGAGCAGCACTGTTTGGGTGAGTTATTGAGGGGACATCTGTGAAGTGACAGATGTCTGGCGCCTGGGCAGTGCTGGGTAAGCTCATGTTTTGTTTATGAAGCAGCTTCTCTTGGGAAAAGAAAAAAATGAAATTTCTTTTTATCTTTGTCTCAGCAGAGCCTAAAATCACACTTCTCTTTAAGTGGTACGTGATTTATATATTAACCCAAGTAATTTTCCTCTTTTTCTCTTTATTGCAAAAGTAATTCCAACAGACACACTCCGTGGACTAACTCCCCTTTCTGCAGCTTTGTTTACTCACTTCAAATAAAGTGTGTAGCTATGTGGATTTTTTTTTAAAGGTCAGTTCTCAGGAAGATGAGGAGAGTTTAGATTCCAAATACATTTTCAGCACCTGAGACATCTGTTCTTCTCTTTCATTCCCAAAATTCAAACTAGACCCGAGGCCTTGTTTCTATGGCTTCAGCAGTTGTTGTCAGAGTTATTTCGACTACAAACAGACTTTTCAATTCTCCTGCTTTTGTGCCAGCTCCATAGTTTTAAGCCTTATCTTGGGCTTTTCTTCTTCTTCTCTTTGATCCTGAGCCAGAAAAATCTTAAAAGGCAAAGTGAATTTGTGGTGTTTGCTCATTTTTAACTTTATAGTTCTGAGACAGAAATATCAGAAGCATCAGAAACCTTTACCCTGATACAAGTGTGTCAATGGCTGCAGAGACACACAGGACACGAATTTAATCTCAGGGACATATGTTTCAATGTGGCTGCATACGTGTGTGTGTTTCTGATGTCATGTTTACATTTCTACTGGTGAAAACCTTAAAACTGGGTGATAATGTAGAGGTGGGGTGAGAAATAGTATACAAATTAGAAAATGTCTCTAAAAGATGAGAGTTGGGAGTTCAAGTTTGTGCTAACATTTGAAGGAGGCAAATGTTGATGCCTTTTTTTTTGTCAAAGGTGTAAAGTTCCTATAGGAACAGAGAAAATATTTTATATAAAGAAATTTTTTTATGTAAAGAAAACTGATTAGCCACTTCTTTTTGACAATGTTTTAAAATGACCCCTGATGGTGTCAGAAATAGCAATGTTTTTATTATTTTAAATGTAATAGTTGGATATATTATGCCCCCATATATCATAACCAGAAACAAAGCTAATTCGGAGATGGCACTGTTTTTTTGTTTTTGTGTTTTGTACATATCATTGCAGATTTCTTTTTGTCTTCTGCCTTTCAGAGAGATAGGGAAGCCAGAGACTGTATTTCTTCATAAGACAATT
This sequence comes from Muntiacus reevesi, assembly GCF_963930625.1. Classification (NCBI taxonomy): domain Eukaryota; kingdom Metazoa; phylum Chordata; class Mammalia; order Artiodactyla; family Cervidae; genus Muntiacus; species Muntiacus reevesi. The sequence continues at coordinate 4,637,287 of NC_089256.1, read as the reverse complement.
TTTAAATTCAGGCATAAATGAATTTAGTGTTTTCTGTCTTTTTGAGTAGTAGGTCAATGTCTGAGCTCTGAGTTTGGCAAAGAAAGCAAGTGGAATCCTGCTAGGCAGTTTCAGACCTCCCACTGACAGGGTGTGCCCAGCCTGAGAACAGACTGCCACCTGCTGCATAAGACAGAGGAGCATGTGGTCGGTAGGATTTTCAGCACTTTCTCATTGGCCTCCGACTCATCAAATTTTCACTGTGGCATTAGTCCCATTCTGGCCTTCATCTTTTTAGAGATCTTATTCACAGAAGAAGACAAAAGTTGCAAAGGAAAAGGTTGAAGGATGATAAATTATTATCTCTTAAGGAAGAAGGAAAGCAAGAGGATGCTTTAATTTCTAGAAAACTAATTTAAATAGATAAATGGTTGAATAATTCTATAGAGCCTAGAGGATAAATACTCTTAGGTACAGAATAAAACAAATTGGCTTTAAGCTGCAGCATAGGAGCCATAAGCATAATAATGACTTAACAGCAAGGATAAACACAGCCGTGGACAAAGCTTTTCCTTGTCAAGGGGTTAATGTGATATTCATATATTTGAAAAAGCCTGTTGCTAACTCTTTAAGGTCTTTGTTAAGATCAGAAGTTGGGGCTAATCTTGGACATTTTTTGTTATTGTTGACTTTCTTTTTTAGAGTTGAGAATTTTTACCAACCGCTTGTAGTATGGTACAAATCATGATTTTAAAAACCAAGAGGCGAAGTTAACCATATGTCAGTGGTGGAAAGACTAAAGGTGGAAATGTTTGTTTGGTGTTTTTTTTTTTTTTCTGTCCTACTTGCTTTTATGTGAAATTATTCCATGTGACTATGAGACTGGCTTTTGGTTATGAATTTTATTTTGCTATTTTTAAGGCTCTCAGGAAAAGCAGTGTTTGAAACCCAAACTGGTGGCATTCAAGCAGATCCAAGGGCTGGAGTGAGTGATGGCATTTAGTTTTAATTATCAAACATGGTCATTGAAATTCTCAAGTCTAACTCCCTGCTCTTACACATGAGGAAAACAGGAGCTCAGTATGTTGAAGTGAATGGCCTATTGTCATAGAGCTGTTTAGGGGCAGAAGGGTGACAAGCGTCCCATCTCCTCAATTTCAGAGCCTCGTCTTTTCTGGTGCTGCACAGTTCTCTTTAAAGTGCAAGGCAAGATGATTAGAGACACATATTCCTTTATATTCAAACGCACCAACAATTAAAGGGAAAAAGACTATCCATAAGTCAGGGTTCTTAGGTGGAAATAAAAGGTAAATTTTTAGATTTGGAGAAATAAAAGCCTCTGTTTAAAATATAGTTTCCCTATAAACTTGCCATCTAAGAAATACAGAGAAGTGACAGGAGCCATGTTTATAAGATCTGAGACAAATTTTCAGGCTCTCATTGCACTGAGTCAACCTTGAAATGTCCCCCAGTTTGGGTCATCTTCTTCACAGGTATATAAATATGCATTTGTTCTTTTGTTTGATCATAGGCTATTCTGCTAAGAAAAGAAGAACAAAGGTGCTATGTGAAACTTGTAAGATGTGTTAAGTATAAATAAGTGGTAGGCAGAGCCTGTGTTAAACAGAGAGGATAGAGGGATCAAGAGACAGTTGATATCCATGAGTCTCTGTGGATTACAACAGCACCTGAACCTCAAAATACACAAGAGATGCTAAATGTTGGGGGTGCAGCAACTAAATATAAATACATATTAGATATGAAGGGTTTTACAGGTGGCTTTAGTGGTAAAGAATCCACCTGCCAATGCAGGAGATACAAGAGATGTGGGTTTGATCCCTGGGTTGGGAAGATCCCCTGGAGTAGGAAGTGGCAACACATTCCAGTATTCTTGCTTGGGAAATTCCACTGGCAGAGAAGCCTAGTGGACTGCAAAGAAGTCCATGGGGCCACAAAGAGTCAGCCATGACTGACTGACTGAGCACATTATGTATGAAGCCTTAATTTGGCCCCTCACTGATGATGCTATTTTGGCCCTATGCTCTTTACTCAACAAACACAATTAAACCCATGCCTTTTTGCCAAGTTACTTGCTTACCAGCTGTGGCCAAGTGTAGTTGTCTCTGTATCTTACCAATGTGCATCACTGGCCCAGGTCACCTTTAACCCATGGGCAACTTTGCTCACATCTTAACTCTAATTCTCTTTAACTACACCATTGGAGAAGTTGGGAGGCTGATGTGGTAGAGAGAGAGAGAGACAGGACAAATGAATATCATGCCCCCAGAATGCAAGAAGTATGCTTGTACCCTATCTTAACTGTGTGAGGATAATTTGTCTTTCTCCTAAATTCCTTTAATAAACCATGTGCTATGAGCATTTTACTTTAGTCTATGAGCTAGTCTCTGGAATAGTGTATTAGCTTTCTATTGCTACTATAACAAATAACCACAAACTTAGTGGCTTAGAAGTTCAGTTCAGCTCAGTTCAGTCACTCGGTCATGTCCAAGTCTTTGCAACCCCATGGACTGCAGCATGCCAGGCCTCCCTGTCCATCACCAACTTCTGGAGTTTACCTCACCTTCCCCACTTAGTGATCTTTGTGATTATATTAGGCTCACTTGGATAATCAGGTATAATCACTTTATCTTAAACTCAGATAATTAAAAACCTTAATTCGTCTTCAAACTTAACTTTCCTTTGCTGTGTACTATATCCATGATTATGGATTAAAACATAGGCTTTGGGGGCAGGCCAGTTTTCTACCTACTAGAGATAGCTGGAAAGATGGCAGAGTAGAAGCATATGTGCTTATCTTCTCTTGGGAGAACTCCAAAATTACAACTTGCTGCTGAACGACCATGGACAAGAGAATGTTGGATTCCACCAAAAAAAAAAAAAAAAAAAAGATATACCACGTCCAGGGATAAAGGAAAAGACCCAGAAAGATTGTAGGAGGGGAGAAATCACGTTTAAAATCAAACTCCATACCCACCAGAGATGCTCAGAGGGCTCAAAAGAAAACCTTGTGCACATCAGGATCAAGAGATCCACAGAGACAGGCTGGGCCTGTGTTTGAGTCTCCTGAGCAGGCACAGGTCAGCAGCGGCCTGCCACAGGGGCAAGGGCCTGGGTGCAGCTACCTGGGCCACACAGCCTGTGGCAAAGGCCTCTTGGAGGAGGTCGCCATCAACCCCACATAGAGCCACTGAGTGGACAGCCCACAAACTGAAGAACAATTATACCAAAGAAATTCTCACACAATTAAGAAAGTTCTAGGACCCACAGCGGATTTTCTAACCTGGGCATTTGGCAAAGGGACTGAGAGCCCCCAGAAAATTTGACTTTGGACGCCAGAAGGATTTCATTACAGAACTCAGACAGGACTGGGGAAACAGACTCTTGGAGGGCACAAAAAAACCTTGTGCACACCAGGACCCAGGAGAAAGGAGGGTCAATGACCCCATAAGAAACTTACCCACACTCACACCTGCCTGTGAGTGTCGAGGAGTCTACGAAGGAGGTGTGGGTTGGCAGTGGCCTCTTGCAGGATCTGGGGCAGTGAGTGTGGCAATGCATACAGGGAACCTTTTGAGGGAGGTCGCCACTATTTTCATTACCTCCACCATAATTTGGTCTCAGGTCAAACAACAGGGAGGGAACACAGTTCTGCCCATCAACAGAAAATTGGATTAAAGATTTAATGAGCATGGCCCCACCCATCATAAGAAGACCCAGATTGCCCCACAGTCAGTCTCCCAGATCAGGAAGCTTCCATAAGCCTCATCGTTTATCAGAGGGCAGGCAGAATGAATTTTCCAATAGTCATGTATGGGTGTGAGAGTTGGACAGAAAGAAAGCTGAGCACTGAAGAACTGATGCTTTTGAACTGTGGTGTTGGGAAAGACTCTTGAGAGCTCCATGGACTGTAAGGAGAGCAAACCAATCCATCCTAAAGGAAATCAGCTCTGAATATTCTTTGGAAGGACTGATGCTAAAGCTGAACCTACAATACTTTGGCAACCTGATGCGAAGAACTGATTCCATAGAAAAGACCCTGATGCTGGGAAAGATTGAAGGCAGGAAGAGAAGAGGACCAAAGAGGATGAGATGGTTGGATGGCATCACCAACTCGATTGACATGGGTTTGAATAAGCTTCGGGAGTTGGTGATGGACAGGGAAGCCTGACTTGCTACATACAGTCCATGGGGTCACAAAGAGTCAGACACAACTGAGTGACTGAACTGAGAATGAAAACAACAATCACAGAAAACTAATCAGACTGCTAACATGAAACACAACCTTCTCTAACTCAATGAAACTATGAGCCATGCATGTAGGGCCACTCAAGATGGATGGTGGAGAGTTCTGACAAAACGTGACCCACTGAAGAAGGGAATGGCAAACCACTTCAGTATTTTTGCCTTGAGAACCCCGTGAACAGTATGAAAAGACAAAAAGGTAGAACACTGAAAGATGAACTCCCCAGATTAGTAGGTGCCCAATATGCTACTGGAGAAGAGTGAAGAAATAACTCCAGAAAGAATAAAGAGACAGAGTCAAAGCAAAAACAACAACCAGTTGTGGACGTGACTGGTGATGGAAGTAAATTCCGATGCTGTAAAGAGCAATATTGCATAGGAACCTGGAATGTTTTAGGTCCATGAAGTCAAGGTAAATTAGAAGTGGTACAACAGGAAATGGCAAGAATGAACATCAACATTTTAAATCAGTGAAATAAAATGCACTGGAATCGGTGAATTCAATTCAGATGACCATTGTATCTACTACTATGGGCAAGAATCCCCTAGAAAAAATGGAGTAGCCCTCATAGTCAACAAAAGAGTCTGAAATACACTTCTTGGGTGCAATCTCAAAAATGACAGAATGATCACTGTTAGTTTCCAAGGTAAACCATTCAATATCACAGTAATCCAAGTCTGTACCCCAACCAGTAATGCTGCAGAACCTGAAGCTGAATGGTTCTATGAAGACCTACAAGACCTTAGAGAATTAACATGCACACACAAAGATATCCTTTCCATCACAGGGGACTGGAATGCAAAAGTAGGAAGGCAAGAAGTACTTGGATTAACAGGCAAATTTGGCCTTGGAGTACAAAATGAAGCAGGGCAAAGTTTAACAGTTTTGCCAAGAGAATGCACTGGTCATAGCAAACACACTCTTCCAACAGCAAAAGAGAAGACTCTACATGAAGGAATCACCGAAATCAGAGGTCAATATCGAAATCAGACTGATTACAACCTTTGAAGCCGAAGATGGAGAAGCTCTATACAGTCAGCAAAAACAATACCAAGAGCTAACTTTGCCTCAGATCATGAACTCCTTATTGGCAAATTCAGACTTAAATTGAAGAAAGTAGGGAAAATACTAAACCATTCAGGTATGACATAAATCAAATCCTTTACAATTATCCAGTGGAAGTGACAAATAAATTCAAGAGATTAGATCTGATAGACAGAGTGCCTGAAGAACTATGGACAGAGGTTCATGACATTGTACAGGAGGCAGTGATCAAGACCATCCCCAAGAGCAAGATATGCAAAAAGGCAAAACAGTTGTCTGAGGAAGCCTTACAAATAACTGACGGGAAAAAAAAAAGAGAGAGAGAGAGAGAGAGAGAGAGAAGCTAAAGGCAAAGGAGAAAAGGAAAGATATTCCCATTTGAATGCAGAGTTCCAAAGAATAGCAAGGAGAGATAAGAAAGCTTTCCTCAGTGATCAGTGCAAATGAATAGAGGAAATCAATAGAATGGGAAACTCTAGAGATCTCTTCAAGAAGATTAGAGATACCAAGGGAACATTTCATGCAAAGATGGGCACAATAAAGGACAGAAATTATAACGGACCTAACAGAAGGAGAGGATATTAAGACGTGGCAAGAATACACAGAACTATACCAAAAAGATCTTCATGACCATAGAACCATGATGGTGTGATCACTCACCTAGAGCCAGACATCCTAGAATATCAAGTGGGCCTTAGTTCATCACTATAAACAAATTTAGTGGAGGTGATGGAATTCCATTTGAGCTATTTAAATCCTAAAAGATGGTGCTGTGAAAGTGTTGCACTCAATACTCAGCAGTGGTCATAGGACTGGAAAAGCTCAGTTTTCATCCCAATCCCAAAGAAGGGCAATGCCAAAGAGTGTTCAAACTACTGCACAATTGCACTCATCTCACACGCTAAGAAAGTAATTCTCAAAATTCTCCAAGCCAGGCTTCAACAGTACGTGAACCGTGAACTTCAAGATGCTAAACTGGATATAGAAAAGGCAGAGGAACCAGAGATCAAATTGCCAACATCTGTTGGATCATTGAAAAAGCAAGAGAATTCTAGAGCAACATCTACTTCTGCTCTATTAATTGCAACAAAGCCTTTGACTGTATATCACAACAAACTGTGGAAAATTATTCAAGAGATGGGAATATCAGACTACCTGACCTGCTTCCTGAGAAATCTGTATACAGGTCAAGAAGCAACAGTTAGAAACAGACGTGGAACAGCAGACTGGTTCCAAATTAGGAAAGGAATACATCAAGGCTGTATGTTGTCATCCTGCTTATTTAACTTATATGCAGAGTACATCATGAGACATTCCAAGCTAGATGAAGCACAAACTGGAATCAAGATTGTCAGGAGAAATGTCAATAACCTCAGATATGCAGATGACACCACCCTTATGGCAGAAAGTGAAGAGGAATAAAGAGCCTTTTGATGAAAGTGAAAGAGGAGAATGTAAAAGCTGGCTTAAAACTCAACATTCAAAAAACTAAGATCATGGTATCCCGTCCCATCACTTCATGGCAAATAGATGGGAAACAATGGAAACAGTGACAGACTTTATTTTCTTGGGCTCCAAAATCACTGCAGATGGTGACTACAGCCATGAAATGAAAGGACACTAGGTCCTTGAAAGAAAAGATATGACCAACTTGGACCGCATACTAAAAAGCAGAGACAGTACTTTCCCACCAAAGTCAATCTAGTCACAGCTATGGTTTTTCAGTAGTCATGTATGGATGTGAGAGTTGGCATATAAAGAAAAATGAGCACTGAAGAACTGATGCTTTTGAACTGTGGTGTTGGAGAAGACTCTTGAGAGTCTCTTGGACTGCAAGGAGATCCAACCAGTCCATCCTAAAGGAAATCATTCCTGAATATTCATTGGAAGGACGGATGCTGAAGCTACAATAGTTTGGCCACCTGATGTGAAGAACTGCCTCATTGGAAAAGACTCTGATCCTGGGAAAGATTGAAGGCAGGAGGAGAAGGGGGTGACAGAGGATGAGATGATTTTATGGCATCACTGACTTGATGGACAGGAGTTTGAGGAAGCTCCACGTGTTGGTGATGAACAGAGAAGGCTGGCATGTTGCAGTTCATGGGGTCACAAAGAGTCAGACACACTGAGAGACTTAACTAAGAGGTAACTTCCTTGGCATTGCACCTGGAAGCAACCGTCATTGTGTCCTGGTAATTGTTCACGTGACTACTGGACTGATAACTTCCAGAATATTTCATTTATTTAGAATATTTACTACCATATGTGAGCTTCCCTTGTGGCTTAGACAGTAAAGAGTCTGAAATGTGGGAGACCTGGGTTCAATCCCTTGGTCAGGAAGATCCCCTGGAAGGAAATGTCAACCCATTCAAGTATTCTTGCTTGGAAAATCTCTTGCTTGGAGGAGCCTGAGAGGCTATGGTCCACGGGTTCTCAGAGAGTGGGACACGACTGAGCAGCTTCACTTTCACTACCACATGTATTGCAGAGTTGTGGAATCCTCTTCCTCACACCTTCCCTTGCCAGGTTCCACACAGAACCAGAAGACTCGTAGCTTTACCCTATAACTTTTCCTGATGTTATCACCTGCCTCCTTTTCAACTGGAGTTATTTCTAACTGGAAATCTGAGTAACCAAACATCCTGGTTTGCCTGAGACTCGGGTGTCACCTAGAATCCAGGATTTTTGGTGCTAAGACTGAGATTGTTGTTTGCTCTTCAGTTACTAAGTCACTTGCGACCCCATGGACTGCGGCACACCAGGTTTCCCTGTCCTTCATTCAGTATTTCCCTGAGTTTGCTCAGATTCATGTCCATTGAGCCAGTGATGCTAAAACTGAGATAGGCCTAAGCATATAAGGACATCAAACCTCTTTCTAACCCTCCTGTCCATCCATTTTGTAGCTCTCATCCAGGTTCTGGAATTCGAGACACTTTTTTTTTCCAGTGGTCACTCTTGGGCAGCGTATCAAAAAAGCCATGACTGTGGTGACTTAAATGGGTTTATGGGCTTGTAAGAGAATCACCTAACTTTTCTATTCCCAAATTTGCTTAATGGTAGAATAAAGTGGTGGAGTTGTCACACTGTTTTCTTTCAATTCCAAAGTGTTATGATGTTTTTATTTGCCCATTTTGGTGAAGTTACTATGAGGCAGCTTTGAAGTAGGTTACATGAAAGTTCATGGCGAGGGCTCTGTTCTTCAGTTACCAAATTCCTGGCTAGTCATGCATGGAGTAGCTCTTTAAGGCTCCCACTGATTTTTGGCTATTTACATAGAAAGTGCGTTGGCTCTTTCTGGAGTTTTTCCAGATCCAAGCAAATATTTGAAGTTTGGGGCAGCTGAAGCTTTTAAATAGAGTGAGCAAGCATATAATTAGGCTTGGGTTTCTCTTATGGCTTGTTTCAAGATGTTCCAAAGATCTGTAAGCAATTATGATATGTTTGTATGTGCATTTGTGGCAACATGGTTGTCTCATGAATACATTTTTTTAATGTACCACAAATGGAAATACAAATTGCTGATTCAATGAAATACTCTGGAAAGCTAATATCCTAAAGTATAACAAAAAGATGATGACATTGAATGTTTTAACAGTAAGTACATGGATAAATCTGTGGTTTATACAAAATAATTGCTGATTAATATCATCACACTGTGATGGTTATATAGGTTTGGGCTTGGAGGCAAAAAAGGAGACATTGTCAACACTGTTGAGGGGAGAGATAGTATATCACGTAAGGATGTGTATCCTCCAGGGAAGGGAGTTAGAGAAATGGTTGAAATATTATGGCTACTTGTGGTTGTTAGGAAAAATGGCCGTTGACTATTAGCTCCTGCCCATTATGTATACTGTCACTCTCGTGGCTACCTCTTACAGCCCAAACCAGGCTTTCCAGACAGCTCCCAGAATCTTTTTCTTCTTCTTCTTCTTTTTTTTTTTTTTTTTTAAGGATATTCCATTATCACTTAATGTGAACGCCAATGGCAAGGAATCCAACAGGGAGGTCCTCAAACACCGCGTTTGTTCTTAAACTCTCCCGTGCTATTGTCTGTATAAAAAAGTCTTTGATCTTTTCCTATGGACAGTGGCAGGGAATATGAGCTAAGAGCCAAAAGATTGTATATAATTTGTTTTGTCACTTCTTTTTCCCATACAGTATAAATGGAAGAGTAAAAAATGTAGAAATGAACAGATTCAGGAAGCATTTGTGAATTTGGCTTTTAAAAAGGGACTCATGGAATTCCCTGGTTGGGGAACTAAAATCCCACATGCTGCATGGTACAGCCAAGACAAACAAACAAATCAATAAATTAAAAGGGACTCATGGACTTCCCTGGCAGCCAAGCAATTAAGATTCTGTGCTTCCACTGCAGGGATCCTGGGTTCAATACCTGAACTGCGAGCTAGGATCCTACATGATGCACAGTGCGACCTTATTAATTAATTATAAACAGACTTAGCAGCCCATCCCTCTGGCCGACAGAGGGGAGAGATTAACTTTCTACCGTTTGTTCCTCTGATGCATCTTCATTTCCTATGGTCTTAAAGACTTATAAGCTGGCCATCATAAAGGCATTCCTTTAAAAAAAAAAAATATTGATTGGAATAGAGTTGATTTATAATGTTGTGTTAGTTTCAGATGTACAACAAAGTGAATCAGTTACACATATACATGTATCCACTCTTTTAGATTCTTTTCCCATATAGGCCATTACGGAGTACTGAGTACTGAGTAGAGTTCCTTGCACTATATATATATGGTCGTGTTCTTCTTCTTGTTCAGTTGCTAAGTGGTGTCTGACTCTTTTGTAACCTCATGGACTGTAGCCTGCCAGGCTCCTCTGTTCATGGAATTCTCTGGGCAAAAATACTGGAGCGGGATGCCATTTCCTCCTCCAGGGGGTCTCCTTGGACCAGAGATAGAACCCATGTCTCTTGCATTGGCAGGCAGATCCTTGACCTTCATGCCACCAGGAAAGCCCACTGTATAGTAGGCATTCTTTTTTTATTTAACTTTGTCCTTCCCTTTTCTGATATCTCTTGCTTAGGGTGTAACAGCAGTTGAGAAAATAGGCCTTTAGAACTTGATAAAATTGCCATATCAAAAAAACAGATGAATAGATATGGTCAAGTAGCACTGCAACCACCACAACATACTGCTTAGTCAGAGAAATGCAGAGGAAGGCACATCTAGTTCAGAAATGAAACTCGCCAATAAGCCTGAGATTTTAAGTGTCTATTATGGACACATGCGATCAGCCTGGGTTTCACCAATGAGTGGCTGATTTAAGCCCTGATGAGGATTGAGATCTTATATGCCTCTTGTATATTTAGTACCCACTCAGGCCATCTCTTTTCCCTATAGTTAGCATTTATATGCTCTTCTTCACTTTGTCCATGGCTACTCTGTGCTATTAACTTATTTTTTGTTTGCTCCACACATTTGAGTGTTTGAGTTTTCCACTCCATTTGTCTTGTATTCTCCATTTGAATATTTTCAAACAAAAAAGCAAATGCATGTTATGTTTCATTAGAAAATGTGTAGGAAGTGTGTAATTATTTTACTATAATGTAAATGTATGGAATATACTTTCCTACCTTTATTGCTGGCCTTATTTCCCAAGTTTGTCCTATGAGCATTTTAAAATACAAGTTGGATTATATGAATGTGTATATTATTATTAAATAAAAGGATGGAAGTTTAGAAAATGAACATCTTTTTACTACCTTTTTATTATGCTTACATTAATAACTCTAGTTAGTATTTATTTATTCAACATATATTTTTGATAGCCTAAAATAGTCTTTTGATGAAGACAATAAGTGATAAACAAATATATAATTATAAACGGCTGTATATGTTCTAAAGAAAAAGTGAAAAGGTTACAATTACAGAAAAATGTGTTAGTTTAGGTATAAGTGAGTGAAAAGATACCTCAGGGAAGGCATCTAAGGAGGTAATATTTGGCCTGAGAAAAGAAGTAAGCCACACAGAGAGAAGGGAAAAAACATTTTAGTTTTAATTGAAACAGCTAGAAATATAAATATTTAAGTCTTATGCTCTGTTACCTACCATGGCTAAATAAGATTCAGAATCGTTGCATCACCTGGTCCCTTGTCCCCTTCACTATCCCAAACATCATTTGGAATTTGTCCAGATGGAATTCAGACATAGTTCTCATATCAGATAAGACTTAACAAGTTGCCTTCCCAATCAGATGATTACCTTCAAATCTGGAATCTGCCTCTTAACTGTCCCTCATGTAGGAAAATCATGTGAGACCTTTTCACTGGTAATGTTGCCAGGGAAACAAGCTGGCCTTGTATTTCAAGAACTGAGGTTTTAATAGAGGCAATTGCCCACCCCATAATGGTCATGCTTGGTTATTAGGGCAGGTAGGGAAAGGGGAGTGAGGGAAGAAATAATAATTCTCTTTTCATGTAGAATATGAGATATATTATATTTTAAAGGCATAATAAAAAAACAGTGCCAAAATATGACTGATTATGTGGCTATCCCCAGGCAAAAATTCAAAATAGAAATGAAAGCATTTAGGTCAGAAGACTTTTAATTAACTTGCTAATTAGTTAATTAATTTTCACTTCACTGTAGATTTCCCATTGTGAGCCAATAACAGTGGTATCATATTTTATTTTTAATCAATTGACAGATCAAGGTAAATTTTACTTATCTTAGTAAAAATCTTAATATGCTGGGCTTTATATTATTGAAATCTTGAAGGCTAAGGATGACAATTTTGGCCTTCATTTCAATTACTCTTTAATTTTTCCAAAGGGAACTATATAGTTTGGAACAGTGAATGCAATTTCTTCTCTGTGTGAACATAGGTTTCTGGCACTCTATATGCTTGGAGAGGGTAGCTTGTCTTGATGACACTGACCCCATAGGCAGTAGTCTCAGGGTCTCATGTTTCCTTGGCAACTGGGGGTCATTGAATTTTATGTTTTGTGGGGAAATTTGCAAAGGAATCCTGATTTGATATCTTACAGATTGAATTCTATTACAAGGATCTGTCAGCACAATTTGTATCTACTGAGAACTGTTATAGGTTCTAGCACCATTATGGGTACAGTGGGAGACACAAGGACATACCTTGACCCTTGCTGGCCTAGAAAGAACAGATAAAAAGATCAAAATCTCATTTTTAGGAGTATGTGCCTAAAGTCCAAAAGACCTCAAAAATCTGGAATTCTCAGTCTCAACAAACCAAATATTCACTTACATTTTTTTTTCTTACACAATCTATAATTGACAAGGAGAGAATGCAAATGATAACTATTTTAAGGCCATTGGTGGTGAAAAGGGAGAATTTAGATGCCTGTTGTGACTACTGTCTGCTAAGTATATGTAGTTTTAGATATAGATCAGTTACTTAGAGCTCCAAAATCCTGAGAAACAAAATTCACAGCAGCTATTTTAATCAGGCTATATGAACTGAGGCTATTTTGAGAACAACATAGTCAATCTCATGTTATAAGTTACTCAGAGTTCTACCATAAAACTACCACTGACTAGAAAATAAAGCAAGCCTTGCTGTCACCAGGGCTTCCCTGGTGGCTCAGACAGTAAAGAATCTGCCTGCCATGTGGGAGACCCAGATTCGATCCCTGGGTGGGGAAGATCCCCTGGAGAGGGGCATGGCAACCCATTCCAGTATTCTTGCCTGGAGAATTCCACGTACAGAAGAGCTCACATGGTTACAGTTCATGGGGTCACAAAGAGTCAGACACGACTGAGTGACTAACACTTTCATTTTCAAATAAGAAAGTTAGGGAGGCTAACTTCTAACAAAGTTACCTGAAGGTTGGGTCCCTGTTGATGTCTATGGGAAGTCAATTTCAATGTGGAATAGCAGCAAAATCCAGCCACATGATTTTTCAGTAGCTGTGAGCTCAGGTACTTGCAACTGAGAGGAGGAAGTAGGAGGAGAAACCACATGAAATTATTGCAAAGTCATATGAAACAGTCTGATAAATGTCAACTTTAATATAATTGTGTTAAAATATGTCCTCCAGAATAAAGATGTTAGGAGAATATTCCAAATGTCTTGCTCTTCAAATTAATATCTGGTTGTACTGAATACCTATTGAAATCAGTATACACTTGTTACATATTATTGTTTATTTAAAGATTTTACTTATGCAACTTTGCTCAGTAACCCAAATGTTTGATAATTAGATAGCCCTTATCCACTAAATGAAGGGGATCTGACTTTTCCAGATCACCCCATAACTGTCTGTTATTTGGATAAGGACAGACTTCTTCCAGAGCATTTGGGCAAAAGATAGTGTTCAATGTGACTCCGAATGGGGCAAGCTGCAACCTGCCCCTCACTTGGCGTGAGGTACCTCATGGCCATTCTTGTACCCACTATGCTCTTTGCTATGATTTCTGCCTAGAACTACTGTTGTCCCTTCAATAGTATATTTGCCACTGTACTAACTTCTAACATTGGGTTTTAATGTGTTACATCATTAGCAGAAATTTGAGGGGTAACCATAGGAAATTATAACATTGAGAGTAGAAACTAGACACATAAAATGAAATGTTAAGATGACTTTTCTGGAGTCTAAGGATTGAAGATGAAAGAAACTTGACCATATCCTAGTGTTTCTCTCTTGGGAACATCATGGTTTATGACTTTCTTTCTTTATTTTATTTTATTTTTTTTAAATTTTTTAATTTTTCAGTGGGTTTTGTCATACATTGATATGAATCAGCCATAGAGTTACACGTATTCCCCATCCCGATCCCCCTCCCACCTCCCTCTCCAGCTGATTCCTCTGGGTCTTCCCAGCCTACTAGGCCCGAGCACTTGACTCATGCATCCCACCTGGGCTGGTGATCTGTTTCACCATAGATAATATACATGCTGTTCTTTCGAAACATCCCACCCTCACCTTCTCCCACAGAGTTCAAAAGTCTGTTCTGTACTTCTGTGTCTCTTTTCCTGTTTTGCATATAGGGTTATCGTTACCATCTTTCTAAATTCCATATATATGTGTTAGTATGCTGTAATGGTCTTTATCTTTCTGGCTTACTTCACTCTGTATAATGGGCTCCAGTTTCATCCATCTCATTAGAACTGATTCAAATGAATTCTTTTTAACGTCTGAGTAATATTCCATGGTGTATATGTACCACAGCTTCCTTATCCATTCATCTGCTGATGGGCATCTAGGTTGCTTCCATGTCCTGGCTATTATAAACAGTGCTGTGATGAACATTGGGGTACACGTGTCTCTTTCAGATCTGGATTCCTCAGTGTGTATGCCCAGAAGTGGTATTGCTGGGTCATATGGCAGTTCTGACTTTCTTTTTTTGTAGTTGCCCGAAGAGTCTGCTTTATTTTCTTGCAGGGCAAAAATGTACCTTCTTAGGAAAATTTAACCCACTGATTATCCTCTTCCACCAGGATAGTACTCAATGCCAGTCTATGTGCAATATCTGAATTCTGGAATAAGGAAAAGAGTTTGTGGGATTTGGTAGGAGTGTAAGCAAAAGTGAAGGATTGGACACATTTCTACACAGAAATCCACTATTTAGAATGAATTCCAGGCCTCTTGATCATTGATTCACTTATCAATGCAAGAAATAGAGGAAAACAATAGGATGGGAAAGACTAGAGGTCTATTTGAGAAAATTAGTTATACCAAGGAAACATTTCTTGCAAAGATGGGCACAATAAAGGACAGAACCAGTACGGACCTAACAGAAGAAGAAGATATTAAGAAGAGGTGCAAGAATACACAGAATAACTATACAAAAAATATCTTCATGACCCAAATAATCATGATGGTGTCATCACTCACATAGAGCCAGACATCCTGGAAAGTGAAGTCAAGTGGACCTTAGAAAGCATCACTCTGAACAAAGCTAGTGGAGGTGATGGAATTCCAGCTGAGCTATTTCAAATCCTGAAAGATCATGCTGTGAAAGTGCTGCACTCAATATGCCAGCAAATCTGGAAAACTCAGCAGTGGCCACAGGACTGGAAAAGGTCAGTTTTCATTCCAATCCCAAAGAAAGGCAATGTCAGAGAATGTTCCGACTACCACACAATTACACTAATCTCACACACCAGCAAACTAATGCTCAAAATTCCCCAAGCCAGGCTTCAACAGTATATGAACTGTGAACGTCCAGATATTCAAGCTGGATTTAGAAAAAGCAGAGAAATCAGAGATCAAATTGATCTGTTGGATCATCAAAAAAGCAAGAGAATTTCAGAAAAATATCTGCTCCTGCTTTATTGACTATGCCAAAGCCTTTGACTGTATGGATCACAACAAACTGTGGAACATTATTCAAGAGATGGGATAACTAAACCACCTGACCTGCCTCCTGAGAAATCTGTATGCAGGTCAAGAAGCAACAGTTAGAAGCAGACATGGAAAAACAGATTGATTCCAAATTGGAAAAGGAGTAAGTCAAGGCTGTATATTGTTACCCTGCTCATTTAATTTCTATGCAGAGTACATCATGCGAAATGCCAGGCTGGATAAAGCACAAGCTGGCATCAAGATTGCTGGGAGAAATATCAATAACCTCTGACACACGGATGGCACCACCCTTATGGCAGAAAGTGAAGAGGAACTAAAGACCCTCTTGATGAAAGTGAAAGAGGAGAGTAAAAAGTCTGGCTTAAAACTCAACATTCAAAAAACTAATATCATGGCATTCGGTCCCATTACTTCTTGGCAAACAGATGGGGAAACAATGGAAGCAGTGACAGACTATTTTCTTGGGCTCTAAAATCACTGCAGATGGTGACTGCAGCCATGAAATTTAAAGGCGCTAGCTCTTTGGAAGAAAAATTATGACAAACCTAGACAGCATATTAAAAAGCAGAGACTTTACTTTCCCAACAAATGTCGGTAGAGTCAAAACTATGGTTTGTCTAGTAGTCATGATGGATATGAGAGTGGGATTATAAAGAAAGCTGAGCTCCGCAGAATTGATGATTTTGAGCTGTGGTGTTGGAGAAGAATCTTGAGAGTCCCTCTTGGACTGCAAGGAGATCAAACCTGTCAAGCCTTAAGGAAATCAGCCCTGAATATTCTTTGGAAGGACTGATGCTGAAGCTGAAATTCCAATATTTTGGCAAACTGGGAAGAACTGACTCATTTGAAAAAACCCTGATGCTGGGAAAGATTGAAGGTGGGAGGAGATTGGGAATGCAGAGGATGAGATGGCTTTATGGCATCACTGACTTGATGCATATGAGTTTAAGCAAGCTTTGGGGGGTTGGTGATGGACAGGGAAGCCTGGAGTGCTGCAGTCCATGGGACTACAAAGAGTCGGACATGACTGAGCGGCTCAACTGGACTCAGGCCTCCTGCTCCTCTCCCTTAATTCATCCAAGTTTGATATCCTGACAGTATCTCCTGCTGGTGGATAACTCTTGGACAAAATGCACTCCAAGCACTCAGATACATGAATCCACATGAAAAAACTATATATCTCAAAGAGAAAATAGTTCAAATCAATTTAGGATAAATTATCATAATCATTTTTGAGAATAAAAGCTTTTACATTACTAGGCAAAATTATCTTTTGTCCATTTTTAATCTCATCCCTCCAGACTCTGACTGTGGGGCATGGTTTCTCACAAAAAGTGAAAGTGCTAGTGTTGGGAAGATCCCCTGGAGAAAGGAAAGGCTACCCACTCCAGTATTCTGGACCAGAAAATTCCATGAACTAAATCCATGGGGTTGCAAAGAGTCACTTTCACTGAACATATACGTTAAACAAACAGGGTGACAATATACAGCCTTGCTGTACTTCTTTCCCAATTTGGAATCAGACCATTGTTCCACGTCTCGTTATAACAGTTGCTTCTTGCCTTGTATACAGATTTCTCAGGAGGCAGGTAAGGTGCTCTGATAGTCCCATCTCTAAGAATTTTCCACAGTTTGTTGTGATCAACACAAAGGCTTTGGTATAATCAATAAAGCAGAAGCAGATGTTTTTCTGGAATTCTCTTGTGTTTTTGATGACCTAACAGATATTGGCAATTTGATCTCTGGCTCCTCTGTCTTTCCTAAATCGAGCTTGAACATCTGGAGTTTCTCAGTTCACGTACTATTGAAGCCTGGCTTGGAGAATTTTGAGCATTTCTTTGCTAGTGTGTGAGATGAGAGCAATTGTGCAGTAGGTTGAACATTTTTGGGCATTGCTTTTCTTTGGGATTGGAATGAAAACTGAGCTTTTCCAGTCCTATGACCACTGCTGAGTTTTCCAAATTTGCTGGCATATTGAGTGCAGGACTTTAACAGCAGTAACTTTTAGGATGCATCCTGCTTTTAGATTATTACTGGTCAATTCTACCCAAATAGGAGGGGAAGTCTAGGATTAGTACAATGGAAGAAGTTCTTATTTAATCATGTGGGCTGTAGCCAGAGGGATAAGTTCCTTGTCAGCATGGAAAAGTGAGCACACATTTTACACTGATGTTAGGGGCTGTGTTTACATTTGCCTTCCCAAGTCAGAAAGGCACACTGGCAGGATCTAAGCATATCAGCTCAACCAGTTGAATTTTTTATGCACAGTTTAACCATTGTCTTGGGGATTTGTGAGTAACAATTCTAATTAACACTGGCTATAAAACAAAGTAAGATTTATGGTTCAAATCTGTCTCTTGGCTCAACTTTTCTGTCTTATTTCATTTGCAAAATAATTTTTTATCTTGCCCACTTCTTTTTTCTCTGGTCCCAACTTCCTAGGACTGGCAAACTGTCTTTCTTTCTTCCCCATAGTCTGACATTATTTATATTTACTGGGGTCTCTCACTATTATCCTCTGTGACTTCCTCCACAGAGTTTTCTAGATGGCTTGGGATGAGCTGTTAGGCTTGATCCCTGGAAAAACCATAGCCTTGACTAGACGGACCTTTGTTGGCAAAGTAATGTCTCTACTTTTTAATATGCTATCTAGGTTGGTTATAGTTTTCCTTCCAAGGAGTAAGCGTCTTTTAATTTCATGGCTGCAGTCACCATCTGCAGTGATTTTGGAGCCCCCCAAAATAAAATCTGACAATGTTTCCACTGTCTCCCCATCTACTTCTCATGAGGTGATGGAACTAGTTGCCATGATCTTAGTTTTCTGAATGTTGAGCTTTAAGCCAACTTTTTCACTCTCCTCTTTCACTTTCATCAAGAGACTTTGTAGTTCCTCTTCACTTTCTGCCATAAGGGTGGTGTCATCTGCATATCTGAGGTTATTGATATTTCTCCCAGCAATCTTGATTCCAGCTTGTGCTTCTTCCAGACCAGCGTTTCTCATGATGTACTCTGCATATAAGTTAAATAAGCAGGGTGACAATATACAGCCTTGACGTACTCCTTTTCCTACTTGGAACCAGTCTGTGGTTTCATGTCCAGTTCTAACTGTTGCTTCCTGACCTGCATACAGGTTTCTCAAGAGGCAGGTCAGGTGATCTGATATTCCCATCTCCTTCAGAATTTTCCACAGCTTATTGTGATCCACACACTTGAAGGCTTTTGCATAGTCAATAAAGCAGAAATAAATGTTCTTCTGGAACTCTCTTGCTTTTTCGATGATCCAGCGGATATTGGCAATTTGATCTCTGGTTACTCTGCCTTGTCTAATACCAGCTTGAACATCTGGAATTTCTCAGTTCACGTATTGCTGAAGCCTGGTTTGGAGAATGTTGAGCATTACTATACTAGCGTGTGAGATGAGTGCAATTGTGCGGTAGTTTGAGAATTCTTTGGGATTGTCTTTCTTAGGGATTGGAATGAAAACGGACCTTTTCTGGTCCTGTGGCCACGGCTGAGTTTTCCAAATTTGCTGGCATATTGAGTACAGCACTTTCACAGCATCATCCTTTAGGATTTGAAATAGCTCAAATGGAATTCAATCACCTCCACTAGCTTTGTTCAGAGTGATGCTTTCTAAGGCCCACTTAACTTCACATTCCAGGATGTCTGGCTCTAGGTGAGTGATCACACCATTGTGATTTTCTGGGTCGTGAAGATCTTTTTTGTACAGTTCTGTGTATTCTTGCCACCTCTTCTTCATATCTTCTGCTTCTGTTAGGTCCATACAATTTTGGTCCTTTATTGAGCCCATCTTTGCATGAAATGTTCCCTTGGTATCTCTAATTTTCTTGAAGATATCTCTAGTCTTTCCCATTCTGTTGTTTTCCTCTATTTCTTTGCATTGATCACTGAGGAAGGCCTTCTTATGTCTCCTTGCTATTCTTTGGAACTCTGCATTCAAATGGGAATATCTTTCCTTTTCTCCTTTGCTTTTTGCTTCTCTTCATTTCACAGCTATTTGTAAGGCCTCCTCAGACAACCTTTTTGCCTTTTTGCATTTCTTTTCCATGGGGATGGTCTTGATCCCTGTTTCCTGTACAATGTCACAAACCTCCGTCCATAGTTCATCAGGTTCTCTGTCTATCAGATCTAGTCCCTTAAATCTATTTCTCACTTCCACTGTATATTCATAAGGGATGTGATTTAGGTCATACCTGAATGGTCTAGTGGTTATCCCTACCTTCTTCAGTTTAAGTCTGAATTTGGCAATAAGGAGTTCATGATC
Organism: Muntiacus reevesi; assembly: GCF_963930625.1. Classification (NCBI taxonomy): domain Eukaryota; kingdom Metazoa; phylum Chordata; class Mammalia; order Artiodactyla; family Cervidae; genus Muntiacus; species Muntiacus reevesi. The sequence continues at coordinate 4,617,408 of NC_089256.1, read as the reverse complement.
TGAGCCACAGTCAGTTCCAGGTCTTGTTTTTGCTGACTGTATAGAGCTTCTCCATCCTTGGTTGCAAAGAACATAATCAATCTGATTTCGGTATTGACCATCTGGTGATGTCCATGTGTAGAGTCTTCTCTTGTGTTGTTGGAAGAAGGTGTCTCCTATGACCAGTGCATTCTCTTGGCAAAACTCTATTAGCTTTTGCCCTGCTTCATTCTGTACTCCAAGTCCAGATTTGCCTGTTACACCAGGTGTTTCTTGACTTCCTACTTTTGCATTCCAGTCTCCTATAATGAAAAGGACATTTTTTTTGGGTGCTAGTTCTAAAAGGTCTTGTAAGTCTTCATAGAACCGTTCAACTTCCGCTTCTTCAGCATTACTGGTTGGGGCATAGGCTTGGATTACCGTGATACTGAATGGTTTGCCTTGGAAATGAACAGAGATCATTCTGTCGTTTTTGAGATTGCATCCAAGTACTGCATTTTGGACTCTTGTTGACTATGATGGCTACTCCATTTCTTCTAAGGGATTCCTGCCCACAGTAGTAGATATAATGGTCATCTGAGTTAAATTCACCCATTCCAGTCCATTTTGGTTTGCTGATTCCTAGAATGTTGACATTCACTCTTGCCATCTCCTGTGTGACCACTTCCCATTTGCCTTGATTCATGGACCTAACATTCCAGGTTCCTATGCAATATTGCTCTTTACAACATTGGACCTTGCTTCTATCACCAGTCCCATCCAGAACTGGGTTTGTTTTTGCTTTGGCTCCATTGCTTCATTCTTTCTGGAGTTTTTTCTCCACTGATCTCCAGTAGCATATTGGGCACCTGCCAACCTGGGGAGTTCCTCTTTCAGTATCCTATCATTTTGCTTTCTCATACCTTTCATGGGGTTCTCAATGCAAGAATACTGAAGTGGTTTGTCATACCCTTCTCCAGTGGACCACATTCTGTCAGATCTGTCCACCATGACCCGACTGTCTTGGGTGGCCCCACACGGCATGGCTTAGTTTCATTGAGTTAGACAAGACTGTGGTCCTGTAATCAGATTGGCTAGTTTTCGGGGATTACGGTTTTAGTGTGTCTGCCCTCTGATGCCCTCTCACAACAATAACCTCAGATATGCAGATGACACCACCCTTATGGCAGAAAGTGAAGAGGGACTAAAAAGCCTCTTGATGAAAGTGAAAGAGGAGAGTGCAAAAGTTGGCTTAAAGCTTAACATTCAGAAAACTAAGATCATGGAATCTGGTCCCATCACCTCATGGGAAATAGATGAGGAGACAGTGGAAACAGTGTCAGACTTTATTTTTTGGGGGGGTTCCAAATCACTGCAGATGGTGACTGCAGCCATGAAATTAAAAGACGCTTAGTCCTTTGAAGGAAAGTTGTGACCAACCTAGATAGCATATTAAAAAGCCGAGACATTACTTTGCAAACAAAGGTTCATCTGATCAAGGCTATGGTTTTTCCAGTGGTCATGTATGGATGTGAGAGTTGAACTGTGAAGAAAGCTGAGCACCGAAAAATTGATGCTTTTGAACTGTGGATTTGGAGAAGACTCTTGAGAGTCCCTTGGGTTGCAAGGAGATCCAACCAGATCGTCCTGAAGGAGATAGGTCCTGGGTGTTCATTGGAAGGACTGATGCTGAAGCTGAAACTCCAGTACTTTGGCCACCTCACGCAAAGTGTTGACTCACTGGAAAAGTCCCTGATGCTGGGAGGGATGGGGGGCAGGAGGAAAAGTGGACGACAGAGGATGAGATGATTGGATAGCATCACCAACTTGATGGGCATGCGTTTGAGTGAACTCTGGGAGTTTGTGATGGACAGGGAGTCCTGGTGTGCTGTGATTCATGGGGTCGCAAAGAGTCGGACTGAGGGACTGAACTAACTAACTAACTTAATACCCCACTCACACCTATGGACAGATCAACTAAACAGAAAATTAAGAGGGAAACATAAACTTTAAATGACACAATGGACCAGTTAGACCTAATTATATCTATAGGATATTTCACCCCAAAACAGTCAATTTCACCTATTCTCAAGTGCTCAAGGAACCTTCTCCAGAATAGATCACTTCTTGGGCCATAAATCCAGCCTTGGTAAATTCAAAAAAATTGAAATCATTCCAGTCATCTTTTCTGACCACAATGCAGTAAGACTAGATCTCAATTACAGGAAAAAAAAAAAAAAAACAAAAAAACAACTATTAATAATTCAAACGTATGGAGGCTAACTAACATGCTTCTGAATAACCAACAAATCATAGAAGAAATCAAAAAAGAAATCAAAAAAGAAATCAAAATATGCATAGAAACTAATGAAAACACAATAACCCAAAACTTATGGGACACTGTAAAAGCAGTGCTAAGGGGAGGGTTCATAGCATTATAGGCTTACCTCAAGAAACAAGAAAAAAGTCAACTAAATAACCTAACTCTACACCTAAATCGATTAGAGAAAAAGGAAATGAAAAACCCCAGAGTTACTAGAAGGAAAGAAATCTTAAAATTTAAGGCAGAAATAAACGCAAAAGAAACAAAAGAGATGATAGCAAAAATCAACAAAGCTAAAAGCTGTTTTTTTGAAAAGATAAACAAAATTGACAAATCATTAGCAAGACTCATTAAGAAACAAAGGGAGAAGAACCAAATCAATAAAATTATAAATGAAAATGGAGAGATCACAACACACAACACTGAAATACAAAGGATCATAAGAGATTACAATCAGCAGCTCTATGACAATAAAATGAACATCTTGGAAGAAATGGACAAATCCATAGAAAAGTATAACTTTCCAAAACGGAATCAGAAATAAGTAGAAGATCTTAAGAGACCCATCACAAGCACAGAAATCATAACTGTAATCAGAAATCTTCCAGCAAAGAAAAGCCCAGGACCAGATGGCTTCACAGCTGAATTCTACCCAAAATTTAGAGAAGAGCTAACACCTATCTTACTCAAACTCTTCCATAAAATTGCAGATGAAGGTAAACTTCCAAACTCATTCTATGAGGCCACCATCACCCTAATTCCAAAACCAGACAAAGATGCCACAAAAAAAGAAAACTACAGGCCAATATCACTGATTAACATAGATGCAAAAATCCTTAACACAATTCTTGCAAACAGAATCGAACAGCATATTAAAAACAATCATACATCATGACCAAGTAGGCTTTATCCCAGGAATGCAAGAATTCTTTAATATCCACAAATCAATCAACATAATACACCACATTAACAAATTGAAAGATAAAAACCATATGACTATCTCAATAGATGCAGAAAAAGCCTTTGACAAAATTCAACATCCATTTATGATAAAAAAAAAATCTCCAGAAAGCAGAAATAGAAGGAACATACCTCAACATAATAAAAGCTATATATGACAAACCCACAGCAAACATTATCTTCAGTGGTGAAAAATTGAAAGGATTTCTCCTAAAATCAGGAACAAGACAAGGGTGCCCACTCTCACCACTACTATTCAATATAGTTTTAGAAGTTTTTGCCACAGCAATTAGAGCAGAAAAAGAAATAAAAGGAATTCAGATATGAAAAGAAGAAATGAAGCTCTCACTGTTTGCAGATGACATGATCCTCTACATAGAAAACCCTAAAAACTCTACCAGAAAATTACTAGAGCTAATCAACGAATACAGTAAAGTTGCAGGATATAAAATTAACACACATAAATCCCTTGCATTCCTATACACTAACAATGAGAAAACAGAAAGAGAAATTAAGGAAACAATACCATTCACCATTGCAACAAAAAAGAATAAAAAAGTAAAAAAAAGAATAAAAGGAGTATATCTACCTAAAGAAACAAAAGACCTATACATAGAAAACTATAAAACACTGATGAAAAATGTCAAAGAGGACACAAACAGATGGAGAAATATACTGTGTTCATGTATTGGAAGAACCAATATTGTGAAAATGTCTATACTACCCAAAGCAGTCTATAGATTCAATGCAATCCCTATCAAGCTACCAATGGTATTCTTCACAGAACTGGAACAAATAATTTCACAATTTGTATGGAAATACAAAAAACCTTGAATAGCCAAAGCAATCTTGAGAAAGAAGAATGGAACTAGAGGAATCAACCTGCCTGACTTCAGACTGTACTACAAAACCACAGTTATCGAAACTGTATGGTACTGGCACAAAGACAGAAATATAGATCAATGAAACAGAATAGAAAGCCCAGAGATAAATCTATGTACTTATGGACACCTTATCTTCGACAAAGGAGGCAAGAATATACAATGGAAAAAAGACAACCTGTTTAACAAGTGGGGCTGGGAAAACTGGTCAACCACTTGTAAAAGAATGAAACTAGAACACTTTCTAACACCATACACAAAAATAAACTCAAAATGGATTAAACATCTAAATGTAAGGCCAGAAACTATAAAACTCCTAGAGGAGAACATAGGCAAAACACTCTCTGACATAAATCACAGCAGGATCCTCTATGACCCACCACCCAGAATATTGGAAATAAAAGCAAAACTAAACAAATGGGACCTAATGAAACTTAAAAGCTTTTGCACAACAAAGGAAACTATAAGCAAGGTGAAAAGACAGCCTTCAGAATGGGAGAAAATAAAAGCAAATGAAGAAACAGACAAAGGATTAATCTCAAAAACATACAAGCAACTCCTGCAGCTCAATTCCAGAAAAATAAATGACCCAATCAAAAAATGGGCCAAAGATCTAAACAGACATTTCTCCAAAGAAGACATCCAGATGGCTAACAAATACATGAAAAGATGCTCAACATCACTTATTATCAGAGAAATGCAAATCAAAACCACAATGAGGTACCATTACACGCCAGTCAGGATGGCTGCTATCCAAAAGTCTACAAGCAATAAATGCTGGAGAGGGTGTGGAGAAAAGGGAACCCTCTTACACTGTTGGTGGGAATGCAAACTAGTACAGCCACTATGGAGAACAGTGTGGAGATTCCTTAAAAACTGGAAATAGAACTGCCATATGACCCAGCAATCCCACTCCTGGGCATACACACCGAGGAAACCAGATCTGAAAGAGACACGTGTACTCCAATGTTCATCACAGCACTGTTTATAATAGCCAGGACATGGAAGCAACCTAGATGCCCATCAGCAGACAAATGGATAAGAAAGCTGTGGTACATATATACAATGGAATATTACTCAGCCATTAAAAAGAATATATTTGAATCCATTCTAATGAGATGGATGAAACTGGAGCCCATTATACAGAGTGAAGTAATCCAGAAAGATAAAGACCAATACAGTATACTAATGCATATATATGGAATTTAGAAAGATGGTAACGATAACCCTATATGTAAGACAGAAAAAGAGACACAGATATATAGAACGGACTTTTGGACTCTATGGGAGAAGGTGATGGTGGGATGATCTGAGAGAAGAGCATCAAAACATGTATATTATCAAAGGTAAAACAGATTTCCAGTCCAGGTTGGATGCATGAGACAAGTGCTCGGGGCTGGTGTACTGGGATGACCCAGAGGGATGGAACGGGGAGGGACGTGGGTGGGGGGTTCAGGATGGGCAACACATGTAAATCCATGGCTGATTCATGTCAATGTTGGCAAAAACCACTACAGTATTGTAAAAGTAATTAGCCTCCAACTAATAAAAATAAATTGGAATAAAGAGAGAGAGAGAGATTATATAAATAGAATTGCCTTAAAATTTCCTTCCTTAGACATTTCAAAAACTACAAAAATGCTTGCTTCTGCCCCAGTATGGGCTTCCTAGGTGGCTCAGTGTTCAAGAATCAGCCTGTCAATGCAGGAGACACAGGAGTTTTGGGTTTGATCCCTGGGTAAGGAAGATTCCCTGGAGGAGGAAATGGCAACCAACTCCAGTATTCTTGCCTGGAGAATTTCATGCGCAGAGGAGACTGGCAGGCTACAATCTGTGGGTTTGCAGAGTAGGACACAACTGAGTGACTGAGCACATATGTACTGCTCCAACATAGTAGTTTATATCATATGAAAAGAATTATGAATTACTCTGGATTATGAAATTAATCCTCTAAATGCATATATAATCTAAAATCAAGGGATTGAAGGATTCGCTATAATAGTTTTACATATAAATATAATATAAAACCATAAATAAGATGTTTAATATTCCAGTATCAGTAACATAAACCAGATCTATTTAATACCCAAAAGTTTGGACAAAAAGAAAGCTATACAGTTTGTATAATGATACATAAGCTTTGTCTTAAGTATTTTATGGGAAATAATAAAGGAAAATACATAGCTAAAATCAGTGGAAGATTTTGCTAGCATGCTTTGAGTAAACACAGAGAAAAAAGAGAGATGAAAAGTTGAGTCAGACAACCACACTAATGGGCCAACACTGAGGTTGGGAATCATGCTTGAGCTCCTGAGAAATGAAGGGTGTGGGTCTAATGTGTGATGGAGGCTGAAGGTCTGAGGACCAGTGAGTGACTCAGAAAGCAGAGACTCAGAGCTGAATTGTAGAGTCAGAAATATATTTACATAGGACCAGTTACAGATAAAAATACTTGTCTAAATCTACTTTCACAACAAAAATGTTCAAATCTTATTTATGCAATGCAAGGAAATAATTAGATAAGTACTTAAGGCATACTTATTCAAAAGTCTCTTATAATACCAAACACTAGGAATAGTTAAATTGTTCAACAGTATGTTCTTTGGTTCAATAAATCATGGCACTTATTGAAGTCATGGCACATCCCAAACATTGGGATAGCGTCTATCAATTAAGATGTGGGCACAGATTCTATCTTCATTGCTATGCAAATATGTTCACACTGGGCTTCCCTTATGGCTCAGCGGTAAAGAATCCAACTGCAGTGTAGAAGATACAGGTGATGCAAGTTCAGTCCCTGGGTCAAGAAGATCCCCTGGACGAGGAAATGGCAACCCACTCCAGTATTCTTGCCTGGAAAATTCCATGGCAGTCTACAGTCCATGGGGTTGCAAAGACTTGGACATGACTGAGCAAATGAGCAGGAGTTTCGCAATATTTGTATGTAATAAAGGTAGGCCACAAAGCAACACTGAAAGCACAATTCCTCTAAAACTGTAAAATTATATAACACAGATGGGCCCAAAGAAATTATTTTGCTAATGAGTGTCTGGAATAGTGAGATTAAAGATAATTATCTTTTTTTCCTTCTGTTCTTCAGTGTGTATCTTGTACACTGTTACATACCATGACAATATATTGATTTTTCAATAGAAAATGACTGAACTTAAGAATAAAGAAAAGGAAGAATGTATTCATGAGAAGCCAAAGGTTAAAATGGTAGTTGGGTATTTTGTCCTGTTGTCAGAGCATTTGACTAATATTTTCAAAATATACTGTATTATGAATGTAAATAATTTGTTTATTTTTACTGTTTTTCCCTCCCTTGGGAGCACTAGGGCTATTAAAAAATGGCTCAGAAGGATATAGGCCCGAATTTTTCATTAAACAAGGGTACTTGGCAAACCACCATAAAATGGAAGTATTTAAAAGATTCATAGAATTTGTGTTGAAAAGGACCTAAAGAGGTTTAGTTTGGCTTCCTCATTTTATGGAGCAAGATGCTGAGACAAAAATAGGGTACCTGATTTACTAAAAATAATACAAGTGATAGAGATAAAACTAAAATTCAGGATTCATCTTTGTTTAAAAAATTTACAGTCTGGACTCTTTTCACCATGTCACAATTATTAAATATGGTAAAATGCAAAAGTAGAAGAGAAAAACCAATTTCTTAATTTTTATTTCTACTTTAAAATGTTCCAGGGGTGGGGGAAATATAATTTACTAAGCAATGACAACTTTATATCAATTTTATGACTTAAAAAATCTAATCCCAACTAACAAAAGCATTAGGAAAAATCATGTACAAATGTATAATCTGCTTAGAAATTAATGAGTTCAAGAAATGTTTATCTATCTATAGATCTTTTCTAAATGCACACAGAATTACATGTTAATAAATCCAAGAACTCTATTCTGAGTTTAAGATAGAAATATCTACAGGATCCACAGTTTGTGTGGTTGTAAAGAAAAGGAAGGCCAAGGCCGTGTCTCTTGGGCATATAGTGATGGATAATAGATTACAAGGGATCTTGCTTTCTTCAAAGTCACATTAGATACCAAATATTATCCTCAGTCTTCTAGGGTCCTTCCTCCCCCAAAAGAAACACATATCCGTGCTTACATTGCCTTTCTTGTAATTAATTTGTTTTGAAATTCTGTTTCCTAAACTCCTTGCTCAAACCATTAAGTATTTAATCCATTTTATTTTTATCAGCCTCCAAAATTATGTTTATGTGATCTTTAAAGGAATGTGATCTCAATTTCTATGATACAGGATATCTTGGATGCTAAAAAACACCTTTTAACCCTTCTAAAAGGTATTCAAAAGAGTGAATCAAACTGGGGGAGAAGAACCGAGGATATCATGTCTTGTTCTATGTTCTGAGGGAGAACAGAAATGAGGTCGGCCATGGTTTGCCTGCTTTTGATTGTCATCACATTGATCAAATTAAGCACATTAAGTTTTATGGAGAGGTTATCACATATAATTCTCCAGAAATTCCAGAGTAATTTCAAATCAATGAGAGCCCAGCTCATGTCAAGAGTTGTTCAGACAGCTGTCATGTGGCTTCCTTGACCCAAAATGCCAGTTTCCAATATCCCGAGTCCTCAGTAGATGCCGCTGTTTCTTTCAGCTGCCGACTGTGCCCCAGAAAGGATGGCACTGGGTGTCCACTCAGGGAGTCCAGCTATTAACCAAATCCCTGCTCAAGACACTGTGGGTATTCTAGATGTCATTTTCACCTAAAAAGCCCCCAACTTGCTGCTTGAAGTACTCAGTGATCATAAAGTCTTATTTCTAAAATTTTGTGCAATTGACACCCAGAGTAGGTTTTATTTTTAGCCCAAATAAAAGTTTGGGGGAACAGTTAAAGCAAATCCAACAAATTATGTCTTTTCTGACAATTATAGCTTTTGAGATTTCTGATAATACTTGACTATTAATTAAATTTGTTTAAAACACCATTAGTCAACATGTTTCTTTCTTCAGTTGATTTACATAAAATTTAAATTCTAGTTTAAGTTCTAACCCACATGAATTTAAAAATTTCTTTTTAAGAAAAATACTTAAGTACTGAGAACTAACATCTGTATGAAGAAAGTCAAATACACTAAATCCCCAGATCACTGTGTTGCTGTTGTTACATTTTATGTAATCTCTGAAAATGGGTCAAATTAAGAGTACATTTTAGTAGATTATTTATAAGGGTATAGTTAAATTATGTTTCAAGCTATGGTTTGAGATAAAAGTTCATTAAAATGTATTATTTCATATTTTAAAGCCTAATTATGCAAATATATGTACATATTCTCAATAGTTGTGTCACGTTGGATAAAATACTTATGTTCCTTGCGTAAAATCTACCTCCAAGACATAGAATTATGTGAGTAGACCACTGTGTGCATATAGTAAGCATTCAATGTTAGTTACTACTATTATATTTTCATATATATACAGCTTAGCTTTGATCTTGAAAAATTATTATTTTAAAAAAGCAAAATACATGTACTATTAAACTTGAAATTGCAGTTAAATGTATATACCTAAAACTTTAAGAGAAATACTATTTTTAACATCTCAAGAAAGGGCATTCTTAGAAATTCATTGATATAGAAACTCATTTTGTGGAATAGTCAAACACAGAGGACCATTATTACTGAATACTAACTTATAACTGTGTGGGAAAAATGTCTATTTATGCCAATGTAATATATTCATGGGTTTCCCTGGTTTCAGTGGTAAAAAAATTCACCTGCCAATGCAGGAGACACAGGTTTTAATTGTGAGTTAGGAAGATGCCCTGGAGAAGGAAATAGCAACCCACTCCAGTTCTTTGCCTGGGAAATCCCATGACAGAGGAGCCTGGCTTGCTACAGCCCCTGGGGTAGCAAAAGAGATATAATGTAGCAACTAAAACAACAATTTATTCTTATAGTTTTGCGAAATTGGCAAGGTGATGAAGATGACCAAAAAGATGAACTTCACATGAACTCTGTTAACTAATTGTTTTCATGGAGAAGCTACAATTGGGAGAGTCCCTGACTTTACAAAAAAGGAAGATAATTTGGAACAAATGTATCTTAAAGGGCAGTCTTGAGAAGAAAGGACAGAAACACTTAACATAAAGAAAAGGAGAAAAATGTTTCTAGATCATTATGTGTTACTTGACCCATATTGTAAAATCCATTTTAAAATTCCCTTCCCTGGTATACTAGCATAATCTCAACATAGCCAAGAATATGTTCGTGTGTGTGTGTGTGTGTGTGTGTGTGTGTGTGTCTGAGAACAAAAAGCTGGACTATATTAAACTTAGAAAAACTGTCTATACATTCTTCTTGAATTAGGCTGATAAAAGACTGATGAAAGAATGTATCTTTATGGGTAGAGTTAGAGCAAGTTTCTCCCCTCCCAGTTAGTGAACCTTTCCACAGAGATAAGAAATTCAAAAGGTAAAAGTGAAATATCAGCACGTGTTTTGCTACCTACTGTCCTCCACACACCATATGTGTTTGGAAGTAATGGAATCAGCTTGATCCAAAGCCAGGAGTATCTGCTTCCTGTGAATCCAAGCAGGATCTCATACACTCTGATGGCAGAAACTGGAGAAAGCCATTTGACCCTAAGTGAACTTTGTTCTTTCTTGTGCAGACCAAGGAGCAGATGTAGAAAAGAGATTCTCAGGCAGAGAAAGTTATATCTTGGGACACCAGCCCAGCCCTGAGAGTTGAATACAGGTCATTTTTTATAAGGATGTCAGTTGGATTTAGTCCTTTTATGGAGACTTAACCAGGAGTTCTGTGACTGGACTTCACAAACACAATAACTAATCAAATCTTATAAAATATAAGATTAAAATAAATATAATATATATATTATATATATTTATATATATATATCTTAAATATATGTATTTATTTATATATATATATAATATATATATATATATCTTAAATAAAATATAAGATTAAAAATAAAATTATAAAATATAAAATGCTAAAAGTCAATTATACTCTTGAATTTCAACCATAACATTGGCTCCTAACCAGATCTGTTGTGCTGCAATCAAGTTGACACTATTGCTTTTTTTTTATGTTGTTGTTAAAGTATATAAGCTTCAAATAATACCCAGAATAGTTAGTGTCCAAAGAGAGAAAGCTTTGTTATAAAATGACTTTTTCACCAGCAGCCCCAGAAATCAACTACACAGAGGGAAGCCTTGATAAGATGCAACCTTACAGAGCTGTTACACAAACTGAATGGGATAAAGATATAAAGGAATGTGATAAATTATAAATGGTATGAAATATATAATTTGCTTTACTATTTACAGAGTTAACATTATTTCCTTGCCCATTTAGGGTTTCCTATATAAATGCATTATTATTTAAGATATTACAGCATCCAAGATCCAGAAGTTGAGTGGTGCTTTCCCTATTTCAGATTTTATAAAGCTGTGAAAACTGTAAATGATCAGATAATTAAAATCATTCCATACTGACTTTTTTATTAAAATGATTTTGCTTTAAAAAAAATCTACTGTAATTTGTGCTGTGCTGTATACTATGCTAAGTCACTTAAGTTGTGTTTGACACTTAATGACCCCATGGACTGTAGCCCTCCAGGCTCCTTTGTCCATAGGATTCTCCAGGCAAGAATACAGGAGTGGCTTGCCACACCCTCCTCCAGGTGATCTTCCTGACTCAGGGATGGAACCTGCGTCTCTTACATCTCCTGCATTAGCAGATGGGTTCTTTACCACTTGAGCCACCCGGGAACGTTAGTTGCTCAGTCATATCTGACTCATTGCGAACCCATGGACTGTAGCCTGGCAGGCTCCTCTGTCCATGGATTTCTCCAGTCAAGAATACTGGAGTGGGTTGCCATTCCCTTCCCCAGGGGATCTTCACAATCAAGGGATTGAACCCAGGTCTCCTGCATTGCAGGCAGATTCTTTACTGTTTACCAGTCACCTGGGAAATGGACCTCTTTAAATAATCAATAGGCCCATATTTCTTGGTAGATTCTTTGGCTGTATACCAAGGAGGATGAAGTAATCTCTGATATTAAGGAGAAAGAAAATGAAAACTTCTATTTTCTTATCAACGAGCATTTTCTAAGTACCTCCAATGTATAAAGTCACTGTATCAGAGCTAGATGGAGATGCTGGTAAATAAACCATAGTTCCACTCTCTAGGAAGGAACTGGATATAATTATGGGAATTTGCTGTTGGAGGGAAAGGATAACTAATTCTCATGGAAGAAAGCCTAAGAAGTTCCATCAAAGTGGGGAGGAAAGATGACTTCTAAAGGGAAAATCTGAGGAAATCTTTTTATTTTAAATTTTATTTAGTTAAAATTTTTTTCTATTATTCCTATTTTATAGATGGAGAATCTGTGGCTAACTTGGCCAAGATCACAGAGATAGAAAGAGGAAATGCTGGAATTTGCACCTACAGAGGCTGGTTGTGGAGGGACCCTTCTTAATTGCTTTACTAGACATCCTCCCTGAGGGAATTTTTTAGAAAGTGGCTCCTGACTTGGACTTTGAAGTATGATAATAACTTTCAAAGAGGAATGTGGTAACCTAAATCTGGAGACCAAGATGAGGCTCAAACTGTAGAAGACTTTATAAAAGCAGAGTGAGAATTTTAAGCTTTATTCATCTTTTTAAACAGGAAGAAGGATGTAGGATGGAAATTAAATATTTTGAAATGGTGATATAACATGACCAGATGTCTCTTTTTAAAAAAAGATATCTTGTTTGGAGAATGAATTGTAGTGGGATATTGAAGGTAGAAAAGAGGGATAAACCACAAGAAATAAGAAAGGAAAAAATAAGTGCTACAGTGGGAAAATGTGATAATCAAGTTTTTAGTATAATGAAATATGCACATGAAGTAATAGAGGACATTTCCATAGAGAAAACAGGGATTATAATAATTACAGAACACCCATTGATTCAGTTAAGAAATAGTTGATAATGTAACTAACATTTTGGAATCCTCAAGTATAGTACAGGCTTCCCCGGTTGCGGTGGCTCAGTGCTAAAGAATCCACCCACCAACACAGGAGATGCAGGCGATCCCTGGATCAGGAAGATTCCCTGGAGGAGGAAATGGCAACACACTCCAGTATTCTTGCCTAAAAAATCCCATGGACGGAGGAACCTGGTGGGCCACAGTTCATGAGGTTGAAGAGAGTCAGACATGACTGAGCAAGTGAGCACACAAGTACAGTACGTTCTGGTAGATGGCTTTAGACAATTAAACAGAAATTAAAGTTTAGTATGATGAAAACTTTATACGGAATGAGAGTATATTGGAGGTGAGGTGACACGTTCAAGGTGCACATAGCCTATTCTTAAGAGGCAGGAATATTTTCTCAGAAAAAATTAATCTGAAAGGTTGATATTACTTATTTGAAGTGGAGAAGGGACAGAAGATTACCAAGAAGGAGGAAAAGTTGGAGAAGATGTCTGAGATCAGAGTGTTCACACCTCCTAGAAATGAGAGTAGTTTACTAGCATTGAAAGTTAGAGCAAGCCTAGAGCAGGAGGTATTGTGGTGAAAAGATAGGGTGAATAAATAAAGCTCTTAAAAATCTATGTTATTCTCTTTCTGACTGAAATGGTACAAATAAACCTTTTTGCAGGGCAAATAAAGATGCAGATGTAGAAAATGGAAATTCTGATGTGGGGAGGGTAGGGTGGGATGAACCGGGAGGCTGGGATTGACATAGGTACACTACCATGTGTAAAATAGACCGTGGGATTCCGCTGCATAGTGCAGGGCAAAGACAGAGGTATCGGGAATGGAGAGGAGTGAATGTATGGCATTGAGGATATGGATTCAGCTGAACTTGGTATTTGACTGGCTGGGAGAAGCAAGGTTGAAAATAATGTAGGAGTCAGGGGTGCCAACTGGACTGCTGACTTGGACAGAAGAGTAGATTGTTCTATTATTCAGGGATACAGAAATTCCAGGAAGGAACAAGTGTTTAGAGGATGATGAAAAAATAAGGTTGGGGCATATTTAATTTGAAGTGTGTGAGTGCCATCTAAATTGACATGCTGCTGCTGCTGCTGCTAAGCTGCTTCAGTAGTGTCTGACTCTGTGTGACCCCATAGACGGCAGTCCACCAGGCTCCTCTGTCCCTGGGATTCTCCAGGAAAGAATACCAGAGTGGGCTGCCATTTCCTTCTCCAATGTATGCATGCATGCTAAGTTGCTTCAGTCATGTCCAACTCTGTGTGACCCCATGGACCCCACTGGGCTCCTTTGTCCATGGGATTCTCTAGGCAAGAATACTGGAATGGGCTGCCAGTTCCTTCTCCAAAACTGAAATGGAGTTGTTCAAAAGAAAAATTCAGAAAAGAAAGCAGGATTATAGAGATAATTCTGTGATTCATCAGTGAATACAAGTTGGTATCTTTAACCAGGGAATGTAAAAACCCTCTAAAATTGTTAGGAAAACTTTGTGTTTATGGGTTCATGTATAAATATCTAGGGAGAGATTCCACCATGATCTCCAGTTTCCTAAAAAACTGTGTCCAATAAAAATGCTTATAAGAAAATATTTGAAGTAGACAGCAAGTTAAACTATATTTGATCAAATGACTCAAAGTTAGTATGCAGATTAAGAGGAAGACCTAGAACATTACTTGATGATAACTAAGTAATGAATAAAGGTAGAAATGAATAGGGATAGAGGAGTCCCTAAGAGGAAATAAAAATTGAATTGGAGAAGAGAAAATAATGGTGCTTGGAGCTCTAATGATGGACTTTGGTCATCAACAGTATATAAGATTAGGGCAGGTTGGGGCAGGTGAAAACACTTGGTGTGTCAAGTGTTTAAAATTACAGATTTCAGAATGATAATCTGCCCTCTGACTTAGGTTCTCTGATGTATAAGAAATATCAGTGATTTTCAGTTTTAGCTTTGTTTTGTAAGTACAGGTGTGAAGATTCTCAAGTTCTTTACATGTGGATCTAATAAAGAAGTCTGTTCAATTTTGACAGAAGTACAAAGGCAAATTAAAGGAGAAGGAAAATATTTTCGACAAAATTTGTTGAAACAATTGGACATGTCATTAGGAAAAATAAGAACTTCCTACTATTCTTCACATCTTATAAAGAAATTACATCAAAATGGATAATGTAGAAAAATGTAAAATGAAGAAATGATTACCTTTTTGAAGAACACATTGGGAAAAAAATTATTTGTGACATTGAGACACACAAAGAGTTTTTAGTTGCAACATCAAAAGCATGATCCAAAAATGAAGAATAAGAAAAGAACCTAATAAATTGGACTTCATCAAAATGAAAAACTTACTCTGTGAAAGACTTTATTGAGAGAATAAAAAGAAAATTTACAGATGGATTTTTTTTTTATTTTTGCAAATCACTATATTTATTTGGGATATTTCATTGACAGAGGGTTATGGTGATTGCAGGAAAGTAGTTCTCTAAACAACTTCTGAGTTGCATCTCTGGAAAAGAAGTTGAACGATAACCTATAAGTTTATAGAGTTATATAATATCCAGAATAAAAACTCTAAGCATATCCTGACTTTCAACGTAGAACTAGAAAACCAGCTGTAGCAAACAGAAGTTACTTATACTGAGAGCAAACACATCAAATTCATCATAAGATAAAGAATCAGTGAAGCCTTGAAGAATGTCAACAACATGAAAGAGAATCATTAAATTTAATAGATAGATTAAGCAACACAAAATAACACTGAGTCTATGAAACAAATGAAAGGAATTTACCAAAAAATTATATTTTCAACAGGAATGAAGATGCTATTTCATCCAGAAAATAAGAATATATCATTATGAAAAATAAATGATTATTGTCCAGTAAGAGATTACATGACTGTAGCAGAATATCATATATACATAGACTGAACAATAGAGTATTCATATCTAAAGTAAAAATGTATAAACTGGCAGATTTAACAAGTACAAAATGACACAACTTGACTTTTAGATCAGACATTAATATTCAAAATGTTGACAAAAACAGATTTTGATATTTAAGGAATCAGAATCATTATTTTACTATATCAGATGTTAATTATGATATTTTGATATTAATTATGCTATTTAATAATTTATACTTTAATATTATTTCTGGAATAATTATCATTTTTATAAGCTAACATGCTATAAAGTTACTATATGCCAAGTATTGTTCCAAGAACTTTATGCATATAATATTTAACCCCGAAAACTTAAAAAAAAAAAATGGAAGAAAGAAAACTCAAAACATGTACTCTTTGAGATCACAAAGACAGGCAGAGTTAGACATGGTGATCAGTATCATACTGGTAGATAATGTTGGAAATAAGATATTAATACAAGTTGTTTGAACTCAGTACATGTATTCAATCACCCAATCAAACTCTTGAAAGTAAGAATAAAAAAATAAAATCCAATGATGCTGAAATAAGGGGAGCTCATATGGATAAAAAAGGAACTTTGACTCCTGTTGTATATCATACACAAAAATTAATCTGAGCTGGATTACAGGCTAAACAATGAAGCATTTAGAAGAAATTAGAATATATATGTGAGTAGGTAGGCAAGATTCATTCTTGAGGGCCCAACAGTACTATGCTTGAAAGAAAAAAAAAATGTTGGCAAAAAATATTAAATTGGATTTCACTGAAATTAAAACCCTTGCTCTTCAAGATTTGCAATGGAGACATGAAAAGGCAAGCTATTGATTGGGAGAAAGTATATACAGGGTGTATTTGACAAAAAGTTTTCATTTAAAATCTGCAAATAATTGATAGAAATCACTACAAAAAAGAAACAGCCCAATTAAAAGTGGACAAAAGACCTTTGTAGAGAGTTTACAGTAGAAAATATATGAATGGCCAAAAAGCACTGAATCTCTCAATGTAATTATTGAAAGGGAAAATACAAATTAAAAACCACAATGAGATTGCATTATACACTCACTTGAAGGTCTAAAGTGAAAAAGATTGTTCAGAGAAAATGTCAGTGACAATATCTAGCAACTAGTTTTCTCAAACATTGCTGATGGGTACAAAACTGTACAACTCTCTTGAAAAAAATTTTTTTTTCTTATGTTAAGAAGTAAAACATACACCTATTCCATAACATGGCATTTTCCTCCTGGATATTTGCTTAGGAGACATAAAAACACATGTAAACAAAAAGGCTTACACATGTATTGTTACAACAGCTAGTTTCATATTAGCCAATAGTAATAATAATACATCTAAATGCCCATCAACAGGAGAGTGAAAAAAGAGGAAAAGAAAGTACTGGGACAAATCCATGCAATGGAATCACTCAGCAATAAAAATAATATACTACTACTATAAAGAAAAATGGATGAATAGATCATTATCTATAAAAGAACACTTCGTTCTAATATGAAAGTATTTATTTGCTGTTTAACATGTGATGCCATAACAATTGGTTTTGTGAAAGAGGAAGCTGTGGCCTAATAGTTTTTTCATTATTTAATGTATTGCTACTCTGGAACTTGTACACTAATTTATGAAATATAGCAAGTAGTTTTAAAATAGGTTACATATTTTTATTTAATCCACCTTAGGAAAATCTCTTGCTCTTTGGTACATTAAAAATTTGAGCATGCTCAGTAAGAATCTAAATCTACCCTCTGTTTCCTTGACCACTTGCCCAGAGTGACCTGACTTCATTGAATAGTGCTGCATGTGCATGATCTAGGGACCCAAAGAAGTTGATGCTATGAAGAGAAGGTTGTGTGAAAGACACAATGTTTCCTTTTCATTTTTTCTGTATCTCTTTATGTTATCCCTGGGAGTCAGTTATATTTTGTATAAGGCATAAAAATAAGTATGCGAATAGATGTTGAATTCAGAGTTGGCCTAAATTGGTCAGCATCTGTTTCTCCACTTTCTTGATGACTAAATGAGCCACTTGAAGTATATCTACTGCCATTGTTAGAATATCGGAGTATCTGTGCTAAATATAGTTCAATATTCATTAATATTGATGAAATTTTAAAAAGTATGGGGTGGGTAGAATCACTTCTTCCTATTAATCATAAGTCATACACTTTGAAAAAGGAAAAAAATAGTAGTTCCTTTAAAATATTCTTTTAAATGTTAAAACATCCTTAAAAAAAAGAAAAATAGATGAATCGCAAAAACTTATAGTGAATTAAATGATACAGAAGAAATCGTACATATTTTATGACTTCATTTGTGAGCTTGCACGCTAAGTTGCTTCTATCATGTCCAACTCATTGCAACCCCATGGATTATAGCCGACAAGGCTTCTCCGTGCATGGATTCTCCAGGAAAGCATACTGGAGTTGCCATTTCCTACTCCAGGGAATCTTCCCAACCCAGATATTGAAACAGTGTCTCTTATGTCTCCTGCATTGGCAGGCGAGTTCTTTACCATCAGCGCCACCTGAGAAGCCCCATGATTTCATTTAAGTGAAGTTAAAAAGACAAAATTAATCATAGTGGCAGAAATGAGAATAGTGGTTGCCTAAACACTTAACTGATAAAGCAATTATTCTACAATTAAAAATAAAAAACTTAAAAACAAATACATTGTAAAGCAACTATACTCCAATAAAAATTAATAATAATTAATAATAATAATAATAATAAACACTTGATTGGGTTGACTCTGGCGGAGTACAGGCTGGAGTAAGAAAAATGTCCCACATTTTGATTGAGGTGGTGAGGTGGTAGTTATATGTAATTTTGCATTGATCAATACTTATTGAGTTGTATATTTAAGATCTATTCATTTAACTGTTTGCAAATTTTACCTCAACTAAAACGAAATACTTCCTGACCTCCTTTGAAATAAAGCTATTTTAAAGTAATATGACTTTACCATGAAGGAGACGAGTAGGGAAATTAATAATTGAAGAAAGCAGTTCATCTAGCATAGGAAGAAGATTAGCACTGATGAATTCTAAGCATAAATAAAAATCAAGTGTGCCTTTGCATATTAAAATCCTAAAATTTTCAAAGGTTAGATATCATAGGTATTACATAGTACTAGTTTAGTTGCTCAGTCATGTACCCATGGACTTTTTCTTGCAACCCCATGGACTCTCGCCCATCAGGCTCCTCTGTCCATGGGATTTTCCAGGCAAGAATACTGGAATGGGTTGCCATTTCCTTTCCCAACCCAGGAATTGAACCTATGTCTCCTGCATTGCATGCAGATTCTTTACAACCTAAGCCACCAGGGAAGCCCTAGGTATTATATATCTAATATAAAACCCAAAACTTGGAAACTAAAGCAGGAGGAAAAAAATATAGAAAAACCACCTTTAAATTACTATAAGAAAGAAAGATTGGCTTACTTCACTCTGTATAATGGGCTCCAGTTTCATCCATCTCATTAGAACTGATTCAAGTAAGCCAGAAAGATAAAGAACATTACAGCATACTAACACATATATATGGAATTTAGAAAGATGGTAACGATAACCCTATATGCAAAACAGAAAAAGAGACACAGAAGTACAGAACAGACTTTTGAACTCTGTGGGAGAAGGTGAGGGTGGGATGTTTCGAAAGAACAGCATGTATATTATCTATGGTGAAACAGACCACCAGCCCAGGTGGGATGCATGAGATGAGTGCTCGGGCCTGGTGCACTGGGAGGACCCAGAGGAGTCAGGTGGAGAGGGAGGTGGGAGGGGGGATCGGGATGGGGAATATGTGTAACCCTATGACTGATTCGTGTCAATGTATGACAAAACCCACTGAAATGTTGTGAAGTAATTGGCCTCCAACTAATAAAATAAAATTAAAAAAAAAAAAAGAAAGATTGGAGAGAAAAACAAGAAAGCAAGGTAAATGTATACTGTCAAACAGAGGAGTGATCAATTTTAAATATATTGTTATTGTTTTAGTCACGAAGTTGTGTCCAACACTTTTGAAGCCCATCAGACTCCTCTGTCAGTGGAATTTCCCAGGCAAGAATACTGGAGTGGCTTTCCGTTTCCTTCTCAAAGGTATCTTCCTGACCCAGGGATAGTACCTATTAAACATATTAGTATCACAGTAATATGAATAGGCCATACATTCCCATTTAAAGATGCAGACTAAAGACTCCAGGGGATCTTCCCGACCCAGGTCTCCTTCACTGAAGGCAGATTCTTTAACATCTGAGCCACCAGGGCAGTCTGTATTAAATGCTATAAGCATGTTTATTACAATTAAAATAATCATGCACTCAGACTGGGATAAAAATGATGGCAAGATATAGAGATTTTCAAAGGTAGAGAATATGTTTCTGTTTTGTTTTTGAGAAATTATAGATAATGTGTTGTTATTAAACAGTATTCATACTTAAACCCACATTCTCAAATATTAATTCTTATTCTTCATCTAAATGTGAATAATTTATTATGTTTCCAAAATTAACCATCAAGTCCCTAACAAACTCAATTCAATAACTAAGTGTAAAATGGAAAAGGATTAGAGAGTGGAAGTACATTTTAGAATCTATTTAAATGTTTTTGAGAAAATTAAAAAGAGCCTTAGCTAAACCAACACACACACACACACACACACACACACAAACATCTCAAAGGAGAGTTTGCAACTTGATGGGAACTTATAAGAACTGAATAGATTTTTATCTATTTTTGGCTGTGCTGGGTCTTCATTGCTGTCTGTGGACTTTTCTCTAGTTTTGGGGAACAAGGACTACTCTTTGTTGTAGTGCTCCGGCTTCTCATTGTGGTGGTTTCTCTTGTTATGGAGAACAGGCTCTAGGGCCTGTGGAATTCAGTAGTTGTGGCAGGTGGGCTCAGTAGTTGGGCTTCCTGGGCCCTAGAGCACAGGCTCAATAGTCGTGGCACATGGGATCTTCCTGGATCAAGGATTGAAACTGTGTCTCCTACATTGGCAGGCAGATTCTTTACCCATGGGTCACCAGGGAAGCCCCTGGACAAATATTTTTCAGTGCTAGCTCTGTGCCAGTCTCCTGGAACTAAGGACAGATCTTTGAACTGGACTCAACCTAGTGAGAGGGAATGACACTAATAAGAATAACAAAGAGAAGTAATGTCATGTTATAACTGCTGCAAAAGATTACAGAGAGGAGGGTGGGAGAGTGTATATATCTCACACAGGCTAGTAGAGATCTGAATGTAACAAGTCAGTGAAACATGGGACTCTTTGGAGCCTACAATTTCAGGCAAAGAAGAGCAAGTACAGAGGTTCTGAGTTGAGAATGTGTCTAGGGTACTGAATGAACATGAGTTCAGTTTGACCGAAACTCAGTAAATGAGTTAGATGACAATCCTGCAGGACATTTTCAGTGCTGTTGAAGGGTTAGGATTTTATTCTGGTGGAATGTAAAGATATTGGAAGTCTTCTGAACAGAGGCACATTTAAAAAATATCACTTTTGCTATTCGGTAGAAAATGGATGTCATTCAAGAGGTAAGATAAATGGACAATTGTTCAAATAGGAGAGATAGTAGGTTGGACTAAGATTTGGGGAAACATCCACCCTAGTTTGCTGGAGATAGTCCTAATTTGAACCTGTTGTCCCCACATAATTATTAGTAGCACTCATCACTGTTGTCATTGTTTAGTCACTGAGTTGTGTCTGACTCTTTTGTGACCCCATGGACTGTAGTCCACCAGGCTCCTCTGTCCATGGGATTTCCCAGGCACGAATACTGGAAAGGGTTCCATTTCCATTTCCTCCTCCAGAGGGTCTTCCTTTCCAGGGATCAAAGCTCCATCTCCTGCATTGGCAGGCAGATTCTTTACCACTGAACCACCAGGGAAACCCTGAATAGCACTTATATTTACTATCAAATATAGTGCTTTATTGGAGAAGGGCATGGCAACCCACTCCAGCATTCTTGCCTGTAAAATCCCATGGGCAGAGGAGCCTGATGGGCTACAATTCATAGGGTTGCACAGAGTTAGACATAACTGAAGTGACTTAGCAAGTATGTAAGCATAGTGCATAATATGGTCTTCTACCTGAGGGGATGGATGACAGTGAAAGTCCTGTGACATGGCCAGTATCAGGGTATATTTTGAAATAGAACTAGCAAGACTTTCTGATGGGTTAAATGTAAGATAGAGAGAAAAAGAAGTCAAAGATGATGGATGACAAAGTGTGGGAGCTTAGAAAGTGTGATTTAGCGGTGGCCTTATTGAGTGAGAAGTGCTAGCAGAGAAACTCTTCAGAGAGAAAAAGGTTTTGGAGGTGTTTTAGTTCAGAAGAAATTCCTGAGACTAGGATTTAGGTGTAAGTCATTTATTAAGAAAATGCTTCCAAGAGAGATGGATCAGGGAGTAGAGGAAGCAGAAAAAGGAAGGGGAGAAAGCTGAGCAAGAGTGCCATGGCAAGCTAAGTCCTCGGCCACACCTGATCCAAAGAGCTCTGGAGCATAAATCATATCTCAAAGCTTTTCCTGCCTTAAGACAATTTGGGATGGGTTTCTAGGGCCAGGAAATAGGAATAGGAACACCCAGGCACCTCACATTCCCTATAGTTATAAGCAGCTCCAGTAGCCCAAGGGCTATCCTTTAAGAAGGAGCTATGAACTGAATTATGTGCCCTCAAATTCATATGCTGACACCCTAATCCCTAATGTGATGGTATTCCAAGATGGGGTCTCTGGGAAATGATCAGGGTTAGATTAGTTCATCAGAGTGGGGCCCTAATCATAGAGTTAGTGGATTTGGAAGAAAAGGAAGAGAAAGCAATCTCTTCCTCCACTATGTGAGGATGCAACAAGAGGGCAGCCATCTACAAGCCAGAGAGATGACCTTCAGGAAACAAATCAAAGACATCTTAATCTCAGGTTTCTCAGACACTAGAACTGTGAGGAAAATAGCTTTCTGTTTTTTTTGTTTGTTTGTTTGTTTTTTTTTTCCAGCCATCCAGACTGTGGTACTTTGTTATGGCAGCCTAGAGAGATTAAGACAAATGGTTACAGGTACAACTCAATAGACCCAACGCTTGGCAAAGCTGAGGGGTGGACAGGTCTGAACCTGCAAACAGAGAAGAGAAATCTCAGACACTCTGGGTGGAGCACCAAGGACAATGGGCTGTAGTGTCCACTTCAGAGCTTACAGTGAAAAGTTCACTTGAGCAGGCATTGAGGCATGTTGTATCATCAAATCAAATGAGTAGACAGCTGGATATATGAGTTAAGAGAGAGGTTGGGAATAAAGATAGATGTGTTAAGTCAGTGGTATTTAAAGACAGGATTCCTGAAGTCATCAGTGAATGAAGAGAATTAAGCTCTATGCTAGCCACTGAGTGAGGCTCAGAGAAAGTTTGACATACCATCCATGCACTTGAACGACCTTGATCTTATTTGAGCAATGTGTAGCTAAGACATTATGGCTTTCAAGGGGTGAAGTCTGTGGTAAGTCTTCATAGTGTTCTTGGTTTGTTTTTGACTATTTTATCTTATATCTTTATCCATTTCTACATCTCTGCCCTCCACCTCTTTGCTTGGGAAAAGGTATACTCAGCATCTTTTTCTTCTCCTCTTTATGCAGAAACATCATCAAAATCACATCCATTTTAACCGTAGTTCATTTTAGACCAAAGATATGCAAATATATGGTGCTGTGATATGTTTGAGAATCCCTTGAGTTTTTTAATTACCTCAAGTTAGTTTTAAAATTCTCATAGAATATGAATTTAAATAATTCTACAAAAAACAAACAAAATCCAAAGCAACAGATCCCATGCCTTTGAAGGCAGGGCAGTTTTTACTAAATAAAATAAATACGTGTTAAGTGGGTCAGAGGAGTTGAAGTTGGAGGGATTTACTCTTGCTGTTGTTGTCCAGTTGCCAAGGTGTGTTAGACTCTTCAAGACCCTGTAACTGAAGCATACCAGGTTTCCCTGTCACTCACCATCTCCTGGAGTTTGCCCAAGTTTATGTTCATTGAGTCAGTGATGGCATCCAACCATCTCATCTTCTGTCACCCTCATGATAACTGCCTAGTCATGGCAAAGGGGCTTGCATAATTCAATGAAGCTATAAGCCATGCCATGCAGGGCCACCCAAGATGGATGGGTCATAGTGGAGAGTTCTGACAAAATGTGATCCACTGGAGGAGGGAATGACTCCAGTATACTTCCCATGAGACTCCCACAAACTGTATAAAAAGGCAAAAAGATTGATTCTTAAATGACCGTTAATTCTCAACTCCCCAAATTTTAATGTTTATAGTAGTATAACTCTTGACTTTGAAGGATACAAAACAGGCTCTTCAGGACAACTTGAAGTGCTTATACCATTCCCATAAAGAATCATCTAATCTTTGCTTGAATCCTAATCATAGGAAAATCAGAACTTCCTGAAGCCACACTTTCTTAAGGAGATACCAATATCTCCTTTCTTTGCTGACACTAGTTTGTTC
Source organism: Muntiacus reevesi (assembly GCF_963930625.1). Taxonomy (NCBI): domain Eukaryota; kingdom Metazoa; phylum Chordata; class Mammalia; order Artiodactyla; family Cervidae; genus Muntiacus; species Muntiacus reevesi. The sequence goes on along the minus strand of NC_089256.1, from coordinate 4,592,864 downwards.
TTTACACTAGTCTAGACAACAGAACAAGTCCTTTTATATTAAGTTCTTAAATGTTATTAACTAATAAATTGTTTTATTAAAATTACTTGAATAAAACTGTTTTTTATTTTTCATTTTGCCTTGCTTCTTCATCAACACAATTAGTCAGACAGTGACTAGAGCATGTGGGAGAGTAACAACTGGTAACATTAGCTAACTTATATTGATCCAGTTCTAGCCCTTTGCATGTTTATATATATGGTATGAATCCTCCTCACAACAACTCTATCAGCCTGATACTATTACTATACCCTGTCTAGAAAAGAGGTACAGAAATGCTGAGAAACTGGCCCAAGGTCATTGAGTTAGTAGGCAGTCATGCAGAACTCAAATCCCAACCATCTGAGCCTGGAGTCCAAGCTCATAGCCATCCTGATATACCGCCCTGGTTAACAGAGTACTGGTGCTGTATTTGGACTTGCTCCCTTACCCTTTTCCAATTAAGGCCCCACAGCATAACTTTACCTCACAATAGCCAAGGCCACTTGTGGTTGTCATTTTTGTGCTTGGTTTCAAAAGGGCTCAAGCCACTGCTTCTCAGGACACAGGAAATTTATGAGGCAGCTTATAGTCTCCATTCTATAAACTGATGAAATTCTATTAATCTCCCCTCCACTAATTTGATTTGGTGTGTTCCTTTCATGGAAGACACTAGCTCATCATAAATCTGACAGGCTTTCTGCTCATGCTGCATTGCTTTTATTATTATTGTATTACAGAGTTTCAGTAACTCGGATTTAGGATTACAGACAAAACTGCCAGAAAAATTTACAGCAGGCTGTCATCCCCACATTTTTATAGCTTGGCTTGTTGCACAGTTTCTTTAAAAAATCTTAACACTTAACCCTTGACTTCGGTTTAAAAATACAATTTGTGCTTTTTCTATCTATAAGAACTATTATTTTGAGTTAATGAAAGCAATTCCTGGTTCTTAGTCTTTTTACATCTTCAGCATGAAATTTGGAAATATTCTAAATAGGAACATTTCCTAGGTTAGTCAATAGCAATTAGGCATTGCACTTAATTTGTTAGCATTCTAATATTGCATCTTTAAAAATGCACTTGGAGGACTTACAATGTCACCTCAAATAAAACTTAAGTGTAATCTGAATCCTTGCAATGTGATTCTTAGTTTGGAGAAAAGGCAAAGCTTGTTCATTATTATGCTGAGGAGGGCATCTAATGCTTTAAAAGGACAAAGATAACTATTAATTACATGCTGAGAATTTTATTTTTAGAAAAGAATTATGAGATGTAAGGTAATTATCTAAATTAATTGATTTTCACATTATTAATGATGGAAATAACTAGGTTCTATTCATATGCCTCTCAGAATAATAAGTGGTTTATTTGTATTATCACACTAAAATGTGTCAACAATCTTATAAGATGATTAAATGTTTTAAAGCAATACAAAATACAATGTATTGTCTTAGATTTCCCAGAATACAGACATATCATGTATTAAATTCTTACATACAGTAAAGTTTGCTCTGACAATTTTTTTTTTTAATGTATATTTTCAGCTCTAGTCATCTTGTGCCAGAAACCCCTGGACAAATTTATGGAGGCAGAAAGAAAGCATTTTTATGAGACAATACTTTTCTTATATCAGTGAATATTTGAGAACCACTTCTGGGTGTTCTTGAAACATTCCAGCACAAATGAGCCAGGGCATGCCTGCAGGTTCTGTCAATATCTGCACTACTCAAACCTACTTCATCTTCATAAGATTATTTATTTAAGCTTTTATAAGAGAATAGAGGGCATCTTAGGTAACTGTAGTCATGACATTAAAAAGACGCTTGCTTCTTGGAAGAAAAGCAATGACAAACCTAGACAGCGTATTAAAAAAGCAGAGACATTACTTTGCCGACAAAGGTCTGTATAGTATATATAGTCAAAGCTATGTTTTTTCCAGTGGTCACATACAGTTGTGAGAGCAGGACTGAGTGCCAAAGAACTGATCAGACATGACTAAAGTAATTTAGCGCACATGCAAAAGAATAGAGCAAGAGTATGGAACGAAGAGAGGGGACTATTTTTTAGTATTAATTTCCCCATGCTTGCTTGTGTTAGAGTTTTTTTTTTGTTGTTTGTTTTTTTAAAACAGGCCTCTTCGTCACCTCTTTTGGGTTGGAGGACAGTGTAGAAATCTCTCAAGTTTCTGTTTGGATCTTTGCAAGGATGGATGCAGAAACTTTGGGAGCAGGGCAGAGAGACAATAGTGTGGGTCACGTGCATGCTGTTACTTCAATCCTGTCCAACTATTTCTGACCCTATGGGCTGTAGTCTGCCAGACTCCTCTGTCCAAGAGATTCTCCAGGCAAGAATGCTGGAGTGAGTTACCATGCCCTTTCCAGGGGATTTTCCCAACGCAGGGATAGAATCTTTGTCTCTTATGTCTCCTGCATTGGCAAGCTAGTTCTTTTCCACTAGAACCACTTGGAAAGCCCAGTGTGGGTCATACTTGATACTTAATGCTACCTTGAATAGAAAACCAAAGGACTTTAAAGAAAAACACTTTGGTTAAATGTTGATCTTTTCTTTATTGTTTTTTCCACTTATTTTTATTAGTTGGAGGCTAATTACTTTACAATATTGTGGTGGTTTTTGCCATACATTAACATGAATCAGCCATGGATTTACATGTATTTCCCCATCCAGATTCCCACTCCCACCTCCCTCTCCACCCGATCCCTCTGGTTCTTCCCAGTGCACCAGCCCCAAGCACTTGTCTCATGCATCCAACCTGGGCTGGTGATCTGTTTCACCATAGATAATATACATGTTTCGATGCCATTCTCTCTAAACATCCCACCCTCGCCTTCTCCTACAGAGTCCAAAAGTCTGTTCTATACATCTGTGTCTCTTTTTCTGTTTTGCATATAGGGTTATCATTACCATCTTTCTAAATTCCATATATATGAGTTAGTATACTGTATTGGTGTTTATCTTTCTGGATTACTTCACTCTGTATAATGGGCTCCAGTTTCATCCATCTCATTAGAATGGATTCAAATGAATTCTTATTAATGGCTGAGTAATATTCCATGGTGTATATGTACCACAGTTTCCTTATCCATTCGTCTGCTGATGGGCATCTAGGTTGCTTCCATGTCCTGGCTATTATAAACAGTGCTGTGATGAACATTGGGGTACACGTGTCTCTTTCAGATCTGGTTTCCTCAGTGTGTATGTCTAGAAGTGGGATTGCTGGGTCGTATGGCAGTTCTATTTCCAGTTTCTTAAGGAATCTCCACACTGTTCTCCATAGCGGCTATAGTAGTTTGCATTCCCACCAACAGTGTAAGAGGGTTCCCTTTTCTCCACACCCTCTCCAGCATTTATTGCTTGTAGACTTTTGAATAGCAGCCATCCTGACTGGCGTGTAATGGAACCTCATTGAGGTTTTGATTTGCATTTCTCTGATAATGAGTGATGTTGAGCATCTTTTCATGTGTTTGTTAGCCATCTGTATGTCTTCTTTGGAGAAATGTCTGTTTTGTTCTTTGGCCCATTTTTTGATTGGGTCATTTATTTTTCTGGAATAGAGTTGCAGGAGTTGCTTGTATATTTTTGAGATTAATCCTTTGTCTGTTTCTTCATTTGCTATTATTTTCTCCCAATCTGAGGGCTGTCTTTTCACCTTGCTTATAGTTTCCTTTGTTGTGCAAATGTTTTTAAGTTTCATTAGGTCCCATTTGTTTATTTTTGCTTTTATTTCCAATATTCTGGGTGGTGGGTCATAGAGGATCCTGCTGTGATTTATGTCACAGAGTGTTTTGTCTATGTTCTCCTCTAGGAGTTTTATAGTTTCTGGCCTTACATTTAGATGTTTAATCCATTTTGAGTTTATTATTGTGTGTGGTGTTAGAAAGTGTTCTAGTTTCATTCTTTTACAAGTGGTTGACCCGTTTTTCCCAGCCCCACTTGTTAAACAGGTTGTCTTTTTTCCATTGTATATTCTTGCCTTCTTTGTTGAAGATAAGGTGTCCATAGGTTCATGGATTTATCTCTGGGCTTTCTATTCTGTTCCATTGATCTATATTTCTGTCTTTGTGCCAGTACCATACTGTCTTGATGACTGTGGCTTTGTAGTATAGTCTGAAGTCAGGCAGGTTGATTCCTCCAGTTCCATTCTTCTTTCTCAAGATTGCTTTGGCTATTTGAGGTTTTTTTTTTTTTTTTTTTTTTTTTTTTTTTTTTGTATTTCCAAACAAGTTATGAAATTATTTGTTCCAGTTCTGTGAAAAATACCGTTGGTAGCTTGATAGGGATCACATTGAATCTATAGATTGCTCTGGGTAGTATAGTCATTTTGACAATATTGATTCTTCCAATCCATGAACACGGTATATTTCTCCATCTGTTGTGTCCTCTTTGATTTCTTTCATCAGTGTTTTATAGTTTTCTATGTATAGGTCTTTTGTTTCTTTAGGTAGATATACTCTTAAGTATTTTATTCTTCTTGTCTCAATGGTGAATGTTATTGTTTCCTTAACTTCTCTTTCTGTTTTCTCATTGATACTGTATAGGAAGACAAAGGTTTTCTGTGCGTTAATTCTATATCCTGCAACTTTACTATGTTCGTTGATTAGCTCTAGTAATTTTCTGGTAGAGTCTTTAGGATTTTCTATGTAAAGGATCATGTCATCTGCTTAAAAATTAGGGCAGAAATACATGCAAATGAAACTAAAGAGACCATGGCAAAAATCAACAAAGCTAAAAGCTGGTTTTTTGAAAAGATAAACAAAATAGACAAACTGTCAGCAAGACTCGTTAAGAAACAAAGGGAGAAGAACCAAATTAACAAAATTAGAAATGAAAATGGAAATATCACAACAGACAACACTGAAATACAAAGGATCATAAGAGATTACTACCAGCAGCTCTATTGGAAGAAATGGACAAATTCTTAGAAAAGTATAACTTTCCAAAACTGAACCAGAAATAAATAGAAGATCTTAACAGACCCAACACAAGCAAGGAAATCAAAACTGTAATCAGAAGTCTTCCAGCAAGCAAAAGCCCAGGACCAGATGGCTTCACAGCTGAATTCTACCCAAAATTTAGAGAAGAACTAACACCTATCTTACTCAAACTGTTCCAGAAAATTGCAGAAGAAGGTAAACTTCCAAACTCATTCTATAAGGCCACCATCACCCTAATTCCAAAACCAGACAAAGATGCCACAAAAAAAGAAAACTACAGGCCAATATCACTGATGAACATAGATGCAAAAATCCTTAACAGAATTCTAGCAAACAGAATCGAACAACATATTAAAAAAAATCATGCACCGTGACCAAGTGGGCTTTATCCCAGGGATGCAAGGATTCTTTAATATCCACAAATCAATCAATGTAATACACCACATTAACAAATTGAAAGATAAAAACCATATGATTATCTCAATAGATGCAGAAAAAGCCTTTGACAAAATTCAACATCCATTTATGATTAAAACTCTCCAGAAAGTAGGAATAAATGGAACATACCTCAACATAATAAAAGCTATATATGACAAATCCACAGCAAGCATTATCCTCAATGGTGAAAAATTGAAAGCATTTCTCCTAAAATCAGGAACAAGACAAGGGTGCCTGCTCTCACAGTTTTGGAAGTTTTGGCCACAGCAATCAGAGCAGAAAAAGAAGTAAAAGGAATCCAGATAGGAAAAGAAGAAGTGAAACTCTCTCTGTTTGCAAATGTTGATCTTTTCAAGTAGCTGTCCCCAGTCTTTTTGGCAAGAGGGAATGGTTTTGTGGAAGACATTTTTTCCACAGATCAGATGGGGGAGGATGGTTTGGGGATAATTCAAGTATATTACATTTATTGTGCACTTTATTTCTATTACTATTACATCAGCTCCACCTTAGATTATCAGGCATTAAATCCCAGAGGTTGAGGACCCCTGAGTTAAATACTTGAACTTTTTGCTTACTTTCTCAGTGAGTTTTAAAAGAAAAAAGAAATTAAAGGAATCAAAGATGGTCAGAAAGTTGAGGCATATTAGATACCCAAGAGAAGATGTTTGCTAGTTAATGAGGTATAGAACTCTCAATTAGAGCTAGGAGAGAAGTCAGAGGTCAGTGGCTAGTTAAATACATAGGTACAAACATATTTTTTGATCTTGCATATAGGATTTATATATATATATATATATATATATATATATATATAGTACAAGAGATGAAAATATACATTCTCATGCTTATAAAATAGCTGCATTTGGTGTATTTGAATTTGAGAATTGGCCAGAGAGGGCTTTAGCTTTTTCTATGTTTGAATCTTTTCAGTTGAGAGTATATTCACAAATGCTATATGATATTAAAAATTAATACAGTTTTAGAAATAAGAAAATGTCAGCAACAGGCTTGGGCTAGGCTCTGATGGAATAAAATGTTGTTATATGTCAATGCAAGAGAGGTGAGCTGTTCTTTTCAAATTAGGTGGATCTGGTGAAACATGACCATTTTCTTGACTTCCCTCTGACTCTAACTTCTTACCGCCTTAGGAATATTTATTCACCTTTTAAGAAATATCCAGCATTCCTACCTTTGTGATGCCTTATTCTATGGCTCCCATTACTGGTTACCTTCCATTCCTCCTCTTCTCTGTGTTGCCCACCTAGGCTTCCAAACAATTAAGCTCCCTAATTGACTTCCTATTGAGTTTGGCAATTGGGGACCATATGGATGAGATTAGAAGGTGGAAGGACAGAAACGCCGTGGTATTTCTTCCCTTGACATCTCCCTTCCTCAGCTACATTTTTCTCAATAGCCACATGCCACTATGATGGCAGCTCCTGCAGAAAAGAGAAAGGAGACAGGAACCTCTTCTGTGGCCTCTGATCTCAGTTCTACTTTGTTTAAAATTAATTTTTATCGGAGTATACTTGTTTTACAATATTTTGTTAGTTTTTACTGTACAGTAAAGTGAAACAGCTTTGTGTGTGTGTGTATACATATATATATGTATATACATACATATATATATATCCCCAGTTTTGAATTCCCTTCCCTTTTATGTCACCAACGAGCACAGAGTAGGGTTCCCGGAGCTATACAGTAAGTTCTCATTAGTCATCTATTTTACACATAGCATCAATACTGTATATATGTCAACCCTAGTCTCCCAATTCATCCCACCCTATTTCCCTGCTTGGTATCCATATTTTTGTTCTCTATGTCAGTGTCTCTATTTCTGTTTTTCAAATAAGATCATCCATATCATTTTTCTAGACCCCACATGTATGCATTAATATACTATGTTTTTTTTTTTCTTTCTGACTTAGTTTACTCTATACAACAATCTCTATATCCATGCACATCTCTAAAAATGACCCAATTTTGTTCCTTTATGTGACCAAGAAATATTTCATTGTATATATGTACCATGTCTTTATCCATCCGTCTGCTGATGGGCACTTACGTTGCTTGCTTTTCCTGGCCATTGTAGTGTTCCGCGGCTACTTTCTTTGCTATCTCTATTTCTTCCCCTTAGTCATACCAGATCTGGCAACAGCTTGCTGCTGTTGCTAGTTTCTTGTTGTATCAGCATCCCTTATCATTCCTTTAAACACCCTTGACCTCTCTTCATTTCTTTTTGTGAAACTTTCAGAGTTGAGTGTTACATCTGAAGAGGCCTTTGACCAATAAACTTCCTCAGAGTTGTGCCCACTGCTCTTGAGTTTCACATAAGCCTCTAACACAGCATCTATCAGTGTGGTCAACTTTGAAATTTATTTTTTCTCATGAAGATCTGTGAGCAATATCTCCTGTTAACTGTAAATATATATATAGATGATCTTTATTTTTTGCTACATCAATAGCTTCCATTCTAAGGCAAAGTGCTATCTCCTGCTTGGATGACTATAATTCCTCCTAACTGATCCCCAGGTCTACTTTTGCTCCAGTGTAATCTATTTTCAACCCAGGATCCAGAATCATCCTTGGATCTACTCTCCACTCAGTCTTCCAGTGACTCGTCATTGCACTTAAAGTAAAATGAAACTTGCTGATCATGGCCTCATGGCCCTACAACTTTTAAGTACACTATATCTTTGTTCTCACCTTTCCCATCAATCCCAGGCTATGCTTCAGTCTCAATGTCTTGTTGTCCATATTCTGAACACAAGGGCCTTGGCAGGGATTTTCCTTTGCCTAGACCACTGTCCCTAGATAACTGCATTACCATTCCCTGCTGTGTTAAATCTCTGCTCAAGAACAACATGGAGATATTCACTTTCCTTCAGAAGGGGCTTTATTTCTTCTTTCTGGCTCTTAATAGCTACTTAGTTTATCCTTATTTAATTTTATTTTTCTCTCCCTACTCTACAGTGTAAATTCTCATAGAAAAATTGTTTTGTATTTTAATCACTAAATTCCAAGTAAGTAAGCTTTTACCTATTTTCAAATTTAATAATACATATACCAATGTAGTGGCTTCCTATGTGGCATTAGTGGTAAAGAACTCGAATGCTAATGCAGAAGACATAAGAGAGGCAGGTTTGACCACTGGGTGGCAAGATCCCCTAAAGGAGGCATGGCAGCTGACTCCAGTATTCTTTCCTGGTGAATCTTCTGGACAGAGGAGCCTGGATGACTACAATCCATAGGACTGCAAAGAGTAGGACATGACTAAAGCGACTTAGGACACACACATATACCAACATAGATATGTTTAAGTGATACAAACGTGATGTTAGAGAACAGGGTTATTGGCTATATATCTTCTTTATGAAGGACAGATGTTGAAGCTGAAACTCCAATACTTTGGCCACCTGATGCAGAGAGCTGACTCATTGGAAAAGACCCTGATGCTGGGAAAGATTGAGGGCAGGAGGAGAAGGAGACAACAAAGGATGAGATGATAGGTTAGCATCACTGACTCAATGGACATGGGTTTGGGTGGACTCTGGCAGTTGGTGATGGACAGGGAGGCCTGGTGTGCTGTAGTTCATGGGGTCACAAAGAGTTGGACACAACTGAACAACTAAACTGAACTGATCTTTTTATTTTTTTAAAATTTCAATAAATTATTTATGTGATACACTGAATGTGTGTGTGTGTGTGTATATAAAATATAATAGAATGGGAAAGACTGGAGATCTCTTCAAGAAAATTAGAGATACCAAGGGAACATTTCATACAAAGATGGGCTCAATAAAGGACAGAAATTGTAGGGACCTAACAGAAGCAGAAGATATGAAGAAGAGGTGACAAGATTACATAGAAGAACTCTACAAAAAAGATCTTCATGACCCAGATAATCACAATGGTGTGATCACTCACCTAGAGCCAGACATCCTGGAATGTGAAGTCAGTTGCGCCTTAGGAAGCATCACTACAAACAAAGCTAGTGGAGGTGATGGAATTCCAGTTGAGTTATTTCAAATCCTACAAGATGATGTTGTGAAAGTGCTGCACTCAATATGCCAGTAAATTTGGAAAACTCAGTAGTGGCTACAGGACTGGAAAAGGTCAATTTTCATTCCAATCCCTAAGAAAGGCAATCCCAAAGAATACTCAAACTACCGCACAATAGCACTCATCTCACATGCTAGTAAAGTGATGCTTAAAATTCTGCAAGCCAGGCTTCAGCAATACATGAACCATGAACTTCCAGATGGTCAAACTGGTTTTAGAAAAGGCAGAAGAACCAGAGACCAAATTGGCAACATCGCTGGATCATTGAAAAAGCAAGAGAGTTCCAGAAAAACATCTATTTCTGCTTTATTGACTATGCCAAAGCCCTTGACTGTGTGGATCACAATAAACTGTGGAAAATTCTGAAAGAGATGGGAATACCAAACCACCTGACCTGACTGTTGAGAAACCTGTATGCAGGTCAGGAAACAAGTTAGAACTGGACATGAAACAACAGACTGGTTCCAGATAGGAAAAGGAGTACGTCAAGGCTGTATATTGTCACCCTGCTTATTTAAATTATATGCAGAGTACATCATGAGAAACGCTGGGCTGGATGAAGCACAAGCTGGAATCAAGGTTGCTGGGAGAAATATCAATAAACTCAGATATGCAGATGACACCACCCTTATGGCAGAGAGTGAAGAGGAACTGAAAAGCCTCTTGATGAGAGTGAAAGAGGAGAGTGAACAAGTTGGCTTAAAGTTCAACATTCAGAAAACTAAGGTCATGGCATCCGGTCCCATCACTTCACGGAAAATAGATAGGGAAACAGTGGAAACAGTGGCTGACTTTATTATTCTTGGTTCCAAAATCACTGCAGATGGTGATTGCAGCCATGAAATTAAAAGACGCTTACTCCTTGGAAGGAGAGTTATGACCAAACTAGACAGTATATTGAAAAGCAAAGACATTACTTTGTCAGCAAAGGTCCATCTAGTCAAGGCTATGATATTCCCAATTGTCATGTATGAATATGAGAGTTGGACTGTAAAGAAAGCTGAGTGCTGAAGAATTTATGCTTTTGAACTTTGGTGTTGGAGAAGATTCTTGAGAGTCCCTTGGACTGCAAGGAGATCCAACCAGTCCATCCTAAAGATCAGTGCTGAGTGTTCATTGGAAGGACTGATGATGAAGCTAAAGCTCCAATACTTTGGCTACCTGATGCGAAGAGCTGACTCATTTGAAAAGACCTTGATGCTGGGAAAGATTGAGGGCAGGAGGAGAAGGGGACAACAGAGGATAAGATGGTTGGATGGCATCATTGACTCAGTGAACATGGGTTTGGGTGGACTCTGGCAGTTGGTGATGGACAGGGAGGCCTGGCATGCTGTGGTTCATGGGGTTGCAAAGAGTCGAACATGACTTAGTTACTGAACTGAACTGAATATACATATACATATATACATGTTTATACACACACACACACATACATATATATGTGTGTGTGTATATATATATATATATATATGTATATATATATATATATATACACACGTTCTGATATATAGGGTCATGTGGCCACCCTTAGCTTATGGAAAGGTAAATATTTTTAAATGGAAATATTGCCATCAGGTATCAAATTAGGTTCACATCAATTTTTAAAAATGGAATAAAAATTAGCACCTAGCAATTTCTAGCAGTATAACTAAATACATGCATGCGTACTCAGTCTCTTCAGTTGTCTCCAGCTCTTTGTGAACCCTAGGACCATAGCCAGGCTCCTCTGCCCATGGGATTTTCCAGGTAAGAATATTGGAGTAAATTGCCATGCCCTTCTCCAAGCGATCTTCCAGACCCAGGGATCGAACCCGTGTGTCCTGCATCTCCTGCCCTGCAGGTGGATTCTTTACTGCTGAGTCACCAGGGAAGCCCAGCTAAACACATACCAAACTAAATATACACACACTATTGTGTGTGTGTGTGTGTACATGTGTGTTTGGCAGATGGATCTTTGTGCATAGATAGTAATTTCATGTGTTTTCCCTAAATCAAAGTGGGCTAATATGAATATGAACCAACATGATTTCAGCCACATACCTAAAAACATTGAATGATCACGGGAAATCCATATCAATTAATTTACAAATGCTGAAACTGAGAAGTGAGTTTGGATACTTACTTTATGAATATTTTATGCATATATGAGCATTTAAATATTAAATAATTTGTAAGTATCTATTACCCTTGCCACATTTAACTCAGATTGTCTATTTAAAGCTTCTTTTGGTATAACACCATTATTTAGTCTGGTATATGTGTTTACTTATACTGTTAGACCTTGATAGATGTTTATGTAATTTTTATTCCATTTTTTTAAATTAATAAAAGCCTAATTTGGGATCTGTTGGAAATATGTCTATTTAAAAATACTTACCTTTCTATAAATGGGTGGCCATGTGACCCTGTTCTGACAGGTGAGAGGTCTAGAGTACTTTTTTGAGTGAGTTTCTATAAATTTTATTATTTTTCTGATGGAAGGAAAAACAAGCTCAGCTAATATACACTTTTTTAGCTTTTGCATTTCTGTATGGAATGAGGATGTGGTAGAGTTATAGCACTGAATCCTTGGTTTTTCCTTCTTTATCCTCATTGAATCATTTATATATTTACATATATGCATGTAATTATTTTGTGAATATGAACTTTTTATAACTATTATTTTCATTTTAGTTGTTATATTCAACAATGGATCATGAAATCTCACTAAATCAGTTGGGGAAAAAATAGCTCATTCTTTTTAACTGCAGCATAATGGTCTACGATATGGATAGATGTCAAATTATACAATTATTTCATCATGGAGGCCATTCAACTGACTGAAATTTTTCTTTCCACTTGATGATATTTTTAATTAGAATTTCTATGAAAATATATAAAAACAATACAAATGCTTTTATTGTTGAGCATCTTTTCTATAATGAAACATTTAGAGAGAAATTTATCTGTACTGGAGACTGAGGAATAAATCTCAGGGTAGCTGCACTATTTTGGACAAGGTTTTGCAACCTCAGTTGTCTGGTGGATGCTATTTACTTAATAAATTTTCCTTTTATTCTCATTGCCATGTTCAGGCCCATTGATATATATGTATGCATTGGGTGGTTCAAAGTTCTATAGTGTTTCTAAGTAGAAAATTCATTTGAATAAAACAACTCTTTTAAAAGAAAATTAATCATAGCTATACATAGACAGTTAACCAAATATCTGGATTTGACATGCAAAATTGTTGTTGTTCAGTCACTCAGTTGTGTCTGACTCTTTGTGACCCCATGGTGTGCAATGTGCAAGCCTTCCCTATCCTTCACCAATCTCCCCAGCTTGCTCAAACTCATATCCATTGAGTCGGTGATGCCATCCAACCATCTCATCCTCTGTCATCCCCTTCTCTTGCCTTCAATCCTTTCCAGCATCAGGATCTTTTCTAATGAGTTGGCTCTTCACATCAAGTGGCCAAAATATTGGAACTTCAACTTTATCATCAGTCCTTCCAACGAATATTCAGGATTGATTTCCTTTAGGTTTGACTGATTTGAACTCCTTGAAGTCCCAGGGACTCTCAAGAGTCTTTTCCAATACCACAGTTCAAAAGCATTAATTCCTTGGGGCTCAGTTTTCCTTATGGTCCAGCGCTCACAGCCATACTTGAAAAATAGGACTATGGTGAAAATATATTTGGGATTTTGTTTTCTAAAGCATCTTTCTGGATTATTTGAATAATACTTAAATCTTTTCTTCCCCAATTTTCTGTGCAGATATTACCAAATCATATAAAGGAAAGTAAATATACACAGCATGCATGCATTGGAGAAGGGAATGGCAACTCTCTCCAGTAGTCTTGCCTGGAGCATCCTAGGGATGGAGGAGCCTGGTGGGCTGCCATCTCTAGGGTCGCAGAGAGTCAGAAATGAGTGAAGAAGCTTAGCAGCAGCAGCAGCAGTGTCAACTTGTGATCAATGAGATGTTTTTTTTTGCATTTTTCTGCTCGTTAAATTTTTTTTTATCTGATCAAGTCATCATCGTTTTAAGCTGCTTTCAAACACGCTTAATGCCTACACATTTATTTAAAAATACCAAGATTTAAATATAGAAAGCAATTTTACAAGTAATTTACAAATGATTAGAAATCTCCCAAAAGGAAGTGCACAAAAGTGAGAGCAAACTAACATATGTTAACTAAGGAAAATCATCCTTTTGGTGCTTTTATTTCAGAGTTGAATTCAAAGCTGGTTTTCTGAGTTTTCACTTTTCTTCCTTAACTTGAAAAATGAAATGGAAGATTGATTTGTGTATAGCAGAAAGTTTTGGGGAGTCAAGTTAAAAATAAGGCTATACACAGATTTTCCAGACAATTTGGTACAGGAAACTTGTTGAATTTTGTTTGCATTTTCTTAATGGCTTAACTTTATTCTGCATCTGCATTTTGCAAGTACAGGATATGACTAAGTGGGTGTTAGAGACAACTGTATCTGAGAAATAGATGAGTGTAGAGAATAGAATTGGATCCCAAAGGAGAATATAGAGGCTCTAGGTCCATAGGACTCACTGAATTTCATTAAGGAGTTTTCATAAATTGTGGAATAGTGCTTACATCCCCTTTCCTACTCCCAGCTGAACTCCATATATTATATTACTAGATTCCCTCCAAAAATGTACAAATTCACACCTTCTGCTGGAGGAAAGGTTGGCAACATGGGTTTCCATACCTGAGACCCTGACTATACAGTCATGAGTTTGCTGATATTGCATCACATGGCCAAAATCTCTTTCCTACCCTTTAATTTTATTTATTTTTGAAATATATCAATTTTCCAGGGTCTTCTTTTCATTGTTCTTAAAATGTGCTTATTCTATCTCACCTGTAATTGTACCACATACATTGACATTTACATTGGTCATTTGGTCATTCTCAATATTTTGTAATTTTCTTTATTAATTTTTATATTACAAAAACAAGAATGACAATGTCATAATGACATTCAGGAGTCTAGGCAGTGACAAAGGAATGACAGTGTTTTGTAAAACAATTCTGTTTTAATCCACACCACCAAATATGTGGGTACATTCTATTTAGGGAGTAAATGTATTTTTCCAGTCGGTTTTTTTTTCTAAACTATTTCACATTTCAGTGATTCTAATATGTTCTGCTTGAATGTTTCTAGTATAGGGATTGCTGCTTGACATCAGCCTATTCCATGCTATTAAATAAATGTGATTACCAGAATTACCCAATTATCTTCTTTCTGTTGGTCCTGGTACTGACCTTTAGAGAAACAGAACAAATTTACTCTGTCTTATCTATGAAAGGGATTTGCTGTTGCAAATACAGTGGTTAATTTCTTGCCTAGTTTGAATACTCTCATTCAAATTTTCTCTATATAGCATGATTTTACACCCTTGATAATGATGGTCATTATCTAATGGTTATGTTTGGTTTTGCTGAGTCTCTTTTTTAAATTCAATTATTACCCATGTATCTAGCACCTACTATACATTAAATACTGGGTTAGAGTCTAGGGAAAATTTATTTTTATTTAACAAACATTTAGATATACTTTTTTGCTCTAGGATTCATTCTATGTGCCATATAAGTGTAAACACAATTAGACCTTTTATCTAATGTATTATTTGGGTACTATTATTATCTCCATTCATGTATGAGAAAAGCAAGGTACAAGAAAATTAAATAACATCTATTGTCACACTTAAAAGAAGCTTGCTCCTTGGAAGAAAAACTATGGCCAACCTAGATAGCATATTAAAAAGCAGAGACATTACTTCGTTGACACAGGTCTGTCTAGTTAAAACTATGGTTTTTCCAGTAGTCATGTATGGATGTGAGAGTTGGACCATAAAAAAAGCTGAGTGCCGAAGAACTGATGCTTTTGAACTGTGGTGTTGGAGAAGACTCTTGAGAGTCCCTTGGACTACAAGGAGATCTAACCAGTCAATCCTAAAGAAAATAAGTTCTGAATATTGATTGGAAGGACTGATGCTGAAGCTGAAGCTCCAAAACTTTGACTACCTGATGTGAAGAATTGTCTTGTTTGAAAAGACCCTGATGCTGAGAAAGATGGAAGGTGGGAGGAGTAGGGGATGACAGAGGATGAGATGGTTGGAAGGCATCACCAACTTGATGGGACATGAATTTGAGCAAGCTCTGGGAGATGGTGATGTACAGGGAAGCCTGGCATGCTGCAGTCCATGGGGTCGCAAAAAATCAGACACAATTGAGCTACTGAACTGAACTGATTGTCACACTGTTAAGTGGTAGAACCAGGTTTTTAACACAGGATATCTCTTTCAGAGTCCTCTAAGGTACACTCTTTCTCATACACTGTGTTTGCTCTCATGCAAAGGTTCTTTATGAACACAAAATTTTGTAACCCTAAGACACACAAGGTGGAGCTCACCTAGAGAAGGAAAAAAAGCCTGTCCTTGGAGACCTTGGCAATATCCTAAATCAACTCTCATCTGAAGCAACTGCTCTGTAAGTTAATTTTCTGCCCAGTAAAACCAGTCTTCTACTATAATACAACCACAGTAGTGAAAAAATTATACACACACACACACACACACACACATATATATATATTGCTTTGTGCAGATATGAGTTTAATAGGACTTCTTATGGTCACAATACTGTACTTTCTTAAATTATTAAATATGCTATGTAAGCAATACTTAAAAACTGGCTTGCCATCTTATCACACAGGATAGTGTTAACTTGGGGATTTATTAAAATACTCAGAATTTTTTTTTCTTTAGGTATGCATGTGTATGTTAGTCACTCAGTCGTGTCCAATTCTTTGTAACCCCGTGGACTATAGATCACCAAGCTCCTCTGTCCATGGGATTCTCCAGGCAAGAATACTGGAGTGGGTTGCCATGCCCTTCTCTAGGGGATCTTCCCAACTCAGGGATTGAACCCAGGTCACCCACATTGCAGGCAGATTGTTTACTGTTTGAGCCATCAGTGAAGTCCCTTTTCTATATTATATATTGCCAAATCATAATTTTCTAATTCTGTTCCCTTGTAATTGATTTTTTAATCTACACATAAGACTCCCCCTGTTCGAATATATATTTGTTTGGGCTATCTAGGATAATGAGTTTATTAAATGAGTTGTATGATTCAAGTGTATAACATAAAATTTTCACTACCAAATGTTTCTTACACAAAATGCTACTAACCTCATTGTAGTGTATCCTGAATATCCATTATTATGAATAGAATTTCCTTCTACAAAAACACATACACATAGTTTTAAAAGTCAAGAGAAAACAATCTTGGCAAAATATGTTTGGTTTGTTTCATATATTTGGAAATATTCTGAATATAATCAACTGCCAATATCATATAGTTGAAGTTACCAGATAAAATGATGGCTTTATAAGTCTGAGAACATTAAAGCAGTTTCATTGAAACATGCAATTTTTTTTTTACATGAGATGTCATAATTTGACTTTGTGTTGAATCAATTTAAGATATAAAATACAGATACCGGTTGTTTCACAGAATTAAACTATAATGTAAATCAGAAAATGAGGAAATATGTTATTGTATTTTGGAAACTATATAGTGCTAATGAATATGAGATAGCATTTCCAAATTATAAATTTACTGCTTCACAAACTTAAGGCAATCTATAGGAGATAGATCATTGTTGAAACCCACAACTTGTACAAATCTCAACATATGAAATTTAATTGATCTCAGATTCATATATAAGTGTGGATATCATGATTATAAAATATTTAGCTGGTCATCACATATGATCTTAAACTTATTAATTATTGATGCATTTATTGCATATTTACCACGTGCTACACCCTGTATTAAACTCTTCCTGTGACATCTCATTACTCCAGGAGTAAACTCTGAAGCTGAGTGTTCTTTTTATCTCCTTCTAATAGATGAAGAAACTAAAGCCTCAATCAGTCAGTTCAGTTCAGTTCAGTCACTCAGTCATGTCCGACTCTTTGCGACCCCATGGACTGCAACACGCCAGGCCTACCTGTTCATTACCAACTTCTGGAGTTTATTCAAACTGGTGTCCATTGAGTCAGTGATGACATCCAACTATCTCATCCTCTGTCGTGCCCTTCTCCTCCCTCTTTAAATCTTTCCCAGCATCAGGGTCTTTTCAAATGAGTCAGTTCTTTGCAACAGGGGGACAAAGTATTGTAGTTTCAGCTTCATAACTTTTTCATAACTTTTTCAGTTTCATAACTTTTCTTCCAAGGAGCAAGTGTCTTTTAATTTCATGGCTGCAGTCACCATCTACAGTGATTTTGGAGACTCCCCCTGCCCCCCCCCCCCAAAAAAAAGCCTCAATAGAATAAGGTAACTGTTCAAAGTATTAACATTAGTTGACAAACTAAAACTGAACTTAGCTGTCTGACTTCAGGACTCAATTCCTCAATCACCTTTTTGCCTGTTTCTTACTGAAATGAATGTAGCACTAACTGGGACACCAGACACCATTATTCTGGCTCACACATTGCTGGTATTCCTTTTAGGGAATAACAGGGCCAGTTATGATCTATAACAAAAGGATGGTAATTTTAATACAAATTTATTCATCTTTTATATTCTCCAAGCCAGGCTTCAGCAATACATGAACCGAGAACTTCCAGATGTTCAAGCTGGTTTTAGAAAAGGCAGAGGAACCAGAGATCAAATTGCTAACATCTGCTGGATCATCAAAATAGCAAGAGAGTTCCAGAAAAATATCTATTTCTGCTTTATTGACTACGCCAAAGCCTTCAACTGTGTGGATAACAATAAACTGTGGAAAATTCTGAAAGAGATGGGAATATCAGACCACCTGACATGCCTCTTAAGAAACCTGTATGCAGGTCAGGAAGCAACAGTTAGAACTGGACATAGAACAACAGACTGGTTCCAAATAGGAAAAGGTGTACGTCAAGGCTGTATATTGTCACCTTGCTTATTTAACTTATATGCAGAGTACATCATGAGAAATGCTGGACTGGAAGAAGCACAAGCTGGAATCAAGATTGCTGGGAGAAATATCAGTAACCTTAGATATGCAGATGATACCACCCTTATGGCAGAAAGTGAAGAGGAAGTAAAGAGCCTCTTGATGAAAGTGAAAGAGGAGAGTGAAAAAGTTGGCTTAAAGTTCAACATTCAGAAAACTAAGATCATGGCATCTGGTCCCATCACCTCATGGGAAATAGATGGGGAGATAGTGGAAGCAGTGTCAGACTTTATTTTGGGGGGCTCCAAAATCATTGTGGATGGTGACTGCAGCCATGAAATTAAAAGACGCTTACTCCTTGGAAGGAAAGTGATGACCAACCTAGATAGCATATTAAAAAGCAGAGATATTCTTTGCCAACAAAAGTCCATCTAGTCGAGGCTATGGTTTTTCCAGTGGTCATGTATGGATGTGAGAGTTGGACTGTGAAGAAAGCTGAGCGTGGAAAAATTGATGCTTTTGAACTGTGGTGTTGGAGAAGACTCTTGAAAGTCCCTTGGACTGCAAGGACATCCAACCAGTCCATCCTAAAGGAGATCAGTCCTGTAATGTTCTTTATCTTTCGGGCTTACTTCACTCTGTATAATGGGCTCCAGTTTCATCCATCTCATTAGAACTGATTCAAATGAATTCTTTTTAATGGCTGAGTAATATTCCATGGTGTATATGTACCACAGCTTCCTTATCCATTCGTCTGCTGATGGGCATCTAGGTTGCTTCCATGTCCTGGCTATTATAAACAGTGCTGCGATGAACATTGGGGTGCACGTGTCTCTTTCAGATCTGGATTCCTCAGTGTGAATGCCCAGAAGTGGTATTGCTGGGTCATATGGTAGTTCTATTTCCAGTTTTTTAAGAAATCTCCACACTGTTTTCCATAGTGGCTGTACTAGTTTGCATTCCCACCAACAGTGTAAGAGGGTTCCCTTTTCTCCACACCCTCTTCAGCATTTATTGCTTGTAGATTTTTGGATAGCAGCCATCCTGACTGGCGTGTAATGGTGTGTTCATTTGGACGAACTGATGTTGAAGCTGAAACTCCAATACTTTGGCCACCTCATGTGAAGAGTTGACTCATTGGAAAAGACCCTGATGCTGGAAGGGATTGGGGGCAGGAGGAGAAGGGGACGACAGAGGATGAGATGGCTGGATGGCATCACTGACTCGATGTGCATGAGTTTGAGTAAACTCTGGGGGTTGGTGATGGACAGGGAGGCCTGGCGTGCTGCGATTCATGGGGTCGCCAAGAGTCGGACATGACTGAGCGACTGAACTGAACTGAACTGAACTGATTCATTTTTTTCTGTGCTGGGATTTCAGTGCTGCTAATGTCTTCCTTTAGTTGCAGCAAGTAGAGGCTCTTCTCTAGTTGTGATTCATGGGCTTCTCATTGTGGTAGCTTCTCTCATTTGGAATCATAGGCTTTAATGAGCACAGATTTCAGTAGCTATAACTGGTGGGCTCTAGCATGCAGTCTCAGCAGTTGTGGTACACTGAACTCAGTTGCCCCAAGGCATGTTGGATCTTACAGGATCAGGGATGGAATGCAAGTCCCCGGCACTGGCAGGCAGATTCTTCATCACTGAACCACCAGGGAGGTCCAGGATGGTATTTTTATTGTTGCTGGTCAGTCACCCAGTCATGTCCAACTCTTTGCCATCCCATGGACTGCAGCTTACCAGGCCTCTCTATCCATCATCATCTCCCAGAGTTTTCCCAAGTTTGTGTTCATTGCATCAATGATGTCGCCCAGCCATCTTATCCACTGATGCCCTCGTCTCCTTCTGCCCTTCATCTTTCCCAGCATCAGGGACTTTTCCAATGAGTAGTCTGTGCACATCAGATGACTAAAATAATGGAGCTTCAGCTTCATCACCAGCCCTTCCAGTGAATATTCAGGGTTGATCTCCCTTACGATTGACTGGTTTGATCTCCTTGCTATGCAAGGGACTTTCAGGAGTCTTGTTCCGCACCACGGTTCAAAGACATCAATATTTTGGCATTCTGTCTTCTTTAACAGTACAGCTCTCACAACCATATTCCCACTGGGAAGACCACAGCACTGACTATACGGACCTTTGTTGGCAGAGTAATATTTCTGCTTTTCAACACACTGTCCAGGTTTGTCATTGCTTCCCTGCCAAGAAGCAATCGTGTTCTGATTCCATGGCTGCAATCAACATCCACAGTGATTTTGGAGCCCAAGAAGAGGAAACCTGTCACTATTTCCACCCTTTCCTCTGCTATTTGCCATGCAGTAATGGGGCAGGATGCCATGATCTTAGTTTTTTGTTTTTTTTTTTTTAATATTTAGTCTTAAGACAGCTCTTTCACTCTCCTCTTTCACCCTCATTGAGGGGTTCTGTAGTTCCTCTTTACTTTCTGCTGTTAGAGTGGTATCATTCACATACCTGAGGTTCTTGATGTTTCTCCCACCTAGCTTGATTCCAGCTTGTAACTCATCCAGCCCGGCATTTCTCATGACGTGCTCAGCATATAGGTTAAACAAACAGGGAAATAGCAGACAGGCCTGTCATATTCCTTTCTCGATCCTGAACCAAACAGTTGTTCCTTACAGGGTTCAAACTGTTGCTTCTTAACCAACATACAGGTTTCTCAGAAGACAGGTAAGATGATTTGGTATTCCCATCTCTGTAAGAGCTTTCCAGTTTTTCACGGTCCACACAAAGGATTTAGTGTAGTCAGTGAAACAAAGATGTTTTTCTGAAATTCACTCTCTTTCTCTATAATCCAGCGAATGTTGGCAACTTGATCTCTAGTTCCTCTTCTTTTTCTAAACCCAGCTTGGACATCTGGAAGTTCTTTGTTCACATAATGCTGAAGCCTAGCATGCAAGATTTTAAGCATGACCTTGCTAGCGTGGGAGAAGAGTGCAATTATCCAATGATTAGCACATTCTTTGGTACTACCCTTCTTGGGAATTGAGATAAGGATTGACCTTTTCCAGTCCTATGGCCACTGCTGGGTCTTCCAGATTTGCTGACATAATGAATGGAAAACCTTGATGACATTTAGGGATATGAATAGTTCTGTTGGAATTTCATCACATCCACTAGCTGTATTAACTTCAGTGCTTCTTAAGACCCACTTGACTTCACACTCCAGAATGTCTGGCTCTGGGTCACTAACCACACCATCATAGTAATCCAATTCATTAAGATCTTTCTTACACAGTCCTTCCATGTATTCTTTCCATCTCTCCTTGATCTTTTCACTGTCTACTGGGTCTCTACCATTTTTATCCTTTATTGTGCCATCTTTGGTTGGAATGCTCCTTTGAAGTTTCCAAATTTCCTGAAGAGATCTTTAGTCTTTCCTTTTTTGTTGTTTTCTTCTATTATTAAACACTGTTCATTGAAGAAGGCCTCCTTGTCTCTTCTAGCTATTCTTTGAATCTCTGTGTTTAATTGGATGTATATTTCCCTCTCTCCCTTGCTTTTCACTTCTCTTAAGGCTTTAAAAGCCTCCTCAGGTAACAGCTTTGCCTCCTTGCTTTTCTTTTTCTTTGGGATTTTTTTTTTTTTTTTTTAATGCAACCTAAATAAGTGTCTTAGGTGAGACTCCCACAAAGCAATCCCGAAAGGGAGGTTTTATTAGAGAAAAACTTTCTGGGAGTAGTGGCCAAGGAGTAGAAGTAGAAAGAGAAAAGAAAGTACCTAGGACCTTGAAAAAGTGAAAGTGAAAGTCAGTCAGTTGTGTCTAACTCTTTGGGACCCCATGGACTGTAGTCCTTGGCTCTTAATCTTGCAGGTTATAAGCCTGGAATATGAAATACCCATTCAAGTGCCTCTCAACTTTGGCAAGGAAGTAGTACTCCTACACAGGCCTATTCTCTTCTTATAGTTTTCTTCTTCTTAAGAAACACAGATTCTCTTATAGTGATATTACGTATTTGTTCCTCTCTGGTCTGCTTAGCCTCAAAAAGTCAAAGCATGATTCTAGATATTGGTTTCTCTGCTTCTGAACACTAAATTACAGTTAAGAAATGCTCTTAATATTATCATATTACAACAAGCTTGCAATTCTTACTGTTTATATTTTACTTGGGCTTCCCTCATAGCTCAGTCAGTAAAGAATCTGCCTGTAATTTGGGAGATGCAGGAGATGCGGGAGATGTGAGTTCTATCACTGGGTTGGGAAGATACCCTGGAAGAGTAAATGGCAACACACTCCAGTATTCTTGCCTGGAGAATCCCATGGACAGAGGAACCTGGCAGGCTACAGTCCATGGGCTTATAAGAGTCAGACATGACTTAGTGACTAAACCACCACCATATTTTACTTAAAATCAAATATTTAGCAAGTTTTTAGATTATTTAGTGAAATATTGATGTGTGTGTATGCTTTGTATACACTTAGCACGCATTGAGTACTGTTAATAATTACAACATTCCAACATGGCAAGATAGGTTCTCTTATCCTGAGTTTACAGATGGAGGGATTTAATAAACAGATAAAATGAGTAACTTTCCCAGTGCATGTGTCTAAGACTGTCATAACAAAGTGCCCTTGGGAAGCTATCACTAAGGTGTTGGAAGAACTGGTTTCCTTCAACGGGCTCTAAAGGGAAATCTGCTATTAATACGAGACTGTTCTAGCTGACAATTCTTGGTCTTTCTAGGTTTACAGACATTTCATTATAGTGTCAACCTCTGTCTTCACATGGCCATTCTCTTATAAGCATGCCAGTCATATTGGATTAGGAGCCAATCCTACTTAGATATGACCTCATCTTAACTAATTGCATCTGTAACTATCATTTTTCCATATAAGGTCATATTCTGAGGTACTGGGGGATAGGATTTCACCATATCTTTTTTTTGTGGGAGACATGATTCAACCCATAGCATCCATTTGCTGCAAAAATAAAGATTCCAAACCAATTTTGTGTGACTGCAAATTCTATGCTGTTTCTACTCTTGAAGTATGAGGATGAAAACCCTGGTACTTAGGTAAAAACTACTTAAACATGAAAGAAAAGTGGAGGTAGATTTCCCCTCTACTTTTTGTTTTAGAATAAAGGAATAAGTATAGTATTTTAAAATTTCTTCAATCTCGTAGCTACAGAACATTTTTTTTTTTTTGAGCAAAATTAAGGGATAAATGAGTAAGGTTAAATGAATAGTATGAAATTTATTTGCAAAGCTGAGGACAAAGCAGACTAGAGTGGAAGAAATGAATGGCATATAATTTGAGCAGACAGACTGTTTATTAATGTGTAACATTCCATAAATACTGTTTCACTGATTTGGTTTGCTTGAAGCTTGAATGCATATGAAGGAAAGAGTAAATCACAAGGAAATTGCTTGAAGATGAGAAATGTGGAGGTAGATATATAATTTGCAAAAGAAAAAGTAGTAACAGGAAAAAATGATAGCTTCTTAAGTAAAAGAAACACAACCCTCACAATTGTAAACTCATTTATTTCTTTAAATAAATAAAAAAAAAAGTATAAGGAAGAAGTCAGCACATTTGTTAAGAAACATGATGTAGTATTTAGAGTGAAATGACATAATTTAGAGAGTAAAGACTTTGCCTATTTGCAAAACTGGATTGATGACTGAAATGAAAGAAAGGTTGAAACATAGCCTACTTAATAGTATATATCTAAAATAGCATAATACGTCTCCACAATTGGGTAAAAAAGTATTGAATAAAATGAATGAAGGGATAAACCATTATGCATTTTCTTTCTAAATTATGAAATCCACATATTGTTTTACTAAAAAGGACATAAATAATGCAGTGTCTTTCAATACTCAGCTGCTTCAGTCGTGTCTGACTCTTTACCATCCCATGGACTGTAGCCCGCCAGCTCTTCTGTCCATTGATTCTCTAGGCAAGAATACTGGGGTGGGTTGCCATTTCCTTCTCTAGTGTTTCTCAATAAATTCTTTGTATTTTAAAAGAGAATTATTAGAATTTAAGAGAATTAAGAGAATCATGTACCTCCATGAAGACTTGGGCAAAATCAAAGAATTTTCAATGTAATGTAATAGTCTATAAAGACCTACTTCCAAACCTCAAAATGTTTATAATCATAGAATTCAAGTTTTAGCTTTTAGTTATTATGAATAGATGCATTTTATAAGATTACAAAAATTAATATTTTGATTAGTTGCTCTTGAATACTAAAATAAAATTATTACAAGACTTAAATCTTATTTCAACACTACTTCAACTGAACTAGTTTGAAAGTAGACTTTTATCAGAGAATATGAAGCTACATATTGTCTCCTAAATATTATGGTAATGCTTTAATGTTATGATACACATGTTTTTGAAGGGCTTCCCAGGTGGTGCTAGTAGTAAAGAACCCAAAAGCTACTGCAGTAGACATAAGAGACACTGGTTTGATCCCTGGGTTCAGAAGATCCCCTGGAGGAAGAAATGGCAACCCACTCCAGTATTCTTGCCTGGAGAATCCCATGGAAAGAGGAGCCTGGAGGGCTGTGGTCCATAGGGTGCCAAAGAGTTGAACATGACTAAAGTGACTTAGCATGTACATCGGCATGTGTTTGAAAACATGTACTAATTTAATCTTAATTAATAATGAAAAATACATTGATGATGTATAACACTTTCATAAGATATATTTAATTTACTTGGATCTTAAATTGGGATTGTGGCTGCCCATCCTCTTAAAATGGATTGGATTCTATTGATGCCAAAATTAAAGAAAATATATAACTTTTCAGGTTTTCTAAATTCTTCCATCTGTCATTTTAAATTTATGTTAAAAAATCCTTAGTGTTCAAGTATTATTACTTAACACATCATAGCATAAAAGCATGGGGCCATACAATATCACCAACAGCTGGCTTAAGAGTTAGACCCCAAATCATTTAAACTAAAGATTTCACTTAAGAGTAGTTTTTTTTTTCAATTTGGTGTTATATCTTAAATTGTAGAGTGATAACCAAGATCATTTAGTCATTCACCTGCCTCTGCACTGGGCCACATATTTAATCATCTAATTGGGAAAAGCAATTCAAATTTTAAAGTTTTTGTGAAGGAGACATTCAGATAAATTTAACATATAATACAAAAAGTAGTCCTTTCTGGGATGAAAGAAGAAAGATCTTCATTACAGAAGAAAGCTTGATAAGATATTTAAATGAAAGATAGAATTATAAAAACAAATATTTTTCTACGCTTGATGCAGTATAATCTGGCATGAATCATAAGTGAATGATAAAACTGTTGGATGAAAGGTTTCTATAGAACAGGATATTCATAGAGTGTCAGATATAATTCCACAGATTTTTAAACTAAGTATATCCACTAACTAATTACAAGAATGGAAATACAGTGGGGAAAGTCCACAGTCATCTCTGCAACTACCTTAACCCCAGGACCAAACTTAATATCATGTGTGCTGAGGCAACTTAATATTGTTATATTATAATATTAATATAATACTATATATTATATTTTAATATGACCTAATGTGAAATACAGAGCATCTACTTTGAAATATTGTTTCCAATAATGCCTAACCTGAATCTAATAAAATTTCAGAACTTACTTCCTATTTACAGTATTCAGGAAATCAAAAGAAAACTTTAAGCCATATTGGAAACCTAATTTTGGCCATACTGAAATTGAAAGAAAACCAATGCCACAGTGAAAAATTAGAAAATTAGGTAAATCTAGAATGTTGAAATTCTGTAAGACGAATTACCTAGCCTATTTAAAAAAGAGAAAGAGAGTGAGAGTCATAATAGTCAAATGCAATGTGTGAATTTAGATTGGATAGGAAATTTAAATAAACAAGTGTAAAGTACATTTGGGGACATGTTGGTAAATCTGAATATAGACAGGATGTTAGATAACAGTTTAGAATTATTGTACTTTTCTAAAACATGTTTTTGAGATTGAATTTACATAAGAGAATGTCCTTATTTTTAGTAGACATATGCTTAGGGAGAGTCACTGTGCCTGCAATTTATTTTCAGATGGATCAAAGATAAAAAAGAATATACGTGTAGAAAGACACAAAGTAAACAAGGGAAAATGTAAATAAAAGTCTGTTCTGTGGAGCTGTTGCGGTCAGTGTGGGTTTGGTTCAGTTTCAGATAGCTCCTCGTTCCAACTTACACTTCTCGATATCTACAGGCCCCTTCTGGTGCAGTCGGTGTTATCTACAGGGATTTTAATCTGTTGCACTAGTCCCTTCTGAAGCGGTTCCCTTTGTTTATATAATTGGCAAATTATGGTAAAGATAAATAGGCATTTATTGAAGCTTTTTTTTTCTGTAGGTTTGATAACATTAAAAATAAAAAGTGGGAGCATAAAGCCCTTTCTTTTATATCAGCTTAATTAATTCTGGATTATAAATGTTCAATTCCTGTTAGGTAAAGTATGAATGATCAGTGATCCTTCATGGGCTAAAAGATTCAAGTAAAGGCTATAGCTTTTGATATGTGATACATTACTTGCTATAAATTATGTGGTATTTCGGCTAGAGAGTAAATATTTCCTTAGTGTATAATTTGGTTGATTTTTAAAATTAAATTACATTTATCCTGACCAATAATTAATGTATCGCTTTAAATGGCATTTGTCTCTGCCCAGGAAGTTTGTACATTGTTAAATTCTGGCGTTGTAAGTTACTTTCTTCAGCTGTGCCCCATGTGACTGGAAAACTGCTACACCATAAGCTAAAGTAGCTATGAGACATTTGGGGGAAATTTCTCTCCTAACAAAAACCTGATGGACTCATTATAAAACTATTCTAACCAGGAAAAAAGTAGACATGATACTTGCTTGATAGAGAAGTAACAGATAAATCAAGCTCCAGTTCCATTCATCATTGGCAAGGGGCTCTTTTGGGAGTGGAAATGAATTTTTCTACCTTTTCCTAGAATTTATAGGTTCCTGTGCTCATAGTTGGTCAAGAAAGGAGGTGAGTATACTATTATTTTTGATGCCATTGCCCTCTTCACAGACTATTATACTTGTGTTTTACGCCACCGTTGCAGGAAGGAGCACCCCTTCCAGGCCCAAGAGTGGGCTCTTTTCTACCACTGGGAAATGAAGTGTCTGAGGAGACACATGTGCTGACAAAGCAAGAGGCTTTATTGGGAAGAGGCGCCTGGGTGGAGGGTAGGAGGGTAAGAGAGTCCAGGAGAACTGCTCTGCCATGTGGTTCACAGGGTTTGATTTTATGGTACTAGAGTTAGTTTCTGGGTTGTATCTGGCCAGTCACTTTGACTCAGGGTCTTACCTGGAGACTTGCCCATCATTCAGCCAAGATGGTTTCCAGTGAGGAGGATTTCGGGAGGTTGGTAGTGAAACGTCACGCTGACCGCAGGCGGAAAACCGCCAGCCGGAAAATGCTGACGGAGAAGTCCCCGCTGGAAAGTCCCGGAGAAGACATCCACCAATCAACAGCCCGTTGCCAGGCAGACTAATGGACGCGAAGGCGCCAAGACTCCGGCCAATCAAAACCTGACACGAGACCAGACAGTCCAATCAGGACCCTAGAGCCCGATTCTAACCATATAGGAAAAGGTCCCGCCACTTCCGCATCCGCCAGTGTATATAAGTGTCGCCCCCCACTTCCTGCAGGTTGCAGACCCCCGCTTTCGCCTCTGCTCTCGCCTGGGAGCCCTGCCCGGGAGCGATTGCCCGATAAAGCCTCTTAACTCTCCAGCGCACTCTTCATCTTGCCGCGTCGTTCTTACAGGTAGGACATATGGACTGAAGTCTTCTCTCTCCTTTTGATGTTTCCTGAACTTCTGGCTGGTGGTAGCTTGGAAGTTCTGCATTCCTTGACAGGACATCCTTTGTAAGAAAACTCTTGCAAGTGGTTACTATGGTGCCTGGCCAGGGCCACTGGTTTCAGACACAGTTGGTTCGCCTGACACCACTGTTAGTAGCGCGATACCAAACAATGTAGTTGAATGTAGCTCTATTCTTTCCTTTATGTTCCCAACACAACCAATTCTCTCACCAAAGTCACAGTAGATAACAGAAATGAAAAATCCAATTGATTGTAGTCATTGAATAATTACAAACCCATTGGGATCAACAGTAGCACTAGGCATGAAAAGGAGACTTCATTTACTTGTAAAGGGCTTAGTGAGAACTTTCTATGTGCAAGTCACTGTGCCTTTCATTATCTATAATCAAACAATGAATTAAAATTTGATTCTTGCTCTCCAAAACTTTGTAATTAAATAGGATAACTTGAACACAACTGACTAAAAACAAGGAGTTATCTAAGAAAAGTTGTCTGAGTACTACACAAACTTAGAATGTGAAATTAAATCAATCTAGGAGCATAAAGAGAGCAAAGTGGTAGCTTTTTCATCCAAATCTTGAATGGATACCTGACAATGGAAGATAATGGCATCTTGAATAAAGACAAATATGTGTGAATGGGAACAATCAGGTGATTGCAGTGCCTGATTATCAAACACAATTTCAAAAATAGCATGCCATGGGAAAATTATGAAATAAGAATTATGGGTAAGAAATTTGAATTTTATTGTTCACACAAAGTAATTCTCAAAGTGTGACTGAGAATTGCATGCCTCAGATTTTATGACCTGCTTGTCAAATACACGCAATTCCTGAGAACTTCATTAAGAGTTACCAAGTCTTGGTTTCCATGTACAGGACTTACAAATGAGCATGTATAAAATCATCTCTGTCGACTGTTATTCACACTAAATTTTGGATAATATTTCTTTAGTCGTTGGGGAATCCCTGAAATACTGTGCGGAAATACATAATCATTGCTGGATTTTATGTAGAATGATCTGGCTAAACAGACGTTCTTGTTCAAAGACGTTTGGGCCTTTTAATAATCCCAGGACAAGTTACTCTCAAGAAAGGAGGAAATCCTTTTTGTAATGTCCACCTGTACCTCCTATCATATCAGTGGCAGCATTAGATTAGAAATAGAGTGCCCAATAGATGTAATGTGCTTTAATCAGCCCAAAGCTGTCTCCCTCACCCTGAGTCTGTGGAAAAGTTGTCTTCTGTGAAAATAGTCTCTTTAGCAAAAAAAGTTTGGGATCACTGCATTACAGCATCTATAAGAAATAAAAAAATAAACTGATTTAATCTACATCACAGCAATGAGAAACAACATTTTGGACTTAAATAATTTGAAAGCTAGTATGTTAATATACTATTAGTATACAATATTAAAAAAGTCAGTGGACTCACAGACATAGGTAACCCATATGGCTACCAAAGGGTAAGGTGAAGAGGGATAAATTGGGAATTTGCAATTAACATACACACTGCTATATATAAAACAGATAAAAAGTAAGAGTCTACTGTATAGCACAGGAAACTATTTCTATATCTTGTAATAACCTACAATGGAAAAGAATATATATATAAAATTTGACCAATAATTTAATCAAGTATCACTATGTCAGGTAGTCAGTTTTGTGTTTAAGTTAATGAAAATTGAGAAGGATAATATTTTTAAATACTGTGGTCCTTTTTTCTCCTCAAAAATATTTGCCACATTATGAAAAATGAATTCATATAAAATTTAATTAATATAAAATATTCTTCTAGTGCAAATGAAATATTCTATATATTATATTCTGCATAAGCTTACACACTGATGATGAAAGGCGATGATAGAACAGTGTCTTAGGCAGGTAGAGGCACTTCCCTGGTGGTCCAGTGGTTAAGACTCCATTGCAAAGGGCACAAGTTTGATCCTTGATAAGGGAACTAAAATCCTGCATTACACATGGCATGGAATGGTAAAGTAAAGAAAGAAGAATAAAACAAATGAATAGGCAGGTTTGGCTCATAAATGTTCAGCATGGAGAATTTCTCACCCTCGAAGATATGGCCAATGAGGGAGAACCAGGTGAAAGTCAGAACTAGGTGAAAGATCCATACAGCCTGACTCAACCCTCCCTGTGATGTTGCAAATCTAACACTCTGCTCATGGGATATAGAGATTCTTTTCCATTCTTTTTTATGATTTCTAAATTCATACACTCTTTAATTACTATTAAAATGTGAAGTTTAAAATAGCTGGCAGAAAAACTGTTATATACCCATGAAAACATTCTTAACATCATTTGGCAAACATGTCTACTATTGTCTTTTCTCTCTTGTATTGTCTGTTTCAGCTTCAGTGCCATGCCTTGCTTATGTAATAGTCTGTCTTTCCTTCTCTCTTGAATCTGACACTGCCTCCTCCCTTTGCTCTGCCACCTCATTTCCTTCATCCTTTTAAGCAAACTTTATAATTGAATCATCAATTGCCATTGTATAACTTTGCAAAATCTCCCTATTAGAAAATGATCTTTCTGAAAACTCATTCCATTGCAAACCATCTTATATCATTTGAACCAAGTTGCTTTATCTGATGAATGAATGACATGTATATCTGATTACTTTTATGAGAACATAAGCTCCCTGAAGGCAAGGGCAAACAACTTAACTGCTAAGTCCTTCACAGTCCTCGCTCAATCAGTTCAGTTGAGTCGCTCAGTGTGTCCGACTCTGCGACCCCATGGACTGCAGCAAGCCAGGCTTTCCTGTCCATCACCAACTCCTACAGCCTACTCAAACTCATGTCCATTGAATTAGTGATGCCTTGCTCAATAGCCATTCAATAAATATTTCATAAGTCCATGGGTTAATGAATGAATAAGGTAATGGAGATCATAATTTCCATAAGGACTAGGGCAGTATCAGCTTATTAAAGGCTTTAACTCCAGGTTCCAGTCCCTCATGCTGACGAGTGACCAATACAATTTTTTTAGTTAAGGAATTTATGATGCCAAGAACATTAGAGAATGAAAAAATTTCTGGTAACTAACAATTATTTCCAACATATGTTTATAGGAAATTACATTTAAAATAAAACTACCAATCATTATATTTCCTGTGATAAAACATTACTGTAACTTTTTAAACACTTATCTTTGTGTTGATTTACTTTGTCTTTACATTGGTTGCTGTGTTATTGCCTACCAGCATTTCTGGAATATAGCAGGGATGTTTTAGACCTGCAGATAAATAAATAAATAAAAGAAGACAAATCTATGATAAGTTAGTGAAAATCATTTTACAATTTTAACATGTAATAGTAAAAAATAGAATAATACGTCAAGAATCTGTTTAAAACAGAGTTAATCTTCAAATTTGAGGTTTGTTTTTTTACTTTAAAATCTCTTATTGAAAGCATATATTGAGGAATGTGAGCTCGAATGTTAGATCAGCTGGGTGTTTGTGCTGTGTGATTCCCTAACTAGACAAAATATTTAGCAGTTTTTGTTTCGATTTCTCTGTTTACAAAATGACAAAAGCATCCGCCCCTTCCTCTAGATTTTGTATAGTAAATCCGACAATTCATGCAGATTATAAAGTATATACTAACTGGTGCAAATTGGTGATTTATTGAAGAATCACGTCTTTATTCTACATCATAAAAAAATTGTCAGAACATTGCATATAATTTGCAATGATTCAACTGGCCATGTCCATCTCTAGAGTAATAACTACTTGATTAGCAGTAATTTCATGAAAATAACTGCATAAAAAATTTTAATATGGGGCTCAGTACAAAAGCAGAGAAAATAATTCTAATAATGATTTTGGAAAAATGTACAAGACATAAAATTTCCCCCAAGAGAATAAAATATTTTGCCTCTCTGTTAAGTTGCAGTGGAATGACCCTTGTGCCTTGAGTCACTGGACCTGAGTTTAAATCCTGGGCTCAATATCTGTACTTTCTGTTAACTTTCACATGTATCAATTCAGGATAACACTGTTTTTCACTGCTCTTTTATAAACTTAAACTTTTCCTTTCTTCTTTCTTCTTTTCATTTATCCTTCTTTCCTTCTCTTTCCTCCTTCCCGCCCTTCTTTTCTCCTTTTCCTTCCTTCTTGTTATTTACTTTTCAAATACTCCTGCTTTGTTCTAAGAAGTCTAATAGGCCCTAAAATATACACAGTGAAAATATAGATATCATCTTTTCTGTCCATGGAACTAACAGTCTTAGTAGAAGGAAGGAATCTAAAGAAAAAACCTCAATAAAGCAAGAGATGAGACTTCTGGTAATAAGAAAAATTAAATAATGAAAAGGCCCCAAAGCTTTGAATACAATTCTGGCCTTCCCTGGTGACTCAGATGGTAAAGAATTAGCCTGCGATGATGGAGACCTGGGTTCTATCCCTGGGTTAGGAAGATCTCCTGGAGAAGGGCATGGTAACCCACTCCAGTATTCTTGCCTGGAGAATCCCTGTGAACAGAAGGAGCCATGGGGTTACAAGGAATTGGACACAACTGAGAGACTGAGAACAGCACAGAACAAACACTGCTCTTTATTAGAAATACTGTGTGATCTGAAAATACCCACTCGTGACAATGTGCAATTAACCTGTGCACATGGCCTGCTAGGCAAATAATGCTTCTTTTCAATGAGAAATTCCTTTGTCTGTGATAACTGGAATTGTGTCAGCTGTCCAGTTTCATCGGGCTTCTTCTTCTCTACTAATGGTAAGACATTGTTTTCATTGTGCTCAAGTGAGTGATCTTTCAGATACAGCTGTGTCAGTGCTTTCTCTTATGAAATATTTCAAATGAAAAATAGCATATTAAGAAAAATATAGTGACATTGATGTATCTGTTATCTAGCCTTACCAAATCTTACCACTTTGGCATATCCTTTTCAGACTTTTAAAGTAAATTATACAGTACAGTTACTTGAATACACTTTTTTAAATTCTCTTTTCTATTCTCCTTTCTTGGTAAAATCTAAATTACATAATTATCATTTCTATGAAAATATTTGCAATATTACTGTAGTTTTTACAAATAATAAGTAGCATTATTTTGAATATATTTAAACTCTATTATCAATATTACATTGTATGCATCTTTATGCATCTTGCTTGCCTGCTTATTTTGCTAGTTATAATATATAATATGATGTTTTATAAATATATAGAATTCATATGTGACATAAATCATTATATGCATGTATACATGTATATACATATACTTCATTTTAAGGGTCATTTTCCATTCCATTACCTGATTATATCATCTATTTTTAAAATAGATTTTAAAATAGATCCATATCTATTTTTTATTGAAGGACATTTAGATATTTTCCCATTTTGACTAGTACAAATCATACCCCAGTGACCATTATTTTCTACAAGTTGTTTTTCTTTCTTTCCTCTCTCCTTCTTTCTTTCCTTCCTTACTTCTTTTTCAGTATGCAAAAAGAAGTCTCAGAATTGTGAAGCAAAAGGAAGGTAGATACCTCGATTTGTTCTCCAAAGATTGTATTCAATACCTTTCACTATCCACACATGAAATTTTCTGTTTCTTCTCCTTATCAACACAAAGATGGTCACATTTCAATTATTTCCAAACTGATGAACATGAAGATGTAGCTCATGTATTATTATTATTATTATTATTTGTTGCCTTTTCCTTTTTAAGATTGCATATCCATGTTTCTTAGTCACTTGCACTTCCACTTAATGAAAGTGGATATTATTTTTATTGGTAATTAGTTTCAGTTAATGTACTTTGCCCATTTACTTGTGAATTGTTTGTCATATCTTATTGATATGTTGGAGTTTTAAAAAATTACATGTGCTGGTCTTTTATGAACCACATAGTTTAATTATATGATTTAAAAATATTTTATCCCTGTCGGTTTGTCATTCTCCTTTGTTTTAGTAACTTTTGATGAGCTACAGTTTATTGTTTATGGAATACATGGTTTTGTGATGTTTAAGAAATCTTTCCTATTGTGACATACAAGTTATTTTACATTTTCTTTTAAAATGTGAACATCTGATAGAACAAATCTTACATTTGCTCATCTTCAAATTATTTTTGGCTGTTCTGGGCCTTCGTTGCTGCCTGTGGGCTTTCTCTAGGTGCAGGGAGTGGGGGCTATTCTTCCTCACAGTGCTCAGGCTTCTCATGGTAGTGACCTTGTGGAGCACACACCCAGGCTCAAGGGTGCATGGGTTCAGTAGTTGTGGTGCACAGGCTTAGTTGCCCTGTGGCATGTAGGAATCTTCCCGGACCAGGGACTGAACCTCATGTCTCCTGCATTGGCAGGTGAATTCTTAACCACTGGGCCACCAGGGAAGCCCACTGCTGGGTTTTTGAAGGCGAGACTTTGATTACATATTTATATTTTAGAAATGTTTATCTAATCTTCCCTTTGGCCATTTCCTTCCCCTACTCCTCCCTTTCTTTCTTCTCCTCCCTACTTTTCTCCATCTCTTGTTTTTCCAGCTTCTTCTTATAGAGTTTCAGTGTTTCTTGCTTTTAAAACTTTCAAGTGGGCAAATTTACTTCTAGGATTTATGCTAATTGCATTTTGTAAGTTTTGATGTGTGATTCGTTCATTCTTGTTTATTAGGTAATTTCTCTAGTGCTTTCTTCTTTGATACACAAATTATTTAGGATTGCATATTCAAATTTCTAAACATATACTTTTATAGCATATTTGTAAATGTGGGTTTTAGCTATAATTTTATTGCTGATAACATACTGAAT
Organism: Muntiacus reevesi; assembly: GCF_963930625.1. Taxonomy (NCBI): domain Eukaryota; kingdom Metazoa; phylum Chordata; class Mammalia; order Artiodactyla; family Cervidae; genus Muntiacus; species Muntiacus reevesi. The sequence goes on along the minus strand of NC_089256.1, from coordinate 4,557,837 downwards.
TTTATTGCATTTCAAGCTTTTTGTTAATAGAATAGCAATTCTTTGAACTTTGATGAGACTTTGAATCTCTGTACATACTTATTTTCTTTTTTGGGGTAAATGTAAATATGTACTTGAAAAATATATTCTTTCTATGATTTATGCAGTGTGTGTGTGTGTGTGTGTGTGTAACATGTGTGTATAATATAATTAAAGTTTTCCTATTTTTACTATGTTTTTTGCCCTACTTGATTTGTCCTCATATGATAGAATGCACATTGAAATCATCAAGTTCAGGATTTACATATTTCTTTGTGTAATTTTCTTTCATCATTTGTGTTATTATTTTAGCTCTTTACAAGTTCATTATTGTTATATATGTTGTGCTGTGCATTTTGGTAGATTTTTATTATAATATTCTTATTTTATAATTATTAGATTAGATTTCTATATTTGTATAAATTATACATTTATTTTATAATGTCAATTTTTACATTATAAATATTTATATTGTTATATTATTGTTATAGTACATATTATAGCAGTATTGCCTTGCTTAACCTTTATTGCTTCTTTTCCTTAATTTTTAATATAAAATATAATATAAAATATAATATAAAATATTTTTAATAAAAAAATAAAAATTTTAATAAAATATTCCTTAATATTTTAGTTGATAATATTATCAGAGCTTTGTGCCATATCTGTACTACTTTACTTTTAGTCTAAATATATGGTTTTATTTTAGACATGTCTTTTTAAAGCAGTGTATAGCTTGATTTTAAAAAAACAACTTGAATACCAATGTCATATGTTAAGGGCATTCACCTACCTAGACTCTGAAAATATTTGGACTTATTTCTAAATCATATTTTCATTGGTTATTGAGTACCATCATTTTTCTTATAATCTTAATATCCATTTATAACTTCTATGAGATTGATTAGAATTTTTATTGCTTCTTTTGTCTTTTTCAGCCTTTTTCTTTCTTTCTTTTATTTTTCTTTTCTTCTTCTCTTTTGTTCTGATAATTTAGATGCTACAAAGAGTGATATGTGTAAATTATTTTGCAATTTTTAAAATTTTACCCCATATAAGTAATTATAATTTTCCTTTAAATCTAAATTTATTCTACATGATTTTCCCATCCAAAGCCTGACAAGCTCTTATTATACTCTAACCATCTACTGAATAATGTGTGTAACATCATCATGCATCATTACTTTGAAATTTGTGTGTGTTTTTTAAACACAAAACACAGCTGTTTTGTAGTCAATAATTAAATATATTTATCAACATCTTTTATCAAGTTTTCTTTTGCCCTATACACTCTTTCTTGTTTCTTATTTCATCTAGAAGGAATAAGCCCATTAGGGAATTTTTTCATGAGAAGTCTTGTGTGATAGCATCACTATCTCTTGAGATGTTCGAAAATCTTTGTCTTCACACTTGAATGGCAGTTTGACAGGTTGTTATACTTTAGGTAACATTACTTTCCCTAACAAATGGGAAAGTATTGATTTACTCCTTTTTTAGCACATTTGCTAATTAAATTATCTTTTTCTTATAGTTATTTTTGGTATGCTATTTTTATTTTTGTTGATTTTTAAAAATAATTTTCTCATTCTTTCTCATGTTGTTCAATTCATTATGCTGTGTCTACATGTGAGTTTATTTTGATCCTGCTCTGTGCCAGGAACATACTTTCAAATTAAAACTCAGCCATTGCCCAATTCAGAGCCTATTTGAAGGTATATGATAGAGGCTTTTATTTTTTTATTTTTTATTTTTTTGATGGAGGCTTTTAAAATTGTTACTGTTTGGTGAATTGTCAGTATCTTCCAGTTTTCTGAGAGACTGTGGCTATCCTAGTGACATTTTATGAAATAAGTATATTTTTTATTTCTAAGGTTTCTAATTCACTTTTTCATATCACTTGTTCTTATTTCATTTCTGCTAGTTTTATTACAAAATTTCATGCTTTAGATTTTCACTGTTCATTCATTTCACAAGTATTTGTATAGAAGTTTGTCACTCATTCTATAAAATTAATTGCATCTGGAATAAGTATATGCTACATATAGTTTGAGTATCTTTTTTAGCCTTATTTATTCCATGTGAGTTATATATTTGTTCATTGCAATTGGTTTATTTATTCATTTATTATCTAATTGATTTGATTACTCATCTCTTTGAGTTGTCTCCATCTATATCTGAAAGAAAGTGAAAGTGAAAGTCTCACAGTCATGTCCAACTCTTTGCAACCCCGTGAACTATATACAGACTATGTAGTTCATGGAATTCTCCAAGACAGAATACTAGAGTGGGTAGCCATTCCCTTCTCCGGGGGATCTTCCCAACCCAGGGATCTGTATCTATTCAAGGCCTTTGTTCAGAATCAGGTATTATAATGACCTCTGGATCAGTTGTCTCCCAAGTGACAGCCTTGATTACTGCTCAACATTTCAATTTCATTTCTGGAGTAACAGATGTTGTTTTATTTTTAAGGATGGCAATTTTGTTTGGGTTTTTTATTTTTCTCTCTTATCTTTTGCTGTGTGTTTGATTCACATCAAAGCATGGACTTATTTTGACATTTTTGTGACTATTTTAATGGACTTTTGAGTCACCATATAATTTTTCTGATTTTTTTTATGGCCAATGTTATGAATCTTTGTCCAAGTGCTAATTATTATTTAGCATCACTTGTGGGAAAAGTGAACAACAACAACAGCACTTTGTGAAAACGTCAGCTATCATAATGTTTTATAAATTACAAGTTTTCAATACAGAAAATTTCTTGCAGATTTGGAATTGTTGTTGTTGTTCAGTTGCTAAGTCATGGCCAATTCTTTATGACCCCATGGACTGCAGCACACCAGGCTTTCTTGTCCTCCACCACCTCCTGGAGTTTGCTCAAAATCATGCCAATTGAGTCGATGATGTTATCCAACCATTTCATCCTCTGTTGCCACCTTCTTCACCTGTCTTCAACCTTTCCCAGCATCAGGGTCTTTTCCAATGAGTTGGCTTTTCACATCAGGTGGCCAAAGTATTGGAGCCTCAGCTTCAACATCAGTCCTTCCAGTGAATACTCAGGGTTGATCTCCTTTAGGATTGACTGGTTGGATCTCCATATAATCCAAGGGACTCTCAAGCATCTTCTCCAGCACCACAATTTGATGGCCTCACTTCTTCAGCTCTCAGCCTTCCTTATGGTCCATTTCTCACATCTATATATGACTACTGGAAAAACCATAACTTTGACTATATGGACCTTTGTTGGCAAAGTGATGTCTCTGCTTTTTAATACGCTGGCTAGGTTTGTCATAGCTTTTCTTCCAAGGAGAAAGAGTCTTTTTATTTCATGCCTATCTGTAGTCACTGTCTGCAGAGATATGGAGCCCAAGAAAATGAAATATGTCACTGCAGAATTATAGTTCCTCAAATCATTTTGTATGTGGGAAGTAAAGTGAAATTTTTGACCTAAGATATACTTAATTTACCACTGAAAGTCATAAGAACTGAATTTATTATATAGAAATATTATATAAGGAAAGATGAACATTTTACACAGTAGGGCAGAGAATAATGGGGTAACAGTGTGGACTTTGGAGAACTTGAGACTCTGGGGTAGGAGACAGGTATCTACTTTGAACTTTGCCAGAGATCAAAAGAATCAAAACCTTCTCTGAAGATTCTGTAAAACCTTTGTTTCCTCGTTTGTAAAATTAAAGTGTTGCATTACAGAATTTCTAAGAATTTTTCCATCTCAATATATATGATCTTGATGTTCTAATTGATGTTATGCTTCTGAAATGATGTCCAACATTTGCAAATTGCTTTAATCAGAGTAGAAGCAATTTTTATAGTGGCTATAAAGGGAGTAGATTCCAAATGAGGCATTTGGATTTACAAAGAAAAATAACTGGCAATCATGTGCAGGTAGAAAAATAAATCATGAAAGAAAAGAAAATAACTGCTGTCACAAAATAGTTCAATTTCTGAAGAAATTCTCTTTTTTGGAAGGGAATATTTCACCTGGCAATTGAAAAATGCAGGATTGTGTTTTCAATTTTAAAGTTTTAAAACTAACTAAATGCTTACATTTTAGGCTAGCCATGTACATATAAAGAATTCACAGTATTCAAATAAGCAGAATTGTAATACAAGCATAACTCATAGGGTCTTCTATTCAGTGCCTTGTTCTTATGGGTATAGAGGGGAGTTGAAAAACATGCACTCACTTTCAGAAAAGCTAGGGAAGACTATTCCAAAAATTTGATTTTCTTCTTACAGAAACACAAACATCTTAGAAATTTAGGGAATTATACAGCGATTGCCATTTTTTGATAATTTATTTAATGAAAAGTATGTACAAAATGCTTTATTTTTTTTTATAGTTGAAATCTTAAATCCTCTTAATTTGCAGATATCATGTTTTCAAAGAGTCAAGAGGATGCAAAAACTTTAGCATGAGTACAAATGAAGGCCAGAGTCAAGAGCAATTCATGTTTGTATCTTTAATACCTATCATAATATTAGTTATGCTTTATTTGTTGAATTTAAACTCTGAGAATGCAAGAGTAAAGTGCTAGTGACATTAAAATTTCATCCATCTAAGAAAACACACATATAAGACTTTTGCTAGGCTTCTTAAATATCATACAGAGTCTCTATGTTTGATAACTCAAACTATTTTATACTTTAGAAAGGTGATTTTTGCATACTTTAATTTGCGAATCACTTTCAGAGATGCCTAAAGTAAGATTACAAGATCAATAAATAATTTCTGTAACAACAACAACAAAGTGTTCATTTTTAGGGTGGACAAATAGCTTCACATCAAATTAGGTTTTGCTGCCAATGAGTCTGTGACTTATTTAACAAAAAACACTTTTTTCAGAGCTTTTGATTTTGGAATTTTGGATAAATGATATATGAAATATCTATATTATATTTAAAGTGCAGAGAACTGGAAGGAGGAGAGTGGAATACAAAAGTGTTTTTGAAAAGATCTATTTGTATTGCATAAAAAATATCCTCTAAGTCAACAACCCATAAGGATCCTAATGTGTTTAGCTGATACAGTTCCACATCTGTCATGCCCTCTTGAGACACAGCAAAATTGTAAAGATGACTGCTTGGGTGGATATACTGGGGCAATGTATGTCAGGAAACAGATTTTTTTTTTTTTAACATGAAGCAAACAACCTAGAAGATAATAGACCTAGGGCCTGGACTTTTTCAGAGACAAACAGTGACAGAATCCACAGAAATCAGAAAAGCAAAAAGATAATTTTTAAAAGCTGAAAAATTGATGAGTCATCATTAAAATAATCCAGGGCCAGTCTGTGTAGTTTGGGTTGTCACATTGCTCATGTTTGAAGTCCCATGAGAGCAAATCCAAATAGAAAGATAAAAATTCCTCCAAGAGAAAGTGAAAGTCTCTCAGTCATGCCCCACTCTCTGCAACCCCATGGACTTTAGAGTCCATGGAATTCTACAGGCCAGAATACTGGAGTGGATAGGCTTTCCCTTCTCCAGGGGATCTTCCCAACCCAGGGATGAAACCCAGGTCTCCCACATTGCAGGAAGATTCTTTACTAGCTGAGCCACAAGGGAAGCCCAAGAGGAAGAGAAGAGGCTTTATTTTCTAAGTAAATAGACACATAAGCTTAAAAAAAAATCAAAAGTAGTTGACACATAAACTTGTTTAACAACAGAGGGAACTATGTTCAATGAATACACATAGTGAAAATTTCTGACATATGCACTTTTCATTTTTCTGCATATAATTTGAAATTTTATATCATGTAGTCAGTCTAAGATCATGGTATCTGGTCCCATCACTTCATGGCAAATAGATGGGGAAACAATGGAAACAGTGAGAGGCTTTTTTTGCGGGCTCCAAAATCACTGCGGATGGTGACTGCAGCCATGAGATTAAAAGAACTGGCTCCTAGGATGAAAAGCTATGACCAACCTAGGCAGCATATTAAAAAGTAGACACATTACTTTGCTGACAAAGGTCCATCTAGTCAAAGTTGTGGGTTTTCCAGTAGTTGTGTATTGATGTGAGAGTTGGACTATAAAGAGAGCTGAGCACTGAAGAATTGATGCTTTTGAACTGTGGTGTTGAAGAAGATTCTGGAGAGTCCCTTGGACTGCAAGGAGATCCAACCAGTCCATCCTAAAGGAAATTAGTCCTGAATATTTGTTGAAAGTACTGATGCTGAAGCTGAAACTCCAATACTTTGGTCATCTGATGTGAAGGACTAGCTCATTGGAAAAGATCCTGATGCTGGGAAAGATTGAAGGCAGGAAGAGAAGGGGCTGGCAGACTGTGAGATAGTTGGATGGCATTACTGACTCGAAGGGCATGAGTTTGAGCAAGCTCTGGGTGTTGGTGATGGACAGGGAAGTCTGCGTGCTGCAGTCCATGGGGTTGCAAAGAGTCAGACATGACTGAGTGAATTGAACTGAATGAGTGTGGAACTAAAGAGCCTCTTGACAAGGGTGAAGGAGGAGGGTGAAAGAGCCAGCTTAAAACTAAATATTAAAAAATCAAAAACCATGGCATCTGGCCCCATTACTTCACAACAAACAGAAGAGGAAAAGGTGGAAGTAGTGACAGATTTCCTCTTCTTGGGGTCCAAAATCACTGCAGACAGTAAGTGCAGCCATGAAATCAGAGGACAGTTGCTTCTTGGCAGGAAAGCCATGACAAACCTAGACAGTGTGTCGAAAAGCAGAAACATTACTCTGTCAATGGAGGTCTGTATAGTCCAGGCTATGGTCTTCCCAGTGATCATGTATGGTTTTGAGAGCTGGACCATAAAGAAGGCAGAATGCCAGAGAATTGATGGCTTTTAACTGTGTTGCTGGGAAAGACTCCTGAGAGTCCCTTGGACAGCAAGGAGACCGGACCCTTCAATCTTAAGGGAGATCAACCCTGAATATTCACTAGAAGGACTGATACTGAGGCTCCAGTTTTGGTCATCTGATATGAAACGATGACTCACTGGAAAATCCCTGATGCTGGGAAAGATCACAGGTAGGAGAAGAGGGTGTCAGAGGATGAGATGACTGGGTGGCATCACAGATGCAATGAACATGAACTTGCGCAAACTCTGGGAATGGTGAGCTACAGGGAGGCCTGGCATGCATGGCGTCCATGGGGTTGCAAAGGGGTGGACACAGCTGGGCAACTGAAAAACAGCAAGTGACTGTTAATACAAGTTCCCTCTCCATAGTTCAAATGCAATGGCAAAAATGGAAGAAGGAAAATTGCACTTATATGGAAGTGATGTTCTCTGAAGTGGAATCACTCATTTAAGCATAAAAAGACACAACATAATAAATAGAAGATACTGTGAAAACATAAATGATTCCTTGAATATTCTATCTCCTCCCATTAAGTGGTATTATCCTTGTTTAACAATAATAGATAATATGAATGGGAATTTTTTTCTGAGTCTGAAGTTTTGTGATTCTATCACACGGTGTAGTATCCTTTGTTATCGTTGTTTAGTCACTAAGTCATGTTCGACTCTTTTGCGACCCCCTGGACTGTAACCTGCTGGGCTTCTCTGTCTGTGGGATTTTCCAGGCAAAAATACTGGAGTGGGTTGCCATTTCCTTCTCCAGGGGTTTTGTCCCACCCAGGGATTGAACCAATGTCTCCTCCATTGCAGGAGGATTCTTTACAGCTGAGCCACCAGGGAAGGTTGTAGTGTTCTTTACCTTATCATTATTAAGGGAACTAGCAGGGATTATGTGCTAGGGACTTGAGATATTAAACTGGGTGACATCTCAGGCTGAACACTTCTGCTGATCATGACAGTGAAGAAGCACCATGGTCTGAAAGGGGAAGTCATAGTGTCTGAAGAGCAAAGCTCTGTGAAGGAGCTGTGAGCCGCAGTTAAAGGGTAGAACTTACCAGTTAGACAACCCTTGGTGAATCATCAAGTCTTCTGCATCTTATTGCTCTTTTGAAATAGACTAACTCACACGCCTGCACCTGAAAGCATCTTATAAATTGAGAAAAACAATAATGACAATAGAAGGTGATATAGGTCTTATGTTGATCTAACGGAAAAGCATGATGGTGTAGCATATCTCAGTCTGCTTCAGGTTTTGGTTTTTCAAGCAACCATCTTCTGACCTTAAACAACTTACTTAACTGCTTATGGCCTTGGCTTCTGAAGCTATGAAATGGAGAGAATACAAGTAATAGTTAGCAGCTGCCATTCATCAACAATGAACAAATGCATATAATATGCTCATCCCTGTGGCAGGCACAAAATGAATTCTCAATAATGACTCTTTTTTTTTTCCCAGTATTATTGCTTTACAATGTTTTGTTAGTTTCCGCTGTATAGCAAAGTGAATACATATATCCCTTCCATCTTGAACCTCTCCTCATCCCCCATCCCACCACTCTAGGTTATCACAGAGCACCAAACTGAGCTCCCTGTGTTATAGAGCTTCCCACTAGCTATCTATTATACACACGGTAGTGTATATACGTCAGTCGTACTCTCCCAATTCATCCCATCTCCCTCCCCACCCCTCGTGTCCACATATCTGTTCTCAACATTTGTGTCTCTTTTGATTGTGATAGTGAGAAGGTGATGGCTCTGCTGTTGGTAGGATACCATGAAAGTCCTCAGAGCATTTTACACTCAGTCTCCAGATCAGATCTCAAAGAACTCTTTAGTAAGTGAATTAGGCTGTACAGCGGGAAAATTCCCATCTTTAAAGCCAATTTGAATAATTTATCTCTTTTTGTTTGGAATTAGTTTTAAAATTCTCCAACTTTTCCCACTTAAACTAGTTTCTGTGCTTTGATTCATCATGTAATTATAAGTGGCTATCTTGTATATATGGTGTAGTTGATTCATGCTTTTAAAAAATACCAAATTTTGTTTTCATATCTAATATAATTCAGTAATGAGTAAAAAGTGATCTTTAAGGCTTATACACTTTTTGAAAGATTAAGCCATTTCATAGATAAGAATGACTATGAAACAGTCATCATAACAACATATTTTAGTGCTAATTTTGTGGAAGACTATCCAGGAGATATAAAAAAGAGGTTTATATGTGCTATCATTTTTCAATGGGAGTTAAGAATTTGGTACCATTTGGCTGGATTCAGTAGGTTGCTTGAATTTTTTATATTGCATACATGTTTTCAAGATTCTCAGGATATTTTTATATATGATTTGAAGCACTTTTGATATACCTTTCATTCACTAAATAAAAGCAACTTTTCATATCAGTAGTTCTGATTTTGCCACCCTGCTTGTGAAGGGAAAATTTTCAAAGCCATATGCTATCCTTTTTCCTTATTATAAAGCATTATACATTGTAAAATTGTTTCACTATCCTAGTTATTTTCTGATTTATTTATAGTCTGGTTATTTATGACATCTTTTTGTAAGTCATCAGTTTTTATATACTTCTCTCCTTTTCCATAAATGAACATGTTGCTCTGAAATTAATGTAAAATAGATGATAAATTGCCTTACATAAATCAGTGAAGGTTTTATGTAAATAATATTTTATGAAAAGTCACAATTTCATTCAGCCTATATTTCAGAATAGCTGTTCAATCCAAAAGGTAAAAGAGTTACAAATAGAAAGAGGAAGAACACTATTATATTCTTGATTAATAATGAATAAACTGACCATGCATCTAGGCTTAAAAATCTTGAACAAACTCACACTTCATATACTCAATTTATTTGAAATCACCCAGTCTTGTCTCTTTTTTTTCCATTTGAAGCCAAAGATAAATTGTGACTCATTTTGATCAGATTTCCAATGTTACAAAAGTAACATTTTTCTTATTATAAAGTTATTATTTTATCAATATTTCCAATGCTAGAGCTACATTGTGTAGAAAAATTATTATACTTTCAAAGGTCTTAATAACATAGTTGTTACCATCTTTAATGCTATGAAACCATTTTAAACATTAAAAAATAGATTTTGTGGAAAAGATTATATTCAATAATAATTTAATATTTATAAGTAAAAATTCTAAAGTTATGTTTCAGTTTAGTTCAGTTCAGTCACTCAGTCATGTCCAACTCTTTGCAACCCCATGGACTGCAGCATGCTAGGCCTCCCTGTCCAAGGCCAACTCCTGGAGTTTGCTCAAGCTCATGTCCATTGAGTTGGTGATGCCACCCAACCATCTCATCCTCTGTTGTCCCCTTCTCCTCCTGCCTTCAATCTTTCCCAGCATCAGGGTCTTTTCAAATAAGTCAACTCTTCGCATCAGGTGACCAAAGTATTGGAGTTTCAGCTTCAACATCAGTCCTTTCAATGAACACCCAGGACTGATCTCCTTTAGGATGGACTGTTTGGCTCACCTTGCAGTCCAAGGGACTCTCAAGAGTCTTTGCCAACACCACAGTTCAAAAGCCTCAATTCTTAATCACTCAGCTTTTTTTATAGTCCAACTGTCACATCCATATATGACTACTGGAAAAACCATAGCCTTGACTAGACGACCCTTTGTAGGCAAAGTAATGTCTCTGCTTTTTAATATGCTGTCTAGGTTGGTCATAACTTTTCTCCCAAGGAGTTAGTATCTTTTAATTTCATGGTTGCAGTCACCATCTGCAGTGATTTTGGAGCCCCCCAAAATAAAGCCTGCCACTGTTTCCACTGTCAGTGTAAAATTTATAAAACATCATTGGATCATTTAAGATATACTGCAGTAGTATTGTATTCACTAACTTCTTTTAGAAAAAAAATATGCTGTGGGTAAGAATTTGGGGATACATTTCACTTCTTTCTAATCAGAGTAGAAAAATACTGTCATTCATTTGAAGAAAACATATTAAAGGAGTGAAAGTTTTACCTAGCTAACCAAGAGGATATTCAATAACAAGTAGCTGCATTTTTGGAAAAAGCAGTTACCATTTTCCTAAATTTTGAAATGTACAAGTACATATTGCTAACAAAATTCCCAAGTATAGGTAAACGGGGAAAATCTCACATGTAGAGGAATCATAGTAAATTTTGCAATTCCTAACCCACTACTGGTAACCCAGTGCCCCTGTTGACTTTAATAGAAGGAATACCTATTAGAATTACTCCGGAAATGGGTAATAAGGGAACTGCAAGAAAGAGCCCTTTACCTGTGGAAATAAAATTCCTTTACTTGAGAGTAAGGGTTTGATGACAAGTTGATTCGAAATCCCAGATATACAGGTCATACTAATGAAGGTTCCTTTATAGAGAAATATTATAAGTAAAACTAGGAATTAGATCAAGGTCAGTTTAAAGTATGAATTCATGATTAAGTGAATGATTGCCTAAACAACCACAATTGAAGATTAGTGAGAATGGTATTGGATTTTACACAAATGTATTTAATACTTGATAATGTAACTGACTTTATTCATGAAGCTTTGCCATTTAAGTCTTCTTAATGGAAATACTTTTCTTATGCCACCAGTGTTCACTGGTAATTTTGAGTGTAGCTTACAGTGATATTATTCAGATTGTTATAAATGATATATCTGCTTTAAAATTATAAGCGTGATTGTCAAAATGCATAATACTGGGTTCCAATCCAGACATATTAAAATCAGACAGTTGCTGCCCATAAATTTTCCTTTTTATATCTTTCTATGTTATTATTATGTACTATTATTTAAGAACCACTGGCTTCAACTGAATATATATCATGACCACATAATTGAGAAAACTAGAACTAGTTTACCAGATAATAGCTTCATATACCTTGACTAGGGGATAACCCTCCATAAATTTAATCTATAAATCTAAATATATGAGGCCATAGGAACCACCACATTATGATTATCATAAATCAAGCTGTACATTAATATCTGTACTTGTCTATTTCACAAGAAATTTAAAAGGCTATGACCAATTTTAAGGAACTGGCATACAACCAGAGGATCTCAGAATACACAATAAATTTCATCTATGATTTAGTCCATTATGTGAAAACAATGCTAACTAGCAAAAATTTCAAGCTAGCATAATATATGGTGAACTCTAATGAAATGTGGAGAATCTAAAGAAACATATTTTACATATAAAAAAGGGCTTAATTCTCCATCAAAAAATATAGTCTACTTACACATAGATTGGATACTACTGAATGCTTTTCCATTATTTTCACAGATTATTATTTTAAAACCCATTTTGATAGGGCACTGCAGTAAGTCCTCTCTACATTTTTACTGCAGTCACAAGAAAAATTCAGTGAAGAGAAAGTTTTTATTAAGAGTAAACTAGTTCTTGAAGGAAATGAAAATGTCTCTGTGGTGACAGCAAATTCTGTGAGCCTTATTTTAAATATAAGGAAAACTAAGGTGAGAGGAGGTTAAATGCTTTTTCCCAGGGTCATCTACAAAGGCAGTGGCAGGCAGAATTAAAATGAAGAGAAAATGATAGATTATATTTATTAAATTCAGAACATGTATCTAAACACATCTTGTTACTAGCAAGGTATTTGAATTATTGTCATTGGTTCATAGAAATAAACTGAGTGTGTGTGTGTGTGTATAGGCATATACACAGTCAATTCTCCATATTCCCTGTAACAATGATTTATTTTAGGTTTTATAATTTTTTGCATAATAACTATGCTTAATAAATCAGGAAGAAATCTGTTTACTGTGGCACTAACTTCACTTTCACTTATAGGTTGAGAAGGAAGGTTGATTTTTCTAAATTTTAAACCTAAGTCTCAGTTAAAAGCTTTGGAGACCTTGAATAAAAGACCATGATAGTTAAGAAAGTTTTTGCATTAGGAACTTTCTTTGTGCCAGTCTATTCAGTTCAGAACAGTGGTTCTGAACTGTCCCATTTATAGTTGCAGAACTCATCTGATTTTTTAAAAATCCAATAAGTTTAACATTAGGAGAAAAATATAATGGCTTTGAAATAGGTGCTTCCATTCTTATTTTTAAACTGGTTGAAGGTTTAATGATAATTTAAGCCATGTGTTGCACAATTACTCATACTCAGGTCATTTAAAATTACTGAATCCTATGGAGGAGGAGAGTGATTACAGCATGAATCCTACAATCAAATGGATTATATTCTTTCCTTCCTTGGCTCCTTCTTTCCCTTTATTGCTCCCTCCATTTCCCCCTTCCAAATCCTTTGTCTTCCGTATCTGGACTTCAAAAGGTAATAGAGCTTTTTTATTTGTTCATGATGAATTGGACACAGGACCCAGACAAAAATCAAAATATCAGCAGTAAAGTAGAGAGTAATCTAAGGTTTTTCCTTCTCCATCCCATGTCACAGCTTTGGGATGCACTGAAAGGAGAGGAGCCAGTTGACCACACACAGTCTCCACATAGCTTCAAGGAGAATTTCAGGAAGCCTCATATCCTTGCCTTGAACTCCAATGCAGAGGCCCTGGGATGTGTTTGGTAGCCTCTAATCCTGTTTGGGCCTTGAGTTGGGTATTCTTACCATATTCATTTGGGAAAGAGAGGAGAAGGGATTCAGTTCATGAGTATCTCTGAAAGAAAGAACATAAAAGTGCTTAGACCATGTATACATAGTAAATCATTTCTAAAATTCACAATGAAATAGCTTATCACTATTCCTGTAGTCAGACTAAGGGTGCTTAGGAGTAGAAAAGAAAAAAAAAAGGACAAAGTTCTTAAAAATTTTGGAAGGCAGAAAGCAATGGTTACTTTATGACTTTTCATGATAACTGGTCATCCCAAGCCTCCTGCCCCTTTCTTTTCTATGACACATCTTAATTCACTGACTTGTTACTATAGTGCATTTAAAGTATATTAAAGAATTTTATCAAATATAGTAGTAGAATGATTTACTACACCAGTGACTTTCAGCCCTCTCTTCCCATTACGATCACTTTAGTATCATTTTAGAAAAATGATGTTTATAGCCTCAACCCTTGAAAGACTTTATCAATATAGAGTAGGACTCATGCACCATACTTCTGTAAATTCCCCCAGGTGCTATGATCATGCAGATAGATTTGAGAACCAGTGTTCTGAACTGAATAGACTGGCACAAAGATGGAAATATAGATCAATCGAACAAAATAGAAAGCCCAGAGAGAAATCCATGCACCTATGGGCACCTTATTTTTGACAAAGGAGGCAAGAATATACAATGCAGAGAAGACAATCTCTTTAACAAGTGGTGCTGGGAAAACTGGTCAACCACCCGGAAAAGAATGAAACTAGAACACTTTCTAACACCATACACAAAAATAAACTCAAAATGGATTAAAGAGCTAAATATAAGACCAGAAACTATAAAACTCCTAGAGGAAAACATAGGCAAAACACTCTCTGACATAAATCACAGCAAGATCCTCTATGACCCAGCTCCCAGAGTAATGGAAATAAAGCAAAAATAAATAAATGTTACCTAATTAAATTTAAAAGCTTTTGCACAATGGAATAATCTGTAAGCAAGGTGAAAAGACAGACTTCAGAGTGGGAGAAAATAATAGCAAATGATGCAAATGACAAAGAATTAATCTCAAAAATAACAAATAGCTCATGCAGTTCTATACCATAAAAATAAATGACCCAGTCAAAAAATGGGCCAAAGAACTAAACAGACATTTCTCCAAAGAAGACGTACAGATGGCTAACAAACACATGAAAAAATGCTCAGCATCACTCATTATCAGAGAAATGCAAATCAAAACCATAGTGAGGTACCATCTCACACCAGTCAGATTGACTGCTATCAAAAAGCCCACAAACAATAAATGCTGGAGAGAGTGTGGAGAAAATGGAAACTTCTTGCACTGTTGGTGGTAATGCAAACTAGTACAGCCACTATGGAGAACAGTGTGGTGATTCCTTAAAAAAATGAAAATAGAACTGCCAGAATTGAAAGAGACACATGTACCCCAATGTTCATCACAGCCCTGTTTACAATAGCTAGGACATGGAAGCAACCTAGATGTCCATGGGCAGATGAATGGATAAGAAAGCTGTGGTACATATACACAGTGGAATACTACTCAGCTATATACAGGTCGGGAAGCAACAGTTAGAACTGGACATGGAACAATAGACTGGTTCCAAATAGGAAAAGGAGTACGTCAAGGCTGTATATTGTCACCCTGCTTATTTAACTTATATGCAGAGTACATCACGAGAAACACTGGGCTGGAGGAAGCACAAGCTGGAATCAAGATTGCCGGGAGAAATATCAATAGCCTCAGATATGCAGATGATACCACTCTTATGGCAGAAAGTGAAGAAGAACTAAAGAGCCTCTTGATGAAAGTGAAAGAGGAGAGTGAAAAAGTTGGCTTAAAGCTCAGCATTCAGAAAACTAAGATCATCGCATCCGGTTGCATCCCTTCATGGCAAATAGATGGGGAAGCAGTGGAAACAGTGGCTGACTTTATTTTTCTGGGCTCCAAAATCACTGCAGATGGTGATTGCAGCCATGAAATTAAAAGACGCTTGTTCCTTGGAAGGAAAGTTATGACCAACCTAGACAGCATATTAAAAAGCAGAGACATTAATTTGCCAAAAAAGGTCCATCTAGTCAAGGCTATGGTTTTTCCAGTGGTCATGTATGGATATGAGAGTTGGACTATAAAGAAAGCTGAGTGCTGAAGAATTGATGCTTTTGAATTGTGATGTTGAAGAAGACTCCTGAGAGTCCCTTGGACTGCAAGGAAATCCAATCAGTCCATCCTAAAGGATATCAGTCCTGGGTGTTCATTGGAGGGACTGATATTTCCAATACTTTGGCCACCTGATGCGGAGAACTGACTCCTTTGAAGAGACCCTAATGCTGGGAAAGATTGAGGACCGGAGGAGAAGGAGACGACAGAGGATGAGATGGTTGGATGGCATCACTGACTCAATGGACATGGGTTTGAGTAAAATTTGGGAGTTGGTGATGGACAGGGAGGCCTGGCATGATGTGGTTCATGGGGTTGCAAAGAGTCGGACACGACTGAGCGACTGAACTGAACTGATTAAAAGGAATGCATTTGATTCTATTCTAATGAAGTGGATGAAACTGGAGCCTATTATACACAGTGAAGTAAATCAGAAAGAAAAACACCACTACAGTATATTAATGCATGTATATGGAATTTAGAAAGATGGTGATGACGACCCTATATGTGAGACAGCAAAAGAGACACAGATATAAAAAACAGACTTTTGGACTCTGTGGGAGAAGGCGAGGGTGGGATGATTTGAGACAACAGCATTGAAACGTGTATATTATCATATGTAAACTAGATTACCAGTCCAAGTTTGATGCATGAAACAGAGCACTCAAAGCCGGTGCGCTGGGGCAACCCAGAGAGATGGGATGGCGAGAGATGTGTGAGGGGGTTTTGGGATGGGGGACACATGTACACCCATGGCTTATTCATATCAATGTATGGCAAAAACCACCACAATATTGTAAAGAAATTAGCCTCCAATTAAAATAAATTAATTAATTTTTAAAAATTAAGAATCACAATATATAAAATGTGACATTTTGACTTTTTTATGATGAAAACTATTTTGGAGGTTCTATTCTGAAATGACTTATAACATCTTGACTCAACAGATGCAAAAGCAAAGATCCATGCAAGTCCATTAAAAAGAAGTTTTAAATTGGAGTTTAATTTCTTTACAATGTTGGGTTATTTTCTGCTGACAGCAATGTGAATCAGCTATACGTATACATCTGGAGAAGGAAATGGCAACCCACTCCAGTACTCTTGCCTGGAAAATCCCATGGACAGAGGAGCCTGGTAGTCTACAATCCATGTGGTTGCAAAGAGTCGGACACAACCGAGTGACTAATACATACATCCCCTACCTCTTGAGTCTCCCTCCCACCTACCGCCCGCGCCCACCATCCCACCCCTCCAGGTCATCACAGAGCACCAAGCTGAGCTTCCTGTGTTATATAGCAGCTACCCACTGTCTGTTTTACACATGGTAGTGTATATCTGTCAATGCTCCTTTCCCAATTCATCCCACCCTCTTGTTCCACTGTGTCCACACGTTCATTCTTTACCTGTGCATCTTTATTCCCATGCAAATCCATACTGAACTCTTTCCTCCTGTCTCCAAATACAGGAAAGAAGTACAAGAATCAAATGGCTCTCTCACACCTGCCTCACTCTGATGTGTTTGAGGATATAGCCCTGGCACTGGTGTGTAGGACAGATGGAGTGAAGAGAGTGTGGAAAGAAGCAAGAGACTGTTTCAGCTGTAGGTGAAAATGAAGATCTGAATCATGGCAGTTGGCAAGAGAGTTAGAAAGGAGATGCCAGAGAGTGTTTTATGATAATTACTCAAGCTACTGCAAGAGACTGAAAATACTTTTCCTCAGATAATTTTACAAAGTGAAAATTAATGAAGTCCTCATATGTGAGTTTAGGTTACAAAAACAAAAGATAAGAAAACAAATGCCTTCCTGAACTCCCAGAAATTTACAGACCTTGCAAAATTTATCTCTTCATTTCCAAGTAGATTTGAACAAGCTTTGAAATATTCCCCCCCCCCCCCATAGGATCCCAGGTTTGCCTGGAGCAGTACTTTGTAGGACTCGAGATTTGAGGACCCACACCAGGTTCCACGTGCCCTCCCCCCCACAGCCCTGAAGTTCGCTCCAATTTCCCAGAAACTTCAGCTCCAAACAGGCTCCTTCTCCTGGGTTAGAGTGAGCAGTTGTGAGTATTGTTGTGCAAAAACTTTGTCTAATGGTGTCACAACCATGCAACTTAAGATGGTGGTTGCCATGTTGAAATATGAGCCCAGGGATGCCAAATCTTTCTATTTTTTAATAGAATCCATGGATCAGAATGTTTTTGTGAAATAACTAACTTGTTTTTTTTTTTCTTTTTTTCTTTTTTATTCCATTTATTTTTATTAGTTGGAGGCTAATTGCTTTACAATATTGTAGTGGTTTTTGCCATACATTGACATGAATCAGCCATGGATTTACATGTGTTCCCCATCCTGAACCCCCCTCCCACCTCACTCCCCATCCCATCCCTCTGGGTCATCCCAGTGCACCAGCCCCGAGCACTTGTCTCATGCATTCAACCTGGACTGGCGATCTGTTTCACACTTGATGATATACATGGTTCGATGCTGTTCTCTCAGATCATCCCACCCTCGCCTTCTCCCATAGAGTCCAAAAGTCTGTTCTATACATCTGTGTCTCTTTTTCTGTCTTGCATGTAGGGTTATCATTACCATCTTTCTAAATTCCATATATGTGCATTAGTATACTGTATTGGTGTTTATCTTTCTGGCTTACTTCACTCTGTATAGTGGGCTCGAGTTTCATCCATCTCATTACAACTGATTCAAAATGTATTCTTTTTAATGGCTGAGTAATATTCCATTGTGTATATGTACCACAGCTTTTTTATCCATTCATCTGCGAAATGACTAACTTATAAAATTTTGTGGGAGAAATAAAAAGCAACCTGTGAGTTGAACCAAACCAAATACTACCAGGGATTTGGATTAAGAGCCCAAGAAAGGTGAGTCTGTGGCTCCAGTAGACCATGACCTCTGCATGGCAGAGTCAGGGTTGTCCTCCTGGCCTGTCATTAGACACTCTGTTTGGGCACTATTTAAATTGACTTCCTCCATTCTCTACATCTCCCCGTCTTCAACCTAGTCCTCTCCATTGCCTTTTACAAACCCTTGTTTTCCTTATAAGTCTGCTATTTCTGTATGAAAATGGGATGGAGCATCCTTGGTAGCAGGCATCATCTTTACTTTAGCACCTATATGATGCTCTGTACATGCAGATCCCAAAGAGTACATGTCAGATATAGGTGATCATCTTTAACATATAAATCATAATAATGCAGATGCTATTATTATTATTCTTATTTTACAGGAGAAACTGAAACTCAGACCATGTGCAATTTGTCCAAATTCAGGCAATATATGATACAACTGAGATGTGTAACTCCAGTGGCTGTGTCCTAAATCAATATAGATAGCATTCTACCTAATGTCTTCCCAAGATCATTCATTCTTCTGTATTTAATATAACACAAATACTAATATAGCAAAGTGATTTTGTTGATTTCCTCTTAATATGCTACAATAGAATTAAAAATAGAGGTTAAAATGTTTTATATAGTAATTTTATTTGTCACAATATCCTGTTAGCATCATTTCTCTTTATTATAAGTAAATCAGTTCAGAAGGATTAACATTTCCAACACTAGTATCTAAGGACGCTAGGATTTGAAGTCTGGTATTTGACCAGACCCCAGTAATCCAATACTTTTTACCCATTTTTTTCTATTTATTTATTTAAATATATATGTATATATGTTTAAATGTTTCAATGTTGTGTTGGTTTCTGCCATATAACAATGCAAATGAGTCATAATTATATATGCATGCCCTCCCTTCCTAACCTCCCTCCTCTCTCCCATCCCATCCCTCTAGGTCATCAGAGAGCAGCAGACTGGGCTGCCTTTGCTACACAGCAACTTTCCACCAGCTATCCATCCTATACACTGATAGTGTACATATGTTGTACTGTTTTCTCCATTCGTTCTTCTCTCTCCCTCCCCTGCTGTGTCCACAAGTCCATCTCTACATCTGTGTCTCCATTCCTTCTCCACAAATAGGCTCATCAATACCTTTGTTGTTTTTGTTGTTGTTTTTTCTTTTAGATTTCATATACATGCTTTAATTACTTATTCACTCACTTTTTACTTTGTCTTCAACCAAGGGACTATGTGATGACCTGGCCTTTCTTTGACTCCAGAAGATCCTTGTCCCTTCTCTTCAAAAAGACAGGTGCAAAGCAATAGGGAATCTTGTTAAAACAATGCTTCTACATTGTTTCCCTAAGTACAAAATACTGAACTCAAGGAAGAGGATGAATTTGAAGACATTTTTGTAAATTTTATATTTTGAATAAAAATTCAAAGTATGATGATTATTAGAAATATCTGTTGAAGACTTTCTTACTTGATATGCAGTGAAAACTCATGATGATTTAACTAGACAACAATATTTTTTTTTCCTGGAATGTTTATTTCATATCTAAAACTTTAAAGAATTTAGAAAGAAGCATTGAAAAGTTTTCCTTCAATAATATATCATTATAATATCTGACTTATTGTCAACAACCTTTGCTTTTATTCTGAATTTATAGACCTTTTTGCTCTCTCTTAAGAATAGTTTCACTCTGAAGGCATTTGTCTTCTCTAGCCAAATACAATAATGTCATAAAATACAGATCTTTCAGGTTCTATTTTTTTTTTTTTTTTTGCTGAATCTCTACAAATTTTGTTTCAATGACAGAAATCTTGAAACTAGAAATCAAAGTAGTTGAGTCCCAGAAATGCTGTGCTATTAATGTAATTCCAAAATGATAGGCAATTTCATTTCTACATATTTTCTATGTTCCCTAGTGTATTTTTAACATAAATAATGCATTTGTATGATGCCCAAATAGATTTCCAATTTAAGGAAATGAAAAAGATTGCTTAATGAATGCTGAGTCTTGTTCCTTCTAATTCTTTATTTTAATTTCTAAGAGAAACAATGCCAGCAAACAATTTGAATCATCATCTCCTGATGAATTTTGGAAAGATCTAAAATACACACACACATACACAGTACTAGAGTTCCATTAAAAAAAAGCCATAAACTAAACAAAAAAAGCACTTACATTTAAAGTTGTTTCTTGGCAAGAAAAAATTGTGAAGAGTTTAAATGATGCTAATATAACTGAAAAACATCATCCAAAGGCATGATTCCTTTCAGCAAGTAGTTTTCTTCTACGATATTATTGATAAATACTGAAGCAACCATTTGCCGACAGTTTATTTGAATTAGTTTAAGAAATATATTCTGAGACTTTTTCATGATCTGTTCTTTAAAATCAGTCAAAGAAGGCAAAGATGGGTTATATAGGAATTGTCATTCTTTGACCCCAATATAGTATTTAGATTTGAAAACTGAAGAATAACAAAGCAATAAGCCTGAAGCTCTACCACAACAGAGGAAAATGTATAAATAAAGTCTCCAAAGGATTATAAATGTTCCTTTTGTTATAGAGTGTTGTGACCACTGGTTTGTAGCCACATATCCTTGCTGCATTCAGTGGTGAGAGGAA
The DNA here is from genome assembly GCF_963930625.1 of Muntiacus reevesi. Classification (NCBI taxonomy): domain Eukaryota; kingdom Metazoa; phylum Chordata; class Mammalia; order Artiodactyla; family Cervidae; genus Muntiacus; species Muntiacus reevesi. The sequence goes on along the minus strand of NC_089256.1, from coordinate 4,536,723 downwards.
TTAGAACTGTGCTATTTTTACTTGAAGTGCAGGAGTTTAAGGGGTAAAGTTACACTAAAGTATCAAAGGCTACACTATCAGAGATGAATTGAAAAGCTCAAATCTCCTTATCTCATTAATTCTGTGCTACATAGAGTTATATGCATACATATTTGAGAAATGTATTTGGGGGATTGAGGAAAAGGTGTCAAGGTTAATTATAAGAAAAGTAAAAATAGTCAAGGAAGATCTCAATAAGGAATTGTAGAAAGGAAGAAAGGATGAAAGGAAGAAAGGGAAAATGAAGGAAGAAATAGAGGGAGGGAAGGAAGGAAGAGGGAGGAAGAAAGGAAGGAAATAAAGCAGGAAGGAGGCAAATATTAGAGCTGATTAGCATTATGTATTGTTGTAGTTACAGAAATAGAGCATAGTTGAATTAGATGAATTAGACTGAGAAACTGAACTCAGGATAAATTGTGAGCATCTCAAGTTGTCTTGGTAACACTTACTGATACTGAATTAATAATAAGAAAAACCTTTATAAGATGGAGCAAATAGTAAAATAGTTATCTATACTTTCAGTAACATTCAATTACATTTTAAAACATTGCAATATATGTAACCCCAGGTGAGCTTTAAACCCAGTAGCATTTAACATGCTTTATGCATCCATCTCATTATGGAAAGCAGGTATTTCTTTATATTGTTATTGAGTGAGGTGTGAAGGATTCAAATCTCATAAAAGAACATTATCAGCTAGGATCTTTTCTGCTACCTTTTAAAATTAACATTAGTCTCTAATGAATATATGAAACAGCTAACACATGAAAATTTGTTTCTCCATGTAGCTCGAGTTTTGTTTATGTAGCATGGTATGATTCTATATATATGGCATTATTGTAATTTTGTAATTTGGATTCAAGTGGGGAAATAATGTCATGTAGTAGAACAAATAGGAAATCGACTTTAGAAAACCTGGATTGTCTCATATTTGCTCTTTTCAATTGTGTATACATTGGTGCTTACTCAAATTTTTAGCATCTTGTTTCTTAATTTTTCAGATGAGAATAATAATATCTAGTATAATTAGGTTTCATACTTGTTAAAATGACATATAGTGATTTATTTCATTTAATGTGTTTGAAAACAAATTCTAAACTAAATGTATTATCTTCTTTGGGGTTATTATAATTCTGTTTTAGACTTATAGCTTAAATTATCTCAATTTTTTTTTAATATGTTTGCTGGTTCCTACATTATTAGCTGTTTTGTGTTTGGCAATATACATACAACTGTATGTTTTGATGTATGGAAAACTCAACAAATTTTTTTCTATATTACTGTAGACAAACTTCTAAGATAGAGTGTACATAAGTATAGGCAACTGTATTAAGGCATAACATAGCTCAGAAAATTAATGTTGACATCTCAACCAAGTAGGCCAGCACATTGTACTGAACTATTTTGATTTGTGGCATAGGTAAAAATTACAAAATAAAATGATCTCCTCTAAACCTCAAATTGTATGTAGTTTATGCAGTTTTGTTGTTGTTTAGTGGTTGAGCTGGTCCCAACTCTTTTGTGAACCCATGGACTATAACCTTCCAGGGTCTTCTGTCTATGGGACTTCCCAGGCAAGAATACTGTTGTCAGTTGCCATTTCCTTCTTTAAGGAATCTTCCCAACCTAATAATCGAGCCCATGTCTCTTGCATTGGAAGATGGATTTTTTTTTTTTAAACAATCGAGCCACAAGGGAAGGCCCTTTATGGAGCTTAGTCGGTGGTATATTAGTACTAAGAAGACCACTCCTTTAATTTTATTAATATTAACTTGTATTTTCCACTTAACTAAAATAACTTCAAAAGATATCAGAAGAAAAAATGAAATGCAATAGCTATGAGGAAAAAAAAATGATAAGACCTTTTAAGAGCTGGAACTAAGGGTCTGGAAGGAGTTGAAGAAACACAATTAGCATATCTTGTTTTCAGGTTATGTTTCATATCCTGTTTTAACGTTGTATTCAGGTTAACAAGGGTAAAGTTCGCCTTGGTAATGATCTCCCTTCAGAAGACCTGTAGAGGATTCTATAGGACAACTGGGTGTCAGCTGATCATCCACAAAATTCCCTACGGGAACCCCAGCACGTGGATGCAGTCCAGGCCAACACCTTTTCCATCAACTGTTGGTGCCAATATTTGAAACCCCAAAGCTTTTCCCCAATTTGGCTACAAACAATTCATCTCATGAGTTAAATTTATTTCCAATTCATTTCCAGTGACTAGAAATAGAAATGTAAACAGAAAGTGTAGCTCAACTGCATACGTTCTCAGCAAATGAGAATAATTCCCCCCATTTCCTCATCCTTTCACTTCATTTGAAGAAACCCTTACTGCTGAGGTTTGTGAAATCAGAGGGTTTTTTTTTTTTTTTTTTTCTTTCTTTATGTTTCCTGAGAGGATTCAGTTTCCTGCTCTTTTCTGGAGCCCTTGCATCCTCAGCTGCCCCTTATCTGCTGCTATCACCTCTGCTTCAAGCCTCAGTCCACCTTCCTAATGCAGGTGTGAACCAACTCTCAGCCTGTATGTTGAGAGTGTTTCTCCTTTGTAGAAATAGTAACTCTAAAATTTTATGAACAGGGAGAGTTTTATTTATTTATTTTTTAATCTAAGCAAACAGCTATTCTTCTAACTTCATCAGATTTGCAACTCACAGGTACTTTGGAGTAAATTTAAAACTCCTTAGTTTAGCAAACAAGGTTCCTTCTGCTTGGGTCTCTGGGAACCTTCAACCTTATCACCTGCTGCTTCTGAATCAATGCCTCTGTTTCAGTCCTACAAGATATATATCATTTTCCCTAGTCATCATGTAATATATATACATTTCTCTCTGGAATTTTCTTTATATGTATGTATGTATGTATATATATATATATATATATATATATATATAATTTTGGTAATTTTGCTATTTTGTTGTATTAGACAGCCTGCATTAATTTTCTAGACTTCTTTTCTTTGCTCTTACATTTTTCATCTCCTTTTTTTTCTCTTGCTTTATCTTTCAGGATGTTTCTTAGCCTTATCTTTCAGCTGGTCTACTGAATTGTTAACTTATTCTATCATACTTTTGTAATTTCAAGAGTTTTTTTTTTCCTTCTCCTTTTATAGAACTTTCTGTTCTAGTTCCCTGATACAATGTCTTCTTTTTCATCTCTCTGAAGCTATTAATCATGATTACAGATTTTTTAAGTTTTCTTCTGCTTCCAACATAATGTGCCCACATGTTCCCCAATTATTTTTTAGCTGGTTGTTTTTTGTATTTTTTCTGTTTGTTTCTTATTTTGTTTTTAAAATTGTATGCTTAGAGACTTAAATAACCTATTATTCTTTTTCTCCATTTGTTTGTTTCATCAAGTCTTAAAAACTGAATATTTTAAACTGAAGTATTAAGATGCTAAGTGAAGATTAAGAGGAGAGTATAAAGGCTGGCTTAAAACTAAACATTCAGAAAACTAAGATCATGGTATCTAGTCCCATCACTTCATGGCAAACAGATTGGTGAAAAGTGGAAGCAGTGACACTTTTTTTTTTTTTTTTCTGAGCTCCAAAATCACTGAAGTTGGTGACCGAAGTCGTGAAATTGAAAGACTCTTGCTCCTTGGGAGGAAAGCTAACACAAATCTAAACAGTGTATTAAAAAGAAAAGACAGCCCTCAGATTGGGAGAAAATAATAGCAAATGAAGAAACAGACAAAGGATTAATCTCAAAAATATACAAGCAACTCCTGAAGCTCAATTCCAGAAAAATAAATGACCCAATCAAAAAATGGGCCAAAGAACTAAACAGACATTTCTCCAAAGAAGACATACAGATGGCTAACAAACACATGAAAAGATGCTCAACATCACTCATTATTAGAGAAATGCAAATCAAAACCACAATGAGGTACCATTACATGCCAGTCAGGATGGCTGCTATCCAAAAGTCTACAAGCAATAAATGCTGGAGAGGGTGTGGAGAAAAGGGAACCCTCTTACACTGTTGGTGGGAATGCAAACTAGTACAGCCACTATGGAGAACAGTGTGGAGATTTCTTAAAAAACTGGAAATAGAACTACCATATGACCCAGCAATTCCACTTCTGGGCATACACACTGAGGAAACCAGATCTGAAAGAGACACATGCACCCCAGTGTTCATCGCAGCACTGTTTATAATAGCCAGGACATGGAAGCAGCCTAGATGCCCATCCGCAGATGAATGGATAAGGAAGCTGTGGTACATATACACCATGGAATATTACTCAGCTGTTAAAAAGAATTCATTTGAATCAGTTCTAATGAGATGGATGAAACTGGAGCCCATTATACAGAGTGAGGTGAGCCAGAAAGATAAAGAACATTACAGCATACTAACACATATATATGGAATTTAGAAAGATGGTAATGATAACCCTATATGCAAAAAGAAAAAGAGACACAGAAGTACAGAACAGACTTTTGAACTCAGTGGGAGAAGGTGAGGGTGGGATGTTTCAAAAGAACAGCATGTATATTATCTATGGTGAAACAGATCACTAGCCCAGGTGAGATGCATGAGACGAGTGCTCGGGCCTGGTGCACTGGGAGGACCCAGAGGAGTCGGGTGAAGAGGGAGGTGGGAGGGGGGATCGGGATGGGGAATACGTGTAACTCTATGGCTGATTCGTATCAATGTATGACAAAACCCACTGAAATGTGAAGTAATTGGCCTCCAACTAATAAAATAAAATTAAAAAAAAAAAAAAAAAAAGCAAACATATCACTTTACCAACAAAAGTCCATATAATCAAAGCTATGGTTTTTCCAGTAGTAATTTATGGATGTGAGAGTTGAACGATAAAACAGACTGAGTACCTAAGAATGGTGCCTTCTAAGGCACAGTTCTAACTGTGGTGCTGGAGAAGACTTGAGAGTCCCTTGAACTCTAAAGAGATCAAACCAGTCAATCCTAAAGGAAATCAACCCTGAATATTAATTGGAAGGACTCATGCTGAAGCTGAAGCTCCAGCACTTTGGCCACCTGATGGGAAGAACTGACTCATTTGAAAAGACCCTGATGCTGGGAAAGATAGAAGGAAGGAGAAGGGACAGCAGAGGATGGGATGTTTAGACAGCATCACTGACTCAATGGATATGAATTTGAACAAACTCTAGGAGATAGTGAAGGACAGGGAAGCCTGGCGTGCTAAGAGTTGGACTTGATCACTTACCAACTGAATAAAACAACATTAAGATGCTGATGGGAAGCTTTTTTTTTTTTTAATAACTGAACTATTTTATAGATGATCTGATCATTTCACAGGGAAACCGAAATGTCAGAATCAGTAGGAAATTTATTTCTGGCTATTCAGTTTCCCTAGAGAGAAATCCTCCTGACTTTACCCTGGGGAATAGAAGACTGATTGCAGTTATTTGAAAGCTAAGTTGTGGATATAAGCTGAGTCTCACTCTTACGTAAAGAGAAGGTGTTAGTCACTCAGTTGTGTCAGATTCTTTGCAATCTCATGACTGTTGCTCACCAGGCTTCTCTGTTCATGAAATTCTCCAGGCAAAAATACTGGAGTGGGTAGCCATTTCCTACTCCACAGGATCTTTCCAAACCAGGGATTGAACCCGGGTCTCCTGCATGGCAGGCAGATTCTTTATCATTTGAGCCACCAGGGAAGCTTTTTGCTATTATCTAAGGTCTCATCTTTCATTCCCTAAAGTAACACTACAGGGAAAATAAATTCTTTCAGGTGATTTCTTTTTTTTTTCAATTTGGAAAATTAAAATGTGTCTTTTTTTTTCTCTTGTATCACAGTTGCCTCCAGTCCAGGCGGAACATCTCTTCCCCAATGATGTGTCTATAATAGAAAAATTAGTTAATACTATTCTAAAACTGTTGTGACCACTTCAGCATAAAATGCACAACACTTTGTTATCCTGGAATTATTCATATTTGCGTTTTTAAAATTTTTATATTTTAGATTATATGTTTATTCTGTTGATGAGTTCACATACATAATGTCAATTTATTAAAAGGACACATTTGAGGAATTTATAGAGGAATTTGATGAAAATGAGAGAAGAGTGAAAAAATTGGCTTAAAGCTCAACATTCGGAAAACTAAGATTATGGCATCCAGCCCCATTACTTCATGAGAAATAGATAGGGAAACAGTGGCTGACTTTATTTTTCTGGGCTCCAAAATCACTGCAGATGGTGATTTTGCAGCCATGAAATTAGAAGATGCTTACTCCTTGGAAGAAAAGTTACAACCAACCTAGACAGCATATTAAAAAGCAGAGACATTACGTTGCCAACAAAGGTCCATCTAGTCAAGGCTATGGTTTTTCCAGTAGTCATGTATGGATGTGAGAGTTGGACTATAAAGAAAGCTGAGTGCTGAAGAATTGATGCTTTTGAACTGTGGTGTTGGAGAAGACTCCTGAGAGTCCCTTGGACTGCAAGGAGATTCAACCAGTCCATCCTAAAGGAGATCAGTCCTGGGTGTTCATTGGAAGGACTGATGTTGAAGCTGAAATACCAATACTTTGATCACCTGATGCTAAGAGCTGACTCATTTGAAAAGACTCTGATGCTGGAAAAGATTGAAGGCAGGAGGAGAAGGGGACAACAGAGGATGAGATGGTTGGATGGCACCACCGACTCAATGGACATGAGTTTAGGTAAACTCCCGGAGTTGGTGATGGACAGGGAGGCCTGGCGTGCTGAGGTCCATGGAGTCACAAAGAGTTGGACACAACTGAGAGACTGAAGTGAACTGAACTGAATAGAGGAATTAAGAAGCTGGCAAACCTCTCTCACACAAAGCATAAAGATGGACAAAATTGTTACAAACATATTAGAGTTTTGGAAGTTGACCAAAGGCTGACAAGCTGAGAACAATTTATTCATAAACTCCAGGTAAGAATAACAGGAGTGCTGGTTGTTTTTGCCCAGATCAGCTCCACAGCTCTGTGGGTGAAGGAATTTAATGAAAGCAGAGCTGACCTTGAATGCCAGTGAACTTGCTTTCAGAGGGAACTAGTGTCCAGTGGAATAGAGGGAAAATGTCTGTCTAGTGAAGTTTTCATTAAAAATGGCAAATTTGTTAGAAAACAAATATGGAAAGCCATAGCTCAACTAGTTTGAGGTTGCTGTGCTCTTTGAGACAAGTGGAGGACGAGATCAAAATTTAATATGAAGATCCAGGAAAGGAAGGGTTCATATGAGGGCTAGACAAGGTCTTCATGTATCCCTGGCTGCTTGGTAAACTATGTACAAGTGTGATGGGGGACGAGAGAAGCCAGACAGAAAGAAAAATCTGACATGGAAGCATTAAAATTTCCTGAACTTTGGATGTACTCCTCAATGTACACATAGATCAGTCTCCAGGGGGAAGCATTATGGGCTCTGGTGATTGAGCCCAATCTTTGCCCAATTGTTGCCTGACTACCAACCCATGGCATTTGGAAATGTCTGTGGTTTCAGATTGGAAACATCTGATAAAAATATTCTAAGTCTGAACAATGGTGATCAATGCACAGCACTATGATTCTACTGAAATTCATTGTACTGTGCACATTTACAGTAGTTACATTTTACACTATGTAAATCTGCTTTTTAAAAAGAGGTTCAAAATGAAATTTCCTTTCAATATTTTTACCAGTATAAATTTCACTTTAGCATTTTTACCTTTTACACTTGCAGGGTGTTTGTTCCATGTAGAAAATCATTTCTAAGCTCTTGTCCTCTGAGCATCATATTTTTTTTTTCACTGAATTGCCTTGCAGAATCATAAATCTCCAAGGTAATAATTCTTTTTCTAAAGAGAGGTTTACAAAAACAAAGGTTAATTTTCTCATTTTGGATAAGAATTATTAACTGTTAAAAATGCAAAGCTTTATGTTTTTTCTTTGTGATATTACTTTTTTTTCCCTCAGGAAACTAGACTATGAGAGTTCCAGAATTTATCAGCTACCCTACCACATCTTAAAACCTTGCCTATTTATACCTGCAGGGTCAGTCTTCCAGTCTGTAGTAGGCTCCGGGATCTCTCAGAATCCCCCTTTATCCCTGATTTGACATCCCAGCAAAAGGATCTGTGGATTCTCTTTGGGTACTAGTTCCCTGTACTTACTTTGGACCATTCTTCTCCAAGAAGAATTGTTGGAAGTTTGAAGAAGTAGACTGGAGGCATGACTTCAGGAATAATGAAAAACCATGTTACAGAAATAGCCTGACATCAGAAAACTCTGCAGTGAGGAAGTTGTAATTATTTGAAATTAGTTGAAAAGATAATATGTGAAAAAGTACTTAGTTGGTTTAGAATGCACATAACATTAGGTTTCAATGGAACATGGAAAGATAAGCAAATTTTGATTTTGTTTGAGATTGATAAAAAAGTAGTTGGACAGATTTTTCTGACTTGCTGATATCTAGATATGTGCATATAAAGGATTAATTATAAAATGCGAGATTAGAAAAGCATGCCTCATGTGATGCCAAAAATTCAGTAATGCATTAGTGATGGATTATGAAAGAAAAAGAGCTATGTTTTGAGCTTGGTTTAGGATTAGGACTAGGAAATGAAGGAGTGAAATGATTCTGCCTTTGCAAGACAGGAAGAAGGGCATCACTCTTGGTCCATTTCTCTTATTTGAAAGGATGGAAGATGGCAGATTAGATTTGAAGAACTACTGGTTGAAGTTTTAAGAAACTTCAGTCAGATGGTTTATATCAAATAATTACTAAAATTATTAAGCTCTTACAATGTAGTAGATGTTGTATTAAAACTGTTTTACATGTAACTATTTTTTTTCTGTGAAGAGCCAAATGTATACTAGTATTTAGCTTTACTATGTATTATGCTAAGTAGCTACAGTTATGTCCAACTCTTTGTGAACCTATGTACTGTAGCCCACCAGGCTCCTCTGTCTATGGGATTCTCCAGGTAAGAATACTGGAGCGGTTGCATGCCTTCCTCCCTGGAATCTTCCTGACCCAGAGTTCAAACCTGTATCTTTTAAGTTTCCTGCATTGGCAGTCAGGTTCTTTACCAATAGCACTGCCTGGGAAATCCCCATTATTTATAATACATTCATGGAAATACTTGTTATTCTTTTTTTAAACTGTTTCTTTTAACTTTCCTTTTTTTCCCCCCTTGACAGTTGTTCATGTCTGCTGACATTTTATTTCCTCTTTCCCATTTTGAATTATCCTTGAAGTGTTATTTAAATTTCTTAAGTAATGAAGATTCTTCCAACTTCATATTCTAGAATATGATTATTTCAAGACATGGGCTGTCTCTTCCTCAGAGCCAGTCCACATCTCTTTCCCCACCCTCTCTGCCTAACCATTCAATTACTGCAAAGCAAAATTTATACTTTATAGTTTATTACTTACATTCTGTATCTATTTTTGACAATCATATAACTTATATTCAATCATTACTTTTATTTGTCTGTGACATTTTGTAGGATGCTAAGAGTTTTGCACTTTGCCCTTCTAACTTGTTTCATTTGTCATCTTTGCACTTAATGAGAGGTTTATGAATCCCTGCCTTACGTATGAAAGAACACCAAGAATGAATGGCTTATTGTGAAGAAGGTAGCAATGCAAAATTTAGTGATCTACACTAACTTTAATAATATACTAAAATGTTAAAAGGTAGAAAACCCCCAGTACTAGTAAGGCTCTATCTCAATAGGCACAAATTCAATGGAAATGTACTTTAGTGTCACTTCCACTATCATCATAATGGCTCGAGAGAAAACAGAACAAGGATCACTAGTCACACTTTATCTGCCAGGCTTTGTGATGCAAATGACTTCAGTGGAAATGTCTCCTATGCACACTTCTCTAATTTCTGTTCTTTGTTATGGAAAATTGAAAAAAGCACATTCTGAATTTGGATTTTACATGCCAGTGAGTCTTTCACGGATCCATATATTGCTTACCTGGCACTTTGTAGAACAGGGATTGAAAGATGAAAGTGTTAAATAAAAACTGTGGCCTTGAGACCAGTTACAGAAACAATGATGTGATAGGTATCCATACTTCCCTCTGCATACTATATACATACTTTTTGTATATTACATATTTTATTTCTCTCACCTTTCCTTATTATTTTAAATTAAGTTGTTTGTGGGTAATTTACACTTTTGTGTTTATGCTGCTTACTATTTGGATAAGATAGTGACTGTATTCAGTTAAGTTCATTCACTCAGTTGTGTCCGACTCTTTGCAACTCCATGGATTTCAGCACACCAGTCTTCCCTGTTCATCACCAATTCCCGAAGCTTGCTCAAACTCATGCTCGTCAAGTCAGTGATGCCATCCAACCATCACATTCTCTGCTGTCTCCTTCTCCCCCTGCCTTCAATCTTTCCCAGCATCAGAGTCTTTTCCAGTGAGTAGTTCTTCACATCAGGTTGCCAAAGTATTGGAGTTTCAGCTTCAGCGTCACTCCTTCCCATGAATATTCAGGACTGATTTCCTTTAAGATTGACTGGTTTGACTTCCTTGCAGTCCAAGATTCTTCTCCAGCACCACAGTTCCAAAGCAACAGTTCTTTGGCATGAAGTCTTCTTTATGATCCAACTCTCTTATCTGTACATGACTATGGGGCGGGGGGGGGAATTTAAAAACAGCTTTGATTATATGGGCCTTTGCCAGCAAAGTGATGTCTCTTCTTTTTAATATGCTGTCTAGGTTTGTCAAAGCTTTTCCTCCAAGGAGCAAACATCTTTCAATTTCATGGATGCAGTCACCATACACAGAGGTTTTGGAATCCAAGAAAAACAAGTCTCAGTGTTTTCATTGTTTCTCCATCTATTTCCCATGAAGTGATGGGACTAGATGCCATGATCTAGTTTTTTGAATGTTGAGTTTTAAGTCAGCATTTTCTCTCTCCTCTTTCACCTTCATCAAGAGACTCTTTAGTTATCTGCATATTTGAGGTTGTTAATATTTTTCCCAGCAATCTTCCCAGTTTATGCCTCACCTAGCCTTCACATGATGTACTCTGTATAGAAGTTAAATAAGCAGGGTGACAATATACAGCCTTTACATATTCCTTTCGCAGTTTGGAACCAATCTGTTGTTCCATGTCCGGTTCCAACTCTTTAATTCTTGACCTGCAAACAGATTTCTCAGGAGGCATGCAAGGTGGTCTGGTACTCCCATCTCTTTAAGAATTTTTCACAATTTATTGTGATCCACACAGTCAAAGGCATAGTAGTCAATTAATCAGAAGTAGATATTTATCTGGAATTCACCTGCTTTTTTTATGATCCTACAGATGTTGGCAATTTGATCTCTTATTTCTCTGCCTTTTCTAAATCCAGCTTGCACATCTGAAAGTTCTTGGTTCACATACTATTGGAGCCTATCTTGAGGATTTTGAACATTACCTTTCTAGCATGTGAAATAATTGCAATTGTGAGGTAATTTGAACATTATTTGGCATTGCCCATTTTGTTATTAGAAAATTGACCTTTTCCAGTCCTATGGCCACTGCTGAGTTTTACAATTTTGCTGGCATATTGAGTGCAACACTTTAGCATCATCTATTAAGATTTGAAATAGCTCATCTAGAATTCCATCTCCACTACCTTTGTTTGTAGTAACACTTCCTATAGCCCACTTGGCTTCACACTCCAGGATGTCTGGCTCTAGGTGAGTGACCACACCATTGTGGTTACCCGGGTCATTAAGATCTTTTTTGTGTAATTCTTCTGTGTATTCTTGTCACATCTTCTTGATATCTTCTGAGTCTGTTAGGCCCATGCCATTTCTGTCCTTTATTGTGCCCATCTTTGCATGAAACATTCCTTTGGTATCTTTGATTTTCTTGAAGAGGCTTCTTTCATAATTTATCTTTGATTTTTTTATATTTTGAAAATGATATGCCAAATGTAGTGAACTTGTTTGGAATTTATTCTGCTTGGTGTTTTTTGAGGTTTGTGGATCTGTGATTTCATGTATGACATTAATTTATGGAAAATTTTAGTCATGATCATTTCAAATATTTTTTCTTTCCTGTTACTTTTCTTCTCTTTCTGATATTCCCATTACATGTGTTACACTTTTGTGGCTGTCTCTCAGATCATGCATATTTAGTTCTATTTTTTGTTTGCTTTTAGATTTGGAGGCTTATATTGTGATATCCTCAAGCTTAAACATTTTTTTTTCCACAGTCCTATGTAGTCTTCTAATATATCCACTGAAGACGTTTTTCTTTCTATTAAAGCAATTTGATCATATTACTTTTTGGTTCTTTTAAAGAGTTTCCTTGTTTTTGATTACATTGTCCATCTGTTCTTGCACACTGTCTAATTTATCCATTAAAGCCCTTATCATATTCATATTTTGAATTTAAATTTTTAATTTAAAAAATTCTCATCTGATAATTCACCATCCCTGACATATGTAAATCTGATTCTGATGGTTGTTCTCTTTAAACTGTACTCTTTTTAGTATGTTTTGTAATTTTTTTGAACATCAGACAAGATGTACTAGGTAAAAGAAATTGCTATAAATAGATCATTAGTAATGTGATGATAAGATGTGTGTGTGTGTTGGGGGGAGGCAAACAATTTATAGTCCTAAGATTTAAACTTTTAAGTCTTTCAAGTGAGTTTGACCCTGGACTGTGAACTTCACATGCATTTCTCATTCTTGTCTTCTCCTCCACTCAGGTGAGATAGTTTAGCTAGAGGGGGATTAAGGTGTGTGTTTCTCTTCCCTTAGGTCACTTAGGCTCTGATAAATCCTAGTATGTTAAGCCAGATGTCAGACCTTGTTAAGAGAAACAGAATACTCCAGTGTATTCCAAAATTGTTCTTTTGATTTTCTCTGTGCTGGAGGCAGGAGGCTTTTGTTATGTTTTGTTTTTTCCAAACATTCATTGTGAGGACCTGCTAGAGCTCCAGGACTTAAAAATCACAAAGATATGGGGGGCCCCCTAAGGACTGAATCTCCCTGAGTTTCTTATCCTTCATACTTCTCTCAGGTTAAGTCTCCAGCAATTTACCAATTACAATTCAGCTTTCCATACCTACAGAAGTTTCAGCTAGAGGGTTTCTGCTCCAAAAAGTTGTGATTCTCTGCATTTGCCTGCAGGTCTCTCTAGTTTGAGGGGTAGCATTTGTTCTGTTATCTTACTTCTCTGACAGATCTAAGAAGATCTGTAGATTTTTCAGTTTGTTCAGGTTTTTACTTTTTACTAGGATGGAGTGGCAGCTTCTAAGCTTCTTACATGCCAGACCAAAAACTGGAAGTCCTCTAAAGACAACTTATACCCCAGAGTTATTTTTATGTTTTCAAGTCAGCCTCTTGTTTGCATCAATTCTTACTGACACTGTAGGCATCTGTGATGTCAAGAATTGCTGCTGATTTTATTTTTTTGTCAAATGCCCTGGGGATGGGGCATTTTTCATCAAGTATGTTCAGATTCAAAAGAAATAAAGACATGCTCTGTGAATGGGATTTTTTTTCTGGGAAGCTGCCAGGGATACAAATGACAATTCTGTAGGGATAGGGCTTTGGGGAGCTCCAAACCCATTATTCCCCTTCCAATGCTACTAGGCTGCTTTTGACTGTGGCTACCATGGTTGCAAGTCTGTTTTCAAGGTTCATGATGAGCTGGGGTGAGGGTATAGGAACAAGACTAGTTAAAATTGCCGTAGACTTGTTTTGTTTTAAACAACATTCAGTTTCTTCCCTTCAATAACACTTTGTGGATTCAGAAAATACTGATTTTGACATTTTAGTGCTCTCATTGCTTTTCTGGGGAAGTTGATTTTTAGAGGTCCTTATTTTGCCATTACAGAGTATTTCTCATCAGTAATATGTGGTTGAATGACCAAAGTTAACTCTCAAAAGTAACATATAGCAAAATAAAAATAAATAAATATCATTACCCCCAAAAGATTGAAATTATGTACTATGTAAAAAGGTATATAACCAGAAGTCTGTTCTCTATGTCTGTGAGTCTGTTTCTATTTGTAGATAGGTTCACTTGTGCTATAATTTAGATTCCACATATAAGTGATAACTTAGGGTATTTGTTTTTTTTTTTTATGACTTACTTCACTTAGTATGATCTCTGTGTTGCTAAAGTGTCATTATTTCATTCTTTTTATGATGGCTGAGTCATAGCCCATGGTATATGTGTACCACATCTTCTTTATCCATTCATTTGCTGATGGACATTTAAATTATTTCCACAACTTGTTACTGAGTCCAAGCTCACTTTGCTTGCCACACAATAAGTCAATGAATCCAAGACAAGGTGTTGAGGCTATGAAGGGACTTTATTTGGGAGCCAGCTGACTGATAAGATGGCAGGCTATTTCTTCAAAATAACCGTGCTGCTGGGGCCTGGATGTCAGATTCTCTTATGGATCAGAGGTGGGGAGAGGTGAGGAAAAAAGTAAAAAGACCATTTAATTCCTGCAAATATCTCCTAGAACGGCAAGCCTCAGGTAGGGAGAAGTGTTAGTTTGAGTTCCTTACAGTCATTTCCTTGGTACTGCTAAATGGGATGTCTCCTGTCATATCAACAAGCAAATATGTCACATTGATTTGTGATTGCAGCCTCCCCAGATGTGAACTTCTGGGCTGCGCCTGTAAGCACAGAAAAGGGGCACCAATGGCTGCACCATTTGCCGCCCAGATCAAGAACCTCACAATCCTTCCCAGGTGGGTGGGGTCACATTATCTCCCTGAAGCAGGCGATAATGTAGGCCTACAAAAGTGGCAAGATAAGGGTTTAAGTCTGGAGAAGAAAATGGCCACCCAGTCCAGGATCATTGCCTGGAGGGTTTCAGGGACAGAGTAACCTGGTGGGCTACAGGCCATGGGATCACAAAGTTGGACATGACTGGGTGACTAACACTTTCATTTTTCAAGGGTTAAAGTCACAGAAGCAGGTTCAGTGTAAATTCGAAATTAAATCACTACTATGAAAATAGGGGTGCCTGTATCTTTTTGAACTATAATTTTGTCCAGGTATATGCCCAGGAATAGGGTTGCTAAATGGCGAGGGGGAAGGGAGGGAAAGGAGGAAAGGACTGGGAGTTCAGAATTAGTAGCTACAAACTATTATATACAGAACAGACAAACAGCAAGGCTCAGCTATAAAGCACAGGGAACTATATTCAATATTCTATTATAAAGCATAATGGAATATAATATTAAAAAAAAGAATGTCTATATGTGAATAGCTGAGTCACTTCCCTGTGTAGCAGAGATTGACAAAATATGGTAAATCAGCTATACTTCAACAAACAGTAAAAAATAAAGAAGAATACAGATAAAATTAAAATGGAATTTGGGATAATGGTTATCTGGGTCAGGGAAAGTAGAATTGGATGACAGTCATGCAGAAATGAGAGTGTATCCTTAAAAAAAGTGTACGATTAACCTCCCTGAGTTCCAAGTGAGGAAAGAAGGAAGAAATAAATATCATTTTAGCTTAAACAATTTCAAAATTTGCCATAAATTAAACAAAAAATGATGGTCAACTTCAATTTTGCTAGAGAGTCAACTTATATATGCTATTCATACAATCACAGATCATAGATAGACTTAGATATTTTTCATAAAGTTACATGTTTTTCATAGACTTACATATAATCCATACACTCACATACAGGGTGTTGTATGCACACTCTTGATAAAACACATTGGTTATTATGTATGATGCTTTGTTAACTGTTTTTTAGTATGTTGTGGATCTGGGGTCATAAATTAAATTGAATATAAAGTATTTTCTGTTTTCTTATTTAGTTCTGTAATGGAAATTAAGAAACAATCTGTTAATATTTTAAGGAAAATTTATCTTTCTCTGTTTTTGTTGTTTGAAGGAAACATAATTTATCTTTTAAATGTTGCCAGTCTATTTTTCTTATATTTTTATGATTGCCTCTTTTAGGTTACATGAGCTACTTAGGCAATTATGATGCTGAAAAGGTAAACAACTAAGCAATGAAAACTCAGCTCTGGCTTTAATAAATCTAAAATCTGATTCTAAATGATGTTAACCTGTATGCATCATTATCCTCTGCTCAGTGTAGTGGTCAGTATCCAGAGCTTTGCAGAAGATTTTCATGTTTTTATTTATTCAGTCTAGAGTTCGGTGATGGAATTTATTGCAACATAATTATTTTAGAAAGGCTGAATTCAGTAGAAACTACTTAAGTCCTCTCATCCTCCTTACCAACATTTCTTTATTCTCAATTTGGCTTCTTTTCCTGCCCCATTTTTTTAAAAAAAGTTAGTTGACATTGAGCTAAAACCTTATAGACCATTCAATGAAGGCAAAAATATTAATAAATACTTTAATTAATTTTAAAACTTAGAGAAGTTTAATAGAGATTTTTCTTTAAATCAATTCTGAAAACTTGAATGAAAGACATTTGTAAAAAGAAAAAGGAAAAATCAATCTCTGTTAATCTTCCCGGTGGGTATCAGTTGAACTAAGGAATCAGTAAGAATTTATACCTTCTCACATACACAATGATAAATGTTTATATCAACATCACAATAAACATCATCCAGTAAAGAAGGGAGAAAAAAAGCACCAAAGGACTAAAGGGCTTAGAAAACATTGCAAGACCCAAGTGCTGTTATTTCTTTTAATTTTCCACCTCATTAACGTCTTAGATATGGATATGCTGGCTCTGCAGAAGTTACATGTCTTTATTATTAAACGCTTTGCTGCAAACCAGTTCTCTACTGTCCTCAGTGTGTGTGTGTGTGTGTGTGTGTCGTTGTGCGTGTTAAATAAAATGTTTTATAGTTATTCATGTAGTTTATATCTCCATCATTTGTGTGAGTCACAATATGAAGAATAAGACTATTAGGTACAGAATAATTTACTGAACATTAGATAATTTTGTTTATGAAGTAGTTTTACCTAGTATAAAAATAACTATATTCCAAGATATTCCACACCTAAAAGTGTCTTGACATTAAACTTCCTAGGACATATTGGAAACTAAGGAAAAAGAACCCAGGACATATAAGGAAATTGATCATTCCAGTCTCATCTCTAGCACTGAATATTTGGGGAAGTCATTTAGATTTTTCTCATTCTTAGACTCACTGAAAGATTATTTCCAAAGTCATGATTATTCCTTTCCTATTTTCTTCTCAATACCTTATTTTATTGCAATATTTCAAAGTCTTGTATTGCTTTGTAATCATCTACTATTTACTTTCTGCCTCACTGAACAATATTTGAATTCTGGAGAGCAGGGTCTTAATGTATATATCCTTCCATCACACATATCACTGAATTCTAAGTTCATTTGCAACTTTCAAAGTACTTCAAAATGTATTTTGTTGGTTTTCATAATGATTTAAATACATAATTTACACTTATAAATGTAAATTTATAGATATTTAGCAAATTAATATTTTTTAGTGTAACAGTAAGATTGCATATTGTTTGAAATTATGATCTCACAAGGAGGAACAGAGGTGTTTTTATTTTTATTTATTTATTTTTTTAAGGACAGACATAAACTTTAATTCACTGAAAAAGGCAGTAGTGAACAAGGTCCATCAAAGGGCACTTTCTAAGTCAAATGACTGCGGCGACTCAGAGCCAGAGCGGAATAACTTCTAGAAAGAGATGATGTAAAAACAGGAATTCACAAATTCAGTGGTGAAACAAAAGATCCAACCAGTCCCACCTAGTTCCACTGGTGAATCAGTTTATATATTCTTTGCTATTTCTTAATAAGGATCCTGGAACTAGTCCTTAGACACATAAATATAAATTTAAAAACTTCTCTAAAGAGGTTCATGTTTCTAAACTTATGCAAAGCTACTTTCTTTTACATAAACTTATTGTTGTGCATATCTGTCTATTGTTTTTTCTCTTTAGAATGTTAGTCTAAATATACATCCTTAGACCTTAATAAAAAATAAATTTAAATTTCAGTTCAGTCAGTTCAGTCGCTCAATTGTGTCTGACTCTTTGCAACCCCATGAACCACAACACACCAGGCCTCCCTGTCCATCATCAACTCCCAGAGTCCACCCATACCCATGTCCATCGAGTTGGTGATGCCATCCAATAATCTTATCCTCTGTCGTCCCCTTCTCCTCCTGCCCTTAATCTTTCCCAGAATCAAGGTCTTTTAAAAATGAGTCAGCTCTTAGCATCAGGTGGCCAAAGTATTGGAGTTTCAGCTTCAGCATCAGTCCTTCCAATGAACACCCAGGACTGATCTCCTTTGGGATGGACTGGTTGGATCTCTGCAATCCAAGGGACGCTCAAGAGTCTTCAACACCACAGTTCAAAAGCATGAATTTTTCGGTGCTCAGCTTTCCTCACAGTCTAACTCTCACATCCGTACCTGACCACTGGAAAAACCATAGCCTTGACTAGATGGAGCTTTGTTGACAAAATAATGTCTCTGCTTTTTAATATGCTGTCTCGGTTGGTCATAACTTTCCTTTAATGCTTAATAATTTCATATTTAACAAGACTTTAAATTGTTAGCATGGAGAGAACTGAGTATGTATAGCTGTTTATATATGCACACACATATAAAACGTTATAATTGCAAAATGTGAAAAATATGACAGCTGAAACTTTGCAACATGCTGCATCAAAAAGCATTGCTTTCTAGAGCAAGTTATGTGACTTTACATTTTGAAGCTATGATCAATTTTCCTCCTGTACATTGTATGGTACAACATACTGATTTCCAGTAGTTCATTTTAAAAATGCTGTGTATTTCTGTTTTTTTTTTTTTTTTTTTTCTTTTTCTGTCTCTCTGACTCTTTTAGTCTGTCAACCTATTTTTTTTTTAGAAGAGTAGAGCTAGTATAATTCAGTTTGAATAGTTGGCCGCATTGCCTTGAGATTCAGAGACTGTATGCAGCCTGGCACGGGGGTGTCAGAGTCTGAGTGTGGTAAAGAAAGCAGGCATATTGAAAGGCTTCCCACACAGGGTATGTGAGCCAGAGACAAATAAGGGAGATGTCGCCCTGAAAATGCAGCTTAATGCCGATGACAGAACTCAAGCAGGTTGAAGAGGATATCCAAGGTGGGGGTCATCCACCGTGCGGTGGCAAGTTTTAGAGGAAGCACAGCTGTGTGTGGTGTCAGAGTCCACCAGCAAGGGGAGAGTCTGTATGAGAGAACTAACTGGCAGGGAGTACTAAAGCCTAAGCAGGCTGAAGAGAGGTTCCTTAAACGGTGGGATAATGACAGTGGCTCATCATGAAATTTCTTAGCCCAAAGCAGAGGAAGAGGGCACCTGTCTGAAGTAGGAGGAGGAGTTTAGTAGGGAATAGAAATTGTTCTCTTACTGGCATTTGCACAAATAAGTAAACACATGAAGAATAACAGATACTAGTTTTCTAATTGTCTAAGAAGCGAACTATAAATATAAAAAGGGATAAAGTTAGCATGAACTTTGTGGTGTGGGACTGTGTTAGAAGCATGTGAGCAAACACATCTTTTAAAAGATACAGAATGCTTTACAATATTGTAGTGGTTTTTGTCATACATTGACATGAATCAGCCATGGATTTACATGTATTGTAAAGTAATTAGCCTCCAACTAATAAAAATAAATGAAAAAAAATAAAATTTAAGACAATAAAAAAAAAAGATACAGAATGCATTACTGGTATTCATGTGCTTAGTCGCTCAGTCATGTCCAACTCTTGCGACGCTATGGACTGTAGCCTGCCAGGCTCCTCTGTCCATGGGATTCTCCAAGCAAGAATACTAGAGTGGGTTGCCATTTCCTTCTCCAGTGGTATACATATATTTATGTATTTGAACAACAACAATGAATAAAATATATACATATAAGCATATTTTAGGGCTTCCTAGCTGGCTCAGTGGTAAAAATTCTGCCTGCCAAACAGAAGACATGGGTTCGATCCTTGGTCAGGAAGATCCCCTGGAGAAAGAAATGGCAACCCTCTCCAGTATTCTTGCCTGGGAAATTGCATGGACAGAGGAGCCTGGTGGGCTACAGTCTTGGGGTTGCAAAGAGTTGGATACAACTTAATGACTAAACAACAACTGCAGTGCATATTTTATATAGGTATGTATGTGTGTCCCTAACTATGCTTTGTAGTGAGGAACACCCTCTAGCAATAATCACATCTAGAAAACAGATCTTGTCTTCTAAATATTCTCCAGTAAAATTAACTGGTGTTGAATGGGAAGATGGCTCATTCCTAAGGCTGGGGCAAGAACATGCAAGCTGAGTCTAAAATACAATGCTCTACCAGAAAATAAGAAAGTGCTCAAAGATGAATGGGGACATATTAAAGTGAAAGTGAATGCCACTGGCCAGACCTATCTATCAATCACTATATGAATATCAAAATCAATATAGATAGTAGTAAATTATAACTCATTGAATAAATTAGGAATAAAAAAATCTATGAGACTATATCAGAATTAACTTGTTAATAAAAGGAAAGTTTGGCAAGTATATTAGTTTTCTTTGCTGTGTAACAAATTACCACAAGCATCACAGCTTTTAAATAGCCTGAATTATTATCTCACAGTTTTTGTGAGTCAGGAGTTGGGCACAGCATGACTGAGTGCTCTGTGAGGTTACAATCACAGAGTTATCCAGGTTCCCTGTAAAACTGCAATTAGAGTTTGCCTAGGCTGGGTTCTTCTCTGGAGATTTTACTGGGGAGATTCTGTTTCCAGACTCACTCAGGTTGTTAGAGATTCATTTTTTGGTGAATTCATATTGGGTTAGTGTTCCTTGAAGCCAGCCATGGAAAACATGATTCTGGAATGAGTCAGCTAGCAAGACAAAATCTTTTATATAACAAAATATGACCAGGGGAATGACATCCTTTTATCTTTGCCATGACTACTGGTTAGAAGCAAGTTCTAGTTTCTACCTACAGAGAAGACTGTACAAAGGTGGTGCTGGACTCTCTCCTGTGAGTCCCTTGGACAGAAAGGAGATCAAACCAGTCAATCCTAAAATAAATCAACCCTGAATGTTCATTGGAAGGACTGATGCTGAAGCTGAAGCTCCAATACTTTGGCTACCTGATGCAAAGAGCTGACCTCATTGGAAAAGACCCTTATGCTGGGAAAGATTGCAGGCAAAAGGAGAACGGGGAGGCAGAAGATGAGACAGTTAGATAGCATCACTGACTCAATGGGCATGAATTTAAGCAAACTCCAGGAGACAGTGAAGGACAGGGAAGCCTGGTGTGCTGTGGTCCATGGGGTCACGATGAGTTAGACACAACTTAGCAACTGAAGAACAACAAATGCATATCAAGAGGCGGGAATAGTGAGGGATTTCAATAGTGAGGAATTTATTACTTACATAGCTCAAAGTGCCATTTCACAAATACCTTCTTAATTATGAAGAGAAAAAAAGAATAACATTACAGTGAGAAAAGTCTGGCATATGCTCCATTGATCAAAAGATCAAAGTGAATCTAACCTAATGCACTAAACTGAAATTATATACTTTGTAAAATGCAATGAAAAGAACACAGTATCACTTCTATAATATTTTCCTGGCAAAAAATGTATACTCTGTGTTGAATCATGAGGAGTCATCAGACAAATCCAAACTGAAGGATATTCTACGAAATACCTGTGCTTTTCATCCTCAAACATGTCAAGATCATGAATGTCCAGGTAATTGCTCCAGACTAAAGACAACTAAATTAAACTCACAATTTTAATTTGAAAACCACAGCTATGAAAGACTTTATTGAGAAAAATGACAAAACTTGAAAAGATTCTGAAAACAATATTGAAGCATTGTAGGCATGTTAATTTATTGATTTTGATGTTGCTATTGTGGTTTTATTGAAGAATGTCCTTGTTTGTTGAAATACAAGTTCTCAGAAATTATCAGGGATAATGGAACATGAGTTTGACAACTTACTCTCAAATTGCTTAGAAAGAAATTGTCAGTATAGTTGCAACATTTCCTTGGGCTTTTACTCTGGGGATATTGCAATGTAAAAAAAATAATAATAATTAATTTCAAACTGTTGATTGTTCTGATTGCCTACAGTAGCGTTTTTTTTTTTTTTTTTTAAGACTTTATTCCTTAGGACGTTAAATCCAGTTGCATTTAAAATACTTCAAACAAATTACATTTGGGAAACATTGATTAAAGTTAAACAAGTTTCTTAAATGCAGGACTTCTTAGTGCCTTAACCATAACACACATGTTGTTAATCTCAAAGAAGGTGAAATAATATGTAGTGTTTTCTAACTTTTTTATTGTTTTGGCCTCCTGGTGAGAATTTAATGGGACTGGATCTGCAGAAAACACATTTTGGTTAATACTAATATTGAATTGAATGCTCCTCAGGCAAATGACACAAACCTGCTGTAACTTGCCCCTTTCTCAATTCTTAACCTCATATCCCCCAAATTAAATTATTTTTGTATTTAATAAATTAAAATGTTTAACAGAAACTATTTTAAATTTTATCTTTGACTTTTTATTATTTATGCAAGCACAGCTATGTATAAAGAAGAAAATAAAATTTATGAGAAATCCCACCCACTAGAGATCATTATTGCAGCACTTTGATATCCTTCTTTTCATTACTCCTCTTCACTCCCCTGGGTATATGTGTCTGTCTTGCACTTTTCATCAGTCATTTGTATATGTTACACTATAGCAATATTTGACTTGACTTTTCTTCAAAGTATATTCCTTAATTATGAGGCATTCTTTAAAACATTATAATGATGGTAAAATATATATGAATATTCTACAGTTTCCCCATTCTGTTAGTACAAGAAAGTGAGGGTATTTCCAGAGTTTTTTTAATAAAAAAATTATGAAAGAGTTGGACCATAAAGAAGGCAGAGTGCCAAAGAATTGATGCTTTTGAACTGTGCTCTGTGTGCTTAATTGTGCCTGACTCCTGCAACCCTATATACTGTAGCCTGCCAGGCTCTTCTGTCCATGGGATTCTCCAGGCAAGAATACTGCAGTGGTTGCCATTTCCTTCTCCATGGGATCTTCCTGACCCAGGAATTGAACCCGGGTCTCCTGCTTGTAGGCAGGCTCTTTACTGACTGAGTTATAAGGGAAGCCCTTCAAACTGAGGTGCTGGAGACGAGTTGAGAGTCCCTTGGTCAGCAAGGAGATCAAACCAGTCAATCCTAAAGGAAATCAGTCCTTAATACTCCCTGAAAGGACTGATGTTTAAGGTGAAGCTCCATTACTTTGGCCATCCTAGCCAACTCTTTGGAAAGGACCCTAATGCTGGGAAAGATTAAGGGCAGGAAGAGAAGGGGGCAATAGGGGATGAATGAGAAGGCCGGATAGCATTATCGATTCAATGGATGTGAGTTTGAGCAAACTCTGCGAGATAGTGAGGGACAGGGAAGCCTGGTGTGCTGCAGTCCATGGAGTCACAGGGTCAGACATGACTGAGTGATTGAACACCACCAACAGATAAGATAAAAACTTCTAACAAAAACTCTTTGATTATTTTGTGGGAGGGTGATGTAGAAGTAAATTTCTCAAATATAAATGAATATTTTAAGGACTTTATCAACTTGATGCCAAATTGACAACTATAAAAAGGTTGCAATTTTTTTTTCTTTAGAGAGACTTTTTTCAAAGAGGATTTTTGGGTTCACAACAAAAATAAGCAGAAAGTTCCATTTACTCCTCCCCCTACACAGTTCACCATGGAATCTCCCACCAAAGTGTTACATTTGTTACAATCAATGAACCAACATTGACACATAATTATCACCCAAAGTCCACAGTTTCCATCAGGGTTCCCTCAAGGCATTGAATTTTCTATGAGTTTTGGCAAATATGTAATATTATGGAACCACCATTATAATATCATACAGAAAAATTTCGCTGTGCTAAAAATTCATCCAGTGTGCTTTATCTATTCACCTCTCTCTCCCTGAAAGATTCTGGCAACCGCTGATCTTTTTACTCTCCCTGTAGTTTTGACTTATCCTGAATGTCACAGAGTTAGAAATAGATTTTTCTTAAAGTGCATCAGAACTTTACAAGCAAGCTTGTTACCATGCATACTTGTCGATTTAAGTGTTAGTATTAAAAACATTGGCCAAATTCCGTATATATGTGTTAGTATGCTGTAATGTTCTTTATCTTTCTGGCTTACTTCACTCTGTATAATGGGCTCCAGTTTTGTCCATCTCATTAGAACTGATTCAAATGAATTCTTTTTAACGGCTGAGTAATATTCCATGGTGTATATGTACCACTATGGCTGATTCGTGTCAATGTATGACAAAACCCACTGAAATGTTGTGAAGTAATTGGCCTCCAACTAATAAAATAAAATTAAAAAAAAAATAAAAAAAAAAAAAATAAAAAAAAATAAAAACATTGGCCAATAACAGTTAAGTTCAGTTCAGTCGCTCAGTTGTGTCTGACTCTTTGCGATCCCATGAATCGCAGCATGCCAGGCCTCCCTGTCCATCACCAACTCCAAGAGTTTACTCAAACTCATGTCCATCAAGTCGGTGATGCCATCCAACCATCTCATCCTCTGTCGTCCCCTTCTCCTCCTGTCCCCAGTCCCTCCCAGCATCAGGGTCTTTTCCAATGAGTCAACTCTTCGCATGAGTTGGCCAAAGTACTGGAGTTTCAACTTCAACATCAGTCCTTCCAATGAACACCCAGGACTGATCTCCTTTAGGATGGACTGGTTGGATCTCCTTGCAGTCCAAGGGACTCTCAAGAGTCTTCTCCAACACCACAGTTCAAAAGCATCAATTCTTCGGCGCTTAGCTTTCTTCACAGTCCAACTCTCACATCCAATATAAACACCATAAAAATTTACTTTCCTGTTTTATTTCAATCTCACTCTTTCTGTTTGCTTTTGGCCAGAGTTGTTGGCATTATTTTTACCACAATCTACCAGTTAATTTGTAGTAAAAATCCATAATTTTTTAATCAAGATCTATATAGCTTCCCATGACCTTACCCTACCCAGCTTTCTGCTCTTATATTAGCTCTTTTTCTGTTTCCTTAATCTCCAGTATTATTTATTCCCCTCCCCATCATTTATTTAAGCCATACATACTCCGTGAACTCATGCTATGTGTTAGGCATTTTTTTATATGTTACACAGAGGAAAGCAACAAAATTCTTACACCATAGGCTTAAATTCTGCTTCTAAACTAGCCAAGCACCATGACAGGTTATGCAATACTGCCTAACATAGATTATTCAACAAAAGCAAAACTTAAAATTGTCAATAGGCAATGATAGTTTGAAATGCTTTAAAATTGCATAAAGAAGGAAGGAGCAGTAGTGTTGGTAAATTTACAAAGAAGAAAATATTTTTGTAAATAATTAATGTCAAATAATCTTTTAAAATAATTTATGAAAGAAGAAGGAAAGAGAGGGAAATGCAGATAAATAATACATAAAGGCTTATCCATTTTGTTGAATTTTATAATGTTTTAATTCTTGTATAGTCCTTCTTATATTTGAACCATAGGTAACAGAAGTGCTTTCCTTGAGAGAGATTTTTAGAAACCAGAGCATCATGCTAAATAGTTGCACATTATTACATATTTGGGGGCTGTTTAATTCAATATCTTTTTAGTGTGCTTGTGTTGAAGCTTTAACTGGTTTTTGCTACATTGTCTTCCATTTTTTTCTTTTGCTACTAGAATGCAGATTAATCCAGTTCCATCTAGACTGATTAGAGTGGTTGAATAAGTTACCCACAGCAGACTTTGTGAAATAAATCTAGTAACGCAACTCTCAGTGGACTGTAAAAATCTTGTATTCCTTAATTGTCAAGACACTGATTGATATTAAATTATCCCATTTGTTTTCTGATTATTATTCTGTAATATGTAAAATTATAAGATGTGAGAAGGATTTCCCATTAAATACTAAATTTCCAACATGAAAGATCTTTATAATCACAAACTCAAGCTGTACTCCTCAAATTTTAAGTTCATCCTTCACATTTTCCCTTATAATCTTTTACTTAATGGAAAACAGTACATTTTGATATTAAAGTAGATTTTTTTTCTTTTTGGGTCATTAGATTTCACTAATGATATGTCATCATTTAGTCATTTAGTTCACATGAGTAAGTCACCAGTTGTTAATCCATACCTGGAAGTGAGACAGCCAATTTGCCTTACCTTAATGTATAGTGATGGATAGTTTTGTTCACCTTATTTGTCAATTCTGCTGTACCTACCCTCACAAAGTGAAAAAAAAAAAAAGTTAATTCACCAACAAGAAGTGCTTAGTTGTTAAATTAATATCACATATTCTGTAATATAGTTTTCTCACTGATAAAATAGGAACTGTAACTATCTCATGGTAGTTGTCAGGATATAGTGAGCTATTTGGGATTTAGGATGAGTTCAGTACCTATTAGCTTAACATTATAAATTTTTATAGGTTAGTTCGTGGTGATCTTTATCAAGATGGACTTTATAAAAGGTGTCAGATATAGTGGGATATTGCAACAAAATTGAAATTAAAAGCTGCTAATGGATTGCCAACATAAAAGTCCTTAGTCTCAATACTATTTTTACCCCAGGGTTTAAATTTCAAGATAGAATGGCATCCTTTAAAAACAGAGGCATTAGTGAAGCATTTTCTTTTCTATTTACTGCATGCACTAACTAAAGAATAACAATTACTTTTCCTATATGATGGCCTATCAAAGTGAATTTTTATTATACCAATCATTCTGTTAAAATAATGATTCTAGGACTTTCTTGTTTTAAACTTCTTTTCTTTAAATCAAAGCGTTTTAATAAAAAAAATATATATTTACTTATGTTTGGTATTGCAAGCTGTATGTGTGATCTTAGTTCCCCAATCTGGAATTGAACCCATGCCCCTTGCATTGGAAGCAGAGAGCCTTGACCACTGAACCAACAGGGATGACCCTAAACTTATTTCTTAAAGAAAAAAAAAATATGCTCAAGGAATTTTCCTCCAGGTTAATCATTGGCTAGCTGCTTCTAGAAGGACCTCTACATTCAGTACTTCTTAATGCTTTTGAAACGATTCACAATAATATTGCAGCCACCTCTAATCTCTATACTTCTCTGTACTTGGCTTAAATATTAAGTTCTCTCAGACAGTTCATTCAAGAAAGACAGTATGTTATGTAAAGGAAAAAAGTAATAATGGCATAATCCATGCTGCCCAGGAAAGTCCAATTGACAATTAAAGGACATGTTGAAATAGGCTTTGTCAGAAATTATGTATTTTTTTCTCTATTTATTGCTGCAGTGTTGTTACACAGTTCATTGCTCAAATTTAGTGGAAGGCTAAATTATAACTCAAACAAATGTTATTTTGAACAGCTTAACATTCTTCTGAATAAGTCAAAACCAAAATAACTAGGTAATAATTTTTTAATGCTTCTTGGATGAAGAGGTATTTCAATATGTTCATTAAGAGCAGTCCAGAATAATTTGAGTGTTGTTAATCTTCAGGACTAAAGATCCTAATGGAATTACACCTAAAGCCCTTCCACCAAAAAAACAAACAAAATAAAAAATGAAAGAAATGAGTAATAATCAAAATTATGAGTTTGTTTAAAACATATATATATATATTTTTTTAAATAACATATCTAAGCTATATTTATTCCCACCCTCCCAGAAATATCTAAATTAACATTGTTTATTTTTGCTTTTATTTCCAATATTTTGGGAGGTGGGTCATAGAGGATCCTGCTGTGAATTATGTCAGAGAGTGTTTTGCCTAAGTTCTCCTCTAGGAGTTTTATAGTTTCTGGTCTTACATTTAGATCTTTAATCCATTTTGAGTTTATTTTTGTGTATGGTGTTAGAAAGTGTTCTAGTTTCATTCTTTTACAAGTGGTTGGCCAGTTTTCCCAGCACCAGTTGTGAATATTAGCAATAAAAGCAAAAATAAACAAATGGGACCTAATGAAACTTAAAAACATTTGCACAACAAAGGAAACTATAAGCAAGGTGAAAAGACAGCCCTCAGATTGGGAGAAAATAATAGCAAATGAAGCAACGGACAAAGGATTAATCTCAAAAATATACAAGCAACTCCTGAAGCTCAATTTCAGAAAAATAAATGACCCAATCAAAAAATGGGCCAAATAACTAAACAGACATTTCTCCAAAGAAGACATACAAATGGCTAACAAACACATGAAAAGATGCTTAACATCACTCATTATCAGAGAAATGCAAATCAAAACCTCAATGAGGTACCATTGCACGCCAGTCAGGATGTCTGCTATTCAAAAGTCTACAAGCAATAAATGCTGGAGAGGGTGTGGAGAAAAGGGAACCCTCTTACACTGTTGGGGGGAATGCAAACTAGTACAGCCGCTATGGAGAACAGTGTAGAGATTTCTTAAAAAACTGGAAATAGAACTGCCATATGACCCAGCAATCCCACTCCTGGGCATACACACCGAGGAAAGCAGATTTGAAAGAAACATGTGCACCCCAATGTTCATCGCAGCACTGTTTATAATAGCCAGGACATGGAAGCAACCTAGATGCCCATCAGCAGACGAATGGATAAGGAAGCTGTAGTACATATACACTATGGAATATTATTCAGACATTAAAAAGAATTCACTTGAATCAGTTCTAATGAGATGGATAAAACTGGAGCCCATTATACAGAGTGAAGTAGGCCATAAAGATAAAGAACATTACAGCATACTAACACATATATATGGAATTTAAAAGATGGTAATGATAACCCTATATGCAAAACAGAAAAAGAGACACAGATGTACAGAACGGACTTTTGGAATCTGTGGGAGAAGGCGAGGGTGGGATGTTTTGAGAGAATAGCATCAAAGCATGTATATTATCAAGGGTGAAACTGATCACCAGCCCAGGTTAGATGCATGAGACAAGTGCTCGGGGCTGGTGCACTGGGATGACCCAGAGGGATGGGATGGGGAGGGAGGCGGGAGGGGGGATCAGGATGGCGAACACATGTAAATCCATGGCTGATTCATGTCAGTGTATGGCAAAAACCACTACAATACTGTAAAGTAATTAGCCTCCAACTAATAAAAATAAATGAAAAAAAACAATAAAATAATATGAAGATTACAACATTGTTTATATAAGTAGACCACATCTAAGTAAGAGTTTTGAGGAGAGAAAATTTCGTGTTGAATTTAATCAGAAGGTAGAAGTTTACAAGAAGAATATACCAATGTATCTAATCTCTTAGGATATTGTGGTGTCTTTACAAAATGAGAATATCATAATGATAACATGGGTTAAAAAATTAAGTAAATGGGTTTTGTATTTATATGCTGCTGCTAAGTCAAGTCAGTTGTGTCCGACTCTGCGCAACCCCATAGACAGCAGTCCAGTCCCTGGGATTCTCCAGGGAAGAATACTGGAGTGGGTTGCCATTTCCTTCTCCAGTGCATGAAAGTGAAAAGTGAAAGTGCAGTCACTCAGTTGTGTCTGACTCTTTGCGACCCCATGGACTGTAGCCTACCAGGCTCTTCCATCCACAGGATTTCCCAGGCAAGAGTACCGGAGCTGGTTGCCATTGCCTTCTCCGGTATTTATATGACTCATGGACTAAAAGAATTTTTTAAACTGTACTCCCATAGAGAAAACGTGAAAGTGTTAGTCACTCAGTTGTGTCCAGCTCTTTGTGTCCCCATGGACTGTAGCCTTCCAGGCACCTCTGTCCATAGAATTCTTTAGGCAAAAATACTGGAGTGTGTAGCCATTCCATTATCCAGGGGTTCTTCTGGACCCAAGGATCACACTGGTGTCTCCTGCATTGAAGATGGATTCTTCATCATCTAATGAAAAATTGTCTTTTCTTGCTAATCTTGGAACAAAGAATTTTCAATCTCAGTACACTATCATTTTATAGAAATAACAGATTTATAAACATAAATCATTTCCAAGTAATAATTATTTTAACACTTAGAAAAACTATGAAGAAATAATGAAAATGTGATATATAAAATTATATGGTTTTCTCCATTAAAAGAACAGATAATACTCATATGATATTAAATATGAGAATGCATAAATAGATCACTTGACTATTTATGGACTTAGGGTTGCCAACAATTTTTGCCCCTAAAATATTTAAAAAATATTATATATATGGCTTTCTATATCTATATACCCAAGATGTCAAAAAATCTAGTTTGGGATTTATAGTTGAATGCTAAGCAGTGTTGCTATAACTCTATTATAGGCCTTTAGAAATGGGGATCAGTGTTTGCTGGATAAGCCAATTAAGGACTGTAAGAGTAGAAAGATGACTTAGAAATGATTCTCTTAACTCCAGCCTCCTTAGGACACAGAAGAAAGCTAAAACTCAGAGAGAAAGTGACTTGCCACATTACAAAGCTGGTATCAGAAGGCAAGCCCACGCCCTTTCAGTTCAGTGTTTTATATAGCAAGGTATCCTGGCATTTGAGTTATGATAGTGCTTTCTTTTGGGCATTGTCCTACTCATTGCATGTATTATGTATCTGTGCCCCTTGCTCACCCAGCAGAATTCCTAAATAGTCTGTACATTTCCAAATGTCCTTTGAGAGATGTATTGACTTTGATTGAAAGTGCTTTTAATAAGGGAGTCCACTGAATCACAGAAGATTAAAATTTGTAGTAAAAATTTAAGGCAATGTAAGAAACCCTTCAACAACTGGGAATTTATTATTATGGTGATGATTATGTAATTTTTATGCCTATATTGTAGCAAAATGTTTTATGAAAATTTCAAATGGAACTTTTTCACCAGCCTATAGATAGGATGTGGCAAATAGATTAAATATAGTTTCACTGCAGCAGATTTTAATATATGATTACAATCTGTCAGTTTCTTTTGCTGTTGTCTTCAAGTACTTTTTTCTCCATGTATTGGTATACACTAACAGCAAAATTATTTGACTTGATTACTGCCCAGTTACGTTCTTCCAACAATTCATCATACACTTGTTCAATAGGTTCATAATAAATACCTCTTGAAGCAAGTTAAATATAGGTCTATTAATACAAGGTGGCAAGAAAAACTGCATTTCAGAGGAATTCAAGGACATCTCATGAAACAAAAGAAGGCACATTTATTATAGGGTTAGTGAGAAGGGCAGAATTCAGGTAAAATTTATCTAATAGCAGCATATATTAGATCTGAGTACATATTTTCTCAAAGACTTTCAAACTACAAATTCTCTCTCAAGTTAAAACAGGAGTAAATTTTCAAGGATAAAGTCAGATTCAAAGTAAACATAAATGAATTTTGATCAAGGCTCACAAACATAAAACTTAAATGTTTACACTGGCAGTTAACATGGGTAAAATAAACAGACTAGGTTGGGTGGAGAGTCTGCCTTCTCAACTGGAGACTCCCTGCCTTCTCAACTCCAGCTGCCAGCAGCGTAGTCTCAGTGTGACCACACTAGACCTTATGATTTTTCAAATAAATTTCAAACTGGCATTTCACCTTTTTTACAAAAGGTGTCAGTTTTTCTCATGTTCCCAATTAAAATATTTTAAAGAGACAGTGTGACTTAAAAAAATGCTTACTAATCAAATTCTTCCTCTTCCTTACTAGACAATGGAGAATTAGGGTCTGATCCTACTTTGAATACACTTTTGTTGTTCAGTCGCTCAGTCGTGTCTGACTGTTGGTGATCCCGTGGACCGCAGCATGCCAGGTTTCCCTGTACTTCACCATCTTCTGGAATTTGCTCAAACTCACGTCCATTGAGTCGGTGATGCCATACAACCGTTTCATCATTCTCTGTCATCCTCTTCTATTTCTGCCTTCAATCTTTTCCAGCTCAGGGTCTTTACTAGTGAGTCAGTTCTTCCCATCAGGTGGCCAAAGTTTCAGCTTCAGCATCAGTTCTTCCAGTGAACATCCAGGACTGATTTCCTTTAGGATTGACTGATTGGATCTCCTTGCAGTTCAAGGGGCTCTCAAGAGTCTTCTCCAACACCACAGTTCAAAAACATCAATTCTTCAGTGCTCAGCTTTCTTTATAGTCCAACTCTCACATCCATAGGACTACTGAAAAAAACCATAGATGTGACTAGATGGACCTTTGTTGACAAGTAATGTCTCTGCTTTTTAATATGGTGTCTAGTTTGGTCATAGCTTTTCTTCCAAGGAGCCAGAGTCTTTTAATTTCATGGTTGCAATCACCATCTGCAGTGATTTTGGAGCCCCCAAAAATAAAGTCTGTCACTGTTTCTGTTGTTTCCCCCATCTGTTTGCCATGAAGTGATGGGACTGGATGCCATGATCTTCATGTTTTGAATGTTGAGCTTTAAGCCAACTTTTTCACTCTCCTCTTTCACCTTCATCAAGAGGCTCTTTAATTCCTCTTTACTTTCTTCTGTAAGTAAGTGTAAGTAAGTGTAGTCGCTCAGTTGCTCTTTGCAACCCTGTGGACTGTAGCCCACCCGGCTCCTCTATCCATGGGATTCTCCAGGCAAGAATACTGGAATGGGTTGTCATTTCCTTCTCCATTCTGCTGTAAAGGTGGTGTCATTTGCATATCTGAGTTTATTGATCTTTCTCCTGGCAATCTTGATTCCAGTGCTTCATCTAGCCCTGTATGTCACATGATTTTGAATCTAGGCACAGCCATTAGGCTTTGTTTGAAATATTCTTGATTATGGCTATTTCATGGGCATACATTTCCAATGTTGTTTTGTCCTGATTATTGAGTGAAGATGATAGATGGCATCTTAAAAGAAGATCATCTTCTTTTACTCATCCATTATTGTGATGCCTAAAGAAAACTGTAACTTACCATATAAAAATTGCATGCATGCTAATCTGCTTCAGTTTTGTCTGACTCTTTGCAACCCATGGACTGTAGATTGGCAGACTCATGTGCCTGTGGGATTCTCCAGGCATGAATACGGGAGTGGGTTGCCATGTTCTCCTCAAGAGGATCTTCTTGACACAAGGATAGGACCCAGGTCTCCTGAAGTGCAGGTGGATTCTTTACTGTCTGAGCCCCTAAGAGGTTTATGTTCCATAATTAAGTGCAATTCTTTCATTTTGAATTTTTTTTTAAAGTTTGCTCAGTTGTTGGTCCGACTCCTCCATAGATTTCTGTTAACTCACCAATCTAGAGCTATACATTTCTGAGTATTCCAAATTTCAGATACATTTTTTTCCATTTAAAAGATTCCATACTGGACTTGAGTATAAAATTTTTAGTACTTTATTTGGCATTCATACTTTACAAAGCATGTTTAAATGTTATGTCATTTTAATCCTTTTATGTTATTTATCAGATAAGTATCATTATCATCACTTTATTTAATAACACAGAAGCTCTCAGAAAGTGTGAACACATTCCTAAATATCACACAACCATTTAGTTGTAGAAGCAGAAGTTCTTCAAACCAATATTACATTCTTTTCAGAACCTCAAATGTGTTCTAAAAATCTCTTTGATGTTTGTTATGTGTAGATACATTAAAATAATATTAAAAAATTTTATTTTCATATTTATAAAAGAATTCAGCTGATTTAAAATGTAAACTAAAGAAAAAATAGCCTAAGTGCTAAAATTTGATCATATTTTAGTAGCAAACCTTACCTTTGGGGTTTATTTGTATAATTTTAACAGATTTTTGTAGATCAAAATTTGCATATAAAAAGAATATATCATGTCACATATAAGAATATATTATTTCTTGAAAATTAGAACTATGAACTGCTACTGTTGCTTTACATGAGATTTCAAAGCTTATTTTGAAATCTTTATTCTTTACTCTTATTTTGAAGGAATTTTACATGTTTACTTCTGTATCTCTAAAGTAAATTTCCACTATAAACTTGTTTTCCAACAAGCAATAATGTCCATAATTATTTTAGTGAAAAGTTTGCAAGCGAATTTTTCTATATTAAGCCTTGCCAAGGAACTACACTTATTAGAAATACTATTATGAAAATCTGTCATACTTCAAAGTAGTTAAAAAAATACTGTAGATTTCATAATCCTTCAATTGAGATGACAACAGGAGAAAACGGTTTTCATATATACAGTAGGTTTTATAGTTTGTTAAAACATTCGTTTATTTATGGTAGGATAACCTACTAAACGGAGAAGACAAAGGCACCCCCCTCCAGTACTCTTGCCTGGAGAATCCCAGGTACGGGGGGGGCCTGGTGGGCTGCGTGCCGTCTGTGGGGTTGCACAGAGTCGGACTGAAGCGACTTAGCAGCAGTAGCAGCAACCTACTAAAAATCTACACATATAAATGAGAAATATATCAGAAAATGCTGAAGGTAATTATCCCAGAGCAAACTCTATAATGGGCTTCCCAGCTGGAACTGGTGGTAAAGAACCCACCTACCAATGCACGAGACAAAAGAAACATGGGTTTAATCCCTGGATTGGGAAGACTCCCTGGAGGAGGTCATGGCTACAAACTCTAGTATTCTTGCTTGAAGAATCCCATGGACAGAGGAGCCTGGTAGGCTCCTGTTCGAAGGGTCACAGTCAGACAGGAGTAAAGCGACTTAGCACACACAAACTCTATAATTAATCATTCCAAGAATAAAGAGATTGTCCAATTCTCAGAGTTTTTCTATGTGAAATATTTAAAATCCATCTTGCTTTTGCTAAGTATGCTTAATAGCTATGCTAAGTACCATAAATATGTTTATGAGAATAGCAAAGGATACTAATAAGTAATTATAATCAGCTGTTTGTAATGGAAAATAACTATTTATTGTTGAAATGAATTGAGTAGGAAGCATCAGATTATTAATACAGAATGATATAACCAATTCCTGACACAGTAAGTTACTGCTTAAATTATAGTTTCACAGTCTTCAAAATCATGATAACTACACAGATGTAATTTGGGAAATAAAGCAAATGCTTTTTTTTTTAGATGAACTTGTTTCTCTACAGTTAGATATTATTAGGAACAACGAATTTTATAAAAGTTACTAAAGATTATCTGAAGTAAAACTAACCATACTTCTTATTCCTTACCAATCTCTGTGTTTCAAAAAATGACAAATAGTGAATGCCAAGTAGATTATTGGTTGAGATCTTTTTAATAAAAATAGTGACACTGCGACTTGCTTTATCCTCGAAACTCCCCCAAATAATTTTATGTAAACTAAATTTTCTGAAGGTACATAGATATAGACATGCACATACAGTCAATTACTGTAGTTAGAATGAATGAATGTTCAAATATATCACTTTTGCAACTGAAGGAAAACAATATAACTAAGGCATTCCAGATTCAGAACCGAGATCCAAGATAACAGAATTGTTATTTCTGGAAAGAACACTAAAGTTCAACTAGTCCCAGTGCATCTAGTTTAAATTGAGGAAATTAAGTCCT
Organism: Muntiacus reevesi; assembly: GCF_963930625.1. Classification (NCBI taxonomy): domain Eukaryota; kingdom Metazoa; phylum Chordata; class Mammalia; order Artiodactyla; family Cervidae; genus Muntiacus; species Muntiacus reevesi. The sequence continues at coordinate 4,501,360 of NC_089256.1, read as the reverse complement.
TGTAAATATTCTCTTTAAAATTACACTTGAGCTTTGAATTGCCAAATTCAATGACCTGGTCTATCTTTCCTCTGCCTGATCTTTTAGTTGAATCCGACCTTCTTTGATGTTCTCACATTTGGTTTTTGTGCTGATTGCTTTCTCTCAGTTCCATTTCTTAATCTGTCTTCCCTTGTCCTGACAGTACTTCATATGCTGGTTGGTATGCCCCCAAGTTCTACTTTATGTGCCCTTCCGTTTACGTCTATAAAATGTACTTGTTAATGACAGTTATTTTTATTGCTTCAGTTATAACTGATACCTACTTTCCTAGCCTAAGATCTGTATCTTGAACATCAAATCCACATTTCCATTTTTTTAATCCATGGATTTTGTTTTTTTTTCATGATCGTGTCATTTTGGAAAACTTGACAGTTTATTAACCTTGCCTGGAATTCAGTCTCTATTTTCACTCTAATTCAATATGCCCTTAGGAGTCAGTTGCCTTCTGAATAGATATAATTCATTTAGCCCCCATCTTTGTGGTACTCTTTATTTTTTGAAGGTCAGCTCTTACTACTTCATTTTCCAAACTCCAATTCCTAGCTCATTGAATTATTTTCCATTTCCCCCAGCTTTTTTTTTTAAGTGTTTCACCCTTAGATAACCATGGCTTTGTCCTGGAATTCTCTTCACTTTTTTTCCCTATAAGTAGAATCTCCCTTAAGAGTTGCACAAGGGATACAAAGGAGGGAACCAAAGTATTCTTTCCTAGGGAGATACAGGTTACCTATCTGAGGAATTCCTTGACTCCTTCTCATATTTCCAAAGGTAGCATGCTCATTTAATGAGCTATGTCTTAATCAACTTCTATTATGTGTCTAGGCAGTTTTAGGGGGTATTTTAAATTAAGCTTAATTTTCATTACTATAGAATTTACCATTTAACATATCTTCAAAAAATTTATGTTTTTGATGTAATGAATTTGAATGAATTTTAATTTTTTCTTGTAAGCAGTGGCTATTTTTTAATTTTTTCATTGATTTCATATATAGTATTTATATCAATATAAATACTAAATGACAAAATGACTATTTAAACAAGCAATCCTGCCAGAATTAAACATATTTTCATTTTCACTGAACTTTTAAAACTCATTCAGTGAGGGACTTTTTCTCTGTCCCTTGGAATTTTTATTGGGATTGTGTTGAATCTATAAATCAAATTGGGTAGAAATGGCCTCTTGATCATATTGAGCCTTCCATTTCACGAACACAATATCTCTTCCCATAAATTTACGTATTCTCTAATTTCTTCCTTAATGTTTCATCATTCTTTGTACACATATTCTATAGATAATTTTTTGAAGTTATATCTCAACATTTCTTTTGTTTTTACTTTTCTGTTTTTCTTCCTTCCCTCTGTGTTAGTTTTTCTAGATACCACAACCGAATACCACAAACTAGATGGCTTAAAATAACAGAAACTTATTCATTCGTAGTTCTGGGAGCTATAAGTCTAAAATCAAAGTACCAGCAGGTTTAGTTTCTTCTGAGGCCTTTCTTCTCGGCTCGCAAATGGCTGCCTCCTAGCTGTGTTCTCATATGGTCATTTCTCTATAAACATGCATCCTTCCTTTGTATCCTCATTTCCTCTTTTTGTAAGGACACCAGTCAGCTTGGATTAAGGCCCAACCTAGGACTGCATTTTAACCAAGGAACCTCTTTAAAAGGACTTTATCTCCAAGTACAGTCACATTCCTAGGAACTGGGAGTTAGCGTTTTGATATGTGGATTTGTAGAGGGATAGAGTTCAGTCAGGAAAACTTCCTTCCTCCCTGCCTGCCCTACTTTCTTTTTCTTCTTTAGTACTATTGTAAAGGGTATCATTTTTTTAAAAAAAGACTTAAATTCCAATTGTTCATCTCTTATATATTGAAATAGTATTTAATTTTTTGTGGCAATTTGCATAACAAACAGCATATTGTCAACCTTTTCCATTAGTGCCTTAAACTTATTAACCATGATTATTTGAAATTTCCTATTGATCCTTTTATGTCTGTGTCACATGTGAGTCTCATTCTTATGATCATTTTGTCAATTCAGAATCTGTTTTATTTTGGTTTTCTTATGCCAGAATTTTTTGATGAGAGGCAGACATTTTCTGGGGGAGTAGCTTAGACTGAGATAATGTTCATATCTGGGTATGTGTACACTTTTCCTTCCACTAGACCTTTATAGCAGGATTTCATTTAATAGACTTAGGACTTGGGTTAGGATTGATATTTTTGTTGCTATGGTTACTATCATTGCACATCAGATTTCAAAATTCTGTAGAGATAGCTTGTAAGGCAGGGCAGAGGACGGTTTACCAAAGAAATGCTGAATTCTGAGATTTTGATTTTCAGTTTGCAGTGCCTTTAACACAGTATCTCTACATGTACTTGTTCCTTTCTTGCCCCTTCGTCAGCAATATTATGTTTCTACTTGTTATCTGTACCTTGTTATCTTGTGATGTGTGGTGTGTTCATTGTTTTTCTGACAAAGCCTCAGACTTGTGTATGCAATTGTGTCACTGGGTCTATGAGTTGTGGTCTACCCAGTTCTCTTGTCTCTCTCTTAGCCATGTTTGTGGATTTAGCATGTTTGTGGATTCAGCATGGATGTCTCTCATCCACAGTAGGATTTGTTTCCTGTTCCCTTTGCCATTCATAATGAATTTTCACTAATGACCTAAGGATTGCAGTTCTCACCTTTCCCACTGATCAAGACTTGTGCTGTCTACTGTAGATAGAGAATGTTGTAGGTTGAATTTGTCCCTCAGAAAACATGTTGGGGTCCTAACTCCCAGTAGCTCAGAATGTGACTGTGTTCGGAGATGGAATCTTTATTAAGGTTAAAAAAAAAGTTAACGTGGTTATCGGAATGTGCCCTAATTCAATATGACTCATGTCCATTTAAAAAATTTTTATGTACTTATTTGCTTGTTTTTAAATTTTATTTTTGATGTCCTGGTCTTTGTTGCTGCACAAAGGCTTTCTGGAGTTGTAGTGAGTGGGAACTAGTTTTTAATTGTGGTGCACGGGATTCTCATTGAGGTGTCTTCTCTTGTTGCAGAGCACTAGCTTTAGAGCTTGGGCTCAGCAGTTGCAGCACACAGGCTTAATTGCTTTGCAGCATGTGAGATCTTCCTGGACCAGGGATGGAATCTATGTCCCTTTCATTGGTAGGCAGATTCTTAATCAACTGGACTATCAGAAAAGTCCTCACATTCTTTTAAGAAGGAAAAACTTTAGATAGATACAAAACACAGATTCACAAAGGGAGAATTCCATGAAGGCAGAGAATAAAGTGGTGAATTTATATTCCAAGGAAGTCAAACTCAGCCAGCCAACCACTAGAAGCTAAGAGAGAGGCAGAAAGCAGGAACTTACTGATAGTTAGATCTCAGACTTCTAGCCTCTAGCCTCCAGAACTGTGAGGAAGAAAAACAAAAACAAAAAACCTTTTATTTAAGCCATTGCATATGCTTCGTGTTGCTATGACAGTCCTAACAAACTAATACAGAGAAGACAAGGCTTTGTCGTACTGTTTGACCTCTCACATAACTGTTCTCTTCTGTCAGGGATGCCTCACTTCTTGGGTCTGTTTTCAGTCTTTTCTGGGAACACCTGATGCCTTTAATAGAATAAGAGCCTGTGACTCCCCAGTTTCTTATCTCCCAGAGGTTTCATGTTGTTACATAATTTTTACTAATTTGTCAGCTATTCTAGCTTCTCTTTTCACCAGTGTCCAGTTCCATCAACATTGCTGGCCATGTCCTTATACTTCCTTCTCTGCATCTATTGTCTCTCCCAAGAGTTGATGCAAGTTGGTTGTTCTCTGACCTTAGAAATTTGAAGGGTTTGAGACAACAATTCATTAATAGTTAATCTGAAATTAACTCAGATCTTTTTCATTGTAGAGTGGGGAGGAGTGCTCCTTTTATCTCCCCATATTGTAAGCGAAAGCTAGAAGTCCCATCTCTTTTGTACTGATGATAAATCGTATAACCAATGGGCTTTGAATGGTTATTTTTTGTAAGCTATTTTTACTTGGTTTAATTTGTTTTGTATTATGCTGAGCAGGAACATTTATTGTGCTCTCTGTGAAATAATCATTGATCTTTAATTCAAAGTTGAGAAAATTCAAATCATTATATTTATTTTTTCTTTATTTCTTTTATCTCTGATCATTTTTAGATTCAATTGTTTCTATTTTTTTCTTTGCTACAATATGCTGTCTATCTCTATCTATCTATCTATCTATCTATATTTTTGTTTTTCCCTGAAAGAAGGTCTGGGGATGGAATTTTCTGAGTTCTTTAACTTATAAGTCAGTATCTGTGTGCTAAGTTGCTTTAGTCATGTCCAACTCTTTGCAACCCTATGGACTATAGCCAGCCAAGCTCCTCTGTCCATGGGATTCTCCAGGAAAGAATACTGGAGCAGGCTGCCATGTCCTCCTCCAGGGAATCTTCCGGACACAGGGATCGAACCCGTGTCTCCTGTGGCTCCTGAATTACAGGCAGATTCCTTACCACAGAGCCACCAGGGAAATCCCAAGTCAGTATTTATTTGCTATTAAATGAGACTGATACTTTGTCAGAGTAAATAATTTTGCATGCAGAACAATCTCTCATAACTTAATAAACTACACTAATTACCAGTAAAATGTAAATTTGAAGATAACAAAGTTTGATATTTTTTATTCTCTTAAAAAAAAAAAAAACCTCACGACTATTTTTCACTTCTTTGTAATTTTTAGTTTGCAATTGCTAAACTTTGAGAAAATTTGAACCCATCTTTTCTGGATTATCTATGAAATGTTATTGTCAGATAGAAGAATAAATCATTGTCTGCCCCTATTCTCATTTATGAGACCAATATTTAAAATTTGAAGAATATTTCTACTTAGTTTATCTAGTAGAGATGTTTGTCTCTTTTAAAAGCTCCTATAGCATTGAGTACTTACCAAAGAAATATTTTATTAAAGCAATGTTACATATAGGCACATGTTACATTTCTCACTCTAGGTTATAACTGTAAAGTAGATCTAAGTCTTATTTTTATTGTTGGCAGGATTATAAGAATTCCAAATGAAATCTCTCAAATTCACTGAGGTTTCATCTATCTAAAAAAGCAATTTTAAGACATTTTTAAAAAGTGTACCTACTCTATACACATTCACACACAACAGTAGGTTCCCAATAACCAGATATACTGTATGTTCATTTCAAATATATTTTCTGGTTACAATCGAGACACAGGGGGGAAAATTCTATTTTTTATTCTACGCTACGTAAGTAGATTTTTAACATCTTACGATGTGTCCATTACTGGGCATGTAATGCAATATTAATAAAAGAAAATATAATAATATAAGATTTTGACTAGTATTTGGATTCTGATGTAGCAACTGTTCATATTTTCTATTTATTAGTAATGAGCTATCATTGAAAATTTACTGTAATATGCAATAGGGTCCCCAATTCCATTGCATTCTTTAGATTGATTACATATCTCTGACTCATATACTAGGGAAGAATTTGAAATTTTAAAGGCACTGATATACTTCATGGATTTCAATTTTCATGTGAGATTTCTTTAGAACAAAATATAACCTGAACTTATTTTAATTAGCTCTTGCTTGCTGAGAATTGAGGTTTTAGCTTTTTTTTTTTTAACTGTGGCTTGGTGTTCCCTGGTGAATTCTCCTATTTTCCTTGTCAGCTTCTTTAAGTCAGTATATCAACAGAAAGCAGGTAGACAGTATCTTAAAATGATGAATGAAGTAAGTGAAAATCAGAATGAAGAAAGTCAATAATGCTAAAATTTCTACATAGCATTAATCTTAGAAATTTGAATATTAGTTACAGGAATTAAAAATAGTCACAAAAAAATGCCAGCCCTGTTGGGTGATTGACAAGGAGAGATTCAGAGTGTTTAGCAATATGCTTGCATTGCCCTTTGATCTAACATAAAAATGTTCAATTGTTTAGTTTTGAGGTTAGAATACTAACTTCTACAATAATTCAAAACCATATTATGTTGGACAAGTTTATGAATTTTAGAGTACAGTTTATTCTTTGCATTATCTCTATACGATCAGAACCTTTATTCTTTGAACATGTTTTTTTTTTGCCTTATAATTCAGCCAGAAATTTTATATATGTTTTTATTTAATTTTTATCACCATAAAAGGAAATCATTGTTTATCCTTATTTTTTAGCTGAGGAAATAGAAGCTCAGGGACATTGAGATAACATGCTGACTTCCATCATAGATTGCATTCATTGGAATTGATTATGTAAACCCATGTCTCTCAGTAGGAAATATCTGAGTTCTCTTTATACTTCCTGATGCTGTTTTTTTTCTTTTCCCTTACATTCTTGTCTTCTTCTGTCCTAAACTTTACAAGGGAACTCTAATTCTCAAAAATGAATGGAATTGTTTCTACATTTAAAATATTTTATTAAACCTGAGGGACCATTTTTGTTACATGGATCAGAGTTTCTCAACCTCAACACTGCTGACTTTTTGAGTTGGGTAATTCTTTGTGTGAGAGGATTCTCCTGGGTATTTTGTGTCATTTAGGATGTTCAGCATGCTTGCTGTCCTTTTCTCACTAGGTGCTACCAGCACCTACACATTAGGTTAACAAAAAATGTCTCCAATAATTTCCAAATTCCCCTGGGATAAACTTCCTTGACTGGAGAACCATTCATGAACACAGATGGAAGGCTAACATTTATAGACCTGTTTGCTAATATAAGTTCCTTTCTCATATATAAATATCTTCAAAACATTTTTAAGCATAAATTCAGAATATGCCACTTCTGAAGGCAATTTGAGGAGATAATAAAAGTGAGGAAATTAGCAAAACATAATTGCTGAGTATCTACCTTGTATAAGATTTGTCACATTTTTACTTGGATAAATATGTCTTTTATAATCAAAGTCTATGACTGTGAATTAAATCATTAATATTTACAACTAATATGGTAAATACATAGCCCAATCAAATAGATAGTCAGTGATGGACTCAAATTTTTAAAAAATGTGCCACTAATCACTCCACATTCATAGTGATTTTTAATCTTTTCATAAGTAAATATATGGAAAAATACGTTTGAAAAATACTCATTCCATCTACTACTGTGTTGTACACTTCTTTTAAGAACTAGCTAACTGCACCTGGTTGTTATCTTCTCACTTTGATTTCTTTAGTTTTTATTTATATTGCTTATGTCACCTATCAAAAATCTTGCTTCTCATTAACTTGCAGCAATTTCTTTTACTTGACTGTGTGTTTCTTGTGTCCATTCTTTAAAATAATGAATTTTCCACTGTTGGTGGTAATGTTAATTGATATGCCACCATAGAGAACAGTACAGAAATCCCTTTAAAAAACTAGGAATAAAACTATCATATGAACCAACAATTCCACTAGTGGTCACATACCCTGAGGAAATCATAATTAAAAAAGACACATGTATCCCAGTGCTTATTTCAGAACTATTTACAATAGCTAGGACTATTGGAAGCAACCTAGATGTCCATCAGCAATGAATTGTTGTACATAAATACAAAGGACTATTACTCAGCTCTAAAAAGTAACATATTTGAGTCAGTTCTAATAAGGTGGATGAACTTAGAGCTTATTATACACAATGGAATGAGTCAGAAAGAGAAAAATGAATATCATGTATTAACACACATATATATATAGAATCTAGAAAGATGATACCGATGAACCTATTTGCAGGGAAACAAAAGAGATGCAGACATAAAGAAGAGATTTGTGCACACAGTGGGGGAAGGAGAGGGTGGGATGAATTGAGAAAGTAGTGTGGAAATGCATACATTACCATATGTAAAATAGATAGCCAGTGGGAATTTGCTGCATGATGCATGGAGTTCAAATCCAATGCTCTGTGACAACCTAGAGGGGTGGGATGGGGTTGAAGGTGAGAAGGAGGTTCAAGAGGGAGGGACACATGTATGCCTATGCCTAATTCATGTTGATGTACGGCAGAAACCAAGACAATATTGAAGTAATCCTCCAATTAAAAATAAATAAATTTGTAAAATAATAATAAATTTTCTAAGCTAAAAATCGTGCTTTGAGTACTCTTCTTAATTCTGTATTGTCTCTCAATATGACATTTTTAGTGTTAGAAAAATTATTTCAGTGATCTATAAGAAAGAGAAATAGTGTTTCTCAAAACCATGTGTATTCCTTTAAACAGCTATCAGTAAAGACACTATTAATCAGCTGTACCCCAACACAAAAGAAAAAGTTTTTACAAAGTAAAACTATTAAAACTCATCCATTAGGCCTATAAAATTGGCATATTTGATAGATGTAAAATGTAAATTCCCAGTTATTTGCTTTATATAGCTGAGGTTCATTTTTCTTTTTGAATTGAATATAATAGAAATCACTTTGATGAAGAAATAATGAAAAATCTGCCCTTGACTAGATGCATTTTGAAATAGTTTCACTCAGATGTTACAGGAACGGAAAAATCATTTGCTGGAATGTCCTCATTGTGAGACAAACAAACTGCACTTCCTTACATTTAAAACAGTTGCAATTTTTGATTTAACTGTGATTCACCATCTGCTTCATGAAAAGCGGTATCAGCCCTGGAGCTGAGATAAGCAGTTTATGATATCAAATAGATAAATAGAGAGGAGCCATCACTCTCTGTCAGAAAGTAGGGTTAGGCAAACCAATTTCCATATATTATATTTCCTACTAGCGTTTTTATGTTTCCAGCTTCTCACTTATATTGGAGCACTGACATTGAACGCATTTTTCCTCCTTATCTTGCCTGCATTGAAGAAGTCCAAAGCACACAACTGTATTTCTATTTGATTCTATTTGACACCTGCTGAACACTGACATATGATACCCACTGAGAGTGACAATGAGGTACGAATGAAACATCAATTTGTTTAGTGAAATCTTTAGATATTCTGTCTCTTCTATGAATTGAAGGAATTCTCTAGTTTTCATTACATTTAAGAGACTACCACCAAATAATTTCATTCATTATTGTTAGTCTCATATATGAATCAATGCCTTACTTAGCTAAAAGCATCAAAATGACTAATGCAGTGATTGATGTCACTTTGGGAAATCATGAGAACAACTTCAATGTAGTCAGCTGTATGTGTGAGTTTTTTAGATTAACTATAATTCCATTAATACAATGAACATAGTAACTTCACTTATAGATTATATTTTTGACAATTAAAAAATGGATTTCTAGGGAATAGTAACTGGTTATATTTTCTCATGTAGCTATTAAATGTAGGGAGGGATGGATGATATTTTAAATGGATTATTTGATTAAATCCTTACAGTAGTCCTGTGACTCTTTTCATAGATATGGAAACTGAGGTTCAGTAATCTAGGGAACTCAACCAAGGCCACACAGATATTAAGTGTCACAGTTGAGAATAAAACTCATGTTATGTTTCATAGATGTGACTATAGTTGATTCTTTAATACTACCACTTTTATGGTTTCCGTGACCAAGACATAGACATTATTTTGGTAATCTGGTTAATTATAAAAGAGTTGTTCTGTGAACTATAGTCATACTGCATTCTTCACTGAAGCAAAGACATGTTCTTCCCTTACCTTTTCCTCTTTTTTTTAAATTTTAAAACTTTTAATTTATCACAATAATAATGTGCGTAGCATTATAATATTTCTGAATGTCTTATAACAAATGTAAAGATCAAATCCCTACCTGAAACATCCTCATCAGATTCCTGCTTTACAGAAGTAAATATATTTAGTATTCTTAGTTGACACTTCTAGTATTTGGTTTTGTATTTTTAGATAAAATGATTATCCTACTACTTACATTCTTATTTTTAATTTAAAATCTTATCTATTGACTTTCTGTGGACAAATATGAGAAATTGACTCTCCTCTCTGGTCCCCTCAAACATGTATGTTTGTCTTCTTGTCCTTCTAATATAGTCATGATATAATTTTTGCCCTTATAAATACTCAGTGTTTTCATGAGTATAACTAGGTAAATATTGTTCACAATTCAGTCACCTGTGTACTATAACTGAATTTCATTTCTAGTAAGTTTTTTTCCCTGAAGTCAGTAGTTGCTAATATTTTGTTAACTTTATATATAACCCTATCTCCAACTGTCTGAAACTATTATTGTGTTTGATCGATCTAATCTGATCAAATAGGATCCTCCATCTTTCTTCAAATTGGACTTAACCACTTGGCCTGCTGCAGGCCTCCCAGGTGGCACTGTGGTAAAGAATCCACCTGGCAATGCAGGTAGACATAAGAGACTCAAGTTCGATCCCTAGGTTGGGAAGATCCCCTGGAGGAGGGCAGGTCAGCCAACTTCAGTGTTCTTGACTAGAGAATCCCATGGACAGAGGAGGCTGGCAGGCTGCTGTCGATAGGGTCACAAAGAATTAGAAAAGACTGAAGCGACTTAGCATGAATGCATACACTTGGCCAGCTGCAGAGCCCCTGTTCTGGGTCTTCATTTCATCATCAGTTTAAAGAGTTCTCTTCCTCTCTCTTCCATGTTGGTCTTCCCATTTCCAGGATCTTATGAAATATTTTTTTCTTTTTTTTACTTTCTCATTTTCTGAAGCATATTCTACAACATCTTCCTGGGAATGAATAAATAGAAAACAAGCGCTTGAATCACTAGGTAAATTAATGTCCATTTGCTTTTGTTAAGGTATAATAGACATATAGCATTAGCTTAGCTTCAGGTGTACAACAAAATAATTCCATATTTGCACCTACTGTCAAATGATCTTAAGTCTAGTTAATGTTCATCTCCATACATAGTTCCTTTTCAATAACTTAATTGATTTATTTATTTTTGACTGTGCCGAATCTTTGTTGCTGTGCAAGCTTTTCTCTAGCTGTGGTGAGCCGGGGCTACTCTTTAGTTGTGGTGTGTGGGCTTCTCATTGTAGTGGTTTCTCTTGTTGCAGAGTGTGGGCTTTAGGGTGCTCAGATTTCAGTAGCTGTGGCACGTGGCCTCAGTAGTTGCTGCTCCTGGGCTCTGCAGCACAGGCTCAGTATCTGTGGCACATAGGCTTAGTTTCTCCATGGCATGTGGTATCTTCCTGGATCAGGGATTGTCTCCTGTATTGGCAGGCAGATTCTCTACCACTGAGCCACCAGAGAAACCCTACAGAGAAGTTACCTTTTTTTTTTTTTTTTCCTGTGATGAGAACTTTGAAGATCTACTCTCTTAGCAACTTCCAAATATGCAACACAGTATTACTAACCATAGTTACAAAAGAGACTTATCAATTACGTCTATGGGCTTCCTATGCCAAAATTATGGACCTTAAAGGGAAAGAGTCACATACTAAGTCATTTTGGGTGGACTAGTTTGAGAATCTCTCATTCCGGAATACTCTAAGCCAGTGGGAACATTCCCACCCCCAGATAGAGGAAGGGTTTTCTTTTGACCAGAGACACTAAAGAACTATCATCTCAAGAAGGTGTCTCATAAGATTATGCTTTTCCTTTTCAAAGGGGGTGTCCTCAACCTTTCATTATCTCCCAGTGAATAACCAGAGAGAAGTTACAGCACCACTTGAGCAAAGGAAATGTAGTCTCTACTCTAGAATTAAACAGTTTATAACCAGAAAGAATTATAGGAATTCATTGCCCTTGTTAATTACTTGGAAAAACAAATAGGAGTGGTTCTTTTGGGTATTAGATCAGGGAGATGTCACTACAAGGCTGAAAGTGGGGGAAAACTTTTTTTTTATATGGGAGCATTTTCTCATGAGTTAAAGTCCTTGCAAGGACTATTGGAACTAGTCCTAATATGCTGCTGGGATAACTTAGTGAAGCTTGGGTAGGTCAATAGCTTATAGAAGAGATGCCAGGACTGTTTTGACACAGAATTGACAAGATGTCATGGAAGCAGACATTCTATAATAGACTTCCTATTTCAGATCAGAGTATCCACACCCCAGATAAATTCCTCAGAAGAACTCAGAATGAATCCCAGTCAATGAGGAATATTTTTTAAAGAACTATAAATAAGAACTATATTTTAAAGATTAATGGTTTCTTCATTTGCTATTATTTTCTCCCAATCTGAGGGCTGTCTTTCCACCTTACTTATAGTTTCCTTTGTAGTGCAGAAGCTTTTAAGTTTCATTAGGTCCCATTTGTTTAGTTTTGCTTTTATTTCCAATATTCTGGGAGGTGGGTCATAGAGGATCTTGCTGAGATTTCTGTCGGAGAGTGTTTTGCCTATGTTCTCCTCGAGGAGTTTTATAGTTTCTGGTCTTACATTTAGATCTTTAATCCATTTTGAGTTTATTTTTGTGTATGGTGTTAGAAAGTATTCTAGTTTCATTCTTTTACAAGTGGTTGACCAGTTTTCCCAACACCACTTGTTAAAGAGGTTGTCTTTTTTCCATTGTATATCCTTGCCTCCTTTGTCAAAGATAAGGTGTCCATAGGTTCATGGATTTATCTCTGGACTTTCTATTCTGTTCCATTGATCTATATTTCTGTCTTTGTGCCAGTACCATACTGTCTTGATGACTGTGGCTTTGTAATAGAGCCTGAAGTCAGGCAGGTTGATTCCTCCAATTCCATTCTTCTTTCTCAAGATTACTTTGGCTATCCGAGGTTTTTTGTATTTCCATACAAATTGTGAAATTATTTGTTCTAGTTCTGTGAAAAATACTGTTGGTAGGTTGATAGGGATTACATTGAATCTATAGAATGCTTTGGGTAGAATAGCCATTTTGACAATATTGATTCTTCCAATCCATGAACACAGTGTTTCTCCATCTGTTTGTGTCCTCTTTGATTTCTTTCATCAGTGTTTTATAGTTTTCTATGTATAGGTCTTTTGTTTCTTTAGGTAGATATACTCCTAAGTATTTTATTCTTTTTGTTGCAATGGTGAATGGTATTGTTTCCTTAATTTCTCTTTCTATTTTTTCATTGACAAAGGATTAACCTCGAAAATATACAAGCAACTCCTGAAGCTCAATTCCAGAAAAGTAAATGACCCAATCAAAAAATGGGCCAAAGAACTAAACAGACACTTCTCCAAAGAAGACATACAGATGGCTAACAAACACATGAAAAGATGCTCAACATCACTCATTATTAGAGAAATGCAAATCAAAACCACAATGAGGTACCATTACACGCCAGTCAGGATGGCTGCTATCCAAAAGTCTACCAGCAATAAATGCTGGAAAGGGTGTGGAGAAAAGGGAACCCTCTTACACTGTTGGTGGGAATGCAAACTAGTACAGCCACTATGGAGAACAGTGTAGAGATTTCTTAAAAAACTGGAAATAGAACTGCCATATGACCCAGCAATCCCACTTCTGGGCATACACACTGAGGAAACCAGATCTGAAAGAGACACGTGCACCCCAATGTTCATCGCAGCACTGTTTATAATAGCCAGGACATGGAAGCAACCTAGATGCCCATCAGCAGATGAATGGATAAGGAAGCTGTGGTACATATACACCATGGAATATCACTCAGCCGTTAAAAAGAACTCATTTGAATCAGTTCTAATGAGATGGATGAAACTGGAGCCCATTATACAGAGTGAAGTAAGCCAGAAAGATAAAGACCATTACAGCATACTAACACATATATATGGACTTTAGAAAGATGGTAATGATAACCCTATATGCAAAACAGAAAAAGAGACACAGAAGTACAGAACAGACTTTTGAACTCTGTGGGAGAAGTTGAGGGTGGGATATTTCGAGAGAACAGCATGTATATTATCTATGGTGAAACAGACCACCAGCCCAGGTGAGATGCATGAGACAAGTGCTTGGGCCTGGTGCACTGGGAAGACCCAGAGGAGTCGGGTGGAGAGGGAGGTGGGAGGGGGGATCGGGATGGGGAATACATGTAACTCCATGGCTGATTCATGTCGATGTGTGACAAAACCCACTGAAATGTTGTGAAGTAATTAGGCTCCAACTAATAAAATAAAATTTAAAAATAATAAATTTAAAAAAATAAAATAAAGATTAATGGTGATACTCTATAGATTAAGGTTGGGAGTAACTAGGCTCCTTGGCAACAATGAGAATGTTGGAATTCCAGACTATTAGAGGCCACGTGAAATTACTTAAATGAAGGTACAGTTATACTAATCAGTAGCCAAGTCAATGTCACAACTGAGTTTCTTTAACTTGTGGGAGTCTATATCATGGCTAACGCATCATTGTATTCTCAGAAGTAAGATGCCAAACTGGGCTACTTAACAAGGAAAATTAAAAAGTTATATATATTTTTCTATTACAATGGAAAATATTCCATGTCTCCTTCTTCAGTCTCATGATTTTATCCAATTTTCATTCTCAGTGTACATCAATTTAACTTTGATCAGGACCCCCTAAGGAATAATGTTACAGTAGGTATATATTAAAATATATACATATATATATATATATATATATATATATATATATATATATATAATTACCAATTATTACCCTAATCTTTTCCCAAGGTGATCAGTGGCCAGTTACCAGTCTAAATGTACAATGGGGAAAAGGAGAGTACTCAGACTTTTCTAAAGCTGTTGAATATAGGATATGAGTTGGCTACTCTGGTGGCTCAAATGGTAAAGAATTTGCCTGCATTTCAGGAGACCGGGGTTTGATCCCTGGGTAGGGAACATCTCCTGGAGAAGGGAATGGATATCCACTCCAATATTCTTGCCTGGAGAATTCCATAAACAGAGGAGCCTGGTGGCTTACAGTCCATTGGGTCACAAAGAACCAGACACGACTAAGGGACTATCACTTTCACTTTCTATATGCCATCATAGTCCTGCTCAGAGTGGAGGTTTTCAGAAGCCATGGAGAAGTATGGAGTCCTAGCCAATGAGTTCAGTGGATTCCAATACTCAACTTTGGATGATTTCCCCAATTAGTATATACAGTTGCCAGAAGTCTCACACTGGTTCCCCAATCATGGGTGTCAGACCATTATTGCAGAAATGTTCAAGCAAATCTCTCACAAGTTCCATAGTAAGTTGGCAGGATATGTGCATCTCAGGGGAATTAGAGAGATTCACAGCACTTTTCAGAAACTCACAGGATACAAAAGTGACGTATGCATATCTCTTTTGACTTTATCTGTGTGGCTCCTGGACAATTCAGATAGACCATGGCAGATGATGTCTTCCCTGGTGGCTCAGACAATAAAGTGTCTGCCTGCAATGTGGGAGACCTGGGGTTTGACACCTTAGGTTGGGAAGATCCCTTGGAGAAGAAAATGGCAACCCACTCCAGTACTCTTGCCTGGAAGATCGCATGGACGGAAGACCCTGATAGGCTACAGTTCATGGGTTCACAAGGAGTCAGACACGACTGAATGACTTCAGTTTTCATATCAGATTATGGTACACCATTATAAACTTACCCAAATGATAGCCTCAGTTACAGCAATGATTGGTTTGCTAATGCACCTTTGGATTAACTTTCTGTTTTTCCCTCATACAATCTTTTAAATGACTATTTTCATGAACATTTTGAGAATAAACTATCTGCAGGCAAAACCCCTTCCTTAGGCTCTGAATTAGAAAAAATTCAGGCTGAGTTCACAATTTTCTTTTTGGTCTATATAACTTTCCATAAGTGCCACATTGCTTTTCATTTCCTTTGATTAAGATGTGCAATTCATTTTCCAAATCCTTGACTCTAGGCTATGTTTCTGACTTGTTTTGACTAATGGGACTTAGCAGAACTGCTGCTGTGACAGTTCCAAGTTTATTCGTAAAAAAGAGCTTATAATTTCCACTCTTGCTGGTTTTGGTATTTCCCAATTACCCTATGAACATTTCTGGAGTGTAAAAAATTACACAAAGTCCTTGTCCAAGTGAAGCTATCATAAGTGACAGTCAACAACCAACTCAAAACTGATGGATATGTGAACTGAGGTGAGGCTAGTCTTCTCCAGACTGGAAGACTTGTCCAGCTGATTAGTTGATAGCTTTTCAAACCCTGAAAAGGAGAGTCTCTTAGATGGTTGACAGATGACTGCAGATATATGGATGATACTAACAGAAGAATTGCTCAGTCCGTACCAAACTGCAGACTCACAAAATCATGAGTCAAATAAATGGCTGCTCTCATAAGCTGCTAGATTATGCTGTTCTCTGTTAGGCAGGAAAAATCTCACTGATTCAGAAATTGGTTCATAGAGTGAGAGGGCTTCCATAACAAAAACCTTGAACTTGTAGCATTGCCTTGAAGAGGCTGGAGAAATTTTGAGGAAATTTAAAAAAATTCTATAGCATTTGAATTGCAAGTGCCTCCTTAGACTTGTTAAGAATGGCTATGTATATTTCTAGGAAATTATCCATTTCTTCTAGGTTAGCTAATTTGTTGGCATATATACGTGCATATTTGTTTCTTATAATCCTTTTTGTATTTATGTGGTATCATTTTAATGTTTTCTTTTTTGTTTATAATCTGATTTGAGTCTTCTCTTTTTAAAAATCAGTTAACCTAACTGCAGATTTGTCATTTTTTAAAAAAATCTCTTCAAGAACCAATTCTTAGTTTCACTGATTTTTTAATTTTTATTTATTTATTTTTTTGGAGTCTGTTGGCGTGTATTTCAGCTCTGACCTTAATCATTTCCTGTCTTCTGTTAACCTTGGGTTTAGTCTTCTTTTTCTAGTTCGTTAAAACACAAAGTTATGTTTTTTATTGGAGATCTCTTTCTTTCTTTCTTTCTTTCTGTGGCTCCATCTATCCTTAGTTGCAGCAGGCGTGATCTCTTGTTGTAGCGCAGTCTCAGATTCATGCAGGATCTTAGTTCCTCAACTAGTGATAGAACCCATGTCCCCTGCATTGAAGGGCAGCTTCTTAACCACTGGACCACCAGGGAAATCCCAAAGATCTTTCTTTTGTCTGAATGTGTTTATTGCTATAAACATTCCTTTTATAACTACTTTTTATGTGTCTCCTAAGTTTTGATATGTTGTTTTTTCATTTTCATTCATCTCAGTATTTTTTACTTCCATTTTGATTTGCGAGACCCTTTGGTTGTTCAGGAATATGTTGTTTAATTTCCACACATTCATAAAGCTTTCCATTTTCTTACTGCTACAGATTCCTAGTTTCATTCCACTGTGGTTGAGAAAGAGACTTGGTATGAGTTGCCTTTCCAATTGCCAATCTACTCTTCTCCTTAATTGACAGAATCTCAATTTTATTGAAAACAGCAAGGTTCTCAGAAACAAAACTATTTTTTGCAGCCACCATTCGTGCCAAGCAATGACAAATATTAGACCTAGTTCTGGTCAATCCACTGCAACTAGAATTTATGTAGCATTATTTACATTTGAATGCAGAGTTCCAAAGAATAGCAAGGAGAGAGAAGAAAACCTTCCTCAACAATCAATGCAAAGAAATAGGAAAACAATAGAATGAGAAAGATTAGCGATCTTTTCAAGAAAATTAGAGATTCCAAGGGAATACATTTTACAAAGATAGGCTCAATAAAGGACAGAATTGGTATGAACCTAACAGAAGCAGAGCATATTAAGAAGAGGTGGCAAGAATACACAGAAGAACTGTACAAAAAAAGAGCTTCACAACCCAGATAATCATGATCGTGTGATCACTCACCTAGGGCCAGACATCCTGGAATGTGAAGTCAAGTGGGCCTTAGGAAGCATCAATATGAACAAAGCTAGTGGAGGTGATGGAATTCCAGTTGAGCTATTTCAAATCCCAAAAGATGATGTCATGAAAGTGCTGCACTAAATATGTCAGCAAATTTGGAAAACTCAGCAGTGGCCACAGGACTGGAAAAGGTCAGTTTTCATTCCAATCCCAAAGAAAGGCAATGCCAAAGAATTCTCAAACTACCGCACAATTGCAATCATCTCACATGCTAGTAAAGTAATGCTTAAAATTCTCCAAGCCAGGCTTCACCAGTATATGAATCATGAACTTCCAGATGTTTAAGCTGGTTTTAGAAAAGGCAAAGGAACCAGAGATCAAATTGCCAACATTCGCTGGGTCATCGAAAAAGAAGAGCATCCCAGAAAAATCTATTTCTGCTTTATTGACTATCCCAAAGCCTTTGACTGTGTAGATCACAATAAACTGTGGAAAATTCTGAAAGACATGGGAATACCAGATCACCTGACCTGCCTCTTGAGAAACCTGTATGCAGGTCAGGAAGCAACAGTTAGAACTGGACAATGAACAACAGGCTAGTTCCAAAATAGGTAAAGGAGTACGTCAAGGCTCTATGTATTGTCACCCTGCTTATTTAACTTATATGCAGAGTACATTATGAGAAATGCTGGGCTGGAAGAAGCACAAGCTGGAATCAAGATTGCCGGAAGAAATATCAATAACCTCAGATATGCAGATGACACCACCTTTATGGCAGAAAGTGAAGAAGAATTAAAGTGCCTCTTGATGAAAGTGAAAGAGGAGAGTGCAAAAGTTGGCTTAAAGTTCAACATTCAGAAAACTAAGATCATGGCATCCAAGCCTGTCACTTCATGGCAAATAGATGGAGAAAGAGTGAAGACAGTGAGAGTTTTTATTTTGGAGGGCTCCAAAATCATTGCAGATGGTTGCAGCCATGAAATTAAAAGATGCTTACTCCTTGGAAGGAAAGTTATGACCAACCTAGACAGCATATTAAAAAGCAGAGTCATTACTTTGCCAATAAAGGTTCATCTAGTCAAAGCTATGGTTTTTCCAGCAGTCATGTATGAATGTGAAAGTTGGACCATAAAGAAAGCTGAGCGCTGAAGAATTGCTGCTTTTGAACTGTGGTGTTGGAGAAGACTCTTGAGAGTCCCTTGGACTGCAAGGAGATCCAACAAGTCCATCCTAAAGAGATCAGCCCTGAATATTCATTGGAAGGACTGATGTTGAAGCTGGAACTGCAATACTTTGACCACCTGATGCGAAGAGCTGACTCATTTGAAAAGACCCTGATGCTGGGAAAGATTGAGGGCCGGAGGAGAAGGGGACGACAGAGGATGAGATGGTTGGATGGCATCACCGACTCAATGGACATAAGTTTGGGTAAACTCCAGGAGTTGGTGATGGACAGAGAGGCCTGGCATGCTGCAGTCCATGGGGTCACAAAATGTTGGATATGACTGAGCAACTGAACTGAACTGATTTACATGAAACTACCTAGAAATTGGACAAACTCAGTTGATGCCTATCTTTGTCTCCGTATTTAGTTCCTTCTGCCAGGACATTATTTGTGATCTTTGAAAATGAGTCAGTCATTTTATGTCTACAAGAGAAAGTCTAGAGAATCAGAGATCCCTTGGCTTTGATATTTTTGCTTCACCAAACCAATACTTACTATGAGCTATTTACTGCATGAAAAAGATAAAGCTTGTTTTAAGGCTGAAGTGAAGTCAAGGTGCTCAGTCGTGTCCGACTCTTTGCAACCCCATGGACCTACCACGCTCCTCCATCCATGGGATTTTGCAGGCAAGAGTACTGCAGTGGGTTGCCATTTCCCTCTCCAGAGGATTTTCCCAAACCAGGGATTGACCTGGTTCTCCCACATTGTAGGCAGACGCTTTACCATCTGAGCCACCAGGGAAATCCTTGTTATAAGGCTGAATTAATACTAACTTGGTTCACTTATTGTAATGTATATTTCTAACTGTTATAGAGATTACTCTTGTATAACATATATATTGAGTTCTTAAAACAGGCTGTGCTCAAACATATGATGTTTCAACTTCGGACTATTTTACTTTACAATGGTGTGAAAGTGGCACATTGCATTGTTAGAAACTGTACATTGAGTTTTGAATTTTGATCTTTTCCTGGGCTAGCAATATTTGATAAAAACTCTCTTGTGGGGCTGCGCAGAGTCAGCTCAGCTGATTGACAATTCCCAGGCAGTCATACAATCACGAGGGTGAACAACTGATAAGCTTACAACCATTCTGCACCCAAAGTCATTCAGTTTTTCACTTTCAGGAAAATAATCAATAATTTGTATGAGATTTTCAATACTTCATTTTAAATAGGCTTTGTGTTAGATGATTTTGCCTAACTTTAAGATAATGTAAGTGTTCAGAGCATATTTAAGTTAAGCTAGGCTAATTAAGCAGTGATGTTCAGTAGATTATGTTTATTTAAGTGCATTTTGCACTTATTTTCAATTTATGATGGATTTATCAGAAAGTAACCCCATGGTAAGTTGAGCAAGCTCCCTACTAATTAGCACAACTCTGTTCTTGTCCTTGGACATTATATAATGAAAAGCAAGTGTAAATACAGTAATTAACTTACAGGTATTGACTTAGAGTTTTAGAGTAAAAGACTCAGAAAATCTGAAATTTAGTAGAAAATTTATTGAACTTCTCTAGATATTTAGATGTAATACCTGTGGAAGGAGAATTATGTGTAGAGAATAATTGTGGGTAGAGAATTCTGCTAAGTTTCTTGCAGTTTCATTTACTGTTTAATTGCAAACACATTCTATTATTATAATTTTTCCATTGTGATTTTACATCATACATTTGTGGCAATTTCACAAGTGTTTTCTATTTAAAACAAACAGATGATGAATAGATAAATAAATAGACATTGGAAAGATGATGCCATTTTTTTTACACGTGCTACATTTACATGTATTTTAAAAAATCTTTTTGTATTTATATACATATATCCTATAAAATTCAGACTAAAGTTAAACATACTAGACTTTTTCATAGGAGTTGGGAGTGCCCACTAAAAGGACGACTAATTCATTGGTTTCACAGAGATCAGTTTCAAAATTTTAAATGGAACAGCTATTTCTTCCCATCTGTGTCAGCAGAAGGTAATTTGAAAATATTCTTCAAGTTAAAGAACTTGTAACTGTGAATACAAGTATAGGATTAGTAAAAAATTAAGCATATAAAATTAATAAAGATTAAAATGAAGCTATTTCAAGCTTGCTAATTTATTTTTTAAACTATTTTCTGACTCTAGAAGCAAATGAAGAATGTTCATAATTTTATATGTTCTTGGCAGTTGATCATATGATATGTGATTGTCTCCTTGGGCTTCCATAACAATATATAGGAGACTGGGTCGCTTAACCAACAGAAATTTATTTCTCAGGCTTCTGGAGGCCAGAGAGCCCAACATGAAAGTGACTATAAGGTACGTTTCATCATGAGGTCTCTTCTCTTGGCTTGAGGTGGCTACCATTCCATTGTGTGCTCACTGACTTCTTTATGTGTACACAAGGAGAAAGACAGAAGCAGCTCTCTACTGTTGCTTCTTATAAGGGCCCCACCTTTCTTTTTAAGAATGACCTATCCCCATGACCTCACAGAATCCTAGTTACTTCTTAAGAACCCCATCTCCAATAACCATTTCATTGGAGGTTAGAGCTTCAATGCATACATTTTTGTGGGATACAATCATTCAGTCCATAACATGATAAAAGTTTTCTCTCTATTGTAATTACCAAATTGATTTCATTAGAAACCTAACAGCTTAATCCATACAATTGCATAGCACAGAAAAAACATTCATTTCAATCTGAATGTAATTACATTTTGATGCATTTAAACATGTTGGATTAGAGTTTTCCTTCATAAAATCTTTAAAACTTCCTGAGGATACAGATGTGATAGTAATTTTTAACTTTTCAGTTGCAAGGGGATTTTTCTTCTTTTTAATTTACACATTGGGTATTTGTTAGCCACAATACTGATGACATGGAGTTGGTGGTTTTCTAGCACATGCTCCTTTTGTCTTGAGTGGTGCATTCACAAATTGTTTAATCTTTTGGCGTCACTACTTCTGCTTTTAATCTTCACCCAACCAAGATTCAGAATTTTGACATTTCTTTTTATTTTGACATTTCTTTTTACACTTGAAATGAGCTAAAGTTGATGATAGGTGGCATGGAGAATTCCAAAATTCTGTGAGGCAAAGTGGGTAGACTTGCCAAGTCATCAAATTCTCTGAGGAAGAATTTTATATAACATATATAAAATTAATTACAATAAATGATTTCAGTTCAGTTCAGTTCAGTTCAGTCTCTCAGTCGTGTCTGACTCTTTGCGACCCCATGGACTGCAGCACGCCAGACCTCCCTGTCCGTCACCAATTCCCAGGGTTTACTCGAACTCATGTCCATCATGTCAGTGATGCCATCCAACCATTTCATCCTCTGTTGTCCCTTTCGCCTCCTGCCTTCAATCTTTTCCAGCATCAGGGTCTTTTCGAATGCATCATTTCTTCGCATCAGGTGGCCAAAGTATTGCAGTTCCAGCTTCAGCATCAGTTCTTCCAATGAATATTCAGGACTTATATCCTTTATGATGAAATGGTTGGATCTCCTTGCAGTCCAAGGGACTCTCACGAGTCAGTACAGTTCAAAATCATCAGTTCCTTGGCGCTCAGCTTTCTTTATAGTCCAACTCTCACATCCATACATGACTACTGGTAAACCAAAGCTTTGATTAGATAGACCTTTGTTGGCAAAGCAATGACTCTGCTTTTTAATATGCTGTCTAGGTTGGTCATAACTTTCCTTCCAAGGAGTAAGTGTCTTTTAATTTCATGGCTGCAGTGATTTTGGACCCCGAGAAAATAAAGTCTGTCACTGTTTCCACTCTTTCCCCATCTACTTGCCATGAAGTGATGGGACCAGATGCCATGATCTTACTTTTCTGAATGTTGAGCTTTAAGCCAACTTTTTCACTCTCCTCTTTCACTTTCATCAAGAGACTCTTTAGTTCTTCTCCACTTTCTGCCATAAGGGTGGTGTCATCTGTGTATCTGAGGTTTTTAATATTACTCCCAGCCATCTTGATTTCAGCTTGTGCTTCATCCAGCCTGGAGTGTCTCATGATGTACTCTGCATATAAGTTAAATAAGCAGGGTGACAATATACAGCCTTAACATACTCCTTTTCCTATTTGGAACCAGTTTGTTGTTCCATGTCCAGGTCTAACTGTTGCTTCCTGACTTGCATATAGATTTCTCAAGAGGCAGCTCAGTTGGTCTGGTATTCCCATCTCTTGAAGAATTTTCCACAGTTTGTTGTGATCCACACAGTCAAAGCTTTGGTATAGTCAATAAAGAAGAAGTAGATGTTTTTCTGGAACTTTCTTGCTTTTTCGATGATCCAACGGATGTTGGCAATTTGATCTCTGGTTCCTCTGCCCTTTGTACATCCAGCTTGAACATCTGGAAGTTCATAATTCATGTACTGGTGAAGCATGGCTTGGAGAATTTTGAGCATTCCTTTACTAGAGAGTGAGATGAGTACAACTGTGTGGTAGTTTGAGCATTCTTGGGCATTGCCTCTGTTTGGGATTGGAATGAAAACTGACCTTTTCCAGTCCTGTGGCCACTGCTGAGTTTTCCAGATTTGCTGGCACTTTGAATGCAGCACTTTCACAGCATCATCTTTTAGTATTTGAAATAGCTCTACTGGAATTCCATCACCTCCATTAGCTTTATTCATAGTGATACTTCTTAAGGCCCACTTGACTTCACATTCCAGGATGTCTGGCTCTAGGTTGGTGATCACACCATTGTGATTATCTGGGTCATGAAGATCTTTTTTTTTTTTTTTTTTTTTTTTTTTTTTATAAATGGTTTAGTATAAATAAAAACAAAATCATGAACTCTACTTGTTATACAGAGAGTTTAAACTTTTCTATAAATCCTGCTTTCATTTATCTATCCCTTATTTTCTTTATTAAATTGCACTGTGTAAAAACTTCTGAGTTTGGCATCACACCTAGATCCTAAGTTCTTTCTGCCCAGAAAAGCTGTGAGACCTTCTAACCATGATGAAATTCAGAATTCTTCCATGACAAATGAAGGAATCAGGATTGAGAATGTCTACTGTTCCTCCTAGCAACTAGCTGTTCATGATTTTCTAAACAGTTTATCATATAGTTGAATCTCAGCTCTGTTCTGTTCAGGTATGTAATTCAATAAATTATAAGAAATCCACTTTCATTTTCTTAAAGAAAGAGACTATAGGTATAGGACCTTCTCGTCAAAAAGTTCTTTCTATGCCAAAAAGAAACAAAGAAAATTCCGGAAGAGTCATATGTTTTTATTGTTTGTTTGTTTTTGGTTCTTTGCCTATAAATGAGAGTCATCAAGCCATGCAAGGATGGTTAAGACAGAAGGAATGGCAGGCATAGGAAGTGGTTGGTGTGTGTATTGAACATTTCTTAGATTCAAAGCTTTTAAGCAAAAATAATTGATTCTCTTCTGTGAGAAGGGAAAAGCTATTGATTTCTTATTGTGTTCTTTTGTGACTGTGAGCTTCACATTGTGTTCATATTATCTGTGTATCTTCCCTCAGTGTTAAGAAAGTTATTACAGGAGGCTATGTCAAAAAAAATACATTTTAAACATTTAATCAGTTTAAGGTGTGATCACTATACCCAGTAATGCTTATAACAGGTCATTTTATGAAACACTTTAGAAACAGGTAAGTGGGACACATGATCCCATTGCAGGTATATAAGGGATATATTTTACTTTAGGTAAATGACATTTAAAATTCAAAGCCTAAATTTAAAAAAATCTATGTGCTAAGTCATGTGCAAAGATTATTTAAGAACATACTTAATGCTTCTCTCCTTTAGACCTCACATAAAATGCTTATAGGTTGTTAACATTATACAAAACAACAATTAACTGAAAGATTCAATTTTTATTGAAAAATCTCCAACGTTAATAAAGGAAAGTAGAATATGCATGTTTATCAAACTAGTTCAATTGTTTCATATTTATTTTGTAGATAAAAACTAACCATTGTTAATAGTTGTGTTTACAATTACAGAGTTCCTTTGTTTTACTCAAAAGAGGGTGTGAAAGTGTTCTCCAAATTCTTACCTATAGGATGGTGTGAGTGGGGCTCTGAGTTAATTGCTACAGATGAAAATGTGACCCTTCTGCTTTATGCTAACAATTTTTGGTTTATTCAAAGTCAATTTTGATTCTTAATGTTTGTTATAGTGAAGGAGCCTTCACTAGCTAATGAATAAAATAACTTCTTGCTAAAAAGTATCTGAAAAATCTTTCATTCGTAGTTTCTTGATAACTTTTTAATCACACATATTCAGTCCACAGTGTTGTGTGCTTTAAAGTGCATAATGAAACCATTATTCATTTTCAAGTAATTTTTCAGTGACATTCATTTTCATTTTGCTTTTGTATTGATGATTTCTTCTAGCCATACAGTATTTTTCAAGGCCTAGTTAATGGCTGTTGCACTAAACTATATCTTCAAGTACCTTATTGATCTTTTTAATGAAGGACTTAAGTGCTGCTTATGAGGAAAATATCTTACTAAACTACACAAAGAATTTGCCTGAAAATTTTCTTTTCTGGGTCTGTTAATTTTTACAAAAACTTTGTTGGATTTCTGACAAGAAACTCAGCAGGAGATGTCTCGTTCATTAGAAGATTTAAAGTCCTTTAGGGAGTAGAATATATAAGCTTCTTATTTTCAAATTTATTATACATTTTCTTATATCTGGCTAGTGGGACATTAGGCAGGAGGGAAGTTGCATGCATTTTTCTATGCTTGATAGTTCATATTTTTTATGATGATCTTTGTGCAATCTGGTCTTCAGAGTTTTACCCAGTACATAATAATTTTGGGAGATATATGCAATATTAGAGAAATAATAAACACATAGACAGTAGAAATATTTTCTAAATTGCATTTTACCTGATGACATTTTCACATTTCTGCAGCAGTTGTAGCACATATGAATTCACTGAAGCTTGTTAGTTCTATAATCTGATTTTTGGCTTAGGGAATTTTTTTTAAATTATTTTCTGAGTTTTTTCCCTCTAAAATTTTCATAGGAGTACACTTTTATTCTGAATAAAAATATTCACACTGTCTGGAACTAAGAAAAGGATTTTTATATAGATGAATGATTATAAATTCCAAATAGCAGTTTCAGACAAATGGAGGAGAAGTGATAGGGAATTAAAACTTTGGAGGAATATTTTCAGTATGGTAATCATATTCACATAGTTTATTTTTCTGGAGACATCAAAAACCCACTCATGTGTCTGTCCTCAGATCAAGTGAAAGTTACACGACATATATTTGACTATATTTAAACTTAATTTTTTTAATGGTTTTAAAATGTAATTCCTACATCCATTATTTTGCCTTATTAAAATCCAGTTTTCACTGTTAGTTTTGTGAGTGGGAGTAATAATGCAAATAATGATCAAATCCTTCTGGCATAGGCATGAGAGACAACTGACCAAACAAGATGGGCAGTGGCCAAAAGCCATTGGTTCTAACTCCCCAGTGCCTACTGAATGAAATAACAATGCTGACTTTCATTAATCACTTTGCTCATGCTTCATCATGGGTTGCCATAAGGAATCTCTGGCCACTAAGACTCCCTTTGAGACTTACACACCTTTTTGTTCTGTGAACCACCTGAATCTTAGATCTCTAGCCCAAATCTCTCTTTTCATCTCTTTGAATTTCTCTAATAACTAAAAGAAAAGAAGTTAATAAAGCAGACATCATTTTTAAAAGTGAACACAGTAATGCAACTGATCAACACACTTCAAATCTGGTCATTCCAAAAGACCAAACTGTTACCAAAGTAGACAGCATTTTTTGCAAATGTGGAGAAAACAAAAGCTAGAATGCTCAAATAAGTCATATACTAGACTGAGAGTTGAAATGAATTAGAGATACAGATAAAATTTAAAAATTTGAAAATATAGTTGACTCTTAATGGCAACCCACTCCTGTACTCTTGCCTAGAGAATTCCATGGACAGAGGAGCCTGCTGGGCTACAGTCCGTGGGATCACAAAGAGTCGGACAAGACTGAGCAACTTCACATACTTGAACAACATGGGTTTAAACTACATTGGTCTACTTAAATGTAGATTTTTTTTTTTCAAAAGTAAATACTGTAGTACTCCATAATCAACGATTGGCAGAATCCAGGATGCAGAACCACAGATACAGAGGAAACAATGATACGGAGCAACTCTGTGTATGTGGTCTGGCTACAAGTTATACTTGTATTTTCAACTGACCCCTCACCCTAGATTTTTTCAAGGTCAACAGTATCTATCTACCTTCTGTCTATCTATGTATCTACTTAAATAACTCTAAATATATATATATATGTATGTATATTTACAGGTGTATTTATACATATATATATATATATATATATATATATATATATATATCTCTGAAATAGTACCTTTGAAAATAAGGTAAACTGGATCAATTTAAAGAAAAAATATAATCAGCAAATGCATCCCATGAATTAGAAAACCTGAAATGACCAATACCCACACATTTAAAAATTAATACTTAACTTCAAAATTACATACCAGCCTCATATATTTGCATTGGTAAATTGTACTGAATCTTCAAGGAATTGCTGTTGTTCAGTTGTGTCCAACTCTTTGTGACCACATGAGCTGCAGCATGCCAAGCATCCCTGTCCTTCAGTATCTCTCAGAGTTTGCTCAAACTCATGTCCATTGAATTGATGATATCATCCAGTCATCTCATCTTCTGTCGCTCTCTTCGCCTTTGCCGTCAGTTTTTCCGAGCATATAGGTCTTTTCCAATGAGTCTACTCTTCACATCATGTGGCCAAAGTATTACAGCTTCAGCTTCAGCATCAGTCCTTCCAATGAATATCAGGACTGCTTTCCTTTAGGATTGACTGGTTTGATCTCCTTGCTGTCCAAGGGACTCTCGAAGAGTCTTCTCCAGCACCACAGTTCAAAAGCATCAGCCTTCTTTATGATTCAAATCTCACATCTGTACATGACTACTGAAAAAACCATAGCTTTGACTACAGACCTTTGTCAGCAAAGTAATGTCTCTGCTTTTTAATACATTGTCTAGTCTCATCATAGCTTTTCTTCCAAGGAGCAAGTGTCTTTTAATTTCATTGCTGCAGTCACACTCCACAGTGATTCTGAAACCCAGGAAAATAAAGTCTTTCACTGTTTCCATTGTTTCCCCTTCTATGTGCCATGAAGTGATGGGACCAGATGCCATGATCTTTGATTTTTGAAAGCTGAGTTTTAAGCCAGCTTTTTCACCCTCCTCTTTCACTTTCATCAAGAGGCTATTTTGCTTCTCTTTGCTTTCTGCCATTAGGTTGATGTCATCTGCATATCTGAGGCTATTGATATTTCTCCTGGCAATCTTGATTCCAGTGTGAGCTTCATCCAGCCCAGCACTTCTCATGATGTACTCTGCATATAAGTTAAATAAGCATGGTAACAATATACAGCCTTGACTTACTCCTTTTCCAATTTTGAACTAGTCCTTTATTCCACGCCAGTTCTAACTGTTGATTCTTGATCTGCATACAGGTTTCTCATGAGGTAGGTAAGGTGGTCTGGTATTCCCATCTCTTTTAGAATTTTCAACAGTTTGCTGTGATCTGCATTGTCAAAGGCTTCAAAGAGTAGATGCTTCTTAAATATAAAGTTATTATAGACTTTATAATATGAAAGTCTATATTATATCTATATCTTTATATATATAAAAAGCCGAGAGATGACTGAATTCATTTCTTCAATATAGAAAAAAGCAAGGGGAAATTCTTGTAAATATGAAAACAAATGTTTTTTATATTATCAAATTTATCTACCATTGAATAAAAAGAAAGCACAACCAACTAGGATAAAAATTGTGTAACACTTAAAAATCTATTAATGTCCTTTACATTAACAGATAAAAATTACAAAAACACAATTACAGGAAAAACTTTTGATGAAATTCTACACATATTTTTCACAAAATATCTTTTCAAATCATGAAAAGGAAAATTTATCATATTTGATAAAAATATTCAATTATAAACACAGCCATTATCATATGTAACAGTTAAACAATGTAAATATTCCCACTAAAATCAAGAACAGGACAAAATTCTACCACTGTTGTAGCATTTATACTCAGTCCTATAATAGTTCAAAAGAAGGAAAGGAAAAGGAAAGCTGTCATTATTTATGGGCAATAAAAATATCTCTCCAGAGATTGTAAATAAATTGACAAATTATTGTAACTAATAAGATGTTTTAGCAACATGGTTAGACAAACATCAATATACATGTGTAATAAGCCTGCAATAATGAATTAATAAATAATAGCAAAACTGTATTTATAATAGCAAAAAATTAAAACTAGCAAAGAATATGTCTAAAAATAAATGAATAAATCTTGATGAAGTTAACATTAATGAAAATCAGATTAAATTACATAGTATGTTATATATTTAATGTATAAAATGTCAGCTCTCCCAAAAGTCATCTATAAGTTTCACATAATAAAAATTTCCCTTCTTCTATAGATTATTCCTAACACAGGTTATTTCTAACACACATGTTTCTGATAAGCACAGGCAAATAAGAATCTAAACCAAGTCAAATATAAGTAAAAGAACATAAAGTTTGAGGCTCTTTTCAAGCCTCAAAATATAATTGTGATGTGCATTATAATATAAATCTGTAAATTATAAATCATATTTACATGTAATTAAAAATTATAGTATAACTAAAACCATGTGCTCTTAAGTCAGCAATAGAAAAAAAATGTCAATGGCATTGTGAAAGAATCCCAGAAATAGGCTCATGAATATGGATATTTGATATAGGATAATGTTGGCATAGCAATACAATAGATGACATTTAGCTTTGGGTTTGACAGTACTGACCATCCATTTTTGAGGAGGGAAAAAGAATCTTACCTCCTGGTCTTTGCAAATTTCAAATGAATTAGTCTGAGCATTAAAAAGAAAACCAAAATATATTTACTTCTTCAAGTCTTCATTTGAATGTTATCTTTTCAGTGAGATCTATTTTGACCACCCTTCTTTGAACTGCAACTACTTACCTTTACTTTTTTTTTTTTTTTTAAATATTATTTTATTAGTTGGAGGCCAATCACTTCACAACATTTCAGTGGGTTTTGTCATACATTGACATGAATCAGCCATAGAGTTATACACGTATTCCCCATCCCGATCCCCCCCTCCCACCTCCCTCCCCACCCGACTCCTCTGGGTCCTCCCAGTGCACCAGGCCCGAGCACTTGACTCATGGACTCCACCTGGGCTGGTGGTCTGTTTCACCATAGATAATATACATGCTGTTCTTTCAAAACATCCCACCCTCACGTTCTCCCCCAGAGTTCAAAAGTCTGTTCTGTACTTCTGTGTCTCTTTTTCTGTTTTGCATATAGGGTTATCGCTACCATCTATCTAAATTCCATATATATGTGCTAGTATGCTGTAATGTTCTTTATCTTTCTGGCTTACTTCACTCTGTATAATGGGCTCCAGTTTCATCCATCTCATTAGAACTGATTCAAATGATTTCTTTTTAATGGCTGAGTAATATTCCATAGTGTATATGTACCACAGCTTCCTTATCCATTCATCTGCTGATGGGCATCTAGGTTGCTTCCATGTCCTGGCTATTATAAACAGTGCTGCGATGAACATTGGGGTGCACGTGTCTCTTTCAGATCTGGATTCCTCAGTGTGTATGCCCAGAAGTGGGATTGCTGGGTCATATGGCAGTTCTATTTCCAGTTTTTTAAGAAATCTCCACACTGTTCTCCATAGTGGCTGTACTAGTTTGCATTCCCACCAACAGTGTAAGAGGGTTCCCTTTTCTCCACACTCTCTCCAGCATTTATTGCTGGTAGACTTTTGGATAGCAGGCATCCTGACTGGCGTGTAATGGTACCTCATTGAGGTTTTGATTTGCATTTCTCTGATAATGAGTGATGTTGAGCATCTTTTCATGTGTTTGTTAGCCATCTGTATGTCTTTGGAGAAATGCCTGTTTAGTTCTTTGGCCCATTTTTTGATTGGGTCATTTATTTTTCTGGAATTGAGCTTCAGGTGTTGCTTGTATATTTTTGAGATTAATCCTTTGTCTGTTTCCTCATTTGCTATTATTTTCTCCCAATCTGAGGGCTCTCTTTTCACCTTACTTATAGTTTCCTTTGTTGTGCAGAAGCTTTTAAGTTTCATTAGGTCCCATTTGTTTATTTTTGCTTTTATTTCCAATATTCTGGGAGGTGGGTCATAGAAGATCTTGCTGTGATTTATGTCGGAGAGTGTTTTGCTTATGTTCTCCTCTAGGAGTTTTATAGTTTCTGGTCTTACATTTAGATCTTTAATCCATTTTGAGTTTATTTTTGTGTATGGTGTTAGAAAGTGTTCTAGTTTCATTCTTTTACAAGTGGTTGACCAGTTTTCCCAGCACCACTTGTTAAAGAGATTGTCTTTTTTCCATTGTATATCCTTGCCTCCTTTGTCAAAGATAAGCTGTCCATAGGCTCGTGGATTTTTCTCTGGGCTTTCTATTCTGTTCCATTGATCTATATTTCTGTCTTTGTGCTAGTACCATACTGTCTTGATGACTGTGGGTTTGTAGTAGAGCCTGAAGTCAGGCAGGTTGATTCCTCCAGTTCCATTCTTCTTTCTCAAGATTACTTTGGCTATTCGACGTGTTTTGTATTTCCATACAAATTGTGAAATTATTTGTTCTAGTTCTGTGAAAAATACCGTTAGTAGCTTGATAGGGATTGCATTGAATCTATAGATTGCTTTGGGTAGAATAGCCATTTTGACAATATTGATTCTTCCAATCCATGGACACGGTATGTTTCTCCAACTGTTTGTGTCCTCTTTGATTTCTTTCATCAGTGTTTTATAGTTTTCTATGTATAGATCTTTTGTTTCTTTAGGTAGATATACTCCTAAGTATTTTATTCTTTTTGTTGCAATGGTGAATGGTATTGTTTCCTTAATTTCTCTTTCTGTGTTTTCATTGTTAGTGTATAGGAATGCAAGGGATTTCTGTGTGTTAATTTTATATCCTGCAACTTTACTATATTCATTGATTAGCTCTAGTAATTTTCTGGAAGAGTCTTTAGGGTTTTCTATGTAGAGGATCATGTCATCTGCAAACAGCGAGAGTTTCACTTCTTCTTTACCTTTACTTTTTATAACACATTAGAATATTAACTTGTTAAAATCTGTGAATACTTAAGAAGCATGCAATCATGTAACAAAATACATCCATGTGTGATTTTATTTATCTCTTGATATGTACTAAAGCATCATCATCCAACACTTTCCTTGGTATATTTTAAGCAATTTATTTTCCATCAGATGTATGTAGAGGTACACAACTCATTTTA
Organism: Muntiacus reevesi; assembly: GCF_963930625.1. Lineage (NCBI taxonomy): Eukaryota > Metazoa > Chordata > Mammalia > Artiodactyla > Cervidae > Muntiacus > Muntiacus reevesi. The sequence goes on along the minus strand of NC_089256.1, from coordinate 4,469,082 downwards.
TCTTCTATATAATTGGTAGATGTTTCTCATTTTTATTAAGCATATAGGCATAAAATTCTATATTATTATTTTCATTTTAAATCAGATAGCTGCTCATGTTTAAATTAATCAAAATCAGTTGGGAGAAATATTCTACCTACTTGCTCTCACCATCTTTGTGAAAAGATGCCTAACAATTTTCCATTAACTTGGATAGTTCAAAGAAAATTCCAGTACAACACCTTCATAAAATTCTGAACATAAGAAGTTGGTTTCACTGAGGGTCATGATGAATATTACATATTTCCATGACTGCATACAGCAAAAGACTGAAATAACATGTATATCCTGTGAAAAAGTCATTAGTTCTGTCATGAAACATTATTAATATGTCTCTCCATCCTCTCATGTTTCTTCCATTCTAATTTTTTCACTCTAAAGTGTATTATTTAACAATGTGTATTCAAAGGAAGTTCACAAAGCATTCATTTTGATACAAAATCATTAATCAAGGCTTTATTTATATAAATCAAATCAGTAAATTTCATGTTGTCATAACTAAAGTAAAAAATCAAAGAATTTCTAAAGGTTATTGAAATTTGACAGAAAGCAAGGAGCAATTTTAAAAGGAAATACATTTCTCCCTTGATAGAACAAGCTAATTTGGAGTCCTATTTTAGATACATGGCAATTTTCCCATGTCTTGTTACAAACTTTCTTGTTTCTTTTCATTAACACCTGGTTGGAACTGAATCCCCCATTGGGAAACACCTGTCCACAGTTAATAAGGTGTTAATTGTAAAAACAATAAAAAGTGGAGTTGGGGAATTAGTTCACAGATTCTTGAACAAATTATAAAAAATTCAAGAGAAAAAGAAAATTGAAAATAAAAGTATGCCAGTTTTATAAGAACCAAAACTTTATAGTGATTCTAGTTTTGTAGTTTTGGGAAAGTTATTAAACCTCTCAGTATCTTACTTTCCTCATTTTAAGGATGGGGATAACAATCATATTTCTTTCAAGGAATTCTTGTAGTCAATGTAGTCAATAGAGGGGTAGAGTACTGTACTGGTCAAAAAGGTCATCCAGGCTTTTCATAATAGCTTACAGAAAAATCCAAATGAATTTTCTGGCCATGCCAATATTATCGTTGAGTTGCTGGTTTCAAACTATCATTACATTTTGTACCCTGTAACCAACTAGATCTAAACATGTGATTTTTTTTTCCCCTCCCAGGACTTTTGGAAAATCTGAAAATACTATTGGTCCCCTGCAGTGGTGGTGCTATTGACATCTAAAGGGCAAAGGTCAAGGATGCTTCTGAATATATTACATCCAAGATGGCTCCTCATAATGATGAATTATCCAGCCTTAAATGTCCATAGTACTCCTATTGAGAAACACTATCCTAAAGCAACTACTTAGTTATGGAAAGAAGCATGGCTCAAATGTCAATGGATGTATTAAATTGGTATATGAAAAAAAAAAATCCAAAAGAAGGCGTGAAAGAGAGAATAAAGGAAGTGGGGAAATATGTATGGCAACCAGAAAGCAAACAGCAAGATGTAGACTTAAACCCTACTATATAAAAAATTACATAAGATGTAAATGATTTAATTGAGTCAGAAGTTAACAGAGAACAACTGATATACTCTGCCAAACATTTTGAAACAAAGAGAGCCTCTTTAATTTATTTATCATTAATTTTTAGAGATCCCCTTTTAAATGTAGATGTCACTACCTTACTTCCTACTAACTTGAATTCCAAAAGATGGAGAGGAATGGAAAGGGTGCTACCAACGCTATATTTTACTTAAGACTTTCCATGCAATTATAAAAGTTCACAAGACTTTCACACAGATTAAGAATGGAGTTGTAAACCAGACTGAAGATAATGCTGCATATTCAAACTTTTTTGTTTTTATCTCCTAAAAGAATTTTGAAAAAAACTCTGTATGCCCGTGAACATTTTAAACTTATCAATAATTTATTATCTTAATTTTATATACAGTAAAAGTTTCTGACATTTTGTTGAGTAGATTCTCTTTTAAACAGACAATGAAACCAACTGATACCACAAACTCAGAGGGAATGTTGTTGGTTTGCATAATTCACAGTGGCTTCCTTCTGGTCATTTAGTTAAGCTTGCATTAATTCAACCCTGCATTTAGTGCAACTTAAATATTTGAACTTCACTTATAATGGTAAGGTGAGATTTTACTGTGTTTGTTATCAAAGCTGTAAATATTCAGATTTAGTCTTTTCAAATTTGGGGAAAAGCCATCATATAATCTAAATAATAAAAACAGCTCTTATCTACAATCAGTCTGGATTTCCATGCAAACATCTGTCTTTATGTTAATTTGAACTTTAATTTACATGCAATCATTTTTTTTAATTTCCATAGCAGGAACCTTACTATTTAATTCTAAGAGAAATAGGTTAGATCAAACGTATAGAAAGTTGTACCCTTACTGTGTTACCTGGGTGAAATAAGCTGTTTCCCGTTCAATATTTTTTCCTTATTTTGCCACCAGGATGCTCCCTACAAAAGCAATGTAGCTATTGCATTAAATAGAATAGTCTTTTGGTACCTATGTGCATTTTCAACCTGTGGCAACGTTCCACATTATGTGGGGTGCATGAGATGTACCTTTTCCCTTTGTACAGTGGTAAAGGATAATTTTGAAAGGGGAGGTAAAAAAAAAAAAAAAAAAAAAAAAAAGGGAAAATCACAGATGTTCTCCAGATGATTGATTTCTGGAAAGGACACATAGTGAAGTTAAGGTTCTGGAAATTGATTTTTTTTAAGAAGCTTTCTATGTCCTGCTCACATACCTGCTAGAAAACCTTTGTGCATTCTTTGGGTGTTTAGGTTCCTAACTTTGAAGCCCACCGCTTTATAACAGTTCAAAAAAAAAAAATCAGTGACACTTTGCACATCTGCTTTCCATTAATAACATCTTATATATTATTCTGAAGAAAATAATATAAAAGCATCAGTTCAGTACAGTTGCTCAGTCGTGTCTGACACTTTGTGACCCATGGATTATAGCACACCAGGCTTCCCTATCCATCACCAACTCCTGGAGCTTGCTCAAACTCATGTCCATTGAGTCGGTGATGCCATCCAACAATCTCATCCTCTGTCGGCCCCATCTCCTCCTGCCATCAATCTTGCCTAGCTCAGCGTCTTTTCCAATGAGTCAGTTCTTCACATCAGGTAGACAAATATTGGAGTTTCAGCTTCAGCATCAGTCCTACCAATGAACATCAGAACTGATTTCCTTTAGGATGGACTGGTTGGATCTCCTTGCAGTCGAAGGGACTCTCAAGAGTCTTCTCCAACACCACAGTTCAAAAGCATCCATTCTTAGGCACTCAGCTTTCTTTATAGTCTAATTCTCACATCCATACATGACTACTGGAAAAACCATAGTTTTGACTAGACGGACCTTTGTTGGCAAAGTGATGTCTCTGCTTTTTAATATTCTGTCTAGTTTGGTCATAGCTTTTCTTCCAAGGAGCAAGCATCTTTTAATTTCATGGTTACAGTCACCATCTGCAGTGATTTTGGAGCCCAAAAAAATAAAGTCTCTCAGTGTTTCCATTGCTTTCCTGTCTATTTGCCATGAAGTGATGGGACCAGATGCCATGATCTTAATTTTCTGAATGTTGAGTTTTAAGCCAACTTTTTCACTCTCCTTTTTCACTTTCATCAAGAGGCTCTTTAGTTATTCTTCATTTTCTGTCATAAGGGTGGTGTCATCTGTATATCTGAGGTTTTTAATATTTCTCCCAGCAATCTTAAATCCACCTTGTTCTTCATCCAGTCAGGCATTTCACATGATGTACTCTGCATATAAGTTAAATACACAGAGTGATAATATACAGCCTTGACATACTCCTTTCCCAATTTGGAACCAGTTCTAACTGTTGCTTCTTGATCTGCATACAGATTTCTCAGGAGGCAGATCAGGTGGTCTGGCATTCCCATCTCTTTAAGAATTTTCCACAGTTTGTTATGATCCACATGGTCAAAGTCTTTGGTGTAGTCAATAAAGCAGAAGTAGAACTCAGGAACTCTCTTGCTTTTTTCTGGAACTCTCTTGCTTTTTTGATGATCCAATGGAGGTTGGCAATTTGATCTTGGGCTCCTCTGTCTTTCCTAAATTCAGCTTGAACATCTGGAATTTCTCAGTTTACATACTGCTGAAGCTTTGCTTGGAGAATTTTGAGCGTTACTTTGCTGCTGTGTGAGATGAGTGCAATTGTGCTGTAGCTTGAGCATTCTTTGGCATTGCCCTTCTTTGGAATTGGAATGAAACTGAGCTTTTCCAGTCCTGTGCCCACTGCTGAGTTTTCCAAATTTATTGGCATATTGGGTAGAGCACTTTCACAGCATCATCTTTTAGGATTTGAAGTAGCTCAACTGGAGTTCCATGACCTCCACTAGCTTTGTTCGTAGTGATGCTTCCTAAGGCCCACTTGACTTTGCATTTCAGGATGTCTAGGTCTAGGTGAGTGATCACACCATAGTGGTTATCTGGTTCATAAAAATCTTTTTTGTGCAATTTTTCTGTGTATTCCTGCCACATCTTCTTAATATCTTCTGCTTTTGTTAGATTCATACCATTTCTGTGCTTTATTGTATGGTTCAAAGCAAAAATAAGCAAGTCTACTATGGGAATTTGGATAGAATTTGTATCCTGCTGTTGTGTGAAAACTGTATAAATCTCAATTATATTGAATTGGCTCATAGTGCTTTTCATTTTCTATGTTCTTCTACTTTCCTATCTGTTCATTCTATTAATTTTTGAGATTTCGATGTTGAAATGTCAATCAGAAATCTTAATTTGCCTACTTAAAAATAATAGTAACATATGGTGGAATTATTTGTAACTTTGTTCATTATTTTCCAAGTCTCCTGCAAATATCCTATCATACTTTCATAATTTAAAAAAATAAAAAAGAAACAAAACAAAAAAGGATGAGGAAGTCTATAAGTATGAACTCGATCTTTTTTTTATCACTTTGGTCAGTCATTTTGTCTGTCTTTCTTATATATCAGCTCATATGCATGAGCTCATATGCCTATGTACACACACATGCATACACACAACACATGAAGGCCCATTTTTTGGTGTCTCAGAATTCTCATTTGTGTTTAATACTCAGTTGTTAAGTAGATTAATGAAGTTAGATGTGTACTAGACACTTTGCTAGGCTCTGTGGATATAAATATTTACAATAAGCACTCCCCAATCCAAAGTTACTCTAGAGAGGAAAAAACACTGACAGCCATTACCTTGTCACTTCCTCAGTGCCTCATCACATGATAGAGATTGGTGCATGTGCAGCTCCATAGCTCCAAGTGAGGGGACTGCTGAACTGGATAGCATGATGTCCACCTGGTACCCAGGAGGTGTTGACATTTTCATAGTTGCCCCTGTCAGGTCCAAGTGATGCTTTCTAGTAGTTACTCAGTGTAGATGAATTGCAGCTGTGCCTAGAAAGGCATGATTATAATATCTTTTTGCTTGTTTATTTATTTATTTTTAAGAGTAGCCCCAAACTCAAAAAAGAGTGACACCTCATGCTAAACTAACCCCATATGGTAAGCTCTTCCTTTGGGCTCTCATATAGGGTCTCTCCTTCAGATGAGTTTTTCCTCAGGGCTACCGTATGTCCTGATAATTAAAAAGAACAAATAGCAAAATAGTCTTAAGTATGACAGTTAGAGACAGTATTTTAATGTATGCTGTGTGCTGTGCTAGTCGCTCAGTCCTGTTCAACTCTGTGACCCCATGGACTGTGGCCTGCCAGGCTCCTCTGTCCCTGGAGATTCTCCAGGCAGGTTGCCCTGCCCTCCTCCAGGAGATTGTCCCAACTCAGGGGTTAAAGCCAGGGTCTCCCACACTGTAGGTGGATTCTTTACCATTTGAGCCACCAGGGAAGACCCAAGAATCCTGGAGTGGGTAGTGTGTCCCTTCTCCAGGGGATCTTCCCCTCCCAGGAATCAAACCAGAGTCTCCTGCATTGCAGGTGGATTCTCTACCAGCTAAGCTGCCGGGGAAGCCCTATTTGCGTGTATAGAGGACTGTAATTCTAGTTATATCCATAAAAGAAAATTAACTAAGCCTCTGTAGCTTCTTAGGGCTTTGGTTATCTCTTATAATAATAGATCATTTAAAAGTACATTTGGCCTAAAAAGTTAGGGTTTTATGATTTCTTAAAATAAGTTCCAATCATCAAAATTTATCATCTTTAACTTTACTTTGAATATGCTTTACAGCCATTAAGTGAATTTATATTGAGCAGAAAAAGAAAATACACAGAACAGAAACATCGCCCCTTAAAAACAAAAAGAAAAAAGAAACTAAGTACAGTTTGTATTTATAGATTTTCAGATGCTTTAGTACAAATTAAAGATTCCTTCCTGTCAGTCACTAAAAGTATGGCAGTGAGGTTCATTTTGTTGCCACACAGTTATTTTTATTTACCAAATGTAAGTCTCAGATAACTGCATAGATTCCTCTACATTTGAGGCCATTTAATTGGGAAGAAAGTATTGTACAAAACACATTTTAAAATAACAATAGCAGCAAAAGGCAGCTGCTGGAGTGTTAATGAGATTTTCTGTTCAGAAAAACTTTAGCATTCCTGCAGAACAAGGTCAATATTGGTTTAATTTTCTTAGATATTTTAGAAGACTTTATAACAGAAATACTTTTCAATCCTGGAATCTACTAAGGGACTCAGGTAGCAAAGGGATCCATATGGCTTGCTTAATCCATACTAAAGTTGACCACAATGAAAATATTGGCTTATCTTCCCCTAAACTTGATCTACAGAGGTAAGAATTTTCTGAACCAACTATATGAAATGGTATAAAGCAAATGGAAATATATGTAGGATTCCAACAAGAAGTATAACCAGACAAAAGTCCAAATGTTGCACTTGTTTGAATGTAACATTTCACAAAACCATGCCTACTTTTTAAATAAGTAAGTTCCCTTTTTGCAATAAATTTCTTTTTCCCACTGACTAATTTGGAAATGATTAGAATTGTCTTAAATTCTAATGTAGAGGGTCAGTGAATTTTGAGAACAATATCATTGTAATTATTACTAACATTGTTAATAACATACTATAAATTTTTTTTTAGGTACTATGCCGCTACTGAGTGACAGATAATGTCTTCCACACAGAAAGCATTATTTTAAACATAGGTGCCTAAGGGGCTTCCCTGGTGGCTCAGTGGTAAAGAATCCACCTGCCAATGCAGGCAACACGGATTCCATCCCTGATCTCGAAAGATCCCACATGCTCCGGAGCAACTAACTCCATGTCCGCAGCTGCTAAGCCTGTGGCCCAGAGCCAATGGTCTGCAACAGGAGAGGTTAGCACAGTGGGAAGCCTTAGCATGACAGCTTCCAAGGAGCCCTCACTCACCACAACTAGAGAAAACCCACACAGCAATGAAGACCGAGCACAGCCATAAATAGATAAATTAAATTATTTAGAAAAACAAGCAAGCACAAAGAAAACACATAGGTATTGAAAACACACCTGTGAGGAAGGTATTCTTATCTTTGTAGTTGCATAGAGTCACCGAGTCTCAAAAGAATAAGTAAGTTATCCAGTATTGAGGGATGAATAAGTATCACATACAGGATCTAGTTCTAGGTAAGACAAGGTCAAATACTATGACCTTATGATTAATTAGACACCTAAAAAAATCTCAGGAAGAGATTTCAGTACTAGAATAGCTACCAATATCTAGGGATTTATGAACGAAAAAGTCACGAAGCAAAGTCTTTACTCACCATTTCAGAAATGGTACGTAGGCCCATAGGATTCACAAAATATAATTGTCAAAATCCCTTGATAAATTTGAAATTGTGATTCTGAGAGGTCTCATGGAACTAAACTATGATATTTCACTGGTTTCCTCCCAATCGTGTGTTTCATGAATGCTCTGGCTTAATAATTGAGCCCTTAAATTAGGCTATCTGGAAAGGGATGTTTGGAAGTATTATCTTAGAATAGAAAATGTACTGGCCATTGATCCAAAGCAGATACAATCATTTATTACTCTTCAGCTGACAAACATAAACTTTTGACCATGGTTTTCAACTTGTTCTATTACTTATTACTACATCCTTGTCCATTAGTAAATCTCTTGGGGTGAAACTATGCTGGATCATTTTTTACATAATTTCCAAGCTCCAAGTGATACAACAGAAGCAACTAATAGAGTATGCTCCCTACTGAAATTTTAAATTGCTTTAGTGCACACTATTCAGATTTAAACTGTACAATAATATATCATGTTGGTAGATATTCTCTGAAGCACATCAAAGATTTTTCTTTCTCTTTTTTATTATTAAGTAAAAGTCTAACAGAAAAATATTATTGGAATCCATTACATTCTGATTTACCAGATTTTTTAAACAGATTTTTTAATCAATGAAAGAATTGCTCTGCCATGTAATATTAGCTTTTCTTAGAACTTCTGCTAGGTTCAACTAATATGTGGGTTTTTTTTTTTTTTTTTTTTTTTTTTTTTCATATCTTAGAAGAAAAGCTTATATACTAGTAATGGAAAGTTACTAATACTTAGTAAAGCATTAGTTTGGGTAGAAGAAATTAATGTTCAAAGGTATATTTTAAAATTATGTAAACAGCTTTAATGTTGTGTACACTGATGGATTCCAACACTCACTGTTAATCTGAATCACATACGAATGCCTGAGTCTCACCATAGAATTTTATATTTTCCTTTGGTCAAGGTTTGAGTCTGAGTAGAGATACTTTTTTTTTTTCCTTTTTTAATCCTCCCTAGGTAAGTTGAATGTGCAAGCAGAGTTGAGAATTACTGGTCCAATGTAAAATCAAAGAGATGAACTAAGAACAGTCCCTGAATCCTGGCAAGAGATGGAAAGTGATTTTTAGGAGAAATACTCCCTTGATAAAATAGGTTATTTACTGTCCAATTTCAAATACATGGCAATTTTTCAGCCTCCTAATCACCTTCCTTCTCCTAATCACCTTCCTTCTTTTTTTTTTTTTTTTTAATTTTATTTGTTTATTTGGCTGCTCTGGGTCTTAGTTGTAGCATGTGGGATCTAGCTCCCTGAGCAGGCATTGAACCTGGGCCCCCTGCACTGGGAGCTCAGAGTCTTAGCCACTGGACCACCAGGGAAGTCCCCCTTATTTCTTTTTTTAAGCAAATAATTTCCGCTGGGAAACATCTGTCCACTGTTTAACAAGGTATTTACCATAGAAACATTTAACAGCGATTCACAGAGTCAGTCCATAGATTTTGAAGAAAGAAAAACATTTTTGAGAGGTAGCAATTTCCCTAACTCTACCAATAGCCCTCAGAAGTCATGCTAATAAGTTCACAAAACACTGATAATTCTTAATAAGTTTTATAAATATGTGAAGGAAACTGAGTAAATAGCCTTTTTTTTTTTTTTTTTTTTGCTTTTTGGGATGAAGTTAAGGTAAAGAGTTACAAGGAAGAAACAGAAAAAATGAATAAATGACTGAATAGCATTTTGCTCTCTTGTCTATCTGTGTAAGGACTGTTTCCTAGTTGTACAACCTGAAATCCAAAAATGTTTTCCACAGTAATGGTACAAGATGAGAAAATATATGCCAGAGCCTGCCATGACTGAGTTCTCTTCCACCTTCCGTGACACTGTCTTGAAAATGAAAGGGAAATAGAGAAGAGAAGATGACAGGCCACCAAGCTTTGTCTTGGTTAAGGGGACTTACTCTCTAACTTTGGGATAAGGGAAAGAAGAATCTGCTCCACATGTCAGAGCAAAGAGAAATACCATGAGCAAGACTTTTCTAAATTGAAAGGCTTTTTTTTTGTTTTTAATGATCAGAGAAAAACCTGTATTTTGTAAAAGGGAGTAAAAATTTACCCTGGTGTGGAGAAATGAAAACATGGAAAACAGAAATAAGTTTTCCATGAATGCTTTGTGATATAAAACAATAATATAATTCAACAGAACAAGATTCATAGGTAAGTTAAAGCAAAAGAAAGAGAAGTAAAGGCAGATTAAAGACATGTGAGCAAAAGGACCTAGACACACCACAAAAATGCTGGAAAAAAATTTAGAATAACAAGAAATGTATCAGCATTTGAAAATAAATTGCTAACATTGACTAAAGATTTCAGATAACTGCAACAACCATATATGAAAAAGACAGAGATTAAATCTATCAGTGAGAAGCAAAATCATATAGAAGAAAAATGGATCCCGTTGAAGCATTATTGATTTCCCCAGAACAGAGAGCATAACAAATTAACCAAAAACTAAAAAAAAAAAATAAAAATTTAGAAATATAATATAAGCAACATTTTCAAAAATAAAGAACTAATCTGCAATATGAAAAAGCATATTTAGTTCTAGAAAAATTCCATATACATTTGTTAAATCAAATATTAATTCTAATTGATTTGTTAAATCTGTAGAAAGAGAATATTTTGGGCATCCATGAAGAGAAAGAAAATCTTTCAAGAGAAAGAGTCAAATCACACTGCCCCTGAAACACTTCTCAGCAACATTCAATGCCTGATGCACTAAAATAATCACTACTGAACCCTGAAATGAAGAGTGACCTCATTATCATATCTGACAAGTTACAGTTCAACTATAAAGCAAACATTTTTCTTGTTACTAGTAGTAATTACCTGGTTAGAGAAAAATCCACACACACACACACACACACAAAAACCTAGAAACAATTTAAATATTAAAACATTCATAATTAACCAGAAAAAAAAACAAGTACTTGTTCCAAAAGACTTAGGTAGAATTAGAAAGAATGAAATAATGCCATTTGTAACAACATTGATGGACCTGGAGATTATTATGCTAAGTGAAGTAAGTCAGAAAAAGACAAATATATGACATCACTTATATGCAGAATCTTTAAAAATGATACAAATGAACTTATTTGAAAAACAGAAACAGACTCACAGACTTAGAGAATGAATTTATTGTTACTGGGACAGAGCAGGGAGATTGGTGGGGAGAGGGGATACATTGGGAGATTGGAACTGATATGTACACAATGCTAATTTAAAATAGATAGCCAACAACGACCTACTGTGTAGCACAGCAAACTCTGTTTAATATCCTGTAATAACCTAAATGGGAAAAGAATTTGAACAAATAGATACATGTATATATATAACTGACTCACTTTGCTGTTCACCTGAAACTAGCACAATGTCATTAATATACTTCAATACCAAAAAACAAAAAGCAAAAAACAAAAAAACAGGTAGACTATTGAATATTGTGAACTGTTGAAATAATTTGATTATGCACAGTAGGATACAAATGCTGTCAACTTAGATTCTACAAAACTGAAGCATAACTAACAGAAATACAAGGTTTTCATAGAGGGAGGTCACATGACTTTCTGTAATTGAAATTGATCAGTCCAGTTCAGTTGCTCAGTCGTGTCTGACTCTGCGACCACATGGACTGCAGCACACCAGGTGTCCCTGTCTATCACCAGCCCTGGGAGCTTACTCAATTTCATATCCATTGAGTCAGCAATGCCATCCAACTTTCTCATCCTCTGTCGGCCCCTTCTCCTCCCACTTTCAATCTTCCCCAGCAACAGGGTCTTCACTAGTGAGTCAGTTCTATCCATCAGGTGGCCAAAGTATTGGAATTTCAGTCTCAGGATCAGTCCTTCCAATGAATATTCAGGACTGATTTCCTCTAGGATGGACTGGTTGGATCTCCTTGCAGTCCAAGGACTCTCAAGAGTCTTCTCCAACACCACAGTTCAAAAGTATCAATTCTTCAGTGCTCAGCTTTCTTTATAGTCCAACTCTTACATCCATACGTGACTACTGGAAAAACCATAGCTTTGTCTGCAAAAAATGCATAGCTTTTGTTGGCAAAGTAATGTCTCTGGTTTTTAATATGCTGTCTAGGTTGGTCATAGTTTTCCTTCCAAGGAGCAAGCGTCTTTTAATATCATGGCTGCAGTCACCATCTGCAGTGATTTTGGAGCCTGAGAAAACAAAATCTCTCACAGTTTCCATTGTTTCCCCATCTATTTGCCATGAAGTGATGCCACGATCTTAGTTTTTTTGAATGTTGAGCTTTAAGCGAACTTTTTCACTCTCCTCTTTCACTTTCATCAAAAAGTTCTTTAGTTTTCTCCACTTTCTGCCATAAGGGTGGTGCCATCTGCATATCTGAAGCTATTGATATTTCTCCATGCAATCTTGATTCCAGCTTGTGCTTCATCCACCCAGAGATTTCTCATATGTTACTCTGCATATAAGTTAAATAAGCAGGGTGAAAAGATACAGCTGTGATGTACTTCTTTCCCGATTTGGAACCAGTCTGTTGTTCCATGTCTAGTTCTAACTGTTACTTCTTGACTTGCATACAGATTTTTCAGGAGCCAGGTCAGGTGGTCTGGTATTCCTGTCACTTGAAGAATTTTCCACAGTTTGTTGTGATCCACACAGTCAAAGGCTTTGGTGTAGTCAATAAAGCAAAAGTAGATGTTTTCTGGAACTCTCTTACTTTTTTGATGATCCAACGGATGTTGGGAATTTGATCTTTGGTTCCTCTGCCTTTTCTAATTTCAACTTGAACATCTGAAAGTTCATGGTGCATGTACTGTTGAAGCCTGTTTTGGAGTATTTTGAGCATTACTTTGCTAGCGTATGAGATGAATGAGCATGTGAATTAACAGAAAACTATACAAAAAAGATCTTCATGACCCAGATAACCACAATGGTGTGGCCACTCACCTAGAGCCAGATGTCCTGGAAAGGGAAGTCAAGTAACACTTAGGAAACATCACTACAAACAAAGCTAGTGGAGGTGATGGAATTCTAGCTGAGCTACTTCAAATCCTAAAAGATGATGGTGTGAAAGTGTTGCACTCAATATGCCAGCAAATTTGGAAAACTCAGCAGTGGCCACAGGATGGCAAAAAGTCATTTTTCATTTCAATCCCAAAGAAAGGCAGTGCCAAAGAATGTTCAACTTACAGGACAATTGCACTCATCTCACATGCTAGCATAGTAATTGAAATCGATAGTTAAAAACTAATAACCTCAACTGCTTATTACGAAATCCATTTCCTCAATTTTATAAGGTTCTTTTAAGAAACACATTATTTGGTGAAGAAATATTTAAATATTGGGAGTTTCTTCAATTTTTCTTCATCCGTGTTTTGTAAAAATATATCTACTACTTTCTATTTTTTTTTTTTAAATATAAATCTCTATCTTCTCTCTGTAGGCATGAAGAAAATGATGATTGGAATGATACCATTTAGGTGCAGGTATTCTGAATAGCTTACATTATTTATAAAGAGTATGGGAATGTATTATTTTATGTCTTTGCACAAGCATATTTTAAAAATTGGCTTCAGACCGTAGTTTTAAATTATAGACTTTTGTACCACTGGATTGTTGTTGTTTCGTTGCTATGTTGTGTTTGATTCTTTGCAATACCATGGTCTGTAGCATGCCAGGCTCCTCTGTCCTTGGGATTTCCCAAACAAGAATACTGAAGTGGGTTGCCATTTCCTACTCCAGGGATCTTCCCCACCCAGGGATTGAACTCATGTCTGCTTCATTGTCAGGCAGATTGTTTACCACTGAGCCATTGATTACTTACGTATCTTTGTATCACTCTGATAAAATAATCAAAAAAGGAGTTTGTCTAAAATCAATATCTAGGAATTTAGCAATAAGATTATTACTATTAATAACATCATTAATATTGATTGTATCATTATTATTATGTAGGCCTATGCCAATTACTATGCAGGTAATATCTCTTATTAGGTAGTATTACCTACCCTTCTGCCCCATGTGGCCTGCATCAATGGGTTGAGACCTAGTTCAGTATAGAAGCAAAAGAAACTGATTCATTTTCCTGTACATCTGAAACTAATGCAACATTGTAAATCAACTATACTCCAAATTTTTTTTTTTTAAAGGAAGAAGCTAAAGAAAGCTTTGTTCTTTCTTCAAAGAACGGAAAGGTACACGTTCCAAATTCCTGCTCTATAGACTACAAGTTCCTGCTCTTTGAAGGCAGGCCGTGGCAGGGCCCTTCTAGGGACCTCCTGAAAGGTCACCCTGACCACAGTCGGGAAAGCGCCAGCGGGAAAATGCTGACAGAGAAGCCCCCGCCATAAAGTCCCGGGTAAGTCCCAGGGACAGACATCCACCAATCAACAGCCCGTTGCCAGGCGGACTGATGGACGCGAAGGCGCCAAGACTCCGGCCAATCAAAAACTGACACAGACCCAAAACTCCAATCAGCACCCTAGAGCCCGATTCTAACCATATATGGAAAGGTCCCGCCACTTCCGCATCCGCCGGAGTATATAAGTGTCCCCCCTCTTCCCGCAGCTTGCAGACTCCCGCTTTCCGCCTGCTCGCGTTTGCGAGCTCTGACCAGGAATGATTGCCCATTAAAACCTCTTAATACTCCAGCGCTCTCTTTGTCTTGCCGAGGCATTCTTACACCTCCTTTGAGGGAAGGGGTCAGAGGTTTGTAGTATGAGGGGCTGCGCTACTCATGCTCGTGATCTTAGGGCCTGGTGCCCACACAGTCTCAGCACAGAAATTCTTCCACCTCCATCTTGAAATGCCGGCAACAGCTGTTTCTTGGTGAGCGGCGTCAGATGTAAGTCCTCTGCATGTGGCCCTCCATGCGCAAGTGAAACTAAACGAAGCATAATGGAAAAGAAATCAAAAGGTCAGGCTTTATTTCATTACCCAGATTCTATTTTTATTCTCCAGGACTTGCTAATGGGCTTTGCCGGTGACACATCCCTCATTGTCTTTTTTGAAGAGTACTGACAGGCAACAGGTCAGTTGCCTATAATAATTTTATGCTGAGTTTGGGTATCGTGATAATCCCCAGGGAGAGGAGTATAGTGTCTCCTCCAAGGCTGCCTTTAGATATGTTTGATCATCAGCAGGGCTTTGCCCTAAATGTTCTATCTCTGAGCAACCATCACTTGAATTTTACAGATCTAACATTTTGGAGATAAAGTGTGCCAGACAATCTAGGATGCATGGCCCAAATATTAGCAAGAGAATAAAGGTCTTAAGGGGCCCAGGAAAGATACAAATTGAGTGATGTTAGGGAGCCCCTGTTTTATTCACTGGCTCCAAAAGTGTTTGGCCAAATTAAGCTGACTGGTTTTTGCCAACCAAGTAACTTTTCCCTTGTAGCCTGTCTCTACTTTCTTCATTTGGGCCGCTTATATCAATGTAAGAAAACAGCATTATGTATTGGCCGGTACACAGGCCCCTCCCAGGCCATTCTGTCCTCCTGTATCTCCTGGAGTTACAGTATTCCAGATCCAGGTGCCAGGTGCAAGGCCTCTGTATGTGGTATTCTGTGAACACTAATAAAACAAAAAAGGTTCTACTTAAATTACCCAGATTTTATTTTTATTTTGCAGAAATTGTTAACAGGTTAGTAACAGTAGCGAAACACCTTAAAGCTGTTTTTGGACAAGAGTGCTTTTACCACACACAAAAATGCCATTAAGTAAATAAAGAGGAAATACTAGGAGGAGAGGAAAAAAGATTTGATAAATATTTGTTCCATGAATGAACGAAATTAACTTTCAACTATGTAGCACAAGTTTATTCTCCAAGATAGATTAGTTAGAAAATAAACAACTCAGAAGGGGAACTTATTGACTTGCTGCACAAGGCCTTTAGATATAAAGCAATTAACTACTGAAATACATTTGTTCAAAATACAATTACATAGAGTTTGAACCAATTGATCTCTGGAATTTCTCCTATATGGTATTTAATGGATTCTTCATATTTTTCACTAAGGGCGCCTAGTTCTCATTTTTAATAATAAAACCATATCAACATATAAAGTATGTTGCTACATATATTTCCTACTAAGGAATGTGGGAGTGAATCATGAGTTTCAAGCTTTTAGCTTCTCCTATAAAAATATTGTCATTATCCTGTAAGGCATGGTCAAGATGCTGATTTCACAGAATTTTTTTTTTTTTAAACAAATTCAGAATGAGTATCCACAGGCAGGGGTACTAGCAGATTTATTCATCATGGCACATACTGGATTCCTGGCCACAGAGTCCACATTCAAGGGAAACCCGATAAAAGCCACAAGTCTTCCTTGTGACCTTCAGTATAATATAAGAGCTACTGATGAGCAGAGCAATGTCAATGATGTAATAGCCCTGCCTAAGGTCTACAGGCTTCTCCTGTAGAACACTGGCCTCAGAAGCCCAGGATTGCAATTTATCCAGAGGAAAACTTGCATAATAAGCTAATTGGATGTATGATGGAAAAAAAAGAGCTGCCTTTTAAAAAGTATAATATATTACAGTATTGGACAAAACAGATACTCTGAAAACAGGTTTCAAAATGATTGAGTTCACTGCTTAATACTGTTTATAAGGATTTTCAGAGAAAAGAAGTTTTTCTCAAGTGGCACATTTGCTCTGAAAGTTCAAAATGAGTTATACATGATAAGATATAATAATATTTAAGTATGCATATGATAAATTAATTACATGTAATGAAATGGTTTGTAAACTTAGTGGAAGGGACAGTACATATTAAAATGCTGATAATACAGTTTTCCTGAGTAGGAAAAATGGAAATGGGCAAGAAAGTGGATGACATGTGTTTTCATACAGGAACATGGATTTATTCAAAGTTTAGGGAAATGTATTGATACTTTTCAATTCACTATATGCTGTTGATTAAAGGTCTCAGATTTAGTGAAGTTAAATGTTAGGTTTTTGATTTTTGCCCTGTAGAAGTGCAAATCATTTCAATTTGATGGAAGGAATAACTCAAAGTTTGTATTTTATTGCCTTTTTGGATATTAATCAGTTTTAAAATTAATTAAAAAAAATCTAACCTAGCATTTTTTAAAGTTATTTATAAATAACTAGTTTCTTAAATGTTAATGTTTTCCTCGCGACCAATACTTGTCGAGCACAATATTTGTTTGTATTAATTTGCTGTTTGTATGAGTTTCACAGTTTTGCCTTTGGAAAATTATACTTTAACTGCCCTAAATCTATATATCAAATCAGTAATAGCTTCTTAATATTCTACTCCTTAAGCAGCTTTCTTTAATACCAAATCTGGTACTTTATATTGTTGCTTCCTTCGAATCCTTTTGTCTACAAGATACAGCTCAAACTGTTTCAGAAAGAATTCTATTACACAAAATTTAACTTCTGCCCACCTTTCCAGGATTCTCTCTTGCTCTATTTACCCTCAAATTCTACACCCCAGAATTATTGATTTGTTAATAGTTGCTCTAAACATGTGTGGATGTTTCGTGGAGTCATTATGCTTTAGATATTATTTCATCTGGGAATGCCTTTCTTCTAAGCATCTCACCCACCCCTTGTCATCTTTCTGAAAATATCAAATATCATTTTTTATGTAAAATGTTTCTGGACTAGTAACCTCAAAATGCCCCAGGTAAAACTAGTTTTCTTCCATAGTTCCCTGATTCTAACTTAATAGCTCTCTCAGCACACCTGCAATTCTTTATTGCACTAACCTATTTACACATCTTTCTCCATTTGCTGAACTCCATACTTCTTAAAGGGGCTTCCCAGGTGGCGCTAGTGGTAAACAGCCCACCTGCCAGTGCAGGAGACTAAGAGACAAGGGTTTGATCTCTGGGTCAGGAAGATCCCCTGGAAGAGGTCATGGGAACCCACTCCAGTCTTCTTGCCTGGAGAGTCCCGTGGGCAGAGTAGCCTGGCAGGCTGCAGTCCACAGGGTTGCCAAGAGTCAGACATGACTGATGTGATTTAGCACAAGCACATTCTTCTTAAGGGTGTTTGTATGTCTTATATGGCTCTGTATTCTCACAGTTCTGATGCACAGCTCTCTAGTACAGAGGAGACATCTGATTAACATTTATTGAAAATTGAAACAATCATAGAGGATATGAACTGGGGAGACATTCATGTGGCTTAACATCATGATGTAAAAACTGGTAAGGATTTTCTAGATCAGCTAGGTATGACACCCTCAGTGAGTAATCCACCTAAATTCTACATTTTAAACACTAAGGATGGAAGGTATAAATGTTTCTATTTACTCACTCAGTGGTCCCCAATCCTCATTTTATATAAAGAAATTAAGGCCTAAAAATAAAGCAAATTCTTCATGATCATATAAAAATTCAGTGACAGAATGGGGGTTAGCTCTTTTATCTTGAATCCAAAACAAGTATTCTTGTAACCAGTACCCAGGACATGAAGTATTTTTTCAAAAGTTCCTCTTGTTGAATTTAATTCTGATGAATTAGCTTTGCCTTTAGAGAACTGCATTTATAGACAGACCTGAGCATGGGTAGAAGATTATCCCTTATACCACATTGTGTTTTCAGCATCCCCAAAGACTTCCTGACCTTTTAATTTCAGTTTCTTAACACTCTGAGATGAGCATATCATATCAGAGCATCACCAGGAATCATTTTAGTTTTCTTTGGAGACAAAGTAACATTACAGAGATCAGCTTTTGCTAATAACTTGACCTTTCAATTCAGTGAGACTCACACTGGTATCATGTGAGAGTTCTTTAAGAAAGGGGAAAAAAATGAAAAAGGAAATATCAAGAGGTTTACGCTTTTCTGATAAGAATTCTGACCAATTTACTACCATGGTGTACAGTGAGAAAGACTAATAAACTCCATTTTTGTTTTTATATATAGAGTTGCAAAGCATTTTCTGTTTATTTAGTTCAGGTGGATCATGACCAAATTTAAAAAGAAAAATAAATAAATTCTTCCTAAAAGCAAACAGTCTTTTGAAATACTAGTATAAAGGAAAACTGTCTGGAGTAGTCTTAGTAAGTGTAATAGAAACAGAGTTGTTGTTTATACAAACATGGTTCTGATGTTTATAGACTTTAAAGGACTTCATGATGAAATCAATTTAAAATAATAAATAGTTATTTCCAGATATGTCATCCTAACATTTGCATTATTTGTATGAGTGCTAGAAAGACTGTTCCTTAGGAATAAAACATAGCATTAGTTGATAATGCATGTTTTTTGTTTTTTCCCCTTTTAAGAAACTGAATAGAAGATACTATGTTTAAAAGAAATGGAGACTTACGTTTGCTAACAGGAAGTACAATCATCTGCCAGCTTTACAGTATAAAATATTTGTGATTCATTTTCCCTCTTTGCTCTCTTCCTCCTTTAACCCAACCTCTTTGCTTTGCTCCTTGTTCTTTGCTCAAGAATGGTGTGTGTTGCTGCTAATATGTTTTCAGAATAAATGAAAGAAGAAGGGGATGAAGAAAGTTATTATTTTAGCTGAGAAAATAATGAACTATTTCATGGTTGCAAACATATTCATCTGTAAGCTACAGACTTTATTCTGTTGGTAACATAATAACTAAAATCTAGTTATATACCACTGACAATATAGGATTCTGTACTGTAATGTACATGGATTTACAAACAAGATTATTTTTAAAGCTGTATTGACTTCATTGATTTTCATATGGGTATGTAATGGGGTTTTTATTGCAAGTTACAGTTAAAGAGTTGAAATACCTTAGGGCATGTTTTACTTACTGTAGTGACAGAAGCAAAAGGTGGAATGTGGCACCACTAACCTTAAAACTATTGAATTTCATTGGTTTGTGCTTTAAACATTTATTATTTAATATGTCTGTGTGGTTATAATATTTGTTTGTTAACATATAAGGCACAAATAGAACATTTTTTAAATTTTAATGTCCTTATATTAATGTCTGTATTTCAAGATTTATTTTAAAATAATTTTTTAGGTGAGCTAGAAGTAAATAACTCATACGTTTTGACAATAACTATGCTACTTAAGTTTTCCTCTGAAATATGGGCAGCTGTAATTCTTTACTGGACTAACATACACACACATGTGTTCACAAATGCGCGCGCACACACACACACACACACACACACACACACACACACAGCAAAATTCCAGCAAATGTTGATTGTTGTTCCACCAGTCTTGTTTTCTGTGGCCATAGGCCCTTGAAAAAGAATGATCACTTTATTAGGGAGCTTCTACAATTTCAAGTCTGCCCTAGTTGTTGAAATATATTTGTCTTCACACTCACTCAGGACTGACCCTACATGGTTAAATATCTTAACTTTGATGGAGCTTCAAGGTGAGACATCATGAGAGTTTCTAGGAAATAATGAATCTGGTGAATCTGCCTGAACTTGATGTGGAGAAAACCTAATTCATTTTATTTACATAGGGACTAAATATTTACAAATTCTCAGCTAATAAGTCCCATATTGATTTCAGTCAGAATTCTAGGATGAATTATTTTTTTTTTTCTTTTTTAGGATGAATTATTAGAGAGGTACTTTTTAACCTTTTTACCTTAATTGTTTCTGCTCAAAGCCATGACTTGACTCTCTGTAAGACAGAGCAGGGAGAAAGCAACAACAAAATCTGTCAACTCATAGATTTAGATTCTAGACTTACAACTGTATGACTATGGGAAGATTATTTGACCTTCTACCTGAATGACTTTTGGGAAGTTGCATTTTCTTTCTGTCTCATTTTCCTCGTCTGTAAGATGGAAATACCAATATCTTCCTCGTAGGGTTGCTGTAAGATTTAAATCAGTTCATATATGTAAAACACTTGAAAATTGTTTGTGTACAGAATTAGTGTTTACTATTTTTATTATTGAAGGCAGAATTATGGTCCCCCAAAGGTGTTCATATTCTAATGCCTGGAACCTGGGAGCAGGGACTTGGCAGATATGATTAAGGTTGCAAATCTTGAGTTGGGGTGATTATCCTGGACTCTGGTGGTGGTCCCAATCTAGTTACATGGGCTATTAAAGCAAAAGAGATGGGCACAAGAATGAGACAGAGATGAGATAAAAGGAGTGATTTGAAGTGTGAGAAGTATTTGATCCACAGTTGCTCTCTTTGAAAATATAGCAGGTAGACAAGTGATGCGGGTAACCCCTCCAAGCTGGGACCTCTAACAACAATCTGACACCACTAACGACAGTCTGGCACCCCTAACAACAAGGGGCTTCATATTCTTAAGGAACTGAATCTGCCAACAATCTGAATGAGCATAGAAACAGAACTCTCCTAAAATCTCCATTCCTCATAGGATCTTGATTTTAGCCAGTGAGATCTGTTTCAGACTTAACATTTACAGAACTGTAAGATAATAACTTTGTGGTTTTAAAACACAAAGTTTGTGGAAATTTATTTCCGTTAACTTTTAAGTTCCATCATTAGTAATTTGAATAAATAATTTCTGCTTATTGAGAGTCACAGTACTTCCAGAGAGACAACTGACATGTAAATATTTGCTATCAGAACCTGTGTTTTCTAATAAGGCTCTAATCTGTGCAAGGATAGAAAGATATTTTGATTCGTCGTGTTGGATTTATGCTGGCTTTTCATACAGAGTGAAGAGAAACGTGTCGTGTTACTGCTGCTGCTAAGTCACTTCAGTTATGTCTGACTCTGTGCAACCCCATAGACAGCAGCCCACCAGGCTCCCCCGTCCCTGGGATTCTCCAGGCAAGAACACTGGAGTGGGTTGCCATTTCCTTCTCCAATGCATGAAAGTAAAAGTGAAAGTAAAGTCGCTCAGTTGTGTCCAACTCCTAGAGACCCCATGGACTGCAGCCTACCAGGCTCCTCCGTCCATGGGATTTTCCAGGCAAGAGTACCGGAGTGGGGTGCCATTGCATTCTCTGGTGTCGCATTACTAGAAATCTGTTAATAGAGATTTCCTCTAGTCTTTTAATATTATTTTCGCCAACATTGCAGTCTCATAATCTTTTCTTTATATAGGGAGAAATTAGAAACTTTAAAAAATGACAAGCATGTTAAAGAATACACAGTGAAAACATCTCTAGAAGATAAAGCTGGACTACTGCTTATAAATAGAACAGTGCTAGCTTAGAGTGCACTATGACTTGTATTGTTAGATCACTTTAGAAAGAATGGAAATTGGTTTCCATGGAGTTCACAATCAGTTATGATCACATCAAAATTATTCCAGGAAATCTTTCTGAATTGACTGTTTTGAGTATCTATAAAAGTATCTTTTACAATTTTTATCTGAAAATCAAAAAGTTGAAAGAAGAAAAAAATCCATACTTTTCAAAGCACAATGTATCAAACTATAGAAGTGGGTAGAAGCCACATATTAAACATCAAAACATATTATCATTGTCAAAGAATATTGAAGTAATTCCCAGATTAACCGTGTGTAAAACTACAGTAATTTATAGAAGTAGATTTCAACATCATGTAAATTTACTTGATAATCTTTTATATAAAGGACAATTGCACTAAAATTACCAAGGTGCATTATGCTGGCATGTACAAACATTTATGTACAGAAGTATGAAATATTAAAATATATACATTATATGAAATATATCATGTAACACAGTAATTACTTTTCTGTATAATGTTTTAGTTTTCTTCATCAAATTCTAAGTAAAATTACTTATAATTTTTGAACAATTAGCCATTTTAATTCTACATTTTCAATCATAAAGAAAATCAAAGAAAATTGAATAAAACTTTTAAAGCATTGAAATTATCTGTATCCCTTGCATTGCAAAGTGGATTCCCTACGACGGGGCCACCAGGGAAGTCCGGGAATGCTAATGTATATTCAAATTAGTGTTTTGGTTTTATTCAGAAAAATACCCAGAAGCAGAAATTCTAGATTGTTGGATAATTCTATTTTTAAATTTTAGAACTTCCATGTGTTTTTCCATAGTGACTATACCAATTCACTTTCCCACAAACAGTGCACAGGGTTCCCTTTTCTCCATATCCCCATCAGCATTTGCAGTTCATTGTCTTTTTGATAACAGCCACAGCCATTCTGATAGAGGTGAAGTGATATCTCATTGTGATTTTATTTGCAGTTTCTTGATGATTAGTGATGTTGAGTAATCTGTTGATGTATTGTTTGGTTTTATGTAATTTTGTTTTAGAAAAATTTCTATTCAGATCCTCTGCCCATTTATTAAGCTTTTATGATTGGCCAAATAAGCTTAGGTTTATTTCTGGGCACTCTATTGTGTTCCATTGACCAACATGTCTTTTTTTGTACAAGTACCTTACTGTTTTTTATTATTATAGCCTAGTTATTATACTTTGAAACAAGAAAGTGTGATGCTTCTCACTTTGTTCTCTCTCAAGATTCTCTGGCTATCCAGGGTCTTAGTGATTTCATACAAATTTTAGAATTCTTTTTTAGAGTTTTGTGAAAAACATCATTGGTATCTTGAGAGGGGTTGAATTGAATTGGTAGACTATCTTGCCCCAAAGACATTTTATGACATTTAACAATATTAATTTTATCATACATGATCATGATTATCTTTCCATTTATTTGTATCATCTTCAATTTCTTTCATCAGTGGTTTATAGTATTCCAGGTACAGATCTTTTAGTTTCTTGGTTAGATTTATACCTGGATATTTTATTCTTTTTGATGCAATTATAAATGGAATTATTTTCTTAATCTTTCTTTGTTTAGTTTGTTGTTAGTTTGTAGAAGCACAACAGATTTCTGTATATTAATTTTGTATCTTGCAACTTTACTTAATTCATTGATGAGGTGCAATAGCTTTTTAGTGGCATTTTTAGGATTTTCTGTGTATAGTGTATCATTTATAAGGTGATTTTTCTTCATTTCTGATTTAGACTAATTTACTTCTTTTTCTTTCTGAGTGATGTGGCTTGGACTTTCAATACTGTGCTGACTAAAACATAGTGAGAGTAGGAATCCTGGTCTTATTCCTGATAACAGAGGACGTGATTTCAGCTTTTTACCATTGGGTATGCTGGTTGGAGAAGGCAATGGCACCCCACTCCAGTACCCTTACCTGGAAAATCCCATGGATGGAGGAGCCTGGTGGGCTGCAGTCCACGGGGCCACTAAGAGTCGGACACGACTAAGTGACTTCACTTTCACTTTTCACTTTCATGCATTGGAGAAGGAAATGGCAACCCACTCCAGTGTTCTTGCCTGGAGAATCCCAGGGTGGGGGAGCCTGGTGGTCTGCCGTCTATGGGGTCGCACAGAGTCGGACAGGACTGAAGTGACTTAGCAGCAGCAGCAGCAGCAGCATGCTGGTAGTTGGGACTTCCCCAATGGCTCAGCCGTGAAGAATCTGCCTACAGTACAGGAGACACAGGAGATGTTGGTTTGATCCCTGGGTCAGGAAGATCCCCTAGAGAAGGAAATGGCAACCCACTCCAATACCCTTGCCTGAAAAATCCCATGGACAGAGCAGCCTCACTGGCTACAGTCCATAGGATCTCAAAAAGTTGGACATGACTGAACAACGGAGCACATACATAATCGTAGTTATGGGTGTGTCATATGTGGTTTTTATTATGCTGAGGTATGTTCTTTCTATAGTTACCTCATTGAGCATTTTTTATCATAAATGGATGCTAATTTTTATCCAAAGCTTTTCCTGATATATTGATATGATCATATGACTTTTATTCTTCAATTTTTAATGGAATGTATCATGTTAATTGATTTGTAGATATTGAACTATCCTTGTTTCCCTGGAAATAAATCTCACTTGATAATGGTGTATGATTCTTTTAATGTATTATTGAATTAAGTTTGCTAATATTTTCTTGAGCATTTTTGAATCTATGTTAATCAGTGATATTGGCCTGTCATTGTTATTGTGTGTGAAATGTTTGTCTGATTTTGGTATCAGGATGATGTTGTCCTTGACTTCAGAGGTATTTCCTCACTTTCAATTTTTTGAAATAGTTTGATACGGATAGGTGTACTTTAAACTTTTGGTAGAAATAACCTATGAGGTCTTCTGGTTCTGGACTTTGTTGTTGGAAATTTTTGACTACTGATTCAATTTTATTACTATTAACCATGTCTGTTCATATTTTCTATTTCTTCCTGATTCAGTCTTAGGGTATTGTACATTTCTAGGAATTATCCATTTCTTCTAGGTTGTCCACTAGCATATTATTTAGCCTTCATATGTTTGTGTCTTCTGTAGTTTGTTTTCCTGTAGTTGACTTTATAGTCATACAACATTGTGGTCAGAAAAGATGCTTGATGTGATTTTAGTCATCTTAAATTTACTGATACTTGTGACTTAGCATGTGATCTATCCTAAAGAATGCTCCATGTACATGTGAGAAGAATTTAATAGATGTATCTAGTAAGTGCACCTTGTCTAATATGTTTTTAAGGTCAGCATTTTCTTACTGATTTTCTCTCTGGATGATCTGCCCATTGATATAAATGGAGTGATTTTCTACATTATCTTATTATCAGTTTCTTCCTTTATGTCTATTATTATTTGCTGTATCTGTTTCAGTGTGTCTTCATAAGGTACATGTATATATTTTATTATTTTATATTCTTGTTGAATTGATCTTCTTGTGTGATCATCACACAAAGAAGTGATGTTCTTCTTTGTCTTTTTTATGGTTTTTGTTTTAAAGACTATTTGGTCTGAGCTAAGTATTGGCACCCCAGCTTCCTTTTCATTTCTATTTTCATAAACACTTTTTTCCATTCCCTCACTTTCAGTCTGTGTAGTGTCTTTTAAGTTTGAAATAAGCCCCTTGTAGGTGGCATATATGTGGGTCTTGCTTCCTTTTATCCATTTAACCACTTTATGTCCTTTGATTGAACCATTTACTCCATTTGCATTTAAAGTAATTCTTGATGTGTATGTACTTATTGCCATTTTGTTAACTGTTTTTGAAGTTCTTTTGTATTTCTCTCTGCTGCTATTGTTCTCTTTGTGATTTGATGACTCTCTTTAGTGTTAATGTTTCGATTCCTTTCTCTTTTGTGTATGTGTGTACCTATTTGAGATTTTTGGCTGGTGGTTACCATGAGGTTTATATATAAAGCAACAACTACTAAAAAAAAAATACATGTATACATATATGCATGCATAAATAAGATTATTTTAAGTTTATGGTCTCTTGAGTTTAAATGTATTCTATCCACTCTGCATTTTTACTCCCCACCCACCACATTTAATATTTTTGAAATCATATTTAAATCAGTTGTGTCTCTGTGTTTCCTTTTACTACCTACTGTAGATGTGGATGATTTTCTGCTGTTGTCTGGACACCTCCTACTAGCTTTACAAATGGTTGATCTACTGTCTTTACTGTACATTTGCCTTTACCAATGAGGTTTTTCTTTTGTAATTTCATATTTCTAATTGTGGCCTTTTTTTCTTAGAGTAGTCTTTTTATCATTTCTTATAAAGTTATTTTATTGGAGCTGAATTTTTTCAGTAGACAGTAACTGTCTTAAAATGTTAAAGAGTAAAGCTCTTTATCTCTCCTTCAGATCTAAATGATAGCCTGGCTGGATAAAGTATTCTTGATTGTAGGTGTTTTTCCTCATCATTTTGAATATATATGATGCCATTCCCCTTTGGTCTGCAAAGTTTCTGCTGAAAAATCAGCTGACAGTCTTAGTCTTAAGGGGATTCCCTTGTACATAACTAGTTTTTTTTTTTTTTTTTTTTTTTTCCTGTACAGCTTTTAAGGTTCTCTTTTTATTTTTAATTATTCCATTTTACTTATAATGTGTCCGAGTTTGGACTTTATTGGGTTCATTTTGTTTGGAACTCTGTGTGCTTCCTGGCCCTGAATGCTTATTTCCTGTTCTGGCTTAGAAAAGTTTTTAGCTATTATTTCTTCAAAATAAGTTCTCTGTTCCATTTTATCTCTTCTTCTGAGACCTCTATAGCACAAGTTTTGATATGCTTGTGTTCTTCAAGAAGTTTGTTAAACTATCCTCGTTTTAAAGAAATCAGTATGGTTTAATGAAGATAGAAGTTTTTTTTTTTTTTTTTTTCTTTTTTTTTCCTCTCCTATAAATAACATAAAGCCAGCATTCCAAGTTGGCTGGCTTCTCTGTTGTATGTAGTCAATCTGGAACTCAGATTTTTCTTTTTTCTCCACAAGCCCTAAGACATTGCCCACATCTGTGTAGTTAAAGCTGAGTTGCAAGAAGTAAGGGAAAAGAGATTGTGGTGGAAGATGGTCTCTTGACTCTTGTCCTCTGAGACCCTGAGCTCTGGGAAGTTCTTCTTTGTCCATTATCATTCATGGCCACAACCCACTTCCTGTTTGTGCATATCCTCATTTTGTTTTTAATTGCTTTTTCTTTTTTAATGTTCAGATTGGTAATTTCCAATACTTTGTCTTCCAGTGTGCTGATTCATTCCTCTGTATCATCTAATCAACTGTTGATTCCCTCTAGAATATTTTTAAGTTTAGTGTATTATATTCTTCATCTATGGTTCTTCTTTATATTTTCTCTTTGTTAAACTTCTCACTGTGTTCATCTATTTGAGTTTGTTGAGGTCATTATGATCATTACCTTGAACTTTTTAGAGGATAAATTTCTTATCTTTGCTTAGTTTTTCTTCTGGAGTTTTCTCTTGTTCCTTCATATTCTTCTGTCATATTTGGGTCATATTCCTCTCTCACCTAATTTTTCCTAATTCTTTATATTAATTTCTTTATGTTGGATAAGTCAGTTAGTTTCTCCAGCATTTCATAAGTGGTCTAATACAGGATATGTCATCTAAGGCCCAGCAGCACCTTCCAGTCTGGTTATCAGAGCTGTATGCCAGGGCCAGCTCTCAGGATACCTGGCAGGTTTGGTGCTGGTCCACTAATGTGGAAGGTTGGTTCCCTGGGCCCCAGAGTGCTGGGACTGGTGCTGACTGGCTGGTGGGAACGCAAGTACTACAGTAATAGGCTAGAAGGGGGATTCAAAAATGGTGATTGCCAGCACCAGTGTCCTTGTAGTAGAACAAATTCCATTAAAAAAAAAAAAAATGGCTGCTGCTAGCATATACTTTTCCAGGAGTCTTTCTTACCTCCTGCCTCTCTAGGAGGCTCACCAAGATCAGCAAGTGTGTCTGATTTAGGCTTCTTTCAAATAGCTGCTTCTGTGCTGGGTCATGGAATATGTGAAATTTTGTGTGCACCCATTAAGAGCAGAGTCTCTGCTTCTTATAACCCTCTGTCTCTCCTATATACAAGCTTCCCTGATCTTCAAAACAAAATATTCTTGGAGCTTGTCTTAGATTGGGGAGCTGGATCTTGGCCTTAGACCCCTTGTTCCCTGGGATGAACCTCTGCAATTGTGGTTATTCTCCAGTTTGTGGGTTGCCTATCCCCACATTTGTGTCTGAATTATACTTGTGTATGTCCCTTTTGGGCTTCCTGGTGGCTCAACTGGTAAGGAAACTGCCTGCAATGTGGGAGACCTGAGTTCGATCCCTGGGTTGGGAAGATGGCCTGGAGAAGGGAAAGGTTACCCATTCCAGTATTCTAGCCTGGAGAAGTCCACGGACTGTATAATCCATGGAGTCGCAAAGAGTTGGAAGTGACTGAGTGACTTTCAATTCTTTCACTTCTTCCATGTCCCTTTTACCTTACTTTTTATAGATTATTATTTGTATCTTCAGATTTGGAAACTCTTTTCTGCTAGTCTTCGATTCATTATCATCAATATTTTCTCTGTAAACTTTTGGTGTGCCTGTCGGAGGAGGTGCGCTCAGGATCTTCCTACTCTGCCATTTTGTTCCCACCCTGGTTAAGCTTACTTTGTAAATTCAAGACCTTCCATGCAAGCATTTTAATAATGTTTTAAACTATTTTAAGGATTAATAGAAACTATTATGTTATAGACGTTTACCATAGAGAGCAATTGAATAAAGATTTTTTAAAAATACCACATTTTTTTTTTTTGGAGGGAGAGGCATGATAAACAAACCACCTTTCTCCATATATACCTAAAAATCTATGTATTCATTCTAAATTTATAACACATAAATGTTTCATTTCTAACACAAATCCACAAATTAGCTACATTAAAAATGGTTCCAATATATTATTTGTGTCCATGTCTTTTCTGATTTTGCTTTTGTTTTGTTTTACTTTATTTTGTAGAAACAGCTTTAAATATTGCTTCTTTTTCAGATACATTCAAAGTCACACAAAAATGCTCTTCCCTGAAGACCTGTAGTCTTTTGTGATGATGATATTAAACACAAGCAGATCTACACAGGCAAGTCATTCACTACTTACACATATATACAGTTCTGTTTTTCTAGAGTGTACCTAAATCTTGATTCTCTCATCTGAGAAGTCAATACCATTATGTTACTATGAAAGAAAAAAAGAAAAAGACTATATCTGGAAAAAAAAGCGCTTCATTTACAAACTTGAATCTGGTTTATGAAAATAGATGAATTTTACTTATTAAAATTGTTCTTTGTCTACAAGCTGAAATGAGTCTTAATTTCTCTTGGTGGTGGTTTAGTCACTAAGTCATGTGTGACTCTTGCAACTCCGTGTACTGTAGCCTGCCAGGCTCCTCCATCCATGGGATTCTTCAGACAAGAATACTGGAGTGGGTTGCCATTTCCTTCTCCATAATTTCTCTCATACTATAACAAAATAAAATATAAGAATAATCTTAGACCTAAAGCTCAATAAAATAAACTTTATATCGTCAAAGTTCAGTAGTTTAAGTCCAGCATCCTTCTTTTTCAAGTCCCTCTCACTAAAATTCTGTACATAGGCAACACATCTTTCAGGATATATAAAATTCCTACTTTACTACATTTATTCCTGAACTTCAGTGTTATGTGTTTTCTTTCAATTTAAGTGATTCTAGTCCAAAGTTAAATATGTGTTTAGACGTTATGATTGAAAACTTTGCACAAAGGATTCTCATTTTTATCATTAACATTTTTCATTATTATTCCCTAGAGTCATTAAATATATCATTAATATTTTCTAAATAATGTACTCCACTTTTATGTCATGAAGTCATCAAAATTTTGGCTAAATTTAATTACTTTTCCATTCTAGTAAAAGTCATGACTCAATGTTTATAGACACACTCATAACAATTTATGACATAACGTAACATAGCATTTACAAGTTAGTATTGTTTGGTAGACTTTATACAGCTGTTTTTCATTTGTTGATTCCATTATTTTCTCACAAATATTCAAGTTGACAAGAAAATTGAAACAAAACATTATTAATAACTGTGTTTCAGCAAAATGATCTCAATTATCCTACTTATTCAAGTGACATCTTTAAGTGTTATCTCCAAATGCAGCTGTTTCCATACCCTTAAATATGACATAATGTGAATGAAATCATGGAGTCCAAATGCAACTTCTCTACCCTATTATTATCTATAAAGCTTATTTTTAATAGTAAAATTTACGAATTCAGAGCATCATAGGATTTTATTTTTCTTGTGTTATTTATAGTCTAAACAAATACCATCTGCAACATACACCTGCTACATTTACATATCATTCTACATATAATTGTTTCTCAAACTTATAATTGGAAATTATCCAACTTTTCCTTCATGTTTTAATTTAATAATACATATCAATATACATGACCAAAGTGGAATAAGTCATGGAAGAAGAAGAGACTGCGAATAGGAAATTAGGGAAGGAAAAAAGGGAGGAATAAAGAAAGGAAGGATGGACTAACTTCATACCTGACCATATGGAACTTACATTCTATTTTAAAAACTATATTTACAAGAATGATAAAAGACAACTTGGGGTGAAATTTATTGCAAACTATTAAATAAAAAGTGGAAAATGTAGTGTAGGATGAGTTAGAGTAAACAGGTGTTTTGAACTGTACTTTTAATAATTATCTCATGTCACATTATTTTGAAGTTTAATCAAACTTATTTTCAAGGGTTTAGCATCATGCTTGAATTAGAATAAGTAATAAGTGATAAATATTAATTATTTTCACTGATGCTACAGCTACTATTGTTAACATTGTAAGTTGTTTTCATAAGAGTGAAGGAAGATTCATGAGGGAAATGGATAAGCAGTACAAGCAAAAGGATAACAGGATTGAGAGTTTAGTATAAGAACTGTCTTGATTAAATTTGAAAAACAAGGGAATATAGGTTGGAAAGTGATAAGGTTGAACAGATTTTCTTAAAAGCCTCTTAGAATACTTTAAAAGAATTATTTTTTTAAATCTTCATGTTAATATATATTGGGGGAAAATAGAAGGCCAGAACTT
This sequence comes from Muntiacus reevesi, assembly GCF_963930625.1. NCBI lineage: Eukaryota > Metazoa > Chordata > Mammalia > Artiodactyla > Cervidae > Muntiacus > Muntiacus reevesi. The sequence goes on along the minus strand of NC_089256.1, from coordinate 4,437,919 downwards.
GTAAAAAAGGATAATAACAGTTTATAATTTTACCATTTTAATCACTGTGTTTTCATTTAGTTTCTCCTTAGGAAGATTTTCTCCATGCAATTGTTTAAAAATACCTGGCATTGTAACTAGTATAATAATGCACACATATATTTGTGCCTTGCTTCTTTGCTTCTTTTTTAACACAATGCAAGCATTTTTCCCTTGTAGCTGCAAGCTGTATACAGCAATCATTTAATGTATTCAATTCAGCATAATTCTCTCTCTCCTTACTCCATCTTTCCTCCCACACTCCAGCCATACCAATGTACTTGCATTTTCTGAAGATTTCAAGCTATAACTTACATGTCTGTAACTTTTCTTACACTATCCTATTAATTAAACTATTTCCCACCTCTATCTTTCCACCCAGCTCACAATGTTATAAGAGTAAGCTCAAGCACAGACTACTCTTTTAAAAATTACCTCATCACTCAGGTCAGAGTATCAGGCAACAACAAAGGGAAGAACAGTCAATTTTGTTAAAGGACTTTTTGGTTGAATTATATAGAGTAAGAAATAAATAGAGGGGTGAAACAAGATTTCAGGTAGAGGTATTCAATAGGATGATGAAAAAATGAGTCTGTATCTCAAAAGATTTTTTTTTTTTAATCACTACATCAGTTCAGCACAGTTCAGTTGCTCAGTCGGGTCCAACTCTTTGTGACCCCATCTACTGCAGCATGCCAGGATTCCCTGTCCATCACCAACTCCTGGAGCCTACTCAGACTCATATCCATGATGTCAGTGATGCCATCCAACCATCTCCTTCTGTTGTCCCCTTCTCCCACCTTCAATCTTTCCCAGAATCAGGGCCTTTTCCAATGAGTCTGTTCTTTGCATCAAGTGGCCAAAGTATTGGAGTTTCAGCTTTAGCATCAGTCCTTCCAGTGAATATTCAGGACTGATTTCCTTTAGGATTGACTGGTTAGATCTCCTTGCAGTCCAAGGGGCTCTCAAAATTCTCCCAACACCACGGTTCAAAAGCATCAATTCTTCAGTGCTCAGTTTTCTTTATAGTCCAACTCTCACATCCATACATGACCACTGGAAAAATCATAGCTTTGACTAGATGGACCATTGTTGGATAAATAATGTCTCTACTTTTTAATATGCTATCTAGGTTGGTCACAGCTTTTCTTCCAAGGAGCAAGCGTCTTTTAATTTCATGGCTGCAGTCACTAGCTGCATGATTTTGTTGTCCCCCCCTCCCCCCCCGCCAGATAAAGACTCTCACTGTTTCCATTGTTTCCTCATCTATTTGCCATGAAGTGATGGGACCAGATGCCATGATCTTAGTTTTCTGAATGTTGAGTTTTAAGCCAACTTTTTCACTCTTCTTTTTCACTTTCATCAAGAGGCTCTTTAGTTCTTTTTTACTTTCTGCCATAAGGGTGGTGTCATCTGCATATCTGAGATTATTTATGTTTCTCCCAGCAATCTTGATTCCAGGTTGTGCTTCATCCAGCCCAACATTCTGCATGATGTATTCTGCATATATGTTAAATAAGCAGGGTGAAAATATACAGCTGTGATGTAGTCCTTTCCCGATTTGGAACCAGTCTGTTGTTCCATGTCTAGTTCTAACTGTTGCTTCTTGACCTGCATACAGATTTCTCAACAGACATGTCAGGTGGTCTGGTATTCCCATCTCTTTTAGAATTTTCCACAGTTTGTTCTGATCCACATAGTCAAAGGCTTTGGCATAGTCAATAAAGCAAAAGTAGATGTTTTTCTGGAACTCTCTTGCTTTTTCAGTGATCCAGTGGATGTTGGCAAATTGATCTCTGGCTCTTCTGCCTTTTCTAAATCCAGCTTGATCATCTGGAAGTTCATGGTTCACGTCCTGTTGAAGCCTGGCTTGGAGAATTTTGAGCATAACTTTGCTAGCGTATGAGATGCGTGCAACTGTGTAGTAGTTTGAGCATTCTTTGGGATTGCCTTTCTCTGGGATTGGAATGAAAACTGACCTTTTCCAGTCCTGTGGCCACTGCTGAGTTTTCCAGATTTGCTGACATATTGAGTGCAGCATTGTCACAGAATCATCTTTTTGGATTTGTCCTGTGGCCACTGCTGAGTTTTCCAGATTTGCTGACATATTGAGTGCAGCATTGTCACAGAATCATCTTTTTGGATTTGAAATAGCTTAACTAGAATTCCATCACCTCCACTAGCTTCGTTCATAGTGATCCTTGTAAGACCCAATTACCTTCACATTCCAGGATTTCTGGCTCTAGGTGAGTGATCACACCATTGTGGTTATCTGGGTCATGAAGATCTTTTTTGTATAGTTCTTCTGTGTATTTTTGCCACCTCTTCTTAATATCTTCTGCTTCTGTTAGGTCCATACCATTTCTGTCCTTTATTGTGCTCATCTTTGCATGTAATATCCCCTTGATATCTCTACTTTTTTGAAGAGATCTCTAGTCTTTCGTATTCTTTTGTTTTCCTCTATTTCTTTGCATTGATCGCTGAGGAAGGCTTTCTTATCTCTCCTTCCTATTCTTGGAACTCTGCATTCAAATGGGTATATCTTTCCTTTTCTCCTTTACCTTTAGTTTCTCGTCTTTTCTCATCTATTTGTAAGTCTTCATCAGACAACCATTTTGTCTTTTTGCATTTGTTTTTCTTGGGGATGGTCTTGATTCCTGTCTTCTGTACAATGTCACAAGCCTCTGTTCACAGCTCTTCAGGCATCTGTCTATCAGATTTAATTCCTTGAATTTATTTGTTACTTCCACTATATAATCATAATGGATTTGATTTAGGTCATACCTGAATGGTCTAGTGGTTTTCCATGCTTTCTTCAATTTAAGTCTGAATTTGGCAATGAGGAGTTTATGATCTGAGCCACAGTCAGCTCCCAGTCTTCTTTTCTCTGACTGTATAAAGGTTCTCCATCTTTGGCGGCAAATAATATAAACAGTCTTATTTTGGTATTGACCATCTGGTGATGTCCGTGTGTAGGGTCTTCTCTTGTTTGGAAGAGGCTGTTTGCTATGACCAGTGTGTTCTCTTGGCAAAACTCTGTTAGCTTTTGACCTGCTTGGTTTTGTCCTCCATGGCCAAATTTACCTGTTACTCCAGGTAGCTCCTGACTTCCTACTTTTGCATTCCAGCTGCCTGTAATGAAGAGGGCATCTTCTTTGGTGTTATCACTACACAGAAGGAATCAAATACATTTGTCAAAGAGACCATAATAGAAGAGTATGAAATATGGGAAAAGAAGAAAAAAAGAGAGGGTTAAGTTTAGAGTTTCAGGAAACCTCACCATTGAGACAGTTTATCAAAGGAGTGAAAACCCCAAAAGGAGACTGAAGAGAACTGAAAAGGGAGTTAGTCTGCTAGAATATTGTGGTGTAATGAAAGTTGGTTTAGTATGGTTTTCAGGAAGAAGAGGTCAATAAAGACAAATGCCACAAACGGGTCAATTAAAAGGAATTTAATAAAGTATTAATTGTATTTCCCTTTTTACTTTTGTAAGAGTAAGGGATAGAGGTAGAAGATAGGTTATAGCGGTCTGAAAAACAAGTATATGTCTCCTGGAAGATTGATCATGTACTTCTATCCTCCTTTAACTCAAGTGTCTCAAATACAAATAAAATAGTTGAGAAAATTACTACTTGGTAGATAATTTTGAAAGGGCGTCCTGGTCTTATCTCATTGAATCAGTGTGAAAGTGAAAAGTGAAACTCAGTCGTGTCTGACTCTTTGCCACCCCATGGGCTATACAGTCCATGGAATTCTCCTGGCCAAAATACTGGAGTGGGTAGCTGTTCCCTTCTCCAGGGAACTTCCCAACTTAGGAATTGAGCTGGGGTCTCCTGCATTGCAGGCAGATTCTTTACCAGTTGAGCTACCAGGGAAGCCCATTCAATCAGCATAACAGCCATAATATATCAGTTATAAAGTGAGGTGTAGCATCTAATTTACAGAGGCAACAAACAATGGAGTCATGAATATATCAAGTACTTTTTAAGGGAAATCCTGCAAGGGAGGAATGACATCTTTGAAAAACAAAGTTACTTATCACTGTAGACTAAGTGCACAGGTCTTGCACACAGTTTTTTAACTTTATGTCTAATGGTTTCATATTTGTGGTGTTCTTTTGTGTTTCTGCTTTATTGACTATGCCAAAGCCTTTGACTGTGTGGATCACAATAAACTGGAAAATTCTGAAAGAGATGGGAATACCAGAACACCTGAACTGTCTCTTGAGAATCCTGTATGCAGGTCAGGAAGCAATAGTTAGAGCTGGACATGGAACAACAGACTGGTTCCAAACAGGAAAAGGCTGTATATTGTCACCCTGCTTATTTAACTAATATGCAGAGAACATCATGAGAAACGCTGGGCTGGAGAAACAAACTGGAATCACGATTTCTGGGAGAAATATAAATAACCTCAGATATGCAGATGATACCACCCTTATGGCAGAAAGTGAAGAGGAACTAGAAAGCCTCTTGATGAAAGTGAATGAGGAGAGTGAAAAAGTTGGCTTAAAGTTCAACATTCAGAAAACTAAGATCATGGCATCCAGTCCCATCACTTCATGACAAATAGATGGGGAAACAGTGGCTTGACTTTATTTTTCTGGGTTCCAAAATCACTGCAGGTGGTGATTGCAGCCATGAAATTAAAAGATACTTACTCCGTGGAAGGAAAGTTATGACCACCTAGATAGCATATTAAAAGCAGAGACATTACTTTGCCAACAAACACCCGTCTAATCAAGGCTATGGTTTTTCCAGTGGTCATGTATGGATGTGAGAGTTGTACTATAAAGAAAGCTGAGTACCAAAGAATTGATGCTTTTGAACTGTGGTGTTGGAGAAGACTCTTGAGAGTCCCTTGGACTGCAAGGAGATCCAACCAGTCCATCCTAAAGGAGATCAGTCCTGGATGTTCACTGGAAGGATTGATGTTGAAGCTGAAACTCCAGTACTTTGGTCACCTGATGTGAAGTGCTGACTCATTTGACAAGACCCTGATGCTGGGAAAGATTGAGGGCAGGAGGAGAAGGAGACAACAGAGGATAAGATGGTTGGATGGCATCACCGACTCAATGGACGTGGGTTTGGGTAAACTCCGGGAGTTGATGACAGACAGGGAGGCCTGGTGTGCTGCGGTTCACGGGGTCACAAAGAGTCAGACGTGACTGAGTGGCTGAACTGAACTGAACTTTGTGTATTATTGCTGCTTCCATTAAATTTCTTATCATTTGATTCTAGTATATATACACTAGATTAATTTTTATGTATTGATATTGCATTCTTTGCTATAAGGCTGTATAAAAATGTATAGGGATTAAATGCATTTATTGAATTTGATAGCTGTTTTATAGATTCCATTAGGTTTTCTACATGTCATTGTGTTTAAAGACGTCTTTTTTTACAAACTGTATTTTATTTATTTTTCTTGCAATGGATAAGCTCTGATACAGTGTTTAATATGAATGGTGATAACAGATATCAATATTTCTTATTATAGGAAAAAATTAAATACCATGTTAGTTATCAATTTCTCATAGATGCCCATATCTAATTTGAGAGAATTCCCCTTTTCTGCTCATTTTCTGTGAATTTTTATCAGGAAAAGATATTGGGTTTGGTCAAATGCTTTTTCTGTCTCTTTTGACTTTTAGCAGCAAGAAACTCAGGGCTTCAGTTTTAAATAACCCAGGATGGTTAGGATAGGAATTTCTTATTCTTTGAGCAAAAGGTCTTTTGCTTTGGAAGTGGCAGTAGTAGCAGTAGTGATACCAATTACTGCTCATGCATATGGGCTAAATAATGTATAAATACAAATTATCTCTGCTCAGGGACTGCCCGTCTACCATATTGTCAGTCTTCTCACTCTGACTTTAAGAGCATAATCACATATTTCATTTCCATTCTTAGGACATACAAAAGAAAGTTCACTTTTCCGTGTTGTATTTAGAATTTCTTCTTTGGTATAGATTATCTCTCTTCTTTCAATATGGAAACATTTATAAAACTGTTGAATAAACTGATGTCAAAATAGCAGAATATATTTTTGCCAGCTTATGTAAAATGGCAAAAATGCACAGATCTGCATTAAAACATACTTAAATAATTTTGATTATAAGGCAGACTAAAGGAAAAAAAAAGAAACATTGCTGATTTAGAATCATAGCAAGGTTATAGAAGTCATATTTCAAACTTTGAGGCCATGATGTTACTAATATCATAGGTTTGGATTTTGGAAATTCAAGATTGTTCACACATCATTTATTATTTATCGCCCTTCACAGGGCTTGAAGTGGTAGGACTTAGCAACAAAGAGAGGAAAAAAAAAAAGTGTCTTCAGAAACCAAGATAAATAAAAGTAGACTGTTGTTCAGTCATTAAGTTGTGTCCAACTCTTTGCAACCCCATGGGCTGCAGTACACCAAGATTTCCTGTCTTTCACTATCTCCCAAAATTGCTCAGATTCCTGTCCACTGAGTCAGTGATGCTATCTCGCCATCTCATCCTCTGCCACTCTGTTCTCTTTTTGCCTTCAATCTTTCCCAGCATCAGGGTCTTTTCCAGTGAGTCGACTCTTCATATCAGATGGCCAGAGTATTGGAGTTTCAGCTTCAGCATCAGTCCCTCCAAAGGATATTCAGGGTTGGTTTCCTTTAGGATTGTCCAGTTTGATTTCCTAGCTGTCCAAGGGACTGTCAACAGTCTTCTCCAGCACAGTTTGAAGATATCAATTCTTCATAATTCAGCCTTCTTTATGGTCCAATTCTCACATCTGTGCATGACTACTGGAAAAATGATATTTTGACTATGCCAACCTTTGTTGCCAAAGAGATGTCTTTATTTTTTAATACATTGTCTAGGTTTGTCCATAGCTTTCCTTGCAAGGAGCAAGTGTCTTTTAATTTCACGGTTGAAATTACAGTCCAGAGTGATTTTGGAACCCAAGAAAATAAAATCTGTCACTGCTTCCATTTTTTACCCATCTATTTGCCATGAAGTGATGAAACCAGAGGCCACGATCTTAGTTTTTTGAATGTTGAGTTTTAAGCTTTTCGCTCTCCTCGCTCCGGACATAGCCTTAAAGTCCATACAGCCTTACACAATTCTCAGGTCAGGCTTTGACTCCAAATAAATTTGCTGCAATTCAAATGTATGTTTCTTTTAAAAAGATATATTTTTGGAGTTGTGGCTAGCATTTTATAGTACAATGGACATTTAATTTAATTTTTGACAATATTTTCTTAAACTGATTTCTGATTATACTAAAGAATTTCACAATTATGTTTTGTCTTATCACAAATCACCCCAACAAACTTGGTCATTTTGACAAAAATTGTAGAAATTAATTTATTGTAAGTTATGTAAGGTGGTGCTAGGCAACACAGCCACTTAAAAAACCTCATTTAGAAGGGAAATATTTATGTCAGTCCTATTTTATTTTAAGTCAAATACTTTTACTCATTTTTTTTGAAAGTTCTTCAAAATGAAAGCATTATAAATTCACCTTAAATCTAGGCTTCATATTTTATCATTGTTTCTTATTTTCTGAAGCTAAATAACCAAAAAGTAGTAGCAATTAAGGTTTGACTTTGACTATTTTGTGTCTTTACAAGGTATTCTTATATTCACTTTATATAAAGCTTAAACATTTGACTATCACTTTGATGTTCGAAGTATTTTTCACAAAAATCTAGTCAAAACATTTTTGAATTCTGCACAATGTGCTCTAAGTCTTACATAGTTGTTATAGAATAGAAAAGACAATTTTGGCTTTCAGATTTTCTTCTGAATAAGAGAAAATGATACCTATTTGGTAGTGGGTTCCCATTATTGTGCAGGATATAGGTGCAACTATCTTATTTCTGAGATAAAGAAAAGCTGTCTGGTTCAACTGAATGCGGCAAGAAAACTTTCCTCAAACCTCTTGACTAAAAATGAAATTTTAGTTGTCTTTTTCTGTTAAGAATTATAAGAAATAAATAACTTGAAAAATAGCAAGCATTATAGTAGAAAGTCATAAATGAAAGGATAATGAGAAAGTAGTGAGAGGGGAAGAAAAGAAATAGCAACAGCAACTCATGTTTTGACCAAAATAACTGTAACCTGAATGGCTGTTTTTAGCAGGATGATAAACATGGGGAATTGACATTATGTGGGGTAAGCCTTTATATGACAGTGATTTATAAAGAATTAATAGTTGGACATATAAGGACATATTTTATTTTTAATGACCAGTCTCACTAAATATCTGTAATTGAATACTTTTAAATCTTGGTTCTATTTGTTAAATTACTTATTTTTGTTAATGGAGTTTCTCTTCACTAAAGTGATAACACTAACACTTCCTTCCAAGGAGTCACTGGAACAAGATTATCATTTAATATTAAATATGACAGCTATAATTTCCTAAAAATTTATTATTAAATGAGATATACACAAAATATCTTGCACAAAATATAGATAGAAAAAATAGTATTTTTTCCCACTGTATCTTCCCCTAATTATAAAGCATAGTATAAATATACATGTAACTATTAGACAACTTACAAAATATTAGCTGTTTTACCAAAAGAAATCTTTCTTTGCTCAAAAAGGACAGTCAGAAGGAACTATGTATGTTGACATACATCATCTTTAAAAGTTTTCATAGACGAGGTTTAAATGACATACATAATCAATATTTAAAAGTTACAAGCACAGTATTTAAAACTTTTAGGACTGAGAGGTGACATTTCATGAAAAGAAACGCACATAGTGACAATTTTCATTCTCAAAAGAACTAAGTAAATTTTTTAACTTTTCATATATGCTGCTGCTGCTGCTAAGTCACTTCAGTCATGTCTGACTCTGTGCGATTCCATAGATGGCAGCCCACCAGGCGCCTCTGTTCCTGGGATTCACCAGGCAAGAATACTGGAGTGGGTTGTCATTTCCTTCTCCATTTCATATATGAGGACATAACAAATGCTATAAATTCTCAAATTTGGTAAAAACTAAAAGATTTTAGATAAGTTAATGGTCATGTTTATCCATGTATATAATACAGAAGGTGAATATATCTGAAGAGTTTCCATTTATAAAAACAACAATGATTTTAGTCATATAAATTTTGTTTTTTCCCAATCAAATATACTCTGTAAACGCATATTTAATCTTCATCAGGGATAACTCAATTTCATTGAATGTATTAAACATGCTAAACTATTTTATGGTCTAATGAGATGAAAAATTATTAGAACAATCAAGTAATTATTAATATAGATATCAAATTATGATGCAAGGGATAGACTACTTTTACCTATATTATATTTCATATCATCAGATTGTTTGTGTGTAACTGGAGAGGAGATAATTTCCAGTTTTCTTCAGAGGGGAAAGATACTCATTGTCACAATAAATGAATGTGTTATCTTCATGAAAAGTTGTTAAAATACAAAGAGGTACATATAACTCTACCTGCCTTTGAGGAGCTTAAGAGTAGTATGTGTTAAAAACAAAAAGAAAAAAAGAGCTTAGGTACCAATTTGGTTAGGTCTGGATTATGGAGAAAGGGAGTTAGAGAATATGAATCAGAGAAAATGACTCAATGAGTCTTGCAAAAAAGCTAAGATGGTAAAAATTTCAGATAGAAGGAGGCTAATCCAGGATGAGAAACAGCTGTGTTTCAGTTCATTGGACAGTTCAGTTGAGTTTAGTCACTCAGTCCTGTCAGACTCTTTGTGACCCCATGGACTGCAAAATGACAGGATTCCCTGGCCATCACCAAATTCCAGAGCTTGCTCAAACTCATGTCCATCAAGTCAGCGATACCATCCAATCATCTCATGCTCTGTTGTAACTTTCTCCTCCCACCTTCAATCTTTCCCAGCATCAGGGTCTTTTCCAGTGAGTCAGTTCTTCACATCAGGTGGCCAAAGTATTGGAGTTTCAGCTTCAGCATCAGTTTTTCCAATGAATATTCAGGACTGATTTGCTTTAGGATTGACTGGCTGGATCTCCTTGCAGTCCAAGGGACTCTCAAAAGTCTTTTCCAACACCACAGTTCAAAAGCATCAATTCTTTGGCACTCATCTTTCTTTATAGTCTAGCTCTCATCCATACATGACTACTGGAAAAACTAGAACTTTGACAAGATGGACCTTTGTTGGAAAAGTAATATCTCTGCTTTTTAATATGCTGTCTTTGTTGGTCATAGCTTTTCTTCCAAGGAGCAAGCGCCTTTTAATTTCATGGCTGCAGTCACCATCTGCAGTGATTTTGGAGCCCCCCAAAATAGTCTTTCATTGTTTCCATTGTTTCCCCATCTATTTGCCATGATGAGATGGCACTGAAAGCCATGATCTTAGCTTTCTGACTGATGACTTTTAAGTGAACATTTTCACTCTCCTCTTTCACTTTCATCAAGAGGCTCTTCAGTTCTTCTTCACTTTCTGTGATAAGGGTGGTGTCATCTGCGTATCTGAAGTCATTGATATTTCTGCCAGCAATCTTGATTCCAGCTTGTATTTCATCCAGCTCGGCATTATGCATTGAGCATAATTGAAAATAAATAAGCAGGGTGACAATATATAGCCTTGACATTCTCCTTTCCTGATTTGGAACCAGTCTGTTGTTCCATGTCTGTTTCTAACTGTTCCTTCTTGACCTGCGTACAGATTTCTCAGGAGGCAGGTCAGGTGGTTGGTATTCCCATCTCTTGAATAATTTTCCACAGTTTGTTGTGATCCACAAAGTCAAAGAATTTGGTGTAGTCAATAAAGCAGAAGTAGATGTTTCCTGGAGCTCTCTTGTTTTTCTGATGATCCTGCAGATGTTGGCAATTTGATTTCTGGTTCCTCTGCCTTTTCTGAATCCTGCTTGAACATCTGGAAGTTCATGGTTCACGTCCTGTTGAAGCCTGGCTTGCAGAATTTTGTGTATTTGCTAGCGTGTGAGATGAATGCAACTGTGCAGTAGTTTGAGCATTCTTTGGCATTGCCTTTCTTTGGGATTGGAATGAAAACTGACCTTTTCCAGTCCTGTGGCCACTGCTGAGTTTTCCAGACTTGCTGGCATATTGAGTGCAGCACTTTCACAGCATCATCTTTTAGGATTTGAAAGAGCTCAACTGGAATTCTATCACCTCCACTGCTTTGTTCATAGTGATGCTTTTTAAGGCCCACTTGACTTCATATTCCAGGATGTCTGGCTCTAGGTTGGTGATCACACCATTATGATTATCTGGGTCATGAAGATCTTTTTTGTATAGTTCTTCTGTGTATTCTTGCCACCTCTTCTTAATATCTTCTGCTTCTGATAGGTCCATACCATTTCTGTCCTTTATTGTGCCCATCTTTGCATGAAAAGTCCCCTTGGTATCTCTAATTTTCATGAAGAGATCTCTAGTCTTTCCACTTTCCATTCTATTGTTTTCCATTATTTCTTTGCATTGATCGCTGAGGAAGGCTTTCTTATCTCTCCTTCCTATTCTTGGAACTCTGCATTCAAATGGGTATATCTTTCCTTTTCTCCTTTACCTTTAGTTTCTCTTCTCTTCTCATCTGTTTGTAAGGCTTCATCAGACAACCATTTTGCCTTTTTGCATTTCTTTTTCTTGGGGATGGTCTTGATTCCTGTCTTCTGTACAGTGTCACAAGCCTCTGTCCATAGTTCTTCAGGCATCTGTCTGTCAGATTTATTCCCTTAAACTCTTTGTCACTTCCACTGTATAATCATAATGGATTTGATTTAGGTCATACCTGAATAGTCTAGTGGTTTTCCATACTTTCTTCAATATAAGTCTGAATTTTGCTATACGGAGTTCATGATCTGAGCCCCAGTCAGCTCCCAGTCTTGTTTTTGCTGACTGTGTAAAGCTTCTTCATCTTTGGCTGCAAAGAATATAGTCAATCTGATTTCGGTATTGATCGTCTGGTGATCTCTAAATTTGATAACTTGAGATATATGATGAAACTAGTGATCTAAAAATGGCTCACATGGAAACCACAGTGTTAGGAGAAAGAGTTTGGTTTTATTCCAAAAGTCATAGAGGTTAGTGAATAATTTTGACAGAAGAATCATTTACAGTTCACATTTTAAAAAAGATGTCCTCAGGCACTGTGGAAGAATCAGTCCGAAAGGACTATGACTGAAATTAGGGATACAGGTTATAAGGCTGTTACAAAAATTGGGGGGAAAATGATGAGTATTGGAACATGGATGTTTTCTGAAGAACTGGAGAGAAAGAGTGGAGAAATAGAAAGGAAGGAGGATAAATAGATGGCTTTAAAAGATTTAGTGTGCTGGTGTAGAGAGAGGAATAATAAAATGTCTGTTCCATAGTCCTGGTTTGGGAGACTAGGTGATAGGTATTTCCATTCTCTGAGACACAGGTAATGAAAATAAGAATAAATATGGAGAGAGAGTAAAAATTAGTTTAGCACTGGACATGTTAAATTTGGTGTTTCTGTGGAACTTCAAAATGCTGATGTCAGATTCGCAGGGATAAACCGCTTCCTAACAGATCCTTAACTTGAATATATTCGTCTGAAGCAGTCTGTCCTTTTCATCATAATCTGATGATAAACTATACTTGTTCAAATCTTTAATGTGAAGAATTTCACAGTTAGGCACTAGTGCCTTTGTTTTTGTATCAATTAATTTTATATCTACACATACATTCTATAACAGAAAAGTGCATTTTATCCTGAGTTTCAAATCCTAAAGACGTGTATTTGCAAGTAATTTCAAAATCAGTCAAATTAATTTCAGACTATAGTAATTTAAATAGAAAGCTAGAACAAGAATTATTTTCATGCATGATTTCCCCAAATTATTATCTGACATGGGTGAATGTTAGGCGCAAAATATTTGAGGCAATTAACTTTACCTCTATTTCTGTTTTGTGCTACGATGAAGATATTCCACTCAAAGTAACAATTCAAGTCTGGAGGTTTATAAAATATGTACACTTAGAAAAGTATGTCTTTGTCTCTTATTAACAATTTTCCGCATGTAGACCATGGTACTTGATTTAAAAATCCCACATTTGAGAGAAAGTCCTCAAATAATTTTGATGGCTTCCATGTCCCTCTTGATAGCAACTTCACAAACAATATAGAATTAGTTACAGGACAATTTAAATTTATACACATGCTGGTTGTTGTGGATTTCCTCTTTTATGTAATATAAAAGAGCAGAGGTATCTTTATATGATGTTTTGTAGAGCTCCTTTAAACCTTACTAAATCTTTCCATCAACAGGAGGGAGATATCCTACTGAGATCATTTCCTTTCACCATCTCTTTCTGTGTCTCTCTTCTTTCAAATTTGAAAGCAACAATATTCTGCAGAAAGCAGATGCGAATTGAATGGGGCTTTTTTAAAGCTCATATAATAAGAAGGAAGCTGTCATCAATGTGCAATGCTCAATAACTTAAAAATATATATTAAGCCCTACCACTCGTCAAATATGTTAAACTCCATTGTATACAAGAGTGACAAAAGCAATCATGATTCTTGCTTTATAAAAGCTAAGACTCAATATAGTGGAGAATGTAGCTTTACTTTTTTTTAAAAAGGTAACCATAAATACATAAATTTGAGACCTGTCAGGGTTAGGTTATAATGTTAAGCAAGGGACCTTTTATCTTAGAGAAATCTTGAGTATGGGAAGAGCCAAAATTCCCTAAAACTCTTGTTGCTATAGCTGTTTGGAAATACATCATTTATTTTTAAAGAAATTGTCTGGATCAAAGTAGTTGAAAAAGAATATAAATAGAATCAGTTTATATAAAAATAATATTTTTATTATTTTGTGCCATTAGTGTTTTGTTAATTTTATCATCTGAAGGAATTTTATTAACTTTCTGAACTAAGACACAATCATATATTGTATATGTATTTTAACATTTCTACCTGTTTTCCAGATCTCAAATTTATCATTCATTTCCATTTAATTTTGCTTTCTGTGTGTGTTGCTAGCATTAATGAATTTTAAAATTTTATCTCTGACAAAAATTATACTGTTGAATAAAATTTTATAATTGGTAGAAATTATGATATATTAAAAAGCTGAATAAAGGTAAAATAATTTTTTAAAAATATATTCTCCAAGGATAAATTTAAATAAACCTTCCAAGCCAAGAATCTTAAAAAAGGATAAAATTTTCCTGAAAACACTAAACAAGTTATAAAACTGCTTGATTTTGCATAAAAATTAGACAAAACCATAAAAATTTAATAGAAACACTAGAAAGTTATTTAAAACTTTCAGGATTGATTGGTAGGACTTCTGATCCTTGGTTCCACATATAACCATCATGGAAGTCATCACTCTGTCCTAACAACAAATAAAAAGTTTGAATTCACTAAAAAAGTCTACAACTTTTTGTGGATGCATAAGACAGAAGGATATAAGGCACTGAAGGATAATTAAGGAATATTATTTAACAACTCTATTCCAAAATTTTTATAGCCTCAAATGAATTGACCAATTCCTTGAGGAACACACCCTGTCAGAACTCACATGAGAAATGGGAATTTGAATAAGCTTATATTCTTGCCTGGAGAATCCCAGGGGTGGAGGAGCCTGGTGGGCTGCCGTCTGTGGGGTCGCACAGAGTCGGACACGACTGAAGTGACTTAGCAGCAGCAGCAGCATATCTCTTTTAAGAAACTGAATCAGTACTTATTAACCCTCCAAAAGAGAAAGCAAATTCCCAGATGGATTCACCCCTGAATTCTATCAAACATTTAATGAAGAAATTATACTTCTCTATAATATCTTTCTGAGGATAGGAAGAGTGAGAATACTTCGTGACTATCTTATGAGGCTAGCCTTGGCTTATTGAGGCTTCCCTGGTGGCTCAGATGGTAAAGTGTCTGCCTGCAATATGGGAGACCTGAGTTTGATCCATGCGTCAGGAAGATCCTCTGGAGAAGGAAATGGCAACCCACTCCAGTACTCTTGCCTGGAAAGTCCCATGGACAGAGGAAACTGGTATGCCACAGTCCATGGGATCACAAAGAGTCGGACACAACTGAGTGACTTCACTTTCCTTTCCTTTCCTTTCCCTTATTACCCAAACCAAAGGCATTGTAAGAAAACAAAACTACAGACTAATAACTCCCATTGAATATAAATGCAAAATTTCTCAGCAAAATATTAGCAATTTAAATCCAGCCATATATAGAAAAAAATTATATTCCATGACCAAGTGGTTTTTATTCCAGGTATGCAAGCCTAGTTCAGCAAACATTCAAAAATCAATCAATACAATCCAATACACTGATAGGCTTTAAAAAAAATTACATGAACATACCTTGATGAAAGTGAAAGAGGAGAGTGAAAAAGTTGGCTTAAAACTCAGCATTCAAAAAACTAATATCATGGCATCCTGTCCCATCACTTCATGGCAGATAGATGGGGAAACAGTGGAAACAGTGGCTGAATTTATTTTTCTGGGCTCCAAAATCACTGCAGGTGGTGATTGCAGCCATGAAATTAAAAGATGCTTACTCCTTGGAAGGAAAGTTATGACCAACCTAGACAGCATATTCAAAAGCAGAGACATTACTTTGCCACCAAATGTCCATCTAGTCAAGGCTATGGTTTTTCTAGTAGTCATGTATGGATGTGAGAGTTGGACTATGTGCTCATCCAGAAAGATGAGCACCGAAGAATTGATGCTTTTGAATTGTGATGTTGGAGAAGACTGTTGAGAGTCCCTTGAACTGCAAGGAGATCCAACCAGTCCATCCTAAAGGAGATCATTCCTGGGTGTTCACTGGAAGGACTGATGTTGAAACTGAAACTCCAGTACTTTGGCCACCTGATGCAAAGAGCTGACTCATTTGAAAAGACCCTGATGCTTGTAAAGATTGAGGGCAGGAGGAGAAGGGGACTACAGGGGATGAGATGGTTCGATTGCATCACTGACTTGATGGACATGAGTTTGAGTAAACTCCGGGAGTTAGTGATGGACAGGGTGGCCTGGCATGCTGCGGTTAATGGGGTCACAAAGAGTCGGAGAATCCAGCACCCATTCATGATATAAATGTCAGTAAACCAGGAATAGAAGGAAACTCCCTCAACTTGATAAAAAATAGACACCACTAGCATCAGGCTTAATAATGAGCTTTCCTGCTGAGACCAGGTAAAAGGCAAGGATCTTCCATCTCACCACTCCATTTTAACATCGCACTCGAAGTACTAGCTAATGCAGTAAAAGAAAAGAGATAACATATATACAGGTTGAAAAAGAAGACATAAAACTGTCTTTGCTCACAGGCGACATGGTTTAATATGTAGAAAATCTGAGAGAATTGACTAAAGCACTCCTACAACTAATGAGAAATTATGGCAAGTTTGCAGGACACAAGGTTAATATACAAAAGTCGATCACATCCCTTTTTACTAGTAATAACCAAGTGGAATTTGAAATTAAAGCCATGATAACATTTACATGAACTCCCCGAAAATTTACACTGAGATGTAAATCTAACAAAATATCTATAATATTTATATAGGAAAACTACAAGGCTCTATATTTGGAGTTGTTATTTCTTTTGTCAGCACCATTTAGTTAACAAGTCAAGCAGTAACAATTTTCAGGTAGTTATATTATTTTTTTTAGGATTTTAATGCTATTTAGTTCCATATGCATTTAACCTACATAGAAAAATTCTTCAATTTTTGTGGCAAATATGTGACATCTTTTTTGTTTGTTTCTACTTCTTATTCACAGGTTTCTTTCTTTTTTTTTAATTTTTATTTTTTTTATTAGTTGGAGGCTAATTACTTCACAGCATTTCGGTAGGTTTTGTCATACATTGATATGAATCAGCCATAGAGTTACACGTATTCCCCATCCCGATCCCCCCTCCCACCTCCCTTTCCACCTGACTCCTTTGGGTCCTCCCAGTGCACCAGGCCTGAGCACTTGTCTCATGCATCCCATCTGGGCTGGTGATCTGTTTCACCATAGATAATATGTTTCTTTCTTAATGGTGTTTTCTGTTAGTCCTTTTCTTTAGCTTTCAGTTGATGGTGACCGGGGATAGGCTGGCAGAGGACAGGAAGAATGCGTATGCTCACATTGCTTCTCTTTCCTAGAAGATTCTTGGTTATGTCCTCATGGAGAGTATTTTATAAAATTTGAAGAGCCAACGGAATGCAAAAGGCAAATTAGTGTGGTGTTGATAAAGTCAGTTTAAATTTGATTATTATATCTTTAGAAAGCCTTCTATAAAGTTTGCAGCTGAATTAAGTACACTTTGTATCTTTGCACACAATATTGTGTGTGAATATGTGTGTATTTGTATACTTATGTGCATATATGTGTGTGTATGTGTATATATATATATATGGGTGAATAATTTACTATATTGCCTTAGAATTCTCCCTTATTGGACAGTGAACACTCTGGAGGCAGGGAATATATATTGGTAATATTAAAATCCCCAAGACCTGATTTAATACCTGAATATAGAATAATTTCAATGTGTATTAGTTGAAATAACCATGGTATCTTTTATACATATAAATATGGGTATTTGTTATTGGTATGAAGTTCTGCCACTTATTCACTATTCTAGATTTTTTTCCTATTTATATAATTGTCCATGTTATTTCTTAATCATTTAATGTGACTGTCATCAGTGACAGGACATAAATGTGAGATATACTGTGAATTTATCACTTTTCAGTATACTTTGGAACTAGATTTTGATAATGTGCATCAGTGCATTATTATTTAATAGTATTTTTTTGGGAATTTCTTATGTTTATATACTATTAAGTATAATCATTTTATATATCTGACACTTGTTTTATAGTCAGACATTAATAGTACTAACTACCATTTATAACTTTTTTGAGTTATCTCTAATTTCAAAGACTGACTTGAATGTCATTTTTTAAATACCTCATGTTGATGATTAATATGTAGTAATATATATGAAATTAATTATATAATTATGTTTCCAAATGCTGAAGTCATGCTAAAATTGTAATGACACTAGCTAGAAATGGCTTACTGATCCATTTTTCACATATTACTAAATAAGAAGATCAGGAGAAGTTTTTAATTGGTTTAGCAGCTTACAATGCAGCTTGAATTTAATCTGACACTCATAACCAATATAAAATTGTATTTGTTCATTTTCTAACACAGTACCGAAAGCAATCTTAAAATACCCATGAAAAACACTATGATACTGGTGATAAAGGATTCAGTGTCTACAAGAGTATGCATAGAAGCAATCTCTGTACATTTGCTAAGTTGTCCTAAAATTAATGCAAAATGTGCAGCTAAAATGAATTAGAATGGAATAAGACATAATGTATAACTACAATAATGAAAGCCTATTCATAGAAGTAGTCAAAATGGCCTTTCATAGTTCAGGCCTTATTATAGTACACAGAGCTTCAGTGCCAAAGAAATAACTGAATTCCAATTGATGAAATCCATCCCTCCTCCCAACTTTATATGTTTTCTATTTGTGAGAACAGATACAGTTAGAGCAGCAATCTCAAATATTTTTTGACTAGCTACTGTCTATAACAGTCTCTGGTAGTGAGCTGAAATGGAAAAAATTTAGAATCTATAGGGAAAATCAAGTGCATATAAAATATAGGTGATAGAAGAGCTCAGGATTGGTAGAAATAGTGGTTCCCTTAAATAAATAATGATAGAGAATTTTACTGTGACCCTAACAGTCTCTTCCTAAGCTTTGGATAGGATTTGTTACAGGAATCAAACAATAAAAACAATACATGCTATTACTGAGTATCATGATACTTTATAGTCTTATGTTAAATATCTACCCTATGAGGTAGCTCTTATTATTCCTATTTTACCCTGTTAGAAGTGGAATATGAATTCAGGACTCACTGATTCTAAATCCCAAGCCTATTTTCATTAAACCATGATGACTGCCAATATCATTTTAAATTCTGTTGTCCCTATTCAAACAATGTACTTTCATTTGGCAAATAACAACACAACCTTCAGGTAATAACAAAAGAGACAAGTGATGAGAGCTTAAGGATAAAGAGGTCAACATCCTAGACGTATCGTTCCAACACTGCTGTGATGACCTTTCTGTTCCTTGAGCACTAGGTACCCTAGACAGAAAAGACTATGTACAATAGCAGCTTGGAATCGAGTTTGGCTGCAGATGACAACAGAAATGACTGGCTTCAACAAGAGGGGTTTATTTCTGTCTCATACAGGAAAAATAGAAATACAGTCCAGAGCTATTTAACTGCTATGTGGTGATTCAATCACCTTTTCTCTCTTTTTCCATTTCATCATTCTTTGCATAAGTCTTCCACCTTTAGAATCACCTCCAGATATGGAGGTGATGGAGTGAATTCTCCAAAAATGGCTGACTGAGTTAATCCTCTTCATCATAACCTGCATTTCAGAGAAGCAGCAGGAATAAAGGAGAGGGTGTATGCTAGCTCTGTCTGCTTCTAAAAGAGCTTTCCGTTAATTTTATCTACCAACCTCCACTTTTTTCTCATTAGTCATCTCTAGCTTCACGGAAGACTAGGAAATGTAGATTCTTGACTAGAAAAATTGTTACCTAGAATAATACTTGGGTTTTGTTACTAAAGAACAAGGTATTGAGTAGCTGCCTGGTACCCAAGCTCTAACAGAGCAAAACAATGAACATATTCGAAACGTGCATTACCCAAGCAATTTGAGTAGCTTCGCTCTCTTGTTAAGGTTAATTGGGAGTTTGTGGAGTACCCATTGGGAGAATTTCAAAGGGAAAACTGAGCGATCAGGTAATTTATGCAGCTCAAATCAGGTGAAAAATTCAGTTAAACTCTTATGATGTGCTCTGTGTCACAAAGCTGTTTGTCTGCTTGCATTTTCTCTCAGCCCATCAGAAGGAATTAACTTAATCAGCAGTACAAGATCAAACTGTATTATGTATGCAACTTTATATTCTAAGCCACTTTCCATCATTCTAGAAGCCATTTTCATGATAAATCATCAGAATCATGACTGTATTTTTATGGTCATTCATAAATACATAATATATGACATTCGCATGCCCTGATGATATTCAGATATTATACTTCCTGAGAAACATTTCATATGATGCAATTTTTACATAGAGAAAAATTCTGACAAGTCGAGTTTAAGGTTGCTTCTATATTTTTCTTAGATCTAAAGTCAATTAATTCGTTAGTAGGAAAAAAAATAGGTTACAGGGAGGCAGTGTAGCACTGCAAAATGAACATAGACTTTGTATTTGAATATATCTGTTCAATCCCATGTCAGACCATAATTCACTTGCTGTTTGACTTTGCACTAGTTGTATGAAGTCCTTGATTCTCATGTCTAATTGTAAAATTGTGATGCTGGTACATAGCTAGGCCTGAGAACCTCTGTAGTACAGCAGTCTAGAATATCTTTCTATTCTCTAATTATCGATCTACTGACATCAGCCTTCCTTGATTAACATAAGATAAACCAAATTCCAAGAACAGGGTTCTTGCTTCCTCAAGCCACCTGTTCAGAGATGGAACATGAGTAGCAAATGTGTAGAACTGGATGACTGAGCACATTCTATGGAGTTTTTATAACTAATTCTTGTTGTCCTGAGGCAGACAGGCAGTCTGTACACAGTGCATTGTCTTTCAACTGAATTTGTCCTCAGGCCAGCCCTTTAAGTCCTAGAAAAGAGCAGGCTAAGAGGAAAAATAAAAAAACAAAAATAAAAACAAAGCCAAGCAAAAAACTATGCTGCTACATCTTGGAACACAGAAATGCCTGCTTTGGAATCTGTTGAAAATACTGTAACCCATTGGGGAGAAATGCGCTTTCTCAGTTTTTGCTGTAAACTCTGGTTGCATCTTTTGCCTCTCAAATTCTGACTTGAATACTTGGAATCTGAAGTGAAATATCTGTGATATTCACCATAAAAATGGTAAAGCTGAGCAAAGCAGGCGGCTACCCCCTATAACAGAACAGTACAGTACAGAGGATGTCCCACCATGCCCAGCTAAGCAGACATGGCTCCTGGACTCTGGGAGGTATTTTAGTTCCTGATGTCTATGTGTGGATACATGGGGAACAGAGTACCTGTAAGTCATCCTTCTCCCAGAAATATCACTACTTATAGAGGACAAGCAATACAGAGGATCAAGAATCCTAAAGTTAAGCAAATGGAGGCATGAGTCAACAA
The DNA here is from genome assembly GCF_963930625.1 of Muntiacus reevesi. Lineage (NCBI taxonomy): Eukaryota > Metazoa > Chordata > Mammalia > Artiodactyla > Cervidae > Muntiacus > Muntiacus reevesi. The sequence goes on along the minus strand of NC_089256.1, from coordinate 4,416,717 downwards.
AATTGGCTTATATGCTACAATAACTAGCTCATTTATGCTGAAGCTTGTCTTCTGAGTCTGACAGTCTGTTCTCTGTCTTGTTCACTATGTATGATCTTGTTTGTTAGGGGGCAGAAGCTGAGTGGAGGAAAACCATGATTATTTGTACCCTATAAGAGCAAGTGGAGTAAGGTTCCCTGAGGGGCAGCAGTGATGTGTTGGGATCCAAGACTCGATGCCGCAGTGTAGAACAGATGGGATCCAGAGTGTGAGTCAGGAAACATGTGGAAAGAAAAGGCTGCCAAATCCAGTGAGGTCAACCAATGAGCTAAAACAAGCAGGAAATCAACACTGAGCTCACAAATTCAAGAACTGTGGACAAGAGAAACTGCACTTTGTGTTGAAAGCAGGAGGTTCCGAGACAGTCAATGCGGTAAACAAATAAGGAAAATGAAGTAATCAGTTTAGGACAGCAGGTGATATACAGACATGGTGCTGCATTGTAGAGTTCCTCAGATCATAGTAGAACAAAGACTAATGGCCTGACTGGATTTGTAAACACCATGTGAGCATGAGCCTTGAATCTATTCGGATACTTAGAATCTTGCTTCTTTTCAACTGGGGACCCTATGTGACTACTGCCGTCTCTTCAGGATGCTGCAGTTCTTTAACTTTGACCCCAGTCCCATTTTTCCTAATAATTAATTGCCATAGATTTCCTTACTTAATGATAACCGTTTCTCACCTGTCTGATAGTTACTTCTTTCAGATGCTGCTTTGGTTTCTTTTGTGCACCTAAAAGCATCCTCATATAATCCTTGCTGAAAGTCTCTGAAGATAAACAAGGCTTGCCTGAGTCTCTTCCTAATGTTAATACTATACTTTAGCTTATGCTCTGTGCGTGTGTGTGTGCAAAGTCGCTTCAGTCATGTCCAGCTCTTTGCATGGGATTGTATGGGATTGTAACCCAGCAGGCTCCCCTAACCATGGGATTCTTCAAACCAGAATACTGAGCCACCTAGGAAGCCCAGATTATGCTCTCCCTGCCAACCTGTTGTTCACAGATGCTGGATCTGCCTTTAAGTACCTATTCCTCTGTAGTAACCTATAGGTTCTATGCCCCACTTCTTATCACTTCTTAACTGGTCAACTGAGAACCACTGTTGAGAGAACATTCTCATCCAGATTGATTCTTACTGCCTGTTAGAATGATGTAAACACTCACAGATTAACTTACTAGCCCTGGACATGAAGCCTTAACCATAATTGAAGCTTTGTTCCAAAGAAGAAAAATTATTTAAAATAAACTTGATGTCTTAGCTTAAAGGACTGCAAACCAAAACTAAAATGTAAGGTTGTGTGCATATTAATTTGCTTTAGTTGTGTCCAACTCTTTGCAGCTTTATGAACTGTAGCCTGCCAGGCTCTTCTGTCCATGGGATTCTCCAGGCAAGAATATTGAAGTGGGTTGCCATTTCCTTCTCCAGGGAATCTTCCCAACCCAGGAATTAAACTTGGGTCTCCTGCATTGCAGGCAGATTCTTTACTGACTGAGCTATGAAGGAAGCCCTGCTGCCAGGCATACTGAATTGGGTTGCCATGTCCTCCTTCAAGAGATCTTCCCAACCCAGGAATCAAAACTGCATCTCTTATGGTCTCTTTCATTGGCAGGAGGGTTCTTTACCACTAGCACCACCTGGAAAGCCCAAATGTAAGGTTACATCAATTAAAAGGATCAGGACTTAGGGTCCCACCTCATGGTGAACATTTGGTTTGGTAAAGAGATGGGGAGTCTACCATCTTACTAGGTTTCTGTGTACACATAGCAGTGATTCAACAGTTCTATTGTTCAGCCATGTGGCAGAACCTTTTCTCCAACTTTTGGAGTTGAGCAAATCTAGAACTTTACACCTCTTCTTAGGTGGTTTTCCCAAAATATAACCTGTATCTGCATCAGACATTCTTGGATTTTAAATTTGCATCCAGATCTACCTCGTTCTTGTTTTTTTAACAACCATCTCAACTCTGGAACTAGTTTCAAAAATTTTCAAGTAATATTCAATTTGAAAAGTTATTTATCTCTAAACATTTGTGTGTGGGGGGGTGGGGCTTACAGTCACTTCTACTCAGATAGACTATATTTGTATCTGGCATTTTCTTTGGAGCCCCCACTTCCTCTTTTGAGTTTCACATTAAGCACCAACTAAGTTTTATAGGAAAACTATTCTAATAGCTCCTTGTGTCAGTGAAGAGGAACAGATGAGCTGGTTCAGCTAAACTCTTCCACCGGTAACTATATGGGATCACCATGGTCCCAGATTTGGTCCTTAATACTTCAGGGTGAGAAAAATAATGGGATTATTTTATAGTTTCTCAGTCTGTGGGAGATAAGCTCGTGGCAATGTAAAAGACCAAAATGACATGTCATTAGGTCATTTGGTTTAAGAACTAGTGCTGTTCCACTGCAAAGAGCTCTTCCCTCTGCCACTCAGGAGACTAAACTACAAATCTCAAGATAGCTTTAGAAGCTTGGAACAGGAAAAAGGATGCTGGGTGAGCTCAAGTTATTTTTATCAAGTTATGGGACATCAGTGACTTACCCTGATTTATATTAAAAATGTTCATGATGAAATAAAGTTGGTTTTTTGGAATTGGACATTAAAATTGTCTGCAGAACAATAGGAAATTTAACTTTCTCATTTTACATTCAGTTTAATTTATATTGGAAATGTTTATGGAAGCACAACTCTTAACTTATGTATTTGAATATGGTAGAGTTTTTAGGGTGATTTCTATGTCTTCCTAGTTAGACCCAGGGGGTATTTGGGTCCCCATACATTTTAAGTGGGGCTTCCTTCATAGCTCAGTCAGTAAAGAATCTGCCTGCAATGCAGGAGACCCAAGTTTAATTCCTGGGTTGGGAAGGTTCCCTGGAGAAGGAAATGGCAACCCACTTCAATATTCTTGCCTGGAGAATCCCATGGATAGAGGAGCCTGGCAGGCTTCAGTCTATGGGGTTGCAAGAGTTGGACTACGAGTTAGACTTAGTGACTAAACCACCACCACATTCATAAGCATTCTCTTTGCATATGTGATTACTGTTTATTTTACTTTCAGGACATTTGTCTGAAGTTGTCTCCAATTCCTGAAAATTAACATTATAATCCTTATCACATAAATTACATATTATACTTTCTAAAGAATGAGAAACTTTATGTGATGGCCACTTTCAAGGTCATCTATCCATTGCTCATATATTTAATTCTTATTTTAAAAAGTAGTTTGTCTTGAAGTTTAAAGTGTACTGGCCTTCCTTCTCAACAAGAAAATGCAGTGTCCTGGCAAATTTAGGAGTGTCCTTGCCTCTGTGGCTTAACGCATGGAAACCTGTATCTGAATATTTTAATCCAAGCTCTGGGCCATTCTTTCAAAAGTACACAGTCTATGTACATAATCTCAAACTTTATTATTGGATAAATTAGAATTGATTTAAAATTCTCAGACAAAAAAAAGTTAGACTAACAAACTTGATTAATAATAACCTGAGTTAGAGAAGGACCCATTATTGAGCAGAATAGGACTTTGCAAAATGCTGTGGGATAGTGTGTGCTCCAGTGTATTGCAGAGACTTAAAAGCTATCTTACATAAATACATATTTTAAAATGTCGTTTATTTTTCCAAACCATGGATGACTATTCAGATGTATTTTAAGCATATGAATTTTTTCTGGTTAGGTTACATTCATTGAGATAAAAATGTTGGCACCTTGTAAGTAACGAATTTAGATATGCCAGGTGCACTGATAGTTTATCATGAAGCAGAGATGTTTGGTACCTTTGCTGCAATTATTTTTTATGAGATTTAGAGAAAGATGAAGCAGTAGGTATTAGACATAAATTAAGTCTGAGCCTTTTCTGTAACCTTTTGCATTCTTACACAGTTTCGATGATTGGCCTTATTTTAATACCAACCACCTGGGGAAGAGTCATTCACATTTATCTTGACATAAACACAGTCCGAAGTCTTATTTCACTATCCCCACCTGTCTTTAAGCACTAAATTGTTTTCCATCTACCAAAGACAGTCTGAATTAATTTGTATGAGTTTTTTCTAATGTGCTTTTTACATTTGTGTGCATTATTTTGTAATCCTGGTTATATTCCTAAATCAGAGGAAGAAATAGATAGTAGCATTGGGAAGATCCCCTGGAGGAGAAAATGGCAACCCGCTCCATTACTCTTGCTGGGAAGATCTCATGGACAGGGGAGCCAGTGGACCATGTGTAGTCCATAGGGTCACGGAGTCAGACGTGAATGGCCACACACACACACACAAACTCATAAATTGTATTATTCGAGTTTTAATACCTAATTCTTGTCAAGAGCAGAAGAGTTTGACATTTTGCCTTACTTTTAAGCTTACAAGTTAACCTGAAACAGTTCTTTGGATGTTGTAGAAGACATGAGACTCCTGAGTCAGAGACAAAGGGCTTTAGCTCTGACAGCACAGCAAGCAGCTGAAATGTCCTGTTAACTTCAGTCTCCCTTGTCCCCAAACTCCACAACAGCGTGTGAAAGGCCTCCCACCGGATGTCACACACCCAGCAATTTTGCACTACAGCTGAGGAGGATTAAACTTAGGCTCCACAAAATGATTTTTAAAGCAAACTTCTCCAAACTTTTTCCTGGAGGCTCACATTAGCTTTGATGCACTTGGTTGTAAACCTACCTATATTCCCCTGTGGAGGGAGCTACTCTCTATATCTTCTAAAATTCTTACACACACATCCTTGAAAAATAATCTGGGGAAAAAAAAAAAGATGTCCATGCCTCTGCTTGCAAGATTTGCAGAAAAACAAGAAACTCATGGAGAAATGCATCCCAACCATACCTTATAAAGATAGTTATTTTTCCCTTTTAATTTTTTAATTGCCAGATAATTATTTTACAATGCTGTTTGTTTCTTCTGTACAACTTGAATCAACACACACACACACATACATATATATATCTATATATACACATATCAGCTTCCTCTTGAGCCTCTATCTCACCACCCCCATCCCACCTTTCTATGTCATCACAGCAGAGCCCTGGGCTGAGTTCCCTGTGTTACATAGCAGCTTCCCACTATCTATCTGTATATACTGACACATATAAACACATGATAGTGTATATATAGCTTCTCAGGTGGCACTAGTGGTGAAGAACCTGCTTGCATTCAGGGCATTTAAGAGATATAGGTTCAGTCCCTGGGTCAGAAGATCCCCTGGAGAAGGAAATGGCACCCTCTCCAGGATTCTTGCCTGGAGAATCCCATGGACAGAGGAGCCTGGAGGGCTAAAGTCAAAGCTCCTTTCTCAGTTCGTCCCACCCTCCTCTTCCCTGCCCTGTATCCATCCCCAGGCCTGTTCTCTGCATCTACGTCTCTACTCCTGCTCTGCAAATAGGTTTATCAGTACCGTTTTTTAGATTCCATATATATGTGTTTATGTATAAGTGTTTTTCTCTTTCTGACTTACTTCACTCTGTATAACAGCTTCTAGGTTCATCCATCTCACTGCAACCGACTCAAATTTGTTTCTTTTGTGGCTAAGTAATATTCCATTGTATATATGTACCTCTTTATCCATTCATCTGTCCTTGGACATCGTGGTTGCTTCCATGCCCTGGCTATTATAAATATTATATAGTTATATAATTATAATATAAATATTATAAATAGTGCTACAAAGAACATTGGGTTACATGGGTCTTTTTTGAATTATGATTTTATCAGTGTATATGCCCAGTAATGGGAATGCTATGATAATTGCAATTAATTTTGCAAAAAATATGATAGTTTTATTCCTGGTTTTTTAAGGAATCTCTTTACTGTTCTCCATAGTGGTTGTATTAATTTACATACTCACCAAAAGTACAAATGCTCTATATTCCTTCCAGCATTTATTGTTTGTAGATTTTTTGATGATGGCCATTCTGACTGGTGCGAGGTGATACCTCATTGTAGTTTTTATTTGCATTTCTCCAATAATGATCAATGTTGAGTTATATTTTTGTGGTACCTAATCAGCAAAAGATTGTTTTATTTTAGGTATAACCCTGAGATTCTGAACATGCAACTGAACAATGGTGAGGTCATATATAAAAATAGCACTCAGAGCCAAATCACAGCCTCTGTATAATTCAGCCCCAAATGGACAGAACTTAGCCTATGACTCCCAGCTTTCTTGTATGGCTTCCTGCTCAGGACCAGGTAGAGAAAGACAAGTTTGTGACAAGTTTGTTCCCCAAACTTATCACACAAGAAGCCCTGATTCTAGTTTAACCTTATTCTAACCTTCCCAGCCAACAACCTCCAATCAGGCACACCTGAAGTCTTTATTTAAAAAAAAAAAAAAAAAGCTATTAAGCTTTCCTACTCTCCCAACTACTTGAGTCTCTGCCAAATACAAGTGATGGACGGACTCCCTTGTGATAGCAAATTCTGAATTGCCTCTGTTTTCATCTCAATGTTTTTATTTCCACAATGTACATATTTAAACAAATATGAGAATTAGAACTGGATCCAGCAGCAATTTAATTTCAGTAAAAGACACCAGATTAATACATTATGGCTGTATGTGTGAGTGTTTTAAAATATCTGAATAGAATTCAGGGAAGAAAACTAATCTAAATGGTGTAATCTTTGTGGATGTGTGTATATTTTCGAGGTCGTTTGGATGCTCAATATTAATGAGAAATCAAAAATCTCTTGTCTTTTTTTAAATTATAGATTCAACCCCCAGATACTTGTAAAATGTCGTGTAGTTAGAGATACTATGAATAGCTTTAAAAAAAAAAATCTCTCCACTATATAAATATTTAAAATCTATTAAAATTATATTGCTTTTTTGACCTTACTAACCATGAAATGGTTTAGAGTTGATAACCTTCCATGCTGTTTTTCTTTAGTGCAAAGGAAAAAGGAATTTTGCAAGCAGTAGCTGGCATTATCAACACTGGGGGCATTTTGCAGTAAATGAATCCTTATAAAATGTGCAAACTGAAAGTTAAAAGGCACCAAAATTTTAAAACACGTCCTTCCTATAAAGACCAAAAAAATGTGGTACAGAGTTTGCTGCTTTTATATTTTGTCTGTATCTGGCAGATACTGTGCATTCAAGCATGATTGTTTAACACATGAGTGGGAATATTTTTAGAGGCAGCATCTCAGTGCCCTCAATTTGTCCTTGTCAGCTTGACCACTGAGGGCACCAGAGGAGGCACATGACTGGTAATTAGTACCTTATCTGTAGTCCCCTGACTTCTGTATGCAGTTCATTGGAGATTTCATATAAATCAGTATGATCACCTCTTTTAAGCACAAGCACAGCTAACTCCGTTCTGTAATCTATAAGTGCTCCCACCCCAAAGCAAACATTTTCATGTGAAAGTAAAGATACCAAAATAATTGAGCTCAGAAGAATGACATTCTAGCTATGCATCGACTAAAGGTGGGCTGAAGAAAGAATAAGATCAGAGAGAGGATATTGTAGAGGAAACTGACAGAAGTTGATTCGTTTGAGAAGAATGTTGAGAAACAATGCCTTGGTGCTGATTAAGGATAGCCAATGATGGAATTGTTTATGGTACCTGGGAAAGAACTGAACAATTCCTCCCCGGACTCACCTGAAATAACATCACAAAGAGCCTATTAGGCAATTTTTGAAATTCACCTAAAACATGCCTATAGTGATTCTAGGGTAAATTTTGTTTTCATATAGTTTATATTCCTTTGTTTCTCTGTTATGAAAAGAAATAACCATTTATCTTGAGAAAAGCGACAGTGTAGGAAATAGAGGTTACATTTAGAAAACTAAATAGTTAAAGAAAAATTACTGATATACAGAAGTAATAAAAATACTCAATTTTAAACTTATAGAAGAATTCATTGCTATTTTAAAACCTTGTTCTAGAGTAATAAAAGCCAAGTGGCCAGATAAAAGTGCTAATTAAATTGGCTTTTAGCTCCAGCACTGTGAAGTTTGAAATAACTGTGGACCACTCTCTGTCACATCAACTTAACCTTAAGAGCATCAGAGGAAAATCAACATTCTTAGGAGTTTACTGCAGGTTCTCTTTCATTCTTTGTTGTTGTTGGTTTTTTAATTTTTTTTTTTTTTTGATTAGTTGCTTTCAAAGGATTTCTATTTGTCCTCTTGCAGAGTACTCAAGTTTTATTTGGTAAGTTGGCATCTGTCATTTAGTTGCCATTTTTTCTTTCTTCCTCTCTTTCTTTCCCCTTTTCTTTCTTTGTTTCTTTTTCTCTGTTAATGCCACTGGGCTTAGGAAGTGAGGAAGAGAATAGACTGTTATTTGTGATAGTCACCTCAGCTGACTTTGGTTGGTGTTGCATCTGTGGGTTTCTTAGAGTAAGTACAAGTGGATGCTTCGATTTAACCAATGGTCAGTTTCACTTAGTGAAGAGTTAAACTTAAAAAAAAAAAAAAAAGCAAAACTGTTTTGCTGAATTGATGAAATCAAGCTGTACTTTTGATATCTTGGAGAAGGTAAACAGGGACTCACATAATCTAAGAGGTTAACCATGCCTAAGGTGGTTTCTAAGGCTTTATGTTTGTATATCAATTTAAAGTTAAGCTGAATTGTTATGGTGTAGTTTCCAAAGAAATCTTTGGTCTAAATTAATTTCTGGCAAATGTAACTATTTTGGATCAGGCTGGAATACAACCGAGGATGAATCTTCTTTTTAACACTTAATCTGCCTAAGTTTATTCAATTTTCATAATATCTCAAGCTTTGACAGTCTCAGATAGCATTGTTTGCAAGCTTTTCTGACCAGGCAGCCTCATAAACTCCTGAAATGGCAGTATCCTGACAAACCTTAGAATAATTGCAATCTCTCTTACACAGGGCTGTCTCCTATCTCAATCCTCAATTCCTGTGTAAATAGTAGTTATCATGAATCTAGCCTTTAGATTTGAAATCACAAACTATCATTCTTAACTTTAGAGTAAGACATCAAGCATCAGCCTTAGGTGAGACTGCGTTATGTTTTTGTTTATTTTATTTATTTATTTATTTTTGAGACTGTGTTATGTTTTTGACTTTTACAAACCATCTTTAAAATCAAAGGCATAAAAACTTCATCTAATATAACTGTATCCAAATTAGGCCCAGGACGTCCAATCCTCTAAAATCACTTTCTTTGATATCTCTAGGCCAGCTGTTTTGCTAGCAATTTCACCTCACCCCAGCAAACATACTGTCCTCAAAGTCAGTCTTCTTTCTCTGTTTTCCCTCCCTCTCTCTTTCTCCCTTTCGTCCTTCCTTCTTTCTTCCTTCTTTCCATCCTCTCTATCTCTCTCTCACACACACACCATTGTGCCATTCACATGTGTGAGACACTCTTGTGCTATTTTTAGGTCTATTCCTCATTTTCTCACTTAAGAAAGCACATCAGCATTAATGTAAATGAGTGACGATGTCAACAGGAAAACTGCAGTGACTGTCTGATTTGTGAAGAGCAAAGTATTTGAAAACTGTAGCTTCTGTAACATGTCTCCTGAATCCTGTTAACTTCTTCACTAGGTAACAATGTGACTCCCCAGAGCAATGCATCCAGCCATTCTAGCCTAAAGCCCTGAAAGTATCTTTAATTCATCCTGCCTTACCTGCCTCAACTCCAGCAGCCATGCCCTTAAAATCCCTTCATTATTTAGTTTTCCACCTCCAAGTCACCACCCTAGTCCTTGCCACCATATTTCTTGCCTAGATCACTGCTTTAGCCTCCTCAGGGGGTTCTCACTTCCATTCTCACTCTGCAATAACTCAGGAGCTTCACACAGAAATAAGAGAGCTCTTTTAAAGACTAATACCAGATCAGACATTGCTAAATAAAATCACAGAATTAAACCCAGACATCCCCTCACATCTGCTAAGTCTTTGCACAGCCAGTTCTTGCCTATTTCTTTCATGCGTTCTGTAGCTTCTCTTTGTTTATTGAGCTCAGCTATGTTGCTCTATTTGCTCTGAGAAAACGTGGAAGCTTTGCTTGTCTTAGTGCCTTTGACCTTCTATGAGTCTGATTCTTCAGGCATGGCACATGGCTGGGCTTCTTTGTAGGCTTAATTTCTGCCCTCATCCTACCTCCACTGCTTCTCCTCATTACTTCCCTTCACATAACTGTGTTTACTTTCTTTACAGCATTCAGCAAACACTGAACTGACTTTTAAAATTTATTTACTTTGTGTTTATTTTCTTCCTATACCCAGTTAAGTGCAAATTTCCAAGGGTAATTCCCTGCCTTTCTTTTTCACCTCTGTGTCTGTTGCATTCAGAGTGGTCCATGACCAGGAGATGATCAGTATTATTTAGTGACTTGTTTGGTTGGCCCATGTAGTCATTCACTGGCTATATGAAAAACCCAAGTCCAGGTACCAAATGTCCACTTTATAATGTCCAGTGTGTTTTAAATGATTTCTGAAAGTAAAGTGCAAGTGTTAATCACTCAGTCATGTTTGGCTCTTTGTGACCCCATGGACTGTAACCCACCAGGCCCCTCTGTCCATGGGATTTTCCAGGCAAGAATGCTGAAGTGGGTTGCCATTTCCTTTTCTAGGAGATCTTTCAGACCCAGGGATCAAACCTAGGGCTCCCACATTGCAGGCAGATTCTTTACTGTCTGAGCCACCTGGAAAGCCCCATATGTTCTATAGTGTACAGCTTTACAATTACACATCCCCCAACATACAAAACTAGGATGACACAATGGAAGGAATATGAACAGCATCAGAAAAAACTAGATTTAAACTTCAGCTCTAGTGACCATCTGTGGTGAACTATTTTAATTTTAGAAGTCAGGATAGTATTTAAACTTGGGAATAAATAAAGGCTAGTAATTGGAAAGGATAATGAGGGGATTCTGGAAGATTTGTAATGCATTATCTCTTTAGTTGAGCAGTGGTTACATAAGTGCATTCACCAATAGTTCACTGGCTTGTAATCTAATGTGATTTTCCAAATCATATTATACATATCATATAAATTACTTGTAATAGTATGTAAATATATTATGTATGATGTGTGGTTAAACATATTATGCATATAATTGGGTATATCTTTTCCTTTCTCCTTTGCTTTCATTTCTCTTCTTTCCTCAGTTACTTATAAGTCCTTTTCAGACAACCACTTTGCCTTCTTGCATTTCTTTTTCTTGGGGATGGTTTTGGTCACTACCTCCTATACAATGTTACAAACCTTCATCCATAGTTTTCCAGGCATTCTGTCTCCCAGATCTACTCCCTTGAATCTATTCATCACCTCCACTATATAATCATAAGGGATTTTATTTCAGTCATATTTGAACGGTCCAGTGGTTTTCCCTGTGGTGTCCTGTGCTTAGTCACTTAGTCATGTCTGACTCTTTTCAACCCCATGGACTGTAGCTCGCCAGGCTCCTCTGTCTATGGGGATTCTCCAGGAATGAATACTGAAGTGGGTTACCATGCCCTCCTCCAGGGGATCTTCTAAACCCTGGGATTGAACCCAGGTCTCCCACATTGCATGCAGATTATTTACCTTCTGAGCTACCAGGAAAGCCCATGAACACTGGAATGGGTAGCATTTACCTTCTTCAGAGGACCTTCCCAACCCAGGAATCAAACCTGAGTCTCTGGCATTGCAGGCGGATTCTTCACCAGCTGAGCTACCAGGGAAGCCTCAGTGGATTTCCCTACTTTTCCATTTGAACCTGAAATTAGCAATAAGGAGCTATAGATCAGAGCTATAGTCACCTCCCAGTCTTGTTTTTGCTAACTGTATAGAGTTTCTCTATCTTCAGCTGCAAAGAATATAATCAACCTGATTTCAGTATGTACCATCTGATGATGTCCATGTGTAGAGTCATCTTGTGTTGTTGGAAGAGGTTGTTTGTATGACCAGCATGCTCTCTTGGCAAGACGCTGTTAGCCTTTGCCCTACTTCATTTTGTACTCCAGAGTCAAACTTCCCTTTATTCCAGGTATCTCTTGACTTCCTACTTTTGTATTCCAGTCTCCTATGATGAAAAGGAGTTTTATTTATTTATTTATTTTTGGTGTTAGTTCTAGGAGGTCTTGTAGGTCTTCATAGAATTGTTCAACTTCAGCTTCTTTAGCATTAGTGGTTGTGGCATAGAATTGAATTACTGTAATATTGAATGGTTTGCCTTGGAAATGAATCAAGATCATTCTGTTGTTTTTGAGATTACATCCAAGTACTGCATTTTGAAGAGAAACCAGAGTATGTTGAAGCTGAAACTCTAATACTTTGACTCTAATACCTGATGTGAAGAACCTACTCATTTGAAAAGACCCTGATGCTGGGAAAGATTGGAGGCAGGAGGAAAATGGGATGACAGAGGGTAATATGGTTGGATGGCATCACCAGCTCAATGGACATGAGTTTGAGTAGACTCCAGGAGTTGGTGATGGACAGGGAGGCCTGGCGTGCTACAGTCCATGGGATCACAAACAGTCAGACACAACTGAGAGACTGAAGTGAACAGAACCACATTTTGGACTCTTGTTGAATATAATGGCTACTCTATTCCTTCTAAGGGATTTTTGCTCACAGTAGTAGATATAATGGTCGTCTAAATTAAATTTACCTATTCAAATCCATTTTAGTTCATTGATTCCAAAAATGTTGATGTTCACTCTTGCCATCTCCTGTTTGACCACATCCCATTCATCTTGATTCATGGACCTAACAATCCAGGTTCCTATGCAGTATTGTTTACAGCATCTGAATTTACTTTCACCACTAGACACATCCACAATTGCGCGTTACTTTGCTTTGGCTCAGCCTCTTCATTCTTTCTGGCGCTATTTATCCTATCTTCCCCAGTAGCATATTGGATACCTACTGACCTGGGGGGCTCATCTTTCAATGTTATATCTTTTTGCCTTTTCACACTGTTCATGAAGCTCTCAAGGAAAGAATACTGAAGTGGTTTGCCATTTCCTTCTCCAGTGGACCATGTTTTGTCAGGCCCTAACTAGCAGAGACATGCCTTTCAGCCGTTCCATGTAGCTTCAGGACATGCTCAGCACCCTGGTTATCCCACTGCTGGTACCTTCACTGACCTTTGGGTGTTGGTAAATGTGCCGCCCAGGGGCCAAGGCAAAGACCCTGCTAGAGTCACCGGGAAGAGGGTACAGGGAGGGCTGTAGCAGATGTTGAAGGAATCGCAGGAGTGGAGGGCACCCAGCCTTCCTGCTGCTGCTGTCTGCCATGGGGCTGATCTGCTGCCCATGAGCATCAAAATAAAGGAGAGAAGTGATAAGAATCTAACAGGAGCAGAAGAGATTAAGAAGAGGTGGCAAGAATACATAGAAGAACTATAGAACTATGTACAGAAGAACTATACAAAAAAGTTTTAATGACCCACAGAGCCACAATAGTGTGGCCACTCATCTAGAGCCAGACATCCTGGGGTGTGAAGTCAAGTGGGCCTTAGGAAGCATTTTGAGGTTGAAAGTTCTTTAAGTATTAATTAATAACTAGTTTTTATATTCAGTATCATTCCTAATTTTTCTCTTTATGACAGGACAAGGATTCTGGAGAGAGGTTGTGAATCCATAAAACTGTCACCAAATTTTTCCTGTTCCCTCTTTCAATTACACTGTCACTACTATTGCATAGCAAAAGATTGAAAGTGGTTAAAACATTGCTGGGAACATGATGGCACAAATACAGATAATGTGAATTTTTTCTTCATATATATATATAGTGTTTGTTTTTTTCTTTTCCAAAGTTAACATGGATAATGTTTTAATTTTAAAGTAGGTAAAACCTAAGACAGTTAATACAGAATTTCGTGTATAGACTGTGTTATTTTTTTCTACATATTACTCTTATTTTCTTCATTGCTGTTTCTTTTCATGTTAAATCTTCTCCATGCTATAAAAATTCTGGGATGCCTATGGTATATACTTGCTTTGAAAGCCCTTTGTGGGTAATATGTGTTCCTCTTAGAAAACAAATGTAGAAATCTAGGAAACTGATACTCATAAATCTTGGTGGCTTAGTATTAGGAGAAGTAGCAGCAATGGTACTAATAGTACTGCCTGCCTTTTTAGAGGCTATTGATGGATATTTTTAAATATCCTTTACAAAAGGAATCTAGTGAAATGTAACCCAAATACCCATATAGATAAATTGAAGACAAATTTAAAACAAATAGACAAAAAATTTATACATCTATCACTTAGGATAGTGCTGTCCTTTCAGACCTTTATCAAAATAAATTTAGAAAACTGGGATCACAGAGCACACACTTCTTTTAAACTTCACCTGTCAAATTCCTATTACTTTGATGCTATGTTTCTTAGCCTCAGAGTAAATTACTCTAAGTTCATTTATACTAGAGCCAATATTTTTCATCTTTGTATTTATTTTAAGTTATAATTAGAGATAAATATTTAAGCAGACATTTTGCATTTACTACTAACTCTGTCTTAATGAATATTTCTTTCATAATATGTCATAGTGATGTGTTGGAAAAATGATCACATATAAAGAGCCTCTGAACAATGAGTGTTTTAAGTTTAATGATGGGAGATTTCCTGAAGATAATCTGTAAAGAACCATTTGATAAATATTTGTTGAACTAATGATATAGTATAAATATAATTTAATTATTTTTCCAACCTCATCTTTGTAGAAGTCTGAAAAGTATTTATATTTTGCCTAAACTGTAAATTATTTACTAATCCCTTATGGTTTAACAGTTGTCTTATTTATATTTTACATTTTCACTCATGCTATATTACTAAAAGTGTCATACTTCTTATCCCCCAAATAAATGCTTAGAAATAGAATTGCTATATATATTTAAAAATCCACATTTATAGGACTATTTACAAATAAAACAATAACAGAACACCATGGAATAACTCCCAGAGATCAATATAACATTCAAGCTAGGCCATTTATTCAATGATGTGAATTGGTCTCCTGAAAAAGCAGTCACTTTAACTGTATTTTTTTTCAGTTACTTTTTCCTGGTTTTTTTTTTGTTTTTTTTTGGTCTTTTTCTATTTTTGTTGTTGATGTCCTTCTTGGTCAAATGTACATAGATTATCCAAGGCAGCTAGTTCAAAAGTGGAAAGAGTGGTAAAGAAATAGTCTCAAATAATAATGATGATTTATTTAAAACATAACATATTAGGGCCACCCTTATGTTTTGAAAGTATAACCTAACTTTGCTTATACGACATTATTTAGAGCCCATCTATAAATCTTGAGTGCCTGGTTTTGATTTATTTGGTTTTAGGATAGTGTTTTTGCATGTGTAATAACTTAATTGCAGAGGTTTTGAGTACAGTTATGATACTATAATTCAATCATCATAAATTAAACAGTATCACTTACTAGCTACCTTACTTTATCATTAACTCTTGCTATGGTTGTATGGCTATAAATATAATTCAGGTATAATTTCATCTATACCACCTAATTTTATACCTAGAGCATTCTTCAGGATTTAATAGTTTTAGAAATGTAATGTGGTGTGTGCTCAGTCACTCAGTCATGTCTGACTCCAATCCCGTGGACTTTAACCCACCAGGCTCCTCTGTCCATGGGATTTACCAGGCAAGAATACTGGAGTGGAAAAACATTTCTTACCCCAGCAGATTTTCCTAACCTGGTATAGATTGCTAATTGATTCTAAGAATTCCAACATTCTTTTCCTCTTTAGTGTTAAAACTATAATATTATTTGGGATTATCTTCTCTGTAATTTTATCTTTTCTGGTGGCTCAGTGGTAAAGAACCTGCCTGCTAATGCAGGAGACACGGGAGAGCAGATTCGATTCCTGGGTCAGGAAGGTCCCCTGGAGAAGGAAATGGCAAACCACTCCAGTAATCTTGCCTGGAATATTCCATGGACAGAGGAGCCTGATGGGCTACAATTCATGGAGTTGCAAAAGAGTTGGACACGACTTAGCAACTAAACAAACAACAGTTATTTGGGATGAGAATGAGTCCTACTAAAAAACTAAATTTCTGTAGCTTTCTGGAACCTAGGTATAACTATTTAAATTTTGTCCTATAAAGTGTAAAGAAAAGCATTGTATATGACCCCTGATATTTCTCCCTTTCCTTTTATTTTTACCAGGTGTTGCTTTGAGCTTAAACAATCCCCTTTGATCCTGAGGGGATGTTTAATGTGCTTATAAGCTTGCCAACAATGGAGTCCATAAACCTGCCCTGAACTGTCTATATCTGGATTTGTATTTATAAGAAAGTATAATCCTTTGTGTTTGAGCCAATTTATTTGATCTGTTTTATGCATACAAACAGATCTAATCCTAAGTACAACATATTGATATTTATCCCAAGTATTCAAACTATACCCAGAAACCAGATCAACAATTATACCGTTCGTATTCTATGGAATGTCTGTGAGTTTCTCAGCTGTAAATCCTAAAGTACACGTAAGACCTGTCTGTTGCATAGGATGGCAGGTCTGATGGGTGATCCCAACAAAACCAATATTTTTCTTTCACTTAGTAGTCTTTGTTTTAATTATTTATTAGTTTTTAACAAAAGGCCACAAGTTAGTAGATTAATAACACACATGTTATTATTTCACAGTTTCTATAGGTCAGGAGCTGGGCATGCCTTTGCTCAGTCCCTGCTTCAGGATCTCCTTTGAAAGCTGCAGTCAAGGTGCTGGCCATGGCTGCAGCCTCATCTTCAAGTTAATGGGAATGAGGAGGGACTGCTTCCAGGCTGAGTGAGGGCTTAGTTCTCTGCTAGTTGCCAGCCCAGGGCTTCCCTCATTTGACGACTGGTTGTTGCCCAAAGATATGTTTGCTACTTTTCCACATGAACCTTCCTAAGATGGGCATTTACTTTATCATAGCCAGCAAGAGACAGTATGTCTAGTAAGACAGATGTTGAAATCTTCTGCAGCATAATCACTTAAGCGACATCCTGTCACAGCACCTTTGGTTGGTTAGAAGTGAGCCACAGGTTCCACCCACACAAAACAGGAGGGGATCACACATAGATGTGAATACTACGCAGCAGAGATAAATGGAGGTCATGTCAGAGTCTGTATGCCACAATTCTCTGAAACACTTTAAAAAATTATTCATGGCATGTTTTTACTTAACCGAAGTTCTTTGGTAGAATCTTATTTTTCAATAATTTCTGTGAATCATATTCTTTCTCAAGGAATCACCCAACTTCACCTGACTTTGGAACAATCTGCAAAATACAAACTATTCTTTTCAATTCCTTTAGCCAAGCCATCACTGATATTAAGTAATTCTTATCTGAGTATATGTATCTGTTATTCACTGTTGAATTGGCTCAAGGAAAAGAGAAAATCCCACTTAAATTGATTGTATCCATTTTAAGACAAATAGTAAATGTGCATAATGTGATGTGTGAAAAAAATAATATACACACTTTCCTGCTTTACTGTTCTACAGTGGAATTGAATACAAAATATATGAAAAGGCAAATACTTTGCAACCAAAGTGACAAGTGTAGACTTAATAATAGTCAAATGGAAGTTTATTTTTGTTTCTCGATGAACACTAAACATTTAAGTCAAGACTTGAAATATTATATAAATGAATAAATATGCATTTTCTAGCATGGTTCTCAGATTTTGAACCCTGGTTTCTGAATATTCCTTGGCACAAGGAATCAAACTCTTACCCCCCTTTAGAAAACTGGTGATAATTAGAAAAAGAAAGGATTAGGGATGCATGAGAAAAAAATTGGCAGGGTAGAAATAGCCTTGCAATTCAGTTTTGAGAGTGATAAGGAAGGCAGCTAAATAAGGAAAGCAGCTAAATATACTGCAGCCTTAAGATTTCATTCCTTACTATGATGAGGGAGGGAGCTGATCGGTCCATGAACTTTACTGCTATAATCTGCTAAGATCTGGCAGGAGGCAATATATTAGTGTTTACAAGGGCACATTTTGTGAGACACCGAGTTCAAATTTTCACTATAAATTTACTTGCTCATTGACCATGGCAGGATCATTTATTATATTTGAGCCTCAATTTCTTCAACCATAAATTTAAATTAAAATTAATATCTCTCAGGGGTGTTGTTGAGTATTCAGATATAGCATTCATAAAATGTCAAACCAGTTCCACAAACAATGTATAATTGTAAAGCTAAAAGAGATAACTAATAGTGTATGCTCTTATGTATATGTGTGTGTGTATTTTGAATATGTATGGATGGTAAATAGAAAATCATCCCTGAGTATCGCTTCTACAATTATATGCAATAACATACTTAAAGCTTATTTTCTTATTTATATTGAAGTTCAATATCCTGTATCCCTAAAGCTGATAAAAGACCAGAAAGATTCTGTCAATTAGATATTATATTTGAAGAACCCAGCACATTTATTGGCTCATAGTAAGAAGACTCTTAAGAGTCTCTTGAAGAGCAAGTTGATCAAACCAGTCAATTCTAAAGAAAATCAACCCTGGTTTTCATTGGAAAGACTGATGCTGAATCTCCAGTACTTTGGCCACCTGATGTGAAGAGCAAACTCATTGGAAATGAGCCTGATTCTGGGAAGGATTGAGGGCAAGAGGAGAAGGGGACGAGAGAGGATGAGGTGGTTGAATGGCATCACTGACTCAATGGGCATGAGTCCGAGAAAATTCTGAGAGATACTGAAGGACAGGGAAGCCTTGCATGCTGCAGTCTATGGGGTCGCAAAAAGTCAGAAGTGACTTAGTGACTGAACAAAGGCCCCCAATAAATATAAATTCCCTTAACTATGCTGAGTCTATTACTGAAATTCAATAAAAATTTCTGTGTAGAAATTCTTTTAATTACATAAAGTAAAACTTTTGTCCTCATAATGCACTTTTTCCTTGGGGAGGTCACAGTTTACTTTACTCTTATTATAGTAAAGTTTGCTTATAGATGAAAATATGAGATGATGTTCTTTGTGGGAAGAATGTTTGAAATTAAATTTTATATAAAAACCCATTAACCTATGAATGATAACACTTGCAACTTGAATATTAGACGACTTTCTACTTTCAAAGTTCTTCTAAGAACATTTTAAGGTATTTTTATTAGAAATATTTGAATTGTTATTTTAAAAGGCACTTTGCATGGTCTTATAGACCATAGAATAGACTTATAGAAACCAGAATATGATTAAATCGGCTCTTAAAAGCTGTTTCTGTCCATTGCAAAATTTCATTAGCATATTAGACTTTGAAAACTCATTCAGTGATGTGCATTTATTCTTATCTTTCTGGTCTTCACATATTATCTAGTATGTGATTTTAAGACCATTTTATAGTGCAATTAAATTATTCCTATCCTAATTTACCTATAACAGGGATGATATAATTTTTGAATTTTAGAATATGCATTATCTATTAACTACAAATATCAGTAATAACCAAAAATGTATCTGTTTGGAAATAAAATTGGAGATGCTTTCTGGTATGTTTATTTTCTAATATATAGGTATATACTTGAGGATGAATTTTCAGCCAGGATGCCAAACTATGAAAGAGCTATGCTAAGTAGATGGTGCTTGTAAAATTAACAGTATCTGTTGTATACTGTAGATGCATATGGTAATAAATTGTAGATGCATATGGTAATAAATATGTGAATTGTTTTGGTATTTGTAGAACGACATAAAAAACATGAGAGATCTACTCTCATTTAACTAAATCTTGAAAAATGTTGGGAAAAAAATAAAGCCATACCTGAAGAAATAAGATAAACAAGAATTTTCTTACGTAGCTATTGCACGTGGAAACTGAACTAAACCTGTAGTCAGTACTCATGTGCTGAATCCAGGATTTTCTACTTGCTGTGCTCTGCTCTGCTTAGTCACTCAGTTGAGTCCGACTCTCTGCAGCCCCATAGGCTGTAGCCTGCAAGGCTCCTCTGTCCATGGGGATTGTCCAGGCAAGGACACTGGAGTGGGTTGCCATGCCCTCCTCCAGGGGATCTTCCCCACCCAAAGATTGAACCCACGTCTCCTGCACTGCAAGCAGATTCTTTATCGTCTGAGCCACTAGGAAGTTAAAGTAGCAAATCTCTGACAATTTATTTATTTATATTATTTACCTCTAAGACAATTTATTTATCAACAAAATAAGGATATTAATAGCCACTTCACATGGTTCTTACAAGGTTTAAGTTAGACAATATGAAATCCCATTACAAATTGCTGGACAAATGCTATTCTTTACTAAAATGTATGTAAAAGTACTTGGTCAAATATGAACCACCATATTATAATTGAAATGCAGCATACAGATTTTTTTCTAGAATATGAAATTGTATTGCAATTTTGGAATATGTATTGTAAGCTTACAAATTGGAATATGTGTTGTAAGCTTACATATTCATCAAATAGTCCTCAAAAGATATTTGTCTTGGCATCGTAAAAAGGTACTAGTAATTCTTAGATGTTTCCACCTATTATTTATTGTTCTTATTAACTGTGATACTAAGAATATAATAGACATAGGTGAGGTCTGTATGGGTGCTGTTTATGGCAGGGAAACTTGGTTAGAATTTTTGCCAGTTACAAAACATGAAAATGATGAGCTCTTCTAAATAGCAGTTAGATTCTTTTTATTTCTTTTTCAGGTGATTACTTTCTCTTCCTTAAAGGTTATTAGCTTGTTTCCATCTGGTTGTTGTTACTACTAATTCTTGTAGCATGCACGCCTCTCATTTGCTCTTGTCAAGTTTCAGTTGGTTTCAGGTTGAAGAAGTTTATTCCTTTGACCTAATTGCTAGTAGAGAAATGGTAGAAGTTAGCTGGAGCTAACTAGATGGAGAGATGGTGTATAAAATAATGTATGGGGAAAGGGGCAAGAGAAATATTAATGAATGGTTGTCATTTTCTGAATGATTCATGGTTAACATAAGAATATGCATATTTCTAGGAGGTGTGTATGTGGTATATACTGAGTGAGAAAGACTGTGGATACAAATACTGATTCAGATGGGTTTCCCTGGTGACTGAGTGGTAAACAATCCACCTGCCATTGCAGAAGATGTGGATTTGATCCCTGGGTCAGGAAGATACTCTGGAGAAGGAAGTGGCAGCCCACTCCAGTATTCTTGCCTGCAAAATCCCATGGACAGAGGGGACTGGTGGGTTATGGTCCTTGAGGTCAAATAAAAGATACAATTTAGAGACTAAACAACGAAAACAACTGATTCAGACACTGGAGACATGGGCAAGAAGTAGCTACTTTGAATCTTTGTTCTACAGTAGTTAAATGGGAGGAAATAATATTTATTGTAAGTTTTATTTTGAGTATTCATTGAGATGTTTCAGTCATTTTTTAAACAAATATTCCCCAACATTCTACCAAAATGTCTTATGCCAAGGGCACTAATAATCTTTATGTCTCTATAGCTAAAGGATGGTCTCTAGTCTTATTCTGAAATTTGACCTCTCTTCACTGTTTGAACTAATCCTTCCTTTCTTCAAGAAACATTCTCTTCCATTAGCATTATGACACAATGCATTTCCTATTTTTCCCCTACATCTTAAGTCATCCACCACATATCACATTCTCAGTTCAGTTCAGTCTCTCAGTGATGTCCAACTCTTTGCGACCCCATGAATCTCAGCATGCCAGGCCTCCCTGTTCATCACCAACTCCCAGAGTTCACCCAAACCCATGTCCATTGTGTCAGTGATGCCATCCAGCCATATCATCCTCTGTTGTCCTCTTCTCCTCCTGCCCTCAATCTTTCCCAGCATCAGGGTCTTTTCAAATGAGTTAGCTCTCCGCATCAGGTGGCCAAAGTATTGGAGGTTCAGCTTCAACATCAGTCCCTCCAATGAACACCAAGGACTGATCCCCCTTTAGGATGGACTGGTTGGATCTCCTTGCAGTCCAAGGGACTCTCAAGAGTCTTCTCCAACACCACAGTTCAAAAGCATCAATTCTTCAGCACTCAGCTTTCTTTATAGTCCAACTCTCACATCCATACATGACCACTGGAAAAAACATAACCTTGACAAGACAGACCTTTGTTGGCAAAGTAATGTCTCTACTGTTTAATATGCTGTCTAGGTTAGTCAAAACTTTCCTTCCAAGGAGTAGGCGTCTTTTAATTTCATGGCTGCAATCACCATCCACAGTGATTTTGGAGCCTAGAAAAATATAGTCAGCCACTGTTTCCATTGTTTTCCCATCCATTTGCCATGAAGTGATGGGACTGGATGCCACGATCTTAGTTTTCTGAATGTTGAGCTTTAAGCCAACTTTTTCACTCTCCTCATTCACTTTCATCAAGAGGCTTTTTAGTTCCTCTTCACTTTCTGCCATAAGGGTGGTGTCATCTGCATATCTGAGGTTATTGATATTTCTCCCGGCAATCTTGATTCCAGCTTGTGCTTCCTCCAGCCCAGTGTTTCTCATGACGTACTCTGCATATAAATTAAATAAGCAGGGTAACAATATACAGCCTTGAAGTACTCCTTTTCCTATTTGGAAGCAGTCTGTTGTTCCATGTCCAGTTCTAACTGTTCCTTCCTGACCTGTATACAGGTTTCTCAAGAGACAGGTCAGGTGGTCTGGTAATCCCATCTCTTTCAGAATTTTCCACAGTTTATTGTGATCCACACAGTCAAAGGCTTTGGCATAGTCAATAATGCAGAAATAGATGTTTTTCTGGAACTCTCTTGCTTTTTCGATGATCCAGCAGATGTTGGCAATTTGATCTCTGGTTCCTCTGCGTTTTCTAAAACCAGCTTGAACATGGAAGTTCTCGGTTCACATATTGCTGAAGCCTGACTTGGAGAATTTTGAGCTTTACTTTACTAGCCTGTGAGATGAGTGCAATTGTGTGGTAGTTTGAACATTCTTTGGCATTACCTTTCTTTGGAATTGGAATGAAACCTGACCTTTTCCAGTTCCAGACCTTTCACATTCTCAGGAGTCATTATAATTAATCCAGAGAAGGACCAGACCTTCTAGGGTCTTTCTTCTCCCTCTGTTGCCTCTTGTGAGACAGTTTTGTCCTTTTCCTTGTTATCATGTATCAGCCATGTAATAATAACTTTGCAATATATATCACCAGACCCAATATCTCCTTTGAGCACCAGACATATACATCCAACTACCCAGTCAAAATTCTCACTCTTCTGGGATGTTTCAGTTTCATCTCAAGTTCAGTATATCCCAAAACTATACTTCTGCTCTTATAAATACTCTCTCCCAAAGTAAAGAACAAGGCAATAATCAAGTATGATTTCTTGTTTCTAATCTAACATTTCCTGTCTTGGTGAGTTTTTACCACATTCCACATAGGTACAAAAGTCCAAAGTCTAAAACTTATCAACGCTGGCTTTTCTCAGTTCACTTAGTTATTCCATTATCCAGCTGTAACAGTTTTACATCTGCACATTTCCTATTCTTCTCCTTTTCCATCACCACTTACCTACTTCAGACTTCTATTTTCACCCATCTAGTTTACAGCAATATCCCCTGACCAGATCGCCTGGTGTCCAATCTCTTCTTCAGACTGTACCTGCTGTTCTATTCTCAACACAGAAATCTAGTGATGCCATGTTTCTTAATGAATTAACTGAAATCCCTTTATTGGTTCCCCACTGTTCTTAGAAAAAAATCTAAAATACTTGATGTTGCAGAATTCTTTCCCAGCTGTCACTCTCCTTTTGTGTTACTCCCTCTTGCTATCTCACTGCGCTCTAGTCTTAAAGTTTTCTTTCATTTTCTCTTGCCATAAGGCCTGTACACGTAATGTATTTAGAATTCTAACTAACCTCTCCCTCTCCCACTTATACCATATCCATCCCTTTGGAACAGCCTTTAAGTACCTTTTTTTTTTTTTTTTCCTCCAAGAAAAGCTCACCCTAATACTGCTGTCTCTTCTGTCTCTTTAATTGAAAACTATCATTGGCTCAGGTAGTAAAGAATCTGCCTGCAATGCCAGAGACCTGGGTTTGATCCTTGGGTCAGGAAGATTCCTTGTACATGGAGATAGCTGCTCACTCCAGTGTTCTTGCCTGGGAAATCTCATGGATCAGGAGACTTATGGGCTACAGTCCATGGGGTCTCCAAGAGTTGGACATGACTGAACAACTAGCTTTCACTTTCATCATATATATATTCCCTTCCCTCTGGACACTCTGCTCAGTCGCAGTTTGTAATTGTGTCCATTTCATATGATTATTTGAACAACATTTGTCTCTATATGTGCAAGGAGGTCCAACCAGTCAATCCTACAGGAAATCAGTCCTGAATATTCATTGGAAGGGTTGATGCTGATGCTGAAGCTGAAACTCCAATACTTTGGCCACCTGATGTAAAGTACTGACTCATTAGAAAAGACCCTGATGCTGGGAAAGATTGAAGGCAGGAGGAGAATGAGATAACAGAGGATGAGATGGTTGGATGGCATCACCGACTCAATGGACATGAATTTGAGTAAGTTCCAGGAGTTGGTGATGGACAGGAAAGCCTGGCGTGCTGCAGTCTATGGGGTCACAAAGAGTTGGAAACAACCAAATGACTGAAGTGAACTATATGTGGAATGTAAGCTTCTTGAGAAGAGTGACCATTTCTATTCTCACTGCAGTACTCAGAACATGATAGCCTAAATAGTACTTTTTTATATTATTCCCCATAATTTTATTTTTTTAATTTTTTAAAATGTTGTTATATTATGGAGATATAATTGCTTTACAATGTTGTGTTAGTTTCTGCTGTACAACCGAGGGAATCAGCTATATGCATACATGTATCCTTGCCATTTTGACACTCCATACTACCCCTCCATCCTAGCCATCTAGATCATCACAGATCACCAAGCTGAGCTTCCTATGTTATACATGAGAAACACTGGGCTGGATGAAGCTGGAATCACCATTGCCAGGAGAAATAATTTCATGGCTGCAGTCAACATCTACAGTGATTTTGGAGCCCCCCAAAATAAAGACTCTCACTTTTCCCACTGTTTCCCCATCTATTTGCCATGAAGTGATGGGACCAGATGCCATGGTCTTAGTTTTCTGAATGTTGAGCTTTAAGTCAACTTTTTCACTCTCCCCTTTCACTTTATCAAGAGCCTCTTTAGTTCTTCTTCACTTTCTGCCATAAGGGTGGTGTCATCTGCATATCTGAGGTTATTGATATTTCTCCTGGCAATGGCGATTCCAGCTTCATCCATCCCAGCGTTTCTCATGATGTACTCTGCCTATAAGTTAAATAAGCAGCGTGACAGGATATAGCATCATCTTTTAGGATTTGAAATAGCTCAACTGGAATTCCGTCACTTCCACTAGCTTTGTTCTTAGTGATGCTTCCTAAGGCCCACTTGACTTCACATTCCAGGATGTCTGGCTATAGGTGAATATGGATTATTACTCAGCCATAAAAAGGAACAAAACTGAGTCATTTCTAATGATATGAATGGACCTACAGTCTGTCATATAGAGTGAAGTAAATCAGAGGAAAACAAACACCATATATTAACACATATATGTAGAATCTAGAATAAATGTACAGATGAATCTGTTTGCATGACAAGAATAGAGCTGTAGAGAACATACATGTGAAAATAGAGATGGGAAGGTGAAGGTGGATGAATTTGGAGATTAATTAAATAAATACTTTGGTCACACCGTTGCTAATGGTAAAGAGCACTACAGCATCTAGGCTTATGATAATACTGTTATTTCAGGCCTGTGCATCTATTTTTTTTTGTTCGTATCCACTTTCTAATTTTTCATCGTTTATTGAGAAGTTATTTTGTGAAGTATGTTTTGATAATAATGATAGTTTATATGGTGCTTCTTTGGAGAAGCTCTCATGCACATCAAATAGATATGATTTATATGTAATTCTTTTCTATGTGTTCAATTCACCTTACTTTCAAAGAAGACATCTAAAAGAGAAAGTACCTTGACTTGTATTACACCCAAATGTTAAGTGGGAATGAAATGCCATTATGCTGCTTTGTCCTTTAGGGTCTATCAGAGCACAAAACCAGTATCACCATTAGCTCAAGTACAATCAGATATTCTTTCCAATTCTGTCACTTGCTGTCACTTTCATTTGCAATTTCATGACACTTCTTTCACACACTTTTGTCACATTTCTGCAAAATTCATACTACCAGCTAGAATCATCAAATGGTCACTGTTAAGCTGAATAAAATTAAACTTAGAATAAAAGTTATGACTTAGGTACTGAGAGCATGATTACCTCACTTTCCTTTTTCACTCTGCCTCTGCATTCTGTTCACACAGGAAAGCAGGGTAATGGAATTGCAAACATTCCAGTGTGATCACTGGTTCACTGTTGTGAGGAATAATCAGTTATTGACTTAATCTCCAAGAGAGGCTGGAGAGACTTGGAATGGTTAGTTATTGAAATATACACTGACTTTCTGGAATGGGATGAACACAGAGTGAGGAGACACTGGGTGGCCTGAGAAAGGCCCAAGGAAATGAGAGGAGAAAGAGCTGAGGGACAAATCAGTGAACTGAAGTAGTGAGCTCAGATGAGAAAAGTGAAAGGAAATTTAGAGGCACAGAATAATTCAGATGAACTAGTATTCATCAAAGTTAAAATTTTTTAAAATAATCACAAGAATGGAGGGGAGGAAACATTAAAAATATAATGGAAAAACCTCTCACAACTTGAGATAAAGCCAGCATCCTTAGACTGACAGAATCTACTCAGCACTGAATAGGATGAATTTAAGAGATTCATCTCTCTACATAGGGAGGAGCAAATGCCAGAGTATTGAGCTTTGAAGGTGAACTCCTTAACCCCTTCCAGTGGAAATGAATAGATTTAATTTAAATATTGAAAGCTAGATTATCATCAGACATCTTATTGGTATTTTCAGATGTTTGAGGAATGCAAAGAAACACAGTGAGAGTTCTGAGGGAAAATCTTGCTGCCCAGTTTCTAGAGTATACACACTAGTAAACTTAAAAAAAAAAAAAAAAAAAGGCTCAAGAATGTGATATACAAAACAATTTAACATGTATCTTAATTTGTTATTTAAAAAAATTAAACTTAGTAGCAATTTGGAAATAAAATATTAGAAGATCTCAATGATGAGGTTGCTCTGTAGGGTTTAAAACATTTAGAAAGGATAAGACTGGTAAAAGAACACTAATATTTCTCATCTTACTTGGGAAGGGAACTCTAGGATGGAGAGAAAATGTAACTTTGAGTTGTGCTAAAATTTTGTAAAGCTTAATATACAAACACAATAAAATGGAAAGGGTAAGTCTAAGCAGGTGGACAGTCACAAAAGGTAAGAGCAACTTAAACTATTAATGACTTCTGAGAGAAGGTTTAAAATGATAAGCTAGTTAATGATTTCTGGTTGAAGGTTTAAAATGATTTCAGTTCAGTTCAGTCGCTCAGTAGTGTCCGACTCTTTGTGACCCCATGAATTTCAGTATGCCAGGCCTCCCTATCCATCACCAACTCCCAGAGTCCACCCAAACCCATGTCCATTGTGTCGGTGATGCCATCCAACCATCTCATCCTCTGTCGTCCTCTTCTCCTCCTACCCTCAATCTTTCCCAGTATCAGGTTCTTTTCAAAGTCAGCTCTCCGCATCAGGTGGCCAAAGTATTGGAGGTTCAGCTTCAACATCAGTCTCTCCAATGAACACCCAGGACTGATCTCCTTTAGGATGGACTGGTTGGATCTCCTTGCAGTCCAAGGGACTCTCAAGAGTCTTCTCCAGCACCACAGTTCAAAAGCATCAATTCTTCAGCACTCAGCTTTCTTTATAGTCCAACTCTTACATCCATACATAACCACTGGAAAAACCATAGCTGTGACTAGACGGACATTTGTTGGCAAAGTAATGTCTTTGCTTTTTAATATGCTATCTAGGTTGGTCATAACTTTCCTTCCAAGGAGTAAGTGTCTTTTAATTTCATGGCTGCAGTCACCATCTGCAGTGATTTTGGAGCCCCCAAAAATAAAGTCTGATACTGTTTCCACTGTTTCCCCATCTATTTCCCATGAAGTGATGGGACCAGATGCCATGATCTTAGTTTTCTGAATGTTGAGCTTTAAGCCAACATTTTCACTCTTCTCTTTCACTTTCATCAAGAGGCTTTTTAGTTCCTCTTCACTCTCTGCCATAAGGGTGGTATCATCTGCTTATCTGAGGTTATTGATATTTCTCCCGGCAATCTTGATTCCAGCCTGTGGTTCTTGCAGCCCAGCGTTTCTCATGATGTACTCTGCATATAAGTTAAATAAGCAGGGTGACAATATACAGCCTTGAAATACTCCTTTTCCTATTTGGAACCAGTCTGTTGTTCCATGTCCAGTTCTATCTGTTCCTTCCTGACCTGCATACAGGTTTCTCAAGAGGCAGGTCAGGCTGTCTGGTATTTCCATCTCTTTCAGAATTTTCCAGTTTATTGTGATCCACATAGTCAAAGGCTTTGGCATAGTCAATAAAGCAGAAATAGATGTTTTTCTGGAATTCTCTTGCTTTTTCGATGATCCAGTGGATGTTGGCAATTTGATCTCTGGTTTCTCTGCCTTTTCTAAATCCAGCTTAAACATCTGGAAGTTCTTGGTTCACGTATTGCTGAAGCCTGGCTTGGAGAATTTTGAACATTACTTTACTACTGTGTGAGATGAGTGCAATTATGCAGTAGTTTGAGCCTTCCTTGGGATTGCCTTTCTTTGGGATTGGAATGAAAACTGACCTTTTCCAGTCCTGTGGCCACTGCTGAGTTTTCCAAATTTTCTGGCATTTGAGTGCAGCACTTTCACAACATCATCTTTCAGGATTTGAAATAGCTGTACTGGAATTCTATCACCTCTGCTAACTTTGTTCATAGTGATGCTTTCTAAGGCCCACTTGACTTCACATTCCAGGATGTCTGGCTCATGATTATCTGGGTTGTGAAGATCTTTTTTGTACAGTTCTTCTGTGTATTCTTGCCACCTCTTCTTAATATCTTCTGCTTCTGTTAGGTCCATACCATTTCTGTCCTTTTATCGAACCCATCTTTGCATGAAATGTTCCCTTGATATCTCCAGTTTTCTTGAAAAGATCTCTAGTCTTTCCCATTCTGTTGTTTTCCTCTATTTCTTTGCATTGATCACTGAGGAAGGCTTTCTCATTTCTCCTTGCTATTCTTTGTAACTCTGCATTCGAATGGAAATATCTTTCCTTCTCTCCTTTCCTTTTTGCTTCTCTTCTTTTCACAGCTATTTTTAAGGCCTCGTCAGACAATTATTTTGCCATTTTGATTTCTTTTCCTTGGGGATGGTCTTGATCCCTGTCTCCTGTACAGTGTCACGAACCTCTGTCTATAGTTCATCAGACACTCTATCTAATCAGATCTAACCCCTTAAATCTATTTCTCACTACCATTGTATAGTCATAAGGGATTTGATTTAGATCATACCTGAATGGTCTAGTAGTTTTCCCTACTTTCTTCAATTTAAGTCTTAATTTCACAATAAGGAGTTCATATTCTGAGCTCCCGGTCTTGTTTTTGCTGCCTGTGTAGAACTTCTCCATCTTTGGCTGCAAAGAATATAATCAGTCTGATTTCAGTTGACCATCTGGTGATGTCCATGTGTAGAGTCTTCTCTTGTGTTGTTGGAAGAGGGTGTTTGCTATGACCAGTGCGTTCTCTTGGCAACACTCTATTAGCCTTTGCCCTGCTTCATTCTTTACTCCAAGGCTAAATTTGCCTGTTACTTCAGGTGTTTCTTGATTTCCTACTTTTGCGTTCCAATGAGTACAATAGAGGTGTGTAAAACATTTTAAAAATTCTGGAAGAATACACAGCAAATTGATGTCAGTGTTTATAACAGGGGAAAGGACTGAATTGGAATGAGTTGGTAAATAGGGGAATTTTCACTATTAGTATATTGTT
This sequence comes from Muntiacus reevesi, assembly GCF_963930625.1. Taxonomy (NCBI): domain Eukaryota; kingdom Metazoa; phylum Chordata; class Mammalia; order Artiodactyla; family Cervidae; genus Muntiacus; species Muntiacus reevesi. The sequence continues at coordinate 4,386,795 of NC_089256.1, read as the reverse complement.
TAAATACTTTATTTTTAAAGTGTGTTAATAAATGTTGATATTTTATGACTAAAAATTAAAGCAACATCGATAAATTTAAAAATAGCCAAAAACTGAGTTAAATTTAGAGTAGGGATCATCAGAGGGATTTAATTGTTTTAACCTTGAAGAGAAACAATAAAGTCCCTAATACTTGCAACTAACAATACAAAGAAGACACTGACTTTATAAAAAATGTAATATTTTGTTTAGTCTTGAAAAGAAAGATTTGTATACACCTATTCAAAGAAGAGATTAACTATTAACACACTCACATTTAGTTCCAATCAGTTTTGTTGCATTATTGCTGACTTCAGTTACTGTTATCAGAGTCTTACAGATAGTATTGGGTAAAAGAGGGGTTGCAACATTCAGAATCTCAGACTGAAGTAGATGCAAAGGAAAACTTGAATGCAGTCTCAATATGGAGCATTATGTCATAGGCATAAAATTTTGGGTGGAGAGGGAGGTGGGAGGGGGGATCGGGATGGGGAATACGTGTAACTCAATGGCTGATTCGTGTCAATGTATGACAAAACCCACTGAAATGTTGTGAAGTAATTAGCCTCCAACTAATAAAATAAAATTTAAAAAAAAAAAAAATTTTTTTTTCAATATAAAGTTAAATGTCTTAATATTGACTTGCTTTGCATTTTTTGTCTAGAATCATGCATTTGATGTGCATATAGAATAACTCTTTGAGAGTACAGACTTTCATTTTGAACAAAATTATTTTCCAAAAGCCTGAATATGACAGATAAAATATAACCATTTATAAGTAATATCTAAGCACATACCTGGTGGCTCAGATGGTAAGGAGTCTGCCTGCAATGCGGGAGACCTGGGTTGGATCCTTGAGTTGGAAAGATCCCCTGGAGAAGGAAATGGCAACCCCACTCCAGTATCCTTGCCTGGAAAATCTCATGGATGGAGGAGCCTGGCCAGCTACTGTCCATGGGGTCGCAAAGAGTTAGACATGACTGAGAGACTTCACTTTCACTTTTACTTTCAAGCACATACTATAGAAACATTGAATATATAGCTCTATCTCTGATATATACAGTAAGTATTAAAAATGATGATATATGTGGATATGTGTCTTAACATAAAGTATTTGAGCACTTAACTATTCATCAGTTCAATAAATATTTACAAAGTATCAGGCACTGGACTATGATTTCATGATACATATTTATAGAGATGATTAAGTCGCATATCCTATGCTTTCAAGATGTACAGTTTAATTACAAAGTCAATTATGTATGCAGATGGATTATAGAACAACATGGTATATGCTGATAGTGTATGATAGAAATATATATTTGACCTGGTGATATCTGTTTCTGAGACTTCCTTGAGATGATTTTAAAAAGTTTTAAAGAATGAGTAGAGTTAAGAAAAATTCTTTTATATGCTCTCTCAGAGTTTCCTGCTCTTTTCTACTTTTGAGACTTGATCATACTATTTCCTCTATGGGAAGGTCTTTGCAACTTCAGTCCCTCAACCCCAGCTTGTCAGTTGCATACAGTCACTCTGAATCAATTCATTTCAGAGGTCTTCATGATGACAACACAGAATCATGCTTTTCCCTCACCCTATCTTATTACCTCTTTAAACAGTTTCTCATTAATGTATTATCTGTGAATACATCACATTCTGTTTGACTGACCATATCGTTGAAAGCAGGGATGATATTTAGTTATCCTCATATCACAGACAAATCCTTTCACAGTTTTTGTACTGAAAAAAAGTATTTACTGGGATACATTTCCCTCATTTAGCATAGAACATAATCAGGTCTTTTATATGATAGGCATGTGTGGGAAAAGGTATGACTCTGGAGGGCGGGGGGCTAGTAAGGAGGGAGTCACTAAGGCTGTCTATGGACATAGATTTTAGCAATCAAAGAAAAATGTCACAACAATTAAAAATAAAGAGTAAGATATTAGTGTCTCTCTTCTCTGAAATATCCAGTGTTCTCTGTATACTAAGTGTTAGGAGGGACAAGATATAAGATGGCCTAAAGACTTCTGGTGGAAAGTTGCTTCTTTACTCCATAGAGTGATGGATACCATGTCAATGTCTTATCCAAACCCAGTAGCCATTCCATCAAATATGCTTTCCAGAGGTTTTCCATTGTCATTCCCATTTAATGACATTAAGATTTAAACTGAATAACTTCTACTAGATATCTGAAATGGTTGAAAATCTTTGGTTTAATCATCACTGAGTATGTTTTTTACCTTAATATGGGGTAAAAGAGATTTTCAGCAAATTGTTATTCTTCAGCATTAAGATACTCTGTAGTTTTTAGAACTCTCAGATACCTAAAGTTTATAATGTTATTTCTAATTATGGAAAGATATCCAGATACCTCTTGCTAAAAATTTGCAATTGCTGGGGTCCCATTTTTGGACTTCCCTTCATGGATCATAGCCTTGTCTTGGCAAAGGGACTTGTGTAACTCAGTGAAAATATGAGCCTTGCCGTGCAGGCCATCCATGATGGACAGGTCATAGTAAAGACTTCTGACAAGACCTAGTCTCCTGCAGGAGGGAATGGTACACTGGAACTCTATGAACAATATGAAAAGGCAAAACATATGACACCAGAAAATAAGCCTACCATCCCCCACCCCCAAGGTTGGAAGGTGGCCATTGTACTACTAGGGAAGAGCAGAGGTCAAGTACTAATAGCTCCAGAAAGAATGAAGTGACTGGGCCAAAGCAGAAATGACGCTCGGTCATAGATGTGTCTGGTGGTGAAAGTAAAGTTCAGTGCTGTAAGAACAATACTGCATAGTAATCTGGAATGTCAGATCCATGAATCAAGATGAATTAAATGTGGTCAAGCAGGAGATGGCAAGAATGAACATCAACATCTTAGGAATCAGTGAACTAAAATGGATGGGAATGGGTGAATTTAATTCAGATGACCGTTATATCTACTAATGTGGGCAAGAATCCCTTAGAAGAAATGGATTAGCCTTCACAGTCAATAGAAGAGTCAGAAATGCAGTACTTCGGTGCAATCTCAAAAATGACAGAATCATCTTGGTATGTTTCCAAGGCAAACCATTCAGTATCACAATAATCTAAGTCTGTTCTCCAACCACCGATGCTGAAGGAGCTAAGTTTGACTTGTTCTCGGAAGACCTACAGCACCTTCTAGAACTAACACCAAAAGAGATGTCTTTTTCATCATAGGGGACTGAAATGCAAAAGTAAGAAATCAAAAGATAAGTGAAAGTCTAAAAGGGAGAGGATATATTCATACTTATGACTGATTCATGTTAAGGTTTGACAGAAAACAGCAAAATTCTATAAAGCAGTTATCGGTTTACTAAAAAAATAAATTAAAAGAAAAGAGATACCTGGAGTAACAGTCAAGTTTGTCCTTGGGGTACAAAATGAAGCTGGGCAAAGGCTAACAGAGTTTTGCCAAGAGAACCCACTGGTCATAGTAAATAGCCTCTTCGAACAACACAAGAGACAACTCTACAAATGGACGTCACCAGATGATCAATGCCAAAATCAGACTGATTATGTTCTTTGCAGCCAAAGATAGAAATACTCTATACAGTCAGCAAAAACAAAAAGTGGAGCAGACTGTGGCTTATATCATCAGCTCCTTATTACAAAAGTCAGACTTAAATTGAAGAAAGTAGGGAAAAACACTAGGCCAGTCAGATACGACCTAAATCAAATTCCTTATAATTATACAGTAGAGGTGATGAATAGCTTCAAAACATTAGATCTGGTAGACAGAGTGCCTAAGTAACTATGGACAGAAGCTCAGAACATTGTACAGAAGGCGGTGAGCAAAACTATCCCAAAGAAAAAGAAATGCAAGAAGACAAATTGGTTGTCTGATGAGGCTTTACTAATAGCTGAGAAAAGAAGAGAAGCAAAAAGAAAGGGAGAAGGGGAAGGATATACCCAACTGAATGATGAGTTCCAGAGAATAGCATGGAGAGATAGGAAGGCCTTCTTAAATGAACAAAGCCAAGATATAGAGGAAAACAGCAGAATGGGAAAGACTAGAGAGCCCTTCAAGAAAATTGGAGATATCAAGGGAACATTTCATGCAAGGATGGGCATGATAAAGAACAGAACCTGTAAGGACCTAACAGAAACAGAAGAGATTAAGAAGAGGTGGCAAGAATACACAGAAGAACTATACAAAAAAAACTCTTAATGTCCCGGATAAGCACAATGGAGTGGTTACTCACCTAGAGCCAGACATCATGGAGTGTGACGTCTAGTGTGCCTTAGGAAACATTACTACAAACAAAGCTGGTAATGGAATCCCAGGTGATGGAATTCCAGTTGAGCTATCTCAAATCATAAAAGGTGATGCTGTGAAATTGCTACACTTAATATGTCAGCAAATTTGGAAAACTTAGCAGTGGCCACAAGACTGAAAGAGATCAGTTTCATTGCAGTCCAAAAGGAGGGCAATTTCAAAGAGTGTTTAAACTACCAGACAGTTGTGCCCATTTCACATGTTATAAAAGTAACACTCAAAATTCTTCAAGCCAGGCTTTAATAGTACGTGAATCAAAAACTTTCAGATATACAACCTGGATTTCCAAGAGACAGAAAATCAGAGATCAAATTGCCAACATCCATTGGATCATAAAGAAAGCAAGGAAATTCCAGAAAAAACATCTACTTCATTGACTATGCTAAAGCCTTTGACTGTATGGATCACAACAAACTGAAAAATTCCTAAAGAGATGGAAATACCACATCGCCTACCTGTCTACTGAGATACCTGGAAGCAAGTCAAGAAGCAGCAAAACTAGACATGGAACAATCAGCTGGTTCAAAATTAGGAAAGGAGTACATCAAGGTTGTATATTGTCACCCTGCTTATTTAACTTATATGAAGAGTACATCATGTAGCATGCCATAATTTATGAATGACAAGCTGGAATCAAGATTGCTGGGCCAAATATCAACAACCTCAGATATGCAGCTGGTACAACTATAATGGCAGAAAGTGAAGAGAAACTAAAGAGCCTCTTGATGAGGGTGAAAGAGGAGAGTGGAAAATCTGGTTTGAAACTAAACATTAAAACACTAAGATCATGGCATCCAGGCTCATCACTTCATGGCAAGTAGACAGGTAAAAAAGTGTAATCAGTGACAGATTTTATTTTTTTGGGCTCCAAAATCACTGTGAATGGTGATTGCAGCCATGAAATTGAAAGATGCTTGCTCCTTGGAAGGAAAGTCTTTACAAATCTAGACAGCATCTTAAAAAACAGAAACATCACTTTGCCAACAAAGGCCCATGTAGTCAAAGCTATGATTTTTCTAGTAGTCCTGTACGGATGTGACAGTTGGACCATAAAGAAGGCTGAGTGCCAAATAATTGATGCTTTCAAATTGTAGTCCTAAAGAATATCCTTGAGAGTCCCCTGGGCTGTAAGGAGATCAAACCAGTCAGTCCTAAAGTAAATCAACCCTAAATAGTCATTGGAAGGACTGATGCTGAAGTTGAAGCTTTGATATTGTGACCACCTGATGTGACAACCCAGCTCATTGAAAAAGAGTTGGGAAAGATTCCAGGCAAAAGGAGAATGGGATGGCAGAGGATGAGAAAGTTAGATAGCATCACTAACTCAATGAACATGAATTTGAGCAAACTCCAGGAGATATTGGAGTACAGGGGAGCCTAGCATACTGCTATTAATGGAGCCACAAAGAGTTGGACACAACTTAGTGACTGAAAAAAACAGCGTTTTTGGACACAGCAATTCAATATAATGATGCTTTGAAGAGAAACACACAGTGGTGCTGGGAAAACAGGTCAACCACTTGCAAAAGAATGAAACTAGAACACTTTTTTTTTAGAGATCTAAATGTAAGACCAGAAACTATAAAACTCCTAGAGGAGAACATAGGCAAAACACTCTCCGACATAAATCACAGCAGGATCCTCTATGACCCACCTCCCAGAATATTGGGAATAAAAGCAAAAATAAATGGGACCTAATGAAACTTAAAAGCTTTTGCACAACAAAGGAAACTATAAGCAAGGTGAAAAGACAGCCCTCAGACTGGGAGAAAATAATAGCAAATGAAGCAACAAAGGATTAATCTCAAAAATATACAAGCAACTCCTGAAGCTCAATTCCAGAAAAATGAATGACCCAATCAAAAAATGAGCCAAAGATCTAAACAGACATTTCTCCAAAGAAGACATACAGATGGCTAACAAACACATGAAAAGATGCTCAATATCACTCATTATCAGAGAAATGCAAATCAAAACCACAATGAGGTACCATTACACGCCAGTCAGAATGGCTGCTATCCAAAAGTCTACCAGCAATAAATGCTGGAGAGGGTGTGGAGAAAAGGGAACCCTCTTACACTGTTGGTGGGAATGCAAACTAGTACAGCCACTATGGAAAACAGTGTGGAGATTTCTTTAAAAACTGTAAATAGAACTGCCATATGACCCAGCAATCCCACTTCTGGGCATACACACTGAGGAATCCAGATCTGAAAGAGACACGTGCACCCCAATGTTCATCGCAGCACTGTTTATAATAGCCAGGACATGGAAGCAACCTAGATGCCCATCAGCAGACGAATGGATAAGGAAGCTGTGGTACATATACACCATGGAATATTACTCAGCCATTAAAAAGAATTCATCTGAATCAGTTCTAATGAGGTGGATGAAACTGGAGCCCATTATACAGAGTAAAGTAAGCCAGAAAGATAAAGACTGATACAGTATACTAATGCATATATATGGAATTTAGAAAGATGGTAATGATAACCCTATATGCAAAACAGAAAAAGAGACACAGATGTACAGAACAGACTTTGGGACTCTGTGGGAGAAGGGGAGGGTAGGATGTTTTGAGAGGACAGCATCAAAACCTGTATATTATCAAGGGTGAAACAGACCACCAGCCTAGGTTGGATGCATGAGACAAGTGCTCGGGTCTGGTGTACTGGGAAGACCCAGAGGGATTGGGTGGAGAGGGAGGTGGGAGCGGGGATCGGGATGGGGAATACATGCAAATCCATGGCTGATTCATGTCAATGTATAGCAAAAAACCACTACAATATTGTAAAGTAATTAGCCTCCAACTAATAAAAATAAATAGAAAAAAGAAAAAAATGAGCAGGACATCACATACTTATATTAAAATTTATGTGGTATAATAAAAAGATATCAAATTATTCATTAATCAGTGATAACTTCTTATCAAAATAAAAATCAATGCTCAGAAAAATGCTTTCAAAATTTCACAAAGAACTTAGTGTACCTTAAATAAAGTCTATGCTAGAAACAGACTTAAGGAATTTATTCTCACTTTTTAAAAGTTTGGGTAATTAATTCTTCATAAATCTTTTAAACAACAACAACAAAAAAATGCATGGCATTTTTCTTCAAAAGGAAGTTTGGAAAGCAGGCTTTAAATCAACTTGTTTGAAAGTTGAGCTAAATGAATTCTATTCTAAACTTCAGCTGTGCTGTTGATGAGAAAGAAAAGCTGCTATCTGAAATGAGGTCAAGTTCATAGTTGCCCCAAAGGCAACTGTTCTCATGTGTTTGAGAGTTTCAGTTCTGCACCTGCAATGTGATAGTGCCAGAAGTACTGACTCAACTGCCCAGCTGTCCCGTCCGTCAGATGCCTAGACTCAGCTTGTTATTACAGCACATCTAAAAATTAGCTCAAGACAATGAGGAGAACACATCATATATCCGATCTGGGTTCACATCACTATTTGCCCACCAATGCAATGTTTTTTTAATTTTGACATCTATAGTACGTAAAAAGATGATTCTGGAACATATAGTTTATATGAAGATAATTCATGATCATCACATGGTTGTACAATGCCCTCTGCTTTTAGCAGCAGGTAGGAGTTCTTCAGAAGGGCATATACTGTTCTTGGCATTTTATTATTTTGTGAATTCTCAGAAACAAATTTCACAGGTGCTAAGCAATTAAATCATTGTGAAAATGAAATACAGTGTTTTATTACTCAAAGTACTATGAAAGACTGATAGAGATACCAGAGTCCTAGCTGTATCTGAATGTGTCTGCTTTGTGAACATTCACAGGATTTACATGTCAGGGATGAGTGACCAGTAGTGACCCCTGCCGTCCTGAAAGGCACATGCTGCTCTGATCCTGTCCTATCTGGTGTCAGAGATGTAGCATTATGGTTCATTTCTGATTTTATTGATCACCTTGCTCTCTTTTCTTCACTAATTTTTCTCCCTCTTTCTCTCCAATGATTGGGGGAACCCAAGGAATGGAAACATCCTTCATGATTCTGTAATAACTCCCCACCCTCATTAGGACTTCTTTCCTGATAATGTCATTTAGTAAAACTGTTCAAACTTCCATTCCCCATGTCTGTTTCAAATGACAATTTCCTTGTTTTGTCTTCTCTATAAATTGCAGAAAATGTTTCTTGACATGTGATTATTCAAACATCTGAACTTAGTTAATTGGAAATTCTTCAGCATTGCATTTATTCCTGGCTTTTCTCATCCCTAATGATTCCAGTCCATGTGATCTCGGGATTTAAGATGCTTCATTTTCCTATGACACATTTTCCAAAAAATGTCTACTCCCTGAGACATGGGAAATGCCTTCTCTCAGTGTCCGTTCTTTGCTTAGCTCTGGCTGTTCTCTTTGGCTCTGATTTTCGTCTGTACCTCATTAGCTATACTCCTGTAGTAGTCGTGATGGAGTAAAAGAGGGAGAGGAGAGGAAGAGAAAAAAGTCTGTTGTGGTGGAAGTGAAGGTGGTGGTATAAAGTGAGACTGCACAAATCTGCAGCTGAGATAGCAAAACTATTTTCAGCTTGTACACTGAATAAAAATGTGTTTTCACTGTATGGGATTCTAGCTTTCAGAAGGAGAGTCTGTCCAGTTTGAATAATGCTTGAAAACTGTTTGTTTTTTTAAAATTTTTTTCTACTGTGCATAAATTTTGGAGCCTCTGACATTTCCTTTTGCAGTATTTTAAAACATAGAATCTTCACCTCCACTAACAACCAAGAATTTTGCTGTAAGCCAGTTTATTACCTTCACATGTAAACCATACTACACGAGAAGTTTGTGTAGAATGAATGACAATAAGTTGATAAAAAAAAGTGTTTGCCTCTCTTTCTAATACTACAGAAGCCCCAATTTTTACTGTGTTTACTGTTTCACTCTACTAAAACAAGTACAGACAGAAAGAAATGCTGTGGTTTGTTTTACTCATCAGAGAGAAATCAGAAACTTACTGCTAATGGAGTTTGCTAAATACAAATTGCTGGAGCAAGAGTTAATGACCTACTTTGCCTCCCATTGAGTGTCATATACTGTATTATTTTGCTTTTCATTTACCAAAAAAAATGTTCAAAGTTGTATATGGGTGATTATTTAGTAGGCCCATCTTAGACAAAAGATTCCAGAATAATCTTTTGGTATTCTGTGCATGCATGCACAGACACACAGATGCGTGCATACACGTATCTTCCTAAGATTTCTGCCAAAATTGAATAAGCAAAGTGCTTTTACATTAAGCACAGTGGATTTATATCCTCTCCAATTTCAGTGTGCTTAGTTAACCCTACTAACTTTTTTCTATTAAAAAGAGCTGCTAATACATACCTGAATGAATTGATATAATGTCAATAATCAGGCATATGGAACTCCTTTCTGTATCTGAAAGACTATGAGGGGCTTTCAAAGCTAGAGATGTTAGATTTCTTCATATTCAGAATCTCAAAGAAACATTCATTTTTCTTTAAATTGCTTTTAAATATACTCTAATATATGTAACTACTGAAATATGTAAGACTTTAAGCTTATCGCAGCAGAGTTTTTATTTAATTAACATGCACAAAACTTTGAAAAATATGGAAAAAAATATACTTTCTTAGGCAGTTCAGCATGGGAGACATGTGTTGTTATTTGAGCAGTAATACTTTATTTACCTATGAAGGATACCATGATCCCTTGTGGGACTGTGGGCCATCTTTCATGGTCTGAGTAGGATTCGGGGATTTTTCCATCCTGTGTTCTATATTTTGGCACTCTTCTTTGCAGTTGGAACCATCTTCATTGTACAAATATATATTACTTTGAAGTTGGTGATGACAGTCTTTTTTGGAAAACATACTAACAGAGGTTAACTTTCTGAAATCCATATATACAAGGTCAGGAAGTCTTTATAGTTCCTATATAATACATGAACAGAACCAGCACACCCCTCATAAATGACAATAATCAATGACATCTGTATCATTGTGTCAAAACACTCACAGGTTCATGTTCTAAGACACTCAGTTGTGTCTGACTCTGTGCGACCCCATGGACTGTCGTGCGGTAGGCTCCTCTGTCCATGAGATTCTCCTGGCAAGAATACTGAAGTGAGGTGTCCCTTCCTTCTGCAGGGGATCTTCCTGACCCAGAGACTGAACCCACCTCTCTTACATCACCTGCATTGGCAGGTGAATTCTTTACCACTGAGCCACCTGGGAAGCCCCACTCATAGATTGATCATGGTCTAATGTTGTAGGCAAGCAGAGGTGCCATGTTCCTTACCTCTCATTTATCCTTCCTTATGATGTGAGTGTGGAAAGATGTGCTGTGTTAGAGTCCATAATGTAGTTTTCAAACTAATGTTGATTTGCCACATCATGTTAAAATTGATCAAAGCATGAGTTTAAAAAAAAAGCTGAGATCAACTACTTACTTACTTAGAGGGCATAGATTCTCCAGGTTCACAGGGAAATACTTCTAGTTCCTAAGATTCTAGTTTACTAAGCAGTTAAGCCACTGAGTCAGAGATTTTTCAGTGTCTGAACATATTCACATGATGAAAAAAAAATCACTTTTCTTTAGATATTTTAAGTTGACTTTAACAATATCAGCAATTTGTAATAGAAGACTTTAAGAAATTTAAATCTGTTTTGTTTGGATGTTAAATTAAGAAAAGGAAAACTTTCTGGTATTTCTTGTTTTGTATCTCATAGTTACTTGTTTCTCCAAATAAATATTGTTTGTAAATTCCATGATGTCTACTAACTAAATAAAACACTGAAACACTTCAGATCCTTTGTTAAGGAAATTCAGATTAACAAAGGATTAAAAAGTTAAAAAAAAAAACAAACTAGAATAAGTAATTTAAAGGGATGATTTTATACTAAAAAAAAAAAAAAGAATTCCTGAGAACTGGTTTCTGTAGGATTTGAGATGAAGAGTTGAAATGGTATATTGATAGCACTTGTAATGGTTACAACTAAACTAAACTCAGATGACTATTGAAAAATTAAGTGACAGTCTTCACACACACACACACACCTATACATTTACAACAGGGATTATCTCCCCAGAATTCCTCATATTAATCTTACCATTGTGTAATAGCTGTTTATTTTGATTATTTTGACCTATCCCCAGTTGTTAGACTGGTAATGATTCACTTAAGCTCTTCAGCTATCAGCTAAGGTGGCTTCGCTGATTAGTTCAGGGAAGGAGTGATCATCACCTTTGTCTGCCCATTCAGAATAAAGCTCAGGAAAGTCATTAAATGATGTTGGTAGTGGTGAGTAGTATCTCCTTTCTCTTTAAAACCATATTATGTATATGTAGAATTAAAGCTGCCTCAAGTACTTTGCTTCCTTTGAAGCACATCTTGTGGAGGAAACTGATAAACAAAAAAGATCAGAATAAATGAAATTGCCAAAAAGTGAATCTGAAGTCTGATCAAAACATCCTTGGAGCTTAGCCTTTAGACTTAGTCCCTTTAAACCAGTTTTAATTTTATTTTCTGTTGCTTGCTAGTGAAAGTATCTTAAATTATAAAATGAGTCAAAAGTCATAACATGGTCCCTGATTTATCATATAGATATGCAGCTATCAAACAACTGGGAATTGTTTTCAATTTACTGGGCACTTTCCATCAAATTTTGCACATCCCATCAGGCACTATTAAACAGTCTTCAATCATATACAGTGCTTCAGTTCCACAATGCTTTAGTTTTAAAGTTATTCTCGATACGGCAGTAGTTTGTGTGCCTGCATGCAAGCTAAGTTGTGTCAGTTGTGTTAAACTCTTTGCAACCCAATGGAATGCCAGGCTCCTCTCTTCATGGGATTCTCCAGACAAGAATTCTGGAGTGGGTTGCCGTGCCCTCTTCCAAGGGAGCTTCCCACCCCACGGATTGAACACTTGTCTCTTATGTCTCCTGCACCTGCAGGTGGGTTCTCTATGGCTAGTGCCACCTGGGAAGCCCCACGGCAGTAGTTTAATTTATGTCAAATGGTTAAGAGCGTGATATGAACCACCCCAGTGAGAGGAATTTTAAAGAGAGAAAAATGAAAAATCCAAACAAAAAGTCATTTTAATTGGGCAAAAGTTAACATTAGTAATAAAGCTACTGTTTCCTAGGTACATACTACATGTCACAGACTTTATACATACTAGATTATGATTAATCCTGTATCAACTCTGTGAGGTCTGCTTTGTTAGCATAATTTTAGAGCTGAACAAACTGAGTCTCAGGGAATTTTGATAATGAGTAAGATTTATTCAGGTAATAAGTGAAATCTTATAAATATCCAAATTCCTGTAGATCCATAAATCATGCATTCTAGTCACTCAAATGCTTCCCTTTCACAAATTTATTTTCACAAAAATTTACTGAAGATCTGGAATATACAAATTACTAGATCAGAGAGTGAGAGTAAAACAAAATCATCAAATACATTTCCTGAAATCCAGTTCCATCTATCTATATATATATGTATATATATATACACACACATGCCTTCTGATCAGGTACCATCGATTCTAATTCTGAAATTATGGGCTGTTTCTGGGATAGAGTTTCATTTGAGCTCAAACTAAGCAGAAATGAATATTGTTGTAGATAAGGAGATGGAGAGGCCATTGTAGTTTGAAAATCATTTTTGAATTAATGTATGAGAAGCAGTAAACTTCAGATCACATAGAGTGTGGACCCAAGAAACAGTCTGACTTGGTGAGAAATAGGTAGTAAGAGCAGAATCTAGGAAGAAAAAAATATAACCAGATTTTCTAGGTTCAGAGATTGCATACCTAAGATCCATGGACTATATGCTTAGTCTGTATGGTTGCTTAATGTGACTTGAAAGTGTTTCTAAAATGTTTGAATGATTCCAATCTTGATCTGTGACCTTTAGCTCCCACAGTCTCTACCAAGCAGCTTCACTCATTCTTAGTATACCCCGCCTGGGACCTGACAAGACTCTGGAAGATTCTGAATATTATTGGGGAAAATGGGCAGGAGGGACCTGGAAGTGACATGGTCTCAATTGCTTCTACATAAATAACTCAAATAATAACATAGGAGATAAGTAGGGCTACTGAATAAATGAACAGTATTGAGGCTAGTTAAGAGGTGAGTACAATAATATCTGTTCCATTAAAATAATAATAAAGCCATGATCTAGACCAGTGGTGTCAGGAGTAGAAAATGCAAGACTGATTCCAGAGCTTCAGAGTAGACTGAACAGGATGTTCTGTTAGCACATAAGAGAATAAACACAAGTCATCATCATTGAGAGGGCTTATCAAAGAGAAATAGAATACACACATACAAATACCATGAACAACTTTTGATTTACATGTGAAGATATTTCTGATGGGTAGTGTTAATTCTATCAACGCCTCTTAATTTTGGAAATGAACCTGAATGTATTAGTTAATACACTGGAGTGCTTGGTGTAACTTAGGACTTAACCACTTTTAACAAAACCAACAGTTTTCATTCCTTGGTCTTGAAAGTTTTACATTTGGGGGAAACTGTCCTTAGCATAAGTTCTTTAATGTGTCTTTTATTTTCACATGTATATGGCAAAATGTACCTGGTTGGTGAAAGTTTTCACTCAAGATCTGACTGTGATACAACACAAATGCAGTTAGCTTTAGACTGAGATGTGGTGTGTGTGGAACATTTTGAGTCAGAATATGAATTCTGTGTGTCTTTAGCACAATTAGGCACACTAAATATAGAAAATGTCTTTCCCTTTTCCATATCTAGATGTAGAATGGTTTTGACTTGAAAAATATTTTATCCTCATCATATATATGAATGCTTCTGTCAGCTTTTGGTCATAGGAGGTGAAGAGTGAAGATCATGTGGCTGCACAGATTACGTGCAAGCTAGTGTATCTTCATTTCTTGCCAGGGCAGAGAGTGGAAAACAACTGCCCTGAACTTGGCACAGTGCTTCCTGGGACCCTTTGTTGCTGAGCCACATATGGGCTCATTTGAGAATTAATAATCCAGAATCTTGGAAGCATATGGTCAACTAATCCAATTATTATTTATCCCGAAGGCCATAGACTTGATAGCGCTTTATGTGAGTGGGTTGAGTTTCCCTTGAAGATAAGGGAAGTTTCTATTGTCAAATCCTGGGGAAAAGTCAACTGTAGGAGGAAATGAAGTATCTCTTAACAACAACTAGGAAAGCTACTACTTTCTGGATTTTCAGGGAATCTGTACCTGAGATAAAAATACATGGAAATATTTTGAAATTTCTGAGAGTCTAAGTATGTTATGTCTGTCACATGAAGGCTGACCAGGGCTAGACAGGTTATCATGGCAAATCTTATCCAATTGATCACCCAGTATTTATCTTCTACCACTTTATAGCTTATGATTCCATCTATTTCTCAATTCTCTGCAATAAAAATCATCTGGCAAATTATCATTTTTTAAAATGTATGTCATTTCAATGCCTCCATCCACACTGGTATTACAGTCTCTCACCTTCTTTCCTTATGGCCATCATCCAGAAAGAAGAAACTTTCTAAAACACTAGCCTATTCATGTCACCCTTCTTCCGAAAAGTTTTTGATGAATCCTCATTACTTTGTCACAAAATGATCTTTGAAAGGTTTAGTGACTGAATAAAATGTAATCTTGACAAAGACCCTGCCTCCAATGTTTTAGATACATCTTCCCAAGCAAACCACATGCATATGAAACAGCTTAAGGAGCATTTTTCATGAAAAAAGAAAAGATAATGGGTAAATAATTAAATAAATATATGTTTAAAATCATGCAATATACAGAATAACATTAGGTAAGACCAGACAGCTAAATTTGGAGTCTCATTGATTCTGTCAGTGCAAAAAAAAGAAAAAGGCAAGATTATCCAATTATTATTGCATAGTACTATAGAAGCAGACAAGCTTAAAAGAGTTTGAGAAATGAGGCAATAGATGAATATAATCAGTTGAAATGTAATATAAAAGTACAGTGTTTTGTGGTTCTTAGAAGCAGTGCTTTAGAAGCTAATTCTTCCAGGAATTATATTAAATGTTAGAAACCACAATTTGCTGGTATTCTGATGTTGCTCACTAACCTCTAATTTCTCTTGTTGTAAGTCTGAATGGAAATATATATATATGTATATATTCTCCAGTATACTGTGGTCAATTATTTTACCACATAATATAAAAATATGGACTTGTATTACAGTAAATTTTTGTCACTTAAAAAATCCTGTATTTTAATCTAAACTAGACAAACCATTAGAAAAAGACATATCTACCTCCCTGTCACAAAAAATGTATTCTTTCACACATAGACATCTACATCACATACTTGTGGGCTATACTTGTGCTTTTTTGATTACTTAGGATTCTTTGCTTTAGTAAATAGGCTTATGAAACCTAGCAAAGTAGTCTACAAAGGAATTTGGGGCAAGTTTTAGATTAAAACAAATAACTGATTTCACAATTATACATTTAATCTGCCTTAACCTTAACTCTGTTGACCCATCTCAACCCTCAGCCATTTCAACCAAATTAAAACTTCAACCATTCTTCTACCTTGTTAACAATTGTTTGAAAAACTGAAGGAGAATCTGTCACACTGGTATATGATGCCACTGGAGAGATAGCCTTATTTTTGTAGTAGGTAGAAAATTGAGATGTCCAAGATGATATATTGAGATTGGAAGAATCAGGTTATTGGTACACCAATTAATCTATAATTTTACTAAGAATTTAGTAAATGGTTAATATATTATTAATGGATTGTGAATAAAGCAGGAGGAGACAGATAAAACACTAACTAAATAAACATAAGCTCTATAGAAAAAAATAACAAATAATAGGAAGTAATAGGGAATATTGGTGGTTATAATTTCTAGTTTATATTCAACAGAGAACCAGAGAAGGTCTTGCTGATTATATGACATCTAAGGAATGTATGACAAACCTAGGCAGCATATTAAAAATCAAAGACATTACTTTGCTGACAAAGGTCCATCTAGTCAAAGCTACTTTTTTCCCAGTAGTCAGGTAAGGATGTAAGAGTTGAACCACAAAGAAATATGAGCGTCTAAGATGATGCTTTAGAACTGTGATGCTGGAGAAGACTTTTGAGTGTCCCTTTGACTGCAAGGAGATCAAACCAGACAGTCCTAAAAGAAGTCAACCCTGAATATTCATTGGAAGGACTGATGCTGAAGCTGGAAGTCCAGTACTTTGGCCACCTGATGTGAAGAACTGACTCTTTGGAAACGACCCTCCCTGATGCTGGGAAAGATTGAAAGCGGGAGGAGAAGGGGACGACAGAGGATGAGATGGTTGGGTGGCATCACTGACTCAATGGACATGCATTTGAGCAAGCTCCTGGAGTTGGTGATGAATAGCGAAGCCTGGTATGCTGCAGTCCACGGGGTTTCAAAGAGTCGGACAGGACTGAGTGACTGAACTGAACTAAGGAATGTACAGACCTAAGGATGAATCTGGAGATGGGCACTCAATATAAAGGGAGAGCTAAATACAATGGCATCAAACACATTCACATTGTTTGAGCACTATAAAGAGGCAACCATACAGAACTGAGGGTCCAAAAGGGAGAATGGTAAGAATTCAGGTCAGAGAGGTGAGAGTAAGCCAGATCACAAGGCCTTGAGTACTTTGTTACAAATGGTTTCTTTACCAAAATGCATTCCTCTTCTGATGGGTCATAAAGACTATATATTTCCCAGTGTTATTTGGATCAGATGTGGTCACATGACTCACACCCAATAGAACAGGAAGTGAAGTAATGTGTTGCTTCCCAGGACTTTTGATCATCATACTCTTTCTTTTTTTTACTGACGTGAGGTAGAAAAGCATAGTGACCATGGAAGCCATATGCTTAAGAGGCTGGAGACACAAAATTGAATTTATGGCCTGAACTGCCATGGGCAAGGAAAATATCTTCTAATCAGGAACGTATGTTTTAGAACTTAGAGAATCAAAAGTAAACATTTATTTTATTTAAGCCTTTATACTTTTCTGGCACTGTTTGCTGTGGCATCTAGCATTACCTTAACTAAAGTTGGGCCATTGGAAAAAAACATGCCTTTTACTGAGACAAATAGGAAAATTTGAAATTAACATTATTATTTTTTTCTCTAACATTTTGCAATGTTTTGTGCAGAAGAGTGGCATGATTGGATTTGTAGTTTAGAAACAATGACCCCACTCACAGTATAGAAAATAGTTTACAATAGGAAAAGGATGGAAGGAGGGGAATTGATTAGAGGTTATGGTTTCTAGCCTAGAGAAGGTTGACTTCACCGGATTGGTAGTAGTTGAAGTGGTAGAGTGGTTATATTCTAGATAAAAGACATTATCTGTAAAGCTAGAAAAATTGCTTACAGCCTAAAATGAAAAAGGAATCAAGAATGATAAAGATTTTTTTCAATGAAACAATTGGAAAAAATAGTGATGTTGACTTTTACTGGCATTTTACTTTGACTGAAAGTAACATAATTTGAGGATGATCAGGATATCAAATAGAAATGTCTTTAGCACTAAGTTTAACTAAGTCCAACTTGTTTATTTTTGTTTATTTCCATTGCTCTAGGAAGTTTATTCAGAAAGATTTTGCTGCAAATTTATGTCAGAGAGTGTTCTGCCTATGTTTTACTCTAAGAGTTATATAGTGTTTGGCCTTACATTCAGAAGTTTAATCCATTTTGTATATGGTGTTAGAGAAAGTTCAAATGTTATTCTTCATTTTTTACATGTTGTTGTTGTTCAGTCACTTGGTGGTGTCCAGTTCTTTGTGAACACATAGACTGCAGCACCCTAGGCTCCCCTGTCCTTTGCCATCTCTTGGATCTTGTTCAAACTCACGTCCATCAAGTTGATGATGCCATCCAACGATCTTGTCCTATCTTGTTGCCTTCTCCTCCTGCCTTCAATCTTTCCTAGCATCAGAGCCTTTTCTAATGAGTCAGTACTTCACATAAGGTGGCCAAAGTACTGGAACTTCAGCTTCAACATCAGTCTTTACAAAGAATATTCAGCACTGATTTCCTTTAGGATTTGACCAGTTTGATCTCCTTGAAGTCCAAAGGACTCTCAAGAGTCTTCTCCAACACTACAGTTCAGAAGTATCAATTCTTCCATGCTCAATATTCTTTATGATCCAACTCTTACATTCTTACACAACGACTGGAAAAACCATAGCTTTGGCTATATGGACCTTTGTCAGCAAAATAATGTCTCTGCTTTTTAGTATGCTGTCTATGTTTGTCATAGCTTTTCTTCCAAGGAGCAAGCATCTTTTCATTTCATGGTTGCAGTCATCATCTACAGTGATTTTGGGGCCCAAGAAAATAAAGTCTGTCAGTGTTGCCATTGTTTTCCCATTTATTTCCCATGAAGTGATGGAACCAGATGCCATGATCTTAGTTTTCTGAATGTTGAGTTTTGAGTCAACTTTTTCAGTCTTCTCTTTCACTTTCATCAAGAGGCTCTCTAGTTCTTCTTCACTTTCTACCATAAGGGTGATGTCATCTGCATATCTGAGGTTATTAATCTTTTTCCCGGCAATCTTGATTCCTGTTTGTGCTTCATCCAGCCAAGCATTTTGTATGATGTATTCTGCATGGAAGTTAAATAAGTTATATCCAGCCTTGATATACTCCTTTTCCTATTTGGAACCAGTCCATTCATTGTTCCATGTCCAGTTTTAACTGTTGCTCCTTGACCTGCATACAGATTTCTTTAGAGGCAGATCAGGTGGTCTGGTATTACCATTTCTTGAAGGATTTTCCACAGTTTGTTGTGGTGCACACAGTCAAAGGTTTTGGCATAGTCAATAAAGCAGAAGTAGATGTTTCTCTGGAACTCTCTTGCTTTTCCAGTGATTCAACGGATGTTGGCAATTTGATCTCTGGTTCCTCTTCCTTTTCTAAAACCAGCTGGAACATCTGGAGGTTCGTGGTTCATGTACTGTTGAAGTCTAGCTTGGAGAATTTTGAGCATTACTTTACTAGCATGTGAGATGAGTGCAATTATGTGGTAGCTTGAGTGTTCTTTGGCATTGCCTTTCTTTGGGATTGGAATGAAAACTGGTCTTTTCCAGTCCTGTGGCCACTGCTGAGTTTTCCAAATTTTCTGGCATATTGAGTGCAGCACTTTAACAGCATCAACTTTTAGTATTTGAGATAGCTCAGCTCGAACTCCATCACCCCCATTAGCTTTGTTTGTCGTGATGCTTCTGCTTCTTAAGGTCCACTTGACTTCACACTCTAGGATATTTGGCTCTAGGTGAGTGATCACACCATTGTGGTCATGTGGGTCAATGAAATCTTTTTTCTGTAGTTCTTCTGTGTATTTTTGCCGTCTCTTTTTAACATCTTCTGCTTCTGTTAGGTTCGTACTGTTTCTGTCCTTTATTGTGCCCAACGTTGCATGAAATGTTCTCTTGGTGTCTCTAATTTTCTTGAAGAGATTTTAGTCTTTCCCATTGTATTATTTTCCTCTATTTCTTTGCACTGATCACTTTGGAAGGCTTTCTTATCTCTCCTTGGTCTCTTTGGAGCTCTGCATTCAGATAGATATATCTTTCCTTTTCTCCTTTGTCTTTCACCTCTCGTCTTTTTTCAGCTATTTGTAAGGCCTCCTCAGATAATCATTTTGCCTTCTTGCATTTCTTTTCATTGGGGATGTTTTTGATCACTGCCTCCTGTAGAATGTTATGAAAAGGTTGTTGCTGAATAATAAGACGCCGGGATTCTTGGCCTCCGGAGGAGAGGAATTCAATCCGGGGCCAGAGACAAGGCTGGACTGCTCAGAGCTTTTGTGTAATAAAGTTTTATTAAAGTGTAAAGGAGATAGAGAAAGCTTCTGACATAGGCATCAGAAGGGGGAAGAAAGAGTACCCCCCTGCTCGTCTTTAGCTGTATGTTATATAGTCACTTGCAGTCTGTTAATGAAAAGAAAGGAATGTCTTAAAATTTAGAATGGTACCAGACAATTCATCCCAGGCCATAAAACAGTTGACTTGAGTCTTATAGAAGGGCAGATTACCACACAAATAGTTTTGTTTACATAGATAAGGGGAACAATATCTGAGTATAACATACTGGTTTGTCAAGTAGGTTGAGCCATTTGGGGGAACCAACTTGAAGACAGTTTGGGGTACATTAACATAGCTTAAGACAAACATTTCCATAAGAAAAAATGTATTGGTTAACTCAAGGTTTTGAGAATAGTTAGCTTCAGGTGAAACCAGGTGTCATGGCAACACAGCATTTTAAGTGAAACCTCCTTTTAAATTTGTATAGAGAAGGAAAAAAAAAAAAAATCTCTAGTTTGTTTCTTCCTGCCGCTTAAGAGAGATAAAAATGTCTGGCACGTGCAGCCTATTTCTTCTGCTTGGAGCCCCCTGGCCTTCCTGCCTGTTACCCTCTTATTATGAATCTTGATCCATAGTTCTTTAGGCACTTTGTCTACCAGATCTAATCCCTTGAATCTGTTTGCCACTTCCACTGTATAATTGTAAGGGGCTTGATTAAGGCCATAGCTGAATGACTTATTGTTTTTCCTACTTTCTTCAATTTACGTCTGAATTTTGCAATAAGGAGTTCCTGATCTGAGCCCCAGTCAGTTCCTGGTTTTGTTTTTGCTGATTGTGTAGAGTTCCTCCATCTTTGGCTCTCACATGTAGCTGTCCAGTTTGCCCAGCACTATTTATTGACAATGCTGTCTTTTCTACATTGTGTATTCTTGCCTTCTGTGTCATAGAATAATTGACCATAAGTGCATGGATTTATTTCTGATCTCTCTCTACTGTTCCATTGATTTATTTTTTTGTGTGTCAATATCATACTGCTTTGATTATTATAGCTTTGCAGTTTAGTCTGAATTCAGGAAGCATGATTTCTCCAGCTCTGTTCTTCTTTCTCAAGACTGTTTTGACTTTTGTGTTTTGTACAGATTTTTTATTCATATGTACTTGTTCTGTGAAAAAATGCCATTGGAAATTTGTCAGGGATTTCACTGAATCTGTAGATTGCCTTGGGTAGCATGATCATTGTAACAACACTGATTCATATTGTGTTATTCAAATATCATGTTCTTCAAATCCAAGAACATGATATATCTTTCAATCTGTTTGTGTCATCTCTAGTTTCTTTCATCAGTATCTTATAGTTTCCTGAGTACAGGTCCTTTGCCTCCTAGATAGGTATATTCCTGGGTATTATATTCTTTTTTTTGATGTGATGGTAAATGGGATTATTTCCTCAATTTCTCTTTCTGATAATTTGCTGTTAATGTATACAAATGCAACAGATTTTTGTATGTTGATTAATAGTTGCACAGCATTGCAAATCATCAGGGAATGCAAATGAAAGCCACAGTGAGATACCATCTCATACTTGTCAAAATGGCTTTGTTAAAAGGAACACAAAAAACAAATATTTGAGAAGATGTGGAATAAAGAGAAGCCTTGTAAAATGGTGAAAGTGTAAACTGATGCAGCCACAGTAGAAAACCACATGGAGCTTTCTCACAAAATCTAAAAACAGAACTACATTTTAATCTAGCAATTCCACTATTGGAAATATACTCATAAAAAAAAAGACACTTATTTGAAAATATTTATGTGTCCAATATTTATAGCACTGTTTACAATTGCCAAAATATAGAAGTAACTTAAATGTCCATCAAGAGATGAATGGATAAAGAAGCTGTGGTATGTATATACATACTACACAACAGAATACTACATACACACAGATAATGGAATATTGCTGCTGCTAAGTCGCTTCAGTCGTGTCCGACTCTGTGCGACCCCATAGACAGCAGCCCACCAGGCTCCCCTGTCCCTGGGATTCTCCAGGCAAGAATACCGGAGTGGGCTGGAATACTACTCAGTCATAAAAAAGAATGAAATTTTACCATTTGTAGCAACATAAATAGACTTGGAGGATATTATGCTACGTGAAATAAGTCAAACAGAGAAAGACACATACTGTATGCTATCAATAATACATGAACAATAGAAAATATAGCAAACTAATGAACACAACAGAAAAGAAGCAGACTCACAGATACATAGGACAAACTAGTGGTTATCAGTGGGTGGGGAAGGGCACTATTGGGATGGGAAGTGGTGGATACAAACTATTAGGTTTAAGTTAGGCTACAAAATGTATTTGTACAGGGAATATAGCCAACATTTTGTAATAACTAACTGGAGTATAACTTTAAATTTATAAATAAAAATGATTATAGAAAGTGTATAGTTATTGACAGTGATTAAGTCTATTTAAAATGAATAGTTAAAGGGATGGAAATATTTGTCAATTATATGTGGGATCTTAAAGCAAAACAAAATAAAGTAAAAGATAATATGTGGGATGTGAAAACAAAACAAAAGAACAAATATAAAACAGAAGTAGACTTATAGATTCAGGGAACAAACTAAGGGAAAGGGGCTAAGAGAATAGGTAAAACAGGTGAAGATGATTAGGAGATACAAAATTCCAATTATAAATAAGTTAGTTATGAGAATGTAATGAACATTATAGGAAATATAGTTAATAAGATTATAGTAATTTTGTATGATGACAGATAGTAGTTAGACTCACAGTGGTGACCATTTTTTGATGTTTAAAAATATTGCAACACTATGTTGTATCCCTGAAATTAATATTGTAAGTCAACTATAGTTTTGTTTTTGTTTTTTTTTAAACATTCAAATGGCAAAAAAGAGTGGTCACTCTTTAAGAGTGATTTCAGGGTAACATTGTCATCAGATGAAAACCAGGTTTAAGTTAGAGAAGTGTGTTAGTTGCTCAGTCATGTCCAACTTTTTGCGACCCGTGAACTGTAGCCTGCCAGGTTCCTCTGCCCATGGAATTCTCCAGGCAAGAATTACTGGAGTGGGTTGCCATTTCTTTCCCCAGGGGATCTTCCCAACCCAGGGACTGAACCCAGGTCTCCCTCACTGCAGGCGGATTCTTTACTGTTTGAGCCACCAGGAAAGTCCCAGAGAAGAAATTGATGAAAAGAATGTTTTAATCTTTGCTTCATATAGTAAAACCACTTGGAATTTTTCACAGTACTTATCTTCACTCCCTACCACTGACTCATTATTCTGGTTATGGCCTGTTTATCTTTTCCATTTTTTGTTGTGTATCCCAGGTAAATTTTCAGCCCTCTGTATTGCAATATTTTGTTCTTAAGCTTGTGTGCTAAGTAGCTTCAGTCGTGTCCAGCTCTTTGTGACCCTATGGACTGGACTGTAGCCCACCATACCTCTCTGTCTATGGGATTATCCAGGCAAGGATACTGGAGTGGTTTGCCAGTCCCAACTCAGGGATTGAACCCAAGTCTCTTGTCTCTCCTGCTTTGGCAGGCAGGTTCTTTACCACCAGCGCCATGTGGGAAGCCCCCATTCTTGTAGTTAAATACTTGCTGTTTCCTCCTTTATCTAAGCACTGACATTAAGGAAAAAAAATGATTAATATCTTTTTCTCTCGAAATGGGTACATGGCCAACAAGTTTGGGGTGAATTTTCCTCTGGGGAGAAAAATCAAAATGCAGTCAGTTTTCCAGATCTTTCTATGTTTAAACTTCCCTGATCGTGTATAAATATAAGTGTGCATATATATGAATATGGGTACCTGTGCACACACACATGAGCTGATGGTTTTCTGTTCTTTGTCCCAGATGTCTGCTCACAGTCCCAGGAAAATGGAGGACCTAATCTTCATGAAGGCAGAATGCCAACTCCATGTGGTAGGCTCTGTGAAGTGGGCAGGGAGCACTTTTGGGCCCCTACAGAAGAGCCAGATGGGGGAGCATGAGTTGGAGCCTCTTAGGAAGGTACTGCACAACCTGGTGAGACTCCTGCCATTTCCCTTCCATGCCAGTCTGTTGAAACTTAGAACCTAGAACCAGTCAGTACAAGCATTAGATGGGCGTGAACTGCTGGCATCACTATTCAGTTGTTAAAGCCTCAGTGTTTGCCAACTGAACTTTATATTTTGTGGTCCTCCTAATATTAATTGAGTTTTCTTTGTGTGTATGTATGCTTTTTCAAAAATAATGAGGTATAATTGATATATAACATGATTAGATTCAGGTTTAAAAAAAAGACCTTTATTTGAGGCAAACTGAAGAGTATAACCCAAGAGACACAGATTCAAAAAGTACTTGTAGTCCTCTGGGCTATAAAATGTAATTATAAAGGCAAAAAACCAAAATCACATAAGCTGTTGTCAAGAACTAGGATTGAAACTGATCATTAAGAGTGTTTGTTAAGGAGAGATAGTTTGGGGTTGAAGATTACATAATTACAAAAGAAGCTCTTGAGACTTTAAGTTTATAACTGGCAGCTGCTAGCAGATACTGTTTCGAAAATGACTTGTGGTATCCTTGTCTGATATAGTTCAGAAAATTCATGTTATCAGTAATGTAGATACATGTCTTAAACTGCATCCAAAATGGCCACTCAGGTCCACTCTGGGCACTTGAACCATAGTCACTCCATCTTAATTTTTTAAAATGCATTCTTGTCCATAGTGATTAAAGCATGTGTACAGTGCATGTTTGACAGGGCACAATACAGTGTGTTCTAGTTATCATAAAGTTCAACTTAAATAATGTATAAGCCATAATGACTTCCACATGACTCATTATGTGGATATTTCTTCTACCAAGGTGTACAGCATAATGATTTGATACTTGTACATATTGTGAAATGATCACTACAATAAAATTAGTTAACATCCACCAACAACGTTATTAACAATTTTTTCCTTGTGGTGAGACGTTTTAATATCTTGTTTACCAGCAACTTTGAAATATACAATACAGTGTTAATAACTATAGTTACCATGCTGTGTACTACATTCTTGGCACTTATTTATTTTATAACTGGAAATTTGTAGCTTTAGACTCCCTTTATCTGTTTTACACACATGTCTGCTCCTGCCTCCGGTAACCACAAATATGTTCTCTATGTCTATGAGTTTGTTTTCATTTTTAGACTCCACATGTAAATGGCATTACATGGTAATACTTGTCTTTCTGTCTGACTTATTTCTCTCAGCATAATGCTCACCAGGTGAATCAATGTCACAAGCAGCAAAATTTCCTTTTTTCTGGGTGAATAATACTCTGGATAAATATTGTTTATCCATTTATTTATTGACAGACTCTTAGGTTGCATCTATATTATGGCTATTATGAATAATGCTGCAATGAACATAAGGTTGAATATATCTTTTCCAGTTAGTGTTTTTGTTTTCTTTGGATAAATATGCAGTAAAGGAATTGCTAGGTCATATGATAATTCTCTTTTAATGTTTTGAGGACTCTCCATACTGTTTTCCATAGTGGCTACAACAATTTACTTTCCTACTAACAGTGCTTAAGTGTTCTTTTTTCTCTGCATTCTTCCCAACACTTTTTTTTATCTCCTGTCTTTTTAATAACAACCATTTTAACAGGTATGAGGTCATATCCCCTTATGGTTTTGATTTTCATTTCCCTGATAACTAGTCATCTTGAGCACTTTTTCATGTACCTATTAGCCATCTGTGTATCTTGGGAAAAAGGTCTCTTACATAGTCTGCTCATTTTTTAATTAAATTGTTTGTTTTTTAGCTGTTGCATTGTGAGTTCTTTTAATATTTTGAGTTGTTGTTGTTGTTTAGTCACTAAGTCCTGTCTGACTCTGCAATTTTATGGACTGTAGCCCATCAGGCTCCTTTGTCCAAAGGATTTTCCAGGCAAGAATACTGGAATGGGTTTCCATTTCCTTCTCCGGAGGATCTTCCTGACCCAGAGATCAAATTCATATCTCCTGATTGGCAAGTGGATTCTTTATTACTGAGTCAACTGAGAAGCCTGTTATTAATTTCTTATTATATGTATGATTTGCCAATGTTTTCTCTCAGTCTGTATATTGCCTTTTATTTTGTTGATGATTTCCTTTGCTGTTAAGAAGCTTTGTAGTTTGATATAGTCACAGTTGTTTACTTTCACTTCGATTGCTTTTGTTTTTGATGTAAAGTCCACCCGCCCCCCCCCAAAAAAAAGTCGTTGCAGTACCACTCTCAAGGAGATGCCTGCTTGTGCTTTCTTCTAGGAGTTCTATGGTTTTCAGGTCTTGTGTTCAAACCTTTAATCCGTTTAGAGTTAATTTTTGTGTATGGTGTAAGACAAAGGTCATTTCATTCTTTTACATGTGGCCATCCAGTTTTTGAACACCATTTATTGAAGAGACTATCTTCATAATTCTAGTTGTGGGACATTTGCCTTTTTTACAGATTACCCCCAAGTAGTTGTGCTGTGTAATTGGCATTGAAAAATATTAACTCAGACACTGTAGTAACAAACCAAAAGTAAGAATGCATAAACCAGAAGGAATAAATAACTCTCTTCTTTCTGTTGACACCCATTTCTATAGTTTTATTATAGCACTTACCTTTTGTAGTGCAATACATTTTATATGTCAGTGTGTCTCTGACTAGACTTTGAGTTCCTTAAATTGAGACTCATGTCTAATTCATGTTTGTACTATGTTGAGCTTAACACAGTGACTTTCCCAGACTGGTATGATTTGTTATTGCATGATAACTACGGCATCATTGAGAATATAGAGAATAACAGATTGTACACCCAAACTTTTTTATAAGGTCTTTCCAGGTGGTATTGTCTTCTAAAGTATTTAATATCACTATATTTTATAAATAATATATAATAATTATAATAAATATTGTTCTGTGATATTTCTGTTTCTTAGACCATCAAGCATTTTTATTTTGGACTCGTTGGTAGAAGCTCAAATTTTGTCTTCCAGATAGACATTAAATTTTTTAAAAATACATTGAATTCTGAACTTGAAAAGGTTAATGGTGTTTGGCTATTCAAGATGAGTTATTTCATTTGCTTGTACCTTCATCAAGGAAATTGTGAATGCAAGTTTTCACTGATAACCAGATGCTGTGTTGGTATTAATGTATCCAATTAATCAGAGAGTAATCTTACAACATGGCAAAAATAGAAGGTGAAAGAAGCAACAAACAAAGCAAATACAAATTCCAGTCTTCAAAAATTGCTATTCAGACTTCCCCTCAGAGTCTATAATTTAACCGTATGGTAAGTGGAGATGGTAAACAAAGCATACCCCTAGAGAGGAATTATTTTATTATTCTTAGTCTGAGAATATAGAAACAGTGGAGTCATTATTTTTTAAATGTTTTATTTTCTTCATCCTTTTGCATTTTCATTTGATAGAAAGATTTGACACCCATTTTAAGCTAATTTCACAATTTGATCTAAGCATCGCTGGGTTTAGAAAATGAAGAACTAATGATCAAATTGCCAGCATTCGCTGGATTACAGAGAAAGCAAGAGAATTTCAGGAAAAAAAAATCTCTCTCTGATCGATTATACTAAATCTTTTGACTGTGTGGATCATGGCAAATACTCTCTCTTTCATCCATTATGCTAAATCCTTTGACTGTGTGGATCTTGACTGT
The DNA here is from genome assembly GCF_963930625.1 of Muntiacus reevesi. Lineage (NCBI taxonomy): Eukaryota > Metazoa > Chordata > Mammalia > Artiodactyla > Cervidae > Muntiacus > Muntiacus reevesi. The sequence goes on along the minus strand of NC_089256.1, from coordinate 4,358,953 downwards.
GGAATGCTCTCAGAGAGTTGGAAATACCAGACCATTATACCTGTCTCCTGAGAAACCTGTATGAGGTCAAGAAACAACAGTTAGAACCCCTATAGGGAACAACTGATTATTTCAAGATCAAGAAAGGAGTTTGACAGGACTGTCTGCTGTCACCCTGTTTAACTTATACATTGAGCACATCATGAGAAATCCCAAGCTGAATGAATCACAAGCTAGAATCAAGATAGGCGGGAGAAACATCAGTAACCTTAGATTTGCAGATAATACCACTCTAATGGCAGAAACCAAAGAGGAACTAGAACCTCTTAATGAGGGTGAAGGAGGAAAGAGCCTGCTTAAGACTAGATATTAAAAAAAAACAAAAAACAAAGATCATGGCATCCAACCCCATTACTTCATGGCAAATGGAAGGGGAAAAGGTAGAAGTGGTAACAGGTTTACTCTTCTTGGGCTTCAAAATCACTGGGGACAGTGACAGCAGCCTTGAAATCAGAGGATTGCTTCTTGGCAGGAAAGCAATAACAAACCTAGACAATGTGTTGAAAAACAGAGACATTACTCTGTCTACTAAAAGTCTGTATAGTCTAGGCTGTGGTCTTCCCAATGGTCATGTACAGTTGTGAGATCTGGACAATAAAGAAGGCAGAACACCAAAGAATTGATGCCTTCAAACTATGGTGCTGGAGAAGACTCCTGAAAGTTCCTTGGACAGCAGGGAGATCAAACCAGTCAATCTGAAGTGAAATCAACCCTGAATATTCACTGGAAGGACTGATACTGAAACTGAAGCTCCAGTATTTTGGTCATCTGATGTGCACAGACGACTCATTGGAAATGTCCCTGATTCTGGAAAAGAGTGAGGGCAGAAGGAGAAGAGAGTGTCACAGGATGAGATGGTTGGATAGCATCACCGATACAATGACTGTAAACTTGGGCAAACTCTGGGAGATGGTGAGGGATAGGGAGGCCTGGTGTGCTGCAGTCCATGGGGCCACAAAGAGTCAGAAAAAAGTGGGCAACTGAACAACAGCAACAATCGCTCATGGAAAAAATATGTAATGAGTAGTGAGTATTTTTACAGAGTAATTGATTGTGACTACTACTAAATTGGTTTGGAATCAGCAGTTAATGTTGACAGAGAATATAGAACAGTATTAATCATGTGCTTTTTATCCACCTGGCACTGTGTTGATAAAATCTGAATTTTAAAAAAAGGCATTTTTTAAAAAGGCATTTAAAAAAAAATGGATAACATTTTCATGTTATCCATGAACTCAGTTTATTGCGTCCTACACCTCATCTTCTCTGTCAGCATTCCTGCTGCTTTACTTTACTTCACATTCCAACAAACTTTCACATAGTCTCTTAACTTATTTCCTTCTCTCTTATCTCTCCCAATTCCAATTTCTCTTTTACAGTTGCATTTAAATTTAGAAGTGACTTTGATGGTAAACATGCCTGTCAACCTTCTGCTTAAAAAGAAAACAGGGGAAAAAATAGCTGCTTAATTAAAACTCAAATGGCTTTTGACATTAATGCTCAGATAGTTATGGGCAGATTTTCAGAAATATGACTGAGTTAATGTCAGCAGTAGGTTTGGTTACTCAGGCGAGACTGTTAATGATAGATTGGTCCAAGGAGTCCATTCATGGTAATGAATCCATGTCTGATTGCCTGATTAAATAAATATATAAATAAATAAGTAAGATGAAGTGTTGTTACTGATCGATTGGCATCCAGAGACTTGCTTACTGAGAACAAAAATGTCACTGGTCAGAGATGTACACTTGATTTTGGTAGTTCTATACCTATAGGACTATAATTTATTGATTAAATATGTTTCTAATGAGTTCAAGTGGCTACCTATTATCATGGCTAAAGAACAGTCAGTTTTCCCGAGGATATGAGGATTTCTTTTTAATTCCTCTCTTCCTTTTTAATTTTTCTTCAGTCAAGGCTGCAGGAGAAAATATCACAGATTAACTGGATTCTAATTATTGTTAATTTTCTTTGAATATGAGTAGTTTTGCTTTTGTTTTTGTTTCTTTTTTTGGTGAAGGACTGACTTTATGCTCCAGTATCAACCAGCTTAATTTCATTCTACTTTTGCCTTTTAATTATTTTGTGAACTATCTCTTTGAATAATGGATATATAATATATTTAAGATCCTGTTATGTGTGTGTGTGTGTGTGTGTGTGTGTGTGTGTGTATATATATAGAACAGCTGTGAAGCAAATAAGAAAAGTAATATAAGTAATAATTTATAATTTGTAATCATATAAATTTATAATTTATAATAGTATAAATAATAAAAGTAATAAAATGCAGCACTGGATGTCTCTCTATAAAAAAAAAAAATTACCAAAAAAAACCCCAAAAAAAACATTACCCACAAATGTTCAAGAAAAAAGTCCCAATAACTTCTTAAGTCTATCTGGAATAATCAAATTGGCTTTACTTTTAACTTAGATACGAATTGTTTAATTTTACCTTTAGTGTTAAGCCGGGTAACACATCAAATATTACCAATTGTGTATATTTCCCACCTATGACCAAAAGATAAAGCCAAGGCTATTCTGTCATTTGTCTAATAAATTGAAATTTGATTTTGAGACCAGAGCATGAATTGAACAAATAACTATGTTAGAAAAAATAAGATACACTTTTTTTTACAACCATCTTGTATTTTCCGACTTCTATGGATGAAAGCAGTATTTTCAAGAGTATTTCAAATTAAGATTATTTATTTTTCCAGGGGGGGGTTTTATCTCTTTGGATTATTTTTAAGATTCAGTAAATAGAGCATGATAAAAAGCCATCATCTTCAAATAGAGTGTTCATCTTACAGAACTTGGGAGTGTTATAGATTTTGAATTATAAATTTAAAATGGTAATTGTCCTTAGTGAATCAAAGGGAAATTATACACACACATACACACATAAAGAAGAAATATATGACCAGAGTAACAAAGTTGAATGAGAAAATCAATAATTTCAGGTGTTCCATTGGTCTTAGGTAGAAACTATTTATTTAGTGAAGGTTTCAACTTGTTTTGAAAATCTTGAGTCATTAGATAACTTCTGTTGATCTTCATTTTCTGTATTCTGTCTAGGATCACATTTAAAGATATCAAATTTCAATTTTTTATACAGTCTTTCCATTTTTCCAGAGTTTAAAAATAGAGTCAAGTTCTTAAGCAAGAGACCAGACTTGCATAATTCATAATAATTATCCCAGTAATATGTGCTCCTTTGCTGTTGGACAGATAATGTGGAATATCTCAGATAAGAAATATGATATCTCTAGTTATTGGTTTTTTCCTACTATAGGTGCTGTGGTTTTGACAATATAATGTTTCAAGCCTATTCAAAAATATGAATTCCATTAATAGAATATTTATATAACTAATAAGCAATTATATAAACTATTTACAGATGTTCAAAGTTGTATTCTATATACAACCATTACAGTTTTTATATGATTACAGTTGTAGCATATGATGACTAGATCTTCTATTACTCTAAAAAAATTCCCTAATTAATACTTCATATCATGATCAATCTGTATTGATTGTGACAGATTGTCTCATGGAGAATTTTTAGCAAGTGTCAACTTGAAGCTTTATCTGGTGCTGCCATGCAGCCATTCTGGCTTTGCCAAGTCTTAGTCTCATAAACCCAATGACTCAATCATTTTCAAATTTTTATTGAATTGAGGTCACATATTGTGTGTATATAATGAGATCCATAATTTTTGATGTGGGTTTTTCTTTCTTTTACATAAACATAACTTAGTCGTACACATCAGTTTAGCATGGTTATCTGCTGAAGCATTTTCTAGACATACCATGATCCTTTAACTTTACTGCAACAATTTATTTGGTATCATGAAAGTATCAAGTAATAATCATTCCATAATATACTATATACACACTTATACTTTTATCTTTAGTAATTTGGCATGCTCTTTAAAAAAGGCCACAATTATAGCTATTGGAGTTGATTGACTTCTGGTGAAGATTGGATATTGCAGGTTAATTATTGCCTCCCCAGACTGTCATTGTTACTTTAGACATCAAAACAAAAAGTAATACTTAAGAATATTAATAGAGCATCCAAAATATCAGAATCTGTAGATAAGTACCTCTTACACTGCAGAAGGATAATTGTGAATTGCTCCTCCTTTGGTTAAGGATGATAGATGTGACAAATTGAGAGTGTTTGACTGTGAATGGTAATAGAAGGGAAAGAAAGCAACAATTTTTCACAATCAATTAGCTAAAACATATTCAATATTTTCAGTTAGCAATAGGATTATTCTTCATAGGGTACCATCAGATTTACTGGTTATTCAGTAGAGGTGTTGAATATTCTGTGGTTCATTTTCCTAAGGTTTAAATTGCTCTGGGCCAAGCAGAATAAGTCTTGAGTAGGCTCTGACAGGCAACAGGTCATTGACATGTGTCATGCTGGTAATAATGTCAGAGCATAGCCTAACATTTCATGGACAAATGAAATGATAATGATGATCTTGGGAGAACTAATTTGTACTCATATGCATATTGTTCCTCACATTTTGTTTGTATCATGGAGTTTTTCCCCTTAAGAATTCTAGGACCATAGATGATTCTTCTGATTTTTCCTTTATGTTTTTGAATCGTGCATAGTGTATATATATATTAATGTCAAGATCAGCAATAAAACGATCAAGTTTTAAAAAAACTTATTTCAAAAAATTAAATAATCTTTCGATAGTATACTACTGGGAAGGTTGTGTTTCAAAGTAGATTCTACCTATTATATTTTAGTGGTTCTAACAAGAGACGAAAGAAGTATCTTTTTGAGATGGGTCACCGAATGAGTAATAGGTTGGACTTGGGAAAGAATTTAGAAACATTGGCAATTCCATATACTGAGTGGTTCTATCAAACCAAGGCAAACAAATCATTTACCTGTCAGGCTTTCTACAATTTACTGTCTATTTTAAGAATGTTTTTCACTATATTTGTTCATATTTTAACCCAATTAAAAAAAATTAAATGAAATTCCTTGTTTTCTGTAACTTTTAAAGCTGGTTAAGTAGCCTCCTTCTTTTTTTCTGTGAAAATCCCTTTAAAATTTACTCTGAAAATCTGATGTTCTATGGAGGTGGAACTCTTTCAACAAAAAAGCTGAATTATTGTTCACCTATATTTATAAAAATAAATAAACTCCCTTGGAAGTTTAGAGAAGAAACAGGGTAATGCTGCCCTCAGAGCATAATTGGGTGAATTCTGCACAGTTGCCTTTTGTTTCTTATGCAACATGGGATGTTACTTCTTCCAATGGGCTTTTGTTGGCAGTTATCTACTGAGAGCCTTGCCCACAGGCTCTCAACTTTATAAGAAGAGAAGTCTTTTTGTCCTTGTTTTTATTTCTGATGCCAGTTGTTTTATCTAGTGCACCATAAGTTTGTTTTGATTTCTAGTGTATTTAATTTCTAAGACTATTTTAATAATATTCCACTACATATTGTTTTGGATTTCTTTTTTATTGGCAATTTTAACTTTGATTTTACTTTTTTAGTTCCTTATTTCTGATAGCAGTGTCCAAGTCTCTCTTTATTTCAGCTTTTAAATCCACACCAAAATACATCAGAGCACTATCTGAAAGTTTCCTGTAGTCAATTTCTCATCTTAATTCTTCTTATTATTCTTATTCTTCTTCTCATCTTAATTCTTTTCAATTTTCTCTATTTGTGGAATATGCTTATAAATGAAAAGCTTGTGAAGTGGACTTGAATAGTATATTTCCTTTTGTTTTCTTCTCAATTTTAAAAATATTTAAAAAGTATAATGATGATATATTTGTAATCTTTTTGTACTGTGATAATTTGGGGGCTTTCCAGGCTTTCCAGGTGGTGCAGTGGTAACAAACCTGCCTGCCAATGCAGGAGGCAGAAGAGACAGGGGTTTCATTCCCGGGTTGGGCAGATCCCTTGTAGAAGAAAATGGCAACCTACTCCATATAGACCTATCCATAAGGTCACAAAGAATCAGACACAACTGAGTAACTAACACTTCTTTTTCAAATAATTTAAATATTTAAAATCAACTGATAATAGGTGCAGAGTGGACCCTTCAATGAGTCTCTTACTCTATTATACCAGCCTATTGTCTAATATCAGATAATTTTACAAATTTCCATTAAAGCCTTAGCTTCTGAAACAATTAAAGCTTACAGTCACTTTCAGAGGTTTATAACTTGTCAGTTTCTTTATTTTCCATGTTGGCCACAAACATTCAGCAGATTATGGAAATAGATATGTACATAGACATAATGGTTGAATCCATGGTTATCTACTATCCCTGATAATCTTCCCTTAACCTTGCCTCTTTCTCTTCCATTCAAGAGGTGCCATATATGAAATATGAGAATGAGCTGTTTGTAAACTGAAACTGAAAGGTTAGTGACTGCTTCAACTCACTCTACTTTCCAGAGGATTAATGTCCCTGGGAGTAAACAAAAGAAATGGCCATGCCAAATCTATGAAAATATTTGATTTCAAAAAAATGAAGAATCTTCATCTATGGAATACATTTAACGTGAGTCCCTGCACTCTGAAACTTGCTTATGGTAAATAAATTTAGGATTTATGAATTTATGGATCATGACCTGCTAGGAATATCATATCTTCTCTATAATTACGAGCATAAAATGAAGTTGTTTCATGACTGAAATACCTCCTTTTATGCAAGCCTTGTCTAAAATGCATCACTTTGTACTTCATATGCTATATATGGACTAATGTCAGTCCTAACGTGGTGAAAAACTTGGTTGCTAATTGATACTTTCAGACTTCTCTATGTTTTGACCTATGTCTTATTATCAATGTTATTTGAGTTTTTAGTAAAGTTTAACACTAAGAACTGTCTCTGCTTCTTTGAATTAACTACTCTGAGCCTTTGTGTTATCAGTCAAACCTTGCTGCTTTAATTTTCCGTGTGTTACTCATTTTTCAATATACCCTATGTTTATGTACATCATGGTTGGTAATCATGGCTATAAAGAATTCAGTCTAACAGTATTTAAATTCATTTGGAGGACTACTAGTAGAAAGAAATTAATAACTAAGTTATGACAGCATAGAGATCCTAAAATGCTATAATGTGATTTTGAGATTTGCCATCAATGGCAGTATGCTGGTCCTTATCTCTGCAGATGGTGACTACAGCCATGAAATTAAAAGATGCTTTCTCCTTGGAAGAAAAGGTATGACAAACCTAGACTACATATTAAAAATCAGAGACATTACTTTGCCAGCAAAGGTCCATATTGTCAAAGCTATGGTTTTTCTGGTAGTCATAAATGGATGTGAGAGTTGGACCATAAAGAAGGCTGAGTGTTGAAGACTTGATGCTTTTGAACTGTAGTGTTGGAGAAGACTCTTGAGAGTCCCTTGGACTGCAAGGAGAGCAAACCAGTCAACATAAAGGAAATCAGTCCTGAATATTTATTTGAAGGACTGATGCTGTAGCTGAAGCTCAAATACTTTTGCCACCTGATGTGAAGAATTGACTCATTTGAAAAGACCCTGATGCGGGAAAGATTGAAGGCAGGAGGAGAAGGGGATGACAGTGCATGAGATAGTTGGACGGCATCACCAGCTCAATGGACATGAATTTGAGTAAACTCTGGGAGATTGTGAAAGACAGGGAAGCCTGATGTGCTGCATTCCATGGGGTCTCAAAGAGTTGGACATGGCTGAGTGACTGAGCAACAGCAACATTGTTGGTATAAGCAATATTTTAGGAGATTCTAAGAGAGGAGACGCATTAGTCAATTTAGGTAAAGCACTGTTGTAGTCATCCAGATGTTTAGAAGGAGATAACAGGTTGATTTGGAGTACTGACAGTGGAAATAAAGTGAAACTATAGAATTTTTTCTTCAAGTTTAAAGGAACAATAAATAAGACTTAGCAACAAATTGAGTACATAGATTATAGTCAGGAATTATATCAAAGAGACTACAAAATTTCTGCCTCGTATCTGAGAATACTTCTATACAATTCCCCAACAAAAGGATGCTCAGTGCTCTGGTGCAGCAGATTTTTGATCCCAAAGGTAAAATTTAAGTCAGACACTTTGTAGGCTGACTGAAGTTGCTGCTGAGAAAGCACATAAAATACGATGTAAGTAGCAACAATAAAGATTTTTGTGTGGCTGATAATTTTCCACATATTAAAGGACAGCACCACCACCTTTATAAGTAAGAATATATGTATATTTGCCTTTTAACTATTTAATATCACACTGTAGTTCACTATGCTTGTGAAGGACAGATTTTGACTGCATTCTAACCAAATGCATGCATTTAATAATGGCTTTATACCATTTCATGCTGTGGAATAAACACAGGCTTTTTCTTTTTTAACCAGTTTGGAGGTTAAGGTATCTATTTTAAATTTTTACAATCTTAATACTAGAGATATCAGCAAGTCTGCAAATTTTGAAAGAACAATATGCAAATTGCTAGTATCCCCTGAGAGGCACTAGTTCTTAAAGAGATTTACTGTGCATTTCAGTAAATATTTCAACTCAAGATATACAGTCAAATGTATGAGTCATGTAGTTAATGTAGTAGTTTCCTGATTGACAGAGCTCTGAAAATGTCACTGACTCTAGGCTGCTCACTGAGGGATGTAGAAACCATAATTGTATTTCTAAAGGTAGAATAGTCCCTAAGGTAGGTTTCCCAAGCATTTCACATCATAAGACAAAGAGAAAAGGATAAAATGTATGTGGTATTTGGGTGTAAAAGGATCAAAGTGGATGGATCATGGATGTCAGTTATTGTTTGGGTCACTCCAGTCCCCACTCAGCTTTCTTAAAATCTGAGGACTTCTACACCTTAATTCAGTCATTTAATAATAGGTAATATATTACATGCTTATAATGGAAAGATGGATATTATATTAAGTTAAAAAGGTGACTTGTTAATGCAATGCTCTTTTGTCATTAGTGAGAAATATATATATAATCCATTTTCTGACTTTCTGAAAAATGGCAGAAATTTGATGCATCTGATTGATATTCTCATTTTTGAAGAATTTATGTCTAAAAGATTGGTAGTAATCTAAAAATGATGATATTATTTGTCCACATAGTGTTTTAGCAGTAATACCCATATCCATTCCATTAACCATTCTTATTCATAAAACTAATACTCATATTTATATTTCTATCTGCCTCATAAACAAATCACTAGACTATAAAAACAAAATCCATTTAAATAATAGCTGGGAGAATAGCATGATTGCCGGGGCATCTCTTCCAGTGTTTTCTTTCCAAGCAATTTCATCCTCTATAAATCATCTATAGCTTAATGTTTTCTAAAGAAGAAACATTTTGACCAGTTTTCATGGCACCTTATGATCAGAATTTCAGTTATCTTTCTAAGAATTTCTTTCATTTTTCCTTTGTGTACCCACATGGCAGCTGTTTTCTGTGGCTGGGTAAGAAATCATCACAAACTTAATGGTTTAAGGCAACACCATATGCACCCAACATAGGAGCACCGCAATATGTAAGGCAAATGCTAACAAGTATGAAAGAGGAAATTAATAGTAACACGATAATAGTGGGATACTTTAATACCCCACTCACAACTATGGATAGATCAACCAGACAGAAAATTAACAAGGAAGCACAAACTTTAAAGGACACAATGGACCAGCTAGACCTAATTGATATCTATAGGATATTTCACCCCAAAACAATCAGCTTCACCTTTTTCTCAAGTGCACATGGAACCTTCTCCAGAATAGATCACATCCTGGGCCGTAAATCTAGCCTTGGTAAATTCAAAAAAATTGAAATCATTCCAGTCATCTTTTCTGACCACAGTGCAGTAAGATTAGATGGGAAAAAAATAATTAAACATCCAAATGTATGGAGGCAAAATAACACGCTTCTGAATAACCAACAAATCATAGAAATCAAAAAAGAAATCAAAATATGCATAGAAACGAATGAAAATGAAAACACAGCAACCCCAAACCTATGGGACACTGTAAAAGCAGTGTAAAGGGAAGGTTCATAACATTACAGGCTTACCTCAAGAAAAAAGAAAAAAGTCAAATAAATGACCTAACTTTACACCTAAAGCAACTAGAGAAAGAAAAAATGAAGAACCCCAGGGTTAGTAGAAGGAAAGAAATCTTAAAAATTAGGGCAGAAATAAATGCAAAAGAAACTAAAGAGACCATAGCAAAAATCAACAAAGCTAAAAGCTGGTTTTTGAAAAGATAAACAAAATTGACAAACCATTAGCAAGACTCATTAAGAAAGAAAGGGAGAAGAACCAAATTAACAAAATTAGAAATGAAAATGGAGGGATCACAACAGACAACACTGAAATACAAAGGATCATAAGAGATTACTACCAGCAGCTCTATGCCAATAAAATGGACAACTTGGAAGAAATGGACAAATTCTTAGAAAAGTATAACTTTCCAAAACTGAACCAGAAAGAAATAGAAGATCTTAACAGAGTCATCACAAGCAAGGAAATCGAAACTGTAATCAGAAGTCTTACAGGAAACAAAAGCCCAGGACCAGATGGCTTCACAGCTGAATTCTACTCAAAATTTAGAGAAGAGCTAACACCTATCTTACTCAAACTCTTCCAGAAAATTGCAGAAGAAGGTAAACTTCCAAACTCATTCTATGAGGCCACCGTCACCCTAATTCCAAAACCAGACAAAGATGCCACAAAAAAAGAAAACTACAGGCCAATATCACTGATGAACATAGATGCAGAAATCCTTAACAAAATTCTAGCAAAGAGAATCCAACAACATATTAAAAAAATCATACATCATGACCAATGGGCTTTATCCCAGGAATGCAAGGATTCTTTAATATCTGCAAATCAATCAATGTAACACACCACATAGACAAATTGAGAGATTAAAAACCATATGATTATCTCAGTAGATGCAGAAAAAGCCTTTGACAAAATTCAACACTCATTTATGATTAAAACTCCCCAGAAAGCAGGAATAGAAGGAACATACCTCAACATAATAAAAGCTATATATGACAAACCCACAGCAAGCATCACCCTCAATGGTGGAAAATTGAAAGCATTTCCCCTAAAATCAGGAACAAGACAAGGGTGTGCCCACTCTCACCACTACTATTCAACATAGTTTTGGAAGTTTTGGCCACAGCAATCAGAGCAGAAAAAGAAGTAAAAGGAATCCAGATAAGAAAAGAAGAAGTGAAACTCTGGCTGTTTGCAGATGACATGATCCTCTATATAGAAAACCCTAAAGACTCTACCGGAAAATTACTAGAGCTAATCAATGAATACAGTAACGTTGCAGGATATAAAATTAACACACAGAAATCCCTTGCATTCCTATATACTAACAATGAGAAAACAGAAAGAAAAATTAAGGAAATAATACCATTCACCATTGCAACAAAAAGAATAAAATACTTAGGAGTATATCTACCTAAAGAAACAAAAGACCTATACATAGAAAACTATAAAACACTGATGAAAGAAATCAAAGAGGACACAAACATATAGAGAAATATACCGTGTTCATGAACTGGAAGAATCCATATTGTCAAAATGGCTATACTACCCAAAGCAATCTATAGATTCAGTGCGATCTCTATCAAGCTACCAACGGTATTTTTCACAGAACTAGAACAAATAATTTCACAATTTGTATGGAAATACAAAAAACCTCGAATAGCCAAAGCAATCTTGAGAAAGAAGAATGGAACTGGAGGAATCAACCTACCTGACTTAAGACTCTACTACAGAGCCACAGTCATCAAGACAGTATGGTACTGGCACAAAGAGAGAAACATAAATCAATGGAACAGAATAGAAAGCCCAGAGATAAATCCACAAACCTATGGACTCCTTATCTTTGACAAAGAAGGCAAGGATATACAATGGAAAAAAGACAACCTCTTTAACAAGGGTGCTGGGAAAACTGGTCAACCACTTGTAAAAGAATGAAACTAGAACACTTTCTAACACAGTACACAAAAATAAACTCAAAATGGATTAAAGATCAAAATGTAAGACCAGAAACTCTAAAACTCCTAGAGGAGAATGTAGGCAAAACACTCTCCGACATAAATCACAGCAGGATCCTCTATGACCCACCTCCCAGAATATTGGAAATAAAAGCAAAAATAAACAAATGGGACCTATTGAAACTTAAAAGCTGTTGCACAACAAAGGAAACTATAAGTAAGGTGAAAAGACAGCCCTCAGATTGGGAGAAAATAATAGCAAATGAAGAAACAGACAAAGGATTAATCTCAAAAATATACAAGCAACACCTGAAGCTCAATTCCAGAAAAATAAATGACCCAATCAAAAAATGGGCCAAAGAACTAAACAGACATTTTTCCAAAGAAGACATCCAGATGGCTAACAAACACATGAAAAGATGCTCAACATCACTCATCATCAGAGAAATGCAAATCAAAACCTCAGTGAGGTACCATTATACACCAGTCAGGATGGCTGCTATCCAAAAGTCTACAAGCAATAAATACTGGAGAGGGTGTGGAGAAAAGGGAACCCTCTTACACTGTTGGTGGGAATGCAAACTAATACAGCCGCTATGGAGAACAGTGTGGAGATTTCTTTAAATACTGGAAATAGAACTGCCATACGACCCAGCAATCCCACTCCTGGGCATACACACTGAGGAAACCAGGTCTGAAAGAGACACGAGCACCCCAATGTTCATCGCAGCACTGTTTATAATAGCCAGGACATGGAAGCAACCTAGATGCCCATCAGCAGATGAATGGATAAGGAAGCTGTGGTACATATACACCATGGAATATTACTCAGCCTTTAAAAAGAATTCATCTGAGTCAGTTCTAATGAGATGGATGAAACTGGAACCCATTATACAGAGTGAAGTACGACAGAAAGATAAAGACCAATACAGTATACTAACGCATATATGTGGAATTTAGAAAGATGGTAATGATAACCCTATATGCAAAACAGAAAAAGAGACACAGATATACAGAACAGACTTTTGGACTCTGTGGGAGAAGGCGAGGGTGGGATGGTTCGAGAGAACAGCATCGAAACATGTATATTATCTATGGTGAAACAGATCACCAGCCCAGGCTGGATGCATGAGACAAGTGGTCAGGGCTGGTGCACTGGGAAGACCCAGAGGGATCGGGTGGAGAGGGAGGTGGGATGGGGGATCAGGATGGGGAATACATGTAAATCCATGGCTGATTCATGTCAATGTATGACAAAACCCACTACAATATTGTAAAGTAATTAGCCTCCCACTAATAAAAATAAACGGAAAAGAAAAAAAAGGCAACACCCATTTATGATGTCACCCTTCAGTAAGGCAGAAATCTGGTGGTCTCTGCTGGGTTCTCTGCTCATGTTCTCACAATCCTGAGGTGTTGGCTGAGCTGACTCAGTGTCTTCCTCCAAGCTCATGTGGTGTTTATGTTGCAGGAAAGGGGACCCCTTCCAGGGCCCAAAAGTGGGCTCTTGTCTAACACTCAGAAATGAATTGCCCGAGGAGACACATGTGCTGACAAAGCAAGAGATTTTATTGGGAAAGGTCACCACCCAGGTGGAAAGCGGTAGGGTAAGGGAACCCAGGAGAACTGCTCTGCCATGTGGCTCACAGTCTTGGGTTTTATGTTGGTGGGATTACTTTCCAGGTGGATGGATTCTGGGAAGTGGAAGAACATGCGGTTTCTCCTTTCGACCGTTCTCGAACTCTTCCGGTTGGTGGTGGCTTATTAGTTCTGTGTTCCTTATCAGGATCTCCTGTCTTAAAACATCTCATGCAGATGCTTACTATGGTTCCTGGCCAGGGTGGGTGGTTTCAATCAGTGTGCTTCCCCTAATATTTACTGAATCATTCCCTTGCAGCAAAAGTTCAGGAAGCCTGAGCTTATGAAGCCTGAATATTCATAGCAATCAGGGAAGAGCATCTCAGAGTTTGAACTTCCTTTGAAGGCATCACTTAACTAGTTCACACTGCTGCTGCTAAGTCACGTTAGTCGTGTCTGAGTCTGTGCGACCCCATAGACTCTTCTCCAGGCAAGAATACTGGAGTGGGTTGCCATTTTCTTCTCCAGTGCATGAAGGTGAAATGTGAAAGTGAAGTTGCTCAGTCGTGTCCGACTCTTAGCGACCCCAGGGACTGCAGCCTACCAGGCTCCTCTATCCATTGGATTTTCCAGGCAAGAGTACTGGAGTGGGGTGCCATCGCCGCCTCCTAGTTCAGAGTACATGAAGACAATGTCTCTCTTTTTTAAATAAATGCTTTATTATTTATTTTAATTTTTATAATTTATTTTTATTTTTGGCTGCTGTGGGTCTTCATAGTTACCCGGACTTGCTCTAGCTGTGGCAAGCAGATGCTACTCTCTAGTTGTGTGTATGTGGGTTTCTCATTGCAGCCACTTCTTTTGTTATGGAGCATGGTCTCTAGGGTTCATAAGCTTCAGCATTTGTGGTACATAAGTTTACTTGCCCCACGGTATGTGTAATCTTCCTGGACCAGGAATTGAACCCATGATCCCTGCATTGACAGGCAGATTCTTAAACCCTGGACCACCAGGAAAGTCCAGGACACTCTCTCTTTGATTAGAGATTTTAGTTACATCTAGAAAAGTCCTGTTTGTCAGAAAAAGTATTATAATCATTGAACTGATCTGCCCTGATATTCACAGGTTATACCACACTCAAGAGCAGTATACTACACAAAGTATTTTATATCAGGGTGCAGAAATCTTAGAGATCATCTTAGAATTCTACCTACCACACCAGCCAGGCTGCACTTCTTGCTCTTCCTTACTCAGGTTTCCCATGTTTTCCCAGTGCTTTCGTTTGTGTACTTCCTTCTGTCTGGAATGATTTCTTCTCCTCAAATTCACATGTGTGAATTTTATATACTTTTTAAATTCAATATTTAGCGTGCTATTACCTCAGTGAAGAAGTTTATTCTCCAAGTATCTCAGCATTTTCAAACTGTTGATTACTACTGTGCTGTGTAAGTAGAATAATGAACATTTACTGTTAAACATATAGAATAGAGTACATTAAAAAATATATTAACAATAACAATAGCATAGAAAATATGAGTATTATATAGAATAAAGATGAACTATTGTTTTGTGACTCATTTGTTTCAGTATTATGTATACAACACAATATAAAATAAATTTATTACTGTGGGTTGAAATAAAAAGAAGTTTGAGAAACACTGCTGCAACAAATCTCTAGAGTCAATTGTCATTTTCTAGCTTGAATTACTGTATCTCTGTGTCATATCTGTCCTGTATTATTCATTCTTTCAAGGAGTAGCTACATTTTATTTATCTTTGCATCTCCCATAGGAGCTAACATGGTGCCTTGCACATAGTATGATCCAATAAAAATGTGAACGAATAAAAGTGTAGTTTGTTTTATATTTTCAGTTTTGTTTTTCAGCAAATAATCAAGTTAAATGTAAATCATTTTTTCTTCATTTTCCTTATTTTATATACAATGTCCTTATTTTTTAAACATAAGAAATACTTTTACTAATAATAAATGATTGTAAATTTCAGGCATTGGTTGTATATAAACATTCAAGTGATTGATTAAAATGTTTCTTCTATTAAATTATTAGATTTCTAGAGAAAATTACATTTTACTTGAATAGTTACTAAATGTCAAGTTCAGAACAACCAGAAATATAATAGGACATAGCAGTTTAAGGCCCTTGGCCTTAGAGTGCTTTCAGTCTACTGGAAGAGGCAGTCAACACATACATTTAAGAATCACACTGAGACTGCCATTATCAAGGCAGAGTTTTGCAGTAGAGCATTGCTGAGAGAACCTACCATAGAGAGAGAGTCAGCAAAGTTTTCTCTAAGGAGGAGAAAGTCAGGAACTTAAGAACTTGGAAATTGTAAGATGCTTTTATTCAAGACCAGAAATAGACAACACTCACAAGTGATACTGTGGAATCATGTGATTATGTCTTAGTAGAAAATATTAACTACTCATGTAATGGTATGTAATCATTCAGTGAATATTATGTTATATGCAAATTTAGCCCTTATACAAAAATTCAAAATTCTTCCTTTCTCCCTTTCTATATATAGGTCTTTTTCTGTACCTATGTACTTACACTTTATTGTTATTTAGTTGTAAGTCTTGTCTTTGAGACCCCAAGAACTGTAGCCCACGAGGCTCCTCTGTTCATCAGATTTTCCAGGCAAGAATACTGTAGCAGGTTGCTATTTCCTTCTCCAGGGGATCTTCCCAACCTAGAGATAGAAGTCTCCTGCATTGCAGGCAGATTCTTTACAGATGAGCCACCAGAGAAGCCCCTTGTTTTGCTTATGTGGTCTAAATGGATTTGTCTGTTCAGAAAATTCTCACGTCTCCATTTGAATTGGGGGGCAGAGTTAATAAAATTATTTTTTAAAACCTGGATTTTAAAAAATGGAGATGTTGATATTAGTGGATATATGCTTTATTAGTCATATCTCTTGCCATAGAATATTCAGATTTAAAAATTACATCTCCAGTTACTTTCCTTATATTTTTTCTGAAGTAAAAAATCTGCTCTCCCTGAAGTTATAACTCAAATTCAGAAGCTGTAGATATTCAGAAACCTAAACAAATATTTTTTCATATACTTCAAAAACATGCCCTTCCTCATTTTGGCTAGAATGTTCAAGTAATGCATTGAAGGATATTTCCATCAAAAATAACCTTAAACAATGCCTTAATATGATACTTACTTGTATACTAATCTAGTTCAATCTAGATTTTCAGTGTAAGATTGCTAGGAGCATTGATGTGGCAAGATAATTAGTTTTTGGTTTTTACTCTCTTTTAGAGTTTAGAGCATACTAGTTCCATATTTAAAGACTTTTAGAACTTACCAAACTGAATGCAAATAATTCAGTGCAGGGTCTTAGGATCTTCAGACCAGATTCTGGCCTCTTATTTCAGTCTACTTGCCAGCTACCCCCTGCATACAGCCTGCATTTTATCCAGACAAAAAATATTCTTGCTCTTTTCTAAGCATGGCCCCTTAATTCTAATATCCATGACTTTACTCTTATTATTCCTTTGCTCATAAAATTTCCTACTTTTCTGAATGTTTTATTTTAATCCATTATCAATGCCCAGCACAAATACAGACGTTTCTGTGTTCCTTAGAAAGAGTATAATCTCCTTCTCCTTCATGTTCTGTAGAAAACTATTTGTGAATTCTGTTATGGTAACTGTCATTCTCTGATTTGTGTTATTATTAGTGAACATTTATCAATTGCTCACCACTAGACTGTAAGTTCACTGTTTGTTCATATTGACGGCCCAAATATGCTCAATGAATATTCTCTGAAAGTTGTTCTTCAGCAGCAACTCTGGGAAGTGTCATGATTTATGCTTTGATTTGTAAGCTTTAAAAGGTATTTAAAGCACTTTTTTTCTCATGGATATTTTTAAACTCATACTTGTTCCTAAAGGAATGATTCAGGTTTCAGACCAACCATTATTTTGAAGTTTTATATTCTTAACTTTTGCCCAGAAGTCATTTGCTAGATTGTCTCTCTTGTGCTCCACTGTTATTGCTCTGCTTTAGACAAGTTTACAGAGTCAAAATGTTGCATGAAGGAATAGTTATGCATTATTCTTAACCATTTTTATTCTCCAACAAGACAGTTTTTTTTTTAACCTTTGCTTAGAAAATCTTAAGTTTTAAGGTTTAAGACTACAGTTCTAAGTAGATGTGCATTTATATGATGTCACATTTTTTACATTTTTATAATTTTTTTACTGTGAAGAATAACTGAAGTTAGAGTGAATTAGTTTTAACTGACTAATGCCACAGGAAGTTATGTTTCTGTCTTTAGTATCAAAGAAACATGCCTCAGTGTTAAACTTTAATAAGATTATGAGCATACTAGAAGCTATGAACAAAACATTCTTTTGTATGTGTGAGGACTACACTAAGAATATCTTCTTCCAGGAAACTGGAGGAGATTGAACTACAGAGCTTGAGATAGAAATGATAAAATTTATTTTCATCTATTAAACTCGTCAGGGTTTGGGGTCTTTACTTGGATCCATGTCTTCTGCTTCCAACATGCATTTTCACTGCATTCTTCTCAGTGTGACTTTTGGGATTGGATAAAAAAAAGTGTTGCCCCTATGCCGGGGTGCTAAAAGAGCTTATTTTTCTGGGTAAAGCGTAAAACAAAAATCCTCTCATCTGAAGTTCTAGCTGTAGATATTAGAGTAGCTGCATGGAAAATGTGATTTATTATTCCATTAAGGATATGATATTTTACTTGCAGGCTTTAGGTACCACACTGCTTCAATTTCTCAGTGATGTAGGCTTGCTTATTCAGATAATAATGAGTACTTACTGATACATTAATAGCAACCTTTAAACTTTGTGATTTTTTTAATAGAAAGAATTTGATAAATCTTTCTGACAACCAGCTGATGTTCAAGCACTTGAACCTGAATAAAAGGCTCTTAATAAATGACTAGATGTTTATAACTTGTAATTCCATTGCCTTGGAAACACATTCGTTTGAATCAAAGTTTTTCTCAGCAGAATATCTGCATTTGAAATTAATTATTGTAATTCATTATTATTTGCATAAAATCTGATGGGAAAACATTGTCTTGGAAATTCTTAGGATTATAGTCTGTAGAAAGCAGTCTAGCGATCTCATTACTCTATGGGCCATGTAAA
Organism: Muntiacus reevesi; assembly: GCF_963930625.1. NCBI lineage: Eukaryota > Metazoa > Chordata > Mammalia > Artiodactyla > Cervidae > Muntiacus > Muntiacus reevesi. The sequence goes on along the minus strand of NC_089256.1, from coordinate 4,340,174 downwards.
CATTCATCAGTTTTGCCAAATACAAGTATGCAGTTTTTTTCTTTGTAAGAGAAAGATTACACATAAACATTGTTTCTTTCAGATGGTGACTCATCCATTCACAAGGATCCCTTCTTTTCTTTCTTTTTCTTTTTTTTTAAGGATGGCTTCTGTATGGAACGTAACATCTAGTATAGGGAAATTAATCTTGGGAACAAGGAGATTTTTGAGAAAGCATTTCTTTCTGAAATTGCTTTGAAAGTGAAAGTGTTAGTCTCTCGGCCATTCCAACTCTTTGCGAGCCATGGACTGCAGCCCACCAGGCTCCTCTGTCCGTGGGATTCTCCAGGCAAGAGTACTGGAGTGGGTTGCCATTTCCTTCTCCAGGGGGTCTTCCAACCCAGGGACGGAACCTGCATCGCCTGTGTCTCCTGCTTTGGCAGGCAGGTTCTTTGCCGCCTGAGTCACCAAATGTTTTATGTTACAAATATGACTAATGTTTCTGGTGGACATTTGGAAAATTCTGACTTAAGTACAAATTTCTGGTAGTGCTTTCACTAAAACAACAGCACCAAAAAGCTATATTCTCTATTTCTGCTTTCCTATTTCTGCTTTTCTCACCACTCCTCTTTCATCTCACAGTTCTTTACCAAACTTATCATCTCTACAAGGACAAGATATTTTTCCCTTGACAGAGGATAGAAGACTTCATGAATGGGTTCAACCTCTGAACAGCATCTGAACATAAGGGGTTGAACTTCATAACATAAAAATCTTACATACATACACTTACTTATACCTCTCCACATGATAAATTACCAATGCAATTATGATAGTTATAACAAAAGATAAAATAATGCATTTTTAAAATCAGAAGTGCTTTAAAGGCTATGAGAGTATAAAGGGAGAACTGAACTATCTCCACAGTGAAATTGACATATGAACAATTATGTTTAGAGCACAGATAAAGGGGGTAAAGGCATAGGGAACTGCATAACCACGGTTTAAAAAAATAAGATATGTTTGGTAAGATGTAAGAAGTAAAAAGAGATAAAAGCTTTTGAGAAGAAAGTAGTAACACAGATGCTGGCTGACTGCATGTCACCCTAAAGTAGACTCTCTATAAGAGTCAACCAGGAGCTGCCAGTGGCCACTCTTGCTCCATAATTCATGGAAGAAAGTCCTCAAGGAATCCTTATGTTTACTGTCTATGACACTGATGTTAACTGTAGACCATGAAAGGTCCATGGTCTAGGGCACAAAAGTCCTGGGAGAGAACTTGTATGTGTTTTCTTTGGTTTTATTTTTTCATTTTTTATTTTGAATCGAATACTTCTTTTTGGGTGGTTAATAGTTGTGTTAGTCGCACAATTGTGTCTGACTTTTTATGGCGACATGGACTGTAGCCCACCAGGCTCCTCTGTCCATGGGATTCTCCAGGCAAGAATACTGTAATGGGTTGCTATTCCCTTCTTCAGAGGGTTTTCCAGACTCAAGGATGGAACCCGGGTCTCCTGCATTGCAGGCAGATTCTTTACTGTCTGAGCTACAGGGAAGTACCTTACGTAGTTAATAGGAAAGAATAATTTGTAATCCAATCAAAGTAACCAAATCAGGTAATCTGGTAGAAAATATAAAAGAAAGATGCATCTACATGTGTTCCCCATCCTGAACCCCATGTCAATGTATGGCAAAAACCACTGCAATATTGTAGAGTAATTAGCCTCCAACTAATAAAAATAAATGGAAAAATAAAATAAAATAAAATACCTGTTGGCCAGCCAAGAAAATTAAAAAATAAAAGAAAGATGCAATCCAGTAAGTGACATCATACTATATGACTGAAAGTGGCATGATTTTAAAAGTGAGCTGCCAAAGATAAATACTTTTCTGCATATCTCCAATACTAAACAGATAGCAGAGCAGCTTTGAATGACCAAGAAAAACATTGGTTCTAATCAGCAAGTAGCAAGTATTTACATATATCTGTTAGTATGTTTATTTGAATTTTGGAAACAGGAGAAAGGGATTACTCCATCCTTTTTCACAAAAGCTTGACTTTTGCTTATCAGACAATTTTTACCGTAATGGCAGGGCAAAAATCAAATTGTAGAATTTTATTCAGTAAAGTTGCATATAATTTCTATGCTGTGCAATGGATTATCACCAAAGATTATGGTTTATGGTTCCATTAGATATTAACACTTTAAAATAATCTAATTTAGCAAATTTATCTTATTTTGATAAGCTGCCTGTACACACCTAGTTTCTCAAATGATCTTTGAACTGTTTTAAATGTCTTGTGTGCATGCTGAGTCACTAAGTCATGTCTGACTCTTTTTGTGACCCTATGAACTGTACTCGCCAGGCTCCTCTGTCCATGGGATTTCCTAAGTAATCTAAAATACTGGAATGTATTGCCATTTCCTTCTTTAGGAGAATTTCTCTATCCAGGAATTGAACCCATGTCACCTGCATTGGCAGGTGGATTCTTTATCACTGAGCCATCAGGGAAGTCCTTTAAATGTCTTACTGGTGATTTAATTAGTAAGCAGAATAAGATCTTTAACATGACTTCATTCTACATTTGCAAGAGTCATGATTTTCTTTTAAAAAAATATGCTTTAATATAGTCTCACAAGGGAGAGGACACTAGGCTATCATTATTTCCAATTTGGGTTTTCAGTTGCTCCTTAGTTTTATTTTCTGCTTTCAAGTACATTGTTATAATAGTTTGATATCTACATTAATGTGAAAATTGTCTTGCTGTCATGTGGGTTACTTTATGCTTGGAAATTATAATCACACTGATTGGGATCCCATTCCCAGTTCTTCTATGTATTAGTTTCATGACACAGGCAATGACTAAATTTATCTCATTTTCCCATCTCACTGGTAAAATGAAAGACCTCTTGTGCAGTGTTATCATGAGAATTTAAAAGGAATATTTCATTTTGAGTGCCTAGCAGGTGTAGCATATAGGAGGAACACACACATTCTAATAGTCCTATTTGTATTGAAGTTAATGCCTTTATTTTGTTGGTTTCAGGTAAAAATTCATAATTTTTTCTGACATGTTTATTGAGTACTGAACACATCTATCGATCAAACATTGCTTTTTTATTGTTGTAAAGTCTGGGTTTTTTTTCTGTTTTTATTGGGAAATCCTTTTTATCCATTCCAAATGTTTCTATTATTTATTTCCGGCTTCTCCATTCTAGGGTTTATATATGATTTTTTTTTTTTTTTTTTCTCATCAGTGCGTTTGGGAATAACAAACCACACACTTGACATCGCCCTAACCTCTCTCCCTCTCAGGAGGCAACGGAGTGCAAGAAGTCTTCTCTTGATGGTTCTTTAAGGGCAGATGAAGGAAACCCTCTTCTGTTTACAGGAGGTGAGGTGCATGTCTGTGTCTGTATTTGTAGAGCAGCCTAATTCTGGTTTTATCTACCAAGTGTATTTTGACTCACACTCAATTATGCCTCCATGTTTGCTGGCTTGTTTTTCACTATAAAGGTAACCTTTTGATCTCCACTGCCATTTCCTTGTATTATTTATTAATTTGTTCAAGATAGATATTGAGACATAAGGTGCTTTTGCAGGAGAATGTAAGATACCCAATACCTATCTCAATTTCTTCCTTTTCATTAAAGACATCTTCTTTCATTCTCCCTAGTCTCTTGACAGTTCTTTTCCTGTGTTGGACCACAGATAGTCCATGGTTGTCTAAGGCATTCATCATTTTGGGGCATTACCAACTCTAAAGTAACTTAGGTATCCCTTTACTGTTTTTTTTCCTTTTTTTTTTCCTTTCCACCCACCCCCCCTTTTTTTAAAAAATTTCTTCCCCTTTACTATTGATGTTACGTAATTTATCTAGAAAAAGAACCCCTTAAGACAGGTAGGCAGAGGTGTATTACTGCTAATTTCTATGTATGCTTCATAATGGTCAAGTTGTCACATAAAATTTACAATAAAATTATTTCCATTTTAGAAAAGAGAAAAAATTGAGTCACAGTAACACAACCTGAGCAGTGTATAAGGCTCAAAGCAAGAGCCCAACAGTTTGACTTCAAGAACTTTTGATCTTCACTACCATGTCTCTCTATGTATGAGAATGCAAAAGCAAAGAGGGGCTAGGGGCTTGTCTGTCATTCAGAAAATTTGCTTATATGAGCTCAAATGTTTGTTGTTCAGTCACTCAATGTGGCTCTTTGTGACCCCCATGGACTGCAGCATGCCAGGCTTCCCTGTCCTTCAGTATCTCTGGGAGTTTGTTCAGATTCATGTCCAGTGAGTCAATTATGTCATCCAACCCTCTTACCCTCTGTTGCCCCGTTATCCTCCTGCCTTCCGTCTTCACCAGCATCAGTGTCTTTTTCAGTGGGTCAGCTCTTGGCATCAGATGGCCAAAGAATTGAGCTTCAGCTTCAGCATCAGTTCTTCCAATGAACAGTCAGGGTTGATTTCCTTCAGATGGGTTGCTCTCCTTGCAGTCCAAGGGGCGCTCAGACAGTCTCCTCCAGCACAGCGTGATAGCACTAGTTCTTCAGTGCTCAGCCTTCCTTAGGGTCCAGCTCTTACATTAGAGCATGACTGCTGGAGAAACCATGGCTTTGACTAAGCAGACCTTTAATACACTGCCTAGGTTTGTCGTAGTTTTTCTTCCAAGGAGCAGGCATCCAAAGTTTACTAACTATATAACTTAGAGACAATTTATGTAACATCTTGGAGCCTAAAGTTTCTCATGTATTCAATGGAACTATTAATACCTGATCTGCATTCTTGCCAGACTTATTGGGAAGGTAAAATTTTTAAAAACTCTTAATTCATTTCATGTGTTGTATCTTGCCTTGTTCCGAAATAATTTTAGGCAGTGTGAACATGCCTATGAAAGTTCTTTCTAACCATTACCTTTTAAACAGCTGAATATAATCATTGTTTATAAATGTAAACCCTAGCAGAGGTGAGCGTATACCAGCCCCAGGAAGAAAAGCCACCTCTGTCATGGCAAATCTTTCACTTGCTGGTGAGGAAGATTTTATGGAAACACCCACCATGGTTGTTGAGATGAAGTGGGGATTTCTAATGCATTGATTGACACCAGGCCTTTTGTGCTCATGATCCAGAAGACATAACTAAATAAATGTAAATCATATGACTTCAGAATTTTGAAAAAAGCTGAAAACTCAGCATCAGAGAAGATGGGGAGGGGTGGCAGCAACTACATAATTTGTGGTGGGATATGGAAGAATCTCATCTTAAATAGAATTTGTGCAACAGATATGAGACAGAAAGTGCTGAGAGAATCTAGGCAAAATCATGATAATTTAAAATGGCTGCTTTTGAAAGCTACATAGCTTCCTGGATGTTTGTCCAAAACTGCTGTGTTTTCTTCTACAGTTAAATTTCCAGAAATGCTTACAGTTCAATAACACATGTAAAAACTTGTTCTCAGGGAGTAAATGACCCATTTGTATTCAAACCACTGATGTTAGTAATGTGAAAAGTAGGTGAATAACACCAGCCAGTGGGTGCTTATAGACCAGTTTAGCCACAAGTATTATAATATAGGAAATAGATGCCAGTTTTAAAGGCACAGGTAAGGGGATGATTCTGGTAATTAATATTCCATTGTTTCATACTGGCATCCTTTATCAGAATACGAAGTAGAAGGAAGAGACATTTCCCTATATCTTTGGAATGTATGTCAAAATACAATTATATATGATTGCATATTTTAAGTGAAATGCATTTTGAATTAATTTCCAATTTCTATACTGAGATGACATTAAAATAGAGAAATAAATATGCAGCAATAGCAAAATGAAAAATTTACATTCTGTTACTAGAGGATAAGAACACCTTGGCTGTTAAAAGCATAGGCTTCTGAGTCACCAGACTTGGATTTAAATCTCTGATCTGCCACTGTTTGCTAGCTATGGACACATATGTAATTACAAATCACCCATCCCTTTGTTTTCCTATATGTAATATTAATTTCAGTTAATAAGAATAATAGATCTATAAGACTAAATGAGATAATGTATGGGGAACAGATTGCATAGTGTCTGGCTCATGAAACTTAGTAGATGGTGTATATTCTTCTAGTTATTTTGAATGCTATTGGAAAAATTCTAATATTTCTCTTTATGGGCATTAGACTGTCACAGTGAAGACCTGGTGTCTCTTTGTAAAAGAAAAACAAAAGCAAAATAAAAACTAGATGGTAATAAATCTGTTAAAGCTATGGAATCTTAATAGGCTCACATATTTATTATGCCAAGAGATGACTCATATATGTTTTCATGAGATACGTTTATGAGAGAGAAAGGGAACTGACATTTTAGTAGCATCTACTATATATTCTTTGTATATAGCATGTAGCACTTTGTTTCCAGTATTACTGTGAGATTGGTATTATTATCCACATTTTATAGAAAGATTACAGATATTGTATTTAGTAAAGTTGATTCTCCAGTCTATGCAGAGGCAAGATAACTGGTAGTGGTTAAGAGCATGAATTCTAGACTGAGCCACTTAGACTCTAGTTCAAAATCTTTAGATGAAACAATATATTTCGAGCACCTGTGACATAGCAAGTACTCCATGAACAATAGCTATTATCACTAAAGAGTACCATTATAACTGCTATTGTTGGAAAGAAAGTTAGATTCACAGCCTTCACCTGAAGCAACATTCCAGTAGCTTCCTGCTTAATGCTGTTTGATGATCAAAGGGAATCTTGCATCTATGGGGGATGTTCATCAGGTATTGGACAGTGGCTAGCTTTATTCTAACCAGACTGGTTGTAAAAGATGTTGAATATCACCTGTGCTTCTAACTATTTGACATAACAGTGTGACCAGTATTACTATGTGTTCTGGGTGATGCATGAGGGAGACTCCGTTGGTGGATATTTCTTTTCTGACCCAGATTTGATCCCTCAGCCAGGAAGATTGCCTGGAGAAGGGAATAGCTACCCACTCCAATTTTCTTACCTGGAGAATTCTATGGACAGAGGAGCCTAGCGAGCAACAGTCCATGGGTTTGCTAAGAGCTGGACATGACTGAGAGGTTATCTTTCACTTTTGTCTTATGTTCTTCTCTTATGTGACTGGGCATGTTCCATTAATAAAGATATAACATATCAGATAACGTGAGCCTGAAGTTGAACACAAATGAGATGTGCATAGAATAATTTACCAATTTTCAAAAAATTTTTTAAATTAAAAAAGGACTTGTTTGAAATTATACTAACATGTTACACAAAAATATAGATGGATGGTTTCTCCTTTTCTCGGGTTATTTCTAAGGACCATCACGGTTATTGCAGTGATTGTCACCCATCAGACAGTCAAGAAAAGAAAAAGAAAACTATTCACTGTGATATAAAATCTTAGATGAGAAAGTAGAAATCAAATTGCCATCATCTGTTGGATCATCGAAAAAGCAAGGGAGTTCCCAGAAAAACATCTGCTTTATTGACTATGCCAAAGCCTTTGACTGTTTGGCTCACAACAAATTCTGGAAAATTCTTAAAGAAATGGGATTACCAGACCACCTGACTGCCTCTTAAGAAATCTGTATGCAGGTCAGGAAGAAACAGTTAGAACTGAACATGGACCAACAGACTGGTTCCAAATAGGAAAAGGAGTATGTCACGACTGTATATTGTCACCCTGCTTATTTAACTTATATACAGAGTACATCATGAGAAATACTGGGCTGGAGGAAGCACAAGCTGGAATCAAGATTGCTGGGAGAAATATCAATAACCTCAGATGTGCAGATGACACCACACGCATGGCAGAAAGTGAAGACCTAAAGAACCTCTTGATGAAAGTGAAGGAAGAGAGTGAAAAAGTTGGCTTAAAGCTCAACATTCGGAAAAGTAAGATCATGGCATCTGGTCCCATCACTTCATTGGAAATACATGGGGAAACAGTGGAAACAGTGACAGACTTTATTTTGGGGGGGCCCAAAGTCATTCGAGATGGAGATTGCAGCCATGAAATTAAAAGACGTATGCTCCTTGGAAGAAAAGCTATGACAAACCTAGACAGTGTATTATAATGCAGAGACATTACTTTGCCAACAGAGCTCCTCTAGTCAAAGCTGTGGTTTTTCCAGTAGTCATGTATGGATGTGAGAGTTGAAATATAAAGAAAGCTGAGCACCAAAGAATTGATACTTTTGAACTGTGCTATTGGAGAAGACTCCTGAGAGTCCCTTGGACTGCAAGGAGATCAAACCTATCCAACCTGTCCATCCTAAAGGAAATCAGTCCTGAATATTCATTGGAAGGACTGATGCTGAAGCTGAAACTCCAATACTTTGACCACCTGATATGAAGAACTGACTCATTGGGAAAGACCCTATGCTGGGAAAAATTGAAGGCAGTAGGAAAAGGGGACCACAGAGGATGAGATGGTTGGATGGCATCACTGACATGACAGACATGAGTTTGAGTAAATTCTGGAAGTTGGTGATGGACAGGGAAGCCTGGTGTGCTGCGCTCCATGGGGTCGCAAAGAGTCAGACACGACTGAGTGACTAACCCAAACTGAACTGAGAAACTCATCTTAAACAAATGTCTGTAATAACTATATGAGATATTTGTTAATATGCTTTCTTTTCTAATCATCTTTTTGATGAAGTGGTAGTTTCATAAGGAAGTCTGCCTTTATAAATGTGACTTGAAGTTTTGATTTGTGTTGAAGTGTAATGTTAGAACTACAGAGAGATTCTCCCTTAATTGAGTAAAGAAATCTAATGGGAAGGGATGGGAATTCATCCAAATTAAGTTTATATGTATGATTTAATTTTGCAACTCTTTAATTTGAAAAATCCCCAACTGCTTGCTAAGCAAGTGAATATTCTTCCATTAATTTAATAAGCTATGGTTCTATAACAATTTCATATTAATTGATCCATTTGGTCAGGTGGTGAATCAATACAGGAACATCGGGATATATAGGAAGGTTTCACTTTATAGTCATTTTAACATTATTTCTGAGTAATCTTAGGCTATTTTAATTCAGTCTTTTTCACTCAAGACTTGAGAAAAATTTAAGATAACCATATAGTCACACTTTTAATAGAATGATGAACAAAAAAATCCCAGTATTTCACAAAGTTCACATATTCATATATATAAATTTATAGACACACACACAGAAGAAATACATGTATAATTTCATGTTATTTATCAATTGAAATTACACACTATGAAAATTTTGTTGTTGTTCAGTCGCTCAGTCATGTCCAACTCTTTGTGACCTCATGGACTGCAGCATGCCAGGCTTCCCTGTCTCACCATCTCCCAGAGTTTGCTCAAACTCGTGTCCATTGAGTTGATAATGTCATCCAGCCATCTCAAGCTCTATCACCCCCTTCTTCTCTTGCCCTCAATCTTTCCCAGAAGTAGGGTCTTTTCCAATGAGTCGCTGCTTCACATCAGGTGGCCAAAGTATTGGAACTTCAGCTTCGGCATCAGTTCTTCCAATGAATATTCCGGGTTGGTTTCATTTAGGAGTGACTAGTTTGATCTCCTTGCAGTCCAAGAGACTTTCAAAAGTATTCTCTAGCACCACTGTTCAAAAGCATTGATTCTTTGTCACTCAGCCTTCTTTATGATCCAACTTTCACATCCATACATACTACTGGAAAACCACATCTTTGACTATATGGACCTTTGTCAGCAAAGTGATATCTCTGCTTTTTAATACACTGTCTAGGCTTGTCATAGCTTTTCTTTCAAGCAGCAAGTGTCTTTTAACTACATGGCTGCAGTCACCATCCACAGTGATTTTGGAGACCAAGAAAACACAATCTGTCAGTTTCTACTTTTTCCACATCTGTTTGCCTTGAAGTGATGCGAACAGATGCCAAAATCTTAGCTTTTTGAATTTTGAGTTTTAAGTCAGTTTTTTCACTCTGCTTTTTCACATTCATCAAGAGATTCTTTAGTTCCTCCTCGCTTTCTGAAGTTAAGGTGGTGTCATGTGCATATCCAACGTTATTGAAATTTCTTCCTGCAATCTTGATTCCAATTTGTGCTTCATCCAGTCTGGCATTTCACACGATGTACTCTAAATATAAGTTTCATAAGCAGGGTGGCGATATACAGCCTTAATGTACTCCTTTCCCAATTTGGAACCAGTTTGTTCCATGTCTGGTTCTAACTGTTGCTTCTTGACTTACATATAGATTTCTCAAGAGACAGGGAAGGTGGTCTGGTATTCACATCTCTTTAAGACATAGTAGAAATAAAAAATAGTAAGTAGGCATATTTGTGGTGGTTGTACATACTTCTTACTGTTTTTTTTTTTTTTCACATCCATGGGTATATTTCATTCATTTGATATTATGTTTCCTCTTTTGATTTATCCTGCATAGGAATAGATGTCTCATTTTTATAAACCTTAAAATTTAGAAAATGCTGTACATCTATACAAGATAAAATCATGAAATATTCGTGACTCTGAAAAGGCTTATGATTTTGCAAATCAAGCTTAGAACTGCTGATTGAGTCTCCTTGGTAGTCAAATAATTTGTTAGTAAATAGCATCCATAAAAGAATATTCATGAGATCAAAGTACCAATTTAAACTTCAGGGGAATATCTAATCAAGCTGCATTTTCATCATAAATAGGTTATAGACTCCTTTTAATGTCATAAAGCATTATCACCACCATTTTAATTTGTAAATTTGAGACATCTAATCAAAATGAAGATAGTAACATTTCAACATGAGACATTCTGTTATGACAACTTTTATATACTTTTAAGTACACCGCCATCTTGTTCAATATCTTTGGAGAATGTATGACTTACTGTTTCTTTTCATATTTTGTTAAAACATCAGCGTGTTTGTGTCAGTGTGTTTAGGTAGGTAGGAGGAGTACTCACAGATCTGAACACTCTGGTTATCAGAACTACTATTAGAATGTTTTGGGTTTTTTTTTTCCTTCTTTACCTCCTCTTTCTTCTTCCCTTTTTAAAAAGCATATTAATTGAGACAATAAATCTCTGCTTTGGTGGAGCATACACATTCAGAAAATTATACAGTAAATTAGAAAGTTAAATATCTTAGAGCATTCATTGGTCAGGATACAGAAGATTAAAGTTCTGGGGATGAGGATGGTGGTCAGTTTTGAAATAATGCAATTAGGCTGCATCTCAGTGAGGAGGTGAGCTGTGAGCAAAGAACTGAAAGGTAAAAGAGTTAACCAAATGAATATGTAGAAGAAGAACATTCCAAGCAGAGAAAACAGCCCTAAGATTCTTAGACAGGTGGGTCTGTTGTAATCTAGGAATATCAGGAGGCCTGATAGTTTAAGCAAAATGAATGAGGGAGGAATAACAGAAAATGACATCACAGACCAATAACCAAAATGACATCACAGATGATCTGTGACAGTAGTCAGCAAACTACTGCTCATGATGATCCATGAGCAAATGTTGCCTGTAGACTGTTTTGTAAATAGAATTTACTGAAACACAGGACACACCAATAAGTGTGTCTGTCTGCCTGTGTCTGCTTACATGCTACAAAAATGAAGGCTGAGTAGTTGGGACAGAGATGTGACAAGCCAAGAATATTTACTATCTAGCTCTTTACAGAAGGCTGTTATCATTCCTTGATCTATGGTCACTGAAGAGATTCCCACTTATTTTTTGAGGAAAATGAAGAGTCACTGGGGGGAAGGGTTTGAGCAGAGCAATCACATAATGTTTAAAACAATTATTTTCCTTTCTATTTTGTGAACAAAATGAAGGGGAATGGGAGTAGAAGGAGACACTTGAGGAACTAGTTCTGAAATTCAGTTGTGAGATCATGATGGCCTAGATACCATAGTAGTTGTAGAAGTGCTGAAAGAGAAAGCCTTGAGCAGTCTGGTTAGAGAGCTCTGGACCTTAGGGACTGCGCTGGTTAGGGCTCAAAATGAAATGAAGAACATATTAATGTGTTGCAATAGAAACCAACACACCCTTCTGGTTGGAACACTGCAATTCTATCCTGAGGCCGCCTGAGATCATACATGATCAAGTAAAGGCACCACCATTGATCACAGATACTCTATGATTTACATTTTGCTAATAGAGAATAAGAACACTTTGGCTATTAAAAGTACATTGATGTATTTTAATTTCCATTTAAAAATTAATTATGAAATATATCCATTATACCAGAGAATATGTAAAACACACACAGTGCATGCACATACATATACACACATATAAAATAATTTTTAAGAATGTGTGTGTGTATATATGTATATATCTCTCCCCCACATATTTCCATTTTTCTTAACCATAAATAACCATTATCCTGCTTTTCTGGAGTATCATTTTGTCATTGACATACTTATAAATAAATAACACATTGTTTAGGCTTTCATTTTTCTTTAATTAAGAGTTATACAAATTTTCTACTTTTGTAACTTGATTCTTTTGTTTGACGGCACCTACTGACTGTGTCTCTGAGTCTTGCTAGATTAATTCCTGCCTAGTTCTTCTAAAATGTATGCAGAGAAGGAACCTGGCTTTTTAAAATTTCAGTGAAGGAATATAGAAGTCAAAAAAGTGACAGTGAAATTAGTATTGTTCTGTTAATTCTTTTCATATTGATTTTAATACAAATTTGTCTACTATTTGTTTATTTATTTGGAATGTTTCAGAAACATAGGAATGTCTGTGTTTGATAATGGAAAGAATTCTCCTTGCAGTTATTTAAAATGTTACCCTAAGAATTTATAAAGACTTTATCAACATTAGAGGTATTCCTCTATGACACCTATTAGAAATTATACCAGATTTTTAAAATGACTCAAACTTCTTTTTTTCTAAATGTATTTGACTGTTTCTTTGGATACCATTGGCCTTCATAATAATCAAATTGTCATTAAATTTATATTTTGTATTGCATTTTTTAAGATAAGAAGCTTTGCCAGCTTACTCGTTTTTTCAACTGATAGTTTGACAGACTTGAAATTTGAAGTTGAGTCTGTTGCAACATTTGTAATGTTCTAACATAAATAGTTACGATATATCATTATGGTGAAATAAAAACAAATGATCTCATTAAATCATGAAACATTTTATAACATGCCATTAAGTGGTACTCAGGTGGGTGAATTCAATATAGTTGCCAAAGATGTTTATATCCTACTAAGAGTAGGTTATAATAGTAGATTATATATAGATAAACTATGTAACATGATTTAACAGTGGTTGTCTTTGGGCATCATAAAAACTGAAATAGAGTGTTACAAGTAAGATATATTCAGAAATTTCTTGAGGTAGGTATTTCTTGAGGGATGTAACAGCTAACTAAATAAATGATATATAATATAATCTCACATTCATATTATATTTATTTGATATATTAATAAATTTACAAAAATATAATCTAGACATAATCTAGACAAACAGAACTTTGTGCACACGAGGACCCAGGAGAAAGGAGCAGTGACCCCACAAGAGACTGACCCAGACTTGCCGTGAGTGCCCAGGGGTCTCCAGCGGAGACATGGGTAGGCAGTGGTCTGCTGAAGAGCTGGGGACACTGAGGGTAGCAGTTTGCATGCATGAGACCTTTTCAAGTAGGTCACCATTGTCTTCATTACATCCACCATAGTTTGGCCCCAGGTAAATAACAGAAGCCCCACCCATCAACAGAAAATTGATTAAAGATTTACTGAGCATGGCCCCACCCATCAGAATAGACCCAGTTTCCCCCTCAGTCAGCCATAGCTCAGTGGGTAAAGAATCTGCCTGGCAGGAGACGCGTGTTTGATTCCTGGGTTGGGAAGATCCCCTGGAGAAGGAAATGCAACCCACTCCAGTATTCTTGCCTGGAGAATCCCATGGACAGAGGAACCTAGCGGGCTATAGTCCATGGTGTCACAAGAGTAGGACAACACTTAGCAACTAAACCATCACTACCCCAGTCTCTCCCATCAGGAGGCTTCCATAAGCCTCTTACCCTTCTCCATCAGAGGGCAGAAAGGCTGAAAACCACAATCACAGAAAACTAACCAATCTGATTATATGTACCACAGCCTTGTCTAACTCAAAGAAACTAGGAGCCATGCCAGTTTAGGGCCACCAAAGATGGACGCGTCATGGTGAAAAGTTCTGACAAAACATGGTCCATTGAATAAGGGAATGGCAAACCACCTCAGTATCCTTGCTTGAGAACCCCATGAACAGTATGAAAAGGCAAAAAGATAGGACACTGAAAGATGAATTCCCTGGGTTGGTAAGGTTCCCAGTATGCTACTGGCGATCAGTGGAGAAATAACTCCAAAAGAATGAAGAGATGGAGCCAAAGCAAAAATAACACCCAGTTGTGGATGTGACAGGTGATGGATAAAGTAATATGTAATATTGCTGTAAAGAGCAATATTACATAGGAACCTGGAGTGTTAGGTCCATTAATCAAGGCAAATTGGAAGTGGTCAACAGGAGATGGCAAGAGTGAACATCGACATTTTATGAATCAGTTAACTAAAATGGTCTGGAGTGGGTGAATTTAACTCAGATGACCATTATATCTACTATTGTGGGCAAGAATTCCTTAGAAGAAATGAAGTAGCCATCATAGTCAACAAAAGAGTCTGAAATGCAGTTCGTGGGTACAATCTCAAAAATGACAGAATGATCTCTGTTCATTTCCAAGGCAAACCATTCAATATCACAGTAATCCAAGTCTATGTCCCGACCAATAATGCTGAAGAAGTTGAATTTGAACAGTTCTATGAAGACTTACAAGACCTTCTGGAACTAACACCCCCAAACATGTCCTTTTCATTATAGGGGACAGGAATGCAAAAGTAGGAAGTCAAGAAATACCTGGAGTAACAGGCAAATTTGGCCTTTGAGTACAGAATGAAGCAGGACAAAAGCTAGTAGAGTTTTGTCAAGAGAACACACTGGTCATAGCAAACACCTACTTCCAAAAACACAAGAGAAAACTCTATATATGAACATCACCATATAGTCCCATACCAAAATCAAATTGATTCTATTCTTTGCAGCCAAAGATGGAAGATTCTATACAGTCAGTAAAAACAAGACCAGGAGCTGACTGTGAAACACAAACCATGAACTCCTTATTGCCAAATTCAGACAGAAATTGAAGAAAGTAGGGGAAACCACTAGACCATTCAGTTCAGTTCAGTTCAGTCGCTCAGTTGTGTCCAACTCTTTGCGACCCCGTGAACCACAGCATGCCAGGCCTCCCTGTCCATCACCAACTACCAGAGTTTACCCAAACTGATGTCCACTGAGTCAGTGATGCCATCCAACCATCTCATGCTCTGTAGTCCCCTTCTCATCCTGCCCTCAATCTTTCCCAGCATCAGGATCTTTTCAGATGAGTCAGCTCTTCACATCAGGTGGCCAAAGTATTGGAGTTTCAGCTTCAACATCAGTCCTTCCAATGAAAACCAAGGACTGATCTCCTTTAGGATAGAGTGATTGGCTCTCCTTGCAGTCCAAGGGACTCTCAGGAGTCTTCTCCAACATCACAGTTCAAAAGCATTAATTCTTCTGCTCTCTGCTTTCAGGTACGGCCTAAATCAAATCCCTTACGATTATACATGGAAGTGACAAATAGAGTCAAGGGATTAGATCTGATAGAGTGCCTGGAGAACTATGGACAGAGGTTCATGACATTGTACAGGAGGCAGGGATCAAGACCATCCCCAAGGAAAAGAAATGCAAAAAGGCAAAATGGTTGTCTCAGAAGGCCTTACTGTGAATAGAAGAGAAGCAAAAGGCAAAGGAGAAAAGGAAAGATATACCCATTTGAATGCAGAGTTCCAAAGAATAGCAAGGAGAGATAAGAAAGTCTTCCTCAGTGATCAATGGAAAGAAATAGAGGAAAACAGTAGAATGACAGAGACTAGAGATCTCTTCAAGAAAATTAGAGATACTAAGGGAACATTTCATGCAAACATGCGCATAATAAAGGACAGAAATGGTGTGGACCTAACAGAAGCAGAAGATATTAAGAAGTGGGAAGAATACACGGAAGAACTATACAAAAAAGATATTCAGACAATCACTATGGTGTGATCACCAACCTAGAGCCAGACATCCTGGAGTGAGAAGTCAAGTGGGCCTTAGGAAGCATCACTACGAACAAAGCTAGTGGAGGTGATGGAATTCCAGTTGAGCTATTTCAAATCCTAAAAATGATGCTGTGAAAGTGCTGCACTCAATATGCCAACAAATTTGGAAAACTCAGTAGTGGACACAGGGCTGGGAAAGTCAGGTTTTGTTCCAACCCCAAAGAAAGGCAATGCCAAAGAATGCTCAAGCTACCACACAGTTGCACTCATCTCACAAGCTAGTAAAGTAATGCTCAAAATTCTCCAAGCCAGGCTTCAAAAGTATGTGAACCATGAACTTCCAGATGTTCAACCTGCATTTAGAAAAGGCAGAGGAACCAGAGATCAAATTGCCAACATCCGTTGGATCACTGAAAAAGTAAGAGAGTTCCAGGAAAACATCTACTTCTGCTTTATTGACTATGGCAGAACCTTTGACTGTGTGCACTACAACAAACTGTGGAAAATTCTGAAAGAGATGGGCATACCAGACCACGTGACCTGCCTCTTGAGGAACCTATATGCAGGTCAGGAAGCAACAGTTAGAACCGGACATGGAACAACAGACTGGTTCCGAATAGGGAAAGGAGTATGTCAAGGCTGTATATCGTCACTGTGCTTATTTAACTTATATGTAGAGTACATCATGAGAAATGCTGGGATGGATGAAGCACAAATTGGAATCAAGATTGCCAGGAGAAATATCAATAACCTCAGATATGCAAATGACACCACCCTTATGACAGAAAGTGAAGAAGACCTAAAGAGGCTCTTGATGAAAGTGAAAGAGGAGAGTGAAAAAGTAGGCTTAGAGCTCAACATTCAGAAAAGTAAGATCATGGCATCTGGTCCCATCACTTCATGGCAAATAGATGGGAAAATAGTGAGAGTCTTTATTTTTGGGGGCTCCAAAATCACTGTAGCAGGTGACTGCAGCCATGAAATTAAAAGATACTTGCTCCTTGGAATAAAAGTTATGACCAACCTAAATAGTGTATTTAAAAGCAGAGACATTAGTTTACCAACAAAGGCCCTTCTAGTCAAAGCTGTGTTTTTTCCAGTAGTCATGTATGGATGTGAGAGTGGACTATAAAGAAAGCTGAGTGCTGAAGTATTTATGTTCTTTAACTGTGGTGATGGAGAAGACTCTTGAGAGTCTCTTGGACTGCAAGGAGTTCCAAGCAGTCCATTCTAAAGAAATCAGTCCTGAATATTCATTGGAAGGACTGATGCTGAAGCTGAAGCTGAAACTCCAATACTTTGGCCACCTGATGCAAAGAACTGACTTATTGGAAAAGATCCTGATGCTGGGAAAGATTGAAGGCAGGAGGAGAAGGGGACAACAGAGGATGTGATAGTTGGATGGCATCACTGACTCAACTGACATGAGTTTGAGCAATGTCCTGGAGTTGACGATGGACAGGGACGCCTGGCATGCTGCAGTCCATGAGGTCGTGAAGAGTCAGACATGGCTGAGCGACTGAACTGAACTGACAGAATCTAGACATAAATTTTGCAAAAGTAGGATAAATAGAAGCAAATGCTGTGGAAAGCAAATAAGCCATCGTTCATTTTGAACTAAATTATTATTCTTAATCATAGCTCATGTTTATTTTATTTCCCAGAGGTTAAAATATATGATGGAACTTTTCTTAAACCTAGTGTATAGTGTTAGCCATCAGTCTTGTCTGACTC
The DNA here is from genome assembly GCF_963930625.1 of Muntiacus reevesi. Lineage (NCBI taxonomy): Eukaryota > Metazoa > Chordata > Mammalia > Artiodactyla > Cervidae > Muntiacus > Muntiacus reevesi. The sequence goes on along the minus strand of NC_089256.1, from coordinate 4,322,373 downwards.
AGCAACTGCATGGGCTATAACATGCCAGGCTCCTCTGTCCATGGAGATTCTTGAGGCAAGAATATAGGAGTGGGTTACATTCCTTTCTCCAAGGGATCTTCTGGACCCAAGAATCAAGTCCAGGTCTGCTGCATTTAGGCAGGTTATTTACCATTTGAGCTACCAGGGGAGCCCAAACTTTTTCTTAATTCTGTGTTTAATTTCAGCCCTATGTTGGAGTCTCTTTGCACATAAATCACCATCCTTTTTGTGTTTAGTGTAGTAGTGTTATTTATTCACTCAGTCATGTCCATCTCTATGAGACTCCATGGACTATAGCCTGACAGGCTCTTCTATCCATGGGATTCTCCAGGCAAGAATACTGGAGTGGGTTATATAAATGTCAAGTGCATGAAATGAGAATAAAAGATCTGAATATCAAAAAGTCAGATATCTTTCAGAGAAATATGTGTTCACTCCTATATAGTCTGACTTCTGAGATCATCTTTTACAGGAATAAATAATTTCCTTAAGTAGTGGTTTTCTTGCTATGAGGTGTATTTTAACAAATGGAGTTCTTCAGCTGGGGACCTATAAATTTATACACTTGACTTTGTTAACTTTGGCCTAACTGTCTTCGAACTCACCTTAAATAAGGGCATGTATATTAAAACTTTATCAGAAAACCATTCTATTGTAATAAGAGATATCACTTGAAAGCTTTCCAAAATGGTAATTAGTGTAGAGAAGACACATAAAACTGTCTGGGTGGAAGAGTTATTGGTACTGATGCTCCTTGTCAAAATGTGAATGCTATTTATCTGCAGGCATTAATTATGGATGGCTTTTTCCAAGTAGGTTAACAGATAATTTTCATTGACTGTCTCTTGTAACAGAGCTCAAAAGCCATCATGGGCCACGAGGTCTAAAAGTATTTGCATTTCAGGTGGGACAAGGTCACACTATGGCAGATTTGACACTTGACATAAAATTATTCATGGTGGATATACTTTGTAATTATACTTCTGTTTCTGTGAGTACAACAGCTCCATAATATTTTAGGCTTGGTAGACCATCTTTATTGTTTTCTTTTTTATTTTAACTATTACATATTGAACCTGTTGTAAACTTTGAAGGACAAAATAAGACATCACACTGTATTTTTTATATTGGTCACTTCAGTCAAATTGTAAGCATTCCATTTTGACATGTGATTTTCATAGTCTTTAAGAAAATGTTTTTGTAAGATATGATAATGTTAGAAATTAACACTCTTTAGAGGTGAATTGTAGAGAGTAAATATAGGGTACCACACAGGGATTTTGGATTCTTTCAAAACTCCCTGTGTGGCTTAAGATTAGAATGAAATAACTATTAGATTATCATGAGGAACTTTCACCAGGGATCATTATCACCTATTAAATTCAACTTAATTTACCCAAATCCATTATCACTTTAGCCAAATATTTTGATCAATCAGATGAGTAAAACAGAGGTTATATTTGAGTAAAACACAGACATATGCCTCACATAAAGTGAATATGTGTGCCTCAAACAAGATTATATGTTGGGATTTAAGATGCTTGAAAAATTAATTTTCTAAGTGATTCTTCCAAGTTTTTATTTTCTATGGAGGGTAATGATCTGAATACTATGCTTTGATAAATATTATCCCACACATGTCCCACTCTTTGTGACCTCATGGACTGTAGCTAATCAGGCTCCTCTGTCCATGGAATTCTCCAGACAAGAGTATTGGAATAGGTTGCTATTCCCTTCTCCAGGGGATCTTCCCAACCCAGGGATTGAACCCTGGTCTCTTGCATTGCAGGCAGATTCTTTACCATCTGAGCCACCAGGGAAGCCTATATATATGTACATATATATATAGTATATCTATATCTCTATACTGTAAGCAGTTAACTACTAAGACTCAGGTTTCTTTCATGCTGCTGTATTTTTGTAGAGATTATTTATTGTGAAATGTAACAATATAGACTTGTTTTATAAGATTCTAGTTTCCTTCCAAAAAATTTTATTAACTGAATGATTTTAAAATCAAAACTATTTCTTTGTCACAATTCTACTTCAATAATAATTATTTTAAATCTTCTCAAGGAATATCAAATTCCTTTAGCCTCCTAACAGGCATTCTATAATACTTGTTATATTTTAAGATACAAAGTTATAAGCACTCAAGCTAATGTTTAAAAATTAAAAATATAAAGAAAGATGAGCATAAATTCATTAAACTTGTTTCTATATGTTTCCTGTTTTCCCAATCCTTTATCCTGAAATAAGGCAAAGTTTACAGTATGGTATGTATTTTCCGTATTTTCTCATGTTGACATCAACATGCATGGACAATATTGCTTTTTTGTTTAAGTATGAGATTGCACTATGAATATTTTTCCTCTTTATGAGCTCATTGTGAGTATCTTTCTAGATACATGGAAGACCTAATTATTTGTATAGCTTTAGAATGTTGATAGAATGCATATAATATAATTTATTCTTTATTCCTCTATTAAGGAACATTCAGGCTGTTTCCCAGTTTATGCCATTATAAGTAATGCCATTATAAGTATTTACTTAGCTATTTGCTTTTCTTCTCTTTGGACACTGATGCTTTTATTTTTATAGGGTCAATTTTTAGAGACATAGTTGTTGTGTCATGTAAACTGCCCTGATGGATACTGACAATGACCTTCTAAACTTACTGTAATTCATTGTCAAACCAGCAGTGTATCTGGAGGTCCTCCTTCATAATGCCTTGTCTACTACATTGATCTTTCCACCTTCAGATAGATTAGGATTGAATTTTTTTTTAATTTTGCACTGATTGGAATTTTCCTAAGCACCCTCCATTTTAATGATCTTTTATGCATTTATTTTTCATTTTGAGGCCCAATAGAAACACATACTTAAGACTGTGGATTCTCTTTGAATCCTGGCACCTCTAGTTAGTACTGTTGTAACTGTTGGTGGGTGACTTAGGATCTCTGTAGCTCAGTTTCTTTATCCATAAATTGAGATAGCAATAGTTTCCAACTGAGAGCAGAGATACCTGGCTTGATTCTTCTTTTCCTTGTTCTCTACCACTCCATGTCCATTGACCACTAGCACAGCCTTCCAACAGCAGCATCGACCTCCAGATATTCATTTCCAGAACCAAAGAGGCAGTAATTCTATGGTGGCAACAGCTTCTCTTAAACCTCTTCATAAATATCCCTCTCATGATTACAATTTGCATTTCTCTGCAACTGTGGGGAAAGAGAAAAGAGCCCTTGACCTCTCAGAGCTGGACTGGAATAACAGGGTCTTGATATTCTCCTGTTCAAGATAAATGATTTCACAAACATCAACAACAGACAGCATCATTCTCTGACCTTAGTGGATTGAAACAAAAGCAAGATCACCCCATATTCATGTCTGAACATAAAATAAGAACATTATCCAAAGCACAAAAATGACCACATGTACTGTAATCTTAGCTACTATGAGTAATTGCTGCTGCTTTGCCAACGATACTTATAGCATTGAACTAGTCTTCTCTCCTTCTAGATAAGATTTATTAAGATAGTGAATCACTGAATTATCCTTGCTTCCACAGTAAAGACATGCTTGCATAAACCTGCCCCCCAATCACCTAGCACAAATCAAAATGTTACAGCAATTCCTTTCTAACACAGTCTTACTCAGGTGTTTCCCATGGTGTGAATCCCTCTTGCTGCAATGAATACTAATCCCAGTTTATTCAAATTGTTCAGCTATGTTCCTGGTGGTCTTGGCTGCAAGGCATCAACACCACAAACTGTTAGCTCACACAAGTGCCTCAGATGAAATAATAAGCAAACTAGCAGCTTGTCTGATTCCCAGAATCCCTCTTTCAGAGTCTTCTTTCCCAGTTCTTTCAACTTTTGTGTAAAGTCTCATCATTATAATATTCTCTGCTTTGCTGAATAAACTCTGGTGCACTTTTAATAGTTTGTTTTGCATACAAATATTTTTCTCAATTCTATCAAATTTCCTATTCATGCTTTCCTACTATCATATAATACCCACTCTTTAAATATTAATATATTGCTTGGAGTCATTCTGAAATTTGGTTTGGAATAATGTATATTTAAAATAAACAGAACCTTTTTTTTCACCATGTGATAGGCCTTCAGTAGACACAACCATATTTCTGATTCTTAAGCTATATTATAAATGTGGAATCATATCCATCACTCATGTGACTTAGTTTATTCTGAGGTATGTCTCTGTTCTGATACATATAGCAGGCAAATTTAAGATTCTGTGATAGAGACAATTGACCTCATGGTAATTTCATAATGGGGCTATCGAAAGAGATCATTTATAAGGTGTCATGGCACACGAGTCTGTAAGCACATTTTAGAGGTAAAAAGAGATCTGTTCACACTGTTCTATGCCACTTTCTAGCAGTACATATTCATGGAAATGTTAATTATACTTTGGCAGTTTCAGTCTCCCCATTTATAAAATGGAGGAAATACATGAATAAAATGGAGGAAATACTACTATTGTGACTGAAATAAATATGTAATGGCCAGCACAATATCTGGTACCTACTAGGCCTATTGTAATAATGGGCATGTTGACCATTAAAAAATTAATTTTTTCAGTTATCTGTATGCTCATTCAGCAATAGTTTATGAAATGACTTTCCTATTCATCATATCAAATGGAAAGAGAAAATATAAAAGATAAAAAGAATCCCAGTCTCTAGAGGGTTCATGTTCTGGTGAAAAAAAAAGATGAAAACCATTTATTAAAAAGAAAAAGAATAAGGAGGAGGAGGAGGAGAAACACAAAGAAAAATAAACTCAATTCAGCTTAACATTATATCTTTCCAGTGTGAATGCTATTCTGTGTTGCGTTGTTATTTTAACTTATACATAGTTCAAAATCATCTCAAAACATCTGCGTAAATATATAACACTCAAACTACACAGACTCTGAAGGAAATTCAACAGGGTTGAATAAGAGTCACTGTAAGGGATTTAACGCTGTTTTGTCAGAAACCAGCATTTATGTAGTTCAACCTCTCTTCTCAACCTCTCCTCCATCTTCATAATTCTGTCCTGAAAATTCAGTGAAAAAAAACTTAAAAGTACCTACCACCTAAATACATACACAATAATTATTACTTATATTTTATGTTTCACTGTCAGCTCTGCTGATGTTGCTCAGACTGAAACAATCTTCCCAAATGGATTTTCATATGAATATTTAGTTAAAAAGACAATTTTGTTTCAGAGCATACATAGGATTCTGTAAAACGTCACCACCTAATGGTTAATCGCCTATATGCTCAATTTCAATACATTTGGGAAATCATTATTGCAGGCACATATAATAAATCACAAAAATGACTTTTATGAAAGTTAACTGAGCAGAATCTTGTTCTTATTTTAAAAGTTATATCCAACAACTCATTGAAGTGTAGACTTTATTAATTCTTGACTGAATCATAGGGCAATAAGATAAAAAATTGCAAGAGCCTGCAGACACTGATGCATCTGTTTATGAAAAATTGAACTTCAGACATTTGACAACTTCGATCTTTTTTCCTCATAACTGGAGCTACCTTCAGGTATGTTATGGCTATAATTTTAAAAAGGAGCTTCTGGGAGAGTCTTCCAAAGCATGCTTTTTCTATTCCTTAAGACTTAAAAATTTCCCTGCTACTCAAATTTCCACTCCCTTTGGACAAAAGCTTTAAAAAAAAACAAAAACAAACAAACAAACAAAAAACCTGCCTGGCTGAGATAGCTTATGAAGAATTAATAATTCTATGTTGAATGCTATCACCGAATTCCTGATGTGCCTGACAGCTTGAGGAATAGGTAATATTCTCTCTAGAGATATAGGATCAATGTTCTTGTATGACTATCCTGATACTGTTTTGTTCTTATGGAATCAGTGCTGGCAAAGAATTATGCTGTTCATATATTTCAGTTTCATCAGGAACTTCAGAGGAGACACTGATGACTTGAAATGCATTACAGGCATATGTATTGATGTTATTATTAATTTTTATACAATCAAAGTTTTGAAATCCCCATGTAACAGTCACCTGATATATATCATCAGTTAACTTATCTTCTTAAAAGAGAAAGTATGTATCGCAGTAATATTGGAGAGGCTTATGCACTTTACTTGCCAGTCATAAGAGCCCTCCTGTTTTTCCTTGTGTTCATTTAAATATTCACACTGTAAAATTATTTATAATAATAACACCCATAACTTATTTAATTTCTGCACTTGGCATATTTTATATATTTTGGAATCCACAAAAATACCCTCACATCTAAAAATAAAAAAATTAAAGGATTGTATATTGTTGTTTTAGTGGAAATTTCATGCTTCTTTATTTCTGTATTTATCTATTGGTCATACCGGGAGTGCACACAAAATCTTAGTTCTCTGACTAGGAATCAAACGCATCTCCCCTATACTCAGAGCATGGAGTCTTAGCCAGTGGACTCCCTGGGAAGTCCCCCCTCATGTGTATAATCATTCCCATTTTATAGATGAGATTTCTGGGCTCAGGTTAGTTAAGGTCACTGAGTTTCGTTGGTAACTTAGTTACTCACTAAGTTACTCACTCAGTTATTAAGTTCTCACTTAGTCAGAACCAAATTCTGACTAACCCCAAATGTACACACTCTTTATTATACTGCACTATTTGTATATTGTTTTATTTCTTTAACAGTGTGTATGGACCCAATGCAGTTAGGTTCATTGCAGACCAATTCAACCCAAATCCTGAATCATTAAATCATATAAACCCATGGCAAGGAAGGGTAGAAACTCATGGTAGACTCTTGCCTACACAGCATGGAGACAGTTTTCTAAATATGTTTCTCAAACTGAGGTCATTTATGTACAAGCATATTTGGGTAGTCTGTAGTACAAGCTTATTTTGGATTTATTTCTAGGAATAATTGGTATATTTGGGATAAAAATTCATACTAAGAGAAAAGAATGTATAAAATACAAGTTTATGGACAGCTGGCTTGGGTTAGAGAGCTTCCCAAATGGCACTAGTGATAAAGAACCCACCTGCCAATGTAGAAGACATAAAAGACACAGGTCCGATCCCTGGATTGGGAAGATCCCCTAGAAGGGGACATGACAACCCACTCTAGTTTTCTTTCTGGAGAATCCCAAGAACAGAGGAGCCTGGTGGGCTACAGTCCATAGGGTAGCAAAGACTAAGCCATGACTGAAGTGACTTAGAACAAGACACTCAAAGAACAAGACAATTTTGTCATTCAGATTATCTTCTATATTCCTAATGCACATTTAACTAAACCCACCAGAGAAGGGGCTGCAAACATAAAGCAAAAATAAAACAGAAATCTTTGTTATATTAGTACTTTGCTTTCTTTAGGGCAATAATTCAAGTGCTGGTGTTGACAGATGCAACAGTTTTGGCAGATACTCCTTAATCATCATTTATGGGAGTTAAAGATTGGTCAGAGGCCTCAAACAATGCTATGGCCATTTGAAATCATCACAAAAAGTCAGGGTAAGGATAAGAGGAAGAATCAGCTATCACACATAACAGTACGTTGTGGTTGTGAACACAAATGAGATAGTTCAATTTCCAAGAGAGGTTTACAAGACAGTATTTCCAATATTGAGAGTAGAACCAGAGGAAAACCATGGTGACAGTTTTTGGCATTCACATTTTAACTCCAAGCTGGTGGAATCTAGGAAGCAAAGATATACATGTGCATAGGTCTTAATAATCAGATGGGTATGTAGAGAGCCTAAGTTTCAACTTTGTAATTACATTCAGGGAAAAAAAAAAAACGTTTTCTCAGTAGTGAGATGACTTACCTAAGGACCCTTATCTCATTGTTAGTAGAAGCTGAGAAAGAAGCAAAACCTTCAAATGCCCCGTTCAATCCCTTTGTACTAAGCTATGTCTTAAATTTAGAGCACAACTGTGTATGTTGAAGATGTTACTAGTTTAGCATCTCAGAGCATTGAGTTCTGGATCAGATAGGTATAAATTCCATCCAACTCCTTTTCCTAAAAAATTCTGGGCAAATCACAGATCACTTTGTGCTTGAATTTCCTCATTGAGAATATTCAAATAAAGCAGTATTAGCCTCAGATGCTTGTTTCAAGCATTAATTAGTAATCTAAGAATGGGTTATAAGTACTCAACAAAGAGAACTTATTTTTATCCATTTATACCATATTAGAGATTGATTATAAAATATTTTTCTCCAGATGTCAATCTATTTTCATGTAGTTTTAAATAAATCTTGGAAATAAGAGGGATATTCATTTTCTGTGTTAGGAGATAAAGTTCTGTGGATATAGTACTTATGCATAAGTCATTTGTGTGAAGCTTCCATTTAAAAAAAATATTCACTAGGATTAAACCTTTACAATAACACTGTTATTCTAATTACACATGTAATAGTAAGCTGATAGATATATTAGAGATTCAAGTAGCTGAAAATATGAATCCATAAAACAATAAAATGAAAGATTATCACAGATCCATGAATATGAATATCTACAATTATCAGAACTATATAATAAAAATGAAATTGTTTTGCTTTTTAAATAATAAAATGATTTTTAAAGAATTTGCATGATTCTAAGAAGAAAGTCACTTACTAATTCTCAAATTTTGACTTACATGCTTAGATAAAACCATAGTTTTAACAGAAAAGGGATTACTGTTTGTGAATCACAGTAGATAATATTGAAAGGAGAAGCATACATCCTAAAATTTCAGTCAATATATCATCTATGTGTTGTTTAAAATATCTGAAGAAATTATTGTTAGATGCTATTATTTATTTGAGTTTTGTAAGTTTAAAAACTGAAGCTTAGACAGGTCAATTGATCAAAATGAGAAAATCAGTTAATAAGTGAAGGAACCAGGACATAAATTCATAACTAAAGAATCTAAAACTTTGCTCAGTTCATAACTCAAACTATATATTCCTGGTGATAGTCTTACTATTGATCAGGTATGATTTTGTTGTTTTGCATTTGTGATACATAGGTAGTTATGTATACCAACTCAATTTTAGCAAAAACAAATATTCATTTATATATTTGTACACAATGCTAAAACATGAATTTAAAAATCTGAGTAAACTAGATTAAAAACTGTTTATTTTGAGGATAATTTAAGTCTTATTTAGTGTCTAAAAGAATTAGAATATCCTAAGCAAGGAAAAATAAACTGAGTGAACATTAAACTCAGTATTATTCTTCTGAGCAACCAGGATGAAATAGTAGGTGGCTGTATAATATTGCCCACATCTATCATGAAGAAGCATAGATTATCAGAAAAGACATATAAAAGGATAAGAAAAGAAAACAAAATAAACCTGGCATTGACTTTTAAGGGAAGTTTGCTAGCAAGTGCTATGTAGAAAACACACGGAACACTATAATAGACAATAACTGCGAACTTTTTCTTAGGCCAACCAATTATAAGCCTTAAAGCAAAATTTTAAATCCTACTTCCGTGAAAGTGTTTCTATGAAGAACAGAATAATATAGTTCAATTACCTGGCTTGCTGTCTGCCTTCTTAGAAGGTAGAAGCTTAAAAAAATCTATGGAAATAAATGGTTACAGTGTTCCTTAGGTCAGCCTTTTCAAATACTAGTTGTCAAGCTTTCACAGCAGCTGTATGAGACCAGATTTCAAGTTGAGAGATCTGACAGGTCAGTGAAAGGTGTTCTGCGTTTTTGATTGAAAGGAATCCCCATGCTCTGGAGACCTAGGATATGGGTTATAAAGTTCACATTTTGAAATGAAAATTAAGCAGTATAACTAGATCCAATTAGTGTGCATTATTTCATGAAATAATTGCTATTTGTAGTTAAGTGAAAAATCATTAAAATGGTAAATCATTCTTATAAAATTGAATTTAGTGATTTAAAATTCAGAACTGCACTAAGAAACCCTGTTTTCAGCATTTCTCTCCATTTTCTCCAATTTGAAAAAATCCTATTTATTTAGTACACACCTTTTTTAAAGTCTATGTCTATGTGATTTCTTATAGTTTCACTTTTAATTCATAATATAATTTCATTTTGTTAAATAAATAAATTAGAAATCAAGTATTTACTTAAAAAAAGAATCACTTTGAGTTTCCTAGATCTGCAGTCTTTGAGTTATGTAAAATAAGTGTTCTGGAGACTTTAGGACAAGATCATTCTGTCATTTGTGTTCAACATCTAATCTTTCTTCAATTATCTTTCGTAAAACATTCCTCATGGATTTTATATTGTGTCTGATGTACTTTAAGTACCGTAATAAGCTATGGAAAATTGTTTTCAAGGGCTTCTTATTTATGAGTTCCTCTCTTGAATTCCCCCTTAGTTTTTAAAGGCATATATTGATTAATTCAGCTGAAATGTTCAGCTCATATGGTGAAAGTTGATACTCATTGATGAAATGATAGACTGAGATGCACTGCTTAGGTGCAAAACCACATAGTAAACAAACTACCAATAGAGCTAATGACTAAAAGTCATTAGCTGGTATATAAAGGAAAATGGTCAGTCTAGTTTTGATATCCATCACTATTCATATGGCTGGTTAAAAGTGATAGTAATCATTTTAAATTAACTTGAGTGTCTTCTACATGTAAGGCATTATTTTACTGGGCAATGTGAGGGATACAAAAATTCACATTAGCCATTCATTTGGCAATTTGTTTAGTTACTACTCTATGCCACATAAAGATACATTAGTCGCAGCCTTCTCTTAAGGAGGGGAAAAGAGAAAAATATGTACATCTAGACAGTATGTACAAGAGAAATTTCTGAAAACAGTCAAGAACCTGTTAAAAAGCAACACTCTTTAAAAGTTAAAAGGAGGAAATTGAGTTGATCTTATGAGTCTTGTCTTACTCTGAAAACACTGGATGCATCTTTTAAGCCTAATAATCAGCAAGTATCTTTTGGATAGAATGAAGAGAAAATAGCACCAGACCCAAAGTGACTATTTTCATTCCTTGATTATTAGGGTTATTATAAACCATTTGAAACAGCCTTCAAAGGATGCATTTAAATAAGAACTAATCTACCAATGACGGCTTCCTGGTCGGGAAGATCGCCTGCAGAAGGGAATGACTACCCACGCCAGTATTCTTGCCTGGAGAATCCCATGGATAGAGGAGCCTGGCAGGCTGCAGTCCATGGGGTCACAAACAGTCTGACACAATTGAGCAACTAACACTTTCACTTTCAATCTACCAGTGATCATTTGGAAAGATGCCATCTTCTGGAAAAATATCTCACAGTGAATACCAATTTAAATAGAAACTCTTAGATTAAGCAAATCTTTTTTTTTTTTTTTTTTCTTGCTTTTCTGATTCACTTCTTTGTATTTCCATAACAGTTGACTGATGAAGAAAGGCAGTGTATGCACATGTCTGTTTCTACCAGCGGAGGGCGCTGCTGGAGAACTGGGTGGGACTTTATTTACTCTCTCCGAGGCACTGAGCCTCACACCTAAGTGTGCTTTAAGCAAATGATGAACTGATTGCGTTTGAATTCTAATAAAAAGGGGAGTTCGTGAGACAAGCATTGTGTCAAATGCAAAAAAAAAAAAAAAAAAAAACAAAAACAAAACGCACTTCCAAAATCATTCAGAGTAGCATGCATCTTTAGAGAACTTTTGAGAAGAAAAACGGAGAAGCAGGGCTGACAGCACCAGAGAGCCTTGTCCTTTTGTTTCGCTACTAAAATCCCTATTAAAATCAGTGCAGCCGCTTATTCTCTTTCTTGTTCCTTTTCCGCCGCTTTGCAAATTCCCAAAAGAATCCACAGTAATCAGACTGTTTCTATTTTCTTGCCCCTGTACCTTCTTAGGTTTTTCTTCCTGGATTTCACCCTACAGCCTTTCTGCGCCATCCTGGTTCCTCTTAGTTTCTCATGGTTCTCACCATCTCCCCTCCTACAGTCAGAACTAGATCCTGTTAACATGGACCACACAACAGAAATGCTCCTCTTCTTTAGGCAACTGGATAAAATAGATTATTACAAATGCTCAGAGTCGTTTTTGGTTTGCTTGTTGGATTTTGTTGCTGTTTTTTTATTCATCTCTATCACAAGCAAAAGACCTGTGGGTTGAAAATGTCTGCCTGTGAAAAGCTTTGAGGAAAAAAAAAAAAAAAAAAGAAGCAAAGACATATAGTAAACACAATGATGTTCAGAAACTACCGACCTCTGTGCAGTAATAAGCAGAGCCAGGGATGGGTTCTTTTACACTGCCATAAGCAAAAGATGCTAGAGAAATTGGATTACACAAAGAAAAGTCAATACACACAACATATAAATTCCTGCCAGTGTTTAGGTGGGCTCCTGATACTCTGGTCAGTACTTACAGGAGATTAAAATCAAAGTAAAATTAACAGGATGCTACAGATTTAGCGATTAAGATGTTTCTCAAGATCTGACTACATCTGATCTCCAGATTCTCAGTTTTCCGTTTATAGTCAAGCAAGTGCTATCCTGATTCTTTCAATGGCCAACACCTCCAATGGAACTGTGGGTCCTACTCTCACCTTTCCAAAGTTTTTGATCTGGCGTTTATCCTCTCTAATACTATGTCCCCTTTTCTATTGGACCCTTTCTATCAATATACATGTATATTGACATTTCCTATTTTATGAAAAAAAAAAAAGTTGCTTAATCCCACATTTACCCTATACAAGGTGCCTCCTCCTTGACTATAAAGGTTGAAAAGAAAATCCAATTCATCCTGGGCTTATTTTGGTTTGTCATCTATCTACATAATGAACATAGGTTATTTATATCATTTATATCTATCTATCTACCTGTCTAACCATTACAACATCTTTGTGTAAAATGTTCCCTGAAACCTTATAGTTGTAAATCAGATTGTTTCTTTACCATCTTCATGTGATTGTCTAAATGGCATCTTGAACATGCGTTGGACAATATGGAACTCTGGATTTTCCCCATAAATTTGTCCTACTTCATTCAATTTAGCCTAATGAAGAGCACAGCTCTCTTCTCAGAAATTAGTGTCTTTGCAATACAATTTCCATCAAGCCAACAAGATAATATTTTCAAATGTAAATCAGATCATGTAGTTTCTCTGCTCTGAAATTTCCAGTGACTTTAAAAGTTAGAACAAAACTAAATTCATTATCCTGACTTAAAGAGCTCTGAATTAGCTATCTCTCTTTGCTTTGAAACACAAGGCTCTGACCTACCTTGCCCACCCTACTTTTATGAGTGAAACTTTTAGATTTTTTCTTAGTTACTGTTTAGGGATTTTACATAAACCATTCCATCTATATTTGGTCATATGAGCATTTTCTTAAATAAAAATATCAGTAGTAATGTTTAAATTGCAAGCTTCACCAGAAAGCCTCATGAATTTCAAATTCTGATCATGTTTATTTACTAAGCAAAGTTGACTCACACCTATAACTGATTCACACTGTGACCTTCACATGACTGGCTCCCCATTATTCATGTCCTGACTTAAATGTCACCTCTTTGAGTGAGTTTAAGACACTAATCAGTCACTCTCTATTACATCACCCTTTTTAATTTCCCTGTATATCACTCGGCACTAAGCTGAGATTATGTTTTTGTCTATTTGTTTATCATCTTTCTCTCTCCTTCAACTAGAATATACTCTGGATATGAACAGAGACTTTGACATTTTTGTTCTTTGCTGTATTTCTAGGACTTGTGTCTGGCCCAGAGCAGGAACTCAGAAAATTCAGATTACATTGTGCTACATTTCTTATGCACCTAGCATAGTGCTTGACCAGTATTTTAAATTTAACAGTAGCTTCCAAATTTACATGTTTTTCTGAGTCAAATCTGTATCCTTTATGTGTCCATTATCACCATCAAATACTGTTCCCTGCCCCCAACCCCCATTTTTATTGTGAAAAGTAAAACTATAGAGATAAAATTTCCTTTAATAGGAATTAACAGAGCATTTTCAAGGAGGAAGAAATTTTCCTTCAGATTTTTAGGTCTTTTGGGTTATCTAAGTGTTAGGTAGTTAGCATAGGAAACAGGAGTCCAGAATGGCAGTGGCTAAAAGAAAAGGAAGGGAAAAGCCCGTGAAAATAGAACAAAGGTCCAAGGTCCCAAGTGAGGACCTCAGGTAGAACAAACAGCACTCTGGCTAGCCCGATTTACATAGGGTAGGCCTGGGGGGAGGAAAAAATCAGATAGAAAGAGGAGTCAAAGGGCCGGGGCCCCCCTCTCTTCTCTTCACCTTAGGGTTTGCATGCCCTCACGCCTCCGAGGATGTATTTTCCTGCTAGTTTCTAGATAAAATTGAGCTGTAACATGGAGCTGTAACACTGATCTAAGAGCCATAACACAGTCTGTTCGAGACCTGAGACTAAGTTTTAAATTAGTGTGAGACAGATTAACAGGAAAAACTTACATAAAAGTTTGATTATATGTATATGTGGAAAAACTCCAGGAAAACTAAATTACTTGCTAAAATGGCTGAAATCCTCATCTTCAATACAATCTCCAGATAAAGACAAATGAGGATATTAGGAGGAGTGACTTCAAAGGGGAGGAAGGCAATTCACATGGAGATAGAAAAGCAAATGTTTGGTAAACAGATATTTGCTGGACTACACAGAGACACTGGGCCACAGAGAAGAATCTTAACAGAGAATGTTCCTGTCTATACACCTAATTGATACTAGTTGTCTATGGTGATAGTGTTGACTGAAAAAATAATCACAACCTAAGAACTGAGTTATATTTTCTTCTGGGAAATTTTTTAGGGACTTAAACCTGGGAGGCAGCATCTCCAATAGCTCTGAGAGAACTACTCTGAAGAGGTGGGAGGAAGAGCCAGGTTATATAGAAGTTTTGCAGCAAAGAACAGGTAGTCTGAACATCAAAAGGCTATTGTTAATTAAAGGAAACAAGATATCCCAAGTTAAGAAATTTAGCACTTTTTTGTGTATAAGAAGATGCTAAAGTCTGGGCTCAATGAAATCATTCCTTTAATATGTATCTCAGCTATCTGGGGTCAGTATTCTGTGTTTTTCACATCTTAAGTTTCTCAGAGCTCACTTTAGGGAGTGGCTGTGTCTGATGAATGCAAGATGGCAGGTATTCTTCTCCTTCCTGACTGCTCTTAGGGCTCAGATTGGAGATTTGGAATTGCTGCTCACTGTGACATCCTTACTGATAAGGCAGGAAATATTCCATTTCTCAACAGTGAAACAGAACAGGACCCTGAGGGGTATCCTGGGCACAGAAGATTTTCTATTCAGAGAAGATGACCTTCCCTGAGTTCTAAAGGGCAGATTTTAATAATTGCTAATGAGAGAAGTCAAGGAATGTGGAATCAAAAGAAAAACAGCCAAGGAACAATAGTGCAGCCTTGGGGCAGGGTCCTGGTTCCACCTTAAGGGGTACACATAGGAATGTCTTTAAGACTCTATGTAAAATTACAACCCAACAAAGGGAGGATGCCCCATTCTCCATTGCAGAGAAGACCACCTGAGGAGGCCAGACTAAAGGAAACAGGGAAGCTAATCAAGAGATTACATGAGAGGAGATTAAAGAAAGGAAGTCAGTCAGTCAGTCAGTGCAGTCACTCAGTCATGTCCCACTCTTTGCGACCCCATGAATCGCAGTACGCCAGGCCTCCCTGTCTATCACAAACTCCCGGAGTTTACTCAAACACATGTCCATCGAGTCGGTGATACCATCCCGCCATCTCGTCCTCTGTCATCCCCTTCTCTTCCTGCCCCCAATCCCTCCCAGCATCAGGGTCTTTTCCAATGACTCAACTCTTCTCATGACGTGGCCAAAGTACTGGAGTTTCAGCTTTAGCATCAGTCCTTCCAGTGAACACCCAGGACTGATCTCCTTTAGGATGGACTGGTTGGATCTCCTTGCAGTCCAAGGGACTCTCAAGAGTTTTCCAACACCACAGTTCAAAAGCATCAATTTTTCGGTGCTCAGCTTTCTTCACAGTCCAACTCTCACATTCATACATGACCACTGGAAAAACCATAGCCTTGACTAGATGGATCTTTGTTGGCAAAGTAATGCATCTGCTTTTTAATATGCTATCTAGATTGGTCATAACTTTCCTTCCAAGGAGTAAACGTCTTTTAATTTCATGGCTGCAATCACCATCTGCCGTGATTTTGGAGCCCAAAAAGATAAAGTATGATACTGTTTCCACTGTTTCCCCGTCTATTTCCCATGAAATGATGGGATCAATTGCCATAATCTTAGTTTTCTACATGTTGAGCATTAAGCCAACTTTTTCACTCTCCTCTTTCACTTTCATCGAGAGGCGTTTTAGTTCCTCTTCACTTTCTGCCATAAGGGTGGTGTCATCTGCATATCTGAGATTATTGATATTTCTCCTGTCAATCTTGATTTGTTTGTGCTTCCTCTAGCCCAGCGTTTCTCATGATGTACTCTGCATATAAGTTAAATAAGCAGGGTGACAATATACAGCCTTGACGTACTCCTTTTCTTATTTGGAACCAGTCTATTGTTCCATGTCCAGTTCTAACTGTTACTTCCTTACCTGCATATAGGTTTCTCAAGAGGCAGGTCAGATGGTCTGGTATGCTCATCTCTTTCAGAATTTTCCACAGTTTATTGTGATCCACATAGTCAAAGACTTTGGCATAGTCAATAAAGCAGAAATAGATGCTTTTCTGGACCTCTCTTGCTTTTTCGATGATCCAGCGGATGTTGGCAATTTGATCTCTGGTTCCTCTGCCTTTTCTAAAACCAGCCTGAACATCTGGAAGTTCACAGTTCATGTTTTGCTGAAGCCTGGCTTGGAGAATTTTTAGCATTATTTTACTAACGTGTGAGATGTGTTCAATTGTGTGGTAGCTTGAGCATTCTTTGGCGTTGCCTTTCTTTGGGGTTGGAATGAAAACTGACCTTTTCCAGTCCTGTGGCCACTGCTGAGTTTTCCAGATTTGCTGGCATATTGAGTGCAGCACTTTCACAGCATCATCTTTTAGGATTTGAAATAGCTCAACTGGAATTCCATCACCTCCACTAGCTTTGTTCATAGTGATGCTTTCTAAGCATCGCAACTTGACTTCACATTCCAGGATGTCTGGCTCTAGGTGAGTGATCACACCATTGTGATTTTCTGGGTCATGAAGACCTTTTTTGTACAGTTCGTCTGTGTATTCTTGCCACCTCTTCTTAATATCTTCTGCTTCTGTTAGGTCCATACCATCTCTGTCCTTTATCGAACCCATCTTTGCATGAAATGTTCCCTTGGTATCTCTAATTTTCTTGAAGAGATCTCTAGTCTTTCCCATTCTGTTGTTTTCCTCTATTTCTTTGCATTGATCACTGAGGAAGGCCTTCTTATCTCTCCTTGCTATTCTTTGGAACTCTGCATTCAAATGGGTATATCTTTCCTTTTCTCCTTTGCTTTTCGCTTTGCTTCTTTTCACAGCTCGTTGTAAGGCCTCCTCAGACAACCATTTTGCCTTTTTGCATTTCTTTTCCATGGGAATGATCTTGATCCCTGTCTCCTGTACAATGTCACGAACCTCCGTCCATAGTTCATCAGCCTCTCTGTCTATCAGATCTAGTCCCTTAAGTCTATTTCTCACTTCCACTGTATAGTCACAGGGATTTGATTTATGTCATACCTGAATGGTCTAATGATTTTCCCTACTTTCTTCTAAGGAAAGGTAAGCCCTGTATAAACACTAATCTCAATGCAAACCCCACCTTTGAACCTTTGTAATAAAACTCCTCAGCAAACTCCACTGGGTTGGGACACATGATTTTCAAGTGCAGGACCCATTGTGTCCCTCTTTGCCCAGCAAAGCAATAAAGCTATTCTTTTCTACTTCACCCAAAACACTGTTTCTGAGATTCAGTTTGGCATTGGCTTCCAGAGAGGCTGAGTTTTTGGCATCAGTAGCATCCGTCCTGGAACAGATCCTCTATGTACATTTTTTAGTTAGATGGAAAGTGCAGTATTTTTGTACAGATGTAAGAGCTGGACAATAGAAAAGGCTGAGCACCAAACAATTGATGCCTTTCAACTGTGGTGCTAGAGTAGACTCTTTAGAGTCCCTTGTACAGCAGTGAGATCAAACCAGTCCATCCTAAAGTAAATCGACACTGAATGTTCATTGGAAGGACTGATGCTGAAGCTGAAACTCCAATACTTTGGCTGTCTGCTGTGTAGAGCCAATTCGTTGGAAAAGACCCTGATGCTGGGAAAGATTGAAGGAAGGAGGAAAGGGGGATGACAGAGGATGAGACGGTTGGATAGCATCACCAATTCAATGGACATGAGTTTGGGCAAACTCTGGGAGATGGTGAAGAACAGGGAAGCCTGGTTTGCTGCAGTCCATGGGGTTGCTAAGAATCAGGCAGGACTGAGGGACTGAACAATAAAAACAGTAAGAGGGACAAAGTTTCTTCCTGAGTCTTTCAGACCTTGATTGTTTTCAGCTGGAAATAATTTGCATTACAAGAGACGCATATTGAGGTGACATGTTTTGCCACCCTATAGAATTCTGTGATACTTCTAGAAAAAAAGGAGCAAAAAAAAAAAAAAAAAAAGTAAAAGAAAAGAAAAACTTTAGGCAATTTACTTCTTAAGAAAAAAATAAAAATATGGTCATTGACCTTAGTTGGACAGGTATTATATACTATAAAGGTTTTCTTCAATTATATATTGCCAAAACATAATAGTAAACACAAAATAAAATCAAACAAAAAGGGTGTGAGTAGTGATTCTGCCTTCCCATGTGTAGATTGTCAGGTTCACATGTCTTCAAAGATATTGTAACAAGGAAGAACAAAACCTGTATCCATGTAGGATCTGTCTCTTTTACTTTGACTTTTGCTTGTCACTGCCTTCGTTGTTATAATCACTAAAATGATGCTGTCTATAGCCGAAAGCATACATAATGACCTTCCTCTGGGAACCTGCCCTTCTGCCTGAATGTTTGTTAGACTAAAGTGCCTTTGTTCAACTCACAGAGAGACATTCTGACCCTGCCCACCTGTGGATGGCACAGAAAAGAAGAAATTAATACACCCCCTTCCAAATGTGGGTCAACCCAAGAGATATTTTGCAAGACTAATGGTCTTTTTACTTTACTTCTTCACCTTTCCCCCTACTCTGTTTAATAAAAGAAACTGGAATCCAGACCCCACTGAGATGGTACTCTAGAGTGCTAGCCCACAATCTTCTTGGACTTCTGGCTTTCTGAATAAATCACTATTAGTTACTTCAATACTTTGTCTCCCCATTATTGACCTGTTGTGCAGTGAGCAGACCAAGCTTGTTTGCAGCAACAGTATCCTCCTCTTCATCATTGTATTTCCTATTTCTTTCTACTTGTAATTTTTCATTATTTTCAAGAATCACTATATACTGATGAAAATGATAAGAAAGGCGTAAACGACTTAGTTGTTATTAACTGGCTTCATTCTCTAAACTCGTCTACCTTTTAATTTTTGTTTGTTTTCAAATGGCTTATGTGTTTTTATTTATTTATTTTTTTTACAGTTTATATTTTATTTATTTATTTGTTTATTTTTTAGTAGTTTTTGCCATACATTGACATGAATCAGCCATGGATTTACATGTGTTCCCCATCCCGATCCCCCCTCCCACCTCCCTCTCCATCCCAACTTAATATACAATCAGAAATTAAGTTAATTACATCCTAAGCATTTTAACAAATAATGAAAAATTTAAATTCAGTTATATACTCCAAGATGGCTGCATTATTTCTACAGAAGTGGTGTAAAGGAACAGCCAAATTGCAAAAAGCTAAGTTATTAGACTTGAAATTATATCTTATGACAAGCACAGTGCTTTTCTTTGGTTACTGTTTTTATTTGGGGTGTTTGCATTAAAGTAGGGAAAATATGGAAGAGTACTAAAACTCTTTCAATTTCTTGGGTCCATCACAGTAACTTTGTCTGATCTTTTAAGACAGAATTTTGTTCCTATGACATTTCTTTCTTTTTTATATTTAAGACTGAAGGGCAAAATAAAAACTTGCTTAGAAAACTCAAATCAAATTTATAATAAGTCATATTTTTAATCCCCCAAATAACTGGAAGTAAGTTCTTTCTTTGATCATGTAAATTTTTTTCTTATAAAATATCAGTGATTAATGTTCAAATTACTATAATTGTCAGAAAGACTAATGCATTTACAATTCACAATAAGCTCATTTATTAAGCAAAATTGACTTACAAATTTGTTCTCCTTTTCATACTATTGTATATTAAATGTCAACCAACATTTAGTGAAATTGATGTGTCAAGTATCAAATATCTGAAAAAAAAGCTTACTAAGTAGTCATTGGACCAGGTCAGGTTTTCTCACATGGTAATGCATTTGACAGCCTTGGCTAAAAGATGACAGTATAGCATGAAAGAGGAGAAAAGATAAACCGTAATGAATATGCCCAGTACATGAATAAGAGACAATTTTATAGTATAGCCCATACATGCAGTAGTTTACGATGAGGATCGTCAAATAATAATATTGTGGCAGCAAAGAATAAAAGAACTCTATTTCTAATTTTAAGAATTGAAATTTGGGAGACGTTGATTCTGGTAAGACTAGGAAAGTGTTTTGAAAAAAAATTCAGGGGCTTGTAAAGGCAAAAGCTGTGAGGCTGTACACTGACACAGAAAAAATAAATATTTGTCCTAAAGGGAGAGGCTGTCATGAGTTGTTTTAGGGTAAGGGTCTGATAAGTATCTTGAATTTCGAGCAGATGTTCTGGGTTAGGACAATGTGTGGTCAAAAATTCAAATTCCATCTAGGCTAAGACATGTGTAAGTCATTCTTCCCCCATGGCTTCCCAGCTCCATTTTAGAGTGCTCTGTTGGCAATACTGTGTTTAGCCAAAAACTCTTCTTTTCTTTACACAGGATGATTCTCTTAAAATATCACTTTGAGAGAAAAGGTTTTAAATGAAAACACATTGCCCCACAAAATATTGATAAAGGTGGGAGCTAAGTTCTAGGATTGCATTTTTTTCTTAATTTATCTGTTCTGAAATCAGGGAAATTTTGCTAAAATATTCCAAGGAAATCAGGAAAAAAATTGCACAAAGGAAGAGTTCAGCCTAAGACAGTTCTTTGTCCTGTAAGATGGGGGAAAAGTTATTTTGTCAAAATCTCTTTACACATGCTAAAATAATTACATTTCAATAAAGCCTTTGTTTTAACATATGTACTTTAAAGGAGCATATGCTATTATAAGCATATGAATATATGAGTGGATATATAGAGTTCTATGGAAGCCAGCCACTCTGATTTTAAGAGCACTCAAAGTTTTTACTGGTGAGACATATGTTGATCATGATATCTACTAAGAAGTGAATTTTAATCCCTCACATGAAGCTTCCCATTTTGGGATGCCTTCTCTCAAAAGCTAAGTTGCCTTTTGTCAATTTCAAATGATGTCCTATGCAATGCAGGAGACCTGGGTTCTATTCCTGGGTCAGGAAGATCTCCTAGATAAGGAAATGGCAACCACTCCAGTATTCTTGCCTGGAGAATCCCATGGACAGAGGAGCCTGGCAGGCTACAATCCATGGGGTCACAAGAGTTGGATAGGACTTAGTGACTAAACCACCACCACGTGGTATCCCCTATAACAGGATAATTGGGACACTGATCAGAATTTCAACATAATTTTTTTTATCTCAATAAAATATCTAAAATATTGGATTGGGGACTTGGAAGTTAGTCTTCTATGATGTATCCAAGTATATTTTAGAGAAATTGTTTCTCATGTATTTCAGGTAGACTGATCTACTTAAAAACTTGATCGTTTGAAGATAAAGTAATAGGGTCAGTGACTACTGCCAACAATTAGGTTTGAATAAAAGAAATCAATAGCTCAGCACAAGTGCCTTTCACGGCGGTAAGCACACATGAGGATTGTTCATTGATTTACTATCCTTGCCTCTGTGTGGGCCCTGTGGCCACTGAAACCATGATGCTTGGACTGCATTTTACCCCAGCATGTTGTCTGTGAGCTGCTTGCTCTTAGACCTGGGTCAGGCCCCTTCGTCTAAGGTGATGCTTTGCCTACAGTTCAGGACTAGGCCCCATGTTTGCCGCTTAAAGAGATTTTCCATTGCTTATGGTGTTGTTACTCTATGGGAGTTCCTTATTTGCCCAAGTCATGGGTATTCCAAAACCAGATGCTCCAATATGTGCAGGACACAATCACTGTATGTCGGTGAGCTTCCCCACTGTTCTGAAACAGTGACTAAGCACACACAGAACAGGGATTTTTAGATAACTTGATGTTGGGCACCAAAAGATAGCATTACATAACTTCTGACTCTACGCTGATGAGTATCATTCACACTAAATATGATAGTTTAGCACTAGAACAGACGCTGCAACACTTGGCTGCAAAATGGCTCTTATGAAATTAATTGAAATTTCATTTTATGTTCATCTCACTATTTAAAATGTGCAAAGCAGCACTCTGTTAAAAATATATCATTTCCCCATCTTTCTTGTTCATTATTTCATAAATGTGTTGACAGTGTTCTCTTCAGGCTTGTCACTTGTTGAGAAATCTAATGCCATCTTAATGGGATTTTAAATGTAATCAATAATTTAGTTTTTCTGCTTACCTTTCGTACCTTAGATCAGGAAACTTTGATATAACTTTGCATCCACTTTTAAGTCATTGATTCATATGCATAAAGAAGAATTCATTTTGTAGGATACTGAATCCATAGCTATTTTTAATTATAAAATTTAAATTATAAAATTAGCTAAGATTTTGGGAGTTAGTTGTTATGTTGCATTTCAAGTTCTCTCATGGAATTCTTTAACCTTGCCACTTTCAGATGCATTTTTTTTAAAACATTTCCAAATAAGCAATAAAATATTTTCACTATATTGACTGTTCTGAGGGTATTTTATAGCTTAAAAAAAAATTCTGAAATTCAATGAATTCAAAAATAGAAATTTATTTTCCCTTTTCTGAAAAAAGCAAACTCAGAGTCAATGTATCTGGATGTATTATTCTGTTTTTCTACATTTGATTCAACTTTGGATTTATTCAAAGAAATAACAATTCTAGTCAATGTAGAAAAAAATAATGAGATATAAATATTCTGAAAGAAGTTCCCCAAAGCTGTGAAAGGAAAGAAGTAAAATCCTTCACTAATTTTTAATTGAATCTAATGACCATTGTTTTGTGTGTTTTTTCTAAAAGCATTACATGTTTACATTAGAAACAATCTTTTAGGAGAAACTTGGATTAAAAAAAAAAAAACTAAGGAAAACAGTGAACAAGATCCTGATAAAGATAAAAACTCAGAACTAACTTTGTAGAACATATAGATACCATATATTTGGAATTTTATAACATTAACTCTGATGTGTATATATAGAGAGTCTGATATGACTGAAGCAACTTAGAATGCATGCACACACATACATATGTGTGTGTGTGTGTGTGTGTGTGTGTGTGTATATATGTATATATATATACACTCAGTTGCTCAGTGGTATTCTACTCTTTGTGGCCCCAAAGGCTACTCTTTGTAGCCCACCAAGCTGCTCTACCCGTGGAATTTTCCAGGCGAGAATACTAGAGTACTTGAGGTGCCAGTTCTTACTCCAGGAGGTTTTCCCAACCCCGGGATTGAACCCATATCTCTTGCATCTCCTACAATGGCAGGCAGATTCTTTACCACTAGCACCACCTGGGAAGTCCTATATATGTATATAAGCCATACACACACACACACACACACACACACACACACACACAGACACATATCTATATATATACATATATATGTATATGTGTGTATATATAAATATATATCTCATGTATGTATGTGTGTATGTGTATATACATATACGGTGTCTTGTTTTCTTTTCCTTGGGTCAATTTGCAAACTAAAAATGACTTTTTCTGATAAGAATTGATTTCTTCTTTTTTATACATGGTTTAAAAATTTAAAACCTTCCAAAATCTTCCAGGCAGCAGAGTAAACAAGTTCTCCTCTCATAAAATACCTAGATATTGGAAAAACTACAACAGACATATTTCTAAATGATCTGTTAAAGTCTGCAAACTCTGAAGATGGCACCAAAAACTCCCAAGAATTTCCTCCTGCCTGCACCCTAACTCCCCCTGCACACACGTGCTGTTGGTGCTGCTGCTGCTACAAAGCCGCTTCAGTCGTGTCCGGCTCTGTATGACCCCATGTGCGGCAGCCCACCAGGCTCCCCCGTCCCTGGGATTCTCCAGGCAAGAACACTGGAGTGGGATGCCATTTCCTTCTCCAATGCGTGAAAGTGAAAAATGAAAGTGAAGTTGCTCAGTTGTGTCTGACTCTTCGTGACCCCAGGGACTGCAGCCTACCAGGCTCCTCTGCCCATGGGATTTTTCAGGCAAGAGTACTGGAGTGGGGTGCCATTATGAACAAATTTGAAAGCAAATTGAAAAGCAAACCAAGGAGCTGAAATTGCCCTGTAGGCAGCTGCCAAATACAGGAAATTAAATTTTATATGTTATCAGCATATTATGATAAATAAGGATAATCTGAAATCCCCATGGAAAACTGAGACTCTGGAAATATTAAATAAAAGGTGTAGTCTTAAAAATAAATATCTTAAAATACACACACATATGTATGTATGTCATGTATAGGTACAGGAATAAACAGATGTTTTTAAAGTAAAGAGACTGCCGATCCTAGCAGGAGGCCACCAGACCCTTCATTACCCCTCAGTAATTACATACTCTTCTCTTCCTCCCTAAGAAGTAAACACCATCCTAAATTTTAAATCACACATTCCCAAGCAGTCTTTAGAGTTTTACTACCTATTTACCTTTTCCAAAAAAAGATATTTTACTTTGCTTCTCTGTTTCTGAACATGGAACCAAACTATACACAGTGCCGTATTCTCCATAAAACTTTTACAAGTAGTTTGAACAAAAGTGGGCTTCCCTTGTGTCTCAATTAGTAAAGAATCTGCCTGTAATGCAGGAGACCTGTGTTCAGTCCTTATGTTGGGAGGGTCCCCTGGAGAAGGGAAAGGCTACCCACTCCAGTACCATGACCTGGGGTCCATGGGGTCGCAGAGTCGGACACAACTGAGCGACTTTCACCTTTTTTCACTTTCTGGACAAGAGTACTTATTCAGCCTGATCAGTATCTTTATTAGTAGCTTGCAGATCCAAGAATAAGTAGTAAATTAGATAAAAAAATAATAGCCAAAAGTTAAGTTCTCAGAGAGGTGTGGCCAATGACAGAGGAGGAAGACTCTGCTCTCATCTCCACCTAAGGACACACCAGAATTAAAGGTATTTAACCAAATGTCGTCCAACAGGTGCCATCCATTTGGGGAAGGTCAATCTACCAGTGCACAGGTGCTGGCCACAGTAGTTTTGGAATTTACCTGCTAGCTTACTAGCCCCAGGACCCAGGCTCAGCACCAGTTCTGGGATGACTCAATCCAAGCAGTTAGGCTAGGAAGAACAGCAACCCCCTCACTAGCCCTCTAAGCCCCAAGCCACCCTGAAATTTGGCCTCACTGACCTCACTAGTCTTAGAATCTTCTGAGCCCTGAACTTGACACTGGTGGTCAAAAAATTGCAGAGGGAGAAACTCCCAAGCTCATTCTACAAGTCCACCATCACCTTGATACCAAAACTAGACAAAATGCCATAAGAAAAGAAAATTATAAGCCAAAATGACTGATAAATGTATATTCAAAAATCCTCAACAAAATATTTGCAAACCAAATTCAATAATACAGTACTTTACCAAGGTAAAGTAGAATTTATCTCAGGAATGCAGGTATAGTTTAAAATTTGCATATCAATGTGATACATCACATTACAAAATGAAGACTGAAAATCATATGATCATCTCAATATCTTTAGAAAAATCTCTTGACAAAATGTAGCATCCATTTATGATAATTACACTCCATAAAACTGGTAGAGAAGGAGCATATCTCAACATGATAAAGGCCATGTATGACAAACCCACAGCTAGCTTATTAAACAATGAAAAGCTGAAAGCATTCCTCCTAAGATGAGGAATAAGACAAGAATAACCACTCTCACCAATTTTATTCAACCTGGTATTGGAAATCCTAGCCATAGCGATGAGAAAGGTTAAAAAAAATGAATTCAAATTAGAAAGGAAAAGTAAAACATTCACTGTTTGCAGATGACAAAATATTATACATAGAAAACTTTCAAGACACCACCAAAAAACTACCAGAGTTCATCAGTGAATTTGTTAAAGTTGCAGGATATAAAAATAATATACAGATATTTTTGTAGTTCTGTATACTCACAAAGAACCATCAGAAAGAGAAATTAAGAAATACATTTCGTTTATAATCACTTCAAAACGAATAAAACACCTAGTAATAAAGCCAACCATGGAGATAAAAGACTTGTTCTTTGAAAACTATAAGACATTGATAAAAGAAATTGAAGATGACTCAAAGAAATGGAAATTTTCTGTGCTCATGGATTGAAAAAAAAATAACGTTGTTAAAAGGAACATACTAAACAAGATAATCTACAGATTCAATACAATCCCTAACAAAATATCAGTGGAATATTTCACAGAGCTAGAACAAATATTCCAAACTTTGTATAGAGATACAGAAGACCCTGAATAGCCAAAACAATTCTGAGATAGAACACCAAAACTGGAGGTATTACATTCTCTAATTTCAAAGTGTACTACCTTTGTAATCAAAGTGGAATGGTTCTGGCACAAAAGCAAATGCCAGACCAATGGAACAGAATGAGCAGCCCAGAAATAAACACACTTTTCCATAAGCAATTAAACTAAAACAAAAGAGGCAAGAATACACAATGAGGAAAAGACAGACTCTTCAATAAATGATGTTAGGAAAACTGGACAGTCACTTACAAAAAAATCAAACTGGACTATTCTCTCACACCATGCATGAAAATATATTCAAAATTAATAAAGAGTTAACTGTCGACCTGAAACCACAAGACTTCTTGAAGGAAACATAGGCAGTAAACTCCTTGACATCCTTCTTAGTACTATTTTTGGATATGTCTCCTCAGACAAAAGAATCAAATGTAAGAATAAATAAATAAGACTACAACAGTGAAGAAAACTATCAACCAAACAAAAAGGCCACCTACTGAGTGGGAGAAGATATTTGAAAATGACATATCCAATAAGGGATTAATGTCCAAAATCTATAAAACCTCATTCAACATCAAAAAAGAAAATTAAAAATGGTCAGGGTATCTCAAAAGACATGTTTCTAAAGAAGACATACAGATGGCCAACAGGCACGTGAAAAGATGCTCAACATCACTAATCCCTATGGAAATGCAAAACCACAGTGAGATAATCATGTCACACCTGTCAGAATGACTGTTATTAAAAAGATAATAAATAGCAAGAGTTGACAAAAACATGGAAAAAAGGTAATCCTTGTGCATTATTGGTGGAAATGTAAATGGTGTAGCAACTATGGAAAATAATATGTAGATTCCTCAGAAGAATAAAAATAGAACTACTGTATGATACAGAAGTCCCACTTCTGGGTATAAAACTATAGAAAACAAAGAGACTAATTTAAAAAGATATTATGCACCTCAATTTTTGTAGCGGCACAATAACCAAGATACAGAAGCAACCTAAGTGTCCATCCACAAACAGATGGATAAAGAAGATATGGTATACATCCACAATGGAAAGTTACTCAGCCATAAATAAAGAATGAAATTTTGCCATTTGCAACAATGTGGTGGACCTAGAGGGGATTGTGCTAAGTGAGATAATTCAGATAAATAAAAGCAAATACAAATACAAATAGGGTGCTAGAATTACGCTGTTCTTACATTCTAACTTCAATAGTTTCATTGCTTCTTTACACCTTTATAGACATGGTTTTTAACACCTCCTTCAACCCATCCAAATTTAACAAAATCCCTGAAGTGAAGAGGTTTCATTCTTTTTATCTACTTATTTCCCATTGCATTTTTAAAAACAAGAAATTTTTTTTAAATTTTTATTTATGTTGACTACAAGAGTGATGAAGAAATCTATTATTGACAATTTTGAGATTATGTATAATCTGATTCTTTTGGAATGCTTTATCAGTTTAAGATTAGGAGAATTCTTATCACTACTATTTTCATTTGTTTTTATTTCAGTGGTTTTAGTGAGATATAATTTTCTCACTAAAAAGTTATTGTGCTTATAATTTTATGCACAATAAACTGTACGTATATAATATACTATTTGATAAGTTTAAATATATATGTATATATATTCATTTGTAAAACAGTCACCCCATAAATTTTCAGGTGCCTCCTTTTAAACCTTCCCTCTTACACCTCTGCACTATCCTTGCCCAGTTAACAACTGCTCAGCTTTGTTCACCGTATAGATTTGTCAATGGTATAGAATGCATTAATTTTATAGGATGTTATACAAGTGTAACCTTACAGTATATATTCTTCTTTGGTACTTTATACGTATCATACATATGTTATGACTCATATATGTTGTATATAATGGTAATTTATTCCATCTTATTGCTAACTTCTTTGTTATAACTCTTTGTTATTTTAGTGGTTGTGTGAAGATTTAGAGTATTCATCTTTAATCAATCATGCCCTACTTCAAATGGCATTACACTATATCACATAGAGTATGACAGACTTATAATAGTATGTTTTCATTTATCTTGTCCTGACCTCTGAGTTATTGCTGCCTTACAGTTTATTTTATATGTTCTATAAATCCTTTACTAGCTTTAATTATTTATTAAAATATCAATTATATTTGAAAGAGATTTGACTAACAAAAAGAAAAATCTTACCTCTTTGTCAAAGTAGTTGCCACTTACAAGTTCATTGGTTGGTTTGTATCCTTATGTAGATCCAGATTTCCATGTGGGGTTGTTTTCCTTCAAAAGGATTTTCTTTAACATTTTTATAATGAACATACCATGAGTTCTTTTGCTTCTTGGTGTCTGAAAAGTCTTTGAATAGTTTGATTTTAATTTTTTCTTCACTACTTATTAACTATGGGATATTGGGCACTTTCTCTACAGTTCATTTTCTTCGTGTTTAACATGATAGTAATGGTATGCACTTTAAAAAATGGCTGTGAAAACCAGTTAGTACACATAAGTTATTTATAATAACACATAGTAAACTCTCAATAATTGTTTCAAACTATGGGAGTTTCTAGGGAAAACCAATATCAATCTGAATAGTTCTGACTTAACCCATTTATGATTATTTGTTGACTGCTTAACAGGAAATCTTGAAAAAGGTAGTTCTGGGGTTTATGTTGCAGCTCAATAGTATCAGGGTAAAAGTCTGACATGTCATTAACTTTTCTCCCTTATGGAACACAAAATGATTCTTTTAGCTTCAAATGCTACATTTTCATGGCAGTTATCATATGCATGAAGGAAGAAGGGAGGAGATGGCAAAGAAGGGAGGAGATGTCCGTTTTGCCAAAAAGGATTTTTTTTTCCTGGCATCCTCCTAGTAGGCCTTCCTTCACGTGACCATTGGCCACAACCCTATTATATGGCCATCATTAACTGCTAGTGAGTGTATTCTTCAGAGGAATGGATAATAATGAGCCACTTATAATTCATTTGGGGTGAAGGAGGGGAGTTGGCCATTATGCTACCTGTATTAAAGTGAAGATATCTTCATAAGACAGAAGGGGAAAATAGCTAGAATGAGACATTTTGAAAAACATCCAGCTTTGGAAACTTTGTATTAATTTTGCTTTGTTTTTATTTTACATCTTTGGCTTAACAAATGCTTTTTAAAAAAACAATGCAACATTTTACTCAATTCAAGTTGCAAAAAAAAGTGTTGCTTGTTAACATTGATGAAAACTGGTTTCAGAAAATATGGAAATTGCATTAGGTTTGATTGAAAATCTGTTTTCCTTGTTTGTGCAATTACTGCTTTCCTTGCTGCAAAGTCTATTTGAACAGAATCACCCTTGGCAAGAAAAATCTTCATTGAATCACACATGGCAGCAAACCTGATGATTAACTGATGTTTCTCTGAATATTTGGAGCCTTGTCACATATCTTGCCATGAATAACTTTAGGTGAAAAATGTTATACGTGAATTACCATGTTTTGCTTTAAAAAGTTGGTTCTTCTTTACAACATTAAGTGTATCGTTTCTTGGTATTTGCAATCTCCTTACTCAAATAGCAAAACATAATCACTACCATTATCTTCATAGTCATCTTATTTTTTAAAAATTCTGTCATATTGTGAGGACATTATAATTGAAAACTGCACAAATGCATATGTTGCTGTTGTTTTGTCGCTAAGTTATGTCCAACTCTTTTGCAGCCCCATGGGCTGTAGTCCGCCAGGCTCCTCTGTCCGTGGGATTTTCTAGGCAAGGATACTGGGGTGGGTTGCCATTTCCTTATCCAGAGGGTCTTCTCAAGCCAGAGATTTAAGCCACTTGTACTCCATTGATATGTGGGTTCTTTACCACTGAGCCACCAGAGAAGCCAATACATATATAGATATAAATATGTAAAATACCAGCTTCTATTCATTTATTTTGTCAAGATGTATTTATAGATTAGCTTCTATATATCAGTTTCAGTACCATTGTGGAAAACAAATTCTTCTTGCTCATAGAAAGCTTACATTTTGTTTATTTATTTTTTGGCCGCACAACACAGCATGCAGGATCTTAGTTCCCTAACCAGGGATCAATCCCATGTCCCTTGCAGAAGAAGCAGAGTCTTAACTACTGGACCACCAGGGAAGTCGCCCAAAGCTTTATATATTAGATATACACTAGAGTAGTGTTACAGCGAAAGATTCCCAGTAGCTATTATACCATTTGTTCTTAGAACAATGATTTTTTTAGCTAGGCACATTCCTACTGACATTTAAGTCCATATTTCCCAGCCTCCAGGGGAGTAATGAAGGTCAGTTTCCCCAGGAAGCACATTATGGGATGAAGATTTACATGAAGGAATTTTATTGAGGAATATTTTCAGCATCAGTATTAGTAGAAAAATGAGAAAGTGGGATTGGAAAATATTGCCAGGCAGATACAGTAAAAGATTTAGCCAATTCTAAGGGAAACTTTAGAGCTGGAATAGCCAAGAGCTGTCCCATTTGGGGGATATATTACCAGGCATTAGCCCTTTCCATCACCAATATTTGGAGGGGAAGGGCATGTGACCTTGTAAAAGCTCTCTTCACTGGCTGACACTCATGGCAGTCACAGGCAGAGGTAGAGGTGGAGGAGCAGTGTACACATGGCTGAAAACTTTTCAGCCATTAACATTCTCACAGCTGCTAGAAAATGAATGCTTCCATCCTGAAAGATAGCATACCACTGAGTATCATTTCCATGCTGTCACCTGAGCTGTGCACTCAGCTTCTCAATCACTATTGCCAACTGAGCATTCGTAGGAGGTGTGGCATGTGATCGACCTGGGGGATCCCACTGTCATGCATCACTGCTGTACTTCCTTGATTATAAGGTAGGTCTCCTGGCTCATTAAGAGAGTAAAGAGAATCCAGGCTAGTTGGTCATACACTCTGCATAAGTTCTTGGATATTGGTGCTGGTTGAAGCACTAGTGGCTGGAAAAGCAAAACTGTATTTGGAATATAAATTAGATTTAGACAAGATGTATCATGGTATCTTACAGGTTAGGAGGGGTCCAACATAAGGAGTGGGTATTGAAAGTCTCTCAGTTGTGTCTGACTCTTTTTGACCCCATGGACTGTAGCCTGCCAGGCTCCTCTGCCCATGGGATTCTCTAGACCAGGACACTGGAGTGGATAGCTATCCCCTTTTCCAGGGGATCTTCCCAACCCAGTGATCAAACCCAGGTCTCCGGCATTGCAGGTGGATTCTTTACCATCTGAGCCACCAGGGAAGCCCTTAACTTGATGCCAAATCAAACGTTCCCTCTAAGGAAAATAGGCCATTTAGCCAATAGTAATTTCATGCCCAGTATCTCTAATTGAAATTACAGAATGATAATAATGAAAATAATAGCAATAATCAGTGATAGACTAATTCCTTTAGGGACAATGAATCCCTTGAAGAACTGACCTTCTAAATGAAGTTGAGCAGGGATGAGAACTTCAGTTAAATTTAGAGTCACAAATTAAGCTGCTACTGTGCACATTTTGATTTGTCAGGAGGGAAGGTTGAACTCAGAGGAAAGCAGGTCTTGCTCTTACACTACAGAGTTCCTGTTTCCTGGGGAGGATGACACGCAGTTAGGGCTGAGAGTGACAGGTTCAGTGGGAGTGGAGCCACCAGAAATGCACCTGAGAGTGAGGGTATTGAGTGACTCCGCAGTGAAATGCTGAAGAGCATCTGATTATGTGCAAGTGTGGTGAGGAGTAAAAGAAGACAAAGAAATCCCCAATACATGGAAGGAGCAACAGGAAGATAGCAGATGAATTGAATGTAAGGAGACAGAGGGCAGGGGAAAATGAGGGAAACCTCAAATACATCTTGGGAGGTTTCGGGAGGAGAAGTAATAACTTAGTGCATGACTCTTGCTAGCATGGGATGGAAAATAATGAACAGCGGCTACTTAAAAGAACCGAAGGAAATATGTACCCACAGAAAAAATCAGGGTCTTTAGCAGAGATCCTGGAGTGATTTAAGAAATTAAGGGAGTTTACAGTGATAATGATAAAGAGTAATGGGATCTTTGATACAGAGTGAGATTTCACGGGGCATCAAAAGCAAATGTGTGTGAGGAGCAATCCATGGGAGCACGAGTCAAAAAAAGGAAATGCACACTCACAAAATTCAGTAAAAGCAAAAAGTTGGCCCAAGATATTTACCTTTTGGATATTTCCAGAACATTGTACAAATGTGAATTAAGTGAGCTGTACTAAGCAACAAATCTTTCTTTATTAAAAAAGGAAAAGAGAGCCTTATATCAGTTTTCATGATACTTTTTTTCTTACCCCTGAATGTTCACTTGATCCTGTTTTCCTTAAATAGTGTTTTGAAGATGTTCGAAATGTGGTATGCACCTTTCTATTATACTTGTTACTGTCATATGGGGGACCTACCATTTGTGTTTCACAGAATCTAGACTCTTAGGATTAATGTTTGTTGTTTAGTTGCTAAATCATGTATGACTCTTACAATCCTATGGACTGTAACCCTCCAGGCTCCTCTGTCCATGGCATCTCCCATGCAAGAATGCTGGAGTAGGTTGCCATTGCCTTCCCCAGCAGATTTTTCCCCATCCAGGGATCAAACCCAGGTCTCCTGCTTGGCAGGCAGATTCTTTACCACTGAGCCACCTGGGAAAGTGAAAGTGAAAGTGAAGTCACTCAGTCTTTCTCTCTCTTTGTGACCCTGTGGACTGTAGCCTACCAGGCTCCTCAGCCCATGGGATTTTCCAGGCAAGAATACTGGAGTGGGTTGCCATTACCTTCTCCAGGAAATCTTCCCAACCCAGGGATTGAACCCTGGTCTCCTGCATTGCAGGCAGACGCTTAACCTTCTGAGCCACCAGGGAAGTCCTCAAGCCACCTAGGAAGCCCAAGGATTAATATAGGTCAGTGTATTTGATGATACTTATTAGGAAATAGGTTTGGGGAGGGGACACTAAGAAAATCCATAATCTCAGAATAATTAGAATATATAGAAATATTTTATTTAGATCACCAGTAGAATCAATGCATTGTGCTAGCTTTGATTTCATTTAATCAAAAGGCTAAGTTGCCTTTGGTCACTAAATTACAGAGAGACATTTACCATAGATGCCATTATTCTAAAAAGTTCCAACACTATTTCAGGAAAATACTACCAGGAATCATTGGGAAAAGATGACAAGTAGTTAAAATATGTTTTTCAGTCAAATGCCTTTTATCTGCATGTAAAAAAAATTGGCATCGACATTTTATAATTGACATTATAAAATTTTAATCTTAAGGTAATAGTACCTAAGCTGACTAATTAGCTCACTAATTTTTGCTGGCTTTTAAATAAAATTTATACAAATGTCAACAACTCCATAGCTGCTATATAACAAATGCAAACTTAGTCCAAACATCCTCTGTTAGATGTAGGCCAGGCTCTTAAGGAAACACCTTTCTGTTGAGTAGGTAAATTATCACTTCATTCTGTATTCTATTTTTTCATATGTAGTTCTTAACTTTGTGGAATTAAAATTATTATTATTTTTTTTTGGCAGTGCTTACCTGCTTGATTCATTTAGTTACAATCTGCTGAAATTCTGGGAAAGAGGACTTTGGCTAAGAGAAACCCCCAGATTAGTCTCAATTTGTTTCTAGAGTAAGAGAGAAGTATCATGAGGAAGCTAACTGTTAAAGCTGGGTGCAGGCCACATAGGTTCAGGGTACACAAAAAAGGATATTTCAGATGAGAAAACATTTAACTCTTTGAATTGAGGAGATTATAACTAAGGCCTATGTTGAGGGCCAACCAAGAACTTTGTAAGGCAAACAGAAAATTCTTTATACATTTCCCTAAAATAAATGGTTTTACAAAATAGAATAAAACGTCCATCAATCTTCTCTTGCCTTTTAAAATTAAATAAAAGGCTTAGAAATGTGCGTATACAGAATGACTCTAATTTTATTGAACTCTAATTTGAGGGTTGTTTCAGAAATGCTAATTAAGTAATTTTTTTACACAGTATGCAAAATCTGAAGGTGAGGTGAGGCATAGTCGAACCTTAATGTGCATCACACAGTTTTAGTGAAGCCTTAAAAGCATTGCAGAATAATGATGTAACTAAAGACTACTTTTCTTTAAATTTTTCTTTATTTAAATTCTGCATTATAAGACATATTATTTTTCCATCTGGATTATTATGGATACTGTCACATATAGCAATTCCAAGGAGTAGTTATTTGAATCCAAATTGTCAATTAATATATAAAGTTGATTTAAAACACTCTGCCAAACTAAATTCACTATCTCATCTTTTATAGGAAGTCCTATTTCTGAATATTTATCTTTTCCAATAAAAATACTAGACCAAGTAAGGTCAGATTCTTTCTTTCAGAAAATAACATTTGTAAGTCACCTACAAAATCAAACAGCTGTAAAATTTTAATGAAAATTTGCAAGAGAAGTTAAATAAATGGAAAGAAGGAGTTCTTTAATTATGCTATTATCTTACATTTTCTTTGCACTTCACCATTCACCATACAACAAGCAGTGTAGGAGTTCATAAAAGCCTTGATGACCAATGGACAGGAAAATGAGAAGCATACAATGGAAGAAATATAGAAGTGTGGTTGTAGGGAAAACAGTTTTTAAAAAGTATTTTCTGATTGTTCATTTTTGATTTGGCTTGGCTTTGGGAGTATTGGTTAATTTGTATTTTAATGTTTAATCTCTATTCTTTATGCATGCAGCACCCTTTCTTAAAGGCTTTGCTTGTTAACTGTTTAAAGGCCAAGGAAAGACAATCTAAATTTCTATGCTTTCCTAAAGTGCATTATTTATCTTATTGGTAATATAATTCTGTAATAAGTCATGCTGTTTTAGGTACAGATTGTCCCATGAGGCCTGAAGTTTAGAAATATGAAGCATTAATGATGTTAATGCTGGAAAGAAAGTTGTGACCAACCTAGATAGCATATTAAAAAGCAGAGATATTACTTTGCCAACAAAGGTCCATCTAGTCAAGGCTATGGTTTTTCCAGTGGTCATGTATGGATGTGAGGGTTGGACTGTGAAGAAAGCTGAGCACTGAAAAATTGATGCTTTTGATCTGTGGTGTTGGAGAAGATTCTTGAGAGTCCCTTGAATTCAAGGAGATCCAACCAGTCCATCCTAAAGGAGATCAGTCCTGGGTGTTCATTGGAAGGACTGATGTTGAAGCTGAAACTCCAATACTTTGGCCACCTCATGCGAAGAGTTGATTCACTGGAAAAGACCCTGATGCTGGGAGGGATTGGGGGCAGGAGGAGAAGGGGGTGACAGAGGATGAGAAGGTTGTATGGCATCACAGACACGATGGACATGAGTTTGAGTAAACTCTGGGAGTTGGTGATGGACAGGGAGGCCTGGCGTGCTGCGATTCATGGGGTCGCAAAGAGTCGGACACGACTCACCAACTGAACTGAACTGAACTGAATGATGTTAAAGGGATAGAATTGATAAAGCACTGTTTTCCTTATTTAAATCTATTAAAGAATGATAGGTAGAATATTAGAGATTTAAAGAATGTTTTTGTTAAGTTTTTTTGCCTTCTTTCTTTAGTTTTGTTTAGATGGGCCTTCTTATAATTTTGGACTCTTATCAAAAACAGGTAATCCTAATCCTCAGACTTCATTGTATTTTTCTGTGCATGTTTATTTTTAACTGCTTGGGATAATTTATTGGTAATCAAATGTGCCACTGTTGTGCTCCTCCACATTCAAGAAACTCATTTCTTCAAAGATAAGTATGAAGTCTAATGAGTCGTGCATCCTTACTGATTTCTCCAGTGATGTGTTGTACTAATACATCATTTCTGAGAGCTGTCTCTTTAATGATGTATTAATATAATACATCATCAGGCTGAGACATAAGAAAGATAGATTGGTTAAAATATGGTGCCTTCAGTGGAACAAAAGATTTTTGGAGCAGATTAATTTTAATTACAAAAGAAAAGGAGTCTACTTCTGAGCCAATTTTATCAGCTCTTCACAGTTGGTATCTGCATCTTTTTAACTAAATATAAAGATACTGTTTGATTTTACTCTTTTATTTTGAAGCCAAAAAAAACAATGCATAGTTTTTTCTTATTGAAAAGTAACCAAAGGCTATATTTCAAATCTGAATAGCAAAAAGAAGAAACTGAGATAGTGAGTTTAGTTTGGCACAGTGTTGTGTTGATGAGCATCTTTCACATAATGTGAGTTTATTACACTTCATTGTACATAAAGATGAGCCCTTAAAAATAGCAATCACAATATCTCTATATGTAATAAAGGCCTTTAAAAATATTATAGCTGAGGAGAAACCGTTTAAATTAATTAAACAAATAAAATGGCCTGAATTAACAGCCTGCATATAACCACTAGAAAATACTACTTCTACCAGAACAATAACCCAAGACACATTTTTATTCATATTCTTTTTTCTTTGGTTTCACTGTTTGTCATACATAGTGTCTCATATCATTGACTTTTTGCTTAGGACAAAATATTTTAGTAAATGCTGTCCAGATAATTTTCAAAGTTATTCTGTAGAATAGGAATCAAGTTCAGCTGTACTTCAGTGAAACAATCCCTGCCTCCTCAGTTTAAGCTATTTACATAGCCTATTTCCCATACTGATGGTTTAAAACACAGCAAAGAAAACTGGCCTGTGATCAAGAGGCTCAGACTATTCCAATAAACATGAAGGCTTTAATTCAAGTTCAGTTCAGTTCAGTCGCTCAATAATGTCTGACTCTTTGGGACCCCATGAACCACAGCACACCAGGCCTCCCTGTCCATCACCAAATCCGAGAGTTTACTCAAACTCATGTCCATCTACTCGGTAATGCCACCTAACCATCTCATCCTCTGGCGTCCCCTTCTCCTCCTGCCCTCAATCTCTCCCAGCATCAGGGTCTTTTCCAATGAGTCAGCTCTTCGCATCAGGTGACCAAAGTATTGGAGTTTCAGCTTCAACATCTGTCCTTCCAATGAACACCCAGGACTGATCTCCTTTAGGATGGACTGGTTGGATCTCCTTGCAGTCCAAGGGACTCTCAAGAATCTCTCCAACACCACAGTTCAAAAGCTTCAGTTCTTCTGTGCTCAGCTTTCTTTATAGTCCAACTCGCACTTCCATACATGACCACTGGAAAAACCATAGCCTTGACAAGATGGACCTTTGTTGGCAAAGTGATGTCTCTGCTTTTTAATATTCTGTCTAGGTTGGTCACAACTTTCCTTCCAAGGAGTAAACGTCTTTTAATTTCATGGCGGCAATCACCATCTGCAGTGATTTTGGAGCCCAGAAAAACAAAATCAGCCACTGTTTCCCCATCTATTTGCCATGAAGTGATGGGACCAGATGCCATGATCTTAGTTTTCTGAATGTTGAACATTAAGCCAACTTTTTCACTCTCCTCTTTCACTCTCATCAAGAGGCTCTTTAGTTCTTCACTTTCTGCCATAAGGGTGGTGTCGTTTGCATATCTGAGGTTATTGATACTTCTCCCGGCAGTCTTGATTCCAGCTTGTGCTTCCTCTAGCCCAGCGTTTCTCATGATGTACTCTGTATATAAGTTAAATAAGAAGGGTGACAATATACAGCCTTGACATACTCTTTTTCCTATTTGGAACCAGTCTGTTGTTCCATGTTCAGTTCTAACTGTTGATTCCTGAACTGCATACAGGCTTCTCAGGTTGCAGGTCAGGTGGTCTGGTATTCCTATCTCTTTCAGAATTCTCCACAGTTTATTGTGATCCACACAGTCAAAGACTTTGGCATAGTCAATAGAGCAGAAATAGATGTTTTTCTGGAACGCTCTTGCTTTTTCGGACTGAAATGTAACTTGAAAAGTAGAATCTCATTTCTTACTTGCACCTATAAATAAACCAATCACACATTTTTTTAAAAGAAACTACAAGAAACAAAGCAGTTTATATTAATGACTAAACCAACAAAACTAAAATTCTCAAATCAAAAGTATAATTGTAATTACAATTTTTTTCTTAGTTATATACATAAATGATAAGTAATTCAGTTTAAATTTTTTTAAATTTTTTCTTAGCTATGTACACAAATAATAAGTAATCCAGTTTAAATTTCTGGTAAACATTTCTTGAAATGGGTATCACTCCCAAAGGCTATAATAATAGAAATGGAAGGTCTTTGTTTCCTCAGTTATTTTTTCTGACTTATATCCAGTCCCTCCAATTTTGAGAGGTCACAAGCTGGAATACTAGAGCACATTAAATAGCATGGCAGATGATAATTTACAATATTTATTAATCTCTCTCTCATCTAATTTGAAACAAATTCTAA
The DNA here is from genome assembly GCF_963930625.1 of Muntiacus reevesi. Classification (NCBI taxonomy): domain Eukaryota; kingdom Metazoa; phylum Chordata; class Mammalia; order Artiodactyla; family Cervidae; genus Muntiacus; species Muntiacus reevesi. The sequence goes on along the minus strand of NC_089256.1, from coordinate 4,283,319 downwards.
ATTTCAGATTAATAAATCATGCACCCATGGATAAAGCAGTTGATGACTTTGCTTTTCACACAGTTGTTAAACAAAAACTAGTATGCATGACCCCCCCATACCAGGGGAGAGTAAAGATGCTTATTACTGGTAGATGTATTGTGTGAAATATATATATGTGTGTGTGTGAGACTTTATATTTCAATGGTGAAAATATATTTGACTTTTCACTAAGTTTTGTTTTCATTTTGTCAATTCAAGAGTTCAGTACCAAATTTCCCTTTTAGCAGGCTTGTTCCAAAGATGCATTCTGAAATTAACATCATAATTTATAACATAAGCATTACATTCTTATCTATGAGATTTGTTTTATTCATCAAATCAGCATATTTTAATTGACAACAAAATCCATATCAGAAGCTGTTATTTTCCTGGTTTCTTTCAAAAGTTGGTCAGATAGTTCTATATTTGAGCAGACTTGAATCCCTCCCCACACTCCCCACCAGAATTGATTCCTAGACTTTCTTGGGGGCTCAGATGGTAAAGAAACTGCCTGAAATGCTAGGACACCCATTTTCGATCACTGGGTGGAGAAGATCCCCTGGAGAAGGAAATGGTGACCCACCAATATTCTTGCCCCAGGAACTCCCAGGGACAGAGGAGCCTGGTGGGCTACAGTTCATGGGATCCCAAAGAGTCAGACACGACTGAGCAAATTTGTTTCTTCTTCTTCTCTCTCTCTTTTTTTTAATCAGCAGAGAGCAGCCACCAAATAACTCTCTCTGGCACCTCTCTCCTATAATAGAGAGAGGGACATTTTAAATCTGTGCTGAGAATATAGACTCAAAGAGTGCTACAGTTCTTTTCCATTGAAACTCTAAATATGGATGAATTTTTCGGAGACTTTTCCTTCCTGTTGACATGCTGCATTGTCCTATTGCAAAGTTGCTATTTTAAAATCAATATATTACTTGAAATTCTTTCTTCTCCTTAAAATATACAAACTACCAAAACTGTAATGCAATTTCTACTTGTTAAATAGAAAAGTTCTTTTGTGACCACTTTAAAAGAGCATGCAGACTTCCCTGATAGCTCAGTTGGTCAAGAATCTGTCTGCAATGAAGGAGACCCCATTTCGATTCCTGGGTCAGAAAGATCCACTGGAGAAGGGATAGGCTGCCCACTCTAGTATTCTTTGGCTTCTCTTGCAGCTCAGCTGGTAAAGAATCTGCCTGCAATGCGGGAGACCTGGGTTTGATCCCTGGGTTGGGAAGATCCCCTGGAGAAAGGAAATCTTCTGGCCTGGAGTATTCTGGCCTCGTGAATTCCATGCACTGTATAGGCCATGGGGTCGCAAAGAGTTGGACATGACTGAGCAACTTTCACTTAAAAGAGCATGCACACATGAATATATTTCAATAACTGTCAAATTAAAGTTAATGCATATTTGGATTCTGTTGTTAAGAGTATAGGTGTAATATTTTATCATATCCTTCTTTGGCATTATTTGTCATGTATTGTCGTTCTTTAGTCATCAAGTCATGTCTGACTCTTTTGTGACCAATTGGACTGTAGCCCAGCAGGCTCCTCTGTCCATGGTGTTTCCCAGGTAGGAATACTGGAGTGGGCTGCCATTTCTTCACCGGGGATCTTCCCAACCCAGGGATTGAACCCACATCTCCTATATTGTCAGGCAGATTCTTTACCACTGAGCCACCAGGAGAAGTCCCTATTAAATAGGACTTCAGTATAACATCAACAGATTAGAACAAGGAGAGCTGGAAGATACTGACTATATTTAACAGAGACTTTAGGGAAACACAAAGATAAAGGAAGCGGAAAAACGTCAGGAAATTACAGTAAACTGAAGTCTTTGACAGCTACAGAACTATAAATATTAAACACAGCCCAACTTCTAGACATATTTGCATAAATCCTTGAAAAAAAAAAGGAATAATTGCTTTAATTCCTATTTCCCAATACATCAGACATCGCTTTCAAAAAAATTACAACACATACTGAAAGACAAGATAGTCTGAAAAGGCAAAGCAAACATTTGGACCTGATACAGATGACACAAATCTTGAAATCACCAGATAGGGGGAATTAAAATAGATATTTTTAATATGCTAAGGGTTCCAAGGGGATAAAAATTAGATAGCATAAAAGAATGGAGATAATATATGCAGAGATGACAACATTAAGAAAGAATCAAAAAGAAATGTTCAAAATCAAAAATACCATGTCAAATGTAGTATGCCTTTCATTCGCTTATTAGTACTCTGGGCATGGTTAAATTGAGTTGGTGAGCTTCAGGATAATGTTTAGAGAAACTTACAAAATTTTAAAGCAAATAAAAACAGACAATGAAAAAAGAAAAGAATATCCCATATCTTCAGAATAATTATAAAACATAAAATATATGCATAATTGGAACACCAGAAAGAGAAGCAAGGAGCAGAAGAAATATTTGAAGCAACAATAGCTCAGAATTTTCCAAAATGTATGACATACCAAACCATAGACTCAGGAATACAGGAAATACCCAGAAGGCTAAATACCAAGAAATTTACACCTCTGTAATATAAATTTACATATTATATTGGAACAAAAGAAAAATTAAAGCCAAAGAAAATCTCTGAAAGCAGTCAAAGGAGGGACGCAACTTACTTAGAGAAGTTCAAGCATAAGGATTACAAAATATTCTTGTCAGAAAACAATGTAAACAAGAAGAGAATGGAGTGACTATTTAAAGTTCTAGAAGGAAAAAAAAACCACCCACTAATGTAGATGGTCTGAAAAGCATATATGCATGAAGAAGTGAAGAGTATCAGAGAAGAAATAAATGAAGGTAAAGTAAAATGTTTTACTGTTTTTATTCTTAATTGGTCTAATAGCTATTTGTTCAAAGCAATAATAATCACAGTATATTTGATCTTTATAGAAAATGAATAAGTGAAGTGAATGACAGCAATATTATATGAGACATAGGGAGGGGTGGTGAATATTCCATTATAAGGTACCAGGCTTACCCATGAAGTTGCACAATGTTATCTGAAAGAAAACTTAGTTTAAATCACTTTTTTAAAAGAAGGATAAATGATATGTTAAGAGAAGGGAAAAAATGTTATCATATGAGATGGTCACTTAAAACAAGTGAAGGCAGATAAAGATGGGAAGATTAAAAAAGGAAACAAAGAACAAGTCTGCTACTGAAAACAAGTACAATTATGGGTGATGCTAATTTTACCATACCAACAATCACTTTGATATGACTGGTCTAACTGCATAATTAAAACAGAGATTGCCAAAGTAATTAAAAAATAACCAATATATGTTGTCTACAGAAATCATCTTTAAGCAAAAGAGATACAGATAGATTAAAAGTAAAAGAATGAATAAAGATACACAATTCTAACACTAATCAAAAGGAAATTACAGGTATATTTAGGAGATACCACAGACTTGGTTCCAATCACACAATTATCACAATATCACACTTTTTCAATTATCACCATAATGCAAGTCATTTTGGTTAATTTCCCAGTGCACATGAAAATGATGTTTACATTATACTATACTGTGGTCTATTGAGTGTACAATAGCATCATATCCTGAAAACCTCACAATGTACATACCTTAATTTAAAAATACTTTATTGCTAAAGAATGCTGACCATCGTTTGAGTCTTCAGCTGGTTGTTGTCTTTGCTGGTGGAGGGTCTTGCCTTGATGTAGATGGCTGCTGACTGAGCAGGGTGATGGTTGCTGAAGGTTGGGGTGGCTGTGGCAATTTTTAAAAATAATTTAAAAATAACTTTAAAAAATAAGCCAACAATAAAATTTGCCACATTAATTGCTTTTCCTTTCACATTCAATTTCTCTGTAGCAGGAAATGCTGTTTGATAGCATTTTATTCACAATAGAACTTTCAAAATTGGAGTCAATCCTCTCAAAGCCTCCTGCTGCTTTATTAACTAAGTTTATGTTACATTCAAATCTTTTTGTGTCATTTCAGTCATCTTCTCAGCATCTTCATCAGTAGAGTCCATCTCAGGAAACTACTTCTTTGGTAATCCATAAGAAGAGACTCCTCATTTGGTAAAGTTTTATGTTAAGATTTTAGTAAGCCAGGCACATATTAAGGTTACATTTCTAATTCTAGTTCTCTTGCTATTTCTAATGTGCAATTACTTCCTCCACTAAAGTCTTGATGAGACAGAGGATGAGATGGTTGGATGGCATTACTGACTCAATGGATGTGAATTTGAACAAACACCGGGATATGGTGATGGAGAGGGAAGCCTGGCACACTGCAGTCCATGAGGTTGCAAAGAGTTGGACGCAACTAGCAACTGAATAACAAAAAGGTCTTGAATCCCTCAAAGTCATCTATAAGGATTGAAATTAATCATTTCTAAAGTCCTGTTAATGTGGAAATTTTGAACTCTTCCCATAAAACTCCAATGTTTCTAATGACATCTAAAGTGGTGAATCCTGTCCAGAAAATTTTCAATTGACTTTTCCCAAATACAACAGTGTAACCACTATCTATGCAAGCTACAGTCTTCAGTTCAGTTCAGTTCAGTTCAGTTCATTCTCTCAGTTGTGTCTGACTCTTTGTGACCCTGTGAAGCGCAGCACACCAGGCTTCCCTGTCCATCACAAACTCCCAGAGTTTACCAAACTCATGTCCATTGAGTCAGTGATGCCATCCAACCATCTCATTCTCCATCGTCCCCTTCTCCTGCCCTCAATCTTTCCCAGCATCAGGGTATTTTCAAATGAATCAGTTCTTCGCATCAGGTGACCAAAGTATTGGAGTTACAGCTTCAGTATCAGTCCTCCCAATGAACACCCAGGACTGATCTCCTTTAGGATGGACCATTTGGATCTCCTTGCACTTGAGTCATAAAAATTCTTTGGGCCATGAGTTCTAGAATGGATATTGTGTTAATAGGCATGAAAACAATCTTAATCTCATTGTTGATCACTGTGAGAACTCTTGGGTGAGCAGGTACATTATCAGAAAACAGTTATATTTTGAAAAGAATCCTTTCCTAAACGGTACAGAATTCTCTGGGGAAACTGCTAATATTTTAATAATCTAAAACTCTTCTAAAATGGGGGAGGGGCAGTTGGAGAAAGAGATCTGTAAAAAGTAGGTTCAAGTTTTTGTTCTTCCAGGTCAAGTGATCATAGGAAGAGATACTAGAAAATCTTTTTGGGGGATTTTATTTTCTCTTCCCCCACAGAATCTATTTTTTATAACTAGATTCAGTTCCTCTGAGATCTCAGTTCCTGTGGCTCTTTCCAGGAAACAACCATATGCATATTATGATTTTGTCTGTACCTCCTGTATTTGCACATCATGAAACTGATGTCAGCAAATTGAGCCACATGAATGAGACAGTTCCTAAAGGAATTTATTATCCTAAAATAATCTTTTTATAGCTTACTGCAATTATCTCAGTTTTCAAGTCTTATATGCAAATGACCTTAACTACAATGCAATTGTCATGCTGAAAGCAAGCCATGGGGGAATAATGAATCTAATAAAAAGACTATTTGGAGAACCCATTGTTTTCTGGAACAAAGTACTTCATTGACACAAAATAATGAAGATAATGAATTGTGGTGTATAAACAAGTAAAAAAGCTTTTAAATTTAATTTAAAATGTTTCCCCTCTCAATTATGAATACTTCCCCTTTAGTTATTAACATAGATGAATTAAGAGTTATATTAACAGTCTTATTCACAAAGGAAAAAAAAGAAGAGAAGGAAGAGAACATATTTAATTGCATTTGAGAAATGGAACAGTCAGAAATCCTGATTAGTGTGGGAGGAATAAATTATTAAGTCTACCCACATTCTCCATTTTTAATCTTTACTATTCAGTTTTGTATCCATAAATGTTCTCATGTAATTTGGTAAAGCACTAATTAGTATTTAAGAACCGATTCATTTTATGCTTGACCTTTAGCAATTTCAGTTTATGAATTCTATTCTTTGCATATACAAATAGCTTGGCAAAATTGATTTCTTTCAGTTATGAAAATCCTACGTTCAATTAAAACACTTTTAAGTTATTTTTTCCTGTGCTTAGTGAAGCCATATTTTATCATAACATAAAGTTTCTTTATTAATTATTTCAGGTGTAAGAAGCATTGCTTTTAATAATAATCCAATTTTAGTATAGACTCCCTTTGGATGTTTCTTGCAGAATTCAGATAGGCCTTTAAACTGTAATTATGTTATATTCTCTCTTCATCATAATTATAAGTTAGAAAGTGTTGTGATTATACAGATGAGAAAACTGAAACTCAGATAATTAAAACAATTTTTGTAGTTAATCAACATAGGAAAATGGGGAGAAAGTTCTTATATCCTGTATCTTGCTTACTTTTATTCGATAAGAGATACCATAGGGAGCATCTCTATATTCCCAGTAGAAACAATTTTGGAAGAGTAGGAGGAATATTCATGAATTATCTGAGAACACGGATGTGGTTTGGATCTGGAACTAATGCAACTCTCCTCTTCTCAGTCCTTGTATGAGCTTTTCCAGTTGTTGTCATGGCAATCTTCAACTGTCAGGGTGCTGGCTGGCGGATGTGTCACTTAGCATGCTAATGTATTACAATGAACATGAGCATATATAATGAGATGAGATCTACTGGAAGTCAGATATTTCTCCATCATGGGCCTAGTTGGTTCTAACCAATTCTTTTATTTATTTATTTATTTTTCTTTTTTGCAGCTTCCTCCTGGAACTTAGATAAGAATAATTGGTTTCTATTCCAGAGGAGCAGGGGTCTGGGGCAATAACTTTGGTAACAAAATGCTGTAATTATTGGGACTTCATTTTTTTCACTAGACAGAGTCACACAAGGATCTCAATGCGGTGCTTATAAATTAGAAGAAAGGTCACTACCTTCTAGTCCATCATAGGTCCTGCTGATGTTATCGTTGTCTGAATCCATGTAATTCCTTTAAATTCCAGGAACTTTTGCTTCCGTTTTTCTTATAGTACTTGGGAGTACTTGTTCAGATTTGCATGATTAGAAGTGGATTTGGTGGGTAATTAACAAAGCTTAAGATTCAAGGTTGCATTGGTTCCAGCTCCAAACCACACCCATGTTCTCAGATAATGCATGAATATTCCTCCTACTCTTCCAAAATTGTTCCTTTTTACTTTCAGCTCTTCTATATATTTGATGTCTCCACCTCAATTGGGTTGAAAAGTTGATTTGTGAACTATCCATTCTTTGGCCAGTGAATAAAGGTTGTGATGTTCTAGTCTCAGCATTGTTTTCATTATTGACTGCATGAATGTGATCAGAAAGAGAACCTCCCTGGTTGAGACAAAGAGTCTCTGACCAAACTGAGATTCCACTGCAGGTCCAGTCAACCAACTGAGTAACAACCTGACTTGTCCATTAACCTGGGATTATATTATCAATCCTCTAATTTCTGCAGTCCATTTAGGGTGAATACTATAATCTTTCACTTAAAGTATCGAAAATCTCACAACTCTTAGTCTTTCCTAACTCCATCATCTTTTATGGTATAGTGATCCAAGATGTGATATCTGTATATTATACATAAAGATGGTAATCTTTGTTTTATACAGCCAAATTTATTTAAATTTCGGATACTTCTTATTTGTTGCTAAAGTTTTTATAGCAGTCTAAAGCACTGCATTAAATATTTCTAGTAGTACAGTTCTGCTGGGAACAAATTCTATTGATATTTTTGACCTAAATATGTCTTTATTTTGACATATTCTTGAAGGATTATTCCCTGCTTCTATAATTATGGGTTGATAATTTTCTTTATCTTTGAAAGCTTAAATATGTCTTTTCAAGTGTTTATGCCTTTCATCACTTCTGAAGCAAAGTTCATAGTCATTTAAATCACTCTTCTGTGCTCCAGTTACCTAGTGTCATGTAAAAACTACTATCAAATTTAATGGTTTAACAACAACATTGATTTTCTTTGTAAAGATAATGATAAGGTTATTTATGTTTTACTCAGTGTGTGCCAAGTTGTCTCAAATGTTGGGGTGGAAATCATTGGAAGGCTCATTCATGCAGTATGTGGTACCTGCTATGGGAATTGGAAATAACTTGGAGTTGGAATAGTTTGAGCCTTTTGCCTTTTCTCTAAGCTGTAACTTACCTGTCTTATCACATCATGCCTTCTCATGTTTCCTGTATGACCTGAGCAATCATGGTTCATTGTAGACTTTATTTGCTGTTGTTGTTGCCTTCAGAACCTCCATAACTTCAGAAGTAAAGAAAATACAGTGAAAGTGAAAGAACATGGAGGGGCAGACAGAACTGGGTGAGATTCCAGCTCACATACATGTTTAGAGTAGTGTTGTTACGCATTTGTCATCCTCGGGGTGGTAATCTTCACAAAATGCAGATTAGAGAAACTGTGATTTTAAATCCAAAACGGGACTCATTTTTATCCACCTGAGTTGCAGAATAACACATGCATTTCTTAAATTGTTATTCTTCCAGAAACCAGACATGTCAATTTTGCTATGAAAAGGTGACAATAAACAATTTCTATTTATCTACAAAATTAAATTGTCTTGCACTTTGTTTTTGGTGCTTGTATCTGATATTTTACTTACTTTTAACTTTTATTTTCTAAAGAGTTCTTTGACACATTTATAGTATACCATTTTACTCCTTAGAATAAAAACAATAGGCTTTTTAGTTCTTACTTTTTTTTTTTCCTTTTAGAATTTTACCTTTTCTAAGATTATTCTACCTTCTTTGTTTAGTATGAAATATTTATGGTGGGTGAGACCTACATTTATATGCAGTGTATTTTTCAGATTTACACTGTCCGCAGACAATGATAATTGACTAGGGAAAAAAACAATTAACATTTCATATCTTCAAAGTCTAAGCATGTTCATTAAAAATTATACTTAACATTTACTCAGTGCCTATATTATAAGCACTTTGTTAAATTTCTCTAGGTACATAAAGACTAGAACAACTAATTTTGATATCATTACAATACGTTGGGGATAAGATAAACACTGTTAAATAATAATATTTGGAAAAATGCTAAAATGAGTGTTACACAAATTGGCAAAGAATTTCATTCTCAACTTTTTAAGAATGAAATAGCAACAACAGAAACAGCAAAACTGTAATCCAGTTTCTTTAGTAACTGAAGATATAAAATCACATAAAACTATTTCACAGGTAGCTAGTAACATTATATTTCTATATGCAGTTCAGAACTTCACACAAATACAGATTCCACTTGAAGCAATGAATATGAAGCACTAATCCTAATGCTTATTTTTTATAAACAATTATTATTTCCATATCTGTAAATAACAATGCATATTCTGAACACAATCTCCAGATTGTTATCGAATTCTTACACTTATAAATATTTAAAATACTTCTGACCCTTTGAGGTTGACATCCTACTGTATGATTTTGATAATATTGCCCAAAGTACTCTAAAATGTATTACATTATAGTAACATCAGATGCTTTGGCAGAATGATTTCTATGTTAGGAAGAATTTTTGTTTGAAAATCATACTACTTTTAGAAAATACAGGATTTATTGGTAGGAAACTGGGACAATTCATGCAGTGAAATTTCAAGAAAGGTTCAAGAGAAGCAGAAACTCCCCAAGAGCTGGAGAGGGCAGCACAGCCATGTTTAATCTCACTTTTCTTCTTCCTTCTTAGTACTGTTTTCAATCTCTTCAACTGTCATTGTATTCATGTATGTATGTGTCTATAACCAAAAAGGACTAAGAAAAATCCCCAGGAAAGATTCTGACACTGACCCAGTGTTGAAGAACAGAATGACAGCACAGTCTCAGCTACTTATTCTTTGAGCAGGGGCCAAGTGACTATAGGATTAGCCTTCCACATTGCTAGAGTGGGGAGATGCAGGTCCCCCAAACAAAATGAGATGCTACTACTAGGAGAAGGGGCCAAACATGTTGGACAGTATAAAGCAACATATATACATGCCAATAAATGTCAAAATACAGTAGTCTAAAATATTTATAGAGATCCCAAGAGCAAGCCATATTAAGGAAGCTTAACTTAGTATTTCTTTCACAGTAATCTACACCCAGAATAAATTGAACTACTTCCAATCAAGAGAAATATTTAAAAGAATTATTTTATTCATTGTTTTCTAAATACTGTCTTTGTATGGAAGCTTCCGGTGACTTGGAATGACTCCCAGTGAGAACAACACTTATTGAGTTATTCTACTTTTAAATACAAAAATTACTTTGAAAATAGACTTGAATAAAATCTATAGTCCTCCAAAGGAGCATCCCTAACAGGGTAATTATAACAATTTCTCAGGCTACTGGGAACCAAATCCTTTAAGCAGTTTCTTGAGCAACTAGTTCTTTTTCACTTCTTTCTAATGGAAAGCAATGATTAGTTGGGCAGCTATAATGTACCTTTTCCCAATATACAAGTTCTCATTTTTAAAGCCAATCTTTTTCACTTGAAACCATATCTGAAAGAAATTGTTTTAAATATTTATATATTCTCAGGTCAGTATATCTTATGGTTCTTTGTTTATCGAGTGCTATGCTTAGTCACTCAGTTGTGTCCAACTCTTTGCAACTCCATGGACTGTAGCCCACCAGGCTCCTCTGTCCATGGGGATTCTCCAAGGAAGAACACTGAAGTGGGTTATAATATAGATAAAGCAAACTAAAAATAGCAAAATGAAGCTATATCCATAAAGCATATTGAAAAGATAATTACTGAATGAAAAAGACGATTACCTAGCATATGGTCACTTTTTCCTTTTGGTCACACACATTAGTACCAGTGCTACTGGCCTAATATTTATACATTTTCACCATCTGTCATCACCCTTTGCTTTGCTACCATATAAACATTTAGTTTGCCTCCTCAATAGGAGGATGACTTGTATGACTCTGGTACAAATTTCAAGCCACTGTCACTTTATAAGCACAACGATCTTTGTGAAGCAAGTTGTAGCTTCTAGAAGACAGCTCTCATTGCATTCCTTTTTACATTAAAACCTTCACAGTAAGGGATATATGCCTATTCTGTTGAATCTAAAAACAAGTATTGAGATTTTATGTTTCTTTAAAATACATTAGATATGATACATAGAAGGACCAGATAGAATCTTGCAATAGTATTCAAGGAAAAATTTCTTCATCATCCTTATTTCATCCTTTATGACACTTTTTTTTTTCTTCCTTGTAATAAAAGCTAGGACTAGGTTAAAGAGTCAACTTCTCCTTTTCCCAGGAGGTAAGAGGAAGAGGGAATAAATTGCAGCTGGACTTTTCTTACATCAAAGAGATTATGGGAGAGTTTCTAAAGAATTTTGTTTTGGTTATATCTTCTTTGAAAAGAAGGGAAACAAGACTCATGAGAAAGCTGAAGATTTGGCTTGTAAATATACAAAGTGTGGATGAAATTTTGTGTTCATTACTACTTATTTCCTTGTGGTATTTCAGGGTTCCACACTTGGCTTCATAAAAAAGTTGAATTGATAACAGCAAAAAGCACCTCTCCTTTGTAATTACATAGATTTAGGGCTTCCCTTGTGGCTCAGTGGTAAAAAATAGCCTGCCGATGCAAGAGATTTGATCCCTGGGTCAGGAAAATCTCCTGGAGAAGGAAATGGAATTCACTCCAGTATTCTTGACTGGGAAATCCCATGACCAGAGGGACCTTGTGGGCTACAGATCATGGGGTCACAAAGAGTCGGACATGCCTGAGTGACTAAAACAATTACAAACAGGCTGGGACTGCCACTATGAGCATTCTGTTTATCTAAGCAATGCCAGACCCAATGTACTGGTTTCTCCCCTTAAAAGAGATACTGTAGCAGCTCTGTGGTGGGCAAACCAGATTTCAAGGGGGGTCACAAACTATCCTCATTCATCTTAAGCGAGCTCACTTGGGCTGTTAAAGTGTATGGTGTTCTGGGTTCCAGGATGAAAGGTTTTTTGCTTGTTTGTCTTTTTCTTACTTTTCTTGGTTAGAGACATTTAGAACTAGAAGATTGTTTACTATTTTCTAAAAAAAAAAAATAGTCCATTGTTCTCTATTTCTATGAATAGTTAACTTTTCACTCTTGATTTCAACAGCTTGCATATAATGATTAATTGGTTGGGTCCTGCCCAAAGGATTCACTAGGAAGTTTCAGGATAAATGGCTATTACTCCAGTTATTTGAGGTGCCTTTCAACTGTAGAGTGGGGAAGCCGATTCTGAAAACAAGAAAGATAAGATTACTATGTATGATGTTGGTGAATCAGGCACTGATCTCATTGAATAAATCAGAGATATTTCAGAACTGGTAAATAAAGGTAGAAAAATGTGAAGCTTCATGAATTCAGGCAGTGCTGATGTCAATTTGGTATGTGTTGATCTCATTAGGGAAGATGAAAAAACGTGATCTACTATCCACCTACTATGTATAATCAGCACACACTTGAATAATAATTATTATGTAGTGGTTACCTTCTATGTAAAAAATCTTTAACAAATGATCTCTATATTTAATCACCTTAAAAAGTAGATATTATATGTCCAGTATACAAAAGAGCAAACTGGAGCTAAGCAAGTGTAAGTATGTACTGAAGGTGACACAGCTACTAAATACCTTATCTAGGAGTCAAGGTATGCTAGCTGACCCTAAAAAACCTTTCTCTTTTCACTATGTTGTTTTGGGGATCAAGTAATATTTGTTTTAACAATGATCTTTCATATATAATGCCTTATTCTTCCCCTTGAACTTGTGTTACCATCAACAAGTCTAGCCCATGGAAAACTGGGGTGTGAGGTACCTAGGACTCATTATATTTTGAGTGTTAAGTGCAAGCATTTCATGAATATTGCCTCCAGATGACATCTGACATTCCAATTCTTCTACTACTTACTTCTGTTTTCAGTTCAATTCAGTCACTCAGTCATGTCCAACTCTGCGACCCCATGGACTGCAGCACACCAGGCCTCCCTGTCCATCACCAACTCCCGGAGCCTACTCAAACTCATGTCCATCGCATTGGTGATGCCATCCAACCATCTCACCCTCTGTTGCCCTTTCTACTCCCACTTTCAATTTTTCCCAGCATCAGGGACTTTTCCAATGAGTCAGTTCTTTGCATCAAGTGCCAAAGTATTGGAGTTTCAGCTTCAACATCAGTCCTTCCAATGAATATTCAGGACTGATTTCCTTTAGGATGGACTGGTTGGATCTCCTTGTAGTCCAACGGACTCTCAAGAGGCTTCTCCAACACTATAGTTCAAAAGCATCAATTCTTCAGTGCTCAGCTTTCTTTATAGTCCAACTTTTACATCATACATGACTACTGGAAAAACCATACCTTTGATTAGACAGACCTTCATTGGTAAAGTAATATCTCTGCTTTTTAATATGCTGTCTAGTCATAGCTTTTCTTCCAAAGAGCAAGCATCTTTTAATTGCATGGCTGCAGTCACCATCTCCAGTGATTTTAGGGCCCCAAAAGATAAAGCCATGAAGTGATGGTACTGGATGACATGATCTTAGTTTTCTGAAGGTTGAGTTTTAAGCCAACTTTTCACTCTCCTTTTTCACTTTCATCAAGAGGCTCTTTAGTTCTTCTTTGCTTTCTACCATAAGGGTGATGTCATCTGCATATCTGAGATTATCGATATTTCTCCTGGCAATCCTGATTCCAGCTTGTGCTTCATCCAGTCCAGCATTTCTCATGATGTACTCTGCATATAAGTTAAATAAACAGGGTAACAATATACAGCCTTGACATGCTCCTTTCCTGATTTGGAACAAGTTTGTTTTTCCATGTCCAGTTCTAACTGTTGCTTCTTGACCTGCATACAGATTTCTCAGGAGGCAGGTCAGGTGGTCTGACCATCTCTTGAAGAATTTTCCACAGTTTGTTGTGATCCACACAGTCAAAGGCTTTGGCATAGTCAATAAAGCAGAAGTAGATGATTTTTCTGGAATTCCCTTTTTCAATGATCCAGCAGTTGTTGGCAATTTGATCTCTGGTTCTTCTGCCTTTTCTAAATCCAGCTTGAACATCTGGAAGTTCATGGTTCACATACTGTTGAAGCTTAGATTGGGGAATTCTAAGCATCACTTCTTTTTATTAAGAAGCAAATTGATGGGTATGCTCATGGTGAATCTTAGCAAACAATGTATATGCCCAGTGTTATGTTCAATTTGTGTTTAAAAAGTTCAAATAATATGTTTGAAAGTACAGCCTGAAATATGTTGTAGTGTATTGTGTTCTTACAGTTTTAATATTTCATCTTGATGTTGCTGTTGTCATTTAAAAGAGGTAAAAACTTCTTTACAGATATATTTTAATAAAGCTCTTTTGCAGCTAACTTATAAATTGTTATTAATCTGTTTATAGATATAGTATTTAAATTTGAGATATATTATTTAGCAAACTTCTATTTCATAAATGCAAGTAGAATAGGAATATGGATAATGTATATGAAATCCTAATAATTGAAATATTAAATTACCCATTATTTTGAGAGAAATTAACTGACTCAAATGTCTTTTGGTAAAAGATATTCTATATTCAAAAGTCATTCATTTGTATTGACCTATTTAGAAAGCTCAATTTTAGTAAATGCTAATAAATTAATATAGAACCAATTTTGAAAAAGTGTGATTAGATCAAGATACATAAATTTGACATTAAATGTACTTTTATTTTCATTTTCATTATATATGAAGACTCTTCTATTAAAATAATGAAACACTAAAAATTAGCTATGTAAAAAATCTCAGTGCTCCACAAAAACAATTTAGTTTTGTGCTGAAAAAGAAAGCAAACCTAAACACAGGAATCATCCAAATAAAAAGCTTGAATCTTAACAGTGTATAGTTTTTTAGCATTAAAAACCTGAAAATAACTTGTAGAATATTTATATTAGTATTTTAGTTTAAAAAGACTCCCACCATGTTTTTTTTTTTTTTTTTTAATAGGTGTACCATTTGCCAATAAACCATATAAAAATGTTTTGGTCTTATAGTATCTATGGAAGATCATATAGGTAGTACCTTTTAATTTGTAGCATTAAAACTACAAGTATATGATTGCATGGTAATATATTTGAAACAATGTATTTTATTACCTAGATATTCCCTCGAAGACAATTACAAGAAACCAAGATACAATGTAAATGTTCCTCAGGTCATCACGTATTGGAAATCCATAGGTAATTACTGATAATAAAATTTGTTATTTGTGCAAATTATATGAGGTAAGTTGTCAAAGAGATACGTGAATTCTTACTAAAGAAATCACTGTTCTTAAGTGATTTTAAATGCAAGTGACTTCTATTTTTATGAGGTATTAGCTCAGAAATCAAACTGCCATTTAATTTTGCTCTAGTGAGCCTATTGCCTTCATTTCATGTTCTTCATGGGATACATTTTTCTCTGTATTCTTGAAGATTTATTCATGAACTCCCATTAGCATTAATAGGGGTTATATAACTCTATCCCCTACACAGCCAGTGGTAAATGAAATCCCTTTGGCGTAATTTTCTGGCATTTAAATGAGTCTTGGGCTTTATAAAATACAATTATGGTGCAATGTTACAAATGTAAATACCAAGAAGGGATAGGAAAGGGAATTAAAGGTGCCCTTTATAATGACACATGAGAGGCTACCACTTTCTCATGGAAAGACACAATTGAAAGAAATTCTCACATTATGCATCTGATCATTATCAGTTTGGGAAATAGTGCTGTCTCTCATGGAATTAATGGATATTAAATCCAAAATCTGACTTGACCATCAGATCACATAAAATTTTTTTAATAGTGGAAGCAATGGCAAAGTTTTTTTTTTCCCTATTGCTAATACCTGACTTTTTAAACTGAAGGAATAGTATTTTTAGCTCACCTTGCTTGCAAAAGACTGTAATCATTTACAGATTTTTTAATTTGAGTAGCCTCAGTGTTACGAGTTATATAATTTTCAATAGAAACATTGCAAATAATAATAAAAAAGGGTACATGCAATTTATGTGCTGTGCTGAAAATCACCAAGCTCTTAAAGATATAAAAAATGGAAACTCCCTTTTCCCTACTCAAAATACCTAATGTAGGGACACTTGTTGGAGAAGGAAATGGCAACCCACTCCAATACTCGTGCCTGGAAAATCCCATGGGTGGAGGGGCCTGGTCCATGGGGTCGCAAAGAGTCAGGCACAACTGAGCGACCTCACTTGTGATTCTCCCTTGCAAGTAAGTACACTGACTATTACAAATATAATACAGATCTATCAGGAAATCTCTCATCTTTCACAGATTTAACCTTACTGTTCCTTTAATTTCACCTTTAGTAATTTGTCTCTTTGAATATCAAAGGAAATTTTCAAAATATCTTCTGGAAATATAAACATGGGTCCAGAAGTAACCTACTGGTATCTTCCAAGTCAGAAACGAGACCACAGTAGGTCACTAATAATTTAATAGAGCTGTGTTTTCTCCCAGCAAACCAACTGAGAATCTGTATTTGTTGGAATGGAACAACTTGCAAACTGGGAGAAGTGGGACCCCGGAGTCACTGGAATAGGGAGGGTTAGAGGGACCTTCTCTGACCACTTCACATTGAGCTTTTAAGCTGGTTCTCCCAGTGGTAACTGATATTTGCAATTACAGCTCAATCACTCTGATTCCATTCAATGATTGCTTTATAGTACTCAGCTGCACAATAGAGATTTTAGATTTAAACAGAGCTAGATTAATGACGTTTATCTTGACGTAAACAAACTTTCTGAACCCCATTTTCCTAATCTGATAATCCTTGATAGCTATTAGTATTGAGGAAGAATGAAGTGGGAATTAGTTTAGTACTCGGCATACGGTCATGTTTCCTCGGCATCTTGGTGGAGGGTCTTCTGGATCTGGTAGCCACCCTGACCACCAGTGAAATCTGGCTCTTGTTACAGATTCAGGAGGAAAGGTAGTCCTCAGCTGGATGCCTACCACATTTAAATGTCTGTTACTTAAACTTATCTTCATCCCATGAATAATTTTAAATGATTTTGCATACATTTTGATATTTAATGGAAAACTCCCATTGCTGTGGCATTCTTTACATATGTGCTGTCCTATCCTTGCATGGTTATCCATAGCAGTGGTTTTTATCCATAACAGCTATCTGGGAACTTGATGTTTTGGAATGCTGTTTGAATCACAGATACCAGTAATAATGCAGCTCTATGTAGGCTCAGAGTGATGTGAGAAGTGCACATAAAATGTCATGCAGTGATATTACATAGCTTGTTTTTGAATCATATTTCAGAAGGAAGAGCCTGAATTTCTGTTACACTTATGGTCTTACCTTTATTTTATCCACTCTGCTATTGTGCAAACATGATGTTTGGAGAAAACTAATCTGTCAGCTTTTTAAATAATAAATTGGAGAGTGGAGAGATCTGTTTCAACAAATAAGTATTGAATTATTATTATTTTTCAGATCAAATGAAAGTCCTTTGTGTGCATATAACTAGAATAAGTGATGTTTAAGTTATTTTTAGAGTCCTATGAGTCTAAGGAACATCCTCAGTGTCACACAGGTAACATGTAGCAGAACCTAGACTCAGTCAAACTTCTATGAGGCTATTTTCTGGAAATACTTTAATCTGCTGAGTCCACTTGCAATCAGTTAAGAGTGCACATGCACACAGGCACAAAAATACTAGCAAACACCTGGGGACCTTGGTCACTCAGTATTTGACTCTTAGGACTTGCACAGTTTTACCAGTAACACTTAATTGTTCCTAACTATGACCAGCAATAATCAAGGAACATTCTCTACATCTCTTGCATGCATTCTATCCAAGTACCAACCAGCCCCAATCCTGCTTAACTTCCAAGACTGGGCATGTTCAGGTGGTATGGCCACACACTCTTGCGTGTATTCTTAAACAAAAGTCAACTTGCTTCTTAATACCACAGAGGTTTGCTTCCTTTACCTCAGGGCCAGATTGAAGGGCTTTGAACCACACAAATGCTTAGAAGAGTCAAATTAATTCCCTTGTCAAATCTTTAATTTCAATAATATGATTGAAATAGATTGAAATAGATTCTCCCATTTATCTTCTTTTAACTTCCCATGTCATAAATTGTTGTGAAAGTACTCATGAATTACTCTAGCATTTTAATATTGCATATGACGGCTGGATAGACGTGCACCAATATTAAATATTACAAGTTAATCTTACATTTGTATATGTGTAATTTTAGGCCATGGATCCATGGCCCAAAGGCAAAATCTAGCCTACTGTCTGTTTGTAGAAAGTTTCTTTTTGTAAAAGAGTCACACTTATTTATATATATTATGTATGTTACTTTGATGCTGCATTGAAAGAGTTGAATAGTTGTGGCAGAGCTGTATAGCCCATAGACTTAAAAAATTTGCCATCTTGTCCTTTACACAAAAAGTTTTGCAATTTCTGTATAAACCTGTAGAGTGCAACTAACTTTTATATACACAATGAATGTTAAAATCACAGTTAATTCTTTCTAAAATACTGATAGTTGATTAATTTTAGCAATTACATCAAATTCAAATAATTTTATTTAAATTTTTATTTTCTCAGTTACAATTAATGCATTGTCTATTAAATTTAATAGAAATCCCTTTAATAGAAATGTTCAGATATCTCAGAAGAAATTATTTTAAACACTAAAAGAGTTTAAAATTTTTTTAAATTAATTATATTATTATATTTTGATTAAAATATATTCAAATTTTTACTCTTTGAATTTAAATGATCTTGATGTTGGGAAAGATTGAATGGGAAAGGAGAAGGGGGCAGCAGAAGAAGAGATGGGTAGATAGCATCATCGACTCGATGGACATGAATTTGAGCAAACTCCGAGACAGTAAAGGACAGGGAAGACTGTGTGTTGCAATCTGTGGGCTCTCAATTAGACACGACTTAGTGACTGAACAACAAGTAACAAAGCATAATTACATTTTATGTTTAATCCTTTAAATATCTAAAATGAGTATAAGTACAAGCATTAATGAAAAATAAAAATGTGAATGTAGAGCTCAGAAGAGTAAAAGGTGAAAAGGAACTAAAATATTTGATATTACAAAAAATATATTTTTTCAAAGTAAGAGAATAGAGCAAATTATTAAGTAGTTTGTTGACTAGATTTATAGCTTTATTTAGGTCTACATCATGGGCCTCCATTTACATTCTTGTTCCCAGTTCTGAAAATATGTGGAATGAGCCTGAGTAGTTCCAAACTGGAAGTGACCAGCTGCTTTAGAGTATCTGTATCTGGATAAATCACCCTAAATTTCATCAGCTTGTCTGTCTAGTCAAGAGTGAACTAGTCCTAATCTTTCAGGTTTGTTGATCAGGAGGGAGAACCTCTTAGCTTCTTGTTGAAAGAAACACTTGGCATTTGGAGCAATCATCCAAGATAGGATAGGTCATAATCCTCTTATTTTTAAAAAATTATGCACCTGCTATTTGGGTAAAGACAGTTATTTTTAGTAACTAAAATTTATACAACCTTTTTGGCTAGAATGTTAGCTTATAATTGAAAAGTCTTTTTTTCTAAAAAATATACAATACTTCAAAATATACTTAAAATAATATGTCTAGTTATTTAGGCATACTGGAAAAATCATGTACAACAATTTGCTTCAATAAATATAATTAAGCTTCTGCTTGCCTATTTATTTCAGCATTAGGATTAAATGACTATATTTAGCAAAAAAAATGCATGATGAATATAAAATATAGGCCATGTTTATTTGCAAAATTTGCTCGATTAAGGGAGGGAGAACTGAATTAGATAGATGTGAAATAATAAGCTTTACGTATATGACATTCTGGGCTTTCCTGGTGGCTCAGCTGTAAAGAATCTGCCTACAATGCAGGTGACACATGTTTGATCCCTGGGTCAGGAAGATCCAATACTGAAAAGAATTATACACACTTTTCAGGAAAGCAATTTCAGTTCATCTTTCATGATCAAATTTTTGCAGATTATGAACAAAGAATGGGGGACATTAGAATGGCCTTTACTATTCTTACCTTACCCGCTCCCCAAAGCTGTTTCTACTTGGACCATTTTATAGCCTTGAGTTGCTAAGAACTGATTAAACTTCATTAACAAGGCACATTAACAATCACCTTATAACAGACAATAACAGTTAAAGAAAAAAAAGTCTTTAAATGTTTTCAGATAGCTTAAATTTGCCTTCATGTTTGACAAGCAATGATTTATATATTATCTTAAATGTATTTGTATCCCAAGAAAGGTTCATGTAGGTTTGCTATGTTCTGAGAAAAATAGACATTTAATCAACTTGATTCAACCACAAGAATGCACATAAATTGGAGAAAGAAGAGACTTGAGGTAATGATAGATTACACTTAGACTCGCAAAAAACTATGCTGAGCATTCAAATGTATTACATAATGGGGGTTACGATATCTTGTTATTGTATTATACAAGAGAGCCAAACCTCCTGATAAATTTTTTAAGGTTTCCACTCCAGAAAACAGACCACATAGTCTAGAATTTTATATTTTAATGCTAGAAGAGATTCACTCTGGTGAGGTAGTATTTGTCTTTAAATATTCTTTAACTACCAGATTTCTCAAATACAAATTAGTTTTGAAAACTTTGCCAGTGCTTAAGCATATATAGTAAACTAAAAATAGAAGTCAGTCTTCTGAGCAAAAACTTCTGCAGTGGTTTTGCAATAAGCTAAGCAACTAAAATGAAAATGGCATATTTACATCATTCATTTTAAAAATAGTATCTTAAAATATCTCTTTGAAGTGCCGATTCAGCTGATAGTCAAATCACCACAGTGATACAGGCGTTCTTAGGTCCATAGTGACACTGATGAGGGGAGACAGTGTTTACAACTAGGACTGAGATATCTTAACATTCCTAGTTGCTTCTGGTGGAGTTATCAGACTTACTCCTAGGCTGTGAAACTGTTTTTATTTTTATCTACTTTATATGGGAATGAAGTTAAGCAAAACATTATTTACTAAAAAAGGAAGTAAATCTTTAAGACAATTTATGAGAGATATTCCCTTTGAAGTATGTTTCTTAAAGTTAGAGACAATACTTAGTGTACAAAAATATAAGGAATATAAATCCAGTCTATGGTTTACTTGGCAATTTATAACTACTATGCATAAGATCTCTTTGACATGCTCTTCTGTATACCTCATGTACTAAATAACCCAATATTCTGTTAGAAAATGTCTGTTAGACATTATGGCAATTGTTTTAAAAGAGCAAGGAGTATACCTTCCATGTCACAGTCCTTGAAAATTTGAGATATGCCGTGGGATACTCTCTTTATGTTATATAGATGCACACTGAGAATAGGAAGAAAGTAAGGACATCACTCAAAGGTTTATGACTGTGTCAGGGGAAATGCTAAGAAATCTCTCTAAGCCTATTACCTGAAATAAGACTTGCCTGAAAGCATCCAAGAGCTACTGGCTAAACTGATAGAAGGCATAAGCATAAAAGTATAAGCACTTTGCTGAAAGTTTTGACTTTTGGTTTGAATTTTGAACAAGGTTAATTGATTGGCTGGTGTGAAGTGGAGAGTGAAACAGCTGAGCACATCTGGCTTCAACTGATAAGAACCACGGCCATACACGCCCGTGCCATTTACGTGACACTTCAGTAAAGATCTCCTGCCTGAAACGCCTGATGTCACGGCTGGGAGCCCATGATGCAAACTGTCCATTGACAGTAGAAAGAACCCCTTTATGATTTGAAAGAACTTTAGGATGAAATAAGCTCTATTTGTTTTTTTCTCTATTGGTGTTCTCTGACTACTGTTGGGTGGATGGGTGAAACTGAGGGATAAGCTCTCTGCCTTGAGAAGCTCCCATTCTCACTTCTGGGATAAAGCATCAGATAGAATAGTCATGTGTTTAAAACAAAAGCCTAAGTATATGTGTGATTTTTTTTTTTTCTTTAGGCATCTTCACACATATACACACTTAAAGAAAAGAGACAAGTCAGACGTTATTCTGAGTCTAGTGCTTTTGGCTTTATTTCAAAAGGAAACAAAAAAAAAAAAAAGCAAATACTCAGATTCCTGAGATAACCCTGAAGATGAAGGCAAAGTCTAGAGTCTAGCAGGTATGAAGAATGATAATCTAGACTATACTTTGAAACTTTACTGTGCAGAGGAATCACTAAGGGACCTTATTAAAATGCAGATTCTGCATCAGTAGGTCTGAAATGAATCTTGTTAGTCTGCATAATCTAGCAAACTCCCATTTGATGGCAGTCTTCTGGTCTTCAGACTATATTTTGAGTAACATGAGTGTAAATTATAATTGCAGAATGTTAGAATGGAAAGAACAAACTGAAAGCTATTCACAATGTACACGCAAGTAAATTTTGCTTTCACATTTAGGATATGCTTTCTTGTTTTCTTCTGGAAGTCTTGAAAATATCCCTGAGGCCAAACATACCAGGTTTTTTTCCTGCCTAAACACAGAATAAAAATTTTCAAAATCATCTATATGTAGTAATGTTTAAGTTAGCATATTTATCTGGTAACCGGCTTATAATGTTTACATTATACTAAACATCTATTATTTGGGGTCTGGACTAAAGTTTTATGTTCTATAAAAGCAATTGCATCCAAGATTTCTTTACTACCATAATTAACCATTAAATCCCAGTGATCACCAGCAGCAAATTGGGAATACATATTTATCTCAGTGGGGAAAAATATGGTATAGTGTTTAGCCATCCATCTATATCAGTCTCAGTCACTATCTATATGACAAGGGCAACCTGCCTCATAGCCAGGAGAAAAATGAATAAAAAGCCAGGTTTCCCACCTCATGAAACTAGAGCCTCATGTGTGTGTGGTAGTCTCTCAGTCGTGTCTGCCTTTTTGCTACCTGATGGACTATAGCCTGCCAGGCTCCTCTGATCATGGATTTCTCCAGATAAGAATACTTGAGAGGGTAGCTGTTTCCTTCTCCAGTCGATCTTCCTGACCCAGTGACTGAATTCAGATCTCCTGCATTGTGGGCGGCTTCTTTACCATCTGAGCGAGGGCCACAATATGAGAATCTTCTGTTTTAAAAAAAAAAAAGATTTTAGTTCTAAGTTGAAAGGGACATTTGAAATTTCAGCATCTGTAATATCACACTCATATTCAAATGGATTGCATATAATTTCTCCTCTCTATTAAACTGAATATGTAAATAAGCATTCTTTTGGAGATACCTGTTATTTTTTTTAATACTGAGTTGCTCAGCATTAAAAATTAAAAGTATTTCCAGTTTCCAGTCATCTTTCCTTTTACCTCTTGTATGTGCCACTCATCAGGTAAACAAGAGTGTAGTACTAGCTTCTTGTACCTAATGCCTGATTCTCTCTGTTTTCTTTGCTGTGAGAATAGAAAGAGCCATGTTCCTACCATAATTCCCAGCAATGCCTCTCCTTACCGACTACAAGTGGGCTTCCCAGGTGGCTCAGAGCTAAAGACTCTGCCTATAGTGCTGCTAGGCCTGGGTTCAATTCTTGGGTTGGGAAGATCCCCTGGAAAAGTGAATGACAACCCACTGTAGTGTTTTTGCCTGGAAAATTCCATGGACAGAGGAGTCTTTTAGACTATAGTCCACGAGGTCACAAAGACCTGGACATGACTGAGTGACTGAGCACACACACACAGACCCATTACATATGTCAAATGTAGCACACCAGTTTCTTTTTCCTTTATTTAAATGTCACAATTACTTTGTTGTTGTTTAATTGCTAAGTCGTGTCCAACTCTTTGTGACACCATGTACTGTAGTCTGCCAGGTTCCTCTGTCCGTGGGGTTCTCCAGGCAAGAATACAAGAGTGGATTGCCATTTCCTTCTCCAGGAAGTCTTCCTGACCCAGGGGTGGAACCAGCATCTCCTTTATTGGCAGGCAATTCTTTATCACTGAGTCACCAGGGAAGCCCATCACAGTTATTTACATGTCAGATAATCAAAGCTATTCTGAACACTCACATCACTCTGTTAAGCTGACGTTCTGAAATAAATGTATGTGTGTGCTTTGTAATTTTAATATCAATGATATGAATTTGACCTTTTAAATCCCAAGGACAACAGAAAAGGTGGGATATGCTGATATTTAACAGTTATTGGCTGACAGTACAATCTGAGTAATTTTCTTTCAGCATTTGAAAACACTCAGTGGACCTCTGTTGGCAATCTTGGTTCTCTAGCTTTTTGAAATGCATGCTCTGAAAGGTTGCTCTAAGTTCAATTCAAGTGCTAATTACAGAAAGAGCTCATATTACCAGTTTCCCTTGTATCAGATGTCTTTTTCTGGAATTAGAGATTTGGGGAAGAATGCATTGGGGAAGAATGTAATAAGGAATTACTGAACAAAATGTTTTCTATAGTTGTATTTTAAATAGTGATTGTTCTTTTTGTGAGCAGATTGTCTACTGCGGGGGCATCTGAAGAACCTGATTAAATGTGCTTGGTAGGAATCTCAAATTTTAACCTGAAATATTAGAAAAATGAGTCTTGCTTTCACTGTTTCTTCCTATCAACTCAAATGCTTAAACAGAGATTTGCAATGACAACTTCTAATTTTATAACATTAAATGACCAAAATGTCCATTAAAGTGGTTGGTTAGATAATTTTGCCTTTTTTAAGTATAGAAGTTTGCCTGTTGTATCCTCTTTCCTTTAGTAGTAGATGGTTCTTGAAAAGGAAAAATCTCTCTAAAAGACTTCTTAGTTAACTCTGCTTTATTAGTCATACCTCTAAGAGTTTAGAGAAAGGATATGGGGGCACATTTAACAATCTAGATAAAACATAAAGAGTGAATGGCTGGCTTCCTTGACATCTACATGATGTACAAATCAACAGAAGAGAAAAAAGTAAAACAACTGTCATATGATTATGACCATATCTTTAGACTAGAAAGAGCATGAGAAAGGGCTGATTTCTAAAGACAGTTTATTCTATAAATATGCTTATGTACATACAACATATTCTTGATATATGATCAATGACAACAGTCACTAAAAGAGTTCACAAGGGACATGAGAAATTTCTGATCCATGCTGTCATCTGGAAAGTGCTAAAAACATAGATTCACTGTACAGTTTTACAGTTCTGATTCAGTTCTCATGGTTCAGAATACAGCTGAAGCCTGCAGACAATTTTAAAACTTGTTCCCAATCGTGCAATTCATAAAATATAATTAAATTAGTGACAAAGAATGGTTGTTTTCAGTTTCCCCAAATTACAATATGGACTGGATATATATATGACATATAATCCTTCTGACTTCACTTGTGTTCTCACCTACTGCAGAATCAGTTAATTATATGACCCCTTTCAATTATACCCTACAGCTCCATATTATATTTTTCTAGTGACTGGGTTTTTTTTCCCCCCAAAACCTAGGCCACTACCACCAAATTATTCTTTGGGTTTTTTTCTGTATATAAAGTATATGGAGGAGAAGCAAAGACTCTAAAACTTCCATCTATGCTATATAGTCATAATATCAGGGTCCAGCTAATTCCTTGAGTTTGCACAACTCCATTTTTTGTGGTTCTTTCATACTTAAAAATTTTCCTCAAGGATAATTCAGTAATTTCTACTTTTACCAAGTAGTCCCTCTGTTTCCACCAACTTTCAATAAATAGCCTCATTTTCAACTTTGTTTACTATCCATATTGAATGCAGGTACTATGCTAATTTGAATATATCCTAAAGTAAGCCTAAGCGCTGTTATTAACTTAATTTTACAGATGAGGTGACTACATATAAAATTTTACAAATAAGGTGGCTGCATGTGATATTTGGAAAATGTTATTTTTAGGTATCATTTTTATATCCCTTCCAATTCTGTGTCTCCAAGTCAAAGCAGTGGAAATTACTACCCTGGGGAAGAAACAAAGTGGGAACTTCTAAGACGACATCAGCTATTGATCAGATTACAGTCTTAAATTCAATATTCTTCACTGCTTTAACTAGAAAATACTTGGTAAAAAGCCCATGTACTTGAGAGACAAGCATTTCAAAATGTCTTCATTATCCTCTTTTTCTTTATCTTAAGGCGAGTCAGTTTACTTTATTGTAGTTGTTTTTTTAAAGGATGTCTCAAAACTTTGAGAACAAGTGAGAACATCTCCCAATTTCCATGAAAATGACCTGTACAAATAAATCTGTGTTGAATCACATGTCTGACTGCTTCTGACCTGAGTTCTAGAGGAGAAAGTCTTGTTAGGAAGATTTTCAATCTATCAAGGATAATAGGCCTTTTATTTCACCTTCTATTGGGGACTTGAACAACAGTCCTCTTTGCATGTGGTCAAACTAAAGCAGTTTTAGCCTTGTAAAATGAAAACATAAGGACCTATTGAGCTCTCCTTGTCTTCTCTTGGCTTCCTACTGTTGGAAAATGGCCTATAAATCTATCATGTTCTGCTTTGTGTAGGGGTGTGTGTGTGTGTGTGTGTGTGTGTGTGTGTGTGTGTGTGTGTGTAAATGGGGCAAGTAATTTAGCCGATACTCTAGCCTGGTGGCCATTGACAATGTCAGAAGCAGATGTTGCAGGGGATTAAATGCCCTTAAAGATGAGGGCTGAAGGACAAGCTTCCTAGACTAGTTGCTAGATAAAAATTAGAACACATATGAACATCAGTAGAGTCAGTCTGCAGAAGGAGATGAATGAGTCAACAGGAGCATAGTCTAAATTAAGGACAGAGACCATGTGTTAACATTACCATCATATTTGAGCTCTAGAAGCCCAAGTCTCAGGAATGAGTTATGTCACACCTCAGCAAAGATTAGCAAGGATCACAAGGCTGCTGAAAAGATCTCAGTGGCTCCCCTCATGAAATTTCATATGATTATAATCCACATGTACCCACAGTCCCCCAAATAACCAGACAACATCTTAAAGAGGGGAAATGGAAATACTTCTGAAATTTTGTGCATTTAACAAGAGTCATCTCAGCACATACCAACTTGAGAGAGAAATCATCCAAATTAATGAACTAGCCTGAGATTACCAAATCAGAATTCATCTAATTTCCCTCAACACCAAAACATGTCTACTCCTTGTCAGAGGATTAGGAACTAACTAGAAGGATAAATTTAGGTATAGTGAAATAAAGAAAATATTTTTTTGTGTGTATCTAACTGTAGTGTGAATAAACTTTCTTTAACTCTTAGAGCTACTGTACTATGAGCTCTGAGACACAAGGTCACTTGTTTTCTTCGTAACTGTCTATTGCACCAATGACTGCCTAGTCACTTTTGGAAAGTAGAGACAAATTAAAGAATTTGTTATTCTTCTTTTAAGGCACAGAGACAGAAGCATAATTATGATTTTGAAAGCTAGAGCTTTCACTACTGATCACAAACCTATTTCTTTTCACTTTTTCAGGAGCCCTCATGATTCAGTCACTCTGCTATGTCCCACCATGTTGTCTTCATTTTATTAGTCATTTTTCCCTACATCTATAAACATGTAAAAGGTGTCTCTTCTTGAAATAAACCAGAAAATTTAACATTTTTGAGTACCCTTTTGTCACGCGAGTGTATGTTCCTCGGTTCTTTGTCTCGTCACAACAAAAATTTGGAGTAACGGACATTAAAGCCCCTTTAATGTCACAGCTCTTGGAGAACAGACCGTGTTATAGCTCTCAGGTCTCGAACAGACCGTGTTATAGCTCTTAAATAAATCAGTATTACAGCTCTATTTATTTAGATAATAGCAGGAAAATCCATCTTTGAGGTGTGAGGGCATGTCGATCCAGAGACTCGAAGAGAAGATTGCTCCATCGCGCGGGGGAGATAGAGGGAGCAAAAAAGGAGAGAAGAGGGCTTTGGCTCCTCTTTTTATATGTTTCTCTGACCCTGGGCCTGTCTTATGTAAATTAGGCTTAGACAGGGGCATTGTTTGTTTTACCTGAGGTTCTCACTCTGGTCCTCCGACCTTCCTTTGTTCTATTTTCGCAGGCTTTCCCTTCCAGGTCTTTTAGCCACCGCCATTTTGGACTCTTTTTCCCTATTCTAACTACCTAACACTTTCTCTTTGGGCAACCATCCAAATTTTATTACTTTCAAACATTTTAATTAAAACTTACAGTACCTGCAATCTATTCCTTCTTTCTCTCTTTTTGTCTCTGTTCTTTTTTCTCCTCAATGGCTTCAGAAATTTTACCTAAGAGCTAGTCTTAGTAAGTATGGATACAACTGAGTTTCTAATGATAAATGGAAGAGAATTTTTAAAGTCTGTCTTCTCCTTAACATCTCTAGAAACTTTGACCCTGATCATACCTTCCTTACTGATGCTTTCTCCTCTCACAGATTTAGTGAAATAAATTATTCTAATTCTCTTCCAACCTCTTTGCTACCTCTATTATTTTTCCTTGTTGTTAGTGTCTTTGCTTTGTTTGTGCCACATAAGACTTTCCTTTTGTAAATCCAGTTTATTAAAGTAGTTACCAAATACATATCCACCTCCCAAATTATTAGTCATCTAAAGAGCATCACTGTGAGAACTGAAGAGGACATGGTTTGTATTCAGACATATCCAGAGTAGACTCTTGGCTCAGTGACTTAATAACTGTGTGGACTTAGACAAGCTCTAAACTTACCAAGTATAAGTTTCATTATCTGTAAGAGCTGGATGATTATACTTACATCAAACTGTTGTTTGATGATTAAGAAATGAACCTTAATAGCCAGGACATGGAAGCAACCTAGATGCCCATCAGCAGACGAATAGATAAGAAAGCTATGGTACATATACACAATGAAATATTACTCAGCCATTAAAAAGAATACATTTGAATCAGTTCTAATGAGATGGATGAAACTCGAGCCCATTATACAGAGTGAAGTAAGCCAGAAAGATAAACACCAATACAGTATACTAACACATATATATGGAATTTAGAAAGATGGTAATGATAACCCTATATGCAAGACAGAAAAAGAGACACAGATATATAGAACAGACTTTTGGACTCTATGGGAGAAGGCGAGGGTGGGATGATCTGAGAGAATAGCATTGAAACATGTATATTATCAAGTGTGAAACAGATTGCCAGTCCAGATTGGATGCATGAGACAAGTGCTC
Organism: Muntiacus reevesi; assembly: GCF_963930625.1. NCBI lineage: Eukaryota > Metazoa > Chordata > Mammalia > Artiodactyla > Cervidae > Muntiacus > Muntiacus reevesi. Next base: position 4,254,157 of record NC_089256.1, on the reverse strand, counting down.
ACGGCTGGTGCACTGGGATGACCCAGAGGGATGGGAAACACATGTAAGTCCATGGCTGATTCATGTCAATGTATGGCAAAAACCACTGCAATATTGTAAAGTAATTAGCCTCCAACTAATAAAAATAAATGAAAAAAAAAAAAAAAATGAACCTTAAAAGTGGTCCCAATAGCTGGCATATAGTATATACTAATAAATGTAGCAATTGTCATTATTAACATGAAAGTATGTATTTTTTTCCACACTAAAATCAAAAACATCCATCAAGACTTGACTAAATTCTTGTGCTGTGCTGTGCTTAGTTGTACGGTCATGTACAACTCTTGGTGACCCAATGGACTGTAGCCCACCAGCCTCCTCTGTGCGTGAGGATTCTCTAGGCAAGAATACTAGAGAGACTTGCCATCTCTCTTTCAATAAGCTTGTTCTTTCCACTCTAAATTTAGGGGTTTCCTGCTTCTCTGGACAAGTTTTGAAATTTTTATTTTCCATTAAGTACATCTTATTTTTGTACAGAAGACTATCATTTGAAAGGTACTTCTATTACATCATAAAAAATCATCTTCATAAGAGTAGATTCTTGCAGTATAAGAACTTTTCAGTAGTATATATCAATTTCTTCTCTCTTGACTTTTGTACTATTGCGATAATATATTTTATTTTTACATATATTATAAAACACACAATATATGTTATTATTTTTGCTTAAATAGTCAATCATGCCTTAGGGATATTTATATGAAAGAAAATTTTATAAGCTTAACCAGTGTAGTTATTATTTCCAGTATTCTATCTATTGTCAAAAGCCAAATTTCTATCTGGGATAATTTTTCCTGTGACCTAAAGAACCTTTAGTAATTCTTGATGTGTACCCATGGGATTTCCCAGACAAGAATGCTGGAGTGAGTGGCCTTTTCTTACTACAAGGGACCCTCTTGACCTGTGTTTCAAATCCAGGTTTCCTACATTACAGGCAGATTCTTTACCAACTGAACCCCTAGAGAAACCCCTTTGCGTGTGTACAAAATCTTTTTTTTTTTTTTTTTTTTTCTTTTCTTATGTTTTGGAAAGATTGTTTGAGTGGTTATAGACTTCTGGGTTGATACCTTTTTTCTTTCAGTATATTAGATATGTTACTCCTCCATTTTCTCACATTGTTTCTGATAAATATGCTGTCATCCTCTTCTTTGTTTCTTCACATGTAACAAGTCCTTTGTCTCTGACTGCTTTTAAAGACTTCTGTCAACATTGGTTTTGAGAAATTTGACTTGGTGTGCATTAGAATAGTTATCTTATGTTTCTTTTTGGAATTTGTTGAGATTCTTGCATCTGTGGACTTATAATTATCCAACTTGGAAGATTTTCAGCTATTCTTTCTCCAAATAGTTTGTGTTCTTGCTGAGTCCAATTATATGTATATTACATCACTTGAAGTTTTTCTCAACTCTCCAATACTCTGTTCATTTTTAAAGTGTTCCCTTTCATCTCTGTGTTTCATTTTGTATAATATCAATTACCATGCTCTAAAGTGCTGGGAGCCAGCACACGAGATCCCACCCATGACAAGGTCGTGAGGAGAAGACCTGACAAGCAAGGCAGATCAGGACTTCAGGGATTTCGAAAAGCTGCCCCAGCACTCACCTTAAAGATGATATCTGTCTTTCTGATGCTTGCTATGTTAGACTACTTCCTAATTTCTGTGACACAGATAGAAGGCCTTTCCCGATCTCTCTCCAAATAAAATCAACTTAGAACTGTAATCAATATGTCCCCCGGACAGTGGTATCCTATAAGATTATCCAGGATGAAAGGAGTGTTTCAATTTAGACCCCTTTGCTGGCATCCTAGCCTGCTTGGCAAATGCATAATAATGCACATGACTGCTCACAACACCTTAATCATAAACAGCATAAAGAACCTGATCACACAAAAGGCCCTAATAGGCACAGAGCCCTTCGGGAGATGAGGAAGCCCTATTAGAGAACATAAAAATATTATTCTAAAAGTGGTTATAGTTAAAAATATAGAAAAATAAGGGTTTAGAATTGTTAATTTTAACCAGGAATGCTAAACAGGGGCTGCCTCACCGGAGCTGCAGAGTCTTTATGTGGTAAACCTTTTAGATAAATTTAACTGATAACTTCTGCAAAAGGACTGACCTTTGTGTTCATTAAAGAATAGATTACAGAAAACAGCTTTGCATTCACCTAGGTCATAAAATGTCAATAGGCCCCAAGGCCAGAAGATACTGTACAAGACTCTCACAAAGAAGTATGCAGAAAACACCCTGGTTTCGTGAAGGATAAGCCGATTAAATATTAAACTATCTTCCCCTTAAAAATGTACTAACTTAGAATATTAAAGCTATGGTTAAAAAAGTAAAGATTTGCCAGACTCTGCTGCACACCCCCAGTCTGCTCTCTCTCTCTCTCTCTCTCTCTTCTCTCTCTCTCTCTCTCTCTCTCTCTCTCTCTCTCTCTCTCACCAACGCCGTTCATCCTGAGGGGACCCCTGGATCCTGCTGAGGCTGGACCCTAGCACTAAAGTTCATTCATACTTTTAATGCAGTCTCGGCTATTGTGTGCTAAGTTGCTTCACTCATATCTGACTCTCTGTGACCTATGGACTGTAGTCCACTAGGCTCCTCTGTCCTGGGATTCTCCAGGCAAGAATAATGGAGTTGGTTGCCATGTCCTACTCCAGGAGATCTTCCCCACCCTTGGTTGAACCCGCATCTCTGATGTCTCCTGAATTGCCAGGCAGGTTCTTTCCCACTAGCACCACCTGGGAAGCCTAATCTGTTATTGACTTCATTCAATTAATGTTTTATCTTAGGCATGGTAGTTTGTCTCTCTACATGTTTAATTTCAGCATTTTCTGTAACTTCTATGTCTTTACTGAACTTTTGAATATATAGAATATAGTTTACAAAAATATTTTAATGTCTTTGCTAATTCTAACATCTGTCCTGAATTGCTTCTATTGATTCCCTCCCTTCACTATGGGTCATGTTTTCATGCCTTTTTGGCAAGCCTGTAAGTTTTTGATTGGTTGCTATACTTAGTGAAATTTTACTCATTGCATTCTATTTTACTTTCCTAAGAACTGATTCAGATGTATTCTTTTTAATATCTTCCACAAAGGAGGCAAGAATATACAATAGAAAAAAGACAACCTCTTTAACAAGTGGTGCTGGGAAAACTGGTCAACTACTTGTAAAAGAATGAAACTAGAACACTTTCTAACACCATACACAAAAATAAACTCAAAATGGATTAAAGATCTAAATGTAAGACCAGAAACTATAAAACTCCTAGAGGAGAACATAGGCAAAACAGTCTCTGACATAAATCACAGCAAGATCCTCTATGACCCACCTCCCAGAATATTGGAAATAATAGCAAAAATAAACAAATGGGACATAGTTAAACTTAAAAGCTTTTGCATGTCTCTGCTTTTTAATAAGCCGTCTAGATTGGTCATAGATTTTCTTCCAAAGAGCAAGCGCCTTTTAATTTCATGGCTGTAGCCACCATCTCCAGTGATTTTGGAGTGCCCCCAAATAAAGTCTGTCACTGTTTCCCCATCTACTTGTCATGAAGTGATGGGGCCAGATGTCATGATCTTAGTTTTCTGAATGTTGAGTTTTAAACCAACCTTTTCATTCTCCTCTTTAACTTTCATCAAGAGGCTCTTTAGTTCTTCTTCACTGTCTGCCATAAGGGTGGTGTCATCGGCATATCTGAGGTTATTGATATTTCTCCCAGCAATCTTGATTCCAGCTTGTGCTTCATCCAGCCCAGCATTTCTCATGATGTACTCTGAATAGAAGTTAAATATGCAGGATGATAATATACAGCCTTGACATACCCCTTTCCCGATTTGGAACCAGTCTGTTGTTCCATGTCTAGTTCTAACTGTTGCTTCTTGACCTGCATACAGATTTCTCAGGAGACACGTCAGGTGGTCTGGTATTCCCATCTCTTGAAGAATTTTCCACAGTTGGTTGAGATCCACACAAAGGCTTTGGCATAGTCAATATAGCTCAGTTAGTAAAGAATCTGCCTGCAATGCAGGAGATCCCGGTTCGATTCCTGGGTCAGGAAGATCCACTAGAAAAGGGATAGGCTAACCATTTGGACTTCCCTTGTGGCTCAGCTGGTAAGGAATCCGCCTGCAGTGTTGGAGACCTGAGTTTGATCCCTGGGTTGGGAAGATCCACTGGACAAAGTTAAGGCTACCCACCACAGTGTTCTGGCCTAGAAAATTCCGTGGACTGTAAAGTCCATAGGGTTGCAAAGAATCCGACAGGACTGAGTGACATGGGTTCATTAGAAACTGCATTACCTGTTGTTGAAAGCAGTTGAACTGTTTTGCATTTTCAAAACATTTAATGACAGTTCTCTTACTCTGAATCATGACCAGAAATTAATATTCTAAGTCATTGTTGTTTTATCTGCAGTTTCAAATGACAAATTATTTTGAGCATATTTTAATATACTCATTTATCATCTGTATATATTTTTTGGCAGGTTTCCTGTTCAGATCATTTTTAAATTAGGTTGTTTATTTTCTTTTCTATGTTTACGTGTTCTCTACATATTTTGCATCTAAATGCTCTATCAGATATGTGATTTGCAATTATTTTCTCTATTTTGTTTTTGTCTTTTCATTCTTTTATAGAACTGGAATTTTTAATTTTAATAAATCCCAACTTACCAATTTTTTTCTTTTATATATTATGCTTTGGATATTAAATATTAAAAAATATGATCAAATCCAAGATTGGATAGATTTTTCTCTCAGAAATTGTATTGCTTTGCATTTTACCTTTAGGTCTTTGATCCATATTTTAAGTAAATTTTTATGAAAGTTATAAAACAATTGTATACATTCTTTTTTTTTTTTTTTTTTTGTCTATGGATATTCTGTTGTTGAAAAGATTATTCTTTCTCCACCAAATAACCTGAGTACCTTTATTTATTTATTTTTTTAAAATTCAGATTACCTTTCTCTGAGTCAGTTTCTGAGCTCTCTATGTGGTTTTCTTGATTTATATGTCTATTTTTGTCAATATCATGAGTTTTTATTTTTTTAGTTCTTTAGTCTTCTTTAGCATTGTTTTGACTATATGGGGTTTTTAGCTTTTCCATATGAAGTTTTTATCAGTTTATAGTTCTCTAAAAAATAGTTTGATGAAATTTTATTCAATTTTCATTGAACCTATCAATCAATTGAGACTTGTTATCTTAATATTCAGTTTTCCACTTCATGAGCATAGTATATTGATCTAGTAGATCTTTGAGTTCTTTCATCGGTAGTTCATAGTTTTGTACATACAAATTCCACACATATTTTGTTTGTATTTATTTATTTTAGTTTCTTTTTTTTTCATTGCTAATATATAGTAGACTGCCTTATTCATAAGGGATACATAGCAAGAATTCCAGTCGATGCCTAAATCCCTACATAGTACTAATTCCTATATATACTGTTTTTTTCCTATGCATAAATACTTATCATGAAGTCTAATTTATAAACTAGGTTAGTATGGGATTAAAAATGATAGCTAATAATAAAATAGAAAAATTAAAACAACATACTGTCATAAAAGTCATATGAACGTGATCTCTTTTTGTCAAAATGTCTTATTGTACTGTTCTCACCCTTCTAGTGATGATGTGAGATGATAAAATGCCTATACAATGAGATGAAGTGAAGTGAATAATATATTGATATGTCAGAGGAGGTTGATCCAGCCATGGATTTCTGTCAAGAGCAGAAAACATTGGTGGTTGGGGAATCCCTGGCATGATGGAGCAGGAAAAGTTGATATTTCAACACGCTGCTCAAAGAGGCATACAATTTAAAGCATATATGGTGCTTATTACTGAAATTTTCTATTTAATATTTTTTACTGTGGTTGACTGTGGGTAACTGAAACCTGAAAAAGTGGTACATGGCTAAGGAGTGACTATCCTATAAGAAAGCAATTGACTTTTTTGTATTGATGTTATACTGAAAACTTGCTTTAGTTGCTGATTAATTACAGTTTTCTTACAGCATCTTTGAAACTTTTACATAGTGAAGTATATCATCTGGGAAAGAAAATTTTTTTTTCTTTCTTTTCAATCTATAAACCTTTTCAATCTTTCTGTCTTTCTCCTTCACTCTCCCTCCTCCCTCTACCCTGGTCTCCCTTCAATTCTTTCTTCCTCCCTCCCTCCTTCCCTTCTCTTTTGGAAGATTATTAATGGAATTTTCTTCTCCTCCCTCCCTCCTTTCCTTCTCTGTTGGAAGATTATTAATGGAGTTTTCAATTCCTTCTTTTAATTCTGTTGACTTTTGTCTCATGTTTTTCAAGTTCTGTTGTTATGTGTATACATGTTTAGGATTCTTATTTGTTCTTCAAGAACTAACCCTTTATCAATATGGAATTCCTTTTCTTGTCCCTGGTAATCTTACTTATTCAAACATACTCTTTTTTGAGATTAATAAACTTGCATTCTTTTGACAAATTCTAGAATGTTATATATTTCTCCTATCCTCCACATCCCTTTTTCAAAGCTGTCTGAATCTTCATGTAACAAGTGGGTTTCCTATGAAGAATATGTAGTCACATTTTTTCACCCACTCTGCCAATCTCAATCTTTTAATTAGTATAGTTAGCTCTTCACATTTAAAGATTTCAAGTATTTATTGGAATGATATTTGTCCTTTTGTGACTGCTTTCCACTTATTCTTTGTCCTCCCCGACCCCGCCTTTCTGCCTTCTCTGATTTTAATTGAGCATTTTATTAACATATGATTCTATCTTATGTCATTCCTGGTATACCAATTAAAAATAATACATAATATGTTAGCCACTCAGTTGTGTCTGACTCTTTGCAAGCCCATGGACTGTAGCCTGCTAGATTTCTCAGTGTGTGGAATTTTCCAGGCAAGAATACTGGAGTAGGTTGCCATTCCCTTCTCCACAGGATCTTTCAGACCCAGAGATCGAATCCAGGTCTCTTGTATTGCAGGCAGATTCTTTGCCATCTGAGTCTAGGAAAGTATAAGAAGATCTAGGAAAGTATACTAGGAAAGTATACCAGTTATGCTTCTAGAAAAGTTTAGTTGTCTTAGGCTTCACAATATACATTCTAGTTAATGTAAGTCTTCCTTCAAATAAATTATTTCACTTTATGGAAGGTAAAGGCTCCTTATATCTGAATATTCCCAGTTCCTCCTTCTTGTCTCTTGTGAATGCATTCACATTTATTTCATTTATCCATATATTATTTCACCCAGGGCATATTATATTTTATTAATTTAAACAGTTACCTTTTAGATTGATCAGGGATATAAAAATAGAGGTTTTATTTTTATCTCATTATTCCTTTCTCAACCTTTTTTTTTTCTTAAGATAGATCCAAATTTTTAACCTATAGCATTGTCTTCTGCTTGGAAAATTCTTTAACATTTTTCTGCTGCTGAGAATTTCTACTGGCAACAAAATAACTTTTTTTTTTTTTTGGCCTGACTCTATTTTTCCTTCTCTTTTGAAGGATATTTTCACTAGACATAAGCAGGTGTTTCATTGATATTCTTTTTCTAGCACTTTAAAAATTTTATACCACTTCTTCTTTTGTGCATGGTTTCTGGTGAAAAGTGTGCTGTAATTCTTATTCTTTTCTCCTCTGCAGGATAGGTGGCTTTTCTCCCCTGATTTATATTAAATTTTCTTTATATCTAAGATTTTCTTCAATTTCAGTATGATATGCCTAGATGTAGTTCATTTTGTACTTATCCTGCTTGGTGTTCTCTCTGCTTTGGTGTTTGTCATTAATTTTGGCAAATTATCAGCCTTTATCACTACAAGTATTTTTTTTTCTTCTCACTTCTCCTTCTCGTATTTCAATTATACATATGCCACACTTTTTGAAATTGTCCCATGATTCTTGGATACTCCACTTTGCTTTATCACCTTTTTTTTCTCTTTTTCTCACTTTATTGACTTACGTTCAAGCTTCCTAATTTCTTCATGTGTTGTGTCTAGTCTACTGATAAGCCCATTGAAGGCATTCTCCATTCCTATTGCAGTGTATTTGATTCCTCATATTTTCTTTTAAAGGTATTTCTTCAAGTTTTCATTTCTCAATCTCTCTGCTTTCTTCATGTTGTCTAGTCTTTATATCAAAGCCCTTAACATGTTGCCTATAGTTATTTAAAATTACATTTGATAATTTCAACTTCTATGTCATATCTGAATCCTGCCAAAAGGTTTTTCTCTTCAGGTTGCGCATTTCCTTGCCTTTTGGTTTGACTTGTAATTTTTTTGTCAACAACTGGACATGTTGTGTTGGGTGATAAGAAATAAGGGAAATTAGTGTGAAGATTTATTTTAATCTCACTAGGAGTTCGGTTGTGTTTAATTTTTGCTATAGCAGTATGTGCCAGAGGCTTCAACTTAACCTTAGTGTCCTTCTCTTTGTTTCCCTTATCGGCTTTGAGTGTTCTTAAATGCACCATATCAATGAGGGTCTGTGTCTCACAGACCTTTCAGCTATAATTCACAGTGTGTTTGGGGGCCCTATTGATGTGGTAAGATGTGTGTGTACCCTGTTGGTGTGGGGGTGGGATGCGACAGAGGGCAAGTGTTCTGTAAGCATATTATTAAATTTCCATCTCTTAATGGGTCTATGTCTTTGGGCATTTTCACAAGCCCTTCCCTGGTTGTATAACTCTCCAACTCCTTTTAATGAGACAAGAAGGATGGAGGGAGCCAGAGTGGGAGCCATAAACATTTTCACCACCAGAGGTAAGGCTCAACTCAGTCTTTTCCTCTGGAGTCTATTACTCTCAATGGAGAATGCTCTGGGCATATCTCACAATGAGTACTCTTCTCTTCTTGCCAGAGCCAGGAGAGGATCATTTTTTATATTCTCAGTTTGAAGATCTGAGATAGAGCCTGTGAACCTGCTGAAGATGCCCTATGAATGTAGCCCACAGGAGATTCTCAAGACAAGACTAGTTCATATGCAATCTCCAGCAATTTGTCAAAATTACAATTACATTTTTCTGTCACTTGTTGGCTGCAGCAATTTCTATTCCAGGTAAGCACATAATCAGATCTTGCCGCTAACTCTTTGATGGGACTGTATCTCCAGATTTTGATGTAGCAGATTGCCCTTAAAATATAAGTTATCACTCTATGATACGTCAAAGAAAAGTCATTGGTTTTAATTTTTTTCTTGCTTTATCTTACAAGAATGGACGTGAGGTCTGTCAAGATTTACAAGTTGTAGTTGAACCTGGAAATCAAATGACTCTGACGTTTTGTGCTACATACATGCTAATTAGTAGATTTTGCCATTAAAAAATTCGAGTTGAAAGAAACAGGTTTAAGTGTATGATCTCTTAATCACAATGTTGGATCTTTGCAAGCCCCTGCATTCTCATCACCTTAACTTCTGTTCATCCATTAAGTAGAAACAGCTCTAGTGTTCATATTTGGGGTAAAACAATAGGGCTTAGCAACCAATAAGGCATTAATAAGCATTCCCTGTCATTACATATAATTAGACTTTAAAATTTTTCTTCCAAATTATTTTGTTACTTTTATTTTAATTGTGTTACAAAAACTATATCCACCTCACATTGCATGCTTTAAAAGACATTATCCTGATATGTAGAAAATATCCTCACCTCTGTGTTGGTTTAATAGTTAAAGCATCTTTCCCCAAACTAGCCTTGTGAGACCTTTCTTGATCAAACAAATGCTACCATTGTTTGCCATACCTTTACTTTATTTTTTGTAAAACACTTGCTTTGTAACACAAACATTTGTTTTGTTGTTTTTACTGCCCAATTTAAATTGCTGTTGTTCAGTCACTCAGTCTTGTCTGACTCTTTGCAACCCCATAGACTGCAGCATGCCAAGCTTCCCTCTCCTTCACCATCTCCTGGAGCTTGCTCAAACTCATGTCCAGTCAGTGACAGCATCCAACAATTCCGTCCTCTGTCATCCCCTTCTCCTCCTGATTTCAATCTTTTCCAACATCAGAGTATTTTCCAGTACCCCAATAAGCCAGCTCTTTGTATCTGGTGTTCAAAGTTCTAGAGTTTCAGCTTCAGCATCAGTCTTTCCAATGAATATTAAGCACTAGTTTCCTTTAGAATTGATTGGTTTGATCTCCTTGTAGTCCAAGGGACTCCCAAGAGTCTTCTCTAAAATAACAGTTCAAAAGCATCAGTTCTTTGGTTTCAGCCTACTTTATGGTCTAACTCTAACATCCATACATGAATACTGGAAAAGCCATAGCTTTGACTAGACAGACCTTTGTCGGCAAAGTAATGTCTCTGCTTTTTAATATGCTGTCTAGGTTGGTCATAGCTTTTTATCCAAAGAGCAAGCATCTTTTAATTTTGTGGTTTCAGTCACCATCTACAGTGATTTTGAAGACCAAGAAGATAAAGTCTCTCACTATTTCCATTGTTTCCCCGTCTATTTACCATGAAATGATGGGACCAGATGCCATGATCTGTTTTTTGAATGTTGAGCTTTTAGCCAGCTTTTTCACTCTCTTTCACCTTCATCAAGAGGTTCTTTATTTCCTCTGCACTTTCTGCCATATTCATTTTCTGCACATCTGAGGTTATTGATATTTTTCCCAGAAGTCTTGCTTATGCTGCATCAAGCCTGGCATTTCATATGATATATTCATGAACATCACCAGCTGGTCAGTACCAAAACCAGATTTATTATATTCTTTGCAGTTGAAGAAAGATAAGCTCTATACAGTCAGCAAAAACAAGACAAGGAACTAACTGTGGCTCAGATCATGAACTTCTTATTGAAAATTCAGACTTAAATTGAGAAAGTAGGGAATGCCACTAGGTCATTAAGGTATGACCTAAATCAAATTCCTTATGATTATACAGTGGGAGTGAAAAATAGATTCAAAGCATTAGATCTGATAAGAGTACAGGTTAAATAAGCAGAGTGACAATATACAGCCTTGATATACTCCTTTCCTGATTTGGAACCTGTTTGTTTTTCCATGTCCAGTTCTAACTATTGCTTCTTGAACTGCATACAGGTTTCACAGGAGGCAAGTATGGTGGTTTGGTATTCCCACCCCTTTAAGAATTTTTCACGTTTGTTGTGATCCACACAGTCAAAGGCTTTAGCATAGTTGATGAAGCAGAAGTATGGTTTTCTAGCATTCTCTTGCTTTTTCTATGATCTAACAGATGCTGGCAATTTGATCTCTGGTTTCTCTGCTTTATCTAAATCCAACTTGAACATCTGGAATTTCTTTGTTCATGTTCTATTGAAGCCTGGCTTGGAGAATTTTGAGCATTACTTTGATATCATGTGAAATGAGTGCAATTGTGTGGTAGTTTGAGCATTCTTTGGCATTACCCTTCTTTGGGATTGGAATGAAAACTGATCTTTTCAGTCCTTTGGTCACTGATGAATTTTCCATATTTGCTGAGATATTAAGTATGGCAGTTTCACAACATCATCATTTAGGATCTGAAATAGCTCAGCTGGAATACCATCACCTCCACTAGATTTGTTTGTAGTGATGCTTCCTATGGACCACTTGACTTCATACTCCAGGATGTCTGGCTCAAGGTAAGTAATTACACCGTCGTGGTTATCTGGGTCATTAAGATATCTTTTGTATAGTTCTTCTGTGTATACTTGTCACCTATTCTTAGTATCTTCTGCTTCTGTTCAGTCCTTACTGTTTCTGTTCTTTATTGTGATTGCATAAAATGTTTCTTTGATATCTCTAATTTGCTTGAAGAGATCTCTAGTCTTTCCCATTCAATTGTTTTCCTCTATTTCTTTGTATTGTTCACTCAGGAAGCCTTTCTTGTCCTTCCTTGCTATTCTTTGAAAATCTGCATTTAGATGGGTATATCTTTCCTTTTCTCCTTTGCTTTGTGCTTCTCTTCCTTTCTCAGTTATTTGTAAGGTCTCCTCAGAAAACAATTTTGCCTTTTTGCATTTTTTCTTGGGGTGATTTTGATCCTTGTCTCCTGTACAATGTCATGAACCTCTCTGTCCATAGTTCTTCAGGCACTCTATCTATCAGATCTAATCCCTTGAATCTATTTGTCACTTCCACTGTATAATTGTAAGGAATTTCATTAAGGTCATACCTGAATGGCCTAGTGGTTTTCCCTTCTTTCTTCAACTATAGTCTGAACTTTGCAATAAGGAGTTCATGATCTGAGCCAATCAGCTCCCGATCTTGTTTTTGCTGACTGCATAGAGCTTGTCCATCTTTGACTGCAAAGAACACAATCAATCTGATTTCGGTATTGACCATCTGGTGATGTCCATGTGTAGAGTCATCTCTTGTATTGTTGGAAGAGGTGTTTGCTGTGTCCAATATGTTGCCCTAGCAAAGCTCTGTTAGCCTTTGTCATGCTTCCTTTTGTACTCCAAGGCCAAACTTGACTGTCCATGTGTTCTTGACCACCTACTTTTGCATTCCCGTCCCCTATGATGAAAAGGACATATGTTTTTGATGTTAGTTCTAGGAAGGTCTTGTAGGTCTTCATAGAACCATTTAAATTCAGCTTCTTCAGCATTTGTGGTTGGGGTATAGACTTGGACTACTGTAATATTGAATGGTTTACCTTGGAAATAGAGATCATGCTCTTGGTTTTGAGACTGCACTGAATTGTTTTCTAAATCATTTCTCCATATTGGTATTACAAATCAACATTTAACTTTTTCTTCTAGTGGATATGTTTAAAGGTTTTGTCATTCATGTTTTATATAACAAATCAAACTTAATATCATTTATTTCCAATAGTATAATGAAGAAATGGCACCCCACTCCAGGACTCTTGCTGGGAGAACCCCATGAACAGAAGAGCCTGGTGGGCTACAGTACATTGGATTGCAAAGAGTTGGACACAACTGAGCATCTGGGCGCACACATACACACACATTATCAAGGTCATTAAAGTATTTTAGATCCAATATCTTTTTTTCTCAATGCTGTTTTCTAGAGTTTTCATTTCATTATGCTTAAATCCTTTCTAATTTTAGTCCCTTCTTCTGTCTTTTAATACACACATGCTTATATTTAAATAGCTATCTACCTTTTTCTTGGTTCAATATTCTACTTTTATTTATTTATTGGCTTTAACTTTTGAAACACATTTTTAGTAGTCCTTTTGGTGAAGGACTAAGAGAGAGAGGCTCTCTTAATATTTATAAAAAATATTTTATTATACCTCCATTCTTGACTAAAATATTTTATTACACCTCTATTATACTCAACTATAATAGTTGAATATAGAATTCTACCCTGTTGCTCTTTCCCCCTTAGTACCTGAAGAAATTATTTCTCTAACTATAAGTGTCTCCATTGCTTATTAGAGATATGGTGAAAGTCTACTTGTAATATATTTAAAATTCATCTGACTTTTCTTTTGACTATTTGTCATGCTGTCCTGCAATTATTCCGTGTTAAATCTATTGATTCTTATTTGTCCCAAATAATACTCTGCTTCCTTTGGCTAAATACTCATGGATTTAATTAGTTTGTGACACTTCTTTTCTGAGTTATTATTTTTTGTGGACTGCCTCTCTCTTATTCACTTTGTCCTTTTTTTTTTTTTTTTTTTTTAAATTCTAGTTCAGCATATACTGGACCTTATCACCTTATCATTGTATTCCCTGTGTCTATCTTCTCTTCAGTGAGTCCATCTGTTTACATCTCTGTATCTTTGTTTTATATTCTGTGTAATTTGTTTCTTACACGTATTCCTAATATTTTCCAGTTAACTTGGTTTCTCTTTAGTTGCATGTAATGTGCTATTTATCATGTCAAATAATGTTTTAATTTGAATTTCCATAAATTTCATTTATTTATTTATTTAGCCACGCTATTCAGCATGTGAATCTAAGTTCCCAGACCAGGGATCTAACCCTTCCCCCAGCATTGGAAACATGGAGTTTTAACCACTGGACAGCTAGGGAAGTCACCAATTTTAGACGTTCTCATAACATGCTGCTGCCACTGCTAAGTCGCTTCAGTCGTGTCCGACTCTGTGCGACCCCATAGACGGCAGCCCACCAGGCTCCCCTGTCCCTTGGATTCTCCAGGCAAGAACACTGGAGTGGGTTGCCATTTCCTTCTCCAATGCATGAAAGTGAAAAGTGAACGTGAAGTCACTCAGTCGAGTCCAACTCCCAGCGACCCCATGGACTGCAGCCTACCAGGCTCCTCCATCCATGGGATTTTCCAGGCAAGAGTACGGGAGTGGGGTGCCATTGCCTTCTCCTCTTATAACAGATTTAGTTAAAACATGCTTCTTGCTTCTCCATTCTGCTCTATTCTTTCAGTATTGCTTCTGTTATTTTTAAATTATTTGAATCCTTCTTAATTCACATATTTTTTTTAATTGGGAATTCTTCTGTTATGTATATTAGTAGCTCTGAGGTTTTACAGTGTTCAGTTTATCATTCATAGTGACTTTCTTCAATGATTTGTATTGTTTTATGGCTAAGTCATTATTGACTCGGTTGTCATTTTTGTAGGATTCCTGTATGTTCTGGACTGTGACAGTCTCAACACATAGCAATTTTGGTTTTGCTGGTTTCTGAAGCCCTAGGAGTTTCTGTGGTGCTAACCTAGCTATTTTTCATTTCTGTGTGAATGACCCCAGTCCACAAAGGTGATATAAATTTGTATTCTTACATGGAAGAGGCATAAGCTTTAGTTTATTGTTTAGATGGCCACAACTTCTCTACTGAGGTTAAAGGAACTAAACCTTTCAAAAATATTCACACGCCAATTTGTATGCCTCCGTTCTGCTTTCTCTAAATGTTGAAACTGTTTATTTTACAACTATTTCTCTATTATATAATAAGGTTCCCCAAAGCTACAAAGTTGTTATTTTTATCTCTGAGTATTTATCACCTTCCCTTCCATAGTAGATATTCAAAATTTTAGTGAACAAGTGCATGTGATGATCAAATTTCAAATATTGGCTATAAAGTTGATATTAATTGAGTACAATTAAAAAATAGCAGTTAGAATTCAATTGTCTAGGCAGAAACTACTGTTTAGATTTGCTTATTGAGGAATTATTTTTCTTTTCTGTATAGTCTAGACCATAATATTTACATTGTTGGTTAAGCCTAAATTATGTTCTTTTCAATGCAGAGACAATAGATAATTATAATTATCTATAATTATAATGCAAATATCAAATGGATATATAAAATGTGAAAATGTTCCAAAACCTATTTTGTAAAGATGCGTATATGCACAGGCATTTTTATCCATGTAGAGAAAGAGAGAATTTCTTACTTCAAAAGATATGAAATAAAATTTAAATTATATTTCCAGTGATTTTCAAAAAATCAGCAAAAATACATCATTCATAAACTTTGGCAGAGAAAGAAAAGCAACTACTACAATTTTGCAAAAGAAATACTTCAAAATGCTATATTCACATTAAAATGCCATGTGAATTTTATGACAGTATTAAGCATGATGAGACATTGTTAAATTTAGGAGGAAGTTATTACAAATCTATTTTATAGACATCTTCTGAAGAAAACATTTTCATTCATACTTTCAAGTCCTAGATATATTTAAGGGTATGTCATTGTGGGTAACATATTAATAGTGAGAATAACTACTCTACTAGAAGACCTTATTTTAGTATTTGTTTTTGGTGCTTTGTTTAAAGAAAAATTGAAACAAAGCAACCTGTATTTTGAATTTGCTATAGTATATGCTTCAAAGACTGATTATCCCAAAGATTTGAGCAGAGCAGAGATGCATATTTTAGCATCTCTATTTCATTTAGCTTTTCTGTGATTGTGGTTTTCATTCTGTCTCCCCTCTGAAGGATAAGGATATGAGGCTTATGGAAGCTTCCTAATGGGCAAGACTGACTGTGGGGGAAACTGGGTCTTGTTCTTACGGGTGGGGCAACACTCAGTAAATCTTTAATCCAATTTTCTGTTGATTTGGCAGGGTTGTGTTCCCTCCCTGTTGTTTGACCTGAGACCAAACTATGGTGGAGGTAATGAAGAGAATGGCAACCTCCTTCAAAAGGTCCCATGCACACACTGTCACACCCAGTGCCCCAGACCCCACAGCAGGCCACCACCAACCCATGTCTTGGCTGGAGACTCCTTGAAACTGACGGGCAAGTCTGGGTCAGTCTTGTGGGGTCACTGCTCCTTTCTCCTGTGTCCTGGTATGCATAAGGTTTCATTTGTGCCCTCCAAGAGTGTGTATCCCCAGTCCTGGGTAAGTTCTGGTGGCTCTATGGTGGGGTTAATGGCAACCTCCTCCAAGAAAGCTTATGCCACAATCAGGTCTGCTGTATCCAGAGCCCCTGCCCCTTCAGAGTTCCAAAGAATAGCAAGGAGAGATAAGAAAGCTTTCCTAAGTGAACAGTGCAAAAGGGATAGAGGAAAACAATAGAATGGGAAAGACTAGAGACCTCTTTAAGAATATTAGAGATACCAAGGGAACATTTCATGCAAAGATGGGCACAATAAAGGACAGAAATTGTATGGACCTAACAGAAGCAGAAAAATATTAACAAGAGGTGGCAAGAATACACAGAAGAACTATGCAAAAAAAAAAAAAGAAAGCAAAAAAACTTCATGACCCAGATAACCATGATGGTGTGGTCACCCACCTAGAGCCAGATATCCTGGAATGTGAAGTCAAGTGGGCCATAGGAAACATCACTACAAAGAAAGCTAGTAGAGGTGATGGAATTCCAGTTGAGCTATTTCAAATCCTAAAAGTTGACGTGGTGAAAGTGCTGCACTCACTATGCCGGCAAACCTGGAAATCTCAGCAGTGGCCACAGGACTGGAAAAAGTTTTCATTCCAATCCCAAAGGAAAGCAATGCCAAAGAACACTCAAACAAACACAATGGCATTCATCTCACACGCTAGCAAAGAAATGCTCAAATTCTCCAAGCCAGGCTTCAGCAGTATGTGAATCATGAACTTCCAGATGTTCAAGCAGGATTTAGAAAAGGCAGAGGAACCAGAGATCAAACTGCCAACATCTGTTGGATCATTGATAAAGGAAGAGAGTTCCAAAAAAACATCTACTTCTGCTTCGTTGACTACACTAAACCCTTTGACTATGTGGATCACAACAAACTATGGAAAATTCTTCAAGAGATGGGAATACCAAACCACCCAACCTGCTTCCTGAGAAATCTGTATGCAGATCAAGAAGGAACAATTAGAACTGGACATGGAACAGACTGATTCCAAATTGGGAAAAGAGTACGTCAAGGCTGTATATTGTCACCCTGCTTATTTAACTTGTATGCAGAGAACATCATGTGAAATGCCAGGCTGAATGAAGCAGAAGCTAGAATCAAGATTGCTGGGAGAAATATCAACAACTACAGATATACAGATGACACTACCCTTATGTCAGAAACTGAAGAACTAAAGAGCCTCTTGATGAAAGTCAAAGTGGAGAGTGAAAAATTTGGCTGAAAACTCAACATTCAGAAAACTAAGATCATGGCATCCAGTCCTATCACTTCATGGCAAATAAATGGGGAAACTGTGAAAACAGTGACAGACTTTACATTCTTGGGCTCCAAAATCACTGGAGATAGTGACTGCAGCCATGAAATTAAAAGATGCTTGCTCCTTGGAAGAAAAGCTATGATCAACCTAGATAGCTTATTAAAAAGCAGAGACATTACTGTGCCAAAAAAGATCCCTTCAGTCAATCAAACCTATTGTTTATCCAGTAGTCATGTATGGATGTGAGAGTTGGAGTATAAAGAAAGCTGAGCGGTGAAGAATTGATGCTTTTGAAATATGGTGTTGGAGAAGACTCTTGAGAGTCCCTTCGACTGGAAAGAGATTCAACCAGTCCATCCTGAAGGAAATCAGTCCTGAATATTCATGGGAAGGACTGATGCTGAAGCTGAAACTCCAGTACTTTGGCCACTTGATGAGAAGAACGGCCTCCTTTGAAAATACCCTGATGCTCGGAAAAATCGAGGGCAGGAGGAGAAGGGAATGACAGAGGATGAAATGGTTGAATGGCATCACTGACTCAATGGACAGGAGTTTGAGCAAGCTCTGGGTGTTAGTGATGTGTACAGTGAAGACTGGCGTGCTGCAGTCCATGAGGTCGCAAAGAATTGGACATGAATGAGAGACAGAACTGACTAAATGAACTGATCTCATTTAGCTTATGACATAGTTATATTTGGATAATCTAGTTGAAATTCTTAAAAGTATTAGGTCCATTTAGTGACTATATATTGGTATATATATTCTTTATTGAAGTATAGTTGGTATAAAAAACTATTTTAATTCTAGTTTTCAAATATTCATTTTGTATGATTTTTTCTGTGACTTAATAGCAATTTATTTCCAATTATAATATTTCAATATTTTTAATAAACATGTACAAAATATAAAAGATATTTTAATTTCACTAATTATTTAACCTAGGAAAGATAAGAGTGAAAAAGTTGGCTTAAAGCTTAATATTTAGAAAACTAAGATAATGGCATCTGGTGCCATCACCTCATGGGAAATACATGGGGAGACAGTGGAAACAGTGGCTGACTTTATTTTTGGGGGCTGCAAAATCACTGCAGATGGTGATTGCAGCCATGAAATTAAAAGATGCTTACTCCTTGGAAGGAAAGTGATGACCAACCTAGATAGCATATTAAAAAGCACAGACATTATTTTGCCAACAAACGTCCATCTGGTCAAGGCTACGGTTTTTCCAGTGGTCATGTATGGATGTGAGAGTTGGACTGTGAAGAAGGCCGAGTGCCAAAGAATTGATGCTTTTGAACCATGGTGTTGGAGAAGACTCTTGAGAGTCCCTTGAACTGCAAGGAGATCCAACCAGTCCATCCTAAAGGAGATCAGTCCTGAGTGTTCATCGGAAGGACTGATGCTGAAGCTGAAACTCCAGTACTTTGGCCACCTCATGTGAAGAGTTGACTCATTGGAAAAGACCCTGATGCTGGGAAGGATTGAGGGCAGGAGGAGAAGGGGACAACAGAGGATGAGATGGCTGGATGGCATCACTGACTCGATAGGCATGGGTTTGGGTAGACTCCAGGAGTTAGTGATGGAGAGGGAGGCCTGGCGTGCTGTGGTTCATGGGGTCACAAAGAGTCAGACACGACTGAGTACTAAACTGAACTGAGACTTTAATTTCATTAATATAATAAGTGTATTTTTCTCTCTGTATTTTAGATCAATTAAAATCAAACAAACCAAATCTTTATAGTATTGTAATTTCCTGAATATTTCTCTGTAATATGAGACATAAATATGTTATTTTAGTACTTACCTTTTTAAAATATAATGCATCATAATTTTGTTTTGCTATCCATTGCTATACCATGTCATTAAATATAGCAATAATTTTGGGGTAATCAAACTTCTCCCAATATATGCTCTTTTAAATTAAAATTTAAATTAAATTTAATTTTGAGTGTTAAGGCAAGTAATCCTGATTTTGTGAAAATACTACTGTATTATTTCAGTTACTGTAAATTTTATGATCAAAATGTTTATATGAAAATAAGTAATTCTTTGATGTGAGTAACAGAAATATACTAGATTTCTATTAGATATTTAAGCCATTAATATAGTATGTGTGAATGATTTGACATTCAAAAATTTTATATTTTTTAAAGTGTATACACATACATACATACATACATATGAAAAGAAAAAAACTTGGTTTTCTATATATTCACATACTTAGTTTCTGAAACCCTCACTGACCTGTGGGTGCATATTGCTTCCATCAACTAAAATGTTACTAATGTCCATAATATTAGTGGAGAATATCTTTAAGGATGATTAAGATTTTTTCCAACCGAATCCAAAGCATTTCAATAGTCTTTTTTATTCTAAATAAAGTAACATTTAAATAGGCTTGTTTATTCAGATACATAAGATAAAACCATGTTTTTAATAAGTTTATAAGACTTGCTGTTTTTCATGAGATTCAAATATTACTTCCTTACATTGTGATTCTTTCAATCTCTTTTGTTAGCTATGCTGGGGGTACCTGTGGGAGTTAAGCATTAGGTAGGGGCTAGATTTCGTGGAAGAGCTCAACACTCACTGAAGGAGTATTTCGGAATATCTGTTGTCGTTATTGTTGAATTGCTAAGTCATGTCTGACACTTTGCAGTCACATGGACTGTAACTCGGAGTCTGCTCAAACTCATGTTCATTTAGTCAATGATGCCATCCAACCATCCCATCTTCTGCCCCCTGCTTCTCCTCCTGCCATCAATCTTTCCCAGTATCAGGGTCTTTTCCAGTGAATCAGCTCTTTACATCAGACAGCCAAAGGATTGTAGCTTCTGCTTCAATCCTTCCAATGAATATTCAGGGTTGACTTCCTTTAGGATTGACTGGGTTGTTCTTCTCCAGTCCAACCAGATTTTCAAAAGTCTTCTCCAGCACCACAATTCAAAAGCATCAATTCTTTGGTGCTCAGCCTTCTTTATGGTCCAACTGTCACATTCATACATGACTACTTGAAGACCTTTGTTGGCAAAGTGATGTCTCTGCTTTTTAGTATGCTGTCTTAGTTTGTCATAGCTTTTCTTTCAAGGAGCAAGCATCTTTTAATTTCATGCTGCAGTCACCATTCACAGTGATTTTGGAGACCAAGAAAATAAAATTCATCACTGTTTCTATTTTTATCCATCTATTTGCCATGAAGTGATGGGGCCAGATGCCATGACCTTAGTTTTTTGAATGTTGGGTTTTAAGCTAGCTTGTTCACTCTCCTCTTTCATCCTCATCCAGAAACTCTTTAGTTCCTCTTCACTTTCTGCCATTAGTGTGTTATCATCTGCATATCTGAGGTTGTTGATATCTCTCCAGGCAATCTTGATTCCAACTTGTCATTCATCCAGCCCAGCATTTCACATGATGTAATCTTCAAAGAAGTTAAATAATCAGGGTGACAATATACAGCCTTGACATACTCTTTTCCCAATTGTGAACCAGTCTGTTGTTCCATGTCCAGCTCTAACTGTTGCTTCTTGATTGTAATAAATTCAGGAGTTTTGAAAGTGAAAGTGTTAGTCACTCAGTTGTGTCTGACTCTTTGTGACCCCATGGACTGTATGGATTGTAGCCTGCCAGGCTTCTTTGTGCATGGAATTCTCCAGGCAAGGATACTGGAGTGACTTGCCATTTCCCTCTCTAGGGGATCTTCCCAACCCAGATATCAAACCCGAGTCTCCTTCACTGTAGGCAGATTCTTTAATGTCTGAGCCACCAGGGAAGTGGAATGTTAATAACTTAATTAGACCTTTAAGAACCTTGAAAGAGACTATTAACTGTGTAATTTTTTTTTAATGAATAAACAGTATTTTCTTTATCTTCACTGTTTGATTTTAAAACTTCTATGAATAATGAAAAGAGAAGAAGCAGATAAGTAAGTGTAGGGACTGATTTACAGAATACAATTTCATGGATAAAGTAAAAGCAGGAAAGGTAGATGGTAAACAAGGTTATTACTGTGATGAAGGAAATGGTGGAAAGTTAGATTATCACAAAACTACATTTTAATAATCAACTAACATCAAATCATATAACTGTAGATCATTTTTACTGTTAGATAATTTCTATCATTGCATTTAGAGAAATACTGCATGAGATAGATGCTATTTTCTAACTCCTATTTGTGTTCATTTGTTGTTTTAATTCTTTATATAAGCTTACGTTGAGTTCAAATCAGTATTTTCTCCATAATTTAATGTATCCACAGTTATCAGTTATTTGGCTCACAGGAGTATCAGTAAGTATTCTGATATGAATCACTAAAATTACTATATTAAATGTATTTTCTCAAGTATATGACAATTTGTTACTATTATAATACTGTTTGGGAATTTCCTGCTGGTTCAGTTGGTAAAGAATCTGCTTGTAATGCAGGAGACCCTGGTTCAATTCCTCAGCCAGAAAGATATGCTGGAAAAGGGATAGGCTATCCACTCCAGTATTCTTGGGTTTTCCTGGTGGGTCAGCTGTTAAAGAATCTGCCTGTAATGTGGGAGATCCCTGGGTTGGGAAGATCCCCTGGAGAAGGCAATAGCTATCCACTTCAGTATCCTGCCTGGAGAATTCCATGGGCTATACAGTCAGCCTCTGGGGTCACAAAGAGTCAAACATGACTGACAACTCACTCCAGTATTCTTGCCTAGAGAATCCCACGGACAAGAGGAACCTGGCAGGATACAGTCCACGGGGTCACAAGAGTTGAACACGATTTAGTGATTAAACTATCAATATAATACTATTTTATACAAAAAAACACACTTTTAATTTTAGTTTCTATACTAGTGCTAACCTACACTTTTATAGATTCAATCTATCATATAAGCAACAACTGAAACAAACTTCAATATACACATGTTGCAATTTCAAGGTGAAAATAATAACAGGTTTTAACACGATGGATCTTTCTCTAAAGACCTCTATGTTCCAAGTGTTACTCATTTTTTCATTTGTCATAAAACAAAACACACCACAGTGACATGTTTTATGTCTTCTAATATCTTGAGGCAAACTGGCTGACAAATGTATTATTCTCTCACAAAGAGGAGGATGTTCGCAATGGCAGTACCCTGCTGGCCCGAACCGCTGCTTTTGTTCATGCTGTCTTAACTGCTCTAGAAATCGTTTGTGGGGTTCAAACCATAATGTCTACTTCATAATGCTGTTTTGTTCTTTTTGCAGAGATTCACTGTCTTACATTAAATATGCCCATAAATCTCCCAGTAATTGCATGTTATTTTTCTGTACCCTCTACAGTTTACACATTGTGTTCAACTTTGAGCTTATTCAGCTTTGTACAGTGGTATGGCAGGTTTATGGGATGTTGTAAAGCTGAGAAAAGTAAGGCAATTATTGTTAAGCCTTTGTAAGCTATTTGAAAAAATGACATTTGCCAAAAACATGGTATGAAGACCAATTCCATCGAGTATAGGTTTACTCAGATTTTTATTTAAACTCTTTCTGAAGGAATGAGTGTTACATTGAACTTTTCAAAACTTGAAAACCTCACAATAAAAACTGGGAGCTTTTCATTACTTTATAAACAACAAGCAAGGAGTATCAGCTATAAGAGAAATACAAATAACATGAGTGAATAAAAATTGAATTTTGATCTAATGTAAATGAACTGAAGAGACATTCTAAAGAAATTATATGAATGAAAGTTATAATCATGTATCTACGTGTTCCCTCCAAAGCAAAAATCATTTATGATCTAGGCAATTTGAACACTATTAATATTTTATATCAATTATCTCTAAAGAAGTAGTTGTAAATACTGAAGGATATGCCACTCCAAAATATCTGATTGTAGTGCCACTCCAAAATGTGTCACTTTGGCATATTTTGATTATGTATTGATTATTTTGAGCAGTGAAGTTGTTCAGACGTGTCCAACTCATTGAGACCCCGTGGACTGTAGCCCACCAGGCTCCTCCGTTCATGGGATTCTCCAGGCAAGAATACTGGAGTGGGTTAACATTTCCTTCTCCAGGGGATCTTCCTGACCCAGGGATCAAACCCAGGTCTCTCGCATTGCAGGCAGATGCCTTAAACTGTGAGCCAGCAGGGAAGCCCATTTTGAGCAGTTCAGTTCAGTTCAATTCAGTCGCTCAGTCGTGTCTGACTGTTTGCAACCCCATGAATCACAGCACGCCAGGCCTCCCTGTCCATCACCAACTCCCAGAGTTACTCAAACTCATGTGCATTGAGTCGATGATACCATCCAGCCATCTCATCCTCTGTCGTCCCCTTCTCCTCCTGCCCCCCAGTCTCTCCCAGCATCAGGGTCTTTTCCAATGAGTCAACTCTTCGCATGAGGTGGTCAAAGTATTGGAGTTTCAGCTTCAGCATCAGTCCTTCCAATGATCTGCTTTAGGATGGACTGGTTGGATCTCCTTGCAGTCCAAGCGGCTCTCAAGAGTCTTCTTCAACACCACAGTTCAAAAACATCAATTTTTCTGCGCTCAGCTTTCTTCACAGTCCAACTCTCACATCCATACATGATCACTGGAAAAACCATAGCCTTGACTAGACGGATCTTTGTTGGTAAAGTAATGCTCTGCTTTTTAATATGCTATCTAGGTTGGTCATAACTTTCCTTCCAAGGAGTAAGCATCATTTAATTTCATGGCTTCAGTCACCATCTGCAGTGATTTTGGAGCCCCAAAAAATAAAATCTGAAACTGCTTCCACTGTTTCCCCATCTATTTCCTATGAAGTGATGGAACCAGATGCCATGATCTTAGTTTTCTGAATGTTGAGCTTTAAGCCAACTTTTTCACTCTTCTCTTTCACTTTCCTCAGTAGGCCCTCGCAGAACAGCAAATATAGGGAAAGGTTTTCTTGGAACACCTGTTACCTATCTATAAAGACAGATTCTCCAAAAGGAACTCAATTGTCACAAATCCCTTCCTTGGGAGTTTTGTCAGCCAACAAAGATTGACTTTTATACAGAACAAGAGAATAGAAGTCGATACCATACCCAGACAGAATGTCAGAAGCTACCATACCTCTCAACTATTCTTTTAAGGTCCTATTCATCTTTCCTAGAAATAATTTTCTTTCCTCTAAGAGGCCTTCATATTTTCCCTTTTCCCCATTCAGATGGTTGTTGTTATTGAGTTAACAATAACAACATGTTAACTCATGTCTAACTCTTTTCCATTCCATGGCAGGCATCTCAGTTCATGGAATTTCCCAAGCAAGAATATTGGAGTGGGTTGCCATTGTCTTCTCCAGGGGATCTTCCTGACCAAGAGATTGATCCTGCCTCTCCTGAATTGCAGGCAAATTCTAAACCACCGAGCCTATTAAGATGGTATTTGATCTTATAATCTAAAGCTACCTCTCTGAGAATCATTAACTTTCCTGGGATATTTCCCATTTGTACATGACGTATACATGTTAATAAACTTCTGTTTTTCTTTTGTTAATCTGTCTTGTATTACAAGCATTTTCAGCCAAGATTTCAAAAGGGTAGAGGGAAAATTATTTTTCCTCTGCTATGCTGTAGGGCCACTGTAATAGTCAGATAAAATCTGTACAGACTAGGTATCTATGTGTTTATGGTATGTGAAATGCAACAGCTTTAACTGATGTATAGGAAGAATACTAATTTTATGAAAAAAGTAAATTCATAGACTTTGGTAAATACTGTAGTATAGTGGAAAACAAATTAGGCATTCTCATTAGGATATTTGCGTTTAAACTTTGGCTCAGCCATCTACTTTGACACTGATATGAAGGTCAAATGAGATCAAAAGAAGGCTCTTTGCTCACTGCCTTAATGGCCTACAAAAGCTATAATGAATCTTGTTATCAATTTTCTGTTTATTCTTTCTAAGGGACTCACCACAATACTTCATTATAGATAAGGGAATACTCCTGTCCAGACTTTATTATCTTTCTCAATTCTGAAGATCTTTTAATTTTTCTCAAGATGACAATTCTTAATGAGTTTAGGATCATTAATAAGGAGGTTATATCATTTGCTTATTAATATTTAAATACCAAGATTGCATCATTAAATTTTACCAGAAATTTTCTTTTAATTCAGTGTTGCTAGAACAATTTCAGCCTGGTTCTCCTCAGGTTTATCTGTTTACTCCTTTGCTGCTAGAATCCTAAATGTAAGAATAACTTAGGAGAATCACTTCTTTTTCTTCTTAAAAATCACATCAAGCCTATAAATAAATCTTGGCCTGTCATATCTTGGCTACTTTGATAGTGACTAAAATAGGACTTGAAATTTTTATTTCCTGATTTGCAAGTTTGCACTGGCAGATTGTTTGATTAGATGCAAATTAGTACCTCAATCAGAAGCTCAGATTCCCTACCATCTCCATACTATGCTATTTCCTTAAGTCTGGTCATGAGAGATCTTTCCTAAATTTTCTTCGGAATTATACCTAAAAGTACACATCAAACCTGAGTCTTTGCATCTCCTACATTGTCAGGAGGATTCTTTACCACTGTTCTACCTGGAAGCCACAGGCTACAGTCCATGAGGTTGCAAAAAGTCAGACATGACTAACTGACTAACTGACTGGACACACATAACTTACTTTACTATTAGAAATGTATTTTCCCACCATATCCATCATATAGCTCTGCCTTCAGATGTGCCATGTGTCCCATTTTGCAAGCAAAATCTCTATGGAATTTTCCTTTCTCTTATTAATCTGTCATAAAATCCATGATTATAAAACTTGACCTATCTTACCTGTTCTTTCATTTTCATTCCTGTTGTGATTTTCCCTGATCAAGTCTATATACAGATGAATGTGCTGTTTCTCATTCTTTTTTTGATTTTTAAAAAATATCTTCATGGTTCATTGTAGTGAACATCCTACGCTCCTCATGGTCCTCATTCATAGCTTTAACTGACACCACATATTTTTCAGAAATTGTCAAAGTTCCTTAGAATAACTAGTGCGGTTTTCATTGATTAAGCCACACTTATTTATCCAAATATCTCCTAACTCTTTCCCTATGGTGTGTTCCTGCCAGAACTGAGTCCTTACCACATGTGACTATACCATGTTGATGTCTATGTTGACATTTTTCTGAGATAATTCTGCTACTGACTCATTCCTCTCATTTTCTCTTCCTATGTCTGCCATTTCTCATAGCTTTTTTTAACTTTCCCTGTAGTCCATGCAACCCCATGGACTACATGGAATTCTCCAAGCCAGAATACTGGAGAAAGGAGCCACTCCTTTCTCCACGGGATCTTCCCAACCAAGGGATCAAACCCAGGTCTCCCACATTGCAGACAGATTCTTTAAAAGTTGAGCCACAAAGGAAACCCAAGAATACTGGGGTGGGTAGCCTATCCCTTCTCCAGGGGATCTTCCCAACCCAGGAATCGAACCGGGGTGTCCTGCATTACAGACAGATTCTTTACCAACTGAGCTACCAAGGAAGCCCATTCATCCAAATATTTCCTAACTCTTTCCTTATAGTTTGTTCCTGCCAGAATAGATCCTTACCATCTGTAACTACACCATGTCCATGTCTGTGTTGACAGTTTTGTAAGATAAGTCTGCTGTTGACTCATTCCCTTCATGTTCTCTTCCCATGCCTGCCCCTTTTCATAGCTTGTTTACTTTCCCTGGAGAGCACTTTCCAATTACTGTAGTTGTGTTAGGGCTCTTCTGGTGGCTCAGACAGTAAAGAATCTGCCTGCAATTAGGGAGACACAGGTTCAATCATTGGGTTAGGAAGATCCCCTGGAAAAAGGAATGGCAATCCACTCCAGTGTTCTTGCCTGGAGAATTCAATGGACTGAGGAGCTTGGCAGGCTACAGTCCATGGGGTGACAAACAGTTGGATAAGACTGAGCAGCTAACACTAATTATGTTAGTTCTGGACCTAGACTCCTCAATGTTGGAAGAATTTAGTTAATGCTTACTGAAAGTGAATGTCTTATGCATATTGTGAAGAATTGGGGTATAAATATAAGCTACCTTTTTTTCTACTATTGAATTTCATCATGACATGTGCCCAAAGATAAATGTAACAGTGTCAAGACAGCAAGGAGTGGGATCACTACTGTCTGTACCATTTTACCTCCTATGTAGCCTTGGGGTAGTTTTAAGTTTTTAGAAGGATAGATGTACTACTTATGCTTCTTCTCTTTACCATATAGCACCTGGCACACTATTGTGACATAACATCTTGATAAAAGTATGTTGATACAGATTTTGATGCTTGTTTTAATTATCAACCTTAAAAATACATTATAAAATAATGACCAGAATGTTAGTACATTCCCAGCCCTTTTTAAATTAATTCTTATAGGGAAATTCAAGAGCAATAATCCTGAAAGCACTTAAATTTGCCTTTGAGATGGGATTTTATGATTACCCTTGAACATGAGAATGTGTTTGAAATCAAACAGCATAACACCTGCACAGGTTAAAAGAAGCCAAAACACTGCTTGGTTCCTTGCTCATTCCTAGTTATACTCTCTGTGTCCCAACCAATGTTTAGCTCAGCCAGCTTAGTTATAGGAGATGATGCTACTCAAACTTTGCCTGGAGCTGAATATTGACAAAGTTTTAATAGTTCAAAGAACTTCCCCTTAAAGTGTAAGAATTTAAGAGCAGGAAGTACCCGAGATTAAAAAAAAAAAAGAGGGATGTAAAAAAAAATTTTAGTTGGTAAATATAGGTCATATTTGGGCTTTCCTGGTGGCTTGGTTAAGAATTCTCCTGCCAATGCCTGAGACGGCTTCGACCTCTGGGTCAGGGACATCCCCTGGAGAAGGATATGGCGACCCACTCCAGTATTCTTCCCTGGGAAATCTCGTGGATAGAGGAGACTGGCCAGCTACAATTCATGGGGTCACAAAACAGTGGTTGCAACTTAATGAAAAAACAATATTGACTACATGTACCGAGAGGATTCTTCATGCCCCTGCCTCTTTTGTTGCCTCTTTAAGGATTTTTGCATTAGAGTTAACCAAGAAATGTATTAAATTAAGCCACATGAAAAAAACACATTAATATTAAGTTATGTTATATTGATCTTATATTTACTTATTTTGCACTAGAATGTAGCTCCTTGAGGCAGATATTTTGCCTAGTTTAATGCTGTATATCCAAAGTCTAAAACAATCATGGCATAAAATAAACAATTGAGTAAATGTTTCTGGAATGAATTAATGGATATTTTTTATGGTTTTGCAAAGAAAAAGGTGGTGTTATAAAGGGACTCATTTTACTCAGTAATTAAATCTAGTGAAAATCAGAGTTGTTTTAAATTCAGCTAGCTTATGCTCTGTTTTTCAAATGTTTTGCATTAGCAAAACCTTTAATGAGTTTGGCCTCAAGGAATTTTTCTCCAATCCATATGTTTCTGATTCCCATAGAGTTAGCTCTTACCAAAACTATTTTAATTATTTATTTGAGTTCAAAGAAGCCTTTTGAAAGGTTTCATTAAGGAAATTTTTATGTCTGACTTTTAGAAAGTCTCATTATTATCAGCACTTTTTAGGTTACTTTTTCAAAATCTATATTCATCCGAAGATTCTTTATTTTTATGCTGGACCCCATTTCTATTTCTAATGTCATTGAAGCAAAAATGTCCCTAAATTAGTTAAATGAACAAATTCTCTATAAAGCGTATCTTCATTTCTAAACTTAAACCAGCTTAGTGCCTCACAATGTAGCCACACTTTCTTTTTAATATATATCTGTTAATGTCATAAATGATATTTTCTTTCAGTTATTGTTAAATGGAGAAGAAGCTCTAAGTTTGTCTTAGAAATGGATTTTGAGTTTACATATGTGAGAGTCCAAGAGAAACCAGAAAAGAATAAAAGAAATTCAGATGATAGTAGATATAGCTATTTCCTCTCCTAATAATGTTTAAATTCACCATATCATAAATAAATGCACTTTTTTTTTTTTTGTTTTTGTGAGAATGTTTAAATTCAGACATTTTCTTCTTGGTGCTTATTTTCAGAAAAAATGATTTTTAAGCCAATAAAATTAAGTATTATTATGTCAAGATACACACCCCTCCATTAGTTCAACTACTGTAATTTTGTTTATGTACTTCATTTTTTAGTTTAGTCATATATCTGTTGTGTGACAGGAGTGGGGAGCATATGCTTTAATTTTTAGTGAATTCAAAAAACTGCCCTGGTATGCTGGGAGTGCTTTATAATTTAGACGTGTTTAAAAGTACCTCTGATTAACTTAATGCTTGAAAAGAATATTAGCCTCTTTCTTTGGCCTGTTTTCATGGCTCAAGTACTTTATAGAATATTCTTCTCTATGGTATTTGATATTTTCAAGTAAAAGAAAGTTTTATTTCCTTAGTCGGGCAGAATAGATTGTATAAATGATTTAATTCTCATATTTCCATGTTCTAATGCAATGCTATACATGCTAAATAGGTAACTTGATAAACTAAAACAAATAAAATGGCAAAAGAGAACATACAAATCAATCATGTAAAAACCAGAGAAGGCAATGGCAACCTCCAGTATTCTTGCCTGGAAAATCCCATGGACGGAGGAGCCTGGTGGGATGCAGTCCATGGGGTCGCTAAGAGTCAGACATGACTGAACGACTTCACTCTCACTTTTCACTTTCATGCATTGGAGAAGGAAATGGCAACCCCCTCCAGTGTTCTTGCCTGGAGAATCCCAGGGACAGGGGAGCCCGGTGGGCTGCCGCATATGGGGTCGCACAGAGTCGGACACGACTGATGTGACTTGGCAGCAGCAGCTGCAGCAGCAGCATGTAAAAACACAGAGAAAACTCCTATTTTAAAGTCCTTTCTCTTGAAGTAAAAAAATCTCTGAAATGTAAAAGCCTTTATTATAGTCTCCAACTTATAATGATTTTGGTGAAAATATAGATATTTTTTGCTTAGTGCTCACTATTATTGAGTATTAAAATTATACTTTTAATAAACAAAAATAGAAAATAGACAAAAGCATAAGTCTCTGTGCTTTAAAAATATATGTAAGACTATCGTGTCAATGTATGGCAAAACCCACTACAATATTGTAAAGTAATTAGCCTCCAACTAATAAAAATAAATGGAAAAAAATTATACAATTGAAAAAAATGCATCAAAGAATAAAAAATATATATATAAAAACATAATAAAAATTCCGATCACAAATAATATATGTAAGACTAACCTGTTTAATGATATATCTCCAAGAACGTAGAAAATTTTTCTAAACCATAGTGTACAAAATTATAAGCTAATAGGTTCAATGTGAAAGCTCATTTTATAAATAAAACACTTTTAATATAATTGATTTTTCCTGAAATTTGTGAGAATAAAATAAATGTGTTGTATATAAGTAAAGTGTTGAGGGAACTGAAGTTCAAGAATAGATGCCAATCTTCACTTTTGTCATTTCAGATCTAATAATGTTGTGTCCGCAACATGGTGCATTATCAAAAATAAAGAAAGCAAGGGAAAAACCTAACTGATATAGTAATATGTGATATCAAGACATACAGTTTAAAAAAATATATATATACTTTCCATCCGTACTTAAATTAAAAATGAGTTTATAAAAACAGGTTAATGGTGGTTTTTTTTGTTGTTGTTGTTACGAAAAAGCAAAGAATGATTCTACGTGATTTATGTTGGTACATTACCCTTATTTTTAGCTATAATGTAAATTATAAATTCAAAGTGTAGAGAAGTTAGAGAAAAAAATGCTTCTGAAATGTTGGAACTTCTATTTTATGTGCCTTGAAGGCTAGAATGATAGAGGTCTTGTTTTTCGCCAGTTGTATCAATGACAGTGATGACTTAAACGTGTTTTATTTCCTCTTTGATGCAGAAACAGTTGGACAAAAGTCATAACCGTTTAGTATCTAAAAAGGGTCATATACAGGCACTTTGAATTCCTCATTTGGGGTTTGGTTCAATTTAATTATTTTAATGCCATTTATAAGCAAACTAAATATGTTTAGGATTAGAAAACAAGATTCAGTCATTTTTAGATGGCATATGTAATGTACTGCACATGCCATGTTAAAACCCTGAGTACTGGGAATATTATAAAACCATACTTTATAACATTATCTAATTTAAAGAGAATTTAGAGGTAACCTGAAAGGCTACCCACCCCAGTATTCTGGCCTGGAGAATTCCACATACCGTATAGTTCACAAAGATTCAGACATGACTGAGTGACTTTCACTTCACTTCACTTTGTATAACCTCCTCACTTCCTGTATTGAGATAAATTTAGATTAGATAACCATCTTAACTAAATAATATGAACTTTTAAACTTGAAGCGCTTAAATTGTTTTCCTGTCAATTATTCAAAGATTGCTTTTATTGGCTTAAACTTTATGAAACTATTGATTAACTTAGCTTTTAATTGAACAGTATCCTATTAGGAAAAAAAGAATACATTTTAATAATGAAAATATTTTTAAAGTGGTCAAAATTTGTGCAAATCAGTGCAGTTTTCACTGGGGCATTAAAATAATGTTCAAGAAAATGAATTGACATGTTTTTAAAAGAAAGAAATATTACCCCAAAAAGCATATGCTCAGTTAAATAAAAGGGACTATTTTTAGGTGGCTGCTGAATGGATCAAGAAAGAAATAACTAGCCAGACTGTTCTCAGGGAAAGCTATTTTCAGGTAGAAAATCCTAGCAGGTTTGATTCAATAAATATGATGACCATCTGTGTTTGTTCCTACAGATAAATTAGACCGTCAAAGTCTGGCAAATTCATGTTTTTTGTTTTTTTTTCCCCCAAAGAGGACTTTGTAATTATTGCTCTGAAACGTTAATTTTATTAATAATAAAACACTTAATCATTAAAGAATACTAACTATGTGCCAGACATTAAGATCTTTAGATAGAGTATCTCATCTAATATTTATGATGGGAGGTATTGCTATTTTCAGTGTTTTATTCAACATGTAATTAATAAAAATTTTAACTTCTCAGTCTTATAGCACTGAATAGAACCCAATGCAGGAGTGTTCTTGCTAAGTTTCAAAAAAGTGAACATATTCATGAAACTCCTATTTCAACAGTTAATTACTGCTGTACTTCAAATTTTAAGAGAGCCTGATTCCTTACTTTCCCCTGCTCTGCAACCAAACACTGGCTTTTCTCCCTTCCTGTAGACATTTTTTCTAGGAATTGACTTGCACTTGTCTTTTATGTGCATAAAAGACAAGTCATGTCCGACTCTGTGACCCTGTAGACTTTACAGTCCATTGAATTCTCCAGGCCAGACGAGGGATCGAACCCAGGTTTCCCGCATTGAGGGAAGATTCTTTACCAGCTGAAGCACCAGGGAAGCCCAAGAATGGAGTGGGTAGCCTATTCCGTCTGCAGGGTATCTTCCTGACCCAGAAATCGAACGGGGATCTCCTACATTGCAAGAGGATTCTTTACTAGCTGAGCTACCAGGGAAGCCCTTTATGTGCAGAGCTCTGTAATTTTGTCCAGTTCCTAATGTGCATCACAAAATGATTGTGCTTCTCCAACAAGAAACCTACATTAAACAGACTCCTCCTTTTTAGAAGGCAATATAAAAATCTTTTTTCTTTCTTTTGAGTTAAACATGTTGGTGAGCTGTCACACATAATAGAAAATGCATCACCATATGTCTTGTAAGTTACTTATATGGTCTTTTTTGACATCTCTTCATTTGTTTGCAATTTATTAGCAACAGTTAAGCGCAATGATGAACCAAAGAAGGGCCCTGGCAGTTCACGACTTTCTGTTGATATTCTCTCAGCCCAGGGTTATGTAGTCTTGAGTGTGTCACTTGCTTCTCAAATTCTTAGCCTTAGATGTGTAAAGGATATGGGTGTTTTCTAGTGTTTTCTAGTTCTCCAGTCTTAATTTGCCTCTTTCTCAATCTTTCTAAAGATATACATATGCAACCATGAAGTTACTTAAACAAAGACTCTGACACTTTCATTTTCTTAAAAGATCTAATAAAACTATATGAATAGTAATTAATTTAACAATGCATACATAAGCTGGCAGAATGAGCAGAAAGCTGCTGAGGATAACTTTGGGTTCTGAATCCGATTATTGCACCTTTCTGATGATGGCGATAATATTTGTTGGGATAAAATTTTAGAGTGTGGTTCGGAGGCAAAAAATGAGATGACACATGTGAATGTTTTTTGGGTAGAAAAAGTGCTTTATATTTTTATGCAATAATTATACCTCCAGGTACTGTTATCTCAATGGATCCTGCTTGAATAGAGCAATATACTAAAAGCTGAACAATTTCATGCAATCATGAAATAACTGAACCATTCTCTATTCATGGTATAAGAGAAAGATGAACAAAATTATATGAGTATCTGAAACACTGGTATCTTAAAATTTCCTGGCTGCAATAAAATAAACCCCTTATTTTTTGCTCCTATCATGTTATATTCAAAGAATATGCTTTAAAGAAAATACTCTAGCTATCCAGTAAAATCTGTGATTATGTCACCTTGCTTTGAATACCATTTAATAACTAGAATAGCTAAAAAATAAAAAATCACCAAACAATTAAATGCAATGCCTAAGAAGCACTATTTTATTTTCCTTTAACTGCATGGCAATTAGTTTTTACAATAGATGCCTCTATACTGCAAATATAATGATGCAATAAATTTTACTGGAAGCTGATAATTTTTAAAGGTTTGTAAAGGACAAAAGTATTTTAATAATGAACATTAACTTACACCTTTATCAATTATGTATGGTGCAAGCTATTTCTGACCTTGTCCTTTGGTTAAGTGTCAGTTGAAAATCTAGAGATCATTTTATTTATCCATATTAAATTGTTCAGTCACTGGCTGTTTTGTGAATAAATTAAGCACCTTTTTTATAAGACAAATGTCAACCTAGAGCAATTATTGAAGGCATTAAGAGACAATGCTAATGTATTTCATGCTTCAAAAGCTACTGCTGAAAAAATTCATAGCAATCAATCAACATATTTTCTGCTGTATTTCATATCTTAAACATCCCACAAGGGGTAATTAGTATAAGTAGATTTTCTTTTTTTAGACAAAGTTGCTATATATTGATTAACCTTTTGTTCCTTTGTGACTGCCTCATATATTGCTAAAATATTAAAGCTGTAATCAGTTTTTCCTTTAAAGAAAAAAAATTCTAAAACCCACTCTAAACAATTTAACACAATTCATTGCTTGGGAATAGAATTACCTTTTCATGAATGCAATTATAATCTATAAATCAGAAGTAGAAAGCTGAACAAAGGAATAAAAATGGATAAAGGAATTGTTTTTCACAGCCAAGAAATTTTGCCCTAAATTCTAAAATATGTTTTGGTGTTGCCGAGAGGTCCTCAGGAATAAGGAATTTCTAAGGGAGAAGGGAGTTTTGTGAGAAGAGTAACTCAGTTCACTGGGACAAATAGATATAAGATCAGGTCATAGCTCTCCAGCTGTTCATAGCAGTATCTTCTTAGCCTCAAATGCAAAAATGATGTGCATATAAATTAAAATCCTCAAGGGAAGGAAGGGCAACAAACTAAACCTACTTTAGATTTTGCTTCCATGTTGAAAGACTTAATACTCCTAGCCATCATCACAGCCACGCTGAAATAAAATCATTCAAACAAGCGTATCAGGATAATTGGAAAGACTGTTGCTGAAGCTGAAGCTCCAGTACTTTGGCCACCTGATGCAAAGAGCTGACTCACTGGAAAACACCGTAATGCTGGGAAAGATTGAAGGCAAGAGGAGAAGGGGGTGTCAGAGGATGAGATGGTTAGATAGCATCACCAACTCAATGGACATGAACTTGAGTAAACTTTAGGAGATAGGGAAGGACAGAGGAGTCTGGCTTGTTGCAGCTGATGGGATCACAAAGAAGCAGACACAACTTAGTGAGCGAACAACAACAATCAGGATACTGGCTCCAGAATATGATTCATCAATGACATAACTCTTTTGGTTAGAAGATAATTTCAAACTAGCAGCCTTGGATCAGGTAGTAACCTTTAAGTGTATTTTGTTTGACCTACACAGTAGTTAAATAGTATTAAGCAAGTTGATAATATGTACAAATTGGAATCATTTTGAGACTTCTCTGGCTGTTCAGTGGTTAAGACTCTGGCCTTCCACTGCACAGGGGCACAGGTTCAATCCCTGGTGGGGGAACTGGGATCCCACATGCTGTGTGGTACAGACCAAAAAAAAAAAAAAGAAGAAGTAAAAAGGAGTAATTTATATAAAGCATCTTTATATTTATTGTCTTTATTGTCAATTTTTCTTTGAAAAGAAGTTAAAGCATCTGATAAGTTTGAACCCACATTACATGTGGCAATAAGCTTTTCTGAATGTCTTTAGATGCCTTCTTTAAAGCCCTAAAGCCCATTGATTCTTATAAATACTATCAAATTTCATCACATTTATTTGTGATAAACAAGTTTTAGTCCTAACTGTTGCTGGCTTCTTAAAAATAGAAAGAATGTCATATCCTTTTCAGTGTCTGGTACAAGGCTTCATATAAAGAAGGAACTTAGTAAATGTCTCTTTTATGTGTGTGCATGCTAAGTCGCTTCAGTCATGTCCAAGTCTTTGAGACAGTATAGACTGTAGCCTTCCAGGCTCCTCTGTCCATGGTATCCTAGGCGAGAATACTGGAGCGGGTAGCCATGCCCTCCTCCAGGGGATCTTCCGGATCCAGGGGTTGAACCTGCATCAATTACGTCTCCTGCACTGGCAGGCTGGTTCTTCACCACTAGTGCCACCTGGGAAGCCCAAATGTCCCCTTTAATATGTATTAAATAACTTACCCATAAAAAAATAGAGTACTTCACCAAGTATAATGTGACTTTGAATGTAAAGGCGTTTCCAAAAGATAGTAATGAAAGTGAAGCATATGGAAAACATTTATTCATACAAAATTTCATGAAAAACTTGCAATCTATTTAAAATTTTCAAAGAGATTCTTTACAGTATAGGACAGAGGTTTTGAGACTCTGTTATCCTTTAGCAGAGAAACACATTGGTTTGTCCAAATGGAAACTAATATAGACAGTTATATATAGAACAGCTCCTCCTGTTGAAATAGGAATGAAAAGCCCACAATCCCTTCACGAAATCTGCTTCTTGACCTTAATGCACTTTAAAAACATCACCTAGGATTTCTGTGAATCACTGTGGAAACCACTAATCCTATCAGATTTCCCTCATTTGAGAAAAGAGGAAATTGATGTTCAGGAGGATAATAACTTTTGCTTATTATGAGAAGACTGAGGATTACTGATTTACAAAGCTCTATTCTGAAACATATGGCATTGAAAAAGTTTGTCGGAGACTCTTCAACTATAAAGAAAATCAAAAGGAGTGAAAAATAACCATTTAAACAAGCCCCACACAGTTAAGAATTACTCAGAAAACTAAAAGTGTCTCCAAAAACAAAGTCAAATACTGGAGATCTTTTTAATATAGTATTTTTAGACTGTTTAGTCTGAATTACAGAAACATTATGTTATAACTGTTTATTCTACATCAGGGTATCTCATCCTCAGCAATTTTGGAGCTGGATAATTCTTTGTTGTGGTCTGTTTGGTGGCATCCTTGATCTTTACCTACCAGATTCCAATAGAAAGTCCCAGCTTGTTAGGATCAAAGATGTCTCCAGCCATTGCCAAATATCCCCAGGGGCAGAATTGCCCCCGTAAGGAACCATTGTTCTCTGTGACTGTTCCTAGATGCTAAATCTTGGTTAGCAGTTTTCTACTTGCACCCATCAATTGCAGTTATAAGACATAACTAAATTATAATAATTTTCAAAATATTTGAAATTATTTGAAACATCCCACAATATTTTAAGTATTACTTCTTTGGTATAGTATCTGAAACCAAGGTATTTCACATTTGTCACAGATGTAGAATCTGTACTTGGACAGCAAAGTCATTATAAGTGTACCCTTGCTCTCTTAAAGAACAGGCATTGAGGAAGATGTCTGAGCCTGGGAAAGTACTGGGTTGGGGAAATCTGTATGCAGGTCAGGAAGCAACAGTTAGAACTGGACACGGAGCAATAGACTAGTTCCAAATAGGGAAAGGAGTACGTCAAGGCTGTATATTGTCATCCTCCTTATTTAACTTATATGCAGAGTACATCATGAGAAACACTAGGCTGAAGACCCTCTGGGTCTTCCCAGTGCACCAGCCCTGAGCACTTGTCTCATGCATCCAACCTGGGCTGGTAATCTGTAGAAAAGGCAGAGGAACAAGAGATCAAATTGTCAACATCCACTGGGTTATCGAATAAGCAAGAGAATTCCAGAAAAAACATGTATTTCTGCTTTATTGACTATGCCAAAGTCTTTGACTGTGTGGATCACAATAAACTGTGGAAAATTCTGAAAGGGATGGGAATACCAGACCACCTGACCTGCCTCTTGAGAAACCTGTGTGCAGATCAGGAAGCAACAGTTAGAACTGGACATGGAACAACAGACTGGTTCCAAATAGGAAAAGGAGTACATCAAGGATGTATAGTGTCACCTTGTTTATTTATCTTATATTCAGAGTACATCATGAGAAATGCTAGGCTGGAGGAAGCACAAGCTGGAATCATGATTGCGGGAGAAATAGCAATAACCTCAGATATGCAGATGACACCACCCTTATGGCAGAAAGTGAAGAAGAACTAAAGAGCCTCTTGATGAAAGTGAAAGAGGAGAGTGCAAAGTTGGCTTAAAGCTCAACATTCAGAAAACTAAGATCATGGCATTTGGTCCCATCACTTCATGCCAAAGACATGGGGAAACAGTGAAAATAGTGGCTGACTTTATTTTTCTAGGCTCCAAAATCAGTGCAGATGGTGATTGCAGCCATGAAATTAAAAGACGCTTACTTCTTGGAAGGAAAGTTATGACCAAACTAGACAGCATGTTGAAAAGCAGAGACATTACTTTGCCAACAAAGGTCCGTCTAGTCAAGGTTGTAGTTTTTCCATTGGTCGTGTGTGGATGTGAGAGTTGGACTATAAAGAAAGTGCAGCAGAATTGATGCTTTTGAACTGTGGTGTTGGAGAAGACTCTTGAGAGTCTCTTGGCCTGCGAGGAGATTCAACCAGTCCATCCAAAAGGAGGTCAGTCCTGGATGTTCATTGGAAGGACTGATGTTGAAGCTGAAACTCCAATACTCTGGCTACCTGATGTGAAGAACTGACTCCTTTGAAAAGGCCCCAATGCTGGGAAAGATTGAGGGCAGGAGGAGAAGGGGACAACATAGAATGAGATGGTTGGATGGCTTCACTGACTCAATCGACATGGGTTTGGGTGGACTCCGGCAGTTGGTGATTGACAGGGAGGCCTGGCTTGCTGTGGTTCATGGGATCGCAAAGAGTTGGACATGACTGAGCGTCTGAACTGAACTGACACTCACAGTGCAAGTGATATAGTAGGAAAAATTGCTAGAATTTTAGCACTAATCAACAGAGTCCCCAAATGTGTTCTTCACCACTTTCAGAAGAGAAAATATTTTTCTCTTTGTGAAAAGGCAGTTTCACATTTGAAAAATATTAATACATTGGTAATAATGACTAATGTTATTACTCTGTACCCTTGAAAATAAGCTTCTTGCTATTCTGCGTGACAAGATAGGAAACATCCATAAAGTACTTCTGCCACATACCAAATTACAACTATGGGGAAAAACTCTTGATTATTGTTTCTGAGCTGTGAACTGAACTGCTTTGTCTGAGCTGTGAGCTGAACTGCTTTTGTTTTTGGTACACATTGGAGAGAATGATTGAGAAGCAAGCCATAATCATTCAGACTTCTGTGACTGGCAAACATTTTCTCAAAAGTGAAGCTCAATCTGTAGCTTTAAGGAAAACAAGTGATAGTATAAATTGTCAATGATACAATTTAAGTTTTTATGTGAAAATCACACATTCAAAACACACAACCACTATGGTCTAAAGTTTTCTGAGACTGGTGGTAATACTGGGTTTCCCTGGTGGTACAGTTTTAAAGAATCTGCCTGCTAAAGTAGGAGTAGGAAATTTCTTTAGAATGGGAAATGGCAATATACTCCATTATTCCTGCCTGGAAAATTCCGTGGACAGAGGAGCCTGGTGGGCTACAGTCCAAGGGGTTGAAAAGAATTGGACACAACTGAGCCCTGAGCACACACAGTGGTAATATTAACAAATGTGATTTTCTTTTAATATTGTTTACTCAAACATGTCAACATTTGAGAGATCCACATAACTCAGTGAATCAATATTTTCCAGATGACCAATATGTAATAGGACAAAATCATGTGCAGGTAAGAGAGCTATGCAAAATAAAACAAGAGGTTTGAATGTAGCAGGGCATGAAAAGTTCATTGGTCTGGTTTCAGGATCCGTATTTCAGCTAATTTAAAAAACAAACAAAAAACTCTACCACTAGTTGAGTTTTTGTAGAGCATCAAAGAAAAATATGCACAATTAACTGGAAAGTCTATTAAAATACTCCTCCCCTTTCCAACTACAAATGTGCTATTGAATATTCTTAAGCTTCAACTAAAGCAATATGCCAAAAGAGATAAAGTTCAGAAGTAAATATTAGAACCCAGTTCTCTTTTGTTAAATCATGTATAAAATAATACTGCTCTTTTTACTAATTTTTTGGAGATATATTATAGTTTTTCATAACAGCCATTGTTTATATTAACCTATAATGAGTTTATTACTTCTCTTGTAAAACGAGTAAGCAAATTTTAATTTTATTTCTTTTTATTGTAATCTTAATAAATATATATAGATAAGAAGCCAACATACATGACATGGTTGTTGCTCTTTGCAACCCCATGAACTGTAGGCTGCCACTATTTGTGTTTAGTTATAGCTGAAAGAATTTATTGTGAAATTGACTGGGCCACCCCAGGCTCCAAATCATGCTAGCTAAGCTCTTACTAGAGGCATGGTCTGCATTTTCTGTTGTCCCCTTTATACCTGTGCATAAAGTTTAACATTTTCAAATTTGATATAAGAAAATCATCTATGTCATAGATATTTTATTTAAAATGTGATAAAACAAATAAACATAAAAAGAAAAATGATTCAGAGCAGCAGTTCTCAAAATTTTTAGATTCATGATACTTTTGTACTCTCAAAGTTAACAAAAAGACCCCTCCCCAACGTGTTTGCATAGATCTTATCTATATACATTTGAGACTTCCCTGATGGCTCAGATGATAAAGAATCTGCCTATAATGCAGGAGACATAGGTTTGATCTCTGGGTCAGGAAGATTACCTGGAGAAGGGAATGGTAACCCACTTCAGTATTCTTGACTGGAGAATTCCTGGACAGAGGAGCCTGGCTGGCTACAGTTCATAGTTTCTCAAAGAGTTGGAAATGACTGAAGCTACTTTTAGCACACACATGTACTTTGTAGCTTTTTTACACTTTTGCAAGTATCATGTTTACACAGCAGTAGCAGGATATATGTTTTCTTCCCTCATGCACCAAAGAACTTCACATTTTTTACCTACACAGGTAATTCAAGCTAATTCTGAGTTTTTCTGGTGCCAGAAAAAATCTGATATTCTAGACTGCCTGCAGATCAAGTGGTAACAAAAAGATTTTGCCCCTTTGATAACTAGATTTATCTTTAATATTAGGGGAAACTACATTGAATTTCTGTTGCAACTGTATCAGGATTTGGAAGGCCCTAGGCTGCTTTGTGAAGAGGAAATAAAAAGCCTCTTGATGAAAGTGAAAGAGGAGAGTGAAAAAGTTGGCTTAAAACTCAACATTCAGAAAACTAAGATTATGGCATCTGGTCCCATCACTTCATGGGAAATAGATGGGGAAACAGTGGAAGCAGTGTCAGATTTTATTTTTTTGGGTTCCAAAATCACTGCAGATGGTGATTGCAGCCATGAAATTAAAAGACGCTTGCTCCTTGGAAGGAAAGTTATGACCAACCTAGATAGCATATTAAAAAGCAGAGACATTACTTTGCTGACAAAGGTCCATCTAGTCAAGGTTATGGTTTTTGTTTCTCCAGTGGTCATGTATGGATGTGAGAGTTGGACTGTGAAGAAAGCTTAACACTGCAGAATTGGTGCTTTTGAACTGTGGTGTTGGAGAAGACTCTTGAGAGTCCCTTGGGCTGCAAGGAGATCCAACCAGTCTATCATAAAGGAGATCAGTCCTGGGTGTTCATTGGAAGATATGATGTTGAAGCTGAAACTCCAATACTTTGGTCACCTCATGGGAAGAGCTGACTCATTGGAAAAGACCCTGATGGTGAGGGATTGGGGGCAGGAGAAGAAGGGGATGACAGAGTATGAGATGGCTGGATGGCATCATCAACTCGATGGACATGGGTTTGGGTAGACTCCAGGAGTTAGTGATGGACAGGGAGGCCTGGTGTGCTGCAATTCATGGGGTCACGAAGAGTCGGACACGACCGAGCGACTGAACTGAACTGAACTGAACTGAGGCTGTTTTGAAACATGGTTTTTGGGAGCAAAAGGAAAACAAAAAACTCTAGTCTTGTTGTAAGAAATACAAATGATACACACTTTCAAGGATTTTTTTTAAATAATGATGATTTCTGATAGTTTTCAGTTTCTCATTTAAAATACTCTAAAACACTGAATGACTTATCTTTATAGAGCATTTATTTAAAATATCCTCTAAAATAATGTGATTAAATATCTTAAACAACTCATATTTATTTCTCATACGAGGGCTCCTGACTAGCCCCCATTATTTTAAAGCTTCATTTTCATATTTCAAATAATGTAGCTGAGCATTGTCAACTGGCAATTAAGTTTTGATGGTTTTTAAGTATCTAATTTAATTTGAATGTTTAAATATTTTATGCTGTCTTCGGGGACTTATATGTGATGTCTATGATGAAGTTCTTTCTAAGACTGAATCATTCAGTTAGCACTTTAAAAACATAGTAAAAGCAAAAATTAGATTTTAGTTTATTTAACTTTTAAAGTTAACATAAAAACAAAATAAAATTTTGCAT
The DNA here is from genome assembly GCF_963930625.1 of Muntiacus reevesi. Lineage (NCBI taxonomy): Eukaryota > Metazoa > Chordata > Mammalia > Artiodactyla > Cervidae > Muntiacus > Muntiacus reevesi. Next base: position 4,211,575 of record NC_089256.1, on the reverse strand, counting down.
ATTAAACTGAACATTTTTTTTGGTAAGAAATTTTATCATACATGATTATACAGCTGAAAACTTTTTTTAAATGTTTGACCTTTTGTTTTATGTTTTACTTAGCATTCAATGTATGAACTTTTGAGAAACTGGTAACACATAATCATTTGTCTATTACTAAAAGAAATCTTTACTGAATTCTTGCCAAATATAAGACAAGATAGTGTAAATCAAAAACTCATGGGAGAGAAGGACTTTAACAAATTAGATCACAAATAATTGTATAAGTTCAATCTCTAATGAATATTATTAAAGAAAAGAACCCAGAATGCTTATTATTTGGTGATCTTTATTTTCCAGTGAATAGGAAGTATTTCACAGAAGAATTGTCTTTTTTTTTGTTGGATATCTGACAGGTGAAGAGAAGTTATTCACAAGAAGAATAGGAGGACTTGCACTATTGATGCAAAGGCCCTAAGTGTGCAGTAGTTATACACTTTCACAGGAAAAATACCGGTGTGGCTGGAGTGTGATGAGCAGTGAGTGAGGAGATAAAGCTCTCAAGGGCTTGCCAAAGGTTTGGGATATTAAGTCCATATGAAGTTATGGAAGGGTTTACAGCAGGGAAGTGATGAGATTTCTGATGCATTAAATAAAGAAAGAAAGGAAAATAGGAGAAAATATAAGAGAAAAATAAAAGAGAAAAAAAAGAGAGAGAGAGAAAAGAAGGAAAAATCAGCCTGGCTCCTCCATGGAAAATGGAATTGGATGCGGCACTAGTGAAAGTTGGCAAACAAGTTGGGAGGCTCTTTTGGTATTTCAAAACAGAACATAGAGGTGGATAAAATTTACAGTGATTTTTGTAATTCCATCCTAAAGGATATCAGTCCTGAATATTCATTGGAAGGCCTGATGCTGAAGCTGAAGCTTCAATACTTTGGCCACCTGATGCCAAGAACTGACTCATTTGAAAAGACCCCACTGGGAAAGATTGAAGATGGGAGGAGAAGAGGATGACAGAGGATGAGATGGTGGGATGGCATCTCTGACTCAATGGACATGAGTTTGAGTAAACTCCAGGAGTTGGTGATGGACAGGGAGGCCTGGCGTGCTGCAGTCCATGGTGTCACAAAGAGTCAGACACGACTGAGCAACTGAACTGAACTGAATTTGTAATAGAAGTAACAGAATGGGGTGATGGCTGTGTAGGACAAGGTGGAGGAGGTGGAGGGATCAAGGTGATCCCAGCATTTTTTTTTTTTTTTTTTTGAGCCACTTATGATGCTATTTCTTCAAATGAAGATCTGAGGAGGAGTAGACTTTTAGAAAATAATTAAGCATTTGATTGTGAATGTATTTTGCTTGAGAAGTGCTAGGAAAATTCTAGAGGTATCTCATATAGATATCTTGATGTCTGAGAAAATTGCAGGAAGGAGGCCTGGACTTACATGTTTTAGCACCATAGAATATAGCTGTGAATTCCTACAATACTTGAAGGAGATAACATTGTCTATAGTAATACGTAAGGTAGACAATAACAGACTAATGATTAGATTCAAGCAGAAAATACCCTAAGAATTCTTTACCTTTCTTTCCCTTTAAATATCTTATTCATGAGTCATGAGCTTAGCACAAAGGATTGTCACATTCACAACAGCTGAGTTATTATTATTTTTGGTCCTTTTTCAAAGGATGTGTTAATCTGGCTGAAATAATTATCTATTTAAATTGAAAATTGATATAACTTATCTATAAAAGCATCTGAGTGCAGCTTTCTTTCTGTTATCCTCTTTGACACTTACTTGGCCCTCTCAATCTGAGGACTCAGGACTTTCTTCATTCCTTGGTGATGATCTGGATGATCAAGTCTCCTTTACTGGACCGCACAGTCAGTCTTCACTAACACTTCCTCAAGCCATGTTCTCATAGGAGAGAGGTCCACCCGCCCACCAGGGCCATGTTCCACCTCTGGACCATATTTCAGGGTATGAGGCAACCATATAGTTAGTTCAGACAGCTCCAGTATGCTCTCAGGACTGTGCTGCTCTCTTGTCCAACCTCCTGGGTTTTTTTTTTTTTTTTTTTTTTTGAATTGAATTTTTTATTAGGAAAAATGCCATATTTTATAGATCACCATTTATGAGAATCCTACCAAAGCACTCCAACAAACTGGCCTTGAAGAGAAACAGCACAATGACAGAAAACTCAAGATACTGTACCTTTGAGGAGCCCACAGCCAGGCTAACTGAAAATCAACACACAACTCCCACCACACCACACACAAGTGTGAACAGGTTATATAAGTAAGCCAAGATTTAGAAAACAGTGTGGAAGAGGAGGAACACACCCACACATGTATCTGTGTGCATGTTTTCCTTAAAAACATGTAACAGGGTTTCCTTCATTTTACTCAACTCAAAGAAATTCTTGATCTAAAATTATTCCATGTCTAACATTATACAAAAGAAATATCATAAAGCAAAAGTTTACATTTTCCTGGGAGCTGTCCGTTGCAAGTAAGAAAATGTTACTTGAATTTTTTAGTGTAAAATCCACATAAAAACAGGAGTTGTAATACAGTGCTTGCCATTTAAGGGTACATTGCCAAAATGCTTTATATGGGACTATTTTGCATTACAGAAGAGGAGTATCAATGTAGAGGTAACCAGTGCTTCCAAACTTTTATAATTCTTCTACAGGGGTTTTAATTCTTTCTAGGGTCAAAATTGGCAAAAGATATCTGCTTTTTTCTTTTCTATCACAGTATTGTTCTATATCCAGTTAGCTAATTCTTGGCTGTGCTCTTGAATTTTTAGTTTAGAATTCCTATTAGACTATAATAAGTCTTCCTTGCAGGAGATTTTACCATGGCATATATACTAGCCTACTTTCAGTGAGACTGGCAGAGAGTTTCAGTTACTAACAGAGAACATTTGCCTAGTATGGGTATAGATGAAGGTTGCCCATTCTTTTCCATCTACTTAGAACAACTCTTTTTCTCTCTACCCAATTTATCACAGTATTTGGCAAAGAGAAAGGTGATGTGTAGGTGACAAGGGGATTAGTCTAGGGATAAAGTGTAAATATCTAGTTGCCCATGTTGTGGCACCCCAACCAACAGTCTTGATGCATATCTGCAGGCTCCCTCTCGTTTCTGACATCATTATATACAGTCAACTTCAAATCACTTGTCCCATGTAGTCAATCATTATGTCAAATAAAGAAGAGTTTCTGTTGTGTTGGATTTTGAATCTACTTGAGTCATGATTTTTATTTTTCTTACCCAGATGTGAAGGGGAAAGGCATAACCAATGGCCCTGCACTGTGTACACAAGAGAAAAATCTATGCAGTGTGCATAAAATGGATCTCCATGAAACACATCAGTTCAAGTTAGCAAATACAATGTTGATTTTTGTCTGCATTGTTTTACTGTAAGTCAAGATTCCACAACTTGGCATTTAATGTGAAATGATTCTGGGAAGAAATTTGTATCAAATAGGTCGGGAGACACCACTGATATCTCAGAAAATTTAATTTCTTTACCATAGAAACTCCTTTTAAAGTTTAACTTTTAATAAGGTCTTTCTCCTGTATGTTTGACCCTTCTTGTTTCCTGGATGTCAGTCATCAGAATGTAAGCAACATGTATTCTCCTCTATAAGGCCAGCTTTTCTTTGATGACTAACTTAAGATTGTCATGGTATCTGATGGCGCAGTGTTCATCTCTGTGAACATTTTCTCATTTATTACCTAGAATTTATTTAAACTTTAGTCCAGGGTAAATTATAGTAATTTTAAGTTTATGAATATTATCACATATCTAATTAATATTCAGTTTATTCTTCCATCTCACCCATTTCACATTCTATCTTTCAAGGGCTTTCACAGTCTTAATTCACTATAGCTTTTTTGTTTGCATGATTATGGATTGATTAAAAATTTTAAATGTTCTTTTTACAATTATGGCATTTGGGACAGAAAGGAGAATCTATAGCATGTGCACAAGTTCCTGACACCTTTTCAAACATAAGAATTTCTCAAAATTCTCCTGCAGATCCTGATTCAGTAGGTCTAGGGTAGGGTTCAGGGATTTCCCATTTATTAAATTTCCAGTGTAGTTTTATAAACAAAAGTACAGTTGGTAAACACAATTGTAATAAACACATTCTGGTACCAATCAGAAAACTTTGGTTTCAATTCAAGGTCTATCACTTAAAGCAAATCACTTACCATTTTTGAACCTTGTGACTTTTACTATAGAGAATGATACCTATCACTCACAGTTGTTATGAAGAATAGAATTGATAAAAATTCTATTATCAACTGAAGCAAACATAGAGTAGTTCCCTACTCCCTTGTAGCTCAGTCAGTATAGAATCCGCCTGCAGTTGCAGGAGACACAGTTTCGATTCCTGGAACAGGAAGATCTCCTGGAGAAGGAAATGGCAACCCACTCCTGTATTCTTGCCTGGAGAATCCCAAGGACTAAGGAGCCTGGCAAGCTATTGTCCATGAGGTCGTGAGAGTCAGACATGACTTAGAGACCAAACCACCAAACATAGAGTGCTTGAGTACTAATGTTCTATAAATATCGATTCCTTTTGTTTCTTGAGCTGTCCAGATAAAGAGAAGAAATCTACTCTGGGAAATATGTAGACACATATCCATTATAGGATCACTTGGATCTCAGGTCTTATATAACCCTTCCTTGCCACCGTCACTTAGACAAACAAAATCGTTTGCAATGATGTTAATTTGCCTTGATTTCTCTCTAATACCTCATGGTAACATGCTGCATTAGTTTGAGTTTTCTGATTCTGATATATGATGAGGACTTTCTTGCTCTATAATGAGCACATCTGGGATAGAGTCTCAGACCACACTCGCCATGCTTAGATTTGCATAAGGGAAGGCATTCCAAAAGTAGCTTGAAGATGGAAAACACCACAGATCAAAAGGGACTGAGGGGAATGTGGTTCTGGCTCTAATTTAACTTTATTTTATTTGTTTTTAGTTCATTTTATTTTATTCCTATATTTTGGAAAAATTCTGATTTTTAGCTCATGGCTTTTTTTTTTTCTTTTGTGTAGTCCATGTAATTCACTTCTGTTTTGCTAAACTCTTCAATGCTTTTATAAGAAAGTTTTCCAAGTTTCTCATGGGTAATCTAGTTACTACAGGAAAGATTGAGTACTTGGGGGGAAAAAAAAATATATATATATATATGCATACATGTATAAGTACACACATATATATGCATACATTGACAGCACAACACTCATATGTAATTGTGCTAACCCAGATAATCTAAATATGTGACTCACATCCATTCATCATATTATAGCTTTATTTCTCAGGCATTTAGATTCAATAAATATGTTGTTGTAGCTGTTTCATCACTAAGTCACGTCCGACTCTTCTGTGGCTTCATGGACTGCAGCCTGCCACTCTCCTGTGTCTATGGGATTTTCCAGGCAAGAATACTGGACTGGGTAGCCATTTCCTTTTCTAGGGGATCTTTCTGACCCAGGAATCAAACTCATGTCTTCTGCTTGGCAGGCAGATTCCCTGAACCACCAGGGAAGCCCAATAAATATGTTAGATATCACTTAGCTCTGAATTCATATAGCTAAATATCAATTAGAAATTGGTTAATTCAGAACTTTTTTAGACTGCAATTGAGTAATTCTATTTCAATCTCTCTCTTATGAAACAAACGTTTTAATTCACTTAAAAGAGTCACTAAAAATATTAATGATATTCATTTGCAATACCTCACAAATACAAATATGCACTTGTAGAAATAATGTATTGTCTGTTGTTTTCCTATCTAAGTTAAGTTAATATCTAAGTATAAAATTAAGTATTGAGTAGTAAGACCTCCATAATGGTTGCTATGAAAAATTCAACTTTGAAAAAAGAGTATTTTGAGTTCTCTAATTAAAAGCTAATGAAGATTAAAATGTTTTTAACTTCAACTTTCAATTATTTGAAGGTCATCCTCCCTCAGAGTGAATATGAATAAATGTTAAAATCAAACTGCCATTTTTAAACAGTGGAGGCATTAAAAAACAAAGCAAAGGGACAAAAACATTTTTTAACGCTATTTAACTACTGAAGAGTGAAATAGTTTATACTCTTTGTGTATGGAACACAATAAAATGAATTCTATGTTGGAGATATGATAAACATAAAACTGTGGCACATATTTTATTTTTATGAGCTATTATGTGGAAGTTTTTATTCCAAGCATAAGTCAGTACAAGTTATACTTATAATTACCCTAACAATGCTTGTACATGATTTTAAATTGTAACTCCAGGAGGTTATTTTCTGGAGTTAAAGCTTCAAATTAATTTATGTTATGTGAAAAGAATCAATTACATACAGCTTGAAAAAATCTCAAAGTAGTTTATCTCCTAATACAAATATATTTTTATGTATTAAAGATACATCTGCCTAGTTAACAAATACATATCGATATTTATTCTCTAAAGATACATATTTATTTATTACAAGGTAGATTAAGTACTGTATTCTCTGATACATTTTGGTAATGTCAACTTGAATCTATACATTATTCTATATATAAAAATCAATTGCAATAAAAATTAGTTCAACAGTGAAATTCAAAGGTTCAAATTAAAGAATACTGCAATTCAGTGGAAATCGTACTTTGGTAGAAACAGAAATTAAAATCTCTGTTAGGGTGAAAAAACTGTATTAGCTAATGCCAGCAAAATATTGTCAGCAAAATAATGCCACCCATATCAAGTATGCATTTTCCCTCTAGACTCTCTGTAAGTGTTTATAAACAAGTGAGCTCTGTCTTTAGAGAATCAGTTGTAAAATGTTTCAATTTTCTTTTCTTTCAGGCATCCTTATTTTCTGTTGTGTTGGCTAGAGAAAGATGTGAAGAAAAGGGACTTCACTCAATTATTTTCTTTACTCATCATCTGTCTCTTATTTCCTAAATGTCTCTATAAACTTCATTTCTCTTAACTAGGTGTGGACTTCCTATTCTTAATGGAAGATTTTCAGAATTCCTATTTTTTGGTAAAGAATTTAAGCCATCAGAGATGTATTCAGATGATTTTATTGTCTCTTCTTAAAATAACTAATTCTCTGATATGAGATGGATGTCCAACAATTCAATTCTGACACTAACTACCTGGAATTAATGTAGACCCTGCAGGATAAGAGCTCAGTCTCATAAGACTGTCTCAGTTTTAAATGTCAGTTACCACTCTTGAATCACTCATACTTCTGACTGACTGACTATAAATAGCCATTTCTATGAGCCCATTCTTACGGCTCTCAGATCAGCAGACAGCACTTTACTGGTGCTTACTGGTTTATTATAGAAGCTACAAATGAACTGCCAAGTGAAGAGATACACAGGGCAAGATCTGGCATGATCATTGTGTACAAGAGCTTCTGTCCCTGTGGAGTCACGGTGTGTGGAACAGCGAGCTCTCCAAGCCGTGTTGTTGAGAGTTTTTATTACCCACTCTCCAGCTCCCCTTCCGTAATTTGAGGTTCAAGTAGGGCTGAGAATTCCCCACTGCTAATCACATATTTGGTGTTTCCAGTGACCAACCCGATACTGAGGCTTTGTAGGGTTCCCACCATTTCTCACCTCATTAGCATAAACTCAGGTGTGATCAAAGGGACACTGTATCAAAAGGACCCTGAAAACCAAAAGGCACTTCTGTCAATAAGGAAATTCCCAGGAATGTGCTAGCAGTCAAAAACAGACCGAACATATTTCTTATTATGCAGCAGATACCTCACACAACCTATCTCAAATTCTTTACTTCCTTCTGACTTCTTAACTTATTGCGATAGTGCTTCTGCTGCCTCAATTTCACCAAAACTAGCTAATAAATTTCTTAGTAAAATCAATGATATTTTAAACATTTAATTTTATTGGACTTCCTGCACTTGATATCCTGGATCATTTTCTCCTTACATGAAGGTTTTTTCTTTCCACAGTTCCCATGGTCTTTCTTTCCCCTCCTTTTATATTTCTGCCATTTTCTTCTCACTTGCCTTTCTGATTTTTTTTTTCCTTACCCAATATCTCCACCCTTACCTGAAATCACTGATTCTCAAGTGTCTATTTGGCACTGTTGTGTGTATTTACTTCCCATTTGTGTTATTACTAATATTAGTGCATGCACTGGAGAAGGAAATGGCAACCCACTCCAGTATTCTTGCCTGGAGAATCCCAGGGACAGAGGAGCCTGATGGGCTGCCGTCTATGGGGTCGCACAGAGTCGGACACAACTAAAGCAGAAGCAACAGCAGCAGTACTACTTTTACTTATACCACTCCTATTTGCTACATTAATTTTTTTTAGACAAAATATTTCAAATTACAGAAAAGCATGCAGAGTAATGTGAGAAATGCTGTGTCCCATTGTATATGTGGGTGTGCTAAGTCATGTACAACTCTTTGCAACCTTACAGACTGTAGCTTGCCAGGCTCTTATGTCCCTGGGATTCTCCAGTCAAGAATACTGGAGTGAGTTGCCATGCCCTCCTCCAGGGTATCTTCCTGACCCAGGGATCCAACCCATGTCTTTTATGTCTCCTGCATTGGTAGGCAGGTTCTTTACCACTAGCAACACCTAGAAAGCCCCAAACTTGTGTCCAATTCTTACTTGTCATTTGAAAGTATTTGTTTGTGCAAATGTGTGAAAACTAATCAATGTATACTGATCTGAGATTTCTGTGTCATAATGTATGCACACCTTCAGGTTTATTAGATATTACCTGAATGTTTCCCATAGCGATTGTATGTAGTACACTTCCTCCTATAGTATCTACAAAGCAGCACCTTTCCTTCATCTACACTGACATTGGTATTGACAATATAGAGTGGTTAAGAGCATATGCTTTGGTGTTCAATCTTGGTTCTGATACTTATTGCACTAAAAGTTCAACTTCTCTGTATACCAGTGCCAAATCTAATTTTGGAGACCAAGTTTTGAGTGAAGTAGAAAAGGTTAGCTTTATTGCTTTGCCAGGCAAAGAGGGCATAGCAGGGTCCTGCCTTGAAAAACAGTATGTGTCCAACCTAGGAGGATTTGAGCTGGTAAAGAAGCTACCTGCAATGGGGGAGATGTGGGTTCAATTCCTGGGTTGGGAAGATCCACTGGTAAAGGGGAAGGCTTCCCACTCCAGTATTCTGGCCTGGAGAATTCCATGGACTAAATAGTTACAAAGATTCAGACAACTGAATGACTTTCAGAGGTATGTCAGAGGTGGGGTTACTGACAAGATGAGGGTGTTTGCAGAGTCTCAAGTACTCTACTAATCCTGATGAGCTTCTCTGGTCCCATTAATCTTGCCTCAAGTGGTTTCTCTGCTGCTCCTCCCTTGATTGTTGCCATTCAGTTGTTAAGTCATGTGCAACTCTCTTTTAGACCCCATGAACTGCAGGCTTCCCTGTCCTTCACCATCTCTCGGATTTTGCTCAAACTCCTGTCCATTGAGTTGATGATGCCATCCAACCATCTCATCCTCTGTCATCCCCTTCTCCTCCTGCCTTTAATCTTTCCCAGCATCAGAGTCTTTTCCAATGAGTTGGCTTTTGGCATGAGGTGGCCAAAGTATTGGAGTTTCAGCATCAGTTCTTCTCAATGAATATCAGGGTTGATTTCCTTTATGAAATCTCCCGTGATTATCAGCTTTTCAAATATGGCCTTTGGAATTGAGGGAAGGTCAAGGAAGCTGGAGTCTTGCCTATAAGAAATGAGGTATGAAAAGAGACCTTTGTGACCAGGTCAAGCTTAGTCTCCTTATTAGTAATGAAACATTGGGCAGTAATTTAATTTCTCAGTTCCTCAGTTTCCTCTTTTTTAAAAATATTTGTCTGTTTATTTGGTCGGTGAGGTCTCAGTTTCAGCACACAGGATCTTTGTTGGATCATGCAGGATCTTTTGTTGTGGCGTTGGGACTCACTCTCTAGTTCTGGCGCATAGGCTTAGTTGCTCCGTGGCATGTGGGATCTTAGATCCCCAACCAGAGGTTGAACCTGTGTCTTCTGTGTTGCAAGGAGGATTCTTAACCAATGGACCTTCAGGGAAGTCCCAATTTCCTCATCTTAAAATGAGAATAGTATAATACTATCAATTGAAGAAAAATGCACAATTTGAAAGTTACTAGTTATGTTTTACTCAGAGACCTTACTGAGGACTATAGCTTGGGATGTAGCCTCTCAGATATCTCTAAGAAACTGTTCCAAAGAGATAAGGGAAGAGCCATGGTATATGGGAGTTTTTGCTGGAAGAAAACAAAAACATAGAGTTGAACATCAAAATATATTGCTAGTCACAAAAGAGACATTTCAAATGAATTATTAGTGCTTTTCTGTATATGGGAAGATGCAAGAGTCTGGGCTCATTGATATTATTCCTTAAATATGAATCTCTTTTCCTCCATCCTGAATACCCTTCAAGGCATGCTGTCCAGGTGCACAGCTCCAGTGGCTGATGGCTTGATGGCTGGCAACATTCAATGTTTGCTAGAATGACAGGCAACATCCTTTGTCCCCAATATCTAATTCATAGAGCTATTGTAATGATTATAGGGTTTAATAAACACAAAATGATTAGAATGATGTATAGAGAATAGCTGATTAAGGAGTAAACATTTTACTGTTGTTTCTCTTATGACTGTCAGGAAAATAGTAATATTAAATGTTCAAGGTTGCATTCCAAAGAGGTTTGAATTCCAGCTTCACCACTTATTCATGACTTATCTGGCTCTCAGTTTTCTTATCTATAGAAAAGAGATTACAGCAACCTCTAGAACAGAGCTTTTTCACGACCTAATGAATTAATTCATGAGCAAGCATAGAACATCTGGTGCTTATTAAACACTAAATATTCACAACTGGCATCTTTGTCATTGTCATTTTTTAATTGCTGGAATGATAAGTGTGAACTATTTTAATTTGCATTTCTCTGGTTATTGGTAAAGTTGAGCATCTTTGCATACAAATATTGACAGTTTGGGTTTTCTCTTAGATAAATTACCCATTGTAGGATGGCTCATATATTTGATATAAGGACTTGTTAGCATTTCTTCCAGAATTATCTGCTTTGACCATACTCAATTCAGAAATAAACATGAGCTAGGCCATGCAAGTCTGACTCAACCACAGTAAACTCCTTGAGGACTGACAGTATATTTCATTTCCTGTTTATCCCCTGCTATTAGCTCAATGGCAAGGATATAGTAAGTGATATTCATACATACTCATGGATCACAGCCTTGTCATAATGAAGGGGCTTGTATAACTCAATAAAGCTATGAGAAATGCTTTGTAGAGTTCTGACAAAACGTGGTCCACTGGAGGAGGGAATGGCAAACCATTCCAATGTTCTTGCCACAAGAACTCCATGAACAGTATGAAAAGGCAAAAAATATGAAACCAGAAGATGAGCCTCCCAGATTGGAAGGTGTCTGGTATGCTACTGGGGAAAAACAGAGGGCAATTGCTAATAGCTCCAGAAAGAATGAAGCAGCTGAGCCAAAGTAGAACTAATGCTCAGTTGTGGATGTGTCCCTTGGTGAAAGTAAAGTCCAATGCTGTAAAGAACAATATTTCATAGGAAATTTAGGTCTGTGAATCAAGGTAAATTGAAAGTGATCAAGCAGAAGATGGAAAAAGTGAACATTGACATTTTAGGAATCAGTGAATGAAAATGGATGGGAATGGGCGAATTTAATTTAGATGACCATTATATCTACTACTGCAGGCAAGAATCCCTTGGAAGAAATGGAGTAGTCCTCACAGTCAACACAAGAGTCCAAAATGCAGTACTTGGGTGCAATCTCATAAATGCCATAATAATCTTGGTTTGTTTTCAAGGCAAACCATTCAACATCACAGTAATCCTAGTGATCACAGTAATCCTAGTCTAGGCCCAACCACTAATGTTGAAATAGCTGAAGCTGACCAGTTCTATGAAGACATAAAAGACCTTCTAGAGCTAACACCCAAAAGAAATGTTCTTTTCATCAAAGGGGACTGGAATGCAAAAGTAGAAAGTCAAGAGTTACCTTTAGTAACAGGTAAATCTGGCCTTGGAGTACAAAATGAAGTAAGGCAAAGACTAACAGTTTTGTCAAGAGAACACATTGGTCATTGCAAACATCATTTTCCAACAATACAAGAGACAACTCTACACATGGAAATCACCAAATGGTCAATACTAAAATCAGGTTGATTTGAAGATGGAGGAGCTCTATACAGTTAGCAAAAATAAGACCTGGAGCTGTCTGTGGTTCAGATCATGAGTTCCTTATTGCAAAATTTAGGCTTAAAAAAACTAGGAAAACCACTAGGCCGCTCAAGTATAACGTAAATCACATCCTTTGTACTTACACACTGGAGGTGACAAATAGATTCAAGGAATTAGATCTGGTAGAGTGCCTGAAAAACTGTGGATGGTTATTCATGACACTGTACAGGAGGCAGTGACCAAAACCATCCCGAGGAAAAAGAAATGAAGAAGGCAAAGTGGTTGTCTGAGGAGGTTTTGCAAGTAACTGAAGAATGAAGAAAAGAGAAAATCACGGAAGAAAGGGAAATATATACCCAAATGAATGCAGAGTTCCAGAGAATGGCAAGGAGAGATAAGAACTTCTTTAATGAATGATGCAGAGAAATAGAGGAAAACAGTAGAATGGGAAAGACTAGAGTTCTTTTCAAGAAAATTGGATATATCAAGGGAACATTTTATGTAAGGGTGGGCGCAATACAAGGCAGAAACACTAAGAACCTTACAGAGGTGGAAGAGATTAAGAAGATGTGCAAGAATACACAGAATAACTACACAAAAAAGGTCAAAATGACCTGGATAATCACGAAGGTGTGGTCACTCACCTCGTGCCAGACATCCTGGAATGTGAAATTAACTGGGCCATAGGAAGCATTATTACAAACAAAACTACTTTATAGATGGAATTACTGTTGAACTACTTAAAATTCTAAAAGAAGATGTGGTTAAAATGCTGCACTCAATATGTCAGCAAACTTGGAAAACTCAGTAGTGGCTGCAGGACTAGAAAATATCAGTTTTCATTCCAATTCCAAAGAAAGGCAATGCCAAAGAATGTTCAAACTACCTGAAAATTGCACTCATTTTACATGGTAGTACGTTTATGCTGAAAATCCTTCAATCTAGGCTTCAGCAGTACATGAATCGAGAAAGTCCAGACGTACAAGCTGGGTACATCTTAGAAAAGGCAGAGGAACCAGAGATAAAATTCCCAAAATTTGCTGGATAGTAGAGAAAGCAAGGGAATTCCAGAAAAAACATTTACTTCTGCTTCATTTACTACACTAAAGCCTTTTTTCCGTATGGATCACAACAAACTATGAAAAATTCTTAATGATATTGGAATTCCAGATCACCCTACCTGCCTCCTGAGAAACCTATAGTCAGATCAAGAAGCAGTAGACAGAACCTTACATGGAAAAAAACTGTGTGTGTTAGTTGCTCAGTCGTGTCTGACTCTTTGTGACCCCATACACTGTAGGCTTATTCTTCCATGGAATTTTCCAGGCAAGAATACTGGAGTGGGTTAACATTCCTTTCTCCAGGGGATATTCAAAACCCAGGGATGATTGAATCCTTGTCTCCTGAATTGCAGGCAGATTTTTTCCTATCTGAGCTACAGGGAGTCCCCATGGAATAATTGGTTCAAAATTGGGAAAGGAGTATACTGTCACCCTGTTTATTTAACTTCTATGCAGAGTATATCATGCAAAATTCTGGGCTAGATGAATTACAAGTTGAAATCAAGTTTGCCAGAAGAAATATCAACAACTCGGATATGAAAATGATACCACTCTAATGGCAGAAAGTGAAGAGAAAATAAAGAGTCTCTTGATGAGGGTGAAACAGGAGAGTGAAAAGCTGGCTTAAAACATAGTATTAAAAAAACTAAGGTCATGGCATCTGGTCCCATCACTTCATGGCAACTAGAAGAGGGAAAAGTGGAAACAGTGACATATTTTATTTTGTTGGGCTCCAAAATCACTGCAGACATTGATTGCAGCCATGAAATTAAAAGACACTTGCTCCTTGTAGGAAAATCTATGGCAAACCTAGTGCACATGTGCTAAGTTGCTTCAGTTGTGTCCAACTCTGTATTGCCCTATGGACTGCCACCCACCAGGCTCCTCTGTTCATAGGATTCTCTAGGCAAGAGTACTGGAGTAGACTGCTCTGCCCTCCACCAAGGGATCTTCCCGACCCAGGAATCAGACCTGTGCCTCTTATGTCTTATGTGAAAGGGGAGAGTGAAAAATTTGACTTGAAACTCAACATTCCAGAAGCTAAGATCATGACATCTGATCCCAACACTTTATGACAAATATATGGGGGAAAATGGAAACAGTGTCAGATTTCATTTCCTTGGGCTGCAAATTACTGTGGATAGTGACTGAAGCCATGAAATTAAAAGACACTAGCTCCTTGCAAGGATGCAAGGAAAGCTGTGACAAGTCTAGACAGATATTAAAAAGCAAAGGCATCACTTTGGTGGCAGAGTTCTGCGTTGTCAAAGCTATGATTTTTCCAGTAGTCATGTATGGATTGGAGAGTTGGACCATAAAGAAGACTGATAGCCAAAGAATAGATGTTTTTGTATTGTGTTGCTGGATAAGACCCTTTAACATCCTTTGGACTGCAAGATCAAGCCAGTCAATCCTAGAGGAAATCAACCCTAAATATTCATTGGAAGGGACTGATGCTGAAGCTGAATTTCCAACACTTTTGATTACCTGATGTTAAGAGCTGACTCATTGGAAAATACCCTGATGCTGGGAAAGATTGAGTGCAGGAGGAGAAGAGGAAGACAGACAATGAGATGATTGAATGGCATCACTGACTCACTGGACACGGATTTGAGCAAACTTCAGGAGACAGAGAGGGACAGGGAAGCCTAGTGTGCTGCAGTCCATGGGATCGCAAAGAGTTGGACACTACTTAGTAATTGAATAGCACAGAATTTATGCATTCTAAGTTGCTCAGTTGTGACCAACTCTTTGCAACCCCGTGGACTGCAGCACGCCAGGCTCCTTTGTCCATGGGATTCTCCAGGCAAGAGTACTGGAGTGGGCTGCCATTCCCTTCTCCAGGGAATCTTCCAAACCCAGTGATCAAACCTGCATCTCTTAATGTCTACCTGCATTGGTAGGCGGGTTCTTTACCAGTAGCACACATACATAAATATATACAGTGCCCTGAGCATGTAAGTCTTATGTAAGTGTCAGTTATTATAGCAGATGCTGTTGGGGTCCTGCCCATTGCACCCATACTTTTGGTGCAGTTAGGTCACATTAATTTCTAACTGCCAGTATCTGTATCAACATGCCTACCAACAAAATTGACCAAGTTTGTGGAGGGCCCATGTGCAGTCTATGGCAAGCTAGAAGTACCAGGGAATGAATCCCCTCTACCCTCAGAAGAGGCTCTCAAAACATGACCCCATGGAGTTGACTGCTGACTCCTCAGGCCTGTAATTATTTTTCCATCAATCCACATAGACTACCAGAAGCTTGCTAGTTACTTGCATCAGGAGTGGTCTTCGGGCTTTTTGTATAGATCTTCAGATTCCTCTCCTGTAGTAGAATAGCCAAGTATTCTTGGGTTATTAGAATCTACAGAGCATCTCCTTACTTTTATGTTCTCTCTCTCTACAGTTGTCCCCCTTTAAATCCTGTCTACCACAGCAGCTGTCCCATGGATTTAACCATGTAACTTTAAATTCTGTGTGGCTTGCCTTGTAATTATATCTGTAACAGTTTTCATGTCAGACTTAGTACTCTCTACCAAAGCAGGAAGCAGATGTCACAGTTTTTAGTTGTATTTTATTATGTAAGTCAGATAATATGGGTTGTAGTCATCTGTAGTAATGTAGTAATCTTAGTCATCTGCTTTGTGAAATTATACTGACTTTTGAAAATAAACATTATGTATTTATTTAATAAAGACTAGGCATTTTCTTAATGGCTATACTACCTAAAGCAATCTATAGATTCAATGCAATCCCTATCAAGATACCAGCAGTATTTTTCACAGAACTAGAACAAATAATTTCACAATTTGTATGGAAATACAAAAACCCTCGAATAGCCAAACAATCTTGAGAAAGAAGACTGGAACTGGAGGAATCAAGCTGCCTGACTTCAGAGTCTACTACAAAGCCACAGTCATAAAGACAGTTTGTATGGTCCTGGCACAAAGACAGAAATATAGATCAGTGGAACATAATAGAAAACCCAGAGATAAATCCACGAACCTATGGACACCTTATCTTCGACAAAGGAGGCAAGGATATACAATGGAGAAAAGACAGTCTCTTCAACAAGTGGTGCTGGGAAAACTGGTCAACCACTTGTAAAAGAATGAAACTAGAACACCTTCCAACACCATACACAAAAATAAACTCAAAATGGATTAAAGAAAGATCTAAATGTAAGACCAGAATCGGTAAAATTCGTAGAGGAGAACATAGGCAAAACACTCTCTGACATAAATCACAGCAGGATCCTCTATGACCCACCTCCCAGAATATTGGAAATAAAAGCAAAAATAAACAAATGGGACCAACTGAAACTTAAAAGCTTTTGCACAACAAAGGAAACTATAAGCAAGGTGAAAAGACAGCCTTTAGAATGGGAGTAAATAATAGCAAACGAAGCAACAAAGGATTAATCTCAAAAATATACAAGCAACTCCTGCAGCTCAATTCCAGAAAAATAAATGACCCAATCAAAAAATGGGTCAAAGAACTAAACAGGCCTTTCTCCAAAGAAGACATCCAGATGGCTAACAAACACATGAAAAGATGCTCAACATCACTCATTATCAGAGAAATGCGAATCAAAACCACAACGAAGTACGATTACATGCCAGTCAGGATGGCTGCTATCCGAAAGTCTACAAGCAATAAATGCTGGAGAGGGTATGGAGAAAAGGGAACCCTCTTACACTGTTGGTGGGAATGCAAACTAGTACAGCCACTATGGAGAACAGTGTGGAGATTCCTTAAAAAACTGGAAATAGAACTGCCATATGACCCAGCAATCCCACTCCTGGACATACACACCGAGGAAACCAGGTCTGAAAGAGACACGTGTACCCCAATGTTCATCGAATCACTGTTTATAATAGCCAGGACATGGAAGCAACCTAGATGCCCATCAGCAGATGAATGGATAAGGAAGCTGTGGTACATATACACCATGGAGTATCACTCAGCCATTAAAAAGAATTCATCTGAATCAGCTCTAATGAGATGGATGAAACTGGAGCCCATTATACAGAGTGAAGTAAGCCAGAAAGATAAAGACCAATACAGTATACTAACACATATATATGGAATTTAGAAAGGTGGTAACGATAACCCTATATGCAAAACAGAAAAAGAGACACAGATGTATAGAACAGACTTTTGGACTCTGTGGGAGAAGGCGAGGGTGGGATGTTCTGAGAGAATAGCATTGAAACAAGTACACTATCAAGGGTAAAACAGATCCCAGCCGAGGTTGGATGCATGAGACAAGTGCTCGGGGCTGGTGCCCTGGGAAGACCCAGAGGGATCAGATGGGGAGGTAGGTGGGAGGGGGAATCGGAATGGGGAGCACATGTAAATCCATGGCTGATTCATGTCAATGTATGGCAAAAACCACTACAATTCTGTAAAGTAATTAGCCTTCAACTAATAAAAATAAATGGAAAAAAATTTAAAAAATAAAAATAAAGCAAGTAGTTTTTAAACTAAAAAAAAAAAAAAGAATAGGCATTTTCTTTTTTGTCTCTTTTTCTACTGTATGGCTGAAATGTGTGTTAGATCCATGAATTTCTCAGAGAGTGGTCAGCTTTCCTTGATTGTAGCTTTTAGAGTATTATTTAGCAATTCAGCCATTTTTATTTTATGCATAATATAAGGTCTTTTGTTATGCCCATGCATGTTCAGGATTGTTCTCTCTTGTTTCTTTAATTAATGAGTAGTGGTATATTTATGCTTATTAAAGAACACCAGTTATTTTGCCATAAAATCTAATTTTGTTGTATTAATTGTATCACATTCATATGTTTTATGTACCCTAGGGAATATATTTTATTATTTCTTTAGTTTAAATCTTTCCTATTTGTTATGCTTTTAGTGACCTTTAAAATTAAATGGTGACACATTTGTATATTTGTTAATTTTTGTTGAAGTCTTAAAGTCTTTGCCTCATAGCTAACAGCTTAGTTCATTATCACTATTCTGGTTACTGACAAATTTGGAATTATTCATTACATCTTGTTTTGTGTTTTTCAGTACCACAATATCATGACATTTCTTTCCATTTTTGTTTATTTCAGTTCTATTTATACTGTTTATGTTAGTGTTATCCCCCCCCCCCTTATTTCTAATAATATTTTAGAAAGAATTTATTTTATTTTATCTTTCTCTTCCTTTTCTTTTTTTGCTCCATCTTTTATTTTTCTCTTCCCCCTCGACTCCTTTGGAATTATATTCATTTTTATTCCCACAGTAATGTCCCTTAAGTATTTATAAACTTCTTGGTCAGAAATAGTTTAAAATAACCACTACTTCTATTGTCTTTCTCTATATTAAATTTGGATTTAAAATACTTTAACTCTGGGAACGCCCCAAACCTTTTTTTATGTTATTCTGATTTGCTATAATATTTGTGTTTGATTTTAAAGTATTTCTTTGTTTCTGACATCTGAGGACTTTGTAAATATCTTATTTATACCTCTATAAGCATATTATTAGTCACTGATTTGGATGAATCATATAGTCTATCCAGATTCAGTTCAGTCGCTCAGTCATGTCTGACCCCATGAATTGCAGCACGCCAGGCCTCCCTGTCCATCACCAACTCCCGGAGTTTACTCTAACTCATGTCCATTGAGTCAGTGATGCCATCCAACCATCTCATCCTCTGTCATCCCCTTCTCCTCCTTCCCTCAATCTTTCCCATCATCAGGGTCTTATATGTACATAAATATGTAGACACATGCATAGGCTGTATTTTATCAACATATTTGAAGTGGGATATGAGATCTTACAGTCCTCATTATAGTCTTCTTTATGGCCAAAATTTATGCATTTAAAAAACCTAAAACTTGTCAACTTAAAAATGTATAAACTTCCCATTTGATTTGAAAAATTTATTTAGTAGTAGAGCTTTACTCAATAACTAGGATTTGTACATAATCTGAAACTGATTTAGTTATGGCATAATTTACAGAATTGACACTGCTATGCACTCATTATTAATTGTGATAACGCTTCATATCTTGAAACATATTTGGAAAGACTCAATAAAATATGAACGCATTTTATCTGAAAATGACATTTCTCATGTGTATTAGTATGGGAAATGTTTGAGAGTGATATTTTAAACATTGCTTTCATCTGATTCCATCCTTGGCACACATCTTTATCCACACTTTGATAGTCAGCTTGATAACGCTGTCACTCTCATAGTTGCAATCACAGTCCATGCATTACCCATCCACCTGTTCTTCAAACTGACAGATATTTTCATTTGAATGAGCCACTGATACATCAGACTCATCAAGACAGAGTGATTCACCTCCGCACTAAGCTCTTTGTTTCTTCACAGTGTTTCCACCTTGTCAGTTAGCCAAAATTATTTTTAAATACTATGCTTGAATTCATGATTAATAATACTATAATATGAAGTCATATAAAAATAGTTTACACTTTACATATAATCAAACCATTATTAAGGGCAGATTTATTAGCTGAATACCTTTCATATTTGCAGAATAAGAAAGACATGTATTTTCCTTACCTAGCTATTACAGTAAAAAATACTGTTTACATTCATTTTTTAAAAATATGAAATAGTGAATTGAAGGATCTTTGCCATTTTTAACTGGAATATAAATGTCCCTATGAGAAAAGAACGTGCAGGAAATATATTGAAAGGACACAAAATCACATACATTATTTAACCATAACTTTAGGTATCTGAACTAAAATTCAGTAAGCATTTTAAGTAATATTAGCTGAAGTCTGTTTTAGGAATGTACTTCATTTCTCATTTAGGAATTCCAGATGTCGATCATTGCTATGGCTTAAACTAAATAAAGACAGATTACATTTCTTGACCATATTTTCTAGTGCTCTGATGGATTTTCATATATCCTTGAATATGACAAGGACTAAGATGCAAGCTATTCTGTTAGAAAAGTATTTTTTCCAGATAACCTCACTGTAGTCTCAGCAAACAGATTTGCGTACAACAAATACATATTCAATTATAACGTAAATGTGCGCTTGGGTGCAGTAGGAATACAGATACATTGCATTTATTATAATAACTGTTCTGTATTTAGTGCTTTGTATGATATGACCTCGAAGTCTTTTAAGAAAGAATGGTGTGCTTCTCTCTATTCTCTGGAGAAAAAATTTACAGAATGATGCTGGGCAGAACAACAGAAAAAGAAGTGGAAAAAATGTATTTTAACTAATTATTTCACATTACTTAGATTAAATCAAAGTAGTTGGGGGATTTTTAAATGCATGTTAGTACAGTAAAAATGTTCTTTCCTTGATTTTTCTTGCCTTTTTGTCTGTTTCCTCTCCATCCACACATGTCTAATAATCTGCCCACTTTGCTGTAACATTCTTTTTTAAATTATTATTTTTTTTAAATTTCTGGCTATGCCACATGGTATGTGGGATCTTAATTCCCCAGCCAGGGATTGAACCTGTGTCCCCTGCAATGGAAACACTCTTAACCACTGGATCACCAGGAAAGTCCCTCACATTCTTAACAAAGCTAGTATTTGTCTTAAAAATATATATCCGCTTTTTAGGTTATTAATGCTTTGAATTCATTCATTGTTGCTTTGAAGAATACATGGTAAACACTGGTTATGTGTCATGTGCTCTGCTAAGAATGGCATCATGGAAACAGGTGACAGAGTTCCTGCTCTCAAGGAGCTCATGTGGTGAAGACTTACATCTGAGAATATTTGATGCAGCATTGTAAAGCAGTTAATTCTAATAAAATGAATTTAAAATAATTCTATTAATTCTAAAGTGGATGCATGAGAAATATATATCATAATACAAGTGGGAGTCCATTAGAGACTGGTCAGGGGACTCTTCACAAAAGAGATGATGTTTGAGTGATCCTGAAGAACAAGTGCTGTGCCATGCTGAAAGCATGCCTTCTGCACAAGCACTGAGCTATGACAAATACATTTATGGACCATGTCACAGTTTAATGGTGAGGCCATTGGTAAAGTTCTTTTAAGGACATAAGCTAAAAATCATTCATCCAACTAAAGTATTACTTCTTTTCTGTATGTTGAAAGTGTTAATTATAAGAACAGCATTGCTTTCAAATGAATCATATTAATTATATGGTAATTTCAAATCAGAGAAAAGAGGGTGAGCCATTTATCAGAAAACAACCAGTTTTAAAGTGAACTATTAGTAACAGTCTCTTGAAAATGAGAATGCATGGTGAAACATGTCCCAGAGTGGGACTGCAATGATGTAGCAAAGAGAAATAGACATTATTTATGACAACTGGATATATGAGGTTAGAAACAGGAAGAACGTCACTGCCCAGAGGCCATGTGTCTGCCTCTGTGCACTGGAACCAAAACACACAGCAAAAGTGAGATAACTACATTAATTTTAGGTTCCAGTTAGGCATCATAAAGGCATGGTTAGTAGTTAGAGGGCAGTGGCTCAAGACCTGGGCAAGACTAATTCAGTTGCAGCTGGAAAGTAACTTGACAATATAAGGCTAGGATAAGAAAACCAACAAAACTGGCCGACTACATTTTAATCAAGAAAGCTAGATAATTTTTGCAGTTCTACAGTTTCTGTATAAATCATATATATATATTTCATATATATATATATATTTAGATAGTAATTTACATTTAAAACTCGTGCATAATATGTTTTATGAGAAATATCAGAAAAGCTTTCCTAGGTAACATTTCTAAAACAACAAGAATTGCAAAAGACACTTAAAAAAAATGAAGATAGTAGTGTTGATACCCTTAGTACGTATTTTCATTGTTCTATAGAGTTAAGTAGATTAACTTTTAAATGGTATTTGACAATGCCTTTTGAACAAACCTTTACAGAATGTCAAACTCAGGCATTAAATAGACATGATCAGATTCATTTTAAAGGAAAAACAACTTCCTTTGTGTATATGATAGTAATATACTTTTCAAGGAATAAATCCACTGATAGCAAGATCTAATTTTTCCCTATTCTAATTCAATGTAAAAGCCAACTAGCCACAGTTATCTGGGTTTTGCTTTAATCATAACATTTATCTCATTACACCCCAAAGACACACACACACACACAAATACTTATCCAGCTCAGTAGTAGTGTGTACATTTCTCATATAAGCAAAATACTCTTGAGTTATAAATAATTATACTTTTGTTATTCTTGAGTAATTACATACACAGCTGAATTAGAATAACTGATAAATGAAGTTCTCATAGATGAAGTGCTAGGTGGACTGTAGTTTGGCAAATTGGGGCAGAAGATGAAGCAGAACTATTGGGGAAAAAAAAAAAAGAACTAGCTTAGCACATCATTTGACATGTCTCAACTGGATCAAACCAAATATTTTTTCCTGTGATGAACTGATTGATGTCAGTTATGTTAACTGAACTGTTGTTGCACGAATGATTTGAGATAAACTGTAGTATGCATTCATTCATCAAAATATTTAGTACTATTTTCCTAAATGTATGTGCCATGTCCTGTTGTAGACATGTGTGACACAGTGTGACAAACCTTCAAAGATTCTTGTCTTCGATAATGGTGAAGTTTAATGATATGAAAGAAAATGCTGCATTTCTGCATTTGTTACAGTAGAAAGTGTCATGTTCTGACTAAATTGATATATATATATATATATTTTTTAAACAAATTTTTAGCAAATGAAACTAAAATAAAGGAGAAGATGCTTTTCCAAATTTGCCAAAATGTGGCATATGGGCTAATGGAAGACTGGTCTATTGTTGTTCAGCCATCCTGCCACCCCATGGACTATAGCATGCCAGGCATCTCTGTCCTCTACTATCTTACAGAGTTTCCTCAAATTCATTTCCATTATATCTGTGATGCTATCTAACCATCCCATCCTCTGTCATCCCTTTCTCCTTTTAACTTCAATTTTTCACAGCATCAGTCTTTTTCCAGTAAGTCTTCTTTTCATAGCAGATGACAAAATACTGGAGTTCAACTTTAACATCAGTCTTTCCAAGGATATTTAGGTTTGATTTCCTTTAGGATTGACAGGTTTGAATCCTTGCAGTCTAAGGGAATCTGAAGAGTCTTCTCCAGCCTTCTTTATGGTCCAACTCTCTCATCTGTACATGACTACTGGAAAATTCATTGTTTGACTATATGAAGTTTTGTCAGAAAACTAACAATCTCTGCTTTTTAATACACCATTTAGGTTTATCTCAGCTTTCTTTCTGAGGAGCAAGCCTCTTTTAATTTCATGGCTACAGCCACCATCTGCAGTGATATTGGAGTGCAAGAAAATAAGATCTATCACTGTTTTCACTTTTTCCCTCTTCTATTTGACATGAACTGATGGGATCAGATGTCATGATCTTAGTTTTTTGAATGTTGATTTTTAAGTCAGCTTTTTCACTCTCCTCTTTCAACTTCAAGAGGCTCTTAAGTTCCTCTTCACTTTCTGCCATTAGAATGATATCTCCTGCATATCTGAGGCTGTTGATATTTCTCCTGGCAGTCTTGATTCCAGCAAGTGATTCATTCAGTCCAACATTTTGCATGATGTGCTCTGCATAGAAGTTAAATAAACATAGTGATAATATATAGCCTTCTCACACTCCTTTTCCAATTTAGAACAGTTGTTCCATGCCAGTTATTCCATTTCTGGTTCTGTTGCTTCTTGACCTGCTTATAGGTTTCTCAGGAGACAGGTAAGGCAGTCTGGCACTCTCATCTCTAAGAATTTTCCACAGTTTATCGTGACCACATAGTCGAAGATTTTAGCATAGTCAATGAAGCAGAAGTATATGTTTTCCTGGAATTCCTTTGCTTTCTCCATGATCCAATGAATGTCGGCAATTTTATCTCTGGTTTCCCTGCCTTTTCTAAACCTAGCTTGTATATTTGGAAGTTCTCAGTTCACATATTACTGAAACTTAGCTTGAAGGATTTTGAGCTTGACCTTGCTAGGATGCAAAATGAGCACAATTTTATGACAGTGTGAGCACTCTTTGGTGTTGCCCTTCTTTGGGACTGGGATTAAAAACTGACCTTTTCCAGTTCTGTAACCACCACTGAGTTTTCCAAATTTGCTAACATGTTGAGTGCAGAATTTTCAGAGTATCATCCTTTAGGGTTTTAAATAGATCAGCTGGAATTCTTTCACCTCCACTAGCTTTGTTCATATAATGCTTCCAAAGGCTTGCTTGACTTCACACTCTGGAATGTCCAGATCTAGGTGAGTGATCACACCATTGTGGTTAACTGGGTCATTAAGATCTTTTTAGTGTATTCTTGCCACCTCTTCTTAATTTCTTCTGCTTCTGTTAGTTCCTTGTCATTTCTGTTCAGTATCATGTCTATCCTTGTGTGAAATATTCCCTTGATATCTCCAGTTTACTTGAAGAGATCTCTAGTCTTTCCCATTCTATTGTTTTCCTCTATTTCTTGGCATTATTCATTTAAGAAGGCCTTCTCATCTTTCCTTGCTATTCTCTGAAACTCTGCATTAGTTGTTTATATCTCTCCCTTTCTCCTTTTTCACTTCTCTTATTTTCTCAGCTATTTGTAAAATCTCCTCAGACATCCACTTAGCCTTCTTGCATTTCTTTTTCTTTGGAATGGTTTTGGTCACTGCCTCCTGTGCAATACTGTGAACTTCTGTCCATGGTTCTTCAGGCACTGTGTCTATTAGATCTAATTCCTTGAATCTATTCGTCACCTCCACTATGTGGTGGTAATGGTAAAGAATCTGCCTGTCAATGCAGGAGATGTAAGAAAAACAGGTTCAAACCCTTGGTTTGGAAGATCCCCCAGAGAAGGGAATGGCAACCCCTTCTAGTATTCTTGCCTAGAGAATCTTATGGACAGAGGAACCTGGTGGGCTATATTCTGTGGGGTCACGAAGAGTTACACCTGACCAAAGCAACTCGACACTATTATGTAATCATGAGATTAGATTTCAGTCATACCTGAATGGCCTAGTGGTTTTCCCTACTTTCCTCAATTTCAGCCTGAATTTTGCTACAAGGAGCTGATGATCTGAGCCACAGTCAGTTCCAGGTCTTGTTTTTGCTGATTGTATAGAGCTTCTCCCACCTTCGGCTACAAAGAACATAATCAATCTGATTTTGATATTGACCATCTGGTGATTTTCACATGGAGAGACGTCTTATGTCTGCTAGGATCATCATGTTCTCTCAACAAAGCTCTGTTAGCCTTTGCCCTGTTTCATTTAGTTCTCCAGCCACAAACTTGCCTATTATTCTGGGTATCTCTTGGCTTCCTATTTTTACAGTCTAATGCCCTATGATGAATAGGGCTTCTTTCTTTGTGTGTGAGTTCTGAAAGGTTTTGTAGATCTTCATGGAACCAGTCAACTTCAGCCTCTTCAGCATCAGTGGATGGGGCATAGATTTAGATTACTGTGATGATGAATGGTTTACCTTGGAAATGGACCAAGCTCATTCTGTCATTTTTGATGTTGCACAAAGTACTGCATTTCAGTATTTTCTGTTGACTGTGAGGACTACTCCATTTCTTCCAAGGGATTATTTACCATATTAGTAGATATAATGGTCATCTGAATTAAATTCATCCATTTCTGTTTGAAACTTCCCTGGTGGCTCAGACGGTAAAACATCTATCTACAATGCAGGAGACCTGGGTTCAACCCTGTGTTGGGAAGATCCTCTGGAGAAGAAAATGGCAACCCACTCCAGTACTCTTGCCTGGAAAGTCCTATGGACAGAGGAGCCTGGCAGGCCACAGCCCACGGGGTCGCAAAGAGTAGGACACAACTGAGTGGCTTCACTTTTACTTTCACTTTTCATCCCTGTTCATTTTAGTTCACTGATTCCTAAGATGTTGATATTCCTTCTTGCCATCTCCTGCTTGACCACATCCAATTTTCCTTGATTCATGGACCTAACATTTCAGGTTCCTATGAAGTATTGTTCTTTATAACTTTCGACTTTTGCCACCAGATACGTTCACAACCGAGCATCATCTCTGCTTTGGCCCAGCTGCTTCATTTTATTCTGGAACTATTAGTATTTGCCCTCTGTTCTTCCCCAGTAGCATGTTGGACACCTTCCAGCCTTGGGGGCTCATCTTCCAATGTCATATCTTTTTGCCTTTTCTTACTATTCCTGGGGTTCTCCAGGCAAGAATACTGGAGTGGGTTGCCATTTCATACTACCCTGAAACATATTTTGTCAGAGCTATTCATTATGATCTGATCATCTTGGGTGGCCCTGAATGGCATGGCTCATAGCTTTGCTGGGTTATATAAGCTTCTCCACCATGACAAGGCTGTGATCCATGAAAGGTGTATACTCAATCTTTTATTGTATGAATTAATTAGCAAAAAGTCCTAATTTTGACTCTTTTGTGAATCAAGTACTGCCCTGTGATTGCCTTGAGCACTAGGTAATTTGGTGCCCCCTACTTTAGGTAACCTTTCTTGACATTTTAAACTCCTTGTCTACTCCCAGTGGTGGGATAGGCCTGACAGTGTCATCCATCTGGCATCTTATTCAGATGAGTATCCCTTCGGCCCTCAATACCTAATTTTCCCTTTCAGGTCACTCTTTGACACTTTACCCCATATTTTGAGTCAACAAAATGCTTCAAGTAGCTCTAAAATCACTCCTGTGGTCCTTTTTGGAGGGTGCTCTAGTAGGATAGTCTAATAAGAATATCACTACCACTGACTGGCATGGTATTTTATTCACAGGATCAACAGATATCTGGCCATTGTAGTGATGTGTTGTTATACTGATTTGGTGATTGATAATGTTTATATAAAAAGAAGACCTCCAAACATATTTTTTGAGGAACATGCACATTCAAGTGGCAACTATGTATGGATTAATTAGCATTTAAGAATATAATATTTATCCTCATCATTTTTCTTATAAATGAGTTCCACTGATAGCTCCCCTCTTGCTCGCTTCTTTATTATCAAATTATTTCTCTTAATTTCCTTTGTTATAGTTTATGCTGAGTTTTTGTGAGGTAGAAAAAATAAATGTACATGCCCATTCTGCATTTTAAGTGAAAAATTACCCCTTTATGTGATCAGTAAAATTATGTTTTCTGCTTAAGTGATTCTTGAATGTATTTTTATTATTTGAGACAACAAAAAAGCTTATTTGAATGTGCTTCATTGCCAATCTTAAAATATTAAAAATTAGCCATTTTATTGTATTGTTTCTCTAAGTTTAGATTTGTTCTCAGAGTAGACTATAACTCATTAGAATGAGGCACTGATTCTAACATCCAGGCAACCATGGGAGTCAGATTCTAGAATAGTCAAGGATAT
This sequence comes from Muntiacus reevesi, assembly GCF_963930625.1. Taxonomy (NCBI): domain Eukaryota; kingdom Metazoa; phylum Chordata; class Mammalia; order Artiodactyla; family Cervidae; genus Muntiacus; species Muntiacus reevesi. The sequence goes on along the minus strand of NC_089256.1, from coordinate 4,183,959 downwards.
ATATGGAAAGAATAAAACAAGGAGGTGGAGGAAATATATGCAACATACAATATACTGCCTGCCTTTTCATAGAATTAACAGAAATGGGCATTAAAACATTTGTGTATGGTAAGAAATCAAAGGATATGGAATAGGAGTTAAAAGGGGGCGAAAGGACAAAGAAACATGTTGTCTTTAATGGTATGTATTTAGTAGCTCCAAGCTGGATGGATGTAGATGTTGCTTTCCCAGAATATTTTCAGGTGATCCCTAGGACAGGGGGCAATGGGTGGGGGTATATTTCTTAATATTCCAAATTACTAGTTTTTAAAATAAAAGGAATCTGTGTGAGTGTGTGCAAACAGGATATCTTGGAGATTACTTAATTGCTTTGGTAACTTGGTTTTACTTTAGCAAGTTGAAGATTGAACTAATAAACTTCACCTAATACTCAATGGAACAAGACTGAAAATAAATGATGATGATTTATAAATAATGATGATAATAAATGATGAAAATAAATAAACCTCTATGATGGTGACCACATGTGTTGCTGTTGTTTTTCACTCACTCAGTTGTGTCTGATTCATTGCCACCCCATGGACTGCAGCATGCCAGACTTCCCTGTCCTTCACCATCTCCTGGAGCTTTCCCAGTCATGTCCATTGAGTTGGTAATGCCATCCAACAATCTCATCCTCTGTCTTCCTCTCTCCTCCTGCTTTCAATCTTTCCCAGCATCAGGATCTTTTCTAATGAGTCAGCTCTTCGCATCAAGTGGCCAAAGCATTAGAGCTTCAGATTTCAGTTTCAGTCATTCCAGGGAATACTCATGGTTGATTTCCTTTAGGATCGACTGGTTTGATCTCCTTATAGTTCAACAGAATCTCAAGAGTCTTTTCCAGCACCACTGTTCGAAGCATCAGTTCTTCTGTGCTCAGCTTTCTTTATCATCCAATTCTCATACACATACATGACTACTGGAAAAATCATAGCTTTGACTAGCAAAATTTTGACCTTTGTTAGCAAAGCCATGTTTGTTTGTTTTAATATGCTGCTGAGGTTTGTCATAGCTTTTCTTCCAAGAAGCAAGCATCTTTTAATTTTGTGGCTGCAGTTATCATCCACAGTAATTTTGGAGCCCAAGAAAATAAAGTCTCTCACCCCTTCTATTGTCTCCATATCTATTTGCCATGAAATGATGGGGCCGAATGCCATGATCTTCATTTTCTGAATGCCATGATCTTCATTTTTTGAATGCTGAGTTTTAAGTCAGATTGTCATGCTCCTCTTTCACCTTCATGAAGAGGCTCTTTAGTTTCTCTTCATTCTCTGCCATAAGGGTGGTGTCATCTGTTTATCTAAAGTTATTGAAATTTCTCCCAGCAATCTTGATCCCAGCTTGTGCTTCATTAGCCTGGTATTTTGCATGATGTACTCTGCATATACGTTAAATAAGCGGGATGACTATATACAGCATTGACATACTCCTTGCCCAGTTTGGAACCAGTCTGTCATTCCATGTCTGATTCTAATTATTGCTTCTTGACCTGCATAAAGGTTTTTCAGGAGGCGAGTAAGCTGGTCTGGTATTCCCATCTCTTGAAAAATTTTCTACAGTTTGTTGTGATTCACACAGTCAAAGGCTTTGGCATAGTTGATGAAGCAGAAGTAGATGTTTTTTCTGGAATTCTCTTGCTTTTTCTATGATCCAACAGATGCCAGCAATTTGATCTCTGGCTCCTCTGCCTTTTCTAAATCCAGCTTATACATCTGGAAGTTCTCGATTTATGTACTGTTCAAATCTAGCTTGAAGGATTTTGAGCATTACCTTGCTAGCTTGTAAAATGAGTGCATTTGTGAGGTGGTTTGAACACTCTTTAGCATGGTTCTTCTTTGGGATTGGAAAGAATACTGACCTTTTCCATGTCTGTGGCCAATGTTGAGTTTTCCATATGTTAGAAGCTTATATTGTCAAAGAAGAGGAACAAAATGTAGCTCAGGAAAATATAGTTTAAAGTGCTAAGTCAAGATAGGATTGTTCTAATGCCAAAGATTTTAAACAGAAGAATACTGGAGAGTGATGGAAGGAATTTAAAACTAAAATTTGGGCAATATAAACACAAATGGTACTGAGAGTTGATATATATATATATATATATACATGTTTCAGCAACTGTTTTTGCGAGGCTTCATTGTGCCAAGACTATGCTAAACGTCACAGCACAATGGTGATTAAGACAGACCAGATCTTGCCCTAAGGAAGCCCACTCTCTAGTGGAAAAAATAACTGGAACTAGGGCCTCCCTCATGCTCAGTTGGTAAAGAATCTGCCTGCAATACAGGAGACCCAGGTTCAATTCCTGGGTTGGGAAGATCTGCTGAAGAAGGGATAGGCTACCCACTCTAGTATTCTGGCCTGGAGAATTCCATGGACTGTATAGTCCACGGGGTCACAATGAGTCAGACACGGCTGAGTGACTTTCACTTTCACTTTCATGTAAGTTCTAGTAAGGCTAAAGAGGCCAGCTCCAGTTGAGTACCATATAGGAATGTATGTCCTGGACTTCTAGTCATCCTATTTAAATTCCTTTCCCTAGTAATACCATACCTTTCTAAAGGTAGCACAATTTATAGTGAGAATGAAACCTACACTATGGGACACTTTTTGTTGTTGTTTATTTGCTCAATTTTGTCCAATTCTTTGTGACCCCATGGACTGCAGCACATTAGACTTCCCTGCCCTTCACTATCTCCCAGTTTGCTCAAACTCATGCCCATTGATTTGATGATGCCATCGGAACATTTGATTCTCATTATTTGTAAATTCTGTATCTGAGAATTTGCCTCTGGCTAAAATCATTTATAACCCTTAAATCAATATTCATAACATAAATATTCATTTGTGAATGTGTACATTCATAGAGAGGTAAAAAAATTGAGTCTCCCTGGATGAGCATTCTCAGATGAAGTTGAATAAAATTATTTTCTTCCTGTTTCATCTCTCATACTGCAAAGAAGTGTTCTTTTTGCAGTTCATATAGTGTCCTATTTTTCTCACTTTTGCTTTTTGTTGATTCTGCTGTTAAAAGTGTCCATTAAAACCTAGAACTAAAGTGCTATCTAGAGTTCTTTAGCACAAGGAAGCTGTGATGTGCCTTATGGTGAGAGCACAGTTGTGTCATATAAATTTTATTTAGAAGTGAGTTACAGTGCTATTGACAGTGACTTCAGGGTCAGTGAATCAACTGTATATATTAAATACGTTGCCTTTAAACAGAAATACACATAAAATAAAGTTATGTATTGTTCTATCTCTGTATTTCCCCTAAGAGCAATTCCAATTTGGTATTTGCTAATTAGTAGTCCCAGTTCATTTAACTAAAAAACTACTGCAAGCTGACTGTATATTGTTTTCCTACAGTTCTCATAACTAACATGCAATCATTCAATAATTGCATTTGATGTTAACTTATAGGCCCTATTTTCTTAAAATTTGTTAAAATTATTAACCCTTACTCCCACCAGGAAACTCCCTACCCCTTAGCAAAAGCAGGGCTATCTGACTTTGTTTGAGTCTCCTCCTTCTATTTTATTAATTTACTGATACTTTCGATCTACATTTTCTGGTATATTTTCCAACTGTCCCATATCTCATCCCACCATGGCTGCTTCCTTATATTGGAAGTGGTTATTGCAGAGACCTTTGGATTTCTCCTTAGGCAAAATTTCTGTTAATTTATTAAAGCAGTGACTTTCTTTCTCAAGTATATGGACTTTATCAATTGTATTTCTGTTACTGCCACTATTTCTTTTTTAATTGCCCTTGCAAAATTCACACAAATGCTGAAAGTCAAGAAAAAAAAAAAAGCAGTTTTTTTTTGTTCTTCTTTAACTTAAACTCTCTCCCTCAAGGTTCTTTGCAAAAACATCTATGAATAACCACTTTCACTCTAATGGTAGGGGTATTGTAGATCATTTCAATTTTAGCCAGGGAGAGAAACAAAAAAAGGAAAACATTGTTTAGGCTGCATTCTGGATGATCTTGTGTCATTGTTATTCAAAAAGCCTTTATTATAAGATTGTTTCTCATCTCTTCCTATAAATCAACTGGTGGAGATACTATAAAACAAAGATACAATTCTGTAAGAAAAGCTGGAAAAATCTAAAATCAGAATAAACTATGGATTGTATAAAAGTGTAGGTATTCACAAAAGGAGTTTATACATTTTATTTTAAGCTAATGAATCATATGAATGGTTGAGGAAAATGAGGCCATTTTTCCCCTTCTGTCAATTGTATTGGATATAGTTGATTATATCCATTACTCAATTAAAAATACTTATCTGTAAAATTTTTTTTAAAATTTAAGAGGATATTGAAGTCAAACATACTCCAAATGAAAGTAGGAAGGCTGAATCCCATTAAAATAGTAAAGATTTAGGTCCAGACATATTACTGCCTCAGGTACTAAAGATAATACTGGATAAAATCATGAAATAATGTTCCAAGACTCAAGGTCTGAGTTCATTTCTGAAAAAGTAAAATGGTTGAATTTAGAAAATGCAGTGTAGAGAAGCATGTGATAAAATCATAGAAAAATTCTAAAATTATCAAATCTAATAATCTTTAAAAACTTAGATATGGAAGCCAAAGTTACCAAAAGTCAGCATGCGTCCATTTATGATAGCTTATAGCCAAGACTTTTAAACCTATTTGCTAAGCTTATTAAACTTAATAATTTATTTGAACTCATTTATTTGTATCCTAACAAAATCTTTAAAATCTACTGTATAGTGGTAGCCTAAGATCATAGGTATGGATTTCATGATTTAAAGTTTGTAGAATAAACACTTGGCTGAATCACCTCAAGCAGGCTGTGGCAATCACGTTAACAAATATTAGGGTCTAGAGAAAGAGTTGGCAAACTGTGGCCACAGACCAAAGCTGCCCACAGCATGTCAGTGTGTAGTCCACAAGGGAAGAAAGGTTTTTACATTTTGAACAGTTGTTTAACAAAAACAAAGAATAATAATAGACAACATAATAGACATTATGTTGCCCACAAAGGCTGAAATATTTATTTTCTGCATCTATCCTTTGATGATAAGGATTTGCTAGCCCCTGGACTAGAGAAGAGTTTCTGCTTTCTATGTTTTCAGGACTCTGTCCTTGAGCCAGTGCTGTTCTGTATTTGATCAACAATCTAGAGAAATCTGAAAAGTTCTTGTTAAGTAAATGAATGTTAAAAGCTGGGAGGGCTAGCTTAAAATGAGAGATCTAAATTTGGGCACACACAAGCTTACAAGCACACTCACATATGCCAGCTGACACAAAAACTATCTAAAAAGTGGAATTTAGTGGTTATAGGTAATATATTCAATGTAAATGAAAGTGAAAATGGTTTGATGGCTACACACTTGTATTAGAAATATTATGATGCTGGTTCAGATGTGACCCATTCCTATTTAACTTAATTATACCTACAGTTATAATCTATCTACCCACCAACCAGAATCTAATGATTTGTGTAGACAAGAATTATACAATATTAATAAAATATATTTCACGTCCCAGCTAGAATGCAGCCTGAAACATTATTGATACTAAATACTTAGTTACTTAATGAATGAATAAAGGAACATATGAAAGGATCTAGTACTGTACCTTATGTATTTAATGCTATAGAAATACTGTCAATGGATTAATGAATGGCTTCATAAAATACAGTGCTATTTTACTGCATTATTAAAATTCTGTGCCTTATGCAAAAATTCATTCTTAATTAGATCAAATTAAAGTCATTTTATTCAGTTAAGAGAAATCCATATTTGAAGTTATTGATTAACTGGATTTTACTTTTCCCCTCTGTGCTTCTGTTTAGGTAATTTCTGTCTTCAAGTTTACCTATTATTGAGTTCACTGGTTCTTTCCTCGGCTGATGATTTTTTTTTTCCTTCCATCGCGGCTACTTCATTTTTAATTGTTAGTATTTCCATGATTTTTCTTATAGTTTCCATCTCTGTGCTACAATTCACCTTCTGATCTTGCATATTTAACATATATATTTGAAATTTAATTTCAGTTATTTTTATCAGTAGAAACTTTAGTTGTAATTCATTTTAAATTTCCATTGAAAATTTTGTTTTGATATTTTAAAAAATTTCCTGATAAGGTTCTAAGATCATTTTTTTCCCCGCACATATTATAACATATATTTGAAAATATTTTATGCTGATAACTACTATACCTGGAGCCTGTGTATCTTTTTCTTATACCTGTTGGTGATGCTGGTTTGTGTTCATGTTTTCCTCACTGCCTATGTACCTGACAAATAAGTGTTGTGTGTTGTATATAATGGGGAAGGAAACGGCAACTCACTCCAGTATTCTTGCCTGGAAAATCCCATGGACAGAGGAGCCTGGTAGGCTACAGTTCATGCGATCACCTAGAATTGGACACGACTGAGCGATTTCACTTTCTTTTTTTTTCTTTCTTGTATATAAAAATATATAAGATATTTAATATTTATATAAACAATTTGAGCTCTAGAAGGACAATTGTTTTTTCAAAGAGAGGTTTATTTTGCTTCTAGTCAGAACATTAGCAATCATAATAACAGGGTTTCAGATAATTCAGAGCTGAGCACAATCACTGCTTTTGGAATCCTTATCTATATAGCAGGAGATTTACCAACCTCTCCATTTTGACCCCGAATATCATATTTTTTATTTTACATGCTCTGTGCTTGAATCCTTGAACTGCTGTATGTAAGCTGATCTTTGAGTCTGCAGCTTCTCAGCCTCCTAGTTGCCTTTTGTGGAATGACAGATGTTTCAAAATGTAAAAGTTATCCCAAACACCTGATTCAAATAACTGGTATTCCCTGTGCTGTTAAATCTGTGGTGAGTAATCTTCACTGTCTTGATAGCTTCAACAACTTCAAGCAGACAAAAGCAAAATGTTGTACAGTTTTTCTAGTGGCCCTCAGTAGGAAAGTTCAGAGAAGGCAATGGCACCCCACTCCAGTACTCTTGCCGGGAGAATCCATGGAAGGTGGAGCCTGGTAGGCTGCGGTCCATGGGGTCGCTAAGAGTCAGACACGACTGAGAGACTTCACTTTTACTTTTCACTTTCATGCATTGGAGAAGGAAATGGCGACCCACTCCAGTAAGTGTTCTTGCCTGGAGAATCCCAGGGACAGGGGAGCCTGGTGGGCTGGCGTCCATAGGGTTGCACAGAGTCGGACACGACTGAAGCGACTTAGCAGCAGCAGTAGTAGGAAAGTTGATCCAAATTATCTAGTCTGCTGAATCCTTGAAAGATGGTATGTTTGTTGTCCTTATTCACTTTTTCCCTGGTGGCTCAAGCAGTAAAGAATCTGCTTGCAATGCAGGAGACTTGAATTCAGTCCCTGGGTTGGGAAGATCCCCTGGAGTGGGGAATAGCAACTCACTCCAATATTCTTTCCTAGAGAATTCCATTTGCAGAGGAGCCTGGTAGGCTATAGTCCCTGGGATCACAAAGAGTTGGGCACAACTGAGGGACACACACACACACACACACACACACACACACACACACACACACAGACGTGTTGATCTGGCTGATAGGCTTTCTCTAAAATAATATGTTTGTCACAGGAGTTTTTCACCAATTTCCATTCATCAGTTGTGCATGATAGTTTTATTTGCCTCATATCCTTTTTAAGTCATTCTTATAGATTTCTACTAATATCTTAAGACACTTGAAGAAAATTTTAACTTATATTGCCCTGAAGCCATTTTTCATTTTATCTTTAAAAAATAAATTATGTCTCATATATTTTATATTCATATTATATTTTTATTTTATATATCTTTTTTCCCTGCTGTGTATTTGGGTGTTTTATTTCTCAGTAACGTATTTTGAATAACAGAAATTTTAAATTAATGTTGTCCCAACTTATTTTTTTTTGTCTAACAATTTTTGTCTACTAAAAAATATTTGCTGCCACAACTGTAGGAAAACATCTTTCTACATAGTCTTATAGGTTATTCTTTTACTTTTCCTATTTAGATTGAAGAATCACCTGAAATTGATTTTTGAAAGTATGTAATTGACCTAGTATGATTTAACTTAAAGTATCATCCTCTTCCCTTCACTGCGTTGTCACCTGTGTCATAAATGACAATGATCATATCTGGATAAACCTATATCTCAATTATTAAGTCCATTGGCCTGCTTTTCCATTTTTACACTAATTCCACACTCTCTTAATTATACTAGCTTTATATTTACAATCTCAGTTTGTGGTAAAGTGTTTGAAGCTTGTTCTTTTCTACAAAGGTTTAGAAAAACAAATGAAGGTGTTTTAAATCCTTGAAGAGTAAAATCTGAACAGATCTATTGACAACAGAACCAAGCACATTTTACAAAAATAAATAGATCATTGTTAATTCTTTATTTCCCAGCTAAATTCAAATGAACCCAAAAACCCTTATTAATAACATCAATGAATTTTATAAAATTGTGTATCATAAGTCTGTCAGAACAAGCTTCAACAAATCATACATTTCTAAAGAATAAATTTTGGAATAAATGCAACCATTTTAAACATCCTCTCATTTTGATATAGAATCATGAGACTGACCGATGCAAAGGGTATTCTGTGTAGCATGTTTAAAATACAGCAGAAAGGAATTGGGAGGCAGAGTATTAGGGTGTATGTGAGGGAAAGAAGAATGAATAAATGACCATTTTGGAGACTTCCCCCCAAAACAGAGGTAGTTGGAAGTTTAAATCCTGGAGGAGATGAATAGAGGGACCTTGCATACTCCATAAAATAGCAACAGAAACCGATGGACCGTATAAAGCAGAAGCCTGGGGTCGTTGTTCTTATGCTTCAGTGGGAGAGTCAGGCAAACCTTTACACTCTCTGAGGCTTCAAGAAAAAAGAAAATTGCTTGTCTTGTAGAGAAAGAGCAAGTAAAAACTCACTTAGATCAGAAGGTGAGCCCCTAGTGCATCTGGTTCTGACACTATGGATTTGATCTCCTTATGGGACAAAGCTCTTGGACAACTCATATAAGGCCTGCTTTTGGATTATGATCTTCAGGGAAAATAGTAATTGAGACAACCTTGAATTACTTGATAAAAGAAGTGAGGTTGTGGCAGGGTTTGAAATTAAAACTTCCTTGGAAATGAGTGTGCAAGAGTAAGTTTATATTCTCATATTCAGATAAATTTTTGTGTAAACTCCTTTTAAAACATTGCCCTTTGACACTATCAAAGTTATATTTTCTAACTCAGCCAATCTTTATCTTTGCTACACATCCTTTCATATTGGTTTTCATTTTGTTTCATCTGAAGGAGAAACAGTTGAATTTGTAGCCTTCAAAAATGTTTGTAGTGGGTGGAAATGAGCTACTCTCCCATAAACTGCACAACAGATTTTAACAAAAGTGTGTCCCAAATTCTCTATCACCCATACTGACATTTATTAATCATGTGTTTATTAGCAAGCAAGCACAAAACCATTGAAGCTGTTCATTCTGTCAACTTGAATGAATAGCTATGTCTTATTAGGTGTCCTGGCCACATCTTAAAAAATTCATGTAAGTCAGATCCTCAACTTTCCAGAGCCAGGCAGGATTTTATAACCACTGGGGTTGGCATCACAGATTCACATAAACCAAGTGGTTGAACACAGTGTATTTTAAAAGTCAAGCCTCTAGTGCCATCCCCATGTTTCTGTCCCACCTCTCTAGGTTTCTATATGCTGCTAATCTGTGTGTGGGAAATGTTTCAAAATATTTTAGCCATTTCACACAACTGAAACACATTTGAATTTATCAAAGAAAACATATTTGAAGTATTTATCATGCTAGTCAATGGAACATTATTTTTACCAATAAAAATCCGTTTCCTAAAAAAAAAAAAAAAAAAAAAAAAAAAAATCCGTTTCCTACATTTGCAATATCAATTTTACAAATGTAGGTTGTTGATTAGATTTAGATTAAAAATCTTGTAAGAGCCATCTCTGACACACAGTTTTTATGAAATAATGCTAACCAGCTATGTACAGACTATGTATTCTGAGTTAGTCTGCTAGCTATATAAGATTATATTTTAACCAAGATAACACCCACATAATACCACACTGTATATAATAAAGTATTTTAAAGTTAGTTGTAAATATTGTAGAAATTAGTCTCATTAAATTGCAGAAATATCAAGTTACTTTATTAATATGGAGGAGTGGGAAGAAGTGTGGAGATTAATGGATTAAGATGTTAAAAAATGCAAGTTATTATCAAACTGAAGCTATATTTTGCATCTTAAAAAATATATCAAAAACACTATTAAACTGTATGACATTCCTGAAATAGTAAATTTATTCTGGGGCAATGAAAGAACAGTGAGTACCAGTTAAGTTGATCAGTCGTGTCTGACTCTTCGCAATCCCATGGACTGTAGCCTACCAGGCTCCTCCATCCATGGGATTTCCCAGGCAAGGGTACTGGAGTTGGTAGCCATTTCCTTCTCCAGGGGATCTTCCTGACCCTGAGATTAAACCAGGTCTCCCGCATTGCAGGCAGACACTTTACCATCTGAGCCACCAGGGAAGCCCTAATGAAAGAATATCCTCATTTAATTGATTTGAAGATAACAATATAAGGGAAACAAGCATAAAGTATAATTTAAAAATGAGTACTGTTAATGAAATAGGAAGAAAGAGGGCAGGGCACAACCTTTAAAAGAATGACATAGCTGTTGGGGATGTGACATAAACTGGCTAGAACCCACTAGGCCCATGATGCCAGATTTGGCTTTCAATAAACCTTGATCCTCTTTATACTCTCATTGCAATTCATTAACATCCAGCTGGCACTAGTGGTATAGAGCCCTCCTGCCAGTGCAGGAGCTATAAGAGACATGGGTTCGATCTCTGGGTGGAGAAGATCCCCTGGAGAAGGGCATGGCAACCCATTCCAGTGTTCTTGCCTGGAGGATCCCATGCACAGAAGAGCCTGGTGGGCTACCATCCATAGCGCTGCAAAGAGTCAGACATGACTGAAGCTACTTAGCATGCAAGCCTCCATCCTCTTTATACACCCACTGTAAATTATTAGCATTTAAATGACACACCCACAGTACCATGACAGTTCTAAAGTGAAAAGTGAAAGTGTTAGTCACTCAGTCCTGTGGGACTCTTTGTGACCCTATGGACTGCAGTACATGGAATTCTCCAGACAGGAATACTAAAATGGGTCACCATGCCCTTCTCCAAAGGATCTTCCTGACCCAGGGGTTGAACCCAGGTCTCCTGCATTGCAGGCATATTCCTTACTATCTGAGTCACCAGGAAAGCAGGTCAGTTCTGAGCCAACCATAAAAGGTCAAAGAGTGGGCAATGGCCCAGTTCCTGGAAATCCCCACCCCTTCCATAAAATAGTTGAAATAATCATCACACTCATTAGCCTATGAAATTATCCAGCCCATAAAAACTAACCACCTCATATTGCAGGGCCTCTCAGCACCTTTTGAGATGGCCCACACTCTGTCTATAGAATATATTTCTCTCCAAACAGACCCTCTTTTTACCTATCATTTTGTCTCTCACTGAATCCTTTCTCTGTGGTGAGATACATCAAGAACCTGATCTTCATTAAGCCTTGAGACCAGGTGTGTGTGCTCTCAATTAAAAGACTGCAGGTTCAAGTCTCAACAAGTTGTGCAATTTCATGGTTATCCCCACTTAACAGTTGACAAAAATATGTCACATCGTTTAATATAGCTTTTGGTAAAGAATTTCAAATATAGTTAATTATATTACCCTTCATAATGTATTCTTTATGTATTGCAGAAGATTGATGTAAATTACTTAGTTTTTAAGTAGTATCTCATACAAATCTCATATAAGAAATATTAACAGGGAGGCCTGGTTCATGGGGTCGCAAAGAGTCGGACATTACCGAGCGGCTGAACTGAACTGAACTGAATACCTAATACAGTTAAAAATGTTGATATAGTTAAAATTATCATTGTAGTTCAAATTTAATAGTTGAATTGACATTGAGTTTGCAAGAAAAGGATATAAATTGACAGAAAATAACATATCAGTGAACTGATTTCCAGAGGCAAGTTTATTTTTCCTTTGAAAGTAATATTTCTAACAGTTCACCCCTCTGGAAAAAAGGGGATCTACTGTATTTACTTTTTCCTGACTTTGTGTAACATTTGGGAAATCCATTTGGGACTCATTCTCAGCAGAATAGTGACAAATGTATGTTAAGCACTGTAATAAAATTATTATCAACAATATATAGCGTTTGCAATGCACTTAAAACCTTGTTAATATTTTGATATCTATTGATGATCTTGTTAGTATCATCCTGTTGAAAATGACTCATCATTCCTATTTAACTTTAATTTTCACTTTCAAATGCAATGTGAAAATTAATAGTTTCATGACATAAAAATTTTTTAGCATGTTATTTAATTGAATTTCTATACAGTGATATACAAAATGGAATAACTAAGATGATAAAACAAGATACAATCTAAGTGTCTAAGAAATTTATTTTCAAGTGAGTATTCATTTGTTTCCTATTCTAAAATAAATCTGAATTTTGTCAGTTTCTCCCCCAACCCACTCCAGAAACTTAATGGAATTGCATTCAGTACATAAGCAATGTTTTAGGAAGAAAAAAAAAATTGATTATTCTAAATGTTGACAAAGCAAACTTTGTCCCAGATAAGATATGTTAGCAAAAATATTTTTAAAAAATACAGGAAACTTTTCTTTGTTTAAGCGAAATTGATCACTCAGATAGATACAGAAGAAAGTAATTTCAATGTTTTAGAAGCTTAGATGCTAATCACTCCCTCTCTTGAGGGGCTTACTTATTTTCTTTTGTGTGTTGTTTTTCCCTTTCTGCCTAAATCTTTAGAGACTGAAATAGCTTTAAGACAGAAATGATAACTTGAGGGTGTTTTTTAGCACATAATTTAACAGTACATATAAGGAAAAGGAATAGGATAAGCATGAGGCATGCTATATCTTCAGCTTGAATAAAGTTCAATGACCAGAAGAACACTTCAAAAATCAAATCATATAAAATATTTAAAAGATTTTGATGCTAACAAGGATTGAGAAAGCTGTTGAGGTCAGAGTAAGTGCAGAACCATAAGGTACAATGCTATAACTGTGTTGTTAACATGTTCAAGGAGGAACCTTGAAGTCTAAAACAAACAGCATTTTAGTCTCCATGTAATCTGAGTGATCCTTTTCGATTATAAGTCAAATAATGGCTTCCTCTCTCCTTCAGAATAAATCTAGGTCCTTCGCTGGGCTTTCATATGCCCCTCTCCTTTTCTGACTGCTCCCCCTTCTCCATGCTCCTGCTACACTGGCCTTCAGATGTGTCTTTGAACATACCACCTCTTCTAAGCCTCAGGGACTTTGTCCCCACTGTTTTTTCTACCAGGAAAATTCTTATATTGGCCAAATAAAGCCAGATCTCAATTCTTTGCTTCAGTCAGTGCCTAGTCAGGAATACAGAAGCCCCTCTAGATAATTCAAACAGAGAAATTCAATGATAGTACACGCATACAAAAGAGATAGAAGGGCTAGGAGGATAAACAGAAAGGATATTACTCAAAGATTAAAACCTGTTGCCATCTGTGTTAGGTAGAATACAGCTCTCATGCCTCTAAAGATATCTATGTCCTAAAAAAGATCTTCACGACCCAGATAATCACAATGGTATGATCACTCACGTAGAGCCAGACATCCTGGAATGTGTAGTCAAGTGGGCCTTAGAAAGCATCACTATGAACAAAGCTAGTGGAGGTGATGGCATTCCAGTTGATCTATTTCAAATCCTGAAAGATGATGTTGTGAAAGTGCTGCACTCAATATGCCAGAAAATTTGGAAAACTCAGCAGTAGCCACAGGACTGGAAAAGGTCTGTTTTCATTCCAATCCCTAAGAAAGGCAATTCCAAAGAATGCTCCAACTACCACACAATGGCACTCATCTCATTCACTAGTAAAGTAATGCTCAAAATTCTCCAAGCCAGGCTTCAGCAATACGTGAACCAAGAACTTCCAGATGTTCAAGCTGGTTTTAGGAAAGGCAGAGGAACCAGAGATCAAATTGCCAATATCTGCTGGATCATTGAAAAAGCAAGAGAGTTCCAGAAAAACATATATTTCTGCTTTATTGACTACGCCAAAGCTTTCAACTGTGTGGATCACAATAAACTGTGGAAAATTCTGAAAGAGGTGGGAATACCAGACCACCTGACATGCCTCTTGAGAAATCTGTATGCAAGTCAGGAAGCAACAGTTAGAACTGGACATGGAACAACAGACTGGTTCCAAATAGGAAAAGGAGTACATCAAGGCTGTATTTTGCTACCCTGCTTATTTAACTTATATCCAGAGTACATCATGAGAGTTGGTCTGGAAGGAGCACAAGCTGGAATCAAGATTGCTGGCAGAAATATCAATGACCTCAGATATGCAGGTGAGACCACCTTTATGGTAGAAAGTGAAGAAGAACTAAAGAGCCTCCTGATGAAAGTGAAAGAGGAAGGTGAAAAAGTTGACTTAAAGCTCAACATTCGGAAAACTAAGGTCATGGCATCTGGTCCCATCACCTCATGGGAAATAGATGGGGAGACAGTGAAAACAGTGTCAGACTTTATTTTGGGGGTATCCAAAATCACTGCAGATGGTGACTGCAACCATGAAATTAAAAGACACTTACTCCTTGGAAGGAAAGTGATGACCACCCTAGATAGTGTATTAAAAAGCAGAGACATTACTTTGCCAACAAAGTTCCATCTGGTCAAGGCTATGGTTTTTCCAGTGGTCATGTATGGATGTGAGAGTTGGACTGTGAAGAAAGCTGAGCACCGAGGAACTGATGCTTTTGAACTGTGGTGTTGGAGAAGACTCTTGAGAGTCCCTTGGACTGCAAGGAGATCCAACCAGTCCATCCTGAAGGAGATAAGTCCTGGGTGTTCATTGGAAGGACTGATGCTGAAGATGAAACTCCAATACTTTGGCCACCTCATGGGAAGAGTTGACTCACTGGAAAAGACCCTGATGCTGGGAGGGATTGGGGGCAGGAGGAGAAAGGGAAAACAGAGGATGAGATGCCTCGATGGCATCACCAACTCGATGGGCATGAGTTTGAATAAACTCCAGGAGTTTGTGCTGGATAGGGAGGCCTGGCGTGCTACGATTCATGGGGTCGCAAAGAGTCGGACACGACTGAGCGGCTGAACTGAACTGAACTGAATTTCTGAAAACTGTGAATATGCTATATGAATAAGGCAATCTGAAGTTCCATTGCAGGTGGAATTAAAAGTACTAAGCAGCTGACCTTAAAATAAGGAGAGTGTCTTCCATTATCTGGTAGGCAGAATGTATGTGTGTATGTGTTCGGTCATGTCTGACTCTGCAACCCCATGGAGTGTAGCCTGCCAGGCTCCTCTGTCCATGGAATTTTCCAGGCAAGAATATTGAGTGGAAATATACCTTTTCCTACTACAGAAGGCAGAATGTATACTGAACCCTTGAGCAATATGTGTTTGAACCACATGGGTCCAGTTATAGTGGGATATTTTTCAGTAGTACTATAGCCCTACATGGCCTCTGGTTGGCTGAATCCACAGATGTGGAGGAATCGTGTATATGGATTCCCTACTATAAATTACAAGAGGACTAGCTCCTGAGTTGTTCACGAGTCAGCTGTAATTACACTGGTTGTTATAAGTGGAAGAGGGAGGCAGAAGTGTTGAGAGGTTTGAAGATGCTACTCTGCTAGTTTTGAAAATGGAGGAAAGGGTGCTACCAAGATTCATAGCAATCTCTCAAGGCTGGAAAAATTGTGGAACCAATTCTGCACTCAAACCTCCAGAAGGAAAATAGCACTGCTATCATCATGCTTTTAGTCTAGAGGGACCTAGTTTGGATTTCTTACCTCCAAAACTGAAAGAAAATATAT
The DNA here is from genome assembly GCF_963930625.1 of Muntiacus reevesi. NCBI lineage: Eukaryota > Metazoa > Chordata > Mammalia > Artiodactyla > Cervidae > Muntiacus > Muntiacus reevesi. Next base: position 4,167,978 of record NC_089256.1, on the reverse strand, counting down.
TTGTGTTGTTTAAGCCACTTAATGTAGTGATTTGTTACAGTAGAAACTAATACACTACCCTGGAACCTATAAAACCACATGCCTATCTGAGCTGGTGGTAAGGCAAACCATGTAAGTATCTCACACACACACACACACACACACACACACACACACACACAATTCAGGACCTGCAATTTCCTTATTTATAATAGTTTTGATTACTACAGGCTGGCTCATATTCGCTGGGCTTTTATATTCATTTTTAGGGTTTTAACTTCCACCTGTATGTTTATGCTTCTCGGTCTATTGTTTTATCCCTGAATGCTCTATAGTGTCAAACTTATATATCTTTTTTTTTTTCTGGATTTTTTTTTTAATGGATGTTCATATTAGGCTTCCCTGGTGTCTCAGACACTAAAGAATTCGCCTGCAATCCAGGAGACCTGGGTTCGATCCCTGGGTTCGGAAGATCCCCTAGAGAAGGAAATGGAAACCTACTCTAGTATTCTTGCCTGGAAAATTCCATGGACAGTGGCGGGCTACAGTCCACGGGGTTTCAAAGAGATGGACACGACTGAGCAACTAAGACAAGGCTAACCCAAACTCATTATGTTCAAAGTAAGACTCAGATTCTAAAAATAAGCCTGTATTTATCCTGCTTACTCCTCAAATTCCCAAAACAGTCTGCATTCCTTTGTGCTCCTTATTTTGTTGAAAGGCCTACTGTCACTTGATGTTTTAAATTCAAAAGTGAGACACATATTTCAGCATGTATCAATCATAACCTATGCGCTATTTTATATCCTGTTTTTTCACTTTTCTCTTCCTCACCATCGAAATCATGCTAACTCCCACTGTGCTAACTATTCTTGCTTTTCTTACTTCTTGTACTGCCTTCCATTTTCTATTCTATTGATTTTCTAATGGTTTCTATTCTTGCCTGCCTCCATCTTTTGAACAATTTTTGACTTTTACAGTTTGACAGGATCTTATCTTATAAGTTCCTCCTTCAAATGATAGAATTTCAGAGCCACTCTTTCTTAGTCTCCCGTGCAGTTAGTCTGTATTTTTGTGATGTGGACTGCATCACTTAGATACATGTGGATGCAATTCTAGTTCTGTAGTGAGCGGTAAGGTGGCTATTGTGCTGTAAGAGGTGGTGGCAGCTCTGGTGGCACAGTTTTCAACATCAGGTCATTCTTTTGCAGAGTCTGGGTTGATTACTGTCACCAGGGGAAGGCTCCTTCACTAACCTAGTGTGTGATGAAGTTCTCAATATTTCTTCAGTAAATTTAATCTCAAACCTGTTTCTCTAGACATCTCAATGATTCTATGAGCTAATATCCTTTAGCAAATCTTTTGCTGGTTAACTAGCCATAGTTAGTATTAGTGTTAGTTGCTCAGTTGTGTCTGACTCTTTGCATCCCCACGGAATGTAGCCCACTAGTTTCCTCTGTACATGAGATTCTCTAAGCAAGAATACTCGAGTGGATTGCCATTCCCTTCTCCAGGGGATCTTCCTGACTCAGGAATCGAACCCAGGTCTGCCGCATTGAAGCCCAACTAGTCATAAATATACAGAATTATTTTATATTCTATATTATGGCTACATGCTCTTTAAAAGTGAAAATTGAATTCTACTGCCAAACCTCATCACTGGTGAGTTCCTTCAGTGATACACAGCAAGATAAAGTCCTGGCTGCTTTAAATTATATACAAGCTCCGCTGTAACCACACTTCAGTCTTGGTTTCTATTCTCTCTCATCTTGTGCTCCTTGTTAAGTTTTAAAACTCTGAGATTCTTGCTCCTGATTCTATCTAAAATATTCAGCTCCCCTCCTTAATCACTAAGTTTCTGCCAATCTTCTAAAACTCAAACCAAGCATGATCTCCTCCAAGCAGCCTACTCAAGAAGTGGTAGGGGAGACACATGGACACAGAATTGTATATAATGAAGAAAATATTATAACAGAGGACAGTTCAGGGAGCTGTGAAGTCAAAAGAATGGCATCTTGCCCAAAACAGGATAGTGGAGTTGGGTAAAGAAATGACTACTTCTTGAGTCCCTTGACATAGGCTAAAAATATCATTATCAGTTAAATGTGTGTATTCCCCATACCTAGCTGCACCTGCTATCTCATACATGTTTGAGTGATTCTGATATGAATATGAGTACAGCTGTATGTGAATCAAATTATATGTATAACCAAAACAGGAAGAGACAAGGATAAGGAAAATTATTTCTCTCTCAAGGCAGAGGGAACACTAGAGACATTTTACTTCTTTTAGGATGGTTTGTGAGAAGGAAAATTTGTGAACAAATAGGTTTAGAAAATATTGCAGAATGCCTCTCTTCTTGGAGATTTACTATATTCATTGGAATATTAAAGATTCTGATAAATCATTCAGTATTAAAAATGTCTAGGTTTATTTCACTGTTTTTTTAGCACTGCATACTAACAGGTTAAGGAAATAAGGTTCTGAGGAATCTGCTAAATGATGGTGTATAGGTAAAAACAGAGCCAGCAATGTCTCTCCCTATTATTTTCTCTGTCATTTTCAGTACAGTGGTAATGGGAGTCCATTTTATTATTCCATTTTACACCCTTTTCCAGTGTTCAGAAAGCTGTACTTTAAATGTTTTATTTGGGAGAAGAGCATAGTGCTTTCAGCCCTGATCAGAATCAATGATGACATTGCTAAGCCTCAGCAAAAGATATTTGAAGTAAACCTGTTCCTTCAACCCATTCATTTAAAATTGATCTTTCAAAATTGACCCATGCAGCTGTCAACAATCCTCACTTTAATACAGATTTGACTCAGTGTCAAATAAACCAAATAATCATCCTTCTGAAGCAGAGGAAGGAAAGTTAGCAGACAGTAAAATTGACACTCTTGAAGAATAATTTGTTTTAAAATGATGACTAACATAATTTTCATGAGTCTACACATTACAATAAAAGCTATGTGTCTGTAAGGAACTGATTTCTTACCAAAATCACAGCTAGAACTTTTTTTTCTTTCCCCAAAGTAACTATCTATGGAAATGTGGCAACCTTGTTGGAAAATGTACGTGGATAAAAAGCATGTTTCATTTATTAGTAATTACTAATTTTTCTCTCTCATAATAGAGGTGGCTAGTTGATTCTTTCCCTATGTATTATTAATTCTTAGCTTGGAAAAATGACCACCCATAATAAGACATTTCTGCATTTTTCTTACTGCTAGATGTAAAGATGTGACTACCTTCTATTCAATGAGACATAAATGGATATTTTCTGTGTCAGTTTTAGTAATTTCCTTAGCAGAGCTCTGGACACACCTTTCCTGTATTCAGAAAACTCTATTAGAGAAGAAACACTGCACCAGGAGGATAAGGGTCACATTAGAGAGGTGGGAAATGAATACACTGGAAGAATCCCAGCTGTAGTATTAATAGATTGTTTTTCCAAAAATGAGCTAAGCAATATTTTACATCTCAGAGTTCTAGAACCTGTTGCCTGTTATTGTTGCCACCACCCATAATGAAGTAGAGTGGTTTCCTTTCCACTAGAAACTGGGTGAGACTGTGATGAACTGCAGGGAGAGAACGTGGTAGAAGTGACACTTCTAGATCTAGATCACATCTAGATCACATCTAGATCATAAAAGGAGATGTAGCATTACCTGGGTTCATTCTCACTTATTCTTAGGACTCAGACCCATGCCGTGAAGAAGCGTGTGTGAAAAGCCAGCATGGGAGAGACACACCACCAGATTTATACTGAACATGGTTTCATATAAATCCAGCTCCCAGTCTTTGAATCTTCTGGTGGATGCTCAACACCAGAGCAAACGCACACACAATCCTATGACTCATTCAAATTCCTCACACACACAGACTGAGCCTGTTGCTTGTTTTAGGTCACTGCATTTGGGAGTAATTTTGCTACAGAGTCAGATAAAGTGAAATAATGCATTACTTGGGGTTTTGTGGTTTAGTACTGCCATTATAAAACCTGGAATAAATGGCTCTAATGTGAAAAATAAATAAATATTATCATATTTAAGCTACAGTTATTCAGGGCTTGTTATTTTGACTACTTAGAGTTGAAAGTAATCCAGCCTTGCTTGTGCTCTTCCTTCATGCCCTGTGCATGTCCGTTACCCAAAGCTCTATCTTGAATGCAGATATTGCCATGAGCTCCAGATTTGTGCAGTCAACTGCTTTTAGGAAGATCAGATGCAACATAGATAACTCAACTCAAACTCATTTACATTTCTCCACAATCTGACCTACTTTTCATAATCTATACTTTAGTTAAAGACATCATCAAACACTCAGTCAATTAAAACACTAGGTGTTCCTCCTTTCCTCTCTTCCATTCATATAATTGTCTACCTTCAAAACCAAGGCCTACTAAGATTTTCCCTTCTTCAGTACACATTTCAGTTCAGTCACTGAGTCATGTCCAACTCTTTGCGACGCCGTGGGCTACAGCATGTCAGGCTTCCCTGTCTATCACTAACTCCAGGAGTTTGCTCAAACTCATGTCCACTGAGTCAGTGATGCCATCCAACCATCTAATTCTCCATCATCCTCTTCTCCTCCTACTTTCAAACTTTCCCAGCATCAGGGTCTTTTTCAATGAGTCAGTTCTTCACATCAGGTGTCCAAATTATTGGAGTTTCAGCTTCTGAATCAGTCCTTCCAATGAATATCCAGGACTGATTTCCTTTAGATTGACTGGTTTGTTCTCTTTGCAGTCCAAGGGACTCTCAAGAGTCTTCTCCAACACCACAGTTCAAAAGCATCAGTTCTTCAGCACTTAGCTTTCTTTATGGACCAACTCTCACATCCATACATGACTACTGGAATGTCATAATTCTATTATTATTTCCTTTTTAATGTATGCAGTAGCTTCCCTGTTTGTCTGTATACTATACTATGTATATAATATATACCAACAGGGATAGAACTCAAGTCTCCTGCATTGCAGGCAGGTTCTTTACCCTCTGAGCCACCAGGGAAGCCCCACACATATATAGATAACTTAACCTATATATTATATTATGCAATAATATCACCAATCCATCCTCCATTGTACAGCTAAACAAAAGCTTTTCCAAAATAAAAATGTCATCATATCAGTTCCCTGATAACGGAGATCTAGCTTACATCTCCCATTTGACTTTGCATCATAATTCTAGTAATAGAGAACTGAGACTAATGAAGATAATTCTTTTCTGTATTCTCCCAGCACCATTTTCATATATTGGCCAGAACTTATAACTTAGAATTCCGTGTTTCTCCCTTTTTAATGTGCTATCTAGAAGGCATTGAGTGCATTTTTCCCACATATATTTTCTAGCCTAATTCCTGGAGTATTATACACACTCATGAATATTTTTGGAATCAGTTAACTACTGAACAGTTTATTGGCTTAAAGTTTTCACCAACTGTTTCCCTTTCCACCATTTATTCTAACAATGAGAAAAAGGATCCATTGCCTCTTTTACTTAGTACTGTTCTCCATTATAAAATTTGCTTTTTTTTGTAATGTGCAAACACGTGGTAATGTGTGCTCAGTCATCTCTGATGCTTCTCGACCCCGTGAACTGTGGCCTGCTGGGCTCCTCTATCCTTGGGATTTTTCAGGCAAGAATATTGCAGTGGGTTGCCATTTCCTTTTCCAGGGGACCAACTCAGGGATTGAATCTGTGTCTCTTGCACCTTCTGCATTGTCAGGCAGATTCTTTACCACTGTACTACCTGGGAAGCTCCATATTTATGACAGCATCCATTTATCCAATCCAGAGTAAAAAATGATTTACTATGAAGTTAATGAGGCTTAAGCTGTAGGGTCACTTAATTACATAACCTCACTAAAATCATGTATCTAATTTTTCCCTTAATTTTTATTCTTCTTCAAACACAGTTTCCCAAATTATATACATGCCCCACAAAATCTGAATTTTTTCCTGTTACAATTAGAAGTTATTAAGTACCTACCATTTGACAGAGACTGTACTACATCTGCACAAATTCACCAAAAAATGAAATGTATTTAATTCTATATAATTATATTTCTTAAAGACATGCAGGAGGTCATGCTCACTACACATCAGATTATCACAATATCTTTTAATGTATGGTCTCTCTATTGTATTCTCCTCATTATTAACAGAATTAATCTCAGACTCTTAGAAATCTAATCTCAGCATGCCCTTTTGGGCCATATAGCCTGCAACTTCCCCATTTCCTAAATACTGCTTTACCCCACTAACTATATGTTCAATGTAGACTAAGCTTTTCCTTATTATTATTATATTAATATATTAACAATGCTCTGGTTGTCACTCTGGCTTAAGTTCTTTTCCTCCAGTATCCAGTTTCTATAATACCATCTAAAACACTCTCCAGCTCAAATTGGCAGACTTAATACTACTTCCTTTGCCTTCTGAGTAATGTGATCATACTTTTTGAATGGTGTTCATCTCACTGTTTTAATTAGGAGATAGTAGTTAGAACTATATTCACTGATAGAAAGCACAGCATTGATAATAGTGACTTAATTATTTTGTTTGCTCATCTAGACCTTTTCTCTACCCATTTCCCCTCTGCAGTTGTCCAGGAAACATGGTTTGTGCAGACAGCTTCATTATACCTCTTTTCTCCTCTAGAATCTGCTTGAGTTCAGCCAAGTGGAGGTACTGTCAGGAAATTAATATTTGAAAGGGGAGGGAGCAGCCAGAGTGCCTATTCTCCCTTTGCTTCCTGCCTGGCCTTGGCAGTGGCTCCATCCTTCTGCTTGTAACCTCATATCCTGGTGAGTGACCTTTCTGCTGATCCCAGCTCTTGCTTCTTGTCAAGTTCTGACATCATCTCCCGCCTTTTGTCATGTCAGGCAAGGGAGAGGTAATGACTTTCTGCTCTTGCTGAACCAGGGTGCTTCATCATCTTTAGTTCCTTTAACCTTGACCTCACCATTAAAAATAGTCCCTTTGTTACATTCATTACATTAAAAGAAAAAAAAAAACCAACCCTCTGTGAGGATTTTGCTCCCTGCAAAGAGTATTGGGTATCAAGTTTGAACTCAGATTACAACCTTAAAAATGTATCTGATTATCTGTCTTTTCTTGTAATGACAAGTACTTTTGACAGAATGAAGAAGGAAAATCATGCCAACATTAAAAATTGAATAAATACTTTTTTTCCTATAAAGCATTCCCTTATTGACAGTTAGCATTAGATTATTTTATATTAGCCCTTGCATATCTATTTATACCTTCAAATTATACCATGTTTTTATGACAGCATGAGATTTTACTGTCTTCTTAGAGAAAAGAAGGAAAAATTATTGTGTTCTTCATATAAAAACTTTTTGTCATAAATAGCTCTTTCATTTCAGAAATATCTGTCACAGAGTGGATTTCATGAGGAAATTAAGTTTTAGAGCACAGCTGAGGGAAAATAATACCTGCCTAGGAGTCAGAAGCTAAGTCATAGTTCTACTTCTAAGAAATCGCTTTTGTGACCTTTCTAAACTCTTATTAGTTTTCTCATCCTGAAATGGAAAGTTTAAGGCACCACATCTTTGGTTTCTTTACAAAAGGTTTGCAATTTTGGAATTCTGTGAGAAATTTTTGGTTATAAAGATATAGGTTCTGAAACTATCACAAACCTCTCCCCATCGGCATGACTTGGGGCAAGTCTTTGAAGAAATCATATACCCAGGGGAGATGTCAAAGGTTTAAGATACTGCCCTTAGAATCACTTCTAGCCCTCTGATGAAGTTACAAACAATAGAAAACCCTAAACTGATTGAAGGCTGCCTTGAAATCCTGAGAGGAAGAGCTAGATGGACCGGAACAACCACCTTTTAAAGTGACATTACCCCTCATTGCCTTGAGACCATCATCGCTTGCATTTTTGGGTTGAAATGTCATGGCAACAGCCTTAGCTAGATCATGGTACTGGAAGCCATACTCAAATATCAGAGTGTTCACAGACTCTATGTCTAAATTCTCATCCTGCATGAGTAATTGAAAGGCCACTAGCTCAGACATAGTGATGCCTCCAGCCCTGTTATTAATGATTTTCAATATTCTCATTTACTTTCACTCATATAATACAAGTAATCTGCCTTATAAACTTAAAGGAAAAAATAAAGGGATAAAATTAATTAATATGTATAAACATTCTTAAAATAGTTTTTTTTTTTAAGTGGCAAATACAATATTTTTTTTACTTTAGTAGTAAAAGTTTTGAAAGAAGTTTGTATTATAATCATTCTTTTTAATGTGTTTTTCCCACTAGAGAGCAGAACTCATGACTAGTAGGACTTATATTAGAACAATCAGAGCCTGGGCCTTAAAAATGGAACAAAGTAGGCAGTTGCTTCTCAGACTCTGTGATAGGGTTGCTATTATTTTAACTTACTTCCCTTTTCCTGTTAAATACAGCATCATGGATATTATAGACTTCTTGGGTGGCACAATGGGTAAAGAAAATGCCTGCCAAGTAGAGACACAAACTCAAACCCTGGGTCCAGGATTACCTGGAGTGGCAAATTGCAACTACTCCAGTATTCTTCCCTGGAAAATTCCATGGACAGATAAGCCTGGTGGGCTACAGTCTATGGGGTCTCAAAAGAGTCAGATATGACTGAACATTCACATACACATGGGTATTATGGTATATGGATTCCAAAGTCCAGTAAGGTATGATATTCTGGGATAGAAAGAAATTATCTTCTCCACAGGTGGGATGGATGCTTACAACCATGGGAACCCAAGTTCTAGAACATGTTCCTCCATGGTTACACTTTAATGTCAATCTAACTTTTATTTTTATTTGTTGCCTGTGCTCTGTGTTCATAAATAAGATTAATTTATTTCTATTATATGTATAGTGTTGGGTCCAGAGGTTAGACGGTCCAAGTGACCATTCATACTCAGAACAAAATTTCAGGCATCTTTGTCACAAGTGTGAGTGTATGTGAAGAATGCACGGTGTTCAGGTCAAACCCAAATAGCACAATTTAAAAAAAAGTTATTCATTTGGGGCAGAGATTTGTAATACAACTCATGAAAATACTATAGTACTATTAAGACAAATGTCATATCCAGAAATGATTAGGCCCCATTAGGCTTGCTAAACAGCTTTGCTAACAAAGATAACAACATTTGTGAATAGTAAGAAGGGTATCTGTCAATTTTACTCATGTCACCAATATTTTTAAAAAGTTATAATTTATGAGGTCTATTCTAATAAGTTCTAAGTGTTACAATCTATTTTATCAAATGAAAAATTAAATGGTAATTTGTATTTATAAATATAACGATTTAAACTGAAGACTAAATTTGTAAAAATAATTTTACCTATTTGAAATTATTAAAATATTTTAATTTCATTGTCATATTTATAAGAATATGTTATTGCTAATTTGGTGTGAAACTAATATTACATTTATTTTTAAATGTCATAAATTATAATATATATCTTGTACCATATTTTTTTTTCCTGCTGTTCAATACCCAAAATACTCATTCCATATGATAGTTTAAAACTATTTTAAAGAAAGCTTTGTTAAATGCTGTTAAGAATGTGATGGGGTTGGGGATAGTAAGAATAAATTAACTTAGCATTGCTGCTGCTGCTGCTTCAGTCGTGTCCGACTCTGTGCGACCCCATAGACAGCAGCCCACCAGGCTCCCCCGTCCCTGGGATTCTCCAGGCAAGAGTACTGGAGTGGGGTGCTATTGCCTTCTCCGAACTTAGCACTAGGGAAATATAAAAATGATATAGGAATTAGTAAGTGTTTCCATCTCTAGAAACACAGAGGTAGAAAGAAACATTTAGAGACAGAATCCTCTAAATAGTGAATAAAACATAATATACACAAATCCAAGTGAAGCACAAAGAAAACTAGCTAGACATTTACTTTTTGCTAATTTCAGTCCCAAATCTTACAAGACACATATGTTCACATAGTTTCCAACACTAGAAATGACTTGACAGGGTACAGATAACACTTCAAACAGATGAGAATTAGGTGGGCAGGGTGAGGCAGCCCAAGAGTAGATGTATCTTGAATTTAATTTTGCAAGAAATGAGAAATCTCAGGAAAAAACTGTCAAGATGTTGGCTTGATTCTTTATATACAGTGTTTTGATTCAAAAGTAAGATCTTAATTGGGCAAAAATTGAGGGCTGTGACTTTGAGCCTTTCTCTGCTATGTCCTTTGCCAACAAACTGCTAATTGTTTCTTGTAATCATATTCTAACAGAAAACATCAGATCTCTGGATGAGAGAACAGACAGCTTATTTATTACTCAGAGAGCATCTTAATATCAGCTCCCAGAGGCCAGTCTTCATAGCTATGAGATCCTCATGTTGCCATACCTATGCAATGGGGATGCAAAACAGAGAGCAATGCTGAAATTGTGAGATTCTGAGATGGTATCGGGTTGGGTGGTACAGCTACCCCTTCTGTTTGAGATATGAGGGGAGATGAAGGGAGAGAGGGAGAAAGAGCTCTAGCTTTAAGACCCTGGACTTCAAGAAAGTGTCTCTGGGAGAGAAAAGTCTCTGATTCTCTCCAGACGAATTCACTATCACTAACTTAAGGCATGTTTGTATTCAGTCAACTTTTAACCTTTGCCCTTAGCTCAAAGTCTAGGTTATATGCTGAAATGTGAAAATATTAATGGATAATCTTTTTCCCAGAAGACCTCTAGGCCAAATCTAAAATGGAAATTTCTTAATTTAATCATTTTGGTTAAAACCTCTAAAGTCACCACTATTTAAGACCAATTTTCTTTACAGGAAGCCCTTTGTTGAGGCATACACTCATCACCCATGCTAATGTTGCTACTAAAAGTGACATAATAGTTTAGCTTATTAGATTTCTTCTCACAGAAGATATTTCTGCCACTGTGCTTACATTTTAATAGTTCTCTATAGTCTGTGTTTACAATAATCTACCAAGGGTCCCGTTTTTCATCTGAATTTTCATCCTATTCAAGTTTCAACAGTATAATGTTGAGTCCTTTATCTAAAAATGAGAATCCTCTATGTTTTATCTAGAGGAATAAAGGATAAATATAACATAACAAATTAATAGACAGATGATTTATCACATTTATTTAATAACAGTAATTGTTTATTAAATAAAACAATTCAACGTTTCAGAATTACTTGTTATTTTGTTTTTGAAAATATAAAAATATAATATTAACTGCTTACATAAAGCTTACTTACATATATTCCTTTACTTAATTTATTACTTATGTAGCACATGGTAGTATTTCTTCAACAAAAAATTTATTTATATTCTTTTTCTTTGGTTTTCTCTTTCTCATACTGTCATCTGAAATTAGTACTCCTCATAGCACTTTATTACATTATTTAAATGAAATAAAATTAACAGTGATGCTTTTCTTATATACTTGGTTTAAATGAATGCTCAGATTCATATTTTCTCTTTCTTTCATAGACCATCCACCTAAGCACATAGGCATTCTTTATTATCCCCAAAGCTTAAAATAAATTTTAAAAGCAGCAACAACTTTCCAACATTAGTTCTTTTTCTCTGTCATTTTTATTAATAAGCTTACTGAAGATGTTTTCACAAGTTATATTCATTTCTTCACTTCTCATTCACTTTTCATTCCAGTCTGTGCCTACCAATTCATGGAAAATATTTTGTGTCAAGGTCACTAAACTTATTCTTGTGCTAAATCTGGTAGAAAGCCATAAGCATAATTTTTAAACATACTTTCTATGTATATCAGAAAATCCAACTGAAAGTCGAAACGGTATTTCTTATAGGCATCTGTATAGAAGATGAAGAAAAAGTCTCAAAATATTTATGTAAATTGCAAATTGAATTATGGTTAGCTAAATGTTAACTATCAATCTTAATGACTGGGCTTCCCTGGTGTCTCAGACGGTAAAGAATGTGCCTGAAATGCAGGAGACCCGGATTCAATCCCTGGATCTGGAAGATCCCCTGGAGAAGGGAATGACTACTCACTTCAGGATTCTTGCTTGGAGAATCCTGTGGACAGAGGAGCATGGCAGGTGATAGTGTGTGGGATTGCACAGAATAAATCCTAATAAATAAACTATTGATTATGTTTCCAGAGATTGAGTTATGTCAGTTGGGACTCAGTGAGTTGTTAAAGAAGCATTCTGAATTTGTATTTCCCCCAAAGAAAAATAAAAACCATCCATTTAATCAATAAATACATCTATTTAATCAACCGGTGTACTTTTCTGTTTCACTCAAATATTTTTTTAACCATACTGACCTAGTTTTTGATGAAATTGGCATTTATATAACTAATCCTTGAGAGAAAATGAAAAAGCAGATTCTACCCATGTGAGAAATTCCCTTGCTAATAGGCTGTTGAACTTACTTTGGATTGATCATAAGAGACACTCATTTTGCTCAAAAAAGGCATTTAGTGATTCTTTCTGGTTCACTTAGTCAGAGCCTTTATTTTTATCTAAAGTTTAAGTAATTACATTTATCATTACTTTGTTCAGCACTAGATTATGCAGTATTTCTATAACAGAATACATAGAATATTCACATTATAGATTCCTCCATACAGATAACTTTCTCAAATGGTTTTTGCTCAGATATATAAATAGATTATTGTCATATTGACATTAAATTATACATAACTTTAGCAGTGGTAGGTATTATTTTCATTTCTTCCTGAAAAAATATGAACAGAATTTAATCCCCTTTCAAATATCTAAAATTAGAAACTCTTTGTTATTTTGCTCTGATATGGATGAATATGCTCTGAGATAGATAGGTTTAATTAAACATTAATTTACCATGGATTCTCTTTTTGTTTTACTATTAAGATTAACACATAGAAGTATGGAATTTTTCTTTTCTTTTCTTCTTGAGAGTAGAAGTCAATGAATCCAGATCTCTTCCTCCATAGTGGCTTGAGTGTGTTTATTTATCCATTGAAAAATTAAATGAGCATCTACTATGTTCTAGGGATGACCCTAAGATAGAGATTCTAATAGTGAGCAAAATAACAAAATATCTTTGACTACATGAAGTTTATATATTCTAGTGTAAGATAGATTAGGAAAAAAAGAGAACTTGTTAACTGAAAAAATTATAATAAAAAAGGAGTCTGAATTCTTGATTCTTAAAATATCCAATTAATTGATTAATCATATAAATATACTAGTATCATATGCCAAATATAGTAATTTCAAAGCATGAATTTAAATAATTTTTGAAATGAAAATTTCAAAAATTTTTGAAAATGAAAATGTTCATAATGTGATACTAACAAAAATACAAACTTATTAGAGATTATACACACACACAGAACTGATCCTCATTACTAACAGATTTCTTATATCCCTGTTGGCTAAATTGTATTTGTAGCTAAAATCAATACTTGAAGTGCTTTCTTGATCATTTCCTGATGTGTTTATGTGCAGAGTGGTGAACAAATTTAAATGACCTCAGTCAAAAGTTCCCAGTTAGGTCAGTCAAGGTGAAACACTTCGGTTTTTACACTATAAGTAAGGCTTCTTTTTGTTGTATAATAGGTGTCACATTTTCCCCTTTTTTTTTTTTTTTTTCCTTTTTATTGGTGATTTTGATGTTTAAAATGGTCCCCAAGCATAGTGTTGAAATGTTATCTAGTGTTTCAAAGTGCAGGAAAGTTATGATGTCCCTTTTGGAGAAAATTTGTGTGTTAGATAATCTTCTTTCCAGCATGACTTATAGTGCTGGTGTAAGTTTGATTTAATGGATCAATGAACTGTATCAAATAAATGTTTTAAGATGGAAACATACAAAAAGCAAGGTTACACATTCATCATTTGTTGGAGACGTTATAACCACAGGTTCACAGGCACTTAACCCTGTGTTTCTCCTAGGGACAGTGATCAGTATTTGCTAATTCAGTGTCTATGGAGAATTTAAAGAATATTAAGGCAGGAGGTAGATGGGTCCCCACAGAGTAAAACAATTGGAGATTCACTCTCTATTGACTGAAACTCCAAGAGAATAGCAGGACAATTAAGGGAAGAGATTGGGCCCCGCCCAGACCACATATCACTCCTTCCCCAAACACAGGACTGTAAGCCAGGCAAATGAAATGATTGGCCAAAGGAAAACTGGAAGAAGTGCCCCATGCAAGTGATTTAAACTGCCAGGAGGGCACAACTCAGGGACTCTCCCTCTGAGTCTGCCCGTGTGTCTATCCACAGGCACTGTACCCTTTTCCTCTTAGTAAATACTTTACTTACTTCACTCCTTTGCATCCATGTGGAAATTCTTTTCTGCAAAGCCAAAGGGTCAGAGATTGAATCTGCAGGGCCCAGGGATCTAATTGGTCTAGTGGCTAGGATCTGGTGTTTTCACCACTGTGACCTAGCCTCAGTCTCTAGCTGGAAACCCAAGCACTACTCCAAGCTGTTGCAGACTGATGCCATTTGAGATCATTATAACTACCACAAATAATGGTATACATCAACTCTCTCTCTCTCTCTCTATTTATATATATATATATATGTATATATATATATAAATAAATTCCCTCTGTGAATATTTTCTCCTTAATTTATTAATTTTATATCATAAGCATCTTTGTTTCCAAAATTATTATTTAGTATAACATAAAATACATTTACATACATATATTACTATGTATATATAATTGGCTTCCCAGGTGGTGCATTGGTAAAGAATCCACTTGCCAGTGCAGGAGATGCAAGAGATGCAGTTTCGATCTCTGGGTCGGGAAGATACCCTGGAGCAGGAAATGCCAACTCACTCTAGTATTCTTGCCTGGAAAATTCCATGGACAGAGGAGCCCGGTGGGCTACATTCCATAGGGCTGCAAAGAGTGAGACACGACTGAGCACATAAGCACAGGCACATGTATGTATATAACTAAATATTACTTATATATATAAGTATATACAAATATATAACTCTGTATGAGGTTGTAGGCTTAGTCTTTGATTATAGTTGTCTGTGTCCAAAGTTTTGCATTGCTCTTGACAGACTTGATCTTGGTGAGTTATATAAAATCCTAAGCCTTGATTTGCCTGACTATTAAGTGGTGACAACAACAGTACCTTTCTTATAAGTTTCTGAAGATGAAATAAGTTTATGCTTGCATATTAATTTGAAGAATATATTGAACATAAGTAGTAGATAAATTGGTAGCTGTTAGTTGACATATGCATGTATATAAACCCATAATTCATATTAACTACTAAACTGATAGGTGATAATTATTTTTAAAGTAAGATTTATTACATTCAGGGAAATTAACCCTTTTTAATCATAGTTCTATGAGTTTTAACAGGGCATGTACTTATATACCCATTACCATGATCAAGATATGGAATATTTTATTACCCCTAAAGTTCTCTCATGTCACTGTCTAGTTTATCTCTTCTTCACTCCTTATCCCCAGTATTCATTGATCTGTTCTCTGTTCCTGTATTTTTGTCTTTTCTAGTATATTGTATATATGAAGTTATATGTCATAAATATGAAACATGATCCTTTTGAATATGGTTTCTTTCTCTTAACTGTAATAAATTTGATACTCATCAATATTGTAGTCTGAATCAATTGATCATTCTCTTTATTTCTCAGTAGTAATCTATCACATGGATATACCACAGTGTGTCTATACATTCACAAGTAGAAGAACATTTAGTTTGTGTCCAGTCTTTTGTAACTTTTTAATAAATCTTCAGATTGTAAAGAATCTGTCTGTAATACTGAAGCCACGGGTTTGGCCCCTGGTTCGAGAAGATCTCCTAGAGAAGGGAATGGCAACCCACTCCAGTAGTCTTACCTGGAGAATTTTATGGACAGAGGAGCCTGGTGGGCTACAGTTCATGGGATCACAAAGAGTTGGACACGACTGGGTGATTAACACTTTCTGAAGACATTACTGCATAAATTTTTGTGTGAATGCAAGTTTTCATTTATCTTGGGCTAATATCTACAAGGGAGAGTTTTGATCATATGATGTGAATTTTTATCTTTATAAGAAACTGAAACTGTTTCCATAATGGTTATATTATTTAGCATTTCCACAAAGAGAGTTTCAGTTGCTCTAATATTTATTAGCCATTGGTATTATTGTTTAGTTTTCTTTTACTAAAAAACAACTGAAAACTTTAGTGGTATCCCAGAGTTGTTTAATTTGCTTTCCCACAAAGAATCATGATATTAAGCATCTCTTTACTGACTCATTTCCAATCCATAGATCTTTTTGGTGAAACTTCTAATCTTCAAATATTTGGAAAGTTCAAATTTGCACCATTACTGGAGGCTATCTCCAAGTACTCTCTCATCCTATAGCATCCCGTTTTTGGCAAACTGTGGAGGACAATGCAGAAGAACCTGCAGAGGAAGCAACTTTCTCTTTTGTCTGTAATTCCTAGGGGGACCTATATGCATAGCCTAGACTTGGCAAATTACAGTTGATTACCATTTTGGTCTGATTTCTTTTCATCTACTTGTATCGCCTCAACCTCTTTTCCTTCAGTGTCATGTTGCAGGTGACCTTGTACTTGCAGTCAGTCTGGCTTTGAGGAGTCACTTGCCCTTGATTTCAAGATACCTACTTTCTTATGAGCTTTAACACCCATCTGGCTTCAAGAAAATTTATGGTTTTATATTTTATTTATTTTTTGATAAATGAATGATATTATTTTCAAGCTTTCTATACTCTAGGCAGAAGCCCAAATCTCTTTGCATATGCATGTGTATGTCTATGTGTGTGTATATCTATAGATATACATTTATATATATATAAAATTGAAGACATATATAAACTAAGTATATATATTTAATTTCTTTTTAAAATTTTCTTTATTTTAATTGGAGGCTAATTATTTTGCAATATTGTGGTGTTTTTTGCCATACATTGACATGAATCAGCCTTGTGTGTACATGTGTTCCCACATCCTGACCCACCTCCCACCTCCCTCCCCATCCAATCCTTCTGGGTTGTCCCAGTGCACTGGCTTTGAGTGATATTTAATTTTTCTAAATTTCTTTAAATGAGCATGCACTGACTTAGCAATCAGAAAAGTAAGCAAATAAAATCAATTTTAAATAATGTAAAATGACATTATATAATACATTTAGAATACAACTTCATGTTTAAAAATAATTTCAAATCTTTCTTTGATATTTTCTACATAAATAACACAAAAATAAAAACTTTAATCTCCACTATTCAAAATTTTTTTTCATATTAAAAAGAAATGGATAATTTAAAAATTTTACCACTTTAGAAAGAAAAAAAAAACCACAATGGTCTCTTTTTGGCAAAACATTCTTTTACTTTACCTTCTATTATTTATTCTCTTTCTCTCTTTACTCTCTTGCTCTTTAAAAATGTGGCTTTAGTGGCTTGACATTAATGCTTAGGAATATCTATCAAATAATTAAAGCCAATAATAATCAGATTTTTTATTTTACAATCTTTTTCAATTTGTAAGATGTTGGTCCTTTAATGGACTGGAACCTGGTGGTCCAGAGTCGACAATGCGAAAGCAAAGAAGGAAAGAGGCTATTATTCCCTGGGTTATGCAGCCGGCTTTCACGCTCCAGGGAATCAGCCAGAAATAGAGAGATAGAGAGAGAGAGAAAGAAAGAAAGACACGGGGACCCAAGCTCTGATGGAGCAAAGGTGTTTTAATCAACATGGCATGGGCATACAAGGTAGTTATTCTCAACAAAGATAAAGATTAAAATTCCAAAAAATAAAAAAAATAAAATAAAATTCCAGACTTACAAAACACAAGGCGATCCCTATTAAAGAGAAAAGAGGTTATTTATCACCATAATGAGAAACTAACCAAGGATATGCCTGGATTCCTTAGCCCCAGGAAAGGCACACCTCTCCTCTTAATTCCTGAATATTCAGGAATTAATAAGGGCCAGAGGATTCCTAACAGTAAGAATAAACCTATCTCTAGCTATATGGTATTAACTATAGGCTACAGAGAAATTGGCTTTCCTGGTGGCTCAGTCAGTAAAGAGTCCACCCACAATGCGGGAAATCTGAATTCCATCCCTGGGTAGGGAAGATTAGCTGGAGAAGGAGATGGCAATCCTCTCCAGTATTCTTGCCTGGAGAAATCGATGGATGAGCCTGGTGGGCTATAGTCTATGGGGTAACAAAGAGTTGGACATGACTAAGTGACGCAGAAATTATTTTGTAGCAATTTATAAAATAATAGAACTTAGCACAATATCAGATATTAGCAGTATGATAGAGTACATTAGATTTTCAGTAACAATTTGATGAGAATGCAATGCTTGAAAAATACAAGAAAAATAATTATCAGTGTAAAATTAAAATTATTTTAAAGTGGTTAATTTATCATGGAATTTATAGCTCGCATATATCAAAAATAAAATGAAGATCACTGGAATTAAAAATAACTTTACATTAGATTGATTAATTTGTCAAGCAAGGGAGTACTGGTCAGTGAAAAATTCACTGTATAGATTGTTAAGAGGAAAACTTGAAGTAGTTTAAGCATTAAAGGAAGGTAGTCTTCATGGTGGTATTGTTGAATAAAAATGGAAAGCTAACACTATACTAGTACGGGGTGAATATGTATATCTACACACAACTGTATGGAAATATGTTCCATTCTTCATTGGTCAGGACAGGGTCTTCAGTGGTTGATCCAATTCACCTCTGTTATCCCAGAGTCACCAAAAGTCCATTGTCTTTTATTGGCTTCAGCTTTTTTAAGCCAGTTGTGATGAAGCTAAATAGTC
The DNA here is from genome assembly GCF_963930625.1 of Muntiacus reevesi. Taxonomy (NCBI): domain Eukaryota; kingdom Metazoa; phylum Chordata; class Mammalia; order Artiodactyla; family Cervidae; genus Muntiacus; species Muntiacus reevesi. Next base: position 4,149,193 of record NC_089256.1, on the reverse strand, counting down.
ATTTCTGATATCTATGAAGCAAGTGTGGTAAAAGTGGAATATTTTTCTTTATACACACATGGTTTAATTTCTGTCCACCTTTCCAGAAGTCTTTTTACCCGTATCACTATCACAATCACTCTGTGTAATCGCTACAGAAATAATTAGATTGACCAAGTCTAGAAATTAGAAACTGAGAAAAAAAGAAAATTTGAAAGGAGTATGTGTGCAGGTAGCGTGCACAAATTAGATGTCATTATAAAATGTGAATTGTATTACTGGAAGACATTTGTCTGTTTTACTTCTGACTGCATGCATACAAACATCTCTATCAACGGATTATACATCCAAGTGACACTACTAAGTATTGGGTCTGTGGTTCCTTCAGGACTTCTAATTAGGATGGTCTTAAAACTTGGCTCAGACAGTAAAGAATCTGCCTGAAGTGCAGGAGACCTGGGTTTGATCCTTTGGTCGGGAAGATCCCCTGGAGAGGGAAATGGCAGCCAACTCCAGTATTCTTGCCTGGAGAATCCCACGGATAGAGGAGCCTGGCAGGCTACAGTCCATGGGGTCGCAATGTGTCAGACATCACCGAGCAACTAACACACACACACACACACACACACACACACACAACTGGCATGCTGATGAAAGGGGGGACTAGTTTGTTTTTATTAATAAGCTCTCTGTTCTTGTTTAGAGTGTATTGTATCTAGCATGGCTTCTTAAAGCTCAGCATTCAGAAAACTAAGCTCGTGGCATCTGGTCCCATCACTTCATGGGAAATAAATGGATAGACAGTGGAAACTGTCAGACTTTATTTTTCTGGGCTCCAAAATCACTGCAGATGGTGATTGCAGCCATGAAATTAAAAGACGCTTACTCCTTGAAAGGAAAGTGATGACCAACCTAGATAGCATATTAAAAAACAGAGACATTACTTTGCCAACAAAGGTCCGTCTAGTCAAGGCTATGGTTTTTCCAGTGGTCATGTATGGATGTGAGAGTTGGACTATAAAGAAAACTGAGCACCGGAGAATTGATTCTTTTGAACTGTGGTGTTGGAGAAGATTCTTGAGAGTCCCTTGGATTGCAAGGAGATTCAACTAGTCCATCCTAAAGGAGATCAGTCCTGAATATCATTGAAAGGGCTGACGCTGAAGCTGAAACTTCAATACTTTGGCCATCTGATGTGAAGAGTTGACTCATTGGAAAAGACCCTGATGCCTGGAGGGATTGGGGGCAGGAGAAGGGGACGACAGAAGATGAGATGGCGGCATGGCATCACCGACTCGATGGGCATGAGTTTGAGTAAACCCCGGGAGTTAGTGATGGACAGGGAGGCCTGGCATGCTGCGATTCATGGGGTCGCAAAGAGTCAGACACGACTGAGCAACTGAACTGAGGGAATGAATGACAATTGTGTGTTTTCTCTTTGAATGGAGATGGATGATAGGTAATCTCCAAAAGCTGTAGTCTGAAAGCCAGTGGTTAAATTTTAACCATTAAGAATTAACAAAGAGTATACATTGTGGACATTTTGCTTTTTCTAAATCATGTATTGAATTCCTATTCAAGTGTTTCCTTCTACTATCCAGAAAAACATGGAAAGAGAAGAAATTTGAAATCTGAATTGTGTGTTTTATGCTGGAGGAGGACGGTAATGAGAATTTTAATACTGATTTTTTAGACAGACACTGTATGACAAATGTTTGAGGAAATAAGCTTGTTAATACCTTCTTGCTCCTTGTGAACTGAAGTCTCTGAATTGAAATGTTACTTGGTCTCTACCAAGTTCTAATCAGATTAGTGACTATGCCTCTGGCCACAATAGCTTACAGACATGTGATTGTTTCTTTCACAATAATATATTTTTATATTCTCATTAATTATTTGGACTGCAGTCAGGTTCAAGATAGTAGTAATTAATGTAGTTCTTCATATACTAAGTAGAGTTATTCTTTTTTTTTTCAAATCTGTTGCCCTTTTAGATAAATTTTAAAATCTCATTTTCATCTAAAATAATAAGTAGCCCCAGGGGAAACAGAAAAGTTCATTACATAAATATCACCAAAGAAAAATATGTTTCACTTTTTGTAGTTTATTTTAAAGTAAGTAGAATTGTTTTGGTGGTTGCTTTAAAATAGTGAAATTTTGATAAAACTTTGAATATAGTTTTTCAAACTAATATTCTGCATCCTGGACATCCCGATGCTCTCCATCTCTTAGCCAGGTGCTAATTTCTAGGTTAGACAATCTTTATTCCATATAATTTAACAATTCATTGAAGTAAAATACTTCCAATTAATTTTCATTTTATTTTGTATGCTCATATTAGTCATATTAGCTGAAAGGAAGCTCAATTTTCTTTGAATAGTTTCTATCTACTTATCCTTTTCTGGGGACTCTAGGTTGTGATACAAGGAAATATATTTTACTGATTCACTTTTTAAGTCATTTACTAACATGTATGTTTAGAGTGCATGCTATGTACAAGGCATTTTTCTAGGATATTGGAATACAATCAGTTCTATTAAGCTTAATTTGAAAATATGTATATATTTGGACACAATTCTTTTATTTGGGAAAGTTTTGAGCGTAACATCAGCTTTGCGCTTGCTTATGTATAGTTTCCTTAGGAGGAAACACTTGGTGACTAGAGAAAACTATACCCTGCTGAACCAAATCTCATAGGAATACACAACATTCACACACATGCACACAATCGTGCTCATGAACACACTTCAAACATCACAGTTAATGTGTTTTATGAGTGACTTCCATCTACATCTGATGTGCTAACTTGCCATTTGATTCAGATAAATCTTCTTCCACTATTTTATAGTACTGCAACAGGGGTAGCCCTTCTAGAGGTCACTTGAGCAAGCAAACTTCAGTTTTCTTCAAGGTAAAGTGCCGTGTTTATTGAGAGTTTATATATGTCTTGACCATTTAACATGTAAATCTGTGTTGCGCTGAGTTGCTTCAGTGTGTCTGACTCTGCAACCCTATTGACTGTAGCCTTCCAGGCTCCTCTGTCCATGGGATTCTCCAGGCAAGAATACCGGAGTGGCTTGCAGTGCCCTCCTCCAGGGGCTCTTCCCAACCCAGGATCAGCACGGCATCTTATGTGTCCCCTCCTTTGGCCAGCGTGTTCTTTACCCCTATCGTCACCTTGTGCGTGTGTGCTAAGCACCGCCTCATCATTCTTTAATGTGTCACTGACAAAGCTTCTGAGTTTGTGTCTTTAGTCTCATTTTCCTCATAAACCCAATGTTTTTATTGTGCAACTTTGCATTTTGTGGTGATTTTTATAACACATGAATTGTGTTATAGCAGAACAAAATGTACATCAGTGAGCCAAAAGAAGGAAAAATGACATACTTATAGTTCATATTCTAAAAAGAGGGAGAAATAGAATAATTTAACAGTGAATTATATAGTATGTCAGAAGTATTTTGAAAGAAAATAGCAAAGAAAAGTGACAGGATGTGTTAGAGACAGGCTGTATGGTTAATTTTTTAAAATAAGATGAAAAGTATAGAATTCACTGAGAAGTGATTTTTATACAAATATTTGAACAAAATAATATCTCTTGAAAGTATAATTTTAAAACATTCAAGCATGACTCTCATACAAATATAAAATGTGCATGTACCAAAGATCTTATTCCAATCATTAATTAATGAGGGATCAGTAAGATGGCCTCATCAAAGAGCATTTTGCAAACTTGGGATTTATAGATGATTTAGTAAGGAGTGTTAGAATAAACACCTCAGGTTAAATATAAAATTGGTTAATATCTTCTGAACTATAAACCATAACCTGTGGGACTTTTGTTTCTATTGGGGAGAAATTATGTCTCTCTTTACTATAGATCTATAGGTCAATATTCAATTTCATTAAATCTTCACTAAGTCTTTTTTCAGTCCCCAATAGTAAACACTGAAGCAAACAAAGAATATTCTTTTGAGTAATTATTGGGTGGGCCTGCCAAATAACACTCTCAAATGACAATGAAGGGACATAATACCCATCTTTTGATTTTGTTTTGCCTTACTTCTAAATTTAAGATAATTTTTCATAAGAGGATAAATGGGCAAATTTTAGAAAAGAGCTTTTGTGTCAGAGGACTCCACCACAGCAAAAACCCTCCAGCAAAATTTCCCTATACAGTTCTATAATCCACACATAAACCGCTGTGATTAGAAGACTAAGCGAGGGGATATAAAGATTTGTAGGGTCTTCTGGGTCATAGAAAGGACTGTGGCTTTTAGACTGAATAAAAGAGGAGACTAGAAACAATCTGATTAAAGCAATGGGCTCATCTGATGTTTCACAAAGCTCACGGGACCTGTTGTGCTAAGAATGCCTATAGGGGTTATGGATGGATGTAGGAGGAACAGTTGTTGGCTATTGCAATTATCCCTGCTTGGGTTAATGTCGTGTCCATGGAGGTGAGAGGAGTCAGAATCTATATTTGATTTTGGTAGGACTGAAACAGGTTTCCTGAAAATGTACAGTTAGGATTTGAGAGAAAAACATATGGACTTGAAGCTAATAGAAAACGTAAAGTTATCATTAACTGAGAAGGTTGTGGTTGGAGCATGTTTAGAGGGCAAGATCAAGTATAGATTTAGGCCTGTTAAGTTTGTGTGACATTTTATCTTACCTTCTTAGCCAAAAGTTTGGGTGTTTAACTCAAACTGAAGAAATAGAAGTACCACTGCCAAAAAGAAATACCTATTTTCTTTAATATGAAATCTTCACAGATGCAGATTTTTCAGGTTTAGTTTAGGCATATTTTTTAATGGAGATAAAATAATTGCTTGTAAAGGTTATTCAAATTACTTACTGTAATAAAATGGTGAACATAGGTATGAAGCAGAAACATAACAGAATTTTGAAGAGGCATTCTCTACCTTCTTTGAATGAACATGTTGTATTTACATGCTGATAAGTTGGAAGTTATGAGTATACTAGTCCAGATATAAGTGAAATTTTTGGTCTGAAATCTGACTTTTCCTAAACAAGTCATTCAGTCTGACTGAATATTTGACTCAAATCCTTGTGGTTCAATTTAACTAATTGGTGAGGGATTAGAGAAGCTTAAACAATTAATTTTCTTATATTTTCACATAAAATGTCATGGAATTACTTTTTCCTGAAACTTTTTATAGGTTTTATTCCAATTACTTAAAAATTAAAGGTATTCAATTGTAGATACACTATGATACTTAGATGAAAATCTTTTAAAATTGTGAAAAATAAACAACATCAGTTACTATCATTGTGCTGTGCTGAGTCGCTCAGTCGTGTCTGACTTTTTGTGACCCCATGGACCAGGTTCTTCTGTCCATGGGGATTCTCCAGGCAAGAATACTGGAGTGGGTTGCCATGCTGTCCTCCAGGGTATCATCCCAACCCAGGGTTCAAATCCAGGGTATCCTGCACTGTAGGTAGATTCTTTACCTTTGAGCCACCAGGGAAGTCCAATTATTATCATTACTACTTTTCAATTCAAAACCTAAAATCTGCATTTATTTATTTTTTATCTACTAAGATGTAATATTCCAACCTTGAATCAAATTTTTAATATCCTCACTGTCATAAAACTAAACTAAAAGGAAGAAGAAAAGAATCATCTGTTTAATCATATTATGTGTGCTTTTTACTTTTCTAATAGAAAGATATTTTTATATGTCCAAGCACCAAATGAAACATAATTAGAAATCCATATTTTATAGATATTTTAATATTAAAGATTGAGTCCATACATATATAATTATTTGTCAATGTTTCCTTTGTATATATAATGATCTAATTCTAGTGGCATAAGTCAAGTGTTCTCAAGTGTTCTCTCTTTCTTATAAAAGAAAATAAACTGCTTTATAGAAAAATATATTAATCTTTCCCTGTATTATTTTAGTAACTCTATTTTAGGTATTATGGAGGATAAGGGACAGGAATTCTATAAATTCTGTAAAATCATATGTCAAGATATTTGAAGAACCTTCTGGGATTCAAGGAAAGAACTGTCTTTTTGTCAATCACAAAATAACTGAAGAGATATGGATTTTTCTGTTTTGAAGTTTTTGGGTTTTTTTGAAGAATATGTTTAAATTCTGGCCATAAATAAAAAGACTTCGTCTTTCTTCGTTTGGTCCAAATATCCAGTTTACTGTGCTATGTATAGTATTGGTTTTATAATATTCTGTAAACATTACAGATGTAGTTCTCTGAGATTTCTTATTGCCGTTCTTTCTATGTTCTCAATTTCTTTAGTTGTTTATTTATTTTTTTACAAATGTAGTATTAATATCAATTAATCTGTATAATATATGATACACTTTTTTTTAAAATTTTGCCAACTAAATGTAGCGATTAACAAAATGAAAACTCTCTGGAGGCTGGTGAACATTTAATGCTTACACACAAACTTTATTATTAACTTAGGATAAAGGCCAACTTCTTTTGAAATATGTACAATCTGTACTTTCCCTATTGAAACTTCATTGGAAGTAATACAGTGCCTCCTTTCTTTGAGTGATGGCTTCCCTTAATATTAGCAGAAGTTTATCTTCTGAGGTTGATCACTAAGTTAAACTACATTTTTAAGTCAGAATAGCTAAATTCCGACAAGCTCTGAGAAATTGGTTCTTTAGTATCTCAAGCCTGAAAAAAATATAGTTTTAGCTTATTATTATCATAGATGTTTGTGATTTGGGATATTCCATTCTGCACACATGAGCACTAGGTATTATTTCAATTTTACATAGTTAAGGAAGGAAATGAGATTGAATTTTTTTTATCACATGTTTTATTTAAAAGGCAATAGGGACTGAATTGCCTGGAGTGTCTGCTTTACTATTTTAATCTGCTAAATCAGGGCATGTTTTTATTTAAAAAAAAACTGATACTCTGTCTAAGGATCCTGGGATATCTGCAGGGCATGTAGATAAAAGAGTAAAGATGCAAAATGCTGAGAAGAAAGAGATAAAAGATAAGCACCTCCTGGAATGGCTACATAAGGGACTCATGTGTATTAGTTTTATTATGATAAATCTGTTTAAGTTTAGTATTAGGAAAATATTTGGATTCACCAACAGAATACTTAGGTATCTGACCCTGATCTGCTATTGTGAGGCTCACTCAATTAACAGCAAAGATTTACATAGTATAAGGAAACGAACCTAGATGCTGGAGCCATTTGGAGCAGAATTTGAAATCAATTCTACCACTGGCTAGTGTGGGAGATGAGTGCAATTGTGTGGTGGTTTGAGTATTCTTTGGCATTGGCTTTCTTCAGGATTTGAATGAAAACTGACCTTTTCCAGTCCTGTGGCCACTGCTGAGTTTTCCAAATTTGCTGACATATTGATTGCAGCACCGCACAGTTGCACTCATCTCACACGCTAGTAAAGTAATACTCAAAATTCTCCAAGCCAGGCTTCAGCAATTCGTGAACTTCCGGATGTTCAAGCTGGTTTTAGAAAAGGCAGAAGAACCAGAGATCAAATTGCCAACATCTGCTGGATCATCAAAAAAGCAAGAGAGTTCTAGAAAAGCATCTACTTCTGCTTTATTGACTATGCCAAAGCCTTTGATTATGTGGATCACAACAAACTGTGGAAAATTCTTCAAGAGATGGGATTACCAGACCACCTGACCTACCTCTTGAGAAACCTGTATGGAGGTCAGGAAGCAACAGTTAGAACTGGACATGGAACAACAGACTGGTTCCAAATAGGAAAAGGAGTGCATCAAGGCTATATATTGTCACCTGCTTATTTAACTTATATGCAGAGTACATCATGAGAAACGCTGGGCTGGAAGAAGCACAAGCTGGAATCAAGATTGCCAGAAGAAATATCAATAACCTCAGATATGCAGATGACAACATCCTTGCAGAACAGATGGTTTATGGAACAGATATTTCATGTGTACACTTGCCTTCCAAGCAAGTTTTGATCAAAGTAGATTCAAATAATGTTGAAATGCAGCTCTGTTTATCTACACTTACTGGCTTTGTTCACCTATGGCTTCTGCTGCTGCTTTGTTGCTCTAGTGGTGTTCAGCTCTGTGTAACCTTATGGACTGTAACCCACCAGTCTCCTCTCTCCATGGGATTCTCCAGGCAGATATACTGGAGTGAGTTGCCATGCACTTCTCCAGGGATTTCTGACCCAGGGATTGAACTCAGGTCTCCTGCATTGCAGGCAGATTCTTTACCACTGAGCCACCAGGAAGGACTTGTTCAACTGTATCTTCTTCTAAATGAATCAATAATGTATTTTTCTTCACTTTAAAGATGTTTAGGTTTTGACTAAATCAGAGTATGATCTCAAGAGTGCTCAGTAGGCTTATGGTGCTAATTTTGTGAGGCTTGTTCAAGTAGAAGAGACATTCTGAACTTGAAATTATGGTTTATTCCTGATTTTAAAATGATACTTTTCTGTGAAAATTGATTCCACTAAGGTAATATTTCTTTTATACTTTATTAATTTAAATATATTCTAGTTCTAAGTTAGGTATTTACCATTAAAAAAGTCAGTCAAGGTGTATGTCTACTAGTGGGATTCCTGGGTCATATGATAATTCTATATTCAGTATTTAAAGAAATTTCCATGCTGTTCTCCATATTAGCTATATCAATTTACATTCCCACCAACATTGCAAGAGGGTTCTCTATGTTCCGTAACCTCTCCAGCTCTTCTTGTTTTTAGATTTTTTTTTTTAATATAATGTTCTATCTGACCAGTGAGAGGTGATACCTCATTGAAGTTTTGACTTGTATTTCTCTAGTAATTAGTGATGCTGAGTATCTTTTCGTGTGCCTCTTGGCATATAGCTGATTCACTTCATTGTACAGCAGAAACTATTAATAACACAGCATTGCAAAGCAATTACATTCCAATTAAAAAAGGTTGAAAGTAAGTAAAATCATTTTGAACACTTAAAAATGTCAATCAAGAGAAATATATATTATTCTACATAAGACTTGTGTAAGGATAATATAGAAACTAAAAATTGTTTTAAATTATTTTAAACTATATTTAGTTCATTCGTGAAAATGCTTAGTAATGTATTTTCCAGGTGAGAGCTACAGTGCTATTCAGAAAAAAGGTAGTATTTAGAGAGCAAAGCAATACCAGGATTTCTGTGATGGTCATTTCTTTTTCTTATCTCTTTGCATTGCAAATTTAATTGCCCTCATAAAGCTAAATGCTTTGAAATAATCTCAAAACCTTACCAAATAGTTTTATTATGTAATCAATTATAAACTAGCAACTTTATGGAATGGTGGAAATAGTTACACATAGTAATCAACTCTAGCACTTTTTTTAAAAAAGAAGTTAAATCATGTTTCAGGCTACTGAAAGGTTGTTGCTGAATGAGAAAGCGCCAGGATTCTTGGCCTCCGGTGGAGACGAATTCAATCCAGGCCAGAGACGAGGCTGGATTGCTCAGAGTTTTTGTGTAATAAAGTTTTATTAAAGTATAAAGGAGATAGAGAAAGCTTCTAACTTAGGCATCAGAAGGGAGCAGAAAGAATAACCCCCTCCTAGTCTTTAACTGTAAGTTATATAGTCACTCAGTCTGTTAATGAAAAGAAAGGAATGTCTTAGAATTTAGAATGGCACCAGATAATTCATCTCTGGCCATAAAATGATTGACTTGAATCTTGTAGAAGGGCAGATTACCAACAATAGTTTCATTTACATAGATTAGGGGAACAATATCTGAGTAAGTAAGTTAGGCCATTTGGCAGAACTTAGAGTCTGGGGTAAATGCATAGCACATTAACATAGCTTAAGAAAAACATTTCCATAAGAAAAAGAAATGTACTGGTTAACTCAAGGTTTGAGAACAGTTAGCTTCAGGTGAAACCAGGTGTCATGGCAACACAGCATTTTAAGAGAAACCTCTTTTTAAATTTGTATAGAGAAGAAAAAAATATCACTGGTTTGTTTCCTCCTGCCGATTAAGAGAGATAAAAATGTCTGGCACTTGCAGCCTATTTCCTCCATTTGGAGACCCCTGGCCTTCCTGCCTGTTACCCTCTCACTCCCGAAATAGAGATAAAAGCAATAAAGACCCTGCCCCCCTCCCCCCCTTTTTTTATTGTGAGGACTTAAAGGATCCATTATATTTATGTGAAAATACATGTATATATGAACATGTAATTAATTTTGAAGCAGTGATGCAATGCACACACTATGAGTTCATGAACAGAGGCTTATTTGCTGGCTACAAGACAATATAATATATGAAAAATCATTAGAAGGGAAACATTTATCAAATGGATTTCTTTAGATGAAAGAATGAGTGGGGATGATTGATTTTTCTTTTACATTTTCCTCCTTGTACTACATATTTCTTCAACATTCACAGGGCATTAAAAATAGAATGCATTCTAAATAAGGTGTATTTGATGTTTATGTTTTCAGATATTGATTTCCAATATTAGTGCTTTTCCACGGAAATATTCTTCCCAGATAAATGCAGAAAGATGTAAAATCCATGTAATATATGTAAGACATTTATGTTTTTAATACCACTTTGAAAGATAAATATTGAATGACCCAACCCAGTACATATCTTTGTAATAGTTTTCTGGGAAAGCATCCATTCCCTTTAGGTAGTCAGGGCTGATTGTGCATTTTCTTCACCAACAGGAATATCTTACAGGACCTTTTTTTGAATGGTATAATCTATTTAAACAAACAAAGAACATATAAAAATATACTAGAAATATTTGGAAAGAAGCTAAGAAGAAGTAAGAAAATACCTAGTAAAAAAAGTAGATTTTTGCCAGGAACTAACAGAAATGATGTTACATTATTAAATCTACACAACAGAAAACTCACAAGTCAAACATTTCTAAGTATAAATAGTATCTGTAAAGATGCACAAGAGGATGTATGCAAGCTGACTGTTGCATAGACAGCTGTGGTTAGTGATTAGAACTTATACTTTGTACATGTCTAGGCATTGATGTGTTAATAATATATGAACATAAATGACTAACTATATATTCATACTATTTGCTTCAGTATTGCAGTCACATATTTGTGTTGCCTGGGACCACTTTCAAGGAAATGTATGAAATTCCAACTTGACTCATAAGAACTCTAACAAGTAAATTTCTGTATTTACTAGATTTACTGTATTGTGAACCCTTTAGGATCTGGAGCACTTGCAAGAGATTTTTTGAGCAATCAGAAATCCTTGTCACTGGGGATTTCTTTCACACTAGAATAAGGGAAGAAGAAACTTGGAATGTTAATCAATTAATAAAAAGTGACATTGATTTTTGTGGATAAAGATAATACCCTATTCATCTTGTGTGCTAAGTTTCTAGATAATTATCTGTTTTGTAGAATATGGTTACATAAGGGGTCATGGAAATGATGATGACACTGAATTGTGAAAATAATATTGTAGCTCCTATTCTAAAAGGAAGCAGGAGGCAATTCCTTTATCATGGCTGTAGACCAAATGTTTTTGATGGTTATTGCATTTGAGTTTCGACAGCACGATCACTGAATTGTGAGAATAATATTGCCGCTTATATTCTAAAAGAAAGCAGGAAGTAACAGCTTTATCATTGCTATAGATCAAGTGTTTTTGATGGTTATTTCATTTGAGTTTTGGCAGTCAACACCATTAGGGCAAAGAACTGAAAGTGGGTGCATAGTTAGAGTCATTTTGCTCTTAAGCAAATTGATTACCCTATTTTGATGTGTCATTGGCTGTCATTTTGATGTTGTGTAGACATGCTCTGAATTTATTTTTGTTTAAAGTAAAATAACACAGAAATCAAGTGATGCGTGAATAAATTCTCATTGTTGGTGCTGATGTTCTCTCTGGTTCTCTTATTCTTACTTTTGCTCTCACTCTGTTGCTCACTAGTCCTTGGATTTGCATCAATAACAAAATTTCAATTCACAGAATACAAAACCCTTCTTAAAAGTACTCTCCAAGATCCCAAGGGGAAAATTAAGGTTTTGGTACATCTGTTTTCTGCATCTCTGGCAGTGCATGGTTTTCTCTCTTTAGTGGGAGTCACCGCCTCCATCTTGTCATCTACTCTATGTTCTACACTACAGTTAACATATACCACGGAGGCAGATGATTGGTGAGGTGAAAGCATGCACACGGATCTGATCTGGTACCCCAGGTATAAGAATTTGGCTCCTGCTTCCTGGGATTCTGGGAATTTTTAACTCTGGGAATTGAATTCCTCCTTGTTTTCTAAGTCTGAAACCAAGTTTTACAGCATCAGTAGTCCCTATTTTCTCTTCAGTGTTCCACCTTCTCTATGCTTGATGACTTGAGATAAGCTCTGTTCCTCACAAGATTTCACAATTTTGTTATATGTCTTGTAAGGACCTGGTCTAGGTTGCTGGTCCTAAATCTTTGTCCTATTTTCTTTTCAAAACCATGTAACTCACATCTCATCACCTAAGTTTAGTTCAGTCTCTTGGTCATGTCAGACCCTGTGACCCATGGACTGCAGCATGCCAGGCCTCTCTGTCCATCACCAACTCCTGGAGTTTACTCAAAGTCATGTCCATTGAGTTGATGATGCAATCTAACCATCTCATCCTTTGTCATACCCCTGTCCTCCCACCTTCAATCTTTTCTAGCATCAGGGTCCTTTCAAATGAGTCAGTTTTTCACATCAGGTGGCCATAGATTTGGAGTTTCAGCTTTAGCTTCAGTCCTTCCAATGAATATTCAGGATTGATCTTCTTTAGGATGGACTGGTTGGATCTCCTTGCTGTCCAAGGGATTCTTAAGAGTCTTCTCCAACACCACAGTGCAAAAGCATCAATGCTCTGGAGCTCAGCATTCTTTATAGTCCAACTCTCACATCCATAAATGACTACTGGAAAAACAATAGCTTTGGCAAGATGGAACTTGTTGGCAAACTAATGTCTCTGCTTTTTAATATGCTCTGTGTATTGGTCATAATTTTTCTTCCAAGGAGCAAGCATCTTTTAATTTCATGGCTGCAGTTACCATCTGAAGTGGTATTGGAGCCCCCCAAAATAAAGTCTGTCACCATTTCCACTGTTTCCCCATCTATTTCCCATGAACTGATGGGTCAGGATGCCAGATCTTAGTTTTCTGAATGTTGAGTTTTAAGCCAACTTTTTCACTTTCCTCTTTCATTTTCATCAAGAGGTTCTTTTGTTCTTCTTTGCTTTCTGCCATAAGGGTGGTGTCATCTGCATATCTGATGTAATTGATATTTTTCCCAGCAATCTTGATTCCAGCTTGTGCTTCATCCTGAGTTTCTCATGATGTACTCTGTATATAAGTTAAATAAGCAGGGTAACAATATACAACCTTGATGTATTCCTTTTCCTACTTGGAATCAGTCTGTTGTTCCATGTCCAGTTCTAACTGTTGCTTCCTGACCTGAGTACAGGTTTCTCAAGAGGCAGGTCAGGTGATCTGGTATTCCCATCTCTTTAAGAATTTCCCACAGTTTGTTGTGATCAACACAATCAAAGGCTTTGGCATAATCAATAAAGCAGAAGTATATGTTTTTCTGGAACTCTCTTGCTTTTTCGATGATCCAGCAGATGTTGGCAATTGAATTTCTGGTTCCCCTGAACCTTCTAAATCCAGTTTGAACATCTGGAAGTTCATGGTTCACGTCTCGTTGAAACCTGACTTGGAGAATTTTGAGCATTTCTTTGCTGACGTGTGAAATGAGTGCAATTGTGCAGTAGTTTGAACATTTTTAGCACTGGCTTTCCTTGTGATTGGAATGAAAACTGACCATTTCCAGTCCTGTGGCCACTGCTGATTTTTCCAAATTTGCTGGCATATTGAGTGCAGCACTTTCAAGCATTATCTTTCAGGATTTGAAATAGCTCGACTGGAATTCCATCACCTCCATTACCTTTGTTCTTAGTGATGCTTCCTAAGGACCATTTGACTTCGTATTCCAGGATGTTTGGCTCTAAGTGAGTGATCACACCATCATCATTATCTGGGTCATGAAGATCTATTTTTGTATACTTCTGTGTATACTTGCCACCTCTTCTTAATATCTTCCGATTCTGGTATGTCCATACCATTTCTCTCCTTTGTTGTGCTCATCCTTGCCTGAAAAGTTCCCTTAGTATCTCTAATTTTCTTGAAGAGATCTCTAGTCTTTTACATTCTATTGCTTTCCTCTATTTCTTTGCATTGATCACTGAGGAAGGCTTTCTTATGTCTCCTGGCTATTCTTTGGAACTCTGCACTCAGATGGGTATATCTTTCCTTTTCTCCTTTGCCTTTCACTTCTATTCTTTTCACAGCTGTTTGTAAGGCCTCCTCAAACAACCATTTTGCCTTTTTTGCATTTCTTTTTCTTGGGGACGGTCTTGATCACTGCCTCCTGTACAATGCCACAAACCTCCGTCCATAGTTCTTCAGGCACTCTGTCTATCGAATCTAATCCCTTGAATCTATTTGTCACATCCAGTGTATAATTGTAAGGGATTTTTATAGGTCATATCTGAATGGTCTAGTGATTTCCCCTACTTTCTTCAATTTAAGTCAGAATTTGGCAATAAGGAGTTCCTGATCTGAGCAACAGTCAGCTCCTGATTTGTTTTTCCTGACTATTTAGAGCTTCTCCATCTTTGATTGCAAATAATATAATCAATCTGATTTCGGTATTGACCATCTGGCCAATGTCCACGTATAGAGTCTTCCCTTGTGTAGTTACAAGATGACGTTTGCAATGAGCAAGGCGTTCTTTTGGCACGACTCTGCTTGTCTGTGCCCTGCTTCATTCTGTACTCAAGGCCAAATTTGCCTGTTACTCCAGGTATTTCTTGATTTCCTCCTTTTGCATTCCAGTCCCCTATAATAAAAAGACATCTTTTGGGGTATTAGTTCTCGAAGGTCTTGTAGGTCTTCATGGAATCATTCAACTTCAGCTTCTTCAGCATTACTGGTCAGGGTATAGACTTGGATTTCTGTGATATTCAGAGGTTTGCCTTGGAAACGAACAGAGATCATCCTGTTGTTTTTGAGATTGCATCCAAGTAATGCATTTCAGACTCTTTTATTGACTGTGATGGCTACTCCATTTCTTCTAAAAGATTCTTGCCCACAGTATTAGATATAATGGTCATCTGAGTTAAACTCACCCATTCCACTCCATTTTAGTTCACTGATTCCTAAAAGGTAGATGTTCACTCTTGACATCTCCTGTTTGGCCACTTCCAATTTGCCTTGATTCATGGACCTTACATTCCAGGTTCCTATGCAATATTGCTCTTTATAGCATTGGACTTTTCTTTCATCACCAGTCATATCCACAACTGGGTGTTGTTTTTGCTTTGGCTCCATCTCTTCTTTCTTTCTGGAGTTATTTCTCCTGACCTCCAATAGCATATTGGGTACATACAGAACTGGGTAGTTCATCTTTCAGTGTCCTATCTTTTTGTTTTTTCATACTGCTCATCACCTAAAACCCAGTATTATTGACCCATGACTTTTCCCAGAGCATACAATTTCCTCAGAGGTTGATTTCAGTCTTATTACTCTGGGACTTCTCAAGCATCAGCATATATCAGATCTACTAGAAGGGTTTATTAAAACACAGCTTATTAGGCCCTCCCTCCAGAACTTATAATTTAGTAGGTGTGGCTAAGGCCTGAGAATTTTCATTTCCAATAAGTTACCAAGTGATGTTGATGATGCTTGCCCAGTATGAGAACCACTGCTCTATTCTAACCTTTGACGGGTTGGCAATTGGCTCTGTCAGATCATTATTTCTTTCCCATTTCTTCCTAGATCTCTGATAGGTAAAAATAACTCCATGTTAATCTAATAACAAAATCCAACATTTATTGAACTCTTGCTCTGTGCCAAGTAGCATAGGGATTTCATATGATTTATTTTAATACATGAATACATCTAAAATATTATTCTTGCTTTTATATGAGGAATGTGTCACAGAGATGTCCAGAAATTTCACCATGTTTACACGAATTGTAAGTGGGAAAATTGTGATTCAAAAATCAGCTTGTTTGAATTGAACCCTCATTTCCTAGAATATTTCTTGTTGTCTGCATGTATCTATAAATGCCATTAGAAATTTTCTTTAAACCTAACATTCTGACAGAAATTATATCTTTTTTCATAAGAAATGGTGGTTGTTATATTTATATATTAATTATTCTCCAAAAGCAAGTTTCCAAGGAGAGTCATGAATTTATATAACTTTTAACTGACTTTAAAATAAACATCACAAAGACAGACTGGTTGGAAACTGACTCTATATCACCAGTACTTAAGAAAAACTTTATCAATATGTATCTTACCAGTAAGATTATTTATCTATAGAGAAAATAGTGTATAGCATAAAGTATATTCATATTAGGGATTAGTTGATAATGTGTGTTTCCTGATATCCTCAGTTAAATATACTCACATTTTAATATAGTTACAATCCTAGAATAGGGTTAGATTTTTCAGCAAGAATATTTATTTTATATTTTTTAAAATTAAATGAAAAATTACATTGTTCCAGTCAGTTGCCCACTAGTGTGTTGACTACCTTGCATTTGCCTAATATAGTATAGGAAGTTATACCTTCTTTCAGTTGTAGAATTTGTTTGTCCCATAATGTAAAAGCAATATATTGCTTCCAAGGTGCTCGAGACAAGTATCAGGAACATCCATATAACCCTATTTTGTATCATAAAGACACCCTGTTTTCTACTCTAGTGAAGTCAAGACTGTGGAGCACAGAGTAAACCAGAGAGATCCTCTTAAGAGTTCAATGGTTAATTTTAAAATGTGGTTTGAACACACTGAAAGATAAGAAAACTTTAGCTACAATCCATTTTGCACTTAGCTTCCTTGACAATTATACAATTACTAAATACACAAAATAGTATAATTGATGTTTCCACTAGATGCTTGTTTTGCCAGCTTGATTCTATTTTATTACTAAAGATATGCAATTCAAAAAGGATCAATAGACATTTAAGTTGTGATGGTTCTAATGCTAGTTGAAAGTTTCTTAAAACTCTTTGGTTGAATAACATTTAGTGACAATAGAGCAGAATACTCTCCTTGATAAATATCAAATGTAATTGAATACTGCTTATTGGATAAGATGCCAGTCCTAAATAACTCAGGACCTGAGTAATTGAGGCCATTGTTTTTGTTGAAATTAAGCATACTTCACAACTGTTTTCAATTGAGATCTCAAGATAGTCTGTACTAATCAGGGTAGCAATGTATAAAGAAAATGGACTTGGTGGAATCAATTGTTTAGTTAGAGAAACTCAATGAATAATTCAAACTCAAGTTAAAAAAAATAGAACTTTAACTTTGTTAAGACTGTCTAGGAAGTTAGAAGTAAAGGTAAAAAGGGAACTCGAATAACTTTTCAAGGGTAGTTTATGTTGCTATTAGTCACTATGTCGGTTCACTTCAGTTACGCAGTCGTGTCCTGCTCTTTGTGACCCCATGAACCGTAGCATGCCAGGCCTCCCTGTCCATCCATCACCAACTCCCAGAGATTACTCATACTCATATCCATGAGTTGGTGATGCCATCCAACTATCTCATCCTCTGGTGTCCCTTTCTCCTCCTGCCCTCAATCTTTCCCAGCATCAGGGTCTTTCCAATGAGTCAGCTCTTTGTATCAGGTGGCCAAAGTATTGGAGTTTCAGCTTCAACATCAGTCCTTCCAATGAACACCCAGGACTGATCTCCTTCAGGATGAACTGGTTGAATCTCCTTGCAGTCCAAGGGACTCTCAAGAGTCTTCTCCAACACCACAGTTCAAAAGCTTCAGTTCTTCTGCCCTCAACTTTCTTTATAGTCCAACTCTCACATCCGTGACTACTGGAAAAACCACAGCCTTGACTAGATGGACATTTGTTGACAAAGTAATGTCTCTGCTTTATAATATGCTGTCTATGTTGGGCATAACTTTCCTTCCAAGAAGAAAGTGTCTTTTAATTTCATGGCTGTAATCACCATCACTGTGTGCTAAATATAATTTACATATTTGTTTGAGTATATAGGTATAAATATATAGTGTATGTATACGTAAAGCTCAGGTGGTAGAGACTCCACCCACAAGGCAGGAGACCTAGGTTCAATCCCTTGTTTGAGAAGCTCTCCTGGAGAAGGAAATGGCTACCCATTTCAGTATTCTTGCCTGGAGAATCCTCTGGACAGAGGAGTATGCCAGGCCTCAGTCCTTAGGTTGCAAAGAGTGGGACAAAAAGCATCCTTTTATTTGGGGACTAATATTTAACTTGTAATACAGTTACAGACAAGCATGTAAACGTGGACTCCAAATCAAATTTAAAATAAACAGAAGAGAGTATTTTATAGGGAATGATAAAGAATTCATGCAGCTGGAAAATAGCCAAAGAAAGCCTTGACTTCCTTGTTTCCGGGATGATGACCCTGAAACCCTTGTCCTGAAGTTTTCATTCATATTAAAATTGCTCCCTAATTACTGGGTGACAGAGCTGGAGACAAGTAATTGAAAGTATTACTCTACCTTTTCCAGTTTAAAAATAACTTTTAAGCAATTACTGCTTCACTAGTAAAGTTTGAATCCTTGGAAGCCTTGGAATAGTAGCAGAAATTTCTAAGGAACGCTGAAAAGCTGCCTTCTAAATGAATTTGTCATAAATCTTCAAACAGAAACAAAATCTCTTACCTTCAGAAATCATTTCAGAAGATGGAAGATATTTGCTTATGTTAAATGCTATAAAGCAAGTATGGGGGACAGAAGAGAAAGCTACAGAGTTTTGCTTATACTAACTTATGAAATAATGTTTAATGTCACCTATCTGTGATTTATCTATATATATATATCCATCCTAATTTTTGACTGCTATAACAAAACACCACAATTTGGAGACTTATTAAATTTATTCTCTTACACTTCTGTAGGGCAGAAGTCTGAACTCAAGCTATCATCAGGCCCTCTGAGGGTTCTAGAAGAGAATGTGTTCCTTGACTCTTCTAGCTTCTGGTGGCTCTTGGCAGTCTCTGGCATTCATTGACTTGTAGCCACATCACTCCAAAATCTGTATTTTGCATCTTTTCCTTTCTGTCTGTCTTCCTTTCTGTGTCTCTTACAACCATACTTGTCATTGGATTTAGGACCTACCTAAATTATACAGAATGATCTCTTCTTCTCAAAATTTTAAATTAATGACATCCGCAAAGATCTTTTTGTCCCCCCAGTTATGATAACGTTAGGACTTCCCTGGTGGCTCAGATGGTAAAGAATCCACCCATAATGCAGGAGACCTGGGTTTGATCCCTGGGTTGGGAAGACCCCCTGAAGGAGGGCCTGGCAACCCACTCCAGCATTCTTGCTTGGAGAATCCCCATGGACAGAGGAGCCTGGCAGGCTACCGTCCGTGGGGTCACAAAGAGTTGGACATGACTGAATGACTAAGCACAAATACATAGTAACTAACAAGATCTGAGAATTAGAGCAAGGATATTATCTATCTGTCATCTATCATTCTTTTGTTATTTTTGTGTGGGCATATGCCATTCTGAGACTGCTATAAAGAATTACAAGATTAAGGTCCATACACTCTCATCTGAAATAACTGGGCTTCGAATTGCTTTGGAATCCAGAGTGTTTGAAAATTATTGAAAAGAATAAAGCACAAACATCCCCTATTACGTCACACAGGCAGCATGGTCTGGGGAGTCATCCCACAATGAAACACAATCACTTACGGCAGCAAAATTTATAAACATTTGCCTTGTTTATAGCTTCATGTCATTTCAGGTTAAATACAAACTTAGTTCAGGTCAAATTAAGTTTCTCCAACAAAGAAGTTACAAAAATAACAAGACGATAACAAGACAAAACAAAAAAAAAAATCTCGGTTTTCAGAGTTTTTGTTTGTTTGTTTGTTTGTTTCAGAAACATGACTGTGGGATTGTGGACTTGTATTTAGGTCCAAATTAATATAAGAGAAACCTCATAATTCTTCTCACAACCCTCTAAAGTTCATATATCTGAGTGCCTGAAGATACATAAAATAATAATATATATATTTAAATGAAGCTATATAAAATCTGCCAAAAGAATTATTGCAAAGTAAGGTATGAGTTCAACACTATTGGTATAAAAGTAACTATGTTAACAAACAGAACCAAGTCTAAGTAGTCTAATGTCTCATGAACACAAAGTTAATTTTCACTTTTCTAAGAGGACAAAACAAATATTCCAGATGGAACAGCTCCCCTTCTTCAAGCAGTGGGTGTCTCTGACTCTGGGATTCCTTCCATCTTGTGACTGTGACACGTCCAATATATTAATATGTTTTCCAGGTTACTGTGCTTCTTTGCAACAATGCAGCAGGCAGAAGGATGGAAAATACACTTTCTCTTTTTAATCACCTTGGGCAGGAATAAATAAATCAATTAAATATAAATATAATGCATATAGACATATATATGAACAGTGAAAGTATTAGCCCCTCAGTCATGTCCAATTCTTTGCAACCTCATGGACTATAATCCACCAGACTCCTCTGTCCATGGGATTTTCCAGGCAAGAATACTGGAGTGAGTAAGCCATTCCCTTCTCCAGGGAATCTTCCTGACCCAGAGATCGAACCTGGGCCTTCTGCATCACAGGCAGTCTTTACCATCTTAGCCACCAAGGAAGCCAATGTATGTGTAACTTTATCTCATATTCTCTTGGCAAGATCAAGTCATGTGACCACACCCAGTTGTGAAGGAAGCTGAAACATGTGGTTGCAGACTACTTAGTCCCTTGCAAACCACAATCCTGTGATTATGGTTGGGGACCATGGCTTTTATTGGATTGTTTGCTCTCTCTGTCACACTTGCGTTCTGAAATGAAATGCTGTTAAGAACTGCAACAACAATAATGGGTATTCATATTCTGCCCTCCAAAAGAGGACACTATGGATGACTGTAATACATAAAATCTCCAACTCTACCTCTAGTTATACATTATAGGATGTGTTTTGAACAAACAACAAAAAATTGCATTATCACTTTCGCTGCTGCCTTTCATCACATCTTTCCTTTCTATGGTTCTTAAAGGGCCCAGAACAAGACCTATACCAAAAGACTAAGATTAGGTGAAGATGGAAAATAGTCCCCTGCAGTAGTACGTCGATATTAAGAAAGAAATTTTTTAAAAGATTAACAATAGTTATAATATTTCTGAAATATCTATAAACTTCCTTATTTTATTGTAAGCTATTTTAGCTCATGTAAATGGTAGGAAATAGACTCTGGTTGAAAGCAGGAAAGCAGATAGGTATCTGGATTTCTCTTCTCCATGTCAAAGTTACAGAAAGAGGAAAAGGCTTAATATTTTACATAAACTTAATGGGGAGCTTCTGCTTATCCTTCATGTTTAGAATGCTGGAGGATCCAAGTCACACATACTCTTATCACTCTAATACTAATTTTAGTATGTTTTTTATGAGCTTTTTTCTATATGTGTATATGATTATAGTAGTTTAGTGGTAAAGAATCTGCCTGCAATGCTGAGACCAGCTTCGATCCCTGGGTTGCGAAGATCCCCTGGAGAAGGAAATGGCAGCTGACTCCAGTGTTCTTGCCTGGAAAATTCTATGGACAGAGGAGCCTGGTGGGCTACAGTCCATGGGGTCACAAAGAGTTGGACACGATAGAGTGACTAACACTTGCACGGTTACTTCATGACTGTAGTGATATTTAAGGTTTGTAAACAACCATTTCCCAAGAGTGTGCTAAGTCTGTTAAGATTTTAAACTATTAATTATAAATTGAACACTAATTGTCTACTTAGTCTCCAAAAGAGAGAAACAAATTCACACTTAAAATGTTCATTAGATTTAGAGGTTTAATTGTATTTTATGGGAGATAGAGATCAACTAGCCACACTGTAAATAAATTTATTTTCAAATATCTTTGACTAATGGTCATTCAACTTCTGCTTAATGTTAATGATAATTGTGAAATCACTATCAATTTTACTTATTGATTAGTTAGTGATAACATTAAAATGGCCAATAATGATGTGATATTGGAAATGTTTTAAATGGGAAAAAAAAAGCCAAACAAAAAGCCATAGATCATACCTCCAAGGATTTCATTTCAATCCTCTAAATCTATTAATTTATACATCTTGTCAATGTTGTTCAGCCAGTTGCTAAAGGGCAATGTCTCATTTTATGTAATGAAACCCTGAATCATTTCATGAAGTTTATTGATTGGGCCAAGATACAAGTTGTCTTTAGTAGTTAGAAGTCATTCAGGAAAACAAGAGCCATGCCAGTTATTTGAAAAGAGAATTTAATGAGAGGCACTGGCTAAAGAAATTTTGAACATTTGAACAGAAAAAAATGGAAAAATAACCCACATTAACTGTAGAAAGCAAGGACCAGTGGTTGAGCTGTGGGGCAAAAAGGAAAGTAGTTAGGGCCATTTCATTCTGGAAGCTCACAGAGCGGGTGCTGAGGACTGAGGAGGTGGTTGCTGGGCTGGCCTTTGAGGAGGTAAATGGAGATGGTTCCGAGGGTGCTGTGCATGCTAAATTGCTTCAGTCGTGTCCAACTCTGTGACCTCACAGACTGCAGCCTGCCAGACTCCTCTCTCCATGGGATTCTCCAGGCAAGAATACTATAGTGGGCTGTTAGCGCCCTTTACCACGTGATCTTCCCAACCCAGGGATGGAACCTGCATCACCTTCATGTCCTGCGTTGGCAGGCAGATTCTTAACCGCCAGCACCACCCATGGATGCTGTAATTATCTCTACCTGCTTTGGGAGTAGCTCAGATGGTAAAGAATCCGACTGCAACACAGGAGACCCGAGTTCAATTCCTGGGTTGGGAAGTTCCCTTGGGGAAGGGATAGGCTACCCTCTCCAGTATTCTTGGGCTTCCCCGGTGGCTCAGATGGTAAAGAATCTGCCTGGGATGCAGGAGACCTGGGTTCGATCCATGGTTTGGGAAGATCCCCTGGAGGAGGGCATGGCAACTCACACCAGCATTCTTGCCTGGAGAATTCCCATGGACAGAGGAGCCTGGCAGGCCACAGTTCATGGGCTGGCAAAGAGTTGTACTCGGATGAACAACAAAGAACAAATCCAGAAAAAATACTGACAGGAGTGATGACTAAACAGGAAAAGTCCATCTTCCTCCTCTCATGCCTCATATTGTCAGAAGCTGACAGGATGCCAGCTCAAGAAGGAGAAATGTAGCTTGCTTAAGAACCAGTTGTTATATAGGTAATATCATTTGAAGAGCGATATATGGGAATAAATAGCAAAACTAAGCTTCTATGCAATTCCACTTGATCAGAAAACTTTTAAGCCTTTAGAACAAAATGAGATAGAATTTACAAAGCCATTTAGTGAAATTATTCTTAATCACAACCTGCCCTCTCAGTTCTATCAAACTGGGAACTTACTCTAGAGATATTCACCCCTCCATATTTAATAATCTATTAAATTATGCCACGTATTTTCTGTCAGCATACTCACAGAACTTTGAGTTCTAAAATGTTAACATTTGTCATTTTAAAGAAGAATAACATCTACCTGTCATCATTACTTTCCAATAGCCCCATTGCTTTCTCACAGTCACACTTTGATTCTAAATCAATATTCATTTAGCTTTGATCCAAGAATTTTTGTTTTTCACAGTTTTGAAGTTATAGGGAATGGTTTTATTCTGCCCTCTAGGTGTTTTATTTAACTAAATCCATCAGAGACACCTATGACTTTTTTTTTTTTTTTAATATATCTTCTTTCAGAGTATCTTGACACTCGCTTGATATTGTGTTTACTAGTTTGGACATCTGTTTGAAAATTTCTCCCTCAAGCCAAAAATAATCTCTCCTGCCTCTGAAATCCCATAAAATTTTATCTGTACCTCTATAATAATGTAAACATTTTTCAATCAGATCTAAAGTTATTTATATATGTTTTGATCTCCTACTTTTAAATTAAAACATATTTTTGCAAGCATCAATATTTGTCAAATAATTCATTACATACGAAGAATGAACACGGGTCAAAACAGAACTTATTCATGTCATTCAAGATTAGTCAAGATTGATAAGTCAATAAATGATTAAAAAAATGTGAGAGAAGTGTAATAATAGTTATATATATATGTGTATATATGATATGATCAGTAAAGTTGGGCAGCAAAAGGATAATGCTTTGTGTAGAAAGTGTCACATTAGTGAAAATACAGATGTGAAAGCTCAAGGCATAGTAGAAGAATTGCAAGGAGTTAGCTGTAGCTTAAGATGAGATATAAGGGATATTCGGTAGAAGAGATGTAGGCACTGTCCAGATCATGGAAGTATCTGGATGCTCCATACAGTAGGAAGTTTAGAGTTAATATAATATTGTAGTAGAGGAGTCTCACAATAAGTTTTCCTTAAGTGAGATTGCATGGTGTCTAGTGGATTGGACCAGAGATCAACTAAAGACAGAAAGACTTTAGGTAATAGATTGGTAATAACCAAATCAAACAGTCTTATACAAGACACTGAATTTCAAGGAAAAGACACAGAGAAACCTCTATATTTTGTAATTAAATCTAGCAGTGAAAGCCTCCACTGCCTGTTGGAAGCAATCTCAAGGCTTCCTAGTGTTTAGTGTCAATGAAATAGTATAGGAACCAATGACAGCCTGACTAATCTATTTCTTGCAATACCCAAGGGGGCAATTCCTGCTCTAATCCTAACCTGTTTCATTTTAATTCTCCAGTGTCTCCTTTTGTTTTGTGAATTAAATGACCTACTTTCAATAAATTTCCTTTGTCTTTAACTTAGCCAGAATTATTTTCTATAGGATCCCAGTTGACTTTGTGTAGATCTGAATCTGAGCTACAAGTTGCGTTACAAAATCTAAGAGAAGATTTTTAAATATGTAAGAGGTGATATGAGTTTCAAAATATTCTTACTTTGAAAAGCTAAACATCAATGTAATCTCAAGATATTTTAAGAACACCTTGTGGAAAATAACAGTGAGCAAAAAGCAGGTTTGACATGATAATTGTATTTAAAGACTAGAATTCCTGTTAAGTAAATGCATTTTTTCATAAGCCCGCATGAACTATATGAGAGTACTTGAATAAACTGTTTTATAATTACAATCTATTGATTCTTATTGACTTTTTTTTTAGTTTTCAGAAGAATGGAAAGAAGAAAAGCAAAATGCATTACAAATTGCATTAGTGTAGAGAAGAATGCTTTAAATTTGATAAATCATCCTGCTACTTATTCTGATATGTTTTATGCCTTTATTTTGCCTTTTGTAGTAGTTATTTTAATTGCTATTGATAAAATACTACTAGTAATTTGGTTGGAACATTCAAGGTACTTTATTTGATAAAATAAATTTATTTTGGAGGCTGCCATTTATTTAAGAAGGTACAAATTACATTCAGTAAAATTCACTCTTTGTAGCATATACTCCATGGCCTTCTGACTTGCACAGTGTTTGCTGAAGTCTTCCACTTGGATTCTCAGCTTTGTTTCACTTTTTGCTCTGTGGCTATTTTTCTATTTGCCTATGTTAGGTAATTATAATAGGAAAAAGGAGTCCAGAATGGCAGTGGCTAAAAGACAAAGGGAAAACCCCATGAAAATAGAGCAAAGGAAGGTTCGAGGACAGGATGGGAGTGAGAAGCTCTGGTAAAACAAACAGCCCTCCTGGCTAGCTCAGTTTGCATAGGGCAGGCTCAGGGGGAGGAGAAAAACATATAAAAAGAGGAGCCAAAATTGGGCCAGGGGCTTCTCTTCTCTTCAAGCCTTTTGGGTCGGCCCAACCTCACACCTCAAGGATGCATTTTCCTTTACTTTCTAAATAAAACTGAGCTGTAACATGGGGCTGCAACACTGGTCTGCCCTTCGCTTCCATTTTTGTTGCTATAAGACAGAACCGATGAAATTACAATCTCCCCCAACATCTCTGGTGCCGATTTTTGAATTTAACCCAGCTGAAGCAACCTCAGCTTGGTCCCCGCAAGGTGGAGGCCAAGCACAGCAGAAGCCCAATTCGGAGAAAGCTCCCATGGTGATGGAAGTGGAGTACAAAGAAAACCCAGCACATGGGAAGTGACAAGAAGCCCAGTGTGCTGGAAACTGGGACAGCAAAAGCAAACTCAGCAGAAAGCTGATGCGGCTCAGCCTCAGATTCCAGAAGACTTCTGGTTAAAGTAGGTCCTAGCTCCTATGGCTGGAAGGACATATGGCTAACAAAAGTTTAATTCTTTTACAATTTCTCATTTCTTGTTTCCTCGAAACCCCATCAACAGGCAAGTGGCAGTTGAGGGATTCTGGCGGGAGCTAATCCTCAGTGTGTCCCAAAGGATCCACTCTCTGCTGGACCCCAGTAGCTGTTACTCAAGCAGGTGGGATTTCTTCTGTCCTTAATCTTCTTTGTGCCAAGGATCAGGCCAATGAAAACTGAGAATAAGTCAGGTATTTAGCAGATTATCTGGCAGATTATGAAGGGGAGTCCTTGGCAAATTTTTCTTACTGCTTTTTCCTCCCATCCTTCAGCTCCTCTCTCCCAGGATATAGCCCAGCCAAAACCCATGGTGCCTGTCCTCAGGACCTAATGAAGCTCAGGCTCTTGATGTCTCATTGAAAAAAAATTCAGTGAAAGACACAGCAATAGACAAGAGGTGGATTTGGTCAGATTCAGAGAGTAGCATGCTCCACAGTGTGTGGACCATTGCAGAAGGCAAGCATAGTGGCCATGGAATGTGGTATGGTTCCTTTTCCTGAGCTGGGTGATTTCATATGCTAATGAGGGGGGGATCATTCCAACCATTGGGGAACCACCCACTCCTAGGTCTTTTGACAGTGCCTTGGAACTGTCCTGG
This sequence comes from Muntiacus reevesi, assembly GCF_963930625.1. Taxonomy (NCBI): domain Eukaryota; kingdom Metazoa; phylum Chordata; class Mammalia; order Artiodactyla; family Cervidae; genus Muntiacus; species Muntiacus reevesi. The sequence continues at coordinate 4,122,316 of NC_089256.1, read as the reverse complement.
CACCGCTGCATATGTCATCTAGCTTGCAGATTGAGGATCAGGGTTTAGTTGAATTTGACTTGTCTTCTTGGACCCATTTGATTTTAACTGGTTTATGTTATGCTTTGGGCTATGTCATTCTTTCAAAAAATGTGTCCTGCCCTCTTCCCTCCTGTTTCATGCTCTTTTCCTGAGCCCCATCCAGACCCACAATGTCGCCTCTACAATCTTCTGGAGGGACAACCAGAAATAACTGGCCTTTGGGAGGGAAATACTGTATAATATCCAACCCATCCAGATGCTCAGGCCTTCATCTTCCACGTTTCCTACCACATGTTTAACACCAGCATCTCTCAGTGAACCCGCTAGAGTGGGTGACAGTCACAAAATGCCTATCTGTTGCTGGCATCCCTTCAAAGGCAATTGGGCTTCTGAGGATAGTTTTTGCCACTTTGGGAGTTAGCCCTGCAGGCCATTTGGGACCAAACCCTTACCACCCTTCTAAAGTTACAAACGTACCACCAGATCAAACCTCCACTCCACTTTTATTGAACATCTGGTTTGTTGCCTCTTATCAATTTGTTCTTATGCCACTTACTAACTCCTACAACCAGGACCCTGTCATTGTAGGCAGCATTGCTCCACCCGCTTATTATTAAAATACTCTTACTGCCCCTAACAGGACTAGATAACCCACTCCTTCGTGATTACTTTTGCTATTACCTAAAGTGGGTCTATGACAATGAAGTGTTTACCACTGGGGACACCCCATCCTGCTTTTATGGGGGACTAGGGGAGGAAGTCAGTGATTTACATTCCCTCAGAGCAGTAAGAGTATAAGACATATGGCTGCTTCACCAGGTTCCCAGTCTCAGAGCACAGGCTTGGATTGCATGAAGATATCTATTTCCATCTGCAGTGAACAGGTTAAGATTACACCCTCTTAGTCCTACCCAGCACTGGTCACACTGGAGATCTTGGGGACAACCAACTCCAGTCAAAGGCTTTGTCATAGTCAATAAGGCAGAAGTAGATGTTTTTCTATTATTCTGTTGCTTTTTCAGTGATCCAACGGATACTGGCAATTGGATCTCTGGTTCCTCGGGCTTTTTTTAAATCCAGCTTGAACATCTGGAAGTTCATAGTTCATGTACTATTGAAGCTTGGCTTGGATAATTTTGAGCATTACTTTGCTAGCATGTAAGATGAGTCCAATTGTGCAGTAGTTTGAGCATTCTTTGGCATTGCCTTGCTTTGGGTTTGGAATGAAAACTGAGCTTTTCCAGTCCTATGGCCACCGCCTGAGTTTTCCAAATTTGCTGACTTATTGAGTGCAGCACTTTCACAGCATCATCTTTTAGGATTTTAAATAGGTCAAATGGAATTCCATGATCTTCACCAGCTTTTTTCATAGTGATGCTTCCTATGGCTCACTTGACTTCATATTCCATGATGTCTGGCTCTGGGTTGGTGATCACACCGTCGTGATTTTCTGGGTCATGAAGATCTTTTTTGTATAGTTCTTCTATGGTTTCTTGCTACCTCTTTTTAATATCTTCTGCTTCTGACAAAATGTGGTTCACTGGAAAAGCGAAAGGCAAGCCACTTCAGTATTCTTGCCTTGAGAATCCCATAAACAGTATGAAAAAGTAAAAAGATAGGACAATGAAAGATAAACTCCCAAGGTTGGTAGGTGCCCAATATGCTACTGGAGATCAGTGGAGAAATAACTCCAGAAGGAATGAAGAGACGGAGTCAAAGCAAAAATAACACCCAGTTGTGGATATGATTGGTGATGGAAAAAAAGTCCAGTATTATAAAGAGCAATATTGCATAGGAACCTGGAATGTTAGGTCCATGAATCAAGGCAAATTGGAAGTGACCAAACAGAAGATGCAAAGAGTGAACATCTACCTTTTAGGAATCAGTGAACTAAAATGGAGTGGAATGGGTGAGTTTAACTCAGATGACCATTATATCTAATACTGTGGGCAAGAATCTCCTAGAAGAAATGGAGTAGCCATTACAATCAATAAAAGAGTCTGAAATGCATTACTTGGATGCAATCTCAAAAACAACAGAATGACCTCTGTTCATTCCCAAGACAAACCTCTCAGGATCACATAAACCAAATCTATGCCCCAACCAGTAATGCTGAAGAAGTTGAAGTTGAATGGTTCCATGAAGACCTACAAGACCCTTGACAACTAATACCCAAAAAGATGTCCTTTCCATTATAGGAGACTGGAATGCAAAAGTAGAAATCAAGAAATACCTAGAGCTACAGGCAAATTTGGCCTTTGAGTACAGAATGAAGCAGGGCAAAGGCAAACAGAGTTTTTCCAGGAGAATGCACTAGTCATTGCAAGTATCCTCTTCCAACAACACAAGGGAAGACTCTACACATGAATATCACCAGATGGTCAATACTGAAATCAGATTGACTATATTCTTTGCAACCAAAGATGGAGATGCTCTATACAGTCAGCAATAACAAGATCAGGACCTGACTGTGGCTCAGATCATGAGCTCCTTATTGCCAAATTCAGACTTAAATTGAAGAAAGTAGGGAAAACCACTAGACCATTCAGGTATGACCTAAATCAAATCCCTTACAATTATACAGTGGAAGTGACAAATAGATTCAAGAGATTGGATCTGATAGACAGAGTGCCTGAAGAAGTATGGACAGAAGTTCATGACATTGTATAGGAGGCAGTGATCAAGACCATCCCCAAGAAAAAGAAATGCAAAAAGGCAAAATGGTTGTTTGAGGAGGCTTTACAAATAGCTGTGAAAAGAAGAGAAGCAAAAGACAAAGGAGAAAACAGAAGACCATTTGAGTGCAGAATTTCAAAGAACTGCAAGGAGAGATAAGAAAGACTTCCTCAGTGATCAATGCAAAGACCTCATAGATAACTGCAAATTCAAATCAGAAAGATAGAAGTATGAGAATATTTAAAAGTTTTATAGCTTCAAATTCACAAATTGACAGTGATTAGTATATCTTTTACTACTGATGTGAAGTTACTATGTTGACTAATGGCTTTCCAAAGATTCAAACTGGAACACTAAATTGACTTCAATTTCTGTTATTCAAAATATTTTATCTTCTAAGAAATTTTAAACAAACAGAATGACTTACCTTTTATCTACATAAGAAAAACTCTATCATAAAAATATCAACTCTCTCTAAATTTTGGTAAAATTATAATAAATAATAAAATATTAACTTTACATAAGTATATGATTTAACTGAAAGAATTTATAGAAAATCAACAATCAAGAATAATAAGGAGAACTTAGAAAAAGAAGAGACATGAATAGAGATTATAATCAGTAAGTATTAAATAATTATGAAACAGTTATTAATCAATATCCTCCTAGCAAATGAATAGGCACATAGGCCAAACAAATAGAATAAGAGATATTAAATTTGAACCAAATACAAACGTTATTTATTAAATGTTACAGACAGCATCTCCAACAAGTAGGCAAAAATAGACTAAGGAATAATGATGAGGCAATGAATCACCATCTAAAAAATATAAGTAAATATATATATATAAACCAAATTATAGTTATAATTTATACCAACATAAATTTTAAATAAGTAAAAAATTTACATTTGATGCATTGTCTAATAAAATATTAGGTAAGTAAATAGATGAATTTCTCTATAAAGTTTGAATAGGGAAGACTGTTTTAACAATGACTCAAAACTTTAAAGCCTTTGAAGAAAGATTAATGAACTCAATTATATAAGCATCAACACCTTGTACATACAAAAATAGGTGCAAATAATAAATGAGCAAAATAAAAGTAAAATTATATATTTGAAATGTATTATAGGTGAAGGACTAATCCTCTTAGTGTGAACAACTTCTAGATGGGGGTGCATTATTTATCTTGGGCTGCCCCTGACCAACATGCTCTTTCTGGCTCCCCCAAATTTATCTACTTCTCATATTCAAAATATATTCATTCCATGGCACTAATCTAAGGCACTGCTGGACCCACACACAGAAAAAAGTGTGAAGTTGCTCAGTCGTGTCCGACTCTTTGTGACCCCATGGAGTTTAACCTACCAGGCTCTCCCTCCATGGGATTCTCCAGGCAAGAATACTGGAGTGGGTTGCCATTTCCTTCTCCAGGGGATCTTCCCAACTCAGGAATGGAACCGGGGTCTCCTGCACTGCAAGCAGATGCTTTAACCCCTGAGGCACCAGGGAAGCCCCATTCCATGCAACAACCCTCAAAATCTTAACTTATCACAACATCAGTTTTCAACTTTGAAGTCCCATCTAAATCAGATATGGGTGAGACTCAAGGTACAATTCATCCTGAGGCAAAATTCCTCTTCAATTGCAAATCTGTGAAAACAGACAGGTCATATGCCATGAAATACAGTAGATATACTCATTCCAAAAGGGGGAAAAAAAAAAGAGAGAGAGAGACAAGGTTTGATGGATCCTAAAGCAAGACACCACTTCAAGTTGGCTTTAGAAAAGGCAAAGGAACCAGAGATCAAATTGCCAACATCGACTGGATCATCGAAAAAGCAAGAGAGTTCCAGAAAAGCATCTATTTCTGCTTTATTGACTATGACAAAGCCTTTGACTGTGTGGATCACAATAAACTGGAAAATCCTGAAAGAGATGGGAATACCAGACCACATGACCTGCCTCTTGAGAAATCTATATGCAGGTCAGGAAGCAACAGTTAGAACTGGACATGGAACAGCAGACTGGTTCCAAATAGGAAAATGAGTATGTCAAGGCTGTATATTGTCATCTGCTTATTTAACTTATATGCAGAGTACCTCATGAGAAACGCTGGGCTGGAAGAAGCACAAGCTGGAATCAAGATTGCTGGCAGAAATATCAATAACCTCAGATATGACACCACCCTTATGGCAGAAAGTGAAGATGAACTAAAAAGCTTCTTGATGAAAGTGAAAGAGGAGAGTGCAAAAGTTGGCTTAAAGCTCAACATTCAGAAAACTAAGATCATGGCATCTGGTCCCATCAGTTCATGGGAGATAGATAGGGAAACAGTGGAAACAGTGGTTGACTTTATTTTGGGGGGCTCCAATATCACTGCAGATCATTGCAGCCATGAAATTAAAAGACGCTTACTCCATGGAAGGAAAGTGATGACCAACCTAGATAGCATATTGAAAAGCAGAGACATTACTTTGCCAACAAAGGCCCGTCTGGTCAAGGCTATGGTTTTCCCAGTGGTCATGTATGGATGTGAGAGTTGGACTGTGAAGACGGCTGAGTGCCGAAGAATTGATGCTTTTGAACTGTGGTGTTGGAGATGACTCTTGAGAGTCCCTTGGACTGCAAGGAGATCCAACCAGTCCATCCTAAAGGAGATCAGTCCTGGGTGTTCATTGGAAGGACTGATGCTGAAGCTGAAACTCCAGTACTTTGGCCACCTCATGCGAAGAGTTGACTCATTGGAAAAGACTCTGAGGCTTGGAGGGATCGGGGGCAGGAGGAGAAGGGTATGATAGAGGATGAGATGGCTGGATGGCATCACCGACTCGATGGGCATGAGTTTGAGTAAACTCCGGGAGTTGGTGATGGACAGGCAGGCCTGGCGTGCGGCGATTCATGGGGTCACAAAGAGCCGAACATGACTGAGCAACTGAACTGAACTGAACTGAAGCAAGACACAACTGAATCAACTTAGCACATACCCAAGCAAGTCCAAAACAGCAAGGCAAATTGCACTAGATCTTAAAACCCAAGAAGAATTCTCTTTGGTTTTATGCTCTGCCTTCTGGCTCCAGTGAGTCAGTGTCCCTGCCTCTGCAGCTTTGCTAGGAGGGGGTCCTGCCTCCAAGACTCCAGGGAGCCACCTTTGGGTCTTTTGAAACAGATGTGATACTCACTCCCCTTTTGAAACTGATGAGTCAGCCCTGATGACCTCTGAATTGCCTTTGGGTTCATTCTACTCTTGTCCTTAAAATAGTGCATGTTTACATTTTAATAGCTTTATGATAAGATGCCATAGGATCTAAGAAATCCAATGGTCTTCCTTCATTTTACCCCATCTCTTTCTCCTTTACATCAAACTGACAGTGTTTCTGCTTGTATAACCTCATAATCTCTTCACCAAGTTATTGCTCAGCCACATCTTGGTGCTCTCTTCTAAACAGTAGCAAGTTGGGAATTTTCAAAATCTTTAAATTCTGGTTTCATTCTGCTTAACAATTTCTTCTTCAATTTCTATCTCTTTTCTCATATTTTATCTTAAGCAGTCGAGAGGAACTGAGTCTCTCTCTAATACTTTCCTTAGAAAGCTCCTCAGCTGAAGGTCCAATTTCATCATTCACCAATTCTATTAGCACCGTTCATAAAACACTGAAACAAACACAATGAAGTCAAGTTCTTTCCACTTTACACAAGAATTGTAAATTGTCTTTCCTCTAGTTTTCCATGACATGTTCCTTTTTTTGTATGAGACCAAACCAGGAATGGCCTTTATGATCCGTATTTCTATCAATGTTCCAGCCATGGTTATTTGTGCATTTTCTAAGAAAATGGCAGCTTTCTCACCAGCTCTCCTCTTTTCCTTCTGAACTCTCAGCAGGATTTCTTTAAACATTCATATTTCTAGCATGCAGCTCAAAACTCTTCCATCTTCTCCCAACATCCAGTTCTAAAAATGTTTCCATATTTTTAGGTATTTATTATAGCAGTAGGCACTTCCCTGGTGGTGCACAGGGTAAAGTGTCTGCCTACAATGTGGGAGACTCAGGTTCGATCCCTAGGTCAGGTCAGGAAGATCTCCTGGAGAAGAAAATGGCACCCCACTCCAGTATTCTTGCCTGGAAAATCCCATGGATGGAGGTGCCTCATAGGCTACAGTCAATGGGATCACAGAGTCGGACAGGACTGAGCGACCTCACTCATTATAGCAGTACCTCACTTCTCAGGTACGAAAATCTGTATTATTAAGCTCTAGTTGCTATAACAAAATATCATAGACTGTGTGACTTAACAGAAATTAATTATTTTCTTTCATAATGCTGGAAGCTGCAGTGTCCCAGATTAAGATCCATCAGAGTTCAGTTTCTGGTAAGCGTTCTCTTCCTGGTTCCGTCAGTTTTTCTATGTGCTCCTACGGTCTTTTCTTGGTGCCTACACTTGGAGAGAGAGGAAGCTCTCTCCTTGTCTTTCTTATAAAGGTACTGATTTCATCATGAGAGCTCTACTGTTATGACTTCTAACTCTGATTACCTCCCAAAGATCCATTTCAAAATACTATAACACTGAGGCTTAAAGACTGAAACAATTTGGAAAGGCACAAACATGTAGTCCATCAGTTCAGTTCTGTTCAGTTGCTCAGTCGTGTCCGACTCTTTGCGACCCCATGAATCGCAGCACGCCAGGCCTCCCTGTCCATCACCAACTCCCGGAGTTTATTCAAACTCATGCCCATCGAGTCGGTGATGCCATCCAGCCATCTCATCCTCTGTCGTCCCCTTCTCCTCCTGCCTCCAATCCCTCCCGCATCAGGATCTTTTCCAATGAGTCAACTCTTCGCATGAGGTGGCCAAAGTACTGGAGTTTTCAGTTTCAGCATCAGTCCTTCCGATGAACACCCACAATTGGTAAAAGGCAAAGACCAAAAATACAATAGAAAAAAAAAAAAAATGTACAAAGGATATCCATGCATAGTCCTCAGAAAAGAAAATACAAACGCTTCTAACACATATGAGAAACTGAGCCACTACATTCGTAATCAGAGAAATATACTAATTCACTGTTTTCCACCTTGATGACTGGCCATATACAAAAGTTTAATACTACCCTCAGTTCATGAGGTTGATAGAAAAATTAAACTTTCAAATTACTGGAAAAACTGTAAATTGTTACAATCCCCCCCACAGAGAAATTTGGTATAATCTAGCAAAATAGATATATATACCAATAGGCCCAGATATTTATTCTGCAAATAAAATTGCATGCTTAAGGAAGGATGCAGCACAACTGTATCTAATAGCAAAAGACTGGAAGCACTCTAAATGCCCATCAATCAGGAGCTACTTAATCAAATGAAGGAGCATCCTTTAGTGGAATACTTTACAGCTGTCAAAACAATGAGACAGCTCTTTATGTTCTGATATGAAAAGACTTCTGAGATATATGAAAGGTGAAAGAATGCAGTCCAGTGGGTATAATACAAGAATTCTGTATAAGTTGGGGGGTAATGTGAATTTCTACTTATATTTATGTGCCTGCTTTTAAAGAAAAAGGAACCACAGAAAAGGAAACAGTGATTCTTATGTCTCCAGCAAATGGTTGAAGTTAGAAATGAGTGAACAAGGAACAGAGATGAGAGGAAATAGTCAACAGTGTATTCTATGTATTTTGTTGTTGTTGTTCTTGACTATTTGAGTGAGTAACCTATTTAAAATTAAATTGAAAAGAACCTTAAAAATGTTCCAATTTTGTAGAAAGGCAGAACCTAGAAAAGAGTCTTTATAAAATAATGAAAATTATGTAAACCCCCAAATAAAGAAATCAAAATGAGATGGATGAGATTTGCAAGGTCAGTGAATTAAAATTTTTAGCATAGTGTATTATGTAAAATATGATTTCATATGAAAAATTAAATTTTTATGGTTTCTATGTAATGAACTGCCATGTGAGGTAAAAAGGCCTGGAAAGATTAAAAAAAAATGCAGTTTTCTTTTCTCTGAATGATCCCCTTAATAAAAAAAAAAAAAAAAATAGATGAAGGAGGGAAATGAGAGGTGTCAAAGACTAAAAGTAAAATTAGTTTGACACCATGAGATGAAGAGGCAAAGGACTGCAAGGAGCTAAATGAAGATAAAAACTCAAGAAATAAGAATTGGGACTTCTCTGGAGGTCCAGCATTTAAGACTTTGCATTCCAATACAGAGTGTGCAGGTTCAATCCCTGGGGAGGGAGCTGAGATCCCACCAAAATGTAAAACAGAAGCAATATTGTAATGACTTAAATAAAGATTTTAAAAGTTGTCTACATCGACTCCTAACTAGGAAAATTTTTTGAAGACATATATTGTGGGCTTCTCTGTTCTCTTGGGTGAATACTATACATTATCATAAATGCATGAAAATGTTCAATAAATAAATATCTAAAAATAGGAAAGTAATACAGAATGACTATGACTGAATTTCTTGGGAAAATTATGAATTTAGAGGATGGTCCACAAAAATAGTACAGATGAGACAATTCAGTAACTTAAAACAAATAGATTTAGAAAGATTTGAAAATCATGCAGTGGAAATATTTGAATATCAAACTCACTTATGCAGAAAAAAGATTGCATTGTCTTACTAGATTTTGGTGAATAGAATATATAAGGTGACTATCTAGTTTAAACTATTTACTAAATGTAGCACATCAAGACAATAAATTAGTATTTTAAAATTTTGAATGATATGTGCATTGCTTTAATTTTATAGTTTTATGCAACTGTTTGCTAAATAAATTAATATTTCATTGGAAAGAGAAAAAGGAATATTGTCTATATTAAAAAAAAAAAATCAAGGGCCCCACACAACCAAACTGTAGTTATTAGGTTACTGAGATTTGGGGTCCTCCCTCCCAGCAGTTTTTTCTTAGGATGAAAACAGTGATTTGGCATGTGTATGCCTTCTCTTTATTGACTATGCCAAAGCCTTTGATTGTGTGGATCACAAAAAACTACAGAAAATTTTCAAAGAGATGGGAATATCAGACCACTTGACCTGCATCTTGAGAAACCTGTATGCAGGTCAGGAAGCAACAGTTAGAACTGTTAGAAAAACAGATTGGTTCCAAATAGGAAAAGAAGTACATCAAGGCTGTATATTGTCACCCTGTTTTTTTTTTTAACTTATAAGCAGAGTACATCAAGAGAAACGCTGGGCTGGAAGAAGCACAAGCTGGAATCAAGATTGCTGGCAGAAATATCAATAACCTCAGATATGCAGATGACACCACCCTTATGGCAGAAAGTGAAGAGGAACTAAAAAACCTCTTGATAAAAGTGAAAGAGGAGAGTGCAAAAGTTGGCTTAAAGTTCAACATTCAGAAAACTAAGATCATGGCATCTGGTCCCATCACTTCATGGCAAATAGATGGGGAAAGAGTGGAAATAGTGGGAGACTTCATTTTGGGGGTCTGCAAAATCACTGCAGATGGTGACTGTAGCCATGAAATTAAAAGACACTTGCTCCTTGGAAGAAAAGTTACGACCAAACTAGACATCATATTAAAAAGCAGAGATATTACTTTGCCTACAAAAGTCCTCTAGTCAAGGCTATGGTTTTTCCAGTGGTGATGTATGGATGTGAGAGTTGGACTGTGAAGGCAGCTGAGCACCAAAGAACTGATGTTTTTGAACTGTGGTGTTGGAGATGACTCTTGAGAGTCCCTTGGACAGCAAGGAGATCCAACATATCAATTCTAAAAGGAAATCAGTCCTGAATATTCACTAGAAGGGCTGATGTTGATGCTGAAACTCCAATACTTTGGCCACTTGATGCAAAGAGCTGACTCATTTGAAAAGACCCTCATATGAAAAGAAAGATTGATGGGGAGAGGAGAAGGGGGCAACAGAGGATGATATGGTTGGATGGCATCACCGATTCAATGGACATGAGTTTGAGTAAACTCCTGAAGTTGGTGATGGACAGGGAGGCCTGGCATGCTGCAGTATATGGGGTTGCAACGAGTTGGACACGATTGTGGGACTAAACTGAACTGAACTGAACTTCTGCCTTCTCTTTTGAATGTAATAATTAAATTTACTATCAAATAGGAAACAATGACTTTCAAACAAATCCCAAGGAAATTGAAGAACAAGACTGTTTCTGAAATGCATTTTCTATCTTCTATAAGGGAGGAAAATATTTCATTCCAGAATTCTTCAAGCAAGAATACTGGAGTGATTAGCCATTCCCTTCTACAGGGTGTCTTCCCAAGCCAAGGATCAAACCCAGGCCTCCCATGTTTCAGGCAGATTCTTTACCATCTGAGCCACCAGGGAACCCAATGTTTCATTTCTTCTTTTATATTTTTGTCAGGTCTTATCATATCTCCACATGTATCCAGTAAACAAATTTTATTTTATTTTAATCAGTTGATAGAATGGAGTTACATGGGATCATACTCCAAATAAAAATTAATGCTGTTTTCCTAATGAATATAAAACTTTTAAAATAACACACTTATATTGGCAAAAAAAAATTTAGATATGTTTTTGGCACATTAATACATTCAGTCTCATACTAAACATCTCAGACTGATTTTAGCTCTCAGAGGCCCCCTGTGGTGTGATCTTGAGCAAAATGCACCCTGATTAACCTTGTATAGTGATATGGACATCTTGGAAGTACAGAAGGGAGACTCAACTAGGGAGAAGCAGAAGAGGGGCAGAAAAATTGGAAAAGCATGCATTCATAAAGTCATTTCATCAGCTAAGGCTTGGTGATAGCAAAGTCAGTATTAGTATCCCTTAATGAAATCTTTATGACACATAGCAAAAGTTCAGATGGTCCGTGGTACTTGGTTAATGTTAAGCTAGACTTTCCCAGAACAGTCTTTGGGGACTCTTTGGGGAGTAAGTTGAGATCACCTGGAGATGCCTTGGCTCTTTCATGACCCTAGAGTTTCATTTCTTGAAGTGTGTAATATTAGAAACTCAAAGTACCTTACTTGCTCCCAGGGACTCATTGATGATCAGAGAGACTTGGCTTCCCACGCAGTGGTGATGTGGCAGCAGAACTGGGAATGTCAAACTGTGGTGATGTGTACTATGGGGAACAATAAGGATTAAGTTTATGATCCTCTCTGTACTTCCTCAGGAATCTGCTTGTGCATGTGGAGCTGCTCTCAGCATCTCTGAAACCATGCATTTTGTAGAAATATCATTTTTCCCCTTATTGACTCACTGAATTGAGAGTTTGTTGGTATGTGTTACCTAATGAAATGAGACGCTATAACTTGAACTATTTTTTTCTCTTTCTTCCTATAGAAATAAATCAGACAGTTTAATTTATTCATGTGCAGTTTAAGTCAAATTCTTTTTGTATTTTTATGGTGGCATAATATCTCTCAGAAACACTCCCATGGAGGGCATGAGCACTATAATAAGCATAGTCTCAAAGAATGATTTCAGATTACACTCTAAATGTGCACAAAAATAAGTTTGGAAAGCTGTATTGTTTACTTAATAGTCCATTCTTAGGCAGTATGAAAATACTGAATAAATAGCTAAGGCCATCAGCCACTGAAACATTTTGATAGAGCTATACTGATCATAAACTTGATATATTAGGATATGCAGTTGCATTTTCAATATAAGATATCTAAAATATTATTAAAGATGTAGATACAAAATGGTATGAAAGCATTAAAGATGGGCAGTGTTGAATTCTGTATGACTATATGCATGCTTTCTTTTGATAGTATGATATATCTTAATCAATTTTAGGACCTAGAGAAAGCATTAGAAAGAGATGAATATATTCAAAACCCAGAGACATTAGCTGTGTACATTTTCAAATCAGAAAAATATGTTCTCTTTTATTTTGCTAAGCATTGTACTTCATGGCAAAGAAATTACACAGTCTGTTCCTAAGGGTAGACAAATGTTTAATAATAACTGAATTGAACCATTGCATTGTTGATGCATTTATGTTTAGATAAAATACTTGATTTTCAGGAGAATTGTTTGATGAAATAAGAACACCTTATTGAATATTTACAATCTGCTAAAGGGAAAAATCTAGAATAATTTAAATTTTATAGTTAAAATTTTAGAAAAGTAGAGAAACTAATGTTGAATAGCTGATAAATTTTTACATTCTATTGTTAATTATTATTTATCCATGGAAATGAGTTTGAGCAAGCTCCAGGAGTTAGTGAGGGACAGGGAAGCCTGGAATGCTGGGATCACAAAGAGTCAGACACAACTGGGCAACTGAACTGACTGATTCTGAATTCATCAGTGATGCATTCATTACCTAAAGTTACTAGCAATATAGAAGAGAGCATCGATAATAAATGAAAATCACCCATTCTCTTAATCATGAAAGTTTGGTTCAAATACCTTATTTAAAATAGCTTCTAGCTGACCGCTCCCAGTGTGGCTTCTCATAATTTCCTACTAAACTACCTGCAAAGAAAACATCAAAGATAAAAATTTATAGGACAGCACTTAGAGAGTTAGAAAATTTAAGAATCTGGGAGTAATTTTCATAATAAATAGTTGACAGTTAATTAAAAAAAAAATCAGAGTCTACTGACTTTCTGTCTCTTAAATTAGAATAGCCCTGCTAGTCTGGAAGATCAGTAAACTGATAGGTAGGGAAATGCATAAAAGACACAGATTAATTGGAAGTGACAGTGGTATATTATATAACACTATTTTGGGATAGCATATTGGTTCATCCTTCATTGCGTATCTATTGATGCTGAGTTAACAGAAAAAAGAAAGTCATCTCTTTTCTGTTTTAAGATTGTCCTAACTTATCTAACTCCCTGCATCCCTGTAGAGAATGCAACTCATGGAAGGAGGGTGTAGTGGATTGAATGTGTATGTGCTCAATCCCTTAGTCTTGTCTGACTCTTTGCAACCCCGTGGACTATAGCCCTCAAGGCTCTTCTGTCTATGGATTTCTCCAGGAAAGAATACTGGAGTGGGTTGCCATTCCCTTCTCCAGGGGACCTTCCCAACCCATGGACTGAACCCATGTCTCTTGCATCTACTGCATTGGCAGGTGGATTCTTTACCACTGTGCCACCTGGGAAGCCACTGCTTTGAATGTAGGCCCCCAAAAAGATATGCTCATGTCCTGCCCCACAGACCTTATAAATTTTACTGTTTTAGAAAAAGAGAAGGAACATTCACATAGAAAGCTCAGTGAAAAGACAAAGCCAGAGAGTGGAGTAGTGGGACTGAAACCAAGAAGCCATAGAATGTCAACAGCCCCCAAAAGCTGGAGGAGGTGAGGAAGAGTTCTCCCCTAGAGCCCGAAGAGGGAGCGCAGCCCTGCTGACACCTTGATTCTGAAATTCTGGATGTCAGAACTTGTGAGAGGATAAATTTCTGCTGTTTTAAGCCTCTCACTTTTCACCAGGTAGTTAAAAAGAGCCACAAGAAACTATTAATAGAGGTGGGGATGAGGAGTTGAGGACAAACAGCATGGTAACAGAGACCTGATATGATGCATTGTCTCAAGGAAGGTAGGCAAGTTTGCATCAAGGAGAATCTTGGTAAATGTACATCCTGGAGTTAATTATAGTATTAATGGTGATGATGATGATGATGATGATGATGATGATAATGGTGATGATATCTTCTATGATTCTATTTTTGCTAAGAATAATTACTACGGAAAGTCATAAAGCCTCACTTTGTGAATACTTTTATTATTCTTCAAGCATTTAGTTTCTTAATATATTACTTTCTTTTTTCAAGAAGTATAGTGGTTTTTAAATTAATTTTTTGTAAGGGGCTTCCCTCGTGGCTCAGATAGTAAAGAATCTGCCTGCAATGTGGGGGATCTGGTTTCAATCCCTGGGTCCATAAGATTCCCTGGAGAAGGGAATGTATACCCACTCCAGTATTCTTGCCTGGAGAATCCCATGGACAGAAGAGTCTGGTGGGCTACAGTCCATAGGGTCACAAAGAGTTGGACATAATTCAGCAACTAACACTTTTAATATAAACTGTATATATTAAGTTCTTGGAGTACACTGCAATGAGAGAGAAGATCTAATTTATATCTGTCTCTTCAAAGCATCTAGTTTTTGAACAAATATCACCCACTTTTACCTCCATTGAAAACACATCTTCCAAACATTAGTCCAGTAACTTAGCAAGTCTGAAGTCAATTATAATCCTGTCTGACATACCGTTAGTGAATCTCACATATCAAGTATTTTTTCTTAATTGCACATAGCATAAAACTTTCAAACACCAGCTTTCTCAAAGAAACTGTTAACACCAATTTCCCACCTATATTACTGAATCGAATTAAAAATTATGAATTCCCACTGTATTCTATTGACTTCCCTGGTGGCTCAGATGGTAAAAAATCTGCCTGCAATGCAGGAGACCCAAGTTTGATCCCTGGGTTGGGAAGACCCCCTGGAGAAGGGAAGGGCAACCCACCCCCATATTCTGGGATTTTCTTATGTTTACTACCCTTTGAGGAAATGACAACCCACTCCAGTATTCTTGCCTGGAAAATCCCATGGACTGAGGATCCTGGTAGGTTACAGTTCATGGGGTCGCAAAGAGTCGGACACGACTGAGCGATTTCACTTCACTTCACTACCCTTTGAAAGGTACACAAATGGCTCTAGAGGTGAATAATCTGCCAATCTTTCCTAATAAATTTACTGTTTCCAATTTTTAAGTCATGGTTATCATTCAATCATCTTTTAACACAGAATGCCAGTAACTTTGATCAGAAAGTCCTTGCTTTGTAGATATGTGAAAATATCCATGAAACACTGATTTTCTAAAAACACATTTTTCTTTTTCATTTTCTTTTTGGACACCAGGTATTTTTGGTTTCAGAATCATATTCATTAAATAACATATTATCATCCTTTTTACTAACCTGTAACTTTATTTTCACTTCTTTTTCCATTTATTTTTTCCTATTCTGTTTCCTTTCCACAGAATGTCCATAGCAAATCATTCTACAGAATTTAATGTACATTATCTTTATTTGTTTATGTGCTTGCCATGTATTAAATGCATGTATTATTGAACTAAGGTGTAATTTAAGTAGAGTAGAATGGAAATCCTTAAATGTGCTATTCAATTGCTTTTGACAAATGCATGTGCTCAGTTGCTCATTCGTATTCAACTCTTCACGACCCCATGAACAACTCCATAGCCTACCAGGCTCCTCTGTCCATGGGATTCTCCAGGCAAGAATACTGGAGTGACTTGCCATGCCCTCTTCCAGGGGATTTTCCCAGGGATTGAACTCAGGTCTCCCTCATTGCTGGTAGATTCTTTACCATCTGAGCCACTACACCCTTGTAAACATTCCCCTATCAAAATATAGAATATGTCCATCAATGCAAAACACTCATGTGGGTTCTCAGTCAGTCTTTGTAAGCCAGCCAGCCCCTCCCAAAGCAAAGAGACAGCAACTGTTCTTATGTCTAACATTTATTACTTTTACATATCTAAATATTTCATATAAAGAATTATGTACATTTGTCCACATACAGCTGTTGAGATTCATTCATGTCATAGTCTTATCAGCAGTGTGTTCCTTTCTAAAGCAGAATAGTAAATTATGACATAAGTACACAAGCATTTGTTTACTCAGTTTTTTCTTAGGAATATTTGGATTATTCCAGTTTGGGGTTACTATGGAAAAAGAAAATTAAAAATATTCTTGTTAAAGTATTTTCTTGGTTAGATAATAGGAATAACATTTGTGGGCTATAGGGTAAAATACATTATAACTTTTTAAGAGTTTATGAAAATTTCATTTGTTCTGTGTCCTCAGCAATGTTTGGTCTTGGTAGTCTTTTTTTCCCCACCATTCCAAGGTGTGCAAATGGACTCATAAAATAAATATTTTATTGGCTAAGTTGAGGATAATTTACATCTTTATAATTGTAAAATATCCTATCAAAGAGTACAGAATATCACTCTTTTAAGTTAGATACATTGCTTTGTCTTTTAATGTCTTTAAAATTCTGTGTGGACTTACATGATCTCAGTTCATGTCTCCACATTTGCTAGCTTTTGTTAGTATGTGAATCATATCTTATGTTTATTATATTATCTATATATACAGTTACCACTGATACAATTGTAGCTGGCAACCTTGTACAAGTTCAAACCCTTCAATATTTTTTTTTGCTTTTCTCCACATTCGTTATTATGATATATTATTTTTAACTAATGATCATTTAGTTTCCTCAATTGCAATAATTGTATCTTTTATCCTTTCATTTCTTGAATCTATCAGGTATGTCAGGACCATGCTATTAAATAGTAGAATAAGAGAAGATACCTTTTCTTATTTGATTTCAAAAGGGAGTCATCTAGTTTCACCAATAATTATATTATTTGCTTTAGGATTTTGCATACTGTGATCATTACTAAGTTAAGGAAGTTGCTATTATTATACTTCCAAATTATTCCAAATTTGATATGGTAGTAGATTTATTATTTAGGGGTCTACACTTACTTGTGTCATTGGGATTATCTGAGTCTAAGGAACTTGAGGGTTTTTTCTTTATTTAAAAATAGTATTAAGAAGACCTGATAGATAATTTTTTGGAGAACACTAGTAATTTAATCTGTTCAGATACTTTCTTGTGGGACTTTTAAATTTTAAATTTCTTGATGGTCAATCACTTCCTGAGAGTTTCTCATGTCTTCCCTCTGTGTTTAATTAACATTTTTTTCTCTGCTATCTTGTTCAAATGTAATATAATCTGTCTAAGTTTTTAGTAGAACTCTGCTAATTTTATATACATTCTTTATTATCAATATGAAAAATTCTAAACAACCTTTGTTTACATTGTCCAATATATTTTCTGAGGCTATTTTTCCCCTATTGGATTTGATAATTATTGCTTTTATTAACTCCTCACATGTTGCTCCTTCTGTATTTTAGTACATCTCTCTAGATGTAAATAGATGTATTTTAGAACTCTCCACCCAATTTCCTTATCTTCCAACGTCTCCTTTTGTTTTTCTGTCTGTCTCAACTAGATTATGAATAAACTTATTGTTACAGTTTATAAAATTTTGTTCAACCATGGTTGTTCTAAATTTTTAAAAGATCTGAGATTTATTTATATTCTTTTTAATTCTTTTTTAAAAGTCTTGCTCATTGCCTTAATGCATCAGCACAGCTATTTAATATTCAATGTCAGAAAATGATAATGAGTGACATTGTAGAAAGTGTGTCCCTGCTTTTTATTATTTCTGTTGCTGTTTCTAAACCCAAGTACCTAGTTTCCTCAAATAATTTGTTAGCCTGCTTATTGTCTGCTCATCTTCCTTGAAATGCTTTCTTTGGGAATACTTTATGTCCAGGTGGGATCCACATCTGCTTCTGCCAGACATGCAGGGGCACTAGCAACACATAATCACTTTAAATCAAATTCTTCATTCAGGATACTTTAGACTCACAAGTGGTGCAAATTTAGACAAAGAGTCCTATGAGAGCATACTCTGAGCTCTGATTTTTCCTGAGAGATTTCAGATCTCAAAGGATTGAAATTATTTGTCATATTTTCTATGACCACAGTGAAATCTAGAAAGAAAACAACACCAAGAATAAAAACACTTTTATATTTAGAAATTAAGGTAAAATGTTTACATATATACATCATAAAGGAAATCTATTTTGAAAGTAGAAAATATATTGACCCAAAACATAATTAGCATATTTGTACCCAGGACACAGATAAGATCATCTTCAAATAAAAAATACCAATATAAACTCATATATTAGAAAAAGAGAAAGGGTGTAGAATCATGAGTTATTTTCAGAAGTTATCAAAGAAGAAATCAAAACTCAGAGAATGCAGATGTAAGTAAATATTAAATGTGTCAATAAAAGCAGAAATTGTTGTATATCACACTCAGTAGAGAAAATTAAACAAGAAAATACCTTGTAAGATCGATACTTCCAAGACTAATCAACTAGAAATAAGGAGAAAGCACAAAAACATTGTCATAACACAAAAAATGTCATCACTACAGATAATATTGGGCTTCCCTGGTAGCTCAGTGGTAAAGAATCTGCCTGCCAATGCAGGAGATGCAGATTTGATTCCTGGGTAGGGAAGGTTCCCTGGAGAAGGAAATGACATCCCACTCCCGTATTCTTGCCTTGGAAATCCCATGGACAGAAGAGTCTGGTGGGCTACAGTGCATGAGGTTGCAGAAGAGTTGGACATGACAAAGTGACTAAACAACAAGAGATAATATTACAAAGATCATGATAGTATGTTGCAAATAATTTATGCTAATTTTTTAAAATGAGACATCTTAGAAAAATAAAATGACAAAAAATGACATAAGATAAAATAGAAAATTTAAATAATTCTGTAATTGAATCCATAACTTAAAACTTCTTGTATTACTAAAGGCAGACTATGATGAAATTGCTCAAAATTTCAGAGGTTTAAAAGATCAAACATTCATTTCCTGTTCATGGTACCTGTCTGTTATGGATTGTCAGAATTGATATTCTTCTCTACGTCATCCTCACCTAAGAATCAAGGTTTATGGAAACTCTAACTCCATAAATCCATGACTAGTTTCCCAGAGTAAAGAGAGTTCTACAGTAATCTCTAGTAGAAATTTTATGGTTTTATACGAAAACAACATCTATAACGTTCACTCATTTCATTGGGCAGCAACACAAGCCATATTGATTCTTGGGTTCAGAGATGCAGAATTTCATCATAGGCCTATGATTTCTTCAAAAGTAAATCCCCCAATTAAAAAAGTTGAGTATAGGAGATACAAAATTTATTCAAAAATATAGAAAATGTAGATAAAGCAACCCATATGGTATAACTATGCTAGTGATAGAGTCACTGGCAAAAAATAGTTAATACAGAAAAACAGAGGACATTTGTTCTAATATTAATGTACCAAGGTCAAGTTCTGGGACTTTTCTGGTGGTACTAGTGGTGAAGATCCTGCCTGCCAATGCAGGAGACATAAGAGACACAGGTCCGATACCTGGATTGGGAAGATCCCCTGGAGGAGGGAATGACAACCCACTTCAGTATTCTTGTCTGGAGAATCCCATTGACAGAGGAACCTGGTGGCTCCCATAGGGTCCATAGAGTCACGAGGAGCTGGACATAACTGAAGTGATTTAGCATGCAAGGTCAATTTACTGGAATAATAAATATGTATGCATAAAATACTGTACATTCAAAATAAAGTTAAAAAATACTGATATGAAAAGTAAAATAAAAAGATCCACGTCACAGGAAGAAGTATGGATATACTTCACCCCATAAATGACAAAAAAGAAAAAAAAAAGGAAATAGATTTTATGAAAAAAACAACTTAGTAAAACAATCTACTAGAAATTATAAAACATCACATTAAACAGTGGTAAGCAATAAGATCTTTTTCAGACAAATGATGCAAAACTATTAAAAATGTCATACAATAAACTTCATCTTGATCCTACTAAACTTAAATCATCCATAGAATTTTCTGGAGTAGAGTGAAATGAGAATAAATGAGTAACAAAATGACAACAGAAAACCGTAACTGATAGAAAATTAAGGAATATACTTCCAAATAGCTTAAGGGTAAAGAAAAACATCACAAGGGAAGTGGAAAACCATTTCAAGTTAATTAACATTAAGTTATAATACATCAGTCCTTGAAAGATGCTCCTTAACAGTGTTTAGAGTATTAGTGTTTGTTTATCCCCAAAGAGTACACGTTAGTGAAGAAGAATGTCTAAAAACAATGATCTAAATATCTACTTCAAGAACCTTAAAAAAGAAGAGAAATTAAAATAGAAGAAAGGAAGCAACAAAATAAGACCAGGCATCAGCGAAATAGATGACCTCAGCTAGGGACACTGAGAGGTCATGTTCTTTTTCATGTGCCTTTCATTCTCTATCAGTTTACCTGGTGGAAGTTTTTGTGTTGATCAGTTCAGTCACTCAGTTGTATCCGACTCTTTGTGGCCCTGTGAATTGCAGCACTCCAGGCCTCCCTGTCCATCACCAACTCCCGGATTCCACTCAAACCCATCTCCAGTGAGTCGGTGATGCTATTCAACCATCTCATCCTCTGTTGTCCCCTTCTCCTCCTGCCCTCGATCTTTCCCAGCATCAGGGTCTTTTCCAATAAATCCGTTCTTCACATCAGGTGGCCAAAGTATCGGAGTTTCAGCTTCAGCTTTAATCCTTCCAATGAGCACCCAGGACTGATCTTTAGGATGGACTGGTTGGATCTCTTTGGAGCCCAAGGGACTCTCAAGAGTCTTCTCCAACACCACAGTTCAAAACATCAACTCTTCAGTGCTCAGCTTTCTTTGTAGTTCAACTCTCACATCCATAAACAACCCTGGAAAAACCATAGCTTTGACTAGATGGACCTTTGTTGACAAATATGCTGTCTAGGTTGGTCATAACTTTCCTTCCAAGGAGTGTCTTTTAATTTCATGGCTGCAGTCACCATCTGCAGTGATTTTGGAGCATAAAAAAAATAAAATCGGCCACTGTTTCCCCATCTATTTGCCATGAAGTGATGGGACCAGATGCCATGATCTTAGTTTTCTGAATGTTGAGCTTTAAGCCAACTTTTTCACTCTCATCTTTCATGTTCATCAAGAGGCTCATTAGTTCTTCTTCACTTTCTACCATAGGGTTGTATCATCTGCATATCTGAGGTTATTGATAAAACAGTTACCTGTAGAAATGACTGAAAGGGGACAGACTGCTTCTGAGATTTTGATAATAGTCTCCTCCATGATTTGACTTCTGTTTTGGCAGGTGTTTTAATTTCTATAGATTCAATGAGCTATAGATACTTATTTGTATGTATTACTGTTTTTTGTTGTTTAGTCACTAAGTTGTGTCTGACTCTTTTGCAACCCCATGGACTGTAGCCCCCAGGCTTCCCTGTCCTTGGATTTTCCAGGCAAGAATACTGGAATGGGTTGCTATTTCCTTCTCCAGAGAATCTTCTGGACCCAAGGATTTAACTTGCATCTCCTGCATTGGCAGGTGAGTATTTTACCTTGAGCCACAAAGGAAGCCCATTTGTATGAACAGGTCACTTAAAAATTTCACTTTAAAAAATCCACATTATAAAATTTTAATTAAAATTATAGATGAAGCAAATAGTTTCAAACATAATGTATATAACCACAAGATTTGTTACATTTAAAAACTAATTTAAAGACACAAGCAAGTATTGGTAAAGATATAGATAGGAAACTTTATATGATTCTGATAGCTCTTTTCCCTACTTAGAGACAATTTGTACAACCACTTTTGAAAGCAGATTTCTATATTTATGAGTACTGATACATAGGCTATGTGACCTAGGGACTTCACACCTAGAAATAGACAAAAAAGTTTATTGTGTATGTGCACTAATTAATTTTTACTAGAGTAAGCATAAGTGATATGCTCTACTACAATAAATAAAATACCCATATGCATGATAATGTGGATAAGTTTAAGATATATAACATTGAACCAAAAAATCCAGATCCAAAATAACATTTATTATATTGTTTGCATTTATATGAAGTTCAAAAGTCTACAAAACTAGGTCAGAGTCTTAAAACATGCATATTGAGATGACATGACTCTGAAAAAATTTGCAAAGTCATCATTGCCACAGAAGTCAGCATACTGTTAACTATGGGGAGGGGTGGGGTGTGATGACTGAGAGTGGGTACAAGAGGGGCTTTGATGCTTCTCATACTATTTCATTTATTTTCCTGGTTGGAGGTTACAAGGGTTTTGTTTTGTGATAAATTATTGAGATTTATATTTTTGCTTTATTCAGTTTTCTCTATATGCATAGTCTCTGTGTATAATTATTTTGTAATTAAATGGATTCAGAATTCAAGTTATTTGAATATGGTTGGCAATTTTTGGAGGAATAAGGGTGCATTTATGCACTTCCCCGGTAGCTCAGTTGGTAAAGAACCTGCCTGCAGTGCAGGAGACCTGGATTCGATCACTGGGTCTGGAAGATCCCCTGGAGAAGGAAAGGGAAACCAACTCTAGCATTCTTGCTTGGAAAATCCTATGGAAAGGTGACCTTGGGGAACTATAGTCCATGGGGTCACAAGAGTCGAACACGACTTAACAATTAAGCCACCACCAAGGGTGCATTTTGCTGTAGTTATTTTGAAGGCATCTAAGATTCTGATAATATTTTATCTGTGGTCTGTACACTGCATCAGGTGTATTTACTTTATTACTCATCTTTTAAACTCAAAATGTCTCTTAGATACACCAGGTTGGTGTATTTGGTATATTACACAATAAAATACATTTTAAAAGAACATTTAGTCACATATTTGCAGGTTAAAATATGCCTTTCTTTAGAATTCTGTAATTTCTCTAAAGTATTCCAGTAAAATAATCCAATCATTCAATTTATATGCAAGTTGAATAATTATAATGACATATATGCAAATGCAATTAAAGGTGCTCATCAATGCAAATAACCATAACATCCAACTTGATAAATATTTCAGTAACTCCACAGCAAGATTTTCAGGAAATAATTGCCTACTGCATGGAATGAAATTTATTATAATTTTACATATTCTTTTTATGTATATTTTGAAGTGGTAAAGATATGCAAGCTTTACTGGAGACTTCAATACATCCTGCAACAATTGTCGCTGTAAGAATCTGGAGGGGTGGTCTGATAGATTTAGTTGTTCAATTAAATCATTTGCATTGGATTTCAAACCTTACATGTACAACTCACCTCTCACTATTTGGCAAAATTCAAGTCCCTATCTATTCCTATGCCAATAACTTCTATTTATATATTTTTATCATATCCAATACTTTTAAATTATGTTTTTGCCTCTTTCCCATTGCTTTTCCACATCTATTAACTCTAACCTTTTCTTCCCCAACTTCAATTTTTTCTATATCTCTGCCCTCTTTTTGATTTATTCACACGTGTGTTTTTGTTTGGTTGTTTCTTTTATCAAAACTTAGGCAGCATGGAAATTTTTCATGGCCCTGGATTATATATAAAACACCATGGGTTCTCTCCCTAATACTATGCCCAGATTTTCCTTGTTTTCAAAAATAAGCTAAAAACAAAATTTGTACCTATATCATTCATTATTTAAATATAATTATGCAGTCAGATTTTTAATTCTGAAAGTGTTGTGAGTATAACCCAGAACAAATTAAATGTATTACATTGTTGAAAGGCTTTATTTAAAGGTTTTTGCTTCTAAAATTGTATCCTGTGGCTTTTTGAAACATGTTGGATAAAAAGAATCATCATTGTCATCACCATCATCACCACAGAGAAAAGTTGCAGATGCAATGTCAGTCTAAAACCTTTAAATTGCACATTAGCATAATGCAATTTCAGATAAATTATTCAGCAAAAAGATCTGTTCACTTTGGTTGAACACAAGGTTTTCTAAATTTACCTGTCAAATTATTTTGTTTAGTGAGCTAGTGACTTTCCAACTGATGCTTTTGAATGGTAAATGCTGACTTCATATGCATTTTGCATTAATTCTTACTCTCTTGTTATTATTTCAAGTCACAATTTTAACCATGTAGTAATTATCATGATTCAATTAAAATTTGCATCACTCATATAAAGCTAAGCAATGTCCACAGATTCGGAATTGTAATGACATATATTTTTAAAAATATTTATATATTTACTTATTTGCCATGGTGGATCTTCGTTATGGCACAGGGATCTTTGATACTTATTGCAGCATGTGGGATTGATCTTTAGTTGCAGCATGCAAACTCTTAATTGTGCCATGAGGGATCAGGTTCCACAACCAGGGATCAAACACAGTCCCCCTGCATTGGGAACTTGGAGTCTTAGCCACTAGACTAACACTAATGATTGGGAAAAGCCCCAGTAATAACATATTTTGAATTTAAGATGTTACCATAAATTCTTATATTTTACAAAACACCAAATAATAACTTGTGTTGCAGCCAAAATTTAAGATGCAGAGTAACAGGAAATTATCTATCAGGCAAATTATGAGTACCATTATAATATTTGTTTTGACAATTAAAATAGAAAAAGAACAGGCTACATTTTTTGACACAAGTATGAATTAATTCACTCTACCTATAAGAGCAAAATTAAAGTTATGATGCAAATTAAAGCAGCAGTTCAATCCCTGGGTCAGGAAGATCCCCTGGAGAAGGAAATGGCAACCCATTCCAGTATTCTTGCCTGGAAAATTCTAGCCTGGTGGGCTACAGTCCATGGGGTCGCAAGAGTCGGACATGACTGAGCGACTTCAATTTCAATTTAACCTAACACATACAATTATTCATCTTTGAAATAAATGAGGTAGAAAGAGATGGATCTTGCTCTCAAAGTTCCAAAGCAAATTACTTAAATAGTTAAAAATCAATTAAAAGTAGTTAATAAAACCTGGGTAGAAGTAGTTTATGTTTTTGTTTGTTTGTTTGTTTTAAAGACTACCATAAACACTTGATTTTCTTCTGTGACGGAGTAAGTGATATGCAGCTCAGCAGGAATTATGCTCTGGGCTTCCCTGGTGGCTGAGACAGTGAAGAATCCACCTCTAATGTGGGAGATGGTCCCATCACTTCATGGGAAATAGATGGGGAAACAGTTGGTGATGGACATGAAAGCCTGGCATGCTGCAGTCCATGGGGTCGCAATGAGTTGACACCTCTGAAGTAACTAATTAACTAATAAGCATACACATGTGTATACACATGCATAAATCACTTCAGTTCAGTCGCTCAGTCGTGTCTGACTCTTTGCGACCCCATGAATCGCAGCACGCCAGGCCTCCCTGTCTATCACCAGCTCCCAGAGTTTACCCAAACTCAAGTCCATCCAGTCAGTGATGCCATCCAGCCATCTCATCCTCTGTCGTCCCCTTCTCCTCCTGCCCCCAATCCCTCCCAGCATCAAGGTCTTTTCAAATGAGTCAGCTCTTCGCATCAGGTGGCCAAAGTATTGGAGTTTCAGCTTCAGCTTCAGTCCTTCCAATGAACACCCAGGACTGATCTCCTTTAGGATGGACTGGTTGGATCTCCTTGCAGTCCAAAGGACTCTCAAGTCTTCTACAACACCATAGTTCAAAAGCATCAATTCTTCAGTACTCAACTTTCTTCACAGTCCAGCTCTCACATCCATACATGACCACTGGAAAAACGATAGCCTTGACCAGACGGATCTTTGTTGGCAAAGTAATGTCTCTGCTTTTAATATACTGTCTAGGTTGGTCATAACGTTTTTTCCAAGGAGTAAGCTAAGCGTCTTTTAATTCTTGGCTGAAGTCAGCCTGTGCAGTGATTTTGGAGCCCCAAAAAATAAAGTCTGACACTTCTACCACTGTTTCCCTGTCTATTTGCCATGAACTGATGGGACCAGATGCCATGATCTTAGTTTTCTGAATGTTGAGCTTTAAGTCAACTTTTCACTCTCCTCTTTCACTTTCATCAAGAGATTTTTTAGTTCCTCTTCACTTTCTGCCATAAGGGTGGTGTCATCTGCATATATGAAGTTATTGATATTTCTGCCAGCAATCTTGATTCCAGCTTGTGCTTCTTCCAGCCTAACGTTTCTCCTGATGTACTCTGCATATAAGTTAAATAAGCAGGGTGACAATATACAGCCTTGACGTACTCATTTTCCTATTTGGAACCAGTCTGTTGTTCCATGTCCAGTTCTAGCTGTTGCTTCCTGATCTGCATATAGGTTTCTCAAGAGGCAGTTCAAGTGGTCTGGTATTCCCATCTGTTTCAGAATTTTCCACAGTTTATTGTGATCCACACAGTCAAGGGATTTGGCATAGTCAATAAAGGAGAAATAGATGTTTTTTTGGAACTCTCTTGCTTTTTTGATGATCCAGCGGATGTTGGAAATTTTATTTCTGGTTCCTCTGCCTTTCCTAAAACCAGCTTGAACATCTGGAACTTCACAGTTCATGTATTGCTGAAGCCTGGCTTGGAGAATTTTGAGCATTACTTTACTAGCATGTGAGATCAGTGCAATTGTGCAGTAGTTTGAGCATTCTTTTGCATTTCCTTTCTTTGGGATTGATACAAAACCTGACCTTTTAGGTATATATATATATATATATATATATATATATATATATATATATATATATGTATATATATATATATATATATATGTATGTATACATATATATAATCAACACAGCATCTAAGTTATTAAACTATCCAAACAATAGCTTCCCCCACTATCACCATCTCGCACCAAAGAGGCACGTTTGTTAGAATCATTGAACCCACACTGACACACCATTATCAACCAAAATCTATAGTTTACCTTAGGGTTTCTTCTTGGTGATTTACATTCCATGCTCCTGCTCATAGTAAGTCACTTCACTCGTGTCTGACTCTTTGCGACCATATGAACAGTAGCCTGTCAGACTCCTCTGTCCACAGGATTCTCCAGGCAAGAATACTAGAGTGGGTTGACACGTCCTTCTTCAGGGAGTCTTCCTGGTCCAGGGACTGAACTCGCAACTCTTATGTCTCCTGCATTGGCAGGTAGGTTTTTTATCACTAGCACCTCCTGGGAAGTATATTCTATGGAGTTTGACATATGTGTAACAACATGCATATAGTGTTCTACTGGGATTAGTAGTTTCAGTGCCCTAAAAATTATTTTATTTCTCTCTTTCTCCTGGCCCCTAGTAAGTCTGATTACTGTTTCCATAGTTTTATTTTTACAGAATGTCATGTAGTTGGAATCATGTAGTATGTAGCCTTATCAGACTAATTTCTTTCATTTAGTAATATGCTTTAAGTTTCCTCCATGTTTTCTCATCACTTAATATCATTTCTTTCAGAACTGAATAATATTCTTCTTTCTAGATATACCATGTAGTTCATTTATCCACTCACCTACTGAAAGATATCTTGGTTGTTTCCAAGTTTTGGCAATTATATATACACAGCTGCTATAAACATCTGTGTGTAGGTGTTTCTGTAGTCATTTATTTTTAGCTCATTTGGATAAATACCAAGGAGTACAATTACTGAATCATGTGGTTGAGAGTATGCTGAATTTGTAAGAAACTGCCAAACTGTCTCCCAAAATGGCTATATGATTTTGCATTTCCACTAGAAATCAATGAGAGTTCCTGTTGCTCCACATTCTAGTAAGCATTGGGTTTTTGGCAGTTCTAATGGGTGTGTTGGAGAAGTAAATGGCAACACACTCCAGTATTTTTGCCTGGGAAATCCCATGGGCAGAGGAATCAGGTGGGTTCCAGTCCATGGGGTCACAAAGAGTCAGATATGAATTAGCAACTAAACAACAATAGGTGTGTAGTGGTACCTCCTTGTTGTTTACTTTGCATTTCCCTGCTGACATATGAACTTACATACATTTTCACATGCTTATCTGCCATTTATATATCTTCTTTGGTGAGGTTTCTGTTTAGGTCTTTTGCCCATTTTTTTTTTTTTAATTGGGTTATTCATTTGTATTATTGAGTTCTTACAATTCTTTGTATGTTTTGGATGAGTTCTTTATCATATGCAATTTTGCAAATATTTTCTCCTGATCTCTAGCTTGCATTTTCTTTCTCTTGACAGTTTCGTCCCCCACCCCCACCCCCAGAGCAGAAGTTTTAAATTTTCATGAAGTCCAGCTTATCAATTATCTATTTAATGAATCTTGCTTTGCTTTCGTATGTAAAAGGCTACAATCATACGCAAGGTCATTTAGATTTTCACCTATGTTATTTTCTAGGATGTTTATAGCTAGCATTTTAAATTTAGGTCTATGATAAATTTTGAATTAACTGTTGTTACGGATGTAAAGTGTGTGACTAGATTCTTTTTCTTTTTCTTTTTGCATGTGGATGTCCAGTTGTTCCAGCACCATTTGTTGAAAAAGCTATCTTTTCTCTATTGTTCTGCCTTTGCACCTTTGTCAAAGATCAGCTGACTATACTCACATGGGCATGGATTTCTTCTTAGTCTCCAGGTAGTCATTTCCTTTACAAGCATACAGGAGACTTTGGCATACAGTACTATCTTAATATTTTTTCAAGAAGGAAGAACTTATTCTTTTAGCTTCTTTCTTGAGATTGCTGCTGACAGATAGCCTTCAGCTGTCAGCCTGCTTTGAGACTGGTCTAAGCTGAAGTGAGTGGCTTTGCACAAGGTTTGAGCACCTCCTGAAGCAGTTCAGCTTCAGTAAATAATTAGCACAGTGTGAATAGGTGAATAATAAGTCAGATAGCCTCCTTTGCCCAACTTTTCATTTTATTTTGTTTTGTTTAGTTGCTCAGTCACATCTGACTCTTTGCAACTCTGGCTCCACTGTCCATGGGATTTCCTAGGTAAAATACTAGAGTGGGTTGCCATGCCCTTCTCCAGGGGATCTTTCCAACCCAAGGATCAAACCCACGGCTCCTGTGTCTCCTGAATTGCAGGTGGACTCTTTACTCATTGAACCTTTGTGGGTAACTCTCAATGCCCTGTAGATTCAGTTTTCCCTAAGACTGTGACTAAGGCCTTTGATGAGAATGCATTGAAACCCAACTTCTAATCATTCTTGTTCCTACACCCTTTCATGATCTGTTGATAAGAAGAGCATGCCCTGATTAACTTCCTGTGTGTTAATCTTTGTTTCAGAATTTGCTTCCCAGCAACCAAACCTGTGATAACTGGCTAACTTATGGCCTGAATTCTGATTGGGATGCCATTGTTTATAGAAATTAAAAAAAAAAAAAAAGTGGTTAAAGGGACAAAGGCTTTAAGTACTTGAAGGCATGTTTACTATATTTTCAGGCAATCAATGACATTGGATGAAATAAAGACATGTCTTGGCCTATATTTCTTTGGTAATATTTTTTGTTATTTTCTCTTGTGTTTGTTTATTCAATCATTACCAAAATCTATTTCCAAAAGATTTGGTGGTTTTCAAAAGATTCCTGGTGCTGAAACATAACTTATTTGGAGAACTGGATTGGGGAAGAAGAAGAGGCATCACAAACCTGAAGAGCATAATGTAGCAGCTAACTCTCTTGTCCACTCTAAAACTTGAAAAACTAAAAAAATAATTTTCACATTTAAGGCTCACTGAACAAGAATCTTAAACATCATTTTATAGCTTGATTTGAAGAAAGCAGGCCTTACTTACTGCTTCCAAATTTGTAATTTTTAAA
The DNA here is from genome assembly GCF_963930625.1 of Muntiacus reevesi. Lineage (NCBI taxonomy): Eukaryota > Metazoa > Chordata > Mammalia > Artiodactyla > Cervidae > Muntiacus > Muntiacus reevesi. The sequence goes on along the minus strand of NC_089256.1, from coordinate 4,092,420 downwards.
AATTACCATGCTCTTTATTGTTACATGTTGAAATGTATTTGCATAATCCTTGAATACTAGTCACATTTTCCTATGATCCTGATTATGGTATAGTTCTGATAAATCACAAATAATTTTTAACATCTAACAAATCATTGCCTATCCTACGCAAGTTCCGGTGCTATCCTCCACAGCACCATTTTCTTGAATTTCAACTGTATTATGTTTAATTTTCACATCTATCAGAAAACTTAAATTATATTTGGAATTATTGTATTACTTATAATTTATAGTATTTAATCTATTTTCATCACTTAAATATCTAGTAATGTAATGGATATATCCTTCCCTTTATGAAAAACATCATAAAAGAATTAAATGTTAATAATCAATTGAATAAAATGCTCAAATGGTTACTATAGGTATACATTACAACTTATTGATAATCATTAATCCATAATGCAGGTTATGACAGCCTTGAAAGTGTACCCCCAGGTTTCCTACTCTGGGGAGCACAGTTTGCTGACAGTAGTACCCACTGCTCCCTCCTATAGCCCCCCATCATAGCAGGATCACTCCAAGGTCATACTTTCCTATGTTGCTCCCAGCTGATGACAGAGCAGGTTCATTTCTATGGGATGTGGGGTTCCTATAACAGGGGGCTTTGACTACTGGATTTCCCATGTGTCTAGCCAAAGCTTTCTTCTTACCGAGTTATGGTCTGAGAGTTTTCATACTTTTCACATGTAATCCTCCTTCCCTCTTGCTTTTGTTTTACAAACGTCAGACTTGCCTCAGAGTCTTAAGAGCTCTCCTCACCTACTCTTGCTTCTGTGATTTTACATCCATGCATTTACTGTTTATATGAGTGATTAGGCAGTGAATAACACCATTCTTGGTAGATTAGAAAGCTACCTAACTTACCACGTTTGGGTAAAAAGGCAAATGAAAATAGACTAAAATAATTGGCAAAGTAATTTCATTTTTAAGGTTCAAAGTCTAAGGAAGATCCCAAGCTATTATTAAAATTAAGGTAATTAATGTTCTTTATGGTATTTGATTTTTTTCCATGTTGATTCATAATCTTTCTTTACATTTTTTATACTGCTCTTTATTTATAGTCCTTACTAATTCCAAATGTTAGTTCCTAGTCATTTATATGTATATTAATATGTATTTTCAGATTCTGTCTTTTGTTCTCTCATCTGGAGCCTGTCCCTGGTACACATGGTACAGGTGCAATAAGCCATCTTCTGGCTTATTGTTCAGCAAAAAGGTCTAATGAGTATCATCATTATATAATCACACTACATATATTACAATAGAATTTTACTTCTTTTTTGAAATTTTAAATATTACATGGATCTGTAAATCTTTTGAATGGTTCAACTTTTAAATCTAAATTTTCTATTATTTTTCTATCAAGTTTATGAATGATTTTAATTAGAGCATTTCTTGTGTTTGCAAGGTGAAATCTTTAAAAAAATTGTTAAATATTTTAAAATTACCTATGTCTATAGAAATACAAAACAAATCAATCATACAAATAAATTAAATGTTGCAATTTATGTGAATCATAAACTTCTACAATTTTTGGTATGTTCATGAAAGCAATGCTTTAATTCTATATTATTAACTTATGATAGATACAGGCTAGATAAAAACAATTCCACATATAAATTTGTAATTGTGAAATGAATATAACTTTTAGACAATCTATAGATTAATATGTAGATGAAGCAATAAATATTAAAATCTCTAATGAGTTTGTAGAACTGAGGGAAAGTTCAGATTACTGAAAAAGTTCTATGAATGTTAAGGCTATTAACAGAAATTCATGTCTGTTAGAGACAAATTTATCTCTGAATTATCTATTCTCTTTTTGCATGTGTGTTCAGTTGCTCAGTATTTTTAGACTTTTTGTGACCACTGGGACTACTGCATGCCAGGCTCCTCTGTCCATGGGGTTTTTCAGGCAATATTACTGGAGTGGGTTGCCATTTTCCTCCTCCAGGAGATCTTTCTAACCCAAAAATAGAACCATTGTCTACTTGTGTCTCCTGCATTAAGGGATGATTCTTTACTGCTGAGCCACCAGGGAAGCCCATTTCTCTTTTTAGAGCTACCCGTAGAGTCACTTACTGAGATATGTTATATTTATTGGTCATAAAAATGTTCACACAAATTATTTTAATACATTTTTATCTCCATGAAATCTAAGATCAGAGAAAATGTGGAAAGTTATTTGAATTAGCTTTTATATTTCTGCTTAATGTGCTAATTCTGAAGCATTGTGATCTATTCTAAAGGTTAAAATGATACAAATATATGACATAGGTACCTGGGGCAGAGGGCAAGAATGGATGGAGGTTAGGGGCAGAAAAAATTATACAGGAAGAACTGGAATAAAAACTGTTTTTTTGTTTGTTTGTTTTTTTGTTTTTTGTTTTTTTTAATTTCAATGGTTAAGAGACTCCATTTCTCTCTTTTCTCCCTCTTGTATCTTCTGGTAAGTTTTATATTAGATCCGGGGTTCAGAGGGATTATGTCAGTAATTTAGCTCAGATACAATATAGGTTAAATGGAATTTTGCAGGAAGCAAAACTAGACATAACATTGTAGTGCACCTTGGAGAAAAAATATTTAGAATCCCAACTAACAGACCTATAAATAAAATTTTATAACAGAACCTGTCTATGAACAAGGAGTTTTTCACCTAAAATAAACACTGCTTTCTTGAAAGCAGGAGATAACTCTTTTAAGCATTTTCTTTATATTTCTGGAATGTTTCAAACTGTATTGTGAAACATTATAGATCCCCTGAAGTACTGTGAGATAGTTCTTCTCTCAGGATAATATGTTTAGAGCGGTTTGCTACAGTGGCAAAATAAATGATGTCTGAATGAACCGGGGTTTAAAACTGTAAGAGCAAGGCCATAGGTTTGCTTTGCAGCTATGACTCAGCCATATTGTATAAAATGAGTGTCTGTTCATTACAATCTGCTTTAATATAATATTTACATGAGAAAGGAAGCAATTTTAAATAAACTCTGCAGATTTAATCTAATGACTGAAATATAATTACAGAGTTGAAGTGTGAACATTCTTATTTTATGTGCAAGTTAGTTTTTGCAGAAGGAAAGAGTGTTCCATTTCAATCTTTGTTTTGGAGATATAGCATATCATATTTAGGAAGTATCACAGGCTCTTTCATGCCAAGGGTGTATTTCAATAAATCTCAGCTCATGAATGATCAATCTTAAAGAATTTGAAAACATCTCTAGTGTGATCAATTAGATATCTTTTTATTGTGGAGTTCTGGTTAAACAGGCATGAAATTCTAGAGTCTATAATTGTGAATTATTGTACTCCTGGATACTTTCTCCTTTGGCAAATTCTGATCTTTCCAGAATGAACCCCTCCCCTCTCCAGATTCATATTCAAATGATCCTTGTAACGCAGTTTGATGTTTCAGTATCTCAAATATTGGTTGAGTCCAAGTTTAAAGAATACTGTCAAAGTTGCCATAGATATTTTGAAAAAGATACCCAAGCAATACACTTCACAAAGAAAGATGAATAAAATGATGCACAATTGGATACATTTCACATAGATAATCAACTTGCTAATTTTAGCCAATATCAAATATTAAGCACATAATTTCCTATCTACTGAGGTTGTACATAGACCTGTGATTATTTCTGGCCACTGATGTGTGAGTGGAAGAAATGGGTTTCACTTTTGGACTAAGTATTTCATTTTGGATGGTCAGTTTTCTCACCCTCTCCTCTCATACCATAGTAATTGGAAACATGTGTCAGAATGAAGCCTCCAAACAGCCTGGTTTGTGAGTGACAGTTTTGAGCCAAGGCCTCCATGCAAACCACACTAGGCATGTAGGATAAGTAAAAACTAAACTTGTTTGGTTAAAGCTACTGAGCCCAAATATGGTAGCAAAACTAAACCTATCTGGCTAATATAAATAAGAAGATAGATACGGATATCTTTTCAGTTATGGGATAGATGTTGTATAAAGAATATAAGAAATTATTTCTTCTTTCCTAAGTAAAAAGCTCTCAAATTTTGACCATTAAGGTCAAAATTTTGACCTTAATGGTCAAAATTTGTCACTCCATTATTTTACACTATCTGAAAAATCACACAACTTTTTCTTGAATCATCTTTAAGTCAGGGTTTCCCTGGTGGCTCAGTGGTAAAGAATCCACCTGTCAATTCAGGAGACAGGTCTGGGAAGATCCCACATTGCCACAGAGCAACTAAACCTGTGTCACAACTACTGAGCCTGTGCTCTAGAGTCCAGGAGCCGCAGCTACTGCATTTACTGCAACTGCATTCCGCAGCGACTGAAGCCTGCAGGCCTTAGAGACCTACTCCAAAACAAGTGAAGCCACTGCAGTGAGAAACACACACACAGCATCTAGAGAGTGGCCCTTGCTCACAGTAACTGGTGAAAACCCTGCACAACAGCAAAGATTCAGCACAGCCAACATATATAAAGAAAACTATTTTTTAAATGATCATTAAGTCAGTTTGATAGGCATTGCATATTTGTATGTGTAAGTGCTCAGGTGTTTCAGACTTTTTGCAATCCCTTGGACTGTAGCCTGCCAGGCTCCTCTGTCCATGGAATTTTCCAGGTAAGACTACTGGAGTGGGCGGCCATGCCCTCCTCCAGGGGATCTTCCCTTGTCTTCTGCACCTACTGCATTGGCAGGTGGATTCTTTACCACTAGTGCCACCATTTATGTGCATTAATATCAGCTTAATGAAATACTATCATTTGGGCTAGATTCAGGAAAAATAAAAAGAATGCAAGCTCTTTATTTCACAAAGATAGCACAAGTTAAGAGATTTGCCCAAGGTTACCCATAATAATAAAAGTGTATGACAAAAACCTACCTTTTCAGAAAACGAGGTCACATTTCCATTACTTACACTGTATTTTCTTTGTGTTACCACCAAACCTTGCATTTTGAGAGCAGCCTGGGAAACTTGTATAGCAAAGGGTGTGTTGGGAGATGAGAATTCCTAAAGAATGAATTTGAAGATAGATAGAGTTAAAGAAAAGGGAAACCATGGAACAACTTCTACGTCACAACACTTCTGTAGCAAACGCTTGCTTTTTTCTTTATTTTTCCTATGAAAGTCACACAGCTATCATTCACAAAGGACTCAAAGTGAGTAAGGAGTCCTCAGATTCACATCTCATGTGAATGATTGAGTGTTTTTCAATCATTTCAATAGCTTCTAAGCAGATTGATATACATCTCAGGACCTGTTCTTTAGAAATTGTCAAGCAAAATTCTGTTTTTCCCTTTGATGCTTTTTGGATTTGTTTGTCTAGACTTTATTATTTTTTCCAATGAACATGCTTGATATTTAAGCAGATTTTTTTAACCTGTGATTCTATTTTAGAAGAAAAGATACCCCTGATTTTTTTTCAAAACATCCTCAAAATAATGACCTGGGGCTAAATTAGCATTTCTAAAAGTTACTGAGATTTTTAGATAAGATTCACTATAAATGCACTCAGTTAAATTTTATTGCCACTTATCAGAATCAGGCTACACATGTTATGGTATCTGTGCTTTGTTTATCTCTGCTTTAATAGGCATTTCATTGACATTTAGATAGACTCTTCCAATGCTTGAGGTTATTAAATTTGGAGCTTCAAGTTATTAAAGTGAAAGCAGTGCAATTAAAAGTACTCATTTGATCATGCATTATTCACTTATTTTTAGCTTTGAGTATTACTATGTAAGCATTTTAAAAAGCCAAAGGCTTTAGATAAGTGTGAGGCAACGTTCCTAAATAATAATAACAAACCTCCTACAGTTATTTCTTTGAAACTGCTGTTTGGACATTTTGAAACGCAATTATCATTGATTGTCACCAAATATTAATATATAAAATATTTTGAGATGCTATTGTTCAGATTTGCCTTCTTTCTTGCTGAAAAGGAGGGTGACATATGGAAAAATTAATGTTTTTGACTCAAAAGTTTTATATTCTTCAAATATAGCAAGGATTTCAACTTCCAATAAAGCTTATTTCAAATTAAGTTTGATTTTTATATAATTTGTTCATTCTATAATTAATAAACAGTGAGCTGACTGAAGTTTATAACTTGTATTAATAGCAACAATCCTAATACCTTTCATTTATCAAGATCTTGCTCTATTTCAAATTCTGTACTATAAGTTCTTTATATATGTATATACGTCTGTGTGTGTTGTGCTTAAACCTTACAATAAATTAAGAGGTAGGAGGTAGGATTATCCCTTCTGCAAGGGAGGTCATATGCTTAAACTTGTTAAAATCAGCCCACTAATACATGGAAGAGCTAGAATTCACATCCAGTACAGTCTCACTCCAGAATTATGCTAAGATACTTTACTACATTGCTTTGCATAAAGACTGCTTTAAAATTATATTTAAATATTTATGATGATAATAACTGGCATATCTGGAGCGTTTACTTTGTGCCAGGTAATGCTGTCCCTGATACAAATATATTAACTCATTACTTCTCACAGCATCCATATATTGTTTTGCAGATGATGAATGGTATAGAGAAGCTATAGAGTTTGCTAACCTAATGCAGGTGCTAATTGATGGAGTCAGGATTCAAAGTAGTTCCAGAGTCTAGGCTCTTAACAATCATATTTACTCTGATTCTCAATTCTAGCCATACTGTCTCAGAGGGGAAACATTTTCATGAACTTTAGATGAGAGCTCCCATCCAGAAGGAGAAAGTCAGTATGAATTTGGGTTCGTATTCACCTTTTCATTTCTAACCTTTGCAACCTTCTTTGAGCCCAATTTACCCAATCCTTATGTTTCATCTTATCTGCTAATTCTTCTAAATGTTATGTTGATCTGAAGTCCTGTTTTAAAAATAAAAGTAATTTTAGAGATATCTCTTCAGTGAGTAAGGAGAAGGCAATGGCACCCCACTCCAGTACTCTTGCTTGGAAAATCCCATGGACGGAGGAGCCTGTGGGCTGCAATCCGTGGGGTCACGAAGAGTCGGATATGACTGAGCGACTTCACTTTCACTTTTCACTTTCATGCATTGGAAAAGGAAATGGTGACCCACTCCAGTGTTCTTGCCTGGAGAATCCCAGGGACGAGGGAACCTGGTCGGCTGCCGTCTATGGGGTCACACAGAGTCGGACACGACTGAAGCGACTTAGCAGCAGCAGCAGCAGCAGCAGCAGCTTCAGTGAGTAAGGATGTCAAGAATATACAGCAATATTTGCCAAAGATGCAGGAGGGTGAAATTTGGTCCAGTTCCCACATATTTGCTATAATGGATGTAAATTCTTATCTAAACTTAAGCAGCAGTGTTTTAAATAGGTTCATATATTTATCTGTGAAAGCGGTAATCTAGTTCTACGTTAGCACCACAGTTCTAATTCATAGGTTTTTTACCTGGTCTTGAATACATGACTGGTTTGGTTCAGAATCTGCCCTAACATCTACCTCAGAAAACCAAACCCTTTAGGAATGGGGCCTTGCTTTCTCTTTGACAATTCCACTATCTTTACCTGGAAGACAGTTGCCCTTATATATGATGATGACTTTCCACTATAAGGATAACTTACCCAAATAATCTAAGATTCTTTACTTTGTGTATCACCATTTCTAAATAACATCTAAATTGCAAGATTGGATTCCATCCAGCAGTTCTGAGTGTGGCTTCAATCTCTTGTTATTGCATGTACTACTTAGGTGACATTGTTCACAGAATTTTTATCAATTTTAGCACATGTTTTCAGACATCAGTAACTTGCTGTGTCTGCTTTGAATGTACTGCTCAGAACCAAACAAAATATCAGTGCAGAGTCCAGTGATAACTCTCATTCCCTCCTTGAACTTTTCAGGAGGTTTCTATTACTACAGACAAAAACAGCACCGGGTTTTGTGGCAGTCATATCATTTATGGCTTGTAATGAATTTGCACTTAAACAGAATCCTCTAAGAGTTGCTGGAAAGACAAAAATCTTCCCATATGCACTTAGTTAGTTAAATTTATCATCTAGATGCACATTAGCACCTTTATGCATTTTAAGTATTAACAATCACATTTGAATGTTTTTATCTTATTCAATTTCTTTAAAATTTTAGATTCTGTCAGCCATTTAGCCACTCTCTCTCATATTTGTGACTTCTACAAATATGATGGCAGTAGTTTGCATTGAAATTGACAGGGTGAAATCAGGGTTTTGACCTGCCCTAGGACACCTCCATCCAGCCTGACTTTGTACCATTGGTTCCAATTTTACCAATCAATTATCTTTAAGCACTAGTTGTCAACCATTGGGCTTCCCTAGTGGTTCAACTAGTAAAGAATCTGCCTGCAAGGCAGGAGACCTGTGTTCAGTCCCTGAGTTGGGAAGATCCCCTGGAGAAAGGAAAGGCTACCCACTCCAATATTCTGGCCTGGAGAATTCCATGGACTATATAATCAACAACTAGTTGCTAGTGATGCCACTGAGCAAGCATTTACTGAGTTTTTGCAAAGGTTTCCATTCATGATCATTCCTTCCACTTATTTCCGTTGAGAGGTAGGCTGATTTTCCTTTCAGGTACACATGATTTTCAGTCTCATCAAGTTTCAAAACTAAAGTCAGCACAACCTCATTCCTGCTTGGCATGTGAAGCGTATAACCTCACCTAACCAAAAAATGGAGCACAATGTTCTGGAACTTTTTAAAGAACATAACCTTGAGGACATTGATAAATTACACCTATCCAAATTGTGAGTGAGAATTAGTCTTTATACAATATATCCTAAACAATATATAATTCTTCTCATTACTTAGATAATAAATGCTTGGAGTGTGAACACATGCATGTAAATTATATGAAACCCTTGTATTGTGTGCAAATTTATGTGAATATGTATTTTAAGCAGACTATCTATGGTAAGATGATCAAAATCATATATGTATCAAATAACAAAAAGAGGCTTTATAAGACTAGTTATTCTGAAATAGTTCTCTGCATGTAGATCCTTCACCAGTTTGCCAAATGTAGCCATTAATTTGCTATCTCATAGTGTTTATAATCCTAAATGAGCATTGATGTGATTCTAGCTGCTATCATGGAAGATATTATATTAAATATCTTGAAGAAATTTCTCATTCTAATATACAGCTGATGATAAGACCATATTTTCCTACCTAATGTTCTTTTTATTAGAAGTAACAAAATAAATGTTGGGTCTTAGAATTTGAATAGCTCTGCTTCTCCTAGGGGCATGGTCTACTTATTAGTTTTACTTTGTAAACTTTCCAATTTTTTAAAATATTTTTTCAGTCTCCTTAAATTAGCTGTTAGAAACTATAAATTCCAATTTTACTTGTAGAAGATGTGCAGAAGGCATGGGTTTTTGTCTAATAACTTTAATATTTCTTCTTGTCTCTTTTTACAGTTACACAGTTGGTTTATCACTTACTTCAGGTGCTTATTCATATTTTATCTATGTTGCATTAAATTATTTATAGTACAAAGCAGATTAGAACTAAATAATAGAGTAATAATGCCAAGAAATAAATAAATGAAAAAGTTCCTGTCATTAAAGTACTTACACATAGTATGAATCATGGTATTTATTTGTTTGAATCTGTGATATTCAGCAAAATTATCAGTGATAATGGAAATGCTCTATATATGCATTGTCTAATATAGTATCCACTAGCTGTATACAGCTATTCAGTACCTGAAATGATGCTACAGCAAATGAGAAGATAAATTTTAAATTTTACTTAAGTTTTAGTAATTTTAAAATTTTGTTTAAATAGCCACATATGACCAGTGGTTACCATATCAAACAGAATAGAAAATAGAAAATACAACACTACTCATTTTATAAGCTTTAGAAATAAAAAAAATCCTTTTTTTGTAATTTAAGAACAAACTTCTTAAAAACCAACAGTTAATCAGTTTATTATACTTCTTGAGAATTTTGTCCCTCAAAATTATTGCATTTAGGATAAGAGTGTCAGTAGACATGTGAAGCATTTTTTGACTCAGCTTTCTAGCAATGAAATGTGATTCTTCTTGGTCAATTTGACTGAATTTTTTTGTTGTTATTGTTTTGTTTTAATTCTGAGGGAAATATATTGCTTCTCTATTTTTCTCTGGGTCATTTCTTACCAGGGGTTGATGAGGTTCCTTTGCAGGATGGGGTAGAAGCTAAGTTCTTCTTGTTCGAAGGGGTTACTGAGTCCTGGGATTTGTCACAGAGCTGAGCTTTCACAAGAACTTATTGTCATGTTTGGAGTTTTCTGACGAGAAAACCCTCATAGTCAGCATAGACACAGTGGCTCTCAAACTAGGGTATTCGTCACAGGTACCAGGAAGGCTCGTCTAAAACATATTTCTGGATCAAATCCCTAGAGTTCAGATTCAGTAGGTCTGGACTGAGGTCTAAACATTCACATTTTTAACAAGTTCCCAGGTGTGGCTGTTGCTGTTTGTCCAGGAACTGCACTACAGGACCTAGCGTTCTTTGAAGAACCAGTCATTTGTCCACAAGTAATAGCAGGAGCTCTGATTGAAGTTTCATAGTGCCTTCTCAACTACTAAGAGTGGATAAAGGTGACCTTGAAAAGATCTATACATAATCAAACAAATTTTTGTTTCCTTAATGGGTAGAAATATGACAATCAAATGCAGAGTTGTTTGTGAGGACAATAAAGGTTTGTGTTAATACAGAATCAAAGTTTTTTTTTTAAAAAAATGTTTCCTAAACCAGCCAATAGCTCTTTGATATCCTAGAGAAAACACATTGCAGTTTGTGAATATTTCATGACCTTTTCAATGTCCTTGAGCCCATCTTTGAGTAAAAATCAGTTGGTATGGAGATAAAATAAGGAAAAATATTTTTTCAATCTAGTTTTTCAATTGCTATATGTAAAAACTCTTGCTCTTCAGGGGAATTAAAGGCATGTAAAATGTGCTTAAATTCTAATGCTGTGCATAAAAAGTTATTGTTACAAACATGCCTTAATTCCAGTTTGGCTTCAATATAGAGAACATCTTTATAAAAAGATACATTTGTAAATTATAAATCTTTAAAATTTTATTTTATCTGAAAAATTAATCTTAAGTACATCATTGGAGAGCTGACTCATTTGAAAAGACCCTGATGCTGGGAAAGATTGAGAGCAGGAGGAGAAGCGGATGCCAGAGGATGAGATGGTTGGATGGCATGACCGACTCAATGGACATGAGTTTGGGTAAACTCTGGGAGTTGGTGATGGACAGGGAGGCCTGGAATGCTACAGTTCATGGGGTCGCAAAGGGTCAGACACAACTGACTGACTGAACGGAACTGAACTGAAATCATTGGAATTTTGATATAATAGTTCTTATAACATGTGAGTTCCTAGTTTCATCTTATTTACTGGTGTTACATTATTTATAGCTGAAATGTAAGGCACCTTTCTCACCTATCAGTCTTTAACGTAATCTCATTAAAAGTCAATTTTTATTTTTCTTTAAGCAAAACGTCATTGCATCATTTTTCAGGTGAGTTTCAGAATGAAAATAGAAAAAAAACACTTCAAGTGTCTAACAATTCAAATTTATTGATTGTGGTTTTTCTTCACTGTGAAGTGTAATACATAACAAGTATTTGAAAGCAATTTCCTGTTGTATATCCTTTAAAAAGTAATTAAAGTATTGCTTATAACATTCTGAAATTGAAAACTTCAAAATGCCTATCATAGGGAACCACTGGGAGTTGTTAAGTCAATGGAGAGAGTTTACAAAGGCATCAGGACTCAAAATAAGGTTCACTGTATAAATATACGTAAAATTGAAGTACAGAATATATGATACGATTTTTGTAAGAATAGAAAATATGCTTTAAGAAAAGCAGGCAGATAATTTCTAAAGTGAAAGGCAAATAATGAAAGAAGCCTCTTAAGTGGGATGTGTTGGGGAGAAAAGATTTCTTTCAGTTTATACTTTTGTAAAGTTCTGTCTTTATGTCACAGTGATTCCTCAAAGAATATCCTTGTCCATAAATTTTGTAAGAAATCTGAATTTTCTTTAAAATAAATTCCTAGAATTGTAATTCTAGTATATAAACAATATTGAGTAAAACATTTCTTAAGCAATTCTATATTGATTAATCTGCTACAGCAAATATGTGAAAGAGAATTTGTCTGCATCCATAAAATTGTAAATGTTTATTATTTCCTATGTGATGTAAGATAAAAACTCATATGTATTAACTCATGAAAATTAGATTGTTGAACAATTTATCACATATTTGAGTAATTTGCAGGTTTGCAATTACTTGTTAATATTATTAATCTATTATAAATATTCATTGAAACATTGCATTATGCTCTGAAGTTAAGTACTACCTCTATTTTATTCTGTTTGATATTTGGAAATATGTAAGTCTTGTGTAATGTAATCAAAATATCTGAAACTAGGATAGCTCAAAGGGATACTAAAAATAACTTATGCCAAACTTCTTGGTTTAAAGCTTAGGAAACTCATGTCAGGTAAGTGAAGTGATAATGCCTATATTTTAGAAGTTACAAAATACAAAATCCTCATCTGGGTTTAGTGTCAGGGTGTGTTTTCTTTTCCCAGTACTAAGCCCAGTTCTCAGACTAGTCATATTATCATAAAATCTTGATTCTTAAGTAAGTCCATGACAGTGAGATAGTATCATGCCTATATCACCTTGTGTTTTATTTTTGGTACTGTGAATGCCCATATATATCATGCACACATTGTGCAGATATGACAAAGTGACATTTATTCTCAAAGAAATGCTGAGCTTTCCTTTTCCTTGTTTTAAAAATTAGTAGCTGAATTGGAAAATGCAAGTTGCCAAATATGTGTATCTTTTTTTGATCCCTTAAATAGAATAGGTTCTTATTAATTACCTGGTCACAACCAATTGTATGGCTTACTTAAGAAAGCAAGGCTGAAAATATTCCATACTTATTTTGAGAGACAATGAAAATACCTAAGTGAATCCAGAGTTTAGTTGGTGAATTTGATACTGGTTTAAAATAATCTAAATTCATCTTGAACTGGTGATGAGTTTTTAAATTTTTTATACCAATAAGAAAAGTCAAGGATATGAAAAGAGAAAAAAACAAACAAAAACACTTGATAAATCTGAAAAAAACATTTTATATTGTTTTAGTGAGAAATAATTGCAAGTAAATTAGATACTCTTGAACTTAGTAATTGACATTTAGTGAAGAGAAATAATAAATATGGACAAACTAATTTAAGAGGCATTTTACATCAATGGAGAGATCAAATTCAGTTTTCATCATCTATGAGAAAACAGAAGGGCTGAATTACTTACGTATGATCTCATAATAGCACAGTGAAGCCACAGTTAGAACCCAGGAAGTTCTGAGTCATAATCTTAAATTAGTTCAGTGGGTTTGGCTTTGTTAACTCAGTATTTGATGTCTTTTCCCCCCACATAAAAGCAATAGTTTCCTGGCCATATGCATATGAATACATAGAGAAAAAGTGCTTAACAATTGCTATTAGTAGAAATCATCACAATAAAATGCATAATTTTGACAAAGCATGATACTGTAAGGCAGATATAATGTTCCCAATTTATAGGAGAAGAATATGAAAATTCAAATGGTTGTAACTCTCTCTGTCTCAGACACCTGGTAAAAATTTTTGGTACTTAAATGTAGATTTTCTCCAGGTTCATATGTCATAGGCATAATGGAAATAATTGTTTCTTTTTCTTTGCAAGAAACCCAACTTCCTCACTTAGGTTAAAAGTGGAGGCTTTCTTTGGCTCACAAATTGTAAGTAAGAGATTAAAAATTATTAATCTGAAAGAAGAGCAGAAACAAATATGAAAGTGACTCAGAAACACAGGATGATTATGTTTCTTCCTTCACACGCACACACACACACACACACACACACACACACACACACACACACACACACACACACACACACACAGAGGCATCTGCTTCTCTCTGCAGGGTGGCTTCATTCTCTTTCACTAAAGACTTTGTCCATATGATGGGAAAATGGTAACACCCAGGGTGTTCTTGGGAATGGACTTTTATCCCACATCTCTCAAAGCTTAGTTAACAAATACCATAGTCTAGACTCCTCAGAAACATTGAGAGAACAAATCTGTCCTGTATATGCTTCCTCTTCTGCCTCAGCAGCCCACTCAGAAACTCAAGCAAAACTCATTAAATGAGCATCTAGTTATGCTACAACCATAAGAACCTGAGTTGATATCTGTTCAGTGCTCTCTATAGCTAGTTCTGGGGTTTGCTGCTGTTGTTCAGTCACTCAATCATGTCTGACTCTTGGTGACCCCATGGTCTGCAGCATGCCAGGTTTTCCTGTCCTTTACTGTTTCTCTGAGTTTGCTCAAACTCATGTCCATTGAGTCAGTGATGCCATCCAACCATCTCATCCTCTGTGTCCCCCTTATACTCCTGTCCTCACTCTTTCCTGACATCAGGGTCTTTTCTAGTGAGTTGACTCATCAATTCTGAGGTAGAAAATTTATATTTTTATCTCTAATTTCCATGAACACCCTGAAGACTAAACAGTATATTCTACTTTACTGATAAGGAAATAGGGAGGGACTGAGATTTTCACCCACTTCTGTGCAATCCTGAAACCCTGCCTCTTCCTACATTTCTAATAAGCATACACTAGTGTTTCTTAATTTTGTGGTTTGTTTTAAATAATTAATTAGACTAGTGCTGTAATTAACCTATTATCCACAAAGACATTAAATTGCAAGCTACTTTTGAAAGAAAATACACAAATGTGCAATTAATATCAAGGAAATAATTGTTTTGCTGAAATCAAGTTTATGCTCAATTTTTTCCTTAGCAAGTTCATAAGTATATCAGACAAGTTATGCTATTTCAGAATTTAAAGTGATTTTAAAATAGAAGTATATCAATATTATCCTTATAAATTCAGAAGAGGGAAGTTTTAAAATTTATTGTCACATGTCAGTAAGCTATATGTTTATTGTATTTTTTTCAGTTACCATTTTGTTTAATGTCAGAAAATATGCTTAACTAAGTATAAAGAAAGAAAAATCTATGGAATAATAATACATAGAAGTCCAATAACTATAAAGTTAAGCACATAAGATATAAAATATTAATAGTATAAAGACAGTTTTTGTGTTCAAACACACAATAAAAAAGAATTAGAATCTGCTGTGTCAAAAATTATGTTTTGCTATTTTCTCAAACAGACTTTGAGATGAAATATATTTTGTTTTTGATGATTTTATGTTGTAGCAGTTGTAGTTTGTTTTTCAATCATTGGGAAAATAAGCTCAATTGGTACTGTTGGTTTGGTTAATAATTTTATATTACCTACAATTAAAGGCAAATTTAATAAAGAGAATATAAATACTCTTTGAGTTAACATGCTTTTGATGAACTGCTGACTGTCTTCAGCTGTGATAGCTAAATGCTCAAGCCACTGGTTTGATCTTCAGTTTCTATATCCAGGGATAGCTATAAAGAAATTGAACCATGCCAGAGGCTCAAGTCATGATGATATTTTATTGATCAATGAATGACCTCTCTCTTACTTAATTTATACCCAACAATTAAGTGGCTAAAACCTGTTCCTCCCCAAATGAGCAGATCAAGGCAAGTATGGTGGCAAATGGTAGGCAAATATGGAGAGTTAGGCATTTTGCCATTTGCAGACTAAGAAAATTCTGGATTTGTTACCAGTATAAATTCTGGCATGTTGAGTTATGGGGAGAGAGATTTGTTTTTTTTCTGAAATATGTCAATATCTTACTGAAAAAAAATGGAAAAGAACTTCTGGCATGTTAGTTATAGTAAGAGAGATTTGTTTTTTGTTTTTTCTGATATAAGTCAATGTCTTACTGAAAAAGAATTGGAAAAGAAATTCTGGCATGCTTAGTTATGGGAAGAGAGATTTGTTTTTTTCTGATATATGTCAATATCCTACTGAAAAAAAATTGGAAAAGAATTTCTGGCATGTTTAGTTATAGGAAAATATATTTGTTTTTTCTGATATAAGTCAATATCTTACTGAAAAAATTGGAAAAGAATATAGACAGAAGAAGGCACTAATGGACTCCTACCCTTATTCTGATGGTAGTTGGTAGCACCGTCTTGCTGCTAAATCCTGTGGCTTCATATGTTATATGACTTCATTAAAATGTTTCAGAGCACTACAGAGCTTTCTGTGCTTTATAGCAGCGTCACAGTAGCTATCTATTTAAGAGTAGTGTCCTACTCTCAATTTGTCAATCCTACTCTCTCAATTTGTTCTGCTCTCCCCTCTGCCCTCCCCATGTCCACGTATCCTTTCTCTATGTCTGAGTCTATTCCTTCCCTGGAAGTAGATTCATCTGTACCGTTTTTCTAGATTCTATACATATGCTCTGTGATGAGCTAGAGGGGTAGGATGGGGCAGTGGGTAGGAGAAAGGTTCAAAAAGAAGGGGAGGTGGGAGGAGGGAACGGGATGGGGAACACATGTAAATCCATGACTGATTCATGTCAATGTATGGCAAAAACCACTACAATATTGTAAAGTAATTAGCCTCCAACTATTCATAAAATATTCATATATATGAATATATTCATAAAAATAAATGAAAAAAAAAACAAAAAGAGGGGGATATATACATGCATAGAGTTAATTCACTTTGTTGTGCAGCAGAAATTAACAACATTATTAAGCACTTATACTCCAGTAAAAAAATGCTTCATGCTAATGGTAATAATCAATAAGTTACAGCTTGAAGTCATGGATTAAATCTCCAAGAAAACATAGTCAGTTTTTCTTCTAGAAAAGTTATTTCATGTTTTTGAAACTCAGTAGAAAGCACCTAATTCAGATTCAGGATTCACAAGGAACATAAACACCTGAGACAAGTGGGAAGAAGGTTATGATCAGGAGATGATAATGCCATGCCTCCTATTTAGAAGTACCTTGGATCACGCCTCTCATTTTCCCCCAGCTCCTATCATGGCTGCCCTGGAACTCTCATCAGGAAGAGTGGTCCTGAGGTAATACCTGTATTTCCCTTATTAGCTTATTTCATGGAAGCAAAGAAATTAAAATTTATTCTTCCCTAATATTGGCATATATTGCTAATGGTACCACTTATTTGATATATACACTCATTCTGCCTCAACCAAGTTAAGTACAAGAAGCATCAAATCACATTTACAGCAATAAATAAGCATAATCACAGATATGAATTGCAATATTATTAATATTTAGAGACTTATGCTCCATCTTTATATTGAATTCAACCTGATCTTTATGATCTGATTTTAATCAATGTTGTTTTTATTATTTCATCAGCTTTGTGTGTCAGAGTAATGAGTTTCAAAAGCTGACAAAGGGTTCATGACTCATAGCACTTCTATTAACTGCTTGCTTTAGGGTGAATGTTTCATGCTAAACAATAGCATTAGATTTTGATTTTCATGGAGTAAAGTTGGAATTCATTCTCTAATAGCTACTTATGTTTATTTACAGCTCTTTACAGTCATGTTTCCACCAACCCAATTATACAGATGAAGGATCAGTGAGGTTAAGTGCTTTGCCCAGCATCAGTCAGTATGTGAACTAAAAGCTGAGGTTAGAATTTCTTTCAATCTCTCTGTGAGTCACTGAGCCACACTGCCCTGCAAAGCATGAAAGGATTTATTTGGCAATTTTTAAAAATCTTCAAATTTCACGATGAATTGTAAATATTATGTTTGAGGGAGCTCTCTTATTATAATGGTTAAATGCAGTAAATGTACATAATCAAATTCAATATCAACTATTTTAATTAACTGATCTACACAAAATTGCTAGCTAAAATTTTCTAGTAGTTTGATTCTGACTGTATACTTAAGTCATAGAAACAAATTAATTTGTCTTTTTGTTTTATAAAATAATATGAATTGTTCACCAGTAATGGACTGTGAAGCTGATAAATAGGGATATAAATGTTCTTATCCAATAACTATGTTTGAATTTTGTTAAATATTTTTACAGTAGATTATATTATATTGAAAAGGATTCTAGGCTTGTAGATTGCAAATCTGGAGCCAATTTTCATCTATAAAAGGCTAATACATTAATAAGCTGAGCTTTTACAAATGACCTCTAATTAAAATTACATCATATATCATAAAGTATATTTAAAAGTATGAGCTACTGTGAAGTGAACTCATTTTCATGTGAATAATTATATCCCTTAATAGATAACTTAATAACACACAGTATAATTGAGAAAAAATTCTTACAGCATAATCACTGACTCACAGAAGACAAACTCCAGAAGATATAAATGCCTCTCAGGAGTCCTGACTGTAGAGCAGGGATCAAACATCTATCTATTCATTTATTCGAGAAGCTTAACTTTTTGCTTTGACTAAGAAAGGTCTCTTCCCAAGACCTCTGTGTTTTACTGTGTCTGAGGTTCACTTTGCCTAGCATTCATAACATTATATAATTCTGGAAGTAAAAGAAAATTTAACATTCTTTGACATAGCCTTTCACCTTTCAGTGATAAAGCAGAATTCTAAAGAGGGAGACTTACCTTCCACATGTTACATAGTTAGTCCATAATTTTATCATTTTCTGTAATTTTCTCCTGTTTTGAATAACTCCAGGAGGGGTGATTATACTGAGAGCTCCCTTCCTTACATTCCTGGCCTTGTTTCTTCCACAGAGAGTTTTTTTTTTTTTTTTCCCCTTTTTCCTTAAAGGCTGTATGATGCAAGAGAGTGGTTTCTAAGGTTGCACATTATTTAATTTTTTTAATTTATTTTTTAATTGAAGGATAATTGCTTTACAGAATTTTGTTGTTCTCTGTCAAACCTCAATATGAATCAGTCACAGGCATACATATATCCCCTCCCCTTTGAACCTCCCTCCCATCTCCCTCCCCATCTCACCCCTCTAGGTTGATACAGAACTCCTGTTTGAGTTTCCTGAGCCATATAGCAAATTCCCATTGGTTATCTATTTTGCTTATGGTAATATGTTTCCATATTCCTCTTTCCATACATCTCACCCTTTCTTCCCCTCTCCCCATGTCCATAAGTCTATTCTCTCTGTTTGTTCCTCCATTGCTGCTCTGTAAATAAGTTCTTCAGTACCATTCTTCTAGATTCTGTATATATGTGTTAGAATATGATATTTATCTCTCTCTTTCTGACTGACTTCACTCTGTATAATAGGTTCTAGGTTCATCCACCTCATCAGAACTGACTCAAATAAGTTTCTTTTTATGGCTGAGTAATATTCCATTGTGCATATTTATCACAACTTCTTTATCCATTCATCTGTCGATGGACATCTAAGTTGCTTCCATGTTCTAGCTATTGTAAATAGTGCTGCAATGAACAATGGGATACACGTGTCTTTTTCAGTTTTTGTTTTCTCAGGATAAATGCCTAGGATTGGGATTTCTGGATCATATGGTGATTTTATTCCTAGTCTTTTAAGGAATCTCCATACCGTCTGTCACAGTGGCTGTATCAATTTATATTCCCACCAACAGTGCCAGAGAGTTCCCTTTTCTCCACATCCTTTCCAGCATTTATTGTTTGTACACTTTTTGATGATGGCCATTCTGACTGGTGTAAGGTGATATCTCATTGTAGTTTTGATTTGCATTTCTCTAATAACGAGCGATGTTGAGCAACTTTCCATGTGTTTGTTAGCCATCTGTGTTTCTTCTTTGGAGAAATGTCTGTTTAGGTCTTTTTCCCACTTTTTGATTGGGTTGTTTGTTTTTTTGGCACTGAGTTGTATGAGCTGCTTGTATATTTTAGAAATTGATCCTCTGTCAGTTGTTTCACTTGCTATTATCTTCCCCCATTCTGAGGGTTGTCTTTTCACCTTGCTTATAGTTTCCTTTGTTGTGCAAAAGCTTTTAGGTTTAATCAGGTCTCACTTATTTACTTTTGTTTTTATTTCTGTTATCCTAGGGGATGGGTCATAGAGGATCTTGCATTGATTTGTGTCATCTAGTGTCCTGCCTGTGTTTTCCTCTAAGAATTTTATAGTTTCTGGTCTTGCATTTAGGTCTTTAATCCATTTTATCTTTGTGTATGGTGTTAGAAAGTGTTCTGATTTTTTAAACTTGTAATTTAGGAGAAAAAATTCCTTTTTTGTAGTATTGCCATAGGGTTACATTAGATAAACTACCTAGGTAACAATTGACTTTCTCTTACCTATAATGTTTAGGCAGAATATAGAATTGGTACCTCAAAAGACACAGTGCAGGTCTGAAAATGGTCTGAAAGATCTGTCCACATAATAGCTTTACATATACAGTATATAAAAAACAATTTAGAAAACATTGGGTTTCAAACATTTTGTGTCCTGCTGAATACTCAGATTTTTCTTTTTTAAGACTAGTGAAACACTGATCAAATTATTAAACATCTGAAAAACTGACAGAATCACTGAGTTTATATCATTTCTTTTTTACCTATAAAATATAAAAAGAATTAGAAAAAATATCAGAGAATTAATTCTTGACTGTCATGAGAGGGTAATAGTCCTAAGTTAGAAGGATCATCAACACTTTCTCAAAGCCTCAATTTTATATGGAGGCATAACTTAATATATGTTTCAGAAATGACATATTTATTTTTATGTAGTGAATATCATCATATGATCATCAGTGTTACTTGAGTGGAAGTGATGTACTAGTGAATAATTACTTTTTGCTATATAGTTGAGTTATGACCACCATACAATAATATTTAAAGGTACAACTATATATACATATATACACAGAAACACACTCAGGATATCATCAATAAAATCACTGAAATCAAGACAATGAACATATATATCAACCTGAAAAACTGACATGTCCCTTTATAATTAGTTTTCCAATCCCCTCTGTCTCTCCTAAGAAAATGACTGATCTATTTTCTGTCACTGCATGTTAGTTTGCTTTTCTAGAGTTTCATATGAATTAAATCATTCCACATGTGTTATTTTTTTATTCTTTCATTCAGTATGGCTATTTTGAGATTCACCAATCTTACTCATATCAATAGTCCATTTCTTAGTATTGCTAATTAGCATCCCACTTAATCAATATACCACAGTTTATCTGTTCATAAAATGATGGACATTTGGGTTTTCAGTTTGTAGTTAATATAAATTTTTAAAATTTATTTAAAAAATTTAGTTGCTATGAACATTATTGTATAGTCATTTCAGTGGACACGTGCTTTCATTTCTTTGGGTAAATACTAAAAACTGGAAAAGTGGAATCATGATCATATGTGAATCATGCTGTTTCCTTTTGAGGAAACTGGCAAACTCTCATACAAAGTGAATGTACCAGTTTTCATTTCCACCAGCAGGGTGTAAGAGTTTTGGTCACTCCAAATCCTTACTAATACTTGGTAAGGTCAGTCTTTTGAATTTTAGCCATACTGATAATTGTGTAGTGGTATTTCATTATGGTTTAATTCCTATTTCTCTAATAATATTGTTCATCTTTTCATGTGCTCATTTGCTATCCACTTAGCTTTTGTGATAGAGTGTTGCTCAAATCATTTGACCATTTTTTAATGTGTTCGTGTTTATGAGAACTCTCTCTCTACATATTCTAGATATAAGTTTTCACCTAATATGTGGTCTGCAACTATTTTTCCCCACCTGGAACTTGTCTTTTCTTTCACTTAATAGTGTTGGGTTTAATGAGCAGAAAATTTTAATTTTGATAGAATTTCTTTTTTATTTTATGGATCACACTTTTATGTAATGAATCTTGGCATAACACAAGATTGAAAAGACTTTATCCTATATTTAATTATAGAAAATTTTATTTTAGAGATTTACATGTTTCACTTAGTACTATAGTACACTATTAGCTGAATTTTCTATATTCTTCGATGTTTTCTTTATGGATATCCATGTTCTACACCATTTGTTGAAAACTCTATTCTCCCTGTACTGACTTTTCTTTGCATCTTTGTGGAAAAAATGTGGAAACAGACTTTTGTATAAGTCTATTTCTGGGCGCTCTATTCTGTTGCATTAGTATGTTTGTCTATCTTGTCTTGATAGTCAAGTCTTACAAACAAGTGGTTGTCTTCCAACTTTTCTTTTTGTTCCTGAGTTTTCTTGGTATTCTAGCTGAATTTTATTTATATATGAATTTTAAAAGCAGCCTATCAAAATCCTATTATTGAGGTCATCTGATTCTGGAAAGTTTTTTTCGTAAAAATTTTAATTACAGTTTCAATTTTTTGAGAGATATAGGACTTTCATATTTTCACAATTTGTTAACTGAATTTGTTTCTTTGATTATTTTCCAAAACTTTCCAGATGTCACTCCAGTTTATTTTTGATTGCACTCTTTCCCATGAAGACCATACTTATTTTCTTCCAGATATAATATTCTATTGCCCTCTGGCTTCTTCTGAGATATTTTCTTTATCATTAACTCCAAGTTTGATTCTGATGTTTCTTGTAGTCTTTGTCATATTTCTTGAGCTTCATAAATATAATTTAAAGCTGTTCATTTTTTTTTCATTGTTTCTTTAATTTTTTCCTCCTGATTTCTCTATCCTCTTTTGGGGAATTCTATTTTAACTTTCCACAGAACACACTGATGTTTAATGTTCAGTCATTTTGTCTTTCTGCTTGATTTTGACTTATTTATATTGGTATAGCTTTAGTGTTTGTTTTCACAGTTTTTTAAAAGCCTTATTTATTGATTTATGGCTGTGCTGGGACTTCATTGTTGTCTGGGCCCTTCTCTAGTTGTGGCAATTGGGGGCTACTCTTCCTTGCAAGAAGTGGGCTTCTCGTTGCGGTGGCTACTCTTGTTACAGAGCATGGGCTCTAGGACTGACAAGTTTAAGCAGTTGCAGTATGTGGGCTCAGTAGTTAAGGTTCCCAGGCTCTAAAGCACAGGCTCAGTAGTTATGCCACACAGGCTTAGGTGCTCTACGGCATGGGGGATCTTCCCAGACCAGGTATCAAACCCATATCTCCTGCACTGAACCACCAGCAAAACCCTTTCACATTTTTAATCTTTCATTAATCCCATCCATAACTATGCTATGAAATAATTGAGTAAAAATAACTGGGTATGAAAAATCTGAAGTATGTATGATATTATTTCACCTATTTTTACAGTTTGAAACCATGCCAAGTAATCTATGGTTCTATGTTTCTGCGATCCAGTAAATACAACTAAGTAATAGCAATTAAGATATTTGTGAAAACTATCACCAAGTATATTTTAATAAGATAAGCAATAACATTGTTTTGTATAGAATAAGGTATGCATTTAATTTTCTACTACTAATTATCAGTAGTAATGTCAGCAGTCAGCAGTATCAACAGTCAGATTATTATAGAAAAGTGATGCTTTTAAGTTTTATAACACTGAGTTAAAACATTGAATATTTACAAATTATAAAAAGGTAAGTTATATCCTCTTATGAAACACATTAATTGAAACAAGTTTTAATACTTGTCCATCCAATAGCAAACTGAGTATTATGCAAATGAAATTTAAAAGTTACTGAAGTTCAGTAGTGAAAAAAATGATAGAAAAATAAGGATATCTCATAATAGAAGGTGTTTAAAGTTTGCCTCCATGCTATAGGAAATATGAGTACTTAAGCAAATATAAAACTTATTTATGAGTGACATAAAGAAGTCACAGTACAAGCAGACCTTGAGTATATGGTGGTTCCACAGCGCTCATAAATTTAACAGTGTTTTTTGTCCTTTGCTTCTTTTCTCTCTGTTCTCCTAAACATGATGGTTTAAAATCTAAGATGGTAGATAAAGCTTTATTCATCAGTTCTTCATTCCAGGCAGCAGATCTGAGGAAAAGGGAGAAGTGGGAAAAGACCTTTTATGAGATTTTCTAGAAGTCGATGCATTGCATATTTAAGTACACATCAATGTCACTGGCCAGACTTGGTACAAGGCCACACTAACTGCAAAGAAGGTTGGGATTTGCAGTTCAAGCTAAAAATCAGATACTTTAATGCCAAAAAAGAAAACGGATGTTAAAGTAGGCAACAAGTGGCCTCTGCAATGACATGTTTAAGTTACAGTATTAAACCCCTATCCACTGGTGGCTCAGATGGTAAAGAATCTGCCAGCAATGAGAGAGACCCAGGTCAGATACCAATGTTGGAAAGATACCCTAGAGAAGGAAATGGCAATCCTTTCTAGTATTCTTGCCTGGAGAATTCCATGGACACAGGAGCCTGGCGGGCTACTCTGGGTCCTAGGAGTCAGACATGGTTGAGTGACTAACACTTCACTTTATCCATGGAATAGTCATATTATTTATTTTAGGCATTTCACCTCAAAAGACTTGATCCTTGGGATTATCCTAAGGAAGCATTCCTGTTACTATCTTAGCCTCCCTAGTTAAAGAGCCTAGGATACTGTTTAGGGTGATTACAGTCTGCCACATTAAGAAGACTTATTTCAAGCACGAAAGCCAGAACTGTGTTAAAAACTCCTTGCAAATTTTAAAGAATATTCTCATAACTCAAAACTACATCAGGTATAAGAAATATATTGCTGTGAATAAGCATTAATTTTTTATTATAAAATTCCACATATACATATAATTTTAAAACTTACACATTTACATAATAAATGTTCCAAAGCAGGGTTTTGTGATAAGAGTTGGAGAGATAAAATACATGTTGTGTTTCATAACAGGGGAAAAAAAAACCCTGGAATTGTAGCAATTGCCATTTATTGACTACTTGCATGTTGTTAGATACTATTCTAAGTGTTTTACATACATTTATAAAACTATCATCTATAACACACTTGAGAATTATTGTATTCATTTTTACAAATAAGAGCAATAAAGTAAAGAGAATTTGAATATTTTCATGAAACAAAATGGACATACTATGCCTCTAAGAGAAGAGACTTATCCATGAGCTGAAAGGACATTTAGTATCTCACAATTCTAAATTGACTAGTTTCTAACATTGAAATGCATCGTTAAGAATTTGAGGACTTGACCTTGATAGGTAAAAGTGTATGAGTTTCTTTAAACAATGTAAACGCTAAGGGAATAATCTAGATAACTCTGTCCTTATTCTAGGAATTTTCAATTATGAAGATTGGATATTCACTGAAATCTAAAACAGCAAAATATATTACTATATTGGGACTTTTAACTTTCAGAAATTTTATGCTTTTTATTGAACTGGATATTGAGGGAAGAAAATTCATTTACCACGTCTTACTTACAGCAAGGCTATTTCAGAGGATGAATGAGAAGTGTGTGTCTGAAACTTGGAATAAAATGCAAATGTAGCAAAAGTATACAGTTTAGTTTGATTACAGTATAGGTCAGCTTGGCGGATGAGTTGCTCGAAATAGATGATCAAGATTGTATGAGTTAATTCTGTGGCATGCTGAGACATAACTGGCAGTGTTTCTAATGCCCTGCACCAGGAAGCACATAATTACTGCTGTTATTATGGAGGATATGAATGCGGTCTCCTAGCAATATGCTAAGCACCTTCTCTCTTGAGCACTTAAAGTGTTTCATGTGCTTCAATTAAGAAAGCTTTTTTTTCACATAGAAAATAGCAAATAAAATAAAGAAACAATAAAAATGGAATTTAATTTCAAAGGTATATATATGTTTTAAGGTAATCTTAATTTTTAAGATTAATTCCTAGTGAGTGAGTGATAGAGTATAGTTTTACTTTCTAGACATTAATACCTTCATTTTAAAAATTGTCAGGGGGAAGAATGAAGGGCAGGGACATTCAAGGAGTTTGGGATGGACATGTACACACAACTATACTTAAAATGGATAGCCAACAGGGATCACATGGAACAGCACATGGAACTCTCTTCAATGTTATATGGCAAACTGGATGGGAGGGGAGTTCAGGGGAAAAACGGACACATGAACATTTATAACTGAGTTCCTTTGCTGTTCACCTGAAATTATCACAACATTGTTTGTTAATCAGCTATCCCCAATATAAAATAAGAAGGTTCAATAAATAAAATAATTTTAAAAGTCTATAAACAAATGCAAACATATAATAAATAAGATGTTGATAATTTTAATTATTCAATGTATATTTTTGTTTAAAATATATTATCTATAGCTTTTCTTTAAAACACAAATTGTTCTCGTGGGTCTAAAAAGCACTATTTGCTTGAGAGATACTAGTTGAAATGAAATACAAAAATTTAAAAGAAAAACATACATAAAGATAAGGCATAAACTATCTACAAAAAATTGAAAAATGTAATTAAATAAGTCAGTACATTAATTACAATTTAGATATAAGTCCTCTTATATGTGTTAAGTGAAGCATTCTATGGGCATTATTGTAAGTTTTCATCTTGGTTCATTCAGTGCGTTTTTTATATATGAAGCAACATATCAAATATTATGACTTTTCATCTAAAACCTAGATAAATTAAATTAGATTAAAAGTTTAAATTAAAAATAAGTTGCTCTCCTGTACAATATTTGCTTCTGGAATCAAGCAAATACATTGTCTAAGTTTCACTAG
This sequence comes from Muntiacus reevesi, assembly GCF_963930625.1. Taxonomy (NCBI): domain Eukaryota; kingdom Metazoa; phylum Chordata; class Mammalia; order Artiodactyla; family Cervidae; genus Muntiacus; species Muntiacus reevesi. The sequence goes on along the minus strand of NC_089256.1, from coordinate 4,065,845 downwards.
AGATGATTCTGTCTTTTATACAGTCTTCTTTTCCCCCCCATATTTGTCCAACTAAATCCAGACAAGCATTGTTCATTGGTAATATGTAATTAAATGTCTAAGAGATGTTCAAAGACCTGGGATATCATGGAAAATATCACACTAACTTGCTCTTACAGCTGTTCTTGTAGTAAAAGTCAATAGTCCTCAACCAGAATCACCTTTAAAAAACTAGGCGTGGTATATTACAGATGCTTATAATTGAGAGTGGTGACCTGCTGGGTTTATATCCTAGAATGCAATTGTATTGTTCTAATTCTAGAAGAAATAGATATAGATATCAACTTATACTTAACTGTACAGTAAATTCACCGTTCCTCTTTAATATAAGTTAGGCAATGTTGAATGAATATTTCCTTGCTGGGAGCATTGAGAACTAGAATTCATGAATCAAATGCCTTTTTCTAAGTTCATATATTATTTATGTAATAATTATCATAAATGCTTTATGAGCACAAACACAACTTCCTACCCTCATCTTTCCTGCCAACGTATTAAATTAAAAGTGACACTTTTGCCTATTGTAGCTTTCCCTCTCTCTACAACTCTTTTCTCTTCCCTAGATTCTTGTTCTCATTTGCCTTATCATTCAGACTAAACTAAACCCGTCTGAATAATCACACCAACACTAATTTAAAAACAAAATCTAGAAATTGGGTTAAAGTAAAAGAATTTAGGAGTAAATTTAATGCCTTTATTTTGTGCTAGGTCTCATGTATATAACCTCAATTCATTTTTACAACTCTGGTAGGTAATGTATTATTCCCTTTCTGTAATAAACTGGGAAACTGAAGTGTTGAAATGTTAACTAACTTGTGAAAGAAAACACATCTGGGAGTGGGGAAACTATATGGCACCAATGCTTGTGTTTTTCTGTTGTTGTATAGTATATAAGACAATAAGTAGAACATAACATGAAATTCATATTAAAAACTGATAAAGGAAAAAAATGCCTATAGTCTTCATTCTTTTAGAGGGACAATTTACAATTAATCCATAAAGTAATAGAAGAATTAAAATGTTCTCATTAGAGTGATCATGGAATGTGGAAGTAATCAACTTCAGGACCCTAAGAAAGTTTATTTCCACATTATTTATTAAATAAATATTTGTTCACATTCTTGTGAGTGCTCTGCATATCTCTTTCTGTTAAGTTTATAGATGGACACAGAAGAGACCCCTGTCTTCATAAAGTTTAAATTTCATAGGAAAGAGAGAAGAAAATCGTTTTTGTTATTCAGTCTCTAAGTCATGTCTGACTCTTTGAAGCCCCATGGACTGCAGCCCACCAGGCTCATCTGTCCTACCCTGTCTCCTAGGGTTGCTCAAATTCATGTCCATCGAGTCAGTGATGCTATCTAATCATCTCATTCTCTGCTGCCCTCTTCTCCTCCTGCCATCAATCTTTTCTAGCAGTAGGGTCTTTTCCAGTGAGTCAGCACTTCTCATCAGGTGACCAAAGTATTGGAGCTTCAACTTCAGCATCAGTTCTTCCAGTGAAAATTCAGGGTTGATTTCCTTTAAGATTGACTAGTTTGAACCACTTGCAGTTCAAGGGACTCTCAAGAGTCTTCTCAAGCTCCACAATTCAAAAGCATCAATTCTTTTGTGTTCATTCTTCTTTATTGTCCAACTCTCACATCCATAGATGACCACTTTGAAAACCATAGCTTTGATTATACAAACCTTTATCCACAAAATGATGGCACTGCTTTTTAATACCCTGTCTAGGTTTGTCCTAGCTTTCCTTCAAAGGAGCAAGTGAATTTTAATTTCATGTCTGCAGTCACCATCTGAAGTGACTTTGGAGTCCAAGAAAAGAAAACCTGTGATACCTGTGATGTCTTCCATTTTCCCCCTTCTATTTGCCATGAAGTGATGGGAGAGGAAAATTGCCAAAAAGTAAATCAAGTCTTAAACATTGGTTTCAAATACTGATAAATGTTCCTGGACCAAAAGAAAAAAAAAAAAAAAAAAAAAAAGAATAATGCGAGTAGTGTGATACTAGGTGCCACTTAAAAGGAAATGGCATTTGAGTGAAGGGTGAGAGTTACTGGGCCATGTGCAGAATTTAGATATGGACTCTTCAGACAGAGGGAAGAAATTAAAAAATTAACACTTTAAAGTCTTTGATGTCTCCCAGAGACAGAAAGCAAAATGACCAGATGTAATGGTCTAGAAAGTAGCTGGAGATAAGGTTGAAGAAGGAAGTAGGTACTATTTATCTTGTTATCCATGGTGAAGTGTTTCTGGGACTAATGGAATATTATCAGAGAGTATCATACAGAAAAATAACATGGCATTTTAAAAAGTTATTACAAAGACTAGATGAAACTTATGCTTCTGGGAAAGACAGAGTAACAAGAACCAGATTTTCTCTCCTGCTGAACAAACAAATAATAAATAAAGCAAAGGGGGAAAAAAGCATGTTTCAAGACAGTTTTACATCAAGCAATGAAGGGTTGTTTGTATGTTAACTGACTCAGAAAAAAAATCATGTGATAAAATATAATATCCATTTCTTATAAAAATTCTCAGCATGTGCAATCAGGCAAGAAAAGAAAAAGTAGCAAGGATTCTTTAATATCTGCAAATCAATCAATGTAATACACCACATTAACAAATTAAAAGATAAAAACCGTATGACTATCTCAATAGATGCAGAAAAAGCCTTTGACAAAATTCAGCATCCATTTATGATAAAAACTCTCCAGAAAGCAGGAGCAGAAGGAACATACCTCAACATAATAAAAGCTATATATGACAAACCCACAGCAAACATTATCCTCAATGGTGAAAAATTGAAAGCATTTCTCCTAAAATCAGGAACTAGACAAGGGTGCCCACTCTCACCACTACTATTCAACATAGTTTTGGAAGTTTTGGCCACAGCAATCAGAGCAGAAAAATAAATAAAAGGAATCCAGATAGGAAAAGAAATGAAACTCTGTTTGCAGATGACATGATCCTCTACATAGAAAACCCTAAAGATCCTACCAGAAAATAGAGCTAATCAATGAATATAGTAAAGCTGCAGGATATAAAATTAGCACACAGAAATCCCTTGCATTCCTATACACTAACAATGAGAAAACAGAAAGAGAAATTAAGGAAACTATACCATTCACCATTGCAACAAAAAGAATAAAATACTTAGGAGTATATCTACCTAAAGAAACAAAAGACCTATACATAGAAAACTATAAAACACCGATGAAAGAAATCACAGAGGACACAAATAGGTGGAGAAATATACCGTGTTCATGGATTGGAAGAATCAATATTGTCGCCAGTCAGAATGGCTGCTATTCAAAAGTCTACAAGCAATAAATGCTGGAGAGGGTGTGGAGAAAAGGGAACCCTCTTACACTGTTGGTGGGAATGCAAACTAGTATAGCCACTATGGAGAACTGTGTAGAGATTCCTTAAAAAACTGGAAATAGAACTGCCATATGACCCAGCAATCCCACTCCTGGGCATATATACCAAGGAAACCAGATCTGAAAGACACACGTGCACCCCAATGTTCATCACAGCACTGTTTATAATAGCCAGGACATGGAAGCAAACTATATACCCATCAGCAGACGAATGGATAAGAAAGCTGTGGTACATATACACAATGGAATATTACTATGCCATTAAAAATACATTTGAATCAGTTCTAATGAGATGGATAAAACTGGAGCCCATTATACAGAGTGAAGTAAGTCAGAAAGATAAACACCAATACAGTATCCTAACACAATTTAGAAAGATGGTAGCTATAACCCCATATGCAAGACAGAAAAAGAGACATAGATATATAGAACAGACTTTTGGACTCTATGGGAGAAGACGAGGGTGGGATGATCTGAGAGAACAGCATCAAAACATGTATATTATCAAGTGTGAAAAAGATCGCCAGTCCAGGTTGGATGCATGAGACAAGCGCTTGGGGCTGGTGCACCGCGATGACCCAGAGGGATGGGATGGGGAGGGAGGTGGGAGGGGGGTTCAGGATGGGGAACACACGTAACTCCATGGCTGATTCATGTCAGTGTATGGCAAAAAGCACTACAATATTGTAAAGTAATTGGACTCCAACTAATAAAAATAATTGGGGGAAAAAAAAAAGTAAAAAGCATCCAAGTTTGAACAAATAAAGTAAGACATCTCTTTTTCTCAGATGACATGGAAGTTTTGGCAATCATGTACCTGACATGGGGAGTGTATCCCTAGTATACAAACTTTTAAAATACCATGAAGCAATCATTTAAAAATAGACAAAATATTTTAACAGGCACTTCACTATAGATGTTACACAGATAACAGTGAAGCAAAAGAAAAAGATGATCAACATCATTAATCATTAGGGAAATTCTAATGAAACCACAGTAATATATCACTACACACTCTCAGAATGGCAAAAATTCAAAAGATTGGCATACTAAATGTGAGTTAAGGATATGGAGGTATTGACATCCTTACATAGTGATAGGAGAGTGAAATTGTACAATCACTTTGGACAACTGTATGCCCACTAAAAATGACCAGGAAATATATAAACTTTGAGATGTAATATATACGCCTTGTATAAGAAGCAACAAGGGATCCAGTAAGTCTAGAGGAAAAAAAGGCAAATGTGAGAGTGAGAGGTAAAAGTCAAAGAACTAAAAGAGGTCTTTGTAATCTGCTTGTAAGCATAATGACATTCACTTTGACTGAGGTTGGAAGCCATTGAAGGGTTTTGAGCAGAGAAGAAATGTGGTCAGGGTTTTTAAAAGGATAATTGTAATTTTTCTGTTGAGAAAGTTGTTGCTCTTCAGTCCCTGAGTCATGTGTAACTTTTTGTGAGCCCACGGACTGTAGTCTGCCATGCTCCTCTTTTCTCTGCTGTCTCCCAGAACCTGCGCAAATCCATGTCCATTGAGTCCGATTATGCTATCTAACCATCTCATCCTCTACCGCTCTCTTCTCCTCCTGCCCTCAATCTTTCCCAGCATCAGTGTCTTTTCCAATGAGTCAGTTCTTTGCATCAAGTGGCCAAAGTATTGAAGCTTCAGCTCCAGCAACAGTCCTTCCAATGAATATTCAGGGTTGAGTTGAGAATAGACCCTGTGGTTAATAACTGTAGTGCTCAAAGTTTGAAACAGAGCGACTAGTTAGGAAACTTTTGTAGTGGTCCATGCAGGGCAGGATGGTGCATTTATTATGAGTAGTAAAGATGGATATATTTTTGTTCTGGATACATTTTGATATTGGATATACCTTGAAAGCAGGATTGACAGTATTTTTTGGACTTTGTAGAATATATAAGAATAATTCAAGGCTAACCTCAACTTTATTTACTTAATTAACTAGTAGAATGGAATTCCCATAAACTAAGATGGAAGATTAAGTGGGCAGTTTCAGAGGAAAAGGAATTTATTTTTAAGTGAATAATAATAAATAAAATACACATAAAATACTAGTCAATTTTAGCAGAAGGCTATTTAGTCAATGCTTACTTTAAAAAGTAGAATAAGGTAATAACCACCTTTAAAAATAGAAAGGAAAAAAGACAAAAATATATTGGTAGATAAAATCAAATAGGTTAAATTTTATTCTGAATATTTTGCAGAATTCAAGGTGAAGAAGGAACCAACATTATCTGAAAAAAACAAAAGAAAATATTTTCAATTCCCCAGTAGGGGAAAACCACTTCCAATATTAAATTTTGGGATTATTTTCTTGTGTAAGAATTTAAATTAAAGCTATAATTAAACATTAAAATATATGGTATGTAATTTTTCTTCAGTAACTCTAGGAGCTAGAGTTAGTAAGCCTACATTGTTGAGCTAATATTGATGAGGATAGAAGGAAATATAAATACATGCTATGATAAGTGTTTAGCATAAATAAAAGCTGGATCTCATGGGACCTATAAATTCCTATTATTGGGATATTCTCAAACCTTTAGACAGAGTTTGCTGAAATGGTTTCTTGTTCATTGATGCTCTTTTTCTCTCTTATCTTCTCAGTTCTGTGTCGCCAACAATGGCTGTTCACATTTTGCCAGCCTACCCACAGTGCACTGGTCACTTCTTGACATCAAGTTGGATATGGTCACTGTAATTAACAAAACTTTGACTGTAATTGATCAAAGTTTATACTTTTCTGAATTTTCTATTGCTTTAGCTATATTACTCCAGGTTTTAATTTGTAAAAATCTTTAGAAACATTTTTAAAAATGTTTTGTTAATGTCATGTATTCTCTTGTGGTAAGAGTTCTACAGAATTTTTAGACTTAGACAAATGGATTTTTTTTTTTCCTGGGCTGCAGTAGTCAGGAATATTATGTCCAATTAAAAATAATAAATTGCATTTGTTTCTTCTCATCTTCAAGTATCTCTTAGTTTATATAACCTTTGGGTTAAGTCAGTTGATTAGTTTAAGGAAAATATGGAAGTCAGGTCTAGGTTAAACAATGAGGGGCATGTTTCTTAACCATAATAATTAGGCTTGTGAGAATCACACAGCTTAATCTAGCTCAGTTAGGGAGAACAATAGAAATATTTAAGTATGTGTGAGATTTGAAGGTATAGAAGTCTTCCAAATCACCAGCATCAGTAGCTGGCCTCACCTCTCAATACAGTAGGTGAGCTGTCCACTTGACTACTGAGACATTCTCACCTATGCCCTGCACAGTGCATAGAGATTTTCCTCTATTGATTATTCTCTAACTCTTATGCTCTTCAACATCTTCCACTCTCTCCATTATCTCTCATTCACATGCAAATATTTTCAAAAGTATTTTAGTCTATAGAACAACTCAGAAACTACTCTCCATTATAAGCCCCCTTGACTCAAGTTTTCTTCTTATGCTACTTACTTAATGCTCATACTCTCACATGCAGTCGCTGAAACATTCCCCATCACCGTCTATTGAGCATGAAGTTGCTAAACCCATTTCATGACATTTTCTGTGGGTGAGGAATAGCTTTTATTTTGAAAGCAAAATTTTACATGACTGAAATTTATGAGAAAAGAGAAAGCATAGATCTCTCATTCTTCCACACTATCAGATGGAGGTGTGTTTGGACCTGCCTTGATCTTTATCACAAAAGGGTGAGTACTTGGTCAGTTTGGAAATAAATTGCTTGGCACTAAGCAATGTAGATTTGGATGCTGATCTATTAAGTGGAGTAGTATGAGAATGTAAGCTGCTCAGCACCTGGAGTCTTTAAGGGCGTCTGGGGCTCCCCTACATAGAGAAGGGAGCTGGCTTCCCCTCCTTGCTGGAAGGAATCACTAATCCAATGGGAGGCTGAATTTGGATGCAGTTCTGCTCACTGGGAAGAAGGTTGTAAAGGAGGCCCTATGTCCCAGATTGTTCTTTATCTACACAATACAGGATGAACACTCAGGGTGGACACACTTACTCCTTGCATTATACTTCCTGAAAGAAAGGCCAGTTTGCAGTCATCACTTTTTGACATTTGCTTTCAGTTCCCCACAAGTCTGAAACTCCTTTTTACCACATCATTCACACTCTCCTTCAACCAAATCCAAAGAAAACTAGGTTCATGTTAGACCTACCATTGTGCAGCATTCTATCACAGTTGTTCACTTAAACCATCTGAAATTGCTTTGTGAGGTTGTGATGAGCCAAGCCTTAGGTCAAATTCTGCCACATATGCAGTTGTAGAGCAAGTGAACACTATGAGCAAAGCAAGCACAAGGTAGTTCCTAAACCTGTCCTGAAGACAGAAAGGTTCCAGCTTTCTGTGCTTTCAGGGGCTCTGGTTACACATTTTGAGGCAGACACATGTATTTCCGAGACTGATCCAGGGCCAGGATTCATCACATCATGCTATAAGAAATAAAAACCAGCACCAGAATGCTGTCTGAAACAATACCTTCACTTTGGACCTCTGGGGGATATAGCCAAACCAATGAGAATGGTTGCATACTTGTTCTTACTTAATTAAAGGTGGATAGAGTCTCAATTATTTCAACTAATCCACACCAATTGAATACTTTTAATTTTATTAACAGGAGTTTATTTTCTACATTCATCATGATAAGAGGTCACTTTATTATTGTGTGCTCATTTCAGAGTGTCAGTTGTTAATCAACATAGAGTTTCAGAAATGTTTGCCTCTGCCACCTCTAGGGCATGACCTTCCCCTTGTTGTTTTTGTTCAGTTGCTCAGTCGTGTTCAAGTCTTTATGACCCTGATGCTGGGAAAGATTGAAGGCAGGAGGAGAAGGGGATGACAGAGGATGAGATGGTTGGATGGCATCACCAAATCAATGGACATGAGTTTGGGTAAACTCCAGGAATTGGTGATGGACAGGGAGGCCTGGCGTGCTGTAGTCCATGGGGTCACAAAGAGTCAGCCACAACTGAGTGACTGAACTGAAGTTAGTAGTGCTCATATCAGCTGGCTACATCAGCAAATTTATTAAATTGATTAAAGATAAAACACTTACTTAGAGATAGGGGAGGTCTTTTCCTATTTCTTCCTTCTGCTTTACTCTCTACCTTCCTGCCTTGTTCTTTATTACCGTGCACTATCCATTATACTTAATTTTCTTTTAAATATTGATGCTTTGTCAATACTATAAACACGAATGTAAATGCTTAGTGCTTTTTTCTTTGTTGGTTTTTAGATATGGAAATACATTACTAATATGCTCCTCAGTTTTTTTAAAAATATTTATTTACTTGTATATTTATTTGGTTGTACCAGGTCTCAGTTGCAGCATGCAAAGTCTTAGCTGTGACATGTGTGTTCTAGTTCCCTGAATCAAACCTGGGCCCCCTGCTTTGGGAGTGTGGAGTTTTTGCCACTGAACCACCAGGGATTTCCCCTCATCTTATATTATACAATTTTTTGTTACTAAATCTCATCTCTTATTATTTTCTTTCTGATTTCTATACCTGACTCCTATTTTGTTCCCTATCCAGTCTAATAAACTTGATATATATCCTTATAAGGTCATATCTTATATCTTTATCTTTTTGTAATATGTGTTGCTTCATTGTGACTTTTAATTAATAGATGTTATTTTTGGAGCAGTTTTACCTTTACAGAAAAACTTAGCAAGAAGTACAGAGCTCATACACACCTGACCCTAGTTTCTGTTGTTAGCATCTTGTGGTACATTTGTAGCAATGATAAATCAGTATTGACACATAAACCAAAGTCCATTGTTTACCCTCAGAGTCACTCTTCCATTGAAGAGTTCTATGGGTTTTTAAAAATGCATAATATCAGATATACACCATCACAATGTCACAAAAGATAATTTCACTGCTCTAAACGCCCCCCCCCCCCCCCCCCCCGTGATCCTCCTATTGTTTTTCCTCCCTTGTCCCTCAACACCTGGCTACAACTGCTTTTTTCACAATATTACAGATTTGCCTTTTCCAAAATGCTACTTTGTTTGAATCTTAATATTCACAGCCTCTCAGACTGGTTTCTTTCGCTTAGTAATGTGTATTCAGTATTCCTTCATGAGTTTTAATGGCCTGGTAGTTCATTTCTTTCTGTTGCTGAACAATAGTCCATTTCTGGATGTATAACAGTGTGTTTATACTTATACCTATGGAAGGACATTTGATTGCTTTTATGTTTTGGCAATTAAGGAAAAAAAGCTGCTGTAAATGTGTACTTGCAGATATTTGTGTAGACATAAGATTTTAGCTGCTCAGGAAAAATATCAAGGAGCATGATCACTAGATCGAATGGTAAGGATGTTGTAAATTTTGTAAGAAGGTGGCAGTTCGTCGTCCAGAGCAGCTGCATTATTTTTCATTCCCAACAGCAATGGATAAAAGTTTCTGTTTCTCCACATCCTTGCCAGCATTTGGTGTTGTCCATGTCATGGATTTGGGCCAATCTAGTACGTATGGAACGCTGGGCTGGAAGAAGCACAAGCTGGAATCAAGATTGCCGGGAGAAATATCAATAACCTCAGATATGCAGATGACACCACCCTTATGTAAGAAAGTGAAGAGGAACTAAAAAGTCACTTGATGAAAGTGAAAGAGGAGAGTGAAAAAGTTGGCTTAAAGCTTAACATTCAGAAAACTAAGATCATGGCATCGGGTCCCATCACTTCATGGCAAATAGATGGGGAGACAGTGGAAACAGTGTCAGATTTTATTTTTTGGCGCTCCAAGATCACTGGGGATGGTGACTGCAGCCATGAAATTAAAAGATGCTTACTCCATGGAAGGAAAGTTATGACCAACCTAGATAGCATATTAAAAAGCAGACATTTCTTTGCCAACAAAGGTCCATCTCGTCAAGACTATGGTTTTTCCAGTGGTCATGTATGGATGTGAGAGTTGGACTCTAAAGAAATTTGAGGGCTGAAGAATTGATGTTTTTGAACTGTGGTGTTGGAGAAGACTCTTGAGAGTCCTTTGGACAGCAAGGAGATCCAGCCAGTCCATCCTAAAGGAGATCAGTCCTGGGTGTTCATTGGAAGGACTGATGCTGAAGCTGAAACTCCAATACTTTGGTCACCTGATGTGAAAAGCTGACTCATTTGAGAAGACCCTGATACTGGGAAAGATTGAGTTCAGGAGGAGAAGGGGACGCCAGAGGATGAGATAGTTGGATGGCATCATGAACCTAATGGACATGAGTTTGAGTAAATTCTGGGAGTTGGTGATGGACAGGGAGGCCTGGCGTGCTGTGGTTCATGGGGTCACAAAGAGTTGGGCACAACTGAGAGACTGAACTGAACTGAATGTAATTTTTGAGGTAAATCCTATTTCTATTGTAATTTTTCAAAGGAAGAAATTGAGGCACAGAAAAGTTAAGTAAGTTACTTGCTGGTAAGCAGATGGGTTAGATAATTCCATGGACAGAGAAAGTTGGTTGGATACAGTCAGGGGTCTCAAAGAGTAGGACCCAATTGAGTGACTGACAATTTCACTTTTTTCAAGCAGACAGGTAGAGTAAGACCAAATCATCTTATTTCAGAGATAATTTTTACTATTGTATTATACTTGGTTTTATACTATTATATATAGTTTGGATTACACAGTTAAAGAATATAAGCTGAAGTAATGTTATTAATGATATCTACATTTACCCCCAAATGGATATACATGTCCGCTTTAACCAGCAATGAATGACTTTCTCTTCTCATCCCTAACAACCTGGTATTAGCTGTTATTCTCACTTTTTACACCATGCTGACAGGCATATAAATGTATTGTACTGTTGTTTTAATTTAATTTGGTAATTTAGTTTATCTTAATGTTATTTAATTCCTAATAAAGTTGAAAAATATTTTGGGAAATCTGTCAAAATTCTAGTCCTATTCCCCTGTCATTTTAAATCTGTTTCTCATCATGTTATTGTTAATTTCTGGAGTTTCTTATGTAGTTCAGATATTAACCACTTATTAATTTTTGTTTGTTAAATACCTTCTCCCAGACTGTCATCAGTTCTATTACATGCATCTGTAATGTCTTTCACTAAATAAAATATTTGATGTCATGAATTTGTCACAGGCTCTTGAGGAAAAACCCAACACGCCTGGAATATGCACAGGGGGAGGTCAAGGCAGAGTACAGATAGAGAGAGGCAGGACCTGGGGCTCATGCCACTATTACAGCCTGTGGGCATCTGATGTTCTCAGGCTAATGCCATACTGATCAATTCAAACCAGAAGGGCACAGTTTGGGTAAGTCACATGAGGGTTTTGTCTAAGAAGCACAGAAAGAAAAGTGCCAATTAGCAAGGAAGACTTGACCACAAGGCCTATCAGAAACTTACATTTGCTTGCACCTCTGTGAGCTCCTATCTAGGGCATGAGTCTGTTTGAGAGGTTACTGTCAGTTTAAGGTTCCTGAAGGCTACTTGGCCAAATAATAAATAAATGCTAAAGTAGCAATGTGTTGTGTGCTCAGTCATGTTCAACTCTTTGTGACTCCATGGACATAGCTTGCCAGGCTCCTGTGCCCATGGAACTTTGCAGGCAAGAATACTGGAGAGGGTTGCCATTTCGTCCTCTAGGGGATCTTCTAGACCCAAGGGTCAATTCTGCATCTCTTGAGTCTCCTGCATTGGCAGGTGAACTCTATCACTGCACCACCTGGGAAGCAAGGCAGCAACTGTTGTTCCATTGCTGTCATGTCTGACTCTTTGTGACTCCATGGACTGCAGCACACTAGGCTTCCCTATCCTGGGAAGGTTGCTCAAACTCATATCCATTGAGTCATATCTGTATCTAACTGTTTCATCCTCTGCTGCCCTCTTCTCCTCCTGCCCTCATTCTTGGCCAGCATCAGGGTTTTTCCAGTGAGTTGGCTCAATACCATGATGTAATTTAGGCAAACATTGAACAGATGTAGTCAAGTCAATCTGTTTTGCCTTAGAGTGAGTGCCTTTGGCATCCTATCAAGAACTCTATCCCCACTCTAATTCACAGTGAAACTGAACTGAATTTTCTTCCTTGGCATTATGGTTTTACTGCTTACATTTAGTTCTTTAACATATCAAGGATATATATTAGCTAAAAATTCAGCTTTACTTCCTATCTAGTTAGTTAGTTTTTGCAGTACCATGCAGCACTGATTATATGGCCACCTTTATCAAATCAATGTTTCTATACACACATAGGTATATTTTTGAGCTCACTCTTATGTTCCAACTACCAAAGAATATCTCATAGAATGCATCTTCTTCTTTAAAATGATTTCACTATTACTGGCTCTTTATTCTTTGAAACAAATTTTGAAAAGTATCAGTTTTCTTAAAAACAAAAAGCAATTTAAATTGTATTGGTATTACTTTGAATGTATAGGTTCGTGACTAGAAAACTAATATCTTTCCAGTGTTTAATTACCTGTAAATGAATATTCAACTCTTTTTATATATTTCAATAGCAGTTATAATATGTCAGTGTTAAAAAACTGTTTATCATTTGTTTACATAAACATAGACCTTTATAAAGATACATTTAATTATAAGAACAAACTAATGGTTTATATATGACAAAGTTATTATCTTATATTTTCTTAGAAGAAAGACATTTAAAGTGTTACCCAAGGAAATGTAAGTCTTCTTGTATAGTGTAGCCTAGAAGCTATGTCTCTTCAGTTCTAATTGAGAGGGCTTTACACTATATTCTGAAGATTGCCTTTTACAGAAATAAAAAAACATTTACACCATGCAAAAAACAAAATTTTTCAGCTACAAGTTTAGTGAAAATATCATTTCTAAGCACACTAGAGAAACATCTTTTTCACTCGCATGTACACTCATGTAGGCACACTTGTTTCAAGTATAATTTGCTGTGTCAGGAAAGATTTTTATTGCTTTGTCTTTTATTAATGCATTCATAATATGGATGCAAGTTGGACTTATTTGAGATATTAGGAAAGTATCATGATTTTCAGTTGATATATAACAAAACTTCCTTAAATTTAAACAAACTAACAACTCTCCTTTGGATAGTTTAACATTCAGCATTAATGAATAAGATATTTTCACTAAAAAATTCCCACAAATGCATCTAAATAAGAACATATGTCTCTCTTAACACTGTGGTTATGTACATGAATAAATTTATTCTTTATTTGCCAGGAAGTCTGTTTGAGCACAATAAACACTGAATCCATGTTTATGTTTCATCTTGGATAAGTTTTCTTTTTAAGGGAATCATTTATTTTATTCAAATTATCTTTTCTATTACTGACAGCATTAACTAGGAGAAGATGCATCAGGGCCATCTGGCATCTTTAGTAGCTTATTTTGACACCTTACTCATTTGTGTAAATAATTCACCGATCCAGTATAAGCTAGCTTTCCAAATGCAAGGTACTTTTATTCCCAGACTAAATCAGCATATATTTGCATTTTTATAGGTACAAATAAATTAATGTATGGAACATAATTAAGACACTTTGGTATGCTAGCTCTCTCACCTCCAATCCAGTCACTTATTCTAAAAACTCCCTTCCTATACTTTGCATGATATTAGGCTGAACTAGAGACCTGAGTTAGGCTGCGTTAATGTCAAATTGACTGACAGAATGTCAAAAATCTCCAGAAACTAGAGTATAAGCATTATTCTCTTATTTTTATAATTGACATATATGTACAAAGTTTTAAACTGTGTTGAGTGATATAATGGGGGAGATAAAATTTCTGAATCTCAAAATGGATCTTGACAAGCTCAGTGGAGGCAACATAATTTCTCCTAACTGTTGCAGTCCCACATGGGCAGTTCTCCCTCTTCTTCTCACTCTAGCTAGAAAAGCAAGTCAAAGTTGCATTCTGAAAACATGACATTCTTTAATTTTTATTGTAATATATCATCATCATAGGCATATGTTGGAATATACTTTTTCTTCATATTGTTTGAGTAGAAAATAATTTCCAAGTTTCTTTCTCCATAACCTATGGACAAATTATGTAAGATAGAGATGCTTACCATAACTCTTCTACATTTTGTAGCATGATGCCGTGTAAAGGCTATGAATATAATTTCTTTATCAATCATTCAAAATGGCCAATGAAAGGAAACAAGTTATCAGTTCAGTTCAGTCGCTCAGTCATGTCCGACTCTTTGCAACCCCATGAACCGCAGCACACCAGGCCTCCCTGCCCTACACCAACTCCCAGAGTCCACACAAATCCATGCCCGTTGAGTCGGTGATGCCATCCAACCATCTCATCCTCTGGCGTCCCCTTCTCCTCCTGAACTCAATATTTCCCAACATTAGGGTCTTTTCAAATGAATCAGCTCTTCACATCAGGTGGCCAAATTATTGGAGTTTCAGCTTCAACATCAGTCCTTCCAATGAACACCCAGGACTGATCTCCTTTAGGATGGACTGGTTGGATCTCCTTGCAGTTCAAGGGGCTCTCAAGAGTCTTCTCCAACACCACCGTTCAAAGACATCAATTCTTCAGCCCTCAGCCTTCTTTATAGTCCAAATCTCACATCCATACGTGACCACTGTAAAAACCATAGCCTTGACTAGATGAATCTTTGTTGACAAAATAATGTCTCTACTTTTTAATACGCTGTCTAGCTTAGCCATAACTTTCCTTCCAAGGAGTAAGAATCTTTTAATTTCATGGCTGCAATCACCATCTGCAGTGATTTTGGAGCCCAGAAAAGTAAAGTCAGCCACTGTTTCCGCTGTTTCCCCATCTATTTGCCATGAAGTGATGGGACTGGATGCCATGATCTTAGTTTTCCGAATGTTGAGTTTTAAGCCAACTTTTTGATTCTCCTTTTTCACTTTCATCAAGAGGCTGTTTAGTTTTTCACATTCTGCCATAAGGGTGGTTTCATCTGCATATCTGAGGTTACTGATATTTCTTCTGACAATCTTGATTCCAGTTTGTGCTTCATTCAACCCAGCATTTCTCATGATGTGCTCTGCATTTAAGTAAATCTTATTTTCTTTTTAATATAAAAAATGCCAGTCTTTTCTGTTTTCTCTGCTGAAATATAAGTGCATTTCCAAATGCACTCCAAAAATTGTTTTGGGACTATAGCTTTGGTATACTTATGTTTATTATATAATGGTATATTTAATTAATAATAGCTCTAGAACCAATGACCCAGCATAATCAATGTATTGTTGGTTTTGCTTAGTCGCTTAGTCATGTCTGACTCTTTGTGACCCCATGAACTTTAGCCTGCCAGGCTCCTCTGTCCATGGGGATTCTCCAGGCAAGATTACTGGAGTGAGTTGTCATCTCACTCCTCCTCCAGGAGATCTTCCCAACCCCAGGACCAAACCCAGGTCTCCTGCTTTTCAGCTGGATTCTTTACCATCTCAGCCACCAGGGAAGCCCATGAATACTGGAGTGGATAGCCTATCCCTTCAGGGTGTCTACCTGCCCCAGGAATTGAACTGGAGTCTCCTGCATTTCAGGTGGATTCTTTACCAGCTCATCAGCAAGCCCTGAAAGTTAAACATTTTGTTTTTAGATTGTGTGACAAATAATTATTTTATAACTTCCTAATTAGGTAGCAAGAAGACAAAATTACACACAGACACACACATATAGCCCCCCATATACAAGGATACACACACAAGCACATTCTTTCAAGGAACTTAATCTATTAGTAGACATCTGCAAAAAATAGTTATATTGTGGAAAATGCATGAAGCAGGTATGTCAATGCCTTACTCATTTCCTTTAGCGCTTACAATTTCCTTGCATGAAAGCCTGATTTCCACTAGCTACATTTGTCACCTAATGTGTGTCTCTGTTCACTGGAGCTGGTTCCATCAGGTGAGGGATAGGTCAGAAATACTAGAAAAACAACAATTTCCAATCAGCAGCACTCTGCCAGTAAATGATGGAGCTTGGATAATTATGGGCAAATCTTATATTGGCTCTTAAAGCTCCCAAGTGGAGTTAAATTTAACTCAGACTACAAGAGCAACTTTAAAAATAAGACATCTTTATTGATTTCTTTTATTTCCCTTCCTCACTTCCCCAGTCTGTTACCAATGTTTTCTGAGATCATTTTCCAAATAACAACCTGTCTTCAAATACTTCTCTTAATATATGCTTCTGTGGTGATCCAGAAGACAATGCAATAATAAAAATATTCATGGGAGCAGATGAGAGAGATGCCTTCCCTCTAGAGATAATCATTTGAGACTTTTTGGATGAGATGAATGCTCATTGAGTCTAAAAAGTTGATTAGGACTTAAAGTGATATAATGTAGGAATCTAATTCTAAAAAAATTAGAGCCCATGAGAAAAACCACAAAAATGAAGACTGTCTTAGCGAGTTTTCGAAAGAACCAGAGAGTGGGAATGCAAACTAGTACAGCCACTATGGAGAACAGTGTGGAGATTTCTTAAAAAACTAAAATAGAACTGCCATACAACCCAACAATCCCACTGCTGGGCATAAACACCAAGAAAATCAGAATTGAAAGAGACTTGTGTACCCCAATATTCATTGCAGTCCTGTTTACAGTAGCTAGGACATGGAAGTAAACTAGATGTCCATTGGCAGATGAATGGAGAAGAAAGTTGTGGTACATATACACAATGGAATATTACTCAGCTGTTAAAAAGAACATATTTGAATCAGTTCTAATGAGGTGGATGTTACTGGAGCCTATTATACAGAGTGAAGTATATAAGAAATTCATATATATATATATAAGAAAGTATATAAGAAAGTGAAGTCATAAAGAAAAACACCAATACAGTATATTAACACATATATATGGAATTTAGAAAGATGGTAACAACAACCCTGTGTGTGAGACAGCAAAGGAGACATGAATATAAAGAGCAGAATTTTGGATTCTGTGGGAGAAGGTCAGGGTGTTATGACTTCAGAGAACAGCACTGAAACATGTATATTACCATATGTGAAATAGATCACCAGTTCAAGTTCAATCATTGAACTTGGCCACTCAAACAGGGCACTCAAAGTCAGTGCACTGGACAACCCAGAGGGATGGGATAGGAAGGGAGGTGGGAGGGGGTTTCAGGATGGGGAACACATATACACCCATGACTGGTTCATGTCAATATATGGCAAAAACAACCACAATATTATAAAGTTATTAGCCTCCAATTATAACAAATAAATTTATTTTTTTTTAAAGAACACAAATTATCAAAATAGTTTGAATGCAGTGAAAGCAGTGCACAGGGGAGGCAATAGATATATTAGAAAATAAAAAAAAAGATCTAAAAATTGATAATTTATGTTTCCATCTTAAGAAAATAGAAAAAGAACAAATTAAATTAAAAGTAAACAGAAAAAAGAAATAAGCATTAGAGCAAAAAATCAGTGAAATTAAAAACAAGAAGCCAATAGAGAAAATCAAGAAAACCTAAGCTTACTTGAAAAGCTCAGTAACATAGATAAACCTCTAGTCAGGCTAACTAAGAAAAAAGAGAGTACATAAATTACTCATATCAGAAATGAAAGAGGCTACATCACAACAGATTCCAAGGAAATTAAAAGAATAATAAAATAATATTATGAATGACTTTATGCCCACACATTTGATAACCTACATGAAATGAACCAGTTCCTTGAAAGCTACATCTGCCAAAACTTACACAAACAGAAACAGGTGATCTAAATAGGCTTGTATCTACTAAGTCCTCAGTTTGGCAGTTTCTTACAAAATTTAACATACTCTTATCATAGGATCCAGCATTTGTACTTCTCAGTATTTACCCTAAGGAGTGGAAAATGTGTATCCACACAAAAACCTGCACACAGAAGTTTTTAGCAGATTTATTCATAGTTGCCAAAACTTGGAAGCAATTAAGATGTGTTTCAGTAGGCAAATGGGTAGAAAAGTCTATGGCCCATCCAGACAAAGGAATAATATTCAGCACTAAAAAGAAACTTCATATCAAGGTATGAAAATACATGGAGCAAACTTAAATGCATATTACTTAGTGAAAGAAGCCAATCTTGAAAGGATACATGGCATATGATTCCAACTGTATAATGTCCTGTAGAAGGCAAAACTATGATGACAGTATCAGTGGTTGCTGAGGAGTGAGGGAAATGAATAGGCAGACCACAGAGGATTTTTAGGGCACTGAAAATACTTTGCCTGACAGTATAATGATAAATATACACCACTATACTTCTCTCCAAACCCATAGAATGTACACCACCAAGAGTGAACTCAGTAAACTATGTAACTATGTAATTTGAGTGATTTTGATGTGTCAACATAGAATCGTCCTTGACTTAAACAAAAAAACAAACCCAAACCAAAAAACATTACATCAATAATAATGATAACGGGGGAGGCTATGCATGTGTAGGGGCACAAGCATATCAGAAATCTATGCACTTTTCTCTCAAATTGTCATAAATCTAAAACTAATATAAAAATATAAAGGTTTTTTTAGCATGCATGAGAGAGAAGAGAATGAAAAGTTCTAATATGCATCTGAGTTCCAGAAGAAAGAATAAAAGAGAAGAGAGGAGAGGCACTATCCAAAGAGAAAATGTCATATTGAATGTTATCTCTCAAGTTGAAGAGGAGCAGTAAGTCTCATGTAGAATAATAAAAATAGATCTAACACCTAGACATAGACTGATGATATTTCAGGGTATCAGAGACAAAGGGAAAATTTTCCATGAGACCAGAAAAAAAAAAAAAAAAAGGAGATGAGACATGTTACCTACAAAAGAATGTCGATTAAACAAACCCAAGCAAACCTAACAGAAATGCCAGAGATGATGTAATAGTATCTTAAACATGATGAAGGGAAAATAACAACGAAGAATAGATCAAAATAATAATCCTTTCAGACAAAGTCTGAGAGTTCAACTTTCATAAGCTGTCACTGAAATAATTATTAAAGGATATATTCTAGCAAGAAGGAAATAGAGGAAGCAAGGAGGAAACAATGAACTTTAATAAACAATGATGAGCTAGGAAGTTGATAACCATATTGGTCAGATTAGATAAGCATTCACCTAGTAATAATAATGATTAATTTTGGGGAGTTTAAAAACAAATAAATGGAACCAATATACTGGATGAAAATTGTCCAGTTTTACAAAGATTTGAGAATGTAGAAGGAATGTAATTAAATTGTTTTACGTTTCCTATTTTAAAAAAAGGAACCAGAGAAATTTTTAGCTTTAGAAAGATAAAATTGAGGGTGAATGATGTAAAAATTTTGACTGAAGAGATGGTAAAATTGTTTTGGGGTTGGAATTTTGGCTAGTTCGTGTGTTGAAGGATAGAAGTATGAGAAAGGAAAGGTTGGTTATGATAGAGTAATTCAGTGACCAACCATGGGATCTGAGTTGCATGGGATTCAACAGGGAACACGAAGAGCTGGTATACTAGGAGCAAAAAAGCAATGTCATGGTATAAATATATAAGTGGAATTGAAGAACAGATTGATAAAGTAAAAAGTAAAGTGCAAAAAGTCATGATCATAGTTGAATGTTGGTCATTAAAATTAGAAAAGTAGATAAGTTATGGAGGATGATGATTGGTTAGGGTGAGACCCGAAGTGTAGGAGGCATGAGGTTGGAGAAATGACAGCAATTTGAAGGTCTGGAATTGGGTGGCATGTTCATTTTGAAAGGGTATGAGCAAACAGAGTAGAAGGAAAGGTTCAAGTGTAGAATTTATCAATAGATAAGAGTTCAAGAATGATGAACAATAGGATTATATCATGAGGCAGGCCTTCCAATCTTCTTGTTTATACATGCTATAGAAGACACAATTTTCATGTGGAGCTGAAAGTATTAGGTTAAAGATTGGTATTAGTAAGTGGGAGAAAGTTGCTTTCTTTCCATATTCCCTGTAACCGGTGTGTGTGCTCAGTCATATTTGACTCTTGCAAACCCAAGGACTGTAGCCCACCCACCAGGCTCCTCTATCAATGGGATTTTCTAGGCATGAAAGCTGGAGTGAGTTGCCATTTCCTCTTCTAGGGGATATTCCAGACCCAGGGAACAAACCCACATCTCCTGTGTCTCCTGCATTGGCAGGCAGATTCCTTACCACTGTGCTACATGGGAAGACCCTATTCCAAGTAAAACCATAAGGAAAAGGTTGCTGGAAATTTCAGCAAAGAGAATAAGTATGCTTGGAAATTATCTTAATATTTTCTCAAAAGAAAATATTTCTTGAGTCCCTACTGCTCCCTACTGCTATGCACAGCACCATGCCAAGATTTGGGCAACCAATCAAAAGATAATAAATGTACACATATTTCCTAAAATGATTGTTAAAAATATGATATAGGGGACTACATAAACTTGGAAATGTATTTACTGCCAGTATCATTAACCAGATAAAAGTCTAAATATGTAGCATTTCACATTTTTATGGTCTTTATTGTTTCTTGCTCTCACCTCTCTTTTCCTTTCCTACTTTCCTCTCTCCCCACTTTCTCATCCTTTTTTTTTTCTCTCTAATTTCTTTCACCTATCATTATCTACCTATGTAATCATGAGCCATCTATCTCTTTGTCTGATGACCTTTTCTTTTTCTGCTTTTTCTATATATCATTTCTGTATTCCCCTCACTCGTAATTATAGATTTCCATCATATTTGAAAGCTTTCTGTGTGTGAATTTATTGAAAAGAATTAGGTACAACTAAGTAATTCAAAACATCTAAAGCCATGTGCTCAGTCACTAAGTCATGTCAAAGTCTTTGTATCCTGCCAGGCTTCTCTGTCCAAGGGATTCTTCAGGCAAGAATCCTGGAGTGGGTTGCCAGGCCCTCCTCCAGGAAATCTTCCTGACCCAGGGATCAAACCCGAGTCTCGTTAATCTCCTGTACTGGCAGGAGTATTCTTCCCACTAGCACCACCTGGGAAGCTGTATCTAATGCCATGTGTGTGCGTGCTCAGTCACTTCAGTCATGTCCGACTCTTTGCAACCCTAGAGGTTGTAGCTGGCCAGGCTCCTCTGTCCATGGGATTCTCCAGGCAAGAAGACTAGAGTGGATTGCCATGCCCTCCTCCAGGGGGATCTTCCCGACCTAGGGAAGTCTCTTGACTTTCCTGGGTCTCTTGCATTTCCTGCAAAGAATTTCCTGCATTTCTCTTGCATTTCCTGTAAAGAATCCTGGGATTCTTTACCACAGAGTCACCAAGAAAGCCATCTTATAGATGGTTATAATGCCACCTATAACCATAAATACTTTAAGGGGTATGTCTACCTGGATCATTCAATTTAATCATTTAACATACCTCACAAAATTGTTTCTCAGAGTTAAAGAACCTGAAGCTTGTACAGGTTACATGATTTGGCCTTACAGAAACAAGGGGGGATTCCTGATCTCTCAAGTGTAAACTTAGAGCCTTAGCTTTTCTAAGACATCATTTCAAAGACTTATGATACAGAGCCACTAAATACAGTCTATTCTACAAAGTTAGGCTTGATTTGTGCTCTTTGAGGAGGCACACAGTAAAATATACATCTTCTCTGTTCTCTAAAGTCCCATAACTGCCTTGAGAATATAAGAGTGAATAATAACATCTCTATTGTTGAAAGATTTGAGGGGTCTTTTAAGGGAAGAAGTGTATTTCCACTTTACCATTTTCATCCTGAAAACACGTCATAGTATTTCTTTCTGTCTGCACAATGACTATAAGAGAGAATAATATATATTCCCCATGCTGTCTTGAAATATCTAAATGAGACTTCATTCTCCCCGTTTCACTAAAATATTGCATTTGCTTCAGTTCCCCCAATTATTATATTCACATGCTTAAAAGAAAAAAAACTAATATAGTTTTAATTTTTTCTATATTTTTTTCCTCTGATTATGGGAAATCTTCAAAGTACAGTTATTTTATTATTTCACTAGGAGTTTTTGTAACAGTTGCTTTCAAGCACTTGTGAAGAAAACTTTATACTCAGTTAACTTATAGGCATTATAAACAATTTAAACTGTGCTTACTTTACTGTCTTAGTATTAGCAATTTCTTTTCACTTTGTGTAGCAATATGATGGGTAAATTATAGGATAGTGCTTTTCCTATTTAGGGGGAAACAATATTCCATATTTAAGAACTGACCTTTTTCATATTCTATCCCAGCACCACTATATAATTCTCATTGGTATTATACTTAGAATACAATATTTGTTGTAATTTGAACTTTTTAACATCAGATGTAAAAGTCATTCAGCTATAAATTTTGTTAAACACTGCTAGTATATTTTGTTGCATCGCTTTAGGAGAGATTTAAGAACAAGTGATTTGTTTTGTATATGTCTAGAGTATGACCTATTCTTTTTTGACATGCATATTAGTTATGTAATTATGCAAAATATTTATATTACATTAAAATAACTCAAGATTAACAAGAGATCATTTAAAGTTGGTCTAGAAATTTCAATACAAGTATTATATTAAAATTGCCTCTATGTATCAGAAGCAACTATTTAAAATTAAGAAAAGCTATAGAAAAATGAGAAACCTGTATGCAGGTCAAGAAGCAACAGTAAGACACAGACATGGAACAACTGACTAGTTCCAAATTGGACAAAGCTTTATATTGTCACTATGTTTATTTAATTTATATGCAGAGTACATCATGCAAAATGCCAGGCTGGATGAAGCACATACTGAAATCATGATTGCCTGGAGAAATAACAATAACCTTAGATATGCAGATGACACCACCCTTATGGCAGAAAGTGAAGAACTAAAGAGCCTCTTGATGAAAGTGAAAGAGGAGAGTGAAAAAGTTGGCTCAAAACTCAACAGTCAGAAAACTAAGATCATGGCAACTGGTCCCATCACTTCATGACAAATAGATGGGCAAACAGTGCAAACAGTGAGAGAATTTATTTTGGGGGGCTGAAAAATCGCTGCAGATGGTGATTGCAGCCGTGAAATTAAAAGATTCTTGCTCCTTGGAAGAAAAGTTATGACCAACCTAGATAACATAAAAAAAAGCAGAGACATTACTTTGCCAACAAAGTTCCATCTAGTCAGAGCTATGGTTTTTCCATTATGGATGTGAGATTTGGACTATAAAGAAAGCTGAGCACTAAATAATTGATGCTTTTGAACTATGGTGCTGGAGAAGACTCTTGCGAGTCCCTTGGACTGCAAGGAGATCCAACCAGTCCATCCTAAAGGAAATCAGTCCTGAATGTTCATTGGAAGGACTGATGTTGAAGCTGAAACCAATACTTTGGCCACGTGATGTGAAGAACTGACTCATTGGAAAAGATCCTGATGCTGGGAAAGATTGATGGAGGGAAGAGAAGGGGACAACAGAGGATGAAATGGTTGGATGGCATCACCAACTCGATGGACATCACTTTGTGGCAAATAGAAGGTATGAAGGTGGAAATATTGACAGATTTTATTTTCTTGAGCATCACTATGGATGGTACTGCTGCCATAAAATTGAAAGGTGCTTTCTCCTAGGAAGGAAAGCTATGACAAACCTAGACAGTATATTAAAAAGCAGAGCTGTCACTTTGCCCACAAAGGTCTGTGTAGTCAAAGCTATGGTTTTTCCAGTAATCATGTACTGCACAGATGTGAGAGTTGGACCACAAAGAAGGCTGAGCTCTCATGAATTGATGCTTTTGAATTGTGGCGATGGAGAAGTCTTTAGAGTCCCTCAGACTGCAGGAGATCAAACCAGTCAATCCTAAAGGAAATCAATCCTGAATATTCACCGGAAAGACTGTTACTGAAGCTCCAATACTTTAGCTACATGATACAAGGAGGCAATTCATTGAGGGGGGAAAAAAAAAAAAAGCAAACCTGAGGCTGGAAAGATTGAAGGCAAAAGGAGAAGATAGCTGCAGAGGATGAGATGGTTAGATAGCATCACTGACTAAGTGGACATGTATTTGAGCAAACATTGGGAGACAGTGGAAAACAGAGGAGCCTGGCATGCTGCAGTCCACAAAGCCACAAAGAGTCAATCATGACTTAGTGGCTGAGCAATAACAATTAAAAACATTTTGGAAAGGATCCATCATTCTAGATGCTGTTTAGTACATTTGTGTTTCATGAGAAGAGGTCAAAATACCAACATTAACAGGAGTTTTGAAAAAGTTGATTTTAATCTTCATAGATGACTTTAAGTGATTCAGTACTTCAGTTGAGGACATAACTGCAGATGTGGTAAAGATAGCAAGAGAACCAGAATTAGAAGTGGAGCCTGAAGAGGTGACTGAATTGCTGTAATCTCATGGTAAAATTTTAATGGATGAGGAGTTGCTTTTTACTGATGAGAAGGAAGTGGTTTCTTGACATGGAATCTACTTCTGATAATGATGCTATAAAGATTGTTGAAATATCACCAAAGGATTTAGAATATTACATCAGTTGCTTAGTTGATTAAAGCATTGGCAGAGTTTGATATGACTGTTTCCAATCTTGAAAAAATTTCACTGTGGATAAAATATTATCAACAGTACTACATGCTACAGAGAAATTGCTTGTGAAAAGAAGAGTTAATTGATGTGGCAAACTTCCATTGTCTTCTTGTTTTAAGCTGTCACATCTACCCCAGCCTTTGGCAACCACCACCCTGATCAGTCAGCAGCTATCAACACTGAGAGAAAATTACTACTCATGAAGTTTCAGATGAATGTTGGCAATTTTTTTGGCAATAAAGTATTTTTGAGTTTGGTAGGTACTTTTTTTGAGACAAGCTGCTATTGAACACAGACTACTTTATGGTGTAAACATAACCAAAAATAATTGTGTGTGACTTTGTACACTGTGATATTTATTGCAGTGATCTAGACCAAACTTGTAATAGCTCTGAAGTATGCCTATATTATTCCATTATTATGTTTAATAATATCTGGTCTTGGGTTATTAAGTCCTTTAATACTTAATGCAATTATAGGTGTGGTTAGCTGTATGTCTGCCATAAATGCTTGTCTTATAATTACCCTATTTGTTTGTTGCTTCTCTCCCCCATTCTATCTTCTTTTTAGTATTATCAGTTCAATTCAGTCACTCAGTCATGTCCAACTCTTTGTGATCCCATGGACTGCAGCATGCCAGGTTTCCCTGTCCATCACTAACTCCCAGAGACTACTTAAATTCATGTCCATTGTGTCGGTGATGCCATCCAACCATCTCATCCTCTGCCATCCCCTTCTCCTCTCACCCTCAATCTTTCCCAGCATCAGGGTCTTTTCAAATGAGTCAGCTCTTCACATCATGTGGTCAAAGTATTGGAGTTTCAGCTTAACCATGAATAATTCCAATGAATATTCAGGACTGATTTCTTTTAGGAAGGAATGGCTGGGTCTCCTTACTGTCCAAGGAACTCTCAAGAATCTTCTTCAACACCACAGTTCAGCAGCATCAAATCTTCAGTGCTCAGCTTTCTTTATAGTCCAACTCTCACGTCCATAAATGACTACTGGAAAAATGATAGCTTTGACAAGATGGACATTTGCTGGCAAAGTAATGTTTCTGCTTTTTAATAAGCTGTCTAGATTGGTCATAACTTTTCTTCCAAGGAGAAAGTGTCTTTTAATTTCATGGCTGCAGTCACCATCTGCAGTGATTTCGCAGCTCCCCAAAAATAGTCTGTCACTGTTTCCACTGTTTCCCCATCTATTTCCCATGAAGTGATGGGACCGAATGCCATGATCTTGGTTTCTGAATATTGAATTTTAAGTCAAATTTTTCACTCTCCTCTTTCACTTTCATCAAGAGGCACTTTAGTTCTTTTTCACTTTCTGTCATAAGGGTGGTGTCATCTGCATATCTGAGGTTATTGATATTTCTCCTGACAATCTTCATTGCATCTTGTGCTTCCTCCAGCCCAGCATTTCTCATGATGTACTCTACAAAGAAATTAAATAAGCAGAGTGACAATATACAGCTTTGACATACTTCTTTCCCAATTTGGAATCAGTCTGTTGTTTCATGTCCAGTTCTAACTGTTGTTTCTTGACCTGCGTACAGGTTCCTCAAGAGGCAGGTCAGGTAGTCTGGTATTCCCATCTCTTTCAGAATTTTCCACAGTTTGTTGTGATCCACACAGTCAAACATAGTGTGATTCACACTATGCCTTGGCATAATCAATAAAGCAGAAGTAGATGTTCTTTCTGGAACTCTTGCTTTCTTCATGATCCAGTGGATGTTGGCAATTTGATGTCTGGTTCCTCTGCCATTTCTAAATCCAGTATGAACATCTGATAATTCATGGTCCATGTACTGTTGAAGCCTGGCTTGAAGAACTTTGAGCATTACTTTGCTAGTGTGTGAGATGAGTGGTAGTTTGTGTCATAGTTTGAGCATTCTTTGGCACTGCCTTTCTTTGGGATTGGAATGAAAACTGACCTTTTCCAGTCCTGTGGCCACTGCTGAGTTTTCCATATTTGCTGGCATATTGAGTGCAGCACTTTCAGAACATCATCTTTTAGGATTTGAAATAGTTCTAGTTCTTGGTATTCCATTTTCTCTGCTATATTGAAATTTAATGATGACTGTAGTATGCTTATAGTTACTTTAGAGCTAAAATGTTACCTTTATAGGCTTCCCTAGTGGTCCACTGGTTGGGAGTGACCAATACAGGGTACACACGTTTAATCCCTGCTCTAGTAGATCTACCATGCTTTGTACGGCAGCCTATGTGCCACAACTACTGATCCCACACTCTAGAGCCCATGAGCTGCAACTATTGAGCCCATGTTCTGCTACTGAAGCCTGCATGCCCTGGACTCTGTGGTCTGCAACAAGAGAAGCCACCAAAATTAGAAGCCTACACACCACAACTAGAATAGCCCCCGCTCACCTCAACTAGAAAAGTCCCTCAGGCAGCAAGGAAGACCCAGTGCAGCCAGTAAATAAATACATAAAATTTAAAATTACATTCAAATTATACTGTTCTACCCAAATAATATCATGCCATTTTTACTGTGCAAGAACTTTACCCCAATAATGTTTCAGAGAGTCTAAATTCTCCTTAAAGCCTTCCTCAACAACTCCAGTCTGTAAACATTTTTCATTCCACTCTAAAGCTATAGTGTTAATAATTGTCTCTGTTAATTTGGTAGGTACCACAGTTTCTTAGAATTACTGCTTATTCTCTTTGCATGCATATACTCTCTCTCCCATCTAGATTGTAGAATCATTCAGGGTAAGAATTAGACTTATATTTTTATCTATAGCAACTTGGATAATGTTTTATAAATGGTTTGCCACAATAAATTATTTTGTTTTTCTCATTTTTTATTATATGAAGCTAATTTGAAGCATTTGCAAGCATTTCCAAATAATCTTCATTATTAGAATATGTTTTAAAGTTAGCTGATAAGATTTTACTATATCAGAGTATTTATAGTAACTCACTTTAATAGATAAGTGATTGTTAAGCCCTGTATTTATATCTTTAATATTATTTTTACTATTTATGCAAAAGCTAGATAAAATATTTTTATTTAAAATTTTAAACTGAGAAAAGTGAAGCAGAGCAAATATAATCATTGTCATACAGTCACACCACTAGAAACATTTCCCTGAGAATGTGTAAAAAGGAAAAACACATTTTCACTATGGAAGTTCATCTCCAACCAAGCCTCAAAGAATTTGTGCTGATATATTTTAAAGAAAAACATGGGCAGGTCATGTTAAAAATTTCACAAAAGTCATTAATAAGTTTAACTTGTTTTTAGTTTGAAAGCAAAAACAAGATTTCTGAGTCAAAGTAGACTGTTTTTACTTAAAGCAATAACAACATAGATTGGCCTTCCCTCATTTCACCCTTTTAGGGTGATATAGTGAGGAGTATATGATTTTACCTTGAAAGTGCAGGGGGGAAGGTGATAAAGGTGAGTGTTCCCTGAATTATAAATCTGGCAAGATATATAGGTTAGCTTTCCTCCTTATCAACTAGGAGAAAGAAGAGAAAGGAATCCTCTTCATATAAGCAAATCTTGTTACCAAACCAAACTTGAGTCTATTGGTCTGCCTGCACCAAAGTCAATCTACTGACATCAGGTTGTGGTGAAGGAAAGTGCAACATTTATTGTAGGACATCAAGCAAAAGTCTTGAGCATCCAAATAGATTTGAGAAAGTTATTAAAGATGGTGAGGGAGAGGGTTGTGGAATGCATTACTTTATAGATATTCTTTTGATCAATTGGTGATGAAGCGACTGAGAGTCAATATCATCAACCTTCTGGTTCTAACATTTCTGGGGTCTATGTACTTGTGATCAG
Source organism: Muntiacus reevesi (assembly GCF_963930625.1). NCBI lineage: Eukaryota > Metazoa > Chordata > Mammalia > Artiodactyla > Cervidae > Muntiacus > Muntiacus reevesi. The sequence continues at coordinate 4,037,148 of NC_089256.1, read as the reverse complement.
CATGCAATTAACTTCTACCCTGTGAGGGTTTAGGTACCTGCAAAACAGCTCAAAGGACACAGAATATTATCAGAATGTTACCTATAGCCTTTGAGGAGGAACAAAAGGTCCTTGACTTTGTTTGATGGCGAAGTTACTATTATTTTGTCTTGCTTGACTGTTTTCCTTTGTTTCTGCATTTTCTTGTTTATCTGATTAAATTTATTCTTTCCAACTCAGGGAAGGTCTAGGAGGCTAAACTTTTTCTAGAAAAGATAAGTGTAGGACATGGTGGAGTCTGTCCTGGGAAGACCCTATAAGGTACTTCTTGGTTACAGTCTTTTGGTTGTTAATGATTCTGGGTTTTATCCCTCTTCAAATGTAAGCAATAAGCCTTTGGGGAGACAAATCTTTCTGACGATCTCTGCTCAGTCATCTTTTTAACTTCCACAGCTTCAGTTTTCTGTGCTCAGAAAGCTTGTAACTATGCAGAAACAAACATATTCTTATTACTTCCCAAAATGTAGCAGCAAAAACAAGACACAGGAGATATAGAATTGTAAAATTCTTAGATATTGCAATTACTAGAATACAGTAAGCTGCATTCTAAGATATTTCAAAAATGTAATGAGAGTAAAATATGAAAAAGAGATAGTTGGGAGAAAACCTAGTAATGATTATAGTAAACTGCTTAAAACCAAATATTAGAAGAATAAATTTAAGTAGCAGACTAGGAAAATACAACATAATTAAGTGGATGATAGAATTGGAAGAAAAAATCCAGAAAAAAAAAATCACAGCAGGAAAATGGAATGTATGAAAGGGAGTTTAAGAAACTCAAACAAAAAGATGAGAATGTCTAATATGTTTTAAACTCTCTACAATGGAAACTTTAATGATTTTACCAGTGCAGCCAACAAAACTCTGAAGCAAAATATACTCCCAATAATGTCCAAACAAATCCAGGATATAGAATATATATATATTCCAAAATTCATTTTATGGAGTTTCCATACAAATTGCTACCCAGGTTTGATAAGGATTTCACATGAAAAGCTAATCTCAATAATTTATATTGGTGCAAAAGTACTTTAAAAAATCAGGGAAACTAATTTGGCAATAAGGAGCTTTCCTTGTGGCTCAGTGGTAAGGAATACCTCAGTAATGCAGGAAACTCAGGTTCGATCCCTGGATCTGAAAGATCCCCTGGAGAAGGAAATGGCAACCCACTCCAATATTCTTGCTTGGAAAATGCCATAGACAGTGCAGCCTGGCAGGCTACAGTCCCAGGGTTGCGACTTAGCAACTGATCATGATGATGATGAATTTGGCAATATATAAAAAAGAGAATCGATTTTGGCAAATTAGGAAATGAATTTGTTCCCTAAAAGTTTGTTTAAAGTTAAAAAAAAAAAAAAAAGATATAGTACAGTTTACTTTGTTAATAAAGGCTTCCCTGGTGGCTCAAACCGTAAAGAGTCTGCCTGCAATGTGGGAGACGTGGGTTCGATCCCTGGGCCGGGAAGATCTCCTGGAGAAGGAAATGGCAACCTACTCCAGTATTCCTGCCTGGAGAATCCCTTGGATGGAGGAGCCTAGCAGGCTACAGTCCAGGGGGTCGCAAAGAGTCAAACACGACTGAGCAACTAACACACAAACACACTTTGTTAATATATTCAAATTAAAATGTATGTGGTCTTGCCAGAAGAGGTAAAAAAACTTGTAACTTAATTCAATAGTCAGGACAAAGCCATATTTCTTAGCAAATTATTAATGTATGCTTGTGTGCTCAGTTGCTTCCGACAGTTTACAACTACATTCGTGGGTTTTTCCAGGCAAGAATACTGGCCTGGGTTGCCATTTCCTTCTCCAGGGGATCTTCTCAACCCAGGGATCAAATCCACATCTCTGGAATCTCCTGCATTGGCAGGAGGATTCTTTATCACTAGGCCACCCAGGAATCTCTAGCAAATTATGAATAAAGAGAACTTTCACATCCACCTAGATTTCTTACAGTTAAACAGTGACTTCAGCAACAAGAGTAGGTGTCCTACCTGATGGTGAGACCTCAGCAGTTGTCTCACTGGATGACAAAACAAGAAATTTATGACAGAATTAGCTTTGAAAATCACTGAGGAGAGTTTTTACCTTACAATGAATGATGAAAAAAATAATGGAATTAGACCCTTTTCTCATACAACACACATGCATCAATTTATATCAATTAAGTTTTAAATATGAAAGACAAAATTACAAATTTGGGAGGAGAAAATAATGAAGCTAAGTTTATGACCTCAAGGTTGGAAAAGACTTATAGATGAGACTCAAGAGTGTAACCAATAAGGCACCAAGAGGCATTAAGACATTCTGTTCATCAACAGGCTAATTAAGAAAGTGAAAAGATAATTTTAAAATCGAGGTATGTGTAGCATATAAAATGAGATATCTATAGTGCAGTGTGGCAGTCTTTATTGCAATTACACAATGGTCATTCAACAGAGTTGATGTACAGCCAGTACGCACTTAGATGTCTTCACCAATGGTTTGCTGCAGCTATTAATTTTCATTGTTTGGTGCCCATGACATAAATGATTAAATATATGGAATATTTATCCCTGACATATAAAAATATAGATATTCAGGATATAAAATTGTATTGAAAACTAAAGAAACAGAAAATTATCTTGGAGAAAAATATAATATATATATTAAAACTACATATTATATTCTGTCCTACATCATTTAAAAACATATACATAAACTTTGACACATATTAATCAAAGTGGGTATATGCAGAGATGAAGAGAATAAAAATATGAATTAGAGATGAAAAAGAAAATTACATAAAACAAGTTTTTATTTTTTTAAAGTTGGATCGGTGAAACTTTTCATGAACCACAGTGATGATTAACTCGGCTCTACATTTGAGTTCTTATGTGTGTTTGTACATTGATGTAAGTGTGTATGTGTGTGTGTCCTGTGTCTAGATTGTTTCTTCCATTAGTAAGTCATATATTACCATCCAGAGAGGAAAAAAGCATTTTTAGGCATGGGACATTTAATAACAGAAAATCTTTTCAAAAGGACAAATCTTGACTACTATTAATAAAAAGTAGAGTCTATTACTATCCACCAAAAATATAAAGCAATTTTATGCAGTACAACCAGACAGCTTCCACTCTTTTAATTGAATCAATAAATATTTAAGCAACCCCTAGCAGGGAAAACAAGTCAGTCATTCCTTTTGTTCTCACAGTATGCATTCCTATTTCTTAAGAGGAACTTTCCAGCATATAGTTGTAAATTTCGAAACAAAATCCTATCATTTTAGCACTGAATTCCTTAGCTTGCTTGAGAGTTAATGCAAAAGCATTGTGTGAAGGATTTTTCTGCAGGACTGTGCTTCCAGTGGTGAATCTTTAGAGAAACATATAACTTGCTGAAAAGCAGTGACTTTAAAAATAAGACTCATTGAAACAAACAAAAAAAAGACTCATTGCTATGCATACTAGTGGACAACCTGCTGCTCCACACATTATAAAAGGAATTATTCTGGCTCAAACACTAAATCAAGCCTGAATGTGAGAATGGACATCCACAGTTAAATCATTATTATGCCGTCAGCATTATATAAGCCATATTGGAGCTGTGGGGCCTCCTGCAACACATACTGGAAAGCAGGGAAAATAAGCGCTGAGAAGCTGCCACTCTATTTAACTTTCATTGCTTTGCATCTAATCAACAACATTTGTATCAGATTGACATCATGGTCACACTCCCAAACTGGTCACATGGCAGTATTTTCAGTGATAAATCAATATGCTTTATTCTCCTGGAAGTTCCTGTCATTTTGAGGCTGGAAGTCTGGTTCTGTTTTTCAGCTCTAGCTAAATGAATAAGGGCTAAGATTTGCTACAAAATAGTTGTTTTAAAATTCACTAGTGACCAAAATGCTAAGCTATAATTATATTTGAGACATTTTGTACTACAAATAATCTTTGTTTTTCTAAAACCTCATTAATCTTTATCTTAGCTAATTGTAACTTTGAATTTAGCTTGAACATGCACATATTTTGAAGAAAAATGGAAGTTATTGGGAAATTTAATGTAGACAAATTGAAAACTACCCTAAATATAAAAAATCTTAAATACCCACTATCTAGCACCACTTCCTTAACACCAATCATGTGAGTTACTTATCACCTGATCCCTCTCAACTTCTGTAAATCCAGCCATATTTCCAACTATAATAATTGAAACAAAGCAGTTTTAACAAAAAGTATGCATTAAGATTCCCATTAAAATAACACAAATGAAGTGATAAATGTTTTCTTATTACACTTTTTAGATACAGGATCTAAACTGTTTCATACGCTATGTCACTATTTGAATATCAAACATTCTAGCTAAAATAATATATTTGCATATATATAATTTGTTTAAAAATTTTGTATAAGAATTTTGCTGTTTTAAATCCATTAACTTTAGAAATGGCTCCAAATCATAGCAGTAAAACTCCATAGAGTTATTTGTTGCTAGTAGGATTTAATTATGCGCCACCAATAGCTGGAACCTGGAAGTTGTAAAAGTTTCATTTATCTTCTTGATAAGAATGGTTCATTAAAGGCATGTCATAAAAATTTCCTTTCTCTATCCAAAGAGGAACCAAGCAAAAATAGGTTAGATATAGACACATAAAAATCTGCATATTTTAAGTTTAAGTGTGTGTGTGTATATATATATATATGAAAATATTAGTCACTCAGTTGCGTCCAACTCTTTGCAACCCCACAGGCTGTAACTCATCAGGTTCCCCTGTCCATATAATTTTCCAGGCAAGAATACTGGAGTAGGTAGACATTCCCTTCTCCAGGGGATCTTCCCAAACTAGGAATCAAACCCGGGTCTCTTTCATTGCAAGCAAAATACTTTACCATCTGTTTAAACTGTTATTATGCTGTAAACATTATAAGCCATATGGACATATGATTGTGGAAAATGTACTACTAGGAAGTATGGTAGAATTATGTCTGCAAAAGTGCCGGACAAACAAGGAAAGACTACAAAAATACAGAATAGCACATTTTGTGTATCCTATCCCCATGAATTTTATTCCTTCATGATTCTTTTTATAAGGCATTAATACAATTTTCTTAATGTCCAAGCTCAGTTTGCCAACAAAATATCAGCTCCAGACTACCCATGCTTATCTCAATACCTCCTTGAATCCTCAATCCTAGAAAAAGAGGTGTTGCATTCTACTCAGCTTTTCAACTGTTCATCAGAGGAGACCAATCAGCTCAGATCATTTCAGTCACTCAGTCGTGTCCAGTTTTTTGTGACCCAATGAACAGCAGCATGCCAGTCGTCCCTGTCCATCACCAACTCCTGGAGTTTACTCAAACTCATACCCATTGAGTCGGTGATGATATCCAACCATCTCATTCTGTCATCCCCTTTTCCTCCTGCCTTCAATCTTTCCCAGCAACAGGGTCTTTTCAAGTGAGTCACATTTTAATCAGGTGCTAAAGTATGGAGTTTCAGCTTCAGCATCAGTCTTCCCAATGACTATTCAGGACTGATTTCTTCTAGGATTGACTTGTTGGATCTCCTTGCAGTCGAAGGGTCTCTCAAGAGTCTTCTCCAACACCACAGTTCAAAAGCATCCTCAGCTCTTAGCTTTCTTTTTAGTCCAAATCTCACATCCATACATGACTACTGAAAAAACCATAGCTTTGACTAGATGGACCTTTGTTGGCTAAGTAATACCTCTGCTTTTTAATAAACTGTCTAGATTGGTCATAACTTTTCTTCCAAGGAGCAAGCGTCTTTTAATTTCATGGCTAGAGTCACCACCTATAGTAATTTTGGAGCCCTAAAAGATAAAGTCTGTCACCATTTCCACTGTTTCCCCATCTATTTGCCATGAAGTGAGGGGACTGGATGCCATGATCTTTGTTTTCTGAATGTTGAGCTTTAAGCCAATTTTTCACTCTCCTCTTTCACCTTCATCAAGAAGCTCTTTGCTTTCTGCCATAAAGGTGGTGTCATATGCATATCTGAGGTTATTGGTATTTCTTCCAGCAATCTTGATTCCAGCTTGTGCTTCATCCAGCCTGGCATTTCTCATCATGTACTCTGCATATAAGTTAAACAAGCAGGGTGACAATATACAGCCTTGATATACTCCTTTCTTGATTTGGAACCAGTCTGTTGTTCCATGTCCAGTTCTGTGTTGCTTCTTGACCTGTATACAGATTTCTCAGGAGGCAGATCAGGTGCTCTGGTATTCCCATCTCTTGAAGAATTTTCTATAGTTTTTTTGGGATCCACACAGTCAAAGACTTTGGTATAGTCAACAAAGCAGAAGTAGATATTTTTCCAGAACGCTTGCTTTTTCGATGATCCAAAAGATGTTGGCAAATTGATCTCTGGTTCCTCTGCCTTTTCTAAATCCAGCTTGAACATCTGGAAGTTCATGGTTCATGTATTTTTGAAACCTGGCTTGGAGAATTTTGAGCATTACTTTACTAGCGTGTGAGATAAGAGCAACTGTGTGGTAGTCTGAGCATTCTTTGGCTTTGTCTTCCTTTGAATTTGAATGGAAACTGATATTCTCTAGTCCTGTAGCTACTGCTGAATTTTCCAAATTTGCTGGCATATTGAATGCAGCACTTTCACAGCATTATCTTTTATGATTTCAAATAGCTCAATTGGAATTTCATCAACTCCACTAGCTTTGTTCATGATGATGCTTCCTAAGGCCCACTTGACTTTGCATTCCAGGATATCTGCCTCTATGTCGGTGATCACACCATTGTGATTATCTGGGTCCTGAAGATCTTTTTTGTATAGCTCTTTTCTATATCCTTGCCACCTCTTCTTAATATCTTCTTCTTCTGTTAGGTCCATACCATTTCTGTCCTTTATTGTGCCCATCTTTGCATAAAATGTTCCCTTGGTATCTCTAATTTTCTTGAAGAGATCTCTAGTCTTTCCCATTCTATTGTTTTCATCTTTCTTTTCATTGATCACCAAGGAAGGCTTTTTTATCTCTCCTTGCTATTCTTTGGAACTCCACATTCAAATGGGTATACCTTTCCTTTCATCCTTTGCCTTTAGCTTCTCTTCTTTTCATAAGTGTTTGTAAGGCCTCCTAAGACAACCATTTTGCCTTTCTGCATTTCTTTTTCTTGGGGATGGTTTTTATCACTGCCTCCTATACGATATCATGAACCTCCATCCATAGTTCTTCAGGCACTCTATCAGAGCTAATCCCTTGAATCTATTTGTCATTTCCACCATATAGTGGTAAGGGATTTGGTTTAGGTCATACCTGAATGGTCTAGTAGTTTTCCATACTTTCTTCTGTTTAAGTCTGGATTTGGCAATGAGTTCATGATGTGAGCCACAGTCAGCTCCCAGTCTTGTTTTTGCTGACTGTATAGAGCTTCTCCATCTTCGGCTGCAAAGAGTGTAATCAGTCTGATTTCAGTAATGACCATCTGGTGATGTCCATGTGTAGATCTTCTCTTGTTTTGTTGGAAGAAAGTGTTTGTTTTGATTGGTGCATTCTCTTGACAAAACTCTATTAGCCTTTGCCCTACTTCATTCTGTATTCCAAGGCCAAATTTGCCCATTACTCCAGGTATTTCTTGACTTCCTACTTTTACATTCCAGTCCCCTATAATAAAAAAAGGCATTTTTTGGGGGTGTTAGTTCCAGAAGGTCTTGTATGTTTTCATAGAATCATTCAACTTCAGCTTCTTCAGCATTATTTGTCAGGCCATAGACTTGGATTACTGTGATATTGAAAGGTTTGTCTTGGAAATGAACGGAGATCATTCTGTCATTTCAGAGATAGCATCGAGTACTGCATTTCAGACTTTTTTTTTTTTTTTTTTTTTAGTTGATGACTTCTCCATTCCTTTTAAGGGATTCTTGCACACAGTAGTAGATATAATGGTCATCTGAGTTAAATTCACCCATTCTAGACCGTTTTATTTCACTGATTCCTAAAGTGTCAATGTTCACCATTGGCGAACCACCCACTCCTCCACCTCTTGACGGTGCTTTGGGGGCAGGAGCTCTGGCTCTGGGTTAGGACCTGCGTATGGCATAAGCCCTCTTGGAGGAGGTGGCCATTATCATGACCATAGAACTGCCAGAACTTACACAAGACTGGGGAAACAGACTCCTGGAGGGCACAAACAGAACCGGTGTGCACCAGGACCCAGAAGAAAGGGGAAGGGACCCCACAAGAGACTGACCCAGACTTGCCTGTGAGTGTCCGGGAGTCTCTTACAGAGGCGTGAGTCGCCGGTGGCCTGCTGCCTGGTTGGGGGCACTGAGTGTAGCAATGTGTGCATGTGACCTTTTGAAGGAAGTCACCATTATCTTCATTACCTCCACCATGGTTAGGCCTCAGGTCAAATAACAGGGAAGGAACATAGCCCCACCCTTCAACAGAAAATTGGATTAAAGGTTAATTGAGCACAGCCACACCCATTAGAACTAGACCCAGTTCCCCCCTTAGTCAGTCTTTCCCATCAGGAAGCTTTCATAATCCTCTTATCCTTCTCCATCAGAAGGCAGACAGACTGAAAACAGGATCACAGAAAACTAACCAATCTGATCACATGGACCACATCCCTGTCTAACTCAATGAAACTGTGAGCCATGCTGTGTAAGGACACCCAAGACAGATGGGTCATGGTGGAGAGTTCTGACAAGATGTGGTCCACTGGAGAAGGGAATGGCAAACCACTTCAGTATTCTTGCCTTGAGAATCCTATAAACAGTATGAAAAAGCAAAAAGATAAGACACTGAAAGATGAACTCCCCAGGTCGGTAGGTGCCTGATATGCTACTGGAGATCAGTGGAGAAATAATTCCAGAAAGAATGAAGAGATGGAGCCAAAGCAAAAAGAACAACCAGTTGTGGATGTGACTGGTGATGGAAGTAAAGTCTGATGCTGTAAAGAGCAATACTGCATAGGAATCTGGAATGTTAGGTTCATTTGGCAAATTGGAAGTGGTCAAACAGGAAGAGACCAATAGTTCTTAGAAAATGAGAGAAGTCTTGAATTCACCCATTCTGTCAGGTAGATTCTTTACCACTTGCACCACCTCGGAAGCCCCACCCATTCTATAGCAGTGCAAAATAGAAGTTCTATGATAATTCCCCACAGAAGTATGTCAGATGAAACAAGAAAATAGCAAAAAGAAAAATGCCATTCACCTACTGAAGTACATCTTGGTTGTTTCCAAGTTTGGTAATATAAATAAAGCTGTTATAAACATCCATGTGCAAATTTTAAGTGATGAATGGATAAATAAACTGTGGTCCACCCAGACAGTAGAATATCCTTCAGCTCTACAAAGAAATGAGCTTTCAGCCATGAAAAGACATGGGGAAACCATGAATGTGTGTTACTAAGTGAAAGAAGTCAATTTGAAAAGCTTACACACTGTATGAATCCAACTATATGACAGTCTAAAAAAAACCAAAATGATGGAGATACTAAAAATTTCAGTACTTGCCAGGGATGGGAATTTTGTGGTAGGGATAAACAGGTGAAGCACAGAGAATTTTGATGGCAATAAAACTACTCTGTACAATTCTATAATGATGGACCCGTGTCATTATATATTTGTTCAAATCCATGGAATGTACAATGCAGAGTAAGCTCTAATGTAAACTATGCATTTCAGTTAATAATATTGTATTGATATCGGCTCATCAAATATACCACAGCAATGAAAGATGTTAATAAATGGGAAATTCAGAAAAAAAAGAAATATCAAGAAAACCCTTGGGATTCAAGCTATTCAAAGAAACTTTAGGCAGAGAGGAAAGAACAAAGGGAGGGAAGGAGGGAAGGGTAGAAGGAAGAAGGGGAGGATAGAAGGAAGGAAAGAAGGGAGGGAGACAGGGAGGAATTAGCTACTCAATTACAAAGTTAATAGTGAAAAAGAAAAGACACAAAATTCTAAGGAACCAGTGACCCAAAAGTACATATTTTTCAGCAAGAATAATTATTTTATGCCTGGTAAAAACAAGGTAAATATACATTGAAAAAACATATACATATTATTACCCCCATATTCTCTATATTACTATCCTGTATTCTGTCCTATGTATATTAGTTCTAACTTTAAAATATTATGTAATACAAAAATACTGTCATTAACTTAATTGTTAGTTTAGCATTCATTATTATTTAATATATACCATTTTTGTGTATGCTAGGCTTGGCAATTTGAAACTCAGAATATAACAAAAAGGCAGTATTCCATGTATCATAACTGGAGAGAACTTTTCATAATTATACATGTTCTAAGTGTCTGATGAGGATATGTTTGCTCCAATTCTCTTAAGCAGTGTAAAGTATTTTATTCAGGGAATCATCTAATTTTTATTTTGCAATAAAGTAAGAGTGGGTTATGGTGCAAATTCCACTTTTTTGATTTCAAAATATTTATTACTATTACCAGAACCAATTAAGTAGGATGGTTTTTATATTACTTATATTGGTCTTCTACATAGTCCAAACTCCATTAATAGCCACACTATTGCTCCTGTTTCTGGGTTTATCTAAACTAAATTGCATCAAATGTTTTTATAATGCTTTTCCAAAATAACTTTTCAAATGGATTTAAAGTGTAGAGTCTAATAATTGAGCAGCAGCATAAATATTTAAATAACTCATAGGTATTCATTATTTCCCTTCAACCAGGTACCACAGACACTGAAAACCTGGTTCCCTCCCCCTATTTCCCTTTCCCTAATTTACAATCTCAAGAAATAGGGTAAACATGGAAAACTAGTTAAATTCAAATTCATAAAAGGATATGAGTAAAACCATATTTTAGCAGTAGATAATCTTTCAATCGTAGAGATTCAAATTGCAGAGAGATGAGAGATTAGTATTTGTCAACTAGAGATTCACCCTCAGTGTTATGGAGGTTATAGGGAGTCATTTGTATTTCAGGAGAAACAGTGGTAGCAGGAGAGAGGAAGTGATTCAATCATCTGTGTACTTACACACTGCTATATTTAAATGGATAACCAACAAGGTTCAACTGTACAGCACAGGGAACGCTGCTCAGTGTAATACGGCAGGCTGGATGGGAGGGGAGTTTGGGGGATAATGGATACATGTGTATGTATTCCTGAGTCCCTCTGCTGTCCACCTGAAACTGTCAACATTGTCAATCTGCTATACTCCAATATAAAATAAAAAGTTAAAAAAAATCATATGTGTTCTTGGTGTGGGGAATAAAGGAGGGAAAATAAACGACTAGAGACAGTGGTGACCAGACATTATGTCACGTGCCTTTGAAAATCAAGCGAAGGGAGGATGACATTAAAGAACTGGGAAACATTGTACTGTTAGGGCATGAACAACTTTATCCAGAACTGAAAATTTCGAGTGTAAGTGCAACTGCTTCCCATAACCTTACTAACACATAATAATTCCACGATGATTAAGTTTGAAATAAATAATTAAACATTTCCAGTAATATATTTCAGGGTACTGTTTATTGAAACGTATCCAATACCTTCAAGTCAATGATCTTTTAAGTATAAATGGGTTTGTCCAGAGTTCTCTGAGTATCATCTTAGAAAGGAAAATAGCTTATATTTAGGTCCTTATTAGTAATTCATTACAATAAACCAGGTTTACACTTTTATGAGTAATTTCTAAATATGCTAAAAAGATAACCATAATAAAGGAAATAGAAATAACTGAACATTATGACAACATTTCCTCAGTCGCTAAAGAATCTGCCTGCAGTGCAGGAGACCCGGGTTCGATCCCTGGGCTGGGAAGATCCCCTGGAGAAGGAAATGGCAACCCACTCTAGTATCCTTGCCTGTAAAATCTCATGGACAGAGGAGCCTGGTGGGCTGCAGTCCATGGGGTCGCAAAGAGTCGGGCACGACGGAGCGACTAACACTTAACAGTTAGGACAACATTTAAACATTCTTAGAACGATCATTATTTAACGATTAATGCAATGATCAGTTACATTTACTCAGAAAGGAAAAATCACATGAGCTAAATACACAGAACATTTGCAATGTGCCAGCTACTTGTACGCCATCTCATGGAATTTTTTCATCTCATATCACCTTATTGTGATATTCAAAGTGTAGAAAACAGAAACCCCAAAATAGGATAACTTACCAATAACTCTACCTACAAAACTGGCTAACAAACCTGAAATATTTTTTCATGGATTTTAGCATCCTAGAAGACTTTAATGAAAATATTGTTTAAAGAGTACAGCAGAAAAGAAGAAATTAATTATAACCTCCTAAAATGAGCAAGGCATAGATTGAAAATTATCTAAAAAAGGATTACAGACATTATCTGAAACATGAAACACCTGGCAAATATGATACTTAAGAACAGTTCAAGCATTTGTGAATAAGACTCTTATGAAGAAAGACTGCAATGTAAGAGATGAATGATTAAAAAGATAAGCATTCTCTATCTAGGAGGTAAAATATAATAAGTGAAATTTCTCTAGAGTGAAGTGGGGGAAAGGGTTTTCATTGGGCTGCAGCATTGTAAAAACTCTTAAGAAAGAAAAAAACAAAAGAGGCATTTGCCAAACCTACTCTTATAAGCTTTCAAAAATAGCTAATTAGGAAATGACCTTGTGATTATATCTAACGCCTGAAATAAGTACCAGCTACTGAAAAGACTTTTGGATTTAACACTTTTTCTAGTTATTTTATATTAGCTGAAAGGCTAGTCATGTCTAGGAAGTAAATGCTTATTTTTAACTGGTCCAAGTTAAAAAATGCATATGTAAGCTTTAAAATGCAGACTGTATTATAATTAAATTCATGTAGTCATTTACCTCTCAGTTTTATGTGAGAAAATTATTCCTAATTTTAATATGCATTTATTTTAATGTGCATCATTTTTTTCTATCTCAGATAGCCATGTTTTAATTTTCCAAAATTTATTAGTAAGCTTTAAGTAATCTACTTTGAGTTTAAGTACATGATAATTGGGCCAAGGTTATAAGTCTAGCCCCTCTGTGGGATAATAACTGGCAGCTATCCAGTGATCACATGAAAATACATTATGCTCAACATTAGACAGGGAGTTTAAATTTAAACTTGTTGTCACACTATTCATCATGTACCAAGCAAATAATTTTTAAAGAACAATGACCTAGAGAGTGTAACACAAAGTTAATTGCAATAAATTGCTCTTAGAAATATGAATCACTATACTTTTTAAAGTAATCTCAATATGTACTGAATTAGCATTTCATGTTGATTTAGCAATTTTACCTTGGAGGTCTATCCCATAGAAATAATCAAAGGAAGGTGAAGAAATAATCGAAGAAAGGTGAATATATTTAAAATATATTTAATATATTTAATTATATATTAATATATAATATATTATTATATATTTTATTATATATATTTATTAATATATATCAATATATTTAAATATATATCCAAATTAAAATAAACAGGTACTAAAAGGATGCCATAACAAATCAAGACAAAAACAAAACAAATTTATTCAGGAGAGTAAACCATGTTAGTACATAAACCAAACAGTTAACATGAGTTTGATAAAGGGATTGATTAGAGAAAGATGCAAAGAGAACTAAATTTCTGCTTATTCATTCATTCTATATTTACTGAATCCCTGCTCTCTCATAAATGTATTTTTAAGAGCTGATAATATAGCAGCAAACAAAACAAGCAAAGTTATTGACCATATGAAATATACATTCTGATTCAGAAGGCAGATGTTACATCAAAAAAATTAGAGAGATAATATAATGTAGATGAGTGCTTTGAAGTAAATAAAATTATAAAACACTGAAGAGTGAAGGGGTATACTAATTTAGAATGAAGACCTGAAAAGCAAGACAGAGTAGAGATTTGAATAGAATGATTCATCTGTTGCTCATTTTTCCACTTTTAAAATAATTTTAAATTGTTCAGGTAAATAAAAACAGGTTAGACCAAAGATACCACAGACTTCTAACCCAGTCAGCTAAGAAGAAATAAAAAGGAACCATGGCTGTAATAATATGTAAATTAGTAAATTATCTTAATTACTATGCAAAAGGGCTTCCCTTGTGGCTCAGATGGTAAAGAATCTGCCTGCAATGAAGGAGACCCAGGTTCAGTCTCTGGGTTAGGAAGATCTCCTGGAGAAGAAAATGGCAACCCACTCCAGTGTTCTTGCCTGGAGAAATCCATGAACAGAGGCGCCTGGAGGGCTACAGTCCATGGGATTGCACAGTCAGATACGACTGTATGACTAACACACTGTACAAAAGTGTAAAGGTTTATGATTTAACCTAGGCTCCATGATCACTGTTAATGTTTACTGTTTGTTTTTAACGCTCTGGTACTGTCTCATTTAAAAAAAGAATAGAAAAAGAACTCTGTTCTGTCTTAAAAAATCCAGTTCCTTTTCTATAAGTTTTCAGAACTCTAGTTGGGCTCTCTGGAACCCATTAAAGCAAACCTCATCTCACTCAAATGCCTATATACATGGTATCTTTTTATGCATATGTTTCTATGATGGGCTGAAACATGGCTAGTTATAGCATCCTCTCACTTGGAGGCATGAACATGGATTAGATGATTCATCTCTTAAAATTTGACCAAAACGTGCTTTTCTGAATGAATTAAAAAATATAATTTTGTCTTTATGTTATCTAAGCTCTTGCTACATTAAAAAAAAAAATCCCCAAACCTTCAAAATAAAATCTGTAGAAGTTAGCTTGAGAGAACTTCCTTGAATATTCTGAAATTAAATCTCTTTCTCCAGTAGCAGATGAGCCTCTTAGTACATGCTTTCAGTATTCAGGAAAACAGGATCCTGTAAGCCAGACACCCTTGGACTCAGAATGTAAATGTGTTGCTTAGTAAATTACATACTTGTATATCATTTTACCACACAGGACTGAAGTGGATTTGAAAGGAAATATTTTGTGGGAATTCATGAAATGATGAAGTGTCCAATGTCAACCTCAAAATTATTTATATAAATATTTCTGTAATATTATATGAGTGTTTATATTATAAAGGTATTTTGTCGGATATTACTATCCAAACCAAATTTCATCATTTTTACTTAGTAGATATTTATTTAAAAAATTAAATTACTCTTTTTAGATTTCCCTAGATGTTGTATATTACTTGAAGTTAATAGACTGAAAAAAGAAGACCAATGTCATGGCCTCCATGTACAAACACTTACAAACTCAAAACACAGTAAATAAGTCTTTTTTTGTATTCAAGTTACATGGTTTTGATAGAAAAAATGATACTAAGTGATTACTTAGTAATACTAACATGATACTAAAAGTGGAAATAATTTAAAAAGTGATATTAAGATATGGAAATAAAGATTTAATCAAATATATTGTATACTGCATAATTACTGAAAATATTGTTTTGAGGACCTTTCAAAAATATGTTAATTATCCCTTTAATTTAAAGCAGGAATGAAAACCTATATCCGAATTTGCTTCTTAATAAATAGGCCTTTGTAAAATAAGCAAAAAATCCTAATATTTTATGTTTTTTTATTGGAGAAGTTCAGAAAAATTTCTTTGGAATTTTACCTTTAACAGAAGAATGCTGTCTTTTCAGAATATGAAGATTCAGGTCTTACATTATACAGAGCCAGCAGAAAGGCCTAGGTGCCCACAGAGGCTGAGTTCTCACCTTAAATGAGTGTTTGGCAAAACTAAGTAGATCATCATGATTAGTTATGAATTTAGCTATTTTTTATGATGACTAAATAAAAGATTTGTTTGTAAGGTTAGTTTCCCAGAGAAATTTGTGGTTACTCTGCTTTGGGGAATGGAAAAAATACTGAAATTAGTACTAAAATGGAATATGTATATCTGAAGACTCTAGTTATAATTCTGGTTGATAAGGATTCATTGTGTTTTAACAATTGAAAGGTGAGGATAAAGAAAATCTATTGAGGCTCAATCTATTGAGATTCAATTAATCTAATGATATTCTATTATTTAACTAATGTGATATTAATGACAGGTAAAGTGAAATAAATATATTAAAAAAACACTTCAACTAAAATAACACATGTTGTAGTAGAGTAAATCATATATTTGGTTGATTTAAAGTTGATGATTGACAGCAATATTTACAGTGATTAAAAAATGTTTTGTTTTTTATTTCTGTTGCCCCAGAAAAGAAAAAGTTAATGAATAAAGAAAAACATTTTTAATTACCCAACAATTAATAGAAAATAAATAACAAATAAGCATGCACATATCTGATAGTAACATGAATTTTATTTTCAAAACACCAACTGGCAAATAAAGATATAGTAGTGTATCTATAAATACAAAAATTAAATAAATACATTTTAATGGATACATGTATATGTATGGTTGAGTTCCTTTGTTGTTCACCTGAAACTGTCACAACATTGCTAACTGGCTATACCTCTGTACAAAATAAAAAATAAAAATAAAAAATTAGAAAAAGGAACTTAAACCTGTTAAAAATTAAATATACATGATCATTATAGTAAATGCTACAGAAAATAATTCAATTGATGTGGTAGGTAAAAAAAAAAAAAAAGAGAGAAATACGTCTAATATTAAAATAAATACACATAAGAAAGGATGTAGAACTAAACTGTCACAAAGTGAAAGTCTCTCAGTTGTGTCCAACTCTTTATGATCCCAGGGACTATACAGTCCATGGAATTCTGCAGGCCAGAATACTTGAGTGGGTAGCCTTTCCCTTCTCCAGGGGATCTTCCCAACCTAGGGACCAAACCCAGGTCTCCTGCATTGCAGGTGGATTCTTTACCAGCTGAACCACAAGGGAAGCCCAAGAAAACTGAAGTGGGTAGCCTATCCCTTCTCCAGTGAATCTTCCCCACTCAAGAATCAAACTAGGTTCTCCTGCATTGCAAGTGGATTCTTTACCAACTGAGCTATCAGAGAAGCCCAAATTGTCTCAAAGGATGGTATTGATAAATCAGATATAAAAACCAAAAATCTACATTTCAATAAGAGTGATCAGGTCCGGTCAGTCACTCAGTCATGTTCTACTCTTTGCAACCCCATGAATCGCAGCACGCCAGGCCTCCCTGTCCATCACCAACTCCCGGAGTCTATCCAAACCCATGTCCTTTGAGTTGGTGAGGCCATCCAGCCATCTCATCCTCTGTCATCCCCTTCTCCTCCTGCCCCCAATCCTTCCCAGCATTAGGGTCTTTTCCAATGAGTCAGCTCTTCTCATGAGGTGGCCAAAGTACTGGAGTTTCAGCTTCAGCATCAGTCCTTCCAATGAACACCCAGGACTGATCTCCTTTAGGATGGACTGGTTGGATCTTCTTGCAGTCCAAAGAACTCTCAAGAGTCTTCTCCAACACCACAGTTCAAAAGCATCAATTCTTCTGCACTCAACTTTCTTCACCGTCCAACTCTCACATCCGTACATAACTACTGGAAAAAAACCATATGAGTGATATGTATCACTAAAATAACAAACAGATATGCTTTAAGAGGATAGTTTATATAAATATTTTGCAAAGCAGTTTTAAGATTATTGTTCTCACTGATAGTGTATGTATGCTTTTGTATATATATATTTATATACATGGGTTTCCCAGGTGACTCAGTGGTAAGGAATCCGCCTGCCAATGCAGGAGATGCGGGTTCAATCTCTGGGTCCGGAAGATCCCCTGGAGAAGGAAATGGCAACCCATTCCAGCATTCTGGACTGGGAAATCCCACAGACAGAAGAGCCTGAAAGGAGCCACAAAAGAGTCAGACGTGACTTAGCAACTAAACAGCAACATTTATACACACAGATAAATTAAATATCTCATAATAATTATGTATATGTATGCATGAATATATATGTGTTTGTACCAATAAATATTAAAGATAAAATGTGTTTATGTATTTACATATGTATATATATACATATATATACTTATTTTCTAACATTTCTCAATGTCCTTGGAACCTCATAGACTTTCTTTAAAAATGCATTCTTTAACCTTGTATTTTGACTACTTTCTCTATAAAGAGCTGTAATTGTTAGTAATGTCTATAAAGCAGGTATGTATCAGTATGGACAACAAGTGATGTCAAGGTTTTCTTTTGTTCAAACAGCATTTATATTACACATTATCTTAAGTTCCAAATTGTGTTAATGTTTTCTCTGAGTGTATGAAAACACAGTTCCAAGATCCCTTGTACGTCATAAATTTGTTTTTGACTGAAGAGGAATAGTGAAAGTCACCTATTATCTTTCTGATTATGGATAGCAATTCTGTTATATCATCTGTGTTACTGTGGATATTAAATTCTGACAACACAACTGAAGAGTGCAAACAAAATATGCTATGTGATTAATTTATCTTTTATTTATGGTTATAGAAGTGTCACAGATATACAATATACTATGGAAACCGCACATTTTTAAAACTGTGATTCACAATACTGGAGGCTACCCACTCCAGTATTCTGGCCTAGAGAATTCCATGGACTGTATAGTCCATGGGGTCACAAAGAGTTGGAAACAACTGAACGACTTTCACAGCCTGGAAGGGGTAGTGAGAAGTTTAATAGCAATCATTCAAAGAGGGCATAATCAGCTCATGTACATTCTTCTAATTGGTTGGTGGTGAGATAAGTGGGAGTCAGCATCATCAACCTTCTGGCTCCAACCAATCTGGTATATATGTGCTTGTGGGCAGCATGCTGTTAACTTCTCCCACCGGGTGTGGATTTCAGTGTAAAAAGTGTAAAACTGTTTCACTGTAAAAGAGTTCAAAGATGTTGTGTGAATCCCTTGATGGGAAACCAGGGCATTTCCCAAGGCTGCACTAACATTTTTCTTGACAGTTCTCCCTTGTCTCCAATCTCCTCTTGCCTATTTAACAACTGGTTGAAACTGCCTATTGGTGGCTCAGATGGTAAAGTGTCTGCCTGCAGTGCAGGAGACCCGGGTTCGATCCCTGGGTTGGGAAGATCCCCTGGAGAAGGAAATGGCAACCCACTCCAGTACTCTTGCCTGGAAAATTCCGTGGACTGAGGAGCCTGATAGGCTACAGTCCATGGGGTCACAAAGAGTTGGACAGGACTGAGCGACTTCACTTTCACTTTCATTGTATTCAAGGGAGGTCAGGGAGGCTGAAGGAAGCCTATTTCCTGTAATCAAAGAAATGGTAAACACAAAAAGGCTTTTGTGGCCTGGAAACCTACAGGGTCCTTCTTGGTATTACGACTGATATCATGTGCCACATACAGTGGGATATTACAATGGGAAACCACATCTTCTTTATCCATTCATCTGTTAATAGACACTTAGGTGGCTTCCATATCTTAGTTATTGTAAACAGTGCTGCTATGAACATTGGGTGCATGTATCTTTTTGGATTAGTATTTTTGATTTTTTTTTTTTTTTTTTTTGGATATACTCCGGAGTGGAAATGCTGAGGTCATATGGTAGTCTTATTTTTAGTTTCTGAGAAACCTCCATAGTGCTTTCCACAATAGTCTATGTGATTACTTTAAATTGCTTATAGCTTTCACCATAGTTGTTTTCACTATCAGTGCAATTGTATTTTACTTTTCTTTACTGAATTTTTATTCTGTAAATATTTACAAATATCATTAGTTGGAGATATCTAGAAATTTCTTCTTAAGTGAGAATATTTGAAATTATCATTAATTCACTGTATTGCTAAGTAGCAAGAGACTTCCACTTTTTTTTTTATTTCCAAATCTCTGATTTTCAAATGCAAACAGAAATTTTTAATAATCTCACTAAATTCTTTGGGGACATCATGTTAGAATCCAGAGAGAAGTGTTTTATAATATATAGAAAAAATTGTACTTATAATTCATAATTTGGGGAAAATTTAAGATTTGTCACTTTCAAATATTGATGTATGGCAATAATTGGTAATCACCATAACAAAATTTTTGTTTATGTTTTTAGCCTGGATAGATTCAAAATTACAGACAATTAAATTAAAAGTATTATTACAAATTTTACAATGATGAAGTGTGACTAGTGAGACAAAATTGGTATGTGCCTTTGTGTACTTTTTTTTCCATCCCCTTTATATTCTAAATTTTGATCTATCATGGATATTGCTGTGATTTTGAGGTTATCCTCCTCAAACATCTGAAATGGGAAAATAAATCTAACTTTAATGAGCATTAATTTCATTCTCACATAAGAAAAAAAATCTAAAATAGAGCTCATATGTAAGAAAATTGATCTAAAGAAATTATACATAACTTAAATATATTTGTTAAAAATTATTTGTTCAACCTTATGAATGCTAGTAACCAAAATAATTCTATAGACAGATAAGAAAAGAAATAAGTAACATAAGAATGGAAGGATCTCAATGAAACTGTTTGAAAACCCAATAATAATAAGTTGTTAGAATTAATAAAGTAATTCAATGCTGCCAGTACTTAAGAGGTTAAATATTAACAACAGAAGCAAAAGCAAAATTATGGTGAATAATAGAAGCTATTCACTATAGAAGCTGAAACTTCACATTATTATATTAATTAAGGCAAATCATAAGACGATCATGGAGGAAAATTTTAATGACATTATGCCATAAGAAGTTCTCAATATTTAAAATGTTGAACAGTTTTTCTGAATGAAACAGCTAAAATTTTAAAAAGATCAATTCTTCTTAATTTAGAAATGAAATATATGAATGTATTTCATATGAAATACATTCAGATAAAATGGTTGAAGAACTTGACATGCTTGTTCTAATATTTATGGATTAATATACACCAATATGGGCTTCCCTGATAGCCAACTAGTAAAGAATCTGCCTGCAATGCAGGAGACCCATGTTTGATTCCTGGGTCAGGAAGATCCTGTGGAGAAGGAATAGGCTACCCACTTCTGTATTCTTGCCTGGAGAAGGAGAATCCCATGGACGGAGGAACCTGGTGGGCTACAGTCCATGGGATTGCAAAGAGTCAGACAGGACTGAGAAACTAAGCACACATAAATATACACAAATGTAGTCAACTTTTTTTAAAGAAATGTTTTATTCTAAACATTGAAACATGCTATAGAAATGCAGAACATCTCCATATGAGAATCCTTGGTCTGTTGCTAAAGAATAGAGAGCTAAGCAACAATTCCAGTATATAGAGAGTCTGGTAAAGCTAAGAAAAAGAAATCATAATTAATAATAATGTATTACATTCAAATTTTAATTTCAGAAGTTTTAAGGACCAAAATGTTGAATTTTAAATAGTGCTGAATGTGAGCACATGTGTGTGATGGAACGTGAGACAACTTTCTTAAATAAAACCTCTAAAGTGAAAAATTTTAAAAAGAATATATTAAACCTTCAAAATTAAAAAAAAAAAAAAGAAATGTATTTTCAGTAAAGTGCACCATTCACATAGCTATCAGAGAGATGACAGGTCAAGAGAAAATATTTTATAATTCCTAATAACATAGTTACTAAGAGAGAACTCTTGAAAGTCAACAATAACAACAGAAACAAAAAAAAAAAAAACAGGAAACCTAATTACAAGAGTGCAAACATACAAAGAGACAATTCATTAAAAAGCCAAATTTAATGAATAACATGTATATAAGAGATTTTCAAAGTTAAACTCAAATGGAAAATGCAAATTACAACAGTGTTAATACTGTACAATCAGAAGATGAGCAAAAATTAGAAATATAACAATGATTTTGATAATTGAGGATTTGTAGTATTGGTGGTGGTAATGGTGTAAAATTACTGTATGTTCCTGAAAGCAATCTGAAAATATTTAGTGACATATATATCATCTAGTAACTACTTTCCAGCTGTCCAAATACATATACTATTTATGTATGTATATATAAATAATAGAAAATAAATTTCCTAATGATTACAGAGAAATATAAATATATTTTTAGAAAAACTATAGACCAAAACATTGCAAATATTACAGGTGTTCAATCCTAGAGGAAAAATAAATAAAAGTAAATATGTGCTATGAAACACTATTCAGAGCATAAAAGGAAAATATTAAATGTGCATGCAACGATTTGGACAGATCACCAAAATATAGGCAGGTAAATCAACAAGTTCCATCTCCAGCAATGAATGGGTAATTTATCAACCAACCATCCCAGCATCAACAACTACAAACTCTAGAGGGAAAAAACATCAAGTAACTAGAAAGTGAAAACTAGCTAGCAGAGGGGGTTGACACTGGAAGTGGAAAGGAGCACTGTGTAAGTTTCCCATTCTTTGGTTTGAGGGGAGATGAAAGTGGCAAACTCATGTGGAGAACACTTGCAATTTTACTAGCTTAAAGAACCAGTTTCTATTCAGTCACTAAATAGTTCCCAACTCTTTGTGACCCCATGAACTGCAACATGCCAGGCTTCCCTGTCCGTTACTATCTCCCAGAGTTTGCTCAAAGTCCATTGGGTTGGTGATTCCCTCCAACCATCACATCCTCTGTCATCCCTTCCTCCTCTTGCCCTCACTCTTTCTCAGCATCAAGGTCTTTACATATTCATATCAGGTGGCCAAAATATTGAAGCTTCAGCTTCACATCAATTCTTTCAATGAATATTCAGGATTGATATCCTTTGGGATTGACTGGTCTAGGGCAACTATAACAACTGTAAAGTGAAGTGAAGTGAAGTGAAGTGAAGTGAAGTGAAGTCGCTCAGTCGTATCCGACTCTTTGGGACCCTGTGGACTGTAGCCCACCAGGCTCCTCCGCCCATAGGATTCTCCAGGCAAGAATACTGGAGTGGGTTACCATTCCCTTCTCCAGGGGATCTTCCAACCCAGGGATCGAACCCGGGTCTCCTGCATTGGAGGCAGACACTTTAACCTCTGAGCCATAAAGGGAGGTGGGAAATCCCATCTATTAGAAAATCATAGAGAAAAAGTTCTATATTCTGTTTATAAAGTGCTTGAATTCATTTCTGACACTTCACCAAGAGTGAATGTGGAAAAGTTGCAGTAGCTCAGCTAAGGCTGAAAGTAATGAACCGAGACTCAGAGTTTGCAATTTAAATTTATCCATGTTAACTGAGTACTAAAATAAAAAAGACTCATTCTCTTGGGAGGAAGATAGTTAAATATAAATCCAGTATCTCTACAATGAATCATATATAATGTTAAAGATCTAATTCAAACTACCTAGGAATACAAACAAACAGGAGAATGTCATTGACAGTCAAGACAAATGGCAGTCTGCTGAAACCAGCCCTGAGATCATCCTGATGTTGGAATTAGAAGACATTTTTTTTTAAAGCAGTTATTAGAGATACATTCAAGGATATAAATGAAATTGTGCTCATAATTGATTTAAAAAAGAGAAAACTTTACCAGAGAAATAAAACTGCAAGAAACGCCAAATGTAAATTTTAGAGTTGAAGAGTACAATATCTGAAATGTAAAAAGGAAAAATATTAATCACTGGAAGAGCTTAATAGAGGATTAGACATTCCAAAATAGAGTCAGCAAATGTGAAGAGAATTCAATAGAAATTGTCAACTGTGAGATGAGAGATAAAAAAGAAAAAAAAATCAAAACAATGTACAAAGCCTCAGGTACCTGTGAGATAAATCAAAAATCATGCATGTGATTGGAGATGGTGAAGGAAATAAAAGATAATGAGTCAGGTTTAAAACACTCAATATTTTTTGAAAGAAAAATGCTTACAGACTGCTGTAGATCATTATGCCTGCATACAAGAACAATACAAAGAAAATTATATCCACATGTATCATATTCAAGCTGATGAAAACTAAGGATATAAAGAAACTCTTGAAAGCAACTGAAGATAAAGAATATGCTACATACAAAGGAGCATTTTTCAAAAGACCACTGTCATCTCACCAGAAACAGTGGAGGGTAAAGGACTAGGACTATATCATGGAAGTACTGAATAAAATAGAAACAAAACTTTTACTGAAAAAAAAATGAATACTGAGATTTCATCAGATAAAAACAATAGTACTGAAGACGCTGAAGATGGCCTATAAGACTGAAAGGAAAAACCAGGTGACATGTCACATTTTCATGAAGAAATGAATGTTCTGGGGAATGTAAACATAAAGGGAAATATAAAAATATTTTGTTCTTTTCAATATTTATTTTAAGCAAAAATTATTATATTACATTATTTATAATGAATGTAAAGTGAAGCTAAGTAGATTATATACAATTAAAGATGAATATTGATCAATCACTAAATAATCAATCAATGAGCTAGAGCTAAGACAATGAAATTCTATAATACAGTCAATTAATGCAAAAGAAGATGAAAACAGTTTGAAAAGTAAAGTGGACAAACCAAACACACCACTGAGTGAAAAAATTTAAAAATAAATTTTTTTTTCAATTTAACACTTCTTTCTTAATCTGATTTTGTACATCCAAAATAAAATTTCAAATACATGGGAGTAATTATGAAGGCACATGGTAATAGTGACTGAAAGGAAAATAATGACATAAAAGAGATACATTGCAGCTGAATGTTGTAACTGGTTAATTCAACATAATACATTTGAGCTTTAAGGAAAAAAATAGGTGGTTTACAACTGAATTCAAAGTGGAAACTAGTTGTCACATAGAATAATAAAATAATAGGTATGTATTACAAAGATACCTTTATAACAAATATACCTTTATAAATTGGGAAAGAAGGAAAGTAAATGGTGGCTAAATATAAAATTTGCATGCTGTTTTGGTATTTTTTGGATGTGAAAAACATACTTTTACTACTTGAGTAAAGCTATATTTTCTAAATTACTAGAGTGAACTAAAGAAAGCAACTCAATGCTATACCAAGAGACAGTAAATAGAAAATCATCATGGAGGTTCATAGACAGAGATAATAAAACATTGGTGTAGTGACACAGGTATCAGTAATAAAAATAAGCTAAAGTAGGCTTCATTTTAATGATCTGGTGTGAAAATTTGAGAGACTAGTTGTGTGAAACGAAATCAATCTGACACACAAAATTGCTGTTAAATATAAACCACTATGTCAAACAGAAAAATAAAAAGTCATAGGAATATTTATATTACAAAGTCAAATGGCTTTATTTATGCCATTACCATACTATATTATGCACTGGAAAATTTGTTAAGAGGATATGTTGTGTTCTTTCACAGAATTAATAACCAAAGCAAACAAAAATCAAAGGGACACAAGGGAGATCTGAAATTGAAGGATATGATTACATATGACATTGATTTTGGTGATAGTTTCACTGTTTCATGCATTTGTCCAACATCAGATTGTATACATTCTGTGAAATTTTTTGAACATCAGTTATATCTCAATAAAATTTTTAAAAAGAAAAATGCTCCATCCTTTTATATAATTAACCTGAAATCTGTTTGTGGATTGATTCAGGCAAAGGATCCAGATATCTGACTGCTTCTTATGGGAGTCCCTAGATTCACTTTGTCTGCAATCCATATTGGTAAGAAGCCACTAATTAAACTGTATTAAAAAAAAAAGGCAATGAGCCATACTTACTGAAGTAATGGTGTTCATACAGATCATATTACATAGTTTCTCTGTTTTGAAGACACAGGTAAGTTATTTTTAGCATAGAGCCAGTGACTCTTGAGTAATTTTCTGTTGTTGTTGTTATTGTCATCTTTTCATTCTTAGAAACCTGAAAACAAATCTAGACTCCATCTCTATCAATTGTATAAAAATGTGTGCATTTTGATACATTTTGATACATTTTGTGTGTTATTCACTCAGCAGTCCACACATTATTTAATACGTCTTCTTGTTTGCCTCATTTTTCTTATTTTGCATTTAGGAACCCAAGTTTTTTTTAAACACCAGCTATCCATCAAGTACTATTTTATCTTGATATGTGATTTGCATCTTTCTAAGACCCCAGAGATCAAATTGCCAACATCCGCTTCATCATCAAAAAAGCAAGAGAGTTCCAGAAAAACATCTATTTCTGTTTTACTGACTATGACAAAGCCTTTGACTGTGTGGATCACAATAAACTGTGGAAAATTCTGAAAGAGATAGGAATACCAGACCACCTGACCTGCCTCTTAAGAAACCTGTATGCAGGTCAGGAAGCAACAGTTAAAACTGGACATGGAACAACAGACTGTTTCCAAATAGGAAAAGGAGTACGTCAAGGCTGTATATTGTCACCCTGCTTATTTAACTTATATACAGAGTACATCATGAGAAATGCTGGGCTGGAAGAAAAACAAGCTGGAATCCAGATTACCAGGAGAAATATCAATAACCTCAGATATGCAGATGATACTACCCTTATGGCAGAAAGTGAAGATGAACTAAAAAGCCTCTTGATGAAAGTGAAAGAGGAGAGTGAAAAAGTTGGCTTAAAGATTAACATTCAGAAAACTAAGATCATGGCATCTGGTCCCATCACTTCATAGGAAATAGATGGGGAGACAGTGGAAACAGTGTCAGACTTTATTTTGGGGGGCTCCAAAATCACTGCAGATGGTGATTGCAGCCATGAAATTAAAAGACGCTAACTCCGTTGAAGGAAAGTGATGAGCAACCTAGATAGCATATTAAAAAGCAGAGACATTTCTTTCCCAACAAAGGTCCGTCTGGTCAAGGCTATGGTTTTTCCAGTGGTCATGCATGGATGTGAGAGTTGGACTGTGAAGAAAGCTGAGCGCCGAAAAGTTGATGCTTTTGAACTGTGGTGTTGGAGAAGACTCTTGAGAGTCCCTCGGACTGCAAGGAGATCCAGCCAGTCCATCCTAAAGGAGATCAGTCCTGGGTGTTCATTGGAAGGACAGATGCTGAAGCTGAAACTCCAGTACTTTGGCCACCTCATGAGAAAAGCTGACTCTTTGGAAAAGACCCTGATGCTGGTAGGGATTGGGGGCAGGAGGAGAAGGGGACGACAGAGGATGAGATGGCTGGATGGCATCACCGACTCGATGGGCATGTCTTTGAGTAAACTCCGGGAGTTGGTGATGGACAGGGAGGCCCGGCTTGCTGCGATTCATGGGGTCGCAAAGAGTCAGACACGACTGAGCGACTGAACTGAACTGAGGACCCCTTATGTCTTTATGGAACATGGCAAGATATAAGGGAATAGCCATTCAGTGCATGGCTTTTGAATGACATGAGTGAAGTAGAAACCAAACCAGTTAGCTCAAGAAAAAATATATTGTATCAGACAAGTCAGTATACTTTAAATCTCTGATTCTACTAAAAATTTTATAATCTTTTAAGAAAATAAGCAGTATATAAAATTAACAATGGTTTTTGAGAAGATTTGAGGTCATATCATAGGAAATTTTATGTGATTTATTTTGTACTATGTATTTACTTTCTTCACGAGTGTAACGATATTTACACAGTTGATTATGTTAAATCATTAAAGCAGGATATATTCTTTAGATGCTGATTATACATCTGTGAGACACACAATTCAGATATTAGAAGCTTTCCCCTTATTACCTCTATTCCTGAAAAATTATTCTCTCTAAACTTATTTCATTATTCTGTCTTATTTTTCCCCACTTGAGGCATCTCCCTCCACCTTTTCAGCTATAACATGGATGAGGCAAAAATAAAAACCAAGTGACATTCTATGCACTCAGATCTCAGTGATGAAACCTATAGCTCAGCAGAGATGGTGCAACTTGGTGTGGTAAAATTGAACCTTGGTCTTTGTCACCAGTATTTCCTAAGGCTTTCAGAGGTAGGGCCAACACCATATACACTTCACTTGTTTTACAGACTCCAGAAATCTGCATGACCCCATTCCTTTTTGGTTGTTGTTTTCTTTCATTTTGTTTTTTTGTTGTGACATGGTAAATATTACATTTCTGCTATGTATTTTTTTGTTTTGTTTTGTAATTGTCTGGTGGCCTTTCTGAACTGTTTTGTTATTGTCACAGTGAATCTAGTCCTGCTTGTATGAGTTTTCCATTTTTCTTCCAAAGTGAAACTTTGTAGGAGATTTTCTGATAGTTCAGTTGTTAGGACTCCAGGTTGTCATTTCAGGGGGCATGAGTTTGATCTGTGGTCAGGGAATTAAGCCCTGCTAGCTATGAAAAAAAAATTATAAAAATGAGTTTTCCTATTTTATATAGCTGAGTGAAAATTATATTTATTCTCAAGTTCCTCTGCTATTATTCATTGGTGAATAGCAAAAATTAAAATAATTTGAAATTAAATTAGCAAAGTATGGTATTATTAGAA
Source organism: Muntiacus reevesi (assembly GCF_963930625.1). NCBI lineage: Eukaryota > Metazoa > Chordata > Mammalia > Artiodactyla > Cervidae > Muntiacus > Muntiacus reevesi. Next base: position 4,008,915 of record NC_089256.1, on the reverse strand, counting down.
TCCATAAATGTTTATGTGTACTCAAATATAAATTACCAACATTTGAAATAAAATATATTTAACAATAGGTAAATATAAAATATTCTTTACGTAAAGAATCACATAAAACTTTACTTGGAAAGCACTTACACACACACATACATGTGCACATTCATACAGATAAAATGAAATGAAAGGTCAAAACAAACGAGGGGGGAAAAAAGCTTAAAAACTTGCTTGAAAGCCAAGCTAAAGTTCACCTGAAAAGACAGCGAAGTATAAAGCAACATGGGCATTTTCCTTGGAGCAGCAATCCAGTACATTTTGACCACACTGAACCTTAATCATGAGGAATCAATAAACCCAGATACAAAGTCACTCACTAGGATTCCAAATAGAGTTTCAAATACTTTACCAAGAGCAGGGGATTTTCCCACAAGATATTTTATTTTTAATCTAGAAAACTAACGGGGACCAAAGTTCATTTCATAAAAACGGTTATGATTTTAAGCTTCAGATCTAAGGGATTTCAACTTGAGGTGAGAAGAGGTATTAAGAGTGTGCATTTTGTAGTAAATTAAAAGCCCATCACCTAATTCATAAGAGGTGCTCCATATTTAGTGAAAAATGCAAAGAAAGAAAGTTAAAGAAAAGTGAAACACAAACTTGCTTTACTTCTTTTAAAAAGCCAGTTATTAACCAAAAGACCATCAAAATGAAATAAATCAACAAACTGAAATCTTCTAAAAGAATTAAGCATTGTGCTTATTAACTAGTACTTGATTTCCTATATAGATGTTGTATGTTTATTATCAAGTCATTAATTTTTTAGTCATTTTATAGAATAGAACATTTTTAACATTTATATATTTCTAGTTGCTAACTGGAGTATACTTGTGGAATGATTCTACCTGTATAGTCAGATAATTATGGAATTATTCTGTCAATTTCAGCATTCAACATTCATTGTTTCCAACAATCAACGTTTCCAAATAATATTTTGACTGAAAGAAAATGTAGGTATCATTGCACCTAACTTTTTCAGTTTGCAGAAGGAGCAGGGTGGATTGAAAGTTTTGTGTCTGACACACCTAAGTTTAGATCATTCTCTTTCATATTTTAGTTTTACAAATTTTGCAGAAAGCTACCAAAGCTTTATGAATATTTCAGATTATTTATTACTAAAATTGTCATGATTGGGTATAACATATGCTTAAAACCTAGCATAGTTTCTGGCACATAGCTTCGTATCCTCAATAAAAGGCTAGATTAAGTTACATACGCTCTGGATGGATGAAAGGTAAGCAATGCATCTTAGATGCTGTATTTCCAAAATAAAACACATAAAGAAGTTTGAGGTATTTGTACAAATAGAATTTCAAGTCACTTTCATGGAAAAGTTAACCTCATATTGCATCAAATAAATAAGCATAGTGTTTATTGAACATGGTGTTTTGGTACCATGCTTGCAATTGAAGATATGTATAGAGAAAAGACTACAAAGACTATAATCAATTTTATTTCAGTATTGACCCTCTGGTGATGTCCATGTGTAGTGTCATCTCATGTTGCTGGAAGAGGGTGTTTGCTATGACCAGTGCCTTCTCTTGGCAAAACTCTGTTAGCCTTTGCCCTGCCTCATTCTGTCCTCCAAGGCCAAATTTGCCTGTTACTCCAGGTATCTCTTGACTTCCTACTTTTATGATGAAAAAGACATCTTTTTTAGTGTTAGTTCTAGAAGGTCTTATACGTCTTCATAGAATCATTCAACTTCAGCTTCTTTAGCATTACTGTTGGGGCATAGATTTGTGCTATTGTGGGCATACTGTGCTATTGAATGATTAGCCTTGGAAACAAACAGAGCTCATTCTGTCATTTTTGAGAATGCACCCAAGTACTACACTTCAGACTCTTTTGTTGACAGTGAGGGCTACTCCATTTCTTCCAACCGGTTCTTGCCCACAGCAGTAGATGTAATGGTCATTTGAGTTAAATTCACTCACTCTGGTTCATTTTTGTTCACTGATTCCTAAAGTGTTGATGTTCACTCTTGCCATCTCCTGTTTGTCCACTTCCAATTTACCTTGATTCATGTACCTAACACTCCAGTTCCTATTCTTTACAGCATCAGTCTTTACTTCCATCACTAGTCACATCCACAATTGGGAGCTGTTTTGGCTTTGGCTCTTTCTCTTCATTCTTTCTGGAGTTAGTTCTCCACTTTTTTCCAGTATTTTATTGGGCACCTACTGACCTGGGGAGTTCAACTTTCAGTGTCATATCTTTTTGCCTTTTCATACTGATGCTGAAGCTGAAACTCCAATTCTTTGCCCACCTGATACGAAGAACTGATTTATTAGAAAAGACTCTGATGCTGGGAAAGATTGAAGGCAGAAAGAGAAGAGGACATCAGAGGATAAGATGATTGAATATCATCACCAACTCAATGGACATGAGTTTGAGCAAGGTCCGGGAGCTGGTGATGGACAAGGAAGCCTGGTGGGCTGCAGTCCATGGGGTAGCAAAGAATCAGACATGACTGTGTGATTGAACTGAACTGAAGTTAAAAGGAGTTTTAAGAAATTCTTTAGTCAGTTGATTATATACTTTGTTTTAATAGCAAAATACTTTTCAAAACATGAAAATACCAATATTTATATTACTTTTTTGTTTTTGTTGGCTGTATGTTATTACTACTGTTTACATTGTTTGAACAAATCAGTTTATAACTTCCACTAAATGTTATTTGTTCACAAAATCTCTATAGAAAATTATAGAATTAACAAATATCATTAATGTTGAAAATAACATATTCTGTGTGTTTAATTATCTATACTATTTACATTGTGTTAATTTCATACTGACTGTATGAGTTATTATCTTGAGAAATGCAAATATTCATAACAAATAATATATGATTTAGTATAAAAATATGGCCTCTAGATAACAGTGAGTCAGATCATGGTCAACTCAGGTATAATTAACATGCTTTTTGTTGTTTAGTTGCTCAGTCGTGTCCATCTCTTTGAGACCCCATGGACTGCAACTCACCAGTCTCCTCTGTCCGTGGGATTTCCCAGTCAAAAGAATACTGGGGTTGGTTACCATTTCCTTCTCCAAGGGAACTTCCTGACACAGAGATATAACCCATGTCACCTGTATTGGCAGGTGGATTCTTACTGTTGAACCACCAGGGACACCCAATTAACAGACTGAAGGATAAAAGTATTACACTTTTTTCAAGAAAGTGACAGTGTTAATCTCTCAGTTGTATCTGATTCATTTGCAACCCCATGGACTGCAGTCCACCAGGCTCCTCTGTCAATGGGATTTCCCAGGCAAGAATACTGGACTGGGTTGACATTTTCTTCTTCAGGGAATCTTCCTGACCCAGGGATTGCACCTGGGTCTCCAATATTGCAGGCAGACTCTGCCCTCTGAGCTACCAGGAAAGTCTTTCAACATTACTTCGAAATTTTCTTTCAAAGTGAAGTTGCTCAGTCGTGTCCGACTCTTGTGAACCCATGGACTCCTCCATGGGTTAGCTTACCAGACTCCTCCATCCATGGAATTTTCCAGGCAAGAGTACTGAAGTGGGTTGCCATTTCCTTCTCCAGGGCATGTTCCTGACCCAGAGATAAAACCCCAGTCTCCCACATTGCAAGCAGACGATTTACCATCTGAGCCACCAGTGATGATACCCCTAAAAATGTCACAAAGGATCAGGAGGCTGTAATAAGTAGTATTGAATTTTCCCATGGCCTATTGGGTGGAAAAAAATAATGACATGTTTTATTGAGATATAATTGACATGAAATAAACTGAATCTAAACCGTACAATTTTATATTTATCTGCAGAACAAACACTACAATCAAAACAATAAGCATACTTCTGAAAGGTTGTTGCTGAGCCGTGAAATCGCTGGGACTCGTGGCCTCTGGAGGAGAGGAATTCAATCTAGGGCCAGTGACAAGGCTTGATCTCTCACAGCTTTTGTGTGATAAAGTTTTATTAAAGTATAAAAGAGATAGACAAAGCTTCTGACATAGACATCAGAATGGGCAGAAAGAGTTCTCCCCTGTAGCCTTTAGCCTGATGCTATATAGCTACTAGCAGACTGATTAATTAGAGAATGAATGTCTCAAAGCCCAGAGACTGGCACCAGGCTCCTGAACACAACATGCATTTTGATATAACATTTGCACAGGTGAGTTATCCTGGGCGTAAAACGATTGACATGAATCTTGAAGAAAGGCACATTTCCAAGCAAATACGTAGTCTCATTAACATAGCTTAATAGAACATTTGCATGGGTAAAGCATACTGGTTTGTCAAGTGGGTTCTGCACCTAGGTAGAACTCCACTTGAGGAAAGAGTGTAGGGAAAATGCATAGTTCATTAACATAGCTTAAGAAAAACATTTCCATATGAAAAAATTCATTGGTTAGCTCAATTCAGCTCAGTCACGCAGTCCTGTCTGACTCTTTGCGACCCCATGGACTGCAGCATGTCAGGCCTCCCTATCCACCAGGACATCACCCTGAAAATTCAGGAGCTTACTCAAACTCATGTCCATTGAGTTGCTGATACCATCCAACCATTTTTTCCTCCATTGTCCCCTGCTCTTCCTGCCTTCAATCTTTCCCAGCATCAGGGTCTTTTTCAGTGAGTCAGTTCTTCACTTCAGGAGCCAAAGTATTGGAGTTGGAGTTTCAGCTTCAGCATCAGTCCTTCCAATGAGTATTCAGTACTGATTTCTTTTAGGAAGGACTGGTTGGATCTCCGTGCAGTCCAAGGGACTTTAAAGAGTCTTCCCCAACACCACAGTTCAAAAGCATCAGTTCTTCGGTACTCAGCTTTCTTTATGTTTCAACTCTCACATCCATACAAGACTACTGGAAAAGACATAGCTTTGACTCGCGGACATTTGTTGGCAAAGTAATATCTCTGCTTTTTAATATGCTGTCTGCATTGGTCATAGCTTTTCTTCCAATGAGCAAGCATCTTTTAATTTCATGGCTGCAGTTACCATCTGCAGAGATTTTGGAACTCCCCCCCAAAATAAAGTCTCTCACTCTTTCCATTATTTCCCCATCTATTCCCCATGATGTGATGGGACCAGATGTCACTATCTTGATTTTCTGAATGTTGAGTTTTAAGCCAACTATTTCACTCTCCTCTTTCATTTTCATCAAGAGGCTCTTTAGTTCTTCTTCACTTTATGCCATAAGGGTGGTGCCATCTGCATATCTGAGGTTATTGATTTCTCCTGACAATCTTCATCCCAGCTTGTGCTTCATCCAGCCCAGCATTTAGCAATGAGGTACTCTGCATATAAGTTAAACAAGCAGAGTTACAATATACGACCTTGACAAACTCCTTTCCCTATTTGGAACCAGTTTGTTGTTCCATGTTCAGTTCTAACTGTTGCTTCTTGACCTGCATATAGATTTCTCAGGAGGCAGGTCAGGTGATTGGTATTCCCATCTCTTTAAGAATTTTCCACAATTTGTTTTGACCCATTCAGTCAAAGGCTTTGACACAGTTAGTAAAGCAGAAGTAGATGTTTTCCTGGCACTCTCTTGCTTTTTTTGATGATCCAGTAGATGTTGACAATTTGATCTCTGGTTCCTCTCAAGGTTTGAGAAAAGTTATGCTCAGGTGGAACCAGGTGTCATCATGGCAACACAAAGTTTTAAAGGAAACCTCCTCTTAATTTTGTATAGAAAAGGGAAAAAATCTGACACTTGTAGTTTGTTTTCTCCTGTCGCTTAAGAGAGAAATAAAAAATGTCTGACACTTTCCTCCATTTGGAAACCCTTGGCCTTCCTTCCTGTTACCCTCTCACATCTATCTCCCCAAGTTTCCTCATGCTCCTCTCTAATCCCTCACTTTTTATCTCTCTGCCTCCACCATCCGTAGCCAACACCTGACATGCTTTCTCATGTCTGCTGTGCTCAGTCATGTCTGACTCTTTGTGACCCCATAGACTGTAGCCCACCAGGCTCCTCTGTCTCTGGGATTTCCCAGGCATGAATAATGGAGTGGCTTGCCATTTCCTCCTCCAAAAAGTTAAAATGAAAGTCGCTCAGTAGTGTTCAACTCTTTGTGACCCCATGGACTATGCAGTCCATGGAATTCTCAAGGCCAGAATACTGTTGTGGTTAGCCTTTCCCTTCTCCAGGGCATCTTCCTAACCCAGGCATTGAAGTCAGGTCTCCAGCATTGCAGGTGGTTCTTTACCAGCTGAGACACAGTTACAGATTACTTTGTCTTTTTTGTAGAATTTTGCATAAATAAAATAATATAGTATGTACTTTTCATGGAATGTGGGGCAAGGGGTAGCTGGCCTTTTTCATTCAATGTAATTATTTTGAGATCTATTTATGAAATCTATTCAAGGTAATAGTTAATTTATTGTGAAGCAATATTTCATTTTTGTTCATCTATTTATAAACTTCCAAGTTGTTTTTATTTTGGGGATATTAAGATAAAGCTACTTTGGACATTTAGGTACAGGTCTTTGAGTGGATAGCTTCACTGGTGGCTCAGATATTAAAGAAAGTGCCTGCTAAGGCAGGAGATGCAGGTTCGATCCCTGGGTCAAAAAGATCCCCTGGAGAAGGAAACAGCAACCCACTCCATTATTCCTTCCTGGGAAATTCCATGGACACAAAGACCTGTACCTAAACATCCAAAGTAGTCAAATACTTTGACCACCTGATGCAAAAAGCCAACTCATTGAAGGGGACACTGGTGTTAGGAAAGATTGAGGGCAGGAGGAGAAGGGGTAACAGAGGATAAGATGGTTGAATGGCATCACCAACTCAATGGAGATGAGTTTGAGCAAATTCCAGGAGATAGTGGAGGGCATAGAAGCCTGGTGTGCTGCAGTCCATGGGGTGGCAAAATGTAGGATATTACTTAGTAACTGAATAATAAACAACAATTTATTGCTGAATTTTTAGAGCTTTCCATATATTCTAGATATAATTTATATGTCAGATATATGAAATTAAAATATTGTCTACCAGTCTGTAGTTTGTTTTTTTACTCTCTTACCAGTGTCTTTAGAAGAGTATAAGTGATAAATGACTTCTTGCAATCTGATTTTGTGGTATTAAATTCATTTTTGATACAAATACAAAAAGCAATGACCACTGGAAAGAAGATCAAGTTGCATACTCACATTACACATACATATACACATGTCAGAATTCACTTCAGAAAAGGCAGAAAAGCTTTTAGGATGGATGATAGTGGAATGTAACATTGAGAGCTTACAATAAAATACTTTTATAAATAATAATATTTACCAAACAGGCAATATTCAAGAATTGTTAAGTGTAAATTAGTTCTCTATTGTGTATGCTTTAAAACTCACCCTATTGGTAATTTGGTATAAATTTTCTTTAAGAGTAGTTGTATAAATTTGTGTTATTAAAGTTGCCTAACTAATAATTTGACAGACACTGGTGCAGATAATATCTTTAAATCACCCCTAGGCTCTGAAATCCAAGTCACCATGAACTCTTTCCCCAATTTCATCAATTTCAACAAAGTTTAAGTCTAGAAGAGGGCTGACCAGGACTTGTGTTAGTAAAGTCTTTATGAGACAGTACTACTATGACAATCAGGGTAGAAGATTCCTGAAACAAGTCATTTCTTAAAAGCAATTAGCATAATGCAAGGTTTATTTCTCAATAGAATATTCTAGTCTGCAACTTCCCAGAGAGCTGAATAATATGAACTTCCATAGTGAGTTTTTAAAATATATGTCTCATGGGAATGGAATTAGACATTTCATAGTCACTTTTATATCTTCCTTTTCCTTTCTGTAACTAAGGATCTTTTTAATAAACAGTAAGAGTTATTACATTGAGTAGCACCACCTTTAGACTAAAAAAATTGACAAAGTTTTAAATAAGCTTTTATCAGTTTTGGGAATGGATAACTATTTCCATGTACCCTTCTACAGAAAGAAATACTTTAAGTTATAACTATTTCATGAACTTTTCACTCTATAGTTTACATTTTTTTAATAGAGGTTTTGTGGTCTAATAACTAGAGGCACAAAAGTTTTTATTGCTATTTTTAATTTTTTAATTATTGTTTTGGGTGTTCAATTGAGGTTGTGGGTAAAAAGAAAAGCATAATTATCTTTGGGGGGGAAGCGAGAATGTTTTCTGTCTTCTCAAGTTGTGTGCCCTGGCTAAATATTTTGTTTCCAAAGGAAGAATATGAAAGTTGTACTCCACCCCTCAGGGAAAGTCTTTTCTTGAAGTCGCTTAATCATGTTTGACTCTTTATGACCCCATGGATATACAGTCCCTAGAATTCTCCAGGCTGGAAGGTAGCCATTCCGTTCATCAAGGGATCTTCCTGGCCCAGAAATCAAACTGAGGTCTCCTGCATTGCAGGCAGATTCTTTCTTCTCCTTTTGTATTTCAGACTCTCTAAAGAAAGTCGGTGTTAACACTAATAACAAGTTGGGATACTCATTGTGAATTTAAGTAGTCTGCAACATACAGAGTCCTGGTTAGAGTCATCCTTCACTTCACACCCAAGGGCAGTTCAACTACCCATCAGTGGGAAAGTGCCTAAAGTTCACTTCAGGCTATGGGGACTCACAAAGCTTTATAGGGACCTGTTCTCTTGAAATCAAATAATACCCTTGCATCTTAATTCACATAAGGAGAACTGAGTCAATTAACACTTGTTACATAGTTTCCTGGGTGTTGATTATGTGCTATTCCACTCAAGGTTCCATTTAATCTGAAATGCAAGGATATTTCCATACTGAGTTTAGGTCATGAGGTAACATAGGATAAATAGAGCCCCTCTTTTTCATCTCCTGAGCATTTCTCTACTCAAATCTTGGGACATGGGCCAGCAGCATTAACACCATTCTGGAATTAGTTAGAAATACATAAATCTCAGGTCCCATTGATCCAGAAATTGCATCTTAATGGAATCCATAATTTCTGAGTTCAAATTCAGATCTGGAGAGCAATGCTCTGAAAGATGCTCAGAAGAATTTCCTTGCATTGCAATTTCCTAACACCATCGTATTGTCATTTCATTCTATGTAATTTTCATAATTATTTGCCATCATTTTAATTTTCGACTTTTAGCGTTGTTCTTTAAAATTGAGATCTATCATAATGATTTCATAATTTTGTAAGATGTTCTCATCAAAATATTCTATGTTATCCTTAAAGAATGGGTTTTGCTAAGGTCCTGTTTAATTTGGGTTCCAAAATAGTTTAAAATAAGTAGCAGACATTATTTCTGAGTGAATTTTCCAGTGGCTCAGCAGTAAAGAATTCACCTGCAATGCAGAAGACCCCAGTTCAATTACTTGGTCAGGAAGATCTGCTGGGAAAGGGGTAGGCTACCCACTCCAGTATTCCTGGACTTCCCTGGTGGCTCAGCTGGTAAAGAATCCTCTTGCAATGTGGGAAACCTGAGTTTCATCCCTGGGTTTGAAAGATCACCTGGAGAAGGGAAAGGCTACCCACGCCAGTATTCTGGCCTGGAGAATTCCACGGACTATAGAATCCATGAGGTCACAAAAAGTCAGAGGAAACTGAGCGATTTTCATTATTTCTGAAGGCTCTTAAATTAAATATTTATCCTTAAATTTCATCATTATATTTTCTTTTTGACCCTTCTTTAAATATAAGAAAATTTAATTTACTAGAGGAGCAGAAATGGCTTAGCCATTTGGTTGAGCTATTCATTACATACTATGACAGTTTGTTTTAATAAATAACATTTTAATAAATGAATTAGTTGATTTTGAATACATTTCTTCTGTTAAACAGCTAAGCAAAATGATTCTTGATTACAAAAGAAAAAAAATCTAATTTAAGTTACCTCTATTTCTCTGAGAGGAAAATGGAAAAATAATTAGATTTGTTAATATTCTGTGCACAATTTTGAAGATGACCATTTATATCTAGTTACTAATTATTTTTGCAGATAGACGTAATTAAAATTGTGTTATTTTTGTCATATTTTCAGAGATTTTAATTCTTTATTTCTCATTTAGTGTATATTTAGTGTATATTCCTATTTAGTGTATATTCCTATTACACTATTCTCTTTTCATGTTTAATGTGATATTTAATAACATCTGTGTAAGTAACCCATTTATTATAATTTTATACATAATTTTAGTTCACAAATTGTAAAGGGGAGTGGAAAATGTTGACATGGTATTTGTAAAGGATTAACTTTCAATAGAAGGAAGTGTTTGAGACCCAATATGAGACTGTGTGGGCTTCCCAGGTGACACTAGAGGTAAAGAGTCCACCAACCAATGCAGAAGAACTAAGAGACACAGAATGGATTCTTGGGTTGGGTCCCTGGGTCGGGGGGCCCCCTGGAGTAGGAAATGGCAACCCACTCCAGTATTCTTGCCTGGAGAATCCCATGGACAAAGGATCCCATGGTGTACTGCAGTCCATGGGGGTGCAAGTCGAACACAGCAGAAGTGACTTAGCACACATATTCATGAGACTATGTAATTATTTAATTACTGCCTATAGTTAAAGGCAATAGGATTCCATTTTTCCACTTGAGATAAAATTCGAGGCATTCTTGTGGAAAATAAACTGTGGCTACTTTGTCCAATCAACTACCTATCAAACAAATGGATGCTTATAGCAGTATCCTAAGTGGATAAATCCTTACCAGAACAAAAGCAGGCCAGTATTTCAAGAGAATTTAGGTCGGTGGTACTTTTCACAGTATTTGTAGTTGAGTGTACTTCAAAAACTTGCTAGTTTTAAAACAGTATTTTAGTTCCCTATGTCTTCTGTAACAAACTACCACAAACTTTGTGGTTAAAAATTTATTCTTTCATTCTTCTGGAGACCAGAAGTATGAAATCAATACTTCTAGGCCAAAATCAACATTCTCCCTCCAGCGATTTTAGAAGAGAATTAGGAGAATTCATTCTTTGGCTCTTCTACCCTTTGGTTGCTGCCAGCATTCCTAGGTTTCTGGCCACATCAATCTATATTTCAAGGCCAGCATCTTCAAATCCCTTTGCCCTGTATTGATGTGGTCTTCTCATGAGTATATGGGGGCAGGTACTGAGTATGCATATGTGTGCACGCCTGCAGATGTGTGCCCGTCTGTTACATCTTCTACCTTTTTATGCAAAGATATATATGATTATGTTTATGATCCACTTGGATAGCCCAAGATAGTCTGTCTCTGACTTCCTTAGTTTGTGAGGGCTGCTATAACAAAATACCACAGATTGACTGAATTAAAAATAACATAAATTTATTTTGCACAATTCGAAAGGCTGGCAAGTCTAACTTCATGACATAGGCGGATCTGGTGTTGTCACTGGTAAGGACTGATTTCTTGGTATGTAGATGGCAACTCTCATGTGTCCTCATGTGGTGGAAATGGGTAGGGAGCTCTGTGGGGCCTCTTTTACAAGAACATTAACCCTATTCATGAAGGCTCTATATTCATGATCTAAGCTTCTAAAGGCTCCAATTCCTTATAGCTTCACATTGGGCATTAGGATTTCAACATACAAGTCTCAGAAACATTGAGACCAGAGCATCTCCATTTTAGGATCCTTAACTCGACCACATCTGCAAGACTTTGCCTTATATAATAACAAACATCTGTTCCAGCGATTAGAATATAAATATTTTTTAGGGGACTGTTTTTCAGCAATCATAAGTAGTGATGAGAAATTTTTGACTCTTTAAACATAGATACTACTAAATACATGTGCTAACTTTATGATTCTGGAAAATATTGAAGATTTTTTACTCTTAATGTTAACACTCAATATAATGTCAGGATATTTTTGCATGCTAAAAAACTTTATGTGTTAAGATATGTCAATGCCTGATATCCTAAATATGAATTTGAAGAAAAATTCAGTCACATGATTCTTTCCAATAAGCAATTTGAGCTTCATAAGCAGCTGGAATGTTTCTAAATTTGTCCATCCTCAGAACAGAAACACTGTAATTGTTAGGTTATAAAAACTGCATCAGATTTAGAGAAAAATCTAGGAGAATTATCTAACTTCAAGTATACTGAAAGAATAGTAATATATTCTCAAATGCATGTTACATAAACAGCTCTACTAGAGCTTAAAGCCAAATGATAAAGTAGTCAGCATAATGTTCATTTTTTTAAAATAAACACCACTGACTTTTTAATAGAAGTAACTAAAAAGTCAGTGTATGATTCATTGGCTCACAAAACATTTTGCAATCATAACATGGAAATATCTGTCTCTAATAAGATTTAAGTCATACACCTTGTGTTTTAATCTTGTAGGTAGAGAATTGATAACTGCATGTGTTACATGAGGAAGGTGAAGAGAAAACATTACTATGTGAGTCATTTTGGCTAAACCCTACACTATCCCACATCATTTCTGCCTTCAATGAATAGTATTTTAGTGGAAAATGCCCTAATAAAATTAGCAGCAGTATATTATTTGCTATACTTAAATGCTTTAATAGCACATTATTTTTGAATAAACTTTTTCTTGATCCCTCCAATTTTTAGTACATTAAAATATCAATAAGGGGCCTCCCAGTTAGATAAATAAGGTCTCCAAGCACAATTATCTTCTACAGTCTTAACAGTATTCTCACCTTCACAGACTTCAGTGTCCTATTTGTAAAGCAGAAATGTTATAAAAATTAGACATATCATATGCAAATAACTTAGCTTGCACTGTGTCTGACACATTGCAGAAGCCAATAAATGTTAGTGTCCTTCTGTTTCACTACTTTAAGTTTTTTAAAATAATGAATTATATGGTTTTCAAAATCAGTCTTTCTGCTGGGGAGTGTAAAGAGCTGGAAAGATCAGTGGCTAACCACAGGAGTGTGTCATACAGAGTGAAATAATTCAGAAATATAAAAACAGATATTATGTATTAACACATACATAGAAAAATGGTATAGATGAACATATTTGCAAGCCAGGAATAGAGATGCAGATATATCTAATGAATGTGTGAACACAGTGTAAGGTTGGGATGAATTGGGGCTGGGATTCACATTCCACTACCTAGCTGCACAGGGAGCTCAGCTTGGTGATCTGTGATGACCTAGAAGGGTGGAATAGTTGATTCACTTCATTGTATGGCAGAAACCAACAAAATAGCAGGAAGCAACTATCAGTTCAGTTCAGTTCAGTTCAGTCAGTTAGTCATGTCCAAATGTTTGCAACCCCTTGGACTACAGCATGCCAGGCTTCCTGTCCATCACCAACTCCTGGAGCTTGCTCAAACTCATATCCATAGAGTTGGTGGTGTCATCTAATCATCTCATCCTCTGTTGTTCCCTTCTCCTCCTGCCTTCAATCTTTCCCACCATCAGGGTCTTTTCCAGTGAATCAGTTCTTCACATCAGTTGCCAAAGTATTGGAGTTTCAGCTTCAGAATCAGTCCTTCCAGTGAATATTCAGGACTGATTTCCTTTAGGATGGACTGGTTGGATCTCCTTGTAGTCCAACAGACTCTCAAGACTCTTCTCCAACACCACAGTTCAAAATCATCAATTCTTTGACATTCAGTTTTCTTTATAGTCCAACTCTCACATCCGTACATGACTACTGGAAAAACTATAGCTTTGACTAGATGGGCCTTTGTCGGCAAAATAAGGTCTCTAATTTTTAGTAGCAGCTATACCCCAATAAAAAAGAAACAAATTAGATAAGCTATAAGGTATAATAGAATTTTTAAACCTAGAGGGATGGGTTAACTTGAAGTCTTGGAGAGATAGGCATCAGAAGTGAGAGAGGTATACAAGAATTTGTTTAACTTAAGGTAATGCAGCTGGACACTTAGAAGAGTTGAGTTAGAATAGTAGAAGTATTGGTTGAGTTTGAGGGTGGTGTATGCAGACAATGTGAAGAAACTTTTATTCCCATTACTAGATCCATTAGGAAAGACTAGACTCTGAAAAATTTTCCATAAATTGAAGGCATGGTAGAGGTGAATAGCAGATACTGAGGAAGAAACACAAAATTATTGCCTGTCCCTTCTCCCTTATATCTCCGAAGCTAAAAAAGCACTGACCCGCTGGGGGGAAAATAATGACAACACAAGTGATGCTTTTAGGGAAGTTGGGAGGTGGGAAGACAAAAAGAACCACTAATCCCTGGGGAAGAGACGGTTCAGAAATAGAACTGGAGGAGGAACAGGACACTTGAGAAAACCACACTCTCAAGAGGGACACAATGCCTGCTTAAATTCAGACTTATTCATAAAATTAGAGAATATTTCTCTGCAACTCCCACCTCCCTCACCAGGCAAGCAAATATCAAGCCAAATCACTGCAGTGATAGAGGCAGAAGGACTCCTAGGCATAGATGAACAAAAGATTTACTGCTAAGAGTACAACAGACATCGAAAGAGACCCTCTGGCAAACCAGTCACCACCCTAAATTGAAAGTACTACTATAGGAATTTTTGAACCCTGTGGTTTATATTTATAGCAACAATCCATCTTCTTAGGAAAATAATGTAACTCTCCACTAGATGTAAAACAGAAGAAAAGATGTAGCCATTTCCAAGCATAAAACTAGTCACCTCAGTATCTACTGTCTTAATCAAAATGTTCTATTTTCAGGAAAGGATTACAAGTATATAGAAGGAAAGAAAAATCAACATATCTCCAAGATACAGTTCTAGCAACAGAATCAGACCCATTTTAGAACTGCCTGACAAAGGATGTAAAATCACTGATTAATATGTTAAAGACTCTAATGGAAAAGATGCATAACTTGCAAGAACAGAGGATAACTTCAGAAGAGAGATAAAAACTGTAAGGAAAATCAAATGAAAGGCTAAAAATGAAAATACAGTAAACTTGATGAGGAATGCCTTCAATGAGCTCTTCAAATTGTAACAATAACAATGCATATTCATAGAGTGTGTAAATAAAATGAATGACAAAAATAGTCAAATAAGGAGAGGGAAGAAATTGGAAAATACTATTAAAAGATCTTTGAACAACAAAAAAGAGGTATAATATTATTTAAAATTAGACTTTGAAAAAAAATTAGACTTTGATTAATAAAATTTATATTTTTGAACACTAACTTCAAAATCATTATAGATCTATGGATAAAAAATACAGAAGAATTAAATAGAGAGGGAAAAAAGAACATATGAAGTAAATAGAGAATAGCCAGCAATGTGGTAGATTTTAATCCAATTATATCAATTATAATGTAATACATGGAAAATTTAAGGAAATAACTTATAAACAGAGATTTTCAGAATAGGCTAAAAAAAAGCAAGGCCAGTGACAGTTGACCTTTCAGAAAGATGAGTTTGAATAGTGTGGATATACTTATAGCAGGTTTCTTTCAGTAAATATAAACTACATTATAACATAATGCATAGTTGGTTGAATCCCCAGATGTAGAATGGTGTATTCAGAGGGCTGACTATAAAGTTATACATGGATTTTTCTACTGCATGAAGGGTCTATTCCCCTGATCCCCATACTGCTCATGGGTCAACTGCATACACTTTCTACAAAGAAGCCAATTTAATTATAAAGGAATAGGTTGGTTAAAAGCAAAATACTGCAAAAAGATAAATACCAATTGAAAAAAAGTGGAGTAACTATATTGATAAACAAAGCATACTTTAGAACAAGAAATATTAGTGGGACATTACATGAGAAAAATATTACAAAATGATAAAGGGATTCAATTTTTCAACAAAAAATTCTAAACAAATGTGTAACTACAAGCAGAGCTCCAAATTTATGAAACAATAACTGATAAATCTTAAAAGGGTAAATAAACAAATTCACAGTTCTATTTGGGGTTATTGACATTGCTATCTTAGTAAAGGCTACATGCTATATGATTCCTTAAATGATATTCCAGAAAAAACAACACTGTAAAGATGGAAATCAAAACAGTCAACGTTAGGGGTAGGAGCAAGGAGAAAGCTTGTTAGCAAAGAGATTGAAGAAGAAAATTGAGGGGCTGTTCAAACTGATTTGTTTCATGACTATTTAGGTAGATACATGACTATGTATTTTTTTAAAATTCATAGAACTCTACATCACAATGAATTAATTTCACTGTATGTATATTTAAAAAAATGATGTGGAGAAATGAAAATAAATCTGTAAAATGTTAGAATAAATTAATCTAATGATAGTACAAATAGATAACTTACATTGAAGATGGTGGAAAAAATAACTAATTAAAGTTATTTTGGAAATTAGTATTTATTAAACACAAAAAAACTGTAATTAGTAAATTTATTGTCAGAGGGTAATCAATTTTGAAATTAGTTTATGTATATAGTATGGATTTTAAATAAGCAAATATACTGTTGATATGAGTCATATTTCTCATTGTCAGTAAGGAAATTACATAGAAATAAAGAGAGGAGGCTAGAAAGAACACAATATGCCTGGAAGGAAGAATATTTGCTTATATAACTACTAACGTTGGCTTCAAGAAATGATTAGTCATGAGTTACAAGTACTTTTATTTTTTTGCAATCTTAAGACATTACTTTGGCTACCAAAGATAAGAGACTTTTAATTTTTAGCTCTGACTTTAGAAAGAAAAAAAAAACTGTTTCCTTTTGATGTTTTCTGGTTTTTTTGTTTTTTTAATAATGAACAAATGAGACTATGGTAACTTGATAACTTGATCACTCAAATTTTAGGGTGAACAGAAGCATGGATCTAACAACAAAACTCTCATATTATCATGGAAACAGTTAAACTACAAAGATAGTACAGATTTTTCTAGAGTGTTATTTTAAGATTCATTTGATTGGATTTTAGAAGGTATTTTTGAAATTCTTTCATCAAGTATCTTATACATCATTAACTAAGATGATGCCTTTTCAAACACGTTCTAATTTTTGTTCTCTCTTCTTGTTACCTAAGAAACAAAAAGGATCTAAATACTTGTGTTGGGAATCAGATTTTTGTTCCAGATTTCTGTTTCAATTGCCATTAAATATATTTTTTAATGACTACATTTGTATTAAATATAATTATTGGTGTTCAAGTAGAAGAAATTTGAATTTATAAGTTATAGATATTACTTAATATTCCAAGTGTAAAGCTTTTCTTTTAAGAAAGTCAGTATATTCACTTACTATACAAGAAGTCATAAATTCATAACATAAAAAAGACTATATCCATTGCCTTTTTCACTAATAATTGCTTTATTAGATAAAATTTAACATCAATCAACAGTTGTAGCATTTACATTTTAAAGTAATCCTTGATGTGATAAATACATCCTTAATCAGGTTTAATGTAATGCAATTACAAACTAAACATTTGATTAGTGCATTTTATGCAAAACAGAAAAAGAGACACAGATGTACAGAACAGAATTTTGGACTCTGTGGGAGAAGGCAAGGGTGGGATGTTTTGAGAGAACAGCATCAAAACATGTATATTATCAAGGATGAGACAGATCACCAGCCCAGGTTGGATGTGTGAAACAAGTGCTCGGGGCTGGTGCACTGGGAAGACCCAGAGGGATTGGGTGAGGAGGGAGTTGGGAGGGGGGATCGGGATGGGGAACACATGTAACTCCATGGCTGATTCATGTCAATGTATGGCAAAAAACCACTACAATATTGTAAAGTAATTAGCCTCCAACCAATAAAAATAAATGGAAAAAATTAAATAAATAAATAAATAAAAGCTTACAGGCAAGATACAAGCTTATAAAAAAAAATAAAGTGGTTGGAAAGCATCATGTAATAAATGAGATGTCTATCATAAATTTAGAGCCATATGTGAATTTATAAATTTTATAAATGTCAAGATGAAATCAAATTTTCATGAATTAAATTGTTTTTCTTATTTACAAAAAAATAAAAATAAACTTCAATGTAATAAGTAACTATCAAATTAATTAGTAAGGAAAGTGCATTTGATGCAGGTTGTTAGTTGAGGCAGTTTCACAGTACACAGAATGAAGCTCTTGCTGGGAGAGATTGCTTTTAGTTATTTGAAAATTTCTATAATGGGATTAATAATTTAAAATTTTAAAGCCAGTTATAAAACCAAGTCATCTTGAGGAAGTATTGCTGTTTTCTTTCCAAACATGTGTGTTTCAATATAGGCAATGCAAAATCTGATGACAGTCTTTCAGAAAGACTGTCATCAGGCTAATATATCAAATATTAGAAAATACTGAAATGTTCATAAAATTAATAATTTTCTCTTTACTAGCTGACTTAAGAGAGGGTGGCCTTTGTAAAGAAAAAATTCTATTTTAGCAAATGTAAATGATGCACAGGACAGAGATAAATGGACAATCACAAGAATAAATGGAAACTCCAAGGAAATTCTCCATTTGTGAGTATGAAACTTTTAGTTACTAAGAAACAAATTTCAATTTTTTTAATTCAAATCTGACAACTACTACATATAAGCAATGAAGGCTATTAACTGAATCTATAAATAGTAGGTTTGTTCTTATTGATCAGTCACACAGTCACACCTGACTTTTTGTGACCCCATGGACTACAGTATGCCAGGCCTCGCTGTCCCTCACTATCTCTCAGAGTTTGCTCAAGTTCACGTCTATTGCATCAGTGATGCCTTCCAGCCATCTCATTCTCTGACAATGCCCTCTTCTCCTTCTGCCCTCAATCTTTTCCATCATCAGGGACTTTTCCGAAGAGTTGTCTGTTCGCATCAGGTAACCAAAATACTGAAGCTTCAGCTTCAGCACCAGTCCTTCCAATGACTATTCAGGGTTGATTTCCCTTAAAATTGACTGGTTTGATTTTCCTGCTGTCCAAGGGAATTTCACGATTCTTCTCCAGTACCACAGTCCAAAGGCATCAATTCTTTGATGTTCTGCCTTATTTCTGGTCCAGCTCTCACAACTATACATCACTACTGGGAAGACCATTGCCTTGACTATACAGATCTTTATCGGCAGAGTAATGTCTCTGCTTTTCAGCACTGTCTAGGTTTGTCATCACTTTCCTGCCAAGAAGAAATCATCTTCTGATTTCATGGCTGCAGTCACCACAGTGATTTTGGAGCTCAAGAAGAAGAAATTTGTCACTGTTTCCATCTTTCCCCCTTCTATTTGCCATGAAGTAATGGGGGCTCATCAAGAGGCTTCACCCTCATCAAGAGGCTTATTAGTTCCTCTTCACTTTCTGCCATTAGAGTGGTATCATCTGCATATCTAGGCTTCCCTGGTGGCTCAGATGGTAAAGAATCAGCTTGCAATGCGGGAGATCTGAGTTCAGTCCCTAGGTTGGGAAGATGGAATGGCTCTCCAGTATTCTTGCATGGAGAATTCTATGGACACAGGCAATGGTCTATGGGGTCACAAAGAGTTGGACAGAACTGAGTGACTTTCACTTTCACTAAACTTTATGACTTGGGCATAGAAATTATTACTATAAGAAAAATAGATCTTAGGATATCTGACACATCCTGACAGAACATCTAGAGTACTGAGATAATTTATAAAAAGATAGCAAAATTTGACAAAATACTTAAATTTTGCTGTTCTTTTTTAGGCTTTTTCTGTTTTGATTTTACTTTTCTGTTTTTTTTTAAAGCACTTAGAGTTGAATTTATGTAAAAATGTACATTGTCTCAGGTTGAGTTTCACAGAAGCTTTAGTGGGGATTTTGTGTAAGGGATTTATTGAGGAAGGGCAAACAAAGGAGACCCGTACTGAAATGAGAAAAACACGATTGGGCAGAGGAAGAATCTACACTCACAAGTTTAGCTGAAGTCTATAATCTGCTGATTTCAGGGAGAGCTCTGGAGGAAGAATGATGTCATAGAGTTAACTTCTGTAGTACTAAAACATTCACTGACTGTGGGATGCCTAATGAAAAAGGCTTAACATTCCAGAAATATCTGGCCAATGAGGCTCTTCACATATGCAGGCAGTTGTCTTGGAAAAAATAATTATGAGCTCTTATCAATTTAGGCTCACAGCAGGTAGAAACAGAAGAAGAATTTATAAGGTGGATCTGGATGGGGCTTAAATCATAATTACTACACTCTTACATCTCTCAGAGCCACACCATTTTTCATATTAGGTTTATTCCATTTAATCACGCTCCTTCAAGATTCTAGTTATTTTCAATTTCTAGGTATAGACAGTGAAGAAAAAAGAGCCTCTTGATGAGAGTGAAAGCTGTGCTGTGCTGAGTCACTCAGTCTTGTCTGACTCTTAGCCACCCCATGGACTGTAGCCCTCCAGGCTCCTCTGTCCCTGGGGATTCTCCAGGCAAGAACAATGGAGTGGGTTGCCATGATCTCCTCCAGGGGATCTCCCTAACCTAGGGATCGAACACAGGTCTCCCACACTGCAGGCAGATTATCATCTGAGCCACCAGGGAGGGTGAAAGAGTAGAGTGAAAAAGATGGCTTGAAATTTAATGTTAAAAAACTAAGATCATGGCATCTAGTTACAGATATCATGGCAAACAAAAGGGGAAAAAGTGGGAGCAGTGACAAATTTTATTTTCTTGGGCTCCAAAATCACTGCAGATGGTGACTATAGGCATGAAATTAAGAACACTTGCTCCTTGGAAGAAAAGCTATGACAAACTTAGCATATTAAAAAGCAGTGATATCACTTTGCCAACAAAGATTAGTATAATCCAAGGTATAGATTTTCCAGTAGTCATGTACAGATGTGAGAGATGGACCATAAAAAAAGCTGAACACCAAAGAATTGACACTGCAATTTATTAAATATTAAATATTATTTAAAATAAATTATTAAATTTTGGTGCTAGAAAAGACTCTTGAGAATCCCTGGGACTGCAAGAAGATCAAACCAGTCAATCCTAAAGGTAATCAACCCTTAATAATTGTTGGAAAGACTGACATTAAGCTGAACTCTAATAATTTGGTCACTTGATACAAAGAGCTGACTCATAGGAAAAGACCTTGTTGCTAGAAAAGATTAAAGGCTAAAGGAGAAAGGGCCAGCAGAGGTTGAGATGAGTAGATAGCACCACTGACTCAATGGATATGAATTTTGAGAAAATTCCAGGTATTAGTGGCATTAACAGAGCCTGACATGTTGCAAACCATGAGTTCAAAAAGGGTCAGGCACAGCTTAGCAAGTAAATAATAGCAACAGCAAGATATAGTTATAAGAAAAAGGTTAGTGAAGAGAACTAAACTTCTCTAGAACCTGTTCTAGTTGGTTTCAAGCCTTTAAGAGATAGTCATCATCTTTTTTCAATGCTCATTTTTGATTCCACTCCCCCTTGGCTAGTACCTTTGCCAAGGGGGTGACTTTTCTGTTGATGTGGACCAGATCCTTATTCTTGAGGAGTCTGAAGTCCAGGTTGGAATGCTACTATCAAGTTATTGGAGCTCTTCTCGTCCTTTTATTAGTAACTATGTACATGGAAGAACAAATGATACTTCACTGAATCTCCTGAATGCCAAACGTAATCCCTCCTGCCTTCATTATGTAGAAGCAATCTGAACTCTTTTTAATGATCAAGGTAATTTATCTTTTCTGTCTGGTAAGTCATTGCTTTGCTTTCTGGCGTGGAATGAGAAGTTACATGTGATTAGGCAGTAGTTTTAGGTTTCTTTTGTGGGGTTTTCTGTTTTGTTTTGTTTTGTTTTCTCTCTGTCTTCTCATAAAATCTTTCCCTCTCTGTGAATCTGGACTACTGGACCAACACCTCTGAATTTACAGAGGTGGGAAGCACTTTCTAGTGAACCACTGGGTCTATACCTACCACCCCTTGGCTCCTGTCCCTGTGTATTCTACTTGCTGACAACACAACACCATGCAGTGACTATTCGCTGAAGATATTACCACAATCTAAAAGTACCTTGTTCTCACCAGGCATCATTTTCAAGCTAGCATCTCACCTACATCTCAAGAGGCTGCTCATTACTCTGTGAGCCTGGCAAATTCTGGAAAACTGCAGTGTATGGTGAGTCATTGAATCTCAGGTCCATATGTCTGATGATGTACTTCCATTAGTGGGAAGCAATATTAACTTAAAAAAAAAATACCAATAGAAGAGATTCTTTATGAGTAAACATGGATACTGAGACTGGCTGAGATGCTGGAGGCATGAAAAGTAAACTGTACCTGGGATGTATACAAATTTTTATCCAGTACCTTCCCAATATTTGTGTATTATTCATTCTTCAACATATTCTTATCAAATTAAATAGATAAATAAATAATGACTTTAGGTCCTTTTGTAGAATGAAAAAATTAAGTGATATCTACCATGTGTACTTGTTGTAGTGTTGTAGAGACCTTCCTTATGGGAACACAGGGCCCCACTTTCTCTCAATGTGCCTAAGAATTGGGTCTGAAAATTGGCTCCTGTTTGAAAACTGAACAAAAGATTACTGAATAAAAGATGTCCAGTAAGAGAATTTGACTTCACTTTCTGCTCATCCATTCTTCATTACATTTGATTATAAATACTAAACAAGACCTCTGTTTTTACTTCTGTGCTCATCTATCTTGTCCCCTTGGGACATTAGTCATCTTCATAGATTATTTGATGATCAGGTCACCCTGAACTTCATCCTGACCTTGTTTTTATGGTAATAACTTTTACGCGACCTTGTTTTTATGGTAATAACTTCTACCTTTCTTGTGATGCTTAAGTAGGGACAACCCAATGGAAAAATTGGAGAGAATTGAAGGGCAGTTAGATATTTTGGGGGGGAGGAAGATTAAGAAGACTTCATGCTACCTAAGATTTAAGGGATGAACAGATTATTAAGTCTTTAAAGTTTAATCAATAGCATCCCTCTGAAGAAATAAGAACAAGTTAGTAGAGAGGTTACTCAAAACTTTACTGAGTTTGTATTTCAAATATTGTCATATACTATGGAAACACCTTTTCTTACTTCATGAAAAGTGTGTGCTTTGTATATTCTTGTTAATTTCCCTGTATCTTTTTCTGTTTCTTATAGGGTTTACAATGCATTGTTAGCCACTCATACACACACACACACCCCTATCTATTCACCTATATCATTTTTATTTTTAATGAATTATGTCATATTCTGCATATTAGGAAATACTTGCCATTATTAAATCTATTTATAATAAATTGTCACCTTTATAGGAATTGCAATTTTATTATTTAAATAGGAGGATATTTACATATATGTGGAAATGATAAATCCATAATGTGGATGTTGTGAGCTTTTAGTACGTAAGTCTGTAAAAGTCAAATGTAAGGGGAATAATTTAGCAGCAGGTTATGTCTACAAAGATATTTGCATTTTTCATTATGCAGCTTTCTGAAATTTCAAATATCAGATTGTCACTACTCAAATATTTTCTCTGTGCAAAAAAATGTCAATTTTTCCCCTTTATACTGCTAACATTTTTTTTCTTTACTTCAAATATAAGATTTCAGTAGTCAGAATTTGTCCACTAACTCAAAGTAATATCAACAGATTAGAATCTGTATTTTAAAATATGTGTGACTTTTTAGGCAAAAGTCTTAGACTTCAGTTTCAGTAGAAGGAAAAGGAAAGAAACGGGAAGGGATAAATATAAACAGAATAAAGTTTAGCCTAATAATTCATTTCTTCAGTTGAGAATTTTAAAATATATGCCTGCCAATCTGTTGAGGAACATGCATATACGTGTGGCTGAATATTCTTAGAATAGAGCTATCCTTTCTCACTGTGCTTTTAGAGGGTAAATACAAGAAAACATGCACAAAATACATTGCAGAGAGCATCCCATAACCATATATGCATATGCAATAGTCTCTTATTAAATGTAAGCTTCATTTAAATTTAAATTTGATAATTTACTGTGATTTAAGGTCTTGATTTCTGAGCAACTACATATGAATTGTTATTCATAAAATGCACAGTTGCTAATAAAAAGGAAACTAAATTTTGGAAGAAAGATAAACAGCAACTGCTAACATGGCATTTAAATTCATGAAGTAGAGAAATGGAGAAATGATTATGATTGATGATAAAGTATAAGAGGAAAAATAGTATTAAACCCTAGGACTTTAATTCAAAAATCATTTAGGCATAGTAAATAGGAAAAAGATTTTCAAGGTGATAGTATTTGAGAGTTTTATTAAAGAAAACTGTAGGAACTTATAATGCCAAAAATTATTTTTTTAGATATTACAATGTTATTGAAATGACTTCATATATATTTATTTTACAGTCAGATTTAAGTGGGTCATTCATAGAAAGCAGTTATATGCCTGCTGAAAGAAGCCGGGAAAAATCAAGGGTTGCAATCTATCAGGTCTACCAGACAGCTGATAGAACCAGAAACTTCTAACGAGGTGACTTAATGAGACCCTCTATGAAGAGGAAATCCAGATGGCTCCATTCTTTATATTTTCTTTAATGCCTAAGGCCATGCACCATTCAGAAACCACTCTCAGTGGTGAGGATGCTCTCTTTCTATAAGATTTTAGAGTTGTTATTCCCCCCATGTGTGAGAGGGTGTTCTCTCCCATAAGGTAGAAAGACAAACTCTTAAGTAACAGACACTGAGGTTCAAAAGTAGGCTTATTTCATGAAATATATGAGAACTCTCTCAGTGCAAGAAACTGATAAAGATACAAACAGAGGGCAGAAGGCTTATGGAGTAGGTCTGTTCCACTGAAGAATTCCATCCTTGCAAGAATTCTTTCTATCAATCTCCTGGAAAGTAGATGTTTCCAACTGCTTTTCCTTAGATATTGGTGACTTTTAGAAAACCAACAATAATAATATGATTTGTTTGCCTACACGTTTACTTTCAAAATTTGTACTGGCATTATCAAAGATTAACCACTTCTATATCAGCTTCCACAGTTTTGCCTTATATAATATGTTTTAATTCTCCTCAACATTTCCATTACATGGATTTTAAAATCAGTGCCTTGGTTGAGAGATTGGGGACCAATAACTGGGTAAACTTTTAAAAAATATAAGAACTGTCCTTACACTACTAAAAAGATCTGTGTCAGTAGTTGGGATAAACTGATTTGGGTGGTACACTTTATGATTTTCTCTATTAGCCCTTGTCTGACTAAAGGGTTTGTAGGGTAATAGCTACTCTCACCACAAACTCCATATCATAAGGAAACTAAAAACCAAAATAGATTAAGTGAGTTTTCAACTGCTCATTTCTAATTAAACAAATATCTCATTAAATAGCTCCCTCACCACATAATATTGATGTCTGAACCATGTAAGCAAAAAAAAAAAAAAAAAAAAAAAAAAAAAGAATGCGTCAAGGTGAAGCTAAAGGAAGGAATTTTGTTTTATGCACCATCTTAGAAGGAAAGCTTGTGTGATTTCTTCCCATTTCTGTAATGAAGATGTTAAAAATCTTTCAGTTCACTTTAGTTCAGTTGCTCAGTCATGTCTGACTCTTTGCAACCCCATGAATCACAACACGCCAGGCCTTCCTGTCCATCACCAACTCCCGGAGTTTACTCAAACTCATGTCCATCAAGTCAGTGATCCCATCCAGCCATCTCATCTTCCGTCGTCCCCTTCTCCTCCTGGCCCCAATCCCTCCCAGCATCAGGGTCTTTTCCAATGAGTCAACTCTTTGCATGAGGTGCCAAAGTACTGGAGTTTCAGCTTCAGCATCAGTCCGTCCAATGAACACTCAGGACTGATCTCCTTTAGGATGGACTGATTGGATCTCCTTGCAGCCCAAGGGACTCTCAAGAGTCTTCTCCAACACCACAGTTCAAATGCACCAATTTTTGGCACTCAGTCTTCTTCACAGTCCAGCTCTCACATCGATACATGACCACTGGAAAAACCATAGCCTTGGCTAGATGGATCTTTGTTGGTAAAGTAATGTCTCTGCTTTTTAATATGCTGTCTAGGTTGGTCATAGCTTTCCTTCCAACGAGCAAGCGTCTTTTAATTTCATGGCTGCAATCACCATCTGCAGTGATTTTGGAGCCCCCAAAAATAAAGTCTGGCACTGTTCCCACTATCTCCCCATTTATTTCCCATGAAGTGATGGAACCAGATGCCATGATCTTAGTTTTCTGAATGTTGAGCTTTAAGCCAACTTTTTCACTCTCCTCTTTCACTTTCATCAAGAGATTTTTTAGTTCCTCTTCACTTTCTGCCATAAGGGTTAGGTTCTGACAAACCATGGACATATTGACCACATGGGAGAGCAGACATTTAAATCATCTCTATTAAGAGGGTCATTTGATTTGAATTCACCTTTAAAAACTGTGTTGTTTAATTCTTTTTACCAGTGGAGATCAGTCATTGACATCCACAATCTGCTAGTTACAAACCCATTTGAACATAATTTTTCTATACTTTGATATTCTAGTTTCTTTCAGCAAACCTCACTTTTTCATATGTGTGATCATAAATTTATATCCCTTCTGGCTAAGCCTATTAGAGCTCTTGGGCTTTTAAAAACTTCTAGCATTTATTTTCTATTTTAGTGCTGTCAGGATGCTCACAATAGACAAGCATTTCTATTAAATATATTGCTTTAAATTTTTAAACATGTATTGAATGTTTTGCATTGCTTTTGAGGTTCTAAATTCTAAATTTTGATGGTGAAACAAATCTCAGATGCCATTTGGAAAGTTATATGATGGGAGAGTCCTAAGTTGCCATTGTCATGTAGAAATAGACATATTTTGTGTTTACTGTTTATGTGATTTTAAATATTTTTTTCTTTATGTTTATTTCTTAGTTGACAAGAATCTTATTCATTTATTCTTCTACCTTATTAACATAAAATTGACATACAACATTATTTAGGTTTATGGTGTACAGCATAGCAGTGAATGTATTGCTTCTGAGGTTATGAACACAGCTATTAAAACATGAGAAATATTAAAATTGATTCCTCCCTGTTGAGGAGGTTTTTTCCCACATTATCCATATTCCAAGAAAAGGACTGTTAAGTAAAAGGTTTTATATTTAAGAGACATTACATGGGCAGATATCCCTCTGTTAGGAAATTCATAGTTTTCCCTGTCTTCCTGATACCTAGGGGTTGCCTGCTGTAAATTTCTACACCTTTTAAGGAAGAAAAATATACATTTAAAACTAAAATGAAAACAAGGACACATGTCAAAGTGGCTTTGATACTATTTCATACCACTTTTGTCAACCTCAGTTGTTTTATTTTTTTTTCCCAATAAATCTTTGCCAGAGAAAGAGTATAAATTAATCAATGGTTTCTCTGATTTTAAAAATTCATACAGATCAATTTATGAGAGATAGTTTACTCACCAGAACTGACAGTGTCCTTATTACACAGCAACTTACTTTTTGAGACTCAAGTCAAGACCCACATCTCCGTTTCCACCAATCTTAAATGACTAGATCAGATTTGAGGGTAAACCACGTCTTCAGGTATATGCCTCTTCTAATTTCCCCTTCTGAGTCACTGCTAAGAATGAAGGTGGGGTTTTCCCTTACAACAAAAACTTCTAATACATGTAGCCCTGGTTTATTAACATGGTGTCTAGACAAACAAATAGTTTATTATGTGTTTATTATAATAAGAGATAAATAAAATGATTTATTATTTGTCTATTGGAGGAGTTCAGACAAACAAACAAATAGACCAAAAGCAACAACAATCAAATCTGTGTTCAAGGTCTAGCTTTCTATTGTGGACTGACTGTTTGTATGCCCCCCCCCCCCAAATCACACAGCAAAGTCATAACACCCAATGTGAATGTTATATGCTATGTAAGAAATTTGGTAAGAGAGTAAATCTTGAGTTTTCATCACAGGGACATTTTTTTTTATCTTACATTTTGTGTCTATATTTGTATTCACTAAACTTATTGTGATAATCACTTCATGATGCATTTAAGTCACTGTTATGCTGCATACTGTAAACCTAAATAATGTCTGTCACTTATATGTTAATAAAGATAAAAGAATAAATGAATAAGATTGCTATCAACTAAGAAAAACATAAAGAAAGAAACTTTAAAATCACATAAATAGTAAACATGTAATATGTCTATTTATACACTAACAGTGACAACTTTGGACTTTCCCATCCTGCAACATTCCAAGTGGGATCTGAGATTTGTTTCACCATCAGAATTTAGAATTCAGTATTTTTTATTTTCTGCAATGTTTCTTTTGAAAGTTAACTTTTCACTGTTCTTTTTTACTTTAGAAAAACTCACTAATCCCCCCAATAACTTGACTAGCAACCACTAAGCCTGGCTTATAGGTTTAGGTCTTTTTCAGAGCAGAAATACTGGGAGCCCCGGTATCTCACTTATGTCTGGCTAAAGAGTCAAACACGACTGAGCGACTGAACTGAACTGAACTGAAGGTTTTCAAGGGGGCTTCACAGGTGGTGTTGGTGGTTAAGAACCCACCTAAAAATGCATGTAGATTAAGGAGACACAGGTTCGATCTGTGGGCCAGGAAGATCCCCTGGGAGAAGGAATGGCAGCCCATTCCAGTATTCTTGCCTGGAGAATCCCATGGACAGAGGAGCTTAGAGGGCTGCATTCCATAGGGTCAGAGAGAATCAGACATGACTGAAACAACTAGCATGCAAGCACAAGGTTTTCAAAGCTCTCATTTCCAAAGGACAGTGGAACTTAACCTGTGGAATTTCAACAATAAGATTTACATTGTCAATTTACCTTTAATATTTAGTACACATAACATGCAGATTTTAGGAGGCGTTTTTCACTTATATATTGAACTTGGCTACTATTTTATATGCTGTCTGGATTTGAGCCTTGTGTGTACTTGATACCCTGTATTTGCTCTTTTGGGACAATTGTGCTTCTGAAAAATAGTTATGAAGCAAATTGAGTTATAGCTGATCTAAAGTGTACACTTGCCAGCTACTCTATATCAGAGTAGGCTACAGCTTTGCAATATGTTCAATTTTAAGAAGTCTTTTATAATTTCTTCCTCTCTAAGGAGCCAGTGAAGCTATAGGAAGAAGAGAATATAAAGTATGTTATGATCATGGGAGGCCTTTGTGTATGGCCTGTTCATTTGGATTTAGCCAAGAACTTACATCATGATCTCCTACTGATTAGATTTATGACCCTGTAGAAGCTTTTCTGTCTATCTGGAAATCAGTTTCCTCTTGTATAAAAATGAAGCTTTTCAACTGAATGTCCACAAATGCATGTAGAGTATATAAGTGTTAAAAGATGATAACAGATACAGAAGAAGGCTTCTAAAGTCTAAAAGGAAAAAAAAAAAAGAAAGAAAGAAAATTCAACATACTGGCCCAATATTTTTTTTTAAGCTATGTTTTTATTCCAAAAAGTAAAATGTAACATTTAACTCACATAATATGCTGACAGTTCCTCAAATATTCGGTCATGAAAGCCTGTATACCTCTATGGTCCTACAGAATAAGTGGTGCCAGGGGTTATCTAGGGTCAGTTCACTGTCAAGGTAATCATCTTTGCTTGCTGAAACTTTACCTGCACTTGGGACATGGACCAGAACCAGACTGACATGCTTTATCAGCTTGACTGCCATTTTAATTGATTTATCTGCTCTTGTTCACTAGATATATTACCAAGTAAAGATTATGCCTTTGGCTCTTCCCACCATCCCCCAGATCTATTCTCCACCACATTCTTATATTCTGCTCAGGGCTATAAATGCTTTTATAAATCAAGCCCAGTCATATCACTAACTCCTTTCTCACACAAACATATATTAATTTCACTTCTGTGAGCTTTTCAGTTTTTCTTAGTGACTAAAATTACAAACTGTTTGGTTCAAATTCTGCCCATCCTTTAAAAAGCCCAACACAAGCAATTATATTGAGAAACATGCTTTTTATCTGCAGATTTTTAAACACATACTCTCTTCAATCCTGCATTAGTATTTTTTACATTCTCCTCAAAATTATTAAAATTCTGTCTAGTATAACAAATTTTATCATGGGTTTTCTTACATTTTCTTTATTGACTTGAAAGAATTATTTTTACATTCTTTTATATTCTTGTCAGTTTCATGCATTACAAATATTAACATGCAGTCATTTATCTTTTAATTTTGTTCAAACTGTTCTTAGTTAAACTGAAATCTTTTAATTAGATATGCTATCTAAGCCCATCTTTTTTTTTTCCTTCTTCTTTTAGCTTGTACTGTGTGGTTGTTTTAGAATGTTCCCTATCTATGTAACAAAAACATTCCTCTTCATCTTCTTATTTGTATTGATAATTTTACTTTTGGCACTTAAGTCCTTATTGTGTGAGATTTTTATATATAAGCATAAAGTGATATTCATTTTTAGTTTTATATGGTGATGCTATCTTCCTCCAAATAATCCAGTTTTCTGTAATGATTTATTAATTTTTTATTCTAAAATGTCTACCAAAAATGACAAATAATGCAGTGGATTTCTTGGTACTCATCACCTAGCTTCAACAATCATCAAAATGTGATCATTTATATTCAGTATATTCCACCTTCAATTACTCAGCCCTGACCACTGATCCAGGGCAAACCCCAGACCTTATGTCATTGTATCCATAATAAGTCAGTTTTTATTAATATGTATCTTTAAGAGATAATATTTCAAATCTGGTCATGAAACCATTATCATACCTAGTGTAACTTCATATTGAGTCACTTCATATTTCATCAAATGTCTCATACACTTTTGATATTTTAGTCTGTTTAAATCAAGATGAAATAAAAAATCCCTACAGCTTATATTTGATTGCTACATTGCTTATAAATTAATATCTATAACAGTTTCTGAAGTAATCAGGTGACTGATTCCATAGGCATTCCTGATTATGGATTTTATTTCATGAAGCATCACTTACTATATATTCATCTGTTCCTTGTACTTCCTATAAACTGGTAGTTAAATTTAGGTGCTTCATGATGCATAGGCTGTTTTGGCAAGAATATCGGCTAAGCTGTGGTATATACTTCTATTGCCTATCACGAGCAGACACGATATGCCTCTTTTTAAAAATCATCTTAAGATCAATCACCAGTGGTGATCATCACCAGTGGTGAAACTGGTCCATGCATTACAGAATCCCTTATCTTGAAAATTCCCTTAAATGGATCAGTAAAAATATACTCAAAGCATAGCTCCCTCGCACCTTTCTCAGGATACAGGAAGATTCAGTTCAGTCACTGATTCGTGCTCAACTGTTTGCAACCCCATGGACTGCAGCACAACAGGCCTCCTTGTCCATCATCAACTCCCAGAATTTGCTCAAACTCATGTCCATTGAATCAGTGATGCCATCCAACTATCTCATCCTCTGTTGTCCCCTTCTCCTCTCACCTTCAATCTTGCCCAGCATCAGGGTCTTTTCTAATGAGTCAGTTCTTCGCATCAGGTGGCCAAAGTATTGGAGTTTCAGCTTCAGCATCAGTCCTTCCAGTGAGTATTCAGGACTGATTTCCTCTAGGATTGACTGGTTGGATCTTCTTGGAAGATTAGAAAGAAAGGAAAAACAGGACGATTAGAAAGAAAGAGAAAAGAGTGAAGGGAGGACAAGCCAACAAAGGAGAAAAATAAATTTAAAGATAGACTAATAACATGATCCATAGAAAGGGCTAGACACAGAAGAAAAATAAGGTAACAAAAATGACCATTAGGAATGCAAAAAAAAAAATTGAAAAAGAATAGATATATTTATATGCATAACTGGATCACTTTGCTGTATACTTGGAATTAACACAATATTGCAAATCAACCATACTCCAATAAAAATATTTTTTAAACAAATCAATAAAATAAAAAAGACTGCAAAGCTAACTAGATTACCAATTATATTGATATATATCTAAATAAGATGGATAATTTCCAAGGTCGATGTCTGATACATGAATCAGACACGGTTGGTAGAATAGGAAAAATGCTAGCATATTCATGTGTTTTGATAGTGAAAGATCTACAATAAAAACAAACATGGTAATGATAATGATAGTAATAACCATCATATGAATAAAATAAGAAATGACTGAAAGGTTGTTGCTGAACCATGAAAGATGCTGGGATTCTTGGCCTCTGGAGGAGAAGAATTCAATCTGGGACCAGAGATGAGGCTTGATTGCTCAGAGCTTTTGTGTAATAAAGTTTTTATTAAAGTATAAAAGAGAAAGCTTCTGACATAGACATCAGAAGGGGGCAGAAAGAATACCCCCTTGCTAGTGTTAGCAATGGAGTTAAAATTACTTAAGTCATTGTTCTACTTGATAAAAACTACACTAAATTGATATAATAGGATTTCCTTATCAAATGAAAACCAAACACAACTACTGATTTCTCTAAATACTAGCTAAATGACTAGAAGAATTCATTCCAAACTGCTAACAATGGTCACAAAAAGACTGAAATGACTGAACCACTGAACTGAACTGAACAATAGGGCACTGTGGTGACAGGCATAGGATTGGGTTGTAAGGGTGCTGTTACTTACATCTTTACAAACTTCTGTATCACTTTGATTTTATGAGCATATGTTATTTTTATAATATATAAGTAATACTAAGAAAAATGTAATACATGCCATAATGAAAGTTAGTTTCCATAATTAAGGTCTATAATTTGTAATCTCCAATATATTAACTTGCTAAAAACTCATGGGGAAAAACTGTTAACATTTTAAGAGCCAGCTAATATCAGGATTCATAAGAATGTGATGAAAGATTAGTGATTATTTGACAGCTGAGAAGAATGGTTGAATAAAAAGTGATTGATCTGCGTAGAATGTCATGGAAAATCAAAGTATGCATGTGGGGGGGGTGATGGTATGATGATAGTTTCTACTATGGTTTGTGATCTGTTTACCTGTTTACCTGTTTTAGTATTAATAACATACATGATTTTTTTTCTTTATTTTGTTAATACTATCATTGATCACTTACTATATGGGAAGGAATTTTCTAAGAATTTTAGGTCAATGCCTCTCAAAATATTTTAAGAGGAGGGATTTTTTAGTTTTTGTTAGTGTTGTTAAGGTGGAATAATCATAGACTAATTCTTTTGTAAAATATAAAACATAAATTATGAGAAAATGAAAATTTTAAAAAGAATACAATCTAATTTTGCTATTACTACAGTCAATAGTCAGAATTATTCTGTAAAATTTCTAATGCTTACTCTAAAATTTTGTACTTGCTCAAGGCTCAGCTGGTAAGGAACCTGTCTGTGAAAGCAGGAAACACAAGAAATGCAGATTCAATTACTGGGTCTGGAAGATCTCCTTAAGAAGGAAATGGTAGCCCCCCTGGAGAAGGAAATGAAAACCTATTCTTGCCTGGAAAATTCCACGGATAGAGGAGCCTGGATATAATCCATGGGGTTGCAAAGAGTTGGACACGACTGAGCACACGCATGCAAGAACACACACACACACATGGTTTTCAGATCCACACTGGTCAGCAGTGCATTTTATGAGTAGTACAGATCTTTTTAAATTTTTTTGTAATTTCTTTTGAGTTCTCACATCATATCAATGAAGTAGGTCTACAATTGTCCCTGCTCCACAATTGAGAAAACTAAGCTGTAGTGAAGTGAAGTAACCAGCAAATCCTACAGCTGGGGGTAGGGGTAGGCATTAGGATTGGGTTTCAAAGCCAGGGCACTGGGACAGCCCAGAGGGATGGGATGGCGAGGGAGGTGGGAGAGGGGTTCAGGCTGTGGAGGGGAGTGGGGGGGGGGTGGGCACATGTACACCCATGGCTGATTCATGTCAATGTACTGCAAAAACCACCACAATATTGTAAAGTAATTAGCCTCCAGTTAAAATAAATAAATTAACTAAACAAATAAAATAGCCTGAGTTAACAGCCTGTACTTTAACCACTAGAAAATACTACTTCTACCAGAAGAAGAACCCAAGACACTTTTATTCATATTCTTTTTTTTTTTTTTTTTATTTCGCTGTTTGGCAAACATAATGTCTCATATCATTGACTTTTTGCTGAGGACAAAATATATTAATAAATGCTGTCTAATTAATTTTCAAAGTTATTCTGTAGAATAGGAATCAAATTCAGCTGTACTTAAGTGAAACACTCCCTGCCTCCTCAGTTTAAGCTATTTGCATAGCCTATTTCCCATACTGATGGTTTAAAACACAACAAAGAAAACTGGCCTGTGGCCAAGAGGCTCAGACTTATTTTATTCCATATTTATTCCAATAAACAAGAAGGCTTTAATTCAAACTGAACTGTAATTTGAAAAGTAGAATCTCATTTCTTACTTGCACCTAGAAATTAATCAATCACACTTAAAAAAAAAAAACTACAAGAAACAAAGCAGTTTATATTAGTGACTAAACCAACAAAACAGTAAAATTCTCAAATCAAAAGTATAGTTGTAATTACAAGTTTTTCTTAGTTATAGACATAAATAATAAGTAATCCAGTTTAAATTTCTGGTAAACATTGCTTGAAATAGGTATCAATTGTAAAGGACTATAATAATAGAGATGTAAGGTCCTTGTTTCCTCAGTTATTTTTCCTTACTTATATCGAATCCCTCCAATTCTGAGAGGTCACAAGCTGGAATACTAGAGCACATTAAATAGCATGCCAGATTATAAAAATTTACAATACTTATTAGTATTTCTCTCTCAACTAATTTGAAACAAATTCTAAATTTCAAATTAGTAAATTGTGTACCCATGGACAAAGTGGTTGATGACTTTGCTTTTCACACAGTTGTTAAGCAAACACTAGTTATGCATGGCCCCCCATACCAAGGCAGAGTAAAGATGTCTATTATTGGTAGATGTATTGTGTGAAATATTATATATATATGTGTGTGTGTGTGTGTGTGACTTTATATTTTAATGATAAAAATATATGACTCTTCACTAAGTTTTGTTTTCATTTTGTCAATTCAAGAGTTCAGTACCAAATTTCCCTTTTAGTAGACTTGATCCAAAGATACATTCTGAAATTAACATCATAATCTATAACATAAGCGTTACATTCATATCTATAAGATCTGTTTTATCCATCAAATTGGCACAAATTTAATTGACAACAAAATCCATATCAGAAGCTGTTATTTTCCTGGTTTCTTTCAAAAGTTGGTCAGATAGTTCTATATTTGAGCTGACTTGAATCCCTCCCCACACTCCCCACCAGAACTGACTCCTAGACTTTCTTGGGGGCTCAGATGGTAAAGAAACTGCCTGAAATGCTAGGACACCCATTTTCAATCACTGGGTGGAGAAGATCCCCTGGAGAAGGAAATGGTGACCCACCAATATTCTTGCCCCAGGAACACCCATGGACAGAGGAGCCTGGTGGGCTACAGTTCATGGGATCCCAAAGAGTCAGACACGACTGAGCAAATTTGTTTCTTCTTCTTCTCTCTCCTTTTTTAATCAGCAGAGAGCAGCCACCAAAGAACTCTCTCTGGCACCTCTCTCCTACAATAGAGAGAGGGACATTCTAAATCTGTGCTGAGAATATAGACTCAAAGAGTGCTACAGTTCTTTTCCATTGAAACTCTAAATATGGATGAATTTTTCGGAGATTTTTCCTTCCTGTTGACATGCTGCATTGTCCTATTGCAAAGTTGCTATTTTAAAATCAATATATTACTTGAAATTCTTTCTTCTCCTTAAAATATACAAACTACCAAAACTGTAATGCAATTTCCACTTGTTAAATAGAAAATTTCTTTTGTGACCACTTTAAAAGAACATGCAGGCTTCTCTGATAGCTCAGTTGGTAAAGAATCTGCCTGCAATGAAGGAGACCCCGGTTTGATTCCTGGGTCAGGAAGATCCGCTGGAGAAGGGATAGGCTACCCACTTCAGTATTCTTGGGCTTCCCTTGCAGCTCAACTGATAAAGAATCTGCCCACAATGCCAGAGACCTGGGTTTGATTCCTGGGTTGGGAAGATCTCCTGGAGAAAGGAAATCTTCTGGCCTGGAGTATTCTGGCCTGAATTCCATGGACTGTATAAGCCATGGGGTCGCAAAGAGCTGGACATGACTGAGCAACTTTCACTTAAAAGAGCATGCACACATGAATATATTTCAATAACTGTCAAATTAAAGTTAATGCATATTTGGATTCTGTTGTTAAGAGTATAGGTGTAATATTTTATCATATCCTTCTTTGGCATTATTTGTCGCGTGTTGTTGGTTTTTAGTCATTAATTCACGTCTGACTCTTTTGCGACCAGTTGGACTGTAGCCCAGCAGGCTCCTCTGTCTATGGGATTTCCCAGGCAGGAATACTAGAGAGGGTTGCCATTTCCTTCTCCAGGGGATCTTCCCAACCCAGGGATTGAAGCTACATCTCCTGTATTGGCAGGCATTTTCTTTACCACTGAGCCACCAGAGAAGCCGAATTCCTACCATATTTATACTACAGAATGTATAGTTAAAGATCTGAAGGAAGAATTCAACTCTTTGAGGATAATTTAATCCCAGTTTCCTCAAAGAAAAATAACTCTTATTCCTATATATATATATAGGAATATATATATATTCACACACACACATATATGTACATATATGCACATATATATGGGGCTATATTTACATTTTTAAATGAAAGGCAGGACTTTCCTGGTAGTCTAGTGGTTAAGTTCCACCTTGCAATGCAAAGCACATTGGTTTGGTCCCTGGTTGTGGAACCAAGATTCTATATGCCAAAGAGAAACTAAGCCAGCATGCTGTAACTATTGAGTCCAAGTGCCACAATTAGAAAAACTGTGTTCCACAAGGAAAGATCCCATATGACACAGCAAAGTTCCTATGTGCCACAACTGTGACCTAACACAGTAAAGACATATTAAAAAAAAATAAATGAAGAGCATAATTTCTTTGTAGAAACATGAATTGTCAAAATTAACACAAGAAAGTGTAGAATATCTATAGACCAAAAATAAGAAAAGAAATCATTTTTCTGTTTAAATTTTCTCAGAATATATAGAAGAAGAGACCTCCTTGATGTATATCTCAACTAAACATACATTTTAAGTTTTTCATTTTAAAGTATATATTTACAGGAAGTCAGATTTTAGGTTTATACTCATGTTTTATAATTTTACATTATATTTGATAATTGGTAAACATAAGTCACTCAATAGATATATATTGCATATATGTGTGTATGCGTGTGCACATACTGTCACTTCAGTCGTGTCTGACTCTTTGTGACCCCATGGACTATTGCCCACCAGGGTTCTCTGTGCATTGTATTCTCCATGCAAGAATACTGGAGTGGGTAGCCATTACCTTCACCAGGGGACCTTCTGATCCAGGGGTTGAACCCACATCTCCTACATCTCCTGTATTGACAGGCATGTTCTTTACCTCTAGGGCCACCTGGGAAACTCATATGTGTGTGTGTGTGTGTCTATAAAGGGATTCATTTTCTTACTTAATTTAATATCCAGAAAATGATTTATGTTATACTATTTTCTCTGACATAACAAGAGATTTTAATCTTGGCAGAGCTTGTATTGAATTGCTGACAGTATTCTTTCCTATATTTGATAACACTGAAAATCTTAGAATGGTCCCACTCTGTATCATTTGGTAGTGTTTATATTTTCTATTCCTTTTACAGATCCTTTGTTTAATCAAGTGAAGTAAATAGGGTTTAAAGCTAAATAAATAAATAAATAAAAAGCACACATATGAAAATCTCAGAAGATAAGTTGGCCAAGTTTCCAAAGTTATGTATTGTTTTTGCATTCCAGCCACTGTCAATTGTTGAATGCAGAACATTTGATTTGTGTACACTTAGTCATGAAAATCAACTTAAAAAATTTTTTTTGCTAACTGTCTTGTCAAATTTGGGATCTGGCTTCTTCTGTATAATAAAACAACTTACTTGCTGTCTTTAAGAAAAGAAACACGCACATAGACCATAAAACACATTTTTCAATTCTTCTACTTTGGGTTTAAGATTTAGGTTTGTTGATTCTCTGAGTTACAATCAGCATCATTTATTGTTTTCATTGTATTCTCCTCAGTCACTGCCAAGTTGGTTAAATTGGTTCTTCTGGTATTCCTATCAATTCTTTATAGTATTTATAAGATTCTGTGAATAAGAGATTATACTTTCTAATTCCAAATTGTAATTGAAAGCCACATCTGCTCCCTTTTGTGTGGCACCATGTTTACCATCATTGTCATTTGATCATTTTCTCCTGAATGGATGAGCACAGAACTCACTAATCAACATGCGATGCATTAAGCAGAGTATTTAAAAGTAAATACATACCTTCCTCTTCATCTCTGCCCTCTATCTATCCTAACCTTCACCCTTTCTTGGCTCTCACCTCCTAGGCAGGGGTCTCCAGATTATGAATGAACTGAATATTTTCTTTAAGTATCTGTATAATCAATTACAAATACAAATTTAGATACAAAAGGAAATATATATCTTCAGAATGAGATCATAATAACAACTTGTAATTTTAAAAAGCTGGGACTTCCAAAGTGGTCCAAAGTTTAAGAATCTAACTGCCAATGCAGGGGACACAGGTTCAATCCCTTTTCCTGGAAGATCTCGTTTGCCTTGTGGCAACTAAGACCATGAAGGACAACTACTGAGCCCTCATGCCTAGAGCCCCTGCTCTGCAACAAGAGAAGCCACTGCAATGAGAAGCCGGCACACAGCCAGAGTGTAGCTCTCCTTTATCCCAACTAGAGAAAGCCTGCATGCAGCAATGAAGGTACAGTGCAACCAAAAATAACTAATTAAGCTGGAGAATTTTATCAATCTCATAGTGCATATATTAATAATACTGAGAAGACTTTTATAGGATTCTTTATAATCCTGGAAAGGTCCCGAAAGTAGGAGTTCTGAAGCTTCGGTCATGTGACTTTGATGATCAGGCATTACTGGCTCTCAAACTCTTTTCCCCTCTCTTTCTGCTTGAGACACCCTGGCTCTTTGACATTCCTGCAGATCTCCAGGAACAGTCACATCTCAGCCTCTTGCACAGATTTTTCTCTCATCTCTTTTACCTCTTTGCTCAGATGTCATCTCATTGAGGACTTCCCTGAACACCATATTCAGAATTCCAAGAGCACTCTTCTTAAGAGCAGTCCCTTTCTCTTACTTTATTTTTCTCCACAGCTTTCATCTCATTTTAAGTAGAAGCTTCATTTAAGTATTGGCCTGTTCTCTAGTTATTAAGATGTAGGTTTCATGATGGAAGGAATTTTGTGCTTTTTTCTGAAAGCATCTATTTGTCCTACTGCCTAAAAAATAAACTGTATAATAGACACTCAATAAATGTGTTGAATATATATTCAATTATATGTGTAACAAAGTAACCATAATCAAAACATAACTAAATATTATTTGACCAAGGAGTGAAGGAGAGTGGAAAACAAACCATAAAAATTGTAAAAAAAAAAAAAAAAAAAAGTAATAATAGTAATAAGAAGAAGAATCAGTAACCTGTGAGTAAAGAAGAAAAAAAAAGACTTTCTTTGGGAAGACTGATTCAAGCTTTTTTATTTTCTGTGCTCCTCACCAAGTCAGAACATAAAATTTTATTTAATTTGTTGTTTTAGACTTAAAAAGATAGTTTATGAGATGAAAAATGTCCTCACCATATGAGGAACACTTACCTGGAGTTTAGACACAAGGTCAAATAGATGCTTCAAAGTAGGTTGCAGTAGCAATTTAAGGGATTTTAACTTTGTGTTAATGATTCTTGGACTTGAAATTTTGTTTGTAGAAGTCAAGAGATACTCTCCTAATAAGCACTGCTGAGAAAATAAATATTCATGTGCACTTTATTGTTAAAAGCTTTAGTGAGGCTTGATTTGCGAAAGCAAGCATAAGCATTCTTAAAAGTCCATTTGCATATTCCAACATTTCTGAAAACTTTAGAGAAGAAACCATTAAACACAATTCACAAAACCTGTGGTTGTTTATAAATGATTTTTCCATGTCTACTAAATATACAAAACTATTTAGACATGCACTGTTTCCTTTTAAAACTCACTAGTAAAGAGACAATAGTAAAGTATGATTAATTTTAATCTTCCTCTTTTCCAGTATATTAGTTTTCTATTGATGCTGCAACAAATTATCACAAATTTAGTGGCTTAAAATACACACATTTGTTGT
This sequence comes from Muntiacus reevesi, assembly GCF_963930625.1. Taxonomy (NCBI): domain Eukaryota; kingdom Metazoa; phylum Chordata; class Mammalia; order Artiodactyla; family Cervidae; genus Muntiacus; species Muntiacus reevesi. The sequence goes on along the minus strand of NC_089256.1, from coordinate 3,968,858 downwards.
GTTATCGTTGTATGGTTGAGTTGTCTGACATGGGGTCACTGGGCTGAAGTCATGCTGTCGGCAGGCCTGTGTTCCTTTGGGGGAAGCTCAGAGGAAAAAACTCACTTGCCCTTCATCTTTTAAAAGTCTCTCACATTCCTTGGCTTGTGACCTCCTTCCTCCAGTTGCTAAACCAGCAATGTAGTATCACAGTTAGCTACTTTCTAACATCATGTCTCTTTCTAATGCCAGACAGGAAAGATTTTCCACCTTTAAGGATTCACATTAGTTTTGAACCACCTGGCTAACTCTAGCTAATCTCTTTAACTCAGACTTAAACTTAATTACCTCTGTAAAGTTCCCTTTGCCATTTAATTTAACATAATTACAGGTTTGGGGATTAGGGATTGGGAATCTTTGGGGGCTATTAGTAGGCCATTGCACTTAATCCTTAGAATGTATCACATACCAGTTCAAATGGGCTTAAGCTATTTTTAAGAAAGCCCATAAAGGGTCGTATTGATACTTGATGTTCCTTAATAAGGGCTCCCCAGATGATGCTAGTGGTAAAGAACCTGCCTGCCAAAGCAGGTGAATAAGAGATGTGGGTTCGATCCTTGAGTTGGGAAGATCCCCTGGAGGCAGGCATGGCGACCCACTCCAGTATGCTTGCCTGAAGAATCCCATGGACAGAAGAGCCTGGCAGGCTACAGTCCATGGGGTCACAAGGAGTTGGATATGACTGAAGTGACTTTGCTAGCTAGCTATTCCCCATGAGTCCATAGATTTCAGATTTGTTATAATAGATAAAGAAGGCAGACTGAGTTCCTTCTTGTCTTCCCCTGCACTGGGAAGACAACACACAGGAACCCTTGCCTTAGCTCTTATCACTTACCTACCATAAAACTGACAGGTCAGCTTCTTTTCATTTTTTTCTCAAGCTATTTTCAGACCTGCTTGGGATCCACACTGTCCTCTGGGAAATCCTCATTCTGTGCATAATAAATCTTTTTGATCTCAGGTGGCCTCATCCTGCAGCAACTTGAAGCAGGAGTTCCCGGACAGAGACTGACGTTGTGCTGTGGCAGTGAGAGTGCTCAAGCTTAGCCACTAGATTTTCAGTGGCCAGTGGAAAAGCCCTGGCCCATCAGCTGTGCAGACAAGAATTTCCACATGGAGACGGATAGTAGTGAAACAACAGAAGTTTTACTAGGAGAAAGGGTACATTGGGATAGACAAACAGGTGGACTCAGAGAGGGTTACACCTTCGTGGTAGTTTGTATCACTTTTAGGGGTATTTCTTTTGACTGGCCAGTCATCTTGCTTTGCCTAGTTCTGAGTATACATTTGGTGTATCTCAGGGTCCCTCCCTGTGTGCACACACATCTCTTAGTCAAGTTGGATTCTATCAAAGAGACCTATGAGAAGGTTGGCATCACTTACTATAAGGTGATGCTCCCTCTTTTTTGTTCTTCAAGAAGCCTTTCTGCACATGTGTAGTTGGGAAGATCCCCTTGACTTTGAGAATGGAAAATACATGGTCTCTATCTTTAATCTGGGCAGGGCACAGTTCTTTCTCCAGCTATTTTGGAGTGTCTGTCCACAGGGGAGAAACCAGCTGTTCACCCTGCCTGATTTTCATAACCTCCTGGTGTGTGGTGTCATCAGTGTTAATGTCTAAACAAGCTCTAGATGGGAGTCCATCCTGCCACAATCATCCTGGTACCTGGACTCTCCTCTTCCACTTTTGCCTCTTCCAAATCATTTTCCATTCTCCATTTAAAGCAAAAATACTGTTCCTAAAGGGTTAATCATCTTAAAAATTTAAAATTAATTTAATTGATCATTCTCACACAGTTAACTAGCTATAGCTATTGCTATCTCCTTTGAGTTTTTTGAATATTCTATTTTTTTCTTCTTTATCTCAGGTCCTTTGAACATGCTATTCTCTATTCCTGCAACGATCTTCTTCCTCTTTGTCCTCTCCACATTTTAATTGGTAAATCATTTTTCTTTTTTTTTTTTTTTAAATTTACCCTAAGTACTAAGAGAGGCTTTGCTGCCTGCCCTGCCTTCTGAAGGAAAGAGCACCTATTTTCAAACTCAGTCCATAATTTGACTTCTTCAAAGGTTCACAGAGCAAAGAATGTCTCATATTTAAATGTACTCTTTATCACTAGGACCCAGCTGAGCATCTACTATATAATAAATATTATTAAATGAGTGAATATTGCTGACTGACTGGCCAACTGATTCAGAAAATAAGCCCTTGGTAGTGTATTTATGTCGAACTCAATCTCCCAATTCATCCCACCTTCCCCTTTCTCCCCAAGTCCCTACATCTGTTCTCTGTCTGCACATCTATTCCTGCCCTGGGCCTAATTTCATCTGTACTATTGTCTATATTCTACATACATGTGTCAATACACAATATTTGTTTTTCTGTTTCTGACCTCGCTCAATATGACAGACTCTAGGTCCATCCATATCATTGCAAATGACTACCATGGGTAAAATAGACAGCTAAAGGGAACCTACAGTATAGCACAAGGAGCTCAACTTTGTGCTCTCCGATGACCTAGATGGTTGGTGTGGGGGATGCGATGGGAAAGAGGTCCAAGAGGGAGAGGCTATATCTATGCATATAGCTGATAAACTTCATTGTACAGCTGAAAACCTACACAACATTGTAAAGCAATATATTTCAATAAAAATAAATAAATATTAAAAAAAAAAAAAGAAAAAAGAAATTGAGCCCTTAATTAAGGGAAAGTGTTATACAGGCGACAAACAATTATTGGAAGAAACTCACCTGGCTGGAAGGCATGGAACTGGTTGTAGTCACACACAAAACAAATACTAGTCCAAAACAAGCAAGCAACAGACAAAAACTACCAGTTTGGAATGAACAGAGTGCTAAAAACTATAGGCATTTTCTTCCTCTTTATGGTAACTGGAAAATAAACAGATGCATCTAAATGTCTGAAAAAGATTTTCCTTCACCCCTGAGGCTGGGAAGGTGGAAATACAATGAGTATGATGAAGGCAGCTGTTGTGTTTCTCAGAAGGAGACTCATAATGCATAAAAAGATTCTCTCTTTACTAAAAGTGAAAACCACAGCCTCTGCCTTTTCTGTTTCTTATATCAAAACAGAACATCCCCTTCCAGTAGAGGATTATATATTAATATCCTTCACTTGATATATAAGCATCTTTTACTCAATATAGAGACCTGATCCCTGAAAGAATGAGCATGCCTCATGAATAACAACAGAAATGTGCATGCCTATGATTATTGATCTTATGCACACTTGTATATAAAAATGAAAATTGAGAAGGTCCTTTGTTTTTCCACTTCCCAGACAGGAATGCAGAACCTTTATCTATTGAACTTGACCCATATGCAAGTAAGAAATGGCCAGTACTCCTGATAAGATAAGGAATTAATATTTTTTATCAATGCAATATTGTCATTATCTAAAGCAAGGTCTTCAAACCTAGAGTTAATACATGTTTTTAAAATGTTCTCATCCTGAAGGATCTATGACAGATATAAAAAGAAGACTGGAAAGAAAGGGAGACAGCAATCAAGACAAATTGTTCCAATTATTGAGTTTTTGCTTAGAATGTGAAGTGAATGTAGAAATAAATTTGATGCGCTTTGAGATAGTCATTGACATTTAAGTGTTTTATATATGATTATTTTAACTAATAATTATTATCCCAACAATCATAATTATTCAAATGCATGATTCTTTATAAATCTAGCTTGATTTATGAGCCTTTCCTTATTTTACCAGTTAGATTTAAAAATTAGCTGATTTGTAATGTCTGTTTGCTGTGTGGAATTAATTTTGCAGTGTTTTGTGCTCAAACCAGTAGTAGCTGATCTGAGAAATAGTAGTTTCTGATCTGTGACCCTGCCAGAGAGAGGATAATGGGAAACTGTGCTTGGCTTTGAGGTCTCCCTGGGCTATTGTGAATATCCTTACTTCATCGTTCTTGTTGTATAGTATATTTTTCCATCACTAAATAATAAAATTATAAGTACTGTCATTTTGGGTCCAGTGAATTATCTTTATCTATCAAACATTGTTTGACTAACACCATTAACACCCTCCCCAAAAAATCATTTTGGATTTTCTAACTGCACAAGTATATAATCTCCAAAATCAATTTTATTTATCCATTTACTCTTTATATTTCTAAAGTAATTTTTTAAATTATTGTGAATAGCACTTTTAGAAACTATCATAAACAATGGTAGATATCCTTTAATTTTATTCTTAATTTGGTGAGAATGTATCCAGTATTTTCTTAGTATTTTGTTTTGCCAACATTTTAAAGGATTTTTTTAATATTGTTTGAGATTGAGCTCTATATATTTTTCTTTTCATGTGAACTTTTTATAAAGAAATAATTGAGACTTTCTCTTCATTTTTTAAAATATATTCTGAACATTTTAAAGTGTTATACTCATCTGTATTTAAAAACTTTGGATTTGAAAGAATTCCTTTGTTAGATTATCTAGATTCAGTGTTTCTAAGAAGAATATTTTGATAATATTCTGTACTTCTGTAAGTTTCTATTTTCTTTATAATTTGGCTCAATTTTAGGTGAATTCTATTTTTTATGAAACATTATCCAATGAACCTTTTTTTTTTTTTTTTAGTTTTACCTACATGGAGTTGAGCAAATTTTAATTCATGTTGTTTCTCAGGTATCTGTAATTACTTGCCCCTTAATTTTTGGTATTTTAGTATTTATGTCTTTTCCTTTTTTTCTTGAACAAAGTAGCTTGCCAGATACATATAAACTTTGTTTCTGTTTGTTTCTCTATCATTAGTTCTTTTTGTTTTTTAATTAAATAAATTAAAATTTTAAATTTTATTTCTGCTTTTTACTGTAAGATTTTTAGATTATTGTTTAATAAATCTAGAGGTGTATCACATAACAAAAATTGTACTACCTTGATATTAAATAAACAAATATAAAGCCATGGTTAACTCAGGAAAAGTGAACATTAAAACCAAATCAGAAAGGAGCTCAAAAACTCTCATAAAAGCCTATGCCTTAAGACATATTGAATATCTCCTAGAAACAGAGACTGGGGGAAAACTCAGACTTCATTGTCTATATTTCACTTACTCATAATGATTAAAAATAATTTTATTAGCTTGAACAGTAAGTACTTTGAGAAATAAAACAAAATAAGGCTATAAGTCTAGGAATTATAGAAAAATGTTTAATTAGTAACTTAAATTAGCAAACAAGACAATTTTAAAATTAGAACTACTCTATAATTCAAGAGCTAGATCCAAATATTAGTGGATAAAAGAATAAATTTCTGGTGGATCACACAGTAAAGAATCCACTTGCAATGCCTGAGATCTGGATTTGATCCCTCGGTTGGGAAGATCCCTTGGAGAAGGGAATGGCAACCCACTCCAGGATTCTTGTCTGGAGAATTCTATGAACAGAGGAGCTTGGCAGACTATACAGTCCATGTGGTCGCAAAGAGTTGGGCATGACTGAGTGACTAACACTTTCCCTTTCAAAGAAGGAATTAGCCAAAGGAATCATTTTATTTTATTTGCTTTTCAATATAACGATTCACAGTTTTTAAAGATTTCACTTCATTTGTAGTTATTATAAAATATTGACAATACTCCCCTTGTTGTACTGAATCTTTATAGCTTATTTTATACTTTATAACTTGTACCTCTCACTATCCTACACCTTTATTTCTCTTGCTCCTTTCTATCTCCACTGGTACCACTAGTTTGTTCATTATATATATGAATCTGTTTCTTTTTTATTATACTCATTAATTTGTTGTACTTTTTAGGTTCCACATATTCCACAAATATCATACAGTATTTGTCTTTCTCTGTTTTACATATTTCATTAGCTTAATGCCCTCTGAGTCCATCCATGTTGCTGCAAATGGCATAATTTCATTCTTTTTTATAGCTAAGTATTGCATTGTATATATTGTATATACATTGTATATATATGTCACATCTTTATCCATTCATCTGTCGATGGACACTTAGGCTACTTCCATATCTTGGTAATTGTAAATAATGCTGCTATGAATATTGGAGTGCATGTACCTTTTCAAATTAGTGTTTTTGTTTCTTTTGGATATATACCCAGGAGAAGAATTGCTGGGTCATGTGGGGGTTCCATTTTCAACTTTTTGAGAAACCTCTATGCTGTTTTCCATAGTGGCTGCATCAATTTACATACACAATGATAGTATAAAAAATTCCCCTTTTCTCCATATCTTTGACAATATTTGTTATTTGTCTTCTTTTTGATGATAGGCGTTCTGATTGGTAATGCATTATTACAGTTTTGATTTGTGTTTGTCTGATGAATAACAATGCTGAGATTCTTTTCATGTGTCTGTTTGCCATCTGTATTGTCTTTTGGGGAAAAATGTCTATTAGGTCTTCTGCCCATATCTAAGGCTTCTCTGGTGGCTCAGAGGTAAAGTGTCTGCCTGCAGTGCAGGAGATGAGGGTTCAGTCCCTGCGTGGGAAAGATTCCCTGGAAGAGGGCATGAAAACCCACTCTAGTATTCTTGCCTGAAGAATCCCATAGACAGAGGAGCCTGGTGGGCTATAGTCCATTGGGTCTTGAGAGTTGGACATGACTGAAGAGACTGAGCATGTATGCACACCCATTTTTAATTAGATTTTTTTAAATGTTGAGTTGTATGAGCTGTTAATATACATTAGATATTAATCAGTTATCAGTAGTGTCATTTGCAAATACTTTCTCCCATTTAGTAGATTTTGTTTTTTCTATGGCTTCCTTTGCTGTACAGAAGATGCTAAGTTAATCAGTTCCCATTCATTTATTTTTAGTTTTATTTATTTTACTTTAGGAGATAGATAAAAAAATACTGTTATGATTTATGTCAAAGAATGTTCTTCCTATGTTTTCTTCTTGAAATTTTATACTATGCAGTCTTATAAACAATTTGAATTTATTTTTGGATATGGAGTTAGGGTTCTAATTTCATTCTTTTACATGTAGTTGCCAACCCAGTTTTCCCAGCACCACTTATTGAAGAGACTGTCAGTTCTCCATTGTATATTCTTTCCTCCTTTATCATAGAGTAATTGATCATAAGTGTATGAATATATATCTTGGCTCTCTAAATCATTTTAAAAGGCAAAGAAATCAGTTTGAAAATTCTCTAAATATTAGTAACAAAAAGGCAAATAATACTCATAAATATCAATGACTCTGAAGGCCTGATAAATTTCATCAGTAATCAAAAACATACTAAAAGTCACAAATTACCCCTTTCTGCTCAAATTTGCAAGCAATAACAAAAAAAGATATTTCAAACTGTGGTCACATAATAAACCACAGACAGTGTTGTGGGAGTGTTGCATGGAGATTGCATTTCTGTTTTTATTAGTTTCTTGAGCAGGCAGACTTGTGCTGTCAATAGCACCACTTTTCACTGAGACTGGAAAAAAAGCAGTATTATTATAGTCTTACATAATAAGTTACCTCTTTGATGCAACACTCCTGAGCTTATCTAGAGCAAGATCAGCAACCTTGTCTGCAGAGAGAAGACAGAGAGACAGTGAGGTTGGCAAGTTTGCCTCCCCAGGGGACACTGCTGGTCAGGGGGTCATTGGCTGACAAAGCTCCACTAAGGATCAGGCCACTTCGTTTGAGGAAATTGGCTGCATTCCTTTTTGTTCAGAACAGAGAGAATCCCTATCCCTGCTTTCAGTCAGCCCTAGCTGGTTTCTGAGATTTAGACACCTGAAGGATGAGAGAGAACAGGAGGTTAATTCAGCAATTCTGTAAATAGTTCAGTACCAGAAGTGTTTGCCAAATAACAAAGCCACTGCTTTCCCCAGAGACAGGGAAGTGAAGACAAAGTATTTTAGAAACACAAAGTGCAATCTGATGAGGATGGTGTTGGCATTTGGCCAAGCATGAACTCTACAAAGACCATAAGGCTGGGCCTGCCTGTGGCTTTCTTTATAGCTTTAGTTCTCTGGATTAAACTGTACTGGTCCATCAACTCAAGAATCTTAGATGTGCCCCTCTCTTTTAGTCCTGTAGTCTTTTTTTATGGATACCTTTCTAGGAGAACAGATGACAGTCATTAGCCTATAACTAAGAGTGAATTTCAACAGGACAGCCAAAGCAATTACTTCAGTGTGAAAGGATAAATGTTGACATATCACAAGCTAAAATGGCTCCTGGAGCAACTCTGGAAATTCAGAATAAACATAACAGGGCCACTTGAAGAATGGAGATTATAGAATTTGGGGAGATTGACTACTAAAAGATGGGATATGCCATCTGCTATTCCAGCCAGGAGCAGCTGTGCATGTGCTTATTGCATTGAATAAGTCTGCAATGCTGCCTAGTGGAAGCCTCAGTGAAAAGGCAGTTTCTTAAAACTTGAAAATATTTCCTTTGAAGAGAGAGAAGGTTGGTGAATTTAGGCTTCTTCCATACTCTGATCTGGTTCACCAGAGCAGCCAGGATGCTCTTAGGACTTGCAATGGACTTGCCAGGTGACACTGGTGGTAAAGAACCTGCCTGCCAATGCAGGAGACATGAGAGGTGTGGCTTTGATCCTTGGGTCACAAAGATCCCATGGAGGAGGGCATACCAACCCACCACAGTGTTCTTGCTGGGAGAATTCCATGGACAGAGGATCCTGGTGGACTACAGTCCATAGGGTTGCCAAGAATCAGACAAGACTGAAGCAACTTAGCATACACACACAGAGAGCTGGCAATAGTCAGGATATGGAACCCCTAGAACACCGCTACGTGCCTGTAACTGTCAAGAACACAGGAAGTATAGTATCATGCTGTGAGTGGGACAAGAGACATTGAAGTCACAATTACAACATTCATCGGAGATGTTTTGAAGAAACCCATCAGATGAGCCAGAGAAACACTGCTGTAAACTCCCACTATTAGACATGTCCTATCTTGAGATTTAGCACATGGGCTCTCAGTGTACATATGAAAATGAAAGTCACTCAGTCATGTCGCACTCTTTACGAACTCATGCACTATACAGACCATGGAATTATCCAACCAGAATACTGGAGAGAGTAGCCAGTCCATTCTCCAGGGGATCTTCCCAACCCGGGAATCAAACCCATGTCTCCAGGCTGAAGGCAGATTCTTTACCAGCTGAGCTACCAGGAAAGCTCGCAGTGTATATATAATTGGGGGTGTCTGCTGAGTTCACAATTACTCATAATCAGCCAGGGGAAAAGTACTCCATCCTTGTTTTCTGCTTTCTAGTCAAAATCATGGTTATGTACTAATGCTAATGCACTATAAAGTGTGACTAAGAGGTGTGGTCTTTCAGTGTTTTGCTATTTGTGTGTTTTCTGCATGTTTTCTTTCTTTGAGGGGGTGGGCGGTTTCTGTGCCAACTTAAAGAATATTTAAAAATAATGTGCCTCTCTTATTCATTACAAATGGCAAACAACAGTGGCCACAGGACTGGAAAAAGTCAGTTTTCATTCCCATCCCAAAGAAAAGCAATGCCAAAGGATGTTCAAACTCCTGCACAATTGCATTCATCTCACACGCTAGCAAAGTAATAATCAAAATTCTCCAAGCCAGGTTCACAACAGTGTATGAATTGTGAACTTCCAGATGTTCAAACTGGATTTAGAAAAGGCAGAAGAACCAGAGATCGAGTTGCCAATATACATTGGATCATCAAAAAGCAAGAGAGTTCCAGAAAAACATCTACTTCTGCTTTACTGGCTATGCCAAAGCCTTTGACACAGTGGATCACAGCAAACCGTGGAAAATTCTTAAAAAGATAGGAATACCAGGCCACTTTACCTGCATCCTGTGAAATCTGTACGCAGGTCAAGAATCAATAGTGAGAATTGGACATGGAACAACAGACTGGTTCCAAATCAGAAAAGGAGTAAGTCAAGGTTGTATATTGTCACCTTGCTTATTTAACTTCTACACAGAGTACATCATGTGAAATGCTGGGCTGGATGAAGAACAAGCTGGAATCAAGATTGCCGGGAGAAATATCAATAACCTCAGATATGCAGATGACACCACCCTTATGGCAGAAAGTAAAGAAGAACTAAAGAGCCTCTTGATGAAGGTGAAAGAGGAGAATGAAAAATTGGCTTAAAGCTCAACATTCAGAAAACTAAGATCATGGCATCTGGTCCCACCTCATTTCATGGCAAATAGTTGGGGAAACAGTGAGAGACTTTATTTTGAGGGGCTTCAAAATCACTGCAGATGGTGACTGCAGTCATGAAATTGAAAGACCCTTGCTCTTTGGAAGAAAAGCTATGACCAACCTAGACAGCATACTAAAAAGCAGAGACATTATTTTGCTGACAAAGGTCTGTCTAGTTAAAGCTATGGTTTTTCCAGTAATCATGTTTAGATGTGAGAGTTGGACCATAAAGGAAGCTGAGCACTGAAGAATTGATGTTTTTGAACTGTGAGAGTTCCTTGGACTGCAAGGATATCCAACCAGTTCATCCCAAAGGAAATCAGCCCTGAATATTCATTGGAAGGACTGATGCTGAAGCTGAAACTCCAATACTTTGACCACCTGATGCCAAAAACTGACTCTTTGGAAAAGACCCTGATGCTGGTGAAAGGCTGTTGCTGAAAGATAAGACGCCAGGATTCTTGGCCTCTGGAGGAGATGAATTCAATCCGGGGCCAGAGACAAGGCTGGATCACTCAGAGTTTTTGAGTAATAAAGTTTTATTAAAGTATAAAGGAGATAGAGAAAGCTTCTGACATAGGCATCAGAAGGGCACAAAAGAGTACCCCCCTCCTAGTCTTTAGTTGTATGTTATATAGTCACTCACAGTCTGTTAATGAAAGAAAGGAATGTCATACAATTTAGAATGGCACCAGGTAATTCATCCCTGGCCGTAAATCGATTGACTTGAATCTTGTAGAAGGGCAGAATACCAACAAATAGTTTTATTTACATAGATTAGGGGAACAATATCTGAGTAAGTAAGTTAGGCCGATTGGCAGTATCAACTTGAAGATAGAATCTGGGGTACATTAACATAGCTTAAGACAACATTTCCATAAGAAAAAGAAATGTATTGGTTAACTCAAGGTTTGAGAGTAGTTAGCTCCGGGTGAGACCAGGTGTCATGGCAACACAGCATTTTAAGAGAAACCTCCTTTTAAATTTGTATAGAGAAGAAAAAATGTCGCTGGTTTTTTTTTTTTTTTTTTTTTTCTTCTGCCGCTTAAGAGAGATAAAAATGTCTGGCACCTGCAGCCTCTTTCCTCCATTGGAGACCCCTGGCCTTCCTGCCTGTTACCTTCTCACTGGGAAAGATTGAAGACAGGAAAAGGGGACAACAGAGGAAGTGATGGTTGGATGGCATCAACATCTCAATGGACATGAGTTTGAGTAAGCTCCAGGAATTGTTGATGGACAGGGAAGCCTGGCATGCTGCAGTCCACGGGGTCACAAAGAGTTGGACATGACTGAATGACTGGACTGAACTGAACTGATTATTCTTTAAAGAAGGTTGCATCAATTCCAATAGTTTGGAGCACTGGAATTTTATTCCCAGGGATATTAAAGATTGTAGGATTTTGGAGAAATTGGGCTTTTCTTGTTTGTAAAGTGGAGAAGGGCTGTTGTTAAAGGGAAGATGGGAAGAGAGGACAGACGTCTTGGGAGAAAGTCCATATAATAGCAGAAGATGTGAAAATGTATTTCCCTGAAACTGATGGTACCCATAGAGTCTCTTGGAATGTAGCCTAGTTTAAACGCATTTGCCATGGGGGTTCAAATATTTGTAAAACTGAGTTTCAATAGTGATACTACATATTGAAAGCAGAAAATTGCCCTCTTTGAACCCAAAGAAAATTGTTTAGTTATCAAATCTCTGACTGCAAAAGAGAAAGAAGGAAAATTTGTTAGTCAACAAGGAATGAAACTCAAGATAAAGCTCAAAGCTAAGAGGCTGAGGTACTTTGGGGAAACTATAAAAGTTAGAGATAAGATTAAATATGACCTGAGTATAGAGGACCCAACTGGAAGAAATAAATAGAGCTCCATTCTCAGTCTAGGGAACCATCTGCAGCAGTGGTTTCCTATCCAAATTGCATATTAGAATTAAAATTCCTTGGTGGACTTTAAAAACTACCAATGCCTGGGGCTCACCCAAGACTAATTAAGTTAGAATATTTGTGACTGGGACTTAGGATTTGAATATTTGAGAATTTCCCAGCTGATTCTAAAGTGCAGCATAGTTTGAGAATCACACTGTTTTAGATCATTTTGATCTAGGAGAATTGTGTAATTGAACAAGACTTGATGAAATAGAAAAAGAGAAACTGCTTGTAGTTTGAAGATAATAGAAAAATGAAATAGAATAATGAGACTTATGGGCAAGAGTGAATTTTGCCCTACTCCCCCTTAAAATTTGAGAAAGAAGTTAAAAATTAGAAAGAATAAATGCATTTTGAAGTCATACTTCCTTATATAGCTGAGAAGAAATATATTTCAAAGGTGGGGCAAGAGTCATATTTTTATAAATGCTAAGCAAAAAAATTTAAGCAAATGTTTGTGCAAAAGCAGACTTTCAACAAAATTAATTATAATAGAAAAAAATGTGCTACAATAAGACAACTGCATTAAGTTGGCTCCCTATGATGGAATATAATGCAGTTATTAAAATATTTTCATATGACATTCAAACTTATATCCTAAACCATGAATACTTTTAAGGCACTGGATAATATTTCATCTAAAATATATTTGTGTTTATGAGTGTGTATGAGCATGCTTGAATGTGTCTGCATATATGTGAATGTATATGATTTCCAAAATATCAACTAAAGCTATTGATTGGTTTCTTAATTTTCTTTCTGTGTTTCTATATTTAGCTTTCTTATTCAATTGGACAATGAGAATGTCTGTTTAAATCTAAATGTTCAATATTTTTCAAAGACTGAGTAGGAATAAAATTAGTCACATCCTGGTGACTCATTGAGTGATACAAGTGTGGCCTATTTTAAAACAAATCTTCAAGATAAAGGATGCTCAATAAATGCTCAAATGTGTACATTTCTCTCAATTTCATACATTTGCTTCTAAGATGATATACCTAGAAAGGAGTGTATGTATGTGGGTGATTAATAATTTCCTGTAGGCATTTATTAAGTACATAATTGTAGTACACACTTATAGTAGCTTTTATGATTCAAATTTTCCTGAGTATTTTCTAAGAACATAGTTAAGCATGTGAAGCTTTTTAATGAAGTATTCTAGGGTACAGTATTCACTTTTATTTAAATAATAATATTTGATCATGATTAATAACTTTTATTTAGGTAAAAGAAAAATGAGAGAAAAATCTGTAAGACATGTATGTGTTACTCACTCAGTTTTGTCTAATTCTTTGCGACCCCATGGACTGTGGTCATGGGATTCTCCAGGCAAGATACTGGAGTGAATTGCCATTTCCTTCTCCAGAGGATCTTCCCAACCCAGGGATTGAAACCAAGTCTCCCGAATGGCAGGCAGATTCTTTACCATCTGAGCCACCAGGCATAAAACATTTTAAAAATCTATAAAATGATAGATTTTATATATAAAATATATACATAGTTTGATAATTGCTATTATTTTGTATATTCTCAGAATTTGTTTTAGAAATATACTTTAATCAGTTTTACTGATGTAGAATTGATATCCATAAAATTCACAAGTATGTCTATTAAGTTTTAAGAAACATATATAGTTGTGCAGACACCATCACATTCAAGCTATGGAATATTTGAAAGTGGAAGTATTAGTTGCTCACTCTTCTCCAACTCTCTGTGACCCCATTGACTGTAGCGCACCAGACTGGGGTTTTCCAGGCAAAGATACTGGAGTTAGTCACCTTTTCCTTCTCATCCCAATTCTGATTTCAATGGAATCAGATATTGTGTAGTCTTTTGTATCTGCTTCAATTCACCTAGCATAACATTTTACTAATCATTCGTGCTGTTGTGTGTATTAGTAGTTCAATATTCATTTATTTCTAGGTAATCTCATTCTTTGGGTAATCCGCAATTTCTTTACTCATTCACCTGTTGAAGGGCATTTTTTTTTTTTTAACCCAGCTCCAATATTTTGTCTATTAGGAATAAAACTGTTATTTATAGCCTACTATAATTATCTCTTTGAACATTTTTTTCTTGGATGAATACCTAGGAGCAGAAAAGCTAGGTCTTATGGTCAACATGTATTTAAACTTACATAAAATGGCCAATTTTTTTTTAATAGTTATACCTTTTTTCATTCCTTCCTAGACTGAGTGCTAGTTCTTCCATATTTTCATCAATAATTTACAATTTGTCTTTTTTTTTTTTTTTTTTTTACTTTTCACTAGTTTAGTGAGGGTGAAACAGCATCTCATTCAACTTTTAATTTGTAACTCCTTAATGATTAATGATATTGGATTATCTTCACATATTTATTTCACTGGCTTATTGTTCATCCAGATCAGTCAGTTCAGTTCAGTCGCTCAGTCGTGTCTGACTCTTTGCGACTCCATGAATCACAGCAAGCCAGGCCTCCCTGTCCATCACCAACTCCCTGAGTTTACACAAACTCATGCCCATCGAATCGGTGATGCCATCCAGCCATCTCATCCTCTGTCGCCCCCTTCTCCTCCTGCCCCCAATCACTCCCAGCATCAGGGTCTTTCCCAATGAGTCAAGTCTTCTCATGAGGTGGCCAAAGTATTGGAGTTTCAGCTTCAGCATCAGTCCGTCCAATGAACACCCAGGACTGATCTCCTTTAGGATGGACTGGTTGGATCTCCTTGCAGTCCAAGGGACTCTCAAGAGTCTTCTCCAACAACATAGTTCAAAAGCATCAATTTTTCGGCACTCAGCTTTCTTCACAGTTCAACTCTCACATCCATACATGACCACTGGAAAAACCATAGCCTTGACTAGAAGGATCTTTGTTGGCAAAGCAATGTCTCTGCTTTTTAATATGCTATCAAGTTTGTTCATAGCTTTCCTTCCAAGGAGTAAGCATCTTTTAATTTCATGGCTGCAATCACCATCTGCAGTGATTTTGCAGCCCCCCAAAATAAAGTCTGACACTGTTTCCACTGTTTCCCCTCCTATTTCTCATGAGATGATGGGACCAAATGCCATGATCTTAGTTTTCTGAATGTTAATCTTGAAGTCAACTTTTCCACTATACTCTTTCACTTTCATCAAGAGGCTTTTCAGTTCCTCTTCACTATCTGCCATAAGGGTGGTGTCATCTGCATATCTGAGGTTACTGATATTTCTCCCAGCAATCTGGATCTATGATCTATGATTCAGTCCAGTTCAGTCGCTCAGTCGTGTCCGACTCTTTGCGACCCCATAAATCGCAGCACACCAGGTCTCCCTGTCTATCACCAACTCCCTGAGTTTACTCAAACTCATGCTCATCGAGTCGGTGATGCCCTCCAGCCATCTCATCCTCTGTCGTCCCCTTCTCCTCCTGCCCCCAATAACTCCCAGCATCAGGGTCTTTCCCAACGAGTCAACTCTTCGCATGAGGTGGCCAAAGTATAGGAGTTTCAGCTTCAGCATCAGTCCATCCAGTGAACAACCAGGACTGATTTCCTTTAGGATGGACTGGTTGGATCTCCTTGCAGTCCAAGGGACTCTCAAGAGTCTTCTCCAACACCATAGTTCAAAAGCACCAATTTTTTGGTACTCAGCTTTCTTCACAGTCCAACTGTCATATCCATACATGACCACTGGAAAAACCATAGCCTTGACCAAATGGACCTTTGTTGAGATAGTAATGTCTCTTCTTTTGAATAGCTGTCTAGGTTGGTCATAACTTTCCTTCCAAGTAGTAAGCGTCTTTTAATTTCATGGCTGCAGTCACCATCTGCAGTGATTTCAGAACCCAAGAAAATAAAGTCTTAGTCTACTTTATGTCAATATACACTGACTTAATGATGTCGCTTTATACTAAGTCTTGAGATCAAGTAGCACTTGTTTTTTAATTTTTTTCCCTTTCCTAAAATATATGCTATCTATTATATTTCCATGCTCATTTTAGAACTGGCTTGTCAAAAGTATGTAAAATAAAATTTTTCTGGGGTTGTGTTGTATATATAGAAAAATTTGAGTAAAATAAATATCTTAACACCACTAAGTATTTTTTCTTGATTATCTATCTATGATCATCTACTTAGAGCATCTTTAATTTCTCTCAGTAATGTAGTTTAAAGTATATAGATGCTACACACATTTTCTTAAATAAATTCCTAAGTATTTGTTGTGTTTTTTTTAGTATTAATATAATTATACTATTTTATTTAAATTTTAATTTCCAGTTTCCCTTCCTATTATGTAGAAGTAAAATGTGTTTATATATTGACGTTGTTTCTTGCAACTTTGAATATTACTAAACTAACTTGTTCAAGAAATTTGTTTCTAGATTTTTAAAAATAATTTTCTCTGTCATGTAATTTGTTAATAGAGTCTCCCTTTTTAATTATATATCTTTATGTTTTTATTTGTTTTTGCATGGCACTGACCATAACATAAAAGAAAATTAAAAAAAAAAAAATCATTAGAGTGTACACCCTTTTATTGTTTCTATTCTCAGAGAAAAAATTTCAGTCTTTAACTATTTAGTATTATGTTAACCATAAGTTTATTGCAGATGTCCTTTTTTGGGCTGAAGAAATTCTCTTTAATACCAGATTTTGGAGAACTTTGTTTATAAACTTATAAATGTATATTGAATTTGTCAAATCTATAATGGAAATTATGTTTTTAAAAATGTTGTTAACATTTTATTACATTGATTTTATCTTGATTGATTTTAAAATGCTGAACCAACTTTGCACTAATGAACTAGAAAATGAATGAATTGAAAGTAGAGACAGTGAATGTTGTGTTGGCTGTGGATTAACTATATAAATGAGATAGAAGCATTCTAGCAATGAAGGAATTAGAATGAGTGGATGGAAGGCTAAGAGGTACTGGTTGAAGTATGGGGTGTTCGCTATTTATATTCTGAATATGAGGTAGCTAGTGATGATGATAAATTTTGACATATGTCCTGGCAATTGAAAGAAATGTTCATGGAAATTGAAGAGGTCACTATACTCAGAAGCTAAGGGAATAGAAATATATACACTTGAATACAATTATCACCAAAATAAGATGGTAATTGTGGGGTAAAGAGGAAGGCACTGATTTAAAACTGAGCATATTCAATTAATAAGAAATAATCAGAAGGTGAATAGATGTAAAAAAGAATGAGAAGAGGGTGTCCCCGGAAGTCAAAATGAGGCTTAGACTCATTCAAACTTAAGACAGTTGAAATAAGTTTCTAGGAAACTGACTTTTGCTTCACTTAGCCTTGTGAAAACTACCAAGGTATATGTTCGCTTTATTTTATACCAGTTACTTGCAACTGGTGGACAGACAGGCTCACCAGCCAGAGTTTCCATGACAATTCGCTTCCTGAGTATTGATAGCAGACTTATGATGCCTCATGAGAACCCTTAGTTAAATTTACAGGGGTTAGTAAAAATCAGTCATTTTTAAAAATTAAATTATATATACTACTACTTAGTTATATTAAAACAAAGCTAATACTCAAATTCATCATTATTAAGTTCTTAATTACCATACTACATTTTGCCATTTCTTCTGACCTTGGGATTATGTCCATTATACCTATAAGACTTAAAAGCTGTATATCAGTTTGCTTCTGCTCACCTCTTCCCCTCTCTACACTGAGTAGCATTACACTAACAGCTTAAAAAGTGACCATATTGTGAGTCTTTACCCATATAAATTGTCAAATATTACCAATCTAAGCTTTCCATACTGGTTGGTTGATTTCTAGGCTTATTAAAAAGTGACAAAATACCCTGTTCATGTATATTAAAGTTTCTGCATCTGTGGCCATTAAAATGTCACTATTGCAACTATTTTGAGAATATTTTTCTATTTTTTTTGAAAGCCACTATCTAATTTAGCAAAGAAGTCACACACACCATTGCAAAATAATGCAGTTATGAGATATATTTCTCTGTGGTCTCTGTTGTCCTACTTATTTATGTAAATAAAAATATCAAGCAACATCCGGTATTCTTTGGAGGACTTTTCTCATTTGCAAACCCAGTTGGCTAGAAATACAAGAATTCAGCAATAATGAACAAACACTTTCTGTAAGAATCAGTGGTGATATAGAATTTATAATAAAGATTGTGGTATATTTTATTATTCTTTATATACTGGGTACTACCCCACCTTTTTATGAGTAACATTAATAGCAACCCTTTTACACTGTGTGTATGAACACACATACCCACACACCACCTAGTTTGTATGTGATAGGTTCTCATCAGAGTGCTGATACTTCAAATGCTGTTTGCTATAGAAATAAAATAATTGGGGCAAATGATGGCATTAATCAGCAGATTCTCTACCCAAAGAGGAATTCTCTTCCAATGTGAAGAACCTAATTTTTAATTTGTTTTTCTGCCAGGTTTGTGGGGACCACTCTCTTTAATTGTGTAAAGCTGATGCATTTGGAGCCTGCACTCCGCAGCTTTCTCTACCAGCAAGCTGGGTAGTTATTGCAACTGTCTCCAGGCCTGGATATATGGCAGAACTCTGCAGTTTTACTTGGAGCTCACAGTAATTAAAACATTTTATTGTGAATGGCGGGGGATGGCGGGGTAGAAAAAGACGAAAAGAGCTCTGGAAAAAAAATTCCTTTTTCTCTTTCTTTTTGGGGAGGCAAAATTTTATTGGCTTGAAAAATCTTCCATTTGAGAGGGAGAGTGTTCTCAGGGAAAATCTTCGAGCCTCCAGTGCTGAAGACATGGCAATGATCCTTGAGAATGTAACATTTATTATCCCATGATTTTCATAATTCATTCTGGGAACATTTTTGTGATGAACAAAAAATCATAGAACTAAAGTCACATCAAACTGCTCTTTTATTTGCATGTCTACAATATCATAAGTCACAAAATATCAAAATACCTCTCAAAACTCACTTTTCTTTTTTACTTTTCTACTCAATAGTTTTAAACACTGACCCTCTCTACTCAAAACTTTACAGACAAAAGTTCTTTCTTTATTAAAATCATCTTTTCTTCATCAATTACTGCTCTCTAGGATTCCTGCCTAAAGAAAGGGAATGAAGAGACAGGTTAAATGAAAAATATGTCCTTGAGCCAGATAGCCCATGTAGATATCCTGATTCTACCACTTAGTAGTTTTATTGCAGGAAGGGCCTTCCTGCAGGGCCTTCCTTTCAGGGCCTGAAACTGGGCTCTTGTCTAACACTCAGAAATGAATTGTCTGAGGAGACACATGTGCTGACAAAGCAAGAGATTTTATTGGGAAAGGGCACCCGGGTGGAGAGCAGGAGGGTGAGGGAACCCAGGAGAACTGCTCTGCCGTGTGGCTCGCAGTCTTGGGTTTTATGGTGATGGGATTAGGTTCTGGGTGGTCTTTGGCCAATCATTCTAATTCAGAGTCTTTCCTGGTGGCGCACGCATCGCTCAGCCAAGATGGATGCTAGCGAGAGGGATTCTGGGAAGTGGACGGACACGCGGTGTCTCCTTTTGACCTTTCCCGAATTCTTCCGGCTGGTGGTGGCTTATTAATTCCCATTCCTTATCAGGATCTCCTGTCATAAAACGACTCATGCAAATGGTTACTATGGTGCCTGGCCAGGGTGGGCAGTTTCAATCAGTGTGCTTCCCCTAACAGTTTTGTAAACCTCCTAGTGGTTTCTTATCTTTAAACTAGGCTAATAATACTGGGCTTTCCAGATGGTGCTAGCGGTAAAGAACCTGAGTGTCAATGCAGAAGACATAAGAAACACTGGTTGATCCCTGGGGTGGGAAGATCCCCTGGATCTTCCACTCCAGTACTCTTGCTTGGAGAATCCTATGGACAGAGGAGACTGGCAGGCTATAGTCCATATGGTCTCAAAGAGTCAGACATGACTCAAGCAACTTAACAGGCACGCAATAATAACATCAGCTCAAGGGTCTGTTGTAATGATCACTAAAAAGGGCTAAAAAAAAGTTTGACATAGAGAAAATTTAAGAAGTATCAGCTATTATGTACCTTTTCTTCTTTCCTTCTGACTGACTGGTGAACAATTTCTGGCAAGGAGATGGGAGGGATGCAAGATTTAAATAGAGGAAGCAACCCTGGGAACCTGTTTAAAATATTACTATTAAAATCTGCAAAAAATGTATTTAAGGAGCCCATGAAGAAAAAAAAAAGGGTGAATTTCAAAATTAGAAGTTTTAGAGAGAAAGAAAACCCCCTCTTCAGTGCTATTTATGCTCTGGTTTTACCTCACTATTGAGCAACTGGAGAGACACATTATTGTAAAATTCTTCATCATTTTGTGCATTTCAAATATTTTACTTTTTGTTAAGATTTACATCACTTTCCAAAATATTGTATTGGATTTTAAATAAGAAACATAGTATCCTTCAGTCTTTTGCCTCAAGTGGTGTATATGTAATATACAGCTCTCTTCCCTCATCAAATGCAGCTTAATCACACATTATAAAGGAATCCCCAACTCCAGACTTATATGTCTTCATTACAGCACAAAATAATATATTTAAAGTCACATGTATCTGGGCACTAGGGTTAATATACTTGTGTTGAAGTTCAAATGTTTTCATATTTAATTTTAAATTGTGTACTAATACCTCCATTGTCTTCCCTTGGATCAGATGGTAAAGAATCTTCCTGCAATGCAGGAAACCAGGATGTAATCCATGGGTCAGGAAGATTTCCTGGAGGAGGAAATGGCAACCCACTCCAGTATCCTTGCCTGGAGAATTCTATGGACAGAGGAGCCTGGTAGGCTACAGTCCATGGGGTCACAAGAATCAGACATGACTGAGCGACTAACACACACACTAATATCTTGGGCAGGGAAATCCTTAGTTTCTGCTTCCAATTTGCACAAATAATTGATGGTTCATTAACAACTCTGTGGGAACACTGCAAAACACATGCCTGCATAAGAAAAGCAACTAGATGTGACAGGAAGAATAAAGTCTGTGTCAATCATATTGAAATCCTCTATGACATTTCAAATGAGAAGTTAGAAAACACTTTGAGTGATAAATTCACATAAATAAAATGAAGTTAATAAATTATGCTTGTTAAGGAGACTTATAGTTTCAAATTCGTATAATAAAAAGATGATTCTTTTGCTTTTGTTTTACCCATAATTTTTTTTCTGTTGAAATATATTTGTTCAAATGTCATTGCCTATATGACTGGAGGCCTGTTGTGCCTGTGTGTTAGTCACTCAGTCATGTCTCTTTGGGATATCATGGACTGTAGCCCACCAGGCTCCTTGGTCCATGAAATTTTTCAAGCAAGAATACCAGAGTGGATAGCCACCAGGGAAGCCCAAGAATTCTGGAGTGGGTAAACTATTCCTTCTTCAGGAGATCTTCCCAACCCAAGGATTGAACTTGGGTCTCCTGCAGTGCAGGCAGATTCTTTACCATCTGAGCCACCACAGAAGCCCAAGAGGCATGTTATCTCATCATAATTTTAGAATATTAGATAATGTGATGAAAAGCAATAATTAAAAAACTATATATTTGCCTTTTCAAGTATTTCAGAAGTGAGCTTTACCATTTTAGTCAACTTGTTTCAACAAATCTAATGTTAGAATATAGTTTTGAGAAATCTATTTTTAAAGGAATGACATATGTAGATCACTATTTTAACAATGTGTAATTTAACTTGCAAGGTATTTTGCAGCAAGCAAGCTGTGGTCAGACTATTTACACAATCACTTGTGCTAACAAATAACTTTATACTTTCAGAGATTTCCAATTATCAGGAAGGGGTGGCTTGTTATGACACTGTAATTTAAAATCTGGGAGAGCAAGCAGTATGGCAATAATCATTTGATGAAAAAAACTGGCATATTTTTTCTTGATGCATTTTTAAACTCTTCCTCCCATGGCAATGTTTTTACATGGTAAAATCCAGGAATTGAAACTCAAGTATTCTTTATGATATGGAAGAAAAGTAGATTCTTTCTTATTCTTTGGTTATTTAAGCATGAAACTGTGACTTACTCCCTAATTCATCTGAATACATGGGTACACGAACTAGACATTTACATCAGAGAGCTCTCTATGGTGTCAAGGCACACGCTGGGTAAAATGTAAATGGAAGTCATAACTTGCAATGCTTTCTGTTTTTCGACCTCCTACCCTGGCCATACCTCCCATCACTTCCCTTCCACACACGCACATTTCAACTGTGCTAAATAAAATACTCTACCCACGGGCTTCCCTTGTGGCTCAGAGGTGAACACTCTGTCTGCCAATGCAGGAGACACAGGTTTGATCCCTGATCTGGGAAGACCCCACATGCCATGGGGCAACTAAGCCTATGCGTCACAGCTATTGAACCTATGCTCTACAGCCTGGGAGCTACAACTCCTGAGCCCACATGTTGCAACTCCTGAAACTCGCCTGCCCTAGAGCCCATGCTCAGCAACAAGAGAAACCACTGCTATAAGCCCACACACTGTGACTAGAAAGTATCCCATGCTTGCCTCAACTGGAACAAAACCCATGAAGTAACAAAGACCCAGCACAGCCAATAAATAAATAAATAAACAAAGGTTAAAAAAAGAAAGAAATTGCACTACTTAAGTGACATCCTTTTTGGGGTTATTGTCACAGCCTTTCTAGGGGCAGGTTGCACTAATAAATTATCTATTCCCTAGGTAAACTGATAGCTAACCTTTCTTCTTCACTGATTTACTCCAAGCCATCCTTACAGAGTCAGCTCAGGTACTGCATCCCACAGGAAGTATTTTTGTGGACCATGACCTTCTCTTACAGGAGGTAAATTATCCTCCATGCTTCTGCCTCTGACTGAGCACTTATCACTCCATATTGTAACTTCAGTGAGATGCAAATCTGTGAGAGGATTATGTTTTACATCTTTATATGCCTTTCAAGCCCATACATAGTAGTATGATACATGACTTCCATCTCCTCCTCTTGCTTTGACAATTTCATTTACTTCTGTGACTTTAGCATCCATCTGTTTACCTAAAACTCCCATCAAAATCTCCCAGCCACAGTTCTCTCCTGAATTGTAGACATACATAACTGAAGTATACACTGGAAATGTCTACTTCAAAACTCTTCACAAACTCTTCAAAATCAACAAATCCAAAATGGAGCTCATTTTTCTTTCTGAAATTTAGATTGACTACTCCTCCAAAGTTTCTCTCAGTGAATACCACAAGAGCAAAATGATTAAATGACTGGGCTGTCAAGGTCTGCTATTTATACTAACTGTTATCTTGAGCAATCTCTACGTCTCACATTTCTTAACTGCAGAATAAGGGTAATAAAAACACTTCCTTCAAATGATTGTGGTGAACAGTGTTAGTACATATGTTAGAACATATGTAAGTCACTTCTGTTACTGCATGGCAAATAGTATGTGGTCAATACATATGAACTTTATTTCAATTCAGCAAGTTACTTAAGCTAAAGTCCTGAGTCATCTTTCACTACTGTTTCCTCTTGCCCTTCCCTCCACACATCATTATATATCTTATCTATATAGATATATACATATATATATATATATATATATATAACACACACACACACCTATATATATAGTATGTGTGTATATGCAATATATATAAACTTGTCAAGAACATTTCTGTCTCTTAAATTTTGTCACATCTCTTAATCTCCATTGTCTCCATTCTACTTGAAAGCCACCTGAGCCTCTCACTTAACTTATTC
Source organism: Muntiacus reevesi (assembly GCF_963930625.1). NCBI lineage: Eukaryota > Metazoa > Chordata > Mammalia > Artiodactyla > Cervidae > Muntiacus > Muntiacus reevesi. The sequence goes on along the minus strand of NC_089256.1, from coordinate 3,945,016 downwards.
TTAATAACTTTCCAGCTCACTCCATACTGCACTTCTTCACCACACTGCAGGCTATGTGACTTTAACACACACCTCAACACATGACTAGGCTGTTTATGATCCTTCCACCTTCTCTTTGAGGTTAATATAAGCCTAAAATGCTGCATCTCCTGACTCCCTCCAAGGCTTGGCATTTGCTCACTTCACCCTATTTTCTTCTGTTATCCCCAACTCTGCCTCCCTTTCCCCTGCTCTATCCACCTACATTTTTATTCAATTCCTCTAAAACACCTGACTCTTGCTCACGTCTCTGACTTGGCTTTCATACCATGTTGTTCCTTTTCTTAGAATACATTTCTTCCCTACTGAAGAAGATTCTCAGGGATTGAGTGTTCAGCTTCCTGCAGAAGCCCAGGTCTCTCTTAGAACTTAGTTGTTTAGTGGCAATAATATTTGTTCAAACTACAACACAATCTCTATTAAGCAGGGCCAATATATTTTTTATTTGTGTATGTTGTCACTTCACTCATGCCCGACTCTTTGCAACCCTATGGACTGTAGCCTACCAGGCTTCTCTGTCCATGGGATTCTTCAGGCAAGAATACTGGAGTGTGTTGTCATGACCTCCTCCGGGGTATCTTCCTGACCAAAGGTTCGAACCCACATCTCTTATGTCCCCTGCATTGGTGAACGGGTTCTTTACCATTAGCACTACCTGGGAAGCCCATCTTTCTTATTACCTCTGTCTTAACAGTGACTACTAGAGTACTTACTTAACTCATAGTGAAAAAAAAATTGGATGACTTAATGGGTCCAAATAAAGACATTTCTGGTAGATGATCAACAAGTAAATTTTTTATCATTTTTTTTTCAAAATAAATCTATTTGGGTAAAATTCACAACTTTTTGGTCAGAAGGAAATATCTCCAAACAAAAGAGCAACATTTGTGACATTGGTATTCTTGATTAAAAATAAGGATTTCTGTTTTTACATTTAAAGATCTTGGAAGATACCATTACATCCCTAACGATACATAAAAAGCTAGATAGACTGAAATACCAACACTTTTTATTGGATCCCTAAGAGAAAGAGAGGACACAGTGCAAACTGCTATCTCTAAGACTGAAGATAAAGTGAATACGGGGAGTCATGGCTTCCTGGAGCAGACACCCAGGAACAGAAGCCACTGCAGAAAACAGTGTCAGGATAGGATCAGGGAACATGACCCAACCAAGTGTGGTCTACAAACACACAGCATATATTGACATCTGTGCACTGCTATGTGTAAAACAAATAGCTAGTAGGAAGTTGTTGTATAGCACAGGGATCTCAGCTGGGTGCTCTGTGGTGACCTAGAGCGGTGGGATATGGGGTGGGGTGGGAGGGAGCCCACAAGGAGGGGATATATGTATATAAATAGCTGACTCACTATGTTGTATGGCAGGAATTAACACACCATTGTAAAGCAACTATACCCCAATGTGAAAAAAAAAAATCTAAAATTTTTAAAAATTAAAAAAAAAATGAAAAAAATTTAAGTGGATAGAGAGAAATACACCATGCTAACAATAACTCAAGAAACCAAGAGTAGCTATATTAATTTTAGACAGAGCAAGCTTAAAACTAAGGAAAGCTTCTATAGATTAAAAAGGCATTACATGATGATAAGAGGGGTCAACTCTCCAAAAAGACATAGCAACTCTTCAGATGTGTACATGTAAGAACAGAGCATTGAACTGCATGAGGCAAAAACTGATAGAACTACGAGGAGAAACATATTTTCAGTATCATAGTTGGAAACTTCAACACCTGTCTGTCAGAAATGGACAGATCCGGCAGACAGAAATCAGTCAGGACATACCTGAAAATCACACCATCAATCAGTTAATATAAATGACTCCCTCATCCATCAGCAGCAGAATTCACATTTTTTTCAAGATCACATGGGAACATTGATAGACCAAGATACATTCTAGGCCATGAAACACAATTAACAAATTGAAAAAGAATATAAGTTATGCAAGATTTTCTTTCAAACCACAATGGAGTTAATTCAGAAACAATATCAGAAAGATAACTGGAAAATCTCAAAATACATAAAGATTAAATAGTGCTAAAAAGAAATGAGCTACTACGCCATGGAAAAGGCATGCAGGAAACAGGTGCATATTACTAAGTGAAAGAATCAGTCTAGAAGGCTGCATACACTCTGATCCATCTGCATGACATTCTGAAAAAGGCAGAACTATGGAGACAATAGAAAGGTCAGTGGTTGCCAGGAATACTATGGTATGGGGAGAGGGAGAGAAAGGAATAGTCCAGCACAGAGGATTTTTTAGGGCAATGAAAATACTGTGCATGATATTATAGTGATGGATATATTTCATTATACATTAGTCCATGCCCACTGAATGTACAACACCATGGGTGTTGCACTGTGGACTTTGAATGACTATGATCTGTCAAGATAGGTTTATTTTAGGTAAAAAAAATATATACTATACAGTTGAGTTATGTTGATAATGGGGGAGGCTATAAATTTATGAGAACAGAAAATATACTGGAAATGTCTACCTTCTTCTCAACTTTATTGTAAACCTAACACTGCTTTAAAAAATAAAGTCTTAAAAAATAAGGTTATATACACTATATAACAGGTATATAGTATATAAATACTTGAACTTTCTCAGAAAGTATGAAATAGTTCTGACATTGGGAAAATCTCCCAAACTTCGGTAATTAACATGGTGATCTCTGAAACTGGGTCTGCATTCAAACTAATGATTTGCTTCAAAGCCTGTGAGTTTAACTAATGCATTACATTATAGTTACATAAAACTGCTCTATTACTTATTTGCACTTGAGATAACAATGAACCTTTGTGGTAGTACATTAATACAGTACATGCCTTTGATTTTCTATATTGGTATATTTTCCTGCAGTTGAAAATAGGTCATCTGTATTATCTTAAATTAGGAGAAAAATTATTCCTTCCAGTCTCATATTTATGGTTATACCTAGAATGGTTGGTACCATTTGGTACCCAAATAAAAGGGTAAAAAAGAGAAGTATGTAAATATATTACATGTAATGTCCCTTCTTCCCTATTTTTATAAAATAATCTAGATATAGACTCTCTCACTGCTCCCCGTGTGGGTGGAGCTTGGCAAGGCTGGTCGCCACACTGCGACTTGAGGATCTAGCTTTCCCCTCAGCGCTGTTGGACTGTTAAAATGACTCTTATGGAGCTCAAGTGAAGCGCTTGCACTTCAGCTATTAGTGTAAGCATCACCTGGCAGCTGCAAACAGAGTTTTGGGTCATGTCTCAAGTCTCATAGGTATTGAGCTTTGAACTGCTCTTTCTTGACCCTAAAAGAAGTTTTTGGAGCTAAGATCTGCATGTCCGCTGTTCAAACTGATGTTAGAGTGTGTGCAATTTGACTGTCATATTCCTGGTGGTCCTGTCGGTAAAGAATCCGCCTGCAATGCGGTAGAGCTGGGTTCAGTCCCTGAGTTGGGAAGATCCCCTGGAGGAGGGCGTGACAACCCACTCCAGTATTCTCGCCTGGAGAATCCCATGGACAGAGGAGCCTGGCGGGCTACAGTCCATGGGTTCCCGAAGAGTTGGACACTACTGAGCGACTAAGCACATTTTAATTTTTATGCCTATGTGAAGTTGATTGCCTGTTATAGAGACTACAGTTAAAAGTTTTCCTAAAGTAAAATTCAGGACAAAATATTTGTAGCCATTGTATCCACAGTAGTATTCATTATGTAAAAATTAATAGGGAAAACTATTATGTTTTTAATATGTATATTTAGAGCAAAACTAGCATACATATCGGAGAAGGCAATGGCAACCCACTCCAGTACTCTTGCCGGGAAAGTCCCATGGACGGCGGAGCCTGGTGGGGTGCAGTCCATCCGGTCGCTAACGGATAGGACTGAGCGACTTCACTTTCACTTTTCACTTTCATGCACTGGCGATGGCGAAGGAAATGGCAACCCACTCCAGTGTTCTTGCCTGGAGAATCCCAGGGACGGCGGAGCCTGATGGGCTGCCTTCCATGGGGTCACACAGAGTCGGACACGACTGAAGTGACTTAGCAGCAGCAGCAACAGCATACATATATTGATGATTTTTTTACATTTTTAATATAAATAATGGTTTAATTTAAGCTGCAGATTGACTTTAGATCTGGACTGTATGAACAGTGTTTAGAGAGTTTTTTAAGAGCATGGATAAGAAAAATACAATTCTATCTAGGGTAAAATATCCTTTCATAGGGGAGAAGACATTTGTCCTGGAATTTTTAGGATGTGTACAGTTTCAGAGGGGCAGCAGTGATGTCATTTCAGGAATGGAATCATTTTCAGGAAAGGGAAAATTGGGAGAAAGTCATGAAAATTAAGGGTCCATGTCACTGCTGTGGTGGACCAAGTATTACAGGGTGGGAGCTTTCAGAAATCAAGAGTCAGAGTTTCACAACAAGTAATCAAGTAGTTTTTACATAAACATCAACATTATCCTATCTGCGCTTCCGTGAGTTATCAGTCCCCATGTGGAGAAAGATTTTGAGATAAATTGAGGGCATGCATGTGTACTCAGTTGCTCAGTTGTGTCCAGCTCTGTATGACACCATGAACTGTAGTCTGCCAGGCTCCTCTGTTCTTGGAATTTCTCAAGCAAGAATACTGGAGTGGGTTGCCATTTCCTCCTCCAGGGGATTTTCCTAACCCAGGGATTAAACTCGAATCTCCTGTGTCTCCTGCACTGGTAAGTGAATTCTTAACCACTGAGTCACCTGGGGAGCCTGTAAATTAAGGGCAGTAGATAACATTTTTAATAACCTAAATAAGCAGGCATTAGTGTATGTCAGTGTACAAAAAAGTAAAATATCAACAGAACCTTTCAGAGGTAGCATTTAAGGGGCTTATTAATGATGTGCCTATAAGCTTTACAGGTGAAGGAAAATTGCAGTCAGAGTTCATTTCTTCCTCATTTGATTTTATTAACTGGGAGAAATATTAGAAAAGAAGCAAGTTTCAGGAAAAATATAAAAAATCTTTTTGGGATGAAATTTTACTCTGAAAGGGTGTGAGACTTCTGTTGTCATCCCCAAACAATTTATGATAGATTCAATTCAGTCACTCAGTCGTGTTCGACTCTTTGCGACGCCATGGACTGCAGCATACCAGGCTTCCCTGTCCTTCACCAACTCCTGGAGCTTGCTCAACCTCATGTCCATTGAGTGAGTGATGCCATCCAACCATCACATCCTCTGTTGTCCCCTTCTCCTCTCTCCTTCAATCTTTCCTAGGATCAGAGTCTTTTTCAATGAGTCAGTTCTTCAAATCAGATATACATTGGGGCTGCAGCTTCAGCATCAGTCCTTCCAATGAATATTCAGGGCCGATTTCCTTTAGGATTGACTTGTTTGATCTCCTTGCAGTCCAAGGGACTCTCCAACATCACAGTTAATATGATGGAGATGGATAAAATTGTACCAAGAAGGATGAAGGATATTAGAATACTGAACAGTTAAGAAGATTATACTTTAAACTTTGAGAAGCTTGTAAATATATAAGCTTATAATATATATAATCTCCAAAGTAAGAGAGGAACCAGAAAATAAAGTGTAATGAATATAAAATAAAAATGAAAATAATTTTCAAGTAGGAGGAATTTTATGGACAAATTATATAATTTGAATGATTTGTATCATTTGAAATTCTGAAAAACAATCTATTGTTATGAAATTTCACCTACCTAATGAAAATTTGGTAAAAGGCTTGACTTGATTTTAAAAGAAAATTCAGTGGTGTACATGTTAAATTAAAATGCAATATATTATTTCCTATCATCAGTATTAGAAGTTCCTTGCATTACTGATATTTTAATTTGCTTATTTCTTTATCTTTGATGGTTAATCTCACATCCTAAAAACTCATTCATTATTTATTACAGGCAATGCAGAATTTCTGCAAATGCATTTGCGGGACTATGCTTTAAAGAAAAGAATAGAATCTCTGTGATGTCTGTCATTCTTCCATTTCAAAGTACAAAATTCATGAGACAAAGATAGAATCATATTTTAAAATAAACATAAAACTTCAAAATCTTTCTTTTTGAGCAACTAATATACACCCTTATAATTATTTTTCTTTCTGGGAATAAAATCAAGACTTTTAGCATATAGTTGTAACCATGTTAATCTGAGAAAACTGGTGTTAATTATTTAATAAATATTTAGTAATTTGTCATTTCATATGTAAGCTCTTAGGTGCAAATTCACCAATGTAAGTATTTTATTATACATAAGAAACATGGAAGAAATGTAAGTTATTTGTGAAGATTTGTTCATTCTAATATTATTATATTATATATTTCCTGATATAATCTGATGACTCAGGTCATAAATATCTCTACAATGTGGGACACCTGGATTCGATCCCTGGATTGGAAAGATCCCCTGGAGGAGGTCAACCACTCCAATATTCTTGCTTAGAGAATCCCCATGGACAGAGAAGCCTGGCAGGCTACACTCCATGGGGTTGCAAAGAGTCAGATATGACTGAGTGACTAACCAGAGCACAATTTGTCATTTTGTATGTAAATTTTTAGATACAACTTCACCAATGTAAGTATTTTATTATACATAAGAAACATGGAAGAAATGCAAGCTATTTGTGAAGATTTATTTATTTATATCCTGATATAATTTTTTGCTGTACAAAAGATATTTTATATTTTATGAAAACTGATTTTCACCATCTGTCTGTTTCTTATTTTGTATTTTATGGTTTATAATAATTAGAGGGCATTTTTAATAAGCAAAATATTATTTTCAGTATGATGAAAGCACATGTACACACTGAAATTACTTCTGCATATGTTTGGATTTTTAGATTCTTTTGTGAGGGCCTATGGGATTCGATCCCTGTGTCAGGAAGATCCCCTGGAGAAGGAAGTGGCAATCCACTCCAGTATTCTTGCCTGGAAAATCCCATGGACTGAAGATCCTTGTAGGCTACAGTCCATGGGGTTGCAAAGAGTCGGACACAGCTGAGCGACTTCACTTCACTTCACTTCACTTCATGGGATTGAAAGGAAAGAAAAGAAAATTTAAAAGTATTTGAAGCTTTTTTGCAATATCCCTGGGTTGGCTGCTTTATCACAATCTATCACAGCTAATGAGAGTCATCTAGAGTCTAGTGTAAAGATAGGAATCTAGTTCAGCACAATGACTGAGTTTTGCTGAATAGAGTCCTGGCATGGAGAAGAACTGCTTGAATGCAAAATTGATGTATAACTTCATACTCCTACATCTCACTTGATCACCTAAAACCTTCATTTCCTTATCTATATAGCAATTATAACTACCACACCTACATGTGGGTTAGTTGTAGGATTAATTAATAAATGTGCATATAATAATTAGTAGAGTCCTATTCAGCCAGTCTCTTAGTGACATCTCAGTGGTAAGATGGTATAATGTGAATGATATATATGTGAACTCTGTTTTTCCTTGGGAAAGACAAAATTCTGCATTTGGAGGCTCTTATAGCTAAGGTGTGGTAATAAAAACCTAAACTCTGAATAGAGCAGTTGTTTTTTACTGTGTGACATCAAATAAGTCATCATGGATTCTCTTTTTTTTTTTCTTTCTAAATGGAGAGATGTATTGCCTATGTCCCTGGCTGTCATGTTTGGGAACACTAGTAATTTGTTTAAAGGAGAGGGGATCATGGAGAAGAAAGTTTAAAAGTGGGCCATGGGATTGTAGTCAGACAGGAAAAAAAGGACGCTGGAGAGAATATTTGGTAGTTTTGGTCTCCAGACTGAACCCAGAGAGTAGATTTTCCACATTTTTCTCATAACTTAGCTACACCAATGAACTGAGACCTGGAAGAAATGCATTGCCATATTGTCAACCTAAGAGGGTAGCATGTAAGAGTCCCCATAGCCTGGACATCTGAGGGCTCCCTTGTTAGATAGTAGCAAATTTACATCATGAGCACCATGTTGTTCTATGGCAGATGACAAGGCTTACCAAGCAGGGAAAGCCTTATTAGAAATCCAAGATACTTGGATTTCTATACACACTTTCAAGTTCCCCCTAAGCATGGGTAAAATGTCCACAAATGGCTAAGAAATAAATTTGGAGCATTGGAGGGAGCCAACAGGGTTTCTATGTAGAGGTTAGAGGCATAGAAGCAGTTCAGTTCAGTTCAGTCGCTCAGTCATGTTCAACTCTTTGTGACCCCATGGACTGCAGCATGCCAGGCCTCCCTGTGCATCACCAACTCCTGGAGTTTACTCAAACTCATGTCCATTGAGTCGTAATGCCATGCAACCATCTCATTCTCTGTTGTCCCCTTCTCCTCTCACTTTCAATCTTTCCCAGCATCAGGGTGTTTTCCAATGTGTCAGTTCTTCACATCAGATGGCCAAAGTATTGAAAGTTCAGCTTCAGCATCAGTCCTTCCAATGTATACTTGGGGCTGATTTCCTTTAGGATGGACTGGTTGGATCTCCTTGCAGTCCAAGGGTCTCTCAAGAGTCTTCTCCAACACCATAGTTCAAAACCACCAATTTTTCTGTTCTCAGCTTTCTTTAGAGTCCAACTCTCACATCCATACATGACTACCTAAAAAACCATAGCCTTGACTAGATGGATTTCTGTTGCCAAAGTAATGTTTCTTCTTTTGAATATGCTGTCTAGATTGGAAGGAAGGTTTTCCTTCTAAGAAGTAAGCGTCTTTTAATGTCATGGCTGCACTCACCATCTGCAGTGATTTTAGAGCCCCCCAAAATAAAGTCTCTCACTGTTTCTGCTGTTTTCCCATCTATTTGCCATGAAGAGTTGGGACAAGATGCCATAATCTTAGTTTTCTGAATGTTGAGCTTTAAGCCAACTTTTCACTCTCCTCCTTCACTTTCATCAAGAGGCTCTTTAGTTCTTCTTCACTTTCTGCCATAAGGGTGGTGTCATCTCATATCTGAAGTTATTGATATTTCTTCTGGAAATCTTGATTCCAGTTAGCTTCATCCAGCCCACCGTTTCTCATTATATACTCTGCATATAAGTTAAATAAGCAGGGTGACAATATACAGCCTTGACATACTCCTTTTCTTTTTGAAACCAGTCTGTTGTTCCATGTCCAGTTTTAACAGTTGCTTCCTGACTTGCATACAGATTTCTCAAGAGGCAGGTCAGGTGATCTGGTATTCCCATCTCTTTCAGAATTTTCCACAGTTTGTTGTGATTCACATAGTCAAAGGCTTTGGCATAATCAATAAAGCAGAAATAGATGTTTTTCTGGAACTCTCTTGCTTTTTTGATGATCCAATGATGTTGGAAATTTTATCTCTGGTTCCTCTGCCTTTTCTAAAACCAGCTTGAACACCTGAAAGTTCATGGCTCATGTATTGTTGAAGCCTGGCTTGGAGAATTTTGAGCACTACTTTGCCAGTGTGTGAAATGAGTGCAATTGTGCAGTAGTTTGAGCATTCTTTGGCATTGCCTTTCTTTGAGACTGGAATGAAAACTGACATTTTCCAGTCCTGTGGCCACGGCTGAGTTGTTCCAATTTGCTGGCATATTGAGTGCAGCACTTTCACAGCATCATCTTTTAGGATTTGAAATAGCTCAACTAAAATTCCATCACCTCCACTAGCTTTGTTTGTAGTGATGCTTCCTAAGGCCCACTGGACTTCACATTGCACGATGTCTGGCTCTAGGTGAGTGATCACACCATCGTGATTATCTGGGTCATGAAGGTCTTTTTTGTATAGAAGTGGAATTGAGTATAAATGGTACTTTGATTCATTGACATTTAATTATACCCTGGTAGCTCAGCTAGTAAAAAAATCTGCCTGCAGTGCATGAGACCCAGTTTTGATTCCTGGGTCAGGAAGATCCCCTGAAGAAGGAATAGTTTACCCACTCCAGAATTCTTGGGTTTCCCTGGTGGCTCAAATGGTCAGGAATCTGACTGCAATGTGGGAGACCTGGGTTCAATCTCTGGGTTGGGAAGATTCCCTGGAGGAGGGTATGCAAACCCACTCCAGTATTCTTGCCTGGAGAATCCCCATGGACAGAGGATCTGGGCAGGCTACAGTCCATGAGGTCACAAACAGTGAGACACAACTGAGCAACTAAGTACACATACCTGTAAAATGGGGCTTCAGTGGTAAAGAATCACTTCAATGCATTAGACAAAAGAGTTGTGGATCCAATCCCACAGTTTCGAAGAACTCTTGGAGCAGTCATGGCAACCCATTCCCCTATTCTTGCCTGGAGAATCTCATGAAGAGAGGAGCCTGGTGGGTTGTGGTCTATAGGGTTGGAAACAGTCAGACATGACTGAAGTAATGGGGTGTGCACGCATGCGCATGCACGCGCGCGCACGCGCGCGCGCGCGCACACACACACACACACACACACAACTATAAAATGCAGAGTTTGAAAACTTCCATTTTGTACTTGGTGCTTTCCTGTGAATTATCTCTGAAATGATCACAATACGACTATAAGTATATGACATAATTTCCTTTTATTCCCAAATTGAGGAAAATTAAACTTCTCAAGTGTAGATAATGTACCCAAAATGAAAGAGTGAATTAATAATACACCTGAAACTCACCTGTTAGATCTGCCTAACAGAAAAAGCCATTACTTTTCATTACACTACTCTGAGTTTATGAAAGTGCTTTATAAAATGAAGGGTGTGACAATACACAAAAATAAACCCTAAATGGATTAAAGATCTAAATGTAAGACCAGAAACTATAAAACTCCTAGAGGATAACATAGGCAAAACACTCTCCGACATAAATCACAGCAGGATTCTCTATGACCCACCTCCCAGAATATTGGAAATAAAAGCAAAAATAAACAAATGGGACCTAATGAAACTTAAAAGCTTTTGCACAACAAAGGAAACTATAAGCAAGGTGAAAAGACAGCCCTCAGATTGGGAGAAAATAATAGCAAATGAAGCAACAGACAAAGGTTTAATCTCAAAAATATACAAGCAACTCCTGCAGCTCAATTCCAGTAAAATAAATGACCCAATCAAAAAATGGGCCAAAGAACTAAACAGGCCTTTCTGCAAAGAAGACATCCAGATGGCTAACAAACACATGAAAAGATAGATGCTCAGCATCACTCATTATCAGAGAAATGCAAATCAAAACCACAATGAGGTACCATTACACGCCAGTCAGGATGGCTGCTATCCAAAAGTCTACAAGCAATAAATGCTGGAGAGGGTGTGGAGAAAAGGGAACCCTTTTACACTATTGGTGGGAATGCAAACTAGTACAACCGCTATGGAGAACAGTGTGGAGATTCCTTAAAAAACTGGAAATAGAACTGCCATATGACCCAGCAATCCCACTCCTGGGCATACACACTGAGGAAACTAGATGAAAGAGACACCTGCACCCCAATGTTCATCACAGCACTGTTTATAATAGCCAGGACATGGAAGCAACCTAGATGCCCATCAGCAGACGAAAGGATAAGGAAGATGTGGAAAATAAATGAGATATTATACTATTTTTCTCTTTGAAAATGTATGCCTTCTTCCACCTTTAGTATATTGGATGTATAACTGAAGTCACTAAGTGACATATCTTAACTATGTGGGAATTAAGTAAATGGTCACTAACACTTTATTTTTGAGAAGTTGTGGCAAAACTTAGAAAAAATGCTGGTTCTGAAGCTAGAACTGGCTTAAATTCTGACTCTGAATGAATCTTTCTAGTCTTGGTTTCCTCCTTTATCAGATAAAAAAAAAAGGAACAAATCCCACATATGATAGTAATGAGGATTAGGTACATTTAATGAGACACATGTAACTACCAAGTTAATGTTTGGGCTTACAATTGATAGTCAGTAGCTGCTGGAAATGACTAATATTGTTTTGTGAAGTTGAATAGCTGGTAAATGCATTGGCAGATATAGACACAGAAGTAAAATATTTCATACTACATATCAAATCCAAATGTGTCCCCAATTTTTAGCTCTCTTTGAAGCCAGGAGTAATCATGTGAAAATTCATGTCATTTGTAGTCAAAAAATAGTTGAATCTTGGACAGAGAATATCTTATCTTTGGAAGAAAAGCTTCAACAACTGTTCCCTGTCTGGTTGTTGTTCACGGATTTTCTTTCATTATCATGGATGTCTGCTGGGGAGAAAAGAAAGGCCTTTTCTTAACAGCCCCCTTCTTTCCATTTCCTTCTTTTTCAACTCAAACCCATGAGCATCAACATTGGGGTCATATAGAAGTAAGAAGCAATAAGTGAAATTTCTCCAAATTAGAACTTTAAAAATGTGCCTTGTCCCTAAGTGGTAGCTTAATTCTCTCTTATATGACAACCAAAAAAGTAAACTACAAGGAAATTTAAATCTACATCTGCATTTATATAGCAGTTAAGTAATCCATATCTTTAATATAGAGAGATAACAAAAATAAATAATAAAATGAATTGCTCCCTCCAGAAAGCGAGCAAATGTCTTAAAAAAATAATCTCCCCAATAGTAGATACTAAAGTCCCAGATACAAAAAAATGAAGATATTCAAGATGTACTAAATGTACAAAAATGTATGCTTCAAAAGAACATAGTATATTATAATGTTTCAAAGGGCAGAAAAGGGAGGGAGGAGCTAAGATGGCGGAGGAATAGGACAGGGAGACCACTTTCTCCCCTACAAATTCATCGAAGGAACAGTTGAAAGCTGAGCAAACTCCACAAAACAACTTCTGATCGCTAGCAGAGGACATCAGGCACCCAGAAAAGCAGCCCATTGTCTTCAAAAGGAGGTAGGACAAAATATAAAAGATAAAAAGAGAGACATTAGAGTTAGGGATGGAGACCCATCCTGTGAAGGAAGTCGAAATAGAGAAAGTTTCCAAACACCAGGAAACCCTCTCACTGGTGGGTCTGGGGGAAGTTTTTGAATCTCGGAGGGCAACCTAACTGGGAGGAAAAATAAATAAAACCCACAAATTACATGCCTAAAAGCAAGTCCCAGCAGAAAAGTACCCCAGATGCTCATCCACCACCAGCAAGCGGGGCCTGAACAGAGAGGAGCGGGCAGTATTGCTTAGGGTAAGAACTGGGCCTGAATGCCTTGAGGACAATTGGAGGGAGCTAATGTGAAATAGCAACTTAAACTGTGGGATAACAAGAGAGAGAGAGAAAATTATCCGGTGAAAAGCGCTAGCCAAACTCACTGCCGGCCTGTTCACAGAACAAAGGAAGGACTGAACAATTCCAGAGAAGAGCTAGCCAGCTGCGGACCAACCCATCCCTTGCCAGAGGCAGGAAGCTGGGGGGAGGGGGGTGAAAGGGGCAAACTCGGTCCCAGAGACAGCATCCCCTATCAAACTGCAAGCAGGCTTCCAGTTTCTAACCAAGACTTCCTGAGATTGTGGATGGTTGACATCCACTGGGAGGGTCACAGCTAGAGAACAGCTCTCCGGAAGAAACAAGGCCCACCTGACTGGCGCGCACGGAAACTGAATCTGAGACCATGGAGGGGAGAAGGCGCACCGCACCCGGGGAGAGTGCGCCTGTCAAGCTCCTGGCTGCCTGAGCTGCTAGGGCTGGGGAGGGCACAAAACGCAGGCCCAACCGAGTCTGCGCTTCTGTGGAGAACCCGAAAACTGGAACCGTATGCAACTCAGGGCCCGCTCCCTGTAGAGCAGCCTGGAGCCTGAGCAGTGTAGACAGGGAAAGCAGACGAGCTGTGAGTGGGGGCAAACCCAGTGTGACAGGAACACTGCGAGTGCTCCCCACACACACCAGTGATATTTGTCTGCGGTGCCCTTCCCTCACGGCTGAACAAGCGAACCTAAGCAAGAGACCACCTCCGCCCGCTTGTGTCAGGGCGGAAATTAGATACTGAAGAGACCTGCAAACAGAAGCCAAATAAACAAAGGGAACCGCTTCAGAAGTGACAGGTGCAACAGATTAAAATACCTGTAGTTAAAACCGACTACACCGGACGGGGCCTACAGATATCAAGAACTATAAGCTGGATGAGGAGATATCTGAAACTGAACTGAACCCACACTGCCCACAACAGCTCCAGAGAAATTCCTAGATATATTTTTACTATTATTGTTTTTTAACTTAAATAAATTTTTTTCTTTTTTATCTTTTATTTTCTTTTAAAATTCCCTATTACTCCTCTATTACTCTTTAATTTTCATTTTCATTTTCATATACTTTTACTATTTTTTAAATTAAATAAAATTAAAAAAATGTTTTCTTTTATTTTCTTTTAAAGTCCTCTATTACTCCTTAATTCTCATTTTCATTTCACTATAACCTTGTAAAAAAAAGACCCTGTTTTTAAAGCAAACTTATTATATATTTCTAAATGTTTTGTGTTTTTGTTTTTAGTATTGCATTTTTATGAGTCTAACCTCTACTCTAGACTTTTAATCTTTGTTTTTCACTGTTTGATATCAATTTTGGACATTTAAGAATCCAATATTCAGTACCCATTTTTACTCAGAAGTGTGATGATTACTCTCTCCTGCTTTTAACTCTCCTTTTTCTTCCCCAGATCACCTCTATTTCCTCCCTCCCCCTTCTGTTCTCAATCCAATTCTGTGAACCTCTGTGGGTGTTCTGGGCTGTGGATAACACTTAGGGAACAGAGTACTGAGTAGATCTGTCTCTCTCCTCTTGAGTCACCCTTTTTCTCCTCCTGCTCATCTCTATCTCCCTCCTCCCTCTCCTCTTCTTCATGTAACTCTGTGAACCTCTCTGGGTGTCCCTCCTTGTGGAGAATATTTTCAGCATTAACCTAGAAGTTTTATTATCAGTGTTGTATAGTTGGAGAAGTCTTGAGGCTACTGGAAGAATAAGACTGAAATCCAGAGGCAGGAGACTTAAGCCCAAAACCTGAAAACACCAGAGAACTCCTGACTACAGGGAACATTAAGTAATAGGAGATCATCCAAAAGCCTCCATACCTACACTGAAACCAACCACCACCCATGAGCCAATAAGTTCCAGAACAAGACATACCACACAAATTCTCCAGCAATGCAGCAACATAGCCCTGAGTGTCAAAATACAGGCTGCCCAAAGTCACACCAAACACAAAGACCCATCTCAAAAACTCACTACTGGACACTCCATAGCACTCCAGAGAGAAGAAATCCAGTTCCACGCACCAGAACACCGACGCAAGCTTCCCTAACCAGGAAACCTTGACAAGCCAATCGTCCAACCCCACCCACTGGGAGAAACCTCCACAATAAAAAGGAACCACTGACCACCAGAACACAGAAAGGCCACTCCAATCACAGCAATCTAAACATGATGAAAAGGCAGAGAAATACCCAACAGGTAAAGGAACATGAAAAATGCCCACCAAGCAAAACAAAAGAGGAGGAGATAGGGAATCTACCCGAAAAAGAATTTAGAATAATGATAATAAAAATGATCCAAAATCTTGAAAACAAAATGGAGTTACAGATAAATAGCCTTGAGACAAGGATTGAGAAGATGAAAGAAATGTTTAACAAGGACCTAGAAGAAACAACAACAACAACAACAAAAAAATCAATTAAAAATGAATAATGCAATAAATGAGATCAAAAACACTCTGGAGGGAACCAAGAGTAGAATAACGGAGGCAGAAGATAAGATAAGTGAGGAAGAAGATAAAATGGTGGAAATAAATGAAGCAGAGAGGAAAAAAGGAAAAAAGAATCAAAAGAAATGAAGACAACCTCAGGGAACTCTGGGACAATGTGAAATGCCCCAACATTCAAGTCATAGGAGTCCCAGAAGAAGAAGACAAGAAGAAAGGCCATGAGAAAATACTCAAGGAGATAATAGCTGAAAAATTCCCCAAAATGGGGAAGGAAATAGTCACACAAGTCCAAGAAACCCAGAGAGTTCCAAACAAGATAAACCCAAGGCAAAACACCCCAAGACGCATATTAATCAATTTAACAGAGATCAAACACAAAGAACAGATATTAAAAGCAGCAAGGGTGAAACAACAAATAGCACACAAATGGATTCCCATAAGGATAACAGCTGATCTATCAATAGAAATCCTTCAGGCTAGAAGGGAATAGCAGGATATACTTAAAGTAACAAAAGAGAATAATCTACAACCTAGATTACAGTACCCAGCAAGAATCTCATTGAGATATGAAGCAGAACTCAAAAGCCTTACAGACAAGCAAAAGCTGAGAGAATTCAGCACCACCAAACCAGCTCTTCAACAAATGCTAAAGGATCTTCTCTAGACAGGAAACACTGACAGGCTGTATAAACGCGAACCTAAAGCAACAAAGTAAATGGCAATGGGACCATACCTACCAATAATTACCTTAAATGTAAATGGGTTGAATGCCCTAACCAAAAGACAAAGACTGGTTGAATTGATACAAAAACAAGACCCCTATATATGCTGTCTACAAGAGACCCACCTCAAAACAAGGGACACATACAGACTGAAAGTGAAGGACTAGAAAAAATATTTCACACAAACGGAGACTAAAAGAAAGCAGGAGTTGCAATACTTATATCAGATAAATTAGACTTCAAAATAAAGACTGTGAAAAGAGACAAAGAAGGACACTACATAATGATCAAAGGATCAATCCAAGAAGAAGATATAACTATTATAAATATATATGAACCCAACATAGGAGCACCGCAATATGTAAGGCAAATGCTAACAAGTATGAAAGGGTAAATTAACAACAACACAATAATAGTGGGAGACTTTAATACGCTACTCACACCTATGGATAGATCAACTAAACAGAAAATTAAAAGGGAAACAAAAACTTTAAATGACACAATGGACCAGCTAGACCTAATTGATATCTATAGGATATTTCACCCCAAAACAATCAATTTCACCTTTTTCTTAAGTGCACACAGAACCTTCTCCAGAATAGATCACATCCTGGGCCATAAATCTAGCCTTTGTAAATTCAAAAACATTAAAATCATTCCAGTCATCTTTTCTGACCACAATGCAGTAAGATAAGATCTCAAGTACAGGAAAAAAAATATTAAAAATTCAAACATATGGAGGCTAAATAACATGCTTTTGAATAACCAACAAATCATAGAAGAAATAAAAAAAGAAATCAAAATATGCATAGAAATGAATGAAAATGAAAACACAACAACACAAAACCTATGGGACACTGTAAAAGCAGTGCTAAGGTGCTAATGCTAAGTTCATAGCATTACAGACTTACCTCAAGAAATAAGAAAAAAAGTCAGATAAATAATCTAACTCTACACCTAAAGCAACTAGAGAAGGAAGAAATGAAGAACCCCAGGGTTACTAGAAGGAAAGAAATCTTAAACATTAGGGCAGAAATAAATGCAAAAGAAACAAAAGAGACCATAGCAAAAATCAACAAAGGTAAAAGCTGGTTTTTTGAAAAGATAAACAAAATTGACAAACTGTTAGCCAGACTCATCAAGAAACAAAGGGAGAAGAACCAAATCAACAAAATTAGAAATGAAAATGGAGAGATCACAACAGACAACACTGAAATACAAAGGATCATAAGAGACTACTAACAGCAGCTCTATGCCAATAAAATGGACGATTGGGAAGAAATGGACAAATTCTTAGAAAAGTATAACTTTCCAAAACTGAACCAGGAAGAAATAGAAGATCTTAACATACCCATCACAAACACGGAAATTGAAAATGTAATCAGAAATCTTCCAGCAAACAAAATACCAGGACCAGAGGGCTTCACAGCTGAATTCCACCAAAAATTTAGAGAAGAGCTAACACCTATCTTACTCAAACTCTTCCAGAAAATTGCAGAAGAAGGTAAACTTCCAAACTCATTCTATGAGGCCACCATCACCCTAATACAAAAACCAGACAAAGATGCCACAAAAAAGAAAACTACAGGCCAATATCACTGATGAAAATAGATGCAAAAATCCTTAACAAAATCATAGCAAACAGAATCCAACAACATATTAAAAAAATCATACATCATGACCAAGTGGGCTTTATCCCAGGAATGCAAGGATTCTTTAATATCTGCAAATCAATCAATGTAATACACCACATTAACAAATTGGAAGATAAAAACCATATGATTATCTCAATGATGTAGAAAAAACCTTTGACAAAATTCAAAATCTATTTATGATAAAAACTCTCCAGAAAGCAGAAATAGGAGGAACAAATCTCAACATTATCAAAGATATATATGACAAATCCACAGCAAACATTGTCCTCAATGGTGAAAAATTGACAGCATTTCCCGTAAAATCAGGAACAAGACAAGGGTTCCCACTCTCACCACTACTATTCAACATAGTTTGGAAGTTTTGACCACAGCAATCAGAGCAGAAAAACAAATAAAAGGAATCCAGATAGGAAAATAAGTGAAACTCTCGTTGTTTGCAGATGACATGATCCTCTACATAGAAAACCCTAAAGACTCTACCAGAAAATTACTACAGCTATTCAATGAATATAGTAAAGTTGCAGGATATAAAATTAACACACAGAAAACCTTTGCATTCCTAAACACTAACAATGAGAAAACAGAAAGAGAAATTAAGGAAACAATACCATTCACCGTTGCAACAAAAAGAATAAAATACTTAGGAGTATATCTACCTAAAGAAATGAAAGACCTATACATAGAAAACTATAAAACACTGATGAGAAAAAATCAAAGAGGACACAAACAGATGGAGAAATATACCGTGTTCATGGATTGGAAGAATCAATATTGTGAAAATGAGTATACTACACAAAGCAATCTAGAGATTCAATGCAATCCCTATCAAGCTACCAACGGTATTCATCACAGAACTAGAACAAATAATTTCACAATTTGTAAGGAAATACAAAAAACCTCGAATAGCCAAAGCAATATTGAGAAAAAAGAATGGAACTGGAGGAATCAACCTGCCTGACGTCAAGCTCTACTACAAAGCCACAGTCATCAAGACAGTATGGTACAGGCAGAAAGACAGAAATATAGATCAATGGAACAGAACAGAAAGCCCAGAGGTAAATCCACGAACCTAAGGACACTTTATCTTTGACAAAGGAGGCAAGAATATACAATGGAAAAAAGACAACCTCTTTAATAAGTAATGCTAGGAAAATTGGTCAAACCCTCGTAAAAGAATGAAACTAGAACACTTTCTTATACCATACACAATAATAAACTCAAAATGGATTAAAGATCTAAATGCAAGACCAGAAACTACAAAACTCCTAGAGGAAAACATAGGCAAAACGCTCTCTGACATAAATCACAGCAAGATCCTCCATGACCCACCTCCCAGAATATTGGAAATAAAAGCAAAAATAAACAAATGGGACCTAATAAAGCTTAAGAGCTTCTGCACAACAAAGGAAACTATAAGCAAGGTGAAAAGACAGCCTTCAGAATGGGAGAAAATAATAGCAAATGAAGAAACAGATAAAGGATTAATCTCAAAAATATATAAGAAACCCTTGCAGATCATTTCCAGAAAAATAAATGACCCAATCAAAAAATGGGCCAAGGAACTAAACAGACATTTCTCCAAAGAAGACATCCAGATGGCTAACAAACACATGAAAAGATGCTCAACATTACTCATTATCAGAGATATGCAAGTCAAAACCAAAACGAGTTACCATTACACGCCAGTAGGATGGTTGCTATCCAAAAGTCTGCAAGCAATAAATGCTGGAGAGGGTGTGGAGAAAAGGGAACCCTCTTACATTGTTGGTGGGAATGCAAACTAGTACAGCCGCTATGGAGAACAGTGTGGAGATTCCTTAAAAAGCTGGAAATAGAACTGCAATATGACCCAGCAATCCCACTCCTGGGCATACACACTGAGGAATCCAGATCTGAAAGAGACTCATGGACCCCAATATTCATCACAGCAGTGTTTATAATAGCCCGGACATGGAAGCAACCCAGATGCCCATCAGCAGATGAATAGATAAGAAAGCTATGGTACATATACACAATGGAATATTACGCAGCCATTAAAAAGAATACATTTGAATCAGTTCTAATGAGATGGATGAAACTGGAGCCCATTATACAGAGTGAAGTAAGCTAGAAAGATAAAGACCATTACAGTATACTAACACATATATATGGAATTTAGAAAGATGGTAATGGTAACCCTATACGCAAAACAGAAAAAGAGACACAGATATACAGAACAGACTTTTGGACTCTATGGGAGAAGGTGAGGGTGGGATGATCTGAGAGAACAGCATTGAAACATGTATATTATCAAGTGTGAAACAGATTGCCAGTCCAGGTTGGATGCTTGAGACAAGTGCTCAGAGCTGGTCACTGGGATGACCCAAAGGGATGGGATGGGGAGGGACGTGGGAGGGGGGTTCAGGATGGGGAACACATATAAATCCATGGCTGATTCATGTCAATGTATGGCAAAAGCCAGTACAATATTGTAAAGTAATTAGCTTCCAACTAATAAAAGTAAATGGAAAAAATAAATAAATAAAGTCAAGGTGGGACCCTAAAAAAGTAAATAAATAAATAAAGGGAAGAAAAGAAGTATCAAAAACAAAATAATCATATATATAAACATTAATCTCTCCATGGTTATTCATAATGGTTTTTTATCTTATTTTTTTAATTTTATTTTTAATTTTATTTATTTTATTATAAGCTTCTTTAACTGTCTACATTGGCCATTTACTTCCTTTGTACCTAGGGAGAAGTTTTGAGGGTTATAATTCTCAAATTAAGTGAAATATATATTCTTTTTATTTCCCAAATCTTCCAGAGCAAAATGACTTACATTTTCTATATATTTTAAATAAATTTATATTTTACACATTTATTTTTTATAACAGACTTTTACGACTTTTTTTTCTTTTCTCCTCACCCTGTTTTCTTTACCATGGATTAATATAGTAGTTTTAGGTGCTTTAATACAATCAAATTAAATAATATTTTCCAATTATTTTAATTGATATATTAAATATTAGGCCACAGTGTATAACTGTATAAAATGCAAAAATGCTCAGAAAATGGTGTTTCATTTTTGAAAAATTACTGCTGAATGTGTTTTTATCATGTTCCTAAAGGATGAGGATATTTTACTGATATTTAAAAATAATAAATGTAAATACATATCTACCTATCTGTTTATATATACATACATATACATATAATATATATGTAAATATATATGCATATATTTATTGGATTGGCCAAAAGTTTCTTGGTTTTTTCATGTAAGATGACTCTATTTGCATTTAGTTGTCTTTAACTTCATTCAAAACGTTACGTTGTATTGTAACAGCTGTTGAATCAGCATACATTTTGTAAAGAAACATCAAAATTGAAAATTTTTGTGTAGGCATTTTAATATTAAAGATAGAAAAAAAAAGCAACATTCTCAGCATATTAAGCTGTATTATTTTAACAAAGGTAAAAAGCAACTGAAGCGCAGAAAAAAAAAAAAGAAAAAAGATTTGTGCAGTATATGGAGAAGGTGCTGTGATCAAACAATAGTGGTTTGCAAAGTTTCATGCTGGAAATTTGTCACTGGACAATGTTCCACAGTTGAATAAGCCAAATGAAGCTGAGAGTGATCAAAATGAGACGTTAACTGAACACAATCAACATTATACATGCAGGAGATAGCTGACATACTCAAAATTTCCCAGTCAAGCCTTGAGAAGCATTTGTACCAGATTTGTTAGGTTCATCACTTTGATGCTTCAGTTCTACATAAGTAAAGCAAAAAAACAAAAACAAAGACACAACAGCAACAAAAACTTTCTTGACTGTATTTCCAAATGTGATTCTCCACTTAAATGTAACAAAAACATTCTGATTTTAAAACAAATTGTGATGGCTGATGAAAAATGGATACTGTACAATAATGTGGATTGGGAGAGATTTGGGGGCAAGTGAAAAGAACTACCATCAACCAAACCAAAGTCCAGTCTCCATCCAAAGAATGTGATGTTGTATACATGGTGGGACTGGAAGGGAATCTTCTATTATAAGCTCCTTCCAGAAAAACTAAACAATTAATTCCAAGTACTTCTCTAAATTAGAAAAACTGAAGGCAGCACTTGATAAAAAGCATCTGGAATTAGTCAACAGAAAATCTTCTATCAGGATAATGTAAGAACACATGTCTCTTTGATGACCAGGCAAGAATTGTTAGATTGGCTGGGAAATTCTGATGCATCTGTAGTATAACCAGACATTGCACCTTCAGATTTTCATTTATTTTGGTCTTTACAAAATTCTCTTAATAGGAAAAATTTCAATTCCCTGAAAGACTGTGAAGCACTTGGAATAGTTATTTGCTCAAAAAGGTAAAAAAGTTTTGGGAAGATGAAATAAGGAAGTTGTCTGAAAGATGGCAGAAGGTAGTGGAACAAAATGGTGAATATTTTTTCATTTCCATTCTTGTTGAAAATGAAAACTGTGTCTTTTATTATTACTTAAAAACCAAAGGAACTCAGTGTGTGCTAAGTCACTTCAGTAGTGTCTGTTTTGCGACTTGATGGACTGTAGCCCACCAGGCTCCTCTCTCCATTGGATTCTCTAGGCAAAAATACTGGGATGTGTTACCATGCTCTCCTCAAGGGGATCTCCCCAAGCCAGGGATTGAACCTGAGTCGCTTGCAGTCTCCTGGATTGGCAGGCATGTTCTTGACCACTAGTGCCACCTGGGAAGCCCAAGGAACTCAGTGGGGAACCCAATATGATGAAACATTGCTTTTTCTCTTTCATCTTCAATATTAAAATAGCTATACAAAAATTCACCAATTTTGGTGATATGATTTTTTTCTTTTTTAATGCATGCTGATATGACAGCTGTCACAATGTTATAAAAAAATGTTTTGAATAATGTTAGAGAAAACTAAACACTACTAGGGCCATCTTACCAAAAATATGGAATGAAGCTTCTAGCCAACCCAGTATATGTGCATTCTTGGAACATGGTAAAAAAAAAAAAAAAGAATGATTATTGTTACAATAATTTTGTATAAAAATTACGAGAGCACATTTGAAGACAGTCAGAATTTTTCCCTGGCATAGAAGAGGAGCAAGGATCAATAACTAAGACTGAAAAATAAATTCTAAAATAGGAAAAGAAGGAAACACTTTCCTCCAAGACTAAAAATATACAAAGACTTGGAGGTCTAAAAACCAATTTTGATTTTGAAAAGTGATGATTTGTTTTTGGAAGTTTTTAATAAAAGAGATATCATATTGTGGAAATAGTGGGGTAGACCTCCTGGACTGGCAATTATTTAGGTTTCTAGTGTTTGAGGATGTGGTCTTGAGCATATAACTTAACCTCATTACATCTCAATTTCATTGGAACAAGAATACATCCCTGACAAGGTGGCTACAATCTATAACTATTATTTAGTTACTGCAAAAGAACTAGATAGCCTCATTTTATCTTAAATTACAATATTTTATTTGGAACAGTGCTTTCATCATTTAAAGGGTCATCAACTGGGATTCAACCTTACAGTGGTTCTCAATCTGGCTGCACACTAGAGTCACTTAGAAAGCATAAAAAAACAATGGTTCCATGACTTGTCTACAAACATCTGATGTAACTATTTATGGATGGAATCTTGATAATATTATTTCATTTTTAAAGCTTGATAATATTATTTCATTTCTGCCATATATCAACAAGCTTTAAAAATGATTGTGTGAGGTTTAGAAACATTATATTAACTCAGCTCTGAGGGCTATTCTTTTTCATTGATTCTGACAAGTAAGTTCATTTGTAGGTAATATGCATCAAAACATAAAATATACTTACAGTCTTTGTGAATAATATAGTTTCCAGTGAAAAATTTTTACTGTAAGATGTACAACTGTTAACAACTAGTTCAAATAGTTCTTGCTTCATGTTGTTAAATGTAGTATCAACTAACTGGACAAATCTTTGAGGAAATTAAATGTATGATTGAGGATTTTTAAAATTTATTTATTTTTAATTGGAGGATAATTGCTTTACAATATTATCTTGATTTCTGCCATATATCAACATGAATCAACCATGGATATACATATGCCCCCTCCCTCTGCCACCTCCCTCCCACCTCTTACACATCCCACCCCTCTAGGTTGTCATAGAGCACTGGATTTGAGGATTTTTACATAAAGTTGCTTCTTTGTCTAGCTTTTGCTAAGCATAGTGATGTTCTATTTTGAGCACAAAATAGATTACCAAGTTCTAGTGGCACAATAAATATCTTATCATGTCTGAAACTAAATGCTTTTATTGATGCCAACAAAATCTATAATGTAGGCTTTTAATAATTAACCACTCAAACATATATTGCCTCCAAGGCAGAACTTGGTCATGTTCAACCAGAAAGTCTGGTATCTCCCAGAGCAGTCTGCCAAGAACTCATATATGTCCTTTAACCATGCTTGGTACAGAGAGGGCAACGGCACCCCACTCCAGTACTCTTGCCTGGAGGGTCTCATGGATGGGGGAGCCTGGTGACCTGCAGTCCATGGGGTCGGTAAGAGTCGGATAGGACTGAGCGACTTCACTTTCACGCACTGGAGAAGGAAATGGCGACCCACTCCAGTGTTCTTGCCTGGATAATCCCAGGGACGGGAAGCCTGGTGGGCTGCCGTCTATGGGGTCGCACAGAGTCGGACACGACTGAAGCGACTTAGCAGCAGCAGCAGCAGCATGCTTGGTAAGTAAGTAAGTGAAGTCGCTCAGTCGTGTCCGACTTTGCAACTCCATGGACTGTAGCCTACCAGGCTCCTTGTCCATGGGATTTTCCTGGCAAGAATACTGGAGTGGGCTGCCATTTCCTTCTCCAGGAGACCTTCCCCGACCCAGGGATTGAACCAGGGTCTCCAGCATTGTAGGCAGATGCTTTTACCGTCTGGAGTCTCCCTATAATTTTCTCTGGACAGTTAAACTGTCACAGTTGCAGTTGCATTTTAGAAAATCCGTGGCATAATGTAATCTGAATTTGCAGAGGATAGGTATAAGAAACACTCATTTCTCTCCTTTTTACAAATGAGACAATGATTACTAATGTCTCTTTGAGAAGAAATAACACAATAATCAATACCATAAATTTTGTTTGAGAGTGAAAACAGTTCCAAAAATAACTTGACTAATTTGTGTTCTTTTCTATTAGAGTCAAATAAGTTGATGTAGTCTTTTTTTTATTTTTTGCGATAGCTATCAGGAAGCTCAAAATCATAGTAAATATACTAAAATTAGAAAATATCTACTGCATGGCAATATCTACTCCATTTCCTTCCCATCCTCTCTCCTTCCCCCAGTCTCTGTCGTTTTCTTTTTATTCCTCCCTTCCTCCTTTGGTCTCTCCCTTCCTTCCTTTCTTCCTCTCTCTCTTTCTTCCCTCTTTTCTACTCTCTCTTTACTCCTTTCCTCCCTCCCTCACCCCTTTCACTCTCGTTTCCTTTCTTTCTTGCTTTGTTAATATTTTCCCCTTTAATTTCACAGTCATTAGTGATCTCAGATTTTAACTTTCTTAGTATTATATTTTTAAAATGCTATGTAAAACCATGATATTGCATAAACAGGTGCATTGTTCTCATGTAAACTAATTCTGTATAGCTAGTACTAATGACCCAATGCACCAGTCTCCCATCCTTGGCTTTCCCTATGTTCTATTCCACTTCTCTCACTGCCTGGTAGTTATCAGATTAGGCATCATATTACAGATTTTTTTTTTTTTTTTTTTTTGCCCTTCTACACATATATATATGCTCCAATAGAAAATATTTAGTATTTCTGTGTCTTTGTAAACATAAACAGCATATCATAAATATAATTCTGTGACTTTTTAAGAAGTAAACTCCAGGAGTTGGCGATGGACAGGGAGGCCTGGCATACTGCAGTCCATGGGGCCGCAAAAAGTCAGACATGACTGAGCGACTGAACTGAACTGAACTTTAAGAAGTTTGACAGTATAATGGGCTCCACTTTCATCCATCTCATTAGAACTGATTCAAATGAATTCTTTTTAATGGCTGAGTAATATTCCATGGTGTATATGTACCATGGCTGATTCATGTCAATGTATGACAAAAACCACTATAATATTGTAAAGTAATTAGCCTCCAACTAATAAAAATAAATGAAAAAAAAAAAAAAACAAACCAAAAATAAAAGTTTGACAGTGTATCTGGAGGACACTACCATAAAATCTGTATAACTATCCATCTACCTAATATTTTAGAGACATTTGTTTTTAATTATGAATAATGCTGTATATTCCTCCTTTAACACAAGTGTGAATATTCATTATGGACAATACTAAGAAGTAAAATTGCTAGACTGTTGAATATTCACATTTATATTTCATCAGTCATGGTCAAATCTGTTACAAAAATGATCTAAAATTTAAAACAACACAGCTTTGCATGAAAGTACCTATCTTACCACAGTCCCCAAACCCTTTATTTATGTATTTGTTTTTTCTTAAGTTAGTCATGTGTCGATGGGCACTTGGTTATTTCTATGTGATGGCTATTGTAATAGTGCTGCTATGAACATCCGGTACATGTATCTTTTGAAATTAAATTTTCATTTTGTTTGGATACATGCACAGGAATGTGATTGCTGGATCATATGGTAGCCCTATTTTTAGCTTTTTAAGGAATCTCCATTTTGTTTTTCATAGTGACTGTACCAATTCACATTTCTACAAACAGTGTATAAGAGTTCCATTTTCTCTGCATCCTCTCTAGCATTTACTATTTGTAGAATTTTTAATAATGGCCTTTCTGACCAATGTGAGGTGATACCTCATTGTGGTTTTTATATGAATTTCTCTAATAAGTTAGTGATGCTGAGTGCCTTTTCATGTGACTGTTGATCATCTGTGTTTCTTTGGAGAAATATCTGTTTAGGTCTTTAAAATAATTGCCAGCTTAATGAGAAATGTATCTATCCATTTAACATCTACCTTGATCTCTCTGTAAACCTAATAATTACAATCTACTTGACTATTTCTCAGGATGAACATCTTTTCATATGATCATTGACGATTTTTATTTTACTTTGTGTCAGTTGTTTATACATATCCTTTGCTTAAGATTGTTATTTTGTAGGATTTCTACCAGTTTAATTTTAAATCAAAATACTAATCCTTAGTCTGTAATATGTTACACATTTCACTGATTTTCTAAATTTCCATTGACTTTGTGTCATCTTACAAAAGTTTAATGGAGAAGGAAATGGAAACCCACTCAAGTATGCTCGCCTGGAGAATCCCTGGCCAGAGTAGCCTGGTGGACTACAATCCATTGGGTCGCAAAGAGTTGGAAGTGACTGAAGTGAGTGAACACGCAAACATGCTTAGAAGTTTAAACTTTTTAACATGATCAACATTTCCATTTATTTTTGTTACATGCCTTATTTACCTAGTTTTTCTGTTCTCCATGAATATAAATAATTGCTGAAAATGGTAATTCTTTTATTGTAAAATTTTTCACATTTTCACACTTAGTACACTGACATACCTATTTTTCCATGCAAAATATAACATAGGGAATCTAACTTTATTCTTTTCATTTGGCCTTTCCTAGTATCTGAAATACAATTTTCTCTCTGTGGAGATAGCATACCACTTATATATTTATATGCTAATAATATAAATATATTAAGATATCTTAACTTATTAAGGTAAATATAACACATTTTTATGACACGTTTATTGCCAGTCTTCAAGCACATATTAAGCTTTAATTCATATATAATATTGAACAATACATTCCAAAGAAAGTATGTAATATCATTATCCTATAAATCTCTGACTACTGCAATGTTCTTTGGGAAGTGTGAAAAGTTTATGTTTGAATTTTGTCTTTCCTAACCTGTGAGAGTGAAAGTGAAGTCGCTCAGTCGTGTCCGGCTCTTTGCGACCCCGTGGACTGTAGCCCACCAGGCTTCTCCGTCCATGGGATTCTCCAGGCAAGAATAGTGGAGTGGGTTGCCAGTTCCTTCTCCAGGGGATCTTCCCGATCCAGGGATTGAACCCAGGTCTCCCGCATTGCAGGCAGACGATTTAACCTCTGAGCCACCAGGGAAGTAGATCCATTTAAAATGAACTTTATTGTGCAGTTTGATTCTTTTTCTCCTTTGCTTTGAGCCTACTTACTCTGTATATATCCTGGAATTGATAATTCCATGGGACTTGAAAGAAACTGGAATAAAGAGCAGCTGATTTTCAAGATTTAGTTTCCTGTTTGATAACCTTATCAGTACACTACCAGATGCTACAGTAATCATTTTCTCCACTGAAGCAGCTGCGATTTTTTTGTGGAATATCTAATTGGTTATCATGAGGGCTATATTACTGTCAACTGTAGGGAAAGTCATTGAAATTGCATTAAAATAAGAACTGGATTATTGCTACATGGGGCCCTAGGAAGCTTTGAGCACTTTTAATTGACTTGGAGCCAAGAAGAAAAAACAGCTAGACAAGTCCAAATTTATGTCTGCTCTTCATAGTTAGGGTTAGAAGAATAGAAAAGCCTAGTAAGCGTTCATGTTAAAAAATAAATTATTATTTAAAAATGTTTTCCAAGCTTGCATAGCAATGGTGACTTAAATAAATATAAAGGAAAATGAAATTTATTGAAAAATAACTAAGACATTAAAATAAAAAAGAAGGGAAAAGAAATTGAGCATTTGTCAAGCACAGCCTTTCAGACCCTGTTATAGGCACCTAGAGACATAGTATTTTATATTATACTCAGAGGAATCAAATAGAATAAGATGGAAGACAACTGCTTGATTATGCTATATAGCATCTTTTGCCAAAACTTCCAGGTTTTCTGGCATGCGTTTTAAGAATCAGTTTTAGCATAAATAGGTTTCTGTCCTTCGAAACATTTTGCAGATTTTTCCTTATATAGATGTGAGCATCTGGTGTTTCTAACATGCTACTTTGTGATTTTCCAAAATGTATACACTCTGTAAAAGTGAATATATGGAGTTATGAGATAAATTAAGTTTAGAAGATCTTTTAAATTATTTATGCACAAAATTCATGGCTGTGCATTCTCTTTGTAAGTAGAGTGCACAAGTGTGCACTATATGTCAGATTTGGAGAAGCAAACCTAGAACATAATGTGAGACTTTCTTCTAAAATAAAAAGATAATTCTGTTTCAACAATGAAAAAATCCTATATAAGGGTCCTACATTATTTCCAATTATCATAATATCAACTATAGTTTAGGTTGAATGACAAATAAAAGAAATGAAATTTAGATAGAAAACAAAACAAAAAACTTCATCTTTATTTAAATACACATGGAAAAGTGATTATATTTTTCTGCTCCAGTGGTGAATAGAAGTATCTGACTAAATCAGATTAAAGTTTCACCTGAGAACCGTTTTTAAAGGTATTTATTTGGACATCTTGATTTTTTTAAACTGACTATATTGCTTGTAAATATGACATTTTTATGACCTTAAGATTAGAAAGCAATTGCTTACGAAATTTGCAATTTATTTAGTTTCATTTTTTTCCCAAATTCTTAAGAAATATTTTTTTGGAATATCTATTTCCACTCTAGTGACTTGAATATGTATCAGTGAAATTGACCAGTGAGAATTTCCACAAAATTAATAGCCACACAGAACATCTCTTCATCATCTTGTATTCTCTTCCAAACAAGAAAATCACCAATCTCACTAAGTGGGTTCAGAAACTTGAATGTTACAGTAGTGACTTTCTCCACTCCTTCATCTCCCCATCCAATCAGGAACAGCATCCTGTTATTTTTATCACTGTAAAATCTTTCTATAATTTTTAAATCTAAAGTATTACAATAGAATCCTAAACCACTGATGTCTCCAGTAGCTTCCATCTTCTCATTCAGCCTTATTTTTAAAGCAGAGGTTATTCCTCTTTTGTTTATATTTACTTAAAATCATTGGTATTACAAAATGTTCTCCACCATATAAAGATACAAACACCACCTAATTTTTTTTCAAATTATCCTAAATATTTTCCCAATATAACCCTGTACCTAAGGTATTTTTTTTTCCTTTTATTCTTCTATGGGTCCAATGTTAAATTCACATTTGGACTATGTATTTCCTAAATATCCTCTACTTTAAATCCACTTGATTTTGTTTATTCTCTTCTTTCAACTTAAATTTTCCTTCCATCCTATGTTTACCTTTTAAAATCCTACTTATTCACCATTGAATTATTTCAAGTTTTACATTTCCAGGGATACCCTCAACACATACACACACAGTTAATAACAATCTTTGTTTTTATTGCTCTCATATTATGTTGGGAAATTTGGTAAAGTGGAAAGAGAAATACATTTTGAGATACTTTTCAGTTTTAACCATTAGATTTTCTTATTAGCTACAAATACACCGCTGTTGTTCAGTCACCAAGTCATGTCCAAGTCTTTGTGACCCCCATGGACTGCAGCACACCAGGCCTTCCTAGCCCTCAACATCTCCTGGAGTTTGCCCAAGTTTATGTCTACATCAGTGATGCTATCCAACCATTTCATCCTCTATTGTGCCCTTCTCCTTCTGTCTTCAATCTTTCCCAGGATCAGGGTCTTTTCCAATGAATCAGCTCTTTACATCAGGTGGCCAAAATATTGGAGTTTCAACTTCAGCATCAGTCCTTCCAATGAGTATTCAGGACTGGTTTCTTTTGAGATTGACTGGTTTGGTCTCCTTGCTGTCCAAAGGATTCTTAAAAGAGTCTTCTCTAGTACTACAGTTCAAAAACATCAATTCTTTAGTGCTCTGCCTTTGTAAAGGTCCAGTTCTCACAACCATAACATGATTTCTGGGAAAATCATAGACTTGACTGTATGGACATTTGTCAGAAAGGTGATATCTTTGCTTTTTAACATGCTGTCTAGGTTTGTCATAGTTTCCCTGCCAAGAAGCAATTGTCTTCTAATTTCATGGCTGCAGTCACCACCAGCAGTGAACTTAGAACCTAAGATGAGGAAATCTGTCACTGCTTCCACTTTCCATAGAAGGGAAAATCCTTCTATTTGCCATGAAGTGATGGGATCACATGCCATGATCTTTATTTTATTTTTAAATATTGAGGTGGCTTTAATATTAAGCTGGCTTTTTCACTGTAATCCTTCACCCTCAGCAAGAGGTTCTTTTATTCCTCTTCACCTTCTGCCATTAGAGTGGTATATCTGAGGTTGTTGATATTTCTCCATGGCAATCTTGATTCCATCATATAACTCCTCCAGCTGGCATTTCTCAGAATGTGGTCTGCATATAAGTTAAATAAATAGAGTGACAGTAAACAGCTTTGCCATACTCCTTTCTCAATCCTAAACCAATAAATTGTTCCATACAAGATTCTAACTGTTCATTCTTGACCAGCATACAGTTTTCTCAGAAGACATGTAAGATGGTATGGTATCCCCATCTCTTTAAGAGTTTTCCACAGTTTGTTATGATCTACACATTCAAAGGCTTTAGTTTACTCAATGAAACAGAGGTAGATGCTTTTCTGGAATCCCTTTGATTTCTCTATGATCCAGGGAATGTTGGCAATTTGATTTCTGGTTCCTCTGCCTTTTCTAAACCCAGCTTGGACATCTGGAAGTTCTCAATTCATGTAATGCTGAAACCTTGTTTGGAGGATTTTGAGCATAAATTTATTAGCATGGGAAATGAGTACAATTGTCTGGTGGTTTGAACATTTTTTTAGTTCTGCCCTTCTAGAGAACTGGGATGGGGATTGACCTTTTCTAGTCCTCTGCCACTGCTGGATTTTCCAAATTTTCTGCCATACTGAGTGCAGCACTCAGATAGCATCATCTTTTAGGATATTAAATAGCTCTGCTGGAATTCCATTGCCTCTATTAGCTTTACTGACAGCAGTGCCTCCTAAGGCCCACTTGACTTCACACTCCAGAATGTTTGACTCTGGGTGAGTGACCACACCATGGTGGTTCTGTGAGTCATTAAGCTCTTTTTTTGTACAGGTTTTCTGTGTATTCTTTCCATTTGTTCTTGATCTCTTCTGCTTCCATGAAGTCTTTACAAGTTCTGTCCTTTATTGTGCTCATCTTTGGATGAAATGTTCCTTTGATAGTTCCAGTTTTCTGAAGAGATGTCCAGTCTTTCCCCTTCTGGTGTTTTCCTCTATTTCTTTGCATTGTTCTTTGAAGAAGGCCTTCTTGTCTCTCCTTGCTATTCTCTAGAACTCTGTGTGTAGTTGGGTTTGCCCTTCCCATTTTCCCTTGCTTTTCTTTTTTTTTTTTTCCTTTTTTTAAAATTTTTTATTTTTCAGTGGGTTTTGTCATACATTGATATGAATCAGCCATAGAGTTACACGTATTCCCCATCCCGATCCCCCATCCCACCTCCCTCTCCACCCGATTCCTCTGGGTCTTCCCAGCCCACCAGGCCTGAGCACTTGACTCATGCATCCCACCTGGGCTGGTGGTCTGTTTCACCACAGATAATATACATGCTGTTCTTTCGAAACATCCCACCCTCACCTTCTCCCACAGAGTTCAAAAGTCTGTTCTGTACTTCTGCGTCTCTTCTTCTGCCCTGCATATAGGGCCATCGTTACCATCTTTCTAAATTCCATATATATGTGTTAGTATGCTGTAATGTTCTTTATCTTTCTGGCTTACTTCACTCTGTATAATGGGCTCCAGTTTCATCCATCTCATTAGAACTGATTCAAATGAATTCTTTTTAACGGCTGAGTAATATTCCATTGTGTATATGTACCACAGCTTCCTTATCCATTCGTCTGCTGATGGGCATCTAGGTTGCTTCCATGTCCTGGCTATTATAAACAGTGCTGCGATGAACATTGGGGTGTATGTGTCTCTTTCAGATCTGGATTCCTCAGTGTGTATGCCCAGAAGTGGTATTGCTGGGTCATATGGTAGTTCTATTTCCAGTTTTTTAAGGAATCTCCACACTGTTTTCCATAGTGGCTGTACTAGTTTGCATTCCCACCAACAGTGTAAGAGGGTTCCCTTTTCTCCACACCCTCTCCAGCATTTATTGCTTGTAGACTTTTGGATAGCAGCCATCCTGACTGGCGTGTAATGGTACCTCATTGTGGTTTTGACTTGCATTTCTCTGATAATGAGCGATGTTGAACATCTTTTCATGTGTTTGCTAGCCATCTGTATGTCTTCTTTGGAGAAATGTCTGTTTAGTTCTTTGGCCCATTTTTTGATTGGGTCATTTATTTTTCTGGAATTGAGCTTCAGAAGTTGCTTGTATATTTTTGAGATTAATCCTTTGTCTGTTTCCTCATTTGCTATTATTTTCTCCCAATCTGAGGGCTGTCTTTTCACCTTACTTATAGTTTCCTTTGTTGTGCAAAAGCTTTTAATTTTCATTAGGTCCCATTTGTTTATTTTTGCTTTTATTTCCAATATTCTGGGAGGTGGGTCATAGAAGATCTTGCTGTGATTTATGTTGGAGAGTGTTTTGCCTATGTTCTCCTCTAGGAGTTTTATAGTTTCTGGTCTTACATTTAGATCTTTAATCCATTTTGAGTTTATTTTTGTGTGTGGTGTTAGAAAGTATTCTAGTTTCATTCTTTTACAAGTGGTTGACCAGTTTTCCCAGCACCACTTGTACATAGTGTTGGAAGTTTTGGCCACAGCAATCAGAGCAGAAAAAGACGTAAAAGGAATCCAGATAGGAAAAGAAGAAGTGAAACTCTCGCTGTTTGCAGATGACATGATCCTCTACATAGAAAACCCTAAAGACTCTTCCAGAAAATTACTAGAGCTAATCAATGAATATAGTAAAGTTGCAGGATATAAAATTAACACACAGAAATCCCTTGCATTCCTATATACTAACAATGAAAAAGCAGAAAAAGAAATTAAGGAAACAATACCATTCACCATTGTAACAAAAAGAATAAAATACTTAGAAGTATATCTACCTAAAGAAACAAAAGACCTATACATAGAAAACTATAAAACATTGATGAAAGAAATCAAAGAGGACACAAACAGATGGAGAAACATACCGTGTTCATGGATTGGAAGAGTCAATATTGTCCCTTGCTTTTCATTTTTCTTCTTTCCTCAGCTTTTTGTAGGGCCTCCTCAGATAACCGCTTTGCCATCTTGATTCTCTTTTTCTTGAGTATGGTTTGTTCACTGCCTCCTATAGAATATTATGAACCTCTGTCCATAGTTCTTCATAGCTACAAATATAGCTGATCTTAAATGAATATTTGCTGTGTTATATGATTGATGATAAATAAAACTGAACGAATTATTTAATTATGAAGACCTGAGTCAATGTAACAAAAGGTTAGTGTCATTAATTTATAAAGAGTAATTACAAACATTAAAAAAAAAAAAAAAAAAAAAACTTTAGCAAACCTGAAAGAAAAATTAAGAGGTCAAGTGCAAAAGAAAACACAGTGCCCACAAGAGAAATAAATTTAAGCAGTGAAAGGAACATTTGAATCAATGATACAGCATATTTTATCTACTACATCAATTGTTGGGACTATAATTTAGGTTGGCAAAGATAAGCGAGTATACTCACACTGCTATTAGATTAAGTAAATTGGTACAACTTCTTTGGAAAGTTAGTTGCAACGATGTATAGAATTTTACAAATGGAAATTTTCTTTGGTTCAGTAGTCTCACTCCAAAATTCAGTCTTTAGAATCTCCCTAGGTGTTGTCAGATATTTACACATACAAGGGTTCAATGTAGTTCTGAATTAAACTTTGGCAATTGTTATTTCCTAGTGTTAGAATTATAGATAAATGTGTAATCTTCAAACTTTAAATGCATTTTCTATAATTGATTAAATTTTCTATTAAAAATAATTGAAGGATTTCTATATCTCGTATTTTTACTTAAAGAAACAATAAAATAATACAATGAGAAACATATAGGAAAAAGAAAGGAGATAAGGTCAAACCCACAATCAACACAATGATGTCCATTTTACATGGGAAATAGGAAAAAAAAAATTACTAACTTAACATAAAATTTTTACTTTAACTTTCCCCAAAGTATGTATATTCAAATACTATGCTTGAAAATTAAAGTTATACTTTGTATGTATGATACATTTTTAGATGGTATGCATAAGATTTTTCTCTATTATATCTGAATATAAGTCTAAAATATCCCAATAATATTTGTCATAGCTAGTTTCTCAGTTGTGTCTGACTCTTTGTAACCCCATGGACTGTAGCCTGCCAGGCTTCTCTGTTCATGGAATTCCCCAGGCAAGAGAAGCATGGAGTGGGTAGTCATTCCCTTCTCCAGGGCATTTCCTCAACCAATAATGTTTAGTTGGCCATTAAATTATATTTCTCATATTTCCATTTTCATCAGACATGGGTGGTTTGCAGTCATATATGCTGTAACAGAGAATGATTTAAATAAAAATAGCACAATATTGAATAGTATTTTCCATTTATAGCTGATTATAAATCCCAAGAGATATCTTTTGCTAGCATTACTTTTGTTTTATTAAATGAATCTAGATATACACTTTCCTTTCCAGTGATGTAATTTCAATTGAAATTTTAATAGAATTAATACATTCACATTATCAAATCAGGCTGCTTATACAGTTGCTAAATGAATTTAATTCTTCCTGAATAACAGGATTTGTAAAGATGAACAGCTCTATAAATGTACTCTGTAGTTTATCAAAATTACTTGCCCTCTCCTTTTCCACAAAATATATTAAGATATCATGATGATTCTTAATGGAGTTGAAACAATATTTAAAGCCCCAAACTAGTGTTGATTTCCACAATGACAAAAAACTGAGTGAAAATGTAAGGAATAGTCATAAAGCATTTAATGCCTCACATTTATGGAAGCAGAAGTCCATTTGCTGTAAGGAACATCTGTAAAAGTAGGTTCAGCTCAGAATCCATTTGTCTAGGCCTACAATTAGTGGTTTGAGAAAAAAACTAACTTATGTATGATTATATTTTAAATTTTTTTCAGAAAACTTGGAATCAAAGCTTGCATGTTAATTAGTTTCAAGAAAGGTTCAGAATGGTCCAGTCAGTGCAATGCATATCTGCCAGCTAAAACTTTCAAAGGCCACCAGGTGTTATATGTTTCAGCAGAGCAATAAAGCAGGAGCATAAGCTATTAAAAACAAAAGGAAAAGAGAAAACAAAAAAGAAGGAAACAGGAAAAATAAAGAAAGGAGCCATCCTCAGCCATTTGAAATAGTAGGATTTTTTACTTTGGGTTCCAAATGAAATATCTTCACTGGGATACAGGTAAAAGTATCCTCTTTCGAAGAGTCTGCAGGAAATGAAATTATCTGCTTGTTAGTGTGAGCTGATTCATTTGAAAAGATCCTGATGCTGGGAAAGATTGAGAGCAGGAGGAGAAGGAGACGACAGAGGATGAGATGGTTGGATGGCATCACTGACTCAATGGACATGGGTTTGGGTGGACTCCGGGAGTTTGTGATGGACAGAGAGGCCTGGCGTGCTGCAGTTCATGGGGTCGCAAAGAGTCGGACATGACTGAGAGACAGAACTGAACTTATTGTTGGCTTCCTTGCCATTATGAGCTTCAGAATGAGGAACAGCACACATTTCTGTAGAGACCATACAGGAAAACACTGGTAAGATAAACTAACAATACTCAATTAACAATGTCTGGAACACAGTAGAAATTAATAAAATGAATAACAATGGATACAGAAGGTTACAAACTTTTCTTATCTAGTAAAATAAAATTTATCTTTGATTCTTAAATACTGGCAAGCCAATTCAAACTCAGGCTATTTTTCTCTTCCTTATTATAACATTACTGAAAGAAATATGTAACCTTGATCTGATAATAGAAATAGACTCTTGGTTTTTGGTGACAATTTTTATTAAATTTGCTCTACAAGCTTCATTAGTTTATTGTATGATTTATATAGAATATTTCCAGAAATGCAGTACAGAGATAGCTGCAAAATGGTTTCTGAAGTAGATTGATTACCTCAATAGAGCCTGTTTTAATCTCCCTAATCTGTCCACAAAAATGGACTGAAATGGACAGTTTACACCAGAAATTTAAACAAATAAATGAGGCCTATGCATTGGATTAAGAGCAAAGAAGGAAGGTGCCCCACTGCCTGTATTTCCTACGCTCCTACCCTTAAACACAGAACAGGAAAATCTGTGGTGATGGTGGAGTGCACCTATGTATATTAACTAGAATTGCAAATTTGGATGTTTCATTGCTCACAGTGATAAGATTACTTTCTGGAACCAATGGAAGACATACAGTTGTGTATTGTAGGTTATAATTGCTCATTCATTAAAAAAAAATACCTAATGGTTAGCACAAGTCAGATATCATTCAAGGAGAAAGTATCAGTTCAGTTCAGTTCAGTCACTCAGTCATGTCCGACTCTGTGACCCCATGAATAGCAACATGCCTGGCCTCCTTGTCCATCACCAACCCCCGGAGTTGACTCAAAACCATGCCCATCGAGTCAGTGATGCCATCCAGCCATCTCATCCTCTGTCATCCCCTTCTCCTCCTGCCCCCAATCCCTCCCAGGATCAGGGTCTTTTCCAGTGAGTCAACTCTTCGCATGAGGTGGCCAAAGTACTGGAGTTTCAGCTTCAGCATCAGTCCTTCCAATGAACACCCAGGACTGATCTCTTTTAGGATGGACTGGTTGGATCTCCTTGCAGTCCAAGGGACTCTCAAGAGTCTTCTCCAACACCATGGTTCAAAAGCACCAATTTTTTGGCACTCAGCTTTCTTCACAGTCCAACTCTCACATCCATACATGACCACTGGAAAAATCATAGCCTTGACTAGATGGATTTTTGTTGGCAAAGCAATGTCTCTGCTTTTTAATACGCTATCTGGGTTGGTCAAAACTTTCCTTCCAAGGAGTAAGCGTCTTTTAATTTCATGGCTGCAATCAGCATCTGCAGTAATTTTGGAGCCCCCCAAAATAAATTCTGACACTGTTTCCACTGTCTCCCCATGTATTTCCAATGAAATGATGGGACCAGATGCCAAGATCTTAGTTTTCTGAATGTTGAGCTTTAAGCCAACTTTTGCACTCTCTTCTTTCTCTTTCATCAAGAAGCTTTTTAGTTCATCTTGACTTTCTGCCATAAGGATAGTGTCATCTGTATATCTGAGGTTATTGATATTTCTCCTGGCAATCTTGATTCCAGCTTGTGCTTCCTCCAGTCCAACGTTTCTCATGATGCACTCTGCATATAAGTTAAATAAGCAGGGTGACAATATACAGCCTTGACATACTCCTTTTCCTATTTGGAACCAGTCTGTTGTTCCATGTCCAGTTCTAACTGTTGCTTCCTGACCTGCATACAGGTTTCTCAAGAGGCAGATCAGGTGGTCTGGTATTCCCATCTCTTTCAGAATTTTCCACAATTTAATGTGATCCACACAGTCCAAGGCTTTGGCGTAGTCAATAAAGCAGAAATAGATGTTTTTCTGGAACTCTCTGGCTTTTTTGATGACCCAGCAGATGTTGGCAATTTGATCTCTGATTCCTCTGCATTTTCTAAAACAAGCTTGAACATCTGGAAGTTCACGGTTCGCGTATTGCTAAAGCCTGGCTTGGAGAATTTTGATCATTACTTTACTAGTGTGTGAGATGAGTGTAATTATGCAGTAGTTTGATCATTCTTTGGGATTGTTTTTCTTAGGGATTGGAATGAAAACTGACTTTTTCCAGTCCTGTGGTCACTGCTGAGTTTTCCAAATTTGCTGGTGTATTGAATGCAGCACTATCACAGCATCGTCTTTCAGGATTTGAAATAGCTCAACTGGAATTCCATCACATCTACTAGCATTGTTCGTAGTGATGCTTTCTAAGGCCTCTTGACTTCACATTCCAGGATGTCTGGCTCTAGGTGAGTGATCACACCATTGTGATATCTGGGTCATGAAGATCTTTTTTGTATACACAGTTCTTCTGTGTATTCTTGCCACCTCTTCTTAGTATCTTCTGCTTCTGTTAGGTCCATACCATTTCTGTCCTTTATTGAACCCATCTTTGTGTGAAATGTTCCCTTGGTATCTCCAATTTTCTTGAAGATATCTCTAGTATTTCCCATTCTGTTGTTTTTACTCTTTTTTTTTTTTTTTTTTTTGCATTGATCGCTGAGGAAGGTTTTCTTATCTCTCCTTGCTATTCTTTGGAACTCTGCATTCAAATGGGAGTTTTTTCTTTTCTCCTTTGCTTTTCACTTCTCTTCTTTTCATAGCTCTTTGTAAGGCCTCCTCAGACAACCATTTTGCCATTTTGCATTTCTTTTCCATGGGGATGGTCTTGATCCCTGTCTCCTGTACAATGTCATGAACCTCCATCCGTAGTTCATCAGGCTCTCTGTCTCTCAGATCTAGTCCCTTAAATCTGTCTCTCACTTCCAACGAATAGTCATAAGGGATTTGATTTAGGTCATATCTGAATGGTCTTTTGAACTGTGGTGCTGTAGAAGACTCTTGAGAGTCCCTTGGACTGCAAGGAGAGCCAACCAGTCCATCCTAAAAGAGATCAGTCCTGGGTGTTCATTGGAAGGACTGACACTGAAGCTGAAACTCCAGTACTTTGGTCACCTCATGCAAAGAGTTGACTCACTGGAAAAGACCCTGATCCTGGGAGGGATTGGGGGCAGGAGGAGAAGGGGACGACAGAGGATGAGATGGCTGGATGGCATCACCAACTCGATGGACATGAGTTTGAGTAAACTCTGGGAGTTGGTGATGGACAGGGAGGCTTGGCATGTTGCGATTCATGGGGTCGCAAAGAGTTGGACACGACTGAGTGACTGAACTGAACTGAACTGAATGGTCTAGTGGTTTTCCCTACTTTCTTCAGTTTAAGTCTGAATTTGGAGAAAGTATATACCAGTTGAAATCTTTTTATCCATAACAGGAATTCAATTTTTTGAGGGGACCTGCAGCTTCCCCTTTTCAGAGGTCACCTGTTATCCATCAGAGATGGGCTACTGTACAGCACAGGGAATTTTACTTAATGTACTGTGGTGACCTGAATGGGAAAGAAATTCAAAAGGGAGAGAGCGTGTGCAAATGTATGGCTGATTTATTTTGCTATACAGGAGAAACTAACATAATGTTGTAAAGTAAATAGAAATTAATTTAAAATAAAAGAAATGGGCTTTTCTCATATTCTTTTCCTTCAAGGCTATTGTGTCACCAACAAAGGCTTAGTTTGGTCAAAATCTCATTCAAAGGAAAGGGTAACTGGCATTCTTGCCCCATCTTATTTGGGAGAACAGGTTTTCTGTTATTTGTGAGTAAATTAATCTTTCATGGTTGTGAACATTAGGAAAATAATCTCTGAATCACTTAGTTTTATGAAGCATGCTAAATCCAAATCTCAGTATTTAAATTTGAACATTTTCATTCTATTAGTCCTACAGTGTACAGAAAGTAGAGAACTGCTAATCTGTACATTTGTAAGAATAAATTTAACAACTAAAATTCACTGCTATTTGTTTACCATTCAATATTTCTTCAGACAAAAGTTGTTTACTCAACACTGTGTTTAAACTTTACTTTGGTTAGTTCATCCCTGAAAAATAAACAAACACACTGAGGTGGATAGGAATCAAGTTCTGTTAGAAAGGGAGTGGCAAACATGAAAAGTGTGAGGGTCAGAAAATACACTTATTCTTAGTCAAAACTGGAAATTACACCACGGACAAGTCATTTGGTAGGTCATTTAATTCATCCTGGAGGAGGACAGGGCAACCCACTCCAGTATTCTTGCCTGGAGAATCCCCATGGAGAGAGGAGCCTGGCTGTCTATAGTCTATAAGGTTGCAAAGAGTTAGAAACGACTGAAGTGACTTAGCATGAATTAATTCATCCACTGTCCTTTTATTTGTTAATTTATGTTTATCTTTTTGTTGTTAATGTTTTCAAGTCAGAGGCTTGTTAGTTTTCCAATTTCTTAGAAATTACTTTAGAGGAAATCTATGTATTTATTCCATATTTAATAAGAGTTTAATGATTACATTATACTACGTAATGTAGGCTCTCTTCTAGACCCTGGGGTTCAACAAGAAGCAAAATGAGCAAAGGGCCTTACTTTCATTATCTTATATTTTAGTCAAAAGTGATAATAAGCATAATTTAATCATGTACACATTGTGATAAGTTCTAAGGAGAATAAAAACAAGACTAATCAAGTGATGTCTAAAGGGAGGAAAAAATTTCAGATGTAGTGACTAGTAAAAGCTTTTTACTAGTAGGCATTTTTTTTTTTTTACTAGTAGTAAAAGTTTTGTTGGAGAATTGCTAATTTACAATGTTATGTTACTTTCTACTGTATAACAAAGTGAATCAGCTATATATATATACATATATATATATATAAATTTTATTAATTTTATTAATAAAAATTTATTTTTATTAATTAAATTAAAAATAATTTTATTAATCTTTTTTACTAGTAGTAAAAATTTTGTTGGAGGATTGTTAATTTACAATGTTATGTTACTTTCCACTGTATAGCAAAGTGAATCAGCTATATATATATATATACATATATTAATTTTATTTTTAGAATCTTTTCCCATATTTGTCATTACAGAGTATGAGTAGAGTTTCCTGTACTATGCAGTAGGTTCTTATTAGTTATCTTATTAGTTATCATTATATATATACAGGGTGGCTCAGTGGTGAAGAACCTACCTGCCAAAGCAAGAGACAAGAGTTCTATCCTTGGGTTAGAAAGATCCCCTGAAGAAGGCAATGTCAATCCATTCCATTATTTGTGCCTGGGAAATTCCCATGGACAGAGGAACATTATGGACTATAGTCCATGGGGTCTCAAAGAGTGGGATACAACTTCGCAATTGAACAACAGCAAAAGCAGTGTGTATATGTTAATCCAGTCTTCCAATTCATCCCTCTCCCCCTTCCCACTTAGTAACCATAAATTTCTTTTCTACATCTGTGACTTTATTTTTATTTTGTAAAGAAGTTCATTTGTACCAGTTTTTTTAGGATTCCACACATAAGTGATGTCATATGATATTTATCTATAATGCCATTTGCAGTGACAGAGATGGACCTAGATATTGTCATACTGAGTAAAGTAAGTCAGACAAAAAAGGTAATTTTTGAGGGAAAAAAAATGCCTTGAGTAACTAATGACTATATCTAATAAAGCATATATTTATGTGTTGTAGCACTGAATTTTCTACATCTCACCAGTTCTTGCAAGAATCCAGAAATATACGACTAATCTTCTTCCATAGAATAGAAAGTTGAGGCTTAGAGAGGTTGAGTATGCTCCTGTAAGGCCTATAGCTAGATTGCAAATATTCCATATACCACACCCTCTTCTCTATCCGTCTTCCCAAGAAGTGTTTTCTTAGGTCTCTCTGTACTGTGCAGAAAAGCACTTGCCAAGCAAGGTAATAGACACTGCTTTATTTCCGGTAGCTAGTGCCATCTTCTTAACTGCCTCCACAGATGAAGTTTTAGCAGTTTATAAGTTTTCCAAGGCCACACAGTCATGTTATAATCATTATTCTATTGCTAGAATAAGTCTTGGAGCAGATGTCCTTAAAGCTGCTGATACAGTGCCCATTCTGAAACAGTGATTGGGTTGTTTCAATGCTTTTTCAGGCAGAGCATTTATCCTTCAATTCTTATTCATGTATGGTGAACTCTTTCAGAGATTCAACAGCTTTCCATATGTTGCAGTAGAGACTTCATTATTCTTCGATGACAACTCAGACACAATGAAAGAGTTTGAAATATTTTTATGGATGTAGGTAAGTCTGTAGCATTTACTTAGGAACTTAAAAATTTTCTAAACTTGATAAGCATAATTTTCCTCCAGAATGACTCTAGCTTAGACTATGATTTAAATTTGTTATGAATTCCACATTTTCTCACCACATTATTTTGAATTAGTCATGGGTAATAAATGATGCATCTTTGAAGTGGTAAATATTTATTCTGGGAATTCTGATAAATTGCAAACCTGACCTTATTTTATTTCACACACTTTTTTCCTTCATAGTTTTTTAAATATGATTTTTGTACTTCAAGTCTCTAATTAACTATATTCACATAAGAGCTGCCTATTACACAAGAATATTTCATTTTTGTGATGTTCTGTAGTGTCTCCCTTCCCACTAGATCCTAACAATGTGGATATGTGTTTCCTTCCTACTTATCCATCCAGATGTGTGAAATCTAGTTTATAAAACAGTTCTTACCCTCTTAACAGCTAGAAATATCATATGTAAAGATCATAAACTATTATTGTACTCTTCAGAGTTGTGACCCAGTCTCTATGCTCTTTTAAAAGTAATATAGTAGTAAAAGCACTAATTGATTTCCATTTAATGACAGGTTGTAATTTTAAAATAAATATTTTAATTAAATATCAATTTGTTGTTACTGTAGTTATCAATAGGCTAATTTCATGGGGTTTTCTTTAAGAAAGAAAAAAATACAATTCTTATTAGCAAAGCTTTAAATCTAATTTTCACAGATACTATGGTAGCAGCTTGATTTCTTTAATTGTACAATCAATCACCTTTTCTTTATTTTTCTTCCTTAATATATTCATGGACATTTTCCCTTGAACATTCACATTGCTTTAACTGCTTTGTTAGATCTCTTCTTCTCATCACACTCTCTCCTCATACTAGAAAATATATTATTCTTATGAAGGGAAATCTGTATCTAATTCTGTCTGCACATTCTCAGTAAGAATGCTTTTTATGACAAAATACTTAATTGGTTATATTCATAATTCTGAAGGTTACCATTTCAAAACTTGAAATGAAAATGAATGTGCCCACTGGTATTCTTTTAGTGACCCTCATTTCAAAGAAAGAAAGAATATGAAAAATCTTCCATGTCTTTTCATCTTCCAAATATGTCATAAAATAAGCTTATCGAAGAAAATTAGAAATTGAAAGATCCTGATTATTCCAAGTTCTTCTTAGTGATAATCGTTAGTCATTAATGTTGCTTCACAGGACTTAAAATTAGATACGTTCTTTAAGATTTGTAAATGAACTACTAGACCATGTTGATGTGTTACATGTACTAATGTGCAAACTTCTACAATAGTGTTTGCATTTTGATATGAATTTTCTGAAAATCTGACCTCCAACCCAAAGCTAGTTCTTAATTATGAAATGTGGCAACTTATGAACGCACTGATGCATTGCTGCTGTTCAGTCACTAATTCATGTCTGACTCTTTGCAACCCCATGGGCGGCAAGCACACCAGGCTTCCCTATCCTTCAT
This sequence comes from Muntiacus reevesi, assembly GCF_963930625.1. Classification (NCBI taxonomy): domain Eukaryota; kingdom Metazoa; phylum Chordata; class Mammalia; order Artiodactyla; family Cervidae; genus Muntiacus; species Muntiacus reevesi. The sequence continues at coordinate 3,900,708 of NC_089256.1, read as the reverse complement.
CATTTCCCAGAGTTTCTCAAAGTTATATCCATTGAGTGGTTGATGCCTTCCCACCATCTCATCTTCTGTTATCCCCTTCTCCTCCTGTGCTCAATCTTTCCCAACATCAGGGTCTCTTGCAGTGAGTTGGCTCTTCATATCAGGGGTCCAAAGGACTGTAACTTCAGCTTCAGCATCAGTCATTCCAATGAATATTCAGGACTGATCTGCTTTAGGATTGACTGATTTGATCTCCTTGCTGTCCAAAGAACTCTCAAGAGATTCTTTTATGGTTAAATTATAATATTTCTTTCTTTTTTTTTTCTGTCTAAATACTCTTCAGTTCAGTTCAGTTCAGTTAAGAGGCTCAGTCATGTAGGACTCTTTGTGACTTCATGGACTGCAGCACACCAGGCTTCCCTGTCCATCACCAACTCCCAGAGCTTGCTCAAATTCATGTCCTCAAGTCAGTGATTCCATCCAATCATCTCATCCTCCATTATCCCCTTCTGTTCCTGCCTTCAATCTTTCCCAGCATTGGAGTCTTTTCAAATGATCAGTTCTTTGCATCAGGTGGCCAAAATATTGGAGTTTCAGCTTCAGCATTAGTCCTTCCAATGAATATGCAGAACTGATTTCCTTTAGGATTGATTGGTTTTATCTCTTTGCGGTGCAAGAGACTCTCGAGAGTCTTCTCTAACAACACAGTTCAAAAGCATCAATTCTTCAGTGCTTAGCTTTCTTTATATTCTAAATCTCACATCCACACATGACTACTGGAAAAACCATAATTTGACTAGACAAACCTTAACACACAAGTAATGTCAGTGCTTTTTAAAATGCTTTCTAGATTGGTCATAGCTTTTCTTCCAAGGAGAAAAGATATTTTAATTTCATGGCTGCAGTCACCATCTGCAGTGATTTTAGAGCCCCCCCAAATAAAGTCTCTCATGGCTTCCACTGTTTCTCCATCTAATTTCCATGAAGTGATGGGACCAGATGGCATGATCTTAGTTTTTGGAATGTTGAGTTTTAAGTCAGCTTTTTCACTCTCCTCTTTCATCTTATCAAGAAGCTCTTCAGTTTGTCTTTGCTTTCTGCCATAAGGGTGGTGTCATAGGCATATCTGAGGTTATTGATATTTTTTCCAGCAATCTTGATCCCAGCTACTGCTTCATTCAGCCCAGTATTTCTCCTGATGTACTCTGCATATAAGCTAAAAAAGCAGGGTGACAATATACAACCTTGACGTACTCCTTTCCTGATTTGGAATCAGTCTGTTGTTCCATGTCTGGTTATAACTAGTGCTTCTTAACCTGCATGAAGATTTCTCAGGAGACAGGTCAGTTGGTCTGGTATTTCCATCTCTTTAAGTTTTTCCACAGTTTGCTGTGATCCACACAGTCAAAAGTTTTGGTGTAGTCAATAAAAAAGATGTTTCTGGAACTCTCTTGCTTTTTCGATGATCCAACATATTTTGGCAATTTGATCTCTGGTTCCTCTGCCTTTTGTAAATTCAGCTTGAACATCTGGAAATTCTCGGTTCACATACTGTTCAAGCCTGGCTTGGAGAATTTTGAGCATTGCTTTGCTAACATGTGAGATGAGTGCAATTGTGCAGTAGTTTGAACACTCATTGGCATTGCCTTTCTTTGGGATTAGAATGAAAACTGACCTTTTCCAGTCCTGTGGCCACCGCTGAGTTTTCCAAATTTTCTGGCATATTGACTGCAGCACTTTCACTGTACTATCTTTTAGGATTTGAAATAGCTCAACTGGAATTCCATCTCATCTACTAGCTTTGCTAGTAGTGATGTTTCCTAAGGCCCACTTGACTTCATATTCCAGGATGTCTGGCTTTTGGTGAGTGATCACACCATCGTGTTTATCTGGGTCATTAAGATCTTTTTTTGTATAGTCCTTCTGTGTTTTCTTGCCATCTTTTCTTAACATCTTCTGCTTCTTTTGTGTCTATAATATTTCTGTCCTTTTTTGTGCTCATCTTTATATAAAATTTTCCTTTGTTATCTCTAATTTTTTTTGAAGAGATCTAGACTTTCCCATTCTATTGTTTTGCTCTATTTCTTTTCATTGAATACCGAGGAAGGCTTTCTTATTTCTCCTGCTATTCTTTGGAACTCTGCCTTCAGATGGGTATTGTTTCCTTCTCTCCTCTGCCCTTTGCTTCCCTTATTAGCTATTTGTAAGTCCTCCTCAGACAATAATTTTGCCTTTTTGCATTTCTTTTTCTTGGGGATGATCTTATTCACTGCCCCTTGTACAATGTCAAATTACCATTTGGGCCGTTCAAATTCATGTTGCATTTCTGTTTTCCCATTGGGCAGAATAGGTGAAGAACAATCTAGTTCTAGATCATCTAGTTCAATTACCTTTTTTCAGCAGGTAAAATATTCCATAAATTGCACATTCCCAGAATTATCAGAAAACTGTCTGGATCATATTAATGAACTACTTTCACCAAACCAAATAACTCTCACCAAACCAAAATGAGCAATTCAGAACTCTAATGGGTGGTGGTTTTTTTTGCCTATACAGTCTCCATCGTTTTCCCATATTATCCAAGATCATTCTATACCTAAACATCTGTCCTCATATTTCTGAGTCACACTCTAATATTTGATCTCCAAGGATGTTATCTGGGACTCTGAAATAATCGCCACATTTTCCTTGTTCACCTGACTGGTGCCTATTCACACTTCAGCATTAAATGATAACACCTTAAAAACATTTTTTTTCTGTTTATTTCACAAGACATAGTTTTCTGTGCTTATATACACGTATCATATACTTTGTTCTAATATAATGCTTTTGAAGGAAATAAATGTTTGTTTTTCCTGCAAAATGAAAAACTCATAGCATGTTAAAAATGTATCATTCTTCCTTACATACCTAGAGAGGAGCTTAGACTTTGTCATGAGTGCTCAGTGAGAAAAAGAGAGAGAAATATATTTGATTTCTGACCTAATATTTTTTGCACCATGTCTTGTATGTGTATAAATATCCCCAGCGAGCAGTCACAAACCTCTTTCTAAACTTTTAACATTTAACTTTTTGAATTCAATGTCGTGTTCTCTATTGCTTTTGCTAAGAAAAGTGAGGTGATATTCTGTAATTCCCTTCAGTAAAGGTTGTTGGAAATTTCTATTCCAGCCAGAGGAAGCAGTTATGATTTATGTCTGTAATAATAAATAACTCCCTTTTGAGTCATGAGTTTTATTGATAGCAGTTATCTAATTTTCCTTGTCATTTTTTTCCCAGATGAGTAACAGATGGTTATTGGTGTCATAAAAATAAGAAATAATAAAATTTACTATTACATTTTTATTGGCTTTCATACAAAGGCCCCGCCAGTATACACTTGTGGAACTTGTTTGTTTGTTGCAAACTTCACAAAACACATCAACCTCTGCAGCCATATGATGCCTCTGGCAGAGTGTAAGTAAAATAATTAATTTTCTTTAAGTTATTTTGGACTTGACTATGAAGTATTGCATACTCTGACTCTTATTAAATGTTTTTCCCTTACATGTGCAAATTTGTGAAATCACCTTCACTATATGGCTTAAAAACATGGACTTTAATAAGTATACTTAACCTCAGCACTTTTTGAGTTTTTGTAGAAGTTTGACAGTTATGTGCAAAGAGAGTGGTTTGCATTTCCTTAAATCGTTTTTACTTCTAATCAGTAGTTAATTTTTAGCAAATTATCTCCCTATATAATCTTGATCATTTATGTACATGAACGATGCTTTAATGGGTTTCACTTTTGGCAAATCATTTCACTATATATTTCAGATTGTATTCGAGAGATGCTTCAAAATGTTGCCCAGTTTATTTGTAAAGTCTTTAAATTGGGTTGCAGTGGGAAGACAACCTAAATAAAGAACTGTATAGTGCATAACTTTCTACATGTTTGAACAAAACCATACACACACACACAAATGTATACTTTACATATAGAGCTGTACTTTTCATAGAAAACAGGTTATTACTGCCGATATTGTCTGAATCCAACCAAATACAGAATATAGGTAGCTCATTTATAAAATATCCAAGTCTCTTCCAGCACATGAGAAGGCCTACTCCAGTTCTGAAGTGTTATGTGTAGAATTAAATCACTGCATGCATTATTCCAGCCTTAAGTTAACCTTGTCCCTCACCTCTCCAGATAGCAGTTTATTCATTTCTAAAGTTAGGAATATTGTGCTCTAAATTTTTATGCACTCTTTTAAAAAATATTTAATGAGACAAGATAAAGCTTCTATTTTAAACATGAGGTCAAGTAACAATAAATTCATTTGGTATGTCAGTAGCATACCCAGCGGTTCAGTGGTTAAGAATCCACCTGCAATGAAGGAGAGACAGGAGACACAGGTCAATCCCTGGGTCAGGAAGATATCCTGGAGGAGGACGTGGCAACCCACCCCAGTATTCTTGCTGGGAAAATCCCAGAGACAGAGGAGCCTGGTGGGCTACAGTGTGTGAGGTTGCAAAGAGCTGTGGATGTCAATGAGCAAGCATGTACTAGTATATTACACATATTATAGTTGATTTATTGTAGTACAAGTAATGAGCTTTCCTGGTGGCTCAGATGAATTCTTTAAATTCATCTGCAATGCAGGAGACTTGGTTCGATCTCTGGATTGGAAAGATCTCCTGGAGAAGTGAATGGCTACCTACTCTGGTGTTCTTGCCTGAAAAATTCAATGGACAGAAGAGCTTGGCACGCTCCTGTCCATGGGATCACAAGGAGTTGGATATGACTGAGTAACTAAGCACAGCACATATAATAGTACAAGTGAAGTCCTGTCAAAATTCTGTGTTTGAGTCTTAAAGATCTTGGCTCTGAGCATGAAAAAAAAAAACAGTTGACTGAAAACTGTGAGAGAAAATCTAATATTTCTTTACTCCTTTAATATAAAATAAAGTAAACCTTGGAAAATTAAAAGGAAATTCCAAAATATCTTTGATTTCCATTTAAACCTACAAAATTCACATTAAAAATGTAATTAACCACTAAGCTGCAGTGCATATGTGTGTATGTGTGTGTGTAATATTACTCTGTAAAGCAGATTAGCATAAATGTACTTATATATATTTTATTGGTAATTTAAATAATAAATCATAATTTTTAATTGTAAAATCACTTTGCCTTTTATTTTAGAAATATGATTTTTTGAAATGTTCTTAGAAGGAAAATCTTGTCTAAATCAGATACTTCATTTTAATAATTTTAAGAGAATGGTGTTGACTTGATACTGAGAGAGACAATGATGATGACTATTAAGGACTGACATTTATTGGAAATACAGTAGATTTCAGGCAATGTCCAAAATGCTCACATTACTGCACTTAATCTACAAAATTATTCCATGTGATAGATGTTAAAAATCAACTCAATTTTAAAATCATGATGCTCAAGTACTGAAGTTAAGTGATTTGCCTAAGGTCATCTTTATAGTATATCATTAAGTTAGAATCTGTACTTCAGTTTCTGACTATGAGGAGTTTCATCAAGTTGTCTGTCTTCAGTTCAACAGTTATTCTAATAGTGGACCATATTCACACAAAAAAGGATTCCCAACATCATCAGTTACTAGGGAACTATTAATATGAAAAGGCAAAAAGATAGAAAATGGAAAGATGAACACCCCAGGTTGATAAGTGTCCAATATGGTACTGGAGAACTGTGGAGAAATAACTCCAAAAAGAATGATGAGACAGAGCCAAAGCAAAAACAATGATAGCTTTGTATGTTACTGATGACAGAAGTAAAGTCTGACACTGTAAAGAACAGTATTGCATATAGGAACCTGAAATGTTAGGTCCATGAATCAAGGTAAATTGCAAGTGGTCAAATGGGAGATGGCAAGAGTGAACACTGACATTTTAGGAATCAGTGAACTAAAATGGACTGGAATTTTACTCAGATGACCATTATATCTACTATTGTGGACAAGAATCCCTTAGAAAAGATGGAGTAGCCCTCATAGTCAATGAAGAGTCTGAAATGCAGTACTTGGATGCAACCTCAAAAACAACAAAAAACCCTCTGTTTGATTTCAAGGCAAACCATTCAATACCACAGAAATTCAAGTCTATGCCCCAATCAGTAATGCTGAAGAAGCAGAAGTTGAGCAGTTCTATGAAGACCTAAGAGACCTTCTGGAACTAACACCGAAAAAAAGATGTCCTTTTCATTATAGGGGATTGGAATGCAAAAGTAGGAAGTCAAGAGATACCTGGAGTAACAGAAAAATTTGGCCTTGGAGCACAAAATGAAGAATGGCAAACACTAATAGAGTTTTGCCAAGAGAACGCACTGGTCATAGCAAACACCCTTTTCCAACAACATAAGAGAAGACTGTACACATGGACATCACCAGATGGTCAATACCAAAATCAGACTGATTATATTCTTTGCAGCCAAAGATGGAGAAGCTTTATACACTCAGCAGAAAAAAGAGTGGAAGCTGACTGTGGCTCTAACATGAACTCCTTATTGCAAACTTCAGACTTATATTCAAGAAAGTAGGGGAATCCACTAGACCATTCAGGTATGACCTAAATTAAATCCCTTATGATTATACAGTGGGAAGTGACAAGTGGATTCAAGGGATTAGATCTGATAGAGTGCCTGAAGAATGGTGAGCACAGGTTCGTGACATTGTACAGGAAGCAGTGATCAAGAACATCCCCCAGAAGAAGAAATGCAAAAAGGAAAAACAGCTCTCTGAGGAGGAGTTACAAATAGCTGAGAAAAGAAGAGAAGATAAAGGCAAAGGAGAAAAGGAAAGATGCACCCACTTGAATGCAGAGTCCCCCAAAATAGCAAGGAGAGATAAAAGAGACTTCCTTAATGATCAATGCAAAGAATTAGAGCAAAACAATGGAATGGAAAAGACTAGAGATCTCTTCAAGAAAATTAAAGATACCAAGGGAACATTTCATACAAAGATGGGCAAAATGAAGGACAGATGGTATGGACCTAAAAGAAGCAGAAGACAACAAGAAGAGGTGGCAAGAATACACAGAAGAATTATACAAAAAAGATCTTCATGACCCAGATAACCACAATGCTGTGATCACTCATCTAGAGCCAGACATCCTGAAATGAGAAGTCAAGTAGGCCTTTGGAAGCATCACTATGAATAAAGCTAGTGGAGGCAATGGAATTCCAGTTAAGCTATTTCAAATCCTAAAACACGATGCTGTTAAAGTAATGCACTCAATATGTCAACAAATTTAAAAATTCAGCAGTGGCCACAGGACTGGTAAACGTCAGTTTTCATTCCAATCCCAAAGAAAGGAAATGCCAAATAAAGTTCAAACTACCACACAATCACATTCATCTCACACACTAGCAAAGTAATGTTCAAAATTCTCCAAGCCAGTCTTCAAGAGTATGTGAGCTGTGAACTTCCAGATGTTCAAGCTGGTTTTAGAAAAGGCAGAGTTACCAAAGATCAAATTGCCAACATCTGTTGGATCATGGAAAAAGCAAGAGAGTTCCAGAAATACATCTCAGCTCAGTTCAGTTGTTCAACATGTTCGACTCTTTGTGACCCCATGAACTTAGCATGCCAGGATTCCCTGTCAATCAACAACTCCCAGAGCTTACTCAAACTCAAGTCTTTGAGTTGGTGATGCCTTCCAAGCATCTCATCCTCTGTTGTTTCCTTCTCCTCCCACCTTCAATCTTTCCCAGTGTCAGAGTCTTTTCCAATGAATCTCTTCTTCACATAAGGTGATCAAAGTACTGGCGTTTCAGCTTTAGCATGAGTACTTCCAATGAATATTCAGAGCTGATTTCTTTTAGGATGGACTGGTGGATCTCCTTCTAGCCCAAGGGACTCTCAAGAGTCTTCACCAACACCACAGTTCAAGAAGATCCATTTTTTGGCATTCAGTTATCTTTATAATCCAACTCTCACATCCATACATGACTACTGGAAAAAACATAGCCTTGAATAGATGGACCTTTGTTGGCAAAATAATGTCTGTGCTTTTTAATATGTTTTCTAGATTGGTCATAGCTTTTCTTCCAAAGAGCAAGCATCTTTCATTTTCATGGCTGCAGTCATCATCTGCAGTAATTTTGGAGTCCAAGAAAATAAAGTATTTCACTGTTTCCATTGTTACCATATCTATTTGCCACGACATAATGGGACCAGATGCCATGATCTTAGTTTTCTGAATGTTGAGTTTTAAGCCAGCATTTTCTTTCTCCTCTTTCACTTTCATCAAGAGGCTCTTTAGTTCCACTTTGCTTTCTGCCATAAGTGTTGTGTCTTCCGTACATCTGAGGTTGTTAATATTTCTCCCAGCAATCTTGATTCCAGCTTATGCCTCACCTAGCCTAGCATTTCACATGATGTACTCTGCATAGAAGTTAAGCAGGGTGACAATATACAGCCTGGATGTACTCCTTTCCCGATTTGGAAGCAGTCTGTTGTTCCATGCCCAGTTCTAACTGTTGCTTCTTTACCCGCATACAGATTTCTCAGCAGACAAGTCAGGTGGCCTGGTATTCCCATCTCTTTAAGTTTTCCCACAGTTTGCTGTGATCCACACAGTCAAAGGCTTTGGCGTAGTCAGTAAAAAAGAAGTAGATTTTTTTTTCTGGAACTTCAATGCTTTTTCAATGATAGAATGGATGGTGGCAATATGATCTCTGATTCTCTGCCTTTTCTAAATCTAGCTTGAATATCTGGAAGCTCACGGTTCATGTACTGTTGAAGCCTGGCCTGGAGAATTTTGAGCATTACTTTGCTAGCGTGTGAGATAAGTGCAATTGTGTGGTAGTTTGAACATATTTTGGCATTGCCTTTCTTTGCAATTGGAGTGGAAACTGACCTTTTCCAGTTGTGTGGACACTGCTGATTTTTCCAAATTTGCTGGCATATTGAGTGCAGCATTTTCACTGCATCATCTTTTAGGATTTGAAACAACTTCACTGGAACTCTACCACCTCTACTAAATTTGTTCATAGTGATGCTTCCTAAGGCCCACTTGACTTCACATTCCAGAATATCTGGCTCTAAGTGAGCGATCACAGCATTTGGTTATCTGGGTCATGAGGATCTTTTTTGAATAGTTCTGTGTATTCTTGCCACCTCTTCTTGATATCTTCTGCTTCTGTTAAGTCCATATCATTTCTGTCCTTTATTTTGCCCTTCTTTGCATGAAATGTTCCCTTGGTACCTCTAAATTTTTTGAAGAAATTTCTAGTAGGAAGACATAAACTTCTGCTTTACTGACTATGGCAAAGCCTTTGACCATGTGGATCACAACCACCTGTGGAAAATTCTAAGAGATGGGAATAACAGACCACCTGACCTGCCTCCTGGAAAATCTGTATGCAGGTCAAGAAGCAACAGTGAGAACCTGACATGGAACAACAGACTGGTTCCAAATCAGGAAAGTGGCCTGTCAAGGCTGTATATTGTCACCCTGCTTTATAAATTATATGCAGATTACATTAGGAGAAATGCTGGGCTGGATGAAGCACAACCTAGAATCAAGATTGCTGGGAGAAATATGAAAAGCCTCAGATATGCATAGGCTACCACCCTTATGGCATAAAGTAAAGAAGTGAAGAGCCTCTTGATGAAAGTGAAAGAGGAGGGAGAAAATTTTGACTTTAAACTCAACATTCAGAAAACCAAGATCGTGGCATCTGGTCTCATCCCTTCATGGCAAACGGAAGGAGAAACAATGGAACCAGTGAGAGACTTCATTTTTTCAGTGCTCCAAAATCACTGCAGATGGTGATTACAGCCATGAAATTAAAAGATGCTTGCTCCTTGGAAGAAAAGCTATGACCAACCTAGATAGCATTTTTAAAAACGCAGACATTACTTTGCCAACAAAGGTCCATCTATTCAAAGCTATGGTTTTTCAGTAGTCACGTGTGGATGTGAGAATTGGACTATAAAAAAGCTGAACACTGAATAATTTATGCTTTTGAACTGTGGTATTGAAGAAGATTGTTGAGAGTCCCTTGGACTGTAAGCATATCCAACCAGTCCATCCTATATAGCTTTTATTATGTTGAGGTATGTTCCTTCTATTCCTGCTTTCTGGAGAGTTTTAATCATAAAAGGATGTTGAATTTTGTCAAAGGCTTTCTCTGCATCTATTGAGATAATCATATGGTTTTTATCTTTCAATTTGTTAATGTGGTGCATTACATTGATTGATTTGCAGATATTAAAGAATCCTTGCATTCCTGGGATAAAGCCCACTTGGTCATGGTGTATGATTTTTTTAATATGTTGTTGGATTCTGTTTGCAACCAGTCCATCCTAAAGGAACTCAGTCCTGCATATTCATTGGAAGGATTCATGCTGAAGCTGAAACTCCAATCCTTTGACCACCTGATGTGAAGAGCTGACTCATTTGAAAAGACCTTGATGCTGGTAAAGATTGAAGGTGAGAGGAGAAGGGGACGACAGAGGATGAGATGGTTGGATGGCATCACCGACACGAAAACTGACAGTTCCTCAAAATGTTACTAACTACCATGAGTGAGTGCTAAGTCGTGTCTGACTCTTTGATACCCTGTGGACTGTAGCCACCAGACTCCTCTGCCCATGGGACTCTTGAGGCAAGAATACTAGAGTGGGTTGCTATACCCTCCTCCAGGGGATCTTCCTGGCCCAGGGATGGAGCCAGAGTCTCCTGTGGCTCCTGCATGCCAGGTTGATTCTTTAACACTGAGTCACTGAGGAAGCCCAGTAGTTTCCATGTTACTGAGTTATTCCTTCCTATAGGCATACACTCAAGAGAAATGAAAAGATACACCCACATAAAAACTTGTACACAAGTGTTCAGAAAAGTGTTCTTAATAGCCAATAAGTAGAAACAACCTAAATACCTATCAATTAATAAAGGGATATATAAAATGCCATCTAGCCTCCAATGGAATATGTATTACTGAGTAATAAAAAGAAATGAAATACTGATAGATGAAATTTGAAAGCATTGTGCTAACTGGAAATGGTTACAGAATGCCACATTTTTTGTATATGGTTTCATTGAATATGAAATATCCAGAATATACATATTTATTGTGACAGAAAGCAAATGAATGATGGCTTAGGGCTCTAGGGACACAGGAATTAAGAACGATTATTGATGGGTAGAATGCTCCTTTGGGGAGAGTATGTAAATATTTTAAAATTAGGTCATGGGGATGGCTGCACAACCCTGTGGCTACGCTGAAACAGGAGTGAGTTGCACACTTTGAATGGGTGAATCTTATGATATATGAATTATATTTCAATAAAAATTTTAAAGATAAGTAAAATGTGAAATATGGGACTTGAAAAAAGAGGAAGTGGTGAAAAAAACAATATATTGCAAAAATTACTAATGTGGTATTTTTTTGTCTTCAAATTTAAGAAATTATAACATTGAAAGTGAAAGTGGAGTCGCTCAGTCGTATCCGACTCTTTGAGACCCCATGGACTGTAGCCTACCAGGCTCCTCTGACCATGGATTTTCCAGGCAAGAATACTGGAGTGGGTTGACATAAAAATTGAAATTTCATCTGGTGAATACTTATTTATTTGGAAGGAAGGTTAATCTCATAATAATTACGAAACAGGAATAGTTGCGAACTCTTTCTCCCTAGTTGCTATGACCTAGTTGCTAAGCAGTAATGATCAGCAAGTTTATTCTTTAGGGTGAAAGCCCTCCTCCCCCAAGAACTGTATTTTTATTTTTATAATGAAAATTTGTCCAACATTAATACAGAAGTAAATCAGAACAATTTGATGTTTTTTTATCATTGCATATAATCCAATATTTACAGCATGCCATTTGCATAAGTAAATATTACTACTATTTTAATATATCAATATTTAGCCAGAGATTATAGAAAGACAGTCTCTGTAAAAAAATCATCTCCCAAATTTCATGTAAGACATAATTAAATTTATTTTTACAGTAACCTGTAATTTAAGTGGTTGAAATATCCTAACATCATAAAATTGAAAAGCAAAACCAGCTATTTAAGCAAATATGTAATCCATGGTAACATTTCCAAGGATAAATGATTCATTAAAATTTTAAAATAGATTTTTTAATAACCACTCTACTCTTAGCCATCCTCTTTAAAAAATTCTGACATTTTAAATTTTCACAAATATTTCTGTGATTGATCAAAAAGGTTGTTTATCAGATAAGAAGTCTTGCAAACAATGTTTTTGTAATCCTGAGCTATTTATTTTTCAAATTAAAATATAAATTGCATGGATGCATGCTACATCACTACAGTTGTATCCTATTCTTTGTGACCCTTTGGACTGTAGCCTGCCAGCCTCCTTTGTCCATGGGATTCTTCAGGCAAGAATAAATTAATGTAAACTAAAATAAATTAACTTGACATGTCAAAATGTATTCACATTTACTAAATTTACCTAGAATTAACTCGTCACTGCTAGACATAGACAATGAACATGGTAATGACTTTTGTTGCTCTTTTTCCCTACACCTTTTTTAGTTGTATAATAATGTACATATTACTCGAATCTTTTAAATTGCAAAATAAAAATGTAAATAGTATAAATTTTAATTTCTGAGTCAGTTCTTTTGTCTTTAGTTATTATTTTCAGTTCATTTTAACGTGGTTCATGTTCTTTCTCTGTTTTTCCCTTAAAACTCTAAAGCATAGTTTCTTTTAGGAGGAACTCACTGTAGAGTATAGTGTGTGCATTTAGAATGATGCTAATACAAGTGTCAGCATTACTCCAGGTATATTTAAGTCTTCAAATCAATTCTAAACCATTGGTCTTTATTTTTTTTAAACAAAATTGCAGCATTTGAAAAATCCCATCCACTTTACAATCATTTATCTTATTTTTTTGTTCCTCTTATTATCACCACTCTATAGTCTTGATTTTACCTATTATACTTCCCTTCTATAGAAAAAGCAGCAAACGACTGAAAAGAGTGCTTCCATTAAAAAGCAGAAGCATTGCATTTAAAACAGACAGTTGTGAGAGAAACAAGAGAGAGCAGCTGCATTTTCATTATTATTATAATTTATTCTTCCTTTATTCACTCCAAGCTTAAGTATCAAACATGAACTTGTTTCCATGTGTACTTCGCAGTGTGTTCATCATATTGCTAACTTAGTCCTAGTTCAGAATTAAATCAACCAGAAGGAAAAAATCTTTCCCGAAGGATTGGTGTACTTTAAATGGCACAGTTTGTTCTCATGTGTATATTTCTTAGGTCTCCACAATGGGGATTATCAGCACAGTTTTTGAAATCGACATTATCAAGTAACTATTATCAAAAAATATTAAGTAGAGCTGGCTTGGTGACGCTATACAGGCATGCGTTGCTTTTTTCTACTTACTTCATAGATAACTGCTTGTTTTTACTAACAAAATGTTTCTGGCCATGCTGCATTCAGATGATAACATGTTTTAGAAATTAAGTGATTTTTAATTAAAGTATGTACATTTTTAGACATAATGTTGTATACTTAATAGGCTATAGTATAGTGTAGACATAGCTTTTGTATGCACCAGGACCCCAAATAATACATGTGACTCACTATATTTTGATATTTGCTTTTTTTGCATGGTCTGAAACTGGATCCATAATACTTCCTAAGTATTGTAATTCTAGTGAAAAGAACAGAAGTTTATAAAAACTTTATGAAGGAAAACCATGTTGAAGATAATTGTAGATAATATATTTAATTCAGTGCATAGCCTAATTCAGATAAATATTTATCAAGAATTATTAATATTATCAAATATATCAAGATGGTATTATGTGCTCTTAGAATTATGAAGTATTTTTTATAATAAGGACTTTTAAGGCTTTGAGTTCTAAGAAGAATTCAAAATAGTAAAAATAATAAAATCCAATACTATTTATGATAAGTGATATTTTTAATCCTTAAAAATGAAGCAATAATTTATCTGTCTTAAGTACTTTATCTATATGATACTATTTGCATGTTCATCTCATTTCTTTTGAAAGACAAAGATCATGGCATTGGTCTCATCACTTTGAGTTCTAAGAAGAATTCAAAATAGTAAAAATAATAAAATCCAATACTATTTATGATAAGTGATATTTTTAATCCTTAAAAATGAAGCAATAATTTATCTGTCTTAAGTACTTTATCTATATGATACTATTTGCATGTTCATCTCATTTCTTTCGAAAGACAAAGATCATGGCATCAGTCTCATCACTTCATTGCAAATAGATGGGGAAACAATGGACACTATAACAGACTTTATCTTCTTGGGCTCCAAAATCACTGCAGATGGTGAATGCAGCCATGAAATTAAAAGAGGCTTGCTCCTTGGGAGAAAGGCTATGACAAAACTAGACAGCATATTAAAAAGCAGAGACATCATTTTGTGGAAAAAGTTCTGTCTAGTCAAAGCTAGACAATGCGGGAGACCCGGGTTTGATCCCTGGGTGGGGAAGATCCTCTGGAGAAGGAAATGGCAACCCACTCCAGTACTCCTGCCTGGAAAACCCCATGGGAGGAGCCTGGTAGGCTAAAGGTCCATGGAGTTGCAAAGAGTCAGACACAACTGAGCAACTTTACTTAGTCAAAGCTATGGTTTTTCTGGTAGTCGTGTATGGATGTGAGAGTTGAACTGTAAAGAAAGCTGAGTGCTGAAGAATGGATGCTTTTGAACTGTGGTGTTGGAGAAGATTCTTGAGAGTCCCTTGGACTAGAAGGATATCAAACCAGTCCTTCCTAAAGGAAATCAGTCCTGAATATTCATTCATTGGAAGGATTGATGCTGACACTCCAATACTTTGGCCACCTGATGTAAAGAACTGACTCATTGGAAAAGACCCTGATACTGGGAAAGATTGAGGGCAGGAGGAGAAGTGGACAACAGAGGATGGAATGGTTGGATGTCATCACCAACTCGATGAACATCAGTCTGAGCAAGCTGTGGGAACTGGTAATGAACAGCGATGCCCGGCAGTGCATGGGGTAGCAATGGGTCAGACCTGAGTAAGCAACTGAGCTGAAATGAGCTGAAGCACTTTACCTATATGATATTATTTACATGTTCATCTCATTTCTTTAAAAAACAAACAATAATTATAAGAAAAAAGAAAGGCATTGTTTCAGAATATGAAATGTATCATCTTCGGTTGTGTTCACAATATCCAGTGAACTGAAATAAGCAATTAACAGAAATAGGAAAAGTTTTCTAATTTCCTTAATTTAAAACTATACCCAAGAGGGAAAGAAGTTGGGAGAGGGATGGTTGAGAGTTAGGGATTAAGAGATGCAAACTATTACATATATGTTTAACTGAATCACTTTGCTGTGTACCAGAAACACTAATACAGCCTTGCAAATCAGTTATACTTCAGTAAAATAAATTTTTAAAAAAATTTTAAAAAGTTTTAAAAAAGTGATATTTTAGACTAAAAAGAAAGCTGCATCTATTTAATTCACATCTTCCAATCTCAATGTGATTAAACTCTTCTATACATTTTATATATACTCCCTCGATATCCTGTAACTTCAAGTTACCTTTTTTTGGGAAACCCATTTCTGTTTTGTCAGGTCTAAAATTCTGAGAGCAGGACTC
Organism: Muntiacus reevesi; assembly: GCF_963930625.1. NCBI lineage: Eukaryota > Metazoa > Chordata > Mammalia > Artiodactyla > Cervidae > Muntiacus > Muntiacus reevesi. Next base: position 3,885,109 of record NC_089256.1, on the reverse strand, counting down.
ATGGTGAATAAGTCAGTGTTCATATTTCTTCATGTTGCCAAGTCAAAATTCTCCCAAAACCTGCCATGATATTTACCACAGCTGTTTGAGGTAGTTGTTACTGTGTTTCACTAAATATTTGTTTTCTCTCAGTTCATCGTTACACTTCTTGATTCTCTCATGATTGAGTTGGGCCTTGAGAGATGTACGTAAGTACTTTTTCTCTTTTCTTGAAACTAGCACAATTAGAAGTGATGTCTGCTCTCAGTTTCAGTCTGACAGTGAAGACAAGTGTAGCAGTGAACTTACTGTACCAATGATGAAGATAAGAGTAAGTGAAACATAAGTTATTTTCTCTTTTCTTTCTATTTTTTGGTTATGAACTAATAAGAATTTGAGATTGCTTGCCATTTCAGCAAACCAAGGTTACAGAAACTAATAAGCAACTATTAAGGTTACATTTTGGATTATTGCTTCAAGAATTTTTCAGCTAAACTAACTCAAAATCATACTGGGAAACATTAATTAAATTTACTAGTTTTGAACTGTTTGCAAGAATGAAACTACAAACTTTCATAAAGTCATTAGGAGTTACAAAAGTTATTCTAGCTGAAATATGCATTTAATGCCTTAGTGATCTTTAAACCAAACAACCAAGCATATCTAGACTAATCTAAATTCACTTACATGTCAGGAATTTTATTTTCACTGATGCCACTTTTTCCAAAGTAGATAGCTTTCATTCATATAAATGTAATTTCTCTAAATAACTTCAAATCTTTCTAGAAGTTTTCAGGCTATATTTCTCTTGACTTTACAGAACAAGTACAACCCTACTTGGTTACATAAACTCTTCAAATGTCAAGTATCTAAAGGAAACCAAATGACATTAAATAGCTTTTTTTGTGATTCTATGCTGAATTCATTCCATTTTTCTCTACCCATTTTCAAATGTATGCTAAGTGGAATACAACAGCAAAATCCTATCTATTCTTGAAACCATTTTTCACTGCTGTTGCTACTGCTGCTAAGTCGCTTCAGTCGTGTCCGACTCTGTGCGACCCCATAGATGGCAGCCCACCAGGCCCCCGTCCCTGGGATTCTCCAGGCAAGAACACTGGAGTGGGTTGCCATTTACTTCTCCAATGCATGAAAGTGAAAAGTGAAAGTGAAGTCGCTCAGTCGTGTCCTGCTTTTAGCGACCCCATGGACTGTAGCCTACCAGGCTCCTCCATCCATGGGATTTTCCAGGCAAGCGTACTGGAGTGGGGTGCCATTGCCTTCTCTGGCATTTTTCACTAATAGAGCCTAATTTGCATAAATTATTTTGGTGACCACTTAAAAAATAAAGCATCTTAAACTGCTAGTGTTATTTGTGCTTGTATTCTAATATCCTTAATTCTTTTATTAAAAAAAAAGAAAACAACTTCTCCAATTAAGCTGTACTTTCCTTACTCCTTATCCTTAGGAAATTTATATTTGATTGTAAGGTATATATCAAATTAAATATTATATTTTTAAATTTAATCTGCAATTCCATATTTTTATTTAAGTTTTGGGCCATGATTCTATCAGAGATTATGTGAGCAGTATGCTATCACTCCAAGCATTATCTGTTTTTCAAGTTTATTAGTTAAGCATGCATTCTGAACTTACATTAATGTCTGATAAAAATGTAGAGCCAGCCTGGATGGGAAGGGACTTTGGGGGAAAATGGATACATGTATATGTATGGTTAATTCCCTTCACTGTTCACCTGAAGCTGTTATAACATTGCTAATAGATTACACCCTAATACAAAATAAAAAGTTTAAAGTTTGGATAAAAAATATAGAACAGAATAGATCAGGAGCTTTGACAAACATCTTCCAGGGTGATACCAACTGATTTATGAAGAGTCATTATTCCTGGACATTATTAGCATTCCACACAAATATTCTTGTCTTCATCATAGTTTGTGGCATTTAGTTTCCTAAATACCAAGAAGAATTTTGTCACAAAAGATTTCAAAGGAACAGAAATAGATATAGCGAATTTTATTGGGTAAGTTGGGAATTAAAAATAAACAAGTGTCTTGCACAGGAGCTTGTTTAAGGTGGTCAGAAACAGTATTGGCAGTGTCTGGGACGTAAGAGATATTAAGAATCATTTCTTGCTTGGGTGCAAAAAAATTAAGCAGTGAAAAGTCAGAGAAAAGTGCGCTGTATGAAAGGAGCTGCTGCTGCTGTGAATTCGCTTCAGTCGTGTCCGACTATATGCGACCCCATAGACAGCAGCCCACCAGGTTCCTCCATCCCTGGGGTTTTCAAGGCAAGAGTACTGGAGTGGGTTGCCATTTTCTGCTCCAATGAAGGGAAATATAATAGCAAAAAATGTAGGCAAAGTATCCCAAACCAGCAATAGAGAGTCAACAAAAGTTACTTTGCAGATAAGAGGCCCCAGTGTATATTGTTTAGTGAATGAATGGAGTAAATATTCTTTGATTCTTTTGTAAAGACTAGAAAGTTTTTTTCAGTGGAAATTTTCAGTCATCCAGGTAAGGTAAAATGTAGCTCTCTGGATATACATGTGTCAGTATTACCTGAAAATTTTGTGCATGAAAATTAAAGGAAAATATTATCAGTATTCATATTACAAAATATGAGGTAAATGGAAATTTCAAAGGAAAAATTGTCTTAGAGAGTCTGCTTTCATCATAAATGGTGATATCAACTTATGAGAATAAAAATGTTCATTATTTCCTTAGAAAGTTCTTATTATGGTGAAAACTGATAAAGTCATAATGTTTGCTGTAAAAGCCTTTTTTAATTGAGATGCTAAATGGAATATTGAAGAAAAAGCCTTCTGGAAAAATCACAGACGAGTCATTTAACATTTAACATTTAACATCTGCACATTCTTTGTGATCCAAGGCCACACAGTTTTCTTCAGAAAGATTGAAGGGAAACATAATATATCTTATGTACCTAACAGAGCTGCTATCTGAATGAATGTAAGATGTATTGCTGAGTGTATTTAAATTTTAAAATTGACTGAGACCAGTAGCTGAAAATTCATTCTGTTCTTGTTTTACCAATTTTTCACCTATTGCCTTATGGTGTATTGTAAATACTTAATTTTAAATTCAATTCAGCTTATTGGTGGAGAATGGGAATGAGACGGAAGGTCATGAAAAGTGAGAGGGACAATGACATTTTAGGGCCAGCAAATTTAATAGAAGTAGAACTCTCACCGATATAGGAAAAAAAGGTGCAATCAACAGTACTCATTTAAGAAAGATTTTTCATATTAATAAGAAAGTGAATGCTGAATGAAATGCAAAATCTAATAGGTGAAACAAAAAAATGATTTGCTTTTACCTAAATACCTTATAAAACTGGTTTTCTCTCTGTGTGAATCTTCAAGGATATTCTAAATGAGTTCTATGATTATATATGAAAGGCATGTAGGTAGCCACAAATCTTTACTCCTCTATTGCATCTACTTCTGGAGAGTCACTATCCCTGACACTGTAAGATATGTTGCTTAGACAATTCTAGAAACCAGAGACCAACTTAAGGAAAGATAAAACCTGATGCAAGGTAATCATTTATTTCTATTCAGTAATGGATCTAAAGAAAATGGAAATTTCTACCTATTAAAATTCTTATCTTTTCCAAACCCTGTAATTCCATAGTGAATAAAGCATCAGTTCAGTTCAGCCACTCAGTCGTGTCCTCCTCTTTGTGACCATGAACCACAGCATGCCAGGCTTCCCTGTCCATCACCAACTCCTGGAGTCCCCCCAAACTCATGTCCATTGAGTCGGTGATGCCATCCAACCATCTCATCCTCTCTTGTCGCCTTCTCCTCCTGCCCTCAATCTTTCCTAGCATCAGGGTTTTCTCAAATGAGTCAGTTCTTCACATCAGTTGGCCAAAGTATTGGAATTTCAGCTTCAATCAGTCCTTCCAATGAACACCCAGAACTGATCTCCTTTAGGATGGACTGGTTGGATCTCCTTGCAGTCCAAGGGACTCTCAAGACTCTTCCTCAACACCACAGTTCAAAAGCATCAATTCTTCAGTGCTCAGCTTTCTTTATAGTCCAACTCTTACATCCATACATGACCACTGGAAAAATCATAGCCTTGACTAGACAGACCTTTGTTGACAAAGTAATGTCTCTGCTTTTCAATATGCTATCTAGGTTGGTCATAACTTTCCTTCCAAGGAGTAAATGTCTTTTAATTTCAGGGCTGCAGTCACCACTTGCAGTGATTTTGGATCCCAGAAAAATAAAATCAGCCCCTGTTTCCACTGTTCCCCCATCTATTTGCCATGAAGTGATGGGACTGGATGCCATGATCTTAGTTTTCTGAACGTTGAACTTTAAGCCAATTTTTGCACTCTCCTCCTTCATTTTCATCAACAAGCTTTTTGGTTCTTCACTTTTTGCCATACAGGTGGGGTCATGTGTATACCTGAGGTTATTGATATTTCTGCCAGAAATCTTGAGTCCAGCTTGTGCTTTTTCCATCCCAGCATTTCTCATGATGTAATCTGCAAATATGTTAAATAAGCAGGGTGACAGTATACAGCTTTGATATACTCCTTTTCCTATTTGGAACCAGTATGTTGGTCCTTGTCCAGTTCTAACTGTTGCTTCCTGACCTGCATATAGGTTTCTCAAGAGGCAGGTCTTGAGGTCTGGTATTCCTATCTCCTTCAGAATTTTCCACAGTTTATTGTGATCCACACAATCAAAGGCTTTGTCATAGTCAATAAAGCAGAAATAGTTGTTTTTCTGCAACTCTCTTGCTTTTTCGATGACCCATCATATGTTGGTAATTTGATCTCTGGTTCCTCTGCCTTTTCTAAAACCAGCTTGAACATCTGGAAGTTCATGGTTCATGTGCTGCTGAAACCTGGCTTGGAGAATTTTGAGCATTACTTTACTAGCATGTGAGATGAGTGCAATTGTGCGGTAGTTTGAGCATTCTTTGGGATTGTCTTTCTTAGGGATTGGAATGAAAACTGACTTTTTCCAGTCCTGTGGTCACTGCTGAGTTTTCCAAATTTGCTGGCAAGTTGAGTGCAGCACTGTCACAGCATCATCTTTCAGGATTTGAAATAGCTCAACTGGAATTTCATCACATCTACTAGCATTGTTTGTAGTGATCTCCCTAAGGCCCACTGGACTTCACATTGTACGATGTCTGGCTCTAGGTGAGTGATCACACCATTGTGATATCTGGGTCATGAAGATCTTTTTTGTACAGTTCTTCTGTGTATTCTTGCCACCTCTTCTTAATATCTTCTGCTTCTGTTAGGTCCATACCATTTCTGTCCTTTATCTAACTCATCTTTGTGTGAAATGTTCCCTTGCTATCTCTAATTTTCTGAAGAGATATCTAGTCTTTCCCATTCTACTGTTTACATATATAATATATGCATATAAATACTATAGAACAATATAAATTAATAGATTATTTATAGTTTTCTGATTTTTAATAAATATTATAAAACTTCATTACCTTTTCCACTTCTGTTTGAAAGACTAGTAGCCATTCATTTGCATCTTGTTTTTTAGTATCTGACACTTGCATGTCTCTGAACTTTCTTGCCAACTGGGAATACTGTATTTGGAAAAAATCAGGTATTAGCAGAATTTTGTTGAGGACTCCTAAAGTAAGTTCACAGAGTAAAATTTAATAGCATTTTCTCTCTCCTTTGCTTACTGATACTGAATTGTTGTTAAATCCTAACACCTCAATGTAAGTTTTTGTTCCAAAAAAAGAGCAATAATATATATTTTTATTTGTTGAATGCACTGTATGAAAGATAATCTAGATTGAAGATAAAACAGTTTGAGGTGGCAAACTGTATTCCCAAATGAAATTAAATAGATGCTTGTTAGGGAATATTCTTTTTCTTATCCTTTTAACACTGTCATTTGAATATTATTTCCTGTTTGTGCTGTCTTTTTCTTATTTTATTCTCTCAGCTTTTCTTTTCCTCCTTCTCCCCTTGCTATCATTTTTTAAGCAAAAAAGAGTTTTTGGGGGAAAAAAAGTTAAGAATAATCTGTGTCATTGGGATGAAAAATTGAAGCATACTTTTTCTACTTATAGTTTGAAAATAACTGTAAATGTTCAAGCACTAGATAATAAAAGGAAAAGGAAAGAATAAACCAAAGACTTTGCGAGAAATAAATTACTGATATGGTAAATGGGACTGTGAAATTCAGGAAGTCATCAGAAAATTATATCTTTTGTGTGTGTGTGTATGATTACCAGGAACACTGTGTAAATTCACTGATTCTTTCAAAAGAAAATGAAAGCCATTTAAAAAGTATAGGGACTTATCTTCTTCTTTCCATAGTAAAATGATGACATTTCACTGTTTGTCAGCTCTTTTTTTTTCTCCCAAAGCAGCTGAAAGGAAAAAAAGAAAAAAAAAGAATAAAGGCCTTTGTGTAGACTTGCCAGGTACAATTTTTTGAAGAAGGTACCTCTGTACATTTCCATTAAAAAGGATTTTTTAAATGTCAGGAAAATAGTTGAATCCTGAAACTAAAGGCACATTTTTTTTTTTCTTAATGTGAGCTGTCCTGCTTAGTATAATATCATTCATGTAAAAAATAATAATTCTAGCTTGCTTAATTTAACTGAAAATCTGAAACATTTCCAGCCTGGTTACCTGCCTGTTTGTTCTCTTTCAGAAAATGATCCTCAAATTTAGTAGTGAATCAGAATTAGACAAGCAGTTCATAAGTACTTTTTGTGTGCCTATAATACTCTGACTACAGGGTTTCTTCCAAACTTCTTTGGAAGGGAAACTAAACACAAAATATGACTGTCTTTCCAAATGCACATTGTATGAGCTATTTGATGACTTAAATTTAATGTTAGCAAGTTACACAATGCTAGAACTGGATGTATACTGTTGACTGAAAAAAGCTACACAACCTAAATTTTTTGAGTTAAGTTTTATTCAGGTAATTTACTAAGGACTATAGTCTGGGACTGATGCTGAAACTGAAACTCCAATACTTTGGCCACCTCATGCGAAGAGTTGACTCGTTGGAAAAGACCATGATGTTGGGAAGGATTGGGGGGCAGGAGGAGAAGGGGACTACAAGAGGATGAGATGGCTGGATGGCATCACCGACTCGATGAACTTGAGTTTGAGTAAACTCCGGGAGTTTGTGATGAATAGGGAGGCCCAGCGTGCTGCAATTCACGGGGTTGCAAAGAGTCAGACACGACTGAGTGACTGAACTGAACTGAACTGATAGTCTGGGAATTAGCCTCTCAGATGGCTCTGAGAAACTGCCCCAAAGACTTAAGGGAGTAGCCAAGACACATAGGAAATTTAACTGAAAAAAACAAAAATATGTAGTTGAACATCTAAAGAATACTGCCATCCACAAAAATTTAGACATCTCAAGTTAATGATTTTAGTGCTTTTCTATGTATGAGAAGATGCAAGAATCTGGGCTCATTTAAATTACTCTTTAGATTTGTATCTTAACTACCTAAGATCAGTATCTCTAGAGCATGGAATATTTCCTGTTTTTCTTCATCCAGTTGTTCCCTCAGGGTTCACCATGGAGAAGGGGTGGAGACAGCTGCAGTAACTGAGGGCTTTGATGGCTTGATGGTGAGCACCAATCATTGTTGCCTGGAAAAGCAGGCAACATTCCCTTTCCTCTGTATTTAGTAACAAATCTAATACATCTGGAGCCATGTTTGTGGAAATAAAACTTCTCAATTTCCGTGCTAACAGCATTTAAATACTTTGTTATTGAAAAATTAAAAATAAATAAATAAATAAATATTTTGTTATTTCAATTTTGCCTAAAGAAACATCTGAGAAAATAAATGTTACTAAAAGGCAAGGCATTTAAATACAAAGAGTATCAAGGTATTGATTTTCTTATTACATTTTCAATGCCACTCAATAACCTGACTTTAGATTTCTATTAAAGATGTATTAAGTATACACTTTTTTACATCTAAACAATAATTAACATTGTTTAATAATTCAATAGAAATCAAACATTTTTGTGCACAAATCTATTTTCCCCCAGAACCTTTGACTACTACGTCTTATATAAAAACTCTTCTTTTTTCCAAGATACAAAACTGAACTGTTTTTCCCATTGGATGCTCCATATGTCTGTGTTATAACTAAATAAACATATGACGAGAAGGGAAACACGGCCCATACCCGGACTCATTCACATAAAATATCTGTCAGTAATCTTCCATTCTCTATGTTTCAGCTTGTTGATTGGAGAGGACCTACAAGCACCTAAATGGTTGAACTTGAAGTTCTAAATGACCACACAGAATCTTCCTCAACCACAAACACTTAAATTGGATGTAGTGTGAATTAGAAATAAATATATATTTATTTAGCTTATGAGAATTCAATTTTTATCTGTTGTATCAACTAGTGTTACTTACCTTACATACTCATATGCCTTTTTGATCATTGTCAACATCATTTATTTCAAATAATCTCAAAATTTGAGCAGTGCCCTTTTTTTTCCTCCAAATTCTCCAAATATTGTTTGTTCTATATTTTTGGTATAACACCCTTATTTCTATCCAAAATCTCAACTGCATGATATTTGTTCAAGTCATTTTCATGTATATTAATTTTTAGGTTATCAGGAAACTTCTAGGTCAGCTCTAGTAAGCCTTTTTGTCTCTGCTCCAGTATCCCCACCCATCCACTCTTTACCCTGAAGTCGGAATAATCTTCAGAAAAGAAAATAAAAACAAAAACAAATAACTCCCTTGCTTAAATGTATCAATAGGTCTTTGTTTCCTTGAAAATAAATGCTACATGTATTAGCATATAATATAAATTTTTTGCTATCTGGATCTTGATTATTTTCTCCAATCTCAATGTTTGCCTTCTTAAAACCTAGTTCCTAAACGGAATGTATTACCCAGTCTTTATCTTGCATATGTCCAGACCATCCTTATGGTGCAGTCAAGCTATTTCCTTGAGCTTTCAGACTCCCCGTAAATCTAGGCCAGAAACCTCTGGGAGAATCCTGTAGAATGTGTGCTTACCACTGTGTTAGTCTCAAAGCTTGCTTTACTCTCCCATTAATCCATAAATTTCAGGGACTACATTTTCCATTACATGTGTAATATTTAACATAATACTTGGTGGGATGAAACTGACATGAAGTGTTACTTTAAAGAATAATTAAGATATAATATACTAAATTATACTAAATATAATTAATTGAACAAATAAATATAGCTCAAAGTATAGTGAGTTGTACACTAGAATATGCTCAGAGTAATAATATTATGGGAATAATTTTAAGCAAAGTTGGGTTCCAGTTGACATTAGTACATTTGAGGCATGTAAAAATATTCTAATCAACAGATTCTGAGCAAAGCAGAGCTGATAATACCAAACCTATTCCCTATTTCAAGAATGACTATTAAATATATAAGTATGTATGATAAATGGTTAATTAGATAGAAATAGTAGCACTGAAAATGTATTTAGTTCAGTTCTGTTCGGTCACTCAGTCGTGTCTGTCTGACTCTTTATGTCCCCATGGACTGCAACATGCCAGGTCTCCCTGTTCATCACCAACTCCCAGAGCTTGCTCAAACTCATGTCCACTGAATCGGTAATGCCATACAACCATCTCAACCTCTGTCGTCTCTTCTCCTCCCACCTTCAATCTTTCTCAGCATCAGGGCCTTTTCAAGGAGTCAGTTCCTCACAACAGGTGGCCAGAGGATTGGAGTTTCAGCTTCAGCATCAGTCCTTCCAATGAATATTCAGAATTGATCTCCTTTAGGCTTGACTGGTTTGATCTCCTTGCAGTCCAAGGGACTCTCAAGACTCTTCTCCAACACCACAGTTCAAAAGCATCAATTCTTCAGCGCTCAGCTTTCTTTATAGTCAAACTCTCACATCCATACATGACTACTGGAAAAACCATCTCTCTGACTAGATGGACCTTTTTTTGGCAAAGTAATGTCTCTGCTTTTTAATATACTGTCTAAAAATAAAGTCAGCCACTGTTTCCTCATCTACTTGCCATGAAGTAATGGGACCAGATGCCATGATCTTAGTTTTCTGAATGTTGAGCTTTAAGCCAATTTTTTCACTCTCCTCTTTCACTTTCATCAAGAGGCTCTTTAGCTTTTCTTCAATTTCTGCCATAAGGGTGATATCATCTGCATATCTGAGGTTACTGATATTTCTTCCAGCAATCATGATTCTAGCTTGTGTTTCATCCAGCCTGGCATTTCGCATGGTGTATTCTGCATATACGTTAAAAAAGTAGGGTGACAATATACAGCCTTGATATACTCCTTTCCCTATTTGGAACCAGTCTGTTGCCCCATGTCTAGTTTTAACTGTTGCTTCTTGACCAGCATATAGATTTCTCAGGAGGCAGATAAGGTGGTATGATATTCCCATCTCTTCAAGAATTTTCCACAGCTTATTGTGATCCACACAATCAAAGATTTTGGCATAGTCAATAAAGCAGAAGTAGATGTTTTTCTGGAACTCTCTTGTTTTTTCAATGATCCAGTGGATCTGGAAAAATTGGCAATCTGATAATGTATACTTAATAACTAAACATTAGGTGGTTTGAATATAGGAAAATAAGTGTAATGCAATGTATAGTACATTATATATACATATGGAAGACAGGGTTCTCATACTCTATTATCAGGGATGCAAAAAATTAGAAGTATAACAGCAAATATTATCCTTAAATTTTTGAGATACTGATTTTACTTTATTGATAATGTTTTATTGATAATTTTACTTTACTTTATTGATAATGTTTAATAATTAAATATGTCTTGAGCATAGTATGCATCATCTTGATACTATGAATCAGTAAATTTGTTGTGTTTTGAGTGTAAAGTGGTGCATATGATAAAAGAAGTTCCTGCTATTTAAAGCTCTTTGACTCTCATGGGGAGAACAGATAAGTAAATATAACGTAGAAATAGTAAATATAGAGTCTTCCCTGATTGCCCATTGGTTAGGACTCCATGGTTCTAACGTAGGCGGCATGGGTTCAATCACTGGGTGGGAAGTTCCACATGCCATGTGCAGCCAAAAAAAAAAAAAAAGTAAATATAACATATAACCTGAGTACCATGACAAGCAAGCATGTGAAAGAGTCACTTAACCTATAATTGAGATATTATCTTCAAGAAGTGACCTATAAGGTGAGACATTGAGATTCAATAGCCATGGTCCAGAATGACACTGGTTGGAGCCTGGGAAGACCATTCTAGTTCTAAGGGGCATCTTGAGGAAACCATGTACAGAAAGCAAAAGAAAGGGTTAGTTACTCAGTTGTGTTCGACTCTTTGTGACACCATGAACTGCCCACCAGCATTTCTGTCCATGGAATTTTCCAGGCAAGAATATTGGAGTGGGTTGTCATTCCCTTCTCTAGGGCACATTCCCAACCCAGAGAATGAACCCAGACCTTCTGTATTGCAGGAAGATTCTTTACCAACTAAGCCACCCATGGACTGTAGCCCACCAGCTCCTCTGTTCATGAAATTCTTCAGGCAAGAATACTGGAGAGAGTTGCCATTACCTTCTGCAGGGGACCTTCCTGACCCAGGAATTGAAACCAGATCTGCATTGCAGGCAGATTATTTACCAACTGGGCCACTTGGGGAAGCCTACAGAAAGCAAAGACCTCACATAATAAAGAGAGTGAATGTAGGTAAATCTGACTGAGCAGCATCAGTCGGGTTAGGCTGGTGCAGAGATACATGGCTGCAGAAAGAGGCAGGAGCCAGGTGACAAAGATTTGGGAGCCATTTTATCAGTTGTATAGAAATACTTAATATTTTAACAGAAGGTGATATATTCAGATGTGCATTTTTGCAAAACCAATCTGAAAAGGAAGGGTTGGACTCAGATAAATTTGAGCAGCAAGACCAATTAAGCAGCACTTTTAATAGTTGAAGAGAAACAGAGTGATGACCTCAGTTTAAGTAATGGTTTTGGAAATAAAGAGATACTATTAAAGAATACTTATCAAAATGTTATAATGTAACTTTCACACTGCTAAAGGACAAACACAGGACAGAGTTTTTAAGTCATTTAATTAATGGAAAAACATTAAAATCATAAAGCTAGTGAAATATACATATATGTATATGATACTGGTTATTGTAGACACATTTTTAAAAAAGAAGGATGTGAAAATCAGATTTTCAGGTGAGGTGCAAAACTGGGTTAATGTGTGAGAGAGTGATAAAGCCAAATCTTTTGCCATCATTGTTTTCCAGATAGATTTCTTCAAGTTACACGGGTTCATAACGTCTGGGCTCCAAATACAGAGAGTCTCCTAGATAGTTAAACACTTTGGTTAAACCTGATAGAAAAAGGCTTTATTTGACTTTGAAAATTCATGCCTTTCTTTTGTCTATTTCTCAGTTTTCTATACATTTTTCAGCATGCACATGCATTTTAGATACTTTTTAAGAATAATGTGGACATTGGTAATTGACTAGATATTAGGATCATGGGGATGGGACAATTAAAAATGATGTCCAAGCCCTCAGTGTTGCACGTCTCATAACTAATTGGGTGGCCGAAAAGTCATTCACTTACACAGAGAATACAGAAAATGTAATAATTTTGGAAGAAGGAAGGGGATATTGTTTTCTTGTGGGGGGCAGGGGAGTAGCATAAGAATGCATAAGTGAAGAAAATTGCACTCACGTGCCCAAACAGAAGCCCATTTGCAGTCAATAGAGAAGGAAGCAAACTGAAGATGTGGAAGCTGTGGGTTTAGATTAATCGATAAAAAATTGTTGATTGTCACATGCAAGGAATGAGAGATATAGCAGTGACTTGAAGAAGATACAAATTTAATTTAAAAAATGGAAAAGTAGAACTGTATGACTTCTTTGTTCTTTTTTTTTTAAGAAAGTAAAGTTCTTTATGCTAAGGTTGCTTTCTAAACATCTCTTTTTGTAAATTGTAAATAATTATTTCACTAAATCCTTGTAATGGTTCTTGTCTTGCTTTATAACTTCACACCCATCCCTTTCCTCACAAATGTTATTTATGTGATTTTCCAGTTGCTTCTCAGGTGTCTCGGTGATAAAGAATTCTCCTGCAATGCAGGAGACTCAGGAAATGTGGGTTCGATCCTTGAATCAGGATACACTTGAGTAGGGCTGGCAACCCACTCCGGTATTCTTGCCCGGAGTAACCCATGGACAAAGGAGCCTGACATCAGGCTAGAGTCCATGGGGTAACAAAGAGTCAGATATGAGTGAAGTGACTGAACACACATGCACATCAGTTATAGAACCCTGTCCACTGGTCAAACCAATGAAAAATTGCAGTTGTGAGATGAACCATCTGCTGGCAACATTTTACAAGGATAGCTCATAACATCCTACTGTTGTTGTTCAGTCACTCAGCTGTGTCTGGCTCTTTGCAACCCCATGAAACTGCGGCACACCAGGATTCCCTGTCCTTCACCATCACCCAGAGCTTGCTGAAACGCATGATACCCCTTACCAAGATCTTGAGAGTGTGCTCATCCCTAGTCTTCTAATAGCTGGGTTGTTCAAATTTTTCCATAACTTTGTGACTTATCTCATATGATATTTCTTGAAATTTACTTATTGCTGAATGTATTTCTGGTCTTTAATTTAGAATAAGAGTGTTTCTTTGCTTAGTGTCAAATAACTGTAATGAATATAAAAATATGTACTTTAAAGTGAGTTGTTTCAAGAGATAGATGGTGAAACATAAAAGAGGCAGGGACAAGGTACACTAAATGGTAATAAGGACTTACCTGATCTCCACTCCAAATTCATAATTTGACAACTTTTAATATCTATTATTGAAACTGCTCAAAATTGTTGTAGTTTTATTTTGAGTTGCCTTGTTTCTTGTAAATTAAAGCCTTAGATTTAATAAGGTCATGGCTTTAGGACATTTACTGGAAAGTCAGAATGTTAGCAGGTGTAAGATCATTTTTTGTTCAGTTATAATGTAAACCCACAGTCTTTTATTTTCCCAAGGCAGCCTAACTAAATTAGAAATGAAATTATATACAACTTTGTTAAATTAGAGTATTTCTATCTGTGGTCAGCAGTATAAAACTGAGAAATCTTTTTGTTGCAATGGTGAATGGTATTGTTTCCTTAATTTCTCTTTCTGTTTTTTCATTGTTAGTGTATAGGAATGCAAGGGATTTCTGTGTGTTAATTTTATATCCTGCAACTTTACCACATTAATTGATAAGCTCTAGTAATTTTCCGGAAGAGTCTTTAGGGTTTTCTATGTAGAGGATCATGTCATCTGCAAACAGCGAGAGTTTCACTTCTTCTTTTCCTATCTGGATTCCTTTTACTTCTTTTTCTGCTCTGATTGCTGTGGCCAAAACTTCCAACACTATGTTGAATAGTAGTGGTTAGAGTGGACACCCTTGTCTTGTTCCTGATTTCAGGGGAAATGCTTTCAATTTTTCACCATTAAGGGTGATGCTTGCTGTGTGTTTGTCATATATAGCTTTTATTATGTTGAAGTATGTTCCTTCTATTCTTGCTTTCTGGAGAGTTTGAATCATAAATGAATGTTGAATTTTGTCAAAGGCTTTCTCTGCGTCTATTGAGATAATCATATGGTTTTTATTTTTCAATTTGTTAATGTGGTGTATTATGTTGATTGATTAGTGGATATTAAAGAATCCTTGCATTCCTGGGATAAAGCCCACTTGGTCATGGTGTATGATTTTTTTAATATGTTGTTGTATTCTGTTTGCTAGAGTTTTGTTAAGGATTTTTGCATCTATGTTCATCAGTGATATTGGCCTGTAGTTTTCTTTTTTTGTGGCATCTTTGTCTGGTTTTGGCATTAGGGTGATGTTGGCCTCATAGAATGAGTTTGGAAGTTTACCTTCTTCTGCAATTTTCTGGAAGAGTTTGAGTAAGACAGGTGTTAGCTCTTCTCTAAATTTTTGGTAGAATTCAGCTGTGAAGCCATCTGGTCCTGGGCTTTTGTCTGCTGGAAGATTTTTGATTACAGTTTCGATTTCCTTGCTGGTGATGGGTCTGTTAAGATCTTCTATTTCTTCCTGGTTCAGTTTTGGAAAGTTATACTTTTCTAAGAATTTGTCCATTTCATCCAAGTTGTCCATTTTATTGGCATAGAGCTGCTGGTAGTAGTCTCTTATGATCCTTTGTATTTCCGTGTTGTCTTTTGTGATCTCTCCATTTTCACTTCTAATTTTGTTAATTTGGTTCTTCTCTCTTTGTTTCTTAATGAGTCTTGCTAATGGTTTGTCAATTTTGTTTATTTTTTCAAAACCAGCTTTTAGCTTTGTTGGTTTTTGCTATGGTCTCTTTAGTTTCTTTTGCATTTATTTCTGCCCTAATTTTTAAGATTTCTTTCTTTCTTCTAACCCTGGGGTTCTTCATTTCTTCCTTCTCTAATTGCTTTAGGTGTAGAGTTAGGTTATTTATTTGGCTTTTTTCTTATTTCTTGATGTAAGCCTGTAATGCTATGAACCTTCCCCTTAGCACTGCTTTTACAGTGTCCCATAGGTTTTGGGTTGTTGTGTTTTCATTTTCATTCATTTCTATACATATTTTGATTTCTTTTTTGATTTCTTCTATGATTTGTTGGTTATTCAGAAGCGTGTTATTTAGCCTCCATATGTTTGAATTTTTAACAATTTTTTCCTGTAATTGAGATCTAATCTTACTGCACTGTGGTCAGAAAAGATGACTTGAATGATTTCAATTTTTTTCAATTTCCCAAGACCAGATTTATGGCCCAGGATGTGATCTGTCCTGGAGAAGGTTCCGTGTACACTTGAGAAAAAGGAGAAGTTGATTGTTTTGGGGTGAAATGTCCTAAAGATATCAATTAGGTCTAGCTGGTCCATTGTGTCATTTAAGGTTTGTGTTTCCTTGTTAATTTTCTGTTTAGTTGATCTATCCATAGTTGTGAGTGGGGTATTAAAGTCTCCCACTATTATTATGTTACTATTAATTTCCCCTTTCATACTCGTTAGCGTTTGCTGTACGTATTGCATATGTACAGCATATGTTGGGTGCATATATATTTATAATTGTTATATCTTCTTCTTGGATTGATCCTTTGATCATTATGTAGTGTCCTTCTTTGTCTCTTTTCACATCCTTTATTTGAAAGTCTATTTTATCTGATATGAGTATTGAGACTCCTGCTTTCTTTTCGTTTCCATTTGCATGAAATATTTTTTTTCAGCCCTTCACTTTTAGCCTGTATGTGTCTCTTGTCTTCAGGTAGGTCTCTTGTAGACAGCATATATAGGGGTCTTGTTTTTGTATCCATTCAGCCAATCTTTGTCTTTTGGTTGGGGCATTCAACCCATTTACATTTAAGGTAATTATTGATAGATGTGGTCCCGTTGCCATTTACTTTGCTGTTTTGGGTTCACGTTTATACAACCTTCCTGCATTTCCTGTCTAGAGAAAATCCTTTAGCATTTGTTAAAGAGCTGGTTTGGTGGTGCTGAATTCTCTCAGCTTTTGTTTGTCTGTAAAGCTTTTGAGTTCTGCTTCATATCTGAATGAGATCCTTGATGGGTACAGTAATCTAGGTTGTAGGTTATTCTCTTTCATTACTTTCAGTATGTCCTGCCATTCCCTTCTGGCCTGGAGGGTTTCTATTGATAGATCAGCTGTTATCCTTATGGGAATCCCTTTGTGTGTTATTTGTTGTTTCTCCCTTACTGCTTTTAGTATTTGTTCTTTGCGTTTGATCTTTGTTAATTTGATTAATATGTGTCTTGGGGTGTTTCGCCTTGGGTTTATCTTGGTTGGGACTATCTGGGTTTCTTGGGCTTGGGTGGCTATTTCCTTCCCCATTTTAGGGAAGTTTTCAGCTATTATCTCCTCGAGTATTTTCTCATGGCCTTTCTTTTTGTCTTCTTCTTCTGGGACTCCTATGATTCGAATATTGGGGCGTTTCACATTGTCCCAGAGGTCCCTGAAGTTGTCCTCATTTCTTTTGATTCTTTTTTCTTTTTTCCTCTCTGCTTCATTTATTTCCACCATTTTATCTTCTACCTCACTTATCTTATCTTCTGTCTCTGTTACTCTACTCTTGGTTCCCTCCAAAGTGTTTTTGATCTCATTCATTGCATTATTCATTTTATTTGACACTTTTTTATTTCTTCTAGGTCTTTATTAAATATTTCTTGCATCTTTTCAATCTTTGTCTCCAGGCTATTTGTCTGTAACTCCATTTTGTTTTCAAGATTTTGGATCATTTTTATTATCATTATTCTAAATTATTTTTCAGGTAGATTCCCTATCTCCTCCTCTTTTGTTTGACTTGGTGGGCATTTTTCATGTTCCTTTACCTGTTGGGTATTTCTCTGCCTTTTCATCTTGTTTAGATTGCGGTGGCTGGAGTGGGCTTTCTGTATTCTGGAGGTCTGTGGTTCCTTTTTATAGTGGAAGTTTCACCCAGTGGATGGGGTTAGACGATTGGCTTGTCAAGGTTTCCTGGTTAGGGAAGCTTGCGACGGTGTTCTGGTGGGTGGAACTTGATTTCTTCTCTCTGGAGAGCAATGGAGTGCCCAGTAATGAGTTTTGACATGCGTCTATGTGTTAGGTGTGACTTTGGGCGGCCTATATGTTGACGTTCAGGGCTATGTTTCTGCGTTGCTGGAGAATTTTTGTGGTATGTCTTGCTCTAAAACTTATTGTCTCTTGGGTGGTGGTTGGTTTCAGTGTAGGTATGGAGGCTTTTGGACGCTCTCTTATTACTTAAAGTTCCATGTATTTAGGAGTTTTCTGATGTTTTCAGGTTTTAGGTTTAAGTCTCCTGCCTCTGGATTTCAGTTTTATTCTTCCAGTAGTCTCAGGACTTCTCCAGTATCTACCTAAAGGAACAAAAGATCTATACATTGAAAACTATAAAACACTGATGAAAGAAATCAAAGAGGACACAAAGAGATGGAGAAACATACCGTGTTCATGGATTGGAAGAATCAATATTGTCAAAATATCTATTCTACCCAAAGCAATCTATAGATTCAATGCAATCCCCATCAAGCTTCCAACAGTATTCTTCAAAGAACTAGAACAAATAATTTCACAATTTGTCTGGAAATACAAAAAACCTCGAATAGCCAAAATAATCTTGAGAAAGAAGAATGGAACTGGAGGAATCAACCTGCCTGACTTTAGACTCTACTACAAAGCCACAGTCATCAAGATAGTATGGTACTGGCACAAAGACAGAAATATAGACCAATGGAATAGAATAGAAAGCCCAGAGATAAATCCACAAACCTATGGACACCTTATCTTTGACAAAGGAGGCAAGGATATATAATGGAAAAAAGACAGCCTCTTTAACAAGTGGTGCTGGGAAAACTGGTCAACCACTTGTAAAAGAATGAAACTAGAACACTTTCTAACACCATACACAAAAATAAACTCAAAATGGATAAAAGATCTAAATGTAAGACCAGAAACTATAAAACTCCTAGAGGAGAACATAGGCAAAACACTCTCCAACATAAATCACAGCAAGATCCTCTATGACCCACCTCCCAGAATATTGAAAATAAAAGCAACAATAAACAAATGGGACCTAATGAAACTTAAAAGCTTTTACACAACAAAGGAAACGATAAGTAAGGTAAAAAGACAGCCCTCAGATTGGGAGAAAATAATAGCAAATGAGGAAACAGACAAAGGATTAATCTCAAAAATATACAAGCAACTCCTGAAGCTCAATTCCAGAAAAATAAATGACCCAATCAAAAAATGGGCCAAAGAACTAAACAGATATTTCTCCAAAGAAGACATCCAGATGGGTAACAAACACATGAAAAGATGCTCAACATCAGTCATTATCAGAGAAATGCAAATCAAAACCACAATGAGGTACCATTACACGCCAGTCAGAATGGCTGCTATCCAAAAGTCTACAAGCAATAAATGCTGGAGAGGGTGTGGAGAAAAGGGAACCCTCTTACACTGTTGGTGGGAATGCAAACTAGTACAGCCACTATGGAGAACAGTGTGGAGATTTCTTATAAAACTGGAAATAGAACTGCCATATGACCCAGCAATACCACTTCTGGGCATACACACTGAGGAAACCAGATCTGAAGGAGACACGTGCACCCCAATGTTCATCTCAGCACTGTTTATAATAGCCAGGACATGGAAGCAACCTAGATGCCCATCAGCAGGAGAATGGATAAGGAAGCTGTGGTACATATACTCCATGGAATATTACTCAGCCATTAAAAAGAATTCATTTGAATCAGTTCTAATGAGATGGATGAAACTGGAGCCCATTATACAGAGTTAAGCAAGCCCGAAAGATAAAGATCATTACAGCATACTAACACATATATATGGAATTTAGAAAGATGGTAACGATAACCCTATATGCAAAACAGAAAAAGAGACACAGAAGTACAGAACAGACTTTTGAACTCTGTGGGAGAAGGTGAGGGTGGGATGTTTCAAAAGAACAGCATGTATATTATCTATGGTGAAAGAGATCATCAGCCCAGGTGGGATGCATGAGTCAAGTGCTCAGGCCTAGTGCACTGGGAAGACCCAGAGGAATTGGGTGGATAGGGAGGTGGGAGGGGGGATCGGGATGGGGAATACGTGTAACTCTATGGCTGATTCATATCAATGTATGACGAAACCCTCTGAAATGTTGTGAAGTAATTAGCCTCCAACTAATAAAAAAAAAAAAAAAAACTGAGAAATCAGATAATCATGGTCTTAAAGTCAAAATTCTAAATTCATACCTCCATGTTAAATTTAGTAGACAAAGGAAAGAGGAAGAAACCACAAGAGGAAATAAAACATGAGATCAGGGAGGAACAAAAGAGAAGAAAGCAAACTTCCAGTGTAACTCCCAAACTTTACAGTCATTGATTCAGAGGATATAATCACCTTCCTTGTAAGACATCATCTCATTGGATGCAACTCTAGGGAAAGAAGTATCAAAATCAAACCTTTTGATTTATATAATCTTGATCAACATTTATAACACTCAATCTCCAAGGTGTTGAGAAGAACACAATTATAAATAGAATACGGGGACTGACCTCAAAGTATATATAATCTGTTAGAATAGGAGTTTGGAAGGAAATAGATCAAAAAAGGTTTAGTACATATAACAATAATACAAGTTAAAATATGCATCCGTGTGCCATCAAAAAAAATGCAAAACATCTTGGTATCTGAATCCCACTTTTACAAGGGAGAGAAAATATTATATGAAGGAGCAGACAATTTATAGAATTCAAGAGTTTTGAAACAATTTCCTGCTTTAACATAGTAAACATTTAAATATTTAACTAAATATTTGAATTATTTAGCAATAATTGCATTTTCCTCAGCCAATAAAAACAGAAAATTAATAATTATATATAATATTTAATATACATTAATATATAACCCATATTCTACTCCAGATAGGAATAGTCCAGTTTTTACAGAAGTATATTGTTATAAAGTATTTAAAAATCTGTGTTTGTGGATATTCTGTCAAGCATAATAATGTGGAACACAGTATTATTGTTTCCTAGCTTATCCAGACATAAAAGCTTTGTCATTTAGATTTATAAAGACATCAGAGTTAGCATGGATACTAGTCACAATTTTTAAGTGTGTGATTTATTAGTGGTTAAAATGCAGAGTATTTCCATTTTTCTTTATTATCATCATTGTTATATTTATATTCATTATCACATCAGTAATACACATTTTTAAGCATTTATTAAGTTGCATTATCCTGCTTTCACTCAGAGTTGCAAACAGTCATGAATGATATCCTGTCCTCAATGGTTTTTAAGTTATATGGTTATGGTTATATGGTTATATGCTATAAGTTATATGGTTTTAAGTTATATTAAGTTAATGGTTTCAAACTAAGTTAAAGATACAAAAAGATGATCTTTATACTGATAACTGGTACAAACCTTTTTTTCCTCCTCAATTCAGTTCAGTTCAGTTGCTCAGTTCTGTCCACCTCATTGAGACCTCATGAAACGCAGCACACTAGGCCTCCCTTTCCATCACCAGCTCCTGGAGTTTACTCAAACTCATGTCCATTGAGTTGGTGGACCATCCAACCATCTCATCCTCTGTCCGCCCCTTCAACTCCCGCCTTCAATCTTTCCCAGGATAAGGGTCTTTCCTCCTCAACGACTAGCAAATAAATCTGAGACACAACAGGAGATAAAAAATATATGTTGATTTATGGAAATAATCCTTTCCAGGTATTAGAAAATTATTCAATGCTAAAAAAGTGAACTATCTAGCTATGGGAAGAAAATAGAGTACTCATATATGTATATATTAAGGGAGAGAAACCATTTGAAAAAGCTATATACACTGTGGTCCCAAGTATAGAACAGTCTGGAAAAGGGAAAACTGGGAGCAGTAAAAAGATCAGTGGTTGCCAGTGGGTGAAGTGAGGAGAGGGATTAATAGATGGAACACAGAGGTTTTCTAGGGCAGTGAAAATATTTTGTATAATATAATGATGGGTAGATGTCATTATACATTTGTCCAAACCCACAGTGTATGACTCCAAAAGTTAACTTTAAGGTAAACTAGGGATTTGAGGTAACTGTGATGTATCAACATAGGTTTATCAATTGTAAGAAATGCACCCACTCCAGTGAAGGGTGTGGATAAGGGAAGAGACTGTAGGGTCTCAGAATATAGGAAAATCTCTGTAACTTTCTCTCAATTTTGCTGTGAACCAAAAAGTGCTCTAAAATATAATCTTGTTTAAAAATCACAAATATCTGGGAGATACTTAGTAAATAAACTTCAAAAATACTTCTGAATGAATAAATAAATGTATGAGTGAATGACCAAAAGAATGATTCATTCCAAGCTATGTTGTCAAAGACCTTGAAAGTCTATTCATGGAATTAATTTGATAGAAATTCTGTTCATGGGAGCAAATAAGGAAGCAAATCAATTGACATAAAAGAAAAATTAACTTGACAGCAATATGAACAATGGAATAAAGGAGGGCGAGCTTGGAGGCAAAAGTCCATTTAGGAGATTTGTGCAATAATCTGAGAACTAATTGTGTTTTCTCCAGCCACATAGCAAAGTTGGTTGACATGATGATTTAATTATCTTTGCTAGAAGCAATGCTCGGTTTGTAAGATGAATATTCAATTTCTTTTCCTTTAAAATATTTGAGAAAAATTAATACAAATTGTGGCTTTTGTTTTCATCATATAAAGGGTATCATTTTATATAAATTGAATTAGATTCTAGCATGAAATAAGCAGGGATGTTAATTTCTGAGCGTATATTTGTATAGTGTTTGTTCTACTATCTTTTTTTTTAGCTTTAGGATATTAAAGTAAACTATTGTTTAAACACAATTTTGTCCTATTTTTAGTGAATATCAACATAATGGCAGGGTAATTTGACAAATAGATTGGAGTCATAAAGCAGTCTAACATCGTTTTTAAGATTTGGATGAGCCAAGTGTAATTGATTCTTGTATGTGAGCAGTGTATTGATGAGGAATACACCAGAAAACAAATACTCTGTTCTTTTCTAAATTAATGTTAATGAGAATGAAAAAAATCATAATTTGCTTCATGTAGAAACACAAGAATAGAAATTAGCTGACATGAGAGTAAAATGCTTTCAATCTTTGATTTGTTCTGAGGGAACTTATTCAGGACACTGAATAACTTTTCTCTAATTGAGTATGTGGAGTGTGTGTGTGTGTGTGTGTGTGTGTGTGTGTGTGTGTGTGTGTGTGTGTGTCTGTATGTTATTTTTACATGTAGTCTTGTAAAATTAACATGATGGGAAGTTTATGTATGTCAAACTTGGTTTTCTTAGTGATTCTTATTCAATCATTTAATTCTGCTGAAAAACATCTTTAATAGTATTTGTCGTTGTTCAATCGCCAAGTCATGTCTGACTCTGTAGCTTAATAGAATGCAGCACGCCAGGCTCCTATGTCCTCCACTATCTCCCAGAGTTTGCTCAAATTCATGTCCATTGAATTGGTGATGCTATCTAACCATCTCATTGTCTAATGTCCTCTTCTCCTTTTGCCTTCGGTCTTTCCCAACATCAGAGCCTTTTCCAATGAGTAGTCCTCTCTATTCTCTATTGCAAAAGTATGTCTTCTCTCCATTTCCTTCTAATGCTATGTATCCTGCTCATTTTTCTTAGCAAACGTGCTTAGGAAACACATGTACCTATAGATGACATTGTTAAATTTAAGAATGCAAAAATGACCACAATTAAAAAGCACCATTTACTGAACAAACATATTCAGAGTATTTTTTCAACACTGTAGGGAAAACAAATTAAAAGACAGGAAAATTTAAGTTAGGAGTTTATTTGCTGAAATTTCACATAACATTTAGACAAATGAGTGGAGATTAATCTCTTGTAAACAGCATGTATTCTCTCTCCAGTGGTGTTTAGACCAGCTTATACCAGTCCCCAAAATTTGATTGTGCACATCAATTCCCATCTCTGTATAATGTCCTTTCTCCAGTTGAAAATCAGCTGTGATGGGAGTATTTTCATTAAGAAAATCAGTAAACACTACAAATCAGGGCTTCCTCCCAACCCCTTCCTGTTTTAAAACCTTTGCCAGCACATCACTGATTTTCCTTTGGTTTTAATAACAATAATTCATCCACATCTCTTACCCAAGCTCCTCTGAGGTGAATGGATGAGCTTAAGATTGCACATCATGGCTGTCAAAAAGAGTTTTTCATGAACACAGTCATCTGTTAATGGCCTCCAAACATCTTGATGATGCTTCTGTCAATTAAAAAAACTTAAAAGCTTTTGCACAACAAAGGAAACGATAAGCAAGAGGAAAAGACAGCCCTCAGAATGGGAGAAAATAATAGCAAACTAAGCAACAGACAAAGGATTAATCTCAAAAATATACAAGCAACTCCTGAAGCTCAATTCCAGAAAAATAAATGACCCAATCAAAAAATGGGCCAAAGAACTAAACAGACATTTCTCCAAAGAAGAAATGCAGATGGCTAACAAACACATGAAAAAATGTTCAACATCAGTCATTATCAGAGAAATGCAAATCAAAACCACAATGAGGTACCATTACACGCCAGTCAGAATGGCTGCTATCCAAAAGTCTACAAGCAATAAATGCTGGAGAGGGTCTGGAGAAAAGGGAACCCTCTTACACTGTTGGTGGGAATGCAAACTAGTACAGTCACTATGGAGAACAGTGTGGAGATTCCTTAAAAAACTGGAAGTAGAACTGCCATATGACCCAGCAATACCACTTCTGGGCATACACACTGAGGAAACCAGATCTGAAGGAGACACGTGCACCCCAATGTTCATCTCAGCACTGTTTATAATAGCCAGGACATGGAAGTAACCTAGATGCCCATCAGCAGATGAATGGATAAGGAAGCTGTGGTACATATACACCATGGAATATTACTCAGCTGTTAAAAAGAATTCATTTGAATCAGTTCTAATGAGATGGATGAAACTGGAGCCCATTATACAGAGTGAAGTAAACCAGGAAGATAAAGACCAATACAGTATACTAACACATATATATGGAATTTTAAAAGATGGTAACAATAACCCTATATGCAAAACAGAAAAGAGACACAGATGTACAGAACAGACGTTGGGACTCAGTGGGAGAAGGCGAGGGTGGGATGTTCAGAGAGAATAGCATTGAAACAACTATACTATCAAGGGTGAAACAGACCACCAGCCCAGGTTGGATGCATGAGACAAGTGCTCAGGGCTGGTGCACTGGGAAGACCCAGAGGGATGGGATGGGGAGGGAGGTGGGAGGGGGGATCGGGATGGGGAACACATGTAAATCCATGGCTGATTCATGTCAATGTATGACAAAAACCACTACAATACTGTAAAGTAATTAGCCTCCAACTAATAAAAATAAATGAAAAAAAATAAAAAAGAAATAAAAAATTAAAAAGTTACATACTCCCTAATATATGTATATTTATTTATTTGCAATTTGAAGGGTGTATATACCCCACTCTGTTAAGGATTTCAGTTCAGTTCAGTTGCTCAGTTGTGTCCGACTCTTTGCGACCCCATGGACTGCAGCATGCCAGGTTTCCCTGTCCAACACCAACTCCCAGAGTTTACTCAAACTCATGTCAATTGGTCGGTGATGCCATCCAACCATCTCATCCTCTGTTGTCCCCCTCACCTCTCACCTTCAATCTTTCCCAGCATCAGGGTCTTTTCAAAAGAGTCAGTTCTTCGACTCAGGTGGCCAAAGAATTTCAGTTTCAGCTTTAACGTCAGTCCTTCCAATGAATAGTCAGGACTGATTTCCTTCAGGATAGACTGGTTGTATCTCTTTGCAGTCCAAGGAACTCTCAAGAGTCTTCTCCAACACCACAGTTCAAAAGCATCAATTCTTTGGCGCTCAGCTTTCTTTATAGTCCAACTCTTACATCCATACATGACTACTGGAAAAACCATAGCCTTGACTAGATGGATCTTTTTTCATAAAGTAATGTCTCTGCTTTTTAATATGCCATCTAGGTTGTTCATAGCTTTTCTTCCAAGGAGCAAGAATCTTTTTATTATTTCATGGCTGCAGTCACAATCTGCAGTGATTTTGGAGCCCCCAAAAATAAAGTCTGCCATTGTTTCCACTGTTTCTCCATTTGCCATGAAATGATGCGATTGGATGCAATGATCTTTGTTTTCTGAATGTTGAGCTTTAAGCCAACTTTTTCACTCTCCTCTTTCACTTTTATTAAGAGACTCTTTAGTTCTTTTTCACTTTCTGCCATAAAGGTGGTATCATCTGCATATCTGATGTTATTGATATTTCTCCCAGTTAGCTATTTACTACACACAAAAAACAAAGTGTACAAAAATGTGTCAAAATAAAGCCACATTTTGAATTTATGATTTATTTTTATATATTGACTTCATAAAAGTTTTGTTCTCTAATTTAGTATTTTTTAGAGAAATAGACTTGTATTTCTGCTATTATCTCTGAATATTCAGGCCTAACACACTGGAAAGATAATTTGAAGGTTTGTTTTTAAAGTTAAGTTTATTTTGACAATTGATTATATTTTTTGTAATACCTGGAAATGAGACTTCACAAATATATTTAATACACACAAATACATACATATAGAGGGATACTGAGTAAACCTAAAGGCATTATTTTCAAATATATGTGTAAATATGTAAAGACTTTCATTTAAATTGTGAGGTTAAAATCTTATCTTCTTAATGCTGCTTTTATGAACTTATCTGAAAATTACACACTTATTATATATAAATTACAACTTGCTTCAAAGTCTATTGAAAATGTTAATTTGGAAATGTTTTAAATAGATTAGAATATATTTTTAACATTTTAAGAGTATGAATTTAAATTTATTGTTTTATCATACACATTATTTTAGCTAAGAAAATGATAAAATGTTGTGAAATACTGAGATATTCATATCAAAAGCATTTCTTATTAATAAGAATTTCTTTCACAAAACATTTTCTTATTCATTTTCAATATAATGACCTTTAAATTGTATTTACATTTTCAAACTTTTCTACTGACTAACATACTACTAATAGACATTCATTATCAAAAAGGGGTGAATAAATGTGAAATGTTTTTATGAAATATAAAAAAGAAACATATTTTATTCATTTATGTGCAGTGGTAAAGAACCCACCTGCCAATGCAGGAGGTACGAGAGATATGTGTTTAAGTCCTTGGTCTGAAAGATCCCCTGAGTAGGAAATAGCAACTCACCCCAGTATTCTTTCCTAGAAAATTCCATGGACAGAGGAGCCTGATGGGCAATATTCCATGGGGATCCGAAAAGAGTCAGACATGACTGAGCAGCTGAACACACACAGACATTTATTTTTTTTAATATCACTCATTTTTACTCAATTATTGGAATTACTATGCTAGATAATAACCAGCATTCTTCTCTGTGGTTAAAAAGATTTCCCAGCTCTTCTCCATGTCCTTTTAATAATATAAAAGCCTACTATATTTTTGAGTATCTCATTTTGTAAAATTAATGGCATGCATATTGACAGGGATAATACATGCATCTTTGATTTCTACCTGTGTAAAAGAACAGTAGCTGTTCACTAAAAAATATTGTGATAGTAATGTTTGGTACAATCTTTTCACCCTTAGCTGAGAACATTTAGCTTTTCACCAAAATATTTTAAAAGTTTTATATACTTTTAAATGCATTCAGTTTCCAGTGCATTTTCATTTAACAGCTTACAGAAACACTTCTTGATACATTAGTTTGGGAAACAATGTCTAGAAAATAAAAGGAGACACATTGAAAATATCTGGACTGTCAGTTAACACTCCTACAGTACATAATTTCTCTAAAGATTTTTTTTTTAAATCATCAATAATATACTCTAGTAGCTGTCAACAGTACATAATGGCAAAATCATGTATTTTTGTTTCTGTTTTGTTTTTTGTGCATTATTCTAGCTAATTTTACTGCTTCCATAAAATGAATGCTTCAGCAATGGTATAGGGTCTTTGCTTTTGTTATTGAGTGAGAAACATGAAAAAAAACTTCATTGTTTTTCTGAATTATTGCCATTGAGTATTGGTTTTCTGTTTAAGAAGTTATTCAGTAAAAAGCACTGGCACTCTATAATCCAATGTAAAGTAAAAATTTAAAAACAACACCTTACTCCAATATAAAATAGAAAGTTAAAAAGTAATAAAATAAGAAACACTGGCCCTGTCACCAGTCATTTCTTTTAAAGGTCAGTTCAGTTCAGTCACTCAGTCGCGTCTGACTCTTTGTGACCCCATGAATGGCAGCCCACCAGGTCTCCCTGTCCATCACCAACTCCCGGAGTTTACTCAGACTCATGCCCATCAAGTCAGTGATGCCATCCAGCCATCTCATCCTCTGTCGTCCCCTTCTCTTCCTGCCCCCAATCCCTCCCAGCATCAGGGTCTTTTCCAATGAGTCAAATTTTCGCATGAGTTGGCCAAAGTACTGGAGTTTCAGCTTCAGCATCAGTCCTTCCAATGAGCACCCAGGACTGATCTCCTTTAGAATGGACTGGTTGGATCTCCTTGCAGTCCAAGGGACTCTCAAGACTCTTCTCCAACACCATAGTTCAAAAGCATCAATTCTTCAGTGCTCAGCTTTCCTCACAGTCCAACTCTCACATCCATACATGACCACTGGAAAAACCATAGCCTTGACCAGATGTACCTCTGTTGGCAAAGTAATGCCTCTGCTTTTTAATATGCTATCTAGGTTGGTCATAACTTACCTTCCAAGAAATAAGCATCTTTTAACTTCATGGCTTCAATCAGCATCTGCAGTGATTTTGGAGCCCTAAAAATAAAGTCTGACACTGCTTCCAGTGTTTCCCCACCTATTTCCCATGAAGTGATGGGACCAGATACCATGATCTTAGTTTTCTGAATGTTGAGCTTTAAGCCAACTTTTTCACTCTCCTCTTTCACTTTCATCAAGAGGCTTTTTAGTTCATCTTCACTTTCTGCCATAAGGATAGCATCATCTGCATATCTGAGGTTATTGATATTTCTTCTGGCAATCTTGATTCCAGCTTGTGCTTCTTCCAGCCCAGCATTTCTCATGATGTACTCTGCATGTAAGTTGAATAAACAGGGTGACAATATACAGCCTTGACGTGCTCCTTTTCCTATTTGGAACCAGTCTGTTGTTCCATGTCCAGTTCTAACAGTTGTTCCTGACCTGCATACAGGTTTCTCAAGAGGCAGGTCAGGTGGTCTGGTATTCCCATCTCTTGCAGAATTTTCCACAGTTTATTGTGATCCACACAGTCAAAGCCTTTGGCAGAGTCAGTAAAACAGAAATAAATGTTTTTCTGGAACTCTCTTGCTTTTTTGATGACCCAGCGGATGTTGGCAATTTGATCTCTGGTTCCTCTGCCTTTTCTAAAACCAGCTTGAACATCTGGAAGTTCACGGTTCATGTATTGCTGAAGCCTGGCTTGGAGAATTTTGATCATTACTTTACTAGCTTGTGAGATGAGTGCAATTGTGCGGTAGTTTTGCATTGAGCATTCTTTGGGATTGTCTTTCTTAGGGATTGGAATGAAAATGGACCTTTTCCCGTCCTGTGGCCACTGCTGAATTTTCCGAATTTGCTGGCATATTGAGTGCATCAGTTTCACAGCATTATCTTTCAGGATTTGAAATGGCTCAACTGAAATTCCATCACATCCACTAGATTTATTCGTAGTGATGCTTTCTAAGGCCCACTTGACTTCACATTCCAGGATGTTTGGCTCTAGGTGAGTGATCACACCATTGTGATTATCTGGGTCGTGAAGATCTTTTCTGTACAATTCTTCTGTGTATTCTTGCCACCTCTTTTTAATATCTTCTGCTTCTGTTAGGTCCACACCATTTCTCTCCTTAATCAAACCCATCTTTGTGTGAAATGTTCCCTTGGTATCTCTAATTTTCTTGAAGAAATCTCTAGTCTTTCCCATTCTGCTGTTTTCCTCTGTATCTTTGCATTGATCACTGAGGAAGGTTTTCTTATATCTCCTGGCTATTCTTTGGAACTCTGCATTCAAATGGGAATATCTTTCCTTTTCTCCTTTGCTTTTCACTTCTCTTCATTTCACAGATATTTGTAAGGCCTCCTCAGACAACCATTTTGCCTTTTTGCATTTCTTTTCCATGGTGATGGTCTTGATCCCTGTCTCTTGTAGAATGTTATGAACCTCCATCCATAGTTCATCAGGCTCTCTGTCTATCAGATCTAATCTCTTAAATCTATTCTCACTTCCACTGTATAGTCATAAGGAATTTGATTTAGGTCATATCTGAATGGTCTAGTGGTTTTCCCTACTTTATTCAGTTTACATCTGAATTTGGCAATAAGGAGTTCATGATCTGAGCCACAGTCAGATCCCAGTCTTGGTTTTGCTGACTGTATAGAGCTTCTCAATATTTGGCTGCAAAGAATATAATCAATCTGATTTCAGTGCTGACCATCTGGTGATGTCCATGTGTAGAGTCTTCTCTTGTGTTGTTGGAAGAGGGTATTTGCTATGACCAGTGCGTTCTCTTGGCAAAGCTCTGTTAGCCTTTGCCCTGCTTCATTCTGTACTCCAAGGCTAAATTTGCCTGTTACTCCAGGTGTTTCTTGACTTCCTACTTTTGCATTCCAGTCCCCTATAATGAAAAGGACATCTTTTTTGGGTGTTAGTTGTAAAAGTTCTTGTAGGTCTTCATAGAACCCTTCAACTTCAGCTTCTTCAGTGTGACTGGTTGGGGCATAGGCTTGGATTATCGTGATATTGAACGGTTTGACTTGGAAATGAACAGAGATCATTTTGTCATTTTTGAGATTGCATCCAAGTACTGCATTTCAGACTCTTTTGTTGACCATGATGGCTACTCCATTTTTTCTAAGGGATTCCTGGCCACAGTAGTAGATATAAGGGTCATGAGTTATATTCACCTATTCCAGTCCATTTTAGTTCACTGATTCCTAGAATGTCGACATTCACTCTTGCCATCGCCTATTTGACCACTTCCAATTTGCCTTGATTCATGGACCTAACATCTGAGGTTCCTATGCAATACTGCTCTTTACAGCATCGGACCTTGCTTCTATCACCAGTCCCATCCACAACTGGGTATTGTTTTGCTTTGGTTCCATCCCTTCATTCTTTCTGGAGTTATATCTCCACTGATCTCCATTAGCATATTGAACACCTACCGACCTGGGGAATTCCTCTTTCAGTATCCTATCAATTTGCTTTTTCCTACTGTTCATGGGGTTCTCAAGGCAAGAATTCTGAAGTGGTTTGCCATTCCCTTCCCCAGCGGACCACATTCTGTTAGACCTCTCCACCATGGCCCGACCATCTTGGGTGGCCCCACATGGCATGGCTTAGTTTCATTGAGTTAGACAAGACTGTGGTCCTGTGATCAGGTTGGCTAGTTTTCTGTGATTATGGTTTTACTGTGTCTGCCCTCTGATGCCCTCTCACAACACCTACTATCTTACTTGGGTTTCTCTTACCTTGGACGTGGGGTATTTCTTCACGGCTGCTCCAGCAAAGTGCAGCCACTGCTCCTGACCTTGGACGAGGGGTATCTTCTCATGGTTGCCCCTCCTACCTTGAACCTGGAGTAGCTCCTCTCAGCCCTCCTGCGCCTGCGGAGGTAACATACTCTGAAATTTTTAAAAGGTAACATTCTCTGAAATATTTATTTTCCTTTATTACTAGTTTCTTTGAAGGAAGATTAAGTTATTTCTCCAATTTCTAAACATTGGTAAAAATTAGACAACATAATCTGTAAACCAACTTAATTGGAGACATAGAAAGTGTTTTACAGTGTGGTGGCTCAGATGATAAATAATCTGTCTGAAATGCAGGAGACCCAGATTCGATCCCTGTGTTGGGAAGATCCCCTGGGTAAGGGAATAGCTACCCACTCCAGAATTCTTGCCTGGAGAATTCCGTGGACGGAGGACACAGTCCATGCTGTTTCAAAGAGTCAGACATTACTGAGTGACTAAAACTTTCAGTTTCTTCACACTTTGGACAGAAAGTGAGGGAAGAGGGCCCTCACTCATAACCCCTCTGCTTATGGAAGCACACTACTTCCTAATTCAATTTTAGAAAGTTTATTTTTTTTCCCCTCTCCCTTTTAATGTTATATCTACTTAGTCATAGTGAAGTTTTCATAATATTCTTTTCTTTAGTTGGGTGTGCTGAAGGTGAAAGTGAAGTCCCTCAGTCCTGTCCGACTCTTTGCGACCACGTGGACTGTAGCCCGCCAGTCTCCTCTGTCCATGGGATTCTCCAGGCAAGAATACTGGAATGGGTTGCCATTTCCTTCTCCAGGGGATCTTCCTGACCCAGGGATCGAACCCAGGTCTCCTTCATTGCAGGCAGACGCTTTAACCTCTGAGCCTTGGTTGTGCTAGGAGATAACAAATGTTTTCAATGTGATGACTGTAAGGTAATTAGTCTTGGGATATGGGAATTAGGACATTGATCAGTTTTGCAGCACCAATGAAGAAAAATGTTAACAGAAGTTATGGTGGCAAAGTAATTGTCAACATTGGACCCAGGGCACAGCTTTAGAAAAGAAAGCAAGTTAAAGTAAAGGAGCCACAGAGGGTAAGAGATAGGGACTTTTTCTGAGATGAGATTGGACATGCTGCAACATGATGACATTAACAGTTTAAGCAGATGACAAGATAATAGGCTCCCCAAAGACCAGGTGAGAAGTTGAAAATTAAAGTGAATTAGGAGCTATTGAGAATAAAAGATGATTATGTTTAAAAACAAGAATAAAAATCCATCTTGTCATGATATCACAATTGGCTTGACCTTTAAGGCAGACATCTGATCTTAAGAAATAAAAAATTAAAGAATAAATTAAGGCAAAATGAATTCAGCGTTCTTAAAAGGTTAAATTATCACATGCTTTGAAATTAGGCACCGTATATTCAGATACTTTAAGTCTGAATTAAGCTTTTTATCTATATAAGGTTTTGATTTTTAATTATTTTTTTTATTTCCAATAACAAAGGGTATGACATATAGTTATAAAAATGTGCAGTGATATAAAGTATCTATATATGAGTAAAATCTTAATAGAAAATGTCAGCAGAAGGATTTTGATGTAGCTAAAGGAATCAGCCTAGTTTACTATACAGAACTTAAGGAGAATAGTCACATTTATTTTTGAAAGAACACTAATTTGATAACCCTTAAAATCTCAGCTAGGAAAAGATATGACTGAGAAATATTGCTTGTTCTCAGATTCCAGTAGCATAATATCAAGGAAAATGAAATTTCATAGTAAAAATTATTCAATAGTGCTAAGTGGAATAGTTTATATTGTCAACAGAAATATTCTATAATGAAAATATCAATTCAAAAAATTTAGACGTGGCTTAAATACAGCTTCCAAATATAGAGCTAGTATCTCCTTCTTATGAAAAAAGAGAAAAGTACAAAGAGAATATTACTGATCTTAGACATATCCTAGAGATTTGGTAAATTTGAATTTCATTTTTCTGTTCAACCCTAAAAATGAGCTGTTCCTGCATGCTAAGTCTTCAGTCATGTCCGACTCTTTGCAAACCTATGGACTGTAGCTTGCCATGCTCCTCTGTCCATGGGATTCTCCAGGCAAGAATACTGGGGTGGATTGCCATGCCCTTCTCCAGGGGATCTTCCCAACCCAGGGATCGAACACTCATTTCTTATATCTCCTGCATTGGCATGCAGATTCTTTACCAGTGGGAAGCCATATATACGAGGTAAAATGTAGCAATCTAGCTCAATTTTACCTTCCAACTATTTACAGATTCCAAGTAATAAAAAAATCCTCAGAATGAAATGTCATCATCTCTTGTTTCATCTCCTATATTCGGTCTCAGTCAAGGCACTAGGAGTTAGCTCTTAGACATAGTAAAAATTGAATTCTCTGTCAACCTAGACTATTAAAATTAAGTTAAGGATTAGCTTTAGATTTAGACATAAAGTTGGAATCAAGCAACTTTTCATACATTTCTTGGTTAATTGTTATTCTTTAATAAAATGTCCATTTATTTGCAAATAATTTCTTCTTTGCTTATCTATTTTTGTTTCCATTTCCATTTATAGGAACATTGACATATTGTGGATAAGATCTTTTAACTGTAGCATATGTTGCAAATATTTTCTCTCTGTTCTGTCACTTGTTATTTTTATTTGTGACATCTTTTATCACAAAAGTATATTGAATTTGTCAGCCTTTTATGCATTGTTTTGTGGTTTTGTATCCAAAGGAAATCAGGTTATTATGTTCTCCAATGTTTGAATCATTTTAATCTCTTGAGTGTAACACGCATTTTATCAACATTTTCTGTCATTTTTATTTCATTCTAAAATTCTGTATCATTTTATCTCATGCCTTTTGCCTTATATTTTTTGGTTATATTGTACTTATGAACAATTATTATTAGTGGTATTACTGGATGGAAGTGGCCAGATGTCTATAAATTCCCTGTTCTTTTCTGCTGGAGTCGGTGGTTAAAGGTTAACATATTGGATAGTCACACTCTATAACATATTCTTTCTTCTCTTCCTTAAGCATTAACCTACTGATGTTAAATATTTCTTTACTTACTTAGTTTAGTGTGTGTCTGTCATTTTCCTATTCCTGTTCCTGATGTAACAAATCACCACAAATTTGTGTCTTAAGTCCTTGATTTATGATCTCTTTCCATTTTCAAAACCAATAAACTGATCACTTTAACTTCCGCTTAAGTAGTCACATCTCCACATATTCTTTCTGCCTCTGACTTTCCAACCTGCCTCTTTCACTTTTAAGGGCTTATGTGATTATGTTGGACTCATACAGCTAGTCCAGAGTGATCTCCCCAGCCCAGGATTCTTTATTTTGTCAAAGTTTCTTTTACCATTTAAGGTAATAAATTAAGTTTTCTGGGGATTCCCAGGTGGCTCAGCTGGTAAAGAATCCACCTGCAGGAGAGGTAGGTTCAGTCCCTGGGTCTGGAAGATACCCTGGAGAAGAAAATGGCAACCCACTTTAGTATTCTTGCCTGGGAAATCCCATGGACAGAGGTGCCTGGGAGGCTACAGTCCATGGGGTCCCAAAGAGTCAGGCACAACTGAGTGACTACATAAGAGCACCAACAAATTCAGTTTTCTGGGATTGGGACAGCACTTGTTTGAGGCTCCATTTTTCTGCCCTTTATAATATATAACATACTACGTAGATCTTCAAGTACAAAAACTGTATTCTCATTTATTGCTAAATGCACAGAGCATAAAGCAGCAATTTTAATAATATTCCATGATTTTTTACATTTTTGAGTACTTTTAAGCCAGAATGCAAACTCTAAAAATTCATAAACAAAGAAATTTACACAGAGGTATATTATGTAAATTTAAAGCAGATAAGTTAAGACTGCCTTCCTTTTTCCACAAATAATTTTCTGTGCAATATAAAATGTCCCACCAAAAAATCAAAATGCAAATTACAAAGTGGGAAAAATACTTATGACACATAAAATGTACAAAGTATCTTTTCTTCATGAATACATGAAAGATCTCTGCAAACAGTAGGAGATAATGATGCTCAATCTCAGTAGAGCTCGGGGAGATATACATGAAGACAAAAAGGTGTATTTAAAAATATCTTATAATCTAATGTACGGAGAGTGCTTAATGTAATTAATTTATGGATGTCAAATATGTACAGTACTTGGAAGCAATATATTTCCTGGAGATTGAAAATTCTTCTACATTTAAAGAAATGTTTAAAGACATGCAAATGACCATAAAGAAACACACATAAGCATGTTTTGAAGTATCATTTGAAATAAGCACTATTTGGTGGAGAATTTAATTATGTAACTACACAGTAGTAAGCAAATGGTTACATTAAGCTGGTTACACCAATACAACTCAAAAAATAATGAGATGCAGTTCACTATGTGTTAACATAGAAACAGCTCCTAGAGTTCTCCTTTAAATGTGTTGACAGAATAACTGGCACAAAAATAATAGCCCCTCCATGGGCTTCTGGGGATGGTCCCTCTAGTTCTTTAGATTTTATAGCTACTTATCTTCAAATATGATTCAAGAAGTTGGCTTTCAAGATGAGGAACCCAGAAGAAATTTGTGGTTCAAAGACCAAAGTCTTAGGGGAAATCTGTACCTCATAAACTAATTAAATCAATTAATATTTTTATAATTCTTAGTCAAGGAAAATTTTGCAGTCATTGAATTAGCCTAATATTTCACAAATAACAGATATATTTAGAAATAAATAGAAAAAATGAAATAAATCTATAAAGCAAAATATATGAAAATTTAGATATATAAAGAAGATATATTTGAAAAAAGTAGTATTTGTCATAGACGAATATTAAAGTCTTTGATTTCATAATGTATAAAAGGTATTATTCAATAAAAAATGAAGTTTATCAGTAAAATTTCAAGAAATATAACCTATCATTAAATGTTTAAGAGATTATTTATTGAATACAGCAAGGAAAAATGCATTTTAAAAGCCTAATCTTTTTTCTCCACTTTTTTCAGGAACATATTTACAAATTCTTCTACTAATCTTTGCTTTTAAAGAATAAGCAAAGTAATGGGAGAATATTGAGAATCAAATGAGTTTTGAGCATTAAAACTAACCCTGTAGTTCTGTTGACCTTAGACCAACTTCAGTTTCTTTGTACTAAAGGAGAATTCAGAGTGACTCAAATGAGAAAGGGGAGCTGAGCCAGGGCAGTATTTTAGTCTATTGGTCCATATATAGCTGTATGTGACTTGATTTGCCAAAATGTTAAAAGAGTATTTATGGAGTTAGATGATAATTAGGAGGAGACTTTGTGTCAATGTGCCCTTACATTCTGCTGTAAGCTGTTACTGGTTTACTGTGTGCATCATCTCCTGTTTCTGACAGTCTTATTTCCTCAGCAGGTCTTCATTCAAGTTATTCAAAAGTTTGCATTCAGAATATTTTTGAGATAGTATTCAGATTCTCTTAAAATTTGTTTTCAGCAGGCTGATCTTCTAGTCTTTTATCTTTCCTGTCTCTTGCTCTCCTCCTGAGATAACTTTTCATCTCAGTCTTAGTCTTCCCATGCCTGATAGCCACTTGATAAAAGTGTTCTTTTTTCCTTATTGGTGACTCTAACTCTATTTATGTAGCATTTTTTGTAAGATGCCAGACACTTCAATACTCTCTGGTCAGCCCTCTGGTCAGTCTTGTATATCTACATCTCATTTTCTCCCCCTATTCTCTCTCTTTTTCTCTCTCTCATCTTGCCTGTCTCTCAACAGAGGGATGGATGTGTAATAAACCAGGATGTGTGTGAGGAATACTCATTTTGTTTTGCAGTTTCACTACTTCAACAATCTTTTTATGTTGTTGGTTTTCTTACTTTGCTATTTATTTGGTGGCTGTTCTTTTCATTCTTTTTTTCTTAGTATCCCTGTTCTCTCTCCCAGTTTATTGAATTTTAAGTTTACTTTATCATTTTCCTAGTTTGTGTCTCTTATCGTGTACCAAAATGCATTAACATTTGAAAAAATAATTTGCCCTTTCTTGTCATAAAAAAATTATTGTTTGTTTAATTTCCATGCTTGCAATAAGTAGCACATCACTGTATGTTCTAAATAACAGTGTAATAATGAATAATAGAGCAGTTCTCATTACATTTAAGCATTAGGTTGGCCAAAAGGTTCATCAGGTTTCTAATGGAAAAACCCGAACAAACTTTTTGGCCAATCTTATAACTATTTAGCAAATATAATTATTGAATTTATGTCAAAAATATCTTAGGATTCATGGAATGTACTTCCATAGAAACTTATAATATTAGTGTGTGATTTAGAAAATATTATGCTAGGATAAATCATTTAAAAATTATTTTGTTTTATTTTCATAGTGGTATCATCTAGAAACCTTAATAATCATTAAAACTGTATTTATAATGCCCATTAGTGAAGTGATTGTATTCTTATATTCTAGAGTACTTTCAGGGTCAGAAAGCTCCAGGCACTATGCCAGAAAATTTGTTGACAGACCTAACTTATTCATGAGAATAACACTGTAGCATGATCTTAGAATCTCATATTTCTTTTTCTTTTTTAATTAGGTTTGTGAAACCAAGAGAGCTTGGTTAAGATATTTCTTCAAAGACCCACATAGAGTAAATGTCAAAATTCAAATCTGGGTACCCAGAAATTTTCTTTTTAAGATTTCTTTTTATTATTGCTCTAGTTCAATTACTTGCAATTTCCTATCAGTGTAGCTCTATTATTTACAGTGAGGGTCACAATTTCTGATCCTTGTAGATATCAATTTCCCACTTATTGCTTTCATGCCATTTTTATTTTTACCCTTGCACTTATAAGAAAAAACATTCAACTCTAACTTCTACAAAAAAGAAATCCACTTTGTTCTGTGTTTAGTCCCTACACCTACTGCCTTGAATGTAGATATAATCATCATCTTTTCTCCTCAAGGTTATATCATTACCTGTTACCCTTCCATCTTATTATAACTTGCACTATTCTTAACTCTTTTTATTTAGTTTCATTTGGTTGATATGTTTTTAAATCAAATTTGTTGGGAATCATTTTTAAAAAACAAAGTATACTAATTTTTAGTGTATAGTTGAATGCACACTGACAAATTCACACACTGGTATAATGATCATCCCAATCAGGGTATTGATTATTTTGGCCATTTCTACAAGTTCCCACATGACTCCATACAGTCAATCCCTCCTCAACTCTGGCTCTAGGCAAATATTGACCTGCTTTCTGATACTGATTTGATTTCTGTCTTTTCTAATGTTTCTTATAGATTGAAATATAGAGCAAGTACACTTTTTGTCCACAGCTTCCAGTGCTCATCAGGGTTTTTAGTAATGCAACCATGGCAAATGCATTAAAGGTTTGCTCCTTTTCATTTTTTCAGAGAGTC
Source organism: Muntiacus reevesi (assembly GCF_963930625.1). Lineage (NCBI taxonomy): Eukaryota > Metazoa > Chordata > Mammalia > Artiodactyla > Cervidae > Muntiacus > Muntiacus reevesi. The sequence continues at coordinate 3,846,572 of NC_089256.1, read as the reverse complement.
TATTACATGAGTATACCATGTAATATGAGTATATACTCATATAATATGAGTATATATGAATATACCATGTAATAGACCGTTATATATATGCCATTATAATATAATATAATTTTGCTTATGCATTCTCCAGTTGATGGACATACAGGTGGTTGCCAGTTTGTCATAATGAATAAAGCTATTATGAACACTTCTCCTGGGTATCTTTATGTGGATGTCTGTTTTCCTCTTTCTTAAATAATTACTTCAAGAATTGCTATTTCATATAATACGTATAGAGTTAATTCTACAAATATATGCCAAACCATGTTCCAAAGTGGTTGACAAAATCAATGCTCTCTTAAGTAATATATGAAAGTTCCAGTTCCCCAACTCACCAACATATGGATTTGCTCATTTCTTTGCAATTGAAGTTTTCTAGAAAATGTGTCCCACAAAAAGAGAAATGACAAAGACTATTAAAACTACTGCACAACCGCACTTATTTGACGTGCTAGCAAGGTAATGCTCAAAATCCTTCACTAGGCTTCAACAGTACATGAATCAAGAACTTCCAGATGTACAAGCTGGATTTAGAAAAGCAGAGAACCAGAAAACAAACTGCCAATATCCGTTTGATCATAGAAAAAGCAAGGGAATTCCAGAAAAAACATTTACTTCTGCTTTATTGACTATGCTAAAGAATTGACTGTGTGGATCACAAAAAACTGTGGAAAACTCTTAAAGAGACGGGAATACCAGACCACTTACCTGCCTCCTGAGAAACCTGTTTGCAGGTCAAGAAACAACAGTTAGCACAAGACATGAAACAACAAACTCATTCTAAATTGGAAAAGGAGTTTGTCAAAGCTGTATATTGTCACCCTGCATATCTAACTAATATGCAGAGTACACCATGCAAAATGCCAGGCTGGATGAAGCTCAAACTGGAATTAAGATTCCCATGAGAGATATCAGTAACCTCAGATATGCATATGACACCAACCTAATGGCAGAAAGTGAAGAAGAACTAAAGAGTCTTTTGACGATGGTGAAAGAGGAGAGTGAAAAAAACTGGCTTAAAACTAACATTCCAAAAACGAAGATCATGGCATCTGGCCCCATCACTTCATGGCAAATAGATGGGGAGAAATGGAGACAGTGACAGGCTTTAATTTTTAGGCTCCAAAATCACTGTGGATGGTGACTGCAGCCATGAAATTAAAAGATGTCTGCTCCATGGAAGAAAAGTTATGACAAACCTAGACAGCATATGAAAAAGCAGAGGCATCATTTTGCCAACAAAGGTCTGTCAAAGCTATGGTTTTTCCAGTAGTCATGTACAGATGTGAGAGTTGGACCATAAAGAAGGCTGAGTGCTGAAGAATTGATGCTTTCTAATTGTGGTGCTGGAGAAAACTCTTGAGAGTCTCTCAGTCTGCAAGGAGATCAAACCAGTTAATCCTAAAGGAAATCAATACTGAATATCCTTTGGAAGGACTGATGCTGAAGTTGAAGCTCCAGCACTTTGGCCACCTGATGCGAAGAGCTGACTCATTAGAAAAGACCCTGATCCTGGGAAAGATTGAGGGCATGTGAAGGGGTGACAGAGGATGAGATGGTTGTATAGTACCATCAACTCAAAGGACATGAGATTGAGCAAGCTCAAGGAGGTGGTGAAGCACAGGGAAGCTTGGCATGCTGCAGTCCATGGAGCTGCAAACAGTCAGACATGACTGAGTGACTGAACAATAAGAAATTGTGTCGCATCATCTCATTGTGACTTTTATTTTTATTTCTCTAGTGACTAACAATGGTTAGCATATGTCTTATGTTTGTTGCACATCTATTTGTTTTTGTTTTTAAGTATCTGATTAAAATTTTAACCTGTTTTTGTGTTTTATATTTCTGTATTTTTTATCTAATAAAATATTTATTCTCAATTTGCTTAATTATTCATCAGCAATTTATGAACTAAAGAAAATAGAATAAGAAACTCAGCAGTAAATTATTTTTCATCTGGATGGTCCTTACATTTCCTAGTACATTGACGATAATATCATTTCAATCTTAACTAGATTTTTAAAAATATCTAAGATAATAAATATCTTAAGTGACTAGCAGAGGGTTCAAGAATTCCACAAAACTCTTTTGAAAGCTTGATGTTACTTCTAATTTTGTACTTAGTACACAACCAAATTAAATATGTGGAAGCAAATCTATAATTACATTATCATAGAAATTATATATACAAAGTAACATAAAATACAGTTTATATTGAAATGCAATTATATATGCTTACCCATGCATTTTAAATTTTCTTAATTATATAATATAATGTATCACAATACTAAATTATAACACTAAAGATTGCTATTTTAACAAAAATATTAAATTCTAGACTCACGGCTTGTAGACATACCAAGATTATCAGGTTTGAATATAAGTTTTTACTTTTTGATAAGACAGAATAAAACTCATGTTTATTTACATTCCAATTAAATTTTAACCACTTGGTGATATATATTTTTAAAAATTTAGAAATAAAAATTCCACAAAACTAGCAATACTCAAAATATTATACCTCTCTTAAATAAAAAACATAAAAACATAAAACTTTAGAGAAACATACAAAACAATGTTATAATTCAATATTATAAGAAGCATCCTTAGACATGCCATAAAGACATAATCCATAAAATAAAAAATAATAAGTCAATGTCCATCAAAATTAATATTTATTTCTCTGCAAGTGATCATGTTACACAGCGGCAAAACAGTCACACACAAGAGAAAATATTTGCAAACAACATATCCAACAAAGCATTTGTATCTGGTATATATTAAAAAAGAAGCCTAATTCAATATTTAAAAAGCAAATACATTTAATGAGAAAAAAGAGAAAATATATGAAATATCTCTTCACAAAAGAAAACATATCGATGGAAAAAACCACATAGAAAGACATTCCTTAGTATTAGCCACTCAGTTCAGTTCAGTCACTCAGTCATCTCCCACTCTTTGGGACCCCATGGTCTGCAGCACTCTGGGTTTCCCTATTCATCACCAACTCCCGGAGCTTATTCAAACTCATGTCTATTGAGTCAGTGATGCCATCCAACAATCTCATTCTCTGTTGTCCCTTTCTCCCTCCTTCAATCTTTCCCAGCATGAGGGTCTTTTCCAATGAGTCAGTTCTTCAATCAGGTGGTCAAAGTATTGGAGTTTCAGCTTCTGCATCAGTCCTTTCAGTGAATATTCAGCATCAGTCCTTTCAGTGAATATTCAGGACTGGCTTCCTTAAGGGTGGACTGCTTGGATCTCCTTGCTGTCCAAGGGGCTCTCAAGAGTCTTCTCCAGCACCACAGTTCAAAGCCATCAATTCTTCAATGCTCAGCTTTCTTTATAGTTCAACTCTCACATCTATACATGAATACTGGAAAAACCATACCTTTGACTAGATGGACTTTGTTGGCAAAGTAATGTCTCTGCTTTTTAATATTCTGTCTAGGTTGGTCATAGCTTTTCTTCCAAAAGGCAAGTGTCTTTTAATTTCATGGTTGCAGTCACCGTCTGTAGTGATTTTGGAGCCCCCCAAAATAAAGTCTCTCACCGCTTCCATTGTTTCCCCATTTATTTGCCATAAAGTGATGGGACCAGATGTCATGATCTTAGTTTTCTGAATGTTGAGCTTTAAGTCAACTTTTTCACTCTCAGACTCTTTCACTTTCATCAAGAGGCTCTTTAGTTCCTCTTCACTTTCTGCCATAAGGGTGGTGTCATCTGCATATCTGAGGTTATTGATATTTCTCCCAGCAATCTTGATTCCAGCTTGTGCTTTGTCCATCCCAGCATTTCTCATGATGTACTTTGCATATAAGTTAAATAAGCAGGGTGATGTACTTTGCATATAAGTTAAATAAGCAGGGTGACAATATACAGCCTTGACGTACTCCTTTCCCGATTTGGAATCAGTCCGTTGTTCCACATCCAGTTCTAACTGTTCCTTCTTATTTGCATACAGATTTCTCAAGAGGCAGGTGAAGTTCTCTGGTATTCCCATCTCTTTAAGAATTTTCCACAGTCTGTTGTGATCCACACAGTCAAAGACTTTGGCATAGCCAATAAAGCAGAAGTACATGTTTTTCTGGAATTCTCTTCTTTTTTTTTCTTTTTGATGATCCAATGGATGTTGGCAATTTGATTTCTAGTTCCTCTGCATGTTTTTAAATCCAGCTTGAGTATCACATGCTGTTGAAGCCTGGCTTGGAAAATATGAGCATTACTTTGCTAGCGTGTGAGATGAGTACAGTTGTGTGGTAGTTTGAACTTTCTTTGGCATTGCCCTTTTTTGGAACTGGAATGAAAACTTACCTTTTCCAGTCCTGAGGCCACTGCTGAGTTTTCCAAATTTTCTGGCATAATGAGTGCAGCATTTTCGCTGCATCATCTTTTAGGATTTGAAATAGCTCAACTGGAATTCCATCACCTCCACTAGCTTTGTTTGTAGTGATGCTTCCTAAGGTCCACTTGACTTCACATTCCAGGATGTCTGATTCTAGGTGAGGAATTACACCATCGTGGTTATTCCTCATGAAGATCTTTTTTGTATAGTTTTTCTGTGTATTCTTGTCACCTCTTCCTAATATTTCCTGGTTCTGTTACATCCATACCAGTTCTGTCCTTTATTGTGCCCATGTTAGCATGAAATTCTCCCTTGGTATCTCTAATTTTCTTGAAGAGATTGCTGGTCTTTCCCATTCTCTGTTTTTCCTCTATTTCTTTGCATTGATCACTGAGTAAGGCTTTCTTATTTCTCCTTGTTATTCTTTGAAACTCTGCATTCAGATGAGTATATCTTTCTTTTCTCCATTACATTAGCTCTCTTCTTTTCTTAGCTATTTGTGGAGTCTCCTCAGATAACCATTTTGCCTTTTTGCATTTCTTTTTTTGAGGGATGATCTTGATCCCTGCCTCCTGTACCATGTCATGAACTTCTGTCCATAGTTCTTCAGGCACTGTGTCTATCAGGTCTGATCCCTTGAATCTATTTGTCACTTCCACTATATAATCATAAGGGTTATGATATGGGATATATATAAGAGATTTGATTTTTGCCATACCTGAATGGTCTAGTTGTTTTCCCTACTTTCTTTTTTTTTTTTTTCCCCCCTACTTTCTTGAATTTAAGTCTGAATTTTGCAATAAGGTGTTCATGATCTGAGCCACAGTCAGGCTTCAAGTTTGTTTTTGTTTTTTTTTTTTTTTTGCTGACTGTATAGAGCTGACTGTATGCAGCTTCTCTTTGGCTGCAAAGAATATAGTCAATCTGATTGCAGTATTAACAATCTCGTGATATCCATGTATAGAGTCTTCCATTGTGTTGTTGGAAGAGGGTGTTTGCTATAACCAGTGCATTCTCTTGTCAAAACTATTAGCCTTTTCACTGCTTCATTTTGTACTCCAGGTCCAAATTTGCCTGTAATTCCAGGTATCTCTTAGGGCTACCCTGGTCGCTCAGATGGTAAAGCGTCTGTCTGCAATGCAGGAGACCCAGGTTCAATCCCTGGAGATTGAATCCCTGGAGATTCAATCCCTGGGTCGGGAAGATCCCCTGGAGAAAGAAATGGCAACCCACTCCAGTACTCTTGCTTGGAAAAGTCCATGGACTGAGGAGCCTGGTAGGCTACAGTCCATGGGGTTGCAAAGAGTCAGACATGACTGAGCGACTTCACTTTGAGTTGGCTTCCTACTGTTGCATTCCAGTCCCCTATATTGAAAAGATCATCTTTTTGGGTGTTAGTTCTATAAGCTCTTGTATATCTTCATAGAACCATTCGAGTTCAGCTTTTTCAGCACTACTAGTTGGGGCACAGATTTGAATTACTGTGATACTGAATGATTTGCCTTGGAAACAAGCAGAGATCATTCTGTCATTTTTGAGATTGCATCCAAGTACTGCATTTTGGACTCTCTTCTTGACTATGAGGGCTTCTCCATTTCTTCTAAGGGATTCATCCCTACAGTGATAGGTATAATGATCATCTGAGTTAAATTCACTCATTCCAGTCCATTTTAGTTCACTGATTCCTAAAATGTTGATGTTCACTCTTGCCATCTCCTGTTTGAACATTTTCAATTTACCTTGATTCATGAAATAGTTGGCATAAAGCTCAGCATTCAGAAAACTAAGATCATGGCATCCAGTCCCATCACTTCATGGCAAATAGATGGGGAAACTGTGGAAACAGTTGGATGACTATTTTTTGGGGCTCCACAATCACTGCAGATGGTGATTGCAGCCATGAAATTACAAGATGTTTACTCCTTGGAAGGAAAGCTATGACCAACCTAGACAGCATATTAAAAAGCAGAGACATTACTTTGTCAACAAAAGTCTGTCTAGTCAAGGCTATGGCTTTACCAGTGATCATGTATGGATGTGAGAGTTGGACTATAAAAAAAGCTGAGCATTGAAGAATTGATGCTTTTGAACTGTGGTGTTGTAAAAGACTCTTGAGAGTCCCTTGGACTGCAGGGAGACCCAACCAGTCCATCCTAATGGACATCAGTCCTGGGTGTTCAATGGAAGGACTGATGTTGAAGCTGGAAGTCCAATACTTTGGCCACCTGATGCGAAGAGCTGACTCATTTGAAAAGACCCTGATGCTGGGACATATTGAGGGTAGGAGGAGAAGGGAATGACAGAGGATGAGATGACTGGATGGCATCACCAACTCAACGGACAACGGTTTGGGTAGACTCTGGCAGTTGGTTTTGGATAGGGAGGCTTGGCATGCTGCAGTTCATGGGGTCACAAAGAGTCGGACATGACTGAGCAACTGAAATGTACTGAACTGATGGACCTAACATTCCAGGTTCCTATGCAATATTGTTCTTTACAGCATCAGACTTTAAGCATAGGTCTTTACTTCCATTATCACTCACATCCCCAACTGGATGTTGTTTTTGCTTTGACTTTGTCTCTTTATTCTTTTTGGAGTTATTTCTCTGTTCTCCAGTAGCACATTGGGTACCTGCTGACCTGGGGATTTCATCTTTCAGTGTCCTATCATTTTGCCTTTTCATACTCATCATGAGGTTCACTAGGCAAGAATACTGAACCACTGAGTAAATGCAAATTAAAGCACCAATTGCTACATATCTATTAGAATGGTTATAAAAAACATACTGACAATACTCAGTGTTGGTGAAGATGTGGAGCAGCTAGCTGTCAGATATATTGCTGGTGGGAAGAAAGAATGGTACTACCATGTGAGAAGCAGTGTGTCAGTTTTTCACATTATTAGACATACTTACTATAGGGTTAGTAGTCTCCCTCCTTGATGTTTATGAATATTAGCTAATATTCATACAAAAACATGTACATGAATCTTAATAGCTATTTTATTTGTAGTAGTCCTACATTGGAAACAATCTAAATGTCCTTCAATGGATGAATGGATAAACAAACTTTGTTACATGCATAACGTGAAATATAGAACTCAAAGGTATTATTATGCTGAATGAAATATTAAGCAACTTAGCACACATGTACACAATGGGTTATATAGCATGGTTCCATTTATGTGGAACTCTCAAAGTGACAAGAGAAAAAGTGAAAAAAAATAAAGTATTTCTCACTAAGACTTCAGACTGGGAAGGGCAATGACTATTATGGAGTTATCTAAGGGAGCTTGTTGGTGGTGATGGAACAACCATATTCTAAATGTGATTGTGTGTGCTTGCGTGCCTACTCGCTCAGTAGTGTCTGTCTCTTTGCAACCCCATGGACTGCAGTCTGCCAGTTTCCTTTGTCCTTGGGGATTCTCCAGGTAAGACTTCTGGAGTGTGTTGCCATGCCTTCCTCCAGGGGGTTTTCCCAACCCAGTGACTGAGCCTAGGTCTCTCGCATTGCAGGTGGATTCTTTAACAACTGAGCCACAAAGGAAACCCCTAAATGTGATCATGGTTACTCAAATCTGAAAATGTAATACATTTTTATAGAACTAAACATTTAAAAAGTGCATGCAAAAAGTGGTAAAAACTGAACAAGATCTATGTGTAAGTTAATAGTAGTTAATAGTCAATATTCTGATTCCCACAGTGTTCTATGGCTATTTTAGATGTTTTCTTCAGAGGAAGCTAGGCAAAGGGCACTAAGAACTGTTTACTATTTATCCAATTTCTTGTGACTTAAACTAAAATAAAACGTTAGAACACGAGAGAAAAAATATCTATTTTAGCTCTAAAAGAAATGCTATCAATTGTGAGACTATCCAGGCATTATTTGTGCTTGAAAAAAGGAGAAACATGTGGGCAAATTGTTGACCTACACATGTTCAAAAGAAGAAAGGGGCTAAGCAGGGTGATGGCGGTAGGTGAGAAACAACAATCTTAGAAAAACCTGGCCTCAGGCAACAGGAAGTAGGACCCTACTGTGAAGCCTGAAATTCAAAATCTGGTTTCCATTTTCCACTGGTAGGCAAAATATATCTTGGTGGGTCATCAGGACAAACATTCAGAATTGAATAACAGCAGCATCCCGTATTCTACAGCGAAGGACTTAACTATCACACCTGACAATGCATAGCTATCAGATTTATTACCATCTGTCTATTTTTAAAATTTTAGTTTTTTTTTTTTTTTACCATCTGTCTTTTAATTCCCCTCTTCCTGGAATTAAGACTAGCCTTTGAGCCTGGATCACAAACCTAGGGGAGAAAAATAAGTGAATTACCCAGAGGTATGCACGTGTACCATAAATAAACATGTGTCCTGTAATTTAAGTTTGCATGTAAATAACTGCAGAATCATAGCAAAATTTAAATGTCAAGCAATAAAACTATGCAGTATGTATTTTTGTAATCAGATGACAACTTTTACATTTTCTATTGCCCACACTATTTTTGTATATTTGATCAAGCATTAGAATAAATGGACTATATTTTGTTCAATCACATACCAACATTAATTTAATAATGGAATAATCTCTCCAAATATAATTCTATTTTATCTGTATGTTCTTCTTACATGTAATATGTCTCCTTTAGTATAATGTATTTAAAGGTAACAGGGAGGAGCACAAGAATCACATTATCAATTTTTAAAATATAATTTTACTATCTCAGTTTCCTAAACCTATTAAATGAACTGTCAGATCAAAAATAAAGTACAATTAACATACCATACAATGCCAATTAGCAGCATTTACTTCAGAATTACAGAGGAGCAATAGCTCAATAATGTAGTAACACTATGATGCCCCAACTCTGGTAAGCATTTGTCAAAGGTTATTCACCTCATACAGACATGTGTAATTTAAAACCAACATATTTTACAAGGAAAATGAATCTGAAGGGCACTGTTTAGCCATCCAAATTACAAGTGATTAAAAAGATGAATTGAGAATACAGCTACTATAGAGAAGGAAAGGTAATTGGAGGCAGGAAAGGCACATACATTTCTTTCTAGCTATCAGGAATAAATCAGTAGAGAAATGATAAATGGTCTCCATTTTGAGGAAGATAATAAGCTTTAAAAAATACCTGAATCATCATTTTGCAATACTTCTAGCAATTACATCACTTTAAGCATCTTGCCTGTCATGGTTATTAAAACCTAGTTTCAATGTCAGATGGACGACTATTGGCTACAGCAAAGATGGATTGCAAGCACACTCTTCCCTACAAGTGCAGCTGCCGTTTTAGTATTTCATGTAATCCCTGTGCTTCTAATGCATTTAAATAGCCTGACATGTAATTAAAGGGGAGTAAATGACAGTCATGATCAGCTATTATTTTGCTGTGTCACAAATATTCATGAATAGTTTTCTCTTTATCAGTTTAGTTACATGTGTATTCAACACATATTTCTAGAGTGTGTTTGGTGACAAAAGAGTACTGTCTCTAAGTCAACAAATGGATCCTATACCAGAGCAATATTCATGACACAATCTTCTCAACACTAGGTATCTCTCAGCATCCTCTACCCTCCTGTTACCTGTGATGACTAGTATCTTCTACTGAATACCACTTCTTTGAAATTGTATATCTGGCTCCTCTACTAGACTGAGAATTCCTTCCCCACCTCCAACTACCTTCATGGACTGTAAAATCCTCCCTTTAACTCCCTCAGGTTATGCCATATGTACTCAGAGTCCAGAGCATTTACTCAAAGATCCAAGTTCTAAGCACTGTCCCCTTGCTGTGTCCCTTCACAGTTATTTATCTATCTACCTTTATATCTCTCAGGTTCTAATCTCATCCTATATTTCAGATTCTTCACAGGATCTTCGTGTGTTATCTTCTAGTAAACCAAAATGATGCTCTAGGCCTTGGGCGTGAGCAAGGCTTCCTTTGTGAAGCCAACTTGCCTGTTGAATGTTAAATCCGAGACCCAACCCTAGCAGTATCAATGTTAATCAAAGGACTGATAGATCAAGATTTGGGTTCCTATGAAACCTGAATATGGGCTACTTCATATACCATATAAAAATTACACTTAGCAACAGTTTCACTCTTTATGGTAGCATGCTGAAATATGAGAACAAGAATATCTTCACTTATCCATTCATTCAACAGGTTTTGTTTAGTTTTTGTATTTTTTCAATTATATGCCTTGTTCTGGAAATGCTGTAGGAAACTGGAGGAAGGATTATTAGATAAGTACTCAAGTGAGGTAGAGCAAAATTCTTAAGGGAATGGGATTGAACCTGCCTTTGAATTATGTATAGATTTAGACAGGCAGAGACTAGAAGGGAAAGATTGACAGCCCAAGAGAGTAAGAGGGACAAAAACTTCCAGTCAGAAATGAGTGACATATTCCTAGAATCATTAGAAGTTGAAGACACAAGGCAAGCAACATATCTATTAAGTTATGGGAGAAGGTTTGGGTTGGTGTTTTTTTGTTTGTTTGTTTCTTTATTTTTAACAAATTTTTCCTTTTAATGTCTTATAACCCTTTACACATTTCTCACACCAAAACCCCTCCCCTCCCAATCCCTTGCCTCTAGCAAACATGTATCTGCCCTCTGTATCTATGACTTTCTTTTATCTTTTTTTTTTTTTGAGAATTCCATGAAGGTTAGAATGCCTTTTATCTCACTATTCCTGGAGCCTAGTGAGTGTATAATCTCAGAATAATTGTTTGTTGAATGAAGAACAGAAGCAGATTTTTTAATTGTTTATGATACTCTTTATTCCTCATGGACTCCTCTGGTGGCTCAGACAGTAAAAACCCTGACTGCAAGGCAGGAGACCTGGGTTCGATTCCTTCCTTGGGAGGATCCCGTGGAGAAGAGATTGGCTACCTACCTCAGTATTCTTTTCTGGAAAATTCCTCATATACGTCTCAGTCCATAAGAGATATTACTCAATCTCATTGAGAGAAGTACAAGAACTGAAAGTGTTTTAGAACTTTTATAATAAAGTGACAGGGCAATTTTTAAAGTTTATTGGATCTAAAAATTTTTAAATCTGCCTACTGAGTGACTTCACTTTCTCTTTTCACTTTCATGCATTGGAGAAGGAAATGGCAACCCACTCCAGTGTTCTTGCGTGGAGAATCTCAGGGATGGGGGAGCCTGGTGGGCTGCCGTCTATGAGGTTGCACAGTTAGACGCGACTGCAGGGACTGAACAGCAGCAGCAGCTATCATATATATGTATTTTTAAGAATTGTTTCTCTGATTATTTACTTTTTTTACTTTTTAAAGTATCAATCCATGAAAATTAGAAATGCTTTAAAAAAAAGCATCGTTCATCTCTGAATATTTGAGAAAAATGCTAGCCTAATTCACACAAAGCTGTATATGCCAGAAGAGTTGCACTGCTCTTTTAAAATACAAGTACTGCTCTTTTAAAATATCAGTCCTGCTAATTTAACATATAATATCACACACACAAAAAAATCTCTAGGTGTTGAAATTAGGAGAAAGACTTTTAAAAAATGACAACTATTAACAATCTTTAACTTCAGCACTGTGAAACAATCATCATAGTAAGTTAAAAATATGCTTATTAAGCAGCAAATTCATAATAGAGACATTCTCCTCTGCCAGCAGACTGGACACATTTCTGCTATTTTTGTTCCCAACTTGGTCCTCCAGGTATTTACTATTGAGAATGTGAAGAGGGCATGGGAAATAGAATCTGTTATTTGACACCTGAGAATTCAAGTGGAGCAAAACAGCACAGGGTATTTCAACTTCAGTGCTATTTCCGTGTGGGGCCAGAAGTCTTTGTTGTAAGCGCTGTCCTGTGGACTATAAAATGTTAAGCATCAAAGGGTCGCCAGTAACAACCCTTCCCCTCTTCTCCCCAAATTGTTTAATTTGTAACAATTTACAGTGTCTCCAGGCATTGATAAACCTCCTGTAGCTACAGTTCCCCCAGTGAGAAATACTGACTGATGGTAATTGGAGACGTTAGAGACTTCTGGAAAAGACTGTTGGAACTACATCTGTGGTATACTTTGCCCAGTAGAAAATTCACAGAACTGTAAAAGAAGGAACCTGGAATGTAGCCAATTAAAATTCCCTCTGGGACTAAAGTTAAGCAATTTGAACTCCAGCATCTCTAGCCCTCATCTTTAATACAGGTTATGTTAAAGTTCTGAAATTTCATGTTTTCTGACTCTGTCAAGAACTAATGTCCTATTTGTAAAATATCTGTAATATTTGTATTCTAGTGCATTAAGCTGTCCTTGGACCCATAATATTCTGTAAAGAAATATGTCCCTCTTAAATGGTAAAACTTCCTATCTAATCTCTAATAAAATTTCATCTCCAGGAGACCAGAAAAATAACTTAGATGTTGTTGGCTTTATATCATATTATAGGAAATAAGAAGCATGTTTATGGGTTGTAATAAAAAAGCTATTCTTTACATAGGCATTTAATCTAAATTTGGGCTTCCCGGGTGACTCAGATGGTAAAGAATCTGCCTGCAATGCGGGAGAACTGGGTTCGATCCTGGGGTTGGGAAGATCGCCTGGAGAAGGGAATGGCTACCCACTCCAGTGTTCTTGCCTGGAGAATTCCATGAACAGAGGAGTCTGGCAGGCTATAGTCCATGGGGTCACAAAGAATCGAACATGACTGAGTGACTTTCACTTAATCTAAATTATGATATCTCTTGTGCCAATTTTCTAAACAGCAATAATGAGCTTCCCAGATGGCTCAGTGGTAAAGAATCTGCCTGCCAATGCAAGAGATGTGGATTTGATCCCTGGATCATCCCCTGGAGGAGGAAATGGCAACCCACTCCAGTATTCTTGCCTGGGAAATCCCAGACAGAGGAACCTGGTGGCTACAGTTCATAGGGTCACAGAGAGTCAGACACGTCTGAGTGACTGAGCACACATGAAGTCACAGCAGTGATAACACTAATAGTATTCTTTTTTGGAATGAAACTTCTCATATGGCCTCAGGATTTTATAACCTGAAAACATCCCACAAATTCACCAAAGATTTCAAAAGACACTGAAAACTATTTTGGAGTTTCTGATTCATTAAGTTGGCTTTTACATTGTGAAAGCAACATCAAAAAATATTTATATAACATTTCTTTTAGATTTCACAGAGGATTATTAAAGTTATATTTTTTTAATAGTGAATGCTCATAATTATTCTAAATGTTATAATTCTTTAACAATAAATTCATTTCTTTATGCCTTCTCCTTATAGATCTGTATTAATACATGAAGACCATATAATTTTGATTTGTAATAGGATGAGCTAAATTTTCTCTTTGCCATTGTAACTTTCACACTTAGAGTTTGAATGTTAGAAGAGGTCAAACACCCTTACCCTTGATTCACATCACACATACCGAAGTGCACACACAGATATATAGGTGCTTCTATTTTTAACCAAAATTAACAAGGGTTTAGGCAACCACCACCATCTTATTGCACCACTGATATATACAGTGGTACATGGGGTAGGGAAGAGGTGGTTTCTGAGAAATACCTCACTACATAAGCTGAATTTATCTTCACAAATAAAACATACTCCTGAGCTGAGGTCTGAGAACAGGGGTATCAGACCTACCTGAGTTATCAGTGGAAGAGAATGAGAAAATAGCCATATATGCCGGAAAGGAACCAGCCTTCCCTAAAAACAGCAATAATGAGCTTCCCAGATGTCTCAGTGGTAAAGAATCTGCCTGCCAATGCAGGAGATGCAGGAGGCTTAAACGTTTAGAGGCTAGGATTTCTTTGTTCAAGCAGTGCCAGAGAATAAGAGTAAATCATCATCCTTTAACACTTCACTGCCACCAGAGATCCTTTTGCTAAATGTAGTCAGGAGGTTTATGTACTGTGTTGAATAGACTCATTGTAATTTGTTAGTTTGATATAAATATGACAACATTTTTATTCAGATTAAGAAGGCCTGGAAACATTTGATTATCAAGATTTGATCTTATTCAACTCTTGATGTGAGAAAACTTTAGGTATATCTCCCTATGTACATTATTAATACGCTGTTCCTCTAATCCAGTTAGAATAAAAAGAAATAAATTAAAGCTATAGCATCCTTTAACTTTTAAAATATACATGCTACTAAACTTTCACTAAATCCCCATAAGAATAAAATCACCAAGGAGTTGACCATGTTTCCTATAGATCATGTTTCTCATTACCTATTGCTTTTCTGGGTCATTATTTTCTCCTTTGATGTTGGCACTATGGTGAATGGCTCAGAAACACTGCTAACTGTAGACTCCTTGCTCCCCATCAGACCAACTGCTGAGTTACCATCCAGCAGCACCATGCTTCCTTCATCCTGAAGTACAAAAAGGCACTTTGCAGTCCTTGTCTCTACATGGACTGATGACTCCTAAGCCATAATTTTACGTATGTTATACTTCTAAACAACTTGCTAAATGCAGGTCATGCAGTTGTATTTGCAAACTCACTGTGCGAGCTCTATATGCTAGAGGAAAAGGCAGACAATACGCTCTGTGAGAAAGTGGATGGACCTTGTAGCCAGGTGTCCCCAGAGTCCATATCCTGCCCTCTCAATCTATTTAGTGTATAAGCTTAGGATTGCTACTAAGCTCCACTGAGCATCAGAATTCTAATCCACATAAAGATCAAGAAACATAACTTGCAAAGTTTTATGAAGATTAGATGGAAGAAGGCATGGCAACCCACTCCAGTATTCTTGCCAAGAGAATACCATGGACAGGCTATAGTCCATAGAATCACAAATAGTTGGACATGACGAAGGTGACTTAGCGCTTTCCTGGTGGCTCAGAGGTTAAAGCGTCTGCCTGCGATGCAAGAGACCTGGGTTCAATCCCTAGGTAGAGAAGATCTCCTGGAGAAGGAAATGGCAACCCACTCCAGTACTCTTGCCTGGAGAATCCCATGGACAGAGGAGCCTGGTGGTCTACAGTCCATGGGGTCACAAAGAGTCAGACACGACTGAGCAACTTCACTTTCACTTTGACTTTCAAGGTGACTTAGCATGCACGTATGAAGATGAAATAAAAACTATGTGTGAGAAATCACCCAGCACGGTATCTGCTGCTTACCTGGTATCTTACTTGGTATTCAATAATGCTATCATCCTACAAAAACAAAACCTGTCCTACAGTAAATGAATCTATGGAGGTCAACAGAAAATAGCAAGCTGATTATCAAACTTATGAGTAGTGTCAAATTTTGATAACAATTCATCATATCTAGACTTACTGCAAGGATTTATTTTATGCTAACACAGTATAAGTTGCTATCCCTTTACACTGTAAGTTGCTAACCATATTTTATACTGAGCTGCTCTCCACTTCTTTTTTATTTAATATTCATAGTTGTCATTGAGAAATAATCATGATGATATGGTCCATTTTACAGATAGCACTAAATGTGGTTTATAGAAATTGAGTAAATTTCTTAAGGGTCATTCCAGTAATAAGAAAAAAATGCAAAATTAATCCTATTTTCTACTTTATCCTTTGAAATTATTCTTCATAAGAGTATTTAAAATGAAAAAAAAATGCAGCTTGGTTTACAAACAGAATTATAATCAATAAAATGTAAATAATCTGAATTGCAGCTTCACCTGAGACCATGATTCACGAAACTGATGTTTTTTGAAGTTCCCACTTCCTGCTTCTTCGTTTATAGGCTACTCCTGGTTCCAAAGTGCTAAAATCAAATCTAAAAAGGAATAAAACCAGAAAATAATTGAAACAGACTTTCACTGATTGACTGCCATCATTGCATTTATGAAGATCACTGAAGGGAAGATCAGAACACCTAAGTTTGGAAGTTCATCATGTCTTGAGTGGCTCTTGGACTCTGAGGGTAGCAGAAACAGTATAGAGAATGAAGGAAAGCAAGAGTCAGATTGAATCATTGTAAACTAAAGCCAATAAATAGCCCCTGGACTCCAAGACTACATGACAAAATTATCCAGTAATTCACCATGAAAGTAAAAATATGTATGTCAATGCTGAAGCATCTATAAGTTCCTCAGATTAGAGAGGTTAACAGCATATACACCATCATTTAATGTTTAACTCTGTGGAGATACCAATTAATCCCATTTTCTTGTCAAGTAAACTTTAATCTTTATAGCCTAGATATAATCACTAAATTGAATACATTTAGTTAGATTTTAAAGCATCAAAATGCTTCAAAAATGTGTATTTTCCTATGCTGCTCTCTAATTCACAGAAGAATTCAAATTCAAGGGTATATTTCTTGGAGGAGCTTTATCTTAATGACCCTTTGGTTAAGCCCTTTGAGAATATCTTATTATTTTTATCTTTGGGTTCTCTGGGGTTGTGGAAAATGAATGCTGCTATGGGAACTTATTTTTGTTATTTTTCCTGCTGACATTTAGGAGACAATTTTATGAGCAGTTTCTGTTCATCCTCTGAGCCACAATATAAAAATCTATATAGAAGCTTATTATGAGTGAAGCTAAATTTGCTTTCTGATTGTAGGCTTAGTCTATTTAGAATGAACTCCTCAGGTCACTGAGAGCAATATTTTATTCATAAGGTATTATTTCTATGCAGAGAATATACTAGAAAATATGAACTCAAGGAAAGATTTTCCAAGTTGGAATTTTGGTTCTAAATGTTTATCATTAAAAATAATACTTTCCAGTCAATGTTCAGTGTTTGTACATAGTATTAAAAACATGCTTGCTATTTACCAGCTTATGTTGGCTTCCCTTCATTTGAAGAAGAAAAACCCCATTTAATTGTATTGTTCTGTGAAAATAGAACAATTTCTCTCTCATGCAAAGCAAATATTAATCATACATTTACTTCAGATTGCAAAAATAGTATCATTTTTAAATAAACATTTTATTTTAGAACACTTTTAGATTAAAAAAAATTACAAAAACTGTACAAATTTCCCATACACTCTAACCCAGTTTATCCTATTGCTAATACCTCATAACACTAGTGTAGTACATTGATTATAATTAATGAGCCAATATTGATAAATTGTTGTTAACAAAATCCATATTTTATTCATACTTCCTTAATTTTTACCTAATAGTTTTTATCACATTACTTTTAATAGTCACCTCTCCTTAGGTACCTGCTGACTGAGATAATTTCTTTAATTTTCCCTATTTTTGATGACCTAGACAGTTTTGAGAATTATTGGTCAAGTGTTTGATAGAATGCTCCTCTTTTGGGGTATGTCGTATATTTTTTCTTAGGATTAAGCTGGGCTTGTGAGTTTCTGGGAAGAAAATCACAGATGTAATGTCAATTTTCATCATATTATATAACATAGATTATCACTGGTAAAGCTATAATAAACCTAGACAGTATATTAAAAAGCAGAGACATCACTTTGCCAACAAAGGTCCATCTAGTCAAAGCTATGTTTTTTTTTTTTTTTCCAGTAGTCATGTACAGATCTGAGAATTGGACCATAAAGAAGGCCGAGCACCAAAGAACTGAAGCTATTGAATTGTGGTGTTGGAGAAGACCCTTGAGAGTCTCTTGGACTGAAAGATTAATCGAGTCAATCCTAAATGAAAGCAACCCTGAATATTCATTGGAAAGACTGGTGCTAAAGCTGAAGCTGCTTTAGCTAAAGCTAAAGCTGAACCTGCATTGCAGGAAGAGCCTTTACTGACTGAGCCACTGGGAAATCCATACAATGAAAGATTATTCATCAGTAGAAGACAAGAAGCTCTCTAGTCACAAAAATACTTAGATGAACCATAATAACAATTGCTAAATGAAAGACTCCAGTCTGAAATGGCTATTATATGATTATTATATGATCTATTATATGATTCCAGTAATTTGACATTTTGAAAAATGCATCTCTTTCAGTGAGACAAGAAGCCTAGAGGGACTGGAGCGTAAGGAATTGTCCTTCTCCAATTGGCATAAGCTCTGGTGAAGTGTCTTTCCATGGAAATGAAGACTTTGCTATGAAAAGCCTCTGGACTTATTTCACAATGATTATTCTTCCTCTTTCCCTACCAGGGCTTTCTCAAATCTCACTGTGAGAACCTAACAAGGTTTCTGGAGGAAAACTCCTCATTAGTGTGTTGTTGTTGTTTAGTCACTAAGTCTTGTCCAGCTCTTTGCAACCCCATGGACTGTAGCACACCAGGCTTCTCTGTCCTCCACTATCTCCCAGAATTTGCTCAAATTCATGTCCACTGAGTAGGTGATGCTCTCTAACTATCTCATCCTCTGCTGCTCCTTTCTCCATTTGCCTTCAGTTTTTCACTACATCAGGATTTTTTCCAGTGAATCAATTTTTTGCATCAGATGGCCAAAGTATTTGAACTTCAGCTTCAGCATCAGTTATTCCAATGAATATTCAGGGTTTATTTTCTTTAGAATTGACTGTTTGATCTCCTTGCAGTCCAAAGGACTCTAAAGAGTCTTCTCCAGCACCACAATTCTAAAGTATCAGTTATTTGGTGCTCAACATTTATGGATTAACTCCTACATCTGTACATGATTGTGTGATAGCCTCTCCAAAACGTTGCCCTCTAAAAGTATCACTTTCAATCTAGTCTGTACTCAGCTTCCAGAAATTTATCAAAATTGTTGTTTCTGTGTTCTCATCAGTAGTCTATTCCAGAACAGAATATTTTGCTGTGGTTCTCTAGATATGCCTATCTTTTAGAAGTTTGGGGATTGTGTTATGACCTGCTATATAAGTTCTATACTAGTTTTAAGATAGTTGTTGACATTCAGCATATTTAGTTTTCGGCTGTTGTTATAAGGACAGTAGTCATAAATTCCAAATTGTTAATATTTAAAATTTAAAACCAGAAACTAATCATTATAGTGTATAAAAGTATGTGATGCTGAATTGAAAGGGGACACTAGTACGGACTGCAGAGGACCTGGCAACCCACTCCAGTCATGTTGTCTGGAGAATCCCATGGGCAGAGGAGGCTGGTGGGCTATGGTCCATTGCAAAGAGTCAGACAAGACTAAAGCAACTTAGCATGCATGCAGGCATTAGTACAGATTAATATGGGAAGAAAGTGTTTCCAAAATAACCATTATTACAAAGGCAATTTTTGTATTGTGAAGTGAGAAGAACAAAGAGATGCTATTTTTATACTCTTTCATTTTATTCCTCATATGATACAATGGGAGGCCCCGGAAATTGCAATAGGTAATGAATAACTATTACAGTATGGATTTAATGGATGTGAATTTGAGAAAACTCCAGGAGATAGTGAAGGATCGGGGAGTCTGATGTGGAGCAGTCCATGGGGTCACAAAGATGACTTTGTGACATGACTTACTAACTGAACAACAGCAATGTAATATGAGGATTTCATATTAAAATTAGGGACGGTTAGAGAAATTTGGATTATTTGAAGCTCTATGAATGCTTTTGAAGATATTATGCCCAGTTGAACATTTTTATTCATGAAAATCAATATTTTGTGACAAATCTCTATTATCCCAATCTAGTAATAAACTTAATCACAGGCCAAGGTCAAGGCAGTGCGACAGTGAAAATAAAGAGCAGCTCTGCTTCCTTTGACTTTGCTGTGATGCAAAGCAGTTAAAACATTAGTCTAAAGTAGAAATCCTTTCTAAAAATAGTTTTGCTTATTTAAGTAAAGAATTTTTATTTATTAATAAAAAATTAAGAAAAAATAAATAAAAATTATTTATTTATTAATAAATAAAGATATTTTTGAAAATTATATATTAATCCCCTCATAGACTTGGCAACTGAAGATGTGTGTAATATTTCAACAAACCTACCAAATAAAAATTTCAAAAATCAGAGTCTAAAGTCATAGCTCTCAAACTGGACACCGTGACACCTGGACACTCCAGGGTACTGCAATGACCTGTCAGAAATGCACTGGATATTTTAGGGTTTGGAAGGGATTAGTGATACTTCACACATATCCTACACTTTGTGAACTACTAGCTCAAGGTAGCTTATAGGTCTGTCATCAGAGTATGCCATATAAATGTCAATGATGTCATATATTTGCATAACTGGGTTTCTTTTAGCTTCAGCTATAAAACAAGTGTAACTATCAATGTAGACTAAGAAATGAGTAGTCTTTCCAAACTAAAACAACATTGTAAAGCAACTATAATCCAATAAAAACTAATTTAGAAAAAATTATGAAAATTGCCCAACAGGCATATACATTTCGTTATTAAGAATCAATAGCTCTTTCAAAAAGAAATAAATATTTTTATTCAATTAACAAGCATTCTTCTTTCATATAACTACTAAGTTGTTGGATGGAAGTACTTAGTTTAGATCTAACTATTTTTAAAAAATGAAATTTGTAGGTATTCTGTTCATATGAAAATATGAAATAATTAGCTAGACTCTAAGGATGGCAGTAACCAAAAAAGTTTGAAAGCTTCTTAGCTAAAACATAAAGTGACATGGATTTAAAACAAAGGGTCAGACTAAGAGGCAAGCACATGCACGCACACACACACACCTTAGAAGAGAGTTTAGAACACAGCTTATTATTTATAAATTTTAGCATGAAAAAAGTTTGCAAAAGCAATTATCCTCATTATCTATGGAAAATATTGAATAACTGAGACTGGAAAGATGATGAAATAAGGAAATAATGGTGTTTCAGAATTCCAAGTTTCTTTGATTTAGAAGGTGCGTATTCATTTTTAGTGACATTAGATAAATTACTGTTCCATTACATTATTGGGTTAGAGAACCTCTTTGCTTCAACATATAAAGTTCTGTAAGAGAAATTCCAGCCCATAATATCAATGGACATGCAGTACATACAGTTTCTGTATTTATTTGCACTCTCCATACAGACTTATCTTCTGTTTTAGAAGCCATCAGAAATGTTTATGTTATTTAGAAAGAGGATTAATGTTCATTGTCTTTATCTGAACCATTACTTTTATAATTGGAAACATTAGTAAGCTGACAAGTCTAATTACATCACCAATTATGTGTCTAAGATGTTATTTATGTTTTTAACATTTACTATAGCAGCTATTTTTAAATTAATACTCCCAAGATTGATTCTAAAGAAACTACGGAAAAATTCTAACATGGTTACAAAACATATAGTCCTCAGTTTTTCTTCTATATATGTGATTTGCATTATTTTTTTTAATGTGATAAAATACACATGACATAAAATGTAAGATTTTAATCATTTTAAATGTGTATAATTCAATAGCATTAAATACATTCTCATTGTTTTGCAACCAGCATCACCATCCATCTCCAGAACTCTTTTGTTATCACACACCAAAACTATATCCATTTAACAGTAACTCCCCATTCATTTTTTCATAAGCCCCTGGCTGCCACTGTTCTACTTTCTGTCTCAATGAATATGAGTATTCTTGGTACCTCATATAAATATAAGCATATAATATCTTAGTGTGGCTGGCTTGCTTCACTTAACCCGTTTTCTAGGTTCATCCATGGGGCAGAATGTATTAGAATTTCACTTATACTCAAGACTGAATAATATTCCATTATATGTATATATATATATATATATATTGAATTTTGTTTATCCATCTGTAGATGTACATTTTGATTGCTTCTACCCTTAGCTTCTTGTGAACAATGTTGGTAAGAACATTGGTGTAGAAATATATTCATATTATTTTATACTGTTTTTAAAATGAATAGGAGAACATTAATTCATAGAAATGCTCACTAATGTAACATTTTGGTTATTGTTTAAAGAAATACTAGTTAAAAAACAGGGTCTTAGCTTGACAGTAATTTCTTAAAACATTTCTAACTGGAACTGAGCCTACACTTACAGGTTATAATGTCATGTGCATTGATAGCACTTGTTTTGTTTATTGTTTAATGTTTATTTGTATGATTGATTAATGAGGCTTTTTGGTTGTTGTTGTTGTCCATCCCCCCTCTCTCTTGTAATCTCTGTGAAGGCAAAAACTGTCTGACTTTGTTCATTGTGTTTTATATGTCAAATACAGTAAATGACACAATACAGACTTATTCAAAGGAAGACACTAATCTCCATAAACTTTCTAGTGTATACATAGTATGCCAACTGCCATATAGACCACAAGGAAGACATTTCTTCAGGATAGCTTCATACAATCTTTTCCCAATTTGCTTGTACTTGATAAAAAATTACAGTTACTTCTATCACCTTAGCTCAGTGAATAAAGATGAAACTGTCAGCACAGAGGGTCAAAACTGCTAGCTTTAATAGCCTTCATTTGATGTACTTTGATGAAAAAGCTTGTCTTTGCTTATATCTGGGATTTATTAAGCATCTCAGTAAATGACATCAATGAGACAGAGTAGTTGTTAAACAATCAACTAACATCGAACAACCAGAAGTTGTTAGATGATCAATTTCTGTTGTGTCATATACAATTCTTTTGGAGAAAAGAACATAAATGAAAATATAAAAACGTTTTTAAAGATGCAGAATAAAACAAGCAAACTTTCTTTCCATTGTATATGTGGTGTAATAAAGTATTATATTTTTAAAATATTTTATCTTTAGCTGACTTCAATATCATTACCAGAAATATCAGTGATGATTGTGCCATATAGTGTTAGTGTGGAGAGGATGGTAGCTGACAATGGCTATCATGATGTGATCTGAATATTTTCCTTGGATATTTGCTCTTTGAAAGAATGAAGAGGGATAATTAATATTCAATGCATTCTTCATTTGTGTTAAAAACTACATACTGTGGAAAGTTTTAGAATAGAACATGAGAGCAACGGGCTTATTTAGATTTTAATTAAAGTTTTATTAAAATAAAGCAGGACCCAAAACAAAATATTTAAGCATATTGCTTTAAAAAGATATATGCATGTCTAGGTTAAGGAAATAAATGAAATTTAGAATAGATTTTCAAGTTAGTTGAATGTATTTTGTATTTTGTTAATACATTAGGTACCCATTTATTTGTGTCTCTAGATAAAACTTTGCTTTTGACACTCTCATTCTCTCACCTACCAATGCAAACTATTTTAAGAGCATGTAGCACCTAGTCAAATGAGACCATCCTTGTTTCTCTGAGCATCTCATCAGTATATGCTCATTACCTCTCTGAAGTCTGGCAATGCCCCATGACTGAACATTATCTATTGGATTTCCTTTGTGGCTCAGCTGGTAAAGAATCTGCCTGCAATGCGGGAGACCTGGGTTCGATCACTGGATTGAGAAGATTCCCTGTTTCAGTACATGCATATCACGTCTCTGAAGTCTGTAAATGCCCTGATGGCTGAATATTATCTATTACTGATTGCATTAAAGAGTCTCAAATTCTCAAGTCAGTCTCTTCCAAACTATCTGATCCAAATTAAGTGAAGGACTTTAAAAGTCAACCCTTCAGTTGAAACATCCCAGGAAGAGAAATCAGAGTCCATGTTATAAGACTTATTGTATTAAATCAGTATTTGTCAACTACCTAATTAGTCAAAAAAGGACTAAGTGTCTTAGTTGGCAAAGTAGCTGACATTGATTTCATAGTCCCTTGAATACTTGGGATGCTACTCAACAAGACAGGAAGGATCATGTTGCAGCATTAACAATTCCACTTGACAATGAATATATGTGTCATAGAACTTTGTGAATCAAGTTATATTCAATAGCATCCAAAGCAAATACATTGTAAATATAAGCAGAAAGTTTCAATAGATTTATCTAACTTACTGATTAAGTATAAAGTAAGTATAAGTTATACGGATGGGATAAAGCCTAGCTGGTGGGACTAGCTTGGTGGAGTCTTGGGTTCGATCCTTGGGTTAGGGACCTCCCTGGAGGAGGGCAAGGCAACCCACCCACTTCAGTATTATTGCCTGGGCAATCCCCATGGACAGAGGAGCCTGTCAGGCTACAGTCCATGGGGCCACAAGGAGTCAAACACAACTGAGTGACTAATCACAGAACAAAGACTAGATAAACACATGCATGTACACATTTGTAGTCCCTCATATTTTAGTAAATTTTTTCTAAAATTCTCCTTTTACTTTTATTATGACATAATTTTAACTTCATATTTCTTTTATTTTCAGTATAATGCATAATCATTTCCAGACAAATAAATGTGTGGCATCCAATGAATTGAGGTTTTTTCCTCCTTAAGATTAATTTCAAGTGTCAAGATGGTTTGGGTGCCTGAAAACAGGATGCCCGCAATGAAATCCAGAAGGAAGTTGTCAATTGTCAGATTTTCAGTTTCAAACAGACAATTCTTTTTATTTGAAGTTTCATTTACAAATAGGGCTTCTGAGGTGGCTCAGACAGTGAAGAGCCTGCCCGCTGTACAGAAGACCCGGGTTCGATCCCTGGGTCAGGAAGATCCCCTGGAGAAGGCAATGGCAACCCACTCCAGTATTCTTGCCTGGAAAATGCTATGGATAGAGGAACCTGGCAGGTGACAGACAGTTCATAGGGTCACAAAGAGTCAGACATGACTGAGAAACTTTTCTTTCCTTACATACAATAAAATACATAGATATTAATGAATTTTCATGATTGTATGGATCGATGTATTTATCACCTCAGTATATGAATTTTTTTCCCTCTGGAAAAATCCTCTTGAGCATTTGTGCTCAATCTACTCCCCACCTACAGAGGGAACCACTTTATAATTTCCATAATTAAAGATTAGCTTGTCTGTTCTTTGACTTAATACATATGTATTTCTGAAGCATATACTTATTAATGTCCAAATTCTTTCACTTAGCATACTATCTGTGAAGTCCATCCACACTGTCTTATGCTGTGTGGTTGGCCCACTTTTATTAATAGGTAGTACACAAAAAATTTATCTGCGATGAATCCTAGATCTAAACTGCTAACATTGCTAAACTTGAAGCAGTTAGGAGAATATAATCATGAACCTGGAGTACACAAAGATATATTGGACAGAATATTTAAAGCATAAACTATTAAACTAATCATCAACAGATCTGATGAACACACTATGGTATGTTCATACCATAGAATATGTTCAGTTGCTCAGTTGTGTCCAAATTAGTTTGGAATTTTATCCCTTGAGATTAAGAACTTTCCCAGCACCATTTATTTAAAAAGAGATATCTTTAACCACACTGATCAATTATGAATTGTCCTATAATCAAATTCAGTATCACAATGGCTTGCTTATTGTAGCTTTAGTACAATTCCCATAGTCAGATATTTTAAGTATTCTAGTCTTGCTTATTACCAAATTTTCCTATGAGATATTTTGCATTCCTAAATAATTTTTAGAATTGTTTTTCAAGTTTTAGAATGCATATTAGAATTTTCATTGAGGTGTATTGAAACATGAAATAACTTGGGTAGCATTGTCTTAAAAATGTTGCTTTTTCCAGGTCATTACAGAGTATGTCTCTTTATTTGTCTTTAATTTTTTTTTTTAGTGTTCAGCATAAAAGTTTGGCTCATTTTATACTACATATGCTCCTAAATGTTTTCATTCTTTTAAAATTAAATTTTTGTATAGCTGTAACATAGAAATACAATTTATTTCTGTATTTTGACACATCTTTTGACATTATTAAGTTTATTAATTCCAGAGAGTGTTTTGTAGATTTTTAATAGTTTTCTATGTACATAATCATGTTGTCTACAAATAAAAAAGTTAACTCTTTTATTTTCAATCTTATATAACCTTTACTTTTTGACTTATAATGTCTAGGATTTCAGTGTTATGTTGAATAAAATAATTGTGAGGAGATAACCTTGAATTATGTCTAATCTTAGGATGGAAACTTTCAGCATTTCACCATTAAGTATTCTTACAGCTGAAGGATTTTCATACATAAAGATCTTTAATAAGAGTAGCTGTTTTCTTCTCTTTCCTCTTATTTCTAGTGTATTTAATTTTATGTGATATCACAGAAAAAAAATTACATACCAGTATCAGTATGAACAAAAATACATACATTCTCAATAAAATATTAGCAAAGCAAATCCAGCAATACATGAAAAGTTTTATATACACTATGGCTCAGTTGGTAAAGAATCTGCCTGCAATGCGGGAGACCTGGGTTCCATCCCTGCGTTAGGAAGAGACGCTGGAGAAGGGAACGGCTACCCACTCCAGTATTCTGACCTGGAGAATCCCATGGTATTTGTAGTCCATGGGGGTCGCGAAGAGTCGGACACAGCTGAACAACTTTCACTTTCACACTATTATTAAGTAGGATTTATCCCAGGGATGCAAGGATTTTTGAATATCTGCAAATCAATCAGTGTGATATAGCATATTAAAAAAACGAAGAAAGCAAAACCTATCAGCATCTCAATAGATATAGTTGGAATACATATAGTTGAAATCATATAGTATGTATCCTCTACAGACTGTCATGTTTAAAGAACATTTCAGGTTCCTCAGTGTTTTTTCATGGCATGATACATTATTTCTTTTTAGTATTAAATAATATTCCACAGTTACAAGTATACCACAGTCTGCTTATTCATCCAAGGACTGAAGAGTATCTTGGTTGCTTTCATGTTTTGGCAATTGTAAATAAAGCTGTTATAAATACTCCTATGCAGGATTTTGTATAGACATATGCCCTCATTTCATTTGGATACATACCAAGGAGTATGATTCCTGGATTGTGTGACAAGAGGATGTTTAGTTTTGTGAGAAATCACCATTGTCTTCCAAAGTGGCTGTATCATTTTGCATTCCAACAAGTAATGTAGGAGAATTCCTATCGCTCCACATTTTTGCCAGCATTTTATGGTGTCAGTGTTCTTAATTTTGGCTATTCTAATAGATGTGTAGTTATATAACTCATTTAAAACAAAACAAAACAAATAGTCCTTTATAGGCTTACATTGAGAATTTCTCCTGTTTTTCCTTCCTGCCATGTTCTTGCGTTTATTTCAAAATTCACATGCACACTCTCAAATGACTAATGTAGTAGAATGATCTGGGCCATGGAAAATTTTTTGGTTAAAATACAGGGTTGTTTCTTAGTAACCCCCCTGTCTTTGTTATTTTACCCTTCTAATTCTTAGTGTCTTGACCTATAAAATGGGGATGGTAACAGAATCTACCTTGTAAATTTGCTATAACCAATATAAAGTATTTAAAGCAATGATATGAGAAATCTGGGCTCAAAAGTGTCAGATATTGTTTATATTACTACTGGTAGTATTTTTTTGTATTGGAATATAGCTGATTTACAATGTTGCAATAGTTTCAGGTGAAGAGCAAAGGGACTCAGATATACATGTACACATATCCATTCTCCCCCAAATTTACAGAGTTTGGGGGAGTTCCCTGTTCTATACAATAAGTCCCTGCTGGTTATCTATTGTGAATATATCAGTATGTACATATCAACTCCAGGTCTCCTATCTCTTTCCTCCATCTCTCCACCCTGGCAACTGTAAGTTTATTCTTTAAGTCTGGGAGTCTGTTTCTCTTTTGTAAGTTCTTTTGTAAGTTTTATAAGTTCATTTGTTCATTCCTCATTTATTTTCAAATTCCACATATAGGGGATATCATACCATATTTCTCCTTTGTTGTCTAACTTACTCCACCCAGCATGACAATCTCTAGGTCCATTACTAATATTTTAAAACTGAATAATAATTCTTCCATATTAAAAAAATCAAAACAATGTCTTTCCTACAGTAAGCAGGTTCACCAATTAGTTGATCATTTGACAATAATTACCCTAGTCAGAAACTATTATCATATTCCCCATAAAGGTCTAACACCCAACAGAGACTAAATAACTGAATGCTTGAACAAAGAAATGTGTATGGCTGTTGTTTAGTCACTCAGTCCTGATTGACTCTTAGTGACCCCATGGACTGTAGCATACCAGGCTTCTCTGTCCTTCACCACCTCCCAGAGCTTGTTCAAACTCAAATCCATTGAGTCTGTGATGCCATCCAATTATCTCATCCTCTGTCGTCCCCTTCTCCTCCTGCCTTCAATCTTTCCCAGCATTAGAATCTTTTCTAATGAGTCAGCTCTTCGCATCAGGTGGCCAAAATACTGTAGCTTCAGCTTCAGCATCAGTCCTTCCAATGAATATTCAGGATTGATTTCCTTTACGATTGACTGGTTGTGCCTTCTCTCAGTCCAAGAGACTCTTAAGAGTCTTGTCCAGCAGCACAGCACAAAGTGTCATTTCTTTGCACTCAATCTTCTTTGTGGTTCAACTCTCTCATTCATACATGATGAATGGAAAAACATAGCTTTGACTATATGGACATTGTTGGCAAAGTAATGTCTCTGTATTTTCCACCATCTAGGTATGTCATAGCTTTTCTTCCAAGGAACAACTGTCTTTTAAATTTTGTGACTACAGTCACCATCTGCAGTTATTTTGAAGTCCAAGAAAATAAAGTCTCACTGCTTTCAATATTTCCCATATATTTGTCATGAAGTAAAGGGACTGGATTCCATGATTTTAGTTTTTGGAATGTTAGATATTAAGCCAGCTTTTTCACTCTCTTCTTTCACATTCATCAAGTGGTTCCTTAGTTCCTCTTCACTTTCTTCAATAAGGGTGGTGTCATCTGCATATCTACCGTTATTAATATTTCTCCCGGCAATATTGATTCTAGCTTGTGTTTCATCCTGCCTGCATTTCACGTGATATAAGTACTCTGCATATAAGTTAAATAAGAAAGGTGACAATATACAGCCTTGACATACTTCTTCCCCAATTTGGAGCCAGTCTGTTGTTCCATGTCCAGTCCTAACTGTTGCTTCTTGCCTTGCATACAGATTTCTCAGGAGGCAGGTAAGGTGGTCTGGAATTCCCAAGTCTTGAAAAATTTTCCAGTTTGTTGTGATCCACACAATCAAAGGCTTTAGCATAGGAAATGAAGCATAAGTAGATGCTTTTCTAGAATTCTCTTGCTTTTTCGTTGGTCCAGCAGATGTTGGCAATTTGATCTCTGGTTCCTCTGCCTTTTCTAAATCCAACTTGAATATTTGGAATTTCTTGGTTCATGTAGTGTTGAAGCCTATCTTGGAGAATGTTAAGCATTACTTTACTAACGTGTGAAATGAGTTCAACTGTGCAGTAGTTTGAACATACTTTTGCATTGCCTTTCTTTGGGATTGGAATGAACACTGACCTTTTCCAGTCCTGTGCCCACTGCTGAGTTTTCCAAATTTGCTGGCATATTGAGTGTAGCACTTTCACAACATCATCTTTTAGGATTTGAAATAACTCAACTGGAATTCCATCACCTCACTAGCTTTTTTCATAGTGATGCTTCCTAAGGCCCTCTTGACTTCACATTCTAGGATGTCTGGCTCTAAGTGAGTGATCACATCATCATGGTTATCTGAGTCACTAAGATCTTTTTTGTATTGTTCTTCTCCACAGAAGAATACACATTCTTGTCACCTCTTCTTAACATCTTTTGCTTCTGTTAGGTTCATACCAGTTCTGTCCTTTATTGTGCCCATCTTTACATAAAATGTTCCTTTGATGTGTCTAATTTCTTGAAGATATCTCTAGTCTTTCCCATTTTATTGTTTTCCTCTATTTCTTTGCCATTGATCACTGAGGAAGGCTTTTTTTTAATCTCTCCTTGCAATTCTTTGGGACTCTGCATTCAATGGGTGCACCTTTCCTTTTCTCCTTTGCCTTAGCTTCTCTTCTTTTCTCAGCTATTTGTAAGGCCTCATCAGAAAAGCATTTTGCCTTTTTACATTTTTTTTTCTTGGTGATGGTCTTGATCACTGCCTCCTGTACAATGCCACATGCCCTTGATAGTTCTTCGGGCATTCTGTCCATCAGATCTATTATCTTGAATGTATTTGTCACTTCCACTGTGTAATCATAAGGGATTTGATTTTAGGTCATACCTGAATGGTCTAGTGGTTTTCCCTACTTCCTTCATTTCTATTGTATAACCAAGGCTAAAATAGATATCAGATTTTCAAAGTCAATGCCAAACATAATTAAATGACAAAGCTGACTTAGCACATATGAAGTATAAGCTGTAGTTTTGTCTTTTAAAATTTTAATATGATCAACATGTTCTTTGGGGAAATACTTATGCTGAGTAAAACAGTTGTTTACTGTCATAGAACTGATGCTGTCATGACAGTCATTATTGAAGTAAGACATACAAAGTTTTAGGATTTTCCTTTTCAAACAATGACTGTATGTGTTGATTCTGTTGTCCTAAGTATAAAAAATAATCATAAAAATACACTATTTATTCTAAAGAGAATACACAAACTCTGGGATAGAAAAAATCTTTACGATGTCTCCTACCTAATGCTTACATTAATTCATTCACCTTTCAGTAAGCCCTAGGCTAAGTATTTTTCTAATCCTCAGGGTTATTTCATAAAATAATGAAAGGTCACAGTCTAGGAGAAGAGACATAAAGTCTAACACATAATGAAGATACAACATAATAAAATATATTATAAATTATGCATAAAGAACTCTCCCATGTGTGTTGAACATTCTAGAAGAGACTTGAAATCAAGTAATAGTTTGTGGGAAGAGCTGAAGACTTCTGTGTTTAATCAAATAAATATGGAGCATGGGCAGCAGAGACTAAACACCTTGGAATCTGAAAAGAAAAGACTGATTTTTAAAGCATTCTCAGTTTTTTACAGCTGCCATGTCAATATTCTTTAAACTTGAAATTTATCAAAGTCATGTACAGTTGTTAAATTTTTCTTTTCTCTTAAATTGAGATTCATTAACCTTACAATCAAACTGAGATCACAGGTGAGAAGTTACCTGAAATCCAAATAACCACAAGTAAATCAAGAAATCCAGGACAATGTTAAAAATTTTAGATTTCATTAAAAATATTTAGAAGTGTATACATATCTGAAAAAGACACTGCACACAGATCATCTTAAAAATATGAAATGGAAACTTATAAAATATATTTTTTCACAATCCAATCTTATTTTTATTTTCTTCCTGCTACTCTTTTTCCTAATTTTCCATCACCTTCTATATCAATTTTATAGAGAATTTCTCATTTCATACTACTGAAGATACCTGTGTTTTTTTTTTTTTTTTTTTTTTTTTAATGGCCATAAATTCTTTGCTGTTTCTTTTGTTGGTAAATAAAAATGACCTCACCTCTCCCTGGATTTGGTTGGTTGTGTGATTAGTTTTACTGATAAAATAGAGCAAAAGAGATGCTGTGCAAATTCTGTGGCACTCTTAAGACATTTTCAGATTCTTACTTCACAACTTAGAATTTTTCATTTTATAACTATCAGGCAATAAAAAATCCATAGGAACTAGAAATATGTCATTTGAAAGAAACAAAGACATTCTGTTCAGCCCCAGCCAAGTCCCTGCCTATAGCCAGTAACAACTGCTAGACATGTCATCAGGTGTCTTGAATGTTTCAACATCAATCTAACCTCCAGTTGAACACTCTTACATAGCATCATGTGGAACAAAAAGATGTACATATAATCTGAGTAAATCTAAAAACTCTAATAAAAGTTAGTAAATACTTCCTGTTTAAAGCCACTAAGTTTTGGGTTGGGTTATTGCCCAGCAAGAGACAGACCAAAAATATATATATACAATTTTCTATTTTTTTTCTCTTTTACTATTAAATATTCTTATTGTCATGGCCTTCCTGAATATTTTCCCACTGGTACATTCGTGTGAGTGTCTGTTCAAATGCTCATGTGTGCAGATGGATACATAGCCTAATCTTTAAATGCGTGCTCAATCGCTTCAGTCAAGTCCAATTCTTTGCAACCCCATGGACTGTAGTCTGCCAGTCTTCTCTTCCATTGGGATCTCCAGACAACAGTACTGGAGTGGGTTGCCATGGCCTCCTCCAGGAGATCTTCCCAACATAGGGACTGAACCTGTGGCTCCAGGGACTCCTGCATTGCAAGCGGATTCTTTACCCAATGAGCCACCTGGGAAGCCTTAAGTAAGAGTCTGTTTTTCATGAAAACTAGACCTTTCAGGTTGCAGTGTCTCACTATGACTTTTCCCTTCTTTGTGTATACTTTTCTTGATGTTCTGAAGTTTGCTTAGGGAACATGAGTGTGCTGGGGAGAAAAAAGAAAACTAAGCAAATGCATTTTGAAATCCCATCTTTATAAAAATATTACACAAACAGCAGTGTGATACTTCTTCAATCCTGCTAAGTTCTTCTGGGGTAAAGAATGAGGGACTCCAAACTGAAGAATAGGGGAATGGGTGAAAGGCAAATCATTTCTTTACACTCTTTTAGTAAATGAGACTGCTCTTTTCCTTTTGCCAAGCAGGGGTGTGCCTCCATTTTTTGTTGATGAAAAGTCAGGTCAAAATTCCTTTCCTATCTTATTTATCATAAAAATACAAAACTAAGATACAGAGTAATTGTATCTCTATAGATGCTTTGCTTCCCCATGACTCAGTGGTAAAGAATCTGCTTGCAATTCAGGAGACACAGGAGATGAGGGTCTGATCCCTGGGTCAGGAAGATCCCCTGGAAGAGTGTCAACCCCTTCTAGTATTCTTGCTGGGAATATCCCAGGGACTGAGGAGCCTGGTAGACTACAGTCTATGGGGTCACAAGAGTCAGACATGACTTAGGGATTAAACAGCAACAGCAGCAAACCTGTAAATATATTTCCATGAGTTCTGTGAGCTGTTCTTTCAAATGATCCAACCTAATTAAAGAGAGGCTAGGCTTGGGACTGGTATCTAAGGTGGGTTGGGAGACAGCTAACTCTGGTTGGTATCAGAATTGAACTGAATTGTAGGATACCCAGCTGGTGCCACAGAGAATTGTTTGATGTGGGGTAGAATCCACATAGTTGTTGCCAAAAGTACTGTGAATGTAGTAGCAGTGTGAGAGTAAAGAAAAAACCGTGAGTTTTCCCTATAGACAGGAATTTATAATAAACTTTTCTAGATATAGCTACTAAATGTCAGACACAATTTCACTTAAATAATTGGAAATCATTCAAAATTCAAATAAGCTGATTTCTATATCTGCAGATGAATTCTTTAGTTTCATTCAGTCTTAATATTGATGTCAATATATTTTAGGGGGAGCTAATAGCAATGTCAATACTTTTCTCACTGAATTGTTATACAAGTGGACAAATAAAATAATACATAGAACAACAATGAAATATAATTTGAGGATATTTTACAGACACTGACAAAAGTGCTGACACTTAGGTCAAAATACAGTTATTATCCTGCTATGTTTGAGTAAAGGTTAATGGATTTCATGATTTAGATATTACTAAGTGATTTTCAAAAGTTGGGTATAGACTACATAAGCATTAATTAGTTATGTCAAGCTTCAAATAGATAGACTTTGCATATGTATGTGTGTTGTTTGTGACTATGAATGAAATGAAAATAAATAGCAAGTATATCAGAAAGGAAATGTCATATATTTCAGTGCTAATAGAAAAAAATGTAGTTTGGAGCTTGTATTATAATGCAACAAAATATATTCTGTTGTCAAAATATTCTTATGTCTCTGATTTATACAAAAGAAACACCAGAGATATACAGCATACTTTCAGTCTGAGGTGATTTTTTCAAAAATGTTGTTATCCTTGTCTGAAAGTTCTTTGCTTGCTAAAACTTTGAACATCTAGAGATACTGAAACAAGCACTTCACCATTAAAATGCACCATATTATTAGTACCAGATAGAATTTTCCAGATCACCAAACTCTTTTCCAAACACCAAATTCAGGATTTAACATCTTCTTTAGGAATTATTCTAAATCCACATGGTGAGAAGTTTCTCACCTCTTTGTAAGCCAGGATCCAGCTGCAGTTTGACAAATATTTAGTGGTATAGTTATGTGTCATTGAACTATTGCTGATGTGCAATAGAGACATTCCATTACTTCTCTCCACTTCACCAATATGTATATTATTTCCTAGTGTCCCTCCTTTCTACCACCACGCCAGATGTGCTTTGCTCAGGGAAGATATGGCACTTAGTTTATTATTTTTCTCAGTACATTTTCTTAAAATTTCCTTATATGTAGGATAAAGAACAGGATTTATCTTATAAGAGGACAGAAATGGAATTTTAGAAGCTCTGTTCTTGAGGTATATAGAATTGTACTGTTTTCTACCAGGTTATTGTGTGTGATTTCAATGTTCATCAATTTTTCCAATTCCTAATTCAGATTCTATTTTTCTAGGTCTTTCTGAACTAGAGTTCCCTGCATCCACCTTTCTCTTCCTATGGTCTATAACAAAGTATCGCCTACCATATCCATAAACAAAGGATGTTGCAGTCACCAAGCCATCACATTGTGGTGCCCCCAAGGGGAGCCCTGAGGAAACTTAGAACAGAAACAGAATGCCTGGCATCTAGTAGTCAACTGCTGAAGCCACTCCTGGTGGTGCACCCTGAGGAGACTCAGGATGAGAAAGCAGGAAAGCCTGGACTGGCCCCAGATACTGAGGTGCATTTCCAAGGAGTGATTTCCCTTTCTGTGAGCCCAGATTCTTACATCTTCCCATACAAAGAAAAGCACTAGATTCTTTAACTTGAGATGCCTGGTTTTCTTTAATTAACAGTATTCTTTTGCAGTTCTGACTACCTGGTGTTTGTTGCCAAAATTTCTATATAAACCTGGCTCCTCCTTTACTTTTTGGCCTCAGAGCAACCAGAGAGTCCTATCTCCCAGGTTTGAAGTCCTCAGAATGTCTGCCTAATAAAACACAACTCTCAACTTTTAGGTTGTGTATTTTTTTTTTTCAGTTGACACTATACGGATAGAAGATGCACTTAGGTATGGATTACAGATTAATATCTACATAATAAATAAAATGCTTTGTTCATATAAATCCACAGAAAGGTGTATTTTCCTTTTTTAGGAAAAACTATATACCAAAAAGGAAAAAAAAAATTCCCATTTATGCCCACAATCAGGAAGTATATTCTCATAGATATTTCAATATGTTATAATGAAACAAAAAATGAAATACAGTTGATATCATGCCCTATGATGGGCATGGACAAATAATTAGTTCTGAAATTCCAGTGTTCATTATTGGTCTTTCTAGTCAATGAACAGCGTGAAACTGCTTTGAAAGCTTGAAGTACGATATTTACTTAATTCATCTACTCTTCATCTTATATATTTTTTATCTTCAAAATATGTAATAATTCATATAATGTTTACTTTCTGAATAATGTGTTATTTCTCTACTTTATTATTTCCTGGGGATAGTTTGAAGCAAAATTACAAAGTCTGATATAAGCAGAATATTTTGCTGGAGGGTTTTTTGAGACTAGAAATCTTTCCTTGTAAAGTCTAGCCCTGCCCCAAGAAGCTCTATCTAAGTTTACAAGCAGGGGAGTTATGGAATATCAGTAAGTTTGAAGATAAAAGGAGACATTCTTTGCAAGTCAGATGAAGATAACTTATTTACAATTTCATTTTTACTTCACCACAAATGATTTGGAGCTTTTCTAAGTATATGACAAAGGGAAAAGCTTCCATTTAACCTTCAGTGTCAAACAATAAAAGAAGCATTTTCTTCAAGGAGATCCTCTATCTATCATTTGAAGTGTATCATAATATAAAAAGGTAGCAGTATTGATGCTAGTAATTGCAAAAAAAAAATAATAATAAATTAACCTTTAGTTTTTGAATACAATTCTCTTTAAGTATCAAATATTTTTGTTTTACTAAATGATATTTACACTTACTGGGGAGTTTTGTTTATTTTATAACTTTTTTGTGCAGTGCCTTCTACATATATCTTTTTTGTACATGAACAATGTAGACAACATGAGATTTTTTTTATAGTGTATTCACGTGCAAAAAGTTATCTTTTAAATTTTATTAGGATAAGCTCCTGTAAAAAAAAACAACACAATAATATGAATGTTGCTGACTTTAAAAAAGAAAAAAAGGATACACACACACAACATGAGAGTTGTGAGTTAAGTTTTAATTGGGGCAAAATGAGGACTTCAGTCTGGGAAACAGCACCTCAGAGAGCTCAGAGAAATTGCTCCAAAGAGGTAGGGGGAAGCTCAGTATATATGTCATTTTGGTGAAGGGGGAGTACACACAGTCAAGCATATTTTTTGGCAGAAGGTTTCTGCTAGTCATGAGAAATGCTCATCACCATGAAGGATTTTTAATGTTTTTCTAGATATGAAGAGATATAAGAATTGAGCTCATAAAATCTGCTCCTGAAAATATCTGAAGACCTGTTGTGGCAGTTTTTCCCAGAGCACAGAGTGGCTCATTTCTTTCCTCTACTGTGAACTCCTTTCAGGTGTTGAACATTATCAGCTGCAGTAGCACATAATCTAATCCTTGTAGAGGCAGATGGCAAGTGCCAATTTGTAGTTAACAGTAAAAAGCAACATTTGATTTGTTATATAATTTGTGGAAAGGGTTCTGTGTATAGTTGGGGAGGTTAAGCATTAAGAAACAGGGCTTAGTGAAAAGAGTGGGCATGGAAAAAAAAAGAGTAGGCATGGATAAAAGGAAATGACAGTGAGAATTAAATAATCATAAAAGCATAACACTAAAAAGTCTCTTAAAGGAACTTGCTTTGTACAGAAATCTTTTTAAATCTTATTAGCTAATGACTTTTTGGCCTCTGTTTGAACATTTCAAATCAGCTCAGTTCAGTCGCTCAGTCATGTCCAACTATTTGTCACCCCATGGACTGTAGCACATCAGACTTCCTTGTCCATCACCAACTCCTGGAGCTTACTCAAATTCATGTCCATTCAGTCAGTGATGCCATCCAACTGTCTCATCCTCTGTCATCCCCTTCCCCTCCCGCCTTAATCTTTCCCAGCATCATGGTCTTTTCAAATGGGTCAGTTCTTCACATCAGGTGGCCAAAGTATTGGAGTTTCAAAGTTTCACCATCAGTCCTTCCAATGAATATTCAGGACTGATTTCCTTTAGGATTGACTGGTTGGATCTCCTTGCAGTCCAAGGGACTCTTAAGAGTGCTCTTCAACACCACAGTTCAAAAGCATCGATTCTTTGGCACTCAGCTTTCTTTATAGTCCAACTCTCACATCCATGACTACCAGAAAAACCAAAGCTTAGACTAGACAGACCTTTGCTGGCAAAATAATGTCTCTGCTTTTAATATGCTGTTTAGGTTGGTCACAGCTTTTCTTCCAAGGAGCAAGAGTCTTTTAATTTCATAGTTGTAGTCAACATCTGCAGTGATTTTGGAGCCCAAACAAATTAAATCTCTCACTGTTTCCATTGTTTCCCCATCTATTTGCCATGAAGTGATGGGACTGGATGCCATGATCTTAGTTTTCTGATTGTTGAGCTTTAAGCCATTTTTTTTCACATATCAGTTACTGGCACCTTAATATTTGTATGTTGGTATTTTCCATACTTGATTCACACTAATTACTATAATTTCCCTTTTATTAAAGCAATCCTTTAAGGTAATATTAATTAGCCTCCATACAAGTAGTATTAATGCATGTATCAATACAAACCAAGTATATTATTCTATCTATTTTCACTTATTAATTTTTCAAAACAGATGCATCTAAACACACTTAAATTTCTTTATATTATTGCATTAAAATTAAAGAACATATGGGGAAAAATAAAAAATAAAAAATTCCACCCCTAAAATTATTTTTATTCCTAAGTATTTCCTTTTTTGTCTCTAAGGGAGGGAAAAAATTTTATTATTGAATTTGGCTGTTTTGTAACTTTTCCCAATTAGTGCTAAACTTTTGCTGTATGAACACTATGTCCCCTTATGCATATTCTTTTTCCGTATGTCAAGCCTGTTAATATATAGGTAATATAATTATATTCCTTGATTGAACTTCTCATATCCAGGTTAATAATAACAGGTGAATATTCGAGATAAATCAAATGTGATTCCAGAGTCTTTCATGTTCCTGGGTGAACACCTTTGTAAATACTCTGAATTATCTACTATAAAAGTCTCATTTAAAGGGAAAAATAGAGTCTGGATGTGGTCTGGAGACTAGACATTACTTG
Source organism: Muntiacus reevesi (assembly GCF_963930625.1). Taxonomy (NCBI): domain Eukaryota; kingdom Metazoa; phylum Chordata; class Mammalia; order Artiodactyla; family Cervidae; genus Muntiacus; species Muntiacus reevesi. The sequence goes on along the minus strand of NC_089256.1, from coordinate 3,808,175 downwards.
ATGAGAGCATTACCTACATATTTGTTAATGCAACTTGCATCTGTGCTTGTTTTGGTACCCATCAGACTCATGCCTTTGTTTAAGCTTTCAGATAGCATATTTTTTTTCTTTTCTTTCTTTCTTTTTTTTTTTTTTACATGAACATCTATTAATTAAGTTTTCCACCTATATTGTGATAATAATCTTTTTATTGTGTATGCCAAGTTTCAGAACTATACATTTATCTTTATTATTTTTTTTAATGAGAAGTAGACATTTATTGCTGAAGCTTACGCCCACCAAAGGAGTATAAGGAATATAAGAAATCCTGGGTTGATTTACCTTCAGGAAATTTTGTGTGACACAGGGAGCTCAACCCAGTGTTCTGTGAGAACCTAGAGGGGTGAGATGGGGTGGGAAATGTGAGGAAAGTTCAGGAGGGAGGGCACATAGGTACACCTGTGGTTGATTCATATTGATATATGGCAGAGGCCAACATAATCTTGTAAAGCAATTATCCTCCAGTTAAAAAAAAAGAAGAGAAAAAAGGCAAATGTTATTCACACACATAAATTCTTTATTTTTATAGTTTATCTTTTAGCTACCATTTCACTTATTATTATTAGAGAATCTTGATCTCTTCATTTTAATTGCATTTTTTATTTGGTATCTATAATTTGTTTAGCATAACTCTAGTGTGTTTTCACTCAAATAGTCAATTAATTGCTTGTCTATAGAGCTGAATATGATGTAAAAAATGACACTTGCTAATGACACTATATTAAATGGAGATAAACTTCATCCATCAATATTATTTGGATGTCATGCGCCTTGCATATATTTATATCAATTGACATCACAAACTGTTTAAACACTACTGACAACATTTCTAATAACAATAGGGAAATAAAATTATTTTTCATGACCATTTTCTTGATGAAATCTATGAAGTTTTAAATAAACATTATTTTCTTTTCAATTACAATGTTCTAGATTTAGAATTTTATTGAGAAGATTGATTAAAATAACACACCAAAAAAATCAAATTAGAACTCTCCCTTTTACTCCCAATTTGAGATACTCAAGAGACTCAAGAATCAAAGGACTTGTTCTGTTTTTGTTTGTTTTCTTATTCTTAAAGTAAGGCATTAAAAATATTCAACTCCTTAACATTGATACTGACTAGCGTCTTGACCTTCCACAATCAATAGAAACTAATTAAAGACCAGACAAGGAATTCAGTCAAGACTTTCTTGCGGCCCCTGCTGCAACAGGATGAAGCAAGAAATAGTTTCCCTTACTTGCTCTTTGGGGTGGGGGTGGTTCAGTTCACTTAAGTTCAGTTCAATCACTCAGTCGTATCCAAACGCTTTGCAACACCATGAACCGCAACACTCCAGGCCTCCCTGTCCATCACCAACTGCTGGAGTCTACCCAAACCCATGTCCATTGAGTCGGTGATACCATCCAACCATCTCATCCTCTGTTGTCCCCTTCTCCTCCTGCCCTCAATCTTTCCCAGAATCAGGGTCTTTTCAAATGAGTCAGCTCTTCGCATCAGGTGGCCAAAGTATTAAGTTACAGATTCAACATCATTCCTTCCAGTGAACACCCAGAATTGATCTCCTTTAGGATGGATCTCCCTGCAGTCCAAGGGACTCTCAAGAGTCTTCTCCAACACGACAGTTCAAAAGCATCAATTCTTTGGTGCTCAGCTTTCTTTATAGTCCAACTCTCACATCTATACATGACTACTGGAAAAACCATAGCCTTGACAAGATGGACATGTGTTGACAAAGTAATGTCTCTGCTTTTTAATGTGCTGTCTAGGTTGGTCATAACTTTCCTTCCAAGGAGTAAGTGTCTTTTAATTTCATGGCTGCAATCACCATCTGCCTTGATTTTGGAGCCCCCCAAAATAAAGTCAGCCACTCTATCCATTGTTTCCCCATCTATTTGCCATGAAGTGATGGGACCAGATGCCATGATCTTAGTTTTCTGAATGTTAAGCTTTAAGCTAACTTTTTCACTCTCTTCTTTTACTTTCATCAAGAGGCTCTTTATTTCTTCACTTTTTGCCCTAAGGGTGGTGTCATCTGCATAGCTGAGATTATTGATATTTCTCCTGTCAATATTGGTTCCAGTCTGTGCTTCATCCAGCCCAGCATTTCTCATGATGTACTCTGCATATATGTTAAATAAGCAGGGTGACAATATACAGCCTTGACGTACTCCTTTTCCTATTTGAAACCAGTCTGTTTTTCCATGTCTAATTCTAACTGTTGCTTCCTGACCTGCATGAAGGTTTCTTAGGAGGCAGGTCAGGTGGTCTGGCATTCCCATCTGTTTCAGAATTTTCCACAGTTTATGGTGGCTTTGGCATAGTCAATAAAGCTGAAGTTGATGTTTTTCTGGAACTCTCTTGTTTTTTCAATGATCCAGCAGATGTTGACAATTTGATCTCTCGTTCCTGTGTCTTTTCTAAAACCAGCTTGAACATCTGGAAGTTCATGGTCATGTATTGCTGAAGCCTGGCTTGGAGAATTTTGAGCATTACTTTACTAGCATGTGAGAAGAGTGCAATTGTGTGGTAGTTTGAGCATTCTTCGGCATTGCCTTTCTTTGGGATTGGAATGAAAACTGACCTTTTCCAGTCCTTTGGCCATTGCTGAATTTTCCAAATTTGTTGACATACTGAGTGTAATATTTCCATAGCATCATCTTTAAGGATTTGCAATAGCTCAACTGGAATTCCATTACCTTCACTAGCTTTGTTCATAGTGGTGTTTCCTAAGGCCCACTTGACTTTGCATTCCAGGGTATCTGGCTCTAGGTGAGTGTGAGTGATCACACAATCATGATTATCTGGGTCATAATTCTTCTGTGTATTCTTGCCACCTCTTCTTAATATCTTCTGCTTCTGTTAGGTCCATACCATTTCTCTCCTTTATTGTTGAGCTGTTTCTTTATAGAGTGAAGTTAAGGGAGTGTTCAGGAGTTGGGCTGGAGGGGTCGCTTAAGGGATCTGCCCATCCATTTAGTGCTGTGTGCAGGGGGCATGTGTAGTTCCCTGCTTTTTGCTCCCAACACATTTTTTTTTTTTTTTGCTCACAGCTCTTCAAAAGTGGCAGTTGGGCTTTGGTCTTCTTGTATCTTTTTGTCCATGCATGCATGCATGCATGTGTGCTAAGTCGTGTCCAACTCTTTGTGATCCTATGGACTGTAGCCTGCCAGGCTACCCTGTCCTTGGAATTTTCCAAGCAAGAATACTGGACTGGGTTGCCATTTCCTCCTCCAAGGGATCTTCCTGACCTAGGGATCAAACCCATGTCTCCTCTGTCTCCAGCATTGGTGGGTGGATTCTTTACCACTGCACAACCTAGGAAGACACTTTTTGTCCATGATTTGCCCCAACTGCAAATGCATGAAGGTATTTTTAGTCCCATATAGTTTCTTTGCATTGGGTTGCTCCAGGAGAGATTTTACTTAGTGCAAGCACTGCAGTAGAGTGTCCCAGATCCCAGGTCCCAACCTGCCTTACCATCAGAGATACTTTATGAAGCACTAAACTCATATATCTCCTTTTCTTGTTGATATACCTATCTATGTATCTATGTTATATATGTATATATATATGTGTGTATATATATATTAACTTAAAAATGCACAACATGAAAGTTGTGAGTTTTTATATTCAAGGACTAAGTGGGGACCATAGACTTGGAAATAGCCATGCAGTGGTTCTGAGAAAACTAATCCGAAAGGTAGAGCAGGATATATGTGATTTTTGACTCTGGTAGAGAAGCCAGGATATATCTGATTTTTTACCAGGAAGTAAGTACAGTCAAGAATACATCTTGATAAAAGATTACTCCTTTTCACAACAAAAACATATATCAAGTTGATGATCTTAAAACTTTCCTATGAAAGGGAAGATGCAAGAGTCTGGATTCATTAATATTCTCCCTGAGATATTTAGTTTTGTAAAGAGCCTGCTTGTCCAAAGCACAGAGTATTTCATCCTGTTATCATCTACATTTCCTCCCAGAGTGCACTGTCAGTCAGTGAGGACAGTAGGTTAAAACTTGGTTCTTGTAGAACTGAGTGGTGAGCAACACACTTTATTCTTTCTCTTATATATATGCATGTGTGTGTATAGAGGCTTCCCTGGTGGCTAAAGAATCTGCCTGCCAATGTCGGAGATGTGAGTTCAATCCCTGGATCTGGAAGATCTCCTTCCTGGAGAAAGAAATGGCAACCCATTCCAGTAATCTTGCCTGGGAAATCTCATGGTCAGAGAGGCCTGGAGGGCTACAGTCCATGGGGATGCAAAAGAATTGGACATGACTAAACAGCAACAATATGTGTGTGTGTATATATATATATATATGGCACATGGAATATACCATGCATTGTACTGATAAGGAGGGAAACATTGATAGTTTGTCCTCAACATGCAAACTATCATCCAATATCTCTGTGATGTGCAACACTGTACATTTACAATAAAAGCAGGGGAAAGATAATGTCAAAATATTGAATAGGATTTTGTAGAAAAAAAATCAGAGATTATATCTTCTTGTAAATACCATTATTTGTATTACTAACATTTGTTTTGGGTTTTGTGTACATACATAAAGCACAAATGTTATTTCTCATTTATGTTAACTTAAGAGCATAAATAAATATATAATAACATATATTATCTCATAATGCTTAGCTTTGAGAGTTGTGTGCAGAATTTAATAAAATAGCACATGTACCTCATTAGCAAAATATCTGGCACAAAGTTCTTAGTAAATACTTTGCTAGTATTTTGATTATAGAATTTCTAGAGTGAACATTCTTGTATATTATTATTGTTTTCTTTTATATTTACTTAGAGATAAATTCTCAAAATCACAAAATATTTGTTTAAATACTATAAATTTTTAGTGGTTTCTAGCATATGTTATTAAAATAATTTCCAGACAAATTATAGCCATCTTACTTCTACTACAAATGCAATCTCTTTTCCTCTCTCACATAGTATCATTTTCCAAAACTAATTGCTTATTCAATATGTCAATAAAATTACCTCATTGTTGCTTTAATTTAAATTTTTATCATTTTAATTTTTTTGTTTTTGCATATCAAATATATGAAATCTCTTGTGTAAATCATAGGCCTATGGCCTAATAGCTATTCATCAACATATGTCTTCACATATTTTCTTTCAATTTTGCATTAGAATGGTAAATATACACAATTCTACATAGTACAACCTAGTAAAAAATCTGTCTTCATTTCTCAGGAACATTTTTTAATTAATTTTAATTGTAGAATAATTACTTTATAATATTATGCTGGTTTTTGCCATACATTGACATGTATCAGCCACTGGTGCACATATGTTCCCCTATCCTGAAATCCCCACCCACCTCCCTCCCTACACCATCCCTCTGGGCTGTCTTAGAGCACTTACTCTGAGTGCATTGCAGGCACATTTTTATTACTTTGCCAGAAGCTTAAATAGATTGCTGAACAGTAAAGCTGCGACTTATCCAGGACAAAAGATGATAAAGATTCTTGTGGAAGTAACTTAAAATGGTCTTATGAGAAATGGGTTAGCCCATTTAATGATTTAGGAGTTACTTGCAGTGTGACAAATTATTATTTGTGGCTAAAATCAGCTAATAGGCAAGGGCAGAATGAAAAGATAGAAATCTGTATATTAACTAAGTCTTCTAACCAAAGCATCTATAGATCTATGATAAAACACTTGTGTTGGAGAGGTGCCTTGGGTTTAAAAAAGTTGGGAGAGATTCAGCAGTGCTAACACTACCCTGCTTGATAACTAGGTTCTTAGTCTAACATCCTTCCCTCTTCATAAACCTGATTTAAGTATGCCTTGAGTTATGTCAGGTTTCGCCAACAAAGAGATTTAAAAAAATCACACATGATGAAGTAGTGTGTGGAACTGATTTCAGGGTAGGGGAGAAGGCTATGTTCTCACCATAGACTAACGCTTATCCTTATAGTGGCTAGCAACTTGGACAGATATCATGCATTTTATCATTCAAGGTCTTATTTTCTGGGATCCTAATTTAGGGGAGGGCTTGATATGGGGTACACTTCAAGTGATCATTAAACCACAAAATAAACTTTCTATTTAAGTAAGAATGATAGAAATTCCCACAGAATTTAAAGCCAAAAACTTAATTTAATTAATTAAATTAAATTTAATTAGTAATTTAGTTATAAAGATCAAATCAAACACCTAGAGCATATATGTTATCTGTCTTTTTCACAGAAAGTTTTCCCCTACAGGAGGCAAAAAAAAAAAAAACAAAAAACAAAAAAAAACTTTTGCAAGGTGGTGGAAGTGAATTCCTTATGCCTATTCTCAGACTTCCTCTTGTATTAGCATTCCTGTTAGTCATTCAAAGTGTTCTGACACTCTCTTCAGATTCCTTTAGACTCTCAACTCAGAGATTCTTACAAAATTTTTTGTAAGTTTGAAATTTCTTTTTAAATTATGTATTCAGCACTGACAAATAAACTGTTTTTTAATAAAGGATATGGCTCAGATGATAAACAGCCTGTGTGCAATGCAGGAGATGCAGTTTCCATCCCTGGGTTGGAAAGATCCCCGGGAGAAGGAAATGGCAATCCACTCCACTTGCCTGGAGAATTCCATGGACACCTGGCAGGCTACAGCCCATGGTGTCGCAAAGAGTTGGACACCATTGAGCCTGAGCGGCTGATACTTTCACTTTTATCATTGTTACTAGGCTAAACTATGTTAAAATGTGATGGAGTTGTTACTATGTTGAGTTCATGAATCATCTTATACTAAATTTTGAACCCTCCCATTGCTGTTTGTCTTTGGGTAATTTCTATATCTCAAAGAATTCTTTACAAGAATATAATACCCTATAAACTTTCTGTGAAGAGTATCTAGTTAATATACATAAAGTGTTGTGCACAGTGCTTGACATAATTAAGTACTCAATAAAAGTTTGCTATTAAATGTAGACTTACTTTAAATAAAAATTTATAAAATAGTATTCATATAGTTATAAACTTATTTATTGAAATTCAAAGTAGTTTGAGACAAAAAAGTTATTTTAAGCAATTAATTAATTGTGATTAGAAGATTAAAGTGTCAAAAATGCACCTTTTATTGATGTATTTTATTTCAGATTCGAATTGCTAGGATACATTTATTAAATTATAACACAGTTCACATAAAATGTAGAGATTAGAGCAATTCTGAAAATATATACAATTTACCAAAAAAGAAATTGTCTTGAAAATGAGAATTTAAGAAATAGAAGAACAAAAACCTCACATGCTCCTTATCAGAAAAATCAGAAAACAAATCCACTATTTGCAATTCAGAGTGATTAGCAGAAGTAATGCGCAGAGCATGTAAACTGGTCGGATGATGTAATACATGTAATACAAGGAGCTCTGAAGAATTGAAAATATTGATCTTGTTTTAAGTAGAAAATAATTAATGTAGTCTAAGTTGAAGATAATAGAGAACTCAGGAAACAGACTGCAATAAAATATGCACAGGGTTAATTTGGTAGGTCAGAGAAAATGAGAATATTAAACTTTTATAATGCAAATATTTAGAAAACAAAATTTGAATAAAGAAATAGGATAAGTAGAATAAAATATTTATAAAAATAATAAATATCTGGTATGCATGGCAGTTTTCAAGGTATCATTTTCACCATTGCATTCTGGGAATGAAACAATAGCAAACGGTGTTCAAGCACATTCTTCTGTGAATATACCTCCTGTTCACAGCATTTCCCTGGCCTTCTACATATTCAGACATTCACCATTGATTGTCTTTCAAATGAACACAATTTTATTTGATTTAAATTTATTAATCTAGACAATCACTTCTAGAACAATAAGATTAATGAAATCTCATTCACATTAAATCTGAATTAATACCAGATCACCTAATTTAACTTAATTTAGTTTTCTAACAGCATGGAGAGTTGCTCCTAGACGGGAAAACAAGCAATGAACACAGAATTAGGAACTAATATAAAAAAGGTATACCAAATATCTTTTGAGAATGCATCACTTGCATGTTCCTGAAAATCTCCATATTATTTTTTATTCGAATTGACAAAATGCAGTCTGTTATGTGATGATTATACACATTTTCACGTAATAAGCATAGTTAATACAACTTTACTTAACTCTATAGTTATTAAATCTGTTATTTTTGTCATTGCACCTATCCATAGTTCTTCTGTCTTTCATATTTTGCTAATTTATCCATTATCAAGCTCAAAATTAGTCTTGAACTGCAATTACGCACTTGATATGCCTTCCTCTAGCCACTGTCTTCCATGTACAGGGCAGAAGGTTTTAAAAAGACTTTCATTTCAGAGTATTTAATATATGTACAACCATAATATAGGTTGACCTGCATAGTTTTAAACTAAAAATACTATTGGAAGAATTAAGATGACTATTTTAGAAAAAAAAAATTTATAAGAATAACTAGATTTTGAGTAATAGAAGAGAAAACATGTTACCCTCCTTTTTTTTTTTTTTTGGAAAAGAAAACTTCCTAATGAAAGAATCTTTATAAAGCTACTCTATTTAGGCTTACTAAAATGGAAAAAATAATCATTTGATTGACCTATTTATCTGTGACATTTGATTTTAGATTCCAATGAATCTTATTAAAATTTAATCAAAGTATTTGATGTTCATATGAGCTGTAAATTAAATATAAAACTGAGACAAAAATGAAAATAGAATATTTTCACACAGATATAATTTCAGGTGTATATGACCTTACAGAAAAAAACGAAAAATGATAATAATGCTCTAAAACATTTAGGCATTGAAAAACACATTTACTTAAATGAAATGAAATTAAAAACAAAAAAAATATTCAATGTTATTACTATGTTTGATGCTCTCCATGTTCTATACTTTATTATAGCTAGGCCGTTGGTTGTGAAAAGAGTAGAATACAACCTATTATTAGTTAGGGAATTAAGAGTGTCTTCTAGGCATTTAACTTTAATTATGAAAACACTATAAAGAACATGGAAACAATCATTAAGTTTTGCTATCCTTGTTTTTGAAATTGATGAAACATAGATTCTTTGAAAGTGAAAATATAAAAAAACAAAAGTGAAAATATTAGTCACTCAATCATGCCTGATTCTTTGCAAATCCATGGTCTGTCCATGGAATTTTCCAGACAGGAATACTGGAGTGGGTTGCCATTCCCTTCTCTAGGGGATCTTGCTGACCTAGGGATCAAACACCAGGTCTCCTGCATTGCAGGCAGATTCTTTACCATCTGAGCCACCAGGAAAGACTTATAGTTAACTTATAATGCTGTGTTAGTTTCAAGTGTACAGTAGAGTTATTCAATAAATCTTTTTCAACTTTGGTTCCATTATTTGTCATTACAAATTATTAAAGATAGTTCCCTGTTATATATAGTAGATTGTTGTTGCTTACCTATTTTATATATCAGTTCAGTTCAGTTCAGTTCAGTCGCTCAGTCGTGTCCAACTTTTGCAACCCCATGCATCGCAGCACACCAGGCCTCCCTGTCCATCACCAACTCCCGGAGTTGACTCAAACCCATGCCCATCGAGCTGGTGATGCCATCCAGCCATCTCATCCTCTGTCGTCCCCTTCTCCTCCTACCCCCAATCCCTCCCAGCATCAGGGTTTTTTTCCAATGAGTCAACTCTTCGCATGAGGTGGCCAAAGTACTGGAGTTTCAGCTTTCAGCATCAGTCCTTCCAATGAACACCCAGGACTGATCTCCTTTAGGATGGACTGGTTGGATCTCCTTGCAATCCAAGGGACTCTGAAAAGTCTTCTCCAACACCGCAGCTCAAAAGCATCAATTTTTTGGCGATCAGTCTTCTTCACAGCCCAACTCTCACATTCATACATGACCACGGGAAAAACCATAGGCTTGACCAGACGGACCTTTGTTGGCAAAGTAATGTCTTTGCTTTTTTAATACACTACCTAGGTTGGTCAAGACTTTCCTTCCAAGGAGTAAGCGTCTTTTAATTTCATGGCTGCAGTCACTATCTGCAGTGATTTTGGAGACCCCCAAAATAAAATCTGACACTGTTTCCACTGTCTCCCCATCTATTTCCCATGAGGTGATGGGACCAGATGCCATGATCTTAGTTTTCTGAATGTTAATCTTTAAGCCAACTTTTTCACTCTCCTCTTTCACTTTCATCAAGAGGCTTTTTAGTTCCTCTTCACTCTATGCCAGAAGGGTGGTGTCATCTGCATATCTGAGGTTATTGATATTTCTCCCAGCAATCTTGATTCCAGCTTGTGATTCTTCCAGCCCAGAATTTCTCATGATATACTCTGCATATAAGTTAAATAAGCAGGGTGACAACATACAGCCTTGATGTACTCCTTTTCCTATTTGGAACCAGTCTGTTGTTCCATGTCCAGTTCTAACTGTTGCTTCCTGACCTGCATACAGGTTTCTCAAGAGGCAGATCAGGAGGTCTGTATGCCCATCTCTTTCAGAATTTCCCGCAGTTTATTGTGATCCACACAGTCAAAGGCTTTGGTGTAGTCAATAATGCAGAAATAGATGTTTTTCTGGAACTCTCTTGCTTTTTCGATTTTATATATAGTAGTATGTATATGTTATTCCCAAACTCCTAATTTATCTGTCCTCTACTAACCCTTCCACCCAACATCTCTCTATCCCCTTTGGTAATCATGAGTTTGTTTTTATGTCTGCAAGCGTGTTTTTTGTTATATATAAGCTTATTTGCATCATTTTTAATATTCCACATATAAGTGATATCATATGATATATATTTATCTGACTTATTTCATTTAATATGATAATCTCTAGGTCTGTCTATGTTACTTCAAATGGCATCATTTCATTTTTTAATGACTGACAACTCATTATGTATATATAACACATCTTTTCCCATTCATTTTTCAATGGACATTCAGGTTGTTTCTGTGTCTTGGCTATTGTAAACAGGGTTGCTATTAACATTGGGGTGCATGTATAGTTACTCCAAACCTTCTCCAGCTCAGTTCAGTTCAGTACAGTTGCTCAATCATGTCCAACTCTTTGCAACCTCATGAGCTCCAGCATGCCAGGCCATCACCAACTATCAGAGTTCACTGAAACTCATGTTCATTGAGTTGGTGATGCCATCCAAACATCTCATCCTCTGTTCTCCCCTTAGCCTCCCACCTTCAATGTTTCCCAGCAACAGGGTATTTTCAAATGAGTCAGTTCTTCACACCAAGTGGCCAAAGTATTGGCGTTTCAACTTCAGCATCAGTCCTTCCAATGAATACTCAGGACTTCCTTCCCTTAGGATGGACTGGTTGGATCTCCTTGCAAGCCAAGGGACTCTCAAGAGTCTTCTCCAACACCACAATTCAAAAGCATCAATTCCTCTGCCCTCAGCTTTCTTTATAGTCTAACTCTCACATCCATACATGACTACTGGAAGACACATAGTCTTGACTAGATGGACATTTGTTGGCAAAGTAATGCCTCTTGCTTTTTAATATGCTGTCTATGTTGGTCATAGTTTTTCTTCCAAGGAGCAAGCATCTTTTAATTTCATGGCTGCAGTCACCATCTGCAATGATTTTGGAACCCAGAAATAATAAAGTCTCTCACTGATTCCACTGTTTCCCCATCTATTTGCCATGAAATGATGGGGCCAGTTGCCATCTCTGATGTTGAGTTTTAAGCCAACTTTTCCACTCTCCTCTTTCACTTTCATCAAGAGGCTCTTAATTCTCTTCACCTTCTGCCATAAGGGTTGTGTCATCTCATATCTGAGGTTATTGATATCTCTCCCAGCAATCTTGATTCCAGTTTGTGCTTCATCCAGCCCAGCGTTTCTCATGATGTATTCTGCATATAAGTTAAATAAGCAGGGTGACAATATACAGCCTTGATTCATTCTTTTCTCTAGTTGAAACCAATCTGTTGTTCCATGTCCAATTCTAACTGTTGCTTCTTGACCTGCATACAAATTTCTCAAGAAGCAGATTAGGTGGTCTGGTATTCCCATCTCTTTAAGAATTTTCCACAGTTTGTTGTGATCCATACAGTCAAAGGTTTTGGCATAGTTAATAAAGCAGAAGTAGATGTTTTTCTGGAACTCTCTTGCTTTATTGATGATCCAATGGATGTTGGACATTTGATCTTTGGTTCTTCTGCTTTTTCCAAATCCAGCTTGAACATCTGTAAGTTCATGATTCACATACTTTTGCAGCTTCTCCAGCATTTATTATTTGTAGAATTGTAAAGAATGACCATTCCGACTGGTGTGAGGTTATACTTCTTTGTAGCTTTGATTTGCATTTCTCTAAGAATTAGCGATATTGAGCATTTTTTCATGTGCTTGTTAGCCATCCATATTTCTTCTTTGGAGAAATGTCTATATAGGTCTTCTGTTCAACTTTTGATTGGGTTGTTTGTTTTTTTTAATATTCAGCTCTTTGAGCTGTTTGCATATTTTGCAAACTAAGATTTTGTTGATAACACTGTGTGAACATATTTTCTTTCAGTTCATAAGTTGTTTTGATAAAACCATAGGTTTTTAAGCTCTTTGGGTTATCAGAAAGCCAATGAAAACCCTGAAAACATTTAAATATTATTTCTTAAGACTGGAGTGATTGTGGACTCAGGAAGGTTACTTTGAAGATATTTAGTTTAATCATATGCTCTTTCTGAAGAATACAGATCAAAATACCTAAAGCTTCCTTTTTACTATCAGTTTCTAAGCCTCAGTCACTTCACAATACCCAATTTTCCAGGGTTCTATATTACCCTGGAATTTACATTACATAAGTTGTAAAGCAATTACAATGGAATTTAAATGTGTAAGAAGCAAAAGGCAAGGGAGAAAAGGAATGATAAATCCATCTGAATGCAGAGTTCCAAAGAATAACAAGGAGATAAAAGAAAGCTGAATGGTGAACAATGAAAAGAAATAGAGGGGGAAAAAAAATAGAAGGGAAAGATTAGAAGTTTCTTCAAGAAAATGAGATATACCAAGAGAATATTTCATGCAAAGATGGGCACAATAAAGAACAGAAATGGTATGGATCTAACAGAAACAGGAGCTATTAAGGAGAGGTGGCAAGAATACACAGAAGAACTATACAAAAATGATCTTAATGACCCAGATAACCGATGGTGTGATTCTCACCTAGAGCCAGACATCCTTGAATGCAAAGTCAAGTGGGCCTTAGGAAACATCACTATGAACAAAGCTAGTGGAGGTGATGGAATTCCAGATGAGCTATTTCAAATCCTTTAAAATGATGCCATGAAAGTGCTACACTCAGTATGCCAGCAAATTTGGGAAACACAATGGGCACAGGACTGGAAAAGATCAGTTTTCATTCCAGTCCCAAAGAAAGGCAATGCCAAAGAATATTCAAACTACCACACAATTGCACTCATCTCACACACTAGCAAAGTAATACACAAAATTCTTCAAGCCACGCTTCAACAGTATGTGAACCTAAAACTTCCAGATGTTCAAGCTGGTTTTAGAAAAGGCAGAGGAGCCAGAGATCAAAGTGCCAACATCCACTGGATATTAGGAAAAAACAAGGTAGTTTCAGAAAAACATCTAATTCTGCTTCATTGACTACACCAAAGCCTTTTACTTTGTGGATCATAGCAAACTGTAAAAAATTCTGCAAGAGGTACAAATACCAGACCACTTGACCTGCCTCCTGAGGAATCTGTATTCAGCTCAATAAGCAACAGTTAGAACTGAACATGGAACAACGGACTGGTTCCAAATCAGGAAAGGGGTATGTCAAGGCTGTATTTTGTTACCCTGCTTATTTAGCTTCTAGGCAGAGTCCATCATGCGAAATGCCAGGCTGGATGGAGCACAAACCAGAATCAAGATTGCAGGCAAAAATGTCAATAACTTCAGATATGCAGATGACACCAGCAGCGTGGCAGAAATCAAAGAGGAGCTAAAGAGCCCTTGATGAAAATGAAAGAGGGAAAAAAAAAAATGAAAGAGGAGAGTGAAAAAGCTGGCATAAAATTCAGCATTCAAAGAATGAATATCATGTTATCCAATACCTTCACTTCATGGCAAATAGATGGACAGTGGATACAGTGACAAGCTTTATTTTCTTACCCTCCAAAATCACTGCAGTTGGTGACTGCAGCATGCAATTAAAAGACATTTGCTCCTCAGAAGAAGAATTATGACAGAGCAAACAGCGTATTTAAAAATAAGAGACATTACTTTGCCAACAAAGGTCCGTCTAGTCAAAGATATGGTTTTTCCAGTAGTCATGTGTGGATGTGACAGTTGGACCATAAAGAAGGCTGAATGCTGAAGAATTGATGCTTTTGAACTATGGCGTTGGAGTAGATTCTTGAGAGTCCATTGGACTGCAGCAGATGAAACAAGTCAATCCTAAAGAAAATCAGTCCTAAATATTCATTAGAAAGATTGACGCTGAAGCTGAAACTCCAATATTTTGGCCATCTGAAACAAATAACTGACTCAATGAAAAAGACCCTGATGCTGGGAAAGATTGAAGGTGGGAGAAGGGGATGGTGGTTGTATGGCTTCACTGGCTCAGTGGACATGTGTTTGAGAAGCCTGGAGAATTAGTGATGGACAGGGAAGACTAGTGTGCTGCAGTCCAAGGGGTCATAGCGTCAGAAATGACTGAGTGACTGAACTGATCTGAATCATCTGAATATTAAATATGCTATTAAGTAGAATACTTTCTTTGTGCCTAGGTTTAATGTAAATAACATATTATATTTCTTACAAATTTATCAGCTAAAATGTACCTCAATATGGAAATTTTCTTTAAGAAAACTATTATGTGTTTTCAGTAGAAGAAGGTATAAGGAATTTTAAAAAAGTACTGAAAAGAGTTATGCCTGATCAGGATTTCATAAGACTTGAATTTTACTTTTTTCCTTCTGTTCAGAGAAAAGTTTTCTTGGAATGCATTTTCGATAAGTTTATATGAGTTTCTTTGCCTTTAAGTGAATTATATTTGCTTTTGAGATCTCTGATTACTTTGGTTAAGGACTAAGTATTATCTAGGTCCCTTTGTCAATTGATCAGATATTTAACCATGATTTTTAAGTCTTTTGTCATTTATAGATTCTTTTGTACTCTGATGCTATACAGAAAGGGCTTCATTATCAAGGAGATTCACAGGATGGCTATAGAAGCAATTGCAGCAGTTCCACAGCAAATGAAGACTGTGAGGATCCCAGTCCATAAGATTAAAACAGGAGTTTCCTGCCACTGGGGCCCCCACCCCAGGTGTCCTGAGATTTTTGCTCCTTGACAGGTAGGGTCCATGCTCCATTCAGTTTTAAAGCAACAGAAAGTAGACCTTCACTCCTCTGCTTCCCATAAGAATATGGGAATAAAATTTGAGGGCAGAAATAAAACAGAACGAAAGAGAGGAGGGCACAATCTTTGAAAGAATGACAAAACCCAAGGACATTACATAGGTTGAATATAAGCAAATAGGTCCTGAATAGTGGGCTAGTCAATTTCCACTAGACCTTGAGCCTTAATATACATACTTTATATAATAACGCATCAGCAAGCTAAGTGATACATCCACAAGTGGGTGGAGTCCCAGTGAAATGTAGTAGTGTGATTCTAGGTATGGGAAGAAGCAACAAGGGGAAATGTCTCCTGGGTGATAGTCAGACAGAATCCAGAGAGTTTTAATTATTGATGGGGCCTAATCCAAAATTCAACAGCTAGAGTGACATATCAAGAATTTTTTGACTAATCTGGGATGAGCCTCCCATCAACACAGGAGAAAAGTTGATCATGAAATGTTTCCCAGATAATGGTCATTCATGACCAAGAAGGGAAGCCCTGAGAAATGGAATCAGTGATTGAAGCCCTTCAATGAGAGCCAGTGAGTCCTGAGAAAGAGGTATCATTAAACTAGAGCCACTCCAACCACTCCCTATTGTGAACCTTGAGGAAACTCAGAATGCAGGATTACAGGCCCCAGTTGGCTAAAGTATATAAAATACGACTTAATGAATCCTGACTCTTGCATCTTCTCTTGCATAGAAAAGCACTAAATTTCTTAGCTTGAGATGCTGCCTCTTCTGTTTGAAGTTCAATAATTCTAAGTAAAATAGGCACTTTTCCAAGAGGAACAAAGGAAGTCTCAACATTTAAAAACACCAGCACTGAAAGCAGACACTCCACGCAATATCCATCTGACAAGCAAAATGGCCCCCCTCCTCCCACAAGATTGTGGTATGGACACTGAGGGGGGGGGGATTGTAACCGGGAAGAGTTAATTTTAAATTTACACTGGATCTGCTTCTGTGACTTTAAACTTTTTTGTTGTTTTTGTTATTGTAAGCATACATAATGGCCTGCAACCTGAGCCACCCATCTGTGAAGAACTGTAAGGAAGTGAAACTAACATGTTCCCCTGTCTAAGGCTTTCCATTCTAGGGGACATTTGCAAGGATTGAATAGTCATTTCACTTTACTTCCTCACCACCCCCCCCCCCCCCCCAGTCTATGATCCATAAAAGAACAGGCAACCAGTTCCTGACAAGATGGCTATTTTGAGGCACTAGCCTGACATCTCAGTCAGCTGGCTCGTCTCTGCCTCAATACCTCATCTCGTGAATTCATTGGCCTGTCATGTGGTGAGCAGAGCAAGCTTGGACTTGGTAATACTATTCCAAGGGAGAAATATATATTAATGTTTACCCTCCTTGATGGGGTTATATAAAGCATATTTGGGCAGACAACTGAATTAATTTGAGAAGACTGTCTGCTAAAAGAATGTTAAATCTAAAACTGGCTATTATAGGACAGCAAATCTCTTTTCCTGGATGTTTTGTTTTACTTTATGATTATCATAGTTTCATAAATCTATGATATACTTAATTCATTATATCTCTAATATATATTTCCATGTCCCTGCTGCTTTCCAACACTCATTTTTCCAGGAAATACTCTCTGGGATCACTTCAAATTTTACAGATATCCATGCCTGCTTTTAATAGGTAAACTAATCAGGCAGTAGGACTCTTTAGATGTTACTTTTTCAAGTACTTGCTACCGGTCATGGCCATAGTTTCCTTCTTTATCAAATGGAATCAGACAGTGGCAATAATCTGATTGTATAGGGCATGGTGCCTGCAGAAACATCTTTGCTTTCTGAACTGCTCGATTGTATTCATATTTCTTAGATTGCATCCAGTTTCATTAAAGAATTTTGCTGCAAGCTTTTATTCAGGATACAGGGGGAAAAAATCAAAAGCAAAACACTGAAATTGTCTTGAGAGATTTCAGCAACATCAGTTTCAATTTGTCATATCTCAAAATAAATTTCAAAGAAGACTAGTTAAAAGAAAGCTGGCAGTAAGCTATTTTTCCTGAAAGATAACACATTTCTTGTCATACACAAGTCACTTAGCCTTTTTGAACTGAATTTTCACTTAACTAACAGGAATAAAAAATATGGGAAAGATATGTAAGCTATAAAGTATCCTTTAGATAGAACTCAAATATCTATAAGTACACAGAGCTTGAATGGCAAGAATTAAGATTAGTTTTTAAATCCTAATTACTGACTGCATTCCCCATCTATGCAAATAAAAATCTTCAGAAACATACCCAAATCCTTCCCTTTCATTTAATTCTCAGGCAACTCTTTTTTTTTTTAAATTATTTTCCTTTATTTTTCCTCTTTTCCATGTCTACCCTTAAGGGTTCCACTTGGTCATTTCATGCTGCCAAAATTGGGTATATGAATCCAAGATTTCAAATAACTCAGTAAGCTCAGTTCAGTTGCTCAGTCATGTCCAACTCTTGAGACCTCAAGGAGTGCAGCAAGCCAGGCTTCCCTGTCCATCACCAACTCTGGAGCTTATTCAAAATCATGTCCATTGAGTTGGTGATGTCATCCAACCATCTCATCCTCTGTTATCCCCTTCTCCCGCCTTCAATTTCCCCAGCATCAGGGTCTTTTCAAATCAGTCAGTTCTTCACATCAGCTGGCCAAAGTATTGGAGTTTCAGCTTCAGCATCAGTCCTACCAATGAATATTCAGGACTGGTCTCCTTTAGGATGGACTGGTTGGATCTCCTTGCAGTTCAAGGGACTCTCAAGAGTCTTCTCCAACACCATGGTTCAAAAGCATTAATTCTTCAGCATTCAGTTTTCTTTATAGTCCAACTCTTGCATCCATACATTACTACTGGAAAAATCATAACCTTGGCTAGATGGACCTTTGTTGGTAAAGTAATGTCTCTGCTTTTTAATATGCTGTCTATGCTGGTCATAGCCTTTTTTCCAAGGAGCAAGCATCTTTTAATTTCATAGCTGCAGTCACCATCAGCAGTAATTTCGGAGCTCCCCAAAATAAAGTGTCTCACTGTTTCCATTGTTTCCCAATCTATTTGCCATGAAGTGATGGGGCTGGATGCCACGGTCCTAGATTTTTGAATATTGAGTTTTAAGCCAACTTTTTCACTCTCCTCTTTCACTTTCATCAAGAGGCTTTTTAGTTCCTCTTCGTTTTTTGTCATAAGGGTGGCGTCATCTGCATATCTAAGGTTACTGATATTATTCCCAACAATCTTGATTCCAGCTTGTGCTTCATCCAGCCTGGGACTTCACATGATGTACTCTGCATATAAGTTAAATAAGCAGGGTGACAAGATACAGCCTTGATGTACTCCTTTCCTAATTTGGAACTAGTCTGTTGTTCCATGGCTGGTTGTAATTGGAGGTGGTTTTAATTTAACTCTTTCTTTTTTTTTTTTTTTTTCTTTTTTTTTTTTTTTTTAATATTATTTTATTAGTTGGAGGCCAATCACTTCACAACATTTCAGTGGGTTTTGTCATACATTGACATGAATCAGGCATATAGTTACACGTATTCCCCATCCCGATCCCCCCTCCCACCTCCCTCTCCACCCGACTCCTCAGGGTCCTTCCAGTGCAGCAATCCCTATCAAGCTACCAACGGTATTTTTCACAGAACTAGAACAAATAATTTCACAATTTGTATGGAAATTTAACTCTTTCTTGACCTGCATACATATTTCTCTGGAGGCAGGTAAGGTGGTCTGGTATTCCCACCTCTTTAAGAATTTTCCATAGTTTGTTGTGATCCACACAGTCAAAGGCTTTGACATAGTCAATAAAGCAGAAATAGATTAAATTATTGCCTTGCGCTTCAGAGAATTAAATTGGATTTAATCAAAATTCTTGCATTTTGGGGTTTAAAACACCAATTTTAATATAGACAAACTTGGTTTTATATATTTTTAATATGATGACTAGGTTTGTCATATATATACATATATATATGTGTATATATATATATATATATATATATATATATATATATATATATATATAGTTGTTTATTTCTTAAGTTGTGTCTGACTCTTTTGCAACCTCATGAGCTGTAGCCTGCCATGTTCTTCTGTCCATGTGATTCTCCTGGCAAGAAAACTGGAATGGGCTACCACTTCCTTCTCCAGGGGGTCTTCCTGATGTTCAGATTAAAACCAATGTCTCCTGCATTGGCAGGCTGGTTCTTTACTACTGAGCCACATGAGAAGCTCATATATATGCATGCTTATAATTTATTATTTCACCCTGTTCATGATGAATATTCTGTTGCTGAGTTTCTTAATCTGAAATAATTTTACTTCTTTTATAATTTGAAACCAATACAATTTATCTTTGAGAATGATAGCTAAGTAGTGTGTTCATCTCTCTAAAGTGATGCAGATGCTAGTGAATACCCTGATAATGTTGCATAACCATAATAGTAATTTTATCAATCAATATGTAAAAGAAAGTGAAAAATTCTTAATTTTTTCTAATGTTATCTACATATTTTTTTTAAAAAATATATGCAAAAAGCATTAAGTTCTGTAATAAGAATTCTTTTATTTTATTTTCATGGGCAAAAATTTGTTCCCAGAGAGTTTTCAAATTTGTAAAATATTTTCCCCTTCCTGTGGGATTTTCCAGGTTGTTCTTGTGGTAAAGAACCCACCTGCCAATGCAGGAAATGTAAGAGATATGGGTTGGATCCTTAAGTCATTAAGATCCCTTGGAAGAGGGCATGGCAGCTCACTCCAATATTCTTGCCTGGAGAATCCCATGGACAGAGGAGTCCAGCGGGCTACAGTCCATGGGGTAGCAGAGTCGGACATGACTGAGGTGACTTACCATGCACACACACATGGGATTTTCCAGTAGAAGCTATGTAAGTTTTATCTGAACTCACACAAGATTATAGAAAACAATTACTTTGGAGGGGAGGCAAAATAAGAAGTGGGAAAAGTGTACAGTGATTGATGGTCAAATAGCATTGCTTGCTTCCATTTCATTATCTCTAAACTGTATTGAATATCCTTTAAAGTGAAGTTAACTTCTCTCCTATGGTGTCTTCCAGGTGACCGCTCTGCTCCCAAAAGTCTTTACCCGTGACGTGTCATTTCGTACTTTGACATTCAGTAGAATTTGATTTTCAATCAACTTAACACGTAAGACTTGTCTTAAAATTGCTGACAAACCTGATTTAGTTTCATGGGTTGTCAAGTGCCTACTTCTTTACTTACTGCTGTTCAATGTTTTCTTAAATTTATTTAATATAGAAATATGTTTTTCTGACTCCTTTATCAGTCCAAATTTGTCTCTAAAGTCTTACAATGACACGTTTGTCCAGTGACAATAGCCCTCTTTGTGCACATTGCTTTCTTACATCAGAACTTTCAACCTGCATTTAAAACATCCAGAACCTTCTGTTCACAGCATTCACTTTTGCATTGTTCTTTTGTGTCTTCACAAATAGATTTCAATTTTTGAAACACCATAAGCTGTAACTTATTGTATGTGTGGTCTCTCTCTAACTCATAAATTTGTGTGGATATTAACAGTATACAATGTATGTGTAGGGGAGGAAAATTAATTTTACCTGTACCTTTCTGAGGTTTTAGCTGTAAAAACAGACAGATTAACAAAAGGGAAACAAACAGAATTTTATTAACATGTGTATCTCATGTATACTTATGAGATTCACAGGGGAAAAATGAATGACTCAAAAAGGCGACAGAATTCAAACGTAAATAAATGGGAAATAGAAAAATAGCGCAGATAAACCTATTTGCAAAGCAGGAAAAGAGATGCAGATGTAGACAATAAATGTACGGGCAGAAAGTGGGGAGGAGGGATAAATTGGGAGATTGGAATTGGCATATATACACTACTATGTATAGATAACTAATGAGAACCTACTGTACAGCACAAAGAGGGCAAAATATGGTACAATCTGTTTATAGGACATATATTAAGTTAACCTTAAAATGCATTCCAATATACAGTAGGTATAGACAAATACTCTTGAACCCACTTACACAAGGTACCTAGAACAGTCAAATTCACAGAATCAGAAAGTATGCTGGTAGATGCCAGGGGCTGGGGGTAGAGGAGAAGGGATGGGAAGTTAGTGTTTAATGGGCACAGAGTTTTGGTTTAGGAAGCTGAAAAATTCAGGAGATGGATGATGGTGAGAATTTCACAACAATGTGAATGTAAATGCCACTGAACCTTACAGCTAAATATGGTTAAACTAGCACGCTTTATATTATGTGATTTTACAACATTAAATATATGTATATATAAAGGAATTCAGACTGAAATACCATTCCCACAGGGAAAATGTGAAGAGATATAGGACTCTTTGCTGTTGTTGTTGTTGTTCAGTCACTTGGACTTGTCCAACTCTTTGCGACCCTATGCACTGCAGCACACCAGGCTTCCCTGTCTCCCGGAGCTTGCTCAAACTCATGTTCATTGAGTCAGTGATGCCATCCATCTATCTCGTCCTCTGTCATCCCCTTCTCCTCCTGCCTTCAATCTTTTCCAGCATCAGGGTCTTTTCTAAAGAGTTGACTCTTGATATCAGGTACCCAAAGTATTGGATTCTTAGGGGAGAGGAAATGATTTTGGGGGAAGATGAATGGGTCGTTAGGAGAATAGATGGGAAGCATGATAGCTTGTGACAGTTTGTCTGTGTGTGGTGTGGATTTCTAGCTTTTTCTCCTGGGCTGTGTCATTCTTCCCTGATTGATAAAAGGCCTTGAAAAGGGATCTATGACAATAGAGTTCCTTTGGGAGGAGCTGTATTCAGGCAGAGAAAGGGAATTCAGAGAAACCTCTCCTAGTGTTTGCTGTTTCTCAAAAGGCTTCAGCTCAAAATAACCAGTTTACCAAAGAGATGTATTTTGGGATGGCAAATTCTGCTACCCTTCACACACTTTATAAATGAACAAACATGATTGTCTTTGACATATAGTCTCTAAATACTTCATGTGAGGACCTTTGCATGATTGATGGAATATTCTTATTTAGCCCACAACTACCACTCATTTCATAAACATGACAGTCTTAAAGAGGGCATACAACAAACAGGAAAATCCATGATTCAGTTATAAAAGGATATCAGATAGATCTGATATGTTACACATGTTGATATGTTACATTCTTAATACTATTATTCTTATTTATATGTCCTTATCTAGCATAATTTATAGCTTAAAAGATAAAAATATATTTTGTAAATATATAGAGAGACCTTAGAAATGATGTTCTTCAGTGCTTATATTTAAACAGTTTTCTGAGAAAAATTTTAACATGTACTTAAACACAAACACACAAAATAAAAGTGTCTATTTTTAAAACTTTCTGACTGACCATCACCCTAAATATGATTTTGAGACATATTACATTAGGCAATCAAGGGGTACTCTTTCTCTTAAGAAATAGTGGTATAACAATAATAATAATACAGTCTGGGCATAAACAAACCTTAAGTATTTATATAAATCATATGTCTGGAGCTGGAAAAATATGTAGTGGGATATGATCATTTTATGGATAAAAGAGAATCAATGAATATAACACTTTGCCTAATGTTATACAGATATCAGGATATAACTCAAATCCATATACCCTTATTCAGAGAATTTTTTATTTCTTTATCTTTACTTAAATGAATAAAAACAAACAGTACATGCTTTGTATCTGAAGTAAGGAGTTCATAAGATACACAGAGAAACTTCTACTTCATATTAAATATATAATAGAAACTTAGAGAGCCTGTTCAAATAAATAAAAACATGGAATTAAAATTATCAGAAATCAGTCAATGAGATTTTTTTTTAATGTTGCTGAGAGGTAAGTTTTACTTAGTGAACATAGGCATGGGTAATCAATACAGTCTTTAACCTATTTGTTAAGAAGTAAAAAAAAAAATATATATATATATGATAGCAGCAGTACCACAAAAGTTATTTAATTAAGCTTAACCTGGCATAAAATTTCCTCACATTCATTTAATTATTTCTAACTTGAATGTGATGAAAATGTTCCCAGAGGCAAACTCTTTTGTGAATCTCTTTGAACAGAAATCATGTTTTCTACTCTTGGCAAACAAGCATGATGGTATGGCATGTATTTTTTTTTAATATGTACATCTGTGTCTCTACTCTGGAGCACATAAATACAGCTCATGTGATAGGCTCCAGATGGTGGGGATTTTTCAGTTACCATGGCCCAGATATACTGCTGAGGTGATGCACCATCCTTTGTGCTGGATATTCTGGGTCTCTTAGGAAATGAGGAGTTGAACTTTTCATAATTCTATATGAGTGACAAAGAGACATAATGTTTACAGTGTTGAAATATTTGGGATATGTGTTTGCTCTTATATAGTATGTTGTCTTCAAATGTTTTGTATAATCTCTTTACACTTAAAATCTACTATTAGTTGCTATGGATAGCACATTTTCTTGCAAAATATCCCTTCATTCCCTCGATGATTTCTAAGTATATAAGAGATCATTGTCAAGCATATGGTTCCTAACCTTACATCACCCTTTGGAAGTTTGGAAAGCCATGCCATAATTTGCTAAATGTACATAACTCACTATATTTATACAGTAACTGGTATAACATTATTACAGTCTGCATATACTAAAAATATCTCCCTTAAGAAATGTCTAACTTCTTATAGAAAAATAAGTAGAGATATCTGTAACTGGATGAAGAAGAACATTTATAGAAAAAATGTAGAGAAAAAGAAATGCCTTGCAAGGTATTTCATTTGTAGTGAGGACATTCATGGTTCTATTCCCTTTGGAATTTTAAAGTTCTGGACTTAAACATTACTGATGCAAGAGGAAGCTACCAACCAAATAAATAGGAGTTTATAAATAAAATTGTGGTCAGATACTTGAATGTTCAGCAAAGCAGTTCTCTTTGGGTTACTGATATTGAGAGATAAATTAAATATATATAAAAGTATATTTCCTTCTGCATTCAAACTTTATGTCATAAATATCTTTACAATGGCCACAAGTTTGTGAAATATCCCACAGTTTTATGTTGTTTTCTTGATGAATTAGAAATGTCCATAAAAAATAGCAAACTATTTCTTTCCCTCAATACTATTATTCATATAGATGGTAAAAGGCAACATTTAGTTAGATTCTTTACCAACTGAGCTATCAGGGAAACCCTTACATTCATAATTTTGATAAGTTATTTATTTAGGTTAAGACATGAATAAACTGTAACGATTATTGCTGATACTTTTTTGAAATTTGTTGATATAAAGATAATAGTCATTTTTCAGTACTGCTTAGCATAAGTATTCTTATATTGGAAAGCTTACTACATGTGCAAATGTGCCTCACCTTAGACCCACGCTGCAACTTCAGTTCTAAACATATACCACACTAGATTCCAAAGAAATATACAAAAAAGAAAAAGAAAAAGAGGACTAAAGTAAGTGAGTTAAGTTCAATAAAGTCACAGGATATAAACCATTCAAAAATCAATTGTATTTCTATATTCCAGCAATGGCAACATGGCCAACAAAATTAAAAATTTGGTATTGTTTATAATTGCTCAAAAAAAAAAAAAAGACAAGCAGGAGTAAATCTGATAAAACATGTACAGGGTATTTAATGAAAACTGCAAGACACTGATGAAAAGAATCAAGGAAAATCCAAGTAAATGGACAGAAATAATCTTTCATGGATTATTGAAAGACTCAACCTAGTAGAGCTGCCAATTTCCCAGCTTTTGACATATTATATCACAAAAAGTATAGCACAATTATTATCAAATAACCAGCAAGTTGTTTCTTTTCTTTCCTTTTTCTTTTTGGTTGTGATTTTTTTTTTTTTTTTCAAATAAAGACAAGCTTTTGCTGAAAGGTTTACTAATTGAAAAAGAACAGGAAATAACAGAAAGAAAAGATCCCTGTCATCTCATTTAAAAATTAACTCAAAATGGATCTAAAGACCACAAATTGCAAAAATTTGAGTAAAAAAAAATAGAAAAACATCTTCAGGATCTGGTACTAGAACTCTGGAACTAGAGTTCTTAGACTTGATGCCAAAAACATGTCACAAAAAGAACATTTGACACACTGAATTTTATTAAAATTAAAAACTATTAGTCTATAAAAGATCTGTTAGGATGGAAAACAAGCTTAAGATAGAGAGAAAATATTTTCAAACCACATATCTGACAAAGAATGAGCATCTAAGTTTTTAAAGTACATTCAAAATTCATGATGAAACATTTCACCAAAGAGTACAACAAATATGAAGCTTATGAAAAGATGCAAACATTGTTAACTACTAGGGAAATGCAAATTAAAACCACTATACCACTCTACATCTTTTAGGAAGGCTAAAATTTTAAGACTAAGTGAAATAGTGATGACACCAACTATGATGTGAATATAATGAAGCAAGACTACTCATTACTAGAGTGAACATGTAACAGAAAACAGTGCATCCATCCTATGGACTCCTACTCTGCACTAAAAAGAAATAATGATTCATGCAAGAACCTAGATGAATCTTAAGAGAATTACGCTGAGTGAAAAAAGTCCACAATCCCAAAAGGTTACTTACTGTATCTTTCTGTTTACATTATGTTCTCAACATGATCAAGGAACTGAAACAAAAGTGATGGCATAAGGATAGGTAGGAGTGGATATATCTATATCTGTAAGGACAGCATGGAATATCTTTGTGAAGGTGAAAATATCCAACATCTTGATTGTCAATATCCTGTTTGTGATATATGATAGTTTTACAAGATATTATGAGGAGGAGACTGGGTAAAGAGTATATGAGGATCTCTTTGTATTATTTCTTTCCTATAATTGCCTGTGAAGCTACAATTATTTCAAAAATAAAAGTCTAAATTAAAAGTAAAGATACATAGCTATGGAGAAGTACAAAAAATAAATAACATTAACCCTGTTTTCACTACCTTGGATTAGTTGCTTTTAATATCTCTATGTTTGTTTATTTTAGGAAACATCAGGCTCATTATATTGAAACCAAATATGTACAAATTACAACAGTAAGTTTAAATATTTATAAAAAGAGATGATGATGATGAAATGGCTGGATCATATTTTAGAATGATAAAATTGAAGATAAATGAACAGATCAATTGATAGCAAAATAAGGATAGATATATATACATATATACAGAGGATGAGTATTTTTATATTTACCTGTACTTTACAGTGTAGCATATTATAATTGCAAAGAAGAATTTAAAGACTAAATCTAATCTTTTTAGCTTTATGACTAACAGAATTAGAAAAGAATTTGAGGAATGTGATTTCAGACTACAGAGGTATAATCATGGGAAAGAGAACTGTGGCATGTTTTAGGAGGCAATCACAGCTGTCAGCTATCACTGTGAATTTGTCAGTACTGAATAGGAGCCTCCTCTAAACTCAGTGCTTCGTTGTTTCATCAGTCCCTTCCAACATTTGATCTTAAATTAACCATGAGATCATACCCAGGTTTGCTTCTTAAACTATTAAATTTACTTTTTCTATTACTACTGAAAGGTATGCTACTCAAATCAGCTAAAGTAAAAAAAGAACTGCAGTGGTTCCATAATAAAAGGAAAGCAAAACTTGTTCCAAGATTTGTATGATTCATCTTTCTCTCCTCTCTGCTTCTACTTGATCTGTGTTATGATCACTCTCCCCTGATTCAGATGGTTCACCTTGACATGGCAAGAGGAAAGAAAGAAGAGAGAGAGAACTCGCCCTTCCCATCTCATTAGGTTTACACTTCAGAAAAGATCTCTGATTGGCCTGACATGGGGAAAAGTCTCACATTTTTTGACACAAGATTGGCCCTATGGCAATCAGATATTATCATTAGTCAGATTTTAGGGCAGAAAAGTTCTGTAAAAATGAGAGGAAGACACACTACATCATTATTCTTGGTTGGATAGCTGCCTTCACTCTGATTTCTAGTTTTGGTTCTTTTATTTTTTTTTTTTTTCCTTTTCTTTTTCAAAATATGGCTAATGTGTTGGCACTAATCATTAAGAAGCTATAAAAAATTATTGAGTACAATATGTATTTGTTGAATTGGATCTCCATTTATATCTATAACTCCTAATTGGTCCATCTGCTAAGAAAGCATATCACATGAGATGGCACCAAAGTTTTACATATTATGTATTTATATATGATATTTACATGATCTCCAAATATAACACATCATCTTCTCCAGTAGGTACTCAAAAAATAACATGGCAAGTAAATAAGTGAACTTGCCAAAAATAAGCATTGCTTGTTATTAATTTGTTACTAAAACTTGATTCTTCAATCTATACTCAAAATGTATGAAGCAGGAGTCATACATTAATACATATTCATATTCTATGACATACAAGCACTTTTCTTTTCCACATTCTTGGAATTAAGCAACTCCTTGAAAGTAGTAATACATTTTACAGATTTTCAGAGTATGTTCAATTTAGTATTTGATAGATATCAGAAAAAAGTAGTTTTAGAAAGTCATATATATGACCTACCTTAGTCTGAACTTAATAGCTCAACTAAGAAGGGTGTGTGTAACACAATAATTAAAAAATCCTATTCTATAGAATACAGAGCTCCATCAACAGAAAACCTTTGAGGACTGGTATTATGGTGTTGGAGAAAACTCTTGAGAATCCCTTGGACTGCAGGGAGCTCCAACCAGTCCATCCTAAAGGAGATCAGTCCTGGGTGTTCATTGGAAGGACTGATGCTGAAGCTGAAATTCCAGTACTTTGGCCACCTCATGCAAAGAGTTGACTCATTGGAAAAGACCCTGATGCTGGGAGGGATTGGGGGCACGAGGAGAAGAGGACGACAGAGGATGAGATGGCTGGATGGCATCACTGACTCGATGGGCATGAGTTTGAGTGAACTCTGGGAGTTGGTGATGGACAGGGAGGCCTGGTGTGCTGTGATTCATGGGTTGCAAAGAGTCGGACACAACTGAGCGACTGAACTGATTTTAGTATTTTAGGCTCAAAATAAAGTAAATACTAACCTTATTGACTAATACTATTACCATTGAAAGTAAATACTATATAACTTAAAATGGGCTTAAAATATGGCCCAGCAATCCCACTCCTGGGCATACACACTGAGGAAACCAGAGCTGAAAGAGACACGTGCACCCCAATGTTCATCGCAGCACTGTTTATAATAGCCAGGACATGGAAGCAACCTAGATGCCCATCAGCAGACGAATGGATAAGGAAGTTGTGGTACATATACACCATGGAATATTACTCAGTCATTAAAAAGAATTCAATTGCATCAGTTCTAATGAGATGGATGAAACTGGAGCCGATTATACCGAGTGAAGAAAATTTAGAATGGGTTTTAAAATAGAAACCTCTGCTACAATGAGTCTTTGCCTATTCAACTCTCTTCCTTATTTCTTCCACTTTCCTTGTATTAAGATTGGATATTATCCTTTCAATGAATTCCAGTAAATTGTTTGGTTACCGATTGTTAAAGAACAAGAATAAAGATAGCCACTTCAAACTAGCAGAAAACAGACATTAAGTGTAAATATCAGAAAGTGTTTACTATCTACATATGATTATTTTACAAGTCTTTTTACTACACAAAAAAAGAAATCTTATTGTTCTTGGCTTTTGAAATGGGGTAAAATTTAATATTTCTAAAATATTTTTTAAAGTACCCTTTCTTTCTGCATCCCTCTCTTTCTTTTCCTTCAGAATTATGTTTCTTTCTTTTCATTTCAATGTTTTGTCACTCGCTTTTAAAAATATTTTATTGGAATATAGTTGCTTTACAATGTGTGTTAGTTTCTATTGTACAGCAAAGTGAATCTGCTAAACATATACATACAGTCTACATTGTGTGGATTTCCTTACCATTTAGGTCACCACAGAGCACTCAGTACAGCTCCTTGTGCTATATAGTAGATTCCATCAGTTATCTATTTTATACATAGTTGTGTACCTATGTCAATCTCAGTCTCCCAGTTCATTCCACTCCCACATTTACCCTTGGTATCCATACATTTTTCCTTTACATCTGTGTTTCTATTTCTGTTTTGTAGCTATGATCATCTACACCAATTATTTCAACTTTCAGATATACTCATTCATATATATTTGTTTTTCTATTTCTGACTTTTTTCACTCTGTATGATAGTCTATGGGTCCATCCATGTCTGCAAACGACCCAATTTCATTCTGTTTTATGGCTGACCAATATTCCATTGTATATATGTACCCCACTTTCTTTATCCATTCCTCTGTTGATGGACCTTTGAGTTGTTTTCCTATCCTGGCTGCTGTATATAGTGCTGCAATGAAATTAGGGTACATGTGTCTTTTTGAATTATGGTTTTCTCAGGCTGTGTGCCCAGTAGTGGGATTACTGAGTCACAAGGTATTTTTATTCTTAGTTTCTTAAGGACTCTCCATTCTGTTCTCCATATTGGCTATATCAATTTGCATTCCCACCAACAGTGCTAGAGGGCACATTTTCTCCAAACCCTGTCCAGCATTTGTTACATATAGATTTTGTTATGATGGCCATTCTGACTTGTGTGAAATGACATCTCAATGTAGTTTTATTTACATTTCTCTAATAACGAGCGATGTTGAGCTTCTTTTCGTGTTTTAGTTGGCCATCTGTATGCCTTCTTTGGAGGAATAGCACTTTTAGAATGGATTATGAATGAGTATAATACAGATTTTACTTAAGTAACTTAAAACTGAAGAATAATTTTAGTTAACATTTGAGTTGACTAATCATATATTTGAATGAAAGATAAATATAGCCTGAATTTATACATAATTACCATTCAATTGCATCAATAATGCTAATATCATTGCTGTTGTTTATTGTTCAGTTGCTCAGCCATGTCTGACTGTTTGCTGATTAACTCATGTCTGACTGCAGCATTCCAGGCTTCCTTGATATTCACCATCTCCTGGAGTTTGCTCAAATTCGTGCCCATTGAGTTGGTGATGCCATCCAACCATCTCATCCTCTATTGTCCCCTTCTCCTCCTGCCTTCAATGTTTCCCAGCATCAGGGTCTTTTTCAGTGAGTCAGCTCTTCACATCAAATGGCCAAAATATTGGAGCTTCAGCTTCAGAATCAGTCATTTCAATGAATGATGTATAGTAGACTTTAGAAGCAAGTGGATATAATAAAAATAATATGGCTAATATTCATTAATGGTTTGTTATAAACTAAATGCTAGTCTTTGTGCATTAAATATATTAGTAAACAGGCTGGCTACAGAGTCTGTTCTATGCTATAAGCTCATCTAAGTGTCATGTATATTAAAATATTCAAACTCTTGAAAAGAATAAAAATATATTTTAAATTAATTAAACTAATAGTTCAGGTATTTAAATTAATTACTTAAATTATTTGACTAATAGTTTTATATTATTTTTAAATGATCCAGGCCTTTAGTTAAAATAAAAGCAATACAACCTTATGGCTCTTGTTGTTTATAGTTAATCAACTGATTTACTACTACCTATACTGGCTGAATTACACATATACCATTTATGGATATTCCTATTAAGCAAAACATTTTCTTTTTCTTATCTTTTTGTTTTATCACCTGACTTCAATCTTTTGTTTATTGTGTGTGTGCTGTGCCATCCTAAGTCATTTCAATATGTCCAACTCTGTGCGACCATATGAATCATAGTCTGCCTCTCTGTCCATGGGATTCTCCAGGCAAGAATAATGGAGTGGGTTGTCATTTCCTTCTTCAGGGGAACTTCTTGACCCAGGGATTGAACCTCTGTCTCTTAAGCCTTCTGCATTGGCATCCAGGTTATTTACCACTAGTGCCGCCTATTATGTGTGTATTTTTATTAAAATATTCTATAGTGCAGAAGATTTTCCCTCATATCTTGGTTATTCCCCCAAAATACAGTTCTTCCTCTTTGTTTTTCTTTGCCCCTTCTTTTATCTGCTTTCAATCCTTCTTTCTTTCTTTCTGTTTGCATAAACTTAGCATTATCTTTATGGTGTTATTTTTCAATCTGATGCTACTTCATAAAGCCAATTCTGTCCACACAGATGATTGGCTGTGATATAGTGTAAGGGATTCTCCTTAACTCCCATCCCACCACATCTGAGACCTCTCATCAGAAACTCTTACATAGTCTAAGAGCTGTATTTCACCCGCAAACATGTGGCCTTAAAGTAGAAATATAAGTTCCACAAAGTGTGGGAAACGGCTTTAGAATCACTGAGAGCTGCTGTCTTTTGAAATTATATTATAGATATTGAGCAGGTTTATGTTGTGTGTGCTCAGTGCTCAATCCCTCAGTCATGCCTAATTCTTGATGAACACGTATGGACTGTAGCCCATCAGGCTCCCCTGTCCATGGATTTTTCTAGGCAAGAATACTGGAGTGGGATGCATTTCCTCCTTCAGTGGATCTTCCTGACCCAGGGATCAAACTGCATTTCTTGCATCTCCTGCATCGACAGGCAGATTCTTTAACACTGAGTTAAAAAGTTTATTTTATGATTTACAAATGAGGAAATTCAGCCACAGTAAACTCTTGAACATTCTCATACTGCTAATAACTGTGGGAGTTGAGATTTTAAACTCAGTTTTCTAGATAAAGATTCAACTATCTTCCCACCATAATACACTTTGTATTAGACAGAGATAGAAAAGATAAAGATCTTAAAAGATAAAGTTAGAATCATAAATGGGAGGTTAATGAGGCAAGAAAAATACTGCAAGAGCAAAACATGAGCACAATCCTACTCACACATACTGACATCCCACAAAAGTTCAACAACAAACTCAAAGTCCACGTAGATCTGGCAGCACTCCAGCCTAAACTTTAATTCAGTAATAACATTCTGTGCTAGACCTTTAGCAAATTTATAGCTGAGGCACATTTATTTTTGAGTTTCTAGCCAAGTTAGTCTAGGCATTCAATAAAGGTCAATAAAATTGAACTAAGAACTTTATTGGAATGAACACATTTAGTATTTGAACAGGGTTTGTGAACAGCAAGTTTGAGCAATCATTCACTCAGGCGCCTGGACTATCTGATCATTTATTCTAACTTGTTAATCATCACCCACTGGGGAGATGAGTACATCTTTGGATACATCACTCCATCTTCACTCTCTCCAGCTTCTAAGTGAGAAGTAGACAGTCTTAAGTAGCTAAACCCAAAATTCCCCAAGCTACATTAAAGGTACAATTCTGAGTGCAAACTGGTTTTACCAATAGGCTGCCACATTTTGAGATTTTGAAAGCAGAAGTTATCTAGAGTCTATTTTTAATCCACTATTTTTTTTGTTGTTGTTGATAAACAAAATAGTAGAAATAGGAAGTACTCTTCAAGGGGCTTCCATCATACATTCTTCAGCTTCTAGAGCATGTTACAAAACAACAAAATGGTGACAGGTTGTTGATCTGACATCTAAATCCCTAGATCATGACTGTAATTGTAGTACTTTCCTGATTTCAGCATAGTTTTCTCTAGCAGTAACTTCAGCATCTATTTATTAGCTCATAACAAATCTCTCTTCGGTGAGTCAGTTCATTTTGCTCTCAGTGTCATTCCTGAAGGCTCAGTTTAAAAATCTACTTCCCAATATTTTAAGCACACAACACTTTGTATTAGATGACTTCCTATTTAAACTAATTAATATTTTCTTTTTTTCCTTGACTTTAACTGGTATAACCTTTTTATGAATATTTAGTAATGAGATTATTAACAGCATTCAATAGATAAAATGACTTTTTAAAAAATGAAATTACTTTAATTAGTTTAATAATGGTTACCAATGCACAATAGAGTTGCCCATGATCTCTTGATAATTTAAACTACTGACTGCCAATGGTTTAGTTTGCCTTTATGGATTTTTCTGCTTCCATTCCAATGGCAAATTAGGACATTTTTGCTTTAATATATTTCTCTAAAGCTTTGAGAATTGTATTTTATAACTGAAGAAAAATGTCTACTAAAATGTGTTGTAAGCTTTATACATATAGTGAATTTCAGTGAGTAATAAGTATAGATTAAAAAAAACACTTTTGTAAGATATTAAGAAAAATTAATTTGCTTTGAAATGATTTGTTCACTTTTTGATTAAAAAGAAGCTTTCTTTATTATTGGCTGCCTGAAAATGTAGAGAAATTTTGCAGGCCATTTATTAAAAAATATTTTATAACATGGAACTTCTATCTCATTCCTGAAAATATTTTATGGATCAAGTTTGCTTTTTAATTCATTCTTGCTTCTAATTTATAATACTGTTGTTTTATTGTATGACTCTTTGCAACCCAATGAACTGCAGTTGCAGTTCATGGGTCACAGTCAGACTCTCTTTGTGACCTGTCCTTCAATATCTCCTGGAGTTTGCTCAAACTCATGTTCATTGAGTCAGTGATGCCATCCAACCATTTCATCCTCTATTGCCCCATTCCTCATGCCCTCAATCTTTCCCACCATCAAGGTCTTTTCCAATGAGTCAGCTCTTCACAATAGGTGGCCAAAGTATTGGAGTTTCAGCATCAGTCCTTCCAATGAGCATTCAGGACTGATTTTCTTTAGGATTGACTGGTTTGATCCCCCAGCACCACAATTGGAAAGCATCAAGACTTTGGTGCTCAGCCTTATTTATAGTCTAACTCTCATATCTATACACAATTATTTATATTACTCCTCTTTTGTATTTTACACTGTTTTAAACTTCTTTGAAAACATTATGGTTAAATTAACAGATAAACAGCTTCTACTGAAAACTCACCCCTTCATATAGTTATGAATTCATAGATGCACCCAACAACAAAAAAATATTTTTATAGCTGTTTCTGTGAATAGTACAGAGTACCAAAGCTATGTGTATAGAAAGTAAAACTCTAAAGTATTTCGAATAATGAAATATTTCATGACTAAGATGAGCTTTGTAAAGTTCTATCCTGCTGTATTTTCTCTTATATGCAGAGTACATAATGAGAGATGCTGGACTGGATGACTCACAAGGTGGAATCAAGATTGCTAGGAGAAATACCACCAACCTCAGGTATACAGATGCCACTCTAATGGCATAGAGTGAAGAGGAACTAAAGAGCCTCTTGATGATGGTGTAAAAGCTGGCTTAGAACTCAGCATTCAGAAAATTAAGATCAGGGCATCTGGTCCCAAAACTTCATGGCAAATAGATAGGGGAAAAGTGGAAACAGTGACAGATTCTATTTTCTTGGGCTCTAAGGTCATTGTGGACAGTAACTGCAGCCATGAAATGAAAAGACACTTGCTCCTTAAAAGAAAGTCATGACAAACCTAGACAGTGTATTATTACAAAGCAGAGACATCATTTTGTGGACAAAGGATCATCTAGTCAAAGCTATGTTCTTTCCAGTAGTCTTGTATGTATGTGAGAGTTGGACCATAAAGAAGGATGAGCATCAAAGAACTGATGCTTTTGAATCATGGTGCTAGAGAAGACTCTTGAGAATCCCTTGGGCTGCAAGGAGATTAAACTAGTCAATCCTAAAGGAAATCAACCCTGAATATTCATTGGAAGGACTGGTGCTGAAGCTGATGCTCTAATACTTTGGCCACCTGATGTGAAGAACTGATTCTTTGGGAAAGACCATGATGCTGAGAAAGATTGAGGGCAAAGCAGAGAAGGGGGCAACAGAGAGTGAGATGATTGGATGGCATCACCAACTCAATGAACATGAGTTTGAGCAAACACTAAGTGATAGTGAAGGACAGGGAAGCCTGGCGTGCTGCAGTTCATGGTGTCACAAAGAGTTGAATCTCACTTAACAACTGAACAACAACCATTACAAGTAAGAAACAAGTTTCTAATACTTCTCTCACAGGTCAATATATTCTTACACTTTGATAATTCTGAATTTATTTTATTATAAATATAAATGATGACTTAAACTTTAACACTGACATTAAAGCAAGCAAGCAATAAACAATTTCTTATTATTTTCCTATTAATGGTCCAGAGTTCTATAATGGAAAATCATAAGAAAAATCATCTATTAATTCTATCTTTATAATTTTATTTTCTAATGTAATTTATACATTTAATGTAACTTGTGATTAATTCAATAAGCATTTACTGAAAAGTCTAGCATTTGTCATAATCAGGCTAGGATCTAGAACTTGAAAATGGCAAAATATGACCCTGACCTGGAGGAACTTCCAATATAGTAGTGAAACAGGAAGGGCAAAAATTAATTGTCAGAAAACTGGATAAAGTATAAGAAATGATGAGGTTCTGATAAGTTATATATTTTTCTGGCTTAAGTTCGTGAAAGTGTTTTATGAGCAGCCTTTAAAAAGAAAAGATTTTTCTCAGGTACTTTGTGCTTTAGAGCACACACCAGAGAGTTAAGTTTAGTCAGTGCTCATATATGCCAATCCTTCCATTGAGACAATTTACCTTCTTTAAATAGGCTACATAAATGTGACTTGGATAATAATCCATGGAAATACTAATTGTTATCTGTCAGGACTATCTGTCAGTAATCAGGAATCTCAAGCAGATTTTTTGTTTCTACATCCAGGCAGACATATTTACACCCTCCCTCTTTCCCCTCTCCTGACAGACAGACACACACAGTTTTAGGTTCTGATTTCTGATATTCATAGCCTTACTAAGCAAGACAGAATGAGTTAAAAACGATAGGCAGGATTGCAGTTTTGCTTGTAAACACATAGACAACAACTACAATTAACTTAGACATGATCAGTTCAGTTCAGTCACAGTCTTGTCCAACTCCTCGTGATTCCCCCAGTCATACTGCTATGAATATGTTTTATATAATACTATTATTGACTAAATATATCTGCTACCAGTCAGTCAGTCTGTTCAGTCAGTCATGTCCGACTCTTTGCAACCCCACTGACTGCAGCACGCCAGGCCTCCCTGTCCATCACCAACTCCCAGAGTTTACCTAAACTCATGTCCATTGAGTCAGTGATGCCATCCAACCATCTCATCCTCTGCTGTCCCCTTCTCCTCCTGCCTTCAATCTTTCCCAGCATCAGGGTATTCTCAAATGAGTCAGCTCTTTGCATCAAGTGGCCAAAGTATTGGAGTATCAACTTCAACATCAGTCCCTCCAATGAACACTCAGAACTGATATCCTTTAGCATGGACTAGTTGGATCTCCTTGCAGTTCAAGGGACTCTCAAGAGTCTTCTCCAACACCACAGCTCAAAAGCATCAATTCTTTGGGGCTCAGCTTTCTTTACAGTCCAACTCACATCCATACATGACTACTGGAAAAACTATAGCCTTGATGAACTTTTGATGGCAAAGTAATGTCTCTGCTTTTTAATATGCTGTCTAGGTTGGTTATAATTTTTCTTCCAAGGAGTACACATCTTTTAATTTCATGGCTGCCATCACAATCTGCAGTGATTTTGAAGCCCAGAAAAATAAAGTCAGCCACGTTTCCACTATTTCCCCATCCATTTGCCATGAAGTGATGGAACCGAATGCCATGATCTTAGTTTTCTGACGAGTTTTAAGCCAATCTTTTCACTCTCCTCTTTCACTTCCATCAAGAGGCTTTTTAGTTCTTCTTTGCTTTCTTCCAAAAGACAGTGTCATCTGCATATCTGAAGTTATTGATATTTCTTCCAGCAATCTTGATTCCAGCTTGTGCTTCATTCAGTCCAGTGTTTCTCATGATGTACTCTGCATATAAGTTAAATAAGCAGGGTGAAAATATTCAGCCTTGACATACTCCTTTTCCTATTTGGAACCAGTCTGTTGTTTCATGTCCAGTTCTAACTGCTTCTTCCTGACCTGCATACAGAGTTCTCAAAAGGCAGGTCAGGTGATCTGGTATTCCCATCTCTTTTAGAAATTTCCACAGCTTATTGTGATCCACACAGTCAAAGGCTTTGGCATAGTCAATAAAGCAGAACTAGATGTTTTTCTGGAACTTTCTTGCTTTTTCAATGATCCAGCAGATATTGGCAATTTGATCTCTGGCTCCTTTGCCTTTTCTAAAACCAGCTTGAACATCTGAAAGTTCACGGTTCACATATTGCTAAAGCCTGGCTTGGAAAATCTTGAGCATTACTTCACTAGCATGTGAGATGAGTGCAATTGTGTGCACTTTGGCATTTCCTTTCTTTGGGATTAGAATAAAAACTGACCTTTTCCAGTGCTGTGGCCATTGATGAGTTTTCCAAATTTGCTGACATATTGAGTGCAGCACTTTCA
Source organism: Muntiacus reevesi (assembly GCF_963930625.1). Taxonomy (NCBI): domain Eukaryota; kingdom Metazoa; phylum Chordata; class Mammalia; order Artiodactyla; family Cervidae; genus Muntiacus; species Muntiacus reevesi. The sequence goes on along the minus strand of NC_089256.1, from coordinate 3,770,516 downwards.
CAGCATCATCTTTTAGGAATGAAATAGCTCAACTGGAATTCCATCACCTGATAGATTGATACAAAAAAATCTCCTTTGTTGCATATGTAAATCATGCAACAGTTAGCTATGATAATACAATCTATTACTTGACATATATACATAAATGAAAAAAGAGGATTTAATTGAAAAATATTTTAAGAGAAAGCAAATATTGCCAACTTTGAGTATTTTCTGAAGATTTAATGTCTAGAAATAGCCTGAAAGCAAGTACTAAGATGTCTTTTAATTTAAGGGAGGAGTTAAAGGAAGAAACTTGAAAACATTGTCTTCATAATAACTTTATGAGACCAGTCATTGGTAATCTTGGATAAATGAAGTAAAGGAGGAAAAGCCAGTCCATTACTTTCAGCAAGATATGAAAATGGCCTCCTTTCTTTTTCACTTTCTTCACTACCATCCTGAAAACACATATATCAAGATAAAATAACAACTTTGAAATAATAGAGTAATACTTGGAAGAGCTTATTATTTAATTATTGTAATATGATAACCAAGAAAAAATTAAAGTTTTAGTGAAAATCCAGATGAATGACAATTAATTTCATGAAGTTTACAATAATGATTGTATGAGATATGGATTATAGGTATTTGAGCATTATATTTTGAGATTAGTATGTAAATATATCTGGTTAGAACAATAAATATTAATGTTGTCCAATTGAATAGTATCAAGAAAATTTCATAAACATTAATTAAGTAATTTAACAAAGCATAATTGTTTTCTGATGCTATAAAATGGGTGAGACCATCCCAGAAATGGCCAGAATACTTTACTAGCATCAACAGAGGAGTAGTCTAATTTGCATATTCATAAAATCTTCAGTCTGATTTGTGGCTGTAGAAAAATTGTTGTCTATGCATTAATCATATTTAGGATCACATATAGCCAGACAACAAACATCTGAAAAGTCACATTCTTTGGAGGGTAAATCACCAAAGCAGAGCCCTCCCATATAGCATTTATGGTTCCAATTTAATTGCTGTCATGGTAGGGGTGCATGATGGGTCCCCTGCTCTCTCAACTTGAAGCTTTATTCTCTAGCCTGAGTAGAGCAAATTCATGGGTCATTGTCCACAGTGCTGGCATAATAGCTTTCAAGGCGAGAAAGCACATCTATATTTTTAAGGCAATAGATGCATTATCAGAAGGATCCTTAGGAATGGGTGTATTAACAGGAAGGATTACTCTATACAAACTGAACACTTTATTAATGTATATACTTATTATGTTTGACTATTTCTATAGTAAATATAAAAAAGAGATTTCCCAGGTGACTCAGTGGTAAAGAATCAACTTGCCAATGCATGAGATGCAGGAGATGTGGGTTCAGATCCCTGGGTCAGGAAGATCTGGAAGAAGAAATAGCAACCTACTCCAGTATTTTTGCCTGGGGAATCCCATGGACAGAGGAGCCTGGTGGGTTACAGTCCATGGGGTCACAAAGTGTCGGACACAAATGAGCAACTGAGCGCACGCGCACGTGCGCGCGCGCGCGCGCACACACACACACACACACACACAATTATAAACAAAAGAACTCCTGTGTTCAGTTTTCACTTTACAACTAAGCCAACAGAGTGAATGTGCCATAGTTTGTTATAGGTCTTAGCCTTCCTTACCAAGGCTTTGAAAGAGATCTTGCTTCTAATAGTTGTTCAACTCATTCAGAAATTAAAAATAAAATATTAATACAAAAATAATTCTGAAATATTTGACACTAAGCAACGATTATAACCTTCATGACTTCTCAATGTTTTGTGTCAGTAGAGAAAGAAAAATATGTACAGATGGAAAAGAAAAAAGTAAAATTCTTCTGATGCAAAGATAATAAGATTATCCACTAACTACTAAAATAATTGAGTCTTATAAGCTCACATAAGATCACTATATAAAAATTAATCATATTGCTATAAGGTGACAACAATATTGGAACTTGAAATTTAACAGAATGTGATTTAAAATATTACCAAAAGCGTGAAATTCTTAATGACACATTTCAAAAAATACATTCAAGTACTGTACTTTGAAAACTATGATGATTTACTGAGAGAAATTAAATAAGATCTAAATAAATGAAGATATACCACATTCATGATTTGGAAACTTCAATGTTCTTAAGAGGCTAATTCCTTCCAAATTAATCTGCAGATCTATTGCATCCAAAAATCAAAATTCCAACACACCTTTTCAAGATAGAAATTTTCACATATAAAATTTTCATGCAAATATCCACGAATTAAAATAGTTAAAGTAGTCAAACAATTTTGAGATTAACAAAATTAGAATTATCACATTATCTGATTTATTAAACTACATGAAAAGGGTGTGTTATTGGCAAATCATTAGAATAGGTCAATAGAATATGATGAATCTAGAATTAATCCCAATCATGTCTGGTCAATTGATATTTGACATAGGGTCAAAGTATTCTAATAGAGAAAAGACAGTTTTGTTTTGTTTTTCCCCCAACAAATAGCACTGGGGAAATTACATAGCTTTACGTTAAAAAAAAAAAAAATGAACCTTGATCATTTATTCCTGCTATAATAAATAATTAAATCAAAACCTATCCTAAACCTAAATATAACAGTTAAAGCTACATTACTTCTAGAGGAACACATGGTAGGAAATATCTGTGACCATTTGTAAAGAAAAGATTTCTTCAATAGCATGCAAACATACAAGCTATAACAAGGAAAAAAAAGCCATGTATATTTAAGCTTCTGTTTTTTAAAGACAATATTGAAAAGAGAGACTGGGAAAATATTTTCAAAACTCATTTCTGTTAAAGAACTGAAGGAAATCTTAAAACTCAATGATATAAAGAAAATGTCACAGTGGACAAAAGTTTTGAGTAGCACATCACCAAAGAAGATTTATGATTGCTCATAAACACAAAAAAGAAGCTCAGAAACATTAGTCATCAACAAAAGGCAAAATAAATTGCTAATAATAAACCACCACACACCCATTAGAATGGCTAAAACATAAATGAACAAAATAACAACTTCAAGAAATGACAAGTGCTGACAATGATAAAGGAGAGAAGCTAGAAATCTCATGTATTACTGGTGGGAACACAAATGATACACTATTTTGGGGAAAAAAAGTTTCCAATTTCATACAAACACTATAAGGCACTGTAAATCTACTACTAGGTATGCACCTAAGAGAAACAAAAATTTATGTTCACACAAAAACTTATATGGCAGTCCATGAGCTTTACTCATAATTGTCTAGAATTGGACAGAAATATTGTGTGATTCCATTTATGTGATATCCCCTAAAATTTAAACATATTAGGCTAGAACAGAAGCTGGGGTGGAAGTTAACTATAAAGGTGTCACACAAGGAAATTTTAGGGTGATACAACTCTTCTGGATAGTGGTGATAATTTTACAATCTGAGCTCAAGATTTGACTCAATATATTTTCCAAAACTCACAGAAGTGTACACCACAAAGAATACACTTTGCTGCACAAATGTTTAAACCAAGTCATTTGAAAGTATCACAAGAATGAATACGTACTGTGAAAAGTGAGGCAATTATAAATATAAAATAAATCCCATGAAAAAGTGGAAATAAAATAGCTGACACAAGTAACTGAAAAACAGTGTCTTAACTGGATACTGTGAGGTGAAAGGCAAAAAATAAGTGTGCATAAATACTGTATTCTAGTCTTTTTTTTTTTCCTTAAAGAAGTACTATATACTGGGGTTGAGGACATAAGTAAAAAAAGAAAGTAAATATTATGAGCTAATTTCCTTACTGTCTTGGAAAGAAGTTAAAAATAAGCTCGCAAGAAAGAGGTCAGGTTAGAATCAGCCCTGTGTTATTGGATTAGAATAGGTATCAGTGTCAACTAATGTTTAACTTAATATATATGCAGATGGATAGACACAGAATTAAATGTAGAATATTTTACACGCAAGATGTAGTATCCTCATTTTACTTTCTAGCTTTGTCTCTTCAGGCAAATTAGAAGCAATGACATGCAAGTAGCAACAGACACAGATAATGCCCATTGTTTTTGTTTCCAAATGTGATTATCCAAGAGAAGGAAGCAAAGCTCTACAGATAAATGTCTATTTCCGAAGTGAGGCAAAGAAAATACAAGATGAACCCAGAACTTCTCATAAGGCCAAAAAGTAAGAAAGTGCTTACAAATAAAATTGGGGTCAAGTCAAAAAGACACAGAAACTAAGTAGAAAGTATGCCCAATGGCCAAACCTAGAACCATGCAAACACACACACACACACAAATTATATTATTATATAGAATATTAAAAATCAATAATGTTGATATAAATAAATGATTGAGTATATAAGTGGTAAACAGCACACCTTTCTTCAAAAATAAATCCAAATTATAAATGTGGTAATGATGAGAAAAAAGAGAAACTCACCCTTTGAATACCACATCAATAATAATAGGCAAGAGGAACATGTGAATCCTAAAATACAAGGGTGAAAATTTAAGGAGAAATAGGATATTTGCATTGTCTCAAATTATTTCTTCCAAAACATGAATTAATTATAGTAGTTATTTCAATATATGTAGAAACTCTTATACTCTTCCTTCCAATAAGTGGAACTTCATGTCTGTCCACTTGAGTATAGGCCAGACTTCTAACAATTCTAAATATGTATTTCTAACAAGTAACATGGAGAGTGAAAAAAACTAGCAGACACTATCGCTACCAAGTGGTCAAAATGCATCTTGTCAGTAAAAAGTCACGATAATATAACTTGCTCTTTGTTACGGTGTAACAGAAAAGGCATTTACTTCTTCAATACCCTTCTCCAAACTATAAAACCCTCATCTAATCATTAGAAAGCATCAGAGTCCCAAGCTGGGGAACATTATTCAAACACTCTGACCAACAGTCCATAAAAGTATATTACTGGACAAATGGAGAATCAGAATAATCTGTGATTTTTAAATTATAAAAATATTAATTTACTAATTTTGATAACTGTACCATAATTACACATGATCTTAACATTAAGGGAACCTGGGTGAGGGTATATGAATGCATAAGTGCTCAGTCACTCAGTCATGTTCAACTCTTTGCAATCCCACGGACTATAGGCTGCCAGGCTCCTCTGTCCATGGGATTTCTCTGGCAAGAATACTGGAGTGGGTTGCCATTTCCTTCTTCAAGGGATCTGCCCCACCCAGGGATGGAACCCACATCTCCTGCATCTCCTCCATTTTACAGGCACATTCTTTACTGTTGAGCCGCTTGGGAAGCCCTGAAGGGTGTATAGGAGCTTATTTATTGTGGTAGTACTTAACAGTTGTGAAAACAGCATAAATGTCCATTAACAAATGTATTGAAAATGTGATATAGACATACATTGAAATACTTTTCAATCTTAAAAAAGAATGAAATTCTGCAATATGCAACAACATGGATGAACCTTGAGAACATTATGTTAAGTGAAATAAACCAGTAACAGAAAGATACTGTATGATTAAGCTCTTAAGCATATGATTAAGTTCTAAAGATGTGCTATACAAGATTGCTATATGTACAATATTACATACATAGGCAACAGTAAAAACTGTACACTTAGCAAAGTTAAGAGGGTAGATCTTATTTCAAATATTCTTTTCACAATAAGATAAAATGTGTAAAAATCAGTTACCTTAACCCAAATAAGATTTCATTAATTTTGTCAGTTTGTAAAGCTTGTGGAAGTTAACTCACTTGAAGGGGAAATATCTGACTGTTAGTACTTTTGAAGATTCAGTTAAAATGGTTTGAATGAAGATAAATATTATGATTTCAGATTAAATAACAGGTCTTATTAAATCATAAATTATATACAGGAGAAATGTACTTTCATTTTCCCTGGATCACTCATAATTTATAAATGAACCCTTAAAAATAAGTTTCCCACTATAATTATTAAGTTTAAACCACAAAAATTTACATATAAACTGAATTTAAACTGCAAAATTTGTTAGAAAACTAATATTTAATTCTGAAAGATTTCAATTTAGCAACATGTGCTCTCTTTATTGCCCTTCATTAATTAAAATTTTAAAATAGTTGAACTTTATAAAACTGCTCTTTAAAACAATATAGGGTCTTATAGTAACCATAGACTATTTTATAAAGGGTTTTCTAATTGTATGTTGTAATTTTGTTGAAATCATTTGAAATTATCTAATGACTATATCTACAAATTGATTACAGAATATTTCAGCTTTTAAAGATTTGTGGAAATCACAATTATTAAAGACAAGCATACAAAGAGGAAGCCATTGAATGCTATTCATTTAAAATCAATGGAGAAATTTGGAAAAAATAAATTATGAGTACTCAAGTGATTTTTTAAAATTTTTTGTGTTTTAATTCTGTCATTGAATTTTGAAATGACTTGTCAGGACATTTTTACATGGACCTTTTTATTTGGGTAGAGTCATATTCTGAACCAAAGCATAAAGATCAAGAAAGCTTACTATATTTTAACATTTAAGTTAAAAAACTAAATATTAAATACAAATAACTTATTGGATGATCTACTTCTTGAAAAATATTATTTGAAGAAATACTCTAGGGGTTAGATTATTTATAAAGCTCATTAAAAATATACATAGAAGCTATCCTGGAATTAATACAGTATTTTCTAAGCTTACCTGGTACTCAGCTATTATAAAAAGCATATTTCTCTCATTTAAAAATACCATAGGAGACTTATTTTCAAATTACACATATAATGTGCATGTAAGCAAGGTTGAAAATATAAAAATGCACCAAAAAGAAATACTAGTGATCAAAAACACTACAAGAGATAAGAAAACTGACTTTGATGTAGAACAAAGTTGTAGTAGAACAAAGACTGACAAAAGCAGAACAGAATATCCAAGCACAATGGGAAAACTACCAAAGGTGTGATGCATGCATAATGGGAATACTAGAAAGAGGGGAAGGAATAAAATAAATATTTGAAACTGAGAATTTTGTCATATAAGTCATTGATCCACAGATCCTTGAAACTTAGAGAATACCAAGCAGAACAAATGAAAAAAAAAAAAAAAGAGACCTACAACTTGGTATATCATCTCCAAACTACAGAAAATAAAATATTAAATAAACAAAAATAAATCTGAAGGAAGACAAGGGTAGGGAGGGGGCATACTTTATGTAAAGAAAAACAAAGATAAGAATTATATCTTTGTTAGATACCATGCAAACAAGAAGAGAGTGGAGTGAAATATATAAACTGTTGAGAGAAGAAAAATTCTACCTAAAACTCTGTATGCTATGCAATTATCCTTCAAAAGTGAAGGGGAAATAAAGACTTTAGCAAACAGAAATTGAAGGAATTTCTTCTCATTAGACTTACCTTGCAAGAAATATTAGAGAAATTGTTAAGAGGGAAATATTTAAATGCTAAAGCAGTTTTTTAGAGGGAAAGAAAATAAGAAGTTAGAATTTCATGTCCACATTAAGTAAGAAAGAGAACTATAGAAACAATGAGAGTGAAATTAAAACATCTTTCATATTCTTCATTGATCTAATAGATAACACTTTGCATGAAATAATAATATGAAAATATATTCAATATTGTATACTTTTTTATATAGCTGTACAAAGGTAAACATTAAAATTTAAGGAAAAAAGGAAAGTACCGCTTGATTGCTGTCAGCTTAACTATAGGTTAAGTTATAGGTAACCCTTCCCTGGTTAAAGCGCCTGCCTGCAATTAGGGAGACCTGGGTTCAATCCCTGGGTCGGGAAGATTCCCTGGAGAAGGAAATGGCAACCCACTCCAGTATTCTTGCCAGGAGAATCCCATGGACAGAGGAGCCTGGTGGGCTACAGTCCATGGGGTCGCAAAGAGTCGGACAGACTGAGAGACTTCACTTTCACTATCATAGGTAACCCACAAGTGGGTTCCTATTGAACATAAATTATTTTCTTGCTCAAATTGCTCCACCTTTGACCATTGGGAGCTCTTTCTGCTGGCTCCTCTGACATTTTGACATACTCTATAGTTTTTTTGTTTGTTTGTTTGTTTGTTTTTATCACTTCCTTACTCTCTGACATTAGAAGTTGCCCAGCCCTGTGTGTGTGCTAAGTCATTTCAGTCATGTCCAGCTCTTTGTGACCATAAACTGTAGCCTGCCCGGCTTCTCTGTCCATGGAATTCTCCAGGCAAGAATGCTAGAGTGGGTTGCCATTCCCTTCTCCAGGGGTTCGTCCTGACCCAGGGATCAAACCCGCATCCCCTGCATTGGGAGACTGATTATCACTAGCGCCACCTGGGAAGCTGACCCCAGCCCTAGAATCCAGCCATTTATTCAAGGAGTCTTGGTTCCTTTCGTTGTTGAATAGTATTAGAAACCAAGATCTGGCCACTTCGTCTGTTTATTCTTATTAGAGTTCCCTTTCTTCTAGGAAGTCTCAACTAACGGACTAAGGAAATACAATCTTAGTATTGTGAAATATTGGGAGATACTGTGGTTTCAGTTCCAGAGTACCACAATAAAGTGAATATCACAATAAAATGATTCACATAAAGTTTTTAGTTTTCCATTGTATATAAATTTTATGTTTACATTCTACTGCAGTCTATAAAGTATGCAATAACATTATGTCTAATTAAACAATGTACATACCTTAATTTAAAAATAGTTTTATTGATAAAAAATGCTAACCATTATCTGAGCCTTCAATGAGTTGTAATCTTTTTGTAATAGTAACATCAGAAATCATTGACCACAGATAACCATAGCAAATATAATAATAATTTGTAAAGCTTGAAATATTGTGAGAATCACCAAAAATGCAACACAGTTGAAGTGAGCAAATGGCATTGGGAAAACAGGGCCAACAGGCTTGTTTGTTGCAGAGTTACTGCAAACCTTAGATTTGTAAAAAATATATTATCTTCAGTGCATGATAAAGCAAAGTGTAATAAAACAAGGTACACTTGTATACATGTGTACACTAATCCATGTATGTGTACATATAAAATATTTTGATAAATGTATATGTATATATATATCTATCTGTATCTGTATTAAGCTAAAATGAGTTCATACTGATGTTGCCAAATCTAATCCATTAGTAAATGAATCACTCTTCCCTTGCTCCTTCTTTACCCTCTTAGTTCAACACTGAGAGATTTCACTCTAACTATGTGCCAACTATTTATTTAATTATTCAATTCTGTTTATCTGATGGGTCCAAGAAAAGTACTAGATTTTCAGTTTGTTCCACTTTTTCTTATTATAAGCAAGAAGAAGCAACTTTCAAGTTCACTCGTTCAACTAAAAACAGAAGTGCTGTGAACATGTTTCTACATGTTTCCAGGTCAGTGTATACACAAATGTAGGGAACCTGGGTTATCAAAATTCCCTGCTGCTGCATTCTGAATTCCACTGCTCTGTTGTGCTGATGCCAAGCTTTCTTATCAGTGTCTCCTATACGGGAGAGATACTGGAGCAGGTTGCCATTTCCTTCTCCAGGGAATCTTCTTCAGGGGATCTTCCTGACCCAGGGATGGAACCCGCATCTCTTTCATCTTCTGCACTTTCAGGCAGATTCTTTACACTGAGTCACCTGGGTCGATGGTGTATCCTACCCAATAACTGAATGCAGCAGGATTGTAAGGCAGAAACATTCCTGGGAGACATATGACTACTTGAAGGCAACTGTGGCTCAAGAACTATCTGACAACTTGGTTGAAGCTTCTTTGAACTCTTCCATCCAACTTCTTTCCCTTGCTGCACTGAAGGTCAAATTCACATCAGTCTGTCAGGTCTTCCAGCCTTGACTCCCTCCCTACTTTCTGTCACACAGGAGTCTCCATTAATAAAATCCTTGCACATTATATCCTTCTTGACATCTGTTTTTCAGAGGACCCCCTATAATAGTCTAATTTGGGGACAGTGTCTGCCCCCACTTGCAGTATGCATATTGAGAATCACTAGTTTTAGGAATTATATACTATCATATCACTGCAACATCCAAAAGGGTAAGGCAAACATGTGCATTGAAAATATGAAGGTTGAATGAACATAAGTATATGTGCATTACAAATATTTGGTTAGTTCAGTGGCTATGAATTTTGTAGCCCTTCTAGGTAATGTGGCCTTCTCAGGCCACTTCTCAGGTGGCACAGTGATAATCTGTCTGCCAAACAGGAGATACAAGTTCAATCCCTGGGTCAGGAAGATCTCCTGGAGGAGAAAATGGCAACCCACTCCAGTATTTTTGTCTGGTAAAGTCCATGGACAGAGGAGACTGGTGGGCTCTAGTCCTTGAAGTCACAAAGAGAGAAAACTGAGCAACTGAGCATGCATGCAATCATGCACAGGTTGATGTAAGGACCTGTACTGAACACTCCCTGAGGCCAGATAAAGTGCCTTTCAAAGAAAAGATAAATAAATAAAATTAAAAGGGAAAGAGAAAAAAACAAAGAAAATTGCATTCTGTTTTTGCATTGTATATAGAAAATCTATATGATTTTATAAATACATACTGGCTCAAAATTCACAGTTTTAGAAAAAATGTTAGAAGTTGTTAAGTGCAACCCTATATACAGGGTTAAATTAAGTAAAATTTATAAGTAAATAAGTAAAATTTATAAGATAAGTGCTGTGCTTAGTTGCTCAATCTTGTCTGACTCTTTGGAACCCCATGGACTGCAGTCTTCCAGGCTCCTCTGTCCATAACACTTTCCAGGCAAGAATACTGGAGTGGTAGTCATGACTGAAGTGATTTACCAGCAGCACCAGCAGTCATTTCCTATTCCAGGGGTCTTGTCAACCCATGGATGGAACTTGGGTCACCTGTGTTTCCTGCATTGGCAGGCAGATTCTGTACCACTAGCACCACCTGGGAAGCCTCAGGGCATTATTTAGAGTCTTCTTGAACATCTCATGATTATCTTTTTCTGCTAGTAATTAAATAGATATTAATATAATGTATTTATTTTTATTTAAGGAAATAATGTGATGTTTGTCCAAAAGTTTTTACTTTATCTGTACCATATAAATATGATATTTGTAACATGAAACATTTTACCAAGTTTTTTGTAGGCCTGATTTAAACTAATCTTTATTTTTGTTATAAGAGAAATTACTTTTAATACTAATCACCAAAAACTAAAAAAATAATTATTTTTATAGTCCCTCTAATGATAAAACTTTTATTATGGTCTTTTCGTATCTATCCTCCAATCTCAAAGTCCAAACCAATTCTGCTTTGTGATTGGTATTAAAGTGCTTCTTGTCAACACAAATTAACTTAAGATGTGACTGCTTGTTTTCCCTTGTGACATCTTCAAGATAAATAAAAATTCAGAATAAATAAAATCTGAAAGAGTTATAGGTATACTGTCAGGATTTATAATCGAAATAGATTTTGCTCTTATAGTAAACTCCTATGGCAGATTTCATTCCAGTCACAAAGAAAGGTAATGCCAAAGAATGCTCAAATTACCACACAACTGCACTCATTTCACACACTAACAAATTAATGCTCAAGATTTTCCAAGCCAGGCTTCAACAGTACATGAACTGTGAACTTCCAGATGTTCAAGCTGGTTTTAGAAAAGACAGAGGAACCAGAGATCAAATTGCCAACATCTGTTGCATCATTGAAAAAGCAAAAGAGTTCCAGAAAAACATCTACTTCTGCCTTATTGACTACACCAAAGACTTTGACTGTGTGGATCACAACAAACTGTGGAAAAATTCTGAAAGAGATGGGAATACCAGACCATCTGACCTGCCTCCTGAGAAATCTGCATGCAGGTCAGGAAGAAACAGTTAAAAATAGACATGGAATAGCAGACTGGTTCCAAATAGGAAAAGGAGTACATCAAGGCTGTGTATTGTCACCCTGTTTACTTAACTTATATGCAGAATATATCATGAGAAATTCCAGGCTGGTTGAAGCACAAGCTGGAATCAAGATTTCCAGGAGAAGTATCAATACCGTCAGACATGAGATGACACCACCCTTATGGCAGAAAGCAAAGAGGAACTAAACAGCTTCTTGATAAATGTGAAAGACGCAAGCGAAAAAGTTGGCTTAAAACTCAGCATTCAGAAAACTAAGATCATGGCATCTGGTCCCATCACTTCATGGCAAGTAGATGTGGAAACAATGGAAACAGTGAAAGACTATTTTTTGGGCTCCAAAATCATTGCAGATGGTGACTGCAGCTGTGAAATTAAAAGATGCTTGCTCCTTGGAAGGAAAGTTATGACCAACTTAGACAGCATATTAAAAAGCAGAGACATTACCTTGCCAAGAAAGGTCTGCCTAGTCAAAGCTATGATTTTTCCAGTAGTCATGTATGGATGTGAGAGTTGGACTATAAAGAAAGCTGAGCACCAAAGAATTGATGCTTTTGAATTGTGGTGTTGTAGAAGACTCTTGAGCCTCCCTTGGATTGCAAGGAGATCCAACCAGTCCATCCTAAAGGAAATCAGTCCTGAATGTTTATTGGAAGGACTGATGCTGAAGCTAAAACTCCAATACTTTGGCTACCTGAAGTGAAGAACTGACTCATTTGAAAAGACCCTGAGGCTGGGAAAGATTGAAGGTGGGAGGAGAAAGTTTTGACAGAGGATGAGAAGGTGGCAAGGCATCACTGACTCAGTGCACATGAATTTGAGTAAACTCTGGGAGTTGGTGCTGGACAGGGAGGCCTGGCGTGCTGCAGTCCAAGGGGTCGCAAAGAGTTGGACATGACTGAGTGACTGAACAGACTGACTGAATGATAGCAGATATATTTAGTCAATAACAGTATTATATAAAACATATTCATAGCAATATGACTGGAAAAAATGTGCATGCACAGAGGTAGACTACTTCATTAAGGAATACCATTATAATACAGTTTGTGTAAAGTATGTTTCAGCTTCATATTTGTCAAAGAGGAAGTACTGAGGTTCAACATTTTCCTATTGACACATAAACAGTTCATATTTTTGTTATGCTGGTTTCATGGCATTTATCTATGCTTTATTGTTCTTAGAGGAAAAATAATCTTTATGTAGAATTTTAGTTGATCGGACTTTTACAAATAGCATTCTTGTTTTTTTTCTTAGTCACTCTCCTATGATACTATTTTATTCTTCTGTAAGAAATCTTCCAGTAAAACCACTGAGTTAGACTTTGAATTTTTGTATTACTATCAATCATATTTTTAGTAGTTTTATTTGAGTTTCAATTGATATACATGAACCTCAATATTTAACGAGTACAATTTTAGAAAGCATTTTACCAACTTTGTGTATTCCAAATGTCACTAGCTCTGAAAAATCTTATTCAACATTCCACTTCCTTACACTCAGTCCCCAAACAGCAAGTAGGCATTCTGTGCTGCCAAAGAATATGATATATATAGTAATTTATTATCTGTAAAATGTATCATAAATTGGGCATACTTCTATATTTTTCTCTACCCTTCTTTGTAACTGGAAGAATTTAATCAAGTATCCAGATAATTTGGCCTTCAAAATATACTTCTACATTGAATGAACAGGTGAACAATTTGACATTTAAAAATCTTCAGGATTTATGTCACTAGAAGATGGTCTAGTTTGCAAGAAAAGGTATAGTATGTCTGTTTTCCTTTTAAGCTTTTATATAAAGCTTAAAAGTAAAGCTTTAAGTTTTTATTAAAGCTTTTATATTTTATATAAATAGATGCTATATAAATGGTTTATATTATGAAATTAATATCTATGACCAAAAATTAGCAGTAAGTCTGATTCTTGGTCACTGGTATTATGGAAGATAATTATGTATAGATTTAAACAAAAGTCAACACTTTTATTTTTATGATAGTAATAATGCCTGTTATGAAAAGCATCAATTCTGGAAAACTAAGAGTAGAAACAAGATGAAGTGTTAGAAAGTTCCTGCAGATGTCTGGTTATAAGCTAATGGTGGCTCAGTGTAGGGTTAAAATATCATTAATAGAAATTGATGAAGTAGGTATATATTTTAGAAGTACAGACAAGCAGTGAAGTTAACTGTGGGATGGGATATTAAAAAGTGAAGGAAACTCACCAATAAACAAAGCTAACTCATAGATTGGTGACTCAAGTAAAAGTACAACTGACTGAGATGGTGAAGACTAGAAGAGGAGTGTTCAGGTGGGATGGGACATCAAGGTTTCTTTTTAACTGTATTAAGTTTGGGATCATTAAAATACATACACATGAAGACATCATAATGCAGCTACAAGTACCAGAGGAGAGCTCAGAAAGAGCTGAGCCCCATGAATAGAGACATAAGACTTACCAGTAAGCAGATAAGGTAGCTCTGACATTCACTGATCACCCAAATATCCCTGTGTTTCCCCAGTTTACCAGACTTCTTTAGGTGGGGCCATGTGATTAACCACAGTTCTGCTGAAAGATTGTAATTGAAAATAGTACTTGTCATTATCAGATAAAATCTTTTAAGTGTCAATGTGTAACACATGAGCTCTCTCCTTTTCTCTGGTGACCTAGATGATCATGTTTTCTTATGACACACTAAAATATTGTAGAATGTTCACCAACCTGCCTCCCTGAATAACTATTAAGTTTTGTATGTCTGTTAAAGTTTAGGGGCAGTCCTAAGATGGCAGAGAAATAGGACAGGGAGATCACTTTCTCCCCCATAAATTAATTGAAAGATCTTTTGAATGCTGTACAACTTCCACAAAACAACTTCTGAACCCTGGTGGAGGACACCAGGCACCCAGAAAGGCAGCCCATTCTCTTTGAAAGGAGGCAGGGCAAACTATAAAAGACAAAAAGAGAGACAAAAGAGTTAGGGACAGAGACTCATCCCGGGGAGGGAGTCGTTTCCAAACAACAGGAAACCCTCTCACCGGCAGGTCTCTGGGGTGTTTTGGAATCGCAGAGGACAACATAACTGGGAGAAAAAGCAAAACAAAACAAATAAATCACAGAATACATGCCTAACTGCAACTCTCAGTGGAGAAGTAGCCCAGATGCTCATGTCTATCACCAACAAGTGGGGGCTGGACAGGGAGGTGTGGGTTGCTTGTTCAGGGTAAGGACCAGGACTGAATGCCCCAAGGACAATCTGAGAGAGTTAATGTGAGACAGCAACCCAAATTGGGATAGCCAGAGAGAGGGAAAAAAGAGAGAGAGAGAGAGAACTTTCCCTCAAAAAGCTCTAACCTAAGGCACAGCCTGGCCCACTCACAGAATAAAGGATTGAGCAAACACCAAAGGAGAGCAAGCCAGCTGTGGACTGGCCCATTCTATGCTGGAAGCAGAGAGGCAGGCGGGCTATAGCCAGAGCTAGAAGGCAAGGAGATGGCATCCTTTACCAAACTGTGAGCAGGCTCACAGTTGCTAACCAAGTCTTCCTGGGATCCTGCACAGTTGACATCTGCCAGGAGGGTCACAGCCAGAGATCAGCTCCCCAGAGGAGACACATATCACACCTAAGATGGTGCTCTCGCAGCTCTCCTGGGGAAACCAAGTGGCTGGGAGCAGGGAGGTGATTAAGATGCACAGCCTACCTGGAACAGCATGCTCGCTAAGCACATGGTTGCCTGAGCTGCTCGGACCTGGCAAGGGCACAAAACACACGCCCAACCAAGTCTGTGTCTTTGTGGAGTACCCGAGAGCTTGAACCTGAGCAGCTTAGATCTGGAAAGTGCACAGAATGCAGGGCTCGCTTTGGACAATTTCCCCTGCAGAGCAACCTGGAGCCTGAACAGTGTAGACCGGGAAAGCACATACTACTGCCATGGGCAAACCCAGTGTGGTCCATACACGGTGAACACTCCCCATACATGCCAGTAATGTTTGTTTGCAGTATTCCTCCCTCCCCACAGAACAACTGAACAAGTGAGCCTAAATAGATGACCACCTTTGCCCCTTTGTGTCAGGGTGGAAATTAGACCCTGAAGAGATTTGCAAACAGAGGAAGCCAAAATAAACAAAGAAGAGGGAACCATTCTGGAAGTGACAGGTGCAACAGATTAAAACCCTGTAGTTAGCATTGACTAAGCATTTGAAGGGGCCTATAGACCTTGAGAAGAAATATAAACTGGAACAAGGAACTATCTGAAACTTAACTGACCCCACACTGCTCTCAACAGCTCCAGAGACATTCCTAGATATATTTTTACTATTATCATTTTTAAATTTTTGTTTAAGTTCTTTGTTACTTCTTTAATTTCCATTTTTATAATCTACTATTACCTTGAAAAAAAAATACCCTATTTTTAAAGCAAATTTCATATTTTTAAAATAACTTTTGTGATTGATTCTGCTTTGTATTTTTAATATTGTAGTTTTGAGAATCTAACCTCTACTCTAGATTTTGAATTTTTGCTTTTTGGTATTAGTTATCAATTTTGTACCTTGAAGAATCTAATCTTTAGTACCCATTTTTACTTACAGGTGTGATTACTGGCTTGATTTCTCTCTCCCCTTTTGACTACCCTCTTCTCCTCCTAGTAACCTCTGTTTCCCTCCTCCTTCTTCTCTTCTCTATGTAACTCTGTGAATCTCTCTGGGTGTCCCAGACTGTGGAGAGCACATAGGGAATTGATTACTGGCTAGATTTCTCTCTTCCTTTTTGATTTTCCCTCTTCTCTTCCTGGTCACCTCTGTCTCCGTCCTCCCTCTTCTTTTCTCCATACAACTATGCGAACCTCTCTGGGTGTCCCTCACTGTGGAGAATCTTTCCACCATTAACCTAGATGTTTTATCATATATGCTGTATGGATGGAGAGGTCTTGAGGCTACTGTAAGATTAAGATGGAAAGCCAGAGGCAGGAGACTTAAAATCAAAACTTGAGAACACCAGAAAACTCCTGACTGCAGGTAACATTAATTGACAAGAACTCATCCAAAAGCTTCCATACCTACATTGAACCTAAGCTCTACCCAAGAGCCAACAAGTTCCAGATCAAGACATACCACGCTAATTCTCCAACAACACAGGAATACAGCCCTGAGCATTAAAATACAGGCTTCCCAAAGTCACACCAAACACAGACACCTCAAAACTCACTACTGGACACTTCATTGCACTCCAGAGAGAAGAGATTCAGCTCTACCCACCAGAACACAGATACAAGCTTCCATAACCATGAAACCTTGACAAACCACGAGTTCAACCCCACTCACAGGGAGCAACCTCCACAAAAAGACAAACCACAAACTTCCAGCCTAGAGAAAGACCACCACAATCATAGCAATCTAAACAAAATTAAAAGACAGAGAAATATTCAGCAGGTAAGGGAACATGATAAATGTCCACCAAACCAAACAAAAGAGGAGGAGATAGGGAGTTCACCTGAAAAAGAATTCAGAATAATGGTAGTAAAGATGACCCAAAAGCTTGAAAACAAAATGGAGTTACAGATAAATAGACTAGAGACAAGGATTGAGAATATGCAAGAAATGTTTAACAAGGACCTAGAAGAAATAAAAAAGCGTCAATCAATAATGAATAACACAATATTGTGTTATTAAACACAATAACTTAGATCAAAAGCACTGGAGGGAACCAACAGTAGAATAGCTGAGGCAGAGAATAGGATAAGTGAGGTGGAAGATAGTATACTGTGGAAATAAATGAAGCAGAGAGGAAAAAGAAAAAAAACAATTAAATGAGGACAACTTCAGAGACCTCTGGGACAATGTTAAACACCTCAACATTCAAACCATAGGAGTCCCAGAAGAAGACAAAAAGAAAGGTCATGAGAACTGCCCTAAAATGGGGAAGGAAAGAGCCACCCAAGTCCAAAAAAACCCAGAGTCCCAAACAGGATAAACCCAAGGTGAAACATCCCAAGACACATATTAATTAAATTAATGAAGATCAAGCACAAAGAGCAAATATTAAAAGCAGCAAGGGAAAAACAACAAATAACATACAAGGGAATTTCCATAGGATAACAGCTGATCATTCAATAGAAACTCTTCAGGCCAGAAGGGAATGGCAAAACATACTTAAAGTGATAAAAGAGAAAAACCTACAACCCAAATTACCATACCCAGCAAGGATCTCACTTAAATATGAAGGAGAAGTCGAAAGTTTTACAGACAAGCAAAAGCTGAGAGAATTCAGCACCACCAAATCAACTCTTCAACAAATGCTAAAGAATCTTTTCTAGACAGGAAACACAGAGAAGGTTTATAAACTCGAACCCAAAACAACAAAGTAAATGGCAATAGGATCATACTTATCAATAATTACCTTAAATGTAAATGGGTTGAATGCCCCAACCAAAAGACAAATACTGGCTGAATGGGTTCAAAAAAAGACCCCTATATATGCTATCTACAAGAGAAACCCACCTCAAAACAAGGGACACATACAAACTGACAGTTTTACAGCAAATGGACACAAAAAGAAGGCAGGAGTAGCAATACTCATATCAGATAAAACAGACTTTGATAAGAGACAAAGAAGGACACTACAAAGTGATCAGAGGATCAATCCAAGAAGAAGATATAATAATTATAAATATAAATGCACCCAACATAGGAGCACCACAAAATGTAAGGCAAAGGCTAAAAAATATGAAAGGGGAAATTAACAGTAACACAATAATAGTGGGAAACTTTAATACCCCACTCATACCTATGGATAGATCAACTAAACAGAAATAGCAAGGAAAAACAAATTTTAAATGATACAATGGATCAGTTAGACCTAATTGATACTTATAGGACATTTCACCCCCAAAAGATGAATTTCACCTTTTTCTCAAGTACACAAGGAACATTATCCAGGATAGACTACATCCTGGGCCATAAATCTAGCCTTCGTAAATTCAAAGAAAACTCAAATCATTTCAAGCATCGTTTCTGATCACAATGTGGTAATATTAGATTTCAACTACAGGAAAAAAAGAACTATTAAAAATACAAACATATGGATGTGAGAATTGGACTGTGAAGAAAGTTGAGAGCCGAAAAATTGAAACTTTTGAACTGTGGTGTTGGAGAAGACTCTTGAGAGTCCCTTGGACTGCAAGGAGATCCAACCATTTCATTCTGAAGGAGATCAGTCCCAGGTATTCACTGGAAGGACTGATGCTGAAAGCTGAAACACTAGTACTTTGGACACCTCATGCGAAGAGTTGACTCATTGGAAAAGACTCTGATGCTGGAGGGGTTGGGGGCAGGAGGAGAAGGGGATGACAGAGGATGAGATGGCTAGATGGCATCACCGACTCGATGGGCATGAGTTTGAGTAAACTCCGGGAGTTGGTGATGGACAGGGAGGCCTGGTGTGCTGCGATTCATGGGGTCGCAAAGAGTTGGACACGACTGAGCGACTGAACTGAACTGAATGGAGGCTAAACACCACGCTCCTGAATAACCAACAAGTCACAGAATAAATCAAAAAAGAAATCAAAGTATGCATAGAAACAAATGAAAATGAAAACAAGGCAACCCCAAACCTACGGGATTCAGTAAAAGCAGTGCTAACAGGAAGGTTCATTGCAATACAAACTTACCTCAAGAAACATGTGAAACATCAAATCGATAACTTAACTTTACACCTAAAGAAACTAGAAAAAGAAGAACTCCAGGTTTAGTAGAAGGAAAGAAATCAAAAATTAGGGCAGAAATAAATGAAAAAGAAACAAAGGAGACTATAGCAAAAATAAGCAAAATTAAAAGCTGGTTCTCTGACAAGATAAAAAAATAGACAAACGATTATCCAGACTCATGAAGAAAAAATAGTGAGAAGAATCAAATCAACAAAATTAGAAATGAAAATGGAGAAATCACAACACAGAACACAGAAATACAAATGATCATAAGAGACTAATATCAGCAACTATATGCCAATAAAATGGACAAATTGGAAGAAATGGACAAATTCTTAGAAAAGTATAAACTTTCAAAACTGAACCAGGAATAAATGAAAAATCTTAACAGACCCGTCAAAAGCATCAAAACTTAAAAAAAAAAAAATTCCAACAAACAAAAACCCAGGATTAGATGACTTCACAGGTGAATTCTACCAAAATTTTATGGAAGAGTTAACACCTATCCTACTCAAACCCATGAACAGTATGAAAAAGCAAAAATGTAGGACTCTGAAAGATAAACCCCTCAGGTCGGTATATGCCCAATATGCTACTGGAGATCAGTGGAAAAATAATTCCAGAAAGAATGAAGGGATGGAGCCAAAGAAAAAACAACACCCAGTTGTGAATGGGACTGGTGATAGAAGCAAGGCTTGATGCTGTGAAGAGCAATATTGCATAGGAACCTGGAATGTTAGGTCCATGATTCAAGGCAAATTGGAAATGGTCAAACAGAAGATGACAAGAATGAATATCGACATTCTAGGAGTCAGTGAACTAAAATGGACTGAAATGGGTGAATTTAATTCAGATGACCATTATATCTACTACTGTGGGCAGGAAACCCTTAGAAGAAATGAAGAAGCCATCATATTCAACAAAAGAGTCTGAAATATGGTATTTGGATGCAGTCTCAAAAATGACAGAATGATCTCTGTTCATTTCCAAGGCAAACCATTCAATATCATGGTAATCCAAGTCTATGCCCCAACCAAACACTGAAGAAGCTAAAGTTGAACATTTCTATCAAGACCTACAAGAACTTCTAGAACTAACGCCCAAAAAAGATGTCCTTTTCATTATAGGGGACTGGAATGCAAAAGTAGGACTTTGAGAAACACTTGGAATAACAGGCAAATTTGGCCTTGGAGTACAGAATGAAGCAGGGAAAAGGCTAATAGAGTTCTGCCAAGAGAACACACAGGTCATAGCAAACACCCTCTTCCAACAACACAAGAGAAGACTCTACACATGGACATCACCAGATGATCAACAACGAAAACAGATGGATTATATTTTGCAGCCAAAGATGGTGAAGCTCTATACAGTCAGCAAAAAACAAGACTGAGACCTGACTGTGGCTTGGATCATGAACTCCTTATGGCCAAATTCAGACTGAAATTGAAGAAGTGGAGAAAACAACTAGACCACTTAGGTAGGACCTAAAAATCACTTAGGAATCACTTAGGAATATATAGTGGAAGTGAGAAATAGATTTAAGGGACTAGATCTGATAGACAATGTGACTGATGAACTGTAAATGGAGGTTCATGACATTGTACAGGAGACAGGAATCAAGACCATCTCCAAGAAAAAAGAAATTCAAAAAATGAAAATGGCTGCCTGAGGAGGCCTTACAGATAGTTGTGAAAAGAAGGGAAGCGAAAAACAAAGGGGAAAAGGAAAGATATTCCCATTTGAATGCAGAGTTCCAAAGAATAGCAAGTAGAGATAAGAAAGTCTTCCTCAGCAGTCAATGCAAAAAAATAGAGGAAAACAATACAATGAGGAAGACTAGAGATCTCTTCAAGAAAATTAGAGATGCCAAGGGAATATTTCATGCAAAGATGGGCTCAATATAGGACAGAAATGGCATGGGCCTAACAGAAGCAGAAGATATTAAGAAGAGGTGGCAAGAATACACAGAAGAACTGTACAAAGATCTTTGTGACCCAGATAATCATGATGGTGTGATCACTCACCTAGAGACAGACATCCTGGAATGTGAGGTCAAGTGGGCCTTAGGAAGTATCACTATGAACAAAGCTAGTGAAGGTGATGGAATTCCAGTTGAGCTATTTCAAATCCTGAAAGATGACACTGTGAAAGTGCTGCACTCAATATGCCAGCAAATTTGGAAAACTCAGCAGTAGCCACAGAACTTTAAAAGGTCAGTTTTAATTCCCACCCCAAAGAAAGGAAATGCCAAAGAATGCTCAAACTACTGCACAATTGCACTCATCTCACACGCTAGTAAAGTGATACTCAAAATTCTCCATGTCAGGCTTCAGCGATATGTGAACTGTGAACTTCCAGATGTTCAAACTGGTTTTAGAAAAGGCAGAGGAACAAGAGATCAAATTGCCAACATCCACTGGATCATCGAAAAAACAAGAGAATTCCAGAAAAAAACATATATTTCTGCTTTATTGACTATGCCAAAGCCTTTGACTGTGTGGATCACAATAAACTTGGGAAATTCTGAAAGAGATGGGCATACCAGACCTCAAGACCTGCCTCCTGAGATACCTGTATGCGGGTCAGGAAGCAACAGTTAGAATTGGACATGGGACAACAGACTGGTTCCAGATCGGAAAAGGAGTACATCAAGGCTGTATATTGTCACCCTGCTTATTTAACTTATATGCAGAGTACATTATGAGAAATGCTGGGCTGGAAAAAGCACAAGCTGGACTAAAGATTTCCAGTAGAAATATCAATAACCTCAGGTATACATATGACCCCACCTGTATTGCAGGACGTGAAGAACCAAAAAGCTTGTTGATGAAAATAAAGGAGGAGAGTGAAAAAGTTGGCTTAAAGCTCAACATTCAGAAAACTAAGATCATGGCATCCAGTCCTACCACTTCATGGCAAATAGATGGGGAAACAGTGGAAACAGTGGCTGATTTTATTTTTCTGGGCTCCAAAATCACTGCAGATGATGATTGTAGCCATGAAATTAAAAGACGCTTACTGCTTGGAAGGAAAGTTATGACCAACCTAGACAGCATATTGAAAAGCAGAGACATTACTTTGCCAACAAAGGTCCGTCTAGTCAAGGCTATGGTTTTTCCAGTAGTCATGTATGGATTTGAGAGTTGGACTCTCAAGAAAACTGAGTGCCAAAAAATTGATGCTTTTCAACTGTGGTGTTGGAGAAGACTCTTTGAGTCCCTTGAACTTCAAGAAAATCCATCCAGTCCATTCTAAAGGAGATCAGTCCTGGGTGTTCATTGGAAGGGCTGATGTTGAAGCTGAAACTCCAATACTTTGGCCACCTGATGCGAAGAGCTGATTCATTTGAAAAAACTCTGATGCTGAGAAAGATTGAGGGTAGGAGGAGAAGGGTACAACAGAAGATGAGATGGTTGGATGGCATCATTGACTTATGATGGACATGGATTTGGGTGGACTCCAGGAGTTGGTGATGTACAGGGAGGCCTGGCATGATGCGGTTCATGGGTTCACAAAGAGTTGGACACGAATGAATGACTGAACTGAACTGAACTCAAACTCTTCCAGAAACTTTCAGAGGAAGGTAAAATGACAAACTCATTCTAAGAGGTCACCATCACCCTAATACCAATACCAGACAAGGATGTCACAAAAAAAGAAAACTATAGGCTATTATCACTGATGAATATAGATGTAAAAATCCTCAACAAAATTCTAGCAAATGGAATCCTATAGCACATTAAAAAGCGGGCTTTATCCCATGGATGCAAGGATTCTTCACTATTTGCAAATCAATGTGATACACCACATTAACAAATTGAAGGATAAAAAGCATATGATTATCTCAATAGATGCAGAGAAAGCCTTTGGCAAAATTCAACATCCATTTTTGATAGAAACCCCCAGAAGGCAGGCATAGAAGGAACGTACCTCAACATAGTAAAAGCCATATATGATAAACCCACAGCAAACATTATCCTCAATGGTGAAAAATTGAAAACATTTCCCCTAAAGTCAGGAACAAGACAAGTGTACCCACTCTCACCACTAATATTCAGCACATTTTTGGAAGTTTTAGCCACAGCAATCAGGGGGAAAAAAAATAAAAGGAATCCAGATTGGATAAGAAATAAAACTCTCACTATTTGCAGATGACATGATCTTCAACATAGAAAACCCTAAAGACACCACCAGAAAATTACTAGAACTAATCAATGAATATGATAAAGTTGCAGGATATAAAATTAACACACAGAAGTTTATTGCATTTCTATACACTAACAATGAGTAAGCAGAAAGAGAAATTAAGGAAAAAATTCCAATCAGCATTGTGACAAAAATAATAAAATACTTAGGAATAAATCTATCTAAAGCAACTAAAGACTTATATATAGCAAACTATAAAACACTGATGAAAGAAATCAAAGATGATACAGATAGATGGAAAAATATACCATGTTCATGAATTGGAAGAATCAATGTAGAGAAAATCAGTATACTACCCAAAGCAATCTATAGATTCAAAGTAATCCCTATCATGTTACCAATGGCATTTTTCACAGAACTAGAAAAAATAATTTCACAATTGGTATGGAAACACAAAAAAACCTTGAATAGCCAAAGCAATACTGAGAAAAAACAATGGAATCGGAGGTATCAACCTGTCTGACTTCAGACTATGCTATAAAGCTACAAGCTACAGTCATTAAGACAGTATGGTATTGGCACAAAGACAGAAATATAGATTAATGGAACAAAATAGAAAGCCCAGAGATAATTCCATGCACCTATGGACACGTTATCTTTGATAAAAGAGGCAAGAATATACAATGTAGAAAAGACAATCTCTTTAACAAGTTGTGCTGGTAAACTGGTCAACCACTTGTAAAAGAATTAAACTAGAACACTTTCTAATACCATACACAAAAATAAATTCAAAATGGATTAAAGATCTAAATGTAAGACCAGAAACTATAAAACTCATAGAAGAAAACATAGGCAAAACACTCTCTGACATAAATCAGACCAGGATCCTCTATGACCCACCTCCCAGAATAATGTAAATAAAAGCAAAACGAAACAAACGGGGCCTAATTAAACTTAAAAGCCTTTGCACAACAAAGGAAACTATAAGCAAGTTGAAAAGACAGTCTTCACAATGGGGGAAAATAATAGCAAACAAAGCAACTGACAAAGAATCTCAAAAATATTTGGGCAGCTCATGCAGCTCAATTCCAGAAAAATAAACAACCCAATCAAAAAATAGGCCAAAGAACTAAACAGGCATATCTCCAAAGAAGATATACAGATGGCTAACAAACACATGAAAGATGCTCAACATCACTCATTATCAGAGAAATGCAAATCAAAACCACAATCAGGTACCATCTCACGCAGGTTCAGAATGGCTGCTATCAAAAAGTCTACAAACAATAAATGCTGGAGATGGTGTGGAGATGAAGAAACCCTCTTACACTGTTTGTAGGGATGCAAACTAGTACAGCGACTATAGAGAACAGTGTGGAGATTTCTTTAAAAACTGGAAATAGAACTGCCATATGACCCAGCAATCCCTCTGCTGGGCATACACACTGAGGAAACCAGAATTGAAAGAGACATATATACCCCAATGTTCATCACAGCACAGTTTGTTGTTTACAATAGCTAAGACATGGAAGCAACCTAGATGTCCATCGGCAGATGAATGGATAGGAAAGCTGTGGAACATATACACAATGGAATATTACTCAGCTATTAAAAAGAATGACTTTGAATCAGTTGTAATGAGATGGATGAAACTGGAGTCTACTATACAGAGTGAAATAAGTCAGAAAGAAAAATATCAATACAGTATATTAGTGCATACATATGGAATTTAGAAAGATGGTAACGATGACCCTATATGCAAGACAGCAAAAGAGACACAGATGTAAAGGATAGACTTTTGGACTCAGTGGGAGAAGGCGAGTGTGGGATGATTTGGGAGAACAGCATTGAAGCATGTATATTATCATATGTGAACTAGATCACCAGTTCAGGTTCAATGCATGATACAGGGTGCTCAGGGCTGGGGCACTGGGATGACCCTTAGGGATTGGGTGGGGAGAGAGGTGGGAGAGGTCAGGAGGGGGACACATGTATACCCATGGCTGATTCATGTCAATGTATGGCAGAAACTACTACAATATTGTAAAGTAATTAGCCTCCAACTAACATAAATAAATTAATTTTTTAAAAAAGAATTAAAATGAAGATATCAAGTGACTAGCTCAATTTATGTTTGCAGTTTAAAACAGAGATACAATCTAAAGATGCACATTTGGAAATTATCAGCATATAGATGTTTCTAAGTGCTGACAAAGATTTTGAGCTTGACAAAACTTTAATCAGGTTCCTGAATCTTCTCCTAGGTCCATGCACTTCCTTATAAATCTAGTTTTTGGAAAACCCTGCTAAGTCATCTTCAATATCTGGTAAGTTTTTTTTTTTACTTCCTCCATCCCTCAAATGATATCTGGTCACTCTGTCCTGCCTTCAGCAAAAATCCTATTGGGTCAGTTTAGCCAGAACCTCCCTTATTCCTGATGTTTCTTCTTAATAATTTCCATCCACTGACTGCCCATCCTGCTCTAAGCTATAAATTCTCACTTGCCCATGCTGTGTTCTGAATTGAGCCCAATCTTCTTACCACTGTAAAATCCTATTTCAATGGTTCCTATCTTATTTTAATTAACCCAATAAAATTTGCTTCACCATCTTTAACAAACATCAATAAATAATGTTAGTTCAATAATATACAGAATGAATGAGGTGAGGAAGTGATTAAAGGTAAGAGAAAACAGAGTTTATAAAAACTGAGCCCAGAGACATTAAGAAAAACCCAATATAAACGGGGGATACTAGTAAAGGGATTGAGAAAAAAAATAATAGCTAGATGAGAGGAAATCTCCAGAGTGTGGTACTCTGAAAGGAAATAGAAAATATATATATAGAAAATATTTGAATAGGAGAAATAGACGACAACACACTTCATTTTGCAGGTAAAATTTACATCTGAATTGACTGTTGCATTTAGGGGGACATTTATGGCTTTGAAACACAAGTTTGGAAGAGCAACAGGTATAAAGAAACTAATTTTAGGAAATTAAAAAAAAAAAGAACTAGAAAGAGAGAAATTATATCCAAAGTTTGATGACAACAAATTCAGGAGATATTTTTTCTGGAAGATAGAACAGATACATTGTTAGTGTTATCACAAAGTGAGGCTTTAGAGTCAGTAGGATTCTTTTAAGGTGGAAGAAATAACTGCGTATTTTTATGCTCATGAAAATAATTTGCTAGAAAAGGAAAAATGGATGATTAGGAAAATGCAAAGTGAGTTTTTTGTTGTTGTTGTTGCTGTTTGTTTGTTTGTTTTTACTTTGGGGACAACCTGAAATAATGTCTCTGTGTAAAGAATACATGATGTTGTCCACTGCATAGTAAGAATTCTACTGTGAGTGTACCATGGAGAACTCTTGGTTTGTAACAGAAGAGGAGGTAGATTAGCATGCTACAGATGCAGTTTGACAAAACAATTAGCATTACATTATCTTCTGACAGATTCTCTTTTCTCAGTAACAAAGAAAGTAAGGTCATCAGCTGAAATAAAGAAAGAAAAGGAGATATTTGAGAGAGAGAGAGAGAGAAGAGAAGAGAAGAGAAGAGAAGAGAAGAGAAGATATATACTAGCATTTAAGAAAGTGGAATCATGAGTATTCTAAGGAAACAATTTGTTGTTGTTCAGTTGCTCAGTCATGGCTGACTCTGCAACCGCATGCACTGCAGCACACCAGGCTTCCCTGTCCTTAACCAGAGTTTGTCCTCTCAGAGTTTGCTCAAACTCATATCCATTAAATCAATGATGCCATCCAAACAATTCATCCTCTTCTGTGCCCTTCTCTTCCTTACTTCAACCTTTCCCTGCATCAGGGTTTTCTAATGAGTCAGGTCTTTACAACAGGTAGCTAAAGTATTGCAGTTTCAGCTTCAGCATCAGTCTTTAAAGTGAATTTTCAGGATTGATTTCAAGATTGACTGGTTTGATCTCTTTGCAGTCCAAAGGACTGTTGAGGGTCTTCCACAACACCGTAGTCCAAAAGAAACAATTCTTCGGTGCTCAGCTTTCTTTATAGTCCAAATCTCACATCCATACATGACTATTGGAAAAAACAAACAAACAAACAAAAAACATAGCTTTGACTAGATGGATCTTTGTTGGCAAAGTAATGTTTCTGCTTTTTAATATGCTGTCTAAGTTGATCATAGTGTTTCTTCCAAGGAGTAAGTGTCTTTTAATTTCATGGCTACAGTCACCATCCGCAGTGATTTTGGAAACTAAAAGTCTGTCACTGTTTCCATTCTTTACCACTTTATTTGCCATGAAGTGATGGGACTGGATGCCGTGATTTTAGTTTTTTGAATGCTGAGTTTTAAGTCATCTTTTTCATTCTCCTCTTTCATTTTCATCAAGAGGCTCTTTAGTTTTTCTTTACTTTCTGCCATAACGGTGGTGTCATCTGCATATCTGAGGTTATTGATACTTCTACCGGCAACCTTGATTTCAGCTTGTGCTCCATCCAGCCCAGCATTTCACATGATGTACTCTGCATAGAGGTGAAGTAAGCAGGGTGAATATATAGCCTTGACATTCTCCTTTCTCAATTTGGTTCCAGTTAATTGATCCATGTCTGGTTTTAAGTATTGATCTTGACCTACATACAGGTTTCTCAGGAGGCAGGTAAGGTGGTCTGGTATTCCCATCTCTTTCAGAATTTTCCACAGTTTGTTGTGATCCACACAGTCAAAGGCTTTAGTGTAGTCACAGAAGCAGATAGATATTTTTTCTGGAATTCTCTTGCTTTTTTGATGATCCAAAAGATGTTGGCAATTTGATCTCTAGTTTCTCTGCCTTTTCTAAATCCAGCTTGAACATCTGAAAGTTCATGGTTCACGTACTGTTGAAGCATAGCTTGGAGAATTTTGACTATTAATTTGCTATTGTATGAAATGAGTGCAATTGTGTGGTAGTTTGAACATTCTTTGGCATTGTCTTTCTTTGGAATTGGAATGAAAGCCTGCCTTTTCCAGTCCTGGGGCCACTGATGTGTTTTCCAAATTTGCTGGCATATTGACTGCAGCACTTTCACAGCATCATCTTTTAAGATTTGAAATAGCTCAACTGGAATGCCATCACCTCCACTAGCTTTTTCATTGACTTCCCAAAGCCCACTTAACTTTGCTTTCTAAGATGTCTGCCACTAGTTGAGTGATCATACATTCATGGTTATCTGTGTCATTAAGATCTCTTTTGTATAGTTCTTCTTTGTATTCTTGCCACCTCTTCTTAATATCTTCTGCTTCTGTTAGGTCCATACATTATTTCTATCCTTTATTATGTCCATCTTCTTATGAAATATTCCCTTGGTATCTCTAATTTTCTTGAAGCGATCTTTAGTCTTTCCCATTCTATTGTTTTCCTCTATTTCTTTACATTGATTAATGAGGAAGGCTTTCTTATCTCTCCTTACTATTCTCTGGGAATCTGCATTCAGATGGGTATATCTTTCCTTTTGTCCTTTGCCTTTTGCTTTTCTTCTTTTCTCGGCTTTTTGTAGGGCCTCCTCAGACAAGCTTTTTGCATTTCTTTTTCTTGAGGATGGTTTTGATCACCATCTCCTGTACAATGTTACAACCTCTGTCCATAGTTCTTAAGGCACTCTGTCTTTCAGATTGAGTCCCTTGAATCAATTTGTCATTTCCACTGTATAACCATAAGGGATTTGTTTCAGATCATACCTGAATGGACTAGTGGTGTTCCATACTTTCTTCAATTTAAGTCTGAATTTTGCAATAAGGAGTTCATGATCTGGGCTACTGTCATTCCCAGTCTTGTTTTTGCTGACTGTTTAGAGCTTTTCCATCTTTGGTTGCAAATAATGTAATCAATCTAATTTCGGTGTTGGCCATCTGGTGATGTCCATGTGTAGAGTCTTCTCTTGTATTATTGGAAGAGGGTGTTTGCTATGACCAGTTTGCTCTCTTGGAAAAAGTCTGTGAGCTTTGCCCTGCTTCATTCTGTACTTCAAGGCCAAACTTGCCTGTTACTCCAGGTATCTCTTGACTTCTTACTTTTGCATTCCAGTCCCCTATGATGAAAATGACATCTTGTTTTGGTGTTAGTTCTAGAAGGTCATGTAGGTCTTCATAGAACCATTCAACTTCAGTTTTTTCAGCATTAGTGTTTGGGTCACAGACTTGGATTACCGTGAAATTGAGTGGTTTGCCTTGGAAATGAACAGAGGTCATTCTGTCATTTTTGAGATTGCACCCAAGTACTGCATTTTGGACTCTTTTGTTGACTATGAGGAAATACAGTAGTTGCTTGAAAATGTGTTCACTAGATACCAAAAAAGTTTCCGAAAATAGAATAAACTTTGCCATCATGAGAAAGGAGAGATCACCACCTAGGGCTAGAGATTATCATACCCTCTTAATCAGAAAATAATGTTATTCTCTAACAAATTACTCCCTAAAATTTAATTATTTAATAAAACAATATTTTATAATTATTCCTAAACAAAAACATTTTATAAAGGGTTTTGTTTCACATATTCCTTTACAGAATAAGCTGACAGATCCTTTGACAGTAAAACATATATATCCTTATGTCATTGTTTTAGAGGAAGGGATACATAGCAACTACATTCTAGCTATGAAATACTTTGGTCTGGAAGTGACATGTGCCATTTCCACTCAATATCCATAGACTAGAACAAATCTAATGTTTCTGATTATCTGCAAAGGAGAAATGTAAAAGAGACCAAGGATAATTAGTTAGTAATAACTGTCTATGTCCCAGCATTCCGTTTTTTAGCATATCAAAATAATGATAGTACAGTTTTAAGGGAATTTCCTGGTGGTGGCTCAGATGGTAAAGAATCTACTTGTAAAACAGGAGGTTCAGGTCCAGTCCCTGGGTTGGGAAGATCCCCTGGAGAAGGGAGTGGTTACTCAATTCAGTATTCTTGCCTGGGAAATGCCATGGACAGAGGAGCCTGGTGGGCTACAGTCCATGGGGTCACAAAGAGTCGGATATGACTGAGCAACTAACACTTTCACTTCACAACTTTAAAACCTCTCAGAGAATCTCCATGATTATTCAGAACACATGCCAGGAATTAAGAAAAGAACACAAAATTCTCAAAAAAATATGAGTCTTTGTTGGTTTAATGAGCAAGAAGTTAGAGGCCTTTATAAAGTATATAATTACCATTTCTACTTGAGTACCAAAGTCTCCCATTTTCCAGGTTAAAGTCCTCAAGAGATTAGAAATAGAGATTTCAACCCCGTAAGATAAACTCTATAAGTATAGTAGATGTGTAGTGTCATCTAACAGCATGAATTCCAAAACTGGGGTGAAGAATGAATGATCAAAGTGCAATGAGGTACAAAGAAAATATCTGTTCCTGCTGTAAGCCAATGCAAAGAATCAGAGAGAAAATGAAGCATCGACCCCCTGAGTAGAACTTCCAATAGTCAGCTTTCACTTAAAGAAACTAATCGAAAGGTCACTCAGAAATAAAAGGGAGAACATAGAAGATGTTAATAGTGACTGACCGGAAGTTACTGAAGGCACAACAAGAGACCAATGAAATCAGACAGGAAGACACACAGAATCAATGAGATTTAGAATGAGGTGTAGTGTGGATGACCTGGAAGCCCTGTGAATTTTCAGGGTGACCTAATTAAACAATTACTGACTCAATGATCATGAATCTGACCAAACTTTGAGAGATAGCAAAGGACAGGGAAACCTGACATGCTATAGTCCATGTGGTTACAAAGAGTTGAACACAACTTAGTGAACACAACTGAAAGACAACAACAAGAAATAATCTAATGGAAATAGTTTTGATAAGGCTGTGAGGGTTGGTAGAGCAGGAAAGGTGGGAATTCTTGCTGGAAACATGGTGACCACTTTTCAGTTTGGTCAATAGGCGAGAGGAGTGATGATCTTAATAGAATGCTCAGCACTCAAAGGTTATTCTAGGCAATTTAGATGGAGGCTAAGAGGGTATAAGTGATTTTTCTTTTTTCTTGGAGAAGTTTAGCAAAAATTAAGGAAATAAAGCATTTGAGGATGTACTTTTTAAATAGAGACAAAAGAGCCAACCATGAAAACCAAAAGAAAAGATGAGGTAGAGAAAACTGAGAGAATGGTATCTCTAAAAGAAATCAGATGCAAACAATGTTTAAAGAAAGGAATGACAGACTATACTAAAATGATGCTGCAAGATCATGTAATTATGTGTGTGCATAAAAATAAATTTCTATTCATTTGTTTTTATGGCTGTGATAGATTCTAAAGTGACTATTGTTCATATCAGAGAAGGACAATTAGATGTTACTAAAATATTATTTTTTATAATTCATTTGTAGTTGTATTTTGAAATATACATATGTTATTTAAGATATTTACATGTTAAGCAATATTTAAGGCCCCCAAATAAGAAAACAGTATAAAATTCCCTGTGCTCATCAATTAAATTATGATAGATTTTTGCTTACCATACTAAGCACTAGTTAAGTGATTTTGTCTTCTTAAAAATTACTAGCTGTAAGATAGGAAAACAGAAGAAACTCAAAATCAGCAATTAATTTGGTTTGTTGAAGCTTACAAGTCAAGGTAAGAAATCTCATGAAAATAAATCATAAAAAGACCCTGATGCTGGGAAAGATGGAAGGCAGGAGGAGAAGGGGACAACAGAGGATGAGATGGTTGGATGGTGTCACCGACTCAATGGACATGGGTTTGGGCAAACTCTGGGAGTTGGTGATGGACAGGGAGGCCCGGCACACTGCGGTCCATGTGGTCACAAACATTTGGACACAACTGTGCAACTGAACTGAACTGAACTGAAATATAGGAAAACAGAAGAAACTCAAAATCAGCAATTAATTTGGCTTGTTGATGCTTACTATGAAGGTAAGAAATCTCATGAAAATAAATCATAATGAACGTGCAGAGTAAACAAGTTCTTAATGGATATTAGCTAGAATTTGGTCTCTATTTGGAATAACATTATAAAAATGCATTTATG
This sequence comes from Muntiacus reevesi, assembly GCF_963930625.1. NCBI lineage: Eukaryota > Metazoa > Chordata > Mammalia > Artiodactyla > Cervidae > Muntiacus > Muntiacus reevesi. The sequence continues at coordinate 3,737,803 of NC_089256.1, read as the reverse complement.
CTTTGAAATAATAGTAAATGGCAATGAATTTCAAAGAAATGTGATATTCTTTCCAATTAAGATGTAGTTGCAATAATGATATATAACATGTTTATAAAATATTGATATCAATGAGATTCTAAATTTGAAATTTATAAGATTCAAATAGATGGGTACTCTACAAAACAAAGGCTTCACTGTCTCCTGTATCAAAGTGTGAGCAATGGAAAGAGTGGGTTTGATATTAGATTCCAAAGCATTTAAACTGTCTATGCTAAATTCTGGCTCGATTTATGACAAATAGGAGCAATGACTGTGGAAACTGCAAGGACACAATTCTATCTCTATTTTCTATTTGAATCTTTGGAATACTAAAAAAAAATTTGATTTTTTATTATATTGCAAAGATATTATTTGTTTAGAAAATGGCTTCTCCATATATCTAAAATATATAAACTCAGATTCACATGAAATTTTAGAAAAGAGTATTTGGGCTCTTATTGTTTTATGTAAAGTAACTGGCAATTTTTTGTAAGATTCATATTTGCAGTAAGAGAGTAAGCATTAGGAAGAATATGCATTTGAAGGAAGAGAATAATGCATTGCTCATGAAAAACCTTGTAATGGAGACTTTCATAGTTATTTTTGCCTCTTTATCTATTTTTTTTTAATTGAAGCATAATTCCCTTAGAGAATTTTGTGGTTTTCTGTCAAACATCAACAAGAATCAGCCATAGGTACACCCATGTCCCCTCCCTCCTGAAACTCCCTTCCCATCCCACCATTCTAGATTGTCACAGAGCCCCTGCTTGAGTTCCCTGAGTAATAAAGAAAATTCTCATGACTATAATTTTACACATAGTATTGTAAGTTTCCATGTTGCTTTCTCCATACATCTCATCCTCTCCCTCCTCCTAAACGGAATTTAAGCTTGTTTGAAGAAGCATTGTATTCTGAGAATGCCACCAATTTCTAGTTACTTGATTCATAACAGAAGAAGAAAGTAAAAGTAACACTTGAGTGCTTATACAAAGGAGAAAAATGAAAAAGTATTATAGAGTCAATAGTGTATTGTAGTCCTACAACTCATGCACTATACCCATTCCATAAAAAGGTGGGTAATGAGCATTTAGAAATTAAATAAATAGCCCCAAATCAGCCATTGGATTAACATCTTGGCTCTTTCCTCATTTTGCTCTAGGACACTGTATTGCTCTTTTGAATGTGCTATTGTTGGGAAGACATGATATTAAGTTGATAGCAACTTGACATAAATCTGAACTATTCACTCTTGTTGTGATAGATTCTTTTGTTTCTTGAGACTAAGATTAGACTTTAGATGTTCACAATAGGGACTCTAAATAATATGGAAATGGTGACTTGAGTAACTCATTTATCATAGAAGAAATGGCTCTGCCTGGAGAATGTGACCTGTTTTATATAGAGACTTTCCAGATGGCTCCGTGGTAAAGAATTTGCCTGCAAAGCTGGAGACACAGGTTCAGTTTCTGGTTCAGGAAGATCCCCTAGAGGAGGAAGTGGCAACCTAGTCCAATATTGCCTGGAAAATCATAAGGATAGAGGAGCCTGGTGGACTACAGTTCTTGGAGTCACAAGAGTCTGGGCACGACTGAGCATGCACACACATGTACCCATGATATAAGACTAAGTGAAGATTTTGAGCCATCCTGTTTGACCTTGGATGAGCCTGGGATCAGATATCTTTTCAAGATAAGATACCATATAAAGAAAGGAATGATGAAGAAAATAACTAAAGATTCAGGAATATATCACAATTTATCTGACTCTGGAATAGGATTTCCAACTTCTTGTCTTATGACACTATTCTGATTCTTAAATTTCTCCCTAATATCCCAATTTTCATTTAAGTATATAACCAAAGCAAAGCAAAAAAAAAAAAAAAAAAAAAAAAAAAAAAGACACTTGTAAGGCAAAGTTACAGCTAGTACAATTTGTACTATGTTCTTTTCCTAAATTTTACCACACTTTCAAAAAGTCATATGCCTCTATTTTTAGCAAACTTTAAAACATTGAGTCAGATTTTATATTATATCAATGTTGAACTTAAAAAATAATCCATATAGAGTATGTCTGGAGATGGTTTCTTAAAATACTTTCTATCCAGTGTGCTCAGAGATTGCAAGAGAAGCATGATGTATCCTACAGAGAATACAGTTTTTTTTTTTTTTTTCTTTTTCTTTTTCTTTTTTTTTTTGATACTCTGGTTTTGAGGACTAGAAAGGGTGCAAATGTCAAACAAAACAGAGAAAGGAAAATCAAATGACTCAGCACCTTCTGTACTTTGAATAATGATTATAGTAGGTGCTGTGGTTCGCAAATTATATATAATGTTGGCTTTTAAATGGTTAACTCTTTATTATGCAAGAAAAAAATAGTGATTTTAAAATTGTTTCAAACAATATTTATTAAAAACAAATTTCTTAGGATTACTAAGTAGCTTATATCAGTTAATATTATGATCCAGGCTCTAAATGGAAGGGCTTCAAGAAAGAGTTTGCTGTGTTCTGATCTTTGTTTTATGAATATGGAATATTAGTTTAAAAAAATTCATCAGAGGACTATTTTATAAAATAGAGGTATTGAATTTCAGTTACAAGCTACAGGTTTCTTGACTTCTTTCTTCTTCTGTTACAAGATTTTTATAAATTTCTATTTTAGCACTAAGGAAAGTATAAATGGAACTAAAGAATACATAAGGAAGACCATGTTCTATGCCTGCTACTAACATGCTTTGTGAATTCATTCAATTTAACTTTTCTGGGCTGTAATTTGATCACTTGCATATTCTGCAGCACAATATACGATAAGGGTATTAGCTTTGGGAGTCAGAATACCTAGAATAATGACGCTTTGATCTATGCAAGTTTAGGCAAATGTCTGAAATTTTTAATTGACATTTTCCTTATAAATTTCCTGTAATAGCTGTAAAATAGAATATATCTCTAACGGTGTTTTTATGAAATATGATGGCATATGTATTATATATTTTATGTAAATGCATTACTGTTAAAATATTTTTCAAACTCAGATGAATAATGTTAGTCATCAACATAGGTTCGTGCATGTTATGTCCAACTCTTTGCGACGCTATGGACAGAGGCCTGCCAGGCTCCTCTGTCCGTGGAATTCTCCAGGCAAGAAGACTGGAGTGGGTTTCCATGCCCTCTTCTAACAGATCTTCCTGACCGAGGGATCAAACCCGTGTCTCCTGCATGGCAGAAGGATTCTTTACCTCTGATATAGGTTCATTTCAGTTCAGTTCAGTTGCTCAGTCATGTCTGACTCTTTGTGACCCCATGAACTGCAGCACGCCAGGCCTTCCTGTCCATCAACCAACTCCCGGAGCCTACCCAAACTCATGTTCATTGAGTCAGTGATACCATCCAACCATCTCATCCTCTGTTGTCACCTTATCTTCCTGCCCTCAGTCTTTCCCAGCATCAGGGTCTTCTCAAATGAGTCAGCTCTTCGCATCAGGTGGCTAAAGTATTGGCACTTCAGCTTCAACATCAGTCCTTCCAATGAACACCCAGGAGTGATTTTTTTTTTTTTTTTTTTTTTAGGAATGATCTTTAGGATGGACTGGTTGGATATCCTTGCAGTTCAAGGGACTCTCAAGAGTCTTCTCCAACACCACAGTTCAAAAGCATCAATTCTTCAGCACTCAAGTTTTCTTTAGAGTCCAACTCTCACATTCATACATGACTACTGGAAAAACCATAGCCTTGACTAGACGGACCTTTGTTGTCAAAGTAATGTCTCTGCTTTCTAATATGTGTCTCGGTTGGTCATAATTTTCCTTCCAATGAGTAAGCGTCTTTTAATTTCATGGCTGCAATCACCACCTGCAGTGATTTTGGAACCCCCCCAAAATAAAGTCAGCTACTGTTTCCACTGTTTCCTCATCTATTTGCCATGAAGTGATGGGACCTGATGCCATGATCTGTTTTCTGAATGTTGAGCTTTAAGCCAACTTTTTCACTCTCCTCTTTCACTTTCATCAAGAGGCTCTTTAGTTCTTCTTCACTTTCTGCCATAAGGGTGGTATCATCTGCATATCTGAGGTTATTGATATTTCTTCTGGAAATCTTGATTCCAGCTTGTGCTTCATTCATCCCAGTGTATCTCATGATGTACTCTGTGTATAAGTTAAGTAAGTAGGGTGACAATATACAGCCTTTACATTCTCCTTTTCCTATTTGGAATGAGTCTGTTGTTCCATGTCCAGTTCTAACTGCTTTTTTCCTGACCTGCATACAGATTTCTCAAGAGACAGGTCAGGTGGTCTGGTATTCCCATATCTTTCAGAATTTTCCACAGTTTATTGTGATCCACACAGTCAAAGGCTTTGGAATAGTCAATAAAACATAAGTAGATGTTTTTCTGGAACTCTGTGGCTTTGTCAATGATCCAGTAGATACTGGCAATTTGATCTCTGGTTCCCTTGCCTTTTCTAAATCCAGCTTGAACATCTGGAAATTCATGGTTCACGTATTGCTGAAGCCTGACTTGAGCATTAGTTTACTAGCGTGTGAGATGTGTGCAATTGTGCAGTAATTTGAGCATTCTTTAGCATTTCCTTTCTTTGGGATTGAAATGAAAACTGACCTTTTCCAGTCCTGTGGCCACTGCTGATATAGGTACAGGGCAACTATTTATAGAAAAATTGGGAAATAGGTATAGAAGATATTTACTCTTTGATAAGACAATCTTAATCCTATGACTTAATCTTTAACAAATAATTCTACATATTGTTCAGGATGGGGCAGGGAAGTTGTAAGCTTGTAATATTTATTGCACTATTATTTGAAAGAAGAGGAAGCAAAATAGATGCTAATAAAAAAGAAAACACTTTAGTAACTTTTGGACTATTCAATAAGACAATAAACTCATGATACATGTATAGCGTATTACACAGACTGCAAAATAATTACTATCCAAGGTATAAGAAAGGAAGTTATTATAATTTTTTTCACTTTCATTGTACTAACAGAACAGAAAATAAATACATCGATGTTCTCACACATGGGATGATCTTGCTTTAGCCTACAACTTCAATTCATTGTGTTTCTTGCTGTTCTGTTTTCTCATTCTCTGAATTCTGGTGACTGGGTTGTTTAAGCAAAGGCACACAAATGTTAGTCAAAGTTCTTTCTGTTAGGTTGGACTCAAGTTTTCAGATACCCTATAATCTTGAACAAGTATTTACTTTAATCTTAAAGGACATGCCCTTTGGCAGATTGTATTTTGCAAATATGATTGCAATATCTTTTCCCGTGGCACCAGCATTTTGTAGACAGCTGAAATCTATTGTCCACCCCACCTCCTTTGAATGCTTCAGTACGTTCTTTGCTGCTTCAACTAGTAGTGTGAGGAAAATGATGCTCTGTAACTCTAAGACCCCCACCCCAACCACCTTTTGACTTCAAAACATGAGAGACTTGGAAACAAGCAATTTCAAATGCATCCAACCCAGAAACCATGAGGAAAACACAAGTTTGCTGTAGTTTTAAGTCAATTTGGGGTGGCTTGTATTAATGTAGAGCATTAGATAACCAGAACAACTTCTATAATTTTATCTAAACTGTTGATTAACTCTCAGTATTATATATTACAGTAGTAATTCACAAAGGTAGGTGCATTTTGAAACCTCCTGATGTGCAAGTTCAAAATGCAGGTTTCCTAGCAATTATCCTTAGTCACTGCATCTAACATTTTGTATTGTGGTTGCTGTTGTTTAGTTGTTCAGTCATGTCTGACTCTTTGTGACCCCATGGACTATGGCCCACCAGGTTCCTCTGTCTATGAGGATTTCCAGGCAAGGATACTAGAGTGGATTGCAATTTCCTTCTCCAGGGACTCTTTCCAGACCAGAGATCAAACCCATGTCTCTTGAATTGGCAGGCAAATTCTTTACTTCTGAGCCACCTGGGAAACCCTTCTATTGTGGTAGAAACACAACATAAAATTTGCTATTTTAATCATTTTAAACTGTACAGTGGGGTTAAGGATATTCACAATGTTGTACAACCACTATCTGTTGTTTCTCAGCCTTTGGCCTAAGATCAAGTGTATAACCACTATTTAGTGTGAGTAGTTTTCAACACTCCAGAGGGAAACCTCATTCCCAGTTAGCAATCGATCCTTATCCCCATATCCCCCTACATTCTGGCAACCACAATCTGCGGTCCTTAAGGATTTGTCATTTCTGCATATTTCATGCAAATAAAATCGAGCTTTAAGTAGGTTACCAAGGAATTTTTATACAGACCAATACCTGTCAAATTGATGGACATTTTAGGAGCAGTATACTACTGTATGCAATTAGAAATTCACTTCATGTTAACATAGATCTAGTCTAACATTCTATACCAAAGGCACTAATTTCAGTTTCTATCCTGAGACTTAGTGCTTGTTTTTTTTTTTTCCTTCTATGTGTCAAAAATTAATGAGTTCATTTTTAGCTTCTATAATCTTTCTCAGAATGGATATAAAATTCTTCAGTTTGTAGTTTAAACAATCTAACTTCTTTCTCATCTTGACCATCAGAACAGATCATAAGACTGAATCAGGATTTAATTCCAGACCCACTGCTGATTTCCGTGGCTCATCAAGAGTCAACAGTAGTTTAGAGAAGCACAAATTATTGAACTATATTTTGTCATGCCGGAAACGTTGGATCTGTGAACTTTATGAGTCTCACTGTTTCCAAAATGTTTGTCTCCTCTGCATTCTATTTTACAATAAAAAATGTAATAATGATAACAATCTTTGAAGAGTAATACTTTTAAAAAAATTAGTCTTTGTTATCTCACTTGAATGTGTAACATATTTTTTTTTTATTTTTGATTGTTTATTTTTATAACTAAATGCTATTTTATTTTCAAGCTTCAACATGTAGGAGACTTTATCAACATGCTTTTTTATGTATTCTGTGCACTTATTTCCAGTAACAAGATAAGATATATGTCTTAAAGTAAAATTTAATAGAAGTAATTTGAAAAATATTAATAAACAGATTTTTATCCTTGCATTTTTAATATTTCTGCTTCATATGTATAATTTCAAGCTCTTAAAATGCAAGGACATTCAGTTCAGTTCAGTTCAGTCGCTCAGTTGTGTCTGACTTGTTGCAACCCCATGAATCGCAGCACGCCAGGCCTCCCTGTCCATCACCAACTCCCGGAGTCTACCCAAACCCATGTCCTTTGAGTTGGTGATGCCATCCAGCCATCTCATCCTCTGTCATCCCCTTCTCCTCCTGCCCCCAATCCTTCCCAGCATTAGGGTCTTTTCCAATGAGTCAACTCTTCTCATGAGGTGGCCAAAATATTGGAGTTTCAGCATCAGCATCAGTCCTTCCAATGAACACCCAGGACTGATCTCCTTTAGGATGGACTGGTTGGATCTCCTTCAGTCCAAGGGACTCAAAAGTCTTCTCCAACACTACAGTTCAAAAGCATCAGTTTTTTGGCGCTCAGCTTTCTTCACAGTCCAACTCTCACATCCATACATGACCACTGGAAAAACCATAGCCTTGACTAGACAGACCTTTGTTGGCAAAGTAATGTCTCTACTTTTTAACATGCTATCTAGTTTGGTCATAAATATGCCCTAAATATTACCATTCACCACTTTTCTGTTTCCCTAATCCCATAAGAACCACTGATCTTGTTACTGTCTCTATAACATTGACTTAAAAAAAAAATTTGGATTGAAACCATACGGTATATGGCTTTTTAAGACTAGTTACTTTCACTAATAATATGCATTTAAATTTCCTCTACATCTTTTGCTAGCTTAATATTTTATTTATTTTTATCACCATTGTACACAATTTTATTTTCTGTTTATCTTTTGAAAGGCATCCTGGATTCTACCAGTTTTTAGAAATTGTGAATGCTGTAAACATTCACATGAAGGTTCTTGTGTGAATATAATTTATCAGTTCCATTGGGTAGATACAATTGCTGTGTTATATGCTTTTTGCTGTTGTTCAATTGCACAGTCGTGCCTGATTCTTTGTGACCCCTTGGACTGCAGCATGATAGGCTCCTCTGTCCATAGAGATTTCCAGGCAAGAATACTGGAATCGGTTACAACTTCGTTCTCCAGGGGATCTTCCCAGATCAGATATTATATCCATGTCTCCTACACTTGTAGGTGGATTCTTTACCACTGAGTTTCACCTGGGAAATGCATTGTATGGTTAAGCTGAGATTATCTTTTTAGAAACTACCAAATTGTCTTCCAAAGTAGAGGTATTATTTTACATTCCCACCAGCAACAAACACATCTCCTGCTACTTCACATTCTCATCAACAATTGGCGCTGTCAGGTTGTTTTTTTATTTTTATTTTTTTATTCTAAGAAGTGCATATTATCATGTCATGGTATTAATTTGCAAATTCCTAATAACACAATGACTTTTCATATATTTGTTTTCCATTTTTATATCATCTTTGATGAGATGTCTGTTCATACGTTTTATCCTTTTTTAAAAATGTGTTTACTTTTCTTGTTGAGTTTTGATCTCTTTGTGTATATATGGATACAAGTCCTTTATCAAATACATGTTTTGCTAAGTTTCTCTCAGCCTGTGACTTGAATGTTGACTCATTTAATAATATATGTTGCTGTGTATAACTTCTTGAAATATTTTAATGAAATCCAACTTAGCTTTATCTAAAAGGAATCACACTTTTGGTATTATGTCTAGAAATCACTACATCCATGATCATATCAATATTCTATGTTACATTCCATATTATATTCTAGAAGTTTTATAGTGTTGCATATTTAGTATAAACCAACTTGAGCTAAATTTTGTGAAATGTGTAAGGTCTGTGTCTAGATTTATGTGTTGTACATATAGTTATTTAATTATTCTGGTGCTTATCAAAAAGTCTTCCACATTAGTTTGTCTTTGCTTCTTTGTCAAAGATAAATTGACTGTATTCCTATAGATCTATATGTGTGCTTTCTACTGTTTCATTGATCTTTTTGTCAGTTCTTTTATCAACACTGTACTCGCTTGACTTCTGTAGTTTTATATGAGTTGTGAAGTTAGCAGTGTCACTGTTTCAGTGTCAGACTTTGTTCTTTCTTCTCAGTACCTGTCAGAAATTGTAGGCATTTTTCTATTTTCCAAAATCTTTAGAATCAGTGTGTAAATATTCATAAAATAACTTTCTGGGAATATAATCTGGAAAACATGAATCTATAGGTCAAGTTGGGAAGAACAGACAGGCTAACAATAAGCAGCCTTCTTATCCACGATCAGGGAATATCACCCCATTTGCATATCTGTTTTCTTTTTCATTGGTCTGTTATAAATTTTCTGCATGCATATATTGTATTACAGTATTCATGTATGGATGTGAGAGTTGAACTGTGAAGAAAGCTGAGTGTCAAACATTTGATGCTTTTGAACTCTGGTGTTGGAGCAGACCCTTGAGAGTCCCTTGGATTGCAAGGAGATCCAACCAGTACATCCTAAAAGAAATCAGTCCTGAATATTTACTGGAAGGACTGATGCTGGCTGAAACTCCAGTATTTGGCCACCTGATGCGAAGAGCTGACTCATTTGAAAAGACCCTGATGCTGGGAAAGATTGAAGGCAGCAGAAGAAGGGAACGACAGAGGATGAGATGGTTGGATGGCATCATGGACTCAATGGACATGAGTTTGAGCAAGCTCCAGGAGTTGGTGATGGACAGGGCAGCCTGGCGTGGCAGAGTCAGACACTACTGAGCAACTGAACTGAACTGAACTGATATTGTATCTATTTTATTAGATTTATGCCTATGCATTTTTATCTTATTTAGTGTTTTTAATTTCAAGTTCTAATTGATTATTGCTGGTACATAGGAAAGAAATTGATTTTTATCTGCTAACCTTATAGCCAATGAAGTTGATAATTTCATTTATTGGTTCCAGAAGTTTTTGATTTTGTTCATTGTTTATCAGTTATTTGAGATATTCTACAAAGACGATCAGATCATTTATGAACAGAAACACTTTTATTTATTTATTTATTTTTCTTCTCAATCTGTATAGCTTGGCTTCCTTCTCTGGTTCTGTTGCATTAACTAGAATTCCCAAGACAGTTTTGAACAGAAGGTGAAGAGAGGCATTTTGCCTTATTTTCTCATCTTGAAGGGAAAGGATCCAGTTTCTTGCCATAACTTACGAGGTCAACTACAAATCTTTTGTTATATTCTTTATCAAGATGAGGACGTTTTCCTTTATTTCTAGTTTTCTGATAGTTTTACAAATGTTGGGTTTCATCAATTCTTTTTTTTTTTTTCCTGAATTTTTTGATATAATCATATGGTCATTCTTCTTTAAGCTAATCAAGTGATGGATCACACTAACTGAATTTCAATGTTGAATCAACCTTGAATAGCATAAATAAATCCCATTTGCTTGCAGTGCTTAATTCTTTATATATATATATATATATATATATATAGAGAGAGAGAGAGAGAGAGAGAGAGAGAGAGAGAGAGCGCTAATATCTTAATTAATATTTTTATATTAATGTTAAGGAGAGATATTGCTGTGTAGTCATCTTTTTTATAATGACTTCATTTGTTTTGGTATTATTGCAATTGTTGCCTCATGGAATGACTTAGGAAGTATCCTCTGTGCTTCTATCTAGTGCAAGTAATTGACAAGAAGGAGAATAATTTCTTTCTCAAATGTTTGCTAGAATTTACCAGTGAAACTATGGGAATAATTCTTTCCTTTGTAGAAGGTATCATGATCAATTTTATTAATTTCTATTAATTTAATTAAATAGGTCTATTTACATATATCTTTGTGTGAAGATATAGCTAATTTTTGGCTTTAAAATAATTTATCTATAGTGTAAGTTATCAAATTTGTGAATGTAAAGTTTTATTGATCTTTCCAAAGAACAATCTTTTGTATCACTGGTCTCCTCTTGACTGCGTTTTTTAAGATTAATTTATTTTTTATTAAAGGATAATTGCTTTACAGAATTTTGGTGTTTTCTGTCAAACCTCAAGATAAATAAGCTATATGTATACATATATCCCCTCCTTTTTGAATCTCCCTCCTATCTCCCTCCCCATCCCACCCCTCTAGGTTGATACAGAACCCTTGTTTGAGTTTCCTGAGCCATACAGCAAATTCCTGTTGGCTATCTATTTTATATACGGTAATGTAAGTTTCCATGTAACTTTTTCCATACATCTCACCCTCTCCTCCCCTCTCTCCAACTTTTTCTTGTTTTACTGATTTCTGCTTTATTTCTCTGATTTTTTTAATATATATTGCCCTTTTTACTCTACTTGCCTCAAGTGGAAACTTAGATTATTGATTTATATATTTTTCCTTTTAAAATATATAAATACAGTAACTTTCTCTCTAGGTATCTGCAAATTTTTAATAAGTTGTATTTCTGTTTTCATTTAATTCAATATATTTTTAAAGCTTCTCTTGAGATTTATCTCTGAATTATGTGGTATTTAAAAGTGTGCTATTTAGTTTAAAAGCATTTGGAGATTTTTCAGATATATCTCATTGATTTCTAGGTTAAAGATGTTTAAATTAACTTAATTTTTGAGAATGTAAATTAATCTCATTATGGTTTAAATACATTGTCTGTATTCTTTTAAATTGATTAAACTGTGTCTGATGGCCTAGAATGTGGTCTATCTTGATGAATATTTCATGTAATATTGAGAAAATTTGATACAGCTGTTGTTAGCTGAATTATTCTATAAATGTCAATTAGGTTTAGATGATTAATGGCTATTCAATTCACTGATTTTTCTGCCTATGGCTCTTTTTGTATGGAGGGATAATGAAATTTCCAAAATAATCATAGATTCTTCTATTTCCTCTTACAGTTCTGTCATTTTTCATCTCATGTTAATTCTCTGCTGTTAAATATGCATATATTACTTGTTATATTTTTTTTTTTAATTGACCCCTTCTATCAGTATGTGAACTGTGAACTTCCAGATATTCAAGCTGGATTTAGAAAAAGCAGAGTAACCAGAGATCAAATTGTCAACATCATTGAAAAAGCAAGAGAGTTCCAGAAAAAACATCTACCTCTACTTTATTGACTATGCCAAAGCCTTTAACTGTGAGGACCACAACAAACTCTGGAAAATACTTAAAGAGTTGGGAATACCAGAAAACCTGACTTGCCTCTTGAGAAATCTGTATGCAGGTCAGGAAGCAACACTTAGAACTAGACATGGAACAACAGACCATTCCAAATAGGAAAAAGAGTACATTAAGGCTGTATATTGTCACCTTGCTTATTTAACTTATATACAGAGTACATCATGAGAAACTCTGGGCTGGATGAAGCACAAACTGGAGTCAAGATTACCAGGAGAAATATCAATAACCTCAGATATGCAGATGATACCACCCTTATAGCAGAAAGTGAAGAATTAAAGAGCCTCTTGGTGCAAGTGAAAGAGGAGAATGAAAAAGTTTGCTTAAAGCTTAACATTCAGAAAACTAAGATCATGGCATCTGGCCCCATCACTTCATGGCAAATAGATGGGGAAGCAATGGAAACAATGAGAGCCTTTATTTTTTCGGGCTTCAAAATCACTGCAGATGGTGATTGCAGCCATGAAATTAAAAGATGCTTGCTCCTTGGAATAAAAGTTATGATCAACCTAGATAGCATATTAAAAAGCAGAGACATTACTTTGTCAACAAAGGTCCATCTAGTCAAGGCTGTGTTTTTTCCAGTAGTCATGTATGGATTTGAGGGTTGCACTATAAAGAAAGCTGAGTACTGAAGAATCAATGCTTTTGAACTGTGATGTTGGAGAAGACCCTTGAGCCTCACTTGGATTGCAAGGAGAGCCAACCAGTCCATCCTAATGGAAATCAGTACTGAATATTCATTGGAAGGACTGATGCTGAAGCTGAAACTCCAATACTTTGAGCCACTGATGCACAGAACTGACTCATTGGAAAAGACCCTGATGCTGGGTAAGATTGAAGTCAGGAGGAGAAGGGAATGACAGAGGATGAAATGGTTGGATGGCATCACTGACCCAACGGACATTAGTTTGAGTAAACTCCAGGAGTTGATGATGGACAGGGAGGCCTGCTGTGCTGCAGTTCATGGGTTCACAAGGAGTCACACATGGGGTCACACAACTAAGCGAATGAATTGAACTGATCATTACATAATGTGTCTTCACATGTTCAATAATTTTCTTTGCTTTAAAGTTTGCTTTGTTGAAAATTAATGTGATTATTCCTGCTTTATTTGGTTAGTGTCAGTTATGCATCTTTTTGCATCTCAATTTATTTGTCTTTATGTAAGTGAGTTTGTTCTAGACAATAATTCCTCAACAATATCTCTGCTTAAATTTACTGTGACTATCTTATCTCTGTCTTTATTTGCTTTATTTAAGCTATTTTCATTAAAATTAATTATTGATATAATTTGATCAGTATTTGTCATATTTTTAATGTTTGTTTTTTTATTTGCTTCACTTCATGTTTGTTTCATTCTCTGTTTTAATCTTTATTTTTCTGCCTTCCCTGGTTTTCATTGAGTATTCACTTAATTTCATTGTCTTTTCTCTCAGCATATCAATTTTCCCTCTTTGTGGGAGGGGGGTTCAGGATGGAGAACACATGTAAATCCATGGCTGATTCATGTCAACGTATGGCAAAAACCACTACGATATTGTAAAGTAATTAGCCTCCAACTAATAAAAATAATTGGGAAATAAATAGATAAATAAATTCAGAAAAAAATTTAAAAATGAGTAGTTAATCTAATTTGCTATATACATTTGCAACTTAGATATAAGTTATGACATACTTAAAACACTTTTTCTCCTCTAAATTGTGGGTGTTGGATAAAAAAAAATTAACCCCTCCACTGGTTCTTAAACTCTTTGGTTAGGTGCTCATTTCCATGATATCTTTCATTCTTTAAATAAATTTTACTCTCTTAATAGCACTATTTTGTGTTATTTTTCTTTTGAATGAGACTGACAAAATATGATTCCAAAATGTTATTTCTAGCCTTATTTTTAAACTTATAGACAAATTTCTATTTAAGTTTTCATGGTTAAATATGACAATAACACTTTAAAAATTCTAAAACAAAGTAAATACTCCAAAATATGCACAACACTTTCTTTGGATGATCCAATTACTGGTGAGAGTAATTAACTTAAAAGATGTCATTATCTTAAAATATTTCTTGTATAACTGGAAATGTAAATATCAAAATTTTGTGAACAAGTCTGCATAAGTGATTTTTTTTTAATCATTTAAAAAATACTAAGACGGGTAACGCTACATTAAGAAATAAATTTAAGAAAAATCTGGTTTATTATGGCATCCTTTAATTTACTACTATTAAAGCTGTCTCTTCTCTGCTTAAGCTAACGCTTTTCCAATGACTAATTTTCAACCTGGGATTTGTCAGAGTGTTTTGTGCACTGATACTGCTCAGCAGGAGTCCCTGAACAAAACATTAACATGAGCAGTGGTGTAGGAAGATTAAAGATTAAAAGTTGTATTTAATTTTCTAATCACTGGAAGGCCAATTTGTCCCCAGGATGGTTCCTTTACCAGTTTGCAAACTCAAGAATTATATATAAAAAGAATGTTTGATTTGATTTAGAATTGAATTTTGACCTTAAACTGTAACTTTTTTAAATGTGCACAGGTATGTTAAATTATTATATAGGTTTGTCTATTTTTTCTTTAAGTCTTAAATTGGAAGGGATATTACAAAAGTAAATGATAAATTGCTTGTGAAAATACTTAGAAAAACTTCAGAGGAAAACTTTTTTTCTTCCTTCTTGCCTATTATATTCATAAACATCACTTGGAACCATTGCTACCATCATCTTTACCATAAAATGTCTTTTTAACTCTTACTGTGGTATAATTCATGATTGTATTTTCAGAATTTCTGTGCCATATTGCACATACATCTTTATATTATGTATTCTATTATATTTCAATGAGTACCTTGGGTCTTTCAGTTTAAGCATATCTTTGGTCTCCAGCAAATTAATTTCTGTGCAAAAAATAGCAGTTGATATAGTTAATATTTTTCAGCACTTTTTTCACTTATGCTTGAGATTTATTGCTCTAATCACCACAACAGTCTTTTAGAAGTTTAGGTCAGTTAAAACTTATTAAGAATCATTGCAGTGATTATTTAGTAACAACTCAAGTTGTGATTTCAATCCAGATACATCTTATCCCAAAGGCTATTTTCCCCAACATAGCTTGTGGTCATACTCATAATAACATAAAAATAATTAATTCTTAAGCACATAACAGGAAGTTAATAATAGTGCTAGAATTTTATTTTATGCTATGAGGTTTTGAGGCTTTAACATTAAAAGCATTTGAAAAAACAATGAAGTACACAAAACAGTCTCTATGTGTCACGTTGGCTGCTGTAGATAACCATAAAATCAGTGCTGTCAATAAGGGATTTTATTGCTAACAAC
This sequence comes from Muntiacus reevesi, assembly GCF_963930625.1. NCBI lineage: Eukaryota > Metazoa > Chordata > Mammalia > Artiodactyla > Cervidae > Muntiacus > Muntiacus reevesi. The sequence goes on along the minus strand of NC_089256.1, from coordinate 3,722,285 downwards.
CTCAGATATGCAGATGATATCATTCTGAAAGTGAAGAGAAACTGAAGAATCCCTTAAAGAGAGTGAAAGAGAAGAGCAAAAGTGCTGGCTTGAAACGCAGCATTAGAAAACTAAGATCATAGCATCTGATCCCATCACTGCATGGCAAACAGAAGGGGAAAAAGTGGAAGTAGTGACAAATTTTATTTTCTTAGGTTCCAAAATCACTGTGGATGGTGAGTGTAACCGTGTAATTTAAAAATGCTTGCTCTTTGGACGGAAAGTTATGACAAATCTAGACAGTGTATTTAAAAGCAGAGACGTCAATTTGCTGACAAAGTCCCTATAATCCAAGCTATGATTTTTCAGTAGTCATGTACAGATGGGAGAGTTGGGCCATAAATAGGTTGAGTTCTGAAGAACTGATGCTTTTGAATTGTAGTGCTAGAGAAGACTCTTGAGAGTCCTTTGGACAGCAAGGAGATCAAATAGTCAATCCTAAAGGAAATCAACCCTGAATATTCATTGGAAGGACTGATGCTGAAGCTGAAACTCCAGTATTTTGGCCACCTGATATAAAGAACTCACTCATTGGAAAAGACCCTGCTGCTAGAATATATTGAAGGCAAAAGGAGGAGACGGCAGCAGAGGATGGGATCATTAAATACCATCATCGACTCAATGCACACGAATTTGAACAAACTCCAGGAGACAGTGGAGAACACAGAATCCTGGCATGCTGCAGTCCATGGGATCACAAAGAGTCAAACATGACTTAGCAACTGAACAACAACAACAACAACAGATAGTCCACAGAACTTCCAAACTGTTGATCTTTGGTGATAGTCAGTCAGAGGATTCTGCTTGGAGTCATTTGGGGTCTCAGATTAATGGAGTCTGTGCCATATATAATATAGCGTAATTTCCTGGCTTTTCTTGGGCACCAGTCTTTCAGCTGTCAGAAAAGAAAGAATGTGGAGGACCACATATGGTACAAGATCTGAAGTGATGTGCATCACTTTTATTCCCTTCCATTGGAAAGAACTCAATAAAATAGCCATAACTATCTGTATGGGAGGCTGGAATATAACTTGTGTGTAGGAAACAGCTCTGATGAACATCTAGTCAGTTGTCCGTCTAGTTACCAATATCCATTCCTCCACTAAGAACCTTATCATCAGTTCTCTAAAGGAGCAATCCTGGCTCTATTTGATCACTGCCTCTGATTCAGTGTTTGCGTTTGACTTCTTAAAGAGCACCCTTGTCCAGTTAAATCCTCAGATCAGCAGCCACAATCAATATCAGCAAACTAGTCCTAATAAACCTTCAGTTTTGACATATACAAAGGTGTCACTTGCATCACTTATCACTCACTTCATGAGTGATAAGTGATGATCTTTGTTTACATTTGCTTTTTATATATTTCCAGTAAACCTAATTATAATAGCTTCTGATTTCTCTCCAGATTAGAATAAAAATTGCAGTTAGTTTATGGAACTTTGGGGAAAACAAGTAATAAAGAAAAAAATTGGGGGAATGTAACAAAAGTTACAAAATAGAGAATTCAGACTCTAGCATTAAAAATATAGTTATGTGTGTCTGTTCCTTCCCCAAGGTGCAGATTAAAAGCAAAGATACTGTTCCAATTTAACCAATGGATATTGTAGATATCTGAAAAATATAAAGACAAAAAATGGAAATGCATAATGTTTGAATTAATATTAAATATACTTTACAGGGATGGTATAATTTCCTTTTTCTCTTCGGTAATGCATGTAAGACATGCCATGATAATTTCTAGCTTTCAAGCATTATATTTGCTGAGCATGTTCTTTTCCATTTTAGAATCATGTGTATTAGATGAATAAAATTTCAAACCACCTGAAATTTTATGAGCATTATTTGCTATGTCACACCATATTTTAAGTGTAACATATTCTAAGACCATTTGACTGCAGAGTTCCAAAGAATAGCAAGGACAGATAAGAAAGTCTTCCTCAGTGATCAATGCAAAGAAATAGAGGAAAACAACACAAAGGGAAAGATTAGAAATCTCTTCAAGAAATTGGACATACCGAAAAATTTCATGAAAAGATGGGCCCAATAAAGTATAGAAATGGCATGGACCTAACAGAAGCCTGACACGCTGCAGTCCACGGATTCGCAAAGAGTCAGATATGACTGAGCAACTGAACTGATTCTAAGACCAACAGAATACGTCATAAACATGATGAAAAATTGATTTAGATGATGATTTATAACTGACATAAGGGTGATAACAAGTGAGAAAGTTAGCATTAAATATGTTTTCAGAGATTCTGAGCAACAAGATACACTTTTTTTTTTTTTTTTTTTTTTTAATGGAGAATGCTTTGCGTAAGTTCAGGAAAGGATTGAATCAAATCATTTCTCAGTGAGAAAAAGAATCTTAAAAATTAAGGTTAATTATTTTAAGTGGTTTGTCTAAACAGCTTTAGAAAACATATTTAGCTCATTTTAATTACCTCTTGATAGATACTTATGACCTTGAGAAATAGACCTACTTTGAAATGGAGGGTAGAATATGGTCATGTTAACTACTTATTGTTCATCACGTCCTATCCTAGAGCAATTTCATGTATCTCTCCTTCAATACTCAGAGTTAATATAATTATTACATTTACCAATTGTATTTTAATCCAAGGATCCAGGTTTTGTGGGACCTGAAAGTAAAACTATTTGTGTGGCCATATATTTCGCAGTTTTTTTGTTTGTTTGTTTCTTTTTGTGTACAGAAGGATTTCATGCAAGGGATAGGCGTTGAAGCTTAATATTCTATAACTTTATGGTAAGATGGCCTTTACCTATAGTAGACATGAGAAAATGAGGCTTGGAAAAGTAAGGTAACTTTCACAGTAATTAATGGTATAGCTGACATTTGGATCTATGCACTTCTGAATTTATAGACTGTGATCTTTTAATTCAAACTGACAATAACTAGAAAATTGATGTGAAAAAGTGGAAAATATCTGCCAATCCTGGTAGATCAAAGTGGCAGTGTCATAGTTGTCAATCCTTTTTGCTTCTGGACCCAAATAACCTGCTAAGTTTATGTATAAATTCATAGAAGCTGTCTCTTTACTATCTCTTCGAGAAGTTAATTTGTATTTTCATTGGGAAAATTAAGGCATAAAATTCATCTCTCTACCTTTTTCTTCTCCCCTCAACTGAGAGCTCATCAATGTTACTGTATCTTATGGATCTATATTCAACACTTTGGATGGTGCTTCAAACATGAGTGTTCTCAAAAACCATCTGCAATGTATTTTAATGAAAAATAGAAATCCTCTTAGGTTCAACAGATATTTTTGTGGATACAAATATGTAAAAAACTAGTTCAAAGTTATGATCTAAAATAAGTACTGGTTACTACATTTGTAAATCAACACTACAGTCTGTATTTTAAATTTCTCAAAGACAATGGAACAATAAACACTAGATATTCTCTCAGAAATCTCATCTGAGCTCTGAGGATCTTTTCTCTCCCAAGACATCAATATTACTGATAAGGGAAATTTATACTGTATCTTACGATACAAATCATTTGTAAGAATAACCGTTCAATTGTTGGCTCCTTCCAATGAAAGTGAGGACATCAAACATGTTTATAAAGGCCACAAAACCAAAAAACAAAAAAAACCTAATAATATTAGCAAATACTTCAAAGTGCTAACAAGTAAATAAATAGCCTTATTTGACATGCAAATAAATATACATTTTAAAACTTTTTTTTGGCTTCCCTGGTGGCTCAGCCAGTGAAGAATCCTCCTGCAATGCAGGAGACCTGTTTGGTCCCTGGGTCAGGAATATACCTTGGGAAGGGAATGGCTACCCACTCTAGTATTCTTGCCTGGAGAATTCCAAGGACAGAGGAGCCAAGGAACCTGGTGGACTACAATTCATGGGGTTGCAAAGAGTTAGACATGACTGAGCAACTAACACTTTAACTTCTCTCCTAACTCTTTTAGATGCTATTTGTTCTCTTTCTTTAACAAATATCCAAATCTCACCTTAAAATCATTTAAACCAAAGGAGAATCATTAGCTCTAATGGAGAGAGCAAGTAAGGGTGGTTTTCAAGATGAGAAAATAAAGTTAAATCACACTAGTCATTATCTTTCCTCTTCCAACCCATCTTGGATTCCCTGATGTCATTGTATTCATTTCCTTACACTGCAGATGTGCTGTCTCCATCTTGAAGAGGACACCATGGGCGGCACTTTTCAGGGTTTAAAGCTAGGATGAGAGCAAGCACCAGAAAGGGACTATCTCTGCCTCTCTCAGAAGAAACTTTCTGGTTATTGACACTTCCTCTACTTCAACCTACTTGGTCATAGGTCCACTCCAGGGATCAACAACCAGAGGGGAAAAAAAAAAGAGAGATTTCCTAAAAGAAAGGGAGAAATTTTACTCAAAAAAAAAAAAGTATATATATATATATATGTATGCACACATGTCTATCATAGTGTGTCTTCATAATAGTGAAAATATATAATGCAATATATTCTGTAGTGCATATTACAATTTCTATACATATATTAGTTGCTTCAGTTTTGTCAGATTCTCACAACTACATACATCCATAACTTAAAATTTTACAGATTCCTTATCTTTAGTTTTGAAGTTAATCATTATTGTCTTACACCCATCTTAGTTGTAATATGTACTTAAACATTCCTATGTACCTAATATTAATAGCTCTTTATAGCATCTTCTTTTTAGTTAATCCACTTCAATTCTGAGCAGACCCTATCCATATAACATTTTTTATATGTTATTAAATCCCCAGGGTAATTTTTTTAATTTTCACCCATTCATTTCAATTATATTGCTACTTTCTTATGTCATTTCACACAAAAGGGATCTAAAATGAAAAAAATAGTAGTTAAAAGATCCATGCAGTTTTAACCTTTCCTATGTTTTTCCAATTAGTTTTAGAGTAACTGGTAGTGTGATTAAATATATTTATTGAAATTTCATTGAAAATTTATGATTTTATACTCTATAAAATTTGTCTTAATATTTGATATTAGTAACATTTGATACTATATATATATACTAATTTTCCATTTTGGGAATTTTAAATGCTACAGGCTTTTTAAAAATAATTTATTTATGAAAAGTTATCAGCTATTCCCTTAAATTTATTTCATTGTCATATTTCTCATGCTGTTATTTTTTTGTTCAATCTCCTGAGATTTCAGGTCCAGTGGCTGATTAATTGATTACAAATTAAGCCCCAAACTATATTTTCCTTTGCAATACATATCATCCATAAAGGATCTGCAGTAGCTTTGAAAACACCATAACCATCTTAGTGAAAATAAATTTTCATTCCTTCATTTTGTTTCATTCTAACATATAAAATTCCTAGTTTCTGAAGCACTTTATTATAAAGGAAGGATCTCATAAAAGGGTGAATTAATAATTATATTTTATATTATTTGGAAATACAAAGCACTGATATTGTTTTTTATTCCAACTAATTACTTCTAGACCTCAAAGAGGTAGAATTAAAATTAACTTACATTGATTATTTAATTTTAGAAAATTAACATGGTATACCACATTATCTGCAAACATATAGCACTTTTTGATCAAAACAATCAGTTTAAATTATCAGATTGAATGGTCCAAATGAATTTTACATAATGACAAGAAACATTTTATTAACATTTTACTAGACCATGATGAGTTTTAAAATTTGACATGATACGATGCATGCTATAGACTGGAAGAATTTTCTCCAAAGATTTTGAAATGCAAGATAGACAAGAATGCTAAAACAACTACTAAAGATTAAAATGACCTCGGAGATAGCCTACAAAATATGCAGTGATATGAAATTCTGCTGAATGAGTGACGCAGGGAAATATTTTTGAAATATTGCTTACTGCAAGAATATGATGACTTAAAAAACAATACATCAAATTGCTGTCAGACTGATTCAAACAATAATAAAATCATCCTTTTATGTAACAACCTGCTATCAACTACTGACTGGTAAAATGATACATCAATTGACCTCTTTTGTGTAATATTTTCTACAGTTATTTATCATATGTGTTATTTTTCTTCACATCAGTTTATTATTAATGAAGTAAATAGTACTTCTTTTAGTATCTTCAAATTAAAATAAATTATGGTGAGATGTGGAAGGAATATCTAATGTGTCTTTGGAAAAAAATCATTAAAAATTCCTAAAGAAACAATTTAAGTCCACTAAGATTACTAATTTAAAAATATTAAATCAGATAATGTGAAAACTAAGGGTGAATAATCTGTTGTACTGATTACATATTTAATTTTTATTAAGTACATCTAAAATAAAATAGTTTGAACTGAACATAAAAAGATAAATGTATCTTGGCATGTTAGAGTGGGCATGAAAGACCTATTCCACAGAGTCACTAAGAAGTACTAGCATTTACAGGGACAAGACTCTTTCTAGAAACCTCTTGACACATCTCCACTTCCTTTTGTCCTCTAATGAAGGATGGTTTATAGAGTAATTGCTGTAGCTATTTTAGTCACTGTGTCATGTCTGACACTTCTGCAAGCCTATGGACTGTAGCCCGCCAGTCTCCTCTGTCCATGGGATTTCCCAGGCAAGAATACTGGAGTGGGTTGCCATTTCCTCCTCCCAGAGATCTTCCCAACCTGGGGGCTGAACCCATGCCTCCTGCATTGGCAGGTGAATTCTTTACCACGGAGCTATCAGGGAAGTTCCTACAAAGTTATACCCAGCTAAATTCTTATTAATTTAACGTTTCTTGCACCTCTCTTTATTTTATTTTAGCCTGTTTTCAACAGCTGATTTCTTTATGATTTTGTCTCTGATGACTGTATCAGAAAGGAACCTCCTGTCATAACCAGCTTTACTTTTCTCCTCATAATACTCATTATACATCCCCATACTTTCTTATATGTAATTACACAATTTTTAAATGTTTATTTGTTTCCTAAGTTGTCATCTATATCCTTCATTATACTGTGAGCTCAAAGAGCCAGAGAGTGCTTATATTTTCCTTTCAATGTCTTCAATATCTGGCTCATTGAAGGCAATCAGTAAATATTTGTTGTTGAAATGAATATATTTGACAACCAAATAAATGTGTACCTTGTCATTTTAAATAAAACATATAAATCAAAAAGAAGATATTCTTCAGTCGGAGACCTGATAAAGGAAAATATTTGGGAAAGCCATCTATATCAATGAACTTGCACTAAAATCTCCTACCTAGGAGAACTCTAGATTGGGATACTTTGGTCATAAGAGAGTAAGAAAAGTGACAGAGATGGGCAGCGTCATTTAAAAATCTATATATAAGAGAGCAGAGGATGAGATAGTTGGATATCATCATCAACTCAATGGTCATAAGCTTGAGCAAACTCCAGAATATAGTGAAGGACAGAGAAACTTGGCATGCTGTAGTTCACGGGATTGCAAGTAGAAGGACATGACTTAGTGACTGAACAACAGCAACATATAAGACAGCCAATATCCTCTTTCCTCTCTATTACTCCCTTAGGGAAAATAGTTTATATAAAGATATTTATCACTGGAACAAAAGAAAAAGAAAATGATGGTCTTCCCTCAAAAAGTGAACACACAGTGTGAATTTACCTAGGACAGATGATATAGGGGTTGATGTCTCAGTGTAAAACCATTTTCATTGCAATATTTGCTGCCCTTGGGCTACAGTTTGGTGCTCTTATCAACCCCTCTAGGGAAATGCTCCAGAAAAATATGCAGAGTTCTTATAGGACTTTCATATATATGAAAGAACAGCTATCTTTTACTATATAAATAATAAAGTCCAACATAATGAACAGAGAAACTCTTGTAAATGTATCAGCAATTATCTTGAACTAAACACACCAGTTAAAGGAGTATTAATATTAATAGTCTAGATTTATATAATCAGCAAATATAAGATGTTGTTCAAGGAGAGTATTCTAAATAAGGACATGGATAAATTGAAAGTAAAGGATAGTAAAGAGGAGCCATGTAATACTGATCTCCCCAAAGACCATGCTGCTATGCTAATATTAGGCAAAACAGGACTTTGAGCAAGTATTATTGGGGAAAAAAGGACATTTCATTTTTATTAAAAGTTAATTCAACATAGAGACTCATTATAATGCATGACAGAAAAGAAGAAAACCTTATATTTTATAGAGGATGATTGTGTAGCCAAGAAATAAAAATTTAATCTTTTTAAAAAACTATTAAAAATAACTGAAGGTAGCAAGATGCTGGATACTTGATTAATATACAATTTTTAAATATATCTCTGTTTATCAGAAATGCCTAGTCAAAGTTATGGTTTTTCCAGTAGTCATGTAAGGATGTGAGAGTTGAACTGTAAAGAAAGCTGAGCACAGAAGAATTGATGCTTTTGAACTGTGGTGTTGGAGAAGACTCTTGAGAGTCCCTTGGACTGCAAGGAGACCCAACCAGTCCATCCCAAGAAGATAAGTCCTGAGTGTTCATTAGAAGGACTGACGTTGAAGCTGAAACTCCAATACTTTGGCCACCTGATATGAAGAACTGACTCACTGAAAAAGACCCTGCTGCTGGGAAGGATTGAAGGCAGGAGGAGAAGGGGACGACAGAGGATGAGATTGTTGGATGACATCACCGACTCAATGGACATGAGTTTGGGTAAACTCCAGGAGTTGATGATGGACAGGGAGGCCTGGAATGCTGCAGTCCATGGGGTTGCAAAGAGTCAGGCATGATAGAGTGACTGAACTGAACTGATACCAGAAACAAATATTTGGAATATTAGATAGCCCTTATAATTTCATCAAGTAATATATACCTAGTAATCAATCTATGGAAGCATGTGCAGGATCATTTAAATCTAGAAATAACAATAAAAGAAAGTTAAAATTGATAAAGAAATATACTGTATTGAAATTCTTAAAGATAATATTACCAACAAGTTCACTTTCTCAAAGTCAGAATATAGCTTTAGTGTTATGCTAATCAAAATTAACAGACATGCTTTCTGGAAACTGTCAATCAAATTTTAAAATTGTATAGAAATGTGATCTAGAAAGTCAAACAATCTTCAGGAATGAGCAATGTAAATTTATACCAGAAAATAATGAATCTATTTTAAAATTCCAATAATGAACACAGGGAGGTATTGGTGTAAATATAGAGATATGTACCAGGCATACAGAATAGAGTTGTGAAATTAATGCACTAATTTTTTTTCCCTAAAAAATATTAAGCATGGAAGACAAAGAGATTCTTTGGACTTAATTAAAATTAAAAACTTCTGGTCATCAAAACATAATGTTAAGAAAATGAAGAGTTAAGCTACAGACTGAGCTTAAGCTATAGACGTAAGCTGTAGAGATGATACATTTATCTTGTTACATAATACATCTTTTTTCAGGAGTGGGAACCAACATTCTCCTGTCAATGGTTGTTCAGCAGCCAATTACAATTTTGGAGTTCTCATAGAAGATGAGCACATGTCCTTCTACTCCACCATCTTTACTGGAGAAAAGTGGTGGGTGGTTTCCAGAACTCATTTGGACCCATTTGCTCATTTACCTTGGGAAGCAAACTGTGATTTGCTGGGTGTTGGTCACCTGACTGATTTCTATGTCAATGGAAATAAGGTACATGATTGACAGCCTCATCAGTGTCACCAGAGCTGGGACATTTGGAGGGGAGCCTACAGTGTGGGGTTATGGGCAGCCACCCAGTGAGTTGATTTAAACCAGGTTTCATTAGGCAGCTTCATCTTCTGACATTGGGTCCCCATCCCAGGGGCCTCTGGCAGCTCCATGGAGCCCCACAGCTGCACTTGCACTGCGGCCGGGCTGAAGACAAGGTCATGAGCCACCAGGAGCTCCCACAGGACTGGGGAAACAGACTCCTGGAGGGCACAAACAGAACCTTATGCACACCAGGACCCAGGAGAAAGGAGCAGTGACCCCACAAGAGACTGAACCAGCTTGCCTGTAAGTGTCCAGGAGTCTCTGGCAGAGGCATGTGTCAACAGTGGCCTGCACTGAATTCAACAGTTCTGGGAGCTGTGAGGTTTTCTGGTTTAAGTCCTTTTGAAGGAGGTCTCCATTACTGTCATACTACCATTACCCCTACCATAGTTTGGCCTCAGGCCAAACTAAAGGAAGGGAACACAGTTCCACCCATCAACAGAAAATCTGATTAAAAATTTAATGAGGATGGCTCTGCACATCAGAGCAAGACCCAGATTCCCCTGCAGCCAGTCACTCTCATCAGGAAGCTTCCACAAGTTTTTTTATCCTTATCCATCAAAGGGCAGACAGAATGAAAACAGCAATCACAGAAAACTAATCAAACTGATCCGTGGATCACAGCCTTGTGATCTATGAACTATAACTCAATAAAACTATGAGCCATGCTGGGTGAGGGCACCCAAGCCAGATGGGTCATGGAGGAGAGTTCTTACAAAATGTGGTCCACTAGAGAAAGGAATGGCAAACTACTTCAATATTTTGCTTTGAGAAACCCATGAACAGTATGAAAAGGCAAGAAGATATGACACTGAAAGATGAACTCCCCAGGTTAGTAGGTGACCAAAATGCTACAAAAGAAGAGTGGATAAATAGTTCCAGAAAGAATTAAGAGGCCGAGACAAAGCAAAATAAAACATCCAGTTGTGGATGTGATTGGTAATGGAAGTCTGATGATGTAAGAACAATATTGCCTAGGAATCTAGAATGTTAGGTCAATGATTCAGGATAAATTGGAAGTGGTCAAGCAGGAGACAGCAAGAGTGAACATTGACATTTTAGGAATAAGTGAACTAAAATGGAACAGAATGGGTGAATTTAATTCTCATGACCATTATATCTACTACTGTGGGCAAGAATCCCTTAAAAAAAAATGGAGTAGCTCTCATAGTCAACAAAAGAGTCTGAAATGAAGTACTTAACTGTAATCTCAAAAACAGCAGAATAATATTTGTTTGTTTCCAAGGCAAGCCATTCAATATCACAGTAATCCAAGTCTATGCCTCAAACACTAATACCAAAGAAGCTGAAGTTGAATGGTTCTAAGAAGACCTACAAGACCTTCTAGTTCAGTTCAGTTCAGTTCAGTTCAGTCGCTCAGTTGTGTCCAGCTCTTTGTGACTCCGTGAACTGCAGCACGCCACGCCTCCCTGTCCATCACCAACTCCCAGAGTCCATCCAAACCCATGTCCATTGAGGCCGGCCAACCGTCTCATCCTCTGCTGTCCCCTTCTCCTCCAGCCCTCTATCTTTCCCAGCCTCAGGGTCTTTTCAAATGAGTCAGCTCTTCACATCAGGTGGACAAAGTATTGGAGTTTCACCTTCAAAATTAGTCATACCAATGAGCACCCAGGATTGATCTCCTTTAGGATGAACTGGTTGGATCTCCTTGAAGTCCAAGGGACTCTAAAGAGTCTTCTCCAACACCACAGTTCAAAAGCATCAATTATTTGGTGCCCAGCTTTCTTTATAGTCCAACTCTCACATCCATACATGACCAATGGAAAAACCATAGCCTTGATAGAAAGACAGTTGACAAAGTAATGTCTCTGCTTTTTAATATGCTGTCTAGGTCAGTCATAACTTTCCTTCCAAGGAGTAAATGTCTTTTAATTTCATAGCTGGAGTCACCGTCTGCAGTGATTTTGGAGCCCAGAAAAATAAAGTCTGACACTCTTTCCATTGTTTCCCCATCTATTTGCCATGAAGTGATAGGACCAGATGCCATGAACTTAGTTTTCTGAATGTTGAGGTTTAAGCCAACTTTTTCACTCTCCTCTTTCACTTTCATCAAGAGGCTCTTTAGTTCCTCTTCACTTTCTGCCATAAGGGTGGTGTCATCTGCATATCTGAGGCTATTGATATGTCTCCCGGCAATCTTGATTCCAGCTTGTGCTTCCTTCAGCCCAGCCTTTCCCATGATGTACTCTGCATGCAAGTTAAATAAGCAGGGTGACAATATACAGCCTTGATGTACTCCTTTTCCTATTTAGAACCTGTCTGTTGTTCCATGTCCAGTTCTAACTATTGCTTCCTGACCTGCATACAGCTTTCTCAAGAGGCAGGTCAGGTTGTCTGGTATTCCCATCTCTTTCAGAATTTTCCACAGTTTATGGTGATTCACACAGTCAAAGGCTTTGGCATAGTCAATATAGCAGAAATAGATGTTTTTCTGGAACTCTCTTGCTTTTTCAATGATCTAACTGATGTTGGCAATTTGATTTCTTGTTCCTCTGCCTTTTCTAAAACCAGTTTAAACATCTGGAATTTTACGGTTCACGTATTACTGAAGCCTGGCTTGGAGAATTTTGAGCATCACTTTACTAGCATTTGAGATGAGTGAAATTGTGCAGTAGTTTGAGCATTCTTTGGCACTGCCTTTCACTAATATAATAAAAAAAAGAAAAAGGTGTCCTTTTCATCATAGAGGACTGTAATGCAAAAGTAGTAAGTCAAGAGATACCTGGAGTCACAGTCATGTTTGGCCTTGGAGTACAAAATGAATCAGGGCAAAGGTTAATCCAGTTTTGCCAAGATAGCAAACTGGCCATAGCAAATCTTTCAGCAACACAAGAGACAACTCTACACATGGACATCACCAGGTGGTCAATACCGAAATCAGATTAACTATAATCTTTGCAGCAAAGATGGAGAAACTCTATACAATCAGCAGAAACAAGATGGGGAGCTGACTGTAGCTCAGATCATGAACTCCTTATTGCAAAATTCAGACTTAAATTGAAGAAAGTAGGGAAAACCACTAGATCATTCAGTTATGACCTAAATCAAATCACATATGATTACACAGTGGAAATAACAAATAGATTCAAGGGATTAGGTCTAATAGAGTGCCTGAAGAATTACGGATGGAGGTTTGCAACGTTGTACAGGAGGCTGTTTTCAAAACTATCCCCAAGGGAGAAAAAATGCAAAAAAGCAAAATGGTTGTCTGAGAAGGCCTTGCAAATAGTTGAGAAAAAAGAGAAGCAAAAGGCAAAGGAAGAAAGGAAAGATATATCCAGCTGAATGCAGCACTCCAAAGAATTGCAAGGACAGATAAGAAAGCCTTCCTCAGTGAACAATGCAAAGTAAAGAGGAAACAATAAAAGGGAAAGATGAGAGATCTCTTCAAGAAAATTAGAGATACCAAGCGAATATTTCATGCAAAGATGGGCACAATAAAGGACAGAAACGGTATGGACATAACAGAAACCAAAGATATTAAAAAGAGGTGGCAAGAATACACAGAAGAACTATACAAAAAAGATCTTCATGATCCAAATAACCATGATGGCATGATCACTCACCTAGAGCCAGACATCCTGGAGTGAGAAATCAAGTGGGCCTTAAGAAGTGTCACAAGGAACAAAGCTAGTGGAGGTGATGGAATTCCAGGTGAGCTATTTCAAATCCTAAAAGATGATGCTGTGAAAGCGCTGCACTCGGTGTGCCAGAAAATTTAGAAAACTGCAGTGGCCACAGGACTGGAAAAGGTCAGTGTTCATTCCAATCCCAAAGAATGCAATGCCAGTTTACACTCGTCTCACATGCTAGCAAAGTAATGCTCAAAATTCTCCAAATGGGGCTTCAACAGTACGTAGGCAGAGGGACTGGGGATCAAATTGGCAGCATCTGTTGGATCATAGACAAAGCAAGAGAATTCCTGAAAGATATCTCCTTCTGCTTCATTGACTACCCTAAAACCTTTGACTATGTGGATCACAACAAACTGTGGGAAATTCTTCAAGATGACTGATGGGTTTTTGTTGTTGTTGTTGGCTATAAATTCTATCCCACCTCCTTTTGGCAATAGCAAACCCATTTATCTGTGGTCTATCACCTGTGGCTATTACTAGATGCAACATGGTGGTACTGTTAAGTATTTTTGGCCCTTGTCTAGATGATTGATGATCAGAGATCAGATCCATGAAAAGTTTATTTAAATGGTTTTCCTCATTTTTAAAATCTTATGTAAACTGACAGTATAGTATTGTGGCTTAGATGGTAAGAGTCCATCTGCAATGCAGGAGACCTGGGTTCGATCCCTGGGTAGGGAAGATCCCCTGGAGGAGGACAAGGCAATCCTCTCCAGTATTCTTGCCTGGGGAATCCCATGGACAGAGAAGCCTGGAGGGCTGCAGTCCATGGGGTCACATAAAGTTGACACATGCACACCTAAGGTGACATAAGCTAAGAGTGATTAGAGTTTCTGTTGGTTTGTTTCTTTGTTCTACTATTATTCCAGGATTAACAACTAGAAGACCAGAAATTAAATTGATTCCAATCATTTTTAAGCCTTTCCATCAGTCTTTCTTCAATTTTATGAGCTTTCATATAACATACTTATTTTTCATTAAATTCACCTGTCACACAAAATAGCTAGATTTATTCCCCTAGTTAAAATTGAATGATTTTCACTGATATAATACTACCAAAATTTTAAGAATTATATAAAATTAGGAGAAAGTTAGTTTGCAATAAAAACAATGTATTTCACAGAATGGATGTGAAGTCTCTCATCTGCACACACTTTGTGGATAATCGGGAACCTAGGTGGGAACAATGTTCATTGTTCACTTTTTATCTATTTGTGCTTGGATATTTCTCTTTTGAATGTAGTGGTTTCAGAACACAAATATTTTAATAGTGTAAATGCAATAGACATTTTATCAAGCCTCCAAGTATTAAGGAAATACAGCCCTGAAGAACCCCTCTTGATAAAACTACAAATTAATTATTGAAATTCATCAACTAAGTGATTAAAAAATGCAAAATACTCAGGGGTAGGCGGTTCTGGTAAAATAACTAGGACAAAAATAATAAAATGATATTTAGGGACAAATTAATAATAAATCTTTTTTATAGTTTGGTCGAACAATTCGTTGTGTTGGGTAAAGTAACAAAAATTTTAAAAAATCAAATTTGTTTTTTCCCAGCAACAATGTAAAACAGGACATTAAGTCTTGATACCTTATTACTAAATAAATAGATCAACTTTAGGCTAACCACTGAGGCTGATAGTAGTTTTCAATGTGTATCAAAACTGATTAAGTATTAGAAAAAAAGCAATTACTTAGCAGTGATACTGACCTATTCTTAAATCACAACTCTGCCTCTTGGTATCTATACAACTATGGACAAGCCACAATTTCTTCATTTATAAAACATGCTGTGGAACATAACTTAGAATTAAATTAGCTAACATACATATGTTTGCTCTTTAAGTGTACCTTTGCAGGAATTGCCAATCAAACTACCAATTATTTCAATGTTGTGGGATTCTGTAATGCTGACAATCTGTAAATTTTAGTTAATGACTATTTCAAATTATGTAATTCACAAGTGTAGCTACTTATATTTCTTTCTTACCTGTAATTATCTCTTGGTATACCAGATATATTGTTCATTTACATAACAATTTCAATAGTAACAAAGAACTAAGAGTAGATCAGGCTGAGAAGACATTGATAGGCTTGCAAATTTTCTATAGCCTCTGGACATAAATAGTACACAAATAAGCCTTTCAAAAATCACCTTAAGCAGGACTGGTGTGCAGTTCTATAATTTTCTTATATTGACAGAGCAATTATATCTAGCATTTTGCAATGTTTTCTGTCTTTAGCAGGATGGAATGACATGTGTTCTTAACCTTAACATCATGTGAAATTCCATTCAAGGCAGTAATTTTAGTTGCTTGTGTATAGAGATAGAAATACATTAAGACAGAATCCAAACAGTATGTCAAAATGATAATAAAGCATATACATTGAAAAAATATAAATATTGAAATGCCTTTGATTACATCTTGAAAATTTAAGAATCCTGATAAAGAGCACTAAAATAAGTGATTCACTATAAAATTACTTATGCTACAGATTTATTAAATTTTCAAAGAAATTTAAGTAGTCAACTGCTATCTATACATTCTCTTCAATATCTTGTCATCTGTTTACATGCTATTCTATTTATGCAAATGTTCTATCCCAATGTACATCTTAACTGTTCTCTGAATTGGCCTCCAAAACATAAGATAGATAATAATAACTGCAAAATATGCTGTTTTTTAAAAACTATTCCAGTTTTGAACAATTTAATCAGTCTTACCTTACTATATTCTTTCTTTTGGTTGCTTTTGTGGTATTTTACTAACCTACTCCTCCAACTGATTAAAAGATTGCAATAGAAGGATTCTTCATCTTTGCTTAATGACATCTCTCTAAACATGGGTGACCCTAATTCTCTGTTCTTACCTTGGTAAACATCTTCCCTTGAAGTATATTACTTTTATTTTAGTAAGGATTTTTATTTTAGAGATGGTTGTTGGAGACCTCTTATCTCAAACTTTATAATCTAAATTGATCTTCTAATTAAAGTATTAAAGCATTTGTTCATTAAAATATTTTATTGAGAAATTAAATATATGTGACAGACTATTGAAATACAGTCAAAACAGTAATATTTCTGATTTATGATGTGCATGTTCTAGTTTTAATTAATGATGTGCGCTAAGGACAAGAAAGTGGCTAGATGAAGAGAGAGTGTGAACTTCAGTGTGTAGCTCAAGGATAATGCTATTTTAGATAAGATACCCAGCAAAAATACTGACAAGACATTCAAAATTCCACACTGCTGTAATCATCAGGGTCTTGATATATTTTGTTTCTTATTCCAGGATACAACAGTATCCCTAGCTTCTCATTTTACATTATGGATGACTGACTTCTCAATTTACATCTCTCCCAAATCAGGTTCTGCTGAACTGATGCACATATTTACTGTGGCTGCAACATACAAAATGTGTATGTTGCTTATACTCCATTCCAAAAGCTCTCCCTACTTAATTTATTATTCTTGATGAATTCATTAATCTATTCACTCGTATACATTATGGCAGACATGGTAGTTGGTCCTACAGCAAAAATGATAGATTCATACTTTAGCTCACAAAACATAATTAAGATTTTAATTAGGAATGCTATACTTGTTCCTATATAAGAATAAAAATTCCAATTACATGATCAACTCCTCACTCTAATTAGCCTTTCAAGGTATACATTTTATTCTCTCTCAACCACTCAATCTTGATGAGTCTCTCTTTAAAATATTTTTTAAAAAATCACTGCTTTTCGTCCATCATCACTTTGATTGTCTCACTTTTTCTAAGATCCACAATGACAAAGAAATCCTATTCTATCCATTTTGTATCAGGACTTCCTGTCTCAATTCTCATTTTTCTTTAAAACCTACAAGCTATTAACAGATTCTACATGGTTTACACAATTACTCTCCTGACTCTCACAATAACAAATGAAGTGCTTACCTTTTAACATAATTTGCATAATTTTACACTTAACATAACTTTTACAATTAAACTGTTGGCCCTAGTTTATACAGCTAAAAAATGGTACAGCTTGTATGCCATAACAACTGAGCTCATGTTCTACAACATGTGTGGTACAAATGCTGAAGCCCTCACGCAAGGAACCCATGCTCTGTAACAAGAGAAGCCACAGCAGTGAGAAGCCCTCACACCATAACAAAAACTAGTCCCCACATGCCTCAACTAGAGAAAAAAAAGAAAGTGAAAGCATTAATCTTTCAGTCATGTCCAACTCTTTGTAACCGATGGACTATAGTCCACCAGGCCCCTCTCTCCATGGAATTCTCCAGGAAAGAATACTAGAGTGGGTTACTGTTCCCTTGTCCAGGGGATCTTCCCAACCCAGGGATCAAACCAAGGGGTCAAACCACATTACAGGCAGATTCTTTACCATCTGAGCCACCACGGAAGCCTAAGAATAGCAAAGAAGACTCAGGGCAGACAAAAATAAATAAAACAAATAAATTACTTTGAAAAAAGAAATGGTAGAGTCAGGATTTGACCAATCTGAGGTTGTCTCTAACATTAATGCATTCAAAAATTTCTTATACTCAAGACATATATTTTCATTATCATTTTTTAAATCTCCTGATATAAAAGTGATAACTAAAGGAAAGAAGAGGAAGGAAAGTCTTTTGTGCACCCAGGCACACAATTATGGGTGGCTATTTTTATTGGCACATTATTTTTAAACCTGATAATTGCATCACAAGGTTAATTGTTAAGTCTCCCCCAAGAGCTGCTAGCTCTTTCTTCACCCTCCTCAAAATTTTCTGGATTGTAGACAGTTATATTATTGCTTTGGCTCTCTATTTGCCAACCCTTCACTCTCAACTAAATACATTTTAGTAAAGTTTACCTTCCTTGTTCTCCTGACAGGTCACAGGCTCTGGCTCTACACTCCAAAATAGTGTCATCAGTTAAATAATTGTGCAATGTGAATTTTAAAAAGATATTAATGTTAAACATTTTGCTTTTAGATTTCTAATAGTTTGTTACAAACTTTAAGATAGATACTGGAGGTCTCCAAAGTTCCTTTCTCACTTCTTTCTTCTTGCCAGTTGATTTTATATTTCTCTAAAAATCTTTTTTTTTTTTTTTTTTTTTAAGAGGTGGATGTGAGAAACTCCTATAAATCTTGGAGTAAAGCACGAAGATGTGAAAAGTTTGTATTGCTTCTTTTAATTTGGTTTGATTTTTCCTTTTCTAAAGTAAGTAACATAAGTAAAGAAGGCTGAATGCCAAAGAATTGATGTTTCTGAAGTATGCTGCTGGAGAAGACTCTTCAGACCCCCTTGGACTAGAGGAGATCAAACCAGTCTATACTAAAGGAAATCAATCCTGAATATTCATTAGAAGGACTGATGCTGAAGCTGAAACTCCAATATTTTGGCCACCTGATGTGAAGAACTGACTCATTTGAAAAGACCCTGATGATTGAAGGCAGAAGGGGATGACAGAGGATGAGATGGTTGGATGGCATCACCAACATGATAAACATGAGTTTGACCTGCCTTGTGTGTGATTTTAGAAAGCCACTGGAGACAAAAGGAAAAATGATACAGATAACTTAGGATTTTTTCTCTGTACTACTCTCCTTCTAGTTGGTGATGGATAGGGAAGCCTAGTATACAGCAGTCCATGGGGTCACAAAGAGTCAGACATGACTGAGTGACTGAACTGAAATGATTTCTTAATGAAATATGAAATATTTTATTCTTTTATTCTGTAATGTCCATTCTTTTTTATATCTAGTTTGTCTTTTTTCTATGTATTAATACAGTAATTACAGTTACTTTGAAATTCTCATCAGCAGTCCCTAAATCATGTCTGACTCTTGAGACCCCAGGGACTGTAGCCCATCAGGCTCCTCTGTCCATGGGGTTCTCCAGGCAAAATACTGGAGTGGGTTGCCATTTCCTTCTCCAGGGGATCTTCCCAACCCAGGGATTGAACCCATGCCCCCAGAAAGTCTCTTGCATTGCAGGCAAATTCTTCACCACTAAACCACTGAAATTCTTGTCTGTTATTTCCAAAATCTGGGTCATCTCTATGCTGGCAAATAGTTACCTTATTTTTTTTTTTTCTCCTCTTATTTATCCATCAAATTTTCAGACTGAGTCTGGTAATTTTTTATTTTTATTTTTTTATTTTACAGTACTGTTGTATAGACTCTGAATTATATTATCTTCCTCTAAATCAGAGATTAGCAAGTTTTCTTAATGAGCCAGTTAAGTGTTTTAGGCTCAGTGACCATACTATGTCACAACTATTTAACCTTGCTCTTGTAGGGTATAAGTAGCCACAAAAATATTTAAAATCATGGGTGTGACTGTGTTCCTATAAAAGTTAATTACCAAAACAGGAGGTTTCCCCACAGATCATACTTTGCCAACCTATGGTATAATGTACATTGAATGTTTTTCCATAGCAAACAGTTAAACTTTAAGTGAATAATCCTATTCTTGTCATAGTCTGGTTTTAGGCATTATTAGGATATGTAAACAAGAGATGCAAGATACTTGGTTCAATCCCTGGGACAGGAAGATCCCCTAGAAGAGTGCATGGCAACCCACTCAAGTATTCTGGCCTGGAGAATCCCATGGACAGAGGAGCTTGGTGGGCCTCAGTCCATAGCATTGCAAGAGTGGGGCATGACTGAAGCAACTTAGGCTACATATATTTCAGCTTTCCACTTATTTTTAAGGTTTAGCTCTTTTTCTGAAGGTTTGGCCCTAAATCTCAGAGGATAGGTTTTATATGGTCTCATATGAATGCCTGGTATTTACCATGGTCTTTCCTCTTTGGTCGTCATCTCAGACCTCCAGCATACCCCAACATGTATGAACTCAAGTGTTCTCTACCAAGCCTGCAGGAGTTGCCTTGTGTGTGATTTTAGAAAGCCAGTGGAGACAAAAGGAAAAATGATAAAGATAAGTTAGGACTTTTTCTCTGCACTACTCTTCTCCTAGGAACCTCAGAAGACCTGAACTGAAATCAGTTTCCCCTCCAGTCACCACTGTTAGAAATACCTGGACTCCCCTTTTCTGTGTGCAGTCGAGTCTCCAGTGAAAATGAGACTTACCTCCAGTATTTTTCTCTTAATAACCACAGCCTATGTTTGTTGTTGTTTTTTAACTGCTAAATCCCCAAATAGCTGCTTTGTACATCCTGTCCATATTTACATGTGTTTATCAAGGGAGTGAAATCTGATACTAACTATTCCATCATGTAAAGAAAAGGAGTACCAACTGTTGAGTGAAAAATTGTACAGTTTCCAGAATTTTTTTTTTTTTTTTGCTTTATTTTTTTATTTTCTAACAGCATGAATTATTGGTCTTTGTTAGGCAGCTAAATTCAGGGCTGTCTGCCTTAATCCAATTAGCTACTAAGCTAAATCATGTCTGGGTTTTAGTTCGGCAAGGTTTATTCTATCTCTGGTTCCCACTTTTTTCTAGAACAACCTTCCATGTATTTGACATGATCACCTGCTGAGTTCACCAGGGATCCTTCCCCGGGTAGGATCTGAACTCAAATCCTTCTCTCTCCATCACAGTGAGATTTTTGAAAAGAATTTCAAAGAATGTATTCAAAAGCCAAGAGAAACTGATAAATTAACAGAATAAATGAAAAAATTTGAGTCATTCTGCTGGCATCTAAAACTTGTTTAATTAATATTTTCCTTGAAGCCCAAATGTATTTTGAGTTCTTAAAGCTATAACGATGTCTGAGCCTATTTATAAAGAAAAAAACCCACAATTTTCTAGCAAGAAAAAAATGTTAACTTAATTGGAGTAAGAAAAAAAATGTTTTTTTCTTCAGTGAAAGGACCTTTGATCTCAACTGAAGGCCAAATGAATCTGTGCAGATGAACTTAACTACTGGAGCCAATTAAACTCTCCTGCTTAAAAAAATGCATGTCAATGACTTGAAATCCAATAACTCTTTTTCTTAGCTTCTGGGGTAATCTCATGTGGCAAGCTTGCACTTTGGTTGGGGGGAAAAAAAAGACTTTTATTTGAATTTGGAAAAAAAAAATCATTCTCCTTTTTTGTTAAATAAAATAAATGAAATAAAGATTTAATGACCTGCTTAAAATAATAATAAATAGATTAATTTAATTTTTACTGATTTGATCTAGGAGAAACTAAGAAGAATCGATTTAAAATAAAATAAATTTTTAAAAAGTAAGAAGAAGGGGCAAACAATTTCTAATGGTTTAAATGCACTGACATTTTGGGAAGTGTGTTTCTTAAAATTCTGCCATGTGTTACAATGCACATGAATCTGAAGGACATTATGCCAAGTGAAAAAAGCAGGACACTATAAGACAAATATTATTTGACCTTACTCTTATGTGGAATCTCAAATAATCAAAATCATAGAAGCAGAAAGGAGAATCATGGTTGCCAAGTGTTGGAGGAAAGGGAAATGTTGGTCAAAGACAAGATTTTACTGGTGCAAGACAGATACATTCAGGATACCTAGTGTACATGCAGTACAGTGACTATAGTTACCATATTGTATTATATACTTGAAATTTGCTAAGTGTGTAAATGTTAAGTTCTTACAATACATACACAACCCTATGTGAGGGGGTGACTATGTTGACCTTAAATATTTCTTATTTATTGATTTATTTTTGTCAATTATATCTCAGTAAAGCAAAAAAACAAAAAGCTATTTTTTCATAGAAGCAGCTAACTAAAACAAAAATGAAAAAGGAAAGAAAACACAAAGAAAAGCAAAAATTGTGAAATCACGAACTAATTAAATAGTGAGACAAAAAACAATGGATCATTTCAAAGGGAAAAAAACACTCTCATAAAGCTTAGACTTTTGATACAATTTAGAGACTTTAACAAACTTTTATATTGGATTAAGAAAAAGTTGACTAGTATTCCCATTTGACATGAATATTTGGACAAATTAGATTGGCTTGATAATTTTTGTGTTCAGATCCGTATATCTTCTAAGTTAAGTTTTCTAAATTTAATATGCTGGTTTTATATGACATGTAAATTATCATTCCTTCCATAAAATATAATGAGACTGCAAATGTGTGTTTAACCATGTGAAATATTAACAACTGCTGTCTTGTAAGAGGATCTATCCTAGGAAACTCTGAACATTGCTGTAAATGATTTAAATTCAGTGCTTCTTTTACACTTTCTGAAAAAAAAAAAGTGTATTGAGTGTCATCTTTCTGTTAATATCATTAGTAACCAATTACAATATAAATCCTTGATGACTTTGAACACTTTAAATAATCTTAAATTAAATAATAGGTATTCTTTGATTATCAACTATCTTTTTTTTACCAGATCAGTTTCTAGAAACATAGCTATTTAATACAGCAAATAGTTCTGTGAAAATGTATTTGCTCTTTGAAAGTTCCCAAGTGGCAAAATTAATGTGGTAATTGAGACAGGGTTTTTTTTTTTTACAGAGTTTTTAAAAAAGAAAAAGAATAATCAATATTCAGAAAAGTAACTCATCCTTGAAATATAGCTTGCTCTTACCTAAATATTTATTTATAAATAAATAAATTGTTTTTGGAAAAGAGAATTCCCTATTACATCTAAAACTAATAGCATGAGATATCATTCTATAATTATAACTGGTCACTGATCTTGAATTAGCTTTTGCAGATATCTTACATTTATTTAAAAACTACTTAAAATTATTTTATAGCTAATACTTCAATAATAACTTATCTTCAAACATCATCAATATCAGTCTATGTTCTGATGTAAGAATATGTTTAGCAACTCTTTATTGATACACCTTTTTTCTAAACCTGGGTCATAAACCTTAAACAATAACATTTTAAATAGATTATTTATGTATATAAAAGCTTTGGCATTTCCCATGCAGTCACTGAACTATACAAAAGATGTATCCTTACTTTACTAAAGGAAGAGTATTCTATACTTTGATTATTTCTACACAGCTTTTTTTGCTGCCCAGTTATCAATTCTCAGTAACAAAAACTGAAAAAAAAACAACAACCCTGCAATACCAAAAAACAGAACAAACAAAAAAATAATTCTCCTGAAGCTATTTATTTAGAGGTAAATGTTACCACCATAAATAGTGAGTTATAGAACTCACTATAATTCAGTTCTTGCCAGGTTAGATAGACACTTATTGTTGTTGTTGTTTATTTGCCAAGTTATGCCTGACTCTTTTTTGACCCCATGGACTGCAGCCCACCAGGCTCCTCTGTCCAAGGAATTCTCCAAGCAAGAATACTGGAGCGGATTGCCATTTCCTCCTCCAGGTGATCTTCCTGACTCAGGTATTGAACATCTCCTGTATTGCAGGTGGATTCCTTTAGATTGATGTTCAAAGAGTGGCACACACTGTAAACAAATTGATTTTTTCCAGCTATAAATGCTGTTACCACTTTTACTGATTATAACTTTTCTTTATGGTACAAGTCAAAATGCCTGGAAGTCAGTCAGCATCTCCTGATGATAATGCTCCTGCTCTCAGGATAACCATCGACTAAATACTCACAAAGAGAGGATGTTACTCTCCACCGTTAAGATAATGTGAGTTGATATAATTAACCAACCAGGCCTATTCATATTTCTCACCAAAAAATTGGTTTTTACTTTTATCCTACTCATGAATAAAGGCCCTTACTGCAGCGTGCAGATCAGAATCCAGTTTTGTGGAAGAAATGACAGAAGAGCTGCTATAAAAAGCTGTACCTCATTTCTGTAAACAGCCAGCAGACAGATTTATCAATTGGCTGGCTTTGGATTTCCAGCATGCTCTCAGTCCAGAAGCCAGCAACTTTGTAGAAAAAGACTCAATAACTCAAAATCCATAGGCAAGAATCAATTCCCTAAGACAAAGTGAGCTGATTTAATTTTGGTTTCTTGGTATATCATTAGTCCTAAGTTTAACATACTGGTGACTGGTGTATAGTTTCAAAAAAGCTCCTTAGATTTAAAAAGAATTAAAAATTCTATGAATGATGTAAATATGAATATAAAGTGGAACATTTTCATAAAAGTTGAAGTTAGTGATTTAATCTAACTATATGTATTAATCTGTGTACATCCCTTTCTATCCATCTGAACTTCCCAGGTGGCGCTAGTGGTAAAGAATCCACCTGCCAATGCAAGAGATATAAAGAAATTTGGGCTCAGTCCCTGGGTACAGAAGATCCCCTAGAGAAGGAAGTGACTACCCACTCCAGTATTCTTGCCTGGAAAATTCCTTGGACAGAGGAACAGTAGGCTAAAGTCCATAGGTTCACAAAGAGTTAGACATGAATGAGAGACTGATCACACACACATCTATCTATTCACTGGTTTCATTTGTAAAATTATTCACAACAGTGGTTAAATATCATATTAAATAGGAAAATCCCTGTAAATAGTAATCCAGTAACTTGAAAGATGTAGGCAAAATCAGTGCAGGTTAGTAACCATCCAGACATTTTAGGCAAAGGAAATGTAAATTAACTACTGTAAGATATTAGGCATAAATTAAAGTAAATTGAGTCAACTGAGTCAGTGATGCTATTCGACTATCTCATCCTTTGTTGTCCCCTTCTCCTTTTGCTTTCAATCTTTCCTGGCATTAGGGTCTTTTCCAATGAGTCAGCTCTCTGCATCAAGTAGCCAAAGTATTGGACCTTCAGCTTCAGCATCAGTCCTTCCAGTGACTATTCAGGCTTGATTTCCTTTAGGATTCGCTGGCTTGATCTCCTTGCTGTCCAAGGGACTCTAGAGAATCTTTTCCAGCACCACAATTTGAAAGCATCAGTTCTTCAGAATTCAGCCCTCTTTATGGTCCAACTCTCACACTGTACCCAACTATTGGAAAAACCATAACTTTGATTATATGGAAATTTGTCGGCAAAGTTATGAGTCTCTGCTTTACAATACACTGTCCAGGTTGTCATGGCTTTCCTTCCAAGGAGCAAATGTTGGTAATCCGCGGGACATGTTAAGCAAAGATAAATTAAGTAGGGAATGTCTTCGCTGGTGAAGAACAAAGAATGAAAATGAAATGGAAGGACCAGAAGCCCCAAATATTCATGACACATTTGCTGTAGACAAAGCACTCAGTATTTATGAAGTCATAAATTGGCCATCCTATGGAGACAGTCATTTTGGTCCCTTGGGTACTCCACTAAGAAATGCAGCTAAAGCCCATAGCTGCTCCTAAGGCTCCTGGCTAGCCACAGCTATTGGCCAGGCACGCTTGTTGCTATGTTGACCCAACATGAAAAGTGTATGTTGGTTTCAGGCACCTCCTGTTTGCTGAGCTCTCTTGATCAAACCTCAGTTGTTGTCCTCAAAACCACACCTTCAGCAGGGGAAGGCTGATGCAGAAAAGGGAGAGAGAGTTAGGACCTGAGAACTCCCTTTTTCAGGTATTGGGACCTTTTTCCATGCTTATACCTTGTCCTAAACATGGCAAACTACTTCAGCTATTTTCACCTGCTTATCATCATGGGTTTTAAACTGATTTAATTAACTGTATGACTTCCAAATTATAATTTGGTATGTGAGCTTTTTTCTTTTGTCATTTCTGAAGTTGCTGGCTTGGTTAAGTATTTGGAGACTACTATTATATAAAGACTATCACTGTATCAATGCAATTTCCCATGGAACATGTACCAAATATGTGAATCTCATTAAAATCAGAGAAATTAATAATTAATTCCACTAAAATCAAACCAACAGCCAGAGGGAGCTCTATCAATGTATCAGATTATGTCTTTTTTGTAAAGGGCTTCCTATTTATTTCCCTGAGAATACAAGCCAAAATTCTTACAGTGGCTTACAGTACCTTCAACAGCTATGGCATTTCCTTTGGTTCCCATTCTTTTCCTAATCTTTTCTGTTTATTCCTTATTCTGTTACTCACTCTACTATTGTACACTGGCCTCCTCACTGCTGTTCCCTGTCTTTTGGCTTAATCTGGAATGTTATTAAAATATTCCCACAGTTAATTATAGTTTTTGTTCAAATGCTTTAAAAGCCTGCCTAGCCTTGTCATTTAATATTAAATCCTATGTACTTCTACCACCAACATTTATGCTTTTCTATTTTTCCTTTAAAATGCTTGATTGCATTGTTATCATTTTATATATTTTAAAATTTTCTCCAATAGAATATTAATTCTTTTTTTAGAATATTAATTCTATAAGGGCAGCTTTTTCTATTTGATTCTTTTCCATGAGTCTGCTCTTAGACCTGTGCCTAGCTTATGATTAGCATCCATTTAATTAATTAGCAGTTGAAAATGAAAGAATCCTTAATTCATTTCGTCATATTTTAATATGGCAAAAGAAAAACTTTGTAATTCTTAAAACTTATAAGAGTCTTGTGAGCTATTAATTCAACTATATTGAGGACCTCCCTCATAGCTCAGTCAGTAAAGAATCTGCCTGCAATGCAGGAGACCCAGGTTCGATTCCTGGATCAGTAAGATCCTCTGGAGAAGGAAATGGCAACCCACTCCAGTATTCTTGCCTGGAGAATCTCATAGACAGAAGAGCCTGGCAGGCTACAGTCCATGCAGTCGCAAGAGTCGGACATGACTCAGCGACTTAACTACTGCTACTACTATATTGCTGGTGAGAATTTGTAGACTTTATCTGACCAATTTACAAGGCTTAAAATTATCTAAACCATTGTGAATCATTTACTAATTTCTGATACTCAATTTCAGGGAATTATTTTGAACTATAGGGAACAATGTCAAAGTGCTTATCTATGAAATGTATAAATATTAGCAATATTTTCTGCATAACTTTAATTATAAAATATCCAAAGTTTTAAAATTTTGTCTCTTGGCATTCTCTTTTCAGGAGAACATAGGATTTCAAACACATTTAGGATTCCATTTCTTGGATCTATTTTTTTTGTCATACATTTCATAGTATAAATTTCTGAGATAATATTTTATGATGTTAGTAGAGTGGTTTCCAAATTTTCACATAAAACTGAGTAATTATTTTCTGAAATAGAGAAGAACTTTTCAATTTCCCAGATTATAACAATGACAGTATTACAATTAATAAGCATGCTGTACTCTTATTGGTTATAAGAAGAAACAATTAATTGTAAATATATTTATAACTGAAAGCATGCATCTTTAACTGTACTTTTCTCAAAAAGACTGATTTTACTCAATTATTACAAGGTTGTTGGCTTTAAATACTGAAACTCTGTACTGTGGCATGGTTTTATTCTCTTCTAATACACCTATATACATTTAAAATTACTTCATTTGATTGGACTATATATTTGAGAATATTTAAATTACTTTTCAGGAGAAGAATATATTTAACTTTTGTTAATGATAGTCACGGAAACTTCAAAGATTTCTGAATATCTATCAGTATGAAACAAACCATCCATAACAGAGGAGCATATAATGACTTATTTTATTATGCTTACAGATTCTGTGAGTTCAGAAATTTAGGGCATAATGAATATGGTCCCTCTCCGCTTCATATCTGGGTCCGCAGCTCAGATGACTCCACTGGGTGCCTTGAACAGCTAGATATCAGAACAGCAATAACTAGAGGAAACATTTCCAAAATAGTTTCTTTATTTCAGTGCCAGACACTTAGCTTGTTATAACTACAGAATGGGATAAGTGGGATTCTTAGCAGAAGTGCTTATACTTGACCTCTCTGACATGGCAGCATTAGGATGATCAGATTCCTTACACGGAGGCTCAGCTTCCAAGAGTAAGTATTCCAATGAACAAGACAGAGATGCATGGACTTTTATGACTTTTCCTCTCCAGTCACATTGCATGACTGCACTGGTCAGTCACAAACCCACCCAGAATCAGGAAAGGAGCCAGAGATTCCACATTTCAATGAGAGAAATAGAAAATTCTTTGATTAAATATTTTTAAATCATCAAAAGTGTTTATAAAAACAGACATCTATAAGTGACAAAATAAAATTAATGATAATTTTAATAGAAGTATTAATGCTTCTTCATGTCTGCTTTAAAGATACAAGCTTAAAGGATAAAGATATATTCCACCAAGAACAAATGCTTTTATGAAGCTCAGAAAAAAGAATCAGAGAGGAAAAAAGCTAGATAAGTAAACAAATAAATAAAAGGAGGCAAAAAACAAAAATAAGGTGAGACATGATATGTAATACTACAAGTAACCAAACAGTAAGTTAATATGACTTAGAAAGGCATATAAAAAGTTAAGAGTAGTGGGCAATATGCTTTTAAATCTCTCAGATTAAGAATGTTCTTACAGTTAACATAGTGCCATTCCTTCATTTTGTGAGAATCAGACTTGCAAGGGTTCAAAAGGTCCTTAAGACTATATTTGTAGAAATGTAAATATACTAGATTCCAGTCTAATTCCAATGGTTTCTAATTTTAGATACACAAAAGCCATTATTAGCACTGGATTTAGTAAATAAATGAAAAATCTGTAGTAATTCTATTTAGCCATGCTACTGAAATAAACAGAATAATAAGATTACATTAATTTACTTATGATTTGTAGAATATAGTTATCAGATTGTTACCATTCTAATATGAGGTTGTATCATAGGAGAAAACAAACATATTAAATGACTGTAACAGACATATTTCTAATGATTTATTTTATGGCTGTACTGTATGTGGTGAATTACTGTGTTGATACAATCAGAATAAGACAATATTGAAATACGAAAAAATAACTATATATGTACCCTCTTAATATTCCCTCTTTTCAAAGAATGAATTCAGTAAGTATGTATTTTCTAATATAACAGCATTATCTGTTTGCCATAACTAGAAAATTGTAGCCAAGTTATGCAGGTTGACCCACCTAACTTCTAGGGGGCTATATCATAGAAATCCAACCTGTAAGGTGTCTTCAAGCATCACATCTGAATAAAACTGCAAATGCAGGGGCATAAATTCCAAATTTGCCTAGGATATCTGATAATAAAGAAACACATACTGTGAATCACTAGTCTGTGACGGTCTATCATACAACTGAGACACTGAAGGGAAGTGGCTCAGATGGTAAAGAATCTGCCCGCAGTGTGGGAGACTTGGGTTTCATCCCCGGGTCAGGAAGATCCCCTGAAGAAGAGAATGGCTACCCACTCCAAAACTCTTGCTTAGAGAGAATTCCATGGACTGAGGAGCCTGGTCGGCTACAGCCCATGGGGTCCCAGAGTCAGACATGACTCAGCAACAACAGTAATGGAAGTAATGGAGTCTCCGCATGGATGCATACATTCTCTTTGTGTGTGTGTGTGTGTGTGTGTGTGTGTGTGTGTGTGTGTGTGTGTGTGTGTGTGTGCGCGCGCACATGCGTGCACACCATGCATGCTGGGGCCTATGGGGGAAGAAGATAACAGTTTGGACAGCAAAGGTGCAAGTGTATAAATATTCACAAGAGAGGCCATGGTTGGTGTATCAGTCTGTTCTGTCTACCAAAACAAAATGACATGGTTTTTGCATATTAAATAACAGAACTTTATTTTCTGGCAGTTCTGGAGGCTAGCAGTCCAAGATCTAGGGTTCTCCTGATTCAGTTTCTAGCATGAACTCTCTCTGGCTTGCAGGTGACTGCCGTTTCCATACCTCCTCACGTGGCCTTTCCTCAGTGTGTTTTAGAGAAAGAGAGCAAGTTTTCTTACATCTCTTCTTAAAAGGCCATCAGTGCTATTGGTTCAGGACCCCACTCATATGACTTAAATTAATCTTAATTATTTTCTTAAGGGAAAATATATTTCCAAATGTAGCCACATTTAGGTTAAGCCCTCAATGTAAGAATTTGGAGGGACACAAACATTCAGTCCTTAACAGTTGGAGAACAATTTTTGAGTCACTGGTTCTTGGGAAAATTTTTATCCATGCCCTAATTTCAATTGCACACCAGCCAATAAATCTCTTTTAAAACAAGCAGGCTCAGGACTACATTATAAGCTACTTTGACATCTGTTGGCTAACTAGAGGTAAATAATTCAAAAATGAGTTAACAGAGAAGTAGTGAAAAAATCGAGACACTGATGTAATAGAAAGCAAGAATCTGCAGATATCAAAGAAAATTAAGTGTATGTCAATATAAAATGCTACTGAGATATCAAGGACGATATTAAGTCATCAATGTCCAGGTAGAATATCAGCTCATGTCCTTGAGCAGAAACTGTTAAGATTTTTAAATATTTTGAAAGTTCAATTCGTGCTATTCAGGATAAACCCATGACACAGGGTTTAGCATTTGAGTAAAAATTCACCTAGAAATATTTTTCCTCAGAGTGAATCATCCATTTGTTTACTCACCATTGGAAATAGCCTGAAACCTTTCTCTTTACGTGTTTATAAACCAGCTTATTATAGTATATATAATTGTATCTATATATTTCACATCTTCTCTTCAGTAACTTACAATGTGTATATTCTGGAAATACATTAAATGGCAATCTTCTATTTAACATATATGACTAATAACATTATATTTCATGCATGACACAAATTTCTACTTCTGATTCATATTACACAAGATTAGTAGCTAGAATATTTTACAAGTAACTATAAAAATATCTTCTCAGAAAACCTTAACAAAAATAAACCATTTGGCAAAGCTGTTAAGTGAGTCATATGATGCTGAAATTATTAGTCACTTGCTAGAATAAGAATTCAAGCCTCTACCTCATCTTCTGATTTAAATTCTAACAATATTATTTTAAATTATAAGATAAACTGCAGGAATGTTGGTTATCTATTTACCATGCTGAGTTAAAAGCAAAACTTGGTGAGCTTCTTGTAATTATTGAAATTCAGTATCAATCAAACAGCTAACAATATTTACTTAAATTCTATCTAAAGTAAGATAAAGCATAACTGTCTAAATATGTTGTTGCTGTTCAGTCGCTCAGTTGCGTTTGACTCCGTGGAAGCAGTATGCCAGGTTTCCCTGTCCTTTGCTATATCCCGGAGTCTGCTCACACTCATGTTCATGATGCGATCATCTTATTCTCTGCTGCCCCCTCCTCCTCCTGTCTTCAGTCTTTCCCAACATCAGGGTCTTTCCCAATTAATTGGCTCTGCATCAGGTGGTCAAAATATTGGAGCTTCAAATTCAGCATCAGCCCTTCCAGTGAATATTCAAGACTTATTTCCTTTAAGATTGACTGGTTTGATCTCCTTGCTGTCCAAGGGACTCTCAAGAGTCTTCTCCAGCATTAAAGTTAAAAAGTATCAATTCTTTGGTGATCAGACTTCTTTATGGTCCAACTCTCATATCCATATGACTACTGGAGAAACCATAGCTTTGACAATATGGAGACTAACATATTTACATTCAGACTGTGTGTCTTTCATCCATCTTCCTTACCTTCATTTTTTTGAGTTTCTCAGTAGTTTTGGCATTGCATTTCTTTGTAACACTGAATTCTACAAGAGCTTTGCCTTGTTTCAAATGTCTGTCATAATTTCATATACTGTTTAATATTTGTTTTTTATCTTCTATCTCCTGACTTTCAAAATGTTATTACAGGTAGTATTAATGAATAGAAACTAATCTGATGAATCCCACAATCTTTCTTACCTTTTCTAATTAACTTATAAAAGAGCAAGTATGCTTACCATTATTAAATCCTAGGTTTATTATCTGTTATTCACTCTCCACAAGCAGTATTATAAATATCAGGACTTGAAATATTGTCGAAGACGATACTGCAGAAAAAAAACATTCACTGAACCAGTAAACTAACATATATGATCTATAGGCCAGGAAGGTCTAACTATGATTTTATGATAAAACTCACTTAGACCTACCATATGACCCAGCAATACCACTTCTGGGCATACACACCGAGGAAACCAGATCTGAAAGAGACACGTGCACCCCAATGTTCATCGCAGCACTGTTTATAATAGCCAGGACATGGAAGCAACCTAGATGCCCATCAGCAGATGAATGGATAAGGAAGCTGTGGTACATATACACCATGGAATATTACTCAGCCGTTAAAAAGAATTCATTTGAATCAGTTCTAATGAGATGGACGAGACTGGAGCCCATTATACAGAGTGAAGTAAGCCAGAAAGATAAAGAACATTACAGCATACTAACACATATATACGGAATTTAGAAAGATGGTAACGATGACCCTATATGCAAAACAGAAAAAGAAACACAGAAGTACAGAACAGACTTTTGAACTCTGTGGGAGAAGGTGAGGGTGGGATGTTTCAAAAGAACAGCATGTATATTATCTATGGTGAATCAGATCACTAGCCCAGGTGGGATGCATGAGACGAGTGCTCGGGCCTGGTGCACTGGGAGGACCCAGAGGAGTCCGGTGGAGAGGGAGGTGGGAGGGGGGATCGGGATGGGGAATACGTGTAATTCAATGGCTGATTCATGTCAATGTATGACAAAACCCACTGAAATGTTGTGAAGTAATTGGCCTCCAACTAATAAAATAAAATTAAAAAAAAAAAAAAAAAAAAAAAAAAAACTCACTTAGATCAAAGCTAGCAAAATGGGTCAGTTGAAAGTATATTTGAAAGAAAAGTGAATTGATGTTATTATTTTGAATTTTTGAAATGTGTCTCCAGCATTGGGTCAAGGAAATAGAGCTATGTGAAAGATTAGTGACAAAAGGAAAGCAGAGTTGAATCAGTGTACACAGGTGTATTGACATACAAGTTTTAGACAATATATCAAGTGCTGAGCTTACATTCACAATTGTGTTTAAAAATATTGATGTTTAAAATAAGAGCAATTTCCAGTTTAGTAGTATCTAGCAATTTAAATCTCTCCGAAAAAACATACAGATAAATAAAAAAGAAAAATCATCCAGAGTCCATATCAATAGCATCAGCTAAGAAAGCATATACTATACATCTTAATTTACATGGAAGTGAGAAAATAAGTAATTGGCATGGGAAGACCAAATTACAACAAAAATAAAACAAGAACTGTGCAAAAACAAAGTGTGATGAAGTCCTGATGTTGGATGAATGCAGATAATAGCAACAAAACTTCACTTCCAGAAGATGACTTATTTTCCTAAAATTAACCCAAGAGAGTGAAAATAAAGGGATATTTAATTTATTTTTAACATTATATTATATTTTTACCATTTGCCTGTCAAACTCCTGAGACTCAACTCTGAAAAGTCCCTTTCAAAAGTAAGAAATTATATATGCACCATTCTGCATATTCATTTTTTAAAATTGGAAACAATCCAAATGCACACTTTTGTTGGCTATAAGCAAACATTTTTTTAAAAGACTTAACAAAATAGGTATAAACTTCATTAAGCAAACAATAAGAGCAGTATTATAATTTCAACTATTTTGGACATTTAGTAGGATAAAATCTAAGACTTCTTTATAAGAGAATGCATGTAATAATCTGTTTAGAAAGATGGTCATTTCAAAATTTATCAATGAAAGAATATATTTGGGCAAAAATTATCAATGCATGCTAGAACTCTTCATAGAAAAGTTGTACAATTTCACAGAACTAAAGAATCAAAGATCATATCTGAATCAATCCAAATTAAAAAAGCCCATGTTTTCTATTTCTACACAATACTTCCTCCTAAAATAAATATTGGAATTTTAAATAGGTCATTAACTTCCTTATTTTAAAATTTACTCTAAAGATAATTATATTTAGAAATCAGGGAGTTTACTTTTTTTTTCTTCTCCATGTGACATGAGAAAAAAAAAACACAAAAAACCTTACACTGAGGTTTCCTGTTACAAAACTCATTGACAAATTCCAAACAACAAGGCAATTTGCAATTGATGTAAATAGTGCCCTAAACAGAGTGGAATTTCATTGAAAACTTGTAAATAAGAATTTAGCTTGAAGTCAACATATAATGCAAAATTGAGTAAAGCTAGTATCTCCCTTGAAAAACACCTTCAAGAGGCAAAAATTTCTGTATTTTCTCTTAAGGAAATCAACCTAATCAATTTTCCTTCGGTGTCAGAATAAATGGCTATTTCTTCATAAAAGCAGGAGATAAAGAGCTGGGTTACAATTTGGGGGTTGAGGTATACAAAAAAATCAATTTTAAAACATAAACTTAACTTTTGTTAGGGTAGCATAATATAAATTCACTATAACAGTGCATGACTTCATACAGTATGGAAAAGAATGTCAATAACTATCAAACTCTTAAACGTGTTCATCTCCTAGGTATATCCAAGTTCCCAGCATTTCTCCTCCATGTAGAGCTCTAAGGGTCTAGACCCAGAATCTTCCCTGTTCACATTTCCACAGAGATCAACTCCATCTTATTAGGAAAACTTTTTCCTTAGACAGAGTTTGGCTTAGGCTTAAGGTCCCTTTGCCTCCCATTTGGGTAATCAGCCTATAACAAGAAGACAGGTTTCCAGGTATGAGGATAAGGTGGTGGATTCAGTGCTACCACTGTGATATATGGTTCTTGCTTATATAAACTTGTAAACTGTTCTCTACTGGTTGGAAACAGCTGAAATAGAGTGCATGACTTGCAGAATAGAGTATGAGCTTGGCATTGGCTCCCAGTTGTCCTCATAATGAGGACTTTTTTGACATGCCCAAACTGAACAGCATTAAAAGGCAGTCATGAATGTATTCTGCTGAATATTCCAGGGAGATTTCAGGCACATGAATACTCATTCACTGTCTTTTTGCCAGTGTTGGGATTAAATATCCCTTTCCTATATTCTTGGTTAATCATGCCAGTGGTTTCAGATCTTTCTCTTTCCCATATATATCCTATATCCATACACTTCAAAAGAATAAAAGAGGATTCTATGATAGCAGAGAAAATTCTAAATCTGTATTAGAAAAGAGAGATATTTCCAAAATATACAATTAAAGCTCCAGTGTTACCCCTGCCTGACAATGGAGGTGAAATTCTCTGTCATATGATAAAATGCCTTGTTCTGCCTTGGTTTAATCTGCTTTCAATTAGGCTGAGTGGATCAGTGGGTATGACAGCAGTTGGGGGTTAGGGTGACCTTTGTTAAAGTTTATCACAGTAGTGTTCATGGCTAGTTAGTGGTAAGGTTCTTAACAGTACAGGAAGCTCAGCTCAGGGCTCTGTGATGACCTACAGGGGTGGAGTGGCGGGGGGCGGTGGGGGTGGGGAGAAGGGAGGCTCAAGAGAAGGGATATCTGTATGTATACAGCTGATTCATGTTGTTGCACAGCAAAAGCTAACACAACATTGTAAAGGAATTTTCCTCCAATTAAAAATAAAACATAAAAGTTTTAAAAAGAGAAAATAAAATGAATATAAATGTACAATAGTATTCAAATTATAGCACTTAACATTAGCCTCATGTGGAAACTTGTTGGAAATGCAAATTTTTGACCCCAACCTGTGAAACCCTATGGACTATTGCCTGCTAGGCTCTTCTGTCCTTGGGATTCTCCAGGCAAGAAGTGAGTTGCCATGCCCTCCTCCAGGGGCCCTTTGTGACCCAGGGGTCAAACCTGCATATCTTACATTTCCTGCATTGGTAGATGGGTTCTTCACCACTAATGGCACCTGGGCACCCAGACTTAACTTATTAGAAACCTTATCGTGGGCCCTAGCGTTCTGTTAAGCCTTCCGGTAGCGATAACCCTATATGCAAAACAGAAAAAGAGACACAGAAGTACAGAACAGACTTTTGAACTCTGGGGGAGAATGTGAGGGTGGGATGTTTTGAAAGAACAGCATGTGTATTATCTATGGTGAAACAGATCACCAGCCCAGGTGGGATGCATGAGACAAGTGCTCGGGCCTGGTGCACTGGGAGGACCCTGAGGAGTCGGGTGGAGAGGGAGGTGGGAGGGGGGATCGGGATGGGGAATACGTGTAACTATATGGCTGATTCATGTCAATGTATGACAAAACCCACTGAAATGTTGTGAAGTGATTGGCCTCCAACTAATAAAATAATATTTAAAAAATAAAAAAATTAAAAAAAAAAAAAAAAAAAAAAAAAACCCAACTTATTCTGATGCATGCTGAAATTTGGGAATTACTTCACTGGAGCAGAGAAGCACACTGTGTGCCCAAGACTTACTTTTTTGAGCTATCTTGTATCTGTAACTATGGAAGACAAATTTTGGCTAATATGAAGCACATAATTAATTTAAAACATAATGTGAGTTAAAAAATAACAGAAGGTTTATATAAAATGTTTTACTGGCTTATTCTTTTATATTCACCTTGAATATGAAGAACATGGTGTCTTGAATTAGATGCAATTAATGATTTATTTTAAAAATTTTCATTTTCTTTATGCATTTCAATAAGTATTGCTATATGTTCTACTTATTATAATTAGAAAGTTACTCTCTGTTGTTTTGTTTTAAGCTTCATAAAATTCAAGTCATCTAAATTATTTTTTAAAATTTTGCTAAAAAATAAAAATCTACTAGTCTTCTAGGTTTGTAAAAGGAACTTGGAATAATGAACTTAAAGTTCCACCCCCTGCCACTGAAATGCCTTGAGCTTAGCTAAGTTATACAACCTTGTATGCCTCAATTCCCTTAGGTACAATTTGGTAATAGTACCTAAAACCTACAGAAAAACATGTCCTTAAGTTTAATTAAGTAAAGTGCAGAAATGGGAGTCTGAAACCTGAGATTTACTGGAAAAATGTGCCACATAATTAAAGTAATACTTCAAATCAACCATCTCTCTTTTGTAAGAATTCTCTTCTTCACTTCTCTTACTTAGGAATCCTTTCTATCTACTCTCAGAGATCAGAGGTTCTTTACAGATGAAGATTACATTACTGCTGAAATTCTACTTTCACCATCATGATAGATGTCTATCCAATTTTAATGCCATCTTTTAAAATTCTATATCTCTAGTTTATTGCGTTCTTTTTAAAAGTAACAGACTTGTGCACTCCAGCTAAAGTATACATAATGACAAAGATGAGAAAAAAATACAGATAGATACATAGGTATTCAAAGATAAATTTTTTTCTCTAAGTGGTTCTGAAGATTATTTAAGAAAACTAAAAAAAACCATAAATATGATGTAAGAGAAATGCAAAACTTAAAAAATAAAAGAAATGGCTGTCATTTTGATAGCAAGAAGGAATATATTATATCCTGAAAGTCTTTCTTGGGAATAGAAACAGCATAGAACATTTCTAAATTAGACCATCTCATAATTTTATGTCTATTTTAATAAGCTGCTGACTTTTGTGGTACTGTGTTTAAGACATAAGACTTTCCTTTACATCACATGTATTTTACACAGCTATTTAAAATACTAATGCTAATTAATTGGATTAAGATACATACATGTTTATTAAAAATTAAATAGTGCAGAGAAAAAAAATTCTTTTGTTAATTATTTAAGGTTCAAAGCCTGGAGGAGAGATGTTTGTTTTTAACTTCATGTAAGGACTAATAAAGAAAAAAATAAACAAATAGTTCAAGGCTTTAAATTCTTAACTTATGTCAACATTGGAGAACCAAAGAGCTTATTTTGTGGCCTCCAAATAATCCTTACTATCTTGTAAGTACAGGAGCAACTTTGCAGAATATCAGACCCACAATTTATTTATGCAGGTGACACATTGATTTCAATGCCTTATCTAAGTCCATGTGAGATTTAACATAGCAGGAGTGGGATTTGGAATAAGGGCATGCAAAGCCGAAAATCTAAAACCCTTTACCCAAGGAAGCAAATACAAAACCTGTTCTTTCAGTGATCTATGCAGTAGTTTCTTAAGTCAAAACCTAAACATCATTTACTGCATCCTGTCTTTCTTCTTTGCTTTCATTCAATAAAATGCCAAGTACAATTAATTCTGCTTTCTAAGCATCTTTTAATTCATTTTTATTTCCAATCTAACCTGAACATGACCTAATTATAAACTTCCTTAGGGATGATAGTTGCTTCCTATTTCAATTATCTCAACCTCACTTCAGTATTTTATTTTTGCCTTTTCAAACTTCTAGTATCAAAATTCATAATATTATATTATCTCTATGAAAATAACTAGCTTGGCTTCTGCATTAACTTCTCTGATCTGAGAAGTTTCAGAGGCTTGAGAGATTCTTTTGGGACAGTCAGTAATTATCTGCATGGTCAAGCCTTCAGTTCACAAGAGAGATTATATTTTGAAGTTTTTGTGATGCAACTAATTATGTAGATAGTCAGCAAATCATCTGAGGAAGGTGTGCTGAAAAAGAAGCTCTATATCTATCCCAGGGCTCAGAGAAATTCCAATACTGAGTATGGGAAAAACTACAAAGCATTGTGAGAACATGACCAAGTAACAACTGATTTGCTTTCTTTTAATATTAGCAATTGCATTCTTAAACCAACCATTTGCCAAAATATGTATTTTATATATGGGTTTTATTAGAATGGGAATGCTTATTTTATTACTGTAAGTATAAGCTATATGTTTGTTATAAGATTTAGAAATGAACAGATTTTTGTAAGAGATAGCTCTTTTCCTTTCAAGGGAAAAAAAAAAAAAAAACTAAAGTAAGAGAAGGTATATAAAATAAAGTCAAAGAAACACACCTTCTATGTTAACCAGGAATAAGAGTGTCTAAACTAGTACTTAGCTATTTTTAGGTAAGTCCTCTTTCTCTTATGCCATTTTCTGTGAATCAGTCTCAGTCTGGAGGAAGAAAAAATAAACACAGAATTCTTACATATGTTCATTTCCTGACATAATTTTTTTTTTATAAACTCTGCATAATTTTGATGTAACATGTCTTAGGTGCTTGAAGTGATCAGCCTCTGCTTCCTAAAAATATACCTGCTGCTCAAACCCATTAGATCCACAAGTTTTCCTCCTCTCACAGCAGAACATAGTCCTTAAGGATGAGGGCTTTGTATTGT
This sequence comes from Muntiacus reevesi, assembly GCF_963930625.1. Classification (NCBI taxonomy): domain Eukaryota; kingdom Metazoa; phylum Chordata; class Mammalia; order Artiodactyla; family Cervidae; genus Muntiacus; species Muntiacus reevesi. The sequence continues at coordinate 3,683,023 of NC_089256.1, read as the reverse complement.
CTGTTTATGTTGTCAAAAACTAATTTGTTACTTACTTGGTGCTTGACCTTGGCAAAATTCCTCAGCATCCTTTCTTCTTGATTTCCCTATCAGTAATGAGAATATTAATAAAAGAATCTCACTGCTAGAATTAAATAAATGATCACATGGAAAACACTTAAAAGTCAGCACATAGCGAGCACTCTGTGAGCTATTATTTTCAATAATATTTAACAATGTTAATTAATTAATAATAGAATCACCTTCCTTCTATTATTCTTAGAAAGTTGTAAAAGTGTGCTAGCAAGTGAAAGTGTAATGCAGTTTCGTTTTTGATGTGAATGATTTAGTTTCTCACAGCTTTCATGAACAACTGAACATACATGATATATGCTTGTACACACATATAAATGTTACCAAAGAATCGAAGTTAGATATTTCCTATGCTGATTAATAATTATTTTTAAGATCACAATTATCAAATTTTGTGTGTACTGCTGTTATCAATTAGGTATGTATTATTAGTTCCATTATACAGATGAGAAACCTCAGATTTCCATTAATCAAATACATGGTCCTTGATCCCTCAGTCAGTGGTGAAACTGAGAATATATAAAGGATGTTTTTACTTTTATTAATTATTAATAAATGTATGCATTATTGATCTTGTCTTATTCTTCACTACTCTAATTTTCCCTGTTACATCTCTTCCAACTAAATATATATAGTTTCAAGTTGTTGCTGTTTTTTTTTCTGAGTAAAGTTTTGTTTGAATTGCATGGCAAAATGCATGTTTAGATCCATTGCCTTAGTTTTCTATTCTAGGCACTCCAAATAAGTATTTGATAGATTTTCTTATAATCTATGCTTATCACTTTCTCCCTAATATCTTTTACTTATTTGTTTCCGTTTCCTTTTCATTTGAGTGGCAGTTGTCACATGTCTCTTCCTTAATACAGTACTATGCTCTTCACACAGTGTATTTGCTATAATATTGCATATATGTGCTCAGTTGTTCAGTCATGCCTGACTCTGTGCAACCCTACGGGATTGTAGCCTGCCAGGCTCCTCTGTCCATGGGATTCTCCAAGACAAGAATAATGGAGTGGGTCACCATACCCTCCTCCAGGGGATTTTTCCAACCCATGGATCAAACACGTGGCATTTCCTGCGTCTTCTGTATCGTAGGCAGATATTTTTTACAGCTGAGCCACCCAGGAAGCCCCAATACTGCAATTAATATATCCTCTAATTTTGCTGAAAGCCTCTTTTTTATTTCCTTCATGAATTCTGTCGGTTCCAATTTTGCTTAAAAAAAAAGAAAAAAACAACTTTTCAAGTCTTGATTGAGTTTGTTAGAATATTGCTTCTGTTTTACATTTTGGGGGTTGATTTTGCTTCCTCCCCCACCGACATTTGGAATCTTAGCTCCCCGACCAGGGATTGAACCTACAACCCCTTCATTGGAAGGTGAAATCTTAACCACTGGACTGCCCGGGAAGTCTCTGGTTTTTCTTCTTACTCTACTACCTAGCCATCACCTTTCCTTTTCTGGTCATCTCTCCATTTTTTCACCTTTATTTTTCATCTTTTTAAAATTTATTTCCATTTTTTGTTTCTTTTTTATCTAGTGTCATTTGTATTTACTTCTGATTGCTGCTTATACTTTTGGAAAGAACCATCTAAAACTTCCACGTGTGTGCTTTGCAGTAAGATGAAAAGTAAATAGAAAATTGTGCAACCTTCAGAAAGTTTATCACCTTCAGAAAGCTGGTAGAATTAGATTGTGGGGTTAGGCTTGCTGGTTGTTACAGTTTTACTTGTCTTCACTAGTCTAAACTTGTTGTACCCTGTCTCAGACAGGCCTTACAGATTTTTATACTTTTAGGGAAATTGAATCTGTAAAATAAGAATAGAATTACAAAAATTACTCAGAACTAACTATACACCTAGCCAGGTTAAAGCAGAAGAAAAGACAAAATTAAAAGTAATAAGGTAATAAATCCCCTGGAATAGCCTCCAGAAGGGGAGATAAACAGAGGGAAAGCCCCAGAAGAGAAAAAAATTTCCCTAATGCCAATTAATAGCAATGAAGATATTATTACACATTTGTCTGATTGTTTTTCTTCTTCTTTTTTTTTTTCTCTGCAAGCTGTATTAAAAACGGACAAGACTCTGAGAATTAGAGTAACTGAACATGATCATTTGAGTATGTTCATGCGTACGTGCTCAGTCGTTCAGTCACGTCGACTCTGCAACCCCAAGGACTTTAGCCCACTAGGCTTCTCTGTCCTTGGAATTTCCCAGGCACTAATACTGGCCTGATTTGCCATTTCCTTTTGCAGGCGATATTCTCAAGCCAGGGACTGAACCCACGTCTCCTGCATATCCTGCATTGGTAGGCACTTCCTTTACCACTGAGCCACTTTCGAAGCCTGATCATTTGAGTATTTGGGTCTTATTGATATCAAAGCATATTATTCAGAATTGGTCATATAAGCTCTCAGGTATGCCCTAAAACATTCTAAAGGATTTCACAGAGCACAAGAAAAAAATTCTGTTTGACAGTTGAAACTGACAAGAATGTGGTCTGAGATAGCTTTTCAAACATCTCCTTATTCAACCACACCTTCTTCAAGATGGAGAAAAATAAACAGAATGTAAAATATGGAGTCCAAAAATAAAAGTGATAAAACAAGTTTCCTTTGCTGTTAAAAGGAACACAATAGTTTCACCCACATTATACATGAAATTGATTAAAAGTCAATGAGTTACTCATATCAGATGTAAGTAAATTAAAGAGATCATAGGACACCTACACAAAGATATCATAAACAAGACAAGAGAGAAGGGCATAGTAAAAGAACGTACATGAAATGAGATGAATATTTTGAAATGAATGAAAGTGAAAGTCACTGTCATGTCTGACTCTTTGTGACCCCATGGATTATACAGCCCATGGAATTCTCCAGGCCAGAATACTGGAGTGGGTAGCTCTTCCTTCTCCAGGGGATCTTCCCAACCCAGTGATTGAACCCAAGTCTCCTGCATTGCAGGCAGATTCTCTACTAGATGAGCCACAGAAAAAAGAAAACAACAACAAAAAAGACTCCAAATGTTTCAAGCTACAGGAAAGTTTAGAGTTTTTCATAAATTCAATATAATTAAGCCAAAATTGATATAACAAAACAATATAAAAGAGATAAAGTGAAAAACTTAAGATAAAGTGAAACAGACTGCAGACAAATATGTCCTATCTGTGAACAACAAAGAATAGGAAGACCTAGCTGTTGCCAAAAATTATTTTAACATGCAATAAAGATACAAATGATTTAAATGATTGCACAGGAGAAAAACAAATAGATTAAAGAAGCAGTAAGGTGAAAATGACTACTGAGAACAGAACTTATTTTGGGAGGACTGAGGCACTTAGTGTAGAATATATAACAAATATTAACGAAAACACATGCAAACTATTGAAGAAGTAGATTCCAGAAATGAAGCAAATACTGATAAATGTTTAAATCATATTTTAGGAAAATAAGTATTTAAGCATCAACATGCATATTCAATAATAATTATGGAGTTTCTTCTCCACAATACCAGAGTAAAATGTAGAAGACATATGTGGATTCTGGTCTAATGGAGCTTACAGTCCTATAAGGTACCCTGATGAAAACCAAGCAAAGAAGAAATAATTCAAATAGTTGCAAACTTTGGTAAATGTGAGTAAGGATATGTAATCTACTGGGATAATAAACAGTGATTGAAGAAGCATTTTAGAAAAGGAAAATAAAATTATTAAAAATATAAGAATTATCCATTTATGGGAAAATAAATGTTTGTAGGTAAGAAACAAAAGATGCAAAATTACTTAAGTAGAAAAGATTCGGCTTCTTTTGCATTCCAACCTATGAATAAGCCACCATTATTATTTTTTTTTCTGTATAAATATACAGCAAGATTCAATCTACTCTTTACAAACAGCTCTGTTGAAGTCTCCTTAACCTAGAAGAAGAAACGGCAGGATGTTACCAAACAGTTCTTCAAAGTGTTTGTGCCTATATATATTCCTATATGCAACTTCCAAGACTTCTGTTTTCCTCATAATCAAATGAGTATCTCACTGATGTAGTTCTCCACCCTTGAGTATCAAATCCATAATTCTTTCTGAGTTCAGACAATAATAATAAATCACATTTATAAGCAAATCAGAATAGTAATCCTCAGGTGTACACCCAAGACTGACTTATTTTATATCAATTCTAAATTCCCAAAGTATGTAACAACCCCTGTGTCTGGGAGTGAAGTTTCGGTTTCCCAGAATTCTGCAGATCTTTTTAATTAGACAACATAAGCACCATATTAGGAAGTTTTGACTTTCATCATATACTAAGATAAAAGGATTCCAGCAAGTTTTTGCCAACAGTTGACCAATTGTGGGAATCTTTCAGTGACTGTTATCAGAATCCATCTCTTTCAAGGCTTCAGACATCTGTCTCAGAAATTGCTAGAGGCCTTCCCCTGCTGGTCCAGTGGTTATAATTCCATGTTTTCAATGTAGGTGGCATGTGTTCCATTCCTGGTCTGGAAACTAAGGTCCCACATGCTATGTGGTACAACCAAAAAAAAAAAAAAGGTATAGGAACTGAGGCAAGTAAAGGCAACTATCTTGCTGAGTTTCCAAACAGGAGAACTGTTCCCACACAGTGATGAGATTCCACATTCTGATTCACAGACAGTCATCTTTTTTTGCTGTGTCCTCACAGCAAAAAGATTAACAACTTTTTCAAAAGATAAGCATATTAGTGTGGAGTAGGAGAAAGTTTGGTGAAAAAAAGTTTGGAATTATTGAATAACTAGACTTTTAAGTTCTCTTTATACAAAGGATTTTTTTTTTCTACTAGAAATTTAAAATCATTAATGTTTTAAGTACCAATCACATAACACAATTCCTTTTACTTAAGGAAATCACATTTTTATATTATGTTTTCATTGAATTAGAGGTGTCTAGAATACAAGTTGGAAGAATAGTTAGGTAACATTTGTGTGGTTTATATGATAATGATACTTCACTTTAATGATGTTAAAATTTTTTAACAGAAGTTAATATTTCTATTTTATTTTGGACACAAAATAGCTAAGTATGTTGAAGGATCTGGAAGTGAATAATGAGAGAAAAGGAAGATCTGAACAGAACATTTAAGTTTCTGCCCTGAGCATCCAGTGTCTTCACTGAAGACATTTCATTTGATTCTGATGAGTAAATAGAGGGCAGTTTTGGTATGAGGAGACTCAAGAGTTTATTTTGTACCATTTAAGGGAAGATTTGAAATAGACAATTTAGATAATTAAGATATATTATAAAGGCAGCTAATATACCAGTTTTGTTTGGATGGTAGTTTCGGATAAAGATATAATTTTTCAAACCATAGACATAAAAATGACACTAAAATCCAAGTTTTCGTTTAAGAATAACAAGGTAAAGAATAGCAAGAAACAAGGAACAGAACTCTATTTAAATGGGAGAAATAGCAAGAGTGAAATATAAAAAGCAAAAAAATCACATTGAGGAGAAAACTTTAAGGAAGCATCAATTAAAGCCAAGAGAGCTGATTGCCTAAAACAATAGAAAATGTCCAGGCGGCTAATCACTGAGAAGTTAACTCAGATAAAGACAGTTTACAAAATATTATAGTAGGATAACCACAAAAGTAGACATGGTAAAAAATATAAATGACTTAATTTTTTCATCTCTAAAAAATATTGACAAAAAATTAACTGCAAGTGATCAATCTAGATTTAAAATCTTAGTTATTGATAGTTATGACATTAATTCCCAACACATTTAAAAATGATGCATGAGACAAGTGCTCAGGGCTGGTGCACTGGGAAGACCCAGAGGGATGGGATGGAGAGGGAGGCAGGAGGGGGGATCAGGATAGGGAGCACATGTAAATCCATGGCTGATTCATGTCAATGTATGGCAAAAACCACTACAATACTGTAAAGTAATTAGCCTCCAACTAATAAAAATAAATGGAAAAAAATGACAATATATGTAAGAAAAATAGAGAGTGAAGGAAGTTCAAGAAGTATAAGAGGAATAGAAAGAAATACAAAGCCTCTAGTTATTTTAGCTTCTTTCTCAGTAAAATGCTGGAGGCAAAATAGCTTACTATAACACACAGTTCTCTAGAATCAGTCTCCTTGGTTCAAACCCCAGCTCTACTGTTGATCCTGAATATTCATTGGAAGAACTGATGCTGAAGCTGAAGCTCCAATATTTTGGCCCCCTGATGCAAAGAACTGACTCTTTGGAAAATACCCTGATGCTGGGAAAGATTGAAGGCAGGAGGATAAGGGGATAACAGAGGATGAGATGGTTGGATGGCATCACCAACTCAATGGATATGAGTTTGGGCAAGCTCCAGGAGATGGTGAAGGACAGGGAAACCTGGAGTGCTGCAGTCCATGGGATCGCAAAGAGTCAGACACTGGTGATGAACACCAAAATTGTCCATACATTGGGAATGCAAATTTGGCAAAGTTACTAAAATTCAACATGTCTCCCTTCCTTCATCCATAAAATAAGAATAATAACACTGTTTCATATGGTTCAGTTAACCTATGCAAAGCATATAGAAGAAGATCCTTTAAATGATAAATGTTTGCTATTCTCACATTGACTAAAGTTGATAAATCAACTTAATCTTGTATATAAAGCATAAAAAAGAACAAAATAACAACTATTTTGACTATTTCCAATTTCTAGGAGAAATGCCTCACATAGATGCATACACATACACACACACACATACAGAACAAAGAGATTATCAGTGTGACAAAAGAGAATATAATTGAAGTACTAAAAATAAATTACAATAAAATGAAATTACAGAAAAGACATTATGTATTAGTCCAATTAATAGAATAAGATTCTGTCTTTGTCTTACCCAAAAAACATATCTAAGGTAGTGAATGAACTGCAAAAACCCTGACAAAGAGGAACATTTTATAATAAATTCAGAGAGTAAATAAATAAGCAAAAGTCATAAAAATGTAATGATACTTTGGTATACAGACATAAATTTGTGGGGAGAAGGAAATTTAACTAAATAGTAACATTTTAAAAGAATACATTATCATAATAAATAAGTCAATCAGTTAGCTAAAAACAAGTTATTAAAGTATCAAAATAAAAGAATACATTATCATAATAAATAAGTCAATCAGTTAGCTAAAAACAAATTATTAAAGTATCAAAATAAAAGTAGGGAAGTAGAATATAAATGTGAATGTGAAAGCATTAGACACTCAATCATGTCCAACTATTTGCAACCTCATGTATTGTAGATACATATAAAATAAATTAAACAAAACAAACAAAATAAAACAGTAGAATTGATAGAATTGGTTTGATATATAGCAGTGAGAATAACAGTAAAGTTTCCAGAAGAAACAATGGAAGTCAGGAGAAAACAAAAATTATCTGTGAAAAGAATTAATCACAAAAATAAAATGCAGCATGTAGAAAAAACATATTTGAGATATGGAAAAATGATAAACTGAGAAATATTTCACCAGAAGTTTACACTAAAAGAAATAGTTAGGAAATACCTCAATGGGAGGAAGATGACCTAAGGAAACAAAGAAACAAGGGAAAGAAAGAAGAGCAATGAAAGGGTAAAGATGTGCTTAGTCGCTCAGTTGTGTCTGACTCTTTGAGACACCATGAACTGTAGCCTGCCAGGTTCCTCTGTCTGTAAGATTCTCCAGGCAAGAATACTGGAGAGTGTTACCATGCCCTCTTCCAGGGTGTCTTCCCAACCCAAGGACTGAACCCAGGTCTTCCGCATTGCAGGTGGATTCTTTATGTTTGTGTAAAGAATACTTTTTTTCATCCAGAGAAGCTAAATATTGGCCAAACATTTGCAATTAAATTGACATCATATGAGTTTTTAAATATATGTTGAATCAATCCTTCTAATAAATATGCAGAGTTGATTTCTTTTAAGATTGGCTGGTTTGATCTCTTTGCTGTCCTGGGGACTCTCAAGGCATCAGTTCTTCAGTGCTCAACATTTTTTATGGTCCAACTCTCACATCCATACATGACTACTGGAAAAACCATAACTTTGACTGTATGGACCTTTGACAGCAAAGTAATGTCTCTGCTTTTTAATGCACTGCCTACGTTTGTCAAAGCTTTACTTCCAAGAAACAAGTATCTTTTAATTTCATGCCTGCAGTCACAGGCTGCAGTGATTTTGGAGCCCAAGAAAATAGTCTGTCCACTGTTTCCCCATCTATTTGCCATGAAGTGACGGGACCAGATGCCATGATCTTTGTTTTTTGAATGTTGAGTTTTAAGCCAGCTTTTTCACTTCCCTCTTTCATCCAAATAAAAACTTGATTCAATTGAGATATATATGTATATATATACACACACAGATATATACATACATACATACAAACAGCACTGCATCTAATAAAAATAATGGCAAAATACAATTTATGTACCATAGAACATTGCAATTGATTTTCAAATAAGAGCAAATTAATTTCATAGTATTAGAAATTAAGTAATTAGTCTTAAATAATTCATAAGTTAAAAAGGCATAATAGAATTTAAGAAATATTATGTCTGAATTTCAAAGATGATAAAATATCATATTATATGCAAAGCAACTAGAGCAGTGTTTAGAAGAAATGGATATCTTTAAATAAATATTTCAGATAAGAACAAAGTAAAAGAATTGGTCATCTAATATTTGATCTAAAAAATCTAGAAAAATACAGTAAATCTTTTTCAAGATATGGAAGGAAATAGTAATAATGAAATAGAAAACATATACAATAGAGTAAAATGACAAAGCCAAAAATTGTTTGTGAAAGCAATAAAAATGATGAGATCTTCAGCAAGATTGTTCAAGGCAGTAAAGAAATAGAAATCAAGCTACCAATATTGGGAATTAAGAAAAGAAAACATAACTATAGATCCTCAATACAACTCAAAGATTATAAAAATTATGAAATATCAAGAGTAGTAAATTTGAAAATTAATATGAACAGACCAATTTATTCAATCATAAAACTTGTCATCTTTTTACAAAAAGATCTAGACTAAATAATCCTTTATGTGCTAAAATAACAAAATCTGTTATTTATGATTTCTCTCAATAAAAATTGGAAGTCCAGATGGATTCATGGGTGATTTTTTTCATGTGTTTAAGAAAGATATGAAATCATTCTTACACAAATTCTTCTAGAAAATAGAATAATAGATAATAGAAATTGCTACATACTTTATGAATCTAACATATACTTGGTACCAAAACCTGATAAAAATATTACAAGAAAGAAATATGATTCCAATCTCTTGCATAAACAAAGTTGCAAAAACTCTAAACAAATAATAGTAAATTAAATTCATCAGTATATTTTTATAATGTGGTTTATTATATTAATAGGAATGCAAGAGTGATTTAATTCACTGCATTAGCTAAAAGAGTTGGAAATCACATCATCTTGATAGTTACAAAAGATATTTCATAATTTCCATATTATTTCATGACAAAATTGTTAGCAAATTTGGGATAGAAAGTGACTTGTTTACACTGATAAAGAGTGCAGTATCTGATGAAGTCCTACATCAAGCATCATGGAAAGTGGAGGACTGCTGAAAGTTTCCACCCTGAAAACATGAATGACTCAACAGTACTAGCACATAGTAATATAAAACGTAGTAACTGAAATGCTAATCTGCAAAGAAAGAAGAGTTAATTTTTTTTGACAGAAGAAAAAGATGAAATAATACTCACTATTCACACAAAATGATCATGTACATGCATTCATATGCATCAAAATGGCATCCATTAAAATGTCCCTGAATTCTTTATTCATAATAGCTCAACAAACCAAGTATCTATATCCACATATTGGAATACAAATGGATGTGAGAGTTGAACTATAAAGAAAGCTGAGCGCTGAAGACTTGATACTTTTGAACGGTGGTGTTGGAGAAGACTCTTGAGAGTCCCTTGGATTGAAAGGCAATCCAACCAGTCCATCCTAAAGGAGATCAGTCCTGAATATTCATTGGAAAGATTGATGCTGAAGACGAAGCTCCAATACCTTGGCCAGCCAATGCCATGAGCCGACTCATCGGAAAAGACCCTGATGCTGAAAAAGCTTTAAAGCAAAAGGAGAAAGGTGCTACAGAAGATGAGATAGATAGCATCACCGACTCAATGGACATGAATTTAAGCAAACTCTGGCAGATGGTGAAGGACAGAGGAGTCTGATGTGCTGCAGTCCATGGTTGCAAAGAGTAGGATGCTATTCAGTGACTGAACCAAAACAATAATCTACCTACTCACAAAAGCATTTAAGAAATTTATGGTTATTGAAAGAAGCTAGGCATAATAAGCAGCATATCATATTTTTTTTTTTTTTTTAATATTATTTTATTAGTTGGAGGCCAATCACTTTACAACATTTCAGTGGGTTTTGTCATACATTGACATGAATCAGCCTTACATAAAAGTGAAAATAAAAACTCTGCTCTTTAACAATGATGTTAAGACAGTGATTATCTTGCTGTGGATGTGTCTGGAAAATACATCACTTTTGATTCCTGCATGTATCTGAATGTAGGCTGTAATGTAATAAAAAAAAGTATATTACTTGAATTAAAGTTTTATAGTGAAACATTCCCACTGATGTTGAAGCAATAAAAAAATAGCTTATACATATCATATTATAATTTTATGGAAGTGATAGTCATGCAATTAGAGAAAAAATAAAAAATGTGAAATATTAGCAGGGAGAAGACAACAGGGTCATGATTTGTAATTGTTATTTTATGCTTAGAAATAAAATATATTAGAAAAATCATTGGGGGTAATAAAACTCATGCAGTAATCAGACTGAGGACAAAATTATTATATAATAATTATGAACTTTTCTGTGCAAAAACTATACATTTTTAAAAAGTGTAGTGGAAGAAAAAACTGCATTTAAAATACAAGCATTAAAACTGTAATTGTTCGAAGTTGTGTCGGACTCTTTGCAACCTCATTGACTGTAGCACCAGGCTCCTCTATCACTGTCTCCTGGAGTTTGCTTAAATTCATGCCCACTGAGCCGGTGATACAATCCAAACATTTCATTCCCCTTCTCCTGTTTCCTTCCATGTTTCCCAGCATCAGGGTCTTTTTCAATGAGTCAGGTCTTTGCATCAGGTGACTTAGGGATAATTTAATAATAACTGTGCAGAAAATTTTTAAGAATGAAATAAGACTCCATATGCTCACACACCCCATTACTGATCATCATGGGAATTTGTGTTGTCCAGAGATAACAATCAGACAATCTTTCCTTATGTGATACTCACAGCAAAAGTTGGAGTTTAGGTTATTGACTTTCTGTCCTTCATGATCCTTCTCAACCTCCGTCTCCTGACACTACAAACTAATTTGTAGTGTTACAGAGTACAGATGAATTCTTAAGTCTTACCTACTGAAACATAATTAGGAATGCTAACTTGCTGTAAGAAATGGCATTCAAAACCCATATATGAATGCTTCCTGATACACTTATTATCACTCTATTTCCATTCATTAATAGAAGTAATTAAGAGTTGGCTGCAAATACAGAACATTTATTAACAGCCTTTTATTATCCTTGTTCTCTGTCCTTATGGGCTTTAATATTCAAGTTCTGAAAACTTTTCACAGTATTGTATTTTTATGTTTGTTAATTAAATTTTTGGTAGTCGCTTCTCTTTCTGCAGCCATAAACTAGATATAAACCAAAAGCAAAACAACTGAGGCACCAAGCTCTAGAATATCTACTTGCTGCAAAAATTGTTAGCGGATTGGGACTTCCCTGGTGGTCTAGTGGCTATAATTCTGAATTCTCAGTGCAGGGGGCTGAGGTCGATCCCTGGTCAGGGAACTAGATTTTACACATCACAACTAAGAAAGAGAGAAAGAAAAGAGAAAATGTTAGTGGAGTGCAGTGAACTCTCCATTCTGGAAAGGCACTGCATGGAAGAAAACACCTAGTGTATTTATTATTGATTTTTAAGTAAATGTGTATTCAAACTTACCCTTTATTCTTGTATGCTTCTCCCTGAGCTTCCTAAATAAAATGGGATTTAAGTCACCATATGAATGCAATATGACACTAACGTGTAAGTAATTATGGTCACTTATAAATAGCAAAGACTCTTAATGGTGCTGCTTTTAAAAACTCTCACCTGTAATAAAGCTAGACTTAATTATTAAGAAAAACTGAAGACATTTGAAAATTTTATTGGGTAAATGTTAAACATTTTAGTCAACTGTCACATGTTATAGCATTAATTTCAACTAAGGGTACCAGTTTTCATGTTTAGTCTTTGAAATTAAAATATTGTTCTCTTCTAAAGCACTGGATGGGATAATGCAGATAAATTAGCCAACACATTACCTGATAGTTAAAGGCCACCATAAAAATTGGTTGTGGATGTTATTTTTAGTGTTAGTATTTGGTCTTTTGTCAGACATAGTCATATGCTTTATTATTTAACACATATATAATATAGTAACAATGCTCCCATGTAAGCCAAAGACAGCCAGAGATAGGTGAATAATACAAGGTTGGGACAGGAGAAAATATGTTTACAGGAAAACAAATTCTATACATTTAAAAATAGACTTTAAACACATTTTTGAAAATGTGATTTATAGATTAAATATTATAACAACAACTATGGTATATAAAGATTATCATAATGAGTTCACTTCTATTTTATGTGCTTTTAAATATGCACATATAATCAGTTTGAGTATTTTTGGTTACCGTATGTACTTAAGTATTGTTGAAGAGCAGTAGAAGACAAGTGAAAGATTAAGTATTGTGCTATGACTTTCTGTGACATAAAAATGAGTTTGCTATTCCAACTTTCTTCAAATTCTTCACAATCGATAGGTTTTAAATACTTTACTCTCTTATAGGGAATTTTGACCATGATTTTTATGGCGATGAGACAATAATATTTATTTATATGTAATTTCTACTAATCGGTTTAAATTTTCACAATCTATTTTTCCAAACCCTTCCTATATATTTCTAGTAGAATAATAGAATGATCTCAGTTGAAGAGAAGGCTGGAGTAGGGGGAAGAGAAAATAGCAGCTTAAAAATGGCCTACCACTTTGAGAGAAATGTCAAAAAGCCTTGGAATAATATTTGCAATTTCCAGAATTTCCAACTGCACCTCGTTTTATACTACATAAAATTCACCTTTTGTTCTGTTAAATTATAATGCTAAAGCTGTTATAGTTGAAAAATATAAAAAATCAAGTATGACATAGGAATGAGATGAAAGGGAGGAGATAAACAAATTATATTTTATATTTTTGCAGTTTCTTCTGGATGACAAAGGTTTTAAATAACTAGACAGACTTGTTGAGTTTTTCTAAATGGATACACTATAATGTAACTTTTTGTCCTGTTTTCTCAATGCCTTTAGAAAGAGCTTTCAAACACATTTCTGATACTGTGGTCTGTATTCAGCTTGCAATATTGATGTAAAATAAATCATATGTTAGTACATGTTTATTGTAAATGGAAATGCCTGCTTGGTTTTCCAAATGAAATCACTGTATTTCTTTAAAAAAAGAAAAACGTGGAGCAGAGACATGCTTAATTTTTTTTTCTCTAAATAAAAGGATATATGAGAGGAGGTAAAAAAAAAAAAAAAAAAAAAAAGTCCCATAGTAGCTATATGTTAAAATGCAGTGGTCCCTGCATTTATTTTTATAAAATAGAAAACCAGATTAGTCCTTTTCAATTTGTAATTTTGTGACCTATGTGGAATTCTCAGATATGTTTAGTATAGACACATGTATGGACTGGTTGCACACACTTTGAAAGTCATAGTCTTGATAAGGTTCCCAGAATTGCCACATTAGGCACAGAATATACTATTGGCTTCTCTTATGACTCAGATGATAAAGAATCCACCTGCAATGCGGGAGGCCTGGGTTCCATCCCTTGGTTGGGAAGATCCGCTGGAGGAGGGCATGGCAACCCAATCGAGTATTCTTGCCTAGAGACTCCCCAGTGACAGGGGAGCCTGGCAGGCTACATCCATGGGGTCCCAAAGAGTCAGACATGACTGAGTGACTAAGCATACCCCCGCACAGCATGCCAGTGGAAGGCAGCTCTGCTCATTAGTATCCACCAGTGCTGTGGTGGTGTTCCACTGAAACAATTTTAAATTAGGTTATTTCTTTATACATTATTTTTATTTATTTTTAAAACATTATATGTGCAAATCTTGGTTTTTAATATTGATATATCTTACGAGTTTTGAAGTTGGCAAGCGTATATGTGATTTTTAGTAGGAATTCTGGAGAAATCTAGTGGTAAACATGAGTGTGCTATAGGAGGAAGAGCACCAGAATACTAGCAAGAGGTAAAAGACTCAGTTTTTAAAATCATATCTCTGCCATTGACTGACCATTTAGCTTTTAAGAAATCATATAACATTTCTTGGCCACAGTTTCCCCAATATTGTCAAATCAGGAGTTAAATTTAATCTGAATTTCCAAATCAATCTCCATGAAGTCATCAAGGCACTGACTTCATAAACATCATCTGGAAATCATGCTATAAAATGGATTACTGGAACTCTTCTTCTCATTCCCAACATTTTGAGTAATAGCTCTAAAAATACGTATGCAGGCATGCTAAGTCACTTTAGTCATGTCTGGCTCTTTGCAGCCCTATGGACCATAGCTCACCAGGCCTCTCTGTCCATGGGATTCTCCAGGCAAGAATACTGGAGTGGATTGCTATTTCCTCCCCCAGGGATCAAACCTGAGTCTCTTCCGTCTTCTGCATTGGCAGGTGGGTTCTTTACCACTAGCGCCACCTGGGAAGCCCTCTAAAAAATAAGCACAGGTATACATCAGAAAGTAGGTTGACCATCTTCTAAAGTTTTGACTGGATGCCTCAAAGGTTATGTAAAGTGATGAAATTCCAAATTTCTCAGCTTTCCATTTGTCTGTCTTATATACTGGATTCCCTTATGTTTTTTCGTAAACACAACAGTTGATCACTGAACTTAATACTTCATACCATACGCAGACAAAAAGAAGAAATAAAATCAATTCAGTTATTTAAGAAATTATTTGTGTAAATCATTATTCCTTTTCATTGCTTGGATTCCTAATCCAGAATGTTTTTTGAAAAGAATACTAATCTATTGTGAATATGTCAGTTTGAAGGTTAATCATAAAAGGATCTTTGTCTATGCTGTGACCCACAAGTAAAACAAGAAAGAAGACAAATGAGGATATATAACACCAAAGACTATATTTGACATAATACACATCTCAGAACATAAAAAATATATTAATTTGTTTTCTTGAGGAAATCACAAATAGGACCAAGTATCTATCATTCAATCTAAGCATATATCAGTTTCAGTGTTTACACTTAACTAAGCACATGGAGTATAACTTCTCTCATAAATGTATTGGATGTGGGAAAGTAGAAATAAAAACTGGATATGCAAATTGAGCCAATGTGTACCTCAAAGAGAAAAGAAACTACAAAAATTAAACAAAAATTAAATCAAGAGTTCCACAGTATTAGTTACTCTTGAATAAATTGACTATAAAATTAAATTGGTTCAGACTATTAAAATCTTATTTTCTATAACTGCACATAGGGAAAATGTAGATAAATATCTCTAGTTAGCTGTATGAATATCCTATTGAGTGAAAATGTTTATTTTTTCCAAATTTATTACAAATAATTATTGACATATAACATTGTATTGGTTTAAGGAATACAACATAATGATTTAATTTATTGATATATTGTGAGATTATTACCAAATAAGTTACATTAATATCCATCACTTCACATAGTTATAATTTTTTTCTTGTGAGAAACTTTAGAAATATTAATATCTAAACAGAACAAGGGTATTTTATCTTACTTTATCTCTTTTCTACTTGTCTCCTTCTTGTTTGTAGAAGGGTAGTTAGTGTCACCTACAAACTGGCACTTGCTATTTACTTCTATAAGGATTAAATTATGAGCCACTGCAACTGCTGACCTTCAAAACCTCTTGAAAGGACTTCGGGATGGAGATGAGGAATGAGGCACTCTGTGCTCTGAGAAAACTGGCAGAACAGGTCTTCAGATAGTTAGATATTTTCTGGAGAATATTTTATGAGCCCAATTCTTGCATCTCCTCATATCTAGAAAAGCACTAAATCCTACATGGTGACAACTGCTTCACATGACTAGCATAAACTTTCACAAGACTAACAGAAATATCTGCAAAACATATGTGCTTGACTGTATGTACTTCCCCTTCACCAGATTCACATATATTCTGATCTTCTCCATACTTCTTTGGAGCAGTTTCTCAGAGCTCTTTGAAATTCTGTCTCCTAAGCTATAATCCTCATTTGGCCCAGATAAAACTTAACTCTCAACTCTCAAGTTGTGCGATTATTTTTCAGTTGACACTACCTAGTGTTAAAAGATAAAGTGAAGCATACTAAATATTTTAAAGAGTTTATTTGAACATTTATTAATCGAATGAGGCAGCAGCGCCAAACCAAATATGGTTAGGATGAGTCCTGTGATAGGAGTCAAAAGAAAGACATACAGAAAAGAGAAGCAAAGAAAGAAAATCATTAATTAATGATAGCTTAAATTCTAGTTGTTTGTTATTGGCTGCCCTTAGCATTGGGCTTCCCTGATAGCTCAGTTGGTAAAGAATCTGCCTGCAATGTGGGATACCTGAGTTCAATCCCTGGGTTGGGAAGATCCCTTGAAGAAGGGAAAGGCTACCACTCCAGTGCTCTGGCCTGGAGAATTCCACGGACTGTAAAGTCCATGAGGTCACAAAGAGTCAGACATGACTGAGCGATTTTCACTTCCACTTTTCCTTAGTATTCTGATTTCATAAACTTGAGGAATTTACAGGCTTAGATGATGGTTTGCTTGTATGGGCCACCATAGGATTAGAGTCACCTCAGTTTAATGATCTCCTTGTTTATTTATTTTTCAAATTTGTTTTTTATTTATTTATTGCTGCACTGGGTCATCACTGATGTGTGCCAGCTTTCTCTAGTTGGAGTGAGCAGGGGTCTACTGTTTGTTGTGGTGCATGGGTTTCTCATTGTAGTGGCTTCTCTTGTTGCAGAGCATGGGGTCTAAGGCTCTCGGGCTTTGGTTAGTTGCAACACACGGTCTCAGTAGTTGTAGCACATGGGCTTAGTTGCCCTGAGACATGTGGAATCTTCACAGACCAGTGGTCAAACCCATGTCTCCTGCATTGGCAGGTGGGTTCTTGACCACTGGATCACCAGGAAAATTCGTCCTTGCTTAATTAATTTAACACTTGTCACTTTTTTTGTTGTTTAGTTGGTAAGTCATGTCTGGGTATTTTTACAACCCTATGGACTGTAGCCTGCCAGGTTCCCCTGTCCATGGAATTTCCCAGGCAAGAACACTGGAGTGGGATTTTATTTTCTTCTTCAGGGGACCTTCTTGGCCCAGGAATGGAATCAGTGTCTCCTGCATTGGCAGGCAGATCCTTTATCACAGAATCAGGGAAGCCCTTCCTCACTCTTAAATATTTCAATTAAAAGAGTAGTAATCTCTAAATTATAGCAGTGTCATTTCTTATTTAGTTTTAATTTTGATGGCTCTCAGCTTTCCTGTTAATTTTGTTCAAATATTTAAGCCTATTTGCCACATGAGAGGACTGATGTATTTTTCCGCAATGTAATTATCAGCTATTATGTTGATATTATTATGTTTTGAATCTTCTGATAGCCATGTAAAATATACTTAAAGAGTAATCAACAGTAATTTTGAACATAAGGCATTAAGATTTATGATTAGTGCTTTCTAAGGACAATTTTTCACAGCCTAAGTCTTACATTATTCCATTTTCATCATACTAAGGATACAACATTCTGGTTGCTTGTGGTTGACATTTGAAGGAATTCTCTCATTTCCATTTTAAAGACCAGGCACAAAAGGGGCATATTATATGATTATATGGTTTCATATTTTAGAAGAATTAAAACTAAATCTACTAGCAATCTCATTCATTATCAGTGACTTGATTAAGAAACACATTAATGTGATTTTGAAATACTTAGTTTTGCTCTTATTGGGGAGGAAGAAAGTTTTGTTCTGTCTTTCTATGTGCTTCTGGTTGGTCAAAGAATTAGATTGACATAAGACAGATTAGCAGGACAAAATCAAAATTAAATTTTTATGCAAAGGAATCACACACTTTGGGAGGGTAACAGACCCACATATGCATGAGAGGTCCAGAGGCAGAAAGGTAAAATGAGATATCTGTGCCATTCTGAGCTAAGGAATGGGACAGGGGACCTGGGGTTTCCAAGAATAGAAGGGTCATTCACAGGATGATCAGAAGAGAAGATGTTTGATAATTAGATGTTTTCCCTGCCTATATTGGGGGCTGCTTAGATAAAACCTATCTCTGGAAACCATAATGACTCTTTTTCTGGGAAAACTTCCCAATTTTTAAGTTACTCTAGGTAGTTTAGGGAAGGGGAGAGTTTGTCATGAACCTGCAGGGTCTGGATTAAATTTAGTTCAAAATTATCTTCCAGTAGAAGTGACACATTTGCAGAGGCTCATTGTGAAGACTTACTTTCTAATATAATACTCAAGTTTCTCATTTTATACACTATTATAATGGCTTGTCCCTTTAAACATGTAGTGGTTAATTTCTGTCTGATTCAGAGTGATTCTCATGTGTTTTAAGTACTTTATGCCAAGTAGAGCAGTAATTAGTAAATATGTTAGTTTGAGAGGATGGCATGGTCTTTACCAGTGTCAGAAAAGAGGAGTCAGTCATTCCTGGTCCCACAATCAGGAGAAAAATCAGAGATATGGTCAGATTATTAAAGTTTAATTAAACAAACAAACAAACATAGGCATCTCAATTATGGCTAATACAAATATAGCCAATGGAGATTCTCAGAACTTTTTCTAGCCTCAAATATGTTAATCAAGGTCTTTATACATTTCACTATGAAATATTCAAAATTTCATTGCTTTTGGGGTGCTTCCTTTATAAAATGAAAGGGAGCTGAAAATGCCACCCCCAAATATGCCTCTTTGGCATAAGGATTCTTTTAGTTTTAATCTTTACTCTTCGATTTAGTATGTGTTTTTGTGTGGGAGAAACTGTCCTAAGTTGAGGAAAATAGTTTATATTGGTTGACTAAAATATGACTTATGAAAATTTTGAATAAATAGAATTTATATTCCAAAAATACATAATTTCATTTGCATAGATTTGTACTATATTGGTGGTTCAGTCATAAATAATTCACCTACCATTGCAGGAAATGCAGGTTTGATTCCTGGGTCAGAAAGATCTCCACTCCAGCATTATTGCCTGGGAAATTCCCTGGAGAAAGGAACCTAGCTGGCTATAGTCCATGGGGTCACAAGAGTTGGACACGACCAGAGCCTAAACACCAACAACAAATACCATATTGAAATATTCTAGCTGTAAGTGATTTAATTAAAATAAAGGAAAAAAAAAAAAGAACAAAATAATTATTTTAAATTACACAGATCCTCTATACCTTAAACTTTTACAATGCTGTGTGGCATTGTCTCAAAAGGGAATATAATTAGGTAATGAGTTCTAGGTTTCCCAGGTGGTGCTAGTGGTAAAGATGCAGGAGAGGTTGGAGACATGGGTTCAATCCCTTGGTTAGGAAGATTCCTCTGGTGGAGGACATGGCAACCCGCTCCAATATTCTTGCCTGGAGAATCCCATGGACAGAAGAGCCTGGTGGGCTACAGTCCATAGTGTCGCAAAGAGTTGGACATGACTGAAGAGACTTAGAATGCATATATTTTATTAATATTTCCACAAATGTTTCAAAGACAATCATGTTACTTTTTGCTCAAAATGCATTTACCTTAACTCACACATCATTGTTTTCCCAGGCATTTATAATTGGAAGACTCATGTGTAAATCCCTCTTGATTATTAATTTTCTTTAAACCCTTGTTTTCTGTTGCTTAAACTTTAAGGCAAAGCAAAACTTCATAAGACTAAATTTCTTTTATTATTCCTTTGACATAAAGTATTTATTTCTTTGCTATTTTAGATGTTTATATCTGCTGGATTTTGCTTTGTATTTTGGATTTAAATAAAGGATTAAAGCAAATTGTAAGAAAGACACATTTCTGCCAAAATGATATCTCTCATGGGCCCTGTAAAGACTAGATTAGGGGTTTTAAAGAACATACTGGAAAAAGAAATCAATAAATTTTGTTTTGAATTAAATATGAAGCTTTCAAGAGCTCATTGTCTTCTCACTTGTCACCTTCTCATTTGCCATTGAGTAAGGGATTCACCCTCTGTTCTTTGCAGGCGATATACAGAAGCTTGAGGGCAGGAGTTACGTCTTGTAATACCTATGCTTGAACTGCTGATTTACTCTAGTTGCTCACAGGGACCCTTCAAGGACCATTTTAATCTCTCTTAATAACTGATCTAGTGATTTCGCACATGGCTGTAAGCTCTACAGATTTGTAACACTGCTCATTTATACTGCTCATTTATGCAATCTATTTCTTTTTTAGGAGTTTTAAATTTCCTGTAAGTCATTAGCCTTAAGTTCCTTTCTTCTTGTGTTATGAAGTCAGATGAAGACATGTGATCAGTGCTATTTTAATAACTTATTTATTATTTATCATGCTGTCGAAATGGAGCACTTGTTATATCAATCCAAAAGTTCTGGTTTATTTTGTTAATTCTAAAAAAAAAAAAAAAAAAAACCTTCTTTAAGTTGCTTTTGCCACTGCCCACTAGGATAGCTTATTCCTATTTTCATATGAACAAACTCTGATAGTGATGCTGAAAACTCAGCCTCCATGCACCAATGTCAAATCAAAATTTCATAGACAGAGTTTGGGGTGAAGCCCAAAGTTCAATTCAGTTTAGTCGCTCAGCCATTTCTGACTCTGTGGCCTCATGGACTTCAGGCTACCCTGACCCTCACCAACTCCTGGAGCTTGCTCAAACTCATGTCCATTAAGTCAATGATGCCATCCAGCCATTTCATCCTCTGTTATGCCCTTCTCCTCCTGCCTTCAATCTTTCCAGCATCAGAGTCTTTTCCAATGAGTCAATTTTTCGCATCATGTGGCCAAAGTATTGGAGTTTCAGCTTCAGCCTAAGTCCTTCCAGTGAATATTCAGGACTGATTTCCTTCAGTATTGACTGGTTTGATAGCTTAATGAATAGCTATCAATGAATAGCTTAATTACTTTACCAGGCAAAGGGGTACAGGGAAGACTCATGCCCCACAAAACTGCT
This sequence comes from Muntiacus reevesi, assembly GCF_963930625.1. Lineage (NCBI taxonomy): Eukaryota > Metazoa > Chordata > Mammalia > Artiodactyla > Cervidae > Muntiacus > Muntiacus reevesi. Next base: position 3,661,635 of record NC_089256.1, on the reverse strand, counting down.
TGTCCTTACATGGGAGGATTTGGTAAAGAATTTAATAATGGTTCAAGAGTGGAGTTGCTGACAAGATTAGGGTGTGCGTACATTTTTTTTTTTTTTTTAACCTATAATCCTTTATTTTAGTCTCAGGTAATCTCTTGATGGGCTTCTCTGGTTCCTTTAATCTGGCCTTAGGTGGCCTTCACTGGAATGAAGAATAACAACACTGTCCATTTGTTGGGTTTTGGTTCTGTAAAGAGCTCAATTTTTTTAAGTGTTAGTACCTCAGTCATGTCCAACTCTTTGTGACCCCATGGAATAGAACCCACCAAGCTCCTCTGTCCATGGAATTCTCCAGGAAAGAATACTGGAGTAGGTTGCCATTTCCTTCTCCAGGTGAATCTTCCTGACCCAGGCATTGAACTGGGGTCTCCTGCATTGCAGGCAGAGTATTTACCATCTGAGAGCTCAAAAATATTTTTATATGTATTGATGTTGTTCAGTGACTCAGTCATCTCTGACTCTTTGCAATCCCATGGGCTGTCGTACCTGAGGCTTCCCTGTCCTTCACCATCTTGCAGAGTTTTCTCAAACTGATGTCCATTGACATGGTGATGTCATCTAACCTACTCATCTTGTCATGTCCTTCTCCTCTGGCCCTCAGTCTTACCCAGCATGAGAGACTTGTTTACTGAGTCAGCTCTTCACATCAGGTGGCCAAAGTATTGGAGTTTCAGCTTTAGCATCAGTCCCTAATGAATATTCAAGGTTGGTTTCCTTTAGAATTTACTGATCTGATCACCTTGCTGTCCGAGGGAACCTCAAGGGTCTTCTCCAGCACTGCAGGTCAAAGGAATCAATTATTCAGTTCTCAGCCTTCTTTATGGTCAAACTCTCACATCTGTAAATGACTACTGGAAAAACCATACTTTTGACTATAAAATGATAGTTTATTCCAATATTCTTGCCTGGAAAATCCCATGGATGGAGGAGCCTGGTAGGTTACAGTCCATGGAGTCTCAAAGAGTCTGACATGACTGAATGACTTCACACTCAGCAAAGTTTGTCAGCAAAGTAATGCCTCTGCTTTTTAATATGCTGTCTAGATTTGTCATAGCTTTTCTTCCAAGGAGCAAGCAACTTTTAATTTTGTGGCTGCAGTCACCATGTGTAGTGATTTTGGAGCCCAGGAAAATAACACCTGTCACTGTCTCCTCATCTATTTGCCATGAACTGATGGGACCAGATGCCATTATTTTTGTTTTTTGAAAGTTGAATTTTAAGCCAGTTTTTTCTCTTCTCTTTCACCTTCATCAAGAGGCTCTTTAGTTCCTCTTCACTTTCTGCCAGAAGGGTGGTGCTATCTGCATATCTGAGGTTGTCATCCAGTCCAGCATTTTGCATGACTTACTCTACATGAAAATGAAAACCTTAGTCTTTCTATCATGTACAACTCTTTGCGACCCCATCGACTATAGCCTGCCAATCTTATTTGTCTATTGGATTCTCCAGGCAAGAACACTCGAGTGAGTTGCCATTCCCTTCTCCAGAGGATGTTCTTGACCCAGGGATCAAAAACGGGTCTCCCACATTTCAGATTCTTTACCTTCTGAGCCATGAGGGAAGACCATATAAGTTAAATAAATAGGATGGCAGCATAGAGCCTTGACATACTCCTTTCCCAACTTTGAACCAGTCCCTAGTTCCATGTGTGATTTTAACTGTTGCTTCTTGATTTGTGTACAGATTTCTTAGGAGGCAGGTAAGGTGGTCTGGTATTCCCATCTCTTTAAGACTTTTCCACATTTTGTTGTGATCCACACAGTCAAAGGTTTTAGTGTAGTCAATGAAGCATAAGTGGATGTTTTTCTGGAATTCTCATTTTTTCTACGACCCAACGGATGCTAGCAATTTAATTTCTGGTTCATCTGCCTTTTCTAAATACAGTTTGAACATCTGTAAGTTCTCAATTCACATACTGCTAAAGCCTGGCTTGGAGGATTTTGAGCATTGCTTTGCTAGTGTGTAAAATGAGTACCATTGTGAGGTAGTTTGAACATTCTTGGCATTGCTCTTCTTTGGGATTGGAGTGAATATCTACCGTTTCCAGTTCTATTGTCACTGTTGAATTTTCTAAATTTGCTGGCATATTGAGTGCAGCGCTTCAACAGCATCATCTTTTAGATAATGATTTTGAAATAGATCAGCTGGAATTTCATCACCTCCACTAGCTTTGTTTGTAGTAATGTTTCCTAAGACCCACTTGACTTCACACTCCAGGATGTCTGGCTTTAGGTTAGTGATCACAACATCATGGTTATCTGAATCATTAAGATCTTTTTTTTTTTGTAGTTTTCCTGTGTATTCTTGCCACCTCTTCTTAATATATTCTACTTTTCTTAGGTCCACATTGTTTCTGTTGTTTATTGTGCTCATTTTGCATGAAATGTTCTCTTGTTATCTCTAATTTTCTTGAAGAGATCTCTAGTCTTTCCCAATCTATTGTTCTCCTCCATTTTTTTGCATTGTTCACTTAGGAAGGCTTTCTTATCTCTCCTTGCAATTATTTGGAACTCTGATTCAGATGGGTATATCTTTCTTTTTTCCTTTGCCTTTCACTTCTCTTCTTTTCTCAGCTATTTGTAAGGCCTCCTCAGACAACCACTTTGCCCTTTGGTATTTCTTTTTCTTGGGAATGATTTTGATCACTGCCTCCTGTACAATGTTATAAACCTCCCTCCATAGTTCTTCAGTTGCTCTATTCGACCTAATCCCCTGAATCTGTTGGTCACCTCTACTGTATAATCATAAGGGATTTGATTTAACTCATACTTGAATGACCTAGTGGTTTTTTTACTTTCTTAAATTTAAGTCTAAATCTTGCAATGAGTTCATGACCTGAGCCACAGTCAGTTCATGGTCTTTTTCTGCTGACTGTACAAAAGTTCTCCATCTTTGACTGCAGAGAATACAATCAATCTGATTTTCGCATTGACCATCTGGTGATGTCCATGTGTAGAGTTGTCCCTTGTGTTGTTGGAAGACAGTGTTTGTTATGAACAGTGTGTTCTCTTGGCAAAACTCTGTTAGCCTTTCCCTCCTTCATTTTGTACTTCAAGGCCAAACTTGTGTGTTACTCCAGGTAGATCTTAGATTCCTACTTTTGCATTCCCATCTCCTATGATTAAAAGGATATCTTTTTTCATGTGTTAGTTCTAGAAAGAATGTAGGTCTTCACAGAACTGTTTAACTTCAACCTCTTCAGCATTAGTGATTAGGGCATAGACTTGGATTACTATGATACTGAATGGTTTGCCTCGTAAAACAGCTGAGATTATTGTGTCATTTTTGAGGCAGAAAACTTGAAAACCTAGGGGAATATGATTAGCATTTATAAAGACTAAATGTAGATTATATCTATCCCTTGAGGCAAAACCAGGACCTTGCCTCAAGGCTGTACTATTGTTCTTGGTTGTTCCTCCCTTTCTCTTCATCATCTCCCTTCTCTTATTAGCAACCATTTGAATCTGCCTGGACTCAATATGTCACAAATTTGGAAAACTCAGCAGTGGCCACAGGACTGGAAAAGGTCATTTTCATTCCAATCCCAAAGAAAGACAATGCCAAAGAATGCTCAAACTACCACACAATTGTGTTAATCTCACACGCTAGCGAAGTAATGCTCAAAATTCTCCAAGCCAGGCTTCAACAATACGTGAACTGTGAACTTCCAGATGTTCAAGCTGGTTTTAGAATAGGCAGAGGAACTAGATATCATATTGCCAGCATGCACTGGATCATCGAGAAAGCAAGAGAGCTCCAGAAAAACATCTATTTCTGCTTTATTGACTACACCAAAGCCTTCGACTGTGTGGATCACAATAAACTGTGGAAAATTCTGAAAGATACGGGAATATCAGACCACCTGACCCACCTCTTGAGAAACCTACATGCAGGTCAGGAAGCAACAGTTAGAACTGGACATGTACCAACAGACTCGTTCCAAATAGGAAAAGGAGTACATCAAGGCTGTATATTGTCACCCTGCTTATTTAACTTACATACAGAAAACATCATGAGAAACGCTGGGCTGGAAGAAGCACAAACTGGAATCAAGATTGCCAGGAGAAATACTAATAACCTCAGATATGCAGATGACACCACCATTATGGCAGAAAGTGAAGAAGAACTAAAGAGCTTCTTGATGAAAGTGAAAGAGGAGAGTGAAAAAGTTGGCTTAAAGCTCAACATTCAGAAAACTAAGATCATGGCAACCTGTTCCATCACGTCATAGAAAATAGATGGGGAAACTGTGGAAATAGTGTCAGACTTTACTTTTTCAGGCTCAAAATCACTGCAGATGGTGATTGCAGCCATGAAATTAAAAGACATTTACTCCTTGGAAGGAAAGTTATGACCGACCTAGACAGCATATTAAAAAGCAGAGACATTATTTTGTTAACAAATGTCCATCTAGTCAAGGCTATGGTTTTTTCAGTGATCATGTATGGATGTGAGACTTGGACTATAAAATAAGCTGAGTACCGAAGAATAGATGTTTTTGAACTGTGCTGTTGGGGAAGACCCTTGAGCATCCCTTGGACTACAAAGAGATCCAATGAGTCCATCCTAAAGGAGAACAGTCCTGGATGTTCATTGGAGGGACTGATGTTGAAGTTGAAACTCCAATACTTTGGCCACCTGATGGGAAGAGCTGACTCATTTGAAACGACCTGGATGCTGGGAAAGATTGAGGGCAGGAGGAGAAGGGGACGACAGAGGATGAGATGGCTGGATGGCATCACCAACTCAATGGACATGAGTTTGGGTGGACTCCGGGATTTGGTGATGGACGGGGAGGCCTTGTGCGCTACAGTTCATGGGATCACAAAGAGTCAGATGAGACTGAGTGACTGAACTGAACTGAACTTTGGAACTGAGGGAGGGTCATGTAGACTGGAGTCTGTTCCCTACAAAAAAAAAAAAAAGCATGTGATACAAAGAAAGGTTTCCATGCCCAGGAGTCCCATGGGGTCCTGTTCAGTTTCAATATTATGTGATAAAACAGAATTCTAAAGGTTAATACAGATCTATTTATATATGTTACTTAGTCCTGAAATAATATTAGTTAGAGCTGCTATTTAAACAATTTGTGTTCCCATAGGGATAGCATTTTGATATTTCTGGTATCTGTAGCAAGGGAAATATAAATATGCTCTCATTTAAATTTTTTATTACATGTCTTCTCTGGAATTTAATAGTTCCTTTTTATTTTCTGTCACTTTTCTAGTTGCCTGAGTGTTTTAATCTTTCTTCAACCTAGCAGATAACTTGTGATAAGCCAAATATACTCTTCATATGATTTTATACTGCAGAAGAATCTTCTGTAGGAGAGCAAAGCTTGCCACCCCCAAATGTCTCTTTGACATGTTTATTATTTCAACTTGAAAATGATCAAGGCCCAAAAGACCCAGGGAAAAGCTTTGGTTTTCCATGAAACTGCTTAAAAGAATTTAGATAAAGGGGTTGCTACCTGAATGAGGCTAAAAGTAAAAGTGAAAGTCGATCAGTCCTACCTGACTCTTTGTGACCCTATGAACTATACAGTCCATGGAATTCTCCAGGCCAAAAAACTAGAGCTGATAGCCTTTTCCTTCTCCAGGGGATCTTCTCTGCCCAGGGATTGAACCCAGGACTCCCATATTGCAGGTGGATTCTTTACCAGCTGAGCCACAAGGGAAGCCCAAGAATACTGGAGTGGGTAGACTATCCCTTCTCCAGTGGATCTTCCCATCCCAGGAATCAAACTGGGGTCTCCAGCATTGCAGGTAGATTCTTTACCAAGCTACCAAAGATATCTGCAAAGACTGAGGGCTAAGTGTGGTGGGGGAAACTTGGTAGGGCCTAGAGGTCAGAGTACACTCTTTGTCCTAATGTCTCTGCAGGGTTTGGAAAACATTTGTCTACCAAATATTTTTTTCATCTTCATGTGAATTGCCTTCTTTCTCTTTCAAGTACCAAACAACTTCTCCCAACATCCTCTTTTGTCTTTAAGATGGTATTTAAGGTAAGAGTATTGTTCATTTCAGTGAGTTATTCAGTATTTCTAGTTCTCTACCATGTGGCATCCCACTCCATTACTCTTGCCTGGAGAATTCCAGGGAAAGAGGAGTCTGGCGAACTACAGTCCAAGGAGTCAGACACGACTGGACGACAAACACACACACCATGTACACATATTGTTAGATTTTTCTTTGATTTTCTCCATCTGTCTCTTGTCAATGTAACTCTTAGTAGCTGGAAGAACCTAGAAGGACAGAGAAAAATTTCTTCCTCCACAAAATTAGCAACTGATTACCAATAATTTTTGGGTTTACTTTTGAATTTAAAAGCATATCCAATTCAGAATAAAAGATGAGCAATATTTTATGATAAATTATATATTTTCCACTATGCTTAAAACTTTTTGATAATTATTTATATATATTTAGTCTTTATAACACCTTATGGTAAATAGATGGGGAGACAGTGGAAACAGTGTCAGACTTTATTTTGAGGGCTCCAAAATCACTGCAGATGGTGACTGCAGCCATGAAATTAAAAGACACTTACTCCTTGGAAGGAAAGTTATGACCAACCTAGATAGCATATTAAAAAAGCAGAGACATTACTTTGCCAACAAAGTTCCGTCTAGTCAAGGCTATGGTTTTTCCAGTGGTCATGTATGGATGTGAGAGTCGGACTATAAAGAAAGCTGAGCACCGAAAAATTGATGCTTTTGAACCATGGTATTGGAGAAGACTCTTGAGAGTCCCTTGGACCGCAAGGAGATTCAACCAGTCCATCCTAAAGGAGATCAGTACTGGGTGTTCATTTGGAAGAACTGATGCTGAAGCTGAAACTCAAATACTTTGGCCACCTCATATAAATGACTGAAGTACATTTCTCAAAACTAAGAAACCAGTTGGTACACAACTATTACCTAAATTCTAGATGATTTGAAGTTCACCAGTTTTTCCATTTACTTCCTCTTTCTGTTCCAAAATCCATCTGGACAGCACATTTCACTTTATTGTCATATCTCTTAGTCTTCTCTGGCCTATGAAAGTTACTCCTGTGTCGCTTTAATCATGTCTAACTCTTTGCAAACCCATGGAATGTAGCCCACCAAGACCCTCTCTCCATGGCATTCTCCAGGCAAGAACACTGGAGTGGGTTGCCATTTCCTATTCCAAAAGGTCTTCCCAGCCCAGGGATCAAATTTATGTCTCTTACATTTCCTGCATTGGAAGGCAGGTTCTTTACTCCTCGCACCACTTGGGAAGCCCCATGAAAATTCTTCAGTCATTCCTTATTTTTCATGGCCTTAATACTTTTGAGACATCCTAGACAATATTTTGTAGTATCCTTAATTTGGGTCTGGCTGGTGTTTTTTCTCATGATTATACTGGACTGATGGGTTTTGAAAAAGATTCAAAAGCATGAAATGTCTTTGTATCACATCATATCAAGGAGAACATAATAGCCACAAGACTATGTCATTCATGTTTTTAAACTTTATTACTTATTTAAAGTAGTATCTGGCAGTTTCTCTGGTGTACAGTTACTGTTTTTTCATTCTTTAGTCTCTTCCTTGGAAACAAGTCAATAAGCCTAGCCTACTTCAAGGGGTGGGAGAATCAAACTTCATCCACTGGAGAGGAATCTACATACATCACTTAGAAACCTTCTGTAATGAAGTTGCTTTCCTTTATCTTTATTTATGCATTTTTAAAATTATATATGTATAGACTCAAAGGTATTTATTCTGTAATTTGGGTGTATGTTATTTATTTTATTTTTAAATTTTTTAGCTTTGATCCTGGAAAGGTCTCTCAGTTTGGTTACTGCATCTTTTTACATACTTCTATCCCCTTGCTTCTTGAGCTCTTCTTAACTTGCTGGTACTACAAAGTATCCCAGGCTCATCCTGTGTTTTCCTTTCCCAAGGCTAAAATCAGTGATTTCTCTAAGGAGCAATTTTCTTGGAGACTGATATGTAGAAACCAAGATCTGATGGTGGGTATTCTCACTGCTCTTGAGGTGTCATAGCTTTTAGGCCTTTTCAAGGACAGAACTGTGTAATATATGTATGTATGCATGGCCACATTTGTCATTCTTTCTGTGTCCAATCATCTGAATATGTGTTAGGCTAAATATAAATTTATATTGATGTCTCTGACTTTTATCCTGTCATGTGCTTTTAATTCCTTTCTCTCTTCCTTTATTTAAAGCATATGCAAGCAGTGGCACTGAAAAATATAAATATTAAAAATCAATCACATGCAGTATTTATAGATATTTCCGTATTAATATTTGATATAGTAGAAATTTTTAATCTATCCCATGAACAAATACCAATTAATCATAAGAAAACTAGAGATTGTAGAAAATAGATAATTCACTCAAGTTAAACATTTTTTCAGTGGAAGAACTAGAAAACAGTACACGATTCAGGACAGGTATGCAAGACGAAATAATAGCAGTGTTTTCACAGTATGTTCAGATAGGGTGGAAAAAAAAACAACTCTATTAGCTTTAGGAACATGTGCATAATGGTGACAATGAAGATACAGAATGAGAAAAGATAAATTGGAAGTGAAGAATGATATAAAAATTACCTATGTTACTTAAAACAATAAATATAGATGAGTTGCATTAAATATTAATGTTAATCATTTTTAAACTAAATAGTTAATATAGTAAGTTTAAATATTTCTAAGCAGCATCAATGCCTCAATGCCTTAGCAAAGATTTATGGCAACTAAGTGTTGACAGTTATTTGAAATTTCTTCTGTATGTATATGCTAGCTGACATTAGCATAAGTAAATAACTTCTGTTCAGGAATTCACATTGAAGTCATTTTTGAATTTGATAATTCCTTATATTTAATATTCAAGTCATACTTAAATGAAAAATGAGAAGAAAACTGTGTCTATTAATCCGGAGTACTCAGTATGTTCCTGGATTTCTAAGTACAGCACATGGAACTAAATTCCATGATAGCACCATTGGGTGCTAAATTCTATGTGTGCTCAGTTCAATTCAGTTCAGTCGCTCAGTCATGTCCGACTCTTTGTGACCCCATGAATCACAACACGCCAGGCCTCCCTGTCCATCACAAACTCCTGGAGTTTACTCAAACTCATGCCTATCGAGTCGGTGATGCCATCCAGCCATCTCATCCTCTGTCGTCCCCTTCTCCTCCTGCCCCCAACCCCTCCCAGCATCAGAGTCTTTTCCGATGGGTCAACTCTTCAAATGAGGTGGCCAAAGTATTGGAGTTTCAGCTTCAGCATCAGTCCTTCCAATGAACACCCAGGACTGATATCCTTTAGGATGGACTGGCTGGATCTCCTTGCGGTCCAAGGGACTCTCAAGAGTCTTCTCCAACACCATGGTTCAAAAGCATCAACCTATCAGTGCTCAGCTTTCTTCACAGTCCAACACTCACATCCCATACACGAACAATGGAAAAGCCATGGCCTTGACTAAACGGAACTTTGTTGGCAAAGTAATGTCTCTGCTTTTTAATATGCTATCTAGGTTAGTCATAACTTTCCTTTCAAGGAGTAAGCGTCTTTCCATTTTCTCCACACCCTCTCCAGCATTTATTGCTTGTAGACTTTTGCATAGCAGCCATCCTGACTGGCGTGTAATGGTACATCATTGTGGTTTTGATTTGCATTTCTCTGATAATGATTGATGTGGAGCATCTTTTCATGTGTTTGTTAGCCATCTGTATCTCTTCTTTGGAGAAATGTCTGTTTACTTCCTTGTCCCATTTTTTGATTGGGTCATTTATTTTTCTGGAATTGAGCTGCAGGAGTTGCTTGTATATTTTTGAGATTAATCCTTTGTCTGTTGCTTCGTTTGCTATTATTTTCTCCCATTCTGAAGGCTGCCTTTTCAACTTATAGTTTCCTTTGTTGTGCAAATCTTTTAATGATTAGATCCCATTTGTTTATTTTTGCTTTTATTTCCAATATTCTGGGAGGTGGGTCATAGAGGATCCTGCTGTGATTTATGTCAGAGAGTGTTTTGCCTATGTTCTCCTCTAGGAGTTTTATAGTTCTGGTCTTATATTTAGATCTTTAATCCATTTTGAGTTTATTTTTGTATATGGTGTTAGAAAGTGTTCTAGTTTCATTCTTTTACAAGTGGTTGACCAATTTTCCCAGCACCACTTGTTAAAGAGGTTTTCTTTCTTTCCATTGTTTATCCTTGACTCCTTTGTCGAAAATAAGGTGTTCATAGGTACGTGTATTTATCTCTGGGCTTTCTATTCTGTTCCATTGATCTATATTTCTGTCTTTGTGCCAGTACCAAATTGTCTTGATGACTGTGGCTTTGTAGTAGAGCCTGAAGTCAGGTAGGTTGATTCCTCCAGTTCTATTCTTCTTTCTCAAGATTACTTTGGCTATTCGAGGTTTTTTGTATTTCCATATAAATTGTGAAATTCTAGTTCTGTGACGAATACCGTTGGTAGCTTGATAGGGATTGCATTGAATCTATAGATTGCTTTAGGTAGTATAGCCATTTTCACAATATTGATGCTTCCAATCCATGAACATGGTATATTTCTCCATCTACTTGTGCCCTCTGTGATTTCTTTAATCAGTGTTTTATGGTTTTCTATGTACAGGCCTTTTGTTTCTTTAGGTAGATATACCCCTGAGTACTTTATTCTTTTTGTTGCAATGGTGAATGGCATTGTTTCCTTAATTTCTCTTTATGTTTTTTCATTGTTAGCATATAGGAATGCAAGGGATTTCTGTGTGTTAATTTTATATCCTGCAACATTACTGTATTCATTGATTAGCTGTAGTAATTTTCTGGTAGAGTCTTTAGGGTTTTCTATGTAGAGGATCATGTCATCTGCAAACAGTGAGAGTTATTTCTTCTTTTCCTCTCTGGATTCCTTTTATTTCTTTTTCTGCTCTGATTGCTGTGGCCAACACTTCCAAAACTATGTTCAATAGTAGTGGCGAGAGTGGGCACACTTGTTCCTGACTTTAAGGGAAATGCTTTCAATTTTTCACCATTGAGGGTAGTGTTTGCTGTGGGTTTGTCATATATAACTTTAATTATGTTGAGGCATGTTCCTTCTATGCCTGCTTTCTGGAGAGTTTTTTTTTTTTTTTATCATAAATGGATGCTGAATTTTGTCAAAGGCTTTTTCTGCATCTATTGAGATAATCATATGGTTTTTATCTTTCAATTTGTTAATGTGGTGTATTACATTTATTGATTTGTGGATATTAAAGAATCCTTGCATTCCTGGGATAAAGCCCACTTGGTCATGGTGTATGATCTTTTTAATATATTGTTGGATTCTGTTTGCTAGAATTTTGTTAAGGATTTTTGCATCTAGGTTTATCAGTGATATTGGCCTGTAGTTTTCTTTTTTGGTGGCATCCTTGTATGGTTTTGGTATTAGGGTGATTGTGGCCTCATAGAATGAGTTTGGAAGTTTACCTTCTTCTGCAATTTTCTGGAAGGATTTGAGTAAGATAGGTGTTAACTCTCCTCTAAATTTTTGGTAGAATTCAGCTGTGAAGTCATCTGGTCCTGAGCTTTTGTTTGCTGGAAGATTTCTGATTACAGTTTCGATTTCTGTGCTTGTGATGGGTCTGTTAAGATCTTCTATTTCTTCCTGGTTCAGTTTTGGAAAGTTATACTTTTCTAAGAATTCGTCCATTTCTTCCAACTTGTCCATTTTATTGGCATAGAACTGCTGGTAGTAGTCTCTTATGATCCTTTGTATTTCAGAGTTGTTTGTTGTGATTTGGTTCTTCTTCCTTTGTTTCTTGTTGAGTCTGGCTAACGGTTTGTCAATTTTATTTACCTTTTCAAAAAAACAGCTTTTAGCTTTATTGATTTTTGCTATCATCTCTTTTGTTTCTTTTGCATTTATTTCTGCTCTAATTTTTAAGATTTCTTTCCTTCTGCTAACCCTGGAGTTCTTCATTTCTTCTTTCTCTGGTTACTTTAGGTGTAGAGTTAGGCTGTTTATTTGACTTTTTTCTTGTTTCTTGAGGTAAGCCTGTAATGCTATGAACCTTCCCCTTAGCACTGCTTTTACAGTGTCTCATAGGTTTTGGGTTGTTATGTTTTAATTTTCATTCGTTTCTATGCATATTTTGATTTCTTTTTTAATTTCTTCTATGATTTGATGGTTATTCAGAAGTGTGTTATTTAGCCTCTATATGTTTGAATTTTTAATAGTTTTTTTCCTGTGATTGAGATCTAATCTCACTCCATTGTTGTCAGAAAAGATGACTGGAATGATTTCAACTTTTTTGAATTTGCCAAGGCTAGATTTATGGCCCAGGATATGATCTATTCTGGAGAAGGTTCCGTGTGCACTTGAGAAAAAGTTGAAATTGATTGTTTTGGGGTGAAATCTCCTATAGATATCAATTAGGTCTAGCTGGACCATTGTGTTATTTAAGTTTTTATTTCCTTGTTAATTTTCTGTTTAGTTGATCTGTCCATGGTTGTGAGTGGGGTATTAAAGTCTCCCACTATTATTGTGCTATTGTTAATTTACCCCTTCATTCTTGTTAGCATTTGCCTTACATATTGCAGTGCTCCTATGTTGGGTGCATATATATTTATAATTTTTATATCTTCTTTTTGGATTGATTCTTTGATCATTATGTAGCGCCCTTCTTTGTCTCTTTTCGCAGCCTTTAATTTGAAGTCTATTTTACCTGATATAAGGACTGTGACTCCTGCTTTCTTTTGGTCTCTGTTTGCATGAAATATTTTTTTTCCAGCCCTTCACTTTCAGTCTGTATGTGTCCCTTGCTTTGAGGTGGGTCTCTTGTAGACAGCATATATAGGGGTCTTGCCTTTGTATCAATTCAGCCAGGCTTTGTCTTTGGCTGGGGCAATCAACCCATTTACATTTAAGGTAATTATTGATAAGAATGGTCCCGTTGACATTTGGTTTGCTTTTTTGAGTTCACATTCATATAACCTTTCTGTGTTTCCTGTCTAGAGAAGATCCTTTAGCATTTGTTGAAGAGCTGGCTTGGTGATGTTGAATTCTCTCAACTTTTGCTTGTCTATAAAGCTTTTGAATTCGCCTTCATATCTGAATGAGATCCTTGGTGGGTACAGTAATCTGGGTTGTCGTTTATTCTCTTTCGTTGCTTTAAGTATGTCCTGTCATTCCCTTCTGGCCTGAAGAGTTTCTACTGAAAGATCAGCTGTTATCCTTATGGGAATCCCTTTGTGTGTTATTTGTTGTCTCTCTCTTTCTGCTTTTAATATTTGTCCTTTGTGTTTGATATATTCTTAATTTGTTTAATATGTGCCTTGGGGTGCTTCACCTTGGGTTTATCCTCTTTGGGACTCTCTGCGTTTCTTGGACTTGGGTGGCTATTTCCTTCCCCATTTGGGGGAAGTTTTCAGCTATTATCTCCTCAAGTATCTTCTCATGGCCTTTCTTTTTGTCTTCCTCTTCTGGGACTCCTATGATTCAAATGTTGGGGTGTTTCACTTTGTCCCAGAAGTCCCTGAGGTTGTTCTCATTTCTTTTGCTTGTTTTTTTCTTTTTTCCTCTCTGCTTCATTTATTTCCACCAGTTTATCTTCTACCTCATGTATTCTATCTTCTGCCTCCATTATTCTACTGTTGGTTCCCTGCAGAGTGTTTTTGATCTCATTTATTGCATTATTCATTTTTAATTGACTCTTTTTATTACTTCTAGGTCCTTGTTAAACATTGCTTGCATCTTCTCAATCCTTGTCTCAAGTTATTTATCTGTAACTCCATTTTGTTTTTAGATGTTGGATCATTTTTATTATCTTTATTCTAAATCTTTTTTTCAGGTAGATTCCCTATCTCCTCCTCTTTTGTTTGGCTTGGTCGGCATTTTTCATGTTCCTTTACCTGCTGGGTATTTCTCTGCCTTTTCATCTTATTTAGCTTGCTGGGTTTGGGGTTGCCTTTTTGTATTCTAGTAGTCTGTGGTTCCTTTTTATTGTGGAGGTTTCTCCCAGTGGGTGGGGCTTGATGTTTGGCTTGTCGAAGTTTGCTGGTTAGTGAAGCTTGTGTCAGTGTTCTGGTGGGTGGAGCTGGATTTCTTCTCTCTGGAGTGCAATGGAGTGTACAGTAGTGAGTTTTGAGATGGATCTATGGGTTTGGTGTGACTTTAGGCAGCCTGTATATTGACGCTCAGGGCTATGTTCCTGCGTTGCTGGAGAGTTTGCATGGTATGTCTTGCTCTGGAACTTATAGGCTCTTGGGTGTTGGTTGGTTTCAGTGTAGGTGTGGAGGCTTTTGGACGGTCACTTATTACTTAAAGATCCATGTAGTCAGGAGTTCTCTGGTGTTCTCAGGTTTTGGGCTTAAGCCTCTTGCCTCTGGATTTCAGTCTTGTTCTTTCAGTAGCCTCAAGACTTCTCCCTCCATACAGCACTGATAATAAAACTTCTATGTTAATGGTGAAAGGATTCTCCACAGTGAGGGACACCTGAGAGGTTCACAGAGTTACATGAAGAAGAGGAGAGGGAGTAAAGAGATAGAGGTGAGCAGGAGGAGAAAAAGGGGGATTCAAGAGAAGAGAGACAGATCTAGGTTGTACTCTGTTCCCTAAGTGCTCTCCGCAGCCCCGAACACTCACAGAGATTCACAGAAATGAATTGAGAAGAGAAGGGGGAGGGAGGAAATAGAGGTGATCTGGAGGAGAAAAATGAGAGTCAAAAGGGGGAGAGAGTGATCAAACCAGTAATCACACTCCTGAATAAAAATGGGTACTGAAGGCTGGATTCTTAAATGTCCAAAATTGATATCAAATACTGAAAAACAAAGATTAAAAACCTAGAGTAGGGGTTAGACTCTTAAAAATGCAATATTAAAAAACCACAAAAACACAAAAAATTTGAGAAATATATATGAAGTACGCTTTAAAAATAGTGTCTTTTTTTTTTTTTTTTTTTTTGGCCACGTTATAGTGGGTTATAAAAATGAAAATTAAGGAGTAATAGAGGACTATAAAAGAAAATAAAAGAAAGAGAAAAAAATTTTAATTAAAAAAATAATAATAATAGTAAAAATATATCTAGGAATTTCTCTGGAACTGTTGTGGGCAGTGTGGGTTCGGTTCAGTTTCAGATAGCTCCTTGTTCCAGCTTACACTTCTGGATATCTATAGGCCTCTTCCGGTGCAGTCGGTGTTAACTACAGGGATTTTAATCCGTTGCCCTGTCACTTCTGAAGCAGTTCCCTTTGTTTATTTGGCTTCTGTTTGCAGGTCTCTTCAGTGTCTAATTTCCACCCTGACACAAGCGGGTGGAGGTGGTCTCTTGTTTAGGTTCGCTGTTCAGTCATGCTGCAGAGTGGGAGGGGCATTGCAGACAAATGTCGCTGGCCTGTGTGGGGAGCACTCACAGTGTTCCGGCCACACTGGGTTTGCCCCAACTCTCAGCGTGTGCTCTCCCTGTATACACTGCTTAGGCTCCAGGCTGCTCTCCAGGGAGCAGGCCCTGAGTTGTGTGCACTTCCCAGGACTAAGCCGCTCAGATTCAGGTTTTTGGGTACTCCACAAAAGTGCAGACTCAGTTGGGCCTGTGTTTTGTGCCTTCCTCGGTTGGAGCAGCTCACGCAGCCAGGAGCTTGACGAGCGCACTCTCCCCAGTGCAGTGCGCCTTATCCCCTCCAGGGTCCCAGCCTCAGTTTCCGGGTGCGCCTTGTGTCCCTTCTGGAAAGTTGATTTCTGGCTGCGACCCTCTCAGCGGATGTCAACCATCCAGGGTCTCAGGAAGTCTTTGGTTAGAAGCTGGAAGCCTATTTGCAGTTTGGTAGGGGGTGCCGTCTCTGGGGTCGAGTTTGCCCCTTTCCCCTCCCCCCTGCCCCCTACCTCCTGCCTCCGGCGGAGGGTAGGCCGGTCCACAGCTGGCTAGCTCTTCTCTTGTATTCGCTCAGTCCTTCGTTCTGGGAACGGGCGGGTAGTGCCTAAATTTAGGGCTTTTCCCAGGTTAATTATCTTTCTCTTCCTATCCCACAGTTTAAGTTGCTATCTTGAGTTAGCTCCCTCCGATGGCCCTCAGGGCATTCAGGCCTGGTCCTTACCCTAAGCAATGCCGCCTGCTCCTCTCCGTTCAGCCCCCACTTGCTGGTGGCGGATGCGAGCATCTGGGATACTTTTCTGCTGTTTGTTGTTTTTAGGCATGTAATCTGTGAGTTTTATTTGTTTTCCCTCCCAGTTAGGTTGCCCTCCGAGATTCGAAAACTTCCCTCCCACCCGCCGGTAAGAGGGTTTCCTGGTGTTTGGAAACTTCCTCTACTAAGACTCCCTTCCTGGGATGGATCTCCGTCCCTAACTCTATTGTCTCTCTTTTTATCTTTTGTATTTTGTCCTACCTCCTTTTGAAGACAATGGGCTGCTTTTCCGGGTTTCTGATGTCCTCTGCTAGTGATCAGAAGTTTTGTGGAGTTTGCTCAGCGTTCAACTGATCTTTCGATGAATTTGTGGGGGAGAAATTTGTCTTCCCATCCTATTCCTCTGCCATCTTAGTTGCCTCTCCTGCTTCTCTTCTTTTCACAGCTATTTGTAAGGCCTCCTCAGACCACCATCTTGCCTTTTTGCATTTCTTTTCCATGGGGATGGTCTTGATCCCTGCCTCCTGTACAATGTCATGAACCTCCATCCATAGTTCATAAGGCACTCTGCCTAACACATCTAGTCTCTTAAATCTATTTCTCACTTCCACTGTATAGTCGTAAGGGGTTGATTTAGGTCATACCTGAATGGTCTAGTGGTTTTCCCTACTTTCTTCCATTTAAGTTGGAATTTGACAATAAGGAGTTTATGATCTGAGCCACAGTCAGCTCCTGGTCTTGTTTTTGCTGACTGTATAGAGTTTCTCCATCTTTGGCTGCAAAGAATATAATCAATCTGATCTCGGTGTTGACCATCTGGTGCTGTCCATGTGTAGAGTCTTCTCTTGTGTTGTTGGAAGAGGATGTTTGCTATGACCAGTGTGTTCTCTTGGCAAAACTCTGTTAGCCTTTGCCCTGCTTCATTCGGTACTCAGGCCAAATTTGACTGTTACTCCAGGTGTTTCTTGACTTTCTACTTT
Source organism: Muntiacus reevesi (assembly GCF_963930625.1). NCBI lineage: Eukaryota > Metazoa > Chordata > Mammalia > Artiodactyla > Cervidae > Muntiacus > Muntiacus reevesi. The sequence goes on along the minus strand of NC_089256.1, from coordinate 3,644,526 downwards.
TGCATTCCAGTCCCCTATAATGAAAAGTACATCTTTTTTGGGTGTTAGTTCTAAAAGGTCATGTAGGTCTTCATAGAACCGTTCAGCTTCAGCTTCTTCAGCATTACTGGTTGGGGCATAGGCTTGGATTACCGTGATATTGAATGGTTTGCCTTGTAAACAAACAGAGATTATTCTGTCATTTTTGCGATTGCATCCAAGTACTGCATTTCAGACTCTTTTGTTGTTCATGATGGCTACTCCATTTCTTCTAAGGGATTCCTGCCCACAGTAGTAGATATAATGGTCATCTGAGTTAAATTCCCCCATTTCAGTCCATTTTAGTTTGCTGATTCCTAGAATGTCGACATTCACTCTTGCCATCTCCTGTTTGACCACTTCCAATTTGCCTTGATTCATGGAACTAACATTCCAGGTTCCTATGCAATATTGCTCTTTACAGCATCGGACCTTGCTTCTACCAGTCCCATCTACAACTGGGTGTTGTTTTTGCTTTGGCTCTATCCCTTCATTCTTTCTGGAGTTATTTCTCCACTGATCTCCTGTAAAATATTGGGCACCTACTGACCCGGGGAGTTCCTCTTTCAGTGTCCTATCATTTTGCCTTTTCATACTGTTCATGGGGTTCTCAAGGCAAGAGTACTGAAGTGGTTTGCTATTCCCTTCTCCAGTGGGCCACATTCTGTCAGACTTCTCCACCATGACCCGTCCATCTTGGGTGGCCCACGTGGCATGGCTTAGTTCCACTGAGTTAGACAAGACTGTGGTCCATGTGATCAGATTGGCTAGTTTTCTGATTATGGTTTCAGTATGCCTGCCCTTTGATGCCCTCTCGCAACATCTACCATCTTACTCGGGTTTCTCTTACCTTGGACGTGGGGTATCTCTTCACGGCTGCTCTAGCAAAGCACAGCCGCTGCTCCTTACCTTGGACGAGGGGTATCTCCTCAGGCCGCCCCTCCTGACCTTGAACGTGGAGTAGCTCCTCTCGGCTCTACTGCGCCCGTGCAGCCACCGCTCCTTGGACATGGGGTAGCTCCTCTCGGCCACGCTTCTGTGTGGTCCGTTGCAGCTGGCGTGCTTCTGCATGGTCTGTCATTGTGTCCAACTCTGTGACCCCATGGACTGTAGCCCGCTAGGCTTCTCTGTCCATGGGGTTTTCCAGGCAAGAATATTGAAGTGATTTGCCACTTCCTCCTCCAAGGAATCTTCACTACCAAGCGGTCAAACCCTCATTTCCTGTATCTCTTGCATTGCAGGTGGATTATTTACCACTTAGCCATCAGGGAAGCCCAGTGTCAAATCCTACACAACTCAAAATAGAGACCTCAGTGATCTACTGAGCTAGGTGATTGACTATAATAATCTCTTCTTATATTTGGTTTAGTTCTATGAACTTTTATTTTGAAAATCAACAACAGAGCAGCAGAAGGCCTCTTCTGATAATATCCAAGCTGACAGTCACAAGCATGGAGAGAAAATAAACTAGGCAGTCTAGTATTGAATCTTCTCACACAGGAAAATGTCTCTTAATTATATCCTAGTACTTCTCATATCAGTGACACTGAGACTCCAAGGAAACTGAATAATGTTTCTCAAAACTTACAGGTGGTTTAGAAAATAATCAGCAATATAAACTCAAGAAAAAATAAAAAGGACATAAAATTTAACTCCTCGTTTTCTCAATGATTTTTAGCTTGTTGAAGCAAATCAATATCAGCTATCTGCAATTCTTAAAAGAATATTCAGTGCTATAATTCAAAAGTTTAATTATTTTGTAATAAAAGATGCCAGTAATAGTGATTTAGGATATTCCAGATAAGTTTAAGTGATAAAATGTAATTTTATATGCAGAGTGTCCTGAACTACTGTGTAGTAGTTTCCTTCTTATGTTCCTTTTATCCCCTGAGTTTTTATTTATTTATCTTGAAATTTTGCAGTGACCTCAATATTTTAACTATCTAGAATTTTGGTTCTCAATTTCGTGCTGGTGCTTGAGTCACTTTAGCTGTATCTGACTATTTGTGACCCTATGGACTATAATCCTGCCCGGCTCTTTAGCCCCTGAGATTCTCCAGGCAAGAATACTGGAATTGGTTGCCATTCCTTCCTCCAGGGAATCTTCCTAAACCAGGAATTGAACCCAGGTCTCCTGTGCCTTTCACTGGCAGATTGTTTACCACTGGGGAAACCTCCTTGGTTTCTTAGATATCTGAAATTCCTTTATTTATTTATTTATTTTTAATTTTACAAACATTCTAGACATAGAAAGTAAGTATTTAAGTTTTTTTCCATTATCTCAAGATTTTTTTTAATTGGATGACTTTTCAAAATTTTAGCATGAATTATTTAAAATATTAATATTTTACACATTGTTAAGAGACAAATTTATTAATATAATAAATAGTCTTATCAGGAAGCCTTCATGTCTTGAGAAACTACCAGGTTCACAGTGGCAGAAACCAGTTTTTCAACAATTTTGGTTTTTCACACAAACACTTAATTTTTATTTACATTTTTAATTGAGATATAGTTGAGGTACAGTTTATATCAATTAAAAGCTCAATTTTTATTATTGTCACCAGATTGTCTTCTTCTTTTTTTTTTTTGGAAGCAATTGACTTACTTTATCTACATTTAAGAAATTATTAAATTCTCAAGTCTGAATAAGCAAATTTATCTGTTAGCTGTTTCTTCCAGGGAAAATACTCTTTTATGAAAAAATAGTCACTCTATTCTCAACTCAAAAGAATTGTACATGTGCTTTTAGGTAGCCATCACATGTCAGTATGCAGCAGATAGACTTTCTAGTAAAATGTTTTGGTTTCATCATACAGAATATTTTAAAAATACATGCTTACATAATATTGATATTTTTTACTGATATTGAAAGACAATCTTCAGTGAAACTTGTTATTCCCTTCTGAGTGTATGATGGTAAAAAAATAATATCACTGTTCATATAGCTGGGTCTCACTGGCTAGATATTTGTTAAGGCAACAGGAATCAAAATCATCCCTCTAAATGACAATAAAACTGTTTCTGAATAAACAATAAATTGGTTATTCAACTCTGACCACTTTACTTGACTTCTGAGAAACCTGAATGTAGGTCAAGAAGGAACAGTTAGAACTCGACATGGGACAACAGACTGGTTCCTTGGGAAAGGAGTATGTCAAGGCTGTATATTGTCACTCCGCTTATTTCACTTCGATGAAGAGTATATCATGAAAATCCTGGACTGGATGGAGCACAATCTGGAATCAAGATTGCTAGGAGAAATATCAATAATCTCAGATATGCAGCTGATACCACACTTATGGCAGAAAGTGAAGAGGAACTAAAGAGCCTCTTGATGAAAGTGAAAGTGAAGAGTGAAAAGGCTGGCTTAAAACTCAACATTCAAAAAACTAAGATCATGGCATCTGGTCCCATCACCTTATGACAAATAGATGGGGAAACAATGGAAACAGTGTCAGACTTTATTTTCTTGTGCTCCAAAATCACCATAGATGGTGACTGCAGCCATGAAATTAAAACACTTGTTCCTTGGAAGGAAAGCTATGGCCTAGCTAGACAACATATTAAAAAGGAGAGATATTACTTTGTCAACAAAGGTCTATCTAGTCAAAGCTATGATTTTTTCCAGGAGTCATATATGGATGTGAGAGTTGGACCATAAAGAAAGCTAAGTGCCAAATAATTGATGTTTTTGAACTGTGGTGTTGGAGAAGACTCTTGAGAGTTCCTTGAACTGCAAGGAGACCCAACGAGTCCATTCTAAAGGAAATCAGTCCTGAATATTCACTGGAAAGGCTGATGGTGAAGGTTAAACTCCAATACTTTGGCCACATGTTGTGAAGAACTGACTCATTAGAAAAGACTCTGATGCTTGTAAAGATTAAAGGGGACGACAGAGGAGATGGTTGGATTGCATCACCGACTCGATGGACATGAGCTCGAGTAAGTTCTGAGAGTTGGTGATGGACAGGGAAGTCTGGCATGCTGCAGTCCATGTGGTGGCAAGGAGTCAGACATGACTGAGCAACTGAACTGAACTGTACTGAGTCCTTTACTACCACAGTAAAAATGTGAAACATGTGGCATTGACTTTGAAACCAATTTCAGGTTAACATTTTAAAGGACCTTAGTTTTAGTGGAATCTGGAGGTGTTACCTGAAAAGACGGGTTTGCCTCCTGAAGGGTATTATGTTAAAAGATACAACCAAACCAAAGAGTGGAAGAAGAAAGGATTTCTTACTTGTAGCAAGGAAAAGACAGGGGATCTTTCCCAAATCAATGTCTCCCCAACAAAAAAATTTCAGAAAGCTTCAATCTAAAGACACATGAACATTCATGAAGAGGCTTGAACAAAGGAGAATTCAGCATAGAATTGGGGCAAAGGTTGACCAAGTCCAAGCTTTAGTTGAAGTCATGAGGGTCAGAAAAGTCAGCATCATTAGTATCATCATTTTTTAGACTTCAATTAATTTGATGATTATTCAGCCTAATATTGCCATCAAATCAGAACTGGGAGTCTACAGGTGATATATTATCTTTGCTATTGTTACTTCTCTTACCTGATAACAGTTCATTATTCCTGCATTCTTTTGTTCCTTTAAAATTATTAATTACTGAGACCTATTCAAAGACAAGCATTGTGGACAAGCTTAGATCACAAAATGACTTCAACCAAAAGTGGCTTGTTATTTCTCTTTCTCTGGGATATTGCACACTCTCTGCTTTTAGAAAGGTTTTCAGGAATTTTCCAATAAAAATTTGAATGATAGAAAGAAAACCATAATTGGAGGATGGGGAAAAAAATGCACCCCGGTTGTGTAATGATAGAAAGTTTGGTAACAACATCACAATGCCATGAAGAAACTAGCATGGTACTGAATGAGTTAGCATGTCTAGCCGAAAATTCTACCACATAAATATAAAACTGGCTTTTTTTATTTTAAAATTCCTAAGATAAGATGAGAAATAGGTGGATTAAACAAGAAACAAGTTTTTAGCCAAAACTGGAGGAAGTATAAAGCAGTTTGAATAGTCTATTAAAATATACACATATCAAAGTAAAACAAAACAAAACAATGTTTCTCATTGTAGTTTCTTCCAACAACAACAACAACAACAACAAAATGATAACAATAGCCTCATTGTGTGGTGGGGAAATGGATGAAGATGATCAAAGCTATCAGTTATAAGATAAGTAAATTCTGGAATGTAGTGTACAGTATGGTGACTTGTTAGCAATACTATATTATATACTTGAAAGGTGTTAAGAGAGTAGATCTTACATCTTCTCATCACAAGAATAAAAGAACAATTACATGAGGTGATGAGTGTTAACTAAACTTATTGTGGTAATCATTTTTCAAATTGTTATGTTTTCCATCATAAATGCACATGTTATATGTCAATTATAACTCAATGATGCTGGAAAGAGAAAGAAATAGTTTCAGTTCAGTTCAGTTCAGTTCAATCACTCAGTCGTGTTCCACTCTTTGTGACCACATGAACCGCAGCACTCCAGGCCTCCCTGTCCATCACCAACTCCCGGAGTCCACCCAAACCCATGTCCATTGAGTTGGTGATGCCATCAAACCATCTCATTCTCTGTTGCCCTCTTCTCCTCCTGCCCTCAATCTTTCCCAGCAGCAGGGTCTTTTCCAATGAGTCAGCTCTTCATATCAAGTAGCCAAAGTATTGGAGTTTCAGTTTCAATATCAGTCCTTCCAATGAACACCCAGGACTGATCTCCTTTAGGATGGACTGGTTGGATCTCCTTGCAATCCAAGGGACTCTCAAGAGTCCTCTCCAACACCATAATTCAAAAGCATCAATTTTTCAGTGCTCAGCCTTCTTCACAGTCCAACTCTCACATCCATACATGACCACTGGAAAAACCATAGCCTTGACCAGACAGACCTTTGTTAACAAAGTAATGTCTCTGCTTTTTAATATGTTATCTAGGTTGGTCATAACTTTCCTTCTAAGGAGTAAGGGTCTTTTAATTTCATGGCTGCAATCACCATCTGCAGTGATTTTGGAGCCCAAAAATATAAAGTCAGCCACTGTTTCCACTGTTTCCCCATCTATTTGCCATGAAGTGATAGGACCAGATGCCATGATTTTAGTTTTCTGAATGTTGAGCTTTAAGCCAACTTTTTCACACTCCTCTTTCGCTTTCATCAAGAGGCTCTTTTGTTCTTCTTTGCTTTCTACCATAAGGGTAGTGTCATTTACACATCTGATGTTATTGATGTTTCTCCCGGCAATCTTCATTCCAGCTTGCGCTTCCTCCAGCCCAGCGTTTCTCATGATGTACTCTGCATATAAGTTAAATAAGCAGGGTGACAATATACAGCCTTGATGTACTCCTTTTCCTATTTGGAACCAGTCTATTGTTCTTTGTCCAGTTCTAAATGTTACTTCCTTACCTGCATACAGGTTTCTTAATAGGCAGGTCAGGTGGTCTGGTATTCCCACCTCTTGAAGAATTTTCCACAGTTTATTGTGATCCACAAAATCAAAGGCTTTGGCATAGTCAATAAAGCAGAAATTGATATTTTTCTGGAACTCTCTTGTTTTTTCCATGATCCAGTGGATGTTGGCATTTTGATCTCTGGTTCCTTTGCCTTTTCTAAAAACAGCTTGAACATCTGGAAGTTCATGGTTCACATATTGCTGAAGCCTGGCTTGGAGAATTTTAAGCATTACTTTACTAGCGTGTGAGATGAGTGCAATTGTGTGGTAGTTTGAGCAATCTTTGGCATTGCCTTTCTTTGGGATTGAAATGAAAACTGTCCTTTTCCAGTCTTGTGGACACTGCTGAGTTTTCCAGATTTGCTGACATATTGAGTGCAACACTTTCACAGCATCGTCTTTCAGGATTTGAAACAGCTCAACTGGAATTCCATCACCTCCATAGCCTCAAGTCAAGTCAAATACTAATTCATGATCAGAGGTAGGTATGTAGAATGTTAAGACATCAAATCATAGATGTTTTCAGTGACACATAAGGCCTTTTAAGGTGCTTTAAATGTCTCATAGCCTTGTTCTTTTAAATTATTTAATTTCTAAGTATCTTACATTTTCTCATCCAAAAAAAAAAAAAAATACAACTATGTGAGGTGGTAGGTTTCATATACCACCCGAGATGATGAAAAGTATGTCTCAAAAGTGCAGAATATGACTGTGGCATTTATCTAATCAAGTGAATACCAATACCATTCTTAGGAAACCCACACAGTTTTTTCTACAGTGGTAAAAAATAAAACAAAGCTTTGGAGTCCCCTAATATACAGGGAAAGAGAGAAAATGAAAAACCTACTTATTAGCAAACCTACGTTACTTCTTTTGAAAAAGGAAGGGTATTTCAGACAGTGGCTCTAGGAACAGGAAGTAAAGACAATATTTATGGAGAATAATCGAGTAAAGAGACACTCTCTATGAGCAGAACCATACCCTAACTGAGGTACATTTTCTGCCCTCAGACTAGAAGAGTTTAACATATTTGTTCTGTGAAATTTCAAATATTTTATGGGCCAATGGCTACTATTGGCCTCCCCTTATCTCTTTGAACAAAAAGTGTCAATTGACTCTATCTGTTCTCTCCCCATTGTATGTTTGGGTTGTGGAAGATATGTAACTCATTCTTTTAATTCATAGGTCTATGGAGCCAAAGGAGTCACATCCAAGGAGCTACCACTGTTCTTAGGCTTGAACTATATCATGAGATACTGAACTTCAAGTTTGTTGCCATAATTCAAATAAGACTTTTGATTATCTTAGAATTGGAGTTAATATAATTTGTATGTGGGGAGAATGTAAATAATAAAAGGTGGACTCTAGAAAAAGATGACTACATATATTTTTACATCCATATATATATGTGTGTGTGTGTGTGTGTGTGTGTGTGTGTGTGATTTTGCATCTGTTTCCATCAAGAAATAAATTCTAGGGACTTCCCTGGCAGTCCAGTGGTTAAGACTTTACCTTCCAATGCAGGGCTTGTGGGTGTGAACTCTGGTTAGGGAGCTAAAATCCCATGTACCTCACAGCCAAAAAACCAAAAGATAAGAGAAACAATATTGCAACAAATTCAACAAAGATTTTTTAAATGGCCCACATCAAAAAATTTTAAAAATTACTGTTAAAAAAATGTAGAAAATGCTGGCAATAGGAAAGCCATGTTACGAGCCTTAAAGACATTGAAGTCATTAAGGTTCCTAAAAATGGCTACAAGGCATTTTAATGGTGGGGAATATTTCATAAGATGTGCTGTTTTTTGTTTTTTTTTTTTTCTTTGTAAAGCTTCACTGTAACTAGTAGGGCCAACAACTTGTGAGTTTGTAAATTTTAGTAAAATCGCTTTTGGTTTTTGGAAAAAAAAAAAAAAAAAGGATTCTATTTCTCTGCCCCCTGAACTCTGAGTTTGGTCATGTGTTCTGTCTTGACCAACAGGACAAAATCAAGCTGATTAGAGCAGAGGCTTTAAAGCCATTTATCTGTTGAGGCTTGACCTTTCTTGGTGCATTTGAAACTAAAGACAATGGTGTAAAAATGCCTCTGGCAAGCTTTCTGCAAAGTACTTGACGACATGAAGGAGAACTGGAATGGCATGGGCAAAATCTGCCAATCTACATGTGAATAAGGCTAACCACAATCATCTAGCCACCGTCAAACTCTAAAAATAATATGGCCACATCAGAGAACACAAATCAAGTTAAGCAGAGCCAGTCCAGACTCAAAGAACTACTCAGCAGAGTAGTGATCAAAAAAATAATGTTTTGTTTACAAGTTGCTGAGCTTCAGAGTGGCTTGTTGTGAAGCAATGGTTACTAACACAACAATCTTAGCCTAAGTGCTAAGAAAAATGATACCAAGAAATGGGATGCTGTCATAGAAATTACTTACATTCAGAGCAGGCCCAAGGATTAGTGCTGAACAGCCTGGAAATCTAAAGATGCATGATGTGAGTGGATGCTAAGTCACTTCAGTCATGTCCAACTCTTTGTGACCCTATGGACAGTAGCGCGCCAGGCTCCTCTGTCCACGGGATTCTCCAGGCAAGAATACTGGAATGTGTTGCCGTGCCCTCCTCCAGGGAGTCCTGCCAACCCAGGGATCGAATCTCCTGCAACTTCTTCATTGCAGGTTGATTCTTTACCTCTGAGCCACTGGGGGAGGCCAAGGATGTATGATATGCCATGGCAAAATATCTGTAAAACCGCCACTGAAATATCTCAGAAATTAAACTACATAACAACATACCATATAATTTTTGCATAATAGGATTGCACCAGTCTTTGGCTTTAGAATGTGTATGTTTCAATAATTATTCAAAACATGTTGCAATAAAATCAGGAAGATAGTCCACAAAAGTTTCAACAGGGAGAAGGCTTCCAATATTCTTATCAACTACTTTTATCTATAGAAAACTGTATCCAATATATTGGTAATGAAATAGAATTTCATTATCACTTCATTGCCATATCTAATATAGTATAGTAAAAATAAAGAAGAATTAACATCCACTGGAGAACAGTGTATTTTTGTTTGACATATAGCTTTATGGAAGACAGTTTCCAAGATGTCTCCATTGATCCTCACTTCTGAGGGCTCTTGAATTTGTGTGATCTCTTCTCACATTAGGAGATCGTCATGTGGCTCAGACAGTAAGGAATCTTCCTGCAATGTAGGAGACCTGGGTTTGATCTTTGGATCGGGAAGATCCCCTGGAGAAGGGAGTGGCTACTCACTCCGATATTCTTGCTTGGAATGTTCCATGGATCGAGGAGCCTGGCGAGCTATAGTCCATGGGGTTGCAAAGAGTCAGACTACAACTGAGTGAATAACACTTCCGCTTTCCTCTCACATCGAATAGGATCAGAAGATATCATGCAGGTGAAAGTACTTAATTTCTGAGGCTAGATAAGGCATTCTGATGTTTGCTCTTGTTTCCTGGCTCTATCAAATTTGGGGAATCAAATTGCATGCCATAAAAATCCAAGCAGTCCTGCGGAAAGAACTACTGAGAATTAGATGGAGGTTCTAGTCAAGCCTTCAGATGACTGCAGCCTTGACAGTTGACACTGTGACTGAAAACTCATTAAAGTCCTTCAAGGATGAGCTACTTAACTAAGTGGCTCCCAATTCCTGATCTGCCCAAACTACAAGAAATTGAAAAAATGATTTTTCTTATTGCTTTAACTATATTTTAAGGAAATTACTATTACAGCAATAGATAATTAAGGTCAGAAAACTAAGATCATGGCATCTTTTCCCATCACTTCATGGGAAATAGATGGGGAGACAGTGGAAACAGTGTCAGACTTTGCTTTTTTGGGCTCCAAGATCACCGCAGATTGTGATTGCAGCCATGAAATTAAAAGGAAAGTTAAAAGGAAAGTTATGACCAACCTAGATAACGTATTAAAAAGCAGAGACATTGCTTTGCCAACAAAGGTCCGTCTGGTCAAGGCTATGGTTTTTCCAGTGGTCGTGTATGGATGTGAGAGTTGGACTGTGAGGAAAGCTGAGCACTGAAAAATTGATGCTTTTGAACTATGGTAAAAAAATAAAAATAAAAAAAAAGAACTATGGTGTTGGAGAAGACTCTTGAGAGTCCCTTGGACTGCAAGGAGATCCAACCAGTCCATCCTGAAGATCAGTCCTGGGTGTTCATTGGAAGGACTGATGCTGAAGCTGAAACTCCAATACTTTGGCCAATACTTTGGCCACCCCATGCAAAGAGTTGACTCATTGGAAAATACCCTGATGCTGGGAGGGATTGGGGGCAGGAGGAGAAGGGGACGACAGAGGATGAGATGGCTGGATAGCATCACCGACTTGATGGGCATGAGTTTGAGTAAACTCCGAGAGTTTGTGATGGACAGGGAGGACTGGCATGCTGCGATTCATGGGGTCACAAAGAGTCGAACACGACTGAGTGACTGAACTTAACTTACCTATAAACAAACTTCTGAAGTTTTAAGCTTAATTTGAAGGCTGAATTACCAGTTACTCTGTGACCTTGGGCGAGTTGCTTAGTTTCATATATCCATTTTCTAATCTGTAAAATAGAATGATACTTATTATATGACTGAGGTATGTGAAATTTAAATAACATACATAAATATACATCATTTCAGTTTGGTTCAGTTCAGTAGCTGAGTCATGTCCAACTCATTGCAACCCCATGGACTGCAGTATGCCAGGCCTCCCTGTCTATATATATATATGTAGAAATATACATAAAGAGACTAAAAAAGTACCTGACATATAGTAAAAAGCCAATTTCTACAAAAAGTCATTTTTGTGAAAAGTCTAGTTTTCTCAGATTGACTATAAAATATATCAATTTTAAGTGAATTTGAATACTTCACATTTTGTTTTCCAAAATATAATTCACTATTTTGTTTTCCTAATGAATATTTCTAGAAGTTGCTTTCACTTCTACTTTGTTTGTTTCACAGAATCATAATGCATTCTATACTCTTGCTATAAAAAAATCAAGCTTAATAAAGATAGGCATTCATAGTTTCTAACAAATAAAATAGCTATTCTAAAGTATTGCATGAAAGATATGTATTACTTCAAGGTTGATACAAAGTGACAACTTCTATTAATATTAAGTATGCACTTCTCCAATTTTTGACTTACATCCTTTATCCAAGTTTCACACTCTTTGGGAGACATACCATATTGTAATTCTTGCCCTTTTGATGTTTACTACGGTAAATAACTTATTTTATTCTGATAAATAAAACATTTTTTCACCTATTATATATTTTAATGGTTATTGAAAACAAATCCTAGGATTAATATCAGGATTTTATTTCTTTGGTTTGGTTATTTTATTGTTCCTTTCAGCTACCGTATATTGGAATACTTATGAATTACACATTATGACTATTAGAAACCCCCACTTTGTATAACTCATTTGCCTTCCAATTTCTCAAATGGCTAATTTTTCCCTAAATAATGTTCTTTTCAAGCTGAGCTGTTTCTCATATATATAATGAAAAAGTCATACTCTTAAAGAACAAACAAGGGTAAAATTCACTAATTGAACTCTTTTGAATTTTTGAAAAATTTTACTTCAATAATCCAGGTTAACTTTTTGAACCACCAATAAGTAAACAACAACAACAAAAAAAGATTACTTAAAATAGTTAATGATGTAGTAATGTAAAAGAGATGATGATTTCTAAATTGAGCTATTCTTTATTTTCTTTTAGTTGCTAAGTCATGTGCAACTGTTTTGCAACCCCATGGATCATAATCTGCCAGGCTCCTCTGTCCATGGGATTCCCAGGCAACAATACTGGAGTTGGTTGCCATTCCCTTCTCCATATTTGTTATTAGTTCAACATAAAGTATCAATAGTTTCAATTTTTGGAAAAAGTGACAATGGGTTTTTCAATTGTATTTATTATATTAACATAATAAGCTAAAGAGAATACTTGAATATGGTATATAGGAGAAAATAGGAAAGGCTTCCCTGATAGCTCAGTTGGTAAAGAATCCACCTGCAATGCAGGAGACCCCAGTTCCTGGGGTCTTCCTGACCTGGGTCAGGAAGAATTGCCCATTATTCTTGAGTTTCCCTTGTGGTTCAGAATTACCAATGTGGTTGGTAAAGAATCCGCCTGGAATGCAAGAGATCTGGGTTCGACCCCTGGATTGGGAAGATTCCCCTGGAGTAAGGAAAGGCTACCCACTTAGTATTCTGGCCTAGAGTATTCGGTTGCAAAGAGTTGGACACAACTGAGAGACTTTCACTTTCATCTTGTTATCATCTGTTTTGTTTTTGACTTAATTAGTCACCGACACGAAAAAAACACTTTCATTGAGCTTAATGTGCAGAAAATTGAGCTACATGTACAGAGTAGCAGCTTCTAGTTGCTCAAATAGAATGTACAGGGAGAAAAAAAAAAAACTACTTAGGTGACATTGTAAAGTTGTTTGCTGTTACTGTTGTTGTTATTTAGTTATGCTGACTAGGTACCCCACACAGAGATGCAGGTAAGGTGGTCATCAGTCAGTGTGTTGACCAAGATGACTGAATGCGAGAATGAGACGAAAAGGTCCATTCTCTTCTTTCCTCCCCATTCCAATCTCTACTTGATAAACACAGAGCCTGTGGCTGTGTAAAAACATCCAGTCATATCATAAAGATACTTGATAGGAAGATCAATACATACTCCTATAATTAAAAATAAACATATGCTAATGCACACACACACACACACATTTGTATTAGATTGGAGCTCACTTTACAACTCTACAGTCTCTGCAGAGCTTCCAAGGGAATTGCCTCCATTCTGTGTATAAACTATAAACACTTTATATTTCTTCCAAAATGATCTGAGAAATTAGGGGAAAAAACTGATTTCTTTTTTCAAAATCAAAGGACATGAGTTTGAAAATAAATTGGGGCATGTGTAATCTGGACCAATATTTAATAGAATATTTTCTTCTAATTTTGCTTGAAAATTCTCATTGTCATTATACTCTTGTTGCCTAAATTATTAAGACATAAATGTACCCTATGCCTAAGGTGTAAATGGGAAATACATTTTGTATGTATAATAAGAACTTAATTATTAAACATTGATCAAGTAGAATCAAATAGGATGGATTAAGCCCAAGGAAGACAGAAAAAGAGAGGAGGGGAAGTAGGGAGAGAGGAATAAAGGAAGGAAGGAAATAAACCATCTGGCGCTTGACTTTCCCTCAGAAATACCAAGTTTACACAAAGGGAGGTACCTCAGTGTGTTTTCTGCTTTCAACCTAAGAAAGAAGAGGAGAAATATTGACCTCTGAGTCTAGAAACTCTCTGCCAATTACTAGAAGTTAGTGAGGAAAGAAGGACTACAACAAGGCAGATGTGCTTTTGACTCTCATTCTATCAATATTACTTACTCTGTAGTACTAGTTATATCTTAGTGGATTTAAATACAATCAGCCTTAAAAATAAGAATAATAAAAATCACTTTATAGCATTTTTGATGAACAATTAAATGAAATGATATGCCTAATATTCCTGACACTAAGTAGGTTTTTAAATGTATACAATCCTTGGGACAGTGAACTACTGCTGTGGGAGACCAGAACTGGGCCTAGGCTAAATTTCCATAGCATATCTTTCTGAATTGTTCAAGTTTTATACCAAATTCAATGCAATAGTAGTTAAAACCTGTATATTTGCCTATTATCTATCCACCCTTCTATTTACATGTATATTACTAAAAGAGTGAGTACAAGTCTTCAAATATTTATTAAATAGTCTGGCTTAGTAAAAATTTGGAACTTAGAAAAAAAAGAGGAACCAACCCACAATAAAAAGAACAAAGTTATAAATATCAAATTAAAAATACACTAAGTAAGATTTAAATAAATCAGAATTTCTCTAAATTCTCAAGTAAATTGCATGATATTAAAACTTGAGTTCAGAATCAGAGAGAAACCAATTAAAACCTTTTTCTAAATCATTTCCTTTAAAGGTACAATTTTATTTTGACCTCTAAGAGAAAACAGTTAAATTATAGACAAAACAAAATATTTGCTATACTCAAAGAACAAACGACACAATTAAAATGCTTTAAATTTTTATATTGCTTCATAGAATAAAATGTTTACAGCATCATTAGTACATAATATATTTCAAGTTTTCATAGCATATAAATGTGGTTTGCAGTGCATTTAGGTCTTTTTCATTTTATGGATGCAAACTATGACTAACATAAAGTTGGAATAAAAATTAATATTGTCACCTTATTTCACATTCCAACTGGATTATTTAATAGTTTTTAACCTCATCAACCCTAGCCAATTCCTCCAAAATTGCAGAGAAGCGTTGTCTTTCTAATCATGGTAAGAAAAAAATGAAACGCCATCAAAGGAAAGTAATAACATGCCTGAAGCATCTTTTAGTATCCAGAAGCTTGACTCTTGACTCTTGACAGACTCTTGACTGTGGCAAAAGCTTCGCTCCTAATTTTGTCCACAACTAGAATTTTAAAGTTATAAATGCTATAAAAATAGACTCTTTTAGGTCAATCAGAGAAAAATAAATGCAAAGAGTAATGAATGAGTCAAACTTTGCCATTTGTGAATAATTAGAATTAAAATAATAAAATATATGAAAGCAATTATTTTGTTCTTATTTTATGCATATGTGCTGTTCAGTTCACTGGAACCTCTAATGTAATATGAAATAACAATTTTAATACAAGTATCCTGTGTGGTCCTGTTTTTAATTAAAAATAATTTTAATATTTCATCAGGACAAATTTAGAATGCTTATTTTGTCATTTAAGATTTCTGTTAGAACTAGTATATGGGTCTTATTGAATATCCTTTCAGATTTTGTTGTTGTAATACATGTTAGCTGCTTTTTCTTGTTGATAAAATGGGTTCAGTCAGTTCAGTCACTCAGTCATGTCCGACTCTTTGCAACCCCATGGACTGCAGCATGCCAGGCCTTCCTGTCCATCACCAACCCCCAGAGTTTACTCAAACTCATGTCCATTGAGTCAGTCATACCATCCAACCATCTCATCCTCTGTCGTTCCCTTCTCTCCTCTCCTCAATCTTTCCCAGCATCAGGGTCTTTTCCATTGTGTCAGTTCTTCACATCAGGTGGTCAAAGTACTGGAGTTACAGCTTCAGCATCAGCACTTCCAATGAATATTCAGTACTGATTTCCTTTAGAATGGACTGGTTGGATCTCCTTGCCGTCCAACAGACTCTCAAGAGTCTTCTACAATGGGTTAGACTAGTAAATAAAACAGTGAGCTACTTTAAATTTCTGGGATAACCCCAAATAGTTACTAAAATATATTCTTCTAAAAGTTTTTTTAAGGAATTAGCAACTGGACTCAGTAATTCATTTTAAATACATTTAATTTTTTATTTTAAATTTCATTTATTATCTTTTTACCTGCTTACCTATTTTCCTTGCTTTTTGATGATTTTTATATATGAGTAGGACTTCCAATTTCCAGGTTTGGATAAGGAGCTTGGGAATCTCCACTCAACTTTAAAACAAGTAAAAAGAAAAACAGATTGAAAAAAAAATGAAAACAAGTCTTTTTGGATCTGTAATAAAGGGGAGAACACAAGGCAAAGAGATGCCCTTGGAGACAGACAGAAAAACAGACAGGTGCATGGCTAATGGAGCAATGACTCAGGAGCAAAATTGCACAGAGAACCAGTGCTGGGGTAGGAAAACCTGGACAGCAATTGACAAATTTGCAGGAGGCACAGTGGGCAACTCTGAGAGTAAAGCACACTAGAATGTGGGTCCTGTCATAGGTAGGCTTCTGCAATATTGTAAGATTTATCTCCAGGAGCTCAACCAGATTCTCACAGTAAAAACAGGAGAAAAATCTCCTGAGCTTTAAAGCAGAGGAAGGGGGAAAGAAACCATTTTGAAATGTGAGAGCACTCTGTTCTTAACAAGGACTGCCCTCTTAATTTGCAAATATGCAAATTAAGGAGAGCCTCATTAAAAGATGCTTGCTCCTTGCAAGGAAAGCTATGACAAACCTAAACATTAAAAATCAGAGACATCCCTTTGCTGACAAATGTCCATCTACTCAAAGCTATGGTTTTCCCAGTAGTCACATACAGATGTGAGATTTGGACCATAAAGAAAACTGAAGTGCTGAAGAATTGATGCTTTTGAACTGTGTGTTGAGAAGACTCTTGACAGTCCTTTAGACAGCAAGGAGATCAAACCAGTCAATCCTAAAGGCAATCTACCCTGAATATTCATTGGAAATGCTGATACTGAAGCTGAAGCTCCACACTTCGGCCACCTGATGCAAAGGGCCAACTCACTGAACAAGACTCTGATGTAGGGAAAGATTGAGGGCAGGAGAAGGGGACAACAGAGGATGAGATGGTTGGATGGTATCATCGATTCAATGGACATGAGTTTGAGCAAACTCTGGGAGATAGAGAAGGACAGGGGAGTGTCACATGCTTCAGTTCATGGAGTCTCAAAGAGTCAGACACAACTTAGAGAGTGAACCACAACACTGACCTGTAAGGGGGAAACACCCAATTTCAGTTTGCTCTCACGTTCTATAAAGGAGAAGGAAAATGCACAACATCATCTACTCTAGCCATCCTGCTCCACCAGAGAGGAGAGAAAGAATCAAGAAATATTTGTAAAGATCACAGCCTAAAAGTTTAGGTTCACTAAAAGACTCAGCTCTAACCATGAGATTGTACAGTGCTTCTTCCCCAATGCCTCACCACCACATTAATAAAGGCCTATTTATCAAGTCTGGCTGTGACAAAAATATTACAAGGCACATCAAAAGGCAAAAAAAAAAAAAAAAAAAAGCCCACAATTTGTAGAGATATATAAGGATCAAAATGATATGACAGGAGTTTAGTGTTACCATATCGGAAAATTTAAAATAAGTAGCATTAGTATGCTAAAGGTTCTAATGGATAAAGCTTGCTACATATAAGAACAGATGGACAATGTAAGCTGAGATGGAAATCCCAAAAAGAACCAAAACAAAACTGTGGAGATCAAAAGCTCTAATAGAAGAGAATTCCTTTGATGAGCTTACTAATAGACTGGACATGACTGAGCAAAGAATCTCTGAGCTAGAGGATATATCAATAGAATCTTAAAAAAAATAAAAATCCAAGGACTGTGGGACAACTACAAAACATGTAACACGCATGCAATAAGAATATCAAAAGAAGAAGAATATTTGAAGCAATAATGACTGAGAACTTCTCACATTAATATTAGACACTAAACTCTGTATCCAGGAAGCTTAGAGAACATCAAGCAG
Source organism: Muntiacus reevesi (assembly GCF_963930625.1). Classification (NCBI taxonomy): domain Eukaryota; kingdom Metazoa; phylum Chordata; class Mammalia; order Artiodactyla; family Cervidae; genus Muntiacus; species Muntiacus reevesi. The sequence goes on along the minus strand of NC_089256.1, from coordinate 3,626,689 downwards.
GATACATGCTAGAAAAATTACACCTGGACATCTGATCTTCAAACTATGCAAAATCAAAGATAAAGAAAAAATCTAGAGATCATTTCTTCTCTGAAAGAACAAGCCAGAGATAAGAGCTGTGCTCAATTCTTCAGAAACCATGCTAATGAGGGAGAGCAGAGTAAAATATATTGTCAAGAGAAAGTGAGTGTGAAGTCGTTCAGTCGTGTTCAACTCTTTGTGACCCCATGGACCGTAACCTACTGGGCGCCTCCATCCATGGGATTTTCCAGGCAAGAATACTGGAGTGGGTTGCCATTTCCTTCTTCAGGGGATCTTCCTGACCCAGGGATGGGCCCAGGTGTCCCTAATTGTAGGCATATGTTTTACCATTTGAACCACCAGGGAAGTCCCTCAAGAGAAAACAAAACAAAACAAAACAAGCAAACAAAATGACAACTAAAAGACCCCACCAACCTGAAATTGTTTATCCTACAAAAGTATCCTTCAAAACTGAAGGAGAAATAAAAACTTTCTCAGACAAACAAAATCTGTAATCAGCTGCTAGTAGATCTAACTTACAGGATATGATTTTTTTAAAAAAAAGGTCTTCACTCTCTCACACCTTACACAAAAATTAACTCTAAATGTCTTAAAAGCAAAAATATATTATACATGGCACCATAAAACTGCTAGAAGAAAATATAGGAAAAACATTCTCTGACATAAATCATACCAATGTTTTCTTATGTCAGTCTCACAAGGCAACAGAAATAAAAATGAAAACAAACAAATGGGATCTAATCAAATGTATAAACTTTTGCATATCAAAGGCAACCATAAACAGAATAAAAAATAGCCTACAGAATGGGAGAAAATATTTGCAAATGGCAAGGGCTTAATTTTTAAAATATGCAAACAACTCATGCAATTCAATAACAAAAGCAAACAAGCCAATCAAAAAATAGGCAGAAGACTTAAATATACATTTGTCCAAAGAAGACTTGCAGATAGCCAGTAATTGCATGAAATTGTTCAGCATATCTAACTGTTAGAGAAATACAATTCAAAACTGTAGTGAGGTATGACCTCATACTGGTCATAATGGCCATCATCAAAAAGTCAACAAATAATGAACACTTGAGAGCATGTTCGGGAACCATCTTACACTGTTGATGGGAATGCAAATTGGTATAGCTACTATGGAGATCAGTGTGGAGGTTCCTTAAAGAGCTAAAAATAGAATTACCTTGTGATTCAGCAATTCCATAGCTGGAGATACATCTGGAGGAAACCATAATTCAAAAAGATACACACACTCCAATGTTCACTGAAGCAATATTTAGAATAGCCAAAACATGGAAGCAACCTAAATTTCTGTCAAAACATGAATGGATAAAGAAGTAATATTCCATATATAGAGTGGAATAATACTTAGCAGTAAAAAAGAATGAATTAATGACATTTTTAAGTAATGTGGGTGGAAGATATCAAGGAGGAAGGAATGGCAACCCACTCCAATATTCTTGAGGGGGAAATGCCTTGGACAGAGGAGCCTGGTGGGCTATATTCCATAGGGTCACAAAGAGTCAGACACAACTGAAGAGACTGAGGTTGAAAATGAACTTGCATGACCTAGAGATTATCATAATAAGTGAAGAAAATCAGCCAAAGACAAATATCATATGATATCACTTTTATGTGGAATCTAAAATAAGATGCAAATGAACTCATCTATATAACAGAAACAGAATCACAGTCATAGAAAACAAATTTACTGTTACCAAAGCAGAAAGTGGGAGAGGGATAAAGTAGGATTATGGGATTAGGAAATTGTTGTTCTTCAGTCACTAAGTCACGTCCAACTCTCTGTGACTCCTTGAACTACAGCATGCCAGGCTTCCCTATCCATTACTATCTCCTGGAGTTTGCTGAAATTGGTGTCCATTGAGTCCATGGTGATATGTAACCATCTCATCCTCTGCTGCCCTCTTCTCTCCTTGCTTTCAGTCTTTCCCAGCATTAGGATCTTTGCCAGTGAGTTGGTTCTTAGCATCAGGTGGCCAAAGTATTGGAGCTTCAGCTTCAGCATCAGTCTTTTTTAGCTTCAGCATCAATCTATTCAGGCTTTATTTCCTTTAGGGTTGCCTGGTTTGATCTTGTTGCTGCCCAAGGGACCCTCCAGAGTCTTCTCCAGCACCACAATCCAAAATTATCAATTCTTCAGTGCTCAGCCTTCTTTATTGTCCAGCTCTCACATCCATACATGAATACTGGAAAAAATATAGCTTTGACTTTATGGACTCTTGTTGGCAAGTGATGTCTCTGGTTTTTGATATGCTGTCTGGGTTTGTCATAGCTTTTCTTCCAAGGAGCAAGCGTCATTTAATTTCTTGACTGCAGTCACCATCCGCAGTGATTTGGGAGCCCAAGAAAATAAAATGTCACTGCTTCAACTTTTTCCTCTTCTATATGCCATGAACTGATGGAACTAGGTTCTATGATCTTAGTATTTTGAATGTTGAGTTTTAAACCATTTATTCACTCTCCTTTTTTACCTTCATCAAGAGGCTCTTCAGTTCCTCTTCACTTTCTGCCTTTAGAGTAGCGTTATCTGCATATCTGAGGTTGTTGATATTTCTCCTGGCAATCTTAATTCCAGCTTGTGATTCATCCAGTCTTGTATTTTGCATGATGAACCCTATATATGTTAAATAAACAAGGTGACAATATACAACCTTGTTGTACTCCTTTCCCAATTTTAAGCAATCTGTTGTTCCACGTCCAATTCTAACTGCTGCTTCTTGATCAGCATATAGGTTTCTCTGCTGCTTCTTGACCAGCATATAGGAGGCAGGTAAGGTAGTGTGGTATTCCCATATCTTTAGGAATTTTCCAGTTTGTTGTGATTCACAAAGTCTTTAGCATAGTCAATGAGGCAGGAGTAGTTGTGTGTCTTTTTTTTTTTTTTTTTTAAATTATCTCATTTTTTCTATGATCTGACGGCTGTTGGCAATTTAATCTCTAGTTACTCTGCCTTTTCTAAATCCATCTTGTACATCTAGAAGTTCTCATACATCTAGAAGTTAACATACTGCTGAATTCTAACTTGAAGGATTTTGAGCTTAACTTTACTAGCATGATAAATGAGCACAACTATACAGTAGTTTAAGCATTCTTTGGCATTGCCTTTCTTTGCAATTGGTATGAAAATTGACCTCTTTCAAGTCCTTTGGATACTGCTGAGTTTTCCAAATTTGCTGACATACTGAGTGCAACAATTTAACAGCATCATCTTTTAGGATTTGAAATAGCTGTGGTGGAATTCCATAACCTCCACTAGCTTTGTTGGTAGTAATGCTTCCTAAAGCCCACTTGACTCACATCCTAGGATGTCTGACTCTAGGTGAGTGGCCACACCATAGTGGTTATGCAGGTTATTAAGACCTTTTTTGAATAGTTTTTCCATGTATTCTTGCTACCTCTTCTTAATCTCTTCTGCTTGTGTAGGTCCTTACTGTTTCTCTCCTTTATCATGCCCATCCTTTCATAATGTCTTCCCATTATAACTCCAATTTTCTTGAAGATATCGCTAGCATTTTCCATTCTATTTCTTTCATCCACTTCTTTGCACTGTTCATTTAAAAAGGCCTTCTTATCTCTCCTTGCTGTTCTCTGGAACTCTGCATTCAGTTGGGCATATCTTTCCATTTCTCCATTGCCTTTCCTTCTTTCCTCAGCTAATTGTAAAGCCTCCTCAGACAACCACTTTGACTTCTTGAATTTCTTTTCCTTGGGATGATTTTGGTTACTGCCTCCTGTACAATGTTATGAACCACCCTCCATAGTTCTTCAGGCACTCTACCAGATCTAATCCCTTGAATCTATTCACCAACTTCACTGTCTAATCATAAGAGATTTGATTTAGGTCATACCTGAATGGCCTAGTAGCTTTCCTTACTTTCTTCAATTTAAGCCTGAATATTGCAACGAGGAGCTCATGATCTGAGCCACAGTCAACTATAGATCTTGTTTTGCTGACTGTCTAGAGTTTCTCCTTCAGCTGCAAGAAATATAATCAATCTGATTTCAGTATTATTCATCTGGTGATGTCCATGTGTAGAGTTATCTCTTGTGTTATTGGAAGAAGGTGTTTGCTATGACCAGTATGTTCCCTTAACAACACTCTGTTAGCCTTTCCCCTGTTTTATTTTGTACTCCAAGGCCAAACTTTCCTGTTACTCCAGGTACCTCTTGACTTCCTACTTTGCGTACCAATCCCCTATGATGAAAATGTCTTCATAGAACCATTCAACTTCAGCTTTTTTGACATTTGTAGGTGGGACATAGACTTGTGTTACTGTGATGTTCAATGGTTTGCCTTGGAAATGAAGTGAGATCATTCTGTCATTTTTGAGGTCATATACAAGTATTTTATTTCAGACCTTTTATTGATTATGAGGGCTACTCATTTATTCGAAGGAATTCTTGCCCATAGTAGTAGTTAATGGTCTGCTGAATTAGATTCGGCCATTCCCATCCATTTTAGTTCACTGATTCCTAAGATGTCAATGCTCACTCTTGCCATCTCCTACTTGACCAAAACCAATTTACCTTGATTCATGGATCTAACATTCCAAGTTCCTATGCAATATCGTTCTTTAGAACATCAGACTTTATTTTCACCACTGGACACATCCACTACTGAGTGTCATTTCCACCTTGGCCCAGCTGCTTCATTTTCTCTGGAGCTATTAGTAATTGACCTCTGCTCTTCCCCCATAGCATATTAGACACCTTCAGACCTAGGAGGTTCATCTTCTCGTGTCATATCTCTTTGACTTTTCATCCTGTTTATGGAGTCTTTGCAGCAAGAATACTGGAGTAGTTTGTCATTCCCTCCCCCAAAGGACCATGCTTTGTCAGAACTTTTCACTATGACTTGTCAATCTTGGGTGACTCTACATGACATGCATCATAGCTTCAATGAGATACACAAACCCTTTCACTGTAACAAGGCCATGATCCCTGAAGGGGATACATAAAACATGAACAACAGGATGCTTCTGTATATCCCAGGGAACAATATTCAATACCTTACAATAAAATATAGTGGAAAAGAATATATATGTATATATATACACAAAACTAACTCACTTTGCTCTATACCAAAAACTAACTAACACCTTGTCAATTTACTGTAATTAAAAAAAAAAAGTCCTTAGTGAAACAGAAAATAATGTAGATTAGAAATTCAGATCTACATAAGGAAGTAAGAGCACTGAAGAAGAAATAAGTGAAAGCAAAATAAAAGCATTTATTTTTCTTGTTGTTAATTGCTCAAAATAATAAAAAACTTGATTACATTATATATCCACATATATATATATATCTTATACATAAAATATGCTTAAGTATAACCTTTGCATAATTTTGTATAAGTGAAATGAATGACAGTAATGGTACAAGGTATTTGAAGGAAGAATTAGAATTATTTTGCTACCATAAGGCATGTATTACCTGTGAGTGGTGCTTTGTCGGGCTTCCCTGGTGGCTCAGATGGTAAAGAATCCGCCTGCAATGCAGAAGACCTAGGTTCAATCCCTGGGTTGCAAAGATCCCTTGGAAGAGGGCATGGCAATCCACTTGAGTATTCTTGCCTAGAGAATCCCCATGGACAGAGGAGCCATGTGGTCTACAGTCCATGGGGTTACAAAGAATTGGGCATGACTGAATGACTAACACTTATGCACACAATACCAAAAAAGGGATGATAAGAGGTTATTATATGACATATTTGAATGTGATTTTTAATATTTATTTTAGGGGAAAGAGGTTTTAGCATTTCTATTTTTCTTTTTGTATAGTTTTTAAGACATTATACAAATTTGTTAGTATTTTCAATAAATATTTTATATATGATATGTCAATCTCAAAATCATTTCATAGATATATTACATGAAAATGAAATTTTCTCAGTCGTGTCTGACTCTTTGCAACCCCATGGACTATAGACTGCCAGGCGCCTTGGGCCATGGAATTCTCTAGGCCAGAATACTGGAGTGGGTAGCCCGTTCCCTTCTCCAGGGGATCTTCCCAACCCAGGGATTAAATCCAGATCTCCCACATTGGAGGAGAATTCTTTACTGTCTGAGCCACTAGGGAAGCCCATATTCAGAATCAGAATAGATCTTACCAGTGTAATCATGCATTGTTGAATAGAACTGAAAAACTAACTTCAGTAGTTAGGTCCATAGAATCTTCTGAGTATCTGTAAAGTAAATTGGTGTAAATATAGCACCAGCATTAAGATTTTCCAGTTAAAGATACATTTTATTGTTTTGAAGAATTACAGTATTAATCAAATAAAAACTTGTCTGTTTTTCCAGACAGTATCCACTTCCTCCAGCATCCCACAGCATTCTGGTATCATTAAATCTAGTTCTACTGTTGAAATTGTTCTGTGAATTTGTTTTCTATTTGTCAATATTTTAAGTTTCTTGAAGTTATATAATTAAAATATTTTAATGATTAGTGGGAAGAACAGTGCTGTTCTTAAGTATAAAGAATAATTTTTCATTCATTCATTCTTTAGCTCAATCCACATTTGCTCACCATTTCCCATTTTTTAGAGATTCACGTCAGTTGGTGTTTTGATACAAAAATCAAGGAACTTTCCTGATTTTAATCTGTGGAAATTTGTTGCTAGTTAGTGAGGAGTTGTTAAAACATCTTTAAACTTGGACAGAATGAGTGAAGAATTCCAATCAGAGTTCAGAGGCCTCAGCACTTGAAGAATTTTGTTCACCCTCCCCCAGATAAAGTAGTGCATTTTACTGAGAAGATACAGTTACAGGTGTGAAACTCCACTCAAGTGGCAAGATGCAAGTGGAGAGTAGAGAACTCCAAAACTGGCTAGGAAGCAAAATGACTAGAATTAAGGCTGGACACTCAAAAATATATCTCTCTTTTGTGTCATTATGCCCATGGTTACAGGAACATACTTGAAGCTGTTTTTAGTTGACTATGAATTATTCTGCACATGTTTATATATCTTCTCTCTGACCTTGAATCTACAATAGTACCTAACACATAATGTTGTTCAGCACTTTTTTTTAAGAGGTAAAATAAAATTAACACTTTGTAAAATAAGAAATGTCATGAAAATTAAAAATAAGATTAGGAAAAAAAAAAACAAAAAACAATAAACTCACTAGTTTTACTAAGGTCCAATATTCCCTAAATCATTTGGCACTGATTCTATACCAGAGGCAAACCTTATAAAATATCTTCTAAGATCCATGACTTAAAAAAAAGAATCATAAAGTTTGATTAGTCTAGCTCCAATTTTAGGTCACAAGTACTTAAAAAAATCAATTTATTTAAAAGCTGTGTTTTTTTGTTGTAATCCTTAATATAAAATGTTCCCAATACCTTTGAAGTTTTTCAAAATACCCTAAAGTATACTTCCTCCATTGTAACTAACCTTGTATCAGAATTTTCTATTTCAGATCAATATATTTAATACCTCTATTTCATCTTCTGTCCCCTTATTGATATGAAAAAGCAAATGATTTATGTTTGCAGCAGATGGCAAATCACTTCAAGATCATAATAATAATAAAGTAGTATAGTAATAAATAAATTAGTTAAATGAAAATCTGTCACCATTAAGGCTTGTACAAAATATTCATTACAGTTTTATTCAGAATAGCAAAAATTGATAAGCAACCAAAGTGTCTATGAATAAACATTAAAATTGATTCAACTACTAAGCAAAAACAAACACAAACTTGCTCATATACACAACATGCATGAGTCCTATAGGCATTATGCTAAATGAAATAAGCCAGTGACAAACAACTTCATACTATATGTTTATATCATTTTAAGTTTGTTTGTTTGTTTGTTTTTAAGGCAAAACAATGGTGATGGCAGATCTGTTGTTGCCAGGGGCTGGGGATGAGAGAAAAGACACTGACTGCAAGAGAACTCAAAGCAGATGGGATAAAACTGATGGAACATGTAGCAAAGTGAAAAAATCAAACCAGAATAAAGATGGTTGCTGCAGAGTTTTTATTGTTGTTTTTCATTTGCTAAGCCATGTCTCACTCTTTACAACCTCATGGACTGCAGCATGCCAGGTTTCCCTATCCTCCACTATCTCCCTGAATTTGCTCAAACTCATGTTCATTGGGTCAGTGATACCATCTAACCATGCCACCTTCTGTCAGCCATTATTTTCCAACAGAGTCTAATTCAGAATAAACTGATAAAACATATCTACTAACATTTAGGTCATGGATGAAGCAAACCAGGATAGAGAGAGGTCAGTTATGTTGTTACATACCATTCAGTGATAACTTGTAAAGATTCAGAATAATTTCTAGAAATGACAATGAGTAAAGAAAATAAGCCCCCAAAAATGTATATTACCTGTAAAGCATGATTTACTCTAGCTAAACCACTGAATAACAGAGTTCAGCGATTTTTAATCTGTGATCTAGGGACTATTTTTGCAATAGTATAAACTCTTAGTATTATCATTGTCTTTTTTACTTTCATTCTCTCACACTGTATAGTGGAAAACTTCTCAGAGCCTACATGCTATGATGACATCACTGCTCTGAAGGCTAATGAAATGTGTTTGTATATTTTTGGTTTTAAATTGCTTTTGATTTTAACTGTTAATATGGTAGACATTAGCAGAGATAACTCACATAAATAAAAGCATAGAAATAAATCCTAAGACTAAAAAGTTTGAGAACTGCTAGTGTAGTTGACACAACTGAGCGACTTCACTTTCACTTTTCACTTTCAAGCATTGGAGAAGGAAATGACAACCCACTCCAGTGTTCTTGTCAGAGAATCCCAGCGACAGGGGAGCCTGGTGGGCTGCCCTCTCGGGTTGCACAGAGTCAGACACGACTGAAGCGACTTAGCAGCAGCAGTAGCAGCAGCAGCAGTGTAGTTGAATAAATAATAGACCATTACAAAGACTGGGGCTAGAACTACACCCTCCCTCCAATATAAAAAGCAACACTTGCTTCCAGGTTCAAGCTGTGAGATCTGCTTTCTAACCACAGCAAGAAATTTCAAGCGGAGCACATACGGCTGAAAAGTAAAACATAATCAAGTGTCACGGCAGAACTCTATGGGTAAAACAGATGAAAAGAAAAATTCTAAACATTCCTCCACTCAATAATGTAACATTACGCTGAAGTATTCCAGCATAGGAGCATCTTGATAGTCTACTCATGACAGACCATGTGTGCTCAGATGAAGCTCAGAGGAGCTAATTTAGAAGAATAAATAGACTAGCACAATGACAGGTAAAATATACTTCTTAGAGTTCTTTTCTTGTGGAACAAAAATCAAAATAGAGTTGGTATTCCTAGGAGAGATTTCTAAACTGAGGTTGAGGGAGTTCCCTAGTGGCTTAGTGGTTAGGATTCGGGTTTTTGCTGCCATGACCTGGTTCAATTCCTAGTCAGGGAACTAAGATCCCAAAAGGCAAGTGACCTAAATAAATAAATAAATAAGAATAAAAAGTAAAATGAGGTTGAGAGGACATTGAGGAGGTATGATTTATGGACATTTTCAGCATTGCCTGGCGAATTCTTTACCACTGTGCCAACTGGGAAGCCCCATTGACATCTCAGCATGGAGGAATCTGAAATTTCCACCACTTGTTTTCCTAATGAAGGCATCTAAAACATCTGCCAGAAATTAAGATACTTAAGATACTGAACCAGAGATCAAAGTGCCAACATTCACTGGAGCATCAAAAAAGCAAGAGAGTTCCAGAAAAACATTTACTTCTACTTTATTGACTATGCCAAAGACTTTGTGTGGATTACAATAAACTGTGGAAAATTCTGAAAGAGATGGGAATATCAGATCATGTGACATGCCCCCTGAGAAATCTATATGCAGGTCAAGAAGAAATAGAACTGGACAATGAACAACAGACTAGTTCCAAAGTGGAAAATGAGTATGTCAAGGCTGTATATTGTCACCATGCTTATTTAACTTATATGCAGAGAACATCATAAAAAACAGTGGACTGGATGAAGCACAGCTAGAATCAAGATTGCCAAGAGAAATACCAATAACCTCAGATATGCAGATGACACCACCCATGTGTCAGAAAGTGAAGAGGAACTAAAAAGCCTCTTGATGAAAGTGAAAGAGGAGAGTGAAAAAGTTGGCTTAAAACTCAACATTCAGAAAACTAAGATCATGACATCTGGTCCCATCACTTCATGGCAAATAGATAGGGAAACAAAGCAAACAGTGACAGACATTATTTTGGGGGGTCTGAAATGCTGGACTTGGATGCAATCTCAAAAACAACAGAATGATCTCTGTTCATTTCCAAGTCAAACCATTCAATATCACAGTAATCCAAGTCTTTGCCCTAACCAGTAATGCTGAAGAAGTTGAAGTTTAACGGTTCTATGAAGACCTACAAGACCTTTTAGAACTAACACACAAAAAAGATGTCCTTTTCATTATAAGGGACTGGAATGCAAAAGTAGGAAGTCAAGAAACACCTGTAATAACAGTCAAATTTGGCCTTGGAGTGCAGCATGAAGCTGGGAAAAGACTAATAGAGTTATACCAGGACAATGCACTGGTGATAGCAAACAACCTAGTCCAACGACACAAGAGAAGACTACACATGGACATCACCAGATGGAGAACACCAAAATCATATTGATTATACACTTTGCAGCCAAAAATGAGGAAGCTCTGTACAGTCAGCAAAAACAAGACCAGGAGCTGACTGTGGCTCAGATCATGAACTCCTTATTGCCAAATTCAGACTTAAATAGAAGAAAGTAGGGAAAAAAACAAGACCATTCAGTTATGACTTAACTCAAATCCCTTATGATTATACAGTGGAAGTGAGAAATAGATTTAAGGGGCTAGATCTAACAGAGTTCCTGATGAACTATGGACAGAGCTTTCTGACACTATCCAGCAGACAGGGATCAAGACCATCCCCAAGAAAAAGAAATGCAAATAGGCAAAATGGCTGTCTGAGGAGACCTTACAAATAGCTGTGAAAAGAAGAGAAGTGAAAAGCAAAGGAGGAAAGGAAAGATATACCCACTTGAATGCAGAGTTCCAAAGAATAGCAAGGAGAGATAAGAAAGCCTTCCTCAGTGATCAGTGCAAAGAAATAGAAGAAAACAATAGAATGAAAAAGACTAGAGATCTCTTCAAGAAAATTAGAGATACCAAGGGGACATTTCATGCAAAGATGGGCTCAATAAAGGACAGAAATGGTATGGACATACAGAGGCAGAAGATATTAAGAAGAGGTGGCAAGAATACACAGAAGAACTGAACAAAAAAGACCTTCATGACCCAGATAATAACAATGGTGTGATCACTCACCTAGAGCCAGACATCCTGGAACGTGAAGTCAAGTGGGACTTAGGAAGCATCACTATGAACAAAGCTAGTGGAGGCCATGTAATTCCAGCTGAGCTATTCCAATCTTAAAAGATGATGCCGTGAAAGTGTTGCACTCAATATGCCAGCAAATTTGGAAAACTCAGCAGTGGCCACAGGACTGGAAAAGGTCAGTTTTCATTCCAATCCCAAAGAAAGGCAATGCCAAAGAATGCTCAAACTACCACACAATTGTACTCTTCTCACGTGCTAGTAAAGTAATGCCTAAAATTCTCCAACCCAGGTTTATGTGAACCATGAACTTCCAGATATTCAAGCTGGTTTTAGAGAAAGCAGAGAACACAGAGATCCAATTGCCAACATCTGCTGGATCATCAAAAAAGGAAGAGAATTCTAGAAAAACATCTACTTCTTTTATTGATTATGCCAAAGCCTTTGAATGTTTGGATCACAATAAACTGTGGAAAATTCTGAAAGAGTTGGAATTACCAGACCACCTGACCTGCCTCTTGAGAAACCTATATGCAGGTCAGGAAGCAACAGTTAGAACTGGACATGGAAAAACAGACAGATTCCAAATAGGAAAAAGAGTACATCAAGGCTGTATATTGTCACCCTGCTTATTTAACTTATATGAAGATTACATCATGAGAAATGCTGGGCTGGATGAACCTTCCTAGAATCAAGATTGCCAGGAGAAACATCAATAACCTCAGATTTGCAGAAGACACCACTCTTATGGCAGAAAGTGAAGAACTAAAGAGCCTCTTAATGAAAGTGAAAGAGGAGAGTGAAAAAGTTGGCTTAAAGCTCAACATTCAGAAAACTAAGATCATGGCATCTGGTCCCATCACTTCGTGGCAAATAGATGGGGAAACAGTGGGAACGGTGACTGACTTTTTCTGGTGGGGGGTGGGGGGCTCCAAAATCACTGCAGATGGTGATTGCAGTCATGAAATTAAAATATGCTTACTCCTTTGAAGGAAAGTTATGACCAACCTAGATAGTATATTAAAAAGCAGAGACATTACTTTGCCAGCAAAGGTCCATCTAGTCAAGGCTATGGTTTTTCCAGTTTTTATGTATGGATGTGAGGGTCAGACTATAAAGAAAGTTGAGCAGTGAAGAATTGAGCTTTTGAACTGTGGTGTTGGAGAAGACTCTTGAGAGCCCCTTGCACTGCAAGGAGATCCAATCCATCCATCCTGAAGGAGATCAGTCCTGAGTTCATTGGAAAGACTGATCTTGAAGCTGAAACTCCAATATTTTGGCCACCTGACACGAAGAGCTGACTCATTTTAAAAGACCCTGATTCTGGGAAAGATTTAGGGCAGGAGGAGAAGGGGATGACAGAGGATGAGATGGTTGGATGGCATCACTGACTCAATGGAGATGAGTTTGAGTAAACTCTGGGAGTTGGTGATGGACAGGGAGGTCTGATGTGCTGCTGTCCATAGTGTTGCAAAGAGCCAGATACGACTGAGCGACTGAACTGAATTGAACTGAAAAATACTGAAAATGGTGACTGCAGCCATGAAATTAATAGATGCTTTCTCTTTGGAAGAAAAGTTATGTCCAACCTAGACAGAATATTAAAAAACAAAGATATTAATTTGAAAACATAGATTCATCTAGTCAAAGCTATGGTTTTTCCAGTAGTCATGTATTGATGTGAGAATTGGACTATAAAAAAAACTGAGTGCTGTATAATTGATGCTTTTGAACTATGGAGTTGGAGACGACTCTTGAGAGTCCCTTGGGCAGAAAGGATATGCAGCCAGTCCATCCTAAAGGAAATCAGTCCTGAATGTGCATTGGAAGGACTGATGCTGAAGCTGAAACTCCAGTACTTTGACCACCTGATGCAAAGAACTGATTCATTTGAAAAGACAGCGATGCTGGGAAAGACTGAAGTTGGGAGGAGAAGGGGACAACAGAGGATGAGATGGTTGGATGGCATCACCAACTCAAAGGACTTGAGTTTGAGTAAAGTCCAGGAGTTGGTGATGGACAGGGAAGTCTGGAATTTCGTAGTCCATGGGGTCTCAGAGGCGGACACAACTGAGTGACTCAACTGAACTGAAGATCCTTATGAGATCTTTACCCTAAAACAAGTCATGGCAGACATCGCTTAAAGACAAATATTTCCCTTCTGGTATCATAGTACAGCCTCATGGCATTTGTCTTTATAAATCCCTGACAGTTTCTTTTCCCCAGAACCCTCTTTTGGTTTAACTCAAAAATGAGTCTGCTGAATTGCAATTTTTAAGACCCCAAGTAAACTATTTTCTTATTTGCAATCTTCTACTTTTTGTTTGTTTGTTTGTTTGCTCATTTGGTTTTGTGAGAGGCAATTTGATATTCTCAAATATAAAATTACAAGAAAAGACAAATCTTGAGAAATGCAAAATATATTAAAGAAAAATATACTAAGGACAACAAAGACAAATGGTCCAACCAAAAGCTAGATTTATGAGCCTGAGTACAAAAACACTTCCCAGGTTGATCAATGGTAAAAGGATCTCTCTGCCAATGCAGGAGATTCAAGAGATGCTGGTTTGATCCTTGGGTCAGGAAGATTTCCTGGAGAAGGACATGGCAACCCACCCCAATAATCTTACCTCGAGAATTCCCATGGAGAGTGGAGTTCGGTGGGCTATAGTCCATGGGGTCACAAAGAGTTAGAGCAACTGAGTGACTGAGCTCGGACACACAAGCACAAAAACATAACACTATATAATAAATACTAAATCAAGAGTATGCTATGTTAAAAAAAAATCAGCTAACTTCTCTAAAAGGAGAACAATCAGAAAATAAGAAACAGTTATAAATAGAACATAATTTCTCTAGTTAAAACTTCAATAGAATGTCTAGGTAAGAGAATACACATACTGATGATCTGCAATTTAAAATGTAAAAATCTTCTAGAATGTTCAACAATAAGAGTTATAAAGCATAATAGAAAAATTTAGAGATATAGTGCACAAATGTGTTCCAGCAATCATATAGTAAGAGTATCAACGAGAGAAAACAGAATTTAGGGCTATAAACAATAGCTGAAAATATACCTGACTCTAATTATCTTTATATTTAGACAGTCTACAAATGTCTGGCAAAAATTACATGTATATATATATGGCACCCAGGTGGTTCTAGTGGTAAAGAACCTGCCTGCCAATGCAGGAGACATGAGACCCAGGTTCAATCCCTGGGTCAGGAAGATCCCTTGGAGAAGGAAATGGCAACCCACTCCAGTATTCTTGCCTGGAGAATTCCATGGACAGAGGATTTGGTGGGCTACAGTCGCTACAGTCCATGGGGTCGCAAAGAGTCAGACACAACTGAAGCGACTTAGTTTGTATACATGTATGTATATACATATGGTATATACATATATACATATATGTATCAGTTCAGTTCAGTTCAGTTGCTCAGTCGTGTCCGACTCTTTGCGACCCCGTGAATCGCAGCACCCCGGGCCTCCCTGTCCATCACACGCTCCTGGAGTTTACTCAAACTCATGCCCATCGAGCCGGTGATGCCATCCAGCCATCTCATTCTCTGTCATTCCCTTCTCCTCCTGCCCCCAATCCCTCCCAGCATCAGGGTCTTTTCCAATGAGTCAGCTCTTCACATGAGGTGGCCGAAGTACTGGAGTTTCAGCCTCAGCATCAGTCCTTCCAATGAACACCCAGGACTGATCTCCTTTAGGATGGACTGGTTGGATCTCCTTGTGGTCCAAGGGACTCTCAAGAGTCTTCTCCAACATCACAGTTCAAAGGCATCAAGTTTTTGGCGCTCAGCTTTCTTCACAGTCCAACTCTCACATCCATACATGACCACTGGAAAAACCATAGGCTTGACCAGACGGACATTTGTTGGCAAAGTAATGTCTCTGCTTTTTAATATGCTGTCTAGGTTGGTCATAACTTTCCTTCCAAGGAGTAAGCGTCTCTTAATTTCATGGCTGCAGTCACCTTCTGCAGTGATTTTGGAGCCCCCAAAAATAAAGTCTGACACTGTTTCCACTGTCTCCCCACCTATTTCCCATGAGGTGATGGCACCAGATGCCATGATCTTAGTTTTCTGAATGTTAAGCTTTAAGCCAACTTTTTCACTCTCCTCTTTCACTTTCATCAAGAGGCTTTTTCGTTCCTCTTCACTCTCCGCCATAAGGGTGGTGTCATCTGCATATCTGAGGTTATTGATATTTCTTCCGGTAATCTTGATTCCAGCTTCTGCTTCTTCCAGTCCAGCGTTTCTCATGAACATATATGTTTATGTGTATACATATGTATAATGTGTATACATATGTATAGCATGTATATATACATATATAAACACACATGTATGATACATAAATGTATCATAATATTTCACAAAGAATAATATAAAATGTTGAAATTTTTAATAACAATAATGACTTTACTTTCACAGTAGTAAGAAAAAGACTGGCATAAGATATCTCATTAGTAATATTTGATGCTAAGTGACAAGTAGCAAGTCCTTTATCTCTTCAAAGTTTTGATTATCATTGATTCTAGTATTAGATATAACAAAACAGTGAAATGTGTGGGCAAAATAAAAGTATTTTCACATATGCAATAACTCAAAAAACGTATCTTCCTGATACTGTTTCTAGAATACTTCAATTTTCTCATCAGTAAAGTAAGGTTTAAAAATCTTCATTTCCCTAATCAGTAAATTCCAGATGGTTTCAAATGGACCATTTCTGCTTGACATGTGTTAAGAAAACTGACAAAAATATCGATTACAAAAACTAGAAGGACTTGATGAAGTGCATATAAAATGTAAAGGAGGAAGACACGCTCTGCATCCAACCTACAAGTGCAGTGGATACATGTGCCATTGGGCTAGCGCAGCAAGCCCAATAGTCTATGGGCCCTGGAGAATATAAGAGAACTTCCAGGGAAGTGACAAGAAGTCACTAGTAATCCTGTACGGTTTCACTGAATAACTATTCCTAAAATCATATATTCCATCTTTTATCTTCCAGGGCAAATATATGACGGAAGTAAACCTAAGTGTATGCATATAGCATATACACATGATATGCTGCTCAACATCCAGAATGGTCAACAAAACCAGCATTATTATCTCTCATGGTAAATGTTCATCAAGGGTCAACTGAGACTGTACTTTATTTTGTCTTCACCAGAAGGCCCAAGCTTTACAGGCTTCATCCTTTGGCTTCCACATTTGCTGAGTGGTAAACAGTGTCCAGGCTCCACATTTTTAGTTAGATGTATGCATATTGCATGTTTTCAGAGGTGTTCTTTTTTTGTTGGTTTGTTTTTTAGTAAATCAAACCTCACTTTAAGAGCAGTGAATTGCCATACTCCATGTAGAGGATTATCTAGCCAAAGCTGTGCTTTTTCCAGTAGTCATGTATGGATACGAGAGTTGGACCATAAAGAAGGCTGAGCACCAAAGAATTGATGTTTTTGAATTGTGGTGTTTGAAAAGTGTTGGGGTCCTTTAATGGACAAGAACCTTTAATGGACAAGAGAGAAAGAGGCTGATATTCCCTGATTTACACAGAGGACCAATAAAGCCCTTGACATAGGACTTGCATCGCTCACGAAGGCACCAGGCGCCCCCTCGAGGGGGTCTTAAAAGCCCAGGCAGGAAAGTGAGCACAATGGGTCTCCACGCTCCAGAGAATCAGTCAGAAAGAGAGAGAGAGAGAGAAACAAAAAAGACACTTGGACCTAAGCTCTGATGAAGCAAAGGTGTTTTAATGATTTTTCTATGAGTATATATAGGCTATGGTACAAGAAACTTCTTTCGGGAATGATAGCAATCAGAAAACCAAATGTACAGCAACCGTTACCAAGGGAACAAGGGGTAATGTTAGTCACAAGGCCAGGAGACAATCCATATCTCAAGAAAGGGGAGCGAGACTAAGCAATTTTGTCATAAAGAGAATGTTTACTAAAGGAGACACAAGACTGCCTCACACAATGACCTCAGTCCCTGGGAGCAGCGTGCTATTCAGTGAAGAGGGACAAAGGACTCATGAGAGACAGCACATACGAATCCTCCCATCAAACACTCCCTGACAGAAAAGACTCTTGAGAGCCCCTTGGACAGCAAGGAGGTCAAACCAGTCAATCCTAAAAGAAATCAATCTTGATATTCATTGGAAGGACTGATGATGAAGCTGAAGCTCCAATACTTTGGTCACCTGATGTGAAGTGCCAGCTCATTGGAGAAGACCTTGATGCTGGGAAAGATTGAGGGCACGAGGAGAAGGATGGCACAGAGGATGAGATAGCTGGATGACATCACTGACTCAATGGACATGAATTTTAGCAAATTTTGAGAGTTGGTGAAGGACAGGGAAGCCTAGCGTGCTACCATCTATGGAGTCACAAAGAGTCAGACACTACTTTGCAATTGAAAAACAACAACATTTAGAGGAGAAATGGCCACATATTTTTGCAGAATAGCACTCATGACTAACATACTTTAGGGAATTAATGCCTTTGGATTAATTTTATCATATCATTTTTGACAAATAAGAGTTAATTTTTTTTCTCTAAAAAAGAGGTAGTAATACTTTTTGCACATGCAGATTTAGGTCTGAGTTCTTATCCCACCACCAAAGACTTGTTATTTAATTAGGAACAAATTACTGTGTTTATGATCTCTCATTTTCTCGGGCACAAAGTCAATCTCTAAGATCTTTAATTATCTTTTTAATAAAATCCTAGAAGATTTTAAAGTGACCTTCCCTTCTTGAAATTTGCTTCTACCTTACAGACAAGAAATAAACTTAGTACAGAAAAGTTAGGTGACTCAAAGACTTTCGCAGTACCTGTTCATGATCAATGTGAAATCTGTTACATCATTTATATACCTCAGATTACATATATTTTATTCTAAACACACAAAGCAGATCCAGCAAAACATAGCAAAGAAGTCATAAATATAATCATCACTACAAAAACAGAATCTGTCTTAACAAGGCCAAGTGATCTAATTTCTTTTTCAATCTCCAATTGCCTATCATATACTAGGCTCTTAGAGGCTAATGATTGTTATAGAATGCAAAAATGATATACATGTAGAAGTGCTCTGAAAAATACATCATGTCATTGTCTAGACAGTGTCTAAGATGTATTGCATAAAACATTTGTCAGCAAAATGCTCTTCAACCTCTGCGGGATTTCCTCCACTTGAAAGAACAGATGCTCATTGTGTTTGATGAGCTGCAGAACCACTACCTGCACTGAAAACAAAATAACCAGGGATGAAATGACATTGATGTATTGCAAAAGCAGCCTCTTCACAACAAATTGACATTCAGCCACTTTTACATTCCTTGAGGAGCCTGTGAGCTTCTGCTAACCAATATCAAGAAAATATTTATTAATTTTGCTTGACTTTAAATTTTGAATTTGCTTAGTCCTTTTTTTTTCTCAATATGGGTAACAGTGTATTAAACACATGCAACAAAGATTTTTATATTTTCATTGATACAGGTGATACAAAAATGACTGCACTGTGCTTATAAAAAGGTAAGACTAATAGTGTTAAGAAGTTAAAAATAAAATTGTCTTCCATATTCATATTAAAATTGTCTCTCAACTTTAATTTCATGTTTATCTCCCAGAATCAGTTACTGTTTTCAGCTTTGCATAAATTTTTACAAGTGTGACATATGCTTATATGCCTCCCCGTGGGCTTCCCTGGTGGCTCAAATGGTAAAGAATCTGCCTGTAATGCAGGATACCAGAGATCCTTGGGTTGGGAAGATTCCCTGGAGAGGAATGGCTACCCAATCCAGTATTCTTGCCTGGAGAACTTTATGGACAGAGGAGCCTGGCAGGCTACAGTCCATGGATTCACGAAGAGTTGGATATGACTTTCACTTTTCACTTGTTTAATGTTTTTATAGATATATATTGTGTGCAGGTATAGTTATGTTTGTATTTGAGTGTATGTATGCTATATTCATAGTAGGGGGCTTCCGTGGTAGCTCAGATGGTAAAGCGTCTGCTTGCTATGTGGGAGACAGGGTTCAATCCCTGGCTTGGGGAGATCCCCTGGAGAAGGAAATGGCAACCCATTCCAGTACTCTTGCCTGGAAAATCCCATGGACAGAGGAAGACGGTGAGCTACAGTCCATGGGGTTTCAAAGAGTCAGACATGACTGAGCAACTTCACTAGAGAACTAAGGAGATGCTATATTCAGAATGTAAATAGAGTTGTGTTATTTCTGAGTGCATCTCATTATTTCTCAAAATAAAGATCTTCTTCAATCTATTTCAAGTTTAGTACTTAGCAGATATTAAACAAGCATATACTAATTCATAAAATATGGAAATAATTCCATACTTGTATAGTAACTAGCACTTACCCTAAGCCTTCCTACTCCCCCCAGTCATCTTCCTCTTCCCAAGGAACACTTTGACCCAGAAATCAGTTTAACACTTGGCTAGCAGAAGGTCTTCAAACCTTGCTCTAGTACCCTGGGAAGTCAGCAATTCTTCTGAATGGCCAAAGCAATTAATTGTTATCAATATTGCATGTGCCTACTCAATCATGTCCACCTTTTGCAACCGCATGGACTGTAGCCCACCAGTCTCTTCTGCCCATGGGATTTTCCAGGAAAGGACACTGGAGTGGGTTGCCAATTCCTCCTCCAAGGGATCTTCTAACCCAGGGATTGAATTGACCTCTCCTGCATTAGCAGGCAGATTCTTTACCACTGAGTCATGTGGGAAACCCATTATCAACATTGACCTTGGGTATATCAAAATATAACTTGTCATTTTACCACTTCTCTTACTTTCTTATGTTCTTACTTACCTTCTCTTACTTTCTTATGTTATGTCTCTTCCTAACACTTTTCAGCTTCTAATTAACTCTAAAACATAATTATAATTGCAGTAACTTGATAGAGATGGTACTTTGGCCACCCCATACGAAGAGGTGACTCATTGACAAAAGCCCTGATGCCGGGAGGGATTGGGGGCAGGAGGAGAAGGGGACTACAGAGGGTGAGATGGTTGGATGGCATCACCAACTTGATGGACATGGGTTTGAGTAAACTCCGGGAGTTGGTGATGGACAGGGAGGGCTGGTGTGCTGTGATTCATGGGGTCACAAAGAGTCGGACATGACTGAGCGACTGAACTGAATTGAACTGATAAGAGATGGGGATTTTTTTCTGTGTTCTTTACTGCTGCATTCCAATTGTCAGGTATATGGCAGGCTCAATAAATGTTTATTGGGTTAATATCCTCATGCTCTTACCAACATCAAAAATCTTATAACTTTTGCCAATAAAGTTAACTAAAAATAACACTGTTTTGTCAATTAGCATTTCCTAGCTACAACTATCATTGAACATAATATTTTCAAATGATTATTATTTATATGAATATTTATTTTATAAATTACCAGATAATATATGTTTATGGTTCACTAATTTGTTTTCTCTTATATTTTTCTTTATTAAATTTGTTTAGTCCTTATACATCTTCTGAGGGCAAATTTATATGCAAATTTATGTATTTCTTCTGAGGGCAACTTTGACACATTTCAATTCACAGTTTTCACTTCTTTCCTTCATTTACATTATTTAATTTGTAGATTTAGCTTGATTTTCCTTATTTCTAGAGTAGAATTTTTTAAAATTTCTGTAATTTAAAAATTGTTTGCTTCTTGTTCTTATTATTACCAGTTTTATTTCACTGCAGTAAGAACAAAAATTTATACTTTTTTTTTTTTTTAATTTTGAGAATACATTCTTAAAATTTTCAGTAAAAGTTAGTTATATTAGACAGGCCAAGTAGGTTTTACTCATATTATATAAACTGGGGCCTCAGTGGCTCTTCATGTAAACATTTCTTTTCATCCTTATTGGGTAGATGTGGGAGCTTAGTTCCACATAGTCATTCAGGGCCAATGTGATCTTGAACTTCTGTCCTCTAAGGCTATGAGAAAATAAATTTCTATTGTTTAAGCCACCCAGTCAATGTTATTTTGGTAATGTCAGTGAGTTGATTAATACAAGGGCATTTCATTTGCCCTTATCCTTGATAGCTACTGAGGAATATGTCCAGCTTTTATAATTCCCTTTTTTCTCACAGCAGACTGGAGTCCCAAAGGTTGTTTACTTTCAAAAAGTCATAGGAATTTTCAAATCTAGACTAGTGGTCTGTTTAGCAGCACTGCAATCTCTATACATATCCACTCGAATTTAGTCATTTCCATCTGCCAATTATTTTTTAAAAATAGCTTTCAGATCAGCTATCTTTCTTCTTCTTCTTTTTTTTTTTTTTCTGGTATCTTTCTTTAATTTTTTTTTTTTTTCAGAAAAACTCTCTCAAATTAAGCACTCAGATGTCTCTGGCAAAATCTGTACCGTTACTCTGATTCATGACCTAAATTATTTTATGCACTGACATGTATTACTTGTTGTCATGCCATTATACTTCTATATTTTCCTGAATAATCTTAATCAGGTGAGAAGTTTTAGTAATAAGAAAGCAGGCTACACTTTTAATTTGACATTAGCTTCCAGTCTGAATTTCAAAGGCCTTTGTTGTTCCTATATTTTCATGATTTTTATCTCCTGCTATAAGAATCAAAAGGCTTTTTACTGCTTTATAATTTATGTCATGAATTTTTCAGATTTCTGCATTACTTAATTTTTTTTTTTTATTCACTTTTGGCTGTACTGGGTCTCTGTTGCTGGGTGGGCTTTTCTGTAGTAGTAGCGAGCAGGGGCAATGCTCCAGTTGTGGTGCACAGGCTTCTCATTGCAGTGGCCTCTCTTGTCGCAGAGCACCATCTCTAAGGCACACAGCCTTCAGTAACTGAGGCATGGGTGCTCAGTAGTTGCAGCTCTCAGGCTCCAGAGCACAGGCTCGGTAGTTGTGGTGCTCAGACTTGGTTTCTCCATGGCATGTGGCATCTTCCCAGATTAGGGATCAAACCTGTCTCCTGCAGGTGGATTCCTTCCCACTGAGCCTCCAGGGAAAACTTCTTCATTACTCTTTACTTTGTCCTGAAAACAATCTATTTCTTGAGATCATAATTTTCATGTAATACCTGGTCAAATCCAGTCAAAAGTGATCAATACACAGTATTATAATTCAACTCTAGAATATCTTCTAAATCTAAAAGTTCAGTAAGCAAATATTCTGGCTTCCAAGTTCTATCTGATGAGTTTTACTAAATGTTTTGCCATTGCCTGGCAAAGACTGCTATACTTTCATTCTCAGGAATCCATTTTTTAATTGTCTATCATCTGGCCAATTAAAATAAAACAATGCCAGCTATTTCAGGCTTCTGATAGGACAACCTCACTTCCAATAACTATACCATTATCAATATTAGGATAGGATTAGATAGCATAGGATGGATATATACAATATCAAAATGTCAAAGGCTTAAAGCAACATATCTATTTCTAATTCTTATGTCGTGTATGACGTGAGTTAGCAGAGGATTCTGCTCCCTTAAGAGGTGGGATCTTTGAATTTGGACTTGACCTAGGACTGATTTTACCAATGTGATTATAGAAAATATGATGCAAGCAGAGATTGAAACCACTAACAGGAACCAAATGAACCATAATAGTGCACTAGAAGATGAAGAGACACATGGAAGAGAAGTAAGTGATCTGTGTCACAATTTACTAACTTCTTTCCAGGTGGCAGAGTAGTAAAGAATCCTCCTGCCAATGCAGGAGATGCAAGAGATGTGGATTCAATCCCTAAGTCAGGAGGATCCCCTGGAATAGGAAATGCCAACCCAATCTAGTATTCTTGCCTGGAAAATTCCATGGACAGAGGAAACTGGCAGGCTATATTTAGTCCAGGGGGTTACAAGAAGTTGGATACAACTGAGCATTCACACACACACACACACACACACACACACACACACACACACACACACACAATAATATGAAGGAGGCCTATTTCAGATTATCTGACTTACTGGCAGCCATCTATAGGTACATCATAGAACCTGTCAGTAATCATTTGGTCTCCCTCAGACCAGAATAACTACCTAGGTGCTAAGCTAAATGAAATAATTAACTTTTTAAGCCAATATGTTTATGAAGTCAAATAGATATTTAAGTCTTAGGTTTCTTTTACATAACAAACGCAAACTGATACATGAACTATTATGTCAAAATTGGGTGCTACTGTAACAAAAATCTAAAACATATATTAAATTTGCATTTGGAATAAGTGAAACCTGGAAAGTGATCCAGGAAATTGTGGAACCTGGAGAAGTGGCAGCAAAACTGTTATATCAGGCTAGAAAAATGTCAACCTGTTTTATGTAGTGTGGAAAAAGTCATAAACTGCTGCCTATGGCAACTTGGAATATGGAAATGGACAATGAAGCTAAAGAATCTGACTAAAGTAATTGCTAGAATTTCATATAGAAAATTCACATATCTGTTCACATAAATTTGGTCAAAAATATTACCAGTTGTCTTAGCAAGTCTCCCTTTGCCTTCAAGTTACACCTTCTACCCTTCTCCTCTCCAGGAGGTTGAACTATGTGGATGGCAATTAATAGGCTACTTTATTCCCTGATTTTATTAGATTCAAAAATTTAGATGCATCAACACAGAATAAGAACATAGGAGTGCAGTGAAAGAAATGTATTTAATGTCATGGCTCTATTCTTGTCAAGACACAAGTTGATAGCAATTGATCTCTGCTATCCAAGGTCACAAAATTCTGTTATACTAACAACTACAGCTTTTTCTCTAGTTTATTTCCCTTTACCCACTGTCAGCCCTCAGGTTAACACCACCACCACACTGTCCATAGCCTACGGTTTCTTTATATCCTTGATTGACTTCTTTTCAGTGTTCTTGTATTTCTTAATTGGACCTTGAGAAATACATCAACTGAAATTTTGTTTTTATTATGAAATAAGAAGACCAGTTGGAATTAGAAAGTCCTTCAGTTCAGTTCAGTTCAGTCTCTCAGTCGTGTCCGACTCTTTGCGACCCCATGAATCGCAGCACGCCAGGCCTCCCTGTCCATCACCAACTCCCAGAGTTTAATCAAACTCATGCCCATTGAGTCGGTGATGCCATCCAGCCATCTCATCCTCTGTCGTCCCCTTCTCCTCCTGCCCCCAATCCCTCCCAGCATCAGGGTCTTTTCCAGTGAGTCAACTCTTCGCATGAGGTGGCCAAAGTACTGGAGTTTCAGCTTCAGCACCAATCCTTCCAATGAACACCCAGGACTGATCTCCTTTAGGATGGACTGGTTGGATCTCCTTGCAGTTCAAGGGACCCTCAAGAGTCTTCTTCAATACCATAGTACAAAAGTATCATTTTTTCAGCACTCAGTTTTCCTCACAGTCCAACTCTCACATCCATACATGACCACTGGAAAAACCATAGGCTTGACCAGATGGACCTTTGTTGGCAAAGTAATGTCTCTGATTTTTAATATGCTATCTAGGTTGGTCATAGCTTTCCTCCCAAGGAGTAAGGGTCTTTTAATTTCATGACTGCAATCACCATCTGCAGTGATTTTGGAGCCCCCAAAAATAAAGTCTGACACTCTTTCCACTGTCTCCCATCTATTTCCCATGAAGTGATGGGACCAGACACCATGATCTTGGTTTCCTGAATGTTGAGCTTTAAGCCGACATTTTCACTCTCCTCTTTCACTTTCATCAAGAGGCTTTTTAGTTCTTCATCACTTTCTGCCGTAAGGGTGGTGTCATCTGCATATCTAAGGTTATTGACATTTCTCCCGGCAATCTTGATTCCAGCTTGTGCTTCCTCCAGCCCAGCGTTTCTCATGATGTACTCTGCATATAAGTTAAATAAGCAGGGTGAAAATATACAGCCTTGATGTACTCCTTTTCCTATTTGGAACCAGTCTGTTGGTTCATGTCCAGTTCTAACTGTTGCTTTTTGACTTGCATACAGGTTTCTCAAGAGGCAGGTCAGGTGGTCTGGTATTTTCATCTCTTTCCGAATTTTCCACAGTTTATTGTGATCCACACAGTTGAAGACTTTGGCATAGTCAATAAAGCAGAAATAGATGTTTTTCTGGAACTCTCTAGCTTTTTTGATGGTTCAGCAGATGTTGGCAATTTGATCTCTGGTTCCTCTGCCTTTTCTAAAACCAGCTTGAACATCTGGAAGTTCACGTTTCATATATTGCTGAAGCCTGGCTTGGAGAATTTTGAGCATTACTTTACTAACATGTGAGATAAATGCAATTGTGCGGTAGTTTGAGCATTCTTTGGGATTGCCTTTCTCAGGGATTGGAATGAAAACTGACCTTTTCCAGTCCTGTGGCCATTGCTAAGTTTTCTAAATTTGCTGATATATTGTGTGCAGCACTTTCACAGCATCATCTTTCAGGATTTGAAACAGCTCAACTGGAATTCCATGACATCCACTAGCTTTGTTCACAGAGATGCTTTCTAAGGCCCACCTCACTTCACATTCCAAGATGTCTGGCTCTAGGTGAGTGATCACACCATTGTGATTATCTGGGTCATGAAGATATTTTTTGTACAGTTCTTCTGTGTATTCTTGACACCTGTTCTTAATTTCTTCTGCTTCTGTTAAGTCCATACCATTTCTGTCCTTTATTGAGCCCATCTTTGCGTGAACTGTTCCCTTGGTATCTTTAATTTTCTTGAAGAGATCTCTAGTCTTTCCCATTCTGTTGTTTTCCTCTATTTCTTTTCATTGATCACTGAGGAAAGCTTTCTTATCTCTCCTGGCTATTCTTTGGAATTCTGCATTCGAATGGGAATATCTTTCCTGTTCTCCTTTGCTTTTCACTTCTTTTCTTTTCACAACTATTTGTAAGGCCTTCTCAGACAACCATTTTGCCTTTTGTCCTTAACAATATGAAATATTTTGTACAGGTCTTAGTTTGTAAGGCTGTATTATATACTATGAAGACTTATGTATAATGCTAAATATACTACTTACTTTTCTTGTAGTTAAAGAGAAAGGGGAGATATTTCCTCTCTACACCAAAATGATTTTTGTTTTAGTGAACTGATAGCAGAACCTGCAATTTTTCAAACCTGAATGCTTGAATTTTACTAATTAGCACAGAAAGATATATAGTGCTGGACTGAAAAGTCTAATGAAGATTATATGGCAAATAAAGGGCAGTATAGGATCATTAACAGATTATTAGCAGATGTCTAGAATATGGATACACCTTGTTTTCTATTTATACAGTACTGATACAAATTTTAAAAGAAGCAAGAGTAAATGTGTGTCATAAAAC
Organism: Muntiacus reevesi; assembly: GCF_963930625.1. NCBI lineage: Eukaryota > Metazoa > Chordata > Mammalia > Artiodactyla > Cervidae > Muntiacus > Muntiacus reevesi. Next base: position 3,600,002 of record NC_089256.1, on the reverse strand, counting down.
AATCATTTGTATACAAAATATAATAGGAAAAGCAAAGAACAGAACAGAAACGAAAAAAAATCAGGAGAAAAATTACTTCTATACGAGGGAGAGGTTGTAACTGGGAAGGATTACACATTATGCATATGAATATGTATTTGTGGTATGTTTAAATAAGAAAAGAAGACGGGGTAATCATGTGCTATAGAAGAATATGGAAACAAACAAATATTATCTTATATTATCTTCATAATGTGTGTTGAACACATTTGAACACATTGAACTGAAATGTTACAAAACAAACCCGAATTTAGAAAGAGATAAACCATTTTGAAAGAAAATTTACGTGTGATTCCACTGTGTAAATGTAGCGTTGGTGGTATAGTGGTGAGCATAGCTGCCTTCCAATGTGTAAATGTAAAATTCTAGCTACCCATAAATAATCATAATACTATACTGTAACGAAAGCTTAAAAACAGAAGTTTATAATTAATATTTGGAAAGCCTGTATAATATAATGGAAAATGCCATATATATTAGCTAGGAAAAAACAATAGCAACCAGATTATGTATCTAATAATGTCAAATCCTTTATCCTTTTATGTATGAGCCAATCAAAAATCCTGAAAACTGAAAATTAAGAGAACTTCAGCAAAAACAATAACTGAATATTAAGGTCACCAGTCAAAATAGAGTTAGCTTGATGAGAATGTACTTATTGTTTTCTTACTAGAGATAATTATGTATATTTGATTTTATATTGTCTCTTTCTTTTTGATCTAAACATAGACTTTAATTTTTTTTTTTTTTACAAATGTCTTTATAGACTCATCTTGTTTTGAAAATATTAGTAAAAAATATATATTAGTGTCAGAGAAATGTATAAAAATACACTAGTAAGCAGAAGGGGAAAACGTGCTTTAATCCAGTTTATTTCTGCTGAAAGGCATCACTAAATTTATCTAAATACAGGAAATGCATGATGAAACAGTAACTATAATTATTTAAATCTATTTGCAACTAGATCAACTTTTTGATGACTCAGATAATAAAGAATCTGCCCGCAGTTCAGGAGACCCGGTTTTGATCCCTGGGTTGGAAAGATCCCTTGGAGAAGGGATATATTTTGAGTACAATAAAAATAAAAATGATGAGGGTTTGGAGAAAAATTCAAATTCATGTATTAACATATGTATATTTGTTCTCAAAGTTGGTGTGCACCAGAGCTCAGTCACTCATCATCTTCTCTGTCTATACTCACTCACCTGGCAATCTCATCCACATTCCTGACTTTTATAACCTGGATGATACAGAATTTATATTTATGTCAAGGAAGTGTCTCTCAAACCTTAAACTTGAATCCAAATCTCACTTGATATTTCCACTCAAATCACTAACAAACGTCAGAACTCATGAGCACCAAAGAATTGATGATTTGAACTGTGGTGTTGGACAAGACTCCTGAGAGTCTCTTGGACTGCAAGGAGATCCAAGTAGTCCCTCCTTAACGAAATCAGTCCTGAATGTTCACTGGAAGGACTTATGCTGAAGCTGAAACTCCAATACTTTGGCCATCTGATGTGAAGAATTGTCTCATTTGAAAAGACCTTGATGCTGGGAAAGATTGAAGGCGAGAGGAGAAGGGGATGCCAGAGGATGAGATGGTCGGATGGCATCACCGACTTGATGGGCATGAGTTTTAGTAAACCCCAGGAGTTGGTAATGGACAGGGAAGTCTGGCGTGCTGTAGTCCATGGGGTTGCACTAGGACAAAACTAAGCGACTGAACTGAACTGACTTCTTAATCACCCCATATCTCAAACTTCTACAAGACCAGCCTTTCACATAACATTTGATGGGAAACTCATTCTTTTGTTTGCTCAAACCAAAAATTTTAGAGACATCTGATCTTATTTTTCTCATACCCCACACCTAGTTTATTAGGACAATCAGCTGACTGTACCTTTAACTTATATCTAGAATGTGACCACTTTTCTCCAGCACCATGATCCTGATCTGAGTCCTCATCATCTCTGCCTGGACCACCGCCATACACTTTTATAACTTGTCTTTCTTTCCATCATTTCTCAGCTTTATTTTTAAAAATGTACATCTTATCATGACTCTCCTCTCTTCAAAACTCCACAGAAGTGCCTCATTTTACCAAGAATTAAATGAAAACTTTAATCTTATTCTCATTCTGTTCAATCCATGGGGGTCTCTTAGCTACTTCTTGATAGAAACAGGCACATTTTTATCTTAGGACATTTGCACTGGCTATTGCACCAGGACATTGCACCTTCTCTCAGGTGTTCGTTTTGTCAGTTTTCATATCAAGTTTGCTTAAATGTCATCATCCCATTGTGGCCAACATTGTCCAAATTGCAACAAGATCACTGCTTGCTTTCTCCCCACTCTTGATCTTTCTTATACTCTTGACTGTATAATACACACTGTGTGTGTGTATGTGTGTGTATGTGCACGTGTTTATTTTACTTTTGCACTAGCATTTATATAGTGCCTGGTAGATAATACATGCTCAAAAAATATATGTTAAGCACATAGAAAAATGAATGTAAGTGAATGAACATTTATGACTAAAGAAGTCTAGAATTAGCTAGGACGCAAACACAGTAAAATATAATCTGTAAACACTGTAATGTAATGTGTAATTTCTGAAGATTAAGTAATTTCAAAATCATCCTCCTTCAGTTCAGTTCAATTCAGTCCCACAGTCATGTCCAACTCTTTGAGACCCCATGGACTACAGCACGCCAGGCCTCCCTTTCCATCACCAACACCCGGAGTTTACTCAAACTCATGTCCTTTGAGTCAGTGATGCCACCCAACCTCTCATCCTCCATCCTCCTTAGTCTTACTTAAATTATGAGAAATACATTTAGCTTCCCTCTTTTCTAAGGCAAATCTCACTTCATTTATGCTTTAAATGCAGATTCAATTTCCCTACTCTTATGAGCATATTCACAATTATAGACAATTTATTTTTAAAATATGTATGATCTTAAATAAATCCTGCTAATGGGATTGTTTTAGGTAATTTATGTTTATTTTTATGTTTAATTTAAGTTAATGCTAAGTGTAAACTTCCGTCTTGCTACTTGGTTTATATTTGTACCATGTGTTCTTTGTTCTCCTTTTTCTCAATAGTTATATTTTTATATTTACACAAATATAGAATTTTGAGATGTAACACAACAGGTAAAAATATTTTATTATTGCATACAAGATTAACACAAATGGGACTGTGATACTGAGTCCTATTAAGGTTAGGAAGATGCATTGACAAAATGACAACAATGATTTCATTCAGCATTCAAACCGGCTTTGATTTTCTGTTTAAATTAGGATTTGCTTTGTCCTATTAAGCTCACAAAAGTTTTGTACACTTAAATGTTGCAAGATTAAATTTTCATATCTAATATGTCATTTGACAATATTGTGATTCTTCTTTTGGAAAATAAAAAAAAAAATCAAATTATGACATTGTGCACAAGATATGATGACTGATAGTATCATGCTTTCCCTGTTCAGTTAGCAAGAGAATTTGGGAATGAAGAGAAAGTGTAATATTCTTTGTAAACAAAGGTCTCTGGAGACATAATGGCTCTAAAGAGTGTCACATGGAATGGGGGGGTATGGTAGTGATAACGATAAAATTTAAATACAGAGATGCGTCCAGAAGCAGGTTACACCAACATGATTTTCTGTCCCTTTAACCTTTATTTATTCTATTGCTTTGAGGCAGCAAAAGAAGAAGCTGGAATTAAAAATTTTTTTAATATATGAAAACTTTGCAAGCTTTTCAAATTAAACTAAACTCTCACAGATTTTTACCTTCTCACTTTTGCTGAACATATTGAAATGCATTGTTGAGTAAAAGAAGATAAAAATAAGATTATGATGAATAATAATTGAAATATCACATTTGAAGGAGATACATGCTTTCAGGTTTTTTGTTTTTTTTAATTTACTAAGGCTTCTGATAGCTGCATATTTACATATATATATATATATATATATATATATATATATATATATATTTATTTATTTATTTCAGTGTGCCAGATCTTAGTTGCACCGTGTGGCATCTAGTTCTCCAACCAGGGGTTGAAACTGGACCCTCTATATTGGGAGCACAGAGTCTCAGGCACTGAACCATAAGAAGTCCCAAGCTGCAGATTTTTTTTTAAAATAATAAGATCTATATAATGCTGTTCAATAATAAAAGAATATCATTTAAATATGGTGTTTTCTTCAGCAGTTGGCAATAAGGCCCAGCCTATGATCAATAATGTTCTTGAAATAAATAAATGGGTAGAAAAAAGCATGATTAGATGGGTGGAATGATCACTAAATAAATTGACAGAATCTTGCAATTTAATCATACAGACAAATATGTAGATGCATTGTTTTTAAGTCAGTAGAGAAAAGTACAGTTGTACTGCAAGTGGGTTGATCCTTTATAAGAGTATTTGGAGAGCAATGGGATATCACCTTCAGTTAGTTCTTCTCTAGTTTAATTAATCTGTGATGCTAGAAGAGCTAATTTACCTCTTGTAAATAAGCAAAAGCATGGAGCATATTATTGGGAAGCAGGCATGAGAAGGGGAAAGGAAAACCTGCCTCCACACATCAAAGCAAATTCTTTGCAAAAATGTTTTCTTTTACTAAAAAACTTTTTTTCTTTTTTTCCTTTACCAAGGCAAATAATGCTCTCTGCACCCCTGTGTGAACGTCGCTTTGACCACTCCACAATAAATGCTGGGCTTCCTGGTGGCATTAGTGGTAAAGAACCTGCCTGCCAAGGCAGGAAATGTAAGAGATGCAGGTTCAATCCCTGGGTCGTGAAGATCCCCTGGAGGAAGGCATGGCAACCCACTCCAGTATTCCTGCCTGGAGAATACCATGGACTGTAGCCCTCCTGGCTCCTCTGTCCATGGGATTGCACAGAGTCGGACACGACTGAATCACACACACACAATCAATGTAAATGAACAAATTGTTCACAGGTATTTTAGAAGCAGTATCTTGTAGGTCACTGAAGTACATACTTTCCTTTGAGAAAAAAAAAAAAAAAAAAAAAAAAACCTCATGGTGAATGGAGCTGGCTACCTCCAGGTGTTATTTGCTAAGTTGAACTTTCTAATATCTAGAAGTTTCCTTGTCCCTGTACAGTGCCGTTCCCCAGTATTCAATCACATGACATCTTCCCTAAGGACACCATTCACATGGTCATTGTTGTTCTGATGAAAACCTTCTAAATAATAAATAAAACAAATTTGCTTTTGGGTATGCAGGGGCATGAAGATTAATGTAGAAAGAAGATATATTTTTTCTGTGTGGATCACCTATAGCTACACCTTGTTATACAAGGAGTAAGGGAGAAAACAAATGGCTTGAGAAAAATATAGACGACTAGGGGTTCTATGTTGGTATTTATTAACAACATTTCTATAACGGGAAAATAATTACAGCTTATTACTCTTTGCACTGATTTTCTTTGTATGAGTTTTGTTACTGAACCCAGGTTTGGCTGTCCATTATTCATTTTTTTTTAATTTTTTTACTTTTTTAAATTTTATTTTATTAGTTGGAGGCCAATTACTTCACAACATTTCAGTAGGTTTTGTCATACATTGACACGAATCAGCCATAGAGTCACACGTATTCCCCATCCCGATCCCTGCCCCACCTCCCTCTCCACCCGACTCCTCTGGGTCCTCCCAGTGCACCAGGCCTGAGCACTGGTCTCATGCATCTCACCTGGGCTGGTGATCTGTTTCACCATAGATAATATACATGCTGTTCTTTTGAAACATCCCACCCTCACCTTCTCCCAAAAAGTTCAAAAGTCTGTTCCGTACTTCTGTGTCTCTTTTTCTGTTTTGCATATAGGGTTATCATTACCATCTTTCTAAATTCCATATATATGTGTTAGTATGCTGTAATGTTCTTTATCTTTCTGGCTTACTTCACTCTGTATAATAGGCTCCAGTTTCATCCATCTCATTAGAACTGATTCAAATGAATTCTTCTTAACGGCTGAGTAATATACCATGGTGCATATGTACCACAGTTTCCTTATCGATTTATCTGCTGATGGGCATCTAGGTTGCTTCCATGTCCTGGCTATTATAAACAGTGCTGCGATGAACATTGGGGTGCACGTGTCTCTTTCAGATCTGGTTTCCTCGGTGTATATGCCCAGAAGTGGTATTGCTGGGTCATATGGCAGTTCTATTTCCAGTTTTTTAAGAAATCTCCACACTGTTCTCCATAGTGGCTGTACTACTTTGCATTCCCACCAACAGTGTAAGAGGGTTCCCTTTTCTCCACACCCTCTCCAGCATTTATTGCTTGTAGAATTTTGGATAGCAGCCATCCTGACTGGCGTGTAATGGTACCTCATTGTGGTTTTGATTTGCATTTCTCTGATAATGAGTGATGTTGAGCATCTTTTCATGTGTTTGTTAGCCATCTGTATGTCTTCTTTGGAGAAATGTCTGTTTAGATCTTTGGCCCATTTTTTGATTGGGTAATTTATTTTTCTGGAATTGAGCTTCAGGAGTTGCTTGTATATTTTTGAGATTAATCCTTTGTCTGTTTCTTCATTTGCTATTATTTTCTCCCAATCTGAGGGCTGTCTTTTCACCTTACTTATCGTTTCCTTTCTAGTGCAGAAGCTTTTAAGTTTCATTAGGTCCCATTTGTCTAGTTTTGCTTTTATTTCCAATATTCTGGGAGGTGGGTCATAGAGGACCCTGCTGAGATTTATGTCGGAGAGTGTTTTGCCTATGTTCTCCTCTAGGAGTTTTATAGTTTCTGGTCTTACATTTAGATCTTTAATCCATTTTGAGTTTATTTTTGTGTATGGTATTAGAAAGTGATCTAGTTTCATTCTTTTACAAGTGGTTGACCAGTTTTCCCAGCACCACTTGTGAAAGAGGTTGTCTTTTTTCCATTGTATATCCTTGCCTCCTTTGTCAAAGATAAGGTGTCCATAGGTTTGTGGATTTATCTCTGGGCTTTCTATTCTGTTCCATTGATCTATATTTCTGTCCTTGTGCCAGTACCATACTGTCTTGATGACTGTGGCTTTGTAGTAGAGTCTGAAGTCAGGCAGGTTGATTCCTCCAGTTCCATTCTTCTTTCTCAAGATTACTTTGGCTATTCGTGGCTTTCTGTATTTCCATAGATTGTGAAATTATTTGTTCTAGTTCTGTGAAAAATATCGTTGGTAGCTTGATAGGGATTGCATTGAATCTATAGATTGCTTTGGGTAGAATAGCCATTTTGACAATATTGATTCTTCCAATCCATGAACACGGTATGTTTCTCCATCTGTTTGTGTCCTCTTTGATTTCTTTCATCAGTGTTTTATAGTTTTCTATGTATAGGTCTTTTGTTTCTTTAGGTGGATATACTCCTATGTATTTTATTCTTTTTGTTGCAATGGTGAATGGTATTGTTTCCTTAATTTCTCTTTCTGTGTTTTCATTGTTAGTATATAGGAATGCAAGGGATTTCTGTGTGTTTATTTTATATCCTGCAACTTTACTATATTCACTGATGAGCTCTAGTAATTTTCTGGAAGAGTCTTTAGGGTTTTCTATGTAGAGGATCATGTCATCTGCAAACAGCGAGAGTTTCACTTCTTCTTTTCCTATCTGGATTCCTTTTACTTCTTTTTCTGCTCTGATTGCTGTGGTCAAAACTTCCAACACTATGTTGAATCGTAGTGATGATAGTGGGCACCCTTGTCTTGTTCCTGATTTCAGGGGAAATGCTTTCAATTTTTCACCATTGAGGGTGATGCTTGCTGTGGGTTTGTCATATATAGCTTTTATTATGTTGAGGTATGTTCCCTCTATTCCTGCTTTCTGGAGAGTTTTAATCATAAATGAGTGTTGAATTTTGTCAAAGGCTTTCTCTGGATCTATTGAGATAATCATATGCTTTTTATCTTTCAATTTGTTAATGTGGTGTATTACATTGATTGACTTGCAGATATTAAAGAATCCTTGCATTCCTGGGATAAAGCCCACTTGGTCATCATGTATGATTTTTTTAATATGTTGTTGGATTCTGTTTGCTAGAATTTTTTCAAGGATTTTTGCATCTATGTTCATCAGTGATATTGGCCTGTAGTTTTCTTTTTTGTGGCATCTTTGTCTGGTTTTGGAATTAGGGTGATGGTGGCCTCATAGAATGAGTTTGGAAGTTTACCTTCTTCTGCAATTTTCTGGAAGAGTTTGAGTAAGATAGGTGTTAGCTCTTCTCTAAATTTTTGGTAGAATTCAGCTGTGAAGCCATCTGGTCCCGGGCTTTTGTTTCCTGGAAGATTTTTGATTACAGTTTCGATTTCCTTGCTTGTGATGGGTCTGTTAAGATCTTCTATTTCTTCCTGGTTCAGTTTTGGAAAGTTATACTTTTCTAAGAATGTGTCCATTTCATCCAAGTTGTCCATTTTATTGGCATAGAGCTGCTGGTAGTAGTCTCTTATGATCCTTTGTATTTCAGTGTTGTCTGTTGTGATCTCACCCTTTTCATTTCTTATTTTGTTAATTTGGTTCTTCTCTCTTTGTTTCTTAATGAGTCTTGCTAATGCTTTGTCAATTTTGTTTATTTTTTCAAAAAACCAGCTTTTAGCTTTGTTGATTTTTGCTATGGTCTCTTTAGTTTCTTTTGCATTTATTTCTGCCCTAATTTTTAAGATTTCTTCTCTTCTGCTAACCCTGGGGTTCTTCATTTCTTCCTTCTCTAATTGCTTTAGGTGTAGAGCTAGGTTATTTATTTGACTTTTTTCTTGTTTCTTGAGGTAAGCCTGTAATGTTATGAACCTTCCCCTTAGCACTGCTTTTACGGAGTCCCATAGGTTTTGGGTTGTTGTGTTTTCATTTTCATTCATTTCTATACATATTTTGATTTCTTTTTTGATTTCTTCTATGATTTGTTGTTTATTCAGAAGCGTGTTATTTAGCCTCCATATGTTTGAATTTTTAACAATTTTTTTCCCTGTAATTGAGATCTAATCTTACTGCACTGTGGTCAGAAAAGATGACTGGAATGATTTCAATTTTTCTGAATTTTCCAAGACCAGATTTATGGCCCAGGATGTGATCTATTCTGGAGAAGGTTCCATGTGCACTTGAGAAAAAGGTTAAGTTGATTGTTTTTGGGTGAAATGTCCTATAGATATCAATTAGGTCTAGCTGGTCCATTGTATCATTTAAGGTTTGTGTTTCCTTGTTGATTTTCTGTTTAGTTGATCTATCCATAGTTGTGAGTGGGGTATTAAAGTTTCCCACTATTATTGTGTTACTATTAATTTCCTCTTTCATACTCATTAGCGTTTGCCGTTGTCCATTATTCTTAAGCCAATAATCCAAGAGGTAAGTGTCAGTAGAAAGGAAAGCTTTTTCAGTCAGAGAGCTGAAAATCTGGAGAGATGGTGCACTTGTGTCGAGAGACCAACACTGAAGATTCTTCTCAGCCATGACAGCTTTTAAAAAAAAAAATGTGGCGGGGAGGATTTCAGCGAATTATTGAGGCAGAACATTCTGCATCATTCTCGATTGAGTGCAGACTGGCTGACTTTTCAGATGTTAAATTCGTTTCCCATGTGGTCTTTCTGCAGAATTGCTATGGGCACTGTTGGGGGTAGAGAGCTAGTCATTCTTTAATTACTTAATTCTTCATTCTTACTTCTTTTTGTCTCGGAAAAAAATCAACGGGTTAGAGAAAACATGGTGTGCATTCAGGTGAACATCAGAACATCAATCAGGAGTTAGTTTCAATTGCTCAGTGATCTCAGTACTATAATTAAGGATTTTAAGACTATCTTCCTGTCCCAGGGATCTAACCAGGGTCTTCCACATAGCAAGCAGATTCTTTACCATCTGAGCCACCAGGGAAGCTTATAGAGGGAGATAAAAATGGGTTAACAGGAAAGGAGCAAGAGTTGCATTCAGTTTGACCCAAGTATATAATTCGCTTTATCACTTAAATTAACTTACCACAAGTTGATCAGGTAATGAAACCAAATAAATTACTATATGTGGAAAATATCTTAATAAATGTTATCATTGGATTTGTATTGATTCTATGATTTTTTTTTTACCTAAATCATCTTAAAATTTGAAAGTTGGAAATACTGATTTCATATCATCTACTATAATTAACAGTACATTTATTTGGCTTAGCCTCTATACTCCACGAGAATCACTAAAACCAAACATTTAAAATTGAAAGTCTAGTGGGGAGGTTGATGTGCCATATATTTTTGCTTTATTTATAAAACAATAAAAATAGATAGTATGCTATGACCCAAGCAAAAATATAGAAAATAAATTGAACTTAAAGTTTTCTGGCAGGAAATATTGTACTCTTGTTATACTACCTGGCTTCTAAATTCAAGTTAAAATTGACTTTAAAAAATGTTTGAACACTGTGATTAGAAAATTATAAGATTTTTCTTATGTGTCTTATGCAAGAATTTGCATTAATTTTCAAGTAATCATGCCAAAGCTATACATTATGCATGATATATCAGTTCCAAAATTCTAATATGTCAAGACAATTTTGTTTTAATTCTCATATATTTCATTTAATATGTATGCATTTTTTACATTGTCATCTTTAGCGGCTTCTGGTGACAGTCCACTAAAATAACTTGAATTTCTCCTTTGTTTGCTGTGCTGTGCTCAGTTGTGTCCAATTCTTTGTGACCCCATGGACTAGAGCCTTCCAGGCTCCACCGGCCATGGGATTTCCCAGGTAAGAATATTGGAGTGGGTTGCCATTTCCTTTTTCCGGGAATCTTTCCAACCCAGGGATCGAAGCTGCATCTCTTGCATCTTCTGCACTGGGCAAGTGGATTCTTTTACCACTGTTCAGTTCAGTTCAGTTGCTCAGCAGTGTCTGACTCTTTGCAACCCCATGAACCACAGCACACCATGCCTCCCGGTCCATCACCAACTCCCGGAGTCCACCAAGACCCACGTCCATTGTGTTGGTGATGCCATCCAGCCATCTCATCCTCTGTCATCCCCTTCTCTTCCTGCCCTCAATTTTCCCCAGCATCAGGGTCTTCTCAAGTGAGTAAGCTCTCTGCATCAGGTGGCCAAAGTATTGAAGTTTCAGCTTCAACATCAGTCCCTCCAATGAACACACAGGACTAAATCTCCTTTAGGATGGTCTGGTTGGATCTCCTTGCAGTTCAAGGGACTCTCAAGTGTCTGCTCCAACACCACAGTTCAAAAGCATCAATTCTTCGGCACTCAACTTTCTTTATAGTTCAACTCTCACATCCATACCTGACTACTGGAAAAACCATAGCCTTGACTAGATGGAACTTTGTTGGCAAAGTAATGTCTCTGCTTTTTAATACGGTATCTAGGTTGGTCATAACTTTCCTTCTAAGGAGCAAGTGTCTTTTAATTTAATGGCTGCAATCACCATCTGAAAGTATTTTGGAGCCCAGAAAAATAAAGTCAGCCACTGTTTCCACTGTTTCCCCATCTATTTGCCATGAAGTGATGGGACTGGATGCCATGATCTTAGTTTTCTGAATGTTGAGCTTTAAGACAACTTTTTCACTCTCTTCTTTCAAGAAGAGGCTTCATCAAGAGGCTCTTTAGTTCTTCTTCACTTTCTGCCATAAGGGTGGTTTTACCACTGTACCACCTGGCAATGTTCCCATCTTTGGGACTTTTATGAAAAAAAAGAATCCCATTATTTAAAATGATCATTGAAGAAGAAATAGTCTTTCTTCTTCTATGTGTCTTTGCTGTGTCTGGACATCATACACGGAATGGTTGCTGCCATAAGAAGCTTGGAAGAAGAGCTTCTATCACACTGAGTTTGGAAGATAGGAAAACAAAAACAAAAACGGAGATTCTTGATTGAACAACAAGACCTGGAGACTGTACCAATAAATTTCAGATCCTTCTGATATAGTGGTGAGTTTCTATTTCTAATCATTATGATACCCAACTTATTTATGGTTCAATGTAAATGAAAGTTCATTCAAGTGAAATCAAAGGATCATTTCAGAGCAATGGATACCTGTGATATACTTTCTCTCCATGTTTCCAGCATTATTTCTTTATTAATAATTTGAGGTGAAATTCACACTTAAAAGCTAAATAATTAAAAGTGAATAATTTGATGACCCTTGATACAGTCTCACTGCTGTACAACCGAGGTAGGAGGTAGATAGTGCCTCCCAGGATAGATGCTCCAAGATGAAAATAGCAGGACAATCAAGGGAGGAGGCTGAGCCCTGCCCAGATGGAAGTCAAGAGACCACATATTTTCAATTCTAAAGGTCAGGAGAACTTCCTGACTACACATGAGCAAAAAGCTCCTTGGAGGTCAAAAGGGAAGTGATGCTAACAGAAGATAACTACCCATAGGCCTCTTTGGTGGAATCCGTTTTGGCTAAGAGGTGCATTTGCACATAGGAAAGCATCTTGAGATATACGAAATATGGACTCTGAACCAGGCAAATCAAAATGATTGGCCAAACAAAACTTGGAAGAAACGTTCCATAAAAGTGATTCAAGCTACCATGAGGGTGCGACTCTCTGAGTCCGCCTGTGTGTCTATCCATGCGTACTCTTTTTTCTCCTAACAAACACTTTACTTGTTTCATTACTTTCCGTCTTCATGGGAATTCTTTTTCTGCAAAATCAAAGGCCACGGCCTTGTCACTGACCACCGGTCTAGTGACTAGGATTTGGTGTTCTCATTGTTGCAACGTGGCCTCAATCTCTGGCTGGGAATTGAAGCCTCACTTCAAGCAACCGCAGGCTCAGGCCACCTAAGATCACAACCACCATGTTTATACAGTTTCAAATTATTTCCAATCCTCCAAAATACATATGGTCATAAAAGTTTATGAACTCCTTGAGAATAAGTCATATTTAATATGTCTTTAAATATAAAAAATATAGCACAATTCCTTGCATAGAGTAGATATTCAGTATAAGATCTTTAAAAATACAAGAGGGCTTCCCTTGTGGTCCTGTGGCTAAGATTTCATCTTGCAAAACAGAGGATACAGGTTCAATCCCTGGTCAGGGAGGATCCCACATGCTGTGGGGCAGCTAGGCCCATGTGCCACAACTAAGACTGTGTTCTGGAGCCCATGTGCCACAATTATTGAGCCCATGCACTGCAACTACTAGAGCCAGTGCTTGGCAGCAAGAGAAGTCCCTGCAAGGAGAAACCCAGACAGCACAGTTAGAGAGTAGCCCCTGCTCTCCACAACTAGAGAAAGCTTACCCGCAGCAACAAAGATCCAGCACAGCCAAAAATAAACATAAACAAATATCTAAAAATATAAGAAGAGCTATTTCTTTATTACAACTTGTCTTTAGTAAACACAAACCTAAACTGAGATCCCATAACACACTTAGTGAAATTATTTATTGTTGACAAATCAGATTAATAAATATTATAAACTTGCTGTTTTTTAAGAATCTATCTGATAAAATAAAAGATAACATAAAAATGCAATATTTTGAGAAAAAACTTTTACAGATAATTTTGAAACAGTATGGAGACCATCTATCACTGTATTGCATTAATGTAAGTAAATATACATTATAAGGAAAATTACTTATAATATAAGTTAGCATACGTATATATTACAGAAGTATATGAATTAATTTTATGTTTATATTCAGTATTACAAAGTATGTTTAACAAAAGACATAATGATTATGACTATATATATTTGTGCATGTGTGTGTGTATGTATATCTATCTATCTATCTATATATATATTCATAAATACCTGTACATAGATTTGGAAAAGTTAAAACCAAACTCAGAATTAACAATAGATTCCCTAAAAAGGAGTGAAATGTGGTGGAAAAAATTTTTTTTCCTTTTGTTCATAGACTAGTCAGGTCTAAATTTTACTGTTAGAAATACATTATCACTAAAAAAAATTATCACTAAATAACAGCTTTTATTCAACTGCTTAGCAGATATTTATGTTCACACTTATTTTTAGTTTGTGCTACTTCTGGGAAATGTTTACATCTCAAAAGAGGATTCTGAGGGAAAAGGTAGAAATAAATAAACTTGTGGTGGGCAATTGGGACACTGAGACACCATCACAAAACAGTTACAAAACACTTACAGCAAGTTAACATTTTAGGAGAAGCAAACATAAGCCACACCACATTTTAATGGGATTTTCAGTTATTTCGATGATGTCTTTTTAAAATAAATTAAACCATGTATTTAACCATAGTTTAGACTTATCAAAAGCAGCTATAATAAAAAGGATTGTCATGTTGCTCAAGAGGCCCAGGTCATGAATTGGACACCAAATCTGACCAGTTAGCTTAACCTAGAAAGCTGACTCCCAGGAGAGGAGTCCTCTGACCTCAGTGAGAATGCTATCTCAGCGGGAGTTCCCAGCTGAAAAGCAGACTGGGGTGTTGTGCTCTGACAGTGAGGAACATCCTTCTGTCCCAAAGTCAACAAAGCTAAATTTGCAATTCTACTCAACATCAAGGTATCATTTGAAAAAGAATAATCATAGTTAATTCACGTCAACGAATGGGTCTTAGCTGTGATGACCTACACACACAAGTTTGTTCACTTGCAACAATGACCAGATGCAGTAAATATTGTTTTCTCTATGTGTTCGTACTTATTGTGTGTTTAATCCTGGAGCATGGATTGTTTACACCCTCATAATACATATATATGGGGCTTCTTTGGGGGCTCAGGTAATAAAGAATCAGTCTGCAATGCGGAAGGCCTGGGTTCACTCCCTGGGTTGGGAAGATCCCCTGGAGGAGGGCATGAAAATCCACTCCAGTATTCTTGTCTGGAGAATCCTAATGGACTGAGAAGTCTGGTGGGCGATAGTCCATAGGGTCGCAAAGAGTTGGACACAACTGAGCAACTAAGCGAGAGAGAGAGAGAGAGAGAGATGTTTGTGTCTACCTGTGCTAACAAAATGATTCATGTCTGAAAATTAAGCTGATCTTCTGTGAAGATGGAAAGAACTAAGAACTGCAGTATTTATTTACCCTAAAATCATACTGATTCCATTCTCTGCCAACAACATCACTAAAAGGATAGTACTGATTAGAGCAGGAAGGCTTGGTACCCTTGCTAGGTGAGGAATTACCTGGATGCAACAGTAATCTCCAAGTACACTAACAAGGAAGCTTAGAGGTCAGGAACAGAAAGGTTCACAGACCAAATTAAAATGCCTGAACCACAATGTTAATGTGATTCATGTTAAATAATACACATAGAATAAAGCATGGAGAAAGAACTGGAGTAAGGATTTATGTTATTTAGGATAGAATGCAAGTGCTTTGGAAGGACTCTATTATCTGAGTCCATAGTACACAATCCATGGTACACAACTGCCGTCTTTTTACCTTTCCTGTGATGATATGGTTCCCAGAATGACAGTCGGGGTTCAAGCAAGGGAGCCCACCTGAGGAAGACACCCAGGGCAAATAATATACTTTTACTTTATCACAGATACACAGAACATATTTGACCAGCTAATAGCTTACTGAACAGCCATGGGTTTTATGTGAATTTCTTGAGCATAGACCTGTCAGGGCCAAAATGGGTATCATCAATGGGTAGCTGAATTAAGACCTCATGAATAATGAGTGGTCCATATGGCTCATGTTTATTTAATATATCCTTTTATTTAGTGCTTCTGCTACCTCATGCATATTTAATACTTCATGAATAATCAGTGTTCTTAGTCCTCCCATCCTCTCTCTGTTTAACTCATACATGCTCTACTTCCTGACTTTTTATCTGCACTTATTAGAGCTTATGAGTTTCTCCTATTTTTCCTTGTAAGACTCAAATATTCCTAAACGACACAACAAATAGCCGAATCTCAGCTATTGAACTCTGAATCAACTAAAATAATCAGAATATTCTTAATCTAGGAAAAAAAGCATATGTTGGATTTATTTTCATGGATATGTGCATATATGCGTGTGGATGGATAGACAACTAAATAGATATAAAAAAGAGGATTATGTTTACATCAATAATGAGCAGCTGACTTAAAAGTATAAGAATTATTTTGATTTGCAAACCTAAAAGTCACAAGATACTACCTATAAGAGAAAAATTTGCATTTCTGTTTTTGAAGAATAACAAATTTAGTAAATTGATAAGAAATTCAACAAAAAAGTAATTTTTAAGCAATTATTCTTTGAAAGCATTGAATTACCAGAAGCATGAAATTATTTTATAAAGCTAAATGTATATAAATTATGTTAAATTTGTATTCTTTTTTTATAAGAATAAAAATGTATTATACCTTGTCATCAATTTATTTCTACATTATTGCTGCTGAAAATAGTATTTTAAAATAATTGTAGAGAGTGCTGTTTTCCCCTCAGATTGACTTATATAAAATTAAAACTGATATAATGTATAATATGTCCAGTTTATTATCCTCTAAGTTCAAAATTAATTATTAGGCATGACCAGTTCATCCAGCATATGTCAGTCTTAACACGATCCATCTGAATGGTGTGCTGTCCTGGCAGTTGGTAAATAAATGTGTCAATTTTATTTTTTTAATTTTTTTTCCATTTATTTTTATTAGTTGGAGGCTAATTACTTTACAATATTGTAGTGATTTTTGCCATACATTGATATGAATCAGCCATGGAGTTACATGTGTTCACCATCCCGATCCCCCCTCCCGCCTCCCTCTCCATCCAGTCCCTCTGGGTCTTCCCAGTGCACCAGGCCCGAGTTCCCGTCTCATGCATCCAGCCTGGGCTGGTGATCTGCCTCACCCTAGATAATACACATGTTTCAATGCTGTTCTCTTGAAACATCCCACCCTCGCCTTCTCCCACAGAGTCCAAAAGTCCGTTCTGTACATCTGTGTCTCTTTTTCTGTCTTGCATTTAGGGTTATCGTTACCATCTTTCTAAATTCCATATATATGTGTTAGTATACTGCATTGGTCTTTATCTTTCTGCCTTATTTCACTCTGTATAATGGGCTACAGTTTTATCCATCTCTATGGAAGTGATTCAAATGTATTCTTTTTAATGGCTGAGTAATATTCCATTGTGTATATGTACCACAACTTTCTTATCCATTCGTCTGTTGATAGGCATCTAGGTTGCTTCCATGTCCTGGCTATTATAAACAGTGCTGCGATGAACATTGGGGTGCATGTGTCTCTTTCAGATCTGGTTTCCTCGGTGTGAATGCCCAGGAGTGGGATTGCTGGGTCATATGGTAGTTCTATTTCCAGTTTTTAAAGGAATCTCCACACTGTTCTCCATAGTGGCTGTACTAGTTTGCATTCCCACCAACAGTGTAAGAAGGTTCCCTTTTCTCCACACCCTCTCTAGCATTATGGACACCTTATCTTCGACAAAGGAGGCAAGAATATACAATGGAAAAAAGACAACCTCTTTCACAAGTTGTCCTGGGAAAACTGGTCAACCACTTGTAAAAGAATGAAACTAGAACACCTTCTAACACCATACACAAAAATAAACTCAAAATGGATTAAAGATCTAAATGTAAGACTAGAAACTATAAAACTCCTAGAGGAGAACATAGGCAAAACACTCTCCGACATAAATCACAGCAGGATCCTCTATGACCCACCTCCCAGAATATTGAAAATAAAAGCAAAAATAAACAAATGGGACCTAATCAAACTTAAAAGCTTTTGCACAACAAAGGAAACTATAAGCAAGGTGAAAAGACAGCCTTCAGAATGGGAGAAAATTATAGCTAATGAAGAAACAGACAAAGGATTAATCTTAAAAATATACAAGCAACTCCTGCAGCTCAATTCCAGAAAAATAAATTACCCAATCAAAAAATGGGCCAAAGATCTAAACAGACATTTCTCCAAAGAAGACATACAGATGGCTAACAAACAGATGAAAAGATGCTCAATATGACTCATTATCAGAGCATTGCAAATCAAAACCTCAATGAGGTACCATTACATGCCAGTCAGAATGGCTGCTATCCAGAAGTCTATAAGCAATAGAAATTACTTTCTTGATACTCATGGGAGCAAACTACATTTATGAGAAATTGTAGAACAGAAGGTAAATATTAGATCATTTTTTTTGTGAACTGGTATTTACAGCTATACTTATATTGTCTATACTGTCTGCTTGCTGTGATCTCAAATTGATAATAAAACGTGCTAAGTTGCTTCAGTCATGTCCGGTTCTTTACAACACTATGAACAGTAGCCTGTTAGGTTCCTTTGTCCATGGGATTCTCCAGGCAAGAATACTGAAATGGGTTGTCATGTCCTCCTCCAGGGGATCTTCCCAACCCAGGGATGGAACCAACATCCCCGGTTTCTCCTGCATTGTTAGGTGATTTTTTTTAACATTAGCGCCACCAGGAAAGGCTCCTAATAACAGAATACTATGAATCTTTAAAGGCTAATATACAAAAGTATTTCTTCTATTTCAAATTTGGAAATATTGGAGTAAGTAGTACAGAAAAATTTAGAAAGAAAGGATAGATGAGTGTTGATAATAAATGAAGAGCGAAAAAAAAAAAAAAAGCTGACAGTATTTCTGACATGTTTCTTAGAATTCCCTCATGAACAATCTGTAGTTTTCCACGTGGGAAATTTACAATTGCAAATTTAATCTCTTTAATAGATATAGTACTACTCTGATTTTTTTTTTCCCCTTGAGTGATCTCTAGGAGTTCATGGCATTTAAGTAACTTATGTCATCAAAATTGCCACATTTACTGGCATGAAGTTGTTCATCTCATTCATCTGTTATCCTAATCTCCATAAAATTGTTAGTGATGTCTTCCCTCTCATGATCATATCATCTATCTCATATAGATAAAAACATTAAAAACAGTTCTTGAAAACATTAGCCCTTAAAAATAGTTATATTTATAGGTAGAGCAAAGCCGAGCAATAAGAATTTCTATTAATAGCTTGTAAAGTATGCTTCTTTCAGGCAACTCACTTAATTCACAAAAATATTTATAATGGGCACTTTAGAAATGGACATAACACCGATTTGGGAGGCAATTAGTCAAGAGTTTGGAATTTAAAACTGGTATCACATAGAAGTCAAATTTTCATGCACCGACTAAGTGCTTTCATGTTTATTTTGCCAGCCTTATTTTCTTCCCCTTGTTTTTAAGTAAATGAAAGGCTACGATAATTAAGGCATGAAAATAAATGATATTAAGTCAGTTCTTGCAAAATTTAAAGCTATGAGGATTAAGAATAGAACTCAGAAATTAATGAGATCTTTCAACAGAGGCATTTTTGGCAAAATGTTATTATACTTTATACCTCATATGCTTTTAAAGATGCATACTAATTCCATCTGTTTTACTAGAAGCATCATATCTCTTCATGGACATATTATTTCACATATATTGCAATACTTGAAAATTCAGTTAACATATTTCATACACATCATTACTTTAAAGCTGTTATCTTTTTGGGGGAGTAAATGAGATCTGCCTTATTTTGTATATTTTAAATCATACAAATTTTATATTCTATGCATTACATACTCTAAAACCTAAATTTTATAGAGGTTAATTCTTAATTTAATTATTGGCAAAAGAAAATTTGTTTTATTTTTTCTCAGATTCTTTTAAATATTAGCCTATTGAAAGTTAAAAAAGATCAACTTTTAATCAGCATTTTTTAGAAATATAGATATCTATTTTCAAATTAAGGTAAAGAAAATTAATTTGTTTCTCCTTATATAAAAGAGTTTAGGCTATTTTTTTACATGACACATGGATTACCTTGAAGAATTTCAGGATAACTGGATATAAAGCAGCTATCCTACTTAAAAAGAAAACACAAAAGAAAGTTATGAATTGAAGATACAAGAATTTTTTTTATATTTTCCTTGATCATTTTCACCATTGTCATAAACTTTGAACAACAATGAAAATT
This sequence comes from Muntiacus reevesi, assembly GCF_963930625.1. Taxonomy (NCBI): domain Eukaryota; kingdom Metazoa; phylum Chordata; class Mammalia; order Artiodactyla; family Cervidae; genus Muntiacus; species Muntiacus reevesi. The sequence goes on along the minus strand of NC_089256.1, from coordinate 3,580,045 downwards.
ATTGAAACATATATTATGGTAGGAATAAAATGCCCACATCTGTTATTGAAGAGTTAACTGCTACAAAATTGCCCTCTCACTATAAATAACCAGAAAACCAAATAAAACATATGAAACAACTCTTTTCAGATATGGAGCAATGGCCAACACAAGATTTCCTTCTTCAAAGAAGGAAACAAACAAGGTGAATATTATAAATGCTCCACTTTACTTCCTGGAGGCAAATTTCAAGCTGTAGTTAAGGGAGGGTAATAAAAGATAGTCTAGCAGTTTAGGAGAGAGAAATCTGAGTTGAAAGAGTTATAAGACCTAGCTATACACTAACCATCAGGCAGAGGTCTCAAACTGGGTCTCACATTGCTAGAGGTAAAATATTGTATATTAGTTGCTCAGTCATGTCCATGAACTGTAGCCCACCATATTCCTCTGTCCATGGAATTCTCCAGGCAAGAATATTAGAGTGGATAGCCTTTCCCTTCTCCTGGGTATCTTCCCAACCCAGGGATTGAACCCAGGTGCCCTGCATAGCAGGAAGATTCTTTACCATCTGAGCCACCAAGGCAGCCCACCATTAACAACCCAGCAAGCTTTTAAAGAGTCAAACTGAACCCAAATAACTTACCTGTGTGAAAGAACAAAATTCCTCATTATTTAAAGGAATATAACAAAATCTCCCACTTTTTAAAGTAAAATTAATGATATTTGGAAACTGATAAAATTCTCTCCATGAACCAACTTTGATCAAACTTGTCTGAGCTCTCATTTAAATTCAGAGCTTCTGTGTCCTTTCTTGTAGTATATACTAAGTCGCTTCAGTTGTGTCCAACCCTTTGTGACTCTATGGGCCATAGATCACCAGACCTTTTTGCCCCTGGGATTCTCCAGGCAAGAATACTGGAATGGGTTGCTATTTCCTCCTCCAGGGGATCTTCTTGACCCAGAGATCAAACCCCTTATCTCCTGCATTGGTACCCGGGTTCTTTACCACTAGTGCTGTCTGGGAGGCCCAGTCCAGTTCTAACAAGAACCCTGTTAAGTCATTCTATCCAGCATCCTCACCTGCCCCCTTGATATCTGATCTAATTCCTTACCCCACACCCTTGGTACCTGATTACCCTGGTCTGCTTCCAGCAAGAATTTTGCAATGTTGGTTTACCTGGAATCACCTCACAGCCTTGATTTCCTGCAGTAACTTTCTATCTACTGACACCCAGTTTTCCTTGCTATATTCAGAATTGGGCCCAGTTCTTCACTGAGCTCTCTTTCTCCCCATTACAATCATGTTTTATACATAATAAAATTTATCCTATCTATTTAATTTCTGTCTGCTCTGGTTTTCTTTGATTAAAAACCAATAAAAAATCATTAGTCATAGATATAGCTGAGGATAAAGATAGTAGCTTAGCTATCTATATCCCTAAATTTTTTCTCCAAAGACATGAGAAAATAAGAAGGGATAAGTAAATCCTACACAAAATCATGCCCTGGGCACAACTGAAAAAAAGAGGAAGCTGAAAATAACAACTAACTGTGAGTGAAAAGAGCAAAACACCAATCCCAAGTTGAAGTCTTTCTTGCTATTGCCTTACCCAGACACAAGGCTACATAGAAGATAAAGCCAGCAAAGTGGCCTAAGGGTGATTTGGCATGATCAGCAGAAATATTAAATCCATCCTCTATGTGTCATTGCTAGAAATGTTTTTTTCAGACAGATTAGAATTATTGTTGTTTAAAGGAACATTTTTAAAGAAGTTCCATCTAAGGATTGGTGGCTCAGATGGTAAAGAATCTACCTGCAATGCAGGAGACCTGGGTTCAATCCCTGAGTGGGGAAGATCCCCTGGAGAAGGGAATGGCAACCCACTCCAGTATTCTTGCCTAGAGAATCCTATGGACAGAAGTTCCCGGTGAACTACAGTCTATGGGGTACCAAAGAGTCTGACAAAACTGAGAGACTAACATTTTCACTTTCTTTAAAGAAGTAGCACAATGTAAAGCTAGGCACGATTTAAAGGGACAAGCACAAATAAAGAAGCAGTAAAATGCGTAGCTTTTGCTGGAGAAGTTTTATGTCCATTTGACATAAAGAGAGGGGAAAGTGTTTTAACAATTGAGCGGTGAAGGTTAAAAGAGGGGGTGCATCTTAGGGGCCTAGAAGGCAAAAGGAAACCATAAAACAGGAGGATTCACAAAGCTTCACTATCAAAACAATCAGAAAATAAACCCATGAAATTGATATTTTTTGCAAACACATTCTCCCACTGTATAAGTTGTACTTTGAATTTTTATGTTGCTATTTGCATGCAAAGGTGTATTTATCAAACTATTTTAATTTCCTCTGAATTTTGAATCACAGAATGTTTTCTCCTACACCAAGATTAAAGAATTTAGCCATATTTCCTCGCAGCATTTTTATAGCTTTATTTTTTTTTTATTTGGGGCTCCAATCAATTTTATCTAGGTTGTGATACAATTTCATCCATTTTCCCCAAATTTCTACGATTTCCCAATAGAACAGTGGGGGAAAAATATATGTGTACGTATGGTGGCTCAGATGTTAACAAATCTGCCTGCGATGCAGGAGATCTGGGTTTGATCCCTGGGTCAGAAAGACTCCCCTGGAGAAGGAATTGGCTATCTACTCCAGTAATCTTGCCTGGAGAACATGGAGAGAGGAACCTGGTGGGCTACAGTAAACATTCAATCTTATTCATAGTTAAAGAGATTAAAATTAAAATAACTCTGAAATACCATTTCTCATCATCAAACAGTGAAAATGAAAAAGTATGACAATAACTTCTGTTGGCAAAGAAATGAGGAAACATTTATTCTTATACAACGCTGTGAAAGTGAAAAACGTGAAAGTGTTAGTTGCTCAGTCATGTCTGACTCTTTGCAACCCCATAGACTGTACCCCACTAGGTTCCTCTGTTCATGAATTTCTCTAGGCAAGAATACTGGAGTAGGTAGTTATTCCCTTCTTTAAGAGGTCTTCCCAACCCAGGGATCAAACCTAGGTCTTCTGCATTGCAAGTGGATTTGTTAATGTCTGAGTCATCAGGGAATGTAGGTGGGAAAGCAAATCAATACAAATTTTCTAGAAGATAATTTGTCAATATCTAACTAATATGCATATGTGCTTATTTTTTGACTCAGCAATCACACTTCTAAGACTCTACCCTAAAGACACACCTCCAAGAATACAAAAATGCATTCGAACCAGATTATTTAGTTTTTATGCAATTGTGAAATTGTAATATTTAGTATAGCCTAAATATCCTGAAGTAGGAAAATTTAGAAGAAAGTATACTCAATCCTCATAATGGAGCACTATGTAGCCTTTAAAAATTGAGAACAATCTCTATGCATTTATTTAGAGTGATTTTCAGATTATGCATTTAAATGAAACAACTAAAATGAAGGGGGAAAAAAAACTATTATATACTATTTGTCATGTAAAAATGATGGGGATAGAGGAAAAGAGAGATATCTGATCACTGGTGCAAAATAATTGCAGAAAGGATGATCCACAAACTAAAGAAATGATTTACCTACAAGAAAGGAAGTGGGTACATGATACATATGTGTATTCCTTACTGGATGAATTATTAATGATAAATGAACATTTATTATTTGCAGTAAATTGTGTCATAAAAACTTAAAGTTTCAAGTTGAAAACACCTGAATCATTAATTTGAAAAAATGGTGAACAGTGTGAAGTACAAAATGGGTATCATTTTTAACCAGAGTATTATTTCCAGTAGATTCTTTTTTCCTTAATGATACTCAATCATTAGATCATCTGTCCAAAACAGCTCCTTGAAGTAATAAAGACATAGTATTTACTATGTGAGAAAATTCCTAAACATATAGGATTTTGTATATATTATCTCAAGCACAGTTTATTTTAGATGCTAAATCAACAGGGATTTTGGATTATCACCTTTTATCCTCCTTATGGTAAAACAAACTACATTACAGTTTAATGTGTTGGAAAAATATATTATATTGACCTCATTAAAATAAGACAGGCTGATATTATTAGAAAATTGTAAACTTATTTATCTTTGAAATCAATAAGTATATACTTACATATATATGCATCTATGTGGAAAATTCTGAAAGAGATGGGAATACCAGACCACCTGACCTGCCTCTTGAGAAATTGGTACGCAGGTCAGGAGGCAACAGTTAGAACTGGACATGGACCAACAGACTGGTTACAAATAGGAAAAGAAATATGTCAAGGCTATATATTGTCACCCTGCTTATTTAACTTATATGCAGAGTACATCATAAGAAACGATGGGCTGGATGAAGCACAAGCTGGAATCAAGATTGCCGGGAAAAATATCAATAACCTCAGATATACAGATGATACCACCCTTATGGCAGAAAATGAAGAAGAACTAAAGAGCCTTTTGACAAAAGTGAAAGATGAGAGTGAAAAAGTTGGCTTAAAACTCAACATTCAGAATACTACCATCATGGGATCTGGTCCCATCACTTCATGGCAAATAGATGGGGAAACAGTGGGAACAGTGGCTGACTTTATTTTTCTGGGCTCCAAAATCAGTGCAGATGGTGACTGCAGCCATGAAGTTAAAAGATGCTTACTCCTTGGAAGGAAAGTTATGCTCAACATAGACAGCATATTAAAAAGCAGAGACATTACTTTGCAACAAAGGTCCTTCTAGTCAAAGGTATGGTTTTTCCAGTGGTCATGTATGGATGTGAGAGTTGGACTATAAAGAAAGCTGAGCACTGAAGAATTGCTGTTTTTGAACTGTGGTGTTGGAAAAGACTCTTGAGAGTTCCTTGGACTGCAAGGAGATCCAACCAGTCTGTCCTAAAGGAGATCATTCCTGAATATTCATTAGAAGAACTGATGTTGAAGCTGAAACTCCAATACTTTGGCCACCTGATGTGAAGTGCTGACTCATTTGAAAAGACCCTGATGCTGGGAAAGTTGAAGGCGGGAGGAGAAGGGGACGAGAGAGAATGAGATTGTTGGATGACATTATGACTCAATGGAGATGAGTTTGAGTAAACTCCGGGAGTTGGTGTTGGACAGGAAGGCCTAGTGAGCTGTAGTCCATGGCGTCGTGAAGAGTCAGACAAAATTGAGTGACTGAACTGAACTGAACGCATATAAATATTCAAAATAATAAAGATGACTATGATCTGATACCTTAGGTATTCTTGTGTGGTACAATTTGACAATTCACAACTTTCAAATCATATGTGAAGGAATTGCTCACATTTTATTTCAGTTAAAACATTTCTTTGAATTAATTTGCAGTCACTTCCTCAAAACGGAAACTTGACACTTCATAGAAACACTCATATCCTGAATTAGGTGTCAAAGCCAGTTTTGCCCTATCCATCTATTGAAATTTTATTTAGAGTTTTAATTGCTGTCTTGCCTTTTTATGCTATTCCATGCCCTATCCAGCTAAAGCAATAGGATTATGTAACTTAAATTATAATGTAGAAAATGGCTGAATTCTTAAACATTTATCTCTTCTTAAGTTTCTTGGCCTTCATAAGTTTCATTCTTCACTCCTCTTCCCAGGAATCATCAAACAATAAATAACAATAATTTTATATCCTGGGGATAAAAAATATCAATCTGTATTCCCAAGGGGGCACACTTTGTGGCATTTTTCTAAGATTATGCCATACAACTTACTCATGATAATAGCAGTATAGTCATATTAGTATTGGTCTTATTCTCCAAATAAATATGATTAAAAGATCCTTTTTTTTTTCCCTAAAGAAAGTTGAATGATAGACTGGAAAGATTATTGGGAGGTTATTATGTGTAGTAATTTGAGTTTTCTTAAGTTCTTGAACCCGATTCAAAGATGTGTGTGGGGTGGGAGTTATTTCCTCACAGGTGTGTGCTTGCTAAGTCACTTCAGTCTTTGTCCATCTCTTTGAGACTCTGTAGCCCTCCAGGCTCCTCTGTCCAAGGGGTTTTCCAAGCAAGAACACTGGAGTGGGTTGTCATTTCCTTCTCTTAGGGATCTTCCTGACCCAGGGATCAAACCTGCATCTCTTTATGTCTCCCATATTGTCAGGCAGACTTTTTACCACTAGAGCCACCTGGGAATTCCTCACACAGAGCCAAAGAATTATGGAACACCAGAGGGACACCATGCTCTCTCCAGACATCTCCAGGTGTTTTCCAAGCATCTCTGGGTGTTCACCAACTCTCCAAACTGTCTTCTTTTGGGGTTTCATGGAGGCTTCTTTACATGTGAATAACAAAGTTATTAGTCATTCACTCTCACCCATTCCTCTATCCTCCCCAGGGTTTGGGGGAGGGGTGGGACTGAAAGTTCCAACCCTTTAATTACACAGTTGGTTCCACTGCCACCCAGGATCCATCCTTAGGTGCTTTCCAAAAATCACCTCATTAACATAACAGACATCTTTAAGATCTTATTGCTTAGGAAATTCCGAGATTTGGAGAGCTGTGAGCCAAAAACCTAGGATAGTTTCTTATTATAAGTTATGATATCTCAATTCTGTAAGGAAAAAGCTGAGGTACAGAGGTGTCAAGGGATCGGGCAGTATTGGCATCCACAGATTTGAACAGAACTGTCAATGAAACCCGTCTATTGAATCAACCAATCTACGTGCTACTTTTCAAACTTCTTTTCTACTAAAACGTAGAATATCTTTCTGCAGTGTTCCAGAATAATCATATGAAAAGTGTTAAGATAATTTTGTAAAATGGACTTAAAATTTTGCATTTATTTATTTTTTTTTAATATTATTTTATTAGTTGGAGGCCAATCACTTTACAACATTTCAGTGGGTTTTGTCATACATTGACATGAATCAGCCATATAGTTACATGTATTCCCCATCCCGATCCCCCCTCCCACCTCCCTCCCCACCCGACTCCTCAGGGTCCTCCCAGTGCACCAGGCCCGAGCACCTGACTCATGTATCCCACCTGGGCTGGTGGTCCGTTTCACCATAGATAATATACATGCTGTTCTTTCAAAACATCCCACCCTCACGTTCTCCCCCAGAGTTCAAAAGTCTGTTCTGTATTTCTGTGTCTCTTTTTCTGTTTTGCATATAGGGTTATCGCCACCATCTATCTAAATTCCGTATATATGTGTTAGTATACTGTAATGTTCTTTATCTTTCTGACTTACTTCACTCTGTATAATGGGCTCCAGTTTCATCCATCTCATTAGAACTGATTCAAATGAATTCTTTTTAACGGCTGAGTAATATTCCATGGTGTATATGTACCACAGCTTCCTTATCCATTCATCTGCTGATGGGCATCTAGGTTGCTTCCATGTCCTGGCTATTATAAACAGTGCTGCGATGAACATTGGGGTGCACGTGTCTCTTTCAGATCTGGATTCCTCAGTGTGTATGCCCAGAAGTGGTATTGCTGGGTCATATGGCAGTTCTATTTCCAGTTTTTTAAGAAATCTCCACACTGTTTTCCATAGTGGCTGTACTAGTTTGCATTCCCACCAACAGTGTAAGAGGGTTCCCTTTTCTCCACACCCTCTCCAGCATTTATTGCTTGTAGACTTTTGGATAGCAGCCATCCTGACTGGCGTGTAATGGTACCTCATTGTGGTTTTGATTTGCATTTCTCTGATGATGAGTGATGTTGAGCATCTTTTCATGTGTTTGTTAGCCATCTGTATGTCTTCTTTGGAGAAGTGTCTGTTTAGTTCTTTGGCCCATTTTTTGATTGGGTCGTTTATTTTTCTGGAATTGAGCTTCAGGAGTTGCTTGTATATTTTTGAGATTAATCCTTTGTCTGTTTCCTCATTTGTTATTATTTTCTCCCAATCTGAGGGCTGTCTTTTCACCTTACTTATAGTTTCCTTTGTTGTGCAAAAGCTTTTAATTTTCATTAGGTCCCATTTGTTTATTTTTGCTTTTATTTCCAATATTCTGGGAGGTGGGTCATAGAAGATCTTGCTGTGATTTATGTCGGAGAGTGTTTTGCCTATGTTCTCCTCTAGGAGTTTTATAGTTTCTGGTCTTACATTTAGATCTTTAATCCATTTTGAGTTTATTTTTGTGTATGGTGTTAGGAAGTGTTCTAGTTTCATTCTTTTACAAGTGGTTAACCAGTTTTCCCAGCACCACTTGTTAAAGAGATTGCATTTATTTTTATCCTTTGCAGATTTATAGAAGGTAATGAAAATAAAGAGTTTGCCTGTTAAGTCACATGTAAGTAAACTTTTCTTTTTTCTTTTAACAATAGTCCTTATTTTTACACACAGCAGTACAAAGTGAGACAGTGCCTTAAAGGATGACTTGGAGTTAGAAAATCCATCCTGAGTTTGAAAGTGTTAGTGTTAACCACTCAGTTGTTTCAGATTCTGTGTGACTATATAGACTGTAGCCTGCCAGGCTCCACTCTCCATGGGATTTCCCAGGCAAGAATACTGCAGTGGGTTGCATTTCCTTCTCTATAAACTGTCTTTTTAATAGGAATGTTTGTACTAAAATTCAGTTCTTTTGATGAACTCATCAATAAAATCTTAATGTGCTGGGGGGAGGAGCCAAGATGGCAGAGGAATAGGAAGGGAAGACCACTTTCTCCCCTATAAATTCATCGAAAGAACAATTGAATGCAGAGCAAACTTCAGAAAACAACTTCTGATCGCTAGCTGAGGTCACCAGGCACCCAGAAAAGCATCCCATTGTCTTCAAAAGGAGGTAGGACAAAATATAAAAGATAAAAAGAGAGACAAAAGAGCTAGGGATGGAGACCCATCCCGGGAAGGGAGTCTTAATAGAGGAAGTTTCCAAACACCAGGAAACCCTCGCACTGGTGGGTCTGGGGGAAGTTTTTGAATCTTGGAGGGCAACCTAACTGGGAGGGGAAAATAAATAAAACTCACAGATTATGTGCCTAAAAGCAACTCCCAGCAGAAAAGTACCCCAGATGCCAGCATCCGCCACCAGCAAGTGAGGGCAGAACGGAGAAGAGCGGGTGGCATTGCTTAGGGTAAGGACCGGGCCTGAGTGCCCTGAGGGCAATTGGAGAGAGCTTCTGTGAGATTCCAACTTAAACTGTGGGATAGCTAAAGAGAGAGAGAAAATCAACCGGCCCAAACATACTGCCAGCCGTTCGCAGAAAAAAAGGGTCTGAGCAAGTCCAGAGAAGAGCTAACCTGTGGCAGACCAGATCAGCCCCGCTGGAGGCAGGAGGCAGGGGGGAGGGGAAAGAGGCAAACTCGGCCCCAGAGACCGCATCCCCTACCGCACGGCAAACAGGCCTCCAGTTTCTAACCAAAGACTTCCTGAGATTCTGGATGGTCGACATCCTCCGAGAGGGTCGCAGCGAGACACAGGGCACAGGCACCTGACTGGCGCGGGCGGGGACTGGGGCTGGGGACGTGGAGGGCAGAAGGCACACCGCACCCGGGGAGAGTGTGTCTGTCAAGCTCCTGGCTGCCTGAGCTGCTCGGGCCAGGGAAGGTAAAAAAGGCAGGCGCAACCGAGTCTGCGCTTTTGTGGAGTACCCGAAAACTGGAACCGCACGCAATGTAGGGCATGCTCCATATAGAACAGCCCGGAGCCTGAGCAGCGTAGACGGGGAAAGCAGCACCAGCCCCTCCCCGCAGCACAATGGAACTAGCGAATCTGAACAAGAGACCACCTCCGCCCGCCTGTGTCAGGGCGGAAATTAGGCACTGAAGAGACCGGCAAACAGAAGCCAAATAAACAAAGGGAACCGCTTCAGAAGGGACCGTTGCAACAGATTAAAATCCCTGTAGGTAACAACGACTACATCTGAAGGGGCCTATAGATATCAAGAAGTGTAAGCTGGAATGAGGAGCTATCTGAAACTGAAACAAACCCACACTGACCACAACAGCTCCAGAGAAATTCCTAGGTATATTTTTACCTTTTTTTTTTTTTTAGTTAAAAAAAAATTCTTTTCTTTTCTTTTCTTTTTTATTTTTTCTCTTTTATTTTCTTTTAAAATTCCCTATTACTCCCCCACTACTCCTTAACTTTCATTTTCATATATTTTTATGATTTTTTTTAATTAGGAAAAATTTTTTTTCTTTTTTTTTCTTTTTTTTTCTTTTTCTCTTATGTTCTTTTAAAGTCCTCCATTACTTCTCTACTACTCCTTAATTTTCATTTTCATTTCACTATAACTTTGCAAAAATAAAAAAAAGAGAGAAGCCCTATTTTTAAACCAAACTTCATATATATCGTTAAAATTTTTTGTGTTTTTGTTTTTAATATTGTATCTTTAAGAGTCTAACCTCTACTCCAGATTTTTAATTTTTGTTTTTCAGTATATGATATAAATTTTGGATATTTAAGAATCCAATATTCAGTTCCCATTTTTATTCAGGAGTGTATTAATTACTCTCTCCCACTTTTGACTCTCTGTTTTCTACATCAGAACACCTCTATTTCCTCCTTTCCCCTTCTCTTGTCAATCCAATTCTGTGAATCTTTGTGGAAGTCTGGGCTACAGAGAACACTTTGGGAACAGACAACTGTGTAGATCTGTCTCTCTCCTCTTGAGTCCCCCCTTTTCTCCTCCTGCTCATCTATATCACCCTCCTCCCTCTCCTCTTTTTCATGTAACTCTGTGAACCTCTCTGGGTGTCCCTCACAGTGGAGAACCTTTTCACCATTAACCTAGAAGCTTTATTATCAGTGCTGTATAGTTGGATAAGTCTTGAGACTACTGGAAGAATAAAACTGAAATCCAGAGGCAGGAGACTTAAGCCCAAAACCTGAGAACACCAGAAAACTCCTGACTACAGGGAACATTAAGTAATAAGAGACCATCCAAAAGCCTCAATACCTACACTGAAGCCAACCACCACCCAAGAGCCAGTAAATTTCAGAGCAAGTCATACCACACAAATTCTCCAGCAACGCAGGAACATAGCCTTGAGTGTCAACATACAGGCTGCTCAAAGTCACACCTAACACACAGACCCATCTCAAAACTCATTACTGGACACTCCATTGCACTCCAGAGAGAAGAAATCCAGTTCCACACACCAGAACACTGACGCAAGCTTCCCTAACCAGGAAACCGTGACAAGCCAATCGTCCAACCCCACCCACTGGGTGAAACCTCCACAATAAAAAGGAACCACAGACCTCCAGAATACAGAAAGCCCACTCCAGACACAGCAATCTAAACAAGATGAAAAGGCAGAGAAATACCCGACAGGTAAAGGAACATGAAAAATGCCCACCAAGTCAAACAAAAGAGGAGGAGATAGGGAATCTACCTGAAAAAGAATTTAGAATAATGATAATAAAAATGATCCAAAATCTTGAAAACAAAATGGAGTTACAGATAAATAGCCTGGAGACAAAGATTGAGAAGATACAAGAAATATTTAATAAAGACCTAGAAGAAATAAAAAAGAGTCAATTAAAAATGAATAATGCAATAAATGAGATAAAAAAACACTCTAGAGGGAACCAACAGTAGAGTAACGGAGACAGAAGATAGGATAAGTGAAGTAGAAGATAAAATGGTGGAAATAAATGAAGCAGAGAGGAAAAAAGAAAAAAGAATCAAAAGAAATGAGGACAACCTCAGGGACCTCTGGGACAATGTGAAATGCCCCAACATTCGAATCATAGGAGTCCCAGAAGAAGAAGACAAAAAGAAAGGCCATGAGAAAATACTCGAGGAGATAATAGCTGAAAACTTCCCTAAAATGGGGAAGGAAATAGCCACCCAAGCCCAAGAAACCCAGGGAGCCTCAAACAGGATAAACCCAAGACAAAACACCCCAAGACACATATTAATCAAATTAACAAAGATCAACACAAAGAACAAGTATTAAAAGCAGCAAGGGAGAAACAACAAATAACACACAAAGGGATTCCCATAAGGATAACAGCTGATCCATCAATAGAAACCCTCCGGGCCAGAAGGGAATGGCAGGACATACTTAAAGTAATGAAAGAGAATAACCTACAACCTAGATTACCGTACCCAGCAAGGATCTTATTCAGATATGAAGGAGAATTCAAAAGCATTACAGACAAGCAAAAGCTGAGAGAATTCAGCACCACCAAACCAGCTCTTCAACGAATGCTAAAGTATCTTCTCTTTAAACACAGAAAGGTTGTATAAACGTGAACCCAAAACAACAAAGTAAATGGCACTGGGACCATACCTATCAATAATTACCTTAAATGTAAATGGGTTGAATCCCCCAACCAAAAGACAAAGACTAGCTGAATGGATACAAAAACAAGACCCCTATATATGCTGTCTATAAGAGACCCACCTCAAAACAAGAGACACATACAGACTAAAAGCGAAGGGCTGGAAAAAAATATTTCACGCAAACGGAGACCAAAAGAAAGCAGGAGTAGCAATAATTATATCAGATAAAATAGACTTTCAAATAAAGGATGTGAAAAGAGACAAAGAAGGACACTACATAATGATCAAAGGATCAATCCAAGAAGAAGATATAACAATTATAAATATATACGCACACAACATAGCAGCACCGCAATATGTAAGGCAAATGCTAACAAGAATGAAGGGGGAAATTAATACTAACACAATAATAGTGGGAGACTTTAATACCCCACTCACAACTATGGATAGATCAACTAAACAGAAAATTAACAAGGAAACAAAAACTTTAAATGACACAATGGACCAGCTAGACCTAATTGATATCTGTAGGACATTTCATTCCAAAACAATCAACTTCACCTTTTTCTCAAGTGCACACGGAACCTTCACCCGAATAGATCACATCCTGGGCCATAATCTGGTCTTGGTAAATTCAAAAAAACTGAAATCATTCCAGTCATCTTTTCTGACCACAGTGCAGTAAGATTAGATCTCAGTTACAGGGAAAAAATTATTAAAAATGCAAACATATGGAGGCTAAATAACACGCTTCTGAATAACCAACAAATCATAGAAGAAATAAAAAAAGAAATAAAAATACGCATAGAAATGAATGAAAATGAAAACACAATAACCCAAAACCTATGAGACGCTGTAAAAGTAGTGCAAAGGGGAAGGTTCATAGCATTGCAGGCTTACCTCAAGAAACAAGAAAAAAGCCAAATAAATAACCTAACTCTACACCTAAAACAACTAGAGAAAGAAGAAATTAAGAACCCCAGGATTAGTAGAAGGAAAGAAATCTTAAAAATTAGGGCAGAAATAAATGCAAAAGAAACAAGAGACCATAGCAAAAATCAACAAAGCTCAAAGATGGTTTTTTGAAAAATAAACAAAATTGACAAACCATTAACAAGACTCATTAAGAAACAAATAGAGAAGAATCAAATCAACGAAATTAGAAATTAAAATGGAGAGATCACAACAAACAACTCTGAAAGCCAAAGGATCATAAGAGACTACTACCAGCAGCTCTATGCCAATAAAATGGACAACTTGGAAGAAATGGACAAATTCATAGAAAAGTATAACTTTCCAACACTGAACCAGGAAGAAATAGAAGATCTTAACAGACGCATCACAAGTAAGGAAATCGAAACTGTAATCAGAAATCTTCCAGCAAACAAAAGCCCAGGACCAGATGGCTTCACAGCTGAATTCTACCAAAAATTTAGAGAAGAGCTAACACCTATCTTACTCAAACTCTTCCAGAAAATTGCAGAAGAAGGTAAACTTCCAAACTCATTCTATGAGGCCACCATCACCCTAATTCCAAAACCAGACAAAGATGCCACAAAAAAGAAAACTACAGGCCAATATCACTGATGAACATAGATGCAAAAATCCTTAATAAAATTCTAGCAAACAGAACCCAACAACATATTAAAAAAATCATACACCATGACCAAGTGGACTTTATCCCAGGAATGCAAGGATTCTTTAATATCCACAAATCAATCAATGTAATAGGCCACATTAAAAAATTGAAAATAAAAACCATATGTTTATCTCAATAGATGCAGAGAAAGTTTTTGACAAAATTCAACACCCATTTATGATTAAAACTCTCCAGAAATCAGGAATAGAAGGAACATACCTCAACATAATAAAAGCTATATATGACAAATCCACAGCAAGCATTACCCTCAATGGTGAAAAATTGAAAGCATTTCCCCTGAAATCAGGAACAAGACAAGGGTGCCAACTCTCACCACTACTATTCAACATAGTGTTGGAAGTTTTGGCCATAGCAATCAGAGCAGAAAAAGAAGTAAAAGGAATCCAGATAGGAAAAGAAGAAGTGAAACACTCACTGTTTGCAGATGACATGATCCTCTCCAAAAAAACCCTAAAGACTCTACAAGAAAATTACTAGAGCTAATGAACAAGTATAGTAAAGTTGCAGGATAGAAAATTAACACACATAAATCCCTTGCATTCCTATACCCTAACAATGAGAAAACAGAAGGAGAAACTAAGGAAACAATACCATTCACCATTGCAAAAAAAAGAAAAAAATACTTAGGAGTATATCTACCTAAAGAAACAAAAGACCTATACATAGAAATCTATAAAACACTGATGAAAGAAATGAAAGGGGACACAAACAGTTGGAGAAACATATCGTGTTCATGGATTGGAAGAATCAATATTGTCAAAATGGCTATACTACCCAAAGTAATCTATAGATTCAATGCAACCCCTATTAAGCTACCAATGGCATTTTTCACAGAACTAGAACAAATAATTTCTCAGTTTGTATGGAAACACAAAAAACCTTGAATAGCCAAAGTAATCTTGAGAAAGAAGAATGGAACTGGAGGAATCAACCTGCCTGACTTCAGACTCTACTACAAAGCCACAGTCATCAAGACAGTATGGTACTGGCACAAAGACAGAAATATAGATAAATGGAACAAAATAGATAGCCCAGAGATAAATCCACGAACCTAAGGACAGCTTATCTTCAACAAAGGAGGCAAGGATATACAATGGAAAAAAGACAACCTCTTTCACAAGTGGTGCTGGGAAAACTGGTCAACCACTTGTAAAAGAATGAAACTAGAACACTTTCTAACACCATACACAAAAATAAACTCAAATTGGATTAAAGATCTAAATGTAAGACCAGAAACTATAAAACTCCTAGAGGAGAACATAGGCAAAACACTCTCTGACATAGATCACATCAGGATCCTCTATGACCCACCTCCCAGAATATTGGAAATAAAAGCTAAAATAAACAAATGCTACCTAATGAAACTTAAAAGTTTTTGTACAACAAAGGAAACTATAAGCAAGTTGAAAAGACAGC
Organism: Muntiacus reevesi; assembly: GCF_963930625.1. Taxonomy (NCBI): domain Eukaryota; kingdom Metazoa; phylum Chordata; class Mammalia; order Artiodactyla; family Cervidae; genus Muntiacus; species Muntiacus reevesi. Next base: position 3,564,800 of record NC_089256.1, on the reverse strand, counting down.
CCTCAGATTGGGAGAAAATAATAGCAAACAAAGCAACAGATAAAGGATTAATCTCAAAAATATACAAGCCGCTCCAGCAGCTCAATTCCAGAAAAGTAAATGACCCGATCAAAATATTGGCCAAAGAACTAAACAGACACTTCTCCAAAGAAGACATACAGATGGCTAACAAACACATGAAAAGATGCTCAACATCACTCATTATCAGAGAAATGCAAATCAAAACCACAATGAGGTACCATTACACGCCAGTGAGGATTGCTGCTATCCAAAATTCTACAAGCAATAAATGCTGGAGAGGGTGTGGAGAAAAGGGAACCCTCTTACACTGTTGGGGGGAATGCAAACTAGTATAGCCGCTATGGAGAACAATGTGGAGATTTCTTAAAAAACTGCAAATAGAATTGCCATGTGACCCAGCAATTCCACTTCTGGGCATACACACCAAAGAATCCAGATCTGAAAGAGACACGTGCACCCCAATGTTCATCGCAGCACTGTTTATAATAGCCAGGACATGGAAGCAACCTAGATGCCCATCAGCACACGAATGGATAAGGAAGCTGTGGTACATATACACAGTGGAATATTACTCAGCCATTAAAAAGAATTCATTTGAATCAGTTCTAATGAGATGGATTAAACTGGAGCCCATTATACAGAGTGAAGTAAGCCAGAAAGATAAAGAACATTACAGCATACTAACACATATATATGGAATTTAGAAAGATGGTAATGATAACCCTATATGCAAAACAGAAAAAGAGACACATATGTACAGAACAGACTTTTGGACTCTGTGGGAGAAGGTGAGGGTGGGATGTTTTGAGAGAACAGCATCGAAACATGTATATTTTGTAGGGTGAAACAGATCACCAGCCTAGGTTGGATGCATGAGACAAGTGCTCGGGCCTGGTGCACTGGGAAGACCCAGAGGGATCGGGTAGAGCGGGAGGTGGGAGGGGTGATCGGGATAGGGAATACATGTAAAACCATGACTGATTCATGTCAATGTATGACAAAACCCACTACAATATTGTAAAAAAATTAGCCTCCAACTAATAAAAATAAATGAAAAAAAAAATCTTAATGTGCTAATGCCTAAATGTTATGATCCATTTTAAACTTGGTGCACTAATATAATAAGCAATATTGTATAGAGAAAACATTATTTTCAATTCTTACTATGTATGTTTAGCCACTTTCCAGCTCCCAAGAAATATTTTTAATATGTACATTACAGCCAAATTACATTACAATACATCTGAGAGACACAAAGCACTATGTGCATGCATGTGTGTGCTCAATTGTGCCTGACCCTTTGCAACCCCTGGCAGACTGTATCCCACCAAACTCCTCTTTCCATGGGGTTATCCAGGCCCCATAAGGCTCTGCACTTTTTTCTTAGAAACTGTGTACGTCAGATCATCTGATAGTATATCACCAGGAAAGGTTTAGCTTTTAGCTATCACACTTTTATATGACTCTAGTTATAAAGGACTTTTAATGCTATCTGGGGTGGAATTCCAGACCATTCCAGCAGACTGATTTCAGAAACACTTGCAGGTTAAAAGGAAAGTTCAATAGGAGCTAAATAAATATGGGCTACTTCAAAAAGTGAACTGACTCATTTCAGATCCATAGACTACTATTCTTGGATCAAAAGGGGAAAAGTAAATTTGTTGATATCCATAGATATAAACAGATGTCAGTGAAGCTCATCTTTACCAAATCAATCAACCCACTAACTATACTTCAAGTTTTATTGTCTTTTATGGACAACTATGCATTAAAAGTTTATATAAAAGACCCAGAACCTCAGATTTTGCAAATGACATTTTTAATTAGAAAGGCATAAGAAGGGATAATGAGAAATATAGATCTACATGAATAAAATCTGTCATTCAACTGTTGAAATATGTTTAAAAGAATTTTCTATTCAGTGAAAAGAAGGCAGAACAGTTTAAGGATGCAAAATTTTTGGTCTTCAGAAAAGATGGTGGTAAATATTTCTTAGCACAGTAAGAGTTATATACAATATTTCTTTCCTAATCACTAATATATTTGAAGTTTTTACTTTTATAACTATTTTTTATCTAAATTATATGAACATTCCAGTGGATCCAAATGTTGATCTCTCATGGAACACCTTATCATATTCATAACTTTGGGGAAGTCGTCTTCTTGGGTACACTCTGATGGTACAAACAGTTAAACTATAGGAGAAGACATTATTCCAACCAGTAATTAGTGGGCTTAGCTTTTGAACTTTCAAACAAACTTGAACATGAGTTTCATATGAAGGAAACTACAGACCTAATATATCAAACATAGAACCTAATATCTCTAAAATTTCTCTCTGTAAAGAATTCTTTTATACCTATTAAGCCATCATATGGGGGCTTCCCAGGAGACACTTGTGGTAAAGAACACACCTTCCAATACAGGAGACCCTAGAGATGCAGGCTCAATCCCTGGGTCAGGAAGATCCTCTGGAGGAGGGTAGCGATCCACTCCAGTGTTCTTGCTGGCGAATCTCATGGACAGAGGAGCCTGGTGGGCTACAGTCCATATGGTTGCAAAGAGTCAGACAGGACTGAAGTGACTTAGTATGCATGCACAGGCCATGATATATTTCTTAAACTGGTACCAGTTATATGAAGATTCTTCTCTGATATGATTTCTCCACTGAATATGAAGACCTAAACCCTAGATGGCACTTCCCTGGTGGTGCTAATGGAAAAGAATCTGCCTGCAATGCAGGAGACCAATGTTGGATCCCTGGAGTGGGGAGATCCCCTGGAGAAGGGAATGGTAACCCACTCCAGTATTCTTGCCCGGAGAATTCCATGGACAGAGGAGTCTGGCAGGCTACCCTCTATGAAGTCACAAAGAGTTGGACACAACTGAGCAACTAATGCTTTCATGATGAGACATGGTGTAAACAAAATTGAAAAATAGATAGCAGAATGAGGAAATATGTCAACTAATATAAGAAAACATTACTATTCTGATTAGTAAGGAATGCCTTCAAGCCAAAGCAAAAGATTTTACAAAGGAAATGGAAAAGAGTGTAAAAAACAATTCAAGAATAGGAGATAAAATTTGAAATAACATAAAAAAGAGCACAACTAAAGTAGGAATTTGGAAGATAACAGAGGATGAGATGGTTGGATGACATCATCAACTCAGTGGACATGAGTTTGAGCAAACTTGGGGAGATAATGAAGGATAAGGAAGTCTGGAGTGCTGCAATCCATGGGGTCACAAAGATTCAAACACAACTTAGCAACTGAACAGCAACAACAAAAGTTAAACAAGGAGTAAGTCATATATCACCCATCAGATTGATGAATAAGCCTCAATGAATAATATCAAATGTTTGCAAGTGTGTGGCCAGTTCACTGACTAGAGAGTTTATACCACTGTAGCTACTTCCTAGGGCAATTTGGTTACATCTGCTAAATTTAGGAACAGACATTCTCTATACCTCAACAATCTTGTTTTTAATGTATACTTCAAAGACAACTCATATATTTGGATCATTTATATTATTATGCTCTTAAGTATTTAGATGAATAATCTGTATTAAATTCTTAAAATAGTGAATTTTTTGGAAGAAAGTAAAGGCTCACCTATAGGGACTTACCTAGGTTATGTTACTAAACACAATGAAATAGAATGGAACATTTGAATGAATGATATATATCTATATACATTAACAAAAATATCAAGAAATATTAAATGAAAAAAGCTAATGGTAAATGCATACTTTGAGTATAGTATCTTTTATGTATTTAAAAATATTGTATATTTTTCTACACTTTAAAACTTAGTTATGGTCTATAATATACTGATGTAATTACAGTAGTTACATCTACCTAGGGAGTACAAGGGAGATGAATTAACAGTAGAGACACAAATATTACTCTGCCTTCTTTGTATTGTTTAAACATTTTTATTACAATGACTTGTGGGTTTGAAGAAAACTGGTAAAATCCAGTTTCATTATCCTCCTTATATTTCCCCCCACCAAAATGTGAAATTAAGAACAAGTTGCATCACAAGCAACAACTTCAGCATTACCAAGAGACAGAGAACATGATAATGTTTTTTTGTTTCCTACTTTAAAAAAATTTTTAATTTTGAGTTGGGGTATAGCTGATTAATAATATTTTGATAGTTTCAGGTAAACAATAAAGGGATTCAGCCATACATATGCATGTATCCATTCTCCTCCAAACTCTCCCATCCAGGCTGGCTCATAACATTGAGCAGATTTCCATGTGCTATATGGTCGGTACTTGTTGGTTACCATTTTAAATATAGCACTGAGTACACATTCATCCCCAATTCCCTAGTTATCCTTTTCCCCATCCTCCCCCTCCCCTGACCCCTGGCAACCATTAGTTCATTCTCTAAGTCTATGAGTCTATTTTTGTTTTATAAATAAGTTTATTTGTATCATGTCTTTTTAGATTCCACATATAAGGGATGTCATACCATATTTCTCCTTCTCTATCTGACTTACTTCAATCAGCATGACACTCTCTAGGTCCATCTATGATGCTACGAATGACATTATTTCATTCTTTTTAATGGCTGATTAATATGCCATTGTATATTTATACCACCTCTTCTGTATCCGTTCCTCTGTCGATGGACATTTAGGTTGCTTCCATGACTCGGTTATTGTAAGTGAAGTGAAAGTCGCTCAGTCATGTCTAACTCTTTGTGACCTCGTGTTGTATACAGTCCATGGAATTCTCCAAGCCAGAATACTGAAGTGGGTAGCCTTTCCCTTCTCCAGGGAATCTTCCCAACATAGATATCAAATCCAGGTCCCCCACATTGCAGGCAGATTACTGTTATTGTAAACAGTACTGCAATGAACAGTATGGTACATATATTCCTTTAGATCATGTTTTTCTTTGGGTATAAGCCCAGGAGTGGGATAGCAGCGTCATTTCTTAGCTGTGAGAGTTGGACCATAAGGAAGGCTGAGCACCAAAGAATAGATGCATTTGAACTATGGTATTGAAGAAGACTCTTGAGAGCGCCTTGGACAGCAAGGAAATCAAACCAGTCAATCCTAAAGAAAATCAACCCTGAATACACATTGGAAGGAATGATGCTGAAGCTGAAGCTCCAATGCTTTGGCCATCTGATGTGAAGAGCCAACTCACTGGCAAAGACCCTAATGCTAGGAAAGATTGAGGGCAGGAAGAAAAGGGGGTGACAAAGGATGAGATGGTTGGATGGCTTCACTGACTCAGTGGACATGGGCTTGAGCAAACTCTAAGAGATAGTGAAGAATAGGGAAGCCTGGTATGCTGCAGTTCACGGGGTCACAAGGAGTCTGACATGACTCAGTGACTGAACTACCACAATGGTAGCTCTATTTTTAGTTTTTTAAGGAAACTCTGTACTTTCCCCCATAGTGGCTGAACCAATTTACATTCCCACCAACAGTGTAGGAGGGAGAACATGATAATCTTCAAATTAATTGTAAATATAGGGCAAAATAAACCCCACCATGCCCTGAATACCCTTGACTTCTCTTCATTATAGAGCTATAAGTAAAGAGGGATCAAGGGAAAGGAGTTTAAAAAAAAAAAACACTCAGTGAAATAAAGAAAAGAAAGGTGAAATGCTGAAAGAAAGGACTTATGGAAAGCACAGACAAAACTGCTACAAAGTGAGATGGTAAATTACTAAATGCAGATTAGGACTTGTGGTTCACAGAACTGGCTAAAGGAAAGTATGGAAATGTGCAGGATTGAAAGTGGTAGCCTCAGAGAAGCATAGTTTTGGAAAAGAATGAGATGCAGGGGGAAAAAACAAAAGTAATAGTTCTTGAAGATGAGGTTATGAAGGTAAAGAAGCATATCAGAAGGGGAAATTAAAGATCCTGTAGAAATGAGAGAGAAACCAGATGTACCAACCCTTTCTCATGATTCTCCCACAACTGACAACACTTTAGAGAAAGAACCTGCAGAAAAGAGCATGGTGCTAACAGAAATGAGCACTCCCAAACCAGATATCTTGACCTAAAAATGAACAAGTTTAGAAAAAAAATCAGACCATATGTTTTAGCAAAAATGCTGGGAAAAAAAGAAAATATATAAGTTTTGTGTTGATGAAAAGTCTTAGCAAAATGCCATCAATGGAGGTGAAAATAACTGTAACTGAACATTCTGAGATAAAATAAGTTGCTCAAATAAGATTTTGAAAATATCAAAAAAAAATTTGAGAATATGAAGAAAGAACCCAAATTAGAAATACAAAAGATGAAAAAAGTGGGCAAAACCTAGAAACAATTAAAATAATAAAATGATAATTGAATGGACTTAGGAAAGTAAAATGAAAAAAAGTAAAAATCATATAAGAAATAAAGACTAAATTACAAGGTTCCCAAGGGAGAGTGGATTCAAATGAAGACTTGGTAAAGGACTTGGAAGAAGAAAAGGAAATCAGACATTTTAAAATCAAAATGAGATAAAGACATAAAACAATCCAAAGAAAAACTGGTTGAAAAGGAAGACAATTTAAGCTCATTCTTTATAGGATTCCTTAGAAACATATGTAAAGTGCTCCCTGCATGTGACACATTCAAACCTGTTTTCTTATACCCATGAAATTGGGACAGCTTAGTCTGCACTTTCTTTAACTGACTTTAGTTTTCATTTTAATCCCTTAAATTTCTTGAAAATTCTGCCCCATATTGCCATTCATTGTATGTTTTTCTTTACAGAGAAATTTGATGCCATTCTGATGCTTTTGTGATTTTGATCTATTTTATTTCTTTGCCTGAGGCACTGTGGACTTTTTCTTTGTGTTTATAGATTGTATTTTTACTAGAATATATCTTAATGGTTGTTTGTTCTTGGTCAATTTCCCCTGCTAACCAGTAGGCTCTTCCAAAGTGGAGATTCACATTGTCCTTTATTTTTGGAAATTTTCATTGAATTACTCTTTTTTAAGTATTATTTCTATTCCAATGTTTTGACTTTCTTCTTAATAGTCACCAATCTGCATGCCTATTTATGTAAAGAAAACTATTTCAAAATTGGCTCCTAAAACAAAATCTAATAATACTATGGACAAGAAACACATTTAAAATGCCGTAATTTGAATAGGCTGAAAATAACTAAATGCATAAAAATTTTCTAGACCAAAAAAAAAGCAGAGCTTGCAAATCTGATACCAACATAGAGCTCAAGCCAAAAGCCATTAAATGTGACCAATGAAAGTACTTTATAATGTTAAGAACCACATTCTAAAATGAACACGGAAGCTGTCTGTCATAATTAATTTCATGTGTCAATTTGACTAGACCATGATTAAATATCATTTCTGGTTGTGTCTATGATGGTGTTTCTAGATGACATTAGTCTTTAGACCAATGAATTCAGTAAAGTAGACAGCCTTCCCCAATGTGGCTGGGCATCATACAAGTTGTTAAGGGACTGATTAAAATAAAAAAGAATGCATCCCCTTCCTACCTTGCTTGAGCTGAGACTTCAGTCTTCTCTTGTCCTTGAACTGGCCTTGGATCCCAGGCCTGAAATTATACCACCTGGTTCCCAGGCTTTGCAGGGTCTCCAAGCTGCAGATCATGGGACTTCTTGTTCTCCTAAATGTGTGAGCCAATCCCCTCACAGTTCACTAATCTGGAAAGTCCCAGATCAGTTCAACTCAGTTGCTCAGTTATGTCCTACTCTTTGCAACCCCATGGACTGCAGCATACCAGGCCTCTCTGTCCATCACCAAATCCCAGAGTTTACTCGTTGAGTCAGTGATGCCATCCAACCATCTCATCCTCATCCTTTCTCCTCCTGCCTTCAATCTTTCCCAGCATCAGGGTCTTTTCAAATGAGTTAGCACTTCACATCAGATGGCCAAAGTACTGGAGCTTCAGCTGTAGCATCAGCCCTTCCAATGAATATTCAGGCCTGATTTCCTTTGGGATGGATTGGTTGGATCTCCTTGCTGACCAAGGGACTCTCAAGAGTCATCTCCAACACCACAGTTCAAAAGAATCAATTCTTTGGTGCTCAGCTTTCTTTTATAGTCCAACTCTCATATCCATACATGGCTACTGGAAAAACCATAGCTTTGACTGGATAGACCTCTGTCCCAGATCAAGGCACCAAATTACATGAGAACCTACTTCTTCATGGACAGTTGTCTTCTCAATATGCCCTCATGTGGCAGAAGGACTAGAGGGCTCTGTGGGACCTCTTTTGTAAGGGCATTAATCCCAACCAAGATGGTTGTCTATTGATCTCCAAAAGGCTTCACTTGCTAATAGCAACACCTTGGGTCCAGGGATACAACATATGAATTTGGAGGGGAGTTCAGAAGTAGCATTGAGACCATGGTACTCAGTTTTACTTATTATGAATAAACCTAAAGCTCTTATGAAAGAATCGTTCTGATATTAATCTGTTGAGCCCCAACATGAACACAATATTAAACAAATACATTCATTTCTGGCTTAATTATCTTCCATACTCCAGGAATTGTATCTATTTATAGCTCATTTGTCCTTTAGAATCCCTTTACAGGGCTTCCTAGGTGACCTTCAGTGGTAAAGAATCTGTCTGCCAGTGCAGGAAACTCAAGAGACATGGGTTCTATCCCTGAGTCAGGAAGATCCTCTGGCATAGGTAATGGCAACCTACTCCAATATTCTTGTCTGGGAAATCCCAAGGACAGAGGAACCTGGCAGGCTACAGTTCATGGGGTCACAAAGAGTCAGACACAACGGAGCACGCACACATACACTGTATTACTGTCGTTTAGACTAGGGTCAACCAAAAATATTGTATCAAAAAATTATAAATGAGAAGAAAGGCAATACTATTGTCTCAAGATATGGCAAGATTAAAATCAATGTGTTTAAGCAAATATACACTTTCACAGACACACATATACATACACTTTCACAAACAGACCCAGACACTCACATACTGAGGTGTGAGGATAGTTGAACAAACATCATTTCATTCAAGACGATACAGCTTTCCCAGATGTCATGCTAATGAACCATGTGAGCAGTTCTAAGTCATCAATATCACTTCATTCAGCAAGCAATTTCCAAAAACAAGTTAATGAACCAATTTTTAAAAATCATTTAGAAGAAACATGCTTTGACACATACCAATGAAGCCAGTTTATTTGCTTGCAGAAGTAGACTCTCTTAGATCCTCTTTAAACTAAAGCAAACGTGACATCAACTGACATTATAAATGGTACAAACACCAAAATGCGTAACTGTACCCCTAGACTGTTAATAGAAGGACTGTTTTCTCAATTGATATAGGTAAATTATATTTAAATGATAAAAATGCTATCATAATAACTAAGGGCTTCACGGTAAAGTTGGATGTAAAAGCATATTTCTTATTTTGTTAAATATTCTTAAAGTAATTATTCAAAGAACTTGAATAAAGAGAAAATAGCCTTCCTTATTCTGAGGTGCTTGTGTATCATTTGGTTCTTGTCTGTGTCTCTGGGGGTTTAATGTTTGTGTGGGGATAGAACAAACTTAGAAACTTTTAGTCTACTGTTTCATGTACACATTCCTTAAGATAAGTATACATATGTGTTTCATTGTTCTTGGAAGTGCTTCAATCAGAGTTTCTACTTGAAATATTTTAAGATAAATCCAGCACGAATTATTCCCTGGAGATATGAACTATTTCTCATAACATTTTCTACAGTCCAGCTTTATATTTCCTTTTTTTTTTTTTTTTACACTTTCATGCCTCTTAACTCTTACTGTCTATAACAATTTTTCTAATCCAAGTAATCCTGCTCATTTATCCACAGTCCTTCATTTATCTCCAGCAATGTTTCAGAGTCTTCAGAGCTTTATCTGAAAAAAATGTTAAGGTTTTATCTGATATCTGGTCCTACACTGAGGAAAACTTTTCCCCGGAAATTCATTAATATACTGACTGGTTATTCCAAGATCATCTATCATATTCTCTTGTTTCAGTGTTTATTGCTATCTTTATACCTTTACTTTTTGACTTCATATTAAATTTTCCACTTGCTTGATTATCTCTATTTTTAATATCTTGGATCTTAATTTCTAGCACCATGCATGCCACGGTACTCTTCACTACTGCTGACTCACCAATTCTCAGTCTATCAGTTCAGTCACTGAGAAATTGTTTGATGAACTTGAAGTTTTCTGCCTCACATTAATTCTTGCCATTATCATAAAAGACATGCATATATTTATGTGTGTGTGTGTGTGTGTGTATAAATTTGTATTCCTTATACAGCAAAACAATCTCAGAATTATTTAGCTTCTTAACCCTAATAATTCTCAACTATAACTGATATCAGTTCAGTTCAGTTCAGTCGCTCAGTCGTGTCCGACTCTTTGCGACCCCATGAATCGCAGCACGCCAGGCCTCTCTGTCCATCACCAACACCCAGAGTTTACTCAAACCCATGCCCATAGAGTCGGTGATCCCATCCAGCCATCTCATCTTCCGTCGTCCCCTTCTCCTCCTGCCCCCAATCCCTCCCAGCATCAGGGTCTTTTCCAGTGAGTCAACTCTTCTCATGAGGTGGCCAAAGTACTGGAGTTTCAACTTCAGCATCTGTCCTTCCTATGAACACCCAGGACTGATCTCCTTTAGGATGGACAGGTTGGATCTCCTTGCAATCCAAGGGACTCTCAAGAGTCTTCTCCAATATCACAGTTCAAAATCATCAATTTTTCAGTGCTCAGTTTTCTTCACAGTCCAACTCTCACATGCATACACGACCACTGGAAAAACCATAGCCTTGGCCAGACGGACCTTTGTTGGCAAAGTAATGTCTCTGCTTTTTAACATGCTGTCTAGGTTGGTCATAACTTTCCTTCCAAGGAGTAAGCATCTTTTAACTGATATCAGTAAACTTTAAACAGTATCATAATCTAGAATTTATCACCAAAACATGATCCCATCTCTGAAATCAGAAATATTGAATACTCTGAACCCAAGCTGCCTCTCCTTTAGTTGCATTAAATCTGTTTTTTTTTTTAAACAGATTTAGATGCAACTGAGTGACTAACACTTCCACTTGTAAAAAATGCCTCTAAATAAAAGGTATTATGAGTAAGAGGCATTAGGTTCATTGTCTAAATCTGCAGTTTCCTCTGCTGTTTTTACTCTATTCATGGCTGAGTAAAGAAACTAAAGTGTGCAGACTAAACTGTGAGATTCAAATAGCTAGTCCATGACTAAATATTTGCCATCTATCACGTGGATCTCAGTTGCCTCTGAATGTACTAATCAGGTAAGCTCTATGTTTGGGTTTAGATTTCAAAGATCTATACTGTGACTACTGCTTACTACGGTAGAATGGAAAAAAGAAAGCAGGAGAAAAGAAAAGAGGCCCTAATTATGAAAGGAACATGCTAACTTCTTGAATAGAGTAGAGAAAAAATACTTCTTGAAGTTTTTATAACCAAAGGCTCTAAAAGAATTTAAAACATATGTGCCTGGTAGAATATCTTTCATCCATCTCATAAAGCATATTTTCATAAGAAATCAAAGAATAATTGAATTTTTTTTAAGATGCTTCTTTAGTTTTACCTTCAAAACAGGATATGTGTGAAACAGTATAAAAGAGTTATAAAGTAAAACAAGCTTGCTAAATTGGACGAAGAGTGCACTCTTAGGACAGTGCTTGAGAACCTGGAAAACTGAGCAGAAAGAGAAAAAGAAATGAGTATCTAACTGCTTTTGATGAGAAAATTTCAAAAGAAAGATGTTTTAACTATCACTAAACCCAGGGGAGAAATTATTACTTAAAGAAAAATGAAGAGAGTCATCTACAGGGATCCTGATCCAATAAGATATATGAAGTCATATTGTTAATGCATAGAGTCTCCGATGAGAGCAATTGGGAAACAAGCCCTTGAAGACTGAGACAGCTTGCAAAGTGATTTCATAAAAGATGGTGAATCTAAGTGGCCAAAAATTGGAATGCCAAAATAAGCATTCAAATACGATTAGGAGTATTACACACAACAGTCACTATTGTTGGAGATGTTGCTATTACCTGTGTCAAAAAGGAACATACAATATACATTTTAAAAACAGAACTCAGAGGGAAATAATATATACTGAATATGAATATACGATACACTAAAAATAGTGTTTGGCCTAACCATGATGGATTAAATGGTTTCTTGGATGGCTTATTAGCTTAATTAGAAAACACCTCCTATGTTATATTATACAAGGAGACAAGATTAACTTTATTATTATTATTTTTCTTTTCAGTGGGTTTTGTCATACATTGATATGAATCAGCCATAGAGTTACACATATTCCCCATCCCGGTCCCCCCTCCCACCTCCCTCTCCACCCGATTCCTCTGGGTCTTCCCAGCCCACCAGGCCCGAACACTTGATTCATGCATCCCACCTGGGCTGGTGATCTGTTTCACCACAGATAAAATACATGCTGTTCTTTCAAAACATCCCACCCTCACCTTCTCCCACAGAGTCAAAAGTCTGTTCTGTACTTCTGTGTCTCTTCTTCTGCCCTGCATATAGGGCCATCGTTACCATCTTTCTAAATTCCATATATATGTGCTAGTATGCTGTAATGTTCTTTATCTTTCTGGCCTACTTCACTCTGTATAATGGGCTCCAGTTTCATCCATCTCATTAGAACTGATTCAAATGTATTCTCTTTAACGGCTGAGTAATATTCCATGGTGTATATGTACCACAGCTTCCTTATCCATTCATCTGCTGATGGGCATCTAGGTTGCTTCCATGTCCTGGCTATTATAAACAGTGCTGCGATGAACATTGGGGTGCACGTGTCTCTTTCAGATCTGGTTTCCTCAGTGTGTATGCCCAGGAGTGGGATTGCTGGGTCATATGGTAGTTCTATTTCCAGTTTTTTAAGAAATCTAAATGGAGACAATATTAACTTTAAACAACAGGGATGTTTTGCTCACTTAGAAGTGACTGAACTCATATTTCTTACTCAGAGTGAACTCAAGAGGAAAACAATCTAGAGAAGCTGTCAGAAAATAAATGCTTGAGCCTGAAAGCAAAGCAAAGATGGTTAAAGGAAAGTTAAAGGAAGGATGGAAGACATTCCGCCCAATACTAGTTACACAGAAGCAAAAAAAACCAACAATTGAGACATGTGGTACCAATGCAGACATATGCCTTCCTCTAACATCCAAGTTACACATTTCACAACTGCAGAAAATGTCATGGGAAAATGATTAGCCCTCCAGTTAAGATGATTAACTAAATTCTCATTTCAAGAACTCCTTCTTTCCCCAAAACATGACAATGATATACATGCAATGAAAGGAGAAAACAAAGATATAACCAGCTCAAATAGAATAGGACTATCTGTATTTGTTTTCTACTGCTGTTGTAACAAATTACCATAACTTAATTGCTTGAAGCAACATAAATCTATTTTCTTACTTTTTGTATTTTAAGACTTCTAACACAAATCTCGCTGTATAAAATCAAGGTGGCAGAAATCTTGTGTTTCTTTCTGGATGTTCTTGGGGGAAATCCATTTCTTTGCTTTTTCCCAACTTCTAGCTACTTCTTTAAACTTCATATCCATTCACAATAGACTTCCTTGACGGTCTAGTAGTTAAGAATGTTCTCGCCAATACAGGGTCAGCAGGGTCAATTCTGGTCCAGATACTCTGAGGCAACTGAGCCCCTGAGCTGCAACTACTGAGCCCATGCACCACCACTAAGGTGAAGCCTGCACACCCTAGACTTCATGCTCTGAAACAAGAGGAGCCACCGCAATGAGAAGCCCACACACCAAAACTAGAGAGTAGCCCCCACTCATTGCAGCTAGAGAAAGCCCTTAAACAGCAATAGAGCAATAGACTCAGCACAGTAAAAAAAAAAAAAAAAAAAGGCTGTCCACAGGGAGTTGAGCCCTCCTTATGTCAAATTAAATTGCTCTGACCTTCTTTTATGCTTCCCTCTTCTTTTAAAGACATTTGTCATTGCATAGAAAAATTAGGATAAAACATATACATATATACAATGGAATATTACTCAGCAAACCATTACAAAGAATGAAATAATACCATTTTCAGCAATGTAGATGGACCTAGAGAGTGTCATGCTGAGTGAAATAAGTCATACAGAGAAGGAGAAATGTTGTATTACACACCTTATATATGAAATCTAAAATAAAATGATACAAATGAACTTACTTACATAACAGAAAGAGACTCACAGGCTTAAAAAAAAACCTATGGTTTCCAGTGGGGAGGGATAGTTAGGGAGTTTGGGGGGGCTAGGTTCACACTGCTATGTTTAAATTGGATAACCAACAAAGACCTGCTGTACAGCACATGGAACTGTATTCAATGTTCTGTGCCAGCCTGGATGGGAGGGGGTTTTGGGGGAGGATGGATACATGTATATGGATGGCTGAGTCCCTTCACTGTTCATCTGAAACTACCACAACATTGCTAATCAGCTATATCCCAATTCAAAATAAAAAGTTTAAAGTTTGAAGAAAAAAAAAAACGAAAATTTAGGATAATTTCAGATGATGGGCAACCTTAAGAAATCTGCAATCTTCATTTCACTTTGCCATACATTATAGCATATTAACAAGTTCCAGGATTTAGGATATGAACATCTTTGGTGGACTTTAGTCAGTTCAATTCAGATTACTCTAACAAAACACCATAGACTGGGTGGCTTAAATAACATGCATTGACTTCCCATAGTTCTGATGGTTGAAAGTCTGAGATCTGGTCATCATGTCTAGGTTCTTCATGAGTGCTCTCTTCCTCATTTACAGACAGCTGCCTTCTTGCTATATCCTCATGTGGTAGAGATAGATCACCTGTGTCTCTGCTTACAAAGGCACTAATCTTTTGAGAGTTCTACCATCATGACCTAATAACCTTTTAAAGGCCCCACTTTGAAATATCATCACATTGGACATTAGAGGTTTGACATATGCATTTGGGGGTGACACATTCAATTCATATAACTTACCACACCATCTCTATGGCATATCAATGTAACAGTAGTGAACAAGGCTGAATCTGAGCCAGAGAGTTTGACTTTTAAGGGACATCAGGTGCTAAATGGCTCTATTAGACATACTGTAAAATATCTGTAATTAAAACAATGTAATGAGTGGCGCTAGGACACCTGAATTTTGTATGGTAAAGAAGATAAAATTACATTCATTCTTTACTATATACCAGGATAAATATCTCAATTCTAGATGTAAATATAAATCATGTACATATGAGTGAAAAACATAAATGCTGGGGAAATATTTCTAGCCATGACTGAAAATGCATATACACTGGGACTTTGATGGCCATCCAGTGGTTGAGACTTTGCCTTTCAATGCAAGAGGTGTGGATTCAAGCCCTGGTTGGGGAGCTATGATCCCACATGCCTCATGGCCAAAAAGCCAAAACATAAAACAGAAGCAATATTGTAACAAATTGAACAGAGACTTTAAAATATGGCCTATAAAAGTAACTGCAAACAAATTAAAAAAGAGAGACAGAAAGAAAGGAAAAGAGGAGTTTTGTGGACTAACTCTGGGCAAGTGAAAGGAGAGATTTTCCTAAAAGTTCATTCATTACTTTCCACAAAATAAAGAAGTGATCTTCAAGGATAACTGAAGAAGTAAAGGCTAAAACCAATTGGCTAGTGGAAAAGAAAGAAGAAAAAAAAGAATCCAGGGGAAATTAGAAATCAACTTCTATCCCCCTAGTTTCATTTCCATGAGGGTCATCAGGTAAAGTCACAGCCCTGATTCTCCTTCCCCTCATTCTCCTTCTCCCATCTCAGGAAATCTAACATCTCTTGGACTTTGACATATTTCAATTGATTGGAGCTAGCCCACTAAATAGGCAGAAACTGAAGAGGAACTAAAAACCCTCTTAATGAAAGTAAAAGAGGAGAGTGAAAAAGTTGGCTTAAAGGTCAACATTCAGAAAACTAAGATCATGGCATCTAGTCCCTTCACTTCATGGGAAATAGATGGGGAAAC
This sequence comes from Muntiacus reevesi, assembly GCF_963930625.1. Lineage (NCBI taxonomy): Eukaryota > Metazoa > Chordata > Mammalia > Artiodactyla > Cervidae > Muntiacus > Muntiacus reevesi. The sequence continues at coordinate 3,548,751 of NC_089256.1, read as the reverse complement.
AGTGGAAACAGTGTCAGACTTTATTTTGTGGGGCTCCAAAATCAGTGCAGGTGGTGATTGCAGCCATGAAATCAAAAGACGCTTACTCCTTGGAAGGAAAGTTATGATCAACCTAGACAGCATATTAAAAAGCAGAGACATTTGTTTTTCAGCAAAGGTCCATCTAGTCAAGGCTATGGTTTTTCCAGTGGTCATGTATGGATGTGAGAGTTGGACTGTGAAGAAAACTGAGTGCTGAGGAATTGATGCTTTTGAACTGTGGTGTTGGAGAAGACTCTTGAGAGTCCCTTGGACTGCAAGGACATCCAACCAGTTCATCCTAAAGGAGATCATTCCTGGATGTTCATTGGAAGGACTGATGCTGAAGCTGAAACTCCAGTACTTTGGCAACTTCATGTGAAAAGTTGACTCACTGGAAAAGACCCTGATGCTGGAAGGGATTGGGGGCAGGACGAGAAGGGGACGACGGAGGATGAGATGGCTGTATGACATCACCGACTCGATGGACATGAGTTTGAGTAAACTCCGGGAGTTGATGATAGACAGGGAGGCCTGGCGTGCTACAATTCATGGGGTCGCAGAGTCAGACAGTACTGAGCGACGGAACTGAACTGAACTGAACTGAGCCCACTAAATTACTAAACCTGGGAGTTTATCATTTATTTCAGTTATATAAGTTACAAATATCCTAATCCACTTAAAGTCTTTGGTAAAATTTCTAATCTTAAGTTTAATGGATCAATCTTCTCCTTTACTTTAAATATTTTGTGTATAATTCAGAAAATCTTTCCTTCCCTTAGGTAAGAAGCACACACTTCTATATTTTCTTCTAAAAATTTAATAGTGTTTCACTTTTAGCTTTTGACTGCCTGATAAAAAGAAGATGGAATAACCTAAAAGTACTGGTAAAATCTAAAAAAAGAACTAGTTCACAAACAGGATGCTCCAAATAGTCATAAAGCTTAGGAAAATGTGCTCAACTTCATTAGTAATAACAGAAATGAAAACTAAAATGACAATGAAATGCCTCTAGAGAAACATTGACTGGATAACGTTTTTGAGACTTATCAGTTCCAGGTATCAGTGAGAATGGGAAACATGAGAAATGTTGACCCTGATGGTGGGAGTGTATAAATCTGATGCACATACACCAGTATGTAGCTGGTTCACCCATCTGGGTAAGAGGGCATAATTATGTACTTTGAAGACATACATGTCCCAACTAGAAGGACTACATCCTAGAGAAACTTCATATATGAATCATAATATACACAATGGTTTGTGGCATTATTAGTACAGTAATATAAACTGGAAACAAGCCATATGTTCATCCAAAACAGAGTGTTATAACTTTTGTGATGTATTTATATAATAGGATAGAGCAACATTCAAAATACAAAACAAAATAAAATGATAAAAAATTAGCTATTATACACAATCCACCCTACCACCCCCCTCCCCCTGCAAATGATGGTGGGGGTACTAAAGAATTGCTGAAACTGCTGTGAAAAAACTTGAAAGTATTCTTAGAATTAAAATTACTAAAAAGAAAATTATGAGAAAAGAAAAAAGATACCACAGCATTTAAAAAATGAGTTTTAGGCAAATAGATTACGTTTGTAAATTAATCTTTAAAAAACTCATTTTGGGGGCATATGCCCTGTCCATAATTACATACTCAGCAATTCTCTTTTTAGTCTTAACATTCTGTGGCTTAGAAACAAGAGAAACAGTTAAAATCTAAGGATTAACAAATAGTAAATAAAATTAAAGTTCTCTCAGTTGTTCATAATGAATCCTGAAATTACCTAGCCCTCATTCAAATCTTTTTATATTTCATTCCTTTGGAGGAGGATGGGATTTAATTTCTGAAAAACAAATCTATTGTAGCCAAAACACATTTTTAAAATGCAAAAGAATGAATAACTTTTAAGACTTTGAGTTCTTTCAGAATCATATTTGTGATTAAATTGAGCAATTTCAACCCACTGTTTTTTTAAAGAGAAAAAAATGTCTATATAATGCAAAAATTATGATTAGGGTGAACAATAAAAGATGTGACTGGAGAGATTAAAAGTTAAATGAACCTGCAGAAATCACAGCATGACAGCAAATTCCAGATGGCTGCGAAATCCCCAGAGTCCTTGAGGAGCTTTGAAAGGGCAATAGATTTTCATCCCTGTAAGTTTATAAAGGAAGAAAGAAATGTTTCTGAAAGCACACAGCTTCAAGGAATGATTGTTTTGAACTCGGTGTGGGGGCTTGGCCTAGTTCACGACCCAGTCATCCTAGAAGGCCACACCCAGGAAATCAGAGTGGTTCAAAGGAGAGTTTTCCCCTCTGCTCTCAATGTCAGTCATTTGTTTTGCACAAGTAACAGCTCTGAAATTAGGTCTTGGATTTTCTTAACTTTTTAGTAGAGGTTGTAGGAAAAAGTGGGATTGGATAATACAGGCAAGACTCTGGCAGCCCCATGTGAGACCAAAGATCCTGATGTATGGGAGACCCTGAGATTTCGGGTAGAGTATGCTTCTAGAAGGGGCTTCCATGGTGGCTCAGTGGTAAAGAATTCATGTGCAATTCGAGATATGTAAGAGACATGGGTTTGATCCCTGTGTCAGGAAGATCCCCTGGAGGAGGGCATGGCAACCCACTCCAGTGTTCCTGCCTGGAGGATCTCATGGACCGAGGAGCCTGGAGGGTTATAGTCCATAGAGTAGCAAAGAGTTGGACACAACTGAAGTGACTGAACACACACACACACACACACACACACACACACACACACACACACACGCTTCTAGAAATATCTTCATGGAAAATAATAAAGCTGTAGTATGATATAGTTGTAAGGCAGATGGTCTTTACAACAAGACTGACTGGTTTTGAATCTTGGATCCACCACTTTATTGGTTGTATGCTCCTTAAAAAAAAAAATGTATTTATTAGGCTGTGTCTGGTCTTTGTCAGGGTATGCAGGATTTTCTCAGCATTATGCAGGATCTTTGTTGAGGCAGAACAGACTCTGTAGTTGTGGGATGGGGGCTCAATTGCTTCACAGCATGTGGGATCTTAGTTCCCCAATCAGGGATGGAACCCACATTCCTCGCACTGTAGGGCAGAGTCTTAAACACTGGACCAGCAGGAAAATCCTAGGTGTATGCTCTTTCAGTGAAATTTTCTTGTGTTTTCAAAAGAAGTAATAATAATGCCTGTTTCAGGAGTTTTGTGAAGATTAAATGTAACATGACACTCATGAAACACCTGACACATTGTAAACCCTCAGATATGTATTAGTGCCAATTTATCTCCCTTTCTGTACACCTGTGTTTATACATGTGCTCCCTCACATTTTGTCTCTAAAGTTTCACTCTGGTGAAAAATAGCTTCTATACACAAATGGAAAATAAAATGCAACATACATATAATTTGCCTGAAACCCTCCCTGCCTGTAACTAACACATAGTGTGCACTTGTACACAAATAACACATGCTAGTGTCAGTTCACGAGCTCAAGAGCTAGTGTCATGGAAGTTCAGCTGCTCACCACTGAAAGTCAATAATTTGAGAGACAAGTGTCAATAGAAAGGAAAAATCAGAAAAGCTGGCAATCTGGGGATAAGGTGGATTCATGGAGAAGATCTTCAAGCTGGGAGAGATCAAGGGCAAGAAAAGGGGATGGCAAAGGATGAGATGGTTGGATGGCATCATCAACTCCATGGACATGAGTTTGAGCAGACTCTGGGAAATAGTGAAGGACAGGAAAACCTGGCGTGCTGCAGTCCATGGGGCTGCAAAGAGTCGGAAACAACTGAGCACCTGAACAACAACATATCGCAAGACGAACTCTGAAGATTCTCCTCAGCTATGGCAGTTTTTAAAGGTGAAAATAGGAGAAGAATGTCAGTGAATCACTGAGGCAGGAAGCTGGGCTCTGCATCACTCTCCACGGTGTGCAGATCAGCTGATTCTTTCTTCAGATGTTACCTTGCCAGCATGATCTGCCTGCAGAATTGTTAAGGGGGCTATTGGAAGTAGAGGGATAGTCATTTTTTAACTACTTAAATTCTTCATTCTCATGGCTTTTTATCTAAGAAAAGAATCAACAGGTTAGACAAGGTGCATTATGTTTTCAGGAGAACATAAGTCAGGTTAGGTTAAATTACCTAGTAGATCTCATTCTTATAATTGATTTCCTTTCAGGTTAGAGGAGAACAAAAATGGTCAAACAAGAAAAGGGCAAAAGAGCTGCTTTCATTAGGAATATAAGTTTTAACTATGCTGGAAAACAAGTGTTTTGCTATGTTACCTCTAAAAATATTCCTGATATCCTTACAGCAGTTCTACTCTATGCAGCTAGCAAATTCATTTTCCTTCTATCTGAGCCAGGCATTTTACAATTTTTCTCTTGCTTTTTATTGCTAACCCTATGTGGACCCCTCACTCAGCTAGTGACCTTGCTTAGTAATTCAGAGAAATAATCAATGTCACTTTATCTGTTCTCCCACTATCAATAAGCACACAAATATATATATACTGCCTTCTCCTCAATTAAAACACAGGAAATGCCTGTGTTATTGTTTAAGATAAACTTCACCAATTTTTAATGTGTCCTATCTCTTATCTCTGGAAGAATTCCACTCTAACAACTATCTCCCCCACATTCAAAATAATTATTCCTCCTCTGTACAGAATCATTCTCACCAGCTTTCAAATATGGGCAGTAACTTTCCTCTAAAATGTAAAATAAAATGAAACAAAATAAAAATACCCATGATCACACATATCTTGACATCACCATATTTTTCTGCTTCCTTTCAGAGCAAACTCCTTTGACATTTACTCTGCTTTCTCTCATGCTCCACATTTAATTCATAATAAAATTCTACCAGGATTAATTAAATATATATATCATGAGTCCAACCACTTTTCACCTCTTAACTTTTTCCAGTGTTACCATCTTAGGACCATCCACATCATTGTCTCTCTCCACAACCGTAATAACTTCATGGTCACTCTCCTTGCTTCTACATTGGTCCCTAGAACCTCTTTCTATACAGCTAATCATTTAAAAATTTAATTAGACCATATGACTTCCTTTTCATCAACCATCCAAAGGTTTCCCCTTGTTAGGTAGTTAGAATAGGAAAAAGGAATCCAGAATGGCAGTGGCTAAAAGACAAGGAAGGGAAAAGCCTGCAAAAATAGAACAAAGGAAGGTCCAAGAACTGGAGTGAGGACCTCAGGTAGAACAAACAGCATTCCTGGCTAGCCCAATTTACACAGGGCAGACCTAGGAGGAGGAAAAAACATAAAAAGAGGAGCCAAAGGACCGGGGATCTCTCTTGGTGAGGGCATGCAGACTCAAAAGATGCAAAGAGAAGAAAGAGAGAGAGAGAGAGAGAGAGAGAGAGAGAGAGCGAGCATGTAGGGTGGGGTGAGGGAGAGAGAGAGAGAAAGAGAGAGACCCCCAGTCCTTTGGCTCCTCTTTTTATGAATCCAGTGTTATATTTCTAGCACCTACTGCAATGCTTGGAAAACAGTAGGTAGAGGAAGAGGAAAGGCTATGGCATTAAATTCTAGGCTTTTCTGGATTAGACTCTTACCCCTTAAGCAGCCTCATTTCTTGATTTATCTCCTTGGTCTTTACACTCTCTGTCCACATTCACCTTCTCTTTCAGTCACATGTCTCAAGGATTTTTCTCACAGGCAATTTTCTCTGCCCAAAATCTTTAACTCTTTATACTCAGTTTTGTGTTTCAATATTATTTTCTCAGCATGGTATTTGCCTGGACCTAAAATATCTCCTCTTTTATCATCTTTATTGAAATATCCTATTATAGTTCCCCTACAATCTTATGAAAATTGTGACTGTATGTTTATTTGCATGATCATGTGTTATTATACATCCCTCTCCCTTACTAAACTGAAATCTTCTTGAAGGCAGGGGTTACATTGTTTTCATTGTTTTACTTATCTTTGTATTCCTAACATCTAGAATCATGCTTGACATTTAATAAACTTTCAGTATTACTCCAATAAAACTGTGCCTCCTTATGGCTCGTCACAAAGTGGTGTCATCTTCAAAAGCAATGATAAAAGTAATTAATGCTACAAGGCAATTGAAATCTTTACTGAAGTCTCTGAAAGAGGGACCATGTGGGCAGTTTCCTTTCATGAATATATCTGTCTCCTGATTCCTCAGAGCAGTCACTCCAAATGTCATCTCTCAGTATTTATCTATATGTCTGTCTATCTATCTATCATCTGTCTATCCACCTATCTATCTGTCTATCCACCTATCTATCTGTCTCCTCCATGTAATAAATTAGCTCCTCAAGGAAAGGATAAATTCAGTCTTTGGGGGATCATTTAAAATATTTTAATATTCCAATCACCATAAATAATGTCCATGAAACTTTCAGATAAATACAAAAATATCCTTATCAGCCATCAGGCAGTTCAGTGTTTAAATACTTAAAAGCAATTTTCCTTTTCACAAGTGGATTAATGGATGTATCAAAGAGGAAAAGAAAGGTTGCCTGCCATATCAGTAAACAAAGGATTTGAAACCATCAAGCCATCACATTTAAGTCCCCCAACTCTGAGTCCCATGGGAACTCAAGATAGAAACAGGGTGCCTGCCATCTAGCAGTCACCTGCCGCAGCCTCTCACAACAGTGAATACTGAAGAGATGAGGATGAGAAAGCCCAGGACACTGGTCCTGTGATCCACTGCCCTAAGATCGCTGATTTCAGATGAGCCCAGGCTCTTGCATCTTTTCATACAAAGAAAAATACTAAATTCTTTAACTTGATATGTCTGATTTTCTTTAAATAAATGTAATCTCTTGGAGTTATGACTACCTGGTCTTTGTTGCAAAAGCTCTTATGTATTCTCATTCTTCCAGATAGCTCTGGGAGATTGGCTTTTCATAACAGTCTTTCAGAGTTCTCTGAGGTACTGTGTCCCAGATTTAAGTCCTCCGTTTTGTCCATCAAATAAAACATAATTTTCAACTTTGATTCTATGCATATTTTTCAGATGAGAAACGATTGAATCAAGTTCTATATGTGACTTGGTGTACTGTAGTGGACAAGCATAGATTTCAAATCAGTCTATCTTGGCACAAATTCCTTCTGCAGTGCTTATTAATCAGTAAACATTAAGAGGTTAATTACCCTTTCTAAAAACTCATTGTTCTGGTCTGTAAAATAACAGTAAAAATACCATGCATGTAGGATTATGAAAATTACATACAATTCTATTAAATAACTAGCAAATTAGATAGAGAATAGTGAACCTCAACAAATACACTATGCTTTTTCTTTTAAAAAGCAAGTGAGTGAGTGAATGAGTGCTAGTCACTCAATCGTGTCTGACTTTCTGTAACCGCATAGACCGTAGCCCATCAGTCTCCTCTGTCTATTGGATTCTCCAGGCAAGAATACTGGAGTGGGTTGCCATGTCCCTCTCCAGGGGATCTTCTTCCTAACCCAAGGATCAAACCTGGGTCTCTTGCATTGCAGGCAGTTTCTTTACCATCTGAGCCATATAAATTTCAGCTTTTAATTTTTAATGCTGGGGGCTATTTCAATTTTAAAAATTTTTTGCATCAAACAGCTCACTCTAGCTTGAAAATGCAGTACCATGAAAACCACTTTTTCCTCTCTCTTGAAGGGCAGGTGAGACTCCTCACAGCTATTTTTTCATCACTAATTATAAATCACTTAGCATCTCTTTATCAAACGGCAAAAAAAAAAAAAAAAAGAAAATGAGGACAAACCTTTTCTAAAATTTCTGGGGAAAATGCTTTTCCACTTAATTGTGTTGTGTTCTTATACATCACATGAATTGGGAGATACTTTCTGGGATTTGATGAAAGACGCAGTATTATTTTCTTTCTCATTCATATTTTTATGCTTTAGCATCTAGGGAAAAAAAGACAACAAAATATCCAAGCGGTGTTTTTCCTCATAGTTGAGAACAGTTGGGCTGTGAGAGATAATAAGTACTTCGAGCAGGCTCAACACCGTGATTCACAGACTCCTTTGAACCTGAATTCAGTACTGATAGTACTATTTGGTATCTGAGATGACAGGTGATGGCTAATATTTTCTCTGTGGGAAAAAAAAAAAATCCTTAAGGAAACAAATTTTGCATGCTTAACAGTGAAATGTGGTACAACAACAATAAGAACCCAACCCATCTTATTCTTAAAATTTCAACAACAACAATAGATGAAAGATATGATGCCATAAAGTATATATTATAATATTTGTTGCAGTGATAGAAGGTGAACCACATGTTATTGTAAAAGAAAATCTAATTTACTGCCTGCTGCCTTCAATTTTGATTTGACAAATGTTCCCTCTTGTGCTCTATTTCAACTCTCTTCATTTATCTTTTGGCGCATGTACAGCAATGTCTCCTAAGGCAAATAAAAGAATCTTTCCACTTAATTTACTAAAAACGCTCATGTACTTTGGAGTTTACTATGCTCGTGTATTTTGGGCTTCCCAGGTGGCTCAGTAGTAAAAAATCCACCTACCAATGCAGGAGACTTGGCTTTGATTCCTGGTTGGAAAGACTATCAGGAGAAGGAAATGGCAACCTACTCCAATGTTCTTGCCTGGAATATTCTATGGATAGAGAAGCTTGGCAGGTTAGAGTCTTCAGGGTCACAAAGAGTTAGACGTGACTGAGAATGCACACAGGTGCAAATTTAAGAAAATCATTCTGTGAAGTATTTCTTTAGCAGTGTGAGAATGATCCTGACTTAGGGTTGAAGCTACTGGGGCTTCCCAAGCGGTGCTAGTGATAAAGGACCTGCCTGCCAATGCAGGACATACAGGGGACATGGATTCTATCCCTGGGTCAGAAAGCTCCCCTGGAGGAGGGCACCACAACCCACTCCAGTATTCTTGACTGGAGAATCCCATGGATATTGGAGCCTGGTAAGCTACAGTCCACGGAGTCACAGAAAGTCAGACATGACTGAAGCTACCTGGCATGCATGCCCGAAGCTACTGATAGCATCTCTGTTTGTGTGACAAGAAGCAAGCCTACCAAAGCTTGTCTTAAGTTTCCATAAATATTCATCAGATAATTAAGTGATCCATGTTAAATTTATTTAAACAATTGCATGAAGTTAAAGTATTTAATTATCCATCTTAGTTGAATTGAATATGAAAGCAAAAGTTTTCTACAGGATATAGTTATTTTATAATTTATGTTTAAAATCAAAAGAAAACTCTTAGAACAAAATAAAAATGTTAATTCTGTTTATTCACTCACTCCTAGACAATTATCATAGAAAAATTCAAAGTATCATATGAAGGAATATCTTTAAAATTAAATCTTAAAATTTTTAAATAATCACAATGACTTCATTTACAAAGGAAAGGGGGTATATATTAATCTATGTCTATGGCTGATTGTTCTGTGTATTCTTGCCACCTTTTCTTAATATCTTCTGCTTCTGTTAGGTCCATACCATTTCTGCCCTTTATTGTGCCCATATTTGCACAAAATTTTCCCTTGGAATCTCTAATTTTCTTGAAGAGATCTCTAGTCTTTCCCATTCTATTGTTTTCCTCTGTTTCTTTTTGCCGATCACTGAGGAAGGCTTTCTTTTCTCTCCTTGCTATTCTTTGGAACTCTGCATTCAAATGGGTATATTTTTTCCTTTTCTGCTTTGCCTTTAGCCTCTCTTATTTTCACAGCTCTTTGTAAGGCCTCCTCAGACAAACATTTTGCCTTTTTGCATTTCTTTTTCTTGGGGATGGCCTTGATCACTGCCTCCTGTATAGTGTCACAAACTTCTGTCCATAGTTCTTCAGGCACTCTGTCTATCAGATCTAATCACCTGTCACTTCCACTGTATAATCATAAGGGATTTGACTTAGGTCACACCTGAATGGTCTAGTGGTTTTCCCTACTTTCTCCAATTAAAGTCTGAATTTGGCAATAAGGAGTTCATGATCTGAACTGATCTCAGCTCCCAGAAATTTAGTAAACTAAACAGTGGCCACAGGACTGGAAAAGGTCAGTTTTTGTTCAAATTCCAAAGAAAGGCAATGTCAAAGAATGCTCAAACTACTGCACAGTTGCACTCATCTCACATGCTAGCAAAGTTATGCTTAAAATTCTCCAAGCCAGGCTTCAACAGTACATGAAAGGTGAACTTCCAGATGTTCAAGCTGGATTTGGAAAAGCCAGAGGAGCGAGATCAAATTGTCAACATCTGTTGGATCACTGAAAAAGTGAGAGAGTTCCAGAAACACACCAACTTCTGCTTTATATATGCCAAAGTTTTTGACTATGTGGATCACAACAAACTATGGAAAATTCTTAAAGAGATGGGAATACTAGACAACCTGACCTGCCTCCTGAGAAATCTGTATGCAGGTCAAGAAGCAACAGTTAGAACTGGACATGGAACAACAGACGGGTTCTAAATTGGGAAAGGAGTACATCAAGGCTGTAGATTGTCACCCTGCTTATTTAACCTACATGCAGAGTACATCATGAGAAATGCTGGACTGGATGAAGCACAAGCTGAAATCAAGATTGCTGGGAGAAATATCAATAACCTCAGATATGCAGATGACACCATCCATGTGGCAGAAAGCAAAGAAGAACTAAAGAACCTCTTCATGTAAGTGAAAGAGAAGAGTGAAAAAGTTGGCTTAAAACTCAAGATTCAAAAAAAAAAAAAAAAAAAAAACACCTCAACATTCAGAAAAGTAAGATCATGGCATCTGGTCCCTTCATTTCATGGCAAAGAAATGGGGAAACAATGGAAACAGTGACAAATTTTACTTTTGTGGGCTCCAAAATCAGTGAAGATGGTGATTGCAGCCATGAAATTAACACACTTACTCCTTGAAAGAAAAGTTATGACCAACCTAGACTGCATATTAAAAAGCAGAGACATTACTTTGCCAACAAAGGTATGTCTAGTCAAAGGTATGGTTTTTCCAGTAGTCATGTATGGATGTAAGAGTTGAACTATAAAGAAAACTGAGCGCCAAAGATACTTTTGAACTGTGGTGTTGGGGAAGACTCTTGAGAGTCCTTTGGACAGCAAGGAGAGCCAACCTATCAATCTTAAAGGAAATCAGTTCTGAATATTCACTGGACGGACTGAAACTCCAATACTCCAATACTCTCAAGCTGAAACTCCAATATTTTGGCCACCTGATGTGAAGAACAGACTCATTGACTCATTGGAAAAGACCCTGTCACTGGGAATGATTGAAGGCAGGAGGAGAAGGGGATGACAGAGGATGAGATGGTTGGATGGCATGTCTGACTCAATGCACATGAGTTTGAGTAAGCTCCAGGAGTTGGAGCTTACTCCCGGTCCATCGACCGGGAAGCCTGGCCTGCTGCAGTCTTGGGGTCACAAAGTATTGGACACAATTCAGCAACTGAACTGAACTGAACGCCTGATGTGTGTCGTTTATGTCAGAAACCAACACAGTACTGTAAAACAACTATACTCCAATTAAAAATTAAGGAAGATTTTCAGCCAAACTTTGTCATATGAAATAAATTTGTTCATTGCCATTCTCTCCAAAAGTTCCAACAAAAAGGCAGCAAAATAATAAAAGGGTTATATTCTCTAACACATAGAGAACAGAGAGGGTAAGAAAGGAGGTTACAGTAATCAACCACATTTTAGTAAGATGGAAATTGTATGGATAAGTGCTACTGACTTTTAAGTTAGAAAGTGCTAAAATCTCAATGACAAGTGAAGAGAAAGCTTAATTCAATGTAAAGCATGGAATTCAAGAAGAGATTGGGAGTTGGTAGTATGTACCTCTGCTGGACTTGCCAGGTAAAATAGAAAACTCTCAGTTAAATCTGGAAATTTTGACTATCGGATGCATTTAGGTGTCCCAAGCAATGTACAGGGCATACATACTCAAAAAGTACATTTACTGTTTTTTCTGAAATTCACATTGAGTCATACTTATTCTAAAAAAGTTATTGTTCTCAAATTTAAATGTAGCTAAGAATTCTCTAATTTTGTATACTAAACCTTTCAAACTGAGAGTGGGTACAAAGTGCTTCTATATATGGATTAGTTGAAAATGGTATAAGAGGAAGTGCCATATCTAGATCTCCTCCCTAACCCATAGAGAATAAGACATCTCCCGAAGCCCAGTAGGCAATGTGTTTTTGCTCCCTAGATAAAATGGGCCAGAGACACTGGGTTTAGGGACAGGTACTCTGTACAGCAAATGAAGGTAATTTTGAAAACACTGGTATAAAGTGAAAGCCTAGATAAGGAAGACTAGCATTCTTCCCCCACTCAGGTTACAGATTCTAGAGACAGAATTACTTATCCTCACCTGCCATCCAGCCAGAGATTAGAGAAATATTTTAGGAGTAGGCCGAAGAGAAAAAGTCTGTTTGTTTTTCTCTTCATACTCATGTTTGAAAGTTATCAAGCAAAATGACCCAGCTCTCTTCCTGGAACCACTCCACAAGTTCAACCCAAGGTCATAGGCATTCATAATAGATTTTCAGTGTCTGCTTTAGAAATAAGAAAGACTGCCAAATGACGATCCATTCATTCCACAAAATGCACTATTATAGACACTGAGATGCCTCAGTAAACAAAAGATCAAGAAATATTTGACAAAACTTCCTAATGTGGAAGGAAGGACCAGAACAGAAGAAAAAAGATAACAAAGAATAAACAGTAAGAAAAACTATAGTTAATAAACTCAGAGAAAGAGGAAAATATTTTTCCCCTAACCTGAAAACAGCTTCTTTTTCAAAATAAGCATTTAGATGATAATGAAAGACCTTTGGAAATTAAAATAATAATACTATTATTACAGATTCAAAAATTATTATAAAGATGACAATAAAGTTGAGAAAACACATATAAAAGAATAAAAATCAGAAAATAAGAGAGAAATGATTGAAAATTAGAGACAGCAGTTAATACAACAATTAAAACAATAAGTTTCAGAAAGGGAAAATAAAAAGAAAAATGGAGCTGAGGAAATTATTTTTATTTATTTATTTATTTAGTTGAGGAAATTATTTTTAAAATACAAAAAAAAAATTCCACAACTAAGGAATATGAGTTTTCATATTGAAATGTGTGCAAAATGTTCAGCATAATAGATACACACACACAAAACTTCACGTTTGTGAGATACAAAACAGTAGAAAGAAAAGGAATATCTTAAAATCTTCAAAAGTTTACATCCTCAAATGAATAACCAGAATGGGATAGCAACTTCTCAATAGCAACACAAGTTGCTATAACAGAAATGAGTAATACCTTAAAAAAATCTCAGAAAAATTTATTTGCAACGGAGACTTCTAAATCTAGCGAACTAACCAATCAACGGTGAAAGTAAATAGAATGCGTTTTCAGATTAGCAAGATCTGAAAAAACTTATCTGTAAAGCATCAATTCTCAGCAATAAATGTAAGAGAATTTATCTCTTCCACAGAAAAGACAATAGTCAGCGAACATGGGGGGAAAATAGCACTATAAACCTATTATATGATAACTGCTATTTTTTAATCAGAACAGAGAATGAATTGCATAAAGAATTGAAAATGGTTTCCTCTGAAGCTTGGGATATAAGTGTGTTATGTATTGAGTTTTTATTTTGGGCTTTTGAATACTCTGTCTTTTTAAACTATGTACAGACAATACTTTGGTAAACATAAAAGTTAAACAAAATAAAAATTCCACAGAGGACTACAGGATCGAATTACCCCTCTTAACAAAATAAGGAATAAGAATAAACTTTACATAAATGGGAGCCATAGAATTCCAATCATCTTTTGGAATTGATTTGTGCACTTTGGATAAAACATTTGTTTAACGGTGACTTTAATTACTAGAACAAAATAATACCAATAAAGCAATGTTAGAAAAGCACAAAGATTCACATAAACTCTAAAACAAAAAGTCAATAAAACATATTTCCTGAAGGTATACAATTTACCACACTTTTTAAATCTATACCCAACTCATTCAGCAGCATGAGTGAATTGCAGGCAGATTCTTTTACCAGCTGAGCCATAAGGGAAGCCTGCTATGAGATGGCACAGGCTACTAAATACCTTTATATGGATTTAAGTTCTTTGGTTCCATACTTGGTAAAATAATTTTGACAGTGAATTGCAGGTTTAATGATTAAAATAGAAGTGACTTCTAGTGCAATGATGAAGAGGTAATTAATTGTGAGTCCTACCAAAGAAATCAAGCAGGAAACTGCTGAATCTATTTTAAAAAGAAGAGCAAGATAGAAGTGATATCAAGGACTAAGACAGTGTTATGCTTCCTTTATTACCCTGAAGTAGTAATTACTTGAAAAGACACACCAATCTAGAGCAAACCCCAATTAACGCCAGCCTCAGATGGCTTCTATCCCTCTTCATATGCCATCACTTGAATCAGCTATAGTGGGAGTTGGATCATGCTAAATGAGTAAAATTATTTATATCAAATATTTCTGGTATAGGAGCTTCCTTGGTGGTCCAGTGGTTAAGACTTCACCTTCCAGGGTAAGGGGTGGGAGTTTGATTCCTGATCCAGGGGCTAAGACCCCGTATACCTCATGGCCAAAAAACCAGAACATAAAACAGAAACAATATTGTAACAAATTCAATAGAGATTTTTTTAAATGTCCACCTCAAAAAAATCTTAAAAAATGAAACAATATTTCTGGTATATATGTCAAAAGAAATAGTACCCAGTAAAACAGCTCCTTGGTCAGCTTCTTTGGTAAAGTTTTGCCCAGATTCATTATTCCTCTCTGTTTGATTCATACATTTTCTTTACCTTGTCAGTAATATGGTAACAGGAAGTGTGGCCCTCTTGAACACTGGGGAAATTGCCAAATCATCGGTATCCTTATCCTGCTTCTTCTTATACAAAAGAAGCAGGGTGATAACTTGTGGATGAAACAACCCTTTGTCTGCAGTGTGTCTACACGCAAAGCAGAAAGTATAGAGAGATATAGGTGGGAGTCTATGCCAGGCGGGAGTCAAACAAGAGGAAGATTAGGAGATTAGCAGTATGGAGGAGTGGACAAGAGACCCAAAAGTGAGAACGGAGCTACTCTTTAGCACACAGTGTTAATTATTTAGTCATATTTTAAAAATAATAAATAGTGCCTGTCATGCAAACATTCAGCATCTCTATTAGAAAATTCTCATTAATCTGGAAATTATTTCTAGGTTTTTCTATTCAGCCACTTAAAAAATACTCATTATGGACTTCCCTGGTAGCCCAGTAAATGAGAATCTTCCTGCCAACGCAGAGGACACCGGTTCAATCCCTGGCCTGGGAAGATTCCAGATGCTGCACGGCAACTAGCCCTGTGTGCTACAACCTCTGAAGCCCATCCCCCAGAGCTTGTGCTCCACAAAAAGAGAAGCCACTGCAATGAGAAGCCCACACAGCACAACTAGATAGTAACCTCCACTCACTGTAACAGAAAAAGTCCTCACTGGGCAACAAAGAATCAGTGCAGTCAATCATTTCAGTTGCTCAGTAGTGTCTGACTTCTTGCAACACCATGGACTGCAGCACGCCAGGCTTCCCCATCCATCTCCAACTCCTGGAGCTTGCTCAAACTCATGCCCATTGAGTCAGTGACGCCATCCAACCTTCTCATCCTCTGTCATCCCTTTCTCCTCCTGCCTTTCCCAGCATCAGGGTCTTTTCCAATGAGTCAGTTCTTCGCATCAGGTGGCCAAAGTATTGGAGCTTCATCTTCAATATGAGCCTGCCAATGAATATGCAGGACTTATTTTCCTTAGGATTGACTTGTTTGATCTCCTTGCAGTCCAAGGGACTCTTAAGAGTCTTCTCCAACATTACAGTTTGAAAGCATCAGTTCTTTGATGCTCAGCTTTCTATACCATCCAACTCTCACATCCATACATGTCTACAGGAAAAATCATAGCTTTGACAAGATGGACCTTTGTTGGCAAAGTAATGTTTCTGCTTTTTAAAGTGCTATCTAGGTTGGCCATAACTTTTCTACCAGTGAGCAAGCAGTCACCATCTGCACTGATTTTGGAACCCACAAAAGTAAAGTCTGTCACTGTTTCCATTGTTTCCCCATCTATTTGCCATGAAGTGATGGGACAAGATGCCATGTTCTTAGTTTTCTGAATGCTGAGTGTTTTTTTTTTTTTTTTTTTTTTATTAGTTGGAGGCTAATTTCTTCAAAACATTGCAGTGGGTTTTGTCATACATTGACATGAATCAGCCATGGATTTACATGTATTCCCCATCCCATCCCCCCTCCACCTCCCTCTCCACCTGATTCCTCTCGGTCTTCCCAGTGCACCAGGCCCGAGCACTTGTCTCATGCATCCAACCTGAGCTGGTGATCTGTTTCACTATAGATAATATACATGCTGTTCTCTCGAAACATCCCACCCTCGCCTTCTCCCTCAGAGTCCAAAAATCTGTTCTGTACATATGTGTTAGTATGCTGTAATGTTCTTTATCTTTCTGGCTTACTTCACTCTGTATAAAGGGCTCCAGTTTCATCCATCTCATTAGAACTGATTCAAATGAATTCTTTTTAATGACTGAGTAATATGCCATGGTGTATATGTACCACAGCTTCCTTATCCATTCGTGTGCTGATGGGCATCTAGGTTGCTTCCATGTCCTGGCTATTATAAACAGTGCTGTGATGAACATTGGGGTGCACGTGTCTCTTTCAGATCTGGTTTCCTCGGTGTGTATGCCCAGAAGTGGTATTGCTGGGTCATATGGCAGTTCTGTTTCCAGTTTTTTAAGAAATCTCCTGCTGAGTTTTAAGCCAACTTTTCCACTCTTCTCTTTCCCTTTTATCAAGAGGCTCTTCAATTCTTCTTTGCTTTCTGTCATAAAGGTGGTGTCATCTGCATATCTGAGGTTATTGATATTTCTCCTGGCAATCTTGATCTCAGCTTGTGCTTTATCCAGCCCAGCATTTCACATGATGTACTCTGCATATAAGTTAAATAAGCAGTGTGGCAATATACTGCCTTGACATACTCCTTTCCCAATCTTAAGCCAGTACATTGTTCCAGTGCAGATAAAAATAAATAAATAAATGAAACAAAATTAAATATATATATATATATAGAGAGAGAGAGAAGTATTCATTTAAAAGTACTTATCAACCTCTCATTATGTACCAGGTATTTTTATAGGAATGAAAACATTTTATAAGGACAAAATTGTGTACTGAAAGGGTGTGCTGTATTTCGGTGAAACTTACATCCTAACAGGGGGTCAAGGATGTTGACAATAAATCAAAATTAAGGAAGAATTAGATTATGTAAGATGAAGATAAATACAGAAACAAAACCAGTTAAAGCAAAAGGATATTTCAATAATTAAAATATGTTGGTGGTGTGGCCTAGGATAAAGGTAGTGGTTAGAAGACCATAGTAGGGTGGTTGTATGATTGCAAAAAATTTAAGAAAAGCAACTCTCTAATTAGATTGTTATTCATTTTCTGTATTCAATGAAAGTATTTTGGATGAATTCATGTTGACCTTGACAGTGTCTAGGATGAGTTGAAATTGACATTAAAAAGTGTAGGTCATTTTTTTCCTATTTTTTTAATGTTGCCATGAACACATCTATAATCATATAATTTGCTTAGACCTTTTACAAATGGACTTTTTAGCCTGTCTACTGAGAGCTCCTAATCTCCTATAAAGCAATATCTCTAAAACTTGTCTGTTTTTACCAGTTATTTGGCTTGCTCATTAATACAGTAGATTTCTGAGCCTCACTACAGATGCAATGAATCAGAATCTGTATATACATGTCAAAACATTTTTTAATAAACAACCCAGGAAATTTGCACATACCTGAAAGTTAGCCAGTTACTCATTTGATAATGTGGTAAGATATAATGAACAAATTCTCATTCATTCAGTTTGTGTTCTTATATATTTAGAAATCTAAGTACAAGGAAAATCAAATTATTTCTTTCTAGTCTTACCATCCTCTATACACTTATTTATAACCAGGTGATAAAGATCATTAAAGATAAGTTCCAACGCCCATCATTTTCATTGGCCTCTTCCAGCACTTTGTATTTCATTCTCTGATTATCTCAAGCACCACGTAAGCCCATTGTCTCATCAAACACAAGGGATCCTTGTTTGCCTGCATAGTAAGTCACTTCAGTCACGTTTCACTCTACAACCCCATGGACTGTAGCCTGGCAGTCCCTCTGTCCTTGGGATTCTCCAGATAAGAATGCCAGAGTGGGTTGCCATTTCTTTCTCCAGGGGATCTTCCCAACCTAGGGATTGAACCGGCATCTGTTATGTCTCCTGCTTTGGCAGGTGGGTTACTACTAATGCCACCTGGAAGCCCTAAGGAATTCCTGTTTACTGTTTCTTTTAAAGACTGAGTCTCTGGTGGCTCAGTAGTAAAGAATCCACCTGCAATGCAAGAGCTGCAGAAGACACAAATTTGATCCCTCAGTTGGGAAGATCTCCTGGAGGAGGGCATGGCAACGCATTCCAGTATTCTTGCCTGGAGAATCCCATGGACAGAGGAGTATGATGGACCACAGTCTATG
The DNA here is from genome assembly GCF_963930625.1 of Muntiacus reevesi. NCBI lineage: Eukaryota > Metazoa > Chordata > Mammalia > Artiodactyla > Cervidae > Muntiacus > Muntiacus reevesi. The sequence goes on along the minus strand of NC_089256.1, from coordinate 3,530,154 downwards.
GGGTCACAAAATGATTTAGCATGCACACATGCTCTTGTAAAATAGAAACGAGAAAACTTCCATAGTGAACCAGTGGTTAAGAATCCTTGCCTACCAGTGCAGGGTCATGGGTTTTACCCCTGGTCCTGGAAAATCCCACATGCTATGAGACAACTAAGCCTGGGTGCTGCAACTACTGAAGCCGGTGCACCCAGTGCAATGAGAAGCCAGGACACTGCAACCAGAGAAGAGTTCCTGCTGGATGCTACTAGAGAAAGCCAAAAGTGAAAGTGAAAGTTGCTAAGTCGTCTCTGGCTCGTTGCGACCCCATGGACTATACAGTCCGTGGAATTCTCTAGGCCAGAATACTGGAGTGGATGGATAGCCTTTCCCTTCTTCAGGGGATCTTCCCAACCCAGGGATTGAACCCAAGTCCGTTGCAGGCAGATTCTTTACCAGCTGAACCACAAGGGAAGCCCAGGGAAAGCCCAAGTGGAGTAACAAAAACCCAGCACAATCAAAAATAAATAACTAAAAATTTTTAAAAGAAACCAGAGGTGAGGCTCACGATAACCAAGCCAAGATTCCAAGCCAAGTTCTTTTAATACCTGATATAAATCACACAACTGCAATTATTTTAAACCAACTATCACTTCTTGATTTAAAGGTTTACTTATTTGCCTTTTATTTAGACAAAAATGAAATTTTGTTATTTAAAAGGAAAATATTTAAACATCTGAATATTTGCACTTAATATTCTTCACTTTTGTTTTTGATTTGTTTTTTGACTGTTACTACTACAACCACACAGCTGTTATGACCACAGCTACTATTGCTGTACACACACACAAATTCACAGAAATTTTATATATCAGATTATCAAGATATCGTTTAGTATCATACAATTGTGCTATAAAATATGAAAGAATAAGTTTGCCTGTTTAGACTCAGATGCTTTGATGAATTTTAAATACATAATTGGTCTAATTGCTTTAAAATATTTAATGTAGTCTTTCCATATATGTTTTCATATTTGTAAAGTAGCTGGTGGTTTTTCTTGTAAAATGAAAGTGTTGTAAAATTACTTTCATGATAAATGAAATCCTATAGTGATTTCTATTTTACAATTTCACTAGAGACTTAAAGTCAAGTATTAGCTCAATCTCTGTTGTCATCCTGTGACAGATACACACACAATCAAGGACGCATACACACTCACACTAGCTGGCAGATTATTGAGAATGCAATTTTTCTGACTTAGAAGATAAAGCAAACTAAGAGGACCTTAAGGTCAATCACAGGTGTTTCGGGAACCCTTGTGGACAGCACAGTGAGTAAATGCAGGCTTGGCAATCAATAAATATTTGATAACAAATGAATTCAGGTCTATGTTCTTGCCTGAAAATTAAAATGAATTCTTCACCATGTGCTTGAATAAAAAGAAGTTTAATTACACACTTGATCACAAATTTGGCTTCAATAGTTTTTAGACTCTAAAATACAATAACCAGATCAATTTATCATCAGACCATTTCGTGACTGGTTTAGAACTAATGGCTTCTTCCAAGGTAAATCTTCAGATTAAAAAATAATCTATTTACAGGCATCAAGCTGACATTCAATTTCAGTTCCTATAGAAACACATTAGAGAAAATGGGTGTTTTTTAAAGAATTGTTTTCCCTGACATGTGTTGTAGTGTGATATTTGCACTGCCATCTCTTCTCATTATGGATTGCATTGATTATACAGCAGGAGTGTCAGAGTAACAGAGTGGTTTATTCCTCCATGAAACCATAGCACAAATGAGGTAGTCTAGCTTACCTCATTGGTCCTTATTGCCTAAGAACATTTTTCTCAAATAAAATCCAATCAACCTTTCCTGTTTCAGATTTAACCATACTTTTGAAAAACAAACAAGCAAAGGTCACTTCAGGGACTTTGATTAATGAATTGTGGAGATTGAAAATTAAGGGATTGATGTGTCCTGGTCAAATAATGCACTAGCAGAAAGTTTGTACAAAATCAGACAATCCAAAGTTCTATCAGTGCATTCGGGCTCTATTTAACCTAGTAATACTTAAAGACTTTCTTAAATAAGTCAGAATGTCAAAACAATAAGACTTTTGCAATTTTTATATGAAAAAACTATTGGTAGGATTTTTTTTTTTAAGACAAGACAATAAATACTGATCCTAAAGGAAAATTTTGGTATGTTTGACTCTGTTGTAACATCAAAAGACATCATGCAGAGAAAAACAATAAAAGCTGCAGAATAGGAGAAGAGTTTAGCATCACATACAACAGACAAAAATTTTATGTTTAGCTTATACAAAAAGCTCTTACCAATTGACAAGAAAAAATAGGAAAACATAACAGTTTTCACAAAAGAGGATAAAAAGAATATCTAAGTGGCCAAAATGTATAAGACCATGAAATATATATTAAAGCAACAGTATAATACTGCTAATATCCAAAGAACAGTTATAAACAAAAAACACTGAGAAGATGAAGCACCAAAGGATGCAGCCCAAGGGAGGTTCTTATATATTTCTAGAGGCAGAGAAATTTTAAAGTTTGGCATTATCTACTAAAGATGAACATACACAACTACTCTTACTCAGCAACTCTGTACCTAAGTATATAATCAATGAAAATGTGTATGCTTATACATCAAGAGATATTTACAAGAATAATAACAGCTCCATTATTTGTAATAGACAAAAATTGGGAGCTACTAAGATAATTATCAATAATAGAAAGGGATAATGTATGCATGTAATAGAATAGTGCATAAAAATAAACTACAGCATGGATGAATCTCATAAACACAATGATTAAGAAGCTCAAATACAAAACAGTACATACTATATAATCCCAGTTTGGAGATTTCTATCCAAAACACAACAAATTAAGCATTAGGTTTTGCAATGCATTTAACAACATGCAATAGTTAAAAAAAAAAGGAAGAAAAGTGGAGAAAATTAATTGTCCTTGCAGTTATTAATTTTTTAGATGGTGTGGAGGAAGCTGTGGTGGATAACCTCAAAAGGACTGGTGACTTCTCTATCTTGACCTGACTGTTAGTTGTGGGATAGTCTCTTCATAATAATTTCTTAAACCTTATAATTGTCTCATTTGTCTCATGGAATGCTCTGTTATATGTTATTTCACAACAGATATATTAAAAATATGCAAATGTCTAATACATATATTTTAAAACAATTGTCATTAATTATTGAAACAATACTAAGTTGGTAAATTATCAATTTGTGTATTGCATTTATTAAAAGCTAAATTCTGCGTAATACTGGAGATTGTATGCTGTTGTTGAGTCACTAAGTCGTCTCCAACTTTTTGCGACTCCATGATCTGCAGCAAGCCAGGTATTCCTGTCCTTCACTGTCTCCTGAAGTTTGCTCAGACTCATGTCCATTGAGTCAGTGATGTCATCCATCCATCTCATTCTGTCTCTACCCTTCGCCACTTGTCCTCAATCTTTCCCAGCATCAGAGTCTTTTCCAATGAGTATGAGAGATTCAGTATCATCAAGTACTGTTGGTGAATATGCTGATCAAAAAAATTGGGGGAAATAATTTAACCATCCATACTAGGTACTTTTGTATATCAGTTTTAATCATTCTCATTCTAGTAATCTCCTTAAATTAATCCAAAATGAGGAGGGAAAAATGTATACAAAATGTACTAATCATTGTATTATTTATAGAAGCAGATTTGGAAACCAAATGGCCAATAATAGGAAATATTTGAATTAATTAAATTGGCAATTGGATTTTTAAATATATTTTGAATATTGTGTGTGTGTTAGTTGCTCAATTGTGTCTGACTTCTTGCAACCCCATGGACTGTAACTAGCCAGGCTTCTCTGTCCATGGAATTCTCCAGGCAAGAATAGCAGAGTGAGTTGCCATTTCCTTCTCCAGGGGATCTTCCTGACCCAGGGACCGAACCTGGTCTCCTGCATTGCAGGCAGATTCTTTACTGTCTGAGCAACTGGAGGGAAAAGAAGTCCATTTTGACTGCTATGTATAGAAAATAGGTAGATAACAGGAAAAGTAGCTTGAAGCAAATATTTTGGATATACTTTCACAATAAAAAACATATGAATATTATTTCATTTCTTCCCCTTTTTCTAGCTTCTTCCATAGAAAATCAAGAACATTTGTGCTTGGAAGAAAACATGTTTTTTTTTTTTTTTTTTAATTGTGTACCTATGTTGAAAGAGTGAATTTGAGATATAAAGTGGATTAGTGGGATCAGAATACTACTTATATTCAGTTTAAAACTACATTTTCATATAATGTATTTCCTGGTACTGGTTGATAATATGGTCTAAGTAGTGGGAACACAGAGAACAAAATAATTGCATCAAATTCTATTTAATCTGTTTTCAGCAGAGCCTTTGTTCCACACCAAACAATTTTCTAAGGGAGAAAAAAAAAAGCATTTTCTCTAAGCAGACAGATCAAATCTTGGAGTAGCATCATTATTTCTTTCCATTGTTACCAGAAAATTTAGGGCAAAACTGTATCTCTCTATTCCTAATGCTTCATCTAGTATTTACCACATTTTATTCACATGGCAAATAAGGAATTAGACTCCTAAGCAGCTTTTTCCATATACTTACTTTTAAGCTCAACCTATCTTCAGAGTTATCATATGTTATCAGTGTACTGCAGTGACTTGCACATTTTTCATAGAATTTTTCTGTGTTTAAATGACACATAGATTTGTTCTCAGCATTAGACAATGCTTCTTTTCAAAGTTTACTTTAATGAATACATATTTGAAGGTACATTGCTCATACACACACACATGCACACAATACATGCACATTATATACATGTACAATTTACATGTATACATGCCCATATTTATGTAGAACTATTTCTGGTATTGTTACTACAATTAACCACATAAGACACATCTATTATCTATTATCTATATATATACACAAATATGTTTTAATGATAAAGTAGGAAAATGCAGTGAGGATGTCGCTTATTTTTCGTTATTCCCCAAAGGTGATTATCTCAAACCCTAAACCACAAATTTAACCACCCACAACTTTACCATGCTTACTTTGCAAAGGAGAGCTATTTTTAATAGTCATTTAATCTTTTCTTGAATCCAGTCACAATATTTCCATATCCTCTCGGAACTGAAAAGTCTACAATTTCATCACATAATGTACTTGGGAGAGGAGAGGAACTTATTTTATAATTACTTTAAGTCTAATCTAGATTAATTAGGTTTGTAGAATAAAATTATTATTCCGTGTAATGTCTGAGCTTATGCGTTGTCCTCTGGTAGCGATAAAAACAGGCAAATGAGCTTGTAGCTCCTTAATAAATATTAAAGAACTTTCTTATCAGGATAAAAGAGTTGTAAATGCAAATTCTGAATTAGCATTAACTTATTCCATTTCCCCTCCTGATGATATCCAGCTACTTTAAAATAAATTTTAATCAAATGTATGGTGTTTCTTTAGTGGTGACATTTTTTTTATGATAAGTATCATTTACTTTCATGAAAAACAACTCTATTTCAAAGTTAATGATATAAAAGTTTTTAGTAAATGTAAACAGAGTACCTATTATGCTTAAGGAGGCGCTAATCTAGAATTTAAAAAAAAATAAAAGCATAATTCTTGTTCTCAAAAAATAGTCAGTATACGATGAACTCAAATGAGAAGTGGACGTTGAATGCTATTTGAAAATTAATGAATGTATAGTACTTTTTTCCTTCGGGTGTTCAATATCATATGCAATACCATATTATCATTAAGAAAACTGTCTACTCACCATTTTTAATGAACACTGTGTTTAGATTTGGAGAAGGAAATGACAGCCCACTCTGGTATTCTTGCCTGGAGAATCCCAGGGACGGAGGAGCCGGGTGGGCTGCCGTCTATGGGGTCGCACAGAGTCGGACACGACCGAAGTGACTTAGCAGCAGCAGCAGCTGCGTGTTTAGATTAAACTCTGCCACACATTTCATAAGAACATAAAGAATGGTAGTAGAAACTTGTATAGAGGGTTAGCCATGTGTAAGGCAATGCTTTAAGCTCTTTACAGGCACTATGCCACTTAATCCAATGAAATAGTTATTGCAATCATCCAATTTTCCGTTGAAGAAAAGGAGTGAAGGTTATAGAACCTTCAGAAATTTACTTTAACATTTTAACTTAAAAATTCAAGCAGCCTGATTCCAGAACCAACTCTGAAGCACATCAAGTACTCTTTACCTTCTAGTATAATAACTCTTCAAGTTCATTAACTTGCAGTTTAACACTGGGATAAGTATTAATCCCAATATTTCATGTGTGTACATATTTTTAAAATTTTTTTAAATAGCAAAGATTTACTGTACAGCACAGAGAACAATACTCAGTAGTTTGTAATAACATATAATGAAATAAGCTGTTAAAAAAATAAACAAAAAGCCTTTAAGTCACTATACTGTATACCTGAAACCAGCAAAGCACTGTAAATCAGCTGCACGTGTACATGGTGAGTTGCTTCGGTCATGTCCGACTCCTTGAGACCCTATGCCTGAGCCCACCAGTCTCCTCTGTCCATGGGATTCTCCAGCCAAGAGTACTGGATTCCCTGCCCTCCTCCAGGGGATCTTCCCGACTCAGGGATCAAACTGCTGTCTTCTGCATCTCCTGCATTGCAGATGGGTTCTTTACCCACCGAGCCACCTGGGAAGCCCCAACTGTAGTTCAATATGAGAAAAAAAAAATTATGGAACTTACATACCAAGATCTATCATGATATTACATAAATTGGCCAAGCAAAAACTGGACAATTATTTAGTATAAAGATCTTGCAGAAAATATAACTCTATAAACAGCCTCATCAATGATAATGCTGCTTAAGTAATTAAAAAGGAAACTATCTGGGGCTTCCCTGGTGACACAGTGGTAAAGAGACTACCCGTCAATGCAGGAGACACAGGTTCAACTCCTGGTGAGGAAGCTACCACATGCCATGGAGCAAGAAAGCCCATGCACCAGAATTGCTGAGCCTGTGCTCTAGAGACCAGGAGCCACAACTGCTGACCCCACATGCCTCAACTACTGAAGCCTGCAAGCCCTAAACCTGTGCTCTGCAACACAAGAAGCCACCGCAGTGAGAAGCCCACTCACCACAACTAAAGAGTATTCCCTGCTCACCGCAACTAGAGAAAGGTCGGTGTAGCAACAAAGAGCTAGCACTGCAAAAAATAAACAAATGCATAAAATGATCAAAAAAAGAAAATTATCTTAAAATGCTTTATTAAATAATCATATAATTTTCCTGATTAATTTTCTGTAAGTCCAATCTGATAACTAACACTGTAACATGAAGCACCCTTGTTGCTAGTTAGCTTGCCTTGTTGTAAAATTTTATGCTAGCATATACGGTTATACAATATCAATAACTAATAGAATGCGGTAAATATTATGGTAATATTATAGACTCTGAAATACTAGAAATCTTCATACTATGATGTATCTTAGGAAGTATCACTGGATTTTACAAATCAGGAAATAATTGCTTCTAGACATTTCAAATCATATTTATCTTAGTTTTTAAACATGTAAATTCTAAAAATACATCATATCAAGAGTGTCTGATAAAGACTTTTTACACTATCCAGTTCTGCTAATATTCCTTAAATGCATCCTGACAATAATGACATTACTGGGTAGAGGAGGGGGGTTTGGGGGCCAGCCTCTGAGACAGTCAGTGATGAGAGGCTGCACTTCAGTGTGATTCGTTACAATTAGAACTTAGTTATGGACTAATATGCCTATCTCTGGCATCTTTCCTCACATTTAAATTATTGTTCCATTTTTTCCCCTAAAATCTTTCTTTCTGCTATCTCTAGTTCCCATAGAAGCCATCGATCTAAACACTCATTTATTTTGCTCTCTTTCGTTCGACTATTGTAACATAAGAGATTATATTCAGTAAACTACCTTCTAGAGAAGAAAAATCAAAATGCAAACAAAGATGAGTTTGCCAAGTTTAAATTTTAGGTCTCTAAAGAAACCACGTGACTTTATCATTGGTTGCCCAAATCACTCTTTCTTTCTTTTCCCAAAGGAACATGATTCTTCATACATTTCGTTTTCCCAAATGGGCATCTTAGCTTTTAAAATATCAATGATATAGCTCACAGTTTCAAATGATGCAGCCCTATGGACTAAGGACACAGCAATGATAAAGTTTGCTTCCCACACTGTAACTACGCCAAGTTGATGGAACACTGCTGTGTGTTTGGCCATTTCTGCCTAATGTCATTACAAATATTTCTGACTTCAATCTCTGTCATTGGTAGATATGCTTCATACTCAGTACTTCAACCTGGCACCATGGCACCATCCCTCCAGGGTACACTCCTCAGATATCACTGCCTTGGAGGCAGAGGGGCCTCCATGTTTTAAGAAGCCAGGGAAATTCTATTGAAAAACTGTAATATTTCCAACATGAAAGTTTAAAACTTTAGTTATGAAGTGGTGCATCATTTTAGAATGATTTAGATCTAATTAGATAATTTTTTAAATCATATCTTTTGTTTGTCACAGGTGGAAATAATTTTTTTTAAAGTGTGATTTTGTTTTTGCAGTTGAAGAAACAACAATTTGTTACTTTCCACTGTTAATCAGAAATATAAAATGCTTTATTACTTGTAAAATTTAAGATATGTTAATTTGGACTAAAGAATCTCTAACATATTTTGCAGGTTTAAAACCCAGGACAATGAATTTATTAACATCATTAGCAAATATGTATTATTATGACTTAAGGGGAAACAATCTATGATCATTGGAAATCTGCAATCGCTTTTTATATCTGGTTCTAATACAATATGAACACAATTAAATAAAAGTTTGACTTCAATTAACTCTAAAATTGTGATCACTCCAAAAATATTAACTACAGTCAAAAAAAATTCCACTTAAGATCACACGTTTCTTAAAAACTGACTATTACTTTACTAAGGTTAGAGATCTGAGGCAGGGTGGCTTAAACAATAGAAATGTATTTTCTTACAGTTATGAGGTTAGAACTCTACAGTCAAGAAGTCAGCAGATTTGATCTTTTCTGATGCCTCTTTTTAAAACAATCTTTTATATATATGTTTGTGTGTGTGTATATGATTTATTTGGGTGTGTTGGATCTAAGTTGAGTTATGTGGGTCATTCATAGCAGCATGCAGGTTCTCCAGGTAAGGCTCATGGGTTTAGTTTTCCTGTGGCATGTGGGATCTTAACTCCTTGACCAGGGATTGAACTCATGTCTCTTGAATTTCAAGGTGGATTCTTAACCAATGGACCGCCAGGGAAGTCCCTGAAACCTCTCTTTATCTTGTAGATGGCCCCCTACTTGGGTTGTCCTCACATGGTTTTTCTTTGTGTGTGCACAACCCTTATGTTTTTGTGTGCCCAAATTTATTTTTCTTCAGTTCGGTTCAGTTCAGTCGCTCAGTCGCTCTTTGCGACCCCATGAATCGCAGCACACCAGGCCTCCCTGTCTATCACAAACCCCAGGAGTTTACTCAAACTCATGCCCATCAAGTCGGTAATGCCATCCAGCCATTTCATCCTCTGTCGTCCCCTTCTCCTCCTACCCCCAATGTCATCCCCTTCTCCTCCTGCCCCCAATCCCTCCCAGCATCAGGGTCTTTTCCAATGAGTCAACTCTTCGCATGAGGTGGCCAAAGTATTGGAGTTTCAGCTTCAGCATCAGTCAATCCAATGAACACCCAGGACTGATCTCCTTTAGGATGGACTGACTGGATCTCCTTGCAGCCCAAGGGACTCTCAAGAGTCTTCTCCAACATCATAGTTCAAAAGCATCAATTTTTCAGTGCTCAGCTTTCTTCACAGTCCAACTCTCACATCCATACATGACCAATGGAAAAACCACAGCCATGACTAGATGGACCATTGTTGGCAAAGTAACGTCTCTGCTTTTTAATATGCTATCTAGGTTGGTCATAACTTTCCTTCCAAGAAGTAAGCGTCTTTTAGTTTTATGGCTGCAGTCCCCAACTGAAGTGATTTTGGAACCTGAAAAAATAAAGTCTGATACTGTTTCCACTGTCTCCCCATCTATTTCCCATGAAGTGATGGGACCAGATGCCATGATCTTAGTTTTCTGGATGTTGAGCTTTAAGCCAACTTTTTCACTCTCCTCTTTCATTTTCATCAAGAAGCTTTTTAGTTCCTCTTCACTTTCTGCCATAAGCGTGGTGTCATCTGCATAGCTGAGGTTGTTGATATTTCTCCCAGAAATCTTGATTCTAGCTTGTACTTCTTCCAGCCCAGCATTTCTCATGATGTACTCTGCATATGAGTTAAATAAGCAGGGTGACAATATACAGCCTTGATGTACTCCTTTTCCTATTTGGAACCAGTCTGTTGTTCCATGTCCAGTTCTAACTGTTGCTTCCCGACCTGCATACAGGTTTTTCAAGAGGCAGGTCAGATGGTCTGGTATTCCCACCTCTTTCAGAATTTTCCACAGTTTATTGTGATTCACACAGTCGAAGGCTTTGGCATAGTCAATAAAGCAGAAATAGTTGTTTTCTTTCTGGAACTCTCTTGCTTATTCAATGATCCAGCAGATACTGGCAATTTGATCTCTGGTTCCTCTGCCTTTTCTAAAACCAGCTTGAACATCTGGAAGTTCTTGGTTCACGTATTGCTGAAGCCTGGCTTGGGGAATTTTGAGCATTATTTTACTAGTGTGTGAGATGAGTGCAATTGTGCAGTAGTTTGAGCATTCTTTGGCATTGCCTTTCTTTGCGATTGGAATGAAAACTGACCTTCTCCAGTTTTGTGGCTACTGTTGAGATTTCCAAATTTGCTGGCCTATTGAGTGCAGCACTTTCACAGCATCATCTTTCAGGATTGAAATAGCTCAACTGGAATTCTATCACATCCACTAGCTTTGTTCGTAGTGATGCTTTCTAAGGCCCACTTGACTTCACATTCCAGGATATCTGGCTCTAGGTGAGTGATGACACCATTGTGATTATCTGGGTCATGAAGATCTTTTTGTACAGTTCTCCTGTGTATTCTTACCACCTCTTCTTACAAGAACACAAATTGTATTGGATTAGTTTCCACTCTAATGCCCTCACTCTGACCTAATCCCCCCTTTTAAATGTGCCACCTCCATGTACAGTCACAATCAGAGGTACTGGGTGGTAAGACTTCAAAATGTATGAATCTGAGAGGGGCACAATTCAGCCCACAATACTGACTTTTGTTAGCATGATAAAGAGAGAACTGTTATAAGAAACTGAGTTAGTTTGTCTGACTAAAAACTGCAAAATTTTTTATTTATTTATTTATTTTATTTTTTACTAGTTGGACGCTAATTACTTCACAACATTGCAGTGGGTTTTGTCATACATTGATATGAATCAGCCATGGAGTTACACGTATTCCCCATCCCGATCCCCCCTCCCACCTCCCTCTCCACCCGATTCCTCTAGGTCCTCCCAGTGCACCAGGCCCGAGCACTTGTCTCATGCATCCAACCTGGGCTGGTGATCTGTTTCACCATAGAAAATATACATGCTGTTCTTTCAAAACATCCCACCCTCACCTTCTCCCACAGAGTTCAAAAGTCTGTTCTGTACATCTGTGTCTCTTTTTCTGTTTTGCATATAGGGTTATCATTACCATCCTTCTAAATTCCATATGTATGCATTAGTATGCTGTAATGGCCTATCTTTTTGGCTTACTTCACTCTGTATAATGGGCTCCAGTTTCATCCATCTCATTAGAACTGATTCAAATGAATTCTTTTTAACGGCTGAGTAATATTCCATGGTGTATATGTACCACAGCTTCCTTATCCATTCATCTGCTGATGGGCATCTAGGTTGCTTCCATGTCCTGGCTATTATAAACAGTGCTGCGATGAACATTGGGGTGCATGTGTCTCTTTCAGATCTGGTTTCCTCACTGTGTATGCCCAGAAGTGGGATTGCTGGGTCATATGACAGTTCTATTTCCAGTTTTTTAAAGAAATCTCCACACTGTTTTCCATCGTGGCTATACTAGTTTGCATTCCCACCAACAGTGTAAGAGGCTTCCCTTTTCTCCACACCCTCTCCAGCATTTACTGCTTGTAGACTTTTGGATAGCAGCCATCCTGACTGGCATGTAATGGTACCTCATTGTGGTTTTGATTTGCATGTCTCTGATAATGAGTGATATTGAGCATCTTTTCATGTGTTTGTTAGCCATCTGTATGTCTTCTTTGGAGAAATGTCTGTTTAGTTCTTTGGCCAATTTTTTGATTGGGTCATTTATTTTTCTGGAATTGAGCTGCAGGAGTTGCTTGTATATTTTTGAGATTAATCCTTTGTCTGTTTCTTCATTTGCTATTATTTTCTCCCAATCTGATGGCTGTCTTTTCACCTTACTTATAGTTTCCTTTGTTGTGCAAAAGCTTTTAAGTTTCATTCGGTCCCATTTGTTTATTTTTGCTTTTATTTCCAATATTCTGGGAGGTGGATCATAGAGGATCTTGCTGTGATTTATGTCGGAGAGTGTTTAAGATATTTTTGTTTGTTTGTTTGTTTGCTTTAAATTATGCTTCTACAGCCTTTTAGTGAATGACTTCCTATTTTTCTAATTTCCTCTTCCCACTATATTAATTAACATTACAGACTGCTTTTACTCAGATGGTTAATTTGTTCTAAACTGGAAGATTATACCCTTTGTTGTTTTGTTTTTTAGTCACTGTCATGTCCTACTCTTTGTGACCGCATAGACCACCAGCTTCCTCCAACCATAGGATTTCCTAGACAAGAATATTGGAGTGGATTGTCATTTCCTTCTTCCTTCCAGGGGATTTTCCCAACCCAGGAGAAGAACCTGCTTCTCCTGCATTGCAGGTAGATCCTTCACAACTCAGCCATCAGGGAGGTCCTAGCTTATATTCTTTAGAGTTCTGTCTTTACATAGAGCTTATACTCTCTAGTTCTACATATAAAGATGGAACTCTCTAAACCTTGCAAAGCTTTTATATATAACTGATTTTTAAAATGCAGCCCATATGTAGCAGTATATTGAAAACTGTCTACGTATGTCTCTGGGTCTTTGAAATTTTAATACTTTTCTACGACCTAAAAATTACACTCGCTTCAGCAGCACATATACTATACCACCAAAAAATTAGAACTTTAGGGGGAAATTATATTAAGTAAACAAGTTAAATTTTCACAGAGATGATACATCTCAGTTTCTTTTTATAGCTCTTAAATCATTTAATTTGCAGTAAAACTTACTTGAAGGCAATTTGCCAATATCTATTAAAATCTAATGTCTAATAACATGCCTTTCACGTCAGTCTCAAAGTGATGTTTCAGCTACCTTAAAATTGTAAGTTTAATAGAAGGAATTTTGAATTTTAAATGTGTATTTTGTAGTTGTCTCTATTTTCTAATCATTCTAAAATTATATTTGCAAACAAACATTTCAAAATACCCTGCTGTACTCTTTATTATAGATAGTTCTTAACAAAATAACAAAAAGAAAAGATTCAGAAAAAGCAGGATACTTCAGATATTCTGGACTTTAGTTAAGTCTATTATAAAGCCCACTATAAAGTTAGAGGCAATAAATGCAATTACCAGTAGAAAATCAGTTGTAAGAGATAAGATATTTAAGAGAAAGCAAAATATATCCTTGGAAACTATTCTTATTGACACATAGGAGGTGCTCAATAAATAGTTCTTTGAATAAATGAATGCATATCACAGTCCTCCAATGAAGTCTTTGCCATCTCTGTCATAAATTCATTCTTAGTGATCAGAGGTCAGGTATTTCTAATCAATATCTGGAGGAAATTCGACCTACAGATGCCTTAACCATACATATCCAAACTGTATCTCAAATTTCTTATATGCAATGACCTTTTTCTTTTCCTTTAGCTCAGGCACACTTTGCTTGGCTTGATCCTTGATCTTATTACTAGAAAGTGCATTACTTTAAACCCCCATCTCAAAGGACGAATTCTTTTCCCAATCAAATTATTTTAAGACAACACCTTGAGTTGACAATAATTTTTCCTTGCCTTTAAAAGCTTAATTCATGCCTTTAAAAACAATTCATATTCTTCTGGAAAATTCTTATCTTTATATGTAACCTACATTTTCCTTTTCTTTGCTAATGGTCTGTGTGTGTGTTTAGTCATTCAGTCCTGTCCAACTCTTCACTATCCCATGGACTCACCAGGCTCCTTTGTCCATGGAATTTTCCAGACAAGAATACTGAAATGGGTTGCCATTTCCCACCTCCACCCAGTGACTGAAACTGTGTCTCCTGCATCTCTTGCATTGACAGGTGGATTCTTTACCACTGAGCCATCTGGGAAGCCTACTAGCTAAATATTAACAAATAAATAAAAATTTAATTGGTATCACTATTACTTATCATTTACAAAGTTATATCCTCATTTCTGAAGTAAATATTTACTAAAATACTTTCTGTTCACAATTCCATGCACCCTCACAACTCCAGTGTCAACTGATGATCTCATTCATACTGTATAGTAAAAATTGGAGTTATTAGATACAAACACCATTATCTTCCTATCACAAATATTACAACTTACCCAAATCCTCATTTTTACAATAGTTTGCTCATATTCAGGGATATCCAAAACCAACCCCTCCACATGTGTCCAAAATCCCTCTACCTTTACTTTCAAGCTTATCAGCTCTATCTCCTGCATCATCACTTTATTATTCTATATTATGTTAGTACTTTATATCAGTTCATTCCCATGAGCTTCTAAACCTAGTCTTCTTACAATGCAAACAAACCAAATTCTTTTCTAGAAGACAAGTCACCTCCAGCTACCATCACATTTCCCTACATGCTACTGTCTTTGCAGACATTAAGAAGAATGTGTTCATTTTCCATGTTTTTATTGGCTTAAAGAAAATTAGTCCATTTTATTTTGAAATGTTTACTTTTACATGTTACAAACATAGCATAAAGTAAAATACTACAGACGACCTTTCCCTGTATCAGCCCACTTTTTCCTTATATGGGCTCTTTTTCACTCTTTCCTCAGAGGTCAGAGCAGTTTTCATTTAACATTTGTCTATATATATATCTTAATCCCATCATTTTATATTATAAATTTAGAATTAAGTGAGGCCATAATGCACATAGTTTTATGTTATTTTGATTCTTTATTTATTTAAAAAGAATACTGGGCATTAGTTCCTGCCAGAGTATATAAATTTACATTGTTTATATTAGCAACTACAGTTTTACTTGATCACTTTCATGTAGACAGATAGTTTTAAATTTACTGGTATTATGAATAACATGGTAACAAAATGTTTTTATTTACTTGATTACTTATATATGAACATTTTCATTCAGTTAACACTGGAATTAGCAAGCAGTAAGCAAATATTGTAAGTTTAATTAAAAGTATTACTTTTTTCAAAGACTTTTAGGTATCTCTATTGGGTGCATAGTGACTCTTCAAAATTTTTTCTCCAAATTCTAATTGAACTGTGAATATGAACTTATTTAGAAATAGATTCCTTGAAGACATAATTAAGTTGAGGATCTTGAGATGAGATTATCCTGTGTTTATAGTGGGCTCCAAATCCAGTGACAATTGTTCCTACAAGAGAAAAGAGAGGTACATTTGACATATAAAAGCCATTTGAAGATGGAGGCAGAGATTGGAGTCACACAGGGACAAGCCAAGGAATATTTGATTCCATCAAATCAGCAAAAGAAGTGAAAACATTCTCCTCTAGACCCTCAGAGGGCATACCTCCTTGAAGATACCTTTTTTTTTTTTTTTTTTTGACTTCAAGCCTCTACCACCATGATAGAAGAGATCTCTGTTGTTTTAAGCCAACAAGTTTGTGGCAGTTTGACATTTCATCCTCATAAAATTAATACAATAGTATCTTTCACATATAGTATTCAAATATAACAGCAGTGCATTTTCAAAAACTTAAAATCAGATTAAGAAAACACATAGTGTGAATACTATTGTTCTCTCCATTTTTGACATTTTTATACTGAAACATTAAACCTACACAAAAATTTTAAGAGAAATGACAGTGAACTTCATATGCCCTTTAACTAGATTCACCAATTGTCATCTTTTTGCCATATTTTATTTATCCCTCTCTTAATTTTTTTTCCCTGAATCATTGGAGAGTAGTTTACAGACATAATGAGGCTTCACCTTTACATACTTCAGTGCATTTCCAGAGAATGATAACACTGACATTTTGGAAGAGTGCAGAATAGTTCTTTTGTAAAATGTCCCTCAGTTTGGAGTTGTCTGATTGTTTCTCCTGATTAAACAAAAGTTTTAGAATTTGACCGGAATAGTAAATAATATTATGTTTTTCTCAGTACATAACATCATAAGTCATCAAGTACCCCACAGAAAGGAGCTGAGGGAAGCAAATACCAGATTTTTTTTTTTAATTTTACTAGATTTGTTATTAGTGTCATCATCCCAGTGCCCTAGCCCCAACCCTTCTACCACTAGCTCTAAATATAAAAAAATAAATAACTCTTCCAACCTCTTGTCAAGGGAAGGGGCCACTCCAAAGAAATTGATCTCAGACTCTAGAGTTACTTCAAGTAAAATAAATGGTCGTCTCATTCCCTGGATGGACTTCTGCCATACAACAAACTGACTGTTCCTCCTAGATTAACAAAAACAACAACGACAACAAAAAAAAAAAAAAAAAAAGGAGAGAGAAAAGCAATGGTAATTCTATGTTAAAAGCAGGATGCAGTAGACCAGCGGATCCCAACCAGGTATGATGTTTTGTCAGAATTTCCTGTGGGTTAAGTGAATGTCAAGAAAGATAGCCAAATCAACGGAGCCTGTTGGCACCAAAAATGTGTGTGTTAAGTCGCTTCACTCACGTCCAGCTCTTTGTGATCCTATGGATTGTAGCTCACCAGGCTCCTCTGTCCATGGGATTCTCCAGCAAGAATACTGGAGAGGATCATCATGGCCTCCTCCAGGGGATTGTCCCAACCCAGAAATCAAACCCGTGTCTATTACGGCTCCTGCATAGTTGGATTCTTTACCACTAGTGTCACCTGGGAAGTCCCTGGCATTAAAAATAATGACCGGTAAATGAGGAGTCTCTGGAGGCAAAGTCAGTGCTGCCTGCTAAATTGAAATCTCTTCACTTAGAGGAGCCTTCCACAAATGCCTCAATTCCTCACATCCAGGGCATTACTGATAGCCACCACAGCCAGAGAAATATCAGGAACAGAGGATTGAGATTATAAACCCAAATAACTAAAAATAAATCAACCAACAAACGAAAGTCTAAATTCTCAGATACCTTTTCCCTGCCCAAATATAAGAAAAACAAAATGTAATGGAAGAATGACACATGGAAGAAAGCAGAGAGATTATCCACTTCTCAACTTCAAGTATTTTTTAATTAATTAATTTATTTTAATTGGTGGCTTATTACTTTACAATATTGTAGTGGGTTTTGCCATACATTGACCAGAATCGGTCATGGGTGTACATGTATCCCTCATCCTGAACCCCCCTCCCCGCCTTCTCCCCATCCCATCCCTCAGGCTCATCCCAGTGCACAGGCCCTGAGCTCCCTGTCTCATGCATCGAACCTGTACTGGGAATCTGTTTCACATATGGTAATATACATGTTTCAATGCTATTCTCTCAAATCATCCCACCCTCATCTTCTCCCACAGAGTCCAAAAATCTGTTCTTTATATCTGTGTCTCTCTTGTTGTCTTGAATATAGGGTCATTGTTACCATCTTTCTAAATTCCATATATATGCTTTAATATATTGGATTGGTGTTTTTCTTTATGACTTACTTCACTCTCTGTAATAGGCTCCAGTTTCATCTACCTCATTAAAACTGATTCAGATGCATTCTTTTTAATAGCTGAGTAATATTCCATTGTGTATATGTACCACAGCTTTCTTATCCATTCATCTGCTGATGGACATCTAGGTTGCTTCCATGTATTAGCTATTGTAAACAGTGCTGCAATGAATATTGGGGTACATGTGTGTCTTTCAATTTGGTTTCCTCAGTGTGTATGCCCAGAAGTGGAATTGCTGGGTTGTATGGCAGTTCTAGTTCCAGTTTTTTAAAGAATCTCCGCACTATTCTCCATAGTGGCTGTACTAGTTTGCATTCCCACCAACAGTGTAAGAGGGTTCCCTTTTCTCCACACACTCTCCAGCATTTATTTTTTGTAGACTTTTTGAAAGCAGCCATTCTGACAGCATGAGATGATACCCATTGTGGATTTGATTTGCATTTCTCTGATAATGAGTAATGTTGAGCATCTTTTCATGTGTTTGTTAGCCATCTGCATGTCTTCTTTGGAAAAATATATGTTTAGTTATTTGACCTATTTTTTGATTGGACAAATGTCTGTTTAGTTCTTTGGCCCAATTTTGATTCGGTCGTATATTTTTCTGGGATTGAGTTGCATGAGCTGCTTTTATATTTTTGAGATTAATTCCTTGTCAATTGCTTCATTTGCTATTATGTTCTCCCTTTGTGAAGGCTGTCTTTTCACCTTGCTTATAGTTTCCTTTGTTGTGCAAAAGCGTTTAAGTTTAATTAGGTCCCATTTGTTTATTTTTGCTTTTATTTCCTTTACTCTGGGAGATGGTTCATAGAGGATCATGCTGTGATTTATGTCAGAGTGTTTTGCCTATGTTTTTTCTCTAGGAGTTCTATAGTTTTTGGTCTTATGTTTAGATCTTTAATCCATTTTGAGTTTATTTTTGTGTATGGTGTTAGAAAATGTTCTAGTTTCATTCTTTCACAGGTGGTTGACCAGTTTTTCCGGCACCACTTGTTAAAGAGATTGTCTTTTTTCCATTGTATATTCTTGCCTCCTTTGTCAAAGATAAGGTGTCCATAGGTTCATGGATTTATCTCTGGGCTTTCTATTTTGTTCCACTGATCTATATTTCTGTCTTTGTGCCAGTACCATACTGTCTTGATGACTGTGACTTTGTAGTAGAGCCTGAAGTCAGGCAGGTTGATTCCTCCAGTTCCATTCTTCTTTCTCGAGATTGCTTTGGCTATTCAAGGTTTTTTGTAGTTCCAAAAAATTATGAAATTATTTTTTCTAGTTTTGTGAAAAATACCGTTGGTAGCTTGATAGGGATTGCATTGAATCTATAGATTGCTTTGGGTAGTTTACTCATTTTCATTTTATCAATTCTTCTGATCCATAAACATGGCATATTTCTCCATCTATTTGTGTCATCGTTGATTTATTTAATCAGTGTTTTACAGTTTTCTATATATAGGTCTTTTATTCCTTTAGGTAGATTTGTCCCTTAGTATTTTATTCTTTTTGTTGCAGTGGTGAATGATATTGTTTCCTTAATTTTTCTTTTTGTTTTCTCATTGTTAGTGTATAGAAATGCAAAGAATTTCTCTATGTTAATTTTATATCCTGCAACTTTTCTATATTCATTGATTAGCTCTAGTAATTTTCTAGTGGTGTCTTTAGGGTTTTCTATGTAGAGGATCATGTCATCTGCAAACAGTGAGAGTTTTACTTCTTCTTTTCCAATCTGGATTTATTTTATTTATTTTTCTTTTCTGATTGTTGTGGATAAATATTCCAAAACTATGTTGAATAGTAATGGTGAGAGTGGGCACCCTTCTCTTTTTCCTGAATTTAGGGGAAATGCTTTCAATTTTTCACTATTGAGGATAATGTTTTCTGTAGGTTTATCACATGTGGCTTTTATTATGTTGAGGTATGTTCCTTCTATGCCTGGTTTCTGGAGGGTTTTTATCATAAATGGATGTTGAATTTTGTCAAAGGCTTTCTCTGCATCTATTGAGATAATCATATGGTTTTTATCTTTCAACTTGTTCATATGGTGTATCACATTGTTTGATTTGCAAATAGTGAAAAATCCTTGCATCCCTGGGATAAAGTCCACTTGGTCATGAGGTATGATCTTTTTAATATGTTGTTGGATTCTGATTGCTAGAATTTTGTTAAGGATTTTTGCATCTATGTTCATCAGTGATATTGGACTGTAGTTTCCTTCTTTTGTGGCATTTTTGTCAGGTTTTGGGATTAGGGTGATGGTAGCCTCCTAGAATGAGTTTGGCAGTTTACCTTCCTCTGCAATTTTCTGGAAGAGTTTGAGTAGGATAGGTGTTAGCTCTTCTCTAAATTTTTGGTAGAATTCAGCTGTGAAGCCATCTGGTCCTGGACTTTGTTTGCTGGCAGATTTTTTATTACAGTTTCAATTTCTGGGCTTGTATGGGTCTGTTAAGATCTTCTATTTCTTCCTGGTTCAGTTTTGGAAGGTTATACTTTTCTAAGACTTCGTCCATTCTTTCCAAGTTGTTCATTTTATTGGCTTATAGTTGCTGATAGTAGTCTCTTATGATCCTTTGTATTTCAGTGTTGTCTGTTATGATTTCTCCATTTTCATTTCTAATTTTGTTGATCTGATTCTTCTCCCTTTTTTTATTGATGAATTTGGCTAATGGTTTGTCTATTTTATGTATCTTTTAGTTTTATTTTTGCTGTAGTCTCCTTTGTTTCTTTTTCATTTATTTCTGCCCTAATTTTTATGATTTCTTTCCTTCTACTAACCCTGAGTTTTTTCATTTCCTCTTTTTCTAGTTGTCTTAGGTGTACAGTTAGGTTATTTATTTGATTTTTCTCTTGTTCCTTGAGATAAGCCTGTAATGCTATGAACCTTCCCTTAGCACTACTTTTACTGAATCTCAGACGTTTTGCGTTGCCATGTTTTCATTTTCATTCATTTCTACGCATATTTTGATTTCTTTTTTGATTTCTTCTGTGATTTGTTGGTTATTCAGAAGCATGTTGTTTAGCCTCCATGTTTGTATTTTAATAATGTTTTTTTTTCCCCTGTAGTTGACATCTAAGCTTACCACATTTTGATCAGAAAAGATGCCTGAAAGGATTTCATGTTTTTTTAATTTACCAAAGCTAGATTTATGGCCCAGGATGTGATCTATCCTGGAGAATGTTACATGTGCACTTGAGGAAAA
Source organism: Muntiacus reevesi (assembly GCF_963930625.1). Taxonomy (NCBI): domain Eukaryota; kingdom Metazoa; phylum Chordata; class Mammalia; order Artiodactyla; family Cervidae; genus Muntiacus; species Muntiacus reevesi. Next base: position 3,509,069 of record NC_089256.1, on the reverse strand, counting down.
GGTGAAATTCATTTTTTGGGGGTGAAATGTCCTATAGATATCAATTAGGTCTAACTGGTCCATTGTATCATTTAAAGTTTGTGTTTCCTTGCTAATTTTCTGTTTAGTTGATCTATCCATAGGTGTGAATGGGGTATTAAGCTCCCATTATTACTGTGCTACTGTTAATTTAGCGTTTCATACTTGTTAGCAATTGTCTTACATATTGTGATGCCCCTATATTGGGTGCATATATATTTATATTTGTTATATCTTCTTGGGTTGATCCTTTGATCATTATGTAGTGTCCTTCTTTGTCTCTTTTCACAGCCTTTATTTCAAAGTCTATTTTGTCTGATATGAGTACTGCTACTCCTGCTTTCTTTTGGTCTCCATTTATGTGAAATCAACTTCAAGTATCAATAACTTGCTCTGAATCCTGGTTTGTGCTGGGAGATGTTATGGGCTGGAGCTGAAACTGAATATGACATGAAAGTTTCAGATAGCATAGAATTAGTGATAATGGAATATGTAACAATAAATGAAGACATCTCCCCAAAATGTTAAGGGACATATAGAACAGGAGAACAGAAGGATCTTTACTGTTGTGATTAAAGAAAACAAACTTGCTTTATGTTCCTATCCTACTGAGTTTAGACTATTAAATGCAATGGTTACATTTGTTATTGAGATTCCCTTTCAGCTTTCTAAAACTGTTTTTTTTTTTTTTTTCTATCTGCTTTAAGGTGTGTCTGATGATGATGCAGAAAGTTTCAAAGGCTGCTAAGTGTGAATCATAAATCAATATTCCTTCTGAGGTTCAAGAATCCATGATCTTTGTGGCTCAAAGCCCCACTCAGGTTCTACCAGATCTTTTTGGCTGAAGGTTCACATCTCTTTCCTCTCCTCTCTCTCTCTGTCCTTCTCCCTCTCTTTGTTTCTCTTTCTCTCAATCCCCCAGACAAGAACCTCTGTTTCTCATAGTTCAGTTTAGCTAAAACAAAAGAATGAGGAGAGTATGGAGAAAAGAATCATGAGAGTACAGAGAAAAAAATGAAGAAAGTAGAGAAAAGTACATGAACTTGACATGCATATGGGTTGAAATGGTTTATCATTCAAGAATGTGCTGATTACTATTCTACAACCAATCACCAACTTCATTGCTCCAGGACCCACCAGTTATTTTCATCACGTGTGTTTGTGTTTCAAACATTGTGGAACCATTTTAAGCATTTTGAAAGTTTTTTCTGCTGGGTTTTGGGTTGAGATTTTTTATATCAGGGCAATTCCATCTTTTAGAGATCCTTGAAAATTGGTATTTTAACTCCTAGCACTTTTCTCTCTCTCTCTCTCTCTTTTTAAGGTACTATTAGGTTCAGGTCAGTTCACTTCAGTCACTCAGTCGTGCCCGACTATCTGCGATCCCATGAATTGCAGCATGCCAGGCCTCCCTGTCCATCCCCAACTCCCAGAGTTTACTCAAACTCATGTCCATCGAGTCGGTGATGCCATCCAGCCATCTCATCCTCTGTCGTCACCTTCTCCTCCTGCCCTCAATCCCTCCCAGCATCAGGGTCTTTTCAAATGAGTCAACTCTTTGCATCAGGTGGCCAAAGTATTGGAGTTTCAGCTTCAGCATCAGTCAATCCAATGAACACCCAGGACTGATCTCCTTTAGGATGGACTGGTTGAATCTCCTTGCAGTCCAAGTGACTCTCAAGAGTCTTCTCCAACACCACAGTTCAAAAGCATCAATTTCTCTGTGCCAAGTCCAACTCTCACATCCATACATGACCACTGGAAAAACCATGGCCTTGACTAGATGGATCTTTGTTGGCAAAGTAATGTCTCTGCTTTCTAATATGCTGTCTAGGTTGGTCATAACTTTCCTTCCAAGGAGTAAGTGTCTTTTAATTTCATGGTTGCAATCCTCATCTGCAGTGATTTTGGAGTCCAAAAAAATAAAGTCTAACACTGTTTCCACTGTTTCCTCATCTATTTGCCATGAAGTGATGGGACCAGATGCCATGATCTTAGTTTTCTGGATGTTGAGCTTTAAGCCAACTTTTTCACTCTCCTCTTTCACTTTCATCAAGAGGCTTTTTAGTTCTTCTTTGCTTTCTGCCACAAGGTTGGTGTCATCTGCATAGCTGAGGTTATTGATATTTCTCCCAGCTGTCTTGATTCCAGCTTGTGCTTCTTCTAGCCTAGAATTTCTCATGATGTACACTGCATGTAAGTTAAATAAGCAGGGTGACAATATACAGCCTTGACGTACTCCTTTTCCTATTTGGAACCAGTGTGTTGTTCCATGTCCAGTTCTAACTCTTGCTTCCTGACCTGCATATAGGTTTCTCAAGAGGCAGGTCAGGTGGCCTGGTTATACAGTCTTAAATACACACACGCACACACACACACACACACACACACACATACACACACACACCACACATATGTTTAAAAGTATATTTCTAACCATTTGTAAATTCAATAGTAAAATTTAAATTAAATCATGTCAATGGGCCAACATTCCCCACCGTACTTGGGACCACATCCAATTGTCATTCTTAGGCCCGCAAAGCCAAGTAGAGCTGATTTCTCTTTTTCATACTTCGTCTTACACTGCATACCCCAATCCTCTATAGAACACAAACCGATAGAGTACTGAAAGTTAGAATGTACTGAAGTGGTATTAGTTGAGGAGAGAAAGAATCAGCCATGGAGCTGGCCCGCTCCATCCCTTAAGGGATTTTATTTTGACCCCCATATGAATAGACCACAAAAAAAAAAAAAAAAAAAAAGAGGATGATGAAGGGTAATGAACATCTGAAAAGGCATGTAAAGAAAATTGACACATCATAAGATAATGCCCCAAAGCAAAGAAAGTCCATAAGTATAATAAACAAGGTGAAAGATATGAAGACAATGCTAAAAGTTAGAAGAATATAAACTATAATTATCAGTTCAGTTCAGTTCAGTCGCTCAGCCGTGTCTGATTCTGTGACCTCATGAACCGCAGCACACCAGGCCTCCCTGTCCATCATCAACTCCCGGAGTCCACCCAAACCCATGTCCATTGAGTCAGTAATGTCATCCAACTATCACATTTTCTGTATTCCCCTTCTCCTCCTGCCCTCAATTTTTCCCAGCAGCAGGGTCTTTTCCAATGAGTCAGTTCTTCACGTCAGGTAGCCAAATTATTGTAGCTTCAACTTCACCATCAGTCCTTCCAATGAACACCCAGGACTGATCTCCTTTAAGATGGACTGGTTGGATCTCCTTGTAGTCTAAGGGACTCTCAAGAGTCTTCTCCAACTCCACAGTTCAAAAGCACCTATTCTTTGGCTCTCAACTTTCTTTATAGTCCAACTCTCACATCCATACATGACCACTGGAAAAACCACAGCCTTGACTAGACAGACTGTTGTTGACAAAGTGATGTTTCTGCTTTTTAATATGCTGTTTAGGTTGGTCATAACTTACCTTCCAAGGAGTAAGGGTCTTTTAATTTAATGGATGCCATCACCATCTGCAGTGATTTTGAAGGCCAGAAAAATAAAGTCAATATCAATAACCTCAGATATGCAGATGGCATCACCCTTATGGCAGAAAGTGAAGAAGAATTAAAGAGCCTCTTGATGAAAGTGAAAGAGGAGAGTGAAAAAGTTGGCTTAAAGCTCAGCATTCAAAAAACTAAGATCATGCCATCCGGCCCCATCATTTCATGGCAAATAGATGAGGAAATAGTGGCTGACTTTATTTTTCTGGGCTCCAAAGTTACAATGCTAAAAGCTCTTAAATGAAAAAAAAAAGAAAAAAAAAGGCTCTTAAATGAAATGGGTAGGTAATAGAAACACACAGAGATTTTACAGGTCTCAGAAAATAACATTTAAAAAATTTCAGATATGAAGTTTAAAATAGAAGAATAAAAAAGAACAAATGGAAAACAAGAAAAGTTGTGATGATAACCCTTAATAATGTTTATAGTGAGACATTGTAAGTCAACTATTTTTCAATAAAAAATAAAAGAAAATTCTCCCAAAATAATGTTTAGAGTGAGAATGTTTGTTGCAGGTAAAGATTCACCAAAGCAATTAAACATACATAGAAATTACCTTGCCAAAGGAAGCAAAATACTCTGTCTATTGGATGGACTATTTTTGCTGATAATGGCTGATAATTGGAAGTCCTGTAATAAAGCAGTAACTTATATATAAATCATTTGTTGGGGTCACTTTGTGAGGGAGAGTGAAGTGAATCTTTTGGTGTTGTCATTCCAGGGTCTGACAGAAGCAGACATATTACTGTCAACTAATTGAAGACCCAGACATTATCCTATTAGCCAGTGAATTGTTTCTTTCCTTTGAGCAGCATGCTAGCCTAGGCTATGCTAGACTGTATTTTAGTGGTGTCTCTGGGATATCCCATTTTTCTCCTAGTTTGTTACAAAAGTGCTCTAAAAAAGAGCTTTGACTTTGGCTGAATATCTGCTAAGACATTAACTTCAAGTTTTAGGGAAATTCAGTAGGACCAGAATATGGCAAGTTCTTTAGTACTCAAAGCCCCAGAAATAATAATAGTCCTGTAATGACTTTGACATACTATCATTTACTATTTACTAGGTATTCTGATAATAATCTTGCATAATGCAATTATAATGAGATGAAGCAGTAATTATTTTTATTATTGTGTAGGCAAAAACAACTTTATAATAAATAATCGGGTCAAAGTCTTCCCAGGCAGCACAGTGGTAAAGAATCCACCTGTTAACATAAGAGACATAGGAAATGCAGGTTCCATCCCTGGGTTGAGGGGAGCCCCTTAAGGATGAAATGGCAAGCCACTCTGGCCTTCTTGCCTAGGAAATTTCATGGACAGAGGAGCCTGGAGGGCTATAGTCCATGGGTTCACAAAGGGTACAACATGACTGAGTGATTGAGCATATTTGCACAGTTGGTTCAAATTGGTTTAAAACTATATCCATGCAAATTCCAAAATCTGGGCTCTTACCTTTTAAACCATTCTGCTACCAGAAATTCCAAAACTGTATTTTCCACATTATTCTGTCTCACTTTTAATCTTTTATACTAAGTCTTATATTTTGACATCAATAATATAATAGTGTTAGGATTCTCTTGTTTTATCATACCATATCAAAACCTTACATCATGAATTTCTTCACTGAAATATAAAAATCATGTAACATTATGGGATGGACTCACAAAAAGTTCTAAAATACTGGAAAGTAATTTTGTTGTCAATAAAATAAATGTAGATGACACAATGACCACAAATAACTAAATGCAGCCACTACATTATATCACAACCTGAATAATTCTCTATAAAGACAAGTTGAAATTATTGGATATGACATAAAACATTATTTGTAAATAGAATCAAATTAAAAGACGTTAGCATTTTTAAAAACAATTCAGAATCCTCTTAAAAGTTTTATCTACTGTTTCATTTAGATTTACAATTGTGAAGTCAATGGACCTAATGAATATATCTTAGACACATATTATGTAGAATACATTGGAATGTGGGATTTTGTATAGAATAACAATTCATTGCTAAGAGAAAAATAAAGTCTGAATTTTACTTATTTTCTTCTTAGAAATACATGCTCTAATGGTGTGAATTATTCTATATAATTCTTAAAATTTAATGTTTCAATTCTTCTGTGAAGTAAGAATTGAGTAAGGAAAAGGTAAAATTAATTTGACTTATTATAACTCTAGTTACCCTTGAAAAGAGAAACTAAACATTTATTCACTGTAATAATACATGAAATATTTGTAGAACATATAAATAAACAGAATCACAAACTTTTAAAACCTGGAACTAATACTAGAAATTATTCGATTTAAGGCCCTGGCTTTAGAGATGAGGAAACTGATCTTCTTTCAAATTAAATGTTTGCCTAATATCAAAAGCTAATAAGTGGCATAAGTGAAACTAGAACTTAGGTTTCCTGAGTTTGAGTTCTAGGGAAGATTATGAAGAAACTGAAAAGGCCAGGCTAAAATCCAAGACCCAAACATTCTGATTATATATCAACTTCAAAATTAAAAGTATTTTGGTAGAAGACAATCTCCCTTACATGTAGACCTATTGGGAATAGACTTAACATCAATAGAACGCCAAGTGAATTTGATACTACATTATAAGCAATTACGGTCAACAGAAGCCATGATTGCTATATAGACGATGCTTGTTTCTTTTGATTGCATAGCCAGAAATAAAAGTCACGTTTTCCTAAACAATCAGTATTCCAATTGCTTTCCAGTGTTAACCATCTCATTTTTTAGTAAATTAAACGGTAGTAGAATTTCCCAGGAGTTCCACATAGACATATCATCAGGCAAGTTGAAAATACACTGTAACTTACTCTAATTTAAAACTTGCTAAATAAGTCTTACAGGCAGCTGGCGAGGTCACACATAGTATAAGAAAGTAAACACCTAAGTGGGGAAATCAGAAAGAAAAATAAAAGTCTGAGAGGGGGATTGCATCATTTTAATTTCCCATGTGCTCTGGTAGATATATCATAGCTTCCTAACATCACAGTCAAAGAATTATGATCAGTTATATGACTCAATGTTTTTGTGTCATAGACAAAATTGTGTCAAAGACAAACAATTTGCTCTAGAAAAATTAAGGGAGAACTGAGTAAGCAGGTAATCATTATCATAAAGTGGAATAAAAGACAAAGCAGTAGAAGGAAAACTGTCTCCTAAACAGAAAACACAATTGTATCTAGAGGGTGTCCTAAAAATCACAATGCAGTTTTGAGTCTCAACAACTTCAGAAGTGTAATGGCCCAAAGATAAAAAGAATCATTTGAAAATTTAATTACTCTGACTTATTTCCTTTTGAGAATTTTGAATTTTATATATAACTTTAATAGTTTTAATCAGTCAAATAAAGGGAATAATAGTCAAATATCAGAAAATTATTCATATAATGACCAACTCTGTTGCATCACTATAAATGGGACAACCAAATCAGAAATTAACACAAGTCTAGAGAGTCTTCAATTTAAACATAATCCCTCTAGATCACTTTTATCATATTTTCTACTTTTATTCTTAATAAGGAAAACTGAATAATTTTAACTAATAGGAGGTGGCACTAGTGGTAAAGAATCTACCTGCAGAAAGCATTTCCCCTAAAATCAGGAACAAGACAAGGGTGCCCACTCTCACCACTACTATTCAGCATAGTTTTGGAAGTTTTGGCCACAGCAATCAGAGCAGAAAAAGAAGTAAAAGGAATCCAGATAGGAAAAGAAGAAGTGAAACACTGTGTGCAGATGGCATGATCCTCTACATAGAAAACCCTAAAGACTCTACCAGAAAATTACTAGAGCTAATCAATGAATATAGTAAAGTTGCAGGATATAAAATTAACACACAGAAATTCCTTGCCTTCCTATGCACTAACAATGAGAAAACAGAAAGAGAAATTAAGGAAACAATACCATTCACCACTGCAACAAAGAGAATAAAATACTTAGGAGTATATCTACCTAAAGAAAGAAAAGACCTATACATAGAAAACTATAAAACACTGATGAAAGAAATCAAAGAGGACACAAACAGATGGAGAAATATACCGTGCTCATGGATTGAAAGAATCAATATTGTCAAAATGGCTATTCTACCCAAAGCAATCTATAGAGTCAATGCAATCCCTATCAAGCTACCAACGGTATTTTTCACAGAACTAGAACAAATAATTTCTCAATTTGTATGGAAACACAAAAAACGTTGAATAGCCAAAGTAATCTTGAGAAAGAAGAATGGAACTGGAGGAATCAACCTGCCTGACTTCAGACTCTACTACAAAGCCACAGTCATCAAGACAGTATGGTACTGGTACAAAGACAGAAATATAGATCAATGGAACAGAATAGAAAGCCCAGAGATAAATCCATGAACCTATGGACACCTTATCTTTGACAAAGGAGGCAAGGATATACAATGGAAAAAAGACAACCTCTTTAACAAGTGGTGCTGGGAAAACTGGTCAACCACTTGTAAAAGAATGAACCTAGAACACCTTCTAACACCATACACAAAAGTAAACTCAAAATGGATTAAAGATCTAAATGTAAGACCAAAAACTATAAAACTCCTAGAGGAGGACATAGGCAAAACACTCTCGACATAAATCACAGCAGGATCCTCTATGACCCACCTCCCAGAATATTGGAAATAGAAGCAAAAATAAAAAATGTTACCTAATTAAACTTAAACGCTTTTGCACAACAAAGGAAACTATAAGTAAGGTGAAAAGACAGCCCTCAGATTGGGAGAAAATAATAGCAAATGAAGCAACAGACAAAGGATTAATCTGAAAAATATACAAGCAACTCCTGAAGCTCAATTCCAGAAAAATAAATGACCCAATCAAAAAATGGGCCAAGGATCTAAACAGACACTTCTCCAAAGAAGACATACAGATGGCTAAAAAACACATGAAAAAATGCTCAACATCACTCATCATCAGAGAAATGCAAATCAAAACCACAATGAGGTACCATTACATGCCAGTCAGGATGGCTGCTATCCAAAAGTATACAAGCAATAAATGCTGGAGAGGGTGTAGAGAAAAGGGAACCCTCTTACACTGTTTGGGGGGAATGCAAACTAGTACAGCTGCTATGGAGAACAGTGTGGAGATTCCTTAAAAAACTGGAAATAGAACTGCCATATGACCCAGCAATACCACTTCTGGGCATACACATTGAGGAAACCAGATCTGAAAGAGACACATACACTCCAATGTTCATCGCAGCACTGTTTATAATAGCCAGGACATGGAAGCAACCTAGATGCCCATCAGCAGACGAATGGATAAGGAAGCTGTGGTACATATACACCATGGAATATTACTCAGCCATTAAAAAGAATTCATTTGAATCAGTTCTAATGAGATGGATGAAGCTGGAGCCCATTATACAGAGTGAAGTAAGCCAGAAAGATAAAGAACATTACAGCATACTAACACATATATATCGGATTTAGAATGATGGTAATGATAACCCTATATGCAAAACAGAAAAAGAGACACAGATGTACAGAACAGACTTTTGGACTCTGTGGGAGAAGGTGAGGGTGGGATGTTTCGAGAGAACAGTATCAAAACATGTATAATATCTATAATGAAACAGATCAGCAGCCCAGGTTGGATTCATGAGACAAGTGCTCAGGGCTGGTGCACTGGGAAGACCCAGAGGAATTGGGTAGAGAGGGAGGTGGGAGGGGGGATTGGGATGGGGAATACATGTAAATCCATGTCTGATTCATGTCAATGTATGACAAAACCCACTACAATATTGTAAAGTAGTTAGCCTCCAACTAATAAAAATAAATGAAATAAAAAAAAAAAAAAAGTATCTACCTGCTAAGGCAAGAGATGCAACAGATGAGGATTTGATCCCTGGGTCAGGAAAATACCCTGAAGTAGAAAATGGCAACCCACTACAGTATTCCTGCCTAGAAAATCCCATGGACAGAGGAGCCTGGTGGTGTACAGTCCATGGGGTCACAAACAGCTGGACATGACTGAACACACACACATGCACACAAGCATAAAACTTATAAGATTGGAATAAAATATCTGACCCAATTCAAACCTTCATATTTCTTCAAACTATTATTGTTTGGATTATTTTTTAAGTTAGCCTGTCAGTGTTAAAAATTCAGCAGTTAAGACTCTGTAGATAAAATGTTTTAATATTTAATGCATTTGCATTTTCTAAAAAAAAAATTAAAGCTTGATATAGTGAATTTAATTAATCCCTGAAAAATTAATCAGAAGTATATGAATTTATTATCAAGTACTTCCTCCTCTCTGGGAACAGAATTATCAGATTTGAAAAATACTTGATAAAATTAACTGTCCACATGACCAAAGTATTCTTAAATGCCTTAGTTTATGAAAAAATTTAAAAAGCAATAGAACATTTCTGATATATTTTATGGGTACGAGCTAAGACACTTCAGTCGTGTCTGACTCTTTGCAACCTGTGGACTGTAGCCTACCAGGCTCCTCTGTCTGTGAGATTCTCCAGGCAAGAATACTGGAGTGAGTTGCTATGCACTTCTCCAGGGGATCTTCCTGACCCAGGGATGGACACTATGCCTCTGGCATCTCCTGCATTGACAGGTGGGTTCTTTACCACTAATGCCACCTGGGAATTTTTTACTAAATAATTCAGCTTAATTTTTATTGCAAAACGCATGGAAATTAGGTATCAGCTGATTCAATTTCTAATGTAGGTTTCTGTTACTTTCTGATTGAATGATCCTTAAAAAATTATTTAAACACCTTGATATTTGTTTATCTTTTTTTTTAACCCACCCTAGTGTTAAGGATGAAGACAAATTAAATAAAAACAAAACACACTGTACACATAACACAACAGGGTTAAAGATGCCTCCTGTGTATACCAACTGTAGATGATAGAGAATCATCAACATTAGTTTGAACTACAGTGCCATATTTTTTTTTTAATTTTTTTAAAAAAGACTTCATTTTTTATTCAGAGCAGTTTTAGGTTCACAGAAAAATTGAGAGGAAGGTATAGAGTTCCATATAGGCCCGCCCCTCCAAAAATGCACTATGCCTCTATTATTAACATCCCTCACCAGAGTGGTACATTTGTTATAACTGAGGAACCTATACTGATACATCATGATCATCAGAGTCCATAGTTTACATTAGGGTTGACTGTTGACATTGTATGTTCTGTGCAAACATATAATGATACTATCATATGGAATACTTTTGCTACCCTAAAAATCCTTTATTCATCCCTCCTCACCTCTCGCCCCTGGCAACCACTAATCTTTTTACTGTCCCCATCAGTTCAGTTCAGTTCAATTCAGTTGCTCAGTCATGTCTGACTCTTGCGACCCCATGGACTGCAGCACACCAGGCCTCCCTGTCTATCACCAACTCCTGGAGTTTACTCAAACTCATGCCCTTTGAGTTGGTGATGCTATCCAACCATCTCATCCTCTGTCGTCCCCTTCTCCTTCCGCCTTCAATCTTTCCCAGCATCAGGGTCTTTTCCAATGAGTCAGTTCTTCAACAAATTTTTATGCACAGTCTGTCTCTCATTTGTGTGATATCACAAACTCTACCTCAGGTACCTAATAATACATTTATAATTTCAGGAAAAGGAAAAATTATTTGAAGATATATGCGTGTTAACTGAGAGATGGGTCAGGGATAAAATCTCAGCAAAGGGAAATTAACCATATCCAGTGTTGTTTTTGTTTGGTTTTTTTTTTTTTTTTTTTTTTGCCCAGTAAAACTATAGCTATTCACAAGTCAACTTGTTAAGAGTCTTGAGAAGAAACATAATTTCACAAAATTATGCATAATGGAATTTGACACGTAATGCACTCTTATGAGATTGAGGGTCTAACTGACTAAGGACTAATCAAAGTAAGCTCTTTGATTAGAATTTGACATTTGTCATGAAAGAAATAACTGTGTATTAAGACCCATGCAATCTTCTGGGAAAACTGTTCCACTAGGCAGAATTCATCACGAAATTTAGGACTTTCATCTTATGCCAATCATACTGAGGGACACAAAAAGACAAACAAAAATCACTATGTGCCTAGAAAAAGAGGTCCAAAAAACAACAGACTAAATATTCATGCAGTACTTTTTTAAAGGTTGAAGGGTTATAAGAATAGTATAAGGTAGAAGGATAATTTTAATTCTTTTGTTTTATGTTCCAAAATTCTCTTTAATAAGCATGAATTTTTAATAAAACCAGTTGATAAAATAAGACATATATAAAAAGAATATATTTATAATATATTAAACAATAATAAAGAATTTATAATTTGAAACAGCACTTAATTACAGGCATAACATTTTGCCAGACTTGCCCTTCTATTTGTTATCATTACCTCATAATTGATTGTACATATATCCAGTTCTTTTAATTTCAGTTTAAAATAAAGCACACTTACTTGCATTTTTTATCACAAAAAATATCTCAACCCTTTTCCTGCTGATATTATTCACTTTTCTAGCCAGTTCACTTGTGTGTAAAATCCCAATTCACATACCTTACATTTAAAAAATGATATTTCTCATTCAACTAAATGCATTTTCATAAAAAAAAAATTTGTCAACAGTGCTATCAAAGTGAATAATTAGGCACATTTATCACAGACATGAAAATGAATTGTGTTGATAGTTATGAAGGAACCACAGTTTACACTTGGTAATATAAGCTAAATGGCTGAACAGTTTCATTTTACTGTGGCTCACTAAGCAAGGATTTATCATTTTTTTCCATGTGTCTCCTTGCCATTAGTGGGTAAAACAAGTAACAACAACTTTAATTTTGACAGTCTATAGAATCAGCTGTGCAATGCATTGATGGGAATACGTGTAACTCTATGGCTGATTCATATCAGTGTATGACAAAACCCACTGAAAAAAAAAATAACTAAATAAAATTAAAAAAAAACATGAAAAAAAAAAAAGAGAAGTGCATGGTATAATTAAAAAAAAAAAAAAGGTGTGAGGAGTTTTCAAACAGTAGAATTCAAAAACAATAGGACAAATAGGGAAAAGAAATAATAGTAAAGCACAGCTAAAATATGCAAAGGAGAGAATTGTTCTGGAGACAGGCATAAGCTGTTCTCTTAAGAATGAATGGGTAGCAAAAGGCAAAGGGGGCCCTCTCTATCTTGAGATTAGATGGATCTGACATTCTGAATGCTAATATAATGTCTAAATCAAGTAGAGACAGCAGTGGTATTTACTTATAGGCTAAGGCAGTGAGTGTGGAACCTGAGACCTGAAAAGATAGGGTCTGCCCCCAGATAGCTGGCAAACCCTGGAGGACTAGAGGTAAACTTACCAGAAAAGTGAGATAGCAGAAACTGTCTTTAGTTTAGCAGCTGAATATTCTGGATGCTGAAGCTGAAGCTTCAATAATTTGGCCACCTGATGCAAAGAACCAACTCATTGGAAAAGACCCTGATGCTGACTTTGTGATTGAATAATAGCAACAACAAACTCATACTATTACTGGTGGCAAACTCCAAGCCTGTGCGATCAAAATCAGAACCCCCAATACTCAAAATAGAACTTAGCAAAAATGAGTTAATAGCCACAATAAGAAAACATAACATGGAGCATGCTAGTAAATGTTTAATAACCAATTCTTAAGAAATAAGGGGAAAGGCTCTGATATTTGGTACTGATGATTAATATGGTGTAAATATTTCCACCATGACCTCCTTCAAGCTAACAATGTCATGCCACTGAATGGAGCTGGGGAAAAAAGCACACCATCAGCTCTCTGGACCAGTCTGAGTCAGCACCAGCACATCGATACTGTTAACATTGACCTATAATATCAATATAATAGGTCACTGAATTTCATTTCCTTGGAAAATGTTTAGTAGGACTTCTTACACCAGATATTGTTTAAGATTTTAAAGATATGTAGTGAACCTAGCAGAAATGGTTCTAACTTGTTGGAGCAAGCAAAAACTAAAAATTTAAAGATAAATAAAATGGTACCAGCTTTTTCATAAATGCTGAGAATCAATAGAATAAAGTGACTGGGGATACAATGAGATTAATTTAAAGCAAGTTGGGAATACCTCACATTCAAGCAGATTCCTCAATGATAAGAAACAGTCATGGAAAGCTTTGGATTGAGAATTTCAGACAGAGAACAGTAATGGCAGGAACTAGTATGGTGTTTCAGGTACAGAAAAATAACAACAGGTGGAGGTAGAGAGCAAGGAAGAGAGTCAGGGGAGATGAGAGCAGAAAGAATGATAAATAGGCACATGAAAAGATGTTCAACATAATTATTCCATATGCTATTATGATGGCTAAAATTAAGACTGACTTTGTCCAGCATTGGTGAGGATGGAATAAATGAAACTCTCATACATGGCCATTACATTCGTAGACATTTGACAAAGAGAAAAGAAAACATATACCCACATAAGCACTTGTACACAAATGTTCATAGTTTTAATTATAATAGCCAAAATACTAGAAACAATCAAATATCCATCAACAACTGCAGAGATATACTACAAAGTTTTAGTATATCCACAGAATGAAATATTAGTAGGCAACAAATGAAGAACATCAAAATAATTATCTCAAGTGAAAGAAGTCAAATGTAGACTAGATATTTTTTATATACAGAAAATTCTAGCATATTCAAACAAATTAGTGTCAAGAAGCAGATTTTCCAAGGGGTGGGGAGAAAGGAAAGGGAGTTATAAAGGTGAATGAGAGAACTCTCAGAGGTGATGGATTTTTGTCATCTTGTGTGAGGTGATGGTTTAACGATTATATAGTTGTGTCCAAACCAAATTATACATCTTAAATATGTATAGTTCATTGTACTTCAAATGTGCCTCAAAATAAATGTGAGGGGAAAATAGCATATCCAAGCAAGAAATTATGATGGTCTGAAATGGCAACAGTTTCAGATGAAAGGAAATGTCAGACTTAAAATATATTTTGAAGTTGAAGCTGATAGGAATTTTATGTAGCTTAAGGAAGAAAGTTGGGACAGAGGGAAAAGCACACTGATTTTGAGGTATATATACCCTGAGAGTGGATGTTTCATTTGTAATCACTCAGCTTCTTCATTATCAAATAACTGGGAGAAAGATGCTTTGATCTTTCATTAAAAAATACTCTGGTTCATCTTCACTGCATGTGTCTCTGCTAATTTAAGTTTCAACCTGTAAAAAATGTTGAAAGCAATAATTTGTTCAATCAGATTCTTAGTTTCTGGTTTTCATCACAATTTATTACTCTTGTATTATAGATGAAGAAACAGGATGCTGAAGTTTCTGAAATGTTAGCTTCATGTTTAGCTATAAATGGATATGCCAAGATATTTCTTACAAGGGATATTAGTTAGGACCAAGGAAGAGAGAAAACTTTCATTATATAATAAAAATATTTAAATTAATGCAAACATACAACCATAATGATAATACTCTTGTTAAGAATCTCAATATTTATCTCATATATTGTGCAATAACTTTTAAATAAGTTAATGATTTGCTATTTATAATATTTGTCATCTTAAAACCATTTTAAAAATAAAATGGTAGAATTTTAAAGACTTTAAATAGCATCTATAGGCAGTCATAAAGTGAGCATTTGATGATGTTAAATTAAACTTGATTATTTGAATTCTTTCTATACCAAACCATCACTTTCTCTAATAAATTTATTATCAGAAATATTATTTTAAACTTTTACCTTCAAATACTTTAACTTTAAATCATTTTTTTCCTGTAGCTACATTAATATTTTTTGCATTAAAAGCTTATCAGAGATTAAGCTGTCATAATTGAGCTAAGTTAGTTGTTTTTATTCTAATGAACACAAAACAACAGAAGTATTCCCCACCCCGTGGCCACCATCTTGTTGGGAGAACAATAACTAACAAACAATGTAGTACTTTTTCCCCAAAACCAAAATTTGTGAGTAGAGGAGCAAAAGAGTGGAAACTGGAATATCACATGTTTGACCTACTCAGAAGCTACATATTCATTCTCACGCTTTTGAATTCTTCTGGGTTAGAATCCTTAGTACCAGTTAAAGTAGGGATAAGATAGGTTAGGCTATGGCAAATAAGTAAATAAGCAAATAAATATTTTTGGCATGGCAAAGATAATTTCTTCCACATATACTTATCATAGTCTGATGTATACCAGTCAGTATTTCCCATCTGGGAGCCACAACAACTAGGACATGTGACCTCCAACTCCACTGAGAAAGGGAGAGGTGGTGGTAGGTTCAAATCGTATTCTTTTAAGGACCACATGGGAAAATGGCTAATCTCACTTTTGACCATATTATGTTTATTAAACCTGTTACATGGCCCCAACCAGACTGCAAAAATTGATGTGAAAATTTTTCCTCTGAGTCTTAAAAGAGACAGCAATATAGTAGATTTATAGTTCCTGTTCCTGTCAAAAAACCCCAGAAAAAAATTTTACTACATAGTGAAAAAAATAGTGAATGCATTGAATGGAAGCCAAAAATGCTGAAAACTTGCCATTATATGGAGTCCTTGTGGCACAGAAGAATAGAAAAAAAAATTATTTATGATCTTGATTGAATAGTTTGATCCTGATTATCATAAGGAATCATATTATTGATTTCCAATGGTTGCTAAGAGATGTATGCTTGAAATTTAGGGTGTTTTCTGGGATCTGTGAATGCTTCCACATAAACATTAAGAGAAAACTACAGCAAACTTCAGCAGGCAAAATCACAAAGGCATCAACTTGATATGAATAATTAGTGTTTGGGATACGGCACCATGGTGTCAACTTGTTCTAGACAATTTGAAGTTCTGGCTGAAGGTAAACAGAACACAGAGCAGACAGTGAAGTCATATGGAGATTAGAATCTCAGGAGCATTTGCAACAAATGCCTCTAACACTTGAACACACATTTATTCTTGAAATAAACATAACTGTCTTCTTTCTCTCTCTCACTGGGGGTGTGTGTGTGTGTATATGTGTGTGTATATGTGTGTGTGTGTGTGTGTGTGTGTGTGTGTGTGTATAAGCATTGAAGAATTCATGCTTTCCAACTGTGGTGCTGGAGAAGACTTTTGAGAATTCCTTGGACAACAAGGAGATCAAACCAGTCAATTTTAAAGGAAATAGACCCTGAATATTCATTTGAATATTCAGCTGAAGCTGAAGCTCCAATACTTTAGCCACCTGATGTGAAGAGCCAACTCATTGGGAAAGACCCTGAGGTTGGGAAAGATTGAAGGCAAAAGGAGAAGGCGGAGGCAGAGGATGAGATGGTTTGATGGCATCACCAACTTAACGGACATGAATTTGAGCAAACTCCAGGAGATGGTGAAGGACAGGGAAGCTCTGTTGAGCTTCATTTCATGGGGTCACAAAGAGTCAGACACAAGAGTGACTGAATAACAATTTAACTGATTCTTCTTTTCTTACTCTTCTAACATTTCCTGTAGTATTTTATATAAGGTAAAATTTGGGAGATTTACTTCATGCATTATGATAGGTTACATAGTATCAAGAAGGGACTTAGAGGAGGTGGTGTAGAGATGAACATCATCTAGTCATCCTGGACTTGGTACAATGTGAGTGTACAACTAGAATGCAGTGCTTCAACTATTTCAGGAGGTTAATATATATATCCTTGGTTTTTTTTTTTTTTTTTTTTTTTTAAGAATTGCATGAATTTGAGATGACTTTTCTGTTTGGAATTTTAAGGCTAGAAAGACATTGAGGAAACAATACTGTACTATTTATTGAATTTTGTGATCACCCCAAATTTTTGAACATTCCTCTACCTTATATTAAGATATCTATATTAGATCCTACATGCCCAAGTGAAAAGTTAGACATTCATTTTCTCCATTTTCTTAAGCACAATGCTAGAGCAGGTAACCTAGGCTCTACTGCTGAAGTGCAACTGCTTCAGACCTTGATGTGGGAAGGTTGCGTGAAGAGGGAGGGATCCTACTGGAACTATTATCTGATTGAAAGGTAAAGGATGTATCATGCTCTGATGTGCCTCTGTGGTGGAGATTTTCCATCTGATGCACAACCTCATGCTGTCTATGACCTGGGGAAGCAGCGGTGTGGGATTCTTGGAGCAGAGAGTACAGTGTGATGTGGGTGTTTGTCTTTGCTGAAAAGTTATCAGATCAGATTCTCTGGTCCTGCTGAGTATTGATTAACTGGGTGATATCCTTTAAAATGTTTTCTAATTCTTTAATCAGGGATTTCATTGCTTGATTTAAGAATCTTGGCTGAGAAACTGTAGCAGAAGTTTACAGATGCAGACTTTCTCATCCACAGGTCACTCCCTGGTGGATGGAAGGCCAGGAGCATAATTCCTCTTAACTCCAAAATGTATTCTGCTCTTATGACTTTCTTACTTTTGCATTGCTTCAGTATTACAGTTTTCCATTTACTTTAGATGCATCTTATTTCCTGTCTTGCTGTCTTTCCACGCTGACTCCTATATTAAATCTAATTTCCTAAACAATAAAAACTGTTTGGCTTATGTTACTTGGGAATTTCAGGGCTGAAATTTATTCAAATTTTGCTATCCTATCTTCAGAAGTGAAAAAGAGAAAAGAATAATGTAATAAACAAGATGAGAAAAAACCCACATCCTGGAGATGGATAAGCAAATTACAAATTAACTAATTACCAACAGTTATAATTTATCTTCATTGAAATACTGAGACAAATGTGATTGGCAAGTTGAATGTGAAGGAGAATGCATCCCATTTAGTGACTTAAAATAGGCAGGTCCAGATACACAAATAGGATTAGTATGCATTTAAGCTATTTTATTTTCCATTGGTGCTTTCCAGAAACATTTTGAGGAGAGTGAGGTGTTTTTTGTTTTTTTTTTTTAATATAAAAATAAATGTGTTTTTATTCTGGAACTTGGAAGTTAAACCTCTCTGAGCAAAAGTTTGCTCATTTGCTGATGGAACTTGAAGAGTGTTATCTAAAAAATGACCAAATAATCAAGTGAGAATAGAGACTGTTTTCCCAAAGCTTATTCATCAATATCTCCATAAAACTGGCTATGCACACTCTTTGCCAGTTAAGGTCAAAGGTAACCTTAATTTTATTTAATAGAGGTGTACCCAAAGAATGAGACATGTGACACTTAAAGTCGTGGGTTCCTGTGATGACCTGGAAAAGTAGGGTGGAAGGGGTAGGAGGGAGGCTCAAGAGGGAAGGGACATATTAATACTTCTAGCTGATTCACATTGTCGTATACCAGAAATGAACACAATATCGTAAAGAAACTCCAATTAAAAATAAATATATAAAAAAGAATACATACTGAACAATGTAGAAAGAATCAGTCCATATAATAAAGGCATAATTTTTTAATATATAAATAAGCAGAAGAGTTACCATAACCAAAATTTAAAATAAAGCCATAGCTCTCTGAAGAGGCTCAATTATGGAAAAGTCCTGAGATTCCTAAATAAAATGAACATCTTCAATCAACACTCCCAAACTAGATGTACTGTGCTGGTTGAGTCCAAAAGTTAGTGTTACTGCACTGTTATTGGAGGGAGGGGAACACCAGCCAGTTTATCTCAGTGTTGTAAAAGTACCTCACACACGTAATTGCTTAGATGCACAAGGACAGGCTTTGGTACTGAAACTGACCTTGCGTACCCAAGAATCTTCATTATTTCTATTGGACACGTTTTCTTTTCAGAAATGAAGAAAAATCCTTCCATTTTTGAGCCATTCTTTAATATTACTTCTACAAAATTGCATGTAACCTTATAAATATATTTTAAAAGATATGTGTCAAGTATTCTGTTTTTTAAATGTTTTGTCATACTTTGCTAAGAAGGGAAATTTGAACATTTTTAGAATGATTTTATGAGTAAATTAATGTATTGAAAATAAAAATATTTTAAAAGGAAGAGAGGTGTAATCAAATCTATAATGACCTTTTGGGCTTCCCAGGTGGCTTGTGGTAAAGAACCCACTTGCCAGTGCAGGAGACATAAGAGACATCGGTCAGGAAGATCCCCTGGAGGAGGACATGCAATTTACTCCAGTATCCTTGCCTGGGGTATCCCATGAACAGAGGAACTTGGTGATCTATAGCCCACAGACTCACCAAGAGTTGGACACGACTGATGCAACTTAGCACACACACATAATGACCTTATAGGGAAGTGGGTGGAAGTTTTCTGGTTTCTGATTCAGAGCTAATTAGCCCCAGCTCAGAGACAGTTATACCTGAGTGTCTTTTATCTATGTTAAATTTTACATAGGAAGACACTGTTACCCTCAAGCAGGTTGTATAAAATGACATGACATATCAAAAACATACTCCCATTAATATATGTAAAAAGAGCTCAGTCTTGTCAAAACAGAAAATAGCAGTTATCAGGCTGCCTTCAGTATTGCTTTTAACTAACAATAATGTGGAAAATGTGCTTATAGGCCAAGCTTTGTGCTTGTGCCCAGAAATGAAGAAATCTAAATAAGCCAATTAGCTATGATAATTACAAATATGTCACAATTCATTTGCTTACAACTACTAAAGGAGAAGACACTTCACAGAGTCAATAGTAACAGCCATAAAGACTCAATAAATATTTGACGTTTGGTTCCTCACCTTGTCTTTCGCTTTTCTCTGGCATGCTTTATGTAATGATAGTCTTATTCAGTGTGTAAAATGAGAACACTAAGACAATAATGGCTTAATTATAATTTGTAATTTAGAAGACTTTACAGCTCTTTCTTGGGTGTACTTATTATGGTGTGGATCTCCAGATGGTTCCTACACCCTCCATGCTGTTGAGTACATAATTGCTACTCTCTTTAGCAGAGCAAATATTCACTAAGTACTTCTTGAATTAATGAATTATGAATTTCAGTGAGTATGAAAGTTGAAAACAAATCAACTTTCAAATAAATAAAACTTACTTCACCTTAAAAAATTCTTGTTTTATGGTAAAGACAGGGGTAGATAGAGGATTTTCTGGTTTATTGTATATTTAATACTTATCTCTGATGATATGCATGTGAATCTTTTGTTATCGTCTCATAGATTCCCTATTGCTGCTCATTTTTTCCCATTCTGTTTTTCCTCTGCTTTTCAGATTGTATGTGTATGTGTGCTCAGTTGCTCAGCTGTGTCTGACTCTTTCCAGCCCCAAAGACTATAGCCCACCAGGCTCCTCTGTCCATGGAATTTTCTAGGCAGGAATATTGGAGTGGATTGCCAGTTCCTCCTCCAGGGGATCATCTTGACCCAGGCATCAAATCTGGGTCTCTCCTTAGTGGCAGGTGGGTTCTTTACCACTGTGCCTCTTGGGAATTCATTTTTTAGATTGGGTGAATTCTATTGATAGATTCTCAAATTCACTGAATCTATTCTCTGTCATTATCACTCTACCATTGAATCCATCAAGGGATTTTTTTTTAAATTTTATTTCCATTTTAATATTTTCTAGTTATATCAGTTTCTTTTGATTCTTTACTGTTACTTCTATTCATTATTGTGAGCTTTTATATTTTTGTTTGTCTTAAGTGAACTTTTCATTGATTTTGAAAAATTTTTATGGTGGCTACATTAAACTCCTTGTCAGGTATCAGTTAATTTTCTATTTTCATCCAAGTGTTATTTTCTGATTCTCAGTAAGATGGGTGATTTCTGTTTGCATGATAACATGTTATCAATGTTAGAAGATCCTGAGTCTCATTTACATTTTTTTTTTTAATTTTAGCAGGCAATCACTCTGTTTAAGTTATGTGCACTGTATGAAGCCACTCTTGTTCTGTGACTTCATAAGTTTAATTTTCAGAGATTTTGGTCTACTTGGTTTAGCTGATGTCAATTGGGTGCCATTGGCATAGTTGCTGATAGGATCAGGAGAAGCAAAGTGTTTCCTCCAGGCTAGGCCAGTGTCGCTTGGTGGGAGAAAGTGTTCTTAGATGCCTAGGAAAGGACTAAAAATCTTTAAGGTAGAACTGCTTGTTGTGATGGGGCTTCCCATGCTATGGTTATATAACATCTTGATATGATCACTGATAATACTGTTTCTTCCAAAGCATTTGTAATTTTCATGATGTTCATCTTATCATTTCTATAGTATATATATGTGCATGTGAGCATATGTGAGAGTTTGCACATGTTTTGTTGTTGTTGTTGTTGTTTTTTAAACTTTTATGCTTAGTGTTTCATGTGTCCTAAAAAATATTTCCTACTCAGTGGTGTAGAGATTTTGTCTTATGTTTTCTTCTAGCAATTTTCTTCTTTTTGGAATATGAGCCAAAAATTAATTTTCATATATGGTGTGAGGAAGGATTTGAGAATATTTTTTTATAAATATTTTTCAGGTTGTTTCCAGTGTCATGGTATTGAAAAGACTATTCTTTCCCCATTGAATTACTCAGCAACTTTATAAAAAATCAATTGACGTTATGTGCTTGGGCTATTTCTGAACCTTCTATTTTGTTCTATTTATCTATTCTTCCAAAGTTAAATCAATAACACACATCTTAAGCATTATGCAATAGATTTATATAGTATTAAAAGCAAGTTGTGTGCACCTTCCAATTTGTCTTCCTTTCAATAAGTTTTGAATATCTTGCCAAAACAAACAAATAAAAAACCCTACTGGGAAATTCTGTTGAGATTGTGTGTTAAAATTGTAGATAAATGTGTAGAGTATTATGTGGAGTATTGTAGCTCCACAAAGTTCACGTGTTCACATCATAACCCTCCAGACCTAAGAATGTAGTCTTATTTTTTAAAAGGTCTATTGCATACATATCAATAATTAGCTAAGATGGATCCATATTGGAGTATTAGCTTTCTAATCCAATATGATTGGTATCCTTCTTAAAGGGGGAAATTAGGATACAGACACACACAAGCAGAATACCATGTGATGTGAAAAAGTAGAGATTAAGGTGATGCATGTGCAAACCCAGGAATACAGAAGATCGCTAGCAACCCAAGCATAATCTAAGAGAGAGTCGTGGAACAGATTTTCCCTCTTAGTCAACAGAGAGCTCTTAATTTCAGCCTTCTAGCCTCTAGAATGTGATCAGTAAATTTCTATTATCTAACTGTTCAGTTTGTGGTACTTTTAATGGTGGCTTTAGAAAACTAACACAAAGAGAAAAAAAGCCTTAAGAGTATTGAGTTTTATAGTTTACAAACTATTGTTGCTGTATTTACTTAGATTTCATTTAGCTACCCTGAAACATTTGTACTTTTATAATATAGAGATATTTTGCCTATCTTAAGTTTTTTGTTGTTTGATACATCATGAAGGGTGTTTCTTAAAAATTTCATTTTCTAATTATCTACTCCTGGAATATTTATATTTATTTGATTTTTATATATTGACAATATGCTCTGTTTTACTAAATTCACCTGTTAATCTGAGTAGTTTCCTTTCCAGGATTTATGCCATTATTTTATTTTCTTACATTATTTCCCTGACTAGGACTTCCAGTGTAATATTAAGTAAAAGACAAGAGAATGGCCATCCTTTTCTTATTTCTCATTTTGGATGAAGCATTTAACATATAGCTATCTAGCATTTATCTGATGTAGGAGTTACTTAGTTGTTCTTTATAATTGGGATGCATGAGTCAAGTGCTCGGGCCTGGTGGGCTGGGAAGACCCAGAGGAATCGGGTGGAGAGGGAGGTGGGATGGGGGACCGGGATGGGGAATACGTGTAACTCTATGGCTGATTCATATCAATGTATGACAAAACCCACTGAAAAATTAAAAAAAAAAAAGATTAAGAAAAGTCCATTTCACTCTTAGTTTGTTCACATTTTATCATGACAGGGTGCTAAATTTTGACAAATGCATTATTTCCTAGTTAATGACATGGTCATCTGATATCCCTGAATCATGGATGTGCTTTTTTACTCTGACTCAACCAGTTAACTCTCTTTTAGTTTTTCTGCCTATCAAAAATTCACATTTCTGAGATAAATGGAGAGAGTAGCAGGGATGCATATACACCAACATATGTAAATAGATAGCCAATGGGAATTTGCTGCATGACTCAAGGAACTCAAACTGAGGCTCTCTGACAACCTTTAAGGGTGGGAATAGGTAGGAATGTGGGAGGGAGATTCAAGAGAGTGGGGACATATGTACACCTATGCTTAATTCATGTTGATGTATGACGGAAATCAAACCAATATGGTAAACCAATCGTCAATTAAAAATAAATATTTAAAAAAAACAAGAAGAAATACACATTTAAAAATGCAATCATTTCTAATACACTGACCCAATCTTCGAGAATAAAGTGCATGCATTCTTCATATGACAAAGACAAGACTATGTATATATAAATGTGAATACACATCTTTACATTTTGTACCATGTCAGCCTTCAATGAGTTTAATTATTGCAATCATTGTAATAGAAAATCTTTAATATAAAATAATCTGCTGCTTAGTGATATAAAAAATTAAGTTGTGATACAAGGTATTCAGAAGCATTAGACTTTTGATAGTGTCACATCATTAATAAATCCATTATAGGCCTATCTGTGCTTTTACACCTGTGACCTTACTGTGCTAAACATTTATAAAATTCATATTGAAAAAGCATCATTTGATATTTAGAATTTCTTAAGAAGGGCTGAATCAGTTATCATAAAATTCAACCATACATCAGAATAAAATCAAGCTCACTTAGTCCCAAATAAGTCATTAAGATCATTTTCTCTATACCCACAAGATTAAAAGTAACTCTGCCTGATCAGGGGGTCTAAAGTCCTCAAGTCACTGTCATAGACTTTCAAAATTGTCAACAAGGGTAAAGATAATATACTATAATTGTCAGCCAGGGTAAAGATGGTAGATACTTCAATAAAAAGTTAAGGCATTATTTGTGCCTGTATGTCTCAGGAGAGTTGACACAATAGAAGATGATGAATTTTCTAGTACTCAGTCAAAGTGGTCATCAGTTATACCAATGTGTACAGTTTCTTTATATGCTACATTTTCTCTAGTCAGTGCAAGAGAACAGCTGGTATCTGCTGTCAAAGTTGATAACTGAAGAATGATGAACTCTACAATTGAAGAGGTACATGCTAGGATGCGCCTCCCAAATTCCTTTTAGGAGTCTGGCACTAATTCCTCCATCTGCCTCTGGTCATTTTCCTCCAGAGAAGCCTCCTGTTGCTATGGATGTGCTCTTCTCAGAGACAGTCTGCATCTAATAGCTGGTCAATGTTGGGATATTAAAGTCCAGCCCATTAACCTCCATTGGAGACAGCACTGAGAGACTGCCTAGTTCTGGAATTTCAGATCTCACAAGACTTCTGTTCCAATAGCATCATGGTTAGCACCACACCTCTGCCCAGTCCAGCATCCCCCTGTAGTGCTGTTGCTCCCAAAAACTCTTCCCAGTAAAACTTCTGCAGCAAATCTCCAACTCGGAATCTGTTTTTCATGGAAATCCACTTAAGATAATGAGTCACAGTGTCTCATTTTTAAGAACACTTTATATCTAGAAAGTTTTTAATTTATAAAATGCTCTCTCTTACCCTCTGTTCTCTAATTAGACCTCCTATGTGAGTGTTCTCAGTCGTTTTAGCCGTGTCCAACTCTTTACGACCCCATAGACCACAGTCCGGCACTCTCATCTATCCATGGGATTTTTCTAGCAAGAATACTGGAGTGGGTTGCCATGCTCTCCTCCAGGAGATCATCCTGACCCAGGATCAAACCCGTGTCTCCTGCATTGCAGGCATATTCTTCACCTGCTGAGCCATCAGGAAAGCCCCTAGACCTCCTGTATCTCACTAATTATTTTAATATCAGCTCAAAAATAATCTGATCTTAGAAGACCTCACCTGATCTTTCCCGTCCCTGAGAAATAATTGTTGTTCTCTGTTCATGACTGTTTTCCAGCATGTATCATACAATATGGTAGTAAATTGTTATTAAATAAGAGAGAAAATGTTATTTACCAGGCTTTCAGGGGACTTTAGACAGGCAGACTTTCTGAGGCACAGGAGAAGGGGGAGTAGGGTAGCAGGAGGGGTCTCAGAGAACATAAAGTAAAGTAGAGAAGGAAGATCCACTGTCTAGGCTGCTCCACATGGCAGACAGATAACTAGAGGGGAGTAGGTGGGCTTCAGAAGGCAGGGGGATATCAAGGTCAATGGTATTGATGTGGATGTGATGGAGACTGCAAAGGGTACTCTATGATTCTGCTTGATACACTGGGAATCAAGAATCAGGCACAATATTCACTCTGCTGAGCATGATTTTATCATTTATGGAATAGAGTAAAGGAAGGCAAGTTTCATTGAGGTTTGATGTGGGCAGAGCTAATACAAGTTGCAAAATCTCAGAGCGAGAAACTTAAAGAGTAAGTAAGGCACAGAAATGTAGCAATGACACCCTTGGTATCTATTGGTAGGCTCTTAGGAGTCTGGGTCTTCTTCCCTACAGACATTCATAGCTCATGAGTAGACCTAATCTTCATCCTTCTCATCAGCCTCCCATTGGTAGAGCTACAGTAGCATGATCAGATTGCAGTGTTCTGTCCTAGCGGAATTGTCTATTCATAGCTACATATCTACATAGCAAAGCTCAAAGTGTTTCCCCAACTCTGATTCCTGATAGGAAAACCAGATTTTCATTAATCTCTCCTCTTTCTCTAAAGGCTATTATATCAGAAACAAGAGTTTAATCTCTCTCTAGGTTGTATGTTCCTAAGACTAAAACAAAGCAGTGAAAACACTTATTAGATTTGCTCTAGTCTTATTGGGCTTCCCTGGTTGCTCACACGTTAAAATATCTGCTTGCAATGCAGGAGACCCAGGTTTGATCCCTGGGTCAGGAAGATTCCCTGGAGAAGGAAATGGTAAGCAACTCCAATATGCCTGGAGAATTTCATGGATGGAGGAACCTGGTGGGCTACAGACAATGGGTCACAAAGAGTCGAACATGACTCAGTGGCTAAAATTTTCACTTTCATTTTATGTCCTATAAAGAATACAAAATTTATTCTTTATATCAAAATATTTATCTAAAAAAGGATTCTTAACTGGCAAATGTGTATTTTTGTATTACAAAATATATTTTTTTCTGTTCAGTTGTCCAGTCATGTCCAACTCTTTGCGATCTCCCAGACTGCAACATGCCAGGCTTTCCTGTCCATCACCAACTTCTGGAGCTTGCTCAAACTGATGTTCACTGAGTTGGTGATGCCATCCAACCATCTCATCCTCTGTCATCCCCTTCTCCTTCTGCCTTCAATCTTTCCCAGCATCAGGGTCTTTTCAAATGAGTCAGTTCTTTGCATCAGGTGGCCAAAGTATTAGAGTTTCAGCTTCAACATCAGTCCTTCCAATGAATATTCAGGACTGGTTTCCTTTAGGATTGACTGATTGGATCTTCTTGCAGTCCAAGGAACTCTCAAGAGTCTTCACCAACACCACAGTTCAAAAGCATCAGTTCTACAGTGCTCAGTTTTCTTTATGGTCCAACTCTCACATCCATACATGACTATTGTAAAAACCATAGTTTTGACTAGATGGACATTTGTTGGCAAAGTAATGTCTCTGCTTTTTAATATGCTGTCTAGGTTTGTCATAGCTTTTCTTCCAAGGAGTAAGCATCTTTGAATTTCTTGGCTGCAGTCACCATCTGGGGTAATTTTTGAAGCCCAAGAAAATAGTTTATCACTGTTTCCATTGTTTCTCCATCTATTTACCATGAAGTGATGAAACCAGATGCCATGCTCTTAGTTTGCTGAATATGTAAACTTTTCAGATTTTTATAAATTAGAATAAATCAGAAAGTTCACAATCAGTATATTCTGCTTCAGTATATTTTGCACTTTAATAAAGAGTAAAGCTTTTGATTTATGTAGCTGATTCTTCTACTTCAAAATGCCAGTTTCTAAACACAAAGAGAATCCCTAATGGAAGTAAAGTGAAAAGGATTTTTTTCCAAGTTATTTGAAAATTACAAAGCAATGAAAACAAACAAATTGTAGCCACAGTAACTCTCCATCTACAAAGCATGCTACATAATGACAATTGTGGGGCAAAAAATAAAAGCAGTGCTGTGAATATAATGTAACCCAGAGAACCCATAAAGTGAATTGCTTGGAATTATGGCTTTCCTATGTTACATAAATGTCTTATAGCCAAACATTTTCAAAAAGACAATAAGAAAAATGTAGCAGAAATACTGGATTTTTAAGAAAAAAGTTTATAAAAAATGATAGAGGCCAACTCTAGCAATATCTATATGATCTCTGAGAATGATAGAATTTAAAAGTCTATAAATCCCATCGTTTATTTCAGGTATTTCAATAGAGCCCTCATAGCTGAAAATACAGCAATCTATGTATGATTTCTTAGCCAGACACTGGCTGCTTATCACAACTTAACAGAAAGTGAGATGAAACTTGTCAAGAAGAAAATGTGGAGCATTTTTGTGGAAAATCCACTAAGACTAGGCCGCATACAATTATTTGATAAATTTAAAGTAAACTAGATTGTCAGAATTATTTCCCAGTAATGACATTGCTGAATGACACAGAGCTGATGTGTTGCAGAAATAGCTGATAAAGGACTAGACTGCAGCCAACACTAATCAAATCCCAGACTCTAATAGCCCAAGGGAGTTCAAGCTCTTCAAACCAGGGGCACAAACTACAGCCAATTCCATCAGAGTCATTATAACAATATGCTGATATGGGTAAGCATGTCTTCCCTCATAAACATAATAACAAATGCTAACTTTCTCTCCTTCAACAGCTCCTCTTAAACACTCACAAGGATTTAAAAATAAGACTAGAAGCAACCATAATATTAGAACCTATTCAGAATACCAGCAGCGTTCTGCCTTGATATATGGGGACTTAAGCAATTTGATTTATCCCTCCAAGTCATGTCTAGTTAAACTGGACAACTATTTGAGGTATTTGGACTGCAATCTTAGGTCAGATTCCTCAGAAATAGATTCTGAAATAGCATTTGAGTACCTTATATGAAGAGAGTTCCTTGTTGGCTCAGTGGTAAATAATCCGCCTGCCAATGCAGAAGATGCAGGTTCGATTCCTGGGTCAGGAAGATCCCCTGGAGAAGGAAATGGCA
Source organism: Muntiacus reevesi (assembly GCF_963930625.1). Taxonomy (NCBI): domain Eukaryota; kingdom Metazoa; phylum Chordata; class Mammalia; order Artiodactyla; family Cervidae; genus Muntiacus; species Muntiacus reevesi. The sequence goes on along the minus strand of NC_089256.1, from coordinate 3,480,395 downwards.
ATCCACTCCAGTATTCTTGCCTGGGAAATACCATGGACAGAGGAGCCTGGCAGGCTACAGTCGGTGGGGTCACAAAAAGTCAGACACTACATAGAGATAACTCAACAACAACATAGTATGAAGGAAGAGCTCCCAGGGAAAAGCTAGGAAGAAATGGAGGAAGATCAGAGAAGTGGTGGATAGGCAAGATGCCATATCATGCAAAGTCCTGCCATCTCAGGCAACATCAGGCTGGTCTCAAGGGAAAACTACAAGGCAAGCTACTCCTGAGTCATCCTGAACAGGGGGACTTGGCTCTCATACTCTAGCACCACTTTGGTCATTGGCTAAATAAATGCTTCCCCTGGAATCTAAAACTCCCAGGAACTCACAATTCTTACAGCTGATCGTTTAGGGCAAGCAGGCTCCAGTAGCCCAAGGGTTTTCTTCTGATCAAGATCTGCAGGTTCTGGCTGTTGGAAGGGAAACTGTACCAGGTGGGAGTAAAGGAGGAAGGAAGGGAGGACAAGAAACAGTAAAGGGGATACAAGGAAATCTGAGGAGAAAATCTACATTTTTCACTGTAGGGGCCATTCCTTAAGGATGGTCACAGAGCATAATTACACCAGTTTGTTAAGAATTCTTAGGAATACGTGGACTCAGACTATAAGAGGGGCACCAAGAGAAAAGTCAAGAAAGGAGTACCAATATAGGTTGAGGCAGAGCCCAGACAGGAAAAGTCTCATTACAAAAGAGATATTTGAAAAGAGCTTTGAAGGATGAATGTGATTTCAAAAAAAATTGTGAAGTAAGTCAGAAAGATAAAGACTAATACAGTATACTAACACATATATATGGAATTTAAAAAGATGGTAATGATAACCCTACATGCAAAATAGAAAAAGAGACATAAATGTACAGAACAGACTTTAGGACTCTGTGGGAGAAGGTGAGGGTGGGATGTTCTGAGAGAAAAGCATTGAAACAAGTATACCATCGAGGGTGACACAGATCACCAGCCCAGGTTGGATGCATGAGACACGTGCTCAGGGCTGGTGCACTGGGAAGGCCCAGAGGGATGGGATGGAAAGGAAGGCAGGAGGGGGAATCGGGATGGGGAACACATGTAAATCCATGACTGATTCATGTCAATGTATGGCAAAACCACTACAATACTGTAAAGTAATTAGCCTTCAACTAATAAAAATAAATGGAAAAATAAAATAACTAAATGAAAAAAAATTGTGGGGGGAGGATGTCAGCCATTTCTTAAAGTCTTTACTGAATTTGATACAATATTGCTTCTATTTCATGTTTTGGTTTTTTTTTTTTTTTTTTTTCATGTTTTGGTTGTTTGACCTTGAGGTATGTTGGATCTTAGCTTCCTGACCAGGGCTCAAACACACATCCTCTGTATTGGAAAGTGGAGTCTTAACCACTGGACCACCACTCCAGTATTCTTGGGCTTCCCTTTTGGCTCAGGTGGTAAAGAATCCGTCTGCAATGCAGCAGACCTGTGTTTGATTCCTGGGTTGTGAAGATCCCCTGGAGAAGGGAAAGGCTACCCATTCCAGTATTCTGACCTGGAGAATTCCACGGACTCTATAGTTCATGGGGTCACAAAGAGCCAGACATGACTGAGTGACTTTCATCTACACTTTTCACTTTCTACTAATGCTCTAAAAGCTAAAGAGCAATGATTAAATGTGTGTTAGGTCCTTAGGAAGGACCATCTAGCAACAGTGTGATGGTTGATTTGAAAGTGCTTCAAGAACCAAATGATCTTGAATTTGAGTCCCAGAAAAAAAAAAAAAAAAAGAGGAAACATTGCAGAAATGGAATCTATAAGATTTGACAGCTTCCCATACAGAGAATTAAACATAGGTATGGATTTTTTAATCTGGGTAACTAAAAAAATTTTTTTGATATATTTATTTTCAGACAAAAATCAGTAGCTGGTTTGGGAAGGATAATTGTCATTTTGTTTGTTTTTATGCATCCTGATTATTTGCAAAACTTATTTGAGGGAAATTAATATGCTGGAAGTAAAATAAATTATAAAAATAAGTCTAGGAGTGCTTCAATAAAGGAGTAAAAGGCTTTCACCAAAACACAGAAACAAAGAAAAAAGACAGTTTTTAAACATGTGATGCTAACTCTAGCTGGTGCCTATTACAATCATTAGCAAATGTCTATTTCTTTGCACATTTTTGATGACTAAACATTATATGGATAGCACACACTTAGAAGAAGACAAACTAGCTCTAGGGTTATCACCAAGGCCAAACCATATTGAAGTCAAACAGGGTAGACTAGAGGGCAAACACTCACAAATCATTATGATTTGGCCACTCAAGGAGATGGGTGTACATGCCCAGTTTGAATATAGAATTAGGCTGAATTATTTGGTTCCTCTGGAAATAAAATTACTTCAGGAAGATACCTTGTGAAAGTAAAAACAGAAATATTACTGTGTAAATATATAAATATAAAATATATGTATTGGAGATGTTATGAGAAGTCCTGTACCTACTGCCTATCCCACCATGGTCACTCAATGTAATCAGTAAATCCTATGGTCTGATAACCACATACATGGATAGCACATTCTAAGAAGAAAACAAGTGTGTGGTATATGTGGTCCCTAATATGTTCTATCGACCAGCTGATATCTCTGCCTCATACAAACCACACCTGAGAAAAGATGAGATTCATTCTCCTCATGTGTCCTGTGAGTGAACTTGGATTGAAGCAAATGAGGCTGTAAATCAAGTCTTCCTGTCACTGTCTTTATGACAGATAGGTAATCATCTGGAAGGTTAAACAGAACAAAGAGGTGGTATATATCACACATGTGACCTCAAAAGCCTAATAGTCATCAATATTGCATAAAGGACAAATCAGTTAAGCCATGGTGGAGGAGAGAGAGAAAGAAGAAAAAATATTCTTTATTATATACATATAGTTGATAGATGATGTCAGCTAGTCTATAGAACATATACCACATACCAGACCATAGGACGGAGAGTACAATGGCACCCCACTCCAGTACTCTTGCCTGGAAAATCCCATGGATGGAGGATCCTGGTAGGCTGCAGTCATGGGGTTGCTAGGAGCTGGACACAACTGAGTGACTTCACTTTCACTTTTCACTTTCATGCATTGGAGAAAGAAATGGCAACCCACTCCAGTATTCTTGCCTGGAGAATCCTAGGGACCAGGGAGCCTGGTGGGCTGCCGTCTATGGGGCCACACAGAGTTGGACACGACTGAAGCGACTTAGCAGCAGCAGCAGACCGTAGGATTTACTGATTATATTGAGCCATGGCGGGATAGGCAGTAAGCATAGGACTTCTCATAAGCTCTCAAATACATATATATATATATATATATATATATATATATATAAAATATTTATATATTTACACAATAATAGTCCTGTTTTTACTTTCACAGGGATCTTCCTGAATATATGCAGGTATATTCCTGCATATATATATGCATACATATTCATACGTATGTGTGTATAAGAAGCATAAGAAGTCCCTGATGAGTAAGGTTAAGAAAATGTTAATTTTGTACAGTCTGGAAAATGGATTACCTAGCTCTCTTTCGCTATTAAAGAGAAGCATAGACATAAGAAAGAGAAGTTTTGAAAAGAAGCTGCTACATAAAGAAGCCCTTTATATACTGGGTTTAAGTCATTTAATAATATTCATAAGTATAAAAGGCTGATTGGATAATCATTCAGCAATCACTCTTTTATTCATTCATTTGTTCATTCTTTAAACGTTTATTCATTACATACATATTATAAGCCCAGTGGAGGATATTGTTACTGAAAAGCTAGCAAAAAAAAAAAAAAAAAAAATCTCGAATAGAATTCAAAATCACTTTCTATGAAGAAAAAAATTGATAAATTGGACCTTAAAAATAAATCATTACTCAAAAATTCCATTGCAAAGGCAAACCACAGTATAGGATGTTTGCAACATGAAATCAACAAAGGCCTAAGATCCAAAACACAGAAAGAACTCTAAAAAAAAATAATAAAAAAAGACAGATAATCAAATTGAAAAATGAGCTAAAGTAAACACTGCATAAACGATTTCCAAAAGCCCAGTAAACATTATGAAAATATGCTCCAGTGATCAACCTCATTAATATTCAGGAGAATATCAACTTAAAATATAACACTAATGTAATATGAAATTCTGGTACATACACCAGGACGCTGTATTGAGAAAGACAAACTATTGGTAAGGATGTAAAATAAATAACAGAACTCATGAGATTGAAATAAAGTTTAATCACTTTGGAAATTAGCATAATGAGGTCGCTCAAAATGGAAGACGCACATGTCCAGTGTCTTTGACATTTCATTTTCAGGTATGTATTCAGTGTAAGCATGTATACATATTCCCCAAGATACAAACAACTGATTATTCAAAAAAGCATTATTCAAAATATCCTTAAACTAGAAACCACCAAGATATCTATCAACTACAGAATGGATAAATAAATTGTGATATATTCTATCAAAGGAATACTATACGGTGATGAAAAGGACTAGCTACAATTCACAAAATAAAATATATTAATTTCAAAAGATGTAATATTAAGCAAAGTAAACTACATACACACATAGACACACATGCTAACATACACAAAGAGCCTTGCTATCCTATTCAATTTGTATAAAGTTCTGTGGTTGCCGCTGCTAAGTCACTTCAGTAGTGCCCAGCTCTGTGCAACCCCATAGACAGCAGTTCACCAGGCTCTGCCATCCCTGGGATTCTCCAGGCAAGAACACTGGAGTGGGCTGCCATTTCCTTCTCCAATGCATGGAAGTGAAAAGTAAAAGTGAAGTTGCTCAGTCGTGTCCGACTCTTAGCTACCCTGTGGACTGCAGCCTACCAGGCTCCTCTGTCAATGGGATTTTCCAGGCAAGAGCACTGGAGTGGGGTGCCATTTCCTTCTCCAGGGATCTATGCTTAGGGTCTGATAAAGCCGAAATCAAGGTGTTGACCAGGGCTGCATTCTCATCTGGAGCTTGGAGTCCTCTTCCAAAGGTGTGTGTGTCTGTAATTGGCAGAGTTTATTTCCTTTCTGGTTGTAGGATCAAAATACCTATTGTTTTTCTGGCTGTCAGCAAAGGACCTCTCTCACCTTCTTAAGAACACCTGTCTCTGTTCATGTGACCTCTCCAACGTTAAAGCCAGAAAAGGCATGATGTGTCTTTCCTGCACTTCCAATCTCTGAAACTTTTCTGCCTCAGCCAGAGAAAAGTTTTTGCTTTTAAGATCTCTCATCATTAGATCAGGCCCTTCCAAATAATCCTGATCTCTCAAAGTCAGCTCTCTATTCCAAATACTATTCCATAACATAATGGCACCACTGACAGCTCACCATATTCGTATGCTCTGGGGATAATATAGGTTGTTTCTAAGGGATCATTTTAGACAGTCTACCTACAAGAGGCTAAACCTTTTAACTATTGCAATGATGCTGTTTCAAAAAATACTTTGACTCCAAGTGACTAAACAGTCTTTTGTTATCTGAGAGTGACCACTGCAATAAAAGGCCCCAGAAAAGACATTATTCAAGTGTGGTAAAAGAATTATTTTCACAAATTGAGGTTAAATGGGCAGTGGTGGTGCTTGGTGAGAGAATTTTCCTTTTATCTTACTATACTCCATTGGTTTCTTTGCTTTAAACAAAATGAATAGCCTTAAATAAGCTGTGGCTTGTGACAGAGAGAGATAACCTATGTAGAGTGATCTCTGCCTCTCCCTTCCCCAAGGATGGGGTAGGGAAGTAAATACTGTGTGTTCATTTTCTTTACAACCTGGGCTATCCTGCTGGTATTCCTCCTAGACCAGGGGGCAAAAATCTGATGAAATCCATGTAAGTCTCTGAAGCCCAGAGAAGTATGGGTGACACTGGTACATATATAAGAGTATGAAATGAAACCCAGGTTTTGCATACTTTGAAATCTCAGATCAGCCATAATGTACTTGGATATATGATGCAGACTTGAAACTCAGAAACACTCAAATAACATACCTGTGTAGTATTCTGTAAGTTCTACAATCAAATATACATGAGCCACCAGGCAAAAAGAGATGAGAGTAACAGGGATATGAATAAATATTTCTTGAAATCTGTTCCATTACAAGCGCTGTGTTTTACATATATTCAACACAGTTCTAAGAGGTAGCATATTTTTCCCATTTTAAGAAAGAGAACCTGAAACTAATATCAAATATATTGTTTTCTGATTCATGGTACATATGTAAGAGTATGGAATAAAACCCAGGTTTTGCAAACTTTGAAATCTCAGATCAGCCATAATGTACTTGAATATATGATGCAGACTTGAAACTCAGAAATACTCAAATAATAAATCCTTCGTTATTGGGTTCTGAAAAACTGAATGCACTTATTACAAAAAAAGTACAAAATGCACTTATTACAGCTCAGGAAGCAACAGTTAGACCTGGACATGGAACAACAGATGGGATCCAAATTGGGAAAGGAGTACATGAAGGCTGTATGTTTTCACCCTGCCTCTTTAACTTATATGCAGAGTACATCATGAGAAACGCTGGGCTGGAGGAAACCCAAGCTGGAATCAAGATTACCAGGAGAAATATCAATAACCTCAGATATGCAGATGACACCACCCTTATGGCAGAAAGTGAAGAGGAACTAAAGAGACTCTTGATGAAAGTGAAAGAGGAGAATGAAAAAGTTGGCTCAAAATTCAACATTCAGAAAACTAAGATCATAGCATCTAGTCCCATCACTTCATGGCAAAAAGATGGGGAAACAGTTGAGACAGTAAGAGTCTACTTTGGGGGACTCCAAAATCACTGCAGATGGTGACTGCAGCCATGAAATTAAAAGATGCTAGCTACTTGGAAGGAAAGTTATGACCAACCTAGACAGCATATTAAAAAGCAGAGACATTACTTTGCTAACAGAGGTCCATCTAGTCAAAGCTATGGTTTTTCCAGCAGTCCTGAACGGGTTTGAGAGTTGGACTATAAAGAAAGCTGAGCACCCAAGAATTTATGCTTTTGAACTGTGGTGTTGGAGAAGACTTAAGAGTCCCTTGGACTTCAAGGAGACCCAACCAGTCCATCCTAAAGGAAATCAGTCCTGAATATTCATTGGTAGGACTGGTGCTGAAGCTGAAGTTCCAACACTTTGGCCATCCGATGTGAAGAACTGATTCTTTGGAAAGGACCCCGATGCTGGGAAAGATTGAAGGCAGGAGGAGAAAGGGGCGACAGAGGATGAGATGGTTGGATGGCATCACTGACTCAATGGACCTGAGTTTGAGTAAACTCCAGGAGTTGGTGATGGACAGGAGGCCTGGCGTGCTGCGGTTCATGGGTCGCAAAGAGTCGGACACGACTGAGCGACTGAACTGAAGTGAACAGGGTATGTGTCAAGGAGTGGTGTTGCTGGGTAATATGGTGGTTTTATTCCTAGCTTTCTAAGGAATCTCCATACCATCTTGCACAGTGGTTGTAACAATTTACATTCCCACCAACAGTGCAAGAGTGTTTCCTTTACCCTACCCCATCTCCAGCATTTATTTTTTGTAGACTTTTTGATGGTGGCCATTCTGACAGGTGTGAAGTGATATCTCATTGTAGTTTTGATTTGCATTTCTCTAATAATGAGTAATGCTGAGCACCTTTTCATGTGTTTGTTAGCCATCTATATGTCTTATTTTGAGAAATGTTTGTTTAGGTCTTCTTCCCACTTTTTGTTTGGGTCGTTTGCCTTGTATTGAATTGTATGAGCTGCTTGTATATTTTGGAAATTAATCCTTTGTCAATTGTTTCATTTGCTATTATTTTCTCCAATTCTGAGGGTTGTCTTTTCATCTTGCTTATAGCTTCCTCTGCTGTGCAAAAGCTTTTAAGTTTAATCAGGTTCCACTTGTTTACTTTTGTTTTTATTTCCATTACTCTAGGAAGTGGATCATAGAGGATCTTGCTTTGATGTATGCCATCGAGTGTTCTGCTTATGTTTTCACTATGCCAAAGCCTTTGACTGTGTGGATCACAATAAACTGTGGAAAATTCTGAAAGAGATGGGCATACCAGACCACCTGACTTGCCTCTTGAGAAACCTGTATGCAGGTCAGGAAGCAACTGTCGGACACGCCTGAGCAACTGGACTTAACTGACCTGAACTGAAAGAGTTTATAGTTTCTGGTCTTACATTTAGGTCTTTAATACATTTTGACTTTATTTTTGTGTATGGTGTTAGGTAGTGTTCTAATTTCATTCTTTTACATGCAGTTGTCCAGTTTTCCCAGTACCATTTATTGAAGAGGCTATCTTTTCCTCGCTGTATATTCTTGCTTCCTTTGTCAAAAATAAGGTACCCATAAGTGCATGGGTTGTTTTCTGGGCTTTCCCTCTTGGTCCATTCATCAATATTTCTGTTTTGTTCCAGTACCATACTGTCTTGATGACTGTAGCTTTGTAGTATAATCTGAAGTCAGGAAGGTTGATGCCTCCTACTCCATTATTCTTTCTCAAGAGTGCTTTGACTATTTGGGGTCTTTTGTATTTCCATATGAATTGTGAAATTTTTTGTTCTACTTGTGTGAAAAATGTCATTGGTAATTTGATAGGAATCACATTGAATCTGTAGATTACATTTGGTAGTATAGTCATTTTCACAATATTTACTCTTCCTACCCAGGAACATGGAATATCTCTCCATCTGTTTAGGTCATCTTTGATTTCTTTCATCAGTGTCATAATTTTCTGTGTACAGTTTGGTCTCCTTAGGTAAGTTTATTCCTAGATATTTTATTCTTTTTGTTACAATGGTGAATAGGGTTAATTTTATAATTTTACTTTCTGATTTTTCATTGTTAGCATATGGAAGTGCAAGTAATTTTTGTGTGTGTATGATTTTGCATCCTGCAACTTTGCTAAATTCACTGATTAATTCTACTAATTTTCTGATACTATCTTTAGGGTTTTCTATATGTAGCATCATGTCATCTGCAAATAGTGAAAGCTTTATTTCTTCTTTTCTGATCTGGATTCATTGCATTTCTTTTTCTTCTCTGATCACTGTAGCTAGGACTTTGAGAACTATGTTGAATAATACTGGTGAAAGTGAACAGCCTTGTCTTCTTCCTGCTTGTAGAGTGAAGGCTTTCAGATTTTCACCATTGAGAAACTGATATTTTGTCTGATATGAAAATTGTTTCAGTTTTGAATGAGATCCTTGCCCAGTACAGTAATCTTGGTTGTAGGTTTTTCCCTTTCAGTACTTTAGATATACCCTGCCATTCCCTTCTGGCCTGCAGAATTTCTGCTGAAAGATCAGTTATTAAGCAATTGGAGTTCCCTTGTATGTTACTTGTTGCTTTTCCCTTGCTGCTTTTAATATTTTTTTCTTTGTGTTTAGTCTTTGTTAGTTTAATTAGTATGTGTTTTAATATGTTGCCCCTTGGGTTTATCCTGTATGGAATCTTTGTGTCTCCTGGACTTGATTGACTAGTTCCTTCTCCAGATTGGGGAAATTTTCAGCTATAATCACTTCAAAAATTTTCTCATATAATCTCTTTTTCTTTTATTTTTCTGTTCGGTTCAGTTCAGTTGCTGAGTTGTGTCCAACTCTTTGTAACCCCACGGACTGCAGCACACCAGGTTTCCCTGTCCAACACCAACTCTCAGAGCTTACTCAAACTCATGTTCATTGAGTTGGTGATGCCATCCTACCATCTCATCCTCTGTCGTCCCCTTCTTCTCCCGCCCTCAATCTTTCCCAGCATCAGGGTCTTTTCAAATGAGTCAGCTCTTTGTATCAAGTGGCAAAAGAATTGGAGTTTCAGCTTCAGCATCAGTCCTTCCAATGAACACCCAGAATTGATCTCCTTTAGGATGGACTGGTTGGATCTCCTTGCAGTCCATGGGACTCTCAAGAGTCTTCCAACACCACAGTTCAAAAGCATCAATTTTTCAGTGCTCAGCTTTCTTTATGGTCCAACTCTAACATCCATACATGACTACTGGAAAAACCATAGCCTTGAATAGATGGACCTTTGTTGGCAAAGTAATGTCTGCTTTCTGATATGCTGTCTAGAATGGTCATAACTTTTCTTCAATGGAGCAAGCATCTTTTAATTTCATGCCGGCAGTCACTATCTGCAGTGATTTTGGAGCCCCCCAAAAATAAGGTCTGTCACTGTTTCCATTTTTTCCCCATCTATTTGCCATGAAGTGATGGGACGGGATGCCATGATCTTAGTTTTCTGAATGTTGAGTTTTAAGCAACTTTTCCACTCTCCTCTTTCACTTTCATCAAGAGGCTCTTTAGTTCTTCACTTTCTGCCACATGTGTGGCATCATCTGCTTATCTGAGGTTATTGATATTTCTCCTGGCAATCTTGATTCCAACTTGTGCTTTGCCCAGCCTGGCATTTCACGTGATGTACTCTGCATAAAAGTTAAATAAGCAGGGTGACAATATACAGCTTTGATATTCTCTTTCCTAATTTGGAACCAGTCTGTTGTTCCATGTCCAGTTCTAACTGTTGCTTATTGACCTGAATGCAGGTTTCTCAGGAGTCTGTTCAGGTGGTCTGGTATTCACATCTCTTGCAGAGTTTTCTAAAGTTTGTTGCGATCCACACAATCAAAGGTTTTGGTGTAGTCAATGAAGGAAAAGTACATATTTTTCTGAAATTCTCTTGCTTTTTCTATGATCCAATGAATGTTAGCACTTGGATCTCTGGTTTCCCTGGCTTTTCTAAATCTAGCTTGAAAATCTGGATGTTCACATTTCATGTACTGCTGAAGCCTGTCTTGGAGAATTTTGAGTATTACTTTGCTAGTGTGTGAGATGACTGCAATTGTTTGGTAGTCTGAATATTCTTTGGCATTCCTTTCTTTGAAAAAGTCCATGAAAATGGACCTTTTCCAGTCCTGTGGCCTCTGCTGAGTTTTCCAAATTACCTTCTTCTTCTGGGAAACCTATAATTTGAATGTTGGTCCATTTGATATTTTCCCAGAGGTCTCTGAGACTATCATCACTTCTTATCATTCTTTTTACTTTATTCTGCTCTTCAGAAATTATTTCCACCATTTTATCTTCCAGCTCACTGATTCATTCTTCTGCTTCAGATCTTCTGTTATTAATTCCTTATAGAGTATTTTTCATTTCAGTAATTATGTTGTTTGTCTCTGTATGTTTATTCTTTAATTCTTCTAGGTCTTTTTAAATTGATTCTTGTATTTTCTCCATTCTGTTTTCAAGGTTTTTGATCATTTTTATTATCGCTATTTTGAATTCTTTTTCAGGTATTTTGCCTATTTTCTCTTCATTTATTTGGGCTTATGTGTTTCTAGTTTGTTCCCTCATTTTGTGTGGTATTTCTCTGCCTTTATTATTGCTATTATTAATTTTTTAAAACATTGTTTTTGAGGTCTGCTTTTCCCCAGGCTTCACGGTTGAATTCTTTCTTCCTTTTGGTTTCTTCCCTCCTGAGGTTGGTCCAGTGGTTTGTGTAAGCTTCATATAGGGTGAGATCTGTGATTAATTTTTTTGTTTCTTTGTTCATTTTTCTTCTGATGAGGAAGACTGAGTGCAGTAGTAATCCTGTTTGCTGATGATTGCATTTGTAGTTTTGTTTTGTTTGTTGTTTGGATGAGGTGTCCTGCACAGGGTGCTACTGGTGGTTGGATGATGCCAGGTCTTGTATTCAAATCGTTTCCTTTGTGTGCGTTCTCACTATTTGATACGCCCTAGGGTTAGTTCTCTGGTAGTCTAGGATCTTGGAGTCAGTACTCCCAATCCAGAGGTCCAGGGCTTGATCTCTGGTCAGAAACAAAGATTCCACAAGTCGTTTGTAACGGCATTAAGTGAGATTAAAAAAAAAAACAAAAAAACAAAAAACAAATTCGAGAAACTAAAGATGAACTCCAGACAAATGGCAATTACAAAATCAGGCAAATAATAATTGAAATAATGGAATATACACATGTACGTATATACCCATAAGCAAAATAAAAACAGCCCAACAAAATTACTGTATATTGACTCAGCTAACAAGGGAAATCAAAAATTATATTTTCTAGTTAAAAGCAAAACTAACTAAAGCACAAACTGGAAAACCAAACTAAAGCAATGTGGCAAGTGGGGAATAAAGCAATGAAAGCAAAACTAATGAATATGTTGAGAGGAAAAGAAAGAAAGGAAAGAAGAATAGATACACAAAGTTAAATAGAGGTAGATAAAGAAGATCTATATACATTAATGATTAACTGTAAGGGGAAAAGAACAGTAGGAAAAGCAAACAAAGGAAAAAAGTAGATAAAATAATAATATGTTTTAAAAAGTACAAAATTGAAGAAAAAAGAGAGAGAGAGAGAGAGAGAAAGGAATACTCCACAGAACTACAAAAGCCCAACATAGAGACAGAAGTTTATAACAACAAAGAAATTGTGACTCAATATACACATATACACCCATAAGCAAAATAAAAACAGTCCAACAAAAATAAAGTGCAGTAGATTGACTGGTGAACAAAGGAAACAAAAAATGATATCTATCAGCTAAAAACAAAACTAACTAAAGCACAAACTGGAAAACAAAACTGAAGCAAGGTGCCAAGTGGGGAGTAATGCAATGAAAACAAAACTAACAAATATGTTGAGAGGAAAGGAAAGAAAGAAAAGAAAGAAATAATAGATATGCAAAGCTAAATAGAGGTAGATAAAATTTATATACATTAAAGATTTAACTGCAAGGGGAAAAGAACAGTAGGAAAAACAAACAAAGGAATGAATGTAGAAAAAATAATATTAGGTTTAAAAAAATCCAAAATTAAAATTAAAAAAATAAAATTAAAAAAAAAAGGAAAAAGAAAAAAAAGAGGAACACTTCACAGAACTGCAAAAATCCAACATAGAGGCAGAGGCTTATAACAACAATAATGCAACTCGGAAAACAAAAAACAAACAAACAAACAAACAAAAAACCTCAAAAGCTTAATTAGATTTCATCAGTTCAGTTCAGTTCAGTTCAGTCGCTCAGTCGTGTCCGACTCTTTGCGACCCCATGAATTGCAGCATGCCAGGCTTACCTGTCCATCACCAACTCCCGGAGCTTGCTTAAACTCATGCCCATCGAGTCGGTGAAGCCATCCAGCCATCTCATGCTCTGTTGTCCCCTCCTCCTCCTGCCCCCAATCCCTCCCAGCATCAGGGTCTTTTCAAATGAGTCAAATTTTCGAATGAGGTGGCCAAAGTATTGGAATTTCAGTTTCAGCATCAGTCCTTCCAATGAACACCAAGGGCTGATCTCCTTTAGGATGGACTGATTTGATCTCATTGAAGTTCAAGAGACTCTCAAGAGTCTTCTCCAACACCACAGTTCAAAAGCATCAACTTTTCGGTGCTCAACTTTCTTCATAGCCAACTCTCACATCCATATATGACCACGGGAAAAACCATAGGCTTGACTGGACGGACCTTTGTTGGCAAAGTAATGTCTCTGCTTTTTAATATGCTGTCTAGGTTGGTCATAACTTTCCTTCCAAGGAGTAAGCGTCTTTTAATTTCATGGCTGCAATCACCATCTGCTGTGCTTTTGGAGCCCCCCAAAATAAAGTCTGACACTGTTTCCACTGTCTCCCCATCTTTTTCCCATGAGGTGATGGGACCAGATGCCATGATCTTAGTTTTCTGAATGTTGAGCTTTAAGCCAACTTTTTCACTCTCCTCTTTCACTTTCATCAAGAGGTTTTTTAGTTCCTCTTCACTCTCTGCCATAAAGGTGGTGTCATCTGCATATCTGAGGTTATTGATATTTCTCCCGGCAATCTTGATTCCAGCTTGTGCTTCTTCCAGCCCAGCGTTTCTCATGATGTACTCTGCATATAAGTTAAATAAGCAAGATGACAATATATAGCCTTGACGTACTCCTTTACCTATTTGGAACCAGTCTGTTGTTCCATGTCCAGTTCTAGCTGTTGCTTCCTGACCTGCATACAGGTTTCTCAAGAGGCAGGTCAGGTGGTCTGGCATTCCCAACTCTTTCAGAATTTTCCACAGTTTATTGTGATCCACACAATCGAAGGATTTGGCGTAGTCAATAAAGAAGAAATAGATGTTTTCCTGTAACTCTCTTGCTTTTTCGATGATCCAGCAGATATTGGCAATTAGATCTCTGATTCTTCTGCCTTTTCTAAAACCACCTTGAACATCTGGAAGTTCTCGGTTCACATATTGCTGAAGCCTGGCTTGGAGAATTTTGAGCATTACTTTACTAGTGTGAGAGATGAGTGCAATTGTGTGGTAGTTTGAGCATTCTTTGGGATTGCCTTTCTTTTGGATTGGAATGAAAACTGACCTTTTCCAGTCCTGTGGCCACTGCTGAGTTTTCCAAATTTGATGGCATATTGAGTGTAGCACTTTAACAGCATCATCTTTCAGAATTTGAAATACCTCAACTGGAATTCCATCATCTCCACTAGCTTTGTTTGTAGTGATACTTTCTAAGGTCCACCTGACTTCACATTCCAGGAATGTCTGGCTCTAGGTCAGTGATCACACCATTGTGATTATCTGGGTCATGAAGATCTTTTTAGTATAGTTCTTCTTTGTATTCTTGCCACATCTTCTTAATATCTTCTGCTTCTGTTGGGTCCATACCATTTCTGTCCTTTATCAAACCTATCTTTGCCTTAAATATTCCCTTGATATCTCTGATTTTCATGAACAGATCTCTACTCTTTCCCATTCTGTTGTTTTTCCTCTATTTCTTTGCATTGATCGCTGAGGAAGCCTTTCTTATCTCTCCTGGCTATTCTTTGGAACTCTGCATTCAAATGGGAATATCTTTCATTTTCTCCTTTGCTTTTTGCTTCTCTTCTTCTCACAGCTATTTGTAAGGTCGCCTCAGACAACCATTTTGCCTTTTTGCATTTCTTTTCCATGGGGATTGTCTTGATCCCTGTCTCCTCTACAGTGTCATGAACCTCCATCCATAATTCATCAGCCTCTCTGTCTATCAGATCTAGTCCCTTAAATCTATTTCTCACTTCCACTGTATAGTCATAAGAGATTTGATTTAGGTCATACCTGAATGGTCTAGTGGTTTTCCCTATTTTCTTCAATTTCAGTCTGAATTTGGCAATAAGGAGTTCATGATCTGAGCCACAGTCAGCTCCTTGTCTTGTTTTTGCTGACTATATAGAGCTTCTCCATCTTTGGCTGAAAAGAATATAATCAGTCTGATTTCGGTGTTGACCATCTGGTGATGTCCATGTGTAGAGTCTTCTCTTGTGTTGTTGGAAGAGGGTGTTTGCTATGACCAGTGTGTTCTCTTGGCAAAACTCTGTTAGCCTTTGCCCTGCTTCATTCTGTACTCCAAGGCCAAATTTGCCTGTTACTCCAGGTGTTTCTTGACTTCCTGCTTTTGCATTCCAGTCCCCTATAATGAAAAGGACATCTTTTTTGGGTGTTAGTTCCAAAAGGTCTTGTAGGTCTTCATAGAACCATTCAACTTCAGCTTCTTACATTACTGGTTGGGGCATAAGCTTGGATTATTGTGATATTGAATGGTTTGCCTTGGAAATGAGCAAAGATCATTCTGTCGTTTTTGAGATTGCATCCGAGTACTGCATTTAGGACTCTTGTGTTGACCATGATGGCCACTCCATTTCTTTGAAGGGATTCTTGCCCACAGTAGTAGATATAATGTCATCTGAGTTAAATTTACCCATTCCAGTCCATTTTAGTCGCTGATTCCTAGAATGCCAACATTCACTCTTGCCATCTCTTGTTTGACCACTTCCAATTTGCCTTGATTCATGGACCTAACATTCCAGGTTCCTATGCAATATTGCTCTTTACAGCTCTATCCCCAGTCACATCCATAACTGGGTATTTTTTTTTGCCTTGGTTCCATCCCTTCATTCTTTCTGGATTTATTTCTCCATTGATCTCCAGTAGCATATTGGGCACCTACCGACCTGGGGAGTTCATCTTTCAGTGTTCTATCATTTTCCCTTCTCATACTGTTCATGGGGTTCTCAAGGCAAGAATACTGAAGTGGTTTGCCATTCCCTTCCCCAGTGGACCACATTCTGTCAGACCTC
Source organism: Muntiacus reevesi (assembly GCF_963930625.1). Taxonomy (NCBI): domain Eukaryota; kingdom Metazoa; phylum Chordata; class Mammalia; order Artiodactyla; family Cervidae; genus Muntiacus; species Muntiacus reevesi. The sequence goes on along the minus strand of NC_089256.1, from coordinate 3,464,269 downwards.
TCCACCATGAACCGACAGTCTTGGGTGGCCCCACAAGGCTTGGCTTAGTTTCATTGAGTTAGACAAGACTGTGGTCCTCTGGTCAGATTAGAGTTCACAGTGCCAATAAAATCAACAACTACAACAGAGGGGAGAGAAAAAAGGGGGAAAAAAAGAAAAAGAAGGGAAGAAAATCCAAAAGAATCTACAGAACAAATCAAAGCATAACAATAATAAGTGTGTTACCTGAGTCACTGCTGTGGGAGTCCTTTCCCTCATTGGGAGTCACAGTCCACCTCACCTCTTTAGGATGCCGTCCATCACTGTGTTGGTCTCTGGACCTGCGGTGGGGGCAGCTCAGATTCTAATCTGGTCCTACTCCTGTGTGTTCTTGCCTCCAATGTCCACAGCTATTAGAACCGGTGTGTTTTCTTTTGTGGGAGCTCTCAATGTCCTTTTATATATTCTATAGACAAAGAGTCTTCCTAGTTGATTGTGTGAATTTAATCTCCAGCTTCTACAGCTGGTAGGAAGGTTTTTGGATATTCTTCCTTAGCCACACTGCCCCTGGTTTTGAATTTTGATTTTATTTCCACTTATGCATGTGGGTCATCCACTAGGGTTTCCTCCTGAGGAGGACTTGAGTCTGCCCTAGTGAGAGCCAGGTGTGGAGGTGGTACAACTGCTTGAGTTGCAGGGTTTCTGGCAGCATTGTGTACTCAGGTGAGCTGGCAGCTAGAGCACAGGAAATATAGTGCTCTAGAAAGGTATCGAAACCTATATTGGCCAATATACTCCAGTATTCTTGCCTAGAGAAAACCCCTGACAGAATCCTGCTAGGCCACCGTCCACAGGGTTGCAAAGAGTTGGACATGACTGAAGCAACCCTGCATGCATAGATGCAAGACTTCTTTTGCCTGTGGCAGCTCTGTCCCATTGAGGGTTGAGCATGAAGGTGCAGCTACTTGGCTTGTAGGGACCCTGGTGGCGCCAAGTGTGCAGGGACACAGACTGCCTCTGCCACAGGAGTTATGGCCCTATCAGTCTTTTTTCGCACCTTTTGTTGCCGGTGATCAGAAGGCCTCTTTGGCCAATTTTTCTCGGTAGTGCCACCCATTCAGGCACTTAGAGGGCTCCCTTGCCTGGGGTCCTTCTCTATTGTTCAGTGCCTCAAGCACATAGAAGGTCTACCCTCCTCTGTAGATGGAGCATCAGGCACTTAAAGGGGCACCCTGGGTGGGGTCCTACTCTGTATTTCAGTGCGTCAGGCATTTGATGGGCCAGGCTATCTGTTGTTCAGCTGCTGATGCTGGCACATGGGGAGAGAGAGTCTGTGGTGATGGCGCCACCTGCTACGCGTGACTCAGCAGTATCGCCTTGCTTCCATGGCTGCCTGGCTTTCCTCCACAGGCGTTTCCCACCACAATCTCCTCCCTCCCATACCTTCAATCTGTCTCCCACAGTCAACAGCAACCCTCACCCTGGAATTGCTCCACAATTCCTAAACTCTAGCTCCCAGTCTCTGCACCTTCTAGGGAACCTGTGTCCATGTCTGGGGTATGTATGGTTTCACCAAGGATTGTTTGATTCTCATTCTGTTTAGGCTGCCACAGGTCAGTTGTTTCACTCTCAGCCTTAAATGTTTCTCCTTTGACTCAGACAATTGTCCCAGTGAGGAGATTGAACCCCTGCTTCAGTTCCCCCACCCGCTGAGAGCAGGTCCAGTCCTACTAATACTCCTGTTTTTCCCCCTAGTTCCTTCATCCTACGGAGTTTTGCGTGGTTCTATATATTCTTTTTCACTGGTCAGGTACTCTGTCTGCTCTCAACTGCTGTTCTGCATGCACTTCTCTGTCTGAAGGTGACATATCTCTGTCACATATCTCTGAATATCTCTGAAGAGAGATGTACTCCACATCCACCTACTCCTCTGCCATCTTGTTCTCCCCTGGTCTTACTGCTTTCTTCAGACTGTTACAAAAATTCCCATGTATTTTGTCAATAAATTAAAATAGTACAGTAGTGCAAATAAATACTTCACTCTTTGTCTTTGGTGTGAACTTCACCATTCTGTTCTTTCACTTCTTGGGTTGAGGACTGAAATCAGACCAAATTATGTCAAAATTAATACCAAATATCAACCCTTACCAATGTTAAAGGAAATACAAGTGAAATTTTAGCTGCTATATCTCTGTTAAAAAAAGAAAAATGGCAGGCATGCTAAGTCACTTCAGTCATGTCCGACTCTTTGTGACACTATGTGCCATAGCCCACCAGGCTCTTCCATCCATGAGATTCTCTAGACCAGAATACTGGAGTGGGTTACCATACCCTCCTCCAGGGCATCTTCCAGACCCAGGGTTTGAACCCCAGTCTCTAAAGTCTTCAGAATTGGCAGGCAGTCTCTTTACTAGTAGCACCATCTGGGAAACCTCAAAATGGCATGCTACTTTAACTCTTAGATTTCAAGAAAATAATCAAAATTTGATTGATTACTTGCTTTTCAAAACATTCTCCTTTTATGTTCTCTGAATATATAGTTTCAGTATTTTTTTAATTTGCCAAGTTCTAACTTTGAATTTCAATTATGACTTGAATTTTTAAGCATTATGGCTGAGTTTCTTTTTTACAAAATTGAATTTGACAGCATGAAGGTGTGTTTATAATTAAAATACATTTAATGAGTGCATTAATATGGAGCAATTACACTCAGAATTCTCCATCAAAATGCAAAATGAAAATATTATTATTTGGCAAAGTTAGATCATATTTACTAAAATTAATAGCTAAAACTTTATTAAACTATACAAATTTGAATACAGATTGAAAATAAAACTATTTTACTCCATGTCAAATGCACTTGACATAAATTTCTCTTTTTTTTGGTATTTCACTTGAACAAAAATCCTGAATCATATTAATTTGATTAATATTTCAAAACAGTTTCCTTAGTTGAAAAGGATATTGATACTATATAATAGAATGGGAAAGGATTAGAATCAGGTCTGGACCAAATATAGCTTCTGTCGTAGATTTTCAATTGAATTTTTGGCTTAATAATTAACAATCTAAGCCATTGAATTTGTGACTGAAAAATCAAGATGCTTTATGGAGATCTTGGAAAAAATAGTGAATTTAATAAAGTTCTGGTTTTTATTTACTTATACTGTTCCTTATCTCTTTAATTTCTGTTGAACAACATAAACACTATCTTCTTATCTATTTGACTGTATCCTAGAATTAGACACAACCTCACTAAGATTAACAATAAAGTTAAGAACACTTATGTTGTGTTACATGTTTTATATAGATGTAATACTTACAATAATCATTATGATGCAATAGAATAACACAAGATTAAATTTTACAAATTTAATCTTTTCCATTAGGTAAATATTCTTATTAACAGTTTAAATATCAGGGCACTGAAGTACAGAAAAGCTACAGATTAGGAGTGGGTTACAATTTCCTTCTCCAGAGGATCTTCCCAACCCGGGGATTAAACCCACGTCTCTTGCATCTCCTGCATTGTCAGGCAGGTTCTTTACCTACTGAGCTAGGAAAGAAGCCCTTTTCTGATATCCAACAATCAACCACTAGCTATGAAGATGTACCACTACAGTAGAACATTGAAAATGGAAAACTGAATTTATTAATAAGAACTGTTTTACAATTTGATGTTAGTAGATTTTGGCCATGTTCTGAATGACTAGGTGAATTGGATAGTTATTTGAAAGGCTTAAGGGCAAACAGTATTTTTATTTAACTAAGTTAACTAACTAATTTTTGGCTGTTCTGGGTCTTCTTTGATGGACTTTTTCTAGTTGCAATGAGTGGGGACTATTCTCTATTTGTGGCGCATAGGCTTCTCACTGTGGTGACTTCTTTCGCTGCAGAGGTTCTAGGTGCCCAGGCTTCAATAGTTGTGACTAGTGGACCTGGTTTCTCTTGGGCATGTGAAATCTTCCCAGACCAGGGATAGAACCCGTTAACTACTGAATTGCCAGCGAAATTCTTAAAGGCAAGCAGTTTTGACTGTATCATAAGTGCTCTGCTTCAGATAACATAATTATGACCATAATAATTACCTATACAGCAGATCCAATGTGTGGTCGCATGTCCCAAGGCTTTATAGATAAATGCACACAGTTTTAAAAATAATTCTGAAAGAATTGTTTTTAAGCAATTTTAAAATTGTTTTTAAATTTTTAAAACAATTCTGTTTTAAAACCAATTCTATAGTGGTAAATTATTGAATTCATAAGGGAAAGCAATGAGAAATCTGTGTTTGTTATCCTCATTTAGAATTGAAATATGTGATAAGGGGAAGGAAAAAATAGGTTTTGCATAGAATCCAAATTATTAAACACAGTCTATTTTTTTCTGCAAAAAAAATCAGGTTATGAACAAGCTTCTTTGAGGCGGATAATAGGGTAATGTTTAGATTAAATGAGTGAAAAAGCAGTTTTGCACCACTGACTGCAGAGTCTAGTCACTGAGTTCAATGCATTCAATTTCCATTCTGTGCCATCAGTACAGACAAACCAGATAAATGAAGATATATCCCTGGGATATAGCTTTGGTTTGTTCTTTAATTTTTCTTATCTCTTGAGGTGGTGATTATATTTTGTCCAAAGCAAACAACATTCTCACATCCACAAAATGTCTACAGTTTCCCATATAAAGTGACACCACATGTTGCTCTGTTCATTATTCCTGCATCATCATGCAGCACTTGTCTGTTTTAATGATGCATGGTTGCCTCAGCAATTGTTAATCTAATGATGGAATATGTCCCTGGAGGTTACAGGTACCATTTCCTGAGCCTCTTGCCTACAGGCTGAATTACAAGATGATTGATATCATAAATATTTTTTATTCTTCACTGAAATATGTGCACATTTATAATAAAAGGAAGTTATAGTTATGATCCTAATAAGAGCACTTCCCAGATAAGCATGTTGCAGGCTTTGCAGAAATGGCCATTTTTTATACAATTAAATCTCTTTCGCTGACATTGAGCTCTTTCAGAATATAGAGAAGCCAGAAAAATAAGAATGTCAGCAACTTATGCATTCTGATTTCACTCCAAGTTGAATGTCAATGTAAATATAATAAATATACATTATGTAAATATATTTAAATATTTAAATATAAATTGGGATATATACATGTTAGATTCTGAGTGTCAGTAATTAAAATTCACTTATATCCTGACCCAATGTTACCATTCAGTATAATGTATGTTTGCTAATTAACCATTTAGTAAGTCCACAAAAGTGATAATGCTGACCCAGGTGCATACTGTAATTTGCAGGATGGATCTCTTAAAGGAACTAGCAATTGGAGTGTGGAGTGACCAAGTTGTAGAGGTGGAGGGAGATAGAGATAAATACAGAACTGAAATAGGAAAATAGAAAAACAAAGGTCAAAAGGGAGAATGTAAATGTGCATGAACCAAGGAGACTCAAGTTTCCAAATAAATCTAAGTTACAATGGTGTCAAAAAGCAAGAAATTTCCCTCTACCCTTCCAGATTTTCTAGTTGATCTAAAAATTAAATTGACATGATATCGATTAACAGGAGACAGTCAAAATTCACTAATGTGCATATATGAAAGGGAAACATGAAAACTGAGTAACTCACCAAAATGGCTGAAATCCTCACTTTAAATATCATCTTCAGCAGAAGACAAAATATGATGTTGGGGTTGTGATTTGGGACATCAAAGGGGAGGAAAACAAAACATGTGAAGATGGAAAAGCAAACATTTGGCAAACAGATATTTGCTGCGCATTGCAGACACAATTGGGACACACAGTGGACTCTGATCCCTGGGTCCTGCTGAGTTTCCTTCACCACTTCTAGGCCATATTTTTTGCAGATATCTCTGGGAATAGTTCTCCTCTGGGAGCAGGACATTTACTTAATTCTTTTGGGCAGTTAAAAGGAAGGTAGCAAAAGAAATTCCTGACTCTTCTGTTACTTAATTATAAGCAATCTAACTGAATTTTCATGCCAAAGATATTCATTTTGGAGTCACAAATTTTGGCCCCCTGGAATGACTTAACATCTGGTATTAAAAGAGTGGTCAAGCAGCATGTTGGTAAAGAATCTGACTACAATGCAGGAGACCCAGATTTGATCCCTGGGTGGGAATATCCTCTGGAGAAGGAAAGAGCAATTCACTCCAGTACTCTTGCCTGGAGAATTCCATGGACGGAGGAGCCTGGAGGGGTACAGTCCATGGGTTTGCAAGAAGTCAGATATGACTGAAGCGACTGAGCATGCATGCACGCAGTAAAAGAGTGGTCAAGTAGCATGCTCCTATAAGTAATTAGGTGAAATGTTGTTCAGTCACTAAGTTGTGTCCAACTCTTAGAAACTCCATGAACTGCAGCATGCCAGGCTTCCCTGTCCTTTACTATCTCCCAGAGCTTGCTCAAGCTCATGTCCACTGAGTCAGTGATGTTATCCAACCATCTCATCCTCTGTTGCCCTCTTCTCTTCTTGCCCTCATTTTTTCCCAGGATCAAGGTGTTTTCTACTGGGTCAGTTCTTCCCATCAGGTGGCCAAATTATTGGAGCTTCAGCTTCAGCAGCAGTCCCTCCAATGAATTTCAGGGTTGATTTCATTTAGGATTGACTGGTTTGATCTCCTTGCAGTTCAAGGGACTCTCAAGAGTCTTCTTCAACACCACAGTTTGAAAACATTCTTTTCTTGAAAGCATTCAGTTCTTCGGTGCTCAACTTTATTTATGGTCCAATTCTCACATCCATACATGACTACTGGAAAAACCATAGCTATGACTAGACAGACCTTTGTTGGAAATGATATCCCTGAGTTTTAATACACCATTTAGATTTATCATAGCTCTTCTTCCAAGGAGCAAGTGCCTTTTAATTTCATAGTTGCAATCACTTTCCACAGTGATTTTGGAGTCCAAGAAAATGAAATATGACAGTTTTCACTTTTCCCCCCATCTATTTGCCATGAAGTGATGGGACTGGATGCCATGCTCTTAGTTTTTTGAATGTTGAATTTTAAGCCAGCTCTTTCACTCTCCTCTTTCATTTTCATCAAGAGGATTTTAGTTGCTCTTCACCTTCTGTCATTAAAGTGGTATCATCTGCATAACTGAGATTGTTCATATTTCTCCTAGTAATTTTGATTTCAGCTTGTGCATTATCCAGCCCAGCATTTCGTATGATGCAATCTGCATATAAGTAAAATAAGCAGAATGACAATATACAGCCATGATATACTCATTTCCCAATTTTGAACCAGTCCTTTTGTTCCATGTTTGGTTCTAACTCTTGCTTCTTCTCCTGCATACAGGTTTCTCCAGAGGCAGGTAAAGTGGTCTAGTATTCCCATCTCTTCAAAAATATTCCACAGTTTGTTGTGATCCACACAAAGTCTTTAGCGTAGTCAATGAAGCAGAAGCAGATGTCTTTTGGAATTCCCTTGCTTTTTCCATGATGCAGCAGATGTTGGCAATTTGATCTCTGGTTTCTTTGCCTTTTCTAAATCCAGCATGGACATCTGGAAGTTCTAGGTTCACATACTGCTGAAACCTAGCTTGAAGGATTATGAGCATAATCTTACTAGCATGCAAGATGAGTGTAATTGTATGGTAATTTGAACATTCTTTGGCATTGCCTTTCTTTGTGGCTGGAATGAAAACCTACCTTTTCCAGTTCTGTGGCCACTGCTCAGTTTTCCAAATTTGCTAGCATATTGACTGCAGCACTTTAATAGCATCATATTTTAGGATTTAAAATAGCTCAGCTGGAATTTCATCATGTCCACTAGTTTTGTTCATAGCATGCTTCCTAAGGCCCACTTGATTTTATACTCCAGGATGTCTGGCTTTAGGTGAGTGATCACACCATTGTGGTTATCTAAGTCATTAAGAGCTCTTTTGTACAGTTCTTCTGTGTATTCTTGCCTCATTTTCTTAATCTCTTCTGCTTCCATTAGGTCCTTGCCATTTTTGTCCTTTATTATGCCTATCTTTGCATGTAATATTACCTTGTTATCTCCAATTTTCTTAAAGAGATCTCTAGTTTTTCCCATTCTGTTGTTTTCTGCTATTTCTTTACACTGTTCATTAAAAAAAAAAAAAAAGAAGAAGAAGAAGAAGAGCTTCTTATTTCTCCTGGCTTTTCTCTGGAACTCTGCATTCAGTTGTTATATACTTCAGCTATTTGTAAGGCTTCCTCAAATAACCACTTTCCTTCTTGCATTTTTTTCTTGAGGAATGGTTTTGGTCACTACCTCCTATACAATGTTATGAACCTCCATTCATAGTTCTTCCGGCACTCTGTCTACCAGATCTCGTCCCTTGAATCTATCCATCACTTCCACTGTATATCATAAGGGGTTTGATTTATGTCATACCTGAATGGCCTAGTGATTTTTTTCTACTTTCTTCAATTTGAGCCTGAATTTTGCAATAAGGAGCTAATGATCTGAGCCAGTCAGCTCCAGTTTTATAAATAATTAGATATTTACAGTAAGTTCCAGGTCTCATAAATAAACTCCAGGTCTTATAAATAGGCAAATGAGTAATGAATAAAGCATATGTTTGTACAAGTTACCTGTTAATGACAAACCATAAGAGAGTCTGTCACATAAGAATTCACAGTGTGCTAGAAGCGCTCACTGGTATCATCTAAGTTCAGACTTCGACATTCATCCCATATATTACTAAAGGAGGCTTCTTTCTATTTTCATTGTCTTATGGGTGAATTTCTATTTTCTTTACTACCTACCCATACTAACTACATCCTTCTAAACACAAATCTAACCATACAAGTTCCTCTTTAAAGGAATCCAGCTGTACCCCAATGGCCTCATCTTCAAATCCAAGACCTACAAATACTTCTTAATTTTGCTTTTTTATACACATCAGGTCTTAGTTTCTGCCATCCTTTGGCTCACACCTCATAATGCTGTAATCCCAAATTATTTTACCTTTCCCAAATTTACCTGACTTTTGTCTGTTTGTTTTTGTTTGGATCCTCCTAGAATGTCAGTTTCTTATTTTATCCTGTGAGCATATCCTATGTTCTCTTTGAGGCTCATGTCAGTGGTGATCTTTTGTGGAAAATCTTTATCCATGTTCTCCCCAAGCATGTTCACACTACTACAATCCTCTTTTCCAGTTCCTGTCATCCCAGAAAGCTCCCATTCTTTTGTGTTCGAAAAGGACATCCTAACATCACATGTTCGGATAAAATTCACTTACACTTTTCCTCGATGTCTCAGATGACTGTTGACTGTGTTGAATATTGACTATTTTAATTTATAAAAGTCAGTTTTTTCCCCATCTTTTGGACATGTTTTTCAGTAAAGAATAGTCTGTGTTGCAGCATTTTGAATACAGTTATCTCCTAAGTTATCTTGGGTCTTTTGTCTTTCACACTGGGCAAATTGGGTCTGTCAGCAAGTTCATCGGTGCACTTGTATTTTACTGTAACTGTTGCTTTACTTGCCTGTCAGGCTTCCCTGGTGACTCAGGTGATAAAGATTATGCCTGCAATGTAGGACACCCAGGTTTGATACCTGGGTTGGGAAGATCCCCTGGAGACGGGATTCCAGTATTGTTGCCTGGAGAATTTCACAGACAGAGGAGCCTGGCAGGATACAGTCCATGGGGTGGCAAAGAGCTGAACATGACTGAGGGACAAACACTTTCACTTTCATCCTAATTGGACTAAGCTGGAACTTTTGCTAATATAAGATTCTCAAAAGTCTTGTTGGCCTGTGTGTAATTCATGAGGATCTAAACATTAGGCAAGGGGATAGTCCATCAATCTTGCCTAGAAAGCTGCATCCCTATTCCTGGCTTCTGTTGAGATTGTTGATTAGATTCATGAGTTGTACCTGTAATCTCTTTAGCCAATGATCATCCAGCTGCATTCCAGATATTCTTTTCAGAACACTATAAATCAACTATACATCAATTTAAAATGAATGATTGAATGAATAAATAAGTAAAATATTACTGATAGTTTTCCCCAGTACTAAAACCACTTCCACATTTTCATGTGTTTGTTAGAGCAACACCCCACTGCCTGGTACCAAAATCTGTTTTAGTTTGCTAGGATCATAACAAAGTACCACAGACTGGGTAACTTAAACAACAGAAATTAATGAGTTCTGAGACTTGCTGTCCAAGAGTAAGGTGGAATTGCTTTCTTCTGAGGCCTCTCTCATTGGCTTGCTGATGACCTTCTCTCTGGGCTTCCATCTGTACATATCTTCGTCCTAAACTTTTATTTATTCATTTATAAAGATACAAGTTATACGGATACAAGTTATATAACTTGTATATATATATACAAGTTAATGACCTCATTTTTACCTAATTACCTGTTTAAAGACCTTATCTCCAAATACAGTTGTAGTTTGAGAGCCTGGGGTATATACATTTTGGGAGAATGCAAGCTAGCACATAACAGTTATCCATGATGCCCAACATTGATGTCAAGCCTTTGGTTCCTGATACTGCCTGACTCTTGCTGGCCCAGTAGACCCTTCTAATTTTCTGTCTTTGTCCTTTACCCTATTTTTGGCTTAAATAACTCATCTCATACATTGCCATTATATTTTCCCATGTGATCCTTCCCTTTGGAGACACCACATTCTTGAGAAACATGAAAAATTCTGGGTACCCCCTTAGCATATAAGAACTAAAGAAGGTCTGGGAGGAAAAACTCTAAGGCCTTTTGGTTTGATCTTGTTGCTTGGCTAAAGTGACCTCATTTTGTAGTGAGACAATCTTGCTTAGGTGTACACTCCCACAGTTCCAAATGCAACAATAGTTTGACTCTATTCCTCTAGCTGTGACCAAATGCATTCTATTGATATCATCATCCTTGCCTTTAACTTATCTTAAACATTTGTTTTTCTCTCAGCCTCTCATCTGTCAAAGGTAGGCCCAAGGAAGATATTATTGGATTTAATTTGCTTCTCCAAACTATGTTTGTCTTCCTCCTCAAATTCCCCAGGTGAAAGGATATGATGGATTTATTATTATTATTATTTGGTCATGTTGACTTTCTACTTTAGGGCAGGTGGTCTTATGACCATCATGGGCTGAGGGCACATACACTCTACTCAATGAACTACATTCTAATATATGAGTCTTTAGGACTTGATTTTTGATAAGTAAATAGGCAACAAATGAATTTAGAAAGCCATTTTTTCTCTAAAAAGCATGGTTTTCAAAATGATTTTTAAATTATAATATTTCATTTGCTAGTCCAAAATGTAACAAAAAAAAGTATTCTTTTTTTTTTGTATTCCTAATAAAATACTCTCCCTAGTCACTCACTGATAATTTCCCTGAAGTGTATGCAACTTCAATTGGACTAAATACAAAGAAGAAACTCATATTTCACTGGTCTTGTAAGCACTCTGTTTTTCATAGTATGCTTAAATCTATCATGCTGTATGATATCTTTTTGGAAATTAACCAGGGAAAATAGATATTTTGAGTGAAGTTTGTTTTTGCTCACATAATCACATTAAAGGCATTTGGATAAACGTCTCTTAGATGAACCCCTTACCACAAACGCTCAAAAACATTATTCAAGTGCTCAAACATTATTCAAAAGTTGCTATTGTTTATTCATGTGTTTTGTTTAGGCTTCACTTTTTTTCCAATGGGAGTACAATATATCCATGTTTAGCAGTATCAGTGTATTCCTCACTAGAAGGCTCTTGGATCCAGGTGTTTGGGACTTGAATTAGCCAATGAAAATTAAAAGACTGTGGAGCCAAGTTTTCAGCTGTAGATTTCATTTTACAAATTGTAGCTTTTACTTTTGCTATTAATCCCACCTCTAAAATTGCATACACAGCTAATTAAGCCACCAGGTGGCTTATTGCAAGACTATTTAATCACTTACATCTTATTTTGAGGGCAACAGTTATAATTATCAAGTTGCAAGTGGCATTAAATATGATGCCATTTCCCTGCCAAATGAACTGTGATTAGAAAATGAAGGCTAACTTAGGTCAAGCTGGAAGACTAGTGTTAGATAAAAATCCAGTAATTGCTTTTCAATCTCACTATGCAGTCTCATTCTTAATGTCTATGCCTATTTGAATGCCAAACATATAACATCACAAATTAGATTCTTCTGATTTGCTATTCTTCATCTATAAATTAGGCAAATAGGGAGATGCACAGTTCTCAGAACTTTCCCAAATATGTTCTTTAGATCAAAGTTTTAGAAGCCCGTTATTAGATATATTTTACATATTGACTTCCGAGACAGAATAAGTATGAGAATTCTGCATTAGATATGAAAATCAATATATTTTAAATATATCCCTGTAGTAATCTACAAATTTATATAACATTCCAAAATATATTTGAGCAAGGACACTATTTCAGAACATCTTAGAAATAGAATGAAAGAAGGAAATCCTAGGTTTCAATGAATTTTATTTTAGAAAATATTGTGTTGACTCATAAAGCTTATTAGCTTATTGTTCATTGATTCAGGAAATGATAGGTCTAGATCAATAAATGTTACCAGGGAAAATACGTATTGCAAAATGCTTAAATGTCAAATCAACTTTTTTTTTTTTTGCAAATTGTATAATTTTAAGTGATTAATTTGCTTTTTTAAGTCTAAAAAAAAAGATTTCAAATATACATTAAAACTAGGGCAGTCTATCAGTCTATAAAATTGCATAGTACACCATGGCTCTGATTGAATTTCTTATAGACATTGTGGGTATAAAACTTGGTGAACTTTGGACACATTTATGGATTTATTAAAATGTCAATGGTTTAAAGACTAAAAGTGAAAAATGACCTGTCAAAAATTGTCTTTATGAACTTTCATTCATCTCAAAAGTGAATTTTTTAAGACAATACTGACAGATTAGTTTTCCTAATAATTTCTTAGAATGACTTTAGTCACTCCAATTTATGAGAGAAAAAAACATGCAATGTTCCCCACTCCTTAGGTAGTGAAGCTATATAAAATTTTATTTTAGTCAAAGAAAAAAATCCAAAAGTATATTAAGGCAATAATAAACTATGCATTAATATCTATGGTTATTATCTTAATATAATATAATAATATAAATATAATCACATACTCTGGAATCTTTGCTTGATAGAACTTAAACAATGAGTGAATTCTCAACTGTGAAATAGGTTAGATACAAAAGTATCTACAGACTATGAAGGATAATAGTACTTCCTAGGGATCCCATCCACTTTTTTGGATAATTTATAACTAGTTTGAACTTCTGCACCACACTTAACAGATAAGGATCTGCAACTCTAATTTCTATATAACAAAGGAAAATCAGGTTGGGCTACCACCTGTCAGATTGCTTGGGCCTTCAGTATTATCTTCTTGCTAACCCAGTTCTCATGGTTCATCCAAGAAGATTATTATTTTTTTCTTGTGTGTGAATTCCCTGGTGGTCCAATCGTTAGGACTTGCTGCTTTCACTGTCACAGGGCTGAGTTGAGTCCCTGGTTGGGGAACTAAGATCACACAAGTTGTGCAGTGCAGCCGGGGGGGGAGGGGGGGAATTAAAATCCCTTTTTTTCCTGTGTGTGTGGCAGTGATGGAGATGTTGCTGAAACTTATGTAGTTTACATGAAAGGACCAACTATTTGGTCCTCTTGTCCCGGAAAAGCTGAGGAGCCAATGTGTTTGGTGATGGTGATGGTGATGTGGTTGTTCCTCACTGCCTCATTGTTTTGATGTTGAAAGCTGTATATGCTTCTATGATTAAATATTTAAACAGTGTGAGGTCTGCTGGTACATGTCAAGGAAACTGTGAGCTTTTGCTCAGAGCACAACACTGAAGGTGACTTCCCTCTAAAGTGCCAGTTTATTCAAGGCAACCCTGGTAGATTTCCTGGAAGCGCTGAGAACCTAACCCTGTCAGTGACACATTTTACAATTCTCATTTAGGACCCAGCCATCCTGGAGAGGCTGTGCTGAGTTGGTTTGAGTATCTATCCTGTTCTTTACCACAACAGGGGCCAGTAATTCTAATTCTAGCAAATCTATTACTGCTGGGTTATATTCACTTCAATACTCAGAAGCACAAACAAACTCTTTTATCCCACTCCTTAACTACTGAGAAGGAAATGACAAGCCACTCCAGTATTCTTGCCTGGAGAATTCCATGAACAGAGGAGCCTGGTGGGCTACAGTCCATAGTGTTGCAAAGAGGTGGACATGACTGAGCAACTAACACATTGACTACTGATTTACCCAGATACACTTCTATCTCCTCAGAAATGCCTCTTTGTCACCAGCCACACTCTCCAGTTTAACTTAATCACAAAAGACAGGTTGGATAATACATTTTTGGGTAATAGGTTTGATTATTTCTCTTACACATAAATGTTTGAAATCAAGTAACTTCTTTTATCTTTTGGGAGATAATTATGACTATAAAGCCAAAGTTTAAAAATTCATTAATATTGTCATACACATTAGAATATTTTATGTTCTAAGTTACTATTGGAATGAGTAGCCATACCATTCTTTAGGAAAGAGGGGTCGAACCTGAGTCTCCAGAATTTCAGGCACATTCTTTGCCATCTGAGCCCCCAGAGAGTCCATAGGTATGATACTAAATGGAATTGTGAGGTTGAGAATTGTTGGTAAAGTTATAGAGGTGTGCAGAGACTTTGTCTTTGAAAGTTTTAAGCATGACAATAAAATGATATGGAAATATAAAAGAGGTTTAAGTAGATTGACACACTAGATAAGAAATTACTCTGAATATATTTGAGAGAGAAAAAACGAAGACAAGAAGGATATATAAGAAACAATTGGGTTAAGCTGAGTTAGGAACCAGTTATAAGGTTGGCTGCACTTCCTTATTTTTCTCTTTGAGCTTGTCATAGTTTCACCCATTGATATCAGTAATGTAGGTACCAAATGCGCATCATTTCATGTTCCAGAAGCTTTATTTTTCATTTATTTCTTTATTCCCCTAGTATCATCTCGAACCCCCTCCTTCCAAACTCCAATAGGGAAGGGAGCTATTTTCATTTTAATTTTGATGTACTCCAAGTGCACAGAATAGTCTTTTACACATACATATAATGGGTGACACAAATAGATATATGTACAGTTACTTGCTGTATTTCTTTATTCATTATTCAGTTATTTTATTTATGATATTTATAGTTCTAAAAAGGCATTTTTCATGGATCATAGAAATACAAACAACACACTAAAATAAAATTTAACATAAAGCTAGGTGAGAGAACTGAGGAAAAGAAAAATAAGGTTAGAAATAAATTAGATGAAGAAAGGAATAGATTAAGGTTGCCAAAGTTATTCTGCAAAATTTTGTTAGACTCTTGTTACAGATCACCACAAATTTGGCTCTAAAGTTTGTAACAACTAACATAAAAAGAGGAATATAATAAATTATATAATTTGTGATACAATGCCACACACAGAGACACACACACATACATAAATACAAAGAGACAGTAAGGAAGATGCTAATTATTCATGATGTTGAAATCAGAAAATCTTCTGAAAATCTTCATGGAGAGAACACTTTGTAATGAGTCTAGTAAAGACCTCAATGAAAACCCTATGAACATGTGTAATAGCAATTTCAGTAAATTGTTTCTTAGATTATTCCTACCATAAATATATATGGGCTGAATAAAGTCTTTGTGAAACATAAACAGAATTGGAAGTATCAGATTCCTCTCAGGAATAAAATCTCTAATTTTATAATAGTTTTAAGCAAAGATGATGCCTCACAATGGTGCTGTTTGATTTAGGCTTATAACTGCAGTTTCTTCAGTGGCTCTGACTAAGGTTGCCGGGTTAGATTTATGGATATAAGCAATCAGTTCAATTCAGTTGCTCAGTAGTGTCTGACTCTTTGTGACCCCATGAATCGCAGCATGCCAGGCTTCCCTGTCCATCAACAATTCCCGGAGTTTACTCAAGCTCCTATCCATCGAGTTGGTGATGCCATCCAGCCAACTCACCCTCTGTTGTCCCCTTCTCTTCCTGCCCCCAATCCCTCCCAGCATCAGGGTCTTTTACAATGAGTCAACTCTTCGCATGAGGTCGCCAAAGTATTGAAGTTTCAGCTTGCAGCATCAGTCCTTATAATGAACACCCAGGACTGATCTCCTTTAAGATGGACTGGTTGGATCTCCTTGCAGTCCAAGGGACTCTCAAGAATCTTCTCCAATACCACAGTTCAAAAGCATCAATTTTTCAGTGCTCAGCTTTCTTCACAGTCCAACTCTCACATCCATCCATAACCATTGGAAAAACCATAGCCTTAACAAGACAGACCTTTGTTGGCAGAGTAATGTCTCTGCTTTTTAATATACTATCTAAGTTGGTCATAACTTTCCTTTCAAGGAGTAAGTGTCTTTTAATTTCATGGTTGCATCACCATCTGCTGTGCTTTTGGAGCCCAAAAAACAAAGTCTGACACTGCTTCCACTGTTTCCCCATCTATATCCCATGAAGTGATGGGACCAGATGCCATGATCTTAGTTTTCTGAATGCTGCGCTTTAAGCCAACTTTTTCACTCTCCTCTTTCACTTTCATCAAGAGGTTTTTAGTTCCTCTTCACTTTCTGCTGTAAGGGTGATGTCATCTGCATATCTGAGGTTATTGATATTTCTCCCGGCAATCTTGATTCCAGCTTGTGCTTCTTCCAGCCCAGCGTTTCTCATGATGTACTCTGCATATAAGTTAAATAATCAGGGTGACAATATATAGCCTTGACGTACTGCTTTTCCTATTTGGAACCAGTCCGTTGTTCCATGTCCAGTTCTAACTGTTGCTTCCTGACCTGCATACAGGTTTCTCAAGAGGCAGGTCAGGTGGTCTGGTATTCCCAACTCTTTGAGAATTTTCCACACTTTATTATCATCCACACAGTCAAAGGCTTTGGAATAGTCAATAAAGCAGAAATAGATGTTTTCCTGGTACTCTTGCTTTTTCGATGATCCAGCGGATGTTGGCAGTTTGATCTCTGATTCCTCTGCCTTTTCTAAAACCAGTTTGAACATCTGGAAGTTCATGGTTCACATATTGCTGAAGCCTGACTTGGATAATTTTGAGCATTACTTTAATAGTGTGTGAGATGAGTGCAATTGTGCAGTAGTTTGAGCATTCTTTGGGATTGCCTTTCTTAGGGATTGGAATGAAAACTGACCTTTTCCAGTCTTGTGGCCACAGCTGAGTTTTCCAAATTTGCTGGCATATTGAATGCAGCACTTTCATAGCATTCTTTCAGGATTTGAAATAACTCAACTGGAATTCCATCACCTCCACTAGCTTTGTTTGTAGTGATGCTTTCTAAGACCCACTTGACTTCACATTTCAGGATGTCTGGCTCTAGGTGAATGATCACACCATCGTGATTATGTGGGCCATGAAGATCTTTTTTGTACAGTTCTTCTGTGTATTCTTGCCACCTCTTTTTAATATCTTCTGCT
Organism: Muntiacus reevesi; assembly: GCF_963930625.1. Classification (NCBI taxonomy): domain Eukaryota; kingdom Metazoa; phylum Chordata; class Mammalia; order Artiodactyla; family Cervidae; genus Muntiacus; species Muntiacus reevesi. The sequence continues at coordinate 3,446,794 of NC_089256.1, read as the reverse complement.
TCTTTTAGGTCCTTACCATTTCTGTCCTTTATCAAACCCATCTTTGCATGAAATGTTCCCTTGGTATCTCTAATTTTCTTGAAGGGATCTCTATTCTTTCCCATTCAGCTGTTTCCCTCTATTTCTTTGCATTGATCGCTGAGGAAAGCTTTCTTATCTCTCCTTGTCATTCTTTGGAACTCTGCATTCAAATGGGACTATCTTTTCCTTTTCTCCTTTGCTCTTTGCTTTTCTTCTTTTCACAGCTATTTGTAAGGCCTCCTCAGACAACCATTTTTCCTTTTTCATTTCTTTTTCGTGAGGATGGTCTTGATCCCTGTCTCCTGTACAATGTCATGAACCTCTATCCATAGTTCATCAGGCACTCTGTCTATCAGATCTAGTCCTTAAATCTATTTCTCACTTCCACTGTATAGTCATAAGGGATTTAGGTCATACCTGAATGGTCTAGCGGTTTTCCCTACTGTCTTCAATTTCAATAAGAATTTGGCAATAAGGAGTTCATGATCTGAGCCACAGTCAGCTCCCAGTCTTGCTTTTGCTGACTGTATAGAGCTTTCCCATCTTTGGCTGCAAAGCATATAATCAATCTGATTTTGGAGTTGACCATCTGGTGATGCCCATGTGTAGAGTCTTCTCTTGTGTTGTTGGAAGAGGATGTTTGCTATGACGAGTGTATTCTCTTGGCAAAACTCTATTAGCCTTTGCCCTGCTTCATTCTGTACTCCAAGGCCAAATTTGCCTGTTACCCTAGGTGTTTCTTGACTTCCTACTTTTGCATTCCAGTCCCCTATAATGAAAAGGACATCTTTTTTGGGTGTTAGTTCTAAAAGGTCTTGTAGGTATTCATAAAACTGTTCAACTTCAGCTTCTTCAGCATTACTGGTTGGGGCATAGGCTTGGATTACCGTAATATTGGATGGTTTGCCTTGGAAACGAACAGAGATCTTCAGGCAATAAGACCTGGCATAAGTTATTTGTTACACTTTCCTCATCTGTAAAATAGGCTTAGCCATAATACGTACTTTGCATGTTGTTTAAGACTTGAGCTATTTCAGGTATGAAGTGAAGTGAAATCACTCAGTCATGTCCAACTCTTTGAGACCCCAATGATGGTAGCCTACCAGTCTCTGTCCATGGGATTTTCAAGGCAAGAGTACTGCAGTGGGTTGGCATTTTCTTCTCCAGAGGATCTTCCTGAAGGATCAAACCCAGGTCTCCCACATTGTAGACAGGTGCTTTACCCTCTGAGCCACAAGGAAAGTCCATTTCAGGTATAATTATGCATAAATCACTCTGGTAAGAGCTTTGCCAATTAGATTAATATGTATAAATCTGCCAATAATTATATATTCACAAATAGTTGTAGGTATCCATCAGTTTAACACCCAAGTATTTGAAAATCATGAGCTTTCCTATTGGACCCATTGAATAAAATGGTTGTCCTGTTCTGTGCTTAGTTGCTCAGTTATTTCCTACTTTTTGTGACCCTATGGACTGTAGCCCACGAGTTTCCTCTATCCATGAGATTCTCCAGGCAAGAATACCGGAGTTGGTTGTCATTTCCTCCTCCAGGGGATCTGCCTGATCCAGTGATCGATCCCAGGTCTGGCATTGTAGGAGGATTCTTTACCATCTGAGCCAACATGGAAGTCCTGTTCAGTTCAGTTCAGTTACTCCGTGGTGTCTGACTCTTTCCAACCTTATGGACTGCAGCATGCCAGGCTTCCCTGTCCATCACCAACTCCTGGAGCTTAGTCAAACTCACGTCTATCAAGTTGGTGATACCATCTGACCATCTCACTCTCTGGCATCTCCTCCTCCCGCCTTTAATCTTTCCCAACATCAGGATATGTTCCAATGAATCAGTTCTTCACAGCAGTTGGCCAAAGTATTGGAGTTTCAACTTCAGCATCAGTCTTCCCAATGAATATGCAGGACTGGTTGGATCTCCTTGCCGTCTAAGGAACTCTCAAGAGTCTTCTCCAACACCACAGTTTAAAAGCATGAATTTTTTGATGCTCAGCTTTCTTTTATAGTCCAACTCTCACAGCCATACATGACCACTGGAAAAACCATAGCTTTGACTCGATGGAATTTTGTTGGTAAAGTAATGTCTCTACTTTTTAATATGCTGTCTAGGTTTGTCACAGCTTTTCTCCCAAGGAATATGCATCTTTTAACTTCATGGCTGAAGTCAGCATCTACAGTCAGCATATATGATTTTTGGAGCTCCCAAAAATAGTCTGTCACTGTTTCCATTGTTTCCACATCTATTTGCCATGAAGTGATGGGACCAGATACAGTCATCCTAGCTTTCTGAACGTTGAGGTTTAAGCCAACTTTTTCATTCTCCTCTTTCATTTGCATCAAGAGACTCTTTAGTTCTTCACTTTCTGCCATAAGTGTGGGGTCATCTGCATATCTGAGGTTATTGATACTTCCAGCAATCTTGATTCCAGCTTGTGCTTCATCCAGTCCAGCATTTCACATAATAGACTCTGCATATAGGTTAAATAAGCAGGATGACAATATACAACCTTGACGTACTCCTTTCTGTTGTTCTATGTCCGGTTCTAACTGTTGCTTCTGACCTGCATACAGATTTCTTAAGAGTCAGGTAAGGTGGTCTGGTATTCCCATCTCTTTCAGAATTTTCCACAGTTTGTTGTGATCCACACAGTCAAAGTCTTTGGCATAGTCAATAAAGCAGAAATAGATGTTTTTTATGTAACTCTCTTGTTTTTTTCGATGATCCAACAGATGTTGGCATTTGATCTCTGGGTCTTCTAGCTTTTCTAAATGCAGCTTGAACATATGGATGTTCACGGTTCATGTACTTTTGAAGCATGGCTTGGAGAATTTTAAGCATTACTTTTCTAGTGTGTGAGATGAGTGCAATTGTGTAGTAATTTGAATATTCTTTGGCATTGCTTTTCTTTGCAATTGGAATGAAAACTGACCTTTTCCAGTCCTGTGACCACTGCTGAGTTTTACAAATTTGCTGGCATATTGACTACAGAATTTTCACAGCATCATCTTTTAGGATTTGAAATAGCTCAACTGGAATTCCATCCCCTCACTAGCTTTGTTCATAGTGATGCTTTCTCAGGCCCACTTGACTTCGCATCCAAGATGTATGGCTCTGGCTGAGTGATCACACTATCGGTGTTATCTGGGTCATGAAGTTCTTTTTCATATAGTTCTTCTGTATATTCTTGCCACCTCTTCTTAATATCTTCTGCTTCTGATAGATCAAAAAGGGAAGCCCAGTGGGTTGCAAAAGAAGTACACTTAAGGTCATGAATCATTAGGAAAATGTAAATTAGATGCATATTGAGATACTATTTCACAACCACTAGAGTAGCTAAAATTCAAAAATAATTTTAAAAAATTAATATACCACATGCTAAAGAGAATCTGGAACAACTGAGCTCTCTTAAATTCCTAGAAGATAAACAAAGTAACAAAACCACGCTGGCACCTGTTTGTTTGTTAAATAGACACAATGTCTTCCTGGCATATACCTTCCAAATTTTCTTACAAATGTTGAATCTTAAATATGCCACTTTGGCATAAGGCTTATTTTGAGCCACAGGCATTTCAGAAAAAGCAGATACTGGAAAAGTTCTGTTGCCTCCTCCTTTTTGGGTAAAGGAGAACAGAAATTTACAATGGTTTTACTCTACCCTTCTACCAGGATGGACAAATGCTAATTCCCCTAGACAAGTTCATGGCCTATGAGCCTGGAGGCAATACCAGAGAAATACAACAAACTTCATTAATTAGCATTTAACCACCTTTGAAGCCTAAAATGGTTTATTTTATTTCAGCATTTCCCCCCCCACAAATTTATTTTTCATATTATATTATAAGATGTTATGTTAGCCAGAGTTCCAAGCAACCTCTTTGAGTTACTCATTTCCCTTCTCCATATGAAGTATAAAAGCTAGTAAACTTCTGTTTGTTTTTATCTTGCTAATCTGTACTTTTTAATGTACTTGAATATGTAAATTCAGAATGGCACACAATTTAACCCTTAAGAGTTTCCCTCAAGCTCAGATGTTAGGTTTGCTTTCTCACTATGCTGGGCTGCTGGGTGGGCTCCCTGGTCATGCACATCTAGAGCCTATGCTTACCAGCCAGGAGGGGTTGTTGGTTTGTTTTGTTTCCATTCCAATCTGAGCAAGGCTGAGCTTCTTGTGAGTGGAGCTAGAGGTTCTGCCCAGCAGTTCAGTGAAGCTGTTTACTTGATTCCTTGATGGAGTAGAGTAATAGGTCAGGCTCTGAGGCTGTCCCAGGGTCACTGACTGGGTTCTCTGGTTAGTTGGGGCTGGAGACGATGGTCATTATATGGCCAGGGCTGCTGGCTTGTTTCCCCGCCTGGGTAAACCATACAGCCTGTTTGCTGGGGACCCAAACTAGGCAAAACTAATGGCCAGGCTCCCTGGACAGATAGGACACAGCTGTGCTGTGCAAATATGCAGAGCTGCGGACTGGAATCTCTGCTTGGGTACTTTCCCAACAAATGTAGTCTGCCAAGATCCACTTGCTGGTTGCTATGAGCCCTACCAATGCCCTTCTCCATCTCTAACTGATCCTGGATGGTCTAATCTAGACTCAGGATTTATTCTCTCAATAATCCCCATGAGGCAAGGCCTAGGTAGACCAGTGGGGAAATGCCTGCAGCACTGGAGAAGCAGGATGCCCATGTTGGACTCGTTTTCCCCACTGAAGAACCTATAGGCCCAGGGTACTGTCTCCACGCTCCCGTGTGCTGGCGGGGGAAAGGGCGATGTAATTAAAGTAAAACTACTCCTGTTATCCCCCTATTGGGTTTTAACTTCATTTTTCTAGTCAATAGAGGTCTTCAGCCTCACGTCAGTTTGTGGGATACCTATAGTTGGTAGTTGGTCATTTTGTGAGGGGGACTGAATTCATGAATCATCTATCCTGTCACTTTGCTGACATCAGTTGCTCTAAAAATTATATAAAAGATTCAGAAGCTAGAAGCAGTGACATTAATTGTTTAATGTAAAAGACTGAGGAATTAAAGCCTGCAAATATGTACAAACACTGAAGTTAGAGGAGTTACTAAAAGTAATGTAAAACATTTAAAAATTATTACTTTTTCTTTTTTATTTAAAAATATTTTAAATTTTATTTATTTATTTTAACTGAAACATAATTGTTTTAGAATGTTGTGTTAGCTTCTGCTGTACAGCAATGTGAATCAGCTATACACTGTATATCTTGTGTATACATGTATACACTAGCTGTATATACAGCCGTATATACATGTATCCTTCTCTCTTGAGCTTCCTTTCCACTCACTTCCATCACATCCCACACATCTAGGTCATCATAAAGCACTGAGCTGAGCATCTTGTTTTATATAGTAGCTTCCCACATTTTAAAAAGGTGTACTTGGTATTTTCCACTTCCCCTCCACTTCCACTCTTTATCCTATTTTTAACTTTCCTGCCCTTGGGGTAGGAAGTGGCCAACAGGATAGAGGAACTTTGATGAGCCATTTGCACCAACTTCCTCTTGAGGTTGACCAGTGTGGGCACCAGCAGATATTAATGTTTGAGGCAATTGTTCCACTCTGCACGTTTTGAGGGACATCACCTACATTCCATTACCACTGTCCCCTACTCACTGGATACCCATGTTAACTCTCTTTGCCCTTTGGGGTGATACACTTGCTCCCATGGGGTGATACACTTCCAACTGATATTTGTTTCTGGTTGCTTTGCCATTACGTGACAAACTTAGATAGTGTATTAAAAAGCAAAGACAGGATTTTGCCAACAATACCAACATTCAAAACTATGGGTTTTTCCACTAGTCATGCATGGATGTGAGAGTTGGATCATAAAGAAGACCGAGTCCAAAGAATTGATACTTTCAAACTATAATGTTGGAGAAGACTCTTGAGAGCCCCTTGGACTGCTTAGATATCAAACCAGTCAATCCTAAAGGAGATCAGTCCTAAATATTCATTGGAAGGACTGATGCTGAAACTGAAACTCCAATACTTGGGCCAACTGATGTGAAGAGCCAACTCCTTGGAAAAGACCCTGGGAAAGATTGAAGGCAGGAGGAAAGGGGATGCCAGAGGTAACAAGATGGCTGGATGGCATCACTGACTCAATGGACATGGGTTTGAGCAAGCTCCAGGAAACGGTGAAGAACAGGGAAGTCTGGCTTACTGAAGTCCATGGGGTTGCAAAGAGTCAGACATACCTGAGCAATTGAACAACAACAGCAACACTACAATGTGTAAAATAGATAACCAATAAGAATCTACTGTATAGTACAGGAAACTGTACTCAATAATATGTAATAGTCTAAATGGGAAAATAATTTGTGGAAGAATAGATATATGTATATGTTTAACTGAACCTCTTTGTTTACACTTGAAACAAAAAGAACATTGTAAATCAACTATATTGTAATATAAAATAAAATGTTTTAAAAAAGAAATAAAGAACACTCATAATGGTAGCAGGATATGGGCTACTCTTCTGTGCAATTACAACCATACAGTCCATACACACAAAAATGCATAGGGTTGATTGAAAACAAAAGATGAAAAGAGGAAGGGAGGGTGAGGGAAAGGCAGAATAAGACACCACCCCCAAAAAATTAGGTCAATGATACATTTTCTAGGATACTTCTATCTGTTTACATTGCTTACAGGATAGAATTTCTCAAGTTCATTCAACCTTTAGGCTGCCTACTCCTCTGGAGCTTGGTCAGCAGAAACTTTGATGGCAGAGAATCATATTTCCGCTGCCATTGCTTCTGTCTTATTTGGGTCTGTTTTTAGTTTATCCTTCCTAGAGAATATAATCATTTTAAAAAGGAACAATAAATAGAGTTGAGATGGTCACATGTGTTGAGAGGAATCTTATTTTAACAGGAATATTATGCATCCAGTAAGTACAATCACCACTCATGATTAAACGAGTTAGTTTCAAAACTATATTTCTTAATTACTAAACATTTATGTCTTTTCTAAATATGTGTGAAGTACTCTTGTAAGTGCCTTGCAAATATACTTGCCTGACTTCACATAACTCTATGAAGTGTTTACTCATGCCACTCAATATTTTACAGATGACAAAAAGAAGACATGGAAAAATAAACTTGTCCAAAGACTCAAGACTTGAAAGTGAAGGATTTAAACCAAAGCTGGCTGGCTCCAGATGTTGTACTCAGTTGCAATTGCTGAATCAATAAATATAAACATCAAAATGTCTTAGGAAAGGCTATTAAGTTTCTCACAATAGAAGAGATACACATTGATCATGTCCTATTTAAGAGACTTCAATTGGAATCACAGAAGTCAGCAAAATATACCTAGTTAAAAAAAAAAAAGACTAAGGATTTAATAAAAAAAAATTAAAAATGTTTTACAGAAATTGACAAGAAAGATGAAACCATCAGGGTGTGAAAGGACAAACTATTTAAAAAAGAATATTAAAAATTAGATACCATGATAAACATTTATCTATATCTCCTTTAATTGCTTTTTTTTTTTTTTTTTTTTTTTGCTTCATTTTCTTTTGAACTAGTTTTTTTGACTTCTTCCTGTGTGAGGCAAGTCAAGTACTAACAATATAATCTCTAGGATGCTTTTAGGTTTATAACTTCTCCATTGGGAATCCCTAATCTCAGTACCCTTTTCAACTTCTTGGACAGAGTCTCTGTTGTTTGGCTTTGGTCTAGTGTCCACTTCTGGTCTGATGAACAGAGGCAGGATGGTCAGAGTCACAGAGTACAGATTGACAGTGGTGACCAGTTCTCAGAGAAAGGAAGTCACTTTGTCTAGGCAGATTCTGCTAAATGGATATGCCATAAATGGTACCTTGAGAACTGTGCTCCATTGAATGGGTGGGCATTTAGTGTGAAGCATGCCTGGAAGTTTCAAGCTTCCAGCTATGAGAATGGTCTTCAGAGCAGAACTCATAAAACCCTGGGAAAGAAATTGACAAAGGACAAGGAAAGCAGCTAGAACACTCTTAGGAAAAAAAATTAAGGCATGAGATGCAAACGTAGCATGATGTTGAAAGAGGTTGCTTTTGTTGAGGTGCCAAGTTGTGTCCAACTCTTTTGTGGCCCCGTGAACTATTGCCTACCAGGCTCCTCTGTCAATGGGATTTCCCAGGCAAGAATACAAGTGGGTTACCATTCCCAGGGATCGAACCTGGGTCTCCTGCATTAACACGAAGGTTCTTTACCACTGAACCATCTGGGGAGGCCATTGAAAGAGGTACTTATCACAAAGACCACTAATTACATGCTTGCTCCCAAACTTTTCTTTGCTTTAGTTTTCACTTATTTCTTAATTTAACAATTTTTTTTTTTTTTTTTAATATTTCCTGCCTCCCTGGTGGCTCAGACTTGCAATGCAGGAGACCTGGGTTCAATCCCTGGGTCAGGAAGATCCTCTGGAGGACATAATGACCACCCACTCCAGTATTCTTGCCTGCAGAATTCCATGGGCAGAGGAGCTTGGTGAGCTACATTCCTTGGGGTTGCAAAGAATCAGACACCACTGAATGACATTCACGTGTAAGAAATGTAGTGCTATTTTCTAGTTCACAGGTGACTAAAACATGTCCTTCTTGTTTGTTGAAGGGAATCACATAATATTTAAATTACACCATACAATTATAATATCTATATATCTACAACTTCTCTGATATTTTCAAGGTAGACACCTTTGCTGCAAGTAGTTTTGTTGCATAACTAATAGGCCATAAGAAAATTTTTACCATAAAATAGTAAATAATTAAATAAAAGGAACAGTCCATGGGGGTTGCAAAGAGTCGGACATTGAGAAGGGGACAACAGAGGATGAGATGGTTAGATGGCATCATCGACTCGATGGACATGGTCTTGGGTGGACTCCCGGAGTTGGTGATGGACAGGGAGGCCTGGCATGCCACGGTTCATGGGATCACAAAGAGTCAGACACAACTGAGAGACTGAGCTGAACTCAACACATTATAAAAGAGATAACAAAATATGAAAAACTATTAAAAATTTAAAAAGACTTTACCTTGGAAAATGAAACTGTAAAAAAATTCAATACATTTAAAATGTAGATGGTTACAGTTGTATCTGGTTATATCTTAGAGAAAGCGAGGACACCTCCTTTCTCAAAGTTGATCATTAAGGATTCAGATCTAAGGTTGGACATAAATTCTTTATGATATGAAAAAAAAAAAATTGCTTTAAGTCTCTACATTTCCCTAGAGGTAACATGAACAGATGAAGGATTCTGTGTAACTATATGTGACTGGTAGTACACATATGGGCTGCATTTAAATGTACTATCACATGCTCAGTTCTTATATTTTACCAAATAACCTAAACCAAATTCTGTGTCAAAGACCAAAATTCTGTCCATACCATGTTCTCTGCTATCAAATAGTAGAGTATCTTCAGACTTTTAAAAACTCTTATAATCACCAGGCACCACATAACCACTTCTTTTGCAGGGGATAAGAGGAGCTTGATTCTTGTCTTGTCTTTTCTTTTTGTCTTCAACTTATAATAACGCATGATAAATTTGTTAAAGATGGCATTAGAGAGCAAGTTGTTGTATCTAAATTAGCTGGAAAATTGATAAATAATGCTCTCAAAGATTGCTGTGAATTACTAGTTCTCTTTTTTATATTTGCCATAGCTTGGTCTGTTTTTGGCTTTGACAGGTGGGAGGAACGTCTGTGCTCACTGAAGGATTTGCAAAAAGTTATATGTTATCATTTTCTAGTGTAGTAAAACCAAAACTAGCTATTTTGTCTTTTACAACAAAATCTTCTTAAAGCCAATAGTTGTGTGATGAAACTGATTGTGGCAAAGATTTTAATGGCTAAAATAGCTAGAATTTATCTATCTGCATATATTTATATTATCTTCAAAGAAATATAAAAAGACATTTATATCTACTGTCACCATTATTATTTAACATTATTTTGGAAATTTGGAGTAAAGTGATAAGCCCAGAAAAGAATCTTAATCATAAATTTGGGAAAAGGTTGCAAAATATTCTTACTAGCAGATGATATGCTTGTCTAACAAGAAAATCAAAGAGGATCGCTAAAAGATTCTAAATGTTTAAGTGAATTAAGCATGCTGGTTAAAACAAATATATAAATTTTACATATTTCTAAAATATGAAGAATAATAAGTTAAAATAGGGAAGAAAGATCATATATATTTGCAGCAATAAGCCATACAGAGGTGATAAATTTTTAAAAAAATACTAAGGAATGAACTTCAAAAACAAGTATACTGAACTATACAAAAATGTTTAAAATTCTACCATGGAACAAATGAAATTATTTTAGTGGGAGAAGAATAACAAATTTCTTGACTGTAATACTTGATAAATATATCCCAATGTAAACAGAGGAACTTTCCTGATAGCTCAGTCAGTAAAGAATCCGCCTGCAATGCAGGAGACCCTGGTTCGATTCCTGTATTGGAAAGATCTGCTGGAGAAGTGATAGGTTACCCACTCCAGTATTCTTGGGCTTCCCTTGTGGCTCAACTGGTAAAGAATCTGCCTGCAATGCGGGAGATCTGGGTTCAATCTCTGGGTTGGGAAGATCCCCTAGAGAAGGGAAAGGTTTCCCACTCCAGTACTCTGGCCTGGAGAATTCCATGGACTATACAGTCCATGGGTTTGCAAAGAGTCGGATACGACTGAGCAACTTTCACTTTAATGTAAACAAAAGACAAATTTAGGAAACTTACTCATTTATGAAGTTTACTTCCAAGAAGAAATGAGTTTTTTTAAAAAGTGGGAGAAAAGCCAATCATACAGTTTAAAATACAGAGTCATGTTTTTATAATTTATTGTGATATTTTCACAGTATCACACAGATCAGACTACAAGAGGATAGAAAGCCCAAAATGTTGTCCAGGAGAAGAATTATGATGACTTTAGTTCATTACAAAGATAATATTTTAAGAGTAGAGAAAGATTAAATTATTCAAGAAGTGTCCTGTTATAGCTTGGCTCATTATTTGGAAAAACAAAAGAATCTATGACTCTCATAAAATATACGAGCAGCAATTATTGAAGAACTAAATGCACAGATAATATAAATTATATTCAACCTCACAAATACTGTCACAAAATATTTCAAAATATTTATGTGTCTTTATGGGACTAGTCTTTGTAAACATTAAATTAAAAATCATAAGAAAAAATTGATAATTTTGACTGTATAAAAATGTGAAACATTTTTTGAGATAAAAAGTAAACCACGATTAAAAGATATGTGATGAATCAGTTAACAAATGTTTTCTAAAATTTAAAATATAAAAGCCACAATATAAAACGTTTGGCCTTGAAATATTAAGATATCCTATACCAATTATATTTGAAGAAGAACATAGCTTGCAAAGGCTTGCATCCTGCTATATTATATAAATTTTAATTAAAATTTCAGATTAAAATTTTGGCAACTCATTATGAAAGTCACCTATTTCAAGCAACTTCCATTTTTCATACAACCCGACTACAAGAAATGTTGCAAATCTTCAATTATAAGGTAGAGGTTTCTCTTTGTAGGCTCAGTAGTTTGTATTTTCTTACACAAAGTACTATAATAATACCTCTGTGATGAAGCTGCTAGTTTTATTGTTCAGCCCACTCTGACATCAAAGACAATGTCACTGATGATGCCATCTTTTGGATTCAGACTGTTAATCTCATCATTATACATAGGTGAATAAAATAAAATACCTTTTAGCTGCTATGGAAAAAAATAATAAATCCTGTGACAGCAGGTTCTTATAATGAAACAGATCATGCATAGAGGACTTTGAAATTTGGTGCTAAGGCAATAACAGCTTCTGTCAGATCCGGGTAACTTCATTTGACAGGCGTAATGTTTCTGCTTTGTCTTCATTTAGGAGAGCTTTGCTTCAGTGACTGGGAAACATGACGATGAGTTGTAACAGCTAGCAGCTCAAACTAGTTTCCAGCTGAATCTTGAGGTGAAGATAACAGAGTTTTTCAAATAGGGAAATGAATGGCTTTTCACTAGCTCCCTCTTGAAATCACACAACTATGATTTTTTTAATGTAGATGTGTAATGATAATTGAAATCATTATGGGAAACTATATTGAATATTAGCAATAAATTTAAGTAAGAGTGACTTTTGCTGCAAAGGATATTTTTATTTGGATGTACTTCTCAAAAGCCATGCTTCATTCTACAATGGTTTTCTTCAGGAATAAGTTTGGATTTCAACTCAAGCAAGTATTTGTAGATTTCCTCAAGGATTGAGGCTAAGAAGTGAGAGGTCTACACTGAAAACAATGTTATTGGAGAAAATTAAGGTGCTATATTGACCTAATTGTACAGAGATATCACTGTATTACATTCTTTTCATGAATCCCTGAGTATTCAGAGAAACACAAGGTAAGGTTATTTTGTGAAAAATTGAATGAAATTCAGATGTGAGCCCTGAGCCCTTCTTTGCAGGTGCTAGCTGTGTGACCTTGGAAAATTTAATCCATTTATTTGGGCTAGGATTTTCTCATCTGTAAAATGAAGAATTGGCTGCTATTTATATTGGGGTGCCTTCCATGAGAAGTCACTCTAAACTTTCACTGAACATTAAAGGGATGTTTTCTCATTACCATCAGAGTAATCAGCATGAAGATTTCTAAACATAAGTCATTTGCCATGCTACGAAGTGTCAAATGGGGTAATTTCTGGGCAAAGTTGACTAGGAAAATATCTGTTTACGATGGACTATCAATGGAAGCTATATGAAGTATAATAAGCTTATTTACTGTGATTTCTTCTGCATCTGCATAGAAAAATACAAACCTTTGCATTTTTCTTTTGCCTCAAGATAAGACCTTATCCTTCTCCATCAGACAGACAGACTGAAAACCACAATCACAGAAAACTAACCAATCTGATCACATTGACCACAACCTTGTCTAACTCAATGAAACTATGAGCCACCTCATGTAGGGCCACCCAAGATGGAGAATTCAGGTAAAATGTGGTCCACTGGAGAAGGAAATGGCGAACTACTTCAGTATTCTTGCCTTGAGAACCCCATGAACAGTATGGAAAGGCAGAAAGATAGAACACTGAAAGATGAACTCCCCAGGTCGGTAGGTGCCCAATATGCTACTGGAGATCAATGGAAAAATAACTCCAAAAAGAATGAAGAGTCAGAGCCAAAGCAAAAACAACACCCAGTTGTGAATGTGACTGGTGATGGAATCAAGTACTGATATAGTAAATAACAATATTGCATGGGAACCTGGAATGTTAGGTCCATGAGTCAAGGCAAATTGGAAGTGGTCAAACAGGAGGTGGCAAGACTGAACATTGACATTTTAGGAATCAGTGAACTAAAATGGACTGGAATGGGTGAATTTAGCTCAGATGACCATTATATCTACTACTTGGGCAAGAATCCCTTCAAAGAAATGGAGTAGCCATCATAGTCAACAAAAGAGTCTGAAATGCAGGACTTGATTCAGTCTCCACAATGACAGAATTATCTTTGTTCATTTCCAAAGTAAACCATTCCGTATCACTGTAATCCAAGTCTATGCCCTGACCAATAATGTTGAAGAAGCTGAAGATGAACAGTACTATGAAGACCTACAAGACCTTTTAGAACTAACCCCCAAAAAAGATATTCTTTTCATTATAGGGGACTGGAATGCAAAAGTACGAAGTCAAGAAACACATGGAGTAACAGACAAATGTGGCCTTGGAGTAGAATGAAGCAGGGCAAAGGTTAATAGAGTTTTGCCAAGAGAACACACAGGTCACAGCAAACACCCTGTTCCAACAACACAAGAGAAGACTCTACACATGGACATCACCAGATGTTTAACACCAAAATCAGACTGATTATATTCTTTGCAGCCAAAGATGGAGAAGCTCTATACAGTCAGCAAAAACAAGATGGGGAGCTGACTGTGGCTCAGATCACGAACCCTTATTGCCAAATTCAGACTTAAATTGAAGAAAGTAGGGAAAACCACTAGACCATTCAGGTATGACTAAAATAAAATCCCTAAAGACTATAGAGTGGAAGTGAGAAATATATTTAAGGGACTAGATCTGATAGAGTGCCTGATGAACTATGGACAGAGGTTTGTGATATTGTACAAGAGACAGGGAGCCAGACCATCCCCAAGAAAAAGAAATGTGAAAAAGCAAAATGGCTGTCTGAGGAGGTCTTACAAATAGCTGTGAGAAGAAGAGAAGTGAAAAGCAAAGGAGAAAAGGAAAGATATCTTATTTGAATTCAAAGTTCCAAAGAATAGCAAGGAGAGATAAGAAAGCCTTCCTCAGTGATCAGTGTGAAGAAATAGAGGAAAACAATACAATGGGAAAGACTAGAGATCTCTTCAAGAAAATCAGACATACCAAGGGAACATTTCATGCAAAGATGGGCTCAATAAAGGACAGCATTGGTATGGACCTAACAGCAGCAGAGGATATTAAGATGAGTTGGCAAGAATACACAGAAGAACTGTACAAAAAAGATATTCATGACCCAGATAATCACTACGGTATGATCACTCACCTAGAGCCAGGCAACCTGGAATGTGAAGTCAAGTGGGCAATAGGGAGCATCACTATGAACAAAGCTAGTGGAGATGATGATGGTATTCCAGTTGAGCTCTTGCAAATCCTAAAAGATGATGCTGTGAAAGAGTTGCACTCAATATGCCAGCAAATTTGGAAAACACAACAGTGGCCATAGGACTGGAAAAATGTCAGTTTTCATTCCATTCCCAAAGAAAGGCAATGCCAAAGAATGTTCAAACTATCATACAAATATACTCGTTTCTATTGCTAGTAAGGTTATGCTCATAATCTCTAAAGCTACTGCACAATTACACTCATCTCACACACTAGCAAAATAATGCTTAAAATTCTCCAAACCAGGCTTCAACAGTATGTGAATGGTGAACTTCCAGATGTTCAAGCTGGATTTGGAAAAGCCAGAGGAACCGGAGACCACATGGCCAGCATCTACTGGATCATCGAAAAAGTAAGAGAGCCAGAAAAACACCTTTTTCTGCTTTATTGACTATGCCAAAGCCTTTGACTAGGTGCATCACAATAAACTGGAAAATTGTGTATGAGATAGGAATACCAGACCACGTGACCTGCCTCTTGAGAAATCTGTATGTGGGTCAGTAATCAGCAGTTAGAACTTGATCTGGAACAACAGACTGGTTCCAAGGCTATATATTGTCACCCGGCTTATTTAACTAATATGCAGAGTACATTATGAGAAATGCTGGGCTGGATGAAGCACAAACTGGAATCAAGATTTCTGGGAGAAATATCAATAACCTCAGATATGCAGATAACACCATTCATGTGGCAGAATGCAAAGAAGAACTAAAGAGCCTCTTGATGAAAGTGAAAGAGGAGAGTGAAAATATTGACTTAAAGCTCAACAGTCAGAAAACAAAGATCATGGCATCCGGTCCCATCACTTCATGGCAAATAGATGGACAGACAATGAAAACAGTGAGAGACTATTTTTGGGGGGCTCCAAAATCACTGCTTTGCGGCACTGCAGCCATGAAATAAATATGCTTGCTTCTTGGAAGAAAATTGATGACCACACTAGACAGCATATTAAAAAGCAGAGACATTAGTTTGCCAACAAAGGTTCGTCTAGTCACAGCTATGGTTTTTCCAGTAGTCATGTATGGATGTGAGAGTTGGGCTACAAAGAAAGCTGAGCACTGAAAAACTGATGCTTTTGAGCTGTGGTGTTGGAGAAGACTCTTGAGAGTCACTTGGACTGCAGGGAGAGCCAACCAATCCATCCTTAAGGAAATCAATCCTGAGTATTCACTGGAAGGACTGATGTTGAAGCTAAAACTCCAATACTATGGCCACCTGATTCAAAGAGCTGACTCATTGGAAAAGACTCTGATGCTGGGAAAGATTGAAGCCAGGTGGAAAAGGGGATGACAGAGGATGAGATGGTTGGTTGGCATCACTGACTCAATGGGCATGAGTTTGAGTAAATTCCAGGAGTTGGTGATGGACATGGATGCCTGGCATGCAGCAGTCCATGGGGTCACAGAATCAGACCCAATTGAATGACTGAACTGAGCTGAACTGATAGAGTTAGGAAGTGTTCTAATTTCTTTCTTTTACATGTAGCTGTCCAGTTTTCTGAGGACCATTTATTGAAGAGGCTGTCTTTTCCCCTCTGTATAGTCTAGCTTCCTTTGTTAAAAAATAAGGTACCCATTGGTGCATGGGTTTATTTCTGGGCTTTCTACCTTGTTCCATTGGTCTATATTTTTGTTTTTGTGGCAGTACCATACTGTCTTGATGGCTGTAGCTTTCTAGTATAACCTGAAGTCAGGAGCTCATTTCTTCAAGCTCTATTCTTCTTTCTCAAGACTACTTTGGCTATTTGGGGTCTTTTGTGTTTCCATATGAATTGTGAAATTTTTTGTTCTAGTTCTGTGAAAAAATGCTATTGGTAATTTGATAGGGATCACATTGAATCTGTGTCTTGTAATTTTCTGTGTACAGTTCTTTCATCTCCTTAGATAAGTTTATCCCTAGTTATTTAATTTTTTTTGTTGTTGCAATGGTGAGTGAGATTGATTTCATTTTTTTTTTAATTTTTTTTTCACTGTTAATATATAGAAATGCAAGTGATTTCTGTGTGTTCATTTTGTATCCTGCAACTTTGCTAAATTCACTGATTAGCTCTAGTAATTTTCTGACAATACCTTTAGGGTTTTCTATGTACAGTTTCATGTCATTTGCAAACAGTGAGAGTTTTACTTCTTCTTTTAGGATCTGGGTCCTTTTATTTCTTTTTCTTCTCTGATTATTGTAGCTAGGGAATCCAGAACTATCTTAAACAATAGTGGTGAAAGTGGACACCCATGTCTTGTTCCTGATCTTAGGGGGAAGGATTTCAGTTTTTCACAATTAAGAATAATGTTTGCTGTAGGCTTGTCATATATGACCTTTATTATGTTGAGGTAGGTTCCTTCTATACCCAACTTTTGAAGAGTTTTAATCATAAATAGGTGGTGAATTTTGTCAAAGGCTCTTTCTACATCTATTGAGATGATCATATGGTTTTTATCTTTCAATTTGTTCATATGGTGTATCATATTGATTGATTTCCATATACTGAAGAGTCCTTGCATCCCTGAATAAACCCAACTTGATCATGGTGTATCAGCTTTTTGATGTGTAGCTGAATTCTGTTTGCTAAAAAATTTTTGAGGACTTGTGCATCTATGTTCATCGGTGATATTGGCCTATAGCTTTCCTTCTTTGTGTCGTCTTTGTCTGGTTTTGGTATCAACGGGTGATGGTGGCCTTGCAAAATTAATGGGGAATTCGTGTAACTCTATGGCTGATTCACATCAATGTATGACAAAACCCCCTGAAAAATTAAAAAAAAAAAATAATAATTAAAAAAAAAATAATAATAATTTGGAAGTGTTCCTTTCTCTGCAAATTTGTAAGAGTTTTAGAAGGATAGGCATTAGCTCCTGTCTAAATATTTGATGGAATTCTACTATGAAGCTATCTGTTCCGGGGTTTTTGTTTTTTGGCAAATTTTTTACCACAGCTTCAATTTCAGTGCTTGTAATTGGGTTGTTCATAATTTCTATTTCTTCCTGGTTCAGTCTTGGAAGATTGAACTTTTCTAAGAATCTGTCCATTTCTTCCAAGTTATCTATTTTATTGCCATATGATTGTTCATAATAGTCTCTTATAATCCTTTGTTTTTCTGATTGACTGTTGTAACCTCTTCTTTTCCATTTCTAATTTTGTTGATTTGATTCTTCTCTCTTTTCTTCTTGATGAGTTTGGTTAAGGGTTTGTCCATTTGTTTATTTTCTCAAAGAATCAGCTTTTAGTTTTATTAATTTTTACTCTTGTTTCTTTCTTTTTCATTTTTTTCTGTTCGGATCTTTTTGATTTCTTTACTTCTACTATTTTTTTTAATTCTTCTTTTTCCGGTTGCTTTAGGTATAAAGTTAGGTTGTCTATTCAATGTTTTTCTTATTTCTTGAGGTAGGGTTGTATTGCAGTAAACTTCCCTCTTAGAACCTCTTTTGCTGTATCCCATAGGTTGTGAGTTGTCATGTTCTTATTGTCATTTTTTTCTAGAAAATTTTTGATTTCCCTTTGATTTTTTCAATAACCTGTTGGTTATTTAGAAATGTGTTGTTTAATCTACATGTGTTTGTGTTTCTTACAGTTATTTTCTTGTAATTGATGTCTAGTCTCATAGAGTTGTGGTCAGAGAAGATGCTTGATATGATATCAATTTTCTTAAATTTACTGAGGTTTGATTTGTGACCCAAGATGTAGTCTATCTTGGAGAATGTTCCCTGTGCACTTGAAAAGAAGGTGTATTCTTCTGCATTTGGATGGAATGTCCTGAAGATATCAATGAGATCCATCTCATCTAATGTATCATTTAAGACTTGTGCTTCCTTATTAATTTTCTGTTTTGATGATCTGTCCATTGGTGTGGGGGGTATTAAAGTTTCCAACTATTATTGTGTTACTTTCAATTTCTCCTCTTATGTCTGTTCAGTTCAGTTCAGTCGTTCAGTCGTGTCCAACTCTTTGTGACCCCATGGACTGCAGCACACCAGACCTCCCTGTCCATCACCAACTCCTGGAGCTTGCTCAAGATTAAGTTCATTGAGTCAGTGATGTCATCCAGCCATCTCAACCTCTATCATCCCCTCCTCCTCCCGCTTTCAATCTTTCCCAGTATGAGGGTCTTTTCAAATGAGTCAGCTCTTTTAATCAGGTGGCCAAAGTATTGGAGTTTCAGCTTCAACATCAGTCCTTCCAATGAATATTCAGGACTGATTCTTTAAGGATGGGCTGGTTGGATCTCCTTGCAGTCCAAAGGACTCTCAAGAGTCTTCCAACACCACAATTCAAAAGCATCAATTCTTTGGCACTCAACTTTCTTCATAGTCCAATTCTCACATCCATACATGACTACTGGAAAAACCATAGACTTGACTAGACGGACCTTTGTTACATCTGTTAGTGTTTGTCTTATGTATTGAGGTGCTCCTATGTTAGCTGCATAGATATTTACAATGGTTATGTCTACCTCTTGGATTGATCCCTTGATCATTATGCAGTGTCCTTCCTTATCTCTTGTCATCTTCTTTATTTTAAGGTCTACTTTGTCTGATATGAGGATTGTTACTCCAGCTTTCTTTTGCTTCCCATCTGTATGGAATATATTTTTCCATCCTCTCACTTTCAGTCGATATGTGTCCTGAGGTCTGAAATTGGTTTCTTGTAGACAGCATATATATGGGTCTTGTTGTATCCACACAGCCAGTCCGTGTCTTTTGGTTGGAGCAATTAATCCACTTACTTTAAAGTAATTATTGATATATATGTTCCTGTTGCCATTTTCTAATTGTTTGGGGTTGATTTTGTAGATCTTTTTTCTTCTGTTGTATTTCTTGATTATAGAAGTCCATTTAACATTGTGAAAAGCTGGTTTGGTGGTACTGAATTTTCTTAACTTTTGCTAGTCTGAAAAACTTTTTATTTCTCCGTCAATTTTGAATGAGATCCTTTCCAGGTACAGTAATCTTGGTTGTAGATTTTTTCCCTGTCAGTACTTTAAATATATCCTGCCATTCCCTTCTGGTCTGCAGAGTTTCTGCTGAAAGATCAACTGTTAAGAATATGAGGTTTCCCTTGTATGTTACTTGTTGCTTTTCCCTTGCTGCTTTTAATATTCTTTTTCCTGTGTTTAGTCTTTGTTAGTTTGACTATTATGTGTCTTGGTGTGTTTCTCCTTGGGTTTGTCCTGTATGGAACTCTTTGTACCTCTTGGACTTGTTTGGCTATTTCCTTTTCCACATTGGGGGAATTTTCAACTATAATCTCTGCAAAAGTTTCCTCATACCCTTTCATTCTCTCTTCTTCTTCTGGGACCCCTACAATTTGAATATTGGTGCATTTTATATGATCCTCTAGGTCTCTGAGACTGTTGTCAGCTCTTTTCATACCTTTTACCTTATTCTGCTCTTCAGAAGTTATTTCCACCATTTCATGTTCCAGCTCACTGATTCATTCTTCTGCTTCAGATATACTGCTATTGATTCCTTCTAGAGTAATTTTTTTTAATTTCAGTAATTGTGTTGTTTGTCTCTGTATGCTTATTTTTTAAAATTTTCTAGGTCTTTGTTAGTTGATTCTTGCATTTTCTCCATTTTGTTTTCAAGGTTTTTGATCATCTTTACTATCATTATTCCAAATTCTTTTTCAGATAACTTTCCTATTTCCTCTTCATTTATTTGGGGTTCTGTGTTTCTAGTTTGCTCCTTCATTTGTGCAGTGTTTCTCTGCTTTTTTTCCCCTTAAGTTATTGTGTTTTAGGTTTCCTTCTCCCAAGCTTCAAGGAAAGTTGAATTCTTTCCTTGAAGAAGATTGAATCTTTCTTCCTTTTGATTTCTGCCTTCCTAAGGTTGGTCCAGTGGTTTGTGTGAGTTTTATTTGGGTGAGATTTGTGCTTAGTCTTTGTTTGTTTGTTTTTCCTCTGATGGGTAAGCCTGGGTGAGGTGGTACACCTGTTTGTTGATGATTGGGTTTGTATTTTTGTTTTGTTTGTTGTTTAGATGATGTGTCCTGCACAAGGTGCTACTGGTGTTTGAGTGATGCCAGGTCTTATATTCAAGTGACTTCCTTTGTGTGATATTTCACTATTTGACACTCCCTAGGGTTAGTCTAGGGCCTTGGAGTCAGTGTTCCCACTCCAAAGACTCAGGGTTTGATCTCTGATCAGGCACAAAGATTCCACAAGTGGTTTGTTATGGCATTAAGGGAGAGTAAAACAAATATCAAATAACAAGAGACCAAAGATGAACCCCAGGGATTAAACACATATACACCCATGAGCAAAGTGAAAACAGTCTAACCCAAAATAAAGTACACTAGATTGATCTGGCAAACAAAGGAAATAAAAAATTATATTTACCAGTTAAGAACAACCTAACTAAAAAACAAACTGGAAAACAAAACTAAAGCAAGGTGCCAAGTGGGGAATAAAGCAATGAAAACAAAACTAACAAATATGTAAAGAGGAAAGGAAAGAAAGAAATAATAGATATGCAGAGTTAAATAGAGGTAGAAGAAGAAGATTTATATACATTAAAGATTAGCTGCAAGGAGAAAAAAACAATAAGAAGGGCAAACAAATAATGAATGTAGAAAAAATATAATAGGTTTAAAATTTTAAAATTAAAATCATTAACAAATAAAAGAGAAAAGAGAAAAAAAAAAAAAAAACAGAAGAAGAAAGTAAAGGGGAGATAAAAGGAAAATGCCACAGAACTGCAAAAGCCCAGTGTAGAGGCAAAGATTTATAACAACAATAGAAATTGTGACTGAATATACACATATACATCTACACCCATAAGCAAAATCAAAACAGTTCAACAAAAATAAAATACAATAGACTGACCCAATGAACAAAAAACCCAAAAATTATATCTATCAGAACAAAGCTGATTAAAGCAGAAACTGGAAAATAAAAGGAAAGCAAGGTGTCAATGGGGAATAAAGCAATGAAAATAAACCTAATATATATGTTGAAGAAAGGAGAGAAACAAAAGAAAGAAAGAATAGATATGTAAAGTTAAATAGAGGTAGATAAAGAAGACATAAATTAAAGAGTAACTGCAAGGGGAGAAGAACAGTAGGAAAAGCAAGCAAAGAAAAAATGTAGAAAAAAAATAATAGGTTTAAAAATTTAAAAATTAAAGTTAAAGAAATAGAAAAATTTTTTTTAAAAAGAGGAAAACTCCACAGAATTGCAAAAGCCCACTGTAGAGGCAGAGGTTTATGACAACAATAAAAAATATGACTGAGGAAAGAAAAAACAAAACTCAAAGCTTAATTGAATTTCTCAGTGCCAATAAAATCAACAACTACAACTGAAGGGGAATAAACAAAAAGAAAAGAAAGAAAAAAATCCAGAAAAATCTACAGAATAAGTAAAAAAATAAGAAAAATAAATGTTTTTCTTGAGTCACTGCTGTGAGAGTACTTTCCCGAGCTGGAAATCACAGCCCACCTCACCTCCCTAGGATGCCCGCCAAAACTGTGCTGGTCTCTGGGCCTGCTGTGGGGGCAGCTCAGATTCTAATCTCGTCCTACTCCTGTGTGTTCTTGCCTCCAATGTCCACAGCTATCAGAGTCAGTGCGTTTTCTTTTGTGGGAGCTCTCAATGTCCTTTTAAATATTCCATAGACACAGAGTCTGCCTAGTTGATAGTGTGGATTTAATCTGCAGAATTTACAGCTGGTCTGAAGGTTTTGGGTATTCTTCCTTAACCACATTGCCCTGGGGTTTCAATTATGGTTTTATTTCCACCTCTATATGTGGGTTGTCTACTGGGGTTTAGCTCCTGGGGCTGCCCTGGAGGCCTTGGGTTTGCCCCTGTGAGGTCCAGGTGTGGAGGTGGTGCAGCTCCTTGGGTCACAGGGGTTCTGACAGTACCGGGTACTCAGGGGGTTGGCGGCTAGGGCAGTAAGAAATATAGTGCTCTAGAAGGGTATGACAACATGTAATGTCCAATACACTCCAGCATTCTTGCCTGGAGAACAGTCTCTTTGACAGAGAAGCCTGACAGGCCACAGTCTACAGGGTTGCAAAGAATTGGACAGGACTGAAACAATCCTGTGTGCATAAACACAAGAATTTTTTTTTTTTTTTTTTTCCTGTCACAGCTCTGCCCCAGTGAGAACTGAGCATGAAGGTGGTGCAGCTGCTTGGCTTGAGGGGACCTGGCGGTCCCCACTGTGCAGACACAGACTGTTTCTGTGGTAGGTGTTATGGTCTTGGGCTTCCCTGGTGGCTTAGATGGTAAAGCATCTGCCTGCAATGCGGGAGGCCCAGGTTCAGTCCCTGGGTTGGGAAGATCCCCTAGAGAAGGAAATGGCAACCCACTCCAGTACTCTTACCTGGAAAATTCCATAGATGAAGGAGCCTGATAGGCTACAATCCATGGGGTAGCAAAGAGTCGGACACGACTGAGCGACTTCACTAAGACACTAAGTTATGGTCTTACTTTAGTCTTTTGTTCAAGGCTCTTGTAGCTGGCGATCAGAAGGCCTCTTTAGCCAGTCTCCATAGCTCAAACCATTCAGGAACTTAGAGGGATCCCTTGCCTGGGGTCCTTCTCTGTTGGTCTGTGCCTCAGGCACATAGAGCGGCCGGCTGACTAGGGTCCCATTCTGCAGCTGGGCGCGTCAGGCACTGAAAGGAGCACCCTGGGTGGGGTCCTAGTCTGTAGTTAAGTGTGTCAGGCATTGATGGGTCAGGTTCTCTGTTGTTCATTTGCCGATGCTGATGTGTGGGGAGAGAGAGTCTGTGGTGATGGCTCCACCCTCTACGTGTGACTCAGCAGTATCGCCTTGCTTCCATGGCTGCCTGGCTTTCCTCCACAGGCGTTTCCCACCAAAATCTCTTCCCTCTCATCCCCTCGATCCAACTCTCCACAGTCAATATCAGTCCTCACCGTGGGATTTCGCCACAACCCTTAAACTCCAGCTCCCAGCTGCTGCCCCTCACAGGAGACCACGTTCCTGCCAAGTGTAATATGGCTGTGGCAAGGACTGTCTGATTCTCATTCCATTTAGGCTGCCACAGATGAGCTGTTTTGCGCTCAGCCTTAAATGTTTCTCTTCTGACTCAGGCAATTGCCCAGCTATGGGGATTGGACCCTTGCCTCAGTTTCCCTACCCGCTGAGGGCAGGCTCAGTCCTACTAACACTCCTGTTTCCCCCCCACTAGTTCCTCTGTCCTACCAAGTTTTGTGTGGTTCTATATATTCTTTTCCACTGGTCAAGTACTCCTGTCCGCTCTCAGCTGCTGTTCTGCAAGCACTTCTCTGTCTGAAGGTGTACTCCTGATGTATCTGTGGAGACAGATGTACTCCACATCCACCTACTCCTCCGCCACCTTGTTCTCCCTCTCAGGAATTCTTAATATTGGATGTAGAACCTTCTAGAAAATTCCTCTAGTTTTAAAATTATTCTCTCCCAGTTATTATCACTTATCTTTTCGCTTTAACATTATTGATTTTTTAATAAATGTTGCCTTCTACACATCCATGCTTTCTAAAGAAACTGTGTGTATATAATGTGTACATGTATACATGTTATACAATATATATTTCAATTTTCATATATCCTATTATTAATTTCCAAGAGCCCTTTCTAGTTTTTCTTTCACATATGCATTTTCATTTTTAAAAATTACCTTCTATGAAGAATGTTCTCCATTTATCCCTCCAGATTTGCTTTACACTCCTTTTCTACTTTGTTTCCCCAACTGATCACAGTGGGCTGATGGATACAAATTGCCTCTGTAGGGCTTCCTGTCCTCTGACTTCTGGTTGGGATTCGTCAATAGAGTCTAGTCCCATTTTCAGTAGTAACTTTGCTTTGCCTCCTTTACAGTGTTTGGTTTCCCTCATCTGGTGTCTCTCTGCTTCTACTTCTTTATGAATTAATCTTGTAGTCTCCTGGGGGATGGAGGAGGAATGGTCAATCTGGGAGAAGACTGATGGTCTTATTGCTCCTCATATAGACTTTTTTTTTTTCTTTTGTCTGTGCCACAAGCAAATGGGATCTTAGTTCCCTAATGAGGGATCAGACCAATGCCTCCTGCATTGGAAGTGTGAAGTCTTAACCACTGGAAATCCACTGGATCACCAGGGAAGTCATTATATAGACTTTTCAACATGCCTCCTATTTTCAACTTCTGCTTCACATAGCCTTTCTGCAATTCCTCAGTCCTTCCAGTGTGGTGCAAAAGAGATTGGCCTGCTTTTCATGGCATCTGCAGGCATTTATTAATTTTATCAGATAAAGTTGTTTCATGTATTCTAAAATTATACCAACACCTTTCAGGTCTTATTAATTTTATCAGATAAAGTTGTTTCATGTATTCTAAAATTATACCAACACCTTTCAGGTCTTCTTGCCCATTGTCTTGGTGTGCGTTCATATTAAAAAAAAAAAAATTTCTGCAACTGTTTTGACATTTTATTTGAAGAAATTTAAATTTGAATTTGTTTTTGGGGGGGTGGTGGAGATTATTGTCTCTAATAATCAAAAGTCCTTTGAGCTAATCTCCTTATGAGACTTTATATCTTCCATGGGTTTGGAGAGTTAAAAGAGAAATTGTAAATAGTTACTTAGGGCTTCTCAGGTGGATCTAGTGGTAAAGAATCCACTTGCCAATGCCAGAGACATAGAGATGCAGTTCAATCCTTTAGTTCCTCGGTTGGAAAGATACCTTGGAGGAGAACATGGCTCCCCACTGCGGTATTCTTACCAGTAGAATCCCATGGGCAGAGGAGCCTGGCAGGCTGTAGTCATGAGGTTGCAAAGAGTCAGATACTGCTGAGTTTCTGAGCAAACAGCTCCTTCAAAGATCAGTTTTGGGGTGTTGTCCTTCCTAGGATTCCTAAGAAGTATTCTAGATAAAGTGAATTTTTGTCATTTAAACATAGTACGAAGCATAATCTTTGCTCAAAAGATCAAAATTATATGCCTGTTTTTTCTGACCACACATTTAATAGTTCACTTTTATCAAAGGCAATGAGAAACAATGTTAAGAACATTAAGAACCTAGAAGTGAACTAAACACACACATGCACATTTCTGACATGACAATTTATTTTGCTAAATTCAATTTTGAGCACTCTATATTGCTGTGAGATCATACTTATTACATTTATACACTTCAAACTACTAAAATGCATTCTGACAATGCTTTAAACTTCTTAAAATCTGGAGAATACTTTCTAAAACTCTAGGTTCCATAATGGAACATGTAAACATGAATCCAAAAATAAAATCATATCTTGCCATATATCTAAGCTCTTTCTTAGTATTTAAATAAAATTCTATCAATAATGACTTCTATTATGGAACAATTTTGTATCACATCTGTATTAATTAAAATTTATGACCGATGTTTAATTTTAATATAACTCTAGCTTGCTATCTGCCACTTTGGAAAGTTTTTAACAAAAGAGAAATTGTTAGGACATTTATTCTTTAAGGCCTTAATGGCCTTAAGTTGATTTTCTTTATGTAGTCTTAAAGTAATATTAAAAGAATCATTTGGAAATAAAATTTTTAGACAGTTAATATGCTACTTAGCTTATTTCTACTACTGACTTGTTACTGTATCTTATAGATGTAGACAATTTTTGGTAGATTATAGACTTGATAATCCAAGACTTTTTTCAGTTTACTAAAACAGTGCAGCTAAATTGAGGATGCATCATTAATACATTTATTACTGCTATATATTTAAGATGAAGATTATGTTAAATACTAATATTAATGTTTGTAAATAATTATGCATTTGATGCAGGGAATGTAGTTCATTCCCTAAGAAATATAAATCCCTAATAGGCATACATGTTTCAGAGAATGACTGCTAAGAAGTGTTGCTTTAAGGAAAACATTTTTTGTGAGAAAAAAATATTTTTTTCAAACATGGTTATGAAAGCTTCTACATATTTTTACGAAAGTATTCTGAAAGAATTAATTTACTCACTTAGTCACTTCATTTTAAAGAAAAATTGAGATAGCAGATCTTTTTCCAGCTTAATCATGTGTGTGTTTTATGTGTGTGCGTATGTGTGTATTCACCTTTTTCTTTTTTTAAAATAATTTTACCATGTGAATATATTTTTCTACTCTGCTAAGCCATTATGTAAGTTTTGGAATGATTACTAAGTCCAAACATGAAAAATCTGAAAAATAAGTGAATAACATTCTGTGTTATAATTCTTATATTTATAAAGAAAAGTCTATTTTTTGATTACTTGGGTTTACTTGAAGAATTAGATTGAGAAATTCATTTTAATACAAATTTGTTACAAATTGAATACTTAAAATTATCTAAAATGAAATTTTCACTTTAAGAGTAATATCCTATGTTTATCTGTAGCTCTTTTCTGAATTATCATCCTACTCTAGCTTTTGCACAACAAAGGAAACTATAAGTAAGGTGAAAAGACAGCCCTCAGATTGGGAGAAAATAATAACAAATGAGGAAACAGACAAAGGATTAATCTCAAAAATATACAAGCAACTCCTGAAGCTCAATTCCAGAAAAATAAATGACCCAATCAAAAAATGGGCCAAAGAACTAAACAGACATTTCTCCAAAGAAGACATACAGATGGCTAACAAACACATGAAAAGATGCTCAACATCACTCATCATCAGAGAAATGCAAATCAAAACCACAATGAGGTACCATTACACGCCAGTCAGGATGGCTGCTATCCAAAAGTCTACAAGCAATAAATGCTGGAGAGGGTGTGGAGAAAAGGGAACCCTCTTACACTGTTGGTGGGAATGCAAACTAGTACAGCCACTATGGAAAACAGTGTGGAGATTTCTTAAAAAACTGGAAATAGAACTGCCATATGACCCAGCAATACCACTTCTAGGCATACACACTGAGGAATCCAGATCTGAAAGAGACACGTGCACCCCAATGTTCATTGCAGCACTGTTTATAATAGCCAGGTCATGGAAGCAACCCAGATGCCCATCAGCAGATGAATGGATAAGGAAGCTGTGGTACATATACACCATGGAATATTACTCAGCCGTTAAAAAGAATTCATTTGAATCAGTTCTAATGAGATGGATGAAACTGGAGCCCATTATACAGAGTGAAGTAAGCCAGAAAGATAAAGAACATTACAGTATACTAACACATATATACGGAATTTAGATAGATGGTGGTGATAACCCTATATGCAAAACAGAAAAAGAGACACAGAAGTACAGAACAGACTTTTGAACTCTGGGGGAGAACGTGAGGGTGGGATGTTTTGAAAGAACAGCATGTATATTATCTATGGTGAAACAGACCACCAGCCCAGGTGGGATACATGAGTCAGGTGCTCGGGCCTGGTGCACTGGGAGGACCCTGAGGAGTCGGGTGGGGAGGGAGGTGGGAGGGGGGATCGGGATGGGGAATACGTGTAACTATATGGCTGATTCATGTCAATGTATGACAAAACCCACTGAAATGTTGTAAAGTGATTGGCCTCCAACTAATAAAATAATATTAAAATAAAAAAAAAAAAAAAAAAAAAAGAATCTAAATAATTCATAAAAGACACTGGACAAAGACTAAAGTGTTTGCATAACATTAATCAGAATATTTCTGCCTCTTCCATTTCCTGATGCCAAATACGTCTTTTACAGCTAATGGTGCAATAAAATTTCTTAGCGTTTTGAGTAACTACCATTGGGCTGAGACTTACTTTGCTCTTTCATAAGTACTTTCCACTTCACATCCAAACTTTGCTTCCAGCACTGCTTGTGCCAATCTTATAGGTTTGACAGTTTTAAAATAAATATTTTTCTTTCAGTATAATAAAATATATGTAAATGCAATTATATTTAGTGTAATTTACATTTAGTGTAATTATACTTAGTGTAATTTAATATGTACTAATATACCATGTGATGCTGCTGTTATATTTTTATATGAAAATAATATCTTTATCTAATCCATCACTAAATCCTATTGATTCCACCTTCTAAGTATATCCTGAATTTGTATCCTGTTTTATAACCACTTTACTCCCAACCTGAAACTAGTTGTTATCAATCAGACTTTGTCAGTGATATCCAAATTGATCTTATTTCCACTCTCCTCAGTTTCCAACTTGCCCTCTATGATAATCTGTATACCACATAAATCTAATCAGATCTTTTCAATGGCTCTATGGTTTTTAAATGAAGTCAATACTCATTAGATTGTATATTAAAAATGTCCATCTCAACCTTGGCATTGTGTCTTTCTTGAGTTTTATCAATTATTACTCCTATTACTCTCCATCCACATAAATTTCACTTGCACACTAAATTTTGAAAGTATTCTTCTATAGTCTTCTGCCTTATCAAGTACTTCTCATTCTTTAAGAATTGGCTCAAGATTAACTCTTTCCTGAAATGTCATCTATTGACCTTTTTCTACCCCAAAACTTTCTTATGAAATATTGAAAGTTTAGCCTTCATCTAATGCTGTCATATACCATGCTATCTCTATATATTTACTTATTAATTTCTAAAAAGAACCCTATGAAGTAGGTACTTTTATCACCCCTTTTTGAAGAAAAGAAAATAAGAGGCCCAAAGAGATAAAATAGTTTACTCAAAGTCACAGCTAATACATAGTTATTGAAGAAAAATCATATGATTTCCAAGAGAACTGCATGTATTTTTACTATTTCTATATAAATTAAGAATATTTTGCTTTGGTTCACAAATGTTTCATAGACTTATAAGATTGGATGGTACTTTGGTAGGTCCTTTATCCTGCCACTTCTAAGAAGGACCATTTAAAAAATAATCTTCAAAAAGCACATCCAATTATAAGATATATTTGCATATAATTTGAAAATTATGCATATGTTTGTAATATTTGGTGTCTGAATACTAGATATTTTTGATTTTCTGAAAAAGAATGGATTTAGGAAACCCAATGAATTATAAAGAATCTGTCAAATAAACCTCATATAGAAGCCAAATAACTAAATAACATCTACACATACTCAGTTTCAATTGTCTATTGCTGCTGAACAAAATACCTCACAGTTTTGGAAGCTAAAAAAATTAACAATTCATTTGGTTAAAATTAATGAATCCAGACAGTGCTCCCCTGGGCAGTGATCTGTTCTCTGTGCCTTTGACTAGGGTCATTTACTCAGCACTGTTCAGTTGGTAGATCAGCTGTGCTGGCAGGTCCAAAATGTTCATACTTGGATCAACCTTCAGATGATCTTTCTCTTCAGAATTCTTTCTCTCTCTCTGTGCAGCACAACTCTTTCATAACTGTCGGACTTCTTATATGAAGATGAGCTTTCAAGCAGGAAAACACTTGAAAGAAAATGGAAAAAATATTTATCATGCATATATGTATTCATTTGTGTTGCATAATTATCACAGGTTCATATAGACATAATATATATTTATACATGTTTTGTACATGTTAATATATGTATATATTTAAACATGTATATATCTATATTAATACCTATATAATTGAGCTATTTAAATTTTTTTCACATTTTTACTATATGCACATATAAATATGCTACTTATATTTATAAAATATGAAATTGGCTTCAATTTTGCATTTAGAGACATTAAACAAATTGCTAATATGGATATTCTTGTTGTTCAGTTGCTCAGTGGGGTTCTACTCCTTGCGACCCCACTGACTGCAGCACACCAGGCTTCCCTGTCCTTCACCATCACCCGGAGTTTGCTCAAGCTCATGTTCATTGAGTCAGTGATGCCATCCCACCATCTAATCCTCTGTCGTCCCTTTCTCCTCCTGCTTTCAGTCTTTCTCAGCATCAGGGTCTTTTCTAATGAGTCGGCTCTTCGCATTAGGTGGCCAAAGTATTAGAGTTTCAGCTTTAGCATTAGCCCTTCCAATGAGTATTCAGGACTGATTTCCTTTAGAATTGACTGATTTGATCTCTTTGCAGTCCAAAGGACTCTCAAGAGTCTTCTCGAACACCACAGTTCAAGACACCAATTCTTTGACGCTCAGCTTTGTTTATGATCCAACTCTCACATCCATACACAACTACTGGAAAAACTGTAACTTTGACCATATGGACCTTTGTCAGCAAAGTAAAGTCTTTTCTTTTTAATGTGCTAACTTTGCCATAAGTTTTCTTCCAAGAGGCAGGCGTTTTTTAATGTCTTGGCTGCAGTTACCGTCTGCAGTGATTTTTGGGAGTCCAAAAAAATAAAGTTTGTCACTGTTTCCTTTGTTTCTGCATCTGTTTGCCATGAAGATATAGGACCATATGCCATGATTTTAGCTTTTGGAATGTTGAAGTTGTTTTGTTTTTTTTTTTGTTGTTGTTGTTTTGTTTTGTTTTGTTTTTTAGAATGTTGAGTTTTAAGCCAACATTTTCACTCTCTTCTTTTCAACTTCATCAAGTGATTCTTCAGTTCCTTTCACTTTCTGCCATAAGGGTGATGTCATCTGCATATCTGAGATTATTGATATTTCTCCCAGAAATCTTGATTCCAGCTTGTGCTTTATCCAACCTGATATTTCTCATGATGTACTCTGCATAGAAGTTAAATAAACAAAGTGACAATATATAGCCTTAACTACTCCTTTCCCAATTTGGAACCAGTCTGTTTCATGTTTGGTTCTAACTGTTGCTTCTTGACCTGCATACAGAGTTCTCAGCAGGCAGGTAAGGTGGTCTGGTATTCCCATCTCTTGAAGAGTTTTCCACAATTTGTTGTGATCCACACAAAGGCTTTAGCATAGTCAATGAAGCAGAAGTAGATGTTTTTGTGAAATTCTGTCGCTTTTTCTATGATCCAATAGATGTTGGCAATTTTATCTCTGGTTCCTCTGGCTTTTCTAAATCCAACTTGAACATATGGAAGTTCTTAGTTCATGTACTGTTGAATCCTGGCTTAGAGGATTTTGAGCATTAGTTTGCTAGCATGTGAGATGAGTGCAATTGTGTGGTAGGTTAAACATTCTTTAGCATTGCCCTTCTTGGGACTGGAATGAAAACTGACCTTCTCCAGTCCTGTGGCCCCTGCTTAGTTTTCCATATTTGCTGGCATATTGAGTGCAGCACTTTAACAGCAACATCTTTTAGGATTTGAAATAGCTCAGTTGGAATTCCATCACCTCCACTATCTTTGTAGTTATTCTTCCTAAGGCCAACTTGACTTCACACCCCAAGATGTCTGGCTCTAGGTGAGTTATCACACCATCATGATTATATGGGTCATTAAGATCTTTTTTTTTTTTTTTTTTTTTTTTGTATAGTTCTCTGTATTTTTGTCACCTCTTCTTAATATATTCTGCTTCTCTTAGGTCCATATCATTTCTATTTTTTTGTGGCTCAGATCACAAACTCCTTATTATAAAATTCAGGTTTAAATTGAAGAAGGTAGGGGAAACCACTAGACCATTCATTTATGACCTAAATTAAATCCCTAATGATTATACAGGGGAAGTGCCAAATAGATTCAAGGGATTAAATCTGATATTTAGAGTGCCTGAAGAACTATGGATAGAGGTTAGTAACATTGTAAAGGAGGTGGTGATCAAAGCCATCCCCAAGAAGGAAAAAAAAAAAAAAAGCAAAACAGCAAAATGGTTTTCTGAGGAGTTCTTACAAATAGCTAAGAAGAGAAGAGAAGCAAAAGGCAAAGGATAAAAGAAAGATATACCCGTCTGAATGCAGTGTTCTAAAAAATAGCAAAGAGAGATAAGAAAGCCTTCCTAAGTATGGATATTGTATGATCTTAAAGGTTTTTTTTTCTCAAAGTTTGGTGGTTTAATTCTCAAATATCTGCAACTCATGATGGGTTCATATAATTTGCTAACAATTCAACATACAATACAAATTTAGAGTAATAATCTTCAATGATATTTTGAGTGGTCTTCTTGATAATTTAAAGCAAATATTTTGGTCAACTTTTTTCCTTGTATGACTAGGTCATTATTACGTTTGTATTGTCTGATGGTGATTACAACCTTTCTGTACAGAAGGGAAAATGACTACTGTTAGCTTCTCTCTGTTCATGTGAATTTATGTTGTTAGTGTGAATCCAAAATTTCTTTGCAAATCTTTTTTTAATGGCACTGGTCCATTTTGTGAGGAATAATTTAGTTAAAACCAGATAACACTATCAGTTCAGTTCAGTTCAGTTGCTCAGTCATGTCCGACTCTTCGTGACCCCATGAATCACAGCACACCAGGCCTCCCTGTCCACCACCAACTCCCAGAGTCTACCCAAACCCATGTCCATCGAGTCGGTGATGCCATCCAGTCATCTCATCCTCTGTCATTCCCTTCTCCTCCTGCCCCCAATCCTTCCCAGCATTAGGGTCTTTTCCAATGAGTCAACTCTTCGCATGAGGTGGACAAAGTATTGGAGTATCAGCTTCAACATCAGTCCTTCCAATGAACACCCAGGACTGATCTCCAAAACTAATTAGCTGCAGGTACTCACTGCTGCACATATCACTGTAGGCTAGAAATGAAGAAAAAAAGAAAGTACCACTCTGAATACCTCTGTGTTCTGGAAATTTCACAGTTCTTTCAGGGTGAAGTGAAAGTGAAAGTCGCTCAGTAGTGTCTGACTCTTTTCAACCCCATGGATTATCCAGTCCATAGAATTCTCCAGGCCAGAATACTGGAG
This sequence comes from Muntiacus reevesi, assembly GCF_963930625.1. Lineage (NCBI taxonomy): Eukaryota > Metazoa > Chordata > Mammalia > Artiodactyla > Cervidae > Muntiacus > Muntiacus reevesi. The sequence continues at coordinate 3,413,463 of NC_089256.1, read as the reverse complement.
TGATTAGCTTTTCACTACTCCAGGGGACCTTCCCAACCCAGAGATCGAACCCAGGTCTCCCTCATTGCAGGTGGATTCTTTACCAAGCTGAGCCAGAAGGGTAATTCACTGGTAATAAATAACGTCATTCTTTTTTTATTTATTTAAATTAATTATAGTTTTTATGATTGATTAATTAATTTAATTATTAATTTATAACTGAGACCTGCACCATGTCTTAATTGCAGCATATGGAATATAGTTCTCTAATCAGGGATTGAACCTAGGCATCCTGCATTGGCAGCTCAGAGTCTTAGCCTCTGGACAACCAGAGAAGACCCGCATGTCACTTTTTAATGTAAGCACAGAATTCGGAGAGAGGGCCTTACTGAGCCACATATAAAATATTGATACGATCAATTATCTGCTTTATTTTTTCGTAAAAATAAATGTAAAGGGTCAATTCTACTTTTGAAAAATAGCTACAGCAATGCTTCTTATGCCACATAAACTCCCAGAACCTTTTCATTTCCTCCATCAAAATTTGGAGACTCGACTTTCTTCTAGTGAGCCTAGCAAAGCACTGTGACTGCCTCAACTAATGGCATGCTTAAGAATTGAGCTCAGGAAGGCAATAGCTTCTTTCTAGTGCTCTCTCTCTCTCTCTCTCTCTCTCTCTCTCTCTCTCTCTCAGGGCTGCTTCTTTTAGATCCTACTCACCTTGTAGGCAGGCCATGTGTATATATTCTTCCCAGCAGTCCCAGTCAAAGTCCTACCTGACAGCATAAACTGCCAGGTGTGTGAATGAGACTGGTGCATATGATCCTTTGATCACCCTCAGCTATTGCCATGGAGAGCAGAGATAAGTTGTCCCCATTCAGCTGTACATAAAGTGCACATACATGAGCTAAATAAATGAGTGTTATTTTATAGTACTAAACTTGAGGTGGTCTATTATGTTATACTTCATAATTTGAACAAGAAATTAAGGCATTTTCCCCCACATTTCAATGAATTTACTTGGACATACCACTTTGAAGATTAATCTTGGTTAGGACTGTGAGGGATCAAAATTAATTGAGATTTGGGGAAAAGGGTGAAAATACTTTCCTCTGTCAAGATTATAAAACATGAGTGACTGCTTCAGCAGTTGAAGTCCCCATGAACAAAGATATTACTTTGACCCAACTGTCATTCTGTCTGAATATCCATCGTTTTATTATGTCTTAGATAAATATATTGCTATTTTGATGAAATAAAGAGGCCCGTGTACTAAACTGTGATCATAAATAGATAAAATATTTTGTAACCTATTGTTTTTTTGTTTTTTTTTTGTTTTTGTTTTTTATTTTTTACTGTGATAACAGGTGATTTGGAAAAAACAGGGTCCTTTTTTTTTTTTTCAACTGGTAATATCATAGCTTTTATTTTTTTTTATTTTTTCATTTATTTTTATTAGTTGGAGGCTAACTACTTTACGATATTGTAGTGGTTTTTGTCATACATTGACATGAATCGGTCATGAATTTATACGTATTCCCCATCCCGATCCCCCCCTCCCACCTCCCTCTGCACCCGATTCCTCTGGGTCTTCCCAGTGCACCAGGCCCGAGCACCCGTCTCATGCATCAGCCTGGGCTGGTGATCTGCCTCACCCTAGATAATACACATGTTTCAATGCTGTTCTCTCAAAACATCCCACCCTCTCCTTCTCCCACAGAGTCCCAAAGTCTGTTCTGTACATCTGTGTCTCTTTTTCTGTTTTGCATGTAGGGTTATTGTCACCATCTTTCTAAATTCCATATATATGTGTTAACATACTGTATTGGTCTTTATCTTTCTGGCTTACTTTACTCTGTATGATGGGCTCCGTTTCATCCGTCTCATTAGAAATGATTCAAATGAATTCTTTTTAATGGCTGAGTAATACTCCATTGTGTATATGTACCACAGCTTTCTTATCCATTTGTCTGCTGATGGGCATCTAGGTTGCTTCCATGTCCTGGCTATTATAAACAGTGCTGCGATGAACATTGGGGTGCACATGTCTCTTTCAGATCTGGTTTCCTCAGTGTGTATGCCCAGAAGTGGGATTGCTGGGTCATATGGCAGTTCTATTTCCAGTTTTTTAAGGAATCCCCACACTGTTCTCCATAGTGGCTCTACTAGTTTGCACTCCCGTTAACAGTGTAAGAGGGTTCCCTTTTCTCCACACCCTCTCCAGCATTTACTGCTTATAGACTTTTGAATAGCAGCCATCCTGACTGGCGTGAAATGGTACCTCATTGTGGTTTTGATTTGCATTTATCTGATAATGAGTGATGTTGAGCATCTTTTCATGTGTTTGTTAGCCATCTGTATGTCTTCTTTGGAGTAATGTCTGTTTAGTTCTCTGGCCCATTTTTTGATTGGGTCAATTATTTTTCTGGAATTGAGTTGCAGGAGTTGTTTGTATATTTTTGAGATTAATCCTTTGTCCATTGCTTATTTTGCTATTATTTTCTCTCAATCTGAGGACTGTCTTTTCACCTTGCTTATAATTTCCTTTGTTGTGTAAAAGCTTTTAAGTTTCATTAGGTAACATTTGTTTATTTTTGCTTCTATTTCCAACATTCTAGGACGTGGGTCATAGAGGATCTTGCTGTGATTTATGTCAGAGAGTGTTTTGCCTATGTTATCCTCTAGGAGTCTTATAGTTTCTGGTCTTACATTTAGATCTTTAATCCATTTTGAGTTTATTTTTGTGTATGGTGTTAGAAGGTGTTCTAGTTTCATTCTTTTACAAGTGGTTGACCAGTTTTCACAGCACCACTTGTGAAAGAAGTTGTCTTTTTTCCATTGTATATCCTTGCCTCCTTTGTCGAAGATAAGGTGTCCATAGGTTCGTGGATTTATCTCTGGGCTTTCTATTCTGTTCCATTGATCTATATTTCTGTCTTTGTGCCAGTACCATACTGTCTTGATGACTGTGGCTTTGTAGTATATTCTGAAGTCAGGCAGGTTGATCCCTCCAGTTCCATTCTTCTTTCTCAAGATTACTTTGGCTATTCGAGGTTTTTTGTATTTCCATGCAAATTGTGAAATTATTTGTTCTAGTTCTTTGAAAAATACCGTTGGTAACTTGATAGGGATTGCATTGAATCTATAGATTGCTTTGGGTAGTATAGCTATTTTGACAATATTGATTCTTCCAATCCATGAACACGGTATGTTTCTCCAACTGTTTGTGTCCTCTTTGATTTCTTTCATCAATGTTTTATAGTTTTCTATGTATAGGTCTTTTGTTCCTTAGGTCAATATACTCCTAAGTATTTTATTCTTTTTGTTGCAATGGTGAATGATATTGTTTCCTTAATTTATCTTTCTGTTTTCTGATTGTTAGTGTATAGGAATGCAAGGGATTTCTGTGTGTTAATTTTGTATCCTGCAACTTTACTATATTCATTGATTAGCTCTAGTAATTTTCTGGTAGAGTCTTTAGGGTTTTCTATGTAGAGGATCATGTCATCTGCAAACAGCGAGAATTTCACTTCTTCTTTTCCTATCTGGACTCCTTTTGCTTCTTTTTCTGCTCTGATTGCTGTGGCCAAAACTATGTTGAATAGTAGTGGTGAGAGTGGGTACCCTTGTCCTTCAGGGTCATTTTTAAAGGAGGAATATATATGTATGGATATCTTGTGGGAATGGATGGCTTAGACATACAGAGTTGAACCGGTGCAACTCTGGCAATTTGTAGTGAAGGTCAGAAATATCAAAGATGGATATAAAAGCTTTAGCTCTGAGAGGGTCCAGAGATAAATTTTATTTCATAGAAATTTTTATGAAAATGGGTTTACTAACCTCTGTTCCATAAGTTTTGATTTAAAACTTTTTTTTTTTTTTTTTAAGTTTTCCTCTTCTGTCAGAGTTAGGAACTCATTCTTATTCATAACTGAAGGAAAGTTATGACCAACCTAGACAGCATACTAAAAAGCAGAGACATTACTTTGTCAACAAAGGTCCATCTAGTCAAGCCTGAAAGGGTAACAGGCAGGAAGGCCAGGGGTCTCCAAACGGAGGAAATAGGCTGCTAGTGCCAGACATTTTTATCTCTCTTAAGCAGCAGGGGGCAACAAACTAGAGATTTTTTTTTTTTTTTCCTTCTCTATACAAATTTAAAAGGAGGTTTCTCTTAAAATGCTGTGCTGCCATGACACCTGGTTTCACCTGAAGCTAACTATTCTCAAAACCTTGAGTTAACCAATACATTTTTTCTTATGGAAGTGTTTGTCTTAAGCTATGTTAATGTACCCCAAACTGTCTTCAAGTTGGTTCCACCAAATGGCTCAAACTACTTGACAAACCAGTATGTTATACTCAGATATTGTTCCCTAATCTATGTAAATGAAATTATTTGTTTGGTAATCTGCCCTTCTACAAGATTCAAGTCAATCATTTTATAGTCTGGGATGAATTATCTGGTGCCAAGATTATCACAAAATGCAATTTATGGATGAGGGGCCTGGTGCCATTCTGAATTTTGAGACAGTCCTTTCTTTTCATTAACAGACTATCAGTGACTATATAACATCCAGCTGAAGACTAGCAGGGGGGGTACTCTCTCTGCCTCCTTCTGATGCCTATGTCAGAAGCTTTCTCTATCCCCTTTATACTTTAATAAAACTTTATTACAAAAAAGCTCTGAGCGATCCAGGCTTGTCTCTGACCCTGGATTGAATTTGTCTCCTCCAGAGGCCAAGAATCCCAGTGTCTTACTGTTTAGCAACATCCTTTCAAGGCTATGGTTTTTCCAGTAGTCATGTATGGATGTGAGAGTTGGACTCTAAAGAAAGCTGAGCACAGAAGAATTGATGCTTTTGAACTGTGGTGTTGAAGAAGACTCTTGAGAGTCCTTTGGACTGCAAGGAGATCCAACCAGTCCATCCTAAAGAAGATATGTCCTGAGTGTTCATTGGAAGGACAGATGCTGAAGCTGAAACTCCAATACTTTGGCCACCCGATGCAAAGAGCTGACTCATTTGTAAAGGCCCTGATGCTGGGAAAGATTGAGGGCAGGAGGAGAAGGGGATGACAGAGAATGAGATGGTTAGATGACATCACTGACTCAATGGACATGGGTTTGTGTAGACTCTGGGAGTTGGTGATGGATAGGGCGGCCTGGTGTGCAGCGGTTCATGGGGTCACAAAGAGTCAGACACAACTGAGTGACTGAATTGAACTGATAGCATGTATGATTTATAGAAGTACAGAAAGGCTGATGTCATTGTTTGCTTACTAGATCACATAGGTTTGTGGGTTTCTTGGATATGTCCCTGCCAGTTAAAAACAAAACATAACAAACAAACAAACAAAAAAACAGGTAGAGGTGAATATCAGAGATCCATGAGATCATCACATAGTGTAAAGAATGAAAACTGAATCCACTGACCTCCATGTGGGTTGGAGGTCCCTGATGTGGTGACTTATGCTGTGGATTACTTTGAAAATGGTGAACATTTGAAACGTATAAGAAGCAATACTGCTTAACTCATATTTAACTTGAAGTTGCAATAAACTGTTTCATCTATGTTGTGTTAAAGTTCATTGTTGACATCTCTGCTACTGCTAAGTCATTTTTTGTAGCAGAATAGTCAGTTCTTTGACACTGAGGTTGTTAAACAAAAACATTCAGTATACTCTCTCTATCCAAGCAAAAATTCATTTTACTGTAAATGTCACGTTCTTTCAGCACTGTAAACTCCTTCACTAAGTTTTTGCTTATTCTGAATTATGACTTCTAATGAATAAGGTGGATATTTTAAAAATAGATTTTTCTCTTTAAGATCCTTTTTGTTATCTAAATATATCATGTCATATATAAACACTATTTTAATGTTAGCTATACAATGACATATGAATATATAATGATTTCACAATTTAATATCTTAACAAAGTGCAATTAAATTAAGTTGGTCATAAATATGCGATTTTGCAACTATAAATTACTTGTCTAGTGAATATTTTTATTATTTTTCTAACTCAAGTTTGTCAAAATTGTTAACTCAATGTCTCATGATAACAAATTCCAGTAATTTGTACTGCAATGTCAGGTGATGCAAATTTTCATTTTAGCAATTCATTTAATTAAAAGGTCCTATAATTAGAAGATAAGACTCTCCAAAATGTTAATGACTTAATAGTTAATTTTGGTTTTTTTATACTCTTGGAATTCATTTTAGTGATGGTGGTAAAATCTTAAAGAGATTTTTTTTAATATATTTTATTTTTTTTAATTTTTTTTTTTTAATTTGTTGGAGGCTAATTACTTCACAGCATTTCTGTGGGTTTTGTCATACATTGATATGAATCAGCCATAGAGTTACACGTATTCCCCATCCCAATCCCCCCTCCCACCTCCCTCTCCACCCGACTCCTCTAGGTCTTCCCAGTGCACCAGGCCCGAGCACTTGTCTCATGCATCCCACCTGGGCTGGTGATCTCTTTCACCATAGATAATATACATGCTTTATTTTTTAAGAGCAGTTTCAAGTTCAAAGAAAAATTGAATAAAGGGTACACATATTTCTCACATACGCTCCGCCCCTATACATGCACACCTTCCCTGACCATAAACATCTACCATTAGAGTGATACATTTGTAACAGTCATGGACTTGCAATGACAAGCCACTATTACCCAAGGTCTGCAGTTCCCTTTAAGGCTCTTTCTCAGTGTTGTATATTCTATCAGTTTTGACAAGCATATAATGACACATATCTGCTTTTATGGGCTTCCTAGGTGGTGCTAGTGGTAAAAAAGCCTCCTGCCAATTCAGACTTGATGTAGTACCAGGCTCCTCTGTCCATGTGATTTTCCAGGCAAGATTACTAGAGTGGGTTGCCCTTTCCAGCCAGTACACCAATCCCCCCTTTTTTTACCTCTGAATTAATGACATGAGGCATCCACATGGACCTGGTGTCAGTTTTAACTTCCAACTCAGTGGAATAATTGTTGTGTCTCTTGGGGAAGCTTTCATTTAGAACTGAGACCTCTAGACTAGCAGAACCTAATGTGACCAAGATGGGAAGCAAAAGTTTTGCTGGTAGATCAGCACTAGTGAGTGGATCACTAGTGGGCAATAATGAACAGAGACACCTTAATTTCCACCTCTTAATCCTTAGGAAACAAATGAGAAAAACAACTCCATGTGCTGAAAACTAGTTTAGAACATATACCACATCCTGGAGGCCATTACCCAAGCCTGTAATGTGTGACCATATACCTCACATGGTAACTGAGTCTTTAGAAGGTCATTTTATAAGTCTGTCAAGTCGGTGCTTCAAAATAAACATGGTACAATTGGTGAATTCCATGAGCATAGGCCTATTGTCATATTTCATTTACTATTAAATGAGCTCCTTGATAAGAAGCAATGCTGTGTAATACCACAATGGTGGACTAGACATTTTGCATTCCATGCATGGTAATTTTGTCAGAAAACTTACATATAGATAAGACAAATCTATATAGTTTTGTTCAATCACTAAGTCATATCTGACTGTTTGCGACCCCATGAATTGCAGCATGCTAGGTTTCCCAGTCCTTCACTATATCTCAGAGTTTGCTCAAATTCATGGCCATTGAGTGGGTGATGCTATCTAACTAATGCATCCTCTGCCTCCCCCTTCTCCTTTTGCCTTCAATCTTTCCAAGCCTTAGGGTCTTTTCCAATGAGTCGGTTCTTTGAATCAGGTGGCCAAAAAGTATTGGAGCTTCAGCTTTAGCATCAATCCCTTCAGTGAATATTCAGCAATGATTCCCTTTAGGATTGACTGGATTGATCTCCTTGCTGTCCAAGGGACTCTCAAGAGTCTTCTCCAGCACCACAATTCAAAAGCACCAATTCTTTGGTGTTCAGCCTTAAGGTCTGACTCTCGTATCCATACATGACTACTGGAAAAACCATAGCTTTGACTACAGAGTAAATATCTACTTCAGAAAAAAAAGAAATCCAGTCTTTTTATGACAGAAGTTGTTCAGTATGATCAACCTGGCACCAGTGGCCTGGTTGATCATCCCAAGAAATGACGCCACAATGGGCACTTTGTGTTGATCGCTGCTACTGATTACTGGCAAACAGGCTGTATTAAAGTAGCTGTACCCAGATAATCATTGGTGAATGAATTTCATAATGCTGAGCTCATGTGCAACCTCCATCATTCCAGCATATTTGCTTTGGTTGTTAAACCATTGAAGAATGCCAGGAGTAGTGGGAAAGTGGCTACCTGACCTCCACAAACAGGTCATCTTTGTCACTTATTTATTAAAGTTCTTTTATGCTGAGGTCATCCTTTTGTGAGCCTTCACCTAGAAGACAAATACCCTCACATTTTTTGCCTTCAGATATATATATATATCCACATACCTCATTTCCAGACCTGCTGTCTTCAATTTTCCAATCATTTCTTTCCATTTCCTTGAAACATCTGCCCAAATAATTGAGTACAACCCATAAACTTGAATAAATTTGTACTTTGGTCCATTTCTCCTTCCAGGCATAATGGACAACTAGGTGTACTGCTCAAAGTTCTGCCCTCTCTTTCACAGCAGTCTCTGAAATTTAAAACCAAATTTAAATACAGAGCAATGGAGTGTTCTGTATTTAAAGAAAAAATATTTCTAAATCTTCCAGTTTTGCCAACCAACTTTTAAAATTCCTTAAACTTGATTTTCAAAGATTGTTTTACCCTACTGCAATTAAAGGAGTATGATCACAATTTGTCCTTATGTGACTTGAGCTTTTCTTCATTGAATCTTCAGTACATAGGAAGACCATATATCATCTATATCAAAATGGCTTTTAGAGGGAAGGGGGTGCTATAAGTAATTACACAGGACTAAAAGGTATAATTAAAAGGAGCCACCAGAGCTTCCCTGATAGCTCAGTTGCTAAAGAATCCTCCTGCAATGCATGGGACCCCAGTTTGATTCCTGGGTTGGGAAGATCCCCTGGAGAAGGAATAGGCAACCCACTCCATTACTCTTGGGCTTCTCTGGTAGTTCAGACAGTCAAGAATATGCCTGAAATGCAGGAGACCTGGGTTTGATCCTTGGGTAGAGAAGATCCCCTGGAGGAAGGAATGGCAATCCACTCCAGTATTCTTGCCTGGAGAATCCCCATTGTACAGAGGAGCCTGGTAGGCTGCAGTCCATGGGGTGGCAAAGAGTCGAACATGACTGAGTGACTAAGCACACAGTAGCTTCCCTGGTGGCTCAGACGGTAAGGAATTTGCCTGCAATGCAGGAGACATGGGTTCGATCCCTGGATAGGGAATATCCCTTGGAGAAGGGAATGGCAACCTCACTTCAGTATTCTTCCCTGGAGAATCCCATGGACAGGGGAATCTGGCGGGGTACAAAAAATACAGGATCGCAAAGAGTCAGGAATGACGAAAGTGACTTAGCACACACAAAAGGTTTAAATTGTGACTGTTTCTAGCAAACCCAGAAGAATAGTTACAGTAACTGTATTGCAAATATTAGACTGACTAGCCTAATTCCATTCCTTCTAGTGAACTTATATAAAATGAGTGCAATGCATTTTTGGGACCCTAACTCTAAGTATGTATAAGACCTTTAGTATATATGAGATATATTAAAAAATAAATTGGAGAGGAGAAGAAGCAGGAAATAAAAGTGTGCTTGCTGTAGAATTACTGCTGTTGTTTACTGATTTTTTCTCCTTTGGGTTTCCTGGCTTCCTTCTTTTTCACTTCATTGGTTTTTCTCTTCATGCCTGACTAACCTGTCATTGTCATTTATAGTGTATATTATAAGCTTGATGGTGGCTATTAGTTTTCAATAAATGCATGTTTCAAATTTTACATGGGACATCTGTGGAAAATAGGAGTAAATAATAGAAATTGTTTTTTTGCATATTACTCTTCTGGAATTAACATATTAGGAATCTTTGTGTGCCTGAAAATCTTAGAAAAACAAAGCTTGGATATTTATTAACAACAGAATATAATATAAAATAATTTTTAAAAATTGCAGAGTAGGGTGTTAAAAAAGAATGTAATTGCAAGTATTTCTTGCTCCACTTCCTCAAATTATGCAAGAAAAACCAAAATCATTTGACTTTCTAACTTCTTAATTTTAAACACATTTTTTAATATTGATTCTGGATTGTAATTACAAATTCAACAATACTAAAGGGACTGGTTTTGTCTTTATAATAAACTTAAGAGGACAGGTTTTTTTTTTTATAGTGATAATTTATGATCCTTCTCATTGCTAGTCAATAAAATAAAAATTAGATAGATATATTCTTTCCTTATTGCTGTATTATACCAAATACTCTCCTGCTTCATAACAGGTGTGGAATGTATTATTTCCAATGAAGATATTTTATAGAATATTGGATTTAGGGATCATTTCAGCCTCTGTAAAAATTGAATAGAATGTACAAGTAAAGATTTTATTTTCCTCACTACACCCACTTCTAACCCCATTCTTCTGAAGCAATCATTGCCTAACATTTCTTCTTTATTTAAAAGGTATTTGTAGTTGGTGTGGAATTTCTCAGCAATTGTGTTGATTTGTTTCCCTTGAATACAGATGACTCATTTTGTTATATGTTTGGATCTTGGGCAGACAGATTCAAGCATGAAAAGCAAGCAAATTTCCAAATAAAGAGAAGTTAATATGCAGGTTACACAATACTGGAGTGGGTGGTCATTTCCTCCTCCAGGGATTCGTCCCGACCCAGGGATTAAACTTGCATCTCCTGCATTTTCAGGCAGATTCTTTTCCACTGAGCCATATGGGAAGCCCTCAATGATGCTGACATAGCTTATATTTTGTTTATTTTAGAAAAGATGAACATCTAAGAAGACTGATTTTTGCCTGGGCTTTGTTTTGCAAAACAACTTGCCAAACGTTCAGTGAAAGGGAATGCAAGGAAATATGCATCCCCAGCAGTGACAGAAATGTGTGCAAAGGCATAGAGGTAAGAAGAATATGGAGTTGAAGTAGCTCAGTGTACAGAAGCAGGGCGTGTGTTCTGGTTTGTTCCACATAACTAGCTTCTAGATGGTGCAGAGATTTCTAAACCACATTCAGTCTTTTCCTCCCTTTTTAAGTGAACTTCAATTTTTAAGAATAGTTTTAGGTTCAAAGAAAAACTGAGCAGAAATTACAAAGAGTTCTCATGTATTCCCTGCCACCATATGTGCACAGCACCCCTTCCATCAACATCCCTCACCTTCACTGACACATCATTATCATACAAAGCCCATAGTTTACATCAGACAGCATTACTCTTTATGCTGTCTATGGGTTTTAAGAAGCATATAATGGCATGTAGCGACAATTGAGTATCATACAGATTAGTTTCATCACCCTAATAATTTGCTTTGCTCTTTCTATTCACTTCTCACTACCATAACCCTCTGCAACTACTAATCTTTTTATAGTCTTAGTAGTTTTGTTTTTTTCAGGATGTAATATAGTTGGAATTGTACATTTTGAATTGACTTCTTTTACTTAATAATATGAATAATGTGCACTTATGGATTCTCCAAGTATTTTTATGGCTTATTAGCTCATTTGTCTCTCTTTTTATTTTAGCTTGTTTCTTTTTAGCACTGAAAAATACCCCATTGTTTGGGTGTATTGCAGTTTATTTTTCTATCCACCTAGTGAAGAACATCCTGGTTGTTTCCAAGTTCCGGTGATGAGAATTAAAGCTGATACAAAAATCCATGCATGTGCTTTTTGTGGACATTGTTTTTTTGTTTGTTTGTTTAAGTCAAAAACAACACATTACTGTCAGAAAATGTTGAGTTTTAGAGCTTTTTTTTTTTTTTTTGTCATGCAGGTAGAAATAATTACCTCTACTATTATAACTGACCATTAATTATATTGAAAAATCATTCCCTGTTACCTCAGTTTTTACAAAGGATTTCAATCTTACCAACTAATTCAGTATCCAAGGTACAGGAACTTGATAATTATAGCTTTTTTTAATTAAAAAACAATGATTTAATAAATTGCCAAATGAAATAACTTTATTATCAAAAGGTTTCAGAGATAAAAGCAAACTGTACATGTTTATTGTTTATAAACTGAATAAGATGGTCTCAGCTAGTGGGTAGTTTGGATTCAGTTGAATTGACTTACTTTTATTGTAATAATACAAAAAAGTTATATATTTGTGTGTGTGAAAATGTTCAATAAGGCATGAGAACAGAGCTTAAGAAATACAGTATAATATTATGCCAGTTACCAAATACAAAGCATGAAGCTGTGTGACCTTCTACAACATTTGTGATGTAGTTAATGTCATTAATTTTGTTAGCTGCTTCATATTCAAAAAATTAAATTCCTTCAGTATTGTTAGTCATTTTGTTTAATATTAGAATGTAAGGATGAAAAACTTTGTACTCTGCCCTCAAGTAATTCAATCTTGTAGGGAAAGCACACATAAACAAACAAGACAGTACTTGGTTATAAGGGCATCAATAAATATCTTAAACATATTCCAGGAACAGCACAAAGGAGAAATACAAGGTTACCAAGTGTGTAATTCTTTCCAGTGATTGGAAGACCAGCTGAAGATTCAAAGGAGCTGGGATATCTGATGAAAGGCTTGAATGATGAGAAGGTAAGGTCTTACACCTGTAAGTATTTACAATGTAAGACATGGCAACCTGCATGCTTATCTTGCTAAACCTTCCAAATACAAATATTGTATTTATCACGTGAATAAAATTATGAAGTTTTGAGAAATATAAATTTATAGCTGATATCTTTGGGATAGCAGTGTCTTCAAAATGCCAACTAAGCTAGAAATACATACTCCAGTTTCAGTAGTACCTGTAATAGCCTCTCCGATGGCTTCCTTCTCCATTTCTGATAATATGCCTCTAAAAACAATGTCCTTTAGGGTTCAATGGACCATGAAATCATCTCCACAGAAGTACCCCTGTTGCCAGCACTAAGACAAACATTCATTTTGGCTGTCAGCTAAAAGAACTTGGGAGAAATGAAGCACATTTATTATGTACTGATATATTCTGACCAGATAATCCTTTTTAGTTGGAGGTACTATAAAAGCAAGTGCAGATTACTGTTGGCAAAATAGTGAAAAATAAAATTCAGTTGAGCTGCAAAAGTTTTGCTTGCAATTTCACAGCTGGCTAATTTTCTTTATAAACTTTTATTAAAAAGTTTTCCTGGCAATGAGTATGTTATTAAATAAACAATTTATAGTATAGTAAAGTCAGTTGACCTGCCTCTTGAGAAACCTGTATGCAGGTCACGAAGCAACAGTTAGAGCTGGACATGGAACAACAGACTGGTTCCAAATAGGTAAAGGAGTACATCAAGGCTGTATATTATCACCCTGCTTATTTAACTTACATGCAGAGTACATCATGAGAAACTCTGGGCTGGAAGAAGCACAAACTGGAATCAAGATTGCCGGGAGAAATATTAATAACTTCAGATATGCAGATGATACCACCCTTATGGCAGAAAGTGAAGAGGAACTAAAAAGCCTCTTGATGAAAGTGAAAGAGGAGAGTGAAAAAGTTGGCTTAAAGCTCAACATTCAGAAAACTAAGATCATGGCATCTGGTCCCATCATTTCATGGCAAATAGATGGGGAAACAGTGGAAACAGTGTCAGACTATTTTTATGGCTCCAAAATCACTGCAGATGGTGATTGCAACCATGAAATTAAAAGACACTTACTCCTTGAAAGGAAAGTTATGACCAACCTAGATAGCATATCAAAAAGCAGAGACATAACTTTGCCAACAAAGGTCCATCTGGTCAAGGCTATGGTTTTTCCAGTGGTCATGTATGGATGTGAGAGTTGGACTATAAAGAAAGCTGAGTGCTGAAGAATTGATGCTTTTGAACTGTGGTGTTGGAGAAGACTCTTGAGAGTCCCTTGGACTGCAAGGAGATCCAACCAGTCCATCCTAAAGGAGATCGGTCCTGGGTGTTCATTGGAAGGACTGATGCTGAAGCTGAAACTTCAATATTTTGACCTCCTCATGCGAAGAGTTGACTCATTGAAAAAGACCCTGATGCTGAGAGGGATTGGGGCAGGAGGAGAAGGGGACAACAGAGGATGAGATGGCTGGATGGCATCACCGACTCGATGGACATGAATTTGAGTAAACTCCAGGAGTTTGTGATGGACAGGGAGACCTGGCATGCTTCAATTCATGGGGTCGCAAAGAGTTGTACACGACTGAGCAATTGAACTGATCTGAACTGAAAGTCAGATGAATCAGCAAAACTTCACAATGATAATTTTTTATATTTAAAAAATATGATTTTTTCCCATTATTATAGGAAGAGTGGTTCGGTTAAATAACTAATGAGAACTGACATAACTATTAGCAAGAAACTTTAGTTGTAGCAAAATTTTTCTAAACTTTTTTTTTAATTTTAGGAAATAATAAATAATATTCTTTGTGTTTAAAACTGTGGAAAATCAATCTCACATAATGTCATTTTTTATTCTGAAATGTTAAAATAGTAATCTGTTTCCTATTTAGCCATAACCTTAAAAAAAAGTGGTAGCAATTGTTTCTAGAAGGCAAAGAAAATAAGATTAACTTCTCAGAAGTAAAACAATAGGTATTGTGAACATGGTATAGCAACAGGTTTACCTGTTTGCCATCTTTCAAAGGAGAAAGAACTATTCAGTTGTATTTTACGCTGTTAAAAAGTCCCTTACTTCTCTGGTGGTCCAATAGCTAAGACTTTGTGCTTCAAATGCTGGGAGCCTGGATTTGATGCCTAATTGGGGAACTAGATACAACATTCCACTGCTAAGAGGAGTTTGCATGCTTCAACTAAAAGAGGTCTCAAGCTACAAGTTTAAAAAGAGAGAGAGAGAGAGAGACAGAAAAGGTCCTGCATGCTACAGTTAATGCTTCACAGTCAAATAAATAAATAATTTTTCTTTCTTACTTTTTTTTTGTTTGTTTTAAAGAGGTTCTTTATCAGTATAAAGAAATAGAAGAAAACAATAGAATGAGAAAGACTAGAGATCTCTTCAAGAAAATTAGAGATACCAAGGGAACATTTCATGCAAAGATGGACTCAATAAAGGACAGACATGGTATGGATCTAACAGAAGCAGAAGATATTAAGAAGAGGTGCCAAGAATACACAGAACTGTAGAAAAAAAAAATCTTCACAACACAAATAATCATGAAGGTGTGATCACTCACCTAGAGCCAGACATCCTGGAATGTGAAGTCAAGTGGACCTTAGGAAGCATCACTACTAACAAAGCTAGTGGAGGTTATGGAATTCCAATTGAGCTATTTCAAATCCTAAAAGATGATGTTGGGAAAGTGTTGCACTCAATATGCCAGCAAATTTGTAAAACTCAATAGTGGCCACAGGACTGGAGAAGGTCAGTTTTCATTCCAATTCCAAAGAAATGCAATGCCAAAGAATGTTCAAACTACTGCACAATTGCACTCATCTCACATGCTAGTAAAGAAATGCTCAAAATTCTCCAAGCCAGGCTTCAGCAAAATGTGAACCGTGAACTTCCAGATGTTCAAGCTGGTTTTAGTAAAGGCAGAGGAACCAGAGATCAAATTGCCAACATCCACTGGATCATCAGAAAAGCAAGAGAGTTCCAAAAAAGGCACCTGTTTTGCTTTATTGACTATGCCAAAGCCTTTGACTGTCTGGACCGCAATAAACTGTGAAAATTTCTGAAAGAGTTGGGAATACCAGATCATCTGACCAGCCTTTTCAGATGTCTGTATGTAGGCCAGGAAGCAACAGTTAGAACTGGACATGGAACAACAGACTGGTTCCTAATTGGGAAAGAATTACATCAAGGCTGTATATTGTCATCTTGCTTATTTAACTTATATGCAGAGTACATCATGAGAAATGCTGGGTTGGATGAAGCACAACCTGGAATCAAGGCTGCTGGGAGAAATATCAGTAAGCTCAGATATGCAGATGACACCACACTTGTGGCAGATAGTGAAGAAATAAGCCTTTTGATGAAAGAGAAAGAGGAGAGTGAAAAAGTTGGCTTAAAACTCAACATTCAAAAAATGAAGATCATGGTATCTGGTCCCATCACTTCAAGGCAAATAGGTGGGGAAACAGTGGAAACAGTGACAGACCTTTTTTTTTGGGGGGGGGGGGGACTCCTAAATCACTGCAGATTGTGACTGCACTCATAAAATTAAAAGGCAGTTACTCCTTGGAAGGAAAGTTATGACCAACCTAGACAGCATATTAAAAAGCAGAGACATTACTTTGCCAACAAAGGTCCATCTAGTCAAAGCTATGTTTTTTCCGTGGTCATGTATGGATGTGAGAGTTGGACTCTAAAGAAAGCTGAGTGCTGAAGAATTGTTGCTTTTGAACTGTGGTGTTGGAGAAGACTCTTGAGAGTCCCTTGGACCACAAGGAGATCCAACAAGTCCATCCTAAAGGAGACCATTCCTGGGTGTTCATTGGAAGGACGGATGTTGAAGCTGAAACTCCAATACTTTGACCACCTGATGCGAAGAGCTGAATCATTTGAAAAGACCCTGATGCTGGAAAAGATTGAGGGTAGGAGAATAAGTGGGCAACAGAGGATGAGATGGTTGGATGGAGTCACCGACTCAAAGGACATGAGTTTGGGTAAACTCCGGGAGCTAGTGATGGACAGAGAAGTCTGGAGTGCTTCAGTCTATGGGCTCACAAAGAGTAGGACATGACTGAGTGACTGAACTGAACTGAACTTAGTTATCTAAACCGTCATCTTTTTAAATGGCTTCTTACTTCTTTGAAATACAATTCATGGGGTTCTCAAGGCAAGCATACTTGAGTGGTTTGCCATTCCTTCCTCCAGTGGACCACATTTTGTCAGAACTCTCCACTATTACTGGTCAGTCTTAAGAGGCTGGGAAAATTGAAGGCAGAAGAAGAGGGTGACAGAAGATGGGATGATAGGATGGAATCGCCAATTCAATGGACATGAACTTAGGCAAACTCCGGATGATGGTGAGGGCCAGGGAGGCCTGGCATGCTGCAGTTAGTGGTGTCACAAATAATTAGATATGACTTGGTGACTAACCTCAACAACAATATCTTTGTAAATGATTAATGATAATCAAAGCCAGTACTTTGCCATCTCTTTCTGCAATTCAAAGCACTTTAGAATTTCACCCTGTCCTACGTGTGTTCCAGTCATGAATGAAATATAAATAGCAGGTAGAATGTTATCCAAGTGTTCTAATCTACAATAGGTGAGGTGGATTTTTGAATGTAGTTGTTCTGTCATTTGTAGAGCAATAATCTCAATTCACAATATGTCTCAATTCACAATACCCAGACTTATCCTTCAAGTTGGTATATACCTTAAAGTACAGAGTAGTGATAGTAGATTCAGGGAGCAATGGTGTCTTTGTAGAACACATCAAAATATTTTACCACTTACAGTCAATAGGAAAATAATCTACATAAACAAAATGATCTTTTCTATGATTGTCTGTTTGTTATTATATAATGGGAAGATTGCTGGATAAATTTTTATCACATTTTGGATACTAAGTTTTGGGTAGTCTATTTGGAACACATGTTATGTGACATTCAAAATTTACCTTGGAGGTTCAGACTAAACCTCACAAAAGATATTATTCCTCAAAGAAGCCTGTTTTCACAGCCTAATGCATAGCTGTAAGCAGCTCTTCTGGTAGTAGTGGCAAAGATTAGTTTATTTCAGAGGCTAACGATTTCCCCAGGCAATGACAGAGAGCCACTAATCCAAATGAAATCACTTGTTGGTGTTTTCATGAACATATTCTACCATTAATCTTACATATATTAAACTTTTTGAACTAAGGAGTAGATTCTAATGGAAGACGGTAAATAGGCCTTCATTATGTTTGTTATGCAAAATCTGGCCATTATAGAAATGCATTCCATATTTCACTAAATGTAAGCTGATACAACTATTTTTCACCTATCACTAAGAAAAAATGAGTTTTAATTAATCAGTAAAATGATATTTTCTTATTTAAAATTTGGATTTATGCCTTTGGAAAAAGATCTTTACAACTCAATCAGACGTAGTTTTTTTTTTGTTTGTTTGTTTTTTGTTTTTTTTGTTTTTTTTTTTTTTTTAATGTAAAGAAGAAAAAATTTCTCCTCTGCCCTCATAGTTTCTGGCTGTGCCTAGGATTTAAACTGACATAGGACAGATTAACAGGAGAAAATCATGTGCTCTGTATGCTAAGTTGCTTCAGTCATGTTTGACTCTTTGCTACTCTATAGACTGTAGTCTGCCAGGATCCTCTGTCCCTGGGGATTCTCCAGGCAAGAACACTGGAGTGGCTTGCCTAGCCCTTCTCCAGAGGATCTTCCCAACCCAAAGACTGAACCCTTATCTCCTGCATTGGCAGGTGGGTTCTTTACCACTAGTACCACCTGGGAAGCATTCACAAAAAGTATCCATGTTTCAGTATTTTTTACATGTACATGGAGCCTTCTTAAGAAAAATAAAAACAACAAATTTCAGTTAGAGTCAAATGTTATACCCTTAGTTGGACAAAGAGCATGAAATTATGAAAACTTGACAAGGCAAAGGGATTGAGCTAGGGTAATCATGAAAAAGGGATTAAGAGGATAAGAATTGGTTTAACAAGTTTTCTTTGTACAGATTTCTTTTCACCTCAACTTACCATCTGTGGTAAAAACATTTCTTTCCTCATGGTATAAAGAAAACAACTATCTCATGACAGTTTTATTTCCTGCTTTCAGGGAAGGAAAAGAAAAATAGAAGGTCAGAGAGTCCTTGCATCTGCTGTTAAATATAACATATTTTGGGGTGGCATGTTCTAAACTCTTTCAAAAATCACCACTATTTGGCATATTGTATTAATTTCTAATTGTTGCTGTAATAAATTACTACTTTATGATTTAAAGGGCTTCGCCAGTGGCTCAGCGGTAAAAAATCTGCCTCTAGTGCAAGAGATGCAGAAGGCACTGGTTTGATCCCTGGGTCAGAAAAATCCCCTAGAGGAGGCAACCCACTCCAGTATTCTTGCCTGGAGAATCCCATGGATAGAGGAGCCTGGCGGTCTATAGTCCATAGCGTTGCAAGGAGTTGGACTCGACTGAAGCAACTGAGTTATGCCCACACACAATGGTTTTAAAAAACGCAGATTTATTGTCTAACAGATCTGAAAGTCAGAAATCCAAAATGGGTCAGTAGGGGTGTGCTTCTTCTGGAGCAATGGAAGAAAATTCATCTCCTTGCTTCTTCCGGCTTTTAGAGGCTGCCTACATGCCTCCGCTCAGCTCACTCCTATATCTTCAAAGGCAACAGGAGGGTTTCTTCACATTTCTCCCCCTGTTCCTCCCTCCCTCCATTCTCTTTTTGCTTTCCTCCCTCCCTCTCTCTCTTCCCCCACTTCCATCTCTCCTGTACTCACATCTGCTTCTGTCATCATGTTAACTTCTCTGAGTCTCTTGCTTCTCTCTGATAAGAAGCCTTGTCAGGGATCGTCTTCCTATCTCAAAATTTAGTTGCATTTTAAAAATCCCTTTTAGCATATAAGGTAACATAATAAATTTTGGCGATTTTAGGATATAGACATCTCTGAGTGTCATTATTCTACCTGCCATATATATACAAAAGGCAAAAAATGTATGTGAAATAAATAAATTAATTATGGTTTCTCTAAATTGTCATATCCAGAATTTGCTTTTAAAAGTGCTTTTCTGGGCTTCCCTTGTAGCTCAGCTGGTAAAGACTCTGCCTGCAGTGCTGGAGACCTGGGTTTGATCCCGGGGTTGGGAAGATCCCCTGGAGAAGGGAAAGGCTACCCACTCCAGTATTCTGGCCTAGAGAATTCCACAGAGTTGGACACGACGAGCGACTTTCACCTCCACCTCACCTCCATAGAGATATAAAATGTATTAAGAAAGTATAAAATCACACATGTATAATTCAATAAAATAATTGCATGGTGAACAAATGAGTCATGACAGATAAAAATAGAATATTGCTTGTACTCACAAAGCTCAATTCATCGCTGAATCTTTCCTTCCTTCCTCCAATCTGAAAGTAACCAGTCTTCTCACTTACAACACTTTTTTTTTTTTTTTTTAGTTTTGTCTGTTCTGAACTTCATACTGGAGAAGGCAATGCCAACCCACTCCAGTACTCTTTTCTGGAAAATCCCATAGACGGTGGAGCCTGGTAGGCTGCAGTCCGTGAGGTCGTGAAGATTCAGACACTACTGAGCGACTTCACTTTCACTATTCACTTTCATGCATTGGAGAAGGAAATGGCAACCCACTCCAGGGTTCTTGCCTGGAGAATCCCAGGGGCGGGAGAGCCTGGTGGGCTGACTTCTATGGGGTCACACAGAGTCGGACACGACTGGAGCGACTTAGCAGGGGCAGCAGCAGCTTTGGAATGTATTTTTTACTTAACTTATTTTAATTGGAGAGTAATTACTTTATAATATTATTGGAATATGTTCTTGTATGGTGATTATAGTTGTTCATATTCAGTCACTAAGTCATGTCCTGCTCTTCAAGATCCCATGAACTGCAGTGTGCCAGTCTTCCCTGTCCTTAACTGGCTGGAGTTTGCTCAAACTCATGTCTATCTCATCCTCTGAGGCTCCCTCTCCTCTCGCCCTTCATCTTTCCAGCATCTAGGTCTTTTCCAATAACAAACTGTTGCTTCCTGACCTGCATACAGGTTTCTCAAGAGGCAAGTCAGGTGGTCTGGTATGCCCATCTCTTTCAGAATTTTCCACAGTTTATTGTGATCCACACTGTCAAAGGCTTTGGCATAGTGAAAACATAGGCAGAATACTCAATGGCATACATCAAAGCAAGATCCTCTATGATCCACTTCCTAGAGTAATGGAAATAAAAACAAAAGTAAACAAGTGGAACCTGATTAAACTTAAAAGCTTTGCACAGAAGAGGAAGGCTATAAGCAAGATGAAAAGACAACCCTCAGAATTGGAGAAAATAATAGCAAATGAAACAACTGACAAAGGATTAATTTCCAAAATATATAAGCAGCTCATACAATTCAATACAAGGCAAACAAATGACCCAATCAAAAAGTGGGAAAAAGACCTAAACAAACATTTCTCAAAAGAAGACATATAGATGGCTAACAAACACATGAAAAGGTGCTCAGCATTACTCATTATTAGAGAAATGCAAATCAAAACTACAATGAGATATCACTTCACACCTGTCAGAATGGCCACCATCAAAAAGTCTACAAAAAATAAATGCTGGAGATGGGGTAGGGTAAAGGAAACACTCTTGCACTGTTGGTGGGAATGTAAATTGATACAGCCACTATGAAAGATGGTATGGAGATTCCTTAGAAAGCTAGAATAAAACCACCATATTACCCAGCAACCCCACTCCTTGACACATACCCTGTTCAGTTCAGTTCAGTCGCTCAGTCGTGTCCGACTCTTTGCGACCCCATGAACCGCAACACGCCAGGCCTCCTGTCCGTCACCAACTCCTGGAGTTTACTCAAACTCAAGTCCATAGAGTCGGTGATGCCATCCAACCATCTCATCCTCTGTCGCCCCTTTCTCCTCCTGCCTTCAATCTTTCCCAGCATCGGGGTCCTTTCCAAAGAATCAGTTCTTCACATTAGGTGGCCAAAGTGTTGGAGGTTCAGCTTCAGCATCAGTCCTACCAATGAATATTCAGGACTGATTTCCTTTAGGATGGACTGGTTGGGTCTCCTTGAAGTCCAAGGGACTCTTAAGTCTTCTCCAACACCACAGTTCAAAAGCATCAATTCTTGGGTGCTCAACTTTCTTTATAGTCCAACTCTCAAACCCATACAGGACTGCTGGAAAAACCATAGCTTTGACTAGATGGACCTCTGATGGCAAAGCAATGTCTCTGCTTTTTAATATGCTGTCTAGTTTGGTCATAACTTTCCTTCCAAGGAGTAAGCATCTTTTAATTTCATGGCTGCAGTCACCATCTGCAGTGATTTTGGAGCCCCCCAAAATAAAGTCAGCCACTGTTTCCACTGTTTCCCCATCTATTTACCATGAAGTGATGGGACCAGATATACCCTGAGGAAACCAAAATTGAAAAAGACATATGTATGCCTTTGTTCATTGCAGCTCTATTTACAATAGCTAGAACATGGAAGCAGCCTAGGTGTCCATCAACAGATGAATGGGTAAAGAAGTTATACATATACACAATGGAATATTACTCAGCCATAAAAGGAGCATATTTGCATCAGTTCTAATGAGGTGGATGAACCTACGGCCTTTTATACAGAGTGGGAGTAAGTCAGAAAGTGAGAGATAAATATCATATTCTAATGCATATATACAGAATCTAGAAAAATAACACTGAAGACTTTATTTACAGGGCACCAGTGGAGAAACAGACATAGAGAATAGACTTATGGATATCGGGAGAGGGGAGGAGAGGATTAGATGTATGGAAAGAGCAGCATGGAAACTTACATTACCATATGTAAAATAGATCACCAACTGGAATTTGCTGTATGCCTCAGGAAACTCATAAAGGGGTTCTGTACCAACCTAGAGTGGTGGGATGGGGAGGGAGAAGGGTGGGAGGGAATATATGGATGATTCATGTTGAGCTTTGACAGAAAACAACAAAAGTCTGTAAAGCAATTATCCTTCAATTTAAAAATAAATAAGTTTAAAAAACAATACTTTCACAATGCAATAAATGAATGATTTAATTAATAAAAGGTATATTCAATCCCTGGGCCTGGAAGATCCCTAGAGGGGGAAATGGCAACCCACTGCAGTATTCTTGGCTTGGAAAACAGCATGGACAGAGAAGCCTGGCAGACTACAGTCCCTGGAGTTGCAAAGAGTCGAACACATCTTAGTGACTGAGCACACACATGCATGTGTGGTTTTATTTATCATTATAATAGGTTCTCAAGAGCAATCAGTTATTGCTTTTGTACATATGTTTTCCATTTTTGTATCTTTAATCCTTAGGGATATAATATATGTTTAATAAATACTGATAATTGAGAGATAAGAAAGGAGAAAATAAGGCAAAAAAGTAAAAAGAGAGGAATGAGGGGAGAATACAGAATAGTAGAGAGAAAAAGAGAAAGGAGGGAAATTTTATCTAGCTGAAATGATTAAAATTACTTATTCTATATTGATTTCAGACCACATGTATTATTATACCACCTCATTTCTCATTTTGAAACAAAATTAGATTTCAAATGAAAAAGAAATGTTTGAAATATATAAATACTTAATAAAATTTACGTTATGGAATCTTAAAACAAAAATTTTGGTTATTAAACAAATATGCTTAAACTCAAAATTATTCATTACATGTATTTATCTGTCTATTATTTTAATTTAAAACCAAAATGAAAAGTAAAGATAATAAAATGACACTAGATCACAGATCATGCCTTTTCTGATACCTAATAAAACCTATTTTAATTAGTAGTAAAAAAAATATTTTAGAATTGAGAAACATTATTGCTTCAACTGGAAAGAAAGTAAGTAAGAAACATCCTGAATATTATTATTATCACTAAATTTAGAGAGAAGTCCATGGAGGATGCAACAGGCAATGTAAAGGAAAAATGCAGTGGGATGGAAAGTAGATCTGAGGAGGCAGAGACAGTGGCCACACAAAAGGGGAATCTGTATCTGTCAATCCGGTTCTCAAAGAAGTTGGGATCCAGCACTAAATGTTTATTTTAATTGTGTAGTTAGTCAAAAAGAAAGACAGAAGAATTGCAACATTAGATTTACCACTTCCCAGGAAAAATAACGGGTTTAGCAAACACAAAAACAAAAGATACATAAAGGAGCAGAAATCCCAGGGAAAATTCACAAAGTATGCCCATTTGAAGTCCCTTCTACAGCGCTGTCTGACCCATGGAGCAGATTACCACCATAATCCATGCATTATTCATCACTTATTTCTTCTCCCTTCCAATGCTAGGAAGAGCAGAGAGGAACTGCTAAGTGCATAATCTGACCTGGCTCTTTGATCTCAGCAAGACTTGGATATACATGCTGCTCTGGAGCAATGATCCGATGCTCTGAGATAGAACCTCAGAAGGGAGATAGAGTCCTCAAACTAAGCGGAGTAAACCCTGGTATAGGAGGCATAGCAGAAGGAGAAACAGTCTCCAGGACCTCCCACAACAGGAAACCTTCTTTCCCACACTGGCCCCAAGGCTACAGGAAATATAACAGAGGGAAAGGCTTAAATCTCAAACTGTAGCTGTGAAATAATGTGTGGGAAGAAAAAATTCACATGACCAATATCAAAACATATTAGGAGTTTGGCTGTGTCAAATCTTTCTATAATATTCTTTGTAAATAGTCTAATACTCTTCCTACATGTTCTGTCCTAAAAATTTTGCTAATAATTATCAGAAATATATTAGTGAAAACTGCTGCTTTTTTTTAAATTCTTAGACTGAAAATCCTGATATTTGCCTTCAGTTTGTTGAATCTACCTCCCCTCACCCCCTGCCCACAATTATGACTACATCTTTTTGCATTTTAATCTTCCTGGTTATTCCTTGATATGCCCTTAATATCCTTTCTGAAACAGCTTATCTTTAATTCAGTGAAAGTTAACTTTCAAGATAGCAAATAATATCACAAAAATATCTGAAGTTACAAAGCATGTCTTTTTTATTTTCTATAATCACATAGAATTTATATCTGATTCATATAGACCCATAGCACTTACAGATTGTAATTACCTTATTCTTAAGTATCAAAGCACTATTTACTTGTTATTATATTATTTATTTTGGAGGGCTCGAAAATCACTGCAGATGGTGACTGCAGCCATAAAACTGGAAGACGCTTGCTCCTTGGAAGGAAAGTTATGATCAACCTAGACAGCATGTTAAAAAGCAGAGACATTACTTTGCCCACAAAGGTCCATCTAGTCAAGGCTACGGCTTTTCCAGTAGTCATTTATAGATTTGAGAGTTGGACTATAAAGAAAGTTGAGCACCCAAGAATTGATGCTTTTGAACTGTGGTGTTGAAGAAGACTCTTGAGAGTCCCTTGGACTGCAGGGAGATCCAACCAGTCCATTCTAAAGGAAATCAGTCCTGAATATTCATTGGTAGGACTGATGCTGAAGCTGAAACTCCAATACTGTGGCCACCTGATGCAAAGAACTGATTCTTTGGAAAGGACCTCGATGCTGGGAAAGATTGAAGGCGGGAGGAGAAGGAAACGACAGAGGATGAGATAGTTGGATGGCATCACCGACTCAATAGACATGAGTTTGAGTAGGCTCTGGGAGTTGATGATGGACAGGGAGGCCTGGCGTTCTGCAGTCCATGGGATCGCAAAGAGTTGGATATGACTGAGTGACTGAACTGAACTGATATGATAAAAACCATGTGAATATTTCTTTAAAAATTAGAAAGATAATTTGCAAAAATAGACTTAGTTTTTAACATGGTAATGATTAAAAGTAATATTCAGGGGGGGAAAGCTAGTTAAAAGAGACAGGGAATGCCAGCTAGAGAGGGTCTGGGATCATTGGGGTGGGGCGATGGCAGAGGAGCCAGAGGTACAGGGCGAGGAACAAGGTGAGAAAGAGAAAAGCAGTTCCCGAGTTCAGAGCTGGCCAGCCACTTTCAGCTAGGTTGTGCTGCTCTGCTTTCTTATTCAACATATTTCCACACAACAATACCTCAGACAAATCCACTCTAACCATGATGGATCAAAACAAGAAGAACATTTTGTAATTATTTCTAAATACACAAAACATGATCATGCTCAAACCACAAAAATATCCAAACATCTCCGTGTCCTGGAAAATGTGAATGATACCTTTCTTACCATTATACCTTTAGCCTTGATTCACTCTTCCTGCCTTATGACTAGCAGCATTCCAGGCTTCCCTGTCGTTCACTATCTCCCTATATTTGCTCAAACTCATGCCCATTGAGTCAGTGACGTCATCTAACCATCTCCACCTCTGTCACCCCTTTCTCCTCCTGCCTTCAATCTTTGCCAGCATCAGAATCTTTTCCAGTATGCCAGCTCTTCACGTACGGCGGCCAAATATTGGAGCTTCAGCTTCAGCATCAGTCCTTTCAGTGATTATTCATGGTTTATTTCCTTTTGTATTGACTGGTTTGATCTCCTTGCAGTCCAAGGGACTCTCAAGAGTCTTCTCCAACGCCACAACTTGAAAACATCAGTTCTCCCATGCTCAGCCTTCTTTATGGTCCAACTCTCATATCCATACATGACTACTGGAAAAACCATAGCTTTGACTATACAGACCTTTGGTGACAAAGTGATGTCTCTGCTTTTTAATATGCTGTCTATGTTGGTCATAGCTTTTCTTCCAAGGAGCAAGCATGTTTTAATTTTGTGGCTGCAGTAACCATCCACAGTGATTTTTTATCCTGCCATAGAGACAAGTTTGATTTAGATAACCTGACATAGAATGCCTACACTGCCTGACAGCATCTAAATACATTGTAAAGTCCTGCTTCCTAAACCCTTCCCAAGATCACTTAATATAAATCTAACTCTTAAGAATTTAGCCTTTTATAACAGACTAACCCAAATACCTGATGGCTCCCTGTGACATGCATTGTCCCTCCTTAAAAGGAGCACTAAACCCAATTTATACAATTATAGGTTTATTATTTCTGGTGATTCATGGTTTGAAGGGCACCAACAGTAGGAAGAAAGTAACAGAGGAAAAGGTAATAGAAACAATGGATTGAACGGTCTTAGAGAGAAGAACTTGAATAAGATATGGAAATAAAAAAGTGGGGTACTTATATTTGAGTCTATGAAGGGGATACAGTTATTCTTAACATCATAGTCTGGATAATGGCCATGGGAATATAGAAAGGAGGATATTGAAAGTGATATGGGAACTATGAGAACATAACATTACAAAGATCATGCACAAGGACTTTGAAACCACTAAGACTTGGGGGCAAGACTACTGTTAGAGTGACATGGGCCAAAAATGATAATATTTAATCAATGAGTCTATAGATGAGCATAACATAGAAGCATATTATAGACTGGGAACTGAATCTTCAAAGATAAGGGATTTTAGGGAAGAGAGAAAGAAAACTAGTTTGAACTTAGCAAGAAAGGATAGGAAAGACACCAACTCTACCTACAAACCACATGCAATTTGGAGAGACAAGAGCTATTGATTGAAACGACCACAAGGGATAAGAATCCTTCAGAAAAATGCACATTTCATTGAGAAGGTGAAAAGGAATATAAAGAAGAGGAAGGTATAGAGGATTGTCTTTCTTTTTAGTGATTTTATTTATTTATTTATTTATGGTTGTGATGAGTCTCTGTTGCTGCTAGGGCTTGTCTCCAGTTGTGGGGAGTGGGGGCCACTCTCTAGTTGCAGTACTCAGGCTTCTCATTGTGGTGGCTTCTTTTGTTGCAGAACAAGGGCTCTAGGGTACATGGGCTTCAGTAACTGCAACACATGGACTCAGAAGTTGTAGTTCCTGGACTCTAGAGCACAGGGTCAAAAGCTGTGGCATACAGGCTTAGCCTCTCTGAGGCATGTGGGATCCTCCTGGAACAGGGATGAAACCCCTGTCTCCTGTATTTGTGGGCAGATTCTTTAAAGCCCCAGACGATTTTCAAATGATGGACCAGAAGCTCAGAAGTCACTATAAAAGGAAAAAATAGGAGACAAGGTTGAATAAGGCTAGAAGACATATGAAATCATACTGGATTGTGAATCTCTATGATGAGTTATAATAGCTGTGGAAGAGGATGAGTAAAGAGTGTGAAATGTTATCACCAAACAATGGATATTGTTTCAAGTTTGGAAAAACAACATGCTACATGTTAACATTATTTAATTATTGGAATTATTTTAAATGTGAGGATCCCGTTTTGTAGAAAAGAGTCTTTGAGTAAGACCATCTGGTTTTTAAAAAGTTTTTTTCTATATTCAGTTCAGTTCAGTCCAGTCAATCAGTCCTGTCCGATTCTTTGTAACCCCATGGACTGCTGCACACCAGGCCTCCTGTCCATCACCAAATCCCAGAGTTTACTCAAACTCAGGTCCATTGAGCCAGTGATGCCATCCAGCCATCTCATTCTCTGTCACCCCTTTCTCCTCCTGCCTTCAGTCTTTCCCAGCATCAGGGTCCTTTCCAAAGAATCAGTTCTTCACATCATGTGGCCAAAGTGTTGGAGCTTCAGCTTCAGCATCAGGAATATTCAGAACTGATTTCCTTTAGGATGGACTGGTTGGGCCTCCTTGAAGTCCAAGGGACTCTTAAGTCTTCTCCAACACCACAGTTCAAAAGCATCAATTCTTGGGTGCTCAGCTTTCTTTATAGTCCAACTCTCAAACCCATTCAGGACTGCTGGAAAAACCATAGCTTTGACTAGATGGACCTCTGTTGGCAAAGTAATGTCTCTGCTTTTCAATATGCTGTCTAGGTTGGTCATAATTTTCCTTCCAAGGAGCAAGCGTCTTTTAATTTCATGGCTGCAGTCACCATCTGCAGTGATTTTGGAGTCCCCCAAAGTAGACTCTTACTGTCTCGACTGTTTCCCCATCTTTTTGCCATGAAGTGATGGGACTAGATGCTATGATCTTAGTTTTCTGAATGTTGAATTTTGAGCCAACTTTTTCATTCTCCTCTTTCACTTTCATCAAGAGGCTCTTTAGTTCCTCTTCACTTTCTGCCATAAGGGTGGTGTCGTCTGCATATCTGAGGTTATTGATATTTCTCCTGGCAATCTTGATTTCAGCTTGGGTTTCCTCCAGTCCAGCATTTCTCATGATGTACTCTGAATATAAGTTAAAGAAGCAGGGTGAGAATATACAGCCTTAATGTACTTCTTTCCCAATTTGGAGCCCGTCTGTTGTTCCATGTCCAGTTCTAACTGTTGCTTCCTGACCTGCTTTTTTATAATAAGTACATTCAGTTTTTCAGAACCCAATAATGAGGGATTTATTATTTGAGTATTTCTGAGTTTCAAGTCTGCATCACATATTCAAGTACATTATGGGTGATCTGAGATTTCAAAGTATGCAAAACTTGAGTTTTATTTCATACTCTTGCATATGTACCATGAATCAGAAAACAATATATTTGATATTAGTTTCAGTTTCTCTTTCTTAACATAGGAAAAATATACTACCTCTTAGAACTGTGTTGAATATATGTAAAACACAGCTCTTGTAATGGAACAGATTTCAAGAAATATTTATTCATACCCCTGTTACTCTCATCTCTTTTTGCCTGGTGGCTCATGTATATTTGATTGTAGAACTTACAGAATACCACACAGGTATGTCAAATAGGGCATAGATGAGAAATTGAAAAAGAAGATCTCATTGAAAAGAGACTTGTCTCTCAGCTTTTGCTTTATTTCCTAATTAGAAAGGGATACTTAACACACAGAGACACAGGGGGAAAGCCATGTGAAGATGGAGGTAGAGATTGAGATGATATGTCTACAAGCCAAGGAATACTAAGGTCTGCCAATCACCAGAAACTAGGAGTGAAAGTGAAAGTCACTCAGTCCTGTCCAACTTTTTGGGACCCTATGGACTATACAGGCCATGGAATTCTCTAGGCCAGAATGCTGGAGTGGGTAGCCTTTCCCTTCTCCAAGGGATCTTCCCAACCCAGGGACCAAAACCAGGTCTCCCACATTTCACGTGGATTCTTTACCCACTGAGGTATCAGGGAAGCCCAGAAACTAGGAGCGAGGCTTGGAAAAATTCCTCTTAAACGTCTCCAGAAAGAACCAATAATGACATCTTGATTTTGGACCTCTTATGAGCAGAGTAAATTTTTGTTACCTTAAGTCACCAAGTATGGTAATTTGCTCTGCTAGCACTAGGAAGTGAAGTGTTAATCCTTAAGTTGTGACCCACTCCTTTGCAATCCCATGGACTATAGCCTACCAGGCTTCTCTGTCCGTGGGATTTCCCAGGCAAGAATACTGAAGTGGGTAGCCACTCCCTTCCCCAGAGGAACTTCCTGACCCAGGGATCGAACCTGGGTCTCCCTCACTGTAGGCAGGTTTCTTTACCATCTGAGCCACCAGGGAAGCCCTAGGAAGTGCATACAGAAATACATAAACAATGGCCATAGTTTTTAAAAATAGTCTAAATGGAATCTCCCATATTCTTAATGGTAGACCACACTTGCTCCTTCTAAAATCCCTTCTCCATTATCCCAGTTCCAAAGTCCCCAAATCTTGAACTTACTGTTCTTTTTCTCACATGCTACATTTAATTCATTTGACAAAAACTATCTACTCTATCCTAAAAGTATGTCCATAATTTGCTCTTTGCTCTTTTGAGACCATCTGTTCCCAAGTCGCCATCACTTGCTCAGTTTATTGCAATAGATTATTGTGCTGATAACCTGTGTCTTTCAGATCTACTCTCCAGGGTCACCCATACTTCTCTGGGCTTCAGAGACTTACATGGATTTCATCAGATTTTTGCACCCTGGTCTAGGAGGAATACCAGCAGGATAGTCCAGGTTGTAAAGAAAATGAACACACAGTATTTACTTCCCTACCCCATTCTTGGGGAAGGGGGAGGGGGGATCACTCTACATAGGTTATCTCTCTCTGCCACAAGCCACAGCTTATTTAAGGCTATTCATTTTGTTTAAAGCAAAGAAACCAATGGAGTATAGCAAGATAGAAGGAAAATTCTCTCACCAAGTACCACCACTGCCCATTTAACTTCAATTTGTGAAAATAATTCTTTTACCACACTTGAATAATGTCTTTTCTGGGGCCTTTTATTGCAGTGGTCACTCTCAGATAATAAAAAGCTCTTTAGTCACTTGGAGTCAAAGTATTTTTTGAAACAGCATCATTGCAATAGTTAAAAGGTTTAATCCTCTTGTAGATAGACTGTCTAAAATGATCCCTTAGAAACAACCTATATTATCTCCAGAGCATATGAATATGGTGAGGTGTCAGTGGTGCCATTATGTTATGGAATAGAATTTGGAATAGAGAGCTGACTTTGAGAGATCAGGATTATTTGGAAGGGCCTTATCTAATGATGAGAGATCTTAAAAGCAAAAACTTTTCTCTGGCTGAGGCAGAAAAGTTTCAGAGATTGGAAGTGCAGGAAAAACACACCATGCCTTTTCTGTCTTTAACGCTGGAGAGGTCACATGAACAGAGACAGGTGTTCTTAAGAAAGTGAGAGAGGTCCTTCGCTGACAGTCAGCAAAACAATAGGTATTTTGATCCTACAACCAGAAAGGAAATAAACTCTGCCAATTACAGACACACATACCTTTGGAAGAGGACTCCAAGCTCCAGATGAGAATGCAGCCCTGGTCAACACCTTGATTTCGGCTTTATCAGACCCTAAGCATAGATCGCCGGAGAAGGCAATGGCACCCCACTCCAGTGCTCTTGCCTGGAAAATCCCATTGACAGAGGAGCCTGGTAGGCTGCAGTCCACGGGGTCGCTAAGAGTCGGACACGACTGAGCAACTTCACTTTTACTTTTCACTTCCATGCATTGGAGAAGGAAATGGCAGCCCACTCCAGTGTTCTTGCCTGGAGAATCCCAGGGACGGCAGAGCCTGGTGGGCTGCCGTCTATGGGGTCGCACAGAATCGGAAAAGACTGAAACGACTTAACAGCAGCAGCAGCAGCAGCAAGCATAGATCCCAATTAAGCCATCTTGACTTCTGACCTGCAGAGCTAGAAGTGAACAAATCCGTGTTGTTTTAAGCTTGTGGCGATACATAGTGCAGCAAGTAGTGAATAAGTACAAACTTAATATCATCAAAATTCCCAACTTAAAGCTGCTCTCCTCATTCGGCAAGTGTCCCCTGCGAGACTATGAGTAGAAAGGAAGGAATGAAATGAGTTGCTGGCATCTTCTTCATTTTGCTGCCTTATACTGAATACTATTTCTCCTTCTGTCTTGCTAGTCATTCTGTCTGACCCCACTAGGATAGGAGCAGTGAGAGAAAAAAAAAAGAGGTAGGAAAGATCCCACTTGATGGATACTGCCATGATCTGGTGGTGGAATCCTCTGAGCTTAGAGTCATTTAGAATTGACTACTCATTGGGCATCATTGATAGTCATGTCCAGTGCTAACTTCTCTCTTTGGAGGTATACCTGTGATTTCTTTGGAGACTTCTAATAGCCTTCTTCAGTCTTCCCTCATGGCTCATCTGGTAAAGAATCTGCCTGAGATGTAGGAGACCCAGTTTCGATCCGTGGATCAGGAAGATGCCCTGAAGAAGAGATTGGCAACCTACTCCTATATTCTTGCTGGAGAATACCTTGGCCAATGCAGCTGGGAGGTCAAGTTCATGGGGTTGCAAAGAGGCAGACATGACTGAGCAACCAACACTTTCACTTTCAGTGCCCTTCATTGTCCAGATCACTGATATATTTGGTTCACTCTCCAAATAACCACTCACATCTCACCCTCTCTACCCCCGTCAAATCCTAGAGATCTCTACTTCTGGGTTACCCTGCTTTTGGAGGCTGCCCAGAGTGTCAGGGTCTTTTCCAAATGGCTTCAGCTTGGTGAAGTTGTGAAGTATTTATGTAACATGAAGACAAGTCATAGATACTGGTAAAGCAAGATGTTAGAAGTGTATCCACCCCAATGGCTTCCCTCTCTCTTTCTCAGCCAGCTCAAAAAGGTACTTGTGCTTGGAGACATTTTCAAGTGTGAATTAGTTACCAGTCCATGGAGTCCCCAAGACTCCACTTGGAAAATATCAAGCTCTCAAGTGGTCTCATTGAATGAAATGTGATGGGAGAAGGCAAGGGGGCCTCTGTCCCAAGATAAAAGGTGATTGATTGCCCAATATGCAGACATCTATCTTTAAAGAATTTCTGACATCCCTTTTGAACTATTGAATGAAAATTTGGTTTAGGAGTATTTAAAAGGTTTTTGACCACCTCCTTTGAGTGCCCAGCAGTGGTGGAAAACCTCACTTTGGAATGCAGAAGTACTTGTCATCTATTGCTTTGTCCTTTGTGTTTAGGAGCTGAGAGAGAAAGATCTCATTGTAATACAGTATAACTATTAATTTTGCTTGTTTTAGTCTTTTCTGTCTTTAGACTCTAATCATTTTAGAGGCAAAGATTATGTTTCAAAAAATAAAAATAGCCACTATCCATTAGTCATCTTCTCTATGACAGACTGTGTTGCAGTGGAGTCTCCTTAACAATACTGTGCAGTAGATAACATTACCCCTACTGGGCAGATAAAAAACAGACTCCGCAAAGTTAAATAAATGCACGAGGTCACCCAGCTTTTTTAAATTATTGTCTGAATTGACACGTATCTTTCTTGATCCTACAGTCTATTTTCTTTCTCTTAGGTAATGGTCTTATGAAAATAACACTGGAACTAAAGCATCCATCTTTCAAATATTTCAAATCTTTGTAGTTGCAGCATTCTATGCTGTTGTACTGCCTGCTCATTTATTTCTATGGTACCCCCACATTCATTCCAGACAACTTCAATAACAAACAGAGTGTGAATACTACAGTACTTGAAAACACATGTGTGCACATTATTCTACAGTACAGCAATTGTGCTACCATTTGCCTTACTCTCACGACTCCTTCTCCACCTTTTCCACTGTCTCTACTGGCATGCTCTTCCAGTTTCTTTAGAAGTTAAAAATACCTGCAAAAATTTTGATAGAAATTTCTCTAACTGTATGATATTGAAAAAGAACGATTACCTCTAGAACTACTTCCTAACAAGCCCATTGTATTCTTTTAAGAACACTTTCTCCTTCTTCCCCACCTCTCTTTTCTTCTCAGGAAACTCGAGAGACATTCCTGAATGCCTTACTTCAAAATAAGGGATCCAAGTGCATAATTGCTATTGCTAAATAAATAAAAGAGAGAAAAATATTGCCATTCCTACTCTGACCAAAGCCACGAGACAGTTTTGTCAGGGACTACAGAATCTTCTGGAGAAGTGAAAACTATTTAAAAATGAGATCCTATCTTTTATGAATGCATTCAGCTTTGTTTAGCTTCTTCTGAAAGCTTCAGTTTGAAATCAACACTGTGTAAATGTCAAAGGCTTTAACTGAGAACTCAGAGAGTCATTTAAATCCTAGCTAGTCCACTTATGCGCTGCGTGATTTGGGACAAATTATTTAACCTGTCTGTTTTATCTGTAATAATGGAGGATTTAAACAAAAGGCAGCTTGAATCCTTTATTATTACAAAGACACTTAGTGGATTATATGATAGGGAAATGTATACAAAGCACTCAACACTGTGCTTAATACCAGGCATTCACAAAATTGTAATGGTTTTCATCATATCATCATCTTAAAGAGGAGGGATGCATGGGATTTCCCTGGCGGTCCATTTGTTGGGACTTCACCTTTCACTGCAGGAGGTGTAGGTTCAATTCCTGGTCAGGGAGCGAAGATTCCACAAGCCTTGTGGCCAAAAAGAACCATAAACTTAAAACAGAAGTGATATTGTAACCAATTCAGTAAAAATTCTTTAAAATGGTCTATATTCTAAAAAAATCTTTAAGGAGAAAAACAAGGAATAAAATGCAGAGGAAAAAGCATAGGCTTTGGAATGAGAGAAGAAACAGTTGGAATCCTGGTTCTGACAAATTCTGCGGCTTTGGATGTTCTCCCTAATACTTATAATATTTGGTGAATCCATTGTAAAATGGTTTTAATGATGATATTTACATTATAAGACTGCTGTGAGGACTAAAGGTAATCTATTTTAAATGCCCAGCATGGACACTTTGAGAAGACTAACCTATTACTTCTCTTAGTACTGTGAAAACCTGTACAATAGTGGGGCACAAACATACACAAATGTTCTACCTAAGAGCTCAATAGCAGCTCCCTGATGGGTAGTTGCAAGCAATCTATGATAATTAGGACCCTGACAAAGTATCTTTGATTGTTGCCTGCATGTTTCAGCCATATCGTTGTAAGAAAACAGGCAAACAAGATTTTACAGCATACTTTGTTTTGATATCTCCATTTATATGACTAAATTGTTATGTGAAAAATTGACAACAGGGCTATTCAACTATTCTCAGTAATTTTTTTCTTTTTTATGAGAAATGGCTAATAACTATCACAATTCTTTACAGAATCCAAAGCTGTGTACTCAAGCAATTAAATAAAAAAAATTACCAACTAGACCTATTAATTCACTGTTTTTCTTAACTTTTAAAAATGGTTTGTTCACTCTTTCTGCTTTTAACTTTTAAACAAAGTCACAAAGCATCCTAGAGAAAGTCTGTGGTTCAGATCCTTAGAGAAAAAAGTGAGATATGTTTCTGATTAATCTGAAGTTTGCAATTTCCATGATTCTAGAAAATATTATAGATTGTGTCTTGATAGTTCTTATAATAAAAAAATAATCATAATTTTTGTATACTCCAACTTCCCACCTATACCTTTATCTCCACTTTTAAATTCCTATATATTTAGTTCTAATATTCACATTTTAGCCAGGAAGTCAGAAGTGGTTGAAGAATGTTATTAAGAAAAAGAGATAAAAATAAAATGATAAATGCTTATATCTTCTCCATGTTAATCTAAGTATTATATTTTAGATTTATATAATAGGCTCATATAAATCAGAAATAACTACTAACACATTTCACTTGTGTCATGTAAATTTAAATTTTTATGATTTACTTCATAAAAAACTTATGGGAATAAAATATTTTGCCGGATATACTTTTAAAAATCAGAGGTAAAAATCAAACTCACAAAAGATTTGAAAGCAATAAGATAATATAAGCTACATAAATCAGCAAGTTGTGATTTAAAAAAAAGGTAAAGGGGAAAGGTAAAGAGTGATCATAAAATAAATTAAAATTCCAAGATATATGTTAGAAAGGCAAATCTTATATTTTTAAAGTTGAAGTTACAGGCAGGCATTTCCTAAATATGAAAATTTTCATAATACTCATGTCAAAATGTGAAATATTTCACTAAAAAAATTATCTGTATAATAGAGATAACAGTCCACTAATTGGCTTTTAGTCGTGAAATAACCTTTCCTATGAAGTATTATCACTATTTTCTTGGCATATAAATTATCACGGGGAGATGAAAGAGACATATTCTAATTTTTTTTTTCCTGTGTCCCTCAAGTGAGGGCTTTGCAGTGTAGTGTTCAGGGAAGGAAAACTTTTCTTTTTTATTTTTCTAGGTTCTGTGGTTGGTTTGAGTATTAAATTTGGTGTAAGACAGATTAAATTAAATTTGGTGTTTAAAACAAATTAAATTTGGTGTAAGGCTTCCCTGATAACTCAGTTGGTAAAGAGTCCGCCCAAAATGCAGGAGATTCCTGGGTCAAGAAGATCCGCTGGAGAAGGGATAGACTACCCACTCGAGTATTCCAGGGTTTCCCTTGTGGCTCAGCTGGAAAAGAATCCTACAGCAGTGCAGGAGACCTGGGTTCAATCCCTGGGTTGGGAAGATCCCCTGAAGAAGGGAAAGGCTACCCACTCCAGTATCCTGGCCTGGAGAATGCCATGGACTGTATAGTCCATGGGATCACAAAGAGTCGGACACAAATGAGAAGCTTTCATTTTCACAAGACAGATTAACAAGAGTAAAAAAATAAATTAATTATGTGTATACACACAAGAACCCACCTGCAAATGCAGATAGATGTAAGAAACTTGGGTTCTACCCCTGAGTTGGGAAAATCTGGTGGAGGAAGGTATGGCAACTGACTCCAGTATTCTTGCCTAGAGAATCCCATGGACAGAGGAGCCTGGTGGGCTTCAGTCCATGGGATCACAAAGAGTCAGACATGCTGAAGTGACTTAGCACACATACACACAGGAGCCCCACAATTATATGAGACTAAAAATGTGGCCAGACAACAAAGACATACATGCCCTCCTGAGCTGAGGAAAGAACAGAGGTTTGGGGTTCCAGGTGGAGATGGTGATGGAAAGTTAATAATGAGGAAAGGTGAGAGGAGATGTACCATCAAGTTTTCCCTGCAATGTAAGTAGTTTATAATAGAAGCATATAAATTGCTAATGTAAATTTCCTTATAAATGTAAATATCTTCCACAAAGAGGGTTAAAGGGGAGGTAAAGAGCTTTCCCTGAGTCTGTTGAATCTTGATTGCCTTTAGCTCAAAATAATCATCATGCAAAGTTGTATATTTTGAGGTGACATGTGCTGAACGCTTCAAGCACTATTTCGTCCACATTGTCAAATCTGAGTTTCCAATTACAATTTGAAATTGCCTTCCATTTTGCAAACAGATTCTCAGACTATTTTCAATAAAGATTCATTTTCTACCTTTCATAATTTAATAAGCAAAAGTGGATTTGCCAAGAATTTCCTTTACACTTGGAAAGAAATCAACTTTGGCAAAAGTTTAGCAGCTGGCACTAATGAAATAAAATTGAATTAACTCAACAAGACTGAATATATTCAATGAAAATAGGGCTAAGCAATAACACCAGTGGTCTCCGTACAGAATTAATGTGATTTTGAAAATATGTTCCACTGTTTATATTCTTAAATCCTCAAACACCAAATTCCACTGAAAAACTGGCCTTCTCAATTTTTCAGAGCAAATAGACCTTGGACTAGAGAACATACTCCTAGCTTTAGGAATGCTCAAACCTATGTATTTGTTCATATTTTCATCTCATGTCATTTTACTAAAACAGTCTTCCTGAAATGTGGCATGCAGTACCCATCAGGCAGTAGGTACAAATAGCTTACTATACTGTCATTATACCAGAGACAAAATGTCACTGGTATACCTGAACCTGTGTTTCTTTGATTATGATTCAGTTCACTTCAGTCCCTCAGTCATGTTCGACTCTTTGCGACCTCATGGACTGTAGCACACCAGGCCTCTCTGTCCATCATCAACTCCCAGAGTTTACTCAAACTCATGTCCATTGAGTCAGTGATGCCATCCAACCATCTCTTCCTCTGTTGTCCCCTTCTCCTCCCACCTTCAATATTTCCCAGTATCAGGATCTCTTCAAATGGGTCAGCTCTTTGCATCAGGTGGCCAAATTATTGGAGTTTCAGCTTCAATACCAGTCCTTCCAATGAATATTCAGGGTTGATTTCCTTTAGGATGGACTGGTCGGATCTCCTTACAGTCCAAAGGACTCTCAAGAGTCTTCTCCAACACCGCAGTTCAAAAGCATCAATTCTTTGGTGCTCAGCTTTCTTTACAGTCCAACTCTCACATCCATACATGACTACTGGAAAAACCATAGCTTTGACAAGAGGGACCTTTGTTGGCAAAGTAACGTCTCTGCTTTTTAATATTCAGTCTAGGTTGGTCATAACTTTTCTTCCAAGGAGTAAGTGTCTTTTAATTTCATTGCTATAGTCACCATCTGCAGTGATTTGGAAGCCCAGAAAAATAAAGTCTGACACTGTTTCCCCATCTATTTCCATGAAGTGATGGAACCGGATGCCATGATCTTAGTTTTCTGAATGTTGAGTTTTGAGCCAATTTTTTCACTCTCCTCTTTCACTTGCATCAAGAGGCTCTTTAGTTCTTATTTGCTTACTGCCATAAGGGTGGTGTCATCTGTGTATCTGAGGTTATTAATATTTCTCCCTGAAATCTTGATTCCAGCTTGTGCTTCATCCAACCCAGCGTTTCTCATGATGTACTCTGCATATAAGTTAAATAATTGGGGTGACAATATACAGCCTTGATGTAATTCTTTCCCAATTTGGAACCAGTCTGTTGTCCCATGCCCAGTTCTAACTGTTGCTTCCTGACCTGCATAAAGATTTCTCAAGAGGCAGGTCAGGTGGTCTGGTATTCCCATCATTTTCAGAATTTTCTACACTTTGTGGTGATCCACACAGTCAAAGGATTTGGCACAGTCAATAAAGCAGAAATAGATGTTTTTCTGGAACTCTCTTGCTTTTTGATAATCCAGCGGATGTTGACAATTTGATCTTTGGTTTTTCTGCTTTTTCTAAATCCAGCTTGAATTTCTGGCAGTTCATGGTTCATGTACTGTTGAAGCCTGGGTTGGAGAATTTTGAGTGTTACTTTGCTAGCATGTAAGATGAGTGAAATTTTGTGGTAGTTTGAGCATTCTTTGGCATTGCTTTTCTTTGGGATTGGAATAAAAACTGACCTTTTCCAGTCCTGTGGCCACTGCTGAGTTTGGCATATTGAGTGCAGTACTTTCATAGTCTTTAGTCAAAATCTTTTAGGATTTGAAATAGCTCAATTGGAATGCCATCACCTCCACTACCTTTGTTCATTGTGATGCTTCCTAAGGCCCACTTGACTTCACATTCCAGGATGTCTGGGTCTAGGCGAATGATAACTACATCGAGATTATCTGAGTCATGAAGATCTTTCTTGTACAGTTCTTCTGTGTATTCTTGCCACCTCTTAATATCTTCTGCTTCTGTTAGGTCCATGCCATTTTTGTCTTTTATTGAGGCCATCCTTGCATGAAATGTTTCCTTGGTATCTCTAATTTCCTTGAAGAGATCTCTAGTCTTTCCCGTTCTATTGTTTTCCTCTATTTCTTTGCATTGATCACTGAGGAAGGCTTTCTTATCTTTCTTTGCTCTTCCTTGGAACTCTGCATTCAAATGGGTATATCTTTCCTTTCCTCCTTTGTTTTTTACTTCCCTTCTTTTCACAGCTATTTGTAAGGCCTCCTCAGACAGCCATTTTGCTTTTTTGCTTTTCTTTTTCTTGGGGATAATCTTGATTCCTGTCTCCTGTACAGTGTCATGAACCTCTGTCCATAGTTATTCAGGCACTCTGTCTTTCAGATGTAATCCTTTGAATCTACTTCTCACTTCCACTGTATAACTGTAAGGGATTTGATTTAGGTCATACCTGAATGGTCTAGTGGTTTTCCCTACTTTCTTCAGTTTAAGTCTGAATTTGGCAATAAGGAGCTCATGATCTGAGCCACAGTCAGCTCCTGGTCTTGTTTTTGCTGATTGTATAGAGCTTCTCCATCTTTGGCTGAAAAGAATATAATTAATCTGACTTTAGTATTGATCATCTGGGGATGTGCATGTGTAGAATCTTCTCTTGTCTTGTTGGAAGAGGATGTTTGCTATGACCAGTGGGTTCTCTCGGCAAAACTCTATATTAGCCTTTGCCCTGCTTCATTCCATACTCCAAACACCAAACTCCAGGTGTTCCTCGACTTCCTAGTTTTTCATTCCAGTCCCCTATAATGAAAAAGACATCTCTTTTGGGTGTTAGTCCTAGAAGACCTTGTAGGCCTTCATAGGACTATTTAACCTCAGCTTCTTCAGCATTACTGGTCGGGGCATAGATTTGGAGTACTGTGATATTGAATGATTTGCCTTGGAAATGAACAGAGTTCATTTTGTCATTTTTGAGATTGCAACCAAGTACTGCATTTTGGACTCTTTTGTTGACTATGATGACTACTTTTTCTTCGAAGGGATTCTTGCCCACAGTAATAGATATAATGGTCATCTGAGTGACATTCACCCATTCCAGTCCATTTTAGTTCTCTAATTCCTAAAATGTCAACGTTCACTCTTGCCATCTCCTGTTTGACCACTTCCAATTTGCCTTGATTCATGGACCTAACATTCCAGGTTCCCATCAATATTGCTCTTTACAGCATTGGACCTTGCTTCCATCACCAGTCACATCCACAACTGGGTGTTGTTTTTGCTTTGGCTCTGTTCCTTCATTTATTCTGGAGTTATTTCTCCACTGATCTCCATTAGCATATTGGGCACCTACTGACCTGGGAAGTTCATCTTTCAGTGTCTTATCGTTTTGCCTTTTCATACTGTTCATGAGGTTCTCAAGGCAAGAATACTGAAGTGGTTTGCCGTTTCCTTCTCCAGTGGACTACATTTTGTCAGAACTCATCACTATGACCTGTCCATTGGGTGGCGCTACATGGCATGGCTCCTAGTTTCATTGAGTTAGACAAGGCTGTGGTCCATGTGGTCAGGTTGGTTAGTTTCCTGTGATTGTGGTTTTCATTCTATCTGCCCTCTGCTGGAAAAGGATAACAGACTTATGGAAGCTTCCTGATGGGAGAGACTGACTGAGGGGGAAACTGGGTCTTGTTTTGATGGGCGGGACCATGCTCAGTAAATCTTTAATCCAATTTTCTGTTGATGAGTGGAGTTGTGATCCCTTCTTGTTATTTACCAGGGGCCAAACTATGGTAGAGGTAATGAAGATAATGGCAACCTCCTTCAAAAGGTCCCATGCATGTACTGCTACATTCAGTGCCCCAAACCCTGCAGCAGACCACCACTGACCCATGCCTCTGCTGGAGACTCCTGGACACTCACAGGCAAGCCTGGGTCAGTCTTTTGTGGGATTACTGCTCCTTTCTCCTGGGTCCTGGTGCACACAAGGTTCTGTCTGTGCCATCCAAGAGACTATTTCCCAGACCTGTGTAAGTTCTGGCAGCTCTATGGTGGGGTTAATGGCAACCTCCTCCATGAGGGCTTATGCCATACCCAAGTCTGCTGCACCCAGAGCCCTGCCCCTGCGGCAGTCCACTGCTGACCCATACCTCCACAGGAGATGCTCAGACACAGTTCTGTTTCAGTCTCTGTGGGGTCTCTACTTCCTGGTGTGCTCAAGGTTTGTTTGAGCCCTCTGAGTGTCTCTGGTGGGAATGGGATTTGATTCTAAACATGAATTCACCCCTCCTACCATCTTGCTGGGGCTTCTCTGACTTTGGACGTGAGGTATCTCCTCAAAGTCACTCCAGCGCAGTGCAGCCTCTTGATTATTGTTTAAGATGTCAAAATCCATAGTTATAGGACTCTGGAAAGTCATTTGCATCTTTTCTCAAGACCATCAGACGGACACTGAAAATATTAAAAGATTGAATTTTTTTAAACAAGACTTCTGCTTTGCTCACTTTCATTCAGCACTTACAATAAAACCATTATATCTGATTTAAACAGATGTCATGTCCAGGGGCCTTGAAGAGATGGAGCTGATTTCACCTTAGTCAGAAATCATTCAATCAGAATCCTGGGAAGAATGATCATCTCCAAAAGTTTAACAAAACAAACATCTTACAGCTGGAGCAATTTTACTTTTGAGTATTAAAAATAAATAAATAAATAGTGAAACAGTTTAAGCAATGTCACACTCAGTCTCTTCAGTTTTGTCCAAATTTTTGTGACCACATGAATTGTAGCCCGCCAGGCTCTACCCTCCATGGGATTTTTCAGGCAAAATACTGGAGTGGATTGCAATTTCCTTCTCTAGGGTTTCTTCCTGACCCAGTGATCAAACAAGAGTCTCCTAGGTCACCTACTTTGCAGGCGAATTCTTTATTTCATTGGGGAATATATATATTTATATATATGTAAATATATGTATATTACACATACACACACAAACACACACACACACACACAAACACACCCTATGATACAATGCTACAAAAGAGTGAAAGACATTTTCTTTCTGAGAGAAATAAATAAGGCGTGGTATAGGCTTATCAGACACAAAATTTTTGTTCATGTATGTTGTGTTTTGGCTTCTTAATTTCTTTTATAGGCCTATGTATAAGAAGTGTTATCCTGAACTAAGAATAAAGAACATAAGTTTGTTTAATGTGAGAACCTAGCTTGTATTTTTCAGCACTAGCACTCAATTTAGGATTAACTTTGAGATGAGCACTGAGATGTTTTCAGAGGAAAATAAATGATTCTGTCCTTGGTCTTGAGGCTTATTAAACATGCAAGAGCTTGCTGGTACATGGAAGAAGTTGAAAACAACAGCAAACATACGCTAAATAGAGAATGATAGGATAGTTGTCTTTTATAATCCTGATTTTTTTCAAGAGAATGGAATAAATCTCTTCTTGAGTACATGATCAGACTGCAGTTCATAAATTCTACTCTTTTCTCTCCAAAGCCAAATTCTCAAGTTTAACAGAAAATTCAAAGAAAAGATTACTTACCCCATCACATACTTGCATGGAAAGGAAGCAAAAAAAAAAAAAAAATTATTTAACTTTGAATTGAAGTTCTTCCAGGAGATTCTTGATGTCTTAATATTCTCCTTTAGTCTTAAGACCAACCAACAGTAAAGACAGTTCAATATTTTCTTTTGTGAAGGGATTTTTTTAGAGATTTTGCTTTCTTTTAAAGCCAAGAGTCTTCTCACTTGAACTGAGAAGACATGGACAATTTCAAGAAGACAGTTCACATTTTCTCCAGACTTGCAAC
The DNA here is from genome assembly GCF_963930625.1 of Muntiacus reevesi. Lineage (NCBI taxonomy): Eukaryota > Metazoa > Chordata > Mammalia > Artiodactyla > Cervidae > Muntiacus > Muntiacus reevesi. The sequence continues at coordinate 3,370,216 of NC_089256.1, read as the reverse complement.
TGGTAAATGGAAGGAAAATTTCTGACAAGTTGGCTATTTTCTACATCCATTCTTCATCTTCAAAGCATTAAGCAATAGTTGCATTTCTATTTTCCTGAAAGCACCTTTAAAATTCACTTTTTGGCTCAAATTCCCTGTTGAGCTAAGCAGCCAGATTTATGCATGAAATAGCAGGCTTATATGGTCCTAGTCCAAGTTTTCCCTCAGATTTTAACCATTTTTGAGTGAATGTACTGGTCTTTTTAAACTAATGGGCTTCCCTGGTGGCTCAGTCAGTAAAGAGTTTGCCTGCAATTCAGGAGAGCTGTATTCGGTCACTGGGTAGGGGAGATGCCCTGGAGAAGGAAATGGCAACCTACTCCAGTGTTCTTGCCTGGGAAACTCCATGGATAGAGAAACTTGGAGGGTTACAGTCCAAAGGGTTGCAAGAATTGGACACGACTTAACAACTAAACCACCACCATCATTTTTGTAGGACCACCTAGAATGTTTTTCCTTTCATTTTCAATAATATTTGACACCAACAAACATCTGCAAAGAAAGCAGTTCATTGTGACAATATCAGAAATGTTTCTTGTTATGAGAGAAGCAAAGTTTTCATAGTGCCATCCATTGATGAGACACCACTACAACAGCCAACACAGTTCCTTCAAAACAAGCCTTTTTGTTTCCAGATAGGAAGACAAAACACTAAATCTTTGCTTTCCCAGGCATCTCTTTGCAGAAGAAAAACATTTATTGAATTTCATTATCACTTACAAAACTTACAAATACAATGGCATAGCATTTACTAAGGAAAACTGATGACTCATCAACCCAGCCAGAAAAGCTCTCTTTGACATGTCATCAATATTTCAACTTCTGGAGCTGTGTGAGAGTGGAATTGCATCAGTTCTTGTACAAAATTTGTTTGAGTATTTTACTCACTCCAATGCAATTTGCTGGATTATTAGGTCCTTGCCATTTGTGTGGCTTTTCTTTTCTGGGCAGTATAAATAATTAGCTTCTTAAGTCTTTTCATTGACCGTGATTTTTTAAACAGAAGTTCAAATCTATTTTGAAGTTCCAATAGCTATTTAACATAATCAGCATCATTGCTTTTCAAACAACTGTGATTTGTAGTAAGTGACCTTCCAATTTTGCTGGAGCCGTTGCTGTATTCGTAAGTTGTTTTCCACTCATGATGCACAGTGAGGCTAATTTGGACTGTTAGCTCCATTGGTAAGCACCCTTCCATGTGAAGAGAGACTTCATTGTATTCCTTGTTATACTACTAAGTGAAATGACTCAAACCATTGTAATTTTTCATCAGCAACTTTATCTGAATTGTCAAAATTCCTCGGCACAGAAGCTTCCTCTTTCACTTCACACTTTTCTTTCAAAAATGGTCACATTGGATTATCAGACAGGTTTGTAAAACAATAATACTAATAAACACAGGGCATAATAAATAGCTAAATGAGAAAGTTGAAAATACCCAGTCATAGAATAATTATTTCTCACCTACATAATCCACACTTTCCAATGTTCACAATAGCAAACATACAGGGGAATGCCGAGTCATGATTAGTAAAAATGTCTACTTTAGGATGGATACTTCACTCTGATTTTCTGTTATCCTAGTAAAGTATGTTACTCAAGTTCCCAGGCTATTCAGGAAAGTAAAGTGGTCTGAGGTCATCAGTTTCTGTACTTACCCTGCCCCGGTCAAGGACTTTGCACTTTTAGCAATTGTCAATGGTATCTCCTATCAGATCAAAAATGAGGTCTCAACCAAAGGAACTCCATCTTACTGCCAACTTACTGCCACCTAAATCCAACTCACCTCCATACAGGACTGAAGAACATCTAATGAAAGTGCTCTGCTTACACCCAGCTCCCTGCCTGCTATTACAAAACCACCACCAAATAGAAGAAATTAATAACTTGATGACCATGAGGACATGAACCCAAGCCTACTTGTGCCTAAGGATTGATAACACCAACCCCTATGACATCACCCTGTTACCTCACCATCAACCAATTAGAGAACTGTGCATGAACTGATCAAATAGCCTGGACCCCTACTCCCTCATGTTGCCTTAAAAATGCCTTGCTGAGACTCTGCAGGGAATTCGGATTTTTTCAGCACCAGGTGTCCCAGACTACTTGGTTAGTGTACTGCAATAAATGCTGTGCTTTCCTCCACCACAACCTGGTGTCGGTAGAACTGGCTTTGCTGCACAGGGCAAGTGGACTCAAGTTTGGCTGGGTAACACTTTATCTGCCTCTGAGACACTCATAGATCTTCTGGCTGTACCTTCCTATGACCATATCCTCTCCCCCATTACAATCTTCCCCTTCCCTCTAATGCAATAGGTTTTTTCAAAAAGAAAAACAACTCCTTATATCCAAGTCCAGATTTTTTCTTTATTTGACAAATTCTGCTAACTTAGCATACAAAAGACATGATTGAAATCTACAAAGGTTTGTGTAAAATACTCATATTCAATTTTTGTGTAATAACAAAACAGTGAAACAGTCTCAAATTCTACAGAAAGATTAGTCTAAAAAATATCATGATAGATCTATACAATTGGGGGAAAAAAAAGAAAAAAGACCTCCACATATTGATAAGGAAAATATCTCACATATTATTAAATAGAAAGCATAACATGCATAAGAATGAAGTAGTTAATTTAAATGTTCATACACATATATACTGAAGCTTTATTTTATAGAGAAGGGTGAAAAAATCTTTTTCTTTTACCCATCTTAGGTTCTCAAGTGCCAGATGGAGATTTCTGTCAGTAAATTACACTGACAGAATGACCTCAGATGGCCTCAGGCTGCAGAGGTTTGAAGCAGGATCTTGGTTGCATTACCAGAGATTTAAGCCAGGCCATAGCAGTGAGAGCACTGGATTCCCAACCACTAGACCACGAGAGCCAGTGGCTAGTGACAAGGCCCTGGCTTGTCTGCTTTGTAGAATTAAATTTTAACAAAGAGACAGAAAGTAGTGAAGCAAGTGTTTATTAGGAGGGAGAAAAAATACATGTGAATAGGCACACGTGGGCATGCACAGAGATTTGTGCTTTTGTGCTAGTTTGCGTCACTTATATGGAGCATTTCTTCTGGGTTTTCTTGGCCAATCATCTTGCTTTGCCTGAATCCAGAGTCCTTGTCTGTGTACTCATTCATCTCTTAGCTAAGACAGATTCCAACATAGAGGACTGTGGGAAGGTTGACATCACAAATTATGTCATGGCACCCCTCCCTTTTTGGCCCCCAAGGAAACTTTCCTCATATGTATAGCCAGGAAGGTCTCCCTGACATCAGGAATGAGAAATATTTGGTCTCTTTATCTTCTGTCTGGGCAGGACTCCGCTCCTCTCTACCCATCATTATCTTTACCTTGGGGTACCTGTCCATAGGGCACAAACTTCTGCCTGGGGCCTATCTATCTCCTATCTCAAAAAGACTGACAAACAAGAGAAAAATAAACAGAAATTTGTTAATATACATAGCTCAGGTACATATGGGAACACCCAGTGATGAATAACCAAAGTAGGTGGTTAGAACTTAGACATATACACTATTTTATGTTGAACTAAGGAAGAGGAAATGGGGCTTCTGGGTAGAAGAGGGAAGTTTTATGAAGGTGACCAGGTAAAGTGTAGCAAACAAGGGTTTTTAGTAAGCTTTTTCTATGCGGACTTAAGTGCCTTCTCCATTGATAAGAGGTGTTCAGAGTCCTCCCCTTCTTGGTACAAGAGGCAGACACCTTTACAAATGGAAATTTCTTGTGAAAAGAAAAATTTGTGCCTGGTTTTAAAAGTTTCCTTGCATTTGCTGTTTCTCTACTGCCTTTAGTGCAAAATAATCCATATGCAAAAATCATATTTTGGGTTGCATATTCTGGTGTAAATACTTGTATCTATGATGAGCAGTTTTAAGATAATAGCCAAAGAAAGATGTTACATTAATTACTGCTCTGGGAAAAGGATTGGGCTCTGGGTAAAAGAAATTTATTATAATTCTATAATTTTGTAGTGAGAAAATATGGTATGTATGTATTATTCTACTTCTTTTCAGTAAAATATCAGTTAAAATGAATGCACTATAATAGACCAATTTTTAATAATAAAAATAACAGTTCTGACTGATTAAAACCTTTATTATTTTTATTATTCCACAGTGAGAACTGGAAGCTTAAGACCTTAATTTTCTCCCTGCTCCCTCAAAGCCTCTTGCTATTAAGAACAACTACAGAGACTGGATAAAACTGCAATCCTAGCAACTGGAATCCAGTCACACTTCTTTTTGCTCCATCTCAGAGTTTTCTATTTACCTAGTAGGTACTCAAGAATAATTTGGTAATGCAATGAAAAGAGCAGTAAGTGAAATATGTATATATACACACACATACATGTATATATATATAACATAGAATTAACATAGAATGCTTCCCTTTATGTTTGAAATCATTTTATTTAAAGAAATTAATTTTTTTTTTTTTTTTTTTGCCCAGCAAACAGAGCTTTCTTGAAAATCAATTGATTTAATGATGGTAATAAAATATTTTTCTAATAGCCCAGATTACCTTAGCTTTTGCAGTTCTGTGGGCTAAATATAGTTTGATTCTTTTTTTTTTTTTTTTTTTTTGGCATTTAGCTAAGCTCCCCGGAGGGACATTGTTTCTTTCCAGAGATTTATGTGGTCTGAATGGTAGGGATGATAAGCACTTGCTGTTCAATAGTGTGGTTAATACTCAGCCCCAGGAAAAGGGAGCAGTGAAGCATTCCCTACTCTGAGGCACAGTGGTTCTGTAGCAATCCGCAGCACTGGTTCTTTTTCTGAGGAAATTTGCATCAAAATGCTTAGTCCACAGGGAGCTCAACATTCACTCACTGCTCACTGCCCAAGGAAAACAGCTATTATGGTCATTTCCCAGTCTTTCAAGGCAAAACAAAAGCAAAGAAAAAGAAACACCATTGTAACAAGAACAGATGGAGGATCAGAGCTGCCTTAATAGGAACATAATTCTTCTTAAAGGTGTACCGTACTTGAAGCATATTAATATCTATTGATGATTATGAATTATTATCTTTCTCATGGGTACCATATTTATGATAATGTTAAATAGGAGTGAGGGAGACAAATCTATCTTTTTGGTTTCTTATTTCAAGTATCTTATTTTTGGTCTTATTTGTTTTCATTTATCCAATAAAGAGAATTTGGGGGCTTTCAGGATTTGTTACAAGAAATTAACAAATAAATAAAAAAGGAGGGAAGATGAGATTGAATTGATTTGGACATTCTTGCAAACACATGTAGGTTAATGCTGAATATTATACTGTTTTATTTATGTTTAAAGATCACAGGGGTAACAGTTTCTCCACTGCTTTGCAACTTCCTCTTTCAAACACATCAACAGGAATTAAAACAAGAAGACCAAATACCATGTTTGACTGGGCTAGAAACATCTCTAATCCTATTTCATACCCCCAGATGAAAGGTTATTTGTAACACTGAAAATAGGATCAAGAAAAATAAAGTTGCCTCTAGGTTACACTTTAGTTTTTAAATAACAGGGCTTATTCCAAGCAGGTTGCATGTCCAGAAGACCCAAAACAGTATGTTGCCCTATGCTGCTGAGTACAAGGTGGGCAAAAATGAAATTTACAGACATGTCAACTGTAAAAGAATATGATTTTCTTTTTGCAAGACAAAAGAGAAAATGTAGAATTCTGCCAAATTAGAAAGGAATTCTGCAAGTGATATAGGATAGCAGAAGAGTCTCCCTGGTTTGTAAATATGAAACTTCCTGTTAGTTGAGGCTCACTTCAATTAGCCCTCCAAGAGGGATGAAAAAGCAGAGGCTGCATGAGGACAGTGTGGTCACAGACCAGACCTAAGTTCTTTGCTAATTCGACTCTACTGCACTCCCTTCTATGATTTTTTTTTCAATCCCATGCTGGATCATTCAAGTTATAACTAATAACCTACAGGGAGCAAACACGAGAGCTAAATCAAGATGGAGGAAGGAAAGAGGTAAGGATATGTACAATAAGAAGTGTCACAAAAATCTAAGCCACAAAGAAATTTTAAAACATGACATTATTCAATTAATCTTATAGAATTTAGAGGAAATTCATTCTATCTAAAAAAGCACACAGCTCAAAGAAAAGAGTAGTGGGCTCATTTAAGGAATAGTAAAATAACAGATTGAGTGATATAATTTAGTTGTGACAGGGAAAATAAACAAAAAATTCTACTGTGGAGTTTTGGTTAGAGCAGAAACCATGGCAGACAAAACCAAAACAAAATCAGGCAGTAATATCAATGTCCAGATACTCTGAAAACCCTTTTACTATAAAATATTTGTAATATTACATATTTAAATTAAAGCATCACAGATTTTTAAATAATAGCTAGAATATTTCAAATGCGTAACTTAGCTTGACAAACAGAAAACTAACTTTTCATATCTGAAAAAAAATAAACAAGCACATGACTCCAGGTAGTAAGTGTTTCATAGGTTTTTCAGGAGTTCTAAATCCAAAATTTTCTTTCTACCTGCTTTTTCCCCATAGCCCTTAAGAAATAGCTAAATGTCTGCGGTACTAAAAATTTAAACCTAGAAATTCCCTTTAGCTACTCTTGACTAAACTTCACAAAAATTTTTGTATATTTTCTTCTCTCCATCTTCAAAATCCAAGTTCAATCTGATAACTTATTTTACTGGGTCATTGAAATTGTTTTGTCACCAAGTCTCCTTGTATTTATTGTTACTCCAATGCATTTATTACACTGAATGCTTTAAAAAAAATTGTTTTTCGACCATGTGCCCCTGCTATTTCTGTTTCTTATTGTCTCAAAATCTTAAATTATTTTTAAATCAAATTTATTGGAGTATAGTTGCTTTACAATGTTGTTAGTTTGTACTGTACAGCAAATAAATCAGCCATACATACACATATATGCCCTCCCTCTTGGATTTCCTTCCCATTCAGATCACTACAGTGCATTAAGTGGAGTTCTCTGCGCTATAGAGTATGCTCTCATGGTTATCCCATTGTATAGAATAGTTATCTACTTCATACATAGTCTCATTAGTGTATATGTGTCAGTCTCAATCTCCCAATTCCTTCCACTCCCCTCTTTCTTCCTTGGTATCCATATATTTGTTCTCTACATGTGTGTGCTTCTATTTCTGCTTTGCAAATAAGACCATCTATATCATTTTTCTAAATTCCATATATATGTGTTAATATACAATATTTGTTTTTCTCTTTCTAATTTACTCTATAGGACAGTCTCTAGACATGTATCCATGTCTCTACAAATGACCCAATTTCGTTCCTTTTTATGGCTGAGTAATAATCCATTTGTATATGTATTCATCCCTCTGTTGGTGGACTCAAAATCTCAAATTCTTAATACGGTTTATGCAGCCCCTACTTACCTTAATATCCACAGCTCACAACATCATTCCACATTTATTGCCTTTTAGTTCTTCCAATGGCAGTAGCACCCACTCCAGTACTCTTGCCTGGAAAATCCTATGGACGGAGGAACCTGGTGGGCTGCAGTCCATGGAGTCGCTAAAAGTCGGACACGACAGAGGGACTTCCCTTTCACTTTTCACTTTCATGCATTGGAGAAGGAAATGGCAACCCACTCCAGTGTTCTTGCCTGGAGAATCCCAGGGATGGGGGAGCCCGGTGGGCACAGGGTCGAACACAACTAAAGCGACTTAGCAGCAGCAGCAGCAGCAGTTCTTCCTAAAGTGTGATGCTTCCCAACTCAAATCCTTGACACATGCAGTTCTAGTTGACTGGATTCTCCTCTCCTCCCTCTATAAGTGATTAATTCCTGATCTTTACTAACAGGTTAGCTCACTTGTCATTTCTCTCCAGGGACCCTTCTCTGATAATTCCTGACTAGAACATGGCTTTTTTTTTTTTTTTCCCCATTCTTTTGGACTGATCCTTTTTTTCCTAAGAAGCTTCTTGCTGGCTCAGTAGTAAAGAATTCACGTGCAATGAAGGAGACATAGGAGACCGGGGTTCGATCCCTGGGTTGGGAAGATCCCCAGGAGAAGGAAATGGCAACCCACTACAGTATTCTTACTTGGGAAATCCCATGGACAGAGAAGCCTGGCAGGCTACAGTCCATGGGGTCACAAAGAGTCAGACACAATTTAGCAGCAGACTTTCTTTCAACATTTATTACTAAGACTTCCTTTTATACCAACTTGAGTTAGTTGTTCACCATAATATCCCGTTTCTCTACATGATGTCTTATAATGGGTAGACCCAGAAGGAATATTTTTGAATAATACCATTTAATAGCTGCTGTATCCCATCTCTTCTTCATCTTCTGTGTTCAACATTGTTTGACATTCTATGTCTTCCTAACCATCTTCTGAAACTGCTCTTACTTAAGTCACTTGTCATCTGCTTGTGTTTTAACACATGAAACTCGATAGCTCTGGTGTAACTGAACCACTCTGACATACGTTTTGGTGGTTACTCTTCTCTAGAAAACTTGACATGAAAGCATCATGCACAAGGTAAAATGGCCAAATGGGAAACAAGATATCACTAGCAGTTGGACAAAAAAATAACTCTGCAATCCAGATCTCACTGACAGCTGAAAATTTAACTTAGACCTAGAGACCTAAACAGGTCCTCCTAAACCTAGAATGTTTCAGTCTGCAAACAAGCCAGAGGATAAATTTGATCTGTCTAGTGTCCACATAGTTACAGAAATGAAATAAGACCAAAAGTTATACATCTTTTAACATTCTCCCAAATGATCCATGCCTTTGTCTAACCCCTTTTCTTTAGGGGTGGGCTAGACCTACTGAGTAGTTTCCAGCCAACAGAATTCAGGTAGGATATAGCCAGAATGCCACTATGATATTTCTAAGATTAAATTACAAAAATCTGTGACTTTCTTCTTGCTGGAGCTCTCTTCCAGTCTCTTTTGCTCACTTTGACAAAACCAGCTGCCATGTTGTGAGCTGCACTATAGAGAGATACACATGGCAAGGGAATGAGAGGAGGCATCATCCAACAGTCAGTGAAGTACTGAGGCTCTCAGCTCAGCAGTCCATAAGGAACTAAACTCTGCCAACAACTGAGTGAGCCTGGAAGAAGATCCTGCCTTAAGAAAATCTTGGGTAGACTGCTGTTACAGCTGATACCTCAATCAGAGACTTGTGAGAGACTCCAAGCTAAGCAAAGACCAGGTTTCTGATCCAGAGAAACTGTAGGATGATAAGTTTGTGTTAAGGGAATAAAAGTGGGGGCCATTTGGAACACAGCAATAGGTGCTATTGCACCTCTGGCTATCTCCCAGAGGCAGACTTCACTATTTAAAATCAGCAAGCTAGGAATGGGAAAAGTGGACCTCATGCATGAATACAGACCATGAGTGTACAGGAGCTAATCTTATAATCAATCCTCTTGTATACTCAGCCCACTGAATACTCGACTATAAACAATCAGGCAATGGATGAGAGGGAAATTTGGGGGAGAAAGCACGTATGCATACTAAGTTGTGTCCAACTCTTCGCGACCCTATGGACTATATAGCCTGCCAGGTTTTTCTATCCATGGGATTCTCCAGGCAAGAATACTGGAGTGGGTTGCCATGCCTTCCTCTAAGGGATCTTCCTGAAGCAAGGATCAAACTTGCAACTTTTATGTCCCTGTATCTTATGTCTCTTGCATTGGAAGATGGGCTGTTTACCACTAGCATTACCTGGGAAGCCCTTTAGGGGTGAGAATGGATACATGTGTATAAATATATACATATATGTATGTACATATATGTATGTACATACATATATGTATATATATATATGGCTGAGTCTTTTCTCTATTCATCTGAAGCTATCACAAAATTGTTAGCCAGCTATATCCCAATACAAATAAGAAGTTTAAAAAAAATAACATAAAAGGCACCAAAAGAAAGTTCATAAAAAATCAGGCAAGTAACTTCCATGTTGTTCAACATAATTTACAGAGACTTTACAATAGACCTACTAGTGAGATAAAGAATGTCCCAAACATAAATTAAAATTATCTCTAATTATTGAGCTCCCAGAGAGACATTAAAATCCCCAAATCAAGTCACATCCCTTTAAAGATTTCAATGACAAAATAAAATACAATATTTTCCATTTCAAACATTTACATTGTTCTTAGTTTAAACCAAAATGACCAATATTTTGATAACTGAGTACAAGCATGATTTTTTAGGCAGCAGTGAAACCCAAGGCACTTTTTACTAAATTATGTATTAAGAATTCTTTCAGCATCTGTAAGTTAAATCTGTCTCTATGAATCTGTATTAGCTTTCTAGGGCTACCCTAACAAAATACCACAGGGTGTGAATCTTAAATAACAGAATAGTATTCTCTTACAGTTCTGGAGGCAAGAAGTCCAAGATCAAGGTGCTGGCAAGTTTGGTTTTCTTACGGCCTCTCTCCAGAAGGCTGCCTTCTCCCTGTGTCTTCCACACGGTCTTCTGTATATGTGTGCCTGTGTCCTGATCTTCTCTTCTTCTGACACTAGTCATATGGGAATAAGGCCCACCCATAAGGCTTTAGTTTGCTTTAATTACTGCTTTAAATGTCCTATCTCCAAATACACTCATATTCTGAGGTACTGAGGTTTGGGAATATATCATATGACTTTTGACAGCATCTAATTCAGTCTATGGTTCCTAGGTAGCTCAGTGGTAAAGAACCTGCCTGCCAATATAGGAGATGTGAATTTGATCTCTGGTTTGGGAGAAGGAAATGGCAAACCATGCCAGTATTCTTGCCAGGATAATCCCATGGACAGAGGAACCTGGCAGGCTACATTCCATGGGGTCATAAAAACAGTTGGACATGACTTAGTGACTAAACAACAACCACAATTTAGTCTATAATAGTACTGCACGTTTCCAAACTTCCACTTGAACAATAGTACACAAAAACATGGGCTTCCCAGGTGAAACAGTGGTAAAGAATCCTCCTGCCAATGCAGAAGACACAAGACACAAGTGATGCAGTGTTTTGTTTACTAAACCTAACTCTTTAAATATGGATTTACATTGTAATTTATCACAGGATATTGAATATAGTCCTCTGTGCTATATGTACTTTGCTGTACAGCTGAAATTAACACAACACTGTCAAGTAACTACACTTCAATAAAATAAATTTTAAAAATAAAAAATAATAAAACAAGAGAAAATATTTTGAAAATACGGGCTTGCATTTTGTTTGTCGAATTTTTACATTTCAACTATTTTTTTATTGTAATTTAATAAAGGATCAATTTATGACAAATTTGAAAATGAAAGGACTTGGCTTTTAACAAAGATAGCACTGATCTATACTCTAATGCAGACATTCTTTGGAAGCACCGGGCATGAATGTACTTTCAATTTACTAGGACAATTCAGGGAATATGTTATCTTCAGCAAACCTCTAAGAACAGAAGTTAAAAAATAATTATTCTTTCTAATAATTTGCTGCTCTCTGCTATGTGAATCTAATTCTATGTTTTCTGAGGCAATAAATCTGTCTCCTCTGCTTAGTTTTTATCTATCTCTTGGCTTTACCGTCCTCGGTTCACTTGTGGACCATTATACTCACGGTCATCTTTCCTGAATGCTTTTTCATCTGCATTCCTGAAAACTGACTGACTCCTTATTGCCCAGTTCAAGTCCAAGAGAGATCAGTCTTGATAAAGTACATGTTTCTCAGGTGTGGAAATTTTACTCTGAACCACATTATAATGTGAAGATTAGTTGATGTAATAGCTATTCTTGAGGCCAATTTTAGTAATTATAGTTGAGTGGTGTCACAGAATACAGAGCAAGACTGTTACTACTGTGAAAGGAATAAACAGAATGGGGCAATGGCAACAATTTTGATTGAGTCACCCAATAGTATTAACTGTGAAAAAACAATTTTGAATAAAAAAGAAACTCGTGTACACAGATATTGTAGTCTCCCATACTGCACTGAATGAAACTATTTCTGAATAATAATTTAAAAAATAACAAAAGAACTCACATTTGTAAAAATGCAGATCTGAGACAATTTCTAGGTAAAATGCAATTTAATATGCTGAGTATGATTTTTCTTTTTTTTTTTAATTATTTGAAGCTGATGAGAAAGCAGGGCTTTGCAGAGCCAACCAGGACTGAAACTAGAAGCTGAGCTAATTTCCTGTGGCCCAGGGCTTTGATTTTCATCCATCATAAGAGCAGGCAAGTAGCAGGTGAGGAGGAATTTCTTGCTGGACCGTGTGAAGTTGTGGTTAGTGATTCTCACATGAAGTAGTTCCCAAGGTGATGGTTGCATTCAAGTAAGCTAGAAAATAAAATGCTTTCCAAGCACAAGTATAAGAGAGACAGACAGATGGAGACAGGGACATAGAGAGAGTAAAACTTACTATAAGTTTATTAAACAAGTGAGAAATACGCAAATTGTAAAAAAAAAAAAATTAGCTACATTAAAATTAAAACTTTCACTGAACAAAATAATATAAAGAAGTGAAAAGATAAGTCATAAAAGAGAGATCTTCACAACATCTAGAATAAAAGGTAAAGGATGACTATTTAAAATATCATTAAATTTTTCAAGTTCAATAACAATATAGTAATAATACCCAATAATATTATTTTTTAAGTTGAGATATTTCACAGGAGTAGTAAGCAGGAGAGGAGGAGGTCATGGCAACCCACTCCAGCATTCTTGCCTGGAGAATCCCCATGGACAGAGGAGTCTGGCAGGCTTCAGTCCATACGGTTGCAAAGAGAGAAACATGACTGAGTGGCTAAGCACACACAGCACAGTATGCAGGGGAAATAGATTAAAATCATAAGATACAAATTCTGTGTCCCTTAGATACCAAGAATTCAGCTCTTATGGAAAAGCTCTTGGTATGGAAGTGGGAAAACTAAAACACCTACAACTTTTTAATGGATGGAATTATTCATATAACCCGGAATTCATGGAAATCAACATTGCATTATTAGTGAATCTTAAGATATGAATACCATATGGTCCAGCAGTTCCATTCCTGTTGGTTTGCCAGGGAGAAAATTGCAAGAGTGTTCTCAGCAGTACCATTTGGAAGGACTAATACTTGAAATAACCCGATCTTCCATTGACAGAAAAACAGATAAGTAAAATGTGGTAGAGTTCATAGGTGGCACTAGTGGTAAAGAGCCCTCCTGCCAATACAAGAGACATAAGACACGCATGTTTGATCCCTGGATGGGGAAGATCCCCTAGAGGAGGGCAATGCAACCTAATCCAGTATTACTGTCTGGAGAATCCTTTGGACAGAGTAGCCTGGAGGGCTTGCAAAGAGACAGGCACAACTGAAGTGACTTAGCATGCATACGTGCATGTACAGCAATGCAACTTAGATTAGGACCTCATCCATTCAGTTCAGTTCAGTTTAGTCACTCAGTTATGTCCGACTCTTTGCAACCCCATGAATCGCAGCACTCCAGGCCTCCCTGTCCATCACCAACTCCTGGAGTTCACCCAAACTCATGTCCATCGAGTCGGTGATGCTATCCAGCCATCTCATCCTCTGTCATCCCCTTCTTCTCCTGCCCCTAACCCCTCCCAGCATCAGGGACTTTTCCAGTGAGTCAACTCTTTGCATGAGGTGGCCAAAGTATTGGAGTTTCAACTTCAGCATCAGTCCTTCCAATGAACACTCAGGACTGATCTCCTTTAGGATGGACTGATTGGATTTCCTTGCAATCCAAGGGACTCTCAAGAGTCTTCTCCAACACCACATTTCAAAAGCATCAATTCTTCTGCACTCAGTTTTCTTTAGAGTCCAACTCTCACATCCATACAAGACTACTGGAAAAACCATAGCCTTGACTAGACGGACCTTTGTTGGCAAAGTAATGTCTCTGCTTTTTAACATGCCATCTAGGTTGGTCATAACTTTCCTTCCAAAGAGTAACCATCTTTTAACTTCATGGCTGCAAGCACCATCTGCAGTGATTTTGGAGTCCAAAAAAATAAAGTCTGACACTGTTTCAACTATTTCCCCATCTATTTCCCATGAAATGATGGGACCAGATGTCATGATCTTAGTTTTCTGAATGTTGAGCTTTAAGACAAATTTTTCACTCTCCTTCTTCCACGTCAAAGGAGCAGCGGCTGCGTGGGTGCAGGAGGGCCGAGAGGAACTACTCCACATTCAAGGTCAGGAGGGGCGACCTCGTCCAAGGTAAGAAGCAGCGGCTGTGCTTTGCTAGAGCAGCCGTGAAGAGATACCTCATCCATTAGTAACAATCAAAAATGCAATAATGAGCAAAAAGAAAAACATTAGATGGTAATGCTTAAAGTACTAATCTACCTCTGTAAGGTTTGTAAAGTAGGCAAGTAAGTAGTATAGTGTAGTGTAGTAAGTAGTGTAGGGATACATTGATAGATGTTAAAAAGCAAGAGAATGATAAACACAAAATTCAGAAACTGTTGGAAGAAGGAATACAGGCAGAACGGAGAAAGGCAGGCAGAATATTCATAGGTACATCATGTTCTATCCTTTTTAGCTAGGTGGTTATTATAAGGATGTTCTTTTATTATTATTTTTAAGTCATGAGCATGAGTTATGTATATTTTTGCAAATTTGATATAGTTTATAACTACTTAAAACCATAAAAGATGTGCATCTTTAGTTTTAAGTAACTAAAAAATATATATGATAATTTATTTGTAATGTAAACACAAACTATAGGCTCTGCCTTGGAACAAAGCTCTTGCCTTATATGTGCAAAACAGTATCAAAGAAATAACTTGATCAACTATGTTGTATAATTATACAGTCTCTACATTGGATTATAGTGAAAATGTGTAAAGAATTTTAGAATTAAACAAATTAAACCATTCACCTTTGCATGCAACTATACAAAGCTATTTTTTAGAATTTACTAATTTTCTCTTTTGATAATATCTGTGTTTTTAACAACTCCATTCTTTGACAACTTTCAGACTGCTTTTGTTAATCATCTTTCCATGGATTTGAGTATTCTATCAGATAAGAAAAGAGGCAGAGAGTATTAAATCAAAGAGAGTGAAAAGTAGATAAAGGAATATAAGCTCATTTGAATAAAAAATATTTTAAAACATATTCTAGAGGATGGAATTTATTGCACAATAATACTGGATTTTTCCATTAGAAATAGTTGTAAATAACAATAACTTTCAAAAATTTATTCCAATTGGAATTTTGCTTTTGTATTTTTTGTTGTTTAATTTATGGCACTGTGAAAAGAATGATTTAGCTGAATAAGTTTGGCTTTTCCTTATTTCATGAATAGACATATCACTGTGAAATTCATATAAAGGGCAGACTATTCATGTAATGAGTATTTTGCACCCATGTAATGAGTATGTGTAGATACAAATAATTTTATTTGACATACTAATCAAAAAGTATACTGGTATAAGTTGTGAAGGAAAATGTCAAAGTGGGGTTATGATATTAAAGAATTATAAGAATAAGAATATTGTGAACAAAAATAAGAAAAGCTTTTCTTCTCTTAAGATACATATGAACGAGTGGATTGAAAATATGATTATAAGATTGACAACTTTTAATCTTCAATATTTGAAAATAATGCTGAAGACAAATTTTTCTTCATCTCATGAGAGAAATTACACAAACTAAGAAAATCACAGATATATCATTTTGGAACATGTCACTGAAATTAAATAATTCAATGTTCTCATTTTTAAATTTTTTAATTATATACATATTACTGAAATATAATCAGCTTACAATGCTGTGTTAGTTTCATGTGTACAGCAAAGGGAAAAGAATATATGTATAAATATATATAAAAGTGAAAGTGTTAGTTGCTCAGTTGTGTCTGACTCTTTGTGACCCCATGGACTGCAGCCCACTGGGCTTCTCTGTCCATGGATTTTTCCAGGCAAGAATACTGGAGTGGGTAGCCATTCTCTTCTTCAGATGATATTCCTGACCTAGGGATTGAACCTGGGTCTTCTGCATTGCAGGCAAATTCTTTACCATGTGAGCCACCAGGGAAGCCCTTAATACACACTACTATAATTAAAATAGGGAAACTACTAGGACCTAATGCATAGCAAAGGGAACTACACTCAATTTGTTGTAACAACCTATAATGAAAAAGTATCTGAAAAAGGTATATATATATATATTCATTTCATACATATATGAATTCATGTATTCATATACATATGAATTCATACATTGTATGATTCATGCATATTCATATATACACATTTTTAGATTCATGTATAAATATACACTATATATATTCATATATATGTATATACAAATATATGAATTCATATATTTATATACGTATGAATTCATACATTGTATTCATGCATGTATGTATGTTTTTTCAGATTCATGTATAAATCTATACTATATATTCATATATATGTATATACAAATATATGAATTCATATATTTATATATGTATGAATTCATACATTATATTCATGCATATATGTATGTTTTTTCAGATTCATGTATAAATATACACTATACATATTCATATATATGTATATACATATAAATGAATTCATATATTTATATATGTATGAATTCATACATTGTATTCATGCATATATGTATGTTTTTTCAGATTCATGTATAAATATACACTATATATATTCATATATATGTATATACATATAAATGAATTCATATATTTATATACATATGAATTCATACATTGTATTCACGCATATATATATACTTTTTCAGATTCTTTTCCATTACACGTTATTGGAAGATATTGAGTATAGTTCCCTGTGCTACACTGTGAATGAGTGAGTGACAGTCGCTCAGTCGTGTCCGACTTTTTGCGACCCTGTGGCCATGGAACTCTCCTGTCAAGAATACCGGAGTGGGTTGCCATTTCCTTCTCCAGTGTTATACAGTAGGTCCTAGCTGTTTCCCTATTTTATTTATAGTAGTGTGTATCTGTTGCTGAAGCTGAAGCTCCAGTACTTTGGCCACCTGATGTAAAAAGATCCTGAAGCTGGGACAGATTTAAGGCAAAAAAAAAAGGGGGGGGGGCAGCACAGCAAGAAATGGTTATATAGCATCACCAATTCAATGGACATGAATTTTAGCAAGTTCTATTGAGATAGTGAAGGACAGAGGAACCTGGCTTGTTGCAGTCCATAAGATTGCGGAGTCAGACATGAGTTAGCGACCGAACAAGTGCGTACATATTAATCCCAGAATCCTAATTTGTCTCCTGCACACCCTCTCCAGTATCCTGTTTGGTAGCTGTAAGTTTGTTCTCTATATCTGTGAGTCTATTTCAGCTTTGTAAATAAACTCATTTGTATCATTTTTTTTTAAGATTCCACATATAAGCAATATTATATGATATTTGGCTTCATTTAGTATTATAATTTCTAGGTCTAATGTTGTTACAACTGGCATTATTGTATTCTTTTCCATAGTTAATATTCCACTGCCTATATGGGCCACGTTTTCTTTTTTTAATCATCTGTAGATGGACATTTAGGCTGCTTTCATGTTTGGGGAGGAGAAGGCGATGGCACCCCCACTCCAGTACTCTTGCCTGGAGAATCCCATGGACGGAGGAGCCTGGTGGGCTGTGGTCCATGGGGTCGCGAAGCGGCGGACACCACTGAGCGTCTTCACTTTCACTTTTCACTTTCATGCCTTGGAGAAGGAAATGGCAACCCACTCCAGTGTTCTTGCCTGGAGAGTCCCAGGGCCGGGGGAGCCTGGTGGGCTGCCGTCTATGGGGTCGGGCAGAGTCGGACCCGACTGACGTGACTTAGCAGCAGCTGCATGTTTGGGGAATTGTAAATAGTGCTGCTAGGAACACTGGTGTGCGCTCTTCTTTTCAAATTAGAGTTTTCTTTAGATATATTCCTAGGAGACAGATTTCAATATCATGTGGAAACTCTATTTTTAGTTTTTTAAGGAATCCCCATACTCTTTTCCATAGTGGCTACACCAGTTTACATTCCCACCAACAATGTAGGAAAAGCACCTAAAACTTAAAGAAGAGAACTGAATTTTATAGCAGCCTGTTCAGGTTTAGTATTGTGTCCTGCGCTCCAAGTCACAGTTCTTTGTCTCCCTGCTATTTGGTCATGAGTTTTTCAGTTGTATGCTTCTCTGTACCTTATGTCCCTATTTCTACAATCAATAGCAATGGTAATATTTGATTAAAAGATTTTTTACATGCTCCAAACAGGAGTTCTACAATTTCTAGAAATAAACTTACTCAAATGTTTACTCATGTTGTACAGTCATGTCTAGAACAATTGTGTGCTCAGCCACTCTCATATTTGACTCTGAGACTGCATGGACTGTAGCTCTCCAGGCTCCTCTATCCATGGGATTTTTCAGGCAAGAATAATGGAGTGGGTTGCCATTTCCTACTCCAAGGGATCGTCCTGAACAGAATAAATATTTACAGTTTAAGATAAAATGTTATTTTTTTTTTAATTTTTCAGTGGGTTTTGTCATACATTGATATTTCTTATTTAAATGATTAAATTGTTAAATTTAAGACAAATGTCTGAGATTTAGTGAATGAGAAGCAATATATAGCAAAAAGAGATTATATAAAATGCAATAGTTATAAACATGCATAAAGTTACATATTTTTCAAACAAATATTTATAGAAATTTTACCATATATAGTTGAATCTATGTACAGTAATTTTATTTCACTTGTTATTTGTTCTGATCTAACTGTTCTGATCTAATATAGGATAATTTACACACATTTAGCTTCAAATAATTAATACTACTATAAAATATGTAAAAGTTTTAATTCTTCAGTTATTAACCATTTGCCTGAAACAATTTTTCGATATGGACTAAATTGATTTTAAATAATTACAAACCACTACCTTCTTTTATCTTTATTTTTATTGCTTTACAATTTTTATTGCTTTTATTTTATTGCTTTACAATGTTGTGTTGGTTTCTGTTGTACAATGAAGTGAATCAGCTGAAAGTATACATATATACTGCCTCCCTCTTGGGGTATCCCTCCCACCGCCCCATCCCACCCCTCAAGGTCACCACAGAGCACCAGCTGAGCATTCTCTGCTTTATAGCAGCTTCCCACTAGCTATCTATTTCACACATGGTCAGTGTATATATTTCAACCCCAATCTCCCCCAGCTCATCAGAACCCCCACTCCCTGCCCACACATCCATTCTCTATGTCTGCATCTCTCTTCCTGCCCTGCAAATAAGTTTATCTGAACCATTTATCTAGATTCCATGTAAGCATTCATATGCAATGTTTTCCTCTTTCTTTATGTCACTGCATTCTTACATAAGAACTGTTATAGATTTTTTAAAAGACTGGAAGAAACTTTAGCATAGTTAAGTAGTTTTAGCAGGATATTGAACTTATTTGCCTAAGGAAAACAAAAATTGCACCCCCCCCCCCCCGGGGTGTGATGACCATTCATCCCATCACTAGTGGGTTTTATCAGATCTGTTCTGTGCTGTGCTTAGTTGCTCAGTCATGTCCAACTCATTGTGACCCCATGGACTGTAGCCCGCCAGGTCCTCTGTCCATGGGGATTCTCCAGGCAAGAATACTGCAATGGGTTGCCAAGCCCTCCTCCAGGGGATCTTCCCAACCCAGGGGTCAAACCCAGATCTCCTGCAATGCAGACAGATTCTTTACTTTCTGAGTCACCAAATTAGATATCAAGGATTAAAACATCCAAAAAAGGAAAATTATGGAAATGAGGGGGGAAAGCCATGGATACCAATTCTCCTGCAAGCACCATCTGGGAAAAGGAAAACAGTCATCCCCTTTGCAGGCCACCCTAGTCAAATGTCTTTGAGTTTTCTGATCCTTTTGGGAAGAGCATTCTCAAGAGTCTACGATGTAACATCACATGGCTTGGCCTTGAAATTTTTTTTAAGTATCTGTTTCTTCTCTGTGCATGCATCCTCAAAATAAAAGACATGTTACTTCTTAAGTATTATTGCCTAGTGATATAATAGTAAATATGGAAATAATACAGAGCAACTATAATCAATATTATTATTGTTCCAAAATATGTGCTCTCCCTTCCAGTAAGAAGTTATATAATAATGACCGTACTGTTGCCACAGGATTTCCAGAACCTCTTGTGGAATTATAAGCCCTCCTCCCTATTGTTTTGATCAACAGCAGTGGAGCAAATGTGACACATTCCACATCTCACCAGAGTCCTTAAGAAATATCATGCATTTCTCCCTGTTCTCGTACTCTTCTTCCTTCCCATATAAATGAGTATATCTTGGAAAGTGACAGCTCCCTCAGCCTGGATGCTATAACAAGAAGACAAGAGGAATAGGGCTGCAGCCAATTCATAACAATGAATCCCCTAACATGAGCAAGAAATACGGCACTCTTTTGCAGGTTGCTGAGATTCAGGGCTTGTGTGTCAAAGTAGCCTAATAAGTAAAAACTGACAACTAAGAGCTACTGCAGATCCTTCAGCAAGGAAAGGTACAGAGGGTCTTTCTTCATCTTTTATCATTCCTGCTGGAAGGCAGGCAGGGCCACAGGGTTTTACAGCATGGTTTGTTTTCTAGGAGAGGGACATAATTGTATACAAATTTATACAGCAAAAATGAAAGCATGGTAAAGAAGCTTTAATCATCAGAAAAGAGCAAGCTGTTCAGTGAGGCAGACTTTAGGGTCCATCCATTTGTTTGGAGGAATTGCCTTAAAATGTGAGACGCACCATGAGGACTGTGGGGTCCAGAGACAGCAGAATGTGGGTAAAAGCCACTCCTGTTTGGAGAAGGGGCCATAGTTTCCAGCTGGCTCATTGTCCAGGCAACTTAGAATGAGATGCCAAGGTCACTGTCAGACAATTCTGCATGTTACTCCAAAGGAGGCCAGAAAGATAAGCAGGAACAAATTCCCAAAAAGCAATTTTCACTATATCTTGAAGAAAATGGAGAATCAATAAAGGATTTTAAGCAGGTGGGTAATACAACCTGATGTGTATTTCAGAAAGTTAACCTAGCAGGAACGTAGAGGATGATTTGAATCAGAGAGAAACCGTAGATAGAGAGATTAATTAGGAGAGCAATTTCACAGCTAAGAAGACATGTTAAATACCTGAAGTATGGGAGTGATTCATTCAGTGACAACCACAAATCCATACTATACACCCACAAAGGTACTTCCTTCTCGAGAATTTCCCTGCTTTGTAGTTTTAATCTCCTCTTAGTTCCTGTGATGCTGGGTCAACAATTCAAACTGCACACACGGTTTCTTAAAAGTTTTTGGTCTTTGTTGTCTATCTGCCATTGCAGACTGAAAATGTCCACCAACAATGAGGACAGTGTCGGTGACCTCCAGGGAATCTGACAAAAATCATTTCACATGGAAGAGGTTTCTCATGTCTTTACTAAGTAAAGGAATACAAAACATCATCAGGCCTATTTATAAATGTGGATCCCAGAGTCACATCAGATGATTCTGAAATTAATGTATCTCATAAATGCACCCGGCAGCAGGACTTGAAGTTTAGGATAGTGGGATCTGAGATCCAGCCTGAACACTAAGCCATAAGCCATGCAACCAAGAGAAAAAATGCCCTTAATAAGCCACAGGAGGGCTTCCCTAGTGGTCCAGTGTTAAGAATCTGCCTGCTAATGCAGGAGACATGGGTTCGAATCCTGGTCTGGGAAGATTTCCCACATCTCAGGGCAACTAAGCCTGTGCACCACAACCGCTGAAGTCCCAGTGCCCTAGACCACGTGCTCCCCAACAAGAGAAGCCCCCACGATGAAAAGGCCCCACTTGCCACAATTGGAGAAAACCCACACACAGCAGAGAAAACACAGTCCAGCTAAAAATAAAAATAAATAAATAAATTTTTAAAAATAATAATCCTGATTTAAAAAAATAAGTCATATGAAAGCGATGGATGACTGGGGACAGCTCTGAATTAGGCAAGAAAAAAAAAAAAAAAAACTTAAAAAGTAGACCAAATAATTATTTTTCCAAAGACAAGATTGTATTTTTCAGGAGATGGGAGTTAAAGACAATATGGAAAATGGTCTTTCACTGTTCTTATAGTTCCCATACATTTTATTGAATATATGCTATTTATGCTTTTCAACTTGTAATAAACTTTTTGGTCAATCTCAGAAAACTTGGAATGACTGCCTTTGCTAATTTTGACCAGTTTAATATGTATAACTTTGGGGGATGGATTTCTAGAATTCCTCACACATTCTGTTTTATTGTTTCTTTCATCCTTTTTTTTTTTTTCTGATGCTTGAGAAGCCCTGAGGACTTTTTTTCATAGGTTAGCTATCCCAAATCGTTTATGCTTTTTGACAAATGTTACCAATGTATATTGTTAGACTGCCAGAACTCTACACTCATTAAAAAATTGCTGCCAGAAAAATTTGGATGTTCGGCATTTGCCTCAAGAACTATTCAATTTTGTCTCAATTATATTAAAACACCATATGTTCAATAATAATAACAATGATGAAAATGATTGCTGTAGGAAAACTGTGTTGGTATTTCTATTTCTCTTGTCAGAAATGTTTCCAGTTAAACCAGTGGTATATGGTCAATTATAAATGAATTTTTAACAAAAATGTCAGTTACAAAGTAGAAAAGTTTTTGGCCATTACCATTATTATGTATTTTTAGAACATATCTTCACTATGTATTTAATAGTTTCCATTTTCTAAATAGTAAAATTTAGGGGGAGAAATAACATCAAAAGATTAGTAGGTGCTTCCCTTTTCAGGAATATTCTAGATAAATTAATGTTTGAATTTCAGAGGAAACCAAAGGACCTAGAAATGCTGGATGTATGTATATATGTATGTATGATTATTTGTTTATTTATATAAATGCATCACTGAGTATGCAAAAATGAAGGGAAGTCCCCAGAGGTCAAAGGTGAAGAAGGTAGTGAAAACAGAAACATCAATAACACTGGACAGCTTCTCTGGCAGGTGTTTATATTGCTAGTGTATCAATTTGCAAGGTAAGGTGTGTGCCTGTAAGCCGTGAGAAATTAGCACATAAGACTGGGGACCTTCAGCAAAGCATTAAACTATCTAATACATTCAATAAAATATTTTTTTAAGTTCTAATTTCAAAACATTTGATATATTAGTAGCACACCCATAGAATTAGAAATAAATATTGCATCGCTTGAAAGTGAATCTCAGGTATTCTTTACAGATGAGAATATAGCTTGGAAACCACAAACACAGAGGCTTTGGTTGCCAAGGAAAGGAAAAAATGCCCTGGTCTTGTTTTGACACTGTTAAAGAGATACACTAATGGGGAAAAAAAAAGGAAAAAGAAAAAGGATAAGAATAAAATTTGCCCGCTAGCACAAAGCAAAAATAGTAAAAGCTTAACTACATCAGATAAAGAGGTTTAGAAAAAGTTGGATGGATATAAATGAATAGATAATAAAGAAAGAACAGAAAGAACAAATAGATAATAAAAAATCAAATGTCAGAAATGAATTTGAGTATATCAGTAAATCAGTAAATATAACAGATGAACTTCTCCAGTTAACAGACTAAAAGCTTAGCTAAAATACCAAATTGAGGCAGTTGCCTTTCATAACAGGCTCATACAAAACATCAGACAGGGAAATGTAAAAATTAAGTGATAGACATTGTATACAAGCACTAATGATAATAACGATAACATTAGCCTTTTCAAAGTAAATCAAACAGACATTTTGCCAAAAGACAGTATTGGGTTAAAAAACAATATACTGTGATAAATTATTCACCAAGAACACATCGTCATTGTATATGTGCATGTGTCTAATAATATTTATATAGCAAAAACTAACACAAAAAGAAGAAAATGTTAAAACACTATTACCATTGTGAGAAAAATGAAACATGTTTCTCAGTAACTAATGGATCAAGCAAATTTTAAAAATTATCAAAACAGAGAAGACTTTAATATACAATTAGTAAGTTTGACCTAAAGGGCATGTGAGTGAGTGCTCAGTCACTCCAGTCATGTCCGACTCTTTGGGACCCCATAGACTGTAGCCCATCAGGCTCCTCTGTCCATGGGATTCTCCAGGCAAGAATATTGGAGTGGGTTGCCATTTCCTTCTCCAGCAGATCTTCCTGAACCAGGGATCAAACTCATGTCTCTTAAGTCTCCTGCACTGGCAGGTAGGTTCTTTACCACTAGTACCACCTGGGAAACCCTGAAAGGACATATACAACCTTGTATGCAACCCTTATACTCCAAGATTGCAAATTTGCCTTTATGATCAAGCACCAATGGAACCTTTCCAAACAGCAGTGATATAAAGTAATGATGATAGGAAGAGACTCTTTTGTCATTTCTATGCTGATCACCAGGTCGAGGACCTTAAGTTTTTCCATGCTTTTCCAGGAACATCCATGATTTTAGAGAGGAGTCTCGGAATGCCTTTCTTGTGGCCCTAATTACCACAGGAGGATGAACTGCCAGGGCCAAGCTTGCAGGCATTCCAGCTTGGGTATAAGCTTAGTTGAAAATTGGAATTGGATTGGAAATTGGTTGGAAAAGTTTCAACCATTAACTTGTAGCCCAGATAAAAAGGAATCTCTGCTTCTCCTTAAACCATACTTAATCTCTAAATAAAGACACCAACAAGGTCATAATTCCATCTAACATGATATTACTATGCTGTGTATGACCAAAAAATCAACTTTTTCAGAAGAGGAGGCAAAAACTTTGAGTGATGTTTATTTTTCACTTGATAATCTTAAATACTGTGATGTAAAATTAATAATACATACTGGTACAAACTCAATATTCAATACACTTTATATGAAAAGGCAAAAAAGAAGAAAGAAGACAAAGATATTTTCTTAATATGTGCATATATAGACATACAAAACTATTCATAACAAAATAAGGAAACACTTACAACAATTAATCTTCATTTCTGTACCTGTCAGGTGATCTTGGTTGGTAACTATAACTCTCTTCTTTAACTATCCATTGTGTATTCCCTTTACCTTCAAAAAGTACTTCACTAGTTGCGGTTCTTTACCTGGCAGGATGAATTGAAACTTTATTCCTGAAGGGTCTGTATCACTAGTAGTCCTGCTTGGATTGGGTTGTGATTTTCCATTGACTTTAACACAGGACATGGTAACACTCAGAGATATATTATCCCATGGTAACACCAAGAGATCCCTTGTATTCCAGAAGTACTCTTTCTTCCCTCTGTTGTGAAATAACAGTTTAATTTCCCCCTTGGCAGTCAGGATCAACCCCTCAACCAACACCAAACCCCTCTTCTCTGACAGTTGATTTAGAGGCATGAGGGCTCCAAAGTGGCTAAAGGCAGTTTTAACTTCCAGTTCAATGAAGTCATTGCTGTGTCTCCTTGTGGAAGCATCTCTCTGGAATTAAGGTCTCTAGACTAGCAAATCATAAAGCAATGGGAACAGGAAGCAGATATTTTACTAGTGGGTCACTAGGAGTAATAGTAGGTGATGTAACTCTCATTTTCATCTTTTGATGCCTGGAAGGGCCCATGAATCAGGGCTATCAGACAAAATATACTGAGTGCTTGTTCAGAGCTTACACAACCTTCTGGGAGCCTTTTCCAAGCCTTGAAATGTTTTGCTGTCTAACTGGCACTGTAACTGTGTTTAAAAGTCCATTCCTCTGTTCTGTCAAAACAACACTTCAGGATGACCAGAAACATGGTAACATCAGTCAATTCCATGAGTATCAGTTCATTGTCACACTGCTTTTCCTGTGAATGAGTTCCTTGATCAGAAGCAATGTTGCATGGAATAGCGGGACAGTGAAGGCATCCTTTAAGTCTGTAAATGGTTATTTTTAACAGAAGCATTTCATATGGGGAGGGTATATCAGGATCCAAAGTAAGTATATATCCCAGTAAGGACAAAATGCTACCCCTTCTGTGATAGAGGCTCTCCAGTATAATCAACCATCCACCAGGTAGCTCTCTTACCATCCCGGAAATGGCTGCATTTCCGGGGCTCAGCTTTGGTCTCCACCACCAGCAGACTGGTCACTCAGCAATAGATGAAGCCAGGTCAGTCTCAGTGAGTAGAAGACCATGCTGATGAGCCCATGCAGAATCTTCATCCCTGGCACTCTGTCACTTTGTTCAGGAGTCCCTCGTATGATGACAGAGGTGGCTGCAGATGGAGGCTGACTGCATTTTCATAACTGGTGTAAGCATAGCCTTTTATTTTATTTTGTTGCCCTCACTTCATCCCTGATCCATATTCCCTCTCTACTGTATGTAGCATTTCTTTTAATGTGTTTCATATCCTTAGATATGAGCTGTTTTTTTTAATACATGGTGTGGTTTTGTGTGCATGCTTTTCATTTGCATAAGTAATATTGGACAATAGTTTATATTCTGTTTATATTTCTGACTTTTGAGAGATAAGAGAATTTAGTGCCAAGGTCAAGTAGCTTTCCCAGGATTCCGTAGTCTACATATTTATACCTAAAATTCAAACCAAAATGCGTTTAACTCTGAAAGCCCTTGCTATTTGCAATATGCTATACTGTTTCCATTGATTCCCAGTATAACCAAACTCTTGGCATATGGAATAGTCGTTTTATAACTGTTTTGCTACATTTAATTCTTCACCTACGTGGAAGGCAAAACTCAGCTTTTGGAGGGACTTCCCTGGCAGTCTGGTGGTTAAAACTTGGCCTTCCAATGCTAAGGGTATCAGTTTGATCCCTGGTTGGGAAACTAATTTTCCAGATGACTCGTGGCCAAAAAACCAAAATATAAACAGAAGGAATACTGTAACAAATTCAGTAAAGACTTAAAAAATGGTCCACATAAAAAAAAATCTCAAAAAAAAAAAAATACAACTATTTTTGAGATTGTAGCAAGGAAAACTATGTCATTTGTTCACTTACTATTTGTACTTAGTATCTACTCACATTGCAACTGATTATGAATCTGACTTTAACATCATAGCAATATTTTCAGGTTTCATAATGTATTTGTTCCATAAACCTAAGTTTATAAAATTTGGGAATGTTGTCATATGGATGAAGAACTAGATGAAATGCATGTGTGAATGATAAAGGATAATATAAAACTAAGTCTGTTTCCTCACTTTAAAGAAACAGCAGGCTGGTGGATTGTTTACAGTTTACAGCAATAACTTTTTTCATGATGCTTTTGCCTTCCTTTTAGAAAATTAAAAACAGAAATCCTGTTTTTCCATAGAATTATAATTTGTAGCCTCTCAAAAGAAAGTAAATAGCTTATAAAGTTTAGCTTGAAACATATCATGGTCTGAATGTTCTCTAAACCTTAGTAACTAAAGAAACCATTTTTCCAAAAGAGTAAGAAAAAAAAAAAAAAAAAAGGAAAGGTTGCAGTTAAAACAAAGGAAACATCAACAGCAACGTGCCAGCAATCAGCTAGCCCAGGGCTCTCTGACCTCAGCTCCCTCCTTTCTTGCTTTCCCATCCAATGCAGTCATCTGGTTCCTTCACAGCAGCATGTCTCCCAGAGCACTGGGCTAGTTACTTCAATCTAAAGGTGCTAGTGATGATTTGTTGCAGGCTAGTTCACTCTTCCCTCTGCTGGCAGCAAAGACCTTGGAGCTGGAGGTCCTGGGATAGTTAGGTTGAGGTGCAGCTTGTATAAATGAGCATCCTAGCTCTAGATAATGAGATGGAGGAGAATGTCAGAGGGCAGGGACCATGTCAGTTGCCAGTAAGTTTCAGCACTAAATGGAGAAAAAGACAGTGTGTAGCCTTGGACTTAGGGTGTTTTGTTCTCTGAGAAAGTTCTGAGCACACTTGATTTACAGGTGACAGTAGGCACTCATATGTATTCAGTTATATTTGCTTTGTGCTGCTAGAAGATAACTGTCAAGCAAGGATATTTTATATGAAAAATTAATTGGTTGTTTTATCCATCTGAGGTACCAACATGTACCAAGCTTTCAAAATATAGGCATTCTTATTATGTTTAATTCTCATATACATTTTTTTTGCATTTCCCTGTTCAAGCATATTATTATCAACAGTCAATAATCAATTGGAAGAGTTTGCCTAAGGAGAAGTTTTCCCATCTTTAATATGTTCTTTAAGTATAGTTATGCAAGATATGACTTTCCCTGGTGGCTCAGATGGTAAAGAATCTGCCTGCAAGGTAGGTGACCCAGGTTCGATACCTGGCTTAGGAAGATTCCATGGAGAAAGGAATGGCAACCCACTATAGTATTCTTGCCTGGAGGATTCCATGGACAGAGCAGCCTGAAGTCAGAGATGACTGAGTGACTGACACAAATTCAAGATATATTTAATTAATAATATAATGTCTCTCATGATGACTCCTTTTGCCCACTGGTTTAGGAGAATTTACCAAAATAGCATTTACTGGTTGGGAGAATTTACCAAACAGTATCCCGTTTGGCTTGACTAATCACATCAACATGAAATAACCTTGAGCTTTTATTAAATTTTCCAGGGCAGGCAAATTCCATTAGCATCTGTCAGAGTTCACTAGTTAGCATGGGCAGAAAGGTCAAGGACTTTTTTATGCTACAATTCATTTCTCCTCTATGTGATGTGCTTCAAACAACATACTCCCAATTGCGCTACCTGCAATAATAGGTTGAAAGGTCTTGGTAAGTGACCTGAATGAATAACATATCCAGCACATGCAAGATTGGAAAGGAAATAACAATGCTTGAGAAGCTTCTGTGAGTCAGGTACTCTGCTGGGAGATTCACATATGCTCTCTAGGTAAGCTTTCCCCAAAAGTTTATGATTTAATTGTCCCTGTTTGCTATCGACCAATGAGGCTCAGAATACTATTCAGCTCTCTGAAAACCTGAAACACAGTATTACAATCAGTAAAAGGCAGAGCCTTAACTGGAATCCAGATCTTTCTGACTAATGGCCTGTAAGAGTTTCCTTCATGGCTCAGATGGTAAAGAATAAAAATATCCATCCATGATGCAGGAGACTGGGGTTCGATCCCTGGATCAGGGAAGTTCCCCTAGAGCAGCGAATGGCTACCCACCCTAGCATTCTTGACTGGAGAATTCCATGAAGAGAAGAACCTGGTGGGCTTCAGTCCATGAGGTCACAAAGGGTCGAACACAACTGAGTAACTAACATTAAAAAAGAAAATGAGGCAAATCCAGGGTCAAAACATAGATAAGCCAACAGAAATTAAGAAGATATACTAAAGACTAGCTAAAGTTGAAATAATATGAGCAAATTTATCTTTAGAGAAGTTTAAACATTAGTTAGAAATACTGACAGGTTCTGGCCAAGCAGCTAACAACTGGAGATCCACCAGAACTAAGGAAAGAACAGCCAGGCAGGAAACCTGAAGGGTACTTTGGCTTGAAACCTGGCAGGGAGGCAGCTTGTAATTCCAACTGTAAGTAGGAGTAGGCATTTTCAGTATGTGAAAGTTACCCAGTCGTGTCTGACTCTTCACAACCCCATGGACTATACAGTCTATGGAACTCTCTAGGCCAGAATACAGGATAGGATAGCCTTTCCCTTCTCCAGGGGATCTTCCCAATCCAGGGGTAGAACCCAGGTTTCCTGGTGGATTACAGGCAGACTTTTGTGGATCAGCTGGTAAAGTTGTGGTACAGCTTGTAATTCCAACTAAGTTTTAAATTTAAAGGAGTTAGTAAATAAAAGAAAATTTGGATATAGCTACTCAGGTATACATACATACATACAATACATACATACAACCCATAGACCATAAAATAGAGGAAATATATCAAGAAATCAATAGATCAAGAAATAGAGGAAAACAATAGAATAGGAAAGACTAGAGTTCTCTTCAAGAAATTAGAGATGCCCAGGGAAAATTTCATGCAAAATGGGCTCAATAAAGGACAGAAATGGTATGGACCTAATAGAAGCAGAAGATATTAAGTAGAGGTGGTAAGAATATACAGAGGAACTGTACAAAAAGGGATCTTCAGGACCCAGATGATCACGACGGTGTGATCACTCACCCAGAGCCAGAAATCCTGGAATGTGAAGTCAAGTGAGCCTTAGGAAGCATCACTAGGAACAAAACTAGTGGAGGTGATAGAATTCCAGTTGAGCTATTTAAAATCCTAAAAGATGATGCTGTGAAAGTCGTGCACTCAATATGCCAGAAATTGGGAAAATTCAGCAGTGGCCACAGGACTGGAAAAGGTAAGTTTTCATCCCAAATCCCTAAGAAAGGCAATGCCAAAGAATGCTCAAACTACTACACAATTGCACTCATCTCACACGCTAGTAAAGTAATGCTCAAAGTTCTCCAAGCTCGGCTTTAACGATACATGAAATATGAGCTACCAGATGCTCAAGCTGGATTTAGAAAAGGCAGGGGAACAAGAGATCAAATTGCCAACATCCACTGGGTCATTGAAAAAGCAAGAGAGTCCCAGAAAAACATCTATTTCTGCTTTATTGACTATGCCAAAGCATTTGACTGCGTGGATCACAATAAACTGTGGAAAAACTCTGAAAGGGTTGGGAATACCAAACCACCTGACCTGCCTCTTGAGAAACTTATATGCAGGTCAGGAAGCAAGAGTTAGAACTGGACATGGAACAACAGACTGATTCGATATAGGAAGAGTACATCAAGGCTGTATATTGTCACCCTCCTTATTTAACTTATACGCAGAGTATATTGTAAGAAATTCTGGGCTGAATGAAGCACAGGCTGGAATCAAGATTGCCAGGGAAAATATCAATAACCTTAGATGCGCAGATGACACCACCCTTATGGCAGAAAGTTAAGAAGAACTAAAAAGTCTCTTGATGAAAGTGAAAGAGGAGAGTGAAAAAGTTGGCTTAAAGCTCAGCACTCAGAAAACTAAGATCATGGCATCTGGGCCCATCACTTCATGGCAAATAGATAGGGAAAGAGTGGTAGACTTTATTTTGGGGGGGCTCCAAAATCACTGCAGATGGTGACTGCAGCCATGAAATTAAAAGACGCTTACTCCTTGGTGGGAAAGTTATGACCAGACATAACTGCATATTAAAAAGCAGAGACATTACTTTGCCACCAAAGGTCCATCTAGTCAAGGCTATGGTTTTTCCAGTAGTCATGTATGGATGTGACAGTTGAACTATAAAGAAAGCTGAGCACCTATATGACTTTCAAAGGCATTGAGGAATATTTTACAGCTCCTATTTTAAATGCTTACTGAGATTTCATTTTCTTTACATTGTTAGGTATGTGTTTAGAACAAAAAGAATATGATGAACCTACACTGAATGGAATCATTTTGTATAGAATTTTAGCATTATTTAATGGCAGAATTATTTAAGAAAAGGGATCATGTAAAATTTCAACATGTACATTTAATACCAGGAACACTATAAAGAGGCTCTACAGAAATCAAAATCAAGCAGAATATTTTTTTAAATAGCAATTTGAGGCATGATTATTTACACTCTATTTATCAGAAACTAAAAAGTTAATTGTCTCTTTGATCTTAAGATAAATAAAACTAAGCCAGGTTAACAAGCTACTCTTTCATATAGAAAAATGAAACTCCATACTTTCAAAATAGAATTTGTTATTCTGTTTCAAAAAGTTCTATGGAAGTTTCTGCGTCAAGGAAATAAGCCACAGAAGTTTAGTACATTTGCTGTGAGAATGCTATATTTTTTAAATAGCATGCAATTCATTTTAAAATTTATTCATAATATAGACATGTATTTGTTTTTAAGACTTTCTAGGCTTATAACTCACAAAAAAATCTTCCAAATTTTTCCTTTGGAGTAGCAGTTAGTAAGTTAATTGAACAAAAATTACTGTTAGAGGACATTGAGGTTATTTGAAAGAAAAGATGAAAGAAGCCTTTCTATTAGAAAGAATTAGTAAAAATAAATTTTTTTTTTAAATTTGCAGGGGAAAAGTAACTGAAAAAAACAGTAGAAAAGGGTTATAACGTTTTATTCTTTAATTTTTTTGAATAGCATATTTCTTACTTTTAGAGTGCTTTATATTTTACTACAAACTTGTCTATTTCTTATAGAATTATAGTTGTATTTTTATGACATTTTCTATGATATGTTACTATAATTTAATTAACACTCTACCTTATCCAAAGCAGAATCTCATTTCTTATTCCTTAGGCCTATATTTTTACTCTCTTTTATGATATTTTTCTTAGCCTACTTATATAGAAATTATATAATTTGGGAATCTTTAACAAAATATTTGGTTTTCCTGGTGGCTCAGTGGTAAAGAATCTGCCTGCAATGTAGGAGACCTCGGTTTTAACTCTGAGTTGGGAAGATTCCCTGGAGAAGAAAGTTGCAACCCACTACAGTATTCTTGCCTAGAGAATTCCATGGACAGAGGAGCCTGGCAGGCTACAGTCCATGGGTTTGCAAAGAGTCAGACATGGCTGGGCAACTAACTTATAAGACCAAAATATTTGCTGATTTTATTTTTTTTTTCTACTTCATCCTTAATATTTATTAATTTCCTTTCTTCATAATTCACTTATTCCATTGCTATTTTCCTAGTTTTTTAAGTGGAATTTGCACATCTTATTTCCAAGCAAGTTAGTAAAAAGGGCTTCGAATTTGACCCCAGGGCAAACTCTGATTTTGCATCTTTGTCATGCATTGAATGAATATTGGATAAAACCTCACTTAAAAAGATGAGAAAACTCGTGAAGTTTAATGAAAGCAAATATAAACTTCTAGTGATCTTTATACCAAAAGAAAACATCAGTAGAAAGAACTAAAGCATAGATCTAAATTTATCCATGAGGAGTCTCTGTGTCAGGAGGATAACAGGTAATAGGTAACAAGGGCTTCCTAAAATGTTCACCTGTGAGTCCCCAAATGTATTCTAACAGATGCATATACCTTTTAATGATGTCTTAACTTAATAATTCTTTTTTAGTTTACACAGCTTCCCTGAATACACAATCTTACTGGACATGCAAAAAATAAAAGGATATAGGAAGGAGATAAATGATCACTTTAAAAATTCTATTTATTTCTTCTTTTAGTTTGAGGAAAGTAAGTTTTAAAGAGGATTTGTTCATGGCTATTTGACCAAAGAGAATAACTACTTCAGGGTACATATTCTAGAGCTCTCACTCCTTGTATTCCATATACTAGTATACACACACACAGCAAAAAAAAAAAAAAAACTAATGAAAGATAGGCATAATACTGAAGTAAAAAATTTCTTTTACTGTGCTGTGGTTTAAGTTGCTTCAGTTATGTCTGACTTTGCCACTCCATGGACTGTATGTAGCCTGACAAGCTCTTCTGCCCATGGGATTCTCCCAGCAAGAATACTGGAGCGGGTTGCTCAGCCCTGCTCCCGGGGCTATCCTCCTGACTCAGGGATTGAACCCGAGTCTCGTCTCCTGCATGAGCAGGTGGATTCTTTACCACTAGCACCACTTGGAAAGTTCCTTTATTTCACTACTATAATATCCATTACTTTACCAACAAATGTCTGTCTAGTCAATTCTATGGTTTTTCCAGTAGTCGTTTATGGATGTGAGAGTTGGACTATAAAGAAAGCTGAGCATCAAAGAATGATGCTTTTGAACTGTGGTGTTGGAGAAGGCTCTTGAGAGTCCCTTAGACTGCAAGGAGATCCAGCCAGTCCTTTCTAAAGGAAATCAGTCTTGAATATTCATTGAAAGGACTGATGCTAGAGCTGAAACTCTAATACTTTGGCCACCTGTTGCCAAGAACTGACTCATTTGAAAAGACCTGATGCTGGAAAGGATTGAAGGCAGGAAGAGTAGGGGATGACAAAGGATGAGATGGTTAGATGGCATCACGGACTCAATGGACATGAGTTTGAGTAAACTCCGGGAGCTGGTGATGGACAGTGAGGCCTGGCGTGTTGCAGTCCTTGGGGTCACAAAGAGTCTGACACAACTGCGTGACTGAACTGAACTGAATAATATCAATACAATTCACCAAGAAAAATTATTTGGCTCAAAAATGCAAAGCTTTAGCATTATTTTTATTGTCACTAATATTAGAATGTGTACTCCCTTTATTAATACAACTAAAAAAATGACAAGATAGAGGTCTAAAAGAAAGCCTCAGAGAAATTGAAATCAAAATTATAAATGTGTCATCAAAATATAGAAACTCTTCTAAATTATGTAAATAGCATTATTCAATACCTACACATACATGCTTTAAAAAATAATTATCCTTAGTTTTACTTAGATATGTCACAACTTTAGTGTCTTTATTTTAAGCAGTGGAAAAAAATATAACCAGGTATGTGCAAAAAATGTATAACTAATGCAGTATTTCATCATTTGCCACCATATTATTAATAAATCTATTCTGAAGGTTGTCATATATAATTCCTGACTTGATTTTATTGGAGAACATATTATCAAGATACTAAACTTTAACGGACATTATTAAGTTCCAATAGAAGAATGAAGTTTTAAGAGTTATCATGTATGGAAAAAAATTTATTTTTCACAAATATATATCAGTTTCATGCCATATTAAAAATGTTTATCTGCATAAAATGGAACTTTCTTCTCTACTAAAGAAGACTCTATATTTCTCATGATTTATTTGTGATTTTGTCTTCCCTCCTTTCATTAAATAATGATGGCAGTAAATCTTCAATATTCTAACACGTATTAAGCAAAAATTTAGAACAATGTGAAGCCTGTGACTCTAAAGCAATAAAATGGATCCCTCTAGAGGACATTCTTATAATTATCCTTGTTTGAAAAACATTGTTTTTCCAACATTCAGCTATCTGATATAAATACAGGCATATATTTAAACAGAAAACAACTCCAGTGTCCAGTGTGACTGCATGATTATCTCTTTACTGATTCACAAAAGATAACTGGTATTTAAAACTTCTCAAACAAGTTTCACATAAGATTAAAAAACAAACAAAAAAGACTAAAGTCATGGAAACAAAACAGAAAATAAAATTGCAATTGCAATAAAATTGCAAATTGTTATTATGATCAATTCAATTGTAGTAATTACTGGAGTATAAGTTTAGCATATCAACGCCATCATTTTAGAGAGGAAAAACCTAATGCCCACGTAGTTACAGTAACAACCATTGTGATTAAGTCATGATGTGATATTCAAAGAGCCTTCCTCATTGCTATTACTTTTACGTAATAGTCAAATGCTTTAACATAGGAGCAATGAGTCCTTTGCATGCATATATCACAGAAAACGCAAACTCTAAACTCTCAAAAATGATTAGATGATCTCCAAATTTATAAATAGAGATGTATTATGATTGATTTCTCATCTTGTGGATTTGTATTTGCAAAACCAAAACATAAATGCTTCACAAAAAAGTCACATTGATTTGTAATATCTGTTCATCTGTGTCCCTGATAACAGAACCCTTTAACTTTTAAGAAGTTCTAGGTATTTTTATTTTCCTCATGCACAGTGTATTTTGTGTTTTGTATATACATCTCATTTTATTCCATTTTAAGAATAGAGTTAAGAGATAACTATTCTGTGAGAGAACAAATTTATGCCTAAATCACTTCAGATTGAATATAAATAGGACATGTGTAAATAGAATAAGTGCAGGATTAGCCAGTAAGTCTCTGGGGCTGTGAATGCCTCAGTAAAGTCAATTATTTTAAATGTAATAGAAATCATATGGCTTTTGCTTTTATTCCTTTAAATAGATTTAGGGGCTAAAAGAGCTCAAAAAGCTCTCAAGATAATATGTGGTTAAGATTTCTGCACCCTGATCAAGTGTGGAAAAAAAACCCCTCCCATATCAAGACCACTTTTAAAAATGTCTATTATGGTATTTAATGCATTACAGACCTATTTCATCAGTAGCTAGCAAAATAAATTTCCAGAAAAGAGTTTGTACCCATAGAAATCAGTTTTCCCAACATAATAAGCCAAACGTAAATATCCCATGAATAAACTATTCATGAGTACCCAATAAAACAAGCATTTCTCCCTTTCCATAGAGCAGATGTCAGCACATTATAAAGCAATTATCCTCCAATTTAAAAATTAATTAAATGATTAAATGAGTTTTAAAATTACAGATTAAAAACTAGTAAAAAATGCTATAGTCAGTTTCTTATCATTTTTATCACTTGAAGGATATCAAACCAGAACTTTGAGAATTACAAAGGACCTCATATTATCACTTCAATTCATGACAGCATAATATCATTATACAAATGCATTTACAAGAACCCAGGCTAAATTTACAGAAGGTCATATAGACACTAAACTTCCCCAGAGTGAGTAGAAGATAGGGGCTTATAATTCAATCAGCCTAGTTCTTTTTGTCACACAACATAGTTTTTTCTATACAATTCTCAAAATAACTTGGCATCAAAAATTCCCCAACCAGTAAAATACTTCACAAGTACTCCATAGTCAGCAACATGAATAACTGATTAACTCACTGATTTGTTTGAACTATTCAAAGTGGAACTGCCCAAAAGTAAATAATGAAATTTTTTTGAGACTCAAAATATGATATTAAAGCATAAAATCCTATAACTGAAACAGCATGTAGCTATTCTATTCCTTCTGCTTTTATACAACTCTGTTCATGAAGTAAAGATACACATTTCTTTATATTTAAATAAAATTGTAAACAGAGAATTTGTATTAGTTCATAGAGCTCTGGGAAAAGTAGAAACTGTTCAAACCACAGGAAGGGACTGATCTGACCCAAAAAGAGGTTCAACTGTCTTGTAAAATGTTAGGTCAGCCAAAAATTCAAGAGGAAAACTGCCTGCACTGATTTATTTTTAATCTCCTGGGAGAAGTAGCCTCTAGGTAAACTTGCCAATTAAAATGATAACCCTCATGGAAGAAAGAGAAAAGGAACTAAAAAGCCTCTTGATGAGAGTGAAAGAAGATAGTGATAATGCTGGCTTAAAACTCAACATTCAAAAAAAAACTAAGATAATGGCATCAAGTCCCGTCACTTCAAAGTAAATGGAAGGGAAAAAGTAGAAGCAGTGACAGATTTTATTTTCTTGGGCTCCAAAATCACTGCACACAGTAACTGTAGCCATGAAATTAAAAAACAAAAACAAAAAAAAATGCTTGCTCTTCAGAAGAAAAGTTACGACAGACCTAGACAGTATATTAAAAAACAGAGACATTACTTTGCCTACAAAGGGTCCCTGTAGTCAAAGCTATGGTTTTTCCAGTAGTCATGTACTGATGTGAGAGTTGGACCATAAGGAAGGCTAAGTGCAAAAGAACTGATGCTTTCAAACTGTGGTGTTGGAGAAGACTCTCAAGAGTCCCTCAGCCAGCAAGGAGATCACACCAGTCAATCCTAAAGGAAATCAACTCTGAACCGGAATATTCATTGCAATAACTGATTTGAAGCTGAAGCTCAGAATACCTTAGCCACCTGATGTGAAGAGCAGACTTATTGGAAAAGATCTAGATGCTGGGAAAGATGAAGGACAAGAGGAGAAGGGGGCCACAGAGGATGGGATGGACATGAGTTTGAGCAAACTCCAGCCAGTGAAGGACAGGGAAGACCGGCACACTGCAGTTCATGGGATCTTGAAGAGCTGGACATGACTTAGTGACTGAATATGAACAACTGTAATCACCATACAAGAACATATTCCAATAATATTATAAAGTAATTACTCTCCAATTAAAATAAAGTAAAAAATACACTCCTATGCTGCTGCAGCTCCTGCTAAATCGCTTCAGTGACATCCGACTCTGTGTGACCCCATAGACGTCAGCCCACCAGGCTCCCCCGTCCCTGGGATTCTCCAGGCAAGAACACTGGAGTGGGTTGCCATTTCCTTCTCCAATGCATGAAGGTGAAAAGTGAAAGTGAAGTCGCTCAGTCGTATCTGACTTTTAGAGACCACATGGACTGCAGTCTACCAGTCCCTCCATTCGTGGGCTTTTCCAGGCAAGAGTACTGGAGTGGTGTGCCACTGCCTTTTCCATACATTCCAATATCAAGCAGCAAATTTCAAAATGCAAAAATCGCAATTACTTTTGCACCAACCTAATAAATTATATGAATAGTATGAAAAGGCAAAATGATAGGATACTGAAAGATGAACCCCCAGGTCTGTAGGTGCCCGATATGCTACTGGAAATCAGTGAAGAAATAACTTCAGAAAGAAGTTTTTGCCAAAGCAAAAACAATATCCAGTTGTGGATGGGATTGGTGATAGAAGCAAGGTCCGATGCTGTAAAGAGCAATAATGAATGAATCAAGGCAAATTGGAAGTGTTCAAATAGGAGATGGCAATACTGAATGTCGACATTCTAGGAATCAGCGAACTAAGATGGACTGGAATGGGTAAATTTACCTCAGAGGATCATTATATGTACTACTGTGGGCAGGAATCCCTTAGAAGAAATGGAGTAGCCATCATGGTCAACAAAAGAGTCTGAAATGCAGTAGTCAGATGCAATCTCAAAAACAACAGAATGATCTCTGTTTGTCTCCCAGGCAAACCATTCAATATCATGGTAATGCAAGCCTATGCCCCAACCAGTAATGCTGAAGAAGCTCAAGTTGAACAGTTTTATGAATACATGCAAGACCTTCTAAAACTAAAACCCAAAAAAGATGTCCTTTTCATTATAGGGGACTGGAATGCAAAAGTAGGAAGTCAAGAAACACCTGGAGTAACAGGCAAATTTGGCCTTGAGTACAGAATGAAGCAGGGCAAAGGCTAATAGAGTTTTGCCAAGATAACACACAGGTCATAGCAAACACCCTCTTCCAACAACACAAGAGAAGACTCTACACATGGACATCACCAGATGGTCAACACCGAAATCACATTAATTATATTCTTTGCAGCCAAAAATGGAGAAGCTCTATACAGTCAGCAAAAACAAGACCGGGAGCTGACTGTGGCTCAGATCATGAACTCTGTATTGTCAAATTCAGACTGAAATTGAAGAAAGTAGGGAAAACCACTAGACCATTCAGGTATGACCTAAATCAAATCACTATGACTATACATTGGAAGTGAGAAATAGATTTAAGGGACTAGATCTGACAGACAGAGTACCTGATGAACTATGGACGGAGGTTCGTGACATTGTACAGGAGACAGGGATCAGGACCATCCCCATGGAAAAGAAATGCAAAAAGGAAAAATGATTGTCTGAGGAGGCCTTACAAACAGCTGTGAAAAGAAAAGAAGCAAGAAGCAAAGGAGAAAGGGAAAGATTTTCCCATTTGAATGCAGAGTTCCAAAGGACAGCCAGGAGAGATAAGAAAGGCTTCCTCAGTGATCAATGCAAAGAAATAGAGGAAAACAACAGAATGGGAAAGACTAGAGATCGCTTCAAGAAAATTGAAGATAGCAAGGGAACATTTCATGCAAAGATGGGTTTGATAAAGGACAAAAATGGTATGGACCTAACAGAAGCAGAATATATTAAGAAGAGGTGGCAAGAATACACAGAAGAACTGTACAAAAAAGATCTTCATGACCCAGATAATCACGATGGTGTGATCACTGACCTAGAGCCAGACATCCTGGAATGTGAAGTCAAGTGGGCCTTAGAAAGCATCACTACGAACAGAGGTGTTGGAGGTGTTGGAGTTCCAGTTGAGCTATTTCAAATCCTGAAAGATGATGCTGTGAAAGTGCTGTACTCAACATGCCAGCAAATTTGGAAAACTCAGCAGTGGCCACAGGACTGGAGATGGTCAGTTTTAATTCCAATGCCAAAGAAAGGCAATCACAGAGAATGCTCAAACTATCGTATAATTGCACTCATCTCACACATTAGTAAAGTAATGATCAAAATTCTCCAAGCCAGACTTCAGGAATACGTGAACTGAGAACTTCCAGATGTTGAAGCTGGTTTTAGAAAAGGCAGAGGAACTAGAGATCAAATTGTCAACATCTGCTGGATCATCAAAAAAGTAAGAGATTTCCAGGGAAACATCTATTTCTGCTTTATTGACTATCCCAAAGCCTTTGACTCTGTGGATCATAATAAAGTGTGGAAAATTCTCAAAGAGTTGGGAATACCAGACCACCTGCCTCTTGAGAAACCTATATGCAGGTCAGGAAGCAACAGTTAGAACTGGACACGGAACAACACACTGGTTCCAAATAAGAAAAGGAATACGTCAAGATTACATATTGTCACCCTGCTTACTAACTTGTATGCAGAGTGTATCATGAGAAATGCTGAGCTGGAAGAAGCACAACCTGGAATCAAGATTGTAGGGAGAAGTATTAATAACCTCAGATATGCAGATGATACCACCCTTATGGCAGAAAGTGAAGAGGAACTAAAAAGCCTCTTGATGAAAGTGAAAGAGGAGAGTGGAAAAAGTCGGCTTAAAGCTCAACGTTCAGAAAACTAAGATCA
Source organism: Muntiacus reevesi (assembly GCF_963930625.1). NCBI lineage: Eukaryota > Metazoa > Chordata > Mammalia > Artiodactyla > Cervidae > Muntiacus > Muntiacus reevesi. Next base: position 3,329,785 of record NC_089256.1, on the reverse strand, counting down.
TGGCATCTGGTCCCATCACTTCATGGGAAACAGATGGGGAAACAGTGGAAACAGTGACTGACTTCATTTTTTTGGGCTCCAAAATCTCTGCCGATGGTGTATACAGCCATGAAATTAAAAGACGCTTTCTCCTTGGAAGGAAAGTTATGATGAAACTAGGTAGCATACTAAAAAGCAGAGACATTACTTTGCCAACAAAGGTCCATCTAGTCAAGGCTATGATTTTTCCAGTGGTCATGTATAGATGTGAGAGTTGGACTGTAAAGAAAGCTAAGTGCCAAAGAATTGATGTTTTTGAACTGTGGTGTTGGAGAAGACTTTTTTTTTTTTTTTTTATACAGGGATTCACTTCATACTTATTTATTAGATAGCATTTGTACATTTCTTATATTTTCCTGTATGTATAAAATAATCCATAATTTTTAAGAGGTAAAAGCAAACACACACAGACACACAAACACACACAAGGATATATTCATGTTACATATTCACTTGCATATATTAAACACATAGAGGTAAGTTTTGGTGGGAGTGGTCAGTGGCACTAGTTACTGGGAATGGGGAATTAGGAGTCAGCAAATCTGTTTCTGATAAGTTAATGTTTTGTCAGTCTGCTTACACTCCATCTCTATAACTAATGAGTGTGGAAAGACACCCAAATGCTTAATGCCAAGGCTTAGAACAGCTCCACTGGACTCACTTCTTCTGCCTGAACATTTTTATTATGAAAGGTAAATTACATTGCACATTCTCACAGTTATTTTCCTCTGCTGAACTAAAGCAGCAAAATTTCCACAAGCATCAGCATTGCCTTATATATCATCTTTGCCAGTTTACTCCATTATTTACTATTTTTATCAGTCTATTGCCACTGTACTTCATTAAAATATATAATTTCTTAAGGCCAATTTTGAAAAAGAAAATAAAACAACCCTAAGTCCACCAAACTAACATAACTCTATCGTGGACATTTTCTTTCTACTCACATACATATTTTGAAACAGATGCAATCATAATGTACCCTATGTTTTATTTTATTTATTTTTTTTAATTTTAATTTATTAGTTGGAGGCCAATTACTTCACAACATTTCAGTGGGTTTTGTCATATATTGACATGGATCAGCCATAGAGTTACACGTATTCCCCATTCCGATACCCCTCCCACCTCCCTCTCCACCCGACTCCTCTGGGTCCTCCCAGCCCACCAGGCCCGAGCACTTGACTCATGCATCCCACCTGGGCTAGTGATCTGTTTCACCATAGATAATATACATGCTGTTCTTTCGAAACATCCCACCCTCACCTCCTCCCACAGAGTTCAAAAGTCTGTTCTATACTTCTGTGTCTCTTTTTCTGTTTTGCATATAGGGTTATCGTTAGCATCTTTCTCTTGAGAGTCCCTTGGACTTCAAGAAGATCCAGCCAGTCCATCCTAAAGGAGATCAGTCCTGGGTGTTCATTGGAAGGACAGATGCTGAAGCTGAAACTAAAATACTTTGGCCACCTCATGCAAAGAGTTGACTCATTGCAAAAGACCCTGATGCTGGGAGGTATTGGGGGCAGGAGGAGAAGGGGACGACAGAGGATGAGGTGGCTGGATGGCATCACCGACTCGATGGAGTTTGAGTAAACTCCAGGAGTTTGTGATGGACAGGGAGGCCTGGCGTGCTGCAAAAGGTGGGGTCACAAAGAGTCGGACTCGACTGAGTGACTGAACTGAACTGAACTGAATAAATTATATATATATCTAAAATTATATGTAATATATACAGAAATATATATAAATCATTTCTATTTGTAAAATTATAAGTTGGGACAATTTTGATGAGATATCTGAAAATTTTATTCTTGAACTTGCTGAGATGAAAGACAGTCTGTCATTTGACAAAATGACAAAAGTAGTTTCACAGAGGAGTTTAAATGGAAACGTTATTGGAGTGGGCTGTAGAAAGAACAGGAGATAAGAAAGCAGAGAGAGGAAAGTGTAAAATGTTATTTGAAGAGTTTTGCTCTAATTGGATTTCAGGGAAACAGAGTGATGCCGAAAGGGGCATATGTGTTCAAAGAATCTCTTTTTAAAAATTTGGATAATAGAAAAAAATTACAAATAATTTTCAATGTGCTTACTTCAGAATAGGAAAGAATAAAATAAAACTTCATATAAGATTGTTGCTTATTCTTTTTTTTCCCAAAATGGTGAAATTATCTATTGCATGGCTAAAATTTTATCACATTCATTTCATAGCATTTACTTTTTCCTTCAACATAGAAATAACACAGGGAAGTGTTTTATTGAATACTAAGGGGGTTGGGGGCAGGAGGAGAAGGGGACGACAGAGGATGAGATGACTGGAAGGCATCACCGACTCAATGGACATGAGTTTGAGTAAGCTCCCGGAGCTGGTGATGGACAGGGAGGCCTGGCGTGCTGCGATTCATGGGGTCGCAGAGTCAGACCCGACTGAGCGCCTGAACTGAGCTGAACTGAAGCACACTTGTGTCGTGTATATAGCTAACTTCTGGTAGCTTTGGCCATCCTTGCTGCTTCCATATAAATGGTGCTTTTGTTAATGGCAGCACACATTTTCCAGGCTTCATCAACGTTCACAAAGTAATTATTACCAAAGTTACAAATGCCATCTTCTATAGCATGGGTGTTATGTAATAAAGAAAACAAATCTCATAGAACACATCTCTCATGTGTCTCGCATATCTGCCAGGAACTCATTCATTCTCTGCATATTAAGGGTTTGTCCCACCATAAGGCTATTTATCTGAGAGAATAATTACTTTTTAATAGTCAATGCTTTAATATAAGTTGATATCCGTCAGTGTATGCATGTGTGCTAAGATGCTTCAGTGGTGTCTGACTCTTTGCAATACTATGGACGGTAGCCTGTCAACCTTCTCTGTCCATGGGATTCTCTGGGCAAGAATACTGGATTGGGTTACTGTGCCCTTCTCCAGAGGAGCTTCCCAACCCAAGGATCAAAGCCGTATCTCTTTAGTCTCTTACACTGGCAGGCAGGTTCTTTACCACTAGCGCCGCCTGGGAAGCCCATGTCCATCAATGCCATTTAAAAAAATAAATGTTAACTATTGATTCTGTTGCATTCTTTCTGAAGCTAAAGTTTATCCATAACTTTGTTTAATTTGGGGGGGGGGTAAGTTGTATAATTCTTATTCAAGGACTCAAACTTTGGATCTGTATCTGTTTTGAAACTAAATTCATCAATTTTCATGTAAGAAAACAATGTTTTGCATTTTTCCTTATAGAATAACTGATTTGGTGTACTAGAGAGATCACTGTGCCCTTTGTCTGAAAATTATGTGATAGCTTCAATGATTTCATGATGTTATTTGACAAATTTCCAATACAGTGTTCCAATAGAGGTAGATGGATCAATGGTCCAATAAAACCCAGTTTTCAAAAACGCAGTTCTTCTTGTCAGCACTTGTTTTGACTGCTTGTTTAAAAGTATCATACCAGATTTATTTGCAGTGAACATCCAATTAATTCTGCACTTAAAATGTAATAGATTTGTATTTAAATGTTGAGTTGCAGTTTTTATGTTACAATGCCTCTCTTTATATTTCCGATTTAGTAAACTACCTTTGAACCTTTGATCCACTTTAGTTATTCAGGAATAGAATGGATCATTATAGCAAAGTCCAAAAACTTCAAATGTAGAATGTGTAGAAAGTGTTAGCCAAAATTAACTGTATTTTTGTAACTAAAATGAAATACCACAACCCTATGAAAGTGAAACTGAATGTCACTTAGTTGTGTCCGACTCTTTGCAGCCCCATGGACTATAGAATCCATGGAATTCTCCAGGCCAGAATACCAGAGTGGGTAGCTTTTCCCTTCTCCAGGGGATCTTCCCAACCCAGGGATCGAACTCATGTCTCCCACATTGCAGGCACTATTAATTCTAAGGCTATAGTAATGTTTGACATCTACAGCAAGTTGTGTCTGAAGAGAGTAAAGAAATATTTCTTTCAAATTTTTGAACCACCTAGCATAGGTGTGTGCATACTCAGTTGTATCCAATTCTTTGCAACCCCATGGCCAGGTTTCTCTGTTCATGGAATTTTTCAGGCAAGCATACTGGAATGGGTAGCCAATTCCTACTTGACTACTGTTATGAAAAGCACATTGTTAGAGGCTGGAATCTCTCCCCCTCACACACACCCCTGAAGTAGTTTCAGGTGAAGACTAGCATGTCAGATGTTCATTAGAGATCTTGGGATTAATACCTATGGATGAGAGAGAATGAGTGGAGGCCAAATTGTGCAGAGTCATGCTCCATTGCAGTCTCAGTGGATGTCCAGTTATCCTGAAAAGGAATACTGAAAACTGTGACCTCTCACATAGCACAAATGTTGCTCAAAGCTTTTGCCTGGCTTCTACTTGCACTAGGCCATATCACTAAAGCTGTTTTTAACACCTGTATTGAGTCTTTGCTAAAGATAATGCAGTGTCAATAAGGCACAAGATGCACATTGTCCTTACTCAAATGCCCATACCATTTTGAGCAATGTTCTACTTGCCACTTCTTTTAAATTTTTATTTCCCAATAGATCCCCTTTAATGGGCTTCCTTGGCGGCTCACATGCCTGAGTTCGATCCCTGGGTCAGGAAGATCCCCTGGAGAAGGAAATGGCAACCCACTCCAGTATACTTCCTGGGAAATCCCATGGACTGAGGAGCCTGGTGGGCTATGGTACATGAGGTCACCAAAAATTATACATGACTAAGCAACTAACACTTTCTTTCAGATTCCCATTAACTTTTTTGTTCCACTTTTTTCACCTCCTCTAGCTCTTTTTTATTCACTCCCTGTTTTACCTTTAAAAATCTCAATTACCTTTATCTTAGCTGAAATTGAACTTCATTTATACTGGACTTAATATCCTCTAAAGCGGTAGTCTGAATAAAATCTGTCTTGCTACCTTTAATGAGTGCCTGTTGCTGTTTCTCTTTGACACCTTTCCTAGTCATTTTGAATTGGGGCAAGAAGGCCAGGCCTTTATACAATCTTATTTATTGACCACAGGATGAGGGCTATCCCTGGGAGCAGGTATAATATTAAATGAGGCAGCTTTCCTCAGACAGAACAATTCCAACTCTGACAGCAACTAGGGAAATAAGTACCTTGGTTCTCACAATTCCTATAAGAATTCTGTTTTCTGTGTTTAAATTTATACCAGCACCTTCTCATGCACTTCCGATTCTTCATTCAGTAGTTCAGGTTTTATATAATAGTTAAAAAATAAAGCTATTAGCCCCCAAATGGAATAAAGAAACCATTCCCATAAAGTTATTTCATACTGATAAAAGTTGTTTCTATAAGCTGTAAAGTATTTGAAATTCAGGTGACCTAAATATACTTTTGAAAACAGCAAACTGAAGTGATTGACTTCTCAAAATTTCTCCCAAGCTTCATATCTATAAGATTAAGAAGAAAAAAAAAAAACACAGAAGAAAAAACTCCACCTGTTTCTTTCCTTTTCTCTGGATGTTTTACACTTGTAAATTCAAATGGATAGTAAGTCATGTGTTACATATTTTTTGTACATGTTATGTATTATATTGTAATAAGTGTTTGTTATGTATTTTACTGTAATGAAACTCCAAACTCCTTTGGAGTTTTGTTCACAAAGAGTCATGTAAAATCTATTGTAATTTTCTTAACCTCACAGGGCCTCAGTCTTTGCTTCAATGTAATTAATGCCTATCCCACTTTGCACACTTAAAGAACATCAAACTTGTAAGTAACCCACAAAACAAAGAAAAAAATAATATCTGCATGGAGAGATACAAACTTTATTTTATAACAATAGGCGCTCAATCTAATTGTGAGTCCCAGCGTCACCACCACCTATTTCTGTGACCTTCAGTTCAGTCGCTCAGTCGCGTCCAAATCTTTGCGATGCCATAGACTGCAGCACGCCAGGCTTCCCTGTTCATCACCAACACCCAGAGCCTCCTCAAACTCATGTTCATCGAGTCAGTGATGCCATCCACCTGTCTCGTCCCCTGTTGTCCCCTTCTCCTCCTATCTTCAATCTTTCCCAGAATCAGGGTCTTTTCAAATGAGTTGGTTCTTCTCATCAGGTGGCCAAAGTATTGGAGTTTCAGCTTCAACATCAGTCCTTCCAAGGAATATTCAGGACTGATTTCCATTAGGATGGACTGGTTGGATCTCCTTGCAGTCCAAGGGACTCTCAAGAGTCTTCTCCAGTACCATACTTCAAAAGCATCAATTCTTCAGTGCTCAGCTTTCTTTATAGTCCAAGTAATGTCTCTGCTTTTCAATATACTGTCTAGGTTGCTCATAGTTTTTCTTCCAAGGAGCAAATGTGTTTTAATTTCAATGCTGCAGTCACCATCTGCAGTAATTTTAGACTCCCAAAATATAAAGTCTCTCACTGTTTCCATTGTTTCCCTATCTATTTGCCATGAAGAGATGTACCAAATGCCATGATCTTAAGTTTCTGAATGTTGAGTTTTGAGCCAACTTTTCCACTCTCCTCTTTCACTTTCATCAAGAGGCTCTTTAGTTCTTCCTTGTTTTCTGCCATAAGGGTGGTGTCATCTGCATTTCTGAGGTTATTGATATTTCTCCCTGCAATCTTGATTCCAGGTTGTGGTTCTTCCAGCCCAGCATTTCTCATGATGTACTCTGCACATAAGCTAAATAAGCAAGGTGACAATATATACCCTTGACATACTCCTTTCCCAATTTGGAACCCGTTTGCTGTTCCATGACCAGTTCTAACTGTTGCTTCTTTACCTGCATACAGATTTCTCAGGAGGCAGGTCAGGTGGTCTGGTATTCCCATCTCTTAAAGAATTTTCTACAATTTGTTGCAATCCACATAGTCAAAGGCTTTGGCATAGTCAATAAAGCAGAAATAGATGTTTTTATGGAACTCTTTTGCTTTCCTGATGATCCAATGGATGTTGGCAATTTGATCTCTGGTCCCTCTGCCTCTTCGAAAACCAGCTTGAACTGGAAGTTCATAATTCACGTACTATTGAAGCCTGGCTTGGAGAATTTTGAGCACTACTTTAATAGTGTGTGAGATGAGTGCAATTGTGTGGTAGTTTGAGCATTCTTTAGCATTGTCTTTCTTTGGGATTGGAATGAAAACTGACGTTTTCCAGTCCTGTGGCCACTGCTGAGTTTTACAAATTTGCTGGCATATTGAATGCAGCATTTTTACAGCATCATCTTTTAGGATTTGAAATAGTTCAACTGGAATTCCATCACCTCCACTAGCTTTGTTTGTAGTGATGCTTTCTAAGGCCCACTTGACTTCACATTCCAGGATGTCAGACTCTAGGTGAGTGATCACACCATCATAGCTATCTGGGTCATGACCTTGGGAAGGCAATTTTATTACTCTAAATCCATTTCTAAATCTTCCCTGCCTATAATATTTTATAATGAGAAAATAGAAATATATATAAGAATTTATTTTTTTATTTGACAAGGGCTGTTGCAAAAATTGGTAGTATACTACAGTAGAAGTAAGACAAGCAATAATAGAAGCCATCTTTCCTTTTAATACTTACTAAGATCCAAGTGCTGTGCATATTATATCGTTTAATTCTTACAAAACCCCAGTGGAAAGGTATCCTGATATCTACATGACAGACGAGGACACTGAGTTTGAGAGTAAGTTTGCAACTTGTCCAGGAACACTTCCCCCTAACCTCAAAGTCCATTGACTTACCCTACTGCATGGGCCTCAGAAAGTCAACAGACAGAGGGAATGGAGGACTCGGTGTATGGATGATACAGTCATGAAGGATACCTTCATCCACCCAGTCTTCCATTCCCTCTGCCTACTAAGAGGGAGTTCACTAAGAATTTAGGGAGTTTTGGGAAACTAAGAAATACTGGGGAAGTCAATAGAACTCAACATATATTGGGAACTCAGGAGATATGGGAAGACTGGTAAAAGGGTCATACAGGAACAACTAGACTGAGACGTCTACCACTGAAGGAGGAAGGGATAAGGAAAAGCCCAACAGACACTGACACATTTATAGGTGATTCAGGCCTCGCCAAGATTAGAGAATATCAGCCAGGCTGCCTCTATTTCTGCCTGAAATGAGAAGGCACCTATTCTCCCCAGAGAAAGATTGTGATAAGGTCTGATGTTGTTGTCAGTTAAGGAGAAAAGCCAAGGTTAAAAATAAGAGATAGAATGGACTAGAAACATGGTGAGAATTTTCCAGGCTATTCTGGAGATCATTTCCAGGCTAATTTGAGGACCACATGAATTTGTCATATTCCCAATGCTGCAAAAATGTGTGGCTTTTCTTAAGTGTGTATAGGATCCTGGATATAGATGTTGAACCAAGAAAGAAAAATGAGTTGAATTCATTAAACAGCATTGATCAGCAGAAATAAATTTGGTCAGAAAATGAGAATCCATTATAAGCAGGAAGACACAGTGAGGACATTGATTGCCTTTCATTCCTCTGCTTCTCTCCATTTAAGCCTCTCCAATAATTTCTGGAAACAGAAATTATTCATTATGTCGCTTTGATAGTTGACTCATGTGAACTACATACAAATAATCTCTCTCTGACCAGCAGCCATGGTTAGGGTGGGGCCATAGCCCCAGCTGGGTGGTCTTAGGACAGGGGCCAGAAACAGGGACAAAGCTGAAAGCCAGATCTCCCCATTGTGTAGATGTGTTCATGTTAAGAATGATATTGTAATATATGCTTTCAGATTTTGAAATTAATGTGCAAACAGCTGTGACCTTGTATCATTGTTACAGCACTCTGTTCCACTTGCTTTGTAACAAACAATTCTGATTTTTTAAAAAGAAATAAATAAAAAGAGCTTGGTCTCAACAACAGCATCAGATGTGAAGGTAAGGATTAATGTGTTTATTTTCAATGCGAAATTTTTTCTAAAAGCATGCCTTGCATCTCCACAGGCAGATATGCCTCCCATTTCACTCCTCACCTGTGGGTTGCCTCCCCTTGTCTCCCTTCTGTGCTCTGACTTCTGCTTGGGACTTATTATTACTCTCAGTGCCGTGGGAGAACTTTGATGTCTTCTGCTAAAGGCAAAGTTATGTAGATGTAGTTGTGGATTTTCTTAAATAGCATCCGTGTTATGAAACAGATATTGTCTCCTTTTTGCTTATGGTTAGTGCATTCTTTCAAACAATGGGAAGAAAAAACACAAAATACAGATATGTCTATAAAAAATAGAATCTCTCAACCCCCACCTGCATTTGCTTTTTCTGCTCTCTTGTTTCTTTTTCCATTCCCCATAATGCTTATCACCACCTGATTTAACTATGATTACCTTTGTCTTCTCTCTCTCTCTATCTTCACCTCTGTCTCTGTCTTCGTCCTTCTCCAACAACCCCGTATGTAAGCACATGAGGGAAGGAGCTCGGTTTGGTTCACTCCTGTATCAGTCAACTAGAATCTCCAGCCAGAGTGGGCACTCAATAAATATTTGTTGAAAGAAAGAAAAAAAGAATGAATGAATTACCAACGGGTTATAAAAATGGTCAGTAAGCCAATGAAAGCTGAAAATTCAGAGTTTCAGAGAAAATCTGTGATCTAAAGGTCAGATGAGACAAGTTGAGGTCACTTTATTGTTCTGTCTCACCAGTGAAATGAAACGGCTGCAGCAATTGAACTTTGAGGTGAGCGTTGCACACGCTTTAATCCCAGCAGTCACCAGCAGGGGGTGTTAGAGTCATATGTCCATGAACGTATATCGAACTTTTTCAGAATCTTCCCTCCAAACTGTCTGAAATCATTTTCTACTCCAAACCTGGGGCAGGGGGTAGGGGGTAGGGAGAGATCTTTGTGGGTCGAAAAACAAAACTAATTGCACCTGTAGTCGCTGTCAGTGTTTCTCATGGGGAAATACTTGTAAATTTCAGAGTTGTTGCTCCATTATGTTACTTTCAAAAGGAACAAAATTGGGTCATTTGCAGAGATGTGGATGGACCTAGAGAGTGTCATACAGAGTGAAGGAAGTCGGAAAGAGAGAAAACAAATATCATGTATTAACACACAGTGGAATCTAAAAAAAATGGTATAATGAACTTATTTGCAAAGCAGAAATAGAGACATAGATGTAGAAAACAAATGTACGGATACCAAGGAGAGGAAGAAGGGATGGGATGAACTGGAGGATTGGAATTGATGTATATACACTTGTTGTTCAGTCACTAGGTCGTGTCCAACTCTTTGCCACCCCATGGACTGCAGCACACCAGGCCTCCCTGTCCCTCACCATCTCCCAGAGTTCACCCAAGTTTATATCCATTGAATTGGTGATGCCATCCATCAGATATATCTTATATGTGCACTATTGATGTACAAAATAGATAACTAATGAAAACCTATTTGTACAGCTAAGGGAACTCTGTACTCAATGTTCTGTGGTGACCTAAATGGGAAGAAAATCCAAAAAAGAGAGGATATATATATATATATGATTCACTTGGCTGTATAGTAGAATCTAACACAACACTGTAATGCAACCATACTCCAATAGAAATAAATTTTAAAAACAAATTTCTAGTAAGAGCTACAAAGTAAACAGTTTCTGTGTTAAACCATAAATTCGAATGTTTAACTTCATTTTATATGCTATAGTGCAAAGATTTGAATGCTCAGTGCAAAAGGCCAGCACATCATTAAAAAATTCTTTTTATTGTGTTATAAGCTGTAGAGATGTCTCCCGGGTCTGTAGACCCACTAATATGCAGGTATCTCAGAGTTCATCAGTTTTAGCCTCAGTTCCGATGTAGAAATGACTTCTGCAATACCTTTATTCTGTTCCTACTAGAAAAACTGCAGTGACAATTCACCAAAATATAATATATATGTTATATTTGTATCTAATATCAATAGTACTCTTCTTCATATTAGAGTAATGAAGAAAAACCTATATTATATGAAAGATCATTGGTTCATTATATTCAAAGGAGATCATCTAGATATTTGTTTTTCAGAAACTATATAGATGTCATAATTTGGAAAAAGGAGTAAATATATTTAGAGATTGATAGCATGTTGGTTAAAAGCAGAAATTATTAGAATCTAGTCACCTAGGATTTAAATATCAGCTCTGCCATTTGTTATATTAGGTGTGACTTAGTGGTTGTCTGAATTTGGCATCATTCAGAAGCACCTGGAGAACTTGGTAAGAATACAAAGGCCAGACCTTTATCTATTTCTAGAAGCCTAGACCTCATGTTCTTTAACAGTTATCATGGTAATTGTGATATGTACCAAAGTTTGAGAACTATTGACTTTAACAGTAACACTGGATTTCCTTATCCATACAGCAAAGATGTTAATAGCGCCTGCTGTTTTCATGATAGTTGAATGCTTTAATCTGCCTGAACTCAGAGCCTAAGGTTGTAGACTCTTGATAAATGTTGACTGTAATTAGCTCCCAAAGTCCTTATTTTGTAGTCTATCTCTACTGGTGTGACAGAAACATATCCTATTAAACTTCAGTGAGATTGAGATAATATTCCCTTCCACATATTATCTGAGTGACAGAAAATTCTGACAAAAAATTCAACCATATAAAAATTAAGTAGAGAATGATGAAAAACTGTGAGACTTATTGATATAAGTTTTAGAAAAGATTATGCTTTCTACATTTTATATAAGAATAAATGTTTGAGTTAAGAGTTTTTCTTTTTTATTTTTTTAAATCTAGCTTTTTAAAGCTGTCATAACAGTAAAGTCTTTATAGGTGTATTTGTCTTAGTAGACTACTTTAAAACAACTAAACTATAAACAATAAAAACAACTTTACACATGTTACAGTTTATGCCATAATGCAGAAAATCTAAGGATGCACTCTTAATAAAATCAATGTTTTCCTGTAGACTGAATATGTATTAAACTTTTTAGATCCATCTTACATTTGGAACACAAATTTGTATCAATTAAGATTTTTTGAAGGTGGAGAGTTCAGTGGGAAACTTTTCCAATCACAACAGATGAAAAGTTTCATTTAGTCTGCCCTTTCCAGCTAATTTTGGGTCTTGACTCATCTAAAATCTATCATTTCAGTAAGACATAGGTTATAAATTTCAAAGAGAAAAATGTCAGAAAGCCACTACACAAGACAACAGAAGAAAATCACAGTTATTCTAAAGAAGTAAGTGAAAGTCTTTGCTAGCCCAATCCCCTAGGTTTCTTTGCAATTTTCCTAGAACATGCTGAAGAATAACATGGATCATTCTCAGAGTTTGGATTTGATGGTGGCTTGCTATTAAAAAAAAAATCATATATGACTAACAAATATATCTTACTCTATTAACATAATCGAGTCTTCAGTTAAATTTCAAGACATTGAAATTTAGACATTTTAAGTTTTTTAGTTTTACTGACCCCATCTGCTGGACTTGAATTTTTCTTTGTGCTTAAATGATTTGTGTTGCTTAAATGCTTAAGCAACAAAATAAAAATGTATATTTCTGTCATCTTAGACAGTAATGACCTAAAAGTCTGTTTTCTGTGGTCAAGTAGATGTCATTATAATCAGGACTCTTGGGTGTTTTCATTCTGTTTCATGGCTTTAACTAAATTATTAATAACCCCACTTGGTTAATATTATACACACACACACACACACACACACACACACACATACACATGTGCATAGACTTGCAAACACTCAAAAATTATTCTAAGCAAAAATAAAATTTGTGCCTCTGCAACACAGTTTATCTGACATTTGCCTCAATAGGCTAATAAGCTCAAAATACTATAATCATATCTGCTTCTTCACTCATGTATATTTAGCTATCCAACCTGACATTACTTTTCCAGTGGTAGTTCTGTCTTCTTTTATATTCCTAGAATCATTACCCTAAAATTATTCTGTCTCCTAGAATATTGTAAAGCATTATTAATTTGAATATATTGTCATTATTTCAAGACATTCTGCTCTGAGATCACAGAATAATTTTCCTAAAACAATATGGTGTCCATGCTTAACAACTTTCAGTGTCTCTTCGGTGCCTCTAGAATGAATATTTTAAAGCTTTTGAAATTTGGGCATAATGTCCATCTCCAACATTTTCCCATAACATTTTTCCTGTTTTGCTGTATTCATTTTCCCCTAAACAAGGACAAGTATCTTTGAATCATGTTTACAAATATTACTTGACAATTGTTTTAAATTTAAACACAGACAACTCATCAAGCACTATTTCCGCCACCCTCTTCACAGATGAGAACCTGAAGATAAACAAGGGTAAGTGACTTGCTTCCCTGGTGGCTCAGACAGTCTGCCTGTAAAGTAATTAGCCTCCAACTAATAAAAATAAATGAAAAAAAAAAAAAAAGAATCTGCCTGTAATGCAGGAAACATGAGTTCAAACCCTGGGTGGGGAAGATCCCCTGGAGAAGAGCGTGGCAACCCACCCCAGTATTCTTGCTGGAGAATCCCATGGACAGAGGAGCCTGGCGAGCTGCACAGTCCATGGGGTTGAAAACAGCTGGACACAACTGAGCAACTTCCATTTTCACTTCAAAGACCGTATTGATAGAAGGGAGCCCAGCATTTCCAAATCTTGGGATTTCCTCACTTAATTTCCACTGCCATAAGAGTCTTTTCTTCTGTATTTCTACCGTAGCTTGGAGGTTTAGTTAAAGTCTTAATTCCTCCTTGAACAGCTTTTGGGCCTAGGAAAAACCTCCCTACAATTGTTAAGCTGACCACTCACTTGTATATTACACAGAAAAGAATTAAGACAATGTTCAGTAACTCTTTGGATACCCAAACTCTAGCCAAAGGCCCTAAGTAAATCCTGTCATTGATGAGGATGAGAAAGGACCAGTGTTACTTAAGGACCATTGCCACACATAGTGCAGATGATTTGCATTAAGCAAAAAATACATTGGAAGGCATTAAATAGGTGGTGATAGCTGTATTCATCTGGGTAGGCTGCCATAACAAAATATCACAAACTGGGTGGCTTAACATAGAACTTATTTCCTTGGAGTTCAGGAGGCTGATATGTCAGATATCAAGGCACCATCAAAATTGGTTTCTGGGAGGGCCCTTCTTCATTTGTAGACAGACACCTTCTTGTTATTTCTCACATGGTCTTCCTCTGGGAACGCACAGAAGGAAAGAAATATTTGTTGTCTCTTCTTTTTCTTGTAAGGACACTAGCCCCATCGGATTAGGCTCCCACTCTCACAACCTCATTTAACCTTAATTACCTCCTTAAGATCCTTGTTTTCAAAAATGGTCACATTGAAGTTCAGGGATTCAACCCGCAAATTCTGAGGAGGTACAATTCAGCCCATAATTTGGACAGTGTCTCCTATTGCTAAGCATTTTTTAAGTTCTCTTAATATATTAATTCTTGTAATCTTTACAATAACTCTATGAAGTAAGTGCTATCATCATAACCACTTTACATACTGAGGAACAAACTGAGGCACCATGGGTCTTAGGTGATTTGCTTACAACCACATAGGACTCAAGTCTAAGCAGACTGTCTTCTTCATGTGTGTAATTTGTCCCTATGTTGTACGGCATCATGAATCAAAGTTGATCTTTAAGACAGCTGACATGAACTCTGTCTAGGACATGACCACATCCAACAGCAACATTGCAGAGGCATAGATATAATGAAGCCACAACTTATTTGTAATAGATGAAGAAATGAACCCCAAGTAAAAACTCCAGGCTGATGAACATATGACAGAAGATACAGAAATTAACCTTCAGATTGTCACTTGCTCAACACAGAGATTATCCTTAGAATTCTCTCCTTATTTTGGAGTTCCTTAGGGGAAGGAAACTGTACTGGCTCATCTTTCTATTGCCCAGAATCCAGCAGAGAACCTAGAACAGAGAAGTTTGTTCAGTCGCTCAGTCATATCTGATTCTTTGTGACTCCATGGACTGCAGCACTCCAGGCTTCCCTGTCCATCACGAACTCCCAGAGCTTGCTCAAACTCATGTCCATTGAGTCAGTGATGCCATCCAACTATCTCATCCCCTGTCATCCCCTTCTCTTCCTGCCTTCAATCTTGCCCAGCATCAGGACCTTTTCCAATGAGTCAGCTCTTTGCATCAGTTGGCCAAAATATTGGAAAAGACAAGAGTGCTTAGTAAAAGTTCTTAAATGGGCTAACCAAGGATTTATGTGATGCATATAAATGTAATGGACCTCCATACAGTGACACAACAAATTGGAATATTGTAAATATTATTTCAAAATGAAATATTCACCTCCAAGGGATCAAATAAGCTCATTTAATAGAAACTTCTTTTGTACTCTGCAAATATTTAGAATGCTTCTAAAGAAAACAAAACAAAACAAAAAGGCTAAAATATGGAAAAGCTGTCCTGGGGATATTTTTAAAACAACATAGTATAGATTTATATAATTACTACAGACTCAGCATATTTTAATTGTGAAAATGCAGCAGAGCATTTGTCTAGATATACATGGCAAATAAATACTTTTACTCTCTCTACAATTCAATAAAGCAACAGTAAAAAAATGTTAAGGAAATAAATCCACAAGAAGAGGAAGAGAGTTGATAGCAGCAATGCATTTCTTATAAGGCAGAGAGCAGATGATGATGATGCAGCAGAAGAGGAAGAAGAAGAGGAGAAGAAGCAGGAGAAGGAAGAGGAGAGGAGAGAAAAAGAAAAGGATGATCTTCATCCTAAAGTCAGTAATGGTGAAAAATCAAGAACTAAATCAAAACATTTAAAGTGAAGGAGAAAACACTTCACTATTAAAAGGAACTCAAGGAAAAAAATCAACAGTTAAAATTTTGATTGCAGAGATTTCAAAACATCAATAGGAATTTTAGAATTACACTCATGAAAGATTCCCCAAAAATAACACAAAGTATAATAGGTGTATAGTGGGAAAGATAAGAAAATTAGACAACAGCCCAGTTGATTTGAAAAATATAAATTCCAAAAAGAAAGAGATCATGAATGAGAAAAGTAAACTTCAAACAAAGAAGAACACAAGACTGAGAGGTACTTGTTTTCATGGTAGAGAGATTGATTAATGCACATAATGGATAAAATAATAAAACTGCATGTTTCCAATTTCAGAACATTCTGGATAGGATGCTCCTAGCAGCTTCCAAAGGTTTAGAAGAAAGATTAGAAGAGACACAAACAAAAAATCAAGAATAAGAATGCATCATATTTTTCAAAGGGCAATACAAAAGCCAGAAAAATAGACCAGTGCTATCAACATCCAATTATTGTTTTTGCTGCTATTCAGTTGCTAATTCAGTGTCTGACTCCTTACTACTTCATGAACTACAGTCCACCAGTCTTCCCTGTCCTTCACTATCTCCCAGAGTTTGCTCAGACTCATGTCCATTGAGTCAAGGGTGTTATCTAACTATCTCATCCTCTGCCACCTTCTCCTTTTGCCTTCAACCTTTCACAGCATCAGGGTGTTTTCCAATGAGCTGCCTCTTCGCATCAGGTGGCCAAAGTATTGGAGCTTCAGCTTCACCATTAGGTCTTCCCATGAATATTCAGAGTTGATTTCCTTTAGAACTGACTAGTTTGATTACCTTGTAGTCCAAGAGATTCAAGAGTCTTCTCCAGTATAATATGAAAGCATCAGTTCTTCAGCACTCAGCCTTCTTTATGGTCTAGCTCTCACATCCATACATAAATACTGGAAAAACCATAGCTTTGACTCTACACACCTTTGTTGACAAAGTGATAACCTCTGTTTTTTAATATGCTGTTTAAGTTTGTCATAGCTTTTCTTCCAAGGAGCAAGCATCTTTTAATTTCATGACTGTAGTCACCATCCACAGTAAATTTGGTGCCCAAGAAAATAAAATCTGTCACTGCTTCCACTTTTTCACCATGTACTCTGCATATAAGGTAAATAAGCAGGGTGACAATATATAGCCTTGTCGTATTTTTCTCCCAGTTTTGAACCAGTCTATTGTTCCATGTAATGTTCTAACTGTTGCTTCTTGACCCATACACAGGTTTCTCAGAAGACAAGTAAAATGGCCTGGAATTCCCATCCCTTTAACAATTTTCCATAGTTTGTTGTTATCCTTACAGTCAAGGATTTAAGTGTTGTTAATAAAGCAGAAACAGATGTTTTTCTGGAATTCCCCTGCTTTTGTATGATCCAGGGTATCTCAGCAATTCGATCTCTGGTTCCTCTGCCTTTTCTAAATATAGCTTGTGCAGCTGGAAGTTCTGAGTTAATGTATTGCTGAAGCCTAACTTGAAGAATTTTGAGCATCACCTTATTAGCATGGGAAATGAACACAATTGAGCAGTAGTTTGAGCATTTTTTGGTACTGTCCTTCTTTGGATTTGGAATGAAAACTGACCTTTTCCAGTCCTGTGGCCATGGCTGAGCTTTCCAGATTTGCTGACATATTGAGTGCAGCACTTTTACAGCATCATCTTATGGGCTTGAAATAGCTCAGCTGAAATTCCATCATTTCCGCTAGTTTTGTTCACAGCAATGCGTCCTAAGGCCCACTTGACTTCACACTGCAGCCTATCTTGCTATAGGTGAGTGACCATCATGGTTATCCCCATCATGAAGACCTTTTTGGTCTGTAGAAAAACACTATAGTTCTTCTCTGTATTCTTGCCACCTCTTCTTAATCTCTTCTGCTTCTGTTAGGTCCTTACTATTTCTGTCCTTTATTGTGCCCATCCTTGCATGAAATATTCCCTTGATATCTCCAATTTTCTTGAAGAGATCTCTAGTCTTTCCCATTCTATTGTTTTCCTCTACTTTGCATTGTTTGTTTAAGAAGGTCTTCCTATCTCTCCTTGTTATTCTCTGAAACTCTGTATTTAATTGGGTATGTCTTTCCCTTTCTCCCTTGCCTTTTACTCTTCTTCTTTCCTCAGCTATTTGTAAAGCCTGCTCAGACAACCACTTCGCCTTCTGCATTTCTTTTTCTTTGGGATGTTTTTGGTCACTTCCTCCTGCACAATATTGCAAACCTGTGTCCATAGTTCTTCAGGACTATGTCTACCAGATAGACATAGACTGGTAGACTTTGCCTACCAGATCTAATCCCTTGAATCTACTTATCACCTCTACTGTATTTGATTTAGGTCACACCCAAATGGCCTAGAATATTAGGTGCATTAATAAATGTAGATTGGGTTTGGTCAAGCAGGAGATGACAAGAGTGAATATAGACATCTTAGGACTCAGTGAACTAAAATGGACAGGAATTGGCAAACTTAATTCAGATGACCCTTATATCTGCTACTATGGGCAAGAATCCCTTAGAAGAAATGGAGTAGCCCTCATTTTCAACAAAAGAGTTCAAAATGTAGTACTTGGGTGCAGTCTCAAAAATGACAAAATGATCTTGGTTTGTTTTGAAGGCCAACCATTCAACATAAGAGTAATCCAAGACTATGCCCCAATCACTAATGCCAAAGAAGCTGAAGTTGAATGGTTCTATGAAGACCTAGAAGACCTTATAGAACTAACACCAAAAAAGATGGCCTTTTCATTATAGGGGATTGAAACGCACAAGTATGAAGTCGAGAGCTACCTAGAATAACAGGCAAGTTTGGCCTTGGAGCACAAAATGAAACAGGGAAAAGGTTAACAGAGTTTTGTCAAGAGAACACACTGGTCATAACAAATACCATTTTCCAACAACACAAGAGACAACTCTACACATGGACATCACCAGATGGTCAATACTGCAATCAGATTGATTATATTCTTTGCTGCTGAAGATGGAGAAGTTCTATACAATCAGCAAAAATAAGACCTAGAGCAGACTGTGGCTCAGATCATCAGCTTCTTATTGCAAAATTTGAATGTTAGGCTATTTCAAATATGTAATTTGGAAACAATTCATTATGTGTTCAAAAAATTTTTGTTTTAATTTTAAAGAAGTTTTTTTTTTTTTTTTTTTTTTTACAAAGAGAAACAAGAATTTCCATTAATGCATAATCTCTCTACAACCACAAAGAAAAGTAACCTCTCCCCCTCAGGCCTCTCCACAATTATAAGCTCTAAATACTCTTCAAAGCACTTTTAGTAGAAAAAAGTTTATAGTATTGGAGAAATAATGAGATCTGCTAACCAACAGGACCAAGCTAATTTAATCTAAGATTTAAATTCTGAAGTACCCAGCATTGCAAATAATAATATCCTATCCTCTGTGTATGCATATTTATACTAGTGCTAATTTTTTTTTATTTTCTAAATGAGTTTACATATACTAATCCAGATCAAGCTTTACTCTGAAGATTAATTTGACCTGGGATTGTCTTCTGTTGGAATGGCATATGAAACTAAATTTATGACGTTATTTCAGACAAGGACCCATGACCTCACCTGCCACTGGTACTTCACAACTCTCTAAACTAAGTTAAAGCTTTTTCATTCCACAGTAACAGAAAATGTAATAATACCCTGAATGCTATCAGGAGAAATTAATCTTAAGTCATTGAAGTCAAAGAGATATTTACTGATGTAAGACATCTTTTCTGACATCTTGGAGTCTTGACCTCCATAAGCTCCAATACCAAAATGGTGAACAGGTTAGAGAGAAGTTGTGGATTTTTCACCATTTCAAATCACCCGCCATACTAAGAAACATTCCTCAAATGAGTGTACCTTGGAGATAAAAGTAGAGAAGACTGTGTATGAAATGTGTAAAAATGTGTATGAAATGGGTATAAAATGCTTCAAAGATAAACTATAAAGCTAGATGCCTTAATATTTTACTCAAATCAAACTATAGATAAACATTTTAGGGTTGCGATTAATCATATACTAGTACTTTATATTTCCCTTGTGGGACATATTTTTCCAAAGTAACTGAAAATTTTGTTTCAAATATACTTTCACATAGTGACGTGTTATTAAATCTGATGGGTTTTAATAGTGGTTTCTTCCTGGTTTTACTCATGCTACTATTTGTAGTAGAATCATTATTGGAGTTATTATATTTTTGTCATTTTTTTTCCCACAGAGCTTAGTTTTAATGAACCAAATCACTTCTTTACTGTGCATAATTCAAAGTGAATGTGTCATAATAGTCTATGATATGAATTACTGTAATTTATTTAGTTTCATATTGCTGAATTTACTGAGACAGTACAAATTTATAGAAAATTATGTCAAATCAAATCATCAGTTATTTTCTATTCAAACACTTCTTAGAACTTTCTAAAACATATTTTTGTCTTTAATCCTCCTGAACAGCTTTACAACTTTTTTTCTCAGGATATGTCCTCATCAATCAATTTAAATGGCAACTTTGAAACAGATGTCAAGGGCATTTGCCCTATGTGTTAGCTGATCATCAACATTCCTGATTAATGGTGTGATTTTCACAAAATCTGTATAACTTGGATAGCTGCTATTTTGGATAAAACCTTGCATTCTATCAGTTTCAGTTATACTGATAATAAAGGTTTCATGTTTAAAGAACCTTTCAAAGTGGAAATGGATTAAAATCTTGACACCCTGTCCTAAATTCACCCTTATCAATAAGAGAGATTGCTTGGGACAGATGATTGCTATGCAAAAATAGCTGTTTCCATTTGCTATATATATTGTTTTACTGAGGCATATGTGAAAAAGTTAGGGCACTGGCAAAATATAAAAGACTCATTATATTGAACTGTTGTGTATCATAGTGAGGTCAGTCCTTCAGATTCCAAAAAAAGGAAAATAAATCATCATCCAATAATAGTGAAATTTTCATATGAGCCTACAGATCTACTGAACCTTAGAACTGCAAAAGTAACTGCTACTGTGGGGACAAATAACCCACTGGAATCAGTGTCTCAAGAAACATTTCCCAAAGAACATTAAAGAAGAAATTAATTTCAAAGGCTAATGAGCTTAGCTCATATGCACAGAATTACAACCATCAGTTCTACCTAACAAGAAAGGAAATTAAAGGCCCTTTACTTAAGCATCTATAAGAGAAACACATTTTAACCTCATTGAGGAATAATTATTTACGTATAACTGCATATATTTAAAATGTGCATCATGATTATTTGATATATGTATACATTGTGGAACAATGACCAAGATCAAGATAATTCATCCAATCATCCTATATAGTTAACCACTCTTTCTTTCTTTTTTCCTTTCTTTCTTCTTTTTATTGCAATAATGTTAAAGATTAATGCTCAGAAAATTTCAAGTATGTAAGAGAGACATTTTTAGTTAAATCAGTAGGAAAATTCATATTCTTATCAATATCTACCATAGCTTGATAGCATTAAACAAAGCTTCTTTTGGCACAACAGCAATTGTTACTTGAAACTATCTCTCACATTAACTGAAATAAAAACTATGATACCATAAAATTTATCATCATTTTAAATCTATCTGAACCAGAGAATAGACTAGTTGTGTCCAATACCTACACCATCTTTGCTATATTCATGTAGTTAAATTCATAAAATACTTTGTATGAGTCCACATTGGTCTGGGGTTATATTCAGGACAGGAAATGTATTGATCTGCAAAGTATTCCTTCCATCCACATCTTTGTCTTGATCATTTTTGTTCCATCAAAGTTTGTTGTTGTTATTGAGTTGCTAAGTTGTGTTTAATTCTTTGCAAATCCCACGGGCTGCAGCACACTAGGCTTCACTGTCCTTCACCATCTCCCAGAGCTGGCTCAGACTCATGTCCATTGAGTCAGTGATGCCATCCAGCCATCTTGTCCTCTATTGTTCCCTTCTCCTCCTCCCTTCAATCTTTCCCAGCATCAGGGTCTTTTCTAATAAGTTGGCTCTTTGCATCAGGTGACCAAAATATTGGAGCTTCAGCCTTAGCCTCAGCTCTTCTAATGAATATTCAGAACTGATTTCCTTTAGGATTGACTGCTTTAACCTCCTTGCTGTCCAAGGAACTCTCAAGAGTCTTCACTAATACCACAGTTCAAAAGCATCAGTTCTTCAGCACTCAGTCTTCCCTATGGTACAACTCACATCCATACATGACTACTGGAAAAACCATAGCTTATCAAAGTTTATTTAGTGCAAATGTGTGTGTGTGTGTGTGTGTGTGTGTGTGTGTGTGTGTGTGTGTGTGTCTACATACAGCCAGTACTTGTTTAAAAAAAATTTTAAGAATATTTTGAAATTTGAAGTCATGTGTTGGTTATGTGAGTGGACAGTATTCCTCTGGAAATAAAATACTCTACTCACATTTAACCTTGTGAAAAACTGAACAGCTATGTATATTTCATCCAGGTAATTAAAAATTGCAGGGCACACAGATTGACACTGAAATAATCAGAAATTTATTTTAAAGGTTACAGCTTTTTTGTTTGTTTGTTTCTAGATAGATGTTTTATTGAATGAAAGTTCTTAAGACTCTCAAAACCTAAGAAGTAAACTTATATTTTGATGGTTAACCTGTATTTTCTATGCTAAAAGATAATTTATATTTTCAGGTTTATATAATTGCTAACTTTTCTCTTACCACTCTTAACCATTAAAATTAAAGAAATACAAAATAAATATTACACTTAATAGCTGGTAAGTTATAATAACTAGCATATTATTTTAGTATTTTGCTACAGTTTAATAATATTCTTTGATTTTAAAAATATATTTAAAAGTGTTTTTTTTAATATTATTTTTACTTTGCCTTCAAAACAAGACAATACATATAAGCCGATGTGTCTTGAATGGAACATATATGGACTTCAGCTGCAAGAACTGAGGATAGGGCAAAGTGAGACTGCTTCAACAGAAGCTGCCAAAATGTCAGCCAAGCAATGCAAATCTGGAAGAAGAAAAGCCCAGAACAAATGGGGCTAACAAGAGTGAGGTGAACTGCAGGTCTGGATAGGGGCACCAGGCTCAGGAGAGCCCTTGTCCTACAGGGAAGAAAGAATACAAAAGCTGAGAAAATTAGTAGGACTGAAGGTTCAGGCAGCATTCAGCCCTGGCATGTGAATTATAGGTTCTAAATATAGCAAGACAAACATTGCAATTTTCCAGCTAGGGAGGCTCAGGTTTTGGATATACCTCCTGCCCTGACTCTGGAACATAGCAGAATTGAATTTATACGTGGAATTTCTTCATATCTACTGCTGGGAAGGACTGGAAACGATGGGAAGGACTGGAAATGACAAGAACAAAGTGATGAGGTGAGACATATACATTAGAGCCAATAATACATTTCAGCAGGAAAATAAAAAAAAAAGAACAAGATTTGAGACATTGCATGCAATTGAGAGAGGCCCCTGAATTAGGGAGGAACCAAATTAGGACTTCACAGATTCTTCTTTTCCCTATCTTTTACCCACTTTTGGTCAAGCAATCTTTAAATTCTAGCCACTATGAACAAAGTACTGAATTTTTAAAAGAAGAACACTTAAAATATTGCCAAGATATTCTTGTGGTCTAGCAAATATAAATCTGTTAGGCATATGTCAGAGATTGGGTAAATTGAATATAATTGGTATCAAATTTTGAGGCATGGCTCAGAATGCAGGAGACCTGGGCTCTGTCCTTGGATTGGGAAGATCCCCTGGAGAAGGGAATGGCTACTCACTCCAGTATTCTTGCCTGGAATATTCCATGACAGAGGAGCCCGCCAAGCTACTACGGAGTTGCAAAGAGTTGGACACAACTGAGTGACTAACACTTCACTTCACTCTAAGGCAAGACATTAGCTCTACTAGGATACCTCAACATGATTTTCCATAGAAGGTGAAATATAAGGTAAAGTTTGAAGTTTGAGAAGAAATATGAGGGGAGATGTTGGCAGTAGAAGAGGGAGAAGAAGTATAATATCATATTAAAGCCTGAGAAGGTGTTATAAGAGGAAACAAGAATAAACACAGATCACCTGTTACTACAGACAGAAACACACAACATTTACAGCTATGGACATTTAAAAACATATTATTGTTTTATCTTGGTAAATGTTTATTTAAAAGATTATATGACTTCTAAGATTCATAAGATTATGTGACTTCTTTTTCCAGTTGTCATGTATGGATGTGAGAGTTGGACTATAAAGAAAGCTGAGCACTGAAGAATTAATGCTTTTGAACTGTGGTGTTGGAGAAGACTCTGGAGAGTCCCTTGGACAGCAAGGAGATCCAACCAGTCCATCTAAAGAAAATCAATCCTGACTATTCACTGGAAGGACTGATGCTGAAGATGAAACTCCAATACTTTGGCCACCTGATGCAAAGAACTGACTCATTTAAGACCCTGATGCTGGGAAAGATTGAGGGCAGGAGAAGGGGACGACAGAGAATGAGATGGTTGTATGGCATTACCAGCTCAATGGACATGAGTTTGAGTAAAGTCTTGGAGTTGATGATGGACAGGGAGGTCTGGTGTGCTGCAGTCCATGGGGTCACAAAGAGTTGGACATGACTGGGTGACTGAACTGAACTGAACTGATGACTTCTATTCAACAAACTTGAATAAAGCTTAGATTAAAACTTATATCCCCTAGCTTCACCCCTGACCACAACTCTCATGAAGCCTGTAATCCAGATTAGTCAGCTACAACTCTGCTGTAGGAGGTTACCTTGAAGAAAAAATTTTAAGATCTGAGAGTGGCAATTGTTTTCATCCTTCCAGGTTTCCTCTCTCAATAATTCCTCTAGAGAGCAGAACTTTCTACTGGCAGGAGATCAAACCAGGCAATCCTAAAGGAAAACAGTCCTAAATATTCACTAGAAGGACTGATGCTGAAGTTGAAGCTCCAATTCTTTGGCCACCAGATGCAAAGAACTGACTGATTAGAAAAGACCTTGATGCTGGGCAAGATTGAAGGCAGCAGGAGAAGGGGATGACAGATGATATGATGGTTGGATGGCTTCACCGACTCAATGGACATAGTTTGAGCAACTCACCATCCAGGAGTTGGTGGTGGACAGGGAAGCCTGGCATGCTGCAGTCCATGGAGTCACAAAAATCAGACACAACTGAGCAACTGAACTGAACTGAAACCACCGTAAATTCATAGGCCATCACAGACAGCTTAAAGAATACTTACTAATGGACTGATGCCCTTTTGTCATGTTGTCAGGTTACATGTACATGTATACATATGTTATATATGTGTATAGGGCTTCCCTGGTGGCTCAGAGGTTAAAGCATCTGCCCACAATGCGGGCGACCTGGGTTCGATTCCTGGGTCGGGAAGATCCCCTGGAGAAGGAAGTGGCAACCCACTCCAGTATTCGTGCCTGGAAAGTCCCATGGATGGAGGAGCCTGGTGGACTACAGTACTAATGGACTGATGCCCTTTGTCATGTTGTCAGGTTGCATGTACATGTATACATGTGCTTTAAATATATATATGCTAGTTAACACTGCTCATTACAAAAATGACCCCTGATTAGTAAATTGCTCTGGACCAGAAAAAACTGTAAATGAACTGTAACTTCTTGATGGAATTGCCTTAGTTAGCTTCCCTAGGTTCAGACACCCTTATAACAACACTTTGCAGGGATCCTGGATGTTATGCCTATGTTACAAAATATATCATCTCCTATAAGGCATGAAGCTTCTAAGCAGAGGCGTTTAAATCAGGGCAGCTTCCACCTGTGCCCAGTGTGGATCCCATATCTTTGAACAGGAATTCTCATCTGAGGAAAAGATACCTCCCTGGGAGCTGTGTGAACTTCTGTAGGGACTACTAAACTAATGCAGGAACTCCCACTGAGAAGAACAAGGAATGTCTAGCACTGCCCTGCTGGGAGGCTGTGATTTCTGTCCAGAGTAGACTCAAGACAAGTATCTTGGGTATCTGAATATTTAATCAAGCCCTAAGGACCCCTGGTATAAATTGCAGACACACATTTTGTAAATGTCAGGGTACAAGGGTTCTTCTGTGCCCTGACATGGAGGTTATTTCTCTCCATCTCTTCTAGACTTAAAATGAGTGCTCAAACTCTCTAGAGGTTATAACAAAGATCCAGTCATTCTCTCTTATTAAAGAATAATCTTAAGTGTCCGAGTCTCTTTGCAACATACTCAAATGCCTTTTATTTTTATCTCCAAATTTTTAGTGTGTCCCTATACGACACATGGAATACTTACTGGGCTTACTGGTTTCAAGAAATTAACCTGGAAATTATCGTGTCATTCCATGATAATTATACAATCCAAAATCTAATAGCAAACATGAATTACAGGGTTTAAAGATGTGTAAGACAAAAATTATAAAACAAAATACTTAATTATCTCTGTTGAAAATAGGGAAGAGAGTACTCCTTTCACTTTCTTCCGAGAAAAAAACTTATTTTCATGTTACTTTTCTGTCTCTGAACTATGTGTCAAATTTTTAGAAGCAAATAAGACTCTTGCCAGCTTTATGACCCAGGAATTTCCTTCCCAAGGACCTGGGAAGAATCTCTTGGAACTGTAAAATCAGAGGAGATAACACCTTTATCTTCCAGCTTCTGTGAGAGGAAGGAGCTTAACTACAGTGGGTGACTTGCTCCAGGTTGCAAAACTACCACCTGTCTAAAGAGAGGAGAAATTTACTTTTCCTTTATATAAAACCAATTAACTAACACCCGTACTAAGACATTTCAATCATGTCTGACTCTTTGAGACTCTATGGACTATAGCCAGCTGTTCTCCTTTGTCCATAGGATTCTCCAGGCAAGAATACTGAAGTGGATTGCTCTGCCCTTCTCCAGGGGAGTTTCCAGGTCCAGGGATTGAACTGGCGTCTCCTGCAACTTCTGCATTGGCAGGTGGGTTCTTTACCACTAGCACCACCTGGGAAGCTCTTTGGTCACCCAAATCATCAGGCAAATTTAGGGTAAACAATGTGTTAAAAATGGCACTGTTAACCCTCTATCTTGGAATCTAATCATTGTTTCTCCTGAAAACATGTACATAATGGGCACCAATTTGGCTTTATAAAAAGGTGAGATTTCCTTGTCTCTGTATTCTCTTAGTGAATTACTGTGATAAATGTCTATTCTCATTTAATTCCTATGCAATAATTAGTGTTTTCTTTCTTTAGTACTTTCATGGAGTGGTTTTCTGAGCTAAAATATTTTGTTTTCAGTTATATCTCCCCAACAAGCAATGTATCATTTTTCATTTTGCCCAAGCTACAAATTATTTGGTTAACTTTTGTATCATAGAATATCCTATTTCATTATCCAAGCATCTAGATATTACTGTCATTTCTACCAAATTTCAAACAGTGACTGGCAGTGATACTAATTCAAAGGAGGAAAAAATGAGACATAACCACCATGTATTTTTAAAAACCACCATGTATTTTTTAATTGAACTGTGCTCTCAGATATGAGGTGTTTTTTTTTTTTCATCAAGCTTAGAACCCTTCTAGCGTCAAGTACATGCTAGCAATAAAATTATTCAAAGGTGGGTTGGACAAATGTCATCTGGAACTCTCATAAGCCCAGTTCTCGTGGGAGTTGGAAGTCCATGCTATGGAGATCTTTCTATCTCCACCTTCTACTATTATTGTAAAGAAAAATGTTATCAAAAGAGAACAGCTGGGGAAAAAAAAAAAAAAAAAGGAGAACAGCTGCTGATAAAGACCAAGATCGCTTGTGACAAAATTGTAATCTACTTTACCCAAAGCCTTTTATGTGTCAGGCACTTTGCTGAGCATTTTGTACACATGTCATTTAATCTTCACTACAAACCTGAGAAGTATGTATAATGGGCACCATTTTATAGCAGGGAAATTTATACACACACATCTAGTAAATTGTGATTGACCATCAGGTGGTTTTGTGGGCTATTATGCCATGCCATCTCTCAGCCAGAAAACTGCATGGATTCTAAGAACTAAAGTGAACAAAATCAAAATGATTCATTTTGTTACTTTTTATAAGTCAAATAAGTTGAACTTAATGGGAAATCATAGAAGCATGTGGAATATATTAACTTCTTTCAACATCAACATATTCCCAAAGGCTTTTAACTTTCCAGAGCTGATAAAATGAATAAACAACTCAGGAGTTTCTAAAATGGTATTCTAAGGAAAATGAGTGTCTTCTTTTAAAAAGCTGTGCTACTTAAAAATTTTAAAGGTATATTACAGTATTTTATTGTTCAGTTCAGTTCAGTTCAGTTCAGTCGCTCAGTCATGTCTGACTCTTTGCGACCCCATGAATTGCAGCACACCAGGCCTCCCTGTCTGTCACAAACTCCCAGAGTTTACACAAACACATGTCCATCAAGTCAGTGATGCCATCCAGCCATCTCATCCTCTGTCATCCCCTTCGTCTCCTGCCCCCAATCCCTCCCAGCATCAGGGTCTTTTCCAATGAGTTAACTCTTTGCATGACGTGGCCAAAGTATTGGAGTTTCAGCTTCAGCATCAGTCCTTCCAATGAGCACCCAGGACTGATGTGCTTTAGGATAGACTGGTTGGATCTCCTTGCAGTCCAAGGGACTCTCAAGAGTCTTCTCCAACACCACAGTTCAAAAGGAATTGTTATTGTATAATAATTCTGTTGTTTAAGACATTAATAGCAAAACTTCAAGGCCATGGTGTCCCAAGATTTTCTGTTAAACTTCCCTATGCAACCTTTATTATTGTGCCTCCAGTCATCTCCCCTGCTTTTCTCCTGGTTTCCCTTTCTTTAGGCAACAAAGGAAAATGTTCATATCAGCACCTGCTTGGCTGATACACGTGTACACCATCTAAATTCTTTTTGGCCCTTATCAGCCTGCTATTCAAGTGTCATCAGTTTCTTTGTTCATCTTCAGCTTTTCATTTTTCCAAATTCTACTTATGGCCATCTCATATCCTCATTACACTCCAACTTACTACAGATGTGTCTCCTCTCCTGAGACATTTATCATCTAAGACTTGCAGAAAATCTTTGAAGAGTGTGTCTCTTCTATGTCCTCCCTTTCTGCCCACATCCTATTTTTGTGGGCTTACTCTGAGAATTCTCCTCCAGCCAAAGACTTATCACTGTAGTCTGAGAGTAGGAAAAATAATCCACTCTGCTCAGGTAGATCCAAACTTTTCTGCCTTACACATGACATTTTTTAAGTTGGATTTAATCTCAATTTTGGTGCCATCATTTCTTTGTTATGATTACCCATCTCCAAATCAATGGGTGGTATAACTTACTTTATCTGGTAGGAAGGTTCTCATAGTGAGAAAGAGAAAATAATTATGATAAAGAAGAGGGAGTAGCAGCACATCATTTAATAATTCAAAATACTATGTTACAAAGACATTCTAGGTCTCTCTTTAAAAAAAAAAAAAAAAGACAATTGACCCTCTACCCTTTTCTACTGCCCTCCCATTCCTTTTCCTGATAAACTCAAGTGTTATAGAGAATTATTTCTTTTTCCTTACCAACTCCAATTCAGTTCAAATACCCAAAGCTTATAAGATATAGCAGAGAGGTCCAAGAGACAGGACAGACCTCCTAGTTCTAATTAGCCATAAGTCACAAAGGTCCTTTGAGTCTAATGGACATCACTAGCAATCCCCAGCACACCTAATTCTTCTCTGATTCCAGACACAAGGAAGATATACTTGTTTGTACCTAGAGAAATAGTCATAGACAAGTGACTCATCTTGGTCAAGAAAACATGATTGAAAGATATATGTCATCACTAACTTGGACTCTTTTAACATTCAATCCCCATTCTTGACACTGGGCTCCAGTCTTGGAGCATCCTCAAGCCTCATGCTGAGATGTCATAAATTGTTGGTGTTTCCCTCTGCCTGTATTGTCAAGTGGTTAAATGAGCAGAATCTTCTGCCTTTTTGTTTAAGGTTGGCTAACTTTTATGTATTTCAATTCCTATTTCATTATGAATAGATCTGGAAATTACTCTCTTTACTGCCTATAACACACTGTATGTGTGGTAAGAATATACAATATACTTTTATTAATTTTAGGCCTCTGGAGTTTTACTATTAACCTTGGCATGACTAACCAATCAGGACATTTCAAATACTCTAAAGGAATATTATTTTACATAAAATATATTACTAGAATGTGGAAATTTAGTCCAAATAAATAGATCAATTTTCCAGTGTGGGGGTATAAAATGGACTATAATAATCAAGTTAATATGACTCCTAGTCCCCTCCTTTCAAATTTGAACATGTTTTTCTCTTCTCCCTGCCTCCCCCCAAAATTCCTCACCTAATCAGTTAATTCCCCAACACTTACTAACTGCCTATTTAATAAACTCAGGTATCCCCACTTCTGCACTGAAGCTGACAATTATGAACTTTGTAACGAGACAAGATGGATGATCCAGTAAGGTCTCGATTTTGGGTAGCTTAAACCTAAACAGGAGAAGAAGTTAATTCTCAGATCAAGATTGCTGTCTTTGCAACTGTAGCTGCAGATAACACCCAAAGTTATACCCAAAGGTCAATCCTGGGCAATACATCTCTTCACAGGACACATACTCTTCATTTTTGGCTCAACTAATAGCTACTACTTTTCTCAGTCTCCTTTGCTGATTCCTTCTCTTCTCTGAGATCTCTGAATGTTGCAAAATCTCTTCTCTATCCAGTATCATGTCTATAAAGACCAACTCTTATCTACTTGCATGTCACAGTTAATACCTTCTGCCTAAATCACTTCCCTGAATTCCACATTTATTAATGCAAATGCCAATTCAGCATCTTCACTTGGAAGTCTAATAGATAACTCCAGACCAACATGCCACAATTGAACCATTGACCTCCCACATTTACATAACAAAATCTGCTACATACATACATTCCCAAAACCTCTCCAGTTTCAGTAAAGGCAACTCTAACCTTTTGCCCCTTGTGTAATTGATCCCCTTTCTTTGCTCTCATTTTTTCAATCCTGTTGTTATTTCCTAGCATATTGTGCAATTTAATTATTTATCATGTACAATGCTCACTTTCTGTATCTGCTAAGGGAAAGTAAGAGTCATGGAGATTCTTGTTTAATGTTTCTGCTTTGCTGCATAAACATTAAAGTATCCCAAGGGTCTAAGTGAGTGACTTTTATGTTGAGCATTCATGTATTAGGAGACATTTATTTTTAACTGATATATAAATTGCTGTTTCTAAAATAGAAAAATAAGGGCTAGTTATTTTTTCTTAAATATATATAAAATATATAAAATGTCAATGCTCCTTTCCCCTTCATCCAAAATTGAAGTAAGAATAGGTTAACAGCAAGAAACGCACCTGTGAAGAATTTCTAGCCTCTTTAGAAGCTATAGTGCTTAAACAATAATCAGAAAATCTCTATATCAACAAATGGTACAACTGCTACATTTCCAAATAAATGTACAGTGTCAATTTTACTCATCTCTGACATTGATATTATTTCTCACATTTTGGTGTATTAAAATTGCCACTTTATAAGGTCCAAAATCAGCAAAGATTATTTATAGTCTCATATTTTCAATCTGTCTTTTAATATTTTGTTTTTCCTAACTTCATAAAAAGTCTATTTTTAATAGCTTTATTGAAGTATAATTCATATTCTGTAAAATTCATCTAATTTAAGTGTACAATTCAGTAGTTTCTATCATATTCAGAGTTGTGCAGTCACCACGATTATCTAATTTTAGGTCATTTTCATCATCCCCAAAAAGAAACTCAATTCCATTAGAAGTAACTCTTCATATTCCCATCACAGTCCCAAGTGTAATAAGGAAGAACAAATCTCACTCTATATTGGATCTTTTTGTTTTACTTCAACCTTTGTACTCTACTGTTTTTGCTGTAAGTTAATCACTAAAGGGATGTTGCCTATAGCCTAAAGAATACATAATGGCCATCCCCAAGAACCCTGCCTCTCATGCCTGAGCAATAAGTTATGAAATATCTTTGTTTGGGTTACATAAAACATCTTGACCAGGCCCACCTACAAATGGTTGCAAGAAAGAAGAAATTAACACATCCCTTCCAGAGTCTGTCTGGCATCAAGACATTTACAACAACTTATCTCTGTTTTACTTTACCCCTTCTCCTCTCACCCCTCCTGTTCTATAAAAGAAACTAGCATTCAAATCCAGTCAAGATGGTTCTTTAGGACACTAGTCCACAATCTTATCTGTCTGCTGACTTTTCAAATAAAATCTCTATTTCTTTCCCCAACATTTTGTTTCTAGATTTAAGTCCTGTTATGCAGTGAGTCATGTGAGCTTTGATTCAATAACACAGACAACCACTAAAAATTATCTATCTGTAAAGATTTACCTAGTCTGGAACAATCATATAAATGTAATTACACAATGTGACTGGTTTCTATCACAGCATAATATTTTCAAGGATTATTTATAGTATAGCATGTATCTGTACATCATTCATTTTCACTGCTGAATAATTCATTGTATGGATATAGTACACACTTTATGCAGTCATCAGCTGATGGACATTTGGGTTGTTTCCACTTGTTGAATGTTGTAAATAATGCTGCTATGAACATATGTTTCTATTTCTTTAAGGTATATCCCTAGGAATCTATAATTGCTGAGTCAATATAGTCTTGATATTTTGAGGAATTGCTAAATTTGTTTTCTGAAGTAGATGCATCATTTTACATTGAAAAAGACTTTTTTTCTTTTTTACATTTTAAGATTAGAATTGTGTAAGTTATTGTTTGCTGAAAGGGAAAGTTTAAATTATCTCAAATGTTGGGTGATTCTTAATTATACAGGACTTTAAAATTCTTAAACCTTCTTTTTTTCTTTTAAATTTAGAGAAGAAAATTGAGAGAATAGTAAGATAAACACATAAACTCTTCACCTAAAATTACCTATTGTTAACATTCTGTCACTTTTATTTTTCTCTACACATGTTCACATATGTGTACATACTTCTTCCTGGACAGTTTGAAAATAATTTACAAACTGTGGCATTTCATATCTAAACATTATATATAATCAGATGAAAAGAACATTTTTCTGCACAACCACAATATCACCATTGCACCCAAGAATGAAATAATTATGCCTGTGCTCAATAGTGTCCAATTCTTTGCAGCCCCATGAAGTGTAGCCCACCAGGATCTTCCATCCATGCAATTTTCCAGGCAAGAATACGGAGTGGATTGCCATTTCCTTCTCCAGGAGATCTTGCTGATCCAGGGATTGAACCTTGTCTCTTCTGTCTCCTGCATCAGCAGGCAGTTTCTTTACCAATAGCACCACCTGGGTATATTATTAAAACATATAAAATAATATGAAATATTGTCCACAATAATTTGGCCACCTAATGTGAAGCATCAACTCATTGGAAAAGACCCTGATGCTGGGAAAGATTGAAGGCAAAAGGTGAGAGGGGAAGCAGGGGATGAGGTAGTTAGATAGCATTACCAATTCAGTTCAGTTCAGTTCAGTCACTAAGCCGTGTTCGACTCTTTGTGACCCCATGGACTGCAGCATGCCAGGCCTCCCTGTCCATCACCAGCTCCTGGATATGGAGTTACTCAACTCACGTCCATTGAGTTGATGATGCCATTAAACCATCTCATCCTCTGCCATCCCCTTCTCCTCCTGCCCTCAATCTTTCCCAGCATCAGGGACTTTTCCAATGAGTCAGTTCTTTGTATCATGTGGCCAAAGTATTGGAGTTTCAGCTTCAACATCAGTCCTTCCAATGACTATTCAGGACCGAGTTCCATCAGGATGGACTGCTTGTATCTCCTTTGCAGTCCAAGGGACTCTCAAAAGTCTTCTCTAACACCGCAGTTCAAAAGTATCAATTCTTAGGTGCTTAGCTTTCTTTATAGTTCAACTCTCACATCTATACATGACTACTGGAAAAACCATAGCTTTGACTAGATAGACCTTTGTTGGCAAAGTAATATCTTTGCTTTTTAATATGCTGTCTAGGTTGGTCATAACTTTTCTTCCAAGGAGCAAGCATCTTTTAATTTCATGGCTGCAGTTATCATCTGCAGTGATTTTGGAGCCCCCAAAAATAAAGTCTGCCAATGTTTCCACTGTTTCCCCATCTATTTGCCATGAAGATATGGGACCAAATGCCATGATCTTAGTGTTCTGAATGTTGAGCTTTAAGCCAACTTTTTCACTCTCCTCTTTCACTTTCATCAAGAGGCCCTTTAGTTCTTCACTTTCTGCCATAAGGGTGGTGTCATCTGCATATCTGAGGTTATTGATATTTCTCCTGGCAATCTTGATTCCAGCTTGTGCTTCATGTAGCCCAGCGTTTCTCATGATGTACTTTGCATATAAGGTAAAGAAGCAGGGTAACAATATACAGCCTTGATGTACTTCTTTCCTGATTTGGAACCAGTCGTTTGTTCCATGTCCAATTCTCACTGTGTTTATTGACCTGCATGAAGATTTCTCAGGAGGTAGGTCAGGTGGTCTGGTATTCCCATTCTTTAAGAATTTTCCAGGTTTGTTGTGATCCACATAGTCAGTGGTTTTGGCATAGCCAGTAAATCAGAAGTAGATGTTTTTCTGGAACTCCTCACTTTTTCAATGATTCAGTGGATGTTGGCTATTTGATCTCTGGTCCCTCTGCCTTTTGTAAATCCAGCTTGAACACTTAGAATTTCACAGTTCATGTACTGCTGAAGCCTGACTTGGAGAATTTTGAGCATTACTTTGCTATCATGTTTGATGAGTGCAATTCAAGGAACATGAATTTGAGCAAGCTCCAAGATACTGGAGGACAGAGGAACCTGTTGTGCTGCAGTCTACAGGTTGTAAAGAATCAGAAACAACTTAGTAACTGAACAACAACAACAACAAAATCATCCACAAAAGTATAATAACAAAAGAAGATAATATTGTTTATCTCAGAAACTGTCTCAGAATATATGTTGACAACAGGCAAGGAAAAGTAAAATAGTCAAGAGATGACATGAAGGAACTTTCTAAAACTCAGCAGCACCCAGTGAATCCTCCCAGGTAAGAAGGCCTTTCTGTGTCCCCCATTTCTTTTTTATAGAAAAAATATTTCAGCTTTCCCTGAGTTCCAAAGGGCAGATTTAAACAGTTATTAATTGGGGGAGTAAGGGAATGCATAGAGAAACAATAGTGCAGTTCTGGGGGCCTCATCCAGGCTCCTCCTGCCAGAATATACAAAACAATCTGGTACATATCTATGAGTTCTACACGAACTAAGGATCCATCCAGGTGGAGGATGGTAACTTCAGGCTGAGGAGAAGCACATGGACACCAGACAGATTAGAACCAGAGGTTGATGTTTGGGATTCTTGGAACATCACTTTGCTACCTCATGATGAACTACTCAGAAGAGGGTTACACACCCTGAAGCCCTCTTTGCAAAATTTGCCTATTAAATGATTCTTCCCTGAAACCCAACAGGGAGTTCAGGCTATTTGAGCATAAGCTGCCCCAGACTCCTTACTGGCACCTTAAAATAAGCACTGCACTTTCCTCCACTGCAAATCAGTCAGTAGATTGGCTTTACTGTACTTAGGCAAGAATATACAAGTTTGGTTTGGTAACACTATTGTTTTACCTGTATTCTTTTTTTTTTTCTTAAAGAAAAAAAATATATATATACAAATCAAAACACTAACATTTGTTAATGTGAATTGTACATATATATGCCTATTTTCTTAGATTTAATAGTATACATTGAAATGTTTCTTCAATTTAAAAAAAAAAGGACAGTTCTCTGAGTAATTGAAGTTTACATTGCCCTGGATGAAAAAATTTCTGATGATGGTAACATGAAATTATTATCATTTTGTTAATGAACAATGGTTTAGAATTTGATGTGGTTCAACCTTCTATATTTATATTACTATACTTATATTATATTAGTCTATTACAATTATATGTATGTAATAGCATATTTATAAAACCATTACGTGATGCTTATTGATATATGAAGCAATATCTGTCAGCTTGATTTTTGTGACCACAAGACATTGATAAAACTCTTGAAGATCAGATTGTATTGCAAGACTATAAAAAATTAAAGTTAGTTGCTCAGTTGTGTCCAACTCTTTGCAACCCCATGGGCTGTAGCCCACTAGGCTCCTCTGTCCATGGAGTTCTCCAGGCAAGAATACTAGAGTGGGTTGTCATTCCCTTCTCCAGAGGATCTTCCCAAACCAGGAATCAAACATGGGTCTCCTGTATTGCAGGCAGATTCTTTACCATCTGAGCCACCAAGACTTTATAATAAAAGGCAAATGGCATATGCTACTGAATTTCCAAATGATAATACAATGGCAAATACTGAGCAGCACAATTGCTAAGCCTCTTGGAGGAGATTTTTTGGAGTAAATGCCGCAGAGATAGGATTAGTGAGTTAGACAGGATTAGGGCTTCCCTGGTGGCTCAGACAGTAAAGAATCTGCCTGCAATGCAGGAGACCTGAGTTTGATCCCCTGGGGGAGGATATGGCAACCCACTCCAGTATTCTTTTCTGGAGAATCCCCATGGACAAATCAGCCTGGTGGGCCACCAGACATGACAGAGTAACTAGGCACACACATGTGGGCCCCCACTGTCCCATATACACTGGGGTGACTCACAGCAATATAACAGTGCTGAATGGTAGACACTGAAAGAGAAACTCTGGTCCTGGACTGTGTGTTTTTTGTGCTTTATGATGAAGAGTTTCAGTATCCCCACTGTGTGATCAGAGGCCATGATACAACACTGCTATAATGTGGCCCCATCTCTACTGGCCAGCTCAGCACACATGCTCAGCTGAGCACCAGTAGGATCCCGGGTAGACTTCAAGCTTTCTGGCCAACTTGACTGTTCCATGGACTTGGCTGTAGCTAGTTTCCTTGGAGTTGTGAAGAATGTCAACTTCTTTTCTGGGGCACCAACCTGTACAGGTATTGTTTTCAGTAAATTAATCCTTTCATCACAAATGCTAAAGAAATAATTTTCCTCTACAGAAAATAAAATAGAAAAGGAGTAAATTCCCTAAAAGATAAAAATAAATATATACATCTGGTGGAGAGACTACTACATTAAGAATTATATGAAATATGTGAATACTTAAGAGGTTGTGAAATATAATGAGAAAAGCTTTGGAGGTTAGGTATGGAGACAAGGATTACAGTCCTTATGCTTTCACTGTTTACTTCGGTGGTCTCTGGCAAGTCACTAACATTTTTGAATCTCCTAATTTATAATTAAACATTGATCTAAAAATAAATGTCTAAATTTTATTTTATCTGAAAATAGAATGACTATTGAAACTCTTTGGACTAATGCCTGTTTCTTAGAGTTCTGAATGACCAATTTATTAACTTGGATTCTAACAAGAAGAAAGTCTTAATTTGAAGTTTTCTGACTTGCAGTCAAGAATCTCACTATTTGAAAAGAATTCCAGACATTTTATTCCATTCTGTTAAATCACTAAGTCACTCACAATCTTTCAACATGTCCTGGTATGATATAGATTAGATATTGGAGGTTTTTCATGGCAAGCAGGAAAAGGGTTTCCTTTAAGTATTTTTACTTCTAAATCTCATTCTGATTTCCATTGCTGTTATTTTTTATATTCTACTCTATAATAGTTCTTATTAAGGAACATATATATATATGCACATACACACATATAGCACTGATTGAGTGATCTTGGATTTTGTTTTTTACTTTTTCTGTATTAACCAATACTTTTCAACTAGATTTTCAATGGTTACTGAGAGTTTTATCTCCTCTTTTAAATTACATAACTTTGTGATATTTATAACTGGAAAAGTACTGCCATAATCAGTATTTTCAAAGAGGAAACTAAGGTATGCAACTTTGTAAGATTTTCTAAATACTTTGTTCAGTGCTTGAAGAATTGAGGGGAACCATCAGAATATCATGGATAAGTTCTTAATTTAGCCTTTTCACTAATTTCATCCCTGACTCATTCTATCCCCCAAACCTGCCATTCCACTAATATTTTATGGTAAAACTATAATAGAAATAAATAAAAAGAATGCAAAAGTAGCTTACATTTTATCAGACGTTACATTTAACATCTCTGTATATAATTATATTTCATCTTCTTAGCAAATGTAGTATAAAAAATGGAACTCAAGCAAGTCATAAGCTTTACCCTAGAACTCATAGTTAATATATTATAGACTCGGACTGGAATTCTGATCTTTAGAGTCTCGACTGTGTGAGCGGATAGCATTAGCTCTTTCGGCAGGTAATAGGATTGTCTTCCATGTCATTGACTGTCTCCCTACTGCTTGAAGTCCTATTCTGGAAATAAAGTAGCAAAGACTGTATAGGGAAAGGCTCTCCTTAGATCTAAATGGATAAAAGGAGCCATTCTGAGGTTTCCTGGGGCCTCTAGGCTTGGATCTCACCTTCCCTTTAATAGATCATTAGTAGTACACCAAGACACACACAAGAAGTTTAGGCCCTCCCTAAATATTGTTCTGAACCCCTCTGGAGTACATGTGGAACCTAGGAAAATGTATAACACCTACTAAATTATTGACAAATGCTAACATTATCACTATTGTCCATATCACTCCACACTTCTCTGTATATCACCTCTGCCCTCCATGTTCCATTTAATGTGCTGCTCTTCTGCCCAGTTCACTCTACTCCATACTGCTAAATGATGCCCTTTCTTTATATTCCTCAGCACATATCTAACATAAAGACAAGGGTTCAAGAAATGTGATGATGTTTCCTATAATGGAACCATGGCGCAGGGAAATAAATTAAAACCTGAATATCTTTTTCAAGATATTGCCCGAGCTAATATTTCCTCCTCTGCCATATTATCTTCTTGGCAAGCCCTCTCTTTGGCCTTGTGTTAAGTTATTGATATTTTCTCATCTTTCCAAAGTAGCCTCCCCCTGTCTGCTCCTCTCCATCTTTTAAACTCCATGCTTCAAATCTCAACCTCTGACTCCAACTAAAAGGAGCAAAAATTAAATGTACATCATAATTATCTCTTTATTCACAAAATATAATTCTTTCACACTTTTGTGCGAAGCAGTTAATGTTTAATTGTCACAAAATTTTATTTTCTTGAATAGATATCATTTGACTTTTGTGTAGCCAATC
Organism: Muntiacus reevesi; assembly: GCF_963930625.1. Taxonomy (NCBI): domain Eukaryota; kingdom Metazoa; phylum Chordata; class Mammalia; order Artiodactyla; family Cervidae; genus Muntiacus; species Muntiacus reevesi. The sequence continues at coordinate 3,290,772 of NC_089256.1, read as the reverse complement.
AGACTGTTGGTGTTTTCTAAAAGCAGAAAACTATGAACCTCAGATGCAAATACAATTAGCTAATTCTAGCTGTAGAAATAGTAATAGAAGTTTATTTTCTCTTTCTTCCTCTTCTTTTTTAAGCAATAAAAATCACAGATCCATTTCACAGACAGAACTTACACTCAAATATCCTCCCCTAACCCCAAAGTTCCTGGAAAGAGAATGTTTTTCCCAAGATCAGAGCTAGTTCAGTCTAGACACAGAAGCACAGTGGCAGTGGATAACATTGCTAAGCTTTCCAGATGCAAAGCCAAGGTTCTGGCTTGTCCCAATTATTCTCACTCTTTAAGCAAAACTTAAAGGAAGAAAGCAAGAATTATGACATGTGAGTGAGTTTTCCTTCAGAAGGTGGAGTAGGCATAATTTGCAAATGAAATTTCTATAATAGTCTGATTATTTACAGGTGAACAAAAGGTGAAATCATAATGTCGTTCTGTTCTTATTTGCTCATTTTATTGTTGTGCTGATATAGTCTTTGAAATAAAATGACTTTTTTAGTCTTATAAATTAAAAGTATTTATTCAACCTGCTCTCTTCCCACATCTGTTCTTTTAAAAGCTTCAACTAGCATCAATGGAGACTAAACTCTTTGATGAAATAGAAAAAAAAAATTAAAACTTTATTTCATCAGAGGAGATGAAGAGAGTTAAGTAAAACAATATAAGCCATGCAGATGTAGGATTTTGTAGGTTTACCCTTGAATCGAGGCTTCATTCTGAATAATAGAATGAAAGACTTCCCCTGACCTTTGAAACAACCTCAGATGACCCTGTGTTGGGCAAATATTGAAGTCAATAAGTCCTCCTCTAAGGAAAAGTAGTGGAGTCTGGTTTAGAACATATGCCTCTTCTGCATGAACACAAAGACTGGGGTTCCATACCATTCATTTATCTGCCAAAGCAGTTAAGTTGCTCCATTTCTTATATTTTCTTTTACATAGATGATACCTAACAAAGTAAGTCCATATTTCCAGTGATTTTCCCCTTCAAACGTATGGTTGGATAAATTTAAACAATAAAAGAAATAAAGAAAATCATTTGAGAAGGTCGAGTTAATAGTGGATAAACAATTTCTTCAAATTTCACCCACATTTGTCTTTGTTTTCAGTTTAGTACAGTTCAGTCTCTCAGTCGTGTCTGTCTCTTTGCGACCCCATGAACCACAGCACGCCAGGCCTCCCTGTGCATCACCAACTCCTGGAGTTTACCCAAACTCATGTCCATTGAGTCAGTGATGCCATCCAACCCTCTCATCTGTCGTCCCCTTCTCCTCCTGCCCTCAATCTTTCCCAGGATAAGGGTCTTTTCAAAAGAGCCAGCTATTCACATCAGGTGGCCAAAATATTGGAGTTTCGACTTCGACATCAGTCCTTCCAAGGAACACGCAGGACTGATCTCCTTTAGGATGGACGGGTTGGATCTCCTTGCAGTTCAAGAGACTCTCAAGAGTCTTCTCCAACACCACAGTTCAAAAGCATCAGTTCTTTGGCACTCACCTTTCTTTATCGTCCAGCTCTCACATCCATACATGACTACTGGAAAAACCATAGCCTTGACTAGACGGACCTTTGTTGACAAAGTAATGTCTCTGCTTTTTAATATGCTGTCTAGGTTGGTCATAACTTTTCTTCCAAGGAGTAAGCAACTTTTAATTTCATGGCTGCAATCACTATCTGCAGTAATTTTGGAGCCCCCCAAAATAAAGTCTGCCCCTGTTTCCACTGTTTCCCCATCTATTTGCCATGAAGTGATGGGACTGGATGCCATGATCTTAGTTTTCTGAATGTTGAGCTTTAAGCCAGCTTTTTCACTCTCCTCTTTCACTTTCATCAAGAAGCTTTTTAGTTCTTCTTCACTTTCTGCCATAAGAGTGGTGTCATCTGCGTATCTGAGGTTATTGATATTTCTCCTGGCAATCTTGATTCCATCTTGTGCCTCTTCCAGCCCAGTGTTTCTCATGATGTACTCTTCATATAAGTTAAACAAACAGAATAGCAATATACAGCCTTGATGTACTCCTTTTCCTATTTGGAAACAGTCTGTTGTCCCATGTCCAGGTCTAACTATTGCTTCCTGACCGGCATACAGGTTTCTCAAGCGGTAGGTCACATGGTCTGGTATTCCCATCTCTTTAAGAATTTTCTACAGTTTATTGTGATCCACACAGTCAAAGGATTTGGCAGAGTCAATAAAGCAGAAATAGATGTCTTTCTGGCACTCTCTTGCTTTTTCAATGATCCAGCGGATGTTGGCAATTTAACCTCTGGTTCCTCTGTCTTTTCTAAAACCAGCTAGAACATCTGGAAGTTCACAGTTCATGTATTGCTGAAGTCTGACTTGGAGAATTTTCAGCATTACTTTACTAGTGTGTGATGAGATGAGATGGCTAGATGGCATCAATGACTCAATGAACATGGGTTTGGGTAGACTCCAGGAGTTGGTGATGGACAGGGAGGCCTGACGTGCTGTGATTCATGGGGTCACAAACAGTTGGACATGACTGAGCTACTGAACTTAACTATCGTGTGAGATGAGTACAATTGTGTGGTAGTTTGAACATTCTTTGGCATTGCCTTTCTTTGGAATTGGAATGAAAACTGACCTTTTCCAGTCCTGTGGCCACTGCTAGGTTTTCCAAATTTGCTGGCATATTGAGTGCAGCACTTTCACAGCATCATCTTTTAGGATTTGAAATAGCTCAACTGGAGTTCCATCACCTCCACCAGCTTTGTTCATAGTGATGCTTCCTAAGGCCCACTTGACTTCACATTCCAGGATGTCTGGCTCTAGATGAGTGATCACACCATCGTGATCATCAGTCTTTGTGTAGTTGGACATTATCATTTGACAATGTGAAATTCATCTGTCTCTTCCTTTGTGCAGTTCCCTCCTCATCCCCAAAAGGAGAGCAAAATGTTTTTGCTTTTCAAAGAAACATCTCCCACCCTGCATTGTCAGTCTTGCTCACCCCTGAATAAGGGCAAAGATGTCATTAAACAAGGCATCAAATATTAAACAAACTTGTTTTCTATCTTATCCCAAGCCTATTATGAATCTAAATTCCTGCTTTCTCAATTACAACAGCACACGACTGTATTTCAGAAAGTTCTATAGGCTATATTAAGAGGCAGTTCACTCAGGTGATAGCAATCATATTTGTGTCTGCCCCATACCATTCACTTCACTTTTCATTAAATGTGCATTAACCTAAAACTACCCTAGACTATAAAAGTATAAGAGGATTTTGATAACATAGCATTAAAGTGACAGTGAATCATCAGAAACATAATGTTAGCTTTTCTAGTTCAGTTGCTTTGCCGACTGTAAATATAGACCATTTTTCCATGAAGTTATGGATATTTTCAAAGAGCACAAATGACTTGTCTCACAGCCTGCTCTTAAAATCAGGAAAATGAAAGGAAATTTATACATGGAGTTAACCATATTTTCATTACAAAAGTTAAAACTGGGGAAAATACCTAATTATAGTATTTAATTTGCAGCAGTATTATTTCTTACTACACTGCACTAAACTGCATCCATGAGAATGCTAATGGAGTTATTTATTGACACAACCTTCCTGTAAAGTTGCTCAGGCTTGTTTACTATCCCAAATGTTGCAGTCTTGCTGTGGTTTTAAAAGACAAAAAAAAAAAAGGAAACACCATGTAATTACTGTAATTATATATCTGTGACAGAGTTTCTACTCCAAAACTTTTTCAACAAGCAACAGTGACTCATTTTAAATACCTGAGTATTTCTTCTCTCCTGACTATTATTTTCGTTGTTCTGGAAATTTTATTAAACCAGTTATATGAATGCAATTTAATGAAAAAATAAAAAGTATTCATCATCTTAATATGACCTCTGCTTTTATTTTAGTAGAGTACCTTGCCATGCATGTCTCAAAGCTGCACAACATTTTAACCTGTGTGTAGTTCTTATGGAATGTCAATGCCTTTCCATATTCAGCCTCAGGGGAGAAAACCCCAAACCAAAGAGAATGTCTGAGAATTAATTCCTTTGCTCTTCCAAAGGCATCCTGGGGGTGAATGGAGATTTTCTGATGTTGTGGAAAGGTAAACAATAAAGGAAACTTTTGTAGTAAAATATTTCAAAATTCTAATCTGAGTGAATTTCATGAACTATGTATGGCTTTTGGCTCTAATGATAAAAAACAACATTTATGCAGCTCTCTAGAGATCAGAAAGTGCTCCTGTTGACACATTTTCAGTTGATGAATACAAAATTCTAACAATGTACCAACTGCCATTGTTCTACTCTGCAACTGGGAAACCAAGTCTCCTGTCTTCAAATCCTTTACCCCTAGGAATAGAGTGGGAAGTGAGCAGCACCCTACTAGAAATGGTATCTTCTCCTGCTTCTTTGCACAGTATTACTCCCCAGAAGTTCCTATTGTAGACAACAGATATTCTCAAATCTACCCACGTGTTTTCAAACCATGATGGCAGAATAAGAATTTGGTATGAAATAATTCAATTCTATTATTTTTATGCTACCTCTACCCCTCCACCCCAACACACACACACACACACACACACACACACACACACACAATTTCTTATATACTTAAGTCCTACAGATATTTATTTCAGTACCTATTATTGGAGTTGGAAGAAAGCCCTAGAGTCTTTGATAGATATATCTGACTTCTAATGGTTACCTTTAAATCTACTTCTTTCCAATCTTTTCCCCATAAACTGACATCTAAAAAGTGCTTTTTAGAAAAGCAATATATGTAGTAGCCCAAGTTCACTGGGGGAAAAAATGTACCATGGAGTTCCATCAAGTGTGCAATCCAATTCCAATATTGAACTGTCTGGCTAGAAGAAATTTTGCACTTTTCTTGATTAAAAGAGAGTATGGAATGAAAAAAACAAGGGTATAGTAATATAGCACATTAGTGACTTTTTATGAAATATTTTCAGTCTAATAATCAACAAATAGATTTTTGTGACAGATATAGAATGATAATTGCTTTTCATGTAATAACAGACCCAATCACAAGCTATATGCTTACATAAGTTTTTGATATTTTAGTCTCAGAACTCAACCTCTGAGTACTAGACAATTTTTTTTAATGAATGATAGTAGCTGAATTTAGTAAGTTCTCTTGCAGAAGGTAGGATTGTCTGAAGACTGAAAATACACAAAAAACAGTTATACACTTCTATAAAAATTTGACTTGGCACTGGCTCCTAAAAATCACGGGTTTAAAATCTCTTCTTTTCTAATAAGTAGCTGTGTGACCCTAGGCAGATAACAATTTCTGTTATGATAACCTTATTGGTAAATGAGAAATACCTCCTCAATGACCTCAATGCAATGGTAGAAAAAAAAAGGAAATATCTATGCTAAAATATTTCAGTTCAGTTCAGTTCAGTTCACTCAGTCATGTCCAGCTCTTTGCGACCCCATGGACTCAGGTAGGAGGGGATATATGTGTACATATAGCTGATTCATGCTGTTGCACAGCAGAAACTAACACAACATTGTAAAGCAACTATACTCCAATAAAAAATTTTAAAATAAGTTAAGAAGTAAATGATTAATCATGTGAATAAAGATCCTTGAAAGAATTGATTCCTCTAGGGAAATAGGGAAAAGATTTTTGGTAGAAGGAATATTGAGCCCGCTATTTATTTTATTCCCCTAAACATACGTCAAGGCTGTATGTTGTCACCTTGCTTATTTAACTGATATGCACAGAACATCATGTGAAATGCTGGGAGGGGTAAAGCACAAGCTGGAATCAAGATTTCATGGAGAAATAACAATAGCCTCAGATATACAGATGACACCGTCCTTATGGAAGAAAAAGAAGAGGAACTAAGAGCCTCATGATGAAAGTGAAAGAGGAGACTGAAAAGCTGGCTTAAAACTCAACATTCAAAAAATGAAGTTTATGGCATCCGGTACCATCACTTCATGAAAACAGATGGGGAAACATTGAAAATAATGACATACTTTACTTTCTTGAGCTCCAAAATCACTACAGATGGTAACTGAAGCCATAAAATTAAAAAAAAAAAAAAAAAAAAAAAAAAAGCTTCTTCCTTGGAAGAAAAGCTGTAACCAACCTAGACAGCATATTAAAAAGCAGAGATATTACTTTGCTGACAAAACTCTGTATAGTCAAAGCTATGGTTTTTCTAGCAGTCATGTATGGATATAAGAGTTGGATGTGTGACGGCTGAATGCTGAAAAATTGATGCTTTTGAACTGTGGTGTTGGAGAAGATTCTTGAAAGTCCCTTGGACTGCAAGGAGATCCCACCAGTCAATCCTAAAGGAAATCAGTACTGAATATTCATTGGAAGGGCTGATGCTGAAGCTGAGGCTCCACTATTTGATCACCTAATGGGAAGAGATGACTTATTGGAAAAGACCCTGATGCTGGGAAATATTGAAGGGAGGAGGAGAAGGGGATAACGGAGAATGAGATGGCTGGATGACATCACTGGCTTAATTGACATGAGTTTGAGCAAGCTCTGGGAGTTGGTGATGGACAGGGAAGCCTGGCATGCTGCAGTTCATGGGGTCGCAAAGAGTCAGACACCTCTGAGTGACTGAACTGAACTGATTAGTATGTATGCATGACGAGACATGGGTAGTTGATTTTAATTAACTGGCTATTTGTGCTATATTTTACCACTGAATTCTGTGACTGTTGTTTTTGGAAAACTATAATTAAGAATATCATTACACAAAATGAATAATAACAATAATGCTAATATCCATGTAGTATTTATTATAAGCTAGCATTGGACAAGGAAATGAGAACCCACTCCAGTGTTCTTGCCTGGAGAATCCCAGGAACGGGGGAGCCTGGTGAGCTGACGTCTATGGGGTCGCACAGAGTCGGACACGACTGAAGTGACTTAGCAGCAGCAGCAGTCACTATCAACACTTTATATATGTATATATTCATTTATTTTATCAGCAATCCTACAACATAAATACTAATATTAGTTTGAAATATGGTTTGTTCAAGAACACATGATTAGATAATAAAGAGAGAGTTTGAACTCAGGCAGAATCTAATTCTAAAATCCTCATTTTAAACAAACATAATCTACACACTTGTGTAATACAGCAAAGTATAAGAAAAAGAGTCCTTTAAAAATCTCAAAATATATTGAGAGAAGCCTAGAATGGTAGTTAATATGTTTGTATATAAATAACGTAGGAGACATAAAACTACAATAGGCAGGAGGATTTGAGGACCAACATCTGTGTTACAAATAGGAAAAGTCAAACAGGCTTTCCAGAATGAACTTCCAGTTCCCCAAATTGCAGCCCATCCCTGTCAAAAAAACAAAATTGAGAATGAATAACTCCTAGTATAAATCTCTGGAATCCTGTTAAATTTAATCTGGCTATCCCTCATCTTTTAGGAAATTTAAAAGTAAGGAGTGCTTAATAGGAGATGGGTTCCTTAAAAATGTACCTGCTGTCAACTTCTCCATCTGGAAACTTTGAAGAAATGATCTCAAACTGAACCTAACAACAATAAAAGAGAATCTCCTACATTTTATAAGAATTGAATATTTTATAAGTAATATTTAAATATCTCTTTAGAATTGTATGCGATCAGGAATTGTAAGAAAGGAAATGAAGAGTGAAAATCTGTCTGGACTCAAGTAGACAACTTCCCTGAATTAATTAAGCAAGTTCATCATGAAACAAAATTTCAACACATCATCAAATCTTTGATGATCATTTAATGTTAAGGAATGCTTCCTTTTATTAAAAATGATTACTCGGGCACGCCTTTAATAATTTATCTATAAAAAAACAGTTAAATCCTATAGCTATGTTCTTCTATGTTATTATGTTTGGGAAGGGTAACAAGCTAAAATGCATTTAAAATCCAACTCACTCCTCAGTTTTTCCTCTTAATAGTAATTATAGAAGAAATTCTCTACTGCATGTCATGCTAGATGTATTTTTTAAGACATGCAGTGAAACATCATCTGCTCTCTGTGGGATTTCCTTGGGCTACTTCATAAGATAGAAATGCCTACGGAGACAGTCGGTATCAAATTCTTTTAAAAAGGGCATCATTATATTTCAAAGTTCATTAGACAAATTGGTTTAGGTTTTAGAAGCAAATGAGCAGAAAATAAATGCATTCTTTTTAGGAAATTAATTGTCCTCTTGATTTAAGGCAATCTCTCATTCACTTTGCTACTAAGTGCAACTAATATTTAGCAATTACTAAGTCTGATAAGTTTCATAAGATCAGTGAGCAGCCACCAAGTCACAACAGAGAAAAATATTTATTTGCCAACAATTGGGTCATCCTTTTCTGGTAGAATGTTTTGTCTCTGCTTGCCATGCTGTGCTCATTTGCTTCAGTCATGTCGAACTCTTTGTTACCCCATGTACTGTAGCCTGCCAGGGTCCCCTGTCCACGGGATTTTTCAGGCAAGAATCCTGGAGTGAGTTGCCATGTCCTCCTCCAGAGTATCTTCCAAACCCAGGGATCGAACCTATGTTTCCTGCATATCCTGCAATGCAGGAGAATTCTTTAGCACTTAGGGGCTATTTAATTATAGTCATAGAAGAGCCAGACTCGGAATTTTGCTGCACAGCAGGGAGAGAACTGCTTTCAAGTACAAAGAAACTCAGCCCAGTCTTTGCTTGTATGACCTGTGTTTTTATTACTATTAATTAACTCATAAGCAAATGGTGAATAAGGGAGTGATACCTGTATGTACTGACTGTTGTGTTTATTCATGTGGGATTTCTTTCAAAGACAGGTGGAAACAGGAGGGAGTAGAATTATAACTTTTACCAGGAAAGGAAGCATTCCTCACTCTGTCTGCATAGGCCAGGAGGTCTTTCTTTTTAAATACATGCCCTTTTTTTCCCATTTATTTTTATTGAATTTGGGTTATAATGTTATCATAATTACTGTTGCACAGCAAAATGACTCAGTTATACATATGTATATGCATTCTTCTTCATATACTTTTTCATTATGGTTTATCACAGGATACTGATTATGGTTCCCTTGGCTATACAGTAGGACCTTGTTGCTTATCCATCCTATACATACAAGTTTGCATCTGCAAATCCCAGCCTCCCACCTCTTCTCTCTCCCACCCTTCTCCTCCTTGGTAACCACCAGTGTTTTCTCTGTCTCTGATTTTGTTTCCATTTCATTCGTGTCATAATTTAGATTCCAAATACAAGTGATAACACATGGTATTTGTCTTTATCTTTCTGACTTCTAGCCTATTTTAACAGCTTCCTCCCACGGAGCTCACCCTACCCTTGCTGGAATCTCCTGTGCTCACAGCTACATCCACACCCAAGTTCTCCCAGTGCCCAGAAACCAGCATTTCTAAACAACTGTGTTTGCAGATTTTCACATCCCTTGAGCATCCTACTATCCAAGCTGTCAAAATTATATCCAAAGGCCCCAGTTATTGTTTCCTTATGGCTCTGGATAGTCAAGTTCTGTGAGTTTTGAGTGGTCAGTCCCAAAAATTGTTTTCCCATAGGTCTTATTATTTCAAATGTGTGCACTGTCAGAGCTCAAACTCTTGCATATATCATGGTACATCAGAATATGTGCTCAGACACTTGTGTGTGTGCATAGTCGCTCAGTTGTGCCCGACTCTTTGTGAGCCCATGAACTGTAGACAGCCAGGCTCTTCTGTCCACAGAATTTTCCAGACAAGAATATTGGAGTGAGTTGCTATTTCTACTTCAGGGGATCTTCCCAACCCAGGGATCTAACCCATGTCTTCTGCAGGTGTCCTGCATTTCAGGCAGATTCTTTACTGCTGAGTCACTGGGGAAGCCCCACAGCAGAAGAGCTTTGTTAAAAGACACCCTGTGTCTAATGGGGAGATAATCATTTGAATTTAGGTACTATAAATGCATAAGAACATTTAATAGAATTTAAGTAACTCTTCTTTAAGAGAACTATGTATAAAAATGATCACTCAGGAGTTAGTTTGCCATCAAATAATTTGCTTTATTCAATGAATTAAGGCTTATCTCTATTTTTTTTAATTTGTTTTGAAAGAATTTAATGACAACAGAAGACCACAAAATACATCATTTTTACAGTGATGGTCACTACCATGAGGCATAAAAACTGACTCTGTCATTGTTCCTCTAGCTATTTAGACAAAATACTCCCCTTCTCTGTGTATTAGTTTGTTCATCTAGAAAACAGACATGGAATGAGAGTGGCCTTGAAGGACTATTGTAAGCTTTCGCCTTCCCACATAAGATGGACTGAAGTCTGAAACAGAGCAGCAGCACATGATGCAGGTAAATGGCATCTATCCTTCTATATTTCTTACCTCCATCAAATTACAACTGAAAAACTATTCAAAGTCATGGTTTAAGGCTTATCTTTAACTCAAAGAATATGCTGAAAACATAAAGTACCCTGGACACACGCCTTTCTAAAATTTAGTCTGATGCTAGGATTACTATTTACTTTAAAGCATCAGTTCCCAAGAGCGGGCCTAGGTCCCCATTAGGCTCCTGCTACCTCAAACAACAGTTGGAACCCTGTATGGAACAGCTGATTGTTTCAAGACTGAGAAAGGAAAGAAAGGCAGAGCAGCAAAGAATTGGTGCCTTTGAACTGTGGTGCTGGAGAAGACTCCTGAAAGTCCCTTGGACACCCAGGAGATCAAACCAGTTGATCTGAAGGGAAATCAACCCTGAATACTCATTGAAAGGACTGATGCTGAAGCTGAAGCTCCAGTGTTTTGGTCATCTGATGTGAACAGCTGACTGATTGGAAAAATCCCTGATGCTAGGAAAGATTGAGGGTAGAAGAAGAGGGCGTCAGAGGATGAGATGCTGGATTGCATCACCAGTGCAATGTATATGAACTTGGGCAAACTCTGGGGCATGGTGAGGGGCAGGGAGAAGAGAAGTCAACACAATGAGAAGCCAGGCACTTAAAGGAGGAGTAACCCCAGCTTGCCACAACTAGAGAAATCCTGCACACATCATTGAAGAACCAGTGCAACCAAAAATAAATAAAATTTTAAAATTCTATTTAATTGATAGGATCAAACTTCAAGCGCAATCTGTACAGAAGTCTTATACTGATGAAACACTCTCATCTTGGAATTCTGTGAGAACCACACATGCCCATTGCTCAAGTGTGTATGACACAGAAATTATGGACAGTTCACATGGTCATGGAATAGGGCAAGAGAGAGTGGAGAAAAGCAATGACATTGGGTAGAGAGCATTCCTCTTTCTTTTCTGAAAACTAGCAGACCCCAAAGACAGCAGATATAATGAGCACCCTTTCTTTGCATCACCCTATGATACTTTTGTTCTCAGGGTATGAAGTGTTTGGAAAATATTAGGAAAAGAAGAAGAATGAAACTGCTAATTTTTATTCTTCCTTTGTCCTAAAATATACTTGGGATTAAACTGAGAAACATTAACGAACATTTATTGTGTCTTTCAAATTCAAATCATGAGATTCACTCTTTTGTTAAAAGCTCTATTTGAGAAAGGGGATCCTTTCCCCAGACTTAATGCATCTCATTTTATTAGGATCAGCACAACTTTTTCTCTCATTAAATAAGTATATCCCATGAATCCTTAGCTGTTTTATGCATAAAAGATGCTGAACAGTGGTTTCTGAATTATAAATTAGAGGGATACTTAAATATAGCTCATTGCTCAGGAGCATGTGGGAAATGATGACCAGGAAGAAGAGACAAAAGAACTAAATTCTTGGCAAAATAAAGGAGGATAAATGAGATTTCTTACCTTTTGGAGAGGGGAGAAAGGGAGAAAGCCAATAATTTAAATTAATGATGTAAATGAACAAGAATGACCCATTTCTCTAATAGACTTTTTATCTCTCCTGTGGGCAGAATCAAGTCTGTGATGAGCCATTGCCTACACCTTTCATAGCCTGGAGCCCAAGTCACCCTTTTCACAATTCCCATCCTTCCCCAGGCTGCCAGTAATGCACTTAGTGGCCAACAGAACAGATCAGACTTCACTTCTCTAAACACATCTGTGCCCCAGAGTCATGCACACTATTGGCAGTAACTTACATGGTCACCCAGAAATTGATAAGCTGATTATATTATCTATATAGGGACACACAGGATCTGTCAAAGAACTAGACATGACTGAGTGACTGAACTGAACTGAACTGAACACGGGATCTGTAATAGCCAAAACAGTTTTGAAAGAGAAGATAAAGCTTGAAGAATCATGATTTTATGTTAAAGTTACAGTAACCAAAACAATTACAGAATTGTCTTAAAAATAAACAGATAGATCAATGGAAGAGATTTGACAATCAGAAATAGACCCTCACACATATGGTCAAATGATGTGTGACAAAAGTGAAGAGTAATATAAAGAAGAAAACATAGTCTTCTCTACAAATGGTGCTGGAACAACTGTACTTGCATATGCCCTCACTCCTCTAAAAATGAACCTCAACCTTTATTTTATACCACAGGCAAAAAGTAACCCAAAATGGATTATAGATCTAAGTACAAAATCTGAAAGTAGCAATTTTTAGTAAAAAGAGGAATGAGAAAATTTTTTTGTGATCTTAAGTTGGACAAGGATGTCTTAGAACATGTAATAGTTCATTTTATGTGTCAATCTAGCTAGAATATAGTTAACTGTTAATTAGAGTTAGTTGTTTGGCCAAACACTAGATTCAGTTCAGTTCAGTTGCTCAGTAGTGTCCAACTCTGCAACCCCATGAACCGCAGCAGGCCAGGCCTCCCTGTCCATCATCAACTGCCAGAGTTTACCCAAATCCATGTCCATTGAGTCAATGATGCCATCCAACCATCTCATCTTCTGTCGTCCTCTTCTCCTCCTGCCCTCAATCTTTCCCAGCATCAGGGTCTTTTCAAATGAGTCAGCTCTTTGCATCAGGTGGCCAAAGTATTGGAGTTTCAGCTTCAGCATCAATCCTTCCAAGGAACACCCAGGACCGATCTCTTTTAGGATGGACTGGTTGGATCTCCTTGCAGTCCAAGGGGTTCTCAAGAGTCTTCTCCAACACTAGATTAGATATTGCTATAAAGGTACATTTTTAGATATGATTTGTGGAAATCTTGTGTCAAAAAAGTCTAATGGTGCCAGGCAGAATCTTCCATAGTGACTCAGTGGTAAAGAATCTGCCTGCAATATTGAAGATGTGGGTTTGATACCTGAGTTGGGAAGGTCCCCTGGAGATGGAAGTGACAACCCACTCCAGTATTCTTGCCTGGGAAATCACATGAACAGAGGAGACACCAACTCAATGGATATAAATTTGAGCAAACTCCAGGAAATAGTGAAGGATAGAGGTGCCTGGTGTGCTGCAGTCCATGGGTTTGCAAAGAGTCAGACATGATTTAGCAACTGAGCAACAGAATCTTTGGAATAAAAGAAAATAAGAGGGAAAATGGTATTAAGTCTTTCCATATTGTGAAATACTAACCTTAGCTTATTGAGAAAATTCAAAAATATTGGACTTTTTTAAAGCAATAAGCAATTTAAATAACAATTTAAAAGAGTTGATGGTGCAGTATTTCCTCTGAAGGCTGGAAACTCAGGTAGAATTTCTATGTTGCAGTTTGGAGGCAGAACTCCTTTTTCATTGGAAACCTTAACCTTTCAACTGATTATTTAAGGTTCACCCACTTTATGGAGAATTATCTCAAAGTCAACTGATTACAAATGTTAATCACATTTTGACACATTTTTAAATGAACAATGAATATTGTTAACTGCGATCACAAAGTTATACATCAGATCTCTAGAAGCTTACTATCTTGTCTGATTGAACATATACACCCATCAAACTGTAGCTCCCCCTTTCCCCCACCCTCAGCTCTTGGCAACCACCATTAAGCTTTCTTAGATGTCTTAGATACCTCATAAAAGTGGAATCATGTAGTATTTATCCTTCCGTGACTGACATTTAATTTAACATAAAGTCCTCAAAGTTCATCCATGTTGTAGCATGTAAAGGATTTTCTTTCTTTTTTTTTTTAGCTATTTAATTTCTTGCTTATTAAATGAAAATTATCATTCTGTGAAGCATTTAAATAAATATTTTTCATCATAGTTAATAGATTTTTACTTTTTATTTAAAATTTTTATTTTGTACTGGAATGTAGCTGATTAACAATGTTGTGATGGTTTCAGATGAACAGCAAAGGGACACAGCCATACATGTACATGTGTCCATTCTTCCCCAAACTCCCCTCCCATCCAGGCTGCCACATACCATTCAGCAGAGTTCCCTGTTCTATACAGTAGGTCCTTGCTGATTATCCATTTTAAATGTAACAATGTGTACATGTCCATCCCAAACTCCCTAACTATCCCTGCCCCTCATCCTTCCCCCAAGCTACCGTAAGTTTGTTCTCTAAATCTGTAAGACTGCTTCTATTTTATAAATAAATTTATTGATATCATGTCTTTTTAGATTCCACATATAAGGGATGTCATAAAATGTTTCTGCTTCTCTGTCTGACTTCTCTAGATCCATTCATGATGCTGCAAATGTCATTAATTACTTCATTACTTTTGACTGATAAGTAATACTCCATTTTATATATGCACTATATCTTCCTTATCCACTTCTCTGTTGATGGACATTTAGGTTACTTCCATGTCTTGACTATTATAAATAGTGCTGCAAAGACTATTGGGATGAATGTGTCCTTTAAAATCATGTTTTTTTCCAGATATATGCCCAGAAGTAGGATTGCTGAGTCATATGGTAGCTCTATTTTAAGACTTTTAGGGAATCTCTGTATTTCATTGTATAGATATACCACATTTTCTCCATCCATTCACCCATCAACTAATATTTCGGTTGTTGCCAACTCTTGACTATTGTGAATAATCCCATGGTAAACATAAGAGTGTTCTCTTGAATATGTAGCCTGCTCCTTTCCTTATAGCTCATTTGGTAAAGAATCTGCCTGCAATGCAGGAGACCCTGGTTCGATTCCTGGGTCGGGAAGACCCACTCCAGTATTCTTGGGCTTCTGTTGTGGTTTAGCTGGTAAAGAATCCGCCTGCAATATGGGATACCTGGGTTCAAAACCTGGTTTGGGAAGATTCCATGGAGAAGGGAAAGGATACCCACGCCAATATTCTGGCCTGGAGAATTCCATGAACTGTATAATCCATGGGGTCTCAAAGAGTCAGAGATTTTAGACCTACCAGCCCTCATATCCACAATCACATGAGCCAGTTCCTTAAGTCTCTCTCTGTCTGTCTGCTGACTAGAGCTCTCATATTATACACTGCTTTGGGCAATATAAATGGCATGGTTACTTTGTCATAATATTGAACATACACCTAGCATATGACCCAGCAATCCTACTCTTACCAAGAGAACTGAAAACATATGTCGACATAATGACCTAGAAATGGATGTTTTAGCATTTTTATTTATAATCACTCAAAACTGGAAACACTCCAAATATTCTTCAACCTGAAAACAGATAAATAAATTGTTGTATATCTGCACAGTAAAATGCTCTTCAGCAATAAAAAGCAATGAACTATTAACACATGTAACGACTTGGATGGTTTTCAAAAACATTATACTGAATGAAATTCAAAAAGACACAAAATCCTACATACTGAGTGATGACATTCTGAAAAAGGAAAATACATTGACAGAGAAATCAGTTCAGCAAAATGATTTTGGCAAGATGGAACTTTGCTATACTTTGAATATGGTGGTCACTATTCTTATAATTTTACATAGTTACAAGCTGGTTAAATACTGGGTTTCTGATTAACAACATATTTTAAAAATAAATCAAAATGGTGACCATTTTAAGGTTCTTTATTGGCTATTTTAAGGTTCTTTCATTGATATAAGAGGGAGGGGATACACGTGTACATAGCTGATCCACATTGTTGTACAACAAAAACTAACACAACATCATAATTCAGTTTACTCCAATTAAAAAATTAGAATACTTTATTGCTAGAAAATGCTAATCATCATCTGAACCTTTGGTGAGTTGTAGCAGAAACATAAAATCACTTAATTACAGATCACCAAAATGTGACACAGAGCCAAAAGTGAGCAAGTCTCACTGGAAAAAATGATACCTATTGGCTTCCTTGATACAGGGTTTCCACAGACCTTCAGTTGGTAGACAAAAACAGATCTTCAGTGTGCACTAAAGTGAAGCACAATAAAATGAGTTATGCCCATTTCAGCCCTTCTAGAATACAATATAAAGAAAATGAAGTGAAAGTGAAAGTTTCTGAATTATGTGTCCAACTCTTTGTGACCCCAGGGCCTATATAGTCCGTGAAATTCTCCAAGCCAGAATACTGGAATCTGTAGCCTTTCCCTTCTCCAGGGGATCTTCCCAACCCAGGGATAGAACCCAGGTCTCCTGCATTGCAGGCAGATTCTTTACCAGCTGAGCCACAAGGGAAGCCCAGAATATAATTATCCCCCAAATGTTCTATTAAGTAATTATTTGCTACTGATTTTCAGAAACCTGTCTTTGTTGTTCACTCAATCTTTTATTGTTTTGTTTCCCATTGTTTTTGGTTTTTGCATGAGTTGAGTTTGCCAATGCAAAGGAGAAAAAAATGATCTCAAAGATGGAAAGCAACATAATAAAATGGAGAGGTTGCATTTTTTGTCTCAAAACTTTTTGTTAATTTCATAAATGACTTATTTGAGCCAAGTAAATCTTGGATAATAAAAGTTGAATGATCCTGATTTATTATTTACAAGTCAAATAATGTGATGACTGAGATGTGCTTTATGACATTTTAGGACAAAGAAGGTGATGAAGATGGATGGAATAAAATTGGAGAAATGTTGGTAACTACAACTGTTAAAATGGGATTATATTGACATGGACATTCACATACTCCTCTCACTGCTTTTGTATATGCTTAAAATTTTTCATAAGACAAAGTTATTTTCAAATGCCACCATGAATTAAATTCTATGATAAAGGTAATATATTTGTCACTATATCATAAGCTTTTGAAAATATTTGAAAAAATAGACTCATTGTACTGATAATGCACATCCATTTCTATCAAAAATTTTTTCTCTTAATCACTGTTTATAAAGACCTTACTTTCAAAACCAATAATCTTTCATAAGAAAAAGAAATATAACAAGTGAGAGAAACAAGGAAGAAAATAAAGTAAAATCTAAGAACACTAAGAAAAGTTCTCATGTACAGAACCATCAGAGGATTTGCTCCTGAATGTCACTTAATTTCATTCTGCAGAGCAAGATCTTAAGAGGAGTCATACTGAAAGACCAGAGCACTGGGAGAACTATTGTATTAAAGTAAAATAGCCTTTAGTTCTTAGGTTTTTTCTCTATTTTACAAGCTTAATGTCACAGAACACCCAGCATATCAATGCGTTTTAAATCTAGTATTTTCATTCTAAGTTAAAAAAAAAAAAAAAGATTTGGCAATTCCCAGTGACTTCTGAGTTTAAAAGTCATAAATTAAAAACCAAATATTACTAGTTGCATATTTTTTCCATTTATTTTTATTAATTGGAGGCTATTACTTTACAATATTGTAGTGGTTTTTGTCATACATTGACATGAATCAGTCATGGATTTACATGTATTCCCCATCCGGATTCCCCTTTCCACCTCCTTCTCTACGCGATCCCTCTGGGTCTTCCCAGTGCACCAGGCCCGAGCACTTGTCTCATGCATCCAACCAGGGCTGGTGTTCTGTTCCACCCTAGATAATATAGATGTTTTGATGCTGTTCTCTCAAAACATCCCACCCTTGCCTTCTCCCACAGAATCCAAAAGTCTGTTGTGTACATCTGTGTCTCTTTTTCTGTTTTGCATATAGGGTTATCATTACCATCTTTCTAAATTCCATATATATGTGTTAGTATACTGTAATGGTCTTTATCTTTCTGGCTTACTTCACTCTCTATATGATGGGCGCCAATTTCATCCATCTCATTAGAACTGATTCAAATGAATTATTTTTAAGGGCTGAGTAATATTCCATGGTGTATACGTACCACAGCTTCCTTATCCATTCATCTGCTGATGGGCATCTAGGCTGCTTCCATGTCCTGGCTATTATAAACAGTGCTGCAATGAACATTGGGGTGCATGTGTCTCTTTCAGATCTGGATTCCTCAGTGTGTATGCCCAGAAGTGGTATTGCTGGGTCATATGGCAGTTCTATTTCCAGTTTTCTAAGAAATCTCCACACTCTTCTCCATAGTGGCTGTACTAGTTTGCATCCCCACCAACAGTGTAAGAGGGTTCCCTTTTCTCCACACCCTCTCCAGCATTTATTGATTGTAGACTTTTGAATAGCAGCCATCCTCACTGACATGTAATAGTACCTCATTGAGGTTTTGATTTGCATTTCTCTGATAATGAGTGATGTGGAGCATCTTTTCTTGTGTATGTATGTCTTCTTTGGAGAAATGTCTGTTTAGATCTTTGGCCCATTTTTTGATTGGGTCATTTATTTTTCTGGAATTGAGCTTCAGGAGTTGCTTGTATATTTTTGAGATTAATCCTTTGTCTGTTGCTTCGTTTGCTATTATTTTCTCCCATTCTGAGGGCTGTCTTTTCACCTTGCTTATAGTTTCCTTTGTTGTGCAAAAGCTTTTAAGTTTCATTAGGTCCCATTTGTTTATTTTTGCTTTTATTTCCAATATTCTGGGAGGTGGGTCATAGAAGATCCTGCTGTGATTTATGTCAGAGAGTGTTTTGCCTATATTCTCCTCTAGGAGTTTTATAGTCTCTGGTCTTACATTTAGATCTTTAATTCATTTTGAATTTATTTTTGTGTATGGTGTTAGAAAGTGTTCTAGTTTCATTCTTTTACAAGTGGTTGACCAGTTTTCCCAGCACCACTTGTTAAAGAGGTTGTCTTTTTTCCATTGTATATCCTTGCCTCCTTTGTCAAAGATAAGGTGTCCATAGGTTCGTGGATTTATCTCTGGGCTTTCTATTCTGTTCCATTGATGTATATTTCTGTCTTTGTGCCAGTACCATACTGTCTTGATGACTGTGGCTTTGTAGTAGAGTCCGAAGTCAGACAGGTTGATTCCTCCAGTTCCATTCTTCTTTCTCAAGATTACTTTGGCTATTTGAGACTTTTTGTATTTCCATACAAATTGTGAAGTTATTTGTTCTAGATCTGTGAGAAATGGTAGCTTGATAGGGATTGCATTGAATCTATAGATTGCTTTGGGTAGTATAGCCATTTTGACAATATTGATTCTTCCAATCCATGAACACGGTATATTTCTCCATCTGTTTGTGTCCTCTTTGATATTTATATCATTATCCAGACTCAACACAATAGTCTACTGGAAATGTTCTTTACAGATGCTACACCTGTTCTCTTGTAACCATTTTTCCTTAGTCTTTTCCTCACTGCAGTGTTTTCAAGTGCAATATTATACAAATGCAGTGATAACTAGTGTCAGTACAGGAAAATATAAGCTGCTCAAAATGGGCCAAAGAAATTGAAGTTAACTAGACCATTTAAGCCCCTCGATCTTCACACATCCCTCTCATTGTGCATATAAAAAGAATGTGAAATAACCCAAACTGAAGAGTTCATGTAAATGTATCATGGTCAATGTGAAATAATTGCAAAATGTCTGTTATGTCAATTATACAATCTTGGACATTAATAAACCTGAATTAGAGGACAAAATTAAGTAATCAGCAACACACCTTCCAAGAGTTCCTTGGACTGACAATTGTGTACACTCCTCCTCATCAATGTCAAGGAGGTTTACAGGTCTCCTATAAAAAGGCAATGCCCCTGGTACAGCAGGGTTGACCAGAGAGGGAACTGGGGGCCTACATAACCATTCCTTATATGAATGAGAATTTCAAGACATTTTCATATCTACATGCTTTCCATTTCAAGTTTAAAATGCTTTCTTCACTTAATCTTTGAGAAATTGGCATAATTTATTCTAGTACTTAACACTTCAGCTTATAATGTGAGCTTTTCTTGAAAAAGCACATCAAGATATTGAACTAGGATGCCAGTTTCTTCTCTGTTTTAGAATGTGAGGGGGATACAGATATACAGAAATGAACTAGGAATAAACATAATAACTATAACACAAAGTCATAGAATATTTGAATGTTATGTCAATAAACTCAATTTAGGATAAATTAGATACATGAGAAATGGTGCATTAAATGTAACATGTATTGTGTCCTATGTAACACAGACGTGAAAAGGGGAAATACAGTTTTTAAAGGGCCAGGTACACAGAATTCTAGGGCTGGGCTGGCACCAGCAATTTCACCAAGGACAACTGCTACATTTTCAGGCTTTTTGTGAGTCAATTGTTAAACACATTTATTATTAAAAAATTAAATTATATTAACTTGCAATTAAAGAAATCCGGTTAATAAGAAATTAAGTCATCATTCATAAATTATTTTTTTATTATTTACATTCTTAAGATTCTTTATATATATTTATTATATGGTCAAAACATCATAAGTGGGTGTTAATGCCTGTATTTTCCCAGTTCCATGTTAATACCAAGTTAGTGGGCTTCTCTGGTTGCTCAGTGGTAAAGAATCCACCTGTCAATGCAGGAGATGCATTTTTATCCCTAGGTTGGGCAGATCCTCTGGAGAAGGAAGTGGCAACCCACCCCAGTATTCTTACCTGTGAATTTCCATGGATAGAGGAGTATGATGAGTTAAAGTTCACAGGTTCACAAAAATATCAGACATAACTTAGTGACTAAACAACAATAACAACAAACAAGTTGATGGGTTAAAAATAGACTATGATGGGATTATTTATACCATGGAAATCAACAAATGCTATGAATCAATGTTGATTTTTCAAAGAGCTGGTTATTAAACATTTATCAACATATAACTGAATATTGAATTTAGAAGAATAAGATAAACATTATTACACATACAGATATTTTTATAAATAAAAGGTAAGGAGAAATGTCTATTCTCTATCACAGTATTGTTATAAATTCTTATTTGACACGTCAACAAAGAGAATTATTTATTAGCCATGAATTTATATAGTTCATTTATTTTTCTCAAAGGCATGATCCTAAGCAATATATTATGGACATAAAATAATATGCTATATTTTTAATTGTTTAGAAAATACTAGCATAATAGTAAATAATAGGTCATTTCTAAGTATATTTACATCAAAAAATTCTTATCTATGTCTAATATTTAAACTAAAGATGAAATAAAGCTGACTGACCGATGAAACACACTGTTTTGACAAAAATAAATGGGAATTTGGAAATACCTCATTTCCCATCTGTTAAAAAAAAAAAAAAAAGAACTTGAATTTGAAATTCATTGTATAGAACCAAATCCTAAGTGATCCATACTTTATGTATCAACTCACATACATGAAGAAACTTGAAAATAGTGCAGAGCTAATTAGAAAGATAGTGACGTTTGGTATAGTGGAAACTCCCTGGAATTCATACTGAGATAATTTCATGGAATGATAGGAACTTGAGCTGGATTTTTGTAGCAAGAGTAAAATATCAGAAGGAAAAGAAGTAACCATACCATCCGGCAACAGTGGTAAACACAAGCAATACTATTGCCAACTGAAGAGTAGTTTTTAACTACTCACAATACAACCTATTAGTAGAGTTTTCTCCACTTACCCATGAAAATACATTCCAAGACCCCCAATGGATACCTGAAAGTATAAATAGTACCAAACCCTATATATGTTATGTTTTTCCCTGTACCTACACATTTATGATAAAGTTAATTTCTTGAATTAGACACCATAAAAGATTAAAAACAGTAGCTAATAAAATTATTAATATTATTTTAATAGAACAATTTAACAATATATTGTAATAAATTTTAGGTAAATATTGTCCCTTTCTTTCTCAAAAACATCTTATTGTATAAATATAGTGCCTTTTCCATATTAACTAAGCACTTATCAAGCACTGAGGCCAAAAATTTTGCAGTTTGAGGTGGTACAGCAAAACTAGCCTAAGTTTCTTTCTCTTTCTTCATAATTTCACTGATAAAAGTTTCATTCTTACCATAAATCTTAGCAGTTTAAGTTTACAATTTTTTTTAATTTCCTTATTAGGTGAAGAATTTTCATCTGTTTATGTAAAGAGAGAATATATAGCAGCTTATCTTTGGCATATTCAAACTGCTAGCATCACTCTTCTTATGCTCTGGGCCATTATTAAGTAAAGAAGTATTATTTGAACACAAGCACAGTGATACTGATCTGATAGCTGATATTTGTGACCAGTAGACTTCAGATAAAGTTTTTCATACTACATCAGTACAAATCTTGAGTTGACTTAGATGAGAGAAAACTACTTCAAGTATGTGATCCTAGGATCATGAAACAGCTCAACTAATGAGTGTTTGTATAGTATTTACTATATGCACTACAGAAGGCACTCAGGACATCAGAATGAACCAAATTTCTTCCCCACCCCCAAAACTACCATGCCTCCTTACACTAAAATTCCCAGTGGAGACAATAAGCAGATGAAACTAGGAAGTTTGATTCCCCAAAGGTGATCAAAAAATTGTACTTATTACTAGACTCATAGATGTCACATTGAACCTTTGCAAAATTATGTACAGGCCACAGATTAATGTCATTTATTTGGAAGCTTCTACTAGCAAATTTGGGGACGTTCCTCAGAACTAAGAGTACAAGGGGATTTTCTGGGACTTCCCTAGTGGTCCAGTGGTTAAGAATCCACCTTGCAATGCAGGGGACACAGGTTCAATCCCTAGGTGGAAAGACCCCACATTTCATGGAGCAACTAACTCTGCGCTCTGCAGCCTGAGAGACACAACTAGAGCCCATGTGCCGCAACTAAGGCTTCCCAGATGGTACTGGTGGTAAAGGAACTGCCTGCCAATGCAGAGATGTAAGAGAAAACTGTTTGATCCCTGGGTTGGGAAGATCCACTGAGGAGGGCATGGCAATCTGCTGGGCAGGCTACAGTCCATGGGGGTCACAAAGAATTGGACACAACTGAAGCGACATCCATTGGGTCATCAAAAATACAAAAGAGTTCCAGAAAAACATCTTCTTCTGCTTTACTGACTATGCCAAAGCTTTTGACTGTGTAGATCATAACAAACTGTGGAATATTCTGAAAGAAATGGGAATACAAGACCACCTGATCTGCCTCCTGAGAAATCTGTATGCAGGTCACGAAACAACAGTTAGGACTGGATATGGAACAATGGACTGGTCCCAAATTGGGAAGGGAGTGTGTAAAGGCTGTATATTGTCACCCTGTTTAACTTATATGCAGAGTACATCATGAGAAATGCTGGGCTGGATGAAGCACAAATCACAAGCTGGAATTAAGATTGCCAGGAGAAATATCAATAACCTCAGATATGCGATGACATCACACTTATGGCAGAAAGTGAAGAACTAAGGAGCCTCCTGATGAAAGTGAAAGAGGAGAGTGAAAAGTTGACTTAAAACTCAACATTCTGAAAACTAAGATCATGGCATCTGGTCCCATCACTTCATGGCAAATAGATGGTGAAACAGTGGAAATAGTAACAAAGAGCCTCCAAAATCACTGCAGATAGTGACTGCAGCCATGAAACTGGAGGATGATTGCTCCTTGAAAGGTAAGTTATGACCAACCTAAGCAACATATTAAAAGACAGACACATTACTTTGCCAACAAAGGTCCAGCTAGTCAAAGTTATGGTTTTTCCAGTAGTCGTGTATGGATGTGAGAGTTGGACCAAAAAGAAATCTCAGTGCCAAAGAATTGACGCTTTTGAACTGTGGTGTTGGATAAGACTCTTGAGAGTCCCTTGGACTGCAAGGAGATCCAATCAGTCCATCCTAAAGGAGATCGGTCCTGGGTGTTCATTCGAAGGACTGATGCTGAAGCTGAAACTCCAATACTTTGGCCACCTGATGTGAAGAACTGACTCATTTCAAAAGACCCTGATGCTGGGAAAGATTGAAGGCCAGAGGAGAAGGGGACACCAGAGGATGAGATGGTTGGATGGCATCACTGACTCAATGGACATGAGTTTGAGTAAACTCCGGGAGTTGGTGATTGGATAGAGAGGCCTGGCTTGCTGCAGTCTATGGGATCACAAAGAGTTGGACTTGTCTAAGCGACTGAACTGAAATAAAGCTACTTAGCACGCAAACACACTGCAACTAAGACCTGTCACAGCCAAATAAAATATTTTTAAAATCTATAATACAGTAAGAATATAATGGGATTTTCCTCTGAGAATGGACAGAAATTCACCTAACTATTCTTGGCATTATATTCTTCCTGATCCTGGGACTGTCCCTACATCTCCGGCTTTGCAGGTGGATTTTTTACCACTGAACCACAGGAAAGTTCATGATTAACCAGGCCATTGACAACAGGAATATCACTAATCTGCTGCCTGGACAAAAGGTTGCTCAGTTCTTCACTTCAAAGCTCAGGATTCTTGAAGGCTTTTTAAAAATAAGATCAAAACTCTTGAAGATCCCTGGAACTCAACTCAATTATCTACTGATGGGAATTACAGACCTTCCTTCCTCACAGTTACACCTGCCTCTTGCCAACCCAAGTTTAGTACGTCCTTTTACAGAGCCATGAGTATTTTAAATGTATTTTAGTCTAAATCTACAAACTTTAGAAATATATCAAAATACAAGGGACTCTAGAATTACTTCCCAGTGTAGCTGTTTGGATAAAAGTGGAGGTGACTAAGATATAAGGGAACTCAGGAGAGCAGTCATAGTCAAAATACCAACAATCATGTCATTATCCGTATCTTTTGTTCTCTCTGTAAAATTTACCAATATCCAATTTCCTAACAGTTTAAGTCACATAATGAACTCTCTAGAGAAAGTTAATTTTTATATTTTAATTATTTCCTATTCTACTGTAAAATTACCATCCAAGTCCATTACAGCAAATCTATATGAAAGGCATAGTGGGAAAGTTAAACAGACCACTTACAATAAAAGTAAAACATCTGAATTTCCATAAAAAGGCATTCTCTCTTTAATTAGATGGTAAGACAAGTGGAAATAAACAGGCAGTTTCTGCCTTTGTAGGCGTGATTTGGGTACCTCAGTGAGACGCCCAAAACCATGATGCATGCTAGACAACCCCACCTCACAAAGTCTGGCCTCTCACATGTGGCAAAATTTGACCCATCTCATAGAGTTTTATTTCTGCAAATGACTCCAGGAATATTGTGTTGGAATAGAATAAAAACTGATAAAATTGTATGCCAAATCTATAATCAAAGCAATAATGCAATTTGAGATCATTTGGAGATCATTTCCTAGAATAAATATCAAAAATTACAGTACTATCAAGTGGAAACATACATAGTAAAAGGCATCTATGGTCTTTTTAAAAAGCTAATTTTATCCTGTTGGTCTGTTCAATGCATAAGCAACTGCCAATGTCTTTGATTTGGATGGGAACTAAAAGGGTTTCCAACTATAATGTTCACTATGCTGCCTGATTGCTGTACCAGTCCCAACCTCACTGCTTCACTGCTTTAGTTCTTCTCTATTGTTTTTTCTATTATTTTAAGTTAAAATCCTAGAGTGCATCATACAGAGTGAAGTTAGTCAGAAAAAGTAAAGCATATATCATATATTAACACATATATGTGGAATCGAAAAAAATGGCACAGGACAGGAATAGAAACGTAGATGTAGAGAACAGACCTGTGGACACAGAGTGGTGAAGGGATGTGATGAGTTGGGACACTGGGATTGATATATATACACTAACATGTAAAATAGATAGCTAGTGGGGAGCTGCTATATAACACAGGGAGATCAGCTCTGTGCTGTGGTGACCTAGATAGCTAAGATGGTGTGGCGGAGGGAGGGCCCAGAAGGAGGGGATACATGTATACATTTGGCTGACTCACTTCATTGTGAAGCAAAAACTAACACAACATTGTAAAATAATTATACCCCAGTTTTAAAAAAAGGAAAGCATCTTCTTATCATTGGACACTAAAGAACAGCTGACATTTAATGGGAATATTGCATTGAATAAATATTATACAGCAGTGACAGCATCAACAATGAAGCATGAAAATAAGTACTCTTTCTCCAAGAGCCTACTAGGTAAATTAATGCTACTCTCAGAAGGAATTCTGATTTAACAGCTTGAATATTTCCTTCATCATTTTAATTCAACTGGTGCTAATTTTAAAGAAAATTAGATTATCAACATAAAAGTAGACATTGGAAGCCCCATGGTCCAATTACCTCACTTTACTCTTGAAGACACTGAGTCTCAGAGAGGTTGATCTACCAAAAGCCAAGTGGTTACCTATTGGCAGCTCTAGACATGGAACTCTGGTCCAATGTAAGAAGCTAAAGCTAGTCAGATGTCTTTACCAAACTGCTCAGAATCAGGGAAAGAAGAATATACAGAACAGTTAGAGAGCACCACCATCTTTATCACAAGTTCTTAGAATAGTTTCCTATAGAAAGCATTTTATAAAACAACTGAAATTAGGATGTGAGTAGCTGCTATGCTTTTTTATAGTACTCTGTGCTTCCTGTCACAGTACTCATAATAAAATACTAGTCTATCTCATTGTCTGTATCTCTTTAAAATCTTGTTTTTCTTGAAAAGAACAATATTTTCATTTATGTACATTATGATACTCTATATGAAATTTAAAGATTGACACAAAAGTAAGCATTCAGTATTTATTTGAAGAATAAATAGAACAATGTTCACAG
The DNA here is from genome assembly GCF_963930625.1 of Muntiacus reevesi. Lineage (NCBI taxonomy): Eukaryota > Metazoa > Chordata > Mammalia > Artiodactyla > Cervidae > Muntiacus > Muntiacus reevesi. The sequence goes on along the minus strand of NC_089256.1, from coordinate 3,263,952 downwards.
CAGAATTTCTCTTTACAGTAAAATTAAGCCTAAATGAATAGCAACAGGGCACTGGTTAAACAAAGCCTGACAGAAAGAAAAGATAGAATATTATCTATCCATTAAAATAATGTTGTTGAAAATAATGACAAAAATTATTTGCTAATGTACCAAGACAAAAAGTAGAATGTTTCATTTTTTTTTAATAAATAAAAATGTGGTTAGAAAGATAAGCATGAAATGTTAATAATAGTTATTTCTGGGTTCTGGTTTTATTTTCTTCCTGGAATCACTATGTATTTGCAAATCCTTTGCAAATATTTGATAAATAGTATGATACAATGCACTATGCTCCCAAAATAACAAGTCCTGCTAAATAATTAAGTTGTTCATGTAACATTTGATAACAATGAAGACAATCATCTGCCCAGATCTGCTATATTTGACATATTTGTATAATGTCTTCAGGCAGTACTGATTTTTAAATTTATTTTTAATTGAAATATAGTTTATTTACAATGCTATGTTAGTTTGAGGTATACAGCAAAGTGATTCAGTTATGCATACATCAATATATTTTTCAGATTCTTTTCCCTTATATCAATAGGTTATTATATGATTTTATATATAGTACCACATGCTATACAATGGGTCTTTGTTGTTTACCTATTTTGTCTACAGTAATATGTCTATGTTAATGCAAAACTCCAAATTTATTCTTTCCTCACTTTCCCTTTGGTAACCATAAGTTTGTATTCTATGTCTATGAGTCTATTTCTTTTTTGTTCATTTGTATTATTTTTTAGATTCTAAAATATAAGTGATTTTTGTTGTTGTTCAGTCATTAAGCTGTGTCTGACTCATTGTGACCCCATGGACTGCAGCACATCTGGCTTTCTTGTTTTTCACCATCTCCCAGAGCTTGCCCAGATTAATGTCCTTTGAGCTGGTGATGCCATCTAACCATCTGATCCTCTGATATTGCCTTCTCTCCTGCCTTCAATCTTTCCCAACAGCAGTGTCTTTTCCAATGAGTCAGCTCTTCACACCAAGGGATCAAAGTATTGGAGCTTCAGCTTCAGGATCAGTCCTTCTAATAAATATTCAGGGTTGATTTCCTTTAGGACTGACAGGTTTGATCTCCTGGCAGTCCAAGGAACTCTCAAGAGTCTTCTCCAGTACCATAATATGAAGGCATCAATTCTTCAGTGCTCAGCCATCTTTATGGTCCAACTCTCGCATCCAAAAGGAAAAGATAAAGGAGAAAAGGAAAGATATACCCATCTGAATGCAGAGTTCCAAAGAATAGCAAAGAGAAATAATAAAGCCTTCCTAAGTGAACAGTGCAAAGAAATAGAGGAAAACAATAGAATGGAAAAGATTAGAGATCTTTTCAAGAAAATTAGAGACTCCAAGGGAATATTTCATGCAAAGATGGGCACAAAAAAGGACAGAAATGGTATAGACCTAACAGAAGTAGGAGATATCAAGAAGAAGTGGTAAGAATACACAGAAGAACTATACAAAAAAAGATCTTAATGACCCAGATAATCTTGATGTTGTGAACCCTCACCTAGAACCAGACATCTTGGGGTACAAAGTCAAGTGGACCTTAGGACGCATCACAATGAACAAAGCTAGTGGAGGTGATGGAATTCCAGCTGAGCTATTTCAAATCCTAAAAGATGATGCTGTGAAAGTGCTGCACTCAATATGCCAGCAAATTTAGAAAACTAAGCAGTGGCCACATGACTGGAAAGGAAAAGGTCAGTTTTCATTCCAATCCCAAACAAGATAATGTTAAAGAATGCTCAAACTACTGCACAATTGCACTCATTTCACACTCTAGCAAAGCAATTCTCAAAATGCTCCAAGCCAGGTTTCAACACTATGTGAATTGAGAACTCCCAGATGTTCAAGCTGGATTTAGAAAAGGCAGAAGAACCAAAAATCAAATTGCTAATATCTGTTAGGTCATAGAAAAACCAAGAGAGTTACAGAAAAACATCTACTTCTGCTTTATTGATTATGCCAAAGCCTTTGACTGTGTGGATCACAACAAACTATGGAAAATTCTGAAAGATATGGGAATACCAGACCAACTGACCTACCTCCTGAGAAACCTGTATGCAGGTCAAGAAGCAACAGTTAGAACTGCACATGGAACAACAGACTGGTTCCAGATTGGGAAAGGAGTGTGTAAAGGCTGTATATTGTCACCCTGCTTATTTAACTTACATGCAGAGTACATCAAGAGAAATGCTGGGCTGCATGAAGCACAAGCTGGAATCACGATTGCTGAGAGAAATACCAAGTACTTCAGATATTCATATGACACCATTCTTATGACAGAAAGCAAAGAGGAAATAAAAAGCATCTTGATGAAGGTGAAGAGGAGAGTGAAAAGGCTGACTGAAAAATCAACATTCAAAACATGAAAATCATGGCATCTTGTCCCATCACTTCATGGCAAATAGATGGGGAAACAATGGAAACATTGACAGACTTTATTTCTGGGGGTCTCCAAAATTGCTGCAGATGGTGACTGTAGCCATGAAATTAAAAGGCGCTTGCTCCTTGGAAGAAAAGCTATGACAAATCTAGACACCATATTAAAAAGCAGAGACTTTTCTATGTCAACTAAGGTCTGTATAGTCAAAAGTATTGTTTTTCCAGTACTTCCAGCATTCATTGGAAATACTGATCCTGATGGAGAAGCTCCAACACTTTGATCACTTGATGCAAAGAGCTGACTCATTGGAAATGACCCTGATTCTGGGAAAGACTGAAGTTAGGAGGAGAAGAGGAAGACAGAAAGAGAAGGGGACGACAGAGAATGAGATGGTTGGATGGCATTACCGAGTCAATGGACATGAGTTTGAGCAAGCTCTGGGAGATGGTGAAATACAGGGAAGCCTGGCATGCTGCAGCCCATGGGATCACAAAGAGTCAGATAGGATTGAGTGACAGAACAGCTACAACAACTCACATCCATACATGATGATATTTGTCTTTCTCTCAAACCATGGTAATCTTAATTTAGATTATAGAAAAATATTTTATACTATGGAGCACAGAATTCAATTTGAAAATAACAGGCTAAAAGCCAGTAGTTTGGGAGACTTCCCTGGTGGTTCAATGGCTAAGGCTCCACATTTCCAATGCAGAGGATCTGGGTTCAATACCTGGTCAAAGAACTAGATCCCACATGCCACAACTAAGTGCTCATATCTTACATCTAAGAGTTTGCATGCCATAACAAAGATGAAAGATCCTGTGTGCTGCAACTAAGATACAGTACGGCCAAATAAATGAATAAAATAAAATATATTTTTTAATGAAGTAAAAGCTAGTAAAATCACTAATAAAAGGAAAGTTTGGGAGGAATTTTACCCACCTCAGCAAGGTGATTAGGCCCTTTCTTCTGGATTCATACAGATCATTGGGAGTCACTTGACCAGTCAGAGCACCCACTACCTTCATGTGAAGAATCTATGCTTCGCAGCTTGTTGCATGGTTACAAGAGATCATGTCTTAGTACAGTATTTGACAAAATGCTACACTGGAATCCAGATTGCCAGGAGAAATACCAATAACCTCAGATATGCAGATGACACCACCCTTATGGCAGAAAGCAAAGAAGAACCAAAGAGCCTCTTGATGAAAGTGAAAGAGGAGAATGAAAAAGTTGCCTTGAAACTCAACATTCAGAAAACTAAGATCACAGTATCTGGTCCCATCACTTCATGGCAAATGGATGGAGAAACAACGGAAACAGTAAGAGACTTCATTTTCTTGGGCTCTAAAATCACTGCAGATGATTATTTCACTGCACCCATGAAATTAAAAGATGTTTGCTCCTTGGAAGAGAAGTTATGACCAACCTAGACAGCATATCAAAAGGCAGAGACATTACTTTGCTGACAAATGTCTGTCTAGTCAAAGCTATGTTTTGCCAGTAGTCATGTACAGATGTAAGATTTGGACTATAAAGCTAAGCGCCAAAGAATTGATGCTTTTGAACTGTGGTGTTGGAGAAGACTCTTGAGAATCCCTTGGACTGCAAGGAGATCCAACCACTCCACCCTAAAGGAAATCAGTCCTAAATGTTCATTGGAAGGACTGGTGCTGAAGCTGAAACTCCAAACACTTTGGCTACCGGATGCGAAGAACTAACTCGTTTTAAAAGACCCTGATGCTGGGAAAGATTGAAGGCAGAAAGAGAAAGTGATGACAGAGGATGAGATGGTTGGATGGCATCACTGACTCAATGGACATGCATTTGAGTAAGCTCCAGGAGTTGGTGATGCACAGTGAAGCCTGACGTGTTGCAGTCCATGGGGTCACAAAGAGTCAGACACGACTTAACGACTGAACTGAACTAAATTGAACACACTCAAGGACAGCTAGCTCTTTCTCTTATCATGTTTTCATTATTTAAATATTTTCCAAATCAGAAACTGTAAACTAATAGATGTTAAAGGAAGAATTTCTATTAGCAGAAGTATTACTACTTGGAATTATAAACAGAAATTAATGGATAAGTCTATAACAATTCTTATGATTTCATGTGTATATCTACTGATTCACCATGAATAGCTCATAAACCAGAAATGGACATGTGGCATGCAGGGTTATTAATAATCTCTTAATTATTACCAAAATATAATGTACTGGGGTTCGTACTTTTAAGAAAGTAGGAATAATTTAATAATGGAGAATAATTCTTGTCATAGGAGAATTCTGGAGAGAAATTCCATCACCACCTTTTTTTTAATCAATTTTCTGGAAAATCTCTATGATGCTTAGTAAAAATTAAAACAATAAGGATGAGAGTTAAAGGCCCAAAAAGGTGGAAGAAAGAAAATAGCTAGTAACATTGCTTCTAACTTCTTCCCTCCTTTGGAAGAAACTGGTCTACTGGAAACAAAGTAGTAGCAAAGCTAAAATTAAAGCAGTTTAGAAATCAACCCTGAATATTCATTAGAAGGACTGATGCTGACACTGAAGCTCCAATACTTGGCCATCTGCTGTGAAGAACTGACTCACTGGAAAAGACTCTGATGCTGGGTAAGATTGAGGGCAACAGGAGAAGACGGCAGCAAAGAATGAGATGGTTAGAAGGTACCACTGACTCAGTGCACATGAGTTTGAGAAAACTCAGGGAGAGAGTGAAGGACAGGGAAACCTGTCGTTTTGCAGTCCATGGGATTACAAAGAATCAGATTCATCTTAGCCACTGAACAACAACAACAAAAGTCTCAAACAGGTCATTTGGGGTGAAATAAAGATGAAGATCAAAGGAGAAAGAAACTGAATGGATAATATTGTAGAATATTATGCAGACTTAGGAATCAAATAGAATGTAAAATGAATATATTTTCACAGAACACAAAGCAAATATATTTTTGCAGAACTTAAGACTGACCTAAATGCAAGATATAGTTGTGATGAGGAACTTCAAGTCCAGAGCCATCTGCTGGGAGCTTAATGCTGTTTAATGCCAAGCTTCTGATAGTTAAAGAATTCAATACCTGAACTGATGAAAATAGCTTTCCATAATGTTGGAATATTTGAAATATGAATATGAGTTTGTCAAGAGAGCTACTTGAATCAGCCTTATCCAAACATGGCACTTTTATCATCTAAACTGAAAAAAATGTGAATATGAGTATTATTCCTGTTTAGTGTCTCTTAATTTTTTTCTTGGTGGACTTCTCAGAAGAATGTACATGTCAAATATACCTAACTTGTATGTATAAAGATTCAAAAATAAATGTAATCATGATTTCATAAATAATTGTCAAAATAGCAATGGGAAGAAAACATAATGGAATTTGAGACCCCTAAAAGAGTCTCAGAAAATAAAATCTTATGCAAATAACCATTCGGTCATTCATACAATAAGATTTATTACCTGGACAGACACAATCAAAAGTATGAAACTTGACCATTATCTTAACTCTACACAATAGTTAATTTAAACTGGATTAAAAACTTAAGTGTAAGACCCCAAAACCACAAATTTCCTAGAGGAAAACGTTAGTGATAAACTAGTTGACATAAGTTTTGGCATGGTTTTTTGTATCTGACACCAAAAGCAAAATCAATGAAAGCAAAAATAAACAAGTCAAACAATATCAAACTAAAAAGTTTCTGCACACCAAAGGAAACCATCAACCAAATGAAAAGACAGCTTACAGAATGGGAGAAAGTAATTGGAAAATGGGTCAAAGATCTGAATAGACATTTATTTTCAAATAGGACAGACAAATGGCCAACAAGAAGATGAAAAGATGTTCAGTATCTCTAGTAATCAAGGAAACGCAAATCAAAACCACAATGAGATATTACTTCACACCTGTTAGACTAGCAAAAAGAGAAGAAATAACAAGTGTTGGCAAGGATGTGAAGAAGAGAACTCACACACTGTTTACAGGAATGTGAATTGGTACAGCCTCTGTGGAAAAGAGTGTGGAAGTTCTGCAAAAAATTAGAAATATCATGAAAGTGACAGTTGTTTAGTTGTGTCTGACTCTTTGCAACCCTGAGGACTATACAGTCTATAGAATTCTCCTGGCCAGCATACTGGAATGGGTAGCCTTTCCCTTCCTTCTCCAAGGGATCTTCCCAACTGAGGGATAGAACCCAGACCTCCCGCATTACAAGCAGATTTTTTACTGTCTGAGCAACCAGGGAAGCCCATGATCCTGCAATTCTACTTCTTGGTATTTATTCAAAGAAAAATATGTTAACTTGAAAAGATATATACATTTCTATGTACTTTGCACCATTATTTGCAATAGCCAAGATATGGACAACCTGTGTCTATGGATGGATGAATGACTAAAGAAAACATGTCATATATATATATATATATATATATATACACACATACATACATATACATACATATATATATATATACACACTCACACACAGAGACACACCATGGATAGAATATTATTCAGCTATAAAAAATGAAATAATTATATTTGCAGCAACATGCATTGACCTAGAGATGACCATACTAAGAGAAGTAAGCCAGGAAGAGAAAGACAATTACCATATGATCTCACTTGAGTGTATAATCAAAAAAAAAAAAACCAAGCTCAGAGGAACAAAGAACTGGTGATTACCAGAGGGTGAGAGGGGAGTAGGAAAAATGGATGAAGATGATTAAGAGGTTCAAATTTCTGGTTATTAGATACATAAGTTCTAGGGATGTAATGCATAGCATGGTAACCAGAGCTAACAATATTATATTATGTATTGGAGAATTGCTAAAGAATAGATCTTAAAAGTTCTCATCACACACACACACAAATTTTAAGTGTGTGAGGGAATAGATGTGTTAGCAAAACTTATTGTGGTAATCATTTCACAGTATATGCATATATAAAATCATTATATGGTATGCCTTAAACTTACAGAATATTATATGGCAATTCTATGTTGATAAAGCTGGGGAAAGAAAACTAAAAATAAAAATCGCTCTAATAAGCTCAGTGATTTCTTGAATTTTTTTGAATCTTTGTTAGATTTTGCAACAACTGCCATCTTAATCTCATATATATACATATATATATATATACATAATCCCTAATATATATATATTTATTGCTTTATTACAGTGAATTAAAACACATATGTTAAGAAAAAATAAGAGTGAGTGGCATTATTTTAAAGCTTTGTAATGTCTTTAAATTCCTACTAAACAGGAGACAGCTTGATCATCATACCTGCTTCTACATTCAAGCTTTTGCTCTAATAGCTTTGGTTAAAATATATTAAGAAAATTCACTGCAAAAAATATAAAGTTGTAAAAGGGAGAGGCATTTTAATAGCCTTTCTTGGTAATTATGAATATTATTCTTGATAGTAAACAAGCATTCAACAAGCAGTAAGTGTTTTTTACATTGCTTGCAATGTGGACTCTGCAACCATGTCAAGGAAACTGCATACTCTATTACATAAAAATCTATTGATCTACCATGTATTTGAATGGTTATTTTATCCACGCATGATTTTGTAACATATGTATTATTCATTTGAAAATTCACTGTGTTATGAAGACCTTTCAAATGTTTGCACATTTCATTATGTAATATTTTTAAAAACGTCACTTGTTAATATCACCACCAATCTAATCAGAAAAGTCAGTATGGGGAAGCTGTGAAGCTCACTGTGGCAGAAACACATTTTCCAAATCCTCATTTTCACTTGAAAGTTCAAATTTACCCGTTGGCAACAAATACAATCAGTTTTTTTCCTTGAAGTGACAGGCTCAATTGATTCGTTAAAACAAAAATGGCCCGTCAGATACTCAATTCTGAACAAGTATAGCTTGCTGGTCTGTTTTTCAAGTAAAAGTGATGTTCTGTGGGATTAAAAACAGCTAAATAAGTAGCTGGTTTGGCTCCCAACTCAATCACATAAGTGCTTCCCTTTGAAACAACTTCCTTATTTCTTTACACAGAAGAGCTTAATGTGTACTTCTCATGTTGTCACACAGAATATTAGAAGGGATGAGCTTTAAGAAAATAAAAAAATTGCTACATCACAGACTTAGAAAATAAACTTACAGTTACCAAAGGGGAAAATGGGGGATAAATTAGGAGTTTGGGATGAACAGATAGACAGTACTGTATATAAAATAGATAAACAACAAGGACTTACTGAATAGCATAGGAAACCATATTCAATATCTTGTAAAAACCTATAATGGAAATAATCTGAAAAAGAATATATATGTGTGTGTATGTGTGTATAAACATATATATAACTGAATCACTTTGCTGTAACCTGAAACTCACATAACATTGTAAATCCAAGAAAATAATTAATAATAATAATAAAGTTGCTACATCAAGAACATTCCTAAATGAAACTAACTTTTTTTTAATGGCCTATGTGTGTCCCCATGAAGAACACAGAACTTAATAGGATGTTTAGTTGCCACTGTCTTGACTCGAGCCCTGGTGCCAGCAGTTTTGAGCACCGTTGCCTTTGACTCTTTCAGTGCAAATGCCATACAGTGAAAAGGGCAAATCATGCTTTAATATTATTATGGCAATAGTTTTGACCTCATGGACCACTTGAAAAGGTCTTGGGAATTTCTAGACATCCAGAGCACTCTGAGGACTGTCCTTTAGAGCTCCAATTCTCCACAAGGCTGCATATGAGCATATAAGCATATCCTGGGGAACTTTCAAACACCACCAGAGTTCTGGCTGCACTCCAGTTTCCTTAAATCGGTCTCTGGAGTGGGACCTTGGCATAGGTATAATTTAAATGAGGCAATTCTAATACAACCTGAATGGAAACAACTAGTTTAAACACCAGCAAAAGAGATGGAGAACAATCTATCCGTTTGTGATAACTGCAGTGCTTGTGAAGCTGCAAAGAATCTAATGGCCTACTACAGATTTTTAGCACTCTGTTTCTCTTTGATTCTTACTCCTAAAACCTTGGCATGTTTCTGTATATTCTTGAATATAAAATTTATTTTGGTGTCTAGAGATTTGGGGCAAGGAATTTAACAAAATTTTTAACAGAATACAGACACAATTGTCACAGTTCACCCATACAGAGGTGCATATATGTAAATGGCTATTAAGAGATCCTCAGGGCCCACACAAGATAAGCAAAGATAATGTTTCTGTATTTCTTATTCACAAAGTTATATCCTTTTTCAATTTTATACAAATTATTTTAAATTGTCTCACTTCTCTAACCATCAGTATTTCCTCTGCAAAATAAGAAATCAATCCAGATGAATTTAAGGTTCATCAGTTAGCCCATGAGATCACCACTTACTGGGACTTTAGGATCGGTGAGGTCGGTCACTGCATGCACATCAGGGGGCTGAGTCACAGAACCATGCTTGCCCCCTCCACAAGTTCCAGCAACGTCTACTGAATAGCCACTCACTATTGGAATTCTATTTGGTTTAGGACTTAAAGGAAATTTTAGCTTAAACACTTTTTTTTTTCTGAGTAATGTTCAAAGAACAAGATGTATTTTATCCTCAACAATGAGCAAATATGAAGCTTCCTCAAAAGAAGCTATACTAATGTGAAGAATAAAACCCCACAGACATAGAGAAAAGACTTATGGTTTCCAAGAGGCAGAGAGTTAGGAGAGGGGTGGAGGGAAGGATGGGGTTAGCAGATGTAAGCTGTTACATAGAGAATGGATGAACAATGAGGTCTTAATGTATAACACAGAGAATCATATACAATATCCTATGATAAACTGTAATGGAAAAGAATATTAAAATGGAACGGATATATATGTATAACTGAATCACTTTGCTGTATAGCAGAAATTAACACAATATTATGAATCAATTATGCTTCATTTAAAAAAAATACTTTAAAGGAAAGGAGTCCACGTGCAAAGTGTCAGCTCATCTATGCTTAGATGCCCTTTGTGTCAGACGTTGTGCTTGATGGGAAATCACTGAACAGATTTCTCTTTTTCCTCTGTCTCTATTAATCTATTTTATGTAGGTTAGTATCCCAAAAGGCAATCCTTAGCCACTGTGAGCTTCATGCCTGGCCTATATAAATTATTTCTTTTTTAACTTAGAGAATTTGTGTTTCTGTTTGTCATAGGGCTCCCTTTGTGAGAAGTAAATAAAAATAACTGAGCCAGAATTTACTAAGCACTTAATCATTTAAATGTCATTCAAATGGGACATATGGTGATCTATTGAGATGATATTTAGCATAACATGTTGTGCAGATTTTTAGTCAGTTCAGCATGTTAGTAGTACAGATCTCATGTCATATGAAATTAAACTATTTTTATTTATGCTTATTATAAGAAACACTTTAGATGAAAGTAATTAATATCATATAATACATTTAAAACAGATTTTCAGTTAATATTTTCTTCTCTCTTAACTAAAGCATCATTTGTTATTCATCAAATTTTTTAAAACTGTGTAACACCTAATAAAGCATCTCTAGTTTATATCTGCTCATGTATATTGAAAATTTCTTTCTTTTTTTATTTTTTATTTTATTTTTTTTTTAATGAAAATTTCTTGAATGAGTGGACAAGGTCACACATTTGCCTCCCCAGCATATTGAGTCTGTTCTGCTACTAGGCATGTTTCTTTAATAACAATGAATGCATAAACAATTGTCAAAAGAGGAATCATGCAATTGCATGTAAAAATTACAAGGATTTATATGCACAGGCTTGGTGTCTCCAAGTCACCATTTCCACTCCATTGATTTTATACAGATTAAAATCTTGAAAATCAATTCTTAGATAATTTGTGCTTCCTGCCTGGACAATATAAATTATTTCCAAAAATACAATTATTATTAATTTTGGGGAGTGCTCTGTTCACAGAGCTGCATAGACATTGGAAAGTCTGCCCCTGACTTCTTTTTAAGATGTTTTATTATCTTCAGTGGAAGATTTGGAAAATGTGTGGAATTTCAGGTTCACGTGTATTGCTTCAGGGAAGAATTTCCTATACTTGTTGTCTTGAGGAAAATAAATGGTGAATATAGGTTAATAAGTGTTTATTTTTCTTAGGTTATTTGTAGTCAGACTTTTTTTCCTTAAGTCATTTAGCTATCATAGTACTGGATACTATGGCCAGAATACTGAAATGGGTAGCCTTTCCCTTCTCCAGAGGAACTTCCCAACCCAGGGATTAAACCCAGGTCTCCTGCATTACAGGCAGATTCTTTACCAGCTGAGCCATAAGGGAAGCCCAAGGATGCTGGTGTGGGTAGCCTATCTCTTCTCCAGTGGATCTTGAACCGGGGTCTCCTGCATTGCAGGCAGATTCTTTACCAACTGAGCTATCAGGGACGCCCTATCATGGTACAGCAGTCCTTTATTTAGGAGTCTTTTTAAAATATTGCATGCATTCTAATCTACTTATTTTTGAAGCATTATTTATTATTGGTTAGAATACAATTCTGATTTGAAGCTATCCTATGTGGTATTAATTTTTTCCCATTTAAAAATATCATGAAAAACTGAGCAAAATAAATAAATATTCTATATTCAACACTATGTTAATCCTTCTACCATGTTATTTGTTAAATTAAAATCTAGTTAAAGTTTCAACCTTGGTGACATAGCCATTTTTTTCCATCATTTTTATTATTAAGGAAAATAGATCTTAATGCAACCTCTTATAAAAATACCTATTCCATAGCACAAAAACACTCACACAAGAAAGAAATTTCCACATTTTTAGTCTGGCTAAAACTATATGACTAGACAATCATGATTGTCCTCAAGGTTATATCTTTTTTCTTGCCAAGAAGAGAATAAATTTACATATTGTAAATATTCATGCTCTTTCCCTTCTCCAGAAGAGGGGGAAAAAATGGAGAAGAGTGAAGAGGTCAGTGATGCTTCAGAAAAGAGAAAAACATAAAAATCTAGGCTTAGTGTAAGCAGGTCTGGTGCCCAGTGAGAGAAAAATGGATTTTCTTTCTTTTTTTTTTTTTTTTTTTCTGTTTTATTTTATTTATTTATTTATTTTTTATTAGTTGGAGGCTAATTACTTCACAACATTGCAGTGGGTTTTGTCATACATTGATATGAATCAGCCATAGAGTTACACGTATTCCCCATCCGGATCCCCCCTCCCACCTCCCTCTCCACCCGATTCCTCTGGGTCTTCCCAGTGCACCAGGCCCGAGCACTTGTCTCATGCATCCAGCCTGGGCTGGTGGTCTGTTTCACCCTAGATAATATACATGCTGTTCTTTCAAAACATCCCACCCTCACCTTCTCCCACAGAGTTCAAAAGTCTGTTCTGTACTTCTGTGTCTCTTTTTCTGTTTTGCATATAGGGTTATCGTTACCATCTTTCTAAATTCCGTATATATGTGTTAGTATGATGTAATGTTCTTTATCTTTCTGGCTTACTTGTTGTTAGAGAATTGCTACCTAACTGCCATTACTGTTCACATATAAACCCAGTCATGTTTTTATTAGTTCAGTTTGGTTTAATGCATTGAGTTTAACTGCCATTTACAATGACTTCTTGGTTGATATGTCTAAAAGCTTCACTTTCACACCATCTGTAATGAATTGAGAAAGTGCCAGGATCAAAATTTTTAGAAAAAGTACCAGCAGCTGAGAAAAAAATCAGTAAGCCCCAAATTGAGCATTCTTTCAGGAAATGTAAGATTACAAATATTTTTGAAGGCACAGGGAAAAAACATGTGCAGAAACATTATACATGATAAAAAAAAACATTGTGTCATGGTTTAATTCAAAACATTTTTTAAATTTCTTAGCATGTACATTAGTGGCACATCTTAGCAATGACAGCAAAATATTCAATAAAATACAGAATTTTTGAGGCAAGGAATCATTACCTTTAACTGTTTAACAATAGCTATGACCCTTTATCAATGATCAGTTATCCAAAAAAAGACTAAGTTTTAATAAGCCATGCTAGAGGAAAGACTGAATAATCTTGTACTCTGTTTAGATAAAACATTATAAAATCATTGTCATATAAAGAAATGATTAATGAGTATAAAGTCAAAAAATGTAGAAAACAATAGTATGGAGATGTATCAGTAAGTTAATGAAAAAATTTTTTTACATTTACCTTATTTTTTTATGTTTGTGTTATTTGCCAGCTTTTTAAAATTATTAACTTGTAGTGATTGATTTTCACATTCTAAGTAATTATTCACTTTTAAATTTAGTTCAAATATGTAATTTTTAAAATTATTTTTCTTGAAAAGGGCTCAAAAAATTGTGTAAGTTCAGGGCCCCCCCCCCCCAAACTTATATCCATCCCTGTCAGAACAGAAACCACTGACTTCTATCTTCTTTCTGCTCCTAGATTCTCTTCCCACTGACTCTCTAAACCTAGCTATGAGTCAGTCAACAAGGGAGTTCAAGGACAGCAGAAAGCAAGGGTCAGCCCCCTGAGATTCAGCATGGTGGTGGAGAAGGGTTTGAGGGGTGAATGAATACAAGACCAAAAGGCAATGGCTAGCACCAGCCACTTGTAGCAAAACATATTTTGGAAATCTCTCCCTATCTCCCACTCTGTCTCTCCTGGAACTGAATGTAGGAACTGAACAACAGAAATTGCCACTTTCTCTCTTAAATTTCTAAATCAGTGTACAAGTCCAATTTCAAATTAGTCTTAGGGTGAGCGGATTCATTTCATTGGCAGCACCTAAATGTGGTTTTTAAAACAAGAAAAATAAGAATATGGTGAATTCCCAAATCCATCTTTGCATAACACTCTCTTTGGCATCAATGCGAATGCAGTCTGTTAAAAAAAAATCCCAGGCTTCCCAGGTGGTGCTAGTGGTAAAGAATCTGCCTTCCAATGCAGGCCAATGAAAAAATCTGGGATCCGATGATATCCTGAGTCATAATGACCCTTAAAAATTAAATATCACAGCTAACTAAGCTCAGAAAAACCTGAATTACTTTGAATTACTCAAATAAACTCTCAAAACTCTTGTACACATTTATAATGTCTTACAGATAATAAAAATAATCCCTTTAGGTCAAAAGTAAACAGAAAGGGCTGTTCTGTTTAATTGTATTGCTTTCAAATGTATTCAGAGATAGTCAGGGAATAAATGACCTAGTTTATTTTCAGTGTACATCATTAAACTAATGCCAGAAAAATAAATGAAAAAGATGTTTTACTACCAAAGATTCCACTTGTCTGTATTGAACTTCTCGCTTTAAAACTGGTGGTTATAAACAACTTAGTGGTAAGGGCTTATTATAAAATAACATTGATTTTATGAGGTGAGATTAAAGAGTTCTCTAAAATAGAGAGCATTCCTTCATGAACAAAAATAATTAATAACACAAGTACAATTCTAGTTTTTTGTGAGTTATATTTTAAATGACTATATCCTCATTTTCTTTTCTTTCTTTTTTTTTTAATATCCTCATTTTCAAATGACATCAACTCAAAAGTTTTAAATGCTGGATAGAAAGAACGAAAAATGCCAATATTTTGAATAATATTTTAATTTAAATGTGACTTCAATTTAAGTATATGTGCTGCCGAAGCGAGCACTTAAATGTGATTTCAAATGTGAACAAGAACAATTTGATACAGAAAAGATTCATTCATTATGAATTTGCTGCTGCTGCTAAGTCACATCAGTCGTGTCCAACCCTGTGTGACCCCATAGACGTCAGCCCACACGGCACCCCCGTCCCTGGGATTCTCAAGGCAAGAACACTGGAGTGGGTTGCCGTTTCTTCTCCAGTGTGTGAAACTGAAAAGTGAAAGTGAAGTCGCTCAGTCGTGTCCGACTCGTAGCGACCGGATGGACTGCAGCCCACCAGGCTCCTCCGTCAATGGGATTCTCCAGGCAAGAGTACTGGAGTGGGGTGCCGTTGCCTTCTCCAATTTAGAAGCATGTTAATATATACTATGTGCTAGATACTAACAATCTTATTGGTGCATTAAAGAGATCATGTTACCATTAGTTTTCTTGTTTTAAAATCAGTAAAATTAAAATCAGTAGGAGTAACTGATTCTCCTGAGTTCACAGAACTACTAATGATCTAAGAACTCAAAAATTAAATTAAATTAACTACTTTAAAAATATTTTAATGATATTTACTATTTTATATAAAATTCATAACTATATATTATTTTATATAAATAGTTATAAAATATTTAAATACATTAAATTAAATATTTTTCTTTTTTCAATATACTGTTAGGTAGAATAAACATTTAAAATTGTGTATTTTGTGTATCAACTTAGAGATTGTTGTTAAAATCATATTTTTTTTAATTCTCCAAAGAGCAACAAACTTGACTACAACATTTACATAGTCCTCAGTCATCTCTCTCATGAGCTGTATTTATTTGTAATGGAGTGGACACCTAACCTTCTTGTGGGATTTAAGTGCGAATCTCTGAGGTCTCAATCTTGTCTTTGTCAATATCTGAAATGCCTGAGGTTTTCTTTCTAATTTACTTTATCTAAATCTAATCCCCCAACTACTTGCTTCAGAAATACTCAAGGGTCCAGACAACTAGGTAAGCAGGGAAAAAAAAAAAATAAAGCATGTAAGGAGAAAAAAAAGACTGCAAAGGTAGAAGCAAAATCATCTATATTTGCAGGTGAGATGATCTTATGATAGAAAATTCTAAGTAATCCACTAAAAAAAAAAAAATTAGAACTACTAAATGAGCTCAGCAAGGTTGCAGAATACTAGAATAATACCCCCAAATCTACACACTAGCAATGATCCTTCTGTTAGGTAGTTAAAATAGGGAAAAGGAGTCCGAAATGGTGGTGGCTAAAAGACCTGGAAGGGAAAAGCCCGTGAAAATAGAAAAAGGAAGGTCCAAGGACTGGAGTGAGGACCTCAGGTAAAACAAACAGCACTCCTGGCTGGCCCAATTTACATAGGACAGGCCCAGGGAGAGAGAAACATATAAAAAGAGGAGCCAAAGCTCGCTTGCTCACTCTCTCTCTCTCTCTTTCTCTCGCAAGCTGGGGCGCTCTTCTCTTCATGTCTTTGGATTGATGTGCCCTCACTCCTTGAAGACAGATTTTCCTGCTGTCTTCTAAATAAAATAGAGTTGTAACAATAAGCTGTAACACTGATTTGCCTAAGAGCTATAACACGGTCTGTCCAAGACCTGAGAGCTGTGACATGACAAGGGGCTTTAATGTCCGTCACTTCAAATCTTTATCGTGACGAGACAAAAACTGAGTGGCATACACTCGCCTGACACTTCCAAAAGCAATATTAAGAAAAATTCTATTTACAGTAGCATCAAAAAGAAAAAAATATTGAGTATAAATTTAACCCAAAGCAGCACAGGAGCTGAATTCTGAAAACTGCAAAATACTGGTGATAGAAAGATTGGAAAATAGAAAGATTAAAGAAAATCAGAATAAATAGAAAAACATTACATATTCACCAATACAAGACTTGCTATTGTTAAGATGATAATATTTCCCCAATTAGTCTATAGATGCAAAGCAGTGTCTATCAAAACCTCAGCTTCTTTGAAAAAATTAAGTTGATCTTAAAACTTATACAGAATTGCAAAAGATAGCTAGAATAGCCAAAAAAGTCTTTAAAAAAAAAAAAAGGAATAAAATTGAGGGCACACATTTCCCTATTTCAAAACTTAACATAGATCTACAATTATCAAAGTGTGTAGTACTGTTGTAAGTTTAGACAGATATTAATGGAATAGAATGAAAATCACACACACACAAAAAGACTAAATTTAACAGTCAATTCACTTTCAGCAAAGGTTTCAAGACATTTCAACGAGAAAGGAATAATCTTTTGAACAAATAGTGCTAGGACAACCAGGTATCCACATGCAAAGGGACGAACTCAGACCCACACTATATACTACACACAAAAATTAATTCAAAATCCATCATAGAAATAAAAGCTAAAAACTCTTAGAAATACAGGAGTAAATCTGCATGTTCTTGGCTTAGGTAATAGTTTCTTAGATATGACACCAACAACACAAACAAAAAAGGAAATAAATAGATAAATTAGACTACATAAAAATTTAATACTTTTGTGCTTCGATAGCCAACAAGAAAGTGAAAAGACAGCTCACAAAATAATGAGAGAAAGTATCTGAAAATTATATATATATGATAAGAAATATATTCAGAATACTTATTAATGAGTCTTACAGCACATTAATAAAGGGACAAATAATTAAAACCTGGGCAAAGAATTTGAATAGACATTTTTCCAAAGAGAACGTACAAATGCTCAAAAGCACATGAGGCATTGCTCAACATCTTAAGCATTAGGAGAATTCAAATTAAAACCACAATGTGATACCACTTTATGTGCACTAGAATGGCTAAAACGTTTTTAAAGGAAGATAATTGCAGGCATTCAAGAAGAGGAAAACCCTCATACATACTGAGGATAATGAAAATGATAGAGCTGCATTATAAAAGCAGTTCAACAGTTCCTTAAAAAGTTAAACAGACTTAAAATATGACCCAGCAATACCTCTTTAAGATTTACACCCAAAAGAAATAAAATTATATATCAAAAGTTTGCATATGTATTTTCATAGCAGCATTACTTATAATAGTCAAAAAGAAACAATTCAAATGTCCATACTTACTTGATGAATAGGTATATTAACTGAGATATGTCCATACAATGGAATATTTTTTGCAAAAAAAGAAAAAGAAAAGAAATAATGATACATACTACAACATAGATAAACCTTGAAAACTTTCTGCTAAATGAAGGAAGCCAGTCACAAAAAAACACATATTTTATGAAAAAAAAAAAAACCATATATTCTATTTATATGAAATGTCTGGAATAGGCAAATCCATGAATGAAATGAAGGAGGGCACTATGATCCTTCCCTTCCATGACCTTCACCTGTCTTTCATAGAAAAGCTTTAGCCAAAACATAAACTTCACCAGAGAAGTGAAAAAATGCAGAAACAAAAGAAAACAGTCCAAGAAGACTAAGTAAGAATAGGCTAGTCATTAAGCATAGTCAAGGACATTTAGTTCCTCTTCAAGGGCTATTAAATATTATTCTTTCTGAGCTGTCTTGTAGATACTGAAATCCCCACCAAGTAGAAGAAGTTAATTCAGGGGGCACTAGTGATAATGAATCCACCTGCCAAAGCAGGAGACACAAGAGAGGTAGGTTCAATTCCTGGGTCAGGAAGATCCCCAGGAAAAAGAAATGGCAACCCACCCCAGTAATCTTGCCTGATACATTTCATGGACAGGGAAACCTGACAGGGTTTCATGGGGGTCACAAAGAGTCAGACATGACTGAGTGCACACAGTGATGATCAGACTGCAGCCATGACATAAGCTGCCACATTTGGAGAATCGGCCTCAAGGAAACAGAAAAAAATTGACCCTGGAACTGAAGAATAACTGTGCTTAAAACAACCAAGATGGCACTGGTCAGACCACCGATGACTAATTTCAAGATGACTGTCAGAGATGACTGTACTGTTTCTACACATATCCCCCTTCCTCAGAAAAAGCTCTTGTTCACTGATTGTTGGTGGGGGTGCAGAGTTGGCTTGTGGACTGGAGTTCTTCCCACCCTCACCCTCACTCCCACTTCCCCATTGCTGGCATCCAAAATAAATTTTCCTTTCCACCAACCTTGCCTCTTTACTGGCTTTTGAGTAGTAAGCAACCAGATCTCCACTTTCAGTGACATAGAGAGAAAAAACAGATTTGTGGATGTCACGTGCTGGGGTGGGGGGATGGGCAGAGACAATGGATTGGGGAGTCATAGCCAGTGAGTATGGCATTTATTTGGGGGTGATGAAAGTGCTTTAAAATGGTCTGTGGTGATGATTGCACAGTTCTGTGAAAATACTAAAAGCAAAAATAGAATTATATATTTTGAATGGGTGAATTATAAATTTTGTGTGGCATGTGAAATATATCTCAGTAAATCTATTTTTTTAATATCATAACAGGAGATAGAAATAGAAGAATAAGTCTGAAAGCTTATTTTAAACATAGATTACTTAATCTGATTCCATATAGCTGAAGCAAAACTTCTGGGGATATTGTCCAAAAGTGTGCACTATTTTTGCAATTTCACCAAGTGCTTCTTAAGCACCCTGCTTTAGACTGCAGAGGTTACTAGAATGGAAACAGCTCAGGAGTAATGACTATGCTGGCTATTATGAATAATTCCACCCTCAATCAATAACTAGGTTGAATTTTGCTCTACAGTGAATGAGCTTGAAAGAATCCACCTACAAACAGGAGACCCAGGTTTGATCCTTGGGATAGGAAGATCCCCTGGAAATGGGAATGGCTATCCACTCCAGTATTCTTACCTGGAGAACTCCATCGACTGAGGAACCTGGTGGACGACAGTTCATGGGGTCACAAAAAGTCAGACACAACTGACTAACACACACACACATACAAAGAAGGTAATCACTTCTTTTGGGTAGAGAGCACTGAGAAAGAAAGGTGTATAGAGTTTGGTTTGAGTGTTGCAAGCGAAAAGTTGCCCATCTCACATAATTGCCCTAGGCTAGCCAAGAACACCAGAGGGGAAGCCCCACAGACAGAACCCTGGACTTGTATTGCTCTGTCGCCAGGCTCACTTTTAGCAGGCAAGAAGTGGAACCCCAAAGATATAAAAGATTCTGATTGTGAATCTTCAAATGATGCAAAACAAACAAAAAACTTCAAGTTTATTCTTTAAGTGATTACTTTTATCAAGAGATTATTCTGTATCATAACACATTGTATTTGGCAGGAAACATATTTATTTCCTACCGTTATTAATTTTTGTGTGCTTCCCAGGTGACTCAGTGGTAAAGAACCTGCTGCCAATGGAGGAGATCTGAAAGACTCGGGTTCCATCCCTGGCTAGGGAAGATTCCCTGGAGTAGGAAATGGCAACCCACTCCAGTATCCTTGCCTTGGAAATCCCGTGGACAGAAAGCCTGGTAGGCTTCAATCCATGGGGTCACAAAGAGTCAGACACAACTGAGTGACTATGCACACACATTAATTTTTGTATATTTTCAAAATACATGTATGACTACCTCTAAATTGTCTATGTAGCCTTCTGTAATCAATCACTTTAGCAGGTCGACCACAAAATACAAAGCTTTGTTCTATTAACATACACTGAAAATTTTTTGTTTCACCTAGTATTTTTAAAACTAATTCATTTTATATGTTGTGGCAGATTTTCTTTGACTCTCTGTCCAAGCAATCATTTTAATCAGCTTTCAACAAAGGTTTGGGGAAATAACATTTTTAAACTTATGAATTTATATTTTCCCCAGAAAGTAGCAAGAAAAGGGAAAGCCTCTGGTCATGCTGCCAATGTCAATGTTAAATGTCAGGATGGCATTTAATAACTAATCTGCAAAAGGAAAATGGGTTATCTTTATTCTCTTGCCCTCACATTGATAGGATTCCTTTTACTTGAACAAATTTCCATCCTATTGAAAAAGGCTCAGGAATCAAACCCTTTGTCAAAGAATCTGGGAAAATATTAGTGACTGTGAAGGCTTTAAAAATACACCTAGTAATTAATTTAACATTTTGCATATTCAGAAGAGTCATTTCTTCTTAGGGTCATTTGAAAAGAATGAATTTTTTGCACTGCTTCAGCTCACAGCAAGAATATTAGAGGAATTTTTAAAGATTCTTATAAAGCTGTCTACATCAAGCTGAGTCCATTTATCACTGACTATTTTAAGTCTAACTCTTAGTTTTTACTTTTGTGATTTAACATAAATTTAATTTGGAGTTCTCTGGTTTCTTTCAGGTTTATAAAAGAAAAGTTCATGAGGCAAATTGTAGGATATTATTTGTCAATTTGCTATAATATTAATTTGAAATGGAAAGCTTCAAAATGGTTCAAAGGTCACTTTAAAATTTATACTTTGGGACCACTTTTGACATTTTAATGCAGTAATGATTTTCTTTATTTGTAGTGAATCTTTGAAAGAAGGGATATTAACCAGATTCTTACACATAAAGTATTCATTGAAATATATTCAAGAATCGGAGTTACTAAAACTTAACTAGTAACTCTCTAGTAACTCATGAGTAGTTAATTTAACTATCTAGCATTTGTACATATAGATAAAACCAACAACTGTCCTGCTTTACATAAATATGATTGAAGATATGTTAGTATTAGAATCTAATACAAAATATTAGATACTTTACATATGTCCTCTAACCTGTGAAGACTTCGAGAAAGTCTTTCAGCTCTACTAAAATATAATCACTCACATGTTAGTATAAATAGAGATAAAATGGTGGAGTGTAATGGGATAGGGAATAACATCAAGAAAAGATGAAGAATAGTTTTGCTCAAGTCTTAAATTTCATTCTGAAAATACTAAGTAAGAAAAGAAATAGAACTGGTTATAAAGTACTTTTATATAATTTATTTTCATAATATCAGTATATTTAATTGAAAAATATTGATTTAGTATGTAAATCACCTACAATTATACCTATAAAATGATATATAATTCTTATTTTCTGAATAATTTGATCTATTTGTGTGTTTATATGGATAGGGATATACTTACCATATTTACATGCATAAATGAGTAATGAGTGTAGTTTATATTTTTCACAACTTTAGAAAGCATTTTACTTATTTTTGATTATGAAAATTTTCAAATAAACATTGAAATAGAGAAGATACTGCAGTGGACTTTGTATCATTCACCAGAGCCAGTAGAAAAGATACTACAAAGGACTTCTCTGTATCCTGCACCAGAGCCAAAAAGTATCAAGATTTTTCTTCTTGCCTAATATATCTCTCTCCCCTTTTATCACTTCATTTGCTCATTAAAACAAATGGCAAACATATCATTTCACTTTCACACAGTTTCACATCCAACTGCAAAAAAGAAGTAAGCTTTATCTTATGTCACCTAACTCCTAACAGAATTATCATAACCTGTAAATGTATTCAAATTTCTGAATTGCTTAAAGATATTTAAACTACTAAAAGATAATGCTGTTAAAGTGCTGCAGTCAGAATGCCAGCAAACTTAGAAAACTCAGAAATGGTCACAGGACTGGCAGTTTTCATTCCAATCCCAAATATAGGCAATTCCACAAAATATTCCAATTACCATATAACTGCATTCATTTCACATGTTATTAAGATCATGCTAAAAATCCATCAAGTTAAGCTTAAGCAGTACCTGAACCAAGAACTTCCAGATGTACAAGCTGGATTTAGAAAAGGCAGAGGAACCAGAGATCATATTGCCTACATCCTTTGGATCATAGAATGAGCAAGAGGAACCCAGAAAAGTATATACATCTGCTTCACTATTATGTCTTTGTCTATGTGGATTACAACAAACTACTGAAAATTCTTAGAGATGGAAATACCAAATCACCTTATCTGCATATTGAGAAACCTGTATGAAGATCAAGAAGCAAGAGTTAGAACCATACATGGAAAAATGGATTGGTTCAAAACTGGGAAAGGAATACATTAAGGCTGTATATTGCCACCCTTCTAATTTAACTCCTATGTAAAGTACATCATGCAAAATGCTGGTCTGGATGAATCACAAGCTAGAATCAAGATTGCTGGAAGAAATATCAATAAACTCAGATGTGCAGATGTTACCACTTTAATGGCAGAAAGCAAAGAGGAACTAAGAAGCTCTTGATGAAGGCCAAAGAGGAGAGTGAAAAAGCTGGCTTAAAACTCAACATTCAAAAAACTAAGATCATGGCATCCAGTCCCATTGCTTCATGGCAAATAGATGGGGGAAAAAAATGGAAACAGTGACAGACTTTATTTTCTTGGGCTCCAAAATCACTGCAGCCACAAAATTCAAACTTGCTTGCTTCTTGGAAGAAAAGCTATGGCAAAACTAACCAGCATATTAAAAAGAAGAGACATCACTTTGCCAACGAAAGTCCATAGAGTCAAAGCTATGCCTTTTCCAGTAGTTATATACAAGTGTGAGAATTGGACCATAAAGAAGGTTGAGTGCCAAAGAACTGATGCTTTTGAACTGTGATGCTGGAGAAGACTCTTAAGAGTCTCTTGGACAGTAAGACGACCAAGCCAGTCATTCTAAAGAAATCAGCCCTGAATATTCATTGCAAGGACTGATGCTGAAGCTCCAATAATTTTGCCACCTGATACTAAGAACTGATTCATTGGAAAAATACCCCAATGCTGGGAAACTTTGAGGGCAAGGGGAGAAGTGAGTGACAGGATGAGATGGTTGGATGTCATTACTGACTCAAAGATCATGAATTTGAGCAAACTCCCGGAGATAGTGACACAATTTAGCGACTGAACAACAAAAACAATATTTTGTTTGAATCAGGACCCAAACAAGATGTGCACATGGTATTTGGCTGTTGTGTCTCCAAAGTCACTTTTAGTCTAAAATAGAATATGTGCCTTCCCTTTTTTCTTCTCAGCAACTGACCTGTTAAAGAAAATGAGTCAGTTGCCCGACAGAATGTCCCATATTCTGGGTTTGTCTGCTTCCTTGTGTCTAAGTTCCACCTACCTATTATTGATATCTAAAAAATCCCCAGTTTAAAACAACAGCATACTATTCATTATCTCAGATGACAGGATAGACTGAGCTCAATTTCACTGTTCATTTTGGCCTGTCCGTATGCCTGGCAGTCAGTGCTGGCTCTCAGTTTAGAAATCGGTAAGGCTGTCAACAGAAAGGCTTGTCTGTGTCATCTCCATGTGACCAGAGCTGCTTCCATCATGAAGGCTGGTTTCCAAGAAGGAACACACCAAAACATATGCCCCAACAGGCAAAAAGGATGGCTTCTTACCATCTACCTTGGATGTCACACAGTGGTCACTTCTGTAGCACTCTATTGATCAAAAACCAAATCTTGAGAACCTGAAGACTGGACTCAAGGGAATGAAGACTATACCAGAGAGTAAAGATCATTCATTGGAGAGCAATCTCTAAAGTTTAACTACTATCCTGTATTTTTAAATTGGTTCATTTCATACCAACATATCTTATCAATAAAAGCTATCTGTCCAATAGTGATATTGTATGTTTTGTAATACACCACAATGGAAGGCACCTAATGCCAGGTACGATTTAAGGTATCTTATAAATTTATATGAAAATCAACATAGGATAAAGTAAGACAATGAGTAAAATATTAAAGACAAGTGAAGGTTAGATGCACAAAATACTGTTAAAATACAGTGCATACAAATATGTACACTTGGGAGTTCCCAATGGTACAGTATTCAAGACAGTGGTAGCCCCAGTTCACTGCCATAGCCCCAGGTTTATTTCCTGGTTGGGGAAATCTTGCAAACTAAGCAGCTCAGCCAAAAAGAAAAAGTACACTGAAAGAGTCTCCAATCCCACCTCCCACAGCTTCCATGCCTGCTATGGGAGGAAACATCAGAATCTCCAGGAAGAATAGAGCATGATGACCCTTAAGGTGTCTTTTTAAATATTGTATTATTCACATGATTGAGCTCTTGAATAAGTGCATCTATGTTGTTGGGAAAGAGAATCACTTACGTCACATACCAGGTGGTCATACTTGTGAATTGCTAGGAAACCATCATGATTTGGGGCAAGATGGAGGTCTGGCCATTTCCACCCTGTGAGAAATTAAGGAGGTATTGACTAAAAGACATTATTTTTCTCAAAGGAAACTCTGAAATCACTCAGTGACTGAACAAGCCTGAGACTAAGGAGATTCACTAGATAGATCTGTCAGGTAAAATCTGTGTTCGTGCATACTCAGTTGTGTCTGACTCTTTGGGCCTTCATTGACCATAGCCTGCCAGGTTCTTCTGACCATGGGATTTTCCAGGCAAAAATACGGGAGTGGGTTGCCATTTCCTACTCCAGGAATCTTCTCAACCCACGTATCAAACTGGAGTGTCCTGCCTGACAAGGCAGATTCTTTACCACTGTACCACCTGGGGTGCCATCAGGTAAATTAATGGATAACCAATTTAATTTGAATTTTGGCTAAACAATGTTTTCCCCTGCCCCTAAGCATAGGTGTTACATACACTAGTTGAGACATATATATATTAAAATAATTTTTTTGTTGTTTACATGAAATTCAGAGACTATCATGTGAAATTCTGGGCTGGATGAATCACAAACTGGAATCAAGATTGCTGAGAGAAATATCAATAACCTCAGATATGCAGATGACACTCCCTTAATGGCAGAAAGTGATAAGGAACTAAAGAGCCTTTTGATGAAGGTGAAAGAGGAGAATGAAAAAGCTGGCTTAAAACTCAGCATTCGAAAAATGAAGATCACAACAACTGGTATCATCACTTTATGGCAAATAGAGGGGAAAAAAATGGAATCAGTGAAAGATTTTATATTATTGGGCTCCAAAATTACTGTGGATGGTGACTGTAGCCATGAAATTAAAAGATACTGGCTCCTTGGAAGAAAAAGCTATGAGAAACTTAGATAGCATATTAAAAAGTGGAGATATCACTTTGCCAGCAACAGTCTGTATAGTCAAAGTTATGGTTTTTCCAGTGGTCATGTAAAGATATTACAGTTGGACCATGAAGAAGGCTGAGTGCCAAAGAATTGATGCTTTCAAACTATAGTGTTGGAGAAGACTCTTGAGAGTCCCTTGGACAACAAGGAGGTCAAACCTCTCAATCCTAAAGTAAATTAACCCTGAATATTCTTTGGAAAGACTGATGCTGAAGCTGAAGCTCCAATACTTTGACCACATGATGCAGAGAGCCAACTCACTGGAAAAGACCCTTTGCTGGGAAAGATTGAAGGCAGGAAGAGAAGCGGGTGACAGAGGAGAAGGTTTGATGGCATCACCGACTCAGTGGACATGAGTCTGGACAAACTCTGGGAGATAGTAGAGGACAGAGAAGGCTGGCTTGCTGCAGTCCATAGGGCCACAAAGAATTGGACAGGACTGAGCGACTGAACAACAACATATCAAATGCAATTTAATTTGGTATCCTGTATTTTTGTTTGCTAAACCTGGCAATTTTAACTTCAATGAACATGAAAAAGAATATCTGCATTTGACAAATTTAAGACAAGCTCTATTATTATATTGATTTTATTATGAAAAAACATTAGTGAAACTCCCACAGCATGTCTGATTTGCATAGCACGGTTTGAAAAGTTTCAAATTTCCTTTTTTAGTGCATTTTGTGCCTAGAAAATATTATTGTAGAGTTTGTTACTCTATTTAGGGCATTATAACTCAATTCCAGGCATCTAGTCATTCTAAAAGTAGTGTGCAATTAGCTATGGTTACAAATTACACTGTTGCCTAGTACCAGGCAAAGAACAAACGCATGAGTAACAAAAATAAAACTTTTCCAAATGAAGGATGGATAGAAGGGTCACTCTAATTATGAAGTAATTACAGTCCAAAGTATCTTAGTAAACTGACCTCACCCCACAGCTAGCATTCAAAAGATTCAAGCTAAAAAGCCTTGACTGGGACTTTACTGGTGGTCCAGTGTAGTCAGGACTCCACGGTTCCAATGCAGCAGCTGCAGGTTTAATCTGTGATGGAGCATTAAGATCCTATATGCAGTGGAGCACAGCCAAAAAGTCAAAGAAAAAAAGGGGGGGAGGGGTTTGACTGGAAGAAAAATAACACAAATGTTACTAAGAGATTAATCAGTTCATTATGATAACATTCTCAAGACAGTCTACAACACAATCTCATATATCATAATCTCAAGAGTAGAAGTCAGGATTCAGGATACCCAGACTGATATCCTTCTTCTAATGCTAGCTGTTTTTCTTTGAGTAAGCTTCTAAACATCTCTATGTCTCAATTCCTCTTCTGCAAAATGGAGAAATAATATCTCCAGCATAACTCATTTTGAGAACTGAATTACTACATGCAGAGTACTTAACCCAGTGTTAATACAAAGTGGGCACTCAATCAATTTCGTCTCTAATGGTGAAAGAGAGGAAAACAATTAGAATATAAGGACATTGGTAGTGATACTAAAAATCAATATGTGTTATAAAGAGGCAGAGAAATGCCATCAGTTTTTATTCTCAGGGAGATTTGGTTTTCTTTATTATTCTTCTGTTATTTGTGATGCTAACTTTTATAATCAGTCAAACCTGACATTTTAACTTTCCTACGATAAACAATGAGTACGTTTTTTGTACCGCTTGAACACAAATGTTATCTTTGTCCCAACCAATTTCCTCATCCTCTATAGTGTCTAAAATCAAAATCATGCTTTTAGAATAAAAGTATGTATGTATTGCTTGGGAAAAAACAGCTGATATCAATGTAATCACAAAGGTGTTCATTAGTATTGAGCACATCATGCAACAGATGATTTAGCTGATGCATAGGGAAGAAGTAAGAACACAAATAGACAAGATATTGAGGTTTTTCAAGGAGAAAAAAAGCAGAGAGGCCAAGAAGGAAAGTTCTGAAATGCTGGGGGATGTTTGAGTTAAGGAGGCATGAGAGGGAGAAGGCTATGTGTAGCTTGATGTCATAGGTATCTGGGGGTGATTTCGTACTGGAGAAATTTTGGTCAGAAAGTTAGAGATAAAATGCCAAGAGAGCAGTCTGGTTCACAACTGCCTACCACCAGTCCTCAGAGTAATAATATTGGTGAAAATGATCACCTATTTGGTTTAGCTGGTTTCAAACTTTTCACATAGTTTAGGTTTTCAATTTTCATGTCCCTCATACTTTAACCTTGTTTGGAAAGCCAATAAATATTTTGCAGGTAGTTTGTGTTGTTGTTGTTTGGTTGGCTGTTTTTGTTTTTGTTTTTTAACCTTATGCCTCATTTTGACCTAGAAGCTACCAAATACTTGTTTTCCAGATTCTCATAATTCATACTTTAATTTATATGTGCATGCATGCGTAATAAGTTGCTTCAGTCATGTCCAACTTTGTGAGACCCTATGGACTGTAGTTTGCCAGGATTCTCTGTCCATGGAATTCTCCAGGCAAGAAGACTGGAATGGGTTGCCTTGCCCTCCTCCAGTATTCTTTTTCTCCAGTTGAACTTTGCTTCATGAATTGCAATTCTGTAGACATTTATTTGGTATTCCTGAGGAATTGCACACTCAACATATTCTAAAGAAAACTCATCAGTTTCCTTTCCTACCACCCAAAAGTCTATGTGTACTATGTTAGAGACTGGAAAATCCCACGTTTATTTGCTTCTCTCCACACAACCCACAGAGTCATGTAATTTTCCATTTTTAGTTCTCCTTTACCATTTTAATCCATGGGAGTCTCTCTTTCTATTTTTCTTTTTAATACACAGTTAGTCACATCATAGGAAAAATGTAAACTCCACCCATGGAGACTGCCCTCATTTTTTTTCATTTTTTCACAATGTAACAATACTTCTATGTATTTAGAAGATTCCATTTAACTATCATAAATTAGCCACTCTTAATTTTATAAGCCAATTTCATGCAAAATCTTCTTTTAAAGGGCATATGTATTTCTTTAGTGTTTTATAATATTCAGATGAACAAGGAGAAATTTTGCCTCCAAAATTTCCAAACACACATCAGTCAGTCAGTCAGTTCAGTTGCTCAGTCATGTCCGACTCTTTGCGACCCCATGTATCGCAACATGCCAGGCCTCCCTGTCCATTACCACTCCAGGAGTTTACTCAAACTCATGCCCATCGAGCCGGTGATGCCATCCAGCCATCTCATCCTCTGTCGTCCCCTTCTCCTCCTGCCCCCAATCCCTCCAGCATCAGGGTCTTTTCCAATGAATCAACTCTTCGCATGAGGTGGCCAAAGTATTGGAATTTCAGCTTCAGCATCAGTCCTTCCAATGAACACCCAGGACTGATCTCCTTTAGGATGCACTGGTTGGATCTCCTTGCAGTCCAAGGGACTCTCAAGGGTCTTCTCCAACACCACAATTCAAAAGCATCAATTCTTCAGTGCTCAGCTTTCTTCACAGTCCAACTCTCACATCCATGCATGACCACTGGAAAAACCATAGCCTTGACTAGGTGGACCTTCGTTGACAAAGTAATGTCTCTGCTTTTAAACATGCTATCTAATTTGGTCATAACTTTCCTTCCAAGGAGTAAGCGTCTTTTAATTTCATGGCTGCAGTCACCACCTGCAGTGATTTTGGAGCCCAAAAAAATAAAGTCTGACACTGTTTCCACTGTCTCCCCATCTATTTCCCATGAAGTGATGGGACTAGATGCCATGATCTTAGTTTTCTGAATGTTAAGCTTTAAGCCAACTTTTTCACTCTCTTTTTTCACTTTCATCAAGAGGCTTTTTAGTTCTTCACTTTCTGCCATAAGGGTGGTGTCATCTGCATATCTGAAGTTATTGATATTTCTCCCAGCAATTTTGATTCCAGCTTGTGGTTCATCCAGCCCAGCTTATCTCATGATGTACTCTGCATATAAGTTAAATAAGCAGGGTGACAATATACAGCCTTGAGTACTCACTTTCCTATTTGGAAACAGTCTGTTGTTCCATGACCAGTTCTAACTGCTGTTTCCTGAACTGAGTGCAGCTTTCACAAGAGGCAGGTCAGGTGGTCTGGTATTCCCACCTCTTTTAGAATTTTACAGAAGCGCGCAGGCTGCGACGGACCACGCAGAAGCCTGGCCAAGAGGAGCTACCCCTCGCCCAAGGTCAGTGGCAGCGACCTAGAGCGCCAGGCTGCAGTGGCGCAGGAGCGGCCAAGAGGAGCTACCCCATGCCCAAGGTCAGGGGTGGCGGCCGAGAGGAGCTATCCCACCTCCAAGGAGTGGCAGCTGCGCAGGCGCAGGAGGGTGGAGAGGAGCTACTCCACGTTCAAGGTCAGGAGGGGGGCCGTGAGGAGATATCCCTCCTCCAAGGTAAGGAGCAGCAGCTGAGCTTTACTGGAGCAGCCGTTAAGAGGTACCCCACGTCCAAGGTAAGAGAAACCAAAGTAAGACAGTAGGTGTTGTGAGAGGGCATCAGAGGGCGGATACACTTAAACCATAATCACAGAAAAGTAGCCAATCTGATCACGTGGACCACAGTGTTGTCTAACTCGATGAAACTAAGCCATGCCGTGTGGGGCCACCCAAGACGGATGGGTCATGGTGGAGAGGTCTGACAGAATGTGGTCCGCTGGGGAAGGGAATGGCAAACCACTTCAGTATTCTTACCTTGAGAACCCCATGAACAGTATGAAAAGCACATATAATGTTTCTGTTAACAATTAAATGCATAACTCTAGATGCAGAAAAAAACAGAACATAAGGAAAGCTTGATAATGTACAGATTAAGTGAGGCCTCAAACATGCTACAGAATTTGAAGAACAGACTTTCAGAGGACAGATTTTATCACCTTGTAAAGATCAGTTTTCCAGTAGTCATATACAGATGTGAGAGCTGGTCCATAAAGAAGGCTGAGCGCCAAAGTATTGATGCTTTCAAATTGTGGTGCTGGAGAAGGCTTTTGAGAGTTCCTTGAACTGCAAGGAAATCAAACCAGTGAATCCTAAAGGAAATGGTAAGGTCTATTTTTTCTTTGGTTCTTGTCTTACTGTAGCAAAAAATTGAAATGACATACTAGTTACAGCTCAAGCAGGTGGGATATAGTAAGCAGACAATACACCCTTGAGATGTGAGAGTGGATCAATCCCATCCTAGTAGTAGTCCTGCCCCATTTTATATTTCCCCTATTGTGTCCTTTGTTTATTTTCCCTAAGCAGTCCCCAGAGCCTGATTTGTTCTGCCTTATGTGAAACAGGGCTCTTACCCATGACCAATCAGGGAAGGGAATGCAAATAGGGCATATGCTCAAGGTCAGTCAGGGAAAAGGGCATGTTTGAGCATGTTTTCCCACCAGACGTTCTCACTGGATCTGCAGCTTTTCCTTTTACAGACTTTTTCCTTTCTTTGTTTGTCCCTTTAGCAGGCTTATTCTAGTCGCTGATTTCTCTGACTGCCATCTTGGACCCTGTTTCCCTATTCTAACTGTCTAACAAAGTCCACCCTGAATATTCACTGGAAGGACTGATGCTGAAACTGAAGCTCCAAAATTTTGGCCATCTGATGCAAAAAGTCAACTCATTGGAAAAGACACTGGTGTTGGAAAAGATTGAAGATAAAAGGAAGAGGGGAATGCAGAGGATGAGATGATTACATAGCAACACTAACTCAATGGACATGAATTTGAGCAAATTCCAGGAGATAGTGGACAACAGAGAAGCTTGTCATACTATAATCCCTTTTGTCACAAATAGTTGGACCTTACTAAGCAACTGAACAAAAAAAAAAAACAAAAAAATCATCTGCTATTAAGTAGGTTAGTGACTGTCTTTTGTTCAAAAAAAATGATTTTTTAGTGATTTAAAAGTAATTGCCAAAATAAAGTTAATTGATTAGCAATAAAAATTTATACTTTATTCAACTTATAATGTATACTCCAGGCTCCCTCTACCACCTTTTGAATTATCAGCCTTTGCTGACAATTTTCATGACATTTAATTAGGAAACAGTTTGCCATCTGAATTATATGTATTATTTTCTCTTCTATTTTTTTTCCCTCAGAATATTTGAATTATCTGAGGTAGATGAGAAAGTTGTGATGAAATGATATTATGAAGTACAGTCCCTTGTGATCTTATCCAAAGTTTACTTACACTCTGTGACTCTCCCCAATTGAACTTTAGTATATAACTATTTCTTTTCCTCAAGAGGTTCTCAAGAATTAATCGAAATAGAATGAGCCAGTTACAATAAAGGTTTTGTCTCTTGTGACAAGAAAGGTGGGTTTCTCATTGGAGATATTGGTGATCATCTGACTGGAGAGTCATTGAGGATATAAACATTCCTGCAGATGCCAACAACAATGATTTACTGTACCCGAGGTCTAAACTGGATGGCCCACATCTGAGGAAATGACAATGTGGCACAGATAATGGTGCCAGAAGCCAGAATCCACCCCCAAATCACTTGCTACCCACAAGCCCATATGGCTAGTGATATAGAGCTTCATCAACATCCTGGGATTTAGAAAACACCTCAGGAAGAAAGATGGTGAAGAGATAACCAACTGAGATGAATCATACCTAGACTTCATCTTCCTCCTGGAACATTTCTATTCACAACTACTTAAATGGGGATAAAACACTGATCTTATATCTTATCTCAGAACTTTCCCCCCCACTTTTATTGAGAAACAATTGATATACATCACTGTATAAGTTTCAGGTATACATCATGGCAGCTTGATTTATATATATTGTGATTGCCACACAATGATTGCCACAATACGTTCAGCTAACACACATCATCTCATACAGATTCAATAAAAAGAAAGAAGAAAAGAAAAAAGTTTCTTGTTGTGATGAGAACTCAGTGATTTCCCTTATATCATATAGCAGTGTTAACTAGAGTCATCATGTTGCACAGTAATCTTGTGCACTGTGGGTGGGATTTTAATTCAGTGCAACCACTATGGAAAACAGTAGGGAAGATCCTCAAAAACTTAAAAATAGAACTATCATATCATCTGGCAATTATACATCTGGGAATATCTCCAAATAAAATGAAATCACTATCTTGAAGAGATATTTGTATCCCCGTGTTCACTGCAACATTATTTACAATCCTGAGACATGGAAATGAGCTAAGTAGTAGATGAATGGATTAAATGGATGAGAGAACCAATGGGTGAATAGATTTTAGTGTAGTTATAGTATGTATGTACACACACACACACACACACACACACACACACACAGTAGTGGTTTAGTCACTAACTCATGTCTGACTCCTTTGACCCCACGGACTGTAGTCTGCCAGGCTCCTCTATTCATAGGATTTTCCAGGCAAGAATACTGGAGTGGGTTACCATTTCTTTTTCAAGGGGATATTCTTGATCCAGGCACTGAACCTGGGTCTCCTGCACCACAGGCAGATTCTTTACCAACTGAACTACCAGGGAAGCCCTATACGTGAGTGTGTGTCTGTATAAAATGCAATATTTTGGTTCTAAATCAGGAAAGGAGTACGTCAAGTCTATATATAGTTACCCTGCTTATTTAACTTATATGCAGAGTATATCATGAGAAATGCCAGGCTGGATGATGCACGAGCTGGAATCAAGATTGTCAGGAGAAATATCAATAATCTCAAATACAAAGATGACACCACCTTTATGGCAGAAAGTGAAGAAGAACAAAAGAGTCTCTTGATGAAAATGAAAGAGGAGAGTGAAAAAGTTGGCTTAAAACTCAACATAGAAAACTAAGATCATGGCAACTGGTCCCATCACTTCATGTCAAATAGATGGGGAAACAATGGAAATGGTGAGAGGCTTTATTTTGGGGGGCTACAAAATCACTGTGGATGGTGACTGCAGTCATGAAATTAAAAGACGCTTGCTCCTTGGAAGAAAAGCTATGACCAACCTAAACATCCTATTAAAAAGCAGAGACATTACTTTACCAACAAAGGTCTGTCTAGTCAAAGCTATGGTTTTTCCAGTAGTCATGGGGGATGTGAGAGTTGGACTACAAAGAAAACTGAACACTGAAGAATTGATGCTTTTAAACCGTGGTGTTGGAGAAAACTCTTGAGAGTCCCTTGGATTGCAAGGAGATCCAACCAGTCCGTTCTAAAGGAAATCAGTCCTGAATATTCATTTGAAGGACTGATGCTGAAGCTGAAACTCCAGTACTTGGGCCATCTGATGCGAAGAACTGACTCGTTGGAAAAGACCCTGATGCTGGGAAAGATTTAAAATGGGGGGAGAAGGGGATGACAGAGGCTGAGATGATTGGATGGCATCACGATGGGCATGAATTTAAGAAGGCTCTGGGAGTTGGTGATGGACAGGGAAGCCTGGCCTGCTGCAGTCCAGGGGGTCGTAAAGAGTCAGACATGACTGAGTGACAGAACTGAACTGATCGTTTACAACAACATGGATGGACCTTGAAGGTATTATGCTAAGTGAAATAAGTCAGATAGCAAAAGACAAATACAATCTTGTATGTATGTGGACTCTTAAAAAAGAAAGAAAGAAAAGAAAGAAATTTCATGAAAAGAGAAAAAAATCACAGACTTGTGATTACCAGAGGCAGAGGGTGGGGGAGGGTATGGAGGTCAAAGTGTACAAGCTTTCAGGTAAAAGATAAGGAAGTACTAAGGATGTATCTAGAACTTTGAATTCATTTTCCCCTTACTATTTAACACACTTGAATATATTTGTAAACTAAGCAAGTCATTATATCCTTTGAACCAAAGAACTGTGTTTAGTGTTTCTTACTTACTCTCATTAATATTCCTAGTTTCAACCTGTCTTCTACATCCTTTCAAAATGCTGACTCTGTACCTCTAAATAAGTATCCTTCAGTTGGTATCAGGGTGATGTAGTGGAAAGAATTCTGAACTGGAGAATGCATAACTTCCATCTTTGTTACTGCTCTGGGACCTTGTGTTGAGGAAATATAATTAAAAAAAAAAAAAATTCCCAACCCAGGAAACTTCTCCATGAAAGAAGGAGAGAAAGAGAACAATTTTATTACTGAATAAGCATTAAACTAGAATGTGATATGCATGACAGGCAATCTGTTAAAGACAGTGCCAAGATAAAAGGAGATCTCACCTTTTTCACACATTACACACATGGTCTCAAGGTTAACTTAAACTTCTCCTCAAGAAAGAAAACTTGATAAACCTGAACTTGTCCTCAAAATGAAGACTTGACACGCCATTTGTCACATACAGTTCATCCTAAATTCACCTGGTTAATGGGGTGACCATCTATGTTAGCTAAATGACTTTATCCAGAGGAAAAACATGTTATATCCAGTGGAATAGGAAGTAGCTTTATAACTTGGTCTGAGGTTCCCATCCACTCCCAGAAACTGGGAACTAGGGTCAAGATCTTCCTTGATGAATACATTTCAGAGAGATGGCTCCCAGGTCCTTGAGAAAGACAATCTTGGGTCATAAAGCTGGCAAAAGGTTTATTTAGTTTTTAAGAAAATTCACATATATTCAATATTTCAAAAAGAGAAGGACCTTACAAGTTTTCTAAAGTAAATGCTCTAAGTAAAGGGGAGGTGAATTCTCTTTACTTATTTTCAAAAGGAAGAATTAACTTTCTTGTCTCCGATTTGTGCCCTTACACTTGGATAAGTCAATTGCTTTAGAATTTGTCTTCTCATTTATAAAAGACTAATTCTTATTTTATGATCTCTATCATACAATTTACCTCTAGAATTCACATAGTCTTTGTTTTTCTTTCCCTTTTTAATTGTGATTAATTATATTTTTGCAACTCGATGTCATCTATAGATTTAATTAAGTTGCCTTCTAAGTGCTTATCTAAATAAATCACTGAGAAAAGGGAAAGAGATCCCTGATATCCTGGTCTGATGCTTACAGCTAAACTGTGTTGTTCTCTAATTGAACATAAACCGTTTCACAGAACAGCAACATCAAAGTCACTCTTGAGTGTATGATAAAGTGATACAACTTAAGGTCATAGTGTAACCTACATAATACCAAACTTCCTTCTCTCCTGCCTAGTATGAGTGATTGCTACTCTTTTTAAAAAATCAACCACGACTTCATTCTATCTCCAGTCTGCTTTCTTTATAGATAAGGAAGTACCCAATCATAGACTAATGCCTGCTTGTTGACAACATCCAAAGCCCCACTTCCTTAAACCTGCTCCAAAATAACTCAGCCAAAGCACAAATCCTATAATAGAATTCCACATAATAAGCATTCTCCTGTAAATGCAACAAGTAATAAATCAAGCTTTTTCAACTATAGATATGTAGCAGGTTGTCTTTGACAGAAAGGAATTGACATCATTGATTTAAAATGGAATATGAAATAGGACAAAACCAAGAAAGAACCTGTGAAACAACGCTGGAGGCTTCACTGATGTCATTGATCCTTTTTTTTTTTTTTTTTTTTTTTAATAGTTTTATGTATAGACAGGCAAAGTAGCTCAGTTGTGTCCGACTCTTTGTGACCCCATGGACTATACAGTCCATGGAATTCTCCAGGTAAGAACACTGGAGAGGGTTGCCATGCCTCCTCCAGGGGATCTTCCCAACCCAGAGACCGAACCCGAGTCTCTTATGTCTCCTGCATTGGCAGGCGGTTCTTTAACACTAGCACCAGATAGGAAGCCCTTATCTATCTTATTCTTATGTGAAGTATCTTAAGTTTCTATGTTTTTCTCATCCATTTAGGCTTCAATTCCCTTATTAATATATCTGTGCTGTGCTTTCAATATAAAGTTGTTGTTTTTTTAAGTAAAATGTCTCATTGAAAGGGTCTCTCTCTGTCATGTTAATTTTGCCACCGTCTGTTATAATCATGGTGCTGAGTCCCTAGTATATTTAACATTCTGCTTATTACAAGGAATACTTAATCATTAACCTTAGTAACATTGTTCACCAAAATCAACTCATTAGATGTTTATTATTAAGTAGGTCTAAAGCTAACTACAAAAGAATCAAAGAAGTATACAAATGTATGATGAACTTAAGAGCTCTGGGAGACAGCAACCACCTCTAGGGGAAGAGGAGCAAAGGGAAAAGGGTTGGCAGTGTTACAGTGTAGGAGCTTAGAGGGGGAGATCAGTGAAGCTGGGACTCAGGCTTCTGTGGAGGAGGTCCTGGGGGGCTGATGCTGGTGTCTTGGGGGGTTGCACTGAGACAAGTTTTGCAAGAGACAAGAAAACTACAGACTGGATTCAGACGCTGCATGTGGAAGGGACCACTTCTGCTGGAGTGAGAAGTACTGCTGGCATGATGCTCACAGAAACAGCAAATATATGCGAACCCACAGAAAGGAGAGCATCCTTTTTTCTTCCCCTAATCTTGCCTCTGATGTCCTTATTGCCAGAGCCCAGACAAAGCAAAACATGTGGTCCTTGGAGTCTCAGTCTGGGCACCTCACACTGAGGGCTCAGAGTGGGCTTAAGAATGAAAGACAGTAGCTTAATAACTGACACACTCTCTCAACCTTCATGCCAAACTTTTGCACTTGCCTTTAATTGAATGTCCTGCTTTATCTTTATACGTATCCTGTCACTCATCATGAATTTTTAAGGTGCTTTACCTAATGTCCAGAACTCATTTGGCTGTTCCCAATCAGGATCATAATTTCTAAGGTGACATGGTCACTCTCTCCCCATGCTCCTTCGACTCCCTTTTGACCAACAAGTATTCCTGGTAGGTCATAATTAAACACAATGATATACAGTCCTTCATTTCATTGTTTCCTCTTTTGTCTGAAGTATGTCACTATAAATTTCCACAGGGTGACCTATGACCTCATAAATCTGTTTATCTTTTCCCAAGTCCACCTCCATGAACATATATCTTACATCCTCTATGCTATATATATCTATCTATCTTTTGAATGTTCACCGAATGTGTTAATGATGACTCTCTTTAGCTTCTTCTCATAAGCTCTTTTTCCCTAGCAATGAATATAAAATACCCCAATCCTGTCTCTTCAGAGAAGATAAATTCTGTTCCTTATATTTGAGCATTTCCT
The DNA here is from genome assembly GCF_963930625.1 of Muntiacus reevesi. Taxonomy (NCBI): domain Eukaryota; kingdom Metazoa; phylum Chordata; class Mammalia; order Artiodactyla; family Cervidae; genus Muntiacus; species Muntiacus reevesi. The sequence continues at coordinate 3,225,946 of NC_089256.1, read as the reverse complement.
TACCCTTTTTTCTTGCCCAAAAGCCGTTTGCTTTTTTCTTTCAAAATTTAACAATTAAACATCCAACCTTTGATTTTTTTTATGATATACTTCCCATGCGCAAATCATATACATTAATTTTATCCATGATTTGTATTCTGTGTTTCTTTTATTCTATTGTTTTACTTTCTCTATGTAGGTTCTACCTATACTATTCTATTATTTTTACTGTTGTGGACCTCATGCAATACCATTTCCTCACTATTTAACTGTTCTGTCTCGTTTCTTCAGTAAGAACTCTCTTTCCCCTGCTATATTCTCACGGCTCCTCCTGTGCCTTCTCAAGTACCTCACTTGTTTCACCTTCACTATTCTTACCCCTGGAGGAGGAAATGACAACCCACTCCAGTGTGCTTGCCTAGAGAATCCCATGGACTGAGGAGCCTGGTGGACTACAGTTCATGGGGTCACAAAAAGTCGGACAAGACTGAGCAACTAATATTTGGCCTTCCCTGGTGGCTCAGATGGTAAGGAATCCGCCTACAATGTGGGAGACCTGGCTTCGATCCCTGGGTCAGGAAGATCCCCTGGAGATGGGAATGACTGCCTACTCCAGTATTCTTGCCTAAAGAATCCCATGAACAGAGGAGCCTGGCAGGCTACAGTGTATGAGGTCGCAAAGAGTTGGACACGACTGAGCAACTAAAGCATACACATTCTTACCCCAGTTTCTTTCTGCCAATATTTTCATTCCTTTCAAACTGAGAATTCATTCCTTATCATTATTTATTCCTTATCATTATTGCCTTATCATGATTTGGTTTTCAGTAATTTGAGGAAAAAATATAACGGGCAGTTTAAATGGATGATGGTAAGACATTTGTTCAGTCACTCAGTCATATTCGACTCTTTGTGACCCCATGGACTGCAGCACGTCAGGCTTCCCTGTCCATTACCATCTCCTGGAGCTTGTGTAAACTCATGTCATTACTTGGATATAAGGCATTACTTATATGTCCCTTACTTGTATTTAAAATATGTAAGTAACAAGGACCTACTGTGTAGCATAGGGAACTCTGCTCATTCTGTAATAATATAAATGGGAAAAGAATTTGAAAAAAGTAGATACATGTGTATGTGTAACTGAATAATTTTGCTGTACACTAGAAACAAACACAACTTTGTTAATCAACTATGTGTTGTTTTTCAGTTGCCCAGTCATGTCCCACTCTTTGCCTCCCTCTCCCTCACTATCTCCTGAAGTTTGCCCAAGTTCTTGTCCATTGCTGATGCCATCCAGCCATTTCAAATTTAATCAAATATACTACAATAGAAAATTAAATGGATGACACTAACCTGTCTTTTCTTCTTACATGTAAAACACCTTTTAGCAACCACTATATTCAATCATTTTCTCTTACCTGACCTCTGAAGGGGAGAAGAATATTCTCCAAAATGTGCCACTTTAGCATGTGGATTATTGTGAGCTGAAGGCACAAAACCCAGTAGACTCAGAATAAACTTTTACTTCTCCCTTAATAGCATTTAAGAAAGAATTTAGATAAGAAACATGTACCGGAAAGAGAGTTATTATCAGAGACAACATTTCGGGGATTTGTTAGACCTGAAAGACTTTTCTACAAGGCACGGCAAGCATCTCATTATTAATAGCAAACATCTCATCTTCCTATTGACCTGTGAGCTCCTCTCCTTCCCGTTGAAGCCCAAGATTACCCCATTCCTGAGCTCAGGGTGGCACAGGAACCTCAATTGCCCGATTGCCTTTGAATTGTTTGTCTTTGTGCACTCCCATACAAGCATAACAGAATGTTTTTCCCCTATTAATCCATCTTATATCAATTTAATTATCAGACCAGCCAAAGAGAAAATGGGATCAGCCTAAAATTCTCAAGTAACATAGGCTTAGTTTCTTCTGACACAGTCCAGAATAAACCAACTATCTCTTATGATCTAAATCTAATGTCAAAGTTTCCAATTCCCATGGCCTCGATTATACTATGCTATATTAGAAAACTTTTGTTTTATTCTTTTTAAATTAATAATTATAATGTTTTGCATTTTCTAAAATTTTTTCATATATTTGCTTAGTAGAGTACTATTTAAACAAGGCAGACAAAAATTATTTATATGTTACAAATGGAAAAACCAAATATGTTAAATGATGTTCAAGGTCACAGGAAAGTAGCCAAACAGAGACATAAATTTAGCTCTTCTAAGTATAGTCCCTTTCAACGACAAAAGAGCATTTTAATGTCCTCACCACATCACGTCTTGTTAGCAAGATCCCTACACAATTTGACAAAAAAAAATTGACACAAAAATGTCTTCCATTAGACATTATTATAATACTTTGTTATAAATTCTTCTGGAAAGTTATTTGGCAATGGACATCAAATATCATAAATATTTTCTTGCTCTTCAATATAATTATGCTACTACCATGAATCCATCTTGAAAGAATAATCTAACACACAAAAATGATTCATGAACAAATGTATCCATGAAAGAATTAGAATCAAACTACATGTCAACAATGGTGGAAGATTAAATAAATACAGTAAATCCACAACTTAGAATTATGAACAGCTGTTAAAATAAAATCCATCACAAATTTCTATTGCTATGAAAAGTGTTCTATAAATGTTAATTGAACAGGAAAGGATTCAAATACATATAAAAATTATGACCACAATTATCATATATTTTCATCCAATACATCTGTTCACTTGTGTATGCTTAAAATGGCCACTTAAAAATTTTGGTTTTGAAAATGTGTTATAAAATTAATGCCACTCTTATAATCAGTAGCATTTCACACTCAAGGGAAAATATTTCATAAAACACATGAAAGAATTTTGAAATGAAAATTAAAAAAAATTAAAAGTTATTTGGTGTAGAGGAGTTGTGGATAATTTTCTTCCTTTCTATATTTGTCTGCAAATGTTTAAGTTAGTAAATAATTACAACAACACAAGCTCTACCCCCAAAATATGTCCCTATTGTCTGTTTTCTCACCTAAACCAAATACCTCTTTTTATGACTGATTTTCATTCTTACAGCATTTATTAATGTAACTACCACAGAAACAAGATTTTAGACCAGCAAAATTTTATTTCTTTCTGTTGTCTTCTTATATCCCACATTTTTTCTCTCCCATTTACTTTTCAATTTAAATTCTTGCCCTGTTTGTTTGTTTGTTTGTTTTTGTTGTTGTTCTTATTTTCTTCCTGCAAATAAAAACTGATAAAGACTTTGCTTGAGATGCTCTCATCTATCCTCCTTATGGAAGGCATTTTCTGAACTGGTCTCCCAGGTCTGTAATCATTGCTGAATTTCTAAACTAATTATTTCTCTCATAGTCTCAAAAAGGAAAGACATATTGAGTTCCCAAAAGTCTTTAGTGACCAACATCTCATGAGACCAAACCACCAACTGTCTGTCTTCATGAGGAAATGAGGAGTCTCTCCAGAGGAAATTCACATAAAGTGGACAAACACTCCGGTTTATGTCTAAATCAGTGGAAACCATGAGTTTGTCACAAAAACATGTCTCCTGGTCTAGGACTCTTCTGTGTAAGAACACTGGTGCAATGAATATAATATGAGTCAAAGTGGTAAAATGAGGCAAATGCCTGAGCCAACACTATGTTGACTACCTGAGCTAAATAATTAAGGAAATAATTTTAAATGTCTTCATAAGACAGATGATTGGAAAGTAATAGTTCTTCAACCTCCATATAAACCCAGTTTCCTAAGAAACTGGAAACCATTTGGACCTACTCAAGACAGCAGGGTATAATAGGTAAGTACATTCACTCTGCAGCCAAACTATGGATTCAATCTTGGTTCTGCATCTTAGGCAACTTGCTTAACCTCTCTGTATCTCAAGACATAAAATAGAACTAATAAACAAACCTACTTCAAGTCTTTATTATGTTACTTAAACAATCAACTAGTTACACTGTGCTTAGAAAAATTCCTGTAAAGGGTAACTATGTCACCCTTAAATATGTCTCTTTTCCAAGAGGATTATTTTTGAGCTGATTATTTTTAAGAGACAGGAGACACAGGAGAAATTTTTTAAAAAGAGTAGAAGTTATCCTGCTGCAAATGAAGCATTTACATTTTAAAAGAGAATCTCCATTTGTGTCACCCTCTCTTTTCCAGAAAAAGAAGTATACTCTAAATCATAAGGAACTCTTATCTATGGAGAAGGTAGGAACTTGCATCTGAAAAATAAACTTACCATTGTTTACTGTGTTTTTCTGATAACTTTCCTTAACTGTACCTCCATCCTCAACCCCCAACATCTTTTGCTTTTTATTGGAAGTAGTGCTTAAGGAGGTTGCTTGGGCCATTCTGTTGCAGGAAGGGGGACCCCTTCCAGGGTCCGAAGCTGGGCTCTTGTCTAACACTTGGAAATGACTTGTCCGAGGAGACAAATGTTGACAAAGCAAGAGATTTTATTGGGAAAGGGCACCCGGGTGGAGAGCAGTAGGTAAGGGAACCCAGGAGAACTGCTCTGCCGCGTGGCTCACAGTCTTGGGTTTTATGGTGATGGGATTAGTTTCCGGGTGGCCTTTGGCCAATCATTCTAATTCAGAGTATTTCCTGGTGGCACACGCATCGCTCAGCCAAGATGGATGCTAGCAAGAGGGATTCTGGGAAGTGGACGGACAGGCAATGTCTCCTCTTGACCTTTCCCAAACTCTTCCGGCTGGTGGTGGCTTACTAGTTCCTCATTCTTTATCAGAATCTCCTGTCATAAAACAACTCATGCAAATGGTTACTATGGTGCCTGGTCAGGGTGGGCGGTTTCAACCAGTGTGCTTCCCCTAACAATTCCAGAGAGTTTTATTCATTTTTCCTCCATATATCCCATGCAAATATGAGGTATACATGTTTTAAAATTTATGTTTGTTTTTCTTCTGTTAATTTCTCTTTTATTAAAGGGGTTTCTCAGCAAAGAACCTAGAAGGGTACAGGGAAAATTATTCTTCCTCCACTATGCCTAGTACATAATAAATACTAAATAAGTTTAGAGAAATCTAGAAAGAAGTTTAATATTTTGTTCATGATTTGTTCCACTGGTTGAGAGCCTCACTCACAGAAGTCTGGACGTAACTGTGAATTTGTATTACTGGTGTAAACCTAGGTTCTCAGCTGAGAATATTATAACAAAAACATATTAACAAGAAAAAACCAAATATGTTTATTAACACATTTACCTTATGTATACATGAGAGATATCCAGGGAGAAAAAAGTAACTCTCACAGGTAGCTTAGAATTCAACCTTAAGTACTATCTAAAGCCTAAAAGCAAAAGAGAGAAGGGTATGGGGAAAGCCAGTTACAAGTAAATGATCAGGAGAAGTATGGCAAACAAAAGTAAAGGTTGCTATGCAGATTTAAGTCCATGCTATCTCCACTGATAAGAGTTTCTAATGATTTAATCTAACTATATATATATATCCTATAAGGGTTTCATTTCTCTAGTAGAATTCAGACTGATCAATTATCAAACTGTTTATGATAGTCAGCACTGGGAAGCACCCTGGATAAGGAAGAGATGTGGTATATATATGCAATGGAATATCATTCGACCATTAAAAATGAATTAATGCCATTTCGAGCAACATACATGGACCTAGAGATTGTCATACTGAGTGAAGTAAGTCAGAAAACAAACATCATATAATATCTCTTATGTATGGACTTTTTTTTTTAATGGTACAAATGAACATATTCATACAAAAAAAAATGGAGAAAAGATGTAGAAAATAAACATGGTTTCTAAAGTGAAAGAGTGAGGAGGAATAAATTGGGAAATTGAGGTTGACATATACATACTGTGTGTGTGTTTGTATGTGTTGGTGTGTATGTGCATGTGTGTGTGTGTGCATGTATCCTTACTCAGTCATGTGTGATTCTTTGTGACCCCATGGATTGTAGCCAACCAGGTTCATCTATCCTTGGAATTTTCCAGGCAAGAATACTTGAGTGATTTGCCATTACCTTCTTCACATATACACACTCAGTTCAGTTCAATTCAGTTCAGTTCAATCGCTCAGTCGTGTCCGACTCTTTGCGACCCCATGAATCGCAGCACGCCAGGCCTCCCTGTCCATCACCAACTCCCGGAGTTTACTCAAACACATGCCCATCGAGTCGGTGATGCCCTCCAGCCATCTCATCCTCTGTTGTCCCCTTCTCCTCCTGCCCCCAATCCCTCCCAGCATCAGGGTCTTTTCCAATGGCTCAACTCTTCACATGAGGTGGCCAAAGAATTAGAGTTTCAGCTTCAGCATCAGTCCTTCCAATGAACACCCAGGACTGATTTCCTTTAGGATAGGCTGGTTGAATCTCCTTGCAGTCCAAGGGACTCTCAAGAGTCTTCTCCAACACCATTGTTCAAAAGTATCAATTTTTCTGCACCCAGCTTTCTTCACAGTCCAACTCTCACATCCATACATGACCACTGGAAAAACCATAGCCTTGACCAGATGGCTTTGTTGACAAAGTAATGTCTCTGCTTTTTTAATATGCTATCTAGTTTGGTCATAACTTTCCTTCCAAGGAGTAAGCATCTTTTAATTTCATGGCTGCAATCACCATCTGCAGTGATTTTGGAGCCCAAAAAAATAAAGTCTCTCACTGTTTCCACTGTCTCCCTATCTATTTCCCATGAAGTGTTGGGACCAGATGCCATGATCTTAGTTTTCTGAATGTTGAGCTTTAAGCCAAACTTTTCACTCTCTTCTTTCATTTTCACCAAGAGACTTTTTAGTTCCTCTTCACTTTCTGCCGTAAAGGTGGTGTCATCTGCATATCTAAGGTTACTGATATTTCTCCCGGCAATCTTGATTCCAGCTTGTGCCTCTTCCAGCCCAGGATTTCTCATGATGTACTCTGCATATAAGTTAAATAAGCAGGGTGACAATATACAGCCTTGATGTACTCCTTGTCCTATTTGAAACCTGTCTGTTGTTCCATGTCCAGTTCTAACTGGTGCTTCCTTACCTGCATACAGGTTTCTCAAGAAGCAGGTCAGGTGGTCTGGTATTCCCATCTCTTTCAGAATTATTGTGATCCACACAGTCGAAGACTATGTATTAAATAGATAACTAATAAGGACCTGTTGGTTAGCACAGGAAAGTCTACTCAATACACTGTAATGACCTATGTGGGAAAAGAATATTTATAAAAAGAGTGGATATATCTATATTTATAACCAATTCACTTTGCTGTACACCAGAAGCTAACCAAACATTGTAAATCAATTATACTGTAATAATGGAGTAAGATGTTTTACCATTGTTGAAAGATGACAAGAAACCAACTTAAGGGTTTTTCTTGGAGTTAATGAAAATTGAAAGTATTTTCATGCAGAAACACATTGCTTTCCTTGAAGAATTTTTACCAATTTATACCTGACTAGCACCCAGGAATCAAGATTGCTGGGAGAAATATCAATAACCTCAGATACTCAAATGACACCACCTTTATGACAGAAAGTGAAGAAGAACTAAAGAGCCTCTTGATGAAAGTGAAAAGGTTGGCTTAAAACTCAACTTCAAAAAACTAAGATCACGGCATTCAGTCCCATCACTTCACGGCAAATAGATGGGGAAACAGTGAAAACTGTGAAAGACTTTACTTTTGGGGCTCCAAAGTCACTGCGTATGGTGACTGTGGCCATGAAATTAAAAGATGCTTACTCCTTGGAGGAAAAGCTATGACCAACCTAGAAAGCATATTAAAAAACAGACATTACTTTACCAACAAAGGTCTGTCTAGTCAAAACTATGGTTTTTCCAGTGGTCGTGTATGGATGTGAGAGTTGGACTATAAAGAAAGCTGAGCGCTGAAGAATTGATGCTTTTGAATTGTGGTTCTGGATAAGACTCTTGAGAGTCCCTTGGACTGTAAGGAGATCCAACCAGTCTATCCTAAAGGAAGTCAGTCCTGAATATTCATTGGAAGGACTGATGCTGAAGCTGAAACTCCAAAGCTTTGGCTACCTGATGGGAACAGATAACTCACTGGAAAAGACCCTGATGGTGGGAAAGATTGAAGGGAAGAGAAGGGGATGACAGAGGATGAAATGGTTGGATGCCATCACTGACTTGATGGACATGAGTTTGAGCAAGCTCTGGGAGTTGGTGATGGACAAGGTAGACTGGCATGCTGCAGTCCATGGGGTCACAAAGAGTTGGACATGATTGAGCAACTGAACTGAACTGAGCACCCAGGTCCTGAATGCATAACCATCAATCAGCTACTTAGAGAAAAATACTACATCTGCCATTAATAGGGTGACACTAGATTGAATTTCGTATGGGTAGGGAGATGGAATAGAAGGGTAAGAGAGAGTCTACCAGAAGTTAGTTACCACTCTTGAACTTCACTAATCTGAGGAGTCACCCGAATGATACTCTTTAAAGGAAAGTAATCAGATTAATGGGCTTCCCAAGTGCTGCCAGTGGTAAAGAACCTGCCTGTCAATGCAGGAAACCTAGGAGACATGGGTTCAATCTCTGGGTTGGGAAGATTCCCCAAAAGAGGGCATGAAAACCTGCTCCAGCATTCTTGTTTGGAAAATCCTATAGACAGTGATGCCTGATGGGCTACAGTCCATAGGGCCACAAAAAGGCGGGCACAACTGAAGTGACTTACCACACACACATGCAGACAATAAAATTAACATACTTCTGTAAACTTCTAAGGGTCAAAACCACAAAGTACACATCTAAGATGCAGAAGTAAACTGGAGAACCCAGAAGCATGTCAGTTTTACCTTCACTCTTGAAGACAAGAATCCAGCAAGTGAGATCTTACTGGGTAGTTAAGCCCCTATTCTGGTCTAGAGTAGCCCAAGTTCAGTTTAAAGCCATTTATCTCTAAATTATCTTTTCCAGTAATAGTTTGTTATGAAACACAAGTTCATGTGCCCAACACACAGTGAGACCAAGCAAACCAAAATAGTGGGTTTGGAGCAAAGAAAGATTGATGGTACGGCCAAGCAAGGAGAACCAACAGCTCATGCTCAAAAACCATGAACTCGCTGATGGTTTTCTGGGAGAAGTTTTTATGGACAAGATTTAGAGTGAGGGTTGCGAGGTCTGTGACTTTTTTCTTACTAGCTGATGCTGAGGTAAGAGGGTGTTATAATAAGAAGCTTGTGTTCAGCCTGCAGTTACCATCCTCCACCTATGTGGAGGACTTATTTCCTGCAGGTGAACTCAGAGGTACTGTTAAGCGTATTCCTTGAGAAGGAACCAGGACCCTACCCCAAGGCTGTACTATTGTTTCTTGACTTTTCCTCCTTTTTCTCTTCATCCCCTCCCTTTCCTGATTAGCAATTGTTTGAATCTGACCTTTAGAACAAAGGGAAGGCAAGGAGGCTGAATGAAGCCTATTTCCTACAAACAAGAAATGGGAACACAGAAAGGGTTTGTACCTGGGTGCCCCCAAAGGTCCAGCTTGGTTTCAAGTTGACCATGTGTTTAAATTATCTTGGTAAGAACTTTCCAAGTGTAAATCATTTGCAAGACATCTTAAAAAATCACATCATTGAAAAAAAAATTATTGTGAAATAAAACTGTGATCAGGAGATTACTTAAAAATATATTGAAGCAGAAGAAAATTCAAACAGGTAATAACTAATTCTTAAGTTTGGCACATCTTTAATTCCAGACATTTTAATCTGCTGTTTCTTATTATTGGAATCATTTCATAGCCAGCGTTTCCACTTTAAAAATCAAATCCAATGCTATTCAATGTAAGGTAGTTAAGTTATTGATGCCAAAAGCTCAGACTGTGTGTGTCAATGCCAAATTAAATCTCAGTGACAGAGTTTTGCGTAAAAGTAGAAAAGAATAGCTCTATTGCTTTGGTTAGCAAAAGGGAAATAGTGGGCTTCTGACCCTCAAAGACTGTGTGTCTCAATCCAGGAGGGTTTGACAAGGAGTTTTGAAGAAATTGGTTCAAGGATGGGGTTTCTGATAAGAATAGGGTGTGTGCAGGGCCTCCACTTCTTTCATCTGGCTTCAAGTGACCTCTGGATAATTTTCTCTGATTCTCAGGGTTGCCAAACCATGACATTCTTGCTGGAGTGAAGATCCACTTCATCTTCTTTTTTTTGTTTAGTTCTATAAAGAGCTCAAAGATATAGTTATGTATCTCTTGAGGTGGAACCAGGACCCTTCCCCAAGGCGGTGCTATTGTTTTTTGGCTGCTTCTCCATTATCTCTGCATCTCTTCCCTTGCCTAATTAGCAACTGTTTGAATTTGCCCTTTGGAACTCAGAGAAGGTCATGGAGGCTGGAGTCTGTTTCATACAAAGGAGGAAGTGGGGACAAAGAAAGGCTTCCATATCTAGGAGCCCCACAGGGTCTTGTCCAGTTTCATTATTTGATTAAAAGTGTGGCAATTCAAATCTTTTCCTATTCTGAGTTTTATTCTGTTAGTTTTAAACTGTACATTGTAGGAGTAAATTCATCAATAAGGCTGACATTTTCTTAACAGGAAATGCTGACTCTTTTCCATAAGATGTGAGGGGGTGGGAGAGGGAGGAACTGACCTGCTTCTTTGATGGAAGAAATAAATAAAAACTGCATTAAGTTTAAAACCTTTACCTTATGTCACCAAAAAAAAAAAAAAAAAGAAAGAAAGAAAGAAAATCTGAAATTGAAATCAAAGGAAAGTTATCTGTGAGTCTTTGAAATATTCAGACTCCAAAGGAACTAGATTATTTTAAAAGGAAAAATGCAAAACCAAAGACATGAAGTAGATGGAAGCCAAAGTATCACCTCATATAAAACAGGCCACCAAGTTAGTATATGCCTAGAGTCTAAATCTGAGGGGGCAAAAAAAAAAAAAAAAAAGAGAGAGAGAGAGAGAGACCAGGATATGACATATGATGCCAGCTATAAAAAAAAGTCTGGAACTAAGTTACATTCCTGGAACAAAGTTACATTTTCACAGGTTTTATGGAAACCCAAAGAAGGTGATCCTATGCTTTATAAACTATGCATCACCAAAAGTTATTTTCACAGGTATGAAATGAACCAGGCTTCTACAAAGTCAAAGCATTTCCTGTCCCAGAGAGGGGGGAAAAAAAGGACATTTTGATCGCTGTAAGATATGACTTATTTCTCTTGTTTCATTTTATTTGCAATAAAGTATTATGAATGATACAATCAGCAAAATTGTAATTATGGCTGAAAATAAACTTCAGCAGACAAAATTCTGATTGAATAAATTTGGGATTTGTTTTGATGAAGAACAAAACTCTACCTTTGTTAAGGAAATGACAGTACTTTGTCTTAAGTGTCAAAGTTTTAGGATTGTTCTGTGATTCATGGATTGTCTCTCAGAATGTAGGCAGTTGGAAATTTAAATCTTTCCAGTGACCTGAGAGATTCTCTGAGTCAGAGAACAATAAGCTGTTAAATGTCACTTTCATTTGTTCCAAATTTCCCTGGGGTTGGAATCCTGCATCAGGAACCTTTGTTTAGCAGAGTAAGTCTGTTCTATGACTTTCTGTTCAGTATAATTAATATGGCACTCTGATTTCTAGTTTGGTCTCTATTTTTTTAGATGTGTCAGTCACAAATTGGCACTTGCTGTGGGTGCTTGCCTTCTACCTTTATAAAGATTAAATCATGTGTTACTGCAGCTGTTGATCTTCAACAGCCCCTGAAGGAGTTCAGGGTGGAGAGCAGAAATGAGTCCCTCAGTACTCCTGGAAACTGGCAGGACAGGTCTTTGGACAGTTAGATATTCTCAGGAGCTGATTTTTTGAGCTAAATTCTTATATCTACTCATATCTAGAGGAGTATTAAAATCCTTCACAATGACAGCCATTTCTTATGACTAGCAGAAACTTCATGAGACCAATAGAAACTTTCTGAAAAAACATGCTTGATTGCACGTACTCCCCCTTTACAAAATTCACACGTATACTGTCCTTCTTCCACGTGTATTTCTGGAGCAGTCTCTCAGAGATATCTGAGGTGTGGTCCTCATATTGTTCTGAATAAAACTTATCTCACAACTTTCACATGCATTTTTTGTCAACATGCAGAAAAAAAAAAAAAAAAAAAAAAGATGATTAATGCATATTATTGCAAGTTTAACAGAATAAAGTGATGTTATTAAGGTTAGAGGGGTTATTTCTCTCTGGAAGCTTTCTAAAGACTACGGTCATATTTTTTGTTTCTTCTATAGTGCCAGAAATACTATCTCATTACCCTTTACCGGAGACTGCCTACAGGTGTGCATCTCTCTCTCTCTGAGAGTTCCCAGATTCACCAACTGCAAGGAAGTGACAGTTCTTTACCACCTCTGTGGTTTAAGAGTCTATAAATACTAAAGTAGTGATAAAGGAAACTTGTATATCTGAATCCATAAAGTGGAGGCTGCCCTATTGGCCAGACAAAACCTTATTGTTGCCAAAACTTGGCCTCTGTTCACTGGTGACAAATAGTAATGCAGAGTCAGAACTTTGGATGAAGTAGAAAAGAGTAGCGTTTATAACTTTGCCAGACAAAGTGGGTCCCAGTGTGCTAATGAACTCAAGACTGTGTGATCCACCATGGAAGGGGTAGTGAGGAGTCTTATAGAATTCAAGAAGCAGACCGTGATCAACTCAAGGACAATTCTTGGGTTGGCTGGCATCAAGGTGATGCTTCAAGCAACATTAATCTTCTGGTTTCAACTAGTCTATGGTCTATGATCTTGGTCAGCAGTTTTCATCTGGAAGGGGTCGGCTTCCTGTAAAAACCACTTGGCAATGTGTATCAGGCCTTATCTATATGTTTCAGGGACCTAGGAGTTTGGTGATTCTGCTTATGTGGCAGAATTATAGCCTACATTGTTACCAGTTCCTCAACTCAACGGTATTTTTTCTATATCTTCACATTTCCCAACTATTAACTCTTTAGTCAGCATTTTACTTCAAAAGATTGACGATACAGAGTCTTGTACGAGGTTTCATTACAAATCTAAACCTAAGTCTGTCCACACTTATGGGGTCCACCTCACTGTCCAGGAAACTGAACAACCACCAATCATAGTTCTCCAATTAAGTTTTAGCTAGCTCATCTTACCATAGGACCTGTCAGCCTTACCAGGAAATTCCTAATCTCTTAGCCAATCATGCCTTATTTATAATTGCCGCTTTTAATGCACGAATGCTTTGAACTCAAATCACCTCTACCCCAAATATCTTGGGAAGAATGCCTCACTGTTTGTGAGGCACTGCACCCTGCCAACCTATGGATTGTTTTCCCTTGAATAAAAGAATATTGGACATGTTACTAAACTGTATTATTTTGATAATTTAACTGTAGGTCTCAGACAAGTTAACTGGAAGGATTTTGAAGCACTGTTTTCAAACTTAGAAAACAGTCCTGTTCCTTAAAATAGCCCTATTATACTTAATTTAAAGATATATTTTAAAACTTTGTATTGCTACAAAATATATAAACACACATTTTGCCATTTTATCCAGTTTAAAGTATGCAATTAAATGGCATTATTTACATTAACAATGTAATTAACATAACCTATTTTCAAACATTTTTATCACCCAAAACAAAAGCTGTAACCATTAAGCAATAAGTTTCTATCCCACTTTCCCCTCAGTTCCTGGTAACTTCTAATCTACTTTCTGAAATGAGTTTAGTTTTAAGTATGACATTTCTGGAATAGTCCAAATTATAAATTCTGATTCCTCCAATTAAATTTTGGTGGGAAAAATATTTTTATTGAACTAATGCAAATAACTACATTGCCATGAAAAATATTGTTTATAATATTTGACCATTTATCTAATTCTCTAGTCTTGAAGTCAAAGCTAATCAATATATAATCATTATTTTCTAGGCAATAACAATTATGAACACAGTGATCATAGCAAACACCTTCTTCCAACAACACAGGAGAAGACTCTACACACGGACATCACCAGATGGTCAACACTGAAGTCAAAATGATTATATTCTTTGCAACCAAAGATGGAGAAGCTCTATACAGTCAACAAAAACAAGACCACGAGCTGACTGTGGCTCAGATCATGAACAACTTATTGCCAAATTCAGACTTAAATTGAAGAAAGTGGGGAAAACCACTAGACCATTCAGGTATGACCTAAATCAAATCCTTTATGAATATACAGTGGAAGTGAGAAATAGATTTAAAGGACTAGATCTGATAGACAGAGTACCTAATGAACTATGGATGGAGGTTCATGACATTGTACAGGAGACAGGAATTAAGAATATCCTCATGGAAAAGAAATGCAAAAAAGTAAAATGGATGTCTGAGGAGGCCTTACAAATAGCTGTGAAAAGAAGAGAAACGAAAAGCAAAGGAGAAAAGGAAAGATATACCCATTTGAATGCAGAGTTCCAAAGAATAGCCAGGAGAGATAAGAAAGCCTTCTTCAGCAATCAATGCAAAGAAATAGAGGGGAAAAAATATAATGGGAAAGACTAGAGATCTCTTCAAGAAAATTAGAGATACCAAGGGAACATTTCATGCAAAGATGGGCTCAATAAAGGACAGAAATGGTAGGGACTTAACAGAAGCAGAAGATATTAAGAAGTGGTGGCAAGAATACACAAAAGAACTGTACAAAAAGATTTTCATGACCCAGATACATGATGGTGTGATCACTCCCACTCACCTAGAGCCAGACATCCTGGAACGTGAAATCAAGTGGGCCTTAGAAAGCATCACTATGAACAAAACTAGTGGAGTTGATGGAATTCCAGTTGAGTTATTTCAAATCCTGAAAGATGATGCTGTGAAAGTGCTGCACCCAATATGCCAGCAAATTTGGAAAACTCAGCAATGGCCACAGGACTGGAAAAGGTCAGTTTTCACTCCAATCCCAAAGAAAGGCAATGCCAAAAAATGCTCAAATTACCACACAATTGCACTCATCTCACATGCTAGCAAAGTAATGCTCAAAATTCTCCAAGCCAAGCTTCAGCAATATGTGAACTGTGAACTTCCAGATGTTCAAGGTGGTTTTAGAAAAGGCAGAGGAACCAGAGATCAAATTGTTAACATCTGCTGGATCATAGAAAAAGCAAGAGAGCTCCAGAAAAACATCTACTTCTGCTTTATCGACTATGCCAAATCCTTTGACTGTGTGGATCACAACAAACTGTGGAAAAATCTGAAAGAGATGGGAATACCAGACCACCTGACCTTCCTCTTGAGAAACGTGTATGCAGGTCAGGAAGCAATAGTTAGAACTGGACATGGAACAACAGACTGGTTCCAAATAGGAAAATGAGTACATCAAGGCTGTATATTGTCACCCTACTTAATTAACTTATATGTAGACTACATTATGAGAAACGCTGGGCTGGAAGAAGCACAAGCTGGAATCAAGATTGCTGGGAGATATATCAATAACCTCAGATATACAGATGACACCACCCTTATGGCAGAAAGTGAAGAATAACTAAACAGTCTCTTGATGAAAGTGAAAGAGGGGAGTGAAAAAGTTGGCTTAAAGCTCAACATTCAGAAAACTAAGATCATGGCATCCAATCCCATCACCTCATGGCAAATAGATGGAGAAACAGTGGAAATAGTGGCTGACACTACTTTTCTGGGCTCCAAAATCACTGTGGATGGTGATTGCAGCCATGAAATTAAAAGATGCTTACTCCTTGGAAGGAAAGTTATGACCAACCTAGACAGAATATTAAAAAGCAGAGACATTACTTTGTCAACAAAAGTCCGTCTCATCAAGACTATGGTTTTTCCAGCAGTCACGTATGGATGTGAGAATTGGACTATAAAGAAAGCTGAGCACAGAAGAATTGATACTTTTGAACTGTGGTGTTGGAGAAGACTCTTGAGAGTCCCTTGGACTGCAAGGAGATACAACCAGTGCATCCTAAAGG
Organism: Muntiacus reevesi; assembly: GCF_963930625.1. NCBI lineage: Eukaryota > Metazoa > Chordata > Mammalia > Artiodactyla > Cervidae > Muntiacus > Muntiacus reevesi. The sequence goes on along the minus strand of NC_089256.1, from coordinate 3,210,018 downwards.
AGATCAGTCCTGGGTGTTCATGGGAAGGACAAATGCTGAAAGCTGAAACTCCAATACTTTGGCCACCTGCTGTGAAGAGCTGACTCTTTTGAAAAGACCCTGATACTGGGAAAGATTGAGGTCAGAAGGAGAAGGGGACAACAGAGGATGAGATGACTGGATGGCATCACTGACACAATGGACATGGGTTTGGGTGGACTTTGGGAGTTAGTGATGGACAGAGAGGCCTGGCATACTGCATTTCATGAGGTCACAAAGAGTCAGACACGATTGAGCGACTGAACTGTACTGAACTGATGAATAGCTTCTGATAATGACCATTATTAGATGATCATCAGGCTATCTTAAGATTTTCCATAGTCTTTTTTTTCCAAATTCTGAGAGGGTTGGTTGGGGCAAGACAACATTCAAGGAGACTTTCATGTCAGTTTGCGTAACTGTTAAATTGAAGATTAGAAATAGGCCAAGCATAAAGAAAACTGTTTTATAATATGCCCATCAAGAAATAGAACAGTCACTGTAATTAAATTCCCCTTATATCAATTAGAGACAATCCTACATAATGAAATCTTTATTAAGGCTTAGGATTTGACTTAGAAGTCTGCTTTCACAGAGTTGTGTTTCTAGACTAAAGGGCTCCTGGATTTCCTAATCATGTCCCCTGGTAGAGCTAACATGTATCTGTTGTTAGTGATATCAGCTGACACCTGAAAACTTGTTCTCTGAATGTGGAAAAGTCAATATCACTAAGAGTTTTGAGAGGATACTGGTTATTATATTAAAACATAAGGACAAAATGATTACATTCTTGACTACAATTTTAACCAAAGTGATAATGTTTTAAAATAAAGATAGCAGAATGTCACACTAATTACAAGGAATGTGAGCTCTTTCAGAAAAGAACTTCTGACTTTAAAATGTTTGACTTTAAAATGTTTCCCAAGCATGACACAATCAGCACAAAACACAAAAAGTTAACAAGTCCTCAAATAAAGATGTTCTCAAATACAGTTGAGACCAGACTAAAATCATCCCCTTCAATCGAGTTGCAAAGAAAAGGGGGCCGGGCAACAAAATTGTGCCATTTGCAGAGACATAGATGGACCTAGAGACTGTCATACAGAGTTAGTCATAAAAAGAGAAAAACAAATGTACATTAACACATATACATTAATAAAGTGGCAAAGAACCTACCTACCAATGAAGGATACATGAGACACAGGTTAGATCCCTGGGTCAGGAAAGCTGCCCTGAAGGAGGGCATAGTAATCCACTCCAGTATTCTTGCCTGGAAAATCCCATGGACGGAGGAGCCTGGTGGGATACACTCTATAGATTTGCAAAGAGTCAGACATGGCTGAAGTAACTTAGTATGCTTGCATTCATGAAATCTAAAAATATGGTATAGATGATCTCGCTTGCAAAGCAGAAATAGAGTCACAGACATAGAGAACAAATGTATGGATAACCAAGTGAGGAGGGAAGGGGTGAATTGGGAGATTGGGATTGACATGTCTACACTCTTGATACCATGCCTAAAATAGATGACTAATGAGAACTTATTGTATAGCATAGAGAACTCTACTAAAAGTTCTATGCTGACCTAAATGGGAAGGAATTCCCAGAAAGAGGGGACATATGTAAACATATAACTGATTCACTTTGCTGTGCTGCAGAAACTAACACAACATTATAAAATAACTATATGTCAATAAAATGTAATAATAAAATAAAATCTCCTGGCTAATTAAGAAGAAACAAGCGGGGGCCAGTCACTAAGGATTTCCCTATAAACATATGCAGAATAAAAACAGATCCAAACACCATCCACTGGTAGAACATACTCAAATGGTTCCTAGAATAAAATAGTCCAGATCTGCACAAAGCAGAAATAAAGCAGAAATAGACTCAGGGAGACCCTGGAGGAAGGCATGGCAACCCACTTTAGTATTTTTGCCTAGAGAATCCCATGGAGAGAAGAGCCTGGTGGGCTACAGTCCACAGGGTCACAAATCGACTGAAGTGACATAGCACGTATGTACACAGACTCAGGGAGAGCAAAAGCTCTTATCACTGTACATCAAAAGTCAGTTCAGAGCCCGAGGAATGAGACTGGGCACCTTAAGTTGCTTTTATCCAGCAACTTATTTTGTTAAATTTTATTGGGTAGATCTTTAGAGAAGTCTACATAGGTGTTCCAGAAACTATCAAACAAATAAATAGACACACACAATCAGGGGAACTCCTAGACAATTTAGATCAATCTATAAATGAAGATTTTCTTACTTGTAATAAAGCATTATTCCAGGCAGCATTCAAAACAAGTAGCTTCCTGGAATAAGGAGTGAAGACTGTATTTATAGTTAAAATTCTTATATCCCAGTTGACAATTCTGATTGGATAACATCTGGGTCACTGTCAATAAAAAACATAACTTAGAGTCTTTTGTAAGAAAAAGATCATCATAGAATATTTGATGTAGGTTTCAAAATTGCAGATAGTAAGACACAACTGAGGCAATGAGAAAAGAATGAAAACAAACTTTGCACACACATAGGCACATATAGTATATGTTCCACAGAACATATATAATATATACACATGTTTAACAAAACATGAGTACACTTTATTATAAAGTTCTGTGTTTTAGCATGTAGACAGACTGGTTTTTTTTACAATTCAGTAAAAGTATAAATAAAATATGTGCTAAAAAATCTTATATTTAGTCTGCTGCCAAAACCACAGTCTTTCTAAATTATTCTACCATGAAAATATATACCAGGCATGAAGTGTTTATCTTGATTTTGGTGAAAAAAAAACATGTTTTTACAAGATTGTTACAATTCTTCCATTTAACTGTCCCACAAAATAGCTCTGGCCCTAAACGGAACTTGCATTTTAAAACTAAACTGAGTCTGTTTCACTTCCTCATCACTGCAGCAAAATGAATTTTAATGCTTGCTTTTGATTTAATAATACATTACTTCATTACTCACTTTCTCAAAAAATGAAGCATAAGCACATTTCCAAATATGAAATTGCAATCCATTGCTTATTTAAAATAGTCCATTCTTCCAAGAACAGATAAGCTTCATTAACTCAGACTATTCAAAGGGACAACAGTCAAAATAGTGAAATGTTTACAAATGCACAAAGTTCTCATTTAGAGGACATTTCTTGAGCACCTATTTGGTGCTGTCCATTACACCAAACACCACTGATAGGCAATTAGCAAGCGACAAACATTGTCCTGAAGCAGTTTTTTTGTAACAAAGAACACAAATGTAACCAAATTATGCTGATGTGCTTTGATGCATTTTAAATAAAATGCTTTGCACATTCAGAATGAGGAGTAGTTACTAACCTCAGCTTACAAAATTGTAAATTAATTCATAAGGTTTTAAGAAGGAAAGTTATTGCCATCCAAGAGTGGAGGAAAGTATCTCATTAGAGAATCAGGGGAAAACTAAGTGGCATACCATATTTCCTCATGAAACAAATGTCTCAAATACTATGCCCACTCTTATCCACAGTCACTGCCACTAGCCTCATCTAAGCCACTGTCCTCCCTCACCAGCACTTCTATAATTCTCACTAACTGGTCTCCATCATCCAATCTTGTTTCCTCATCCCCCTGCCATGAATTCTCCATAGGAGACATAGAATTTTATTTTTATTTTTGTGTTTATTAAATCTTACCACTGTTGCTTAAAATTTGTCAAGGTTTTTGATTGCATGAGAATAAAAGCCAAACTCCTTATCAAAGCCTAGAAGTTCGATGTTTAGGACTTGGTGCTTTCACTGCATGGTTTGGGTTCGATCCCTGGTTTGGGTAGTAAAATCCCACAAGCTGCATGGTGTAGCCAAAAAACCTTCAATTTGTAAGAAAAAAAATATAGTATCTGCAAAGCACAAGAAAGTGAAGCACAATAAAATAAATTATGCCTGTATGTATAATTTATATTTCCAGGGAACATTCAGACAGTGAGTTCATGTATGTAAGGCCCCAGAGGCAATGCCTGGCACACTGGAGTGTCTCTCCCTCCTTCTACTGGAGGAGGAGAAATATATTAAATATATTTGATAAGACCAAAGCTTCTTATAATCAGATTCACTTAAAATGAAGTGAATTTTTAATTTTAAAGTTACTCTACATGATTAGGTCTACTTAGCTCTAAAGAGGAACAGAGTTATTATAAAATATTAGTTGGAAAAGAAAAAAAAAGAATACTAGTTGGGTCATTGAAGTACATGGCATGAAGTTTGATGCATAATTAAAATAACTAAATATGTACTAATGCATCTCTTTAAATGTTTCATTGATATTGCTGACTGAATATGAGAAGTAAGTGTGATTTTGCTGTCTTTTGGGTCAGATTTCATTAAATAAACATCTCACTTTTAATCAAACAGCTATTATGTTACTATAGTCCATTAACAGTGGATATTTATTTTCCACACCTAACAATCTACAATATTGAAAACTAATTTAAATAGAACATTTTACAGCAATTCTGTGAAAACTGTGTATATTCATTAAATTAAGGATCACTTTGCATGCCAGCACATTCAAATTGTATTTTGAAATGATGCAGAATAAATAACAGATGTGTCCAAGATATATTATTCTTCAGTTGCTAAGGCAACATTGTTCAGCTTGAAAAGAGAGAAATGATGCAGAAAAAAGATCAGGAAATAATTCCTTTGGGCACTTGATTCAACAAGAAGGTACTCTTTATACTTGCTATTATAATGTGGCCAATATGGCTCTGAAATATTCCCATATTGCATTATCTATGCTAGATTTTATGTTTTATTATTTTGTCAATGTAACAAGCCATTCACTGGGCACAATATTGGACATCTCTCCATCTATTTCCACCTCAATTGACTGTTTATTGCTTATCTCCCCAAAGGAGATCTGACATGAGTCTCAGCATTTCTCAAGCTGAGGGTGTAATTCTGATGTTGACAAAGATAAAAGTCTAAGACTTGTGGAGTAGGTTTCGAAATATCAGGAAGAACTAGGTTGGTAAGAGGGTGTCTATCTTCTCATTTTCTTCTTATTCAGGAGCTCTTTCTCTTCCCTGTCCATTTCTCATGGGGGAAAGTACATGTACTTACTTCTCTTTCATTCATACAATTTCATTCAGTGTCTTATTTTTCTAACTCCTCTTGGACCAAACAAGGGGAAGATCCTATCAGTAGTGTTTCAGATTACACCGAACTTATCATTTAGAGTTGATCTCTGAACAATGTTTGGATCTACCTGTGTGCAGCATTTTTCTCAATAAGTATATTGGGACATTTTTTGGAGATTTGTGACAATTTGTGAAAAACTTGCAGTTGAACCATGTAGCCTAGAAATATTTTTTAAAAATTAAGAAAAAGTTAGATATGTAATGAATGCACAAAATATTTGTAGATAAGTCTATGTTATTTCTACCACAAAATATATACAAATCTATTCCAATAACTTAAGATTTATCAAAACTTATGTACACAAATATTACCAGATCACACATGGTGTCATTTGCAGGCAAGAGGAATGTTCAGTTCAGTTCAGTTCAGTCGATCAGTCATGTCCGACTCTGCGACCCCATGAATCGCAGCACGCCAGGCCTCCCTGTCCATCACAAACTCCTGGAGTTTACTCAAACTCATGCCCATCAAGTTGGTGATGCCATCCAGCCATCTCATCCTCTGTCACCCCCTTCTCCTCCTGCCCCCAATCCCTCCCAGCATCAGGGTCTTTTCCAATGACTCAACTCTTCGCATGAGGTGGCCAACCAAAGTATTGGAGTTTCAGCTTCAGCATCAGTCCTTCCAATGAACACCCAGGACTTATCTCCTTTAGGATGGACTGGTTGGATCTCCTTGCAGTCCAAGGTACTCTCAAGACTCTTCTCCAACACCATAGTTCAAAAGCATCAATTTTTTGGAGCTCAGCTTTCTTCACAGTCCAATTCTCACATCCATACATGACCACTGGAAAAACCATAGCCTTGATGAGATGGACCATTTTTGGCGAAGTAATGTCTCTGCTTTTTAATATGCTATCTAGGTTGGTCATAACTTTCCTTCCAAGGAGTAAGCGTCTTTTAATTTCATGGCTGCAGTCACCACCTGCAGTGATTTTGGAGCTCCCCAAAATGAAGTCTGACACTGTTTCCACTGTCTCCCCATCTATTTCCCATGAGGTGATGGGACCAGATGCCATGATCTCAGTTTTCTGAATGTTAAGCTTTAAGCCAACTTTTTCACTCTCCTCTTTCACTTTCATCAAGAGGCTTTTTAGTTCCTCTTCACTCTCTGCCATAAGGGTGGTGCCATCTGCATATCTGAGGTTATTGATATTTCTCCAGAGGAATGTAGACAAATGTAAAGATGTAGTGTTAAATCATATCTGCATAAAACTACATAATTTAATACATAGTGCACTACTGGAATAACTTTGTAGACACTCCTTGTTATTGCAATGAGTAGGCACTTAGAACATCATGCAATGCACATCATCTCTTGTGAGTAGTTCACTTCTCCAAGAAAAGACATATTACAGTAAAAAGTGATCTCTTGAGGTCCTTGTGGATTTTTTATTGTGTTTAGTGCAATACTGCAAGCCTTGACTCACACCATGAAATGCATACGATGTGCTACTAGTAAAACAGAAAATGCTTCCAAAGAGAATAGTCATGACATTATAGGAAAAGGTTGGATTGCTTGCTATGTGCCACAGTTGAGGTATGCAGCTGTGGTTATGCACCATTGCAAGATAAATGAATAAAAAATAAAGGCTATTGAAAAAAAAAAAAGAAAGAAAGAAAAGAAAAGAAAATGTGTAAAGACATTTCTGCAATTATGCTATCAGGATGAAAACCTTGTACTTTTTTTGAACTATCTTTTTATCTCATATTGAAAATGCAGCTTTTATGTGGCCACAGGATTGCTATAAGAAAAACATATCTCTAGACTCTAATATAATTTGAGAAAAAACACAGTGGTTTTATGACACTTAAAGGAATAGAAAGGTGAAGGATCTAAAGTTGGTGAATTTGATGCCAGCAAAGGATGGTTGGATAATTTTAGAAAATGTTTTGGCTTTAAAATGTCTAAATTACAGGAGAATGAGCTTCGGCTGACCAGTGTTAGTAGAGAAGTTTAGACACTATTAAGAAAATTGTTGAGGAGAAAGTATATCTGCCTGGACAAGTTTTTAATGCAGATAAAATCACTCTGTGCTGCAGGAAAAATGTCACAGATGACATTTTTTAGTAAGGAAGAAAGGGAGCAACAAGATTTAAGGCAGAAAAGGACAGGTTCACTCTAACGTTTTGTTCAGTGTAGCCAGGTTTGTGACCAGGACTGACCTTAGCTATAAAGCCAATACTTTTCCAGCCTTTAAGGGAAAAGATAAACACCAGCTGCCACTTTTTAAATCATACAACAAGAAAGTCTGGCCAAAAGAATGCTTTTTCTGGATTGGTTCCATCAGTGCTTTGTCTCTGAAGTCATAACATATTCTATCCATAACATAGGAACTGCCTTTTTAAGTTATTTTCATATTGGACAAGATTCCCGGTCACGAAGAAACCAATGAGTTCAGCACTGAAAGCGTCAGCGTGATCTTCAGTTTAGTACAGTCGCTCAGTCATGTCCGACTCTTTGAGACCCCATGAATAGCAGCACGCCAGGCCTCCCTGTCCATCACCAATCCCCAGAGTCTACCCAGACCCATGCCCATTGAGTCGGTGATGCCATCCAGCCATCTCACTCTCTTTTGTCCCCTTCTCTTCCTGCCCGAGTCCTTCCCAGCCTTAGGGTCCTTTTCCAATGAGTCAACTTTTTGCACCAGGTGGCCAAAATATTGGAGTTTCAGCTTCAGCATCACTCCCTCCAATGAACACCCAGGACTTATCTCCTTTAGGATGGACTGGTTGAATCTTCTTGCAGTCCAAGGGACTCTCATGAGTCTTCTCCAACACCACGGTTCAAAAGCATCAATTCTTCGGTGTTCAGCTTTCTTCATAGTCCAACTCACACCCATACATGACTACTAGAAAAACCATAGCCTTGACTAGATAGACCTTTGTTGGCAAAGTAATGTCTCTGCTCTTAAACATGCTATCTAGGTTGGTTATAACTTTCCTTCCAAGGAGTAAGTGTCTTTTAATTTCATGACTGAAGTCACCATCTGCAGTGATTTTGGAGCCCAGAAAAAAAAAGTGTGAACCCCTGTTTCCACTGTTTCCCCATCTATTTGCCATGAGGTGATGGGACTGGATGCCATGATCTTAGTTTTATGAATGTTGAGCTTTAAGTCAACTTTTTTGCTCTCCTCTTTCACTTTCATCAATAGGCTTTTTCGTTCCTCTTCACTCTCTGCCATAAGGGTGGTGTCATCTGCATATCTGAGGTTATTGATATTTCTCCCAGCAATCTTGATTCCAGTTTGTGCTTCTTCCAGCCCAGCCTGTTTCTCATGATGTACTCTGCATATAAGTTAAATAAACAGGGTGACTATATACAGCCTTGACGTACTGCTTTTCCTGTTTGGAACCAGTCTGTTGTTACATTGACTGTTGCTTCCTGACCTGCTTTTCCTATTTGGAACTAGTCTGTTGTTACATTAACTGTTGCTTCCTGACCTGCGTATAGGTTTCTCAAAAGACAGATCAGATGGTCTGGTATTCCCAACTCTTTAAGAATTTTCCTCAGTTTATTGTGATACACACAGTCAAAGGATTTGGCATAGTCAATAAAGCAGAAATAGATGTCTTTTTTCTGGAACTCTCTGGCTTTTTCAATGATCCAGCGGATGTTGACAATTTGATCTCTGGTTCCTCTGCCTTTTCTAAAACCAGCTTGAACATCTGGAAGTAGTTTATGGTTCACATATTGCTGAAGCCTGGCTTGGAGAATTTTGATCATTATTTTACTAGCATGTGAGTTGAGTGCAATTGTGTGGTAATTTGAGCATTCTTTGGCATTGCCTTTCTTTGGGATCGGAAAGAAAACTGACATTTTCCAGTCCTGTGGCCACTGCTGAGTTTTCCAAATTTGCTGGCATATTGAGTGCAGCACTTTCACAGCATCATCTTTCAGGATTTGAAATAACTCAACTGGAATTCCATCACATCCACTAGCTTTGTTCATAGTGATGCTTTCTAAGGCCCACCTGACTTCACACTCCAGGATGTCTGGCTCTAGGTGAGTGATCACACCACTGTGATTATCTGGATTGTGAAGATTTTTGTACAGTTTTTCTGTGTATTCTTGCCACCTCTTAATATCTTCTGCTTCTGTTAGGTCCCTACCATTTCTGTCCTTTACTGAGCCCATCTTTGCATGAAATGTTCCCTTGGTATCTCTAATTTTCTTGAAGAGATCTCTAGTCTTTCCCATTCTGTTTTTTCCCTCTATTTCTTTGCACTGATCGCTGAGGAAGGCTTTCTTATCTCTCCTGGCTATTCTTTGGAACTCTGCATTGAAATGGGAATATCTTTCCTTTTCTCCTTTGCTTTTCGATTCTCTTCATTTCACAGCTATTTGTAAGGCCTCCTCAGACATCCATTTTGCTTTTTTGCATTTCTTTTCCATGAGGATAGTCTTAATTCCTGTCTCTTGTACAATGTCACGAACCTTCACCCATAATTCATCAGGCACTCTGTCTATCAGATCTAGTCCCTTAAATCTATTCCTCACTTCCACTGTATAATCATAAGGGATTTGATTTAGGTCATACCTGAATGGTCTAGTGATTTTCCCTACTTTCTTCAATTTAAGTCTGATTTTGGCAATAAGGAGTTCGTGATCTGAGCCACAGTCAGCTCGTGGTCTTGTTTTTGCTGACTGTATAGAGCTTCTCCATCTTTGGCTGCAAAGAATGTAATCAATCTGATTTCAGTGTTGACCAACTGGTGATGTCCATGTGTAAAGTCTTCTTTTGTGTTGCTGGAAGAGTGTGTTTGCTATGACCAGTGTGTTCTCTTGGCAGAACTCTATTAGCCTTTGCCCTGCTTCATTCTGTACTCCAAGGCCAAATTTGCCTGTTACTTCAGGTGTTTCTTGACTTCCTACTTTTGTGTTCCAGTCCCCTATAATGAGAAGGACGTTGGGGGTTGGGGTGGGGGTGTTAGTTCTAGAAGTTCTTGTAGGTTTTCATAAAACTGTTCAACTTCAGCTTTTTCAGTGTTTCTGGCCGTGCATAGACTTGGATTACTGTGATATTGAATGGTTTACCTTGGAAATGAACAGAGATCATTCTGTCATTTTTGAGATTGCATCCACGTACTGCATTTTGGACTCTTTTGTTGACCTTGATGGCTACTCCATTTCTTCTAAGGGGTTCCTGCCCACAGTAGCAGATATAATGGTCATTGAGTTAAATTCATCCATTCCAGTCCAACTTAGTTTGCTGATTCCTAGAATGTTGACATTCACTCTTACCATCTCCTGTTTGCCAAGTAGATCAGTGTGATCTACTTGTCTCCAAACACAATGTGTTTAATTCAACCTCTAGATTAGGGGTCATAAAGACCTTCAAATCTGATTACACATGGTGATCTATGGAAAAGATTGTTAATGCTATTGATGTGAAATTTAACAGAAAGAACATCATGAAAGTCTGACAGGATTACACCACTGAACATACCATCAGTGTTATAGATAAACCTGTGAAAGACATTAAGCCCCAAACAATAACCCGTTGCTAGGGGGGGGAAAAAAGTGTCTAGATGTTGCACATGACTTTACAGGATTTATGACAGAGTCAATTGAGGAAATCATGAAAGAAATTGTGTATATAATTTTTAAAAGATGGGAAGTTTTCAAGCAATAGAGATGAAGACTTCCAAATCAGAAAATATAGAAGCAGTGCCAGAAAAAAGACAACATTAGACAATCTGGCAGAAAAGTTCCAATTATTCAAGAATGCTTTTGACTTCTTTTATGACAAAAAGAAGGCTGAGCACCAAAAACTGATGCTTTTGAACTGTGGTGCTGGAGGAGATGGTTGGATAGCATCATGGATTCAATGGACGTGAATATGAGCAAAGTGTGGGAGATAGTGAAGGGCAGGGAATCCTGGTGTGCTGCAGCTCATGGAGTCGCTAAGAGTCAGACACGACTTAGCAACTGAACAACAACAAAATAACATGGAACTTCTATGATATGGGTGAAACCAAAGCAAATGATGGAAGAGTATTGGTAACATATAGGAACAATTTTTAAGAATATAAAAGCAAAAAAGACAGAAATTACAATGTATTCCCATAAACTTACACTGTGTCTGCCTCTCCTGCCTCTCTTGTGTCTCCTCTACATTTTCCACCTTTGCCACTCTTGAGACAGAGCATCAATCCTCCTCTTCTTCCTCCTCAATGGGAAGATGATGAGGATGAAGACCTTTATGATGATCCATATCCACTAATGAATAATGAAAAATTATGTGTAGTTAATAAACTTATCTGTTGTGTATGTGCATGAGTGTCTTCATGGGAAAATCTAATAACTGTCTGTTAGGAATGTGCGCGCTTGTACTCAGTCGCTTCAGTCTTGTATGACTCTTTCCAACCCTAGGGACCAAAACCCATCGGGCTCCCTTGTCCATGGGGTTCTCCAGGCCAGAATACTGGAGAGGGTTGCCATGCCCTCCTCCAGGGGATTTTCCCAACACACAGATCGAATCAGCATTTCTTAAATCTCCTGCACTGGCAGCTGTATTCTTTACCACTAGCGCCACCCAGGAAGCCCTATGTTATTTTAGTATCTAATAAAAGATGTGTTAAAATCATATTATAAAAAGGCAGTGAGAAGGAATTTTAAAATGGTGTAAGAAAGAGTCCATGTGTCTGTATATAAAAAGCAAACTTAAGGTTAAATATCTGAAAACATTTTTTAGAAATAATTTTACCAAAAAAAGATTTCTCACAAAAGGTGTTATTTTATGTGTGATTGTGTGATGTTAATACTTTTTTTCTGAGATACTTGAAATAATACTGGAATATTATCTTAAGCTCTGCACAATATTTAACTGTGTAAAGCCTATCTTGAAGGTTTCATCATCATAATAAAAGGTTTCCTTTGATCTTGGAATGTAAAAGATAAACATTAAAATAGCCCCTTAATAAAATGTGCATAGGGCTAACAAGTTTAGAAGGTGAGTATTATATCTTATCATGAAAACATTAAAAACTTTTAAATGTGACTCAAATGCCACAACACTATAAAGTAATTATCCTCCAATTTAAAAAAGAAAAAAAAAAGAGTGATGGGAAGAAAAAGAATTTATAAGCAATAGACCACATTTCTTCTTGATCATAAAAATTTCAAAAGTAGAGACTGAGAAATGTACAGCAGATTTTGAAGACATCTCATTTAAAATATCTAACAGTAGGGGGAAGTGATTTCTTCATTTGTTAGTTGACTTGGGTTTTTCAGATAGAGTTTAATATATATTTTAGAAGTGGGATTTTATCAATGTCATTTTTCTTTAATCCATATTGTTTTCTCTCAATATACTACTCTTTTAATATTTGGAACAAAACAAGACATTTGGGAATAATAAGACTAAAGAAAAAAATTACTATGGTACTGCTAACAAGACAGTCCTAAGTCCTAGTTGAACTATTTTCTGGGTAATACCAATAGAAAAATAAGACTATTGACCAGAGACCCTGAAATGCAAGAAGCCATTTCTTTGAAACAAATGAATAATCAGAAAAGAGATGAGAGAAAATAATGGAAGAAGTGAGATTTAAATATCTTTGGGGGATAATTAAAAATTCTGACTATTGTGATGTGTTTGGAACAATTTTAAAAATTCACAACTCTGAAGTCAGACAGGTTGATTCCTCCAGTTCCATTCTTCTTTCTCAAGATTACTTTGGCTATTCGAGGTTTTTTGTATTTCCATACAAATTGTGAAATTATTTGTTCTAGTTCTGTGAAAAATACCTTTGGTAGCTTGATAGGGATTGCATTGAATCTATAGATTGCTTTGGGTAGAACAGCCATTTTGACAATATTGATTCTTCCAATCCATGAACACGGTATGTTTCTCCATCTGTTTGTGTCCTCTTTGATTTCTTTCATCAATGTTTTATAGTTTTCTGTGTATAGGTCTTTCATTTCTTTAGGTAGATATACTCCTAAGTATTTTATTCTTTTTGTTGCAATGGTGAATGGTGTTGTTTCCTTAATTTCTCTTTCTGCTTTTTCATTGTTAGTATATACGAATGCAAGGGATTTCTGTGTGTTAATTTTATATCCTGCAACTTTACTATATTCATTGATTAGCTCTAGTAATTTTCTGGAAGAGTCTGTAGGGTTTTCTATGTAGAGGATCATGTCATCTGCAAACAGCGAGAGTTTCACTTCTTCTTTTCCTATCTGGATTCCTTTTATGTCTTTTTCTGCTCTGATTGCTGTGGCCAAAACTTCCAACACTATGTTGAATAGTAGTGGTGAGAGAGGGCATCCTTGTCTTGTTCCTGATTTCAGAGGAAATGCTTTCAATTTTTCACCATTGAGGGTGATGCTTGCTGTGGGTTTGTCATATATAGCTTTTATTATGTTGAGGTATGTTCCTTCTATTCCTGCTTTCTGGAGAGTTTTAATCATAAATGGATGTTGAATTTTGTCAAAGGCTTTCTCTGCATCTATTGAGATAATCATATGGTTTTTATCTTCCAATTTGTTAATGTGGTGTATTACGTTGATTGATTTGTGGATATTAAAGAATCCTTGCATTCCTGGGATAAAGCCTACTTGGTCATGGTGTATGATTTTTTTAATATGTTGTTGGATTCTGTTTGCTGGAATTTTGTTAAGGATTTTTGCATTTATGTTCATCAGTGATATTGGCCTGTAGTTTTCTTTTTTTGTGGCATCTTTGTCTGGTTTTGGAATTAGGGTGATGGTGGCCTCATAGAAAGAGTTTGGAAGGTTCATAGCATTACAGGCTTACATCAAGAAACAAGAAAAAAGCCAAATAAATAACTAACTCTACACCTAAAGCAATTAGAGAAGGAAGAAATGAAGAACACCAGGGTTAGCAGAAGGAAAGAAATCTTAAAAAATTAGGGCAGAAATAAATGCAAGAAAAAAACTAAAGAGACCATAGCAAAAATCAACAAAGCTAAAAGCTGGTTTTTTGAAAAAATAAACAAAATTGACAAACCATTAGCAAGACTCATTAAGAAACAAAGAGAGAAGAACCAAATTAACAAAATAAGAAATGAAAAGGGTGAGATCACAACAGACAACACTGAAATCCAAAGGATCATAAGAGACTACTACCAGCAGCTCTATGCCAATAAAACGGACAACTTGGATGAAATGGACAAATTCTTAGAAAAGTATAACTTTCCAAAACTGAACCAGGAAGAAATAGAAGATCTTAATAGAACCATCACAAGCAAGGAAATCAAAACTGTAATCAAAAATCTTCCAGCAAACAAAAGCCCAGGACCAGATGGCTTCACAGCTGAATTCTACCAAAAATTTAGAGAAGATATTTTAAATGAGATGTCTTCAAAATCTGCTGTACATTTCTCAGTCTCTACTTTTGAAATTTTTATGATCAAGAAGAAATGTGGTCTATTGCTTATACATTCTTTCTCTTCCCATCACTCTTTTTTTTTCTCAGACTCTACTACAAAGGCACAGTCATCAAGACAGTATGGTACTGGCACAAAGACAGAAATATACATCAATGGAACAGAATAGAAAGCCCAGAGATAAATTCACGAACCTATGCACAACTTATCTTTGACAAAGGAGGCAAGGATATACAATGGAAAAAAGACAATCTCTTTAACAAGTGGTGCTGGGAAAACTGGTCAACCACTTGTAAAAGAATGAAACTAGAACACTTTCTAACACCATACACAAAAATAAACTCAAAATGGATTAAAGATCTAAATGTAAGACCAGAAACTATAAAACTCCTAGAGAAGAACATAGGCAAAACACTCTCCGACATAAATCACAGCAAGATCTTCTATGACCCACCTCCCAGAATATTGGAAATAAAAGCAAAAATAAACAAATGGGACCTAATGAAAATTAAAAGCTTTTGCACAACAAAGGGAACTATAAGTAAGGTGAAAATACAGCCCTCACATTGGGAGAAAATAATAGTAAATGAGGAAACAGACAAAGGATTAATCTCAAAAATATACAAGCAACTCCTGAAGCTCAATTCCAGAAAAATAAATTACCCAATCAAAAAATGGGCCGAAGAACTAAACAGACATTTCTCCAAAGAAGACATACTGATGGATAACAAATACATGAAAAGATGCTCCACATCACTCATTATCAGAGAAATGCAAATCAAAGCCACAATGAAGTACCATTACACGCCAGTCAGGATGGCTGCTATCCAAAAGTCTACAAGCAATAAATGCTGGAGAGGGTGTGGAGAAAAGGGAACCCTCTTACACTGTTGGTGGGAATGCAAACTAGTACAGCCACTATGGAAAACAGTGTGGCGATTTCTTAAAAAACTGGAAATAGAACTACCATATGACCCAGCAATACCACTTCTGGGCATACACACTGAGGAATCCAGATCTGAAAGAGACACGTGCACCCCAATGTTCATTGCAGCACTGTTTATAATAGCCAGGACATGGAAGCAACCTAGATGCCCATCAGCAGATGAATGGATAAGGAAGCTGTGGTACATATACACCGTGGAATATTACTCAGCTGTTAAAAAGAATTCATTTGAATCAGTTCTAATGAGATGGATGAAACTGGAGCCCATTATACAGAGTGAAGTAAGCCAGAAAGATAAAGAATATTACAGCATACTAACACATATATATGGAATTTAGAAAGATGGTAACGATGGCCCTATATGCAGTGCAGAAGAAGAGACACAGAAGTACAGAACAGACTTTTGAACTCTGTGGGAGAAGGTGAGGGTGGGATGTTTCGAAAAAACAGCATGTATATTATCTGTGGTGAAACAGACCACCAGCCCAGGTGGGAGGCATGAGTCAAGCGCTCGGGCCTGGTGGGCTGGAAAGACCCAGAGGAATCGGGTGGAGAGGGAGGTGGGATGGCAGACTGGGATGGGGAATACGTGTAACTCTATGGCTGATTCATATCAATGTATGACAAAACCCACTGGAAAAAAAAAATTCACAGCTCTATCAATTTTGGGAGAAAATAGTTCTATAAACCACAAAAGAAATTTTATATGTGTTATTTTCAAGCTACTGTATATTTAACTCTAAAAATTTACTAGGGAGCTTCCCCAGTGGCTCAGCAGTAAAGAATCCACCTGCATTGTAAGAGACACAGTTTCTATCCCTGGGCCAGGAAGATCCTCTGGAGAAGGAAATGGCAGCCCACTCCAGGATTCTTGCCTGGAGAATCAGGTGGACAGAGGAGCTTGGTGGGCTAGTGTCCATGGGGTTGCAAACAGTCAGACAACTACTGTTTGCTACTAAACAACAACAGCAACAAAAAGCTTACTAGAAATATTATAAAGCAGGACTAAGGGGACATTTTGGAAGTTATTTGACCCAGTTAAGTCCCATATTTCCACACAGAAAGGAAGGAAAAATTAAGGAAGAGGATAAAAAGGAAGGTGAAGGGGTAAAAAAGTGAATGGCATAAGGAGAGAAAATGGAAGAGAAAAATGGAGAATGTTGCCATGGCCACATAAAATACAGGCTCCCTCTAGTACATCATGAGATAATACAGATACACCTTCAGCAAATTTGATTAAGGAAAAAAAAAAGATTAAGAAATGTAACAAATAAGCAATTGTTGGTTCACAAGTTGACCCCCAGACACAGAAGGCAAGGAGAGGCCGAAGGAAGCAAGAGGCAGACCACTTCAGATTGGTAGATAGCAGGTTTAATAAACTAAGAGGGAGTTCCCTGGCAGTCCAAGGGTTAGGACTCCATTCTCACTGTCGTGGTCTGGATTCAGTCCTTGGTCAGGGAGCTAAAATCCCACAAGCTGCACAGCATGGCCAAAAGAAGAAAAAAAATAAATATATAAACAAAGAAACCTGCTTGTCTTGAGACTTCTCTGTGAGACTTGTCTATGAGACTTGTCTTGGGAGGCAGCAAGTTTAGCATCCACCTGTCAGAATCTTCAACAATTATATGGAGGCCTTAACTGGGTTCAGTCACCTATGCCATCCAGATGATCAACACATGATATCTCAGGGCTGAGTTCTTAGAAATGGTTCCCAGAGCATGGAAACAGTGGGTAGAACTGTACTTTTCAAAAGAAAGGAAGGAAGGGTAGAACTTTTGATTACCTGGGTCCAGCTTTCAGGTCAAATTACCATCATATCCTCTTGATGACCTTGCCCAACAACAATCTAGAAATTATAAGGAATCTAATTTTATCCAAAGATTTTTTTCAAAAAAATATAAGAAGCATGTATAATTTTACAACAGTAAATTTGACATTCTAGCTAAAGTCATTTTTCTTTTTCTAAAATTATAAAATTTGTCTCAAGAATAAACAAAGTAGTCATTCTGGAAAACAAAGGAACACATACAAACTCTCAAAACCACACATTAAAATGTAAGTTATTACTGGCAAGTTTTACCAAACCTTCAGAAACAGATATATGCTGTATTATGCAAATTGTTCCAGAGCAGAGAAATATATGTGGCCCAGAAATGTTATTAAGACTCTAAACTAAGGAAAGGAAATCTAAGAACTCTCCTTTGAAAATTCAAAATCTTTTGAGATGCCACTACAACACATGTCAGTGAAGTAAGACCAAATTCAGAAAACAAAAAACATACAGATATGGAAAGAGATCATCTTTTTCAGTGTGTTACTCTATGCAGTAATTTCAAGAAGAAAATACTGTATTAAACTAAATAGAATTAATGCAAGATTACAGTCAAGCAATTAGCTTCAGGGTAAATATAAAATTGTTGAGTTTCCTACACAGTAGTAACACAAATCAATAAGTAAATATATTATTAAAAAGGAAGCCCTTAAAGTAACAGCCATATATATATTTAAAACTCAGTAATACAGCTAAAGGAACAGTTCAGTAGGCTATTACAAGGATATTAGAAAGGTACAAAATAAATAGGGATACAGAACTTGTGCTGGAAAAGCATTCAATATTTGGAAGACATCAACTCTTCTCTAGAAAAGCTCAATGAGAATCCAACATTTTTTAAAACAAAACTCTACAAATTGATCACTAACTTTAACTAAAGAAAAAAAAATGCTGGAGCTGAACCAAGAAAATTCTGAAAACAAAAATTTAAAACGATTTGCTCTGTTGAAATTTAGCACAAGTAATAAAATGAAAACTTTTAAATTTATTTGGTTTTGGTAAATATATCAGTGGAACACAATAAATGGTACAGACCCACCCTTATGCATTTATTTGAATTTAATAGACAATAAAAATATCTCACATTACTAGAAAAGATAAACTATTCAATAAAATATGTTTGAAAACATAGTTATCTATTCATATTATTCACAAAGGAAAACTCTCTGTGGATTAAATTTCTAAGTAAAAATTTTGGTAAAATGTGGAAATGCTAAACTGCTACATAGGTTATTTTGTTTATATCCTTGGTGTCGGGAACACCTTCAAAAATCAAAACATTAAATGCAAAGTCATAGAAAAAAGTGTTTGAAGTTTTAGCTACATCTAAATTTAAAACTTCTGCCTGAAGTTAAATCTTACATGTAAAAGATAAACAAAAATCAAAAAGAAAGTTAAAATAAATGAAAAACAAGAAGAAGAAAACATGCCAAATATATAAAGAAAATATTTCCAGACTACATACTCAATCAAAAAAGTGAGACATTATTAACAAACTCTGTTGCCACAATTTACAAAAGAGAAGATATAAAGTAAATCATAGTGATCTGTTTTTTACCCATTGGATTAGCAAAAATGATAAAGTTAGGCTACAATAGTTTTTCTGAGGATATAGATTAAAAAGTTTTCTAATTTTTTTAAAACTTCTTATTTTGTATTTATTTAACAATGTTGTGACAGTTTCAGCTGAACAGCAAAAGGACTCAGCCATATATACACATGAATCTATTCTCCACCAAATTACCCCTCCCCGCCAATCCAGGCTGTCACATAATATTGAGCAAAGTTCCATGTGCTATACAGTATGTCCTTACTGGTTATCGGTTATCTATTTTAAATTTAAAAGTTTTCTATACACTTGATGGTAGAAGTTTAACTAACTCCATTTCAATTAGTATGTTAAAAGTGTTGGCTCAGTAATCTGGCAGATATTTACCCTAAAGGACTATGCCCATATGAGTAAACAAGAGCAAGTAAAAGGGAATAAAAAAAAGCAATCAAAGTTTTTACTCATAGAGATAGCTAAATAACCTATATAGTATAGCCATATGTTGAAGTACAATGCAACTGTAAAAAATAACATGGTAATATCACATTGAGAAATGGAACAATCCCCCCAAAAATTATAGAAAAGAAAGTTATGGAGAAAGATATACAAGATTTATGGAAATATATGCAGTGTATTTTCTATATGCATTTATATGTCTCTATAAACGGTTGTCTGAGGAGGCCTTACAAATAGTTGTGAAATGAGGAGAAATGAAAAGCAAAGGAGAAAAGGAAAGATATTCCCATTTGAATGCAGAGTTCCAAAGAACAGCCAGGAGAGATAAGAAAGCCTTCCTCAGTGATCAATGCAAAGAAATAGAGGAAAATAACAGAATGGGAAAGACTAGTGATCTATTCAAGAAAATTAGAGATACCAAGGGAACATTTCATGCAAAGATGGGCTCAGTAAAGGACAAAAATGGTAGGGACCTAACAGAAGCAGAAGATATTAAGAAGAGGTGTCAAGAATACACAGAAGAACTGTACAAAAAAGATCTTCACAACCGAGATAATCACAAAGGTGTGATCACTCACCTAGAGCCAGACATCCTGAAATGTGAAATCAAGTGGGCCTTAGAAAGAATCACTATGAACAAAGCTAGTGGATGTGATGGAATTCCAGTTGAGTTATTTCAAATCCTGAAAGATAATGCTGTGAAAGTGCTGCACTCAACATGCCAGCAAATTTGGAAAACTCAGCAGTGGCCACAGGACTGGAAAAGGTCAGTTTTCATTCCAATCCCTAAGAAAGGCTATCCCAAAGAATGCTCAAATTACCACACAATTGCACTCATCTCACACGATAGTAAAGTAATGTTCAAAATTTTCCAAGCCAGGCTTCAGCAATATGTGAACCGAGAACTTTCAGATGTTCAAGGTGGTTTTAGAAAAGGCAGAGGAAGCAGAGGTCAAATTGTCAACATCCGCTGGATCATAGAAAAAGCAAGAGAGCTCCAGAAAAACATCTATTTCTGCTTTATTGACTATGCCAAAGCCTTTGACTGTGTGGATCACAATAAACTGGAAAATTCTGAAAGAGATGGGAATACCAGACCACCTTACCTTCCTCTTGAGAAACCTGTATGCAGGCCAGGAAGCAACAGTTAGAACTGGACATGGAACAACAGACTGGTTCCAAATAGGAAAAGCAGTACGTCAAGGCTGTATATTGTCACCCTGCTTATTTAACTTATATGCAGAGTGTATCATGAGAAACGCTGGGCTGGAAGAAGCACAAGCTGGAATCAAGATTGCCAGGAGAAATATAAATAACCTCAGATATGCAGATGACACCATCCTTATGGCAGAAAGTGAAGAGGAACTAAAAATTCTCTTGATGAAAGTGAAAGAGAAGAGTGAAAAAGTTGGCTGAAAGCTTAACATTCAGAAAACTAAGATAATGGCATTTGGGCCCATCACCTCATGGAAAATAGATGGGGAGACAGTCTAAACAGTGTCAGACTTTAATTTTGGGGGGGCTCCAAAATCACTGCAGATGGTGATTTCAGCCATGAAATTAAAAGACGCTTACTCCTTGGAAGGAAAGTTATGACTAAAGTAGATAGCATATTAAAAAGCAGAAACATTACTTTGCCAACAAAGGTCCATCTCGTCAAGGCTATGGTTTTTCCAGTGGTCATGTATGGGTGTGAGAGTTAGACTGTGAATAAAGCTGAGTATGGAAAAATTGATGCTTTTGAACTATGGTGTTGGAGAAGAGTCTTGAGAGTACCTTGGACTGCAAGGAGATCCTACCAGTCCATTCTAAAGGAGATCAGTCCTGGGTGTTCATTGGAAGGACTTCTGCTGAAGCTGAAACTCCAATAATTTGGCCACCTCATGCACAGAGGTGACTCATTGTAAAAGACCCTGATGATGGGAGGGATTGGTGGCAGGAGGAAAAGGGGACGACGGAGGATGTGATGACAGGATGGCATCACCAACTCGATGGGCATGAGTTTGAGTAAACTCCGGGAGTTTGTGATGGACAGGGAGGCCTGGCGTGCTGTGATTCATGGGGTCGCAAAGAGTTGGACACGCCTGATCGACTGAACTGAACTGATATAGCAAATAAGATTGCTAAGGTGGTTATTTTATGAGTAAGGAAAGAAACTAGGATCTTTGGTTTATCTTCATGGTTTAATATCTTTAAGTGGAAAAACAACTTTCAATTAATTATTTTGTTGTTAAAAATAAAATTTAAAATCATTTTTCAAGGTCAGGAGTCAGGGAGAAACAAGGCAAAATTAAATACAGCATGTCTTTAAATGTGGCAGAAATTGTATCTCATTACTTAAAGAAAAATATTAACTCATTTTTATATAGCCATCTATACAAATCATATGAAATCAAGCCCATATTTTCATTCATGGAGACTGTTGATACATGTTTGAGACTATACCGCTATGTGGGGTATACACAGCACATCTGGGACTCATTTTTAATGCAATAGTAGGTCTTTGGGGGATTAAAAGGAGCTAATAAAAATAAAGTCAGACTTAAACGACTCATCTTTAACATATCCAAGAGAAAAGCATACAGTTAAAAGTGTTACTCCTTGGGCTAATTGACTATTGTAATATGGTCAACATACCAGAGCACAAGTATGTCAACAAATTGGAAAAAGTAACTTATTGGAAGAAGGGTAATTTTATATAGAGTTTATGTTCCCTGATGAAGCATGAAAGAGGGTGAAATAGTGATAGTGCAGCATCACTTGAAGAAATTGCTTTTTAAATGTAAGGTATTTTCCCAAGGCTTAGTTAAAATTTTCTGTACCAATTTCAATTCAATATTTACTTAGTTCATCTCTGTTAGGATACATAAACAGAATTATTAAAATCTGAAATTTATTATCTGTTTGGGAAGATGAAGCCTACACTAACAAAATAATAAGTAATATTAGAAAATAATATTTTTGCAAGTGTTAACTGAGGTGAGGAAATACATAGTGTTATAGTAGATCCATATGGAATGGGTCACTGTTATCTGGCAATATTGATGCATTGAATAAATTGAAATAAGATTTATAGTATTTTAGTCAATTGTCTATACAAATTTTGATCTTTACATTCCCCCTACCATGAGGATGTCTATCTTGAACAAACAAATTTCAGTATGTATCAGAAAACTTACAAACCATTATGGATCAGCTCAGAAGATTCTTAAACTGAGTTGAAATCTGCTTTGCCATGGCCCTCAGCCACATATCCATTCAAACAGAAAATAGTATTCTGTTCAGTTCAGTCACTCAGTAATGTCAGACTCTTTGCAACCCCATGAACCACAGCACGCCAGGCCTCCCTGTCCATCACCAACTCCTGGAGTTTTCCCAAACTCATGTCCACTGAGTTGGTGATGCCATCCAACATCTCATCCTCTGCCATCCCCTTCTCCTCCTGCCCTCAATCTTTCCCAGCATCAGGGTCTTTTCAAAGCAGTCAGCTCTTTGCATCAGGTGGCCAAAGTATTGGAGTTTCAGCTTCAAAATCAGTCCTTCCAATGAACACCCAGGACTCATCTCCTTTAGGATGGACTGGTTGGATCTTCCCGCAGTTCAAGGGAC
Source organism: Muntiacus reevesi (assembly GCF_963930625.1). Lineage (NCBI taxonomy): Eukaryota > Metazoa > Chordata > Mammalia > Artiodactyla > Cervidae > Muntiacus > Muntiacus reevesi. Next base: position 3,187,069 of record NC_089256.1, on the reverse strand, counting down.
TCTCAAGAGTCTTCTCCAACACCACAGTTGAAAAGCATCAATTCTTAGGCACTCAGCTTTCTTTATAGTACAAGACTCACATCCATACATGACCACTGGAAAAACCATAGACTTGACTAGATGGACCTTGTTGGCAAAGTAATGTCTCTGCTTTTTAATATGCTGTCTAGGTTGGTCATAACTTTCCTTCCAAGGAGTAAGCATCTTTTAATTTCATGGCTGCAATCACCATCTGCCGTGATTTTGGATAATCTAGCTTTTTGTATGATAGTCTTCAAATGCTTGAAGCCTTCCTGCCCCCAGAGTCTTTTAATTTCCAGGATAAACATTTGATCTAAAATCATGAGATCTCGATTTGAATTTTTTCTTCACCTAGTCACTCTCCTTTCCTAGTGTTTTAAGTCTTTCTGTATCTGATCATGCTGGGTTTCCTTTTGCTACAATTAACAGATGGAAACCTGAGTTTTATTAAAAAGAAAAAAAAGTATATAGGGTAGGGGAGAGTAGTTAGAAGAATGCAAAGGAATCATATTGACACCAATGTGGAGAATTCTTCTTGTCCACAGAAGAAGCTATCATGAGCCAGTACTCTCTACCTCTCATGTCTCTCTCATGTCTCTCTCTCTTTTTAAAATTTTTATTTATTTATTTATTTATTTAATTTTATTTTTGGCTATGCTGGGTCTTTGTTGCTGAGTGGGATTTTTCTCTAGTTGTGGTCCATGGGCTTCTCATTGCAGTTGCTTCTTTTATTGTGGAGCACAGGCTCTAGAGTGTGCAGGCTTCAGGAGTCGCAGCTCTGGATTCCAAGGCACAAGCTTAGAAGTTGTGATGCACAGATTTAGTTGCTCCAAAGCATGTGGGATCTTCCAGGACTGGGGATTGAACCCATGTTCTTTCATTGGCAGGAAGATTCTTTACCACAGAACCACCAGGGAAGCCCCATCTCATATCTCTTTACTTCTAGATCAATTTTTTTTTCTTCCTCATTCTCCTCTTTTTTTTTTTTTAAACCTTTGCTTTCTAATTTGTTCTGTTGCTTAATTTTAACATTGAAATAGAGACTCTTACAGCTCCAAGTCTCAATATTATGGGTCTAGCCCCAAAATATGGTACAGTTTGGATGTGAGGGGCAATCTCTTGTCTCATGATCCACTCAGGTTCTAAGGGGTAGGACCTGGTTAGATGGGGTTATGTTGTTCAAAATGACTGCTAAAGGTGTAACTTGGGGCTGGGGTACAAGCAAGAGAATCATGATAATTTGAGCAGATGGCTTGAAAGGTGGAACTCAGAGCTAAAATATAAAATTCCAGGACTGAGAGAGTCAACATTGCAGTAGCATAACAAGATGTCAGAGATGAAATTACTATAAATCATCTTTCAAATTAAGAAACTGAGATATAGAGAAATCAAATGTCTTAAAGTTGTGTAGTTAGTTTTGTGACTAAATGCAGATGGTAACATATTTTTTTAGTCAATTATATCCCTTCTGGAGGGTCTTCATGGAGAAACTTCTCTAACAAAATATGTCTCTAACCAAAAATGAGCAAATAATGACTATTAGACTTAATGATGTAAAGGAAAGTCAGAGAACATAATCAAAATTCTCCTATGAATATTATTTTATGGTGAAATTTTACTGCTAGACCTCCTCAGGCTCATGCTTGGTTGCTAGCTGTGTCTGGTTCTCTGTGACTCCAGGGACTGTAGACCACCAGGCTCCTCTGTGCATGGGATTTCTCAGGCAAGAATGCTGAAGTGGGTTGCCATTCCTTCTCCAGGGGATCTTCCTGGCCCAGAGATTGAAGTCGTATCTCCTACATCTCCTGCATTGGCAGGTGTATTCTTTACCACTGAGCCACTGGGGAAGAACTCTATTTGCATACAAAATGTCAGGTATGTGAAAACTTGCCTAACATAAACATAGAACAAATTTTAAATTATATTATTTTTAATTAGACAATTGTTTATGCATCCAAAATAACTTACCTAAGTGAAAACATCCAAGAATTTTCAAAGGATACAAGATTAAAATGGTTTTAACCAATTATTCCCCATTCCACTTTTGAATATGATTTTCAATCTTTATTGTCTATATTTTCTTATTTTGTATATTCCTGTGCCCTGGAATTGGGGCTTTGATTTTAGAGGCATTGCCTCTCTCCTAATTCCTAGAGGTAGCAAACTACTCCCCTGTGAGTATGTCTTTGGTACACCAACCACCAATCTAGAATTCACATCCTCAACTATGTTGCTGTTGTTCAGTGGCTTAGTCATGTCTGACTATTTGGACCGTATGGGTTGCAGCATGCAGAAGGCTTCCCTGTCCTTCACCATCTCCTAGAGTTTGCTCAAACTCATGTCCATTGAGTTGGTGATGCCATCCAACCATCTCATTATACATCACCCCATTTTCCTACTATCTTCTCCTCAACTATCTCCTCTATCAAACTCTCACACACAAAGCTAGTTTTCCCCTTGCCCTAAATCCCCCAGGGCAGATACTAGACAACAAAGGACTACTCCTATAGCATCCACTGAAATTATTTAAACTAGCCAATCCTGAACTTAGCATACCTAGCCTGACTTACCCATTCCTTCCTGCAAAATTTCAATAAAAGTTCTGGGGTGTGTTTGCTCTCCCTCTCTTCCACCTCCTGATCATGTCTGTTCTTTCTTTATATGAACCCCTGTGGCATGGTGTTCCCCCTGTTTCTAGGAAACTGTAAATATAAAATTCCTCCTTCATGAAAATTATTTCCATATCTTCTGTTGTACCACAATTGATTTAAATAAATCCCAGATATGTTTTAAAATGGGCTTCCCAGGTGGTTCAATGGTAAAGAACTCACCTGCCAATGAAGGAGATGCAGGAGATAAGGGTTCAATCCTGGGTCAGGAAGATCCCCTGGAGGAGGAAATAGCAACCCACTCCAGTACTCTTGCCTGGAAAATTCCATGGACAGAGGAGCCTGATGGGCTACAGTCCTTGAGGTCACAAAGAGTCAGACACAACTGAGCACATGTTTTAAAACACATTTTAACCTTAAAGATTTGGAATGAAAAAAAAAAAAAAGAAGAAAAACAAAAGTACTCAAAAATGGTAGATATTAACATATATTTTGCTGGCTCACAATTGGAAAACTCCCAAATACATTTTTTTAAAAAATCTATCTCATTCCCTAGGCTCTCTAGAAGAAAAATTGCACAAACTCCTCTCAATGTATTTTGAGTTTATTGACCCTTCATGTATGCAGTGCACCTTTATAGTTATTATAAATTCTACTGTTTTCTACTTAAGATCTGTGTGATTGCTTTTATCATCTGCTTCAAGGCCAGAAGGAGTTAGTTTTCCCCATGAGTTCCCTTATGGAGAGAGAGAAAAAACAGAGAAAGAAACCATGTCCTTCCCCTCTTTTGTTCTACTGAGAAGCTAGTTTGAGGCTTGTACTGGATGCTGATGAAAGAATCCTTTCAAACAAATCATATGAGAGGCCTTCACTTTCATTATGTAATGGCCAGCATGGCATTTGTGTGCCATCTCACCTGGAAATCATGACAGGGAACAGCTGTTCTTCTCTGACCCTAACACACGGACACATCAGAGACACATCAGTAGGACGTGTCCCTCACCTTTTTACTTGTCTAGTAGAGCTACAACACAATTCCAGTTAAATGTGTAGAGAAAGATAATCACACAGATTACGACAGATTTTGTCCCTCCAGTAAAATCATATTTGGTCTGTAAGACATGCTTCGACCACCTATTTGATATTTGATGTTTCACTTTTTTGCAGTTTGAGAATTTTAATTTTTATACATGTTTTAAATGACTAGAGGAAACAAAGTTTACTTTGTTTATTCAATTGTTAATTTAAATTGAATTTAGGTCTATTTAAGAAATAAGATAGTAATTTTTCTGAGCTGAAATCTTCCTGAGAATGCATGTAAAGTTACTTTGGCAATCCTAAAACCAAACTATGTGCCTCATCCTCATAGAGTATCCAGTCCAGTAAGTGATGTGACAAGGGATGTGCAGTAAAGTAACTACAGGTTACTTTAACTCAATCTAGTAAAGACCAACTACAGAGCCTCCTGATGAGGGTGACAAAAGCGAGTGGGAAAAATGAACTTAAATGCACCATTCAAAAAACTAAGATCCTGGCATCTTGTCCCATCACTTCATGGCAAAAAGAAGAGAAAAAATAGAAACAGTACCAGATTTTATTTCTTGATCTCCAAAATCACTGCAGAATGTGGCTACAGCCAAAAATTAAAACATGCTTGCTTTTGGAAGCAAAGCTATGACAAACCCAGCCAGCACATTAAAAAAGCAGAGATATCACTTTGCCAACAAAGGTCCATATAGTCAAATCTATGATTTTTCAAGTAGTCGTGTATGGATGTGAGAATTGGACCATAAAGAAGGGTGAGTGTCAAAGAATTGATGCTTTTGAACTGTGGTGCTGGAGAAGACTCTTGAGAGTCCCTTGGACTGCAAGGAGATTTAAACCAATCAATTCTAAAGGAAATCAACCCTGAATATTCACTGGAAGGACTGATGCTGAAGCTGAAGCTCCAATACTTTGGCCACCTGATGTGAAGAACGACTCATTGGAAAAGACCCTGATGCTGTGAAAGATTGAAGGCTAAAGGAGAAGAGGGAAGCAGAGGATGAGATCATTAGATAGTATCACTGACACAATGAACATAAATTTGAGCAAACTCTGAGAGACAGTGGACAGGGAAGCCTGGTGTGCTGCAGGCCATGGGTTCGCAAAGAGTCAGATATAACTTAGCAACTGAACAACAATAACCCAATCTAGGATTGTCAGGGAAGACTGTAGAGAAATGACATTGAGCTGAGGTCTGAACACTGAATAGTTATTGGTATTGGGGATGAGAAAATAGAGAAAAATAATATAGGCATGGTGAAGGGCCAAGAAGCAAGAGAGAATGAGTGATAGATGCTTGCACTAATAATTCCATTTTTTAAGCCTTTCCATAGCCACATCCTTTGATAGTACCCTTTCACATTGACCTTGGACTTGGTCACGTGACTTGCATTGATCAATAGGATAGCAACAAATTTGGTGTAAGCAAAAAAAGCATGTGTGCATTTTGCTTTCTTTCTTGAATTCCTACAATCACCATAACAGGATCCTCAGGCCATGCTACTGGAAAATTGGACGTGTGGAGTCAGCCAAAGACATCCTAAGTGAGCCGAAAACGTGAAAACTGCCAGACCTGTGAATGAATCCCAACCAATATCATAACTATTCTGTTCAGCCAATATTCACTGGCAGAATTGCACAACCATCCAGGAGACTTAAGGAACTAAAAAATTGTTTCTTTTCTTAAGTTACTAGATTTTGAGTAGTTTGTCATAAAAATTATTTAGGCAATAGGTAAATAACAGAAAAGATAACACAGATTGACAAGCAAAATATAAATAACCCAAATTCCATATTCTTCATATGTTTATTAAATTTCTGCAGAGGCTGAGTCTTCTTTCAAATGGTTATTCCAATCAGGTTGCTTCTTTGAGGATGCATTTATGTCATTTCACTTTCTTTTTCTTTACTAGTTCATTCATTAGCATGTGTTTACCCCCTATCCCACCCCCATTTCTTTAAACCTAAATACTCCTCTTGAGAGTCTTGCTAAGTAGATTGGATACCTAAAGCTACTACGTGGTTCCATACTCTAGAGCTACCTTCCTCTGGCTTTCTCTCACATATATGACCTTTTGGAGTTACTTTTTATAGTTTAAGGACCTTCCCCACCCCCCACCCCCCCAGATTTGAGTCTCTATGTGCTTCCTTCATTTCTCCTTGGTGGCTCAGATGGTAAGGTCTTCCCTGATAGCTCAGTTGATAAAGAATCCGCCCACAATGCAGGAGACCCCAGTTCAATTCCTGGGTTGGGGAGATCCACTGGAAAGGGGATAGACTACCCACTCCTGTATTCTTGGGCTTCCCTGGTGGCTCAGCTGGTAAAGAATTTGTCTGCAATGTGGGAGACCTGGGTTCAATCCCTGGGTTGGGAAGATCTCCTGGAGAAGGGAAAGGCTACCCACTCCAGTATTCTGGCCTGGAGAATTCTATGGACTATATAGAAGAACATGGGGTCACAAAGAGTCAGACATGACTGAGCAACTTTCACTTTCACTTATTCAGATGATAAAAAAAACTGCCTGCAATGCTGGAGACCCAGGTTCAATCCCTGGGTCGGGAAGATCCCTTGGAGGAGGGCATAGGAACGTAGTCCAGTATTCTTGCCTACAGAATTCCATGGACAGAGGAGCCTGGCAGGCTGCTGTTCATGGGATTGCAAAGAGTTGGACATGACTGAGCAACTAACACTTTTGCTGTTTTCACTTTCAATAACCTTACACTTTCCAGGAAGGAACATAATCACTTCCTACTCCATTGGCTCCACAAAGTCCATTTGGCCAATCTACACTTTCAGACTCTTCACTCACTTTAATCATTTCAAATCATATTTTCATTTGGTTTATACTCATGTTGATATCAGGGAAAAAATCATAACAATATTCTGTGAGTTTGAGGACTTTTCCCCCTGTTTTTAAGCTTGGAAAACCCAACATTAATACATCATATCATTCATTTTTCACTTAAAAGTGAATTTCTAACTTTTAAAATATTTTTTGGCTCAGTAATACTGCTGCTGGTGATTTGCTCATGGCATGCTAAATATTTGGTTAAAGTAATCTGTTAACAACCTAAATGACCATTTTTAGGTCAGTATTTCAATTGCTGTATGTGAAAAAAAGCTACTATGCAGCTGATCAAAATATGATATTTATTATCATTCACTGTTAAAAAGTCACTGTATTAGATAGACAGACAATATGAGTACTGTGACTTTATGAATGTTAAAAATGCATAATATGCAATTATTTAATGTATAAATTATATTTTATACATATTTTGTTACATGCTTATATTTTTTTAAGAGGGATTCAGAAAAAAATGGTTACAATAGTGACCTTCAGAGACAAATAGCTGAGAGGGATAGAAATGGGAGTAGAAGGGATGTTTGTGTTTGCTGATTATTTTGTATTTTCTTATAAAGACCGAATTTTGAACTAACTACATGAGCACTTTTTATTATTCTTAAATTAGATTTTATTTTTAGTATTTTTATTTTGCAGACATTTTATGTTTACTTTTTCTTTCTCCCAGGTTATTTACATAGCTTGATATCTTCTTTCAATCTAAAGCCTTCTATTCAGGTTTCCCATAAAAGTAACATCACAACTTACTAAAATTTGCAAAGCATGTGATTTTAAAATATGATATTACAAAATCTAAATAACATTTTAATAATGTAGTAACAGATCACTGAACCAAAAGTATGAAAAAATAAAACCCCCTATAGACTAATTACCTTTCTTTTCTTCTTGGCTATTGGCATCCTGAGAAGTCATAGACTTGAACTAATCTGACTGCAAATCTTTCCCATCAGAATTTTCCACACACTCTCAAATACATACCTACCCTCCCAGGTACACAGACAAAAGCAAAACAATTATCAACTTGTGAGACTAGTATTTTGCTGAAAACAGTTTGAAGAAGCTGCACTTGAGTCCTTGCATGAACTTTCCTAACAGAAGAATCAAAGAATAATTCTGGAAGCCAATCATGATAACTCCTAATTCTTTCCTGATCCCTAGATATCAAATTTCACCACAGCTCCTCCAAGGCTACACCATAGCTCTAAAGTATAGTCAGTGAGATGAAGAATTATTTATCTCTTTCCAGCTAGAACCCAGTATTGATGCGCTATGGCTAAATTATTTGTGTGATATTCTCGTGGCTCTCCCTTTCCGAACACTTCATGGAATGAGATGGAGCCTCAACAGCAAGCTGTTGCCAGCTCACTTTCCCAACGCCCACTGATTTATCTTTCTAGATAATATACAAATCCCCAGAAGAACCCAGTCATTAAGAGGATGGACTTTGGACCTGAACTGGCTGGACTTTACTATCACTCATTATCTTGATCGATACACCAAATTTCTCTATAAATTTGGTTAAAGTAATCTGTTAACAACTGTTAGAATCTGTTTTCATTCTTAAAATAGGGTGAAATCTCCATATGTAAAGCATTGTTTAGGGTTCTGTTCCCATCAGAATAGACCCAGTGAATAATGACATCTGCCTGAGTTGAATTTGACACAATCAATCTAAAGGTAGAATTTGAATTTTGAACTTGGAAGATAGAAAAGGGGAAATGGAAAAAGTTCCAAGGCTCATTTACTCTTCCTAGCCACAAATTCATTCAGAGTAGGTAAGTTACAGATTGTTTTCTCCAAATGAGTCTTCCACATTCCCAGTGGAAATGCTAGCACACCTCCAAACTATTTCCTCTTAGTTAAAAATCAATAATATACTTTGATCATTTGAATTTTTCCAGGGTTTTGACATATTAATTTAGAAGTAAGCAAATCTTTATTTGATGATAAGCACTATGTAAAACTTGTTACTGACAGCAATCTTCTGAGTTCTGGATTGTCACTGACATTTTATAGATGAAGAAACCAAGGTACAAAGACATTTCTTAAAACTAGGTAACTATTCAGAGAATAAGTGAGTATCAGGAATCAGCAAAGGTTTGCCAGATTTGAAAGTTTGAAACATTTTTTCCTATTTACACCATGTGGAATACCTAACTGTAAAAAGAAAGAAGTTATGTTCACAGTGAGAAAAACAATAGTCAAAACTAATTGCTTGGTGTTTGAAAATTCAAGGCACTTCCTCTCCCTAAGCCATAGCAATAGACATGAAAACCACAGAAACCCTGAGACAGAGAGACCTATCAAAGTGGTTCAGTCTCCTTTATCCCAATAAATGTAAAATCAAGTACTTCTCAGATATTGCACATCTCATGTTTGTGTGTGTGCTAAGTCACTTCAGTCGTGTCCGACTCTGTGACCCCATGGACTATGTGGCCTGCCAATGGAATTCTCCAGGCAAAAATACTGGAGTGGGTTGCCATGCCCTTCTTCAGGGGATCTTCCTGACCCAGGGATCTAACCTATGTCTCTTATGTCTTCTGCATTGGCAGATGGGTCCTTTACTGGGACCCATAGCACCATCTGGGAAGCCGATTTCTTGGAAAGGGTGGGGTTCTCCATCAGTTTGACTAGTCTTCAATCTCTGGAGCTGGCACAACACTCTAAGTGATAAGACTCAGAACAGAGTTGTTGTCCTTACCTATTTTATTTCTTCTCCCAAGACAGAAGAAGTAACATATCATCATAGTCATTTGTTGTTTTGTTTTTCCTAATTCTGTGAAAGTATAGCAAGCAAGCAAGCATTAATTTTAAACAACAGAAATTTTAATAAGCAAATTGGATATATTAAATATTTTTATTTCTTAATGTAAAATGTGGTTCATCTCTAGGAAGTACAAAAGATTTTACTTAATACTAGTAGAAAGTGTTACTCTGTTAATTTCATTTAAAAATTTTTTCCTCTAGTAGGAATACCAATACAACGTCAGGAGATCTTGAGCTCCATCTATAGGATATTCAAGAATGTCTTCTCAAAAAAAGAAAAAAGAAAGAAAAGAGGAAAGAGTCAGATATACTATCAAAAGTGAATGGAGGGAGAGAAAGGATTCTGAGAAGATAGCAGAGTGGGAAACACCAGGAATCTGTCTCCCATCCTTAGAAAACAATTGCATTGGCAGAATCTGTCTAATGGAACTGTTAGGGGAAGCACACTGACTGAAACCGCCCACCCTGGCCAGGCACCATAGTAACCATTTGCATGAGTTGTTTTATGGCAAGTTGATCCTGATAAGGAATACGGAACTAATAAGCCACCACCAGCCGGAAGAGTTCGGGAAAGATCGAAAGGAGACACTACCTGTCCGTCCACTTCCCAGAATCCCTCTTGCTAGCATCCACCTTGGCTGAGCGCTGCGTGCGCCACCAGGAAAGACTCTGAATTAGAATGATTGGCCAAAGACCACCCGGAAACGAATTCCATCACCATAAAACCTAAGACTGCGAGCCATGCAGCAGAGCAGTTCTCCTGGGTTCCCTTACCCTCCTGCTCTCCACCCGGGTGCCCTTTCCCAATAAAATCTCTTGCTTTGTCAGCATGTGTCTCCTCGGACAATTCATTTCCGAGTGTTAGACAAGAGCCCAGTTTCGGGCCCTGGAAGGCGTCCCCCTTCCTGCAACAAATGGCGACCACGAAGGGACATCTTCTTCGCTGAGACTGACATCCTGACCACTCGGGGTACTCAGGCGCCAGCTTGCCTGCCAATGGACCAGACCCAGCGGCCGCGACTGGGACCCTTTTGTCCCTGGTCTCCTCCTGACGCGGACAACTGGCCAGAGTGCCCCGACCGGTAAGGAACAAGAGATTTTATTGACCTCCCTCCCCTTCCCTCTCTCTTTCCTCTCCTTAGCCCTTCCTATCCTTCCCGTTTTTCTAGTCCCCCGGTCCTGGACGCAGGAATCTGGTCGAAGGGCCTCAGCCTGAGCTGTGGATTGGAGACTGATCACCTCCTCTTGGCAGAGAACTCGAATTCTGGTCTTGTTTCTGGTAGGGCCGAGTTCCAGTCCTCCCTTCTCTGGAAGCCCAGGGAAAAGTCCTGTAACGCCTGGGTGTCTGCAGGTGGCAGGAGACGTCTGTAAGGCCACCCCTTTTGCCCCCCTTTCCCGCCTCCTCCTCCTTCTTCTTTCAACCTGGCTTCCTTTCCTCCTTTTGAAATCTTTGAAGACATCTGAAGTTCTGTGTCTCTATGGAAGGTTTTCTGAGAGACTGCATTCTTGTATTTAAGGGAGTGTCTGATGAGGACTGCCAGGTTTATATGTGTGTGTTTTAACTCTGTTCTGTGTTGTGATTTGTGACGGCCATTTTGCTTTGTCTGGCCACCATTTAGACCTGCTGCCATTTTGTTAAAACTTGATTTTCTTTCCCTGTGCCTTGAGGCCAGGGCTCTCAGGAACACTTATCTAGACCATCTCTAACACCTGAGACTGAGAGAAAAAGGAAAAAAGCCTTTTAAAATGTTATTTAAATTTTATATTGTAATATCTAATTCATGACCAAACTTCGAAAATGAAGCTAGATCTTGCAGTGTGTCTGTCTAAATATGTCTTGGTATGTTTTTGTCTCTGGGTAATATTTTTTAGGTTAATTTGCAAATGAGCTCTATTTAATTGGCTTAAAAAAGGTAAGCGCTTACAAATCAAATAATTCTAAATTAAACAATAAATTCCAGGTTCAGGTGAACTAGGAAATATTCAGTATTAAATATCTGATATTAATGTTTGTTTGTTGACCTATCTAATATAGACATGTCTTAGAGTAATTAACATCAAGAAGAAGATTAAACCTAGGTTTAATATAAGTTATATATTATATGTTACAAGTTTGTCAACAAGGAAATTACCTCGAGTGAAGAAACTTCTAAAAAATGTAAATGAGATATGAGTTTGTATTCTTTAAGAATATCTGTCTACAATAGTCTCCCCAGATTGGCGTAACTTGAATTTCTAAGGGTTGTGCTAAACCAAGTATTGGAAGTCTATTAAATAATTAGGTCTTTTCCAAATGAAATAAGATTTTGAAACATTTACTACTAAACACTGATTTCCTTTTACAGAAAAACTAAAGAGATTTGGGACCATAAATGAATAATGTTTGATGCCATCCTAAAATGTTTTAAGAAAGCAAGGGTTTTAGAATTTATCACTGGTATTTATGCTCACCAATCTATAAAATGCTAATATAAAAATTAGCTCTTGGTTGCTAAAGGAAAGCAGGAAGTGTGCTTTCAGTAAAAAGTATGAAAAAATATTAAAAAGAGTTATGCATAATCAGGATTTTCTAAAATTGGATTACAATTAGTTAGATAAGTGGATTTTGTTAGGAATGACATGGTTGTAAGAAAACTGCTTAGAGCCAATTAGGTCCAAGATGGCGGAGCTGACTTTCACTAGACCTTGAGCCTTGGTATTTACGCCCATTGTGACATAGCAACAAGCTAAATGATACAGCCATCAACATTGACTAAATCTGACCAAATGTTCTAAACGCTTTTAATTGATCTTTTCGATAAAAATTCCTAAATCGAATTCTTTTAAAGTTCCTTTGACCTCTAGCTAACTTTGGGGTGCTTCAGAGGGCCCCTGAAACATCCCAAAGAGAGATGTTAAACTGTGTTTATTTGGTTGGTTAAATTACATGAAAAAGATTATCAAATGAGCAAAAAATCTGCTCATGTTATAATGTATGGTAAAATTACTAATACAGATATCCTAGAAATTATATGGAGTTCTTAACATTTTGATATGTCTTGGTGTTCTAATGAGAAACCTGATGACTTCACAAAAGTTAACAAGAGACTAAATGAACCAGCAAATATGCTTATAGTTTTTATGGTTTCTATCTGAAAAATTACAGGTTTAAATCTTGTGTTTTCCGGGAGTAAAGAAAACATTCCTCTCAAACTAATTATGAAAATAATTTGGTAAAATTATACGTTATGAACAAAACAATTATATTTTCTCTCTATCTGACTCCTCCAGAAATTTGAAACTCTTAAGTTTCCAGTAAGTTTATCAAATGAGCTAAAAATGTTATCTCACTAACAGGTACAAAAATCTCAAGGAATTTTTGAGACCTTAAAAAGAAAAGAGTTCACCTAGATTTGTTATTCAAAATCTGTGATAAGCCTTTGGTGTGAGTTTCCCAGCCCTGTTTTATATTAAAAGTTCAGTCTGAGATTCTATAGGTGTTTCAGCAAAATAAAAAGTCTATAATCAATTATGGTTATATAAATCATCAGACCAAAATTAGTGAGAACAAACCTATTTTGCAAACAAAATAGCCTTAATTTAGTTATATTTGATAAAAATGAGGGTAACTTTGGGAAAAAAGATATTTCAAAAAATGTTAAATCCCAGTTTGTTCATGGAGGTCTGCATGTAGTAAGACTCATTTCTTAGATAGTTCTTTGCTGTTATGTGATATTAATGCAAAATTTAATTAAATTCTTTAAGAACACCCTAAGTTTGTTTCTAAAGCTTACCTCAATAATCTATCTTTGGATGAAGATTAGATGCCTCATGACCTGCAACCAGGACTGGAAAAAGACATAATTTAAGGGACTGTCTCCAACCTGGATGGAAGGACTTTTTATCAGGTACTCTTAACTAGCTCTTGCACAATGAAACTAAAGAAAATTAACTCTTAGATTAATTCCCACTTCCAAAGGCCCCTACACTGGATTGGTCTATAGAAAAGACAGCTGACCTGATCTCACCTTAAAATGATGCTCAAACAAGAGAAACTACAGTACACCAGGATGAGATGACAACGACATCAGAGGTAGACAGCTTGTCCAAGATGCTGGACCTGATTCATATGATCATTTATAATGTTTTCTTAACTTCTTAGACCTTTGCATATAAATCAAATGCTTTTCTATCATAGGCCTGATCCTATGCTAGTTTTAAAAATCAATCCAATTGGTGGGTTTGTGGCCAATTACCTGTATCTAGTTCTGGGTTACCTTGGTAAATTTCTCTACTACAAGACTCTAACTGGTTGGCCCTGAGGAAATTTACTTAAAAAAAGAAAATTATAGTCATATTCAGGTCACTGTGATACTACCAGACGAGATCCCCTCACTGGGCCAATTAATAATGCCTACTCTGACTCTGGCCATAAATTTGAGCCTTTTTCTATTCCTCAAGCTAAATCAGAGCAACAAAAAAGTTTTAGCAAAAGAAAAAAGAGTCTCCCACAATTATGAGATAGATTTATATAGATAACACTAAGCTATGGTAATTTAGGTTTAAAGTCTCCTCTGTGTTAAAAACAATTAAATCATACTAAGGATAATCAGTCTAGTAACACTAAAAAAAACTGGGCTATGTGCGTTATAGATGGTGGTGCCAATGTATAATTTCCCTGAAAGATAAAGATTCGTACAGAGTAGACTAAGTCAGACGACCTGGGATATACTGGGCTACATCTAATGGAAGCTCTTAAGTCTTACTCGTGACTTTACTAATACTGCTGGCTATGTTCTTTGTATTTCACCTGTTTTACAAAATTGCTGTTTCTTACACTGCCAAATGTGTGACTGAGGCCTCTGATAAAATAATATATAGTTCCTTATGAAATCGATGATATGACAGTGTAACTCTAGATATGAGAAAAAGCAACAAGAGGGAATGTTTTCCTGGACCAAGAGGCTAGTAAGACAGGTGGTCCAGAAAATTTTAGATACTGTTTTATGGCCTAATCCAGTAACAGCACATTGAGAAGCCGGTCGACAAAATCTTTGCCAAACCTGAGAATGGACATTCTCAGCACCATGAGATAAAATGGTCATGAAATGCCCCCCTCAAAGTCGTCGTCAAGTTTGTGAGCAAAAAGGGGCTTTGCCAATTGAAGATTGACACTTGCCATCTACATCTACAGTGATTATATCATGGCCACTGCAACTGCTGACTTTCAACGGCCCTGAAAGGAGTTCAGGGTGAAGATAAGGAATGAGGCGCTCCGTGCTCTGGGAAAAACTGGCAGAACAGGCCTTCAGATAGTTAGATCTTTTCAAGAGATTTTATGAGTCCCAATTCTTGCATCTTCTCATACCTAGAGAAACACTGACATCATTAATGGTGCCATCTGCTTTGGCTATTAAAGAAAAATTTTACAATTAAAAGTCAAAATAGAGTACTCAGCTATGGTTCAGACATCCTGGAAAATAACCAGGTGTTACTATGGGTATAATTTCAGATTAGACATTGTATTGCTAGACACTTGAGTTTTCTGAGTCGTGTCAGGCTTAGATGCTACCATTCTCAAACGTGTCTGCTGGAAGCTAGTAACTTCTATCTTACTTTTTATAAAACTAGGCAACTGGCCACCTGGCTACAAGTCTCCCTAAAGTGCCAGGTCCGGACTGGATTTCAGGCCTATTCTTCTAAAAGAAAGAGATTTACTTTGTCTATTAAAACTCCAGTTATCCCTTCTCCAGCTACTACTAACTGCGTATGTTACAACAAAATGGCAGACCAAGAGATTGAGATTTTAATCATACAAGACTCAGATCTAAGACTTAGAACTCAGGAATACTTCCAATTCAGTGTCTCTTCTCCAAGCTGAGGCGATCCTATGCCCCATTTTGACAAAAAGTTATCACAGTCATAGTTGCCCTGTTGCCTAAATAAAACTGAACAGGACTCTGCGGGGTGGCGACTCTGGAGTACAGATCTGCTGTACTGTAAAATATAGGCTTTATTCAGCCTCCTTGACCTTCCCTGAGTTCCAACGGGTAGATTCAAACAATTGCCAATCAGAGAAGGAAAAAAATATAGAAACAGAGGGGAAACAATCAAATGGTGGTACAGCCTTGAGACAGGTCCTGGTTCCTACTCAAAAAAAAAAAAAATATGCATAACAATGTCTTTTGAGTTCTTCTACAGAACTAGAGCCCCCACCCAGGTGGAAGATGGTAACTTCAGACTAAACATAAGATTCTTAGAACACAGCTCTGTCGCTTGACCACCAGCCAATCATCCCAGCGGTGCCTCCTGTTTCTGGGGACCAGTGATGACCATCCTGTTAGGTCTCCTGTTTGGCCCCTGTCTATTTTACCTCTGAGAGGCGCTGACAGTTTCAAACTAAGTCGCTGTTATTACAAGAGTAAAAGCTGGTTTCAGATATAAAACACCCCAACTTAGATCAGGTAGAGAGAGACTTCTGCTCTGCTAGGCAGGCCTACGCCCAGGCACAGCAGGAAGAAGTTACAGAAAAAAGAGACCTCCGCCCCAATTCCCAAGAAGCATCTTGAGTGTGAAGTCTCTCAGGGGGGAGTTGTTAGGGGAAGCACACTGACTGAAACCGCCCACCCTGGCCAGGCACCATAGTAACCATTTGCATGAGTTGTTTTATGGCAAGAGATCCTGATAAGGAATACGGAACTAATAAGCCACCACCAGCCGGAAGAGTTCGGGAAAGATCGAAAGGAGACACTACCTGTCCGTCCACTTCCCAGAATCCCTCTTGCTAGCATCCACCTTGGCTGAGCGCTGCGTGCGCCACCAGGAAAGACTCTGAATTAGAATGATTGGCCAAAGACCACCCGGAAACGAATCCCATCACCATAAAACCTAAGACTGCGAGCCATGCAGCAGAGCAGTTCTCCTGGGTTCCCTTACCCTCCTGCTCTCCACCCGGGTGCCCTTTTCCAATAAAATCTCTTGCTTTGTCAGCATGTGTCTCCTCGGACAATTCATTTCCGAGTGTTAGACAAGAGCCCAGTTTCGGGCCCTGGAAGGCGTCCCCCTTCCTGCAACAGAACTATTTTACTCTGGAGTTTATTGAAGGTTTTCAACTTCCAGGGAAGGTTTGGGCAGTAAATTATGGTTAATTTCACTCAATCTAATATCTTATCACAGTAGAAGCTAGTTCCCTTCTCCCCAGCCCTGTGGCAGACAACTTGTATTTGTTCCTGCAGCAGTTAGCATACAACAGAAGAAAGCCAATGTAGAAGAAAAGCAACCAGTCCTCCAAACATCAGTGATGTTGGCTTTGATTGCTGACTGCTGTTTCTGGTCAGAGAGGTACAAAGAGCTGAGTAGCCATTGTTCCACACTCACATTTTTGCAATTCCTTCCCCTCTACTTAAGGTGACTTCCTAAGGATTTAAAGAGCTGGTACCCTTTAATGCAATTTAATTTTTTTTCTCCTTTGGCGATGAGACATTAAAAACTAGGACATTGAAAAAGCAACTGCAAATACAGAGAAAAGAAGAAAGTGATTGTGTATGCCCTGGGAAAAGCTAAGGCTCAAAACCACCTGAGAAGACACGAAGTTCACACTGCAGGCTGACCCTGGGCACAGAGACAACCTACAACTATCAAAGCAAACAAAGCAAGAGCAACAGAAAAAAAAAAAAAAAACCAACAACAACAAAACATTTTTTAAAAGTTTAAAAAAGGCAAAATACAACATGACATTTTCATAGAATTTGGATTATATCAGTGTGTGTATTTGTCAAAGGGGTTTCTCAGGTAACTAGCAGTGAAGAATTTCACTTGCCAGTGTAGAAGATGTGGATTTGATCACTGGGAAGATCCCCTGGAGAAGAAAATGGCCACCTACTCTAGTATCCTTGCCTGGGAAATCCCATGGACAGAGGAGATTGACAGGCTACAGTCTATGAGGTCACGAAAGAGTTGGAGACGACTTAGTGAATAAAACAATTAAAAAAATATAATAAGAAAGCCATGATGTTAAAAAAGCATTTGCTCCTTGGAAGGAAAGTTATGACAGACCTAGACAGCACATTGAAAACAGAAACATCACTTTTCCGACAAAGGTCTATATAGTCAAAGCTATATTTTTTCCAGTAATCATGAACAGATGTGAAATCTGTGCATAAAGAAGGATGAACACTGAAGAATTGATGCTTGCAAATTGTGATGATGGACTGGAGAAGACTCTTGAGAGTCCCTTGGACTGCAAAGTGATTAAACAAATCAATCCTGAAGGAAATCAACCCTGAATATTCATTGGTGAGATTGATGCTAAAGCTGAAGCTCTAGAGCTTTGGCTGTCTGATGTGAAGAGCCAATTCACTAGAAAAGACCCTGATGCTGGGAAAAATTGAGGGCAGGAAGAGAAGGAGATGCCAGAGGATGAGATGGTTGGATGACATCATCGACTCAATGTATATGAATTTGAGGAAACTCCAGGAGACAAAGAGGACAGAGGATACTGGTGTGCTGCAGTCCATGGGGTTACAAAGAGTCCAACATGACTTTGTGACTGAAAAATTTTCTCAAAACTAAGCAACTGTCATATGCTTTGCTACATAAAATTTACATCAAAAGAAGATACTCTATCTGAACTCTAATTAATAATATGTATGCTAAAATATATAGAGGGAAACATATTAATGTCTGTGATTGCTTTCAAATGAATAAAAAATAAGATGGATTGAGAGATGAACAGAGGGATGCATACATATGTGATAAAGCAAATACCTCCTATGGTACAATATTAATAGCAGAATCTAGGTTTTGGTATTTGAGTGTTTGCAGTAAAATTCTTTCAATTTTGCTATATGTTTGAAAACTCTATTAAAAACTTAGGAAAAAACAAATTGTGGCATTCAAACATTATAGAAGCTTGTGGCCATTTAGTTTGGGAGTAAATAACCTTTCACATTTTAATATTGCCTAAAGCTGTGTTCATAACAGAGTAGTCATCAGTTGCATAATTGTGAGCCATTTCATAATGATGGGTAAAGTGTTTCCTGTTTAAGAAGTCATAAAAGAGTAGGACCCATTTGGGAAATACTGTTATCCATAATAAAAATTAAAGTGTAGCCCCCTCAAAAGATGATTTCATATTAAAAAAAAAAAAAAAACAAAAAAACAAAAAACTCTATTTTGGCAAGATAGTTTCCTTCCAAATAGGAAGCCTTTGGACAATAAGTAAATAATACTCATAGTTTAGTTTATTTCTGAGTTTAACAGAAATTTGATTTTCTTAATCCATTTAAATATCTAATCAATTGAATGGTCAACTCATTTGTCTCTGGTTGTTTGAAATGGTGCACAGAATTTTAATGTAATACATTTCAAATCATTATGAATCATTTCAAATTTAGATTAAATCAGTTATGAAAAATAAGTATTCTTGTTTGGTACCTTATAGAAATAAGAACAGTCTTAAAGGTAAACTTACAGTGAATCTAAAGAAATCTGGTAATGAGACTGATTTGTTTTTGTTTAACCACTGACTCATGTCTGACCCTTTGCAACCCCATGGACTGTAGCAGGCCAGGCTTCCCTGTCCTTCACTATCTCCCACAATTTGTTCACTTCATGTCCATTGACCCACTCCAGTACTCTTTCCTGGAGAATCCCAGGGACAGAGGAGCCTGGTGGGCTGCAGTCTATGGGGTCACAGAGTCAGACACGACTGAAGCGACTTAGCAGCAGCATGTCCATTGAGTCCGTGATGCCATCCAACCAACTCACCCTCTGTCGCCCCCTTCTCCTCCTGCCTTCAGTCGTTCCCAGCATCAGAGTCCTTCCAAATGAGTTGGCTTTTCACTTCAGGTGGCCAAAATATTGGAGTTTCAGCTCCAGCATCAGTCTTTCCAAGGAATATTCAGGCTTTATTTCCTTCAGGATTGGTTGGTTTTATCTCCTTGCATTCCAAGGGACTCTCAAGTCTTCTCCAGCACCACAATTCAAAAACATCAGTTCTTCAGCACTCAGCCTTCTGTGTGGTCCAACTCTCACATCTGTACGTGACTATTGGAAAAACCATAGTCTTGATTATATGAATCTTTTTCAGCAAAGTAATGTTTCTGCTTTTAAATGTGCTGTCTAGGTTGGTCATAGCTTTTCTTCCAAGGAGCAAGCATCTTTTAATTTCATGGCTGCAGTCACTGTCCAGAGTGATTTTGGAGCCCAAGAAAATAATATCTACCACTGTTTCCACTTTTTCTCCACCTATTTGTCATGAAGTATGAAAATGCAGCTAATAGAAACATAATGTATTTAGCCAGTCCTCTTATTTATCATTTGTTAACCTTTTAAAAATGAAATTTGTTTGTGCATGAGGCTGCTTTGAGTGGACAGCTACATATGTTCTTTTTAATTCTGTGAATAAAGAATAAAAAGATAACATGAGCAGAAGCAATCAACAAATAGGATAGAATTGATGAATATGGGTAGCAGTGAGACTAATTTTACAAACTAAATCCTGTATTTATACATAGAAAGCTTTCAGGAGATTTGCAAAGCTAAATAAAGATTTTCTTACTTTCATTTTCTCAGTGCTCTGCAGTAACTTGCCCTATTAGCATGCCTGTAGCATTTTTTAAATGTAATTTTTATTTCTGCTAGAAACAAAGCATGTACGTAAGCTTACACATATTTGAACTTCTTTATATAATATTAAAAAAAAAGTAAACCTTCTGATTATTGACTGTGTGATTAGCAAGGCATTTCATTTATCTGAGACTCATGGGGCTTCCCTGTGGCTCAGCTGGTAAAGTTTGCCTGCAATACAAGAGACCTGGGTTGGGGAGATCCCCTGGAGAAGGAAACAGCTACACACTGCAGTATTCTGGCCTGGAGAATTCCATGGACTGTATAGTCCAAGGGGTCACAGAGTCAGACACAACTGTGCGGCTTTCACCTTCCTTTACTTTTCCCATATGTAAATAGTATAAGTAATTGCTACCTTATCAGATAATTATGAGAATTTAATGAGAAAATGTATATACAAATGCTTGCAAGCTCTAGAATATACTGAATTCATGCTATTATCACTGGCTTTTCACATAGCCAAAAAGTTTATTTCGGATTAACTTATTTAAAAAAAAAATGTCCGTATTAAACACACCTACACACACAGCTGAGCCAATGTAGAAGAAAACAGGTCGCCTGATAACATGTAGCCTATATTCTTCAGTCTCTGTAACATGGTTGTTGTTGTATTGTTTAGTGGCTAAATCATGTCTGATTTTTTGCAGCCCCATGGACTGTACCCCTCCAGACTCCTCTGTCCATGGGATTTCCCAGGCAAGAATACTGGAATGAGTTGCCATTTACTTCTCCAGAGGATATTCCAGACCCAGGGACTGAACCCATATCTCTTGCACGGGCAGGTGGATTCTTTACCACTGAGCCACCAGGAAGCTCTAACAAGGTACAGAAGTCAAATATCTTTTGATCCAGAAAGGAAGCACAGGGAATTAAATGTTCAGAGATACAAAGATAAGGTAAAGTGAGAGCTGCAGGAAAGGGAAGATAGGGTGCTTTCCTCCTAGAGGCACTCAAATTCAATTTAAAAATATCGTGCTTGCAAACACACAATTCTGGCCTTGCCAGACTGTGACCCCCATAAGGTTAAAAAGACAAACTTAAACATATGAAATGATCAGAAAACAATGAAAAGTTGAACTCAGAAGCTGACTAAAATTTAATGGAAGATGAGAGTAAGTGAGTGCATTCAGAAGTCAGGTGGAAAAGAGTGGGTAAGGAAGTTTCCCTGAAGATTGAATCATATCTCTAGATAAATGGACTAGAGGAAAAGGGAGCAACTTCCAAGAATTTATGTAGAGCATAGAATGAATGAGTTTTCCTTAAGGGCCATTGTTCCTTGTAAGACTGAAAAATTACTTAGAAAAAGCAAGTGATAAATTTGGAAGATAGAACTCAAATATAAAGAAGATTAAAGTCAACTCTGAACAGAATATTCTAGGGTATAGGTGCCACTGCATAACCAGGGAAAGATACATGCAAATACATTTCCTTTCCTAAAACTTTTTAGTGAGAAAATTGTTACAACAAAAATATAATGAAATACAAACTACTGAGGACTGAAAACTAAAAGTGGGATAAATCTTTCGACACAGAAATGCATTTCAAATGTGTAGCAAATAATTTATCATTGGTTAATTTTCTGATTTTGATTAAATTGTGAAAAATGTTCGAATAAAAAAACAAGGGGATTCCTGGGCACGTTATGGTGTCTACCACACCCTGGTCTATAATGATCTGCAACTTTTCATCTTTGAGCTATGTTATGATTCTGTAAATTGTAGAAAACTGTTATGTAAATGCTTCTTGTTCATAGAATTGAAAATGAATTTTGGCTGGAGGAGATGAATTGATTCCCTTTCCAGGAAATCAATTTTATACCTATCAAAAATTTCTTTTAGCATTGCTAATTGTTTAAACAGATGTATCTGCTCTTTGTTGTTGTTGTTTAGTTACTAAATCCTGTCAGACTCTTTTGTGACCCCATAGACTATAACCCTCCAGGCTCCTCTGTCCCTAGTATTTTCCAGGCAAACTACTGGAATACGCTGTCATTTCCTTCTCCAGGGGATCTTCTAGGCCCAGAGATTGAACCCACATCACCTGCATTGGCAGGTGGATTCTTTGCCACTGAGCCACCATGGAAGCCCCTTGCTTCTTGTAGCCTCCTTTGAATCAGTTAATAGTTTACTCTTCCCCTTATGCATTGGTTTTTTGAGGGCTACTGCAACAAAGTACCATATTCTTAATAGCTTAAATCGACAGAAATATATTCTCTCACATTTTAGAAGGTAGAAGTTTGAAATCAAGGCATCAGCAAGTCCACGCTCTCCCTGAAGGCTTGAGGGGAGAATCTTCTTACCTCTTCCTACCTCTGGTAATGCTGGCAGTGCTTAAGCTTCCTTATCTTTGTAGCTGCACCACTCCAACTGTATCCTGCTTAGTCACATGGCCTTTTCCACCTATCTTTATGTTTTTTGTGTCTACACATGGCTGTTTTGTATAGAGACCAGTCATTTGATTAAAAGCTCACTCTAATCCAGTATGGCCTCTTTTGAATTCAATTATATCTGCCAAGACCCTATTTCCAAATAAGGTCACATTCACAGTTACTAAGCGTTTAGGACTTTAAACCCTTTGGGGGGGGGGTCCCTTCAATCCATGGCACCTCATTAATTAATGAATTAAGTAAAATCTCTAACATTTGTTCATTTTGTAAGAGTCATGGTTTAGCCTTCAAAAACAACTAGATTTAAACAAAATTAATATTTTATGAATGAAACATACTGCACCCATTATATATTTTCAACAACTAAAATTTAAACTGTGGGCTCACTGAAGACAGGTTCAAAATCTTTCATTGTTTCATCCTCAGCATAAAATATAACTACACTTGATAGAGGGTTCAAAATCTTTCATTGTTTCATCCTCAGCATAAAATATAACTACACTTGATAGAGATTTGTTAAATTTAAATCAAAATACAGGTGTTTTAGTTCATTTCTATTTGTTTACTCTGTGACTGTGGGAAAGGGGAAGATTTCCCCCTCTCCCCTCTTAGTTGTTTTGGCTAGAAATTAAAATGATATAAAACAGATTAACAGGAGAAAGTAAAATTTACTACCTGTGCATGGAGCAAACATATATTATAAAGGATTCCAAAAACAGCAAGGTAAATTGAGATCTGCATATTATTCTGGGTTCAGGAAAAGAGAGTAGGGGTCTGAGGCTTCAAAGGGAAGTAAGGTGAGTCACAGGAAGATAAAAATGAGTCAATGTTTGGTAAACAAATATTTCTTGGGGTTGAACCCCTGTTCACCTAAAAATTAAGTTCCCCTGCCAAGTTTATGATTAACTGCCTTATCCAAAATTGTTTTGCCTTTCTTGTCCCACCCCTGTTCCCCTCAGGATTGAGGAGTATCAGAGAAAAGGAGGGATTGAAACCAAGCAGGACCCTAAGGGAAGGGAGAGCCTGGATATAAAAGCATGTTTATGTCCTTGTCTCTAGTCTCCTAGGCCTCCCTGAGTTCTAAAGACAGCCTCAAGCAGTTATTCATTTAAGAAGGAACAGAAATGGGAACAAAGAAGAGGCAGTTGAACAAACAGGAGAGAATATTTTGAGCAATAAGTCAAACTATAAGACTGGCTTCTTGATAAAAACAGATAACAATGCCTGACATACATTCTTAAGTTGTTTTTATAGAAACTAGACCCCCACCGCTCAATGCACATGAGTTTGAACAAACTCTGGGAGACAGTGAAAGTGGAAGCCTAGCATGCTATAATTCATGGGATCACAAAGAACTGGACATGAGCATATGACTGAACAGCAAGACCCCCACCAGGTGAAAACTGCTGGCCTCAAACACATAGACCCTAGACTGGTTGGAATTGGAAGACTGATAACTGAGTGTCCTGAAACACCATTCTGCTACCTCATCAGCAACCAGTCAGAAGATTGTCCACAAGTTTATCATACATCCTACAGCTTCTCCTCTAGCATGGTCTTTAAAAGCCCCTTCCCTAAAACCAAGGAAGTTAGGATCTTCCAGGCTCTAGGTACCCCTTTCCTTGCTTTGTGCCTTGCAATAAATGCTGCACTTTCCTTCACCACAACCCAGTGTCAGTAGATTGGCTTTACTGAATATCAGGAGGGTAGACCTGAGTTCTGGTCAGTAACAGATCATTCAAAAGCAATGGGACACACATACACACTACTACATATAAAATAAATAATAAAGACCTACTGCATACCACAGGGAAACTACTCAATACTCTGTAATGGCCTACATGGGAAAAGAAAATAAAAAATAGTGGATATATGCATTGGGTTGGCCAAAAATGTCTTTCAGGTTTCTCCACAAGATGTTACAGAAAAACTTGAATGAACATTTTGGCCAACCCTATATGTATATATAATAAATTCACTTCACTGTACACTTGAAACTAACACAACATTGTAAATCAATTATGTTCCAATAAAATTTTTTTTTAAAAAGGCAATGGGACAGAGAGAAGACTCATCAAATGGACTTTTCCAGGTTTCTCACTATCTCTATCATACCTAGTACAAACTTTATCATAGTTATCCATAGTGATAGCTTCTTCCTGGGATGGGCTTCCTGTATTAAATTATTTTAAGCAGTAAGGAGGAAGTTCAATGATTCTTCCTGAGAATTTTGTTTTGATTGTTCTCAGCTCAAAATAATCTGCATGCTGAAGTGTCACATCTTGCCACATACTCAGAACCCTGTCATGAACAATCCCTCCTACTCTATGAAGAATCTACTAATGTTTTTTCTTTCTTTGTAACAATTCAGTTTCAAAAGAATGGGTTGTTCAAGTCATAAGGAAGTTCCTTTAGTGTTCCAGCTGTGAAGTGGTAGCACCTGGATCAAATCAAAACGGAGAAGAAAGTGTTAGAGGAAGAAAATTCAGAATTTGGTGATATATGCTAGGAAAAGTGAAAGAAGAATTTAACATGGCACTAATGTCTAGAAAAATTAAAGCCAAAAAATAAATAAAAAATTTTAAAAACCTGATATAATTTTAATGTTCTGTGAAGTTAATCTTCTAATAATGGTGAAAGTGGGCATTTTGAGGGAGACTGATTAAAGACTCAAAGTATTGTAAATCTAAAGGTTCTTAGAGTCAAGTTTCTTCATTTTATAGGGTGTTCATTGATTTTCAAAAAGTTAGGTAGTTTGGCTATATATCCAGTATGTGAGAAAACAGAGTATCTTGACTTTTAGTACAATGGTCTTTTTACCAAACTATGCTTTCTCCCCAGGAGTTTTGTGCTATTAAGGGGACTTCCATTAAGTTAATCTCTCCCATCAACTCCCAAATAATGAAGAGAATACCAGAAGTATTTAGTCCCTACCCATATTGTCATGCTGTGTTAAGAGCATGTTCTTCTGACTAGAATGACTGTATCAGTGGCAGTGTCATTCACTGCCCTCCTCCATTAGGCAAGCTTGTTGTTGTTCATTCACTAAGTCATGTCCAACTCTTTGCAACTCCATAGACTGCAGCATGTCAGCTTTCCCTGTCCTTCATTATCTCCTGAAGTTTGTTCAAACTCAAGTCTGTTGAGTCAGGGATGCCATCCAACCATCTCATCCTCTGTTGCCTCCTTCTCGAGCAACAGGGTTTTTCCAGTGAGTCAGCTCTTCATATCATGTGGCCAAAGTGTTGGAGCTTCAGCATTAGTCCTTCCAATGAGTATCCAAGGTTGATTTCCTTTAGGATTGACTGGCTTGGTCTCCATCTCTCTACCAGTCTGGATCAAAGGAAAGACTTGTGATTCTCAGCATTCGAGATTGCAGTAGTCATTCTCTCCTTATCTTTCCAGATCCTTTCTCCACTTTCTTTCTTTCTTGCTGTGTGCCCCATGCAGTGAGCTGTGATAAAGTATATTTCCCAGGTTTCTTGTTTTCTGGTTTCTAATGGGTTTCCCTTCTTGACTATGGCCCCTAAGAAGTGGCTCTTTATCTATGACTCTCCATGCAAAGCTTTATTCCCAGTACAGATTTTACTTTACCAGTACATTACTCCTCTCCTTGTCTCTTCAGGCCTAGGGGTAGTAACAGCTTTCATTGTTGATTATTGTTGGTTGTCTCCATCTCACATTTTAGTCACTTTTTCCTGTCCACAACTCTGTAAGGAGTTCTTTCATTAAAGTTTTCACCTGAACCATCTAAATGGAATTTTGGTACATACTCTACAATTCAGCACTGGGTGCTGAATTGTAGAGTCATTGTTCAATGTTAGCCAACTTTTAATTTAGATATTAGTTAAATACATATGCACATAATAATAAGCCACTTAAAAGCAGCTATTTATGGAATGAATGGTTAAGAGTCTAAGTCAATATTTTCTAATGGATGTACTCACAAAATTCTGAGGCTTCCATTTATATTTATTCTTTCCATATTCACCACATTCTTTTTGCTTTCTAAAATCTTCCTTCATCTTTTGTATGATATCTTGATGAACTATAGATGTATCATTATTACAGAGAACCTCAGGGTACTAGGTTTAAGAATAACATATGTGGTAATACAAAATTACATAATAAGTTGTGTCTTTTAGGACTATACAGTCATATACATCAGTTCATGTAAGTAGTCAGAGGACTACCTGGACTTCCAATTTCCTAATGGTAGTAGCTTTTTAGCAAACTGCCTACATATCTACAAGATGCATCTCTGGAAATTAGGCAAAAGCATCAATAAAATATTTAGTCATGAAAAATCATTTTTCACAACTGAACCTTCTGATATCTGAGCCCATGGGGTCTTGGGTCAGTTAATTAGAAAATTAATAGACTTAGTTCTGTTAATTTCACTTACTTTTCATTTATTTTCTCTTGTTTATCCCCACCCATCCCCCCCTCCACCTCCCAATGGAATAAGGTTTGTTTCTCAGTTTCCAATGTGGATTTAACCCTAAAGTTAGAAAGCAATATGCCTCATGGGGTTTTAACAAGAATAAATAATTTAAATAACATAAGGGATCCAAAAACATTTTTGTTCAGGCTTTTTCCACTTCATTTTTTTCCTAACTTCTCAGACAGGGGATAGAGGACATTGTCCCACAACTGAAATAAGAGAGCAGAATTTCCATCCTGACTTTCCTTAAGTGTAATAATGCATAAGAAACAAATTTTTTGGCTGGTATTTTCCAAGACAGATTACAAATTCATTAATATCTCTTCAGGTTTTTGGATTCTATAGCCTGCCTAAAAACTGACATTTTTCTCTTCACCATCCCAGGAGGATAGCCTAGGGGATTCTTAGCTTCACAGGAAGTGACTGTCTGGGGACAAAGCTGGAAGGGCTTGGCTGACAGGAATGCTGCTCTAAATTCTTGGTACACCAAATAACTAACCTCACTCCTTGGGCAGTTACACCCTTCATTCAAAGAATTGTGGTGGCCACATGTCAAGATGAGAGAATATGCAGGATCTATAGCTTTAGTGTTGTTGTGAAGACCTTCCCCAGATGAGTCCTGCTCTCTCTGCCTTTTAATCATGAGGCAAGTCTCTCTCTGTCCTTTACCTAATGAAATTCTTGGACAAAATGCCCACAAGTGCGTTTAGACTGGTACCCGGGCCTTCTTGTGAGCTCCAAGGGGGTTTTTATGTCCTCATAAAATATGTAATTACTTAACCATTCTTTAAACTTTTGTCCCTCCAACATCTGCTAAATTTCCTCTCAAAACAGCTATTTTTGTTGGGTTTGCAGCCATTACTTTGACTAAATTTAGGCATCTGAGAGCTTTCAATTTTATAGAACTTCAGAAATTGAGCAGGATTCTGCAGGGCCTTACCAGTTGCAAAAGCCTTCCTTTGTCCCCCATTTCTTGTTTGTGGGAAAAAAATGTTTCAGCTTCCTAGACTTTCCCTGAGTTCCAAAGGGCTATTTGATATTCAGTTGCTAAGTCATGTCTGACTCTTTGCAACCTCATGGACTGTATGTAGCCTGTCAAGATCCTCTGTCCATGGGATTCTCCAGGCAAAAATACTGGAGTGGGTTGCCATTTGCTCCTCCAGGGGATCTTCCTGACCCAGGGATGGAACCCGCATCTCCTTCATCAGCAGGTGGGTTCATCAGTGAGCCACCAGTGAAGCCCCTATATCTGTGAGTTTGTTTCTATTTTGCATGTATATTCTATTCATTTGTATTGTTTTTAAACTGTACATAAGTGATATCATACAATATCATATAGTCTCTTCTCCACTCTGGTCTGCTCTAGACCCAGGAAAATGCTGTAGCATGGAGGTGGTGGGAATGGAGCATTACCAGGTAGATAATGGGATCATTCACAGGAAAGCTATGAAAGCTATATGTCTTCCCAGCGGAAAAAGAATCCTTACCACCAAGCATGGAGTACAGTGTATGAGCAGGGCTCTTGAAGAGGGGGGCAGGGACAGAGGGTAGAATAGGTCTTCTTTGAGTTCCCAAAGCTGGATTGGAAGGGAAAGAGGATTACAGTGACCAGACTCACTCTGTCCTGGAATAGGCAACCTGACACTAGATCCCAAATACCTTTCCATTGCTGGGGGAGAAAAACTACAAGGCACACCCTCTCTGTGCCTCAGATTCCTCCCTAGAAATGATCCACTTTCTGCCCAATGACTGCATTTATGTCCTACCATGCTGTTACCACCCTTAAACTCTGCCAACCCCAGGTCTGTCCTCATTTGCTGCACTCATATGGCCCTTTCTCCAGTGTGAAATCTCTGATGACCAAAAAGACCTGAGCTACTATTAAATGATTCCCCACATTCACTGCACTCGAAAGACCTTTCTCCACTATGAATTCTCTGATGATACAGAAGGCCAGCATTATTGCCTGGGAAATCCCATGGACAGAGTATTCTGGCAGGCAACAGCCCACAGATCACAAACAGTTGGACATGACTTAGCAATTAAACAACAAGATCCAAAGAGCAGATTCAAGCAGTTTCTAATTGGGGAAGTGAAGGAATGCAGAAACAAAGGAGAAGCACTCAAGAAACAATATTGCAGTGATGGGGCAGGGTCCTGGTTCCTCCTCGAAAGATATACATAAAAACATTTTGAGTTCTGCAGGAGCTGAGTTCCCCACCCAGGTGGAAAATGGTAACATCAGACTGAACAGAAGATTTCTGAAGCATCTTCCTGTTACCTTACCACCAACCAATCAGAAGGAAGCCACATGACCTGCAGCCTTCAGCCCAAATTTTGCCTATAAAAACTCTCCCCACAAAAGCTATTGGGAGATTCAAAGGTTTTGAACATGAACCATGCATTCTCCTTGCTTGGCCCTGCAATAAACCTTTCCTTGCTATAAACTCAATTTCTTTGAACTCACTGTGCCTCAGGCATATGAACTTGTCTTAGACAACACTTCTAAATATTCCCTGCTGACCATCTTTTCCATTGCTTTGACTGTCATTGTAAGAAGATAGGTTAAGAGTTCCCCAGAGAAAGAGAACCAGGAATGAAAAACCTTTTTTGGCCTAAATAGTTCTGTGATCTAGGCCTAACCGCAATGTTTGCCTTAGAACAGGTCTCAGTAATGATTTTAAGGGAACAAAGGAATACAGGAAGAGAGAAAAGCAGTCAAACAGCAGTGCAGTAACAAAGCAGACAATTTAAATCCCATGTTCCATCTCAAGGGATATAAAAATAAATGTTTGAATTCTGTAGGAACTAAAGATTCCACTGAGGTGGAGGATGGAATGATGATGTTGACCCTCCAGACATCAATCAACCAAAGCTTGGACTCTGTCAACTCTTGTCCTAATTCTATGCTGAAATCTCCTCTGCTCAAGCCTCTTCATGAATATGCACGTATCCTTAGCTTAAAATTTCCCAAATTTTGCTGTCTGGGGAGACACTACTTTGTGAAAGTTCACGTTGTTCTCTTTACTTTTTGCAAATAATAAATCCTCTTTCTTCTGTACTTTCTCTCAGGTTGTGTCTTTTGGCTCAATGCCCACCAAGTAGTGAAACCTGAAGGATTTAATGAGGAGTTTTATAGCAAAGGTCAGTGGGGGGTTGCTGATAAGATTAGGGTATATGCAGGGCCTCCACTCCTCTAATCTATTCTCATATAATCTTCTTGATGAGTCTCTGGTTCCTTTATGAGGCCTCAGATGGTCTTTTTCTGGTAATAATGCTGACATTATAAAGAGCTTGTGATTGTGGTTTTCATTCTGTCTGCCTTCTGAGGGATAAGGATAAGAGGCTTATGGAAGCTTCCTGATGGGAGAGACTGACTGTGGGGGAAACTGGATCTTTCTGATGAGTTACAGAGTGCTCAGTAAATCTTTAATCCAATTTTCTGTTGATGGGCAGGGCTGTGTTCCCTCCCTGTTGTTTGGGCTGAGACCAAACTATGGTAGAGGTAAGGAAGAAAATGGTGACCTCCTTCAAAATGCCCCAGGCACACAGTGCCACACTCAGTGCTGCTGACCCTGCAGTAGACCACTGCAGACCCACACCCAAACTGGAGGCTCCTGGACACTCACAGACAAGTCTAGACCAGTCTCTTGTAGAGTCACTGCTCCTTTCTCCTGAGTCCTGGTACACGCAAGGTTTTGTTTGTGCCCTCCAAGAGTTTGTTTCCCCAGTCTTGTATAAGTACTGGTGGCTATATGGTGAGCTTAATGGTGACCTCCTTCAAAAAAGCTTATGCCATGCCCAGGTCTGATGCACCCAAGGCCCTGCCCCTGTGGCAGGCCACTGATGACCCATATCTCTGCAGGAGACACTGAAACACTCAAAGGCAGGTCTGACTCAGTCTCTGTGGGGCCTCCTTGTGTGCACAATGTTCTGTTTGAGCCCTCTGAGTGTCTCTGGTGGGTATGAGATTTGATTTTAAATGCAATTTTGCCCCTCCTACAGTCTTGCTGGGGTTTTTCCCTTGCCATTGAACTTGGAGTATCTTTTAATGGTGGGATCAAACATTCTCCTGTCTATGGTAGTTGAGCAGTGAGTTGTAATATTGGAGTTCTCACAGGAGAAGATGAGTGCATGTCCTTCTACTCCACAGTTACCCTCACAGTCAGTCTCTCCCATCAGGAAGCTTCCATAAGCCTCTTACCCTTCTCCATCAGAGGGCAGACAGAATGAAAGCCACAGTCACAGAAAACTAATCAAACTGATCACATGGACCACAGCCTTGTCTAACTCAAAGAAACTATGAGCCATGCCATGTACGGGCACCCAAGATGGACAGGTCATGGTGGAGAATTCTAACAAAATGTGGTTCACTGGAAAAAAGAATGGAAAACCATTTCAGTATTCTTGCTTTGAGAACCTCATGAACAGTATGAAAAAGACAAAATATAGGACACTGAAAGATGAAATCCCCAGGTTGGTAGTGCCCAATATGCTACTGGATATCAGTGGAGAAATAGATCCAGAAAGAATGAAGAGACAAAGCCAAGGCAAAAAGTTCACCCAGTTGTAGATGTGACTGGTGGTGAAAGTGACCTATGATGCTATAAAGAACATTACTGCATAGGAGCCTGGAATGTTAGGTCCATGAATCAAGGCAAATTGGAAGTGGTCAAACAAGAGATGGCAAGAGTGAACATCGACATTTTAGGAATCAGTGAACTAAAATGGACTGGAATGGGAAAATTTAACTCAGATGACCATTATATCTACTACTGTGGGCAAGAATCCTTCAGAAGAAAGAGAGTAGCCATGATAGTCAACAAGAATCCAATACAGTTCTTGGGTGCAATCTCAAAAATGACAGAATGATCTCTGTTCTTTTCCAAGGCAAACCATTCAATATCCCACTAATCCAAGTAAAACCAGTAAAACTGAAGAAGCTGAAGTTGAGTGGTTCTATGAAGACCTACAAGACCTTCAAGAACTAACACAAAAAGTAAATCATTTTCATCATAGACGACTGGAATGCAAAAGTAGGAAGTCAAGACAAACCTGGAGTAACAGGCAAATTTGACCTTGGAGTACAAAATGAAGCAGGGCAAAGGCTAACCATTTTGCCAAGAGAATGCACTGGTCATAGCAAACATCCTCTTCCAACAATTCAAGAGCAGACTCGACACATGGATATCACCAGATGGTCAATGGCTAAATCAGATTGATTATATTCTTTGCAGCCAAAGATGGAGACGTTCTATAAAATCAGCAAAAACAAGACGAGGAGCAGACTGTGGTACAGATCATGAACTCCTTATTGCCAAATTCAGACTTGAATTGAAGAAAGTAGGGAACACCACTAGACCATTCTTGTATTACCTAAATCAAATCTCTTACAATTATACAGTGGAAGAGACAAATAGATTCAAGGGATTAGATCTGATAGACAGAGTCCCTGAAGAACTACGGATGAGGTTCGTGGCATTGTACAGGAGACAGGTGTCAGAACCATAACCAAGAAAAAGAAATGGAAAAAGGCAAAATGGTTGTCTGAGGGGGCCTTACAAACAGCTGAGAAGAGAAGAGATGCTAAAGGAAAAGAGAAAAGGAAAGATATACCCATTTGAATGCAGAGTTCCAAAGAATAGCCAGGAGAGATAAGAAAGACTTCCTCAGTGATCAATGTAAAGAAATAGAGGAAAACAATAGAATAGGAAAGACTTGAGATCTCTTCAAGAAAATTAGAGATACTAAGGGAACATTTCATGCAAAGATGAGCACAATAAAGGACAGAAAATGCGTGGAATTAACAGAAGCAGAAGATATTAAGAAGAGGCGGCATGAATACACAGAGCTATGCAAAAACGACCATCATGACTTAGATAACCACGATGGTGTGATCTCCAACCTAGAACCAGACATCCTGGAACGTGAGGTCAAATGGGTCTTAGGAAGCATCACTATGAACAAAGATAGTGGAGGTGATGGAATTCCAGTTGATCTATTTCAAATCCTAAAAGATGATTCTGTGAAAGGACTGCACTCAATATGCCAGCGAATTTGGAAAGCCCAGAAGTGGCCACAGAACTGGAAAAGGTGTTTTCATTCCAATCCCAAAGAAAGGCAATGCCAAAGAAAGTTCAAACTACTGCTCAATTGCTCTCATCTCACACGCTAGGAAAGTAATGCTCAAAATTCTCCAAGTCAGGCTTAAACAGTATCAGAACCGAGAGTGAAATGTTGTTGCTGAAACATAAGACGCCGGGATTCTTGGCCTCCAGAGGAGACGAATTCAATCCGGGGCGAGAGACGAGATTGGATTGCTCAGAGCTTTCGTGTAATAAAGTTTTTTTTAAGTATAAAGGAGATAGAGAAAGCTTCTGACATAGGCATCAGAAGGGGGCAGAAAGAGTACCCCCCTGCAAGTCTTCAGCTGGATGTTATATAGACACTAGCAGTCTGTTAATGAAAAGAAAGGAATGTATTTTTCCCCCCATTTATTTTTATTAGTTGGAGGCTAATTATTTTACAATATCATAGTCGTCTTTGCCATACATTGACATGAATAAGCCATGGAGTAGCATGTGTTCCCCGTCTTGAACCTCCCTCCCAACTCGCTCTCTATCCCATCCCTCTGGGTCATCCCAGTGCACCAGAGCATTTGTCTCATACATCCAACCTGGGCTGGTGATCTGTTTCACCATAGATAATATACATGTTTTGATGCTGTTCTCTCAAAACCTCCCACCCTTGCCTTCTCCCATAGAGTCCAAAAGTCTGTTCTGTACATCTGTGTCTCTTTTTCTGTTTTGCATATAGGGGTATCATTACCATCTTTCTAAATTCCATATATATGCAATAGTATACTGTGTTGGTCTTTATCTTTCTGGCTTATTTCACTCTGTATAATGGGCTCAAGTTTCATCCATCTCATTAGAACTGATTCAAATGAATTCTTTTTAATGGCTGAGTAATATTCCATCGTGTACATGGACCAACCTTTCTTATCCACCCGTCTGCTGATGGGCATCTAGGGCATCTATCTTCCATGTCCTGGCTATTGTAAACAGTCTTGCAGTGAACATTGGGGTACACGTGTCTCTTTCAGATCTGGTTTCCTCTGTGTGTATGCCCAGCAGTGGGATTGCTGGGTCATATGGCAGTTCTATTTGCAGTTTTATAAGGAATCCCCACACTGTTCTCCATAGTGGCTGTACTAGCTTGCACTCCCACCAACAGTGTAAGAAGGTTTCCTTATGTCCACATCCTCTCCAGCATTTATTGCTTGTAGACTTTTGGATAGCAGCTATTCTGACTGGCGTGAAATGGTACCTCATTGTGGTTTTGATTTGCATTTCTCTGATAGTGAGTGATGTTGAGCATCTTTTCATGTGTTTGTTAACCATCTGTATGTCTTCTTTGGAGAAATGTCTGTTTAGTTCTTTGGCCCATTTTTTGATTGGGTCATTTATTTTTCTGGAATTGAGCTGCAGTAGTTGCTTATATATTTTTGAGATTAATCCTTTGTCTGTTTTTTCATTTGCTATTATTTTCCCCCAATCTGAGGGCTGTCTTTTCACCTTGCTTATAGTTTCCTTTGTTGTGCAAAAGCTTTTAAGTTTCATTAGGTCCCATTTGTTTATTTTTGCTTTTATTTCCAATATTCTAGGAGGTGGGTCACAGAGGATCCTGCTGTGATTTATGTCAGAGAGTGTTTTGCCTATGGTCTCCTCTAGGAGTTTAATAGTTTCTGGTTTTATGTTTAGATCTTTAATCCATTTTGAGTTTATTTTTGTGTATGGTGTTAGAAAGTGTTCTAGTTTCATTCTTTTACAAGTGGTTGACCAGTTTTCCCAGCACCACTTGTTAAAGAGATTGTCTTTTATCTATTGTATATTCTTGCCTCCTTTGTCAAAGATAAGGTGTCCATAGGTTCATGGATTTATCTCTGGGCTTTCTATTCTGTTCCATTGATCTATATTTCTGTCTTTGTGCCAGTACCATACTGTCTTGATGACAGAGGCTTTGTAGTAGAGGCTGAAATCAGGCAGATTGATTCCTCCAGTCCCATTCTTCTTTCTCAAGATTGCTTTGGCTATTCGAGGTTTTTTGTATTTCCATACAAATTGTGAAATTATTTGTTCTAGTTTTGTGAAGAATACCGTTGATAGCTTGATAGAGAGTGCATTGAATCTATAGATTGCTTTGGGTAGTATACTCATTTTCACAATGCTGATTCTTCCAATCCATGAACATGGCATATTTCTCCATCTGTTTGTGTCCTCTTTGATTTCTTTCATCGGTGTTCTGTAGTTTTCTACTTATAGGTCTTTTGTTTCTTCAGGTAGATATACTCCTAAGTTTTTTGTTGCAATGGTGAATGGTATTTCCTTAATTTCTCTTTCTGTTTTCTCATTGTTAGTGTATAGGAATGCAAGGGATTTCTGTGTGTTAATTTTATATCATGCAATTTTACTATATTCATTGATTAGCTCTAGTAATTTTCTGGTAGAGTCTTTAGGGTTTTCTATGTAGAGGATCATGCCATCTGCAAACAGCGAGAGTTTCACTTCTTCTTTTCCTATCTGGATTCCTCTTACTTCTTTTTCTGCTCTGATTGCTGTGGCCAAAACTTCCAAAACTATGTTGAATAGTAGTGGTGAGAGTGGTCACCCTTGTCTTGTTCCTGATATTAGGGAAAATGCTTTCAATTTTTCACCATTGAGGATAATGTTTGCTGTGGGTTTGTCATATACAGTTTTTATTATGTTGAGGTATGTTCCTTCTATTCCTGCTTTCTGGAGAGTTTTTTTTTTTATCATAAGTGGATGTTGAATTTTGTCAAAGGCTTTTTCTGCATATATTGAGATAATCATATGGTTTTTATCTTTCAATTTATTAATGTGGTGTATTACATTGATTGATTTGTTGATATTATAGAATCCTTGCATTCCTGGGATAAAGCCCACTTGGTCATGATATATGATCTTTTTAATATGTTGTTGGATTCTGTTTGCTAGAATTTTGTTAAGGATTTTTGCATCTATGTTCATCAGTGTTATTGGCCTGTACTTTTCTTTTTGTGTGACATCTTTGTCTGGTTTTGGTATTAGGATGATGATGGCTTCATAGAATGAATTTGGAAGTTTATCTTCATCTGCAATTTTCTGGAAGAGGTTGAGTAAGATAGGTGTTAGCTCTTCTCTAAATTTTTGGTAGAATTCAGCTGTGAAGCCATCTGGTCCTGGGCTTTTGTTCACTGGAAGATTCCTGATTACAGGTTCAATTTCCGTGCTTGTGATAGGTCTGTTAAGATCTTCTGCTTTCTTCCTGGTTCAGTATTGGAAACTTATACTTTTCTAAGAATTTGTCCATTTCTTCTAAGTTGTCCATTTTATTGGCATAGAGCTGCTGGTAGTATTCTCTTATGATCCTTTGTATTTCTGTGTTGTCTGTTGTGATCTCTCCATTTTCACTTCTAATTTTGTTCATTTGGGTCTTCTCCCTTTCTTTCTTAATGAGTCTGGCTAACGGTTTGTCAATTTTGTTTATCTTTTCAAAAAACAAGCTTTTAGCTTTGTCGATTTTTGCTATGGTCTCTTTTGTTTCTTTTGCATTTATTTCTGCCCTAGTTTTTAGGATTTCTTTCCTTCTACTAACCCTGGGTTCCTTCATTTCTTTCTTCTCTAATTGCTTTAGGTGTAGAGTTAGGTTATTTATTTGAGTCTTTTCTTGTTTCTTGAGGTAAGCCTGTATTGCTATGAACCTTCCCCTTAGTACTGCTTTTACAGTGTCCTATAGGTTTTGGGTTGCTGTGTTTTCATTTTCATTCATTTCTATGCATATTTTGATTTCTTTTATGATTTCTTCTATGATTTTTTGGTTATTCAGAAGTGCGTTATTTAGCCTCCATATGTTTAATTTTTAATAGGTTTTTTTTTTTTTTTTTTTTCCCTGTAATTGATATCTAATCTTACTGCATTGTGGTCAGAAAAGATGACTGGAATGATTTCAATTTTTTTGAATTTACCAAGGCTAGATTTGTGGCCCAGGATGTGATTTATTCTGGAGAAGGTTCTGTGTGCACTTGAGAAAAAGGTGAAATTGATTGTTTTGGGGTGAAATGTCCTATAGATATCAATTAGGTCTAGTTGATCCATTGTGTCACTTAAAGTTTGTGTTTCCTTGTTAATTTTCTGTTTAGTTGACCTATCCATAGGTGTGAGTGGGGTATTAAAGTCTCCCACTATTATTGTGTTATTGTTAATTTCCCTTTTCATGCTTGTTAGCATTTGCCTTACATATTGTGGTGCCCCTATGTTGGGTGCATATATATTTATAATTGTTATATCTTCTTCTTGGGTTGATCCTTTGATCATTATGTAGTGTCCTTCTTTGTCTCTTTTCACAGCCTTTATTTTAAAGTCTATTTTATCTGATATGAGTATTGTGACTCCTGTTTTTTTGTTTGTTTGTTTGTTTGTTTTGTCTCCATTTGTGTGAAATATTTTTTTCCAGCCCTTCACTTTCAGTCTGTATGTGTCCCTTGTTTTGAGGTGGGTCTCTTGTAGACAGCATATATAGGCGTCTTGGTTTTGTATCCATTCAGCCAGTCTTTGTCTTTTGGTTAGGGCATTCAACCCATTTACATTTAAGGTAATTATTGATAGGTATGGTCCCGTTGCCATTTACTTTGTTGTTTTGGGTTCACGTTTATGCAATCTTTCAGTGTTTCCTGTCTAGAGAAGATCCTTTAGCACTTGTTGAAGAGCTGGTTTGGTGGTGTTGAATTCTCTCAGCTTTTGCTTGTCTGTAAAGCTTTTAAATTCTCCTTCATATCTGAATGTGACCCTTGCCAGGTACAGTAATCTAGGTTGTAGGTTATTCTCTTTCATTACTTTAAGTATGTCCTGCCATTCCCTTCTGACCTGAAGTGTTTCTATTGATAGGTCAGCTGTTATCCTTATGGGAATCCCTTTGTGTGTTATTTGTTGTTTCTCCCATGCTGCTTTTAATATTTGATCTTTGTTAATTTGATTAATATGTGTCTTGGGGTGCTTTGCCTTGGGTTTATCCTGTTTGGGACACTCTGGATTTCTTGGATCTTTGTGACTATTTCCTTCCCCATTTTAGCAAAGTTTTCAGCTATTATCTCCTCGAGTATTTTCTCATGGCCTTAAAAGAAAGGAATGTCTTAAAACTTAGAATGGCACCAGGCCCCTCATCCATAAATTGTGTTTTGTGGTAATCCTGGCACCAGATGATTCATCCCAGGCCATAAAACGATTGACTTGAATCTTGTACAAGGGCAGATTACCATAAAAATAGTTTCGTTTACATAGATTAGGAGAACAATATCTGAGTATAACATACTGGTTTGGCAAGTAGGTTCTGAGCCATTTGGCGGAACTTGAAGACAGAGTCTGTGGTATATTAACATAGCTTAAGACAAACATTTCCATAAGAAAAAATGTATTGGTTAACTCAAGGTTTGAGAATAGTTAGCTTCAGTTGAAACCAGGTATCATAGCAACGCAGCATTTTAAGAGAAACCTCCTTTTCAATTTATATAGAGAAGGAAAAACAATATCACCAGTTTATTTCCTCCTGCTTCTTAAGTGAGAAAAAAAATGTCTGGCACTTGCAGCCTATTTCCTCCATTTGGAGACCCCTGGCCTTCCTTCCTGTTACCCTCTCAAGAGCTTCCAGATGTTCAAGCTGGATTTAGAAAAGGCAGAGGAATCAGAGATCAAATTGCCAACATCTGTTGCATCACCAAAAAATCAAGAGAGTTCCAGAAAACCAGTTACTTCTGCTTTATTGACTATGCCAAAGCATTTGACTGTGGTGTCGAGAGCCTTTATGGGAGATCCCACACAAGACAAGGTCAGGAGAAGGCCTGAAACGCAAGGCTGTTCAGGCTACAAGGAACCCTCCAGGTTGGCCTCGACCTCTACCCTACCCTGTATCCTCCCCCATTTTCTGCTGTTGTTCTTGTTTGCCCTGCTGCAGATTCTTGTGTTGCCTGCTGAGACCTTTCCTGCTGCTCTTTCATTGAATAAAGACCAACATAAAACCCTAATTAATAAATCTCCTGGACGCTGGTTCCTTATGAATGGGCCAGGAATGAAGGAAATGTTTCAAGTAAAAACCCTTTTGCTGGCACTCTGGCTTGTTTGGCAGATATGTAATAATGCACATGACTGCTCACAACACCTTAATCATAAACAGCATAAAGAATCTGATCACAAAATGCCCTGGTAGGCACAGAGCCCTTCAGAGGGTGAGAAAGCCCTGTTGGAGAACACAAAAACTATTGTTCTAAAAGTGGTTATTGGATCAACATTTGATTGCTGTTATTGTGCTGAGGTTGTGCAGTAAAAACTATTGTTAATATAGTTAAGGATTTAGAAAAATAAAGAGTTTAGCCCTAGTGTAAAAACAATAAGATAGTTGTTAATTTTAATCAAGAATGCTAAAACAGAGGCTGCCTCATCAGAGCCACAGAGTCTTTGTGTGCTAAACTTTTTAGATAAATTTAGCTGAGAACTTTTGAAAAAAAGCTGACATTTGCCTTAACAGGATTGTATTTCTACTATGTTGCAACCTGCTATACCATGAGACTGCAACTTTTCTGTTTTCTGCTAAACTCAAGGCAAAATAGAACAATAAATATAGACTATGGAAAGCAGTTTTCCCTTCACCTAGATCATAAAATTTTAATAGGTCCCAAAGCCAGAAGATAATGTACAAAGATCCACTATGAAAGAAGATTCTCATGAACAAAGAAGTATGCAGAAAACACCCTGGCTTCATGAAGGACAAAACTGACGTAATGCTAAACTAAACTTTGTATGCTTATCTTTCACCTCCCCTTAGAAATGTACTAACTTAGGGTATAAAAGCTATAGTGAAAAATAAAACCCTGCCAGACTCTGCTACACACTCCGGTCTGTTCTCTCTCTCTCTCTCTCTCTCTCTCTCTCTCTTTTTCACTCGCTAACGCCATTCATCCTGAGGGTACCCCTGGATCCTGCTGGGGCTGGACCCTGAAAGTGTGGATCACAACAAATTGTGGAAAATTCTAAAAGAGATGGATGTTCCAGATCATTTTACCAGCCTCCTGAGAAACCTAAATGCAGATCAAGAAGCAACAGTTATCACTGGACATGGAACAGTAGACTGGTTCCAAATCAGGAAAGGAGTACCTCAGGGCTGTATGTTGTCACTCTGTTTATTTAACTTATATGCAGAGTACATCATGTGAAATGCCAAGCTAGATGAAATACAAGCTGGAATCAAGATTGCCAGGAAAAATATCAATAACCTCAAATATGCAGATGGCACCACCCTTATGGCAGAGTGAGAAGAACTAAAGAGCCTCTTGATGAAAGTGAAAGAGGAGACTGAAAATTTTGGTTTAAAACTCAACATTCAGAAAAATAAGATCATGGCCTCCAGTCCCATCACTTCATGGCAAATAGATGGGCAATAATGGAAGCAATTAGAGACTATTTTGGGGGGCTCCAAAATCACTGCAGATGGTGACTGCAGTCATGAAATTAAAAGACGCTTGCTCCTTGGGAGAAAAGCTATGACCAACTTCAACAGCATATTAAAAAGCAGAGACATTAATTTGGCAACAAAGGTCCATCTAGTCAAAGCTATGGTTTTTCCAGTAATCATGTATGCATGTGAGAGCTGGACTATAAAGAGGACTAAGCACTGAGTCATTTGGACTGAGCAAAGAGTCCGTTGGACTGCAAGGAGATCCAACCACTCAATCTCAAAGGAAATCAGTCCTGAATATTCATTGGAAGTACTGATGCTGAAGCTGAACCTCCAATACTTTGGCCACCTGATGCAAAGAACTGCCTCATTGGTAAAGTCCCTGATGCTGGGAAAGATTGAAGGCAGGAGGAGAAGGAGATGACAGAGCATGAGATGGATAGATGGCATAACCAACTCAATGGACATGAGTTTCAGCAAGCTCTGGAAGTTAGTGATGGACAAAGAAGCCTGGCCTGCTGCAGTCCATGTGGTCACAAGGAGTCAGGCAGGACTGAGGGACTGAATGGTAGTGAACTTAAAGAGCTTAACGCCATTGTAATGTGTACCCCTTGTGGTGGAACCAGGACGTTACCTTAAGGCTGCACTATTGTTTCTTGGCTGTCACTCCCTTGTTTTTGCATCCCTTTCCTTCCAGATTAACAGTTGTTTGAATTTACCCTTTGGATCTCAAGGAGAGTCATGGAGGTTAGAGTCAAGAATCAGGAGACAGAAAGGCTTCAGTTCAATAGGAAGCATCCGAAATTTTAACACTAACTTAATTTGTCCTCATGTACCACGGTAATCTTGCCTGGGAAACCCGATGGACAGAGGAGCCTGGTAAGCTAAGTCCATGGAGTCATAAGATTCAGACCTGATTTAGCAACTAAACCACCAACCACCACAGAAAGTTTGGTGATAGATCTTGGTAATAGACTCATGAAGAGGGTTTTTCTCTCTGTTTCTCTCTTCTCCCGCCTTCACTCAATTTCTCTCTTCCCTTCTTTGTGTTTCTTCCCTTTCTTCCCTTTTTTGCTTACTAATCTTTCTCAAACTCCTCTTTGAGAAACTTCTAAAGTTTTGTCATTTTATTTATTTATTTTTTGGGGGGATCTTACAAACTCTAGCTCCCTACCCTTTCTTGAAAGCTAATAAAGCTCATTTGAAAAAGAGATTTGATCCTGTTACCATTAAAGTCACTATCTTAAGTGAAATGGTCTCTTTATCCCAATCATCAGGAAAAAGTGGTAAGTAATTCAGTTGGGTTCTTCCCATCCCCAAATCTCACACCCACGAACATGCAGGTGTGGAGGTTTTCAACTGATCCTGTGGTATACAAACTTGACCCAGTGCCTCTTTTATTGCTGTTCTCCTATGACACACACATAGTGGAGACTAATAGTCCAGATTTTTCAGAAACAAACATAGATCCAGCTAAGAAAATAAAGCACTTTTTTTATAATAATGGAATTTTCATTAAACTCACAAAAAATATAATTCTTCAAAATATGAAGGATGTATTTTTAAAATGCTATGAAACTGAATGAAGATGAGTAAAAGAAAAATAAGCAGGTCTTGTCTTATTCATTGAGAAGCATAAGATTTTCTGGGAGGAACAGTAATTGGGAGTTCATGTAAAGTTACGTGTAACTTTGTAACTTTTAAAACTTTTATGACTTTCTGACTTAAATGATAACTAAAGCAAAAAGGTTTTACAAAAGAAAAGCATAAATATGTATTACACATCTCAAATTATTACTAATGAGACATCAGAGTTCATTTCTGTTTACTATCCCTTTGGTCACTAGATGATAACTTTAGATTTTCTCTGACCAAAAACTTCACCAAGATTTTTTTTTTTTAACCTTTCTATCTTGGTTG
Organism: Muntiacus reevesi; assembly: GCF_963930625.1. Classification (NCBI taxonomy): domain Eukaryota; kingdom Metazoa; phylum Chordata; class Mammalia; order Artiodactyla; family Cervidae; genus Muntiacus; species Muntiacus reevesi. Next base: position 3,144,898 of record NC_089256.1, on the reverse strand, counting down.
CAGAAAATACATATACTGAGAAGTGTTTCTATTTTCCAGCACCTAGGTTCCATCCAAATGTTAACAGCTATATGACATACAATTTACAGTTATTGATTTCCTCTGTAATCTCTCCTTTGTCCTGAAAATGGATAACAATTTGTTTGAGATGGAAAATTCAAAAGTATCTTTATTTAATACACTCAGCTATGCTAAAAAGGTAATTTTTCAACAGCTGTCCTCCACACATGGTTATAGAATCTTGGCTCAGCCAGGAATGACTTCAGACCAAAAGCTTGTTTATAATCTCTTTTCCACAGAATATCCTAAACTCAATTTTTCTAATAATCTTGGGGATACAGATCTGACTCTCTGACACTCCTTTATAGCTCCCCAAATCTATTTTAAGGCCCTCTACTTTCATTATTTTGTCTCTTTTATTTATCTTTTCTATTTCTAATTTCTCTCTTTTCCTAATTGTTCCCCAACAGAAATGAATCATATTTTGGTGGAACCAAAATGCTCTCAGCCATGGAAAAGCAAATAGAAGTAAATCCTGGAATAAATGCTTCTGCTGAGTGAAGTTATGTAACTATCGATTTAGTCCCAAGCATTCCTATGCAAGAGGGTAAGGATTTAGCAGAAGGTTGAAAGAGGAGTTTTAACATTAGATTTTATAAAGGGACCCAAGGGGAAAAGAACTAATGGAAATAAACAGAGATTTTTGTAGGACATCTATTCTCTGCCCAATCACTTGGACTACATTTATGCCCTTTATGAAAAATGCAAAGGACCAGAAGAGAGGCTGCTATTTCTAGCAGACTCTAGACAGAAATACTATTGTTTCTGAACCTGGGTGATGCAGATTTGGAGAGAGGATAATTCTTCCTTGACTGTACACAACTCAGCACATCTCCAGCCCCACCAGAATGCAAGGATGGGCAGCATTAGATGCATACCTGGACAATACCCTAGGTGTGTACATTGAGAATGTTCTCAGTGTGTTCTTTGCCAACACCACATTAGTTCTACACTTCTACTGCTTCTACAGTGTAAGAAGAACAAGAAGGAAAGAATTTCATGGATGTCATCTGATACTGCAGATGATTAAGAGGCCTGTGAATTCCTACAATGCATTCCTGTGGGGCCACAGAAATACCTGGGGGAGGTATGGGAATTCTGCATACATTGGAAATAAATTGGAAATAAGACTAGAAGGTTTTTTTTTTTTTAATTAAGATTAATGTGATTTATTTCATGTTCATATACAAGTAAGGATTGGTGATAATTAGGCAATAATTAACCTACTAACAAAGAAGGCTCCAATTTAGCAGAGGTAACAAGGCATCTATTTTAGGATGATTCTATACAAAAATTAGTCAGAGCCTTTAAAAACTTCTCATAAATGTATCTATCCCCAATTCCAATTTAGGAGGTTTATTGCAACTAAAAAAAAATTGACAAAATCTTAGGAATTTAGCATTAAAAAAGGTAATCTGAAAAAATGTTATATTTTGAGTAGCCACTAAAAGAGAAGGAAGTAAAGATGGAGACTTACTGTACAGACAATTTTTATTTGGAAAGATCTACTCAGGGGAAAAGAATTTCAGAAGGAAGGTAGAACTCAAAAAAATATGTTAGAAGAGCATTGCTTCAGATTGCCTATTTTGCAAACTAAAAAGAAAGCTTTAATTATTAATAACTTCATGATCAGAGACCTCTTTGGCAAGGCCTCTCTCAACAGAGTTAAATACTGTAAGGAATAAGGAACCAGATATTAGCATTTGAACACATTTGCATACCAGAAATAAATAACAGGGGATTTGCTATACACTGTTTAAAAAGGCATTACTGTGTTTGTAAATCTTTGCTGTTGTTGACAGGGTATAACGTTAAAAAAGCCCTTTCTCCAGGCAAGAATACTGAAGTGGATTACCATGCCCTCCTCCAGAGGATCTTCCTGACTCAGGGATCAAACCCTGGTCTCCTGCATTGCAGGCAGATTCTTCACCGTTTGAGTTACATGAAAGTCAGCCAGCACATAGCTTTGAAATTAAAAAAAAACAAACAAACAAAAAAAAACTTTAACAATACTAAAAATTATTATTGTTTCAAAACAGATAAATATACTTTAGACTTTAAAAAGAGAGATTTTTATTGCCAGCCCTAAAATATTATCCTTACTATAGTCTTTTCATATTATAATCTAGTAAGAAAGGAAGGACATAACAAGCCCAAAATAATCAGACTTGCTTAACTCAGAGACAATGAAAAGCCTGAGACATCCCTAAATATTTCTGGCCTAATGAATAAAGTTTATAGCCAAGACATTTGCAGTTACTCATAAGCATGTATTGTTGAGTAATATCATGTCTTAAAGCACTTGTTCTTCGGCTACTAGTTGGGAACAGTAGCCTATGGCAGCAAAAAACTTTGAAACATTCACATGGCCATAGTTATGAGCCAGGACTTGGGATATTAAGCAGAATCAGAAAAGCAGATGTTGGATTTAAATCAGGAGACAGTACAAGGCCTCACAGAAAGATTGAATGACTCGTGATTTTGTGCCTCCTCCTAGAATAATGTCCAACGTGACTAATATGTCACTATATTAAATGCCTGCTACATGACAGTCAAAAAGGTGGTCTCAGACTTTCTAATGGACATTTCAATAAGCAAGAATGAGGTAAGGAAGAAAGATCCAGGAAGACTGGGACACTGGGGATTATGAAGCGTCTCTTTGGAGAAAAAATAAGATAGAAAAGAATCTATAAACTTCCTCCTTTAGATTTAGATATTTTTTGACTTTCTCCTGTGCCCTGGAATATAGCTGGTGCCAAGCAAATGAAGGTGAACTTCTGCTCCAAAATTCTATATAGTTAGCTAGTTGGGTAGCAAGCAATAGACAGAAAGGTGGATAAACAAATAGGTATAAAATTATATATTTATCACAATGTTCATAGAGGTTATCAATTAAATCATTAAATTCAATGAAAAGTATCCCTACTTTACCAGGAAAAATGCACCTATGATCCACCTTCAGTCTCAAAAAATGCAGAAGTTTATTGAGTGATCATGACATAACAATCACAATGTTCAGAAACATGTATGCATTGCCAAAAGATTTGTGTGTATGCTACAAACATATAGTTAAGTGTTTTTATTATCATCATTATATACATGAGGAAAACTGATTCTAGGAAGAAAAAGGTAGTTCCCCCAAATCACACAAAGTTCACACATGTGGGTTTAGGATGTCAAACCCTGGTCAGCCTGACTTCTTCATGAGTGCTTCAGTTTTACTTTGGCACTGCTTTCAAGTCAAGCCCTGAATTTTTGTCTTGGATGCCACCTAGAAGCTTTCATAAACCCTAATGTCCAGGCCATATATAGCACCAATTCAGGAAGAAACTCTGGGTTGGAACCCAGGCATGCACAAGTTTTTGAAGTTCCCCAATGTGAGCCCAATGTGTAACCAAGGTTAAGAACAACACTCATGTTTGCATTTAACTCACACAAAATTTCATAACTTTGAATTTTGTTCTTTGCATAAAATTGCCAGAGAGGATCTCACATGGTCTCCTACTTTTATACATGAAAAAACATTTTTGTGAAAATTTATGTCTAACCATTCTCAAGACTCTGAAATGCTCCTAGAAAGATTTTAACCAAATGTTTCCTACAACCATTTTTCTCAGTGTATTACTTTTTATTTTATGGGTCATAGTATTTCAATATTAAGTAAATTTATAATTCTCATAGCATGCTGGTCATGGATTAGGGATTCTGAGTTAGCATGTATAGATTGGAATCCGGGCTCCATCTTTAATCTTGGATGAATTAACCTCTTTCTGCCTCAGTTTTATCATGTGTAAAGTGGAATCAATAATATACCCAACTTGTAGACCTGTGTCAGAATTAAGTCACATGGAAAGAAATCCCAGAACAATACCTGTCAAAGAGTATAAACAATTCAGGGCATTTTAGTTATTATCATTATTATTTTGTATGTAACCAGAGAATGTGTTTTCTCCTGTCAGGTACACATGAAATAATAATCTAATTATATCTGATATCATAATCACCAACTTTCCCCAAATTCAAAATGTCACTTTTTTTCTTTAAAACTGAGCATGTCACGACCCTCTTTTCATTGCTATAAAACTTGCCACAAGCTTCCTTTACCTTTGTCATTGATTGAATGCCTCATATATTTTGCTTGAGTCAACTCTGACCTGAGATAATCACTGTCCACCTATTTTGTTGTCTTCAGGCAGCACTGGAGCAATCCTGCTTATCTTCTGAGTAGACGCTGCAGTAACAACTAAGAAAAGTCCCAGGTCTGGTGTAGCACATGGAGTTTAAGTCTCTTTCTACCTGTGTCATTTAATCAGTCACCTACTACCAGGATCAGAATTCAGGGGAGTGGCCTTAGCAAAACTCCTTCTAGCTTGCAGATAAGGAAGACTGGTAAGGGTAAGGCTTCCAGCTTTCTGCAGTACACAGTCAACACAACCTTGGTTCTCAGATGACACAGTAACATCCATATCATAACCTTACAAGGGTTTTCAATTTAGTGGTAAACACTGTAACCTATTTTGGTGACTAGACTCTCCTTTTTTCTTCTGCTTTTCTTTTTCTCTATAAATCTCAGTCTAAAGCCTATAGCATTTTATTTAATGAATGACACACTATTTTCCATACATCTTACCTCTGTGCTACAGTATACTTTGCTTAAGCCATTTATTTTCTTCCTTTGTCTCTGTCAAGAAATGCTATTCCATTTCACTGTTGAGAGGTGCATCTTTTAAAGATGGTTAAGGGCTTTAGAAATAGAATGTAAATTGATTCTCACATACAGAAATGATTGGTTGGCCTCATTTTGAAACTTGAGAACTATAATTGAAATTCCTACATAGAAAAAGATAGGGATATTCACCAAGGACCTGATTGCATTCTAGAGGCTAATCTTACAATTTTGAACAGAAGTGGATGGATGAACAAATAAAGTCATTATAATATTAATATTATACAGAAAGTTGCTCAGTAGTGTCTGATCCTTTGCAACCCCATAGACTATACAGTCCATGGAATTCTCAAGGCAAGAATACTGGAGTGGGTAGCCTTTCCCTTCTCCAGGGGATCTTCCCAACCCAGGGATCAAACCCAGGTCTCCTGCATTGCAGATGGATTCTTTACCAGCTGAGCCACAAGGGAAGCCCAAAAAAGTCCAAAGTCTTTCTAAAAACAAACATAGAGGATGATATCAATAGAGGTCATTTAATAGTCAAATGTATTATACTGTCTCAAAGTTCTTATGGATCTAGTAACTGAAGATTACCTGATGAGGCAACCTCTTTCAAGAAGGTAAGGCCAACACCAAAGTGGAAGAGACAGACTGATATCCTGTCAATTGGAACCCAGTTAGAGGTTTGTCAAAGCAAGAGGGGGGAAAAGCTCCCCATTATTGAGAATTCAACCATTTAGCATTGGAAATGTGGCATGCATCACAAAAACAGTACCCAGGAATACTTGTGAACATTTGTAAAACATATTAAGCATTAAATAGTGACTCTCAATGCATTAACATGCCCTGATAGCTTTAAACACTTCATATAACTCCCAGAATTGCTCACATCACACATAATGAGTAGTTTGACTAGCTTACACATTTAGACAAGACTCTTTTGTTTATATATAAAATGTCATCTCCATTGATGTGTGTGCAGTGGCAGTTCTTAGAGTTTTATACTCTAGTGCCATTTCTTTGGAAGGACACATTTATATGATATAATAATAGAAAAGTCCTAAAAAATCTTAATTTTCTAGTACTCACAGCCAAAATTCCTAATGGAAGTTATCAGACCCTAACCACCTTATGCGAAACCATAACATATTGATGGTTATAACTGCATATGTAATAAGACCCAATACTTTTACATTTCAGGATGAGGATGGATACAATGGAGTTTTACACCAAGGCAGAGTTGAGCTGTTACTACTAAGTTTATTATTTTACAATGCAAGAAACTTACTCTCATGTCAGAACTCGAAAAAAAAAAAAAAAATCTCAGTAACTCAGTGGTCTTCAAACATTTTGAATGGTGTGAACTTACAGCTTAAAGGAACACTCAGAACTTGAGTTTCTTAAACTCTATGTAGGATAATATCAAACCCAGAGAGTCATTGTGAGGTTAAAACAATAGAAGTAGATAAATTTTTAAAAACATATGCAGGTATACAACAGTAACATTTCTTAATATAAATTGCTATCTGCTATTTCTATAAACATTTCTTTTTTCTATAGTTTCATTAAGGAAAACTTAGAGCCATAGTTGTCTAAATATTATAACCACTGTCATATTGTATAAAATTATTGTTTATGTAAAGTTTGTCTACCTTATAGATATCAGTTTTCCAGTTTCTTTCTTATATGGTATGCTCGGAAATCAGACATAGATGTTTTTCAGTCCTTCAATCCTTAACATGAGCTAAGATTTCCAAAAAATTTCCGGCTACAAAACATGGCTTCCACATGAAAATTTGATCTTAACAACTAAAACTTTATCATCTTTAGGTATCTTCTTTTGAAGGCCTTATCACACTAAGTTTACTGAGGATGGAACTTAATGGTGGAGAACTGGGACTAGTACAACTTCCTCTCATTTCTAATTCAGCTGCTTTCTGAAACTCCTCAGGTTCCCTTGGATCCATACTTCTTCTTTGGCTTTCAGTATTTGTCATCCCATTATTTAAGTTTATCAATTAGCCCAGCCAAAATTCTTCCTTCATAGCCAGATAAATGGATAAGTAGACTTTAATTATTAACAAAGTCTAATAAAACAGTGTCAATTTTTCATCAGTGGTTTAAATTATTAAGAAGTCTCTCTCCAGAGATGCATGATGTATGATCCACATTTACTCATTTCTTGGCATTGTGTTGCTCTCTTTGTGCCAGATAGCCAACCCAGAAATGAGGAATTACAAATGCTACCTACACCTAGAATTCTACCCAGCTAAGTGAGCAGCACAATTCTCTTCTGTGTCACTGGCTTTACCTTATGAAAATCAGGTTATTGTTGTCTATGTTCCTCATTGGGGAGGGATTCCCTCAAAACTTTTCTAAAGATATCCCAGTTTATAAATCCATTTATCCATTCCAATAGACAAACTTGAGAACTTGCCTATCAGAAACAGTTTCTCTTCATAAATTTCACTGATTACTCAAGTTATAGAGAAAAAAATAAATAACAAGTAAAGATTTTACTTTCACTAATTGATTTTAATTTTATTCATTCATTCTATTTGGATGGCAGCTGCCATTAAGTGATTTGATGTTCACCTCTCCTCAGTACTTTATAGTTTGTGAATATCTATCTTAAAGACAGCAGGTATATCGAAAAGGCTTGTCTTCCCAGTTAGGGATTGGGCAGCAGCTAACTAAAACTAAGAGTAGAGAAACTATTCCTTTTTACCAGAGGAAGAGAGAGGAAGGCACGCATGATCCATCGAGGCTGCTCCAGTTGAAATAGAGATACAGGACACAAAATTTTCCAAGATGAACTATAGTTAATAAACTTATCTGTAATTTGTGTGAATGCTGCCTGGCCTTGACCATTAAGTCTACCCTATCTGGTCAGGCCAACAATTTAACATTTAAGAGGACTGAAACCTTATTGGCTTTATTCACTGAAAGCATCGTCCTCAACTATCTTCCATTTTCTAACCTGTTTGTTATTCCATGCTTCATGGATGAAACTCTGGCAGGGCTCAGAGAACCTCACTTTATCTCTGATTTGCATTCACCCTTCAGGCCATTGCATTAAGCTGCACCAAGGAAACAACCCAGATGTCTCAAATTCAAGCTTAAAGGCTATCTCCAGCAATCAATATTTCACTTGTTTGAAATGTGTTTGCTTCATTAAAAAGAATAGAAAAATATGGTTCAAATGAACAAATTGATAGTAATTAGCTCTCAAGACTTGGGAGGTATGAATGGTGAGAAACCATTCCTCTGACAAAGAAAATCAATAAGTAGTACGTTACCATCCAAATATGTGATTAACCTAATCTAATTGGACTATCACAAATCCTCAAGAGATTTATTATAATGCCCCATATTTCATCTTCAATGCCCACATGAAACAATTTTGATTAATTGTCCTACATTTTCAGTAATCCTTTAAAATTTCCAAAAATGAACTCATTTCATTGTGGTTTCACCAAGGGTTTTTCTCCCCTGAGTTTTTTAGTAATGAGGCTATACCTGAAAACAGACATAGGATTCATGAATACAAAGAACATTACATAAAAATAAATTCTATAACATTTAAGTAAGCCAGGGACACAAAACTTCTCTTGCATAATCTACAGGAAACATCTCAATTACTGAGTCACATATATGGTGATAACCTAGAACAACATGATCAGACTATCAACTCAATGTTTTAATTCACTTTTCCTAGAAACTTCAAATCAGATTTTCAGATTTGTAGACTATGATTATACTGTAGAATTTATTATTGGATAGATGTTATACTATTTATTACAGTTATTAATTATCAAATTGCAATTATGGTGATGAAACACAATTATGGAAGAAGACATACACATATTTTAAAGTACACACATGGGATATGCAGAAGAAAGAAAGAATGAAAATATATGAAATCAAAATGGGAATTAGGAGAAAATTTTTAAGTAGCTATTGCTATCCATCCATCTGTGACTGACTAAAATATCAATATTTTGTGGTTCAGGCAAATAAAATAAAAATTTAGAGCATATCCTATTCCATTCATATCATATACTTATCCTCTTGGTTTTTTCCTATTGGTTTTAAGATGAGGAACTAAGTCTGAGCCCTCACTGTTTCACTGACTGCTTCAATCTGTGCTCTGATCCACACATCTTTTTACCATCCCCTCAGATTATAAATCATAAATCAGGAAGATGCTTCAGTCTTTCATTTTGTTAATTGTTTAGCAAACTTGTCTACACTGGGAATGCAAGCTTTTCTGTTCAGATCCATGTCCTCTCACTCCCCTGCACATGCCCTACTCTATGGATACACAGGTTACTTACATTTCTGTGAGCAAGTCATACACTTTTTTTTTTACCTTGAACTTTTACCCAATCTAATTACCTCTGTCTATAGTCTTAGAAATTTCCCTGCTTCCTCTTCCTGCAAATAGAGTTAATCACCTTCTCTTTTTATGCACTCGTCAGTAGACATGTAATTAAGTAGTGTCATTGTCATAAGAATGTGTCAGTAAGTATTTAATCACTTGTATCCATATTCTGCCTACTTCCTAGAGCTGAAGACTGTGTAATGCACACTATACATTGCTGTACAGTAAGTCCCCTGCATATGAACAAATTCCTTTCTGAGAGTGCATTCATAAGTCCAGTTTATTCATAGGCCCAACAAAGTTAGCCAAGGTACCCAAACTAACACAATAAGCTATATAGCACTGCACCATAATAGGTTTAGAATACTTTTCACACAAATAATACATAAAAAACAAACACAAAAGATAAAAAAGATATATATATTTGATCTCACCACACAGCATGTGGGATCTTAGTTCCCCAACCAGAGATCAAATTCATGCCACCTGCAGTAGAAGCTCAAAATGTTAACCTCTGGACCACCAGGGAAATTCCTAAGAAAACAGTTTTAATCTTATGGTGCAGTACCTTGAAAAGTACAGTAGTTCAGTACAACAACTAGCATGAGGGGGCTGGCATCGAGTGACCAGGCAAGAAGATTACTGATTGGACGAGCCTAGAGGAGGGAGAAGAGGTGGGAGATGGTAGAGCTGAAGGATCATCAGCAATAGGAGGTGGAAGGCAAGCTGCAATATCACTCACTCCTGACATTGATGGCAAAAGTTGTGGTTCCTTGCTGGATTCGATTCTAGCTACTCTCTTGAAACATGATGCAAGGATGTCTGGGTAGTAGCTCTCATCCTCTTCCAGTATCTCCAGTAAAGATACTGTACTACTGTACTCTATACAGTCCTGTACAGTAAATACACAAAAGCACAACCCCTAATAGAGGATGCACCTATGTGTCAATGTATACTAGACAAATGAACAAACTTACATGATTCAAAAGGAGCCTGCCAGGCTCCTCTGTCCATGGGATTCTCCAGGCAAGAATACTAGAGTGTGTTGCCATGCCTTCTTCCAGGGGGTCTCCCAAACTAGGGACTGAACCTGGATCTCCTGCATTTCAGGCAGATTCTTTACCGTTGAGCCGCCGGTACATATTACATTGTATAAAATGCTTTTGATATCTGGTTGGATGACATCGTCGCCTCAAGAGCATGAGTTTGAACAAACTCTGGGAGAGAGTGAAGGGCAGGGAAGCTAGACATGCTGTGGCCTATAGGGTCAAAAAGAGTTGGACACTACTGAGTGACTGAACAAAAACAACAACAATCTAGGAAGTTGTACCTATGAAGAGAAAGAGAGCCACCAGAAAAATTGATACCTCTTGTTATCAAAATGCTACAATATCAAGACATTAATCCTCTCATCAGTACCTGTAGTAGAATAAAGGGCTAGGTTTTAACAAGTTAGAATCTGGGGAAAAATTGGTGATCTTTACCAATGATAGATAAGTTAGAATCTGGGGGAAAATTGGTGATCTTTACCAATGATAGATAAAGATCACCTTTACCTTGTAGTGGGCAGAGCTGTGATATGAATGAAGATATTTCTACTTAAAAATTCCAGCGATGGAGTAAGCTAGACAGGACATGAATATCCTTAGGTTCTAACCCTAGATCCACAGACTAAGTCAGAACCATTCCCCAAATATAGCCTCTTAGTAAGACAACAATAGCTACCACTGATTAACAAAGCACTTGAAACTTGGCTTAAAACAACCATCTATTTAGCCAGAATCCCCTACTTCAGCAATTTAGGTTGAGCTTGCCTGGGCAATTCTTCTTGACTTGGCTGGGCTCCATCTCTCATGCATCAGCTATCATCTGGTAGTGTGGCTTTGATATTGTCTAGGATCTTCAACTTGTTTTTGCCCTATGCTGGGAAAACTGGGCTGATATTACTCTGGCTGCCATGATCTCTTATCTACAGCATGCTTGCCTGCTCTTGTGCACAGAGCAGAGGCAGGGTTACGGTCACAAGAAGGAAGTGGAAGCATGTAAAGATTTCTTAAACCTTGCCCTTAGACCTGGCACACATTTCTACTAAATTTTACTACCCAATGCAAATCATACTGCCCACCTACATGCAAAGAGAGGGGAAATAGACTCCAGCTCTTGACGAAAGATGCACAAAATCGTGTGCAAATAGATGGGAGTTCAGAAAAGAGCGAATGATTATGGTCATGTTTATAAAATACCATTGTGTGTTAGAGGATATGCATCGCTTCTTATTCCTGGGAAATCATTGATATCCTGAAGATACTGATCTGATGTGTAATATATTGTTGTTTCAGTTCAGTTCAGTTCAGTCGTTCAGTCATGTCCGACTCTTTGCGACCCCATGAATCGCAGCATACCAGGCCTCCCTGTCCATCACCAACTCCTGGAGTCCACTCAAACTCATGTCCATCGAGTCGGTGATGCCATCCAGCCATCTCATCCTCTGTCGTCCCCTTTTCCTCCTGCCCCCATTCCCTCCCAGCATCAGGGTCTTTTACAATGAGTCAACTCTTCGTGTGAGGTGGCCAAAGTGTTGGAGTTTCAGCTTCAGCACCTGTCCTTCCAATGAACACCCAGGACTGATCTCCTTTAGGATGGACTGGTTGAATCTCCTTGCAGTCCAAGGGACTCTCAAGACTCTTCTCCAACAATACAGTTCAAAAGCATCAATTTTTCAGTGCTCAGCTTTCTTCACAGTCCAACTCTCACATCCACACATGACCTCTGGAAAAACCACAGCCTTGACTAGATGGACCTTTGTTGGCAAAGTAATGTCTCTGCTTTCTAATATGCTATCTAGGTTGGTCATAACTTTCCTCCATGTTGCTTTTTAGTCACCAAATTATGTCCAACTCCTTTATGACTCCAGGTCACAGAGAGACATTCTGATCCTGTTCAGGGTGAATGGCTTTGTTCAGTTCACAGAGAGATAATCTGACCGTGCCCACTTGTGAATGGATGCAAGAAAGGAGAAATTTACACATTTCCTTCCTAAGGCTGGCCAAACCAGGAGATTGCTGCTAAAATTATGTCCTTTTTACTTTATTTTCTCACCTTCTCCCCCTTTCTGTTCTATAAAAGAACTTGGCTTCCCAACCCCAACAAGATGGTTATATTGAGACATTAGTCTGCCATATTTTCTGTCTGCCAGATTTCCCAATAAAGTTGTTATCCCTTGGCTCAACACCTCATTTCTAACTTACTGGTCTGTTGTGCAATGAGCAGAATGAGCTTGAACTCAATAACAATTTGACCCAAATGTATGCATATGCAAAACATATGCACTTTTGAAAATAAAAAAAAATTAAAAAGTAAGATCATCAACTGTGTAAAGCTTGATCTGCAATATGAGGAATATTCCTAAACCCATATTTGCAGTATACCTGGAACTGTCAGGGTCTGTAGGATTTCTGATCCTGAATGTAATGTTCTTACTTAGCTTCATGTGGAAGGACTGTAAGTTGGAATGAATCAAGAATGAATAGACACATAGGCCACCTTTCTGAGTTAAAGAAAAGAGATGCTATTATGGAATGGTCATCTTCCATATTCTTAGAGGATTTGAACTTGGAGTGCTTTACAATATATTGATGCCTTGGCTCCACTTCCAGAGAGTCTGACCTAAAATCATCTGATCATCTGAAGTGAGACATGGACATGCAGAATTTTAAAACTGCTTAGATGATTCTAATATGGATTGATTCCTCACTTAAATAAGGGAGAGGAATTAGAGAAATTCCTGCATGGGTGAAAGCAGAGACTTCTTTGAGAAATACAAATGTTCCAGAGATGTTTGCTTCAGGTTGTAAGCTGTTGGCCACCCAGGGAGTAACAGACTTTAAAAGGATCAATACTACTTTCTGACTTGCAAGCCTGTCATAATTGACTATTTCTTGAAGTTTCATTCATGCTTATGAAGCAGATGCACCTGTTGGAGGTGCACTCTCTTGTCTGTCATGAATAAACACAAAAAGAAGTAGCCTCAAGATCTCAGGCTTGTATTGTTGAGAATAATCTGGTGATAGAAGGAATCAGGGCAGGAATATTATAAGTCATTTGAATATTTAACATTTTTGACCATAATCCAAGTGTGTTTCATTTGTGAGCTTTAATATACACCCAGGAATTTAATAAAGGGAAGGGTTTTGTATTGATTTTCGTGTTGCTGGCACTGTACTTGTGGTATTTATGGCATCATGAGTTGCCTGTAACAGTCTCTAGTAAGCTCTTTTGAACTGTGTAGCTGAGCATAGTTTGATGTGAAAATTAAAATAGATTTGAGGCTCTGATTCTACATTAGGGGTTCCCAATCTCTGAGCTCTAAGGCTTGGTAATCTGAGGTAGAACTGATGAAATAAAAATAGAAGTAAAGTGCACAATAAATGTAATGTTCTTGAATTATCCTGAAATCATCCCACCAAGTCCAGTCAGTAGAAAAATTGTCTTCTACAAAACAGGTCCCTCGTGTCAAAAAGATTGGGAACTGCTGTTCTACACACATTAAGAGGATGCAACTATAGGGAAAGAGGAGGACCAAGATCTTTGCACTGCATTCCCACTGTGGTCCTTTAGAGGAGACTTTTGCTAATAATTCCACGTTCTAGGGAAGAAATGTCATCCTATTTCTCACTCCTCCCCAAGGGGAGTGAGTAATGATTGGGTGCTGTTAGCAGTGAGTTCTGCAGAAGTAATGCTGACTGGGCTCAGCCCTTCTCTTGCTCATGGCCTACAGGTTCCAAGTATAGTGACCCTTGCTCTCTCAGTCCCCACACATGGAGCAGAAAACATGCAACTCCCCCCAGGAGCCAGCTCCTCTCACCTCTGTCTGGACCTTCATGAAGAGCAGGGGCAGCCCACTTGGTGAGCTTGACATCTCAAAAGAGGAAGGGGCTCTGTTTTGGCCTCAGGTCACCCTTGAGGTTGGATTGTCACTACTCTTGACAATCCAACTTTCCAGCAATAAAACTGATACAGTGATTTACCTTGTTTCATTCCTTGGGTCTATTTTTCAGTTTGGTTCAACCAAGAAAGATGGGAAGGTGAATAGTCCATATCAGGATCCCAAAAACATTGCTAAAAGTAATTAAAGGAAAGTGAAAGTCGCTCAGTCGTGTCTTACTCTTTGCAACTCCATGGAGCCTGCCAGGCTCCTCTGTCCATGGAATTATCCAGGCAAGAATACTGGAGTGGGTAGATATTCCCTTCTCCAGGGGATCTTCCCAACCCAGGGATCAATCACAGGTCTCCCATATGGCAGGCAGATTCTTTATCAGCTGTAGCAAATAATATGATTCCAATGTACTCACCCCTAAAATATCTGCAAGTTCAATTGCCAGCACTACTGTGATCTGCTTTGAAAGATCTGTGTGTGTGAGTGTGTAGAGAAACAGAAAGACAGAGAAAGAGAGACAGAAAGAAGTAGGGAAAGAGAGCACCCTCAAAACCAGTCATAAATATATATTCATATATGTAAATATTATATCCACATATATTTACATATATAAACATATATAATATATATATAAACTATATATATGTGTGTTTATAATGCATGTAAGTGTGTATACATGTGTATATATGTATATTAAGCCAGGTTATTGATTAAACTTATTAATTATTTAAATATGAGATTCTTCACTTTGGAAATATCCTTTATAAACCCTAGAAATTCCTAGTGAATTTATATCATTTTTCAAGAACATAAGAATTTTAATGAAAAACGGGAGGAAAACCCAGTTCCACAATTTATTCACCATATAATCTGACTCATGTCACTTGAAATATGGTTTCTTTGCCTAATCAGTAAAAACAAATATTAACAAATGTCCCACCAAAAATTATAGGAAAGCTAAAATGAACTAAAAATAAATAAATCTTTATATAAAAATTCAAAAGACCACACAGTTGTTATATTTCTTTAATTAAAGATAAATAAGTGTTTGGATAAAGAACCCGCTCCCCAGCTGTTCATGACTTTTTGAACCATTGAGAAATTAGAATCCAATTTAATAAACTATCTAGAAAAGTATAGGCTATTAACAAAAGTTACATGTGCATGTGTGCTAAGACGCTTCAGTTCTTTGTGACCCTGTGGACAATAGCCCTCCAGGCTCCTCTGTCCACGGGATTCTCCAGGCAAGAATACTGGAATGGGTTGCCATGCCCGCCTCCAGGGGATCTTCCTGAACCAGAGATGGAACCTGCATCTCTATGCCTCCTGCACTGGCAGGCAGTTCTTTACCACTAGCGCCATCTGACAAGCCAACAAAAGTTATATTCTCACAAAAGCTGTAGTAGCGTCTGCAAACGTTATTAACCCATTACTGAATAAGTGACCTAATACATGCTCACACTGGCACATGGAGGCCCCATGGAGGGTAGCAGTTCAGAACATAGGCTCTACAACTGGAGGGCCTGGTGTCAAAGCTCTTCTTAGTTCTGTAGCTTGACTGATTTCCTTATCCCTTTGTGACTCAAACATCTACAAAATAACATCTATCTCATAGGGTCGTTTGAAGGATTAAATGTGATAAGTGTATATGAATTTAATGTAGAATTTAGCACATAGCACTCAGCTCTTATTATTAATAAAACAGTGCTAACTATTTTTTATTTATGCTACTTTTTATTTATTCCAAAATGTACAAATCTGCTTAAAAATGCTAATGTCTCCATAACTTTGCTGCAGTCTTCCTTGACAACTTCCATCAAATCTAAGCTCAAATCATAATCAGGTAATGAAAAGTATATAATAGCTCAAAAAATATGACAAAAATGTAAAAATAAAATATAAAACAACCATCCAACTTACCAAAATTCTCTTGTTCTTTATGTCACAACTAGCATAACTGATATGTTTCACTAAATTGTCATCTTTAAATTTACACAAGTACTTTGAATAGCTCTTTTGGCAGCTTACAGGCAACTCCTTAGACATTGCTGTGAATGGCCAAATCATGTCTATATATCAGTCTGCTGGTGTCTTTACTTTAATCACATAAATAGATTTATAATCCCTTTGATGCCAAATAAGCATTTCTGAAAGTCCTAGGAGAAGATCCAAGCATCTGTCTGCTCTAAAGGTAATCACATTTGCACACTGATGAACAGTAAAGGACTTTAGCTGACTTAGTATCATAAGGCAGAAAGACAGACCCTATCAAGCCCCTAAGAATATCAGTTTATCACAACTCATTGTGTGTGTATCAAATTCATGGTGCAGATGTCCTCAACACAATTCTACCCAGAAAGATAATGTACATTATTATAATAAAGCCAAGATCTACAACACTCTTACACAGTTCCAAACTTATTCTTAGAATGCTAGAACTAGCTTCTGGTATTTCATCACCATTTTCAAGGTTCAAAGCTTGGAAGTGGGAAATGGTGGAGGAGTTTATTAACTTTTTATCTTGTGACTCAGGTTCAGTGATAAATGACTAGAGTGTAGCCATGCTTGAAATCCTCTATACCTTTGGGTTCAACTCAGATCATCTTATCAAATTTTAAAAATAGCTCTAAACTAATAAAAATTTGAAAACCAAGTCAGATAAATGCAGTGCTACAAAGCTGATTATACATATAATAATATGCTAGGACTGTCATAAGAAAATACCATAGATTGGGTGGCTGAACTAACAGAAATTAACTTCTTCACTGTTGTGGAGACTGTAAGTTCAACATCAAGGTGTTGATAGGTTTGGTTTTTCCCAGGAGAGAAAGGCTGCCTCCTTAATGTGTCCTCATCTGGTCTTCTCTTTTATTTATTTATTTGGGCCTTATGCGAGGGCTTCATTGTTTCATGACATTTTCTCTAGTTGTGGCGAGCTGGGGTTACTCTCTAGTTGTCATGCACAGGCTTCTCATCTTGCTAAGCATGGACTCTAGAGCATACAGTCTTCAGTAGTTGCAGCACGCGGGTTTAGTAGTTGTGGCTCACAGGCTTCATTGTGCTGTGGCATGTGGGGTCTTCCTGGACCAGGAATCAAACACGTGTCTTCTGCATTGATAGGCAGATTCTTTACCACTGAATCACCAGGGAAGCCCTAGCCTTTTCTTTATGCACAGGCATTACTGGTGTCTCTTCCTCTTCATATAAGGACATCAGTCCTACTAAATTAAGAATCTACCCTTATGACTTAATTTATCCTTAATTATCTCTTTAAAGGCCTCATCTTCAAATACAGTCACCCTGGGGTTTAGGGCTTCAACATATGAGTTTTGGGGAGATACAATTCGATCCATAATAGTACCTCTTTTACAAAGTAAACTGTCAGCAGATTTATTAACAATAAGTTCATTTTATTTGCTCCCAAGCTGCAAGCTTCAAAATATTAACATTGATTTATACTACCTATGGTGAAATGGAAGTCATAAATTCAGGATGTGTTAAGAATAGCAACAGACAGTTAGGAGTAAAGATATCAAACCAGAAAAAAAATTTCTAACTAGTCAACCAATATTTATATTTGATTATATAAAAGAACCACAGAGTCAGAATATAACAAGAAAACAATAAAAACACATTTATTACTAAACCAAGTTTCCAGATTATGAACATTTGAATATATAATTATTATTATTGGTAGCAGCTATATCAAAGGAGATAAAAAATTGGCATAAACAAAGAGTACTTCACCTTAATCCATGGAATGCTAACTGTGGAGCACTACAGAAGGAAAGATTTTAATCCACAGAGATTTTAATCTTTTTTACAGATAAAAGATTTTAATCCCCACCAAAATAAAGTATTGTACATATATGTACAGAGTGTTTATCAAGCATATGTGCAAATTCTCTTAAAGTTCATAATACTCAATCTCATTTGGGCTTGTTAGTGAATTCATCACAAGTTTTCACCTTTGTGATCTTTTTCAAATTATATTCAAAATGCAACTAACAAGTGTCAAGTTATGAGCCTTATAGATATGCACAGTAAAATAAATAAATAAAGATGTGGAAACATGGCAAATGATAAAATTATTTGGAGTTCAAAAGCAAGATATAACATCTTGGACTCAGATGCCCAAGGAAAGTGTTTTGGAAATGGTAAGACTTGAGTAGGGTATTGAGGGATAGATGGGAGGATTCATAACAGTTTTATGAAAGAGAACACTATATTAGACATGAAGGCAGTGGCATAATGAAAACATTCATCTAATTGATAAGGGGGCAACTTATAAGACTAGAGTAACTGGGCCAAAGTTTGAAGTAAAATAGATACTCAGCTATAGAAGACAAATTTTATTCTGAAGAATGAATATATTGAAAAGAGTTTGTAGGAAAATGTCCACAAGAAACACTTTCTTAAAGATTGTGTATCCATCCCATCTACACGTCAGTGTTCTTGCCTGGAGAATCCCATGAACAGTGAAACCTGGTGGGCTACACACTCCACAGGGTTGCACAGAGGTGGACATGACTAAAGAAACTTAGCACACACATATGCCTCTATTTTAAAAACCAAGTTTCCTTGGAACAGTACCTTTCCCAGACTCCTAATCCACAGCTCCACTATAAATGTGGAGTTCATCTCATCCTCCAGGTTCCAGGCATACGGCTCCAGGTCTGATGTAGTACAACCCCTTGGCCAGAGCTGAAGTCTTAAGACAGGCAAGCCTGGTATGATAGTTCAGGGAAGTTTGCTGGAACAGTTGAAAAGAGAAAGTCTCACTCTGCTAGGTTTTCTGGGCTATGAGGATGTAAGCCAAGATGCTTGAAGTCACCAAGGGAAACCTGGGAATGAAGATGAGGACAGAGGACAGAAGAACCAAGAGACTGGAAGAAATAGTCTGCACGTTAACAGATTTTATTTTGAGCATCTTGGGGGCCTGGATACCCCCAAGACATTCAATTATAATAGCAAATACATTCCCTTTTTGGTTTAAGTTGGCTTTCAGAATGTTACCCGGTTCTTGAGACCAAAGGAGGTCTTATTAACTCACTAATAGAATGAACATATAGGGTTGTGTCAAAAAAAAAAAAAAATCAAGAGTTGTAACTATGGAAAGGGAACACTCTGGGTTTACAAAGTAGGCACTGCTCCAGTGATTTAACACTGAGAAAGGAAAACACATCCCCAGTATGGCACTCTCCTCAGAGAGAATGATGGGTGGAGTTGGAAAATCACAGAGTAGGGAATTAGTTTAACAGACAGAATTGGAAAGCAAAATAACTGACCTCATAAAACTGCAACTAAAGATGGGTCCTGAGCCATGGTTCAAGGAAAGTGTTGAGCCATAAATTTATTATAGGAACATATAGTTTACTGTTAAGAATATAGCTTTTGAATGTAGCAAATATAAGCAGAGCCTAAAATATCAAATAAATACCTTGAAAAAATTTAAGTACTTGGGAGGCAATGTTGTTTTTTGCACACGTGGAAAGAAGCATGAAATGTATAGTTCAGAACATGAGAGGTGTTAAAACAGCTTCATAGCAACTGATTAAAGCTGTAAAACTAGTATAAACTGAGTATATAGGAGTCACTATAATTCAACTGTTAAAAGGAAACTTTAAATGAATTAATAATTTGACTTGTACTATTATTTCCAAGAAATTGGGGTGGGGGGGATAGTACTACCATCCACTTAAATAGATTTTATCTAAGAATTTAATATATAATAGTTTAAAAAATTACTTTCCACTGTGCTGCTAAAAACTCATTGTTTTTTTCAACACTAAGAAAGTAGTTAAGAATAACCCAGTTTGGCAAAGAAAAAATCTTAATAAGTTAAAAGGAAAGAAATTATAAAGGAAAAGCAAAGTAATGAAAAGATAAGAATATAAATCCCACTGAATCCCAAGATAATTTGGCCTATTGTCAAAATCATAGCAAAAGTATTTATATATTTTAAACCTCTGTCTTAATTAAGACAGGAAAGAAAGGGAGAGAAGGAGGGAGGAAGGTGGAAGGAAAAGGGAAGAGAGAAAAGAGAAAAAGAGAGAGATGGACAAAGACAGGAAGGCAGAGAAGGAAGGAAGGAAGGAAAGGAGGAAGGGAGGGAAGGAGAAGAGGAAAGAGAGAAAACGACAACATTTGGTTTAAAAAACTAAAAAACCAAACATGTCTGTTTGCTTGGAACATCTGAGTGCAGTGGGTGAGCTAGGATGAAGGGTCATTGTCTCTGTCAGGACACTATACTTCCACTAAGCACGGCAG
The DNA here is from genome assembly GCF_963930625.1 of Muntiacus reevesi. Classification (NCBI taxonomy): domain Eukaryota; kingdom Metazoa; phylum Chordata; class Mammalia; order Artiodactyla; family Cervidae; genus Muntiacus; species Muntiacus reevesi. Next base: position 3,124,582 of record NC_089256.1, on the reverse strand, counting down.
AAAGATAATTGCTAAGTGAAGTTGCTCATTACCTTCCACAGAACCTGATTTCACTGACTTCATAAAAGTATATAAAGGCATTAAGAGGCATGGTCCCTAGGAACTTCTTTAAATAAGTGTAGCTCCCTTTAGAGCTCAACAAAATCCTAGCTTTATCCCTCAATGATGACACAGATTAGATGTACATTATCTCATTCATTCCCAAATCCCTATCTTACAAAGAGCATTCATTTTTTAATATCCTTATTTGAAGTTATGTAGCCCAAAACTCATATTTTTCATAGGAAGAAATTGAGGTTTGAAGAGAATACATCATTTGACCAACTCACATGGTGATTGAGCTGGGCCATGCACATGTGACTGTCAACTATATGCATTTTCCATAGACAGACAAATTTCACACTCCAAGTATCAGGCTAGATATTTAGTTTCTATCAAATGGATGGTGATTACCAATAAAAGTATAAAAGCACAGATGTTCTTCTCCTGTGAAGATAATATGGGAAGTCATCAAGATTCAGTAAATGTTTGAATCTAGATTTGCAGTTTGACCGTATCTGTCTGGTAAACTGGTGGTTTACAGCCTCACTTTCCTGATTCTAAGTGTCTCTTTATGTGAGTTTATATGCATAGAATAATGGGGCTTGTCAAGAGTGAGGTTACCATGGTAGGGGGGTTGTTTGGTTTTTATATTTTCTTTCATTTGTTTTTAACATTTGCCTTAGTTTTTGATTTGCACCAGCCAAATGAGTCAATGAGTCAGGGATAAAAGAAACAACATAATGAATAGAGAGCCTTCTCTAGACCAGTCCCATGGATTCAAATTTGAGCACCGGGATAGAGGCCAATCTTTTAAAAGAAATTGACAAAGCTTGGTTCAACTGAGACAATGAGACAGATTGAGGAGCAAGAGAAACCTATTTTGGACAAAGTCAGTTGCAGAATCAGGTAGAGTGCTCTTTCAGTTTTGGCAAGGAACATGGCTTTAACAAAGTGACAATAAAAAAGGACACACTTCTATATGCAGACACAAAATTTTTGTGGTGCAGAAACATCAAAATAACAGAAACCTACATAGAGAGGACCATTCTTAGAGGGAAAAGAAGTTCCAAGGACAGGGATGGGTCACACCTGCCACGCAAAATAGTTTCTATTTTCTTTTCTGAATATATTTATTTATTTGGCTGGACCAGGTCTTGTGGCACATGGAATCTTTAATTGTGGCAGGTGGGATTTAGTGCCTCAACCAAGAATTGAACCTGGGCACCCTACATTGGGAGCACAAAGTCGTGGTCATTGAACCACCAGGGAAGTCTTCAAAATAGTTTCTAAGCAGCAGGAAAATAAAAAGGCCAGACTGGAAGCATGAAGAGGATCATACATTTCATGGTAGAAACTCCCAGTAATAATAGACCAGGCTTTAAGTATAGACCCTACAAGAATGAAGATGGGAAAAGCATAGCAGCAAAATGTGGATATTAGTGAGGTTTTCCAAAGCTAGTGAGTTCCAAGCAAATTCAAATTAATTTTTATTAGCCTTTGGTTAAGGCTATGGTTTTTCCAGTAGTCATGTATGGATGTGAGAGTTGGACTATACGAAAGCTGAGTGCCAAATAATTGATGCTTTTCAACGGTGGTATTGGAGAAGACTCTTGAGAGTCCCTTGGACTGCAAGGAGACCCAACCAGTCCATCCTAAAGGAGATCAGTCCTGGGAGTTCATTGAAGGAAGGACTGATGTTGAAGCTGAAGCTCCAATACTTTGACCACCTGATGTGAAGAGCTGACTCATTGGGAAAGACCCTGATGCTGGGACAGATTGCGGGTGGGAGGAGAAGGGGACAACAGAGGATAAGATGGCTGGATGGCATCACTGACTCAACGGATATGAGTTTGGGTAGGCTCTGGGAGTTGGTGCTGGACAGGGAGGCATGTTGGGCTGCAATTCATGAGGTCACAAAGAGTTGGACATGACTGAGCGACTGAACTGAACTGACTAAACTAATTACAAACAGATGTATATTCATAGCTTCCATAGGAAGAGAAAATTAGTAATAGAATCAGACATTTCACAGAAAGAATTGAACAACTGGGAAGCAATTGGAATGTACTGGAAGACAAGAATTTCTTTTAGTAATAAGTTATATATAAATATTGGCTTCCCTGGTGACTCAGATGGTAAAGAATCCACCTGTAAAGTGCGAGACTTGAGTTTGATCCAAAAAATCCTCTGGAGGACGGCATGGCGACCCACTCCAGTATTCTTGTCTGGAGAATTCCCATGAATGAAGGAGCCTGCAGGGCTGCAGTCCATGGGTTCACAAAGTGTTGGATACAACTGAGAGACTAAGCAGCATGCAGTGATAAGCATAAACAGGTTACTTATCTATTGTTAGTAACTGGAAATCACAGTTCGTGTTTGCTTAATGTATCTTTCATGAATAGAAATTTTACTTTCCTGAGAGTATTACATTTAGAAAAAGTTGTGATTTGATTAAAAATGCTGACACTCTCTCAAACATCAGACAATACATCTTCTGAAGTTAGTTACATCACAGACATAAATAAAAATGCAGGCAAAAAATAAAATACCAACTCAGATATGTCTTGAGGTTTTTAGCACCTTACTCATGTCTTTCAATATGTTCATCCTCAAAGTGAATTTCCTTTTCATTTTCAACCTTCATGGTTAAAGTCGAGTTTCCAAAAATACTGGGCTTGTGAAACAATTGACACTAAATGTGAATCATTTCTTGAGAAACTTGTATGAAATCAAGAAAGAACATTCTAGGGTTAAAAAAGAAACTTAAGCCCACATATTTGATTCTCTCCTTCTCCCAAAGGCAATAGTCAGCCCAAGACTTTTCTTGTGTTGTCAAGTCTGGCCAGTAGTGCAGATAAAGACATGAGTCAGTAGCCAGGAGTCCTTTAAACTTCAGAGCTATTTTGCATAGACTATAAAACTAATGAATATGACAAGTTGGATTAGATCACTGGGGCAAAGGATGGTGAGATATCCTTATGGCTCTTTAAATTCCCTTTCCTAATTTTAGTCCAGATGTGAAATATATAAGATATCTTATATATAATTGATATGGGCTTTCTAGTAAAATCTGAGGCATTTGGGGTTAAAAGCATTCAAACATCTTCTATGAAGCAATAAATAAGAGCTGACATTTTACTTTACTTTCAGCAAGACTATAAAGAATAAATGGCAACCAGCATTGTCTCTGTGTGTGCTTACTCAGTCATGTCCAACTCTTTGCAATCCCACAGACTGTAGTCCACCAGACTCCTCTGTCCATGTGATTTCCCAGCCAAGAATACTGGAATGGGCTGCCAGTTCAAGACAAGAATGGGGTGGGATGCCATTTCCTTCTCCAAAGGCTCTTCCTGACCCAGGGATGATGTTTCCTGCACTGCAGGGGGATTTTTTACCATCTGAGCCATCAGGGAAGCCCCAACATGGTCTAAGAACAGAGAAATAAGTTATAGAGAAAAAATAAAATACCCCTTGGAAACCAGGGCAGAATGAGGAAGAGGCTATAGATTTTAATGGATTATATGCCAGAAACATATAGTACCCATGTGTGCATGAGTGCCTTGTTGCTCAGTCCTGTCTGACTCTGTGACCACATGGACTGTAGCCCGCCAGGCCTCTCTATCCTTGGGATTTCCCAGGCAAGAATACTGTAGTGGGTTGCCATTCCTCTCCCCAGGGGATCCTCCCAACCCAGGGATCAAACCCAGGTGCCTTGAATTGCAAGCTGACTTTTTTTTACTGTCTGAACCACGAGGGAAGACCATAGGACCCATATTTCCCTCTAAAAATTGTGTTGGCAAAATCGTTCTAACTAAATTGAAAACCAGTCTGAAATTGTTCTGTTTTCAGAAAAAGTGCTAGAAATTTTACAAAACATGCCTGAGAATAAGCAGAAAATAGGGGGGAAGTATATAGAAACATATCTGAGTGTATCAAAGAGTTAGCAACAGAAAGAATTATGATCAAGAGAAAAATGCAAACTATCATGGTGTAACCAGATTTGGGGCTAATTCTTCCATAATGGCATCTGGCAATTCTGCAGAGATGGTTGAGAATCTGAGACCTTACAGTTGAGAAGGTGAAAAGAGCTTTCAGTGGGTCACAGAGATAGGAAAATGAGAACTGGATGTGTGGACAGGCTCATGTGAGAGAAAGCCAGGTCACACTCAGATTAATTACTAATTAAAATAATATTAATATGAGTCTATAGAATCATGTTAATATCTTTGATAACTCCATTATCTGGATATACTATTGATTTGTTTATAGAGTTTTGTTTTTGTTTTTTTATTTTCTTATTTCAAATATTATAAACAAAAATTATAAAGATAATTTAAGGTATGAGGTAGCATTACCACTATCAAGCCAAAGATTTAATAACCACTACAAATCACAAGCATGATAAATGCAACGCAGTTTATTTATTTTTTAAATATACTTATTTATTTCTTTTACTTTACAACATTGTATTGGTTCTCCATACATTGACTTGAATCCACCATGGGTGTACATGTGTTCTGCATCCTGAACCCTCCTCCCACCTCGCTCCCCATCCCATCCCTCTGGGTCATCCCAGTGCGCCAGCCCCGACCACCCTGTGTCATGCATCAAACCTGGACTGGTGATTCATTTCACATATGATAATTTACATGTTTCAATGCCATTCTCCCATATCATCCCACAGTTGCCCTCTCCCCCAGAGTCTGAAAGACTGTTCAATACATCTGTGTCTCTTTTGCTGTCTCATATACAGGGTTATCATTACCATCTTTCTAAATTCCATATATATGAATTAGTATACTGTACTGGTGTTTTTCTTTCTGGCTTACTTCAGTCTGTATAATAGGCTCCAGTTTTATCCACCTCATTGGAATTGATTCAAATGAATTCTTTTTAATGGCTGAGTAATATTCCATGGTGTATATGTACCACAACTTTCTTATCCACTCGTCTGCTGATGGGCATCTAGGTTGCTTCCTTGTTTGGGTTATTATAAACAGTCCTGCGATGAACATTGGGGTACACATGTCTCTTTCAATTCTGGTTTCTTCAGTGTGTATGCCCAGCAGTGTGATTGCTGGGTCATATGGCAGTTCTAGTTCCATTTTTTTTTAAGGAATCTCCACACTGTTCTCCATAGTGGCTGTACTAGCTTGCATTCCCACCAACAGTGTAATTTTTCGCCATTGAGGGTAATGCTTGGTGTGGGTTTGTCATATATAGCTTTTATTATGTTGAGGTATGTTCCTTCTATTCCTGCTTTCTGGAGAGTTTTAATCATAAATGAGTGTCGAAAACATCCATGAAGACATACCATGCAAATTCTCCAGCAACACAGGAACATAACCCTGAGCCTCAATATACAGCCTGCCCAAAGTCACACCAAACCCATTGACATCTCAAAACTCATTACTGGTCATTTCATTGCACTCCAGAAAGAAAAAATCCAGCTCCCCCCACCAGAACACCGACACAAGCTTCCCTAACCAGGAAACTTTGTCAAGCCACCCGTCCAACCCCACCCACAGCAAGGAACCTCCACAATAAAGAGGAATCACCAACTGCCAAAACACAGAAAGCCCCCCCCCCCCCCCAACACAGTAACATAAACAAGATGAAAAGGCAGAGAAATACCCATCAGGTAAAGGAACAAGATAAATGCCACCAAACTAAACAAGAGAGGAAGAGACAGGGAAACTACATGATAAAGAATTCAGAAAAAGAGTGGAAATGATCAGAAATCTTGAAAACAAATTGGAGTTACAGATAAATAGCATGGAGACAATGACTGAGAAGATGCAAGAGAGGTATGACAAGGACCTAGAAGAAATAAAAGAGAGTCAATATATAATGAATAATGCAATAAATGAGATAAAAAAACACTCTGGAGGGATCCAATAGTAGAATAACGGAGGCAGAAGATAGGATAAGTGAGGTAGAAGGTAAAATTGCAGAAATAAATGAAACAGAGAGGAAAAAAGAAAAAAAAAAGAATTAAAAGAAGTGAGGACAACCTCAGAGACCTCTGGGACAATGTTAAATGCCACAACATTCGAATCATAGGAGTCCCAGAAGAAAAAGACAAAAAGAAACACTATGAGAAATACTTGAGGAGATTATAGTTGAAAACTTCCCTAAAATGGGGAAGGAAATAGTCACCCAAGTCCAAGAAACCCAGAGAGTTCCAAACAGGGTAAACCCACGGCAAAACACCCCAAGACACATATTGATCAAATTAACAAAGATCAAACACAAAGAACAAATATTAAAAGCAGCAAGGGAAAAACAACAAATAACACACAAGGGGATTCCCATAAGGATAACAGCTAATTTTCCAATAGAACTCTTCAGGCCAGAAGGGAATGGCAGGACATACTTAAAGTGATAAAAGAAAATAACCTATAGCCCAGATTACTGTACCCAGCAAGGATCTCATTCAAATATGAAGGAAAAACCAAAAGCTTTACAGCCAAGCAGAAGCTGAGAGAATTCAGCACCACCAAACCAGCTCACCAACAAATGCTAAAGGATCTTCTCTAGGCAGGAAATACAGAAAAGGTGTATAAACTCAAACCCAAAACAATAAAGTAAATGGCAATGGGATCATACTTATCAATAATTACCTTAAATGTAAATAGGTTGAATGCTCCAATTAAAAGACAAATTGGCTGGATGGATATTGGCTGGATGGATATTGACTGGATGGATAAAAAACAAGACCCCTATGTATGTTGTCTATAAGAGACCCACCTCAAAACAAGGGACACACACAGACTGAAATAGAAGGGCTAGAAAAAGATATTCCATGCAAATAGAGACCAAAAGAAAGGAGGAGTAGCAATACTCATATCAGATAAAATAGACTTTAAAACAAAGCCAGTGAAAAGAGACGAAGATGGACACTACATAATGATCAAAGGATCAATCCAAGAAGAAGATATAACAATCATAATTATATATGCACCCAACATAGGAGCACCACAATATGTAAGGTAAATGCTAACACATATGAAAGGGGAAATTAACAATAACACAATAATAGTGGGAGACTTTAATACCCCATTCACACCTATGGATAGATCAACTAAACAGAAAATTAACAAGTAAACTCAGACTTTAAATGATACAATAGACCAGTTAGACCTAATTGATATATATAGGACATTTCACCCCAAAACAATCAATTTCACCTTTTTCTCAAGTGCACACGGAACCTTCTCCTGGATAGATCACATCCTGGGCCATAAGTCTAGCCTTGGTAAATTTAAAAAAAAAAAAAAAAATGAAATCATTCCAAGCATCTTTTATGACCACAATGCAGTAAGACTAGATGTGAATTACAGGAGAAAAACTATTAAAAATTCCAACATATGGAGGTTGAACAACATGCTGCTGAATAAACAACAAATCACAGAAGAAATTTAAAAAGATATCAAAATATGCATATAAATGAATGAAAATGAAAACACAACAACCCAAAACCTATGGGACACTGTAAAAGCAGTGCTAAGGGGAAGGTTCATAGCAATGCAGGCTTACCTCAAGAAACAAGAAAATAGTCAAATAAATAGCCTAATTCTACACCTAAAGCAACTTGAAAAGGAAGAAATTATGAACCCCAGGGTTAGTAGAAGGAAAGAAATCTTATAAATTAGGTCAGAAATAAATGCAAAAGAAACAAAAGAGACCATAGCAAAAATCAACAAAACCAAAAGCTGGTTCTTTGAGAAGATAAATAAAAGTGACAAACCATTAGCCAGACTCATCAAGAAACAAAGGGAGAAAAATCAAATCAATAAAGTTAGAAATCAATATGGAGAGATCACAACAGACAACACAGAAATACAAAGAATCATAAGAAACTATTATCAGCAACTATATGCAAATAAAATAGACAACTTGGAAAAATGGAAAAATTCTTAGAAAAGTACAACTTTCCAAAACTGAACCATGAAGAAATAGAAAATCTTAACAGACTCATCACAAGCACAGAAATTGAAAATGTAATCAGAAATCTTCCAACAAACAAAAGCCCAGGACCAGACGGCTTCACAGCTGAATTCTACCAACAATTTAGAGAAGAACTAACACTTATCACTTATCCTATTCAAACTCTTCCAGAAAATTGCAGAGGAAAGTAAACTTCCAAACTCATTCTATGAGGCCAACATCACCCTAATACCAAAACCTGACAAATATGTCACTAAAAAGAAAAGTACATGTCAATATCACTGATGAGCATAGATGCAAAAATCCTTAACACAATTCTAGCAAACAGAATCCAACAACATATTAAAAAAATCATACATCATGACCAAGTGGGTTTTGTCCCAGAGATGCAAGTATTCTTCAATATCAGCAAATCAATCAATGTAATACACCACATTAACAAATTGGAAGATAAAAACCATATGATTATCTCAATAGATGCAGAAAAAGCCTTTGACAAAACTCAACATCCATTTATGACAAAAACTCTCCAGAAAGCAGGAATAGAAGGAACATACCTCAACATAATAAAAGCTATATATGACAAACCCACAGCAAACATTACCCTCAATGGTGAAAAATTGAAAGCATTTCCCCTAAAATCAGGAACAAGACAAGGGTGCCCACTCTCACCACTACTACTCAACATAGTTTTGGAACTTTTGGCCGCAACAATCAGAGCAGAAAAAGAAGTAAAACGAATCCAGATAGGAAAATAAGAAGTGAAACTCTTTCTGTTTGCAGATGGCATGATCCTCTACATAGAAAACCCTAAAGACTCTACCAGAAAATTACTAGAGCTAATCAACAAATATAGAAAAGTTGCAGGATATAAAATTAACACATAGAAATCCCTTGCATTCCTATACCCTAACAATGAGAAAACAGAAAGAGAAATTAAGGAAACAATATCATTCACCATTGCAACAAAAAGAATAAAATATTTAGGAGTATATCTACCTAAAGAAACAAAAGACCTATAAATAGAAAACTATAGAACACCAATAAAAGAAATCAAAGAGGACACACACAGATGGAGAAATATACCACGTTCATGGATTGGAAGAATCAATATTGTCAAAATGAATATACTAACCAAAGCAATCTACAGATTCAATGCAATCCCTATCAAGCTACCAATGGCATTTTTCAGAGAACTAGAACAAATAATTTCACAATTTGTATGGAAATACAAAAAACCTCGAATAGCCAAAGCAATCTTGAGAAAGAAGAATGGAACTGGAGGAATCAATCTGCCTGATTTCAGCCTCTACTACAAAGCCACAGTCATCAAGACAGTATGGTACTGGCACAAAGACAGAAATAAACATCAAAGGAACAGAATAGAAAGCCCAGAGATAAATCCACGAACCTATGGACACCTTATCTTTGACAAAGGAGGCAAGAATATACAATAGATAAAAGACTACCTCTTTAACAAGTGGTGCTGGGAAAACTGGTCAACCACTTGTAAAAGAATGAAACTAGAACACTTTCTAACACCATACACAAAAATAAACTCAAAATGGATTAAAGATCTAAATGTAAGACCAGAAACTATAAAACTCCTAGAGGAGAACATAGGCAAAACACTCTCCGACATAAATCACAGCAGGATCCTGTATGACCCACCTTCCAGAATATTGGAAATAAAAGCAAAACTAAACAAATGGGACCTAATGAAACTTAAAAGCTTCTGCACAACAAAGGAAACTATAAGCAAGGTGAAAAGACAGCTCTCAGAGTGGGAGAAAATAATAGCAAATGAAGCAACAGACAAAGGATTAATCTCAAAAATATACAGGCAACTCCTGCAGCTCAATTCCAGAAAAATACATGACCCAATCAAAAGATGGGCCAAAGAACTAAACAGACATTTCTCCAAAGAAGACATACAGATGGCTAACAAGTACATGAAAAGATGCTCCACATCACTCATTATCAGAGAAATGCAAATCAAAACCACAATGAGGTACCATTTCACGCCAGTCAGGATGGCTGCTATCCAAAAGTCTACCAGCAATAAATGCTGGAGAGGGTGTGGAGAAAAGGGAACCCTCTTACACTGTTGGCGGGAGTGCAAACTAGTACAGCCACTATGGAAAACAGTGTGGAGATTTCATAAAAAACTGGAAATAGAACTGCCATCCCACTGCAATCCCAATGCTGGGCATACACACTGAAGAAACCAGATCTGAAAGAGACATGTGCACCCCAATGTTCATCGCAGCACTGTTTATAATAGCCAGGACATGGAAGCAACCTAGATGCCCATCAGCAGATGAATGGATAAGGAAGCTGTGGTACATATACACAATGGAATATTTTTCAGCCATTAAAAAGAATTCATTTGAATCAGTTCTAATGAGATGGATGAAACTGGAGCCCATCATACAGAGTAAAGTAAGCCAGAAAGATAAAGACCAATACAGTATACTAACGCATATATATGGAATTTAGAAAGATGGTAACGATAACCCTATATGCAAAACAGAAAAAGAGACACAGATGTACAGAACAGACTTTTGGACTTTGTGGGAGAAGGCGAGGGTGGGATGTTTTGAGAGAACGACATCGAAACATGTATATTATCTAGGCTAAAACAGATCACCAGCCCAGGTTGGATGGATGAGACAAGTGCTCGGGCCTGATGCACTGGGAAGACCCAGAGGGATCGGGTAGAGTAGGAGGTGGGAGGTGGGATAGGGATGGGGGATACATGTAAATCCATGGCTGATTCATGTCAATGTATGACAAAAACCACTACAATACTGTAAAGTAATTGGCCTCCAACTAATAAAAATAAATGAAAAAATAAAGAAAGAAGGTAAGAGAAAGGCCTAAACTGAAGGTTCAGGCCTCTAGATTCATCCATTATTTAAAAATCCCTACCTTGTCTATGTTTCTGACACCCTCTTGCAAAAATGTATTAAGCATATTATTTCTCTAGTATACAGACAAGGTTTGATGTGCTTGCAGACTTTGGCCACCTTGAAAGAAAAAAAATTACCCTTCTGGCATTAGAATTCTGTGGGGTGGAAATCAAGTCCAGGCAATGGAAAGGATGGGAAGCTAACAGAATTATAGAACAAAGATACATAAAATGGCTAGTTTTAATTTCCGAGGCCAATATATGTTTTGAAAAAATAATTATGGTTCTTTTTATTCAAATTCATTATTACTTGACTTCATTTCCTTCCTCTCAATTTTTGTCCTAGTGACATCTATATATTAAGCTACTGTTGGCACGGAGTAATAAAAGGTATTTGGCATTGTTTCCAATTACTTTATCATTTCAAAAAAGGGCTGAAAGTGTTGAACTGCATAGACAGACATATTAGTACAAATATTTCCAGTTATGTTTAAAATTAAGAATCACCTTCGCTTTTTCTTAAAAAGCTGAAATCTGTAGGAATGTAGTTGTAATTCAGGCTTCCCTGGTGGCTCAGTGGTAAAGAATCCATCTGCCTATGCAGGAGATGCAGATTTGATGCCTGGGTCAGGAAGATCTGCTAGAGGAGGAAATGGCAACACACTCCAGCATTCTTGTCTGGGATATCCCATGGACAGGGGAGCCTGGAGGGCTACAGTCCATGGGGTCGAAGAGTCAGACACAACTTATCAACTAAAAGATAACAAGTTGTAATTCACACAGGCCCTTGCAAAAATCATCTGTTTGCTAAGGCATTGTTTCTTCTCCTTGCTTTTCTAAGTAAGTATAACTTTTTTAAAATTCAAAATTAACATTCTGCAAAGTTGTCCATTTTGAGAATCAAAAGTCATCCTTTGTCAGATGCTTGATTTCTGGGGAAATAATCTTGAGTTTTTTGATGCTGTCACCTTTAATTTTCTAAAGTACAACTTATAATTCTCTGGATATTATATATATGTGTTTACATGTAGCCATCCTTTCTAAAAGCAAACTTCCAGAAGTATCTGTCATCATGTGAAAAAAAAAAATTATATCACTCTTTCCATTACTGTTATGCATAAGCACTATGATGAAACTTTCATGACAGGAAAGGTGTTTAAATAAAGATTGAACTTTATTTGTTGTTTTGTTATGATTACTTGGAAATTGTTGCTCTAAACAATCAATTACGGTATCAAAGGGGTGATGCTCAGTGCTCTACATTATTTATAAGAAACCCTTGAAGGCAATAGACAAGTTGGTAAAGCATACAAAATCAAGTCTCTGAGGGATCTGCTTCTTCAGATACATCATTTGTCACCAAGTGTTGTCACTTTTTAGACACTATTCACAACATGCCTTTCATTTATTTGCTCCCCATCTGATTGTTCTGTCACCCTTATAGTTGTTACACTGCTACCTTTCTCTGTCATCACTGCCCTTGTATCCTCCTTACTCCCCCAACCTCTCTTCTTGACTTGATCCAGTTATCCTGAATCCTGCAGTTGGAGACATCTTCCATAACTAATATATTAATCGAGTCAACTTTTGTCACCACATGCTATATTTCTAAAACTATGAAATATAGCTAATTTACAAAGCCTGACACAATGCTTTCAAAATTCTCCCCTTACCTCCTTAGTTGAAGTCTTCCTTTGAAACGTGTCCTTTTCTCACCTCTAAAAGATACTTGTCCTTGTCTAGTGTTCCCTTCTTCCTTAGTCTCTCCTGTCACTCATCTGCTGTCCACATTTTATACATTTACTCATCCTTCAGAGTTTACAAAAGTACTAATTTTCTTCAGGGCACTTTATTTTGCTTTCCAGCTATTATTAACCATAACTTTCTCATTACAGACATTTTCAGTTCAGTTCATTTCAGTCTCTCAGTTGTGTCCAACTCTTTGTGACCCCATGAACCACAGCACACCAGGCCTCCCTGTCCATCACCAACTCCTGGCATCCACCGAAACCCATGACCATTGAGTCGGTGATTCCATCCAACAGTCTTATCCACTGTCTTCTCCTTCTCCTTCTGCCTCCAATCCTTCCCAGCATCAGGGTCTTTTCCAATGAATCAGCTCTTCGCATCAGGTGGTCAAAGTATTGGAGTTTCAGCCTCAACATCAGTCCTTCCAATGAACACCCAGGACTGATCTTCTTTAGGATGGACTGGTTGGATCTCCTTGCAGTCCAAGGGACTCTCAAGAGTCTTCTCCCACATCACAGTTCAAAAGCATCAATTATTTGGTGCTAAGCTTTCTTTATAGCCCAACTCTCACATCCATACAAGACCACTGGAAAAACCATAGCCTTGACTAGATGGACCTTTGTTGGCAAAGTAATGTCTCTGCTCTTTAATATGCTGTCTAGGTTGGTCATAACTGTCCTTCCAAGGAGTAAGCATCTTTTAATTTCATGGCTGCAATCACCATCCACAGTGATTTTGGAGCCCAGAAAAATTAAGTCAGCCATTGTTTCCACTGTTTCCCCATCTATTTGCCATGAAGTGATGGGACTGGATGCCATGATCTTAGTTTTCTGAATGCTGAGCTTTAAGTCAACTTTGTCACTCTCATCTTTCACTTTCATCAAGAGGCTCTTTAGTTCTTCTTCACTTTCTGCCATAAGGTTAGTGTCATCTGCATATCTGAGGTTATTGATATTTCTCCCAGCAATCTTGATTACAGCTTGTGCTTCCTCCAGCCCAGCGTTTCTCATGATGTACTCTGCATATAAGTTAAATAAGCAGGGTGACAATATACAGCCTTGACATACTCCTTTTCCTATTTGGAATCAGTCTATTGTTCCATGTCCAGTTCTAACTGTTGCTTCCTAACCTGCATACAGGTTTCTCAAGAGGCAGGTCAGGTGGTCTGGCATTCCCATCTCCTTCAGAATTTTCCACAGTTTATTGTGATCCACACAGTAAAAGACTTTGGCATAGTCAATAAAGCAGAAATAGATGTTTTTCTGCAGCTTCTTTTATTTGACAAATATTTGCACAAATATCTATCATTATATGTTAATATTTTGAATAACATTATAATTCCCCTGGTGCGGTCACTTGTGTTTTATAAATATATTGAATTTTTGAAAGAGATTTAAAAAATGATCTTTTAGTCTGTGTATTTAATTGGTGGGGAAAAGAAATAAAAAATTTCCAAGCTAAATGTCACAATTTGAATCCTTGTTATCTTGAATATTCTGCTTTCTATAATTTCAAGAGTACACATGTGGAATTTATCTTTTTAACTAAGACAAATATCTTGTGTTTTTTTCATGGAACAACCTACACTACCATATATCCCATAGATAGTTTCTTTAATTGTGCACAGAAAAAAAAACAAGAGAGAGATAATCAGAATAACTAATCTTTGGCAGATATGCCAGACAAAATACTTTTGATGGTCATAGCCACATGTAATGTTTTTTAATATTTTATTTCATTTATGTGTCCCCACTTCAACTCTATAATTCAAAGAACTTGTTAAATCAGCTAGGCATTTCTTTCAGTTCCTTTAATTTAGATATAAGTTATCAGATACTGTATAAGAGCCTGAATAGTATTATCCATATAATGTAAACTAGGAACTGTGAATTGCATAGTTAGAAACGACAGTTTAGACCTCAGCTCGATTTTAGCACCACTCACCTCAGTTACTTGGAATTTAGTTTTCCATTTTTAGAAAATCCTTTATTTTACCCATCACTGCAGACCCAGCATCTGGCTGCAATAAAGGAACATTGATCACACTGCCAAAACATGACTTCCAACAGTTAATAATAAGAGATTCTTTTTAAGTCATTATAAAGCTGTCTTAATCCTTTCTGGAACAAGGTAGGATGTAAATGAAGTCATCTTTTTTCTTTCCTTAGAGGAGGAATACATGCAGCTCATTTTCTCACAGTTTGGAAAATAAATGTCTTCATTAGTTTTTCATGAAGGACTTATATCTTTCTTTGCTTACAAAAACAGTTGGCAGTACAACTTTCTCTACAGCATCCAAAATTTTAAATCCTTCCTGCTTCCTACAGACAGTAAAATATGCCTTGGTATCACCATAGCACAAAGATAAAAATACAAGCCATTGAGATGTCAGGGAATGTGAAATAGAAGTTCCCAGAAAGGTGCTAACAGGCTCCAAGAGTCTCAGACCCAAATGACCAAGCCCTCCTTCCAACTCCACCCACTTTTCCTCCCAAACTTATTATGATGACTCCATGCAGCTGCAGCCCCAACAGTACTCACCCTAACCCTCCTCAATGGATCCAGGCTAGAATGTAGGCATCTCTTTCTTCAATACTATGCAGAGAAATATCTGTCTTCCCAATCAGTTTCTCAAACCAGAAGAGGTGGGGAAAGACACGTGCCTTGGGCTGAGGAAAGATTTCTATACGACTGAGAGAGCAACACATATGAAATGAAAACTAAAATAATAATAATAACTTTTTTTTAGTTTTCATTTTAATAAGTAAATAAGCCAATAACTGAAGCTCATCATCATCATTTAACCTTAGCTAAAACATTTAATAGCTTAGAATCCAACAGTCTAACAGGAATTTATAACCATTTACTCTTTCAATAAATGTTTATTGAATAACTAAATGCTTTGGGCAATATTCTGTGAGTAAAGCAGATGGTTCCTGCCAATGCAGAGCTCAGTACTTAGTAGGGAACATGCATATTAACACAGCAGCTCCTCCGTTTTCTGAGCCTCCTCCCCTCATCTCGGGTATTGACTCTTCCCCCTGCCACATGCCTGGGACCCATCACATGCTCTCCTTTTCTCTCATTCCTAATTCTCTTACTAATTAACTTTTGCAGATCTGGCGCCTAAAATTGCTGTCTGTGCAAATAAATGATACATGGGAAATGCTGCCATCCAAGGTGAGATTGGTCCTGCCCGGAACTAAATTTAAAGATTGAATACATAATCTATCTTTTAATTATATGTGCATATTTTTACTTGTGTTCTTATCAAGGCAGGGACACTTATAATGAGTTTCTTGTAACTTTCAGTATACCCCAGGCCAATAGTTTTGCATTTTTCTTATTTTCTCCCTCTCATTTTAATAAAAGTGTCTCATTTATTTCTTACAAATGCCTTCACATTTTTTCCATTTTCCTCTTATTCCTCTTATTGCCTAAGCAGTCAAACCAGGAAAGACAAAGGAAGGAGCGATTTCCAGATGGAATATGTGATGCATCTTGTTTGATATTTGTTGGCCAATCACACAGCCTTGGTAACTAAATCTATCCAGTGTTTCTTTCAGTTTTCCTAACATTTAAAGCTAAAGAAAACAGACCTAACTCTAAAATGAGCTTGAACTTGAAAGCCTATGATCTACCATTTGTCATTCCCTTATTTCAAGAAGAATTCTACAGAAACCCATTACCATTACATAACCTAGTAGACCTTTATCTAAAAATCAACCAAATAGCCTTTTGGTCATTTGTTATATCATGATGAAGGAAAAATGCCATGGGAATTTTATAAGTTATGCTTTGGAGTTGGAAGACTTCTCATTTTCCATTCCAAGGAATACAGAAAATGTTATCATAGGGACAATCACTATTTTCCTCAGTTAAGACCTGTTTTAATGCATGCAAAAACTGATTATGAAATATTAAGAATATAGTCAGGGACTTTCCTAGTAATCCAGGGTTAAGACTTTACCTTCCAAAGCAGGGTGTGCCAGTTTGATGCCTGGTCAGAGAGCTGGGGTCTCACATGCCTCCTGGTCAAGAAATCAAAACATAAAACCAAAGCAATATTGTAACAAATTCAATTAAGACTTTAAAAATGGTCCACAACAAAAAGAAATCATTTAAAAAAAAGAATATGACCAAAGCCAAAAATACAATTACCTAAGGTAAAAAACAGGAAGGCCTGAAAATATCCAAAGGTATTACACTTATAATTTTTACAAATTTAGAAGAAATGTAATTCTGGGGAGAAGAATGTTGCTCATGAATTCTAAGCTTTAACTTCTTATATGTTTATATGCAAGAAAATGTAAAGAAGAGAAAGCCAAAGATTTCTGTTCATTTCATTTTAGATATCACAAATTTTATCCATTTTTATGTGGTAGGCTTCATACAGTTTATCTTTTTATAACATTTAAAGCTCTCAATATAACTTCCTTTATTCATACGGAGATAATAAAACCATACTTAAAAATACCCCCTCCTCATCTTATTCCAGAAAACCATGGTGGTAAAAGAAATGGAAGGTTTTATAAAATTTCCAGGAATTGTGCCTAAAGTCAAAATGAAAGGGGAAAAAAAGCAAAACAAAACTATGGTGCCAGTCAATATTCTTCCAAAATATCCTAATTAAAGTTTCTTATGCATTGTCATTGATAAATGTGACTAACTGCACAAACAAAAGATTTCTAAGACTTCTGTCACACTCAGATGTTAGGAAGAAACTTTCCATGTTGCTTGAGTTCTGTTCAAATGCAATAATGATACATACATAGTTACAAATTGTGACAGGTTTAAAGACATTCTTCTAAAATGGTTGGTTGTGTATGGTTAACTGGCTCCATGTCTTACCAGTCTTCCTCTGAGACTAGAAGCTCAAAGTCTAGTTCTACAGAATAGGATACTAGGTGCAAATAACATAAAACTCAACTCACTGCTTCAAGCAACAAAATTATAAAATCATGATACACATTGAAAAACTAAAGGTATACATTTCTTTATAAAGTTTAGCAACTTCATGCTCTCCCCAAGAACTCAGACTTTTCTATCCTTCTGCTCCACTATCCTCATGGCTTTGGCTTTTGAACCTGATGGTTCTTCTTCCTGTAGAGTTACACTCAACTCTGTAGACAGGTAGGAGATCCCATGGAGCTGGCACTCATTCTGATACATCTAACCCTAAGGGTGTATGGAGGTGTCTGCACTTGCTGTCATAGCCATACCTGCTCACCCCACAGCTAGGATCTGGCCACATTGTCAATGGAACAACCCACCCTGTAGCTGCTGCTCTCTCCTCTGGGAGAGATGGACTTGCCCAACCATCACCCCAGTGGTTTATTTCTCACTCACATGAAGTCTGTTTAGGTTCAAGACTGTCCAGGGTCTCTTTCCTCTGAACAGATACTCACTATTAGAAGCTATTTCAGGCTTACAAAAACTTTTGTAAGCTCATACTTCTAAGATCATGGTGACAGGGAAAGATGGCATGGAGAAATGAATACCAGAGTTTAAACACTTCTTCCCAGAAATGTTCTAACATTTAATTTGTCAAAATAAATCCCATGGCTTTACCAAATTTCAAGGGAATGTGTGTCCCAAAAAAGTAGAGAATAGATCTTTATGAACTCTAGCATTATATAGGACATTTGGTAGAAAATCTCTTAAAATCACATTCTTAGAGTACCTATGACTTGTCTTCCATCTGATGCTATTAAGTTGAACCCATTACATGCCATATTTGGAGGTAGAGCTGTGCACTAATTTAGTTCAGTACACACTTTAAGAGTACTTCCTAAGTGACAGTATTTAGAGGTCTAAATCTACATATTGAAAATCATATGTAGATTTAGACCTCTGTTACATCTCTTCATTTTCCTTAATTCCACTCATCCTTCAAATATTTAACTGAGTCCCACATACTTGAAGTAAGTCATAGCACAATAATAAAGAGTAGAAAGTCTGAGATCAGGAAAGCATAGATATGAATCTTAATACCACTTATTAAGTTATGAACTGAATCACCTTTTAAACACTTAAATTTGATGGACATTATAGTCTCCATCTCTACAATGAGTATAATTATAGCCTACTTCCCAAGATTGTTCTTGGGATCAAACAATGTAAAGCAAAATTTTTGAGATTATAATTATTCAATGTATATTTTACTTCCAGATATTACATAAGGGCAATACTATAAGTATTAATGCCTGACAATTATTAGCTGTTATTTTCTCTTTTAAATATTTTTATATCAATATTTATTGGAGAACTGCTTTGCATTGTGTTCATTTCTGCTGAACAATGAGGTGGATTAGCTATTTGTATACACATAGCTCCTCCCTCTTGAGTCATTAGGCACAGAGAAGTGTTTATCGAGTTTATTGAGTTTTAAGATAATCAATGAGAATCGGAAGAACCAAGGGGAAGGACAACGAGGTTCTGAAGACTCGGAAGCAGGAAATATCTTCTACAAGTAAAGTAAATCAGGGACTTCCCTGGTGGTCCAATGGTTAAGATTCCCTGTTCCCAATCCCACATGTCACAAATAAGACCCAGTGCAGCAAGAAAAAAAGAAAAAAGAGTAAATCAGTTCTCTTGGAAGAAATGGATCTTCAAGTATTTAGGCTCTGTTTCTCGGAAAGGAAGCAAAAGAATGACCTGACCAATATCACCTGTGCATGGTGTGGTAAGGGAAAGAGAAGCCATAGGCTTGTTCCAACAAACAGTGATCATGAAGTGCTCAACTCGGAGGGAAAGGGAGAGTGCCATTAAAAAGACCAAATAAATGTGAAGCAGCCAAAACCCGGCAATGTCTACCTCTGTATTTGTTTTGATGTTGAATTTCTTCTTGTATAGCTATCAAAATAAAAGGATGAAGAAGAATTTCCATTCTAACATTGTTTGTGTTGCTTTTCAAATCATTTTGTCTTGAACTCTCTGGAGCTTCGATTATGGGTAAAATAATTACATTTATTTTAATGTCTCTTGCCCAGCTGTGCTAAGTCTGTAAACCAGGCTGTTTCCTAATGATATTGTTCAGACATTAAATGCATAGTGAATTATAATGCTATGCCATTTATCTGAATTTGAAACAAACCCTTTTCAATAAACTTTCTCCTAGAAGCAGGACTAACTCCCTGATTGTTTAAACATTACAGAGAGGAGGATAAGAATTTAAAGATGTGAAAGAGAACGTGCAGGTTCATTCAAACAATTTAGGAATATTTTCATGCATGCTTTAAACCTAATAGATTTCCTATCCAAACTCAACTTTTTATGACTATTGAGCTGAATTCTGACAATATCATTGCTTCCACAGACAAATCCAATCCAATTTAGGGAAGGGGTGGAGGAGGCCTTACCAGGAAATTTTTTTAAATAGGTCAGTTTTTTGTAATGATTGGAAAAATACTGAAATCTGCCATTTCCCATTAAACACTGAAGTTAGACATAACCAAAATATCTCTTATAGAGTACAAAATATTCAGACCAATGTATATCCTTATACTTCTCCAAGAAATTGGCAAATTTTCACTAAAAACAGAAACAGCAGAAAATATCCAAGATGGATTATCTGATTTTAACCATCTCCACAAAACCACAGATATTTAACTATTCACACTTAAAGTAGAGTAACCAAAGACATTATTCCATTTCAAAGATGAACTGTTTCAGTGTTTCTGTTCATGAATATTGTTTTTATTAAACATACATACACAATATTTGAGGAAGGTTAGCTTGTCTAGTAACTAAATGTAGTAAGCCTAAGAGTCAAAATAACTTATTTTACCTATTTTGTAGTTTGCTATGTATTTCCTTATCTTTGTAACCTAAGTGTATCAAAACTGTTTCACATTTCTTTGATGATATAGGTTATGAATTATGAACAACTATTATATTGGACTGTCACCTCAAATCATATAGTATAATCTAGTGCCTCACTTATGAAGAATTTTGATTCATTTTTCTCCAAATACCTGCATAGAGTTTATACAGCTACCTTACAATTCATATAAATCACATTTCAGCCTTCATATAAAATTAGTTATTGAATCGAATCTGTGGCTATGTTTCAGAGTTGTCTCTCTGATTCCTGAGATTATTACTCACTCCTTTTTTCCTTTAACTTTTTCTCCCAGCTCTCTCTTAATCACTGGGACCCTCACTGTTCTCTCCTCCCTCTGTGCAGAGTCTATAGTAGTTCTTGTGTTCCCCTCAGAATGATGACTTTTAAATTAATTGTTCTGATTGCCACATCTCAAGACAGAACTATTAAATGTTTCCATGTAGGTGTCTCCTAGATACCTCTCCACCCATCCATGTGAGACATCTCTTCTTCTGCTTTGCAAACCCCATTCCTATCTGCCAACAGCACCACTATTCAATCAGGAACTCAGTTCAACTCAATTTATACCTTCCTTTATTTTATTTGTGTGTAGGTGTTCAGTCAATCATGTCTGACTCCTTGCAACCCCCTGGATTGTATCCCTTATTTTATTTCCACATTTAATTTGTCTATTCAATACTACCTTATTAAGGTCTTTTAATTCTCTATCTCATCTTCTTCCATATGACCCTTCCTTTATTTAAGCATTATAATTTTTCACCTTGAATATTGCTTTTTCCTGCTCAAAACCTTTAAACAGCTCCTTGAAGCCTTAAAAAATCATTTGTGTTTATACAATTGGCTCAAAATCCTTTCCATACGCTAGATATTAGTTTCAATTCTAGCTTCAATTCTAGGTTGCCCACCCCACCTAACCCATCACATTTGCTGCTTTCCTAAAATGTCTGTCTTGCCTCTCTGCCTCTGCTCATTCTTTCCTCTCTTCATCTGGCTCACTCATCAAAAAAGAAGGTTTGCATTAGGTGTCATTCAAATATAGGTCTACCTTTTCTGACTATAAATTTTTGTGTTTGCTTTTATTTCTTTATCTACAGCTGCTATCACAGAAACTGGTATATGGTAAACATATATTTTTAATACTAAAAAGTCTACCCAAGTGGGTAAATTATTTCCTCTCTTCAGACAAATTGAGCAAATTATTTAATCACTCTTGACATCAGTTAACTCACTGGCAAAATAAGGATATATAAGAATGTGTACATTATACTGAAGAGGATGAAGTTGCATTAATAAACATAAAACATTTATAACCATACTTAGTACTTGAAGTGAAGAAGTGAACATCACTCAGTCATGTCTGACTCTTTGTGATCCCATGGACTATATATGGAATTCTCCAGGTCAGAATACTGGAGTGGGTAGCCTTTCCCGTCTCCAGGTTATCTTCCCAACCCAGGGATGGAACCCAGGTCTCCCCCATTGCAGGTGGATTCTTTACCAGCTGAGCCACAAGGGAAACCCTGCTTAGTACATAATAAGTTCTAAATAGTTATTAGATATTATTATCATCTAGCTCTTATTATCATTCTAGTTATCATCATCTTTCCTTTCCTAGTCCTTTTCGGCCATCTTTTCTGGAATTGCTCACTGAATATTTCAAGTTTTGTTTTCCTGCAGCACTTCCAACACACTCACCTGTGTGGCTTTCCTTTTTATTGTTGTTGTTTATTCGCTAAGTCATGTAAGGCTCTTTGCAACCCTATGGACTGTAGCCCACCAGGCTCCTCCATCCATGGGATTCTCCAGGCAAGACTACTGAAATGTGTTGTCATGCTCTTCTCCAGGAGATCTTCCCAACCCAGAGACTGAACCCATGTCTCCCTCATTGAAGGCAGATTCTTTACTATTGAGCTGACAGTATGAATCTTCCACTTTATAGCAACACTAAACACCATTAGCTTTCAGCAGTGTTTGGAACATCTCCCTTTCCAGAATCAGTTACCATTTTCAACTTCCTTTTCACAGTCAACACATCATTCATTTGAATAAACACTCTGGCACTATAGCAGAGAGTTTGGAAAACAGCTTCTACAGTGAGACGTCTTGGGTTTGAATCCTGATCATCTGGCAACAAGCCATATTTACGGGCAACTTACTCTGTGTAGTCTTTTATTTACAATGGTCTGCTGCAGGGAACGGTATTTGGGCTTCCCAGGAAAGAGTCAGCAGGAAAGAATCTGCCTACAGTGCTGGAGATGCAGGCTCTGTTCTCTGGGTTGGGAAGATCCCTTGGAGGATGTCATGGCATGACAATCCTACTCCAGTATTCTTGCCTGGGGAATTCCATGGACAGAGGAGGCTGGAAGGCTACAGTCCATAGGGTCACAAAGAGTCAGAAATGACTGAAGTGGCTGAGCAGGCACACATACGCATATCTTGGTTTCATTATTCAAATAGGGTTGAGAATAGTACCTACCTCATGAGATCATTTTAAAATAAAATGAATTAATAGTTTTAGCTATTTGGAATATCAGATGAGAATAGTATATACTTAATAAATGACAGCAAGAAAATATCCATTCAGTGGCACAGGCCACTCTATTAGGGAACATCAATGTCTAAAGTATATTTAAAATATGGTCATTTATATCAAGCTGGGATTCACCACCACCAACAAAAATAGAGTATATATTTTTTGTTAGAACTCAAGATCTGAAAAGGACCGTAAAAGTAGTACTTCGAAAACCCTTGTTTGACAAATGAGGAAATAAAGACCTACATACATCGGGTGGTTTGCCTTCTTCTACTGGACTGGTTGGTAACCTTCTGCACCAATCCCTGATACCCAGTATCTGTCTCCTGCTGGAAACAGAACACCCTACTGCACATGGAGAGAGCAAAGACCACTCAGGAAAATGGCCCAACTATTATAACACACAGGTAAATGCTGCCCTTCCACTGCATCAAACCAAAAGAGCACACAGAGAGAAAGACAGAACAGAAGGTGGGAGTTAAAATCATAGAACCTGAAGCTGATTACTTGGGCTCAAATCCATGTTCTGCTTTTTAGTAGCCATTTGACCATGGGCAAAGCAACTAAGTACTCAATGCCCCTATTTCCTCATATAGCAAATACAGGATGTTAGAAGTGCTAAACCAATAGTTTACTCAAAGTTAAGATGAAGTAATATATACATGCACAAAACTTAGGACAGCATTCTGCATGTAATGGCAGTATATAAATTTTACTGATCATCATTTATTGTTGTTCGGTCATTCAGTCATGTCTGACTCTTTGCGACCCCATGGAATATAGCACACCAGGATTCCCTGTCCCTCATGATTTCCTGGAATTTGCTCACACACATGTCCATTGAGTCAGTGATGCCTTCCAACCACCTCATCCTTTCTCACCCTCTTCTTCTCCTGCCCTCAATCTTTCCCAGCATCAGGGTCCTCATTGCAAATACACAGTTACAAGAATATTGTTAAAATTTGTTATTACTTCAAAGTCAGTACTGAGTATTTTGTCCTAAACTTCAACATACTTCCTATCTTTTCCCAAGAATTGTAGGTTATTGGGAACTAAAATCTTTTTCTTTAAAATTTTAAACAAATCTTATATTCATTGTCTACTAAAATAAAGCTTATAAAAGAGTGAATATATGCATATGTATAACAGATTCATTTTGCTGTACACCTGAAACTAGCACAACATTGTAAATCAACTATGCCCCAATAAAAATTTCTTTTAAAGCTTATTTTTATCTATATATTTAAGAGCATTCACTTGGCTTAAGATTCTGTAAGGCAGTAAGTCATTTTTCCTGGTGGTGGGACTAGAAGTAGAATCACCACCAAGTCAGTGAAGATTCCAGTTCAGAGCCCCTCAGTGACACAGGCTTCTCTAAGGCTGAGAGAGGGTCTAAGAATATGTTCACCAAGTAAATATTTTAGTTTTCAAAAGTTCTATATATTTATGTAATTTTTAAAAAGAAGACGCCCCCAAATAGATAACTTTCATATTGCCCCAAGTCTGGAGGGCTTCCCAGATGACTAAGTGGTAAAGAATTCACCTGCAATGTAGGAGACTCAAGAAGCATGGGTTCAATCCCAGAATCAGGAAGATCCCCTGAAGGAGGAAATGACAACCCACTCCAGTATTCTTGCCTGGGAAATTCCATGGACAGAGGAGCCTGGTGGCTACAGTACATGGGGTTGCAAAGAGTTAGATACAACTGAGCAACTGAATATGCATACACGCCCCAAGTCTGGATTCATCCCTGGCTAGTGTTGACATTGCATACCTGTATGTAAGTTGGACAAAAACAAAAACAAAAAAAACTACCACGTGGCATTGGGTCTTTCTATACTCAGTACCTGGAAAGCTTTCCATGCTTTCATTTGAAGCCACAGCATTATTTGTTGGAAATTCTTGTCTCAAGACCTCAGATCAAGACCTATCTCCCCTTACATAGTCACAGACTTTGTGTTTTCTTTTCCTGCAACTCACTGGTTTGGTGTATCAATTGGATATGTGCTTTATGTCAAATGCAGTGCAATTATTTTATCCACCCTGCCACCGATAGCCTGTAATAGATGCTGTTTGATTGCCTTCTTTTTTCAGAGTGACTATGGAACCCTCAGGTGTGTTCCTGTTTCTGATAGGATTTTCACAAAGCAGTACTGACACTGAGACCAAGAATTACATTATCCACAGCATGTACAAGCCTACTCATACATACACAGAGAATTCACTGAGTTTTCCATCACCTTCCTTTGAATTCTTTGTACCCCATGGAAAAATATTCATCTACCCAAGATATTTCTATCACTGCTTCTGACACTGACACCACAATCTCTGAGCTGTAAAATTAAAGACACCCACCACAAAACAGTCTCTGTATTTGCAATGGAAAATGAGGGAATTCTTAGTCCACAAGCTGTTATGTATTAAATTGGAGCTACACCTGTTTTTCTCTTGCTTATACCAGGCTTTGGGGAACTGAGAAACAGATGGAGGCTGCCATCGCTTTGTGAAGAATGATTCTCTTCAGGTTATTATTACTCAGATACTATAGATCACACCATTGAAACAATCTTGCATCTGTAAAACGTGCTCAAGGGTAACATTGGCAATCCCATTACAGTGAAGGGTATTGGAGGATTGTTTGTGGTTAGCTGCTGGCTTCTGTTCAGCTGGTTATATACTCCTTCTACAGGCCTCACAGAGAGTTTTTACTGCTGAATAAAAAACAAATAACTGTGTCATAACATAGAAAACAGAAGGAAGTTCCTTGAATGATCATTCCTATCCTGTCATCTCTTTAATGCTAGCCTGTTGGCAATGATATGATACAGAATCGAGCCCTGAAGCTTTTGTCCTTATAGAGCAGTTCTTGATTGTAGACCTGAGAGCTCTCTCTATGGTTTCTTCAAACAGCCACAAGCTAGACAATGCATTATCTTCAAAGTGCCAAGAATTGTCTGTAAACCAATCATTTCTTTGGGTCTGCTTAATATAAGGAACTGGTCAAGAAACATTTTAAGTTTTCTCTTATATTAATACTCACATTTCCATAGTTATCGGAATTTACTAATTCTTCATAACAAAGGAAACCTCTCAACTTACAATGAGACTAATGTGACATTTTGGTATAACTGACGTTTCCTAACCTCCCTAAGCATAAGCTTATTTATGTGTAAAGAGGAAATGATATGTTTACTTTGTACATTTGACATGAGTATATGTTACAATGCCCAGGAGATGATTAATATTCTGCCTTCCCCAAGATAGCTTACATTCATCAAGAACACTTTAGATTACTACTATTATTCTATTACTTTGTATTATTTTTTATTATCTGTCTTAAACTGCCCTCTAGATTAGGAACTCCTCAAGCACTATACTTTGTTTTCTCCTTGCGGAACTTCTTTTTGTTGTTGCTTGGAAATTTTTATTTTTTGGCTTTTTGTTTGTTTGTTTGTTTGTTTTTATTGAAGTATAGCTGATTTACAGTATCGCATATACTTGAAACTACCATGATATTGTAAATCAATTATACTTCAATAAAGAAAAAGCCATAACTGGTCTTATCTAATCTTTCCTGTGGTTGCCTCAGATTGTCTTTTCCAGGTGCAAGTATTGAAGCCTCATTGCTACTATATGTGTGCTCCATCGTGGTAACCCCTAGGCATTGCTAGGAGTGAGTCTTTGCAAATGTATAAATATACCAATATGGAACTATAAGGACACACTTAAGTTCTAAGTTATTCCTGAATCACAGTGGCTAGGAGGTCAAGGATACTATTTACGTGTTAAAACACATAAGATAGTTAACTATCTTAAACATGTACTGAGTTTGTTCTTTTTTCCTTCTCATTTGAAGAACATTTTCAGTATAAAAAACAGCAAGGCCCAGGCTTTACCCAAATCAGTTAGAGAATGGAGGTGAGGGGTAGAGGGAAAGATTGATAATAACACTGTGCTGCTAGGCTGAAAAATTTTACCAATATTTGTGGCCAGTCTGTAACCCAAGAAGGCTACTAGTTTCTTTGCCCTATATGATTTAATGAGATTAGTATACTTTTCTTTTGTCCCCCCAAAAATCCCTGATAGGGTATTCAAAGAGTCACACCTTGAATTTTACATGTTTATTATATAGTAATTAAGCATCAGTTTCATCGTTATGTTTATATTGATAGAAAAATAGGGTAAAATTAGAATGTACATTGATTCTAGTACAAGTTAAATATACATGTATAAGTAAATTCTATAGGTCAGTCATCAAGGTTACTGCTTATTTCCCTAAACTTAATATTAATGTCTGTTAATGTTCTTAAATTAGCCCTATCATTTGCTGTTTAGTCACAAAGTTGTGTCTGACTCTTGTGTGACCTCATGAACTATAGCCCACCAGGCTCGCCTGTCCATGGGATTCTCCAGGCAAGAACACTGAAGTGGGTTGCCTGCTCTTCTCCAGGGAATCTTCTTGACCCAGAGATTGAACCCACATCTCCTGCATTGGCAGGTGAATTCTTTACCACTGAGCCATCAGGGAAGACCAGCCCTACCAGAATTCCTCTAAATAATTTGACCTGTGGCTTCAATGTTTCCCTCAAACCATGTCACCATGACCTAAAATATGGAAAAGCTCATATCAATTTCCCTGTCAAAAGAAGGAAAAGTTCTTACTACTTTGTAAATGCTTAATTATAGAAGCACTAAGTTGGTCCAAGAAGGTTGGTTTTACATATCGGAGTTCCCCTCCCTCTGTCCTTTCATTTAGAAAGTAAAGATGCATTAGGACATGCAAATACAAAGAGATATGCAGGTCATATTTTCTTTTCTTTACCTCTGTCATGATGAATTAAAAATTAATTTTATTAAATACTAAGAGTAAGTGCACTTTCATTTACTTTAGGCTTTATTCTGCTAGAAGTGTGACCTTATCACAATCTATTTAAAGATAATACTACTTATTTTCATCTGGGGTTTTTATACTGAAGAGGGGTTTTTGGTGGTTAACTATTCACACAGTAGCCTTTGGAAGAGACCACTTATATGTTTTTGAATAGGTAAACTTGCCTTTTTGATAACAACTGATTGGATGAGGGAGGGGAGACTGAACACAAGTGTGCCCAAGAGAGATGCAATGTATTAATACTAGATAGAAAAAAAGCATCCAATCAGAATGAGATACTCTTAGTAAATTCACTTGATCTCTTTCACTGCATTTCTCATTCATTGGGCCATCTTCCAACAGGTTGGCCTCCTGTTGTTTTCCACATGAAATCATTTTTTTCTTTTCACAAGGTTTGCAGCCCCATGGACTATAGCCAGCCAGGCTCCTCTGTCCATGGGATTTTCTAGGCAAGACTTTTGGAGTAAGTTGCCATGCCCTCCTCCAGAGAATCTTCCTGATTTCCTAATCCAGGGATCAAACCCATCCCTCCTGCATTTCCTGAGTTGCAGGTGGATTCTTTACTGCTGGCACCACCTGGGAAGCCCTTATTTTCCAAAGAAATTTGCTTACCTTGTTGTCCTAATCTGCCTCTGTGTTCTTTTGTATTTTTCATTGCAAATTAATAAATGGTCATGCAAGTAGGCAAGCTAGCCTACCTTCTGAGAGATTGATCAAAGCTAAAAGAAAGTCAGGTTGCAGAGAATACAATGCTTAACACCCATGGGACTCTAGAGCAGTACTTTATTAAAGTATACACATAAATCACTAGGTGTTGCTGCTGTTTCTCTTCCATAAGTCATGTTAGACTCCAGAGACCCTTGCCATTCAAAGTATAGTCTTCAGTCCAATAGCATCATGTAGGAGCTTGCTAGAAAAGCAGAATCTTAGGTTTTGCTTCACACTGACTGACCAGAATCTTTACTTTGACTAGAGTGGCCTTGTGTGCAGTAATAATCAAGAAGCAGTTAATAAAGCTGGTGGTTGTCAAAAGACTAGCAGCATTGGCATCATGTGGGAACTTACTGAGATTCCCAGGTGGCACTACTGGTCAAGAACCCACCTTTCAAAGCAAGAGACATAGAGATACAGGTCCCATCCCTGGGTCAGGAAGATTCCCTGCAGGAGGGCCTGGCAACCCCTTCCAGTATTCTTGCCTGGAGAATCCCATGGGCAGAAGAGCCTCGTGGGCTACAGTCCATAGGGTATCGGAGTTGGACATGACTGAAGTGACTTAGCATGCAAGCGGGAACTTATGAAAAATGCAAATCCTCACATTCCAGCCAGATCTATTGAATCAAAATCTCTGACACTGGGACCCAGCAATCTGTGTTTTAGCAAGACTTTCAGATGATTCTGATGCAGGCGAAACTTGGTAAATCACTGCTTTTTCAATCAGTGGTTCCCAAACTTTGCCACAATTAGACTTGCCAGGAGAACTTTACAAATTCCTGATACCCACATCATATCTTGCAAATTAAACCAGAATGCCTGGGGATGAGAGACAGATGTCAGTATTTTATAAAGATCACAGAGTAATTCCAATGGATAGTAAAGTTTCAGAGCCAGATGCTTATACTGTAATAAATTCACCAAGATAAATGGCAACTCTAGTAAAGGTTTTCTATTTTAGATCCATACTGAAATCATCTGGCCGATGACAAGATCCCATTCCAAGAGAAGTTGATTCAGTTTTCTGGAAGTGGAGATTATTATTTTTTTCTTTAAATTTTTCAATTTTAATTTACAAAGAGAAAACCTCACTACTTGAGGTATACTCTTCTATGAGTATTCACAAATGCATCAAGTCACATTTCCACCTTCAGAGTCATTGATGCAGAACAGTTTCACAATCCACAAAACTTCCTCCTACTGACTTTTTCTAGTCAACCTTTCCCCAGTCTCCAGCTCCTTCAAGGACTGATTTTTGCGTGTTTCAGTTAGGGTAGTTTGTGTTGGCTTACCTTCACATTAACTGATTCCTTCTTCTTCTCTGTGAAGTCTACTAGTGAGCCAGTCAAAGGCATTCTCCATCTCTGAGTGTCTCATATCTACCATTGCTGTTTCTTTATCCTCTCTCTGCTGAAAGTTTATGTGAGAACTTGTTTGCTGTTCAACTCTTCCATTACAGCTTTTAATATACTATACAATATTATTTTAGATTCTCTGTCAGATAGTTTCAATATCTATGTCTTAAACTTAACAGTTTTTTTTTATTTTAACTTAACATTAATAGTTTTGTTTCTCGGCAATGTGTGTGGGTTTTTTTTGTTTTGTTTTGTTTTTTGGCCCTTTTTATGTATCATAGCATTTTGTTAAAAATGGCCAGCTGTGAAAGATAATATGGATTAAATAGGCTTCATGCTTGGAAATGAGCACTCCTTCCCTTATACTAGGTTGCCTTTCATCAAGTCAGAGGTTAGTCTGGGTTTCATGTTTGTTGTAGCTTTGATTACCCTTGGTGACCCATGTTGCTTTAAATTTCTACATCTGGTATGCCAGAGGGTTTTTCAGCATCTTCACCACCATCAACTTTAAGTCTTTTGTTTACATTACATCTTAGAGTGGTTCTTTCTTCATGTTCTTGCAACACTCCCAGCAGAATTCCAGTCTAACCTGTTGACCTTGTTACTCTAATGGGGGAAACCATAAGGGGGTGCTCTCTTTTGTTTTAGTTAATTTTATTTTAATCTTTTTAACCTTTTTTGGCCACACCGAATGGCATGTGGAAACTGAGTTCTCCAGCCAGGGATAGAACTTGCGCCCCCTATGTTGGAAGCTTGAATTGTTAACCACTGGACCACCAGGGAAGTCCTAATTTTGTTCTACTTTAGACTCAGCTTCAGAAAACCACTCTGTTCATGGATCTTTGGGGGTGTGGACTTCCTCATACTCCTATTTCTCTCCCTGCTATTTTTGCCCCTTTTCCCAGTGATAGCACTTTTTTTCTGTTCTCCCTTATCTGCAATGTGATTTCACTGGTAACTTAAAACAAAGTCTCCTTTTCTGTAAGAGATATGAGAGAAGAATCCAGTTATAATTTTGCACCATAATACAGAAGCTGCCATGCCCTCTTATCCCCCAGACTTGTACAATCAGAAATACTTTATCAGAATTCTTACCAATCATTTTGAACCTATTGGGATTTGCGGACAAGATTATGCAAGGCAGTGAGATAGTCCCTTATATCTGGCTCCATGATGTCTTTCCAGCTCACACTCCACCAATTTGTCATCTCTTCTAGAGGAGTTCTCCTTATTTATTCTTCATTCTTTCTACATTGGCCCCCAAAGTAAGCAATGTTCAGGTTCTGTCTATCCCTGCACACCGGTTTTGAGCAGTAAGTTGGGTTCAATAGAAACCATGTACTTATAGTTTGTTCATCTCTTTTTGATGTGAGGGTGTGTGTGAAACCCATCCCAGCTCCCCACTCTCCAAAGCAGAAGCCAGAAGTCTGTCAATTGGAATTTTAAAACTACAGACTTTTAAGAATGATCTTTGATGCCAGCTAGATTCTTCCAGATAGAACATTTTGCCTTTCTCTTTGCTGATCAGGCTGTACTACTCAAAATGATTACAGGAGATGCTCTTGAAGCAAAAAGCAGGTTAATTAATGACACTAAGTTAATATGCTTCCCTATTTTATGATCCAGTATTCTAAATAAGGCTATTAGCTTGATTTTATTACGTTCTAGAGTTGTTACCAAGATAAATAGGTAGATATCTAGTTTTTAAAAAAGAAAGAAAAAGAAACCAAAGAAAATGAAAGAGAAGGAAAAGAAAGGGTAATATCTCCACAGATAAACTTACATATGCATTTTTCAAACCAAAGCATGATCAGGCATGAAAAATCAGTGAACCTAAAGGGAGAAGAGAGATGAAAACAGACACATAAAAGGAATAATCAGCCTGGCACATGTTGCAACTGAGAAAGGAATACGTGCAAGTGTATGTGATATTTTGGATAGAACTAGAAATGGCCAACTACATAAAATTATATATTGTAACCATATTGAAAGAAATGTTCAAAGTTAGTCAGAATTGTATTATAATATTTGAGGAAAAAAAATCAACTACCCAAAAGAATAAATTATCACTTAAAACATTCTTACAGCTGTTCTACACTGTAACTTTCAGAGAATTTCCAATGTTTTTGTTCCTTCTTTCTTTGAAAGTAGAGATCTTTTAATTTTTCCATAAAGATACTTTTAAAAAATTACTAAAATCTTCCTTATCTTGCTCCTTTTCAGAATTTATATAACTGTCTTATAAATACTATTTCCTAGTATATTGATATTTTTCTATTTCAGGAACATTCCAGCCTGTATCTAGGTTAAGCTCACAAAGGACAACACCCACACAAGTCACTAACCCATAATGTAGGAGCACCTAAATGTACTAAAGAAGAATTACAAAATAAAGGTCATTAGGCCATTCTGACTTTTTAATTCACTTTGCTTCGACCCCTACTCCTCTCAATCTAACACAGAAACACATACACAGAGTTGCACACACAGCTACACCCACTTAATTAAAGATAACAGATATAGATATAGATATATATAAAATCTCCTTAGAAACATTCAAAAATGAAATATGACTTCTAATTTTACATCTAGTGCTCCTGCTGACTCTTGGATACTATTTAATTTCACATTCCAGGTATACACCCAATTATGACTATCTTGCATATGTAAAACAGTGAGGAAGTGTTAAATTCTGAAACATATTTTCTTAGTTCTAATTTCAATAAGCCCATTTTTGCCTGCCCATCTAGTCATTTGTTTGCTGTTCTAAAATGTAAATTCAGTAATTGCTGTAAAATTGAATCTAGATAGGTTCAATACCAGGAGTCACTGATGTAACATCTCAAAATAGGCTCCCAGACTAAGAAAACATGCTTAAATTACATTTGTTAAAAACAATCCTTTTACATTCACGTTTTATCTGATACCAACATTTGCTAGACAATGTAAGAGTCAATGAATGAAAAAAGGAGAATTATCAATTAGTGCTTTTGCAATCTGTGAGCAATTTAAAAACAGGTATTCAAAATGTAGATAAGAACACTAAAAACATTCAAGGAAACTACTAATGAATAAACCCCAAGGTGTGTAGGCTACAGTGGGAGATTTGCCACCATTATCTGATGACCTAGGTCACCTAATCCACAGAAGATTGATTTTTCAAGTGAATATATATATATATATATATATATATATATATATATATATATATATAAATATACACTATTTTTGTTGATTAAAATTTCATTAGTTTGCATTAAGGGGGATTTATTAGGTAAGAAAAAGATGCAAATACATTTGCTCAAAAGATGTGTATACAGACAGACATCGTGCTCTTTCCTCTTGCAAGACAGTCACTTGTAGCTGGCTGACTACATCCGGGAAATCAGAGTGCATCTGAATGTTCTCAGATCTCTATAGAAATACAGGTAAAAAGACCAACTTAATTTCAAAGTAGTAGATTCAGATCAATTCCAAGTTTCCTCAGAAATTCACAGAAGAGAGAGAGAGATTATAATAATATTGGAATCTGAGAAAAAATAGTAAGAATAGAATAGTGTTCTGTAGCCCACTCACACTGGCGCCAGATAACAACCATATTCTTCTTCCCAACTCTGCATTGAAATCAGCTATGATAGGAATATTTAAACCATGCAAATTGACAAATGCTACATCTCATATTTGTTGTTAGATTTTCCTCCCAGAGATCTAGTTTACCAGTACACTTCAAGAATAGAAGTTTGCAGTCAAAATGACATGAATGTCAATAAAAAATGTATAGGGAGTGCTGTGCGATTATGTTAAAATTATAGAGGCACTAATATGCGAAAGATTTGCTCCCTTTCATAAGAAAGATATCTGTTAGTTCTATCTAAGCTGATATCCAGAGATCAATGTTTATTCTCATTTGCCAAATACAACACAGGGCTCATGGATGAAAGTGTTTAATCAAGCATTCATGTTTACTAATTAACAGGTATGTATCTACAGGGGTTTGAATATTTGTGTCTCCCTAAGATTCATCTGTTGAAATTCTAATCTCCAAAGATGATAGATAGTATTAGGAGGTGGGGGTTTTGGGAGAGACTTCGGTCGTAAGGGTGGAACATTCCTGTATGGGATTAGTGGTCTTATAAAAGAGACCCTCCCAGAGTTCCCAGCCCCCCACCATGTGAGGACTCAGTAAGAAAGTGCTGGCTACAAACCAAGAAGAGAACCTGGTACAGAATGTGGTCATTCTAGTGCTGTGACCTAGGATTTATAGCCTCCAGAATTGGAAGAAATAAATTCTACTGTTTATAAGCTACCAGGTCTGTGGTATTTAGTTACAGCAGCCTGAATGGACTAAGACAGGAATAATTTGGAGTGAGAAACACAAAAATACCTAAAATGGTAATAGAACTCAGTCCATTTTAGTTGTTCTTTTTTCTTCTACATAATGAAGCACATTTTCCCCTTTCAAAATAAATATATTGCTCTTTGGCTGGAAGTACTAAACTATAAACCAGAAGGCCAAAAAGTTTGTGGTTCAGATGAGAAAGTCTGGAAAAGCAGCCTCAGTGAGCACTGTGTATTTTTCTTGCATGTGATGATAGAAACTTCATGTTTATCCTCAGATTTTCACTTTCTGGGCCAATAAAATCTTGCAACTTCTATTTGTCTTGATACCTATCCCGAGTTGACCTCAAGGTGACTACAGAAATCTTGGTAGTGGAAGTTATACATAAGGTTGCAAATGGGGAAATATTCTAGTGGCATTTTTTAAGACTTAACCCATGTTCAATTTTTCCAGTAATGCACCAGGTATAATACGGAGAATGAATCCAGGCATTACAAAAACCTGCTAGAAAAATTCAGCTTTAATCTTAAAGAAGTTCACAGGTGCTTTAACCAATCAGCAGTAAAAATTAAAGTATACTGTGAATAAGAAATATCAGAGTTTCTTTTCAAGGACTCCAGAAAAGTTGCAGATTCTTCACATTTTTAATGCTACAATTAATCAGGATTAAATTGGATGATTTCAATTTATTAAAGCTGTATGAAAAACATCAAAATTATTGCTAAAATCAAAGAATGCTTTTGAAAGTTCAAATTTTGTCCTTAAAATATAATTGGCAACATTATTTATTAAATATTGTGACATAGTAATTTTTCAAGCCAAATCATTTGGAATATTATTTTACTACTACACCTGAACATATGGTATGAAAACAACAATCCTTAACATTTTTGCATATTAGGCACATGACATGTTTAGATAAATCATAGGATAATAATATTCAGTTTTTGCTTTCCACTGTCAAAATAAACAACTATCTTAGACAAAGTGCTAGAAATGAAGTGAATTTTTAACTTTATAAATACATGTGAAGTTTTGGGATTTCATAATTTTAGAAAAAACCTTACTGCTTCAAATTCATTATCAGACCTGAGCATGAACATACAACACTCAACTATACTTGAACCTGATTATATAAGACTGGAGTAGGGGAAGATAAATGACAGCTCTGTTTTAGCTCACAATATATAATATGGTCCATTTCCTACACTAGAAATTCCTGCTTGTCGATGCCAAAATTTGGAAAGGAATCCACATAAGGTTGCTGTTAAAATTCAATGGCTATCATTTGTAGGCCAGCATCCCTATTGGACCGTTATGGATGCTGCACATGCCTGGCCCAAGTGTACATCCTAAGCCCAAAATTGACACAAGCTGCAAGGATCCTACTATAAGCATGGATGAAGAAGAGATTGCAAAGTATATTCTGGGTTGATATTGGGGAATGGAAGATCTACAGGTTTTTGTTGTTCTTGTTGTTGTTTTAAACCACAATTAAGATAGTAGCTCCTAGGGCTAGTTTCTGGATGGTTTTAACCATAAAAAGTCCCAGCATCCTCTTTCAGTTTTTTCATATTGACTCCTATGTTAGAAAGACTAAAAATATTTATTATCATAAAAAAAGTTTTAGAGAGATAAAACGAGTGAAAATGATAATATAAGAACTCAGAGAATTCTCTCCTCCATTAAAGCAATAAGCAGCTGGCAAAAATTTGTTAGAACTCTGGAAATTAACCAAAGGTTTGCAACAATCTGAGGAATATTTAATCAAGAAATATTGTTGAATATCAGTAAAATGAGCAAGTTTTTGGCATTTAACTTGTCACCATCACACTCTACTCTCCAGTTCTATAGTGGCCTGAAAAATCAGTTCACAATCTCAGGGAAAACCACCAGTTACACAGCCAACAGACAGGGCAGAATAGGTTGGAACTCTTTCAAAATCTGACTCTTAGAGAACTGTAGCTCCACAAAAGACTCCATCTGAAGAGCTGTCTCTAGTTGACCTGCTTCTGAACTCGCCAAATGCAAAAGTCTTTTCCCCAAGGGAGTTTGCCCCCCAAAAATAAACTAGAGGCCATTGTTTAACTTTGTGGCTGTCTGAGACAGTAAATAAAAGTTGCTACCGAAAAAGCTTAAAAGAAAATTTTGGAGAATAAGATATTTATGAGAACTTTGAAAAGTTGTGACATATTCTTGAGAATCTAGAAGCTCATGCCTATATGGTGGGCTCAGGAAAAACCTGAGAAGGCCCTTAGAGCTCACCTCAGATGGGACTTGAGTTTAGCAAAACCTAAGGCAGAGTTGTCAATGTCCTGGCTGAGTGCTGAAGGTATTCCCCAAGAACCAAACAGAGCTCTTTGGCAAAATTAGGAGACATATTGGTTCCAAGCCTTAAAGAAATCTTTGTCCAATTATTAACTGACAAATAGTCTGGCCAATTCCAGGTGGCACTAGTGGTAAAGAACATACCTGCCAAGGCAGGAGATGTGAGAGATGAGGTTTCGTCCCCAGGATCAGGAAGATCCCTTGCAGAAGGGCACAGCAACCCACTCCAGTAACTCTTGCCTGGAAGAATCCCCATGAACCGAACCTGGCAGGCTGCAGTCCATAGCGTCACAAAGAGTCAGACACGACTGAAGCGACTAAACACAGACCACTCTCGGGCCAATTAGTGAACTTCAATGATCACAAATGATGATGATAGATCTTATAGAATTAGTTCAGAAGAGTCACTAAAAAAATAGTAACAGCCACAGACTCTGGGGGGAGGGGAGAATCTTTTTTCTAGAGTTGAAACATTATTTTACTGATAAAGTTCACCTTTCAAAAACATTTTCCAGGCATGCAAGACAATAGAAAATATGACACATTCACATGAATTCAATAAAAACTGTCCCTAAAGCATAGGGGCAAAAGGAAAAGTAGATAAAGAATGAAGCAATTCATACAGAAATCTCTGATTTTCAGAGATTTGACATTAATAGCCTCAAAAAGATCTTCATTGATCATTTTTTTAGAAATGAAATGCTTCAAGTGTATTGGGGAAAAGAATTATTCAGATTGAGTAACAAGATTTTTTTTTAAAGGTGACTTTATCATCTTTTAAGAATGTCTCTAAATCATTGATACAAATTATTCACACAATCTTTTCATTGCCAACACAATGGAACTATTGTCTAATGTGCTTTTCAAGTACAAACAATAAAATTTTGTCCACCTCTTTTAATTTCTAATTTTACAAACTAAAAGAGATGTTAATTACAGGAAGTGCTTGCTTTGCATGGTATTGTATTGTATTAAATGAAACTAGTGCATATTGGAACTCCATGCTTGCTTTGCCCTGTAACTATCTCAGATACCACAGAACCAAGTGGATTAAAGACAGAGTTCACACAACACACATTTCCATTAACATGGTACCATGCAAAATTGACGACTGACTATAACTGGCTCATTTGGTAGATTCCATGATGATTAAAATTAGACCATAGTCCATCACCTGTATGATCTGAGTGAGCTATTCAAATGTTGCTTTTTCATAAGCTATGTTTGTTACCTGATTTCTGAGATATTTTTACTACACTTGTTGAAGGAAGCTGAAAAACTTAGCACATATTCTAAGATTCACTCCTATTAAAACTTGTATCTACAATCTTAAAAAGTTGTAATTATTTTAAAGTCTACAGTCCTCAGTTATGTCAGAGTCTGCAACCCCATGGGCTGTAGTCTGTCAGGCTCCACTGTCCATGGGATTCTCCAGGCAACAATACTGAAGTGGATAGCCATTTCTTTCTCCAGAGGATCTTCCTGACCAAGAAGTTGAACCCAGGTCTTCTGCATTGCAGACAGATTCTTTACCAGCTGAGCCACCAGGAAAGCTCAGGTTTCTATAATAGTGTATAAATATTAAATAATATTATCTTATAATTTTTGAGTGATATGCTTTTAATAAATTGATGCCAGGGGTCAGAGATATCCAACTTGTATTTCTGAGTTCTTATTGTATCAGACACAGACATCAAAACATGTCAATAGCATCAGTTAGGATGTACCAAATGTCTGAGATTTCACTTTTTAAAACATGAATTTTCTCCAAAATGAGTTATTAGAATGTCAGCATTCTTTCTACTTACAGATTCATGCTATTTAACTCAGCTCTCAGGGGTAATTAAACCAAGCCAAATTAACTATAAAAAAAAGTTTCTGCCTCATTTAATGATGCAAATTTGAGGTAACAAGGGTAAATAATTGTGCCTGAATATGATATGAAATGTAGATTTCCCTAGTGCTCCCACTTTGGTGATAATCCTCCAAGAGCTACCATTATTCTGTCCTTGAATATTAGAGTGAGTTTGCTTGTCTTTGAACTTCATATAAACAGAATCCTATGCTACTCATTATCCTTTCAAAATTTTTCATTCATAGTTTTGTATGTAATATTTATGTGGTTGCAAACAGTAATTTTTCAATGCAGTGTAGAATGCCACTTAATGATTGTATCACCATTTATGTAGACATTCTACTGTGGATAGACATTTGTACTGTTTCCCACTTTTTCTGATTTTGAATAATACCACTATAAATATGTTTTAATATAAATAAGCACTCATTTGCTTCATATGTACTTAGTAGTAGCAATGCTGGGTCATAGGAATGAGTATGTTTAGCTCTAGTGGATATTGCCAGCTTTCTAACATGGTGGTACCTCTACATTCCAACCAGCAGTGTATGCAGATTTCAGTTGCTCCTCATCCACATCTTGCTTTTTATTAAGTCTAGTTTATTAGCTTGGGGCTTCCCTGGTGTCTCAGACAGAAAAGCATCTGCCTGCAATGCAGGAGACCCAGGTTTGATCCCTGGGTCGGGAAGATCCCCTAGAGAAGGAAATGGCAACCCCCTCCAGTACTCTTGCCTGGAAAATCCCATGGACGAAGGAGCCTGGTAGACTGCAGTCCATGGGGTCACAAAAAGTAGGACATGACTGAACAACTTCACTTTTACCTTCTTTTCACTTTATCAGCTTATCAGTCTTCTCTACTCAGTGCTTATTGGAACATTTCTTAGCAAATCTTTGTCTATCCCTAAACACATTCTCCTACAGTTTATTCTAGAAACTCTATTGTGTCACTGTCACATTCGAGTCTAAAATCAATCTCAAAACAATTTTTGTTTATACAGTAATCAAGATGTGTTTTTCCGTGTGGATATCCAGGTAGCTCAGCACCACATAATGAAAAGACTAATCTTTCATTTTATACTGCCTTTGTAATTTTGCTTTAATCATCTTACTGTATATGTGTAAATCTGTTTCTCAGATCTATTTTTTCCACTGATCATCTTTCATGGCCCGATTAGAGCATTGTCTTAATTATTGTAGCTTAAAGATATCGATGGCTGTTACTTTAAAAATATTCTTTGAATATCTCAGGTCTTTTATATTTCTTTATAAGTTCTGAAGTCCCTCTGCTGACTTCCACAAAAAAAAAAAAAAAAAAAAAAGTGCTAAACTTTTGACTAAGATCACATGGAGTGTGGGCAGAAATGACGTCTTAACAAAAATGAATTTTCCATTAAATGCAGATGATATTTTATTGTAACTTCAAAGGTGGTGCTTTAATTCCCCAAATGTTATTAGTTTATAAAAATATGATGCATTTTATGTATAAACCAGTGACCTTACTAAACTTCATTCTGTTTCTACCAGTTTATAGAATTTTTCACAATTATTTATTATGTCTACAAATGATGAGAGCTTTCTCCTTACTGTAAAAACTATATTTTATTTTTCTTACTTTTTGCACTAGCTAAAACTTCAATACAACATTAAATAGAAGAGCTAATAGTGGGCAACTTCATGTTTCCAATTACAAGAGGAAACTGTTTGGTATTTTACCATTATGTTGGGTAATAGAAGTAGGTTGATATTGTTCTATGATTAAGGAAGATCCCTTCTATTCCTAGGTGTTGTTTAGTCACATCTGACTCTCTTGTAACCCCATGGACTCTAGCCCACCACACTCCTCTGTCTATGGGATCTCTCAGGCAAGAATACTGGAGTGGGTTGCCATTTCCTTTTCCAGGCGATCTTCCCAACCAGGGGTTGAACCCACATTGCCTCCGTTGTTAGGCTGATTCTTTACCACTGAGCCATCAGGGAAGCCCCTATTCCTGGTTACCTGAATGTTTTTGTAATAAATGGATATTGGATTTTATCAAATGAGTTTACTGCACTTATGGAGTTAATCATAAATTTTTTTCTCCTTTATGTGATAAGGGTGGTGAAGTATATTGATTTATGTCCCTATGTTAAACCAATCTTGCATTCCTGGAATAAGCCTCATTTTTATTATCTTGTTTAGAAATTTTGCAGCTGTGTTCATGAAAGAATTTGGCCTTGCTTTTCTTTTCTTAAATAATTGTTGTATGATTTTGAAATCAGGATTATCCTGGTCTCAGAACACAAACTGAATTTTTTTTCCTTCCCTCTCTACTTTCTGTAATAGCTTGTATAAGACAAATATTATGAAGATTATTTTACTCTAAAATATTTGTTATTTACTGGTGAAACTACTTAGGCTTGAAGTGTTTGTGTATGTCTGGGAAAGCTTTAATTGTGAATTCAGTTGCTTATCTAATACAAACTATTTCAATTTTGTATATATCCTTATGCAAGCTATGTTTTTCAAGAATTTATCTTTCTTTTAAATGTTCAAACATGTTAAAATTAAGGCATCCATAATATATTATTTTGCAATTGAGATACAATTCACATACCCCAAACTCACCACTTTAAAATGTAAAATCAGTGGGTTTTAATATGCTTACAAGTTTGTACAATCATCATTAGTGCATTACAGAACATTTTTGCCAGCTTCAAAAGAAAACCCATACCTGTCACCCTGCTTATTTAGCTTATATGTAGAGTACATCATAAGAAACGCTGGGCTGGAGGAAGCACAAGCTGGAATCAAGATTGCCGGGAGAAATATCAATATCCTCAGATATGCAGATAACACCATCCTTATGGCAGAAAGTAAAGAAGAATTAAACAGCCTCTTGATGAAAGTGAAAGAAGAGAGTGCAAAATTTGGCTTAAAGTTCAGCATTCAGAAAACTAAGATCATGGCATCTGGTCCCATCACTTCATAGGAAATAGATGGGGAGACCGTGGAAACAGTGTCAGAATTTTATTTTTCTTGGCTCCAAAATCACTGCAGATGGTGATTGCAGCCATGAAATTAAAAGACGCTTACTCCTTGGAGGGTAAGTTATGACCAACCTAGACAGCATATCAAAAAGCAGAGACATTACTTTGCCAACAAAGGTCTGTCTAACAAAGGCTATGGTTTTTCCAGTAGTCATGTATGGATGTGAGAGTTGGACTGTAAAGAAAGCTGAGCGCTGAAGAATTGATGCTTTTGAACTGTGGCATTGGAGAAGACTCTTGAGAGTCCCTTGGACTGCAAGGAGATCCAACCATTCCATCCTAAAGATCAGTCCTGAGTGTTCATTGGAAGGACTGATGCTGAAACTGAAACTCCAATACTTTGGCCACCTCATGCGAAGAGTTGAGTCATTGGAAAAGACCCTGATGCTGGGAGGGATTGGGGGTAGGAGGAGAAGGGGATGACAGAGGATGAGATGGTTGGATGGCATCACTGACTCGATGGACGTGAGTTTGGATAGACTCCGGTAGTTTGTGATGGAAAGGGAGGCCTGGCGTGCTGCGATTCATGGGGTCGCAAAGATTCAGACACGACTGAGCGACTTAACTCACTGACTGGCTAATCTTTTGAGTCTTGACTTCTATGATTAGTGTAATGCTTTCAAGACTGATTTATGTTGTAGCATGTATCAGTGTTTTATTTCTTATTATGGATCATTAATGGTAAAGCACCTATCTGCAATGTGGGAGATCTGGGTTCAATCCGTGGGTTGGGAAGATCCCCTGGAGAAGGAAATAGCACCACAATCGAGTACCCTTGCCTGGAAAATCCCATGGATGGA
Source organism: Muntiacus reevesi (assembly GCF_963930625.1). Taxonomy (NCBI): domain Eukaryota; kingdom Metazoa; phylum Chordata; class Mammalia; order Artiodactyla; family Cervidae; genus Muntiacus; species Muntiacus reevesi. The sequence continues at coordinate 3,082,245 of NC_089256.1, read as the reverse complement.
GGAGCCTGGTGGTCTACAGTTCACACACATGCGTGTGTGTGTGTGTGTGTGTGTGTGTGTGGTTTTATATATAAAGCCATTCTATAACAGACTCTGTAAACTATATTTCTCCTATCACTTGGGCAAATCAGAATTTGCCAGCTAAATCTTGCCATCTGCACCTATAAGGATAAGTCACCAGCCATCATAATCACTAAATTTCAGCAAAACCTGAAAGGAGTTCAGGATGGAGATCAGGAATGAGGCCCTCTGTGAGAAAAGCTGGTACATTTTCTCATATCTAGAAAAGCACTAAAATCATTAATGGAAACATCTGCTCCTAATGACTAGCAATAACCTTCATGAGACTAGCAGCAATATTCTGCCAAAAATGTGCACATGACTGCATGTACTCCTCCAAAATGATGTATATATATGCTGACCTTCCTACCAACTCTTTGGAGCAGTTCCTCAGAGAGACAGATCTGAGATGCTATCTTTCAGGCTATAGTCCTCATTTTGCCCCAAACAGAACTTAAATCACAACTCTCACATTGTGTTTTTATTTTTCAGTCAACAAATTATTGAAAAGATGACTGGAGATTATTCCCATTCAGCAATGTAAAAAGTATACCTGACCTTTGGAAAGTGACTAAAAATTCTTCCTATATGACCCATCAGTACTGCAGACTATCTCTGAACTTGTCAAACACTGATAGCACCTTGGGACATAGATCCCTCAATTGCATTTCAAAATGCCATTTTATTTATAGCTTTATTTCCTGGTATACATTGGCTCACAAAACATGTCTTCAGGCCATTGGAGTTCTATCTTCCCAATTTTGTTAACAACTATTCTACTTTTAGAATTAGAAGTTACACATTATTTCTACATTTTGTTTTTATGTCTACACAGTATTAAAAGCCATAACAATAACTTCTAGTTCTGTCACTGTCAATATAATCCGACTTCAAATAGCACAGAGCAATGAAAATAGTACAAGTGAAAGAGAAAGGACACCCATACTCACCAGTTTTTACAAGCTTGAACAAGTTAATCAACACTTTAACCCACAGTTTCTTCATTTGAGTGACTAGAAAATAATGAAATCTATTTCAAGGTAACAGTGGTGGCTCAGTGGTAAAGAATCTGCCTGCCAATGCAGGAGAGGTAGAAGATGCAGGTTTGATCCCTAGGTCAGGAAGATCCCGTAGAGAAGAGAATAGCAATCCACTCCAGCATTCTTACTTGGAAAATTCTATAGACAGAGGAGGCTGGTGGGCTACAGTCCATGGGGTCGCAAAGAGTTAGACATAACTGAGCCACAGGAGAGAACAGAGTCTTCAAAAGAATAACTTGTGTAAGGTACTTAATAGATTGTCTTTCACATGAATAGTGCTAACAAAATATAAATTACTTCCTTCCAATATTTTCTGATCTCTCTTACACATTATCCCAAGTTCATAGATAGCGAAAATAGACCTCAATGGGACAAGAAATATTTAGAATCACATTTCAGGTTAGGTTAGGTTATGCTATTGTAACAAATGACACAAAAATCCCAAAGTTAAAAATAATGATTATTTCTATATCTTATCGCACATTCAGCACAGGTCTACAGAGGACTTTTTGTTTACTGTGAACGTCTAATATTGATAACAAGTGTAATCTTATCATGTGTTCAGAAGGAAGGGAGGTCTTAAATATCTGCAGCAGCTCTAAAGACTACTACAGGATCCCTCATGGCCTATATTTCAACTTTCTTGAAAGTGAAGGAGCTCAGAATGAGTCTCCCAAAGTGTATGGCTTAAGTATGTAGATTATTTTAAGCTAAAGACAGTCAAGGCCCAGGAAAAACGTTTTATCTCTCCCTTTACTACCTAAGGGTCTTCCCATGTGGTGCAGAGATCAAGAATCCACCTGTCAATGCAGAATACGCAAGAGACACAGGTTCCATCCCTGGGTTGGGAAGGTCCCCTGGATTAGGAAATGGCAACCTAATCCAGTATTCTTGCTTGAAAAATCCCATGGAAAGAAGACCCTGGTGGGCTACAGTCCACAGGAATTACCTGGTGACTCAGATGGTAAAAAATTCACCTGCAATTCAGGAGACCCAGGTTGGATTACTGGGTCTGGAATATCCCCTGGAGGATTGCATGGCAACTCTCCAGTATTCTTGCCTGGAGAATCCATGGACAGAGGAGCCTGGCAGGCTACAGTCCATGGGGTTGCAAAGAGTTGGATATGACTGAGCAACTAACACACACACTTATTACCTAAAAGAATTAAGAGAGGGAACCTGGCTCAGAGAAAGAGAGTTATTATCAGAAACACCTTTTATCAGAATGATCTATCTGTGTGGCAAGGAAAACATCTAATCACCATTGTTTCATTGTCCTAGACTTTCCCACCCCCTCTTTGATGACCACGCCCATTCTCTAACTCAGGATGGCCTAGAAGCCTCAACTGCTCAAATTGCCCTTTAGTCTCAGATCTCTGGTGCTCCCATACATCCAACATTAAAATTGGCTTTTTCATGTTACTCTGTTTTATGTCAATTTAATTATTAGATTAGCCAATGGACCATGATAGGTAAAGGAAACAACATTTCCACCCCTGCAGAAGTATTCAGAAGCATTCCGTAACATAGCCACAAGTATGCCCAAAATGGAAGAGACCAAACAACACCACCAAATGTTGGACAGAGTTTGAAACAACAAGAATTCTCATACTTTGTGCTGGTGAGAGCATATAAATGGCACAACCAGTTTGGAAAGTTGTTTGGCAATTGATTAAAAAGCTGAGTACACACCTAGCTTTTGACCCTGTAATTCCAATCCAAGAGAATTGAAAGCATATGTCCACAAACAGTCTTTTACAATGTCCAATCAAATTTATTCATAATAACCAAAATCAGCCAGATATCCATCAACAGGGGAATGGATAAACAAACTGTTAGATTCATACAGTGAATGCTATAAAAAGAAACAAATAAAAAGAATACAAACAATAAAAAGAATAATAAAATAATAAAAAGAAACAAACCTCTGATACATACAGCAACATGGATGGATATCAGAATATTGTGCTGAGTGGATAAAGTCAGAAAAAAAAAATTTCTGTAGGTTCCATGTGTGTACAATCCTAGAATTAGCAAAGCTAATTTATAACTTATATAACATAATAGTGTTGATACAAATCAAATCACTACATACTTCCAGCTTCAAGGGTGGGAGAAACTGACTAGAAAAGTGTACAAAGGAACTTTTTTGGTTGATGGAAATGTTCTGTGTTTTGCGTAAAGGTGTATACATTTGTCAAAACAAATTGAACCATTGACGTAATATTTGAGTACTTTATAATAGCTTGACTTTTTGAAAATTCAAAAGTATTCAGAGGACAGTTCAATCATACAATTTTATTTATTTATTTTTTTATCAGTCAAAGTTTATTTGAATAAATTTTTTACCTACTTTGCTTTGTCGCTGAGGGAAACATAATTTTTTATTCTCTTCTTTTGTCATAACAGTAGTATAGACTCTTTAGAATATACAATGTTGTTAAGTGCATATGAAATATGTAGCTCTATGTAGCTCTTTTTATTTTGTTGTTGTAGTTGTTTTTGTTTTTGTTTTTAATATAAATTATTTATTTATTTGACTTTATAACATTGTATTGGTTTTGCCATACATTGACTTGAATCCGCCATGGGTGTACATGTGTTCCCCATCCTGAACCCCCCTCCCACCTCCCTCCCCATCCCATCCCTCTGGGTCATCCCAGTGCGCCAGCCCCGAGCATCCTGTGTCAGGCATCAAACCTGGACTGGCGATTCGTTTCACATATGATAATTTACATGTTTCAATGCCATTCTCCCATATCATCCCACCCTTGCCCTCTCCCACAGAGTCCAAAAGACTGTTCAATACATCTGTGTCTCTCTTGCTGTCCAGTAAGACAATTTTAAGTGAAATTTTATTTGAAAAATCTAATACTATTCATTAGCTATTTTAGGGCATTCAATTTTACTCAGATTTTTAATTTTTTTTTTAGTTTATTTTTTAAAAAATTTGTATTGTGTTCTGTTGGTTTCTTCCATACAGCAACACAAAGCAGCCATAATTATACATACATATGTCCCTTTCTAGTCTTCCTCCCCTCCTCCCCATCCCATCCCTCCAGGCCACCACAAAGTGCCAGACCAAGCTTCCTGTGCTACACAGCAACTTCTCATCAGCTATCCATCTTACACCTGATAGTGTTGATGCTACTTTCTCCACTCATCCTACTCTCTCCCTCCCTCACTGTGGCCACAAGTCCATTCTCTACATCTGCCTCTCCTTTCCTTCCTTGAAAATAGGTTCCTCAGAATCATTTTTCTAGATTCCATATATATGTATTAATAGACTATATTTGTCTTTCTCTTTCTGACTTCACTATGTATAATCTACATAGGGATGAAATGGCACTTTAATGAGCTGAAAATTAGTAAAAACATTACTCAGATAATATTCCAAGGCAGTAAAATTCAACACATTTTTGACTACTTTGGATGTCTTTTCAACTTTTTTTAAATAAGGAAACTATATTGAAGGAAAAACAATAAATCACCTCGATGCTAACATCTAGTGGAGAATTTTCATCTTTTATTTCACCAGTTAGACACTTAATTATTTGCTAACATCACTTAGAATAACACTGGAGCTTTGAAGACAGACAGAAATACCATCTAACTAGCCATTGAGAAGATACCTAATTACTCTCAACTTTTTTCTTACTTGATGTTTAGCAAGCATCTAAATTAACACCAGGCACATGATATCAACCTAATAAATGTCAATTTTATTCTTGCATCTAAAGTACCATAACAAATATGCTTTCATTCTCCTCATCCTCCTTTTCTTTTTTCTCTTTTGCTCAATCTTTTCTTTTTTCCTTTTCCCCTTTCTCTTTCCCTTCTCATTTTCTTGCTTCTTCTTCCTCCTTCATTTTCTTGACCCTTTTGTAATATATGCCCCTGACCAGCAGGGAGACAATGAGAGAAATGCTTATGTTTGGGATATTTTAAATCTGTCTTTTCTAGTTATCTTCAGATCTGTTACCCAATGCATTTTAGGATTAAAAAATAACAAAAGTGAAAATAAAGAAAACACTTTCTGTTGCATAAATCAATTCAAAATAAATTTTAAACTTACAAATTTAAGTTTAGAAGATTTTTAGTCAGAGTTTCAGTCTTCTATAAATATGCATGAATTCCAGATATTAACTTGACTGGGAGAAGAACAAGTAAAGAATCTCTGGGAAGCTGTACACACCACTATTGGGAAATCTTGGCCACTTCAACCCCTCAAATCTAATCTGACAAATTGCATGTTCTCATTTTTCCAGAGCAAATGGGAAATTGAGTCCATAAGTACCTGCCATGACATTATTTTTTCCAGTGTTTTTTCCAAGTTCTTTGATCTGAAGAAAATTATAACAGAACTTAACAATAATATATATATATATATATATATATATATATATATATATATATATATATATATATATACACACACATACCTCAGTTCGAGTTGAATTTTTGTTTGTTTTTCTGATGTTGCCTCATGATGAAAGTCAGATTAGATTTTGGGGAGAAATTTGGCAGTAGAAATGCTCTCTTTTTATGATTCTATTAATCTTGTACATGATTTTGAATGCTTTTATTATTAGAGCTGTTAACTGATTTCTTAAGTAAGAGGGATCCTGCCAGGTGTTTTGTTGTTGTTCTTACCACCTGGTGGCTCTTTTACCCTTTGTCACTAATAAGCATTTTGTGAGGAAATATTTTAAGATGTAAATATTCTGTTCCTCATCAAACTTTCACCCATAGTTTTAGTATCCATTGATAGTTCTTAGTTGAATTAATTATTTTTAGCATTGCTGTTTAATTGTGAGTTCATCTACTTCTATTATTTGTACCTATATCCATTAGTTGACATTCTATGAAGGAAAAACTTCCCCTTCTTTATTTATTTATATATAGTACGAAGGCATGGATTCATACTTTGTTCCATTGGTTATAACCCATTATTATCAATCTTGTCCCCAAATTGTCCTAAATTTGGTCAGCAGCAAAGTTTTGAAGTTGACTCCTATGTGTTTCTAATGTAATCCCATTATTCTTTGAGAATTCCTTACTTTCTGGCACAAAATAATGTTCCAGGCTCATCTTGTGCTTTCCATTCTCTAGCCCCAGAAACAGCCATTTATTTCCTCAAGGAGTTCCAGTTTCTTTAATGAATAATGTTTGATAGAAACCAACATCTGGGTGATAGCTATGCCCATTATTATCAAGGAGTTATCCCCAGATAGAGCTGGGGAGCATGTATTGTTTATATGCATACTTTTATAAAAATATTCACTTCCACATTGAAAACCATCACATCTACCATTTGTCCCCCAACCTACAGGTCTTAAACAATGTTCTCATTTTCCATATCTGTAACTTCCATTTCTGACATGGTTTTCATTATCCTTTATTTTTGGCTTAATTCCCCTCATGCACAACAAACGTCCCAGTGTTACTACTGCCCTTCAACCCCGGTGACTCTTCTCCTTCCCTCAGATTCTAAGGTCTCATTCTGAGCCCCCGCAACAACCACTGCCCTCTTCTTCCACTTCTCTTCTCACTCTGCCCTGGCTCCTACATCCTGCCACCACCAAGGCCGCCAGCACCCACAGGGTACCCTCGTCCCCCTGCTCGGGTTCCACCACCATGTTCTGACAAGGTGACACTCTCTTTTAAAAGCCAAATCTAAGGGAATCCAAAGGACTTCCATTAGTCCTGGTCCTCCAAGAAGCAGATGCCAAGACTGGATTAATGTAAAAGGATTTTGTCCAAGGAAATATCTCTGTGAAAGAAAATAGGGAGGTAGCCAGACAAGTGTGGAGGAGCCCTCAGATACAAACAAGTCTGACTCCAAATAAAAAGAAAAAGATGAAAATGGTTGGATGGAAGTGTCTAGGGAAATTCTGGCTAATCCGTCAAGGGGTCCTCCACCCAGAGCAGACTATCAGAACAGTTTTGTGACTCCCAGAAATCTCTGTGCTTCAGCATCCCTCTCTGCCATGCCCCATCACTGGGTGCAAAGAGCCCATGTGAAGTGTGTTGTTTAGCTGTTCAGTCATGCCTGACTCTTTGCAACCCCATAGACTGCAACCCACCAGTCTCCTCTGTCCATGGGTTTTCCCAGGCAGGAATACTAGAGTGGGTTGCCATTTCCTTCTCCAGGGGATCTTCCCAACCCAGGGATTGAACCCACATCTCCTATGTGTCTCCTGTGTCACCTGAATTGGCAGGTGGATTCTTTACTGCTGAGCCATCAGGGTAGCAGAGTGGGAAGTGTGGGATAAGCACAAAGGCAAGGATGAGTTTCTGAGGCCAGAAGCTGGAGGCAATCACCAACCACACTCCCTGTGGTTACAGAAGCATGATCTAAATTCTCATGTAGACTACTTAGATCATTTTCCCCTTTAAAACACAAGTTATATCCACACACACACACACACACACAAAAAAAAAAACTCTTCTCCTCTATTGAGTGTATCCATGAGAAGACATGATTTACCAAACCACTGGGCCCTTATTTTTTCTACACAACTCAGAAACAAAGACAGTACTACATAAGTTAAACTCTTTTTAATATAAAGTGTTTTTTTTGCAAATGTGTCCTTTAGGAACTTTCTGAAGAAGAGTTTGTATTGCAGACGTAGTCTTCAGTTATCAAATCACTGGACCTCATGGATGGTATTATAAGACAATGCTGAACATACTAAATGAATACTTTTTTTGGCAAATATATTCCTTAATAGTAGCTTAGGAAGCTGACAAAGGTGATAAGGAATGTGGGAAGTCCATAGATTGGAGCGGGGGATAGGGAGTAGTGGAAGCCATGGGGATTGAGTGGAGGGATGCTCTGGAGTAAGGAAAAAATAGTATTCCAGAAATTTAATGTTGTATTTTTTTTTAATGTTGTGTTAAAATTTCTCAAACAAAGACTAAGCAGACAGTTTACATCTTGGAATATGCAAACTAAAAAGGAGGGTGTCATGGCAATGAAGAGCAGCTTTATATTACACAGTTTTATTGAACATAAACTTGAGCGTTTGAGCTTTAATTCACGGCATTTCCTACTTAACTGAAAATTATTTTTGCATTTAATCTTCATGCTTTAACATCAATTTGGGTGGAGGCCATATGTTCAACTTTTAAGCTCAGCTTAAATTTGACATAATTCTGTCACAAACACACAAACAGTTTACACAAGAAAGACAGCAAGAAATCATAGATTAAGATGTAAAACTAGACAGCCACAGTAAACAGATAAAGATATTTTTAAAAATAAATACTTGTAATAATTTTTCTAATGAACGTTTTGAAATCCAATTTTCACAAACATCCCTGAAATTTAGAATGTGCCTTAAAAAGTAGCATTAATTCACAAGAGGACAGAATTTGAAAAGAAAACCAAGACCTAAATACAGTAGTATGATAAAGAAAGAAAACTATTTTTAAAAATATTTATGGTTTGCAATCATTCAACATTTTACACAGGTTTATAGAATGCCTACTATGTGGCAGATACTGTCTTGACATACTCAAGATGTTGTTCAAATTGAAATTATCCAGTCACATATATTTATTGAGCACTTAAAACTGGGCTAATTCAAACTGAGGCTGTGTTATACATGCAAAATACACACCAGACTTCTAAGACTTTGGATGAAAAAAAAAAAGAAGCAAAACATCTCATTAGTAATTTTACACTGATTCTAGTCAAAATGGTACTACTTTGGATATGTTGAATTGAATAAAATATTTTATTAATATTAATTTAATTCACTTTTTCTTACTTTTCTAAAGTAAATACTAGATAATTTTAATTACATATGTAAATTCCATTATACTTCTATTGGAAAAAATGTGATACCCAATACTATAGTAGATATTCACCATGTTTGCTAAATAAATCTGTCTTTCCATCCTTTGTGATGCCTGATAGGAAGGCATTACCTCATACACCCTTTGAAGTTGAGTGGCCAAGAGAGGCTTCCATTATCTGAAGAATTATGAGGAGAAGAAAGTGTCACTTCCCAGAAAATGCTTTAAGAACCAGTGTGTATTTTACTTTCCAGCTGCCATTACCACAGAAACAGATGATGTTGTAAAGCATCTTCTGTCTTCCTGGCTGCCCCACTGCTGGCATGTAGCTTGAGTCAGATACAAACTTTTTATGCTTTAAGCCATTAAAGTTTGGGGTTGTAGCATAACTTGAAGTCCAGTATTTCCCAGTCTGCAGCATACATCAGAATCACCTAGAGATTTTGGTAAGACACAGACCACATGTCTGACAAGTTCCCAGATGATACTGATGCTGCTGGTCTGGGGATCACATTTTTGAAAATCACTGGCCCTGACAGGTAGGTGCTATGAATAGAAAAGAAAAAAAAGAAAAGAGTGCTATGAAACTTGGGCTTGACTAACAATTTAAAGAACCCCTACAGAATTACTGATAACAATTCCAATATTATTTCTTATCCAAATATACTAATATTCCCTTGGTATCTCTAATTTTCTTGAAGAGATCTCCAGTCTTTCCCATTCAATTGTTTTTCTCTATTTCTTTGCACTTATCACTGAGGAAGGGTTTCTTATCTCTCCTTGCTCTTTTTTGGAACTCTGCATTCAAATAGGAATATCTTTCCTTTTCTCCTTTGCTTTTTGCTTCTCTTCTTTTCACAGGTATTTGTAAGGCCTCCTCAGACAGCCATTTTGCTTTTTTGCATTGCTTTTTCTTGGGATGGGCTTGCTCCCTGTATCCTGTACAGTGTCATGAACCTCTGTCCATTGTTCATCAGGCACTCTATCAGCTCTGGTCCCTTAAATCTATTTCTCACCTCCACTGTATAATCATTAGGGATTTGATTTAGGTCATACCTGAATGGTCTAGTGGTTTTCCCTACTTTCTTCCATTTAAGTTTGAATTTGGCAATAAGGAGTTCATGATCCAAACCACAGTCAGCCCTTGGTCTTGTTTTTGCTGGCTGGATAGAGATTTCCCATCTTTGGCTGCAAAGAATGTAATCAATCTGATTTTGGTGTTGACCATCTGGTGATGTCCATGTGTAGAGTCTTCACTTGTGTTGTTGGAGAGGGTTTTTGCTATAACCAGTGTGTTCTCTTGGAAAAACTCTATGAGCCTTTGCCCTGCTTCATTCTGTACTCCAAGGCCAAATTTACCTGTTATTCCAGGTGTTTCTTGACTTCCTACTTTTGCATTCCAGTCCCCTATAATGAAGAGGACATCTTTTTTGGGTGTTAGTTCTAGAAGGTCTTGTAGGTCTTCATACAACCCTTCAACTTCAGCTTCTTCAGCGTTACTGGTTGGGGCATAGACTTGGATTACTGTGATATTGAATGGTTTGCCTTGGATACGAACAGAGATCATTCTGTCATTTCTGAGGCTGCATCCAAGTACTGCATTTCAGACTCTTTTGGTGACTATGATGGCTACTCCATTTCTTCTAAGGGATTCCTGCCCACAGTAGTAGATATCATGGTTATCTGAGTTGAATTCACCCATTTCAGTCCATTTCAGTTCACTGATTTCTAAAATGTTGACATTCACTCTTGCCATCTCCTGTTTGACCACTTCCAATGTGCCTTGATTCATGGACCTAACATCCCAGGTTCCTATGCAATATTGCTCTTTACAGCATCAGACCTTACTTCCATCACCAGTCACATCCACAATTGGATGTTGTTTTTGCTTTGGCTCCATCCCTTCATTCTTTTTGGAGTTGGTTCTCCACTGATCTCCAGTAGCATACTGGCATCTACCTACCTGGGGCATTCATCTTTCAGTATCCTATCTTTTTGCCTTTCTGTACTGTTCATGGGGTTCTCAAGGCAAGAATACTGAAGTGGTTTGCCATTACCTTCTCCAGTGGACCACATTTTGTCAGAACTCTCCACCATGGCTATCTTGGGTGGCCCTACATGGCATGGCTCATACTTTCACTGAGTAATACAAGGCTGTGGTCCATGTCATTGGATTGGTTAGTTTTCTGTGATTGTGGTTTTCAGGCAGTCTGCCCTCTGGTAGGACTTCCCTGGTGACTCAGATGGTAAAGCATCTACCTACAATGCGGGAGACCTGGGCTCAATCCCTGGGCTGGGAATATCTCCTGGAGAAGGAAATGGCAACCGACTCCAGTATTCTTGCCTGGAAAATCCCATGAACGGAGAAGCTTGGTAGGCTACAGTACATGGGGTCGCAAAGAGTTGGACACGACTGAGGGACTTCACTATGATATCCCTCTAATAGAGAAGGATAAGAGGCTTATGGAAGCTTCCTGATGCAATAGACTGACTGAGAGGGAAACTGGGTTTTGTTCTGATAGGTAGGGCCAAGCTCAAGTAAATTTTTAATCCAATTTTCTGTTGATGGATGGAGCTGTGTTCTTTCCCTGCTATTTACCTGGTGGAGGTAATGAAGATAATGGTGACATCCCTCAAAAGATCCCATGCATGTGCTGCTACACTCAGTGCCCCCAAACCTGCAGCAGGCCACCACCGACCCAGCATCCGCCGGAGACTCCCGGACACCCACAGGCAAGTCTGGGACAGCCTCTTGTGTGATTACTGCTCCTTTCTCCTAGGTCCTAGTGCACAAGGTTCTGTTGTGCCCTTCAAGAATCTATTTTGCCAGTCCTGTGTAAGTTCTGGTGGCTCTACATTGGGGTTAATGGCAACCTCCTCCAAGAGGGCTTATGCCATACCCAAGTCTGCTGCACCCAGAGTCCTGTCCCTGTGGCAGACCACCACCAAACCATACCTCCACAGGAGATGCTCAAACACAGTTCTGTCTTAATCTCTGTGGGGTCCCTGGGTCCTGGTGTGCATGAAGTTTGTTTGAGTCCTTTGAGCATCTCTGGTGGGAATGGGGTTTGATTCTAAACATGAATTCACCCCTTCCACCCTCTAGCTTAGGCTTCTCCTTTGCCCTTGGATGTGGGGTATCCCCTCACAGCCACTCCAGCGCCTATTGTCTTACTGGGATTTCTCTGACCTTGGATGTGGGGTATTTCCTCTCAGACACTCACCACTCCAGTGCCACGCTAGAGATCTCTTCTAGAAAATGAGAGATACCGAGGGAACATTTCATGCAAAATGGGCTCAATAAAGGACAGAAATGGTCGGGACCTACCAGAAGCAGAAGATATTAAGAAGAGGTAGCAAGAATACACAGAAGAACTGGACAAAAAATGATCTTCATGACCCAGATAACCATGATGGTGTGATCACTCATTTAGAGCCAGACATCCTGGAATGTGAAGTCAAGTGAAGCATCACTACATAGGAAGCATCACTACGAACAAAGCTAGTGGAGGTGATGGAATTCCAGTTGAGCTATTTCAAATCCTAAAAGATGATGCTGTGAACGTGCTGCACTCCATATGCCAGCAAATTTGGAAAACTCAGCAGTGGCCACAGGACTCGAAAAAGTCAGTTTTCATTCCAGTCCCTAAGAAAGGCAATGTCAAAGAATGCTCAAACTACCACACAATTGCACTCATCTCACACGCTGGTAAAGTAATGCTCAAAATTCTCCAAGCCAGGCTTCAGCAATATGTGAACCATGAATTTTCAGTTGTTCAAGCTGGATTTAGAAAAGGCAGAGGAAACAGAGATCAAATTGCCAACATTTGCTGGATCACCAAAAAAGCAAGAGTTTCAGAAAAACATCAATTTCTGCTTTATTGACTATGCCAAAGCCTTTGACTGTGTGCATCACAATAAACTGTGGAAAATTCTGAAGGAGATGGGAATACCAGACCACCTGACTTGCCTCTTGAGAAATCTGTATGCAGGTCAGGAAGTAACCGTTAGAACCGGACATGGAACAACAGATTGGTTCCAAACAGGAAAAGGAGTATGTCCAGGCTGTATATTGTCACCCTGCTTATTTAACTTATATGCAGAGTACATCATGAGAAATGCTGGGCTGGATGATGCACAAGCTGGAATCAAGATTGCCAGGAGAAATATAAATAACCTTATATATGCAGATGACACCACCCTTATGGCAGAAAGCAAAGAAGAACTAAAGGGCCTCTTGATGAAAGTGAAAGAGGAGAGTGAAAAAGTTGGCTTAAACCTCAACATTCAGAAAACTAAGGTCATGGCATGTGGTCCCATCACTTCATAGGAAATAGATGGGGAAACAGTGGAAACAGTGTCAGACTTTATTTTTCTGGGCTCCAAAATCACTGCAGATGGTGATTGCAGCCATGAAATTAAAAGACGCTTGCTCTTTGGAAGAAAAGCTATGACCAACCTAGACAGCATATTGAAAAGCAGAGACATCACTTTGTCAACAAAGGTCCGTCTAGTCAAGGCTATGGTTTTTCCAGTTGTCATGTATGGATGTGAGAGTTGGAGTATAAGAACCGCTGAGTGCCAAAGAATTGATGCTTTTGAACTGTGGTGTTGGAGAAGACTCTTGAGAGTCCCTTGGATGACAAAGAGATCCAACAAGTCCTTTCTAAAGGAAATCAGTCCTGAATATTCTTTGGAAGGATTGATGTTTAAACTGAAACTCAAATATTTTGGCCACCTTATGCAAAGAGCTGACTCATTTGAAAAGACCCTAATGCTGGGAAATATTGAAAGAGAAGGTGATGACAGAGGAGGAGATGGTTGGATGGCATCTCGGGCTCAATGGACATGAGTTTGAGTAAGCTCCAGTAGTTGATGCTGAACAGGGAGCCCTGGCGTGCTGCAGTCCGTGGGTTTGCAAAGAGTTGGACATGACTGAGCGACTGGACTGAAACATACTAATGAGATTAATGCCAGTACAGCACACCAATGTTATAAGAAATTAAAATTATGAATTTTAAAAATTACAATGTACTTTTACTTACTCTATTTTACTCAAGTACTGTCTACACAATATATTTATTTATATATGTGTGTTTGTGTGTATTATATATATATATTTGTCTGCCTCAGGTCTTAGTTACAGCACATAGGTTATTTCTTTGTGGTGCACGGGCTTCTCTCTAGTTATGTCCGCAGGCTCCAGAGTGTGTGGGCTCTGTAGTTTGAAGCATGCAGGCTCTCTGGTTGAGGTACCCAGTCTCATAGGTGTGGCACACATGCTTAGTTGCTGCTCGGCATATGGGATCATAGTTCCCTGACCAGGGATCTAACCCACATTCCCTGCATTGGAAGTCAGATTCTCAACCACTGAACCACTAGGGAAGTCCTGATACTTTCTATTTATCACTTTCCTTTGCCTAACCATTAGAAAATACAAGGGGATAAGCTGTATACTAGTCACAAAATTTGGCTTCTAAAAAGATGTTGTGTTAGGTGGTTTCTGATAAACTAAAACTTATTCATTTACTAATGACAGCCAAAAAAAAAAAAATTAACACTATTTAACTTGTAAAAGTGTTAGTCCTTCAGTCTGTCAGATTCTTTGTGACCCCACAGACTCCTCTGGGCTAACTCCTCTGTCCAAGGAATTCTCCAGGCAAGAATACTAGAGTGGGTTGCCATTCCCTTCTCCAGGGGATCTTCCTGACCCAGGGATCAAACCCCAGTCTCCTGAATTGCAGGAAGATTCTTTACTGTCTGAGCCGCCAGGGAAGCCCAACTTGTATTGATACAAATTTTAATTAAAAATTAACCTGGAATCTATAGAAGCTATTCTGAATGTCCACAGGGGATAATGACATACTCCCTAGCTCTTTTCAAGATGGAAAATGGAAATAAAGATCCTCAAGAATATCCACTGATTATAATTGAGTATCATGAAAAAAACATAAAGGAGGCACAGACACAGAAACTCAATATGCAGATGTCTTATGCTCCTTCACTTGGGGACAGAATCAAAAGCCATTTCTCCAACAAGTCCAACAGAAAATAATTGACCTCATACAAATAAAATGTAACAAAAAAACTGATTGTACACCCTGTGCCCATATCTTATTTCTAATACAATTTTCCAATTTCTTCTTGGAGACACAACAAAGTGAGTTCACAGAATCCTGAAGTCCCAGAAATAAGAAAGTACACAAAAGACAAAACAATGGTGGCAATATATCCAAAGAACACAGATACCAAATGGTCAAAATTGGAACAAATAGAACAACAATAACAAATAACATAATATTGCATTGTAGCTCAAAGTATAAAATATTAATAAATATCCAGGAGTCCATATGAGATAAATGATTGAATACATAAAATCTCCCCTACAGAAAAATTTCTAATTATGTAGATATTTAACCTCCAGGAGGTAAAGTTCCATTCCTCACCCTTTAATTTTCACAATGCTTAGGGATCTGTTTCTAAATAGCAGAGTTTGGAAAGCAGAGTGGGGCAACATGTTATTTCATAGTGGGGAAGCCTGCTTTTTTCTCAGATGATCAAGGTCAACATCACTGGCGACAGTTCATGTGGATAAAATGTACTCTTAATATATAATGTTGAGAGTGACACTTCACCTCCCCCAAAACCATAACCCACCTAACCTGAAAAAACTATCAGACAAACCCAAATATCAGACATTCTACAAAACACCTGACCAGTACCCCTCAAAACTGTCAAGGTCATAAAAAGCAAAGAAAGTCTGAGAAATCTGCCACAACCCAGAGGAACCTAAAGAAACATAAGGACAAATGTAATTTGCTCTTCTGGGAATGGACAAAGAACATTAGAGAAAACTAATAAAATCCAAATAAAATATGGAATTTAATTTTTAATAATATACCATTATTTATTCATCTGCAATAGTAATATATTAACAATAGGGAAAACTGTATATGGTGTATGTGGGAACTCTCTACATCATCTTTGAAACTTTCCAGGAAATTAAAAACTATTTTAAAATAAACATTAGTTTAGATATAAAAGTAGATTATAGCCATTTAAAAAATATCCTTATCTTTTAATTATGAGATAGCTGAGCCAATATTCAGTCTTTCATTTTCTAAATTTCCTCCTAGAAACTTTTCCTGGCTAGCTATCTCAGAGGACAACTGCATTAACCCAAAGATTTCCTCATGAAGAAGGTATATGAGCTTCACTCTGGTGAAATTTTCTGCTGTTCACAATGATATCAGTAGCTGTTTCAATTAGCCTTGAAAAGTCACTGAATTTCTGAGTTATTAGAAATTAGACTAAAATTAGTAAAATTACAACAGATAAAATTATGTTTTATTACTCTCGCTCCTTCCATAGGGCTGATCCATTCAGCTTTGAGTGGTTCTGGATTCAATCACATCTGAACAAGAAATGTATTGATTTCTTTCTAGAGGAAAGAGCTTCAGTCGATGTCTCTGGGAATAAATTACATGATGGAACTGATTCCACTCAAAGTCATTATTAACTGATTTGTATAAACATCTATGCAGTGTGGAGGCCAGAAGAGGAAATTATTTTATGTTATGTAGTGAAGATTTTACACATATCTCTTCATCTCTAGTTGTTCTCATGTAACCAAATTCAAATTTCAATCTAATAACCTTAAAATGAAGTTCTCATAATCTTTCATTTTTCTTCTGTCTTCTTTCTCTCTCTCTGCTTCTCCTAAATTTTGATCCATTTCCCCCATATTTCTCCATGCCTTACAAAGATACCTGAGGATGGGAGTTTTTTAAGGAAGTCTGTGTGCCCACTGCTGGGTGGGATGGGATGGTAGATGAAAATTAACCTTTCAGCCCAATGAGATGCAGGACAAGCTCAGTGACAGCACTACCTCCCCTATGTGTTCACACAGCTGCAGAGTCATTAAAATGACCTATAGGCTTTATGTGGCACATATTCAATTAAAATTCTTTATTAATGGGGTGAGGATGAACAGGAAATGGGGAAATTACTGAACAAATTGCTACAATCCATCCCATTCTCCTTCCCTTTTCCTTCACTGATTAGTTTCTTTCTTTTTTCTTTCTTTCTTTTCTCATTTTCTTCCTGTAAAATCTATATCCTTTACTTTTTGTTTTAATCTGCATTTATTTTTGTTTTCATTATCATGCATGCATGTGCACACACACGCATACACACATACACAAGGGTGCACCAATGTTGACCCTCCCTGAAGGGTTTCTTTGCCATGAGAAACTACTCTTTGCAATTTCTTGAAATTCAATACTAGTTTTTATAGAGAGTTCTAAATTTCATAGAATGGATAAAAGTATGCCCTATTTGGGGTAAACATTCAGTATTTGACTAGAATTTCACAAGAATTACTGTTATGTAAGTTATGGTGCTCCTTACTTCTAGATAAGAACTAGATAAGAACTTTTTTAAATTAAAAAAGTCAAATAGATCTCTCTGCATATATGCTGATGAAAATCATTTAGAAACTTGCATGGGGTTTAAATTTTTATATTATCTTAAATGGGAAGTCAGAGATCTTTCTTAAAGTAAATAACTAGAGAGAAAAATACACCTACTGATAAAGTTGAAGTGAATTATCCAGACAGTAGTTCAGACCCAAACTATTCTTCCTCAGTGTAAACAGACAGAATAAATCTCCCAAAGATATTACTCAGAGCTAAACTATGGACCAAAGATGTGTGCCAGTGGTTTCTGCATTTGACTGCATACATACCTGCCTTTTAACATTGAGTAATTATTTTTTTGGTCATCCATTATTTATTTTTACAAATGCATCACTTTCACATATCAGTGCTATTGGATCAGATGTAACAAAAGACACAGAAAATTATCAAGGCACAATTTCCACCCTCTGGGGAATTGTAATCCATTTATCATATTATTAAAATATATATATAAAAAAAAGCTTGTCATCATGAATGTTAAGACATGCAGGTAGATTGAAAAAGTCAGTCTTACAGTGGCGTTCCTCTTTGGCACTTACCTACCCACGTCCACCCACACCTACCCAGAGGCACCATAATAAACAAAGGATACTGAGGAAATATTTTAAATATTGCCTAACATTCATATATTCTCCCTTTACTCTGAAACACCACATGCATCACTACTTCTAATCTTTGATCCACTCTGAGGTTTTTTAAATTAGTTAATTTATTTTCGGCTGCATCAGGTCTTGGTCCTCTGGGCATGTGGTCTCCAGAGCATGTGGGCTCTGTAACTGTGGCACTCATGCACTCTACTTGTGATATGCAGGGTTGGCATGGGAGATCTTAGTTCCCCCTCCAGGGATCAAACCACATTCCCTGCATTGGAAGGCGGATTCTTTACCTCGGGGCCATCAGACCAGACCCCATCCATTCTGCTTTTTACCTTGAAGTAGTGATGAGGAGCTAGTCCCCTAAAGTGTACCTGGCTCTGTCTCTTGGGAAGCCCTGTGACCTTGAACACCTAAAATGTGCTCAATCTATAGCTCAGTTTCCTTATCCAGTAAGTGATGCTAATAATAGAACTTATAGCATTGTTGTGAGGGGTAAATAAATTAATAACAGTATTTGGATAACAGCCTTTGGCACACAGTAAGCTTTTCTAAAATGGTGGCTTTTATTGTTACTTATCCAGTAGTTTGCTACTTCCTTGGACTCAGGAACGAACCCACAGACAAGATGCACCATGCTTCTGCACGGAAATGGAGAGGTAGGTTATCAACAATCAGACTGCTATCACAATGCCCTGGTAAATGGGACATAGAGATACTTAGAGACGACAAGTTGCTTTTTCAATCTAGGAGAGTATGATAAGTTTTCAAAGCCACAAAATTTGTCATTTTCTCACACAAACAATTCCCTTGTGGCTCATCTGGTAAAGAATCTGCCTGCAAAGCAGGAAACCTCAGTTTAATCTCTGGGTTAGGAAGATCCCCTGGAGAAGGGAAAGGCTACCCACTCCAGTGTTCTGGCCTGGAGAATTCCATGAACTGTACAGCCCATGGGGTCTCAAAGAGTCTAACATGACTGAGTGACTTTCACTTTCACTTTTCACACAAACACATAATTACACTTAAATTCTACATACAATACTTGCTTTAAAAATTCAGAATAGACTTGCTTTTATACAGGTTGAAATGGTAGTGTGTGATATTGATTTATGGCTCTTTTTCGGAAAATAATTCTGATACATGACCAAATTTTATAGCTTAAAATTTGGCTGAAATTTAATTTCCTTTTCTTTGTAACTCACTTTAAACATTACATTTGGTTAATTGTTTGCTCCTAGAACTTTATGGTGGCATTTAAAGGGAACCTCAAATTCTGACCCAAAGAAAGATGTCAAAGCAGTTTAGAAATTTGATCTATAAGAATTCTTTTCTCTTCAAGCAGAGCTATCATCAAAAGACCATTAACAAAAATAGTTTTTTAAAAAAAATTCTGTTTGTAAATAATTTAAGCATTTCTAATAACTAAAATAAAGAAAAGCTACACAAGGAGAACACAATCTTCTCCAAAGAGACAGCCATGGTTTGGCTTTGAGTGACAAGAATAATTTACATCAATTTACAAATTAAATATCAGTATGACAAACATGAAACCAGCCAGTATTCAATGTGGGAATATTATTAAATAACTATCATCTTGTAGTATGTTTAAATCAGTTAATTTGTTTCAGTTCATTAATTTTTAAATTAATCCATTCTATATGTTCTTTTGCAAAAAAAAAAAAAAAAAAAAACTGCAAGGATTTTCCTGTAGCTCAACATTGCCCTCCTATGGACTAAAAACCATAAAATAGTATTTCAAATGTGTGTAAAATAAATAAGAAAGTTATACTCCAATGGGACAAGTTTTAAAATAAGCAGTGGACTCTCAGAATTCTGAATAGCAGCACACACAAGTCTCCCTAACATGACCTTATTCTGTTGGAACTTCTCACATGAATCAGTGCTGTGCTGAAGAGAGTTCCTAGATTTAGATCACTCTTTGGTCTTGTGGGTGGGCAACAAGTCCAGACAAATGAATAACGTGAAAAGTCAGTTACTTATTTTACTGAGCCTGGCCAATACTTATAAAAGGCTTTTGTAAAAAATTTTGGAAAATTTTGTAAAAATTTACATACTTTGTGGGTTTCTGGGAGGTATGGAGAGCTTAAAAATAAAGGAAACTTTCCATTAGTTAGGAGAAAGATAAAGTGCTTGTGTATTTTACATTTGAAGCTGCCAGATAGAAATAAGCCTGATTCTGCTAGGAATTCAGCTGGACTCTGGACTTAGCTTGCGTAAGTAAAAGTCAAACAGTTGGGCAGGATAGAAATAACTGTTGAGTCATAGGATGGGATCAAGCTGGATCAGGCAAAAAGAAAATGGGAGGAGGTTGGGAAGATTATTCTTTTTTTTTTTAAATAAAAACCTTTGGAGAATTTCACTCTTCTTTTTTGAAATGACAATATTAAAATTATCTGTGTGTATACACAGATGATGGTCAAAAAGAGTAAATGGCTCAGTAGCAGTCACTTTCATACAATGTGCATGCAAATAATATTATTTAATCATTGTGAAATAATTATGAGTAAGTTGAGGGTAGATTGTTTTAAACTCTATAAGCCTCAATTTCCTCATTTGTAAAATAGTGCTGTTGTTCCTATTTTGCAAGTTCAAGAATATAGATAAGAAATACAGTGATTAAAGTCCCTTACTTAACAAATATTTTGGTACAGAGAGGAAGCTTTATGAAAGGTGACTGATTTATAAATAATAACTATAATTATCACTTTAGATCTTTGAATCTGTCATATCCTTTCACACATATTGTTAAATTTCATCATATTAAATATAGTACCATTATTAGAGTTACTGCTCAGTGTCATGGCTTCCCTAGAGCTTTTTAGAGTAGAGAACAAAAAGACCAGTCTAGTTGGAGAAATTTTCAGAAACTCAATGAGAACAAGCAACAAATTCATCATTTCAAGACACACTCACAGGAGCATAAAATTTCACTGAGTCTTTATTGTAAAAACACCTAGCCATGATTGAACATTTCAATTGCCCTGGACTTGAGTCCCTTCTAATCAACATAAATAAAATCTTGCATTTCAAAAAAAAGTGGTGGGAGTCATTTGTAAGAAAAGCTGGAGAAATGAGCACAAGACCTTCATCTCTAGGTCAAAGTCTTCGTCCTTGAGAGTTTTTTCTAAAAATTTTATCTTTTTTCTGTGGGTTCTGGGTGTGCCTCAGAACCTGGGTGTGCCTCACTCTACATAGCCTTGTGCATGTGTGTGTGCTAAATCGCTTCAGTCACGTCCAACTCTATGCGGCACTATGGACTATATAGCCTGCCCAGTTCCTCTGTCCGTGGGATTCTCCAGGCAAGAATACTGGAGTGGGTTGCCATGCCCTCCTCTGGGGGATCCTCCCAACTCAGGGACCAAACCTGTTTCTCTTACATTTCCTGCACTGGCAGGATGGTTCTTTATCACTACCACCACCTGGGAAACCCTGTGCATAGCTTTCTTTGGGTTTAACTAGTGCCGATCAACTTGGCCTCAAAGATACCATGTATGCCAATTTTGTCCTCTTCAATATCCAACTTGTTTCAGTAAGCCAAACATGACCTGCAAGAAAAGATGGGGAAGGTAAAGATTCCAATATTTTAATTATGTTTCAGTCACAGAGAGGAGCCAAGCAAGTCTTCGGAGGTAACAGAGAATGTTACCTACAACACTCACTTAAGAAATGGAGCTGTAGGATTTCCCTGGTGGTCCAGTGGTTAGGAATATGCCTGCCACTGGAAACAAGATGGCAGAGGAATAGATACACATGGAGTATATCTCTTTTCATGGATACATTAGGAATACAACTTCAGACACAGAAGCGCTTGCAGAGCATCAGCTGAGAGTGGGCAGAAGGACCTGACCACCAGAAGAGAATATATAGAACCATGCAAAACTCAGTAGGATGAAGGAACTAGGGGGGGAAACAGGAGGATTAGTAGGTCTGGGCCTGCCCTTGTTGGGTGGGGGAACTGAAGCAGGGGTCTGATCCACACATTGGGGCAACTGTCTGGGTCCGAAGAGAAACATTTGAGGCTGAGTGAAGCAGCTGATCTGTGACAGCCTAAATGGAATGAGAATCAGACAGTCCTTGTCATATCCAGGGACAGGGGCGCAGGTCCCCTAAATGGCACAGCAGCTGGGAGCTGGAATGTAGGGACTGTGGAGCAATCCCAGGGCGAGGGATGCTGTTGACTGCTGGGAGACAGACCAAAGGTATGTGAGGGAGGAGAATGTGGAGGGAAATGCCTGTGGAGGAAAGCCAGGCAGTCACGGAAGCAAGGCAATACTGCTGAGTTATGCCTAGGGGGTGGAGCCATCACCATAGCTGTCTCTTCCCACATGTCAGCACAGGCAGCAGAGAGAGCCTGGCCCATGAAGCGCCTGATGAGTGGATCAACAGAGTCGTACCCTACCCAGGGTGCTCCTTTAGGTGCCTTACAAATGGAACAACAGAGTAGGACCCTAGCCAGGGGGGCCAATTTATGTGCCTGATGCACCAAACAACAGAGAAGGACCTAAGAAAGGAGCCCTCTAAGTGTCTGAACAGGTGGAGCAATGGAGAAAGACTAGCCAAAGAGGCCTTCTGATCACCACCTGCCAGAGGCTGGGACAAAAAGACTCTGATAGGGCCATAATTTCTGTAGCTGAGACAGTCCATGTCCCTGCACACTTGATGCCACCAGGGTCCCTGCAACTCAAGCAGCTGCACTACCTCCATCTTCAACCCTCACTGAGGCAGAGCTTCCACAGGCATAAAAAAAATCTTGAGTCTATACCAGGGGGTCGCTTCACTTGTGTCCAGCTCTTTGCAGTCCTGTGGACTGTGGCCTGCCAGGCTTCTCTGTTCGGGGGGTCCTCCAGGCATGAATGCTGGAGCAGGTTGCCATACCCTTTCAGAACACTATACTTCCTGCTTCCCTAATTTCCAACTCCCCTGAGTACCTGGTGCTGCTAGGGCCCCTGCGACCCAAGCAGCTGCACCACCTCCATACCTGTCCCTCACAGGGGCAAGCCCAAGTCCTCCAGAACAGTCTCAGGAGCAAACCCCAGTGGACCACTCACATGCAGAGGTAGAAATAAAGCCACATTTGAAACCCAGGGGCAGTGTGGCTAAGGAAGAGGACCCAAAACCTTCCCACTGGCTGTAAAAGCTGCAGATTAAATCCACACAATCAACTAGGCAGACTCTGTGTCTATGGATGGAGAGGGCAATGGCAGCCCACTCCAGTACTCTTGCCTTGTAAATCCCATGGACGGAGGAGCCTGGTAGGCTGTAGTCCATGCGGTCACACAGAGTTGGACATGACTGAAGCAACTTAGCAGCAACAGCAGCAATAGTGTCTACGGAATAGATAAAAGGACAGTGAGAGTTCCCACAAAAGAAAATACAATAGTTCTGACAGTTGCAAACATTGGAGGCAAGAAAACACAAGAGGAGGAACAGATTAGAGTCTCAGCTGTCCTCACAGCATGTCCAGAGACCAGCACAGTATTGGAAGTCATCCTCGGTAGGCAAGGTGGACTGTGCCTGCCTTTAAGGGCAAGGGTGCTGACAGCAGAGACTCAAGAAAAACATTTATTATTCTTAATATTTTTACTTGCTCTGAAATTTCTTTTGGAATTATTTTCCTTCCCCCCAACCCCCATTGTGGTTGTCAATTTTATTAGCATGATAAAATCTATTTCAACTTTTGAATTTTTTTTCAATCACATTTTTTATTTATGCTATAAACTTCTGTGTTTATGTTGGCCTTTTGTAGTTCTGTAGGGTTTTCCTTTTTTTCTCTTTCTTTAATTTAAATTTTTAAATTTTTTAAACTTACTATTTTTTTCTACATTTTTCCTTTGTTTTCCTTTTACTACTATTCTACTCCCCTTGCAATTAATCTTTAGTATATATAAATCTTCTTTATTTACCTCTATTTAACTTTGCATTTCTATTCTTTCTTTCTTTTCTTTAATTTTCTCACCATACTTGCTAGTTGTGTTTTCATTGCTTTATTTTTGTTTCAGTTTTGTTTTTTAATTTGTGCTTTGGTTAGTTTGGTTCTTAACAGGAGGATATCATTTTTGGTTTCCTTTGTTGGCCAGGTCAATCTATTGGACTTTATTTTTGTAGGACAGTTTTGATTTTGCTTATGGGTGTACATATGTGTGTGTATATTCCATAATTTTAATTATTATTTGCCTGATTTTGTAATTGCCATTTGTCTGGGGTTAGTCTTTGGTTTCTTGTTTTGGGTATGTGTTTTAATCCCATTTAATGCCATAACAAACCACCTGTGGAATCTCTGTTCCTGGCCAGAGATCAAGCCCTGAACCTTTGGAGTGGGAGCACTAACTCCAAGACCCTACACTACTAGAGAACTCCTAACCCTAGGCAGTATCAAATAGTGAGAACTCTCACAAAAGCAACCACTTGAATACAAGGCCCAGCATCACACAACTACCAGTAGCACCCTGTGTAGGACGCCTCGTCCAAACAATAAACAAGACAAAATTAGAAACCAAATCATCAGCAGACAGGATTACTGCCTCACTCAGCCCTATCCATCAAAGGAAAAATCAAAAAACAACTCACCTCCTCCCACTAGAATGCAAGCAAAAATTACATACTACACAAAGCTTATACAAACCACTGGACCAAACTTACAAAGGCAGAAATCAAAGAAAGAAAGAATTCAACCTTAAAGCCTTGGAAAAGGAGACCTCAAACACAGTAAGTTAAAAAAAAATAAAATGAAATGGCAGGGAAATACCACACAAATGAAGGAACAAACTAGAAACACACAAGTCTAAATAAATGAAGAGGAAATAGACACATTACCTGAAAAAGAATTCAGAATAATGAGATTAAGGATGATTGAAAATCTTGAAAATAAAATGGAGAAAATGTAATAATCAATTAACAAAGATCTAGAAGAATTAAAGAATAAACATACAGAGACAAACAGCATAAGTACTGAAATTGAAATACTCTAGAAGGAATCAATAGCAGAATATCTGAAGCAGAAGAATGGATAAGTGAACTGGAAGAAAAAATGGTGGAAATAACTGCTGAAGAGCAGAATAAAGTAAAAAGAATGAAAAGAACTGAGGATAGACTCTGAGACCTCTGAGACAATACTAAATGCAGCAATATTTGAATTATAGGGGTCCCAGAAGAAGAGGAGAAAAAGAAAGGATATGAGAAAAATTTTTAAGAGGTTACAGTTGAAAAGTTCCCCAACATGGGAGAGGAAATAGTCAACAAAGTCCAAGAAGTGCAAAGAGTCCTATACAAACCAAAGGAGAAACATGTCAAGACACATACTAATCAAACTAATAAAGACTAAACACAAAGAATATTAAAAGCAACAAGTAACATACAAGGGAAACCCCATACATTTAACAACTGATCTTTAAGTAGAAACTCTGCAGGCCAGAAGGGAATGGCGGGATATATTTAAAGAACTGAAGTGGAAATATCTACAACCAAGATTACTATATCTGGAAAAGATCTCATTCAAAATTGATGGAGAAATAAAAAGCTTTTCAGACAAGCAAAAGTTAAGAGAATTCAGGACCTCCAAACCAGCTTTACAACAAATGTTATAGAGACTTACATAGTCAAGAAATACAAGAAAAATATCTGCAAAAACAAACCTCAAGCAATTAAGAAAATAGCAATGGGAACATATGTATCAATAATTATCTTAAATGTAAACAGATTAAACACTCTAACCAAAAGACACAGATTGGCTGATGTTTTTGTCACAGATTGACAAGAACAAGATCCATATACATGCTGTCTACAAGAAACCCACTTCAGACCTAAAGAAATATATAGACTGAAAGTGAGAGGGTGGAAAAATATATTCCATGCATATGGAAAGCAAAAGAAAGTCTGAGTAACAATACTCATATCAGACAAAATAGACATTAAAATAAAGACTATTACAAGAGATAAGGAAGGACACTACATAATGATCAAGGGATCAACCCAAAAGAAAGACATAACAAGTATAAATATCTATGTGCCCAACATAGGAGCACCTCAATACATAAGACTAATACTAACAGACATAAAAGGAGAAATTGACAGTAACACATTGATAGTAGGAGACTTTAACATCCATTTACACCAGTGGTCAGATCATCAAAACAGAAAATTAATAAGGAAACAGAAGGCTTAAATGATACATTAGATGAAATAGATCTTATTGATATCTTCAGGGCATTCCATCCAAATGCAGAAGAGTACACCTTCTTCTCAAGTGCATGTGGATCATTCTCCAAGATAGACCACATCCTGGGTCACAAATCAAACATAGTAGATTTTTTAAAATTGAATCATATCAAGCATCTTTTCTGATCACAATTCTATGAGACTAGATATCAATTTTGGGGGGGGAGGGGCTCCAAAATCACTGCAGACGATGATTGCAACCATGAAATTAAAAGACGGTTACTCCTTGGAAGAAAAGTTATGACCAACTTGGATAGCATATTTAAAAGCAGAGACATTGCTTTGCCGACAAACGTCCATCTAGTCAAGGCTATGGTTTTTCCAGTGGTCATATATGGATGTGAGAGTTGGACGGTGAAGAAAGCTGAGCACCGAAGAATTGATGCTTTTGAACTGTGGTGTTGGAGAAGACTTTTGAGAGTCCCTTGGACTGCAAGGAGCTCTAACCAGCCCATCCTAAAGGAGATCAGTCCTAGGTGTTCATTGGAAGAACTGATGCTGAAGCTGAAACTCCAATACTTTGGCCACCTCATGCGAAGAGTTGACTCATTGGAAAAGACCCTAATGCTGGAAAGGATTGGGGGCAGGAGGAGAAGGGGATGACAGAGGATGAGATGACTTGATGGCATCACTGACTCGATGGACATGGGTCTGGGTTGACTCTAGGAGTTGGTGATGGACAGGGAAGCCTGGCGTGCTGTGTTCATGGGGTCGCAAAGAGTCGGACATGACTGAGCAACTGAACTGAACTGAACTGAGATATCAATTACAAGATAAAACTGTAAAAAACTGAAACACATGGGGATTAAACAATACTTTTCTAAATAATGAACAGATTAGTGAATAACTCAAAAGGGAAATTTAAAAATTCCCAGAAACAAATTACAATGAAAACATGACAACTGAAAACTGCAGGATGCAGCAAAAGCAGTACTGAGGAAGTTTATAACAATACAATCCTACCTCAAGAAACAAGAAAAGCATCAAATAGACAACCTAACTTTACACCTAAAACAACTGGGAAAAGAAGAAGAACAACAACAAAAAGCCCCAAAATTAGCAGAAGGAAAGAAATCACAAAGATCAGAGCAGAAATAAATGAAAAAGATGAAAAAAAAAATAGTAAAGATTAATAAAAGTCAAAGCTGGCTATTTGAGAAGAAAAAAAAATTGACAAAACTTTAGCCAGATTCATCAAGAAAAAAAGAAGAAGCATTTCAACAAAATTAGAATGAAAAATGGAGAGGTTACAACAGACAATGCAGAAATACAAAGGATTATAAGAAACTGTTATGAGCAACTATATGGCAATAAAATGGATAACCTGGAAGAAATGGACAGATTCTCAGAAAAGTTCAATCTTCCAAGACTGAACTAGGAAGAAATAGAAATTATGAACAATCCAATTACAAGCACTGAAATCGAAATTGAGATTAACCCCCCCCCCCCGCCTCCGCGGGGGGGGGGGGGGCGGGGCGGGGAACCCAGAACCAGATGGCTTCACAGGTGAATTCTATCAAACATTAGAGAAGAACTAATATCTATCCTTCTAAAACTCTTTCAAAAAATTTCAGAGGAAGAAACACTTCCAAACTCATTCAATGAGGCTACCATCACCGCGATACCAAAACCAGACAAAGACAACACGTAAAAAGAAAACTACAGCCCAATATCACTGATGAACATAGATGCAAAGATCCTCAACCAAATTCTAGCAAACAGAATTCAGCAACACATCAAAAAGCTCATACACCATGATCAAGTTGGGTTTATTCCAGAAATGCAAGTATTTTAAATATATGCAAATCAATTGGTGTGATACACCATATTAACAAATTGAAAGATAATCTCAGTAGATGCAGAAAATAGCCCTTGAGAAAAGTTAGCAGCCATTTATGATAAAAAAAACTCTTCAAAAATGGGCATAGAAGGAACCTATCTCAACACAGTAAAGGACATATATGATAAGCCCACAGCAAACATTATTCTCAATGATGTAAAACTGAAAGCATTTCCCCTAAGATCAGGAACAAGACATGGGTGTCCAATTTCACCACTATTATTCAACATAGTTTTGGAAGTCCTAGCTACAGCAACCAGAGAAAAAATGAAATAAAAGGAACCCAGATTGGAAAAGAAGTAAAGTTCTCTCTGTTTGCAAATGACAAGGTACTATTCATGGAAAACCCTAAAGACATTATCAGAAAATTCCTAGAGATAATGAGTGAATTTAGTAAAGTTACAGATACAAAATCAAAACACAGGAATCACTTACATTTCTATATACTAACAATGAAAAATCAGAAAGAGAAATAATAGAATCAATCCCATTCACAATTGCAACAAAAATAATAAAATATATGAGAATAAACTTACCTAAGGAGGCAAAAGAACTGTACACAGAAAATTGTAATACACTGATGAAAGAAATAAAAAAGATGACATAAACAGATGGAGAGATATTTCATGTTCCTGAGTAGAAAGGATCAATATTGTGAAAATGACAATACTATCAAATGCAATCTACAGATTCAATGCGATCCCTGTCAAATTAGCAACGGCATTTTTCACAGAACTAGAACAAAAAAATTCACAATTCATGTGGAAAAACAAAAGACCCCGAATAGCCAAAGCAGTCTTGAGAAAGAAGAATAGGGCTGGAGGAGTCAAACTTCCTGACTTCAGATTATACTACAAAGCTACAGTCATCAAGACAGTATGGTGCTGGCACAAAAACAGAAATACAGACCAATGGAACAAGATAGAAGCCCGGAAATCAACCCACACACTTATGGATTTCTTATTTTTTACAAAGTAGGCAAGAATATACAACGGGGCAAAGATAGTCTTCTCAATAAGTGGTGCTGGGAAAACGGTATGGTTACATGTAAAAGAATGAAATTAAAACTCTTCCTAACACCACACACAAAGATAAACTCAAAATGGATTAAAGACCTAAATATAAGACCAGAAACTATTAAACTCAGAGGAAAACACAGGCAGAACACTCGATGACATAAATCAAAGCAAGATCCTCTATGACCCACCTCCTAGAGTAATAAAATAAAAACAAAAGTAAACAAGTGGCACCTGATTTATCTTTCCACAGTAAAGGAAACTAGAAACAAGGTGAAAAGACAATGCTCAGAATGGGAGAAAATAATCACAAATGAAACAACTGACAAAGGATTAATTTCTAAAATATACAAGAAAAATAAATAAATAAAATAAAATATACAAGGAGCTCATACAACTCAATACCAGAAAAACAAACAACCCAATCAAAAAGTGGGGAAAAGATCTAAAGAGACACTTCTCCAAAGAAGACATACAGATGGCTAACAAGCACATAAAAAGATGCTCAACATTGCTCATTATCAGAGAAATGCAAAGCAAAACTACAATGAGCTATCACCTCACACTGGTCAGAATGGTTATCATCAAAAAGTCTACAAACAATAAATTCTGGAGAGGGTATGGAGAAAAGGGAACCCTCTTGCACTGTTGGTGAGAATAGAAGTTGGTACAGCCACTATGGAAGATGATATGGAGATTCCTTAAAAAAAAAACTAGGAATAAAAACATATATGACCCAGCAATCCCACTCTTAGGAATATACACTGAGGAAACCAAAATTGAAAAAGATACATGTACCCCAATGTTCATTGCAGCACTATTTACAATAGCTAGAATACAGAGTGAAAGTCACTCAGTTGTGTCTGTCTCTTTGTAAACCCATGGACTACATAGTCCATGGAATTTTCCAGGCCAGAATACTGAAGTGGATAGCCTTTCCCTTCTCCAGGGGATCTTCCCAACCCAGGGATCAAACCCAGGTCTCCTGCATTGCAGGCAGATTCTTTACCAGTTGAGCCACCAGGGAAGCCCATCTGTCCATCAACAGATGAATGGATAAAGAAATTGTGGTACATATGCACAATGGAATATTACTTAGCCATAAAAAGGAACACATTTGAGTCAGTGCTAATGAGGTGGATGAACCTAGAGCCTATTATATAGAGTGAAGTAAGTCAGAAAGAGAAAGATAAATAACATATACTAATGTGTATATATGGATTCTAGAAAGATGATACTGACAAGTTTATTTGCAACTGATGGACAAACAGACTTATGGACACGGGGAGAGTGGAGGAGAGGGTGAGCTGTATGGAGAGAGTAACATGGAAGCTTACATTACCATATGTAAAATAGCCAAAGAGAATTTGCTATATGTCTCAGAGAACTCAAACAGGGGCCCTGTATCAATCTAGAGGGTTAGAATGGGGAGGGAGATGGGAGGGAGTTTCAAGAGGGAGGGGACATATGTACACCTATGGCTGATTCATGTTGATGTTTGAGATAAAACAACAAAATTCTGTAAAGCAATTATCCTTCAATTAAAAAATAAATAAATTTAAAATAAAAAAGAATCTGCCTGCCATTGCAAGAGACACGGGTTCAATCTCTGGTCTGGCAAGATCCCACTTACCATGGGGCAACTAAGCCCATGGGCCACAGCTACTGAAACCAGCACACCCTATAACCTATGCCCTGCAACAAGAGAAGCCACAGCAATAAGAAGCCTGTGAACAACTAAAGAGTAGTCCCTGCTCACCGCAAGCAGAGAAAGCCTGTAACAAAGACCCAGCACACTCAAAAATAAATAAATAAATAAATATTAATAAACAATTTTTTTCAAAAAGAATGAGAGGGTCTTTTCAAAATGAAAGAACTAGAACTATGAAAAATAACTGTTATCTTGCCATTTTGACGTCATCTACTGTCTTCCGCCTCAAAGGACACCAATTTTAAGAGTCATAGATGAGAGTCCCTTTGTGGAAGCCCAGGAGTACAGCAGAGAAGTTTGAGCATACTACTGGGGCAAAAAATAGATGAAATTCATTGAAGAGGGTATGAGGAACTGTTTCACTATACCCACCATCCTCTCCCCCAAGGTAGCACAACTTAATGCTCAGTGTGGTATGGTGTCTCAGTCCTACCTGACTCTTGTGACCCCATGGACTGCAGCCAGTCAGGTTCCTCTGTCCATGAGATTTCCCAAGCAAGAATACTGGAGTGGGTTGCCATTTCCTCAGAATATGATGTATCCCATGGGGCAAAGTGAGAGTGTATGCCCAGCTCCCCTAGTTGTGTAGGAGGCTGCCTAAGAGAACCACTTCTTTCTCCTCCCACCCAGAATACTGAGGAGTGCTGAACAACTCGGGGGTCAGGCTGGGATAATAGCAGTCAGGGATCTCTGAGAATATCAAATCAGACCCTACTATACTACTGCTTTCCAGACTCCTTCAGAAAGGCTTCCAACTTATTCATGTTGTTGTACAGCAGAAATATACAACATTGTAAAGCAATTACCCTTCAATTACAATTTTTTTTTTTTTTTTTGCATTTAAAAAAACAAAATCTTTCCATCTATGAGCCACTGGGATTGCCCTGGAGGAAGAACCCCTCAACTAGCCTAGGGTTACCTTTAATATTCTGTGCACCTGTCATAACAACCCCATACCACAGATAAATTCAAAATATTAGTGGGTAGTATTAATATTAACCACCTAAAAGGACACTACCTAAGAAAACAGAAAGGGACCTAAGCCAAACCATGAAGAAATTTGAAATAATGACCTTGTTTTAAATTAATTCTAAGGCACCGTTCTAAGTCCTTTCATATGAACTGACACATTTAATCACTGTAGCAAGCCTATAAAATAGGAGTACATTGTTTACTCATATTTTACAAGCTTGGAACCTGAGACTCACAAAGGATAATTTCCTTATTCAAGATTACACATGTAGTAAGTGAATGTACTCACACTGAAACCAAAGATGAAGCCAATATTCAAATCAAAAGTGTCGAGTTCCAGAATTAAAGGTCTTACCACTACATGATATTGACTTTCTAAGGTATTATTACTTTTCGTGCATATTTTTTCTCTAAAATACATTGCAAATCAAAGATGTATTTGTACTAGATTTATTAAACATGTCTCCCTCTACAAGGTGGGCTTCCCCTGGAGAAGGGAATGGCTATCCATTCCAGTATTCTGACCTGGAGAACTCCATGGATAATATAGTCCACGGGGTCGCCAAGAGTTCACACGACTGAGCCACTTTCATTTTCATTTTCCCTCTACAAGGTAAAGCTATGAGCTTGCATAATTAGACTTGCACCTTATTAAGAAATGAGGCAGTGAAAAATTGTGTCTTCTTCTGCAAGGGGAGAGGAGCTGGTGAAAAGTTGCTTTTCTTGTGATGAGTAGAATTTTGATGAGAGCAACATGGAAGGACGGATCATGAGTGATCACACTAGGTTTGCTTTTGCTATGGATGGCATTACATAATCCCTGATTAGATACTGTTCAGAGACCCAAATCTACCCTGCTATCTCTTTGAGACATGAAAAGGTAACCCTGTGTCCCTAAGCCATGGTCAGGAAGGGGGAACCCCTAACAGCAGCTACAGAAATCAATACTTGTCCCAAGCAAAGAATGCTTGCACTCTAAAATTAACCTATGCTACAATAAATTTATGAAAATGAGAAAATCATAGTTAATGACACTTTCTCCTTTGTTTACAATGTCCAAGTAAGTAAAGGAAATCTTTTCCTTTAGTAAGTCCTTGATATAAAAGCAATTTACTTAGCTGGTCCATTTGTTCGAATCAGTTTACATAAGCTGCTGGAAAATTGGTCTGGAAAGAGTGCTGGAACAGCCCCTTAAAGAGAATCTCCCTAACGAATTACTAGAGATCTTAAGCAGAATGGGACGTGTCAGAAGTCTGACTAGTTGTGGGTTTCCCAAGTGGTGCTAGTGGTAAATGACCTGCCTACCAATGCAGGATACATAAGAGACACCAGTTAGATCCCTGGGTCTGCAAGAATCTCTGGAGGAGGAAATGGTAATGCACTCCACTATTCTTACCTGGAAAACCCCATGGATAGAAGAGTCTGGCAAGCTACAGTCCACAGGCTCACAAAGAGTCAGAAACAACTGAAGCAACTTAGTACACACGCAGAAGACTAGTTAATTTTAGAACTAAATTTTCACAAGGAAAAAAATGCAAGTCCAGTTATAGCATATAGAATTGAGAATAAAATGAGAATCAAGTTGATAACCCCCAGAATTAGTAAGCATTAGAAAACAGCAAAGCATTGGAAGATATGTAATTCCTTTTATGAAGGAACTCCAAACTCTATCAGAAAATTAATAAATTTTAATGTAAAGTTGTTATTTAAGACAATTATTGATGTCAGAACAATAATGAGGATTTATCAACAGTAATCAAGAATTTTATTCAGGAAGAATGCACATCGGCAGGGAGGGAAATAAGGCAGTAAATTAGAAATAAGAGCAAAATTCAGGTCCTGTTAGCTCTGAAGAAGACACATCTATTTCAAAGATCAGCAAAGGACTGAATGCTAAATGGGAGGAAGAATTGCTGGCAGCTGGATATCACAAGTTAAGAACTGCATATTATAAAAAGAAACACTGAAAGAAGTCACTTATTTCAGAAGGAGAAATGGACTTTTTTTTTTTTTTTTTTTTTTTTTTTACAGTGCTTCAAATTATCACTATTCAGGACTTCACTGGTAGTCCAGTTGTTGAGAATTGCCTACCAATGCAGGGGACCAATGCTTCAATTCCTGCTCTGGGAAGATTTCACATGTTGTGGGGCAACTAAGCCCGTGCTACATAACTGCTGAGTTCACACGTTCTAGAGCTCTGCTTCACAACAAGTTACCACACTACAACTAGAGAGTAGCCCCCACTTACTGCAATTAGACAAAGACTGTGTGTAGCAATGAAGACCAAAAATAAATAAATAAATACAGCCAAAATGAATAAATTAAATGCTAAATTATGATTCAGAAGCAAGCAAGAGAAAAATAAAAAAGTCAATTAGAAGATGTGAGCCTCAGGCACATTTACTGAACTAGACATTCCCACTATATTCATGGCCCTAAATGCTAATCTTGTGTCCATAGACAAAAACATCATGGCCATGCAGATTCCTTCTAAAAGGTGTATTTGCAAAACATTAACAAAAACTTCCCACCTTCAAAAATTGATGGGACATGGAGATAAGAATAAGGAAAAAAAAATACTGACTTTTTCATTTTAAATAATTTCCCTAAAGGATAAGATCATTTTTGGAGTTGAGCTGCAGTTGGTTAACCACTCAAGCCATGGCACTGCGAGTTTTAAAGCTGCACACTTTAGAGTTCAGAAATAAGAATCCATTGTAAAGGAGGGAAAGAGGCTGATTTTCTTTTAAGTACATCATCTGGTTTTGAGGATATGATGTTTAAATGGAAAGTCAGTGTCTTCAAAGGAAGATGTGGAAAGATGCATGGTACAGAGAGTATGCCACCCACGAGGAAAACCAGGAGAAGAAAGCATGTGTGGTTGTGTTAAATAAGTCTAGTCTTGTACTAAGGTTTTCCAGCTTATTTGCCAGGTTGCTGAAATGGCAATACAAAGACATAATTATTGGTTTGCCCAGTGAGAATTATAGACATCCTGAGATGAAAGGAAAGCATCACAGAGATCACAAGCCTAGACGCCTTAGGTCACAAACCAAAGTCCTTGCTGAGGTCAGGGACATGAGTGGATAAAGAGAGCCCAGTGGGGACTGTGGCCATCAGGTATGTGTGCACCTCTTGTGAAACAGCAGGACGCCACTTAGTTCTGGCTGCTTCTCCCACACGCAGACCTAGCCTCTGTATTGCCAGGTCTTCTAATTTCTGAGAAATGGGAAACACAGAGTTACATGTAAAAAAAAAAAAAAAAAAAAGCCTAGTTCTAACTTCTAAGAAACAGGAAAGACAGAGCCATAGGTAAAATAACCTAGTTTGGTTTGGTTTTGTCATTTTATTTATTTATTGCATTCATCTCATGCACTAGTAAAGTAATGCTCTAAATTCTCCAAGCCAGGCTTCAGCAATATGTGAACCGTGAACTTCCAGATGTACAAGCAGGTTTTAGAAAAGGCAGAGAAAACAGAGATCAAATTGCCAACATCTGCTGGATCATCATAAAAGCAAGGGAGTTCCAGAAAAACATCTATTTCTGTTTTATTGACTATGCCAAAGCTTTTTACTGTGTGGATCACAATAAACTGTGGAAAATTCTGAAGGAGATAGGAATACCAGACCACCTGACCTGCTTCTTGAGAAACCTGTATGCAGGTCAGGAAGCAACAGTTAGAACTGGACATGGAACAACAGACTGGTTCCAAATAGGTAAAGGAGTATGTCAAGGCTGTATATTGTTACCCTGCTTATTTAACTTATATGCAGAGTACATCACGAGAAATGCTAGGCTGGAGGATGCACAAGCTGGAATCAAGATTGCTGGGGAAAATATCAATAACCTCAGAAATGCAGATGATACTACCCTTATGGCAGAAAACAAAGAACTAAAGGGCCTCTTGATGAAAGTGAAAGAGGAGAGTGAAAAAGTTGGCTTAAAGCTCAATATTCAGAAAACTAAGGTCATGGCATCTGTTCCCATCACTTCATAGGAAATAGATGGGGGAACAGTGGAAGCAGTGGCTGACTTTATTTTTTTGGTCTCCAAAATCACTGCAGATGGTGACTGCAGGCATGAAATTAAAAGACACTTACTTCTTGGAAGAAAAGCTATGACCAACCTAGACAGCATATTAAAAAGCAAAGACATTACTTTGTCAACAAAGGTCCATCTAGTCAAGGCTATAGTTTTTCCAGTGGTCATGTATGGATGTGAATTACACTATAAAGAAAGCTGAGCACTGCAGAATTGATGCTTTTGAAATATGGTGTTGGAGAGGACTCTTGAGAGTCCCTTGGACTGCAAGGAGATCCAACCAGTCCATCCTAAAGAAGATCAGTCCTGGGTGTTAATTGGAAGGACTGATGCTGAAGCTGAAACTCCAATACTTTGGCCACCTGATGCGTAGAGTTGACTCATTGGAAAAGACCCTGATGCTGGGAGGGATTGGGGGCAGGAGGAGAAGGGGATGACAGAGGATGAGATGATTGGATGGCATCATCAACTCAATGGACATGAGTTTGGGTAAACTCCGGGAGTTGATGATGTACAGGGAGGCCTGGTGTGCTGCGGTCCATGGGGTCACAAAGAGTCGGACACAACTGAGTGACTGAACTGAACTGAATGGAATAGACAAATTTTAGCGCAATTTCAGGTTCATGGAACAACTGAACAGAAGGTGCTGAGATGTCCCATAAACCTTGCCCCTACACATATATAGACTCAAAGGTCTGATTCCTAAGGTCATCTTATAACTAGTGTGTCAAATGGCTTCTCAATTCCAAATGCCCCTCAACAATTTTTTTTAAATGCATAAACTTTAGATTTTTTAGAATAATTTTAGATTCACAGCAAAACTGAGCAGAGACTGAGGAAAATAGTCTCTGTTTTCATTCTG
The DNA here is from genome assembly GCF_963930625.1 of Muntiacus reevesi. Lineage (NCBI taxonomy): Eukaryota > Metazoa > Chordata > Mammalia > Artiodactyla > Cervidae > Muntiacus > Muntiacus reevesi. The sequence continues at coordinate 3,045,594 of NC_089256.1, read as the reverse complement.
TCTCCACACACACACATAGCCGCCTCCTGATCAATATTGCCCACTGGAGTGGTGCACCTGTTATCACTGATAAACCTACATCAACCCATCATTATTCTAGAGTTTACATTGACGTTCACTCTTAGTATTGTACATTCTATGTGTTGGGACAGATGTATGACATACCATTTAAGCACAGAGTCTTTTCTTTCATTTTGACACGAGTATTTTCACTTACCTAAAAGTCCTCTGTGCTTCACCTATTCAGCCATCCCTCCCCACAACCCCAGGCAATCACCAATATTTTTACTATCTCCATACATAGTTTTACTTTTCCAGAATGTAATATAGTTAGAAGCATATAGTACATAGTCTTTGAAGATTGACTTCTTTCACTAGTAATATGCATTTAAGTTTCCTCTGTGTCTTTTCATAGTTTGACAGCTCATTTATTCTTTACCATTGAATAACATTCCTTTTTCTGGATGGATCACAGTTTATTTATCAATTCACCCACTAAAGGACATGTTGGTTGTTTCCAAGTTTTGACAATTATGAATAATGCTCCTATAAACATCTATGTGCAGGTTTTTGTGTAGACATAAGCTTTCAATTCATTTGAGTAAATACCAAAGAATATGATTGCTGGATTATATGGTAAGAGTGTGTTTAGTTTGTAAGAAACCGCCAAACTGTTTCCAAAGAGACTGTCCCATTTTGCATTCCCACCAGCAATGAATTAGTGTCCCTACTGTTCTGTCTCCTCTTGAGCATTTGGTGTTGTCAGTATTCCAGATTTTGGCCATTCTAGTGGCTGTGTAGAGGTATCTTGGTGTTATAAGGAGTTTTAAAATGTCCAAGGCTCTTTGGTTAAAAGATCAAAATGTTTATATTGCTTAAACCTCTGGAATAATTTAATTAAGACAAGAAAAGGAAAAAGAAAGGAAGGAGGGGAGAAAAGAAGGAAGGGAGGGAGAGAGGAAGGAAGGAAAAGAGGGAGGAGAGAAGGGAGGGAGGGAGGAGGGAGGGGAGGAAGGAAGGGGAGGGAAAGAGAAGAGGAGGGAGGGAGAGAGGGATAGATGAAAGGATAGAGAGAAGATAGGAAGGAGAAGAGGAAAAAGAAAGAAGGAGAGTGAGAGCTATCTGAATCAAATAAACCACATCTATGGGCTACCAGAGCTCTAATTCTTCTCAACATGTCAGAGATAAGACGCTTGGCCAGGAAAAGGGAAGAGCCTGGTGAAGATCAGGTAGTTAATTTATTGATAGAGCAGTGATCATGTTAGGATGCAGGCTTCCTTTTTCCCACCTCAGTGCTTGCCTGGCTTGTGCAGTCAGATATTTTCAGTAAGTCACATTGAAATTCTTACTTTGGCAGCACGCATGCTTTTGTGCTTTGCTCTCCTTAGCAGCTTGGTTGAAAAGTCTCCAGATAAACTCCAGTTCCACAGCCAACATTGCTCTGGTCCATCAAGTAAATCCTCTCAATCTGAGAGGCAAGTTGGAAAGAGGGTTAAACACTGATGCTTTATTGAGGTTCCAAGAGTCGGAGTCAATGCAGCTGAAATTTTCACTTCATGCTGGGTCTAATGTTTTGGAATCTATGTCTTTTCTTTCTGTTTAATATTTCCAAAGTGTTGGTGCTGAGCTGACTATAAAAGCTGCTCCAGGAATAAGATTTAACAAAGATCTTAGGTTTTTTCAAAGTGCTCTGACAAATACAGGAAACTTAGAGTCAAATATTCTCTGAAAGAAGCAAAATTCTAAGGAATCAGAGGCATAAAAATGCTTAATCAAATGAAAATTATATAAAAATTTAATCTGGATGGGGAACACATGTAAATCCATGGCTGATTCATGTCAATGTATGGCCAAAACCACTACAATACTGTAAAGTAATTAGCCTCCAACTAATAAAAATAAATGAAAAAAATTTAAAAATTTAAAAAAATAAAATTAAAAAAAAATTTAAGGGGCAGAAGGGTGATAAAATAAATGAGAGGGGAAAAAAGTCATATACCCAGTATAAATAAGAATTTAACACTATTAAAGAGAGATACTATGGCATTAAATTATAAACAGTTCAAATGTTGTTTTTATTTTTAAGGAAAGAGATCCCTCAATACAACTTCAATCATACACAGAAAAAATAATTTTTAAGGCAGTATTTGAAAAGTAATTACACAAAAATAAGTGGGAAAAAGTCTACAATTTGTAGTCTCTTCAAACTATAATCACCCAGTGCCACGTGTCTAATTTTTACTCTATAATTTGTTCCTACTTGGTTCGGTGGATTTCTAAAGATTTTCAAACAATCATGATTATTTTTAAAAATCATGAGTACCATGAATTATAAATACTTATATTATGTCTGCTTTTATTTTATAAAGCTATTAACTATTTTAATACATGAGAGAGTTGGGGAGGGCTCTGTTTTGTAGTACTGGAAGACACTTGGTTACCGATGGAAGTCCTGAGCAATATTTTCCACTTGGGAGCTGATGTGGTTTTTGTCATTAGCCATCTCGTTCAAAAACTGGAGATTCTGATAAGAGCAAATTCAGAGCTTTGCATAAACGAAAATTTCTTTCATGTGTTTTCAAACAACAGAATTTAATCAAACATGGTTCATATGCTTTGTACTTTTTTAAACCAAATCTTCAGCATTGTCTGTTGTAATTGACAGCTTTAGTCAAAAAGATCAATGCTTTGGGTTGGGGAAGACATATGTGTAGCATTTACTATCAAAATTGAGGGAGAGAGAAAGATAAAGATCAAAGTAATTTGAGTTTGAATTATTTTTCAGTTGTCTGTAATTATAAAAAAAATAAGTCTGTGCTTATATGTTTCAGTGTTTAAATACAGACACAGGTTTCCAATAATCAAATTCATTTTTGAAATGTCATTACTACAGAAGAGAAAATAAATGAATTTATTTCAGACTTCAGGATACCGGCTTCCCTGATAGCTCAGTTGGTAAAGAATCTGCCTGCAGTGCAGGAGACCCTGGTTCAATCACTGGGTTGGGAAGATCCCCTGGAGAAGGGAAAGGTTACCTACTCCAGTATTCTGGCCTGGAGAATTCCATGGACTATATAGGACATGGGGTCACAAAGAATCGGACACAATTGAACGACCTGTGCTTTCACATTTCTCTAGCAATGTCTTTTTCTTTTCTTTCTTTTCCTATCGAGGTGGCCCAAGGTCAACCTGTGTGGAACGGATGGAATTTCCTTTTTTTTTTTTTTCATTTATTTTTATTAGTTGGAGGCCAATTACTCTACAACATTGTAGTGGGTTTTGTCATACATTGACATGAATCAGCCATGGAATTACATGTATTCCCCATCCCGATCCCCCCTCCCACCTCCCTCTCCACCCGATTCCTCTGGGTCTTCCCAGCCCAACAGGCCCGAGCACTTGTCTCGTGCATCCAACCTGGGCTGGTGATCTGTTTCACCCTAGATAATATACATGTTTCAAAGCTGTTCTCTCGAAACATCCCACCCTCAGCTTCTCCCACAGAGTCCAAAAGTCTGTTCTATATATCTGTGTCTCTTTTTCTGTTTTGCATATAGGGTTATCATTACCATCTTTCTAAATTCCATATATATGCTTTAGTATGCTGTAATGTTCTTTATCTTTCTGGCTTATTTCACTCTGTATAATGGGCTCCAGTTTCATCCATCTCATTAGAACTGATTCAAATGAATTCTTTTTAACGGCTGAGTAATATTCCATGGTGTATATGTACCACAGCTTCCTTATCCATTCATCTGCTGATGGGCATCTAGGTTGCTTCCATGTCCTGGCTGCTATAAACAGTGCTGCGATGAACATTGGGGTGCACGTGTCTCTTTCAGACCTGGTTTCCTCGGTGTGTATGCCCAGGAGTGGGATTGCTAGGTCATATGGCAGTTCTATTTCCAGTTTTTAAAGAAATCTCCACACTGTTCTCCATAGTGGCTGTATTAGTTTGCACTCCCACCAACAGTGTAAGAGGGTTCCCTTTTCTCCACATCCTCTCCAGCATTTATTGCTGGTAGACTTTTGGATAGCAGCCATTCTGACTGGCGTGAAATAGTACCTCATTGTGGTTTTGATTTGCATTTCTCTGATAATGAGTGATGTTGGGCATCTTGTCATGTGTTTGTTAGCCATCTGTATGTCTTCTCTGGAGAAATGTCTGTTTAGTTCTTTGGCGCATCTTTTGATTGGGTCATTTATTTTTCTGGAATTGAGCTGTAGGAGTTGCTTGTATATTTTTGAGATTAATCCTTTGTCTGTTGCTTCATTTGCTATTATTTTCTCCCATTCTGAGAGCTGTATTTTCACCTTGCTTATAGTTTCCTTTGTTGTGCAAAAGCTTTTAAGTTTCATTAGGTCCCATTTGTTTATTAAGATAATTTCCAATGATGAAACTTTAATGGTCCATCATTAAAAAATTTGCCTCTTGACCATCCCACAATTTCTTAGCTTCTGTCATTAGCTCTGAACCCATGGAGACTGCTTTATTGTATGTTCTAATAATCTTTCCTGGTGATTGGGTGGTGGTGAGGCATGTCTCATCTAACCCCCAGGGTGGTTGTTGTTGTTTAGTCACTCAGTCACGTCTGACTCTTTGTGACCCCATAGACTGCAACACACCAGGATTCGGTGTTCTTCAGCATCTACCAGGGTGGTAACATCACCTTTATACTGAAGATTCCCACATTCACCTTTTTTAGAGAAAGCCCTTCTCTGAAACTTAGGCTTATACATCTAACTGCTTTAAAGACACCTCAAATTCAATATATCCAAATAAGCTCACTACCTCCCCCTGAATACAAACATGCTTTTGTTTTTTTGATAATACTACTGAGAACAATTATCCACTAAATTGCTCAAGACATAAATCTGGTTTCGAGGATGGGCTCCAATCTCTCTTCTTCTCCTTCTATCCTATCAATTATGCATTTATGTTTTATTCATCATCCCTAGGTGATATAGTTTCTCAAATTTTCTCCATTCTCACATTAAAAGACACCATGATATGCTTCTAGGATCACTGCCATATCCTCTTACTTGGATCTGCTACTCCATTTTTTTAAACTCCCCTACAAATAATTCATTTCTGCAAGCAGATTGACCTTTAAATCATGTAATACTGACCATGCTCGCTTGCTAAAACATGTCAGTAGTTCCCCATGTTCTTATGTAAACTCCAAAACCTACAGGGCTTACATGGCCAATGTGACTGTCCCTACCATCTATCTCAAGGATACAAGGCCATGGACAAATGTTTGAAGAAAACAATGCAGTAGTTTTTTCACTTAGAATCACTGTCTCAATTACAAATTTATTTCAACTAATAAACCTTGGTGAATTTTGATTAAACTATTATATTGCTTTAATGAGATTTTACTGTGTACATCTTAGCTATACTCTGACAGGTCCAGGGATTATTGCAACTGTACATGACTTCACAAAGACCATGGCACAATTCCTCTTTCAGGAACAGAGGTCCCCAAAGGAGAAAGTGATAGCACATGCTATTACTAAACATGAGAAGTTTAGTATTAAAGTATACTTTAATATACTGTTTCCATTAGTAGGCTGCTTTCATTAGTATTTTTCCATTAGATACTTCCATTAGTATCTTTTTAATTTATTTATGGTTGTGCTGGGTCTTTGCTGTTGCACAGGCTTTTCTCTAGTTGTGTAGAGCAGGGGCTACTCTGTAGATGCAGTGCACAAGCCTCTTTCTCATTGTGGTGGCTTCTATTGTTGCAGAGCACAGGTTCTAGGGTGCACAAACTTAAGCAGTTTTGACTCCCAGGCTCTAGAGCACAGGCTCAATAGTTGTGGTGTACAGACTTAGCTGCACACCGGCATGTGGGATCTTCCCGGATTAGGGATCAAACCCATGTCTTCTGCATTGGCAGGCAGATTCTTATCCACTGAGCCACTAGGGAGGCCCCCATTAGTATTTTTATTCTTTACTTTATCTCATACTCCTCTTCCTTTTTTCAGAAGCTGATAGAAGATAATTAGAACCACTCAATTGCCTTCTATGTAAAAACAAAAAACAAAAAAACCTCACACACACACACACAAAGTAACCTCCCCCTGTGTCTTAGTCCATTTGGCTGCTATAACAAAACATTATTGACTGAGTGACTTATAAACAACAAAAAATTTATTTCTCACAGTTCTGGAGGCTGCAAAGTCCAAGATCAGAGTACCAACAGATTTGGCTAGCTTTCTGATGCAAGCACTTTCTAAAACAGCTTGTGTCTCTGATCATAGATGATTAGCTTCTGAAAAATAGTTCCAAATTAAAACTGAGATTTGTTAAAATAGATATAAAGAGGTTTTGTAGGAAAAAATGCCATATTGATTATCCAAAGAAAATACTATCTTTTCTTGTGTACTTTAATCCTGAAAGTCTAAAACTCCATATATTTTGTCCCATAATGAATGGAGACATAACTTTATTGGAATCCAAGAATCTCCATAATCTTTAGAAATTCCTTTTTTTTTTCCAAAACAAAAATTATTTCTATCCAGTGGCCAGTAGTCTAGGGGTAATGTGGTGATACACCCAGGGAAGTTTGAGAAATTGAATATTTCCATTCTCTAGTGGAATGGAGATATAGTAGATGGAGGCGAGAAATTTTCATAGCTTTTGGGCAGCCAAAGTTGACTTCTGCCCATAAATTGACATTCTAAATGACTTGATGAAACAAATAAGGCACCCAGACTTACTATCTAAAAACGAAATTCTTCTGCACAAATATGGAGTGTGTTAGCCTTTTGTACTGCAGCTTTTCATGAGTTTTAACCCTTGCTTTTAAAAAAAAAAAAAGCAGATGAACTATGTAAATTGCTTAAATAAAAGTAAACCAGTGTTTACACTTGGAGTGCTTTAAGTTAGTGTCCATAAAATGTTTTTTCTTTAGAGAGTACAGTTGACCTCTCAACAACACAAGCCAGATGGTGGTCAGATGCCAGATATATCCAGACTTGACCCCAAATATAACTTTGCTGTTTCTGTGGCTAAACTCGAATTACTGCTTTCTATGCTTTATTTAACCTAGGCTTTAAGTTTGCAAGTAATGGTAATCTGTGCTCTCAAACTGCATGAATGGGAGTCCCCAGGACTGTCTGCGTGGCACAGACTATAAGCACATGGGGCTGATAAGTTCCCAGTGGACAAATAGTGGTGAACTACAGCCTTAATTGGAATTGTATTATAATGTGATAAAACATATAATGATTTATTTCAAAAATTGATTCTTGATCAAAGTTCAGGACACCTGTGAATGTAAATCCCTCTATTTATGATCTTTTAGGAAATGGCAATCCACTTGAGTATTCTTGTCTGGGGAATTCCATGGACAGAGGATCCTGGCAGGCTACAACCTATGGGGTCGCAAAGAGTTGGCTGCAACTGAGCTACTAACACTTTCACTTTAAAAGTCCATATGCAGGTAGATTGACAATTCAATTACCCACTCTAGAATTATTTTTCTTAGTAATGAATTTGAGATCCTAAACTGATTTATAAATCAACATCCAAAAAAAAAAAAAAAAAGGAAAGTTAACATCCATATGTTACCTTCAAGATATCAAATTCCTCATTGTCTATAGTGATATTGTCTTTCTTTTCTCTTTTAATGAATATGGCTTCTCCTTGGACTTTTTAAATATAAACTTATTTACAGAAAAATGTAAAACAGAAATAGAAAATTTTGCAAAATAATATAGAAAATATAAAAATGTAAAATTTTGAATTATGTCCATTTTGACCATTACAGATAGGAAACAATTAGTATTTGTCAAACAAAGACAATGAGGTTACATACATAAAGCTTGTTATTGTATTATATTCCTAAATTCTAAAAATTATTGTTAACTGAGAGAGGTGGGAGATGTAAAAACATCGTTATAATTCAGTAACACTCTTCTAAAGAACTGGGTTTTATCTCAGTACAAGTACACAAATACACAATTATAAGAAATAATACAAGTGCACAGCCTGGATTTTCATCCTAATACCAGATTCTAAGAGTATTTTCGAACTACTCTTACACTAATAGGCTACGGTTTGAAAAATGAAGCCATAGAACACTATTACTTGAATGAAATTTCAGAAAAATATCCAAACATATAATACTTGGCTTTACATCTGTGTGTTTCTTTAAAGCTTCATATTTTCCCCTCAAAATCTCTCTCAACCAGATGTCTATTTGTGAACAAGGCTCTCAGCTTAACAGGTGTCTTATTGTTGTTCAGTCATTAAGTGATTTATTGTTGTTCAGTCGCTAAGTCATATCGGACTTTTTGTGACCCCATGGGTTGCAGAATGCCAGGCTGCCCTGTCCTTCACTCTCTCCCAGAGTATGCTCAACTCATGCCCACTTAGTTAGTGATGCCATCAAACTATCTCATCCTCTTTTTCCCCCTTCTCCTGCCACACTAAATCTTTCCCAACATCAGAGTCTTTTCCAATAAGTCGGCTCTTCGCATCAGGTGGCTAAAGTATTGGAGCTTCAGTTTCAGCATCAGTCCTTCCAAAGAATATTCAGAGTTCATTTCCTTTAGAATTGACTGGTTTGATCTCCTTGCTGTCCAATGGACTCTCAAGAATCTCCTCCAGCACCACAATTCAAAAGCATCTCAGCCTTCTTTGTGATCCAACTCTTACATCAGTACATAACTACTGGAAAAACCATAGCTTTGACTAGACAGACCTTTTTCCAGAGAGTGATGTCTCTGCTTTTTATTATGCTATCTAGTTTTCTCACAGCTTTTCTTCCAAGGTGCAAGTGTCTTTTGATTTCATGGCTGCAGTCACAATCTGCAGTGATTGTGGAGCCCAAGAAAATAAAGTCTGTCACTGCTTCCACTTTTCCCCCATCTATTTGCCATGAAGTGATGGGACCAGATGCCATCATCTTAGTTTTTTGAATGCTGAGTTTTAAGCCAGCTTTTTCACTCTCCTCTTTCACTTCCATCAGGAGGTTCTTTAGTTCCTCCTAGCTTTCTGCCATTAGAGTGGTATCATCTGCATAGCTGAGGTTGCTGATATTCCTCCGAGTAATCTCAATTCCAGCTTGTGAGTCATCCAGCGTAGCATTTCACATGATGTACTCTACATATCAGTTAAACAAGCAGGGTGACAATATACAGTCTTGACATATTCCTTTCCTAATTTGGAATCAGTCTGTTGTTCCATGTCCAGTTATTATTGTTGCTTTTTGACCTACATACAGGTTTCTCAGGAGGTAGGTAAGGTGGTCTGGTATTCCCATCTCTTTAAGAATTTTCCACAGTTTGTTATGATCCATGTAGTCAATGAAGCAGAAGTTTTTCTCAAATTCCCTTGCTTTCTCTATGAGCCAACAGATGTTCATAATATGATCTCTGGTTCCTGTTTTTTGTAAATCCAGCTTGTACATCTGGAAGTTCTCACTTCACATACTGTTATATACAAGCTTGAAGGATTTGGGGCATTACCTTGCTAGCATGTGAAATGAATGCAATTGTATGGTAGTTTGAATATTCTTTGCCTTGCCCTTCTTTGGGACTGAAATGAAAAGTGACTATTTCCAATCCTGTGGCCACTGCTGAAGTTTTCAAATTTGCTGACATAGTGAGTGCAGCACTTCAACAGCATCATCTTTTAGGATTTTAGATAATCAGCTTGAGTTTCATTACCTTCACTAGCTTTGTTTGCAGTAATGCTTCGTTAAGGGCCACATGACTTCACACTCCAATATCTCTAGCTGTAGGTGAGTGATCACACCACCGTGGTTATCCAGGTCATTAAGACCTTTTTTGTAGAGTTCCTCTGTGTAATCTTGTCACCTCTTCTTGTTTTCCAGGCAATAACTCCCTAGGCAATAATACTGGAGTGGGTTGCCATTCCCTTCACCAAGGGATCTTTCTGACTCAGGGATTGAACCTGGGTCTCCCTCATTGCAGAAAATTTCTTTACAGCCTGAACCACCAGGGAAGCCCATAACAGATGATTAAAAGGGGTTATAAAGGTTTTGCTAAAGTTTACAACACTCCTATTCATTTTAAAGATTCCAGAGAAGAGTTTTCTAGAATGCGCTTACAATATATAGTTCTGCATTTATTTATATTTAAGAGACCCTTAGCAAAGAAAGGGCTTCCCTGGTGGCTCAGCTGGTAAAGAATCCAGCTACAATGTGGGAGACCTGGGTTTGATGCCTGGGTATTCTGTATTCTGGCCTAGAGAATTCCATGGACTGTATAGTCCATGGAGTCACAAAGAGTCAGACATGACTGAATGACTTTCACTTCACTTCACTTCACTTAGCAAAAAAAACAGCTCACAAAGGAGTACCTAAATCTATTCCTTTAGCTCTTGGGAGTTCAAAATGTACATTAACCTCTCAGAGGCTTCAAGAAGTCCTGCCATGGGGAAACTGGTTTGGCTTTAACATGGAAATCTCATATTTTCAAACATCAATACTTATTAATGTGGCACTGTATATTGGGGGAATTGCCAGGAACAATAAAGTTGAAGTGCTTTTAAACTTCAAAACTTTAAAAATTGTTTTTAAACTATGTAGCAATATTCAAAGCTCATTATATCACCATGATCACAATCATAAAGTACTTTCCAGTTTACAAAGCACTTTCATAAGCACCATCTCATTTTATTCCTATAAATATGTTAGGAACTAGAAAAAGCAATTATTATTAACACTCACTTTGAAGATGAAGCAACTAAAGTTTACAAAACTTAAGTGAGGGTTCAAGTTCCTGTGAAGATGAATAAGCAGTTCCACTCTGCCTCTCCAACTGAACACTACAAAAAGCCCTTGGCAGAATGTGTGGAGTGACCACACAAGAACTCTAAGTAAATTGTAGCAGGTGGCTTGGGAAGAAAAGCAGAACACAATGTACGAGCAATCAGTGGAAAGTTTCCTTGTTCTATTCTTTTTTTCTTGCATATTTCCTTGTATTTGAGTCAGTAGGAATTCCAGTGTACCAGGTATGGAGAAAGAGCATTTCAAGAGAAATTCATCTTCTTTTGTTCTTAGGGTTGGGAAGTGTAGACTCTAGAAGACAGAGAAAGTGGGGGAAATTCCCTAAAGTTTCCCTATTTCTCTCTCAGCTTTGCTGGAAGCTTCCAGCAAGCCCCACTCCTGAAGATTCAACCCTGTGGTAGTGATGGCAGTGGCAGCTAGGTGGGTACCTGAAGAGAGGAGAATCCTGCTCTCCAACCAGAGAAACCATGTGGTCCAAAGATCATGAAGGAAAATCTCCATTTATTGTCTCTGTTCTCCCACCACTTGCATCTAGAAGCAGAAGCAAGCTCAGGACCCACATGCAGGTCAAAAAGACCAATAGAGGACCAAAAAGGAGAGATTTTGGGAGGGAGATTGGCTGGGGAATCACTATAGAGAAGACAGAGCTCAATAAAAGGACCTCAAAACATTTTATTTGAATCCTTTGACTTATCCCTGAACCGAGCAATATATAGGACCCTAAACAGTAAACCAGTAGCTTTGAGAATGGAAATATGAGGTAGACTACCCTCAGACTTCAGATTGGCCCCCAGGAGGCACACATGCAGTAGAGAACTGAATAGCATTGCAAAGATTTTGAGAAGTATACTGACATTTGAATCGCGGTCCACATAAGTCATATTAGAAATTGCAGCCAGCACGTAACTAAGCTAACTGCTTGCTAAAACAAAACAGTGACAACAACAAAAAAGCATTCTCCATAGGATCTAATCAAGACCCAGAGGCTTATAGCCTAATATCAAAATATTCAGCATTCAGTCCCAAATTTTTCAATACATAAAAAAATCAGAAGTGTCTGACAAATTACCAAGGGAAAGGAAATCAACAGACATTAACCTAATATGAATAAGATGTTGAATTAGCTGGCAAAGACTTTAGAGAAGCTATTATGAAATGCTCAAAGAAGTAACAACAAACATTCCTAAAACAAATGCAAAGACAAATTTCATCAGAGAAATAGAAGCTATAAAAAATAGCCAAATGGAAATTTTCAAACTGAAAAATACAGTCACCAAATAAAAGAAAATTTACTAGATGAGCTCAAAAGTAGAATGAAGACAAGAGAAAGAGTTAATGAACTTGGATGTAGATCAGTAAAAATTATTTAATTTGATAGTTGGAAAATTGAAAGGAATTGAAAGAGAAAATGAACAGAGTATGAAGAACATGAAGAAAATATCAGAAAGCCTAACACTTGTGTTTTGGGGGTTTCAGAAAGAAAAGAGAAAAAATTATTGCACAGAAAACATATATATTTTAAGAAATAATGCCTGAAAACTTTTCAAATTTGCTAAAGGTATAAACTTGCAGATTCAAGAAGTTCAGCAAATCCCTAATGCATAAACTCAAAGAATTCTATGTTGACACATATCACAATCAAAGTGATGAAATCAGAGATAAGGAAAATAAAGCTTCACATATAGGAAAATAACTATTCAAATGACTAGATTTATCATCAAAAAGAAGGCAGGGGAACAAAAATTATAGTGCTTATAGTGCTATTGCACTATAAGAAAATAACTTTCAACCTGCAATTCAGCAAAAATTACTTAAATTCACAATTTAAAAGGAAATAAGTATATTCTCAAATGATTAAAAACTAAGAGAATTTATCACCAGAAAACTGACTATACAAGTATTGTAAGAGAGTATTACAAGTATTGTAAAACTTTTCAGGTGAAAGGGAAAAGATACTAGAGAGAAATATGGACTTTTGGGAATAAAAGAAGAGCAACACAAATAGTAAACATTGAATAAATAAACAGAGTATTTTTCCTTGAAGTTATTTAAAATTGTTCTTTAAGTTTTTAAATGGTTGAAAGTAATTATTCAGTGAACATAGACTTAATAAATATCACAACTAAATTATAAAGGAAGATGCAGTGGTAAGGTTTCTACAGTTGACTAGAAATGGTAAAATATTCATTCTAAGTAGACTATGAAAACTTAAGTATGCATATTTACTACTTAGAGTAACCATTAGAAAAATATACAAAAAGACATATTTAAATCAATTTATAAAATTAAAGGTAATAGTTACAATATTCAAATAACCCCAAAGAAGGCACAGGCAGTGGAATGAAAAATAGAGGAGACAAAAGAAAACAAAAAATAGAATGGTAGACCTCTCTAAACATATCAATATTTAATTTAAAGACAAATGATTTACACTCACTAGTTAAAAAACAGATCTGTTAGATTGGGAAGAGGGTAACAAATATATATGGTCTATAAGAATTCCACTTTAAATATAATGCTATTGGTAGATTAGAAAGGAAAAGGATGGTAGTAATATAATCACTAGGCAGAGGAAAACTAGAATATAGTATTATCAGACAAAATAAACCTCAGAGCCAAGAAACTTAGCAGAAATATAGAGGGGTATTGCTAATGATAAAAGAGTCAATATGTTAATAAGACATAACAATGCTAAATATATAACTAATAACAGAGTTTCAAAATACTTAAAGCAAAAATGGGTAGACATGACAAGAAAGACATACCAATTCTTATTAAATTTCAGCACTACTTTCTCAGGAATCCTAAGGATACAGAAGAACAGAACAACCCATCAGACAAATGGACAAATTGACATTTATGGAACAGGTCACTCAACAACAGCAGAATACTCATTCTTTTCATGTGCACATAGAACATTCACCTTGATAGACCACATCATGAATCATAGTAGAAACATTAACTAGTTTAAAGGAATGGTAGTTATACAATCATGTTCTCTGATCATAAATTTATCATATATTTATCATATGATTCAGAAATCACACTCAGCTATTTATTCTAAAAAGATATAAACTTATGGTTATACAAAATATGTACATGAATGCTTATAGACATTTTATTCATAATCACCTAACACTAAAACTAACTTAAATGTCCTTCAATAAGCCAATGGATTTAAAAGTAATCATTCTTCTATTAATGGGTTACTATTGCAAATATTATTAACTACTATTAGTATACTACTGCATACAATAAAAAGGAACATGCAACACTACTGATGAATCTCAGAGACATTATGCTGAGTGAAAGAAGTCAATGGCCAAAGGTTACGTGTTATATGAGTTCAGAAATATGAAAACCTAAAAAAAAGCAAATGTATTTGGAAGAAGAATAGATTAGTTGATGCCAGCAATCCAGAATAAGGGGAGGTTTTAACTATTATATACTGAAAATCAAGATCAAGTGAGCTTTTGTCCTCCTGCTCCACGGGAGGTTTCTGTCCTCCCTGAGCTCACCTTAGGACACCTGCGTTACCACTGACAGGTGTACCGCCCCAGCCAAATTCCCCACCTGGCACTGTCCCCACAGTGGGTTGCTCCATAAGCAAGACTCTCAGGGCTCAACACCCACCTCACAGGGTCAGTGAAAACATGATCTTAGAGAGATGGGAATATCAGACCATCTTACCTGCCTCCTGATAAACCTGTATGCAGGTCAAGAAGCAACAGTTAAAACTGGACAAGGAACAATGGGCTGGTTCCAAACTGGGAAAGGCGTACATCAAGACTGTATATTGTCACCATGCTTATTTAGCTTATATGCATGAGAAATGCCATCCTGGGTGAAGCACAAGCTAAAATCAAGATTGCTGGGAGAAATATTAATAATCTCAGAGATGGAGATGACACCACCCTTATGGCAGAAAGTGAAGAGAAACTAAATCACCACTTGATGGAAGTGAAAGAAGAGAATGAAAAAGCTGGCTTAAAACTCAATATTCAAAAAACTAAGATCATGGCATCCAGTCCCATCAATTCATGGCAAATAGATAGGGAAACAATGGAAACAGTGACAGTCTTTATTTTCTTGAGCTCCTAAATCACTGAAGATAGTGAATGCAGCCATGAAATTAAAAGGCACTTACTCCTTGGAAGAAAAGCTATGACCAACCTAGACAGCATATTAAAAAGCAGAGGCATTACTTTGCTGACAAAGTTTGTCTAATCAAAGCTATGGTTTTTCCAGTAGTCACGTATGAATGTGAGAGTTGGACCATAAAGAAAGCTGAGTGTCAAAGAATTGATGCTTTTGAATTGTGGTGTTGGAGAAGACTCTTGAGAGGCCCTTGGATTACAAGGAGATCCAACCAGTCAATCCTATAGGAAATCAGCCTTGAATATTCATTGGAAGGATTGATGCTAAAGCTGAAGCTCCAAAATTTTGGCCACCTGATGTGAAGAGCTGACTCACTGGAAAAGACCCTGATGCTGGGAAAGATTAAAGGCAGGAGGAGTAGGGGATAAAGAGAATGAGCAGGTTGGATGGCATTACCAACTCAATGGACATGAGTTTGAGCAAGCTGCAGAAGTTGGTGATGGACAGGGAAGCCTGGTATTCTGCAGTTCATGGGATCACAAAGAGTCGGACATGACTGAGTGACTGAACTGATCTGAACTGAACAATTACAAAGGTTTTAACTATTACAAAAGAGTTTAACTAATACAAACGAGTAAAAGAAAAACATTGATGTAATGCTCTATTCCATATCCTGATTATGGTGATTGTTACAAGAATTTATACCATTGTTAAATCTTACAGAACTGGACATCAAGAAAAAGGAAATTTTAAAAATAACCTTAAGTGACTTGCTGGAGATTATGTGGCAGTTATGTGATGAATCAGAAGAAAAGGCAGATTAGGTACGTTTGCCTTGGGCCTTCAAATATTTATTGAAAGAAATGAAATGTGAAATGAAATGAAAAGTGAAGCAACAACTACTTGCATAGGTCACAATAGTTATTTGGTAATACTGTTGACCCTTGAACAACACTGGTGTGAACTCCATGGGTTCACTTATTCATGGATATTTTTTCAATAGGTACTAGAGTAGAACTCAATCGGTGGTTGGTTGAACCCGTGGATGTAGAATAGATGATAAACAGTGAGGCCTAGTAGTCTCACCCAGCATATTTTCCCAATGACAAAGTTGGAAGGGAAAGTGGAAACATAAAAGGACTCTTGGAACTGGCACATCACCACTTCCATATTATTCTTTTGCTAAAGAAAGTCATATTGCTTTACCTAAACTGAAGGATAAAGAAATATACTTGGAACCTTTAGGAAGTGAAATATGGCAGAGAGTGTAGAAGCAGGAAGGATAGCTGAAAGGAATGAAGTGTTATCTAAAACACTAAAAATTATTATCACAATTTTAAAAATTAATGTATAGTTGACACCTTGAACAAAGCAGGAATTAGGGGCACCAACCTCATGAGGTCAAAAATGCTAGTAAGACTTTTTTTTCCCCTTCATTTATTTTTATTAGTTGGACTCTAATTACTTGACAATATTGTAGTGGTTTTTGCCATACATTGGCATGAATCAGCCATGGATTTATATGTGTTCCGCATCCCGATCCCCCCTTCCACCAAACTCCCCATCCCATCCCTCTGGGTCTTCCCAGTGCACCAGCCCTGAGCACTTGTCTCATGCCTCCAACCTGGGCTGGTGATCTGTTTCACCCTTGATAGTATACTTGTTTCAATGCTATTCTTTCAGAACATCCTACCCTCACCTTCTCCCACAGAGTCTAAAAGTCTGTTCTATACATCTGTGTCTCTTTTTCTGTTTTGCACATAGGGGTATCATTACTATCTTTTTAAATTCCATATATATATGTTAGTATACTGTATTGGTCTTTATCTTTCTGGCTTACTTCACTCTGTATAATAGGCTCCAGTTTCATCCATCTCATTAGAACTGACTCAAATGAATTCTTTTTAATGGCTGAGTAATAATCCATTATGTACATGCACCATAGCTTCCTTATCCATTCGTCTGCTGATGGGCATCTAGGTTGCTTCTATGTCCTGGCAATTATAAACAGTACTGCAATGAACACTGGGGTGGACGTGTCTCTTTCAGATCTGGTTTCCTCAGTGTGTATGCCCAGAAGTGGGATTGCTAGGTCATATGGCAGTTATATTTCCAGTTTTTTAAAGAAATCTCCACACTGTTCTCCATAATGGCTGTACTAGTTTGCATTCCCACCAACAGTGTAAGAGGGTTCCCTTGTCTCTACACCCTCTCCAGCATTTATTGCTTGTAGACTTTTGGATAGCAGCCATCCTGACAGGCATGTAATGGTACCTCATTGTGGTTTTGATTTGCATTTCTCTGATAATGAGTGATGTGGAGCATCTTTTCATGTATTTGTTAGCCATGTGTACGTCTTCTTTGGAGAAATGTCTGTTTAGTTCTTTGGCCCATTTTTTGATTGGGTCATTTATTTTTCTGGAATTGAGCTGCAGGAGTTGCTTGTATATTTTTGAGATTAATCCTTTGTCTGTTGCTTCTTTTGCTATTATTTTCTCCCACTCTGAGAACTGTCTTTTCACCTTGTTTATAGTTTCCTTTGTTGTGCAAAAGCTTTAAGTTTAATTAGGTCCCATTTGTTTATTCTTGCTTTTATTTCCAATATTCTGGGAGGTGGCTCATAAAGGATCCTACTGTGACTTATGTCAAAGAGTGTTTTGCCTATGTTCTCCTCTAGGAGTTTTATAGTTTCTGGTCTTACATTTAGATCTTTAATCCATTTTGAGTTTATTTTTGTGTATGGTGTTAGAAAGTGTTCTAGTTTTATTCTTTTACAAGTATTTGACCAGTTTTCCCAGCACCACTTGTTAAAGAGGTTGTCTTTTTTCCATTGTATATCCTTGCCTCCTTTGTCGAAGATAAGGTGTCCATAGGTACGTGGATTTATCTCTGGGTTTTCTATTCTGTTCCATTGATCTATATTTCTGTCTTTGTGCCAATACCATACTGTCTTGATGACTGTGGCTTTCTAGTAGAGCCTGAAGTCAGGCAGGTTGATTCCTCCAGTTCCATTCTTCTTTCTCAAGATTGCTTTGGCTATTCGAGGTTTTTTGTTTTTCCATACAAATTGTGAAATTATTTGTTCTAGTTCTGTGAAAAATACCGTTGGTAGCTTGATAGGGATTGCATTGAATCTATAGATTGCTTTGGGTAGTATAGTCATTTTGACAATATTGATTCTTCCAATCCATGAACACGGTATATTTCTCCATCTTTGATTTTTGTGTCCACTCTTTTGTGTGTGACATCTTTGTGTCCTCTTTGATTTCTTTCATCCGTGTTTTATAGTTTTCTATATATAGGTCTTTCATTTCTTTAGGTAGATATATTTCTAAGTATTTTATTCTTTTTGTTGCAATGGTGAATGGTATTGTTTCCTTAATTTCTCTTTCTGTTTTCTTATTGTTAGTGTATAGGAATACAATGGATTTCTGTGTTAATTTTATATCCTGCAGCCAACCTGAATCCTAACCTGCATGCCAGGTAGGAGAGGAAGATTTGATCCCTAGGTTGGGAAGATCCCCAGGTTGGGAAGATCCCCTTGAGAAGGAAATATCAACCCATTCCAGTATTTTTGCCTGGGAAAAATCCCATGTACAGAGGAGCCTGAAGGGTTACAGTCCATGGGGTCACAGAGAGTCAGACATGACTGAACAGAAGGCATAGCATGGAAAGCTAACCCGTGGCTGATTCATTTCAATGTATGGCAAAAATCACCACAATATTGTAAAGTAATTAGTCTCTGATTATAATAAATAAATTAATTAAAAGAAAAGACTGAATCTCTAGGTGAAGATCTAATACATACAGAAATAGAAAAGCATTTAAGTACCTGGGGAGTGAAAAATGCCTTTGTAGCAATATAAACAGAACTTGGTATCAATAATCTATTCTTTCTTCTTTTGTCTTGGCTATAAAAACTGCATAGTAAGTTTTATGAGCAATTGCAATAAACTTCTCAGCACGTCCTCTAAATGTTTTCTCACCTCTTATACCTTCATTTTATTGGTATTGACATTATTCCTCTGGACTATCCTCAATTCATTTTAAGTGGGTGTGAAAGAGATTATGAACATCAGTGCATGATACCTTAGCTTAAGAACTAGTGCCTTCAAAACTGTACATCATGATTACTATCAACAATATACTCAATATTCCAAGAATAATGGGGATTGCTCCTGACCTTTTAAATAAAGGGCCAATAACATGGATTTTGCAAAACTGTAATTCACTACATTGCAACACTTGGGCAATCTTAACAACTTTGATTAAAAAAAAAAATCTTTGCCAAATGACCCAGAGATGCAAATTTAAATAACTGCAGTTGTTCATCTTAACTCTTACTCAACACTGATTAATTTCAGATGTGTCAGACTCAAAGGTTTCTACTGCCAAACTTTCTAAATATTCCTTTTAACAGCTGAAAGATATCAAAAGTTAAAGGAATTAAAAAGTAGTTTAATTTGGACATGCCTTAAAACCGAGCTAACTAGCATAGGATTAATGCTTGAAAACATTCTTATATCTCTTGATTACTGGCCTATGTCATTTGCCAAGAATGATCATACAAGTTTATTCATAGTATGGTGGTAGGAAGTTTCTACATAATGTAATTGTACAGCACATACATGATGACGTTATGTATAAACCCAACAATATAAGAAGTATTAAACTGAAATTAATCTTTATACTTTTTAAAATTCTTTTTTAAACTTTTCTAAACGTTTTATGAACAGTTTAATAATTTCAATGTTCAAGCTTTGTGGAAGATTGTTGAAGATTGACCTCACAAAATTGTACTTGGAAATTCTAGGACTCCTATGTTAAAGATGATTAGACTGATACAGAGCCAAAGTTTTGCACCCAAATAAAAAATTACATTTACATACAGGTTGAGAGAACCTTCATTTAAGATTAAAACCCATTAGTATATTTTCAAAATCACTGAAGCACTTAAAAAAAATACCTCTACTTGGACCTTACCCCTAGAGATTCTAGTTTCTTTGGTCTGAGTTAAGATATTAGTATCAGCAGTTTTTAGATGCTGACCCAGGTGATTTTAATGTGCAGCCTAAGTTGAAAAACACTAATCTTGTGTTTTCTTTTAAATCATTGTGGTATGACCCCCATCAAAGATGATAAAATCTTAAGCTTTCTATCTAGAAATACAGGGACCAGACCAAAGGGATAATCAAAATCAGGTTTCCACTGATATACTGTCAAATGTAATGTTGACAAAGGAAAGAGAAGAGAGTCATAGATGACAGATGCTGAGATGATTGTGAAAAACCTGAAATGCTTATCTTGGAAAGCATTTAGGAAAAGTACAATCTACTTGCACTGCCAACACATAGAAAGAACATTCAACTTAGTCTGTGTTCCTTTAGCAAGCAGAACAAGAGTAAATAGGAAGAAGTTATGAGGACAGTTGACAGCACAATAGAAGGAAAAGCATTTTGCCAATAAGATCTTTAGGCTTCCCAGATGGCTCAGTGGTAAAGAATCTGCCTGCCAATGCAGGAGATGCAGGTGCTATCCCTCAGTTGGGAAGATCTCCTGGAGGAGGAAATAGCAACCCACTCTAGTATTCCCACCTGGGAAATCCCATGGACATAGGGGCCTGGCAGGGTACAGTTCATGGGGTCTCAAAGAGTCGGACACAACTTAGCGACTACACAAGATCTTTTCAACCACGGATGAGCAATCTGCAAACCCTCAAGCAGAGGTCTAGTGATCTATCCTGAACATGGGAAGAAGGCTAGACTATGTGACCTTTTATTTCCCATTGTACAAATAACCTGAGATAACATCTTGAAGCTTCTTGAAGTTTCTCAAACTGATACTGTGCTTTTGAAAATGAAGAAACAAAAGACTGAGGGAACTCAGACTACTGTCTGGAATCAAAGCTGTCTATACTCGTGAGATGTCTCTTCTTTATATGGTTGCACCAAATCTAACTTGACCATCTTAGCATTGGTTGACTCTCTGAACCTAGTATGCCCTCAGGAGAAATTGGTAATTTTTGTCTTCCAATACAAAGGATTAGGTAAAAATGCAACATGTTAAGTGTGGAAAAGATAACAGGGGGTTGAAATGTAAGAGAAAACAGTTGTGATTACTGCTATTAAATATTTGAAAGAGAAGCCCATATTAAAAGGCATTCATTTTTTTCCACATCATTTTCAATGTGAAAATATACACTTTAAGGAGAAGTTACAAGAGACAGTTCAGCATCATTAAGAAAATTCTTTGCTGTGTCTGTGTCAAGATTCAGTAACTTGGCCATCAGTGGATCCCAATGCAAGTGTGGTAAATCATATCTATAAGTCTAAATCAAATCTGTAATATCAGATACAATGATATTATATTGTATCAAGTACAGGCATATAAGAGACATCTAGTAAACATTCACTAAATGAAGCTTTCAAGTACATTCTGGATGATCATCAACCAGGGAACTTGAAAGGGATTTGCTTAGGGTGATAACAGGAAAGAGACTGGACTACCTAGCTTTTAAGACCACTCCAATCTGGAGATTCTATTGTTTGTTGTTAAGAGCCCATCATAGACACCAAGTCATGTCCAACTCTGCAATGCCAGGGACTGCAGCATACCAGGATTCCCTGTTCCTCACCATCTCTGAGTGGCCATGATCATATTCTATTGTTAGATGATACAAATTAAATCCCTAAACCCTGAAATAACTCTAGGTTTTAATTATTTTAAAATCAATACATAACTAAATCTATCTTCTTCAAATATGTATGTTTTCCTTAAACATATGTTTGGTATATTAGGTAAAAATAAGCCATCTTGCAAGCCTTGAAAACTAAGTGGGCTTTTTTTTTTTTTTTTTTTAATTGAAGTATAGTTGATTTACATTCCTGTTATACAGCAAAGTGATTTGGTTATACATAAATGTATTTACACACATTTTAAAAAAATATTCTTTTCTATTATGGTTTATTATAGGATTTTTTTTTTAATTGCTTTCCAGTGTGGTTTGACATGTAAACCTTATTTCTTTCTCATACCTCTCTGTTGTGGACCTGACTGACACTTCTTAATGGAGACTCACTTTCAAATAGTGACTTGGGATCCAGACACCTTAGTATATATGCTTCAAGGGTCGCTATGATGGGCTCTTAAAGATTTGGGCCTTGGAAGTGATCCACATCACTTCTGCTCGTAGGCCAGTAGCCAAAAACAGTCATAAGACCCCACCTAACCATGAGTGGGTGGAAAATCTGGGAAGCACATGGATATTCAGGGAAAAGTAGGAGTAACCATCACAAATGTAAACCATCACTGAGGATTTATATTCTGAGCTAAGCATCTGAGCTCTCCAATTAATCATTCACATAGACAAGCTCTCATTCTGCACATCTTGTTCTGTCCTCATTTTAGACCTTAAAAAAAATAATGAAACACTGGAATAAATATTTGCAAGCAAGTCTGCTAAAGGATGAAACTGTTTGAAAAACAGTACATACAATCTGCTTCCCCCCAAAATATAATCTGAAATTTAAGACCAAAACAAATGTCCCAAATTAGAAGTTATAACCTTTGTAGTCAACAAAGTTAGATGGGGCTTAATGTCCATTTTTCATATCTTCCTTTTGAACTATAGTCATTATAACTGCACGATCTCATTGTTCTCTCCCACAGCTTTATCAATTTACACACTTGATTTCACTGTTTGTTGCCCTTTAGACATCTCAGATCTGCCAGATCCTTTACCAGTTTTAAACAGTTCAAAATATATACTCCATATTTGTATAAAAATACGTTTCTGCAAGTTGGTTTTATTCAAACTATTACTGATATGCTGTCAAGAAGCTTCCAAATTCTGTTTTTTTTTTTCTTTCTGACATTATCCACATTACAGCTCTTCCAAACAATTCAGTTTTTGAATAAATATATACAGGTTCATACTTTTGAAATTATGAAGTTTTAATTAATTCCATTATTGCTCACATTTCTAGCACAATACTGAATAGATGTTAAAATGGTGTTAAAATCAACAAGCCACACCCAGTGAGCAGTGCCGTCTGTAACTATGATAACAACACTAGCTTCAGTGGAAATACACCTCAGGACACACTCTCCTTTGGAAATCCACTGTTTTCACATATTTCTACTTTAGAACAATTTCTTAAAGTGTAATGATAAAATAGAGAGTTTTTAGTCACTATATCCTGGAGTAGGAAATGGCAACCCACTCGAGCATTTTTGCCTGGAAAATTCCAAGGACAGAGGAGACTGGTGGGCTATAGTCCAGGAGGTTGCAAAAGAGTTGGAAACAAGTGACTGAACACAAGCATGAGTCAGTATATAGATATAATGCTTTTGCATTTTACTAAAAACGGTTTCAAGATATATAAAACCATATTCATTCAATTCAAAATACTTACTGAAAGGCTAATACAACATACGGCCACCAAGCAGGTTACTCATAAACTGACCACTCCCTGTCTCCATCCTTTCGCCGGGATGTTGAGGACAACAGTGGTATGGGTTTCTTTTTACAACTTCTTAGTACTTTGTATATTACTCTATCCAACTTGGGGCCACCTACATATTCTTTTATTCAGGAACAGATTGTACAGTCTTTCTCAAGTCTTTACCTCCTATATCATATCCAAAGAACACATAGATTTATTTTTAAATTTGGGTCTGTTAAATTGAAAACTCCTATTTCCTTCAGGGATCATTTTGATTCAAATACAAAATCTCAGACATAAAACCAACTCCCAATACTCATTCACACATACAGGTACCTACTGTAGACCAGGCTACAAGCTAAGTTCTAAAACTGAAAAGACTGGATAAGGACCAGTCCCTTCTGTTAGAAGTTTATGACTGGGCTTTCCTGGTGGCTCAGTAGCAAAGAATCTGCCTTTCAAGGTAGGAAACACAGGTTCGATTCCTGGTCCAGGAAGATCCCACATGCCATGGAGCAGCTAAGCCCGTGCACCACAATTGTTGAGCCTTGCTTTACAGCCCAGGAGCTGAAACTGCTAAAGCCTGCATGCCCTACAGTCAGTGCTTAACAAAAAGAAAAGCAACCAAAATGAGAAGCCCACTCATTGCAATTAGAGAGTAGCCCCTGCTTGCTGCAACTAGAGAAAAGCCCATGCAGCAAAGAAGACCTAGCACAGCCAAACATAAATAAAATTATATTAAAAAAACAAAAGCTTATGGCCTTATTTTTTTTGAGTAAAATGAAATAAGTAATTCAGTTATGTTAAGTACTCAGGAAAACAGTTCCAATTAGAGAGGAAGTATAAGCGATTATCCCTGTTCAGTATCAATTGCTGTGTAGTAAACTATGCAGAACCTAGTGACTCAAAACAATGTTATCTTTGTCTCTTGTATCTTTGTCTCTTGTGGCTCTGTAGGTTAACTGGGTTCAGCTGGGTGGTTCTTGCTTGGGGACTCACATGTGGTTGCAGACACAAGTCAACTATGAGGGCAACAGTCATCTGAAGGTTCAATTGAGCTTGAGGTCCAAATAATTCACTCAGTGCCAAATGATGTAGGAATTGGGTTTTCAGTGTTGGAGTGCTTGTTGTGGCAAGGACTTTCCACAGAATGGCACCTGGATTTCCAATGGAGAGCCTAGGAATGAATGTTTCAAGAAATCAAAGCCATGGGGGCCTGCATGACTCAGCTTGGAAGTTATGCAGAGTAAGTTCTGCTGCACTCCATTGGTTGCAGACGGCCCACCCAGGATCAAGGTGAAAAGGAACCATGCAGAGGTTGAATCTTGGGATGAGTCACTGAGGACTGTCTTTGGAGACTCGATATCACAGACACCTAAATCATTTAGGTTTCAAAAATACACATACTTTTTTAAATTTCCTCTCCTCTTGGCTCACAGTAGACCAAAAGGAAGGCCCTCTCAGGACAATATGAGAGTCAATGAAGTCACTCTAGAGTTATATGAGCAGCACCTGACTTTAGTCAAGCATCCAGGGTGCAAGGCATATCAAAGGAGGGAAGGATGATCAAGAAAGGTGTGGGGGCAGCATCTGAATAAGTGAGAGCCTAAGCAAATTAGAACTACTGTAGTACACGTCCCTTCAACAACTTCAGCAGGAACAAATTTCCTTAATCCCCCAAAACCCAAAACAGAGATGATTTTCACAGTTTGTCTGAATCACCCAATCTTTGTGTCACAGAAAACCTGTCTTCAGTGCTGTATTTTACTAGCCCTGTGCTGGTCATGAGAGGGAGAAAATGTGATTTATCCTTTCCTGTCACAAAGGAACTTTTAAAATACATTTGGTTTTTATAATCAAACTCCTCCATTTTCTAATGTCATGGAAGTTATTTTGTCTACTCAAAACCAATTATTGTTTCAGTTGTAATTGAGTCTGATTATTTCTATACGGATGTTGTCAATGGCCCATATTACCCAGTGAACACAGATTAGCAGTTTCTAAGGTAGATAAAATATAGAAAACAATCCACTTCCTCAGTGCTAACTGGGAATATGCTAGCTATCTTTTATTTCAGAATAAGGTGTCTCAATTCCTCCTTTTAAAATATTGTATCTTCAAACTAAAAAAGGAATTCCTGAAAGAAATCATACAATTTATATCATTTTTATTTATATTAGCCTTCATGAAAAAATTTGAAAGCATGTTCAGTTCAGTTCAGTCGCTCAGTTGTGTCCGACTCTGCAACCCCATGAATCGCAGCACGCCAGGCTTCTCTGTCCATCACCAACTCCCGGAGTCCACACAAACCCATGTCCATTGTGTCGGTGATGCCATCCAACCATCTCATCCTCTGTCGTCCCCTTCTCCTCCTGCCCCCAATCCCTCCCAGTATCAGAGTCTTTTCCAATGAGTCAACTCTTTGCATGAGGTGGCCAAAGTATTGGAGTTTCAGCTTCAACATCAGTCCTTCCAATGAACACCCAGGACTGATCTCCTTTAGGATGGACTGGTTGGATCGCCTTGCAGTCCAAGGGACTCTCAAGAGCCTTCTCCAACATCACAGTTCAAAAGCATCAATTCTTCAGTGCTCAGCTTTCTTTACAGTCCAACTCTCACATCCATACATGACTACTGGAAAAACCACAGCCTTGATAGACGGAGCTTTGTTGACAAAATAATATCTTTGCTTTTTAATACGCTGTCTAGGTTGGTCATAACTTCCCATCCAAGGAGTAAACGTCTTTTAATTTCATGGCTGTAGTCACGATCTGCAGTGATTTTGGAGCCCAGAAAAATAAAGTCAGCCACTGTTTCCACTGTTTCCCCATCTATTTGCCATAAAGTGATGGGACCGGATGCCATGATCTTACTTTTATGAATACTGAGCTTTAAGCCAACGTTTTCACTCTCCTCTTTCACTTTCATCAAGAGGCTCTTTAGTTCTTCTTCACTTTCTGCCATAAGAGTGGTATCATCTGCATATCTGAGGTTATTGATATTTCTCCTGGCAATCTTGATTCCAGCTTGTGCTTCCTCCAGCCCAGCGTTTCTCATGATGTACTCCATATATAAGTTAATAATTATGAAAGAGATGGGAATACCAGACCACCTGACCTGCCTCTTGAGAAACCTGTATGCAGATCAGGAAGCAACAGTTAAAACTGGACATGGAACAACAGACTGGTTCCAAATAGGAAAAGGAGTACATCAAGACTGTACGTTGTCACCCTGCTTATTTAACTTATATGCCGAGTACATCATGAAAGCATGAACTTGAAAAAAATATGTAAAGCTTTTGCTTTTGGCTTATAGCTCAGACTCTATTAGTTTTCTATATTGGCCACAAGGTGGGGCTCTGATGTCATAATTTAGCATGATTTGTAAAATGTTTATCTATATAAATAGAACTGAAAATAATACAAAATTTAATAATCTCATTTTCAAAATATGCATTTTCAATTATCTAATCATTTATGCTCAGTAGAAGAAAGTTATGCTTTAATTTGTCCATTTCTCACCTGGAAGTTGTGCTGTGTGCTTAGCCACTCAGTCATGTCCAACTCTGCAACCCCATGGATTGTAGCTTGCCAAGCTCCTCTGTCCATGGTGATTCTCCAGGCAAGAATACTGGAGTGGGATGCCATGCTCTCCTCCAGGGGATCTCCCCAACCCAGGGATCGAACCCAGATCTCCAGCATTGAAGGTGGATTCTTTACTGTTTGAGCCTGCAGGGAAGCTCTGTCAAATATAAAATTCTCCTGAGTAGATGCAGAATTTTATATCATGATGTGATTTCCTTAAGGACTCTTTCTATCATCGCAGACTACGTTCCTAAAGGAAAAGTTACTCAACTTAAACCAGTGTTAAGAAAAATGTCTTTTAGAGCTATTTTTAAAAATTATTTTACGTTGTATTAGTTTCTGCTGAACAACAATGTGAATCAGCTATATGTATACATATATCCCTCCCTCTTTAGCCTCCCTCCCACCCCCTCAACACATCCCTAGAGGTTATCACAGAGCACCCAGCTGAGCTCCTTTCAATAAATAAATAAATTACTTTATAATTAAGCACAGAGAAGCTCACTACTTATTAAAATCTACATGATTTTTTTTTCTCCTCGACATCCCTTAATTCTCTTTTGCAATCTAATATTTACTTTGGGATGAAGATAATTTGAAAGGAACAACATTTTCCTTAAATTACTGATAGCATGCACCATGTTTTCCATTTATTTTGTTAAAACTGTTCTTTAAGTAACTTGTTAAATAGATAGAAATTCTTTTCTAATTTTCAAAATAGTTTAATTAATCAGATTTTTAAAACATTTTCAGTAAAGATAGAATAGCATGGTAAAAATAATCATTGTTGCTTGATTTACCAAAAAAATAAATACCACTTCCAAAACCAGCAAAAAACTTATTTTTCCAGATGAATATTTTCTAATTTATTTTATTCTATTAAGAATAAAACAAAAATATTAAAAACAATCTTTAAAATTAAAAAGAAAACTGCAGGACGAGTTAAAATTTATGAAGTCCACATATCTCTAGTATATATATCCATCTTTCCAAGTTTCTGATTCTCTGTACTAGAATAACTTAGCAATATAGTACTTTGCATTTTTAAAGCATGTTTGTGTGTACCGTTTTCTACTCTTTCATTACTTATTTCTTAGTGTATTTCTCTTTAAATGTAATCCAAAATTCATTGCTTTCATTGAAGAGCTTTATGTATTTCCCCCTGTTTCTCTCCAATGGCTTTTTATACAAAGACTCATACTAAAAGAAACCTGGAGCTTGCTATTCTGAAACATCACAGATAAACAATGTTGCTTAACAAAGTCTGCTTTCATGAAGTCTTAAAGACTTCAATTTTCCAAAACACCCAGTTTCTAGGTATTTACTGAAACTGACTCTTAACTGATAATTTTGTTTGACCTTCCTACAACTTGAAGGGATTTGTTGTATGGACACTTGATTCCAATGAATGGCAGGCCCCAAAACTGTCATACAAGATAGGCTTTAGGGCTTAGCAAGCAATGAAATTAAGAAAGATATTTGACAGACAGGAAAACAGGAATGAAGGAATATGCAAAGAGATTCTGTCATTAGCACGAATCATTCAATTTATATGTTAATTGTTTTCCATGTTTATTCTCTAGAAAGGTGCTTGATCTGTTAGGTAAGTTACCAATAAAGGTAAAGTGCTAGTATTTTTCAAAAATAAAGCAAAGGGAAGAAAATTAACATACTGGACTATTACTAAAGTATCCATACTCAGGGAAAATATTCACATTGAATCCTATGCACATTAAGAATTAGACAACATTAGCATTTAAAGCCCTTCAGTAATATATGTATACACACAAACACACACACACTCATATACATGTACCCACAGTCACCAATACTTACTATTGTCATTAATA
The DNA here is from genome assembly GCF_963930625.1 of Muntiacus reevesi. Taxonomy (NCBI): domain Eukaryota; kingdom Metazoa; phylum Chordata; class Mammalia; order Artiodactyla; family Cervidae; genus Muntiacus; species Muntiacus reevesi. The sequence continues at coordinate 3,016,852 of NC_089256.1, read as the reverse complement.
CACTTCCTTTACTCAAATTAAATTACAAATAGGATTGCTTCTTGCTACTGTTTTTATCTTTCTTTAAATTAAAAATTAGTACACAAATATATTTTCATAGTAAAAGATTTTAGTTCCTCAAAAAATTAAGAATTGCAATGATATGATCTTCCACTTCTGAGAATATATCCAAAGGAAACAAAATCATTACCCCTAAAAGTTGTTTGCACTCCCATGTTCACTGAAGCATTACTTACAGCAGCCAAGACATAGAAACAACCTAAAGTGTCTATTAATCGATGAATGGTTAAAGAAAATGGAAAATATGATGTGTATACACACACACACACACATTTGCAAGGGGAGGAATATAATTCAACCATGAAAAAGAAATATTGCCATTTGTGACCACATGGATGAGGCTCAAGAGCATTGTAGTAAGTGAAGTAAATCAGACAAAGACATATAAGTGTGTTCTCACTTGTATATGGAATTAAACAACAACAACAAAAAAACTGAACTCACAGAAAGAGAGAACAGATTATTGGTTGCAAAAGCTGAACATGTGTCAGCTTACAGCTTCCTCTATCCATCTAATCCTGCCTGTTTTCCATCTTCCAAATTTTTGATCTACTTATGGGGATTTGTCACACTTTCACTAATCATGACTTGTTCTTTTTAAGAGTACACTTCATATCATTTCAAGAAGTCTGGGATGAGGGGGAACATAGAAAATATGCTCAGTTGGTTGCCTTCATCCAATTTCTGGAAACATGGCATGAGATTAAAATAGTTACTATAAATCACCACCCACAACTGTAAAGAATTAGGATCTACTTATGTCTTTCATGTCAAGTGTACCACAAGGGCATTGGGCTGGCTTACACTAGTAGAACTATTTTTTATAACCAAAGTCTGTTCTGAATGGTTGGTATCCATGACATAGCAGTACATATTTAGAAGAGCATCCTTGAAGTACAATAGTATAATTCACAAATAATTAATAAAATGTCTTCTACCAAACTGATGGATAGTAGAAATTATTGGATATGAAGTGCCACTAAAGAGCAGAAACAAGGTAGAATTACAACTCTTTATCTCCTAAATCCATCTCTCAGTAATTATAACATCTTGTTCACCACATTTTTAGTGACTGGGTCAGTGCCTGGACCATAGTAGGGACTTGAGAAACACCACTGAATAAATACATACAGAATAAACAAATGTTTTGTCTATTTTCTCACTTGTGAAATAAATCAGATGAACTCCCTAGTCAGTCTGAAATGTAAGATACTACAATTCAATTGGAAATTCAATAAATAGTGTTCATTTAGTTTGGATATCAGTAAACATACCAAGCAAAATAAAATCACAGCTTATTCTATCTAGATATTCTTTCAGTTCACTCCACCATCATTCTCTTCTAAAAATAAATGACCAATAATAAAGAGAACAGAAACATTTTAAATTATTTTATTTTTCATAATTTTCTAACACACAGTGTTAGAAAAATGAAATTTGGCACCATGACTTAAAACTTTTTTTTCAAGTTTAACCTTTAAATTAAAAACAGTAGCTACAATGAGAATATTTAAACCTCACTCAGAATAATGGTGAAAAAATCAAGTCGCAAAATTGTTTGTGTTGGGAAATTTTTTGAAAGTGGGATAAAAGAAAAGTAATAAAAACAGTAAGAAGGATAAAATGGAGACTATGCTGTGAAGACAAAAAAGTGAATCACCCTCCTGAAAAAAAGAATTAGGAGGAAGACAGAAGGTAAAAGGGAAGAACAAAGGCTCATCAACTTTGTTTTCCTGATACAAAATTCAAGTACTTAGAGTTTTATTAAAAAAAAAAAAATCATGTGTTACGACTAAATCTCAATGAAATTTTCCTTTTCCTCATTTTCTAGAATTAAAAATGACCCTGTCTTGACTTAAGGGCACTTGATGATCTTAAGTTGATGCTTGATGTACTTTTGAAGAAATCAAAAGACTTGAAAGCTTTCCTAAATCTAACATCTACTTAATCTAATCCACCTTGGAAAATTTATCTGAAGGACCATAAAGCTTGATTTCTAAGGCAAATGTAAAAAACAATCTAACAATCTAAACAAAAATGTTTTCCACTGGATATGCACCTCAGTTGTATTTTCTGCTAAGTTTCTTGAGGAAAAACATTGCATTATATATTGTTCCTCATATTCCTTCAATAACCACCAAAAAACGTCCCAGTATAGGTGGTCAAAGAAAGTACTTATGCAATTAGTTGCATACAAATCCAGTTAGATCTCCAGTTTTCCTGCATTTCAAAACTTGAACTTTTCATTTATATCCATTTTGTCTACATGTTGATAAACAAAATTCTTCTCACTCTTTTAATAAGAAAATATTATTAGTCTCATTTGTCACTTGTACATCTGTACCTGAATCAACTAAAACACAAATTCGGAAAACTGTCATTATTCTCAGAGACAATAAGGCATAGAAATAAATAATTGCTTTTACATATTTTTTTCCTTTCTCTTCTTCAATCTGTGTTTTAAGGCTCAGAGCAGACATTTAGAAATATCAAACAATTTTTTTAGGAAAAGTTTTTCAAATGTTTGGCCTAAAGTGAAGTTGTTTTGTGGAAGTTATTTAAATATTCCTCTCATCTTCTCAAGGACAACTTCAAAGGCATGTTCATGCCAGTCATCCATTCCAAAAGAAAACTCAATTCAATGAAAAGAAAATAACTTAGGGATCTATAAATGACACAGCGATGTATCTTGTTCCGTTTTTAACAGGAAGTCCTTCATGCAGATGGGTGAGTCTCCCTGGATGCATGAAACTCCAGCCTTTCCTTGGTGACTCAATAGAGCAATTGTACCTTAGAAATTTGCATCCACCTCCCTAAAAGGATAGAGAAATAAATGTATCAACTTATTATATTTCAATTTTAATGAGTGATAAAATTCAAATGATGTTATCTAAACAGAATCTAAAAAAAAAAAAATAAGGCAAAGGCCATTTCATAATGACATATTTGTTTTGAAAAAATATAAAATAGAAAAACCATAATAACCTGAAAATCTTCTCCCACATTATTGAGTGCAATGTTGATGGTAAATGTAGAAGCATCATGATGAGGGCGAAGGGAGCGCTGTCTTTCAGGGGAGTATTTTACTACAAAATTCAAGAGTGCAAATCCCTAAAAAAAGCAAAGTAAACTAATGGATTCGCTTATCAATAAAAACATAAAATAGCACATTTGTGTAAAAACTGGTAGGAGTAGGTAGCAGTAGTGGGAGGATAACTACCTTAGTATAATAGCCTGCAAAGACTTTCAGTGTGACAGGCGCAATAAACTCCCGGATAAAATGAAGCCATACATTTTCCAGACCAATTTGCTTCATGTGGATATCATCGGTTGGGACATTTTCATAGCCACCAGATATACGGCTATCCTGGAAAGAGCATTCATGACATTATAAAGTGTGGTCCATGTGCAATTCACACTCACTTTGTCTTGGAATTTTTTTCAACCACAAGATCATAATAGACAATAAAAATAGCAGTTCAATTATGGTGTACCATCTGCTTTATTGCACAACTATCAAAATAACTTAGATAACATGGCTTTGCAAATGTATCAGTGATGAAGCAAAGTATTATAGAGTAAGTAGACTGCTTTCCTATTTATTTAACAGATATTTGAGGTCTAATGAGAAAATAAATACAATTGATCACCAAAGCCTTTTCATGTCCCCTTAAAAACGAGTTTTTTGACCCTTCAGGAAGTCTTAGCTGCTTGATGGGCATAGATTTTGTTTGTCTGCACCTTGGACTACTACCTGTCACTGAAAATAAACTTTTCCTGCCAATCTTCTCACTTCTATCTTGTGGCCCCCAAATTCCTTCCATGATTGCTTTTCATTTTCCTACAACCTGCCAACCTCAAGTTCTTCCTCATACTTCAAACTTCTGCCTTTCTGATCAGCTGACTAGGTGGGTATATATTTGAGCAGAGGCATTAATACTCCAGGGTATTCCACTAAAATTCCTTGGTACTATAAAGGACCTGGTATCTGTGGGTTCTCAGAGGAAAAGAAATACATTGAACCACCAACAGTAATGCCTCCTGTCAAGTCTTTGAATGTAAATGCAATACTGTATTACACCAAAGGCATTCAAACAGATTCCTCCTTCCTATGCTTACACACAAAAAAATAGCTTTGGCAGTCAACCAGATAAACTTTGTTTTGGTATTTTCACTATAGCCTACTGTGAAAACACAGAGAATTAAAAAAAAAAAAAAAATGGCCTTGGAGAAGAGCAATATCACACAATAAGCCTATATGACCTTACCATCCCCAGCCAGGGGACACAGACCCCGAAGGATCACCCAGTGTAATTGGAGATAAAATTGAGGCCCAGATAGATTAAGTGTTAAAAAATGATTGGCAGAATTAGATGAAAATCATAGTTCTCTTGACAGCCTTGGGTAGCCCCTTCATTGAGGTCTAGGACTCAGAGATGTAAGACAAAAAGTACAAACCTCCTTCACTTTCTCTAAATACCTATACTCCTCCTTGCCCTACATACACATTTTAGTTCTTAATGTAAAATGATAACTTACATGATGCTTCCCTCCAGACCACTGGCCATAATGCTCCATTTCTTCCACCAATTCATCACAGGCTTTTTCAGAAAATATAGGAAACCAAAAAACATCTGGACAAGGCTACGTATAAAACATGACACCACCATTAAGAGAGCAACATTTTGTGTCTTTTTACTAACAAATGGCATTTCAAAAGTAATATTCAGTATTTATCTCACTTAGATGCCTTTTTAAGAAGTTTGCCCAACAATAGTGACACTACTGTTACAAACAATAGATTTTTAAAAAACAATTTCTAAGACTTTTATCTTGCATTTTAACCTTTATGAAATCAAGACCTGTTCTTAGACTCATGGTTGGCTAGGCAGCCATTGTGATATAGTTGCTAATGACACAGGGAATGTACACCTGGTCAGATATTGATTTTGTTCTCAACATGTGTGCATGTATGCATCTGTATGTGTGCAAATGCATACATACATCTAGTTGGTGTTACATTTGTTGACCTGTTCTTTGATACACCTTTTTAAATGATACATTATGATTTGTCATTGAAATGAAATGTTATTATGCATACAGTGCCCTATGACATACAACACCTTTGCCTCAATAAGTCTAACATAGCTCTTTCAATGTGCGTCATAGTTTAATTGGCAGTAAGTTTTTTCCTTTCTCACAGTGAACAAAATAACAGCATCTCAGAATTAAACACCCTTTACATTCTCTGAAATAAGGTATTAGCAATAATTTGGAACATTAATCTAAAGCAGAGTTCATTTTGAAAGAAATCTCTTTGAGAAGTGATGTTTGGAGTCCAATTTCTTCAAAGATGAACTTTCACTGAAAGAGGCTTACACCAGAGATCTGTCAAAAATTTATTTCTGAAATGGTTATGACATTGGGAGTATGCTAAAAAAAACAGCATGACCTTAATATTACTGTTAATTTTCATTTTTCTACATGTTAAACTATCTGACCTTCAAGGCTGTAAAATTGGTAATTAAGTCACATGAACTTTACCTAAAGGACAGTTTCTCTACTTTCACAACACCTTCTGCTACAGAGTATTACGTTAATAATATTCCCTACTAGAAAGTATAACAAAAATGCTCTATATATCATAGTAATTTCTAATACAAACCTGTTCAACTATATTTTCAGTGAAAATCTTTGAGTAATCTCGGTTTATATACTTTTCCTTCCAGTCCTACGGGGGGGAAAAAAAAATCAATTGCTCAGATTAAAGCAAAAACCTTTCCATGAATACTTTAAAGGAAAATATAAAGTATATGCACTTTAGAAACTGCTCAAGCAATTTATAAATGACTATGTGTAGTAGCAAAATAGAAACTTTCAGAAACCAGAGTTTATGCTTTCTAAACTTTGCCTGATTTTTTTGTATGTTGAAAACATTCTGTGAAAATTTTTTATTTATGCAGTTTTATAACTCTATTTTAAATTCTGAGTAATCTTATAGTCTCTACATTTGTATGCTGTATTCTATGGATATACATGAGTTATGTGTGTTTAGTCCCTCAGTCATGTCCAACGGTAGCCCATCAGGCTCCTCTGTCCATGGGGATTCTCCAGGTGAGAATAATGGAGTGGGCTGCCATATCCTGCTCCAGGACAGTTATACATAGCTGTAGGCAAATATGTGTGCTTTAAAAGTGAAAGACAGGGAACATAACTCTAGCAACAAACGTTAGTAAAAATTAGCAAGTTAATCAACTTGGCCTTGCTTATATACTTTTATAGTGAATTACTCTAAAATAATTTTGATTTTTTAAAATATATTCATGTGTTTGTTAGCCAAAGAAGACATACAGATGGCTAACAAACACATGAAAAGATGCTCAACATCACTCATCATCAGAGAAATGCAAATCAAAACCACAATGAGGTACCATTACACGCCAGTCAGGATGGCTGCTATCCAAAAGTCTACAAGCAATAAATGCTGGAGAGGGTGTGGAGAAAAGGGAACCCTCTTACACTGTTGGTGGGAATGCAAACTAGTACAGCCACTATGGAAAACAGTGTGGAGATTTCTTAAAAAACTGGAAATAGAACTGCCATATGACCCAGCAATACCACTTCTGGGCATACACACTGAGGAATCCAGATCTGAAAGAGACACGTGCACCCCAATGTTCATCGCAGCACTGTTTATAATAGCCAGGACATGGAAGCAACCTAGATGCCCATCAGCAGATGAATGGATAAGGAAGCTGTGGTACATATACACCATGGAATATTACTCAGACGTTAAAAAGAATTCATTTGAATCAGTTCTAATGAGATGGATGAAACTGGAGCCCATTATACAGAGTGAAGTAAGTCAGAAAGATAAAGATCATTACAGTATACTAACACATATATACGGAATTTAGATAGATGGTGGCGATAACCCTATATGCAAAACAGAAAAAGAGACACAGAAATACAGAACAGACTTTTGAACTCTGGGGGAGAACGTGAGGGTGGGATGTTTTGAAAGAACAGCATGTATATTATCTATGGTGAAACGGACCACCAGCCCAGGTGGGATACATGAGTCAGGTGCTCGGGCCTGGTGCACTGGGAGGACCCTGAGGAGTCGGGTGGGGAGGGAGGTGGGAGGGGGGATCGGGATGGGGAATACATGTAACTATATGGCTGATTCATGTCAATGTATGACAAAACCCACTGAAATGTTGTAAAGTGATTGGCCTCCAACTAATAAAATAATATTAAAAAAAAAAAAAAAAATAAAATATATTCAAAATGTGTATTTTCACTTCAGCTTTAGATTAGTATCAAAGAATGTTCAATGGGGTTACTAACATTATCATAACTTTCAGTTAGCAGAAATTAAGGTTTAAGACCATGTATTGAAAAATAGATCTTCTTCATACTAACTCATGCACCTGAGTGTTCTCTTAACCTAATCACTGACACACCAACCTCACACTAAGATACAACAATTTTTGTCAATATCAACTAAGGAATCTTTTTCCTGGGTTAAGTGTTTTACTTAAAAACCCAATATTTAAAGGGTATATCTTAAAATAAGATTCAATATCCACAATGATCTTTTCTTAAATATATTTAGACTGTTTAACAAAATTCTTAGTGTTCTCTTTGTAAAGTACAAATAGTAAGCAAGTAGGGAAAAACTGAGGTAAGGACTCAAAATAATTTCAATCAAAATATGTTTCAAAAAATATTTGTCTGAAATATATCTTTTGAGGCCACATTTAAAAAGGGTCCTGATAATTTATTTGCCATTCTTAGTTTTACATTTCTCTGCTTATGTGCAACTCAGATATTTTTAGATCTGGAAGAACCAAAACTATCTTCAAATTCTTTAACAAAATTAATTTATATATAGTGTGTAAAGTATGTATAGTATGTATAAGGATCAAATTACTCATTATCCCCTTTAATATTTATTGGTTCTCTGATTCTAAAATATGGGGGAAATTAAAAGTAAATAATCATACATAACATTTCAGAATCTTTAAACGTTTTTAAGTATTCGTTTTGGGCATCATTATAGATTTTTTGAAGTTAAAGAAATAAGACCTTAAGATTTTACATTAAAGCATTATTATTAACTTTTTATTTTAGACTGTTTTCAAATATCATTGAACAAATTGACTTTATTAATTTCTTAGTAGTTCTGATAATGGGGTAATATTAAATACTTTGCTATGGGATATCCTTCATGAGACATATCAGTCAAGCTAATTTACCAAAACTAGAACAAAGCCATGGAAAGAAAACCATTTCCAATTTCTGATATATTCATTGCATACTCTCCAAAGATTTTAAATCGCACACAAATATCTACACTTCAGGATATAACTTGGGATTTTTTTTCAGGAAGCTAGTATTAGCCAAGAAATCAAATAGTTGTATCTCTCAAAATACCAAGCGTTCTAGTGCCAAAGTAAAATAGGTAATTCCATCCTCATCATTTTAAAAAAGAGCCCGTTTTCAATTCTACTCCTGTGAAAGATGGAGATACGCCACTAAAGTGAAACAGTACTTTTAAGACACACAAAAAAGTCAAAAGATATTCTTTTTCCAACAACAGAGTTTTAGAGACCATTAAGTCTACTATTCCCCAAAGTCAACACTTCTACAAAGTAAAAGACAATTCTCAACAGGTGGATTGAGTTTTCGTAATTTAAAACTTGACTAATAGCAAGGAAAAAAAACCCATAAATAGATTTTAGTGAGTATTTTCCCTTAAATAAATGTGCCATCTTGCCTAAAGAAAACCGATTAAGACAAAAATGAATTAATTCCTTCGTGATTCAAAAATTATAGAAAAGAAATAATTTTGGACATAGTCTCCTCAACTTAAGACTTTCTCTATATGCTGATTCCACTTTGCAGTTTTCTCTAGCTATCTTTAGAGTACATTCCCAGAATTTTTATTTAAAAACTATTTTAAAATGCATTTTCTCAAACTAACTCCTTGCATTTTATTTCTGAAAGTCAAAATGTAATATTGCCATACATGAGCTATTCATAAACACTTTCTTCTGAAATTCAGATTGAAAATTTATTGCTGTTTTGAAATACATATAACAGAAATATTAGGAGAAATCAAAGAAACTGATAATTCCATTATCCAAACTTAATATATCTTTAAAAAGAAAGTTCTTAGACAAGAAATACAATAAATTAGGCCTGTGATTACATAATTAAAAATACTTCTTTAAAGTCTCTTGCTGTATTTCTGTATTATTAACCTAACTGATTTATATCCATTTAGAGTTACAAAAAAAAAGTAATAAATGAAGCTGAGCATGAAATACATACCACAGGATTTTCAAAAATCTGCCAGAGGTCATTGTTAAAATGGGAAATATTGTAATTAGCAGTTGACAATAGTCTTCCAAATTCATGTCTATTAGAAATGTACATAAAAACACCCTATATACCAAAAAAATAATAGTATTAATAATATTGGAGGAAAATATAAGAAAATAAGTTTAACCACATGAAAAATTTTACAAAAGATATTAATTTCAACTTTTATCTCTTATTCAGGAACATGCATTTTTATTTTTCATATAAAACATGCATAATTTAAAATAAAAGTAGAATTTGATTAATTATGAATTCAGACACCACACAAAACTAATTGATAGCACTGACACTCAACTGAAGAAAAGAGGAGGAAGGACTGTTTTTGTCCCTTTCTCATTGGTCCTAGATGTAGACATCAGGGAAAAAGAATTCCTGTTTGAAAGCAGAAATATTTTTGAGACGCCAAAGTGCAATTAATTGTACCTCTTTTGGCTTCTTTTCCTTTCAAAGAAGATATCACATTTTTAAACAAAAATTCAAATGTCAATATTTTATCAGTCTATTTCATACTTTTATGTTCTGATGTTTAAAGATTGAACACAGAATTTACTCTTGTATTAAGAGGCAACTAAAGAAAATCAGTTTCTTGTCCTTGCCCCAAACCTAATAAATATGGCAAACACCATTAAGGTAAGGTTGTTTCTTTTTGTACCTGTTTTAATGATAAAAAGAGTTGGTTATTAATAAAAAGAAAATTAGTGAAGAGTAATCAAATTTCATTTTAATCAGGATGTACTTTATACATACTCCTACCTCTTCTCGCCTTAAAAAAAAACAAAAACAAAAACTAGAGAAACTAGTGAAAGTGATTTGTATTTAACTTTTCCATCTGTCACCCATAAAATGCAAATCAGTCTGAAGAACTAACAGCTGAATATCACACATGCCTATCCCCAACACACAAAACACACGCTCACATGTACAAATTCAGAACCAGTGAATACCAACAGTTCACACCAAGCTAAATGAAAAGAAGACTCTTAAAGAAACTTTACTTTTAGGCAATATACAGTATCTAGTATTTTAAATAAATAAACAAAAATAAAAGTAAATAAAATAACACCTTTGGGGGGCTGAGCATTTGGAATGTTTCCGGAGTAGGGGAGTCTTTTTCCCTTTGTAAAGTCTAAAATGAAGAGAAGGATTGGGTAAGTTGACCTGCACATCCACTCTCTCAGGTATTCTTAGGTAAATAAAAATAGCAGCCCCTGAGAAAAAGCTGACATTCTGAAATGTCCTTCACAGACAGCATGCAGGACAAGCAAAGCTTACAGTGCACATAAAGAAACAACTCCAGCCCTTTTTTTATTTTTCTGTTGGTCAAACATAAATCCAAGCTCATTCCTTAGTAAGAGTTTTCATTAGACACAAAATTAAGAAAAAGGAAAAAAAAAAAAAAGTGTAAGAGAGGCCATTCCAGGGTGCGCTGTTGAGTCAAATAGCCAAACATGAGCACAAATTACAATCACAAGTACTGAGTACATTCAATGTAACAATGGACAAAAGTTTGTAGGAAAAACAAACATATTTCAAGTAACACATGCCTTATTAAACTAGAAAAAAGTACTTGCCAACTTTCCTGATTTTTCCATAAACACATTTGCTTATACAAATTTGAATAAAATAACCCAATCACTTCTAAAACAGAAAACCATATAAGTATGTTTTAAGACACACTTATACACTTTGAAAACAGTTTTCTACAATCACTTCAAGTTTTATAATGAAAATATATTATAGACTAGCAATGTATGATTAATTTTTCACACAAACAGGCTACATATTTTAATTCTTCTCCCAGTTTAGTGGTAAGGGACCTATTTTTTGAAAGCATGGGATGAATAATGACAGAGAAATACTGGATACTGACTTTAGGACAAAAGTGTGTTTTTCTTAAATATGTAAATCATCATTTCACCCAGGCTTCATCTATTAAGTTTAATTAGGTCAGATTTTTCAGTATAGAATTTCAAATTAAAGACGAATTATTAAAAATGCAAAGTTGATTTGTAACCAGTCTATGCTTACAATTGAATATCTTATTGTTGCCTGTGAGTTAGCCTAAGCCAAACTTTTTTCCAGTTGTTTCTGCAGGTGTTGCACAGGCAAGTTATTCTCCATAATTGCTCCCAATATTTCAATACAGAACCAAAAAATTGGCTAGTACTTACAAATTAGAAAGAAAAGGTCATCAAAACAAATGACACATCAACCGGTAAAGCAAGCCATCTTATACAGACATTCAAGCAAGCCATCATCATATTCCCTACCATTTCTCTAGCATTTCGGCAAAGAGCCATATCAGGATCCAGTTTATCACGAACAAAATAGTTCCTTTCATTCATCTCTGATCGGAGGGTCTTTCCTTTAATTAAGTACACATTAGCCATGTATGGGACATTCCATATCCCTCTGAAAGTAAAGATAAGACATTCCAAAATACCACAAATACAAAATATTTAAAGTTTTATTTTTATGGTTTTAAAACAAATGCCTTGTATGTTTAAAATTTTGCATATATAAACTATGGAGTCAAGTTACACACAGATACAAACACATTTCATGATATCTGGCATATATACACACACATATACATGAGATTATTTGGTAAAAAATACATGAGTGAGTGAGTGAAAGTTGCTCAGTCGTGTCCAACTCTTTGTGACCCCATGGACAGTATAGTCCATTAAATTCTCCAGGCCAGAATACTGGAGTGGGTAGCCTTTCCCTTCTCCAGAGGATCTTCCCAACCCAGGGATCCTGCATTATAGGCAGATTCTTTACCAGCTGAGCCACAAGGGAAGTCCAAGAATACTGGAGTGGGTAGCCTATCCCTTCTCCAGAGGAATTTTCCCGATCCATATTATGAGCTAAATTAGTATCTCCCTACATAAACTTCATTTTAAAGTTGATGTGTTTGGCATTTTAGCTGTCATCCCTCACTTTGTTGACCAGTTAGAGTACAATATCCTGATGGGCATTTATGATTAAGCACTTCGATAGCAAAAACATCACATCCAGCTCACAGTGGCTTTGCAGAGCACTGAGCTTCCCTTCCCAAGTCTACACTCAGTGACTACATTGGAAGCTTGAAATCAGCCATAGTAGATGTATTCAGAAGACAAAGATGGGCAAAACTACAAACCAGGGCATCTTCTAGCCCCAAGAATCAGTTATTAGACATTTACCAGCGCACCACTGAACACAGCCTAAAATTCTCTTAAAATACAGTTTTTCGAAAGTCATTAAGCTATCTCAATTGTCTGTAGAAAAAAGAAGATATAAACATAGCTTGAAGTACACAAGTGATGGAAGACACTGTTTATTTCATCCCTCTTTCTTTCCCACACTTGTCTGCTTACTCTGAACATGACTCATTTCCTAAAAGCAATAAAACAGAAGTTTCACTTGAAGGGATATGTTTTGCTTTCACAGAACAGAAAGGGAAGATCCTGACCAAGAAAATGTAGTCAGAGACTGAAAGCAATATACATAGTATCATTTTGTCTTACTAGATGAGCTTCAAAGGAAATGTTCAATCAAAAATATATAGTGTGCCCACTGAATTCAGAAACTAATCACTGGTATGGTAAAGAGTACACTGTTTCACACACACACACACGTTGTAAGATGTCATTCTTTCATGCATCTCTTATACATAAGGTACATTCTTCTATTAACTAAATCAACAGCCTCTACTTTATTCTTTTCCTTTAGACAACAATGACAGGAAGTTGAACTAAAACAGCTTAAATGAAATATGAGTTCTCTATTTCCACTCTGTGAAGCCTTATTTCTGCCACACCCATGGACAACATCAGGCGTATAGTCTATACAAATCATCCCAGAAACTATTAAAGTATTTTGAAACAACAGAATATGATTGTAATAATATTTACTCAGTTATCATGCTTCTTAACTGCAGCTAACAAAAGACGTTATGACATTTATATCATTCAAATTAACTATTACAGGCCTATTGTAATTTTCACAAGAAAAATATCTCCACAACTCAACTGTTCAAAAACACTACGATTTTTTTTTTCTAAACATTAACCCTCTTTAATTGATCTGATGCATCTGAGAAATTAGGCAAAGCACTTAATGTCTCAGTCACTCTGGTTCAAGTCAGCTGTTTGAAAAAAAAGGATGACATTCTTCTATATTTTAACCTTAGCAAAAAGCTAATTCAACTGTGATCATCCTTTAGTTTAAAAAATATCAACTTCTGTGTCTGAAATAAGTATAAATAAAGCACATACTTTGTAGCAAGTATACTCTTTTCAAACTCTAGAAAATGGAAATTATATGGTGAAGAAACTTCTCTTTAAAGCAGAATACCAGCTATATCACACAGAAAATTCTTCAAAAGGAAATGATGGAAGGTTTAGTTGTTGGTGTTTTTGTTGACTCATTTATAAAGTTTATAAGCTATCAAACAACATTTATCCTGGCCACTAAATAAATTAGCTAAATAAAGTTCCCTTTCCAAACTTTAAAGAATATCCCTCTTCTAACAACCATAAGATATCTACCCATGGTAATCATACACTACCTTTTAGCATTTACCATAACTGAGAGTGTGTGCCTTTGAAGATTTATGGCAGTAAGAACAATTTTTAAAATATTAGTTTTATACTAGTATTGCAGGATCACAAGTGGTCTCCAAGGTCTTCAAATTTCCATTTAACATAAAGGAAAGAGATTAAAAAATGTTTGAAAACTCAACATAACATTACAAGACCATATCTTTACATAAAGATATTTCACATGAAAAGATCAAATCAAGTAACTTACACTCTATTCCCTTGAACAATATCCACATAATCTTCAGATCGAGCATAGTATCCATCAGGACTCAAGGCCCCCCAGAAGTTGGACCACAGTTTTCCATGACGAGTTACAAGAGGAGCAATGATCTTCCTAAGGAGAGAGAAACAAATTCAGATAATTATCCATTTTTTAACTGCCACAAAATTATGTGTTTGGGGCTTAACATGACACAGAAAACAATAAACCTTATTTAACACATATGCAGTTAGCCCAAAAAACTAAAATAAAATAGAAAGGAATTTCCTCCCTTCACTTATCCTTAAACAAGTACATTGCTGATTTTCAACCATGCTTGGTAAAAAGACTAATAAAAAAGAAAAAGTAATTGAAAATGTGAATGAAAGTATAAAAAAAAAACTTTTAAAAGGACCATACTTGCATCCAATAAAAGTGTAACTACCTTAATCATTTATTTTAAATATTTCAAAAATTATATTCAATGAAATCAAATACTTTCATTGTTATTAGGCAGACATAACAGTCCCTAGTGCATTAAGGTATCTCATAAATATTTGTTGAATAAAAAAATTTATGAATATGGGCTGAGATATCTGTAAATAGGCCAGTTTTCCTAAAGTTAAGTCCTGAATTACTTTAAAGTATGTTGCAATTTTTTTTTTTTTAACTTTTATAATGGGTTGTGCTAGCCCTGGCAACACTGAACATTTTTCTGGTTTTTGACTATTTTAGAAAACAAAATAGAATAGTGCTGTCTCACTATTTACCGGGAAAGGAGTCCCTTTGAGACAAGTACATGTTACAAATTCAAAACACGTCAGATTTCTTCTTAAGGAAATCTAATTTATAATGCATCAACATTTTTCAAATGAAGTAACAAATTCTGAAATTCCACTAGAATTAACTTAAAAATGATCTAAATTATAGTAGTGTGAGACAATTCTGAAGAAAATCTCACACAACTCCTTCAAGAGGGAGGTAATAGACCAACTATCTCCACAAAAAAACCATTTCACAACACTCCAATCTTGTGAAGACCACGTGTGCCCTTCTATTACCTATGGAAAAGTAATACATAGTCTACAAATACACTTCTTAAAACAATTTGTAGTTTATTTTTCCTGGTTCCTATTAGAATAAAATGTTAGCCAGATACATCTATAATCTGCTTTGTTAGAATACCCACAGCATTGGAAATAAAAACATAAATTAGAACTACATATTATGTTAATTTAAGGAATGATAATTCAAGACAACTAACAAGATCAAACACTTAATAGAAAGAAATCTTTTCATTATAATCTTAGTTGCCTGAAAGAGCTGGGCAAAGAGACAATGAAAGTGAAAATCCATCTGCTGTGTGCCTCAGTGTTTTTGAGTATGGAATTCTAAGATTAATACTGAGTAGCCTTAGATTTTGAATCCTCAAATTGACAAATTATACATAGGATGGGTTAAAAGAGGACAGCAGACATCTTACATGTTTTAATCTTCAAATTCAAAACAGCAATTTTAACATTTCATTGTTAACCATTCTATTTGTTAAGAGAAATAACTGTGTTAATATTTATGAACATACATAGATTAATACCTGGCACTTAATAAGCACTCATTAAAGCTGGGTTATTAGTGGAAATATTAATACTAGTAATACTATTACTGGGCTTCCCTGGTGATTCAGATGGTAAAGAATTCATCTGCAATGCAGGAGACCCAATTCGATTCTGGTCAGGAAGATTCTCTGGAGAAGAGAATAGCTACCCACTCCAGTATTCTTAGTTGGAGTATCCCATAGACAGAGGACTTGGCAGGCTGTACATAGTCCATGGGGCTCTGAAGAATCAGACATGACTGAGCAACTAACACCTTCACTTTTGTTTCACTTTCAATACTAGTGCTAGCAGTAAATTATTAAAATAAAGATTAAATCACTATAAGATGGTATAGATTGTGCCATTTTCTCACTTCAATTTGGCTAAATAAAAACAGGTACTGCCTAGTGATAATTAGTTCAGTACTAAATAAAATCACAAATCAGTCTGTGGAGTAATGTGCACCTCTGAAATTTCTTTCAAATTCTAAGAACTTCCAACTCTGCTTGTAGTAACTTTTTAGGTCAGAAGTTTTATGAAATTCTACTTTAAAAATATATTTAGAAAATAAAGCAATTCCAAATGTTACAGATAGATCACAATTTCATCTAGTTTAAAAAAATAGGCCAAATATAATTAATAAACATTACATTCGTGATTGTAACATACTGAATACATCTAAATTTTCATCAGGTTATTTTCTATTTGACTTCTCTAAAAAATACAAATTCTTAGAATTGAAAGCTGTAGAAAATAATCTCTTGTGAGTTTCCTCAATTTGCTAAACACAGATAAGTAATTATGGCATGTCCACATAAATGCAGAAAATAATTATAATTTTAAAATAAACTGACATTGAATCATATACAGTACCTGTTTTGTTCAATCAAAATTTTCAAAGTCCTTAGATTTGTCAAAACAACATCTGCATCCACACTAAAGTAATATTCACAGTTTTCATCCTGACGGCAAAAATCCCTTTGTTGAAAAACAAATAAAATAAGCATTAAGTAAACCAAATATTTGAAAATATTGGTTGAAAAATGTTAACATAAATCTCATGCAAAATAAGGTTTTTGTAAACTACTTATCTAATCAAAATAGTAAGACAATATCCAAAAGGGTAAATATTACTTTAAATTTCAAAATGGTCAGTTGATCAACACAGATGTTCATGGATAGAGCAATACTAAAAATTTTAGGGCAAGTGAAATATATTTTCAAGCCATGAAATACTTTAAACCATAAAGCATCAGGTCAAATGGGCAATTTATAATTCAGCATTTAGTCCTCTCTAAAAGGGAATCATACTTTATACTAATGTTTTTGTCAACAGAATTTTTTCACAAATCAAAGTATTTTCTACACACACCCACACACACACACACCCACAGAGCAAAATTCTGTACATCTACAATTTAGTTTAAGTGAAATATTGGAGCTACAGGTATATAATTCTTTAGGTATCAGTACTTTTTAAACTTGATTTACATGGAATTCTTTCTAACATAGTCACTGTCCTGCTTTTTATATGGGGACATGGATTATGATATATGCTTTTCCTGGTACAGTCTGGAGCATTATCATCAGGAACACAAAGGAATGAACTACTTGTGATACATGACAAGCTTCCAAATATTGTGGTTTCTGCATTTGGGGTTCTTTCTGAGCTCTCCTCCATCACTGCTGATCCAAATTATCACTTTCTGCTATTGACAATATTTATCTCCATAACACATTTGTTTCTAAGCAACTGTCAAACAGGATATGACAGGAAGATAGTTAAAATTGTGCAAAAAAGAAAAATTAGAGGAAATTATTTTAAAATACTCTATGTATGGTGACAGATGATAACTAGAGATTGTGGTGATTATTTCACAACATATGCAAATATTAAAGCATTATGTCACACACCTGAGACAAATATTATATGTGAATTATATCTCAATATAAAATAATAAACTAAAAATTTTTTTAAAAAGCAGCCCAGATTATCTTGGATAAAAATTGAAACATTTATACTACATGATTTCAAGATGAATATAAATTCTTGGTAATAAAGTGTGGCATTCATCTTAGAGCAACAAGATAGAATAGAGAGTTCCCAAGCACGCACAAATACTCAATCATCTAATTTAGGACCAAGGCCAACTCAATTAAGTAGGAAAAGAAAAGCCTTAAATTAAAAAGGAGTGGGGCTCTATAACAACCTAGTGAGGTGAGATGGGGAGAGAGATGGGAGGAAGGTTCAGAGGGAGGGCACTTATGTATATCTATGGCTGACTCATGTTGATATTTGGCAGAAAACAACAAAATTCTGTAAAGCAACGGATCCTTCAATTAAAAAATAAATAATTTTAAAAAGAGAAATAAAAGGAGTGTTGAAACAACTGGAATTTCATTTGCAAAGAATGAAATTTGACCCCCTACTTCACTCAAAACACAAAAATGTATTCAAGATGAATTGCAGGTTGAAACATCTAAGACATAAATGATAGAATGATAAAGCTTATGAAAGAAAAATTTCAAACAATGGATTCATGACATTAGAATAAGATTTCTTAAATAGAAAATAAATACCAAAGCATAAAAAATGAAACAGAATTTTATTAAGATTAAAATTTCTTCTCATTAAAAGGCAATACTTACAAAGCCAGAGTAAGATATCTTTCCATACCCAGTAGGGTGGCTAAAACAAAAAGATGGGCAATAAATGTTGACAAACATGTGGAGCAGCTGGAGCTATACCACCTTGCTGTTAAAAGTGTAAAATGTCCATCTATTTTGGACTATTCAGCAGTTTCTTAAAAAGTTAAACATAATCTATCCTGACCCTGTGCCCTAGTTAGTCCATTCCTTGGTATTTTCCAAATATATTCTAAAGGATATATGTACACACATGCACACACACACACACACATGCACACACACATAATGCATTGTATTCACACTTCTAATAAAGAATCTTCATTAGCAGTCTTATTCATAATGGCCTAAAGCTCTACATAACCCAATGCCTATCAACTGCAGAGAATATAAAGCACTTGTAATATATTCATATGGAAAAATACTAGTCAGCAATGAAAAGGAATGAACTGCTGATAATTGTAATGACATAAGCAAATTAGAGAACACTGTGCTGAGGCAAAGTCAGACACAACAGAGCACATACATAAGCTTTTAAATTAGAGAAAACAGGTTCTAAATGTGGACCCACGGTACTCGCCAATGATTAAGTTACAGAACTCTTAGTATTAACATCAGTTTGATTTTTCCAAGGTCTGTTTTCCTGCCAGTCCTTATACGCCCACAATAGGCACTGTCTGTCACTCGGAGCAGAGCCTCCATAGCACAATACAGGAATATCTCCTGCTAAGAAGGGACCATCTCTTACCTTTTAATTAGTAGCTCTCTAACCACTGATGGACATATTCAACAATCACTGAATAAATGATTGTCTTTACTGCAACCAAAATTTTATAAATAATCTGTCTGAAGTTATTAAAGGGGCTAGACAAAGGACCTTAAGTATTTATTTTATTTGGTTATAGTACTACTTAGATCATGCATGCTAAGTCGCTTCAGTCATGTCCAACTCTTTGCAACCCCATGAACTACAGCCCACCAGGCTTCTCCGTCCATGGGATTCTCCAGGCAAGAATACTGGAGTGGGCTGCCATTTCTTCCACCAGAAGATCTTCCCAACCCAGGGATCAAACCTGCATCTCCTGTGGCTCCTGCACTGTAGGCAGATTCTTTAGCACTGAGCTACTGGGGAAGCCCAGGAGGTAACTAAAATATCTGAAACATACATTTCTGTCTCGCAAAACCTTCAGCTAATACATATTTAAATCACTATTACATCAGTCACATGATTCATTTGTCTGAGGATTTAAATCATGAACTGAAGTTCAGTTAATAGTTTCATTAAATATATTGACTCTCAGCCATTAAAAGAAAATTGTAAATAATTTTCATTGCCCTTTAGACATAAATACACTCAAACATAGATATAGTTCTAAAGCAGAGGCTTGTTCATGTGTGGATACACACATGCACACATACACACACATGCACACATACACACACATGTGAACACACAGTTGAGATATCCAAGTTTAGAACATTAATTTTGAAGAAAAGTTTCCTTAGTAGATACTGGTTGAATTTATATTTGCTAAAACATACATTCCCATGTTTCTGGCTTCAGCTTGACTTAGGTTCTCTTCTGGTCCTACTATTTTTAGAGTAGTGATTTCTTGTTTAGCTTTATCAAAAAATACTTTGATGTCCTTTTCATGATAAACTTCCTGTAACATATTTTAAAAATTGAAAATTAGTTTCAGAAAAAAGAAGTGAGAGAAAAGACAACTGAAGTTTTCATATGGAAGGATGACTTCACATTCAAAATTGTGAACTCCACAATTCACATATTCACTCAATTACAGACAAAATGATAACTGTATTAAACACATTATATATTTAAATGCCATCTAAATATCACAGGGAGAACCTAAAATAAGATATTTAGAAATGTTTTAAAAGATACTTTAAAATTATTTTAATATCTACTTCTCGACAGATCCTTGCATTAATACTTAAACCCTAAGTGCTATAAAACATTTCTAACTTGAGAGGGAAAAAAGGCTTGTGGTAGAGAATCTTAGATATGTGTTATAAAATATCCATAAAAATATCTATTAAACCTAACTGATTAATCTGTTATGTTTTTTATAAAATAAATATTATAATGTTATTTTAATCAGAGAGAAATATTTATGGTCATATAAAGAGTCATTTTTTTACAAAAAGAAGGGAAAATTAATAAGATTTTATTGATAAAGAAATATGATGAGAAAATAATCAACATCAAAAATCATCAAACTAGTGTGATTCGACTGCTAAAATTTAGATAAGATTATCTCCATCATTAGAGAACTTCAGAGCTTTTTATTTATCAAATCTCACAAGTATTTTTGAAAGTTTTTCACAGCTCGTTAAAATGACATCATACAAAAGCTGCAGAGGTAATATTTTAAATAAAAGAAGATAAAAACTCCTGTTATCAAGGGGTTTTAGGTCCTATGAAAGGAGGAAAAGTTTAAGACACATTCCATGAAAAGAAAATACTTTAATATAAGTAATATATTACAATGCATTTTATAAAAAGCAAATGCTCAATGCATTCACCCTTTAAAACTTATTTGAGTTAGTTTTTTGCAGATATACTAAATAAAATAGTCTCTGGAAAAGGCGAGTGACTAGCTGATATGTATACCAGAAAGAAAGAACAATGTCAAACTAAAAGTATTAAGACAAAAGAGAGAAAAAAATATATAGTTCATGGCTACCGAGTTTCTTCAGATGATAATAAATGTCAACAGTTTCAACATGAAAGAGATAAGTAAATGGAAAAACATTGAGGAAAAATGTCTTTAAGTTTAGACTATATGTGGGAGTATTTGGGAGGATCTGAATATTTTTTGAAGGAAATGAAAGTATCAAAAGCCTTTGGGAAAGAGTATGCCATTGAGTGATTAATCAAAACAATACTGTATCTGGAACACATTTCAAGCTCTGATGTTTAGTATTATCACTGAGTGCATGCTGGGCTGCTTCAGTCATTCAACTCTGCGATCCCCTGGTCTGTAGCCTGCCAGGCTCCTCTGTCCATGGGATTCTCTAGACAAAAGTACTGGAGTGGGTTGCCATGCCCTTCTCCAGGAGATCTTCCTGACCCAAGGACTGAACCCGCATCTCTTGCAATACAGGCAGATTCTTCACCATCTGAGCCACCAGAGAAACCCAGATATTATCATTAGCTATGATTTTATGACCAGTTCTATAAAAGTAAGTACCAGAACGAACCCAAAGGCAAAGGACTACAGACTCTTTGACATCTCTTCACTATATACTAGGTTAAATTTATTAAAATGGCTGATAGTCAACCATTTTTGATCTACAAAAAACTGACAGCTTCATGTGGCTTATCTCAATACTATGATACTAGTTACTGTATTTGAAAATACTTAGGTGCTAAAGAGGCTAGTATGTAAGTAAGTGTTAGTCGCTCAGTCCTGCCCAACTCTTTGTGAACCTATGGACTGCAGCCCACCAGGCTCCTCTGTCCATGAGATTCTCCAGGCAAGGATACTGGAGTGGGTCACCATTTCCTTCTCCAGGGGATCTCCCCAACTTACAGATTGAACCCGAGTCTCCTGAACTGCAGGCAGATCTTTACTGATTGAGCTACAAGGGAAGCCCCCTAAAGAGGCAAAGCAGTAATGATTTCAAAACCCCCACATAATTTAACCCATATTTTAAAATTTTTTAGACATGAGCAAATAATAACAAATAGTTTCAACTAAGATCAAAGTTTTCACATAAAATAATTCATTTATCAAATACTTACTTTGTTATGAATAAAGAATTTAAGTGCTTCTTTTGGGTAATCCAGAGTCAACAATGTGTTCAGAAATCGAGGTAGGAAAGGGGTTGGTTGCTCAATAAAAACACCTATTGTTACATTTGGATAGACCTTTGTTTTATGTCAAACATAAAAACAAATTATCATTAGCATGGGTTTACTTTAAATTCTATTCAAGTATTAATCAACACAGCACAAAACATACTATAATATCAGTACAACATAACGTTGATTGCCCAGTGGCAATTCTCTAATACATTTTTGTGGACCCCATCAGTGATTTTTACTGAATAACATCTTGACATTATGATTCAAGTTGAAGAGGAAGCTCACTACTATATTTATTACAGGGACACTATAATTAAAGTTATTGCTTGCTCTACTATTTAATGTTCCCTTTAAAGTAGTCCTAAAAGAAACTTTCTTTAGATATGAATCTATTTTGACAGCTTCATCTCAGAAATCAAAATGCTAACTGTGCTTCCTTGTTTGTTTCTATTGCTTGGAAACTGAACGGTTAATCTGTGGCTCAAATAAAGTAATCATAGAGATTATTATGAGAAACCTCATTAAGTTTCATTACTAAAAGCATGAGACTTTATGTCTGAATCATTAATATCATTTTACTGATAGTTCTTTATTTTGCTTCATTATTATGTTATATATAAGGAAAGCTATTTTGCATCACTAATATATCTTATCTTGTATCAATTTTTATATATTTTCTTAATTTCTGTTTGGGTAAGTGTTAGAAGATGGCTTATCTGTCACTCATTTCATGAAAAATTCTGAAGTATCTATTATTAGTCAATCCTCGTGATCAGAAACATTTAGAAAATGGAGGGAAAGTTCCTGGCTTGGAAACTTACAAATGGTTGAGGAAGGCAGAAACATAAGCAAATAACCATGCAATAGTATGGTATTTTTATTGGAACTATATGAAAGATTTCTTTATAATACCTTTTTAAATTCATGTCTTGAAGCTTAACTTTAGATTTTTAAATCACAAATTATATACAGATGGGTGAAGGAGATCAAAAGGTAAAAAGAAAAGACAAATAAGAACATCACACTATTGATCAAGAAAAAATTTTAAATAGCAAAAAACTTCTAAAAATAAAGATTACAGATTTTTTAAAGTGCCATATATATTCAGCGCCAAATTAGGTACCTCTCCCCTATATTTTCACACATAATACCTCATGTATTCCTCTGTCATCTAGATGATAACCTAATATTTGTGTGGATTGAAGTACAACTCAAACACGGTTGTATATATCAATTCATTGGATGTATTCATTCAGTTACCCAAATATTTATTACTAAGTCAATAAACAAAGACAAACAACTAAAGAAAAAAAAATCTACCTTCTAGGAGTTCTCAATTTAATAGGGGAAATGAGTAAAAACTGGATGACAACTCTCCCTTATCAAATGAAGTGATGCATGTCATTTAAATTTCATAATAACCTTAGAAGTCATTTATTATCCCAAATTTACAATATGAGGAAAAGGAGATTTAGAGCAACTCAGAATACGTGAATTAGTAGGTAAAGAATTAAGCTTCAACACGCTGCATCTCCACTATCAATCTAAGCTCATTTTATACACTAATGATAACAACAGTACACCAATGATGATAATAGTTAAGTATTATTCAAAGCTTAGCATTTCATATATATAATTTATCATATAAAATATCACTGTATACATAAACATATATGTGTAATTTCTTTAAGCCTCCTACCAATCCTCTGAGACAACCATTATCATTTTTACATATAAAGAAACTTGCCTATGGCTCACATATTAGAATATGGTAGCCCTAGACCTTAACTACTCATATAATTTTAATATTTATATGCATAATTACTAAATAAATAAAATACATAAGAAATTTATTTTTATAATAAAATGGTTTTCCTTTCTAGCAGTCTGTAAGACAAAAACGGCTTGAGAATCAAGTTATTCCTATGTGCAAAAAAAAAAAAAGATAAAAAATTATAATATAAATATTTATCTGTCTTGGCACTAGAAAGTTTATGTTAACAGGAAACCAAACAGATAAAATATTGTAACTCTCCCTCCAGAAGACAGCACTCTTTTGAAAAAAAGATCAGGATGAATTTTTAAACATCTTCATGATGCAGCTTCATTCAGAAATTTTCTGGCTTTCTTTCCAGATAGGAAACATTCAGCTTGTTATTTCAGAGACTGGCCAAAAAAATCTTAGTTTAACGTAAAAGAGGGCCTTATTCAGATTCACCTAAACATGAACAAATTACTCTTTATCCTCCCTTTCAGACAGTGATAAAAACAGAAACTACTTAATTCAGGACATTTGGTACTTTACAGTGAGATTATTTTGAATTTGCTTGGGTCCAGAAGTCACCAGAACTATATTAAGGGGAATTTTATTTGCATCTACACTTATCTGGCATGCTGTAGATATTCAACAAAATTATGGTAAGTAAAGGAAACAATCAGTTTTAATGACAAAATTATCCTTAGAACCCATTGTTCATGCACGTAATAGACTTCCAAATTATAAGAGCCATTTTTTGGAAGAAAAATATTACTACAGGATATCCTAAAACTGCTCTGGTTGATGACAGAAGGATGCATAAAACATTTTATACATAAATAATAATTACTTCCAATGGCATGTTTATCTTCAAAGTATAAATGGCAAACTATAGCTATAATTCTGTGTGAAATCTGTGTATAAAGTAACACTATGCCTGGCATATAATATATATATGACATCTAGGCAAAATTGCACAGAGGTCAAAATTATAGGGTCTAGAACCAGATTGCCTAAATTCAAATCACACTTCCAATATTAACAAAAAAAAATTGCATGCCTTAGGTAAGTTACTTAATGTGGAGGTACCTCAGTTTTCTCATCTGTAAACCTCAGTCAAACCTATGGGATTTGTAAAATTAATATGATTACTATATATAAAATACTAAAACAGTCCTTAGTTATTTATTATTTTTAAATCATCAAATTTGAAAATCAAGCACAGATAAAATTAGTCAATAAAAATATGGAAACATTATAACCATTATTTTCCTCAATCCTTTGACCAAGTTAAAGACTAAAAACATGAATTCCCACTCATAGCAAGCTAGTAAATATTAACAACTAAGCCCCTTTTAGTAGGGTCAATTGGGGTCAATTATTATCTGGTTTTTCTAGAAATACACATATCCATCAATTTTCTGTCATCCTGCTTTAGATTTATAAATCTATCATCTACCAAATTATCAATACTATAAAATAATGTGTTGTTTTTATTTTACAAATCATTGCATTTCATGAAAATATACTTTTATTACTACATTTCATCCAGAGTCAATTCCACTCACATCTATTGCAGACAAGTCAATTGTATCCACTTCACAAAGAGTGCAGCCATTATCTTGTGTCCATGCATTAGGTACATAGTTTCCAAAATAATTCAGGAGGATCTGGAAAAGAAGGAAAACTGCACTATTAACAAAAGTAAGACTTTCCCATCAATGTACTTTCATTCTATAAACCTCTGACTTCAAAGCATGCTTTCTGCATTAGGTACATCCCCTTAATAATTCTATGAATATCTGTCACCTAGAGATACACAATGAACAAAGTTCTCTACAGACTGTGAATCATAAATGAAAGCAAACTTTGTCTAGAAATGCCAAAAAATGCATTATACATCATAAAAGTCACATTTCATTATATCAAAAATAAGAAGAGACACCATTAAAGAAATATGTCAAACAATTTAACACAGTTTTAATTGAGCTAACGAAGCTTATTAATCAAAACAAATAAAAGCAGTTATGTGAACAGTAATTTAGTAATAATATAAATATGCTTAAAGGTTCAGTCTAGACATGTACAGTGAGTGGGTTAGTGCCAGTGTGACCTCTTACCACCATCACCACACAAAATGTATATACTTTTATTATCAGAAGGCACTAAACTCTTCTGGGAAACTATGGTACTCACTATAACCCAGGCTTCTGGGCAGTGATTCTGGAATACTGACTTGAGGAAAAGAAAGCCTGTAGATTAAAATAGACCTAGAATAAGTTCTAATTAGAGCCACCCCACAAACCCTATCAATAATAAACTAGAGTGGGGAGGGGAGGTAGAACAAGACGGCAGAGTAGGGAGATCTTGGGCTCACCTCCCCCCACACATACACAAAAATTGCAACTACATAGAGAGAACCATCTCTGAGAATGACCATAAGACTAACAGAAAATATTTTCCATAACTGGAGATAAAAAGAAAAAGCAACAATGAGACAGGTAGGAGGAGCAGAGATGCAGTTTAGTCAGAACCCATGCCCACAGTGGAGCAATCCACAAGCAGGAAGGGCATCACAGTCCTAGGGGTCTTCTCCAAAGGGCCAAGGGCGCAAGCCCAACATTGGGCTCCCCATCTTAGAAGACCTGCACCAGGAAGATGAGCCGCCATAAAATCTGGGTTTAACACCAGAGGGGCTTACATGTGGCAGAGCCAGAAGCCTGTAGGAAACTGAGACTGCTCTTAGAGGGTGCAGGCACAGATTCACTCTTTCCAAATCCCAGTGCAGAGGCAGCAGTTAGAATAGTGCCTGGGTCATACAAGAAGGAAATTCATTTATTAATTTTAGGGCATGTACCTAAGAGGCGTGGATCTGTTGAAACTTCCTGAGTATAAAGGAGCTGTCAGATTGTGGCCAGGCCTTACAGCTGGCTGTACTGGGAACCAGCCCCATATACTAGTGCACCCAAAGCAATTGCAACTCAGTGATAACAGGAGTATGCACACAGCCCACACAGAGGACAATCCTGGAGTACCTGTCTCTGCTGGCCAGGAGGGGCCACACTACTGGGCCCCACAGGACACCTTCTATACAAAGTCACTCTTTAAAGACCAGGAGATAATAGGTGACCTACCTAATACATAGAAACAGAAAATTAGTTTATATGAGGAGACAAATATGTTCCAAACAAAAGAACAAGACAAAACTTCAGAAAAAGAATTAAATGAAATGGAGCTAAGTTAGAAACTTGAGGGAATCACAGGCAGATTAGATGATGCAGAGGAAAGGATCAGCAATATGGAAGAGAGGCTAATAGGAAATCACCCAATCAAAACAGCAAAATGAAAAAAGAATTTTAAAAAATGAGGAGAGTTTAAGGAGCCTCTGGGGCACAATAAGCATTCTAGCATTTGTATTATAGAGTTCCCAGAAGGAAAAGAAAGGGACAGAGATATTTCAAGAGATAACGGATGCAAATTCCCCTAAACTGGTGAAAGAAACACATTCAAGTCTAGGAATCCGAGAGAATTCCAAATAAAGTCAATCCAAAGGGACCTACACAAATACACTACCATCACAATGTCAGAAGTTAAAGATAAAGAGAGTATTATGGTCAACAAAAAACAAAACAAAACAAACGTGTCACATACAAAATAAACCCTGTGAGATTATCAGCTGATTTTTCAGCAGAAAATTTGTAGACCAAAAGGAATGGCATGACATATTCAAAGTACTCCAGTACTCTTGTCTGGAAAATCCCATGGATGGAGGAGCCTAGTAGGCTGCAGTCCATGGGGTCACAAAGAGTCAGACACGACTGAGCGACTTCACTTTCACTTTTCACTTTTATGCATTGGAGAAGGAAATGGCAACCCACTCCAGTGTTCTTGCCTGGAGAATCCCGGGGATGGGGTCGCACAGAGTCGGACACAACTGAAGTGACTTAGCAGTAGCAGTAGCATTCAAAGTATTGAAAGGAAAAACACAACCAAGAACCTCTATCTGGTGAAGTTAACATTCAGTATTGAAGAGATAAAGAGTTTACCAGAACAGCAAAAGGTAAAAGAGTCCATCACCACTAAGCCAAGCTTATAAGAAATGTTAAAGGGTCTTCCTTATAGAAAAGACAAGAACATAACCAGAAATATGAAAATTATAAAAGAGAAAAATACCACCAGTAAAGCCAAATATATAGTAAAGGTAATGGATCAGCCAACTATACAGCTAGTATGAAGGTTAAAATACAAAACTAGTAAAATCAAATATTATCTACAGTAATTATTTAACAATGTACAAAATAAAAAATGTAAAATGAGACACCAAAAACATAAAATGTGGCAGAGGGGAGTAAAAATGTAGTGTTTTTAGAATACAGCCAAATTTGAGCAATGGTCAACTTAAAATATACTGACATTTACTATATTAGAACTTCATGGTAACCATAAATCAAAAACATATAATAGATACACAAAAGATAAGGAGGAAGTAACACAAACATAACTCAGTAACCAATCATAAGGGACTAAGAGAAGAAAGGAACAGAGAAGAATACCAAAAATAACCAGAAAACAACTAACAACATTGTAATAAGTACATGTCTGTCAATAATTACTTTAAATGTAAATTGACTAAATGTTCAAATCCAGAAAATAGAGTGGCTGAATGGATTAAAAGAAAAACAAGCTCCATATACATGCTTCCATCAAAGTACTCACTTGACATCTAAAATCACACAAAAAGTGAAGGGATAAAACAGGGTATTCTCAAACATATAAAGAAGACTTAATATGTATTCATCTCAAACTATTTCAAAAACTAAAGGGGAAGGAAGGAAAGCTTTCAAACTCATTCTACATGGCCAGCATTACCCTGATATCAAAATCAAAGATACTATGAAAACAGAGAAAATAATAGATAATTATCCCTGATAAACATGAATACAAAAATCTTCAACAGAATATATATAAGCAAACAAAATTCAGCAACACATTAAAAGGATTATATATCATGATTCAGTAGGATTTACTCTAGGGACACAAGAATAGTTCAATATATTCAAATCACTCAATGTGAAACACCACATTAACAAAATAAAGGATAAAAATCATATAATCAGATGCAGTAAAACTTTTGACAAAATTCAATATCATTTTACAACAAAAACTCTCAACAAAGTGGTTACAAAGGAAACACACCTCAACCTAAAGGCCATATATGACAAACCCACAGTTCATGTCATATTCAGTGGTGAAAAGCTGAAAGCATTTCCTCTAAACTAGGAAGAAAACAAGGATCCCACTCTTCCCACTTTTATTCAACATGGTTTGGAAGCCCTTGCCAGAACAATTAGGCAAGAAAATGAGATAAAATTCATCTAAATTGAAACTGCCACTGTTTGCAGATGACATGTACCATATATAGAAAATTTTAAATACTCCACACAAAAAACTATTAGGTCTACCAAATGAATTCAGTAAAGTTACAAGATACAAACAAGACACAGAAATCTATTGCATTTCTATACACTAATAATAATTGACCAGAAATTTACAATTGCATAGGGAAGAATAAATTTCCTAGGAATAAATTTAATCAGGGAAATGAAAGATTTGTACTCTGGAAACTATAAAACATTGGGGAAAGAAACTGAGGAAGACACAATTAAATGAAGAGATAAACTGTGCTCACAGACTAAAAGAATTAATACTGTGAAAATATCCATACTACTCAGAGCAACTTCCAGATTCAATGCAATTCCTATTAAAATACCCATAGCATATTTCACACAACTAGAATAGTCCCAAAATTTATATGAAACAACAAAAGAAATCAAATAGCCAAAGCAATCTTGAGAAAGAAGAACAAAACTGGAAGTATTGTGCTTCCCGATTTCACACTATACTACAAAGGACAGTAATCAAAACAATATAGTATTGACATGAAAACAGACACATAGATAAAAGGAATAGAATAGACAGCCCAGAAATAAACCTACACTTATATGGTTAATGATCTATGACATAGAAGGCAAGGATATACAATGAGAAGAGACAGCCTCTTTAATAAATGGTGCTGGGAAAACTGGACGGCTACATTCAAAAGTACCAAAATGGACTACTTTCTCATACCATATATTATACAACAAGAAACTCAAAATAGATGAAGGAATTAAATCTAAGACCTGAAACCATAAAACTTGTAGAATAAAACATAGATAGTATGCTTTTTAACATTGGTTGTTAGCAGTGGTTTTTGGTTATGCTGGCTCAGGTAAGGAAAACAAAAGCAAAATAAACAAATGGGACTAAATCAAACTTAAAGTTTTTGCACATATAACAACTTCTGCACATGAAAATACCATCAACAAAACAAAAAGGCCACCCAGTGAATGGCAGAAGATATTTGCAAATGCTATGTCCAAAAAAGAGGTTAATATCCAAAATATACAAAGAACTCATACAATTTAATATTAAAAAAAGAAAGAAAAAAAGAAAAAGAAACAACAACCCAGTGAAAATACAGGCGGGGGATCTGAATAGATATTTCACCAAAGAAGACATACAAATGGCCATCAGACTGATGAAAAAATGCTCAACAAAATTAATCATCAGGTAAATGCAGCCAAAACCACAATGAGATACCTGTTAAAATAGCTACTATCAAAAAATACAAGTAACACGTGTTGGCAAGGATGTAGAAAAGCGGGAACCCTTATGCAATGCTGATGAGAATGCAAATTGATGCAGCCACTATGGAAAAGAGGATGAAGGTCCCTCAAAAAATGAAATACAGAACTAACATATGATGCACATATTCCATGTCTGGATATTTTTTCCAAGAAAACAAAAACACTAATTCAAAAAGATATATACACACCTATGTTCAGTGAAGCATTATTTACAATAGGTAGGATATGGACGCAACCCAAGTGTCCATCATTATATGAATGTATAAAGAAATTGTGAAATATATATACATATATATGTATGTATATATATATATATATATATAATGTAATATTACTCGGCCATAAAAGGAATGAAATTTTGCCATTTGCAACAACATGTATAAACCAAGAGGATTTTATTCCAAGTAAAATAAGTCAGACAATGAAAGGTTAATGCCATATGATTTCACATATATGTGGAATCTAAAAACAAATGAATAAACATAACTAGTCATGAACAATCATAGACACAAGAACAAACAGGTGGTTACCAGAGAGGATGAGAGTGGTGGGATGAGAAATTTAGATGAGGGAGATAAATAAGTACAAATTTCCAGGTACAAAATAAATGAGACGTGCATGAAATAAACAGTGTGAAGAATGTAGAAAATAATAATGTAATACCTTTTATGGTGATATAATGATAATTAGATTTATTATAGTGATCATTTTGTAAAGTACAGAAACATCGAATCACTATGTTGTACACCAAGAACTAACATAGTATTTTAGGCAATTATAATACTTCAAAAAGAAACAAACAAGCAAACAATCTCATAGAAAAAGAAATCAGATATATGGTTACCAGAGGCAAGAGGTGGACGAGCTGAACTTGGATGGTGATCAAAAGGTACACATTTCAGCTGTAAGTACTACAGATGTAATAAACATGATAAATACAATTAACACTGCTGTACGTTATACACGAAAGTTGTTAAGAAATAAATCCTGAGTTCTCATCACAAGAAATATTTTTTTCTTTTATTTTGTACTTATATGAGATGACAGATATTTACTAAACTTATACAGTGCTATGTGTCAATCATAAAACTGGAAGGAAAAAAAAAATAAAGCATGACACTGTTTCCCCACCTACCCCTTTCATATATCTCAGAGCATTTCCTTTGTGACTTATCCCCCCTTCTCCTTAATCATCTGTTGGCATTCATTTTATCTATAAAATCTTTATAGATAACTTATCTATAAAATTTATCTATAAAATCCTTCATTACGTTTTGGATTTAGGAGAAGGTGGAGGAAGATGGATGGAAGAGAGAGGTAAACACATTGAAAGATGCTCTGAGCCCTCAAAAAACTATCTTGAACATCCCCAGCATGTAAACATCTTAAGAAAAATTCTGCTGACCTTACTTAAAGAAATTACTAAACATTCTAACCTTCAATTTTAACTCCTAGAATGGTAGAAACAGCTAAAGGTTTTAAATTTTTCTTTATTATTTCTTGTCATAAACTATAATTATCTCACCTCAACACAGTGAAGCTAAAACAAATTAACTTTGGCTGTAATTTTATATTACTGATAAAACGAAGCACCTAAAATCCTCATTATGTTTGCATAATCATTAATTTTTCATGAAAAGATGAGATGAACTAAAAGAAAAAAATGTTCATATGTTAAATATGATAGTCAAAAATGCACAGAAGTATCAACTGAACTTTTCTAGCTTCCTAAGATCATGGCATCCAGTCCCATCACTTCATGGCAAATAGATGGGGAAATAGTAGAAACAGCGGCTGACTATTTTTCTGGGCTCCAAAATCACTGCAGATGGTGACTGCAGCCATGAAATTAAAAGATGCTTACTCCTTGGAAGGAAAGTTACGACCAACCTAGACAGCATATTAAAAAGCAGAGACATTACTTTGCCAACAAAGGTCCGTCTAGTCAAGGCTATGGTTTTTCCAGTGGTCATGTACAGATGTGAGAATTGGACCATAAAGAAAGTTGAGTGCCGAAGAATTGGTGCTTTTGAACTGTGGTGTTGGAGAAGACTCTTGAGAGTCCCTTGGACTGCAAGGAGATCCAACCAGTCCGTCCTAAAGGAGATCAGTCCTGGGTGTCCACTGGAAGGACTGATGTTGAAGCTGGAACTCCAATACTTTGGTCGCCTGATGCGAAGAGCTGACTCATTTGAAAAGACCCTGATGCTGGGAAAGATTGATGGCAGGAGGAGAAGGGGACAACAGAGGGTGAGACGGTTGGATGGCATCACCAAATCAGTGGACATGGGTTTGGGAGACTCTGGGAGTTGGTGATGGACAGGAAGGCCTGGCATACTGTGGTTTACGGAGTCACAAAGAGCTGGACACGATTGAGCAACTGAACTGAACTGAACTGAAGACCTTAAAAGAGATCTTATGGTATAGAATAGATAAAGAAGTTAATTCACTACTATTTTATCTGATTCCTTTCAAATATTTGGTATTCCATTCAAATATTTCTATTGCACTAATACTGAAGCAAAGGCTATTGAACCAAGTACAGTATAATTACAAAGAGAAAACCTCTGTTTTACATATATTATAGACAGTCACATTATTCTGTATAGCACAATTATAAGACATGGAAAAGTAACTCATTCACATCCCTCTTGTACTACATGAAAAGTCAGGAAACAAATTATGAGGCAGAAAATATGTAGTTATGACATTCATTAATGACATTTCAAGAATCGGTATAATGATCTGAATATGTTTCTATAATAAAAACAAAAATTATACTATTGTCAAACTATAAGTGCAAATGTTAATTATTCATGTCCTATATAACCTTATGATTTTGAATTAAAAAGAGATTCATGTTTAAATGGGTTCTCTATTAAGCATTATTTCTAAAAGGAATTTTTAAAAAGCTGGTGAGAAATACACAATTTTGTTTTAAATATCCTGGGAAATAATTTTTTTAGAAGAAAAAAAAAATCCCCCCATGGTTGGACATATCTAAAATTCCCACCTATATATAGACTGGCACCTTCCTCATCTCAGAAATCTCATACAAAATTAAATATTTATTTCATGAATTATTCATGAGTCTGTTAGGACCCCTAGGTGAATATGAAAATCAGTATCTTTTTTAAAAGTTTAGAGCATAAAAGACATTACATTTAGTTTTCAGAATTAAAACTTCATAACTTTTTTACTTTTTACGTCTTTTGGATTTTCAGAGATCACTAAGACTGGAAATCTCTCTCTTTTTGGATCTCTCATCACACAGGCAGAGGTTACTCATCACCCTCACCCTCTGTTTACATCTGTTTTCTTCATCAAAAGTCACAGACATTTGTGCTGGCAGCTCTGGAAAGTGCAGAAAGCTGTTTATGTAGTTAGGCTGTTCCAGGAAGTCCCCAGCTACTAGGTGGTAGGGCTTTCTTAATCCTGTTTTCACAATATCGAAACATTTCCAAGGGTGATGTCATGTCACTGGCAGAGAAACTTTTCCAACTGAATCTTTTCTTTTTCTTTCATTTTTTTTCAAGTCACCCAGGTATTCAAGGTCATAGTGACCCAAGCATTGAGGTTTATATGCACAAAATTAGAGTCCCTATTTTTATTGCAGATCATATTCATTTCTGAAATGACTTGTTTTCCTGTGCAGATTAGATGATCTGTTTTTCTTATGTCTAACTTCTGTTTGTATACAAATACTACCAATTTCATAATGATTTACCTTAAGAAGTACACTATCTGATATTTAAAAGAAAAAAGTTAGGAATTAAAATAAGCATCTTATGATGTGTTACTAACAGTAAATAAGTTTTAAGAATAAAAAGCAAAACTTCAAACCAGAAGTCATGGTTTCTATCTAAAAACTGATTTATATTAGATTATACCTAGACAAGTATGAAGACAATTATGTATAATAAATAAAAATCATATTTCAAATAAAATGTTAATTTAAAAGCAACAAAGTTGTTTATACATCATTATGAAAGCAAATGAAAAATATGAATGCTCAAAGGTACATATTGCAAGGACATAAAGACTGAAAGCAACTATGAATGAAAACAAAATGAGATGTAGTGGGATTATAAGTGATTTTTTAAATTATTTATAATTTAAAAGTTGTTCTTCCTAATAGAATGAAATTTCAAGAAAATAACTAAGAAATAAACTCATCTTTACATACTTTGGTCTCTAAACACATTATCAACAATTTATCATTTATACATTATGCACATTTTTAAATAAAAATGGTTTAAATATTAACATTCATGAGGTTATGGCTCAAAACCACTGACATTATAATCATTCCTTACTAAATAAAATAATAAATAAAGCTAACATACAAAATATATAAAAATCCTTTCATCTTTATGATGGTTAAATAAAAATGGTGTATCTAAAAAGATTAATCTGCTTTTTTTTTCTTCATTATCCTAGGTAAAATGTGATATTTTTTAACATATTACTAAATAAAGTGTTGGCATTCGTTGAATGCTCATTTATATAGTCCTTTCTCAAATTTTATACTATACCAAATATAATTTTACAATAAAAAAATTACTTCATTTTTGCTGCCAAATAGAATTATAAGGTCATGTCACAGAAAATATAATGGGATCATCATACTGCTTGAAACGCCAGAAACAGAGAGCCCAAACTAAAAATGTTGCTTTGAAGACTTAAAATTTCTTAGTACATACAGAACTTTCTAAATGACTAAGGACTAGAGTTAGTGTTCTTATGAGAAGTCTTTTAATCACTTTGTATAACTATCAGCATTACCCTGGAAATCTGGAAAAAACTGGTGAATACAAGGAAATCACTGAATACCAGGCCTCACTCAAAATAGCTAAATTTTTGGTACCAACCGCCGTCTTAAAGTTTGATTCAAGTATTACATTACCAAGGAGAAATAGCACACTATTTAGTTATAGATGTCTGGCTGTAGAAGTTCATTTATCTGTCTAGGGACAGTTACAGGGACCCACACATATTGCATGAATATTTTGCCCTGCCAGAAAAAATCCACTTCACTATTCCCAAGAATAATGCTACGTCATTGGACTATTTATAGACCTTGACATTCAATCACAATTTATTGAAAGACTAATATATGCTGCACATGTATTGAAGCCTGGCAAAACCAAAAGTGAACAGGATAGGTACGATTTCTACAATACCTAGGCTTACAGACCCAGTAAGAGACAAAAATTTAAAACAGGTCAATCCTATCCCTGTACAGTGTGTGGTATTATGTTCTGTGATAGACAAAGTTCCAGATATTATAAAAGCCTGTAGGAAACTTGAGGAGTAAAGACTGAGCTGACACCTAAAAGATGAATGGCTCAGCAGGTAAAGAATCCACCTGCAATGCAGGAGACACAGGAGACATGTATTCCATCACTGGGTCGGGAAGATCCCCTGGAAGAAGGCATGGCAACCCACTCCAGTATTCTTGCCTGGAGAGTCCCATGGACAGAGGAGCCTGGCCGGTTTCTGTCCAAAGGGTCACAAACGAGTCAGACACAACTGAGTGACTAAGCACACACAAAAGACGAATAGCACTTAATAAATGGGCACAGCAGATAGGAATTAGGGTCAGAGGATTCCAGAAGAGTGATGTGCATGTACAGAAGGCTTGCAGACAGAGGAAACATGAAATGTTTGCAAAGTTTAAATTAGCTCAGTATGACAGGAGTTGAGGGAGAGAATGAGAAAGAGAAATGGTGTATAGATATTATAGTATCAGGAGCAGGAGAGTAGATGGGATGGTAGACTGGGGACACCTAAATCAGAAGCAAACTTCAAAGGAAAAAAAAAGAGCTTTACAAACAAGTTGAGAATATGGAACTTCCTACCTAAGACTATAAAGGGCAGCATACAGGTTGAGTAATGTGACTGGGTTTTTGCTTCTGCAGAATACTCTAGGTCCAAGTTGCTAGCAGATGACTGTTATCAGTGAGAGGTTGCAGGTGGCCTGAACCAAAAAGTTGCTCCTGACTCTAAGAAAATTAGTCAAACCACCATGCACAGAGTTAGAAGGTATAGCTCTTGGATTGGATGGTCGGTTTAGTCGCTCAGTCATGTCCAACTCTTGCGACCCCACGGACTGTAGCCTGCCAGGCTCTTCTGTCCATAGGATTTCCCAGGCAAGAATACTGGAGTGGGTTGCCATTTACTTCTCCAGTGGGACTGCAAGAGAGAGGCATCTACAGCCAAAACAAACACCAGGTTGTGGCTGATCAACTGGATGGAAAAGTGAAAGAACTGAAGGTCTTGAGCTCCATGTCTTATTTGACATACAGATAAATCTAACAATTGGGCATTCAAACTCAGAGCTCAGGAAAGATAGAAGCTACAGCAAGGGTTTGAAAATAATCAGCACTGAGAGATTTGCTGATTTGGGAATGAAGCAGATTACCTAAGAATGCAGAGAAAAGAATGTCTCTGACAGATACCTATAGAATACTAAAACTAAATAAATTGTTTTAGAATAACTAAAACAGTATAGGAAGAGGACCATAGGACCCCTGAATTTCACTACACAAAGTGTTATGTTTTAAAAATTTATATTAAGGGACTTTCTCTGGTGGTCCAGTGGTTAAGAATCTGCCTGCCAATGCAGGGGACACAGGTTCAATCCCTGGTTTGGGAAGATCTCACATGCCACTGAGCAACTAAACCTCTGCACCACAAATACTGACCCTGGGCTCCAAAGCCTGAGAGCCACAATTACTGAGCCTCTGCACTGCAACTACTAAAGCCCACATGCCCAGAGTCTGTGCTCTGCAACAAGAAAAGCCACTGCAATGAGAAGCTCTAGCACCACAGCTAGAGAGCAGCCCTCACTCGCCACAGCTAGAGAAAGTGCACCCACAGCAATGAAAACCCAGCATAACCAAAAATAAGAAAATAAATTATATATATATAAGAAAAATAGAGAGACTAAAAAAGAATGAGGAATGGCCAGAAAGTTATTAGACAAACCAGCAGAGCATGATGGAAGCAAAGGGAAGTATTTAAAACTGAACCAAATGGGATGAACGTCATCAAATGTTATCTTTGGATGAAAGATAAATGAGAGCTCCTTAGTGTCTACTCCTCAACAAGGATATCACAACACAACAGTTTGGCAGGAGCCATTCCTGGGGGGTGGAAAGAGCAATAGTCTCTAAAGAGTGTGCCTGTGAGGGGAAGGAAAATGTCCTACATTGCTGGAAGCAATGTAGATTGAGAAGGATGTTACAGTTTGTGTAGGATAGGTTCATAGAATGACAAAGACTTAACGTCTTTAAAATGCTGATGAGAAGGAGAGACTAGAGCTGGGAAAACTGTTATCAGACAGATAAAGGAGTCCATAGCCAAGGTTCTGCAGGAGGGCTGGAATGTGATGAAAAGCAAGGTGGAAGGTAACTAGAGAAGGGTAATCTACTTTCTCCATTTCTATGGTAGAAAGGCTGCCAACGTGGGCTTTTCCTTGACTGTCTTCCCATGCATATAGCTTTTATTGGAATTCAGGCTTCTCAGTCTTCTGAAATAGCAGACTTCATCTTCCATCTCTCTTCCCACAATACAAATTTATCTAATAATCTCTTTTCTATGTACTTATGGGTAAGCTAAGCATTATCTTGGTATCCCAGAACATTGTTTTAAGCACAATATCACTAACCATATATGTGTATGCTTGTGTGTATATGTGTGTGCATATATATATGTATGTGTATGTATGTGTGTGCATATATATATGTATGTATGTATGTATATACAAAACAATTCATGAATAGACATTTTTCCAGTATGATTTATCAGAGGGTATTGAATACCCCTGTCTATACAGTAGAACCTTGTTATTTATCAAGCCTCTTACAGATATTAAAGGAGGAAGAGGGGGAGGAAAAGGTGGGAGAGAAGGAAATGGGGCGGGGAGCGGAAAGGAAGGGAAGGAGGGAGAGGGGAAGAAGGGGGAAAAGGGGAAGGAGGAGAAGAAGTCATTCTATCAATATATACTTCTCTGTAATCTATCCTCAAGAAATAAAGAAACAGAGAAAGGTCTCCACTGTGACTCACCTTGGTGGGCCCATTTCCATTAATCATCACTGGCAATGTTTCATAAAACACATTTTTAGCTCTGGCTTTTCCATTTTCAAATTTCAAAACAACTTCATCTGGATTTTAAAAAAGACAGATTTTAATCATTTAAACTGTGTATGTATGTGTTCACATACACATATACATGTACACATCTATCTATACATTTCAGTTTGTTAAAAATTTCTCATGCATACTATTCCATATGCCACACTTTGAGAAACTTTGCATGCTTCAAGTCAGCAGATATCCAAAATGAAGGACAACACTGACACAGATGCAGATTCTAAGCACCTAACTTTCTCAGTTTGCTGGCAAACTGAGCTAAGACACTGAGAGGTCTTGGTTGAAAGAAGGCTTCTTCTCAATACCGTCTCTATCTTTTGAAAGTGATGTAATCCCAAATGAATTAAATTATTGTCTCAATTTACTCATCTGTAAAATGGGATCCTTGCCTGCTTTTCTAGGTTATTATGAAGATAACAACAATATATGTCTAGCAAGTAGAAAACTGCCAGGCAAAAGCTAGGTTTCTAAAACTGGCCATCATTGATAATACTTCCAGTTCTTGAAAATCAGGCCTAATGCTAATTCCAGAATACATAAGTCAGCACGAGGAGCTGAAAGTAGGAGCAGAAACTTTTTTTTTATTTTCAAGCTCCTTTCCTCATATTTCCAGAGCACTCCGAACTAAATGCCTTCCACTCTAAGAATCTTTTTATTTATGAACTGCCTTAAAGAAGTATATCAAATTGCAATATATTTTTAATTTGTGAGGTATTAATGCATTAATGTATCAGTGTATTTTTTAATGTATCAATTAATCAAATTTAATGTATTCATGTATTTTTATCTCAATACATGTCTACCAGGAAAACATATACAGGCATGCACACACACATATACCACACTCCACAGTGTACATGTCTCATTACCAGTTACTTTTAACCTAGGTTAAAATAATTTAATACTGCTGAGTAATTCACAATATTAAAAGCTGATACTGAAAACTGTAATAACAAAGTGTAATTAATTTAAAACTATATCTAAAGTCCCCATAAATCACTAAAGTTTAAGTTACCTAAGGACTGAAGTTTATCTTTTTGTACTATTCTTAGGAAATGATTTCAACTGAATGCATTTATATCAAGCTCAGCTTAACTCCAATATTTTGCTTAACAGTTGCAATACCTACATGTCAGCCTTAGTCATAGCTACAAAATGAATATAAAAAATGATAAACAGTTGAAAACACTGGTGTTCATTTGCACACATGAGTAACCCACTATTTAGGAAGCATACCTACAGCTCCATTTAAGGTCTGGAAAATTTTACATTTGTGATCCAATGTGATGTTAATAGCTTCCTAAAAATAAGAATGAAAAAAAATATTTAAAATGCAAAAGAAACAGCAAACAACACTATCATGTTGATAAAGTTTGCTTTTTGGGGAAATAGAAAGATCTGAAACACAAATTATTCCAGTAAACTTCTTCAGAAAGACCCGTGTTATGTGTTATGTTAAGCTATTGAGGTTGGGTATTATTATTATGCAACCCAGCCTCATAATTATTATTATGCAGCATCATCTGTCTGACTGCTAAAACAGGTTTATAAGAAGAGAAGCAAAAGGCAAAGGAGAAAGGGAAAGATATACCCAACTGAATGCAGAGTTCCAGATAATAGCAAGGAGAGATAAGAAAGCCTTCTTAAGTAAACAATGCAAAGAAATAAGAAAACAATACAATAGGAAAGACTAGAGATCTCTTCAAGAAAACTGGAGAAACTAAGGCAACAGTTTATGCAAAGATGGACACAATAAAGGATAGAAATGTGCAGGACCTAACCAAAGCAGAAGATATTAAGAAGAAGTAGCAAGAATACACAGAAGAACTACACAAAAAATGTCTTAATGACATGGATAAAAATGATAG
Source organism: Muntiacus reevesi (assembly GCF_963930625.1). Classification (NCBI taxonomy): domain Eukaryota; kingdom Metazoa; phylum Chordata; class Mammalia; order Artiodactyla; family Cervidae; genus Muntiacus; species Muntiacus reevesi. Next base: position 2,976,074 of record NC_089256.1, on the reverse strand, counting down.
AATGATAGTGTGGTCACTCATCTAGAGCCAGACATCCTGGAATGTGAAATCAAGCAGGCCTTAGGAAGCATTACTATAAACAAAGCTAGTGGAGTTGATAGAATCACAGTTGAGCTATTTAAAATCCTAAAGGATGATTCTGTTAATGTGCTGCACTCAATATGTCTGCATATTTGGAAAACTCAGCAGTGACCACAGGACTAGAAAAGGTCAGTTTTCATTCCAATTCCAAAGACAGTCAATGCCAAAAAATGTTCAAACTACTGGAGAGTTGGGCTTATTTCACATGCTAGCAAGGTAATGATCAAAATCCTTCAAGCTAGGATTCAGTTATGTGAACCGAGAACTTCCAGATGCACAAGCTGGATTTAGAAAAGGCAGAGGAACCAGAAATCAAGTTGCCAACATCTGTTGGATCAAAGAAAAAGCAACGAGATTCCAAAAAAACATCTGCTTAATTGACTACACTAAAGCTTTTGACTGTTTGGATCACAACAAACTGTGAAATATTCTTAAAGACATGGAATACAAGACCACCTCACCTGTCTCCAAAGAAACCTGTATGCAGGTTAAAAAGCAACAGTTAGAACCGGACATGGAACAACAAACTGGTTCCAAATTGGGAAAGGAGGTCATCAAGGCTGTATATTATCACCCTGCTTATTTAACTTATATGTAGAACACATCAGGCAAAATGCCAGGCTAGATGAATCACAAACTGGAATCAAATTGCTGGGAGAAATATCAACAACCTCAGCCCCGCAGATGATACCAATCTAATGATAGAAAGTGAAGAGGAACTAAAGAGCTTCGTGATGAAGGTGAAAGAAGAAAGAGAAAAGGCTGGTTTAAATCTCAACATTTAAAAAACTAAGATCTTGACATTCGGTCCCATCAATTCATGGCAAACAGAAAGGGAAAAATTGGAAACAGTGGCAAATTTTATTTTCTTTGGCTCCAAAATCACTGCAGATGGTGACTGCATCCATGAAATTAAGACACTTGCTCCCTGGAAGACAAACTAATCATTAAACATTAATTTACTTTACAACCTTATTCTCAATGGATCAATTTTTCAGCTACATTGCTCTGAAATTATATTCTTAAAATTGTCTTTGTATGCTATTACAGATGCAATGTTTGTGTTCCCTGAAAATTCATATGTTCAAGACCCAAACTTCACTCTCTATCTCTTACCTCTCTCTCCACCACATGGAATGAAGCAAGAAGGTGGCTGCCATCTACAAGTCAAGAAGAGAGTTCTCCCCAGAATCCAACTATTCTGGCACCCTGATCTCAGACTTCTAGCCTCCAGAACTCTGAGAAAAGAATTTCTGTTATTTAAGCCACCCAGTCTATGATATTTTGTTATGGCAAACCAAGCAGACTAAAACACATGCTAACCACATTAAATCTTATGCCTAGAGAAAACATAAATAGGATTTACACAACTAAAAATACTACAGACCCAGCAGTGAGATTTTAGAGGAAGCATCCTAAAGCAAAAACAATTAAATGACACTCAGAACATTTTCACTGTGGAATTACACTCAGAAAGACAGGCATCAAGCTGCAAGGGCTAGCACTCACGCCAAGAGTAGGTTTCTCCTCTCGAATGAGAGGTCAAGGCCTCAGGCTGGTTGTGTCAGGCACATAAGAGACAGGAAAAAAAATAAATAAATAAAAAATAAGAATAAAGTTTCTTAAGAAGTATCTAATGAAAATATTTAGATAGTACTTATCAAAAATACAAAAGCAGACACAGTGCAAACTCACTCTAATATATACTTTAGGGGGAGGAGCAAGATGGTGGAGGAATAGGATGGGAAGACCACTTTCTCCCCTACAAATTCATCAAAAGAACATTTGAACGCTGAGCAAACGTCACAAAACAACTTCTGACCGCTAGCAGAAGACATCAGGCGTCCAGAAAAGCAGCCCATCATCTTGGAAAGGAGGTAAGACAAAATATAAAAGATAAAAGGAGAGACAAAAGAGCTAGGGACAGAGACCCGTCCTGGGAAGGGAGTCATAATAGAGGAAGTTTCCAAACACCAGGAAACCCTCTCACGGGCAGGTCTGGAGGAAGTTTTGAAATCTCGGAGGGCAACATAACTGGGAGGAAAAAGAAATAAAACCCACAGACTACATGCCTAAAAGCAACCCCCAGCAGAAAAGTACCCCAGACGCCCACATCCGCCACCAGCAAGTGGGGGCGGGACGGAGAGGAGCAGGAGGCATTGCTTAGGGTAGGACTGAGACCAAATGCCCTGAGGGCAATCGGAGGGAGCTAACTTGAGATAGCAACTTAAACTGTGGGATAGCAAGAGAGAGAAAGAGAAAATTAACCGGCCTGAACACACTGCCAGCCGTTCGCAGAACAAAGAGACTGAACAATTCCAGAGAAGAGCTAGCCAGCTGCGGACCGCCCATCCCTGCCGGAGGCAGGAGGCAGGGGGGAGGTGAAAGGGGCAAACTTGGCCCCAGATGGCACCCCCTACCAAACTGCAAACAGGCCTCCAGTTTCTAACCAAAGACTTCCTGAGATTCTGAATTGTCGACATCCGCCAGGAGGGTCACGGCTAGAGGCCAGCTCCCAAGAATAGACACAAGGCGCACACACCCGACTGTCACGCTCGGAAACTGAGGCTGGAACCGCGGAGGGGAGAAGGTGCACCGCACCCAGGGAGAGTGGGCCCGTCAAGCTCCTGGCGGCCTGAGCTGCTCCGGCCGGGCAAGGCACAAAACGCAGGCCCAACCGAGTCCGCACTTTTGTGGAATACCCGAAAACTGGAATCGCATGCAACGCAGGGCCCGCTCCATATATAGCAGCCTGAAGCCTGAGCAGTGTAGACGGGGTGTGAGTGCTCCCCACACAGGCCAGCGATATCTGTCTACAGCACGCCTCCCTCTCCGCAGCGCCACTGAACAAGCGAACCTAAACAAGAGACCACCTCCACCTGCCTGTGTCGGGGCAGAAATTAGACACTGAAGAGACCGGCAAACAGAAGCCAAATAAACAAAGGGAACTGCTTCAGAAGGGACCAGTGAAACAGATTAAAATCCCTGTAGATAACACCGACTACACTGGAAGGGGCCTACAGATATCGAGAAGTGTAAGTTGGAACGAGGAGCTATCTGAAACTGAACCAAACCCACACCGACCGCAACTGCTGCAGAGAAATTCCTAGATATATTTTTACTTTTTTTCTTTTTAATTAAATTTTTTTTTCTATTCTTTTCTTTTATTATTTTTTCTCTTTTATTTACTTTTAAAATTCGCTATTACTCCTCCATTACTCCTCAACTTTCATTTTCATTATCATATATATTTACTAATTTTTTAATTAAGAAAAAATTTTCTTTCCTAGTTTTATTGTTTTCTCTTATTTTCCTTTAAAGTCCTCTATTACTCCAATATTACTCCTTAATTTTCATTTTCATTTCACTATAACATTGCAAAAAAAAAAAAAAAGGAGAAGCCATATTTTTAAACTGAACTTCACATATATTTCTAAAATTCTTTGTGTTTTTCTTTTTGTTTTTAATATTGTATTTTTAAGAGTCTAACCTCTACCCTAGATTTTTAATCTTTGTTTTTCAGTATTTAATATCAATTTTGGACATTTAAGAATCCAATATCCAGTACCCATTTTTACTCAGGTGTGTGTTGAATACACTCTCCCACTTTTGACTCTCCATTTTCTACCTCAGAACACCTCTTTTTCCTCCCTTCCCCTTTTCTTCCCAATCCAATTCTGTGAATCTCTGTGGGTGTCTGGGCTACAGGGAACACTTTGGGAACAGAGAACTACGTAGATCTGTCTCTCTCCTCTTGAATCCCCCCTTTTCTCCTTCTGCTCATCTCTATCTCCCTCCTCCCTCTCCTCTTCTTCATGTAACTCTGTGAACCTCTCTGGGTGTCCCTCACAGTGGAGAAACTTTTCACCACTAAACCTAGAAGTTTTATTATCAGTGCTGTATAGTTGGCGAAGCCTTGAGGCTACTGGAAGAATAAAACTGAAATCCAGAGGCAGGAGACTTAAGCCCAAAACCTGAGAACACCAGAGAACTCCTGACTACAAGGAACATTAAGTAATAAGAGACCATCCAAAAGCCTCCACACCTACACTGAAACCAACCACCACCTAAGCGCCAATAAGTTCCAGAGCAAGACATACCACGCAAATTCTCCAGCAACAAAAGAACATAGCCCTGACCATCAACATAGGCTGCCCAAAGTCACACCAAACACATACACCCATCTCAAAACTCACTACTGGACACTCCATTACACTCCAGAGAGAAGAAATCCAGTTCCACGCACCAGAACAACGACGCAAGCTTCCCTAACCATGAAACCTTGACAAGCCAATCGTCCAACCCCACCCACTGGGAGAAACCTCCACATTAAAAAGGAACCACAGACTACCAGAATACAGAAAGGTCACCCCAAACACAGCAATCTAAACAAGATGAAAAGGCAGAGAAATACCCAACAGGTAAAGCAACATGAAAAATGCCCACCAAGTCAAACAAAAGAGGAGGAGATAGGGAATCTACCTGAAAAAGAATTTAGAATAATGATAATAAAAATGATCCAAAATCGTGAAAACAAAATGGAGTTACAGATAAATAGCCTGGAGACAAAGATTGAGAAGATACAAGAAATGTTTAACAAGGACCTAGAAGAAATAAAAAAGAGTCAATTAAAAATGAATAACACAATAAATGAGATCAAAAATACTCTGGAGGGAACCAACAGTAGAATAACAGAGGCAGAAGACAGAATAAGTGAGGTAGAAGATAAAATGGTGGAAATAAATGAAGCAGAGAGGAAGAAAGAAAAAGGAATCAAAAGAAATGAGGACAACCTCAGGGACCTCTGGAACAATGTGAAACGCCCCACATTTGAATCATAGGAGTCCCAGAAGAAGACGACAAAAAGAAAGGCCATGAGAAAATACTCAAGGAGATAAAAGCTGAAAACTTCCCTAAAATGGGAAAGGAAATAGTTACACAGATCCAAGAAACCCAGAGTGTCCCAAACAGGATAAACCCAAGGTGAAACACCCCAAGACACATATTAATCAAATTAACAAAGATCAAAGACAAGGAACAAATATTAAAAGCATCAAGGGACAAACAACAAATAACACACAAAGGGATCCCCATAAGGATAACAGCTGATCTTCAATAGAAACCCTTCAGGCCAGAAGGGAAAGGCAGGACATTCTTCAAGTAATGAAAGAGAATAACCTACAACCTAGATTACTGTACCCAGCAAGGATCTCATTCAGATATGAAGGAGAATTCAAAAGCTTTACAGACAAGCAAAAGCTGAGAGAATTCAGCACCACCAAACCAGCTCTTCAACAAATGCTAAAGGATCTTCTCTAGACAGGAAACACAGAAAGGTTGTATAAACGTAAACCCAAAACAACAAAGTAAATGGCAACGGGACCATACCTATCAATAATTACCTTAAATGTAAATGGGTTGAATGCCCCAACCAAAAGACAAAGACTGGATGAATGGATACAAATACAAGACTCCTCTATATGCTGTCTACAAGAGACCCACCTCAAAACAAGGGACACATACAGACTAAAAGTGAAGAGCTGGAAAAAAATATTTGATGCAAATGGAGACCAAAAGAAAGCAGGAGTCACAATACTCATATCAGATAAAATACACTTTCAAATGAAGGCTGTGAAAAGAGACAAAGAAGGACACTACATAATGATCAAAGGATGAATCCAAGAAGAAGATATAATAATTATAAATATATATGCACCCAACATAGGAGCACCACAATATGTAAGGCAAATGCTAATGAATATGAAAGAGGAAATTGATAGTAACACAATAATAGTGGGAGACTTTAATACTCCACTCACAACTATGGATAGATCAACTAAACAGAAAAAAAAGGGAAACACAAACTTCAAAAGACACAATGGACTAGCTAGACCTAATCGATATCTATAGGACATTTCACCCCAAAACAATCAATTTCACCTTTTTCTCAATTGCACATGGAACTTTCTCCAGAATAGATCACATCTTTGGCCATAAATCTAGCCTTGGTAAATTCAAAAAAACTGAAATCATTCCAGTCATCTTTTCTGATGACAATGCAGAAAGATTAGATCTCAATTGCAGGAAAAAAAATTATTTAAAATACAAACATATGGAAGCTAAATAACACACTTCTGAATAAACAGCAAATCATAGAAGAAATCAAAAAAGAAATCAAAATATTCATAGAAATGAATGAAAATGAAAACACAACAACCCAACCTATGGGACACTGTAAAAGCAGTGCTAAGGGGAAGGTTCATAGCATTACAGGCTTACCTTAAGAAACAAGAAAAAAGCCAAATAAATAACCTAACTCTACACCTAAATCAACTTGAGAAGGAAGAAATGAAGAACCCCAGGGTTAGCAGAAGGAAAGAAATTTTAAAAATTAGGGCAGAAATAAATGCAAAAGAAATTAAAGAGACCATAGCAAGAATCAACAAAGCTAAAAGCTGGTTTTTTGAAAAGATAAACAAAATTGACAAACCGTTAGCAAGACTCATTAAGAAACAAAGGGAGAAGAACCAAATGTACAAAATTAGAAATGAAAATGGAGAGATCACGACAGACAACATTGAAATACAAAGGATCATAAGAGACTACTAACAGCAGCTCTATGCCAACAAAATGCACAACTTAGAAGAAATGGACAAATTCTTAGAAAAGTATAACTTTCCAAAACTGAACCAGAAAGAAATGGAAGATCTTAACAGACCCATCACAAGCAAGGAAATCGAAACTGTAATCAGAAATCTTCCAGGAAACAAAAGTCCAGGACCAGACGGCTTCACAGCTGAATTCTACCAAAAATTTAGAGAAGAGCTAACACCTATCTTACTCAAAATCTTCCAGAAAATTGCTGAAAAAGGTAAACTTCCAAACTCATTCTATGCAGCCACCATCACCCTAATTCCAAAACCAAAGATGCCACAAAAAAAGAAAAGCACAGGCCAATATCACTGATGAACATAGATGCAAAAATCCTTAACAAAATTCTAGCAAACAGAATCCAACAACATATTAAAAAAATCATACACCATGACCAAGTGGACTTTATCCCAGTAATGCAAGGATTCTTTAATATCCACAAATCAATCAATGTAATATATCACATTAACAAATTGAAAGTTAAAAACCATATGATTATCTCAATAGATGCAGAAAAAGCCTTTGACAAAATTCAACACCCATTTATGATTAAAACTCTCCAGAAACCAGGAATAGAAGGAACATAGATCTATATAATAAAAGCTATATATGACAAACCCACAGCAAGCATTACCCTCAATGGTGAAAAATTGAAAGCATTTCCCCTGAAATCAGGAACAAGACAAGGGTGCCCACTCTCACCACTACTATTCAACATAGGTTTAGAAGTTTTGGCCACAGCAATCAGAGCAGAAAAAGAAGTAAAAGGAATCCAGATAGGAAAAGAAGTGAAATGTGAAATTCTTGCTGTTTGCAGATGACATGATCATCTACATAGAAAAACCTAAGACTCTACTAGAAAATTACTAGACCTAATCAACAAATATAGTAAAATTGCAGGATATAAAATTAACACACAGAAATCCCTTGCATTCCTATACACTAACAATGAGAAAACAGAAAGAGAAATTAAGGAAACAATACCATTCACCATTGCAACAAAAAGAATAAAATATTTAGGAGTATATCTACCTAAAGGAACAAAGACCAACATAGAAAACTATAAAACACTGATGAAAGAAATCAAAGAGGACACACACAGATGGAGAAATATACCATGTTCATGGATTGGAAGAATCAATATTGTCAAAATGGCTATACTATGCAAGGCAATCTATAGATTCAATGCAATCTCTATCAAGCTACCAACAGTATTTCTCACAGAACTAGAACAAATAATTTCACAATTTGTATGGAAATACAAAAAACCTCGAATAGCCAAAGCAATCTTGAGAAAGAAGAATTGAACTAGAGGAATCAACCTGCCTGACTTCAGGCTCTACTACAAAGCCACAGTCATCAAGACACTATGGTACGGGCACAAAGACAGAAATATACATCAATGGAACAGAATAGAAAGCCCAGAGATAAATCCACGAACCTATGGACACCTTATCTTTGACAAAGGAGGCAAGGATATACAATGGAAAAAAGACAACCTCTTTAAACAAGTGGTGCTGGGAAAACTGGTCAACCACTTGTAAAAGAATGAAACTAGAACACTTTCTAACATCATATATAAAAATAAACTCAAAATGTATTAAAGATCTAAATGTAAGACCAGAGACTATAAAACTCCTAGAGGAGAACATGGGCAAAACATTCTCCAACATAAATCACAGCAAGATTCTCTATGGCCCACCTCCCAGAATATTGGAAATAAAAGCAAAAATAAACAAATGGGACCTAATCAAATTAAAACCTTTTGCACAACAAAGGAAACTATAAACAAGGTGAAAAGACAGACCTCAGATTGGGAGAAAATAATAGCAAATGAAGAAACAGACAAAGGATTAATCTCAAAAATATACAAGCAACTCCTGCAGCTCAATCCCAGAAAAATAAATGACCCAATCAAAAAATGGGCCAAAGAACTAAACAGACATTTCTCCAAAGAAGATGTACACATGGCTAACAAACACATGAAAAGATGCTCCACATCACTCATTATCAGAGAAATGCAAATCAAAACCACAATGAGGTACCTTTACACACCAGTCAGGATGGCTGCTATTCAAAAGTCTACAAGCAATAAATACTGGAGAGGGTGTGGAGAAAAGGGAACCCTCTTACACTGTTGGTGGTACAGCCGCTATGGAGAACAGTGTGGAGATTTCTTTAAAAAACTGGAAATAAAACTGCCATATGGCCTAGCAATCCCACTCCTGGGCATACACACTGAGGAATCCAAATCTGAAAGAGACACGTGCACCCCAATGTTCATCGCAGCACTGTTTATAATAGCAAGGACATGGAAGCAACCTAGATGCCCATCAGCAGATGAATGGATAAGGAAGCTGTGGTACATATACACCATGGAATATTACTCAGCCATTAAAAAGAATGCCTTTGAATCAGTTCTAATGAAATGGATGAAACTGGAGCCCATCATACAGAGTGAAGTAAGCCAGAAAGATAAAGACCAATACAGTATACTAACACATATATATGGAATTTAGAAAGATGGTAACAATAACCCTATATGCAAAACAGAAAAAGAGACACAGATGTACTGAACAGACTTTTGGACTCTGTGGGAGAAGGCAAGGGTGGGATGTTTCGAGAGAACAGCTTTGAAACATGTATATTATCTAGGGTGAAACAGATCACCAGCCCAGGCTGGATGCATGAGACAAGTGTTCAGGCCTGGTGCACTGGGAAGACCCAGAGAAAGTGAGTGAAGAGGGAGGTGGGAGGGGGGATCGGGATGGGGAACACATGTAAATCCATGGCTGATTCATGTCAATGTATGACAAAAACCACTAAAATATTGTAAAGTAATTAGCCTCCAACTAATAAAAATAAATGGAAAAAAAATAAAATATACTTTACAAAAAAAAACAAATACTTGTTTCTTAATGACAGTACCCTGAAACACACAACTGAATAAATTTTAGAACTGTATTGATTATACAAAATAAACTTATGGAACATTAACTTATAGGTAATTATACTGAAAATAGTATCAAATTAAAGAACTTTGTTTTTACTTTTCTCCAAAGTTCCATTTAAATCAGTCTCAGGAATATTGTCCTTAGGGTTTAAGGAAAGGTGCTCTTGTTCCCAACCTTCTTCCCCTTAATAAGAGAATTCAGATTTTTAGTAGAACACATGTGCTTGAAATAAAGAAAAAAGTCCTCTGCATTTTGTGATATGGTGTTGTGTGTGGTTTAGTCGCTAAGTCATGTTCAACACTGGCGACCCCATGGACTGTAGCCCACTAGGCTCCTCTGTCCATGGCATTTCCCAGGCAAGAATAGTGGAGTGGGTTGCCAATTTTTTATCCAGGGATCTTCCTGACTCAGGGATCTAATCTCGGTTTCCTGCACTGCAGGCAGATTCTTTACTGACTGAACCACCAGGGAAACCCTTTCCATATTATGGGTAGCCAAAAAAATATGTTCTAATCAAAGAAAAATATAAGAAAGTATTTTGTGAGACTTCCTGATAGGCTCCTTAGAGTTGACACAATTGAGACGGCCCCTTATTTATTATTCTGCCTGTAAAATTGCCCAGAATATGGATGCAATGACTGGAGTGCCAGTAGCCACTTGAACCCAGATATTACATTGAAAGTGAGAGCTATTACCTACCCTCTTCAGTGGATCAATGTAAATTTTAGTGTAAAATAACTGATCATCATCATTATCCTGGAGATTCCACTGTTGAACTATACGGTTGATATAAGGAGCATAACCAATAAATCCTGCAATAGAAAAGAGAATGAATAGAGGATTTAGAATTCAAAGACCAAAACTCATGTCTGTGTTAATTTCATAGACCAGTTGCATAGATTTCTAAAGCTATTAGTCCTAATCCATAGTTTAGAATTTCACAGCTCACCATGAGAGAAATATGAGTTATTGAGTGTCCTTTGTTGCATATATAAATTCAAACAGAAAAAGCTTTTACTACCAAGTGCAAATAAAAGACTCTCTTTGAATAAACACATTCCCCAAATTAATTTTTTAATTTATTTATTTTTAATTAAAGGACAGCTGCTTTACAATATCGTATTGGTTTCTGCCATACATCAACATGAATCAGCCATAGGTACACATATGTCCCCTCCCTCTTGAACTTCCCTCCCACCTCCCACTCCATCCAGCCCCTCTAGGTTGTCACAGAGCCACAGTTTGAGTTCCCTGAGTGATACAGCAAATTCTCACTAGTTATCTATTTTACATATGGCAGTGTATATGTTTCCATGCTACTACAGCCTATCCACTCAACCCATCTCCCCAGATTAATTGATACAAGAGAGGGAACTAATATTTTCAAACACATGTCAGGGGAAAAAAAAAGTTACTACGAAAAAGTCAGAATCAGAAGAATTTTCTTTCTTCTGAAATGCTGTTCTTAGATTCTGTGTAAAAGATTCACTGTTTCTGGGGGGAAAAAAAAAACCTCTACTACAGTGGTTCTGATGTCAGTGCCAGAGATGTTAACGCAATCAAAAAAATGTTGGATTTGTCACTGACTGCAAACATCCCAAAGAAATTTTATATCTAGGACATTTTGGGAATTTTTCCTTCACTGAGCTAGTCATTACTATGTCTGCTAAACCATTTTCTGGCTAGGTTTTGTCATGGTCTGGAAAAAGGAAGTCTAAAATTGGATTTTTTACCTTGGCCTTAGAGCACAAGCATTAAATATGCCAACAGCAGTTGTCTATAAAAGACACAGACAACAGGATCATTTTTCCCTGTGTTTGAGTCTTCCTCTGAATTTCAGAAGTGCAGCCAAACTGCTATGTTTCATTGATATGCAATACTTTTTAACAAGGAGCAATTTCACTCCCGAGAATTGAAAAGAAATCTAACTTATTATCCTCAAAATTAAAATGTTCTCATAGCAATAAAAGAATTAAAAGAAATAGGCAGGAATATTAACTAGAGAAAACAAGACAAAATGAAAACATGACTAAATCAATCACTCGTGGCTCATTTTTTCCTCATTTTTGCCAAATTAGAAAAATCCTAAAACACTGAAAAATATATATTTTTTAACACTTAAATCTGTGATTAAAAAAACATGTCTAAGCAGCAACATATGACATTTTCCAATGGTTTATATTACTGCTTTTCAAAAATTATGTTTCCTTATCCTTTTTATAAATTACAAATGTCCTTAAAAATGAGAAGGAACTACTTTTATTTTCATGGCATGTGATATGTAGTTTATGGTTTACATTTTTCTATTAAACTGCCATACTATTTCAGAAGAGTAAAGTTTCTAATATTCCACCACTTTCCTCATAAGGAAACATGTTTACTCTCCATAATGATTTTTTTAACAATGAGGTACACACAAACAAAATTCATATCTCTTAAATAGCTCTATATATCATTCATAAATTTACATAAACTTTATTGAACATACTTAGATTTTCTAGCATTTCTTTAATTATTCTGACTACAGAAAGAATAAGGATGATGTTCTGATATCCCTGTCTGATCAGTTTTGGGCTTCCCTGGTAGCTCAAATGGTAAAGAATTTGCCTGCAAGGCAGGATACCTGGGTTCAATCCCTGAGTCAGGAAGATCCCCTGGAGCCGGTAATGGAAACCCACTCCAGTATTCTTGCCTGGGGAATCCCATGGTCAGAGGGGCCTGTGGGCCGCTGTCCGTGGGGGTCACACAGAGTCGGACATGATTGAAGCGACTTAGCACGCATGCATGCATTGGAGAAGGAAATGGCAGCCCACTGCAGTATCCTTGCCTGGAGAATCCCAGGGACAGGGGAGCCTGGTGCGCTGCCGTCTACAAGGTCGCACGGAGTCCGGCACGACTGAAGCGACTTAGCAGCAGCAGCAGCAGCAGAACATGATCACTTTCTCACTTATAAACACATTCTCCTTAATTAAACTTGCTCTCAAAGGCACTCGCTACTTTTGCTGTTTCCAAAGTACTGTGCCTCTGTTTGAAATTTAGATTTTCGAGTAAATATTTCACTATCTAGATTTTACATATATTATGTTTCACTAAGCATGTCATTTTTAGAAAAACTAATAAATACAAAGTAAAACTCATCCCAGAATTCCATAGCTAGGTGGCTTTTAATCTATCTAGGACTTAGGGTAAAAGATAAGCAATTTGTTACTGAGGGTCTGAGAGTTGGGGGCAAATGGAGCTCTCACTCTCATTTAAAATTGCGCAGACAGAGAAGTCAAAAGCAGACAGCCATCTTTACTGTAAATCTGAGAGGACAGTGTGAACAATAGGAGAAACCCTAGGTTCTGACTTGAATGTTGAAGTAAAACCCAAAGATGGTAGATAAGTTAGGAGAAAAAGAAAGTGGTTAAGAGATCCCCAAAACCGTGAACAAAAAATGTACTGAAGAGAAAAAAAGTGAGCTGAAACTTGGCAGTACACACTAAGATTTGAGGTTTCAGAAGAGCAAGTTTATATGGGCTGACGGAGTTCCAAAGAATCACCATGGAAATGGGTTTCTGAAAGAAAATGCAGGTGAGTAGAACTGTAACTAAGTTACTTGTCAAAAGTTTCATATACAAAAGTAACTGAGTGAAGTCTAGAACCCAGATGTACTATCTCAAACAGCACTTATTTGAACTGGCCTGAATACAATCGGTTATTTTATGTAATTTACAATTAAATCTGTTTTCCCAGTGTGGCTTGCAATTTCCACCCAACATTGTTTCTCTGGCAAGTTACCTGTCCTATATCCACGTTTTCTGGCCATATTTTCATATTAATCTCAGTCTAAAGAAATAAAATATGTCTAAAGTTAAACTTCATTTTATTTTTTGATTGGGAGGGGGAAACTTGATCATTTATTTCTTAATTCATAGTGGTATAGCTAAGGCAGGACTTTAAGTTCACCTAGGCACTCAATGTTGAATCTTTTTGACTAGGGATTTCAAGACAAATCATTTACTCCGATATATTTAAAATAAGAAAATAAAAGTGAAAGAAAGCCAAAATGTCAGTCGCTTAGTTGTGTCTGACTCTTTGCAACCCCATGGACTATAGCCCACCAGGCTCTTCTGTCCATGGAATACTCCAGGCAAGAATACTGGAGTGGGTTGCCATGCCCTTCTCCAGGGGATCTTCCTGACCCAGGGATCAAACCTGGATCTCCTGCATTGGCAGGCAGATTCTCTACTATCTGAGTCACCAGACCGTTTGTTTAAAATATAGATAAAGTTAATGCCTATTTGTTAAAGCTACTCAAGTGTAGCTTGCGCTTTTTCCTAAGTAAGGGAATTTACTAAGCCTGTTAACCTAGAGCCAGAAAATTCTTAATGAAATTATAGTCAGAAGACCAGAATCCCTGTAGTTTTTCCTTTAATAAATGAATGCCTATTGGAGAAGTCACTTAAATTAGGGAAATATGGTTTTCTCACTTATAATGTAGAAATAATAACATTTACACATAAATAACATTTACACTAGTAATAACCCATTACTAGTGTTTTTAGGAGCATCATATAATACATGAGAAAATGTTTTGTCAACTATAAAATGCACTGTGAATTTAAACAGATATAACTTTTCCATAGTAATAAGAAGATAATGGTTATTTAAAACATATCTATAGTTATATTTTTTTTAAAAGGTGGTCCCATCAATATTTTAATCCATGACTCGCATTATACTTTTCTTCCAGTATCTTACTCACCTCCTGAATTCAGGTAGCGTTTCCCAATGTGCACAATGGGATACTTGTCTGCTAGTCTTTTATCTGGCCACAGAATTCCATCAGCTGCAAAGACCACTTTGTGGTTTGACTTTTGAAACTTTTTTAGAACTTCTTCTGGACCACCAGCAAATATAACATTAAAGCTGTTTGATGAGGGGGGGAGAAAAGAAATTTTAAATTACAGTTGTCGAAATTTAGAGATATAAACCAAGAGATTATTATTCTCTAATAAAAATGAGAATTTAGAATCCAACATCAAATTAATTCCAACTATTTGCAGAGTAAACCAAACAAGTTTCCCTCAACTGAAATTATAAGGAATGTATTATTAGTGTTTAAGTTACATTGGCAATGAAGTCCAAATAAAAGACAGCTTTTTTAGTATTAGTCTTAATTTTTTCAATAATCATTTACTCTCCAAAGTCAAATTTCCAAAAGTTTTGAAAAGTTTAAAATCAGTAACTTGTTGTATGACATAGTAGATGTGCTATTACTGACAGAGGCTGCCATTGTAACTGCCTAATATTTCTTTTTAATTTGTACTCATCTATATAATAATTTTTGCAGATTTCACTACCTTTGACAAAATGTTTCTACCTACTAAATGTCATCAGTATAAATTTAAATTTGAATCACTATTTAGCCTGAAGTCCTAAAATAAATGCATACAGACGTGTATCTTTTTAAAGCCCAATATATTTTAAAATGTTAAAAATTAAATTTATAGTTTCATTGATTCTTCTGAAGACTGTATTACCCACAGTTCATCCATAGAATCACAATGACTTATAATATGAAATGCAACACACACTACCTGTTTCCTCTCTGCAATAAGTTCTCTATTTTTGCTACAATCACAAATTCTTCTGCATCTTTTTTACCATTAGAGTACCTCAAAACCAAAGATGATAATTTCATGACTTGACATCCCAGGTGGCAAGCAAGAAGAGTAAACAAATGCTCTTAAATTCAGCACCAGGCCTTCATAATAGCCAGTAGTTCAAATGCACTTCTGTGATACCTGGAGTGGTGCAGAGGCAGGAAGGGGATACCAGCAAGGAAGGATTGGGGAAGTTGTTGGGCTTTTGTTTTTGTTTTTTTTTTTTGGCTACACCATGCTGCATGCAGGCTCTTAGTTCCCCCACCAGGGACCAACCCCATGCCCACTGCAGTGGAAGTGCACAGTCTTAACCACTGGACCACTAAGGAAGCCCCTGCTATGATATTTGAATTGGGGAGTAAGGAGGCTGTTCCTCACACTTTGCCAGACTTGCTCTTGAGGAGTTTGTTAATATGCTAAGATAGTAGTATGTATCAGGCAACATTTATTAACTTTCTGTACATGAATTTGGGCTTCCCCGTATGGCTCAGCTGGTAAAGAATCTGTCTGCCAATGCAGGTGATGCAGGAAAACATGGGTTCAATCTCTGGGTCAGGAAGATTCCCTGAAGAAGGAAATGGCAATCCACTCATGTTCTTGCCTGGAAAATTCCATGGACAGAAGAGCCTAGCTGGCTACAATCCATGAGGTAGCAAAGAGTTGGACATGACTGAGCACACATGCCTATTCATGATTTATTTCATCAAAATAAAACACCATTTCTCATATCTATAGAAGCAAAAATCCAATGAAACCTTAAAAAATTACTTTAGCAAGAACACATGGGTGGAAGAGATGCTGACTCCCATCTACACTCCTGTGCCTTTATTTTAATCATGGAATTCCCGTATGTTAATTGGGCACATGGTTAAAGACTACTCTGAAGCCTGACCATTACATATGACCAAGTCTGTCTGGTGGAATGTGAGTGGAACTGGTGTGTTCCTAGGAACCTCCAAGTCCTAGGCTTTAAAAAAGGAAGCTGCCTACCCTCTGTTCCTCTTTCCCTTTCACGGTGAACCAGGCTTTACAAATAAAAATTACTTGACATACTCGCTCCCACCAGATAGTCTACTTCTGAATCTTTTTTTTTTTTTTAAAAGAAGATTGAAATGTTGCTAATGTGAAACTAAACTGAGCAATTATGCCTAGGCAATTTTTAAAACTTAGTAAAAGTAAAGTTGAATTCAGAGAGCTACACCATTTTTTTTCATTCTAAATTGTCCTAGAGAATTTCAATTTTATCATTGCTTTTTATGTTACAAAAAAACTTCAAAATTAAAACATATCTATCTATATATATACACATATGTGTGTGTGTATATATATATACACACACACAAACATATTTGACATATAATTTTTTCTTTCTTTTAGGATCAATGGGTAGAAAAATTTTAATACTGTTAATAATATAATCATAAAGTGATTCAGTTCACACAATCTGAAGTCTAACAGATGGGTTTCTAATTCTAATTCCAGCTCTATCACTTGCTATCTGAGTAACCATAGGAAAGCTAGTAACAAACTCTTTATGCTTCTGTTGCTTTAAGCATAAGATGATGGTGAAAGTAGTGCTTATATCTCATCAAGCTATTGTTACAAAAATTAAAAATTAACACCACAATAATCTTTCAAAAAAGTTAACAAAATTAACATTTTTGTTACTATAGGAAAGGAACCTGAAGAAATGAGAGGTAGGACAAAACTTACTTTTAAATTTATGCAAGCCTGTACTTTTAAATAATTTTATTTTCAGCCAAATACACATTTTAAGATAAATTTTAAATCAGAATAAATTTGTTCTGACTAAAACCTCAAGCCAACTCCCCTCCATGTTTATTTGAAAAACTAAATTAATCTGACTTCACAAAATATTTATATAAATATATCATTTCTCTTTTTCTTATAAATAAGTACAACTGATTTCATAAGTATGACCACTTCAGATTTCTGCCTTGTAGGATAACCCTATCTTTTCTAACAGGGTATTTTCCTCCAGACTACTAGTTGCTGATATAATTTTCTTTTTTAAATACTGAAGATTAGGAAATAAAACTAGCTTTATAAGACCAGTTACCAGGGTAACTAAGCCCTGAGAGGTAAGGCAAATAAAACAAACCCTCTGAGGTACGGGACCCCATAAATTGTCTGGAGAGATGGATAAAAAGAGCTCTTTATGTCAGAGAATCATATGATTGGAGACTTGGACCAAACTGATTCAGATATTTTGCAGGTAGCATCATGTATTCAAACTTTCCCGGTGGCTCAAAGGTAAAGAATCTGCCTGTTAAGGCAGGAAACACAGGTTTTATCCCTGGGTTGGCAAGATCCCCTGGAGGAGGCCACAGCAACCCACTTCAATATTCTTGCCTGGGAAATTCCATGGATGGAGGAGCCTGGCAGGCTACAGTCCATGGAGTCGCAAAAGAGTCAAACACAACTTAGAAACTAAACAACCAATAACATGTATTCGAAGTTATAAAGGTACAGTTGGCAAATGATTGCTTTGTCTTTGTAACACCAGCGAAGGACTTAATATGTTCACAGTATATCTCGAACTGTTAGCAAAAGTCAACAGCTTGAAAAGGAAGAGTTGTGGGCAACTTGTACTCTGATAATTTAACAATTTTATAAGCAGGTATTACCTTTATAACAAAAAGCAATTCCTATAGATCAAAATGTAAAAGGCAAAAATTCTCTTCACATAATTCAAGTAAGGATTTGACTTTGAATAAAAATTTAAGGTTGTTGAAACTTTCTCACTTCATTCTAGTAGCACTGCTATTTCTGTGTTGAAGTACTTTAAAAAAGTTTTTTTGAACGGATTTAAAACTTTTCAAAGGGCAAGAAAGTTTTTCTACTTAAAATGACGTTGGTCACATCAACTCAAAAGGTCAAACTTTTTGAAAAATGCCCAAAACAGTCATAAAAATAATGCTCATAGGAATTTGATACATTTAAATGTGAAGAATAAGATAAAACTTTCCACAGTTCACTGTGGCAAATATTCCTGGGTCCTGCAAAACCCATAAAGTTGTCACCTTATGTGGTCATACTGAGCCCTCTACCAGGCACGTCAGTGTTCTATCTCAGACAGGTCACTGAAACTTTTACAAGCATTTGTCCTGCATTCCCTGTTTCTGTGGCACCATCAACCATACAGTCACTCAAGTTGAAAATCCTTTATTCAGCCCTGCCTCTTCCCTTTCCATGGCCTCTCTCATCAAATCTTTCTCCATAACCCATTGATTCCATCTACTTAATCTATTTAGAATTTAAAGCCGCTCCACTGCCACTAGAAGACACTGGACTAGCCTAATTCAAAAATCGTATAAGCCTCCCCATCACCCATCCCCTCCAACAAGGACCATCTGACAAACTCTCCTGAAAGCCTTTCTGTGCCAGGCCCTTGACTGGATCAGTCCCTTGACTGGATCAGAACTATGGTCTAAAGTGGGACTTAGCAAATATTTACTATCTAGCCTTTTAGAGAAAATTCCTTAGGCTTTGAGGGCAATATGGTCTCTGCTGGATGACTCAACTCTGCCATTGTGGTACAACACAGCCATAGGCAATATGTAAATAATTGAACACACTTGTGCTACAACAAAAGTATTTACAGAAAAGAGCCTGGGCCAGATCACAGTTTACCAAACCCTGGCCTGTAAAATAAAATCTAAATGAATCAGACTCACATTAACTTTCCATTAAATAATCTGTTCTGAAGTCACACTGAATTATTTGATCTGTCTTCCATGCCTTTAATCATAATGTTTCATCAGCTTAGCACATCTTTTCCCAATCGGATCCAAACCACTCACCCTCATCCAAATCTCACCTCTTCTACAAACCTCTATGTGAGCAGCATAAATGGAAAAGATCATTTCCATCCTCTTAATCCCCACAACTCTTTTCCTCTCTTTTTCCACAGAATGTGTCATTTTCTATTCGTCATGGACAGGGAAGATTGGCGTGCTGCAGTCCATGGGGTCGCAAAGAGTTGGACACGACCGAGTGACTGAACTGAACTGAACTGAACTTCATGCTGGCAGTGACTATTTATACTAGACTACATTGTCTTCCTTCACGTGCCAAATACACGACTTTATTCATCTGTGTATTGTTCACCTAAGTCAGAGAGGAAAACAAGAGAAGTGTTTCCTAATCTTATTTATTTGTTCCTCCCCAACCCACACTTTATTCATCAGCACTGATATAAATTTAAGCCAAAAGTTATGATTACCTAAACTATTAGCAGCTGGTTTTTAAAACCTTAAAGTCTAATGAAGCATGCAAGAAGCAATACACCTGATAATTCTCTCTTTAATCATGTCTTCATCTTAAATACATATCTATATTTTTCAGAGAGAGTTGATGCTAAAAACACTATAGAACCACTCCCCCCTCATTTTCATAAAGCAGTTGAAAATGTCTACTCAGTTGAACTTGCAGAATAAATTACAAAATAATCACAAGAGAAATGATTAAATTTATCGTAGGGATTTTGAAGGAAGGGGAAGGAATAAACTCGGACAAAGTAGGGACTATTTTAAAAACAATTACTGGGAGGATTTTTTAAATGGTCCGTAATTTCATTTTCTGAATATAATATTCCTGCTGAGGCTGGGCTGAGGTAGGAGTCAAGTGAGGACACAGCCCAGGTGGAGAGTCATTTTCCCCAGGCAGTTTCCTGAGAGCAGCCAAGTCCTGGGGTAACTCCTAGCAGACAGGGCAGCCATGGAGACACCGTGGCAAGACCGCAAGCTGTTCAAGCTGCTAGCGATCGGTGTGACCACGAGTCGTCACCACTTGGTGCCTCTGCATCAGTCTCTTTACTTGTAAAATAAATGGTTAAACGAAAATCTCCCTCTAATTTTAGATGATAGTTAAATTTATCTCTGCAACACTAGAACTTTCAAATCTGATACCTATTTAGGGCACAGTAAGTATGGTAAAGAACCTGCCTACCAACGCAGGAGACGTGAGACTCGGGTTTGATCCCTAGATCAGGAAGATCCTCTTGAGGAAGGCATGGCATCTACTCCAGCATTCTTGCCTCTAGAATCCCATGAACAGAGTAGCCTGGCAGGCGGCAGTCCATAGCGTCACACAGAATCAGACACAACTGAAGTGACAGCACACACACACGTGCACACACAATGAAGTATTCGTTGAATCAGTGAAGAAAGCAAGAAGCTTTTTTTCAATCCCCAGCATTTATTATTATGTAGCTATAATAATATTATTATTATGTAGTATTATAATATAATATTACTACATATCATATATAATATACTATATACAATAATATATACATATTATTATGTAATGTTACATTATTATTATGTAATATTAGTATTATTATGTAGCTATGCCAGAAAACACATACAAAGCTGTGGATAGAAAAGCCTATTCAGAGGGCAAGATTTCTGTCCCAGTCAACCCCTGCCCCACCACCAATCTAGCCGTAGCAGCTAGGACCATATTTTACACAATCACAGATGCTTAATAATACATATTTACTCAAAAAAAAAAAAAAAAGATTCAAGGAGTAGGTAATCTGGTTTGTAGATAATCTAGTTTGGGGAAAATCTGATTTATGTCTACACACAAAAAGTAGACAAATTAGTACTATTTATCTAGCAATATATAAACAACCAATCCTTCTTTTGTATACAGTCTGGTTCTTCCTTATTCCAACATACCCACTAATATAGTCAGTAAACACTAATAAGAACATTTGAACAATTTTTTTAAAAAGTCATTCATTTCCCATGTAATTCCTAATCATATTTCACATCATGGATGAGCCTGAAGGCAATGCAATATGTTTAAGTGACAGCTAAAGGTTTTAACCTTTGCTTCAAAAACAAGGGAAAAAATTAAAAAGCCATGTAGAAACTGAAAACTCTGGTGTGTTTTGGCTTTCCTTCATACTAATATAATGAAATATTGTCCATTGCTAATGACTAGGTTCATTGTGTCTGCACACCTAAACTGTCCTCATTGCCAAGAAGTCTATCAAATAAATCTGCTATAATTAGTTAAAATTACAACCATCAATCTTAAAAAGCTTTGCTTTCAGAATAATCTTACTCTGTCTTCTGTATAACCTGTGTGTTAGTTAGCTGCTCAGTCGTGTTCAACTCTTTGCGACCCCATGGACAGCAGCCCACCAGGCTCCTCTGTCCATGGGGTTCTCCAGGCAAGAATACTGGAGTGGGTTGCCATTTCCCACTAAACTATTCCCAATAAACTATTTCCCAATAAACTATCTAAGGCAATATAAAATTTAGGCATATTGGGAATGTAGCTCAAATTATGAAAGATACAACATGGTTATTTCATAGAATAAAATAAGATAGGATCTGGTCACCTATAGAATTTTAATAAATACAAATTATATTTCTTATAACAATGACAAAATCATAAAAACTATGTTCACAAACAATTAGCAAAATGATCCAATAAAACACTCTTCCCCAATTTTCTAAAAGTAAATGATTCTGAAGAAATTATGCCAATGTTTGACCATGAAAATAAATTTTTCGTCTAAATTAGGTCAGTTCAGTTTTGTCTGCAGAACTAGTACAATATGAGATTCCTTCACAGTGGGATCTTTGTGAATCTCCTTTTCTATAGTGTTAAGTTCAGTACCTGGGTCAAAGTTTTTGCTCAAGACATGTATTCTGAATACCAAGTGAAAAATCTGCTCACTGATGTCACTTTTTCTAATATTTAATTAGAAGCTAAAAGAAACAAACATTGGTCAACACAGGAAAGATCAAAAGCAGCAGCAGCATTTACATAGTTTCTAACCAACAATCAATTTTTAAAATAATTTCTATCTTTGAGATTTAGAAAGTTTGGATGCTTTCCTGCCTTTATAAGTCATTTCATTTCTCCAAATGAATGAAAAAAAAATCTTTACAAATAATTTTAAAGCATCCATCATACTTCTGCCTCTTGAAAAATGCTTCTCCGTCTTTTAATGCAATTCTCTCTTACCTAGTATTTATTGATTCCTTGCTAAACATCCTGACAATATGCAAATCAGGTAACCTTCGGTTTTACTATCTGAAGCATAAAAACAGTTACAATTCAATATAAGTGAACAGAAGTTAGTAATGTATTATCAAAGTGAGAGAATAGTATATATGCTGTATATGCTAACAGCAAAGATTTCTGTGACTAAGCTTATCCCCATAGTCTCAGTGAGTGTTTACTGAGCCCCATAACAGAGTCATTTAGAAAACTACTATCAGGTTGGTGCAAATGTGACTGCAGTTTTTGCATTGTTGAGTTTGCTGTTTGATGGTGGAAAACATTCTAAATAAATGTGGCTATGTTATACATCATTTGAATGCACATTTCTAGCTTTAGTTGTTTTTTTTCAAGACTTATTACTTGCTACTTATTTTATATTTACTTTAGACTAGGGAAATGATGTTAGATGAAAAGCAAATTCAAGCAATTTTCTTATTTGAGTTTAAAATGGGTCATAAAGCATGGAGACAATTCACAACATAAACAATGCATTTAGCCCAGGAATGGCTAATGAGTGTACAGTGCAGTGGTGGTTCAAGAACTTTTGCGAAGGAGATGAGAGCTTCAAAGACAAGAGCTCAGTGGCCGGCCATTGGAAGATGACAATGATCAATTGAGAGAATCATTGAAGCTGATCCTCTTAAACTACACAGGAAGTTGCTGAAGAACTCAACATAGACCATTCTACAGTCGTTCAGCATTTGAAGCAAACTGGAAAGGTGAAAAGCTCAATAAGCAATTAAGTGAGTGCCTCATAAGCTGACTAAAAATAAAAAAAAAAAAATCAATGTTCTGAAGTGTTGCTTTCTCTTATTCCACAAAACAACAGCAAACCATTTCTTGATCAGATTGTGATGTGGGCTGAAATTTATATTTTGTGGTGGCACGAATGTAAATGTCATTAATCAGATGTGCTTTTTACAAAAAGAATCCTTTATGAAATATTTGAAATATATGAAATACTTGAAAGGTATATTTGGTGGTGGTTACTAGATTCACCAAAATGATTATTTCCTCTCTGAAAATATCTACCCCAAGATTTTGGTATATAGTAACTCCTTGGTTCATAGAAGTATTTGCTTAAAGATGGTTAACTTTATGACTTTGAGGTAAGATAAAGGAATTGACTTTGCAATTTATAAGCTCTTGATAAATAATGGTAGGAGTAAGGTACACTGAATTTTTAAAAAACTAGAATGGTAGTCACATGTTACAATATGTGTCCCCAAAATCTCTATGAGCCTACTTCAAAAGAGCTCATCATACTTTGTCCAGTCTGTTAAAGTCATCAGATCCATTATGTATACTGGTAGTTGTTCGAATCAAGAGGAGACTGTCAATTTCACAAAGCATCTTAACTGCAATAAAACACACACACAAGGCAGGTGAAGTAACTGGAAAAAAAGTTTGTGGCACTTTCTCATGTGAAGAGTTTCAGTGTTCATTTTAAGAATAATCCAAAGCCCTGTTAAATATTTATTTACTTATCTAAATCAAATATGGTAAATCTTAACTTAGTATATTTATGAACACGGTCTCTAACTTTAAATGTTCACCCAAAAGTCAGTTTAGAATACGTATTCCCATGGAAGTGATGTTATAAGATTGCTTTCAAATTAATTCACAAAAGTCTGTTGCAATGAACACTAGGGATCATTTTAAGATAGGGGAAATGTTCCAGAATTGAGCGGTGACAACAATTCCACGACTCTGTAAATTTAATAAAAATTTTGAGTTTTTCACTTAAAGTGAGCATATGTCAAGGTATATAAATCATATCTCAACAAAGCTATTTTCTTAAGGACTATTTAAACAATTAAGTACATAAATCTTGGGGTTTTTTTTTAATATAATAGTGACCTATACTTCCATAAATGGCAATTCCATCACTTCATGGCAAATAGATGGGGAAACAGTGGAAACAGTGGCAGACTTTATTTTTCTGGGCTCCAAACTCACTGCAGATGGTGATTGCAGCCATGAAATTAAAAGACGCTTACTCCTTGGAAGGAAAGTTATGACCAAACTAGACAGCATATTAAAAAGCAAAGACATTACTTTGCCAACAAAGGTCCATCTAGTCAAAGCTATAGCTTTTCCAGTGGTCATGTATGGATGTGAGAGTTGGACTATAAAGAAAGCTGAGTACTGAAGAATTGATACTTTTGAACCATGGTGTTGGAGAAGACTCTTGAGAATCCCTTGGACTGCAAGGAGATCCAACCAGTCCATCCTAAAGCAGATCAGTTCTGGGTGTTCACTGGAAGGACTGATGTTGAAGTTGAAACTCCAATACTTTGGCCACCTCATGCGAAGAGTTGACTATTGGAAAAGACCCTGATGCTGGGAAAGATTGAGGGCAGGAGGAGAAGGGGACGACAGAGGATGAGATGGTTGGATGGCATCACCAACTCAATGGACATAGGTTTGTGTGAACTCCGGGAATTGGTGATGGACAGGGAGGCTTGGTGTGCTGCGATTGATGGGGTCACAAAGAGTCGGACATGACTGAGTGACTGAACTGAACACTTCCATAAAGCTAATTAGTACAGTTAAATTGTCCCTAAAAACTCACATAGTAATTGGTTTGATTTACTAAAATGAATATATTCTGAACTGTAGCCTTAACTGGAGGTAAGGTTAATTAGGAGAGTAACAATTCTATTGCAAAATGGCTTTTCTATTTCAAATAATTTAGAGTCAAATTCATTTTTCCCTGATCTTGGATTACCCACAATTTCAACTGTACTGATCACTTGTCCACAATATTTTTTAAAGGGTATTGTCTTTTAGGAAAAATAAAATAAAAGAGCTCTAAAGTGGTACCAATTGTTCATCCTTCTTATCTTGGTTACTGTCTCATCATCCCTAGGTTTCTCCAGGAAGACAGATATGGTGAGTCATGAAAGAGAAAATGTTACCGCTGCTTCTTAGACTAGAGCTTGGGGAGATGGGCCTGTGTGATTTCAGTTAGCTGGCTCTTTTCACAGAGGCAGTTGTCAAGAAATTTTATCCTCAGTTCACTGATATATCCCAAACACAGTGCCTGGTACACACTGGACCTCCTTCCATTAAAATTCTATTGCTATCTTTGGGTCACACTGGGTCTTAAAGTATCAACTAAATAAATAAACGCAACCTCCAGTGGTCTTCAGATATCTCACAGTGACCCTTTTCTTATCAGAAACCAATTGGGCCCTTACTAAACCAGTTTCTTCCAAGCCTAAATCTTAAATGGGGGGGGGGGGGGGCTCCCTTAAATGGGAGGGGTATTCTGATAAAGGAGCAAAGGGTGAGGAAAAGTAATTCTTCCTAAAATGCAGAAAGAGATTCAGGAACCCAAAACGACTGCTGGCTCATATTTGGTAACTTTTACAAGGAGAATTGGCCTCCAAGTCAAAATCAAGAGACACATGTGGCAAGTTCAAGCTGACCAAAATGGCTGGTAATTTTAAACCAAACATACTCAATGTTTAATACAAACAGTTAATATGAACATCCTGTTCTATTTTCCTAAGAGTTTTATATACATATATATATATATATGTATATAAAATAGATTATATATATAATAGAGACTGTAGAAAATGTCTTGGTACACAAGCTAAACATCAATCTCATGTTGCAAGAATAAGTAACTCTAAGCAGAGCTTTATTTTTTCCTGGGAGACAACAGGGAAATTCTAAAGATGCAAATATATGAACCTTTCAAAGTTTGTAAGTATTGATGGCACCAGAACTCCAGTATGTCTATTTTCAATTCAAAATTTCTGCCTTTATTTAACAAATACATATAAAGCACTGTTCTTACTTTCATCCATAATAATTTGTAGTTTTGGACTTCAAATTGAGGGAGAGATATAAAAACTTCCCTAACTTAAAGAGGAAAATGCAAGGAGATTTAAAATGATAACCAATGACTAAAAAATAAAAAAGAATGTAGGGAAAATGGTAGAAAAAAAAGGTGTCTACCAATACTGCTTCATGACAACCTGACATTATTAAAAAAGAGAGAAGAAGATAAGGAAACACAGCAAACACTCCACATTTAGTAGAAGAAAAGATATTTACATATGAGAAAGATTTTTCTTTCTTATTAAACATGCTTTTTTAAAAATTGTTCACTTATAACTTACATGATTTATTTCCTCCTGGACAACCAGAATCCACTGAGCTACTGTCTCAATAGAAAGGGTCAATATGATCTTTATTCTATCTCAAATCAGGGTTAAGACATGAATTTCACAAAAATTTTAGCCTATGCCTTGTCTTCCCATTGGTATTTATGATAGCTCATCAAATTTGATCATATTGCTTAAATATGTCAGACCATGGTTTTATAATTATGAATAATATATAATTTTTAAAACAATGATTCATTGTGAATAAAATAATTCAATATATATTCTGTAAGTATGAATTTCAACTCTTTTAAAATAATTTAATACAGACTTAGAAAGCCACATATTCGGGACTTCACTGGCAGTCCAATGGTTAAGAATCCATTCTCCAATACAGGGGACATGGACTAGATCATTCATCAGAGGACTAAGAGCCCACATGCCCCGGGGCAAGTAAGCCCATGCACCACAAATAAAGAGAATCCCATGCACTGCAACGAAGAATCTGTGCGCTGCAACTAAGATCTAGCACAGCCAAATTTTTTTTTTTAATTAAAAAAAAAAAAAAAAAAAAAGGCGTCTTCCAAAAGGATGGCACCAACTGACAGAAAAAAAAAAAAAAAAAAAAAAAACTACAAGTTGTTTCTCTTACCATTCAGTAAACAAGACAACCAGATCCTCTTGATTGGCATAATGTTCCATGACTTCTTTCATCAATCTCACTTTTTGGCCTCCTCCAATAGTATTAATTCCATCACCACCTCTCCACTCTTCTCCTTGACCAAGGACCTGTAAATGAAATCAACATTTCGTCCCCGGGGCAAAATTCAGGTTATTAAGTGTCATAAACACTGGAAGTCACCAGCAGCTTGTACAATATAACATAGCACCACTCTTTAAATGCTACACTCATGATGCTAGACAGAAAAAAACTTGATGCCTAGGTCAGGTCATAATTCTTTAATGTTATCCACCCCATAAAATGCCATTCTCAATTTTAACATTTCAAAAGTAGACACTAATCCAAGGAAGTTGGGGATTGATGAGGGAAGCCACAGAAAGCATTTCTCATATCTTATTTCTCTTTATTCAGACTGAAATGAAAAGGAAAGAAAATGAAGAAACTTTCCAGATCACTTTTCAATCTGGCAAGAAATCTGTCTGATGAACAAGGGAGCCCTGGAAGCTCAGTGAATCCTGGATGGGGCCCTTGAGCTATTTCCCTGCTGACACCAAATTGGTTATCCCAGGAAACACTGAGGGCATCAGGTCAAATGCTATCATCCTTACCTTAAGAATCTTAAGCTCATGTTTCCCTCAAAAGTTTAACTATTTATCAGTGCAAGAAATCACCTAAGCACAATTACTCAGAGCTAAACCTGAGTCATCCTGGGTTCTGTTTGCCCAGCCTCAGCGGTTGCCTCCTGAACTGTGTGCCTGCTGACGCACCAGATTGTGAAGAAGCAGGAAACAAGCCTATGAGCCCCTCTGCCACAGACACACCTTGGACCTTTGTTTCATCAAAACAAACTCTGAAGTTCCTGAAACAAGGATCTGCTAACAGAGTGGTCCCCAACCATATTGGCACCTGAGGCCAATTTCGGGGAAAACAATTGCCCCATGCACCGGGGTTGGGGATCGTTTTTATACTGTGATATATAATACAATGTATAGTCTGTATTTACAGCCACTCCCCTCACTAGCATCATTTTCATAGCTCCACCTCAGATCATCAGGCTTTAGATTCTCATAAGAGCATGCAGCCGAGACCCTTCACATGTGCAGTTCAGAGTTCACGCTCTCCTGTAAGAATCTAATGCCTCTGCTGATGACAGGAGGTGGTGCTCAGGTAGTAACATGAGCAATGAACGGCTGAAAATACAGATGAAGCTTCACTGGCTCACCCGCGCTCACCTCCTGCTATGCAGACAGGTTCCTAACAGGCCATAGACTGGTACCAGCCTGTGGCCTGGGGGTTGGGGACCGCTGTACTAAAAGATTTGGGAATTCAGAGGGAATGAAATTAAGAATACAAAAGAAAAATATAAAATTAATTTAGAAAATAAATATTATTAATTCTAAATTTACTTACCATTGAGCCAAACACAAGCCTGGTTGGTAGAGCTTGTGGGACTCCCAGCCTCAGATCCCTACCAGCACTTCCTCACTACTTACATTGAAGGGAGAAAGAAACACTGGTGTGGGAATTTGGATTCATATTGGAGCTAGTCTATTAGAACATTAGTTCTTGACCTAAAAAGTGGCTTCTGCTGGCCCTAACATTTGTTATACTTCTGTTCCACAGCCCTTCTGGACTTCTCCAATACTACAGTAATACTGGGCCTAAATATCTGAGCACCTGCTCTTATGTGGTGCTGCGTTGATTAAGCTCTACTCTCTTATTTTCTTTCCACTCCATCAGTGTGACAGACTTTAGTATGCATCAGAATCACATAGAGGGTTTGTTAAAACAGACTGCTGGGCCCAGCTCCCAGTCTATGATTCAGAAGGTGGGGAGAAGCCTAAGAAGCCTCATTCCTGTTTCCCAGCTGAAGCTGATGTTGGTAGTCTGAGGTCCATACTTCAGAACCACATAATGGAAAGACAGCAGAAGGATCAAAAGTTCCAGAGTCAGAGAAAGGGTGCTGGGGTCCAAGATTTGACCCCTTAAAGTTACATGCCCTGGGGCAAATTTCCTCACTCATAAGCAAAGTAATACCCACCTTACATGGTTTATATAATGAATCAACAGCATGCCATGTATAAAGGTCCTAACGGTGACACATGAGAAATGCACCACACTCTCCCCACTCTGAACCCTTATGATGTCCTTCACTGGATTTCAGAATTATCTTACCGTAATTTTTCTCCATTTCCATGTAGGAAATACTACAGTATTTCCTCTGTACCCTAACAAACTTCTCTAATGTATTTCTCCTTTATCCTATATTAAACACCTAGATCTCTTTCTTTAGCAAAGTTAGCTTCTTTTAACAGTTGTTCTACATTAATATATGTACCTAGTCTTCCAGCAGTTATGTAGCAAATATTATTTTTTTTGTGCATTATATTCTAGAACAGCTCACTTTTTCCCTAAGCAAAAAGCAATCTCTCTCTCCTTGTTTTTTTTTAAGTTTTATTGTTTTGTTGTGTAAATGTATTAAATTCATTTGTTTCTTTTCCTACCTTGGGATATCTCCCTCTTCTCCTCTATATGTGGAAAAGACTTAGCTGATAGAACCTCATTTCTATTAAAAAATAAATAACTTTAAAAAAAACAAAGCAGGTCTTTCATCGCTCAGTTTACTAGTCCTACCAAATTTCCCAAGTTTCTTCTGACCATTTATCAATAAGATATTCTCCTAGAGATAAGTTATACAGCCCTTTTATAATGTTACTAAATTCCTCTAAAACAAACAAAAAACAAGAAAAGCACCTCCCAATAATGGAACAAAAAAAGTATCTGCTTCACAGTAATGTTTCCAATTCTCCTAAATGAATAAATACACCAAGGTAGACAAACCCACTACAAAAAAAAACTTCAAAGTGAAAAAATTACTATAAAATCTTAATTATGTTATACCCATATAAGACTCCGCAAAACAAATATATATGTGTGTGTGTATATATCCTTCTAAATGTCCTCCTGTTGTTTTATAGAACATGTTTATACAAAGCATTAGTGAATACTAGGAAATTATTGTCTGAGTGGCATAGTATTAACAAAGCCGAAACCTACCTAAAACAATCAAGTAAGTGTAAACTAACAACAATTATGTAATCAAATTTCATCTCCCTCCTGTGGATTATAGATCATGTTGCTGTTGTTATTGTTTTCATTATGAAAAATGTACTTCAGGCAAACAGTCTAAAATCTCCATGAATTAAAAGATATACCATACCTTCACAGTATAATTGAAGTATTTGGCAGATTGCATAAATCGATGGAATCCATCACTTTCTTTTGTTGCTACAGTTATGACCAATAATTTATCTGCAAAGACAGAGGGAATAACACAAGACAGTTTACTAAGAGTCTAACTACTCACACTTTACAGAGATCACTATAGTGATTAGAGACCCCATTAAACCCATGGGAATGTTCTGGTTTGTTAGTCTACATGAGGCTAAACAAAGAGCTGTTGAAAAACTAGGCAACTAAAATTGGTTCTATTACTACCAAATGACAGACTGTCAAATAATGAATTATTTTAATGGTAAGAAAGTATATTAATATTTACGACAAAGCATGCCCTCAATGGAGGATTTCAGCACTAACAGAAACACTTCCACAAAATTGCACAAGGTTTTATCTGTAAAGACAAACTCTCCTACATATTATCTAATCAACCAGCTTTATTGCCACCTATAAATCATCACTGATGAATACACACATCAATTAGGTTCAGAAGGACATTACATTCCTCAAAGCACACATACAAAACAAAAAGATCTGATCATGAGATTAATTCTAGCTTTTTCAAATAAACTATGACAAATTGGGAAAAAATACCTAGGAACAGAATCTTAGTATTTTTCCTATCAAAGAATGTTTGTAAACGTGAAGTCTATAAAATCCACATTTATATCACCTTCAGTGTTTTGGTTTTTCTTTAAAGAATAAAAGGAAAAAAATAAAGAAAGAAAGAATAAAAGGAACCGAAATCAACACTGCCCTAGCAAATACACAGCTTTGAGTCATCATTTTATAATGGATTATTATTTTCAATCTAACAAAACACCTCTTCTTAATAGAAGAAAATATATTTAAGGAGTCATCTCAAATTACCTATAGAAGCTATTAAGGAAAAATGCTTATCAGGAAAAGATATGTTGGACAAATGCAAAAAAGAAACAAATGCATCAGAAAACCCCAAAGGTGCTAGAGCATTTTCTTTTTTAAACCTTAAGGTATCGGAGGACCAGTGGACTAAGAAAGCAAAACCTTAGGGTATCAGAGGACCAGTGGGCTAAGAAAGCAAAATTAAGAAAACAAAATGTCTTTTCGACATTCTAAGCACTGAGTTATGTCATTTGACTCTCAATTATTGTTATCAATAAGAAAAAATTTACAGTGTTAAGTATCTCCTAAACAATAGACAACCATTGAAAATGAAATACATAGCATTAATATATTATAACAATTAAAAACTATTTCATGTGATCCAAGGTAATCATCAAATTTTGAAAATAAACAAAATATATATAAGTCCAACACACTTATTGAAATCAATTCAAGCAAGTCAACCAACAAAAAGGAAACATTACCATGAAGATAAATATTAACACTCATATATTTTTCTAGAAATGTGTATTTCTCACATAACTTTCACTATTATGAGAAACAGATATTCAAGCAAAAATAAAAGTCATTTTCAATAAAGCTGTCAGCACTTTTCCAATAAATGATTCTTTTTTAAAAAACAAAATTTCATTTGCAAAGTTTCAAACAGAGCTTAATCAATTAAGAAAACTTGACATATTATCATTCACAATAAATTTTGAATAAAAGAAGACTAGATTCTATTTCATAAGAGTAAAGGAAATACTTTTTAAGTACTCTTCGCTATCATAAAATGACTGTATTTGAAGACAGCTTTATTAGCTTTTTATACATAAATCATAGAGTATTAGCTATAAGTTTACAGATTTTGCCTAGATGTATCTTTATACTTATAATTTTCAGCACAAAATTAACAGCAAGGATTTCACCATCCTTAATAGGAAAGTAATGTTGGCCAGACCCTCAGGCAGACAGAAATATTACCTAATCTAATGACTCAGAAGGCAAAACTAAAAATACCTAGCCTGACTGTGTCTGGTAATCCTACGTCAAATAAAGACTCCTGTTGTTTCAGTATTACTGCTAATTACAAAAAAGCAAAACCAAGTTAATAAGTAATTTCATCAAAGAAAGTTCTCTTCAATAACATTACATACAAATGTTTGTTTCTTCTTACCTGCTATTAGTATTATAGCTGTGAGAAAAATAAATCTCACTAAACTAGGGGAAGTAAAAGAAGAGAGTGCTGACAAGTACCATTCACAAGTTCTTGCCAGCCAGTAGTTCAACAGTTCAACTTGCCCACTGTCTTATGACGTATTATTGTTAAAAACTTTAAGCTACATTTAACACATAATTCAGATCCCAGGAAAATTCATACCATAAGTTTACCAGAAGTATTAGGACAGAAGGCCACTGATCTCCAGAATCGATGTCAAAAGAGAAAAAGAGGAAAGGGAAACTAACATACCATATCCCACCAGAATTAAGAGACCAGGCAACCAAACATACACCACTGCCTTTATTAGGGTCCTGACATGGAAAGTCGACTGCCAATAAGGTATCTGTGAGAAAATTAGGGAAATTTGAACACCAACTTATATTTGTAAATATTAGGAAACTATTGCTCATTTTAGCATGCTAAAAATGGTACTGATATTTTTTAAAGGGTCTTGATAATTTAGAGACAAATATTCAAGTATTTATCCAATGAAAGGATATAGTGTTTGTGATCTGTTTTAAAATTCTTAGGGGTAGATAGGAGGCAATGGAGGAGGAAGATAAAAAATTAGACAAGATTGCCCACATATGATGATGCTTAAAACTGAATTCCATTTACATATGTTTGGAAATTCCTACAATTAAAAAGCATAATCCATAATATTCCAATCTGAAAAATACTCAATGTAAAACTTGTTTTAACAGTCTGAAAAGGAAAAATGGGATAGACAGAAAAAAATTTCTAAACAAAGAATATTATAATTTAAACAACTATAATTAGTACCTCACCCAATCCACCCACAATAACCAAAAGGATCAAGGGAGATGTTGAGAAAATGGGCTTGAAAAATGGGCACCCATCAACCACTAACGAAACCAGTCTAAGAATGTGGTAAAGAAAAGATAAGCCCAACTCTGGCCAAATATAGCCACGGCCTGACTCTTTTCAGAAAGTGGATTAATGCAGTTAGCACGAGCAAGAAACATGTAAGGCATCAATGGAGTGTGGTCGATGTGAACTGTTTATCAAATGAAAATCATATCAGAGCCCAAAAAAAAAAAAATCCTTCTATAATCATATATACAAAGTCCACCAAAATACCTAGCACTATAGTAAGGTTTAATAAATATTTTAGTGGCTTAATACTTAGCTCTCTAGAAAAATTTAGATGAATAACACAACTCCTCCAAAAATCAAGACAATTTATTTAGAAAGGCAAAAACAAACAAACACCACACTATGTTCTCACTTAATAAATTTACAACTCAGAGAAAAATGCATTGTTAGAGTCATGTTTTTCCTTAAGATGTTGATTTAATAACAGAATTTATCAATTTTTAGTGTTGACCTAAATTTTCTTTCCAAAAACAAATCGTAGCTTTAAAATAGAAAGTTTTTGGCTGATATGTTCTGTCTCCAAATGATTCTCCGATCAGCCCATAAATCCAGATGAAATTCATTGTCTTAATGACAGGCAGCACATTCAGTAACTCAGCACCAGCCCAGCTACCTTTGATCTTACTCAGAGGGATAAATTCCCTATCTTGCCAAGAAACTTTCTCTACACTCAGTCTTAATTTTAAATTTGCAAAAATCAAAAAAAGAAAAAAAATTCTACCCAAAAAGGAGCTCTGAGTACATTGCCCTTACTCTGCTATAACTCATTTTATGAAAGAAGTATCTTTCATCTTTAAAACTCGGTGGTGCTCAACTTTCAAGGAACACATTTTCTAGGAATGGTTACCATAAGAGCCAGCAAACTTTCACTGTAAAAGTCCAAATAGTAAATATTTTAGGCTTTGTAGTTTATATGTAATCTCTGTCACGATTCTCTTTTTTTCTTTCTTCTTTAAAACATTTCTAAAATTAAAAAAAAAAAAAATTTCTAGGTTTTCTGGCTGGCTGCATAAAAACAGTTATGGGCCGGATTTGGCCTAAACATTATAGTTTGCCACTGTGGTTGGCCATATGGGTCTGACAACAAACTATATGGGTTCCAGTCTCAGACCTACCACTTAATACTTGTTTGAAATGGGTCAGTTACTTAAACTCTGTGTCTCATGTTTCTCACTTATAATATAAATGGTAATAATAGCACCTGATAGGCTTGCTGTGATGGTTGATGAGTTAATGTATATAAAGTGTATGATACTACATATGTGTTAGACAGTGTCTTACTTTTTCTCCTCAAAAGATAAATGTGTAAGGGAGGTTGTAGTGGAAATGCAAATCTCAGTAAGTTACGTAACTCAATCTCCACCTCTATCAGTTATTTATTCAAGAGCTGAATCTCTGTTTTATCATTAATTAATTTTTAGTGGAGTACAGTTGCTTACAATGTGGTGTTACTTTCTGAAGTACAGCAAAGTGAATCAGATACATGCGTAGATAAATCCTTTCTTTTTAAAGTCACCACAGAGCACTGAGTAGAGCTCCCTGAGCTGCAGAGGAGATTCTCTGTTTTGTTCAGTAGCTCAGGCCTGTCAGGTTCTTTGAGCCCCAGGCTTCCCTTTTCTTCATCATCTCCTGGAGCTTGCTCTAACTCTTGCCCATCATCATTCAGTCAGTGATGCCATTCAACCATCTCTCCTCTGTTGTCCCCTTCTCCTCCTGCCTTAAATCATTTCCTGCATCAGGGTCTTTTCTAATGAGTCGGCTCTTCATAACAGGTGGCTAAAATATTGGAGCTTCAGCTTCAGCAGCAGTCCTTCAAATGAAGGTTCAGGGTTCATTTCCTTTAGGATTGACTGGTTTGAGCTCTTTGCTGTCCAAGGAACTCTCAAAAGTCTTCTCCAATACCACAGTTCAAAAGCATCAATTCTTCAGCACCCAGCCTTCTTTATGGTCCAACTCTCACATCCATACATGACTAGTGGAAAAATCATTGCTTTGACTATATGGACATAGGTCAGCAAAGTAATGTTTCTGCTTGCTTTTTAATAAACTGTCTAGGTTGGTCATAACTTTTCTTCCAGGCAGCAAGTGTCTTTTACTTTCAAGGCTGCAGTTACCATTCACAGTGATTTTGGAACCCAAGAAAATAGTCTGTCACTACTTCCATTGTTTCCCCATCTATTTGCCATGAAGTGATGGAACCGGATGCCATGATCTTAGCTTTTGGGATGTTGAGTTTTAAGCCAGCTTTTCACTCTCCTTTTGCACCTTCATCAAGAAGCTTAGTTCCTCTTTGCTTCTGTCATAAGGGTGGTATCATCTGTATATCTGAGGTTATTGATATTTCTCCCTGCAATCTTGATTCCAGGTTGTGCTTTATCCAGCCCAGCATTTTGCATGATGCACTCTGCATATAAGTTAAACATACAACTTGACAATATATAGCCTTGACATACTTCTTTTCCAATTTTGAACCAGTACATTGTTCCATGACCATTTCTAAGTACTGCTTCTTGACCTCCATATAGGTTTCTCAGGAAGCAGGTAAGGTGGTCTGGCATTCTCATCTCTTTAAGAATTTCCCACAGTTTGTTGTAATCCACATATTCAAAGGCTTTAGTGTAGTCAGTGAAGCAGAAGTAGATGTTTTCCTGGAATTCTTTTACATTTTCTATGATCCAACAGACCTTGGCAATTTGGTCTCTGGTTCCTCTGCCTTTTTTAAATCCAGTTTGTACATCTGGAAGTTCTCAGTTCATATACTGTTGAAGCGCATCTTGAAGGATTTTGAGCATTACCTTGCTAGCACATGAAATGAAGTGTAACTCTGCAGCAGTTTGAACATTCTTTGGCCTTGTTCTTCATTGGGACTGGAATAAAACTGACCTTTTCCAAGTCCTGTGGCCACTGCTGAGCTTTTCAAATTTGTTGGCATATTGAGTGTAGCACTTTCACAGCATCATCTTGTAGGAAATAGCTCAGCTAGAATTCCTTCACCTCCTCTAGATTGTCATTAGTTACCTATTTTTATACATAATCATGTATATATGTCAATCCCAATCTCTCAATTCACCCCACCACTCTATTTTCCCCCTTCTTGTTCATAAGTTCATTTCCTATGATTGTGTCTCTACTTCTGTTTAGCAAATAAGTTCATCTATACCATTTTTCTAGATTCCACATATACAATATTTGATTTCCTCTTTCTGACTTATTTCACTATGTATGACAGTCTCTAGGTCCATCCACATCCCTACAAATGTCTTTCAACTTTCAAGATTTCATAATACTGGTATAGCACTGTCCCTTTATCCATGGTTTCTGTCACCCATGGGTCAATCATGGTTTGAAAATATTAAATGGAAAATTCTCAAAATAAATAATTCATAAGTTGTTAAACTGTACACCATTCTGAGTAGAATTGACTAAAAACTCAGTTACAACCTGAAAGCAGAGAATTTGGTGGGAATGTTAAGGACTCCAGGCCTGGGAGACTGTAGCCCTGAGAGTATGCTCCAAGGAGGCAGGACAGGGAATCAGGCTATATACAAGTTTTCAGCAAAAGAGATAGACAGTCTGAACATCAAAGATTATTGTTAAATAAGGAAAATCAGATATCAAGCTAAGGTATCTAGCATTTCTCTGTGTATGGAAAGAGGCAAGTCTCTGGGCTCACTGAACTCATTCCTTTCCTATGCACCTCAGCGATCTAGGGCCAAATCTTGTTTCTTGATTGTTTATGTCCTTGATTCCTTATTCACCTTAAGGGGTGGCAGATATGGTGGATGGCGGCTTCTTGCACCGCCTCCCTCCAGCTTCTCATCAATTATCATGGGGTGTGGCAGCATCTGCAGGATCACATACATTGTATTCCCTTCAGGGAGCTCTCATTCACATTTGGAGGGCTGGAATCGCTGATAGCTGTGACATTTCTTGCTCATCAATATGGCAGAAAATATTTCACTTCACTGTAGCTTGGTAAAATCTCTTGGCATCCTGCTCTCTCCCACCCATGACCTGAATCATTGCCCTGTCCAGTGTATCTCATCAATAAGTCACTTAGTAATTGTCTCAGCTATCAGATCCACTGTCACAGCATCACAGTGCTTGTCTTCAAGTCACCCTTATTTGACTTGTGCTTTGGGGCCATAAGTCACTCTCATGGCCCCAAAGCACAAGACTAGTAATGTTGGCAATTCAAATACACCAAAGAGAGCCATAAAGTGCTTCCTTTAAATGAAAAGGTGAAAGTTCTGACTTAATAAGGAAAAAAAGCTGAGATTTCTAAGATTTACACTAAGAACAAATCCTCTATCTGTGAAATTGTGAAGAAAGATAAAGAAATGCATGCTAGATTAACTTTCTCACTTCAAACTAACTGTAAAAGACACAGCCATAGTGCATGGTTAAGTCCTTAGTTAATATAGAAAAGGCATTAAGTTTATAAGATATTTTGAAAGATCACATTCACAAAACCTTTATTATATTGCTATAACTATTCTATTAATGATTGTTGTTAACCTCTTACTGTGCCTAACCTATAAATTAAACTTCATTATAGATACATAATATGTATAGGAAAAAACAGTACATATAGGGTTTGGGAATATCCACAGTTTCAGGCATCCACTAGGGGTCTTGGAATGCATCCCTTACAGATAAGAGCTGGGGGTGGATGGCAACTAAAATGGTGGAAAAAATCTATGTAAAAGCAGTTCAAGTGGAAGCTGTTTATTAAAGTAATATAGAAAGTGTACATACATCTTCTCAAGTCTTTGCATTTCTCTCCATCTCCAAGCAAGTTTACTCAAGTTATGACTAGTCCATTTCCACAATACACTCCTAAATCCCACTACACCCACTCCAATCATATCTCTACAATGCAGACTTATCTTTCAGAATCCTTAGATATCTAACCACATCACTCCACTGCTAAACATCCTTAAATTACTTTCCATTGCTCTTAGAATGGTGACCAAGCTCCATTACCTCAAAGTTGTTCTTGACTACCTCTCCCCTCTTTGATCTTATTCTCCATTTTGCTCTTTCTCCTCCAACTGCAGACCTTCTTTTCCATTCTCCAACAATGGCCTGCTCCCTCCTCCCACCCTGAAGATAATTGCGGATGCAAAGGCTTTATCTAATGTCTCCTCTGATCTCTTTAAGTAGCCACTGCCTATTCAACTCATTGAGATTCTTATACACACACACACACACACACACACACACACACACATATGCCATTTTCTCAGGGGAATCTTCTCTGACCTACTCAAGCAGGTCAATACCCATTATACATTCCTACTGCATTCTCTACCTCTCTTTTGGAGCACTTTATGACAAACTATAATTATATATTAATTACCTCAGTTATTATTCGAGATTAGAATCTCTTTCCCCAACTAGACTGTTAATTCCAAAAAGGCAGGATGTTTTTTGCTCAGCCCTATACCTCCAGGGCCTATCATAGTGTTTAGCATGCAATCGATTCTTAATAAACATTTTGTTGAATGAGCAGATACAGGAACAATGGATGTTATGTTTTATCTGTGCTTGTGTGCATGGTAGGTCCCTTCAGTCATGTCTGACTGTTTTCAACTCTATGGAGTGTAGCCTGCCAGGCTCCTCTGTCCATGAAACTCTCTAGGCAAGAATACTAGAGTGGTTTGCCATTTCCTTCTCCAGGGGGATCTTCCCGACCCAGGGATTGAACCTGTGTCTCCCACAGTGCAGGCAGATTCTTTGGATGTACAAAATAATTTGTTCCCAGAAAAATCCCTGTGTAGTTTGCATTATCATATCCAATTCACAGATGGAAAAACTAAGGTTAAATAGTTTAACTTAGCCAAAGTCACCCAAGTTACCAGCATAGCAGAAAGTGGAATTTCAGTTATTCCCCACAGTCCATTTCTTTCCAGTGTTTCATGCGCCTCACTTGGTGGTGAGAGGTCAAGAGACTGGAAGCAAAATTTGTTTTATTACATGTACAAAAGAGATAACACAGCAAGCCTAAGACTTCAATCTTACTTTGCAGGATTGATACCCAACTGGCATCTGGAAACCTGACTTTGGAGACGATTTCCATCATTCCCAGATAAGAGCAGCTCCTTGTATCTGAATTGTACAAACAAGGTATTTATGCTGAACACTAGCTTTCCTTCTAGGAGTTTGGAATTCTGGTACAGAAGTTGCCTCTGTGACCAGCCCTGAATAAAAACCTAAGTCTCTAACAAGTCTCTAACAAGTGTTTCTGATAAATAACATTTCACATGTGTGATCACAACTAGTTGCTGGTGACTCCCCTGAGAAAAGACTCTTGGAAGCTGTGTCTGGTTTCCCTGGACTTTGCCTATGTGCCTTTTCCCTTTGCTGACTTTGCTTGGTATTC
The DNA here is from genome assembly GCF_963930625.1 of Muntiacus reevesi. Taxonomy (NCBI): domain Eukaryota; kingdom Metazoa; phylum Chordata; class Mammalia; order Artiodactyla; family Cervidae; genus Muntiacus; species Muntiacus reevesi. The sequence continues at coordinate 2,936,282 of NC_089256.1, read as the reverse complement.
TTTCAATGTTAACAGTCATAGCTATCAATATGACGATATGCTGAATCATCTGAGTCCTCCTACTGAATTGGGGAGCCTGGGAATTGTCTTGGGGAGAGCTTACCCATTATGCTTCTAGCTACAGGCAGCAAGTCTTCATCTGAAAAAGGCACTAAGGGCCTAACTGATTATATATCTGATACCTGACTCTTAGATTCTGGGTTCAGAGGCCACGCTAGAGAGATACAGAAAAGATTCCAAATAGACTCCATAAGTAAATATTTCATAGATAAGATGATCACACTCTGCTTCTCTACTGGTTGAGAATCATTTCATTTTTTTAATTTATTTTTTAATTGAAGTATAATTGCGTTACAGAATTTGTTGCTTTCTGTCAAACATCAACATAGGTATACATATGAGAATCATTTCATTTTAACATAACAAACTGTGATCCCAGAGTTTAGTCTAGCAAAATCCACTTTTTTTTATAGGGAAGGAAACCAAGACCTGAAGAGAAAATCAAACTTCCCCAAGAACCTGCAACTGGTGGTAACCAGGAATTGATGATTCTTAATTACTAAAAAAAGTGGCTTTTCTAGGTCTCATTACACAATTTTGTCACTTTTTTTAAGCACTGAGTCACTTAAACACTGTGACACACTGAAGTCATGGAGTCTAGGTGGCAAGAAAACACACTTTATTTTGTGGAACTGTTGAAAGAAATTCAAGAGACCAAAATTCCTCAAGAGCAATTCACTCCACAATTTCGAGGAAAGAAACCTAAAAAGGATATGTCAAAGAGACATCAGAGAATTCCTTAGTATTTCTGTAGGGAAAAGGGGAGTGAAGAAAGGCTTAAAGAAAAAAATAACTTCCAAGCATTAATGCTACATAGGGAACATCTTCACACATGTTAGTATTTAGATGGATGCCTAAGTTCCACAGCTCACTCTGGACAACGTTCTCAGTCACAAAGTCATGCCCAACTCTTTTCAACCCCATAGACTGCAGACTGCCAGGCTCCTCTTTCCAAGGAATATTCCAGGCAAGAATACTGGAGCCATTTCCTACTCCATTTCCTACTTCCCGACCCAGGGATTGAACCTGCATCTCATGTATTGGCAGGCAGATTCTTTACCACTGAGTCACATATGAAGCCCTACTCTGGACAACACACAGGCATAAAACAAATGAGATGAGCTGGGGGGTGGTGGGGGAAGGGAAGCATGTAGGGAAACCAACCATTCCAGTATGTTCAGGACTAAAAAGTTTCCCAGAATACAGGGCTTTCAGTTTTAACACTTGAAAAGTCCAGGATGAGTTGGTCACCCTAGCAGTATGGGTAGTCGACTACAGAGGGTGAGTATTGCTAGTTTGTGTAACAGACTGGATGGCAAATGGTCCAGGAGAACATTAAGTTAGGATAAACTCTTCTGGAACCAGAAGGTCAACACCATATATCCAGTGAAACAGGATCAGATTAAGACCTCCAGAGGCCCTCGGCACCAGAAGATCAAAGTGCACTAAGACAACCTCCACTCCTCAGAAGTACCTTTTCTCAGTTCATAGCCAGTGTCTTTTCTCCATGTCCTCACAAGAGGAGGGGCCTAGGGACCCTCTGGGGTCCTTCTCTCTTTTTAAATATTTATTTATTTGGCTTCACCCAGGTCTTAGTTACGGCATGCAAACTCTTAGTTGCAGAATGTGGGATCTAGTTTCCTGACCAAAGATTGAACCTGAGCCCTCTGTATTGGGAGACTGGAGTCTCAGCCACTGGACCAGCAGGGAAGTCCCTATGGAGTGTCTCTTTCATAAGAAAACTAACCCCATTCATGACGGCTCTACCCTCATGACCGAAGTCTTTCCCAAAGTCCTTGGATAGTGAAGGTGAGAATTTCAGCATATGAATTTGAGGGGGACACAAATGTCCAGCCACCGTAGTAACATACGTGCTGACTAGTAAACATGCCTATTTGATGAAACGCGTTCATCTATGAGAACTGTGTTATATAAGGCAAATAAGAATAAACTTTGATCTCTGGATATCAGCTTAAGTAGACCTAATGAATATCTTTCTCACACATAGGATCAAACATCTCATACTATACGTGCCTTCATAATTTAACATGGTGAAAGAGGCTGGGGTATCTTCAGAACCTATTTTATAAAAACCCTAATCAAAGTCATTGTGACTCTAACCTTATGACATAAGCACCTTCCAAAGGTCCCACCTTTGTGGATTAGGATTTCAACATACAAATTTTGGGTGGACACAAACATTCAGGTCATATTAAATATGAAGTACAATTAAAAGTACCCAGAATGTATGTAGTAGCCTGGATGGGAGGGGAGTTTGTGGGAGAATGGTTACATGTATATGTATGGCTGAGTTCCTTCGCTGTTTCACCTGATACTATCACAACACAGTTAATAGGCTATACTCCAATAAAAATTTAAAAGTTTGCTTTAAAAAGAAGTCCAGAATGAATGGACTGTCTTGAAAAAGCAGTTTGCTATCTTTACAAGTATTTATAAAACTAATACAGAATCATATTCCAGAATTTATGACTTGGAGACTAAATTGATCTCTTCAAAAGTTAGGAAATGCATACCTTGGATGTAATTTTAATGTCAAAGGAAAAAGGATCAGCCCTGTCACAAACAGAGCAGCCCCAATCTGTTGAATTCCAAAGGTTTAAAGGTTACAGCAACCTCTAAAATAGAAAGACACTGGTAATGAGAATGAACGTCCTTTGAGTGCAGTGGTGTAACCCATCTGCTGGCCAAATGCTTCAGCAGAGACTATGAACTGCCTGCCAGAAATCTGGTCTCAAGGTTGTGTAGTCTGTTCAACTAGATTATTGCATTTGATTTACAATCTGATCTATTGCTCTTTATTCCATGTTTTGCATAGGCACTAAAAATATTTCCTAGACTCATAACCAAAGGGTATCAATAATAAAGTTAATTACCAGAATGAAACAGCAGGGACTGAGATAATAAAATCCTGCTAATTCACCTACAATTGAAAAAAAAAACAAAAACAAAACAGTTGTCCAAGGTCAGAGGCCACTCTGAGATGCACTTGTGGCCCATCTGAGACAAAGTTGTAAGGGTGAGGTGCTAAGCCAAGATGAACCCTACTTCCCTATAATGGAAAAAAAAAAAAATCTTTTTAAAGAATCTTGCCTAACTTAAAGGAATGAAAATAAATCAATCTGGGATGCAAAATTAAAAGCAGACCTGATAAAGTGTGGCAGGACTGAAAAGGAAACAAAAGGCCCAATTTTCATTCATCACCCTCAAGTACACTGAAACATTTGCTTCTCTCATTCCACGTTGCCATGAGCACATTATAATTACATATTTTTAAAGAGGGCATTTCCCATTGTACCCACATAGCGTAAAATGAACACAATCTGTACAGCAGCACCTCCTCACCTGCCTTGAGAGTTTTATGGCATCTAATATATTTTGGCAGTTCAGAATAATACCCCACAACTTGCTAGTTCCTCACACTGGCTAACAAGTTGAAGTTTCCATATAAGAGATTACTAAGAGGACGAACCTGGTTCACAGAGGATAAGAATCCACCAGCCAAAGCAGGGGACACAGGCTCAATCCCTGGTCCAAGAAGATTCCACATGCCACGGAGCAACTAAGCCCTGTGTCACAATGACTGAGCCCACCAGCTGCAACTGCTGAAGCCTGCAGGCCTGGAGCCCAGGCTCCACAAGGGAAGCCACCACAGTGAGGTGCTCATACACTGTAAGCGTAACTCCCACTCGCTGCAACTAGAGAAAGGCTGCACAAAGCAATGAAGACCCAGCGCAACCAAAAAGAAATAAATAATAAAATCAGAGCTTAAAAAATAAACTAACTTTAAAAGACAGATTACTAGGAAACTGAATTGGCCCATTACACACAAGAAGCAGTTCTAAGAAGGAAGCTCATAGTGATAAATGCCAACCTCAAGAATCAAGCAAAGTTTCAAATAATAACCGAACTTTACAACTCAAAGAACCAGAAGTAGAGAACAAATGAAGCTCCAAGTTAGTAGAAAGACTTCTGAATGGTACATTTCCATTTTTGTCTCAAGGTATATTTTCTCTCTCTTTTGATTTCTTCTTAGACTCATTGCTTGTTCAATAACATGTTGCTTAATCTCTACATACTTGTGAATTTTCCATTTTTCTTCATGTAATTAATTTCTACCTTAATACCATTGTGGTTGAAAAATATGTTTGATATGATTTGAATACTCTTAAATGTATTATTGCATTGGTAATGCCATTCAGTCATCTCATCCTCTGACACCTTCTTCTCCTTCTGCAATGATGCAATAAATAGGAACTTGGGCAAACTCCGGGAGGTGAGAGGGAAGGACGGGCTGGCATGTTGCAGTCCATGTGGTTGCAAACAGTCAGGCACGACTGGGCAACTGAACAACAACAAATGAATTAAGATTTGTCTTGTGACCTTACACATGACCTGTCCTGGAAAATGCCCCATATGTACTTCATAAGAATGCACATTCTGTTGCTTTTAGATGGAATTTTCTGTAAATATCTGATCTAACATGTAATTTAAGGCCGATGTTTCCTTATTGATTTTTCAGTCTAGATGATCTAACCATTGATTAAACAGGGTATTAAAGTCTCCTACTCTTATTATATTACTGTTTATTTCTCCCTTTGTGTCCATCAATATTTGCTTCACATATTTAGATGCTCCTATATTGAGTGCATCATTAAGAAAAAAGCTAGTGGAGGTGATGGAATTCCAGTTGAGCTATTTCAAATCCTAAAGGATGATGCTGTGAAAGTGCTGCACACAACATGCCAGCAATTTTGGAAAACGTCAGCAGTGGCCACAGGACTCGAAAAGGTCAGTTATCTTTTTTATTTTTTTTTCAGTTTATTTTATTTATTTATTTTTTTTTTAATTTTTCAGTGGGTTTTCTCATACATTAATATGAATCAGCCATAGAGTTACACGTATTCCCCATCTCGGTCCCCCATCCAACCTCCCTCTCCACCCGATTCCCCTGGGTCATCCCAGACCACCAGGCCCGAGCACTTCCAATCCCAAAGAAAGGCAATCCCAAAGAATGCTCAAACTACCGCACAATTGCACTCATCTCACACGCTAGTAAAGAAATGCTCAAAATTCTCCAAGCCAGGCTTCAGCAATACGTGAACCATGAACTTCCAGATGTTCAAGCTGGTTTTAGAAAAGGCAGAGGAACCAGAGATCAAATTGCCAACATTCGCTGGATCATTGAAAAAGCAAGAGAGTTCCAGAAAAAAACGTATATTTCTGCTTTATTGACTATGTTAAAGTCTTTGACTGTGTGGATCACCACAAACTGTGGAAAATTCTGAAAGAGATGGGAACACCAGACCATCTGACCTGCCTCTTAAGAAACCTATATGCAGGTCAGGAAGCAACAGTTAGAGCTAAACATGGAACAACAGACTAGTTCCAAACAGTAAAAGGAGTACGTCAAAGCTGTATATTGTCACCCTGCTTATTTAACTTATATGCAGAGGACATCATGAGAAATGCTGGGCTGGAGGAAGCACAAGTTGGAATCAAGATTGCCATGAGAAATATCAATAATCTCAGATATGCAGATGACACCACCCTTATGGCAGAAAGTGAAGAGGAACTAAAAAGCCTCTTAATAAAAGTGAAAGAGGAGAGTGAAAAAGCTGGCTTAAAGCTCGACATTCAGAAAACTAAGATCATGGCATCTGGTCCCATCACTTCAAGGCAAATAGATGGGGAAACAGTGGAAACAGTGGCAGACTTTATTTTGGGGGGCTCCAAAATCACTGCAGATGGTGATTGCAGCCATGAAATTAAAAGACGCTTACTCCTTGGAAGGAAAGTCATGACCAACCTAGACAGCATATTAAAAAGCAGAGACATTACTTTGCCAACAAAGGTTCTCTAATCAAGGCTATGGTTTTTCCAGTGGTCATGTATGAATGTGAGAGTCGGACTGTGAAAAAAGCTGAGCGCCGAAGAATTGATGCTTTTGAACTGTGGTGTTGGAGAAGACTCTTGAGAGTCCCTTGGACTGCAAGGAGATCCAGTCAGTCCATCCTAAAGCAGATCAGTCCTGGGTGTTCCTTGGAAGGACTGATGCTGAAGCTGAAACTCCAGTACTTTGGCCACCTCTTGCGAAGAGTTGACTCATTGAAAAAGACCCTGATGCTGGGAGGGATTGGTGGCAGGAGGAGAAGGGAACAACAGAGGATAAGATGGCTGGATGGCATCACCGACTCAATGGACATGTGTTTGAGCAAACTCTGGGAGTTGGTGATGGACAGGGAGGCCTGGCATCCTGTGATTCATGGGGTCGCAAAGAGTCATACACGACTGAGCGACTGAACTGAACTGAACTGATATTGAGTGCGTAAATAATTACAAATGATGTATCTTCTTGTGACTACCCCCTTTTTCATTATGTAGAATCTTTTTTGTCTTTGTCTTTGTGTTAAAGTCTGCATTGTCTAATGTAAGTACAGCTACTCGTTTTTCCTTGGGTTTCCTTTTACATGGAATATGTTTTCTATCCCTTTACTTTTGGTGTGTGTGTTTCCTTATATCTACGGGAGGCTCTTGCAGGCAACATGCAGGTAATTCTTAGTCTTTTTGGTTAAACTATTCGGCCACTTTGCATATTTAGATTGGAGAATTTAATCCACTTACATTCAAATAATTGTTGATAGACATGTGCTTACTGCCATTTTGTTGTTTTCTTGCTATTTTTGCAATTTTTTTTTTCATCATTTTAAAAACCTTTACATATCTTTGATATATTTTCAAATGGAATCCAGCAGCAGAGTGTTCAATCATATGAATGAACCATAATGTGATTACCACCATACTAATGGCAGATATTAAATTATTTCCATTCTAATACTGTACTTAAAAGCTGCAATTGATAATGATGTACATAAGTAATTTCATACATGTAAGATTGTATCTGTAGAATAAATTTAAAAAAATAATTTCTGGGTCAAAAATTTCCTCCCATTTCAGTCCAGTTCAGTCGCTCAGTCATGTACAACTCTTTGCATCCCCATGAACCGCAGCACACCAGGCCTCCCTGTCCATCACCAACTCCTGGAGTCCACCCAAACCCATGTCCATTTGAGTTGATAATGCCATCCAACCAACTCAGCCTCTGTCGTCCTCTTCTCCTCCTGCCCCCAATCTTTCCCAGCATCAGGGTCTTTTCAAATGAGTCAGCTCTTTGCATCAGGTGGCCAAAGTATTGGAGTTTCAGCTTCAGCATCAGTCCTTCCAATGAACACCCAGGACTCCTCCCATTTACTATTTATCATTTGACCTTTGTTTTGACTCTGACTTCTGCCAGGCAAAATCTCTCCTCCTACAACATTGTTTTTATCAGCCAATAACTCTTACATTCCGAGGTTTGTATTATATTTTAGAAAGTCTTTCCACATATTATAATTACAAAATAATTTTTCATATGTTCCTCCACTTTTTATAGTATCACTTTTTCATATTTATTTCTTTCATCATATGGTTGAAGTTAAACCTAACCACACGATGAAATCTGTTGAGGTTTTCTCTAATATTATTCCAAACAAGGAATTCTGTGGGTTCCATTCTGAATTATTAAAACCTATGTCAAATCAATATATTAATGTTTTAAAGAAAAATATTTTTATGTCAACTATGATTGCAAGGGGATTTGTGATTTTTTAAAGATAGTTAAAAAAAAAAAAAAAAAAGAATGCCTCAAAGTATACAAATACTGGAAAACACCAAAAGTAGCAAGAACATAATTCTGTCCCGTAATTTGTTTTTTCTAAGTAAAATTCACTTTATAACAATTGGCTATAAAGCCCCACATAAAAGGTTCTCTATGTGATTTCATCTGCCACACTGACAACAACTCACCTAAGATGGAATTATCTCTGACCCAATCAGCTCCCTGTTGTCTATGTGTCTGATATTTCCTCCTTCTTATTTCTTCTTTCAATTTTGAAGAGTAACTTCCTTGAATTCTAAACTAGGTCACATGTTAAAAGACATACATGGATGATTCTCATTGACAAGTCACTGTGGAACAAGTCTGTGGATGATATACCTCAGGACCTTGAGATGGCTAACCTCCCAGAACAGCCTCAAGTCAAATCCAAACCCCTGCACCCCATTCAGATCTAGGCTAACTCCATGGGGTGGGGATGGTGTTTTGTGGATAAGTGTGCACCTCAACATGGGACTTAGAATGTTTGAAGGACAGCAACAGAGGAAATCTACCTAATTGACCTTTTACCATTTTATATCATTCAAAACAATATATTAATAAAACCTTGACCATGTTAACTGTTCTGAGTTAGCGCCCATTATAATGTGTTTGTAGGTCCATTTTAACAGGAAGCCAAAGGTCTTTCTGAACATGTGTTTATATTATCCTGGTGCTTGAAGTACAGTTTAATTCCAGTTGGAAATTAAGGGGAAAAAAATTAAAAGATTGGTATCATATAGTGAACACACTTACGTGATTAAAATAAGCCCTCATAAAGAGTAAGTTGGGATTCCCAGGTAGCAATAGTGGTAAGAAACCACCTGCCAATGCAGGAGATGTAAGAGACTTGGGTTCAATCCCTGGGCCAGGATCATGCCCTGGAGGAGGCATACTCAAGAATACTCAAGTATTCTTGCCTGGAGAATCCCCATAGACAGAGGAGCCTGGTGGCTTCAGTCCATGGGGTTGCAAAGAGTTAGACATGATCAAAGCGTTTAACACACAGAATACACAAAGAGCAATTATTTTTAAGTGTTTGATTTCAGTCTATTATCATTTGGGCAATAAAGAGACAGAAAGTGTATGATGTATATCACCTGTCTTCAAGCAAAATATTTAATTTTATATGTTGACACAATTTGTTGACTTTAATGTTTCTATGATAATCAGCCCCCCCCCCCCCAGGCCTCTAAACATCACCCCTGAGGCCATTTAACCTTGCTCCAAGTGTTCACACCAACCTAGTCTCTGTCCTCAGGTTCCTGCATTCCAAGCTCTTCTGCAGAGACATGTTCCTTTCCTTGGTTATTGAGTTTTCTGTTCACTTTTCCCACCAGTGCTCAGATACCTATCATAGCATATTATTTCAAAAGATGACTTGAGTCTGGTTTTGTATCTTCTTCCTCAATTTTAGCTCTTGTCAAAATATTCCAGGCTCAGAGCTGGTACCCCAAGTGTTTACTATCCAGGAAAGGCCATGTGCCACCTTGGTCTTAAGAGTGGCTTACCATTCTCAAGATTTGCCCAAAGCTAATGCTACAACTTCCAAGTTCTCTGCTAACCTTCTACTGTTCAAAATTAACTCCACAAGAAGAAAATCTGAATCATGGACTTAAGCATTCATTAACAGATGTCCATTTCCCTGGCTCACCTTTATCCTGTAGACATATTTCCCAGTTTCTATGTTTCAGAGAAAATGTTTTGTTTACTCATTCTTAGAACATTCTACCTCTGGCCTTCTACACCTACTTTAGTTTCCTTCCATCTCTGGGGATTGCTAAACTCTGAAGATTTAACTGGTAAGAATCCAGACACTCCCAGTCCAGTTCTTGTCCAGTTGTTCTCAAGCATCAGCTTGTATCAGAAATACACAAAGCCTTATTAAAATATAAATTTCTGTACCATATCCCAAGAATTTTTGGTTTGTTATATCTTAAGAGAGACTTGGAAATAATTTCTGTGCACCAGGCATCAGCACCAGGAGATGCTGATAATGCTGAACAGGGATCACATTATAAGACTTATATTCTAGGTATGCCAGTAAATGCATACATATTGAGCTCTCTCTAGATAACAGCCCAATGAAATAAAATAATGAAGAAAGAAGTCAAGAGTAGCTGCGGGTAGTGCCACTAAACAAAAAAATTTCAGGTGGGCCTCAAAGATGGGATAAGATGAGATACTCAAAAATGAGCAGGAAATAATAGTGTTTTCAGTATCCAGAATGACAGGAAATGGTTAAATTGCAAATCACAACTTAGCAGTGAAAGAGACCAACTGTCAGCCAAGACTAGCAGACCACAGAGGCCATGGCCAGGGGCACTGAGCTGTAAGAGACAGGAATGTCCGTGAAGAGTCTGACAGAGAATTAACAGTGTTAAAGTGCCATAATTTCATCACTCCTTCAATAAATATTATTGTTTATATGACAGACACTCTTCAGGGTTTGAAGATTCCAGAGTGGACACAAGAGACAAAAAGTAAATCTTTGCCATCATGGAGTTTACATTCTAATGCAGAAGAGCAAAAACCAAAACAAAAAATAATTTCTTCTAATTTACAGGGCTAAAGACAGGCTTAAATTGCTGGCATTTGGAATAGCATAGTCAAGTTTCATCAAGAAAGTGGTGTGAGGTGGAAGGAGAAGTTAAACCTGCAGATATCAGGGTGGATGCTTTCCAATAAGAGGAAAGAACAAATACGAAGAATCTGAATGAGCCAGTTTCAGGTCTCATATGCCCTTCGGGGGAAGGGGGCAGGGAGTACACTACAGAACACAGAGGAAACTAAGCAAGGGAGAAAATGAGATGTGTATAGAAATCAGAGTGGTTAGGCTGTGCAGGGCCCAGAAGGGCATTTCAAAGATGCTGACTTCAACTCCAAATGCAAGGGGAAGCCACTAGAGGATTTTGAGTAAAACGACAACACAGCAATTGCTAATATATCAATACTATTACTATTACAGCTACCACTGCTGCTACTGTTGCTACTAGTAAATAGTGTCAATCATGTTCAGTTCAGTGCAGTTCAGTGCAGTCACTCAGTCATGTCCGACAATTTGCAACCCCATGAATCGCAGCACTCCAGGCCTCCCTGTCCATCACAAACTCCCGGAGTTTACTCAAACTCATGCCCATTGAGTCGGTGATGCCATTCAGCCATCTCATCCTCTGCCGTCCCCTTCTCCTCCTGCCTCCAGTCCCTCCCAGCATCAGGGTCTTTTCCAATGAGTCAACTCTTCGCATTGGGTGGCCAAAGTACTTAAGTTTCAGCTTCAGCATCAGTCCTTCCAATGAACACCCAGGACTGATCTCCTTTAGGATGGACTGGTTGGATCTCCATACAGTCCAAGAGACTCTCAAGAGTCTTCTCCAACACCACAGTTCAAAAGCATCAATTCTTCGGCGCTCAGCTTTTTTCACAGTCCGACTCTCACATCCATACATGACCACTGGAGAAACCATAGCCTTGATTAGAGAACCTTTGTTGGCAAAGTAATGTCTCTGCTTTTTAATATGCTGTCTAGGTTGGTCATGACTTTCCTTCCAAGGAGTAAGCGTCTTTTAATTTCATGGCTGCAATCACCATCTGCAGTGATTTTGGAGCCCCCCAAAATAAAGTCTGACACTGTTTCCACTGTTTCCCCATCTATTTGCCTTGAAGTGATGGGACCAGGTCCCATGATCTTAGTTTTCTGAATGTTGAGTTTTAAACCAACTTTGTCACTCTCCTCTTTCACTTTCATCAAGAGGCTCTTTAGTTCTTCACTTTCTGCCATAACGTTGGTGTCATCTGCACATCTGAGGTTATTGATACTTCTACCAGCAATCTTGATTCCAGCTTGTGCTTTATCCAGCCCAGCATTTCTCAAGATGTCCTCTGCATATAAGTTAAATAAGCAGGGTGACAATATACAGCCTTGACGTACTCCTTTCCTGAATTGGAACCAGTCTGTTGTTCCATGTCCAGTTCTAACTGTTGCTTCCTGACCTGCATACAGGTTTCTCAAGAGGCAGGTCAGGTGGTCTGGTATGCCCATCTCTTTCAGAATTTTCCACAGTTTGTGGTGATCCACACAGTCAAAGGCTTTGGCATAGTCAATAAAGCAGAAATAGATGTTTTTTTCTGGAACTCTCTTGCTTTTCTGATGATCCAACAGATGCTGGCAATTTGATCTCTGGTTCCTCTGCCTTTTCTAAAACCAGCTTGAACATCTGGAAGTTCATGGTTCACATACTGTTGAAGCCTGGCTTGGAGAATTTTGAGCATTACTTTACTAGCGTGTGAGATGAGTGCAACTGTATGGTAGTTTGAGGATTCTTTGGCATTGCCTTTCTTTGGCAATGTCTATCATGTAGATACTACTAACACTTTTAATCATATACTAAGTTAGTTCAATTTTATATTTAAATATGTTGCCCCAAACGAAACACAGGATATATGGCAAGACCACTACGTGAACCCAGACAGCCTGGCTCCAGGGTCTGTGCCCATAACTACTATACCATACTGTGCTCCATAACCAGACTGAGGCTTAGCAGGCTCATTCTGGTTGCTATGACTGGAAGAAGCCAAGAGTAAAGTTAGGAAGCCTGACTGGGACAGAATTACAATAGTCTAGGCCATGGTGACATGCACCAAGGAGTAGTTTTAAAAGAAGATATAAAGTGAGCTATCTGGATATGTTTTGAGAGCAGATTAAACAAGATTGACTGACATTAAATGTGGGGTTTGAAAGACAGTAGTGAAGGACTCTAGATTGTTTAAGAAGATTAACCTTAAATGATTCGTCTGCTGCTTGGGTAAAATGGTAAGTGTTTAAATCAAAGGCAATTACTGTGACCTTCCAAGTGGTAAAAAATCTAAATGCCACAATTCCTGTCCTGAAGCGGAGACAAGTCCCTCTAACTTCTCTTTAGACAAGTCCCTGCAACTTGTCTTTTGGTGATACTTGTTTGTCCCTGAAGGAGTTATGGACTCCAACCAACAGATAACCTAAATGTAGATCAAGTGTTTTATTTTAACACATAAAACAAGAGGATGGTTGAGCTCATTCTAAAATGTAAAACTTTTCTGTATCCATAATAGTTACTTAGATCTTCACTGGTTTGAGAAATCAACATGGAGAGGTTTTCTCTCTTTAAATCTATTTTTGTAGAATATGCAAGCCATACTTGCACATTCCTGTATAAATGCCATCACTTTAAGTCATTAGTAAGAAATGTGTTACAAAGATTAGAACATGTACACAGAAAAGCAACTGGAGAGAAGAAATATCAGCTGCTGGCAAAGAGCCCTGTTAGAGGAAGGTCATTGTGAAAACGCTGACCCTCCCTGCCCTCTCTTTCCCCATCTCCTGAACAATCACAGTCAATTAATACCTCACCCACTGGTTCCTCAAATAGAACAAAACACAGGAAGGCATGAAGTAGTCATTAAAAAAATACATATTTAAAGCAGATATTTATAAAATAGCTCCCTTTTGAATGTAACCTAATCTCACCAGTAGAAATCCCCAGGCAGTGGGGGAGGATTTGCTCCTATATACCGGGTCAGAATGTATCTTACTGAGTCAGCAGCTCATTCAGGGACCCTGTGCAGATGCCCTAGTTAGAAAACCTGGCCAGTATCAAATGGGGCCAGCTGCTGCAAGGACTCAAAAATCTAAGCTCTCAAGAAGCCTCTACACACCAGAATCAAAGAAGACATTCCCACTGCTACAGGGGTCCTGGCATGACTCATCAGAGAGCTGGTCCCCAGTAAAGTCTTATTTCACTGCACCTGGAAGCAAGGATAAAGCATTCAGTATTTCTTAGCATTTGGGCACCTCTCCAACACTCCTCACTTCCTATTAATTCCAAATTCTCAAAGTAGAAGAAAACTCACAATAATGCCCTAAACAGTATATTGCTAAATATGCACATATACATCAAATAACACTATATGTATGTTTTCAGAAATAAACACTATAGTTTAAAATGAGAATAGAGAAGATTTATTAAATTCACAAATTACTCTCTGTCTGCATTTTTGGTCATTGAGAATTCCAATTATTTAAGTTGTGCAGTCTTTGATCTTTCTCTAAACACTCTTTAATAGAAATCATTGTATAAAATACTATAATTAAGCAAAGAATGCTAAACAAATATAACCTCTTCCTGATGCTTTGTGATCATTTCTTACTGTACATTCCAGTGATACAGTAACTCCCCAAAACACATCTCATTCTACACAGCCATTTATCACCATTCCTAGTGGGCCCAGACAGTATTTTTCACATCTTGTTGCTGACCTTTAATTTTACAGTCTCTATTTTGATATCTAGGTATCAAAATGTCTGCTTCCATCAGTAACATGGCACATTTCCTGAGTTACTGCCTCCTTCGGATTTTTATACTGTATTATGTATGCTGAGGTAGAAAACTCATTTGTCCATAATGTTTATTAAATAAAGCCAGCAAATAGTTTTCCTATCTTTAATCATAAGTAACATAAAGAAACAGCTGGAGGTTTAGATTAATCATGGCCAAAAAATAAAAGCATGCAGTTAATTACCTGTGTTAAAAGTAAAATTGCTACACTTTTAAGTGTTCACCAATAATAAAATGATCACTACCACACAAAGTCTTTAGCGATGTATCTTGTAGCCTACTTGAACTATAAATGCTACCCAGATGCAGTTTACAAAATAAAATCTAACATTAAGGAGGTCCTACTTCATATTGAAAGTTATGTTATGTTGACCTAAAACATTCTCAGGCTGAAGCAGTGAAAAATATCTCAGGCTTCCTTGGTTATTTGCTGAAAACCTGTATTGCTTTGATAGTTATTCAAGTGGTGTGGGAAAAATTTTAAACTCCTCTGGACAAGAAAATGCACATACATGCACTCACACAACCTACCTACAAACTCTTCTGCCAAAATAAAAAGAGTAGTATTTGACAAGAAGCGAACGCTCTAGACAAAACCTCCATACTCTTCATCCTTTGTACGATATAATCTTGGACCCTGCATGTATAAAGAGTTCAGAATTCTTCTCAAACCAATTCATCAGGCAGAATTTCTGAGTTCTTTTTTCTCCTTTCAGAGAGGGAGATCACCGTGGTCAGAGAAAGACTCTTGTGCATCAAAGGAGCACCACAGAGGCAAGGGGATCAGGAAATTTCAGCCTGGGATAGGAAAAAGGAGCCCCTAGTCTCAGGAGTTTATATTCCTCAACTTCAGATTTAAGGCTTGACTCCACTCCACCTTTGAGCTCTGTAAATAATACTCATTGAACTTTATCTTCATTCTCTCACCAACTAGTCACTGACTGTTCTCTGTGAAACAGGCACTGTGTTAAACATTAGAGATACCAATGGCTAAAAAACGGGAAAAAAAAAAAAAAAAACACGAGTATAATGTAAATTGCAGGAGCATATGTAGACCCAACGCCTAGTTGTCAATAGCAGTTCAGTTCAGTTCAGTTCAGTCGCTCAGTCATGTACGACTATTTGCGACCCCATGGACTGCAGCACGCCAGGTTTCTCTGTCCATCACCAACTCCTGGAGTTTACTCAAACTCATGTCCATTGAGCCGGTGATGCCATCCAGCCATCTCATCCTCTGTTATCCCCTTCTCCTCCCACCTTCAATCTTTCGCAAC
This sequence comes from Muntiacus reevesi, assembly GCF_963930625.1. Taxonomy (NCBI): domain Eukaryota; kingdom Metazoa; phylum Chordata; class Mammalia; order Artiodactyla; family Cervidae; genus Muntiacus; species Muntiacus reevesi. The sequence goes on along the minus strand of NC_089256.1, from coordinate 2,920,863 downwards.
ATCAGGGTTTTTCAAATGAGTCAGTTCTTGGCATCAGGTGGCCAAAGTATTGGAGTTTCAGCTTCAGCATCAGTCCTACCAATGAATATTCAGGACTGATTTCCTTTAGGATGGACTTGTTGGGTCTCCTTGCAATTCAAGTGACTCTCAAGAGTCTTCTCCAACACCACAGTTCAAAAGCATCAATTCTTTGGCGCTCAACTCTCTTTACAGTCCAACTCTCACATTCATATATGACTACTGGAAAAACTATAGCTTTGACTAGACGGATCTTTGTTGCCAAAGTAATATCCCTGCTTTCTAATACGCTATCTAATTTGGTCATAACTTTTCTTCCAAGGAGCAAGCATCTTTTAACTTCATGGCTGCAATCACCATCTGCAGTGATTTTGGAACCCATAAAAATAAATTCTGTCACCATTTTCATTGTTTCTCCATCTATTTGCCATGAACTGATGTGACCAGTTGCCATGATCTTAGTTTTCTGAATGTTGAGTTTTAAGCCAACTTTTTCACTCTCTTCTTTCACTTTCATCAACAGGCTCTTCAATAAATAGTTTTGGAAGTTATCAATCACTGTCTTCACAAAAATGGTATAGATGACCTTATTTTTAAAGCAGAAATATAGACACGGATGTAGAAAACAAATGTATAGAAAGAAACCAAGGAGGGGTTGGGGGAGGATTAACTGGGAGACTCGGATTGACATGTGTATATGTATGACATATTTATATGTATAAAATAGATAGCTAATGAGAACCTACTGTATAGCACAGGGAACTGAACTCAGTGCTGAACTCTGTGGTGACCTAAATGGGAAGGAAATCCAAAAACGAGAGGATATGTGTATACATATACATATAGCTGAGTCACTTTGCTGTATAAGTGGAAACTAACACAACATTGTACAGCAACTATACTCCCATAAAAATTAATTTAAAAAATCACTGTCTTCGTGGAACTTACAATATAAGGCTGGGTGGGGTGGGGTGGCAGATAGCAAGCAACTAATTGCATAAATAAGTATAAGTGGAAATTGTGGTAAATGTTAAGAATGAATTCAAACAAGAAGGAGGTGAGAGATTTTAACAGGAGTTGTTTTAAACTGGAAGGTTAGGGAAGAATTCTGAGGAACTACATTAAAACCGAGACCTGAAGGGAAAGATGATTTCAGGTGAAGAAATGTGCTGTTTATATAAAGGGGTGGAATTCAATATAATCCAGCAGTAGTAAAATCTCAGGCGCCATCTCTGTCATTTGTTCTGAGTATTCTCACTTCTGCCCCTAGAGAGTTAGAGGATTGGTAACAATGTCCCTTACTGAGTCATTGACTCAGTTTCTGTCAGAAAAGCAATTACTGAGTTACAATTTAACACCATTCCTTCCTTCCTTTTCAAAAAGAGGAAGGAAATATTTAGCCCTTTGAAACTAAGTCTAAATAAACTACAAATTAAGTTACCATCTATAGTTATTTAGCATTCTTCATTAAAGGAAACTTTTAAAACAGATTTGTGTTACCTACATCAGTATGTGTACAGTGTTGGGTTTCCACCCCCCCGCCCCCAGTAAACAGACAACCAGGTAATCCAACAAGTGTTTAAGTTTGATTCAATCAGCAGAAAGGTTTAGTGCCACATTCACTGTCCCTCTCTAGCTGTACCAAAGCCTCCTTCTCATGCTTCCCTCTTCTATTTTTTTTCCTCCCTTTGCATATTCATTTTCAGTCTCTTTTTCCCACTGTTTCTTCCTCCATCTGCTTCTGAAAGCCAGGAGTGGCACATATCAGAATCAGGAGGGACACTTCTCCAGCTGCATGGTAGCTATGTTTTTATTATAAAGGATTATCAGTGAAAATCCTACAAAACCCAAACCTCTCATTTCACAAGATTAACTTTCCCACTGAACTAAATGGAAAACAAGGGGAAAGGGGAGAAGTTTCCAGTCACATATATCTCCCAGTGCTTGTCTTTAAATGCAATTTAAGCATAAAAAATAATAAAGAATGCAAAATTCACAATAAAGCCTTCTGATTAACAGACTGCATCAAATTATGAGAGAAGGGCATGATCAGCACATTCTGATCTCCTGTCAAGTCAAGCGCACTGATGCCTAGAGAAAACCCCAGCCAACGAGGGATGGTACAGGAGCATTGAGCCCACAGTCATGAACCTGTATTCCCCCATCCTATCTCCTCCTATCTTACTTGCTCTGGTTACATGACAAGTCCTGTAAACTTAAAAATCTGCTTCAAGCTGCTCTGTAATTTTTCAGCACTTTAACTACCATTTTGCAGATTGCTGGCTTCCAAACTCACAGCTTACTGAATCACAGCAGCTGCTCTGGCCTTCTTCCTGGAGTTTCACACTCTGACTTCCCTTGCACAACTTCTGTTGTGGGGGCCTGTTTCTCAGAACTCACATTCTACTGAAAAAACACCTCAGTACCAACATTAGAGGCACACACACACCACAAAAGGACTATAAGTTTTAATAACAGTGATTATTCAAATAACTGTAAAATAGTCACCAAAATCCTTCATTAGGAAGTTTTGATCCACATAAACAAAAGGGAGATTATAAAGAATGGCCAGCAGTTATTCCTAATTAATGTAGGTTTTGGCAAGTTGACTCATTGGAAAAGATCCTGATGCTAGGAAAGACTGAAGGCAGGAAGAGAAAGGGACAACAGAGGATGAGATGGTTGGATGGCAATCACTGACTCAATGGACATGAGTTTAAGTAAACTCTGGGAGTTGGTGATGGACAGGAAGACCTGATGTGCTGCAGTCCATGGGTTCACAGAGTTGGACACGACTGAGCAACTGAACTGAACTTGACAACTCTAAACTTTTTTTTTCTTTTTGGCCTTGGACACAGCTTGTGGGGATCTTAGTTCTCAGACCAGGAATGGAACCTGTGCCCCCTGCAATGGAAGCATAGAGTCCTAATCCCTGGACCACCAGATATTTCCCAAATTTAAATGTTTAACATGTAAAGTATTAATTCCTAAGTTCCTCTCACATTCCACCCCAATCAATCTGCAAGTTCTACTAGCAAGACAGAATCCAGCCTCACAAGTCCACCTTCTCTGCCTGGACAGCATCATCTCCTCCCTGGACACTCGGCCTCCTAAGGGATCTCCCCACATTTACATGTGCCCACTTCGATCTTCTCTACAGGGCCACCAGAGTCTACATGTCCCCTGCAGGCCCCTGAGTATAGCTGAGCAGTTGTACTACATCCAGCCACCTAGCAGAGAAGCCAGTGGGAGAATGGATGGGGGTGAAACTCAGCCCTCTCCATTCACAGGTGGCAGTTTATTCTAATCCATGTAGATCTTGTTTCTTTTTGTCTCAAAACTGTGCAGTAGTTTCCTTCTTGTTCTCCATCAAACCCAAGCTCCATACCATAGTGAGAGGGTAACAGGCAGGAAGGCCAGGTCTCCAAATGGAGGAAATAGGCTGCAAGTGTCAGACATTTTTATCTCTCTTAAGCAGCAGGAGGAAACAAACTAGGGATATTTTTTCCCCTTCTCTATACAAATTTAAAAGGAGGTTTCTCTTAAAATACTGTGTTACCATGACACCTGGTTTCACCTGAAGCTAACTATTCTCAAACCTTGAGTTAACCAATACATTTTTCTTATGGAAATGTTTGTCTTAAGCTATGTTAATGTACTATACTTTTACCCCAGACTTTGTCATGAAGTCGGTTCCGCCAAATGGCTCAGAACCTACTTGACAAACCAGTATGTTATACTCAGATATTGTTCCCCTAATCTATGTAAATGAAACTATTTGTATGGTAATCTGCCCTTCTACAAGATTCAAGTCAATCGTTTTATGGCCTGGGATGAATCATCTGGTGCCAAGATTATCCCAAAATGCATCTAATGGATGAGGGGCCTGGTGCCATTCTGAGCTTTAAGACATTCCTTTCTTTTCATTAACAGACTGCTAGGGACTATATAACATCCAGCTGAAGACTAGCAGGGGGGTACTCTTTCTGCCCCCTTCTGATGCCTATGTCAGAAGCTTTCTCTATCTCCTTTATACTTTAATAAAACTTTATTACACAAAAGCTCTGAGTGATCCAGCCTCGTCTCTGGCCCCAGATTGAATTTGGCTCCTCTGGAGGCCAAGAATCCTGGCGTCTTATCTTTCAGCAACAACCTTTCAATAGTCCCCAGGTGGCGTGGTCCTGTCATTCCGATCGCCTCTTGGAGGGCCTGGCCCTCCCTGCCCCACTGCAGGTACAGAGAAATGTGCTGTCCCAGGGACACACCAAACACATTCTACACTCAAGACACCTGCTCTAGTCATTCCTACTGCCTCTGACGCTCACCACAGCCGCTGCTGCTTACTCACTAAGTCATGTCTGACGATCTGTGACCCTACAGACGGTAGCCCACCAGGCTCCTCTGTCCATGGGATTCTCCAGGCGAGAACACTGGAGTGGGTTGCCATTTCCTCCTCCAGGGAATCTTCCCGACCCAGGGACTGAACTGGCATCTCCTGTGTCTCCTGCATTGGCTGGCAGGTTCTTCACCACCGAGCCACCTGGGAAGCTGATAATGCTCACTCCTCCCAACAAAACCCCTTCCTTCAGGTCTGGGCTCAAATGTAACCACTAGGAAAAACCTTCTCTGGAAGAAGCACCTAACATAGCATTTCCAATCTCAGCACACTTGTCACTAATCTCATTTTACTTTCTTCTTAGTACCTGTATCCACTGGATACATCTATTTATTGTCCTTTCTCACTCCACTAAGATGTATACTTCATTGATATGAATATGCTGCTCACAGAAGAAATAACAGTGCCTAAAAAAATGAAAGATTTTGGCAAGGAAAGAAATAACTGAACATAAATTTAAGAAATTTAAAAAGGAAGATAAAGAAAGGCACACTTTATTTTCCCCTATAAACTAGAAGAGATTCTTTAAAAAGTAAAGCTGCAGAATTTCATACTGCAGATCATCTGGGACCCTGTCAGGGAAGATGCAAATCCATACAACCTTCTGGAAAGTGACTCAAGGATACAGAACAAGAGATATAAGAACCCATATCCTTTGATTTCAATACTTTGTTTCTTGGACCTATCCTGTAAAATAGACACCAAAACTCATTATTGAGAACATCCCTATGATATTATTTCTGTTAGTACAAAACAGCAAACTATATATCCAGTATTGTTACATATTGGATATTGTTGTCATTGTTGTTCAGTCACCTAGGCATGTCTGACCCTGCCATCCCATGGACTGCAGCATACCAGGTTTCCCTGTTCTTCACCATCTCCTGGAATTTGCTCAAACTCATGTCCATTGAATCAGTGATGCCATCCTACCATCTTATTTTCTGTCGTCCCACTTCTCCTCCTGCCTTCAATCTTTCCCAGCATCAGAGTCTTTTCCAATGAATTGGTTCTTCCCATCAGGTAGCCAGAGTACTGGAGCTTCAGCATCAGTCCTTCCAATGAATAATTAGGGTTGATTTTCTTTAGAATTGACTGGTTTGCAGTCCAAGAGATTCTTGAAGAGTCTTCTCCAACCACAGTTTGAGAAGAGTCTTCTCCAACCACAGTTTGAAAGCATTTTATAAAGAAAACATATGAGGATACATGTACAGGAAAAGGTACTATCAAAATATTTTACATCCTTTAGTAATGATAGTGGGATTATGAACAAATTGAATATTTTTAAATGTTTTCATTTTCATTGGAACCAAAAATGCAATTTTTAAATGAAGTTATACCATTTTCATGAAGTTTGTTATAGCCAAGTACTTACTGATTCCTCCTGGTGCTTCACCATTTCTTACAAGAGCTCTGTCATTTCTTATTAAAACTTTCAGAATGATTTACAGATAAAAACATTATTAGAGAAGGCTAAACTGACAGCATACTGTGCATACATTATAGTATTGGGCACAAGTCATCAAAATAAACCCAGTTTCACTATGGGTTTATTTTTATCTTCATCAAAATTCAAGCAAAAAGTTTTGAAGTGTTTCATTTAAACATACACCCAACCAAAAAGCTAAACTTGCCACGGTAGCATATTAAACCTACATACGTGATTATTAACCAAACCCATCCATTTCCAATCTAGTTCTGTTTGTTTCTTCATTTTAACCCTTAAGAGTATGTACACATGATTGTCACAGTGATACAAAACAAGTGTAATTTTAAAATAGATGCCATTTATTGTCACAAATGACAAGCAAGTTATCACAAGTGATAAGCAAAACAAATATAATTTAAAAATAAATAAATGTCATAGGCAGTTGGAAAGAACTTAGAAAAGTCGAGTAAAATGAAACACATATCCATGTCCCAAGTCTAAGAAATTTTGAGGAAAACTAACTTCTAATTTTAATGTAAGACAATCTTCTGTAGATTTGCTCAGCAGAACTTTCAGCCACAAGGCTATTTATAGCTTCTGCTCTGAGCAGAGAAACTACAAATGTAAAAAAGCGTTAGATGAAAACCAAGCTTTCAATAAAAATCACTAAAAATAAACGTATAATTATGAAGCATAGTTATGGTGATTCACAAAGGTTTTGGGGGTTTGTTTGTTTGTACTTTTGCTTTCATGAATACTTAACAAGTGGTGTCAAATAAAATCCTTCCCTCCTAAATGAGCTAGAGTTTTTCCATTATCTCTTGACCTTTGCAAATTCCAAAAGCCTTGAGTAAGTCCCAGTTGTTTCATCTCATAAAAGACACTTTAGCCAGCTAAATACTTACTGAAATTAACAGGGTGTTGTATAAGATGAAAGGACTAGAAAATAAAAATAAATAGCTGGAAGTGAAACAAACACTGTAAAATGGTAATTAGAGATAGCTACACTGCATTGTCCCCACATAAGCTAGGAACCACTCGGCTGGCCTAAAAATGGAGGGCAAGGGGAGGTGAATTCTTATTACTTACTTACCTTTATTTTATGGCTTTATTTCATTTTTCCATGACTGTCTTCAGTAATTATTGAAATTTAGGAAAGTAATAATCTTCAAACTTTATAAGAGAGCCCTTCTTAAGAAGCTGAGCCTGTGTTTCACGTAATGCTGAGCCCACATTTGCATTCCTATTATCAAAAAGACATAGATTTCTAAAACTTTTGAATGCTTTCTCAAGCTTCAGGGAGAACAATTACTGAGGTAAGTTATGGAAAAAATAACTATTAAAGCTACATTTCCCCAACTCCTTTGGAGCTAAGCTTCTAGATGAAAATCATGCCCCTCTTTTCAGACACCTTACTATGAAATTTGGAAGAGAGATGGGCTTCCCACCATTTCTGGCCATTTCTATTGATAAACACAGTCAGGAAGACATGGGGTCACCCTCCCTCAGTGTTCCAGTCTTCCACTTTGTGGAGCAAGAGCAGGAGGGAGACACACAGATAGGTATGCAGCAGAGGCAACGGTTGAATTCTGCTTTCTAGAGTCTAGTCACCAGCTTCCAGTGCACAAGTCAGCGGAGGCAGCCTCCTGATCCCAGGATGCCACTTAGAGCCACATACTTATGCCTCAGTAGTCCTAATGGAGGCCTTCTGGTTCCCCCAGTTGGAAATGAGATACTAACCTCTTAGCTTGATCAGCTCTCTGCTGTTCCAGGAGTCAAGGCTGGAGACTCAGCCTTTTCAGCAGTTGTGTAACCCCATAATTTCTTCTGTCAAATCACCTCCTGCTCAATACATCTAGATTGGCCTCTCTCCTGAACAGAGCACTGGCAAACAGAGGTGCCCACTTGCCTCATCAGCTGTGACTGATGCGGCATGTGTTGTCTGACTACCCTTCTGTAAGGTCTAAAGGCAAAGAAACTTCCATAGGCTTCAAGGTCTGAGGCACAGCAATTCACAGATGTGGTACCAACAATAAGAGATACTGTCTCTGTACTCTTGCAGTTTAAAATCTAGCTGAGAATATGAAGTCAGTTCACATGAAGAGGCTGATAATAACATACTAAATCTCCAATTAAGTAACAGATAATAAGCTAGCAAATAATATTGCAGGAGCCCAGCACAGACAGGGGAACAAGAAACTAGGAGACACCTTGTATAGAGCATCTAATTCCCCCAGATGCAGCTTCTTGAATTGGAGAAACAGAAACAGTAACGAGAGAAAGTGTTAAAATGGGTCATTTTTAAGAAAGTCTCCCATTCTGGACTTCCTTGGTAGCCCAGTGGTTAAGAATCTGCCTGCCAGTGCAGTGGACATGGGTTCGATTCCTGGTGCGGGAAGATTCCACATGCCCTGGGCAACTAAGCCCGTGCACCACAACTACTGAACCCAGCACTCAGAGCCTGTGCTCTGCAACAACAGAAGCCACCACAATGAGAAGACCTCACACCACAACTAGAGAAAGCCCAGATGCAGCAATGGAGACTCGGTGCAGCCATAAATAAACACATTAAAAAAATTTAAGTTCCCAGCTCTAAATGCAAACTAGTACAGACACTATGAAGAACAATATAGAGATTCCTCAAAGAACCGGAAACAGAACCGCCATACGACCCAGCAATCCTACAGCTGGGCATACACACCAAGGAAATCAGAATTGAAGACACAAGTACCCCAGTGTTCATTGCAGCACTGTTTACAATAGCTAGGACACGGAAGCAACCTAGATGTCAATCAGCAGACGAACGGATAAGGAAGTTGTGGTACAGACACACAATGGAATATTGTGCGCTAAGTCACTTCAGTCGAATCCGACTCTTCCTGACCCTTTGGACTGCAGGCTCCTCTATCCATGGGGTTCTCCAGGTGAGGATACTGGAGTGGGTTGCCATTTTATTGCTCAGTTATAAAAAGACCGCATTTGAGTCAGTTCTAATAAGGTGGATGAAACTGGAGCCTATTATACAGAGTGAAGTAAATCCAAAAAAGAAACACCAAAACAGTATATTAATGTATATGTATGGAATTTATAAAGAGGTTAACAACGACCCTATATGCAAGGCAGCAAAAGAGACACACACGTAAGAAACAGACTTTTGAACTATATGGGAGGTGAGGGTGGGAAGATTTGAGAGGATAGCATTGAAACATGTATATTACCACATATAAAACAGATGACCAGTGCAAGTTTGATGCATGAAGCAGGGCACTCGAAGCCAATGCTCTGGGACAACTCACAGGGATGGAGTAAGGAGGGAAGTGGGGGGGGGGGTTCAGGATGGTAGGACACATGTGTACCTATGGCTGATTCATATCGATGTATGGCAAAAACCACTACAATATTGCAAAGCAATTATCTTCCAATTAAAGTAAATTATTTTTCTAAAAAGTTCCCAGTTCTAATAAGATAATTTTTGGAGAATAACATGGAAAACTGTCATCAAAAACATGAAGGGACAAAACCAAAGACTTGAAAATATTATGTAGAGGGCACTTTGCTTGTGGTCTAGTAGCTAAGAATCCAGGCTTCCACTGCAGAAACATAGGTTTGATCCCCAGTTGGGGAACTAAGATCCCACATGTCTGTGGTATGGCAAAAAAAAAATACAACATTTAAAATTGAAAAAAAAAAAAATGGTAATTTGGATTTTGACAGTGGGAAGAAACTGGAAAAATAGAAATGACTTTAAAAAAAATAAAATCATGGTATCTTGCCTAGATTAAGGAGTCTAAGTATGCATTATCAAGTGAAAATTGAGAAATAACGATAAGCACATTTGGAAACAGGGACAGCACAGGAAGTTTCTAAAAAAGGCAGTAAAATTGGAAATGTGCCATTAGACTAGAGCAGAGTTTCTCAGCCTTGGCTTTACTGACATTTGGGGCGAAGTAATTCTCTTGAATTCCCTGAAAAAGGGAATACTCCAGTATTCCTGCCTGGAGAATCCCACAAACAGCAGTCTGGCAGGCTACAGTCCCTGGGGTTGCAAAGAGTCGAACATGAATGAGTGCCTAAGTACACACAATTGTCTTCTGCTGTTCATTGCCAGATGTTTTAGCAGCATCCCTGGTCTCTACCCACAGGATGCCAGTAGCACCCATCCCTCAACACAATCAAAAATGTCTCTAGACATTACCAAACATTATATGGAGGGGGGAAAAAATCCCCAGTTGAAAGCTACAAGCCTTAAGAAAAATTAGTATGGAGCAAATTAAGAGCTTCACTGGTGACTCAAACAGTAAAGAATCTGCCAACATAGGAGACCCAGGTTCGATTCCTGAGTCAGGAAGATCCCCTGGAGAAGGAAATGGCAATCCACTCCAGTATTCATGCCTGGAGAATCCCATGCACAGAGGAGCCTGGTGGGTTACAGTCCATGGGGTTGCAAAGAGTCAGACATGACTTAGCAACTAAGCAACAATTTAACAATTTAAGAAGCAAGTATAACTATCTCATTCTGTGGTGTTACCTAGACCTGGAGCTGTGACACACAATAAATGGAGAAGAGGCCAGGGCAGGTGGGGTGGGTGGGAGGGGCAGGAACAGGGGGCAGTGGGGAAGCTATGTGAACAGGAGTACACAAGTACCGTCTTCAGGGGGAGCCCCTCAGCACCAGTCAACTATCATCATCTGCCCTGTGGGAGGGCAAATCCAAGATCTCCTAGTCTCCTCCCTGCCCCACCCATCCCAAGAGAAAGAAGTTTCAGACTTTTAAGTAAATTTTCCTGATTTTAAAAACACAGGATTTAGTTCAAGTTTTCTGAAAAACAGTAGGCAGGCTGAATTTTGCCTTCAAGCTGCCAGAGTCCAGATCTGCAGTCTGGACTACAGACCAAAATGACGATAGCTTGAAGGGGTGTTTAGGAGAAATTGATGGATCCTGACCAAATAAACCAACTGTTAAAAACCAGTTTGGAGAACAGGGAGCAAAAGTGAACTTGAATAAGTATTAGACAATATGATGGAATGACTGTTGGGTGTGATAATAGCCTTAAGACTATGTCTAAAAAAAGAAAAGCCTTATCTCTTTGAGATATTCAAATATATACATATATGCTTTCCACTACAGATGAAACAGACAAACAAAAACAGAAAGAGAAAAAATAGTGGTTAAAATTCAACATATCTGAATATCAAAGGAAAAAAGAGAAATGAGGAAAAGTGACTTCAAAATTCTGAAATCAAGTAAATAATCAAAGAACATCACCGAAGAAACTATACTGCTAAACTTATTTATTTTCTTTGGGTTCCCCTGGAAAAAGTTGTCTTTATAGTTTAACTTGTTAAAACTTATTTTCTAGTATTCACTGACAGCCTACACTTTCCTCTCCATTATCAATCAGAACACAAGAATTCGTTTCATGCATCATATGCTCCACTTTAAATAATATTAATGGGAATTGCACTCTTTAAAATAATACATTTAGCTAGTAGCGCTGTTGAGCAATTTCTGTTTGCAGACTCTGTGCTAAGCCTTTCACTGGTGTTAGCATATTTAATCCTCAAGTCAAATGCAGAAGGCAGTTACCATTTTAAACTATGATTTAAAGAGGTTAAGTAACTTCTTTCCAGGACAATCAGCAAATAAGTGGCAGACATGGACTTTAAATACAGATTGATACCAAAACCCATCTCCTTAGCATTATCCTATACTGTCTTCCAGACAGAATCTTTCATAATTAGCATATAATCAGTTGTGAATATCTGGCCTTAAAATAAATCATTTTCCCAGTAAGTCAGGTAAGCTCTGACTTGCCTTCAACTTCCATTTGGAGGTGTCTAGCCCCTTCCTGAATGGTGAACCCTCTCTGGCTGTATTCAGAAAGCAAACCTCCCTTCTATAATGCCTTTGCAATTGACCCATTGTTTGAAGAGCAAACTAGTATCTTCCTCAAGCTCTTAATAATATATTCAGGTTGAAAGTGGGATCAGAACAGCTTTCCAGATAATTCAAAGCACAATGGACTTGCACCTCAGTTTATCAGAAACTCAAGAAATGTGAAGCAATTTCTTCCACCATGGAACACACCCATGGATGGCAACACAGAGTCACAGTGTCTAGGTGTCTGAACCTCTGCCAATCACCACAGCAACCAGCTAATTCCTTGTGGTCAAATGTAAAGCAAATCCAGTACTGCACATTGTCAGTTTGCACAACCCACCAGGATCCATGCACACAAAACTGCAGCGTCAGAGTCACATAGAGCAACAATGGCTGGGATGTACAACATGCTATGCCATCACTTAGCATAATCCAGGTAAACAAATGCCTCATATGAAACTATTCAAACCTATATTTCCATTTAGGGCATGTCCAGTTTTACATAAGCAAATTTCCCCTCTGACAGCATTTGAAGCAGTGGCACTTTCAGGTATTTCTGAATTAAGTGCCTGAACCCATTAGAATCACATATTGTATAATTTTCTAACAGAACCGCAAGCAATTTCACGTTCTCTTCTCCACTTCACCTCCACCTCCTGTCACACAGTAAGACTCCTCTTCACACAATAAGACTCATTTTTCACAAGGATTTTCTACAATTCAGATATGCTCTAAACTCATTCAAACATGCACCATTCTGATACCTAAGAAAAAGTCATACCTTTCATCAGTGAAGAACTTAAATTCAATTTTAGAAAAGGAGATATAACTGTCCATTGTGAGCATTTCTTAGGTTTACATATATGGCTTAAAATAAGCTTCTTAGTTTATCTTTTGGGGGCTTCTCAGTGGTAAAGAACCCACCTGCCAATGTAGGAGATGTAAGAGATGAGGTGTCAATCTCTGGGTTGGGAGGATCCCCTGGAGGAGGGCATGGCAAAAATAAGCTTAGTTTATCTTTTACCTCAACCTAAAAAAACCTTTCTTACCGACTCAGCCATAAACTGTAACCCGCCATAGTGCTGTTGTCACTGGTGTAATAGAGTCATTCAGGAACTTGCTATGGAGAAGAAAGACTGGGCTATTTAGGATTATATACCCTGCAGAAAAATTTCATGCTCACACTTGAGAGACATGAATACATCAACTATTTTATAATAATACAAAGGTTAATTATTTTAATGAAACAGACTTTTGTTCAACCTTACCTACTCTACAGGAGAAACATCTGCTAAACAGATAAACATACCTGTTTATTTGCTAAATAACAGTTAGTCTCCAAAAACAACATCCAGATTAAATCTTTCTGTAATTTTTTTTTACAGTCTTACATTTGAAAAGGTAACAACTGTATGTTTTCAAAACTAAGCCACCCTCTTTCCCATCCAATTGTTTTCTTTGAACTGCTTCCTTCAATTTACATAAAATCCATCTACAGCTGTAGGAAAAATAGCCAGAAAAAGAGAAGAAGCAAAGGACACCACCACCTCCTCCAAGGTCTGGGTCCAAGACTGCATCCATTCCAGGGGTGCAAACAGATTACTGTGACATTGATTGAACAATACATCAAAGAAAAGTCCAGATCAAATGGCATTCCAAATTTCTACTCCATTCTCAAGGCTTAATAATTACCTCAGGATTTCCCTGGAGGCTCAGTGGTGAAGAGTCCACCAACCAAAGCAGGGGGCAAGGGTTCAACCCCTGATCTGGGAAGATCCCATATGCCACAGAGCAACTAAGCCCATGTGCCACAAGTACTGAGCCCACATGCCACAACTACTAAAACTCATGGCCCAGAGCCCATGCTCTGCAACAAGAGAAGCCACCACCTTGAGAAATCCACATACTGCAACTAGAGAGTAGGACTTGCTCACTGCAACTAGAGAAAACCCTGCACAACAACAAAGACCCAGCACAGCCAAGAAATAAAATGATATTTATTAACAAAAAGCAGTTATTTCTGTGAGTAGCAAACACTATGCATACACAACACAATGCTTACAAAAGCTTTTCTCCCATGAGCTGATTTTCTTTTATTTACCTTGCTTCTAGTTTACTACATGCAATCATATTTTCAAGATATTTAATGCCTCAAAAAAGTAGATCTAGGTGATTTGATAAGTGTTTTAGAACAATTTGGAGAAGCACTTCCAATTCTTAAACAGCACATTTCAATTAAAAAAAAAAAAAATTCAACTTCAAAGGAGTTACCAGCCTCATTTTTGTAAATCAACAAAAATGGACTTAGGACTGAAACAGAGAAATATAGTTATTTTTTAAAACAGTTGTTTGTGCTCACTCATGTCCAACTCTTTGCCACTCCATGGACCATGGAATTTCCCAGGCAAGAATACTGGGGTGGGTTGCCATTTCCTCCTGCAGGGTATCTTCCCAACCCAGGAATGAAACTCATATCTCCTGCATCTCCTGCATTGGCAGGCGGATTCTTTATCACTGAGCCACCTGTGAAGCCGTTGAAAACAGTTTATAGTATTTAAATGTACTGTAGGATATATGATTCTCCTCAGAAGATGGAAAACAGCTTCATATAAACACCAGATTGTTTCCTCCTCTCACACTGAAACACTTGGAATATTTTTAAATGTAAATTTAATTCTAGTTATTCTTGGCCTTACTTACTTACCTCTAACTCAAAAGTTATTTAGAAAAAAAACAATATCAAAGCCTAAATCCAGCTTCTGACAGAATAATTAAAATCTGAAAATACAAACAACTTTGTATCTATGCTTTCTTTGGCCTAACAAAATTATTGATAGTTTCCTTGATGCCTCTTTCTGATTCCTGAGGCACTTTGTCTCCACTACACATCCTGACATTTAGAATTTCAGAAACATCAAAGAAGAGAACTAGAGAGCATACATTACAAAGAAGTCTGGAGAAGAAAGGTAACTGGCTATTAGTGAGTGAAAGGGTTGGAACTTAGATGTAGGTTTCCTGATGCCCAGGTGTCTATGGTCTTCCCAACAGGCCACTTCATCATAAGTGCCCTTTTAATTTGTTCAGTTTTAATACATATTATTTTTCATGTAAGCAGCTTAGAATTTCAATGTGGAACCACACTGAGCCTGATGAGCTTTTTGTTTTTCATGGTTTTCTACTTTTTCTCCACATAAGGCAGCTCAGAACACAGACTAGACATTCAATTAATACTCATTGAATTAAATTTTCAAATATTAATTGTCACCCACACAGACCCTTTCTCCCACATCACCTGGGTGTCCTGGAATTCAATTCGATTTACCCAGAATTAGCACAGACCCAACAGGTTAAGGACTCAGTCCCATAAGTATTCCCATTTCAGATACCATCACAAGCAGAAGGATCTCAGGTTATCCACAACTTCTGCCTGACTTTGCTACAAATCAGAGGTTCCCAAGACTCCTCTCCATGGGCTCAGTAATTTGCTAGCAGATTCAGAGAACCAAGGAAAATAGTTGACTTACTACTGCCCATTTATTACAGAAGATATGTGTTAAAGGATACAAAGGAATAGCAAGATGAAGAAATACATAGGGAGAGGTCTACAGGGTCCCAAGGGTGAGAGCTTCTGTCCCCATGGTGTCAACTTTACACCACCTTCCTGGTTTGTAGATTCAGAAGCACTCCAAGTGCTGTACTTTGGGGATCTCCATAGAGGCATTCTGCAGAAGTGCACCGGCTGCGACGGACCGCGCAGAAGCATGACCGTGAAGTGCTACCCCTTGTCCAAGGTCAGGGGTGGTGACAGAGAGTACCAGGCTGCGACGTTGCAGGAGAGGTCGAGAGGAGCTACCCCACGTCCAAGGTCAGGGGTGGCGCCAAGATGAGCTACCCCACTTCCAAGGTCAGAATTCCCCAGGTCGGTAGGTGCCCAATGTGCTACTGGAGAAATAACTCCAGAAAGAATGAAGGGATGGAGCCAAAGCAAAAACAATACACAGTTGTGGATGGGACTGGTGATAGAAGCAAGGTCGGATGCTTTAAAGAGCAATATTGCATAGGAACTTGGAATGTTAGGTCCATGAATCAAGGCAAATTGGAAGTGGTCAAACAGGAGATGACAAGAGTGAATGTTGACATCCTAGGAATCAGTAGACTAAAATGGACAGGAATGGGTGAATTTAACTCAGATGACCATTATATCTTCTGCTGTGGGCAGGAATCCCTTAGAAAAAATGGAGTAGCCATCATGGTCAACAAAAGAGTCTTAAATGCAGTACTTGGATGCAGTCTCAGAAATGACAGAATGATCTCTGTCTGTATCCAAGGCAAACCATTCAATATCACGGTAATCCAAGCCTATGCCCCAACCAGTCATGATGAAGAAACTGAAGTTGAATGGTTCTATGAAGACCTACAAGACCTTTTAGAACACACAAAAGAGATGTCCTTTTCATTATAGGGGACTGGAATGCAAAAGTAGGAAGTCAAGAAACACCTGGAGTTAACAGGCAAATTTGCCCTTGGAGTACAGAATGAAGCAGGGCAAAGGCTAATACAGTTTTGCCAAGAGAATGCACTGGTCATAGCAAACACCCTCCTCCAACAACACAAGAGAAGACTCTACACATGGACATCACCAGATGGTCAACACCGAAATCAGGTTGATTATATTCTTTGCAGCCAAAGATGGAGAAGCTCTATACAGTCAACAAAAACAGAGACCGGGAGCTGACTGTGGCTCAAATCATGAACTCCTTATTGCCAAATTCAGACTTAAACTGAAGAAAGTAGGGAAAACCACTAGACCATTCAGGTATGACCTAAATCAAATCCCTTATGACTATACAGTGGAAGTGAGAAATAGATTTAAGGGACTAGATCTGATAGACAGAGTGCCTGATGAACTATGGACTGAGGTTCATGACACTGTACAGAGACAGGGATTAAGACCATCCCCATGGAAAAGAAATGCAAAAAGGCAAAATGGCTGTCTGAGGAGGCCTTACAAATAGCTGTGAAAAGAAGCGAAGCAAAAAGCAAAGGAGAAAAGGAAAGATATTTCCATTTGAATGCAGAGTTCCAAAGAATAGCAAGAAGAGATAAGAAAGCCTTCCTCGGGGATCAGTGCAAAGAAATAGAGTAAAACAACACAATGGGAAAGACTAGAGATCTCTTCAAGAAAATTAAAGATATCAAAGGAACATTTCATGCAAAAATGGATTCAATAAAGGACAGAAATGGTATGGACGTAACAGAAGCAGAAGATATTAAGAACAGATGGCAAGAATACACAGAAGAACTGTACAAAAAAAGATCTTCATGACCCAGATAATCACGATGGTGTGATCACTCAACCAGAGCCAGACATCCTGGAATGTGAAGTCAAGTAGGCCTTAGGAAGCATCACTTTGAACAAAGCTAGTGGAGGTGATGGAATTCCAGTTGAGTTATTTCAAATCCTGAAAGATAATGCTATGAAAGTGCTGCACTCAATATGCCAGCAAGTTTGGAAAACTCAGCAGTGGCCATAGGACTGCAAAAGGTCAGTTTTCATTCCAATCCCAAAGAAAGGCAATCCCAAAGAATGCTCAAACTACCACACAATTGCACTCATCTCACACGCTAGTAAAGTAATGCTCAAAATTCTCCAAGCCAGGCTTCAGCAATATGTAAACCGTGAAATTCCAGTTGTTCAAGTTGGTTTTAGAAAAGGCAGAGGAACCAGAGATCAAATTGCCAACATTCACTGGATCATAGAAAAAGCAAGAGAGTTCCAGAAAAACATCTATTTCTGCTTTTTTGACTATGCCAAAGCCTCTGACTGTGTGGATCACAATAAACTGAGGAAAACTCTGAAAGAGATGGGCATACCAGACCATCTGACCTGCCTCTTGAGAAACCTATATGCAGATCAGGAAGCAACAGTTTGAACTGGACATGGAACAACAGACTGGTTCCAAATAGGAAAAGGAGTATGTCAAGGCTGTATATTGTCACCTGCTTATTTAACTTATATGCAGAGTACATCAGGAGAAACGCTGGGCTGGAAGAAGCACAAGCTGAAATCAAGATTGCTGGGAGAAATATCAATAATCTCAAATATGCAGATGACACCACCCTTATGGCAGAAAGTGAAGAGGAACTAAAAAGCCTCTTGATAAAAGTGAAAGAGGAGAGTGAAAAAGTCAGCTTAAAGATCCATATTCAGAAAACTAAGATCATGGCATCTGGTCCCATCACTTCATGGGAAATAGATGGGGAAACAGTGGAAACAGTGGCTGACTTTATTTTGGGGGGCTCCAAAATCACTGCAGATGGTGACTGCAGCCATGAAATTAAAAGACACTTACTCCTTGGAAGGAAAGTTATGACCAACCTAGACAGCATATTAAAAAGCAGAGACATTACTTTGACAACAAAGGTTCATCTAGTCAAGGCTGTGGTTTCTCCAGTGGTCATGTATGGATGTGAGAGTTGGACTGTAAAGAAAGCTGAGCACCGAAGAATTGATGCTTTTGAACTGTGATGTTGGAGAAGGCTCTTGAGAGTCCCTTGGACTGCAGGGAGATCCAACCAGTCCATCCTAAAGGACATCAGTCCTGGGTGTTCATTGGAAGGACTGATGTTGAAGCTGAAACTCCAGTACTTTGGCCACCTGATGTGAAGAGTTGACTCATTGGAAAAGACTCATTGGAAAAGAGGGATTGGGGGAGGAGGAGAAGAGGATGACAGAGGATGAGATGGCTGGATGGCATCACTGATTTGATGAACACGGGTTTGAGTAAACTCTGGGAGTTGGTGATGGGCTGGTAGGCCTGGCGTGCTGTGATTCATGGGGTTGCAAAGAGTCAGACACAACTGAGCGACTGAACTGAACTGATAGAGACTTCATCCCATAGGCAAGGTCAATTATTAACTGGTTTTCAAAACCCTCTCTCTCTCCAGAATATGGAGGGGTAGGGCTGAAAATTCCAAGCTTCTAATGATAGTTTGGTCTTTCTAGTGACCAGCCCTATTCATGAGCCCACCAGGAGTTATCTCATTAGAACAAAAGATGCTCCTATCACCCAGGAAATTCTAAGAGATACAGGAACTCTGTGTAAGACACTCTTATCACTCAGGAAATTACAAGGGTTTTTAGGAGTTTTATGTCAGAAACCAGGCTCAAAGACCAAATATTAGCAGGAACTGGGGAGTAGAGACCAAACTAAATGTATATTTTTTATTATCTTACAACGCAGTAATATTTTAGCCACCTGATGCAAAGAACCAACTCATTGGAAAAGACCCTGGTGCTAGGAAAAATTGAGGGCAGGAGGAGAAGAGGGTGAAAGAGGTGAGATGATTGGATGGCATCACCAACTCAATGAACATGAGTTTGAGCAAACTCCAGGAGATAATGAAGGACAGGAAAGCCTGGGAGCTGCAGTGGATGGGGTCACAAAGAGTTGGATACAATTTAGCAACTGAACAACAATAACATTTAACTAATTATGGACTTGGTGGATTCCAAGCCTGGAAAAGAAAGATCTGTCTGGGTAAAATAAAATGGTGAGAATAACTGAGAATTGGGATGGAAGAGTGGAGAAAGGAAAGCTGAGCAAAGACACATAATCTATAAATCCCTAAGGATGTGCCAGGTATGCAAGCCTTTAACTAAAGTCAGAATAGGGCAAGAACTGTGAGTCTCTACTTTGTGTGTTCGTTGCTTTGCTTTTGGTGGTTTTCCAGTTTGGGGTTTTGTTTTGTTTTGCTCTTGGTTACCTAGTAATGTCACTGTTTAAAAAATTCCAACCTCGTTTAAACTAAGAAGAAAAGGAGAATTGTCCCTCTCTAGACATGACCGACAGGAATTTCAGAGGCTCTAGATGAGCAAGGCACTCTGGTCACAGTTGTGGTAGCGCAGGAGAGCGGGGGAGCGGGGAGCCTTGGAAGACAAGGGGCCTCAGAGCTGGCTTAGGCAGGACTGGAAAATCCCATCAGAGGGCTGGTTTACCATCTGCAGAGCAGCACTGTAGGACCTCCCCAGGGAACTGAA
Organism: Muntiacus reevesi; assembly: GCF_963930625.1. Classification (NCBI taxonomy): domain Eukaryota; kingdom Metazoa; phylum Chordata; class Mammalia; order Artiodactyla; family Cervidae; genus Muntiacus; species Muntiacus reevesi. Next base: position 2,901,098 of record NC_089256.1, on the reverse strand, counting down.
TTAGGGAGGTCATTTGAATCTTTCTGCCTGCAAACTGTTAGCCAGGTAACTTAAAAAAAAAAAAAAGAAATTAATTCTATTCATATATTTGCTTTTTTTCTTTGGCAAGCTAAAATAGCCACTGGTGTTTAGTATACTCCTGGACCCAGGAAGAAAGGATTAAATGTTTAAAGAATCAGTTTGAGAGTGCATTTTAAAAATCTAAAAATAAATGGCTTCCTTCCTGGCACATTATTGACCAGGGGATTGAAGCAGGAATCAATGCCTGTGGCCAGCAATTTGTTATGTAAGTGAATATTGAAAAGTTTACAGTCAATAACACTTGGGTAACAAAAGACATATTAATAAGTCTCTGGTTAATAATATGCTAGCCACATATGTGGCGCCTATAAGTAATTAGCAACTTAGGCTCTGTAAAGGTTGTACCTTCAAACCAGTAAAACAGACTCGTCTATGACAGAGCCTCACTGATGGGACACTGGCTCTATGTTGGGGATCTGTGTCACCGGAACTAAGATGCAGAGTTTCTAGGGCTTTTTCTGAACAATGTCCCAGAATCAGGAATTCAAGGCTGCCAGGATTCCACGTATTTCTTCCACTTGCTGCTGTGCCCGCAGAGTGAAGCTGCATGGCATGATACATATTCAGTGTCCCCTTAGTGCCCCAGAATATCTGGGTCTGACCGGGGCTGGTGATGAGAGCAATGAAAACTGTGTATGCTTGCAAGTTCCTTCCTGCCATAAGAATCTTTACCATATAACGTTCACATCATTAGAAAAGTAGAACCACCGCACTTTTATCAGAGGAAAATCCTCTCTCTCTCTCCGTGGAAGAAATGTTGAAATAGATTAGCAGTAACTAGAAAAATAAACAGAATTCCTTTTAAAAATTTAAGTACGTAACCCTAAAGTAAATGAGTAGATGATCGTTTAATGTAGTAACACCAGGACGTCTATGCATTCAAAATAATAAAAGTAATATTAAAATCAACATAACAAATGAGTTTTAATTATAACTGTATCCCATTTTATAAATTCGATCATGTTTGCTAGAAGAAGCACTTTTCCTGACCATTTAGCCCCCTCATTTTAGCTGTATGTCCTTGAAAATTCTTATTTGTATTAAAAGTTTTATAAAATGTATTAACAATAATAAGCATGAAATTACAATGTGTTTTCTTCTATTTCTAGTGAAGATTTTGATTATAAGGTAAAGATTGTCTATTCACCATTCATTCAAAATTTTCTCTTTAACTAAATAAAATGTACTTCCAACCCTATACAAACGAAATTTTAAACCAAATTTTTTTGTAACAGAATATAAAGAGTAAACAAAGTATATGTCCACACTAACAAATTAAGCATCTTTGCAAATAATCACATCTTTAAGAAATAAATTTAAGGCAGGAAATATATTCATATTTCAATCAGGATAAAAAATGGTTGTTATTTTCCAAACACTGCTACAATATACTACTAACATAACCAAGGCCTGAAAAATACTTATCAATCCATCTAGTAATTAAATATGTAAACGCACTCACCTGAATTAGTTTTTTTAAGAGATTTATATTTAAAAACTAAATCAAAATCATTAACAGATGTTGATTTGCCTCTTTCAACACACAGAAGCAAACATGAAATGGAAATTTTTCCCCCAAGTATAAAATAACATAGCTCCAGTCTTGGAATTTTGTTTTAAATAAAGTTATCCTGAATGGGAAACATTAAAACTAATTTAAGGTTTCTGTAATTTTATTTTATCATAATCAGTATTTTTTAAAGGAGCACTCTTGTGACACGGTTAAGAGGGTAGTAATAAACTCAGCAGCACCATGATCAAACACAGGTTGCAACATAATAGACTGTAAGGTAGTAAGGAGCAAATCAACTATGTTTCAGTTTTTAAAAAAACAGTAAGTAGCATAATGACAACAAATCATAATACACTATTTATAATTCTATTCCTCTGCATAACTATTTCTTGGCTAATTAAAATCTCAATTGTTGTGAAAATTAGATCTGTTATTTAAGTTTAGTTTAGTGAGGCAAACACTGCAGCAAATGCAAAGAAGTAAAATGTAAAAGGATATATCAATCATTTTAAAAGCAGCAATTTCAGTTTAGCCTAAGTTTTACAGCAATGGTTGAAGAATACTCATTGATAAATGTGCTAAATATTTCCTCCAAGGAATGAAGCCACAAATTAATATCCAAGTTTCCAGACCAAATATCTAGAACACACAAAAGCTCTGAAGAAGAAATATGCATCTCCTTTCCAATGGACAACAGTGTTTTATTCATTTTGTATCGTAAGCACACTATTTACACCAAAGTACATGTCTAGTTAGCATTGAACACCAGGTTTAAAAAGATGTAACAGAGAAGCTCTCTGTTTGAATTCAAAATGCCACAGAAATCACTGGCGAAGTCTAAAATGAAAAACAGCCCTCTCAAATGCCGGAGCCAGCTGCTACTGTCCACAATCCGACTCTTTCCAAGGGGAACAGCAGATCTGCAGGAGACATGGCTTAAGTCGGAACATCGTTTCCTGAAAGTGGGCAAAGGGTTTCTGTACAGGCCTGAGGAAATAATTTCGAATGTGCAGGCCATACAGCCTCTGTGACAATCACCACTCCACTCTGCCTTGTAGTACCAGGCCAGGCACAGATGATACGTTAATGAATGAATGTGGCTATGAGCCAATAAATCTTTATGGACCCTGAATACTGGACTTCATATAACTTTTACATGTCATGATATGTTATTTTTCTTTTGATATTTTTCAGCTTTTTAAAAATATGAAATCCATCAATAGCTCACTAGCCATACAAAAAAGCAAGTAGCTGTTTATAGTTCACTGGATTTGGCCCATGGGCTGTAGTTTGCTACAAGTATCAGCAAAGGGTTTTCTTTAGGCTCTGTCTGTCCCTTTCCCCTCCACTTACACAAACCTACAAATTAGTGCTCTTTAGCAAAGTGGCCCTTTTGCTTCTTTCAGATCTCTGATGCCCAGTTTCTATATTTTTCCCATAGGTCCCAAAAGTCCAACAGAACAATGGTCAGAAAAGACATGGAGTGTGGCCTGAAGAAAGGGTAGAAGCCCTCTTCTTTTGCTTTCAGCTATCTGATCTTCTATAAATGACACACCATCCAAACATCCATTTCACTGTCTATAAGAGGATCATGGTATCCAGCCACGTGAAAGAATTTTTGAAGCTGTGATTTTACATTGAGAAAGGTAGGTAGAGCAGAAAATGCCACATGTGGAGGAGAGTTGCCAAAAACTTGTTCAGAAACAAGACCTAGCTTGATGTTTCATGGGTAGGTTCCTTGATCATGATGGTGTGTGGGTCCCAGGGAGAGAAAGTGAGTTTAGTTAAAACCCCAGGGAAAGAAACAGCTAGCAATCCCACTGACTGCATGCCACTTTTCATAATTCTTCAAGGTGACCTGAAACATATCAAACATTAACAGAGAATCTTCTTTGTGTTAAAAGAACAGGAAAGGTAGTATGAGGAGCATAAAAAGGAAAAAGACTCAACCCGCAGGCCAAAGAATGTATCATTTATTAAACATAAACATCTATCTTACAAAGCAGATATGGTTTGTATAAATCAACAGCATTAAGAAGTTAGAAAAAGAGCCAAAAAAAGAAAAGATAGTAGGGGGAAGAATTTCTTAGGAGCTAGATTTAAATAAAAAACAGAATTCCAAGGAGAACAGACACAAATTTGAGAGACATGTACACGTACATCTAGGGTTATAGGATATGTTGATTCTCAATTTCACCAGATATTACTAATTTTTCTCCAAAGTGTTGTGCTTCCATTGACAGTTTGAAACTTCATCCTCACAAAGTTGGTGTGATCAGAATTTATTTTTTAGATGCTTTAGTCAATGTGATGGGTAGAAAAGGATATCTTAAATTTCATTTTCATCTCTGGTCCTCTCATTCTCCCGAATTGTTTCATATGTCTATTTTTATATGAACACAAGGCACAGGCTGGTCAGTCTATATGGCTGGAACCCAGGACACAGAAAGTACACAGAGGACAAGCCTCCCTCTCTTCTTCTGGAGGTTTCTCCAGGACCTTGGTCTTTTCCTCTCCACCCCGTAAATTGCCAGTTTACATCAGCAGACAGGGACAACCTTCCCTTTCCTCCATGAATGTGCCAGGGTAAATTAAAGAGTTTATAAATGAACATGCTTGAAAAATACTGGTCTTGACAGAAACATCTGAAACCACTTCCTCCATTTTTCCCTAAGACGTGGTTTCTGCCCAATTTAGACCATGGATGGTCAAGGTACCTTAGAAAACACACAAAATGTTGATCCAGGTCTGGAGACTTGATTAGAAATCCTTGGCAGCAATACATTCACTGTTTTCTTTCTCTCACTGAGAAGGCAGAAAGGTGCAGGAAACATAAATTAGGGAATGAACTTGATTTGCTGACACTCATTAGGAGGGTTTTGCCTCGAAAGCTCCCATGGAAATAAAATTTTAAGGCAAAATTCCTATAAATGATTCTAGGAGAAAATGATTCTTTTTAACCAAATCCTCTTCAGAGTCTTTCCATGTTGAGAATAAAGTGGCAATCAAACAGGAATGAATGCAGTACATAGCAGAACTCTCAGTCAAGAGAACAAAAAGCAGTATTTTCAACTTCAGTTAACACACAGCATCAAAGCTAGGAAAAACTACAGTCCAAAAACTGATTAATGTGATTCGAACAGTACATTCTCTACTACAGTGGAAAAACTGAAAATCACTATAAATATTTGTTTCCAAAAGAAAGCGTTAGTCGCTCAGTCATGTCCAACTCTTTGCGACCCCATGGACTGTAGCCCACTAGGCTCCTCCGTTCATGGGATTCTCCAGGCAAGAATACTGGAGTGGGGTGCCATTCCCTTCACCAGGTGATCTTCCTGACCCAGGGATTGAACCCAGATCTCCTGAACTTCAGGCAGATTCTCTACCGTCTGAGCCATCAAGGAAGTTTAGAGTGGCTAACATCATCCTAGTAATACTATAATACAACATGGCCTCAAATACAAATGGATTTGTCTAATCCAATGGTTCCCAATCCTGGGCAAATGTGTCCCTTGGAAGACATATGATTATTTTCCATTTTGAGACATATATCATATTCACACCTGAAGAAGGGTGCTCCTGGTATCCAATAGGTGGAGACAAAGGATGCTACTAAACATTGTAAAATGTAATAGTTATCTGGTTCAAAATGTAAATAAGGCCACAAAACCCTGGTCTAATCTATTTCTTCATGGCTAGCTGGGATATATTGGCAAAAATAGGGGGTTAGAGATGATAGTATTCCTTAAACACCTCCTATTGAGTAAGCTAGACAACACAGAGTTCTGAAGTATGCTTGATACTGACATAAAGTTTTCAATTAAACAATTTTCAGTTGTAATATATTAGAAAGAAAATGGAACACAATCCATGATTCTCCCTATGTTATCAAGCACTGTACCATCTATATATATATATATTAGCTTATCACATCTACTTATACAACAGTTCATAATCAAACTGGCAACTAGGGGCTCCACCTATTACAAGTCAATATATTTCTGAATTTATGTGATTCTGAATTTCCCATGCCCATTCACCAAAACCAGTCTTCAGATTTCAGCAGTGGGATTTATGTGGTCACTTTCTGAAAAAAAAGCATTCATATCTGAAATTTCCTTCTCTGAAGTCACAATCCATTCAAACTTTACAGTCCACCTCCACGAAACTTAAAAGTCAAATTAGGAAAGGAAGATGATTTTGAATGTAAACCTAAACGCAACCACAAAGAGATGTCTTCTACAAAAAGTAAGGAGTGCTGAGAATGAAGTGAAATAAAATATGCAAAGGCTGAAGAGGTCCCTCTAAAAGCAGCAAAACCCTTAGAGGTTATTTTATTTCCTAGTAAGTTTCCTTGGGTGTTTCAGCAAAGAGTCATTTTCCTGGGAATTATTCTCTGTCTCCAAGTTTGCTGAAGGCATTTTCTTGTCTAGATGTTACACTAAAAGATAATTTTAAAGTAATGAAAAAATTTTAGTTCAAATTTAAAGGAACCACAAAGGGTTGAGAAACTCACTTTGAAGCCATCACATATACCTGAGAAAAATAAAAGTATCCTGTAACTGACAAAAATCTATCTGAATGCTGAAGTTTCTCAAGCTAACAAAGCATGTACTGTTTGTTGTTTGGCAGGAATGTAGAAAGATGGGTAACGTACTCCACTGCAGTTTTCTGAAACACTTACAGATGAAGACAAATGTATTGCTTACATAGACTGATTAGGTTTTACACCAAATGTCAACTTCGGAATGTAGACCTAAAATAGAAATTTCTGTCCTTGTGCTTAAGTAAAATTCAAACAGAAAGAGCCCTATTTACTCACCTACCCCCAAAAGACAAAATGATCTTAATTAAAAAAAAAAAAAAAGCAATACAGAAGGACATTTAAATGCAAGATCTAATTTCAGAGAGCATTGAGCTAGTGTACAAAAGTGGAAAAGCCCAAGGATATCGCATGTGCAGTAAGTGGATGCAAAGTATGTTTCCACGAACATGTGGTGAGGTCCTCTTTAATCTTGCTAAATGTTAAAAAGTTGTGTCTTAGATGACCTTGACTCAACTATGGACTGCAGTTACAACTTCTGAAAACAAGGAACAGCATCAGGCTTAGGGAGAGTGTGCCTAAAGGCAAGAGAAGCGTTCCCTCCAAATCCCCTAGGAGGAAAGCTGCCTCCCGGAGGGAGGTATTGGGTAGCCAAGCCATCTTACTGAAAACAACCAAGGTTTGTGAGCGTTGTTTTTGGCAGGTGGTAGGTGTTACCGGCAGCTTCCTGGGGCGCTGGAAGGAATGTGTCAGCATCAATCAGAAAGTACACTGAGCCCCGTGTTAAGGTCACAGAGGGAGTACCGCCTCGTCCAGTAAGGATAAATCCTGCCAACTCCAGCAAAAGAGGAGAAAGTAAAGTTGCAGGAAAGGTGTTGGAACCCTGGGACCTCCAAGTCCAAAATGAAACCCCCAACTTGTGTTGAAGAAAACTTGGTGCGCTCTCCGGTTCCGGAGGATTCCAACAGCCCATGAGGGCGGATGCTCGTACATTCCTCCCGGGACCAGCACCGCCGGAGCTCAGTTCTGGAGAAGACCTGGGCGGTGCTGGGAAGGAAGAACAGTCCGCCCCACCCACCTCCACGGTCCTGGGGGAAGGATAGACTCGCTAAATCAGCCTCCGCGGACCTGGGAGGGACGGGTCCCCCTCCACCTCCTCACCTGGCGGGCCCCAAACGAAGGGCCAGCGGATGAATGAACCGCCCATCCGGCCCAGCCTCGCGGGACAGGGCGGCCCGCGGGAGCGCTCACCTGTGGGGATGCTGGAGGGCTTCTCGGAGTCTGCACCCAGGCAGGGATTCCAGGGCTGGAGGACCAGCGCCGCCAGGAGCAGCAGCAGCTGCGTCTTCACAGAGCACCACCCCATCTTCGGCCCCCCGAGGGCCCGCGCTGGCTCCGGCACCCCAGCCGCCCGCAGCGGCGCACTTCTCGCGAGAGCGGAGACCCCTGGTCCGCCCCGGGTCGAGGACAGCAGGCGGGAGCGGGCGGGCAGAATGTGCGCGGGGGACCGGCGGCCAGCAACGCGAGCGGGGCGGAGAGCGGCGCGGGAAACCCGGCGGTTTGGGAAGCACAGGGCGGCGGGCGCCCCGGGCGCCGCGGGCGCCTTATAGCCTCCCCGAGGGGGAGGCGACGGGGCGGGCTGCACCCCGGCTATTGGCCGCCGGCTGACCCGCCGCGCCGCTGCGTGCACTGGTCGCTTCGGCTCGCCTGCCCCAGCCCCACGTCTGGGATTGTTTGCTCCACTCCGACCTATTTAAGGAGCCGTCTGCGGCTACGTGTGGAGGCTCACGCAGGGCTTCTGGATGGAACCAGGAAGCTTGTCGTTCGGTTTGGGAGTGGGCCCGAGGCGGCGGGGAGGAGACGCCCGCAGTCTGGCCGGCGGGCGGCGCTCCCCGCTCCCTACTCTGAGTTCCCCCAGAGACCCGAGCTTCCCGGTAGCCTCAGAGGGTGCGAATCTGTTCTCCTCTGGATTTAGATCCTACCCTCGGGTCAGAAGCGGCTACAAATCTCGGTAATCTTGGCTGAGTGGGGCCTCGCCAGGCCTTGAGCGCTGGAGATGTACACACCCACACTCTCACCCCACACCCCCGTTAACGCAGAGGCGAGTTTCTAAACCCTGTGAAAGAAAGGCCCTGTTTTTACTTTACTCTGTAAACCGAAAGTTTTTATTATCCATTGAACATTTCTTCTTCCTCTGCCCGCGCCAGGAGAGCCGTAGACTCTCTCCAGTAATGGCTTTTAAATTCTGCGGAATCAGAGTCCAGCATGTTTAACCTGGGGCTGTGCCTTACAAGATCCTCCTGCGGTCCACATGGAAAATTACTCCCAGAGATGTTGTCAGAGCCATCTCGCGGCTCCCTGGCGCGTCCTCCCTTGCTTCCAATTTTGACTCATGTCTGAGCGAATTCCGTTTAGTGTATTACTTCTCATCACTTTTCAGCTAGCCCAGTGTTTCATCTATTGGGATGAGCAGAGGCAAAAGCACAAATAAGGTAAAAGCCTGACAATTTACCTCATATATGTCATGACATAACCTACTTTATGGGAGAAAGGAATCAGCCCGGCTGTATGGCAATTTTCCATTTTCCTATAATAAGGGCGAGGGATGCGAGGGGGCTCGGGAGACTGATTTGAGCCAATACCCTTTCCAACTCCAAGCTTTTGAAGTTAAAACAAAATTACTGGGGGGGGGGAGGGGGCGGGCAATGTTTCCCTATGATCACGTTGTGTCTGAAATTAGCATGATATCTAGATGAGTACTTGATGTTCACATTAAAAACAGGTGGAAAACCAGCAAAGAAATGATGCCTGGGTGTGACACCTTAGAAAAAGAAGCTGTGTTAGATCCTGTGTCCAGATCTAAGAGCTGTTACTGTGTTTGTAACATTTGGTCTCGGTATTTTAAGAGGGAAATTAGAGAAAGTTCAGAGAAGAGTAACAAATAATTAAAGAAATGGAAAGTATGACCTGGAAGAATGAAATAAGATTTGTTTAGCCTGAAGAAGAAAGGCTAAAGAAGGAATTCCTTAATAACATCTTTCTGTGTCTGGCCAACGCTGCTCCATAAAACTAGGCAAAAACAAACAGCATCAGTCCTCTGAATATAAGGACTCTGCTGGAAACGACTGTTCTTTTGGTCAAATCTCAGTCTCCAGAATTGCAAACCTGTCTACTGCGCCTGAATTCTGCCAAACTCCTTGAACTTGATTCCTCACTTCCCTGGTTGTCGACTATCTTCAAGAATATGCAATGGTTAGAACCTAGCTTTCTGTCCTCTCAATCCCCTTCTTGCCTCCATGCATACCTTCAGCCTCTCCACATCACAAGGGGTTGTCTGTTTCAACTGTGAAGTCCACCAATAATTGCAGGTTACTATGACATTCCTCCTCTACTGAGAATCACAAGGTCAGGACTATACGACTTGTATAAAGTAAGTGTTTCTTTGGGCTTTTCAAAATAGCCAGACACATTTATCGCTGTCTGAGAGAGCCTCAATTCTGAAACCAAATCCTTCCTGCCTTCTTATATTTCCAGCTGTCTGCTGAACATTTCTACTTGGACATTCCACTGGCACAAACTCCAAATGTCTTTAACTCATGAAATCCAAATCCTATTCAATAGCTTCCTCATCTCTGTTAATGATACTGCTGCTTTTTAACTCACAAAGCCTCAGACATTTTCTACTTCTCTCCTCCCCGCACCTCCCTCCCCACAACACACAGAACTAGACTCCTAATCCTGTCATTTTTTCCCCTCATATTTTCTCTCCTCTGTTCCTTTCCATTGTTACTGCCACTTCGCTAAGGCACTCCTAACTGTGATAAACTGTTTCCTAACTGATCGCCCTCCCTCTAGATCCTTACTGCCCCAGATATCACAGTTAGATTCATCATATTCTGACATCCTTTTGCTTATTTTATCCCCAAACTCGAAGATTTCAGAAGAAATTTGGACGCAAGCCACGTCTCTTAACCTAGAATTCAAATTCCTTCACTATCAAACCTGATCACCTCTCCCTATAACCAATCTGGTTTGCTTTATTATCTCTCAAGGCAGATCAAAGTCTATCATTTCTATTCTCTAGAGTTTAGGAAGTAGTCACTGTCTTCCTCTTGGTTCTTCTAGAGGCAGACCCTGAGCCAAGTTTCAAGGACCAGCAGTTTGTTGGAAGTTTCAAGGAAAAGGGATAGTTGAAAGTGAAGTGACACTGGAAAGAGAACTAGCCAATAATAGGTACATTTTTAAATCTACCACAGTAAGTCACCACAATCCCACAGAACCAGTATAAAGTACACCCCACTGAAATATCCTAGTCAAGGGGCAGAGAATGGGAAAATATATATATATAAAAACATATGTTTATATATATAAACATATATATGACATATATATGTTTATATATATAAACATATGCTAATACTCATCAGTAGCTGACTAAGGGCTAGAAGCACTCATTCATTCTCAGACATCCCCAGCCAGCTATGCTCACAGGCACAGCCACTCCCCAAGAATGTGCAGATCTTGGCTGTGAGAATTGAGGTTGGCATGCTCAGAAATGGTAAGGAGAATTGAGGAGAAATGGAGAAGCAGTAATAGCAACAGCATCTGCTCAGCCACCATGCCTTTATTCATATTATCCCTCTGTTAAAAAACTCTTCTAAAATAGATGGCTAATAAGGATCTACTGTATAACATGTGTATATGTTAGTCGCTTCAGTTGTGTCCAACTCTTTGCGACCCCATGGACTGTAGCCCACCAGGATCCTTGGTACAGGTATACGGGATTCTCCAGGCAAGGATACTGGAGTGGATTGCTATGCCCTCTTCCAGAGGATCTTCCCAAGCCAGGGATCGAACTCAGATATCCTGCATTGCAGGCAGACTCTTTACTGTCTGAGCCACAAGGAAAGCCTACTGTATAACATAGGGAACTACAATGACCTATATGGGAAAAAAAATCTAAAAAAGAGTGGTTATACGATTCAGTGCACAGAAACTGACACAACATTGTAAATCAACTACGAAAGCGAAAAAGTGTTTGTCACTCAGCCCTATCCAACTCTTTATGACCCTATGGACTGCAGCCCACTAGTCTCCTCTGTCTGTGGATTTCTCCAGGCAAAAATACTGATGTGGGTAGCCATTCTCTTCTCCAGGAGATCTTCCTGACTCAGGGATCAAACCCAGATCCCCTACATTGCAGGCAGATTCTTTACAGTCTGGGCCAACAGGGAAGCCCATACTCCAACAAAAATTAATTAGGGGAAAAAAAAAGAGTGCTCTCAGGAGGAAAAAAAGGTTCTTCTCCACACCTCTCCTATCTTCTTTCATTGGGCTAACTTCTGTCAGGCTCGGGTGACGGCTCCTATGGAAAGCCCAACTTGAAGGCCTTGTCCTGTCTCAGGCTGGGTTAAGTATCCCTGCTCCACTCTTTTTTTTTTTTTTTAATCTGGTTATTTTTTAATTGAAGGTTAATTGCTTTATAGAATTTTGTTGGTTTCTGCTAAACATCAGCATGAATCAGCCACAGGTAAACATATGTCCCCTTCCTCTTGAAACTCCCTCCCTCTCCTTCCCCATTCCACCCCGATAGGTTGTCACAGAGTCCCTGTTTGAGTTCCCTGAGCCATACAGCAAATTCTCACTGGGTATCTATTTAACATATGGTATTTTAAGTTTCCATGTTGCTTTCTCCATACATTTCACTCTCTCTTTCCTCCCACTCACACTGTGTCCATAAGTCTGCTCTCTATGTCTGTGTCTCCATTGCTGCCCTGCAAATAATTTCATCACTACCATCTTTCTAGATTCCATATATATGTGTTAGTGTATGATATTTATCTTTCTCTTTCTGACTGACTTCACTCTTTATAATAGGCCCTAGGTTCATCCCCCGCATTAGAATTGATTCAAATGCATTATTTTTGTATGGCTGAGTAATATGCCATCATATATATTGAGCACAGCTTCTTTATCCATTCATCTATCAAGGGACACCTAGGTTGCTTCAATGTTCTAGATATTGTAAATAGTGCTGCAATGAATATTGGGGTATGTGCGTCTTTTTTCATTTTGATTTCTTCAGGGTATATGCCTAGTAGTAGGATTGCTGGCTCATATGGGGGTTTTATTCCTAGTTTTTAAAAACATCTCCATACTGTTTTCCATAATGGCTGTATCAATTTACATTCCCACCAACGGTGCAAGAGGGTTCCCTTTTATCCACACCCTCTCCAACATTTATTGTCTGTAGACTTTTTAAAAATTAATTTATTTATTTTAGCTGGAGGCTAATCACTTTACAGTACTGTAGTGGTTTTTGCCACACATTGACATGAATCAGCCATGGGTGTACATGTCTCCTCCACCCTGAAGCCCTCTCCCCACTCCCTCCCCATCCCATCCCTCAGGGTTGTCCCAGTGCACTGGCTTTCAGTGCCCTGTTTCATGCATCGAACTTGGACTGGTGATCTGTTTCACATATGGTAATATACATGTTTCAATACTATTCTCTCAAATTATCCCACCTTCACCATCTCCCATAGAGTCCAAAAGTCTGCTCTTCATATATGTGTCTTTTTTGCTGTCTCACATATAGGGTCATTGTTATGATCTTTCTAAATTACATATATATATATATGTGTTAATATAGTATATTGGTGTTTTTCTTTCTGACTTACTTCACTCTGTATAATGGGCTCCAGGTTCATCCACCTCATTAGAACTGAGTCACATGTACTCTTTTTAATAGCTGAGTAATATTCCATTGTGTATATGTACCACAGTTTTCTTATCCATTCGTCTGTTAATAGGCATCTAGGTTGCTTCCATGTCCTGGCTATTATAAACAGTGCTGCGATGAACATTGGGGTGCACGTGTCTCTTTCAGATCTGGTTTCCTCAGTGTGTATGCCCAGGAGTGGGATTGCTGGGTCATATGACAGTTCTATTTCCAGTTTTTTAAAGAATCTCCACACTGTTCTCCATAGTGGCTGTACTAGTTTGCATTCCCACCAACAGTGTAAGAGAGTTCCATTTTCTCCACACCCTTTCCAGCATTTATTGTTTGTAGACTTTTGGATAGCAGCCATTCTGACCGGTGTGAGATGGTACCTCATTGTGATTTTGATCTGCATTTCTCTGATAATGAGTGATATTGAGCATCTTTTCATGTGTTTGTTAGCCATCTGAATGTCTTCTTTGGAGAAATGTCTGTTTAGTTCTTTGGCCATATTTTGATTGGGTCATTTATTTTTCTGATATTGAGCTGCATGAGTTGCTTGTATATTTTTGAGATTAATTCTTTGTCAGTTGTTTCATTTGCTATTATTTTCTCCCATTATGAAAGTTGTCTTTTCACCTTGCTTATAGTTTCCTTCACTGTGCAAAAGCTTTTAAGTTTAATTATGTCCCATTTGTTTGTTTTTGCTATTATTCCCAATATTCTGGGAGGTGGGTCATAGAGGATCCTGCTGTGATTTATGTCAGAGAGTGTTTTGCCTATGTTTTCCTCTAGGAGTTTTATAGTTTTGGGTCTTACATTTAGGTCTTTAATCCATTTTGAGTTTATTTTTGTGTATGGTGTTAGAAAGTGTTCTAGTTTCATTCTTTCACAGGTGGTTGACCAGTTTTCCCAGCAGCACTGGTTAAAGAGATTGTCTTTTCTCCATTGTATGTTTTTGCCTCTTTGTTGAAGATAAGTTGTCCATAGGTGTGTGGATTTATCTCTGGGGTTTCTATTCTGTTCCACTGATCTATATTTCTGTCTTTGTGCCAGTGCCATACTGTCTTGATGACTATAGCTTTATAGTATCTTGATGACTGTTTGTAGGCTTTTTGATGATGTATGTTTTCTAACTCTTTAACCAAGTCTGTCTCATAAGACAATTTGTTTATTGAGAATAGGATCTAATTTTTCTTCATTACTGTGCTTAGTACTGGCACACAGTAGCATGTATTCATTCATTCATCTGTTCATTCAAAACATACCCACTGTGTGCTTACTATGTTTAGGCACTGTTCTACATGCTGGTAAGACAGATATATCAGTGAAAAAACAAATAAATGTCTGTCAATGATGTAGTTTTTACCCTCATGTAAAGAAAGAGATAATAAACACATAATAGGGAAGAGTGTAAAAAGAAAATAAATAAGGAAAGGTAACTAAGAGGAACCAAGAAGGAGAAGGTAGACTGAAACTTTGAGGAGATGAGTCTTGGGGAGGCCTTGCTAAGATGATGTTTGAGCAAAGATTTGAAAATGGTAAGGGAGAGGTAGTCATGCTGTGTGAGGGAGCTATGTCTGGGAAGAAAAACAGGAACTGCAAAGACCCTGGGGCTAGAACATATCAGAAGTGTTGGAAGGGGGCAAGAGGAATTGAGCAGGAGTTCAGTAACTGTGAGTACGAATAGTAAGAGATGAAACCTGAAAGGGGTAACAAGCAATGAGTAGGACAGACAGATAATCAGTGTGACTCTGTAGAGCCTAGTATCAACTTTGGCCTTGAGAATGTTATGATGAGTGAAATAAGCCAGTCACAGAAGGGTAAATACTATATGATTCCACTTGTATCTAAAATAGTCAAAATCATAGAAGCAAAGAAGAGAATGGTGGTTGCCAGAGGCCGAGTCAAGACAGGAAGGCAGAACTACTGACAACAAGGGAGAAATTTCTGTTTTGCAAGACAAGTTCTAAAGATCTGCTGTACAGCATTGTTTCTGTAGATAATACTACTCTGTTGTATACTCAAAAATCTGTTAAGAGGGTAGATTTCACGTTTCATGTTCTTACCACAATTAGAAGAGAGAGAGAGCATGTGCCACTTGGATGGCTACAAGCAGAGCAGTGACAAGACTGGATGTAAGTTTTGAAAGGGATTGCAGACACTGAGTGAAACTAAACTAAGGGAGATGGGTGGGAAAATAAGTCACCAAGTGTGAAGGTCAGTTTAGATTCTAATGCAATAGTCAAGCAGATGATGCTGGTTTCAACTGGGTTGGTAACAGTAAAAGAAAGTTAGTTTCAAAATCAATTTTTGATTGTAGAGTCAACAAAATTTAGTGGTTTGAATGTGGGTATAAGAGTGGGAAAAAGTAAGTCAAAGATATTTATTCAATGAATATTTGTTGAATGAATGAAAAGTAAAGTCTTGGAAACACGTATAATAGCCTTGGGAGTTGAAAGGAAGGGAGGGGTTAAATGAAATAGAGGAGGAGGAAAAACAACCAGACAGCCAAGAAACTGAAAAGACAGACTCCTTAGGGGGTGGAGGAGGAGAGGAGTCTGCAAAAGGAAACTGATAAAAGTCAGAGAAACAGGAAAACATCTACATAAAAGAGACTTGGAAAAGGGAGGAGGAAACCTGAGAAAAGGTCATTGATTTTTAGCACTGGGAATATGAGTTTAATATCACACTTTAGATGAGGGCAGGAAAGACTGTAAGAAACAAATAAAATGAGGGTTTGGAGGACCCTGTGAAATAAAGCTTTCATTCTTTCATTCTGTGGCTCTTCAACTAAATCAGAGCTTTCCTGCCCATGTCAGGAGTCTGCCTTTCTAATTGTAGAGGGAGTAAGTTACCACCAGTCTGAAGGTCCTGTCTATATATGGTGGGTCCAGCTTGTGACTCAAGCTATTTTCTTTTCAAAATCTTCAGGCTGCAACTTGTGGGGAACAATTTCCAAAGTGACTTTTCAAGAGCTGGAAATCCAAACAAAACCCATATGAGAAAAGAAAGTGAGTTGCTTAACATATGGTAAGCAAAATAGATTTCTTCATCCAACAAAAACAATTATGTATCACAGGGGAAATGTGCCTGGGTTATCTTCTGAAGGTTTTTACTTCTTTGGCTTCAAAAACCCTTTATTTATGAATCCTGGTTCTCATTCAGCACTTCTAGACAAAGTACCATTTAAAAAAAAAAAAAAAAACCTTCATTATATGTTTTACTCATCTGAGCATGATTATATAGAATCTTCTCTTGGCAGCTATGACTTGTGAAATCCTTGTACCTAGCAGAATGATGTCAGATGTAAAACTAAATGCAGCCAGATTAAAAGCTGGGAGCGCAGGCCAGGACAGTAAAGCGAGCCAGAGAGTATGCAAGTATTCCAAAGATGATCCTGGCAGATGTTTTGTGACTAGTCGCACTGATTGGGACAGAGCTCTCTAGGCCATGAGTCACCCTCCAAAGTCAGGAGCAGAAGTCTGTGGCTTCTGCATTCAGCCTTCCAAACATATTTTACCAGTTTTAAGCTATGACATAGAGAATTCCAGAATGACATTAATTATGATTAACCACAACATAGTGTCAAAAATTTCTCTTCAACAATTTCTCATGATTTCTCATGTTCCCTCATTCTCCTGCTTCTCAGGACAATTTCACCCTTTTCTCTGGATTCATCTCTGTCCAGAGTAGATTTGCCCTAAAGCCAATAAAGTTTAGGTGTCAATGTTCCTCAGTTGCAAAGGGCTCTGTGAGTAATAGGAGTGGCTGGGGATTGTACAGTGTCTGAGGTTGGGAAGAAAGCCAGTTTATCAGGAATAATTACTAAGAAAACATTTCTCAGAAACTATCCAAGGAGATCTTAGGAGGCTCAAGCCCTAAGAATCCAGTAAGTTGTTAGGTTGTTAGGTTTTCTTTTCTTATTCTAAATAAGTATTTACTTGTTTATCTTATTTTATACTTGTAACTCTAGTGTCTTTTTTTAATGATTCCTAAAATGATATAAACCTTAGGCATCATTAAACCTTAACTCACTCCTTTTCCTATCCTTTGAATGTAACCCCAATCCTTTCCATAAGCATTGACACTATAATGAGTCTAGTCAAAAATCAGCAATTTCTGGGCTCAGCACCAAAATGAATCTTCCTTAGTCAACTCTGAACCTACATGCTGCTCAGTTTCTTATAATGGTATTATTACTTTAGAGGCTTCCCAGGCAGCACAAAGCTAGTTGAGGTGATGGAATTCCAACTGAGCTATTTCAGATACTAAAAGATGATGCTATTAAAGTGCTGTATTCAACCTATCAGCAAATTTGGAAAACTCAACAGTGGCCACAGGACTGGAAAAGGTCAGTTTTCATTCCAACCCCAAAGAAAGGGGGTTGCAAAGAAAGTTTAAACTACCAGGCAATTGTGTTCATTTCACATGCTAGCAACATAATGCTCAAAATCTTTCAAGCTAGATTTCAACAATGTATGAACTGAGAACTTCCAGATGTACAAGCTGGATTTAGAAAAGGCAAAGGAACCAAAGATCAAATTGCCAACAATCATTGGATAATAGAGAAAGCAAGGGAATTCTACTTCTGCTTCATTGACTACATGAAAGCCTTTGCCTATGTGGATCACAAACTGTGGAAAATTCTTAAAGAAATGGAAATACCAGACCACCCTACCTGTCTCCAGAGAAACCTGCATGCTGGTCAAGAAACAATAGTTGAAACCAGATGTGGAACAACAGTTTGGTTCCAAATTAGAAAAGGAGTACATCAAGGCTATATATTGTCCCCTTGCTTATTTAACTTACATTCAGAATATATCACGTGAAATGCCAGGGTGAATGAAACAAACACTAGAATCAAGATTGCCAGGAGAAATACCAATAACCTTGGATATGCAGATGACACCACCCTGATGGCAGAAAGCGAAGAACTAAAGAGCCTCTTCATGAGCGTGAAAGAGTACAGTGAAACTCAACATTCAAAAACCAAGGTTATAGCATCTGGTCCATCACTTCATGGCAAATAGATGGGGAAACAATGGAAACAGTGACAGACTTTATTTTCTTGGACTCCAAAATCACTGTGGATAGCGAAGAAATTTAAAAATATTTGCTCCTTGGAAGAAAATCTATGACAAACCTAGACAGCATATTAAAAAGCAGAGACATCACTCTGCTGACAAAGGTCCATATAGTCAAAGCTATGGTTTTTTTTTTTTTTTTCCACTAGTCATGTACAGATGTGACAGTTGGATCATAAAGAAGGCTGAGTGCTGAAGAACTGCTTTGAATTATGGTGTTGGAGAAGACTCTTGAGATTCCACTGGACAGCAAGGAGATCAAACCAGTCAATCCTGAAGGAAATCAACCCTGTCAATCCCAAAGAAAATCAACCCTGAATATTCAGTGGAAGGACTGCTGCTGAAGCTGAAGCTCCAATACTTTGGCCACCTGATACAAAGAACTGACTCATTGGAAAAGACCCTGATGCTGTTTAAAGATTGAAGGCAAGAGGAGAAGGAGGTGACAAAAGATGAGATCCTTGGATAGCATCACTGATTCAATGGACATGAGTTTGAGCAAACTCTGGGAGATAGTGAAGAACAGGGAAACCTGGAATACTGCCGTTCATGGGTTCGCAAAGAGTCAGCCATGACTTAGTGACTGAAAAACAGCAGGTGGCGCAGTAGTAAAGAATCCACCTGCCAATTCAGGAGACACAAGAGATGTGGTTTCAATTCCTGAGTCAGGAAGATCCCCTGGAGAAGGAAATGGCAACCTGCTCCAATGTTCCTGCCTGAAAAATTCCATGGACAGAGGAGTCTGGCACTCTACAGTCCATTGTTAATGTTATTCCTCTGTGTCTGAGCGCTTCCTTACACACCTTAGCTCAAACATCTTAGTCATTATCTTGGTTCCCTGTCTGATAGCCTTCTTCATCTTAGAAAGAGATTTTTCCTTGTAGTCTCATATATCTCCAGAGAACAGAGTTCTGTAGCTTCTTTCCCAACCTCTGAACCTTCTCAAGGCCTCTAGCTGGCATTATATTAGCACTCACTGTTGTTTACTTCTTTATGTGCCCTGACCTACCACAGCTAGTCTGCTGTGATCATCTCTGTTGTGGAAGAGCTGTTTTTGATAGACTGGAACTAGCATACATTGATTACAAGGTTTTAATTCAACAGAATACTGAGTTAAATAACTGAATTATAATGTCATTTGGTGCGATCTCCAAGAATGCTAATTTGAAATGAAGCAGAGCCTAACTAAGAAAATAAACAGATTCATCACACAATAAAACAGATGTAACTCTAATATTAGAGGTCATAAAAAGAAAAGAGAGCAAATAGAAAATTATAAAGCTTTTGTTTTAGAGAAATGGATATTATTTAGAAGCAGGTCATGAAGTGCTAGTACTATTTTTAATCTATCATTCCTGAAATTTGAATTTTTTGACATACACTAAGGAAATATTTTTGCAACAAAACTAACAGGAAAGAAAATTTACTGTAAAGGTTGTAGCAGTAGGGAAGAACACACCATGCCCAGTCTGAAAGAAGCACCAAGAATTATAAGTATTGTCTTCTTTGAGCATTTTCCATTACAGGTTTCCAAAAGGGATGGTTTGCATCAAATATAATTTTCTGTACTATAGACACAGATCACAATTCACAGAGCCTCTTCATACTTTTTGAAGTTAGCCATAATGATCATGTAGCCCATTTGCTGACTTCTTCTGAGCCTCTTTGAATCTCATGTGAAATGCTCAGTGAGCTCCTTGCAGGGAGCCATTTGGTGACCGCCCTCTAATTTATGTTTTACTTCAATCACAGTGTTTTTCTTAATTGCCGCTCTAGTGTTACTTTTTTTTTTCTCAGTGGTTAATATGACTCTTAAAAATCACAATTTAGAAATAACTAACACCAATTTTAGCCCAAAGTGAAAACACTATTTAGGTGCAAAGGATTGTGGGTAATTTCTACATTGTAGGTATAGACTATAAAAGGCAAATAATCATTTAAGAACACATTTTTCAATAAGAACTGAATTTTTTCTTTAACAATTTAAAAATCTCTGAAATTGAGAAATATTATATCAATTACTCTGTTTCCATTTTAATTCTTCAGTTATTCGATAATTGCCTAAATCAAAAGAAGTAAACGTCACTAGTATCTACACAGAAAAATTGCCCCAAATTCATCACAAAGGAGAAAATCCTATTTTCTCTTTATTCCACCCGTGATTTCCTTAAAGCCAGTTCATAGTTGTTCAGCTATTCATTCAACAAATAATTACCGTGCAGGCACAATGTCTTTAGGATTCCAAGATGAATCAGACACTTCTCTCACTTTGAATATCTTCATGCATGCGTAAATCACTGTGTTAAGTAGTAAAGTAAATCGTATTATATGTTTCTGTGGTCTAAAATATGTCTAAATTAAAATTTAATAAAGGAAAAATTAACATTCTGATTTTTTGGATATTACATTACTTTGTATATCTTAACTTCCCAGATCAAACAATTTTTAAATTCTCTAGAGATAATATATTTTTGTCATTTTAAACCTGTTTGCTAGTCAGGAAGCAACAGAACTGGACATGGAACAACAGACTGGTTCCAAATAGGAAAAGGAGTACCTCAAGGCCGTATATTGTCACCCTGCTTATTTAACTTATATGCAGAGGACATCATCAGAAACGCTGAGCTGGAGGAAGCACAAGTTGGAATCAAGATTGCCGGTAGATGTATCAATAACCTCAGCTATGCAGATGACACCACCCTTATGGCAGAAAATGAAAAACTAAAGAGCCTCTTGATGAAAGTGAAAGAGGAGAGTGAAAAAGTTGACTTAAAGCTCAACATTCAGAAAACTAAGATCATGGCATCCGGTCATATCACTTCATGGCAAATAGATGGGGAAAGAGTGGAAACAGTGTTAGATTTTATTTTGGGGGGCTCCAAAATCACTGCAGATGGTGACTATAGCCATGAAATTAAAAGACGCTTACTCCTTGGAAGGAAAGTTATGATGAACCTAGATAGCATATTAAAAAGCAGAGACTTTACTTTGTCAACAAAGGTCTGTCTAGTCAAGGCTATGGTTTTTCCAATGGTCATGTATGGATATGAGAGTTGGACTATAAAGAAGGATGAGCACTGAAGAATTGATGCTTTTGAACTGTGGTGTTGGAGAAGACTCTTGAGAGTCCCTTGGACTGCATGGAGATCCAACCAGTCTATCCTAAAGGAGATCAGTCCTGGGTGTTCATTGGAAGGACTGATGTTGAACCTGAAACTCCAATACTTTGGTCACCTGATGCAAAGGGTTGACTCATTGGAAAAGACCCTGATGCTGGGAGGGATTGGGGGCAGGAGGAGAAGGGGACAACAGAGGATGAGATGGTTGGGTGGCATCACCGACTCAATGGACATGGGTTTGGGTGTACTCCGGGAGTTGGTGATGGACAGGGAGGCCTGGCATGCTGTGGTTCATGGGGTGACAAAGAGTTGGACATGACTGTGTGACTGAACTGAACTGAAGAATAAAGTGTGTTGATTTTGGTAGATAGCCAAATAACAGAAGTACAAAATATTATGTGTTTTCATGCTTCTTTTGACCACATCAATTCACAATATCAGTCTTCTTGGAAAGTATACTGTAGACCAAGGAAATCATTGGTTTTTGATCATTCAGTTACCAAAAAAGAAAAAGTTACCAAAAATGCCATTTTTTATTGCAAAAATAAAGCAATGAAAATTGTTAGGGTTTTAATGTTGTCTTCTCTGTTGACTAGGAGGGCATGTCATCTAACTTTTGTAGGCCCTAATTGCTTTCTCTGTCACAAAATTTTCATTTTTTAAAGTATATCTTGAAGATACTGATGATATGGCATTATGTTTATCTCAGCTCTTTGACTCAAGCAAACCTGGTTTCCAATCCTACTTCTGCAACTTAGCACCTATGAAAACTTGACTCAGTTTTTTAATCTTGGGTTGGCTAAATTAAAGAGAATTTACTTTCAAATATCAAAAAGGTATCCAGAAGTAATGAGATCCCTGGGCACAGCATGTTAGGCCTCTGGCCCTTTTTTTTTTCTGATGTTCTTGACATGCTCACTTTGATTCTTGGGCTAGTAGTAAGACATATGCAGGAGTTCTGGGGACTACATTGACAGGAAGATATCCAGAAAAAGAAAGGAAGCAGTTTTTTCACATCTTTGTCCAAAAGCTGCTTGCCTCACCCAACAACAACAAAAAGTATCAGAAGACTTCCCCTGGTGTCTTTGGTGAGAAGCAGGTCACAAGGTCATCCTTAAACCAATCATGTTGGTGGAAAGAGATTGTTTAGTTAGTGGGGATCTTTTTGAAGAAAGATTGGTTTCCTGAGTCACTTGAAGAGAGTTTGTTTTGGAAACTTAAACAAAGTTGAGGCTCCGTGTAACTGTTGACAGCCGATATATCTCATTATGTGTTTGTTGACTGACTACAAAGGAAGTTGAGGATTTGGTACTCATCACACACACACACACACACACACACACACACACACACTTCTTCAAACCGTCCAAAGTATGTCCGTTTTAGTTTGAATAATACCTAAGATTTTAGTGTGAATAATATCTAAGATTTGCAAGATTATAGTCATGTAAATATCATTTACTTTTTTTAAAAATATCATTTACTTTTAAGCTAGATAATTTACTTTGGTTTAATTTTCTTTTTTATATACTTTCTGCTTTTCCTGTAATTAATAATTATTTACATTTTTAAAAATTTAGCTATCTTCTTTTCAGCGTTGTATTTTCTATCATTTTCATTAGATCTGGGTCCCTGAGTCTGTGCCTCTCTGTTTTATATTCTGCAGAGAATAAATCTCCATCCTCTGGGAGGGTAAGGAAGGGGAAATCAAGGGAGGGTAGGTTTCAGGCCACACCAGGTAGGATAGGGGATCTACATAGACCTTCCTCTACAGACTTTAAACCAATCTTTTTGTTTATAACTCTACAACTCAAACTCATAGTCCAAAGTGTTTGATAGTTCCAAATTATGAGCCTTTGGCTAGTAAGAACTGTTTTGTTTCTTGTTGAAATCCCTGTTCTGCAGGCAATCAGGTTTCAGCTTCTTCCTCCCTGCTAATACAGTTATCAGGTATTATCCTTATTATCTATTTATATCACCTTTTGGGTTTACCCATTTGGATTTTATTCCTTTACTTACATTTTAGTGAGATTTCTGGAGAAAACAGACATGAACGCATGTATTTAATCTGCTACATTTAACCAGATTTCTGTTTCTTAACTACATTGAGACTCAACTTCCCCATCAATAAAATGGGAATATTAATACTGTGGTACCTAGCTCATGGTGTGCTTGATGGATTAAAGGGGTAAAATGTGAAAAGTTTCAGTACATTTCTTGACACATAGAAAGCAGAAAATGTTTATTATTATAAGGTTATACAAGAAATATGCATACAACACTTGCATATAATAAATAACACATAAGAAAATGTATTTCCCTCAGCCTTACCCAGCAAATAATTATCTGTGTTGGTCATAAATAATTATATTTCTATTATCATTTCCTAAGGAAAAACTAGTGATTTTAATAAAATAATTTGAGAGGGGCAGAGAGCAGACTTGAAAATGAATTTATAAGTGTATCTAATAATTCTGATTCTGAGACTTTGGTTTATCAAAAACTGAGGGACTACCCTAATCTTGCCCGATAGAAAAAAATCATCTCTAAAGGATGTATAAGTTCCAAGAGATCAACATATTATTAAAGGTATGTTCTTATTAAAGCATATGATCAAGGTGAATGTAGTCACTAAAGGATGAATTTAGTCGTGTCTGGACATTCCATTGAAAAAGGGAAGCAGTTCATCATCTTATCACTAAAGGGTTTCCCTGATCCTGGCAGCTGCAGCTGCTCCCTCCCTCTCTGCCCTGCATTGTATTTCATCTGCATCTCTTCATCACCTTTCCTATCTCAGAGTTCACATACTTCTTCACACATGGGTTATATCCTCCTTTGGCACAGAGCCAGACCTGATTCATGTTTGTATTTCGCACAACCCTGCCATAAAGCCCTGAAAATTCCTGGCGTGCCATAAATATCTGATGAATGAATGAGCACTTTTACTTCTCCCCCACTTTCTGTCACATGTAAAAACCCAATTCATTTTTAAACCAAGGTTTCACTAATTCATACATTTTTACTTTAGTAAAACAGGATTTTGACTTTTTATACATGATTTTAACCACCACGTCCTGGAGTGGGTTGCCATCCCTTCTCCAGGGAATGTTCCTAATCCAGGGATGGAACCCAGGTCTCCTGCATTGCAGGCTTTACCACCTTTGAAGGCTTCTGAGCCACCTGTGAAGCCCACCCCTTCCCCATGCCAGATGTAATGAATAGCTTAATTGAACTTCTCTGTTTTTAATTGCTCTCTTTTGCATCTTTATATATGAATCTCCGTTTCTCCAGTAATTTTTGGTGCAGACCCTAAGAAACTGGTGTCAAGCCTGTCACCATCTATCATTTTGGGAAGATTAACTATTGGTCTTTGTACTTTTTCTGTCCTGTGAGGGGTATTTGGTTGAGCCATACTTTTTTTTTCAGTCAAATTCTAAACTTTCATTGTTGTTTAGTATCTCAGTTGTGTCCAACTCTTTGTGACCTCAAGGACTGCATCTCACCAGGCTTCTCTGTCCACCATCTCCCAGAGTTTGCTCAAACTCAAGTCCATTGAGTCAGTGATGCCATCCAACAACCTCATCCTCTGTTGTCCTCTTCTCCTCCTGTCTTCAATCTGCCCCAACATCAGGGTCTTTTCTAATGAGTTGGCTCTTCACATCAGGTGGCCAAAGTATTGGAGCTTCAGCTTCACCATCAGTCCTTTCAGTGAATATTCAAGGGTTGATTTCCTTTAGGATTTGCTGATTTGATCTCCTAGCTGTCCAAGGGACTCTCAGGAGTCTTCTCCAACACCAGAGTTCAAAAGTATCATTTCTTCAGCTCTCAGCCTTCTTTATAGTCCAACTCCCACATCCATACATGACTACTGGAAAAACCATAGCTTTGACTAGATGAACTTCTGTTGGGAAAGTAATGTCTCCGCATTTTAATATGCTGTCTAAGTTGGTCATGACTTTTTGTCCAAGGAGCAAGTGTCTTTAAATTTCATGGCTGTAGTCACCATCTGCAGTGATTTTGGAGCACAAGAAAGTAAAGTCTGTCACTAATTCCACTGTTTCCCCATCTATTTGCCATGAATTGATGGGACTGAATGCCATGATCTTAGCTTTTTGAATGTTGAGTTTTAAGCCAGCTTTTTAATTCTCTCTTTCACCTTCATCAACAGGCTCTTTAGCTCCTCTTCACTTTCTGCCATTAGGGTGGTGTCATCTGCATATCTGAGGTTATTGATATTTCTCTAGGCAATCTTGATTCCAGCTTGTGCTTTATCCAGCTTGGCATTTCTCATGATGTACTCTGCATATAAGTTAAATAAGCACGGTGACAATATACAGCCTTGAAGTACTGCTTTCCCAATTTGGAACCAGCCTGCTGTTCCATTTCCAGTTGCTTCTTGACCACATACCTGTTTCTCAGGAGGCAGGTAAGGTGGTCTGATATTCTTATCTCTTTAAGAATTTTACACAGTTTGTTGTGATCCACACAGACAAATGCTTTAGTGTAGTCAATGAAGCAAAAGTAGATGCTTTTCTGGAATTCTCTTGCTTTTTCTATGATCCAACTGATGTTGTCAGTTTGACCTCTGGTTCCTCTGCCTTTTCTTTTTTTTTTTTTTTTCTCCTTTTTTTTTTTTTTAATTTTTCAGTGGGTTTTGTCATACATTGATGTGAATCAGCCATTCCTCTGCCTTTTCGAAATCCAAGTTTAACATCTGGAAGTTCTTGGTTCACATACTGTTGACACCCAGCTTGGAGAATTTTGAGCATTATTTTGCTACCATGTGAAATGAGTGCAATTGTGCAGTAATTTGAACATTTTTTGGCATTGCCTTTCTTTGGGATTGGAATGAAAACTGACCTTCTAAACTTTTATTATATACCAAAAATAATGTTAGTTTACAGTATTATATTTCTACTTACAGTGACTTATTGTGAAACTTAGAATTTATCACAAAACTGGCACTTAAAAATTGAAAACACAAAGCAAGTGTGCTATTTTATCAGGATTGAAACAATATGTTAATGAGAATGGGAAATGTTTTATTTGTTTTTGGCTATGTCGGGTCTTAGTTGTGGCCCTAGCATGTGGCTTCTCTGGCTGTGGAGCAACAGGCTTGGTCATTCGTGGCATGAGGGATATTAGTTCCCCAACCAGGAGTTGAACCCATGTTTCTTGCATTGGGAGGCAGAGTCTTAACTACCAAACCAACAGGGAAATTACAAAAATATTTTCTATAGAAGTGTGTCCCCCATTTGGTAATCCAAGTCAATGGAAAAACAAGAGACAACTTATGGGCAACTTCACAAAACTCTACCTGGTTCACAAAACTTCTTTCTGATGTCAGTAATACACATGCCAGTACTTCGTAAAATCTGTTCATCTTGACTGTGTTTTATTAATAACTTTCCTGATGTCATGATGATTTCCTTAGACCTTCATTTTCATATTAACTGTTTACCATATAATATTGCTGTTTCTCCACAGTATAGAATTAAGGAATTTTTTACAGACAAAAGTTGTATATGTTTTGAGGGACTAAATATGTAAAGTTTAGGACTTGTGGACACAAGATGGGGAAAGACTGAGTGGGATGAATTGGGTACGTAGCATTGACATATATACATAATCATGTGTAAAATAGATAGCTAGTGGGAAGCTGCTTTATAGCATAAGGAGGTAAACCTGCTGCTCTGTGACAAACTAGAGTGATGGGACTGGCAGGGGGAGGTTTCAGGAGGGAGGGAGTATCTGTAAACATAGAGCTGACTCAACTTGTATAGCAGAAAGTAACACAACATTGTAAAGCAATTATAATCCAGTTTTTAAAAAGGTGTGTTAAGTTTAATTTGGGGCCATGGAAATTTTGGTTTCCCTGGTGGCTCAGATGGTAAAGAATCCACCTGCAATGCAGGAGACACAGGTTCAATCCCAGGGTCAGGAAGGCCCCCTGGAGAGAGGAATGGCAACCCACTCTAATATTCTTGCCTGGAGAATTCCATGGATAGAGGAGCCTGGCTAGCTATGGTCCATGGGATCACAAAGGATCAGACATGACTGAGTAACTAACATGGGAATTTATTTAATCATGTGCTTGCTTTTTTATTGTATAGGTAAGTAGGTCTTGGTGTGCCTCTAACAATCATTATACATACAATATAATTTGCTACATTCATGGGGCTAGAAATTTCAAGAAATAAGTACAACGTGTTGGATGAAATTTGAAAGAATAGAAAATATTTTAAGGAGGAATTTTTGAATTAGCTTTCTTTCTCGTATTGTAAAAT
Source organism: Muntiacus reevesi (assembly GCF_963930625.1). NCBI lineage: Eukaryota > Metazoa > Chordata > Mammalia > Artiodactyla > Cervidae > Muntiacus > Muntiacus reevesi. Next base: position 2,873,747 of record NC_089256.1, on the reverse strand, counting down.
GTTTCCCATGTGCCTGCCTTCAAAACATGAGGGTCAGGACCTCCTGTATGCCTCCTGTGTGATCCTTATCAGTACATGATGGCAGTCAGAGTTATGCTGGAGAAAGCGTTTTAAAATCTGGTTATCCACAGAAAAGGAATCACAGTGTGTGTTCTTTGTATCTGGCTTCTTTCACTCTACATAGTATTTTTGAGATTCATTCATGTGGCTGCCTGTATTAGTTGCTACTTTTTGTGTTTCTGGCTGTAGAAATCAAAACAGTAGCTGTTGCTGGGGTCGGAGGCTTGTCTCTGTTCAGTCGTTCAGTTGTGTCCAACTCTCTATAGCCCCATAGACACCAGGCTTCCCTGTCCTTCACCATCTCCCTGAGTTTGCTCAAACTCAGGTCCATTGAGTCAGTTATGCCATTTAACCATCTCATCCTCTGTCATCCCCTTCTCCGCCTGCCTACTATCTTTCCCAGCATCAAGGTCTTTCCTCATGTGTCTGCTCCTCATATCAGGTGGCCAAAATATTGGAGCTTCAGCTTCAGCATCAGTTTTTCCAATGAATAATCAGATTTGATTTCCTTTAGGATTCACTGGTTTGGCATCCTTGCTGTCCAAGGGACTCTCAAGAGTTTTCTCCAGCACCACAGTTTGAAAGCATCAATTCTTTGGCACTCAGCTCTCACATCCATACGTGACTACTAGAAAAACCATAGCTTTGACTTTATGGAACTTTGTTGGCTAAGTGAGGGGTAAGAGGAGAATCAACTGAAAAGCAAGATGACAGAGTTTTCCATATGGTGGAAATGTTCTGTTTCTTAAACTGTTTACATAGATTGTTTATTGGATTCCATGTAATATTTGTGCATTTGACAATATGTAGGTATATTAATAGGCTTCTCAGTTTGTGATAGTGGTAAAGACCTGCCTACCGGTGCAGGAGACATAAGAGACATGGGTTTTATTCCTGGATTGGAACAATTCCTTGAAGAAGGGCATGGCAGCCCACTCCAGTATTCTTTCTTGGAGAAGCCCATGGACGGAAGAGCCTGGCGGGCTACAGTTCATAGGGTTGCACAGAGTCAGACACAACTGAAATGACTAAGCATGCATGCAATTATATTACTATTTCAATACAACTTAAATTTGATCTAAAGGAATGAGGTGATCATGAGAGAAATGTTTTAAAGAAGTTTTTGAAGATGACGTGTGCTTGTTTTCTCTGTCAATAGAAACATATCTGTTCCAACTAAAATACGCTGGTTTTATTAATACTTCCCCCTGAAGAAGTAAAGTGTACTAATGGTATTTTAAATCAGTAGATGTGGTTCAGAGGGTCTAGATAAGAACATCTTTCATGAAAATTATTTTGATGCTTTATTAACTGACAAATATTTTAATTCATTTGTGAAGTTTTGAACTTGGTGGACATCCAGAGTGATGGGGCTAGAGTGTGTTGAACTCAACAGAAATATCCCAAGGTCCTCCTGGAACTTCCAATCTATCAGAGAGGACCGAGGTGGAAAAAGAAATTACAGGCATGATTAAAGTGAAAGTGTTAGTCTCTCAGTCATGTCGTTTGTAGTTTTGCTACATGGGTTGTAGTTTGCTAGGCTCCACTGTCCATGGAATCCTCAGGCAAGAATATTGGAGTGGGAAGCCATCCCCTTCTCCAGGGTATCCTCCCAACCCTGGGATCAAACCTGGGTCTCCTGCACTGTAGGCAGATTCTTTACCATCTGAGTCACCAGGGAAGCCCATGCTGAGGGTCATGAAAAAGGGAAGCACAAAGTGCTTGGAATTGAGTGACCATGGGAAGCTAATGTAGCCAGGCAAGACTTCAATGAGAAAATGTTTAAACAAAGACCTAAACAGTGAGTGGAATTTCACTAGATGAAAAAGGAGCTGAGGAAAGTCTACTCTGAGGATTTGAGGATCACAAGCAGGAGAGCCAACACAAATTGCTGACCAGTAATGAGTAAAGAGTGTGTGAGAGGAAATGGACTAGAGAAGGAAAATGGAATTGCGGAGAGGAGATCTTACTGTCAGAGGACACAGCACAAAGCTTCAAAGGGTAACATGAAGATTTAGACTTTGACCCTTGATCACAAGCAAGACAATCCAAGTTGATACGGTGCTTTTCTCATCAATTGTTGCTGAGACCATCATATGTCTGTCTATAAGAGAAATCTCGGGACTTCCCTGGTGATCCAGCTGCTCTTCCACTGCAGGAGACATCAGTTTCTATCCCTGTTCTGGGAACCAAGATCCTGCATGCTGCATGGTGAAGTAAACAATAAATAAATAAATGAAAGCTCTATGTGAGATTTTTTTTTTTTTTAAGCAATCTGTGTGGCTTTTTGATGCATTACTTGAAGAAAGGTTTTGTCCCCTGACAGAGTGAAGGTGTTGCGATTGAACATGAGACACAGATTTTATATTTCCCTGGATCATCACAAGGAATGATACAATGCTCAGTAGATACAATTTGACATCACTGATAGTGTCACTAGTCTCTTGTGCAGTTCAGCAATAAAACATGTAGCCCCTCTTAAAGGGAAGTAGCTGATTGTAAAATGTAAGATGATTCCATAATAATGTACAAGGTCACATTTTGTGCCTTGAGATCTTCTGCTTCTCCACTAACTTGTCCCCCAAAATTACCTTCTCTCACTGCCCAGTCCATTGATACATGGCAGGCCCAGAGTTACATCAAAGCCTTCCATCTGCCTTGCAACCTCTAACTCCAAACCAACTTCCCCCATGAAAACATTTTTCATCATTCTGAAATATGAATAAGCTGATATAGCATTTTTAAATACTTTCAGAGACTTGCTTGAAAAACAGACATGTCATCTTGGATTGTGACAGAAACAGGGTAGAACCCACCACATAGTTTTAAAATTACATCAATGGAGTTCTGTTTTAAGGAACTTTAGATGCTAATTCCAGGAAGAGATTTTTGATCAAGTGTGAATTTTCAACCTTATGAATAGTATAACTCTTGCTCTACCCTTTTAAACTACCAACTAAATTTGAAATAACCACATTGCTTTTAATCTATGGTAGGACATGCAAGAAGACTACGAATAGTGACTTTCCCAAAAGGAAAAAGAAAAATTGATGAAGGTTTTCCATAGGAAGTTTCAGGAATTCAAAACTTTATCTTTAATCATTTGCCAACATAAGACTACATGCTCCCAGGGAATTTTCTCGTTCATTCTCATAATGGTTTGTAGTGTTCTATAATTTTTTCCTTAAGATTCAACTTGCAATTGGAACCTCAAAAGAATCCTTTGTCTTCTGCTTAACAGAAAAGTGGAAGTCACCAATTTAAAGGTTTTTGAGCTACCTTCTCTTTCTCCCTATTCCCGTTGCCCCAAAGATGGACCTTCATTCATTGCCATCACTGATCCTCCCAGGAAGGAACCTCCACCTGTGTTCTGGGATGAGTCACTTAAACTCACATACTGCACCCCATCAAAGGCCTTCTCTCCCATACCTGCAACCTCTCTTTGCACTTTCCTAAAGCACTTTTATACACTGCAAATTCCATTATAATAAAATCAAAAGGCCCACATCTTTGATACCATCCACCCAATGTCTGGACCAGAGATTATCAATTTTTTTAAAAAATTATTTTAGGAACATCTTGCACCCTTAAAAATTATTAAATATCTGGAAGGACTGAAAGTTTGTCTCCCCAAAATTAATTTATCTATATACCAAAACCTTAACCACCCATGTGATAGGATTTGGTGATGGTGTCTTTGGTAGGTAATTAGATTTAGATGAAGTCATGAGGATGGAATCTCCATGATAGTATTAGTGTCCTTTTGTTTTTTATTTACTTTAATTTATTTGTTGGCTGCACTGGGTTTTCATTGCTGTACCTGGGCTTTCTCTAGTTGTGGTACACGAGCTTCTCATTGCAGTGGTTTCTCTTGACATGGAGCTTGGGGATTCATTAGTTGTGGCATGCAGATTAGTTGCCTCAAGGCATGTAGGATATTCTGGGACTAGGGATCGAACCCATGTGCCCTGCATTAGCAGGTGGACTCCCAACCATTGGACCACCAAGAAAGTCTGATTGCGTATTTGCATGCTCAGTCATGCCTGACTCTTTTTGACCCTATAGACTGTAGCCCTCCAGGCTCCTCTGTCCATGGGATTCTCCAGGCAAGAATACTGGAGTGAAAGGAAGATTTTAAAATATTTAAATATTATTAAAATATTTCATTTACAAAAATAAAAAGAACACTGGAGTGGGTTGCCATGCCCTCCTCCAGGGGATCTTCCACGATCCAGGGATTGAACCCCTGTCTCCTGTGTCTCCTGCTTTGGCAGGTGGATTCTTCCACCTGGAAGCCCAGGGAAGTCCGATTAATGCCCATTTAAAAAGACCTCTCTTATCCTCTGCCATGTGAAGATAGAGGAAAAAGGTAACCAGTTGCAAATCGGGTAGAGGTGCTTACCAAACATGGATTCTCTTGACACATTGATCTTGGATTAACCCTTCAAAACTAAAGAATAAATATTTATTATATAAGTCCCTCAGTCCAAGATATTTTGTTGTAGCAGCCCAAATTGCCTAAGGCAGCTCCCAAAGACCTTTTGATTCTTTATTCACTGATGTTTACCACATGCAAAATTAAATCAGACTTTTTAATAATATTTATTTGTTCATTTTACAGTACCAGTGAAAAACTTATTATATGTAACACCAATATCATATTTTATGAAAAAAAAACCCTATATTTTCCATAGCAAAAATTTTAGTAGGAAGAATGGTAAGTGTTTTTAATATGTGACTTAATAGAAAACAGCTAGGTTCTCATAACTTTTTCTACATTCAACTTGTAGTAATGTTTTTGCTTTTTGGTTGAATTATATGGAGGATATCTAGTCTCACACAAATCTATAGTCTAAAAAGACATGATTATTGTAATTGACTTTTCATATTCCTCTTTGATGCCACATCAAAATTTGAAAAGTAGGAGTTTCTGAAAAATTAGTTGCAAAGTGAAATCTGAAACCATATCTGTGGCCTTTTGGCACCCATTAAATTAAAATCCACTTGTCTATTTTCACTGTGAGTGGGTCTTTGATCCATACATGATACTATAACATTGTACATTGGAAATTTGAAATACATTGGTCATTTGAGTTATGCAGCTGTTTCCAATATATAGTGGAAAACCCCACAGCATACTCTTTAGATAATGAGTGAAACATTTAGTATTATTATGAAATAGTTTTGGCTATTTGTCATATGTATAGTCTTGTGGTTAAAATGGTAGGATATCATATCAGATTCTTGGATATGACTATCACCCCTGCCACCCTGGGAAAACCTGTACATACATTTATTATGGGAATAATAAAAATAACTTCATCACTAAGACTGCTGTTAATGTTGAAATAGCATAATACATGGAGCATACTGACACTGTAAATAACCAAGGATGATCATTCTTTTCACATTCTTTTAGTTTCTAAATTTCTCCTGTGTTTTCTTTACATTTTATGTATTTATTTATTTTATTTTTGGCTGTGCTGGGTCTTCACTGCTGCCCAGGCTTCTCTCTGGTTGAGATGAGCAGGGGTTACTATTTGTTGAAGTGTACAGGCTTCTCAAAGTGGTAAATTCTCTTGCTGCCAAGTGTGGGCTCTAGGCATGCAGACTTCAGTAGTTGGGACACACGGGTTTAGTTGCTCCACAGGGTGTGGAATCCTGCTGGACCAGGGATCAAACCTGCATCCCCTACACTGGCAGGTGGATTCTCATCCATTGTGTCACCAGGGAAGGCCTTCTGCATTTTCAATTTCTATTCTTGGTCTTTACTTTTACCTCATCTCCTCTTCTGATCTCTGACATTACAGGTATATGTGATCTTAGGTAAAACCTGGAGAAAATTTTTGAAGATGAAAATCTTCAGCTAAATCAAAAATGGAAGACCAAGAGGCAAGAGAATGCATGCTTTTTAGGAAATGAGATTTATAGAACTTGGAAAGTGAAGAAAACAAGTCTTAAACTTCCAAGGATGCAAAAGTTTCACTGAGAAAGGAATGACTTATTAAGGAAAATATATAACATATTCTGAGGCATCTCTAGCTTTTCCTAGGGTGTCCTTGGGTATCTGTGTAATAGGAAGCAGAGTTTCTCATTCAGGCTCCTTGGTTTGATGAATCACTTGGGAAAAGCATTATATCAACCTGAGGAAAATGCTTGTGCTTGGCTCCTGAGCCATAAAAAACAAACAAAAAAACCTGATTTCAGCTCTTTGTCAGAAATCTGACTCAAATTGGGTTCAAGTTTCCTGTTATAGCTGCTATTGCTGTGTAACAGATCACCCTCAAATTTGGCAGGGCACTTTAAAACAGCCATTTCATTAAACTCAAAAACTCTCCTGTCAAGAATTCAGACAGGGCACAGTATAAACAGCTCGACTCTGCTTCTCCATGTCTGGAGCCCAGCTGGAAAGATTTGAAGACTGGGAGGAACCCTACAGAGCTGGAATCAGATAAGGGCTCATTTACCCTCATTGCTGGGCTTAGCACCTATGCATGGTGTTTCCACGGGTCTGAGGCTCTCACAACATGGCAGGCTCAAGGTGGTCAGGCCTGGCACAGGGACTCGGGGCAAAGATTTCAGAAAACAAGTTAGAAGTTGCAATGCCTTTCAGGGCACAGTTTCACAAATCACGCAGCATCACTCCCACCACATTGGATTGGTTGAAACAGTCCATCACAAGACTGCCTGTATTCTAGTGGAGAGGACATAGACCCTACCACTCATCAGGTTTAGTGCAAAAGAACTTTGTGACAATGTTTTAAAACTGCCTGAGTTCCAGACAATGGAAATTATTCTCTGGAGTGTAAGGTAAACAACAGTCGAACCCTGTGAACTTGGACCCGGGGATGAAGAATAAACAAGAGATGCAACAAAAGGCTTCAGGCCCCAGGGAGTAAGATGGAGAGTTGGACAGCTGGGGACCTGGCTGGACTGGGCTGTAGAAGGATTAGGGTTCTCTGGTAGCCGAGCTGGGTTTGAAGAGATCGAACGAGAAAGTTTGGCAAGGAAAATGTAAAAATAAAGTAGAAACAAAATAAAATCCCTCATAATTCAATCACTCAGAAGTGACCAGAGTTTACATTCTGATGTGTTTGTTTTAGCATTGTGTCTGCATGTATGTGAGTGAGAATGTTTATGAGTTTGTATATGTGCTCATACCTATGTGTGTGGGAGCATGCATGTCAACCAAGCTTATATGATATGATATGATCATATCATATCAGTTTTGTGTCTTGTCTTTAACCCAAGAGTCAGTTTACTTCTCACTGGCATCTCTCTCTGAACAAATTTATATTTTAGCTAAATTAGCTAAGTTAATCTTGATAGAGTTCTCTTGTGCCCAAGTTTCTGTTTCTGTGCCCAGAGTCAATAGCCTGCTAAGTTATTATTGTTAAGTGGTTTAGTCACTAAGTCATGACTGACTCTTGCAATCCCATGGACAGAGGAGCCTGGCGGGCTACAGTCCATGGGATTCTCCAGGCAAGAATACTGGAGTGGGTTGCCATTTCTTTCTCCAGGGGATCTTCCCAACCCAGGAATTGAACCCAGGTCTCCTGCATTATAGGAGGATTCTTTACCAACTGAGCTACAAGGGAAGCCCATTAGTTGTTACGTATTTACCAATTTGAATAAGTCTTCCCAACATAGAAATGAACAAAGTCACTAATTATGCCTGTCCATGAACTTTAGGCTCAAATACAAACACTTTACCAGACTCTGCCATCTGTAATTGATGTGCCATTCCTGATACAACCACAAAGAAGACAAGAAAAGTTGCAAACATCACTCCTCCCTTCCAGAAACTATTGACATTGCCCCAGGTTCACTGTTTCACCGCCTAAAAGGTCTCCTTATTTTCCCCTTGTAACAAATGTCCAAAACAATATAGTAAACTCTTATCTCCTCAATCAGTAGTTTCATCTACCAGCAACCCATTGTTCTGAGATGAAAAAGAGTCCAACGAACATCTCCTAAGCTCTTGTGCCTACTTCTGAGACATCTGTTCGATTCCTAATCCCAGTCATCAGAGAGAGTCTAGGCAGAAAGGATTTCTGCAGAGCAAATTGGTAAGGAGAAAATTATCCTGAGACTTGTATCACAGGAGAAAAGCTATAGTCAGAAGTTAAATACAGTAAGCACCCTCTGTATGAATGAGTTTTGTTCCGAGAGTATGTTTGTAAGTCCAATTTGTTTTTAAGTTCAATGAAGTTAGCCTAGGTACCCAACTAACACAATTGGCTATATTGTCATAGTATACTGCAATAGTTTTATAATAAATAAAAAACAAACATGAACAATAAAGAAAACATTTTTATTTCTATAGTATAGTCCCATGAAAAGTATAGTAATACCTCATAACAGCTGGCATACAGGGGCTGACATCGAGTGAACAGGCAAGAAGAGTTATTGATTGGAGGAGGGAGAGGAGATGGAAAATGGTAGGGCTGAAGCATCGTCAGCAATAGGAGTGGAGGGCAAGCTCCAATTTCACTCATGCCTGATGTTGATGACACAGGTTCTGGTTCCTTGCTGGAAAGAGACACATGTTCACATCCTTGAGAGTTCACAACTTGAAGATTCATACATAGAGGACTTACTGTATCTCTTGCCAAAAGGTTTAAAAGAATGTAAGAGCAGAGACTGGTTGAATATGTATAGCTGACTCTTGAGAAACACTGATGTGAACTGCATGGATCCACTCTGTGCTGTATGTACTGTGCTGCGCCTAGTCGCTCGGTCATGTCCGACTCTCTGCAACCTCAAGGACTGCAGCCCTCCAGGCGCCTTTGTCCATGGGGATTCTCCAGGCAAGAATACTGAAGTGGGTTGCCGTGCCCTCCTCCAGGGGATCTTCCCAATCCAGGGATTGAACCCAGGTCTCCTGCATTTTAGTCAGATTCTTTACTGTCTGAGCCACCAGGGAAGCCACTCTACATGAGTTTTTTCTTTTTATTTTCCACTAAATAATGTGCTACAGTACTACACTGTCTGGTTGGTTGAATCTAAAAGATGTGGAACTCAGGCTAAGGAGGGTCCACTGTAAAGTTATACTTGGATTTTCCACTCTGTGCAGGGTTGGTGTCTCAACATTATGCACTGATCAACTGTATACACTTGATCTTAGCCAAAAGGCCGAGAAGCGATTGATCAACTGTATAATGCATTTTTTAACAAAAAAATTTTATATGGCTAATCAATATTTCCAATGAGTAGTGTGTCTCATTCAAAGGAGCCAGCATGGCTATACGATTATTCTAATGATGCTGTGCTAATTCATATCCTTTTAAATTCCTCTTTTGAAATGATCTTCACAGAGGCTAATGTATTATTTTGTCTATGTTCACTGGCATTTATTCAACATTCATTAGTCTCTGCTTCTGTTGGTCACCGTTGTAGGCAGTAAGGTTATAGTGATAAACATGACATATAAAATCCCTGCCTGCTCAGTAATTATAAACAAACAAATATTTTTGATGGTACTAGGTACTGACAATGAGAGGGTGATTTGGGAATATTTTAGATAGGGGGGTTAGAGGGTGTCTTTCTGAGGAAGTAAACTGTGAAGAGAAAGGGAAAATAAACTTAACATCTTGGAAGAATGGCCCAGAGAGGAAACACAGTTTGTTTTAACTTATGGATAAATGGAAAGTTACTGCAAGGTTTTCAGAAGGCAGTTTCTTAATTTGTATAATCTTTAAGAGAAGATTTGAGATAAGTGAGTGAGTGTCATGAGTAGATTTGAGATAAGTGAGTAAATGTCATGAGTGATTCAGTGGAATCATAGAGTTTATGGTACAAACTGAGTTTTGTGGTTTGGGAAGTCATTTTTAAAAGATGATTTTCAAAACCGTGTTAGTGACCAAGGCCACAGAAGTTTCTCCACCCCAGCCTCACTCTCTGTGAGATACATTGTATAAATACAGTGGAAGTAGATGTACACCACTGTTAAAGAGATATATAAACATATAATATTTAATGTGGGCAGACATGCTTGTAAAGAATTTAGTGTAAGGAAGTGAACATATACATTATATGTAACTAGATAATATGGTTACTTTCATTGCTTTTCTTTTCTTTTGGGAAGGGTTTGAAAATGCCCTAGGCTTCCCTGGTGGCTCAGTGGTAAAGAATTCACTTGCTAACTTACCAAGGCAGGAGACACAGGTTCAGTCCCTGGGTGGGGAATATACCCTGAAGAAGGAAATGGCAACTTATTCCAGTATCCTTGCCTGGAAATCCCCAAGAACAGAGGAGCCTAGCTGGCTATAGTCCATTGGGTCGCAAAGTCAGACACAACTTAGAGACTAAACAACAACAAATATGCCCTTCAATTTTATTTTTTTAGTCTTCGTGACAACTGCTACAGTATACTTGCCTCCAGAGCTTATCCAAATGATCACATATTCCAATTTAAAGGAGCCAAATGTAATGCAGTTTCCTTGGACTCTAAAAACAGAAGTGACTCTGGTTCATTAGGGAGACTTAAACTAGCCAATCTATAAACATAGAGCGACATGGCATCCATATGCATTTTTTTCCATTTCATAGACTTTACCACTCAGACTTCGGGGATCTTCCCGTAAGCTTGTGACTCATCCTTGGTTCAGATGACTTAATGCTTCCATCTAACCAAGGGAAGGGAATATGATCATGTAACAAATCCACGATCCCCAGTTAGGATGCCAGGAACCTCTAAAGAAATGAATCTTGTGGCTTGGCACTTGTTATCTTTCCTTTTTTCTTTAAAAAAAATCAGTGCTTACAATTGGCCTACTAACTAGCATTTCTTTCATCCCTTAAGCATATTTCTGGACCAGTTTGCTTTGCTATCTCAAAACAGACTACAAAAGAAAGTGGCTAAGATTCCTTGTATACATACAACAAAGCAAGCCATATTACTGTTTCCTCTTATCTTGTACTTAGTAAAAATGCTGATGCTTGAAATAGTTCAGTCTTCTGCACATAAATCATCTTATTGAAATTCTCATATTAACAATGCTATCAAAACAAGTCAGGAATTGTGGTTTTAATTTTACAGAAGTGGAAATGGAAGAGTACAGGACTTTTATTTCTAGCTGAGGGTCACTTATTAGTAGGTTAGCAAGGTACTCAGAGTGAAATCTGGATCCCCCAAAATCTAGTATATTCTTCTGATACAGCACATGTCTCTACAGAAAACACCTAATACGTACCTTATACAAGCTTCCCCACTCCTAACTGAATATTAGATGCTCTTTGCAATTTAAGCATTCCTGTTTTCTTATTGTGTATTTTTTATCTATACAGGTAATTTGTGTGGTTAATGAAAAATTCTAGATGATGAAATTGACAAGCTGACAGAGACAATAGCATGTCTTTCTCTTCAATAGACCATTGACTGAAGGTGAGTCTGTGACCTTCATTTGAAACTGATGCTGGAAGAAGCATTTAGGAGGTAAATTTACCCAGATTCCTAGTTGAACACTGATAGGCTCTGTCTCCTGTAGCTGATATTTCCACATGAATTTTAAAAGCAGGATAATACCTAAAGAAAGACTTCTAATGGTTCTGCACACACACATGCACACACACACACACACACATACACACACACACACACACACACACACAGGCCAACCCATCAGTGATTTTTCTTGGTTTAGTACCTATTCTGTGTGGTTCAGCAAAAAATAAGCAACATCTCAAAGTAGGTTGATTTAGTTGGCTGGAAGGAGGATAGATTGAGGGTGGGGTGGGAGTGACAGGAGCAGAGTTTGGGAAGTAACAGGCTTATTTATTGAATTGGGTGGAGAATCCAGCATAGAAACTGAGCCAGTTATTATAAAACCTAGGACTTTGGGGTCAGAGGGATGAATGAAGAAGACTTTTCGGTTGTTTTACTGGACATTAGTAATGTGATCTCTCTTTGCTTCCTCCTCAAGAATTCTACCTTCTTAAAGCTCCTTTACATACAAAGGTTTACATTACCATTCTGTGAGCTTTGGAATAGTATCTGCTTTGTTTGTAGGCTTGCCAGATTTCACAAGTGAAAATACAAAAGTCCCAGTTAAATGCAAGTGTCCTATAAACACTGAATAATATTGTGTTTGTGAGTCTCAAATATTGCATGGAATAATCTTTTACTAAAAATTGATATTTGCAATTTGAATTTAACTAAGGAGTATCATGTATTTTATCTAGCAACCCTATTCATTTAGCTAGGACATGGAAACAGTTAAACAAGCAAATTGGAGGGGAGTTTCCTGGAGGCTTGGAGGCAGTAACAGCTGTTGCCAAGCTTGGCTGCACACATAAGAATCACCCAAGGAACTCCAGATTCTGGTGCAGTTGTTCTGAGATTCAGCGGGCACAGGATTTTTTTTTAAAGCATTCCAGGTGACACTGGAACAACAAGGAGCTAATGACTGATGTCCAGTGAGTCTCATCCTGTACTGTACAACACAGAAATCTAAGGGATTTGTTGAAAACATTCATGCCCAGATCCTACCCCGGAGCAATTAAATCACTGTCTAAGGGGACAGCCTCAGCCCATTGCAGTTAAGGAAAACCTCCCAGTAAGTTTCAATGCTCCTTCAGAATTAGGGAGCCAAAAATATGGCATCCTAGAGACAGCCAGCTCTAGGAAACTGTTTATCCTTCATTTTTAAAATTATGTAAAGTTATAATAATGATTTATTATAATAAATCCAAGCAATAAAAGAGCATCTAAAATAAATATGAGGGGCTCTGGTGGTCCCAATACAGGGAGCCCAGGTTCAATCCCTGGTCAGGGAACTAAATCCCACACGCCACAGTTAAGACCTGGCACAGACAAATAAACTAAAAGTAATAATAATAGTAAAAATAAAGATGAACTTTCCCAATTCTAATTCCCAGAGGTAAAAACTATTAAAACCTTGATCTGTTTTCCCAGCCGCAAGGAAGGAGGAAGCAACCAGAGGCAAGTGATATGTGTCTTTCATCTCCTAAAGAAGTGGCCAGACTTCACATGTAATGGACCAGAGCTTTGTCACATCACCACATTAAGAAAATACTAAGGTTATTCAAGCCTTCGCTGTGAATCAGTGAAATCAGAAGGGAAGAAGGTGAGAAGAGATGTGAAGGACAGAACACCCTCTACTCCAGTCTCCCATGCGACGGTGCTGGCACTGAAGAAAGCTCCTGGCCACTCTCTGCCCCCTCATTCACTGGCCTCACGGGGCGGAACGATTTACCCGCTGGTGAGTCTGAACGAAGGAACCGGACATAAGCAGTTGCTTGTTTTTGCCTCTCTTTGGGGAGGCAGCATGTCTGACGGGAGCACACATTTTTAGCTCTTCTAGGAGGTAAGGTTTGTAGGTCAAGTTTCCGCCGGGAGCCTCCTCTTCACCAGCTCTGCCTGGGGCGGGGAGCCGAACTGACTGCAGTGCCTACGTATTCAGTCCTGTCCCACTGTTTGTGACCACATGGTCTGTAGCCTGGCAGGCTCCTCTGTCCACGGGATTTCTCAGGCAAGAATGTTGGAGTGGGTTGCCATTTCCTTCTCCAGGGGATTTTCCTGACCCAGGAATCAAACCTGCGTCTCCTGCATTGGCAGGCGGATTCTTTACCACTGAGCCACCTGGGAAGCCCCAGCTGATTCTACACCACTCTGAACCTGTTGTTGCCAGAGAACCCCACATATCCTTAAAACGGCCTTGTCAGGATAAAAAGAACTTCTGCTTCCCTCCTTTGTCTCCCTCACCGTGAATTTCATTCACAAGATAAATGTTTCAAAACGTCAGCAATGTAAATATAGTTTCTCTTTGAAAGTCATAGAGCTATCAGTGAAGACAAGAGCATAAGCTCTCCCTCATTTCCATGTCCAGGCAAGTCCTGTGGCGGTGTCTCAAACAAGTGCCATGAACATGTTGTAAACAGCAATATACAGAGCCATATGGAGAGAGATATACAAACACAGAAAACACAGAGAAAAATAAAAAATGGTCTAACTAGTAAAAAAAAAAAAAATAATGACAACTTAAGGGGGTAAAATAGTGGCTGAGCATTTCCAGGAATAATCCTCTTTGCTGTCACTCCAACCTCCAGATCCCTGAATGAAATATGCTGACATCCCCAGCCACGTCATCTGTTCCATGTCATCTGCTGGGCCAGCAGACAGATCAGGACACATCTGGGCAAGAGTTGTATTCAATTGCCCATATGTCTGCATTTCCTTTACCCTACTCAGGATAAGGGTGAGATTGTCTTTGCCTAACTGATGTTCCACTTTGAACCCAAAATTGTATTTCATCAAAGCAGGAAAACTTTTCAAATAATGGATAGACTTTTACCAAAAAAAAGACATATTTTAATAAGGAAATTAAACTCAGATCTGAGTGGTGACTATAGAAGATATCATAGTATCAGTGGATAAATGAATAAATAAGTAAACCTCTATGTTACTCATGACATAAACATTTTAAATGTTTTTAAAAGTTGTTGGTTTTGTAACATTGTAATTTAGTTTCTCCTTTGTAGTTAGATGACCTGTATGAAATTAGTATGGTGCAATGAAGTGCTGTAGACTCAGTAAGCCTGTGCTTAAAAATGATTTAGAACATTAGAAAATCTTTAAGCTGGGTTTTGGTTTTTTATTGCTTAAGAGTACAGTGCTATGAAAAACATTGCATTAAAATGTTTTCAATCACTGCTAAATTTCTGGTGTGGTAGAAGGAAATTGGAGTAAAGAATGGAGATCCGGGAACTCCCTAGGGATTCTGTGATTAGAATCCAGTGTTTTCATTGCTGTGACCCTGGGATCAATCCCTAGTTGGGAAACTAAGATTTCACAAGCCTTGTGGTACAGCAAAAAAGTGAGAGAGACAGGGAAAGAATGGAGATAGTTTTTACTTCTGGTTTTAGAATTAATGCAAATTGCTGGTGTAACTTTGACTACATGACCGTGGCTTTTCTCAATTTCTTTGCTTATATATTAGAATATACGGCAGATAGTCCTTAATGCTCTTCTAACTCTAAAGTCCTCAGATTCTAAAAGTTACAGATTAGTACCGATATATTATCGGATGAAAAAATGAGCAGAGTTTACTAAAGAAATCCATGAGCTGGTGCTGCCCCCTATAGTGGACTGAAAAAGGTGTGCTGTAAAACTAGATAAATACGTTTTATTATTCTAACTGCATTTCTCTGGCACCCTCTATGTATTGACTGCTGCAAAACCAAGGTTTTCTTTCTTTCTTTTTTTTTTTTTGTAAACTATTTTCTAACTCTGTTTTATGTTATAAGAAAAATTAAAACTTAAATCATATTTAATGCTTGTTAGCTAAGACAATTTGAGCAACATGTTTTCTTAAAACTGTTCAAGGAAAAAAGAATGTTCTTGCTGCTGCTGCTGCTAAGCCACTTCAGTCGTGTCCGACTCTGTGCGACCCCTTAGATGGCAGCCCACCAGGCTCCCCCGTCCCGGGGATTCTCCAGGCAAGAACAATGGAGTGGGTTGCCATTCCTTCTCCAATGCATGAAAGTGAAAAGTGAAAGTGAAATCGCTCAGTCATGTCTGACTCTCAGGAACTCCATGGACTGCAGCCTACCAGGCTCCTCCATCCATGGGATTTTCCAGGTAAGAGTACTGGAGTGGGTTACCATTGCCTTCTCCAAATGTTCTTGAAATCTCCCCAAGTAAATTTATCTGAGCCTGAATTACAGAAGAACTGGCACCATTTTATTATTTTTGCATTTAAATATCATACTTTTATTGTACCTGGTTTTTAAAACATTTTAATTGAAATAGTTGACTCACAATTTCTGTGTTAGTTTCAGGTGTACAGCAAAGTGATTCAGTTACATATATTTATATAAATATATGTGTATATATAATCTATCTAACCATATAAATACTTTTTAGTTTTTTTTTCCCATTAGAGCCGGCACCATTTTAAATGAATCATTCATTACCTAATCAAAGTATCAGGAACACTAAACAAATTTAGTGCTGCTGGAGAGGCAGTGGGGTGTTAGGACTCTCTCCAGGGAAATAGGTGATAGTGGATTTCATACTCCCCCTCTACCCTGACAGCACAGCAGGGCATATGTGAATGTGACACCCTCTTGCTGCCTCACTAAAGCTGGTGTGGTTGAGAAGCTGAAGTGCCGCTGCTCCCTGGCTTGGACCAGTGGTCCCATGAGCCTGGGTCGTCACATCATTCTCCCACTCTTTTGCTAAAGCCTGCGGTCACACACACAAAAGCCTCTCTCTTGCTTCATGACTGAAGCTGGCAGGCAGGCACAATCAAGGTGTTTTTTCCACTGCCTTGCTGGCAGTGTGATGTTACTCTGAAAGTAAAGCAACTGAACAAAAATAAAAATAGTGGTACTACATCAGAGCTTCTGCATAGCAAAGGAAACCATCAACAAGATGAAGGGACAGCCTACTGAATGCGAGAAAATCTTTGGAAAGCATGTATCTAAGATACAAAAAGAATTCATAAAACTCAATAGCAAAAAGCCAGACTATGGACAGAGAATATGAATAGATATTTTTCCAAAGAAGATATGCAGATAGTCAACAGGCACATGAAAAAATATTCAGCATCACTAATCATCAGGAAATGTGAATCAAAACCACAATGAGACATCACCTCACATCTGTCAGAATGGTGATCAATAAAAAGACAAAAAATAACAGTGTTGGAGAGGACATGGAAGAAAGGGATCCCTTGCGTACAGTTGATGGGAATGTAAATTGGTGCAGTCCCTATGGAAAATATTGTGGAAGTTCCTCAGAAAAGTAAAAATAGAACTAACATACAACCCAGCAATTCTACTTCTTGGTATTTACCCAATAAAAACAAAAACATTAATTCAAAAAAGGCACATGCGCCCCCATGCTCATTGCAGCATTGTTTTCAATAAATAGTCAAGACCAATGGAAACAACCTAAGCATCTCTATCTTCATATAGGTATATATCTCTATCTACATATCCACACATACACAATGGAATACTACTCAGCCATAAACAGAATGAAATCTTGGCATTTATGAAAATATGGATGGACCTTAGATAATTATGCTACAGAAATTAGTCAGACAGAGAAAGATAACTACTGAATGATTTCCTTTATATGTGGAATCTAAAAAACAAATCACATTGCTGACAAAAGTCTGTCTAGTCAAAGCTATGGTTTTTCCAGAAGTCATGTATGGATGTGAGAGTTGGACCATAAAGAAGGCTGAGCACCGAAGAACTGATGTTTTTGAGTTGTGGTTCTGGAGACTTGAGAGTCCCTTGGAATGCAAGGAGGTCAAACGAGTCAATCCTAAAGGAAATCAGTCCTGAATATTCATTGAAAGGACTGATGCTGAAGCTGAAGCTCCAGTACTTCAGCCACCTGATGCAAAGAACTGACTAAATGGAAAAGACCCTGATGCTGGTAAATATTGAAGGCAAAAGGAGATGGGAGTGGCATAGGATGTGATGGTTAGATAGCATCACCAACTCAATGGACATGAATTTGAGTGAACTCTGGGAGATAGTGAAGGACAGGGGAGACAGGTGTGCTGCAGTCCACGGGGTTGCAAAGAGTCGGACACAACTTAGGACTGAAAAACAAAAAACAAAACAAAAATCATAGGTACGGAGAACAGAATTGTGGTTTCCAGAGGGGAGAGGAAAGTAGTGGGCAAAATAGGTGAGGGGTGTCAAGATGCACAAACTTCCACTTATGAAATAAATAAGTAATGGGCATATAATGTGCAGCACGGTAACTACAGTCTGTAACACTCTACTGCAGGGCATCCCTGAAAGTTGCCGAGGGAATAAATCTTAAAAGTTAATTTTGTATGATGACAGATAGAAACTACAAGCATACCTCATTTTACTTCATTATGCTTTGCAGATACTACTTTTTTTTTTTAATTGCAGGTTTATGGCAACTTTGTATAGATGGGGAAACAGTGGAAACAGTGGCAGACTTTATTTTTTGAGGCTCCAAAATCACTGCAGATGGTGATTGCAGCCATAAAATTAAAAGATGCTTACTCCTTGCAGGGAAAGTTATGACTAACCTAGACAGCATATTAAAAAGCAGAGACAATACTTTGCCAACAAAATTCCATCTAGTCAAGGCTATGGTTTTTCCAGTGGTCATGTATGGATGTGAGAGTTGGACTGTGAAGAAAGCTGAGCACCAAAAAATTGATGATTTTGAACTGTGGTTTTGGAGAAGACTCTTAAGAGTCGCTTGGACTGCAAGGAGATCCAACCAGTCCATCCTAAAGGAGATCAGTCCTGGGTGTTCATTGTTAGGACTGATTTTGAAGCTGAAACTCCAATACTTTGACCACCTGATGTGAAGAGCTGACTCAATGGAAAAGACCCTGATGCTGGGGAAGATTGAGGGCAGGAGGAGAAGGGGAGGACAGAGGATGAGATGGTTGGATGGCATCA
This sequence comes from Muntiacus reevesi, assembly GCF_963930625.1. NCBI lineage: Eukaryota > Metazoa > Chordata > Mammalia > Artiodactyla > Cervidae > Muntiacus > Muntiacus reevesi. The sequence continues at coordinate 2,855,258 of NC_089256.1, read as the reverse complement.
CCGACTCAATGGACATGGGTTTGGGTGGACTCCGGGAGTTGGTGATGGACAGGGAGGCCTGGCATGCTGCGGTTCATGGGGTCCCAAAGAGTCAGACACAACAGTGACTGAATAGAACTGATAACAAATACTGGACTTCCCTGGTGGTTCAGTGGTAAAGAATCTGCCTGCCAACACAGAAGATGTTGGTTCAATCCCTGGGTCAGAAAGATGCTCTAGAGAAGGAAATGGCAACCCTCTCTAGTATTCTTGCTTGGGAAATTCCATGCACAGAGGGGTCTGGCAGGCCCCATGGAGAAAAGACTTGGACACAACTTAGTGACTAAAGAACAACACCATAACAATTGCAAAATATATCCACTGACTTTATTGTCATTCAACAGGCAGAGATGAACGTCTACTGAATGGGTTCCTACCAGGTGCTATTACGTGTAATCATGTAGTACACTATGTTGCCTCACTCTGACTACATTTGGAATGTGTTATTTTGTTTTCCTCTCTTCTGGGTTTGTTTTACAATTTAGGAGACCTCGAGGCTAATGAGAAATGCACTGTGATGGTCAACCAACTTAAGGTAATAGATCCATTTTAAATAGTAGATATTTCTAGCCAAAAATCTGAACTTGGTGTTCATTTATTAAATCCAGGCCTATAGCTTTCCCAAACTTTCATCTTTCAATATAAATTACATTAAACCTTGCATACTGGGAGGAGAAAGGTCTGAAAAGTAGCCAGCAGTCCCATCAGAGGCAGGATGCCATTCCCTGGAATCACTGCTTACTCTATACTTGAGCTTAATTTAGCATCTAGTTGGTTGGAAAATTCAACTAGTAAATTAGTCCAGTAGCCATATTTTTGGTAACATTTCTGGGAAATCTGTAATGAAGGAAAAAATGTCTTAAATGACAGTTACAATTTCTAGCAGATTGTCTACATGATATACTGGCATTGAAATCATAACGTAAAATTTAAATGTGTCTTAAATAAGCAGAATTGAAATAAGTACTCATAAATAGCTTGGTTATATCTAGAAAGCTAGTTACTCCTATGAAGTCTGAAGCCTTATCTGAGTATTATTCAACTCAAATGTGGATGAGATGCAAGGTATGATCCAACCTGAGGCAAACTGCTCTCCAGCTGTTAACCTGTGAAATCAAACAACGTATGCTTCCAAAATACAATGGTAGGGCAGGCATAGGATAAATATTTCCAATCCCAAATGGTAGAACAGAGAATAATAAAGGAGGACAGGTCCCAAGTACATCCAAGATAGAAGAGCACAAACAACATTAAACCTTAAGGCTCAGGAATAATCTCCTTTGACTCAATGCTCTGTCTTCTAGACCCATTGGGATGGCAGTATCACCCCTGTGCTCCACAGGAAGGCCTGTAGTCACTCCCTGCCTGGGTTCCATGGTTCTCTGGGTCTGGGGTCCTTGGTCCATGACTCTTCCAGATGGCCCCATCCTCTGAAATCTAGGTGGAGGCAGCCATGCCTCTCTCTCCCCCTCTGCCAGGCTTGTGCCAGTGAAGACAGGTCAAATGGTCATCACCAAAGTTTGCTGTCTGTGCTCTCTGGAAGGGAAACCCCTGAGACTTGTGCTGCACTGCGGGCTAGTGAGCTGGCCAAAAAGTTCTTTGATTTTCCATGGTATAAGAAAACTCAAACGAACTTTTTGGCCAACCCAACACCAGAGCGTGTCTTCGGTGTCGGGGTGTGGCACCAGACTACAGAGACCAGAGCCCTACCTGTAGGCAGCACCCAATAGCTGGTACCAAGGTCCCAAAGGCGCTGGTGGGTCCTTCTTTGAACCACTCTGCTCCCCAGGCCCTTGCACTCAAGGACTGTGATGGGAGTGGCAGCTCAGTTCTGGGAGTGGCAGCTTGGTTCTCTCTGAATTCCTTTGGGGGATCATTCTTCATTGTCTTGGAGAGTAGTACCTGGCTTCCAATCAGATCCATACTAACCTCCTTCTCAGTCACTTGGCCCCACCCTCAGTGGTCTCATTTTTTGCAAGATGGATAGGCTGAGGATTTTCCTAATCTTAAATTCTGCTTCCTTGTGGCTTAACAATCTCATCTTTAAGTCCAGTCTCTCAGTTTGAATTTTACTGTCAGCAGTCAGGAAGAGCCAAGTTGCAGTTCAACATTTTGCTTAGAAATTGTTTCAGCTCGGTATTCTGTTTCACCACTTGCAAGTTCTACCTTTCACCAAAGACTAAACAGAAACACAATTCACCAAAGTTTTGTTTGTTTGTTTGCTACTTTACAATAAGGATTGAATCTCTTACAGTTTTCAATAATCAGTTCCTCATTTCCATCTCGGTCTTTATTGTCCATATTTCTACCAACATCCTATTCATGGTTAGATAGGTATTCTCTAAGAAGATTAAGGTGTTTTCTACAGTGTTCCTCTTTCTGAGCTCTCATCAGAATCGTCTTTAAAATTCTGTTCATGGCAACCTATGTTTTTTTCACTATGCACTTCAAAATTCTAGCCTCTATTCCTCACTCAGTACCACATTTTTACATATTTATTATGCACCACTGTCACTTCTCAGTACCAATTTTTTTCTTAGTCTGTTTGGGCTGCTATTACATAAATGCTGTAGACTGAGTGGCTTAAACAATGCATTGATTTCTGATGGCTTTGAAGGGTGGGATGTTCAAGATCAAGGTTGGCAGATTATAAGGGCACTAATCCCATTCATGAGGGCTTCACCTGCATGACCTTTCACCTCCTGAAGCCTCCACTCCAAACACCATCACACTTGGATAACCCATAAATTTTGTTGAGGGAGGATACAAACAGTCTACTGCAAAGACTCAATCACAAGTCAAAAATAAAACAGTATTTCACTATAAACCATATTATATTTATTTAGAAGCCAAAAACAATATGATGAAACATGAAAACACACACATTTCAGAAAACAGCTTGTTGTGTTCATCAGTCTGATCAATGTTGCACAATGAAATATTGTGTATTTTTATATATTTCTTATTTTTATATAAGAAATATAAAAGTTATAATATAAACTGTAGTATAAAAACATAAGAAACAATATTATTTTAAAGAAGGAAACTGTAAGAGACGTGTTACTACTGCAAAAACTTTAAATAGAAATTTTAAATGCCATGCTAAAACTAATTTTTTCCTAGTATTATGCATCAGGCCTTAGAGTGTAGGGATGTAGCAAATAAAAATGAAAAGTTTATATAGTAAACTTTCTGAATACTATTGTCTCACTTGTTATATCAAATGTCATACATCATTATAAGAAATAATATATCCATCTATTTAAGACTGCAAGTACCTTTCCAAATAAAATTATTATCTTAGAAAGCAACAGATTTCACTTTTTTTTTTTTAGAAAGCTAACAGTAGCATATAAAAATGAACATTGCAAGAAACTGGGTAAAACAACATTTATCATGAAAACATGAATATAATTTAAAAATGAGGCATCTTTCTTTCACTTCAATACAAACTTCAATAGGAAATTCAATGGGCAAAGGCTTTCATCTCATACTTAAGCACATTCAGTCTTGCTTCTTTTAATAAGCAGCAGCAGAACACATTCCATTCTATATACTTGTTGTGTTGAAAGAACACAGTTCATGTCCAAATAGGAAACTAAAGTGCAGTAGAGGCAAGCTGATTTATCAGAGTGTTCACTAAGTGTGCTTTTAGCTAATACAAATAAGTATAATTTTTGCATTTACTATGTTAGTCTAAATAACCTTTACTGATAAGCTATAGATCCCAGAGAAGTAGCATATTTGCTCTTTTATCATTTTCTTTTCCTAGATACAGATTTATATATCATTTAAATAAAAAACAGCAAAGTAATATTACACAGTATCTGCTTTTGCAGTTTTTGCATTTACAAAATGCTACACAGAATGTCACATTTCAAAATTTAAAAGTGAAACTCCAACTCTTGCAATTTGAACAGCCTGGTTTGAATCAGGGATCTTCTTTTAAGAGAAAAAAAAAATCATCTCTTCTGTGTCATATCAAATGAGATACAAAGGTTTAACAGGCAGTCCTAGAGATTTGATCAAACCTATTTTATATGTAAGTCATCTATAGCCAAGAGAGGTTAAATGTTTCAAATGAAAGCTTCTCATAAGGGCACTGATGTCTCTAAATTGCTCAGAGATCCAGATTGGTCATGGCCCTGGTCACCTCTTTTCCTGACTACCTGACCCTATCTTCATAGGGAGACAGCTCCTGATTATGTATGCTAGTAAATGAAGCATGGGAAATATAACTTTATGATATAAAAAAAATGTTTTATTTTGTAATAAAATAAAAATTTCCAGGGAAATTTTCATAAGTTTGCAAAACAAATTTCTGATACATTTGCACAAGTAAAATTTTTCTTGTGCAATAAAACATAATATTTCTATCTGCCTTCCTTTTTGTTATTAAAAATGAAGTGTATCATTCTTTTCACCAGGAATCAAACTTGTCTTCAGCAACTGGACATGATGGAGAGGAAAGGGTTAGAGATAGTCTATATGACTCTATCTCAACAAAGATTGCTCTTAAAAGACTATCATTTTACTATCAATTAGTGTAAGAGCTTTGGGATTCATTTTCTCTTATCTCATGTTTAAAGTGTTTGAAAGTTCGCCATATATATATATATATTCACTTGGTTAATGAGTCATAGTTTTTTCATGGCAAACTCCATGTCTACCAAGTAGAGAGATAAGCAACTGAAACACGTTTAGATGTGTTCTTCAACTTACACACTCAGCCTACCTGTCAATGCTAACATTCAACAACATTAATCTTCAAGAGCAGATAAATATATTTGTGAATAGTTGAGGGCTGACTATGAGCCCAGGCAACTTTTCTAAATTTTTCTTTAATTAATCACCATTGCTGATGTGTGGTTCCATCAATCATGATGAATGTTTGAACGTTGTGGTGGAGAGCTTTCAAAATACATGAAGTCCTGAAATTAGAAAAATAATTATATGTGTAATAAATATCAAATTAGATAGATACATAATTATATAAATAAAACAGTGCATAAGTAATTAAGTGCAATGCATAAAATGTTACTCTTTATAACTTAACAGGTAATCTTCTCATTCCAGGTAAGAAAAAATCATGAAATCTTTAGTGAAATCTTCATGAAGAGAACCTAATAAGAAGAACAGCAATTGCAAATTTGAAACTGTGGAAAGTAAATAAACTTTCCACTTGGGGTACCAATTAACTAAATTTTCATTGTTGAAATGAGGAAAAATTTGATAATCTATATTAAACATGTTTTTTTTCCATTTATTTTTATTAGTTGGAGACTAATTACTTTACAATATTGTAGTGGTTTTTGCCATACATTGATATGACTCAGCCATGGATTTACATGTATTCCCCATCCTGATCCCCCCACCCCCCGCCTCTCCACCCAGTCCCTCTGGGTCTTCCCAGTGCACCAGCCCTGAGCACTTGTCTCATGGATCCAACCTAGGCTGGTGATCTTTTTCACCCTAAATAACACACATGTTTTGATGCTGTTCTCTCAAAACATCCCACCCTCGCCTTCTCCCACAGAGTGCAAAAGTCTGTTCTGTACATCTGTGTCTCTTTTTCTGTTTTGCATACAGGGTTATCGTTACCATCTTTCTAAATTCCATATATATGCGTTAGTATACTGTATTGGTCTTTATCTTTCTGGCTTACTTCACTCTGTATAATGGGCTCCAGTTTCATCCATCTCATTAGAACTGATTCAAGTGAATTCTTTTTAACGGCTGAGTAATATTCCATTGTGTATATGTACCACAGCTTCCTTATCCATTCATCTGCTGATGGGCATCTAGGTTGCTTCCATGTCCTGGCTATTGTAAACAGTTCTGCGATAAACATTGAGGTGCACGTGTCTCATTCAGATCTGGTTTCCTTGGTGTGTATGCCCAGAAGTGGGATTGCTGGGTCATATGGCAGTTCTATTTCCAGTTTTTTAAGAAATCTCCACACTGTTCTCCATAGCGGCTGTACTAGTTTGCATTCCCACCAACAATGTAAGAGGGTTCTCTTTTCTCCACACCCTCTCCAGCATTTATTGCTTGTAGACTTTTGGATAGCAGCCATCCTGACTGGCGTGTAATGGTACCTCATGGTGGTTTTGATTTGCATTTCTCTGATAATGAGTGATGTATAGATCAATGGAACAGAATAGAAAGCCCAGAGATAAATCCACAAACCTACGGACACCTTATCTTCGACAAAGGAGGCAAGAATATACAATGGAAAAAAGATAACCTCTTTAACAAGTGGTGCTGGGAAAACTGGTCAACCACTTGTAAAAGAATGAAACTAGAACACTTTCTAACACCATACACAAAAATAAACTCAAAATGGATTAAAGATCTAAATGTAAGACCAGAAACTATAAAACTCCTAGAGGAGAACATAGGAAAAACACTCTCTGACATAAATCACAGCAGGATCCTCTATGACCCACCTCCCAGAATATTGGAAATAAAAGCAAAAATAAACAAATGGGACCTAATTAAACTTAAAAGCTTTTGCACAACAAAGGAAACTATAAGCAAGGTGAAAAGACAGCCCTCAGAATGGGAGAAAATAATAGCAAATGAAGCAACAGACAAAGGATTAATCTCAAAAATATACAAGCAACTCCTGCAGCTCAATTCCAAAAAAATAAATTACCCAATCAAAAAATGGGCCAAAAAACTAAACAGACATTTCTCCAAAGAAGACACACAGATGGCTAACAAACACATGAAAAGATGTTCAACATCACTCATTATCAGAGAAATGCAAATTAAACATGTTTTAAAAAGGATTAAACAAGTTAAATATATCAATTGCAATATGTTAAATAGATATTTTAAGGTAAATGCTACCAATTTTATTTCTATGCTTTACTTAATAATATTAGCCATTAATCAGATAGAAATACAGCAAAGGAATTGTACCTAATAAATATAGGATGGCACAACACCAAGGAGTATATTGACAAAGAGGTAATAGGTGAAGACAAAGAACATAAGCTTTAGACTTATTTCACTAAGAAATCAAAAGACAGGCATCTTTAAGTAGTGAGAATAATAAGTAACATGTAGTGATGATAATCACATTGAGTGGATGCTTAGTATCTTTCAAGCATGGTCCTGGCTCCTTTACTAATATAATAGCTAATATTTATAACCCTGCAATATATACATATATATGTGTGTGTGTGTGTGTGTGTGTGTGTGTATACACATACATATTCCATTTCCATTTTACAAATGAGGAAACTGAGGCTTGCAAGTGTTAAACACTTTGCAAGACATATAACTCACAAAGAGTCGGACACGACTTAGCGACTGAACAAGATATAATCAGTAAGTGGCAGAGTCAGTTTCAAACCTTATTGCCTTTCGTCATAAAGAATAATTCTCTCAGAATAACTCAACAGCAAAAGACTTACAATGAGGAAGCAAGCTCCAAAAATCATGGCTTTCATGGTCACATCCAGGTCTAATGGGAAGTGAATTTCAAAGTGGTCAGCATCGCTCATTGCTGATAACACACCATTCCACTTCCGAGTGATACTGCCAATAATGGAAACACCATCCAGGGACAGGATCTAGAAAGACAAGAATATGACTTCAGGATGATTAAAAGGTGTTAAAACATATGCTTTATTCTCCTGTTTATAAGCAGTTCACCCTGAGGTCGCTTTCACTACTTTTCAGTACAAGCATAGGGCAGGAAATGAATATAGTAACAATAAAATTTCAAATAGGGAATTATGGCCAGGAAGAGTTAAGTGCCCTGGAACTGGTTAACAACCGAGCAGGGGAATATCTTACAATTCTTAGGCCTCATGTTCTTTCTTCATCCTCCACTGAGTTATTAGGAAAGCCTTTCAGTGGAGGTATGATTTAAACTGATTTTGAAATTCTTTCCCTAAAGTAAAGGGTGGGAATTACAGATTGGGAGGGAGTCTCTCCACTGGAGGGAAACAAGCTAACAAAAGTAAGATGGTCTGTACTTCACAAAATCCATGTAATCATTCAGACTTCTATGGGTCCTGGGCTCCTCTTCTTTTTCTTTTTTCTAGTATTTATTTATTTGGGACTTCCCTGGTGGCTCAGATGGCAAAGAATCTCCCCACCTTGCAGGAGACCCAGGTTTGATCCCTGGGTAAGGAAGAGCCCCTGGAGGAGGGAATGGCAATTCACTCCAGCATTCTTGCTTACAGAATTCCTTGAACAGAAGATCCTGGCGGGCCACAATCCAAGGTGTTCTGCTTTATTGCACTTTATAGAATCCATGTAATCACTCAGGCTTCTGTGGGCGCTGTGTTCTTTCAAATATTTATTTACTTGTTTAGCTGCATCGGGTCTTAGCTGTGGCATACGGGACCTTTTGTTGCGGCGCACGGACTCTAGTTGTAGCCCACGGGCTCAGCAGTTGTGGAGCAAGGGCTTAGTTGCTCTGTAGTATGTGGGATCTTAGTTCCCCGACCAGGGATCAAACTCTAATCCCCTGCATGGCAAGGCAGATTCTTAACCACTGGACCACCAGGAAAGTCCTAGTCCTGTCTCAGAATCTCAAAGGGCTTCAGCTTCTAAAAGGGAGATTCTGGCACCTGTCACAAGGAAAATACACAAATATCGCTTTTTGTTAATTCAGTTCAGTTCAGTCGCTCAGTCGTGTCCAACTCTTTGCAACCCCATGAATCGCATCACGCCAGGCCTCCTTGTCCATCACAAACTCCCGGAGTTTACTCAAACTCATGACCATCAGTGATGCCATCCAGCCATCTCATCCTCTGTCGTCCCCTTCTCCTCCTGCCCCAAGTCCCTCCCAGTAGCAGGGTCTTTTCCAATGAGTCAACTCTTCACATCAGGTGGCCAAAGTACTGGATTTTCAGCTTCAACATCAGTCCTTCCAATGAACACCCAGGACTTATCTCCTTCAGGATGGACTGGTTGGATCTCCTTGCAGTCCAAGGGACTCTCTAGAGTCTTCTCCAACACCATAGTTCAAAAGCATCAATTTTTCAGTGCTCAGCTTTCTTCACAGTCCAACTCTCACATTCATACATGACCACTGGAGAAACCATAGCCTTGACCAGATGGACCTTTGCTGGCAAAGGAATGTCTCTGCTTTTTAATATGCTATCTAGGGTGGTCATAATTTTCCTTGCAAGGAGTAAGCGTCTTTTAATTTCATGGCTACAGTCACCATCTGCAGTGATTTTGGAGCCCCAAAAAATAAAGTCTGACACTGTTTCCACTGTCTCCCCATCTATTTCCCATGAGGTGATGGGACCAGATGCCATGATCTTAGTTTTCTGAAAAAGCCAACTTTTTCACTCTCCTCTTTCACTTTCATCAAGAGACTTTTTAGTTCCTCTTCACTTTCTGCCAGAAGGGTGGTGTCATCTGCATATCTGAGGTTATTGATATTTCTCCCAGCAATCTTGATTCCAGCTTGTGCTTCTTCCAGCCCAGCATTTCTCATGATGTACTCTGCATATATGTTAAATAAGCAGGGTGACAATATACAGCCTTGATGTACTCCTTTTCCTACTTGGAACCAGTCTGTTGTTCCATGTCCAGTTCTAACTGTTGCTTCCTGACCTGCATACAGGTATCTCAAGAGGCAGGTCAGGTGGTCTGGTATTCCCATCTCTTTCAGAATTTTCCACAGTTTATTGTGATCCACACAGTCGAAGGCTTTGGTGTAGTCAATAAAGCAGAAATAGATGTTTTTCTGGAGCTCTCTTGCTTTTTCGATGATTCAGCGGATATTGGCAATTTGATCTCTGGTTCCTCTGCCTTTTCTAAAACCAGCTTGAACATCTGAAAGTTCTCAGTTCACATATTGCTAAAGCCTGGATTGGAGAATTTTGAGCAATTTTGGTAATTAGAATGATCCAAACATCCTGCCCTCAAAATCTGGCTTATCTTCATTTTCTACCTATCTACAATGGTCTTTTAATAAATAAGTAATGGCTGACAATACACTTATGTAAAACAAGAACTAAGGAAAGTTTATTGGGTGTCATAGAAAATATATGAATGAGCAATTTTAGATTATGAGTCTTGTTGAATTCCAAAGCATTAGGAAGAATGCTTTAAAGAGCCCAGGAATCTCCTTTGTCAGAACAGGAATCTCCTTTGTCAGAACTGTAGGGTACTAAGATATCATTCGACTCCCTTAGGGCTCAGCTGGTAAAGAATCTACCTGCAATGCAGGAGACTTGGGTTCAATTTCTGGCTTGGGAAGATCCCCTGGAGAAGGGAAAGGCTACCCACTCCAATACTCTGGCCTGGAGAATTCCAAGTTATGAGCACTGTATTCAGGATGGAGCAGGCTTCTATCTTCCACAACCTCAGGGATGCTCTATTTGTTCTGTGATATGTGGGGCCTCTTCATTACTCAGGACCTATATTCTGATTGGAAATCCTTGGTAAAATGGTTAGTGAAAAACATCCAAGAATAAAATGAATGCATTAGGTCAGCCTATTTACTCTCAGGTTTAATATTTTAAATGGTTTCTTCTTATTTTCATCCAATACGGAAATCATAAAAAATACTTGTGGAAAGCATTAAGCAATCCCCTAAAAATAATTTGAAAACTTCTTGATGTCAACCTGTTAGTTAACTCTTTCCTCACATTATTCATTCACACACATAAAAAAATCATCTAAAGCCAGATCATTCTGGGGCCTGTTAGTACTTTGGGAAAAAAAAAATTGTAGAAACATGTTTATATTTGTTTACCTCAAAAACAGAATCTGAACCACAGCCATAGGTGGAACATGGCCCAAGTACTCCCATCATATCTTCTTTCTTCTCATTTTGGAGGCTGTACACTGCCCTGCACAGGTTCCAGTGTTCGGCTACAAAGCCAATGGTGATGCCAGGAGGACACTGCACCTCCAGCTGCCAAATGAAGCAGGGACAGAGGTGGGTGAAGATGCCATACTTATACACCCACACACACACACACACACACACACACACACACACACACACACTAGATGTGTTCTTAATTTTCTCCAGAACTAGGGAAACTGTCATTGGTGTGGAGTATTCCATTTTCCCTGGGCTATATCTTAGGGTAGTATGTCAGAGAACAGCCTTGAGAGATGAGGCCATGTTCCCTTCAGGACAAAATTACTGCTAGTTATAAAATGGTCAGTTCTCTAGGCTGTGTGTCCCTCAGCTGTATATGGAGCATCTACGTGGGATCCTCTGAGTCATCTCTGTAGAATGTGGGGAGGAGGCAACCTATGCACATGTGCTGGAGGTCATGCTGCTTGGTGACGGTGGCTTGGTTGCTAGGTCCTATGCGACTCTCTGCAACCCTATGCACAATAGCCTGCCAGACTCCTCTGGCTGTGGGGTTTTCCAGACAAAAATACTGGGTTGGGTTGCTGATCCTTCCTGGGGATCTTCCCAACCCAGGGATCAACCATGCATTTCCTGCATTGGCAGGTGGATTCTTTGCCATCTGAGGCACCAGAGAAGTCCCTCATGCTCTTACTGGGCTGTAATAAAGTTCTTTGTCCCTGACCTAGGGGTCCATGTCTTGTGGCGCAATCCACAAAAAAGTAACATGCTAGCTTCTCAGATTGACAACTCAGACATGACAATTATAATAGAAAACTTAAGGGAAAGAGGCATTCTGAAAATTAAATGCTGTGAAGACAACAGAATGTGCATACAAGTATCAGATGAGGTGGAGATTCATCTCAAATATTACAGTTGTTACAAAGACAATAGTGACAGAGGAGTAAGCTATCTGACAATTGCTAATATTCACTGAGCACTACACTATTTGCCAGGCACTGTGCTAACATAGGACTTCCCCGTGGCTCAGCGGTAAAGACTCCACCTGCAATGCATGAGCTGCAGAAGACACAGGTTCAATCCCTGGGTCAAGAATATCCCCCTGAGGAGAGCATGGTAACCCACTCCAGTATTCTTGCCTGGAGAATCCCATGGACAGAGGAGCCTGGCAGGCTACAGTCCAGGGGGTTGCAAAGAGTCGGACACAACTGAAGTGACTAAGCCCACACATACGTGGTAACACAGCTGACATTTATTTACTACATGATCCTCAAAATAATCATCCTATGAGATAGTACTATTAATATATCCATTTTATAGGTGAATAAATCAAGACTATAAATAATAAATAAATAAATAAAGACTATAAATAATAAATCAAGGGCTATAAGTTAATTCTATTGCAAAGGCTGGTACTTAACATATAATTAAAATCTCAATAAATCTAAGGGATATTGTTCTGCCCAGGTCATGTATTAAGAACACTGAGGCTCAAACAGGCTAAATCAGGCATCCCCAATCCCCAAACCATGGACTGGTACCAGTCTGTTGCCTGTTAGGAATGGGCCACATGGCAGGAAGTGAGTGGCAGGCATATCTGTATTTACAGCTGCTTGCTTCCCATCACTTGCATTACTGCCAGAGCTCTGCCTCCTGTCAGATCAGTGGTGGCACCAGATTCTCAGAGAAGCATGAACCCTACTGTGAATTGCACACGCGAGGGAACTAAGGTTATAAACTCCTTATGAGAATTATCTCCAAACCATCCCCTTGCCCTAGGTTATGGAAAAACTCTCTTCCATGAAACTGGTCCCTGGTGCCAAAATGTTTGGGGACCACTGGGTTAAGTAAATTGCCCAGTTTTAAGTCAGTGGCATATCTGAAATTCAAATTCTCTTGGATAACTCTCTAAAACTGCTTTTCTTTTCCTTGCAGCAAACAATTTTCCAAGGGTAGTGTGGATTATAGAAGAACAACCAAAGTGTAACTTGACACATTTGGTTTCTAGTTCCACCATCTTCCAAATGTAACACCATCCTCCAAAAAAATTTTTTTGTAACACCACCAAAAAAATTCTTTTTTTGAGTCACCCTTTCTTTATCTGTAACAAGGTGTAGATATAATGGGTAGAGTAAAAGTATCTGAAGTTCCTTCTGATTTTAAAAGTGTGTCTATATTTAGTGTGTACTTATTTAGGGATATATAGGAACATTTAGATAAATGAGTTGTAGGTAATGTCTTTCCGATTGCCAATGCAGGAAGGAGATGTAAGAGAGGAGGGTTTGAGCCCTGGGTTAAGAAGTTCCCCTGGAGGAGGGCATGGAAACCCACTCCAGGATTATAGCCTGGAGAATCCCATGGATAGAGGAGCCTGCCAGGCTATAGTCCATGGAATTGCTAATTTCTAGTTCAATAGATACAGCTGATAGAATTTCAAACACTGACTGCATGCGTGCTGTCACTTCAGTAGTAAATAACCTTAATTTGTACTTGATCTCCCTAATTAGCACCCAAAGACATGAACCCACTAGAAAACTGCCTTGGTGACTCTCCATAGGTAGGATTATTTGGCATTTGACTCCCTTTCTCCCCACTAGCTTCCATTCTGCTTTGCTATGAAAGTCCCCTCCTGAGTGGCTTTGGAAGGAACATAACTGCGTGGTGAAGAATTGAATCAGGAAAAAACAATGGATGAAACCTCTGTCTCATCTGTCCTCTTACCTCTTGCCTGGTGGAGGGGCAACAGAAGCAGCAGCAGGTGCACCTGAAAGGTCTTTGCATTGTCATGACTTCCCGGCCCATACAGTCAGTGACCCGGAGCACGAAGGGCCTCAATGTCCGGTAAGCATTCCTGGTGTAGTCATCTGTGTCTTCAGTCACAAAGTAAACCATCTGGCCCATGTTGTTTTTAATATCATATCTATTATTAGTTTCAAAACCTGTTACCACTAAAAATAAAATGAGAGAGATTTCTTATTTTAGAAGCAGTGAAAATGGGCCCCACGAAGTCTTTCTGTAGTATTTGACAGGGGTCTAAAACAAAACAGCTTTTTAAAAAATTCCTAATGAAAAATATGCAATGATTAGAATGCCAATAATATTCATCTGTCCTAAAAGTATATAAGTTATTTTGAAAATTTATAACATTTCTTTTAAGAAGTTCAGTGTAAACTTTTCCACATAGAAACAAACACTGGAAATGATATACCTGTAGTATTTGAATTCAGAAAACTTTAATTATAAAACTATTTAAATGAAATTATCCACTGGACCATAAATGAATGAATCAGCTCATGAAATATGCTGAGATGATTAGGGTCATCACTAGTTGTAAATAAGAAAATCAACCAAGACAAGTTAAAGGCTCCAGGTAGTGGTCAAGTGAATGAAATGAATCTCGTACAGTGAGGGTCAGGAAATTTGGGAGAACAGGCATTGTGTTTACCTTGATTTCTTCTTACTTCCATAGCATGGACTTAGAACTCAGCAGACGGAGACTATTTCCAGCTCCTCCACTGATTAGCTGACTAGGGTGCCCTTGGCTAACTCAACTAATCTCTTGGCTTCTTCTTTCCTTGTCCATGAAAAGTGAATACGGAGGAGTTAAGATGGATAAAGGATAGGAGATTTGACCAAATAAAATATGTCCTTTTGAAGTCTTAGGTATGATGTGTAAATAGACAAAATTATACAAGTTACTTTCTTGAAGATAGGGCAATAGAAAATAGTCTTTTCTCTTTAAAACACTAAAAAATGATCAACATAAATAAGGAACTAGAAGTTGGATAATGCAAATTTTCACCTGATTCAAATATTACTGGACACTACAAAATCATACATACTTTCCAGGGGTTCAAAATGTTGAAGAACGTGTATGTTGTCCAACTGTTGGGATAGAAAAAAGCAATTAATTAGGAGAGAGAAATAACAGACATAAATTAAACCCATATTAGAAAAAAAAAAAAAACTAATGAGCTAGAGGCTAAAACATATCAATGGATACAAAAACACCTTTTTAAAACTGAATGGAATCAAAAACATATGAAGTGAAATTAGCCTATCGGCACTTGACCAGTCCATCCTAAAGGAGATCAGTCCTGAGTGTTCACTGGAAGGACTGATGTTGAAGCTGAAGCTCCAATACTTTGGCTGCCTGATGTGAAGAGCTGACTCATTTGAGAAGACCCTGATGCTGGGAAAGATTGAGGGCAGGAGGAGAAGGGGACGACAGAGGATAAGATGGTTGGATGGCATCACCGACTCAATGGACATGGGTTTGGGTGGACTCCAGGAGTTGGTGATGGACAGGGAGACCTGGCGTGCTGCGGTTCATGGTGTCACAAAGAGTCGGACACGACTGAGCGACTGAACTGAACTGACCTGACCTGATCAGGTGGTTATTAACAGAGCTATCCAGAAAGAACACTTTCCTTCAGTTCCACCAAAAAATATTGAAACATTTGTTTAAAATATTATAAAATCATTTTCTTGCTCCAGTAACAGCATCTAGAACAAGCTGTGTTGACATCAATTGCTCCTAGCATCCATCATGTCACCTACAGACTGGAGATGTCAGAAAGTTCAGGACAGTTTAACATAGACCAGCCATAGAGAAGCCAATTTTCTCACTGACTTAGAGAGTGTGAAGTAGGCAGGGTGGATCTTCCACAGGAATGTCCAGTCTTCACAGGCACCTCTGAAAGAGGTTAATACACCAACTTCCATTCACTTGAGCTGCTGCTTCCCTAGTGCCTACTTTAACAGGGGAGGACCCAAAGAGCTGGAAGTATGTGATTAGGAATAGGGCAAAGGAGAGGAAACGTTTAGGGATTTGATCCCTTGAAAATGGAGTTTAGGCATGCCATCGGATCAACTTCTTCCTTAACTTAGGGGTCACTGTAAAGATAAACAGTTTGACTAGCCCATCATCTGTTATACTTAAGAATATTCTAGCAGAAAAGAAAGCCCCTTAAAGACAGACTAATCATACCTCTGTAATTTTAGATAACTTAGATAATTTTTGTTGCTGTTCAGTTGCTAAGTTGTGTCCAACTCTGCGACCCAACGGACTGAAGCATGCTAGGCTTCCCTGTCCTGCACTATCTCCCAGAGTTTGCTCAAATTCAGGTCCGTTGAATCAGTGATGCCATCAAACCATCTCATCCTCTGCCGCCCCCACTTAGATCATCAGATCATTCCTAATCCTTGAGTCCCAAAACATTGCCTGAAATGCCATATTTCACCAACCACTTGTTGAATACTCTAATTAATGAACACCACATTAATGTGGTAATAAGCAAAATTTAAAATAATGTAAACAGACATGAAAGTTTTGTGGCATGATCAACTATAGGAGGGCATAGAGAGGATACAATCTTTATTTGACTAAATTACTTTCTTTATAAAAACTCAATCAGGTTAGAGTCTAAACATGCCTTATAAAATTATCAAAGGCAGCCACTCAGGGTTGCTTTACAATCCCTTTGAAAAAATCTAGGGGCTTTCTAATACCTATAACTAAAGTGTAAAAGTATTCACTGCTTGGTAAGAGCTTCCACTGCTGAGAAAATATGCTAAAGAAATGATGCCGATTAATGTGAATGGAGTTTATCGAGTAAGATGCTATAGTTTTAAGAAGCAGTACTAACCAAGTGTGAAGTCACTGGCCAATCCAGTGTCTAGAAATAATGTAAACCTGATACCCTGGATGTTAAAGTGTCAGGACAGTCCTGATAATGATTCATGTAATTAGCACATGAGATAGCAAAACACTAGGATAGGGACTTCCCTGGAGGTCCAGTGGTTAAGACTCCAAGCTTCCATTGCAGGGGGCATGGGTTCAGTCCCTGGTCAGGAAATGAAGATCCCACATGCCTTCAAGTGGTGCAAAGAAAAAATAAAAAAGAGAGAGAGAAAGAAAACTATATAAAAGAAAATGTCTGGATGCTTGGCGCTTTGTCTTCCATGCATATACATAAGGTGTTTCAAGTAATAATATCTGCACAGGTTATCATCCACTGGGTGGGTCCTTGTGCCAGAAATATCAGGCATATTATAAACTTTATCTCATTAAAAATTCTCCTAACAGCCCAATTGGGTAGGTATCATTAGTAGTATTTTATAGATGATGAAATTCAAGCACCAAGAGGTTAGAAAAGTTACTAAAGGTAGAACGAGGAGAGCACAGAGCTAGAATAAAAAGCCAGGTTTGTCTGGCTGTAAACCTGTTTTGTTTCTTTTACATTTTTTTAAACTAAAAACACTCCTAAAAGGGAAAACAGTATGCATAAGATATGTTCATTTAACTTCATTCAAAATAATAGAAGAAATTAAGAAAATTTTAAAATATTTGAATGAACAATATTAAAGGTATACATTTTTTTTAAAAATGACATCAGATATTGGATTTCTAAGAAAATTTTCTGTTTTTAGAAAATATGAAAGTTTATGAAAAAATAAACTTTTTAAACTTGATTAACTTATAAGCATTTTATAAGCTTCCAAAATAATACAGGGGTTATTCTAGCACTTTACCTGAAGGCTCTGTATTTCATCAATATTTTGTCAAACAATAATTTAATAAAGTTTTTGGTTTATGTAAAATCCAAATTTTCCTGATCTAGTGGTTTTATTTTCAAGATCAACACTATAACTTTGTAACAGTGGTTTTCAGGGCACAGGATTAACAGTCAGTATTGCCATTTCCTTCTCCAATGTGTGAAAGTGAAAAGTGAAAGTGAAGTCGCTCAGTCGTGTCTGACTCTTAGTGACCCCATGGACCAGGGCTCCTACCAGGCAGCCTACCAGGCTCCTCCATCCATGGGATTTTCCAGGCAAGAGTCCTGGAGTGGGGTGTCATTGCCTCCTCCGATATAAAGTCAAAGAGAAACATGTCAATGCCAAGGAACATTTGGTTGACTATGTGGGGAGACAAGTATTAAATGAGCAAGTCCCTTGCTTTTAAGATTTTTAAACACTTGCTTTTTCTAAATGTGAACATAATTTAGTAGTTTCTAAGGTATTTACAATACTAGGTTTATCTTATTTTCTTTAAGCAACATTCTTGTTTCTGACATGGTTTTAAAACAATACCATTCAGTACACAAACATGTTGGCATATTGCTCCAGTTTCTGAAATAGCTGTCCTGATCCTAAAATGTCCATATACATGAACATTAGGGAGTCTCTATGTTGTGAGAAGTGGTTCTCTGGAACTTGGCCTGAAACAATATCCTTGTTGTTGTTGTTGCTGTTGTTTAGTTGCTAACTTGTGTCTGACTCCTTGAGACCCCATGGACTGCGGTATGCCAAGCTCGCCTGTCCTCCACTGTGTCTCAGAGTTCGCTTAAATTCATGTCCATTGAGTTGGTGATGCTATATAGCCATCTCATCCTCTGCCATCCCCTTCTCCTTTTGCCTTCATCTTTCCCAGCATGTGGGCAATATTCTTGGATGGCTTCTATTTTTATTTACATTGTATGTTTTGGGAGGCAGCAGGACTGGCTGATGAAAATTATGGGTAGTGAAAAAAAGCAAAGGTACTGAGTGATTCACTCACTGTCCTCTGTTCTTTGTAACATTGCTTTTCTTGTTGTTCACCCTTTACTTCTAAACAAATGACAACCTAATCAACATTTTCATAGACTTTCTACTATCCCTATTGCTATTTTTTAAACTGCTTTCAACAGGACATTGTGAATGTCTTAAAATTCAGCATACACCCTTCTGGAGAGTCATATTTGTACCACCAAAAAAATCCCTATCTTCTTTTTTCCCCATTCCCATTCCTGAAATTATCATCACCATCCCTATAGTCACACAAATTAAACATCTGTCATCACTGACCCATTACCTTTATGTACTCTATCCAGTCTCTTCTTCTTGGATCCCCAGTCATCCTTTCTAAGAAAATAATTTGGATTTGTGTGGAGTACCTGGGCAAGGCATTCCAGACCCGGAGGACAGTGTGGAATGGGAGTCGGCATTGGCATCCATATTACTGGAGCAGAAAGTTGTGGTGCAGGATATTTTCCAGGTTGGTACTGGATGGGGCAGATACTTCTAGTCTGCATGTACAAGGGGAAGGTACTGGGCTGATGTGGACCGTAGTATCCCATAGGCAAGCCTCCTGGGTAGCCTGCAGGTGGAGGGAAAGCTGGTCCAGTGGGCCCTGCATTCAAAAACAAACGGAAGAATTATACATTATGAATGCTACAATATGTGGTGGTGTCAGCATGACTTTTTACATGGAAATGATATGGATCACACAACCTCCACTTAAAAATAACAAGGTGTTCCATTTTATGAGTATATGGAATGTACCGAAATGCACTAAGGGGATTTATCCTTAACTCATTTAATACTTTTAAATCTTATGAAGTAATTAGTCCCATTTCATAGGCATAGAAGTAAGGTTGAAATATCAAGTTAAATGCCTTTATGCATTAGTTTCCTTCTTTGGAGATGATAATATTCCTACTTCACTGGGAGGTAGGAAGATTAGTGCAAGGCCTAGCATACAGTTAGAATGGCAAATTTTTTGCTACTGTGTTTATTGCTACTATTGTTTAAGGTCTTCTCTGGTAGCTCAGATGGTAAAGAATATGCCTGCAATGGGGGAGACCTGGGTTCAATCCCTGGGTTGGGAGGATCCCCTGGAGGAGGGCATGGCAGTCCACTACAGTATTCTTGCCTGGAGAATCCCCATGGACAAAGGAGCCTGGTGGGCTGTAGTCCATGGGGTTGCAAAGAGTCACACAACTGAGCAACTAAGCAAACACACATATTGTTTAAGGACAGAAAGATGGTAAGGTCTACTTAACTTCAAAGGGGTTCTTTTAAAGACTACTGTCTAACTCCAGAATAGTTCATCACCCCCTAAAAAATCCTATACCAATTACCAATCATTCCCCACCTTTCTCCCAGGACCTAGAAACTACTACCTCCACAGATTTGCCTAAACTGGGCATTTCATATAAATAAAATCATGTAACACATAGCCTTTGTACCTGGTTGCATTTCGTGGCATATTTTTGTTTCATCAATGTTGTAGCATGTATTAATACTTCATTAATAAAAATAAGATGAAAACTATTACTAGAG
This sequence comes from Muntiacus reevesi, assembly GCF_963930625.1. Taxonomy (NCBI): domain Eukaryota; kingdom Metazoa; phylum Chordata; class Mammalia; order Artiodactyla; family Cervidae; genus Muntiacus; species Muntiacus reevesi. The sequence continues at coordinate 2,835,310 of NC_089256.1, read as the reverse complement.
GTAAAGGATATTTTATAATAACAGAAGTGGCACTCTGTCAAGAAGACTTAACAATTATATATACCTAAAAACAGAGTTTCAAAATATATCAAGAAAAAACTGACAAATATAAAGTGAAATAGGCAATTCAGCAAACAACAATTAGAGATTGCAATATCCCATTCACAATAATGGGTAGAATACATGAGCAGAAGACCAAAAAGGAAACAGAAGTGTGAACAATACTACAAATGAAACTAGACATAACAGAATGTATAGAACACTTCACCCAACAATAAACTCTATAACATTCTTCTCAAATGCACACAGAACCTTCTCAAAGACAGACCTACTGGCTGAGCCATAAAACAAGTCTCAATAAATTTAAGACATATGAAACCTAAACAAAATATATTCTATTACAATGGAGTAAAACCAGATATCAATAATAACAGAAGGAAATTTGGGAAATCACAAATATGAGGAAATAAAATAATGTACTCCTAAATTATCAAAGAGATAAAAAAAAATCATGAGGGAAATTAGAAAATACTTTGAGATGAATAAAACAAAAACATAATATACCAAAACTTATGGGATGTAGTTGAAACAGTGCTTAGAGGGCAATTTATAGCTATAAACACCTACATTAAAAAAGAAATATCTTAGACTTCCCTGGTGGTCCAGTGGTTAAGAGGAGAAATGGGTCTGTTTTCTGCTCCAGGAAGATTCCACATGACTTGGGGTGATTAAGTTCACGGGCCACAATCACTGAAGCCTGCAGGCCATAAAGCCTGTGCTCTGCATCAAAAGAAGCTACCACAATGAGACACCCACACATCACAAAAAAGAATAGCCCCTGCTTGCTGCAACTAGAGAAAGCCCATGGAGAGCAACAAAGACCCTTGCAGCCAAAAAGAAAGAAAGAGACATCTCAAACCAGTAACCCAACTTTCCACCTTAGAAATAAACCAAACTCAAAGCCACCAGGAGGAAATGATAAAGATTGAAATAGAAGAGAGTGAAATGAAAAAATAAAGATAGACAAAATCAACAAAACCAAAAGTAGGTTCTTTTAAAAGATCAACAAACTGAGAAATATTAAGCCACACTGACCAAGGGAAAAAATAGACTTCAATTACTAAAGTGAGGAATGAAAATGGAGCCATTACTAAAGCCTTACAGAAACTAAAATATACCATAAGGAAATACGACCTTATGTATGCAAAAGCAGAATACTGCCCATGATTTCTGCACACAGCACAGCTAAGGGGGTGGGCAGACCACCTAAGCTATGCTTCCTGTCCGACCCACTGATTCACCCCTTCCCTCACTCCATTTAAGGAACCACCTCACCTACTTGGCACCTGTTACTTGTTCTCACTCCCTCTTGCTGTAGCATGAGCCTCAGTAAGCCCTGTTTGAATTTCTCGTCTGGCGTCTTTTCAATTTCTATTGATTAAATAGTCTGAGGACCTAGGTCTATAACACTCACATTGGTAGACGCATGGTGGATGAAGGGATTAAAGAGGAGGGGCAAGGAACTGAGGCAGAGGAGATACCCTATGATGTAAGTGCTGACACATGAGACCCAGTTAGCACCTTCATGACTGGGAAAGGTTTTAAGACTAACAGGCACAAAATGAGCAGCTGCACAGGGAAAGCTCAGTACCACATGGGTAAAGGCCATGTGTGAAGATTTAGCAAACAAAGCAGGAAGGAAGGTGGGAGGAAGGGATGATGATGAAAGACCTCTCCTCTGTGCAAAGGACTTTATGCTGATAACATGCAAACTGGAGTGACCAGTTTTACATTTAGAGCCTTTATGAATAGGAAGGTTGGATGAGGCAGGAGGTGCCTGAAAGAGTCTAGATGGGAGGTAAGGAAATTTAATTACGATGAAAGGAGTAGAAAGTGGAAAAACAATGATCGACATTAAAGAGACCTATTGTCTTGGTAACATGATATGAGGAAAGGGTCTCAAGTTTCTGACTGCAGGAATCTAGTGTAGAGAAAGAATAGGGGGTATGTGTTTAGGAACAAGATGCCAAAGATGTATTGAGGATCACTGAGTTTGAGATCCCAGGTCACTAAGGGCAAGTGGTCTACAGGTGGGTAGAAATGTAAGTTTAGAGCAGGGGAGACTGATTTGGGTGGGAGCTGAAAGATTCCTAGGGCTTCCCTAGTGGCTCAGTGGTAAAGAATCCGCCAGCAATGCAGGAGACAAGGGTTCAATCCCTGGGCTGGGAAGATTCCCTGAAAAAGGATATGGCAACCCACTCCAGTATTCTTGGATAGAAAATCCCATGGACAGAGGAGCCTGGTAGGCTACAGAGTCACAAGAGTCAGACACAATTCAGCAACTAAACAACAACAAAGGGATTCATAAGTGGTTAAAAGCAAATGAAACCATGGGATATTCCCAAGATTACTAATGAGAGTGGAAAAAGACAGGTAAACGGAAGAGATGAGAGAGGGGACAGGCTGGTGCAGCCGGGGGCTGGACAGGGAATCAGACCAAGGACCTCTGGGAACACCAGTTTTTAAGTGTAGTTTACACAGAGCTCTTGATAGAGACAGACTCAGGAGAGACTAAAGGAAAATAATAGCAACTAGAAACAATGTCAAATTAGAGCTAAGTGAGAAAAAAGAGCTAATGTCTTTAGAAAAAATGGAGAAAATTCAGTTTGTTGTAAAGAATGTATTGGGTTGGCCAAAAAGTTCATTTAGTTAGGGAATATATTGGGCAATAAAGTTCTTGGTGAAATGAAAAATATGCCTTTTATTTGTACTTAAAACTGAATGAATTTTTTGGCTAACAAAATACTTTTAATTTCTTTAAGAATTGTGTTCAAGAGTAGCCAAACTGGAGTAGATATTGGATATCTCTCTCCTCTTTAGAACTATTATTAAAAAGCGTCATACAAACTATCTCAAAAATACTAATTGTTATATCGGTTTAACGAGTTGATGATTAATTGCTGTGGTATTAACCATGTAATCTTAGGATAAAAGTATCTCATGGAACAAAATCTGAAGATCAACATATTAGCAAGAAAATTACTATTTAGATTATGGTGCTATTCAGTATAGAGACTATATTTCTAAAAAAATTATATAAAAATGTATATAATCAAATGATTTATGTTATAAGAATGCATTATTCTGAGATGTTAAGAGAAGAGCATAATACGTGAGGGAAATGGTATATGTTTTAAACTCCCTTTTAAGCTTTAAAACTGCTCTTAAAAGTTCTGATTGTTCTGCAAGAAAACACAACACAATAAAACATGTTTAACTTTGTATAACTTTGTTATGGCGCATTGTCCTACCACTACTAGTGTGAGAAATACGGCTTTATGGAATTTGTATCTTCTTAGTCATTTTGACTATTACTATCCTTTTTTACTTTAAAAATACATGCCATTTTCTCTTCCAATAGACTATACATAACAAAGGTTTCTTTATTAACTATTCTTTTAAATATATTTGGGTCAAAATTATTTTCAGTGGGAATAAATATCCAGTAATATAATGCAAATATAATTGAACCTTAAGAAATTCATTAAAGTTAAGTATTTCAAGTATAGTATTTCCAGTTCCTTAATGTGAATTAAAGGGACACAATTTGCATCAGTATAGGTAAGTATATCGTTCAGCCACTAGATGGTGATCACAGTAAATTTTTGTTGGCGGTTTTCATATATGAAAATTCATTAGCTCTTCATCATAATATTTTTCAACTTACCTACTCGTTTAATTTGAAGACTGTATCCTGCTCTCTTGCTAATTTTTTGATACAGAAGGGAACAGACACCTTCCCAGATGAACAGAACGTGATTTATAGCCAACACTTACTTCTTAGAAATGGTATAGTTTCTGTTCTAGTATAACCTAGGTACTTGGATATAGAGTGACTGGTGAATATAAGATAGATTATGTAGATAATTTGATAGCCACCAAAGTAAAATACAGTAAAGATACAGTGAAATTATGACCCAGGGTTGTCAAAAATTTGAATTTAGCAGGCATTAAGCAGTAATGAGCATACAGGGGCTGTGTGCTCAGATTCACATAACACACATACACATGAGGGAAAGAGGAAAAGGAAGCCCTAACTTCAGAAAGCAATGCAAAGACAAAGGCTATCTGAGCTCCATGGATCGCATGTCTGGAGCCAAGAGAACACCCTTGACAGTATTCTGTGGATACCGGGGTTTCTTCTGCTCTTCCACAGCCTAACACTTGTTTCTATCTCAAAACACATACTTAAATATATATTTAAAGAAATAGCACTACACTTTATCATTTTCTAAATCATTAAAATGTATATGAATATAATCCTGATTAAAACTATTTCCTCAGTCAAAAGACTATTTAATTTTTAAAAAGTTACATACTGCCCACATACTTATGAGCATCCATTTTGCTGAGTCCCTGAATACAGTATGAGTTTTCAGACTTACAAAAATATTTGCAGAACAACAAGCTCGTTAATCAGAACTTGAAGCCATTTGCCTCCACTATTCTGCACTTCTCCCGGCCTTTGTGCCATTAATGCCTCAGACCAGACCATCATGACCATGAGCTTCAGGACACAGTGTTCTTTCCTTTGATTGAGAAATTTCTCATTGTGCCAGTAAAACTTGATTTCCTCAGTGCTTCCCTCCAATCCCCCATAGAAGTAGTTACTGCTTTTGTGCACTTACAACATTCATTTCATTCTTAAGCAAAAAGAATGCCATCAATGTTTGTGCAATTTCCTTCCTTAGTTGCCTATAAATCCTATGAAAACAGGAACATGATTCTAATTAACATCTAGTAAACTACTTGGCCCTCTGTAGGCATTAAATATTTATTTACTGAATCATTCAATTAATTAATTAGTTAATTTTAAAAGCAATCTTAACTATGAGGATGGTTTTCTGAAGACGGGAAAGATTCTTTCCGAATTTTTAACCTACCTGGTACAAAACTGGAACTGTACTCAGGAGGGGCACCAGGCCTTGGATCAGGTGACTTTATTTGATTCTCTGTTTCATCTGCAGGTTTCTCAGGGGTTGTGGGGAGATCTTAGGGATGAGAAAGGTGGTTAGGGTTAGATTACAGAATATATTCATTTTTTCTGTTGGTATGCATCAATGAATATGACCAATATTAAATACACTCATTTCTTATAAAAAGCAACTCAGTATGTATATTAGATATCAACCTATCAATATATTTTTAACTATTACCTCTCTTTGCAGACTTACTTTCCCACCTGCATTTTTCCTTTACCTAATTTTCCCCCACATACAATCAGAAATTTTTTTCATTACCTATATGCCACTCTAAATCCCTTTTAATCCTTTTCTGTCAAAGATAAATAAGAATGTTCATATATATAAATGAATAAATAAATGTATATATGTATATATATTCTTCAAATATTAAACACGAATAAGTAACTTCAAAAGGAAATAGAATCCAATTTTTTAAGGAAAGGAATCACACAATTCACAATTGAAAATACAGCATATTGAAATGTATTCACAAAAACTTACCTGACATTTTGAAGAATTCCAATTAAACCTGAAAACAAAACAAAAAAAACCCCAATTTTTACCTTATATATTTACATAGTTACTATTATTAATTAGTGATACAAGTAAGAAGCTCTGTGATTCTCTTAGTTTCTAGTTACCTTTCATTCATTCCTTCATTAATTCAACAAATATTTCCCTAGCACCTATTTTCTACATGGTATTAAAAATACAGCAGTAAACCAGATGGGCACTCTGCTAGAAATTATATTCCAGTGGGGTGGAACATGTCAACAAATATTTAAGATTAAATTTAGATAGTACGGTTATGAAGAAAACAAAGTTAAAGTAAGGAAAACATGGATGGGGAGCTCCCGGAGGGTCAGGGAAAGCCTCTCTCAGGAGGTGACCTTTCAGCTAGCTGAACTATGGGGAAGAGGTCCAGAGAGACAAGAAAGTTAAATGGGAAGGCCCTGAGATAACAGTAAGCTTGTGATACTCAAGGGAGAGAAAGAGTTCAGGTGTGACAGGAATTCAGGGAAAGAAGAGAACCAAGGTCAGAGGTGGAGACAGAGGTCTGATCATACCTAAAACTCATGGTAAAATGTTTGGAATCTGTTGTAATTGCAGTGGGGGAGTCTTCAGGAGACTTTAATCAGTGGAGTGATCAGATTGATTTAAACTTTATCTTGAGGGTGCAGGAGTGGAAGCAGTGGAGTAGGGATGGCAGCAGTAATCCATGTGAGAACTGATGCTGGTTTAGACTGGAGGTGACACAGAGAGGGTCAGATGTGGTCAGACGCATAAAAAGATTTGGGAGCAGAAGCTACAGGAGTTGGTGATGGACTCAGTAAAGAGAGGAGTCGAGGATGAGTCTCACTTTCTAACCCAGGGTATCTAAGTTGATGGTGATGCCAGTAACTCAACTAGAGAGGAAGATGGTGGGAAAACTGGGAACTGGGGAAGGTAGGAATCAAAAGTTTAAATCAAGACATGTTATGTTTAAGATGAGGCTAAAAGAAGATATGTCAAACATTTAAACAAAAACTATATTAAAAAGCATTATGAGAATAATTCAAAGAAGTAAAAATGTTGAGATGATATTTGAAACAAGAGGTGGGTTAGGAGAGAGATTCCATTAATTAAATCAAGGGGAAAAGATTATTATTAGAGAAAGGAATTTCAATATTTCAGGTTTCTTAGTTCTATGTGATGACAAATAAAGAGAGAACATCATCAAAAGCTATACTGACTGCTTACCAAATGTCAGGAAAAGGCAGAGGACTTTTCATGTATTATCTCCAATTTGCACAGCAAAGGAAACTATAAACAAAATGAAAGGACAACCCACAAAATGGGAGAAAATATTTGCAAACAATGCAACCAATAAGAGGTTAATCTTCAAAATTTACAAATAGCTTGCGCAGCTCAATATTGAAAAAACAAACAACCCAGTCAAAAGTTGGGCAGAAGATGTAAACAGCCTTTCTCCACAGAAGACATACAAATGGCCAACAGGCACATGAAAAGATGCTCAACATCTCTAATTATTAGAGAAATGCAAATCAAAACTATAATGAGGTCTCACCTCACACCAGTCAGAATGGCCATCATCAAAAAATCAACAAACAACAAATGCTGAAGAGGATGTATAGAAAAGGGAGCCCTCCAACGCAGTTGGTGGATATGTAAATTGGTGCAGCCACTATAGAGAAAAGTCTAGAGGTTCCTTAAAAAACAAAAAATAGGGCTACTATATGATCCAGCAATTCCACTCCTAAGCATATAGCTGGAGAAAAACATGCTACAAAAAGATACATGCACCCCAATGTTAACTGTAGCACAGTTTACAATAGACAAGACATGTAAGAAGTCTAAATGTCCATCAGCAGAGGAATGAATAAAGAAGATGTGGTGTATATATACACACAATGGAGTATTATTCAGTCATCAAAAAGAATGACATAATGCCCTTTGCAGCAACACAGACGGATCTGGAGATTATCATACTAAATGAAGTAAAGCAAGCAGAGAAAGACAAATATTACATGATAGCACTTTTATGTCAACTCTAAAAATATGATATAACAAACACGTACAAAACAGAGCCACAGAATTAGACAACAGACTTATGGTAACCAGAGGGGAAAGGTTGGGGGAGGAATAGACTGGGCATTTGGGATTGACATGTACACACTGCTATATTTAAAATAGCTAATCAACAAAGACCTACTGTTGGGTAGGCACAGAGAACTCTGTTTTTTTCTGTAGTATCATAAATGAGAAAAGAATTTGAAAAAGAATAGATACAGGTACATGTGTAACTTAATCACTCTGCTCTACAGCTGAAACTAACACAACATTGTTGATCAACTATATTCCAATATATAAGAAGAATTGAAAACAAAAAATAAATAAAACAGTATAATAGTGGAAGAAACAAACAAAAACCATCTAACACGTAAATGGAAAATGTTGCTAAACTTAAGTACTTTGAAGTAATTTCCATGTTCTTTCCAATGAATCATCTTGCTTATCAGAGTACAGAATGTGGTCATTTGTGTTGTTCAAGTAGAGCAGAAAGTTACCGATACAGAATAGATATGTCACAGAAGCACTGGAACACTATATGAGTGAGTAGTCAATATGGATACTGACCTGACCCAGTGAATGTCACCACTGCATAAGGCAGTATGTAGAGTCTAGGCTCTTGCCAAGCCTGGCCCACCAGTCTTGGCCCAGTTCCTCTCCTTCTCTGGAGCTGGAGTTAATTGTGTCTTAAAAGTAAAAGTGCAAGTGTTAGTCACTCAGTAGTGTCTGACTCTTGATGACCTCATGGACTGTAGCTGGCCAGGCTCTTTTGTCCATGGAACTCTCCAGGCATGAATACTGGAGTAGGCAGCCATTCCCTTCTCCACAGGATCTTCCCAACGCAGGGAGTGAACCCATGTCTCCTGCATTGCAGGTGGGTCCTTTACTGTCTGAGCCACTAGGGAAGCCGTGAAATGAAAGATGTTTGCTCCTTGGAAGAAAAGCTATGACAAACCTAGACACAGTACTAAAAAGCAGAGACATCATTTTGCCGACAAGGGCCCATCTAGTCAAAGCTATTTTTCCAGTAGTCACATACAGATGTGAGAGTTGAGCCATAAAGAAGGCTGAGTGCCAAAGAATTGATGCTTTTGAAATGTGGCACTGGAGAAGAGTCTTCAGAATCCCTTGGAGTGCAAGGAGAGATAAAACCAGTCAATCCTAAAGGCAATCAACACTGAATATTCATTGGAAGGGCTGAAGCTGAAGTTTCAATACTTTAGACACCTGATGAGAAAAGTCAACTCATTGGAAAAGACTATGATGCTGGGAAAGATTGATGGCAGGAGAAGGGGGCAACAGAGGATGAGATGGTTGGATGGCATCACTGACTCAATGGACGTGAATCTGAGCAAACTCCAGGATATAGTGAGGGACAGGGAAGCCTGGCATGCTGCAGTTCATGGGGTCACAAAGAGTTGGACAAGAGTTAGTGACTGAACAACAACAAAAGTAAAAACTTTCCTGGTACACACTGCAAATACAGACTCAACTACAGGCCAATCAAGAATTCTAGGAACTGGTCCTATTCCTTTAATGATGGTAATATCTGGTGTTTAGGAAAATGCCCATACCTTTCTAGAACCTTAAATTCTGGACATTCCTAGGATTGTACCCTCAAGTGATTGCACAAGCACACACAGGTATACATGAGAATGTTCTTGACATACTATATATCAAAAGAAACTGAAAACATTCCCAATTGCCATCAGTTGTACACTGGATAAATAAAATCTGGTATATTCATAAAGTATAACAGTATACTGTAGAGAAAACAAAGTACAGTTATACTCATCATGTGTGCGTGCACACTCAGCCACTAAGTCACGTCCAACTGTTTTCAACCCCTTTAACTGTAGCCCACCAGGCTCCTCTGTCCATGAGAGGAGGAGTATTTTTGTCTCCAGGCAAAAATACTGGACTGGATTGCCATTTCCTCCTCCAGGGGATTTTCCTGACCCAGGGATCTAACCTGCATCTCCTGCATTGACAGGTGGACTCTTTACAACTGAGCCAACTGGGAAGTCCTGCCATGCCCATCAATACTGATATATCTCAAAATTACAACACAAAAAAAAACAAAATAAATCATAGGAGAACACATATGAGTCCATTTAAGAATATTCAAAAGCAGGAAAATAAACAAAAACTTTTTTCTGATACATGTATGGGAGAAAACTTAAGAAAAGTTAGGGGATTATTAACACAAAATGCAGGAAAATGGTTACATATGGAGAAGTGATGTAGGACAAGTGTTCAGCTCTGATCCTCAAGGGGCCTGAACTTCCTGCTAATGTTCTAGTTCTAACAGGGTGGTATGAACAGGGGTGATGGGTTATAACTAGTTTTAAAAGATATATGTATGTTTAAATTTGCATATTTGTATGTATGACATTATTCACAATAAAAAGGACTTCTTTTTTATTGTGACGAACCATGTGACAGGTATATGTTGAGTGTAAGTTTCTAACTAAACGTACATTGTTCCTTTCTATATTAAGCCTGGGGATTGCTGTCAAAGATATGTGACAGAAAGTAACTAGAACAGATTTTTGAGTGCCTTAGTGAAAAGGGGCTAAATTATCTAGAAATCTATCCAACTGCCTATTCACCCATCCATCCATCCATCCATCCATCCATCTATCCATCCATCCGTCTATAGTGACAAACAGTACATAGCATAGTACAAAATGACAAATGTTAACAACTGCTAAAGCTAAGTGAAGATAGAAATTTGAATAATTTTATTACAAAAAGAATTTAAAGGATGGAAATTCCCTGGTGGTCCAGTGGTTAGGACTTCATGCTTTCATGGCCAAGCATGTGGACAGGGAAGGAAGATCCCATAAGTGGAGTGGTACAGCCAAAATAAACAAAATAAAAACATCTTTGTGAAAAAGAAAAAAAAAACTCGAAGGAAAAATTACGCAATTCTGGATGCCAAAAGCAAGGTAGAACCTCTGGGGTGCGGGCCTGGAAAACTGTACTTTTAACACAAGGCAAGGAGATCCAACCAGTCCATCCTAAAGGACATCTGTCCTGGGTGTTCATTGGAAGGACTGATGCTGAAGCTGAAACTCCAATACTTTGGCCACCTCATGAGAAGAGCTGACTCATTGGAAAAGACCCTGATGGTGGGAGGGATTGGGGGCAGAAGGAGAAGGGGATGACAGAGGATGAGATGGCTGGATGGCATCACTGACTCGATGGACATGAGTTTGAGTAAACTCTGGGAGTTGGTGATGGACAGGGAGGCCTAGTATGCTGCAATTCATGGGGTCATAAACAGTCGGACACGACTGAACGACTGAACTGAACTGAACTGAACTGAGCACAAGGCAGGTGAAACCTTTGACCAGGCCTGTTCGAGTTGTTACAGTGTAAAGAAAAATAACAGTTTTCAACCACACCAGGCAGAAATTAGCATTCAAATGTGATTTGAGTGATTGAAAATCAGCTTGAAAAAATAAACAAATTTCGGAAAAATTTTAAATCTATAAAAATGTTTTTTAAAGTAATGGATGTCAATTAATTTAAAGTAAAGTACACCTACACATTGCCTCACAAGCTGCAGGTACTCATGGAATTCACCTCCTCCCTTCTTTGAGCCACTAGTTTCTTTTTTCACCACTCTAAATTCTCTCCCCTTTCATGTAAACTTTACAATATGGTTTTTATCAAGAATGTTCTATAAAGCAGGATAATGTTCAACTGGTACAATCACAAATGTTGCTAACTTAATCTTCTCTTAAAATTCACTAAATTGTTTCAGATTTCTCACTCAGCAAGGCGAAAAAGTGCCAAAAGTTGAAGAAAGGCTGACTTTTGGCTTTCTATCAAGTGGAAATCAGAAAACTGAGCTGTGTCTCTGTAATAGGCTAGCATTACACGGTCCACAGATCTCTTAATTGTAGGGGCCTTGGCATTTTCAAGGCTGAGGTTACTTACAGGTTAATTGAAGCCAAGTGAAATGTAATTAAGAGGGAAAAGAGACACGGACATAGTAGGATGAGGTTGGGGAAGCTGGTGTGCAGCTGTGTAAGGCAGCCCTGATATCTTAAATGGCCTCTCCCAGCAAGGAGCACTTTCCTGAATACTGCTCGCTGTGACAAACACTGCAGCTGTTTTATATGCTCACTCTGCAATTTCACCTTTGTAAACAGTGACACACTGGCAAAGTTCAACAAAACCACAAGCCCTACAGCCACACCAGGGATATCTGAAACTTCAGTCATAAAACTAACAAATGAGCAGCAGCTCTTCACAGCTGAATATTTACCAGAATCGCTTCCCAGGTGGCACAGGGATAAAGAATCCACCTGCCAAATGCAAGATACGCGGGTTTGATCCCTGGGGCGGGAAGATCCCTTGGAAGAGGAAATGGCAACCCACTCCAGTATTCTTGCCTGGAGAATCTCAGGGGGAGAAGAGCCTGGCGAGCTACTATTTATGGAGTCTCAGAGAAGGACATGATTGAGCAACTAAACAACAATTTACTATAATCTGTCCTAGTCTCTCGGAGAAGGGAATAGCACCCCACTCCAGTACTCTTGCCTGGAAAATCCCATGGATGGAGGAGCCTGATAGGCTGCAGTCCATGGGGTCGCTAAGAGTTGGACACGACTGAGCGACTTCACTTTCACTTTTCACTTTCATGCATTGGAGAAGGACATGGCAACCCACTTCAGTGCTCTTGGCTGGAGAATCCCAGGGACGGGGGAGCCTGGTGGGCTGTCATCTATGGGGCTGCACAGAGTCGGACACGACTGATGCAACTTAGCAGCAGCAGCAGCAGTCCTAATCTCTTGGCAAGAGAGACTCTGGGCACATGAGAATCTTGCAGTTCTTTAGGCACTAGGCTTGGAAACCTGCATATGAAATCTAAAACCTTGGGCTCTGCCTGCCTCCAGTGCCTTCCACTGTGAGAAGAGAGAAAAGGAAGCAAGAGGGCCCTGTCTATACAATTTCTGAGTAGTCTGAAATTTCTGTCTATTCAGTTTCTGAGTAGCAGCAGGAAATACAGCTAGTTTTTGCAAAGTCCTAGTCCGTCTATCACAGTCCCTTTGTTGTTTAGTCACGCAGTTGTGTCTAACTCTGTGATCTCAGGGACTGTAGCCTGTCAGGCTCCTCTGCCCATGGGATTTCCCAGGCAAGAATACTGGAGTGTGTTGCCATTTCCTTCTCTAAGGGATCGTCCCTACCCAGGCATCGAACCTGCATCTCCTGCATAGGCAGGTGGGTTCTTTACCACTAAGCTACCTAGGAAGCCACCACAGTCCCCTGGTTGGGTTTAACATATAACCTTTGGGGGTGATATCCTTTGCAGACAGGATAGGATTCTTGGAGGAAGGTAGCTGGTAAACTGTGTATGCCAGCACACGTCACACAGTATGGACAGTGGTTCAGACAAATCAATCCCAGACAGACAGACAGCTCTGTGACCTTGAGTGACCTTTCTGTTCCTCAGTCCTGTGTGTCATAGACATGATGACAGTTGGATCCACCTTACAAACTGTTGTGAAGACTAACTAAGGTTACATTCGGGTAGCATTTAACACAGTGCCTGGCACAGAGCAAATCCTGGACAAGTATGCACTTCACTAGGTAAAATTAACTAACTGGTAAAGAGACCAAGAAAATATGTCTGTATTAAAATGTAGTTTAAAAAATGCTGTCTGTCATTCAGTCATTTATCATGTATTACTCAGCATCCATGTGTAAGACTTTATACTGGGTTTTAGGCTGACACCAAAAATTCCCATCTCCTACCATCAGAGATTAGGGTTTTAAGATAGGCTGGAAACTGGAACCCTCATCTCCTTGAGCAACAGAATGCAAACAAAGTATAAGGGACTGAAAATAACTACAGGCCTGCAGAGTGGGGCAGTTATGAACAGTAAGATACAGAAGACCACAAACCATTTCTGAAGTGCCTAGAGCAAAAGAAGAGTACTGTGCATGGTCCGTGCACACAGCACCATGGAAGGGGTGGGCATGCCACCTAAGCTATGCCCCCTCTCCACTCACTGATCTGCCCCCGTCCTCAGCCCATTTAGGAAAGCAGCCCGCCCCCTCCTTGGGGAACTAGCAAGGCCACCTGCATTTTGTTCTCGCTCCCACATGCTGCAGCATGAACCCCAATAAAACCTTGCCTGAACTTCCTGTCTGTCTGTTATCAATTTGTTAAACAATTTGTTATCAACTTATTAAACAGTTCAAGAGGTTAACTGGGCCAGTAGCTGTTTTACCGGATATGATTTCATGAGCATTGCTTGTAAGCAGTTTCAAATTGGAAAGAACTAGGGGAAAGAAAGTGGAGGTACTGCTGGAGAGCGTTTTTGTATTTGCCACTAAAGTAACGACTAATGAGTAAAGCACAGCTTGGGTGTCTGCAGGGTTTGCTTCCAGTTCAGGGCAGTGCCATTAATTATGCTACGTTATTAAGATAAATGGACTTATTTAGTAATACACTTTAAAAAGAGCAGAAAATTAAAACCATATTGAAGATATGACATCTTTGTCACTTATTTCAGAAATACTGTGGATATGTTTAAATGCTAGGTACCAATGACTGTAGCTTAATTTGTTCAAACTATTCCATGTTTATTGTTTAGACTTTTTTTGGTATTATGATCAATGCTATAAAATTTCTATTTACATAAATATTTGTACATTATCTCTGCCCATTCCCTAACACTAAAACAATATAAGAAGGATTCATGTTCTATAGGTGAAGGTTTATTTACAGTTTAGGGAATATTTTGTTATTTTCTAACAAGTATTCTTCAGTTTAAACATAAATCATATCTAAGGGACCATCTCAATATTAAATACTATCTTCCTTTAAACTTTGCCCATATACTATGGAAAATTTTCTTTTGTATTACCATCCCAGTGAATAGAATACTTAATTCCTTAAATATTAAAAATAATAATGTGCTCCTCTGAAAGAGAAAGTTTAACTGATATGATGGCTTAATAGATTTTAAAGAACCACTAATGCAAAAGTATTACAAAATAGTAGGTACTCAGAAACTTTTCATTTCAGTTCAGTTCAGTTGCTCAGTCGTGTCCGACTCTTTGCAACCCCATGAATCGCAGCACGCCAGGCCTCCCTGTCCATCACAAACTCCCGGAGTTTACTCAAACACGTGTCCATCGAGTTGATGATGCCATCCAGCCATCTCATCCTCTGTGGTCCCCTTCTCCTCCTGCCCCCAATCCCTCCCAGCATCAGGGTCTTTTCCAACGAGTCAACTCTTCGCATGAGGTGGCCAAAGTATTGGAGCTTCAGCTTCAGCATCAGTCCTTCCAATGAACACCCAGGACTGATCTCCTTTAGGATGGACTGGTTGGATCTCCTTGCAGTCCAACGGACTCTCAAGAGTCTTCTCCAACACCATGATTCAAAAGCATCAACTCCTTGGTACTCAGCTTTCTTCGCAGTCCAGCTCTCACATCCATACATGACCACTGGAAAAACTATAGCCTTGACTAGATGGACCTTTGTTAGCCAAGTAATGTCTCTGCTTTTCAATATACTGTCTAGGTTGGTCATAACTTTCCTTCCAAGGAGTAAGCATCTTTTAATTTCATGGATGCAATCACCATCTGCAGTGATTTTGGAGTCCCCCAAAATAAAGTCTGACACTGTTTCAACTGTTTCCCTATCTATTTGCCATGAAGTGATGCGACCAGATGCCATGATCTTAGTTTTCTGAATGTTTAACTTATATTCAAAAGAATTGTTGATGCTTCCTTTTATAAGTGACCCTTTAAATATCTATTGCTCCTGAGCCACTGGGTAAGACCCCACATCTTATTAAACTTGTTAATTTATTCAAAGAAAGCAAAATAAAGACAAGTGTAAATTTGATGGCTGCCTAGTGAAACAGCCCCCGTATTGGAGGTTTAAAAGCAACAGATGCATTGTCTCTGATTTAGCTTGCCTGTGGATTCTGGATTGAATATTGTAATAGCTGGTTAACTACTTTTTTGAAAGAAAGAAAATCTAAACATACATGTTTAGGGGTAGCCTCCTTGAAATCACTGCTGAAAACAAACAGTTCAAGTCATATTTGACAGAGGCATCCAGAAATATGGCCTCTGATCCACCCCAAATTGTATACATTTAGGGTTTAACTAGATTCTTGCAGTAAATTCATTAGATGTATTATGTGTTCTTTTGCTTTCTCTTTTTTTTACATTTCTTAACTTTATATAGATGGATGAAAAGGACTGGAGGTCCAAAAACTGATTATTATTTTTGTAGCCAATATATTAAATCAGATCACCCATTATTGTTGATCCCTTTCTATCTTTAACTTGTATTTAAAAAAATAATTTAAAAACATCTTTGTCAGAAGTTTACAAATATTATTTTCATAGAAAGCTTTATAGAAGAGATACTAAAATAGAGGTGAAAACCTGAGGCACAGAGAAGTTATTAAAAAGGCTCTTCAGGCTTCCCTGGGGGCTCGGTGGTAAAGAACCCACCTGCCGATCCAGGAGACACGAGTTCAATCCCAGGTCCAGGAAGATCTGACATGCCACAGAGCAACTAAGCGCATGTGATACAACCTCTGAGCCTGTTCTCTAGAGCCCAGGAGGCAAAACTGAAGAGCCTGCATGCTGCAACTACTGAAGCCGGAGAGCCCTAAAGCTCATGGGCCCGTGCTCCAAAACAGAAGTCACTACAATGAAAAGTCCATGGACCATAGCAAGAGTAGTCTCACTCCCTGAAACTAAAGAAGAGCCACGAAGCAACGAAGACCCAGCACAGCCAAAAATAAATAAACTTTTTTTTCTTTTAAAGGGGTATTCTGCATGTCCTTTCACTTTCTTTCTTTGTGTCTTCCCTGGTGGCTCAGTCTGTAAAAAGTCTGCCTCCAACTCCAGCGACCTGGGTTCAATGCCTGGGTCAGGAAGATCCCCTGGAGAGAAAATGGCAACCCACTCCAGTATTCTTGCCTGGAGAGTTCCATGGACAGAGGAGTCTGGTAGGCTACAGTCCATGGGGTCACAAAGAGTTGGACACAATTGAGTGACTAACACTTTCACTTTTCTCCAACACTGTATAGTTACTAAGAAGTTCAGGCAGAATCAGACTGGCGATCCAGTTCCCCTGAGGCTAGACCATGTTACAATTTTGCCGGAGCTTTTCTTTTACCCAGTGCAGCTGCCTGCCTTTCCTGCACACCAAAACTCTTCAATATTTATTTTTGAGGTGGGACAGAGCTGAAAGTAGAACAATACCGCTGACTGAACAACGAGGACTCAAGGTGCTGACCCCTCAGCAGTCCAAAACCCACCT
The DNA here is from genome assembly GCF_963930625.1 of Muntiacus reevesi. NCBI lineage: Eukaryota > Metazoa > Chordata > Mammalia > Artiodactyla > Cervidae > Muntiacus > Muntiacus reevesi. Next base: position 2,818,402 of record NC_089256.1, on the reverse strand, counting down.
ATAAGCTTCTGGTTGGTCCTTTTGTCCCTGGTTCACTTTTGTCCTCAGATTCAATTAACTTCCAATCATGCAGTTCTATAGCTCTTATTTAGTGAAAAAATTCTGCTTGTAAATGGATCCTCGATGTTCAAACCTGTGTTGTTTAAGGGTCAACTGTATGTACTATTCGATGAGCTTTTTGTTTCTGTGAGGCACAGCATCCTGGTGACAGACAATAAAATCATAAAGCAGAAACAACTAATTCAGATACGCTACTCTTCTGAATATAAAATTCATTTTAATTGGGTGAGTCTGGCTTTTGAAATGTTTTGACAGTAATGGTGATACATTTATATTAATCTATCCCTTTTGGCTCAGCAAAAGTTTTATGGATTATAGAGACTAATTCATATGTAACGTTACCATGGATAATAAAAATGTTTGCTGTAAATTTTAAACTGAGTCAGTTTATGTACTTTAGTAAATGGAATGAGTTAGGTGAAGAATTCATTTTACAAAAAAATTCTGCAGCAAAATTTCTTGCCATATAAATAGAGCTCAGGAAGAAGATGAGCTTCCCAGCTGGTGCAGGGGTAAAGAATCCGCTTTCCAAGCTGGAGATGCAGGTTCCATTCCTGGGTTGGGGATATTCCCTGGAGAAAGGAATGGCTACCTGCTCCAGTATTCTGCCAGGGAAATCCCATGGATAGAGGAGCCTGGCGAGCTACAGTCCATGGTGTCAAAAGGAGTCGAACACAACTGAGCAAAGACAGATTCTGGATCATGAAGGACTACAGGATATATGCACTTTACACACCAGTTTCTCTGGAAAAAAAAAAAGGAGGGGTTGCATATTCTAAAATTTCCTTTCTTTAAAAGCTTTTTGATTGTTAGTTGACTCACATGGAGATAGTTCCCCTAAATTTTAAAATTTTTGTCACTTTTGTACTGTCTATAGTATTATATTTTTGTGCTCATCATAAAAATTACAAATGTAATTCTCTTGACCACATACTATTTCTACAACTTCGTATGTAGTGATAACTACATTAAATTATTTATATAAATTTAATATGTATTTTATATACCAAACACATGACATATAAACTGTTTACCTGTTATACACATATTTATATATGTAAATATGTTCCCCAGGGAAGCCTAGGTAAACAAGTCATATTTCTAAATTCTCAAGCAGATAACTATTTTTACAATTCAATTTAGAAGTACCTTGTAAGTGTGCTTAAGTCGCTCAGTCATGTCTGACTCTTTGCAACCCCATGGACTGTAGCCTGCTGGGCTCCTTTGTTCATGGGGATTCTCCAGGCAAGATGACTGGGGTGGGTAGCCATTCCCTTTTCCAGGGGATCTTCCCAACCCAGGGATTGAACCCAGGTCTCCTGCATTGCAGGTGGAGTCTTTTACCAACTGAGCCAGCAGGGAAGCAAAAATATCTTGAATGAGGCCAAATAGAAAATCGGATTTTTAAGTGAAAAATTTTAACATTTTTTAGAGAATATTTAAAGCAGTTTTTAAGCAGTAATATGCTATTGAGAGCTAATTAATTCCCCAACTGAACTGATACAATATACATAAAATAGTATCATTGGGTCTCAGTTTTAGATAACAACTACTAATTATCTATGAGATTTTAGGAACTTTGCATACATTGCTTGAGATGGATAGTAATTTTCATTACATAGGTAAGGAAACAGAAGCCCATGAGTTTAAATAATCTAATTAAGGTCACAGTTCTATAAACTGGGCAAGGGGTTGTTCAAAACCATCATCAGAGGCCAGGTTAGTATTCTAAATGGACTGAAAATTACTTTCTGCAACTCACTGCTCTCTCTAGCTCCCCCCACTACTATTACTGTACCCTCCTTTTATCCTCTAAAATGAAAACAGCCTCCTCTACTGAGCTCTCTTTCAACTTCCCTTTTGTAAGGTTTTTGAAGTATGTGTATAATTAGGAGAGAAATGGTCCATGAATCCAGAGGAAAAAAATTCTTCAGAGGTCACATGTTCCAGTTTTGGGTCAGATTCAGTAAACATATACCACCGAATGCACTTAATCTAGACAAAATGATTGGGCATTCAAGGGTCCTGAAAATTAAACAGGAGCAAGAGCCTGGGTGAAGAAGAGCATAATGGGAAACGCTCTCCAACCAGAATCAGTTCCCTAATTTTTCTCTGGTATTCCTGATAAAACACTATTCTAATGTAGCCGGACACACAGTAGCAGTTGGCAAGTGGACAGAGTCCAGAGAAGTCCTGCCGTCTTGGCTAAAGCAGAGGGAAAGAGGAATTCCTACAGATCAGTAAGAGCTGCAGAATGCCCCAATATTTTCTCGTTTTCTCTATTCCCTCGTGTTGGGGGTGAAGATTCAGTTTTTAAGTAAAGGAATTAAATATCATTTCTACTGTGCATATTTAATTATTCAAGTACAGAAACATATATTTATGTACCTATTATAAAGAATTAAGAAAATGATGCCCTGAAACAGGGACATGATCAACCGTGCAGGTGTTTTACTTCTTTTCCATTGGGAAAACTTCTTTCAACACCTTTATAAGTACATAAATTTCCAACATTAAAATAACTCAAAAACAACTGAGACATTAAATTTGAAATTAAAATTAACACCTCCTGTAGACAAACTTAAAGAGGATATTTTGTGTAGATTTTTAAATTGGATCAAGTTGTTAAAGATATCTTTAAATGAATAAATATTTTTAGATAATGACATTAAATCAAGTGTCTTTTTAAAAATTTTTGTTACAGTACTATTCAAGGGTACTTAGCAGAAATTTTCCGAAGGATTAAGAGGCTATGCAGTATTTCTACAAGGATTTTCCAAACATTAACTCATCATTTGATGTTACTACTTTCAAAATGAATGTAGATATATCTTTGTCTTAAACACTCCACTCTTATCAAAAATATTTAAGAAAGTCAAATTTGCTACATATATTATCCAAATAATATAACTCAGTTTGTTCTCAGGAGTGCAAAATTACAAAATTTTCATCATGTTGAAACTGAAGAAAAACTATGCAAATATTTCATAGAACTTGTGACATACAGAACATACCCAGACAAGAATGTAAGTATACCTGTATAATTAATTTCCAAAGTTTCTTCTTGCACAAAAGTCCTGCACCTCAGCAATCAAATATGATGATTTTCAAGGATGAGGTGGATAATTACATAAAAGAAGTTTGGAACTGTTAAAAATATGACTTAGGATGAGCTGATGCTGTTGGTTCACTCTGAGAATCACTAATTTTAGAAGACTTTTTCACAAAGCTTATGAGGTTTGAAACCATTTTCCAAGTGGTTTTTACATATCCTTCACTGCCCCCTCTCCCACTGACACCCTCAAATTTGACCCCCTCAAATTCATATCTATATGTGTCTATCCCTCACTCAAAAATACCCCTCTTCTAAAAGAATTATTACCTTAATAAATTCGATTAAACCTTCAGTTTACTAGTATACCTATTTTTTCCCCTCAAACTTCATTTGTAAACCCAAGTAAATTTCCTCTAAAGGTAAAGAGAAATCCAAAATATTGTTGGAGGAGTTTAAGTGATACATTCTCATTCTCACAAAAGTAGTACAGAATGAAACAGTAGTAATTCTAAACTACATAAATATCTAGCACAATAGCTAAGAAGACACATTATACTGAAACATAAATTATAAAGTCACATTTCTTTAAAAAATATGGTCAGAAATAATTTGCAAAATAATCAAAATGCTTATAATAATCTGCATAATTATAACATGGATAGCTTTGTCTTAAAAATGTATTAAAGATCTAGAGACACTAAAATACAAATCATATTTCCTTTACAATTTTTTCTATAAGAAATGTATAACAGAATTTACAATCTGAAATGAAAACAAATAAAGAGAAACAGAACTGACAATCTACTCTCCTAAAGTGATTTTAACTAAAAAGAACTCAGGTTCACCAAAGATGAAAAGTTTACACACACTTTCAAGCACAATACTCTTTATAGATTTGAAACCAAAGTCTTGGCTCCTGTGGTGTACTGCGGTGATTAGTTTTATAAGTGTCTTGATTACAAGGGGACTGGATAGTTGAGTGGGTTCAAAATGAATAAAGTCCAGTGATTGTGAACAATTCAGTCATTCTTATTTCACGCTTGGGCAACTTAATAGGTTGCTGTTCCATGCACTGGAATGAAGAAACTATCTTACTCAAAAAGTAATTACAGAGGCCTGAACTAACAAGAAAAACTTAGGTCTGTTATCTTGGAATAAAACACACAATTTAAGTGTCCCAGAGATACATGGAATCTAGAACATGGAATAAATATTTAATTATATATTTGCATGAAATCAGTCATACAATAGTAAACAGTTATTTTCATTATGAATAAATGAAAATGTTGGCAAAATCTGATCAATGTATATTAAGTTTTTATATTTTATATATTTTTCTTATTTTAGTCTCATCATGGTTCCTTCCAAACAAAAGTCTATGACAGGATATTTCCTTCATTTTAGGAAGAAGTTGGTTATGTGGCTTTATTTTAAAACAAAAGAATTTGATTAAACAAGAGCAAACTGATAGTCACAGTTGATACATAACTTTTACCAAACAGTTTAACTTTTTAAAAGAGAATATCAAGCTTCTTTATTTTAATTTTCAGAGGGGCATGTTACTCTGTTACTTGGAATATAAGAAATAGCAGAAGAGTAACATAATCATGATGCTTTAGGAAACATGACCATGCCAACCATGATATCTGAAAGATTACCAGAAAATATATTATTTTGTCATTTTTCGGTTAGTCTTCTAGTGTCAAAAACTGTAACAAGACAGGAAGACCTATGATAAAATCATACTAAGAAATCTTACATGTACAAAAATAGCCATTTAAAAATATTATCAGCAAAAGTACATATACTCTTATCACAAAAAGGATCCCTCCTACCTATACCCTACTTCTCTTTGCATTTTGTGTCTTCCAAGAGGTTTTCTAAGCAAACACAAATGTGTGTGTGTGTGTGTGTGTTAGTCGCTCAATTGTGTCCAACTCTTTGAGACTCCATAGACTGTAGCTTACCAGGCTCCTCTGTTCATGGAATTCTTCAGGCAAGAATGGAGTAGGTTGCCATTCTCTTGTCAAGGGGATCTTCCTGACCCAGGGATTGAACCTGAGTCTCCTGGCAGATTTTCTACCATCTGATACCTTCTAATACAAATGGTAGTGTCCTATATACTGGTTTTTATTTTGCTTTTTCATTTATTAAAATATCTTGATGTTGATTATACTTCAGTTCATATAACCTTATTTTTTTAATGACTACACCACAGTTCAACAGGCTATTTGATGAAAATTTAAACTGTTCCCAATTGTATGCCAATTACAAACAATGCTGAAATAAATTTATATATACTTCTCTGTGTATTTGTGTATTAAATCCTTGGAAGCACAATTGCCTGTATAAAGTTTTGAGCATTTTTATTTTAATATTACTATAAAACTCTTCTCCATGAATCTGAATCAGCTCACAAACCAGACCCAGACAAAACTGTGTTACATTCCTAACACTATGTTTTATCAAAAGTTTTGCACTGCAAACTGAAAGGTGAAATATTTCAGGTTTATTTTCCATATCTTGAGCAGTTTTTATTATATATTTAAAGTCACTTTCAGTTACATTTCTGTGAACTGCCTGTTTATCATGTGCCCATTGTACTGTTTGCTAGTTTTTATAAATTATTTTCATGTTATTTATCTGAATAATATTAAAACTTTAAGAACATTTTCTTGAATTTGTTATTAATTTTTACTACATCTTTGCCATACATTCTTTTGACTAAAAAGTCAAAAAGAATTAGACTACTACAAAAATATAGTCTAATTTTAAATACTTTTCTTTTTAAAGGACAGTGTCTCTTTCTTCCTGAAAAATGAGTACTATAAAAGTGATATTAGGACAATGCTACTTTAATAATAAGAGGTATGAAAATTAAAATGTTTTCTGTTTATAAAAACATTAACAGGATGTGAAATTGCTCAGGCAAAACTTTTCAACTTTTCAATTGTGTGCCTATAGGAAATCATAGCAATCAATACTAAGGAACCAGATAAAGGAAGGGATTTTCAAAGAAAGAACCTGAAAGAGAACATTCAAAGAGAAAGCAAACTGAGCGAGCAAAATGAAAAGCTTTGTGATAGAAAATATATTTCTTCTACACTGAGTGACAACTAACATATCCATCAAGATCCTTACTATTATTTTATTTTTCCTATTATAATAACATTACTTTTCACTTATAAACATGCATATATTACGGAACTATGTAGCAGAACATGAATATACATAATAATATACTCATCCTCAGAGCTATCGCAGGTTCAATTCCAGACCATGATAAAGCACACACATATATAATAAACATACAGATGTACACAAACATTTACACATACTGTGTTTCAACTTGTTTCTTTGTTTCTGTTTGCATTACAATTTATAATATACTTTGGACATATTTTCACTTTAGAACACTTAGAACTAACAAATGTTTTAAACTATTATTATCCACTGTAGATGTACAATACATTATATAACCAAATTCCAATCAATGGTTACAAAACTATGTGCAAATTTTCTATTAAAAACAATCCTACTGTGACCACCTTTGACACACATATTTATTTATTTATTTATATATTTATTTGCACACTTAGGAGCATGATGAATTTCAGTAAGTGAATGAGTATTTGAAAATTTTGTTATCACCATAAAAAAGTTTTGTCAATACATTTCCACTAAGAGTATATTTCTCTCATTACATTATTAGAGAATTATCACACTTTCAAAATCTGCGAAAGAGGCAAAGTCTATTTTACTTTGCATTTTCCTGATAGTTAACATGGCTGAGGGTCTTTCTACCACTTGTCATTTGTGTTTCTCTTACTTTGAATTGACACTTTTTATTCTCAGACGGTAAAGAATCTGCCTGCAATGTGGGAAACCTGTGTTCCATCCCTGGATCAGTAAGATCCTCTGGAGAAGGGCATGGCAACCAAATCCAGTATTCTTGCCTGGAGAATTCCACGGACAGAGGAGCCTGGTAGGCTACAGTCAGTGGGGTTGCAAAGAGTCGGACATCACTGAGCAAGTAACACTTTCCATTCTCAAATTGGATTGTTTAATCCTCAATCCTTAAAGAGAGTTCTAGGCACATTAGAAAATTAGCTCTCCTTCTATTAACAGTTGCCATTTGTATGTTTTTTTCTTTTTCTTGCAAATGTTAAGAATCGTGTCCCTACATGGGTTTTAGGTTTTTCTATCAGTCTCAAAAAAGCTTTTCCACATGCCACACTCACACTCATTCAGTTTTTCTGTTTCATATATTTAAGACTTAAATTGTTTAAATCATCTACATTTCATTGGTATGTTAAAAGTGAGGCAAAGTTCAAGCTTTATTATTAGGTTACCCAAATAAATACCTAATTGTCCTATATGATCAATTAAATGTTATTTCTTCTCCATTCCCTGACTTTAAAAGTATTCTTATCAAATGTAAGCTTTCCTTTTACTCTTATATGTCTCTTCAGTTTCCTTGTTTGGTAGATCTATTCCCTATTCTACAGCCTTTAAATCATTATGGCTTTATAATACCTTTTATTTTATAGTAAAAATCCCCATATATATATATATATACACTTTCCTTTGAATTGAAATTTTCCTGGCATGTAGTTGCTTTTCCACTTGAGCTGAACAGTTGATTTGAAATCAGCCTTCCCCCCGAAAAACTGGTTATGATGTTGTTTAATTTATATGTTCTTTCAGAGAAATTATATCTTTAGAACAATGTATTTTACTGTATTTTCAACCTATACATTCTCACATATAGCATATTTTCATCTATGTCTCTAGAGCTTTATGTCTCTTTATAAATACATTTTCCAAGTTATTTCATGCCAATTAAATGGCTTATTTTGTCTTAATCTATATTCTATTTTAGATATATAATATCCATTGAAAATTTAAAATTGTGGTCAGATGCAATTAGACACTTCATTAAATTCTCTCTTTTTTATGAGATTTTAGGTTGTTTTCAAGGTACACAAATGCATTATGTGTAAAAAGGGCTAATTTTGTGTCTTCTTTTCTAATCAGAATGTTAATGTGTCCTCCTGCCTACCTCATTGGCCTACACAACAACGTCACAGGATATGATGATGACTATTTGCTTTTCCGGGTTTCCTGGAAATGATGCTAGTGTTCCAAGTTTTCCCGTGACAGGTTTATTGAGATAGATAGATGGAGGTTATCCTTCTGCTAATGTAGTCACACCCAATAAAAAATACTAAAGCTTTACCCTTTTAAGAAGGTGGGAAGGCCTTACTGCATAGTATCTTCATCTTTGTACTAGTTTCAATGGATACCTACTAAACATGCAACAAAAAAGTAAAAACTAAATTGTATCCTCAGAGAAGATAAGACCAGAAAAACAAATGAAAGGAAACTCTTCAGTCTTGAAATATAAACGTTTTATTCTATAGAAACAAAGCAACTACTCCCCGAAACTCTGCAAGCCCCCTCCCCCAGGTTTGAAGTGAAGTTGCTCAGTTGTCTGACTCTGTGTGACCCCATAGACGGCAGCCCACCAGGCTCCCCCGTCCCTGGGATTCTCCAGGCAAGAACACCGGAGTGGGTTGCCATTTCCTTCTCCAATACATGCATGCATGCTAAGTCTCTTCAGTCGTGTCCGACTCTGTGTGGCCCCATAGACGGCAGCCCACCAGGCTCCTCCATCCACAGGATTCTCCGGGCAAGAATACTGGAGTGGGTTGCCATTTCCTTCTCCACCAGCTTACCTGAATGTAAAAGTGATGGGTTCTGCCAGAAAAGCACGTCCAGAAGTGACTGCAAAACCTACCTGCGAGTCGACCTGACCCGGGTCCCCAGCGCTGTGCCGAGACCCCAGGAGAGCCCAGTATCGCGCGGGAAAGGGGCGCAGCGAGTTCGCGCAACACAGCCGGTCTCCGGGGGCCGCTTCCGCGCAGGAGGGGCGGTCTCCCCAACAGAGCCTCTGTCCCAAGGCCACGGCCGCCGACTTCAGACCCGGGGGGAACACCGATCCCCCCACCCCCAGCGCCGGAGACGGCTCCCTCTGGACGCCCCCAAACTTCGGGAACCTCCTGAGGATGCGGCGCGGAGCGCGTCGAGCCCAGGACTGCGCGCGCCCTCGAGTCCGCCGGCCTCGAACCTCTGTTCTCGGCTCCCGCGACCCAGCTCTCCGCCCGCCCGGTCCCACTCACCGCGCCGCCAGCTGTCCGCTCGGCTTCCGGGACGCCAGGCCCGGGGTCTGATTTTATCCGCGCAGGAAGACAAAGGGGCGGGGCGGCGAAAAACAAAGGAAGAGAAGGATTTTGAAACGAAAACCCGCAGAGTCCCGCCGGGGAGGGGCGCGGGCCAGGGGCGGGGGCCGGGCAGGGTCCCTCCCCGGTGCCGTCCTCTCCCCGCCCCGCCCCTGCGCTGGGAGCTCCGCGGTCGGGGTCAGCGGTTCCTGGAGGCGCGGCCGCGGCTTGGAGCCTGCTAGCAAGCAAAACACCAGGCGCAGGAAATGAGGAAGAATTAGTTGTCACAGCTCTCCTGTGAGGTTAGGAAAGGGATAAGAGCAAGTCGACGGCGGCCTGTAATCAGAGAGGCACTTTCTAGAACCAGTGAGGCAGGGCTTCCAGGCAGAGATTTCAGAGTCCAGGACGGAAAAGAAGAAACCAGTCTTCCCTAAGAGCCCTGTGAATTTGCATCTGTTCCCCCCGCCCCCCCCCCCAGGCCTTTGGCTTGGAGACTTGGCTTTGGCGACGCAGTGCTGACTGGAAACACTGGGGCGCCGGGCCCAGGCATTTGTTTTCCTTTCCACAGGGTTGGAGTAGGCCAGTTTGATGTTGGAGGGAGCGAGCAAGGGGTGCCAGGAGAGAGAGATGGAGGAGCTGAGTTGCCTATGTTTTCTGAGAGAAAAATGGCATTTGTTAATTACTTTTGTTAGGCACAAGTATTGTTTTCAAACTGCAGAGGTTCAGGTCTGTGGCCCAAGGGGAAGAAAACAACCTACTGACAGAAACTGGGGGTCCCTGACACTGTAAAGAAACAGAACTGGACAAAAGTAAGTTAGATTAAATTCTAAAGAGAGCTTGGCAGTGCTCCTACTATGGGAAAAGTTTAGTTAGGGGAAAGCACATGGGAGTGGAGTACTGGAATTTTCCACTTTTCTTTTAAGTATGCTATCTGCAATCATGCTTGTGAAATAGATTTTTAAAATTCGTATTGTATCTCTCAGTAGTAATAACATGGGACATTAGCCACATACTGAAATACTGTTAGATTGAAAGCATAAAACGGAGTGGTGCCAAAAACTACAGCTAAATATAATGCTACTTGTTAGTTTTGTTTTTAATTCATGAGAGTGATTCAGAAACGGAGTTTATTAATGCAAACACCCATGATGGTCATATGAACGAGCCCCAGTAATTCAAGAGTGAAACGTGTCTCGTGGAACATACTGCTTTGGGGAGGGATAAAGAAACAATTGAAAGTAAGTCATATGCCCCAAATCCCAAATTTTGAGAGGAAGAGTAATGATGAAACCTATGTCTTTCTGAAATTCCTTATCTGGTGCTGATACAACTCAAATCCTTCGGGGGATGAAAAATTTTCACTTCAGTCGCTCGGTTGCTTTCTATTCCTTGTAACCCCATGAACTGCAGCACACCAGGCTTTGCTGTCCATCAGTAACTCCCAGAGCTTGCTCAAATTCATGTCCATCAAGTCGGAGTTGCCATCCAACCATCTCATTCTCTGTTGTTCCCTTCCCCTCCTGCCTTCAATCTTTCCCAGTATCAGGGTCTTTTCAAATGAGTCAGTTCTTCTCACCAGGTAGTGAAAATATTGGAGCTTCAGCTTCAGCATCAGTCCTTCCAATGAATATTCAGGACTGATTTCCTTTAGGATTGACCAGTTTGATCTCCTTGCAGCCCAAGGGACTCTCAAGAGTCTTCTCCAACACCACAGTTCAAAAGCATCAATTCTTTGGTGCTCAGCTTTCTTTATGGTCCAACTCTCACATCCACACATGACTACTAGAAAATCCATAGTTTTGACTAGATGCACCTTTGTCAGTAAAGTAATGTCTCTGCTTTTTAATATGCTGTCTAGGTTGACCATAGTTTTTCTTCCAAGAAGCAAGTATCTTTTAATTTCATGGCTGCAATCACCATCTGCAGTGATTTTGGAGCCCAAGAAAATAAAGTCTCTCACTGTTTCCATTGTTTCCCCATCTGTTTGGCATGAAGTGATGGGACGGGATGCCATGATCTTAGTTTTTTGAATGTTGAGTTTTAAGCCAACTTTTTAATTCTCCTCTGTCACCCTCATCAAGAGGCTCTTTAGCTCCTCTTCACTTTCTACCATAAGGGTGGTGTCATCTGCGTATCTGAGGTTATAGACATTTCACCTGGTAATCTTGATTCCAGCTTGTGTTTCATCCAGCCCGGCATTTTGCATGATGTTCACTGCATATCAATTAAATAAGCAAGGTGACAATATACAGCCTTGTCATACTCCTTTCCCAATTTGGAACCAGCCCGTTGTTCCATCTCTGGTTCTAACTGTAGCTTCTTGACCTGCATACAGATTTCTCAGGAGGCAGGTAAGGTGGTCTGGTATTCCCATCTCTTTAAGAATTTTCCACAGTTTATTGTGATTCACACAGTCAAAAGCTTTAGTGTAGTCCTAAATCCTACTTTCAGTGCTCCTTAGCTACATCCCTTTGTATTATTTTTTTATTACATTACCACAGTCTGTTTAGACTTAAAATTTAACTAAAATTAAGAAGTTTGCAAAGCACTTTTCAGTGCCTCAATCCTATATGTCATTGCTATAGTGTTTTACATGCACACAAATTATAAACTATGGAATTTAATGTTATATTTTTCTAAGGCAACCAGTTGTCATTTATAATTATTAACAGGTGAAAATAGTTTTCACATTTATTCACAAATATGTAATAATGTGCTCTTCATTTTTTTTTTATAGATAAGGAGTTTTGTCTGTTTTTACTTCCCTTCAAGCTATGGAATTTCCTTTAGTATTCCTTGCATTCTTGTATTCAGTATATCTTTCCCTTTTCCCCTTGACTTTTGCTTCTGTTCTTTCCTCAGCTATTTGTAAAACCTCCTCAGACAACCACTGAGGTTGCCTTCTTGCAGTTCTTTTTTTGGAATGATTTTGGTCACTATCTCCGTATAATGTTACAAACCTCCCTCCATAGTTCTTTAGGCACTCTGTCTACCAGATCTAATCCCTTGAATCTATTCATCACTTTCCCTGTATTTCTAAATAAGAGATTTGATTTATGTCATAGCTGAATGGCCTACTGGTTTTCCCTGCTTTCTTCAATTTAAGCTTGAATTTTGCAAGAAGGAGCTCATGATCTGAGCCGTAGGCTGCTTCTGGTCTTGTTTTTGCTGACTGTATAGAGCTTCTCCATCTTTAGTTGCAAAGAATATAATCAATTTGATTTTGTCATCGACCATCTGGTGATGTCTGTGAAGAATTGTCTCTTGTGTTGTTAGAAAAGGGTGTTTGTTATGACTAGTGTGTTCTTTTGACAAAATTCTGTTAGGTTTTGCACTGCTTCATTTTGTACTCCATGGCCAAACTTGCCTGTTACTCCAGTTATCTCCTGACTTCCTACTTCTTCATTGCAATCCCCTATGATGAAAAGGACATCTTCTTTTAGTATTAGTTCTAGAAGGTCTTGTAGGTCTTCACAGAGCAATTTGACTTCAGCTTCTTTGTCATTTGTGGTTGGCACATAGACTTGGATTACTGTGATGTTGAATGGCTTGCCTTGGAAACAAACCAAGATCATTCTGTCATTTTTGAGATTATACCCAAGTACTGCATTTTGGACTCTTGTTGCCTATGGGGGATACTCCATTTCTTCTAAGGGATTCCTGCCCATGGTAGTAGATATAATGGTCATCTGACTTAAATTTGCCCCTTCCTGTTCATTTTAACTCGCTAATCCCTAAGATGTTGATGTTCACTCTTGCCATCTCCTGCTTGATCACTTTCAATTTATCTTAATTCATGAACCTAACATTTCAGGTTCCTATGCAATATTGTTCTTTACAGCATCGGACTTTACTGTCACCACCAGACACATCCACAACTGAGCATTTCCACTTTGGCCCAGCCTCTTCATTCTGGAGCTATTAGTAATTGTCCTCTGCTCTTCCCTAGTAACATATTGAACATCTTCCGACCTGGAGGGCTCATATTCTGGTGACATATCTTTTTGACTGTTCATGGGGTTTTCATGGCAAGAATACTGGAGTGGTTTGCCATTCCCTCCTCCAGTGGACTATATTTTGTCAGAACTCTTCACTATGACCTGTACATCTTGGGTGGCTCTGCATGTCATGGCTCATAGCTTCATTGAGTTATGCAAGCCCCTTCGCCACAAGGCTGTGATCCATGAAGGGGAATTTTGGTTTGCATATATTTAAAAGGCTTCCCAGGTTGTTGCTAGTGGTAAAGAACCTGCCTGCCAATACAGGAGATGTAAGAGATGCAGATTCAATCCCTGGGTTGGGAAGATCCCCTGGAGGAGGGCATGGCAACCGACTCCAGTATTCATGGCTGGAGAACGCTATGGACAGAAGAGCCTGGCAGGCTACAGTCCATTGGGTCATAAAGAGTTGGACACAGCAGAAGCAACTTAGCATGCACACAGGTATATTTAATATAATTGCTAATTCTTATATCTTATCAAATGTTTCTTAGTAAAGAAAATAGCTGGGCACAACTCACATGGTGGAATTAAAAAGAATTAATGAATGTTCTCATTTAAGCTTTTTTTAAAAACAGTACTTAATGATCACACAGTTCTTTATAAATTACTTATGAAACACTTCGTCTTTAACCTTTATCAAGCCCAAACTAAACATGAGAAAACTTAAACTGAGAGACTTAACTAATACATTTATAAGTTTGCTCTATGTTGTTGAATGACTTTATGAATATTTTTGCAGGGATTTAATCCAGATATTTTGATTTTAAGTCCACTGCCCTTTTTATTATATCAATTGATATCTATTAAAATAAAACCCTAATTGGTAAGCTGCTAGCATTTATGCAAAATAAATAAAAATCTAAATGGCTGAGTAGACTCCATGCTCAGTATGATTTAGCCATCTCATGTTCTTGATGTAAATTCAGTCTCCATTAGGACATATCCAGTGTCCAAGCAAGGAAGGGGCACCTAGTTTTACTATAATCTGCAATGCTCAGAATGTGTTTGAAGTATCACTTAGTTCCTGGGACCTCATCTCAAATAGGTTTGTGGAACTTGAAGTATTTTAAAGAGTCATCTTAGAGTTTGTCTGGATATATGACTTTGAAAAGCAGAGGATGTTTAGTCCAGAAGAAAGATTTGGGAATAAGGAAAAGATACCCAGTTATCTTAAAGTATTTGAACTATGTGGAAGTAATTTTGCATCTCAGTGTGTTAGAGCTGAAAATAAGGACTGGAATTTTCAGGGGAGGATGACATATTTTCGGGCACCTTCTAATTCTTACTACACTCCAGATGCTTCAAAGAGCACCTGTCAAATACTTTGTACAGAAGATTCCATACCTGCATCCAGCCCCAAGCAGTTTAACTTGAGACGAGAATAGAGAGACTCATCTCTTATGTGAGACTTTATATTAGATCCAATACTTTGATCATGGAAAGAGTTTGCCTACAAATACTGATAAGATGATGATAGTGTTAATGTTGATGTGATGACAGTAAATTATACCAATCATGTGTTTTCATATTTGAAAAATTGAGTGCACTACAGTCATTCTCTTGTTCTTTATCACTCTTTTCAAAGTAATATCCTTTGGCATTCAGGAGACAAACAGGAAAGCTGATTTTTAGTTAATGCCCTCAACTTAGGAGCCACATCTTTAAGAGACAGAGTACCCTGGAGCTAAAAATTTAATTCTTGGCCTGCAGTATCCTGACAGAGGTTAGAGCAGACAGCCTTTCCTGAGCAAATCTTTCTGTTGAAAGCTGTATGGTGCTCACTGAAATTGAGTTGTTTTGTCCTTGCAGTATCATTTTTAATAGCAAGGCAGTATAAAGATCCAAGTATTCATCAACACAGAAATGTAGAAACAAATTTTGGTTTATCTACAAAATACGACAGTCATTATAAAAGTGTACTGACTTAGAAACTGCCTACTATAAATATATATTTAAAAAAATAGCAAATTACCGAATGGTCTCATGAAAAAATAGGAAGCAAATAAACAAGCACCCCCTCTCCCTAAGAAAACAAAAAATCATCTCCTAAATTACACACACACACACGTATATTTGAATAAACATAGAGAAAATTTGGAAGTATATGATTACGTACTGGGGGGATAGGATTGGAGGGTGGAAGAAACTTCATCTTTATATACTTTTGTTAAAGTTTATTTTAACAAGCATTTTTTTTTGCTTTTACATGTAGTAATATTTTTTTAAAAGCTGGCACCAAGGTTATGGAAAATAAACATGACAATTACTTTTTAGTAAACAGTTGTTATTTGCAAAAAGAGCTCCCTGACCTGAGCAATGTCAGAGCTCCAGTTAGCAAGAGCACTGCAGACACAGATGAACACCACTGATTCCTTTTTCTGTGTGAGTTCAGCCAGCGAATGAGGTGCCATGAATCCTCTGAGTGGAGAAGTGGCGTCATCCAAGCCCTCCTGACCTTCAAAGTTAAGAGGGGAACTGGCACATTCCTCTGGATCTCATGGCAGTTCCAGACTGAAATACAACCTTCTGGCCCCCATTTCAGTGAACTGTGGAATCCCTCATAAATAACACTCCTTATTTTATAATCTATAACTTTTAGGTGGTGAGGGGTATAATTTTCTGGTTTACTGCCTGACCTGAACTAATTATAGAATGGCTCCATTTTATTTTTTTTAAGCTTTTCATTTTGTACTGGGTATAGCCAATTAACAATGTTATGATAGTTTCAGGTGAACAGGGAAGGGAGTCAGCCATATATATACATGTATCCATTCTACCCCAAACTCTCCTCCCCTACAGGCTGCCATATAACACTGAGTAGAGTTCCCTTTCCTATATAGTAGGAACTTGTTAGTTATCATTTTAAATATAGCAGTGTATACATGTCCATCCCAGATTCCCTATCACTTCCCTCCATCCCTACCCTCAGCAACCATAAGTTCATTTTCTAAGTCTGTTTTGTAAGTTCATTTGTATCATTTCTTTTTAGATTCCACATATAAGTATTTCATATGACATTTCTCCTTCTCTGTCAGACTTACTTCACCCACTATGACAACCTCTAGGTCTATCTATGTGGCTGCAAATGGCATTATTTCATTCTTGCTAATGGTTGAGTAATATTCCATTGTATATATGTACCACATCTTCTTTATCCATTCTTCTGTTAATGGAAAATTATGTTACTTCCTGGTCTTGCCTATCATAAACAATGCTGCAATGAACATTAGGCTGCATGTATTCTTTCAGATTGTGTTTTTCTCCAAATATATGCTCAGGAGTGGGATTGCAGGGTCATATGGTAGCTCTATGTTTAGTTTCTAAGGAAACTCCAAACTGTTCTCCTTAGTGACCGTACCAATTTACATTCCCACCAGCAGTGTAAGGTTTCCCTTCTCTCCACACCCTCTCTAGCATTTATTGTTTGTGGATTTTTTTTGATGATACCCATTTGGACAGGTTTGAGGTGATATTTCATTGTAGTTTTCATTTGCATTTCCCAATAATTAACAATGTTGAACATCTTTTCATGTGCCTCTTGGCCATGTGTATATAGAATGACTCCAATCTAAACTCAAGGTCTCATTTACATCCTGAAGCCCCAACCCTTAAAAAGGAAAGGCACAAGCAGAGAGAGGGAGAAGCCTTGGAAAGCAGCCAGGATGGTGTGGAGTCTGGGGCACTTGGTTATTGCTTTTCCTATCAGTCCCATGTTATAAGGGTTGTATCAGAAGTATAGAAGTCCTTTGCTTTGAACCTAACAGCATCCCAGGTTTGCAAAGCTCTTCTGCCACAATATCTCAACTGTCTCCCACAATAAGCCTGGGGTCTAGAAGAGCTATATCAACTGTAGTTTACTGATGAGGAAACCAAGATTTAGAGGAATAAAAGCAACGACCCTAAAGTCACTCAGCAATTTGGCCACAAAGTTCATAACAGAATCACATCTCTTTTTTCTGCTATCTCCTATAGCCAGAGCCTCATTTTTATCTTTGCTTCAGTTTCCAAGGTAGATTTTGTTTGATAAAAGGGATCTGCTGCTTTAAAAGCTGTGAAAGCTGATGACCCAGAATAATGTTTCCAAATCCCCAACTGATATTAACATTCGTCATTCAGGAATGACAGGTTTGAATTTCCAGGAATTCTCAGAAATTCTTGAAATCAAAAATTATTCCACATTTTCATAACACTGTATTTACATGCTTTCAAATAATGTGACCATAATAATAGTGAATAATTTTCTGTGGTGGTATGATGTTACAATTTTCAGCTGTTTTCAGTTAAAAAAATGTGTTTTTATAGTCGGTTTTTATTATGAACCAATATATCATGACAGGATTATTTTAGTAACAGGTAAAAATGATCTCTATTTGATATAGATACCAGATATAGAAAACACTTAGAAGAAGAGAACATTAAAGCAAAATAAATGCCAAATGAAATCACTTAAAATTTGAAAAAGAATGGCACAATTTTTTTGGCATATGAAAGTTATTATTTTTTAATGAAGTTTAAAAACACAAAGTGTTAATTGTTCCATCTGATAGTCTTGATCTTTGTTTTGTGACAAATATTCCAAACAGAAAAATTTCTTTCATTTTGTATTGATGGTTGAATGAAAGATAAAAGTGTGCCCCTCATATCTTCAAGTGTTAGAGTACTTGCTTCACAGAAGCTCCTGTCCTTGGAAACAAGATTTTTTTTTTGTTTGTTTGTTTGTTTTTAGCTGCAATGGGTCTTAGTTGAAGTACACAGAATCTTCTATTTTCGCTGAGGCATGCATAATCTTTTAGCTGCGGCATATGGGATCTAGTTCCCTGACCAGGGATTGATATTAGACCCCCTGCATTGGCAGTATGGAGTCTTAGCCACTGGACCACCAGAGAAGTCCAAACAAGTTTTGGACTACTCTCGTTTTGCTGTCTTAACAGGTCAACTAGAATTGAGTTTTGTAATATAGCTTTATATCTTTGCAAGTATTCTATATCATTTAGATTTGGGTACTTCCACCTTTTTGGGTGGTTTTATAAACAGCAAGTAGATGTTAGGTTCCCTGGACTTGCAGTCAGACAAGACCAGCTCTGCTACTTGATGTATATGTGCTCCTATATATGTGTTCCTCTGGAGTAATGAAATATTAATAAAGCTTACCATTCAAAGTTGTCTGAAGGATTTAACATAATATACAGTAAATAATAAGTGCTGAAAATTTGTTGTTTTGATTATATTCATACTCATTTCAGGAAAGTATGTTTCCATAGTCTTGGATAGCTCTGTGAAGAATCCAATGACAGCTTTGTGTTATATAGCTTTTTCGGATTGTTGGTTTGTCAGTTGTCTATAGTAATGTATTGTTCTTTGAAAAATATCATCAGTTACACAAAATCCATTGTAAACTGTCATATTAATTTTTGTAATAAATGCTATATATTGGGATGTAGAAATAGCTTCATTTTAATTTCTTTTATTATTTTCTTTGTGATATAGGAAAGTGAGAATGAAAAGATACTGTGGAATTTGGTCAAGAAAATTTTAGTTTTAGCTTGTGGAACAAGAATTCTGTGAAGTTGATGACAGGAAGATAGCTCACTATCCTCCACCATCAACTCCCATGTGTCTGTTTCTCCTGAGTCAAATAGATGCCGATGCCTGCAGGTGTCTGTGTGTAGGTGAGGTCACTGTGTTTCATGGTAGCCATGGTGTGGACAACTGATGCAGAACCATGAACTCTTGGACCGGATTAATCCCTGGAAGCCAGAGTTCACATAGAAAAGTCAAGAAGAAACTGAACAGATCTTTCCTGCTCTGTGCAGAGGGAGTTAGTAGTACACTGAGTCATCAAGAGTTTTTCTCCAGGTACCTCATTAAAGAACTATTGACTTGCTTGGTTTTATTCTATCAGTCTTTGCACAGTCAAAGCCAGTGACCTACATGATCTGGCAGCTTGAACATCACCTCGCATTGCTCTCTCACTCTTACTTTACAGCAGTCAATGGCATCAATCTGATTCTTGAATATCAGAGTCATACTCCTACCTTAGGTTCTTGGTAACAGTTGTACCCTCTGTCTTTTTCAAGTACTATGTAATATACTCATTTAAAATTTTTATATCTATGAATGCATTTATTACATTTATTTTTTGCCTCTCTCAAGCAATGTCATCTCCATCAGTCCTTGAAAAGTCAAGAGTTATAAAAAATACTATGCACAATGGAGACAATTTTGGAATTTAGGGATATATTTAACAAAAAAATTAATAGGACCTTTATGAAGAAGACTGAAATTTTAATGAATGTTGTAAAATATAGGAAATAGAAGCAATGATTTTGGATGAGAAGAATCAATATTTTTAAAAAATCAATACATTAAAATTGATATGTTAACAATTCACAACAATTTCCAACTTTTAAAGAACTGGCTAAAATGATCTTTTAATATACAAAGGAAAACATAAATGTTCATGAATAGACAAGGAAAATACTGGAAATGTAGTTCAGTGTATAATTCACAGTAACAGGGCCATTGAATATGTTTTCTAGTGAATCAATATGAAAAATGATTTTGCCAACTATGTGCATTAGCTTTCAAATCTGATTTGTCAGCAACTCAACTATAAATACTCACAAACATATTTGTGGAAGGAAATGACAACCCATTCCAGTATTTCTTGCCTGAAAAATTCCTTGGGCACAGGGGCCTGGTGGGCTACAGTCCAAAGGGTCACAAAGAGTCAGACATGACTGAGTGACTAAGCACACACGTACAAACATACTACAATTATTAAAAGTTTTGCTAATCTATTTCTATTCTTGCTTAATCCTCATAGTATATTGCCTCCTACCATAATTATACTGTGGTGACTTTTAAATCTTAGGGACACAGACTACCAGAAATGGATTTATTTATAGATTCTAAAAGCAAATAGTAAAAAATTTTTTAAAATAAGTCTATTAATTTCTAATGAATATATAGAATTAGTTTGCTTTCAATGTTTGTATATATTTTTTCTGATGTTACCTGTGAGTCTAGTGCCTTCTGAGTTAATGCAACAAGAAAGAAACTCTGTCCATTCCCCTCCCATTGAATTTAGTCAGATATTTCTCTTCAACTTCTCTCACCCACTGATTCTTGCTATGTTCACAATATTAAAAGCAGCATTCTTAATATTTTTCTTGTTGTAAAAATGATCCATATTTATTATGAAGATTCAACCAATACAGAATAGAAGAAACATATACTCAAACACACACACACACACACACACACACACACACACACACAAGTGCAGGATAGAAGAGAAAGTTAAATTCACTCTTAATTTTAAGACTGTACTTACTAAATACAAAGCAAACAATTCCAGACTGGAAATAAGTGAAATTTAGGTGTTGCAGACTGTCTAGCCAAATCCATCTTAACTAACCAACCTGTGTAAGTACACTGTGCCAACCTCTGTACCTTTCTGGATTGATAACATGTATCAGGAACCATCTGTCTTCCTCCTATCTCCTTTTCTTCAGTCCTGGCAATTCATCTAAATTTTCCACTCCTATCCCTTTGAAATGTCTGCCTCCTATCTCTTCAATTTCTTCCTCCCTTCTTTCCTTTCTTTGCCTTAGCCAAAATTTAGGCTTATCCCTCCCATCCAAAAATAATCTGTTGTCACTCCTTTTCCCTGTATCCACCATAGAGTCTCTTCTCATGTCTTAACTAAAAAGCATTTCTGCTGTCTTATTTTCCACTTATTTCTCAATTACTTGCAATCTGCCTTGCTTTGCCAACTTTCTATGGAAATGATTCATAGTTTATCAATGACCTCTGTATTTCCAAATTCACTGAAAATGATTGTCTTTATTTACTGATCCTCTTTGGCTCTCTGTTGCCTGACATCACATCATTCTGGTTCATACACTTTTGCAGTTGTCTCTTTTACATTTCTCACACAACACTTAAATGCCCATGTTCCATAGCAGCAATTTATTTGTTAAAATGAGATGGATAATCTCATCTTTGAAAGTATTTTCAATGATTACCCACATATACAATAATTCCCCAAACTCTAGTTCCTATAGAGATCTCTGACCTCAGCTACAGATTCACAAACTTGGTTAGCTATTGGATGTTTCCATTTGGGTATGACAGTGGCATCCCAAATTCAACAGATTTAAAACAAAACTGATTTTACCTTAGGCACCTTCTTGTATGTTCACTGTCTTAACTGGTAGAACCATAATCCACTTAGTTAAAAACCAGGAGTTTTTCTCAAAATTTCTCTATCTTTCAGGTTCAGATCAAGATGGCAGAGTAAGAAGACATGGAACTCAACTCCCCCATGAACACATCAAAGATACATCTACATGATGAATAATTGTTACTGAAAACAGGTAGAAGGACTTCTGTATGACCAAAATGGTAAGAAATAAGCACATATAATTGAGTAGAAAGGGGAGGAAAGGGATTGAGTTGGGACCTGTACCCCTAGGAGGGTATCAGAGGGAAAAAGGATTTCACCTGGGCAATACCTGCCCTGAAGAGTGAGCAGGTTGAGCCACAGGTTGAGACCTCTAGTCCTAGGAACCTCCACAGGGGAGACAAGCCTCCTTGGCTGGTTGGAAGACACCTAGACAAACAAAAGGGCTGTGGGAAGCTTGGATTCCATTCATGAGGAATCTGCACATGCTGGCTGGCCCACGAGGCTGGACAGAGAGAGGTCTGTTCTAGTGGCCACCGGGTTTTCCACAGCTATGCTCTGCATCCTCCAGCCCAGGCCGGGTGAATGCTGAGGCCCTACTCACTCATGTCATGCTATGGCACTGGATCTAGGATGCTCACAGCCCAGTAAAAGACATGACCATGGGATGCAGAGGTGACCCAGTCCCAGGACAGAGACTGTTTTGGGTAGGGGTCACTATTGCTCGTGTTTACTCAAGGAGTGCCTCAGAAGCAGCCCAGATCTGTGACGGGGCTGCTCCACAGTAGCTCACCTTGCACACATGCAGGGAATCGAACGAGGCCTCACCTGTCCTACAGAGCAGTTCCATGACAGGGCAGGGATGGCAGAGGCTGCAGCATCACAGTCTGTGAGGGACAAAGGGAACTTGCATCCAGAGATGCACGGGTTCTTGCGCACTCCTGCACAGCTCCTGAGCAGAGACGTGGGTTCCCGCACAGACAGAGCATAGGTACTCTGTCTGCACATGGGCCCCACTTGCTTCAGCACTCCCCATCTCCAGCACAAGGGTCCTGGTATGAGAAGAAGGAAGAATACACCTTTAAAGGGAACAGAGAAGCCTGGGCCCAATCCACAGGGCTTCTGCTCTAGCAACTTGGGATCAGACCCTGCCCCTAATAAGGTAGTGATGACCACTGAGCAGATGGAAAGATGTGCCTCACACCACGTAACAGCTCTAGTCTCTTCATCTCCACCTCCACATCCCAGCAAGGTGACAGCTGCCAACACAGAGAGTCCCAAATAAGATGAACCCAGACAGACCCACATTAAGACTTATCATAATAAAAATAGCGGAAGTTAAAGAATTCTAGACACAGTAACACACAAAAAAAGAGTCGTGTACAAGGGAATCCCCATAAGCTATTAGCTGATTTCTCTGCAGAAACTTGGCAGACAAGAAAGGAATAGCGTGATATATTCAGAGTGCTGAAAGGGAAAAACGTGCAACCTAGGATACTCTACTCCGCAAGATTATCACTCAGAATAGGGGACATACAGAACTTCTCAGACAAAAACAAGGATTCATCAATACTAAACATACCCTAAAGGAAATGTTAAAAGGTCTTTTCTATGTGGAAAAGAAGGAAGAATCTATAGAAAAGGGAAAATCCCACTAGGAAAGGCAAATAAATAGAGATGATAAGATCAGTCACTTAAAGGAGCCAGTATGAAGATTAAAAGACAACAAAAAAAGTAAAAATAGCTATAACTAAAATAAACAGTTAAAGGATAAAAATAAAGATATAAAATATGTCATCAAAAACACAGAATGTCAGAGAGCAGAGGAAAGAAATGGAGATCATTCAGGATTGTTTGAACTTAAATGACTACCAGCTTAAAATAAGTATATATAGGTAAACATTTATGAACCCCAAGATAAACACAAATAAAAAACCTACAACAGATATACAAGAACTAAAAAAGAAGGAGCAAAATCATATGACTAAAACCTGTCAGCCACAAGGGAAGAAACAGAAAGAATAAATATAGAAGAACTACAAAACAACTGGAAAGCAAGTAAGAAAATGGCATTAATATACATACCTATCTATAGTTACTTTAAATGTCAGTGATTAAATGATCCCATAAAAACACATAGGGTTGCAGATTGAATGACAAATGGCATGGTGCTGGCACAAAAACAGATATATAGATCAATGGAAAAGAACAGACAGCCCAGAAATAAACTCATGTGCCCTCTAGACAATAAAGCAACAACAAATGAGACAAGAATAAACAATGGAGATAAGACAGTCTAACAAGTGGCATTGGCAAAATTGGACAGCTATACATAAAACAATAAGATTAGAACATTTTCTCACACCATATACAAATATAAACTCCAAATGGATTAAAGAGTAAATGTAAGACCTGAAACCAGAAAAATCCTAAAAGAGATGCAAGCAAAACACTCATTGACATAAATTATAGCAACATTTTTTGAATCTGTCTCCTAAGGCAAAAGAAATACAAGCAAAAATAAATAAATGGGACCTAATGAAACTTAAATGACTTTGCACAGTAAAGGAAACCAATGACAAAATGAATGACAAAATGACAGCTTCCAGAATGGGAAAATTATTGCAAATGATATGACCAACAAGAGGATAATATCCAAAATGCATGAATAGACAACTCAATAAGAAAAAACAACCCATCACAAAAGGGGCAAAAGTTCTGAATAGACTTATTTCTAAAAAAGACATACAAATGATTAACAGGCACATGAAGTAATTGTTAGAGAAATGAAGTCAAAACAATGAGATACCATCTCACACCTGTCAGAATGGCTGTCATCAAAAAGTCTACAAATAACAAATGTTGGCAAGAACGTGGAGAAAGGGGAACCCTTGTATATTGTTGGTGGGAATGTAAATTGCTGCAGTCAATATGGAAAACAGTATGGAGGTTTTTAAAAAAAAACAAAAATAGAACTACCATATGATCCAACAATTCCACTCCTTGGTATATAACCAGAAAAAAATGCAAAAACACTAATTCAAAGGATTCATGCACCCCAATGTTCATTATAGCACTATTTACAATAACTGAGATATGGAAGCAACCCAAGTGTCCATCCACAGACAAATGAATTAAGATGTGGTACATAAGTACATGGTTGTTGTGATGTGTGCACTCACCTTTATCTGACTCTTTGCAACCCCATGGACTGTAGACTGCCAGGCTCCTTTGTCCATGGGATTTCCCAGGCACGAATACTAGAGTGGGTTGCCATTTCCTTCTTCAAGGGATCTTTCCAACCCAGGGACTGAACCTGCATCTCCTGCATCTGCTGAATTGGCAGGCAGATTCTTAACCACGGAGCCACCAGGGAAGCCCATATGTGTGTATGTCTCTGTGTGTATAAAATATAATGTTACTCAGACATAAAAAGAATGAAATTCTGCCACTTTGCAGCAATGTGGACAGACCTAGAGAATATTATGTTTAATAAAATGTCAGACAGAGAATGATAGATACTCTATGATAACACTTACATATGGAACTTGAAAAATAATACAAGGAATATGTATAGAAAAACAGAAACAGAGTCATCAATAAGAAAACAAACTTGTGGTTACCAGTAGGGAGAGGGAATGGGGAAGGGGAAATGAGATTTAGGTATGAGATTAAGAGATACACAGTACTATGTATAAAATAGATAAGCAACAAAGATATATTGTATAGCACAGAAAATTATAACCATTATAACAGCTTTTAATGATGCATAATCTGTTAAAATACTAAAGGTCAGCCTCTTAGAATGCATACATGGCTCCCCTGCCTCTTTCACCCTCGCTCCCATCACTTCCCAACAATATGTTCATCGTAATACAGTTGCTAGCAAACTCCCTTTCACTACGCTATCTGTATTTTCTGCTCCTTGTTTAATTTCATCCCTTTGTTCTGGGATTTTTTCCTGCTTCCATCTGCCATATCTGCCTTTTACCTGGTTTGTTGTTGCTTAGTTGGTATGTCTGGGTCTTTTGCAACCCCATGCCAAGCTCCTCTGTCCATGGGATTCTCCAGGCAAGAATACTGGAGTGGGTAGCCATTCCCTTCTCTAGGAAATCTGCCCCATCCAGGAGATGAGCCTGGGTCTCCTGCATTGCGGGCAGATTCTTGACTGTATGGGCCACCGGGGAAGCCCACAGCTCCTATGTAGTGCTTGGCTCAGGTCTTACTCCCAAAGTCCTTGTAAGTTTTCTTGCTATTCTTTCTTCACCCCATTGTGTTAAATTTTCTTTCTATGGATTTTTCAATGCCTCTCTCTGTCATCATCCTCATACAGTATGTTACAGTTAGCTTTGTAGGTTCACATATTGTCTTCCAACAGATTCAAAGCCCAATGGAGGCGAGGACTGAGTACAAGTTGGCACCTATGTAAGCCCAGTTCTTAGCACAGTGGTTGCATGTGATTGGATTCAATACATACTTGGAAAAATAAAATCTCTATTGAATTTATTACACTACTGCATTTGTTTTATGTTTTGGTTTTTTGGCTGTGAGGCATGTGGGATCTTAGCTCCCCAGCCAGGTATCGAACCTGCATCCTCTGCACTGAAAGGCAAAGACCACCACCAGACCGCCAGGGAGGTCCCAATACATACTTTTAATGGACAAATGCATTACATCTTTTACTAGAACTCTTGAATAATCACTTACTGAGTGCCAACTAAATGGAAAAGAGCACAAACGTATCCAAGGACATATTGTTTATTCTGTTTTTCTGATTTTCACCTCATCTTAATTATATTAAGGGTTCAAGAACATTTGAAAATGCACCTTGAAAACTAATTAACAGTACACTGAATACATATTTGTTAAATGTTTCAAAGTCAGTTGGTGGTGTAATTTTTTCTCCAATTCTTTGGTGCACATCCAAAGAGGAGGTTAGAATCACTGTTTTATTTAATCATGTTTACATGTTCCCATTCCTTTACTCTGCAGAGGTTTTCAACAAACTTTGAATGCTCTTGGACACAGGAACAAATAGTGATAGATACCATCTACCACAAAATTAGCCATAAGCTAAACATGATCTAATAATACCCATTATATGTTTATTTTAATATTTGTTTGTGCTCTGCTAGACCTAAGCCAAATCTGAAATTATTGGCTTCAGTACCTTGTGACATGGCTCAGCTTTATACTGGTAAGAAAAAATAAAAATCAATGGAGACATTCATCAACTACAACACATATGTGTTTAAAAATAATTGTAGAACAAGGACATATTTTAGATTATTTTAAGAAAGCATTTTATATTAATCATATCATTAAATTCATAAAATATGATTTTAATATTTATTTGATATTCTTAATAACTCTGAATACCACACAGGAGAAAATGAACTCTTACTTTCAAACCAGAGGGTGATAGCATCCTGCTTTTCAGATGAAGAGGTTTCCCTGGTGGTTCAGATGGTAAAGAATCTTCCTTCAATGCAGGACACCTGGTTCTGATCCCTGGGTTGGGAAGGTCGAGAGTAACACACACTTTGCAGATAAAGAAAATTAGTGTACATTATCCTCTGCTGCTCTGTTAGATCTGTGATGTTAGACCTGTGACTGCTAGAAGCCCTGGCTGGAGATGCCATTTCACCTTCAGTTCCATGTATACACATTTTGTGTTAACATCTAAGGACCTTAGGATTACCAGGTACACATTCTTTCTTCTTGTGTGTGTGCTGAGTCGCCCAGTCATGTCCTACTCTTTTGGGACCCCATGGACTATAGCCTCCCAGCATCCTCTGTCCGTGAGATTTCCCAAACGATAATACTGGAGTGAGTTGACATTTCTTTCTTCAGGGGATCTTCCTAATACAAGTATCGAACCCATGTCTCCTGCATTGGTAGGTGGATTCTTTACCACTGAGCCCTGGGAAGCCTCTTTCTTCTTGAATTTTTATCTATTTTAATCATATATTAAAAAAACAGATTTATTTATATATAGTTCATGCACCGTAACATTTACCCTTTCAAAATGTACTCATTAGTGTTTTGTATATTCAGAGAATTGTGCAACATCACTATCAAGCAATAATAATGAGCCCAAAACACACAACAGTCTGGCTGTCATCCCAGACCATCTTTATACTCTTATGTTCCTGGCCTGCTAACTCTTAAATTCCATCTCCATCTGTTTTCTGACTTTGATCTTTTTTTCATTTAATGTTTACTTCTATCCTGGAGATTTGGCATTTCTATTTTGTCTCTAATTTCTGACAGTCTTCAAGAACTTTGGTGTACAATTGCTCACCAACTCTGGGGGTGCTTCTGCCTATGCACAGTTATAGCCCACATCAACCCTCCAGTCAGTGAACTATTTCCTGTAAGAGGGTCATGCAAACATTTTGCTTCCAATTTTTGTTTCTTGGGACTCAGCCTTCAATGAAGCTCTAACAATGTGGATGAGCCAAGAATCTCTTGATATATTGAACTGATGGCTTGTGGAACAAGCAGTGAAGGAAGGTAGACGTCTTGTTTAGGAGAAACTTAAGGCTTGCCCCCAGGAATTGGTAATTGCTTCTAGGACAGGTACATGAAGATATGAGGTATACTCAAGGGAAATGCAGATGAGTTACCTATGACTCCTGTGTCCGGATCATACCTGAAGGCTTTGCATACTGGTGATGCTCAGCACAGAATGAACCATCTCAGTGCTCATATTGGGAATGGGGAATATGTGAAGGAGCACTTATGGCTATCACTTTGATAAGAACATTGCTGGTACTGAAAGGACAGGGACCAGAGAGATTGGACTTCCTACACTGCATAGGGCAGCTCTGCACAAAGAGTATTTGTTGGTGTCCTGCATGATTTTGAATGCCTAAGAGGGGACATGACAAAATAGGTGTCATCAAGTGTTTAATGAGTCTGATATATTGAGGACTATTGACTCATCCCATGGCTTCCCTAGCGGCTCAGTGGTAAAGAACCTGCCTGCCAATGCAGGAGTCTTGGGTTTAATCCCTGAGTTGGGAAGATCCCCTGGAGATGGAAATGGCAACCCACTCCAGTACTCTTGCCTGGAAAGTCTCATGGACAGAGGAGTCTGGTGGGCTACAGTCTGTGGGGTCGCAAAGGAGTTGGACCTGACTCAGTGACTAAACAACAACAACAACTTATCCCTACAGCCCTCTACATGTCTACTGCCCTTGCCCTTACACTCTGCCCTAACCAGGGATGTGGCCCACAAACCCTGCTTTGTCCTTCTGGGGCCACCCTGAACACAGAGCTAACCTTTGACAGGGAGACCTTTCTTTCCCCTTTTCCTCAGAATAAGCTGGTTATGAGGCTCAGGACGAGCTGTGGTTGGACAGCTTAGACATTGGGAAAGGGCTGCAGAGACAGCAGGTGTGTTTAAGTACAGCTGGAGGATCAAAGGGTGGAATCTGGATTCAGATTGTCTAGATTTGAACTCCAACTTTGCAACTTACTATCAGTGAGACCTTGAGGAAAATGCCACTGCCTCCATTTCTCCCTCCGTAAAATTGGGGTAGTATTGGTCCCTGCCCTAGAGATTTGTTGTAGGATTAAATGTGTCAATAAATATAAAGTTCTTGTGAGAGGGTCCGGTATAGAGTAAGTGATATGTTAGCTATAAATATTAAGAAGCCTACATCACTGATGATTTATGCTGGAAAAGGAAGGTCAAGTGCCCCATCAATCAAGATATATAACCTTGGGCTTCCCTGATGACTCAGTGGGAAAAGAATCCACCTGCCAAAGCAGAAGACACAGATTTGATCCAGGATCTGGGAAGACCCCACATGCTGCAGAGCAACTAATCTTGTGCACCACAACTACTGAGCCTGTGCTCCAGAACCCAGGAGCCAGAACTACTGAGCCCATGTGCAACAATTACTGAAGTTTTTGTGCCCTAGAACCCTTACTCCACAGCAAGAGAAGCCACCATAATTAGAAACCCACACACCACGAGAGAGTAGTCCCCACTCTCTCAACCAGAAGAAGTCCACACAGCAATGAAGACCCAGCACAGCCAAAAATAAAATAAATAAATAAAATTATTTTTAAAAAAGGTATGTGACCTTGAGCATTTCACTTTATCCACGTGACTTTTCATTTCTCATTGGTAAAATAGATGAATATTTGTCCTGCCCCTATTTGTCCCATGATGACTTAAAGGTTATCTTCCAAAGGCTTAGGGCACACAGAAACAAGCATCACATAATGCAGGCAGGAATTCACAGGCCAGTGTCAGCAGGACCATGTGTCAGTCCCCTGCTTTTACAGTTTCCTGGAGAGGTGTTTTTGGGACATAGGGCTGGGTGCTGGCAGAGGTACTTTGCCTCCTGCTGTTTTCTCTTTTTAATGGCGAGTGCATAACAGTGATTTGCCTCTGGGAAATAGATACTTTGAGCCTTGGTGCCAGGTTTTTAATGATGTACTGGAAAAAGCCAGCTCTCTAGCACGTGCAGACCATGAAGGAAGTTGCCAGGTCACCCACAGAGAGAGGTCCACAGTCAAGAACTGACACTCCTGTTTTTCAGTACAAGAGTAAAAGGTAAAATGTAAGTAAACAGACTTTTAGAATTGTTAAGCACTATGTAAATTAATCTACTTATGAATACTAAAAAGTAATGGCAACAGAGTACAATGAAGAACACTATATGTATTGAATGGAATATATAGTACACATGATATTATGTCCTTTTTTACATCTTAACTGTCTAATCCTCTTTATTATGCTATAAATTTTTTTACTTTGGCTGTGATGGGTCATCATTGTTTTGCCCGGGCTTTCTCTAATTGCACTGCATGGGGGCTACTCTTTGTTGCAGTATGTAGGCTTCTCATTGTGGTGTCTCCTCTTGTTGCAGAGCACAGGCTCTAGGCACACAGGCTTCAGTAGTTGTAGCACGTGGGCTCAGGAGTTGTGACTTGCAGGCCCTAGAGTATGGGTTCAGTAGTTGTGGTGCTTAGTGGCTCCACAGCACATGGAATCTTTCTGGACCAGGGATCAGAACCCTGTCTCCTGCATTGGCAGGCTGATTCCTATCCATTGCACCACCGGAAAAGTCCTGGTAGTATGTTCTTAATCCTAAATATATAACTGCTTTTAACAAGCATTTTTGATTTTAAAATGATCTTTACTTATGATTGGTAGCTCATAACTGGGATGAAGAACCCCTAAAGTTGCAGGGGAGAAAAACAAAAGATTGTTTAATTAATATAGTTCTTGTTCCAACATTAATAGCAAGGTTTTAAAGTCACAGATTCTCAGATTCTCATAGTATTTATAATGCACTCAGTCATTTCTATATTCACTGGACTAAAATCTATGTGTGCAATTCATATGTGATGCTGAAATTTGACATGGAAGTTTAATTTGCATGACCACACTTCAAAAAGGAAGCCAAATATAACTTGCCCCCAATCCGATAGGTGATGTGTGACAGAGTGCAGGACTCAGATCTGCATTTGCTACCTTGTAAACCAGTGATTTCTAGTACTGGACAGAAATGGAAACCATTTAACTTACTTGCTTCAATATGTAAAGTGATGCTGCCAGGGCTGGCCTCAAGGGCCTCAGTCAGTTGCATGGAACACCACATGTAGTTCAATGCCCTCTTAAAATTCTGCATTTTTTAGCAAGAGGGTCAGCATTTTTAGTTTGTCTACGGTTCAGCATTATGTTGCTGGTCCTGCTTCTAGAAAAGTTCTGGACAGCTGTTTATACCATCTTCATGGTTGTAATGAGTGTGAAAAAGCCTGGACTATTTAGTAAAATTGTTTCTGAACATCTTTGGAACTGAGCCATTTCTTTACATTATTGGGAAAACAGCTTCACCTTTCAGATATCAGTTTCCTCTCTTGTGAGAATGGCACTCATTTACTCTAAATGTGCTCACTTGTTGTTAAAGTGCCTTCTACCCATGCTAATGCTTCTGAAGTCCTCCAGAGAAAGATACCTTGAAGATTCTTTCTACAGTTACCTAGAATGCCCTTATTTTGCCTTGAGCAACCCTCTTGGCAAACCATAGGACTTGGGACAAATGTGACTTCCTCTAGTTTCTTGAAGGAATATATGACTCTTCTCAGCAGTTATTTTAAAAATACAGTGGCTGAGGGGAAGGGAGAGAGAGAGAAATTATAAAACTATCTATGGACTTCAAAATCACTGCAGATGGTGACTGCAGCCATAAGATTAAAAGATACTTGCTCCTTAGAAGAAAAGTTATAACAAACCTAGGCAATGCATTAAAAAGCAGAGACATTACTTTGCTGACAAAGGTCTGTCTAGTCAAAGCTATGGTTTTTCCAGTAGTCATGTATAGATGTGAGAGCTGGACCATAAAGAAGGCTGAGCACTGAAGAACTGATGCTTTTGAACTGTGGTGTTGGAGAAGACTCTTGAGAGTCCCTTGGACTGCAAGGAGACCAAACCAGTCAATCCTAAAGGAAATCAGTCCTGAATATTCATTGGAAGGACTGATACTGAAGCTGAAACTCCAATACTTTGGCCACTTGATGCATACAGCTGATTCATTAGAAAAGAGCCTGATGCTGGAAAAGATAGAAGGCTGGAGAAGAAGGGGACAACAGAGGATGAGAATGTTGGATGATATCACTGACTCAATAGACATGAATCTGAGCAAGCTCCAGGAGATAGTGAAGGACAGGGATGACTGGCATGCTTCGGTCCATAGGGTTGCATAGTAGGACATGACTGAGTGACTGAACAACAACAAGATTTTGTCTCCTACCTAGAAAGAATACACTTATCTCTCAGTGTGTTCCTATGGTACCCTATATAAACCTCTTTAATTGCCCTTATCACCTGGTTGTAAAGGTTTAAATGTGGTTCTCCTCTACTAGGATACTTGAGTAGTGGAATATTGCCTTATCTTTAGAGCATCAGTATTTAGGAAAATTTTGATAAAATTTGGTGAAATGAAATAAAATGAATTGCTAAACTTAGTCTACATTCAGTGACTTGAATGGTTATATAGATCAATTAAAATTGTGCACTTTTCGGGTGAGTTATGTGAAACTTCCCTAAACTCAAAACTTAATGAATCCCCAAAATGAACGTGTAAGTGCTTCATTACTATCATAGCACTTACATGAGAAATCAAAAAAAAAAAAAAAAAAAAAAGATACAAAGGAACAGTTTACAAAACAGAAACAGACTCGCAGACTTAGAGAAGGAACTTATGGATACTGGGGTTGGGAGGAAAGGGTGACGGGGAGGGATAGATTGGGAGTTTAGGATTGACATGTGTACTCTGCTATATTTAAAACAACCAACAAGGACCTACTGTATAGCACAGGGAACTCTACTCAATACTCTGTAATAACCAAGTGGGAAAAGAATTTGAAAAAAAGAATAGATATTAATACACACATATATACAACTGAATCACTTTGCTCTGCACTTAAAACTAACACAACAATACTCCGATAAAAAATAAAGAAATTAGAAATCATAAGTGAAATAAAATCTTATAGGAATTCTTTCATTGATGAAACAGTTTGTTCTCTGTAACTGTGAGTTTCTGTTTTGTTATATTCATTAATTTTTTTAGGTTCAAAGTATAAGCTAAAGTACAGTATTTGTCTTTCTCTGTCTGACTTACTTCACTAAGTATGAAACCTTCCAGATGTATCTATGTTGTTGCAAATAGCAAAACTTCATTCCTTTCATGATTGAGTAATATTATACACACACACACACACACTACATCTTCTTTATCCATTTCTCTATTGATGGACACTTAGATTGCTTCCATATCTTGGCAATTGTAAATAATGCTTCTATGAACAATTGTGTTACTGTTTTTGTTTCTTTAAATGTAATATCCAAGAGTGAGATTGGTGGATGATATGGTAGTCATAGTTTTAATTTTTTCAGGAATCTCCATACTGTTTTTCATAGTGACTTTACCAATTTAAATTCGCACCAATAAGGCACAAGGCTACCTTTTCTCCACATCCTTGCCAATACATATTATTTGTAGAATTTTGATGATAGCCACTCTGAAAGGTGTGAGGTGATATCTCACTGTGGTTTTGACTTACATTCCTCTGATGATTAATGATGCTGAGTAGCTTTTCATGTACCTGTTGGCTATCTGTATTTTTGGAAAAATGTCTCTGTTAGGTCCTTCTGCTCAGTTTCAATAAGATTGTTTGTTTGCTTTTGATATTGTGTTGTATGAGCTTTTTATAGATTTTGAATATTAACCCCCTATCAAACATATCATTTGTAAATATTTCCTCCCATCCAGAGTGTTGTCTTTTCATTTTGTTGATGGTTTCCTTTGATGTGAAAAAGCTTTTAAATTCGATTGGGTCCCATTTGTTAATTTTTACTTTTTATTTCCTTGCCTGAAGATATAGATCCCACCCCCCCCCAAAAAAAGTGCTGCTATAGTTTCTGTCATAGAGAGTACTGCCTATGTTTTCTTCTTTGAGTTTTATGATTTTTGGTTTCACATTTATGTCTTTAATCCATTTTGAGTTTATGTTTGTATATATTGTAAGAAAATGTACTGATTTTATTCTTTTATATGTAACTGTCCAGTCTTCCTAACACTGCTTATTGAGGAGACTGTCTTTTCACCATTGAATATTTTTGCCTCCTTTGTCATATATTAATTGGCCATATGGGCTTAGGTTTATTTCTGTTCCCTCTGGTCTTTTCTATTGATTCATACGTCTGCTTTTCTGCCAGCAACATGCTGTTTTAATTACTATCACTTTGCATTATAGTTAGAAGTCAGGATACTGTTCATACTGTTCATGGGGTTCTCAAGGCAGGAATACTGAAGTGGTTTGCCATTCCCTTCTCCTGTGGACCACATTTTGTCAGAACTCTCCACCATGACCCATCTGTCTTGGGTGGCCCTACATGGCATGGATCATAGTTTCATTGAGTCAGACAAGGCTGTGGTTCATGTGATAATTTTGATTAGTTTCTGTGATTATGGTTTTCATTCTGTCTGCCCTCTGAGGGATAAGGATAAGAGGCTTATGGAAGATCCCTGATGGGAGATACTGACTGTGGAGGAAACCAGATGTTCTGATGGGCGGTACCATGCTCAGTAAATCTTTAATCCAGTTTTCTGTTGATGGGTAGGGCTGTGTTTCCTCCTGTTGTTTGACCTGAGACCAAACTATGGTGGAGGTAATGAAGATAATGGCGACCTCCTTCAAAAGGTCCCATACACCCACTGCTACACTCAGTGCCCCCAACCCTGCAGCCCTGCCAACACATGCCTCCACTGGAAACTCCTGGACACTCACAGGCAAGTCTGGGTCATTCTCTTGTGGGGTCACTGCTCCTTCTTCCTGGGTTCTGGTGCACACAAGGTTTTGTTTGTTTCACTAGTCCTGTGTAAGTTCTGGTGGCTCTATGGTGGAGTTAATGGTGACTTCCTCCAAAAGGGCTTATACAACACTCAGGTCTGCTGCATCCAGAGCCCCTGGCCCTGCGGCAGGCCACTGCTGACCCGTACCTCCATAGGAGACACTCAAACACTCAAAGACAGGTCTGGCTCAGTCTCTGTGGGGACTCTTGGTGTGCACAAGGTTTTGTTTGAGCCCTCCAAGTATCTCTGGTGAGTATGGGATTTGATTCTAAACATGATTTCGCCCCTCCTACTGTCTTTCCAGGGGTTCTCCTTTGCCTTTGGATGTGGGGTATCATTTTTTGGTGGGATACAACATTCTCAAGACCATCCTCAAGAAAAAGAAAGGCAAAATGGTTGTCTGAGCAGGCCTTACAAACAGGTGAGAAAAGAAGAGACTCTAAAGGCAATGGAGAAAAGGAAAAATATACCCATCTGAATGCAGAGTTCCAAAAAATAACAAGGAGAAATAAGAAAGCCTTCCTCAGTGGTCAATGCAAAGAAATAGAGGAAAACAATAAAATGGGAAAGACTAGAGCTCTCTTCAGGAAAATTAGAGATACCAAGGGAAGATTTCATGCAAAGATGGGCACAATAAAGGACAGAAATGGTATGGACCTGCAGAAGATATTAAGAAGAGGTGGCAAGAATACACAGAAGAATTATACAAAAAAGATATGACCCAGATAACCATGATGGTGTGATCACTCACCTAGAGCCAGACATCCTGGAATGTGAAGTCAAGTGGGCCTTAGTAAGCATCACTATGAACAAAGCTAGTGGAGGTGATGGAATTCCAGTTGAGCTATTTAAAATCCTAAAAGATGATGCTGTGAAATGGCTGAACTCAGTATACCAGCAAATTTGGAAAACTCAGCAGTGGCCACAGGACTGGAAAAGGTCAGTTTTCATTCCAGTCCCAAAGAAAGGCAATGCCAAAGAATGCTTAAACTACTGCACAATTGCACTCATCTGATACACTAGTAAAATAATGCTCAAAACTCTCCAAGCCAGACTACAGCAATACATGAACTGTGAACTTCCAGATGTTCAAACTGGTTTTACAAAGGCAGAGGAACCAGAGTTCAAATTGCTAACATCTGCTGGATCATCGAAAAGCAAAAGAGTTCCAGAAAAATGTCTATTTCTGCTTTATTGACTCTGCCAAAGCCTTTGACTGTGTGGATCACAATAAACTGTGGAAAATTCTGAAGGAGATGGGAATACCAGACCACCTGACCTGCCTATTGAGAAATCTGTATTCAGGTCAGGAAGCAACAGTTAGAACTGGACATGGAACAACAGACTGGTTCCAAATCGGGAAAGGAGTACATCAAGGCGTATATTGTCACCTTGCTTATTTAACTTATATGCAGAGTGTATCATGTGAAATTCCAGGCCGGTGAAGCACAAGCTGGAATCAAGAATGCTAGGAGAAATATCAATAACCTCAGATAAGAACTAAAAAGCCTCTTGATGAAAGTGAAAGAGGAGAGTGAAAAAGTTGGCTTAAAGCTTAACATTCAGAAAATTAAGATCATGGCATCCGGTCCCATCACTTCATGGCAAATAAATGGGGAAACATTGGAAACAGTGAGAGACTTTATTTATTTGGGCTCCAAAATCACTGCAGATGGTGACTGCAGCCATGAATTTAAAAGATGCTTGCTCCTTGGAGGAAAAGTTATGACCAGCCTAGACAGCATAATAAAAAGCAGAGACATTACATTGCCGAAAAAGTTCTGTCTAGTCAAGGCTATGGTTTTTCCAGTAGTCATGTATGGATGTGAGAGTTGGACTATAAACA
Source organism: Muntiacus reevesi (assembly GCF_963930625.1). Lineage (NCBI taxonomy): Eukaryota > Metazoa > Chordata > Mammalia > Artiodactyla > Cervidae > Muntiacus > Muntiacus reevesi. The sequence continues at coordinate 2,781,649 of NC_089256.1, read as the reverse complement.
AAACTGAGTACCAAAGAATTGATGCTTTTGAACTGTGATGTTGGAGAAGATTTTTGAGAGTCCCTTGGACTGCAAGGAGATCAAACTAGTCAATCCTAAAGGAAATCAGTCCTGAATGTTCATTGGAAGGACTAATACTGAAGGTGAAGCTCCAATACTTTGGCCACCTGATGCGTTGGAAAAGACCCTGATACTGGGAAAGAATGAAGGCAAGAGGAGAAGGGGATGACAGAGGATAAGATGGTTGGATGGCATCACCGACTTGATGGACATGAGTTTGAGCAAGCTTTGGGAGTTGGTGATGGACAGTGATGACTTGTGTGCTGCAGTTCATGGGGTCACAAAGAGTCAGACATGACCGAACTACTGATCTGAACTAGATGTCAGGAAGCTTGATATTTCTGGCTTTTGTTTTTTTTCCCTAGAGATTGATTTGGCTATTCAGAGTTGTGATCACATAAAAATTTTAGGATTATTTTATTCTAGCTCTGTGAATAATGTCATGGGTATTTTGATAGGGATTGCATTAAATCTGTAGCTTGCTTTGGAAAGTGTGGCCATTTTCATAATATTAAGTATTCCAATCCAAATGGAACATGTTTCCATTTCTTTTTAACATCTTCAGTTTGCTTCATCAGTGTTTTATAGTTTTCAGAGGATAAGTCTTTCACCTCCTTTGTTAAGTTTATTCCTAGGTATTTTATTCTCTCTGATGCAATATTTATTTATTTATTTTGGCTGCACTGGGTATTTGTTGCTTTTTCCACAGGCTTTCTCCAGTGGCCACAAGTGGAGGCTACTCTTTGTTTTGGTGCCGGGGCTTCTCATTGTGGTGGCTTCTCTTGTTATATAGCATGTGCTCTAGATGCTCAGGCTTTGGTAGTTGTGGCACACAGGTTCAGTAGTTGCAGCTCATGGGCTTGATAGTTGTGACTCAGGCTCCAAAGCTCAGGCTCAGTAGTTGTGGCATATAGGCTTAGTTGCTCTGAGACAATGTGAAATCTTCCTGGACCAGGGATTGAACCCCTGTCCCTTGCATTGGCAGGTGGACTCTTATCCACTGCGCCACCAGGGAAATTCCTTGACGCAATTTTAAATGGGATTGTTTTTTACTTTCTCTTTTTGGTAGTTCATTATTAGTGTAAAGGAAAGTGACAGATTTCTGTATATGTCTTATATCCTACAACTTTACTGAATTCATGTATCAGTCCTAATAGTTGTGTGTGTGTGTGTGTGTGTGTGTGTAGGCTTTAGGGTTTTTAATATATAGTGTTATGTCATCTGAAAATTGGAGAAGGCAATGGCAACCCATTCCAGTATTTTTGCCTGGAGAATCCTGTGGATGGAGTAGCCCGGTGAGCTGCTGTCCATAGGGTCGCTCAGAGTTGGACATGATGGAAGTGACTTAGCATGCATGCATGCATTGGAGAAGGAAATGGCAACCCACTTCAGTGTTCTTGCCTGGAGAATCCCAGGGACGCAGGAGCCTGGAGGGCTGCCATCTATGGGGTCGCACATAGTTGGACACAACAGAAGCGACTTAGCAGCAGCAGTAGCAGCCTCCGAAAATAGTGAAAGTTTACTTTCCCCCTCCCAACCTGGATGACTTTTATTTCTTCTTCTTATTGTTGTGAGTAGACTTAAAATAACATGTTAAATAGAAATGGTAAGAGTAGGCATCCTTGTTTGTCCCTGATTTTAGAAGAAAAGCTTTCAGTTTTCACCAGTATAGTGTTAGTAGTGGGTTTGTCATAAATGGCCTTTGTTATGTCGAGATACGTTCCCTTTCTGTCCACTTTGATTAGTTTCTATTATGAATGGATGTTAGATTTTTTTCAAATGCTTTTTCTGGATCTACTGAGATGATTGTGTGATTTTTATCCAGCTTTCGTCAATGTGGTATATCATATTGATTGATTTGTGAATACCGAACCATTCTTACTTCCCTGGAATAAATTGCACTTGATCATGGTATACGATACTTTTTAAATATAGCTGAATTCTGTTTGCTAATATTTTGTTGAAGATTTTGCATCTGTATTCATTAGGGATATTGGCCAGTAATTTTCTTTTTTTGTAGTGTCTTTGTCTGGTTTTGCTATCAGGGTAATGGTGACCTCATATAACAAGTTTTTGATTGTTCCCTCCTCTTCAGTTTTTGGAATATTTTGAGAAGGATAGATATTTACTTTTCTGTATGTTTGGTAGAATTCCCCTTTGAAGTGGTCTGGTCCTAAAGTTTTTGCTTTTGGGGTGTTTTATGAATGCTGATTCAATTATAATTCTAATACTCTAATTATAATTCTAGTACTTTATTTAATTCTAATTCTTGATTGTCTTGATAGATTATATGTATCTAGAAATATATCCATTTCTTCTAGGTTGTTCAATTTGTTGGCATATTATTTTCTTGTTACTGTTTTTACTTCTGTGATATCAATTGTGATTTCTTGTCTTTCATTCATTTTGTTTATTTGGGCCTGTTGTCTTATTTTTTTAATTAGTGTAATTAAAGGCTTATCAACTTTATTTATCTTTTTAAAAAACAACTCTTAGTTTCATTGATCCTTTCTATGTTTTGTGCACTAAACTATCCTCATGTTTTAAAATTTTGTTTTCTTCATTGAGGTTTTGATTTGCATTTCTCTGATAATGAGTGATGTTGAGCATCTTTTCATGTGTTTGTTAGCCATCTGTAAGTATACTTTGGAGCAAATCAAAACCTCAGTGAGGTACCATTACACACCAGTCAGAATGGCTGCTATCCAAAAGTCTACAAGCAATAAATGTTGGAGAGGGTGTGGAGAAAAGGGAACCCTCTTACACTGTTGGGGGAAATGCAAACTAGTACAGCCACTATGGAGAACAGTGTGGAGATTCCTTAAAAACTGGAAATAGAACTGCCATATGACCCAGCAATCCCACTCCTGGACATAAACACCGAGGAAACCAGATCTGAAAGAGACACATGTACACGAATGTTCATCGTAGCACTGTTTATAATAGCCAGGACATGGAAGCAGCCTAGATGCCCATCAGCAGACGAATGGATGAGGAAGCTTTGGTACATATACACTATGCAATATTACTCAGTCATTAAAAAGAATTCATTTGAATCAGTTCTAATGAGATGGATGAAACTGGAGCCCATTATACAGAGTGAAGTAAGCCAGAAAGATAAAGACCAATACAGTATACTAACGCATATATATGGAATTTAAAAGGATGGTAAAGATAACCCTATATGCAAAACAGAAAAAGAGATACAGATGTACAGAAGAGACTTTTGGACTCTGTGAGAGAAGGCGAGGATGAAGCATTGAAACAAGTATACTATCAAGGGTGAAACAGATCACCAGCCCAGGTTGAATGCATGAGACAAGTGCTCAGGGCTGGTGCACTGGGAAGACCCAGAGGGATGGGATGGAGAGGGAGGCGGGAGGGGGGATCGGGATGGGGAACACATGTAAATCCATGGCTGATTCATGTCAATGTATGGCAAAAACCACTACAATATTGTAAAGTAATTAGCCTCCACCTAATAAAAGTAAATGGAAAAAAAATATTATCTGGAAAAAATATAAAATAAAATTTGTTTTCCTTTTTGCCATTATGATTGGGTAGTTTCCCTTATTCTGTCTTTCAGATTGTTTATGAGTTCTTTTTAGACATTTTTTGGCCATACCGTAGCATGTGGGATCTTAGTTCCCTGACTAAGGATCAGACCTATGCACCTAACAGTGGAAGCATGGAGTCTTAACCACTGACCTGCAAGCAAGTCCTGCTTATGAGTTCTTATGTATCACCTAATCCACTAATTCTTTCCAATAGACATTTCATTTCTGTTACTATAGGTATTTTTTTTAGCTCTGACTGGTTTTTTATATTTCATATTGTTCTTTGTGAAATTCTCACTGTAGTCATCTATTCTTTTCCTAAGTTAAATTAGCATTCTTATTACTATTGCTTTGAACTCTTTATCAAGTGGATTATTTGTCCCTGTTTCATTAGGGTTTTTATTTTCATAGATTGTTTTTTCTTGTTTTTTTTTTTTAAACATATCTGTGTTTTCATATTAACTTTCTCTGTCTTTGTAGGTTTGATGAAACAGTTACTTATCACAGTATTAATGGCATGTCCTGTGAGGGAGAATCCCTATGCAGTTTCTGTGAGCCCACTGGCTCTGGTGGGAGAGCTGAATCTGAAATGAGAAGAGGCTGTGTCTTCTAAAGGGGTACAGTGACTGTCAATGCATTGATGGGTTGTAGGGCTGGAGTGGGTGCATCTAGATCTAGAGCCAGGTGTGAGCCAAGACTTTGTCTATGCTCAACAGCAGTCCCCATGTTGTTAGGGATAGGATTGGACCTGAAGTGGTGGAGCAGGAGGTGTGAGGGAGTTGATGGGGGTGATGGGGATGATGGCAGTCTCCATCTTGGTTGGGATTGTGGCCAAGGCCCAACCTTGGCCTCACTGCACTTCTGTGCTTGTTTCACATTTTCCCCCAGTGTGTGTGCCTTGGTTTTAGACTTGGTTGGGGCTACACCAACCAAGAGAATGAGTTAATTTCATTCTCTTCCAGATGTAAATAAGGATGTGTGTACCAGAAATGTTATTATCCCTGGAGCTGGTTTTGTGCCCTCAGACCACCTGATCTGCCTCTTGAGAAACCTATATGCAAGTCAGGAAGCAACAGTTAAAACTGGACATGGAACAACAGACTGGTTCCAAATAGGAAAAGGAGTACGTCAAGGCTGTATATTGTCAGCCTGCTTATTTAACTTATATGCAGAGTACATCATGAAAAACGCTGGGCTGGAAGAAGCACAAGCTGAAATCAAGATTGCCAGGAGAAATATCAATAACCTCAGATATGCAGATGACACCTCCCTTATGGCAGAAAGTGAAGAGGAACTAAAAAGCCTCTTGATGAAAGTGAAAGAGGAGAGTGAAAAAGTTGACTTAAAGCTCAACATTCAGAAAACGAAAATCATGGCATCTGGTCCCATCACTTCATGGAAAATAGTGGAAACAGTGTCAGACTTTATTTTTTAGGCTCCAAAATCACTGCAGATGGTGATTGCAGCCATGAAATTAAAAGATGCTTACTTCTTGGAAGGAAAGTTATGACCAACCTAGATAACATATTAAAAAGCAGAGGCATTACTTTGCCAACAAAGGTCCACATAGTCAAGGCTATGGTTTTTCCAGTGGTCATGTATGGATGTGAGAGTTGGACTGCGAAGAAAGCTGAGTGCTGAAGAATTGATGCTTTTGAACTGTGATGTTGGAGAAGACTCTTAATCTCTTGGACTGCAAGGAGATCCAACCAGTCCATCCTAAAGGACATCAGTCCTGGGTGTTAACTGGAAGGACTGATGCTGAAATTGAAACTCCAGTACTTTGGCCACCTCATGTGAAGAGTTGACTCATTGGGAAAGACCCTGATGCTGGGAGGGATTGGGGGGCAGGAGGAGAAGGGGTTGACAGAGGATGAGATGAATGGATGGCATCACCTACTCGATGGACATGAGTTTGAGTAAACTCTGGGAGTTGGTGATGGACAGGGAGGCCTGGCGTGCTGTAATACATGGGGTCGCAGAGTCAGTCATGACTGAGTGACTGCAATGAACTGAACTGAAATGTGTGCACAAATGCACATACCTGCAATGGTTCCCTCTGCCCTGGCCAGGGCCCAATCCAGCTCTGTTCCCTCTTTAGTGTGGACACTCTCATTTGCAATGGCTGACTCTGTCTTAATTGGGAGCAGCACCAGAGCAAGAGGGACTTGAGCAGGAGCCCAGTGAGAGCTGGGCAACATGCTGTCAGTGGTACTGGCATGCAAGCCAGAGCACTGGGCAGTTTTCAGTTGGTTGTCTCTATGTTGTGACTGGGGTTAAGCAAAGTCTGTGATGCACTCTTCAAGAGCAGAGTCTCAGTTTCTTACAGCCCTCTGGTAAACCTCACTGATTTTCAAACCAGCTTAAGGAAGCTGTCAGACTGCAAAGCTGGTGTTCCTATTATGTGACTTGAATACCTAACTACCCAGAGAGCATCCCCAAGACTGTGATATCCCCCTCCTCTCTCCAGGGTCCCCAGCTAGCAGTGTGGTTCCAGATTAGATCACTTCTCTTTTCTTCCTATCAAACTCTGTGTGGATCTTTCTTTATAACTTAGTTGTAGAACAGATGTTCTGCTAGGCTTCAGGTCAATTTCTGAGAGTTGTTCTCTATGTAGTTGTATGTTTGATGTGATTGTGAGGGAAGATGAGCTCAATGTCATTCAATTCCAACATCTGGATCCCACCTTCTTTAGCTATTGTCACTGATGGAATCATGAGCTGTTTCCAGGCTTTGGCTATTATGAATAAAGCAGCTAAAAATATGTTTTTGTGAACATATGTTTTCACTTCTCTTGGATAAACATAAGATTGAATTACTGTATCAAAATACAAATATATGCTTAGTTTCATAAAAAAATTGCCAGAATTTTTCCAGTGTGGTTGTACAGTTTTACATACCAATTAAAAATGCACGAGAGTTATAAGTGCTTAATATTCTCCCCAAAATTTAGCTAGGTCATTCTTTTTCATTTGAATTATTCTGATCAGGTGTGTAGATATCTTTGTGTAATTTTAACAAACCTTTTCCTTACAAGCAATACTGAGCAGTTTTTCATGTGCTTATTGGTCATTAGTATCTCTCCTTTTGACAAATGTTTGTTGAAATATTTCACTCATATTTAACAGATTTTCTTTTGTCTGTTAATTGTTGAGTTATAAGAGTTTTTAAAAGTGTGTTGTATATAGCAGTCTTTCACCAATACATGTTTGTAAAAGTTTCTTCCCTGTCTTTGGGTTACCTGTTAATTTTTAAAATATCTGTTGATGGCTGAAGTTTTACTTTACACAAAGTCTGATAAATGTTTTTTTTTTTTTTTTTTCTTCTATGGTTATTATTTCTTCTATGGTTATCCTGAGTGTTCATTAGAAGGACTGATGCTGAAGCTGAAACTCCAATACTTTGGCCAACTGATGCGAAGAGTTGACTCACTGGAACAGACCCTGATGCTGTGAAAGATTGAGGGCAGGAAGAGAAGGGGATGACAGAGGATGAGATGGTTGGATGGCATCATTGACTCGATGGACATGGTTTTGGGTGGACTCCGGGAGTTGGTGTGCTGCAGTTCATGGGGTCGCAAAGAGTCAGACATGACTGAGTGACTGAACTGAACTGAACTGAACTGAACTGATGGTTATTGCTTTCTTAGTTTTGTCTATAAAACTTTCGCTAAATCCACATTACAAGGGTATTACACCATGCTTATTATTGTTAAAGTTTTATAGATTTAGTTAACTGCGGGGAGCCGGCCTGACTGCTCAGACGCCTTCTCGGCCCTGAGAGAGATCAAAGGGTCTCTCTCTGTCCCGCCACCCCTGATTTATTAAAGTGCAAATTGGCCATTCTCACCTCCCTCAAGGAAATTGCTGCAGCCACCATTTGCCCATTTTCCTGACTCTGACAAGATTATCAAGCTCCTGTGAATCTTTAACTGATTGTAAGACGCCAGTGCCATTCTCTGCTAGTCTCAAAGAGTTGAGATAAAATTCATGAGCTAAAACTAGTGTCTGCAGTTCTGCACGTATGCATGTCTTTGATCTAAAATTTGGTGAGTCCTGTGAGCATATATATGCATGTTACCCCTCAATAAAGTTGTCGGAATCAGTCACAAGCTGACTCCGTCCCTCTCAACCCCATCTTTCCTAGTCTTTCATTTCTCAGGTGCTCTGGTGATTGCGTCCTCGACCTGTTCATTAGCCGGCTGGCCCGGCAGTTAACATATTTTAGTTTATGATATAACTTGTGTTAATTTGTGTGTATGGTACTAGATAGTGTTTGAAGTTAATTATTTCTATATGGCTGTCCGCTTTTTCTGGATCATTTATTGAAGACAATCCTATGCCTTTTGGATATTGGGTGTCCCTTTCGGATATTGAAGACATTCCTATCCCTTTGGAATCCTTTTGGATTTCAGGAACACCTTTATCAAAACTTGATTTACCATCAACATGTGATTGTATTTCTGGACTCTCTCTTATTTAATCTGTTTATCAGTTTTAGACTAGTACCACATATATCACTGTAGCTTCCTAGTAAATGTGGAGGTTAGCTAATGTACATCCTCCAATATTGTTCTTTTTCAAGGTTGCTTTAGATATTGTAGGTCATTTGTACTTCCATATAAATATTAGAATCAATTTCTACAGAAGTGTCTTCTGGGATTGTGTTTGGGACTGCCCTAAATCTATAGATCAATGTGGAGTGAACTGATGCCTTAACAATTTTGTTAAGCTTTGTTTATTTTTGAACTTTAGGCCTTTTAATTATTATCATTGCTTTACAGCAATCAGCTTATAGCTCCAATACAAGATTCAAAAGAAATGGTAGGACTGGACATCTTGACTTTTGTTTTTCAGCTCCTAGGGAAAAAGCACTCAATATTTTAGCATTAAATAGCTTTTTCATTTGCCCTTTATCAGGCTAAGAAAGTTTCTTACTATTCCTTGTATATTGAGAGTTATCACAGATGATTGATGACTTTTGTCAAATACTTGTTTGTAAACACCCTCTTCCAACAACATAAGAGAAGACTCTACACATGGACATCACCAGATGGTCAATACCAAAATCAGATTGATTATATTCTTTGCAACAAAGATGGAGAAGCTCTATACAGTCAGCAAAAACAAGACCAGGAGTTGACTGTGGCTCAGATCATGAACTCCTTATTGCCAAATCCAAATTTGAATTGAAGAAAGTAGGGGAAACCACTAGACCATTCAGGTATGACTGAAATCATACCTTACAATTATACAGTGGAAGTGACAAATAGATTCAAGGGATTAGATCTGATAGACAAAGTGCCTGAAGGACTATGGACAGAGGTTCGTGACATTGTACAGGAGGCAGGGATCAAGACCATCCTCAAGAAAAAGAAACACAAAAAAGGCAAAATGGTTGTCTGAGGAGGCCTTACAAACAGCTGAGAAAAGAATAGAAGCAAAAGGCAAGGAGAAAAGGAAAGATATCCCCATTTGAATGCAGAGTTCTGAAGAATAGCAAGGAAAGATAAGAAAGATTTCCTCAGTGATCAATGCAAAGAAACAAAGGAAAACAAAAGAATGGAAAAGACTAGAGCTCTCTTCAAGAAAATTAGAGATACCAAGGGAACATTTCATGCAAAGATGGGCACAATAAAGGACAGAAATTGTATGGACCTAAAAGAAGCAGAAGATATTAAGAAGAGGTGGCAAGAATACACAGAAGAACTGTACAAAAAGTGTCTTCACAACCCAGATAATCACGATGGTGTGATCACTCACCTAGAGCCAGACATCGTGGAATGTGAAGTCAAGTGGGCCTTCAGCTCAGTTCAGTTCACTGGGCCTTAGGAAGCATCATTATGAACAAAGCTAGTGGAGGTGATGGAATTCTGGTTGAGCTACTTCAAATCCTAAAAGATGATGCTGTGAAAGTGCTGCACTCAATATGCCAGCAAATTTGGAAAACTCAGTAGGGCCCCACAGGACTGGAAAAAGTCAGTTTTCATTCCAATCTCAAAGAGAGGCAATGCCAAAGAATGCTCAAACTACCACACAATTGCACTCATCTCACACACTAGCAAAGTAATGCTCATAGTTCTCCAAGCCAGGCTACAACAGTATGTGAACCATTAAATTCCAGATGTTCAAGTTGGATTTAGAAAAGGCAGAGGAACCAGATATCAAATTGCCAACGTCCATTGGGTCATTGGAAAAGCATAAGAGTTCCAGAAAAACATATACTTCTGCTTTATTGACTATGCCAAAGTCTTTGACTGTGTGGGTCACAACAAACTGAAAAATTCTTAAAGAGATAGGAATACCAGATCATCTGACCTGCCTCCTGAAAAATCTATATGCAGGTCAAGAAGCAACAGTTAGAACTGGACATGGAACAACAGACTGATTCCAAATCAGGAAAGGAGTAATCAAGGCTGTATATTGTCACCCTGCTTATATAACTTATATGCAGAATACCTGATGAAAAATGCAGGGCTGGCTGAAGTACATGCTGAAATCAAGATTGCTGGGAGAAATATCAATAACCTCAGATATGCAGATGACACCACACTTATGGTAAAAAGTGAAGAACTCAAGAGCCTCTTGATGAAAGTGATAGAGGAGAGTGAAAAAGCTGGATTAAAACTCAACATTCAGAAAACTAAGAGCATGATGTCTGGTCCCATCGCTTCATGACAAATAGATGGGAAACAATGAAAACAGTGACAGACTTTATTTTTTTTGGGGGGGGGGTGGAGCTCCAAAATCACTGCAGATGTTGACTGCAGTCATGAAATTAAAAGATGCTTGCTCCTTGGATGAAAAGTTATGACCAACCTAGACAGCATAATAAAAAGTAGAGACATTACTTTGTCCACAAATCTTCATCTATTCGAAGCTGTTGTTTTTCCAGTAGTCATGTATGGATGTGAGAGTTAGACTATAAAGAAAGCTGAGTGCCAAAGAATTGATGCTTTTGATCTGTGGTGTTTGAGAAGACTCTTGAGAGTCCCTTGGACTGTGAGGAGATCCATCCAATGAATACTAAAGGAAATCAGTCCTGAATGTTCATTGGAAGGACTGATACTGAAGCTGAAACTCCAATACTTTGGCCACCTGATCTGAAGAACTGACTCATTAGAAAAGACCCTGATGCTGGGAAAGATTGATGTCAGGAAGAGAAGGGGAAGACAGAGGATGAGATGGTTGGATGGGATCACTGACTCTATGGACATGAGTTTGAGTAGCCCCCAGGATTTGGTGATAGACAGGAAAACCTGGTGTGCTGCAGTCCATGGGGTCACAAAGAGTTGGACACGACTGAGTGGCTGAACTGAAGTGAACTGAATCTATTTGAAATGGTTATAATGGGTTTCTTTTATTGTATTTTACAGTGAATTATATTGTTGAGTTATGCATATTAAACCAGTCTTGCATACTTAGGTAAACTCACTTTATCAAGATTTATTATTCTAGTAGCTCAGCTGGTAAGGAATCCACCTGCAATGAGTGAGACCTGGGTTCGATCCCTGGGTTGAGAAGATCCCCTGGAGAAGGGAACAGCTACCCACTCCAGTGTGCTGGCCTGGAGAATTCCGTTGACTGTTTTGTCCATGGGGTCACAAAGGGTTGGACACAACTGAGAGAGTTTCACTCAGTCACTCAAATCATACATATTGCTGGATCAACTTTGCCAACATCTTGCTAAAAATCTTTTGTGGTTTTATGAGAAATACTGGTATAGAGTGTTATTTTTTGGTAATATTTTTGTCAGGTTTCATTTTAGGAGTTATGTTGGCTTCATAAAACCAGTTGTGAAGTCTGTCCTCCCCCTATATTCTCTCAGAGTTTCTGAAATATCAGTGTTATTTCTTCCTCATATGTTTTATAGAATTCATCAGTGAACCCAGAAATTTGATAACAAATTCAATTTTTGTGTTGGATACAGGACTATATATATCTTCTGCTGTAGCTTGTATCAGTTTTGATAAGTAGCATTGTCAAGATATTTGTCAACTTTTCTTACTTATTGCCATCCCTGATAATCATAGTTTATTTTTCCTTTCCTTTTCTTCTTGGTAAGTATAGCTAGGTTTATTAATTTATGATGTTTTCCATTGATGTTTATACTTCACTGAGTGCTGGTCTTATATTGGCATTTTTCTTTATGTAGATTTGAGCTTTTTTTTTAACTTCCTTAGATGAAACCTTAAATGCCTCACTTTAAATAATTTTCTAATATAAATAATTTAAGATATAAAATTTCCTGTAAGAACTATAATGCATCACACAAATTTTGATATATTGTGTTTTATTGTCATTCATTATTTTTCTTTTGATTAATTTTTCTTCTATACATTATTGCAAAATGCATTGTTTAATTTTTACACATATGTCAGTTTAAAAATATTTTATTATGACTTAATTATATGATGCTCAGAGGGTATTCTCTATATGATGTCAGTTCTTCTAAATTTATTGAGGCTTATTTTATGGCCCAGCATATTTTTTATCTTGTACCAAATAAAATTGGAAAGAACATATATTCTGTAGCTCTCCTGTGTAGTTAAATATAAATAACAATTAGGCTAAGTTGTTTAATAGTGTTATTCATCTTTTAAGTCTTCATTATGTATGTCTGTGCATGCATGTGTGCTCATTCATGTCTGACTCTTTGCTTCTGACTCTTTGTGTCCAAATCTTTGTGACCCTATGGACTGTAATCCATTCTCCTCTGTGCACAGAATTTTCCAGATAAGAACACTGGAGTAGGTTGCCATTTCCTATTCCAGGGGATCTTCCCAACCTAGGGATTGAACCCGCCTCTCTTGTGTCTCCTGTATTGGCAGATGGATTCTTTTCCACTGCACCACCTGGGAAGCTCCTTTGTATGTATGTATTATTCTCATTGTTCCATCAATTGCTGAGAGAGAGGTTTTATAACTTTCAGCTATTATTGGGGAATTTCCCATTTCTTTTTAAAATTATTTATTTCTTAAAAAATTTTTTTGTTGTTTATTTGGCTGCACTGCATCTTTGTTGTTTTGCACAGGCTTTCTCTTGTTGCAGTGTGAGGGCTTCACGTTGTGGTGATTTCTCTTTTTGCAGAGCACAGGCTCTAAGTGTGCGGGATGCAGTAGTTATGGCTTGTGGGCTCTAGAGCATGGGCTCAGTAGTTGTGGCACATGGGACCAGTTGCTCCACAGCATGTGAAATTTTCTCAGACCAGATTAAACCTATGTCCCTGCATTGACAGGTGGGTTCTTTCTTGTGCCACCATGGAATTCTGTCAAGTTCTTTTACTTCCTTACTTCTTAAATTTTGAAGCTATGTGTTTAGGAATATTGAAGATTGTTACAACTTTGTATATTTATCATTTCAGTTCAGTCACTTAGTCATGTCCACCTCATTGTGACCCCATGGACTGAAGCAGGCCAGGCCTCGCTGTCCATCACCAACTCCCAAAGCTTACTCAAATGCATATCCATCGAGTTGGTTATGCCATCCAAGCATCTCATCCTCTGTCGTCCCCTTCTCTTCCCACCTTCAGTCTTTCCCAATGTCAGGGTCTTTTCCAATGAGTCAGTTCTTCACATGAGGTGGCCAAAGTACTGGAGTTTCAGCTTCAGTATCAGTCCTTCCAATGAACATTCAGGACTGATTTCCTTTAGGATTGAGCGGTTTGATCTTCTTGCAGTCCAAGGAACTCTCGAGAGACTTCTCCAACACCACAGTTCAAAAGCATCAATTCTTTGGCGCTCAGCTTTTTTTATGGTCCAGATCTCACATCCATACATGACTACTGGAAAAACCATAGCTTTGACTAGATGAACCTTTGTCAGTAAAGTAATGTCTCTGTTTTTTATTATGCTGTCTAGGCTGATCATAGCTTTTCTTCCAAGGAGCAAACCTCTTTTAATTTCATGGCTGCAGTCACAATCTGCAGTGATTTGGGAGCCTAAAAGAATAAAGTTTCTTACTGTTTCCACTGTTTACCAAACTATTTGCCATAAAGTGATGGGACTTGATGCCATGATCTTAGTTTTTTGAATGCCGAGTTTTAAACCAGCTTTTTCACTCTCCTCTTTCACCCTCATTGAGAGGCTCTTTAGTTCCTCTTCACTTTCTGCCTTAAGGGTGCTGCCATCTGCATATCAGAGGTTATTTTATTGATATTTTTTCCCTGCAATCTTCATTCCAGATTGTGCTTCCTCCAGTCCAGCATTTCACATGATGTACTCTGAATGTAAGTTAAATAAGTAAGGTGACATTATACAGCCTTTCCCAATTTGGTACCAGTCTGTTGTTCCATGTCCAGTTCTAACTGTTGCTTCTTGACCTGCATACAGATTTCTCAGGAGGCAGGTCAGGTGGTCTGGTATTCCCATCTCTTTCAGAATTTTCTACAGTTTGTTGTGATCTGCATAGTCAAAGGCTTTAGTGTAGTCAGTGAAGCAGAAGTAGATGTTTTTCTGGAACGCTCTTGCTTTTTCAATGATCCAGCAGATGTTGGCAATTTGACCTCTGGTTCCTCTGCCTTTTCTAAATCCAGCTTGAACATCTGGAAGTTCATGGTTCACATACTGTTGAAGCTTGGCTTGGAGAATTTTGAGCATTACTTTTGCTTGCATATGTCATGCAATATATTTACATTTATCTTTATTCAAAATAAAGTGGAATATTTTATTATGATGATGTCCTTATTTATGTTCAATAGTATTTTTTCTTGAAGACTATCTTACCCAATACTAATATTGCCATTTCAGCTTTATTATGCTGTTTCCCTCATATATTTTTCCATCCAGTAGTTCAAATGTTTCTATACCTTTATTTTAAAGTTCAATGCCTATATATGTAGCATCCCCCACCCCTTAATCCATACTGTAAATGTCTGGCTTTTAATTTATCTATTGTATGTTTAGCTATAATTATTTACATAATTTTTAGTGGTTTTTCTGGATTACAGTTCATATCCTTAACTTTTCAGTCTAATAGAGTTAGCATTATACTATTTCATGTTAATATAGAAACACTGAAAAAATTTGGTTCTATTTACTCTGTTCCCATCTTTGTGCTCTATTTGGCACATGCAGTTTATCTTTATATGTTATAAATCCCATTATGGCTATAATCTTTGCTTTATCATTCAAAAGTATAAAGGAATGAAGGGAAAAACTTCATTTTCTTTTACCTTAAAATAGCCTACTGCCATGTTTGTTTTTAAATATATTTTAATTTGATATAAAATTGTCTGATAACAGTTTCTCTTTCATTGTTGGGTTTTGGGAATGCTTTATATATTATACATGGTTGTCTATTTTTGGATTTCTAATTAGCACATTCTTTCTACTGGTCTGTCTTTTCATTGGGTCTCTTGCAGAGAGAAAATATTTAGTTTTGATGAAGTTCATTTTTTCAAATTTTCCTTCCATGGACTGGAATATTATTGCCAATTGTAAGAATTATTTGTCTAGTCCCAGTAAAGTAGTGCTCAAAATTTTCCAAGCCAGGCTTCAGCAAAATGTGAACCGTGAACTGCCAGATGTTCAAGTTGGTTTTAGAAAAGGCAGAGGAACCAGAAATCAAATTGCCAACATCTGCTGGGCCATTGAAAAAGCAAGAGTGTTCCAGAAAAACATCTATTTCTGCTTTATTGACTACGCCAAAGCCTTCGACTGTGTGGATCACAATAAACTGAGGAAAATTCTGAAAGAGATGGGAACACCAGATGGCAACACTTGACCTGACTCTTGAGAAACCTGTATGCAGGTCAGGAAGCAACAGTTAGAACTGGACTTGGAACAACAGACTGGTTCCAAATAGGAAAAGGAGTACATCAAGGCTGTATATTGTCACCGTGCTTATTTAACTTACATGCAGAGTACATCATGAGAAACGCTGGGCTGCAAGAATCACAAGCTGGAATCAAGATTGCCAGGAGAAATATCAATAACCTCAGATATGCAGATGACACCACCCTTATGGCTGAAAGTGAAGAGGAACTAAAAAGCCTCTTGATGAAATTGAAAGAGGAGAGTGAGAAAGTTGGCTCAAAGCTCAACATTCAGAAAACTAAGATCATGGCATCTGGCCCCATCACTTCATGGGAAATAGGGAGACAATGGAAACAGTGTCAGAGTTTATTTTGGGGGGGCTCCAAAATCACTGCAGATGGTGATTGCAGCCATGGCATTAAAAGACGCTTACTCCTTGGAAGGAAAGTTATGACCAACCTAGATAACATATTAAAAAGCAGAGACATTACTTTGCCAACAAAGGTCCATCTAGTCAAGGCTATGGTTTTTCCAGTGGTCATGTATGGATGTGAGAGTTGGACTGTGAGGAAAGCTGAGCACCAAAAAAATGATGCTTTTGAACTATGGTGTTGGAGAAGACTCTTGAGAATCCCTTGGACTGCAAGGAGATCCAACCAGTCCATCCTAAAGGGGATCAGTCCTGGGTATTCATTGGAAGGACTGATGCTGAAGCTGAAACTCCAATACTTTGGCCACCTCATGCGAAGAGTTGACTTATTGGAAAAGACCCTGATGCTGGGAGGGACTTGGGGCAGGAGGAGAAGGGGACGACAGAGGATGAGATGGCTGGATGGTATCACCAACTCGATGGGCATGAGTTTGAGTAAACTCTGGGAGTTGGTGATGGACAGGGAGGCCTTGCGTGCTGTGATTCATGAGGTCCCACAGTTAGACACAACTGAGCGACTGAACTGAACTGAACTGAACTGAGTGAGAGGGTAACAGGTAGGAAGGCCAGGGGTTTCCAAACAGAGGCAATAGACTGCAAGTATCAGACATTTTTATCTCTCTTAAGCGGCAGGAAGAAACAAACTGGTGATATTTTTTTTCCTTCTCTATACAAATTTAAGAGGAGGTTTCTCTTAAAATACTGTGTTACCATAATGACACCTGGTTTCACCTGAAGCTAGCTATTCTCAAACCTTGAGTTAACGAATACATTTTTCTTATGGAAATGTTTGTCTTAAGCTATGTTAATGTACTATGCATTTACCCCAGACTCTGTCATCAAATCGGTTCTCCCAAATGACTCAGAACCTACTTGACAAACCAGTATGTTATACTCAGATATTGTTCCCCTAATCTATGTAAATTAAAATATTTGTATGGTAATGTGCCTTTCTACAGGATTCAAGTCAATTGCTTTATGGCCTGGGATGAATCATCTGGTACCAAGATTATCCCAAAATGCCACTTAAGGATGAGGGGCCTGGTGCCATTATGAGTTTTAAGACATTCCTTTCTTTTCATTAACAGACTGCTAGGGACTATATAACATCCAGCTGAAGACTAGCAGGGGGGTACTCTTTCTGCCCCCTTCTGATGCCTAGGTCAGAAGCTTTCTCTATCTCCTTTATACTTTAATAAAACTTTATTACACAAAAGCTCTGAGAGATCCAGCCTTTTCTCTGGCCCAGGATTGAATTCGTCTCCTCCGGAGGCCAAGAATCCCGGCGTCTTATTGTTCAGCAACAACCTTTCACTAGATCTGAACATTTTTCTCCTATTCTTTAATAAAATTTTAATAGTTTTAAGTTTTATATTTCAATATCTGATGTATTTTAGTAAGCTTTTCTATGTGAAGTATGAGATTGAGGTTGAGGTTTATATTTTTGCCTGTGGATTTCCAACTGCTCCAGCACCATTTATTGAAAAAGTTCTCCTTTCTTCAATGAACTATTTTTCCACATTTGTAAAATATCAGCTCAACAAATTTGTGTGAATCTACTTTTGGACTCTGTATTCTATTCCACTGATTTATGTGACTAGACCTCCACCAGTAGCATGTGGTCCTCATTACTATAGCTCTCTATTAGACCTTAATGTTCAGTAGGAGGATTCCTACCTCTTTGTTTGTTTTTTTTTCATGATTATTTTAGCTGTTCTAGGGCTAGTTTGAGTTTATATTTTGTAGACCTGAAGTAAACAGTTCAACAGATATTTCTCCGGCAAAGATGAGTTTATTTGAGATCAGCAGAGAATTGTAGTTTGGATCTGCGTCTATGGCCAGTGTCTCTATGGCAAGGGAAAGAGAATGCTTTTCAGAGGGAAAAGGGAAGTTGGAAGGGCTGTAGTAAACACAGTGTGTTCAGTCACTCAGTCATTTCCGACTCTTTACAGCCCTGTGGACTGTAGCCTGCCAGGTTCCTGTGTCCATGGGATTTTCCAGGCAAGATTACTAGAAAGGGTTGCTATTTCCTTTTCCAGAGGACCTTCCCAACCCAGGGACTGAACCAGCATCTCCTGTGTCTCCTGCACTGGCAGGCGGATTCTTTACACTGCACTACCTGGGAAGCCTCAGTAAACAAAGAGTCCATGGCTTTTCATTGGATGAGTCATTCTGGGAAGAAGGAGGAGAATTTCCCTCCGGTAAGACTCTGCTGTTGTCACAGGGAATGAGAGCCTCCCCTTCTGATCTCCTAATCTTATTTAGTTGAAAGTTTCTGTTTATTTTTTGCAATATGAACTTTAGAATAAGCTTATCTATATTTACACAAGTTTTTATTTTTCTTTTTTCTTTAGCTCAATAGAAATTACATTAAACCTATAAACCAGATTGGAGAGAACTGTCTTTATTATGTTTAATCTTTCAGTACATGATGAAAACAGTGAATCTTTCCATTTATTTACATCTTTGTTTTCTTTCATCAGAATGTTATAACTCAGCATATAGATCCTGTACATGTTTGCTAAGGTTATGAATAAAGTAGTAGGAATCATTCTACTTAAAACTAAGGCCTGTTAAAGACTGCCTAAGTCCTTCATTATTTTTTTTGATGTTAATAATAAATGATATTACATTTCTAATTTTGATTTTCTACATGCTCATTGCTATTGATTTTTATGTCTTGATATGTATCATGTGACCTTGTTGAACTCACTCATTAATTATAGTTTTATTTATTTAATATGTAGATTTCTTGTGATTTTCCATGTAGATATACCTGTCAGGATTTTGCACTTGTGAATTTACATTCTTCATCAAATTTGGGAAGTTTTCAGCCATTATTTTTTGAAAGCTCTTTCAGTCCCTCTCTGTCTACTCCGATGACACAAAGGTCAGCTTCTTTGTTATGATTATCTTTGCAGCTTCGTTCATTTATTTTTTTCAGTCTAGTTTCTTTCTGTGTTCAGGTCAGGCCAGTTATACAGAGCTCACTGACTGCCTGCTGTCGTCTCCTCTGTTAGTGGGCCTGCCTGGGCTGCGCTGTGCTGAGTTGCTTCAGGCATGTTGACTCTTTGGGACCCCATGGACCGTAGCCCTCCAAGGCTCCTCTGTCCATGGGACTGAAAGAGTTAAAGCTTAGGCAGGCTGTCCAAGGCCCTTTAGGAGGAGGTGAACATTCCCCCTCATGCTTTCCTTAAGCCCTGTGCAACAATGTGTCTTGCCCAAGAACTGGCCTTTCTTTCAGTTCAGTTCAGTTCAGTCGCTCAGTCTTGTCCGACTCTTTGCGACCCCATGAATCGCAGCACGCCAGGCCTCCCTGTCCATCACCAACTCCCGGAGTTTACTCACTCATGTCCATCAAGTTGGTGATACCATCCAGCCATCTCATCCTCTGTCGTCCCCTTCTCCTCCTGCCCCCAATCCCTCCCAGCATCAGGGTCCTTTCCAATGAGTCAACTCTGCTCATGAGGTGGCCAAAGTATTGGGGTTTCAGCTTCAGCATCAGTCCTTCCAATGAACACCCAGGACCGATCTCCTTTAGGATGAACTGGTTGAATCTCCTTGCAGTTCAAGGGATTCTCAAGAGTCTTTTCCAACACCACAGTTCAAAAGCATCAATTCTTCAGCACTCAGCTTTCTTCACAGTCCAACTCTCACATCCATACATGACCACTGAAAAAACCATAGCCTTGACTTTTGCTGGCAAAAATAACTTTTGTTTGACCTTTGTTGGCAAAGTAATGTCTCTGCTTTTTAATATGCTATCTAGGTTGATCATAACTTTCCTTCCAAGGAGAAAACATCTTTTAATTTCATGGCTGCAATCACCATCTGCAGTGATTTTGGAGCCCAAAAAAATAAAGTCTGACACTGTTTCCCCATCTATTTCCCATGACGTGATGAGACCAGATGCTATGATCTTCGTTTTCTGAATGTTGAGCTTTGAGCCAACTTTCCCACTCTCCTCTTTCACTTTCATCAAGAGGCTTTTTAGTTCCTCTTCACTTTCTGCCATAAGGGTGGTGTCATCTGCATATCTGAGGTTATTGATATTTCTCCCATCTCTGTTTTCATTCCAACCCCAAAGAAAGGCAATCCCAAAGAGTGCTCAAACTACCGCACAATTGCATTCATCTCACATGCTAGTAAAGTAATGCTCAAAATTCTCCAAGCCAGACTTCAGAAATATGTGACCCGTGAACATCTGGAAGTTCACTGGTTTTAGAAAAGGCAGAGGAACCAGAGATCAAATTGCCAACATCTGCTGGATCATTGAAAAAGAAATAGAGTTCCAGAAAAACATCTATTTCTGCTTTATTGATCATGCCATAGCCTTTGACTATGTGGATCACAATAAACTGTGGAAAATTCTGAAAGAGATGGGAATACCAGACCACCTGATCCACCTCTTGAGAAACCTATATGCAGGTCAAGAAGCAAAAGTTAGAACTGGACATGGACCAACAGACTGGTTCCAAATAGGAAAAGGCCTTTCTGTAGGTCTGAAACTAATGATCAAATAGCACAATATCTTACTCATGGAAATACTTTTCTTAAGTTCTATGTTAATGATTATAATTGTAACAAATCTTGCCAAGGAACCTGTTTCTCAAGACTTGTACCCCTGACTACATGGCAACAGAGAGGTTGCCCAGAACACACTCTCCCTGACTAATCTTATGCCAAAGTTATCTCAGGATATATGCCTTGGGAAAGGGTCTGATGGAACTCTTACATCCTTGAGGTATTCTTTTTATCTATTTTCAGCAGCTAGTTGAGAACTAAAAATGGCCCCGCTTAAACTAGTGAGGCAGGTACCCTTTCTATCCCCTTCTGATGTCTATGTCAGAAGCTTACTCTGTCCTGTCACTTTAAACAAAATTTTGCACACAAAGCTCTGAGTAACAGAGGCTGTGTCTTTGGTGCTGGAGTTAAATCTTCTTCAGAGACCATGAATCTGGAGGCACCATTCACCATTCACTGTAAGCTATCAGGATTCTCCAGGCAAGAATACTGGAGGGGGTTGCCATTTCCTACTCCAGAGAGGCTGTCTAGCAAGTTTAGAAAGTTAAAAAAATTGTTACTATATTTTTCAGATCTATAATTTCTGTTTTGTTCCTTTAAGTAACTTATATTTCTATGCTGAAATTTTCCATTTTTCTATCTGTCTCGGATAATTTCTAATTGCTTGTGAAATCATTTTATAATGATTGTTTTAAGATATTTGCCAGATCACCCCAATACCTGACTCATCTTTGTATTGGTATCAGTTAATTTTTGATTCTCATTCAAGTTAATTTTCAATCCTCTGTATAATTGGTGATCTTTTAAATTGTATCCCAGGCATTTGGACTATATTTTAAGGATGCCCTGCATCCTTTTAAAATTTTGTCTTAGCTTGCAGTCCTCTATTTATCTTTGACCTAATTCTATGGTCTGTGGTTCCAATAACTAATTTTCAAAGCTATCTTCTGCTTCTCTTAGCTTGTGACATGAGGCTGCCACTGGTCTTACCTAATGCAATTTGAGGGAGCTGAAGGAACTTCCCCAGGTTTAGTGACTTTGCACCTCTAGGGAAGGGATTCTCCAGTGTGTGGGACAAAGAACATCTCATAGACTGGCATGATGCCATCTGCCAGTGCTGCCAGCAGAATGGTATTTCTGGGCTGTGGAGAAGAGTCATGTACCCTGTGGGGGAGAAGAGAACCTTGTGGACTAGGAAATTGTGGTGGGATCCCCCCAGCTACATGGTGTCTCTAGGAAAATGAGTTCAGTCTCAGCTCTGGCAAGGAGAACAGTCCCTCTGATTATTTAAAGCCTGTAAGGCTTCCAATCTGTCCCTTTGCTGGTTCAGCCAATTTTGCCTGGTGATGTAGGAAGGGCTCCTGATCAGCCAAGGAGAGGAGTTAGCCTGTCTCTGACAGCTCTTGGAGCTTGCAGTCGGTGTGTAAGACTGTCTAAGAGCCAGAGGGTATGAGCCAGTGCTCAGGGTGAATCTAGGTTTTGAAGGGTCAAAGTAGATAGGCTTTTACAAGCTTCTTTAAAGAAAAAAACAAAACAAAACAAAAAAATAGTACTTAGGTATGAAAGTGAGTATTGCTTTAGATATATAAAAGAAATCACGTTTAACAAATCTAAAAATTAAAAAAAAACTGGTAATGCCACATGCACCTTAAATTCAGAAAAATAAAATATTTTTATTAATTAAAAAAACTCACAAGTCAAATTGCAATAGTTTATGAGACAGCAGGCTTCCCTGCTGGCTCAGACAGTAAAGAATATGCCTGTAATGTGGGAGACTGGGTTCGATCCCTGAGTTAGGGAGATCCCCTGGAGGAGGAAAAGGTAAACCACTCCAGTGTTCTTGCCTAGAAAACATCATGGACAGAGGAGCCTGGCAGGCTACAGTCCATAGAGTTGCAAACAGTTAGGTATAACTGAGCAACAAATACTTTGAATGAGACAGCACTATAGAAAATGGTAAAGCAGGCTCAAATGATTTCAATTTGATCTGGCTGATTGTATAACTTTTCTGTTGCTGTGTAATTAACTACCATAAACAGTAGCCTACAACAACATACATTTATTATCTCAAAATTTTTGTCAGGTTTCTGGGCACAGATTATGTGGGTCGTCTGCTCAGGGTCTTACAACGTGTTCTCTAGGCTGAATTATCATCTGGAGGCTTGAGAGGATGAATCTGATCCCAAGCTCTTTCAGTTTGTCTACATACTTCACTTCTTTGTTGCTGTATGACTGAAATGTCTGTTTTATTGTTTGACTGTCAGCTGAAAGCTATCTGCAGTTTCTTGCCACCTGGACCTCTGCCTGAGGTTACTAAAAAATTGGCAGCTTACTTCCTCAAGTCATCAATAGAGAAAAAAATCTCTCTGTAATCAGCTAACAATGACATCTCATAACATTTGCCATATTACTAACCTAATCAAGGAAGAGATATCCCATTTCATTTTCATATTTTATTATTTTAGAAGCAAGTCATAGACCCTGCCTGCATTCAAGCTATGGTAAGTGCTGTCATAAATGGATGTAATTTCAATGTGCCCGAAATTATTCACTATGAAAAAACTTTTAAGGGTAGAGATCAAGATGATGGAGTAGAATGATTTGAAACTCACCTCTCTTTATAAACACATCAAAAATATATTTATATGTGGAACAATTCTCACAGAAAAGCAACTGTGAATTGGTATAAGACCTCTTATACAACTAAAGCTGCAAGAAAGATCCTCATGTAACTGGGCAGGATAAAAAAGAAAAATACTTTGGGATGGGATTGGAGCTCCTGAGAGGGAACTGTGAAGAGGAAAGGTGCTCTTGACTTGAGAATCCCCTTCAGTGGCTGGGAAGTTCATCAGGGTAGATAGAGAGCTGAAGGGGCCTGGAATGTGCTTGCCTAACTATTAGGGCAGAGAGAGACAGGAGCTGATGGCTTCCACTTCCCTGCCCTTTCCAGCCCAAAACGTGCCTGGGCGGGGCTGTGAGTATGTGAAGTGCCCAGGCACTGATGCTGGGGCTTCAGCTGATGGACCCTTGGAAACGATTCCATCTAGGCTGCATAGAGACAGCCTGAAGGGCGTGGAGTGTGGCCTGGGCTGCCTGTTAGTGCATTCAGGGTGGGGTGTGGGTATGCTGTAGGTGCCTCAAAATGAGCATATACATGGTAGGTGTGGGTCAGCCATGAGAGTCCCATTTCCCCCTTGCCAAGGTGGGGCGTGGCTTCAGGGGCTGCAAGCTTTTTGAGCTTGAGGACTTGGCAGAGTGATTATCAGTTATCTCCCAGCAGGGGTCATCCAGGGGCAGGTTCCACAGCAGCAGACTTAGTCAGCCTACACATTAGGTGGTGGAAGGCATCACAGAATTGCATGTCCCTGGAGGACAGCCCCTGGGGAGGAGTATGGAGTGCTTCCTTTCCCAGCAGAGCATTCCAGTCCCACCTACATTATACTGTAGCTTAGAACAGGATCTGGGCCAGACATACCCTGGGAGAGACTTACCAGAGAGGGGAGCCAGGTAATAGTCGTCAGTACAATCATTTTGATTCCTACAGCCACAACACCCCTGTCCCCTGTGTCAGACTAACACAGGTCTGGGATGAACACAATGGAGAAGGGGATGTGACGTTGGGCTGTTTCTGGGAAAAACTGAGGACAGCGGCACAGGTGACACATAGGTTCACTCTGACCATACAGGCCTCTCTTGCCTTGGCAACTCACCTCCTTAGTGACAGAGAACACACTTAACAGGAATAGAGCTTTACTGATCCCAATCTTTAAGGCTCTACTCCAACAACTGGGGAAAAGGCCTGCCCCTGATAGGGCTAAGGCAGCCACAAAGCAAAGAGGAAACCCCACCCAACATCCGGTGCAGGCTCTGGTCACCACAATACCAATCACACCCCCTATCAAGGGAATAATGGCCAGCAGACTCTGAGGAAAAGTGTGGCAGGCATCCACACCAGAAACAGCCCAGGCACCAAAAATATTAGAGTCACAACAGTCTACACAGAAACTCTCCCACATAAAAAAAAAACCCTCAAGAACACAGTATATAATTGTTTCTCCTAATACATGCAGGCAGAGAAACAAGTAAAATGAAAAAGTGAGGAACCACTCCCAGTTAAAAGAACTAGAGAAATCCCCTAAAAGAACAAATAATGAAACAGATCTCTCCTGTCTACTAGATCCTGTTCAAAAAGGAGGTAACAAAAATACTAAAGGAATTAAGAAAGATTATCAATAGAAATGTAGATCACTGTGACAAGGAACTAAAATCTCTAAAGAGGAACCCATCAAAATTAGACAACTTAGTTGCCAAAATAAAAACTAAACTAAAAGTGATGAGTAGCAAACTAAATAATGCAGAGGAATACATAAGGGATGTGGAAAATAGAATAATGGAAATCACCCAATCAGACATCAGGCAGAAAGTCAAAACACTCTCTGACATAAGTTGTAGCATACTTTCTTAGGTCAGTCTCCCAAAAGCAAAATAAGCAAATAGGACCTAATCAAACTTCAAAGCTTTTGCACAGCAAAGGAAACCATACACAAAACAAAAAGACCATCTATGGAATGGGAAAAAATATTTGCAAATGTAGCAAAGGGGTTAATAAGCAAAATATACACACAGTTCATACAACTAAATAAGAGAAAAAAGCCCAACTCAATCAAAAAATGGGTAGATGATCTAAATAGACATTTCTCCAAAAAAGACCTACAGTAGGCCAAAAGGCACATGAAAAGATGCCCAGTGTCACTAATTAGTAGAGAAATGCAAATCAAAACTACAATGAGGTATCATCTCACACAGGTCAGACTGACTATCTTCAAAAAGTCTACAAATAATAAAAGTTGGAGAAAGTGTGTAGAAAAGGAAATATTCTTATATTGTTGGTAGAAATATAAACTGGTGCATATATAAATAAATATAAGCTAGTATGGAGACCAGTATCACGTTTCCTTAAAAAACTAAAAATAGAGCTACTATATGGTCTAGCAGTCCCATTCCTGTGCACACACCCAGAAAAGATGAAAACCCTAATTTAAAAAGACACATGCACCCCAGTGTTCATAGCAACACAATTTATAATAACCAGCACATGGAAGCAACCTAAGTGTCCATAAACAGATAAATGGATAAAGAAGATGTGGTATGCATATACAATAAAATAACACTTGGTCACAGAAAAAAATGAAATACAGTGGCTACTTGCAGCAACATGGATGGACCTTGAGATTATCATACTGAGTGAAGTAAGTCAGACAAAGAGACACATAGTGTGTATCATTTATATGTGAAATCTAAGAAATAATGTAAATGAATTGATTTACAAAACAGAAACAGACTCACAGACACAGAAAACAAATGGATTTTTACCAAAGAGGAAAGGAAGATGGGAGAGAGGAATAATTTAGAAGTATGGGATTAACAGAACCCACAACTATATATAAAATAGCTAAGGAACAAGGACTTACTGGAACACAAGGAACAATATCCAATATTTTGTTGTAATCTATATTGGAAAATAATCTGAAATATATGTATATAAATAAATACATAAAACTCAATCACTTTCTTGTACATGTGAAACTAGCACAATACAGTGAATCAAGTATATTTTATTTAAAAGGAAACTAGTCAGTAAAATTAATTATATAACTATAATTATGTAATTTTAATGGTATGATAAGATTATGTATAAGATAATGAAGACTTACATTGTGGCCCACAAAATGGTTTAAGGGTATTGTAAGCTGTTGTCTGTTGTACTGGTTCACTTCTTTGAACCTTGTGTATGGTACTTAGAAGTATCATCCTCAAGCATATGTATAAAATAGAGAAAGAGACAGCCTGCATTGAATGTGAATCAGAATGGTCTATTTTGTACAAGGTTTGGTAAAAGAAAAAAGGAAGACTGCTAATTCAAGTAGGAGTGAAAATGATATTAAAAATCAAAGAGAGAGAGAGACTCTGAACACATGAGACCTAGCAGCAGGGTTTAGGGACGTTATGAATGAGTTGTCTTTGAGCATGACATTCTCTGCTCATTTCATCCATGCACTATGGGCAACACAATAGTCCTGGACATTTTTAAATCCCCTGAACAAACGGAAGTGATATGGAAATCCTGCAAAAGACTGTGGATATAAAAGGAATACCTCACACCTGTCTATAGTGTCAATGAACATTAATTAACTAATACTGGAGCCTTAGTTTTCTCATTTATAAAGTAAATAATATAAAAAATACTATCTGTAAAGCAATATTTTACTGGTTGAATATTAAAGTTCCTTCTATTTATAAATTCTATGGTTGTATAGATTCTATAAGTTCTATGACTGTATAAATGTTCTCAAACACTCCTTACTGTACTCTGAAGAAAATCCAGGAACCTTTGAGAGGTAAAAGTTGGACTGAATTATGGATTCTCAACATAGAATCAGGCTTTAACAAGTCTTCACAAAAGCTAAAATTTGGAAAATATTATTGTAAAACTAATCTGGAGGATGTATGGCTTATTCACATAAATACACACATTAGTAATTATAGTTGTTATTTGAATTGACTATCAAAAATCAAAAATATGTTACAAATATACACCAGTATTGTAGGAGAACATTTCCTCAGTGTAGAAAATGCTAGATTAGGTATACCCAATTTTTAGAATTAATAAAATTTTACTTCCTCATTATTTTTCTAAGAAATTTATCTGCCACTTAAAGTACTTATGCGGAGGGAGGAGCTAAGATGGCAGAGGAATAGGATGGGGAGACCACTTTCTCCCCTACAAATTCATTGAAAGAACATTTGAACGCTGAGCAAACTGCACAAAACAACTTCTGATCGCTAGCAGAGGACATCAGGTGCCCAGAAAAGCAACCCATTATCTTTGAAAGGAGGTAGGACAAAATATAAAAGATAAAAAGAGAGACAAAAGAGCTAGGGATGGATACCCGTCCAGGGAAGGGAGTCCTAATAGAGGAAGTTTCCAAACACCAGGAAACCCTCTCACTGGCGGGTCTGGAGGAAGTTTTTGAATCTCGGAGGGCAACCTAACTGGGAGGAAAAATAAATAAAATCCACAAATTACATGCCTAAAAGCAACTCCCAGCAGAAAAATATCCCAGACGCTCTCATCCACCACCAGCAAGTGGGGGCTGAACGGAGAGGAGCGCCGACATTGCTAAGGGTAAGGACTAGCCTGAATGCCCTGAGGGCCATCGGAGGGAGCTAACGTAAAATAGCAACTTAAACTGTGGTATAGCAAGAGAGAGAGAGAAAATTAACCAGCAAAAAGCATGCTAACACTAACCGAATACACTGCTGGTCATTCGCAGAACAAAGGGGCTGAGCGATCCCAGAGAAGAGCTAGCTGGCTGCAGACCAGCCCATCCCCTGCCGGAGGCAGGGGGGAGGGGAAAGGGGCAAACTTGGCCCCAGAGACGGCATCCCCTACCAAACTGCAAACAGGCTCCCAGTTTCTAACCAAAGACTTCCTGAGATTCTGGATGGTTGACATCCACTAGAGACCAGCTCCCCAACAGAGACACAAGGCGCGCCCGACCGGCTCGTGTGGAAACTGAGGTTGGGACTGCGCAGGGGATAAGGTGCACCGCAACTGGGGAGAGTGCGCTCGTCAAGCTCCTGGCGGCCTGAGCTGCTCGGGCCGGGGAAGGCACAAAACGCAGGCCCAACCGAGTCTGCACTTTTGTGGAGTACCCGAAAACTGGAACCGCACGCCATGCAGGGCCCACTCCCTGGAGAGCAGCCTGGAGCCTGAGCAGTGTAGATAGGGAAAGCACACGGGCTGTGAGCGGGGCCAAACCCAGTGTGGCCGGAACACTGTGAGCGCTCCCCACACAGGCCAGTGACATGTGTCTGCAGTGCCCCTCCCTCCCCGCAGCACGACTGAACAAGCGAACCTAAACAAGAGACCACCTCCACCCACTTGTGTCAGGGCAGAAATTAGACACTGAAGAGACCTGCAAACAGAGCCAAATAAACAAAGGGAACTGCTTCAGAAGGGACCAGTGCAACAGATTAAAATCCCTGTAGTTAACACCAACTACACCGGAAGGGGCCTATAGATATCGAGACGTGTAAGCTGGAACAAGGATCTATCTGAAACTGAGCCGAACCCGCACTGCCCACAATAGCTCCAGAGAAATTTCTAAATATATTTTTACTATTTTTTTAATTAAAAAAATTTTTTTCTTTTCTTTTTTCTTTATTTTAATTTTTTTATTTTATTTTCTTTTAAAATTCCCTATTACTCCTTAATTTTCATTTTCATATATTTTTGCTATATTTTAATTTAAAAAAATTTTCTGTTTTTTTCTCTTTTATTCTCTTTTAAAGTGCTCTATTACTCCTCTAATACTCCATAATTTTCATTTTCATTCTCATATATGTTTTACTATTTTTTTAATTAAAAATTTTTTCTTTTTTTTCTTTTAAAGTCCTCTATTACTCCTTAATTTTAATTTTCATTTCACTATAACCTTGCAAAAAAGAAAAAAAGACCCTATTTTTAAAGAGAACTTCATATATATTTCTTAAATTTTTTGTGTTTTTGTTTTTAATATTGTATTTTTAAGAGTCTAACCTCTTCTCTAGATTTTTAATCTTTGTTTTTCAGTATTTGATACCAATTTTGGACATTTACGAATCCAACATTTAGTACCCATTTTTACTCAGGAGTGTGATGATTACTCTTTTCCCCTTTTGACTCGCCTGTTTCTTCCCCAGATCACCTCTACTTCCTCCCCCCTTTCTTTTATCAATCCAATTCTGTGAATCTCTGTGGGGGTTCTGGGCTGCGGAGAACACTTAGGGAACAGAGTACTGCATAGATCTGTCTCTCTTCTCTTGAGTCCCCCTTTTTCTCCTCCTGCTCATCTCTATTTCCTTCCTCCCTCTCCTCTTCTTCATGTAACTCTGTGAACCTCTCTGGGTGTCCCTCCCTGTGGAGAATCTTTTCATCATTAACCTAGAAGTTTTATTATCAGTGCTGTATAGTTGGCGAAGCCTTGAGGCTACTGGAAGAATAAGACTGAAAGCCAGGGGCAGGAGACTTAAGTCCAAAACCTGAGAACACCAGAGAACTCCTGACTACAGGGAACATCAAGTAATAAGAGATCATCCAAAAGCCTCCATACCTACACTGAAACCAACCACCACCCAAGAGCCAATAAGTTCCAGAGCAAGACATACCACGCAAATTCTCCAGCAACGCAGGAACATAGACCTGAGTGTCAACATACAGGCTGCCCAAACTCACACCAAACACATAGACCCATCTCAAAACTCACTACTGGACACTCCATTGCACTCCAGAGAGAAGAAATCCAGTTCCATGCACCAGAACACCGACACAAGCTTCCCTAACCAAGAAACCTTGACGAGTCAATTGTCCCACCCCACCCACTGGGAGAAACCTCCACAATATAAAGGAACCACAGACCACCAGAATACAGAAAGGCCACTCCAATCACAGCAACCTAAACAAGATGAAAAGGCAGAGAAACACCCAACAGGTAAAGGAACATGAAAAATGCCCACCAAGCCAAACAAAGAGGAGTAGATAGGGAATCTACCTGAAAAAAAATTTAGAATAATGATAATAAAAATGATCCAAAATCTTGAAAACAAAATGGAGTTACAGATAAATAGCCTGGAGACAAGGATTGAGAAGATGCAAGAAATGTTTAACAAGGACCTAGAAGAAATAAAAAAGAGTCAATTAAAAATGAATAACACAATAAATGAGATAAAAAACACTCTGGAGGGAACCAACAGTAGAACAACAGAGGCAGAAGACAGGATAAGTGAGGTAGAAGATAAAATGGTGGAAATAAATGAAGCAGAGAGGAAGAAAGAAAAAAGAATCAAAAGAAATGAGGACAACCTCAGGGACCTCTGGGACAATGTGAAACACCCCAACATACGAATCATAGGAGTCCCAGAAGAAGAAGACAAAAAGAAAGGTCATGAGAACATACTAGAGGAGATAATAGCTGAAAACTTCCCTAAAATGGGGAAGGAAATAGTTACACAGGTCCAAGAAAACCAGAGAGTCCCAAACAGGATAAACCCAAGGTGAAACACCCCCAAGACACATGTTAATCAACTTAAAAAAGATCAAACACAAAGAACAAATATCAAAAGCAGCAAGGGAGAAACAACAAATAACACACAAAGGGATTCCCATAAAGACAACAGCTGATCTTTTAATAGAAACTCTTCAGGCCAGAAGGGAATGGCAGGACATACTTATAGTAATGAAAGAGAATAACCTACAACCCAGATTACTGTACCCAGCAAGGATCTCATTCAGATATGAAGGAGAATTCAAAAGCTTTACAGACAAGCAAAAGTTGAGAGAATTCAGCACCACCAAACCAGCTCTTCAACAAATGCTAAAGGATCTTCTCTAGACAGGAAACACAGAAAGGTTGTATAAATGTGAGCCCCAAACAACAAAGTAAATGGCAACAGGACCATACCTATCAATAATTACCTTAAATGTAAATGAATTGAATGCCCCAACCAAAAGACAAAGATTGGCTGAATGGATACAAAAACAAGACCCCTATATATGCTGTCTACAAGAGACCCACCTCAAAAAAAGGGACACATATAGACTGAAAGTGAAGGGCTGGAAAAAATATTTCATGCAAACGGAGACCAAAAGAAAGCAGGAATCACAATACTCATATCAGATAAAATAGACTTTAAAATAAAAGCTGTAGAAAGAGACAAAGAAAGACACTACATAATGATCAAAGGATCAATCCAAGAAGAAGATATAACAATTATAAATATATATGCACCCAACATAAGAGCACCACAATATGTAAGGCAATGCTAATG
This sequence comes from Muntiacus reevesi, assembly GCF_963930625.1. NCBI lineage: Eukaryota > Metazoa > Chordata > Mammalia > Artiodactyla > Cervidae > Muntiacus > Muntiacus reevesi. The sequence continues at coordinate 2,750,454 of NC_089256.1, read as the reverse complement.
AGTATGAAAGGGGAAATTAACAAAAACACAATAATAGTGAGAGACTTTAATACCCCCACTCACACCTATGAATAGATCAACTAAACATAAAATTAACAAGAAAACACAAACTTTAAATGACACAATGGACCAGCTAGACCTAATTGATATCTATAGGACATTTCACCCCAAAGCTATCAATTTCACCTTTTTCTCAAGTGCACATGGAACCTTCTCCAGAATAGATCACATCCTGGGCCATAAATCTAGCCTTGGTAAATTCAAAAAAATTGAAATCATTCCAATCATCTTTTCTTACCACAATGCAGTAAGATTAGATCTCAATTGCAGGGAAAAAAAGCTATTAAAAATCCAAACATATAGAGGCTAAATAACACGCTTCTGAATAACCAACAAATCATAGAAGAAATAAAAAAAAGACATCAAAATATACATAGAAATGAATGAAAATGAAAACACAACAACCCAAAACCTATGGGACACTGTAAAACATTGCTAAGGGGAAGGTTCATAGGATTACAGGCTTACCTCAAGAAACAAGAAAAAAGTCAAATAAATAACCTAGCTCTACACCTAAAGCAACTGGAGAAGGAAGAAATGAAGAAACCCAGGATTAGTAGAAGGAAAGAAATCTTAAAAATTAGGGCAGAAATAAATGCAAAAGAAACTAAAGAGACCATAGCAAAAATCAACAAAGCTAAAAGCTTGTTTTTTGAAAACATAAACAAAATTGACAAACCGTTAGCCAGACTCTTTAAGACAGAAAGGGAGAAGAACCAAATCAGCAAAATTAGAAATGAAAATGGAGAGATCACAACAGACAACTCTGAAATAAAAAGGATCATAAGGGATTACTACCAGCAGCTCTATGCCAATAAAATGGACAACTTGGAAGAAATGGACAAATTCCTAGAAAAGTATAACTTTCCAAAACTGAACCAGAAAGAAATAGATCTTAACAGACCCATCACAAGCACGGGAATCAAAACTGTAATCAGAAATCTTCCAGCAAACCAACGCCCAGGATCAGATGGCTTCACAGCTGAATTCTACCAAAAATTTAGAGAAGAGCTAATAGCTATCTTACTCAAACTCCTCCAAACTTATTCTATGAGGCCACCAACACCCTACTTACAAAACCAGACAAAGATGACACACACACAAAAAAGTACAGGCCAATATCACTGATGTACATAGATGCAAAAATCCTTAACAAAATTCTAGCAAACAGAATCCAACAACATATTAAAAAGATCATACACAATGACCAAGTGGGCTTTATCCCAGGAATGCAAGGATTCTTTAATATCTGCAAATCAATCAATAAAATACACCACATTAACAAATTGAAAGATAAAAACCATATGAATATCTCAATAGATGCAGAGAAAGCATTTGACAATATTCAACACCCATTTGTGATTAAAACTCTCCAGAAAGCAGGAATAGAAGGAACATACCTCAACATAATAAAAACTATATATGACAAACCCACAGCACACATTATCCTCAATGGTGAAAAACTGAAAGCATTTCCCCTAAAATCAGGAACAAGACAAGAGTGCCCACTCTCATCACTACTATTCAACATAGTTTTGGAAACTTTTGCCATGGCAATCAGAGCAGAAAAAGAAATAAAAGGAATCCAGATAAGAAAAGAAGAAGTGAAACTCTCACTGTTTGCAGATGACATGATCCTCTACATAGAAAACCCTAAAGACTCTACCAGAAAATTACTAGAGCTCATCAGTGAATATAATAAAGTTGCAGGCTATAAAATTAACACACAGAAATCCCTTGCATTCCTCTACACTAACAATGAGAAAACAAAAAGAGAAATTAAGGAAACAATACCATTCACCATTGCAACAAAAAGAATAAAATACTTAAGAGGATATCTACGTAAAGAAACAAAAAACCTATACATAGAAAACTATAAAACACTGATGAAAGATATCAAAGAGGACACATGTAGATGGAGAAATATACCGTGTTCATGGATTAGAAGAATCAATTTTGTGAAAATGACTATACTACACAAAGCAATCTATAGATTCAATGAAATCCCTATCAAGCTACCAATGGTAGTTTTCACAGAACTAGAACAAAAAATTTCACAATTTATATGGAAATACAAAAACCTCAAGTAGCCAAAGCAATCTTGAGAAAGAAGAATGGAACTGGAGGAATCAACCTGCCTGACTTCAGGCTCTACTACAAAGCCACAGTCATCAAGACAGTATGGTACTGGCACAAAGACAGAAATATAGATCAATGGAACAGAATAGAAAACCCAGAGGTAAATCCACGTACCTATGGACACCTTATCTTCGACAAAGGAGGCAAGAATATACAATGGAAAAAAGACAACCTCTTTAACATGTGGTGCTGGGAAAACTTGTCAACCACTTGTAAAAGAATGAAACTAGAACACTTTCTAACACCATACACAAAAATAAACTCAAAATGGATTAAAGATCTAAATGTAAGACCAGAAACTATTAAACTTCTAGTGGAGAACATAGGCAAAACACTCTCTGACATAAATCACAGCAAGATCCTCTATGATCCACCTCCCAGAATATTGGAAATAAAAGCAAAAATAAACAAATGGAACTTAATTAAACTTAAAAGCTTTTGCACAACAAAGGAAACTATAAGCAAGGTGAAAAGACACACTTCAGAATGGGAGAAAATAATAGCAAATGAAGAAACAGACAAAGGATTAATCTCAAAAATAGACAAGCAACTCCTGCAGCTCAACTCCAGAAAAATAAATGACCCAATCAAAAAATGGGCCAAAGAACTAAACAGACATTTTTCCAAAGACGACATACAGATGGCTAACAAACACATGAAAAGATGTTCAACATCACTCATTATCAGAGAAATGCAAATCAAAACCACAATGAGGTACCATTACACGCCTGTCAGAATGGCTGCTATTCAAAAGTCTACAAGCAATAAATGCTGGAGAGGGTGTGGAGAAAAGGGAACCCTCTTACACTGTCGGGGGGAATGCAAAGTAGTACAACCACTATGGAGAACAGTGTGGAGATTCCTTAAAAAACTGGAAATAGAACTGCCATATGACCCAGCAATCCCACTTCTGGGCATACACACCGAGGAAACCAGATCTGAAAGAGACACGTGCACCCCAATGTTCATCGCAGCACTGTTTATAATAGCCAGGACATGGAAGCAACCTAGATGCCCATCAGCAGATGAATGGATAAGAAAGCTGTTGTACATATACACCAATTACTCAGCCATTAAAAAGAATGCATTTGAATCAGTTCTAATGAGATGGATGAAACTGGAGCCCATTATACAGAGTGAAGTAAGCCAGAAAGATAAAGACCAATACAGTATACTAACACATATATATGGAATTTTAAAAGATGGTAACAATAACCCTATATGTAAAACAGAAAAAGAGACACAGATGTACAGAACAGACTTTTAGACTCTGTGGGAGAAGGTGAGGGTAGGATGTTCTGAGAGAACAGCTTTGAAACAAGTATACTATCAAGGGTGAAACAAATCACCAGCCCAGGTTGGATGCATGAGACAAGTGCTCAGGGCTGGTGCACTGGGAAGACCCAGAGGTGTGGGATGGAGAGGGAGGTGGGAGGGGGGATCAGGATGGGGAACACATGTAAATCCATGGCTGATTCATGTCAATGTATGGCAAAAACCACTACAATATTGTAAAGTAATTAGCCTCCAACTAATTAAAATAAGTGGGAAAAAATAAAGTACTTATGCATCATCTGAAAGTCATAAAAATGTTTTGAGTTGAGAATCAAGGGTGTAGTAATAATATAAATAAAATAATAACAGTAAAATATATTTATAGCAATCCTAAAAAGAGGGAATCATTACCCTTGCTAATCAAAGCTTACAGAAACTTCGTTAAAGATTTTGTCTATAAAGGATAGAGCTAGGAAATCAAACCCTGGTCATATTTGAATTTCTGAAGCAAAAATGACATACTGTTACATATTTTTTATATCTGATAATTTGAGTGAATTTCATTATCTAGCATTTACTCATAATCTCCTAAGGATGGATGATACTGAAAAGCTATTAGAAGAGCAGTTTGGATAATAATCCGCAAAACATCAACTCCTATGTAACTCTGAGGCATGGATATGAACTTTTGATTATCTCAGTGGAAAAAACTAGACCAGTTCCAGACATGAAGGCCTGTGACCTGTACAATAAAATAGGAAGTGTCAAAAACCAACAAAGAAGCAAAAAAAAACAAAACAAAACAACAACAAAAAAAAACAGCCCATTTGTTAAACTGGCTTCACAGACCTGTTTTTTTTTTTTTTTTTTTTTTTTTAAGCCAGTGACCCTGTGGACTCATAGTGTCAGAAGCCTGGTATCTGGAATAGTAATCTGGAATACTAACTACCTGGTCATTTGGCAGAATTCCAAATTTTGTTCCACAATTTGACCAAATGAGAAGCTCTATGTTATTATATATCCTGAGACATTACATCAATTAACAAAGAGTGCTGAGTCAGTCTGTCTTTTAAGGAAGTGACTGCTTAAATAACACACAGCCACATTTTCAGTAAGATAAGAAAATGTAGTAAAATAATTACTGGTACAGTTTTGTATTTTTATTGCTCCCAGTGTTTTACTCTTCAAATCCTATTTACTTCTGACATTCTTAAAACGTGCCTCATAAAAATATCACAAACGATAAAAAGTCAGTCCCCAGATACGATTTTACAACAGAGGGAATAACAAAGGAATCTGGTACATGTTGTCCCGCTTTTTACTTTATGCACAGCTTAGAAAACTTATTTACAAAAACAAGCTTCATTATTGTTTTGATTGGCCTTCTCCATCTTTAAATTATTTACTGTTATTATGCAACTGATGCTAAAAATTTGATATCACATAGCTTAAAATACTTCGCAATTACACTTAGATCTCATTAAAGTAAATGGCTTTCACTTAAATATTAAAAATTATTACACATAAATTTTAAAAGTTATTATACTTATTTACTGTTACTGTACAACTGATACTAAATTTTGATATCACATAGCTTAAAATACTTCACAATTACACTTAGATCTCGTTAAAGTAAATGGTAAATACACATACACAGAAGCAAGAAGAGATTTGTTTGCTTATTTTTTAGCAGAGCATTCTCTGGAAGTTAGTGACAAGAATATCTAAGAAATCATCTTGCCCTAAATCATAGTAAGCATATGGATGATTTGTTATACAAGAGAAGAAAAACTACATGTTTTGAAAAAAAAAAAAAAGGAATACTTAGCAAGAAAATTTCTATGGCTTTGAAATAAAAGAACATATTTCTTTGGAGTACTTGGCATTAGAAATGTTACATGAATGTTAAACTTTCTAAGTATTTATATGATTTTATTTGGTAAGATTTTATCTTTTTAACTATAGACTAAGTGATATACTAAATGATATACAGAGTAACAGATAATAGATTCAAGATATTGAATCTGATAGAGTGCCTGAAGAACTATGGATGGAGGTTTGTGACATTGTATAAGACACAGTGATCAAGAGCATCCTGAAGAAAAAAAAAATTCAAAAAGGCAAAATGGTTGTCTGAGGAGGCCTTACAAATAGCTAAGAAAAGAAGAGAAGCTGAAGGCAAAGAAGAAAAGGAGAGATATGCCCAGCTGAATGCAGAGTTCCAAAGAATAGCAAGGATAGACAAGACAGTATTCCTCAGTGATCAGTGCAAAGAAATAGAGGAAAACAACAGAATGGAAAAGACTAGAGATCTCTTCAAGAAAATTAGAGATATCAAGGGAACATTTCATGCAAAGATGGGCACAATAAAGAACAGAAATCGTATGGACCTAACAGAAGCAGAAGATATTAAGAAGAGGTGGCAAGAATACACAGAAGAACTGTACAAAAAATATCTTCATGACCCAGATAATCACGATGGTGTGATCACTCACTTAGAGCCAGACATTCTGGAATGTGAGGTCAAGTGAGTCTTAGGAAGCATCACTACAAACAAAGCTAGTGGAGGTGATGTAATTTCAGTTGAGCTATTTCAAATCTTAAAAGATGAGGCTGTGAAAGTGCTGCACTCAATATGCCAGCAAATTTGGAAAACTCAGCAGTGGCCACAGGACTGGAATAAGTCAGTCTTCATTCCAATCCCTAAGAAAGACAAAGCCAAAGAATGTTCAAACTACCGCACAATTGCACTCATCTCACATGCCAGCAAAGTAATGCTCAAAATTCTCCAAGCCAGGCTTCAACAGTATGTGAGCCGTGATTTCCAGGTGTTCAAGCTGGATTTAGAAAAGGTGGAGGAAGTAGGGATCAAATTGCCAACATTCGCTGGATCATCAAAAAAACAAGAGAGTTCCAGAAAACATCTACTTCTGCTTTATTGACTATGCCAAAGTCTTTGACTGTGTGGATCACAACAAACTGGAAAATTCTGAAAGAGATGGGAATACCAGACCACCTGATCTGTCTCCTGAGAAATCTGTACACAGGTCAAGAAGCAACAGTTAGAACTAGACATGGAAAAACAGTTCAAACAGTTTCCTGGTTCAAATCAGGAAAGGAATAAGTCAAGGCTGTCTATTGTCACCCTGCTTATTTAACTTATATGCAGAGTACATCATCAGAAACGCTGGGTTGGATGAAGCACAAGCTGGAATCAAGATTGCCAGGAGAAATATCAATAACCTCAGATATGCAGATGACACCACCTTATGCCAGAAAGTGAACAAGAACTAACAAGCCTCTTGAAAGTGAAAGAGGGGAGTGAAAAAGTTGGCTTAAAACTCAACTTTCAGAAAACTAAGATCATGGCATCTGGTCCCATCACTTCATGGCAAATAGATGAGGAAACAATAGAAACACTGACAGACTATTTCTTGGGCTCCAAAATCACTGCTTTTGAACTGTGGTGTTGGAGAAGACTCTTGAGAGTCCCTTGGACTTCAAAGAGATCCAACCAGTCCATCCTAAAGGAGATCAGTCCTGGGTGTTCATTGGAAGGACTGATGTTGAAGCTTAAAGGTTAATACTTTGGCCACCTGATGCGAAGAGCTGACTCATTAAAAAAACCCTGATGCTGGAAAAGATTGAAGACAGGAGAAGGGGATGACAGAGAATGAGACGTTTGGATAGCATCACAGACTCAATGAATGTTAGTGAGCAGGCTCCAGAGGTTGGTGATGGACAGGGAGGCCTGGCAAGCTGCAATCCATGGGGTTGCAAAGAGCCTGACACAACTGAGTGACGGAACTGAGCTGATACAAAGTAACACTTTCATATATCTTAGCAATGCAGAAGCAGCTGCTGTCCCAGCCTTTCTGTTCAGAGGCCCAAGGAGTAGAGTTCTCTGTGGATTACCAAGTGTCCATCCTCATGCTCCCCGAGACATGGGGGAGCTGGAGGTAGAGCCCACACATACTTCTAAAGCCCCTTCCCTCTTGTGGAGTCTGTGTGGGGGCAGCTCCTTCATCTTCATGCTGCAAACAGAGTAAGTGCCCAAGGAAGGTTGTATATTTAAGATCACTAGAAGATCTATTTTATGCTTTATCTCCCAGGGCTTCAGAGTTCCGATCCTGGCCACACATGTTGGCTAGGTGGTGTTCCTCAGGACTTGGGATCATATTGGGAAGCATTGATAAGTTCATCTTGTGATTAGGATACTGCATAACATTGCGTGAGAGAAATTAACCTTGAATATAATACAACTGGGCTTTCTAGGTGGTACAGTGGTAAAGAAGCTGCCTGCAATGCAGGAGACATGGGTTCAATCCCTGGGTCAGGAAGATCCCCAGGAGTAGGAAATGGCAACCCATATCAGTATTCTTGCCTGGGAAATCCCATGGACAGAGGAGCCTGGTGGGTTACAATTCATGGGATCCCAAGAGCTGGACACAACTTAACGACTAAACAGCAACTATATATATATAAATACATACATACCCAGATAGAGAATGAGAATGACTTACTAAATTTTCAAAATTCTTTCCCTAACAAATGTTCAGTTTTGTTCACTAAGACAATAGCTCTCAGTGTCATCCCCAGGCTAGCAGGATTATACCAGAAATACTTAGAAATGCAAAACTTCAGTTGCTATTTAGTCCCTCAGTTGTGTCCAACTCTTTGCAACCCCATGGACTGTAGCCCACCAGGCTCCTGTGTCCATAGGATTTCCCAGGCAAGAATACTGTGGTGGGTGGCCATTTCCTACTCCTGGGGATCTTCCTGACCCAGGGATTAAACCTGTGTCTTCTGCATTGCAGGCAGATTCTTTACCCACTGAGCCATGAGGGAGGCCCTACTCTAAACCTACTGAATAGGAACTGAACCCATCTACTGAACCCATCTCGGGCCCAGAAATCTACTTTAACAAACCCTCCAGTGATTTTGATGTTACAATTAAGTTTAAGAATCTCTAAGAAATCCTTAGCTTAAGGTTAGTTGTAGGCAATACATTTGTTCTATTTCTGTTGATCCAAAATCAAACTAGAAACAATTTTTAAAGTATTTTTTAAAAGATATAACAATTAAATACTTTAAAAAAAATGAACTATGCAGGTGTCATTGAAATCTCAGATTTCAAGTTAACGACAGAGCTTCCCTTTAAAAAGGAAAAGTTAGTAACAAAATAATAGCTACCACTTTTGTAGTGTTTACTGTGGCTGTGAAGAAGGCATTGTCCTAAGCACTTTATATATAAGAACCCACTTAATCCTCAAATTGGGCTTCCCAGTTGGCTCAGTGGGTAAAGAATCTACCTGCATGCAGGAGACACAGGAGACTTGGGTTTGATCCCTGGGTTGGAAAGATCCTCTGGAGGAGGGCACGGCAACCCACCCCAGTATCCTTGCTTTGAGAATCCCATGAACAGAGGAGCTTGGTGGACTATAGTCTGACAGAGTGTCGGACACAACTGAAGCTGCTAAGCACGCAATCCTCAAATCAACTCATGTAGGTAAGTAGTATAATTTCCCCAGTTTACAAATGGGAAAACTAGGGCATAGAGAGGTTAATATTATTTGCCTGAAGCATGGATCTAAGAGGAAATTGAGGCACAGAGGAATGAATGGTAGAAATGGGACTCTAACTGGATATTTATTTCCATAGTCCTTATTTTAATCATAAGGAAATACTCCTGCTTATGATAAATTGTTTTAAGTACCTAATTTTTATTAATAACCAATTTATTATTTAAAAGTAGTGCATAGATATGCAAATATTATTTGAAGATGGGTGCCAATGGAGTCTTTTTATCTTAATCAGTCCAGTCCACATGTTAGGATCATGTCAGCACTGTTTGCTTATTTGTATTTTAATTTGAGGGACATTAAAGTGGCCTGCATCATCAGTTTCCCCACATTCCTTCACTCTCTGATGTCTTACACTTGCAGCAGAAAAGTTCTAGACTAAGAGAACAAAAGTCAAAACTCAATCATAAAAACAGAAGGTCACACACACTGGGTCAATTCCCAGACTCGAGTCAGTTTATAGATTGAAAAGTCCCTGAATAAAGAGGAGGTCAGGTTCCCTGGAGGAAGGACTCAGAGAAAAATTTACACTACTAATATTTACCCAAGCCATCCCTATGGGACCTGTGGCCTTTTACTAAGGTAACTGTGCCCTGAGGATAAGAAATAATGAGTCCCTGAGCCAATCCTGTTGCTATTTCCACAGTTTAGAGTGCATAACAGGAAGAAATACTCAGTAGTTGACAGAATGCCCTCACTGGTTCCTTGACATGTGGAGTGAAGGTGATTATGGTGGAAAAGACCAAGGAGAAGTCAACTAGGGACACTTTTACCCAGCAAAATAGTAAACCAAAATCAATACTGTAATACCCAGAGATAGAGTAGAGATTAGCGCCATCATCAAGGACTTGAAAGATGCAAACGTGGTGATTCCCACCACATCCCCATGCAACTTGTCTATCTGGCCTATGCAGAAGACAGAAGCATCTTGAAGAATGACAGTGGATTATTGCATCTACAATACGATCAGGTGGCGATTCCAACTGCAGTTGCTGTAGCAGACATGGTTTCATTGCTTTGAGCAAATTAACACGTCCCTTTGTACCTGGTATTGATATGGCAAATGCCTTTTTCTCCATCCCTGTCTCCAAGGTCTACCAGAAGTTGTTTGCTTTCAGCTGGCAACACCAATAATAAACCTTCACTGTCCTACCTCACAGGGATGAAAACTCTGTAGTCTTATGTCATAGTTTATTTCACAGAGATCTTGATCGCCTTTCTCTTCCACAAGATATCACGCTGGTCTGTTGTGTTGGTGACATTATGCTGACTGGACCTAGTGAACAAGAAGTAGCAATCACTCTAGGCTTATTGGTAAGATATTTGCATATCAGAGAGTAGAAAACAAATCCAGCAAATATTCAGGGGCCTTCCACCTCAGTGAAATTTCTAGCAGTTTGGTGGTGTAGGGTATGTTGAGATATCTCTTCTAACATGAAGGAAAATTTGGTGCATCTGGCCCCTTCTACAACTGAAAAAAATAAAACAAAACAAATCAAAACATGGGCACAGTGCCTCCTTGTAGCCTTTGGAGTTTGGAGGCAACATTTTCTCATTTGAGTGTTACTGTAGCTCATTAACCAAGTGTCCTGAATGGTTGATTGTTTTGATTGGTGAAACAGATCACCAGCCCAGGTGGGATGCATGAGTCAAGTGCTCGGGCCTGGTGGCCTGGGAAGACCCAGAGGAATCGGGTGGAGAGGGAGGTGGGAGGGGGGATCGGGATGGGGAATACGTGTAACTCTATGGCTGATTCATATCAATGTATGACAAAACCCACTGAAAAATTAAAAAAAAAAAAAAGATTATTTTGAGCCAGAATCAGAGAAACCTCTGCAACAGATCTGGTCTTCTATACAAGCTGCTTGGCCATGTTACCCAGAAGATCCAACGATGTTTGAAGGGTCTATGACACAGAGATCCTGCCTGGAGTCTTTAGCAGATCGTTAGGGTTTTGGACTGAGGCTGAAGCTGAAACCTGGCCACCTGATGCCAACAGCCAACTCATTGGCAAAGACCCTGATGCTGGGAAAAATTGAAGGTAGGAGGAGAAGTGGATGACAGAGGATGAAACGGTTGGATGGCATCACTAATTCAATGGACATGAACTTGGGCAAACTCCAGGAGATAGTGAGGAACAAGGAGGCCTGTCGAACTGCAGTCCATGGGGTTGCAGAGTCAGACATGACTTGGTGACTGAATGAAAACAACAACTGTGTTTTGGAGCAAAATCCTGACATCCCCTTCAGAGAACTACTTTCCTTTTGAGAAATCACTCTTGGTCAGCTATGGGCCTTAGCAGAGAAAAAGTTCTTAAGCATTGGCTACCAAGTACCATGGGACCTAAGCTACTGGTCATGAACTGCCTATTGCCTGATCCATCAAGCCATAAGACTGGGTGTGCATTGAAGCATTCTATCATCAAATGGAAGTGGTATATATGTGATTGGACCTGAGTAGGCCCAGAAGGCACAGATTACATGAAGAAGTAGCCCCAATGTCCGTGGTCCCCACTCCTGCCACACTGACTTCTCTTTCACTCTCAGGATACAGCTGCCATTCAGTCACAGAGGAGAAAAACACTCAGGCTTGATTTACAGATGGTTCTGCAGGAAACACAGGCACCAGCTGTGGACAGCTACAACACTACAGCCCCTTTCTGGGATAGCCCTGAAGGACAGTGGTCAAGAAAATCCTCCCAGTTAGCAGAGCCTTGGGCAAGACACCTGGTTGCTCACTTTGACTGGAAGGATAAAAGGCCAGATGTGTGATAATGATGCATGGGGTATATGATTCATCAATATTCATTTATGATTCATCAATGGCTACATGACCATTTGGTCAGATGATCAGAGCTTTGGAATGAGCATGGTTGAAAAATCAATGACAAGGAAATTTGAGGGAGAGGTATAAGGGCAGACTTCTTTGACTGGGCAAAAACATGAAGTTATCTGTGTCCTGTGTGAACGCTCTTCAAAGGGTGACCTCAACAGAGGTAATCGAGCAAATAGGATGAACCATTCTGTTCTACCAGCCAATCCCTTTCCCCTACCACACATCATTGTCCCTTGGATTCATGGTGGCAGGGAGAGAGGTCAACACAGGTTCAGCACCATGAACTTCTCACCAAGAATGGTGAGACCATGCAATATAAGAGACTCAGGTTCAATCCTTGGGTTGGGAAAGATCCCCTAGAGAAGGAAATGGCAACCCACTCCAGTATTTCTTGCATGGAGAATTCCATGGACTGAGGAGCCTGGTTGGCTAGGGTCCATGGGGCCAAAGAGTTGGACACAACTGACCGACTAACACAAACACATGGCCGAGGCTGAGTGCCTACTCTGCCAGCAGAAGAGCCCAAGCCTGAGTCCTCAGTATGGGATCACTCCAGGAAGTAATCAGCCACCTACCAGGTGGCAGGTTGACTGCTTTGGGCTCTTAGCTCATGGGGGGGGGGGGCAGCATTTTGTTCTCACTGGGATAGATGCTAACTGATACGGATTTGCTTGCCTTGCATGTAAGATTTCTGCCAAAACTATCACCTGTGTTCTTTGTTTTCACCACATTATGGTATTTCACAGAACGTTTCTTCTGATTAAGGAATACACATTACAGCAAAAAAAGTGTGGCAATGGGTTTATATTCATGGAATTCACTGGTGTTACCATGTTCCTCACCATCCAGAAGCAGCTGGGTTGAAATAATGGTGAAACAGCTTTTTGAAGTTTTGGCTACAGCACTAAGTGGCGATGCCTTGCAAAGTTGGGGTGAGGTTCTCCCCAGGAGGGTGTATTTGCTCTGACTCAGAATACAAAATACAGTGCTGTTCTTCCGTAGCCAATATTCATGAAAACAGGAATCAAGGGGAGGAAATGGGAGCAGAGCCACTATTACCCATAGTGAATCCATTATCACAGTTTATGTTTCCTCTTCCTGTGACCTCATGCTCTGCTGGCCTAGAAGCCTTAGTACCAGAATGAGGAAGACTTACATTAGGAGGAAAAGCAATGAACTGTATTAAGCTGAAAGTTAAGAACCACCACCCTGGCACTTGGAACTCTTCAAGCCTTTGAGTCAACAGGTAAAGAAGTGTGTGACTATACTGAATGAAGTCACTGATCTTGATTACCAAGGGGAAACTGGATTCTACTCAACAATGAAGGTAAAGAAGAGTATTCTGGAATAAGGAAGTATCTTAGGGCATATCTTGGTATTACCAGGCCCTGCATTAATGTCAATGGAAAACTCCAACAACCCAATCCAGACAGGACTACTAGTGTGCTATGCTTTTTAGGAATGAAGGTTTGGGTAAGTCCACCAAGTAAAAACTCAAACCATTCGAAGTGTTGCCTGTAGGCAAAGGTAGAGGAAGAAGGCAATTATAAATGCCAGCTATGACCATGTGATCTGTTATAGAATTGGGAATTAGAGTGTTCCTTATTTTGTATATATTGTGTGCATACCAGATGCCACTGAGTTCCTCTCCTATTCCTTTATCATGTCACATAAGATGTAATGACTTATTATCATGGTACTTATATATTAATTTTATATCACAATATTTAAGTTACCAGGTATCAAAAGGGTATATGTCACTCAAGGACTTTATCTTCTGGGGAAAGGGTGATTGTGTTTTCAGTTGTAGAAGTATAGTCCTATCAGGTTAGGTGGAATTATTAACTTTTACTGTCTATGTTCAAAGGTGAAGTATGGCTTACGCAGGTATGTGTGGGTGTCAAGTTGACATGGAGTAGACTCGTGATAATCAGTTTTATGTGTCAATGTTACTGGGCCATGGGTTGCCCAAATACATAATTAGGCATCCTGGCTGTGCCTATGGTGTTTCTGGATGGCATTAATATTTGAATCAGTAGACTGAGCAAAGCAGATTGCCCTGAAAAACAGTGAAGCTGATTCTCATATGATCAGGTGGATCCCCAGAAAAAGTGGCATTAGGGAGAATTTACTCTCTCTCTGTCTGAGCTGGGATATCAGTTTTCTCCTACCTTGGACTTGGACTAGAATACTGTTAGCTCACCTGTGTCTCCAGCTTGCCAATGGCAGATTGTGAGACTTCTTAGTCTCCAAAAGCAAATGAGCCAATTTCATATATCAATATATATTCTCTTGGTTCTCTGGAGAAACTTGACTAATGCAGATAGCTTCTGAGATTTTCCATCAGCCATGCTGTGTTGTACATTGCAATTTCTTCCTTTTATTACTGTGTCGTATTCCATTGCGAGAATATGTGGATGGATATTTTGGGATATTTGCATTTGGTGCTATGAAAATAGCTGTTAGAAACATTATTGTGCATGACCTTTGCTAAACATTTGCACTTACTTGAGTATATACCTTTAAAAATTAAAATCATAAAGTATATGTCTAGTTTTATTAGATACATCCAAATGACTTTCTAAAATGGTAAACCAATTTATGAGAGTTTCAGTTGTTCTCCACTCTCAGTTTGGTTTTGTCAGTCTTTTTAGTTTTAAACATTCAGGGAAGGCAAACTTTGAACTGAGTAAATGTATATCTTTGATACCTCTGCCTGTGTCCAATTGAGAATCTTCCCTCTGTTTTTCATTTTCCTTATTCCTAGGGCCTTTCACTCAACTGCCTAATTTATCCTAGCTTCTACTAAGATGTTAGTTGATAAAAATGAAATACAAAACTAGAAGCCGGCAAGCATCATCAACCTACAGATGTGTTTTAAAAATGTAGTCAGTTGCCCACATTTATATATGAAGTGATTTCATATAACATTTTGAATTGCAGGCTTTTTTGAAGAAAAGGGGGAAAAAAACCCAAACCAGAACATCTGTGAGGTAGCATTAGTGTTACTTACAAACTATTTTCTTTCCTTCCAGGTATATAATAAGATTGTATTTTTTTACTCATTTAAAGTTGGCTATATCTATGTTGGGTTGACCAATGCATTGTGACTGTAGGTGAGGTACTTCACTTCCAGGCAGAAACGTAAAGATCCAATCTGTGAGTTGCATTGTGTACCTCCGCACACCTTGGCAATTATGAGGGACTGGATCCATATGGAGTCTTAACCAGCACGTATCCTAGAGAAACTGATGAGCAGAGGTATTCTGGTAACTTGCACTGGACACATGGGGTAAAGAGGGAACAAACCTTTTCCCTCATAAGCCACTAAGACTTTGGAGTTGTCGCCACAGATAGCCTAGACCACCCTGAGAGGTAATATGTCCATGTGACTGTCACACGTTCTGATGACTCAGTCTGTGGATGCTGGTCATCAGCTTCCCCTCTCGATGCTATCTGTGGTCTCCAGCTTGCAAAAATCCCTGGTGGTTATTCCTTGCTCACGAAGGTCACTTAGAAGGCCTCTATCAGAATTTCGGTTGCTTTTAATAGACAACTTTTTAGAGCAACTTTAGGTTCACGGCAATACTGACCAGAATGCAGACACTGAATATTTACCGACTATCCTCACACATTCATAGCCTCTCCATTATCAACATTCCCTATCAGAGTAGTACACTTATAAAAAGTCATGAAGCTACACTGGCATATCATCATTACACAAAGACCACAGCTTACATTAGGGTTCAGTATTGGTGTTTTATATTTTCTGGGTGTGGACAAATTTACAATGTCATGGATTCACCATCATAATTTCACTGCTCTAAAAATCCTATGCTCTGACTGTTCATTCCTCCATCTATTCCAACCCCTGCCTAGTAACCATTGATCTTTTTCTCTTTCCATAGTTTTTTTTTTTTTCCAGAATATCATATAGTTGACATCATACAGTAAGCAACCTTTTAAGATTAACTTCCTTCACTTAGTTAATAGCATATAAGTTTCCTCCATGTCTGTATGAACTAGTTTATTGCAGGTTTTTAGGTGGACATTTTTTCAACTTCTTTGGGTAAATACCAAGGAGCATGATTGCTGTGATCACACAGTAAAAATGTTTCATTTTGTAATAAATCACCAAAGTTCCTTTAAAAGTGGCTGCACCATTTTGTATTTCCAGTAGCAATTAATGAAAGCTCCCGTCATTCCATATCCTCACTAGCACTTGGTGTTGTCAGTATTATGAATTTTGACCATTCTAATCTGTAGGTAGTGGTATCTCACTGTTGTTTTAATTTGCATTTCCCTGATGACATACAATGCAGAGCACCTTTCATATGCTATTTTTACCATCTGTATATCTTCTTCTAGTGAGGCATTTGCTAAGGTCTCAGGTTGTTTATTTCCTTTGCTTTCTTACTGTTGAATTTTAAGAGTTCTCTGTATTTTTTATAGCAGTCCTTTATTCAATATGTCTTTTGTATATATTTTCTCTCACTCTGTGGCAGCCTGTCTGGAGGGAGCACACATTCCTAGCTCCTCCATGGAGTAAAGTTTATAGTGTCAAGCCTCCGTTAGAAAAGACTGTGGTTTTTTGACTCTGCCTCAGACAGGGAGAGTAAATGTCAATCTGCATCCTTCTACAAATCTATTGCACTAAGTCCCCTACATACAAATTAATTCAGTTCCAAGAGCATATTCATAAGTTCAATTTGTTCATTAAGTCAAAGTTAGCCAAGGTACCAAACAACAAAATCAGCTATATAGTATTATACTGTAATAGGTTTATAATACTTTTCACACAAACAACACATAAAAAAAAACACAAAAATAAAGAAAACATTTAAATCTTACAGCACAGTACCTCAAAAAGTACAGTAGTCAGTACAACAGTTGGAGTACAGGGTCTGCCATCGAGTGAAGAGGCAAGAAGAGTTACTAACTGGAGGGGGGAGAAGAGGTGGGAGATGGTAGAGTTTAAGGATCGTTAGCAATAGAAGACAGAGGACAAGCTGCAATTTCACTCACACTTGATGTTGAGAGCACAGTTTCTGGCTCCCTCCAAGAACCAGATGCACATTTGCATCTTTGAAAGTTCACAACTTGAAGGTTTACGTGTAGGGTACTTATTGTCCTCCCAAAGAACACAGTCATGTACTCTCAACAGCTTTGTCAGGATAAAGATAACATGTTTCTCACTCCTGTTTTCTCAATTGATTATAAAGTGACCTCTTGAAAATGCAAAAAATATGAACACTTTCTAATCTCTTAGAATGTTATAAATCTATCAGTGAAGAAAATGGCACAATCTCTCCCTGATATCCATTTCCAGGCAGGTGCTATAGCCATATCACAAACAAACGGCACGGATTACATGCAGACAGAAATACACAAAGACAAATAGAACAGAAAGAAATATACAAACAGACAAACATAACAAAAAATGTAGATGTTAAAACTGATGAAAAAATAAAAATAAACTCATGGAAACATTGTAGCAGTTCCCAGAATAATTTCCATAGCTGACTGAGTCTGCTAGACCTCTGAATAAAATATTCTCACACATCCAGGCATGTCTTCTGTCAGGCTAGCAGGAAGGTTGGATGATATCTGGGCAAACTGTATCTCTCTGCCCATTAAATATACTTCCCTTCTAATCAAGGTAGTAGTTTGATTCTGCCTGTGCTCATCTGATATTGTGCCACCAATAATCAAATTACCTCAGTGCAAGTGAATCTGTCAAATGCTAAATATGGTAGCCATGAAAATAGATACAAGTGTATCAACACTTAAAATAAAATAAACCTCTATGTAATCCATGACATAGACACTTTTAAAGTGTTTATTTCTGCAACAGAGTAGTTTGGTTCTTCCACCATAGTTAGAGGACTGCTGTGAGATGAGACTGGATGATTGAAATGGGCTCTGTTAGTATGAGTTTAAAATAGTTTAGAATTAATTTAGAATCATTAATAATTAAAATGGCATTGTTATGAAAGTACCTTGAAATGTTTTAAATCAAATTTCTGGTGTGATTGCCAGAATACTGAACAAAAAAGGGGGATGTATAATCACAGTGCTGGTTCTAGTACTAATTTCTGGACTAATTTGGATACATGAACTAGGCCTTTCTATCTTTCTCACTTGTACATTAGAATATAGAGCAGATAGTTCTTCCTGTTCCTTCTAACTCTAAAACCCTTTACTTCTATTTATTAAAATGTACTGATTAGACCTGGCATAATTCTGGCCAAGAAAATTAGTATATTTTAGTAAAGAAAACTAAGAGCTAGTGCTGCCCCCTTTTGTAGGCTTGTTTTATTCAGTTTTATGGTGGAGAGGGCAGAAACAGTCATTAAAATTAAATTAAAATTAATTTTAAAAACTAGATAAATATTTTGTCATTTTAATTATTCTCACTGTCATCCCTCATCTGCCTATACTTGCATAAGCAAAAGTCTAAAGTTTGTTAATCTTCTAAATCTGTTTTACTTGGTTTTAGCAAAAAAAAAAAAAAAAAAAAAAAAAAAAGAGTAAATAATGTTCAATGACTGTTAGTGAAAATAACTGAGCAAACATGCTCTTGAAATTTTCAGAAGAAACATGTCTTCATCAATATTTCCAAGATAAATTTTTCTGTATCCTGGATCATAAGACAGTTGCTCCTATATTAACTGAATGATGTTTTACATAATAAATAGTGGAAACAAACATTTTCAGACAATTGGAAATTCTGTATGAATGCCATCTGACAGAAACATTGCATATGCTATCTTAAATAGACAACAAAGGACTATCTTTCTTAGTCATTGCAAACAATAATTCACAAGGAGAAAATTATTTTAATTGTTATGTTGATGTCTGAGCACTCTGCCTATGTTCTTGTCACTAACAAACCATGTCATTTCCATTGCTGGAATGTTCAAAGTAGATAATGTGAAAATCTAAAAGTGCTAACTAAAGTACAGTTGACTCCTGAACAATGTGGGTAGTGGGAATCAGAAATTCATATATAACTTTACAGTTCTGCATCTGTGGATTCAACCAAGTGTGGATCATGTGGTATTGTGCTACATATTTACTGAAAAAAAAATTGCATGTAACCGAACCTGCAGTCCAAACCCTTTTTCTAGGGAAACTGCATAATTAAAACCTATTTCCATACAAAGCCAAACTCCTAGGAAATTTACAGAAATCCATACAGCAGCAAGTAAGGAAAAATCTGGAAATTCTATGTATTACACAGGCATTTTCTTTCGCTTCTAAGAGCTGCCAATTTCCGATTTGATTTCACTGATTGTGGCAAGGCAGTGGGCCTGAGCAATAAATGCATTGTATTAAAGACCCTCCCAATAACATGGGAACCCTCTAAAGGACACAATCCAGTATAAAAGAGAAACCAGGAAAAAAATTTAGCAAATGAGGATTAATAAAAAGCTTGACTTCACTTGTCTGTGCCAGAGGTAGGGAGAAAACTGTCCAATCAGAAATCATAATCAAGATTTGTACTTGTTTAGGGTTTCACATTTAAAACATATACAGGACCTGGGAAGCACCAAATTGACAGAATAACATAAAAAGTGGTCTTCAGTTGGTTGCACCATTGGGACACCAGAGGAAGGAAAAACATACCCTCAGACAAGACCTCCTTAGAGACTTCGGGGTTCCCAGTTATAATCCTAAAATTTTAAAAATACATGAGGCAATATGCCATCATTTATCCTGTTTCTCTTCTTCTGTGCTAACACAGAAATAAACCAGAGATCACACAGAGATGAAAGAGGCATACGGCACAGTGGTTTAAGGTATAGTCTCTGCAGTCACCTTCAATAGTGACTTTTGGATACTTATGTAACTGGCTGGCTTTGCACAAGATAACTAACCCTAGTTTTCCCATCTCTAAAATGGGACTCATCGTAGTAACTTATCTAACATATAAGAATTCAATGAGTTACTACACAGAAAGTAATTAGAACCAGAAGCATGCTACCCCTATCATCGCTAGCATCACAGTTAGCATCTTTGTTATTACAAGTAATTGGTTACTTTACCCACATATTTCATGATTAGGATTTTTTTCCTCAAAATCTACCCAGATGCATATAAGTCTGGCCTGCATTTAATTTTAAGGTAAGCCTCGAAATTATATATAACAAAGTTATTTGGTTTCACATGACTGGTCTTTTGTTGATATCAGCTGTAGAACTAAGAACTATGTGAAAATGTAATGGGCAACCATTCAGCTATTTAATTATATGTATCTAAAATTTATTTTTAGAATTTATTTTTTTAACTGATTAGATTGAAGGTCTATAGCATGTATTTGAGGTGATATTACAGAGGTCTTATTTTAAAAAATATTTGATATTTCCTTTCTTCAAAAATCTCGGTTTAGAGGTGACTTGATGAGGAGCCATGATTTTCCTGAATTGAATTCTGAATATTCAGTACAGATCTCCATTCACCAAACCTACTGTAAGATGTACAATAAAGATTATTTGATGTGTCTATAATATATTATGTATACAGAGCAAAAAGGTTACCATAGTAATGTTAGGTATCACATTCACCATCTCACATAATTAATGTTTGTGTGTATGAGTTGAGAACATTTAAGATCTACTGAACTTCCAGATGTTCAAGCTGGTTTTAGAAAAGGCAGAGGAACCAGAGATCAAATTGCCAACATCTGATGGATCATCGAAAAAGCAAGAGAGTTCCAGAAAAACATCTATTTCTGCTTTATTGATTACACCAAAGTCTTTGACTGTGTGGATCACAATAAACTGTGGAAATTTCTGATAGAGGTGGGAATACCAGACCACCTGACCTGCCTCTTGAGAAACCTGTATGCAAGTCAGGAAGCAACAGTTAGAACTGGACATGGAACAACAGACTGGTTCCAAATAGGAAAAGGACTACGTCAAGGCTATATATTGTCACCCTGCTTATTTAACTTATGTGAAGAGTACATCATGAGAAACGCTGGGTTGCAAGAAGCACAAGCTGGAATCAAGATTGCCAGGAGAAATATCAATAACCTCAGATATGCAGATGACCCCACCCGTCTGGCAGAAAGTGAAGAGGAACTAAAAAGTCTCTTGATGAAAGTGAAAGAGGAGAGTGAAGAAGTTGGCTTAAAGCTCAACATTCAGAAAACTAAGATAATGGCATCTGGCCCCATCACTTCATGGGAAATAGATGGGGTAACAGCAGAAATAGTGTCGGACTTTATTTTGAGGAGCTCCAAAATCACTGCAAATGGTGATTGCAGCCATGGCATTAAAAGACTCTTACTCCTTGGAAGGAAAGTTATGACCAACCTAGATAGCATATTAGAAAGAAGAGACATTACTTTGCCAACTAAGGCCCGTCTAGTCAAGGCTATAGCTTTTCCAGTGTTCATATACAGATGTGAGAGTTGGACTGTGAAAAAAGCTGAATGCCAAAGAATTGATGCTTTTGAACTATGGTGTTGGAGAAGACTCTTGAGAATCCCTTGGACTGCAAGGAGATCCAACCAGTCCATTCTAAAGGAGATTAATCCTGGTGTCATTGGAAGGACTGATGCTGAAGCTGAAATTTCAATACTTTGGCCACCTCATGTGAAGAGCTGACTCACTGGAAAAGACCCTGATGCTGAGAGGGATTGGGGGCAGGAGGAGAAGGGAATGACAGAGGATGAGATGACTGGATGGCATCACCGACTCAATGGACATGAGTTTGGGTGGACTCCGAGAGTTGGTGATAGACAGGAAGGCCTGGAGTGCTGTGATTCATGGGGTCGCATAGAGTTGGACACGACTGAGTGACTGAACTGAACTGAACTGAAGTTCTACTGTTAGCAACTTTCAGCATATAAACAATACTGTTAATTGTTGTCACCATGCTGCTCATTGGGCTTTCCTCATAGCTCAGTTGGTAAAGAATCTGCCGGCATTTCAGGAGACTCTGGTGATTCCTGGGTTGAGAAGATCTGCTGGAGAAGGGATAGGCTACCCACTCCAGTATTCTTGTGTTGCTCTTGTGGCTCAGCTGATAAAGAATCCGCATGCAATGCTGGAGACCTGGGTTCAATCTCTGGGTTGGGAATATCCCCTGGAGAAGGGAAAGGCTACCCACATCAGTATTCTGGTCTGGAGAATTCCATGGACTGTATGGTCCAAGTTTTGCAAAGAGTCGGGCACGGCTGAGTGGCTTTCACATACACACTATAACCCCAAACATCAGAATGCTACATTCACGACTTAGTTATTTCCCAAAGGTCCCCCTTCACATACTACCACATTAGAAAGGATTTAAATTATGATTCTGGAGAGGGACTCAGACTTCCATTTTTATAGCAACATCCAAAGGTGGAGGAACAAATTACTTAAGATTTGATAAAACAAATGTTTGCTATTATTTGGTGAATAATACTGTGTTTAAGAAGACTTTGACAAGTACAAGAAATATAATAAATTTGAATATAAGAACTATGTAAAAGGTATAAAAATCTTGATATGAGGTTTCTCATTTAGTGTCATTTGCTAGTGAAAAGCATCCATTGCCCCATATCCTTAGCCCCACGTGAATCCAGAACAATAAGTTTCTTCAATCATATGCTTCTAACCGTATTAGAGGCAGTTAATATTTTATTTCAAGACTGTTTTCTGAGAGAGAGGGAAGATTTCACGAACAATGTCTCTGTCAAATAAAGCAATATAGTCTGGTAAAAAAAAAAAAACCTGGCAATCAGTGTTAGTGATATCCTGATGGCTGAGAGGGTAAAGAATTATCTTGCAATGCAGGAGGCACAGGAACCACAGGTTTGATCCCTGGATCAGTAAGATTCCCTGGAGAAGGAATTTGCGACCACTCCAGTATTCTTGCCTGCAAAATTCCATGGGTAGAAGAGCCTGCCGAGCTACAGTCTATGAGGTCACAAAGAGTCGGACACGACTGACAAACTAAGCACGTGCATGTTGGTCTCATAAACGATTTGGCTGTGTGTGTTAGTCGCTCGGTCATGTCTGACTCTTTGTGACCCATGGACTGTAGCCTGCCATGCCCCAGATGTCTCTGTCCATGTGATTCTCCAGACAAGAACACTGGAGGGGGTTGCCAAATCTGTGTTCCATTAATAAGAGCAATAAGAATGGCATATATTGTCAGAATCTTTCTTAACAATGATATCACTTGAAATGTCTGCTATCAAGTTCCATAGTGCATATTTGAAGCTAATGTATGATGAATCATGCTAAATTTATACATAAAAACCAGAGCCTGCATCTCTATAGAGGTTATGAAACATTATAAACAAAGAGATGGGGATATTGAAAAATAGTGGAGGTTTTACCAGATATTCTAGAGTATCAGGGAAGGTGAAACAATCATCTTTATGAAAATTTAACTCATAACAAAGCTAGTAAACTTCAGGAGATAATATGATTGCCCAATTGGAAAATAAGTAAGATTTGGTTATTTTTCTGCATTTACACCATGTTTATTCAGATTATTTTTAGAGCCTCTTTATGATAAGTATTACAACTCAGAAACATTCTTTGACTTTAATATTTTAAGCAACATAAACAAAATAGTATATGAAGAGTATCTTACAGATGCAAGAGTAACTCATATGCCTAAATATTAATATGTGCTGTCTTTGTGTGTAGAGCAGTGAACCAAGATTTTATGTCATATTTCTTATATTATCTTTTAAAATCTGCAATGAGCTCTATTAATCTTAAAAGGTCACTTTTTAAAGAAAAAAGCATGATAAAATCTTCCACTAATTAAATAAATTTAAAATATTAACTATAGCTTAATTTATCATATAGAAAATAAATCTGTAGTCTCAATAGAGACATTTTACAACCATAAACTATTCATATTTTCTGAAGAAATTGTGGGAATCTTTAAAAGATGTGTTTTGAGCATAATATATCCTTTAACTAAAAATAATGAAAATATTAAAAGTATATTTTGATCATTGAGACTCTTCCCAAATAAATCTGCTCATTATGCTCAACTTATTAAAGATGAGAAGATATATATTCCAGTTAAATAATCACACATGGCTTTCCTTGAAGGGAAAATCCTCCATAAAAAATAGATGATTAGTTTTTAAAAAAGGAATAAATTTAAGCAAGGAGGTGAAAGTATGATGCACTAAAAAATATATGACTTGATGAAAGAAATTAAAGATACAGTAAAGATACTTCATTTTCATGAGCTGGAAGAATAAACATTGGTAAAAGTGGCCACTTTTACCAAACAGTGTGGGAGAGATCAGCAATCCAAGAAAACATGTAAAATTCACTCATAAGCAGTTCACAGAAAAGGAATACAAATCATCTGAAATCTGCAAAAAATGCCTAAATTGATGACATTCTGGCAATAACAGTGAACATTAACATTTTAAATGCATAAAACCGTTGACTCAGCAACTCCATTTCTAGGAGCTCATATGCAGAAAGCTTCAAAATTTCATTGCGGAATTATTTAAAGTTGAAAAAGACTGGGGAAAACATGATGAAGGCCAGATGAATTAATTGCAGTGTATTTTTTTTAAAGAAGTAAGTAGTAGGAGGAAGCTAGAATGAGTTAGACCTATAGAAACTGGTATCTAAAAATATTCAGGAGGTTGAATAGTAAAAGGCACAATTTATACACTGGAAGAGAAATGCAAATATATGAAAATACCATGTGTTGTATTTGGAAGTGAAAGTCACTCAGTTGTGTTGAACTCTTTGTAACCCTATGAACTGTAGCCTCCCAGGCTCCTCTGTCCATGGAATAATCCAGGCAAGAATGGTGGAGTGAGTTATCATTGTCTTCTCCAGAGACTCTTCCCAATCCAGGGATCAAATTTGAGTCTCCTGCATTGTAGGCAGATTCTTCACCTCTGAGCCACTAGAAAAGCCCAAAATTTATACACTGAAACATAAGCACAAATAAATATATAAAAATGCCCTGTATTTGCACATTTTTACTTGAAGAATCCTAGCAACAGAGTGCAATGACTGCACAGGAAGGACTGGGAGAATCTGGTATGTGATGGGGAAAAGTTT
This sequence comes from Muntiacus reevesi, assembly GCF_963930625.1. Classification (NCBI taxonomy): domain Eukaryota; kingdom Metazoa; phylum Chordata; class Mammalia; order Artiodactyla; family Cervidae; genus Muntiacus; species Muntiacus reevesi. The sequence goes on along the minus strand of NC_089256.1, from coordinate 2,725,514 downwards.
CGCTCTACATTACTTCATTGTGTGTGTGTGTGTGTGTGTGTGTGTGTGTGTGTGTGTGTGTTCCCAGCACTTATATTTTTATTTAAAAATATTGAAATATACTAACTTTCCTATGCAAGATAAACAAAATTGAATAAAAAGGATATTTTCACAGGACTAAATATTTTAACCAGTACAATAAATAAAATGAAGGCAAAAGTAAGAATACAGTTAAAAATAAAAGAAAGAATGAGAAAGCAGTAAAAGTATAAGCAGACATTAATTTAAAATCAGTAACTTTATGACATTTCATTGACAAATACATTACTTGTCATTTATTGACTCCTTACTGTAAATGTATCCTAATTTTCCAGATACAGTGATAAACCATACAACAGACTGGTTCCAAATAGGGAAAGGAGTATGTCAAGGCTGTATATTGTCACCCTGCTTATTTAACTTATATGCAGAGTACATCATGAGAAACGCTGGGCTGGAAGAAGCACAAGCTGCAATCAAGATTGCTAGGAAAAATATCAATAACCTCAGATATGTAGATGACACCACCCTTACGGCAGTAAGTGAAGAACTAAAGAGCCTCTTAATGAAAGTGAAAGAGGAGAGTGAAAAAGTTGGCTTAAAACTCAACATTCAGAAAACTAAGATCATGGCATCTGGTCCCATCACTTCATAGCAAATAGATGGGGAAACACTGGAAACATTAATAGACTTTCCTTTTTTGGGCTCCAAAATCACTGCAGATGACTCCAAAATGACTGCAGTCATGAAATTAAAAGATGCTTGCTCCTTAGGAAAAAAGCTATGACCAACTAGACAGCATATTAAAAAGCAGAGACATTACTTTGTCAACAAAGGGCCGTCTAGTCAAAGCTATGGTTTTTCCAGTAGTCATGTTGTTGGACTATAAAGTCCATGAGGGTTGGACTATAAACAAAGCTGAGTGCCAAAGAATGATGTTTCTGAACTGTGGACTAGAGACGACTCTTGAGAGTGCCTTGGATTGCAAGGAGATCCATCCAGTCCATCCTAAAGGAAACCAGTCCTGAATATTCATTGAAAGGACTGATGCTGAAGCTGAAACTGCAATACTTTTGACACCTGATGTGCAGAACTGACTCACTGGAAAACACCCTGATGCTGGGAAAGATTGAAGGTGGGAGGAGAAGGGGATGACAGAGAATGAGATGGTTGGATGGCATCACTGACTCAGTGGACATGAATTTGCGTAATCTCCGGGAGTTGGTGATGGACAGGCAAGTTTGGTGTGCTGCAGTCCATGGGGTCGCAAAGAGTCAGACACAACTGGGTGACTGAACTGAACTGAATGTATGATGACCAGGTATTCTTTACATGGATAGAGGAGCATTGCAGGTATCTCCCACTTTCTGAAATTTCACCTTAGCCACTTCATTTTTATGAAGATGTATATCAGTCCTTAATTTAACTAATAGAAATATACCTGAAGAGGATTTTTTTTCTACCCCCCAAAAATCCATTATCATAATAATATTGGTGGATTTTTTTAACTTTTTCAGTTTTCCTTTTTTTAAGTACAGTTAATTTACAATGTTGTGTTAGTTTCAAGTGAATAATAATGTGATTCAGTTATATATATATAGAGAGAGACAGAGAGAGAGAGAGAGACAGAGAGAGAGAGAGAGAGACATATATGTACATGTGTGCTTGTGTATGTGTGTGTGTATATATATATATATATATATATATATATTTCTTCAGATTCTTTTCTGTTATAGATTACCATTGTTGCAGAAATTTGGCTTCTGGACACTGTTGCCAGATTAAATCTCTGGGACAAAATGTTTGGTAAAGTAGAAAGAGAAAGCTTTATTGCTTTGACTGGTAAATGGGACCACAGTGCACTAGTGTCCTCAAGAATGTGCTCCCCCCTTGGAGATGGTAGTGAAGAGCCTTACAGTGTTTGAGAAGCAGGGCTTGTGTAGCTCATAGACTTTCTTCTGATTGGTTGGTGATGAGGTAATTGGGAGTCATATCATCAACCATCTGGTTCTAAAGCCTGCATCTTCTGGGCAGCATACAGTTAGCTTCTTCCACATGGTAGGGGTTTCAGTGTCTGCAAAGAACATAGCTCAGAATTTTATGTATAGACCTAGAACAAGAACTAAAAGTTCTTGACTTTGTTTAATGGCGAAACTGTCATCATTTTGTTTTTCTTGACTATTTTCCTTTCCTTCTGCATTTTCTTACTTCTCTGATTAAATTTATTCTTTGGCAGAGATTTTCTACAGACAAAAGGACAGTGGTTGACATGGCCAGGAGTCTATTCTTGAAGGCCTCATAGGGTGCTTCTTTGTTATATCACTACCATTTTGAAAGAAAGACCATAATAGTTGGCCTTCTGTGAAAGAGAAGTGGTATAAGTTGAACTTTCAAAATGAGGAAAAAAATTGCAATACTAAAGTACATGCCTACAGGTGATATAAAGCTAGAACATATTGACGTCATAGTCTTGGAAGGACAAACTAAACCTTTAAGATTGCAGAAAATTTTCTTATCTATAGACTTACACAAACCATAGTCACAATGTCTCATTTGAAAGAAAATAAGACTGATTTTTAAAGACATAAATTGGAAGTTTATAGCTGAAACTTTTGAAAGGAAGCTGTGTTCCGATACAATAGCTTCCCACACATTTTACGGTGCAAGAAGAGTATTGTGAGTCAAGTAGATTAGTAAACCTGTCTTGGCTTCAATTTCCTTCTCTGTAAAGTGGGGATATTGATAATGGAACCACTAGTTTATTACATGCGTATATAAACTGAGGTGAATGCACCTGGTAGTTAAAATGTTCATTTAATGTAAATATTAATATATGTAGGAGGCCTACAAGCAACAGCTTTGAAACCTAACTATGCTTTTATGTTGAGATTTGTGAAAAATGCTTAACCTTTTTCAAATGGTTCTTCAAATTTAGTATAGAAAGACAAAATGTTCCCTTTATATTCAAGAAACACTGTGATCCATGAAGTTAAGAAAATTAGAGCACATTAAGAGTAATTTCAAAATTTCTGATTTATTTTGTATTCCAAAGAAGAACTAGAGATAGATTATCAATTATCTGCTTTTCCTTTTGTGGGTGTCGCTCTTTTTGCTTTTGGTAAATTCAAGGTATATTAAGAAAAAAAATAAGCTGGGATTTCCACACTCAAATGTCCCTTCCCCATGTATCTATTGAAGAATTTCTGTCCCCTATTTGCTTTAACACAGACTAAGCAAAAAAGGGAAAAAACAATTTTGAGATCAAGATTCTATGAAAAAAAAAAAAATTTCATCCAAGTAAATGAAGAATTTACTAAAGCAGCAGTAAGACTCCAGGGGGAAAAAAAAAAAAACTTATTCTACAGTCAACGAAGTAGGGGTCTATGCTTGTTCTTCCCATTGTCCAGTCTGAATCTATGAACACGAACACTGAAGCCTTGGTAAAGTGCAGCAGAATTTATGAATGTGCCTGAAATACACCTAGTCATTAAATCATCAATAAGTATTAGATTCTAGATATTTGTTTTCTGCCAGTGATCTGCAAATTCTTAGTATTCTTTCACAACTTACAACAGGTATAGTCCTCCCTAGGTACACAAATGATACTAAATTGGCTCATGACTACTCTAAGTTATTCTCTTCTTCAACAAACTCCTCATGGCATTTTTTAACCTCTGCATTTCTCACTGTATAAATAATAGGATTTAGCATGGTAGTGAAGATTGCAAAGAACACAGCCACCCACTTGTCTGTAGGATAAGTGGCTACAGGGCGCAAGTGAGTTAATATACAAGGGACAAAAAAAGCATACCACTACTGTAAAGTGGAAGCCACACGTAGAGAGGGCTTTGCGCCTTCCTTCAGAGCCATGGGATTTCTGAGAGCTCAATATGACTATGTAAGAGAGCCAACAACATGGAGAAAATAAGCATTCACATGCCCCCACTGTTAGCTGCCACCACCATTCCGGGTCGGTAGGTGTCGCTGCAGGCAAGTTCCATCAGGGAGAAGAAATCACACATGAAGTGGTCAATGACGTTGGGACCACAGAAGGTCAAGTCGACCATAAAGAGAATCTGCACAGTGGCATGTAGGACCCCCCCGATCGAGGACACCACCACCAGGAGCTGGCAGAGCCCTTTTCGCATGATGGTCGTGTAGTGCCGAGCTTTGCAAATAGCCGCATAGCGGTCATAGGCCATGGCGATGAGAAGGATGATCTCTGATGCTCCCAGAAAGTGCTCCACAAAGAGCTGAGTCAGGCAGCCACCCAGGAGATGATTCTCCTCTGGTGCAGCAGGTCAGTGATCAATTTGGGCGTGCTCACACAGGTGAAGAAGGCATCTAAGAAGGACAAGTGAGTGAGAAAGAAGTACATGGGAGCAGAAAGCGTGGGACTGAGGGAGATGGTGATGACAATGAGCAAGCTGGCCAGCACAGTGAATAGGAAAATGAACAGAAAGGTGGTGAAGAGTATTTTCTATAAGTGTGGATTCTGCTTGAGTCCCAGGGGAACAAATTCAGTCACATTATTGGGCAGTGTAAGGATGTCCATTTAGGAAATAACCATCTTTCCTGGGCCCCTAATTACCTACAACAGAAAAAAGAGTGATACCTTTTAATCATGAAAGGATTGTGGTCTGAATTTCTGAGAACAAAAATAGTGCAGTCATTTTAACAGTGGAGCGTGTCCTTGGCAATTTTGTCCCAGTACTTCTTTCAAGTCTTCCTGCTTCTTACAGGATGGCATTTTAGCTTCAGACACCTGTCCCCTGTCAACTGTAAAATATCTATAAGGGCAAGATCTGATGTGCAGTTTACTGAGAAAACACTGGGCTATCTGCATGAGACATGGGTTTTCATTCTGGTTCCAACTCCGTGTGCTGTCCTAAGTCATCACAGTACTTCATGACTCCAGCCCTCCTCTATCATCTTACAAATTATAATTTTCATATGTATCTTGTAAGTGCGGCCCACAAGTAAGAGTTATTTTCTCTTTCATGGGTGTTTACATTTGAACCCTTTGCTCAAACTGTGGAAAGGAAGATGGTATCAATAAATATCTGTCATAAACTAGATGTTTTGGGAAATGATTATAAGTCCTCGGTGACACATTCTATCTGGTCCCTTTCAGAACTCACATACTGTTCAAGTGTGTTTCCTCGCTTACCGTAGTGCCAGGCATAGTGTCTGCAGTGCCTGAAACATACTAGATGATATTTGATGATGCATAAATATTTTGTGAATTGCCATTTTCCATGGGTAAGAGTATGACTCTTCCCCAGAATGTTCTTGCTGCTGCTGCTAAGTCATTTCAGTCGTGTCCGACTCTGTGCGACCCCATAGATGGCAGCCCACCAGGCTCCCCTGTTCCTGGGACTCTCCAGACAGGAACACTGGAGTGGGTTGCCATTTCCTTCTCCAATGCATGAAAGTGAAAGTGAAAATGAAGTCACTCAGTCGTGTCCGACTCTTAGCGACCCCATGGATTGCAGCCTACCAGGCTCCTCTGTTCATGGGATTTTCCAGGCAACAGTACTGGAGTGGGGTGCCATTGCCTTCTCCCAGAATGTTCTTACATTACAGTAAAAATCCACCTGCAATTCAGGAGACCCGGGTTCAATCCTAGGGTCAGGAAGATTGCCTGGAGAAAGAAATTGCAACCCCCTTCAGTAATGTTGCCTGGAAAATTCCATGGACAGAGGAGTCTAGCCGGCTACGGCTACAGTTCATGGGGTCCCAAAAGAGTTGGACACAACTTGACAACTAAACAACAACAACCAGACTGTGAACCTAAGAGGAATTAGTGCTCTTTTTCTCTTGCTCTGTTTGTTATTTTTCTCTACTTGATGAGAAACATCAATAAACATTTGAAAGGCAGTGCTTTCTAGTTTAATATTCTTTGACATCCTTTTTGGGGTAAGTATGAAAATAATTAATTGTCTTTGGGAAAGAATATATTATTGGATTATTTTGCTTTCAAGATAATTATGGCATTTTTATTGATATTTTTATTCTCTAAAACTATGTTCCACATAAAATTTAACATAATCATATCAGTCATATTCAGGCTAGCTTCTCTAGACTTGGATTGAAAAAAAATATTGCATGAAGTTTTTCAGTACACAAGAATTTTTTTAAGCAAAGGAAATCCTTATTTTCAGAGTTCTAAAAATAAAATGTAATGTAGAGAACAGAACAAAATAGTCTTCTAGGTAAAAGAGATAATGTATTACACATATAAACATGTACACACAGACTTGGCTTCCTAGGTGGCTCAGTGGTGAAGAATCTGCCTGCCAAAGCAGGAGATGTGGGTTCAGTCCCTGGATCAGGAAGATCCCCTAGAGAGGGGAAAGGCAACCCACTCCAGTATTCTTGCCTGGGAAATTGCATGGATAGAACACCCTACAGTCCATGGGATCACAAAGGGTCAGACACACCTTAGTGACTAAACAACGGTAATACACAGACTAACAGAAGCATATATAAAACCTTTTACTTGTGATAAGCACTTATTACAAGTTCACTTATTCAATAAGCATTCAATAAGCAGATTAGTGTGCATGTTAATACATATTGTTCACACAGTCATAAAGAGTGTCCCTGTTAAATACACTTAATGGCTGAAATTTCATTACCAAAGAGCAGCAAGGCATTCCTTCCATTATAAGCATGAGTTGCCCACTCTTTATGTTTCTGCTACATGCATTCTCATGCTTTCTTCTCCTATCTTCCCGGAGTACCCAACATCATCATTCCTGGTTACAGGATACTTCATTACTAAAAGAATAAGAAATCTGGGGGCATAGCTTCTCAACAAAAAGAGATGAGAAAATATAAATGTAATGAACTATATTCTACAAAAAAAATGTCTTTCTTTTCCAAGATAAATGGGTACAGAGGCTTATTGTGTAATCACCTAAATTAAATCTTATACGTGTGTGGATGCAAAGTGCAGCAGTCCCACTACATTTCCTTATTCTGAGGTGGGATCCCCAACAGATCAGAAAATAGTGAAATGACATAAAGCAAGGTTTAGATGCAATTACCAAAAGCTTTTTGAAAATAACTAGGAAGAAGCAGAAATAACTTTTTCATATTTCTTTGTTCCCACAATACTCTTTCTACTAACAAATCCTATGGAAAATATTTTAGAGAAGAAATATTAATATTTACAAATATGCTCAACACAGTTATTATGATATGTGGGAAATTTAGAAATGATGTGGATTGTTCAACACTGGAGAAACAGATGATTACAGTATAGTGCATCTCTTTAATCAATGTGTAGATTTTAACAGGTGCTTTTAAAAATTGTGAAATATCACACTAACATTCTGTAAAGTCAAGAAAGTTGTAGATGCTCTTTTAAATTGTATAATTATTCCAACTAACTTAATTCTAACTAATTACAGTGATTCTAACTAGTTCAAAATCATATCAATACAAAGAGGTCCTGAGATATTTTTACTTCTAAGTTGGTGGCATCATACTTGAATCTGTCATTCTTGATGTTTTGTATGATGAAAAAGGAATCTCAGTGTCATGTGAGGATGAGGGGTAATTATATGATTTGTTGATGATATTTAATTCTCAGAGTCCATGATTATACAATTTCCTGGGGGAAAAAAATAAAAGACTAACCCGTGAACGTGTCTGACATAGGTTCCGGCAACAGTTGCTTCACCAAGAAAGAAGCAAAATTGTAAACTAGCAAAATACCAACTAGCTCAGCTACAATAAGCATATTTTCTGATTTATAAATGGTATCTTTGGATAAGCTTTCAAAGCACTTCTATATATCATGTTTGGGGGCAAATTCTGTAAAGTTTCTTAGCTGTGGCTAACAGGACCTCAGAGGTATTACATCATCATTAGCAGCTCTGCCAATGATTCAAGTATTTCAGGTAAGTTAACCTAACAGTGGAGGAGAAGTTCTATAGTACTCATCTTTAATTTTGAACTCTTCTTTGAGTCTACATGAAGGTCAAATACTATAAGAGAAAAAAACTTTGAATACTTATGAAATTAGCTTTTTTATAACAAATGAGCTTAGTATGGAGATTGAATATTTAGTATTGTATAAGTAAAATATTTAGGCAGTGAACTATCTGAGTTTTTAATTTTTACAATAATATTTTAAATTGATCTGCCATCCATGCCAGTCATAATTTTTAAATACTGCCTTCAGATTTACTTTGAGTGATCAGTTCTAAGTCCTATTATAATATTGGCACTTCACATCAGGTAAATTTTACAGTACTTTTTCAAAGTAGTTGTTTCTTGTGCCAATTCTGGATTTAGATTGACATAATAATGATGAAAATAATTTACTCTTCAATTGTATCAGAGATGGTAAAATGTATTTTTTCATTTAAATTTGATTGTACAGCATCCATATGGAATTGAAAAAATAGGCAATAATATTGGCAATTTATAACAAGGAAATAGAAGATGGGGGATAAGAAAGTCATTTGCCAAGGGGAAATAAGATGCCGGTTCACTAGATCCTGGACCAGGCTCCTTACTTTTAAATTAATATTTTACAAGTAGAGTGACATTACATGTTTATGCTGCCACCAGCTGTAAAGCTCAGTATAATTATTTACTGAAAGAAATCAGTACTAACATTTAAAATAATTTTGTAAATGAATGCAATACAATTTGACTCAGGAATATTCCTGCATAGAAACAGCCTCACTCAACATGTTCAAATACACTTTCATTAATAAGAAAAATAATTTGGACATAACTGTCAACTAGTTTCAGAGAATCTGGTCATTATGAGCAACATGTGTCACACTGGAAAAGAGTTTAGGAAAACTGAAAACTTGTGACTAAACCTAGTTTGACTAGACACATCCACATTATTGTGCTGTGATATTTGTGATGGCATATGCCAAAGGCAATCTGAATGAAGATTTGAAAAAAATAAAGAACTATAAGGGATATGGATGTTTTCTGAAGTGTTGTCATGAAAGTGTCTTGAACTTGTCTTTCAATTCTGGAATTAAAGCCAGAGTCATATCAGAATTAACATGTACTGACAAAGTCATTGTTCCCAACCTCATAAAGATTGATGTCTATTCAAAATGGCCCATTGAGTGATCATCCAGCTTCTGCTTAAATATCTACAGTGTGGTTAAAGAGACAACTTTAGAACCTCTATACCTGTCTAGTCCAGCACCCCAGGGCCTAGCCAGGCATGAAAAGGAAAAAAGAGTAGAGTTAGCTCTAAATCTGTGAAGACTGTCCATAAAAATAATTATTCAAAGAGGACTTCCTGGAGCTATACCAGGAAAGTCATGTCTAGAATACAAATTCAAGAACAGAGTGGTTAAAACCCCAGGAGAGATAGAAATACAGATTCTCAAACTTGAAGGATAAACCAGAAACAAAGCAGAAGAAATAACACATAGATTTTACCATCATTGATAAGAAACTAGGTGAGGTATGTTACGATGTTTGATATTTTCAGAGACTAATTTTACAAAACCACATACCTAACAAATTATTCTTATGGGCAGCTTCATTCATTTAAATACATAGAGAAACATGTTCTAAAAATAATAAAACCTTCAAGAGCACAAATCACATTAGTCTACTCCAAAAGACTCTCAACCCAGAAGGGCATTTCCTAAGTTGTTTACCAGGAATGGAAAAGTTTCTGTAGTTCGACTGTGGTCTCAAAACTCTTCCAGATATACTTCTAATTGAAGTAGAAACAAATATAACAATTTTTGTGCCAATTATCATATAGTCATGGGCAGATTCACAGAATGCAGAAACAATGTACCTCGGTAAACTATTTGCAGAAAGAGGAAAAACTGTTTAAAGAAGATAATGGTGTGTGTGTGTGTGTGTGTGTGTGTGTGTGTGTAGATGTTAATCACTCAGTCATGTCTGACTGTGAGACTGCATGGAGTGTAGCTTGCCAGGCTCCTCTGTCCATGGAAATCTCAAGGCAAGAATACTGTAGTGGGTAGCCATTAGCTTCTCCAGGAGATCTTCCCATCACAGGGACTGAACCCAGGTCTCCTGCATTGCAGGTGGATTCTTTCCCATCTAAACCCCCAGGGAAAAGTCCTGGTGAAATAAAATCCCTGTATCCTAAAAATCATTGCAGATGGTGATTGCAGCCATGAAATTAAAAGACGCTTATGCCTTGGAAGAAAGTTATGACCAACCTACATAGCATATTAAAAAGCAGAGGCATTACTTTGCCAATAAAGGTCCATTTAGTCAAAGCTATGGTTTTTCCAGTGGTCATGTATGGATGGAGAGTTGGACTGTGAAGAAAGCTGAGCACTGAAAAATTGATGCTTTTAAACTGTGGTGTTGGAGAAGACTCTTGAGAGTCCCTTGGGCTGCAAGGAGACCCAACCAGTCCATCCTAAAGGAGATCAGGCCTGGGTGTTCATTGGTAGGACTGATGCTGAAGCTGAAACTCCAAAACTTTGGCCACCTCATGTGAAGAGTTGACTCATTGGAACAGACCCTGATGCTGGGAGGGATGGGGAGCAGGAGGAGAAGGGGATGACAGAGGATGAGATGGCTAGATGGCATCACCAACTTGATGGATGGATGAGTTTGAGCAAACTCCGGGAGTTGGTGATGGACAGGGAGGCCTGGCGTGCTGCGATTCATGGGGTCACAGTTGGATACGACTGAGTGACTGAACTGAACTGAATTGAATCTTGAAGTAATGTGTTTATGCCTCATTACATCTTCATTACCATGATATGTGTGCTAAATAATTTTGCATTATGCAGTCTACAGATTTCTTCAACAAAGCGTATGCTACTGATGTCGGTTCAGTTAAGTTCAGTTGCTCAGTCATGTCTGACTCCTTGAGACCCCATGGACTTCAGCACACCAGGTCTCCCTGTCCATCACCAACTCCAAGAGCTTATTCAAACTCATGTCCATTAAATCGGTGATGCAATCCAAGCATCTCAACCTTTGTCATCCCCTTCTCCTCCAGCCTTCAACCTTTCCCAGCATCACAGTCTTTTCAAATCAGTCAGTTCTTCTAATCAAGTGGCCAAAGGATTGGAGTTTCAGTTTCAACATCAGTCCTTCCAATGAATATTCAGGATTGATTTCCTTTAGGATGGAGTGGTTGAATCTCCTTGCTGTCCAAGGAACTCTCAAGAGTCTTCTACAACACCACCAGGTCAAAAGCATCAATTCTTCAGCACTCAGCTTTCTTTATAGTCCAACTCTCATATCCATACATGACTACTGGAAAAACCATAGCTTTGACTAGATGGACCTTTGTTGGAAAAGTAATGTCTCTGCTTTTTATTTATTTATTTATTTTTTGTCTTCTTTTTTTTTTAATTTTAATTTTTATTTTTCAGTGGGTTTTGTCATACATTGATATGAATCAGCCATAGAGTTGATTCATGTCTCTGCTTTTTAATACGCTATCTAGTTTGGTCATAACTTTTCTTCCAAGGAGAAAGTGTCTTCTAATTTCATGGCTGCAGTCACCACCTGCAGTGATTTTGAAGCCCCCAAGAATAAAGTCTGTCAATGTTTCCCCATCCATTTGCCATGAAGTGATGAGTCCAGATGCCATGATTTTAGTTTTCTGAATGTTGAGCTTTAAGCCAACTTTTTCACTCTCCTCTTTCAATTTCATCAAGAAGCTCTTTAGTTTTTCTTCACTTTCTGCCATAAAGGTGGTGTCGTCTGCGTATCCGAGGTTACTGATATTTCTCTTGGCAATCTTGATTCCAGTTTGTGCTTCATCCAGCCCAGCATTTCTCATGATGTACTCTGCATATAAGTTAAATATGCAGGGTGACAATACACAGTCTTGACACACTCCTTTGCCTATTTGGAACCTGTCTGTTTTCCCATATTTAATTCTAAGTATTGCTTCCTGACCTGCATACAGATCTCTCAGGAGGCAGGTCAGGTAGTCTGGTATTCCCATCTCTTTCAGAATTTTCCACAGTTTTTGTGGTCCAACGACTATGCCAATATAGTCAATAAAGCAGAAGTATATGTTTTTCTGGAACTCTCTTGCTTTTTTTGATGATCCAGCTGATGATGGCAATTTGATCTCTGGTTCCTCTGCCTTTTCTAAATCCAGCTTGACTATCTGGAAGTTCACATTTCATGTATTGCTTAAGTCTGGCTTGGAGAATTTTGAGCATTACTTTACTAGCGTGTGAGATGAGTGCAATTTTGCAGCAGTTTGAGCATTCTTTGGCATTGCCTTTCTTTGGGATTGGAATGAAAACTGACCTTTTCTAGTCCTGTGGCCACTGCTGAGTTTTCCAAATTTGGTGGCATTTTGAGTACAGCACTTTCACAGCATCATCTTTTAGGATTTGAAATAACTCAACTGAATTCCATCACCTCCACTAGCTTTGTTCATTAGTGATGTCTCCTAAGGCTCACTTGACTTCACATTCCAAGATGTCTGACTCTAGGTTGGTCATGACACCATCGTGATTATTAGGGTCATGAAGATCTATTTTTGTATAGTTCTTCTGTGTATTCTTGCCACCTCTTCTTCATATCTTCTGCTTCTCTTAGCTCCATACCATTTCTGTCCTTTATTATGATCATCTTTGCTACTCATGTAGTGGGGAGGCTGAATTTTTCTATCAAAAGAAGAAACTATAAACACATCGATGACATATACACAGACTTGTATTTTAGTAGCCAACCTAATTTTGGAAAAGAGCTAAAATTCATTCAGAACAAAATTTTGTTTACCTGAGTAATTCTTTGGGCAATTGAAAAGTAAAGATCCCTGTGTTCTTTTTATATATCTCTTATAAATAGTCTCATAAAGCAGTTTTCAAGTAAGACTTCCAACTCAAGGAAATAAGTATTATAGAAACTTTCTAATAAGTAAAGTGTTTTCTGTGTATGTTTGACTATGTGTTTTTGAAAAACACTTTCATTTGTTGGCTACAAATAATTATTAACAAAACAGTGTAACTTCCTATGGCATATAAACAAAGAGTTTTTCACCAACCAAACCATAATCAAACACCAGCCCTGAAGGGGTTCTGTATAATGAAAACATTAGAGGATATGAAATAAAAGTATTCAGGCTCAAAGTTGACATGTATTTTATGATCTAGTTATTTAATCTTTCTGATCCTCCACTGTTTTCTATAAAGTATGTTCACTAAATTTTAATTTTATAATTTTTTTTCATTTGGAAACACTTTAAAATTTAGTAAACAGTTTAAATATAATGCAATTAATTATCATTCATTATCATTAATTATTTTAAATATAAATATATTACATATATTTATATAATATAAATATAATATATAAAAATAAATATAAATATTTATATTTCTATAAATTTATATAATATAAATATTTATAAATATATAAATATATTTATATAATATAATTATAATTATAATCACATTAATTATTATCACTGACAATTTTACCCAACAGGGCAAGAAATAAAATATAATTTAAATATTAGGAGTATCAAGTGTGTGTCAAGAGAGTATTGGCAAGTATCTTCCTTCTACTTTATATTTCACATCATCATAAATACCAGTAAGCCATGCAGTTTTTTGAGTACTGACTACTTAAATCACAGGCACCTTATACAACTCTATAATGAAAAAGGAAAAATAAAACTTCTATTACTAAAAAGGAAGAAAGAGTCTGATGAAATGCTGTTTTTGGTGATGTCTTTTGAAGCGTTTGAAAGACTATCACATTTAAATTTAGGAGAATGCAGATCTAAATATTACCTCTGCCTATGTTGCAGAAGTCCTGTTAGTGTCATTGAGGGGCTTGGGAAAGTCTTTATAGTAATAAAAGGTAAAAATATAAAGATCATGAAAATATCAAGATTACCTTTGCTTTCTCCAGTGGATCTTCCCAAACCCAGGAATTGAACATAGGTCTCCCTCACTGCAGCAGGATTGCTTACCAACTGAGCTATCAGGGAATCCATATAAAATATGAACATATAATGATCATGATAGAAATAAAATCTTCATATTGGCTCACCTCTTATTTGAAATTGTATTCCTATTTAATAACATTTTAATGACATTTTCCCCTCTATATTCCTTACTGTGTAGATAACAGTATTACTGGTATGATTTTACCCTTGGGAAAAGTAATTACTGGTTGCAGGTACATAAATATATAGGTTACAGAGAACAAGACAACAACTCTGATGTGGAAGCCACAGGTAGGCAGGGCTTTGTCCTCCCTGTGAGTCCTTGACATGCACAGGAACAACACACAGAATATCAGTGACATTACAAAAGCATTGACAAGGAGTGCCAACACCAGCAGCAACCAAGAAACCATCAAAGAAAGTGTCAGTGCAGACATGGTGTATTGGGGGAAAATGTCACACATGAAATGGTCCACGATGTTGGGGCCACAGAATGTGACCCAGAAAATGACTAGGTTCTGCACAGCCAATTGGAGAAACCTCATTGCCCAACACACCTCCACCAGGAGGAAGCATCTGCGATGGTTCATGATGGTGACATAATGCAGATATAGCACATACACACTGCAGATGGCCACTTATTGGTCATAGGCTATGACCACAAAAGGACAGTCTCTGAAGCTCCCAAGAAATGTTCAATGAAGAGCTGTGCCATGCAGCCCCCCAAGGAGACAGTTTTTGAATCAGAAAGCAAATCAACTATCATTTTCAGTGTTATGAAAGGGGGATAGCAGGCATTTATCAAGGACAGGAAGGTCAGGAAGAAATTCAACAGGGAGTTCAAAGTCTAGCTGCAAATTATAGTCACCACAGCAAGCAGGTTGCCCATGACAGTGACAATGTAGGTGATATATAACATAAAAATAGAATTCTTTGTATCTGAGGATTCTGGGTAAGTCACATTAGAATGACTTTAGTCACACTCATCTTGTTTTATTCCATTTGAGTGCTGTTGATGAATTCAGAAGTGGAGAACTGATCTGTAAAGACAAAACTTTTAATAGCAAAGAGATGAGAAATTTACATTTTGGGATTTTGGGTAAGTCCAACACATTTTAATAATAAATGATATTTTTTTCCTTGGTGTGTAGGTGGAGAAGAAGCACACTACCCTTTCTATTTTATAGGAAGAGTAAACTTTCAAGGCCATTTAATTCAGCTTACTACAAGGATTCTCAGGTCCTTCTTCCACACCTTCTGACAAGTGCTCCCTGATTCTTTGCTGGAGGACACCCAGGCCCAGGTGCTTACCATGTAATAAACCTGAGAGTTTCTCAAGCAAGAAAAAATGTTAAAAACACTTCCTTAAAAGTTAAAATACATTGTCCAACAACTGGATGTGATCTGCATACCATTTATACACAGTCTAATTTTCTCCTTTCTTCCATGTAAAAGCACTTAAATAAGTCTGAGATATAGGTTTGTATCTGCCATCACCTCTTATCAATTATCACTTAAATCAGAGTCTGACTCACACTGTTGTTCAATAAAATTAGGTGAATATATTAAGTTGGAAGACTCTCCCTGTGTTTTCTTTTTTCAGGTCAACTCCAAAAATGGTGCTTACGCTCTTTCTTAAAAAGACAAAACAAGCAAACAAACAAAAAACAATTAAATAAACTGTTGAGAAAGTGGATAAAAATATTCCTTTCTCCCACTAGGATCTCTCACTTTCTCCACCCTGAGCACTTTTTCCCTGGTATGCTTCAACCATCTCCCTTACCTCCTAGCCAAGATGTAGCACTAGTTGAATACTAGTAGGCAGGTAAGAAGAAAATAAGAAATGCCATGAGGTTTACTGTCCTGGTTCCTGTTATGGTTTGTCAATGACTGGGTGACTTTAGCTGAGGCTGCACCTTTTGGATGGACCTTCTGGGTTCCTGAGACCTCTTTCTCCCCCCTCGATCTCACAGGCCTTATTGTGGTAATGGCTTCCTACTGGAGCTGGGTCCTTGATGGTACTATATTATCCCTTATTAGTTTCCCACAATTCTATCCATAACTTAATATGTTATCATGTTAAACTATTTCAATTTCCCATTTTAAATATCTTTTTTTTTTCTTGTCAGTTTTCCAATGGGTGTAGAAAGTTTGTTTGCAGATGGTGACTGTAGTCATGAAATTAAAAGATGCTTGCTCCTTGGAAGAAAATCTTTGACAAACCTAGATAGCATATTAAAAAGCTGTGACATTACCTTGCCAACAAAGGTCCATATAGTTAAAGCTATGGTTTTTCCATTAGTCATGTATGGATGTGAAAGTTGGACCATAAAGAAGGCTGAGCACCAAAGAGCTGATGCTTTTGAACTGTGGTGTTGGAGAAGACTCTTGAGAATCCCTTGGGCTGCAAACAGATCAAATCAGTCAGTCCTAAAGGAAATCAATCCTTAATATTCATTGGAAGGACTGATGCTGAAGTTGACGCTCCAGTACTTTGGCCACCTGATGTGAAGGGCTGACTCATTTGAAAAGACCTTGATGCTGGGAAAGATTGAAGGCAGGAGGAGAAGGGGATGATAGAGGGAGATGGTTGGATGGCATCACCAACTTGATGGATGTGAGTTTGAGCAGGCTCTGGGAGATGGTGAAGAACAGGGAAGGTTGCAGTTCTGCAGTTCATGGGGTCTCAAAGAGTTGGACACAGCTGAGTGACTGATGGAATTTCATCATCTCTACTAGATTTGTTGGCAAGAATTGAGATCCTTAAATTAGTTCCTGAATTTATCTAATTATCAAAAAATCTATTCCACCAGTTCCCCTGGAGCACTGAGTGCCCCAGTGAATTCCCCTGAATCCCTCTCAGGGTGTGTTGAAGGTCAGCAGCTATAGCAGCACATGATTCAATGTGCACAGAGGCAAATGGCAAATTCTCTTTATGTTGTTCAGTCATTGGCAAATACACTTGGTGTATTCAGTTGCAGTGCTAATTTTAATTTGACAGTGCTGTATCATCCCTTATTATTTTCCCTCAACATCATCCATATCTTGATAAACTATCATTTTAAACTCTCTAATATCCCATTTAAAATATGCCTGTCTTTTGTGTTTTCCAATGGAAGAAGGAAGTTTGTGTTTTCTTTCTTTGTAAAAATAAATAAAATATGTGAGAAAATATATTCCCTTTAACAAATTTATTTTATTTTTAAAGCATCTGTACTTCTTTTGATAAATAACTGTTAAATAAACTTAACTTTGGTCAGGAAAAATTATCCTGAAAGACTGATACATAACATAAAGATTATTGGGTGTCTTCATGGAAATCTTTGTGTTACCTTTAGCACTGTCATGGAGTTAGATGATTCTATGGAATTCATACATTTTACTGCTTTTAGCTAGTTTATAAATCAGTAAGTTATAGAAGAGTGGGAAAAATTCAAACAATTCTATTCATAAAAATGCAAATTTGTGGTTGATATTTATTTGATTTTCCTTACCACTCCAGTTAAAAACAATTTTGCATTTATTTTAAATTCATGACACTTCCCTAAATGAGCAATGTAAAGGTGGATTTTCCTTGTGACTGATTATATGACTCCAGGCAAACCTGATAAACTTAAAAAGGTAATATGATATCCATTTGGGGGAAAAGTAAGTCTTGGTTATTTTTCTGCACATGCATCATATTCAATCAATTTTTTAAAATTAACATCCTAAAGATGATTAATATTACACACTGTAATGTTCTTCATCAATCTTATCATACTAAGAAATAGAAACAAAATAATATGTGTAAAGTATCTTGCAGATTAAAAAGTTAAGTCATATTGTTATAGCCACGCTTTCCGGGAAACAGACTCACTCAGAAGGACAATGCAGATAGTGGAGTGCAGTTTATTACACCGGCGGGCCCAAGGCAGAGTCTTCTCTTAGCCAAGGACCCCGTCCAGCATTTGTGAAAATCTTTTATACCCCATGTGTACGTGTCCAAGCCCACCACCTCAATTCCCTTGAGACTTACATAAACAAAGGCAGGGTAAATACAACTACAATAACCCCATCATTCCCGTGTTATGTGTTCAAACAGTCAATAATCAATCAGCCCGCAGTTACATTCCAAACAGTTAATAACCGATAAGCCTGTGCTTACATTCTGATAGATAGTGTCCGGAGGCAGGGGTGATTAGTGTCTGTTTTCTCTTAGGTGATGAGTAACCTGGATATGATCTTCAAGGTTCCCCTGTCCGGAGGGGGTCTTATCCTTCCATTGTCATTCCCACAGGCACTAAGCAGAGAGTTCAGAGTCCACTGGAGAGGCAGCCGAGCACGATCAGTCCGGACAGGCCTGAGATGGAGTCCAGGCCCTATGAATTCCTTCTTCAATATAAATCAAATATTAATATGGACTATCTTTGTGTGAAGAGGTCTAAACTGAGATTTATATAATACTTCTTAATCTTTTTTTTCCCTGAAATCTGTAATACACCTCATTAATTCTGAAAAAGATCACATTATTTAAGAGAAAAGCATGAGAAAGAAACTTACACTAAATAACTAAATAAACTCATTGTGTCAGGGGAGTGTGTGATTTCATTAGTTCTGCCTCACAGCAGCAAAGATTGGAAACTGCGGACCCAGTGTTACAGCTTGATTACAGCTCAGAGTTTTATTCAGCAACTAAAGGAAAGTATACCCTGGATGTGTGAGGGTAGGCGATCTCAAAGGAAAAGTCTCAATCTGTCTTGGCTTCATCTTTTTATACGTTTTGTCTCCTCCCCGCTAAGCCTGCCTTATGCAAATTGCGCTAGCCAAGAAGCGGGTGTGTTTGCTTCACCTGATGTTCTCACTTCGGTCCTGTGGATTTTCTTTTGTTCCATTTTTGCGGGCTTTTCTTTGTCTTTTAGCCACTGCCATTTTGGACTCCTTTTTCCTATTTTAACTACCTAATAATCATATAGAACATAAATATATAGGTTTAATAAAGTCATTTTATTCCCAAAGCTATACATATTTTCCAAGCAAATTGTGTAAATCTTGAAAACCTATTTCAAGCAAAATATAAACTTTGAAATAAGAAGTCATTAAAATGTTAAAATTAGATTTTGATCATGGGAAATATTCAGATAATAAACCTTTTCATCATGACTAAGTTAATAATCCTGAGGAGATATTTACTGCAGTTAAATAATGACACAAGGTGTTCCTGGGAAGAGCAATTCTTCACTGAAAATTGGTCATTCATTTTCCTGTTGCCTCATGTTCTTTTTCTGATACAGAGCTTTCCCATGGCATTTTGCATCGCACTGTTTCTCAGAGTATAGATTAGAAGGTATATCATAGGGGTGATAATGGTTTAAAACACAGCTAAGGATTTATCAATGGGTAAGATGGAAGCAAAGGAGAAAAGGAAAGATATTCCCATTTGAATGCAGAGTTCCAAAGAATAGCAAGGAGAGATAAGAAAGCCTTCTTCAGCAATCAATGCAAAGAAATAGAGGAAAACAACAGAATGGGAGAGACTAGAGATCTCTTCAAGAAAATTAGAAATACCAAGGAAACATTCCATGCAAAGATGGGTTTGATAAAGGACAGAAATGGTATGGACCTAACAGAAGCAGAAGATATTAAGAAGAGGTGGCGAGAATACACAGAAGAACTGTACAAAAAAGACCCAGATAATCACGATGGTGTGATCACTCACCTGGAGCCAGACATCCTGGAATGTGAAGTCAAGTGGGCCTTAAAAACCATCACTATGGTTTCTATGAACAAAGCTAGTGGAGATGATGAAATTCCAGTTGAGCTATTTCAAATCCTGAAAGATGATGCTGTGAAGGTGCTACACTCAATATGCCAGCAAATTTGGAAAACTCAGCAGTGGCCACAGGACTGGAAAAGGTCCATTTTCATTCCAATCCCAAAGAAAGGCAATCCCAAAGAATGCTCAAACTACCACACAATTGCACTCATCTCACACGCTAGTAAAGTAATGCTCAAAATTCTCCAAGCCAGACTTCAGCAATATGTGAACCATGAACTTCCAGATGTTCAAGCTGGTTTTAGAAAAGGCAGAGGAACCAGAGACCTAATTGCCAACACCCGCTGGATCATTGAAAAAGCAAGAGAGTTCCAGAAGAACATCCATTTCTGCTATATTGACTATGCCAAAGCCTTTGATTGTGTGGATCACAACAAACTGTGGAAAATTCTGAAAGTGATGGGAATACTACACCACCTGACCTGTCTCTTAAGAAACCTGTATGCAGGTCAGGAAGCAACAGCTAGAACTGGACATGGAACAATAGAGTGGTTCCAAATAGAAATAGGAGTATGTCAAGGCTGTATATTGTCATCCTGCTTATTTAACTTATATGCAGAATACATCATGAGAAACGCTGGGCTGCAAGAAGCACAAGCTGGAATCAAGACGACCCGAGAAATATTAATAACCTCAGATATGCAGATGACACCACCCTTATGGCAGAAAGTGAAGAGGGACTAAAATGCCTGTTGATGAAAGTGAAAGAGGAAAGTGAAAAAGTTGGCTCAAAGCTCAACATTCAGAAAATTAAGATCATGGCATCTGGCCCCATCACTTCAGGGGAAATAGATGGAGAAACAGTGGAAACAGTGTTAGACTTTATTTTTTGAGGGGTTCCAAAATCACTGCAGATGGTGATTGCAGCCATGGCATTAAAAGACGCTTACTCCTTGGAAGGAAAGTTATGACCAACCTAGATAGCATATTGAAAAGCAGAGACATTACTTTGCCAACAAAGGTCTGTCTAATCAAGGCTATAGTTTTTCCCGTGGTCATGTATGGATGTGTGAATTGGACTGTGAAGAAAACTGAGTGCTGAAAAATTGATGCTTTTGAACTGTGGTATTGGAGAAGACTCTTGAGAGTCCCTTGGACTGCAAGGAGATCCAACCAGTCCATCCTAAAGGAGATCAGTCCTGGGTGTTCATTGGAAGGACTGATGCTGAAGTTGAAACTCCAATACTTTGGCCACCTGATGCAAAGAACTGACTCATTTGAAAAGACCCTGATGCTGGGAAAGATTGAAGGCGGGAGGAGAAGGGGACGACAGAGGATGAGATGGTTGGATGGCATCACCAATGATAATGGACATGAGTTTGAGTAAACTCCAGGAGTTGTGGTAGACAGGGAGGCCTGGCGTGCTGTGATTCATGGTGTCACAAAGAGTCAGACACGACTGAGTGACTGAACTGAACTGAAGATGGAAGGAAGTCTCACATATAGAAATATACAGGGCACAAAGAAGAGGCACACCAGAATGATGTGGGAGCCACAGGTTGACAAGGCTTTTTGCCTCCCTTCCTGACTAATATTCTTCAGGGAGTGCAGAATGATCTCATAGGTTATGGGTAAGAGCATGAAGAGGACCAAACAGATTATGCAATCATTGGCCACCACTATGATGACAATAATGTGGGCTTCAGTGGAGGCCAGTTTTAACAAAGGGTACATGTCACACATGGGGTGGTCAATAACATTGGGGCCACAGAAGGGAATATTTTAAACAAAGAGAATATTAACTATAGCATGTAACAGTCCACCAACCCAAGTCAACAGCAATAGCAGGATACACAATTGCTGATTCATGATTGTCACATAATGCAAGGGTTTGCAGATGGCCACATAGCGTTCATAGGCCATGATGGCCAGGATTAAAATCTCAGCACCACCAAAAAATGCTCTGTAAAGAGATGAATCATGCAAGTTTGGAATGAAATGGTTTTCTTCTCATAGAGTAAGTCTATAAATGTGTTTGGGTTAACTGTAGTAGCATAAAGAGCATCCATAAATGATAAGTAGCCAAGAAGGATGTACATAGGGGCATTCAGGGTTGGGCTGAATACCACAGTCAGGACAATGAGTCGGTTGCCCACCATGGTCACAATGTAAATGAGCAAGAACAAGACAAATAATATTTTCTGACCCTGGTTGCTCTGAGTGAGCCCCAAGAGGACAAACTCAGTCACATTGTTCCTTGTTTCCATAGTGTCCTGTGTGTTTTATTTCAGAGCTTAGGACACAATTATCTATAAAAATAATTGTTACTTATGAATTTCTGAAGTCTTGTGATAATTTGTTTATTCATTCAAATATAAGTCTTGTGATTTATTATTTTCTGGTACTTTCAGATATTATAATACGATGTTGTGAGAGTTCTCTGGTAGTCCAGTGGTTAGGACTCAGTGCTTTCACTGCAGTGGCCTGGAGTTCAACCCCTGCTTGGAGAACTAAGATCCTACAAGTCACATGGGGCAGCCAAAAAAGAAAAGAAAAGGCTGATTAAAACATATTGCCTGATCACAACAATCTTATAGACCAAGGCAAGTGATAAAGACCATATGTGAGAAAACTACATGGTATTAAATAAATGAGGTAGCACAACTAGCTTACCAACTAGAAGCAATTTAAATTGTACATATAGCTAGTACCTTACACAAAAATAAACATTTATTAAAGGCCTAAAAATAGTAAAGCAAGATTTACTTCATATTTACTTTCCAGTTAATGAAGGAGGTGAGTTTCTACATTCTAGGATTGGATAATTCTTCTTAACCAATCATTTAAACTCCAAATAGATATATTTGATGATTTCAAAAAAGTTTATAGAGATTTAGGAAACTATACCACAATGCCAATTGACAAAATTAATTTGAAAAAAACAAAACAAAACAAAACAAAACTTGACTTCAGAGGATATACAACAAGCAAATATCTAAGATAAGCAAAGATCTCTAAGAAATTAAATAGTAAATGATTAGATATAAAATTAATAAAAATATAAACAATCTATTAAAGGAAGAATATCCCTAAATGGCCAATAAACATGATAGGATGCTGAATCTCACCTATGAACAGAAAAGTAGGACTCAAAGTAATAGCTTGCTTACTACAGCATTCCTTGGATTCTTGAAAGCCACTCAATAATGGTCTACAAATGTTACCTTACCTTTTAATATTTGAGCACATTAACAGGCTATGTTAAGAGAGCATATAAATTGAAACTATCATCAAATTTACAAATATCTGTCCATGAACATTCCCCAAATCCTTGTACTTGAAATTAATTTCTAAGAATATCTTCGAGAAGGTAAACTTCTTGGACCATTAAAAAAATACCCAAAAAGTGTGGAATAGAGTAGAAGTAATCTTCAATATTTTAGTAATCACAAAGAATTCCTAACACAGCTATTTATGAAAATCACAAAGAAGAGCTCTTCAAAGGTGAATTCTTACCCCACCAACATGCTCTTGCAAGAAAGAAAGCCTAAAACAGAATTCTCTGTCTAAATATACTTCCTGATTACCTGCAAAAGGAGAGCTTTTAAATGCATGTTCTGGTCTTTGATGCCATCTCCCTTGGCCCTCATACACTGATGCCATCTCTGGGAACATGAAGAGCAAGATACATGCAGCATCACTGTATCTTGAACTGGTTCCATGTGACCAACTTTTTCCATAATTATAGGAAATTAATTCATCTCAGTCTTTCAGAAACTGCATTTCATGTTGTTGGGATTTTCAAAATTAGCTAATATTAATGCCCTGTTACCTAAAAGACTTTGAATATTGGTATTGAACAGAAACACAAATTTTTCATTGTTGCAGGATTTGTTATGATGACAAATGTTAAATCAACATTTTGATTTAGCATTTGATTCTCTCTCAGGGAGAGAAAAAAAATTACAAACTTTTTACAAACTATTTACAATAAAAATTTTGTCATTAGTGTTTATACCAAGGAAAATTAAATAGTGAAATGATCTTTGTAACGTTTTGATTCTTAGTCTCTTACTGACCTGTCTTCATACAGCATTATTAAATTTGAATTTATTGAAGGATAGATAATAATTTCATATACATACTTTTATTATGATTTGAAGCCATCATTTCAATTCAAAAAGAATCCTGTCATGTGATTTCTACTACAGACAAATACAGTCTGAGGTAAAGGTAAAAGTCTGCCAACACTTTGTTTACATTTAACGACAGCACATATTATTGAGTCATTCAGTTGGTGCATCTGCAAGGGAGATTCTCATCTAATTAAACTCTCTGGAACCCTAATCATTGTTTTGAAGTAGACTATCTCCAGAGATGCCACCAGGATTATCATGATGCAGAAGAGAATTTACAGAACCTTATTCTCTGGGGAAAGTCATAGAAAACAACTTGAGGTCATATCACCAAAAGAGAAAAGTCCATTTTATACACAAATAAAGTATGTAAATCCTTCTTGTTTAAATCATGACCTTCAAAACAGACATATCTGTTTAGGCTTTGTTTTTGAAGATGATATCTGAACTGATTTATGGAAATAATAAATGCTGATTTCAGAAAAGGCTTTTTAAGGTCCAGATCAAGTGCAGATAAAGTCGTCCAATTTGGTGGTGTTTTCCACTCACTAAGTTATGTCTGACTCTTTGTGATCCCATGAACTGCAGTACACCAGGCTTTCCTATCCTTCACTATCTCCCAGAATTTGCTTAAACTCATGTCCCTTGAAGTGGTGATGCCGTCCAACCATCTCATTCTCAGTTGCCCCCTTTTCCTTTCATTCTCAATTTTCCCCAGCATCAGGGGCTTTCCCAGTGAATTGACTCTTTGCCTCAGGTGGCCAAAGAACTGGAGCTTCCGCTTTCAGTATCAGTCCTTCCAGTTAATATTCAGGGTTGATTTCCATTAGGATTGACTGGCTTGATTTCCTTGTTGTCCAAGGGACTCTCAATGGTCTTCTCCAGCACCACAGTTCAAAAGCATCAATTCTCCAATACTCAACCTTCTTTATGCTTCAACTCTCATATCTATACATGACCACTGGAAGAACTATAGTCCTGAATATATAGAATTTTGTCAGCAAAGTGGTGCCTCTGTTTTTTAATATTCTGTTTAGATTTGTCATAACTTTTCCCCCAAGGAATGGCTGCAGTCACCACTCACAGTGATTTTGGAGCCCAAGCAAATAAAATCTATCACTATTTCCGATGTTTACCCATCTATTTGCCATGAAGTGATGGGACTGGATACCATGATCTTCATGATATCATCAAGATACCATGATCTTTTTTGAAAGTTGAGTTTTTTTTCCAAATTATTTTTATTAGTTGGAGGCTAATTACTTTACAATATTGTAGTGGTTTTTTGCCATACATTGGCATAAATCAGCCATGGATTTACACGTGTTCCCCATCCTAAAATTCCCTCCCTCTTCCCTCCCCATCCCATCCCTCTGGGTCATCCCAGTGCACCAGCCCCGAGCACTTGTCTCATGCATCCCACCTGGACTGGCGATCTGTTTCACACTTGATAATATACATGTTTTGATGCTGTTCTCTCAGATCATCCCACACTCGCCTTCTCCCATAGAGTCCAAAAGTCTGTTCTATACATCTGTGTTTCTTTTTCTGTCTTGCATATAGGATTATCATTACCATTTTTCTAAATTACATATATATGCGTTAGTATACTGTATTGGTGCTTTTCTTTCTGGCTTACTTCACTCTGTATAATAGGCTCCAGTTTCATCCATCTTATTAGAACTGATTCAAATGAACTCTTTTTAATGGCTGAGTAATAGTGCATTGTGTATATGTACAACAGCTTTCTTATCCATTCGTCTGCTGATGGGCATCCAGGTTGCTTCCATGTCCTGGCTGCAATAAACAGTGCTGCAATGAACATTGGGGTGCACATGTCTCTTTCAGATCTGGTTTCCTCAGTGTGTATGCCCAGGAATGGGATTGCTGGGTCATATGGCAGTTCTATTTCCAGTTTTTTAAGGAATCTCCACACTGTTCTCCATAGTGGCTGTACGAGTTTGCATTCCCACCAACAGTGTAAGAGGGTTCCCTTTTCTCCACACCCTCTCCAGCATTTATTGCTTGTAGACTTTTGGATAGCAGCCATCCTGACTGGCGTGTAATGGTACCTCATTGTGGTTTTGATTTGCATTTCTCTGATAATGAGTGGTGTGGAGCATCTTTTCATGTGTTTGTTAGCCATTTGTATGTCATCTTTGGAAAAATGTCTGTTTAGATCTTTGGCCCATTTTTTTGATTGGGTCATTTATTTTTCTGGAGTCGACCTGCAGGAGTTGCTTGTCTATTTTTGAGATTAATCCTTTGTCTGTTTCTTCATTTGCTATTATTTTCTCCCATTCTGAAGGCTGATTTTTCACCTTGCTTATAGTTTCCTTTGTTGTGCAAAAGCTTTTAAGTTTCATTAGGTCCCATTTGTTTATTTTTGCTTTTATTTCCAATATTCTGGGAGGTGGATCATAGAGGATGTTGCTGTAATTTATTTTGGAGTGTTTTGCCTATGTTCTCCTCTAGGAGTTTTATAGTTTTATAGTTTCTGCTCTTACATTTAGATCTTTAATCCATTTTGAGTTTATTTTTGTGTATGGTATTAGAGAGCGTTCTAATTTCATTCTTTTACAAGTGGTTGACCAGTTTTCCCAGCACCACTTGTTAAAGAGGTTGTCTTTTTTCCATTGTATATTTTTGCCTCCTTTGTCAAAGATAAAGTGTCCATAGGTGGATTTATCTCTGGGATTTCTATATCTATTTTGTTCCATTGATCTATATTTCTGTCTTTCTGCCTGTACTATACTGTCTTCATGACTGTGACTTTGTAGTAGAGCCTGGAGTCAGGCAAGTTGATTCCTCCAGTTCCATTCTTCTTTCTCAAGATTGCTTTGGCTATTCGAGGTTTTATTTGTATTTCCATACAAATTGTGAAATTATTTGTTCTAGTTCTATGAAGACTACCATTGGTAGCTTGATAGGGATTGCATTGAATCTATAGATTGCTTTGGATAGTATACTCATTTTCACAGTATTGATTCTTCCAATCCACGAACAAGGTATATTTCTCCATCTGTTTGTGTCTCTTTGATTTCTTTCATCAGTGTTTTATAGTTTTCTATGTATAGGTCTTTTGTTTCTTTAGGTAGATGTACTCCTAAGTATTTTATTCTTTTTGTTGCAAGATGGGAAAATCCTAGAATTCAATTAGTTTCTCATCTCTTATTGATCTGCTTCTTATTTCTCCCAACTAGGCTTCACTGGTGGCTCAGAGGTTAAAGTGTCTGCCTGAAATGTGGGAGATCCAAGTTCAATCCCTGGGTTGGGAAGATCCCCTGGAGAAGGAAATGGCAGCCCACTCCAGTACTCTTGCCTGGAAAATCCATGGACGGAGGAGCCTGGTGGCCTACAGTCCACAGTGTCGCAAAGAGTTGGACACGACTGAGCGACATCACTTTCAGTGTCTTAAAAATAATCAGTGCGTATTGTTTCTGGTTTGTTTTCTTTTTCTTACAAAACTCTATGTGGATATTTAGAGCAGTTTTAATCATAATTGCAAATAGCTGGAAACAGTCAAAATGTATCTCAGTTTAGAGTAAAGATAAAGAATGGTGATAGATCCATAAATTGGAATATTATTCAGCAATAAAATGAATAAACTTCTGATTAACACATTAATATGCATAAATGTGATGTGTATGATACTAAGAACAAGAATCTGTATTTAAAAGACTACAGAGTAGACCTAATCTTACATATATAAAAAGCAAATAATCGAGGGAGGAGCCAAGATGGCAGAGGAATAGGACGGGGAGACCACTTTCTCTCCTAGAAATTCATCAAAAGAATAACTGAACGCAGAGCAAACTTCACAAAACAACTTCTAGCTGAGGTCATCAGGCGCCCAGAAAAGCAGCCCATTGTCTTCGAAAGGAGGTAGGAAAAAATATAAAAGATAAAAAGTGAGACAAAAGAGCTAAGGACGGAGATCCGTCCCGGGAAGGGTCTTAATAGAGGACGTTTCCAGACACCGGGAAACCCTCGCACTGGCGGGCCTGGGGGAAGTGTTTGAATCTCGGAGTGTGAATCTGACTGGGAGGGAAACAATAAATAAAACTCACAGATTACGCACCTAAAAGCAACTCCCAGCAGAAAAGTACCCCAGACACCCGCATCCGCCACCAGCAAGTGGGGGCGGAACGGAGAGGAGCAGGCGGTATTGCTTGGGGCAGGGTCCGGGCCTGAGTGCCCTGAGGACAATCGGAGGGAGCTTTTGTGAGTTGCCAACTTGAACTGAGGGACAGCAAAAGAGAGAGAGAAAATTAACCGGCCCGAACACACTGCCGGCCGTTAGCAGAACAAAGGAACCGAGAAAGTCCTGAGAAGAGCTTGCAGGCTGCGGACCGGTCCAGCCCCGCTGGAGGCAGGAGGCAGGGGGGAGGGGAAGGGGCAGGCTCTGCCCCAAGGACCACATCCCCTGCCACACTGCAAACGGGCCTCCTCCTTCTAATCAAAGACCTCACGAGATTCTGGATGGTCGACATCGGCCGGGAGGGTCGTGGCTAGACACAGGGCACACGTACCCGACCGGTGCGGGCGGATACTGAGGCTGGGATCGCGCCGGGCAGAAGACGCGCCGCACCCGGGCAGAGAGCGCTCGTCAAGCGCCTGGCTGCCTGAGCCACTTGGGCGGCGTAGGGACAAAATGCAGGCGCAGCTTTGTGTTCTGCGCTTTTGTGGATCACCCAGGGCCGGAACCGCACACAGCGCAAGGCACGCTCCATATAGAGCAGCCGGGAGCTTAAGCAGCGCAGATGGAGAAAATAGCGCCAGCCCCTCCCCAGAGCACCAGCCCCTCCCCGGAGCCCAGCCCTCCCCGGAGCCCAGCCCTCTCCGGAGCGCGACGGAACTAGCTACCTGAATAAGAGTCCACCTCCGCCCGCCTGTTTCAGGGCGGAAATTAGGTGCTGAAAAGACCGGCAACAGAAGCCAAATAAACAAAGGGAACCGCTTCAGAAGGGACCGGTGCAACAGATTAAAATCCCTGAAGAAAACACCAACTACACCAGAAGGGCCTGTAGATATCGAGAAGTGTAAGCTGGAACGAGGAGCTATCTGAAACTGAGCCAAACCCACACTGACCACAACAGCTCCAGAGAAATTCCTAGATATATTTTTTCTTTTCTTTTTTTTTTTTTAAGTAAGAAAAAAAATTTTTTTTTCTTTTTTCTTTTTTCTCTTTTATTTTCCTTTAAAATTCCCTATTACTCCCCCATTACTCCTTAACTTTCATTTTCATAGATTTTTATGATTTTTTTAATTAGGTAAAACAATTTTTTTTCTTTCTTTTTTCCTGTTTCTTCTTTTTTTTCTTTTCTTTTTTTTCTCTTCTATTTTCTATTTTTCTTTTTCTCTTATTTCTTTTAAAGTCCTCTAGTACTCCTCTTACTACTCCTTAATTTTCATTTTCAATACACTATAACCTTACAGAAAAAAAAAAAA
Organism: Muntiacus reevesi; assembly: GCF_963930625.1. Classification (NCBI taxonomy): domain Eukaryota; kingdom Metazoa; phylum Chordata; class Mammalia; order Artiodactyla; family Cervidae; genus Muntiacus; species Muntiacus reevesi. The sequence continues at coordinate 2,696,242 of NC_089256.1, read as the reverse complement.
AAAGAAGAAGAGAAGCCCTATTTTTAAACCGAACTTCATATATATTTCTAAAATTTTTTTGTGTGTGTTTTGGTTTTTGTTTTTAATATAGTATTTTTAAGAGTCTAACCTCTATGCTAGATTTTTAATTTTTGTTTTTCAGTATATGATATAAATTGTGAACATTTAAGAATCCAAAATTCAATTCCCATTTCTATTCAGGAGTGTGTTGATTACTCTCTCCCAATCTTGACTCTCCGTTTTCTCCCTCAGAACACCTCTATTTCCTCCTTTCCCCTTCTCTTACCAATCCAATTCTGTGAATCTTTGTGGGTGTCTGGGCTATGGAGAACACTCTGGGATCAGACAACTTCGTAGATCTGTCTCTCTCCTCTTAAGTCCCCCTTTTTCTCCTCCTGCTCATCTCTATCTCCCTCCTCCCTCTCCTCTTCCTCATGTAACTCTGTGAACCTGTCTGGGTGTCCCTAATGGGGGAGAAACTTTTCACCATTAACTTAGAAGTTTTATTATCAGTGCTGTATAGTTGGAGAAGTCCTGAGACTACAGGAAGAATAAAACTGAAATCCAGAGGCAGGAGACTTAAGCCCAAAACCTGAGAACACCAGAAAAAGCAAATAACCACACCAAAACTCAGAACTGCAAAACAAATCCAACAACTTTTCAGGGTATAAAATAAACATGTTGAAATGTCATATCTACATATATTTACAATGAACTACCCAAAACAGAAATTATTAATTATTAAATTAAATAATCCAATTTACAATAGCATCAACAATAATAGAATACATGGGAATAAATGTACACTGAAAGCTAGATGACATTGATGAAAGAAATGAAAGACACAAGGATGTCCCATGTTTATGAATTGAAAGAATTCAATTGTCAAATATTGTCAAAGTGAACACACTATCAAAATCAGTATGGAAAAGATTAACAATCCAAGAAAACTTATAAAGCTCATTCATAAGCAGTTCATAGAAAAGAAACGCAAATCAGTGAAAACCTAGGAACAGATGCCCAAATGGATGGCATGCTGGCAATAACTATGAACATCAAAATTTTAGATACATCAAGAGTTGACTCAGTGCTAATTCTATGAACTTATATGTACAAAATTTCAATAACTTCAAAGTAAAATAATTTAACATTGAAAACCACTGGTGGAAACATGAATATATGCATCAATTGTAGAGCAGACTCATAACAAAGGTAAGCAGTATAAGAGAACTAGAATGAGTTAGATCTCTGTAAATTGGTATGTAAAGATCATCAGGAGGGTGGGGCAATAAAATACAAAATTTATATACTGAAACATAAACCAAACACAGGTGAAAACATGCTTAAGTTTATGATTATTACTTGAAGAATCTTAAGAAAAGAAAAGATATAGTGAGTATAATATTTTAATTACTACTATTATACCTATAATGCTTATTTAACAAATTAAAATATTATACTAAAATTTCATATGTAAGACAAAGGAAATTGAATAAAATGAATACAGTACTAAACAGTTTAACTACTATATAGAATGAAGGTAACTATAAGAATCTGGTTAAAAATTTAAAAAAAGAATGAGAAGGTAATAAAATAAAGTGGATAGTAATTTGAAACTGCTGCTGCTGCTAGGTCACTTTAGTCATGTCCGACTCTGTGCAACCCCATAGACGGCAGCCCACCAGGCTCCACCGTCACTGGGATTCTCCAGGCAAGAACACTGGAGTGGGCTGCCATTTCTTCCTCCAATGCATGCACGTGAAAAGTGAAAGTGAAGTGCTCAGTCGTGTCCGACTCCTAGGGACCCCATGGACTGCAGCCTACCAGGCCAGGGGTCTCCAAACAGAGGAAATAGGCTGCAAGTGTCAGACATTTTTATCTCTCTTAAGCGACAGGAGGAAACAAGCCAGCGATATTTTTTTTTTCTTCTCTATACAAATTTAAAAGGAAGTTTCTCTTAAAATGCTGTGTTACTATGACACCTGTTTTCACCTGAGGCTAACTATTCTCAAACATTGAGTTAACCAATACATTTCTTTTTCTTATGGAAATGTTTGTCTTAAGATATGTTAATTTACCCCAGACTCTGTAAGTTCACCAAATGGCCCAACCTACTTACTCAGATATTGTTCCCCTAATCTATGTAAATGAAACTATTTGTTGGTAATCTGCCTTCTACAAGATTCAAGTCAATCATTTTATGGCCAGGGATGAGTTATCTGGTGCCATTCTAAAGTCTAAGAATTCCTTTCTTTTCATTAACAGACTGTGAATGACTATATAACTTACAGCTAAAGACTAGGAGAGGGGTACCTTTCTGCCCCCTTTTGATGCCTATGTCAGAAGTTTTCTCTATCTCCTTTATACTTTAATAAAACTTTATTACACAAAAGCTCTGAGCGATCCAGCCTCGTCTCTGGCCCCGGATTGAATTCATCTCCTCCGGAGGCCAAGAATCCCAGCGTCTTATCATTCAGCAACAACCTTTCACTATTACTAACAAAATGACATTTTTTTTTTCTTTATTCACTTACTATCCATCAATTTCAGAGAAGACAATGGCACCACACTCCAGTACTTTTGCCTGGAAAATCCCATGGAGGGAGGAACCTGGTAGAATGCAGTCCATGGGGTCGCTAAGAGTCAGACACAACTGAGCGACACAACTCACAACTTCACTTTTCACTTTCATGCATTGGAGAAGGAAATGGCAAACCACTCCAGGATTCTTGCCTGAAGAATCCCAGGGACAGGGGAGCCTTGTGGGCTGCCATCTATGGGGTCACGCAGAGTCGGATACAACTGAAGTGACTTAGCAGCAGCAGCAGCATCCATCTATTTCCCACTGGAATCTTAATTCCACCTACAAACCATCCTGTTGTTGTTGTTTTTTAATTATTCAAATTTTTGTATCCAGCTCCCATAACTCTCTAACCCACTGTAAACACAGAAAAGTATTGTTTGGATAAATTAAATAACTAAAGATTTCCTAAAATTAATTGATTATGGAGTCACTTTTCCCAGTAATGAGTGAACACTACAGGCTTACAATGCGAAAAGTCATATGGAAAATAGCACCTATGTAGCTCTTCAAGGTGCTACCTTCATGTTCTAACGAAGTATCGATTTCCTCAATGATGGAGTAGCTCTGTTTTCTTGTAGATGTCTTTCTCCCGTGTCATTTTCTTTGAAATTCAATATTTGAATTTCATTTCTTGAGCCTCCTATGCCTCATTTTTCATGGTCCTCATGAAGGGTAATATATCTGCCAAAAAGAGATCATCAGATGACTTCTTTTTGACACAACAAAAATCCACATAGTGTAGTAACCTGGGAAAAAGAGATCAACAGGGAGATGAAGGGAAGAAAGTGCTTCCCCTCCACAAATGAAATAAGAGAAGGATGCCTCGGTGGCAGTCCTCACAACGTGGCCAATGAGCAGATCTGTGTTTTGATATTTTCACATCATGATAACAAAGAGTATTGTGAAGTGAAGGAGTATAGGTAGTCAAATCTAAAAACCTTCCTATTATTGCTTAACTTTACTGAGTCACATTGTCCTCTAGTATAAAATGGAGAAAAAAATGTTTCTACTGATACTTGTTCCTCCAATAAGAGAGTTAAAGTCTGTAAAGAACCTATGAAAATGTACCTCATCGTTGGCCTGCAATGGTAATGAGCTCACTGCCTTCACTTAATGCCTAATATTTTCATCAAATGAAGATTCCAGATTAAACTGAAGGTTCCTTTTACAACAGATCCAAACATCCTGCCCCACTGATTTTCAGAAGAAACACACATGGCTACACCAGTCCCCTGGTGTTACTTTTCACAAATGTCACTTTCTCAAATTCAATGACCAAGTGGATCTATTTCTTTCATAATTTGAATTCAGTAATGTATGAGCCTGGAGGTATTGTTCACCTGCAGAGAGGAGCATTGCAGCTATCCCCCACTTTTTGAAGGTTCACCTTAGCTAACACTTGACTTTTATGAAGACCTACATTAGGACTTATTTTCATGAATGAAAATAAATACAAAGGGCTTCTTTTGTTTTAATAGTCAATAACAGTCTACATTCACACTAATGTTGGGGAGTTTTTAAAGATATTTTTCCATTTTTCTTCTAATGAAGTACAGGTAATTTACAATGTTGCTTTAGTTTCAAATTCACAGCAAAGTGATATATATATATATACATATATATATGTATATATATATATATATATATGCTTATATATATATATATTACATGCATATGTATTCTTTTTCATATTCTTTTCCTTTATAGGTTACATTACTATACTAATGCTGGTCTTTTATAAAGTGAAGTGGCATAATTTGAATTTTCAAAAAGGGAACATATTTATTCTGCTGAAACATGTGAAACAAGGCTAAAACACGTTAGACAACATTGACACCAAGGAAAAATCGTATCATTAAAACTGCAGATATATTTCTTATCTATAGACTTCAGCATACTATGGACAACTGTATTTCATCTGAAAGGAAGTAAAACTGAGTTTCAATGACCTGAATTGCAAGATTTTAGGTGAAAGTTTTGAAAGGAAGCTGAATTCCAGTGTAATAGTTCCTGACACATTTTGTATGGGAAACATGTGAAGTGAGTCAAGCAAATTAGTAAAACTCTCTTGGTTTCAATATGCTTCTCTGGAAAATTGGGATAAAAATAATAGAACTACCAGTTTAATATTTATAAAAGTGAATTGATGTGAAAATGCCTGATAGACAATAAAGTGTGAATTTGATGTACATGTATGTGGCAGACCTACAGATCAAAAGCTTTGGAACCTAACCATATGCTTCTTGTTGAGATTTGCAAAAGATGCCTAACCTTGTTTCAAATGGTTCCTTGAGTCTTCAAATGGAAAATGTTTATATCTATACATATTTTTATTATATTATTTATATTAAAAATGTGATCCATGGAGACAGTTAAGAAAATCAAGCAAATTAAGACTAATTTCAAAATATTTTTTTCCCATTTATTTTTATTAGTTGGAGGCTATTTACTTTAGAATATTGTAGTGCTTTTTGCCATACATTGACATGAATCAGTCGTGGATTTACATGTGTTCCCCATCCCGATCCCCCCTCCCGCCTCCCTCTCCACCCGCTCCCTCTGGGTCTTCCCAGTGTACCAGCCCTGAGCACTTGTCTCATGCATCCAACCTGGGTTGGTGATCTGTTTCACCTTTGATAATATACATGTTTCGATGCTGTTCTCTCAAAACATCCCATCCTCGCCTTCTCCCACAGAGTTCAAATGTCTGTTCTGTACGTCTGTGTCTCTTTTTCTGTTTTGCATATAGGGTTATTGTTACCATCTTTTTAAATTCCACATATATGCATTAGTATACTGTATTGGTCTTTATCTTTCTGGCTTACTTCACTCTGTATAATGTGCTCCAGTTTCATCCATCTCATTAGAACTGATTCAAATGAATTCTTTTTAATGGCTGAGTAATATTCCATTGTGTATATGTACCACAGCTTCCTTATCCATTCATCTGCTGATGGACATCTGAGGAGAGAATTAGAGGCAGATTGTGAATTATTCTGTTCTCCTTTTGTGGGTGTCTCTTGTTTTGCTTTTGGTACATTCACAGTACCAAAAAAAAAAAAAAGAAAGGAAAAAAAAAAAAAGAAAATTCAGCTATTACTCCTTCACTCAACTGTCCCTTCCCCATATATCTATCTAAGAATTTCTATTTCTGTGCTTGCTTTGACACTGGCTAATCAAATATAGAAATTCTAAGGTCAAAGTCCTATGGAAAATCCAATTTCATCCAAGTAACATATGAAGAATTTGGTAACAAAGCAGTCAGACTCTAGACAAAAAATTACTCTACAACCATCAAACTGGGGCATTATAGGTGTTATTTCCATTGCCTACTCTGCAGTATAAACATGAACATTGACGCTTTGGTAAAGTACATTAAAGTCATTGAAATGGCTAAAAAATGCCTACAGTTTGCCACACCCTCGAGTCATGGGACAGGTTCTGGTCTCTGTTCCCCCAGGCTATAACAAAATGTTGGCTTCTGTCCCTTTTTTTCTGCTCAATGATCTGAAACATTTCTTAATTTTCGTTAACATTTTATAACAGATATAATCCTCCGTTTGTACATAAATCATCACTTTCATGGCATTGTGAATAGCTTAAGTTAGTCTCCTCTTCAGCAAACTCCTCACAGCAATTTTCACTTCTGCTTTTCTCACTGTGCAAATGATAGGATTTAACATGGGAGTGAGGATTGCAAAGAACACAGCCACCCACTTGTCGTCAGGATAAGTGACCACAGGACGCGTGTAGGTGAATATACACGGACCAAAAAAAAAGTACCACTACTGCAAAGTGGTAGCAACATGTAGAGAGGGCCCTGCGTTGTCCTTCAGAGCTATGAGATTTCAAAGAGCTCAGGATGACCATGTAGGAGACAAGTGGCATGGAGAAAATGAGCAAGCACATGCCCCCTGTGTTAGCTGCCACCACCATTCCAAGTCTGTAGGTGTCGCTGCAAGCCAGTTCCATCAGTGAGAAGAAATCACACATGAAGTGGTCAATGACATTGTGATCCCAGAAGGTCAGATTGAACATGAACATGAAAAAAATCTGCAGAGTGGCATACAGGATCCCCCTGACCCAGGCCACCACCACCAGGAGCTGGCAGATCCCCTGTCGCATGATGGTCGTGTAGTGCAGAGGTTTGCTGATGGTCACGACAGTGAGGACAAGGACCTCTGATCCTTCGAGGAAGTGTTCTTAAAAAAGCTGAGTCAGGCAGGCACCCCAGGAGATGGTTGTCCTCTGGTACAGAAGGTCAATGGTAATCTTGGGGTGGTGACAGAGGTCAAGGTGGCATCTATGAAGGACAAGTGAGTGAGAAAGAAGTACATGGCAGTTTTTGACAGTGTGAAGCTGAGTGAGATGGTGATGACAATGAGCAAATCGATCATCACAGTGAACAGGAAAATGAACAAAAGGACAATGAACTGTATTTTCTGCAAGTGTGGATTCTGTGTGAGTCCCAAGAGAACAAATTCAGTCACATTTTTAGGAGGCGTTGAGACATCCATTTAGGAAGTGGCACTCTCCTAGGGACTGAATTTCCTACAAAGGAATAAAGAATGATACATATTAATCATGAAAGCATTTAGCCTGAATTTCTTAGGGAAAAAATAGTTCAGCCTCTGTAATTGTGGAGCATGTCCATGGCATTTGCCCCAGTACTTGTTTCAAGCCTTTTTTAAATTTGCTCCATGATGCTTTCCATCTATTCAGATACCCATCACCTGTCACTGTAAAACATATAGAGGGCAATAGTTGATGTGTAATTTACTGGGCTGTCTACATAAGATCTGGACTCTTATTCTGGTTCCAACTCCATGTGATTCTGCGAAGTCATCTTAGTGTTCCTTGCTTTTCAGTCCTCCTTTTTACCTGTGAGTTCACAAATTGCAATTTCAGATATATCTGATAAGTTTATACTTGTATCAAAGAGGTAATAATTATTTCCTCTTCTATGATAGTTTACATGTAAACTTTCAGCTGTAATTATGGAAAGAAAGATACTATCAGTAACTATCTATAATAAGTAGGAAGTTTAGAGAAATGTATATATCATTGGCAATACACTCTACCTGGTACCCAGCAGACCACTTAAGTTATTCAGCTGTGTTTCCTCTCTTACTCGAATACCTGGCATGATATTGATAGTGTCTGAAACCTATTAGGTGATGAGTAAGTGCTTGAATTGCCATTTTCCATGGGTAAAGTATGCCTGCTTCCTGAGACCATAATCATAGCAGAAATTCCAATGTTTTCTCCTGATGTGTTTATCATTACTCTCTACTTTATGAGTAACATAAATAAACATTTGAAAGGAAGCTTCATCTTAGTTTGATAGTTTCTAACACTTTTTATAGGCTAAGTATGAGAATATTTAATTGCCTCTAGGAAATAGTATGCTACAGGATAATTTTGCTTTCAAGATAAATTAGTTGGTAAAGAATCCGCCTGCAATGTAGGAGACCCCTGTTTGATTCCTGGGTCAGAAGATCCCCTGGAGAAGGGACAGGTTACCCACTCCAGTATTCTTGTGCTTCCCTTGTGGCTCAGCTGGTAAAGATAATTATGGCATTTGTTAAATTCCACTTTTTATTACTCAAAATTCCATCCCACATGCAATATAATGTAGTCATTTTCAATAAGTTTACAGCTTCTGTAGACTTTTAATGTGTGATTTACTGAGAAAATATTGTGTTGTCTACATGCATTTTTATTCTCCTCTTGATTCCAATTCTGTTTGACCCTGCTAAGTCATCTCAGTGTCCCATTCTTAGGAGCCGCCCCCTACACCTGTGAGTCTGAAAATTGTAATTCTCAGATGTATCTTGTAAGCTGAGAGATGCCTAACAAAGGTAAGTACTATTCCCTCATTCATGAGATTTTACATTTGAACCCTCAACTGTAAGTATAGAAAGGTGTTAAATATCTATAATAAGCAGAGAGCTCAGGGAAATGTCTATGAGTCACTGGAAGTGAAGGTGAAAGTGTTAGTCTCTTACTTTGTCTGACTCTCTGTGACCCCTGGACTGTATTTCACCAGGCTTCTCTGTCCATGACAAGAATATTGGAGTAAGTAGCCATTCCCTTCTCCTGGGGGATCTCGCCAATTCAGGGATTGAACTTGAGTTTCCAGAATTGTAGGCAGATTCTTTACCATCTAAGACATCAGAGAAGCCCAAACTGGTTTACATTATTTGATATTTTTTATCTTTCAAAATCCTATTCCACATTCAATTAAACATAGTCATATTCAATTAACTTATAGCTCTGTTGGAGAAGGAAATGGCAACCAACTCCAGTATTCTTGCCTGGAGAATTCCATGGACAGAAGGGCCAGGTGGGCTGCAGTGCTTGGGGTTGCAAAGAGTTGGACATGATTAAGGGACTAACACATAGTTTCTATAGGCTTGGATAAAAAAAGATTTTGCATAGAGGTTGAGGTTCTTTCATCAAAGGAAGTATTTATTTTCAAAGTTCTAAAAATAAAAATTCAATGTGAATATCAGAAAGAAGTAGTCAGCCAGGTAAAATAGATAGATAATATACTATACATACATACATTCACAGACTAATGCAAGCACATATAAAGTCTATTACTTATGATTGATACATACTACAAATTCATTCATTCAGCAAATATCTATTGGACACTTACTTGCCGGGGTCCAGCCTCGGCAGGATCCAGGGTGTACCCTCAGGATGAATGGCATCGGCGAGAGAGAGAGACGTGAGACTAGTCTTGATAGGGCCAAGTCTGCGAGGGAGAGAGAGAAAAAGAGAGAGAGAGAGAGAGAGAGAGAGAGAGAGAGAGAGAATGACCAGACGGGGGTGCAGAGAGTCTGGAAGAGTCTGGCAATGCTTATTTTTGACCATAGCTTTTATACCCTAAGTTAGTACATTTCTAAGGGGAAGATAGTTTAACATTACATCAGCTTGTCCTTCACGAAACCAGGGTGTTTCCTGCATACTTCTTTGTTTATGAGGGTCTTGTACATTATCTTCTGGCCTTGGGGCCTATCAACACTTTTGCAGGTCAGGTGATTGTAAACCTATTTTCTGTTTTTATGGTGACCTTAACTGAAAGGTAACAGGGTCATAGGGAAGTAGTACAGAGTAGAATTATATTCTTGTTAATACAAAAATTAATCTTTCTGCAAAAGTTGTCAGTTGCGTTTATCTAAGAAGTTTACCCCATACAGACTCTGCGGCTTCAGTGAGGCAGCTTCTGCCTAGTACTCCTGGCTGACAATTAACAACCATCTCATTGTTACCACACTAGGGCTAAGTTGTTATTTCCCTAGATCTTTTACTATATTAACAATGGTCTCCACAACACAACCTTAGCACATTAAAGGCAAAAATACAGCAAGCAAAACACAGCAAGTAAATCACAACCCAATAACCACCTATAGAATAAATTTTCTTATGTTTTCTAATAGGACTCCTTTACCCCTTAAAAGGGCTCTATATCTATTAGGGCTTTTATATAATCAGGTTCTTTATGCTATTTTATGATTAGGATATTATAAGCAATCATGCATATCAGTACCAAGCACATAAATGCATTTGGCTAACAAAACTACCAGCAAAGGAGTTTGAATTAAAACACTCCTTTCACCCTGAATAATCTCATAAAATACCACCACCTGGGAAACTTATTGATTAAAATTCTAAATTGATTCTTATTTGGGAAGAGATCGGGGAAGGCCTTCCTGCCTGTGTCAGAGGAATTAGGGAGTAGTCCATTGAGGCAGGCATCAGAAAGACAGATATCATCTTTAAGGTGAGAGCCGGGGGCAGCTTTCCGAAATCCCTGAAAACCTGATCTGCCTTGCCTGTCAGGCTTTCTCCTCGTGACCTTGTCATGGGTGGGATCTCATGAGCTGACCTTTTCGAAAACCCCTGAAAACCTGATTCGCCTTGCCCATCAGGTTTTTTCCCTTACGGCCTTGTTAGGGGCAGGGTCTCATGTGTTGGCTCCCGGCACTTACTATGTATATGAATGTTTGTTTGTTCACACAGTCATGAAGAGTGTCCCTTTCAAATGCCCTTAATAACTGAAATCTCAAGACCAAAGAGCAGCAATGCATTCATCTATGATAGGAATAAAATTTCTACTCGTTTGTCTTTATGCTACATGCATTCTCATGTTTTCTTTCCATACCTTCTCATAGCAAACATCATCCATCATTCCTGGCTACAGGATACTGACTTACTAATAGAATGAGAAATTTGAGGACATAAAGAAGAGACAAATATAGTAAAATATATTCTGCAAATATATAGATATATTTTTTTCAAAAATAAATGAACAGAGCTTTATTTATTTATTTTTTTTGCTAAGATGAAAATTGTATACTTTTGTAGAAACAAAGTGTAGCAATTTCACTGCATTTCCTTATTCTGAAGTGGGATCTCCTGACAGATCATAAAAGAGATGTATGTGTGTACATATGTCAGAATTAGAAGCAATTAATAAATATGTTTTAAAATAACCATGAAGAAATATAATTCTTTTCATTTTTCTTTGTCTCCAGACTATTTTTCCTAGGAATAAACCCTAATGGAAATTTTTCTCAAAGGAAAAAAAATCAACATTTACAAATATGTTCAACACAATTATTAAAATTATGGAAAAATTTAGAAATGACATGGAATGCTCAGCATTGGAGAAATGGATAGATTATAGTACATCCATTTGATTAACATGTAGATTTTATAGAGTTTTCTTTTTTAAAGTTGTGCAATATCAGAAAGACAATCTTAAATTGTAATATACACTGGAGAAAATTTTGAATGCAAATGTGAATTGTATAATTATTATAATTTAATTTAAACTAATTTATATATGCATATATATGTATATATGTAAGAAAAAGACCCCAAACATTTTCACTTCTAAACTGATAGTATTGTATTTGAATCTAACTTTCTTAACACTTTGTATACTACAAAATGGATTTCAATGTCAGATAAGTGTGGGTGAGAAGTGATTGTATTATTTATAAGATCCATTTAAGAGAATCTATTATATGCTTTGTAAGATCCATTTAAAAGAGTCCATGACAATATGATTTCCTGGAAAATAAGAAATTCTCACCTATGAACTTATCTGACTTAGCTCCATGGTCAGGGCCTCAGGCAGCTGTTAATTCACCAAGAAAGAAAAGTTGTAAGATTTAAAAATGACAGCTAGTTCTGTTACAATAAGTGACTTTGCCTATTTATCAATGGCACCTCTGGATAAGCCTTAAAAGTACTACCACATTTCCTGTTGCAACAAAATCTGTAAAGTTACTTAGCTGTGGCTAACAGGATCTCAAGGGTGTTTCACCGTCATTAGCAGATCCTGCCAAAATCCTATTATTTCATGTAAGTTAACTGAACAGCAGAGGAAAATTTTATAGCCTTTATCTTTAATTTTGAACTCTTTTGAGTCGACATGAAGACAAAACACCAAGACAAGAGAAAAAGAGGACCACTTACACATTTATATATTTGATAACATGAGTTTATCATGAAGTCTTAATATTTATCATTGTGCAAATTAAACATTTAGGTAGGTAACTATCTGATTTGTAAATGTTCATTACAATAATTGGTTTTTTAAAAATTGATCTACCATTTACAAAAGCATGATTTTTAAATACTGTTTTCAGATGTGTACTAATTTAAAATTATGTATCCTGTTACAGTACTGGTACTCACGTACCTGTGTCTCCCACACTGCAGGCTGGTTCTTTACCTCCTGAGCCATTGGGGAATCCCTGTAGTCTCCTATATATCTCATATGATCATCCTAACAGATGTGAGGTGTTATCTCACTTTGGTTTTGATTTGTATTTCCTCCTGATCAGTGATGTTGAACACATTCTCATGCTCCTCTTGGCATCTGTATAATTTCTTCGGAAAAATATCTATTCGGGTTCTTGGCCCATTTTTACATGGGGTTATTTATGTTATTTAGTTTGCAGTTATTTATATATTTAGATATTAATTCCATATGAATTCGTGATTTGCAAAAATTTTCTCCCATCTTAGAGGTTACCTTTTCATTTTGCTTCCTTCCATGTATAGAAGCAGTCTGGATTTAAAACTTGAGATCCAGTACTTAAGGCTGATATAATGATGGGATGAAGCTTACCTGACTTGCTAGTTCTGGCTTCCTCCCTCTAAACTGCTCTTTTACAAGTCTGACAGCCTCATGATTCACATAGTCCTGTATCCATGAAGAAGGAAGAGACCCAGAAGAACCTGGTCTTCTAGCCATCCCTGCCAAGGCATCATTCATATAATTTCAGTCATCTTTGCCCACCTTTAGAGCCAGCAGTATGTTGATTACTAGACAATGACCTCTGCCCACCCCACATGGAAGAGAAGAATTGTTTAGTCAAGTTTTGCCTAAATTCATTATGATCATATACAGAGCCATGAATGGAAACATACACCCCAAGTGTAAAACAGATACAGGCCTGTGTGTGATCACATCAAATACATATGCATATGAGTATACGAACTCATCCCTATCCATAGTCAAATAATGGGCCATGTGCTGTCAGATATAGAATCTGGGTGTGTTCACATATAGGCACAAACCTGCAATTTGGTAGAAACCTATATAAGATTGAGCATTTAGGTGCAAATGGTTATAGAGATTAACATGAGGTTAGATACAAATCTGAGCGTGTGGTGGGATATATACATGTATGTTGTTGGATCAGGCCTATGGATGTTTGGGTACAGATTTACACTCGTGGCTTTGGAGACTAAAGTGTAATTCAAGCTAGCAAAAGACATTGACTCTTTCTGAGCAGCTCATTGAAAATGTGTTAAACCCAAATGCTTGCTATTATTTGGTGAACAGTAGTGTGTTTGAGAAGACTTTGTGATAATGTCAGGAATCTCCAGGTAAAGGGATAAAATTCAGGATATAAGGTTTCTCATACAGTGTGGTTTACTAGTGGAAAAAAACGAAAAGAAGAAAACCTATTGCCCCATAGACTTAACCCTTCATAAATTGAGAGTGAGTAAGGTATGCATACAAATAGGCTTCTTTGACTACATGCTCCCAAATATATTAGAGGCAGATTATATTTCCTTCAATATTGATTCAGAGACAGAGGGAGAATATTAGGAATGATATCTCTGTCAAATAACAAAAATATATTCTGGCCTTTCACTATACAATAATCTTTAGTTCATTAATAAGAACAATAAGAATTATATATACTGTCAACATTCTTCTTAACAATAATATCACCCAAAATATCTGGTGACAGCTTCTGTAGTGTATATTTGAAGCTCATGGATTATAGATTATTCTAAATTTACACATAAACAGAAAAACCTGTATCTGTATAGAAATGTATAGAAATACTGTAAACAAATAAAGGAGACATTCAGCTTAAACTATAACATGCTAAGCTGTATAAACAAAAAAGTTACATGTAAAGTTCATGGTATAAACAAAAAATACATGTAAATTTCTAATAGACACAAAAGTGACACATATGTGAAATATAAATATATGTGTCTTTATGTGAAGAGCAGTGAACCAAGTTTTATACCATATTTCCAATTTTTTTCAATATCTGCGTTGTTGTTCAGTCACTCTGTCATGTTCGACTCTTTGTGACTCCATGGACTGCAGCATGCCAGGCTTCCCTGTCCTTCACCATCTCCCAGGGCTTGCTCAAACTCATGTCTGTTGAGTCAATGATACCATCCAACCATCGCATCCTCTAGCATCCCTTCTCCTCCTGTCTTCTGTCTTTCCCAGTATCAGTGTCTTTTCAATGACTTGGCTCTTTGCATCAGCTGACTATAAAGTCTGGAGTTTCAGCCTCAGCATCAGTCCTTCCAATGAACATCCAGGACTGATCTCCTTTAGGATGGACTGGTTTGATCTCCTGGCTGTCCAAGGGACTCTCAAGGGTCTTCTCCAACACCACAGTTCAAAAGCATCAATTCTTCGGTGCTCAGCCTTCTTTATGGTCCAACTCTCACATCCATATATGACTATTAGAAAAAACATAGCTTTGACTATACAAACATTTCTTGGCAAAGTAATGTCTACTTTTTAATATGCTGTCTAGGTTGTTCATAGCTTTTCTTCCAAGAAGCAAACATCTTTTAATTTCATGGCTGCAGTCACCATCAGCAGTGATTTTTGAGTCCAAGAAATAGTCTGTCACTATTTGTAATGAACTCTATTAATTCTGAAAAAGATTACATTACTTAAGAGAGAAACATGGGAAAATCTTCCCCTAATTAAATAAATGGATGATATTAACTGTAGCTGAACTCATCATAGAGAATATAAACCTGTAGTCTCAATAGAGACATTTTAACCCAAACAATACATCCTTCCTGAAGAAACTGTGGATATCTTAAAAAATCTTTTCAATAAAATATATGCATTGAACCAGAAAATAATGAAATATTTAAAAGCAAATTTTGATCATTGGAAGTGTTCATATAATAAATCCATTCATCATGCCCAAGTTATTAAACATGAGAATACATTTACTAAATTAGGAAATCACACATGTCTTTCCTGGGAAGAGGAAGTCTTGATTGAAAATATGTGATACATTTCCCAGGTGCCTCATTTTCTTTTTCTGGTCCAGAGTTTTTTCATGGTATTTTTCATTTCTCCATTTCTCAGAGTATAGATTAGAGGACTCAGCATAGGGGTGACAACAGTGTAAAACACAGTCAAGAATTTGTCAATAGGTAAAGTGGAAGGAGTTCTCACATACATAAAAACACAGGGCACAAAGAAGAGGAGCACCAGAGTGATGTGGGAGCCACAGGTGGACAAGGCTTTGAGTCTCCCTTCCTGACTAAGACTCTTCATGGAGTGTATAATGACCCCATATGAGATAAATAAGAGCGTGAGGATGACCATGCAGATGGCCCCATCATCGGTCAACACTGTGAGCGCAATGATGTGGGTGTCAGTGCAGGCTAGTTTTAACGAGGGGTACATGTCACACACAAAGTGGTCCGTGACATTTGGGCCACAGAATGGAAGGTTGTAAACAAAGAGAGGACGAAGGACAGCTTGTAAAAACCCACCAGTCCAGGCCAAGAGAAGTAGCAGAACACATACTCACTGATTCATGATTGTCAAATAATGAAAGGGTTTGCAGACGGTCACATCGCAGTCATTGGCCATGAGCACCAGGAGTAAAATCTCAGCACTACCAAATAAGTGCTCCATAAAAAGCTGGGCCATGCAAGCTTGGAAGGAAATGGTTTTCTTCTCACAAAGGAAGTTTTTAATCATACTTGGGATGAAGTTAGTAGAATAAACAGCATCCAGAAATGACAAATTTCCAAGGAAGAAGTACATAGGGGAAGCCAGGGTTGGACTGGCCACCACAGTGATGACTATGACTACATTGCCCAGCATCGTGACAATGTAGATGAGCAAAACACAGCAAATAATATCTTCTGACCCTGGAGGCTCTGAGTGAGCCCCAAGAGTACCAACTCATTTACATTGTTTCTTTGTTCCATAGGTATTTCTATTTGTCTTATTTCAGAGTTCAGCTCATCATTCCCTATATGCATACATTATTGATAGTATAATCAGAAATCTTGAACTAATTTGTTTTTAACAATTAGGCAGTATGGATTTTTAAGCACCAATACTTTCAGATATTACAACACACAGCTTGTTAAAGCATAATTCCTAATCTGAACAAACTTACAGACTAATTCAGAGGCAAGTGACTAGAGACATATGTGGGAAAATGACACATTATTAAATAAATCAGATGCCAAAACTAGCTTTTCATATGGAAGCTAATTGTACATACAGAGAAAACTTATACAAAAATAAACACAAATTAAAGGTCTAATAGCAAAACAAAGCAAAGTTTACCTCTTATTTGCTTTCCATTTAATAAAGGATGTTACTGTCTACACTTTGGGGTGGAAAGAATCTTCTTAACCAATCATCAAAATCCCAAATAAGTATATTTGACAATTTCAAATTTGTCTAAGGACTTAGGAAAACATACCACAACAATAGACAAAAATAATTTGTGGAAATTATTTAAATTTTAGCTGATATACACAAAGTTATATCTAAATTAAATAAATATTTCTAAACAATTAGCTAATAAATAAAGAAAATTTTAACATAAAATATAAAAACAATAATGTTTTTACTATTGTTTATTATTTATTATTATTATATAAAAATATAAAAACAATAAAAACAAACAAAAAATATAAAAACAAAAAACGAAGGCTATCCCTAAATGGGCAAAAAACATATGATCGAATGCTGAAGCTCACTCGTGACCAGAAAAGTAGGAACTGAAGAAATGGCTTGCTTATTAGAGCATTAGCTTAGGTTCTTGAAAATTATTCAATCAGGTCTACAGGTGCTATCTATTTTTTTGACAGATGAACAAACAGCATTTAGATAACATATTAATTGAATCTATCTTTTGATTTACAAATATCTGCCCATGATAATATCCTCAAATAATTACACTTGAAATTAATCTTTAAGAATGTCTTCGAAAAGGTAAATTTATTTCAGATAACTAGAGTATGAAAGTATCCAAAAAGAGTGTCACAGAATAAAATCAATCTTCACATATTTAATGCTCACAAATGAAAACTTAAAGCTTTGTTCAGAATTTTGTGTTGTAATACACTTCCTGAGTTACCTGTGTAAGGAGAATGGTGTTCACTCCACGTTCTGGGCTCTGGTGCCTTCTCTTTGTCCTTCATACGCTGATGCCCTCTCTGGAAACAGACAGTGAGATATATGCACCATCACTGGACCTTGAACTGGTTCTTTGTGACCAACTCCATGCTTGTAGAAAGCCTACTTCATCTCAGTCATTCAGAGAAATATTACTTTTCAAGTTGTTGAGGTTTTTTAAATTAATATAAATGTACTCTTACTTAAATACTCTGAATCTTAATTATAAAAAGAAATTCAGAATTTTCTCAGTTGTGAGAATTTGTCTTGGTAACAAACATGTTAAAGCAATATTTTGATCAGAGAGAGAGAAAGCATCAAGTTGTGATGTATTGCTTCAAATAAAATATTGCTATTTTTTTTTTTCATTTATTTTTATTAGTTGGAGGCTAATTACTTTAGAATATTGTAGTGCTTTTTGCCATACATTGACATGAATCAGCCATGGATTTACATGTGTCCCCCATCCTGATCCCCCCTTCCACCTCCCTCCCCATCCCATCCCTCCGGCTCATCCCAGTGCACCAGCCCCAAGCACTTGTCTCATGCATCCAACCTGGGCTGACGATCTGTTTCACACTTGATAATATACATGTTTCAATGCTACTCTCTCAGATCATCCCACCCTCGCCTTCTATTTGTTCTTATACCAGTGAAAGTGAAATAGCCTTTGCAACATTTTGAGTCTCAATAAGTTCTGCTTTCCTGTCTTCTTACAGCATTGTTGAACTTTGAGTTTGTAAAGGATGGAGAATAATTTCACATATATAATTTATTACCTTTTGATTTCAATTCGGGAGGAAACTGCCATGTGATTACTGCTACAAACACTCTATGGGGTAAGCGCAAAGGACCATAAACACTTTGCCTACATTTAACTACATCATGTATGATTGAGTCATTCAATGTGTGCATCTCCAAGGGTGATTTTGTCTAATTAAATTTATTGGGACCTTAACCATAATTTTGAGGTAGACTCTTTATCTCCAGGGATACCACCAGGATAATCACTGTATAGAACAGGAGTTATCGAACCCTGTCCTCTGGGAGAAAATCCTAAGAAAAAACTTGAGGTCACATCAACAAGAGGGAAAAAAAAGTCCAGTCTGGGCAGAAATGTAATATGTAAAAATTTCCCTATTTAAATCAAGTCCTTCAAGTTTGGCAGATCTCTAAGTTTAAGCTTTGTCTTTGAAGATGATATCTGAACTGATTTCCAAATATGATGAATGAAAATTTCAGAATAAGTAATTTAAAGCTTATTTCACATGCAAATAAAGTTTGTCACATAATTTCAGACAGGCAAGTTGATAGAATCAGAGAAGTCTTCCAAAAATAAGCAACACTTTAGTTGAGTTTTAAAGTAATTGATAGAACAAGAAAAGATAGCAAAGGAATTCTATGAAAAGTTACGCCATTTATAAAGTCACATAGGGTCTAATACCTGTGTGTGTGTGTGTGTGTGTGTGTATGTGTGTGTGTGTGTTGACTGCTAGTCATGTCCAACTCTTTGTGACCCCACAACCCTATGGGCTATAGGACTCAAAGCTCCTCTGTTCAATGAGTTATCCAGGAAAGAATACTGGAAAGGGTTGTCTTTTCTTATTCCAGGACATCTTTCTGACCCAAGGATCAAACCCAGATTTCCTGCATTAACAGAAGGATTCTTTATCATCTGAACCACCAGGGAGCCAGTAATACCTGAAACCCACTTAAATTAAATTACATCTTCAGTGTGAAAAGATCAAACTATGAATTTAGAAGATCACTGCCCTGGATCATCTCGGGACTCATTGAGACTTATTTCTGAAAATCTTTAGTTTGATGTTCCCATTTCCTGACCAATAAATACTAATGCAGTCCAATGTCATTCTCACCTCTATAATAATTTTCAAATTTTTGTATGCAATATCTCCAATTTTGGACATCTGCAGTTGAGCATCAATTTAGATGCATAATCTAAAATTGTCCACAGTATAAAGGCGTTCTTCCCCATCTCGTTAAATTGTACTGCATTTGTTCAATGTCATTGCTCAGAAAAGAAAGCTCACTGTGTTATTTATTCTTTTATTGATCTCCTATGACTTATCCATACCTTTTGCAAAGCTTGTTGTCTCTCCTTTCAAAATGTATCACAGATTTGATCATCTCCACCCCATTTCCTTCCTGGTCACTGTAGCAGCCTCCTCCAAGTATGTCCATGAAAATTCTGGCTTCTGACAACTTGTTATCCTAAAGCGGTCCAATGGTTCTCTTTAATTCTTGTTCCATTATATTCCTGCCAACTTCCACAGTGTTCAAAACTCCCACAGTGGATTCCAGTCTTATACTCACAGTTTAATGTATCACTTTCAACATTCACAGTAACAAGAATGGGAATCCCCATTTTCCTTTTGAAGAAACTAAGATTCAAAACATCTCATTAATTTCAGTAAGGTCACAAATTTTTAAGAGATAAAACTAGAATTGGAATTTATCTTCTTTCAAAATAATTTAACTTCTTACATAATAAAGAGAGTTATACAGTTGTGAAGCCTGATTCAGTCTTACATTGTGGAGTCTTGTTCATAATCTGAAGGAAAACCTTTTAAGTTACTCATTAAGTCCTGGAATTCTTACATCCAGAAGTTGAAAGACTGCATTATTACTTGAAGAAATATTTTATTTCATTCAGCTGTCTGGTCATTTTCTCCAAAGAGTTTTCTGATTATTCATGGACTCTTTTATTTGCACTATAGATAATTTAAAAGAAATTCCACTGTGCACAGGCCAAAAAAAAAAAAAAAATTATTACCATGTTAAGATAATTTATTGGAAAGGCCAGCCAATCC
Organism: Muntiacus reevesi; assembly: GCF_963930625.1. NCBI lineage: Eukaryota > Metazoa > Chordata > Mammalia > Artiodactyla > Cervidae > Muntiacus > Muntiacus reevesi. The sequence continues at coordinate 2,676,090 of NC_089256.1, read as the reverse complement.
TAGGCTTCCATACTAAGACATCAGCCATTTCTAAGGGAAATTTTTCTCAGTAATTTCTTCTCCTACTAACTTCAAAATAGAAAATACCCTTCATTTTTTCAGTCCCTCTCATCCTCTCACGTTGGTGTAGCCAGACAAGTTGACTTGAGATTCTTGTGCTGTATTCCTGTCATGTCTGCTTTAAGCCTCACAAAAGACCTACTTAGAAATTTATATCAGATCTTAAAAGGATATCTTCCCAATAGAGTTGAAGATCACTGGAAATTTATCCCTTACAATATTTAACATTAAATCTTAGAACCAACTGTAATATGTTTAAGACTGATTCTTTCTTAATTAAAATCACTGGGATTTTAAACTAAATTTTAAAAATAAATCTGTATGTAAAGATACTACAAACCACATCACATATTGATGTTAAAAAATATGACGAGGGTAAAAAAAAATGGCTACATTTTCAGATTACTGTCATCAACAACAAAATATCAGTCTGAACATTTTATTCCACTGGAAATTAATTTATCATGTATTTTCCCACTTGCCACAGCAAGGTTTTCTTTCTTTTTGCGTGCATGCTTAGTTGCTCAGTTGTGTCCGACTCTTTTGCGACCCCAGGGACTGCAGCATACCAGGCACCTCTGACCACGGGGATTCTCCAGGCAAGAGTACTGGAGTGGATTGCCATCCCTTCCTCCAGGGGATCTTCCCAACCCAGGAATCAAACCCAGGTCTCCCGCATTGCAGGCGGATCCTTTACCATCTGAGCCACCAGGGAAGCCCTTTATTCTTTTTCTTTAGTACTCAATTCATTCTGCATTAGTGTTTGGTTGAGTATATAAATATTGGCCGTCAGTTCAGATCAATATCTAAATGTGTAATCAATTTCTAAATTGAATTTAGTGTGTATATTTTAATACATAAATTATGCTATGGGTGGTGCTTCCCTGGTAGATCAGTGGGTAAAGAACTTGCTGGCAATGCAGGAGACCCAGGTTTCATCCCTGGGTTGGGAAGATCCCCTGAAAAAGGAGATGGCAACCCACTCAACCCAGGCAATACAGGCAACCCAGTATTCTTGCCTGGGAAATCCTATGGACAGAGAAGCCTGGCAGGCTACAGTCTATGGGGTCACAAGTTTTCGGACATGACTTAGTAACTGTATCTTACACACACCATGCTATGTGTGAGGTCGTGGCAATTAATAAAATAGGTGAAATCATATAAAAGTTTCTCCTTGCATGGATTTTATATTGTTGCAATAGACAACAAAAAAGAAGGGGATGGCTTAATAAAGTAGTTGCAGTCTTATCAATTACAAATAGGTACTTGTGTTGGGCACTTGTTATTTACCTCCACGAAGATTAGATCATGTGCTGCTGCCTTCAACACATTCTGAGGGGAGTTCAGGGTGGAGGGTGAGGCACTCTGTTCTCTGAGAAAACTGAGAATAGGCCTTCAGATGGTTAGATATTTTCAGGAGCTGATTTTATGAGTCAAATTTTCCTCATATCTAGAAAAGCACTAAATTTCTTCATGGTGAGATCTGGTCCTTGTGACTAGCAGAAACCTTCTGCAAAAATACATGCTCAATTGCATGAACTCTCCCTTCACCTAAATCATATATATAATGACCTCCCCTCCCCATCTCTTTGGATCAAGCAGCTTCTCAAAGCTATCTAAGGTGCTGTCTCTCAGGATGAAATCCTCATTATACTCCAAATAGCACTTGCAACCCTCACATTGTGCATTTTTTTTTAAAGTCAGCATGCTTTTTTCAGTGTTTCTGAGACAAGAAATGGAGTACTGTGATAGAAATAAGAGGCATCCATTCTACCATGAATAATGTAACTAATCATAGCCAAACCTAAAAGTTGCGCCTAAGATGAGATCCAAAAGACAGAAAGTGGCTGCCATTAGAAGCACTCTTATAGGCAGTAAAATTAAATATTAGGTAATTAAGTGAAATTCTCTTATTTCAGAGATGAACTGGTTCATATGTAAAAACACTGAAAATTCCACAAGAATCTTTATTCCAATGCTATGTTGCAAAGCAGTAGTCAGAGTGTGAGTCCTTGTCTTCTTACTGGTTTTAATGGAAAATTTGTCAAACTTTCAATGTTGAGTATGAAATGAGCTGTGGGTCTGTCATGTACAGACTTAATTATTATATTAATATATTGAGGTACTTTCTTTATCATCCAAATTTGATTAAAAATTATTTTACCATGAAAGGATGTTGATTTTCTATATTATCATTGAATAATACAAAGAAGAAAGTAAGAAAATATTCCATTTATAATAACATTGATAAGAACAAAATAATTGAGTAACATAAGCAGAGACGCAAAAGCCTAGAAAAATGAGAACTCCAAAGCATGTCAGAAAGATGTTAAAGGCACACATAAATGGAAAAAAGTTCATGAGCTAGAATATTTCATATTATTAAGATATCAAGATGACCTCAAGATCTACAGATTCAATGCAATCTCTGTGAAAACCCCCCAAATTTTTTTGGCAAAAATGGAAAAATCCATCTTAAAATTCATATGAAATATCAAGGGACTCCAAATAGCCAAAATGATCACAGGTCTTCATTATAAAACATACTATAAAGTTATGGTAAAAATACTATAAAGTATTTTTTATACTATACTATAAAGTATTTTTAAAGTATACTATAAAGCATGTGACACTGGCATAAAGACAGACACACAAGTTGAAATGGCCATGACGGTAGAATAGAAAGTCACTGAATTCGTGTCCTCCCATAGAAACACTAAAATTACAACTATTTATGAAGCCACTGCTGATGAGAAAAATCTGAAGACTAGTGGACCTTCTATTACTAAACACATAAAGCAGGAGCTACACAAAGACCAATAGGACTTGGGTATACAGGTTAGAGTCAAGTCTCATACCTCAGGCAGGCAACACATCTAAGGGGGACAATCCAGTTGTAGAGCTTCTCCCAAGAGAGCATATGGGTCTGAGCCCCACATAGTGCTACTCAGCCCAGGGTTCCTACACTTGCAAAGTGAAAAAAATGAAAGTGTTAGTTGCTCAGTTGTGTCCAACTCTTTGCAACTTGGTGGACCATAGTCCACCAGGCTGCTCTGTCTGTGGGATTCTCCAGGCAAGAATACTGGAGTGGGTTGCCATTCCCTTCTCCAGGGGAGCTTCCTGACCTAGGGATCAAACTTGGGTCTCCTGCCTGCAGGCATATTCTTTACCATCTGTGCCACAGGAGAAGACTAAATGCCCCCTAAATTTTAGGACTTTGAAAGACAATAAGGATTCTTTTTCAGAGAACCAAAGGCCTGTATAAAACAGAGATTTCTTACGGGTCACATACAAAATCACACACAGTCCAAGAAGAAATAGGATTCTAAGAGGAACCTGAGTCAGATAGCTTGCTGATATTGCAGAGCCTCCCAGGGAGTTGATAATTATGTGAATTTCTCATGAAGCCATTTTTTTTTTCTTCCAGTAATACATGTTAACACTATGGCATAGCAATGTGAAAAGCCCTATGGACATAGTACTTACTTAACTATTCAAGGTGCTAAATCTCATGCTCAACTAAAATATCAATCTCCTTGATGACTGAATTGCTTGTTTTCAACCAAGCATCTTTTTCACCCAAGTGGCACTTCCTTTGAAACTCAGACATTTGAATTCCATTTCTTGAGTCCATTTTTCATGATGCCCATGAAGGTAATATATCTGCAGAAAAGAGATCATCAGATGACTTTTCCTTGACACTGGAGGGGTCATGCCTTAGTGACTGAGCATGAACACAAGCAAGAGAGAGGGATCAAGAGAGTGTAAGTAGCCTGGCAAATGGAGTTCAGCAGAGAAATTAAGAAAGAGAAACTGAAATCTCCTCCCCGCCCCGCCGCCAAAAAAGATTAATGCCTCAATGACAGTCTTCACAATGTGGCCAGTGGTCAGATCTGTGCTATGATGTTTTCACGTCATGGCAGGAGGAGTTCTATGAAGTGGGATGAATACAGGGATCCAACTCTAAGAGACTTCATATTCTTGCTTAACTTTATTGAGTTTCATTACCCTCTTGCATACAATGGAGTGACACTTGATCAACTAATACCTGTCCCTACGATATGAGTTAAAATTTGTAAAGAACTTGTCAAAATGTGTGCCTCATAGTTGGCCTTCAACAATAGTGAACTCACTTTACTCACTTAATGCCTCCTAAAATTTTCACCAAATAAAAATTCCATATTAAAACAAAGTGTCCTTATACACCAGATCCAGACATTCTATCTCATTAACTTTTTAGGAGAAACATGACTATGGCCGATTTTTTTTTTTTTTTTTTTTTTTTTAATGAATCAAAAGTAGTCACATGGTAGTTGCTCCTCAGGAGAGATTATCGGGAATGAGTGAAAAGGAATTTCTAAAGGAGATTTAAACTTACAACCAGCAAAACTTCACCCACTGAGATTCCATACAGTTTATACATCGTTCTTCAGTTCTGACACCTTCCAAGTTTTCTGTTGAAAATTTATAATGCATGCAGCATTAATTTTCTCATTCCTCCATTGAGCCTGTGCTACAGCCCCTTAAAACACAATCATTGGTCTTGTTTTCCATCTTCAAATCTTCCCTTTGGTCTTAGAGTAGAAACAACATTTACTTAAGTCTTTTCTATTCACTGCCCTTGGATTACTCTCATCTCATCTCCTCATCATAATAAACCACATATCATTTAGTCTTGATTTGTTGAAAGGTTTAATTCTCACCAGAAATTTCAAATGACCATTTAAATAGATTAAATGCTGATTCTATCATCTTCCAGGCCTAGATATTGTGAGAAAAAGTGCTGTTTCCTATGAATCTGAGATAATTATGCACAATTTACTAAATACCATTACCCCAGTACCATGTTCAAGCATTACGGTAGGTTCAAATTATGGAATAAATAGCTCTAGTTCATCATTGAGTCTAAGAAAGTGACATTGGTGATAAGTAACATGGGTTTCTGTGTTGTAGTCATAGAATCTTAGATTTATAGTTATTAATAATGTAGGATGACCTGGTATTCACCATGTATATAGAGGAGCATTACAAATACTCCCAGTTTTCTGGAGTTAACTTTAAGTACTTGGTTTTTATGAAGAACAACATTAATACTTGATTTTACTAATTAAAAATAAAATGGGATTTTCATTTTTACAAAAGCCAACACACAAAACTCCATAATCATACAAATGTTGGTGAGGTTTTAAATATTTCTTTTTTTATTGACGCACAGTTAATTTGCAATGTTGGGTTAGTTTCAAGTGCACAGCAAGGTGATTTATATATATATATATATGTGTGTGTGTGTGTGTGTGTATATATATGTATATTCTATTTGGGATTCCTTTCCATTTAAGATTACCATTACCGTACTAATGTTTCTTTGTAAAAGTGAAGTGGTATAACGAACTTTCAAAAAATGAATAAAATTGTACTGCTGAAGTATATCATAACATGTGAGACAAAGTTACAACACATTAACACCATCTTCACAAAAGAGGTAAATCATTAAGATCACAGATAATTTTTTTATCTACATGAAAAATATACCACAGACAACTCACTTGAAAAAAACTGAGTTAGAAGCCCTAAGTTGAAAGTTTGTAAGGGAACTTCATTCTAGAGTTATAGGTCCTGGACATACTTTATGAGAGAAGCATGTGTGATGTGAGGCAAGTAAATCAGTAAACCTGTCTTGGTTTCAATTTGCTTCTCTGTAAATTGGGAGCAATGATAATGAAACTACCAGTGTTGGTTGTGGATAAACCAACTGAATTGAATGTGCCTGGTGGATAACAAAGGGTTCACATAACATACTCATATGAATCAGATCTACAGAGCAACAACTTTGGAAATTGACCATATGCTTTTCTGTTGAGATTTGAAAGAGATGTTTACTCTTGTTTCAAATGGTTCCTCAAGTCTTGGCATAAAAAATGAAAATGTTTTCTTTATATTTAATAAAAAATGTGAGCCATAGGGATATTTAAGAAAAAGAGAGCAAATTAACAGTAATTTCAAAATTTCTGCTTTATCTTCTCTGTTAAAAAGAGAATTAGAACTAGATTGCAAAATATTCTTTCCTCTTTTTGTCACTGACACTTTGCTTTTGATAAATCCATAGTGAAAGGGAAAAATTAGCTATTATTCCCTCATTCAACTCCCTCTTAACCATGCTTTTACCCAATATTTCTATCCAATGTGCTTTACCTCAGGGTAAGTAAAAATGGAAAAAAAAATGAGATTAAGGTGCTATGGAAAAACCAATTTCATCAAAGTAACAAACATGAGAAATCTGAAAAAGCAGCAGTAAGATGCTGGAGAGAAACCTCTTACTCTACAATCATCAAACTGTGGATTTAATGTTCTTTTCATTGCCTGTTCTGAACCTATGAACACTGAAACTTTGGCAGTGTACATTAAAATATCAGTATACTTAAAATAATGCCTAGCCAAGATTAAAAAAAAAAAAAAAAAAAAAAAAAAACAAGTGTTAGTTCCTGGGTCTCTCTCTCTCTCTCTTTTAATGACCTACAAAATTTCTTGCTTTTCTTTCACACTTTACAACAGGTATAGCCCTCTGAATGTATATAAACAATCATTTTCTTGGCACCATAAATAGCCTAAGTCACTTGTCTCTTCAACAAACTCCTCATGGCACTTTCACCTCTGTGTTTCTCACTATGTAAATGATAGGATTTAACATGGGAGTGAGGATTGCAAACAACATAACCACAAACTTGTCCACAGACTAAGTGGTCATAGGACTCATGTAGGTGAATACACAGGGACTAAAAATGGGCACCGCTACTGTAAAGTGGGAGCCACATTTAGAGAGGGCTTTGCACTATTCCTCAGAGCCATAGGACTTCAGGGAGCTCAGGATGACTCTGTAGGAGATGAGGAGCATGGAAAAAATAAGCTTGCACATGGCCCCATTGTTAGCCGCCACCAGAGTTCCAAGCCTGTAGGCCAGTTTCAACAGTGAGAAGAAATCACACACCAAGTGGTCAGTGTCATTGGAACCACAGAAGGTTAAAGTGAGAATGAAATGAATCAGCACCATGGCATGCAGGATCCCCCGCATCCAGGCCACCACCACCAGGAGCTGACAGAGCTCCTGTCGCATAATGGTCGTGTAGTGCAGAGGCTTGCAGATGGTGACATAGTGGTCATAGGCCATGATGATGATGATGACGATCTCTGATCCTCCCAGGAAGTGTTCCAAAAAGATCTGAGTCAGGCAGGCACCCCAGGATATGATTCTTCTCTGGTACAGCAGGTCAGCAATTAATTTGGAGGTGGTGACTGAGGTCAAAGAGACATCGATTAAGGAACAGTGAGTGAGAAAGAAGTACATGGGAGTAGGAAGTGTGGGACTGAAGGTAGGAGTAATGACAATTAACAGATTGGCCAGCATGGTAAAAAGAAAATGAACAAAAAGACTATTAAGAGTATTTTCTTAATAACAAGTGTGAATTCTGTGTGAGTCCTAAGAGAATAAATTCAATCCCGTTGTTGGGAGGCTTGCAGACATCCTTTTAGAAGGTAACACCTGCTTGGGTCCTGAATTATCTGTAAAGAAGTGAAAAATGATACTGATTAAGCATGAAATTTAGTACAAAAATTCTTAGAACAAAAACAGAATGATGACTTTATGTCCCTGGGCACTTTTGGCTCATTACTTGTTTCCAGTCTTTCTTATTTTTCCCATGATGCTTTCAGTCTCTTCAGACACCTAGTGCCAGTCACCTGTAAAACACCAATAGGGCAACATTTGATGTACAATTGACTGAGATGGGATATCTGCTTGAGATCTGAATTCTTCTACTTGTTGCATCTCCAAGTGATTCTTCAAAGTCATTTCAGTACTCATTCTTCTGAGGCCTCCTCTGTCTGCCAGCTTACAAATTATAATTCTCAGATGTATTTTGTAAGTTAAGAAGTATTGCATATAGGTAAGAGTTATTTTCTCCTCCATGAGAATTTTCACATGAACCCTCAGCTCTAACAGGGAAAGAAATATACCATTAAAAATATCTATCATCAGCAGGAAGTTTAGGTAAATATATACTTCATTGAAGGGCTTCCCTGGTAGCTCGCATGGTAAAGAATTTGCCTACCATTCATCAGGTGGCTATTAGTGGCAGGAAAGTTTGTAAGCCTCAGGCTAGAATTATTGTTCGACTGTGAATTCGTTCATAATGCAGGTGACCATGGTTCAATCACTGGGTTCAGCAAATCCCCTGTAGAAGGGAATGGCAACCCACTCCAATATTCTTGCCTGGAGAATTCCATGGACAGAGGGGCCTGGTGGGCTCTAGTTTATGAGTTGCAAAGAGTCACACAGACCTGACTGACTTTCACTTTCATACTTCATATGTCACTGAGTCCACTTTATCCCTGGTACCAGTCAGAACACAGAAGCAATTCAACTGTATGTCCTCTCTCACCACAGAGCTCGGCATGACGTCTGTAGGGTCTGAAACTTATCAGGCAATGAGTAAATTCTTGGTGAATTGCTATTTACCATGGGTAAAATATGACCGTTTCCCTAGACTGTAAACCTAGGAGGAGTTCAAGTGCTCTTCTTCTCCTGCCATGCTTATCATTACTTTGCAGTAGATGAGAAATATGAATAAACATTTATTTAAAAAGTCATCTTGTACTGCCTCCAATTTTCTTCTAGCTGAGGTAGAAACAAATACAACAATATCCATGGCAATAAACATATTTCTAAGAATCACAGAACTTGGAAACACCTTTCAATTTACCAAAATAAAATACTTGTAAAAATGGAGAAGCTGTTGAAGGTCACAGAGGATGATGGCATAGTGTGAAAGAAAACGCCTATCTCCGGATCCTAAAGTTAGTGGTCTCACTCTCCACATTTTCATAACAATAATATGTTTGCTAAATATCATTACATTATAGGGTCCATTGATTTCTTCAGTAAAGCACATGGTACCCAGGAAGTGGGAGGCTGGAACAGTATGTCACAAGAAGAAACTATAAACATATTTATGACATATATACACATTTGTATTTTGATAGCAGACTCCACTTATAAAAAGAGCCAAAATTAATTCACAGGAAGTTTTCATAAGTTAGACACTTGTTTAGCTGAGAAATATATATTTTTTCAATCAACTATGGAGCAATGATTCCTTATACCACCTATGGCTCAGACGGTAAAGATTCTGCTTACAATGCTAGAAACCCAGGTTCGATCCCTGGGTTGGGAAGATCCTCTGGAGAAGGGAATGGCAATCCACTCCAATGTTCTTGCCTGGAAAATTCCATGGATAGAGGAGCCTGGCAGGCTGTACAGTCCGTGGGGTCACAAAGGTTCGGATGCAACTAAGTGACTAATATTTCAATTTCAACATATAAATATAAATATATATATGAAGTGAATATATATATATATATGTAGTGAAAAGTGAATGTTAGTTGCTAAGTCATGCCTGACTCCTTGGTGATCCCATGGAGTATAGACCACAAGGCTCCTCTGTCCATGGAATTCTCCAGGCAAGCATACTAGAGTGGGTAGCCTTCTGCAGGGAATCTTCCCGACCCAGAGACTGATTCTGGTCTCCTGCATTGCAAGTAGATTCTTTACCATCTGAGCCACCAAATGGCTCAGATATATATATATATATATATATATATATATATATATATATATAATCTCCTAAAGCACTTTCAAAGAGGATTCCAGATTCAAGAAACTATGTACAAGGCCAAATTTCTAATAGTGAAATTGTTTTATAAATTTACTTTTGAAAAATATCTGCATTTACATGGGCTAATAACTGTTAATCTCTTAAAATATTATCTCCTATGGTATATAATCAAAACACATTTTATGTAGCAAATATAATGAAATACAACCGGAAAGAATTCTACATGATGTGAAGATCACAGTTTGTGGAATAAGAATATTTGGGTTCAAAGCTGACTCACATGTTCTATGATCTAATTATTTAATCTTTAAGATCTTTCATTTATTCAGTAAAATAAGAATACCAAATTTTATATTTAATATTGTTCTAACCATTTGAAAATACTTTAATGCTTTCACATCAGTTTAAATACCGTATAACTAATTTTTCTAATTACTGGCACTTTTCACCCAACTGATCAAGAAATACAATATTATTTTTTAATGCTAGATATATCAGATATGTACAAAGAGAGAAATGGCAAGCATTTTCTTTCTATATTATGTTCCACATCATCCTAGATTTCAGTAAGCCATGCAGTTTTCTTAGAAACAACTGTCTACATACGCAAGCACATTATAAAAATGTGTAAATACAAAGGAAAATTTAAAATTACTACAAAACAAGAGAGGTTCTGATGAAATGCTTTTTCTCTGATATCCTTTGAAATGGTTGAAAGAGCATCATGTTTGGATTTAGAATAATTCAGGTCTTATTATTAACTGTGTCTCTGATATCAGGCAGGTCTTTGCACTTCTTTGAACTTCATTGTTTTTCATCTGTGAAATGGGAATAATCATAGTAACTATTATCTTACAGAGTTGCTGCTATGGTCAGGAGAGAGGTATGGGATAAAATTTCTAGTAAAAATATAGGAAATATAAAGACCATGATAGAAATAAAATATTCATAATTGGTCATTTCTTATCTGAAATTGCATTCCTGCTTAATAATATTATAATGGCATGTTTGCCTTCTGACTTCCTTACTGTGTAAGTAACAGGGATTAACATGGGAGATGGCAACCAGTCCCGCCACTTCATGGCAAATAGATGAGGAAACAATGGAAACAGTAACAGACTTTATTTTCTTGGGCCTCCAAAATCACTGCAGATGGTGACTGCAGCCATGAAATTAAAAGATGTTTGCTCCTTGGAAGAAAAACTATGACAAATCTAGCCAGACTATTAAAAAGCAGAGACATCACTTTTCCAACAAAGTTTCATCTAGTAAAAAAGCTATGGTTTTTCCACTATTCATGTATGGACATGAGAGTTGGACCATAAAGAAAGCTGAACACTGAAGAATTGATGATTTTGAACTATGGCATTGGAGAAGATTCTTTTAGTTCTCATGGACTGCAAGAAAATCCAACCAGTCCATCCTGCAGGAAATCAGTCCTGAATACTCATTGGAAGGATGGATGCTGCAGTTGCAACTCCAAGACTTTGGCCACCTGAGTCGAAGAACTGACTCATTTGAAAAGACCCTGATGCTGGGAAGGATTGGGGGCAGGAGGAGAAGGGGACAGCAGAGGATGAGATGGTTGGATGGCATCACCAACTCGATGGACATGAGATTGAGCAAACTCCGGGAGATGGTGATGGACAGGGAAGCCTGGCATGCTGCAGTCCATGGGGCGGTGAAGATTTGGACATGATTGAACAACTGAGCTACTACTACTAGGTTCCAAAACTGTTGCTCTTTAGGTCTAATATATAGATTTATATCACATGAACCTCCTATCATCTATCAGGCACATTGACTTCAGTTGATTTATGTACCCTATTAAACTAGTTATTCTATTATCACTGCCCCCATTTTACAGAGAAGCAAATTAAGGTCAAGAGAGGTTTACTAATTTACTTGTGCCACATCACACGTGCTTACCCCACAAAGTGTATCAGGTACTATTACATTGGAATACAACTTCCTTTCAAAAGTTTCACCTACAGACTTACAATCCAGATCTTTAAAACTCAGTCTTACTTTCTTTCAAATGAAATAGAACTGTCTGTGATATATTTTATCCTATAGATGAGGAAATTATCTGCAGTCTTAATGACTCGCTTTGTCTTTCAAAGAGATGGTGTCAATGTTTTGTAATCTTGTCTCACAATGTCTCTTGTCTTGTCAGTGTGTTGTAATCTTCTATATTGTGGCGATATATTTTAGCAGTGTAAGTTTGTTCCTTATTGCCTTTTTGAAGGTTCAAGTTATGTCACTTCACTTTTACAAAAGACCAACATTAGCATTGCAATAGATACCTATAATGGAAAAAATCCAAAAAATTTTATATATATAAAATATATATATTTATGTATATACATATATATATATATATATATAAAATATATATATGTATATATATATATTATATATATATATATATATATATATATATATATATATACACACAGTTTGTTGTTTTTTAGTCACTCAGTCATGTCAGACCCCTTTGGGACCCCACAGACCATAGCCTGTGAGGTTCTTCTGTCCATGGGATTTCCCAGGCAAGATTACAGGAGAAGGTTGGCATTTTCTTCTTCAGAGGATCTTCCCAACTGAAGAACCCCTTTCTCCTGATACAGGCAGATTCTTTGCTACTGAGCCACCAGGGGTGCATACATATATATCTGAATCACTTTGTTTTACACTTAAATGAACACAAATTGTAAATTGATGTAATTCAATACAAAATGGAAAAACAATGCAAAAATCCATTAGCATTTATATGATAATGGATGCATGAATTTTGGGGGGGAAAGAGGGTAAAAGCAACTATACTTGAGATTTCTTTCCATTAGTGAAGTTAAGTGAAATCAATTTAGCTAAGATAAACTTTCAGAAAGTGGGAAATACCTTCAATATTTCTCCATGAATGTGGAGAATACCAGGTCAACCTACATTGTTACTAACACTGCTGAGAGCCGTTATGGGGGGGTCCCGCCCATAACGAGGTCATGAAGAAAATACCGGGCAGGCAAGGCCGTCTGGGACCCCATCCATGACGAGGTCATGAGGAAAAAACCCGACAGGCAAGGCCATCTAGGATAAGGGACCCTCTAGGTTGGCCTCAGCCTCTACCCCATCCTGTATCCTTCCCCCTTTTCTGCTGCTGGTCTTGTTTACCCTGCTTCAGATTCTTGTGTTGCCTGCCAAAAGCTCTCCTGCTCCTCTTTCACCGAATAAAGACCAACTTAAAACCCTAATTAATAAATCTCCTGGACGCTGGTACCCTATGAAGGGGCCAGGGATGAAGGAAATGCTTCAATTCAAACCCTTTTGCTGGCATTCTGGCTTATATGATAAATATGTGCTCTCACTGCAAAAAATGCTCTTGATTGTTCTAAACATCCTAAGCACAGTACGCTGACAAAAGAAACTATTAAGCATAGGCCCCTTCACGGGGTGAGAAAAAGCCCACAAATATGATAGCCACAAATGTGCCTAATAGAAAATACTTTAGATAGAGATTAGCTGGCGACTTCTTGCAGGTAGTTAACTTTTATACTAAGAGCCTGTTTTGTGTCATATCTGCTGTTTTTGCAGTCCTTTGCATTTCTGTTCCTTAAAAAATGTAATCCTATCTAGTTCCCATAGAGATGACGCTTATTAGAAAGAAAATAGATTAATTATAAGAAAAACAGGGTCGGCTACTAAAGTTGCATAAGTCACACCAGGTGCAAGCCATAAAATGTTAGCAAGCCTGAAGGCCAAATGATAAGAAAGACTCTTGTGAATGAAAAAGTATGTGGGTGACATCCTGTTTCTGTCAAAGGTCAAGTTGCTGTAATGTTTTGAGATGCCCTGTGTGTAAGCAATATGCACTCCCCCCAGAAGATGTTGTTAAGGGTATAAAGGGGCTGTGCAAAAATAAACTTCAGACTTAGCCCCGAGCTTTGTCTCACTCTCTCTCATTCGCTGTCACCGTTCATCCTGAGGGTTCCCCTGGATCCTGCTGGGGCTGGACCCCGGCATAACACATACATCAAAACTTTTCTGACTACAACACTCCAACTCATTGTACTTCTCACAAAAGTCACTTTCTAAAACCCAGTGATCAACTGGAGCTATTTCTTCTATAATTTGAACATACATTCTGAACACTGTATGGGGGTGACAGTGTTTTTAATAACTTTTACATGACTGTCTCAAATTCAAAAGAAACAGAACCTCTTCACACATGGTCTGGGCCTAAAAGATTATATTATCAGCACTTAATTCATTAGAATGGTCAAGTTTGCAATTGTTGGTGAGAACAAAACATTTCAACAATATCTGGTCGAAATTATATATGTTTCCTTTCTTTGTGACTGTTAGAGAGGATATGAAAGTAATCCAAGGGTAAGGATGGGGGAAGTCTTCAGTAAGTGTTGCTTCTATTCTAAGACCAAAGGGAAGATTTGAAGAGGGAAACTGAGGTCAATGGTTGTGTCTTTGGGGCTATACTAGAGGCTTAGTGGTGGCATGAGAAGATTAATGCAGTACACATTATAAACTGTCAGCAGAAAACTCAGAAGGTATCAGAACCAAAGAAGGAAGTGTAGGCTGTGTGACATTATCTTGCTGGTTTGTGAGTTTAAACCTTCTTCAGTTGTTCCTTCACACTCATCATCATAAATCTCTCCTGAGGACCAACTGTCTTCTGATTATATATGATTCTTATTAAAAATATAGGGAAATAGATATGCTTCTCCTAAAAGTCAATGAGATAAATAGTGTTTGAATCTGCTATGTAAAAATAATTTGATTTAAACTGTTGAAGGTAAACTGTGAGGAATACATTTTGACATTTTTTTCTTTGTAAAAGCAAAAATCCTCTTCATGTTTCCTGTGAGTGAAATTAAGTACTAATGTAGGTCATCATAAAAGTGAAGTGACTACGATAAACTTTCAGAAAGGTGGGGATACCTGCAACATACCTCAATGCAGGTAGAGAACATCATGCCATCCTACATTATTATATAACTCTTTATAAACGAAATCTTCTCTGGTTCCAAAACTGCAAATCTTGTTACTTCTCACAAATATCTTTTTGCCAAACACAGTGGCCAACTGGAGCTATTTTTTCCATAATTTGACCACACAGTGATGCATGGTACTAGGGTGATTCTGTTTACTAAGTTGTGCAAGGCTACCTCTAGGAGGCAAGAATATACGGTGGAGAAAAGAATTTCTCTTCAATAACTGGTTATGGGAAAAATGGACAGCTACATGCAAAGAATGAGATTAGAACTCTTTTAACACCATACACATAAACCAACTTAAAATGAATTAAAGACCTGAATATTATACGACACTATACAACTCCTAGAGCAAAACATAGGCAGGATATTCTTTGATAAAAATTGCAGCATTTTCTGGGATTCATCTTCTAGAGAAAGTTCAGTTCAGTTGCTCAGTCATGTCTGACTCTTTGTGACCCCATGAATCACAGCACGCCAGGCCTCTCTGTCCATCACCAACTCCTGGAGTCTACCCAAACCCATGTCCATTGAGTCAGTGATGCCATCCAGTCATCTCCTCCTCTGTTGTCCCCTCCTCCTCCCGTGCCAGTCCTTCCCAGCATTAGGGTCTTTTCCAATGAGTCAGATCTTCACATGGGGTGGCCAAAGTATTGGAGTTTCAGCTTCAACATCAGTCCTTCCAATGAACACCCAGGACTAATCTCCTTTAGGATGGACTGGTTGGATCTCCTTGCAGTCCAAGAGATTAAGAGTCTTCTCCACAGTTCAAAAGCATCAATTCTTCAGCACTCAGCTTTTTTCACAGTCCAACTCTCACATCTATACATGACCACTGGAAAAACCATAGCCTTGGCTAGGTGGACCTTTGTTGGCAAAGTAATGTCTCTGCTTTTAAACATGCTATCTAGGTTGGTCATAACTTTTCTTCTAGAAAAAGAGAAATTAACAAATGGGACCTAATTAAACTTAAAAAAAGATTTGGCACAACAAAATAAACCATAAACAAAACAAAAAGACAATCTACAGAATGGGAGAAAATATTTGCAATTGAAGTGAATGACAAGGGATTTATCTCCAAAATATACAAATAGTTTATGCAGGGCTCACATGGGGTTACAAAGAATTGGACACGACTGAGCGATTTTCACTTCACTGCACTTCACCAATGGCTCCCTGGTAAATAACAGGAAACACAGGAATTGCGGTTCCATCCCTGGATTGAGACATTACCCTGGAGAAGGGAATGACAACCCACTCCAGTATTCTTGCCTGGAGAATTCCATGTACAGAGGAGCCTGGTGAGCTATAGCCCATGGAGTAACAAAGAGTTAGATACGACTGAGCAGTTAACTAACACACACAAACACAGCACTTTGAAGATCTAAATAGGTGTTATTTCCACAGGGCTTTCTCCATTGTTATCCTATAGAGTTAACATTTACTATTGGAAAAAAAAAAATGGCTCTGTGGTTAATTCACCTTAGGAAATTTAGACTTATATAATTGATCTGGAAAGTTCGGTTTAGTGTCTACAGTGAATTAGAGAGTTATGGAAACTGAGTATATAAGGTTTAATAATACTAAGGTGGATTGTATCTATGTGGGACTAAAATTCCATGGTGCAGGAGTAGGTGGGTAACAATAAAGTAAATAAATAAATGAAAAGCATGATCTTGTTAGCAATGGGTAAGATGAAGAAAGCCCTGTCTACCTGTAGCTTCCATATCACAGTTGTTATCTTGTTCTCTGTGCCCTGTACTGTTATGCATCTGTAACTTGGAGCTACTTTTCCCACAGACAAAACCACAGCAGTATTCTATATTCTTGTTCAGTTCAGTTCAGTCACTCAGTCGTGTCTGACTCTCTGCAACCACAAGGACTGCAGATGGATTAATGTGATCTTAGTTTTTTGAATGTTGAGTTTTAAGCCAGCTTTTTTCACTCTCCTCTTTCACTTTCTTCAAGAAGCTCTTTAGTTTTTCTTCACTTTCTGCCATAAGGGTGGTGTCACCTTGCATATCTGAGGTTATTGATATTTCTCCCAGAAATCTTGATTCCAGCTTGTGCTTCATCCAGCCAAGCATTTGGCATGATATACTCTGCATATAAGTTAAATAAGCAGGGTGACAATATATAGCCTTGACCTACTCCTTTCTTAATTTGGAACCTGTCCATTGTTCCATGTCCAATTCTAACTGTTGCTTCTTACCTGCATAAGATTTCTCAGGATGCAGGTAAGGTGGTTTGGTATTTCCATTTCTTTAAGAATTTTCCAGTTAGTTGTGATCCACACAGTCAAAGGCTTTAGCATAGTCAATGAAGCAAGAGTAGATGTTTTTCTGGAATTCTTTGGAATGTAACCATATGCTTTTTTTTGTTGCAATTTATAAGAGGTGTTTACTCTTCTTGTTGCAAATGGTTCCTCAAATCTTGTTATGGAGATGAAAATATTTCTGTTATATTCAAGAAAAATGTGAACCAAGAGAATATTTAAGAAAATAAGAGACAATTAAGGTTAATTTAAAACTTCCTATATAATGTTTGTGCCAAAAAATAGTTGTAGATTGTGAATTATTCATTCCTCCTACTGTGAGTGTCTCTCTTTTGATTCTGATGATTTCATAGTGTAGAAAAAAAATCAGCTGTGATTTCCTCATTCAACTGCCCCTTACCTTGGTATCTATCAAACAATTTTTATCTCTTTGCTTTACCACAAGCTAAGCAAAAATAGAAAAAGTTCAGAGATCAATGGTCTATAGAAAAGTCAATTTTATCAAAGTAGGATATATGGAAAATTTAGTAAAGTAGCAGTGACAGTTGAGAATAATAAACTCTACAATCATCAAACTAATGGCTTACATTTTCTTTATTATTTATCTTGTGGCTATGAACATTAATATTGAAGTCTCTGTGTGTGTGTGTTAGTCTCTAGAAAGTTTATTACAACATAAAAATGCCTAAGATATTTCTAGCCTTTACTAAATTATCAACAAATATTAGTTTCAGAGCCTTTTTTTCTGTCAATGTTCTGCAAAGTGTTTTATTTTCTATCACAATTTATAATAGGTTCAAGGTTATCAATGCATATAAATCATCCTCTAATTGGCATCATGAACAGCAACACTACTCTCCTCTTCAACAAACTCCTCACAGCATTTTTCACCTCTGTGTTTCTCACTGTGTAAATGATAGGATTTAACATGGGAATGAGAATTGCAAAGAACACACTCACCAACTTGTCTTCAGGGTAACTGATCACTGGACAGGTATAGATGAAAATACAAGGGATAAAATAGAGCACTACCACTGTAAAGTGGGAGCCACATATAGAGAGGGCTTTGCGCCATCCTTCAGAATCTTGGGATTTCAGTGAGCTCAGGATGACTATGTAGGAGATGAGCAGCTTTAAAAAAAATAAGTAAACACATACCCCCACTGTTAGTGGCCACTACCATTTCCAGCCTGTAAGTATTGCTGCATGCAATTTCCAACAGTGAAAAGAAATCACTCATGAAGTGGTTACTAATATTGGGGCCACAGAAGGTCAAGTCCACAGTGAATAACATCTGCATGGTGGCATGTAAGATCCCTCCGATCCAGGCCACCACCACCAGGAGCTTGCTGAGCCCCTGTCTCACAATGGTGGTGTAGTGCAGAGGCTTGCAGATGGCCACGTAGCGGTCATAGGCCATGGATATGAGAACAATGACTTCTGATGCTGCCAGGAAGTGCTCCAGAAAGAGTTGAGTCAGGCAGCCACCCCAGGAGATGGTTCTCCTCTTGTACAGCAGGTCAGTGATCATTTTCGGGGTGGTGACAGAGCTGAAGATGCCATCTACGAAGGGCAGATGAGTGAGAAAGAAGTACACGGGGGCAGAAAGTGTGAGGCTGAGGGAGATGGTAATGATAATAAATAGATTGGCCAGCACAGTGAACAGGAAAATGAACAAAAAGACAATGAAGAGTGTTTTCTTCAAGTGTGGATTCTGTGTGAGTCCCAAAAGAACAAAATTCAGTCACATTGTTGGGAGCCATGAGATTCATTTATGAACTCCCACCTTCCTGGGGCCGGAATTGCCTACAAAGATAAAGAATGATACTTGTTAATCAGAAAAGAGTTATTGTCTGAATGCCTTAGAACAAAAACAGAGCAGTTATGGTGACTATGGAGCATGTCCTTGGTAGTTTTGCCCCGTAGTTGCTTTAATGTTATTCTTTTTTAATTCTTCCTCCATGATGCTTTCTACCTCTTCAGACATCTAGTCTCTCTCACCTGTAAACATCTATTGGTCAACTTTTAATTTACCAAGAAAACATTGGGCTATCTACATGGGATCTGGATTCTTCTCCTGGCTCCAATTCCATGTGAGTCTGATAAGGCATCTTAGTGCTCCATACTTCCGAGTCTTCCTTCTAGTCAATTTACAATTTTCAATTCTCAGATTAATCCTGTAAGCCTAGAGTTACCCCTCAGATGTAAGAGTTATTCCCTCTTCCATTAGAATTTGCGTTTGAACCTTCAGCTTAATGTGGAAAGACATCATCAATAAATATCTATCATAAGCAGGCATGTTAAGGATTATATATATACATACATATATAAAAGTCTTTGACAACACATCATTTCTGCTACCTATCAGAACACATATAGCATTCAACTGTGTTTCCTCACTTATCATAGTACCTGGCATAATATCTGTAGTGCTTGAAACCTATTAGATGATGACTAAATGCTTGGTGAATTGCCATTTTCCATGGATAAATATACAACTGTTTGTCCTAACTGTAAACTTAGGAGAAATTTAAGTGTTCTCATTCTCCAGCTCTGTTTATTATTACTTGATGAGAAACAAGCTTTTGAAAGGAAGCTGCATTCCAATTTAATAATTTCTGATACTCTTTCTGGGATAAATGTGAAAATGATTATAGCATTTATTAATTGATTTTTTATTCTTTAAAACTTTGATCCACATATAATTTAACATTGTTATATTGTAAAAATATAAAGTATATTACAGATTCAGTAGACATAGATAAAAAAACTCTTGCATAGGTGTTCAATACATAAGGATCTGTTAGGGAAAAGAAATCCTTATTTTCAAAGTTTTAAAATGAAAATTTCAATGTGGAGAAATAACTGAAATAGCTTACTGGGTAAGATAAAGAGACAGATAATGCACTATATGTATATACACAGACTAACATAAGTATATCAAATTTGTTGCATACTAATAAATACTTACTGTAAGTTAACTAGGTCAACAAATAGCATCTCAGCCACTAGAAAAGCCCTCAGCAGATATTTATGGGATACTTAATCTGCATTTTAGTGTATGTATGTTCACACAGAGTCATAAAAAGAATCCTTGTTAATTGCCTATAATGCCTGATATTTTATTACCAAACAACAGCAGCTCATCCTACCTTGATAGGAATGACCTTCCCACTCCTTTATGTTTTTGCCAAATGCATTCTTATGCCTTCTTCTCCAGTCTATCCATACTAGCTATCATTCCTGGTTCAAGGATACTGCATTACTAACAATGAAAAATTGGGGATATACATTTCCCAAAGAAAAGAGAAGAGAAACCATAAATATAATACAATGTATTCTGAAAAAAAATTCTTTTCCTTTCAAGGATAAAGAATTTTATTTTTAAATTATCCAAAATGAAAAATTTATGCTTAAGTGGAAACAAAGTGCTGAAACTTCATTATATTCCCTTATTTTGAATTGGGATCCCAGAAATGATCAAAAAAGAAAAGAGTATATCAATACATAAAGCAGAATTAGACATAGTTATGTCTAATTGTTTTAGAAATAACTCTGAAGAAATAGAAATTACTTTTCCATTTTTCTTTGGCACCACAATATTCTTCCTAAAAATAAATTCTAATGGAAAATATTTGTGAAAGGGAAAATCCATTATTTACATTTATTAAGAGCTGTGAAAAATTTAGCTGTGTTAATGGAATGATTATCATTGGAGAAATGGTGTTTTAAAAAGTTGTGCAATATATTTGGAAAATTCTGATGTATCATTAAGTGGGGAAATTTTGGATGCAAAGTTGAAATATAAAATTATTCTAACTAATTATTCTTTTAAGTAATATAAATATGCATCACTGAGACTAAATACACATTTTTACTTCTAAGTTGGTAGCATTGTAGTTGAGCCTAATGTTCTGGATGTTTACTGAAGGAAAGATTTAAATCTCACATCAGTGAGGATGAGGGATGATTATATAATGTGTAAGATCATTTTTAAACCTGAGGGTCTATGATTATACGATTTCATGTAAAAAAAAAAATCTCAGCTATGAACGTGTCAGACATACGTCCATGACCAGGGCTTCAGGCAACTGTTAGTTTACCAAAAATGAGGTAAGTTGTAAAGTTAAAATATCAACTAGCTCAGCTACAGAAAGTGTCTTTGTTGATTTATAAACGGTATCTTTGCATAAGATCTTCCTTTTGAGTCTTAAAGGTGCCATAGGTATCCTGTTTGTAGGCAAAATCTGTAAAGTTTCTTAACTGTGGCTAATTGGACCCCAAGGGTATTTCACCATCATTAACAAATTTTGCCAGCAACCCAAATATTTCATTTAAATGAACTTTAGAAGATAACTTTTATAGCACTCATCTTTAATTTTAATCTCCTCCTTAGGTTTACATAAAGACAAAGTGCTATGACAAAAAGTCAAGTAGAGCACTTCAGAATGCAGGCATTTAATTTAAAAATCAGTGAAATGTGGAGTCTACATATTGACTATTATTTATCTTAAACGTTTAGGTGGGTAACTATCTGATTATTTTTTATTGCATTTTATTTTGAATTTATCTATCATTTGTTCTAATCATATTTCTTAAAATTATTTTCAGATGTACTTTAAGTGATATTATGAACCCTGTATATTACTAATATTGGCACTTTATACTTGATAAAGTTTACAGTAGTTTTTCAAAGTAGTTATAACTTGTGTCAATTCTGGATTTAACATAAAAAACCATGAAAATAATTCCACTCCAGTTATATTCAAAGATGGAAAAATGAATTTATTTATCATTTTAAATTAATCTCTATTTAATAAAAAAGTAGGCAATAATATTCACAGTTAACAACAAGAGACTGTGACAGGAAATGAAAATGTCATTTGCCAAGGGAAAATATGAAGCTCAGTCACTAAATCCTGGACCAAGACTCTGATCTCCAAATTATTATTTATAACTAATATGTAATGATACTCTTATGCTGTCACCAGCTATAAAACCTATTGCAGTTAACTACTAAAAGAAATAAATAACATTATTTGAAATTATACTGTAAATCAATTTCATTCAATTCAACTCAGGAATGTAGAACCACACTCACTCAACATATACAAATATTAATAAGAAAAAATTTGCACATAACTCTGGATTAGCTCCAGAGAATATGTCACTGTGAGCATGATGTGTCATGAAAGAAAAGATTTAAGAAAACTGAAACCACATGACTGAACCTAGTTTGACTGGATGCATAGTGCAGTGATTGTGATGACAGATGCCAAAGACAGTCTGAATGAGGATTAGAACTGTGTAAAGAACTATAAAGGATACTGTTGAAGTGTCATCATGAAAATGTCTTTAACATTTTTTCAACTCTGGAATGAAAGAGTGTCAGCAGTCATCAAGACAGTATGGTACTGGCACAAAGACAGAAATACAGATCAATGGAACAGAATAGAAAGCCCAGAGATAAAACCACGAACCTATGGACACCTTATCTTTGACAAAGAAGGCAAGGATATACAATGGTAAAAGGACAACCTCTTTAACAAGTGGTGCTGGGAAAACTGGTCAACCACTTGTAAAAGAATGAAACTAGAACACTTTGTAACACCATACACAAAAATAAACTCAAAATGGATTAAAGATCTAAGTGTAAGACCAGAAACTATAAACTCCTAGAGGAGAACATAGGAAAAACACTCTCTGACATAAATCTCAGCAGGATCCTCTATGACCCACCTCCCAGAATACTGGAAATAAAAGCAAAAATAAACAAATGTGACCTAATGAAACTTAAAAGCTTTTGCACAACAAAGGAAACTATAAGCAAGGTGAAAAGACAGCCCTCAGATTGAGAGAAAATAATAGCAAAAGAAGCAATGGACAAAGGATTAATCTCAAAAATATACAAGCAACTCCTGAAGCTCAATTCCAGAAAGATAAATGACCCAATCAAAAAATGGGCCAAAGAACTAAACAGACATTTCTCCAAAGAAGACATACAGATGGCTAACAAACACATGAAAAGATGCTCCACATCACTCATTATCAGAGAAATGCAAATCAAAACCACAATGAGGTACCATTACACGCCAGTCAGGATGGCTGCTATCCAAAAGTCTACAAGCAATAAATGCTGGAGAGGGTGTGGAGAAAAGGGAACCCTCTTACACTGTTGGTGGGAAGGCAAACTAGTACAGCCACTATGGAGAACAGTGTGGAGATTTCTTAAAAAACTGGAACTAGAACTGCTATATGACCCAGCAATCCCACTTCTGGGCATACACACCGAGGAAACCAGATCTGAAAGAGACATGTGCACCCCAATGTTCTTTGCAGCACTGTTTATAATAGCCAGAACTTGGAAGTAACCTAAATGCCCATCAGCAGAAAAATTGATAAGGAAGCTGTGGTACAGATACACCATGGAATATTACTCAACCATTAAAAAGAATTCATCTGAATCAGTTCTAATGAGATGAATGAAACTGGAGCCCATTATACAGAGTGAAGTAAGCCAGAAAGATAAACAACATTACAGCATACTAACACCTATATATGGAATCTAGAAAGATGGTAATGATAATCCTATATGCAAAACAGAAAAAGAGACACAGATGTACAGAACAGACTTTTGGACTCTGTGGGAGAAGGCAAGGGTGGGATGTTTTGAGAGAACAGCATCGAAACATGTATATTATCTATGGTGAAACAGATCAGCAACCCAGGTTGGATGCATGAGACAAGTGTTCGGGGCTGGTGGGAAGACCTAGAGGGATTGGGTAGAGGGGGAGGTGGGAGGGGGGATCGGGATGGGGAATACATGTAAATCCATGGCTGATTCATGTCAATGTATGACAAAAACCACTACAATATTGTAAAGTAATTAGCCTCAAACTACTAAAAATAAATGAAAAAAAAATTCAAGACAAAAAAAAAAAAAAAAAAGAGTGTCAGATCAGAGAATCATCCTTCGTGTATTGACAAAGTCATCATTCCAAACCTCATGAAAGATTGAAATCCATTCAAAATGGCTCATAAAGCTTCTAGTTAAGATTCTACCATGCTGGATAGAGATTACTTTAGAATCCATACACCGGTCTAGTACATCACCCAAATCCCTAGAGTAGCACCGAATGGGAAGAAAATAAACTTAGATCTAAATAAGTGAAGGTTACCATGAACATAACTTTTCAAAAGAGGAGTTCCTGAAGTTATAGGAAATTCCAGTTCCAGGAAAGCCTGTATCCAGGATACCGATCCAAAGACAGAGTGGTTTAAAACCCGGAAGGACAGCAACATAGAATCTCAAGCTTGAACAGTAAATCTGAATGAAAACAGGAGAAATTATATATGGATCTCTTCATAGTCCATCAGGAACTAATCAATAGTTGAGGTGTGGTCTGACCTACGATAGTTTCAGGAACCGATTTCACAAAACCTGGTACTGCCAAAGTGTTCTGATGGTAGCTTCGTGAGCTTCAATAGGTAGAGGGACATGGTCTCAAGATAACAAAGCACACACGCACCCATATTGTCTTAGTCCAGTCCAAGTAAATTTCGTCCCAGGAACACATCTTCTAAGTTGTTTA
This sequence comes from Muntiacus reevesi, assembly GCF_963930625.1. NCBI lineage: Eukaryota > Metazoa > Chordata > Mammalia > Artiodactyla > Cervidae > Muntiacus > Muntiacus reevesi. The sequence goes on along the minus strand of NC_089256.1, from coordinate 2,651,489 downwards.
CCAGATACGGAAAAATTCTGATAAGTGGGTTGTGTTTTCATAGCTCTTCCAGTTTTACTTTTAATAGAAGTAGAAGCAAATCTAATAATATTTATGGCAATAAACATTTTATCTTGAGCCAGAATCTCAGAACTTGTAAACATCTTCTAATTTGCCTAAGCAAGCTACTTGTGGAACTAGGGTAAAATGCTTAAGGTTATAAAAGAAGATGATGGCATGGTGTGGAATAAAAATCACATCTCCTCAAAGACATAGAGAAGAGACTTGTGGACACTCTGGGGGAAGGAGAAGGTGGAATGAATTGAAAGAATAGTATTGAAATATATACATTACCATGTGTAGAATAGATAGCTAGTAGGAAGTTGCTGTATATAACACAGGGAGTTCAGCCTGGTACTCTATGATGACTTATAGGGGTAAGATGGGAGTAAAGCAGGAGAGAGGCTCAAGAGGGAGAGAATATATGTTTATTTATGATTGATTCACATTATTGTACAACAGAAACCAATGTAACATTGCAAAACAATTATCTTCCAAGTTAAAAAAAAAAATAACAAAACCTGAAGGACCTTCTCTATATAACACAGAGATCTATACTCAATATATTATAATAACTTATAAGGGAAAAAATCTGGAAAAGGATGTATATGTGTGTGTGTGTGTGTGTGTGTACTTTGCTGTACATCTGAAACTGATGTGACATTGTAAATCAACTATATTACAATAACATAAACAAATAAATAATATCTGAAGAATCAAACTTAAAAGCCAAAAAAAATATTAAAAAATCATATCTCCTGATCCTGAAGCTTTCCATCATGTTTTCCTTACCATAATATGCTTTCTAAATATTTTTACATCACAAAATCCATTGTTTTATTCAACAGGCCAACATATGGTACCCCTGAAGAGGGAAGTTGGCTCCTTCAAAAGAGGGAAGTACAAACCCATCTATGACATATAGACACATTTGTATTTTGATAGAAGACTTCATTTTTTAAAATATCCAAATTTAATTGATAGCAATCTTACAAGTGAGGTAAGTTTCTTTGGTGAGAAATACTTTGATCAACTATGAACTAATGACTTTGGCTTTGTTTCTATATACACCTTATGAATGATCTACTAAACCAGTTTTCAAAGAGAATTCCAGATTCAAGGAACTTAAGTATAAAGCCAACTTTATGGTAGGGAAATTGTTCTACAAATATGTTTTACGGTGTGCTTTTGAGAAAAAAAAAAACTGCATTTATGTTAACATAATAATGTTTCATTTCATATGGCATACAATCACAACAGTTTTTATATATCATGCAGTAATCAAATATTCAGTTCAGTTCAGTTCAGTCACTTTGCAACCCCATGAATCGCAACATGCCAGGCCTCCCTGTCCATCACCAACTCCCGGAGTTTACTCAAACTCATTCCCATCGAGTCAGTGATGCCATCCAGCCATCTCATCCTCTGTCGTCCCCTTCTCCTCCTGCCCCCAATCCCTCCCAGCATCAGGGTCTTTTCCAGTGAGTCAACTCTTCACATGAGGTGGCCAAAGCATTGGAGTTTCAGATTCAGCATCAGTCCTTTCAATGAACACCCAGGACTGATCTTTTGGATGGACTGGTTGGATCTCCTTGCAGCCCAAGGGACTCTCAAGAGTCTTCTCCAACACTATAGTTCAAAAACATCAATTTTTTTGGTGCTCAGCTTTCCTCAGAGCCCAAATCTCACATCCACACATGACCACGGGAAAAACCATAGCCTTGACCAGACGCAACTTTGTTGGCAAATATTAGCCCTACGGAATTCTTTGTAATGTAAAGATCACAGGATGTGAAATAAAAGTATTTGGATTAAAAGCTGATTTATGTATTCTATGATCTAATGATTTAAGCTTTCAGATCCTCAATTTTTTTTCTTCAAGTGAGAGCACTAAATTTCAATTTTATATTTCTGCCAAGACTATTTGAGAACAGTTTAAAATTTTCACATCACATTAGTTTAAATAAATACTAAATTAAATTTTTATAATCACTGAAAACTTTTATTAGAAAGAACAAGAAATCAAATATAATTTTAAATATTAGATATATTAAGTGTATGCCAAAGGAGCATTGGAAAGTATCTTCTTTCTATTTTATATTCTAGATACCCGTAGGCCAAACAAGAAAACTTGGCCAAACCAAGTTTTCTGAGTACCAATCACTTATACATGCAGGAAGATTATATAAGAGTGTAATTAGAAAGGAAAATTTTCAATCACTACAAATCAAGACACTTGGTTCTGATGAAATTCTATCTTTTCTCTGATACCTTTTTAAAATAGTTGAAATACTATCAAATTTGAATATAAAAGTATTCAGGTCTGAATACTAGTTCTATCTCTGATATTGGATGGTTTATTTAACTTTCTTGAAGTTCATTGTTCTTCATCTATGAAATGGGAATAATTGTAATAATACCTTGCACAGGTGTATAAGTGTCAAGTTAAAGGTATGGGAATAGCTTTATAGTAATAATATATGAAAATGTAAAAGTCAAGATAGAAATAAAATATTCATGTTGAGTCATTTATTTTCTGAAATTGTATTCCTTAATAGCATTCTAATGGCATTTCTGACCTCTGTATTCCTTGCTGTGTAGATAAAAGGGCTTAACATGGGAGTAATAAGAGTATAGAATACTGCTATGGCTTTATCCATGGGAAAAATAGCTACTGATCACAGATACATAAATATACAAGGCACAAAGAAGAAGACAACTGTGATGTGGGAGCTACAGGTAGACAGGGCTCTTTTCCTCCCTGCAGAGCTGTGAGTCCTCATGGAGCAAAGAATGAACACACAGGATACCAACAATATTACAAAAGTGATCACAGGGATTACCCCACCACTGACAGCAACCAAGAGACCAGCAAGGAAAGTGTCAGTGCAGGCAAGTTGTATCAAGTTGAATATATCACACATGAAGTGACCCATTATGTTGGGAGCACAGAATGGGAGCCTGAAAACGACTAGGATCTGTCCAAATGAGTGGAGAAAACCCACTGCCCAACACACCCCCACCAGGAGGCAGCATGTGCGGTGGCCCATGACAGTCACATAGTGCAGAGGCCTGCAGATGGCCACGTAGCCGCCAAAGGCCATGACCACAAGGAGGACAATCTCTGAAGCTCCCAAGGAATGTTCAATGAAGAGCTGTATCACGCAGGCACTGAAGGAGACAGACTTTGAATCAGAGAGCAAATGGCTAGCATTTTAGGGATTATGGAAGAGAATAGCAGGCATCTATGAAGGAGAAGAAGGCCAGGAAGAAATATGTCAGGGAGTCCAAAGTCTGGCTGCAGATTATAGTAACCACAATAAACAGGTAACAGTGACAATGTAAGTGATAAGTAACACCAAAAATAGGATTCTCTGCCTCTGAGGATTCTGTGTAAGTCCCATTAGAATGAATTCAGTCACATTCATCTTGTTTTCTTTTGTTGTAATTCTGAAGATAAATTTAGAAGTGGAGAATTAACCTGCAAAAACAACATTATCAATAGCAATGTGATGAGAAGTTAACATTTGGGCTTTCAGGTAAGCCCAAAGTGTTTTAATAGTAGAAGCTATTTTTTTTCCCATAGTGCAAGACAAGAAACATGCTATATTTGCTATTTTATAAAGAAAGTGAAATTTTGAAGCTGTTTAATTCAGTTTATTACAAGGATGCTCAAAACCTTGCACATCTTCTGACAAGTGGTCCTTGAGTCTTTGTTGGAGGACATCCAGGCACAGGGAGCTCACCAGGCATTAAATCTTATTGCTTCTCAGCCAGTAAGAAAAGTTAAAAATATTGCTAAATATTAAAAAGATACTCATACAATTATTGGTTCTGGTTCTGCACATTGATGATACATAGATTAAATCTAATCTACCCCCCTCTTTCACTTAAAAACCACTTCAATTAATCTAAGATAAAATGTCTGTATTTGTCTTCTTCACTTCTTTATCACCATTATTTGGTTCAGTGTCTGACATACTGGTGTTCAATAAAATCAAGTGAATAAATGCATTGGAAGACTCTCATCTGGCTTTTGTTTTGTGTTTTCTTTTGTTCAAGCCAACTGCAAAAATAGTACTTACTGTCTTAACAAAAACAACAACAAAAACCTGAAAAACAGTTGGAATGATAAACTCCTTTCACCCAGTGAGATCTCTCACTCTTTCCACCCTGGGCGGTTTTCTTCCCTTGTCTGCACCAACCATCTCCCTTACCTTCTGGCCAAGGAGCACAGGGGAGAATAAAAGAAGAAATGTCATGGTGCTCACTGACTGGGTTTGTTATTATGGTCTGTCAATGGTTGGATGACTTTAACTGAGGCTGCATCCATTTGGATGGATCTTCTGGGTTTCTGAGTGCTCTGTCTTCCATGCTCTCCAGGTCCTATTATGGTGATGCTTCCTGCTCTTATTAGTCCAGGTGGTGCTATATCATCTCATTAATTTTCCTCAACTCCCTCCATACCTTGAAAAGTCAATATTTTCAACTTGCTTTAATCTCCCACTTTGTATATGCTGTTTCTTGTTAAACTCCAAAGGATGTGGAAATTTTATGTTTTTTTAAGTGCAAAAATATAAGTGTGAAAACACTTTTCTCTGTATAAATCTGTTTTATTCATAAGGCATCAGTCCCTGTTTTATATAAAGCTGATAAATAAATTTAACTTTTTCAGAAAAATATATTGTGAAAGACTAAAATGCAGCAAAAATAAAGATGTATGTGTTATCAGTAGCATTTCCTTTGGAATCATAGTTATATGGGATTTATATCTTTTACTGACAGTAAGCTATTTTGCAGCTATTGAGGTAACAGAGAACTGACAAGAATGGATGTAATTATTTTCCATAGATATACTAATATTGTCAGATGCAAGTTTGATTGATTTCCCTGATCATTAGAGATAAAACAAACCTTACATTTATTTATAAAATCATTACATACCTCTGATTGAACAATGTTAAAAATGGTACACTGAATTTGCCTTTTGACTGTGATTATATCCTACTAATTCTCTCATTAATCAATCAGCTAAGTAAAATTTCTGTTATGTGTTTGGTGTTCTTTTCATGTTTTATGAAAATCCAATTTCACTTTTCAGAAAAGTCTTTTTCCTTTGGATATTATAATGAGAAATGGAAAATTTTCTGCCATAACAGGAAACAAAGGTGTCACAGCCCTCAGCAATTGCAGCCCTCCAATGTGAGATGGAAAAGGTCAGTTTTCAACCCAATCCCAAAGAAAGGCAATGGCAAATAGTGTTCAAGGTACCATACAGTTGTCCTCATTTCACATGCTAGCAAGGTAATGCTCAAAATCCTTCAAGCTGGCTTCAGAAGTACGTGAGCTGAGAACTTCCAGGTATACAAGCTGGATTTAGAAAAGACAGAGGAACCAGAGATCAAATTGCCAACATCAGTTGGATCATACAGAAAGCACGGGAATGTCAGAAAAGCATCTACTTCTGTTTCATGGATTACATGAAAGCCTTTGACTGGATCACAACAAACTGTGGAAAATTCTTAAAGAGATGGGAATACCAGACCATGTGACCTGCCTCTTTAGAAACTTGCATGCAGGTCAAGAAGCAACAGTTAGAACCAGATATGGAAAGATAGACTGGTTCAAAATTGGGAAAGGAATATGAAAAGGCTGTATATTGTTACCCTGCTTATTTAAATTCTATGCAAAGTACATCATATGAAATGCCAGATTGGATGAATCATAAGCTGAAATAAAGATTGGCCAGGAGAAACATCAACAACCTCAGATATGCAGATGATAACACTCTAATGGGAGAAAGCAAAGCAAAGAGGAACTAAAGAGCCTCTTGATGAAGGTGAAAGAGGAGAGTGATAAAGTTGGCTTAAAACTCAGTCTTCCAAAAACTAAGATCACGTCATCCAGTCCCATCACTTCATGGCGAATAGATGGGGAGAACTGTAAACAGTTGCAGTCTTTATTTTCTTTGGCTCCAAAATCACTGCAGTCATTGACTACAGTCACAAAATTAGAAGATGGTTGCTCCTTAAAGAAAAGCTGAGACCAACCTAGACAGTGTATTCAAAAGCAGATATATCACTTTGCTGACAATGATCCATATAGTCAAAGCCATGTTTTTTCCAGTAGTCATGTACAGATGTGAGAGTTGGGCCATTAAGGAGGCTAAGCAGTGAAGAATTAATGTTTTTGCACAGTGGTATTGGAGAAGACTCTTGGGAATCTCTTGGGCTGCAAGGAGATCAACCTATCAACCCTAAAGGAAGTCAACCCTGAATATTCATCGTAAAGTCTAATGCTTAAGCTGAAGCTCTAATACTTTGACCACCTGGTGTGAAGAGCTGACTCACTGGAAAAGAACCTGATGCTGGGAAAGATTGAGGGCAGAAGGAGAAGGGGATGACAGAGAATGAGATGGTTGGATGGCATCACCAACTCAGTGGATATGAGTCTGATCAAACACCAGAAGATAGTGAAGGACAGGGAGGCTAGGCATGCTGCAGTCCATGGGGTCACAAAGAATCAGACAGGACTGAGAGGCTGAACAATGAGAATGTGAGCTCATGAGCCCTGAAGAAATTCTGGAAGAAAAGAGTACATACCGTTTTGGGATCCTCAGAGGACAGCCATTTCCTAAGGTAAAGGAAGTTTATGATGTGAAAACACAGGTAACTGGACCCAGATAGCTGAGGTGCATATCAAATGAGAGATTTCAGTGAATCAAGCCTCTTGCATCTTCCCATACATAGGACAGTGGTAAATTCCTTAATGCATCTGGTTTCTTTAAGTAACAGTAATCTTTTGATGATCCCAACTACCTGCCCTTTGTTGCAAAGCTCCTATAGAGCCTAGCTCCTCCCTTGCTTCCTCAGAGCAGTATCTCAGGGCTCTCTGAAACAATGTCTCCTGGGCTACAGTCCTCATTTAGGCCCAAGTAAAACCTTACTAGCAACACTTATTTGCAAATTTTTTTTGGCAATAATAATGACATTTTAGAGAAATAAGCTAAAATACTCAAAAAGTCTATGTGTTTTTGCCTTGTGGATTATTTCATCATATATTTTCTGGTTTATTTTCTTTTTGATTCATTTCTACCTAGTCAATTTGTAGAAATCTTCAAAGTTTGCTGTGAAGTAAAATGGTCCAACAACTCTTTCTCATCTCTGTATATTTCTGTGGTATCCAAAATATTACAAGTTCTGAGATGATAAAGGACTAAGGAAATGAAGCCTATTTTCCTCTTGAGAGATGTTATTACTGGGCAAATTACAAAGTTCTTCCTGAAGGTTAGCAATTATTAATATAGGTAATGATCAAAACCTAATATTGCTTCATATATGCTAGGCATTGTGTGAAGAATTTTATAAATTATGTCATTTAAGAATTGTTTTGAAAACATTATATGTGGTTGGAAGATAGAGAAACTGAAAAATGGAGAAGTTCAGCATTGTACTCTAGGACATGTAATTACTGAGGAGCAACCCTGAAAATACATTTCAAAACTCTCTGATCTCAAGTCTTGATCTTGATCCTGAGCCCACATTATCTCCCATGTAAGAACTCACCAAATATTTAGCAGGAGACTTCTTTAACATCCATCTTTCAACAAAGGCTTTCAGAAGACTATTTCTTACTCTAATTTGTGGAAACATTAAAAAATAAATTTAAAAAATCCTTAGGAATTTCAAAGATGTCAACTTCTTTCCACTGAGAATTGTCCATCTCCTCTCTCAGGAAACTTTCTAATTATACAGGCATTTTATTTATTTATTTAGTCAGTTAAATAACATATAATCAACCCTGCCCATATATCATCTGCCCTAAATTTCTTATTTAGAAAACTATCCTACATTGAGCATTTATTTTTTGTAATCATAATTCATACTTAATTTGAAAGTAACTCAAAGATAAATATATAATTCCTAACTCATAGATAGAAAAGCTGAGAATTAGAGCATTTATTTCACTTGTCCAGGATGAGGTAATCAGTATGTAATAGAATTAAAAGCCTGCTTCTGCTGTTTCAGTTACAAGCTGAATTTAAGAGCTTTCCAAAATCAGAAGCTTCTGGAAAAGGTTGGACATGTTTCACCATAAACTGAATAATTATCTTGGATTTCATATTATATTATAAATGAGGTTTTTGAGAAGTCAAGTGTATAGAGGCCAGCATTAGGTCCACAAATAAATAAACAATTAATAAAATATTAGTCATTGAGAATTAGGGGTTTATTAGAAAGTATATAATTCACTCTTTTCATTGTGCTTACAAAGAATCTGAAACCGATGGTAGGAAAGGGGCATTTCTAAAAGTGCATATTTGGATACTGTCAGATTCAAGACAAGAATTCAGATTTTCTAAATGCAAACTTGTTTTATCTTTTCCCTGTGGGATTAGACACTATTCTCACTTGAAATAAGGTAATTTCAACAAAAGACATTGTTTTCTTTGTGTAATTGTTCATGTAAATATTTCAATGAGCTTCATTGTTTCCCAAGTGAGAACTGCCTAAGGAAATAAGAATGTTGAGAGCTCATAACCAAATACATCCTTTGACTCAGTTCTATAGGATTTTCTCATGTAAATAGAAAATACACAAAGTAAAGACTTATTATACAGGGTTTCTTTAAGCTTCCATTTTCCATACCGGTTTAGCCTGTGTCTCCACTTTATTCTTAACCCACAAAAGTAAATTAAGTTGTAATAGTAAGGCTAGAGAACTTCCTGCATCTGTCAAATCTCCTTGGTAGCACAAAAATGTGGTGCTTTTTGCTCATTACTTTGGAAAGATAGATTCGTTTCAAATATGTCTGTTCAGTTCTCTAAACCATCAGGGAACAGATATGGAAATGCTTGCCCTCTGTAGAATACACATAGTTCACTAGATATGTAGAACTGGCCACTAGGAGAGCACTGAGTAACTATTCTCTCACTTTGCAGAAATTAATAAACAGAAACCCAGTGAAATAGAGTTGGGAGACCAGAAGACATAGCAGCATAGCAGAGCCCAACAGGAAGAAGAAAGACTCTTTTTCTTCCTGGAAACATCTCAGCCAACGAAAAGTCATGTGTTCTTTATTTACTAGTGCCCCCTCAACTTTCTTTTCCCTTCTACAAAAACATTTACCTTTCCTTGCCTGTGGGGGTAATTGCACATGGTTCATCATGGTTACAGGCTCTAAATTGCAATTCTTGCTGATCCTGAATTAATTCATGCTTGCTGGAGAAATATTTGGCATCCTATATGTTTCAGGTCAACAACTATCAATCAGCTTTCTGACCAGTGAAGGATGTGGCAATATGCCACCTAGGACTGAGGGTTGGAATCCATCTCAGGTAATCTCCAGAAAGATTTGAGCATTTCTCTTTACTTGAGTATAGTTACCTTAGTAAATAGCCACAGATCTCTCAGAGAAAGGTTAGGTTGAAGATTTGCACCACCTATATGTGCTGACAGCTGTAACTCAAAAATATCTGATATCTTCTTTAGTCAAATAATCTCTGGATTTGGAAATTATCTAATTCTGACAATTGGATGAAGAAATATGCTTTTTCTTTTATGACTTGAAACTTGGTCTTTCAATTCAGACCTCTATTGAGCATAGTCAATCTGTATTTTATCATCATCACCATCCATTATCAATACCACCATATATTAATTGCTTGGGTTTCCATGACAAAATACTGCAGACTGCATAGCTTAAATACAAGTCATTCATTTTTTTCACAGTTCTGGAGACTGGATGTCCAAGATTAAAGTAACAGCAGGATGGGTTTCTGGTGAGGCCTCTCTTCCTGCTTACAGATGGCCTCCTTCTCACTCCATTCTCTCAGGGCCTTTCCTCTGAGCAAACATGTGAATTCTGGTTTACATTCCATTTCTCACTAGGACACCAGTTCTATTGGATGAGGCTTCACCCTATGATCTCACGGAGTACTGCCTGTTTCAATTGCCACTGCTCAAGGCTTCCCAGCCTATATGGGCATATGAGTGAGGAAACTGATTACATGGCTTCAGCCTCAGCCGGTTTCTGACTGCAAGCTAATGAGAGATGTTGAACTTAAAGTACCCAACTGAACTAATCAAATTCTTGATTATAATTACCTGAAACAGTAAAGTGAGAGTTTTTTAAACTGCTAAATTTGGGAGTGATTTTTTTTTTTTTTTTTTTTTTGTGGCAATGGTATCTGAAACACTGCAGTAATTTTAACACTATACTATTGGTTCATGGATAAATATGTTAATTGAACAAAATAAAGACTTAAGAAATAAAATAGTAGATAAATAGATTTTATATATTAACATTATAATAGTGATATAGAAGGGTAGTCAGTAACAGAATATCATTCCCAAATCAGATCAAACTGTTTGTCACTTGAAAATAAAATCAATACCCATAAAACTTGGTAAATAGGAGAGCTGCCTTAAACCACAAGGCCAGCAATCTACAGAAATGATGGATTTAGTGTTGGCAAAAACAACCTAAAAAGATTCTGCTGAGTCATGAACAGTTTGAATGGAAGAAGGGAAGAAATCTCAGTTAGTCATTGAGGTAGAGAGCCAGATTCTTCAACACCCCCCACTGCATGCAGGCTTGTTGACTTCTTTTAGATGTTACCTTGTTCACACAGTTTGGTCATACAGTTTGACTGTGAAATGATTGAAAGGGAACCTAGGACAGAAATCTGATAATCTGTTACTTATTTTTCATTTCTAACTTTTTTAATCTAGAGAAAGAACCAACCAGTTAGGCAAGCTGCTGTTATAAGCTGAAATATTTGAAAGATGTGCATGGGCTGAAAATGAGTAGAACATGGGGTGTCTGGTTAAAGGATACTATGCTGTAACTTTGATAAAGTGACAAGGAAAAGGCTTCCTGCTGAGAAGAGTTTCCTGTAAAGAGATGCTTAAAATTGCATATATGTATAATCAAATATCTGCACTCACAATAAGGAAGACACATGTGCATTTGTAATGAAAAATAAATAATCACAGTTCATAGTTGTTGTCTGAACATTCAAGAGATAACTTCCAATAGAAAGATTTTAACCTTTGGATCTGTTGACCACTTACAACACTTAGGTATTTATAGCTGGTTTTACACTATTTTCATTGCTATTTTTTGGGTCTGTCAGAACAGTAGACCTATTTAATAATAATTATTATAACTTTTGAAATTCCCTTTGTAAAAAGGAGATTAGTTAAATATAAGTATTAGTTAAATATAAGTATGCTCTTGGTATTTTATACACAAAAGAATAGAAGCAGATCTCTAACAGATATTTATGTACCAATGTTAATAGCAGCATTACTCACAACAGCCAACAGGTGAAAATCTCCCAAATTTCTTTCACATGTTTGGAAAGATCGTTGTTACTATCTCTCCAAACATTTTCTCAGGTCGTTTCTCTCTTTCTCTTCTTCTGAGACTCTTATAATGCAAATGTTGGTGCACTTAATGTTGTCCCAGATGTTTCTTAGACTGTCTTCAACTCCTTTTCAGTCTTTTTTCTTTATTTCATGGCACTGATTTCCACTATTCTGTCTTCCAGGTCATTTATCTATTCTTCTGCCCCAATTATTCTGCTATTGATCCCTTCTAAGATATTTGTCATTTCCGTTATTGTATCACTTGTCTCTGTTTGTTCTTTAGTTCTTGTATGTCTTTATTAAATATTTCTTGCACTTCTCAATTTTTGCCTCCATTCTTTTTCTGAGATCTTGGATCAGTTTCATTACCATTACTATGATTTACTTTTTCAGTAAGTTGCCTATTTCCACTGCATTTTGTGGCAAAATGGCTGTCTGAGGAGGCCTTACAAATAGCTGTGAAAAGAAGAGAAGTGAAAAGCAAAGGAAAAAAGGAAAGATATACCCATTTGAATGCAGAGTTCCAAAAAATAGCAAGGAGATATAAGAAAGCCTTTCTCAGTGATCAGTGCAAAGAAGTAGAAGAAAACAATAGAATGGGAAAGACTAGAGATCTCTTCAAGAAAATTAGAGATACCAAGGGAACATTTCATGCAAGGATGGGCTCAATAAAGGACAGAAATGGTATGGACCTAATAGAAGCAGACAATATTAAGAAGAGGTGGCAAGAATACACAGAAGAACTGTACAAAAAAATCTTCACGGCCCAGATAATCACAATGGTGTGATCACTCACATTCACCTAGAGCCAGATATCCTGGAATGCGAAGTCAAGTGGGCCTTAGGAAGGATCACTATGAACAAAGCTAGCAGAGGTGATGGAATTCCAGTTGAGCTATTTCAAATCCGGAAAGATGATGCTGTGAAAGTGTTTCACTCAATATATCAGCAAATTTGGAAAACTCAGCAGTGCCCACCAGACTGGAAAACGTCCGTTTTTATTCCAAACCCAAAGAAAGGCAATGCCAAAGAATGCTCAAACTACCACACAATTGCACTCATCTCACACGCTAGTAAAGTAATGCTCAAAATTATCCAAGGCAGGCTTCAATGATACATAAACTGTGAACTTCCACATTTTCAAGATGGTTTTAGAAAAGGCAGAGGAACCAGAGATCAAATATCCAACATCTGCTGGATCATGGAAAAAGCAAGAGAGTTCCAGAAATACATCTATTTCTGCTTTATTGACTATGCAAAAGCTTTTGACTATGTAGATCACAATAAACTGTGGGAAATTCTGAAAGAGATGGGAATACCAGACCATCTGTCCTGCCTCTTGAGAAACCTGTATGCAGGTCAGGAAGCAATAGTTAAAACTGAACATGGAACAACAGACTGGTTCCAAATAGGAAAAGTAGTATGTCAAGGCTGTGTATTGTCACCCTGCTTATTTAACTTATATGCAGAGTACATCATGAGAAACTCTGGGCTGGATGAAGCACACGCTGGAATCAAAATTGCCAGGAGAAATATCAATAACCCCAGATATGCAGATGACACCATCATTATGGCAGAAAGTGAAGACGAACTAAAAAGCCTCTTGATGAAATTGAAAGAAGAGAGTGAAAAAGTTGGCTTAAAGCTCAACATTCAGAAAAGTAAGATCATGGCATCCAGTCCCATCACTTCATGGCAAATAGATGGAGAAACAGTGGAAACAGTGGCTATCTTTATTTTGGGGGGTTCCAAAATCACTGCAGATGTTGACTACAGCCATGAAATTAAAGACACTTACTGTCTAGGTATGATCCACCTAGACAGCATATTAAAAAACACAGACATTGCTTTGTCAACAAAGGTCTGTCTAGTCAAGGCTATGGTTTTTCCAGTGGTCATGTATGGATGTGAGACTTGGACTATAAAGAAAGCTGAGTGCCAAAGAATTGGTGCTTTTGAACTGTGGTGTTGGAGAAGACTCTTGAGAATCCCTTGGACTGCAAGGAGATCCAACCAGTCTATCCTAAAAGAGGTCAGTCCTGGGTGTTCATTGGAAGGACTGATGTTGAAGCTGAAACTGCAATACTTTGGCCACCTGATGCGAAGAGCTGACTCATTTGAAAAGACTCTGATGCTGGGAAAGATTGAGGGCAGGAGGAGAAGGGGACGACAGCTGATGAGATGGTTGGATGGCATCACTGACTCAATGGACATGGATTTGGTTGGACACCGGGAGTTGATGATGGACAGGGAGGCCTGGCATGCTGTGGTTCATGGGATTGGACACAAATGAGTGACTGAACTGAACTGAACTAGTTGTTATTCTGGAGTTTTATCTTGTCTTTTCATCTGGGCCATATGCCCTCATGCTCTCTAACTTTCTGTGAATTTGGTTTCAGTCCCACAGGCTGCAGATTGTAGTTCTTTTTTTTTTTTTTTTTTTCTTTTTACCCAGATTGTAGTTCTTATTTCTGCTGTCTGCCTTATCTTCTGCTGTCTGCTGAGACAGCCTTGAGTCTGTCTCAAGTGGCTTATGTAGGCTTCCTGATGGGAGGGACTGGTTCTTGTATACTGATGGGTGAGCTGGGTCTGATCACTCTAGTGGGCAGGGTTGTGCTGTGGACTTCTATGAGAAGCTTGTCTGATGTTGGGTGGATCTGTATTCCCATCCTGTTGGTTGCTTTCTTGAGGTATCCAGCAAAGGAGCCTATAGGTGGAGAGTGGGTCTAATGGTGGCTTCCAGAAAGGCTCATACCAATGAGTGGTCTCCAGACTTGCCACTGCCATTGTCTTTGTCCCTACCATGAGCCGAAGACATGCCCCACTTCTGCAGTCTCCAATACTAGAAAGTAGGTCTGGCCCTGTCTCTTGGAATGTCATTGATTCTTTTTCTCCCCAAATCCTAATATGTACACAACTGTGTGTATACCCTCCAAGAGTGTAGTTTCTGTTACCTTCGTCACTGTGAAATTTCTGTGATTAAACACTGCTTGCCTTCAAAGCCAGATCCTCAGGGGCTCCTACTCCTGTGCTGGATATCCAGCCTAGTGAGCCTGACAGGGCTTAAGACTTTCACTCCTGTGGCAGAAATTATGTAGTAAAATTGCTTTCCAATATGTGGGTTGCCCACCAGGTGGGTATAGGATTTGATTTATCCATAACTGTGCCTCTCCTACAATATTATTGTGGCTTCTTCTTTGTCTTTGGATGTAGGGTATCTATTTTGGTAGGTTCCAACTTTTTTTTTTTTTTTTTTGGTATATGGCTGTTCAGCTGCTGGTTGTGATTTTAGTGTTTATATGAGAAGGGGTGAACTCACATTCACTGTTCCACAATCTTGAGCTAATCCCTGTTCTGTGCACTAAATTACAACTCATTGATAGACAACTAACGTGCTTATAGGTAAAAGTCTCTATAACCCTTCCAGCTAAATGCAAGGAACAACTAATTTTTTCTGCTTATCTGACTGAAGTAAAATAAGTTGCTAGATTTGTAGTATCTTCAAAAGCCCAGGAACAAAATTTATATGTTCCAATAAGAATAAGACATTGAAAACATAGCTGACATAGGGCCTAAAAATATGTAATAATTCATAGTAATTCCATATAAGCCACAACTATTCTCAAACTTGAAGTGATAGTATTTGTGACCTAGAGAAGAAAAAATGGTGGTTTTGCAATATATATTTCAAAGTGATCCACCAGAAGAGCAAAGAAGATATAAAATGTATGTGTTTTAAAGCATTAGAGAAATATCAAATGCTCAGTGTTTTCTGGAACCAATATTTTGAAAAGCCAGGCACTAAACCCTGAATTTTAGGTGCTCTTTTCACTAACGATATGGGTCAATTCTGAAAACCACACAGGAAAGACTGAAAAGACTTAGTGGAAGTTCCTACAAATGCTTTTCTCTTGGAAAAATAAATGGGATTAAAATCCTACCAAAAAGAAGAGAACCTGGAAACAACCAGGCTTGCATTTGAGATTACAAAAAGCTTTCTATTCTTTATAGCCATAAAACAAAGTCAGATTTAAGAGATGGTTCCAAAAATGTGTTGCTGCTGTTTGTGTCAGAGTATTCAACCTGAGCTTTCCTCCAGGAGTTTTGCAGTATCCATTCTTTCATTTAGGTCTTTAATCCATTTAGAGTTTATTTTTGTACATGGTGTAAGAGATGCTCTTTAAGAGACAATCTTTCTTCATGGTATATTCTCTTGGAGACAGCCTTGCACAATTTACTAAACATGGTCACACTAGTACCATGCTTGGACATTGCTGTGTGGTCAAATTATGAAAGAAATAGCTCCGGTTGACCACTGAGTCTGAGAATAACCACAGCATTGTAAGTCAACTATACTCCAATAAAAATTGATTTCGAAACTGGAAATTATAGTTATGAGGAAACAAAGTGCAACAGCTTCATTGCATTTTCTTATTCTGAGATATGATATACCAACAGATCAGAAAAGGGTATGGTGTACATAAGGTAAGAGTTAGGCATAAGTAATATAATAGCATTATTTTATAAATACCTGTGAAGAAATAGAAATTCCTAGCTAAGTTACAGTGAATGTCTTCGTTGACTTTTAAGTGGTACTTTTGGAGGAACCTTAAAATAATCACATGTCCTTTTTGTGGGCACATTCTCTAAAGCTTCTCAGTTGTGGCTAATAGAACCTCAGGGGTATTTTACCACGTTAACAGACTTTGCCAGCAAATCAGTTGTTTCCTGAAATTACTTGAACAGCAGAGAACTTTCCTTATCATGCATCTTTAATTTTGACCTCCTTCTTGAAGACAAAACACTATGAAAAGAGGGGGGAAAAAAAGAAACATTGATTTCTTATGAATTCAGGTTTTTGAAAACATATGAATTTATTATGATGTCTGAGTATTTAGTATTGTGTAAACTAAATATTTAGGTGGATAGCTAATTGATATTTAAACTTGATTATAGTTATTTGTGGTTTAACTTACATATGCAAATCATGATTTTAACACATTGCTTTCATATACATTAAGTGGTAACTATGAGTCTTATTATAATAATGTCACTTCAAACAAGATGATATTCACAGTACTTCTTAAAGTAGTTGCTTATTATGCCAGTTCTAGAATTAGATAAACATGATAATTATGAAAGCAATTACATTATTTACCTGTACATAGAGATGGCAAAATGCACTTATTTCAGCCACTTTCATTGAATAATATTCATATGGCATTAAAAAAAAGACAATATTATTCACAATTTATAACAAGAAAATTTAAAAAATGGAATAAGAATGTCATTTGCTAAGGAGAAGAAGCCAGGCCACTAAATCCTAGGCTAGGAACTGATCTTTAAGTTATTGTTTTGCAACTAAAGAAGAATGACACATATATTGTCACCAACTGTAAAGCCCATTACAATTATCTACTAAAATAAATAAATATCAATATTGAAGTTGCTTGATTAATAAATGTAATTCAATTCAACTCAGAAATATTCCTATACAGAAGCACACTCACACATCATGTTCAGATAGTGTGAATGAAAAATTGAAACTATCTAAGGCTTCCCAGGTGGCTTAGTCATAAAGAATCTGCCTGCAATGCAGGATGCAGAGCTTTTCTATCCCTGGGTCAGGAAGATGCCCTGGAGGAGGAAATGCCTACCCATGCCAGTATTCCTGCTGGGATAATCCCATGGACAGAGAAGCCTGACAGGCTATAGTCTATGGAGTCTCAAAACTGCAGACACGACTGAGCAACTGAACACACACACAAAGAATTATAAGAGATACAAATTTCGTTGAAGTATCATTGTAGAAATGTCTTGAACTTTTCTTTCAACTCTGGAATGAAATCTAGTGTCAGATCAGAGAATTAGCGTGGACTGACAAAGTCATAATTCTCAACTTCTTAAAAGATGGAAATCCATTTACAATGACTCATTGAGTGGTCATCCAATATCTATCTAATTAACTACTGTGCTCAGTGGAGAGGTTGCTTTAGAACCCTTCAGTTCAGTTCAGTAGCTCAGTCGTGTTTAACTCTTTGTGACCCCATGGACTACAGCACACCAGGCCTCCCTGTCCATCACTAACTCCCGGAGATTACTCAAACTCATGTCCATTGAGTCAGTGATGCCATCCAACCATCTCATCCTTTGTCGTCCCCTTCTCCTCCTGCCCTCAATCTTTCCCAGTACCTTTCCCCTATACCTATCCCCTACACCTTTCCCCTACACCATTCCCTATCCTAAACACCTTTCCCCTACACCTATCTAGTCCAACTCCCCAAGCACTAGAGAAGCATACAATGGAAAGAGAATGGAGTTAGGCCTAACTCAATGAAAGCTGTCCATAAAAATAATTTTTCAATCAAGGAGTTCCTGGAACTATACTGGTAAAATGTGTTTCCAGAATAGAACTCCAAGGACAGAGTGGTTTAAAACATTGGAGAGATAGTAACACAGATTCTCAAACTTGAAGGGTAAATCAGAGCTGATTTACATATTATATGATCTTTCTGTTCCATCTTTTCAGTATGCTAAGAAAGCTAAAATTTAATTTTATGTCATTGTGACCATTTGATATCACTTCAAATTGTTCATAACAGCTTAAATACTGTACAATTAATTTTCATAATCGCTGATAATTTTTTTCCCATGAGAACAAGAAATTTAATATAATTTTAAATATTAGTTTCTTCTTCCTAATTTATATTCCACTAGTAAGGCATATCGGAGAAGGCAATGGCACCCCACTCCTGTACTCTTGCCTGGAAAATCGTATGGACGGAGGAGCCTGGTAGGCTCCAGTCCATGAGGTCGCTAAGAGTTGGACATGACTGAGCGACTTCACCTTCACTTTTCACTTTCATGCACTGGAGAAAGAAATGGCAACCCACTCCAGTGTTCTTGTCTGGAGAATCCCAGGGACGGAGGAGCCTGGTGGGGGCCCGTCTATGGGGTCGCACAGAGTCAGACTCGACTGAAGTGACTTAGCAGCAGCAGCAGCAGCAGTAAGGCATATAGCTTTCTGAGAACCAACTGCTTCTATATGTAGGCACACTATATGAAAGTGAAGTCACTCAGTCATGTCCAACTCTTTGCGACCCCATGGACTGTAGCCCGCCAGGCTCGTCTGTCCATGGGTTTCTCCAGGCAAGAATACTGGAGTGGGTTGCCATTTCCTTCTCCAGGGGGTCTTCCCAATCCAGGGATCGAACCCAGGTCTCCCACAGTGCAGGCAGACGCTTTATCCTCTGAGCCACCAGGGAAGCCCTTCTAAATACTATGGAATGTTTTCCAATTACTAGAAAACAAGAGAGATTCCAATGACATACTCTCTTTTCTCTGAGATTATTTGAAATGATTGAGGAAGAAAAAAATTTGAATTTAGAAGAATGATGATCTGAATACAAGCTCTGTCTCTGATAATATGTAGATTATTTAGCTCTTTTGAACTTTATTCCACCTCATCAATGAAATGGAATGATCATAATTATACCTACCTTGGAGAATTGCTGTTAGTGTCAGTAAGAAGTACAGGAAGGGCTTTATAGTAATAAAATATGGAAAAGTAAAGATATGATGTGAAGAATGTGAAGAACTGGCTCACTGGAAAAGACTCTGATGCTGGGCAAGATTGAAGGCAGGAGGAGAAGGGGATAACAGAGGATGAGATGGTTGGATGGCATCACTGATTTGATGGACATGAGTTTGAATACGCTCCAGGAGCTGGTGATGGACAGGGGTGCCTGCCAGGCTGCAGTTCATGGGGTCACAAAAAATCAGACATGACTGAACAGCTGGACAATAACAACAAATAAATTCATTACACATTCCTAATTAGGCAATGTTAAAAATGGTACATCAGAGTTTCCTTTTGACTGATTACTAATATCTTATTAGTTCTCCCATTAATCAGTAAATTAAACAAAATCTTTTTCTTATATTTAATTTATATTTTGTGAAGCTCCTGATTTAAATTTATTTTTTTCCCCTGGATAATACAATCCTGCTGTTTTTAGAGAGAAAAACTAAGACTCAAAAAAGTATAGATATTCTTACCCTGTGTGGCTTATTTATTTATGTATTTTCAACTGCCCTGGGTTTTTCTTGCTGCACTCAGGCTTTCTGTAGCCATGGCAAGCAGGGGCTACTCTTCTTTGTGGTGTGACGGGGTCTCCTTTTTTTGGCTTCTCCTGTTGTGGAGCACGGACTTAAGTGCTTGTGGCTTCAGTGGTTGAGAAACTGGGCTCAGTGGTTGTGGTCTGCAGGCTTAGTTGCTTCAGGACATGTGGAATCCTCCCCGACCTGGGATTGAACCTGTGTCCCCTACTTTGTTAGTCAAACTCTTAACCATTAAATGTCCGGGGAAGTCCCCCTGTGTATTATTTAACTAAAAATTTTCTGTTTTATTTTGCCTGGTATTTATCTGTATATAACCTGTTTGTAGGAATCCCCTTTACAACCTGTTTAGAAGTGAAATAAAATGGTCCAATAGCTCTTTCTCATCTGTGCCCATTTTCACATTGTCAAAACTGTTATAAGTTCTGAGATGACAAAATACTAAAGAAATTAAGCCCAAGAAGATAAGGACTTTGAAAAGAGAGAAGCTTACATTTGAGACGACAAAGAGCTTTTTAGTCTTTTATTTCCATAATACAAAACAGAGACATATCTAGCAGACAATTCCAAAACAATATCGCTGCAATTTATATCAAAGAGTGTTTTTCCTAGGTTTTTCTCTAGGAGTATTATAGTGGCTGGTCTTAATTTAGGTCTTTAATCTACTTTAGGTGTGTTTTATATATGATGTAAGGGAATGCAGCTGAAGAGGGAATCTTTTTTCCACTGTATATTCCTGTCTCCTGGAGACAGCCTTGAACAGTTTAGTAAATACAGTCACCCAGTACCATGCTCTGGCATTGCTGTGTGGTCAAATCATGAAAGAAATAATTCCAGTTGACCACTGAGTTTGACCAAGCAACAAGCAACATTTGTGAAAAGAAACATGGCATGTTGTAGTCAGAGAAGTCGACTCAGCATGTAAAGAATCCTCCTGCAATTCAGGAGACATGATAGAGTCAAGTTTGATCCCTGGGTCAAGAAGATTCCCTGAAGAAGGAAATGGCAACCCACTCCAGCATTCTTGCCTGGAAAAGTACATGGGCAGAGGAGTCTGGCACGCTACCATCCATAGGGTCGCAGAATCAGACACGACTGAGCACATGGCACTTCGGTCTGCTTAGACAGTCAGAGAAGCCCTGATTAATAAAGGGCGATGTAATAATGTAAGATGACCTGATGTCCTCTAGGTGCAGCGAAGAGCATTGCAAATATCCCCAACTATCCAGAAAGTTCACATTAACCACTTCACTTTTATGAATAAGAAAAAAGAAGGAGATTTTTACTTAAAAAACAAAAAAACAAAAACAAAAAAACTCTGTTACCGTACTATTGTGCTTTTGTAAAAGTGAAGTGACATAACTGAAAATTTAAAAAAGCTGGTAATGCTGAAATATAGTGCTACAAGTGAGACAAGACTACAACACATTTGATACCATCTTTTCAAGGGACAGATTGAATCATTAAGACTGCAGATAATTTTCTTATCTATAGACCTACACATGCCACAGACAACTAAGGCTATTTAAGAACATAAAAGGCCATCATAAAAAAGTCTGCAAGCAATAAATGCTGGAGAATGTGTAGAGAAAAGGGAACCCTCTTACACACTTTTGTTGGGAATGCAAATTGATACAGCCACTATGGAGAAGAGTATGAAGATTCCTTTAAAAACTAGGAACAAAACTACCAAATGACACAACAATCCCACTACCGGGCATATACCCTAAGAAAACCATAACTGCAAAAGACACATGTACTCCAGTGTTCACTGAAGCACTATGTACATAGTGCTAGCACATAGAAGCAACCTAGATGTCCATTGATAGATGAATGGATAAGGAAGTTGTTGTACATACACACAGTGGAACTTTACTTAGCTTTAAAAAGAAATGCATTTGAGTCAGTTTCAACGAGGTGGATAAACATAGAGCCTATTGCACAAAGTTAAGTTAGTCAGAAAAAGAAACTCAAATATACTATAATAACAGATATATATGGAATCTAGAAAGATAACATTGATGATCCTATTTGCAAGGCAGCAAAGGAGACACAGACATAAACAACAGACTTGTGGATACAGTGGGGGAAGGGGAGGGTGGGACGATTTGAGAGAGTAGCATGGAAAGGTGCACATTACCATATGTAAAATGGATAGACAGTGGGAGTTTGCTATATGACCCAGGGAACCCAAAGCCAGTGCTCTGTGCCAACCTAGAGGGGTGGGATGGGGACTGAGGTGGGAGGGGGGTTCAGGAGGGAGGATTTCGTGTCGTTGTATGGCAAAAACCATCACAATATTATAGATTAATTATTCTTTAATTAAAAATAAAATTCTGAAAAGATAGAGCAAATGAATAACTCTAAAATTTCTGGCTTATTTTTAGTGGCAAGGAAACAATTGGATTTTGAATTTTTCCTTCCTCATTTTGTTGGTGACTTGCTTTTGACTTCTGATTAAAAAAAAAAAAAAATCAGCTGCAATTCCTTCACTCAACTGCCCCATCCCAATGGATCTATTGAAAAAATTTCTATCCCTTATTTGCTTTACCACAGGCTATGGAAAAATAGAAGATTTGAGTCAATGTCCTATGAAAAAACTGATTTCTCCCAAGTAACATGTATGCAGAGTTTAGTAAAGTAAATGCAAGACGCTGGAGTAAAACATACTCTAAAATCATGAAACTAGGAGATTTTAGTTCTTTCCTTTGCCTAATCTGAAGCTATGAACATGAACATTGAAGACTCTAGAAAGTATATTAAAACTTATCAAAATGCCTAAAATGTGCCAACGTTAAATAATCAGCAAGTAGTTTCTGGGCTTTTTTTTTTTTTTTTCTTTCCTGTCAATGATGCTCAAAACTTTTACTCTCACAATTTAAAACAGGTACAATTCTACATATGTATATAAATCGTCACTTTCTTGGCATTGTGACAAGCCTAAATTACTCCCCTCTTCAACAAACTCCTTATGACAGTTTTCACCTCTATGTTTCTCACTGTATAAATGATAGGATTAAACATAGGAGTGAGGATTGCAAAGAACACAGTCACCCACTTGTCTGCAGGGCAAACAGCCACAGGACGCATGTAAGTGCATGTACAAGGGACAAAAGACATTACCACTACTGTGAAGTGGGCACCACACTTAGAGAGGGCTTTGTGTCGTCCTTCAGAGCCATGGGATTTCAGGGAGCTCAGGATGACTATGTAGTAGATGAGCAGCATGGAAAAAATAAGCAAGAACATCCCCCTTGTGTTAGCTGCCACCACCATACCAAGCCTGTAGGTATCATTGCAGGCAAGCTCCAACAGTGAGAAGAAATCACACATGAAGTGATCAATGACACTGGGACCAGAGAAGATCAAGTCCATGGGAAAAAGAATCTGCACAGTGGCATGCAGGATCCCCCCAGTCCAGACCACCACCAGGAGCTGGCAGAGCCCCTGTCGCATGATGGTCATGTAGTGCAGAGGCTTGCAGATGGCCACACAGTGATCATAGGCCATGACCCACGGGGATGGTGACCTCTGATCCCACCAGGAAATGTTGCATAAAGAGCTGAGTCAGGCGGGCAGCACAGGAGATGGTTGTCCTCTGGTACAGCAAATCAGCTATCGATGTGGGAGTGGTGACAGAGGTCAAGGAGTCATCTAGGAAGGACACGTGAGTGAGTAAGACGCACATAGGGGCAGAAAATGTGGGGCTGAGGGAGATGGTGATGACCATGAGCAGGTTGGCCAGCACTGTGAATAGCAAAATGATCTCTGATGCTCCAAAGAATTGTTTGAGGTAAGACCTGTTTGCGGCAGCTGTATAGCACAGGAGTTCACTGGTGCTCTGTGATGACCTAGAGCAGTGGGATGAGGCAGGGGGTGAGAGGGAGGCTCAAGGGTGAGGGGATATATCTATACGTATAGCTGATTCACTTTGTTGTGCTGCAGAAACCAGCACATGGTAAGGCAATTATACACAAAAACAACAACCAAAGAAGAAGCCACTGAATTATACAGCTTTTTTTTTTTTTTTTCTGTTTTTGGCCATGGCACATGACCTGTGGGATCTTAGATCCCAGAACCCTTGCAGTGGAAGTGAATAATCTTAAGACCTGGACCTCAAGTGAATTCCCTGAATTAGATGGCTTTTTTAATCATAGAGCAAATCAGTTAGCATTTTAAGGTTGTGTTTTTTTTCTAAGTTTTTCTCTAGGAGTATTATAGTGACCAATCCTACATATAGGTCTTTAATCTACTTTAAGTTTATTTTGTATATAGGGTAAGGGAATGTGTTGAAGAGGCACTCTTTTTTTACATTGGATATTCATCCATCTTGGAGACAGTCTTGTATATCTTAGTAAACACAGTCACCCCAGTACAAAGCTCTATCATTTTTGTGCACTCAAATTATGGAAGAAACAGCTCCAGTTGAACACTGAGTTTGACACAGCAACATTTGTGAGAAAAAACATGAGTTGGTGTGCTGTAGTAAGAGAAGCTCTGATTTATAAAGAACGATGTGAAAATGTAAGATGGCCTGATGTCTTCTAGATGCAGAGAGGAGCATTGCAGGCATCCCCACCTTTCCTGAAAGTTCACCTTAGCCACTTTGCTTCTGTGAAGATCAACACTAATTCTCTTTTTCAATAACAGCAAGGAAAACTTAAAGAGATTTTGCTTTAAAAAATTCTGTTACCATGCTAATGCCGTTCTTTTGTAAAAGCAAAGTGGCATAATTTGAACTTTCAAAAAGGAAAAGTTGCGATGCTGAAATATACTGCTATTATTACATATTAGACAAGGCTGCAACCTATTGATACCATCTACTTGAAGGACAGTGACTCATTAAGATTGCAGATAATTTTCTTATCTATACACCTAAACGTAGCACAGACACCTAAGGATATTCAAGAATAGAGAGCAAATGAAGACTAATCTCAAAACTTCTGGCTTATTTTTTTGTTTCTGCCAATAAAACAGATGGTGAATTATTCTTTCATCCTTTTGTGATGGGGCTCTCTTTTTTCCTTTTGGTAAAATCATAGTAAAAAAGAAAATTTCAATTGTGAGTCATTCGCTAATTGTCACTTCTCCGTGTATCTACCTAGGAATTTCTATCCCTTATTTGCCTTACTACAGCCTAGGCAAAAATAGAAATTCTGAGATCAATGTCCTGTGGAAAAGCCAATTTTGTCCAAGTAATAAATATGAATTTAGTACAGTAGGTGTCAGGCTCTTGAGAAAAACATTCTACAGTTCTCAAACCAGGGATTTATTGTTGCTCATTTCATTTCCTAACGTGAATCTTTGGACAAGAACATTGAAACATCCTAGAAAGTATATTGGGGTTCCCCAGTGACTCAGTTGTAAACAATCTGCCTGTAAGGCGGGAGACTTAAGAGACCTGGGTTCTATCACTGGATCAAGAAGATCCTCTGGAGGAAGGCATGGCAACCCACTCCAGTATTCTTGCCTGGAGAGTCCCACGGACAGAGAAGTCTAGTGGACTATAGTCTCCAGAGGATCCCAAAGAGTCAAACATGAGTGAAGCAACTGAGAACTCAGAAAGTATATTAAAACTTATAAAAATGCCTAAAATATATCCAGACAATATTAAATAATCAAGAAATATTAGTTTCTGGCCCTTTCTTTCTGTCAATGATCTACAATTTTATTTTTACTTTCTATCACAATTCATAACAGGTATAATCTTACCTATGTATATAAATCATTCTCTTCTTGTCATTGTGAACAGCTTAAGTCGTTATCATTTTTAACAAACTCCTCATGGCATTTTTCACCTCTGTGTTTCTCACTGTGTAAATGATAGGATTTAACATGAAGTGAAGACTGCAAAAAATATAGTCAGCCACTTGTCCTCTGGGTAAGTGGTCACAGGACACATGTAGGTGAATATACAAGGGACAAAATAGAGCACCACTACTGTAAAGTGGGAGCTACATGTAGAGAGGGTTTTGTGCCTTCCTTCAGAGCCATAAAGGAAGCTCCAAGGATTTCAGGGAGCTCAGGATGACTATGTAGGAGATGAGGAGCATGAAAAAATGAGCAAGCACATGACCCTGATGTTAGGTGCTGCCACCATTCCAAGCCTGTAGGTACTGCGGCAAGCAAGATGCAGCAGTGAGAAGAAACCACACATGAAATGGTCAATGGTGTTGAGACCACAGAAGGTCAAGTCTACTGTGAAAAGAATCTGCACAGTGGCATGTAAGATCCCCCCGATTCAGACCACCACCACCAGGAGTAGGCAGAGTCCCCATCACATGATGGTCCTGTGGTGCAGAGGTTTGCAGATGGCCACATAGCAGTCACAGGCCATGACGATGAGGATGATAACCTCTGATCCTCCCAGGAATTGTTCCAAAAAGAGTTGAGTCAGGCAGCCACCCCAGGAGATGGTTCTCCTCTGGTAGAGTGGGTCAGTGATCAATTTAGGGGTGGTGACGGATGTGTAGGAGGCATCTATGAAGGCCAAGTGAGTGAGAAAGAAGTACATGGGAGTAGAAAGTGTGGGACTGAGGGAGATGATGATGACCATGAGTAGACTGGCCAACACAGTAAATAGGAAAATGAACAAAAAGACAACAAAAAGTATTTTCTTTAAGTGTGGATTCTGTGTGAGTCCCAAGAGAGCAAATTTAGTCACGTTGCTTAGAGATGTCAAGAGATCCATTTAGCAGCATAGCTACCTACAAAGGAACAAAGAATGATACCTATTAATCATGAAAGTGTTAAAGTCTGAATTCTTTAGAACCTAAACACAGCAGTCCTTGGAACTGTGGAATGTGTCCTTGCCACTGAGCCTGGCACGTGCTTCAGTTCTTGCTTACTTCCTCTGTGATGTGTTTCCCCTCTTCTAACATCTAGAGCTTGTCACCTATAAAATATCTCTTGGGCAACATTTGATGTGTCATTAAGTGAAAAAACACTAGGATTTTCCCCTGCTTTCCAACTCCATATGACTCTGCTAAGTCATCTCAGTGTCTCATGTTTCCAAGCCTTTCTCTCTGTGTGTGAGGTTACAGATTTTAATTCTCAGATGCACCTTGTAAGCTGGGATGTGCCACACACAAGCAAGAGTTATTCCCTTTTCCATGATAATTTATATTTGAACACTCTGCTCTAACTTTGGAAATAAAGACACGGTCAAAAGATATTCATCATAAACAGTGGGTTTAGGGAAATACATATAAATCACTGCTCACACACTGTAACTAGCACCAACCAGAATACAAGCTATTCAGCTGTGTTTCCTCACTCACTATAGTGCTTGGCATGATCTGTAGTGTGTGAAACCTATTAGGTGATAAGTAGATGCTTGATGAATTGTTGTACACCATGGGTAAGTATATGCCTGATTCCCCAGAATAGGTAAGTATATGCCTATTTCCTCCATAAACCTAGGAGGAATTCAAGTCTTCTTTTTTCTCCTATTCTGCTTATCATTACTCTCTACTTTAAGAGAAACAAAAATAAACATTTGAAAAGAAGCTGCCCTCCAGCTCAATAGTTTTGGCACATCTTATGGGGTAAATATTAAAATATTTAATTGCCTCTAGGAATAAGTATGCTATGGGGCCTTTTTACTTTCAAGATAGTTATAGTGTTTGTTAGTCAATTTTTTTTAATTCTTTAAAATTCTGTTTCATATTGAATTTAATGTAATCGTGCTCAGTAAATGTAAAGCTTCTATAACCTTGGGTAAAAAAAGAAATAAAAACTCTCGCAAAGTTTTTCAGTATATAAGGATTTTTCAAGTAGTGGAAAGTATATCTTCAAAGTTCTTAAAGTAAAAATTTAATGTGAAGAGCAGAAAAGTCTGAAAGATGCAGAGATAGACAATGTACTATATATTCATGCATATCAATATATACTCAGACTAACACAAGCACAGATAAAATCTTCTACTCAAGTATCTATTACAAGTTCCCACACTCAAGAAATATTTGTTGGACGCTTATTGTCTATGAATGTGCCTCTGTTAACACAAAGTCATGAACAGTGTTCCTGCTCAGTGCCCTTAAAACTTAAATTTCATTCCCAAACAGCAGCAAGGTGTCCACCCACAATAGAAGCGGTCTTTCCACCTCTTCCTATTTCTACTACATACATTCTCATGTCTTCTTCTCCCACATTATCAAAAGACATCTGCGCAAATTAACTCAAGAAACCCATAGCTTTAATGAGGGCTCGAACTGCCCCCAAAAAGGAGGGACTGTCCCCCTTTGAATGTATTTATTGAAGGCCTTTCTTACGCACAGACATTGTTATAGATCCTGAAGCCTTAGAGCTAACTAATTATGTGACTCAGCTCTCACCTTTTCAACAGGCATTAACAGAACTCCGGGAGACGACTCCTGACCCAGCCTCTGAATCCAACAAGCCAGGAACCGAGGTCCTCACAAAAACATTGGGATCTGGGGGCTCATCCCTCGAGCCCCTCCGGGAAGGCCCTTACCAGGTTATTCTTTCTTCTCCCACAGCTGTCAAAGTGCCAGGAATTGATTCTTGGGTACATCACACTCGAGTCAAGAGGTGGCACCCTGACCAGAACTAAGTGATGTCATTTTATGTTTTTACTTTCTTTGCTCTGAATTTGTATGTTTCAGATGGACCTGATAATCTATGTGAGCCTACTTCTGCTGACTCCAGAAATCCTGAGTCTGCCCTTTGATCCTCAAGACAGTGCCTTCCTGTCCTGGGCTCGCTCCTATGCTGCATTCCACAATCGGTCTAACTGTTGGGTCTGCGGAGCACTCCCCTCTTCATCAGTGGAAGGCTTCCCATGGTGGACATCTCCACTTCAAGGAAAAGACTTTCTCCAAGTCTGCGAATACCTTCGACAACAATCACATGTGATGCCTCTTCTTCGTCTGATGACATCTAACAACCCTAGAATGGACTGGTGTAATACTCTGTACCTTAACTATGGACATAATGTGACTTTTAATTTTGATTATACACTGTCTCAGTTTAATCACTATTTTGCTGCACAAGGAGGAACTTGTGCCATCATTCATACTCAATGCTGTACATATATACCTGATATGAGCACTAATGTTACTCATTTTACTAAACACATGAACAAGATGATTGGGGCCATGGATACTCCTGAAGCCTCAATCGCCTCACTTTGGGAGACATTAACTAGTTCCCCATGGTGGAAAACTATCTTAATTACAATAATTCTGATTGTTTTGTTTTTGCTCTTTGCTCCCTGCATCTGTAACTGTGTAACTGGATTTGTTTCTAGTCGCATGAAAGCTTTTAAGTTACAAATGGTTGCTCAAACTCCTGCTATCACTGCAGCTTCTTCCGATTACTATTTGGGGCCCCTGGATCAGACATCCTCACTATGAGGATTAGGAGAATATGTTGCCTCACCAATTTAGGGACAACGCCCCTTGTCAGCTCGGAAGCAGCTATGGAATGAAAACGATGCCCCTTTTCCCTAGGCAACATAATTCTCCTAAAAGAAAAGGGGGGAATGAGAGAGTAACAGGCAGGAAGGGTCTCCAAATGGAGGAATGAGACTGTAAGTGCCAGACATTTTTATCTCTCTTAACCGGCAGAAAAGAACAAACCAGCGATCTGTTTTTCCTTCTCTATACAAAATTAAAAGGAGGTTTCTCCTAACATTCTGTGTGGCCATGACACCTGGTCTCACCTAAAGCTAACTACTCCCAAACCTTGAGTTAACCAATACATTTCTTTTTCGTATGGAAATGTTGTCTTAAGCTATGTTAATGAACCCCAGACTCCATCTTCAAGTTGGTTCCGCCAAAGGGCCTAACTTACTTGTTCAGGTATTGTTCCCCTAATCTATGTAAACGAAACTATTTGTTGGTACAAGATGCAAATCAATAGTTTTATGGCCTGGGATGAATTATCTGGTGCCATTCTAGATTTTATGACATTCCTTTCTTTTCATTAACAGACTGTGAGTGACTATATACCATACAGCTAAAGACTAGGAGGGGGGTACTCTTTTGCCCCCTTCTGATGCCTATGTCAGAAGCTTTCTCTATCTCCTTTATACTTTAATAAAACTTTATTACACAAAAGCTCTGAGCGATCCAGCCTCGTCTCTGGCCCCGGATTGAATTCGTCTCCTCCGGAGGCCAAGAATCCCGCGTCTTATCGTTCAGCAACAACCTTTCAAGACCATAAACTAATTATTTAATCCCTACTTTTCCTCATCTATGTAATGGGTATAATAATGCCTATTGAACATGGCTCTCTGGTGGCATAAATGTAAGAAAATAAAATGAGCCATTTGCTAGAGTATTTTAAACAACTTAAAAACACAATGCAAATCGAGTGATTTTTTTAAAATTAAGATGATCTTTAAAAGAACTAACATATAAAAACAGTGCTCAAAATTAAGTCTTTCAGATGGTTAGGGGGTTTGTTCTTGTAGATGGTAATTGCTAGTAAATTTGTTAGTTTCTGTAAGAACTTCTGACAGCATTTTTTATGCTCAAGTTTTATTAGAATGATTAATTTTATTAGAATGATTTTAATTTTCAAAATTCTCCCTTGAACATGTCCCTAGATATTTTCAGCTTTTTATTAAATTGTCCCCTCGTTCCTGCACTCCCTCTGAGTCTCCTCTACCTTTCTCTCCCGCCCCCCCCCCCCCAAATGTGCTCACAAGCAAACACAGCTTCTCATTCTCAGATAAAATCTGAAAACAAAGCTTCTCCTGAACATTCTGAAGCAACATGTTAAATTATATAATTTCATTGATAATACTACCTTTAGAAATCATTATTTCTCATCATACATTCTCTCCTAAGAATTTGAAGACTGAGCAGGCTATTGCTATATAAACTAAACTCTTCAATTTGTTAGCCTTTTATTATGTAAAGTATCTGAATAATTTTTGCAGACTGAAGCAGAGGACACAGATGGAGGAACTTTGTCACGGCAACATAATGCTGGCACACCGCTGCCTGTTTCATCTGAGTATGTGTTTGTTACTATCTGTTGTTTATTGTGAAAAAAAAGTAAACTTTCAATTGAGCAGGAAGGAATGCTGCCCAGTGAGGAGTCCAGATTACTGTCCATAGCTGACAACACTCAGAGCACCGATCTGTGTGCCCAGTGTGTTACAGAGCTTCTCAATGAAGTAAACTTGGTCCCCTTTATGGCTCTTTGGCTTTTCTTTGCTCTTGTAATCACACAAATGCAGTCAATTTTGATGTTTGCTGGTAGGAAGTTGCATTTGAATTGTAGTGTATTTCTCAGAAATCACAAAGCACATTTCAGGACCCAGTTCTACAAAGGACGTTATTTTGAGTGACAAAAATGCAACCTCAAAAAAATATGTTTATGTTGGAAACCACTCTAGAATAATTAACTATTTGGACAGTGTTAGTTGATATATCAAATTTTAGTCATTTGTGTATACCGAGTGGATTAAAGTTAAAGGTAAATACACCTGAAGCTTGTACTAACTATTCTGTTTTGTATTTCTGAACAGGAAAGATATGATCCGCCAGATGATGATTAAAATATTTCGCTGCATTGAGCCGGAACTGAACAACTTGATTGCATTAGGAGACAAAATCGATAGTTTTAACTCCCTTGACATGCTAGTCAAAATGAGTCGCCATGTGTGGACTGCACAGAACGTGGACCCCGCTTCTTTTCTGAGCACTACACTGGGAAATGTTTTGGTGACTGTCAAAAGGAACTTTGACAAATGTATTGTAAGTTGGGTATTTTTTTTTTCTGTAACTTAGAACTCTTAACCATTGCAGAGTATCTGTGTGTGTGTGTGTGTGTGTGTGTGTTTCAAAGACTTCTGGCTTCCCACCAGGGGACCTACTGTTCCTATCCCCACGCCTTGCAGCAGGGTATTGGCTGCAGTGTCCAGGAGCAGGCTAGTGCCAAGTTGTGTCCCGTCTACACTGTGAACCATGGCCAGTCCTGGAGTGGCTGACACAGAGGCAGCAGCGATTACACCCGAGATCCACTAAGTAACTGAAATCCCAGGTGACCAATTAGTGACCATAGATTTAATGAAGCAACTGAAACTTGAATTTATTGTTTTTCTTCTTTTAATATATCACAATAGGATAATTAATATTTGGGTTATTTTAATTGATTAAAGTATTTTTTTCAGGTTAATAGCTTTAATCATATTGCTTTAAGAATAAATTGTTCTTATGGCAACTTTTGGTGAAAGAATCTGAAAAACACCATGAAATTCCCTGGCCTGTGTAAATTTTCCACTTGCGCAGAATTTTCCGTTTGCAAAATAAGGATAGAGAAATGTAAACGGAACGTCTATAGGTTTCCCAATAACTGCACAAACAAGCCTGCTGTTTTCCGGAACCAACTGACGTCAAGCACCTGTACTCACAGATAAGATGACCCCATATGATACACATTATGTTACTTTTATGTTACTCATTCACTGTACTGGATGTGCTAACGGTATACATTATGTTATTCATTCACTGTACTGGATGTGCTGACAATGTGACTTCTTCCTATAAAAGTCAGCTTACACTGCTATACGGTGCGACTCTGCCTCCGAGGAGACTAGAGTCGCCCGGCTTGCGCAAACCGACAATAAAGCCTCTTGCATATTGCATCTGCTGGACTGTTTATTGAGTCGCGGGAGCTCCTCTCTGGAACAGAGACCTGACGTTTGGGTCTTACATTGGTAGTTATCATTTTTCTCCTAATAGGGAAAAAAATCAATAACTTTATTTTTTCTGTTAGGTTTTGGTAAGCTCATAGATATGAACAGGATTGGGCCAGGTTCTAAAAAGAGTTTCATTTTATGAATATATTTAGTATTAATATGTAAAAATAGGTATTTATCATCTGAATTATTCTACTATGTAACCTCTAAGTTAAATCCAGTGCTTGAATAGCCATAGAATAATGAGTGAGTGAAAGTCACTCAGTCATGTTTGAGTCTTTGTGACCCCATGGTCTGTAGTTTGCCAGACTCCTCTCGCTTTGCAGGCAGATTCTTTACCGGCTGAGCCACCAGGGAAGCCCATAGAATAATGAGAGAATAATAAAAATATTAAGGGTGATTAAAATCCACTTCATCTTTTATACTTTTTAAAAATAATGCTTACTGATTTCTGAAAGTTTAAAAGCCATCCGTAGAAACGTAAATGTCACCTCAACAGACTTGTTAACCCTCCTTCCCCACCAAATGATTGCACTGGCATTTGAAATATTATGAAATTTGGCCACTTATCCTCTTCCCTGCCCAGCTTTCTTCAGAAGTGATGATAAACCTGTAAGGTCTGATTGTAAGCTGATTGCCAAAAAGAAAATAAAGAATTACTAAAGTCTAAGATAATGAGTCCCATGTGACATAGAATAAGAAGAGCTAGAACATAAACCATGAGAACACTGTACATTTTTAGAATATGAAGATTTTCTTGCTCTTATCAGTGAATAAAACTAGTATATAAAACTTTAATATAATACCTCTCAATCCAGTTGAATGTAATTGTTAGAAGTGTAAGATATAATAGTGTCAGGGAGATGTAGACATGGGTTCAAATGAAGTGCTTAGCACATTGCCTGGTACAGAATAAGAGCTTGTAACTAATTGCTTGTAATGGTGATGATGATGATGATGATGATGACAGTAATGAAAGTGAAAGTAAAGTCGCTTAGTCGTGACCGACTCTCTGCGACCCCATGGACTGTAGCCTACCATGCTCCTCCGTCCATGGGATTTTCCAGGCAAGAGTACTGGACTGGGTTGCCATTTCCTTCTCCAGGGGATCATCCCGACCCAGGGATCGAACCCAGGTTTCCCACATTGTAGGCATATGCTTTACCATCTGAGTCACCAGGGAACAATAGTGGTAATTAGTAATAGTTTGCTGAAGAATGCTCGTGTTCCTCTCAAAACTGGGAAGTGAAGAAATTTAGTAAAATTAACCTAGAAAAAGGTATAAAGTCGTGTTTTTTCCCTAAATTGCATGTATTTCTAAAAGATGGACCTTGTCACTAAAGGGAAGAGGATGGTTCCTTCTGTTGGTTATCATCAATCTGTTTCTTAATTTAAATCAAGTCTTTTCACAGTGTCGTCAGTTGTGTGTGCTCAGTAAGTGTTACATGTTTTTGGTACTTGGGACAAGATCTGGACCTAAAGCATACCTTGAAAAAGTAGTGAATGGTTCTCTGTGTATTGAGCCAAAGAATGAATGTCAGACAACTGCAGAAAGTGGAATAGATGGTATCTGAGTTTAGTACTTTCATCTGGTGGCCAAGCCCAAAGTGTTCTTCAAGGAACAGGGCTAAAAAGGTTAGCCTGCCAAGAACTAGGGATAAAATTAGAAACATATCAAGTACTACCAAGCTGGACACTGCACTCCAGTACATTTCTTACCTGCATTTACTTTGCTTTTCAGGATTCCTCACACTACAGTGATGTGGTTTTATACCCTTTAACCTTTGAAAATGGTATGATCTGGGTGTCTCTGCCTCATTGTATATTCTTGCCTTCTTTGTCATAGATTAATTAACCGTATAAGGATGGGTTTATTCCTGGGCGCTCTGTTCTGTTAATGTACATGTCTGTTTTTGTACCAGTACCATATTGTTTGATGACTGTAACTTTGTAGTATAGTTTGAAATCAGGGAGCATAATACCTCTGATTTTGTTCTTCTTTCTTGAGCTTGCTTTGGCATTACGATCTTTTGTGTTTCCATACAGGTTTTAGAATGATTTGTCCAATTTGGATTCCTTTTATTTATTTTTCCTGTCTGATTGCTATGTCTAGGACTTCCAATACCATATTGAACAAAAGAACTGTTACTTTTCTAATCTCTACATGTCATATGGTTTTCAGGTTATACCCCCAGAATCTCAGCACAATGAAATTTTAGGTAGGAGTTGAAAATGATTCAACACTTTGGCAGTGTACTTCTTACTGGGAATAGAACTAGACCCCCTGGAAGTACACAGAATCATAATCGATTATTTTGAACCAAAGTGTCTATATTCTGTCTATATGTCTATTTGTTACTTTGTATCCATCTTACACTAGTACTTTGCTATACTGATTTAGAGTGAATGACTAATAGGTACATGGAAAACTATATAATGCAAATCCACATTAGAAGTACCTGTTCTCCTCTGTGCTCATACCCCGAAAACATAGAACTTCTCTATCCAAACAAATTTTAGGCTGATGAGATTTGGAAATGGTTGTGGTTCTCAACTTGACTATATAGACACCAACCAGAAATAATCTTGAGAGATCCTGTGTGTGCTCTGGTATCTGCTCTGCCCCAAAGTGGGCAGTCATTATATACTTACCTTTTATAAATGATAGACGTGTTCATTGGTTGTTTTTACTTGAAACAAAGACCTGAGGTTCACAAGCTTTGAGTGCATTTTGTTTTGAATAATTTGGATTTTTTCTCTTGATTTTAGTTTCTTCAATGATATCTATGTACTTTTTAATCTCTAGAAATAGTTTTTCATAGTTATCCATATTGTGTTAATCTTTGATTAGTAAATGTCCGAAATGTTCTAGGTATTAAATTACATCATGCCTTTGTGGTATATATATTTACTTTTAATTGTACGTTGTTTCTAAGTTGCTTAGCTATTTTTCTCCCTTGCTTTCTGCCTAACTTTAGAGTAACCAAATAAGGCAAATGGAAGAAGTAAAGATCTCAAAGAAGAGTAAAGTAGGAATTCTCCCATTTGTTGCTGAATTTGAAGAATTTGCTGGACTCGCAGAATCAATCTTTAAAAATGCTGAGTGTCGTGGAGATCTAGATAAAGCATATACTAAACTTATCAGAGGAGTATTTGTTAATGGTAAACTTTTGTTACATTATGAAGAAGTTTTTGGTGGTGGTTTTCCTTATTTCTGGTGTTTTTGGTCAGTTGTTTTCATTATTTCTGATTAAGTTAGAAGTTGGGAGACAGATGTGTTCATTATTTTCCATAGTCTATAGTCTTTTTTAAATTTTCTGAAATTAAAGATTTCTTAAATTTGGGACTTCTCTGGTGGTCCAGTGGCTAAGACTCCACACTCCCAATGTGGAGAACTTGGGTTCAATCCCTGGTCAGGGAACTAGATCCCACATGCAGCAATGAAGACCTGGCACAAGTAAATAAAAAAATATATATATATATTAAAAATAATAATAATAATAAAGATTTCTTAAATTTGAAAAACAGTGTGTAAAACCCTTTTGTATTTACCAGGAACTACTTATATTTTAGGGTTCATATGGGCTCTCAGTATGCAAAGTTGAAATTCATTTTTTAAACACAAAAATGACCTTGTGGATTACATTCACATTTTAGCAAGAGTCTTCTTGAGCTGATCAACAGTGATGTCTGTATGTGTGTGTGCTTAGTCAGTCAGTCATGTCCGACTCTTTGCAACACCATGGACTGTAGCCCACCAGGCTCCTCTGTCCATGGGATTCTCCAGGCAAGAATACTGGCACGGGTTGCCATGCAATCAGCCAGGGGATCTTCCCAACCCCGGGATCAAACCCAGGCCTCCCACATTGCAGGTGGTTTCTTTACCATCTGAGCCACCAGGGAAGGTCAAGAATACTGCAGCGGGTAGCCTATCCCTTCTCCAGGGGATCTTCCCGAGCCAGTTACTGAATCTGGGTCTCCTGCATTGCAGTCCGATTCTTTACCAGCTGAGCTACCAGGGAAGCCCAAATTAGTGCTAAAATAGTGTAATTCATCATCTAGCTATGTCAGATCACACAGTTAAGTTACAGAAACAGTGTGGATGTGTTTAATTTGAAATAAATGATCTGACTGCATCAATTCAGGAATTTTTAAAACTAAAAAAAATGACCAAAGTAGAATTATCTCAACAGTTACAGATAATACATTTTTGGTGGAAACAGGTTTAGGGGAAAGATGATAAATTACATGATTGAATGTTTATATGGTTGATATTTCTTTTAAAATTCAAAGTAGCTTTGCTTTGTCTGATTTTAAAGTAGTATATGCTCATTACATACCCCCCAAAATCAGCAAACTGACTTTAAAAATCAAGAAGAAATTAAAGGTAATTTGTAATCTCATCATACAAAGGTTAACATTTAATTTTTACCTGTGTGAACTTTTCAGTATATCTCTCTCCCTGACATACCTGCACATATTGTGTGTTCTGTAATTTGAAATGTTTCTCACACCTTACACCCTGTTTGGAACCTGCTAGACTCTGTGATTCTAGTGTCTGTCCTTGTCTCCTGATACAGATAACTGTAGTCACTTCTGATGATTACATAGAGTTCCATCTGTCATTGTTTACTTAGCAGATCTTCTGTTAACAGGCATTTGGTTTGTTTCCAGTTTTCTGTATATTTCTGTATATTGTCCAATAATTTCCCTAGGATCAGTTATTAGAAATAATTCCTGGGTCAGAAGTTTTGTGTCTGTTGAGTTTCTGCCAAATAACCACACAGAAAGATTATACCTGTTTGGTCCTTTGAGTGTTTGGTGAAAGTTTCTGTCACATCTGCCTCGAGACCCAGTATTTCTCAGTATTATCAGTCTTGTTATCCTTTGTTAACCTAGAAGGATATAAATCAGTTTTGCTTATGGTATGTTTTACTGTGTAAGAGCTTCCAAATTATATGTTAAGTTTATTCATCTTTCTCTTTATGAATTCTCAGTTTTGGGCCATTCTTAGAAAGTTCGTACTACCACAGAATTATTTCTTTAATTAGGTTTATTTTTCTTAGTACTTACAATTGCATTCATTTATTTGCCTTTGACATTTTAAGCACTTGAACAATTTAGAATTTGGTTGGCTAAAAGATGTGAAATAGGAATCCAAATTTAGCCATATATATATAACTGTTTTAGAATGATTTTTTATTTAGGTTTAGGTCGATCCTTCAATACAGTATGTTTTATTTGATTAAGTCCAGAAATGTGCTTACTTCTTAAAGTTATAAATGAAAAAAATCATGTAATTTTTCCATAGCTAAATGTGGTCATAGTCATACCAGGTCATCGTTACATTTTTTCCATTTTTGTTTTAGTGGAGAAAGTAGTGAACGAAAGCCAGAAGACCCCCAGGGATGTCCTCATGATGGAAAACTTCCACCATATTTTTGCAACACTTTCTCGTTTGAAAATCTCATGTCTAGAAGCTGAAAAAAAAAGAAGCCAAACAAAAAAACACAGATCACCTTCAGTCTTATGTCATATACTCTTTAGGACAACCTCTTGAAAAGCTAAATGTAAGCATATTTTCATTCAGTATATTTTTCTTGGTTTTGAACCTGTGTTTAGATGTTAGTAACACAACAGACATTTAAATTTGCTCATTCATTGGTGGGTGCAGGAGGATAAGGAAGGATGGACTGAGATATTGAAGCTGCTCAGACACTGCTAGATGTTTTATATACATTATTTCTTTTAATTCTTGTAAACGATGATGTGGGGTAAGATAGCATTATCCTTGTTTTACAAATGAAGAAACTGGAAGTAAATAAAAAGTTATAGTAATTGACAGGTAGCAAAGCAGGGGGATTAACCAAAGATTTAGCCTTTTCCATTATACCAGTCTTCCATTTCTTACCTCGTAAATGGCTAACCTTTATCCCTAGCTCAGATGAAGATTTTGAAAATTCTATCAAGATAAAAAGAAAATAAAAATTTGTTTTATTCATTGCCTTTTCTTTATACTTCCTTTCTTGACTTGTCATTCCCCAGAGCAAATCTGATCTTTAAACATGAGAAATGGTAGTTTTAGAGAACTTTGCAACATAGTAGAAGCTTAAATGGACCCTTCTAACAAATTAGGTCCACAGTGTGATTCGTCATCTTTGTTTTGAAGTTAGAGTCAAATAAAAATTGTCTATCTGTTGTCAGCAATTCAAATGCAGAACCAGTGCCTTGTAAACTGAAGAACAGGCAGATATTCCTTTAGGGTAAAGGGTCTGTCTCAGACCTAAAGCCTGCATGATGCGTAACTGCAACATAAAGGAACTTCCTTTGAAATCAAATTTAGAGCAGACACATTGATAAATCCTTTATTATGTAACATTGTTAGAGAAGCTCTAGCCAGTGCAGTAAGACCGAAACATAAAGATATATGGAAAGAGAATCATACTGGAATGGACTGCCATTTCCTTCTCCACGGAATCCTACCACCCAGGGGTCAGATCCGGGCCTCTTGTGTCTCCTGCTGGCAGGTGGAGTCTGTGACTGCACCACCTGGGAGGCCCTCGGGGTTACAATCACCTGTGTGTGACATGTGGGAGTTATTTCATCTGGTAAAGTAAAGTAGGTTTTTTAACCTAGTCAAGGTATATATATATATCAAAAAACAATTTGTTTCCTATATGTTATAATAACCAATTAAAAATCTGTGTAGAAAAATAAATACATTAATTAAAATCTGTGTAGAAAAAAATTTTAAATATCTGGAACAGATTTGTCTAGAAAATTATTATTAAAAATGTAGTAATTTAATGAAGAATAAATAAATAATTGCTAAGAAAATTTTAGAGAATAGTAGAGAGGGGATTTGACTTGTCAGTATTAAATCATGTTGTGCTCAAGTAAAGACTTGCCAATATACATGTTAAAAAACCACTTACACTTAAAAGGCAGCCTGAGAAGAATATTTATAACAGTACAAGAGTCAGTATGCTAAATATAAAAGATCTTTTTAAAATCAATCAGGAAAGCACTAGGATCCCAATATATAAATGGGTATGGGTTCTGAATGTACTTACTGAGCATATGAAAAGCAGATAAACTTCATTTCTAGCTGAAGAATATTGAAATAAAATGACAAATAAACCTTTCTTACCTTTTTTTTTTGGCTACACCACTTGGCATGTGGGATCTTAGTTCCACATCCCCGTCCGTCCACCGGGGATCCAATCCATGCCGTCTGCATTGGAAGGGCAGAGTCTTAACCACTGGACTGCCAGGAAAGTCCCCCTTTTTCACTTTTCAAAATGACAAAGATTTTTCTTTAATTATGATAATGCTTATGATAGTATGATAAGATTAAATAGTGTCATATACTGCTGACAGAAATATAAAGTAACTGAACTTTTCTGGGAAGCAATTTGTGTATATGAAGAGTCTTCAGAATGCTTAACAATTACAC
Source organism: Muntiacus reevesi (assembly GCF_963930625.1). Taxonomy (NCBI): domain Eukaryota; kingdom Metazoa; phylum Chordata; class Mammalia; order Artiodactyla; family Cervidae; genus Muntiacus; species Muntiacus reevesi. Next base: position 2,611,828 of record NC_089256.1, on the reverse strand, counting down.
TCCTCAACTGAAGAATTATAGTCCTAGAAATTTATGCTGGACAGTCATCAAAAATGTGGGTAAATACCTATGTATGAAAGTTATTTATAGCTGTATTTATAATAGATTTTGCTTTTGATGAGTAGATTTTGCCAACTTCAAGAGAAAAAGTAAAAAATATTAAATACTTAATACTGAAGGAGTGAATAAACATAGTATAGTCATGGGATGGAACATGATGCAGCCATTAAAATTTATACTTTGGGAAAAACATATAAAATATTAAATGAAAAATATAGCATACAAAATTAATCTCATTTTCATACTCACACATCAAAAGACTAGAGGGAATTCTAGTCTTTTGACAGTGCTTATCTCTGAGTAGTGTGATAATAGCTGATTATTATTTTATCCTTTATATTTTCACACACTGTCTGATTTTTACACAGTGGATATATACTAGTTTATAATCAGATTTTTTTTCTTTTAATTTAAGTGGTAGTGAGAGCCGTTCTTAGCCATTGTTTCTTTTCATTTCCTTGAAGCATTTCTTTGAAGGTGTGGAAGCTCGGGTGGCACAGGGTATAAGAGAGGAGGAAGTGAGCTATCAACTTGCGTTTAACAAGCAAGAACTCCGAAAAGTTAGGAAAGAGTATCCTGGAAAAGAAGTGAAAAAAGGTCTCGATAACCTCTACAAGAAGGTTGATAAACATTTATGTGAAGAGGAGAACTTACTTCAGGTATGCTTTAGTTCTCTTAACCTACCTAGATTGCACATCCTTTTATATATCTATTTTCCCCTAAATATTCCTCTAGAAATGCTATACATTTTCTAATTTTAGTGCAGGAGGAAAGCGCCATATAAAATGCAGACAAGATTAGTAAATTGTGAGGAAAAAAGGAATATTTATACAAGTTTATATGGCTCTCTCTGTGTATTTTATATTTCTGTGGTATCATTTTGAGACATTAAGTTGTTTTGCTTTTGTTTGGGGATGGGTTTTTCATGACTTTCTGTGTTTTGTTTTAGTTTGGAAGGTAGTAAGAGAATGGAATGTGGAGTGATTGTGAGCATGGGAGCCTGGATATGGGTTCATAATCTGCCTCCAGGTAAAACTGCCTGGTTTGGAGCAAGTTAGTTCACCTCTCTGAGCCTCAGTTTCCTTATTTGAAAAGCAGAAATAATACCTGTACTCTGTAGGTGGGCACTAATATTATTGCCATTGCCATTTTATACATGTGAAAATCAGAGCTTGGAGAGGTAGAGTAATGTGACCACGATCTCATAGCTAATGTATGATAGAGTCAGGTTTAAACCTCAGTTAGAGATGAGTAAGAATTACTCTTGATTTTAGCATCATGGAAGGCTCCATGAAGGAAAGCATTTATGTTAGTCTCTGGAAGTCAGATACTAACTTAACAGATAAAATAGAAGTGGCATTCCCAGTGGAAGAAATACTGTGAGCTAAAAGATGAGAAGCAAAAAGTGTAAGTAAAGCTGTTTAGTAAAATAGTCTTAAGCTGACTATTAGGAATTTAAGGTTTGTGACATTTAGGATTTACAAGGAAAAATCCTCGAAGAAGGCACTCTTTGAACTGGCAGATAGAAGTGGTGTTCGTTCATAGTACCCACCCTCACCAGGTTGTCATGAGACTTAAATAGAATAATACATACATAAAGCCCTTTGCACTGTGCTGATGTGAAACAAGTCGAGTAAGTGTAGCCTATTGACAGTGCTGCCGTGTCAGTGTGTGTGTGTGTCAGGTTCTGCCTTGATAGTTGTCTAAGATTTATTTTCTGATGGGACTGTTCATTTGTTTACTTTTTCTTGACTGAAGTACAGTTGATTTACAGTGTCGTATTGATTTCTGCTTATATCTGTCAGCAATTTAGTTTCCACTTCTAGATTATAGATCCCTTTGACTGCTCATGATTAGTCTGACTCATCTTGGTGTTCTCCATGTCATCAAGAAGTGTTTTGCATCCTTAATTTTAGATAAATTAAACTTTCATCTGCTGTGAAGTTTCATTTAATCCTTAGTCTTATTTCATACATAGTAGTGCATAGCCACATCTGTGTTGGCTATTGGAACAGATACAATAACAGCTGAAATGTAATAAACATTACTGTGTTGTCAAACACTGTTCTGAGCACTTTACATACATTCACTCATTTAATCTCATTTGAACCTGTGGGGAAGGTATTATTATCACGACCCAGTTTACAGATAAGGAGGGCCTTGAGGCACAGAAGAGTGGTGTAACATACTCAAGGTCACTCGAGGAGTTACGAATCTTCCTTCAGGATGTACATTCTTAACTGTTGTTGTTCAGTCGTTCAGACGTGACTCTGTGACCCTGTGGACTGCAGCACGCCAGGCTTCCCTGTCCTTCACTCTCTCCCAGTTCAGCTCCGTCGCTCAGTCGTGTCCGACTCTTTGCGACCCCATGGACTGCCCAGAGTTTGCTCAGATTCATGTCCATTGAGTCGATGATGTTACCTAACCATCTCATCCTCTGCCACCTTCTTCTCTTCCCACCTTTAATCTTTCCCAGCATCAGGGTCTTTTCCAGTGAGTCGGCTCTTCACATCAGGTGTCCAAAATATTGGAGCTTTAACTTCAGCATCAATCCTTCCAATGAATATTCAGGGTTGATTTCCTTTAGGACTGACTGGTTGGATCTCCTTGCAGTCCAAGGGACTCAAGAATCTTCCCCAGCACAGTTCGAAAGCATCAGTTTTTTGGCACTCAGCCCTCTTTATGGTCCAAGTCTCATATCTCTACATGACTACTGGAAAAACCATAGTTTTGACTCTACAGACCTTTGTCAGCAAAGTGAAGTTTTTGCTATTTAATATGTTGTCTAGGTTTGTCATAGCTTTTCTTCCAAGGAGCAAGCATCTTTTAATTTCATGGCTGCAGTCACCATCCACAGTGATTAACTATTATGCTATCCTGCTGCTAAGTCACTTCAGTCCTGTCCGACCCTGTGCGACCCCATAGACGGCGGCCCACCAGGCTCCCCCGTCCCTGGGATCTCAAGGCAAGAACACTGGAGTGGGTTGCCATTGCCTTCTCCAATGTGTGAAAGTGAATTATGCTATCCTAAATGCTTAGAATATGTCTTGACAGTATTTCTACATTCTTGTTATGTATTGTTTCCTCTTGCAGTTTAGCGACTCTCATTTTCATTTTGTAGGTGGTGTGGCACTCCATGCAGGATGAATTCATTCGCCAGTACAAGCATTTTGAAGGTTTGATAGCTCGCTGTTATCCTGGATCTGGTGTTACAATGGAATTCACTATTCAGGACATTCTGGACTATTGCTCCAGCATTGCACAGTCCCACTAAACCTTATAAAAGAAGAAAAGATAAATGAAAAGAAACACTCTGAGTACACCAGACACTATTCAAAAATACCATGCAACCATTTTGAGAACTCAGACTTGAAATTTTACGTATTACTTAATGTCAGATAATTGGGTAATGTGTGCATGCTCAGTTGTGTCTGACTCTTTGCAACCCCATGGACTGTAGCCCACCGGGTTCCTCTGTCCATGGAATTTTCCACGCAAGAATACTGGAGTGGGTTGCCGTTTTCTTCTCCAAAATGGATGATGCCATACCACATATATTCAAGAGGAAAACTACCAATGAGTGTGGCAGTTTTATTCGCCCAGTAGGTTGTGTACTAACTTAAAGCATTTATCTCATCATAAATGCCTTTATCATTTTCTTACGACTGAACAGAAAATTTTCCTTTATTGTCTCGCTTCTTGTATTTGAGAATGGTTATCCTATATGTAATTCGTTGAGAGTTCTTCAGCTTTCAGTAATTCAGTATTGGTTACAAATCATGTAACTACTAAAATACTGTATCGAATTTTTCCTTCTGAATAACTATTGTGTATATGGATAAGGGTCTTGTGAAGATCAGTTGTAAACTTGAATTTTGAGGATCATGTGATTCTGTGTAACAGTCTGAAATACATTTTCCAAAAAGTTGAAATGTGGTAATATTATTCTTAAATTTATCATGTGCTGTCATTTATATGAAAGCAAGTCCTTATAAAATCAATATAGAAGAATTATTACATGTCATTTATCGTAAAACATAGTCAGTCAGTGGTACTCAGTGAGGACTGAATCACTGCCATAAAGAGACTCGTGTCCTTAATGCATAAACACAAAGACCCTGTCAGTGCAGCGGGTTCACTTTTTTGACATTTATTTTACTTTTGGTTACGTCAGGATCCTCACTGCAGCCTGTGGGCTTCTCTCTAGTTGTGGCGCTCAGGCTCAGGTCCCATGGCCTATGGGATCCCAGTTCCTGGGCTAGGGATCAGCCCACATTTCCTGCATTGGAAGGCGGATTCTTAGCCACTAGGCTGCTAGGAAAGTCCCTCTACAGTTTTAATAGCAAAAAATTGCAAATAATCCAACTTTCCATTAGTAGTAGATGGATAAATTAAGGTGTATTCAGTATTTGCCAACAGAGTAGTGAGAATTAGTGAATTTTATCTACAAAAAATACTGCAGATGAATACCAGGAAAATAATGTCAGGTTTAAAAAAAAAAAAGTCACAGAATATATATCATATGATTCTATTAATATAAAAGTTCAAAATAAACAGTATTTAGAGTTACAAGTGTTGTATAACTGAGAAAAAGCAAGGAAATGATCATAAAATTCTAGAGTGATTAGGGAGCAGGAAGGGAAGATTATGGTATCTAGCAGGGGCAGGATTTGAAAGGTATGTTATGTCACTTAAACTGGGCAGTGGCTACATGGATTTCATTGTACTATGATACTTGATACCTTACACATACCTTATAAATCTTATTTTATATTAGTTCAATGTTTAATTTAAAAACAAAATCAAACTCATATGTGTGTGTATATTCTTTATTGACATAGGAAAAAACCTTAATATTTGTAGATGATCTGGAGACAAAGAAGATCCAAGGTTGGTTGGATTGCTCGAGGTTCAAGCCAAGTATTTTCAGAGCTGATATTCCACACAACAGTGACCTCCCTCTCCAGAATGTTACAGATATAAATATATTTAAACATCTAAAGACCAAACACTGTCTAATGTTTCTGTTAACAGACCAAGGTTAATTTTACCTGAGGTGGTATGGCTCTTATTTAAAGAAAAGGCAGATAGCAAAATACTTCTTAGAAAAGAATCTAGAAAAGTAAGCACGTCACATAACAAAATTATCTAAATAACTGGATAGAAATTTTGAGAAAGTAAGATGTACATGATTCCTATTAAAGATAAACATTGGTTAATTAATATGTCTCAGTTTATATTTGTGTTAGTATCTGTTTATTCTAAGGAATTAGAAACTAAGTTTAATACAGCTTTTCAAAATTAAATAAGATATTTTGAACGAAGAAAGAAAAGCAGTGGATGACTCTGATCAGCTACAATTTTCTAGATCTTAGAGATATGTAATATTTTGTGCTACAGATAGAATGAGAAAAGAGCAACATATGATAACTTAGAGAATATAAAGAAATGAAAAAGTGCTGAGAAAGCAAAAATGGCTATGCCAGGAAGGTTAAATATACAATGGTGTCTAAGAAGTAAGATTATTAATTCTCATAACTCTATGTTCTAGGATCCTCTGCATCTGCAAGTCCCCAATTTTAATGTACATATGAAACAACCAGGAATCTTGTTGAAATGCAGGTTTTGTATGATCTAAAACTCTGCATTTCTAGCAAGATCCCAGGTAATATCAATGCTACAGGCCTATAACCCACAGCTGAAATTGCAAAGTTTTACAGTGGTGTCAGTTCAATTCAGTCGCTCAGTCATGTCTGACTCTGCGACCCCATGGACTGCAGCACACCAGGCCTCCCTGTCCATCTCTTTTGTTTCTTTAGGTAGATATACTCCTAAGTATTTTATTCTTTTTGTTGCAATGGTAAATGGTATTGTTTCCTTAATTTCTCTTTCTATCTTTTCATTGTTAGTATATAGGAATGCAAGAGATTTCTGTTGTTAATTTTATATCCTGCAACTTTACTATATTCATTGATTAGCTCTAGTAATTTTCTGGAAGAGTCTTCAGGGTTTTCTGTGTAGAGGATCATGTCATCTGCAAACAGTGAGAGTTTCACTTCTTCTTTTCCAATCTGGATCCCTTTTACTTCTTTTTCTGCTCTGATTGCTGTGGCCAAAACTTCCAACACTATGTTGAATAGTAGTGGTGAGAGTGGGCACCCTTGTCTTGTTCCTGATTTTAGAGGAAATGCTTTCAATTTTTCACCATTGAGGGTGATGCTTGCTATGGGTTTGTCATATATAGCTTTTATTATGTTGAGGTATGTTCCTTCTATTCCTGCTTTCTGGAGAGTTTTAATCATAAATGAGTGTTGAATTTTGTCAAAGGCTTTCTCTGCATCTATTGAGATAATCATATGGTTTTTATCTTTCAATTTGTTAATGTGGTGTATTACATTGATTGATTTGTGGATATTAAAGAATCCTTGCATTCCTGGGATAAAACCCACTTGGTAATGGTGTATGATTTTTTAAATATGTTGTTGGATTCTGCTTGCTAAAATTTTGTTAAGGATTTTTGCATCTATGTTCATCAGTGATATTGGCCTGTAGTTTTCTTTTTTTGTGGCATCTTTGTCTGGTTTTGGAATTAGGGTGATGGTGGCCTCATAGAATGAGTTTGGAAGTTTACCTTCTTCTGCAATTTTCTGGAAGAGTTTGAGTAAGATGGGTGTTAGCTCTTCTCTAAATTTTTGGTAGAATTCAGCTGTGAAGCCATCTGGTCCTGGGCTTTTGTTTGCTGGAAGTTTTCTGATTACAGTTTCGATTTCCGTGCTTGTGATGGGTCTGTTAAGATCTTCTATTTCTTCCTGGTTCAGTTTTGGAAAGTTATACTTTTCTAAGAATTTGTCCATTTCTTCCAAGTTGTCCATTTTATTGGCATAGAGCTGCTGGTACTAGTCTCTTATGATCCTTTGTATTTCAGTGTTGTCTGTTGTGATCTCTCCATTTTCTTTTTTTTTTTTTCTCTCTCCATTTTCATTTCTAATTTTGTTGATTTGGTTCTTCTCCCTTTGTTTCTTGATGAGTCTGGCTAACAGTTTGTCAATTTTGTTTACCTTTTCAAAAAACCAGCTTTTAGCTTTGTTGATTTTTTCTATGGTCTCTTTTGTTTCTTTTGCATTTATTTCTGCCCTAAGTTTTAAGATTTCTTTCCTTCTAGTAACCCTGGGGTTCTTCATTTCTTCCTTCTCTAGTTGCTTTAGGTGTAGAGTTAGGTTACTTATTTGACTTTTTTCTTGTTTCTTGAGGTAATCTTGTATTGCTATGAACCTTCCCCTTAGCACTGCTTTTACAGTGTCCCATAAGTTTTGGGTTGTTGTGTTTTCATTTTCATTTGTTTCTATATCAAGAGGCCTTTTAGTTCCTCCCTGCTTTCTTCCATAAGGGTGGTGTCATCTGCATATCTGAGGTTATTGATATTTCTCCCAGCAATCTTGATTCCAGCTTGTGCTTCATCCACCCCAGCAATTCTCATGATGTACTCTGCATATAAGTTAATAAGCACAGTGACAAAATACAGCCTTGATGTAGTCCTTTCCCTATTTGGAACCAGTCTGTTGTTCCATGTGTAGTTCTAACTGTTTCTTCCTGATCTGCATACAGATTTCTCAAGAGGCAGGTCAGGTGGTCTGGTATTCCCATCTCTTTCAGAATTTTCCACAGTTTATTGTTATCCACACAGTCAAAGGCTTTGGCATAGTCAATTACAATGGTGTAGGCTACATCATTCATACCTCTGAACAAATTAACATAATTTGGGGGTTTTTGTTGTTGTTTTGTCTTTTGGAAGACAGCTCACATGTGTGCTTGTGGCTTTAAGAGTTCTCAGCTTTTAATATTTGGCAGCACCATGATATGGTATGCTGGTATGCATAGGTGCTGAGTTGGTGTCCATCTCTTTGCAACCCCATGGGCTGTAGCCTACCAGGCTTCTCTGTCCAAGGGATTTTCCAGGCAAGAATACTGGAGTGGGTTGCCATTTCCTTCTCCCGTGCGTGAAAGTGAAAAGTGAAAGTGAAGTAACTCAGTCGTGTCCGGCTCAGCGACCCCATGGACTGCAGCCTACCAGGCTCCTCTGTCCATGGGATTTTCCAGGCAAGAGTATTGGAGTGGGGTGCCATTGCCTTCTCCGAGTACTAAGTACATTTAGGAGCAATTCATATTTTGAAAAGAGGAAGAAAAAAGACAGTGGGGCGGATGAAAAGGGGGAGAGGAATATATGAAAAAAAGGGAAATCAGGTGATAAGAAACAATGGAGAATATAGCAAGCAAGACAAACATGAGTCTATGAGCACATGTCTTGCCCAAAAAATCTTGAGAAAGCAGCTTCTCTGAGATAACATCTCGATCAATTTCACTGGCAAGATGGTGAGTCTTTCAAGAAGTTCCAGGTAGTCAGCTAGAAGAGAAGGTAGTAAAAAAGAAATTAAGAAATGGAAGGAATGTGCTTTAATCTGAATTTAAATTTGTCTCCATCTCACTTTAAACAGTTAGCCTTTCTGGATCTCCTTTCATTTCAATTATGTTGCCCTGTAACTCTCTCATAAGAGCCTATTCTTTTCCTTCATGGCACTTAACTATAATATGAAATATGTTTGTCTTTCTACTTCTTTAGTATATCTCCCCTATATCTAAGCCTGCAGTCTTTATGACTAGGATTATTTTGTGTAACAGTGTCTGTCTAGAACATGTACGTACTTAAATATTGAGTTTAAACAGTAGAAAGTGAACAGGCAGCCTTGAATTGTTAACTCATGGAAGGAGGAAACCATTGCATGAATTTCTTTACAATTCTCTTCAATGTTTAGAGCACAACTGTATTCTTGAAAGTAACTTGCATTAGGGCAGAATCTCTGTTCTCTGCTTGAACCTAGCACCTAATGTAACTAGATGTGGATCTCATTCTAGGTGCTGAGTGAAGGTTGTTATTAGGAAATTGGACTTACAAGATAAAGTATACTCTACTCCCAGTTTTTACCTTAAACATATACAGGGTCTCCACAGTGGTATACATTCTATAAAGACTGATAAATTAAATTCATGAAGGGCCTAAATGAACAATGTCTTCTGTAGATTTCAGATATGCTCTCTTAGGGAGGCCGTTTACCTGATCTACTGTCAGCTCCTCTGGTAGACACTGTGAGCTGTGGGGTCTGCCTGCTTCTCCTGCTAACAGAGCTCTGCTTTTTACAGAGTAGGAACAGGCCAGACAAAAGTGAAAAACCAAAGCTGGCATAGACTCTTGGATCCCGACCTGCTGCATATTAGAGTTGTGGAAATGTTTAAAACTCCTGATATCTGCACCCTACTCTAGCCAAATAAATATGAATCTCTGAAGATGGGGCCCAGGTTCTTACAAGCCTCCCAAACCATAATGGGCAGCATGCTTGGCCTGGTCTCAGCAGGCCATGACAGTCCAGCTCTCCTTTGCCTATGTTTGATTGAGGAGTACATATTTGTGTAAACCCAGCTCTAGTCAGTGAGATCTAGGAGGACGTCTGCTAAGAGATCTCGAGAGAGATTGTCCATCCTGAAAAAAAAAGAAAGTTCATAAGACATACAGGGTCTTTAGCCTCTATATCTTCTTCCTTCTTGGTATGTTGTGATAGGAGATGAGAGCCATGGCTGCTGTGATCATGATGTAGGATTACCAGAGCCATCAAAGAAAAAGGTAAAACATGGAATGATATATGTGTATTAAAACAAGCAAGCATGTCAAAAAATATGTATATAAACAGTAGGTGCAATTGTTTGAAAATTTAGGGTATTGAATGTAATTTCTTTAATGATTATCCATATGTTACTATTAATCTTTAGAGGTTTCTATTGAATTTTCATTACACAACCATGATCCTTATGGTTTTGCAGATGATTTTAAAATATGTGCAGAAAGATCTGAGAGTTGTTTGGAAGAAATTTTGTATTGTTTTGTTAGAATATATGCATTTGCTATAGTTTAAAAGAACGCTTTATCGTGGGTTGTTTTTCTGGACCAACAGCTCTTATCTTACCTCCCAGTCTTTGCCAAGCTGTAGCTAAGCCAACATTGATCCTCTGCAACTACTTTGAGGTCAGGTTGACCAGTCAATACTGTACTGTAGCACTTAGGGAAAGAGAACTTTCTAAAAGGATTTCTACGTAGTGGAATAATACAAAATTTAATCCAAAACACCACCTGCTTTCCTAAGGCAGTTTGTAGGCCCAACCTAAATTTAAATTTGAAAAAAAAAAAAAAAAATCTTGAAGTGGTTTGTATTAAAATTCACTCATTATAATTTTACTTAGCTTTTTTAAAGCCAAGTTTATTTAGCTACAGCTATAAATGAAATGAACTACATCTAACTTGTGTTCATAGAAATTCATTTGCTTATTTGTTTATTCAGGAGGAATAATCTGCTGTAAGATTGCTCAAACCATAAAATTTTATCACAGGGAACAGTTCTGAAAGTAGAAGAGAGCAGAGGAACAGCTAAAAGAGTATAATAGATGAATACTTTAACTTTTACTGATGGAGGCTGAAATTATGTGCCTCTTCCTAGGGCATCATCATTCTAAGAATTGTGATTTCTCTGCTTATTCTCTGGGTCCTTTGTCTTAATAATTTCCTGCCTCTTAGTCTTGTCTTTGTACCATAGATTGTCTTTTCTGCCTGAAAAATTATAATATTGCATCAGGGGATATAAAATTAATCACAATAATCTAGACATGGATTGTGTCTCTTCCCATATCACAGGAGGATCATTTGGATCCTGAAAGATTATCCATCACAGTCCCCATGCTCTGCAAAGATTAGGCAGATGATTGGTCTAACTGGGCCAATCAGACTCTCCATCTCTGCCAGGAATGTGAATCTTGGGCAGGCGACACTGCTTGAATGAAGGTACTTAGAGTTAAATCATCCCTGTTTCACACCAAAAGAGAACACCCATAAATGTCTTCTATAAAGATCTCCAAAGTTGCCCTTGTTTGTGATCTTCCCAAGATCAAGTGGTTCTCTTTTCTTCTGATTTTGTGACTCACCCGATATTCTTCCCATATTGCCGTCGGGGAGTAGTAGGGAGCCCTTAAGTTAGTTGAAGTTAGTTTCTGTAGCTTGCAACCGAAGGTCCCCAATTAATGCAAACTAAAATATGTTTATACACAGAATCAAATAAACTGTATAAGACAATAAATGGTATTTGCCAAATGAATGATACAGACAGTGTTGTAATAGCTCAGAGGAGTTAGATGTATCTGTAGTCTGATAAAGTCAAGGAATTGAGACATGCATCATTGAGTTGCTGCCACCCACCCATTGGGCAGCACCCGTGAAGATCAGTTAACAGTGTAACCTGAGCTGAGAGTTCAGACTCTGAAGTTAGCACAGGCCTCACACCCTGCCTCTCTTGGACTGTCTGATCTTGTGCAGGTAAGTTAGTTCTGGGCCTCAGGATCCTAATTTGTAAAAGGGAAAGAGTAGTGCTTCCCTCATAGGTTCATTGTAAGGATTAAATCAGATGATGTTTGTAAAATGTTTAGTACGGTGCTAATAAGCATTCAATTTTAAGAAGAAATGGATCAACGACGCATTTCTGAGCAACGGTTGAGCAATCAGACTCTGCTCTCCAGGGTGAGTGGATGAAATGGAGCAACATCCTTGGGCCGAAAGATGACAACACCTTACTGGGGTCCATTCCTCACCCTGACCCAGTCATCCACCAGGCAGGCGCACCTGCGTTTTCCCAGGACAGAGGAAGTCTCTCAAGGCCTTTGTCTGCGAAGCCATTACCCACAAAGTCCTTAGAAACTTGCTAATGTTGTTTCATTAGCCTTTCCAAATCCTGTGAGGCAAAGCAGAGAAGAAGGCTTCAAGCCTCAACCAGCCTTCTAAGAAATGTTAATAAGGTTAATATCTTAGACATCTTCAACAAATTCTGCTAAATGACCTGGGAAAGAACCTCATTCACTGAACCTGAAAACTAGATATGAACTGGGTCCTGTTTCTTACTCATAACACCAGTAATCTATTCACTAGGTTGGTTTGTCTCGTCCTTCATTTTAATCAGACTGCCAACGTTATGTCTTTTTTAATTTAGAATTATGTTACTAATTTTTAAAACATTGACAAATCCAAATGATCAATCAGCGCAGTTCATTTCACTTGAGCACATTAGATAGCAGAGTATGTATTGACTATGCTTTATAACATATCAAAAGTAAAGTAAGCCATGAAAATTCTGGGCATTACTGCTACGAGATCAGATAGTCATGTAAAAACACAAAAGCCTTGATGAATTGCCTTGTCATCATCCAAACTTCTCATTCTGTTACTCAGTAGAAGGTTCCTGAAGTATCATGGGAAGCATTTAAAAGAAAACTGTAGACAAAGCATCATAATTAAATCGCTATTATATTTGAATCACATGTAATCCTATGAAGAAAGTCCGAAAAGTAACTAAGGTAGCCTCTTAACAAGTTTACATAACAATATATTTTAAAGATATTTCATTTACTTATATCATTTGGTAATTCATTATTCAATCATTTATTCATTCATCAAATGCTAATCACCTGTGGGGCTACAAAGACAAGATCAAAAACTTATTGTGTAATGGTAGATATGGGCAAGTAAAAATATCCAGCCAAAATGCTTACAGTCATTGTTTTTAGAGAAAAGTATAAAATAGCAGAACAGAACAAATGAAATTTTAAAATTTTTATTGGGACTTTTCTATTTGTAATCTCCTATACATTTTGAATTCCTCTACAAGCAAACGCTAGTTGATAACTTTGAAAAATGATAAAATGAAATGTTAATAAGGTTAATATCTTAGACATTATCAGCATAATTTTTCTCTTTTGCTTTTCCTAGCACATATTCTTCTATGTGTTGGCCAAAGACATCAACCAGTCTCAGGATAATAAAAGATCTATTACAGAATGAGAATATTGATTGCTTACCGGGCACCAGGCACTGCTCTAGGCAATTTACATGGAATGCAAAGAGAAAGACATAATTAACACTCAGTTTCTGACCTTAAGGGGAGTCCCAGGTGGCACTGGTGATGAAGAACCCACCAGCCAGCGCAGGAGACGTAAGAGACGCCTGTTCGATCCCTGCATCGGGAAGATCCCCTGAAGAAGGAAATGGCAACCCACTCCAATATTCTTGCCTGGAGAATCCCACGGACGGAAGAGCACAGGGTCGCAAAGAGTCAGACACAACTGAAGTGGCTTAGCGTGCGTGCACAACCTTCAAAATAAGATTGTGTAGCTAAACAATAGTTTAAAAGCCAGGCTATTATATTGGGAGGGGATTTTCTAAATTATTTTATCTGCTTTCATCCTCCATTCATTCGATACTATGCCTAGATGACATGGCTCAGTCATTTCTCTCCTGGAGTGGAAGTGAGGTGTGTTACAGAAGAACAGAGAGGAAAGCCATTAATCTTCAGCCCCAGGACTGTGGGAAGGAAAGAGCAACAGAGGAACAGAGCTGCCAGACACAGCCTGGGCACGTGATATGAAATTGGGGAAGACATCTAAGGTGGAAGGAAGTTCTTATCTCCACTCCCCATTTGAGACTCTGAGAAGAGGCCTCATTCTAGGCTGCTTCATATCAACCCTAGAGGGTCCAGCATGACCAGAGAGAGGGAGGTCATAAGGTTTAACTTTAGAATCGCCTATACTCTCTTCACTGGGTCCAGTGACCGAGACTCTGAGAATCTGGTGGGGATCCCCTGTGCCAGTGAGGTGGGTGAGGGCCTGTAGGAAGGGCTGGGATGAGGTGGGAGTCACAGCCAGAAGTCAGAGGAACAGGTTGCTTTGGGAGAAGCCCTGAGGAGGCAGAGAGAGTCAGAGAGGGCCCACTAGGAACAGAAAAAGACCCAGACATCACACCAGACCCAGGCGTCAGCTGCAGTGCCAGAGACACCAGGAACAGCCAGGCAGGCCTAGAAGAGGCTCCCGTGGAGCACAGTCTTCCCTCAGCTACGAGGCCAGGCGGCCTTCCACCCCCACATGCACACATCCTGTTCCCATCGCAGAGCCCCGGGTGAGAAGTCTGACAGACTGTGCTCTTATCTTCCGAGACATTCTAACACCCCTCATGAAATGTATTTCAATCACTCGGTTAGACTTAGTTATTTGTTTTTACTTCTTACCAGCAGGTAGGGATGGGGGAAGAAGGCTGGACTAGTTAACAATGGACCACACTTGCTCCAAACTTCTGAGGTGTGATGTGAGTTAAATTCGCAGTCCTGCTAAGTAAGTCTAAAAATCAATTATAATTCAGCTCCCTATGGGAGCTCTGTGCACAGAAATAATTAATGTATCAGATCAGACCCACAGAGTAGCCCCCCAGGACTTGGTCCTCCCAGTGAAATCAACGCATGTGTGCTGAGGGGCTTAGAGAGAGAGCATGGTTGATTTTGACTGGGCATTTCATCAACTGGAGACTTAAGGGTATTCCTTAAAATATCACTGGTTTGGCTTCCATTGATTTATAAGACTCTCCTTGAGCAGTTTTTCCCTTGAACATTTTTATACATCAAAAGAAATCTGAGCACTGAAGAATTGATGCTTTCAATCTGTGGTGCTAAAGAAGACTCTTGCGAGTCCCTTGGACAGCAAAGAGATTCAATCAGTCAATCCTAAAGGAAATCAACCCTGAATGTTCATTGGAAAGACTGATGCTGAAGCTGAAACTCCAATACTTTGGCCACTTAATGCGAAGAACCAACTCATTGGAAAAGACTTTGATATTGGAAAGAATGAGGATAGGAGGAAAAGGAGAAGGGGACAGAGGAGAAGGGGGCGAAGAGGGTGAGATGGTTGGATGGCATCATTAACTCAATGAACATGTACGTGAAAGTTGCTCGTGGTGTTTGACTCTTTGCAACCCCATGGACTATATATAGAGAACCCCATGGGGTTCTCCAGGTCAGAATACTGGAGTGGGTAGCCATTCCCCTCTCCTGGGAATCTTCCCAACCCAGGGATCAAACCCAGATCTCCAGCATTGCAGGTGGATTCTTTTCCATCTGAGCCACCAAGGAAGCCCAGGATTACTGGAGTGGGTACCTTATCCCTCTCCAGAGGATCTTCCCCACCCAAGAATTGAACTGCAGTCTCCTGCATTGCAAGTGGATTCTTTATCATCTGAGCTACCAGGGAAGCCATGAGTTTGAGTAAACTCCAAGAGACAGTGAAGGACAGGAAAGCCTGGCATGCTGCAGTCCATGGGGCTGCAAAGCGTTGGACAGGACTTAGCAACTGAACAACAACAGTAACGCTTCTTTGAGGCCCTAAATCTCTGTCGAGGATATTCCTGAAAGTTCTGTTCACTATCACCCAATTTTGGTGAGTTAGGAAGAGTGAGGTAAGGCAGGTTCTCTGTGAATGAGAAACTTCCTCTTCACATGATTTTTCCTGGCTTTGAGGAAAAAAAAGCCAAAAGAAGTCGCCATGCTTATTTATATCAGAGGTTTAGATAAGAAGTATATAGTTTGCTCCAAGGGCTCAAAATATGTGTTATTTCCTCACATCCAGTTCTTCTTCTTGCCCCTGGATAATACCTGAGGCAGAACCCATGACTTTTTTGCTGTCTGTGAAGTGGAATAAGTCCTTGGGCAGCCACTGAAATGCTTCTGGCCGTTCCCTGTCATAAGCTGAGCCCGGAACATGGCTCAGAAGTCAGTGTTCTCACTCTTTCCAGCGTGGGCTCAATGTGGGCAGAGAAAGAAGGAGAAGTGACCCTTGCTTTCTCTTTTTCCAGGCCCACTTCAACTCCTCCTCTTCCCAAACTGCTAAGGAGGGAGAGGAGGGAAGAGGCTGGGACGTTCTTATCTGATCAGCATTTCTGGGCGCCAGCGTCTGCTCTCAGGTATTTAGACCTGACTCTTTGTTGGAGACACTCCTCCCTTCCCTGAGTGTCTGTCACCTGCAGCTCGCCTGCCAGGAGTCAATGCATCTTACCGGTCTGAGCCACCAGGGAAGCCCTGTGTGGAAAAGTTTCCACAACGTCTGAGAGGGAACCCTTAACTGAGGGTTCTCTCCTTTGTTCAGGGGACACAAATTTATGTCTTTGCTCTCTTGATTTGAGATGGAGCGAGTTCTCCAAAAATTGATGGATCACTTCTAACACCTGTTCATAGAACCCTAGCTTGGTGTGAGACCACGTCACAACCGACTCACGCTTCTTTGCCAGAGACTGCTCTAGGTTGGGCCTGGAGCCCGGTTCTGGGCCATAAAGGAAACCCCACCAGTCGCTGCTGGGAGACATTTCTCTGTGGTGAGAAACAGGCCTCTGAGGAAAAAGCCTTGTCGTGAAACCCCTGTCGCTGCCCTCACTTCTGGCTTTGGGCGCTGATACACGCAGACCTGTTTCTTAGACTTGCAGCAGCCATCTTGTGACCACGGGGCAAAAGGTCCCGGATGAAAGTCACCTCCGGAGAAGCAAGAATGGGAGCATGACAGCCGTCGGGTTCTGGATGGCTCCGTTGAACTGCAAACCACACCAGGACTGGCTGCTCTGTTAAACTATCCTCGCCACTGTACAAAATACTGTAGGTGTTTTGTTAAGTGGGCTTCCCTGGTGTCTCAGACGGTAAAGCGTCTGTATGCAGTGCGGGAGACCCGGGCTCAATCCCTAGGTCTGGAAGATCCCCTGGAGAAGGAAATGGCAACCCACTCCAGTATTCTTGCCTGGAGAATTCCATGGACAGAGGAGCCTTGTAGGCTACAGTCCATGTAGCAAAGAGTCAGACACGACTGAGCGACTTCACTTCACTTCACTTCATTTTGTCAAGCAAGACCACTTGTGGTTATTACCTAACTACTTCTTAGTCAGGCATTCTGACCCTTAGTCAAATGCATGTTGACTGGTGAAAAGTGAAAGTGTTAGTCACTCAGTCATGTTTGACTCTTTGTGACCCCACAAACTAATAGCCCACCAGTCTCCCCTGTCCATGGAATTTCCCAGGCAAGAATCCGAGAGTGGGTTGCCGTTCCATTCTCCAGGAGATCTTCCTAACCCAGGGGCTAAACCCTGGTCCCCTGCACTGAAGGCAGATTCTTTACTTTCTGAGCCTCCAGGGAAGCCCATATTGATTGGTACTCAGGCTGAATCCCTGGAAGCCATGAGAGGTGACAGAGTGACAAAGAGACAGAGAGAAAGAGAGACAGATTTGGAGTCCAAGTCAGCAAGTGAGTATTTCACGTTTCTGCACAGTTAGGACTTTCCAAGCAAGTTTTACCAGAACCTGGGCTTAAGAAGCATTGGAAGTTAAGTAATGACTATGACAGAATAGTTAGTGAGACGACTCTGGAAAGATTTACCTCCCTGGAGATAAGTGTTTACATTTCAAATGGGGGAAAAATCTGGAGTCAGGACCTGTAGACCAGAGAGGCTTCACTTGTCTTCCTTCCCCCAGAGACATCTATTTATATTCCAGAAGGTAAGAGCACCAGACCTTTCCCTTATCTTCCCAAGGAAATTAGTGTTAATTAGGCAGAAGAGCTTTCCCTCCCTTTCTCATGAGATGAAGAAGGGAGCTCTTCCTCTCATATATAAATTCTGAGGTTCTTATTGGGATAGAGACTCTGTACTCTCCTGCAGTACAGAGTCGGGAACATACAGGGGAGCATCTGACTCCATTCAGCTTACCCTGGGCAAAGAGAGCAACTGATGCAATAAAAACTGATCTCCGCTCCAGAAACCCCATATTTGCATTCAGGATAATATAAATAAATATAGATATTAAAAACCAACCAGCTGTAGAAAGAGGCTCATGCATGGTTCTTCACTGGAGACTGTGACTCAGTGATACTAGGACACATTGTAATAGCTTGAAAGTACTGTGCAGATATAGCAAAGGAGACAGATATATCCCTGGCCTCAGTCCTAATCTGATTCAATCATTTCTGGGTACATTTCAATAAGAAAACTGAGAAACTAGAGTATTTCTAATCTAAAGGAGATAGCTGGAGAAGTGATGGACTTGGAAACCATATCATGTGAGCAAAGGTGGAAGAATCTGAGTACGCTGGTAGGTCATCCCACAGATAACCGGAGATTCACTTCCTTTTGACTGCTCACATACAAGAAGAGGCATATTTTAGCATCATATAAAGAAGACTTTTTCTAACAGAGATTTCAGCAACACAATGAGCTGCTTTGAAAAGTCGTGAGTCCTCTTGTCATTGGAAATAGTCAGGTGGCAGCTGCGATGGCCATCTGTTGAAGGATTTGCAGAAGAAATTTGCATTTGATTTAGAAAGTTGGTCTGTTTGAGATTTTAGGACCCTGACAATTTTATATATCCACCAAGTTTAACTGATCATCATCTGAATATTCTTTCTCTAGCCATTATCCTGTAGAGTTCTCTTCCTTGATAGTCTGCCAAATTCAGAGTTGTTTTAACTTCTGGAGTTGAAGTCAAGACTTTATCACTTACATTGTGATTTCTAGTAAATTATTTAATCTTGTCTGTAAAAGGTGGATATCAATATTTCCTATTTTATTGGGTCATTATGGTGATTAAATTAAACAATGCCTGTAAAACATGCATAGCACTTGGAACAGAACCTAGCAAGCACTCAATACCCAATGGTTACTAGTTTATTAGCCTCTTCACTTGTCTTACTCCATCTTTCATTTAGCTACCTACTCATCCTTCACATGTCTATTGGTTTAATTTATATCTCTTACTTTCAGTGAGTCTCTCTTGTTACATGATTAAAGAACCACTTGAGCAATTGAATTTTCATACCTTTCCCATTTAAAAATTGTTTTGCTGATATAGTCTATCATGTTAGTCATTTTGCTATCAATTTATGGGAGTTTTTTATATATTAGATCTATGGAAATAGTTGTAACATTTCCCCCAGCTTATCCTTTGTCTTTTGGCCATAGAACTATTGAAGATTCTTTTGAAAGTTAGAGCATGTAGAATATTTTCAAAATATATAATGTTTATCAATCTTTTTATTCATGCAGAGCCCCCACTTTTATCTTTACTCTTACTCCAAAAGAGAATTTTTAAGTATATATATATATTTTATATTGTAGTTGACTTACAATGTTTCAGGTTCACAGCGAGGTGATTCAGTTATACAAATACACATTTACTATTTTTTAAATTATTTTCCATCATAGGTTATTACAAAATATTGACTATAGTTCCCTATGCTATACAGTAAACCTTTGTTGCTTGATGCATATCTACAAAAGGGGATTAAAAGAAGTAGCTCCTTGCATTAACATTATGAAATGAGCATTCTGATGTCTTTGTAGATACATAAAATAAAGTATTCCATCATCAAGATGCTTCGGCATCATGCTTTTAAAAGGGACTCACACTTCTTGACAGTAATTTTCCCAGTGTCTCTGCTGCTAAAGAATAGCTTTTCTTAACATTCTGTAGCTAAGTCACTACAGAGGCTCACTGCAAGTCTCCAGACAGACTGGAACTATCATAACCATTATCCTTCAGTTCAGATCAGTTGCTCAGTCGTGTCGAACTCTTTGTGATCCCATGGACTGCAGAACCCAAGGCCTCCCTATCCATTACCAACTCCTGGAGTTTACTCAAACTCATATGCATTGAGTCAGTGATGCCATCCAACCATCTCACCCTCTGTTGCCCACTTCTCCTCCTCGCTTCAGTCTTTCCCAGCATCAGGGTCTTTTCTAATGAGTCCATTCTTTGCATCAGGTGGCCAAAGTATTGGAGTTTCAGCATCAGTTCTTCCAATGAATATTCAGGACTGATTTCCTTTAGGATTGACTGGTTTAATCTCCTTGCAGTCCAAGGAACTCTCAAAAGTCTTCTCCAACACCACAGTTCAAAAGCATCAGTTCTTTGGCACTCAGCTTTCTTTGTGGTCCAACATTCACATTCATACATGTCTACTGGAAAAACCATAGCTTTGACTATATGGACCTTTGTCAACAAAGTAATATCTCTGCTTTTTAATATGCTGTCTAGGTTGGTCATAATTTTTCTTCCAAGGAGCAAGCGTCTTTTAATTTTATGGCTGCAGTCACCATGTGCAGTGATTTTGCAGACCAGAAAATTAAAGTCTCTCACTGTTTCCATTGTTTTTCCATCTATGTGCCATGAAGTGATGGGACTGGATGCCATAATCTTCATTTTTTGAATGCTGAGTTTTAAGCCAGCTTTTTCACTCTCCTCTTTCACCTTCATCAAGAGGCTCTTTAGTTCCTCTTTGCTTTTTGCCATAAGGGTGGTATCGTGTGCATATCTGAGGTTATTGACATTTCTTGTTAAATACCATTATCCTTAACTGCCAGGAAATGATCAGATTGCCAGCCAAACCTACACTTGTGGCAACAGGAAAATTAAGTCCCTGCTGCTTAAACAAAAGGACCTGAATTAGTTGGCAGCAATGCTGATATTTTTAGCCCCATCTTCAGGCCAGTCCCTGAAAGGAGGCAGCCATGCTAAATGCTGGACTTGTATCGAGGCCAGGTTCACCCAGTTCCATTCAGTTCTGTTCAATTCAATTCATAATTCCTGATCTCTCATTAGGTGCCAGACACTCTGCCTGAGTTACGGACGCAAAGAAGAACCCGTTAGTCTTCTGTATACTGTCAGGAGCCCATAGTCTAAAAGGGGAAACAGAATAATCCGTGACAACATTAGAGTCAGCAACATCCAGATATATAGAACATGTTTCGAACATATAGAGCAGAAACCTGAAAGAGAAGCCTCAGTTTACTTCTAGATTTCTCCTTAATGTTACCTGCATACAGCCAACTCTTTCCTGGTGAGTTATCTTTACTCACAACATTTTAAACACCAAATGCAACTTTGTTTTTTTGGTTTTTTTTTCTCCTCCTAACATCCAAATACATGGTATCTTTTCCAAAACCACATCTCCAACTCTCTGGACACCAACTGGTCCAAAATTCAATGTCAATTTTGACATTAACTACTTGGAGTTAGTACAGACTCCACAGGTTAAGGGCTCAGTCCTACATGACAGTCCTACTTCAGATGCCTGTCACAAGTTTTGGGGCCCACATACCTCTTACTGACTAGCTATAAATTGGGGGTTCCCATAACCCCCTCAGGTTAGACAATTTATTAGAACAGAACTCAGGAAGACACATTCCTTACTATACCAGTTCATTAGCAAGGATACACTTCAAGAACAGCCAAAATGGGAAAGATGGCAAGGAAGGAGGGAAGGGGCAGGGAGAGCCCAAGGCCTCTCCAGCTCCACCCTTCCTGTTCCTGGTGTGTTCACCAACCTAGAGGCCTTCTGATTCCCGAAGTGTTGGGTTGCTACAGATTTCCAGCAGACAGGCATGATTGCTTAAATCGCTGGCTCTTGGTGGTTAAGTCACTCTCCAGCCCCTCTCTCACTTTTAGAGACTAGGGGTGGTGCTGAAAATTCCAAGCGTCTAATCAAGTCTTGGCCGTTCTGGTGGCCAGCCCCATCCTGCAGCTATGGAGGGTCCTGCTGGAGTCATCTCATTCAAACAAAGTTGCTCCTGTTACCCTGTCACTCAAGAAGTTCTAAGAATTTTAGATGTCCTGTTCCAGGACTGAGGACAAAGACCAAGCATCTTCCTTATTGTGCCATGCCAGGACATTTTTTGCAATACATTGAGCCTCTTACGTCGTAGACCACACTTACTATCCACCTCTTACCTCTTTCCTGCCCCAACACATTTCTTTTTCTTTTTCTAAAAGATTTATTGATTTTATTTTATTTATTTTTCTTGGCTGTGGTATGTCCTTGCTGCATGAGGACTTTCTCTAGATGAGGCGAGTCAAGGCTACTCCTCATTGCAGTGGCTTCTGCTGTTGCAGCTCACGGGCTCAGAGGTTGTGGCGCACTGGCCTTGTTTGTTGCCCCACAACATTTGGGATCTTCCCAGACCAGGGAATCTAAACTGTGTGCCTTGCATTGCAAGGCAGATTCTTAACCACTAGACCACCAAGGAAGCCCCCCATCACATTTCAAGGTGGCCTCCTGACTCTGCACCCAGGGGGCTGCACAACAGCACATTCTTCAGGCTCTGAAACTCAAAACCTTAACATTTGCCTGGATTCTTTCCACTACTTCTCTTTGAGACGCTGACCCCTCACTGTGCCCTGAACGCTCTTTCTTTGTAGTATTTCTCACTTTTCCCTCAGGCCTTAATCTCATCATTAAAATAACCTCTTGTCATATTGGAAATAAAAGCAAAAATAAACAAATGGGACCTAATGAAAATTAAAAGCTTTTGCACAACAAAGGAAGCTATAAGTAAGGTGAAAAGACAGCCCTCAGATTGGGAGAAAATAATAGCAAATGAAGAAACAGATAAAGGATTAATCTCAAAAATATACAAGCAACTCCTGAAGCTCAATTCCAGAAAAATAAACGACCCAATCAAAAAATGGGCCAAAGAACTAAACAGACATTTCTCCAAAGAAGACATACAGATGGCTAACAAACACATGAAAAGATGCTCAGCATCACTCATTATCAGAGAAATGCAAATCAAAACCACAATGAGGTACCATTACACACCAGTCAGGATGGCTGCTATCCAAAAGTCTACAAGCAATAAATGCTGGAGAGGGTGTGGAGAAAAGGGAACCCTCTTACACTGTTGGTGGGAATGCAAACTAGTACAGCCACTATGGAAAACAGTGTGGAGATTTCTTAAAAAACTGGAAATAGAACTGCCATATGACCCAGCAATACCACTTCTGGGCATACACACTGAGGAATCCAGATCTGAAAGACACACGTGCACCCCAATATTCATCGCAGCACAGTTTATAATAGCCAGGACATGGAAGCAACCTAGATGCCCATCAGCAGATGAAGGGATAAGGAAGCTGTGGTACATATACACCATGGAATATTACTCAGCCGTTAAAAAGAATTCATTTGAGTCAGTGCTAATGAGATGGATGAAACTGGAGCCCATTATACAGAGTGAAGTAAGCCTGAAAGATAAAGAACATTACAGCATACTAACACATATATATGGAATTTAGAAAGATGGTAACGATAACCCTATATGCAAAAAAGAAAAAGAGACACAGAAGTACAGAACAGACTTTTGAACTCTGTGGGAGAAGGTGAGGGTGGGATGTTTCGAAAGAACAGCATGTATATTATCTATAGTGAAACAGATCACCAGCCCAGGTGGGATGCATGAGTCAAGTGCTGGGGCCTGGTGGGCTGGGAAGACCCAGAGGAATCGGGTGGAGAGGGAGGTGGGAGGGGGGATCGGGATGGGGAATACGTGTAACTCTATGGCTGATTCATATCAATGTATGACAAAACCCACTGAAAAAAAAAATAATAATAATAATAAAAATAAATAAATAAATAAATAAATAAAATAACCTCTTGTCCTCGATAATATTGTTCTCTGCACCATTCACCCTTCAATTTTTCTACTACTCAGATTCACTTTCCCCAGACTAATTTCATCTTGCAATTTTCAGTTTAAAACATGTTATATAATTCTCCACTGTATTCTGGATAAAATTCAAGCTCTGAAATCCATCCACAACAGTGAAATGGACAGGAAAGGTAGGAGGAATTCCATATGGATGGAGAGGAAGGGAAGCCTAAGGAAAGTACTGGCAGTCTCTGCTTTTCCATTCAGAATGGATGGAGCTGGGCCACTCGTGGCACTAAGACAGGAAGGGTGTTTAAAATATGTGTAATAGTGAAAAGATGCTTATAATGGACACCTGAACATGTATGTCCTCTAGGCTCTGTAGGACATCCTCATGGTTGATCCCAAGTGGAGCAGAGGACGGCCTCACCCAGATGGGAAGAGATGGGCTCCACCTTCAGGTAAAGGGCCCTGAGCCCCAATCCTGAGTGACCTGGTCACAGGCGGCTCACCGCACAGCTCGCCCCTTATTGTCTACAGCATCCCACCACTCTCCTGGTCCCACATGAAAATCACCTTTGGTCTGGGCTTCAGATTTTTGCTTTGCTTTTTTTTTTTTAACATTAAGATAGAGAGTATTTGGGGGTACACTGGAGCAAGAATGGATATTCTGTGCTAAATTCACCGGATTCTCTAATTTTGCAGTGTCCAGGGATTTTGGTTTTAAGCACTGGCAAGCACTCTCTTTGGAATTTTCATTCTGGCCAAATGACTATCCAGCATTACAGCACCTCTCTGCCAGTCTCCCACTCAGAAAGGTGACAGGGTGAGAGCTTTGGCTTTGTTTTGTTTTAATGAAAATATAGTTGATTTACAATATTTTGTTAGCTTCAGGTATACACCAAAGTTATCTGTTTTTATATATATATGAATCCACATTTCCCTAATTCTTTTGCACTATAGTTTGTTACAAGATATTGAATATAGTTCCCTGTGTTACACAATAAACCCTGCTGTTTATTTTATATATGGTAGTTAGCATCTACCAATCCTATGCTCCCAATTTATCCCCCCCCCCCCCCCACCTTTCCTCTTTGGTAACTGGAAGTTTCCTTTCTATGTCTGTGAATCTGTTTCTGCTATGTAAATAAATTCATTTTTACTATTGTTTAGATCCTGCATGTAAGTGATATTAGGGAGTGTTTGTCTCTGACTTACTTCACTTAGTATGATCATCTCTAGGTCCATCCATGTTGCTGAAAATGGAATGATTGCATTCTTTTTCATGGCTGAGTCAGGATGAGAGTTTAAATACCCCCAGGAAATGTGTTTCCGCTTAGTAACACTTTCCACGGGGCATTCATATGGAATAATTTGTCAGGGCCGCACCCCAGACTGTCTGAATCGAGCCTCAAAAGACTCCTAAATCCAAGCTGTGTCAGAAGAGATCCATCTCCAGAACCAGCCCAGAGGGAGGAATTTAAACTCCAGAGTTTGGGGAAGTGACAAGAATGATTACTTGAAAAACCAAGAATGTGTCAGTCATCCTCAGAATCTTCAGTAAGAAGCGTCTGTGAGAGAGACTGCTTCAAGCAACTCCAATACTAGATGGAGAAGCCGGAACTGGAACCAGAAATGCCCCCAGGGTAGAAGCATTCTGAAGAACCATGACCCAACAGCTTCAAGATCTGATTTTGTCTTTTATTAAAAAGTGAGAGGAAAAATAAATAAATAAATAAAAAGAGAAAGGTAAGGGATGGGGGTGTATAATCACACTCTCTTCAAAATCCAGATAGAAATTACCCTCTTAAAGAAACAATGCTTCTTTTAAAATAAAAATATTTCTTTATTTGGCCGTGCCAGGTCTTCATTGCAGCATGCGGCATGTGAACCCTTAGTTTCAGCATGAAGCCACATGTGGAATCTCGTTCTCTGACCAGGAATTGAACCCTGGGCCCCTGTATTGGGAGTGCAAAGTCTTAGTCAATGGACCACCAGGGAAGTCCCTTAAATTTTGTGTTTTTCAATTTTTTGGCCTCACTGTGCAGCATATGGGATCTTTAGTTCCCTGACCAGGAATCCAACCCTTACCCTCTGCGTTGGAAGGACAGAGTCTTAAGCACTCAATGCTTCTTTTTTATACTTCATTTATTATCAAAGTATCGTTGAACCACAATGTATTAATTACTGTTGTACAGCAAAGTAACTCAGTCACACACACATATTCTTTCTCATATTCTTTTCCATTATGGTTTATCACAGGATATTGAATACAGTTCCCTGTGCTATACAGTAGGACTGTATTGTCCATTCATTCTATATTTACCAGTCCTCATCTTCTAATCCCAAACTCCTACTTCTCCCCTCTCTCACCCACTTCCTCCTTGGAAACCACCAGTCTATTCTCTATGTTCTTGACTCTACTTCTCTTTCACAGACAGATTCATTTGGATCATAGTTTAGAGTTCTCATGTATGTGACATCCTAGGGTATTTGTCTTTCTCTTTCTGACTTACTTCAAAACAATGCTTCTTTAAAACAAACGCTAGCCTCTCCCAGATGTCACAGTGGGTAAGTGATTAGGTTTCACAGATTAATAAGTAGCTATGCATATGCATGCAGTCCAGAAATGCACCAGGAAGGGGAAGTTCCAAACCAGATAGAGAAAGGCAGTGGACCTTTTCTCTAAAAGGGAATGCAAACAGCCAAGACTCTTGATACCCCATGAAGCATCAGAGATGGGGAGAATGGAAAAAGATTTTCTTTCTGGGGTTTGCTGCCAACACAATGAGCCCCTGACACCAGTTGCTTTGATTCAAAGCAGACATTCATTCTGCACTAGATAAACTTTGGACTTTGGGGGGAAGCCGCCAGAGCTAGCAGCCTGCTTTCTAATGGAAATGTTTGAACTGGGACAGTAAATTCTGAGAGTCCCCAAAAGCTGGTAACCCAAACAGCAAAAATAGAAAGACTATCTATTCATTTGAAAGTGCTTTAAAGATGAATTCCTGACTTGTGGAAGTTACTTTTCTTTCTTTTTTTCTTATTTTAATAAGCTGCTTCAGCAGCAGTGTTTCTTTCTTTCTTTTTTTTTAGTAGCTCAGTCATGTCTGACTCTTTGCGACCCCATGGATTGGCTCCTCCGTCCACGGGATTGTCCAGGCAAGAGTACTGGAGTGGGTTGCCATTTCCTTCTCCAAGCAGTGTTTCTTATTCAAGTATTTTCTAAAGCAAGCAAGACTATAGATAAGGCTACTATGGTAGAAGAAGTAGAGCGTCAATCCAAACAGAAGTGTCCATCTTTAGGATGTCTGAAGTCTCTAAAAACTTGGTTGGTCATGGGAGCCAGAAATACAGGAGACATACACTAAGAATGTGTTGAAACGACAGGCCTCATCTAAGTTTCTCTTGAGAGTGAAGAACATATTTTCCCCAGGAAGTCCAAGGCAAGGAGGACCCACAGTGTTAACCTGTATACTGGATTTAAAGAAGCAATCAAGCACAGACAGTCATTTCTAATTCCCAGATGTTCCCTACTTTTTTGAGAAGTGGTTTCTCAGATGGGAGCACCGGCTCAAGATTGTTTAAGCTAGTGTGGCTGGAGGGACGACGTACCCAGCATTGATTGTGGTGGGGATCTGAATTCCAGATACTCTCATCTATTTTACCTGATTCTGAACTGTGAACTCTTCTTCAGCCCAGTAACCTAATAGCTAATTCGCATTTTCTCCCTCTGCGTGACAATCCTGACCCCAGTTAAATCGGCGTTAGTGCTTCAGGTGTGGTGGTGCTCGGTCACTCATTGTGTCCCACCCTGTGTAAGCCCATGGACTGCAGCCCACCAGGCTCCTCTGTCCATGGGGCTTCCCAGGCAAGCATACTGGAGTGGGTGGCCGTGCTTTTCTCCCGGGGATCTCCCTGACACAGGGATCAAGCCCACGCCTCCAGTGTAGCCTGCACTGGCAGGTGGATTCTCCACCCCTGAACCACCAGGAAAGCCTGCTTCTTGTGCCTTCATATTGTCTTTTCTCTGCATGTGTCTGTTTCTCTTCACATAGTGTATTTTTTTTTCATCAGTACACCAGGCATACTGAATTAGGGGTCCATCCTATACCAAGGTGGCTTCATCTTAATCAGTGACACCTGCAATGACTCTATTTCCAAATAAGATCACACTCTGAGGGGCTTGGACTTCAACAGATGAATTTCGGGGAGGACCTAATTCAACCCATAACACTACATAGAGTTCTATCACAAAGCACTCATTTAAATTCATTGAAATGCTCTCAGCAAAGAACTATAAAAATAAGAAGAAAGGAAAAACACAATTTGAATAATCTGGGCGGTTTTGCCCACTATTTTACAATACATTATGCTACTCAGGGGAGACTGAGATGGAAGATGAGATTCTGCTGTTCAATCAGTCAGATGCAATTTCCTTTAACCTCTTGGGAACTCAGCATGAAGTCACTCAGAATATGATCTAGTGTTTAAAAATACGTATTTGATAATATGTGATATTTTTCCTAGAGGCTGGCTTTATTATTTCACTTTGGATGAGAGGCTATTTCGTATTTTGCTGGGCTGCTCTAGTTTGCTCTACAGGGATGGTAGGAAAATGCTTTTAAACTTCATTGGATTCTTTCACTTTTACCTAGACTGCCCCCTCCATCCCTCTCTCACTGCAGCCATAACTAAACAAACAAGCAAAGGTGGAAAGCTCTCAGCTTTTCAGTGAGACAAAGAGGGAGTGAAGATGGAAAAAAAGGATACAAAAAATGAAAAACCTTAATGCAAGTGTAAGGCTCTATAGGCTATATGACACAGTCTTTTGTCTTCCTGCTTACCCAGACTAAATAAAAATGTCAAAAACTAGGGGAATGTGGTGGGGTGAATGGTCGCCCCCCCACCCCCGCCAAGAGATAGGTCCACATCCTAATCCCCAGAACAAGTAAATGTTACCTTATTTGGAAAAAGGATCTTAGTAGATGTAATTAAATTAAAGACCTTGAGGTGAAGAGAGTACCTGGATTATCTGGGTGGGTCCTAAATCCAGTGATAAGTGTCTTTATAAATACCACCATTATGGCAGAAAGCAAAGAAGAACTAAAGAGCCTCTTGATGAAAGCGAAAGGTGAAAAAACTGGTTTAAAACTCAACATTCAGAAAACTAAGATCATGGCATCCGGTCCCATCAACTTCATGACAAATACATGGGGAAACAATGGAAACAGCGACAGATTTATTTTTCTGGGCTCCAAAATCACTGCCCATGGTGACTACAGCCATGAAATTAAAAGATGCTTTCTCCTTGGAAGAAAAGCTATGACCAACCTAGACAGCATATTGAAAAGGACAGACATTACTTTGCCGATGAAGTTCTGTCTAGTCAAAGCTATGGTTTTTCCAGTAGTCATGTATGGATGTGAGAGTTGGACCATAAAGAATTGATGCTGAAGAACTGATGCTTTTGAATTGTGGCGTTGGAGAAGACTCTTGAGAGTCCCTTGGACTGCAAGGAGATTCAACCAGTCCATCCTAAAGGAAATCAGTCCTGAATATTCATTGGAAGGACTGATGATGAAGCTGAAACTCCAAAGCTGAAACTTCAGTCACCTGATGTGAAGAACTGACTCATTGGAAAAGACCCTGATGCTGGGAAAGACTGAAGGCATGAAGAGAAGGGGATGGCAGAGGATGAGATGGTTGGATGGCATCACCAACTTGATGGACATGAGTTTGAGCAATCTCATGGGAGTTGGTGATGGACAGGGAAGCCTGGCAAGCTGCAGTCCATGGGGTGGCAAAGAGTCAGACACGACTGAGCGACAAAACTAACTAACAGAGGATTTCCCTGATGGTCCAGTGGTTAAAACTGAGCCTTCCGATGCAAGGAGTGCAGGTTCGAGCCCTGGCTGGGGAACTAAGATCCCACATGCCTCAGGGCCAAAAAACCAAAACAGAAAACAGAAACAATATTGTAACAAATTCGATAAAGACTTTAAAAATTGTCCACATCAAAAAATTTTTTTTAATCTTCTTAAAAAAAAAAAAAAAAAAAGACACGCGGGAGATTGGAAGATACAGAGAAGAAAAGGTGGAGGCAGAAATGCGAGTGAGGTTGTCACAAACCAAGGAAGCCAGAGAATGCCAACAGCCACCATGAACTGGACGAGGGAGGGAAGGACTCCCCTCCAGAACCTCTAGAGGGAGCACACACAGCCCTGACAACATGCTGATTTCAGACATCTGCTCTCCAGACCCCTGAGAGGCTGCATTTCTGTTGTGGTAAGTCAGCTAGTTTGTGATCGTGTATGAGGGCAGCCATGGGCTTCCCAGGTGGTGCTGATGGTAAAGAAACCGCCTGCCGATGCAGGAGACACAGGAGACGTGGGTTCCATCCCTGGGTAGGGAAGATCCCCTGGAGGAGAGCGTGGCAACTCATCCAGTATTCTTGTCTGGAGAATCTCACGGGCAGAGGAGCCCGGTGAGCTACAATCCATAGAGTTGCAAAAAGTCAGACACGACTGAAGTGACTTAGCACGCTCGCATGCACATAACGGCAGCTGAGGAAGCTAATACAGGGAGTAAAAGTATGGAAGGGACAAAATGGACTTAATAGAATCAGTGTCAAAGCCCAGAGTCTAGGAAATCCCTATCTTCCACACCCCACACACCAAGCCAGCAAGAGCCACACACACCAAGCGTGTGCATCCCGTGTCTAGAAGTTTTCTCAGCCATCTTTCTCCTTACTACTTGGAGAGGCTCACAGTCAGTAAATAACTTGCTGATGTCCAGTATGAATAACGCCTGTTTGTTTTACACACAGAGTTTGCTTAGCCTGCAACTGATCCGTCCTGCTGGCAGAACGGTAATGAAGTAAGAAAGGTCAGGACGCAAAGCGTCTGCTCCAGGAGGAGGTGAAACCACACAAAAGCAGCTCCGGATGGTCTAGGGAGCAAGACAGCTGGAAGCATTCTACCAAAAACAGCTGTGCTGCTGTTAGCTCCAGCAGGGTACCCGGTGCCACCAGGCCCTGGGCCTTTGAGGTTTCTGCAGAATAGTTAGGTGGCTTCTTCACTTTCCCCACTGCTGGTTGGGATTCAAGATTTTCAAGGCTGAGAAGTCAGTTTCCTGCTGCCCATCTGCTTGCCAGCCCTGAAACTTTATTGATCTCGTCTCCACTGCTGTTCTGTTTGTTCTAAAGCCTTTTAAAAAAGTATCTTTAAAATTCCTTTATCATCATTCTAGAAGGATGAAGGAGGGAGGGATAGAGAGAAGGAAGCAATGAGGGAGGGAGGAAGGGAGAGAGGTTAAAGTTAATGTATACGTTTAATCTTCCATCTTTAACTAGAATGATGCAAATTTTTCATCTGAAGATGTGTACCTTGATTCAGTTCTGGAAGATTCTTAGCTATTATCTCTTCAAATCTTGCTTCTCTGCTGAGTTGTTTTTTCTCTTCCTACAGTAACAAGTCACATAAACATAGCAGCTTAAGACAATGCAAATTTATTATCTCATAGTTCTGTAGGTCGGAAGTCCAAGCGGGCTCTGCTGTCAAAAGCAAGGTGTCAGCAGTCTGAGTTTTTACCTGGAGGGAAGAAAACAGAGGAAGAGATCTGCTTCCTCGTCCATCCCAGTTGTCGGCAGGCACTCAGCTCCCCGTTCCTGGGGCTGAGGCTCACGGGTCCCTGCGGGCTGTTAGCCTCCTTCAGCTCTCCTGGGACCCCCGCACTCATCGCATGCACCCACCAGCCTCAGACCCCCAGCAGCTGTCAAGCCCTGTTCACATCTGTTTGCTTTTAAGGGTTTGTGCAAATACATTGGGCCCACCTGAAAAATTCAGGACAATCTGCCTATTCTTAGGCTTTTAACGACCTTAATTACATCTGTAAATTCCCCCCTGCCAAGTAATATAACATATTCATTGGTACCAGAAATTTGGGTGTGGACATCTTTGGAGGAGAGGTCTGCCTGCCATAGCTGCTATTCCCTTCTGTGCCTCTTTAGAGTCTCTCAAGCTAGTATTTGTATTTCTTAATTGTGTTCTAAATGTACTTGTCTGCAAAGAAATGGGTTCTAGGTAAATTCTCTGATTCTTTTAACTATAATCTACATTTCATTCCACTTAATAATGTAAAGTTTTTGATGACTATAATTTTAATTTCCAGATTAAAACTAATTAAATCCAAATCCAGACTGGTTCCCTCTCATATGCATCTGTTCTTGTTTCATTTAACAATTCTTGTTCTTTCTAATGGAAGTTACTTCTTCCGTCTATCTAGACCAGTGGCTCTCAACCGGGAGTGGTTTTGCCTACCAGGGGACAGTCGGCAGTATTTGGAGAGATCTTTGATTGTCACAACTTGGTGGGTGGTACTGGCATCTCGTGGACGGAAGCCAGGAATGCTACTCGACATTTCTACAGCACCTAGGACAGGCCCTCTGAAACAAAGAATTTTTCAGCCCTAAACATCCAAAAGGCCAACGTTGCAAAACTTTGATCCAGATCACCTTACACATATGCATTTTTAAAGCTTCATCAGCCTCTTCCGTCTAGAGAGAATTCATGGGTTTTTGAATTTTTATTTGTTTATTGTTGGCTATGCTGGGTCTTTGCTGCCGCGCAGACTTTTCTCTAGTTGCGGCGAGTGAGGGCTGCTCTCTAGCTGCTGTTTGCGCTTCTCGCTCAGGTGGCTTCTCCTTCTGGGGAGCACGGGCTCCAGGACACGCAGGCTTCAACAGCCAGGCACACGGGCTCAGCGGTTGCATCTCCCAGGCTCCCGAGCACAGGCTCAGCGGTTGTTGCGCGTGGGCTTAGCTGCTCTGGGGTGTGTGGAATCTCCCTGGATCGGGGACTGAACCACGTCTCCTGCCCTGGCAGGCAGATTCTTCACCACTGAGCTACCAGGGAAACCCAAGAATTCATGTTCTGATGTTTTATTGTGTTGGCTTTGTTAGCATCAGATTTCTTGATTGTTTTTGGTTTGCAAGCTCATTTTCAGTGAAAGGTTCTTTTTCTCTGGGGCTTCCCTGGTAGCTCAGCTGGTAAAGAATCCACCTGCAATGCAGGAGACTGACTCCCTCTGGATTCCTGGGTCAGGAAGTTTCCCCAGAGAAGGGATAGGCTGCCCACTCCAGTATTCATGGGCTTCCCTGGTGGCTCAGATGGCAAAGAATCTGCCTGCAATTCAGGTCCCATCTAGCTCTACCTCCTCCTAATTATCAATTTTGAGGGTAGGCCTACCAGGATTGACCCCCAATTCAGGACTCCCGTCCCCTGGTGATTTGGGGAGAGCCCAGAGCAAGCTCAGTTTCTACTTTCTTCTGCTTCCCTAGCCCTGCTGCTCCCCTAAAGCCTAGGACCTGGGTGGCAAACAGCAACAACTTTGGGTGTGCACCGGGGACCCTGACCTCAGTCCAACAGTGAACTTGCTCTGGTCTTCCATGTTACCTGGAGCAAAACTGGCCTATAACTTCAGTATCCCACTTACCTTTTAAAATTTCTTTGACTTTGATTCTTACATTTTCTAACTGCTATGCATTTGGGACAGAGTTATCTGGACTGGATGGCCACTGCATAGTCATTTTGGTGTGATTTAAAAAAAAATATTTGTTGTTCAGGAAAAAAAAAAATGTATTTAAAGGTACATCTTCAAGACTACAAAAGCCATCTACAGAACCTAACTCACTTCCTCTTAGAAATGCCACAAAACAACTTTTAAAGCAGCCGGAAGGCAGACAAGACACAACGGAAACGGCTAAAACAATACATGAATGGGTACAAAGTATTCACAACCCACAAAGCAGTCAGGTAACATGCAAAGACAATACCTTTTCAGAATGAAAGTCCTACTTGCCAGAGCAGTAATCAGAAAGGAGAAAATGAGCTCGTCTCTGATCATCTAGAAGTTTTCACGCAAGAAATAGAATTCTACAATTTGACCATGTGTTTTCGGTTTATGAACAAACTCTCTAAACCGAGTTGATTTGGATTTAATTCCATTCACAAATGTTTATTGCGGTTAGTGCCAGAGAAACATAACTGAGTAAAATAATCTCTGACTTCAAGAATTCACAACTGGGGACGGCAGGGAGAGACATACAAACAAATAATTACGTTTTGACGGGATGAGTTGTAACTCACGGGATCAAAACATCATGCTGTTATATCATCATAGCGGACTGAGTATTTTATAAGGGTCTACACATCTGGGCATGGGTGTGGGAGCAACAGTTAACTGTGTTAGGGGGCTGACACGGAAAGTTGCAATTGCGCCTGTCGTTGGAGATCAGGCGAAGGCGTCCCCCGAACGGGTGAAGGCAGGCTAATCCGCGGCAGGGACCAGGGCTGGGCGGGATTTTGACCCCGCGCCGAGAAGGTCAAGCAAGGCGCGCGATCGACTTGGAGGACTCCTACCGCCGGCAGCCGCTGAGGTTAGGGGCTCGCCGGCCGCCAGGGGGCGCCGCGGCCTCGCGCCGTGCGGGCCGTTGCGTTTCCGGGCACCGGGGCCCAGCGCCGCCATCCCGGTCGGGCGCGTCCCCGCTGCGCGCGGCGAAAGGTCGGCCGCTCCCGTTACCGAGGCAACCGCGGCACCTCCTCCGCGCCGGCCCTGATCGTCTCTCCGCGCCATTTTCAAACTGTCCCAGCGCTGGAGCCGGTGTCTGGGCGGAAGGAGCCAGCGAGGGAGGCGAGGCGCGAGGGGAGATGCGACCGCAGGCGGAGGGAGCGGCGGCCGGGGCTGCGGCTGAGCGCGGCGCGGGGCGGGAGGGCTGGGCAGGGCGGCGCCTCCGCCTCCAGGGCCGTCCCCGCGGGCCGGGCCCGGCAGCTGCCGGGAGGGAGGCCGCGCGGCCTCGGGAGGAAGCGGGCCCCGGGCGGCCGGGGCGCGGAGCCCTGTCGCCTCGCCGCGGACACCCCCTTCCCTTCAGCGCCCGACCGCGGAACTGCGGCCCGGAGGTCGGCCTGGGGTTGCCAGGGCTCCCGGTTCCTCCGGCCCCGCTCGCCGCGCGTCTGTGCGGTTCCAGCAGATCCGCCTCCTACCGACTGATGGGTTGATTTAAAAGTTAAAACACCCTTTCGTATAAGAATCATACAGGCTCTTTGTAAAACAAAAGTGCCCCAAAGCCTAGGACGAGTCATTTATTAACCTTTGTCCGGCACCTTAGTAAACATCCCCTCTTCCACTCTCTACTGTTTTTAGTTCAGTGAGGGAGGATTCGCGAGATAACCTAGTTAATGATGGTTTGGGGTGTTTTGGTTTTCTAGCCCTTGTGCATATTTATTATATACACAGGAGATTATACACACACATGCACAGGATACTTTTGTAAAAATAAGATGCACCGGCTTTCAGACGTGAGCTCCCTAAAGTTAAGGAAGTGGCTGGTTCCAAACACGTACGCGTGGAGGACCTCCAAACCTTCCCTTTTGTGTTGTTCTGCTGGAAAACTTTCAGTATGGCCGCAGTGTTCGGATGATGTAGACGGGCGCGTTGTGTTGGTGGTGAAGGACAGCAGCCCATGCTTGGGTGGGGAAAGCCTAGTGTGTTTTTGTCCTTCCTGAGAGGATTTTAATCTTTTTCATCTGTCGTATGTGTTGATGATTTTTCTTTTTTAGTACTTACTCATATTGTCTCTCAGAAGGATGTGAGGATGTATTCTTTCTGGGTAACCAAAGTTGATACCAGACGAAAAGGAGGCATGTATGAATTGTGAGGCCCTGCTGGTTCTTGTTCTGACAGGTGCACTTCTGACTTCTTCAGGACTTTTTCTAGAACACCTGCATCAGTCAGGTCCCTCTTGTGGAAGGAACCTAGAAAGAACCTAGCATAGAATGGGGACGTCATTCAGAGAAAAGGCTAACGAGAATGTGGAGAGGGAGAGATTTGTAGGAAGGAGTTATCAAGGAGTAGTCCTCACTTAGGAGTCATCTAGTAAGTTATCAAGGAGTAGTACTCACTTAGGAGTCACCTAGTAAGTTATCAAGGAGTAGTCCTCACTTAGGAGTCACCTAGTAAGTTATCAAGGAGTAGTACTCACTTAGGAGTCACCTAGTAAGTTATCAAGGAGTAGTACTCACTTAGGAGTCATCTAGTAAGTTATCAAGGAGTAGTACTCACTTAGGAGTCACCTAGTAAGTTATCAAGGAGTAGTACTCACTTAGGAGTCATCTAGTAAGTTATCAAGGAGTAGTACTCACTTAGGAGTCACCTAGTAAGTTATCAAGGAGTAGTACTCACTTAGGAGTCACCTAGTAAGTTATCAAGGAGTAGTCCTCACTTAGGAGTCACCTAGTAAGTTATCAAGGAGTAGTACTCACTTAGGAGTCACCTAGTAAGTTATCAAGTAGTAGTACTCACTTAGGAGTCATCTAGTAAGTTATCAAGGAGTAGTACTCACTTAGGAGTCACCTAGTAAGTTATCAAGGAGTAGTACTCACTTAGGAGTCACCTAGTAAGTTATCAAGGAGTAGTCCTCACTTAGGAGTCACCTAGTAAGTTATCAAGGAGTAGTCCTCACTTAGGAGTCACCTAGTAAGTTATCAAGGAGTAGTACTCACTTAGGAGTCATCTAGTACGTTGAGGCGGCATAATGCAGAAACCTGAGCGCTGGGTCAGGACTCAGGAGACCTGACTGCCCACCTGCTTGGTGACCTTGTGATTTAGAAAAAGTTCCTGTCTCTAGGCAGCCTTTCCTCATCTTTGAATGTGGAGGGTGTCCTTGACCCTTTTTCCCTCATAGTAGTTGTGAGGATCCAATTTTGCATATATCCATATCCATGCATGTTTTATATAAATTGTGAAAAGCAATACAGATGTAAAACAAAAATATTGAGTACTAGGACCACATTTACCTGGCAAAGGTTAGAAAAGAGAGCATGTTTTTTTTAAAGAAGTGATCTTTGGATAACTCCATTTTAGGGCAGTTTGATAGATGATATATTCATAGATATTTAAAAAGACAAGGATAAAAAGATGTCCAGAGTTACTTACATGTTGGGGTCTTTCTTTTTTAATCTCAGTAAACTTTACATATGCTATTTGAAAAGCTTTGATAAATGTATACATTGGTGTGATGTCTGTCCCCATTGCCACAATATTTTCATTACCTGAGAAAACTCCCTCATGCCCTTCCAGTCAGGCTCCAACTACCCCCATCACCCTAGGTGACAGCTGTTATGATTTCTATGTACATGGTTTAATTTTGCCTGTTTTGAACTTCATATAATCATGGCTTCTATTGCTCAGATGTTTTTAAATTCATCCATACTGTTGACAGGTACCAGTTCTGTTTTATTCTTGAGTGATATTACATTGTTTAAGTATAGTGTCCTTATCCTTCTTCTGTATAGGTTGTTTCCAGTTTGAAGCTATCATGAATAAAGATGCTTCAAATATTCTTGTAGAGTCTCTTTATAGATGTTTATTTTCATGTTCTTGAGTAAGTACCTTGGAGTAGAATTACACAGTCATAGGCTAGAAGTATGTTTAAATTTATGAGAAACTGCCACACTTTTTAATTTATTTTTAATTGGGGGATAATTGCTTTACGAGTTGTGTTGGCTTTGCTGTACTACAGCGTGACTCAGTTATGAGGACTTATATATCCTGTCCCTCTTGAGCCTCCCTCCCACAAACTTTTTCCACAGTGATTTCACACTCCGGTAGCAATATGAAAATTCCTGTTACTCCAAGTCCTTGAAGACATTTAGTATTGTACCTTCAATTTTAGCCATTCTAGTATGAACAAAATTATATTTCATTGTGGTTTTAATTTGTATTTCTCTGATGTCTAGTGGTGTTAAGCATCTTTTCATATGATTATTCTCATTTAAATATCTTTTGCAAATCTTAGCCTTGCATTTCTTATTGGGTTATCTTTATTATTGAATTGTAAGGGTTCTTTCTGTATTTTGTATACAAATCCTTTGTTAGATATTATGCATATGTTTCTCCTACTCTTCTAAGTTTTTGTTTTGTCAAATAAAAGGATATATTTTGATAAGCAGACATTTTTAATTTGAAGAAATCCAATTTATCAAGTTTCTCTTTTATATTTAAAAGAAAAACTTAAAAGAGGCTTCTCTAAGTATTCTCTGCCTGTCTCAGGTTTGAAAAAATATTCTTCTTTCTTTTGTCTAGAGGTTTTATTGTTTTAACTTCTGTGTATTAAGTTTATGAGGGGATATTTATTTTAATGCAGCAACATGGATATCTTTAGCATTGGATTTAAATAAATCTAAATATTCTAGAGAGCTGTCTGCCTGAAAAGAAATAAAAAAAAATAATTGCTTCATAATAAAAGAATCCTTTTTTAAAACATTAAACAATAATAATAACTGATAATAGAATGATGTTTCACTCTTTTCTTATAGGATTTTAATTTTTGGAAGTGAATAAACCTAGTTTGGAACACAAGATGACTACAGCTGCAGAAAGAAAGTATCTTAATATTAGGAAAAGATTGGATCCGTTGGGATACCGCCAGACTTTGACAGTGGACTGTTTACCTTTGGTGGAGAAACTTTTCAGGTAAAGATGGGAACACTACTGCAAACTTGTGTGACCCTGAATCCCCTTTATCTAGTTTCTTGTTGAGCTTTGTGCTTTAGTACAGAAATGGGTAGACTTTTAAAGTCCTTAAATCGTCTGAAGCTTCTCTCTTCTCCACGTCGCAAAACTCCAGGGTCACCGTGCAGTCTATACTGTTTAGAGTAAATGTTTCTGAGGGTTTTGTCTGTGAGTAAAATACAGTTTTTAATGTGATTTTCTGATCTAGTTAGGAGTTCTGTAGCTGCTTTATTCACTGGTTTTTATTTTATTGAAATGCAGTTGACATGATATTATGTTAGTCACTGGTCTCTAATTGCTACGCATTTATAATGCCGATCTAAGGTGGTTGATCATGACTTTAGCTGTGAACATGTTAATTTAGCTGAAAGATTCTTTGTGATTTTTATTCTTTTCCACATGAATCTTATTACTGTGATTTGAGACTAATTAGAGCAGAGAAATGGTCTAGGAAGTTTTTGCAGTAGGACTATAAGTGATAATGATGAAAAGAAGAGAGTGGATGAAAGATACTTTGTGGTCTCTAGTATGGCCTCCAGAATCCTTCATGATCTAGTTCTAGGTCAGCAATTCAGAATTATAGGGTGGGAGTATGTTTAACTTTCCAAGAAACTGACACACATTTTCCCCAGTGATTTTACATTCCCTTCATCTTCCCTGCACCAACCACCTAAGCTCCTGAAAACATGTTCGCTCTCGCCCTTGGTCTCTCCATGTGCTGTTCTGTCTGCCTGTAAAGTCTCTTTCTCCTCTCCTTCCTGCTTTGTCTTTACGCTCAGTTAGCTGTATGGCCTGCAGCTCTCTGTCACATATACTGCACGTTACCTTAGCTGTTATTGTTGTTGGAAATTTGTTTTACCTTCCCATTAGAATGCAGACTTCCAAGAAACTAGAGACTGACTGTTTCACCGCCATACCTAGGACAGGCTGAACACAAGGTCGGCACTGAAATATTTATTGAGTTTATCACATAGTACCGTAACTTTTGACAAATTGTTAGTAGGATATAAGCTCCATGTCAGTGGGTTCCTTACCATGTTCCCTGCCCAGTAAATGTTGATGTAGTGAATATTCTGTTCATCTGTGTTCTTAGAGGTAGGTAACTGATCCATGTTTGTTGCATCCCTGACACTTAACATGTAGCAGGCATTCAGTAAATGTTAAATGACCAAGTAAGATTCACAGATTCCACAGGATCAGGTGACTAATTAGACATGGGGGGTGAGTGAGATCAGGTTTAAAGATGGTTCTGCCTATATGTATATGTTTTATAACTTAATTACGACAGGAAAGTTTTGAGACCTTCTTAGTACCTTGAAAGACCTCTAGTGTTTGTTTTTGTATGTTTGATTTTCGATTTGATAGCATGTTAGTATTAACATTTAAGTCCTTTTAGAAGTCTGCTTTTAGTTATTAAAAGTTAATAGAATGTTTCCTTGTATTTGCATTTTCCATTCTTTAATGTTGGTGATCTAGTTCATACAACAGAAAGTCTTCGGAAATCAAAATTATCTGCTGTGAAAGCTGAAAAAGAGAGTGCCAATTTTGATTTTGTATTGGAACCTTATAAACTTGAAAATGCAAGGTTGAGTAAAGAAAATAATGAATTATACCTGGAATTAATGAAACTGAGAGAACAATCAGGTCAACATATTAAAGGTAAATTTTTGTGACTTTTGAAATTTTTGCCCTTTTCATTTTATATGTGGGAAATCCTACTCTACCTTTGAAACTATTGATTAGAAAATGTGATAGTCTTCCTACTGATAGTTCCTGAAATATTGTAGGGTGTGTTGAAGAATTTCCACAAGAAAAATAAATTTGCATTCCACAACTATATTCATCTTCACTGAATGTGGATTACATTTTTAGAATTAAAATTGCTGTAATGGTTGTGGTGTGCGCTCAGTTGTGTTTGACTCTTTGTGAACCTGTGAACTGTAACCCACCAATCTCCTCTGTCCATGGAATTTTCCAGGCAAGAATACTGGAGTGGGTTGCCTTTTACTTCACCAGGGGATCTTCCCAACCCAGGGATTGAACCCGCATCTCTTGTGTCTCCTGCATTGGCAGGCAGATTCTTTACCAACTGTGGCATCTGGGAAGCCCAGAAGTTGCTGTAGAAAATATTAAATGCTGGTACTGAAGAAAAATTTCCTTGTAACAACTTCTGTGTTTCTGAGAAAAAGTTGTGTGTCTATTGTTCTGATTCTTTTATACCCTGTTTTTGACCTGGAAGATAGAATGATTTCAGAGGTACTAGGCAAAGGGTAAATTATGTGGCTAACTTATTATAAAATCTTCTTGTATTTAGTAGAAAGCCCTGGCTAATGCTTGGCATGAATTGATAATCCCTTAGCTTCATATCCAATTTACTGGATCAAAAGCTCATATTAGTCTCATCACAGAAGAAAAATATAATTCCTTTTTGTGCTTAGTGACTTGTTTGCAGTTTTGTTAATCGTGGTAGAAAAGTTACAACCTTCTAACAAAGCATATAAGAATCAGGTGGAGCCTTTCAAATTATTGTGATTATTTTGTTTTATGAAATGGGAGAACTTCTTGATGTATAAAATGCTCTTTAAATCTTTTTCATTTTAAGAGTTGAAAACCACATTGAAAAAGTGCGCACATGAAACAGCTGATCTGAAATTTCTAAATAAT
This sequence comes from Muntiacus reevesi, assembly GCF_963930625.1. Classification (NCBI taxonomy): domain Eukaryota; kingdom Metazoa; phylum Chordata; class Mammalia; order Artiodactyla; family Cervidae; genus Muntiacus; species Muntiacus reevesi. The sequence goes on along the minus strand of NC_089256.1, from coordinate 2,571,174 downwards.
CAATATATTCATAAACTCAAACTTATGGAGAAAGAAAGTAAAGCTAAGAATGGAAAAATTCAACAGCTTCAAGAAAAGAGTTTGCAAGCTGTAGTTCAAACTCCAGGTGAATCTGTTCCCTCTCAAAACAAATTATATACATCTAATCTTTTAAAGATGTTAAAACTGTTGACTGAAATGGGACTTTGGGTATTCATGCTTTAGACTTTAGTATTTGAAAAAATGTATTTGGATAGTCACAGAACCTTTAAAATTGATTTCTGGAGACCCAGCTTATATTCTATACATGTGCTTAGAAACTTATATAACAGTAAACTTCTTAGGTGTAAGTAGTCTATCCTCAGTGCCTAGGGTTTTCTTTCATTATTAATTTGAATTCTTTTTTCTATTATTATTATCATCATTATTAATTATAAAAATAATTCATACTCTAAAGACTTTGAAAATGATATACTTTGTTATTTCTTAGTTTATTTTAGTCTTCTTAGCCTAATGCTCAGTAGTTATCAGAGAAGGAAAAAGAAATGATGGGGCATATGCAGCGTTAGTGGTTGTCCAGGCTCAAAGTTGATGGAAGAACCCCCAGTAGTAGTAACCAGACCATGGAGGTGTCTGAACCATGAGATTAAGGTCACGGAAGTAAATGAGGGGAAGGGAGGTGCTGAATTATGAGACTTGGTAGAGACTGAGGGATTAAAGAACACGGCGAGGACCAGCAGTAATTTGGTCAGAATGAAGGCTGCCTCAGAAGAGAGCTGAAGATCTGGAAGCTGGCTCAGTTCTGTCTGGTAACACAGTCCAGGCTTAATCATGTTACTCTGTGCCTGGAGCTGAGTGAAGAGGAGACTCTAAGAACTGAAGAATTGCAAACTGGGAGGCCAGGATCAGGGAGGAATCCGTGGCAGAAAATAAGCTGGGAGAGCGAGGACCCTGAGCCAAGGGCAGAAGAGATGCCGAAATGTGGGGGAACATCTCAGAAGAAACTAAAAGATTAAGAAAACTAAAAAAGGAGGATAATTAGATTTTCTGAGAAAAGAGTGGGCCTAAATCAAGGGTGATTTAGAGGTGTAATCTCTAAAATTTAGGGATGGATAAATTTAGTAAACTTGGGATGTAGAGGAATTTCCAAATTTCTGTTTGAAGTGAATGAGTGGATGAATGAGGATATTAATACTATTTCTTTCTCTTTTTTTTTTTTGGCTGCACCATGGGGCATGTGGGATGTTAGTTCCTTAACCAGGGATCAAACCTGCGCCCCTAGTGTTAACCACAAGACCACCAAGGATGTCCTGGTACTATTTCTTAAGATAGGGAATATGGAAAACAGAACAGAAGTCCACCGTCTACAAAGGGTTTGTTGAATATGTTTTATCCACAGGACATTCACATTGAAACTCCTAGTATGCAGTGGAATATGTAGATCTGTCCTCAGAAATATGGTCCTAGATGGAGAGTCACATTTGGAAATCATTGGAATATCCTGAGAACTGATGCTTTGACTGTGGTAGGAGTTACTAGTGAGATTATGTAGATTGGAAAGAGAGGAGAACCAAAGACAGACCCTAGGAAATTGTCTTTTAAGGCACAGATGGAAGAAGAGGGTCTCTGAGAGAAACTGAGAAGGACCAGCCGAGGAGGAAAACCAGGAGATGAGGGAAGAAGAAAGTGGTTTGCATGTTCAGGTGTGTAACTACAAGCAGGTCACCTAAATACTCTTGACCTGATTTCTTCATCCTCAAAACAAGAGGGTAGGAGTATAGAAAACTTGTTAGGATTCTGAGGAAGACAGAGTTATGGGTTGTGTTTGTTCTTTGTGAGGTTCAGTTAGTTTTTCAAGTACGTGTCTAATCTTGACCAGGTACTGGAAAAGCTGAATTATCCTTGTGGTTTGGACCAACATGGGATATATCTAGCCATTAAAAGAAATTACTCCTGCTGGTTTTAAGGATAATTAAGAAAATTCCCCATTAATTCAGGATACATATTCTGCTATATACTGATTTTGATTCTTAAAGTTTCAGTTATCTTCTCCTTTGGCCTTGCTTAATAAACATGTTTATTTTAGTTATCATTGCCTTGAAGCTTCTCATTTGACAGTTTTCTGCTGGCGATGACTTCTTGGGCTCTGTTATGTACCACAAGGCACACTCAACTTTTAATCTTGCCAGAGTTTGGTCCCCATCTCATGAAGGGACAGATTAAATCTGGGCATATATACCAAGCATGCAGAAAATAAAGGTTGCTTTCTAACCATGTGTTGTTGAGGTTTGCAGAAATGAGTTGTTCAGTTAAAGATCAGGTAGGTATTTATATGTAAGGGAGAAAACATTTGACCTGGCTCTTATGTAATAAGACCCAGAGACATAGTTTATAACAAAAAGGCTAGCCTTCTGAACTATTTAATTCTAAGACAGTGTTTTGTTTTCAGTTTTTTGAAATACACATTTGCTTTTTTTTTTAGGTGGCAAGAAAAGAAATATTGCTTTCAGGCGCCAGCGCATGCAGATTGATGAACCAGTCCCTCCCTCTGAAATCAGTTCATATCCGGTTCCTCAGCCGGATGGCCCTTACATCGCAGACCTCCTGCACGTGGCTGATGACAGGTGCATTAAAGAATCCTCTGTTGGCTTTAGTTACCTCATCACTTGGTTAGCCCTAAGTTTCTTGATAGTAGGGTTTTGTCTTCTTAACTAGCCTATCTCTGGTGTGTAGCATAGAACTTTGCATAAGCATCCAGTAAATGCTTTCTGAATATATTCTGAATATTGAAGGTTTTCACTTGTTTTGAAATTTGATTTCAAGTAAATCATATATCTGAGGTTTCTGTCCATATTTGCTTTGAAACAGTTTAGTGCCACCTAGAGCCTATTTCAGTAGAGTTGCTTTGACATTCAGCTTTATCACCCAAGTAAATCTTCCACAGATTCTCTGTTAGTTGAGATTTTTCTCAAATGCCAGTAGCATGAGTAGACTTGTAACTGGCTGTGAAAGTCTTGCTTCATGATTCTCTAGCTCTGTATGTTGGTGTTTCCTTAACTTGGAATCAGGTGTAAATTCTATTTTAATTATAATTTCAATAAACTCTTTGGAAAAGGCTATGTAAGTGTTCTCGGGCTGTAAAGATGCAACTTTTGAGAAACTTACAACCCGGTAAGAAGGTGAGACAAGGGGAAATACACAGAATGCCATTAAGAACATGTTAGAAGGTGCAGAGGAGCAGGAGAGCGCGAGTGACAGCCTCTCAGGTCTCGGCTGCAGACGCGGTTTAGGTGCAGAACACACTAGTGGGAATGGCTAGTGCAGCCGGCTTTTTACTTGTAGATCATGTAGACAATATGAGAGAGTTTTCTACTTTATTATTAATGTCTGTAGCAATTTAAAAAAAGGACATTGATTGGGGGACTAATTAGGGTCTTCAGCTCAGTTATTCTCACACAATGTTATGTACCTGTATTTATACACTTACTTGACTTTACCCATGAAATATTTTGTGTTTTTCTGGTACTTATAAATTAGGACTTAGACAATATGTTAGTATTATTTACCGAGTTTTAGACGGCTCCATATGTATTCGATTCAATGGACATGAACTTGGGCAAATTCTGGGAGATGGTGAGGAACAGTGAGGCCTGGGATGCTGCAGTCCATGGGGTCGCAAAGAGTTGGACACAGCTTAGTAACTGAACAACAACATGTGTATCTTTTCTGTCTCTTTCTTTGCCTTAGCATTCTTCTTTTCTATCAAGCCATGGTAGGTAGCATCAGTCTCTTGATTATCTTACTTGTTTCACTTTGCACATGCACTGTGTTCAGTCACTCATGCGTGTGTGGGTGCGGTTGCGTGCGTGCTGCGCTCCTGCTCCTAGGTTAGTGGGCGGTGTTGGCTCTGGTAGTACTAGCAGCAGGTACACGCAGTGTTCAGTGGTGCTGTGCCGACCCTATGGAAAATCTCTCTCAAAATTAAACCTGGCTTCAGGCTTTATTTTTCCAGTATGAAAATGATTATGTCCTGTTTTGTTAATGCTTGGCAAAGTTTGATGTAGTACAGTACATTTAGGCATTCATACAATTCAGATGATTTAGACAAATCTTGATTCTCTTGGAATTAACAAGTTCCAGGAAAGAGTAGGTTTTTTTTTGCTGTAGGTACCTGGAAAATTTGTATTTCTTAGTATTTTTCTTCTCTCTAAGATTGCAAGATAATTTGTTAGAAAATACAGGGTCATGTGGGGTCAGAAAACATTTAGTCCCTTATTTCACTTAATAGTATTGTGAGTTTTAGATTTGATGCTTAGTTCCCTGAACCTAAGAATTGGCAACAGTACCCAGAAGAATTTGTCTTAAGACTCAAAATGCAGTAGGAGACATAATGATTCTGAGTTTCAGATTATTTACCACTCAGTTTTGTATCTGTTCTTATAAAATTAAATCTCTAAGATAATGTACTCTGTGCTGTGGCCTGGGAACCCTTTGGCCCAGCACCTCCTACCTCACTGAGAAACAAAAAGTTCAGGGTTTTTAAAAGAAGGCATCTAATTTCACTTTTGTAATTTTGTATTTCTTATCAAAAATATATTGAAATTACTTATAAATATGTTTCAGAATTCAAGAACTTCAACAGGAAGTGTGCCAGTTACAAGAGAAGTTAGCAGTGATGGAAAGTGGACTGAGATTATAACAAGCAGGTAGGATTTTTTATTTATCTAGTTGGGATTGAGGTGAGTGCGCTGTGACTGTAAATAGAATTGGGTTATGTTTAATATTTCTGATACCTGAGTTTTTAATACAGCTTTTCTTTTTAGTAAATTCGTTAATAGAATTAATAGATGGAATGGCTTAGATGGCTTCAGAGCCTTCAGTTCATTCCCTGCACTATGCATTGAGGTGAGTAGTAGTTTGTTTTTTTTTTAAGGTGAGTCATATATCTCCCCAAATATTATGACCATATTAACTGTTTCCATCTCAAGAGATATTTTATTGAAGTGTATTATGCTTTATGATAGTCTTTTTAAAAACTTGTTTTACCCTTTCTGTAGATTTTATCATTTTGAGTATGTCTTTGAAAGTTACTCTTCCGAGTGGCCATGCTTGTTGAATGTTTTCTCTAAAAGCACTGGTGCTCTGTAAAGAAACAAGGGAGTGAACAGATTTGGGGTTACGTGAAAACTTTCTCTATAAGTACTGGTGCCCCATAAGATGGTTTTCTAAAGAAGCAAGGGAGTAAATAGACTCGGGGTTACATGAAAACTTTGAACAACCTTTGTTCTTTTATACTTTCCTTTTGTGTCTTGGATAAATTCTGATTTGGGTAATTATAGGCTTTCTTTCTTAATATGCTTACTGAAGTTTAAATCAGGTAGCACGTTTTTCATATTCTGCACATAACTACGTTTTTTTGGAGTAAAGAAATCTGCACATACCAGTATAGATATAACCTGTGTATTGGTATAAGTGTTAAGTTTATAAAGTACTTTGAAGATCACTTGGATAGATGGAGTTAAAAGGAATTGTAGTAATGTCATCCAAAAAACTTACTTTATGGAGAGATGTTGAACATATCAAATATGCATATGAGATGAATATTAATTGATATTTTTCAATTTATATTCAGTCATTCTTTCATCACATTTTTTTTCTAAGTACTTTATGAACATAAACTGATCAGTCTTTATTGTCTCCATGAGGTGGCTGAGGCGTTTGAAGAAAATAGCCTGACCGTTCTGATTGAAATCACCAATTTCATGTGGTTATCAGTCTTGATTGAGTCTGCTCTATCAGTTTTTTTTTTTTTTTGGTGGGAGTTTGTTCTGTTCTCAGCATATATTCCAGATTTTACTGTTCTCTTCAAGCTCTTTCCATGGCCTGTAACACCCTCCTTCTTAGGACATCATCTTCTTTTTCATTTTCCTATCTCTGCCTTTAAAATGAGCAATATTCACAGGTTCTCCTTAAGACTTAATGGGTAGGATGGTATTCTTCCTGTTTTGTGTGCTTGGCCCCATTCCCTCTCTTCTCCTTAGGATATTGCTTTAATCAGTTATTCTTTAGCAAACTTATATGGCCATTTTAATGAGTATACATTTTTTCAGTACTGTGAGGAGATGCTTTTATCATCATCACTAATACCCCTTAAAAAATCTTTTAATTACCTTTCCCCTCTTGCTAACTAAGGCCTTCTTCTCCCTCATGCCTACTTCTCTGAAAGTGAAAGTGAAGTTGCTCAGTCATGTCCGACTCTTTGTGACCCCATCGTGTCTGACTCTTTGCGACCCCACGGATGGTAGCCTACCAGGCTCCGCGGTCCTTGGGATTTTCCAGGCAAGAATACTGGAGTGGGCTGCCATTTCCTTCTCCAGGGGATCTTCCCAACCCAGGGATCGAACCCGGGTCTCCTGCATTGCAGACAGATGCTTTACCGTCTGAGCCAGTCTAAAGGGTGTCTTATTCTTCTTTCTCTACTTCTTCACTTCCTGTTCACTTCTTAACCTTCTGTTGGCCTCTGTCCCCCACTGTATAAGTTGGTCTAGTTACTGTTACCATTGACATTAGTTGCCGCATCCGGAAGGATACTTTAAGTCTTCATTTTCCTGACTCACTCTGCAGTATTTGACATTATTGATCATTTCTCTTTGAAACTCTTCTGTGGCTTCATTTTCTTTTTGTTTTCCTTTTCTTGCCTTTTTTTTTTTAGCCTCTTATAATATCGTCTTTGCTCTTTTGTCTGCCTCCTCCCTAAAATATCACCAAACCCCAGGATTCTTTGACTTCTCCTCTCCATGTTTTCTCAGATAGTCTCATCTACTCTCTTAGTTTATTACCTGAATATTGGTGACTCCCCAGCCTCTCAGGCTGACACTTCTCTGCTGAGTTCTGTTCTAATATGCCCAGCTTGACACTGGCATTTCCATTTGGATGAAGGCTGTGTGTTCACATATGCCTAGTGCTGAACTTTCAACTTCTGTCTCACATTCGTTTCTCCTTCTATATGCTCAACTTTGGTTGGAAGCTTCAGCATCCACCCAAGCCAGCATTCTGGAGTCTTTATACGTCTCATTCTCTGCCTGTCACATACCACTTGCCGAGTTCTATCAGTTCTTAAACTTACATATTCTGTTCTGTCCTGTCCCACTGTTTCTTAGGCTCTAATCATCTCTCATATGTTCCTACAGTAGGTCTCCTTGCTTCTGGCCCTATTCTTATCACATTCACCCTTTAGTCCTGAGTAATATTTCTCCCTAGTGAAGTATACAGAGCTTATCATAATTAGTTCCTGCCTAATTCTTTGGCCTCATCTCCAACTGTTAATTCCCCTTGCGTGTTGTAATTCAGTCACACTGAGTCACTTCTGCTCCTTTAAACATAGCGTGTTGCCTGTGCTTCTTTGTCACTGCCTAGAATATCCCTCCTTTCTTCTCTGCCTGGCATATTTTATAACTTTTTTGGACTTATTTGTTCCCTTGACTATTTTGGTACTATATACCTATTTCTATTATTGTATCATTGAACAACATATTAAAGCAATTATTGGTTTACTTTATTGCTTTTCCTGTAAAGCTGTGTGTTCCTGAAAGTAAGGGATCATGTTTTATTCATATTTGTATATTTAGAACTATGCTCAATAATTGTTTGTTAAATTGAATACTTGGTTTTTGTTTTCAATTTTTTTTTTGAAAACCAAAGTTTGAAAGTGTGTGTGTTTTTGTAGATTCTTGCATGTGAATTCATGGTTGGTAGGGATGTTTTTGATTGTATGTCTGTTTTTTTCTACATAATAGATAGTAAAGCAAATTCATTCCGGCCTTATATCCTTTTTAATAATGAGTTTCAATAGCAAATCACTTTCCTTTTTGTTTTATATTCATTTGTTTATCTCCCATTTATTTCACCAGGCACTGAAGTAGTTCAAACTCAGTTCCGGGACTTAGTTTCTTTTTGTATAAACATTGCCTAATCTTAGAGGAGGGAAAAAACAAAACATAAAATTAGAAAGAATCTCTTCAATAAAAATACTTATGAAACCTGTGTTGACAATTCTTAGGTTGAGATTTTCTGTGTATATTTTTGCTCTGCTTAAATGGATCTCATAATACCATTTATGTGTCAGTAACATATATGAATGCTAATCTTTTGTGTACATTGTGGGACATAAGAAAAATGGAAGTATATTCAAATAAACATTTGTGCAGTGTTAATCATTTCAGTTCAAAACCATATCTTTAAAAATGATAGCACAACTTTATGTTTTCAGATTGAACTTAGAGAACGAGAGATAGAACGACTGTCGATTGCATTGGATGGGGGTCGCTCCTCTGATATCCTTTCTCTGGAGACTAGAAATAAAGCCAATGAAAAGCTTATTGCTCATTTTAATATTCAGGTAACGACTTTTATGATTATTTCACTGAGCGTATAAAGTTGTAAGTGTTTTTAACAGTCTTTGGGTTTGTAAAGGTGGAAGGGTTTTTTATTTGGGTATTATCTACAGCAGAAAAAATTACATAGAGTCAGAGTATCCAAAATTGGGTACAGCTGTTGAAAAATCCTGTTTTTATATTTAATGAGGTGTAGGAATTGATAATACCACAGTATTAGGTGTTTAAAAGAAGAGAATAAACTACAGGTAAAAAGTAATCCTCAATTTGCTTTAAAAATTGTATATGTACTTTCAGAGAGAGAAAACACTAGAACTACGCCAAAATACACTAATAAAGGTTTATCTTTGTGTGGTGAGATAGTCTTCTTTATGATTTTCTCCATTTTCAAAATTTTTATTTCTTTTATAATATTACAAATATTATTTTTAAAAATAAATATAAAAAGTAAACATAGTTTTTATTTAACTATGTAGTAGTTTGCCTTGCCATGCGTTTGACCTAAGAGTGAAAGAACAAGAGATTTCTTGAAACATGACAAATGGCCTTTAGAAATTTTTTTTTAACTGAAGCACAGCTGAGTCACTGTGTGTTACTCTCTGGCGTGCAGCAAGTGACTCAGTTATCCGTATTGTGTCAGTGTTGTTTTTCATATTCTTTTCCGTTGTGGCTCTTCGTTTTTAACTGCACTGGGTCTCCTGTGCTGCACGTGGGCTTTGGTTCCCACGGCCGGGGCGACTGTAGGCAGCGCACAGGCGTCTTGCGGAGGCGGCTTCTCTTCTTGCCAAGCTTGAGCTCCAGGGCCCAGTCTTTAGCAGTTGCAGCGGGCGGGCTCGGGAGTTGCATTTTTCAGGCTTAGTTGCCCCGTGGCCTGCGGGATCCTAGTTTCTGGATGAGGGTTGCGCTAGTGTCCCCTGCTTTGGCAGCTGGGATTCCTAACTACTGGACCACTAGGGAAGTCCTTCCATTATGTTTTATTACATGTTATTGAATATAGTTCCCTGTGCTATATGGTAGGACCTTGTGTATTTTATATACAACAGTTTGTATCTGCTGATCCCAGACTCCTAATTTATCCCTCCCCAATCCCCTCTCCCCTTTGGTACCCATAAATTTGTTTTCTGTGTCTTCGAGTCTGTTTCTGCTTTGTAAGTAAGTTCATTTGTATTTTTTTATTCCACACATAAGGGATATCACCTGGTATTTGTCTTCTTTCTGACTTCATTTAGTGTGATAATCTCTAGGTTTGCCCATGTGTCTGTAAATGGCTTTATTCCCTTCTTTTTATGGCTGAATAATACTCTTGTGCGCACACACACACACACACACACACACACACACACACACACACACACACACACACACACACACTACATCATCTTTATCCATTCACCTGTCAAGGACATTAGGTTGTTTCCATAGGATCTTTAGAAATATAGATATCACTGCTGCCTGGACTGCAGCCAGAGTAGATTAAGTCCCAAATATTAGCATAGCTCTTGAGCAGTGCTGTTCAGTAGAAATAGGGTATGAGCCACATATGTCATTTAAAATTTCCTAGTAGTCTGATTAAAAAAAGTAAAAACAAGTGAAATTAATTTTAATAGTGTATCTACTTACATATATCCAAAATGTTATCATTTCAACATGTAGTTGGTGTTGTCAGATATCTTTGGCATATTGTACTATTTTTTTGTACTGAGTCTTTGGACTCCTCTTTGTATTTATAGCACACCTCTGGACTAGCCACATTTTAAGTGCTCAGCAGCCATATGCAGATGCTAGTGGCTACTGTATGGGACCGCACTCCAGACTAATATCATCATAGTGGTAATCTTGTCATATATTTAGAACTCTATATTGGGAAAAGGCTCACACAAATTTCTTACTTATCCTTTCCTTCCATGCTTGAAAACTGAAGACATATATATATTTTTACAAAACCACTCATCAGCAGTTTTACAAATCAAAACTATAAATTTGAAAATGTAGAATAGCTGGAGTTTTAAGTTTCAGTATTTTAAAAAACACAGTGTTTTGAAGTATTTTGAAAGTTCAGTATTTGATAATTTTCCGATTTATTGATTTATGAATTAGAAATTCCATTTAGGTTGACTTTCTTCAGCAAGCTAATAAAGACCTGGAAAAGCATATACAAGAGCTTATGGAAACCAAGGAAACAGTAACATCTGAAGTTGTTAATTTAAGTAACAAAAATGAAAAACTCTGCCAGGAATTAACTGAAATAGACCAGTTAGCACAGCAGTTGGAAAGACATAAAGAAGAAGTGCTCAAGACTGCCGACAAAGAACTTGAGGAAGCAAAGGTACGTCTCAGCTGTGGGGGCGCTCGTTAATTCTCCTGGAGTGGAGTGAGCTTGAGTTCTTTTGATATCCCATCCAGGTCTTTTGGTTTGTTTTGTAATTCAAGCTTTTTTAAAGTGTTATTTACATGCTCTAAATGTTGGCACTTTCTCCAGTTGTTCACTCGTCTTTCTGAAGCACATCTATTCTTATGGCAATTCTCCAGATTCCTTCCTCTTTTCACTCAAGATTTTCATCTGTCATTTCTCTGCATTATGAGCAGGCTTCTGAAGTTTGTCCTCTAGGTCATTATGTGCTCATGAACCCTTTAAAGGTATTTTTTGAAACTGTATATGTCCTTGTACATTTTTAAGTTGGTAGCTAACATTTTTCATCTTTAAATAGATGCAAAGGATGTAATTTCTAATCAGTTGTAAACATTGATCTCTTAAAGTTGTCATATTGTTCTTATAAATATAGCCAGTAGAATCCAAATGACCCTTCTTGAAATCCCCACAAAATTGTATCTTATTGTAACATATTTTATGCTTGAATATCTTTTTATGATAACTATCAAATGTCTGTGCAATTAAAAACACACATGAATTGAAATTTTTTTAATTTAAAAATGTCCTGTGATTGTAAGGTTCAGAATGTTAGCATTTTCCTGTAAAAAGTGTTATCATTATAATTATTAGTAGTCAATGGATCAAAGTGACAGATGTAGCACAAATGTTGGTACTTATCAGCTAAAAAAGTAAAATTGTACTGAAAAGACATCTTTTAGTAAGATATAATGGGAGAAAATAGCATCTTAATAAAAGGCTTTGACCAGCCCCAACATTTCAGGTGTTGTCTGGTACTTCAGAAGTTTTTTATATGTAGAGATATAGTATGAAATTAGAAGCTTGCTTTTCTTTTGAAAAGTGGGCAAAAGGCAATTGTGGGAGGGTAGATGAGAAAGAAGAATTCACATGATACCTAGACCACAGGTTTTCAGGTAGATAATTTTTAAGAAGGATATTTGCAAATTAGGAATCCAGATATTGATTTTGTAAAACTGTATGTATATGATAGTTTTGCATAATACTTGGATAATCTTTATATTATCCCAAGTATGAGTATAACCTATTGATAGTTTTAAGGTCACTACTTTACATCAAACTAAAATGAATTAATCTTATACAGTGTCATCTCCATTAATTAGTAGAACAGAAAGAAACTGCGTCAATAAAGGCCATATGTGAAAAGCCCACAGCTAACATCATACCCAGTGGTGAAATACTGAAACCTTTCCCTCTAAGATGAGAAACAAGACTAGGATGTCTATTCTCTCTACTTCTGTTCAACATAGTACTGGAAGTCTTGACCAGAGGAATTAGGCAAGAAAAAGAAGTAAAAGGCATTCAAATTGGAAATAAAGAAGTAAAATTTTGTTTCCAGATGAGATGATATTATGTACAGAAAACCCTAAAGATGCCAATAAAAAAAAAAGAACTAATAAATTCAGCAAACTTGCAGGATACAAAATCATTGCATAGGAATCTGGATGCATTTCTATATTAAAATCCAAAAAGAAAATTAAGAAAATAATCCTGTTTATAGTAGCGTCAAAAAGAATGAAGATCTTAGGGATAAACTTAACCAAGGAGGCAAAAGACTTATATACTGAAAACTATAGAACACTGCTGAAAGAATTTAGAGACAGAAATAAATGGAAAGATATCCTATGTTCATGGATTGGAAGACTTTATTGTTTGAATGTCCCCACTACCCAAAATAATCTGCAGATTCAGTGTGATCCCTCTCCAAATCCCAGGGATAGTTTTTTTTACAAAAATAGGAAAAAATCCAAAAATTCATATGGATCTCAAGGGACCCAGAATAGCCAAAACAACCTTGAAAATGAAGAAAACATAATTAGTGCAATTTTTAAAAATTGTTTATTTTACCAGTCTTAGTTGGCACGTGGGATCAAGTTCCCTGACCAGGGATCAAACCTGGGCCCCCTGTGTTGGGAGCATGGAGTCTTAGCCATTGAACCACCAGGGAAGTCTCGATTAGTACAGTTTTAATTTTGCTTTTGTGACTTTGGTTTCTTTGCAGTATTTCTGTTATCTCATTGCTCTCCTTTTCTACTTTCTTTGCATATTCTCTCATGTGTGCACAACATACTGAACAGTTTCACATGTCACATGGGCAGTAGTTGAGAATGACAACTTGGCTGAGTAAAAGATTCCTGTTAGGTCATAATATTTTAACCTTGGCATTCAGCACTCTTAGTTGCCATTTAGAGGATCCAGGTTGATCGTCTCCTGGATGAGGGCATGGCAGCCCTCTTCAGTATTCTTGCCTGGAGAATTCAATGGACAGAGGAGCATGGTGGGCTGCAGTCCTCGGGGTAGCCAAGAGTTGGACACAGCTGAGCACTGAGCACAAGCCCAGGTTGATAGTAGTGGGTGGTGGAAAAGCAAATAGGGTAGGAAAGTCAGGAAATGACAGGGCCGTAAGAGGAATTCTAAACATCAAGGCTTGAGGAAAGTCCTACAAGTACACAGACAGAAGATTTTCAAGTGGCTCTCTTGTTGCACGTGTTACAAATAGGTCCCTATAAGCATTCAGGATACCAGAAATTAAAGAGAAAGCTAAACTTTGCGTCCTCTTCATGGAAACTGAGGCCTAGAGCTGGCTGAAGCTTTGGCTCTCACTGATGGCAGGGAACATGAATTACTCAAAAATGACTTGGCCTCATCTTCACTGTCACCTAGCATTAAGTATTCTTGACTTTTAGGTATGTACCTAATAAGCTTTTCATTCCTAGAAAGAGATTAAAAAAAACCTTTCTGAAATGTGGAATCTTCAAGAAACAATGGGAAAACTTCAACTGGTGAGTAGGTTTTGTATTGAATTGCTAGAATTTTCATTAAAAATTTTATGTTTTATTTTACATTTTTTTGCTAAATATAATTTACCTATCATATTTACTGTTTTAAGTGTACAGCGGTTTTGGTATAGATACAAAGTAGTACAGCCATCACTACTAATTCCAGGACATTTTAATCACTCCAGAAAGAAACCTCGTACCCATTAGCAGTCAATCCTCGTTTTCCTCTGCTCAACCTCTGACAGTTGCTAATCTGCTTTCTGTCTCTGTAATCTATAATTTGCCTATTCTAGATATTCTATGTAAATGAAATTATACAATATGTAAACCTTTTATGTGTGATTTACACTTAACCCATTGTTTTCAATGTTCATGCATATCATAGCATGTATCATTACTTCTTTTTTATGGCCAGTAATATCCCATTGTATTATATATTTGGTTTTTTATATTATTTTTATTTATTTTTATATTATTATTTTATATTTATATTATTTATATTTCTAGAAATTAAAAAAAGTTTATTGGAATAGAGTTGATTTACAATGTTGTGTTAGTTTTAGATACACAGCAAAGTGAGTCAGTTATAATATACATATATTCACTCTTTTTTACAGATTCTTTTATGTATAGAGGCCATTACAAGAGTATTCAGTAGAGTTCCTTGAGCTATACAGGGGGTCCTTGTTAATTTCCTATTTTACATATAGCAGTGTGTATATACAGGGGGTCCTTGTTAACTTCCTGTTTTACATACAGCAGTGTGTACATACAGGGGTCCTCACTAACTTCCTGGTTTACATACAGCAGTGTGCACATACAGGGGGTCCTCATTAACTTCCTGGTTTATATACAGCAGTGTGCACATACAGGGGGTCCTCATTAACTTCCTGGTTTATATACAGCAGTGTGCACATACAGGGGGTCCTCATTAACTTCCTGGTTTATATACAGCAGTGTGCACATACAGGGGTCCTCATTAACTTCCTGGTTTACATACAGCAGTGTGCACATACAGGGGGTCCTCACTAACTTCCTGGTTTATATACAGCAGTGTGCACATACAGGGGTCCTCACTAACTTCCTGGTTTACATACAGCAGTGTGCACATACAGGGGTCCTCACTAACTTCCTGGTTTACATACAGCAGTGTGCACATACAGGGGGTCCTCATTAACTTCCTGGTTTATATACAGCAGTGTGCACATACAGGGGGTCCTCATTAACTTCCTGGTTTATATACAGCAGTGTGCACATACAGGGGTCCTCATTAACTTCCTGGTTTATATACAGCAGTGTGTACATACAGGGGGTCCTCATTAACTCCCTGGTTTATATACAGCAGTGTGCACATACAGGGGTCCTCATTAACTTCCTGGTTTACATACAGCAGTGTGCACATACAGGGGGTCCTCATTAACTTCCTGGTTTATATACAGCAGTGTGCACATAGAGGCTGTCCTCATTAACTTCCTGGTTTACATACAGCAGTGTGCACATACAGGGGGTCCTCATTAACTTCCTGGTTTACATACAGCAGTGTGCACATACAGGGGGTCCTCATTAACTTCCTGGTTTATATACAGCAGTGTGCACATACAGGGGTCCTCACTAACTTCCTGTTTTACATACAGCAGTGTGCACATACAGGGGTCCTCATTAACTTCCTGGTTTACATACAGCAGTGTGCACATACAGGGGGTCCTCATTAACTTCCTGTTTTACATACAGCAGTGTGCACATACAGGGGGTCCTCATTAACTTCCTGGTTTACATACAGCAGTGTGCACATACAGGGGTCCTCACTAACTTCCTGGTTTACATACAGCAGTGTGTACATACAGGGGGTCCTCACACACTTCCTGGTTTACGTACAGCAGTGTGTATATACAGGGGTCCTCACTAACTTCCTGGTTTACACACATCAGTGTGCATGTGTCGTGCCCAGTCCCACTTTACGCCCTCTCCCTGCTTACCTCCGGCTCACCGTGGGTTTGTTTGCTGCATCTGTAACTGTACATCTGTTTTGTAGATAAATTCATTTGTACCCATTTTTTAGATTCCATATATAAGTGATACCATATGATACTTGTCTTTCTCTGACTTATTTCAGTCAGAATGTATATTTGTATACTTCTTTAATCTCATATATAATAGGTAGCAAGTTACACTCAAATTTGGAAAGCCTGTTAGGAATTTTATATTACTTAAATGACTTCATGACTCGTCATTTTACTAATATTAAATGTAAAAACTGATAATTACTTGATAAAATTGTTGACCTTTATTAAAAAGAACTCAGTTTTCTTTTAATTATTTTGCTTGGAAGTACAAACCATCTTACTAGTCATATTGTTCATTCTGGTGGTCTTCAAATGAGACAACTAGTAATCATCCCAGCATAAACCTGGATGTAACCTAACTTAGATATAATCTTATAGCCTAGAACCGGCAGAAAGAATGTCTTGTGTAAAAGTAGAAATTCCTAGGTGGTCACCTGATAGATTATTGAGACTTTTTTAATAGCCTGCTAAATTGGATGAGTCTCCATTAATGTTGGAAACAAAGACTAATACTACCTTCCAAGTTCTCTCATTACTACACTCTTTTTACAGTCTAGTAGTAATACTCTGTGGCAGTCATGAGGCAAATTAAAAAGCGAAGCCTTTTGTGATACACTGGCTCATAGTAGGTGTTCAGATACTTAACTGGTTTTTCACTATGTTATGTTCATTATGAACAGTGTATCACAATGCCTTTCTGTTTTATCCAACTACTTTATCAGGTAGTCAGTTCAGCTGAACACTGAATAATTAGCTAAACCTGCTAGTTGTTGTCCACTTTTGAGTTTCATAGATACGTAAAAGTGTCCCATGAAGTCAGGAAATGTAAAGTAG
The DNA here is from genome assembly GCF_963930625.1 of Muntiacus reevesi. Classification (NCBI taxonomy): domain Eukaryota; kingdom Metazoa; phylum Chordata; class Mammalia; order Artiodactyla; family Cervidae; genus Muntiacus; species Muntiacus reevesi. The sequence continues at coordinate 2,554,718 of NC_089256.1, read as the reverse complement.
ATGTTTTGATGATGTTTTCACTATAGTGTAAGCTCCATGAGGACAGGGAATTTTGCTGTTTGTTCACTGCTGTTTGTAATGCACACTGTTTGCAGTTGTATGTGATTTATAATATTGTCTCAGAACTGTGACCAAGTTTCAATATTGTTGCCTGACAGCAAGATGTAGCTACTTTCTGACCTTTCTTATTTTTTCCATTGGTATTACATTTTATGTATTTTTAAGATAAAGGCTAACAGTATTATTAGCTAACATTTATTAAGTACTTGCCATGTGTTAGACACTGTACAGAGTGTTTCACACTCATAGAATCACCCATAGGTGGACCTGTAGATGAGTCATTCATAGATGACTCCTCGGTGTCCAGGTGCTGGTCTTACCCCCATTGTGTAGGTGAAACTGAGAATAACCCCGTACTTATGTATACCCGTGGTGGTCTCAGAGCACCGTCTTCACTTACATATACCCGTGGTGGTCTCAGAGCACCATCTGCACTTAACGTATACCTGTGGTGGTCTCAGAGCACCGTCTTCGCTTATGTAAACCCGTGGTGATCTCGGAGCACCGTCTGCGCTTACGTATACCCGTGGTGGTCTTAGAGCACTGTCTATTTTCGCTTTTCTTTAAACACAAAAACGCCTTAAAATTTTTTATTGAGCAAGTCATATTCACTTTTTTGAAAGACAATATGCTAAACAAATTAAAAGAAAATAAAATCCAATAATTCTACTACTTTAGAAGGGAGCACTGTTGAGTTTGGGTTTTATGATGCTTTTAGCCTCAATTGAGAATTAACTTTAATTGAAATGGTATATATTTGACTGACTAAAAGTGTGTGTATGTGAATTACTCTTAAATAAGTGTGCTTTCATGTTTTGTACAGTTTCTAGAAATCTTAATTTTTTTTTTTAATTTTTTAATTTTTTTAATTTTTCAGTGAGTTTTGTCATACATTGATATGAATCAGCCATAGAGTTACACATATTAGAAATCTTAATTTTAGTGTTAAAATTTTCAGGAATTAAGCTTATGTCATAAAGAACAGGAGAGGCTGAATGATGAACTCCTTAAAAAATCAGACCTGGAAACTGTTGTTCATCAGCTTGAACAAGAAAAGCAAAGACTTAACAAAAAAATTGAAAGTTTTGCAGTTACAGGTAAAATATAAAATGTTAATAACTTAAAAAGTGTGATTTCCTCTTAATGTTTTATTTTTAGTAGTAGATGGTGTTTCTTTTTCATTCATTCATTCAATAAATATTTGTTGCATGTTTGCGATGTATCAGAAACCAGACTAGGCACTGAGATACAGTAGAAAATCTCTCTCCCTCAAGGACCTTACAGGAACCTTTTATATTCTGACTAGTTGGTACAGGGAACCCCAGCTGAATATTTTCCAATGAAAATTTATCTTTCTTTGAGACACAGGATAATAGAATTAAGACTATGGGGAAGACCATTATGAAATAGTGGGAAGTTGAAGTACAGAATCTTTTTAAGTAAATGCAGTTTTATCACCTTCAGGCACACACACACACACATGCACACACTTAACATACTTGAAATAGGCTAACTTTCTGCCAGGTACCTTATCCTAAATGAATTGGTTTAAGGAACTTGTAAGAATTCATTCATTCATTCATTTGACAAATGGTTATGAGCCTGTAGTGCTGGGATGTATAAAGGTAAAGAAGATACACAGGCCCACTGCTCTTGTGGAGGCTTTAATATAGTTAGGGAGAAAAACTGGTAGCACATAAGTGAAGGAATTAATCTCAGATGGTCAGGGTATTAGATAAAATGGGAGGGTATGCTAGAGATCATCTGATCAAAGGGCTTAGTGCTGGACACCAAGCCTTATGACAATCTGGGGCAATCTTCCAGGCAGGGGGGATGACAAGTGCAGAATCCTGGTGCCATCAAACTCCATGTGTCTGAGGAAGTGAAGGAAAGCCAGTGTGCTATTTTAAGAAGCTGCTGTATCCTAGGCTCTTCAGCATCCGTGGGGCTAATCTATCTGACCCCTTGTCTGCTTAACCAGCTGTTTGACTTGAGCATGTTCTTTAATGTTACTTCAGTTTCCCTGTCTCTGTGGTTAAGATGGCACCTAACCCAAAAGGTTGTCATGAGGATTAAATGAGTTCATATATTATTAAAGTGCTTAGGCCTACATACGAAAGTTAGCAATTTTACTTCCTTTCATGCTATGTCTATCTTGCCATTTCAGCATAATCTCTCAGATACCTGAAACTCCCTTGTTTCTTTGTGTTTTGAATGCATCCTCCTACCCAAAATCCAGCCGTGGATCAGCTAAAACATTCACACGTGAGCAGCTAAGCGCTGCTTGCCTGTGCCCCAGTTGAGTTCAGTTCAGTCACTCAGTCGTAGCCGACTCTTTGCGACCCCATGGACTGCAGCACACCAGGCCTCCCTATCCACTCCAGCTCCCAGAGTTTACTCAGACTCATGTCCATTGAGTCAGTGGTACCATCCAGCCATCTCATCCTCTGTCGTCCCCTTCTTCTCCCGCCTTCAATCTTTCCCAGCATCAGGGGCTTTTCCAATTAGTCAGCTCTTCACATCAGGTGGCCAAAGTACTGGAGTTTCAGCTTCAGCATCAGTCCTTCCAATGAACACCCAGGACTGATCTCCTTTAGGATGGACTGGTTGGATCTCCTTGCAGTCCAAGCGACTCTCAAGGGTCTTCTCCAACACCACAGCTCAAAAGCATCAATTCTTTGGCACTCAGCTTTCTTTTTAGTCCAACTCTCACACCCATACATAACTACTGGAAAAGCCATAGTTTTGACTAAATGGACCTCTGTTGTCAAAGTAATGTCTCTGCTTTTAATATGCTGTCTAGATTGGTCATAACTTTTCTTCCTAGGAGCAAGCGTGTGCCCCGGACGGTAGCTATAGCACTGGAAGTTACATGGCCCCGAACCACAGCGCCCCCTTCAGTGAGGTATGGAGATCTTACTCTATATTCCTTACTGCTTGATCTCCCATCCTGCGGGAACATACTCAAGTGTTTTTCATTCTCAGTAAACCCATTCTGAGTAGATGATCTTACCTCCAGTTTTCCTAAAAGAACAGAAGCCATCAGGGAGGCATTCCATGTTTCCTGTCCCCAGATCTTGAACCTGTCCATCCTTATCTTCCCTGTTAGAGTGGAGCCATTTGGCTTTTATGATGGGCCACTGCCTCCATCTGTTCTCTAGGTCCCATTCTCTCTCACTTTAAAATGCTACATATTATCTCTTTTTGATAACATTAGCTTTTGTACTGTTTTTTCCCCATTGGTATTCAAACATGCTTTTCCCTTTTCCCATTCTAAAGCAAAAACTGTGACCCATCCCTATCCAGCTACTCTTTCCTCCTCATTATAGCTTTTACATCTTGAAAAGTCATTCATCCCTGCTTTTCTGCTTGATCACCTTCTATCCTTTAGCACCTCTGCTGCTGCTGCTGCTAAGTTGCTTCAGTAGTGTCTGACTCTGTGTGACCCCATAGACGGCAGCCCACCAGGCTCCTCTGTCCACAGAGTTCTCCAGGCAAGAATACTGGGGTGGTTTGCCATTTCCTTCTTCATTTAGCACCTCAGTCCACTCCAGTTTGCTTCTGTCCTCTACTTCACCAGTACAACTGCTCTCGTTAAGGTCACCAGTCACCTCCATTGTGCCAAATACAGTGGACACTTTTCATTCATCAGTTTGACTTACCATTTAAGGCATTTGCCCATTCCGTCAGCTCTCTTACTTTCTTAACCTCTCTGGTCACTCAGAATAAATTCTGCTGTTCATCCTCTGGATTGTATTGCACACTGTTCTTTTGTGACTCTTGTCCTGCTACAGTTAGAATAATTATTTGACCTTGGACATGTTTTTCATACTGTATTCTTAGCTCATGCTGGACCTACAGTAAATTCTCAATAATTATCTGTCAAATGAATGAAAGAAGATGGTAAGTGACTTGGAATATGTCTTGAAAATCACTTCATGACTTTGAATTGTAAAGAACATCAGTTAAATTAGATTGAACTATACAAAATTGCCAATATTAGGCAACTTTTGGCTTCCCAGGTGGTCCTAGAGGTGAAGTACCTGCCTGCCAGTGCAGGAGACATGAATGATGGGGGTTCCATCCCTGGGTTGGTAAGATCCCCTGGAGGAGGGCATGGCTACCCACTCCAGGATTCTTGCCGTGGACAGAGGAGCCTGGTGGGCTACATACAGTCCATGGGGTCGCCTAGAGTCAGACACAACTGAAGTGACTTAGCATGCATGCATGCACAGGCTACTTTTGACTCCTGAAAATGTCATTTCTATGGTAAAAGTTAATAATTGTGCTTGTGTGAGGAAAGACTAGTTATTCTGTGTATACTATGTTAAATTTAAGCTTCATGTTAAAGTCACGCATATTATAACCAGTTTGAACAGGTAAATTTTCTTTTAGTGCATTTTCAGGTCATCAGAGAGTAAGTACCATGTGATAATTTATTGTTCACTGTGTAGTACTGAATAGTACCCAGACTTGTATATGACAAAAGCAGGACTTGACTTATTGGATTTTATTTAAACTTTTAATATAATTTTTTTTAAATCTTTTCCTTTCAGCATTTACCTCTTTGATATTTGGCAGTTGTAGGTGATATGCAAAACAGCTAATGATTTTTAGTAGCTTTCATTGTAAAAATTATAGTTTATTTGGCTGATTATACATTTTATATGCAACATTGTTTTAAGATTTTATGACTTTAATTTGCAGAAAGAGAACTTACTGTAGAAATTGAGAGGATGAGACTAGAACATGGAATAAAACGACGAGACAAGTCACCTTCTCGTTTAGATACGTTTCTGAAAGGTATAGAAGATGAATGAGATTTTTATAAGAAAGAACTAAAAAAACTCCAACATATAATACAGCGAAGATCTTGCTCTAGAAGTCATTCTACATGTGAAAAAATTCCAGTATTTAAAACACTAGAAAAGGTAATATCTCTTTGTGAGAGTGTTTGATAAGGCAAAAAAGAGCTTTATGAGCAAACTTTTGGTTTATTATTGTAATAATGTAATGTTATTCATACTTATTTTTAGGAAGTTTTTCTTAATTTTCATTTTTGTAGTCTTCTGTGACCATTTTGTAGTCTGTGACTTTAGGAACACTGCATTAATTAGGAAAACTACTTAAGAACAAAGTGTAAGGTACTGATTCCTGGAAATTAAGGGAGATTGAATAGCTCATTATATATCTGGGAAGAGTGCAGGGGCATCTGAGCTTCCAGAAACTGGATCCAGGAACTCATGCTGCTGGACACTTCCTCTCTTTCTAATCTTTACTTTTGGTATCATCTGCATTTTCTCTCTTTAAGTAGAATGGCTTTGTCTCCATGGCAGGCTACGTGGCTTCAGGCCATTCCCATTCTTGGACCAGTCAGAAAGGCAGGCCACATTATACAGACCAGACATCTTCTATGATAACTGTGCAAAAGGAAGGGGTAAAAAATGGCAGTGAGCACTGGACAGATCATCCCCTTTGTCCACTACAATCATGTTTGCAACTTGATGGTCTGAAGATGTATAAGGTTAACGATGATGAATAAAAACATGAGAATAAAAACATGTCCTCATTTTAGGTCTTAATTATTTTCAAAATTTTATGACTATCATTTGTGTTCTTTACATTTTTCTTTCTTTCTTTTTTCATTTATTTTTATTAGTTGGAGGCTAATTACTTTACAATATTGTAGTGGTTTTTGCCATACATTGACATGAATCAGCCATGGATTTACATGTGTTCCCCATCCTGATCCCACCTCCCACCTCCCTCCCCATCCCATCCCTCTGGGTCATCCCAGTATCCCATCCCAGCACTTGTTCCTGACCAGCCCTGAGCACTTGTCTCATGCATCCAACCTGGACTGCTGATCTGTTTCACACTTGATAATATACATGTTTCAATGCTATTCTCTCAGATCATCCTACCCTCGCCTTCTCCTACAGAGTCCAAAAGTCTGTTCTGTACATCTGTGTCTCTCTCTCTGTTTTGCATATAGGGTTATCATTACCATCTTTCTAAATTCCATATATATGTGTTAGTATACTGTAATGGTCTTTATCTTTCTGGCTTGCTTCACTCTGTATAACGGGCTCCAGTTTCATCCATCTCATTAGAACTGATTCAGATGAATTCTTTTTAACGGCTGGGTAATATTCCATGGTGTATATGTACCACAACTCCCTTATCCATTCGTCTGCTGATGGGCATCTAGGTTGTTTCCATGTCCTGGCTATTATAAACAGTGCTGCGATGAACATTGGGGTGCACGTGTCTCTTTCAGATCTGGTTTCCTCAGTGTGTATGCCCATAAGTGGGATTGCTGGGTCATATGGCAGTTCTATTTCCAGTTTTTTAAGAAATCTCCACACTGTTCTCCATAGTGGCTGTACTAGTTTGCATTCCCACCAACAGTGTAAGAGGGTTCCCTTTTCTCCACACCCTCTCCAGCATTTATTGCTTGTAGACTTTTGGATAGCAGCCATTCTGACTGGCGTGTACCCCTTTTGGATAGCAGCCATTCTGACTGGCGTGTACCTCATTGTGGTTTTGATTTGCATTTCTCTGATGATGAGTGATGTTGAGCCTCTTTTCATATGTTTGTTAGCCATTTGTATGTCTTCTTTGGAGAAATGTCTGTTTAGATCTTTGGCCCATTTTTTGATTGGGTCATTTATTTTTCTGGAATTGAGTTGCAGGAGTTGCTTGTATATTTTTGAGATTAATCCTTTGTCTGTTTCTTCATTTGCTGTTATTTTCTCCCATTCTGAAGTGTGTCTTTTCACTTTGCTTATAGTTTCCTTTGTTGTGCAAAAGCTTTTAAGTTTCATTAGGTCCCATTTGTTTATTTTTGCTTTTATTTCCAATATTCTGGGAGGTGGGTCATAGAGGATCTTGCTGTGATTTGTATCAGAGAGTGTTTTGCCTATGTTCTCCTCTAGGAGTTTTATAGTTTCTGGTCTTACATTTAGATCTTTAATCCATTTTCAGTTTATTTTTGTGTATGGTGTTAGAAAGTGTTCTAGTTTTATTCTTTTACAGGTGGTTGACCAGTTTTCCCAGCACCACTTGTTAAAGAGGTTGTCTTTTTTTCCATTGTATACCCTTGCCTCCTTTGTCGAAGATAAGGTGTCCATAGGTACGTGGATTTATCTCTGGGCTTTCTATTCTGTTCCATTGATCTGTATTTCTGTCTTTGTGCCAGTACCATACTGTCTTGATGACTGTGGCTTTGTAGTAGAGCCTGAAGTCAGGCAGGTTGATTCCTCCAGTTCCATTCTTCTTTCTCAAGATTGCTTTGGCTATTCAAGGTTTCTTGAATTTCCATACAAATTGTGAAATTATTTGTTCTAGTTCTGTGAAAAATACCATTGGTAGCTTGATAGGGATTGCATTGAATCTATAGATTGCTTTGGGTAGTATACTCATTTTCACAATACTGATTCTTCCAATTTATGAACATGGTCTATTTCTCCATCTGTTTGTGTCCTCTTTGATTTCTTTCATCAGTGTTTTATAGTTTTCTATATATAGGTCTTTTGTTTCTTTAGGCAGATATACTCCTATGTATTTAATTCCTTTTGTTGCAATGGTGAGTGGTATTGTTTTCTTAATTTCTCTTTCTCTTTTCTCATTGGTAGTGTATAGAAATGCAAGGCATTTCTGTGTGTTAATTTTATATCCTGCTACATTACTGTATTTATTGATTAGCTCTAATAATTTTCTGGTAAAATCTTTAGGGTTTTCTATGTAGAAGATCATGTCATCTGCAAACAGTGAGAGTTTTACCTCTTCTTTTCCTATCTGGATTGCTTTTATTTCTTTTTCTGCTCTGATTGCTGTGGCCAACACTTCCAAAACTATGTTGAATAGTAATGGTGAGAGTGGGCACCCTTGACTTGTTCCTGACTTTAAGGGAAATGCTTTCAATTTTCACCATTGAGGACAATGTTTGCTGTGGGTTTGTCATATATAGCTTGTGTTATTATGTTGAGGTATGTTCCTTCTATTCCTGCTTTTTGGAGAATTTTTATCATAAATGGATGTTGAATTTTGTCAAAAGCTTTCTCTGCATCTATTGAGATAATCATGTGGTTTTTATCTTTCAATTTGTTAATGTGGTGTATTACATTGATTGATTTGCAGATATTAAAGAATCCTTGCATTCCTGGGATAAAGCCCACTTGGTCATGATGTATGATCTTTTTAATATGCTGTTGGATTCTGTTTGCTAGAATTTTGTTAAGGATTTTTGCATCTATGTTCATCAGTGATATTGGCCTGTAGTTTTCTTTTTTTGTGGCATCTTTGTCTGGTTTTGGAATTAGGGTGATGGTGGCCTCATAGAATGAGTTTGGAAGTTTGCCTTCTTCTGCAATTTTCTGGAAGAGTTTGAGTAAGATAGGTGTTAGCTCTTCTCTAAATTTTTGGTAGAATTCAGCTGTGAAGCCATCTGGTCCTGGGCTTTTGTTTGCTGGAAGATTTCTGATTACAGTTTCGATTTCCGTGCTTGTGATGGGTCTGTTAAGACTTTCTATTTCTTCCTGGTTCAATTTTGGAAAGTTATACTTCTCTAAGAATTTGTCCATTTCTTCCAAGTTGTCCATTTTATTGGCATAGAGCTGGTGGTAGTAGTCTCTTATGATCCTTCATATTTCAGTGTTGTCTGTTGTGATCTCTCCATTTTCATTTCTAATTTTGTTGATTTGGTTCTCCCTTTGTTTCTTGATGAGTCTGGCTAACGGTTTGTCAGTTTTGTTTACCTTTTCAAAAAACCAGCTTTTAGCTTTGTTGATTTTTTCTATGGTCTCTTTTGTTTCTTTTGCATTTATTTCTGCCCTAATTTTTAAGATTTCTTTCCTTCTGCTAACCCTGGGGTTCATTTCTTCCTTCTCTAGTTGCTTTATGTGTAGAGTTGGGTTGTTTATTTGACTTGTTTCTTGAGGTAAGCCTGTAATGCTATGAACCTTCCCCTTAGCACTGCTTTTACAGTGTCCAGATTCTTCTTTCTTTTAAACGTTGGAGTTACAGGATTCCTGGAGGCTTCTATGACCCTCACATTATCTACATACTGGATAAAATTAGAGAAGTTGGAAGTACAGTCATTAAAACTCAGGACATTTGATTTTAGACTTGGCTGCATTTACCAACTCTGTCATCTTTTTCTTGAAGATCTGCCTACTGCCAAATGGTTTTGAGACATTTTCTGATTAGACTGTTTTGTAACTTCATTGGCTCCTGACTGAATTTGATTTGGAGTGTTAGTTTAAACACTGTGCTTTGTTATCTGTTAAGAGCACAATGAATGGGTGGGGACATACAGTTAAGTTAATTTATGTGTGCTGAGTTGTTTTTTAAGCTCCAAATATACTTAGGAATCAAGAAAAAGAAATCACTGAATTGATCACCTTCATTGTGTGGGACAGTCTTCTTCAAAAATGTTGATTAGTTTAATCAACTTATTAAGTAGAACTGAGTGGGTAAGTGTCTCAGTACTTTTAAATATTGGATTTGTTTGCTTGGTGTGAATTCATGGTTGAAAGGCAAGTTGAGATATGGGTAAGTTACTGGTAAAATTAGGAGGGGCCTTCCCCCCTTCATCTTATTTAGTTTCTTGAAATGTTCTAATGACACCTGACATGATTCATTTTGTAAAGTTTAGAAAGTTGGGACCTTGGTAGCATTTTAGAGTCCAGTAGTAAATTTCAGGCGTGGTAGGGAATAATGGGTGATGTACGTGAGTGAAATGGGTGGAGTGTAAGACAGTTGTGAGTGCTGTGAACTAAGGAGTAAATTCTAGTCTAAAACTGGGTGTTTTAAGCTTGTTTAGAAACAGTTGTTGGCAGACAGCATAGACCTGTCTCAAGCTCGATTTGGTACAGGCTGTGTTTTCAACCCCTGCTTTTTATAGCAAATTGTTGGGCAGAGTTTCCTGGGATTGCTGCAACTCAGAAAATATATTGACATTTTTTTGTATCGGTAATTTTTTTTTTCATTTATTTTTATTAGTTGGAGACTAATTACTTTACATTATTGTAGTGGTTTTTGCCATACATTGACGTGAATCAGCCATGAATTTACATGTGTTTCCCATCCCAATCCCCCCTCCCGCCTCCCTCTCCACCCCATCTCTCTGGGTCTTCCCAGTGCACCAGCCCTGAGCACTTGTCCCATGCATCCAACCTTGGCTGGTGATCTGTTTCACCCTTGATAGTATACTTGTTTCAATGCTCTTCTCTCAGGACATCCCACCCTCGCCTTCTCCCACAGAGTCTAAAAGTCTGTTCTGTACATCTGTGTGTCTTTTTCTGTTTTGCATATAGGGTTTTCGTTCTCTGTTGTCTATGTAGGGACAGCGCTGGTCTCTTTGACCTTGTACTCACCAGATTTCCAAATGTGAGTTTTGGGTATAGTGTAATGGGAAATGCTTTGGAGTTGGAAACCTTATTAGAAGCTTCAACTCCAGACACTGGCTTAGACAAGTTACCTAACTCATGGCTTCCTGATTTGCAAAGTGAGGAATGTATCTACAACCTCTTATGAAGATTACATGACATAATTGTATAAGGGTCTAACATAACATCTAATTCGTAGTAAATGTTTTATTTCTTTATTATTTGCTGGTTTAAAGCACATCTGCTGCTGCTGCTAAGTTGCTTCAGTCATGTCCAACTCTGTGCGACCCCATAGACAGCAGCCCACCAGGCTTCTCCGTCCCTGGGATTCTCCAGGCAGGAATACTGGAGTGGGTTGCCGTTTCCTTCTCCCAAGCACATCAGGTGTAGATAGAAAGTTAGGTTTAATTCAGTAGATGTGTACTGAGAGCATACTATGAATGTGGCATCCAGGATACAAGATAAAGAAGACCTGTTTCCTATCCTCAGTCTAGCATTGTGGGTATGTGTACATGAGTTTGTGTATGTGTGCATGTGTGTTTAGGAAAAATGGAGTGATAAAAGGGAATTATTAGCACTCATACATACATACAAGACACATTTAGCGAAGTGGGGAATTCATTCATTTTAGAATTACATGCTAAGTACTGAAGGTGTGGTGGGAAGGACCTCCTGTGTCTCTGAGGGCACTTGCGTTTTAGTGTTGGTGGTGGTTCAGTCTGTAAGTCACGTCTGACTCTCTGCAACCCCATGGACTGCAGCACACCAGGCTTCCCTGTCCTTCACCATCTTCTTGAGCTTTCTCAAACTCATGTCTGTTGAGTCAGTGATGCCATCCAGCCATCTCGTCTTCTGTCATCCCCTTCTCCTCCTGCCTCCTGTCTTTCCCGGCATCAGGGTCTTTTCCAATGAGTTTGCTTTTCACACCAGGTGGCCAAAGTATTGGAGCTTCAGCTTCAGTATCAGTCCTTCCAGTGATTATTCAGGGTTGATTTCCTTTAGAATTGAGTGGTTGGATCTCCTTGCTGTCCAGGGGATTCTCAAGAGTCTTCTCCAGCATCACAATTTGAAAGCATCGATTCCTGGGCTCTCAGCCCTCTTTTTGGTCCAACTCTCACATCTGTAAATGACTACTGGAAAACTGTAGCTTTGACTATACAGACCTTTGTCAGAGAAGTAATATCTCTCTTTGTAGTACTCTGTCTAGGTCTGTCATAGCTTTTCTTCCAAGGAGCAAGCATCTTTTAATTTCATGGCTGCAGTCACCATCCACAGTGATTTTGGAGCCCAAGAAAATAAAATCTGTCACTCTTTCCACTTTCTCTGCATCTATTTGCTATAAAGTGATGGGACCAGATGCCATGATCTTAGTTTATTGAATGTTGAGTTTTAAGCCAGCTTTTTCACTTTCCTCTTTCACCATCATAAAGAGGCTCTTTAGTTCCTCTTCACTTTCTGCCATTAGGATGGTAACATCTGCATATCTGAGGTTGTTGATATTTCTCCTGGCAGTCTTGATTCCAGCTTGTGAGTCACCTATCCAGGTATTTTGCATGATGTACTCTGCATATAAGTTAAATAAGCAGGGTGACAATATACAAAACTTGATGTACTCCTTTCCCGATTTTGAACCAATCCGTTGTTCCATGTCCAGTTCTAACTATTGCTTCCTGACCTGCATACAGGTTTCTCAGTAGACAGGTAAGGTGTCTGGTACTCCTATCTCTTTAAGAATTTTCCACAGTTTGTTGTGATCCATATGATCCATACAGTCAAAGGCTTTAGCACAGTCAGTGAAGCAGATTCTTTTTTTTTTTTTTTATTTCTCTTGCTCTTCCTATGACCCAGTGGATGTTGGCAATTTGATCTCTGATTTTAGTGATAAAGACACACTAAACACCCAGTTGTGTAAATAACTTTATAATCTCATTTATAGTAAGTATTAATGAGGAAAGAATACAGGAAATTTTCAGAATGCTATGAGAGTATATAGAGGGAGATCTAAATTAGATTGGAGAATCTGGAAGGACTCCTTACAGAGAGTGGCGTTTAAGCTGAGACCTAGATAATAATGAAAAACAGACTGTCAAATCCTTATTCGTTGAGCTCTCCTTTTCTAAAATCTAGGCATACCACCTCCTTTCTGTAAAAATATTTTTATTTAAATATGGTTACGTCATAGGTTCTCTTTTATCGTTATTTAAATGTTAATTAAGTCCTCACCCTAATTGCTTTTATCCTGTAATACAGATGCATTTTGTCCTTCAAGGTGTCCAGATAGCTAATCTCATTCATTTTCCCTTGACTTTTCTTGCTTAACCAAGAGGATAACTTATTTCCAAGTGGCAGGTGAAGGATACTTCATGGATATTTACCATTTACCAAGTGTACTTTGGACATGGTATGTACATAGTAGATATTGAATACCATAGATCAGAATGCTTTCCAATGTAGCAAAATACCAGATTGTCACTATCTCTGGAGCTTCTGCATATAGTACTTGAACATTAATATGCCATAGACCCCAAGTGTACATTTGCCATATTTATTTTCTACAATAACTATGAAGTTAATGGGTTTTTTTTTTAAGTTGTACTGAAGTAATAGGTATAATTTTGTTTTAGGAATGTTGGAAGTACTTGCTTATTCAGTGAATATCCTAATGTGCACCGTCTGGTAGAAATATTTATATTTATCTGATTGCAGAAAAAATAGAGCTCACATAGGTTTGGTGCTGGGACAGTTGGGGGCTGGTATGCCTGGGAAATTGATCTTGGATTTAGTCTCAGGAAACACTGAGGAATGTGCTAGGCTGTTAAGTTACTTGTGCTGGGTGAGCAGGTGAGCAGGTATTCACATACCCGCTTGATTCCTCCCATGGAGAGGGCTATGAACTAGTGATTCCCAGCTCCAAATGAATCAGAATCACTTGGAGGGCTTGATAAACCAGTTACTGGGCCCTGCCCCCATAGTTTCTGATTGAGTAGGTCTGGGATATACCTCAAAATTTGCATGCCTTGCATGTTCGCAGATACTGTATGCTTCCAGTCTGGGGATTATACTTTAGTTACAACAGCAGTATACACAACTGGGGTAGAGTGACACTTGAAGCATCTGATGGGGTCTCATCAAGTAGGATCAGTGGCAGCTGGGTCTCTTGCTGGGAACTCGAAGGTCTGGAAATTTGCCCCAGTATTGCCAGCATTCTCTCTCCTGCTCTCCTTATAGATTAATAATTGTGTTCCTTAATTACATTAAAGGAAATTGTGTTCTTTTTGTCTGTTAGCATCTTTCAGTCAGTCTCATCTTCAGCATCCTTGTGCCAACCATGTGGTGATAATTCTGTCTTGAATTATCTTGAAACAATATTGTCTTGAAATGATAACTGCTGTCTTGAATTATGTTTCAGGGTGATTGCGACTCAGATATCCATCTCGTCACAAGAGAAAGAGACGAACTTCAGCGTATGCTAGAAAGATTTGAAAAGCACATGGTGGATATACAGTCCAATGTTAAATTATTGACAGCAGAAAGAGATAAACCAAGTATCTTATATAAGATATTGATTATGTAACACCAGTTAACTATAATGGAACCAGTATATATCCTTTATATTACTGTAGTATATGGATTTTAGGGATATCCCTTCATAGTTAGTAGTTTCTACTATCATCCTGTGCCCAAAGCAGAATTTTCTATTGTTTTTTCATATTTATTTTCCCTCTTTTCTAGCCTATCTATGGGTCAGGTCAGTTTGGGATAATTCCCTATTTCTCAAACTACTGAATGGGTCTTAGCCTGACTCTGAGTCAAGTGTTTGCTTGGGATTCAATCATGTTGGGTTATGTGTATCTTCCAGTGGGTAGCACTAACTAATGCTTGGATGTTAGTTGAATGTTAAGGACTTAGCTTTGAGGGATAGGGAGGGGAGATTGACTAGGTTGGACCAGTTACAAGCCTCAGTTGTCAGAAGGCAAAGTGAGTCTGAGCAAAGCATCATGTTTATCACCACAATTTGTTCTCATACCAATCTCCCATGAAATCCTATTGCTGTTTTGAAAGGAAGAGAAAGATATAGAGTTAAAAGGCCAAGTTGAAGGAGCTTTTCTTTCTTTTGAAGTTTTTTTGGGATTCTGCAGTACATATTGATCTACTTTCTGGGTTTTTCCTGCAGTTGGCTTAGATTTCAGCTTTCTTGGGTCTGCTTACTTAATTAGTAGTTGTCCATCTGCTATTTGGCTTTCAAAATTTTGTGGTTGGCACTTCTCTCCATCTTCTTGTCTTTTTGTTTTAATTATTACTATTATTGCTTGAATCCTCTTACTCTCAGTCTTTAGTATGTCATTTTATTTATAAGTTAGAATTTTTTTTATATTTTATATTTTTATAAATATAAAAATATTTTTCCTTAATTTTTTTCCCCATTTATTTTTATTAGATGGAGGCTAATTACTTTACAATATTGTAGTGGGTTTGGTCATACATTGACATAAATCAGCCATGGATTTACATGTGTTCCCCATCCTGATCCCCCCTCCCGCCTCCCTCTCCACCCCATCCCTCTGGGTCTTCCCAGTGCACCAGCCCTGAGCACTTCCCAGTGCACCAGCCTGGGCTGGTGATCTGTTTCACCCTTGATAGTATACTTGTTTCAAAGTTATTCTCTCAGAACATCCCACCCTCGCCTTCTCCCACAGAGTCTAAAAGTCTGTTCTGTACATCTGTGTGTCTTTTTCTGTTTTGCATATAGGGTTATCGTTACCATCTTTCAAAATTCCATATATATGCGTTAGTATACTGTATTGGTCTTTATCTTTCTGGCTTACTTCACTCTGTATAATGGGCTCCAGTTTCATCCATCTCATTAGAACTGATTCAAATGAATTCTTTTTAACGGCTGAGTAATATTCCATGGTGTTATGTACCACAGCTTTCTTATCCATTCGTCTGCTGATGGGCATCTAGGTTGCTTCCATGTCCTGGCTATTATAAGCAGTGCTGCAATGAACATTGGGGTGCACGTGTCTCTTTCAGATCTGGTTTCCTCGGTGTGTATGCCCAGAAGTGGGATTGCTGGGTCATATGGCAGTTCTATTTCCAGTTTTTTAAGAAATCTCCACACTGTTCTCCATAGTGGCTGTACTAGTTTGCATTCCCACCAACAGTGTAAGAGGGTTCCCTTTTCTCCACACCCTCTCCAGCATTTATTGCTTGTAGACTTTTGGATAGCAGCCATTCTGACTGGCATGTAATGGGACCTCATTGAGATTTTGATTTGCATTTCTCTGATGATGAGTGATGTTGAGCATCATGTAATGGGACCTCACTGAGGTTTTGATTTGCATTTCTCTGATGATGAGTGATGTTGAGCATCTTTTCATGTGTTTGTTAGCCATCTGTATGTCTTCTTTGGAGAAATGTCTATTTAGATCTTTGGCCCACTTTTTGATTGGGTCATTTATTTTTCTGGAATTGAGCTGCAGGAGTTGCTTGTATATTTTTGAGATTAATCCTTTGTCTGTTTCTTCATTTGCTATTATTTTCTCCCATTCTGAAGGCTGTCTTTTCACCTTGCTTATAGTTTCCTTTGTTGTGCAAAAGCTTTTAAGTTTCATTAGGTCCCATTTGTTTATTTTTGCTTTTATTTCCAATATTCTGGGAGGTGGGTCATAGAGGCTCTTGCTGTGATTTATGTCGAGAGTGTCTTGCCTATGTTCTCCTCTAGGAGTTTTATAGTTTCTGGTCTTACATTTAGATCTTTAATCCATTTTCAGTTTATTTTTGTGTATGGTGTTAGAAAGTGTTCTAGTTTCATTCTTTTACAAGTGGTTGACCAGTTTTCCCAGCACCACTTGTTAAAGAGGCTGTCTTTTTTCCATTGTATATTCTTGCCTCCTTTGTTGAAGATAAGGTGTCCATAGGTATGTGGATTTATCTCTGGGCTTTCTATTCTGTTCCATTGATCTATATTTCTGTCTTTTAGAATTTTTTAAAAATTAATTTATTTTTAAAGGTTACACCCATTTATTGTTATTATAAAATATTGGTTATTTTCTCTCTGCTGTACAATATATCCCTATAGCTTATTTTCTACATGACAGTTTGTACCTCTTACTCTCCTACCCCTATATTGTCCCTCCCCCTTCCTTCTCCTCACTGGTAACCACTAGTTTGTTCTCTATATTTATTTCTGCTTTCTTTTTGTTGTATTCACAAGTTTGTTGTATTTTTAGATTTCACACAAAAATGCAGTATCATACAGTATTTGTCTTACCCTTTTGAAGTATCTCACTTAGCATAATACCCTCCAAATCCATCCATATTACTACAAATGACAAAATTTCATTCTTTTTAATGGCCGAGGATTATTCCTGTGTGTGTGTGTGTGTGTGTGTGTGTGTGTGTGTGTATGTATCACATCTTCTTTATCCATTCACCTGTTGGTAGACACTTATGTTGCTTCCATATCTTGACAATTGTAAATAATTTTGGTATAAACATTGGGGTGTGTTATCCTTTCAAACTGGTGTTTTTGTCTTTTTCAGATATATACGCAGGAGTATAATTGCTGGTTCTATTTTTAATTTTTTTTAAAACTTCCATTCTGTTTCCCCAGTGGTTGCATCAATTACATTCCCACAAACAATGTACAAAATTCCCTTTTCTACACATCCTTGCCAATAATTTATTATCTGTGTTCATTTTATGATAGCCATTCTGACTGGTGTGAGGTGATATCTCACTGTAGTTTCGATTTGCATTTCCTTAACATTTAGTGATGTTGAGCATCTTTTCATGTGCCTGTTGTCTACTATCTTCATGTCCCTTTGGAAAAATGTATATTCATATTTTCTGCCCACTTTTTAATTGTTTTTTTTTATGTTGAGTTGTATTAATATGAGCTTTTTAATGTATGCTGGATATTAACTCCTTGTCAGTGATATCATTTGTAAATATTTTCTTCCATTGAGTAGGTTTTTTTTTTAGTCAATGGTTTCCTTTACTGTGCAAAATATTTTGGGTTTAATTAGGTTGCTTTTTATTTTTGCTTTTATTTACTTTGCTTTAGAAGACAGATCCAAAAAATATTGCTACAATTTATGTCAGAGTGTTCTGCCTACGTTTTCCTCTAGGAGTTTTATGGTTTTTGGTCTTAAATTTAGGTCTTTAATAAGCTGTTGTTGTTGTTTTTACTGAAGTCTTTAATTCATTTTGAGTTTATTGTGATATATGGTGTTAGAGAATGTTCTGATTTCATTCTCTTATGTGTAGCTGTCCAGTTTTACCAGCACCATTTATTGAGAAGACTGTCTTTTCTCCGTTATATACCCTTGCCTCCTTTGCTATAGATTAATAGACCATAAGGGCATGGGTTTATTTCTGGGCTCTCTAATCTGTTCATTGATCCGTGTGTCTGTTTCTGTGTCAATACCAGGCCGTTTTGATTACTGTAGCTTTGTGGTGTGGCCTGAAATCAGGTAGGGTGATTCTTCCAGCTGTGTTCTTTCTTGAGACTGTTTTTGCTCTGCAGGGTTAAAGCTGGAAATGTTGATGATATTATAAGTGTGCAACAATGAAATTTCATGTAACTGAATATCTTAGAATATAGAGTTGATATGTTTTATTAGGAATTTAAAGAACTGATATGAGAGTTTTGAAAATTGCTAACTATAAAGGAGGGAGTTTGCAATAACAAATATTTATATAAAATCTAACAGCTATTTTATTGTACTTGTAATGTTTCTTATTACATATTTACTTGAGGAATACATCTGCTGATAGGCCAGCATAGCCTAAAAGTATTTTGAATTTTTAGAAACTTAAAATTCAGTGTCTGATTCACATCTTCTAAAATATATGTTCTTCTGCAAATCTTCCTTTGAATGATAAGAATATAATTACAGGAAAATTTCAGATTCTTTAGGTCCTGATAGAGGATTCTGAAAAAGTATGAGGATGACTTAGTAAACTCCTAGGTATAACAATAGCCCAGATATGTATATTGTTGATATTTCCAGAAGAAGGCCAATAAGTATTGATTATTATGATCTAAAAGAAATCATAATAGTCAATTATAATTAACACTAAAGAAAGGACACTGAAGGAAACAAAATACAGGTCTAAACTAAATATATTCTCTCAGGAGGCACAAGGATAAAACAGAATTTGAGGTTGCTACTACAGGGAACTGGGGAATGAATATTCTATTTATGCATCTAAGATTCTGAATGATTCTACATCCTCAACTCATTGGTGTTTTTACCTAGAAGGACAGGAGTTTTAAGAACCAGTCCATTTTCTGTTAGTTTTGGTCTGTCTTTAGCTAGTGCTTTAAGAGAATATTATGTACCAGAGTCACCTGGAGAAGTGTTAAATGCAGAGTCCTGGGCCATATCTGGCCTGCTGACTCAGGACACAGGCAGTCTAACAAGCTCCCCAGGTGAAACTCACTGAAACTTAAGAACGTCTCAACAAATGTACTTTTCTCACTAGATAGAGGTTTAGCTAGAGGTTCAGTCCTATTAATGCCGCCAGTTTTATAGAAGTGTTACCAACAAAAACTCTAGCATTTCTTTGAGATCTTCAATTTGGACTTGATTTAGACACAGTAAGTCTAAGTTAATATGCCAATTAGTTGCAACCTCATTACAAATAGGAAGTCCTCAGACTTTTCAGGAAAGAGACTGTCAAGAAATCACTTAATTTGTTGATGATTCCACTTTGAGCATACATCTGTCCCTGTCAAATTCACAAGTGTGGGGTCACTGAGGAGCCGAGACTGCACCTCTGCTCTCAGCCAGGACATGTGGAACGCTTGTGTATTCTTAAACACCCACAACCATCTCTCCAAGGGAGATGTTGAATTAAATAGCAGTTTAAGACTAATAAAGTAGTGCCCAGATCAAGCAAAAGGTTGCCTTCTAACATTATGAGGACATTCTCCTTGTGAATTTTCAAGGATAAAATAAGAGATTGGGCATTTGATTCCTTTTCCTCCTCCTCTTCCTCCTCATAGGGAATGTCTAATTGTTTTATCTGAGTCTTATTCCCTTTGTTCTCATATTCTTTTAAAAATGCTCAGTGAAGTGCTGAATGTCTGGCAATGAGTCTATTATTCCATTCTAGTTTTTCTAGAATGTTTTAAATTATAGATGTTTAAATTCTAAATGTTTCTAGTGTATTAAACTTTCTGTTTCAGGCTTAAAGGTATTGGCAAAAAGTTAGTAGAAAGCTCATTACATTTGCAGCAGGAGTTACTTATGAAAACTGTCTAAAGGTATTAAAGAACTTGTCTCTGAATTCTCCAATGGATGGTTCCTTTCTTTGCTTATAAGACGGGATCAGCATTCAATCTGTGCTCACAGGAGGGGAGAGTTTCCAAAAGACCTTGTCTAATATACACAACTTTTCTAAATTCTTCTGATTTCTTATGCAAATTGGGGTCTTTGAATCCTATCTTTCCATTCGACTCTTTCATAACAGAACACATATGTACTATTTGATATACACTTGGGGTTACTGGATTATTGATTCCTAAAACTATTTCTAATTCCTCTGCAAATTTTATCACTTGGCTTTTTGGCTCAGTATGAGACCAGACCTTAAAACAATGCAATTTTCCCTGTTTCTGATGGTGAGGGGAGGGGTGGTTAATTTTATGAAGTAATTGCACTTTGGAGATTTTTCTAGACAGTTAGGAGGTAAAAGGAAGAAGTCAAAGGAAGTAGAGAAACTTAAGTTGGGGGAAGATAAATAATAAAAGAGCTATTTGATTTGTACTAAGACTTGGAAGACTCTAAAAGAGACCATTTTTAGTTTTTCACTTTTTGTTTGCCTTGGCGAAGACATTTTAAGGGAACAATTTTGGAATCTAAATGCCTTAGATATTCCCTCAGAAACATAAAAAAAAAAAAAAAGCAGAACATTGGATATTTGGGATGCTGTGCTAGTGCTAAATCACTTCAGTTGTATCCAACCCTTTGTGGACCAATGGGCTGTAAGCCTGCCAGGCTCCTCTGTCTATGGAATTCTCCAGACAAGAACACTGGAGTGGGTAGCCATTCCCTTCTCAAGAGGATATTCCTGACTCAGGGATCAAACCCAGGTCTCCTGCACTGCAGGCAGATTTTTTACCATCTTAGTCAGGGAAACAAGTGAGCTGAGGCAAAACATCCACAGGATTTTCCAAAATTCAAAAGACACTTTCTGAACTTTTCAGTCCTCAGGGTCAGTTTGAGTAATGGATTTATCTACCTTACCCACATCCCCTCGCTGTGAACTCTTCCTTTGTAAATATACAACAAAAGATGACAGCGATAGAGACAAATTGTGTTGTAAGTAATAGCACTGACTTCCACCAAAGATAAAAGTTATTTAACTGAACATATAATCAAAGGATTCCTAAAATGAGTTTCTTATTTAAAGAAGACAAAATAAACTCAGCATTTGGGGACCTTTAAAGAAAAGAAATCAGAGTTGGGACTCAATGCAAGACTTACCTCATCATCCCACTCACAGAGGCCAACAGCTTCCTGTACCAGCAAGAGGCTCAAAGGGCCAAAGAGGCAACCATGGTTCCAACTTGAGGTCCTGGACCATGGCCAAGAGAAGTTCTTGATTAGATTTTTACAGATCCCCAGTATTGTTGAACATTGGTTTCCCCCAGATGGCATCCAAACAGTCCATCAATAAGACAAATCTGAGTTTAGGTTAGAGAAGCATGGGAGAACACTATCTTGATAGTCCCTTAGAGGCAGTGGTGTGCTGAACCTAACTCCTGTTAGCCTGAGAAGGATCACCTTGGTAACTTGAAGTCAGCCATGATAGGAATACTTATACCACAGAAATCACCAAATTCCACAAATCAGGAATCCCCGCCCCCCCCCCCCCCCCCAGCCCCAGTGAGCTACTTACCTCAATAACATCTTAGGGTGTAGAAGCAAAGTTGGAATATTTAGGAGATGTTGAAGTTTGTTTTTGGGGGTTTCCCTGGTGGTTCAGATAGTAAAGAATCTGCCTGCAATGCAGGAGATGTGTGTTTGATCCTTGGGTGGGAAAGATCCCCTGGAGATGGAAATGGCAACCCATTCCAGAATGCTTGCCTCAAGAATCCCATGGATAGAAGAGCCTGGTGGGCTACAGTCCATGGGGTTGCAAGAGATTAAACATGAAGTTTGTTTAAGGCAAGTCTCTTAATCAGAAATTTTCGGTAGGATTAGGTAAAGATCATAATATAAAAGTTTAGGATTGAAGACACAACAAGGAGAGGATTTAAAGGATTTCCAAGAGTCTTGAAAATTTTGATACTCTCTGTTGAGATGTCAAACAGTTTGATGTTAATTAAAATAAGTCTTTTGATGTGTTCTTGAGACAGTAAAATTGCTTAAAACTTTTATCTTTCTGAGCAAGAGTTCCCTAGAGCAATAAAGTTGTATTGATAAAAACAATGAAATAATAAAGTTATGTTAATGTATAGAGTAAGTTATGTGGATGTGGATGGTTTTGGTTCTCACATATAATGCTTGAGTCTTCAAATTATATAAGAATTAAGGATAGGTTTCTATGGAACTATCACATCAAAAAGAAAAAGCTCATAGGAAATGTTCACTTGAAACTACTGTTCATTTTCAGCTTTAACAAAAAAACAAATAAAAAATTTTTCTGACTTCACATTCTACTAGTATCTAAAGTCTTTTTTTTTAGACTAACATCTAAAATCAGTCCATGGGGTCGCAAAGAGTCAGACATGACTGAGTGACTGAACTGAACTAAACTGAAAGTCTTTTCCAAATGTTTAGTTTTTAATATGTCACTTTATCAAATGATAATAATTTAATTTAAATATATTGCATTTGTTTATTTGGGGAACCCAATTAAGAAATTTCTTTTCAGTGTCTTTTAAGGTACAATTAATGAACAACTTCACTTCCAGTCATTTGTTTCTACAAGACAACAATGTCAGTGGACAGCTCATTTAACATATCTGAAGTAGGTATCATATATGCCTATTTGTTATCATTTCAACTGTTAAGTACAATTTGTATTATTTCTTTCTTTTGTTTAGCAGAATGACAGGGTCAGAAGTCTGCAAGGGTTCAGAAATGAATTACTTGAGAGAAGAAAGAAAAAAAATTATTTTAATTAGACAAAAGAGAATCTTTAAATCATAAAATTTGAAAGCATCATTAACTTCCCCAATTCAATCTCATCTTTGCCCTATTGTGAACATTTCTAATGGGGAATAAGGACAGTATTTCTCTTTGTGGCTTATTATTCTTAAAATATTCTCTGTATTGAGCTAAAATCTATTCCCTTCCTTGTCCCTTCATTCTTCCTTCTGGAAATATATAAAGTAAATCAACTCCCTATACAGTTTAACACACTGAAGACACAATTATTGGGTTTTGATTATTTTTAGTTTTTTAGGTGTTTTTTTTCCCCCCTAAGAAAGGCAACTTGAGTTTATTCAACCATTCCTCTGTTTCAGAGATATTCAATGTATGGACCAATACTAACCCATGGCTGTTCCTTACCCTTTGGAAACTGTAAGTTATAGATCCACATCAACATAAAGAACTGTGGCAGAATATAAATCAGCATGCTGGGACTTCCCTCATGGTCCAGTGGTTAAGAATCTGCCTGCCAATACAGAGGACAAGAGTTCAATCCCTGGTCAGGGAACTAAGATCCTACATGTCACGGGACAACTAGTTGCAGCATATGCTGCAACACATAGCCCACGTGGTACAACACAGTGTCTGCACACTGCAAGAAGACCCAGCACTGCCAAAATTTAAAAAAAGAAATCAACATATTTGCTATCATCATTGAAAAATTGTTTCTATGAAAAACTAAAGCTAGCTGAATTTAAAAGCATGTTTACTGATATAGTTGATTTACATTGTGGCATAAACTTTTTCTTCTTGTCACAACCTGATGGGTAAACAGTTGAACCAACTAGTTTGATAGCACTTGTTCCATATGACATGATTTCCAGATCCATTCTCATCATTCTTCTCGAGATCAGCCTCCAGAATACAACCAACATTTTCAGAGAAACTCTGCTGAAAATATAGTGGAAAGCATTACATCCCTGAATCTGGACATTATTTGTCTTGGAGCAACCTAAGAGTTTTTAGTGAATTTTTAATCAAGTACACCCAGCTGATCAGATAAACAGAACCTCTTTCAAATTCTATGGCTATTGATAGTCCACTATTCCAAAGTAGCTACCTACTAGCTATTCTGTCCAATTTTGTGTCATTTGCTAATATGTATTATGCAACTTTTGCTGTATTAAAAAACAACCAAACACCCCCAAACTCAGTCAATTTAAACAACCACCCTTTAAAATAAATTTCTCATGAGCATGGTTCAGCTAGTCAATTATGGTGACCTTAGCTCAGATATTCTGACCATGACTTGGCTTGTTCAAACATCTGCCTTCAGCTGGTGGTTGGCTAGATGACTGGTCTAGGATGGCTTCCCTGAAACAACTCAGCTCTCTTCCACAGGATTTGGATCTGCCAGCAGGGAGGCTTGTGTTTGTTCTCATGGCTGTGACAGGGTTCCAAGAGAGAGAGGAAACACACAAGACCTCTATAAGAATCAGTCCCATCCCTGCCATAAAGTAGAGCAGAGAAGGGTGGAAAAGACCTGGAGGAGGACAAAGGTAAAATAACTATTGTGATGCCAATGTGTTCTTCCAAGTTCTCACAAAATTTGAAAATGGCACTGAAAGATACTTTTCATGGAAGACCTTATTGATAAGCTGTTTCAGAATGTATTATTTAACCAGTCATGACTACCATTGAGAGCTTTTATTCAACCCATGTTTTTCCATCATGTTTCACTGAATCCCATCATAAGGGTTCAGTGAAAAACTGTCAAACTTGCTGCTGCAGATAAGAAATCATCATAGTTTCCTGAGCACAAATGATCATCACTGCATTATTTATGATAGCAAAGTATTGAAAAGACTGCAGGAATGAATAACTTACTATGGTAATTTACATAATAACTTATTTCGTGTGGTTTTTAAATTTTAAATAACTGATGAAATAGGAAAATGCTTACAGTTTAATTTTAATTCAAAGATAAACAATGAGGCACAATACAAACAAAATTATATATCCTTTTATAGGCTTTATGCCTAATGAAGAAGCATTTCGAAATCCTAGAAACAAATACAATAAAAATACATTTATTATCTTTGGATGGCAAGATTATAGTGATTTTTGTTTTCAGCTTAAACTTTTAGATACTTTTGACATTTTCTGCAATGGACATATGTAACATCATCATCATCAAAAAAAAAAAAAAAAAAAAGCATGCATTCAGTGGTTTTCCATTTTGTAATTTTCCTGAGAATTAAAATCAAGCTCACATTTCCCTCGCTTTGGAAAACTGTGTATTTGACCACTGCCAATTGATATTCATTGAGATAGTGAATTGAATGGTCCTAATTGAGAGGGAGATCTGGATCTTTCCCAAAATCATAGTAGCTGGATTTTAATAACTACTTCATTGTCATTTTAATTTTAAAAATATTTCTTGCTGTCATATCACTTATGGTTTCTTTTTCTAATGACTGCCAAGAATATACAGGATTTTATGACTTTATTTGGAGCATTACTTGATATCTATGCTAGAACTGATAAAAAGGGAGAAGTTCTCTGGGACAGGATAGGAAAGCAAGAGAAAAAATATCTCTCAAGCATTGATAACCATCTTTGTTGTATCGTTGGTGTGGCTGAGGAACCTTGTCAGCTAGCTGCATCTATCTTGGCACTGTCTTTTTAGCCTTTTAATTCTTACTACCACTAAAAATCATATGTCACAAGATGACATTTAAAGCATCTGGATATTCAGATGATAGAAGAAAGCCTCTGATGATGCAAAACAGATTACCCTATTCTGGTTAAGGGATGTAGTGTGAAAATGAGTAAATCACATTCCAGACACAGTGTCATCCAGAGGCATTCTGATGGAATAAAGATGGACACAAATTCTTTGATTCTCCTCCCATTGGGAAGTTGCATCTCTACCCCTCCTTTTCAGTCTAAGTGGATTCTGTCACTGGCTGACCAATAGAATATGACAGAAACAACACTGTGCTAGTTTCCAGGTTCCATCCTCAAGCTATGGGTACCTTCTATTTCCTGCCGCTTGGAACACGCACTCCTGGAAGCCAGCTGCGGGGCTGTGAGAAGTCCGAGCTGCGTGGAGAGGCCACATCTATGTGCTCCAATCAGCATCCCCAGACGAGCTCAACTGCAGGCCTGTGAATGCACCTCGGACAACCAGCAATGTCACAGGTTGAGATGCCTCCAACTGCAGCTGCTAACTGACTCCATTTATGTGAAAGACCCCCAGGAAGATCCATCCAGCTGAGCTCAGTCAACTCACACAACTGTGGAAAATAAAAATAAGTTGTTGGTTTAAGACACTGAGTTTAGGGATGATTTGTTAACTCATAGCAAAAAAAAAAGGGAGCACTAGCCGTTGTTAGCTGGCACTGTTGCATCTGAAATAAAATTTGAAAAGTGTTACAAAAAATAGATGGTGACATCACATTTCTGTAGAGCTATCTTTCAAATTCAAATGGAGAAACACTAAGTAGAATGTACTGTTTCTTACCATTCCAAGTTATATACAGATGTGATGATCAAAGAAACCAAGAAAAAATCAACGCAGGATAGTCTTTCATGTTTGGAAATGATAAGATACTACTTTGTGCACATCACTTTACAGTTTACCACAACCCTGAGAAATATGAATAGTACCATTTCACTTTTTGTCTTTTTTATCCTCCTTCCCTCCCTCACTTCCTTGTCTCTGCCTCCATTTTCCAAGTTGTTTTCACTCCACTGCACTCACCCTCAACAGAAGCCTGTTTTATCTCCATAATCTCCCCCATTATATTTATAGTACATGAGATACAAAGGAGGCTGCTCAAGCTGGGTCCATTTGAAGTCTGTAAGCAGTCTCTAAGGTGAAAGGGTAAACCTGAGCAGAATTTCACCCAGCAATACCCTCATGTGCTACCTTTCCATGACAACAAAAATACCAGATGTATAAATCCTTGTTATTCTCAAGGACAGAGTTTAAGTATTTTCCAGTGTTTTACAACTCTGTTTTCCTTCTAGGTATCCCAAAGTTGATCACATCTGATATGGTTAAGGAAGGTGCCACTGTAATCGACGTTAGTATCAACTATATCCATGACCCAATCACAGGAAAGACAAAACTTGTTGGAGATGTGGACTTTAAAGGTAATAAACTGCATCTTTTTTGACGAGTGAAGAAAAACAGAGGTTCAACTTTGCATGTTTTGATAGTTGAAAGAGAGATTTTCTATTTGATTGGGGCATTACTTTTTATAATTTTTTTTAAGATTATTTATTTTGGCTGTGGTGGATCTTTGTTGCTTCACAGACTTTTCTCTAGTTGCCGTGAGCAGGGGCTACTCTTCATTGTGTTGCACAGGCTTCTCATTGCAGTGGTTTCTCTTGTGGAGCACGGATTCTAGGCTTGCAGGCTTCAGTAGTTGCAGCTCATGGGTTCAGCAGTTGCAGCTCACAGGCTGTAGAGCCCTAGCTCAGTAGTTGTGGCACATGGGCCTAGTTGCTTCACGGCACGTGGGATCTTCCTAGACCAAGGTTTGAACCCGTGTCCCCTGCATTGGCAGGCAGATTCTTAACCACTAGAGCATCAGGGAAGCCCTGATGATTATTATTAATCATTACATTAATCTTTCCTCTGATGGAAAAGAGTTTAATGACACTCACATATTTCCTTCCTTCTGCCTGACTCCTTTCCTTCCTACCTTCCTTCTTTCTTTCCTTCTGTCCTTCTTTTCCTCCTCTTCCTTCTTGGGAGAAAAATATAATAACATCACTAATATTTAGTTTTAAGATTAAATTCCTTGTAGTGCAGTTTTCTTAGTGAGCATTGTTTTGACTGTTGGGAGCATATCTCTGTCCTTCATCATCCATGTTTTATACTCAGCCATTCATTCTCAGAGCCAGAAGGCGTCTTGGGATGTGTTTGCTAGCCTTCACTATATTTCAGATCTAAATAGTTCCCTGGATAATTCAAGTCGTTATCCCTCACTTGTGTTTTAAAGAGGATGAGAAAGAGGAGTTAGGTTAACATTACTATGGCCAATGAAGGAGATAAAGCAGCGAATGTCTAGAAACAAAAGAAATTCTAACCCAATGCCTTTGCTGTATAGATGAAGAAACTTAACCCTGAGATAGATATATTTTTAGATGTCTGACCCCTAATCCAATTTTACTTCCAGTATCTTTGTCAAATACTTACCTGCACTGGCCTTTTCAGTATAATCTAGGAATCTTAGCTAATAATACATGCATATAATAAAATAGAGATATTTTCATATTAGAAATATTTTATATATTGGATTACTCCTTGGAAGGAAAGTTATGACCAACCTAGATAGCATATTTATTTTTTTTTTTTTTTTAATATTATTTTATTAGTTGGAGGCCAATCACTTTACAACATTTCAGTGGGTTTTGTCATACATTGACATGAATCAGCCATATAGTTACATGTATTCCCCATCCCGATCCCCCCTCCCACCTCCCTCCCCACCCGACTCCTCAGGGTCCTCCCAGTGCACCAGGCCCGAGCACCTGACTCATGTATCCCACCTGGGCTGGTGGTCCGTTTCACCATAGATAATATACATGCTGTTCTTTCAAAACATCCCACCCTCACGTTCTCCCCCAGAGTTCAAAAGTCTGTTCTGTATTTCTGTGTCTCTTTTTCTGTTTTGCATATAGGGTTATCGCCACCATCTATCTAAATTCCGTATATATGTGTTAGTATACTGTAATGTTCTTTATCTTTCTGACTTACTTCACTCTGTATAATGGGCTCCAGTTTCATCCATCTCATTAGAACTGATTCAAATGAATTCTTTTTAACGGCTGAGTAATATTCCATGGTGTATATGTACCACAGCTTCCTTATCCATTCATCTGCTGATGGGCATCTAGGTTGCTTCCATGTCCTGGCTATTATAAACAGTGCTGCGATGAACATTGGGGTGCACGTGTCTCTTTCAGATCTGGATTCCTCAGTGTGTATGCCCAGAAGTGGTATTGCTGGGTCATATGGCAGTTCTATTTCCAGTTTTTTAAGAAATCTCCACACTGTTTTCCATAGTGGCTGTACTAGTTTGCATTCCCACCAACAGTGTAAGAGGGTTCCCTTTTCTCCACACCCTCTCCAGCATTTATTGCTTGTAGACTTTTGGATAGCAGCCATCCTGACTGGCGTGTAATGGTACCTCATTGTGGTTTTGATTTGCATTTCTCTGATGATGAGTGATGTTGAGCATCTTTTCATGTGTTTGTTAGCCATCTGTATGTCTTCTTTGGAGAAATGTCTGTTTAGTTCTTTGGCCCATTTTTTGATTGGGTCGTTTATTTTTCTGGAATTGAGCTTCAGGAGTTGCTTGTATATTTTTGAGATTAATCCTTTGTCTGTTTCCTCATTTGTTATTATTTTCTCCCAATCTGAGGGCTGTCTTTTCACCTTACTTATAGTTTCCTTTGTTGTGCAAAAGCTTTTAATTTTCATTAAGTCCCATTTGTTTATTTTTGCTTTTATTTCCAATATTCTGGGAGGTGGGTCATAGAAGATCTTGCTGTGATTTATGTCGGAGAGTGTTTTGCCTATGTTCTCCTCTAGGAGTTTTATAGTTTCTGGTCTTACATTTAGATCTTTAATCCATTTTGAGTTTATTTTTGTGTATGGTGTTAGGAAGTGTTCTAGTTTCATTCTTTTACAAGTGGTTAACCAGTTTTCCCAGCACCACTTGTTAAAGAGATTGTCTTTTTTCCATTGTATATCCTTGCCTCCTTTGTCAAAGATAAGCTGTCCATAGGTTCGTGGATTTATCTCTGGGCTTTCTATTCTGTTCCATTGATCTATATTTCTGTCTTTGTGCCAGTACCATACTGTCTTGATGACTGTGGCTTTGTAGTAGAGTCTGAAGTCAGGCAGGTTGATTCCTCCAGTTCCATTCTTCTTTCTCAAGATTACTTTGGCTATTCGAGGTTTTTTGTATTTCCATACAAATTGTGAAATTATTTGTTCTAATTCTGTGAAAAATACCGTTGGTAGCTTGATAGGGATTGCATTGAATCTATAGATTGCTTTGGGTAGAATAGCCATTTTGACAATATTGATTCTTCCAATCCATGAACACGGTATGTTTCTCCAACTGTTTGTGTCCTCTTTGATTTCTTTCATCAGTGTTTTATAGTTTTCTATGTATAGGTCTTTTGTTTCTTTAGGTAGATATACTCCTAAGTATTTTATTCTTTTTGTTGCAATGGTGAATGGTATTGTTTCCTTAATTTCTCTTTCTGTTTTTTCATTGTTAGTGTATAGGAATGCAAGGGATTTCTGTGTGTTAATTTTATATCCTGCAACTTTACTATATTCATTAATTAGCTCTAGTAATTTTCTGGTAGAGTCTTTAGGGTTTTCTATGTAGAGGATCATGTCATCTGCAAACAGCGAGAGTTTCACTTCTTCTTTTCCTATCTGGATTCCTTTTATGTCTTTTTCTGCTCTGATTGCTGTGGCCAAAACTTCCAACACTATGTTGAATAGTAGTGGTGAGAGTGGGCATCCTTGTCTTGTTCCTGATTTCAGAGGAAATGCTTTCAATTTTTCACCATTGAGGGTGATGCTTGCTGTGGGTTTGTCATATATAGCTTTTATTATGTTGAGGTATGTTCCTTCTATTCCTGCTTTCTGGAGAGTTTTAATCATAAATGAGTGTTGAATTTTGTCAAAGGCTTTCTCTGCATCTATTGAGATAATCATATGTTTTTTATCTTTCAATTTGTTAATGTGGTGTATTACGTTGATCGATTTGCGGATATTAAAGAATCCTTGCATTCCTGGGATAAAGCCCACTTGGTCATGGTGTATGATTTTTTTAATATGTTGTTGGATTCTGTTTGCTAGAATTTTGTTAAGGATTTTTGCATCTATGTTCATCAGTGATATTGGCCTGTAGTTTTCTTTTTTTGTGGCATCTTTGTCTGGTTTTGGAATTAGGGTGATGGTGGCCTCATAGAATGAGTTTGGAAGTTTACCTTCTTCTGCAATTTTCTGGAAGAGTTTGAGTAAGATAGGTGTTAGCTCTTCTCTAAATTTTTGGTAGAATTCAGCTGTGAAGCCATCTGGTCCTGGGCTTTTGTTTGCTGGAAGATTTCTGATTACAGTTTCGATTTCCTTGCTTGTGATGGCTCTGTTAAGATCTTCTATTTCTTCCTGGTTCAGTTTTGGAAAGTTATACTTTTCTAAGAATTTGTCCATTTCATCCAAGTTGTCCATTTTATTGGCATAGAGCTGCTGGTAGTAGTCTCTTATGATC
Source organism: Muntiacus reevesi (assembly GCF_963930625.1). Lineage (NCBI taxonomy): Eukaryota > Metazoa > Chordata > Mammalia > Artiodactyla > Cervidae > Muntiacus > Muntiacus reevesi. The sequence goes on along the minus strand of NC_089256.1, from coordinate 2,523,842 downwards.
CTTTGTATTTCAGTGTTGTCTGTTGTGATCTCACCCTTTTCATTTCTTATTTTGTTAATTTGGTTCTTCTCTCTTTGTTTCTTAATGAGTCTTGCTAATGGTTTGTCAATTTTGTTTATTTTTTCAAAAAACCAGCTTTTAGCTTTGTTGATTTTTGCTATGGTCTCTTTAGTTTCTTTTGCATTTATTTCTGCCCTAATTTTTAAGATTTCTTTCCTTCTGCTAACCCTGGGGTTCTTCATTTCTTCCTTCTCTAATTGTTTTAGGTGTAGAGTTAGGTTATTTATTTGGCTTTTTTCTTGTTTCTTGATGTGTGCCTGTAATGCTATGAACCTTCCCCTTAGCACTGCTTTTACAGTGTCCCATAGGTTTTGGGTTGTTGTGTTTTCATTTTCATTTATTTCTATACATACTTTGATTTCTTTTTTGATTTCTTCTATGATTTGTTGGTTATTCAGAAGCGTGTTATTTAGCCTCCATATGTTGGAATTTTTAACAATTTTTTTCCTGTAATTGAGATCTAATCTTACTGCACTGTGGTCAGAAAAGATGACTGGAATGATTTCAATTTTTTTGAATTTTCCAAGACCAGATTTATGGCCCAGGATGTGATCTATTCTGGAGAAGGTTCCGTGTGCACTTGAGAAAAAGGTGAAGTTGATTGTTTTGGGGTGAAATGTCCTATAGATATCAATTAGGTCTAGCTGGTCCATTGTATCATTTAAGGTTTGTGTTTCCTTGTTGATTTTCTGTTTAGTTGATCTATCCATGGTTGTGAGTGGGGTATTAAAGTCTCCCACTATTATTGTGTTACTATTAATTTCCTCTTTCATACTCGTTAGTGTTTGCCGTACATATTGCGGTGCTCCTATGTTGGGTGCATATATATTTATAATTGTTATATCTTCTTCTTGGATTGATCCTTTGATCATTATGTAGTGACCTTCTTTGTCTCTTTTCACATCCTTTATTTGAAAGTCTATTTTATCTGATATGAGTATTGCGACTCCTGCTTTCTTTTGGTCTCTGTTTGCGTGAAATATTTTTTTCCAGCCCTTCACTTTGAGTCTGTATGTGTCCCTTGTTTTGAGGTGGGTCTCTTGTAGACAGCATATATAGGGGTCTTGTTTTTGTATCCATTCAGCCAATCTTTGTCTTTTGGTTGGGGCATTCAACCCATTTACATTTAAGGTAATTATTGATAGGTGTGGTCCCGTTGTCATTTACTTTGTTGTTTTGGGTTCACGTTTATACAACCTTTCTGCATTTCCTGTCTAGAGAAGATCCTTTAGCATTTGTTGAAGAGCTGGTTTGGTGGTGCTGAATTCTCTCAGCTTTTGCTTGTCTGTAAAGCTTTTGAATTCTCCTTCATATCTGAATGAGATCCTTGCTGGGTACAGTAATCTAGGTTGTAGGTTATTCTCTTTCATTACTTTCAGTATGTCCTGCCATTCCCTTCTGGCCTGGAGGGTTTCTATTGATAGATCAGCTGTTATCCTTATAGGAATCCCTTTGTGTGTTATTTGTTGTTTCTCCCTTGCTGCTTTTAGTATTTGTTCTTTGTGTTTGATCTTTGTTAATTTGATTAATATGTGTCTTGGGGTGTTTCGCCTTGGGTTTATCCTGTTTGGGACTCTCTGGGTTTCTTGGACTTGGGTGGCTATTTCCTTCCCCATTTTAGGGAAGTTTTCAGCTATTATCTCCTCGAGTATTTTCTCATGGCCTTTCTTTTTGTCTTCTTCTTCTGGAACTCCTATGATTCGAATGTTGGGGCGTTTCACATTGTCCCAGAGGTCCCTGAGGTTGTCCTCATTTCTTTTGATCCTTTTTTCTTTTTTCCTCTCTGCTTCATTTATTTCCACCATTTTATCTTCTACCTCACTTATTCTATCTTCTGTCTCCGTTATTCTACTCTTGGTTCCCTCCAGAGTGTTTTTGATCTCATTCATTGCATTATTCATTTTCAATTGACTCTTTTTTATTTCTTCTAGATCTTTATTAAACATTTCTTGCATCTTTTCAATCTTTGTCTCCAGGCTATTTATCTGTACCTCCATTTTGCTTTCAAGATTTTGGATCATTTTTATTATCATTATTCTAAATTCTTTTTCAGGTAGATTCCCTATCTCCTCCTCTTTTGTTTGACTTGGTGGGCCCTTTTCATGTTCCTTTACCTGTTGGGTATTTCTCTGCCTTTTCATCTTGTTTAGATTGCTGTGTCTGGAGTGGGCTTTCTGTATTCTGGAGGTCTGTGGTTCCTTTTTATTGTGGAGGTTTTACCCAGTGGGTGGGGTTAGACGATTGGCTTGTCAAGGTTTCCTGATTAGCGAAGCTTGCGTCAGTGTTCTGGTGTGCGGATCTTGATTTCTTCTCTTTGGATAGCAATGGAGTGCCCAGTAATGAGTTTTGAGATGGGTCTATGTGTTAGGTGTGACCTTGGGCAGTCTGTATGTTGACGTTCAGGGCAATGTTCCTGCGTTGCTGGAGAATTTGCGTGGTATGTCGTGCTCTAGAACTTATTGGCTCTTGGGTGGTGGTTGGTTTCGTTGCAGGTATGGAGGCTTTTGTAGGGTCACTTATTACTTAAAGATTCATGTAGTCAGGAGTTTTCTGGTGTTCTCAGGTTTTGGGCTTAAGTCTCCTGCTTCTGGATTTCAGTTTTATTCTTCCTATAGTCTCAGGACTTCTCCAACTATACAGCACTGATAATAAAACTTCTATGTTAATGGTGGAAAGTTTCTCCCCCGTTAGGGATACCCAGAGAGGTTCACCGAGTTACATGGAGAAGAGGAGAGGGAGGAGGGAGATAGAGATGGGCAGGAGGAGAAAGAGGGGGACTCAAGAGGAGAGAGACAGATCTACGAAGTTGTCTGATCCCAGAGTGTTCTCCGTAGCCCAGACACCCACAAAGATTCACAGAATTGGATTGGGAAGAGAAGGGGGAAGGAGGAAATAGAGGTGTTCTGAGGTAGAAAACAGAGTCAAGATTGGGAGAGAATAATCAACACACTCGTGAATAAAAATGGGAGCTGAATATTGGATTCTTAAATGTTCACAATTTATATCATATACTGAAAAACAAAAATTAAAAATCTAGAGTAGAGGTTAGACTCTTAAAAATACTATATTAAAAACAAAAACCAAAACACACAAAAGAAATTTTAGAAATATATATGAAGTTTGGTATAAAAATAGGGCTTCTCTTCTTTTTTTTTTTTTTTTTCTTCCCTTTCTCTTTCTTCTGTAAGGTTATAGTGGATTGAAAATGAAAATTAAGGCGTAGTAAAAGGAGTGCTAGAGGGCTTTAAAAGAAATAAGAGAAAAAGAAAAAGAAAATAGAAGAGAAGAAAAAAGAAAAGAAAAAAAGAAGAAAAAAAAAAAAGAAAAAAGAATGAGAAAAAAAATTGTTTTGCGTAATTAAAAAAAATCGTAAAAATCTATGAAAATGAAAGTTAAGGAGTAATGGGGGAGTAATAAGGAATTTTTAAAGGAAAATAAAAGAGAACCAAGAAAAAAGAAAGAAAAAAAAAATTTTTTTTTTCCTTACTTAAAAAAAAAAAAAAAAAGAAAAAAAGAAAAAAAAAAAAAAAAAAGAAAAAGAAAAAATATATCTAGGAGTTTCCCTGGAGCTGTTGCGGTCAGTGTGGGTTCGGCTCAGCTTCAGATAGCTCCTCGTTCCAGCTTACACTTCTCGATATCTACAGGCCCTTCCGGTGTAGTCAGTCCGTGGTTTCTTCAGGGATTTTAATCTGTTACACCGGTCCCTTTGTTTATTTGGGTTCTGTTGCCGGTCTCTCTTCCGCGCCTAATTTCCGCCCTGACACACGGGGCGGAGGTGGATTCTTATTCAGGTAGCTAGTTCCGTCGCGCTGCGGCGAGGGGCTGTGCGGGGAGGGACCGGCGCTCCCGGGAGAGGCTTGCGCTCTTTTCTCGATCTGCGCTGCTCAGGCTCCGGGCTGCTCCGTCTGAAGCTTGCGCCACGCTGCGCGCGGCTCCAGCCCTCGGGCGATTCACAAAAGCGCGGCACACAAAGCCGGGCCCGCGCTCCGTCCCCACGCCGCCCGAGCGGCCCAGGCAGCCAGGCGCTTGACGGGCGCTCTCTCCCCGGGTGCGGCGCGTCCTCTGCCCCGCGCGGTCCCAGTCTCAGTCCCCGCCGGCGCCAGTCGGGAGCGCGCGCCCTCTGCCCTCCGTGTCCCCAGCCGCAGTTCCCGCCCGCGCCGGTCGGGCGCCCGCGCCCTCCGTCTCGCCACGACCCTCCCGGCGGGCTTCGGCCGCCCAGAATCTCGGTCCCTTTGTTCTGCGAACGGCCGGCAGTGTGTTCGGGCCGGTTAATTTTCTGTCTCTTTTGCTGTCCCACAGTTCAAGTTGGCAACTCACAAAAGCTCCCTCTGATTGTCCTCAGGGTGCTCAGGCCCGGATCCAGCCCCAAGTAATGCCGCCCGCTCCTCTCCGTTCCGTCCCCACTTGCTGGTGGCGGATGCGGGCGTCTGGGGTACTTTTCTGCTGGGAGTTGCTTTTAGGCTCTTAATCTGTGGGTTTTATTTATTGTATCCCTCCCAGTCAGATTCAAACTCTTGAGATTCCAACACTTCCCCCAGGCCCGCCAGAGCGAGGGTTTCCCGGTGTCTGGGAACGTCCTCTATTAAGTCCCTTCCCGGGACGGATCTCCGTCCTTAGCTCTTTTGTTTCGCTTTTTATCTTTTATATTTTGTCCTACCTCCTTTCGAAGACAATGGGCTGCTTTTCTGGGCGCCTGATGACCTCAGCTAGCGATCAGAAGTTGTTTTGTGAAGTTTGCTCTGCGTTCAGTTATTTTTTTGATGAATTTCTAGGAGAGAAAGTGGTCTCTCCATCCTACTCCTCCGCCATCTTGGCTCCTCCCTCTAGATAGCATATTTAAAAGGAGAGACATTACTTTGCCAACAAAGGTCTGTCTAGTCAAGGCTATGGTTTTTCCAGTAGTCATGTATGGATGTGAGAGTTGGACTGTGAAGAAAGCTGAGCGCCAAAGAATTGATGCTTTTGAACTGTGGTGTTGGAGAACACTGTTGAGAGTCCCCTGGACTGCAAGAAGCTCCAACCAGTCCATCCTAAAGGAGATCAGTCCTGGGTGTTCATTGGAAGGACTGATGCTGAAGCTGAAACTCCAATACTTTGGCCACCTCAGGTGAAGTGTTGACTCATTGGAAAAGACCTAATGCTGAGAAGGACTGGGGGCAGAAGGAGAAGGGGACGACAGGATGAGATGGCTGGATGGCATCACTGACTCAATGGACATGGGTTTGGGTAGACTCCAGGAGTTGGTGATGGACAGGGAGGCCTGGCGTGCTGCAATTCATGGGGTCACAAAGAGTCGGACACGACTGAGCGAATGAACTGATATATTGGATTGGTCATTCTGGCCAAAAAAGCAGGGTCATGCAAGAACTTCCTTAAGTTAAAAGTGTGTCTTTACAGACAAATTGAAAGGAAAAATCATGCTCTTTCTAAAAATAATTCAAACTTCACATGTTCTGTTGGAATTTGGTCATTAGCTGATGGTTTGCCTAAAAAGAAAAGGGAAACCTGAAGACAAAAACTCTGGAGACAGGATGATGAAGAGAGCAAAGTACAGATGAACCTTATCATCTGCTGCCCTCACAGGCTGTCATTCATGGAGCCCTGCCAACCTAGCAAGGTGGCTCTCCAAGTGAACATGTGTGTCTGTATGCATGTGTGTGTCCATACTGACCTCTTTAGGAAATGACCTCTTTTCTTTATTTAATTTTTCATGTTCAATCACTAATGTCAGGTATCAATAATATATTTGAATTTCTCAACTTGAAATTTCAAGTAAGGATAGATTTCATTTTTAAAAAGTTGACCTTATTTATTTATTTTTTTTTTACAGTCATTCTGCTTCTGGGTTACATTATAGTTACTGTGTGTTTATTGCAAAATCACCACACACTTATGATGCATCCAGATGGCATCGACAGCACATGACAACCAGCTCAACGCAAGAAAGCAGGGTGTTAAACACAGCTCACAACCTTGACTGTGCTTGTGGGGCAAGCTTACCTAGCTGGCAATTGGCAGTGTTTTATAAGACCCTTCTCCTATATGATATTTCATTTAATTCAGATTTTATGAAAAACGGTTTTAAAAAATGAGCATTTTGGGGTGGGTACATACACTGTCTCTTATAGATATACAATCTCTTGGTAGTATCTATTAAATTACAGTTATGCGTATCTAACTATATAATGAAACAAAAAAGGACATGACCATGAGAGACTAAGATATAAGGAAGAGCACTGGGCTGAGAGACTGAAGAGGTGCTCTAAGACCGAGTATTGCAACCCGTTAACTTAGCAACCTCTCTGGCCCTTGGACTGCAAGGAGATCCAACCAGTCCATCCTAAAGCAGATCAGTCCTGGGTGTTCACTGGAAGGACTGATGCTGAAGCTGAAACTCCAATACTTTGGCCACCTCATGCGAAGAGTTGACTCATTGGAAAAGATCCTGATGCTGGGAGGGATTGGGGGCAGGAGGAGAAGGGGACGACAGAGGATGAGATGGCTGGATGGCATCACTGACTCGATGGACATGTGTCTGGGTAAACTCCAGGAGTTGGTGATGAACAGGGAGGCCTGGCGTGCTGCAGTTCATGGGGTCACAAAGAGTCGGACACGACTGAGCAACTGAACTGAACTGAACTGACTGGCAATGTTGTTATCAGTTGCAGCAATGATGGCAGTCCTTCCAGCTCTAACACTTGGTGCATCCTGGACATTCAGCTGAGTGTTGCCATGAGACTGTGTAAAAGCACAGAAACTTTCAGAAAGTCAGGTTTTTCTGATCCTAACATAAAACACGCCTATGTGATTTGTAATATTACTCTTGTCGCCCTGCTGGTTCATGGAGTCAGAGCCCTAAGACCTGGACCTAGGGTGCTGCTCTCAGCATAAAGGTGATGAACAGACTGCAAATTTATGAGCTATGACTTAAATTCGTTTATTTCCAAATTCAATTGACTACAGTATATGTGGGCCAATAATATATGAATGGGGGCTTCACTGGGGGCTCAGCGGTAAAGAATCCACCTGCCAATACAAGAGACATGGATTTGATCCCTGGGTGGGGAAGATCCCCTGGAGAAGGAAATGGTAGCTCACTCCAGTATTCTTGCCTGGGAAATCCCCTGGACAGAGGAGCCTGGTGGGCTACAGTCCACGCGGCCACAGAGTCAAACACAACTTAGCAACTAAACTACAACAACAACAAATGTATACATGACAGAAAGAACTCAACAAAGGCTCTTCGTAGATTTTGAGAGCCATCCTCTTACCAAGTAAGTCTGAACTATACTGAATTTGGCCATCTACTGGTCTGTGCTGCTTTATTCACTAAAAATTACATGTTGTAGTGAATAATACACCTCACACAGTAGCTGAAATACTCAGGAAAAATGTAAGCATTTGAAAATTTGGGGACAAGGACTAGAAACTTGCAATTACAGACCTGTTCTCTCATGTGCTTCTTAAACTTTTAACTCAGATCATCATTTCTGAACAATTCTGTCTTAATTAAATTTGTTTAAAAGACAGGTATGTGGACATATAAAAGGTGTGATGTAAAGAACACATGAAAACTGATTTTTAGTGTGGTTATTATTTAATCTAAAGGGAAAAGCCTATGTGAGTAGATTAAAAAATGTTAAGATCATAAAAATCAAAATGAAAAAAATCCATGGAGTTTTATGTAAGTCTACATGATCTCAGCAGTAAATTAAATCTCACCTACACCCTTTACCAGGTAAGATGTAACTTTTATTATGTAATCTACAGTATATGAAAATAATATGAGTTAATATATCTCATATTCAAACAATGCTTTCTAATGTTCATGTTGCCATTATACAGATTTCCTCTTTGGTCTTCATACTTACCAGGAATGAAGGTAGAAAAGATATTATCCTCATTTTAAAGATGAAGCTCAAAATTTTGAGACTTAGCCACTCTCAAACTACTACTGAGAGGAAAGTCCAGAAATCAAATCCCCATCTCTTCGCACTAAAACAAGCTTTTCTTTCTGTGTTAGATACAAATCATAAATATAAATCATCTTAAATAACGGTCATAAATTAATAGGAGAAAGGGTCCCTATCCCTTCTAATCAAGACATTTGATAATTCTAAAATATCCCAAGGAAGGCAGTGTTTCTTCTTCTTGTTGTTGTTCAGTCATTCAGTCAGGAGACTGTGACTCCATGGACTCCAGCACATTAGGCTTCCCTGTCCATCACCAACTCCTGGAGCCTGCTCAAACCTATGTCCATTGAGTTGGTGATGCCATCCAACCATCTCATCCTCTGTTGTCCTCTTCTCCTCCTGCCCTCAATCTTCCCAGCATCGGATATTTTCTAAGTCGGCTCTTTGAATCAGGGGGCCAAAGTACTGGAGTTTCGGTTTCTGCATCAGTCCTTCCAATGAATATTTAGGACTGACTTCCTTTAGGATTAACTGGTATAATATCCTTGCAGTCCAAGGGACTCTCAAGAGTCTTCTCCAACACCACAGTTTAAAAGCATCAATTTTTCAGCGCTCAGCCTTCTTTATGGTCCAGCTCTCACAACCATATGTGACTATTGAAAGAACCATAGCTTTTACTATATGGACCTTTGTTGGCAAAGTAGTGTCTCTGCTTTTTAATGTGCTGTCTAGGTTTTCCATTGCTTTTCTTCCAAGGAGCAAGCATCTTTTAATTTCAAGGCTACAGTCACCATCTGCAGTGATTTTGGAGCCCAAGAAAATAAAGTCTGTCAGTGTTTCCATTGTTTCCCCATCTTATTTCCCATGAAGTAATGGGACCAGGTGCCATGATCTTAGTTTTCTGAATGCTGAATTTTATGCCAGCTTTTTCACTCTCCTCTTTCACCTTCATCAACAGGCTCTTTAGTTCCTCTTTGCTTTGTTTCTTCTAGACCTCCACAGACAACAGTACTCTTGAATTAACTAACATATTCCTGGAGGCTCAGACAGTAAAGAATCTGCCTGCAACGCAGGAGATCCAGGTTCAATCCCTGGGTCAGGAAGATGCCCTGGAGAAGGAAATGGCAAGTCACTCCAGTCTTCCTGCCCAGAGAATCCCATGGACAGAGGATTCTGGTGGGTTATAGTCCATGGGGTTGCAGAGTCAGACATGACTGAGCAACTAACATGTTTCTTAACATACTCACAAAAGCATCAAACAGTTTACAGCAAATACTACCTTTTGTTAAATGAGTAATAGAAATAAATATATTTCATGATTTTGAATGGCTGCTACTGAAAGTCCCCTGATGTCTCATCCCTGTGGCCCGTGACTTGAAAAGAAACAATCACAAGTTTCAGTTGCACTAATTTTTTTCCTAATTGTTATAAAACATTTTTGATTCATAGAATACACTGGCAAACAACCAACCAGTGAATATCCTATACAAATGAATGGGAAAACTGGCACTATTCACTTTGTATGTGTTTTTCCCATCTATTTAATAATATGAAAAATCATTAAATCATGCCAGGAGAAAAGTTTTTAATTAAATTCATAATAGCACAATAGAACAGCTCAAGGAATGTCCTTGTAGACCATGCTTTAGAACTACAACACTGAATATATATTTCTGTGATTTATTTATAATATGTTTAACTGCCTATGGACAAAAAACAACAACAAAAAGAAAACAAACAAATTACTGGCTTATTTTCCATCCAAGGATTTTCACCTTACTGTTTAAAAGTACTTTTTTTCCACTTTCGCAATGCCTGTTGGATAAGGATAAGCTCATTAGTACAGTAAATATATTCTTTAGCTCGATTAGGTCTTTTGTCCTATGTTTTCCTCCCTCCGTATACTCCATCCCTTTTCCTACCATCATTATCACACATCTTTACCTCAGGTCATACCAATCTGTGTCCCATTGCCAAGCCCTCAGCATGAAGGTTTGCATATCTGTATTCCTGGGCAGGATTATTCTTCCATTAGTAATTTATTACTCTCTATTCTTTCACATCCTATGTATTCTTCAACATACTGATCTGTTACTACCTACTTCCTCATCACAAAATGAAATGAGACTTTTTTCTCCTCTGGTCTCCAAAGAAATATAATATCAAAAGCACTTACCTCATTAGTTTAGTTAGACGATCACGTTAGTTATTTAAATATCTCTCTTAGTTAGGACTTTGTCTAACTTAGTTAGGACTTAGTCACTCAGTCGTGTCTGACTCTTTGTGACCCTATGGACTGCAGCACACCAGGCCTCCCTGTCCATCACCAACTCCAGGAGTTTACGCAAACTCATATCCATGAGCTGGTGATGCCATCCAACCATCTCATCCTCTGTTGTCCCCTTCTCCTGCTTTCAATCTTTCTCAGCATCAGGGTCTTTTCCAATGAGTCAGTTCTTCACATCAGGTGGCCACATATTGGAGTTTCAGCTTCAGCATCAGTCCTTCCAATGAATATTCAGGATTGACTTCCTTTCAGATGGGCTGGTTGGATCTCCTTGCAATCCAAGGGACTCTCAAGAGTCTTCTCCAACACCACGGCTCAAAAGCATCAATTCTTGAGCGCTCAACTTTCTTTATAGACCAACTCTCACATCCGTACATGACTACTGGAAAAACCATAGCTTGGACTAGATGGACTTCTGTTGGCAAAGTAATGTCTCTGTTTTTTAATATGCTGTGCAGTTTGGTCATAACTTTTCTTCCAAGGAGCAAGCATCTTTTAATTTCATGGCTACAGCCACCATCTGCAGTGATTTTGGAACCCAAGAAAATAAAGTCTGTCACTGTTTCCATTGTTTCCCCATCTTATTTCCCATGAAGTGATGGAACCAGATGCCATGATCTTAGCTTTCTGAAGGTTGAATTTTAAGCCAACTTTTTCACTCTCCTCTTTCACTTTCATCTTAGGCTCTTTAGTTCTTTGCTTTCTGCCATAAGAGTAGTGTCATCTGCATATCTGAGGTTATTGATATTTCTCCCGGCAATCTTAATTCCAGCTTGTGCTTCATCCAACCCGGCATTTTACAAGATGTACTCTGCATATAAGTTAAATAAGCAGGGTGACAAAATACAGCCTTGATGTACTCCTTTCCCGATTTGCAACCTGTCTCTTGTTCCGTGTCCAATTCTAACTGTTGCTTCTTGACCTGTATACAGATTTCTCAGGAGGCAGGTCAGGTGGTCTGGTATTCCCGTCTCTTTTAGAATTTTCCACAGTTTGTTGTGATCCACACAGTCAAAGGCTTTGGCATAGTTAATAAAGTCAAAGTAGATGCTTTTCTGGAATTCTCTTACTTTTTCAGTGATCCAACGAATTTTGGCCATTTGATCTCTGGTTCCACTGCCTTTTCTAAATCCAGCTTGAACATCTGGAAGTTCAAGGTTCATGGACTGTTGAAGCCTGGCTTGGAGAATTTTGAGCATTATTTTGGTAGCCTGTGAGGTGAGTGGAATTGTGTGGTAGTTTGAACATTCTTTGGCATTGCCTATCTTTGGGATTGGAATGAAAGCTGACCTTCTTCAGTCCTGTGGCCACTGCTGAGTTTTCCAAATTTGCTGGCATATGGAGTGCAGCACTTTCACAGCGTCATCTTTCAGGATTTGAAATAGCTCAACTGGAATTCCATCACCTCCACTAGCTTTGTTCATAGTGATGCTTCCTAAGGCTCACTTGACTTAGCATTCCAGGATGTCTGGCTCTAGGTGAGTGATCACACCACCTGATTATCTGGGTCATTAAGATCTCTTTTGTATAGTTCTTCTGTGTATTCTTGCCACCTCTTCTTAATATCTTCTGCTTCTGTTAGTTCCATACAATTTCTGTCCTTTATGGTGCCCATCTTTGCATGAAATGTTCCCTTGGTATCTCTAATTTCTTCAAGAGATCTCTAGTCATTTCCATTCTATTGTTTTCCTCTATTTCTTTGCACTGATCACTGAGGAAGACTTTCTTATCTCTTCTTGCTATTCTTTAGAACTCTGCATTCAAATGGGTATATCTTTCCTTTTCTCCTTTGCTTTTCGCTTCTCTTCTTTCACAGCTATTTGTAAGGCCTCCTCAGACAACCATCTTGCCTTTTTGCATTTCTTTTTCTTGGGGATGGTCTTGATCCCTGTCTCCTATACAATGTCAGAAACCTCCATCCATAGTTCTTCAGGCACAGTGTATCGAATCTGATCCCTTTAATCTATTTCTCACTTCTACTGTATAATCATAAGGGATTTGATTTAGGTCATACCTGAATGGTATCAAACTGATTTACTCATAGCTTTCTCAGTTGATGGCAATTCCATCCTTCTGTGTTATACAGAAATCATGCTTACTTGCTAGAAAAATCTGAAGTCATTCTGAACACTTTCTTTCACACGGAATATCTAATCAACTGAAAAATCTATTGGTTCTTCCTTCACATCACATATAGCACTTCACTGGTCTCACCGTGTCTACTCTGTTTCGAGAAGCCATTATTTCTCCTGTGAATTCTTGTAACAGCTAATTCTCTAGCTAACTGTTTCTATATTTGCATCCATATAATCCGTTCTCAAAATAGCAGAGGTTTTATTTTTGAAATGCATGTCTGATCACACCACTCTCCTCAAAACCCTGCTCTTCTTGCTAGCCCTCCAACATATCAGGCGTCTCCTAGCTTGCTTATCGCTTCTTAGTCTGCCTGGAGACTTTACCAAAAAACTGTCAATTTGGCTAAATCCTTCTCTTTTTTCAAATCTTTGTTTAAATTCCACATTCTCTATAAGAGTATTCTGATCACATTATTTCAACATTAGGTTCCATGTCTAATAATGTTGAAGTTGTTTATATTGGACCAAATTTTTCAGGGAAAACAACTATAGACCCTGGAAAAATATATTAAAAAAGAACTATCAAAGATGTATTGTACCATACAGAAAATAAAGCCAACATTTTGTAATAACTGTAAATGAAACATAAAATTTTTAAACATTTTTAAAAAACATGACTCTCTGAAAGCACTGGAGTGTTACTTGAAACAGATTTGGAAGAGAATGGACATCTGAAAGAAATGTCATTGGAAGAGTTTCCTGTTTGGGAGGTTTTCCTAGGCAGAATTTGGATAAAAATCTGTGGTCTTCTTTGCTTAAGGAATTAAAGGACAAAGTTTGGGGCTACTACAGAAGCTGGAAATTGAAGGGATATATCCAGGAAAAGAGAAAACCACAGAGGGGAGAGTCAAATTGTGTCTATAATTTCTTCCCCAAACTCTGACTGACCCATGAACAATACCCACAAGAGGCAAACCCCCAGAAGCCCCTCTGATGCTAAGAGAACTAAACAGAATGTATCTGTGGCTCAGCAAGGGCAAAGCAAAGCCTGAGGTCCTCAATGTGACGGGCATTCACACACACACACAGACTCTTACATCAAACATTATACTTAATAATGAAATATAGATTCTTTCCCCAAGATCAGAAGGTGGCAGAAGTGTCCATACCCACCATTTCTAATTCAGTATTTTATTGGAGATCCTAGTTGGTGTAATAAGAGAAGGAAAATTTAAAAAAGATGTCTAAAGATCAGAAAGGATGATGTAAAACTCTCTCACCACAGATGGCTATTTATATAGAATACTGTAAAGAATATACATGACAACAAAAGAACAAATAAAGTGAATTTAGCAAGATCACAGAATATAAAGTCAATACCCAGAAAAATAAACTGCATTTCTGTATACAAGAAACAACTAAAATTTGAAATTTTAACAAATTATTTATAATAGCTCAGATCAGAAAATACTTAGGAATAAATTTTAAAATTTAGGGTATGATTTTTATAATGAAAACTACACAATTTTGCTGACAGATGACCTAAATAAATGGAAGGTGTACTGTTCTTGGGAGTCCTGGTGGCTCAGATGGTAAAGAATCTGCCTGCAATGAAGGAGACTCAGGTTCCATTCCTGGGTCGGCAAGATCCCCTGGAGAGGGAATGGCTAGCCACTTATAGGTTGGAAGACTCAATAATATTAAGATGTTAATTCTTCCAATTTGATCTATTGATTCAACGTAATCTCAAACACAATCCTGTGAGGTTTTTTTGTAGAAGTTGACAAACTGATTCTAAAATTTATATGGCTATGCAAAGGACTTAGAACATCCAAAGAAATCTTAAAAATGAACAAAAAGGACTTAGGATACCTGACTTTAAGACTTGCTACAAAGCTACAATAATAAGCACACAGTGGGGCTGGTATGAAAGTGGAAGTGTTAGTTGCTCAGTCGTGTCCAGCTCTCTTTGACCTCATGAACTGTAGCCCACCAGGCTCCTCTGTCCATGGGATTTTCCAGGCAAGAATACTGGAGTGGGTAGCTGGTGCAGGGATAGACAAATAAATCAATGGAATAGAATAGAGAGCCCAACTTTAGACGAACACTTACACAGTCATTTGACCATTTACAAAGTTGCCAAAAGCAATTTAATGGGAGAAGGAAAGCATTTTCAACAAATAACACTTGAATAATTTGACAGTCATATAGGAAAAAAAAAAGAGGACTTCCCAACTGGTTCAGACATTAAAGCATCTGCCTACAATGTGGGAGACCCGGGTTCAATCCCTGGGTTGGGAAGATCCCCTGGAGAACAGGCAGTGGCAACCCACTCCAGTATTCTTGCCTGGAAAATCCCATAGATGGAGAATCCTGGTAGGCTACAGTCCATGGGGTTGCAAAGAGTTGGACACGACTGAGTGACTTCACTTTCTTAGGGAAAAAAACCACCACCACCACCAACAACAAAGAGACACAATCTGTGTCTTCATTCTGTGGAGGAGAAAATTTGCAATATCAAAATGTGTCTCTTTGCCATGAGGCAATTTATAATAGGTGCTTGCCAGGTTCATATGTGGGTCCTTTTTCAAGAGCAGCAGTTTATACCACATTTCTCAGATCTTGCCTGTGGAAGTTAGAGTACAGAGGTTTCCCATGGAGCTGCACGTGATGCAACACTCAGCAGTTCATGGAGTATAAGGAAAATCTTAATGCTTTATCGTTTGACATTTTAACCAAGGAAAAAACACACTTTTATAGGTTTAACTTACTGTGACATTTTCTTCTACCTCCCTTCCCCTTCAGGTATCTCCAGGGCAGCTTACTAAAAAGTATAGCTCATGCCCAACCATATTTCTAGATGACAGGACAGTCAGCCAGCCTAATCTTAGAACCACAATAAAATGGTGAATACAACTAGGTTGCCAAGGCTGAGTGGCAGACCCCCTTCATGCTGAAAGCATCCTCGCCATACATAATTTCATTCGTTTGGTTTGTCCTTTTCAGTGATCAGGTTAAGAAACTGGTGTCCACTCTATGTTGGTTTCAAGGACCTCTCAATATGAGTCTTCAGTTTCCATGTTAATCATAGAGTATATGATAGAGGGGAAAGTCAGCAAGTGAGAAATCCCAGGAAAAATGTAAACCTCATTTGATTCATTTCTATTGTTATTAAGACAATGTTGAACATAATGAGAAACAGAGGTACCTGTTTATTGTGTGTTTCTAGAAAAAAATTATTTCTTTATGAGTTGGGAGAGTCCTACAACTATGTATACTAGTTTGGAAGCTACCATTAGAAGAAGGAACAGCTTGTCCCCTACTGGCACCGAAGTGAATCTGCAGTTAAATTTAACTGGACTTGGTCAGATTTATCCCACCGTGCATTTTTTTCCTGCAATATTTCTGTAGGAAATTTTACTTCTCCTTCCTCTCCCCCAAAGAGGGGGAAAATATATCAAAACCATTTTAAAGGGCATACTCTCAAGCTTAATTTCTCCATAGATGAAATTTGTTCAACTGAGATTTTAACTTAATAGACACATTTAATTTTGTTTTTGTTTTTTTAAAATTTTTGTTTATATATGTGTATCTCTAACACGCTGTATCAATCAAAGCAGAGAACAAAAAAAGAGATGAAATTTCAGAAACAAGGCTGTGGCCAGGCTTATACTTAAGAAGACACGAACAGTGTTACGATGACGAAAACTATTCCTCAACTTCTGGAAGCCCCTCATAGTCCACAATTGGAGATGCACAGTTCAAAACACCCTAATCATGGGAATGTTCGTTTATTTAAGAGAGAGAATTAAAAACCAAACAGGATGCAGACCTTCCTACCTCCCTTGGGGTTGTCCATGGAACATTAACTAATGTCTTCTTAGCATATGAATGTTGACTTTCCAGAACAGTTTGGGAAATGCTACTTGAAAATATTAGTATCCTTATCATTAATTTTACTTTTCTGTCTTAAAAATATAATTAGCTTATAAATTTAATTTAATTTTTAATGTGCAAGGCTTTTTATTTTTTAGCTATTCAAATGATCAGTAACTTCTAACTTTAATTAAAAACAACCAGTTCACAATCATAGTAATGTAACTTTCTTATAATATTAGTTTCGGTCAAATCGTATTTCAACAAAAACTGAGCCCCATTGCTCTTTAAAGTCCTGAGTTTTGGCACTTCTCTCGTAATCACTGAATGTTTTTATTCAGCCAAGACTCTAAATCTGTGGGTTAAAAACTACTCTCACTGTGGCTAGACTCACAGCTTCTTTTGAATTCAAAAGAGCCTGATGTTCCAGTATATAATTCAGAAGTAGTTTTAAAGATTAACCTTGCTCAGACAAGTAGGTTTCATGCTTTTTATTCTCAACCTAGTCTTAGTGTTTGGAAATACAGTAAATTTTTTTCTCATTAAGTTTTAAAAATGACCATTCACATTCATTATTGATGAAATAAAGGTTTACTGAGAAATTAATAGGGCAAATTGGCTTTTAGGAATGATTTTGAAAAATACGATAGGATTAGTTTTCATTTGGGGTAGGTGAGCCTTATTAGAATCACTTATGCAACTTTTTCAAGATGTATGTCTCTGAACACATACATGAATTCCACCTTTCCTCCCTGCCCTCAAGACACAGTCTGTGGGTCTGTCTGCCTCTCTGTCCCTGTGTCTCTTTCTCTCACACACACACCCCTTTTGACAAGCTGAGGAATGATGTGTGAGGCGTGATTTCATAGACAAAAGCATCCTGAGAGATTCTGATCTCATTCATTCCTAGACTTGGCTGCACGTTGCAGTCACCTGGGGAGCTTTAAATACAGTCCTGTTGCCCAGGTTGTACCTAATGCAGTTAAATCAGAACATTTTGAAGCAGAAGCCAGGCAGTGTTTAAAGCGTCCCGGGTAATCCAGTGTGCAGCTGACCTTGGGAACCACTCTCTGCTTTGAGGGTAGGAGAAAGAGAACTACTTCTGATAATTGGTAGAACCTTGAGTAAGTCAATTTTAAGCCTTGATTCTCTTATTTGTAAAATGGGTTAAGTATCATATTAGGTTCAGTTGCCCTTTTTATCATGTAACTTTTAATTCTGTGACTTTAAAATCAATTTGAAGAAACTTTGAAGCAGTATAGAAGTATCCATCTTTGATGCTAACAGTGTTACAGGCCTTTCTGCAAATGCTAAGATTCTATAGACCAGTTACAAAGTTCAGATTTGCCTTCTCTCTATTGAGTTTCATTTTAGATACTGAGAACAAAGGGAAGCAAATACCTTAACCAGGGAACTCCTTAATGGCCTAATACACAGCATCTGTGAGTAGCTTAGGGCTGCAGTCATGTAAGAACTACCTGAGGTCTGGCACCTGTTGGCTGGTTAGACTTTATGTAAAATAGTGTGGAGATGCCTGTCGTCAGCAGTGCCCTGTGCTGCCTTGTGCCGCCTCACAGCAGTGCTCATTTCAGGGTAACTAGGCCTATCCTCAGTTTTGTGACTGTAAAATGTTGCTATTAAATTTCCTAATAATTATGTGTGAAAGTGATTTTAAATCCATTTTATTTGATATGGAGCACTTGTATTACTTACTTTTAGAGAAATAATGGAAAATAGATGTGTTAGGGGGAATACCGAACTGAATCAACTGAAATGCAGTGCCTAACAAAAAGCCACACACACAAAATCTGTATGGCTTAAATTTAACCATGTGGATAGATGATGTAACTTGTATGGGATGAGAGATTCTGTGCAGAGAAGGACAAATGACCGGGGAAATATATAATAATTTATATATTACAATAATCAACCCAAACATGTCTTCTAAGAGCACATCTATATTTTGGGTCTCCTAATTTTGCTAAAAGCCAAAGAACCTAAAACATGGGGGATACCACCTATGGGTACTGATTTGAATTAGGGGGTGTGGGGCCCACTGGGCATCTGGTTGGTCTTACCTCTCTGCCAACCCTTTAAAATGTCTTCAGGCCTAATGTGATAAAAACCAATTATTACAATATTTTTTTTTCCTCCACAGTGTGATCTCAGCAATATATTACCACCTAAAGAACAGGTGAACTCTTTTAAAACCTGTCTTGTTATTCCAGCTAATTAATTTACACAGTATCAAGTTTAGTGTTAATAACAATAGACAGTATTAGAGTAAGGTTTTACTGTTAGAGTGCTTTCATTACAGTATTAAAGTGAATCATTTATTTTTATTTTGGGACTCTTAATTCTTTAAGTTTTATGTGGTTTATATGGATATTTACTGTATTAGAAACTGAAATTTAAAATTTAAAAAAGTAAATCCACTGTATGTTAAAACAGGCTTTCCTTAGCACTGCTGAAGTTTTGAGCTGGATGAGGCTTTGGTGTGGGGGTGCCACCCTGTGTGTCACAGAGTATTTAGCAGCACCCCGGCCTCTGCTCTGTAGGTGCAAGTAAGGTGATCTGCTTCTCTCCACATTAGGACAGGAAAACTCTCTCCTGAGGGATGAGATCACCATCTGACTGGGGACCCCAGTGTTTAACATAAGTCATTTTTTAAATGAAAAATAACCATTTTCCACAACAAAATAGTGGAGAGAATAGTATCTCATTAATAGGAGACAGTTGATTCTCATGTCAACATTGTCTTCAGTCATTTGCTTTGAAGAAGCAATATGAAGATCCAGCTACATGCAGACATATAGTTGGGAAAAGGTGAATTTTTAAAGCCTTGAGATAATTGGACATATTCTTTGATACTGTCCCCAAAATCCACATGTGCCAGTTTATTAAATTAGTTAAGATGGAGCTCCAAGTCATTATCAGTGAACTTGAGATAGATACTATGTTAAATTAATGCCCATTGATCTGTCATGTATACTGAGTGGATCTTTTTATCTGTACATGATTTTATAATATTATACATTGTCATTTGCAAAGTATTGGTTCACATGTCTTCAGACAGTGTCAAAAACTCACTCTTGTTAGTATCACTACCAGTCTTATCGGAAAAATCTTTAAGTATTTGTAAATCAAGCTCACCATAAATAAAGCTCACACTGAAAGGTACAAATTTTCCAAAAATCCTAATATTTTTAGCTTAATGGTTTGAATTTTATCATTGGCAACAAATAGTTTAGAGTTTTCTTTGAAGTGACAGGCTCACTTTGTTCATTTTTGAAAAAATGACTGTCAATTGGTGTTTCATGAAAAAAGTGGTTTAAATGTGATGTTCTAGTGGGGAAAAAGTGACTTGGTTACCAGTAAGTTACAAGTGCTCTTCCTTAGCACAGCCATATTTCAGTACATACAAATGCTTAATGCATACTTTCCACTTACTCAGAATATGAAGAAGAAGAGTAAAGGTTTAAGAACACTTAATTTTTACTCTTTCATCATGGATGTTCTTAAGTGAAGCAGATTTTTTACATTCATTTGGCCAGGAATAAGTGAATGACTTCTAATTTAGTTTCATACCACTGCCTTGATTCACACTCAGAAATGAGCAATTTTACCCACTTTTGCTTTTATACAATCATAGTTAAGTGTCAAACAGTGTAGAGGCAGGTGATGTCTTGGTATTCTTATAAAAAAACTTTTGACCTCTTGGACTTACAGGATTTCTGAAGAGGGGCCAGGGGAGATTCCCAGAGGCTTATAGACCACATTTGCAGAACTGCTGTTTAAATGGGCACAGTGCAGAAAAGTGTGGTGGAATTTAAAAGAAAAAGCCTGGTCTCTCTTAAAAGACAATTAAAATTTTTAACTCAAACTATTTGAAAGAGACCAGAAGAAATAAACAATAAGAATATAATATGAAGAACAAAAGGGGGTGGAGACAAGAAAAAATCATGAATCTCATATTTACATTCATTGAAGTTAGAAGACTTTATTGCCCACTACTACCACTTTATAAAATGTTCTTGTATATTCCATTGTGAGGTTAGTGAAGTGGAAATGTATTGGTCTACGAACATTGCCTGTTAGAAGGGGTCTGTGTGGGTAAAGGCAGCTCTGGCTGGTTGTAGAAGAGATTTCATGCAACTTGGTGTGCTGAGTATAAAATAGGTCAGAAAACCTTTCTAAGGGCAGAATCCAGGAGAATATGTAAAACTGTTTGCTTTATTAAGGTTAAGCTTCCTCTACTCCTCTCTCTACTTTTAGCAGATATGTTACTAAGCTAGTAACTCCTGAATTAATTTTTAAAATACACATTCTTATTTTATAGTGATGCCAACAGATCTTTGGACATTTTTGATGAGAGATCACATCCACTCACAGTAAGTGTCACTTTTATTGAAGGTGTATTTTTCTCTTATTACAGTTGTGTTTATTTCATGCTGATTTGCTTTGAAATTAATTACTAGAAGAAAATTATTGCCTCCGGCTCAAAGCCAAGATTGTCTTCATTTAAGTCTTCTTCCCCCACCCCATATTATGTCAAGTAATTTTACCAAAAGCATATTGTGTCAGGGGTGTGACTGATAAGAACCAAGTTACGCTTTGTATGACGAATGAGCAGGTAAGTAAACATATCCAAGTAACAGAAAATGTAGCTTTTTAAAGGATGATTTTCCATAGCATCACACAATATAAACATTTCCTAACACATATGTAAGGCCTCTAAGGAGAAAATTTAAAAACTGTTTAAATTTTAAACTAATTAAAATGACAGGGTTTAAAAACTCACTTCTTCAGGGGCTCAGTAGACACACATGACTGGTGACCGCTGTGTAAGAGCACACTCTTAGAGCCTCTGGTTACAGGACAGTGGAAAGGTGTTTCCATGGTTGACTGCAGAAAAGTATGATGACGTTCAGTGATCAGCAGGACTTTGAGCCTAAAAATAGTTTGCATTTGGTTAGAATTCTTTGGGGAAGAAGGTGAAAATACATTTTCTGAGGTTGTGCTTGCATTTTTCTTTAATGAATGGTAGTGAGTATTGAATCACTATGGTACTTTAGGATCCAATTGTTTATATTTAAAAGACTACAAGATATGTCACCTAGTCAAAATTATTTTAAGTAGCACGTGGGCCCACGTGTGAAGATTGCTATCTTGAGGGTACTTTTAAGTATTTTTCTTCAGTGGATACTTAACATTGTGTTTTTTCTTCTTTCAGCGAGAAAGGGTTCTGGAGGAGTACTTTAAGCATGATCCTGAACACAAATTCATTTACAGATTTGTTCATACTCTTTTCAGTGCCGCCCGGCTGACTGCTGAATGTGCAATAGTGACTTTGGTAATATATTTTTCTCTTAATAGAAGCATCTCTAGAAAATTTTTTCTTGTACAGAAGATATGGGCCTGTTTTTCAAATGAAAGTAGGTTCCTGAAATGATCATCAGAACTTTATTAAAGAGAAATGTATCAAAAAGAATTAAAACATACAGATTTGAGCTTTAGTAATCATCATGATTTAAAATGTTGCCATTGCTTTTCTCATCACAAAGCAGTTGATGTTAAAGGCAGCAGGAGAGACGTCTGGTTTCTCCTTCCACACCTCAGGACGCATGGGCACACAGTGCACACAGGTGCACACCGGCAAAGTGCGCTGGGTGGTGGGATGGAGGCGGTCACTGCACTTCCTGGCCCACGGCAGGTGCAGATTCAGTGTGTTTCTGAGTCTCAGGCTGTGTTGCCTAGGCAGTTGTGATGTGTGTCTTGATTGAGACCGACTGCCTTCACCTGCCTGGCCTTGGACGGCAGTGTTAACCATCTCTACTGTCCTCTGGTCCTGCGTGTGAAGGTGCCCAGGCCTGGGGTGTCAGCAGTGCTCGGAAAGGCTTACTCAGGTTAGCCTGCCAAGCTCCAGCTATGTGAGGACCTTTCTGTCATCCGTACCGAGTTCCTCTGGTAAGATTTTATCATTTCAGTAACACATCATGCTCAGCTGAGAGCTAGTGGGGATTGCCCAGCTCCTCCCTGTAGCAGATCTATAGGGGAAAGTCAGCTGCATGGTCTGAAGGGAGGGCCTGCGTCCACCGCTGCCCGCGCCTCTGCAGGCAGAGTGTGGGAGAGGAGGCTCCCCTCAGTGGGCCCCGGGTCAGACGCAGGCCTTTTCTTGGAGCTGCAAGCCAGCTACGGTGCTTAGTTGGCGTGTGCTTGAGAGAGGCAGGAGTGGCGCTGGCACGTGCAGAGCTGGGAAATGCAGGCAGGAGAGAGTGTGTGGGTTGGAAGAGGGGCCTTTCTTTGTAGACAAGTTAAGCCCGATGGACCTGTGAGACAGCAGAGTGACAGTGTCTAGCAGTCATTTGACTGTATGGGATTGGAGCCTAAAGCTGAGCAAGAGGCAGGGAATTACGTGTAGCTGTTCAAATGCAGAGAAAGTACGTTAAATACAAGTTGAGGAGAAGATAGATCTGTGGGGACCATCAGCACTTAGAGGACACGTCCCCAGAGGAGTGGCTGGAGTGGGAGGAAACCCAGGAGAGACTCAGAAGAGCTGCCAGGAGAGCTTGAGGAAGGAGAGCACGGCGCACGTGCCGAGTGCTGCCAAGGAGCTCCTTAGGGCATAGACAGGCACCAGATGCCTGCCTGTGTCACGGTTCTAAGTGCTGGGCACAGAGGAGAGTCCTTGCCTTTCTGAGGTGAGCATAGCAGACATAAGGGTTTTGTTTTTCTCTAGTTTTTATGGAGTATGGCTCATTTACAGTGTGTGTAAGTATCGGGTGTACCACAGAGTGTAAGACTTTTTAAAATGAGTATTTTAAAAAGATGACTGCTTGAAGTAGTAGTGAAAGCTAGAAAGAGAAAGCAAGGTAAAGGCATGGAGAGATTAGAGGGGCTTCCCTGGTGGCTCAGACAGGAAGCAGTCTGCCTGCAGTGCAGGAGACTTGGGTTCCATCCCTGGTTTGGGAAGCTCCCCTGGAGAAGGGAGTGGCGACCCACTGCAGTATTCTTGCCTGGAGAATTCCCCATGGACAGAGGAGCCAGACGGGTCCATGGGGTCACAGAGTCAGACACGACTGAGCGACTTAACGCATGCACGCTAGAAAGACCAGGAAGAGCCTCCTTACAGAGGTGAGATCTGAACCAGGACCTGGCTGGACTGAGGAAGATGAGGGGCCTGGTAGCGCAGGCAGGGGGCAGAGCACAAGGCGCAGACAGGAGCGGGTTCTGTGCTGAGGGATCAGCAAGGTGCCCCTGTGATCAGCGTAGGGAATGCGGGAAGGCACAGGCGATGAGGTCACAGAAGGACAATGGCCTCTCACACGGGGCCTCGTAACTAGCAGGCCACAGAAGTGACCTGTTTGATGGGAGAGCCCTGGCAGATGTTGAGCAGGCCCGTGAAGCGCACTTAATCTGAGAGGCTCTCCTGGCTGCTCTGGGGAGAACAGACGGTGGTTGGCGGTCAGTGGAAGCAGAGAAGTTAGGAGGCAATGGCAGTGATAGAAGCCAGAAGTGACGGACAGAAGAGCAGAGCCGGCAGGTGACCAGTGAAAGTAGAGATAAGAATTCCCAGCAGACGGCAGTGCGATAACTCAAGCGGAGGTCTTTGGTCCTGGCAGCCAGGCGTGTGGCAGTCTCTCTCAGCTCTGAGGGCAGGCCTGGGGAGTGGGGCGCTGCGATGAAGAGTGCTGGCTGTTTGTCATGAAGGCAGCAGTGACCACGCCTCAGTAATTTCAGCGGGGCAGTGGCGGCCAGGGGCAGACTAAATGGGCTAAGGAGAGGATGGGTCATGAGGAGCCAGTGTTGGAACATTTCCTGAAGAAAGTGTTCTAAGGGGTGGTGACAGATGGGCTGAGAACATGTAAGAGAACATTGGAGAAAATCTCTGACAGAGAAGGGGGGTTGTTCAAGAAGAGATAAATTGTGGGAACAGTGTTGTGCAGAAATGAGAGGTGGGACTGACTTCATTCATAGAAGAGTTAGCTTCAGGGAAAAGAAAGAGATGTCCCTTCCACTGAGACAGGAGGGCAAGTGGTGTAAATGAGACCAGGTTTGCCTTTAGTGAAGCTGAGAGGAAGCTGAGGGACTGCCCCTAAGGTTGAACTGCCTCTATCAGTGCCATAATACAGTAGAGGGGCGGACCCTGTGGGAGACTCGTTCTTAGAGACTACTGGCGCACGCGGAGTTCTCTGGGGAGTGGGGGGCAGAAGTTCACTAAGGGTATATAATCTCAGTAACCGTGTTTGAAACACAGTTGAGTTTGGAGAGTTTTGGCAGATCGGAGCTGTCAGTCTGATAACGGGACATTTTTCTTTTTGTCAAATGGCATATATTTTCTTCTGCAGAGGTAGCACCATCACAACTTATGTCTTTAATCTTTACTCAGCTGTTAACTTGGTCTGGTTCGTTATAGAATAGCCATTTGACACATATAAAAGAAGCCATGAAGTCATCCCACAGACTACCTGGCAGATTTAGAGGAGCCCCAGGGATTCAGACACCGGCAGCTCTTAACCACCTTAGAACCAAACAAATTGACTAAGTTGCAGAATATGTAAGACAAATGAGTTATGAAATAACGGAGATGTGAACAAAAAGCTCTTTCTGTGCACGAATTTTCCCTAAGAAGGCTGACCAAGTGTAAAGCACAGCTGCTTTGTGCTGCCTGTCCTGCTCTGCCACGCAGCAGCCACTGGGAGGCTCTCTTGACCACCAGTTATTATCTTCAGGTTCACCCTCTGAAGAGAAGATAAAGAACTGCTCAGTCTTACCAGAGTTTTACATACTCAAGCTTTATGTAAAATTGCCACGTACCCACCACCAGTATGGTAGGTACATTGCACACGGTAGGCACTCAAACATTTACTGAACATTTGAATCGATGCTGGGCTATACGTGCTGCCTTTTACAAGTGGAAAGGTAATAACACAATGCCTGTCTTTAGAATGCTGAGATGTCCTTTCATTCCTGCGACCAAAATTGGGTTGGAAATTCACATGGGCAGAGTAGAAATACCAGACTGACAGAAATATTTGCCTTACAACTGTGACCTGGCCTTTGGCCTTGGCTGGCCGAGCAGAAGTCTCTGTAGAACCAAAGAATAAAAGACATGTTAAAAACAGATGAAACCTATCATTCCTAACAATTCTATCACAGCCCTTAAACTGAACTAAAACCAAAGGTCAGTCCTCTACTTTTGCAGGTTTACTTAGAAAGGCTTTTAACTTATGCTGAGATCGACATTTGCCCCACTAACTGGAAAAGAATTGTTTTGGGAGCCATTCTTCTTGCCTCCAAGGTTTGGGACGATCAGGCTGTTTGGAATGTGGACTACTGCCAGATCCTAAAGGACATTACAGTTGAGGACATGTGAGTTTGTAAGGTTACGGTGAACTGTCTAACCATTTTCCAATACCTTATTTGCTCCCATAAAGTTTACAGCTTAAGAAATGTTACATTTTAAGAAAGGTTACATTGCGCAGAGAGCTGAATTAGGTATAAATATAAAATTAGACTTCTTTCTGTCTAGCTGTAGTATAACCATTTGTATTTCCCATCATTCATTAGTTAAATCTTGGTGTGTTACTGTTGTAATATTCTGCTTGATAAATTGAAATTACTTTTCTGGTGGTTTTTACCATTTTACAAGCTCACTACCAGAACAGCATGGTGCAGTAAATAACTTCACGTCTTTCTTAAAGCTGTCTACCAGGTCCAGTCTGTTTTTAAGAGACACATGTCTGGCCTTGGAAGTTAAGTGGTCACTGCTGAGGTCTTAGCACCTCCAGACTACTGAGGTTATAACTTCAACTTGAGTCACACATTGTATGTTTGTTTTTGCAGGTCTTTTCTTCTTTTGTAATCTGAGGTTGTCTCTAAGGTTCTGTTGTTACAGAAACCATGATGTACAGATGACCAAATAGAAAGGTTTTAGATCTCTGTGTTCTGTCTCCTCCACTGTCAGGAGTGTTCCCCCTGTTTAGAAGTAGGTCTTCTGAGTTAGGAAACTCCTTTGTCTCAGGTAGCCCGGGAAGTGTCAGTGGGGCCTCACCCGGGGCACTCAGCAACCACAGCGGTACTTGGTGGGGCCTCGAGTTAACTTGGGGGGTTCCTCACAGATGGCATGCTCCCATGGGCATGAAACATCAGGCTTGCTGTCTGGCTGCAGGGAAGGGCCCCGAGGGTGGGAGGCAGCAGGAACCAGAGAGGTATTTGCAGCAGACTCTAGAAGTGTTCACTTGACAGCAAAAATGTCCTTGTGGGTGGCATTTAGGAAAACGTAAAGGGGTACCTCTTTATTATAGTGAACAGCAGAGGTCATGGCAGGCAGTGGCAAGAGTTTGTTTTTGTTACCTTTGCCCCTGACTCTTAATTCAGATTTACCAAAGTGCATATTTACAACTGAAGCAAAGAAGCTTGTGACTAAGAGAAGGGACCAGTGATTGTTGGTAGCTGTCAAAGTGGCTTTTGGTGAAAATGTCCACTTTGATGATAAAAAGTGTCATGGTGATATTGCTGGTAGCCACCTTAGTGTTACGGCAGATAATTCGAGATAAGTAGAAGTACTTTTAGAATTTGTAGAAACTAAGGTGACATTGAGCACCACTATCATCCATCTTTAAACTGGTTCCTTGAAGGAAGGAAAATGTGTAATCATAAACACCAGGTCTGCCATGATGGCAGCTGAAATTTTCTCAGAACCTGCAACTAAGCTGACGGGGGCTCTGGGTCCAGTTACAGCATCAGAGAACATGCAGGGGAAGGTGTGTGGATGTTCATAGATGTGAGCCCAATAGCACTGATGGCAGTGTCTAGCTACAGGAAGAAGCTAATTGTAAACAGCACCTTTCTGTGTACAACAGAATCACCAGGAGCTATGTTCGTAATAGGTTGCTTTTGCTTATGATCTTTGGAAACTGGAAAGCATTACAGCCAAGTGTTCAAGTCACATTTGTCTCATCCCCCTGCTGTTGGCAGCTATTTGTAATGGTCTCATTTTGAGTCTACATTGAAAAATTGGCATCTATCAGCTTTTCCTTAAAAGTTTTCTAACATCCATGTATCTTGTTTGAATATATTGAGCAGCTGCTGTTCAGAAAATTTGCTGCCCCTATAAATGGCATGCTCTTCAGTCATCTAGTCATTTAAAAAAAAAAAAAAAAAAAACAACGCAGAAGCATATTCTGTAGTCCTAATGCTTTTTTCTTCAGTAAGTAAAGCTCTGTTAATAGACATGTTAATCCTATGAAGTACTGTATTTCCACACAATTAAAATATATTAGTGGAAGAGAATATAAAAGGGATAGTGAAGTGCATTTATTCCTGTAGTAAATTAAGTCCTGATTAGCTGATTATCAAAACATTTTCTGATTTATATTTCTATAGACTTATGGCCATATAAACAGGAAATTAATTTTGGAGGTAGGTTCAGTTAGGTTTAACGTTCAACAAATGAGAAACCTCATTTCTGCTCACACTCTGCTCTCCACGCAGGAGAACATCAAACATTTGATGACTTACCAATGGATAAAAGATTAACAGTTTAAAACCAGGAAGCAAATATTTTGAAAAATAAGTCACTTTCATTTGTCTGGGTATTTATCATTTGTATATAATTAACTCTTTAAAATGATTGCTGTGAAAGTGGTAAGACTTACTCTGATTTTATTTACTTAAACATTAGACAAGCAAATGACTGTGTATGGTCCCACAGGAAAGATCTGCCCCCAGGACCCTACTTTCCCACTTCATTGAATTC
The DNA here is from genome assembly GCF_963930625.1 of Muntiacus reevesi. Classification (NCBI taxonomy): domain Eukaryota; kingdom Metazoa; phylum Chordata; class Mammalia; order Artiodactyla; family Cervidae; genus Muntiacus; species Muntiacus reevesi. The sequence continues at coordinate 2,495,870 of NC_089256.1, read as the reverse complement.
GCCCCCTGCGTGCCTGTGCGCCTTCTGTCCTAGTCAGGGCCGGCGGACAGAGCACAGGGGGAACTGCTCCATCGGGATCATTGCTCAGGTGCATTTAGTCTAGCCAAGACGTCTCCCCTTAATCCTACTGCCTCCCATATCTTAAAAAGTGTATCCCATCCTGTCCCAGGAACACCTTCTGGTCCTACTGGGGTTAAGAGGAACAGAAACTTGCATTCTGCCCTTTGCCACAGTCCCCTGCACTGGAGCGGGGGGAGGGGATTCCCTTTCACATCGAGTGTAGCTTATTTATTTATTTATCTGAGATGAATCCTTGTTGCCTCAAGAGTCTTCTCCCCTCAGAGATAATAGCAGTGGCTCTCCATGACCCCATTTGTGCCGCGGTGATGTGCCTACTCCTTTTCTTGGTGTGTCTCTACTTCAATAAGCCCCTTCCTGTTATCGGTGAAAATGTCTGCAAGTTCTCCAGAGCTAATAAACAGCATACATCATTCCTTTCATCTGATGACTATAGCGGGGCCTTGTGAGTGAGCGTGGAGCATGAATGCCAGCTGCACTAATGGAACTCTGAAGAATGAGCTCCCGAGTCAGCAGCATGGGTGCATAAGAGGGCCGTAACCGCCCCACCTTGTCCCAAACTCCAAATGCCAGGACGCAGGAAGAACCACAAAGAGCTGTACCTTGTTTGAACATTAGTGTGTTAATCCAGCTGGGGAGCCATTGTTTGTTTCCAAACTGTGTTTAGAGCTGTTGTGGCACAGAATGGGCTTCTGAAGGTAGCCCAGCTGACTAAAATTGTCCTGTGTTGGTTTGTCTTCTCCTCCCCCAGGAATGAGATGCACAGGCACTTTCTGGAGCTCCTTCAGTTTAATATTCATGTTCCCGCCAGTGTTTATGCCAAATACTACTTTGACCTTTGCTTCTTAGCAGATGACAAAAACCTGAGTTTTCTAATTGCTCCTCTTAGCAAAGAAAGAGCACAGAGCCTAGAGGTAAGACTGGGGATTCACTAACTGGGTTTTGTCAGCCACCAAAGCCAGCATCTGTGGCTGACTTACACTACGCAGTGACTAACAGTTTGAAGAGCTTATTAACCCATTGGCATCTTATTCCCTGTGTCTTTTATGGGTTAGACAGAGATCTCACATTATTTTTTTAAAAAAAATTACAGATATCTCTTATGTAACCATAATTCAGAATATTTTAAATCAGATTTAATTGTTTTTAATGGTTTTCCATTTGAATCTCCACACTTACATTTAACCATACAGGAATAATTTCTTATAATTGTATCCCTAATCATATGTACATTGATAATTACTTACCACTCTTAACTGCCTGAGCTTGTAGTGTGTGTTTGTGTGTATCACAGTTCAGCCCCATGAGTTTATTAGACCAGAAGCATCAGGGGCTAACCTGTGAGACCTATACTTGGAAATTATAATGTGGGTTCAGAAACTGGATGTAGAAAGTAGGTGGGTTTTTAATGGAAGTGGTAACATACATGGGATGAAGTAATTTGTAGTAGTGATTTGAAGAGTAATTTGAAGTAATTTGTGATTTCTGGTGGGTATACAGCAAAATTTACAACTGAAATGAATACATATAAAGTTGACACTTTTTCCAGTACCTTGGTACTTTAGAAATAAGACATTTTTCTACGATAGTTTACATGCATGTGAAATAGCACCTTGTAGTGCTTCATCACTAGGCCTTTCTTGCCTTCAGCACACACCTGCCTCATTAAAATGCTCTTAGTGCGAAGTAAATAATGAAGACTGAATAGAGGTTGAATAGCTGGGTAAATACTGATTTTGCTCAGGTGTGTTCATTATGCTTAAGGATCTAGTATGTAGTTAACATCATATTGCTGTTAGATGGGGCCTATTTTGGGAACCCAGTTTTTAAATATGTTCCTCCCTGCCCCAGCAATCTCATCATAGCCCTTGGAGAATATTATCTTCGGGAATCAGCAGTGTAGATATGAGCTATCCAAAGTAGCAGCAACTGTCAACCTAAATGAATGCAGATGTGTGGCTTATCAATGCTGCTTTCTTTACGGTTGGAACTTTTTCCCCCCAATTATACTTATGTTCTATCTGATTGACTTTTTTAGGCCATCTCCAGACTGTGTGAAGATGAATACAGCAGAGTTGCTGTGAGAAGGTCTTTCAGCGCTGATAATTTCATTGGTATTCAGCGCTCCAATGCCATCCTCTCATAAACAGAGAGAGGTGAGGGGTTGTAACATCATGAACCCCTCGTAACAAGGACTGGAGAAATACCACCTCTCCTGCTCAGAAACCAGCAAAGTTAGTATTTTCACCTAGAAGAAAGACACTAAATTCAAGAGACTTGCAGACAGCAAAGGTTATGGTCATAGGAAAAAACTGGACCTTGTCAAGGCAGCACACTCTTCTGTCCTTTTTAATGTAAACAGAGTTACAAAAACCACTCCAAAGCTAAAAGCTCCCAACCCACCCACAGATATTTGCTTACTGTGTGGGCCGATAACTGTCAACTATGTGAGGTTTTTTTTAATAGTTTAAATTTTTAGACTTTAAAGACACTATATAACTTTTACTTTTTCCTATTTTTCTCACCCATATTGCTGCATATTCCTTTAGAATCAATGCAGTATTACCATTCAAACATGGGACTCCTAACAACTCATAAAGCCACTTAGGAACAGCCTGTTGTAGCATTGTTAGGTTTTGAAGGATTCTTCCTCCCTATTTCATTGAAGCTGCTAGTCATTTTTGGCAATCAGTGTAAACCAAAAACCTGCTGAATAACACCTGTCATTCAGTCTTTTGCAAGCACTACTTACTAGCATGTTAGCATGTTTGGGATCATAAGCAGAGAAAGCATGCTGTTACCTACTTCTCTTGGGTCCGCGCTGCGTTTCTTGTTAACTCCAATGGTGCGTCTCATTTTCTGATGATTTTCCTCTTTGTTAAATACTTGTATTAAAGGATATTTTCGTAATTCCAGCCAACCTGTTAGTCCAGGAATAAGCAGATAGTGAAATAGAAGGTGTCCCAAAAGTCTTGGTGCAATTTTAAGGTTTAATACAGTGTGCTTGGACACTCCAGGACACTGCCGGAGAAGTATAAATGCTACAGACGCAAAATATCACTTGAAAGTCTACTTGAATTTCTTCTAAACTCATTTAGTTTTGTAAATCTTGGATGTTAAGCTTTTAATTTGAATTTTTTGTTTCAGTCCCTCTTGAAGATGGCAAACAATAGTCTGAAACAAAAGATTAAAATTAAGAGCTTAATGTTTAAAATTTACAAAACTAAATGAGTTTAGAAGAAATTCAAGTAAACTCTTAGGTGATGTTTTTTTAAGTTTGTAGCATTTATATTTCTACAAGTATCACAGCTTCAAATTGCACAAAGACTTCAGGAGGATATCTTGGATCTTTATAGACCTGGCCTCCTCTTTTTAAAATAGTCCTTTGCCTGACTGGGCTGTTGATCTGCTTGAGCATGGAAGTTTCTTTTTTCTAGGTTTGGTAAAGGAATTACGAACAATAGCATTAGTTCTCAGTAATAAACTGAAAGGAACGGGACCCTAGTAGTGGTGACAGGAAAGTAAGCGACATGAAACAGCTTTTCTGTTCTGCGTGTTAACCTGGCTGTAGGTGTGTCACTTGAAGTTGTTACTTGAGGAAAGATAAATCTTAGGAACCCTTACCTCAGGCTTTTAAAACACAGGGTACCACTTAGCCACCAGGAAGCCCACTAAAAGACAGGAAGGTCCAGTAATCAGTCTCTTAGGAAATTGGTAATGATGTCACCTAAACTTGAAACATTTAAAAAAAAAAAAAAAAGTGTTCTCAACTATGTAAAATCTTTCTCCTACCTTCTCAAACATAATCCTAGGAACTTTGCCTGTAAACAAAGCATTTCTGGGCCAGAAATATTTCCTCTCTTTATAGCAAGGCTTCACATTATATTGAGTGCCACAGGTTCCATCATTTTTAAAGGACAGAGACATAAATGATAAATAATGGATATAAAATATTACAGTCTACCACCTCAAAAAATATTGTTTATGGAGCTTGGAGATTCAAGTATCGATTGCAGTTTTATTTTGAAAAGAATGCTCCAACTTGTGTGGTTTTTCTTCCTCATGTTTATATTAAAAGAAAAGCTAATAAACTCTATTTTAATTAAAATACGTGGCTGTTGTGCACCTTCTCACTGCTCACATAACATCACGGCTCTGCTTAGTGCAAATGTTCTCAATCCGCTCTGATAGGCAGGCCTGAAAACATTTTCCGACTACGCATTCAAAAGTTGCTTTGACCTTTGCCTTTAGTTAAGAGGCATTTATTTCTTTGGCTTATGTTATTTTCAACCAGAAGATAATTTAGTACACTTAAAATCACTGGCTGTGGCGCTCAGTGGCATAGTGCATTCGATGGCACTTTGGAATTGTGTGTTATTGTACCAACAGGGGAAAAAAGCACATTGGAAGATAAAAGGTAAAACACAGGAAAGAGTTACAGAAGTACTGGTGAATCAGAACGTGAGTTACTGAGGATTTCAAGCCACTGAACAGGAAAGAAAGTGGAAGAAGAGGAGGTAGAACTGCGGTTGTTATAAAGAGGGTGACTGCTAAGCAAGCCATGTAATATACCAGATCACCATAAGGTTTCTTTAAGACCCTAGTCACTGCACTCGCACAATATTCCATCACTCCTGATAGTATTGTTGTGTCTTCATCCACCTTAATTCACTACCTAAGTTCAGATCTTTTAACTTTGTTCTTGGTAAGTTGTTGATTAGGAGAAATAATCTGAATTAGTGCAGAAGGAGAGAAAAACTATGACAAATCACTAAGATAGCTTGTACCATGTAATAATATGCCAGTTACTAAGCAGAAATGCTGTCACATCTTGAGTGGTCAAAGGTTAAAAAAAAGTGGGGGTAGGAACACTGCTTGGACACGACTGTAGCTTGAAGACAAGTTAGAATCACTAAAAATTGCTCTTTCAGTGTTAATTCTAGAGACAATTACAGCCATTTTGATAAATGGAAAACTTAAAGGTTCTCATAAGTACTATAGGGCATGAAAACTAGTTCCTAGTAGGGGCCATAGGGTAGTGTTGAGATTTTATACCTAGGAAGAGTTTATTCCCTAAAGTACTAAGACTATAAAAGAATACCTCAACTCAAATTTATTTTCATTTTTGGTTTTTGGAATATACTGACGGTGCAATTTTAACTAGAATACTGTGAACTGAACTTTATAAGGACAAGACAAAGGTTTCAAATCTATGTTTGAACCAAATGAAATTGTCATTTTTCTACATTAAATTCACGTGGTTCACCCTAAGACAACTTAGAGCCCAGTGTTTCTGAGAAGTTTTTTCCATTCTGTATCAGATTCTCCTGATCCTATTCTATCACATCTAAAGTACCCTGTATGCCCATTATTGAAATTCAACATTGCTAAATCCTGGTTTTATAACAACTCATGTTTCATTTGTTAGTTTTCCCATTTTATAAGATATACCATTACTTGATTTTTTAAAAGTGCTGATGAAGTCAGTATTTACTGGAAAATCATTCACTCTATATTTCAGGTTATGCAATGTTTTGGGAAGTGTTTCCATACAGCATGTAGGTTACCTGGACTCTTTGATCACACAAGCCTTCTAACCACGTGTAGAGTGACTAGGACTGTTCCTCGCGCAGAAGCTGTGGTCTGTGAGTTCAGAGCTACTAGGTAAAGCACCTGATGGCTGGCAGAGCCTCTCTCAGGCAAGCGCTAGTTTCTGTGCAGAATCTGTTGATTATCCCTAGCATCTACCAAGGATTAGATCACCTAAGATCTCAACCGTTGGCCACTTACCACCCTGGCTAGCCTGATACTGCCAGCAAAAATAAAATCCAGGAGCCCTTCAGCAAAGTCTGGTCTCTCGTACACAGGTGCAGTCTGGTTTCTGAGGCAATTTAGTCTATTTTAAATGGGTTTGGCAGATGAGAGAACAATTTACTTAATGTGAAACAAATTTTAAGAATACCATTTTGTGGTTTAGGGAACTCTAGGATGCAGAAAGAACTAGGAAAGTGAAATAGAAATTAAGAGGAATCCAGAGTCAAATGAAAGGTGGTTAACATTCTTTAAAAAAGGCCCAGGTAAATGTGAAGGGAGCTAGTAATTTGAATATTAGAAAAATTCAGTGACAGCCTCAGAACCTAAGGTACTCAAGAATGTGTCCATATCTACTCAGATTGTTCTCCTTACTTTTTCTTAAAACATCTATTCCTTCATCCTAGCATTCTCATTTCCAACCTTTACTTCTGGCTCCCCAGACGGTGGCCTTGTATTTCCTCCCTGTGAGAACTGACTCTTCCAAGGGCAAAGGTTCAGTGTTTGGTCACCTCCCACTGGCCTCTCTCAAGAGGATCATCTCAGCTTCACCCTCTAACTTTCTGCTAGTGCCAAATGTGGCAGTGCTTGATGCTGGTTACTACTGTGATCCACTTTCAAAGCCTTAGCAGGTTCCAGGAAGTACAGGATTTATATGGCTCACAGGCTAACTGGTCCCTGTGATCCCCTTTAATCAACTACTTGGGCCCTCCTCAAGGTGCTTGTTCCCCATCTGCTGCACTCAGTCCCCTGACCTGCCCACAATTCTAGACGTATCACCTCAGGCTAAGCAGCAACCCCATGTTCCAGACTCCACAACTTGTTTCACCTGGTGTTAGGAACAGATGCCTCACTCTTAAGGTAACCCCTGTCATCCAACGGAGGCAATTCCATCCCAAGGCTTAAAATCAAACTGCTATATCCACCCCCATCCCCTCCAGAGCCTCACCGGTTTATTCCCTTCTGCTTCAAAATTGCATTCATCTTCCCAACATGAGGATAGGGCAGTTTGACCTTGTTTGGTCCTTTACGTGTCCCAGTATCTCACAAGATGTGGTCCCTAGACCATCTGCTTCTCATGGGCTGAAAACCTGTAAGAAATGAGTGGAATCCTGGAACAGATAAAGAAACATTAGTAGAAAATCTGGTGAGATCCAAATGAAGACTGGAGTTAATAGTAATATGATAATCTTGACTTCAGTTTAACAAAAGTGCTATGATAATATGTTAATATTAGGGCAAGATGTATACATTTTTGCAACTTCTGTGTAAACCTAAAGTAATTCTAAAAGTTTAAACAAGCAAACAAAACAAAAAGAACCACTTCCTGGACCCTAGACTAAACGAATCTCAGTTCCTGGAGTGAAGCCAGGAAATCTACATTTCTAATAGGAACCCCCAGTGATTCTTACACAGACACAAACTTGAAAACTAGTCTTTCAATTCTCTCCCATCCCATGCCTGAATGGCTGCTTCCTCCTCATTTTATTGATACTTACCTCAACCTGGTTTAATCCTTCAGATCCTCTCAACTCTAAAATATAAATACTATCATTATCGCCCTTTCATAGATGAGAAAGTACTAAGATGAGAGTACTAAAAGGTTAAACAATCTGTCGAGGATCAAGCAGCCCATGATTGATGGAGCTGGAATTTGAGTCCCTAGTCAGTCTAGCTCCCAAATCTATGCATAGAACAATTATACTGCCTCTCCTTCTGTTGGATGTGACCAACTAAAGAGCTGTGCAACTAAACCACTAACAATGCATTATGACCTATTTCTCTAGCCACCCAAGTCTAACAGGCCCCTTTCCTACTGGTGGGGAATAAGCAATGAGAAAGCATCAGGAAGATGTGTCAACTATGGAGACCTGTATGGGGAAGGCACAGTGGCTCTTCTACCAGGATCCAGCTCAACTGCTGTATTTTCTATTCTCTCAAATGCCCTAATGTGTACCAATCTAACAATGCTCATCTTACTTTGACACTACATTCTCTCAGGCTTGCTAAGCATCTGTCCATATTGTCAGGGAAGTGGCAACTTTAAATCAACTTACACTAGGTCCTCTGTATCCACAGGTTCTGATCAGTGGATTCAATCACCATGGGTTGGAAGTACTTGGGGAAAAAATTTAAGAAAGTTCCGAAAAACAAAACTTTAATTTGCTGCATACCACCAACCATTTGCATTATACTTAAAACGACTCCTTACTGAGGATTTGTATTAGATATTAGAAGTAATCTAGGCATGATTTAAAGTATATGGGAGGATGCAGGGGGAAGACGGAAGGACTGTGTGTAGGTCATATGGAAATATTGCACCATTTTACATAAAGGACTTGAGCATCTGTGGATTTTGGTATTTGCAGGAGGGAAAGTTCCTGGAACCAGTTCTCCACAAATATAGAGGGAGAATATATATCTCCTTATCTGGGCTCCTTGACTGGTGTTTAGACCTTAATGAAAGTGAAGGTGTTAGTTGCTCAGTCATGTCCAACTCTTTGTGACCCCATGGACTATAGCCCGCCAGGCTCCTCTGTCCATGGAATTCTCCAGGCAAGAATACTGGAGTAGGTTGCCATTTCCTTCTCCAGGGGATCTTCCAGACCCAGGGATTGAACCCAGGTCTCCAGCATTGCAGGCACATAATTAACTGTCTGAGCCACCTGGGAGGCCTTAATACCAAGTTGTAAATTGAATGATCAAGTTTGGGGAGTTCATGACTGGGAAGCACACACACAGAACAGCACCGCTTCCATCCAAATTGCTTCAGCAGTCTAGACAGAGCTGACGAAACAACACAATGTCAGGCAGTGCCTCTGTTCTTGTGTATTTCCCTTCTTCAAGTGAATCATAAAACAATCACAGGATTGGCAGGAGAAACCTAAGAAGTATATTCAAGTAAAACATGTTTTCATTAGTTCTGCTTCTGTGATTGGAGTTTGCTTAATTTCATTATCAATAAAAAGGTTGCCACTCATATCTGAGAAATCTGATAATTAAGTTAGAATCCACATAGCGCCTTCAGCCAGCCCATGCTATTCATGTCCAACTCTGTGAGATGCTGTGGACTGTAGCCCACCAGGCTCCTCTGTCCTTGGAATTTTTCAGGCAAGAATACTGGAGTGGTTTGCCATTTCCTACTCCAGGGAATCACTTAGAAAGCAGTGTCTCTCTTTGTAAAAGCATGAAGAGAAAAATACTTGTGTAGCATCTTTTTACTTACTTTACCATTGCTTTAATGCACTTTAAAATTTATCTATATTAATTGGGAACAAAGAAACAAAAACAGACATTTCTTGGTTTTTCATAAATAACTACTCTCCATATTTGATAAAAACCTCAAACCATTATTTTAGCTTCCCACAAATATAATACATACAGATTTTTTATCTGAAATAGTGTCAGCAAATTAAGTACCTTGAAACTAACATAACCACATACAACTGCTGTTCTACTGACTTCCAGGAACAAAACAAAAAACTTCTTATCAAGACGATCTGGATTTCCTTTTGTTAGTATTAAGAGATTCAATATTATAATCATATGCCAGTAATAATTTATAGATTTGAGTTGATTGTCTACAAATAAAATACCACTGGCATTGCTTTATGAGTTCTGGATTTGACATGACATCGACAATACCTCATGGGACAGGCAATACACATATGTGGAAATCAGAAAAAGTAGTGAATGCCCTGGGCTCAAACTACTGACTCGGTATGTGCCTCATTTGGCTCAGTAATAAATTCACCTGCACCAAACCCGTATCAAAATCACTAAATCTCCCATATATATAAATTATTTATATACACCCACAACACATACATACTATACATACAGTTTTTAACAACATGAAGTAATATTGTCTTCAAATGATGTACCACAGACATTACCCTGGCTGAAATAAATCCTGTAGTTGTCATCAAGCTGCTAGAAGCTTTTCAGAGTTCTGAGTCGGGTTACTTAGTTACTTTCATCCTGCCTACCCTTCACCCTGCTTTCATGTCTTGGTAGCTTTTTCTTTCAGAACCACCCTCCTCAACCCAGGCAGATTTCGTTCCCAGGATCACTTGATTGGACTTTGGAGGCAAGAAAGGGCATGCAGAGGGAGCAGGCAATTCTCTGCCACTGTACCTCACACTTGCCAAGATTTGTGATGTTCTCTGTCCTGTTGGCCCCATTTGGTGTTAGAAAGCAGTGATTCAAAGCTTTGTCCGTCCTACCCGCCTTGGTCTTTCTGTAGAGCACAAAAGTGAAAGAAGCTTCCTTAGCAGGGGTGGCAGTTCATTAAAATATACAACTATGTCTCCTAGCTCTGGGGTTCCCATTCTGTACTTGAGACGGCAGGTCACGGATGCTGTTACTAATGTTCGGTGTGGGATCCATGAGGTTTTCTCCTGGCAGCCGGTGTCAGGATTAGTGCAGCCCTAGCCCAGGAGGAAAGGGCCTAATGAATACCAACTTGGAAACAGGGCTGCTGGCACATTATTTAAGCCTGTACATGCGCACAGTGGCACACAACACACACATGGGCCCATTGTTGGAAGCGACGGCAAGAAAGTATGACATAGGTTTGCAAGGATAAACCAATAAGGCACCAAGAGAACTTTCTTCCAGTCAATTTAGGCAGCTTCAGAATGTGAGGTTAATAATACATAGTAAAAAGACTTCCTAAGGTTCTTGTCAGCTGATTCACTGATAGGTCGCATGTTAGTTCCTTCTAAATCTTCACCCTCCTATCTATGCTGAGAGACATTGCTTAAAACTGAACCACGAAAGGGACAGCCCAAAGCTGTGCATGAGACTAAACGGGGCCTTAAATCCTCACTAAAATCAGAGCTGGCTGTAAAGAAGCTGGTAAGCTACCTCACAACCTTTCATTTTATCATTGCTTTCATGAGTATGGATGGTCTGCCTAATGAAAATAAAAATCAGGAGAGAACTGAGTATGAGATGGAAACAGGGGGTGAGCATAAATAGATGGGTTTCTCTGCCTGGGTAGGGGGAGGGGTGGTTGATGCAAGAATTCAGGAAGCAGGTGGGCTTAATCTTTGAGGGAAGGGAGAGCAGGGGTGAGAGAGAGAGAGACTGAAAACAGGCAACGCTAAGAACTGGGATGAACCTAAAAAACCTCCAGTGCATTACCTCTATTACTGCTGTTTGCCTTAGTATCCTTTCTCTTAACTGTCTTAAATTGTTTTTACAGTAAATTGGTTGTTCTTTTTAGGTTTGGTATGTTGCCGAAATAAAAAAATAATTGTTTTAAAAGTAAGAATTAAATCACTTCAACCACATCCTCTCACAACTTTTAGATAAATTCTGCATCATCTTTGCACTCTTCCACAAAAATAAAAGGAAAAGGAACAACCCAAATTAGACACAATGACTGAAGGCAGCAGAATAATCTCTGTACTTTCTGGGAAGAGGTCAAGGTGATCAGAAAAGGTCCTCATTTGAAAAACAGGAGAGGAACTGGCCCTCAGGCAGGGGATCTATTTCAAGGTTCTAAGCAGCTGCAAAAAAAGCAGATGAATTAGATGGGCAGAAAGTTCTGTAGCTCAGTGTACCATGTTTTGTCAAATATACTGAAATTTAATTTTGATTTAGATGAGTGTTTAAGAGCAGTGCATTTTTATAAACATGAACAGCCTTTGAAAGTTCATGAAAACTATTAACATCATGCTTCTTTCCATCAGCATAGTTATTAAATCCATTGTGGAAAATACACACTTGTTTACTTAATATCCATAAAGTAAAAGCTGACCTGGGCTTAAATCTTACTTTTCCAACTTTGGTATAAATGAAGTGCAAATCGTTATACTTGTCATTTTTCTAGAGAGGTCTTCCCAAATTTTAATTGCATTTGCCATTTTAGCTTCTTAAATTTAGTCCCCAGTATTTTACCGGAAAATGCACTGTCACTCCCTTCCCCAACTATAGCCTCACACTCTTCTTGAATGAATGGTTAAACAGATTAGAAAAGCAACAGCATTTTTAATAGTAAAGTGTGTGTGTGTAGTGTGTGTACGTGTGTATTCAACAATACGCAGGCTTTCATATATGAATGAGGGAATGGTTCAACAGATTAGAAAAGCAAACAGAATTCTCTAACAGTAAAGTGTGTGAGGGTGTGCTCACCAATATATAGGCTTTCTCAGAAGAGGAGGAAAAGAAAAATATATTGAGGTGGGGTGGGGAAAACGGCTTTCTTTTGCTACACTGATTCACGTTTCAAAAGCTTAAGCAAGTGTGTTATGGGTCTCATTTGTTGTCAGAGGCTGCAGAGAGCAGTGTCTCGCTGCTTTTGAAATATCTGGCTGTAATCTAGTCCAATGTCCAGGGACAGTCATTTTCCCTCATTGCTGCCAATATTTGTTCACAGGTAGCCAGCCTCCCTTTCAAGCACCTCATTCAAGGTTGGGTGTGGTTTCTAATCACAGCTCTCCAGGAGAGGAGGAATAAGAAAAGCAAAAGGACTGTTTAACATGATAAAGGAGGTGGGATGGGGGAGGAGCAGATAAGAGAAGTGTTGGAAATTTAGTTAATTACAGGAGGTATATCCAGTTTAGTACTTAAATGTAAAAAGGAGACCCCTTCAGCTCTATCACTAAGTACTTTCAGAAGAAGGAAGTGGGCTCATTTTTACCAAAATATAACACAAGTTTTTTTTTTGTTTTTTTTTTTAAGTAAGATCACTAGAGTCTATTAAGAACCACCCACTCCTCCAGCACAAAGCTGCCATCTTAACAGTCTGGAATTGAAGTTCAACCAATCGCCATCCCTTAGGTTAGCACTATTCCAAACATTTATTCTGGACACTTACAATGCTACCTCTAAGTCATTCAAGCAAAGCTTGCACCATTAAGAATGAGAATGATTACAAGGACTACAGAAAAGAAACTCAAGCTTGCTAAACAAAGCTAGGACACACACAGAAACTCTCAACACTTCCTAACCTTGTCACTTTCCGGAGGCGAAAACCCATTATGCTCCCCCTCCTCAGTATGACTTAGGGTGTCCCCAAAGTTAGGGAAAGGGCCAAGCAGCTCATCTTAAAGCATCTGGGACACTTTAAGCAGTGGAAGGAGAAGTAAGCTGGAGAAGCCCACGGGAAACTTCCTGCTCACAGCAACCTAAACTTTCACTGTTCACATTATTTTTAAAGACACAAGTATAGGAAATACATTTTCCAAATTGAGACCACACAGTTCACAGAACCCTGAACCAAGTGGGCCTTCATTATAATGCCAACCTCAGGATTGTAACCCCCCCAAAGCAAAGGTAAATTTTGTTGCCAAAATGCAACAAAGTTAAAAATTAAGAAAACGACATATAAATTAAAAACATGGTTCCCCTCAAAAAGGCAGGAAGATAGAGCAGATGTCAGCTGAGCCCCTCTGAGAAGTCCTGGGACAGGTGCCCCCTGGAAACAGCCCCTGCCCCTCCTCTCCAAGTTGCCCCAAGAGGGGGCGTCAGCACCATTAAGGTAAAACGGAAGTGACCTTGGCAAAGCTACCAAAGGAAAACAACCTAGCTCCCTCAACTCCCGCCCAGCTCCTGGTCCCTTGGCCGCCTCCTCCTACACGTGCGGCAGGGACACCTGCTTGTGGTAGGCGGCCGCGGCCGTGGCGCCGCCACTCTTGTGGCCCCGCCGCGGACGGCAGCAGCAGCGGCTGGTGAAGCGTCGCCACGACTCCACAGTCTTGCCGGACCAAATCCAGATGCCCGATGTGATGCCCACCACGAGGCACATAAAATACTTGAGCATGAGCACCCAGCACTCGGGCTTGGCGCACTGCTGGCCGGAGTCCGGGCCGGGCACGCGCACGTGAGCTCGGCCTCCCAGCTCTCGCGATAGTGCTGTTCGTACAGGCAGCAGGCCACCACGACGCTGGCCGGCACCGTGTAGAGCAGCGTGAAGATCCCGATGCAGATCATGAGCTTCTCCAGCTTGTCCGTCTTGCCGCCGCCCTGCTTGATGACGCTGCGGATGCGGAAGAGCGACACGAAGCCCGCCAGGAGGAAGAGCGTCCCCACCAGCAGGTAGAGCACCAGCGGGCCCAGCACGAAGCCGCGCAGCAAGTTCAGGTTCTGGTTCCCCACGTAGCAGATGCCGGCCACCGGGTCCCCGTCCACGGAGCTCAGGGCCAGCGCGGTGATGGACTTAATGCTGGGGATGAGCCACGCGGCCAGGTGGAAGTACTGCGCGTAGCCCGCGATGGCCTTGTTGCCCCACTTCATGCCGGCCGCCAAGAACCAGGTGAGTGACAGGATGACCCACCAGATGGAGCTGGCCATGCCGAAGAAGTAGACCAGCAGGAAGACGACAGTGCACAGCGCAGGCCCCGTTGTCTCGTAGTGAATGTGGCTGTGCTCGCGGCTGCAGGAGAGGCTGGCATGGCCCACCACCAGGCGCACCAGGAAGCCCAGCGACACGGAAAGGTAGCAGGCTGACAGGAAAATGATGGGGCCCTCCGGGTAGCGGAAGCGTTCCATGTCTATGAGGAAGGTGGTCGCTGTGGTGGAGGTGGAGATGAAGCACAGCACAGACCACAGGCCGACCCAGAAGGTGGCAAACGTGCGCTCCTCGGCGCTGAAGGACGGCTGGTAGCAGAGCGCCGCGCAGTTGGGTACCTGGCCCGTCCGCACCTTATTGTAAAGAGGGTGTGACTCCTTCAGAATGGGCACGAAGGGCTCGCTGCACATGAACACCGACGGCCCCCGGCGGCGCAGTCGCTCCCTGAGGCCGGCGACCCCGGCAGGTTGGAGAGGGTGGGCTTGACCGGGAAGGGCCTGGGGGGAGCCGTGGTGGCCTCGCTGCGGTTGTAATCCATGCACAGGACCTCGGCGTCGCGACCCAGCACTGGGAGGCGGTCGCAGCTCATGAGTTCTGGTCAGGCAAAGCCGTACTGGCGCATGAGTGGCGAGCAGCTGGCCTTGGCGGCTACCACATCGAGCGGCAGGGCGGCAGCGGCTTGTGGTAGTCTGGCAGGCAGATGGGCGTGTACATGGAGCACAGGAAAAACGCAGGTCCGGAGAGCAGTAGATCTCCACCAGCGGCCAAAACTGGTGCACCTCCAGGCCCGCCTCGTCCTGCGTGTCGTGGTTGAACTGGTTGGGCATGTGCATCAGGTTGTAGCCGATGCCGTGGCACATGGGCACTGTGATCTCCTGGCACGCTGGGGCCTTGGAGGCGGTGGCCGCCCGGCCCACCAGCTGCGCCAGGAAGAGCAGCAGCAGCAGCAAAAGCGGCGCGGACGGGTCAGGCCGAGCCATAGCCCCCTCCCTCCCCGCGTCTCCCGCAGCCCGCTTGGGGCCAGCTCAGGCAGGAGAAAACCGGGATCGGAGCTTCCCTCTCCGCGGACTTGTGTGGCGCCGGGGCTGGCAACCTGTTGGTTTCTTTTTCAAGAAATCCGTCCAAAGACCAACTGTTTCGGGAGGACGCTACCTCCGCAGGGAGCGCTCAGCTCTTCGCTGGACAGGGCTGGAGAGGGACGGTTAGGCTCCGATTCTGGGGAAAGTACTCTTTAAAAAAAAAAAAAAGTGGGGAAGAAGAAAAATGGCAACCACTCCCAATTAGAGGGGCGTCAATGGTACAATCCCGCAAGCGGTCTCCAAATCTCTAAGTTAACCTCTCTCCCTTCCCTCCCCTTCACCTCCTGGAACACAACTACAGACTCCCCGTCCCTCACCCTTCCTCCCTTTTCCCTGGGCCTGCCGAGGTTATAGCGCTCAGCCCCCCAGGAAAAGGGCTGAGGGATAGGGAAAAGAATGAGGAGAAGGGGAAGGCGGGGGCTCTCACCTCCTAGAATCCGGAGAGAAGCAGATAGTCCGTAGCCAGCCTGGGTCCCCCGTTTCTGGGACACTCCCCGTTTCTCAGAGACGGACTGGCATCGGGCAAGTTTGGCGAGAGGCTGGGTATCCGAGGCAGCAGCACATGGCAGCAGGTGGGGGCGTCTCAGAGAGGGGGTCGCCCCCTGAACGAGGTCGCCGCAGACCGGTCACTCGCCCTCTCCTCCTCCGGGGTTCCCCGCCTGATCCGGGCGGGGGCAGGGCGGGGACAGGCCGTGTGTTCCACCAGGGTCTGAGAGCTGGACAGAGGGGCGAGTGCGCCTGGTGCACCTGGGCGAGAGGAAGGCGCTTGGCGGATCCCGCCACCTCACAGCACCGCGAGCAGCCAGCGCTGGCCCTGCCGGAACTGCACGGTGCGCGCCCGCCGCCGCGTCCAGCCCGCCTGCCGCTGGCCTCCTCCCCTGCAGGGGGCTCCGCGCTCCAAGCGGACTCCTGGGGGCGGTGGCGGTGCTCCCTGGACGCGCCGGGCTCGGCTCCTCCCCCGCACTCTAACACCCTTTCGCCCACCTCCGCCCGGTATTGAACTGCACGCGGCGGCGGCAGCGGTGGCCACAGCAGAGTCACGGTCGCGGTCGGACTGGCCTCTCCCGCCCCGCCCGGGTCACCTGCTTCTAATGCCCGCCGGGAGACTCCGCCCTGGCCCCGCCCCTTCGCGCTGGGGCTCGGTTGGTGGGCCGCCCCGCCACACTCTCCGTGCATCCCCGCCCACTGCCCCGCCAGTTCGGCCTCGCCCCAGGAGCCCTCGGGTCCAGCCCTGAGCGGGTAGCCGAGGAGCGCTGGCCAATCGCCGGCCGGGAAGCTATGGGGGGGCGGGGGGGGCGGGGCGAATGCTAATCACGCCTTCTTGAGACCCTGAGCGGGAAACCCTAGAAGTCCCTCCAGAGTTCTCTGCTGATTCCCGCTTATGCGGGGCTCACTTTCCCGTAATGTTCTAGCTTATGAACGCTTGCTTCCAGGGCACCTACCAGATCTCTTCTCAGCAGTTAAGTATCCTTACAGTCCAGCGCTTGTTTAAAAGACTGCTCAAAGAATCACTCTTAACCGTGGCACCTGTCTCCACTCTGCAGCCACCCTCACACCCGGTGAGCTCAGATTTAGAGAGGAACAAACACTTACCAAGTCCTAACTGTGTCGGACAGCGCGTTCGTCATTCACATCTTAATACAGGATGTCTCAGATCTTTAAAATAATTCTATGAATCAGACACTCCTTACAGGTGAAGAAACAGTTTAGAAACTTGACCAAGGCAACCAAGCTAATGTTAATGCCCCCCAAGAAAACCACAACGTAGATAATCTTGTTCAGCACGGTATTCCGAGCGCCTGGCGCAGAGTAGGCGCTCAAATGGGAAACCCGGGATTCCAATCGAGAAACCCGGGATTCGAATCGAGATAGTTGGGCCGCGACATCCACAATTTCTACCACCTCTTTCCCCTCCCCCCCCCCGCCTCATATTCTACTGGTTATCTCCCAGGCTTTAACCTTTACTTTTGCATTTTGTAACAAAATCTTACTGTTGCAACAAGAAAGTGATTTTCTTTCCGTCTTTGGAAGACTCCAAACATGCTAGTCCTTTATCAGTTTATCGGGTTAAAAATCCAGGCAGTTCCGAAGCTGCCTGCAGAGAAAAGCAACACTGGCTCCGGCGGTGTAATGCACGGGGCTGTACCCCCTACCCCTACCCCGCCAGCCCCGGTCGCTCCCGAGGCCTACACCGCTGGCCGCCAGGGATCCGGGGCACACGGAGCAGCGGGAGCCCACGGGAAGACCTGCTGGGAGCCCCAACCACTGGGACGCACTGTGGCGCTCTCCAGATGGGTTGTTATGCTGCAAGTTTTAAATGTCCTGAAAATGCCTCTTTTCTACGTGTTCTAATTAGGCTGGAAGACTGAGGTGTTTGGCATTCTTGAAATTCATTCACACGCTTACAAAAAGGGTTTGAATTGTTTCCCTTTCCCCAGCCCCTTCCTTCTACTGGGAAGAAGGTTGAAAAAAGGGCAGGAGGGCCTGAGTTCTCAAAATACTTAGGACTGGACTAAAGGACCGAGACACACCGCGGCTATTGTCATTCTTGTGTCCTGTATCCCACTTACATAGACTGGGAAACTAAATTGCAGAACAGTCCTCTCCTCCCTGCTTATCAACAAGACTTGTAATGAAGAATATGTGTGTTAATTCCAGCCTCAAAGTTAAATATCAATCGCTTCACAAACATCAAAACTATTAATAAATATGTTTAAAATGTATACTACTTATATTCATTCCCTGTGATTGTACCTGTGCTTATATATTTTGTTTGTTTGTTTGTTTTGGGGAACTACTTGGCAGTCAGTGTCGGCAAACATCCCAGGGGTGAAAGCAGTGGGAGTTTTCAGCTATGGAATAGCAATCCAAAAGAGAGGGAAACCCTCAGTGGAAAGTATGCACAGATTGTGAACATGCCAAGAGAGGCTGTGGCCTTTATGCAAAGTGTGTATTATTGGGGATGGACAAGTGTTGGCTAATGATAAAAATTATTTGAAGTTGGAGAATGTTAATCACTCATGCTGGAATTTAGCCAGAATACATGTGTTATTTCACTTGGTTCTGACTCAAAGGATGTTATCTCCTGGTCTGTAAGCTTTTCCCTTTTCAGTCAACAGGGTGTTATTTTTGCTTGGAGATCTCTAATAATAGTATTATAATAGTAATAACAGTGGGAAAATTTGGCCAAAAGAAAGTTATTTTGCATTGTATAGCTTTTCATGTCATTTGAATTTTTGCTTTTTCACCTATATTACCTCACTTTAAAGGCAGTTTAAAATATGCTGTTTAACATGAGTTATGTGCTACATAATTCATTTCAGTTAGCTCATTTAATCCTCACAACAATCTGATAGAATTGGCACCATAATGACTTGCTTGAAATTACATATTTAGTCCATGGAAAGGGCAGAAATCTTGATTTTTCTCCTGAGTAATAGTTACTGTTTAACAAAACTGGAAAACACATCTTTATTTTTAAAGATGCAATTTTTAAGCAACTAGAACATTGCTATGCCTTTTCACCTATTAATTCACTTATCTGTCTTCCATCTAACCATCCATTCATCTATCCATCCATCCAAAAGCATCAAATTTCTGAGTTGAAGACACTACTGCTATATTAAGCATGTTACTCCAAAGTGAAATTTATGAGATTCAACTTAAATTATTGTCCCAGGTGTACTTATTAATTGATGAAAATACGGAGGGTCATGCTAAACATTCCATCTAGTAAGCTAAACATTCCATCTAGTAACACTCCAAAAGTTTTGAAGTTATCAGTGCTGGATTTTGTATTCAGGGAATAGTTACTGCATTTCTAATCTTAAGACTTTTGTTGATTATAACTGTGTAATTATTCTGGGGAGACACTTGAGAGTTTAGTGCTATAGGGATGACTGGACGATTAGCCTCTGTTACTCTTCAATATCTTGATAACCCAGTGTGGAACAGTATGCTGCCCATAGATGCCTTCCATAAATATTTGTGAAATAAATGGATGAGTGAATGGCAACTGAGAGTAACTTTTTTAACTTTAGCAAGTGGTATTGAATTCGTGAATAAAGCTTATATTATGCGCTGTCTCTGAGGTTGACCAAGCGCTGTGAATGCAACAAGCTTCCAGACCGTGGCTCTCCCTCTACTAGCTGTGCCACCTTGGACAAGTCGCCTAACAGTACCAGATCCTCTTTCTTCATCTGTAAAGTGGAGTCACAGATAGTTATTTACCTTGTAGAGCTGTAGAGAGGAGTAAATGCATTTACGTAGTAAAGGGTTAGAACCATGCCTTGCACCTTGTAACGAACGCTATGTAATTCTATTATTAGTTTCTACTGGCTTTATTGTATTTTTCTGTTTCTCCACTCTTCTTTGGGCTTCCCAGGTGGTGCTAGTGGTAAAGAACCCACCTGCCAATGCAGGAGACATAAGAGACGTGGGTTCGATCCCTGGGTCTGGAAGATCCCCTGGAGGAGGGCATGGCAACCCACTCCAGTATTCTTGCCTAGAGAATCCCATGGACAGAGGAGCCTAGCAGGCTCACAGAGCCACAAAGAGTCAGACATGACTGAAGTGAATTAGCACAGTACTCTTCTTTATTTTCTTTTTTGTGTCACTTTAAAAATGGGAAAAAAAGTTGCAGTTTTTAGATGTATAGGCATACCTCAGAGATTTTATGGGTTTGATTCCAGACTACTGCAATAAAACAAATATCACAATAAACTGAATCACACAAATTCTTTGCTTTTCCAATAGTGTCTAAACTGATGTTTATACTATTCTCCAGTCTCTTAAGTGTGCAATAGCATTATGTCTAAAAAATGCACATACCTTAATTAAAAAATATTTTCTCTCTAAATAATACTAGTAATCATCTGACAACTCAGGGTTTTCACAGACCTTCAGTTTGTAAGAAAAGCAATATCTGCGAAGCACAGTAAAATGAGGTAGGCTTGTACTTTATGTCCAAGCACACTTCCAGCTGTCACCAACTGTCTCTAGTATTTAGATATTAGCTAGATTTTATGCCAAAGCAGGGATCATTTCACTTGCTCTGGATCAAAGTACAAAGTACATTCACCTGACATCAGCAATCAGCCCAAAAGTGTGCAAGCTTACACAGAGCTGGCACAGAACAAATACCTATAAGCCAACTGGGTATTTCCAGACTAGTTTTTTTCATGTCCTAGAGCATTTTTAATCACTCCTCTTCTCATGAGACACCTCTAAAGGAGAAACCATGACACTAACCAAAGGATTAACATGAGTCATTTATCCAAGTTCATAATAAGAATGCCTTGTTCACATTGTAAGTGGAATCATGTAACTATAATCTTTAGTCCTCTTCCCTCTGCCACTGTAGTGGAGATTATAGAAAAGTAAGAGCTGCTTTCCTCTTTCCCAGAGGTAATAGACGTACTAATCTTTTCCCCACTGAGCAGTGGCTCTCAGGTGCATTACAAGCACGTAGGGAGCCTTAAGAAATACTGATGCTTGGGCCCTATTGAATCAGAGTCTCTGGCTGAGGGACCCACACGTTGTTTCTTGCTTTTGTTTTGTTTATTTTTGTTGTGTTCTAACTCTCAAGTGATCCTGAACTTCAGGTAGGGTTGAGAACCACTGACACAAATGGTTTTTGTTTTTTCTCAGCACAGCCCCAGTCTTGTGCCTAAATGGATC
The DNA here is from genome assembly GCF_963930625.1 of Muntiacus reevesi. NCBI lineage: Eukaryota > Metazoa > Chordata > Mammalia > Artiodactyla > Cervidae > Muntiacus > Muntiacus reevesi. Next base: position 2,474,924 of record NC_089256.1, on the reverse strand, counting down.
TTCTGCAAGAAAGGGTTAATCACAACAGAATACAAAATGGAACATCTCGGGAGAGGATATAGAAAAGCGTATTCTAGTCTGATTGTGTGTGTGTCTGTTTGGGCTGAAGGAAAATATATGTATGCAAAGTAAAAAAATATGTAACAGAATTTTATAGTGATGGCACAGTCAAGAACAGTGGTGACCATAATAAAAGCCACTGATGGATGGGTACTGGACATTTCCAATGTTTCACACACTTTGCTAAGCACTTTACATATATAATCTCTTCTACTCCAAGAATCCTGTGAGGTTGATATTATCAACCTCATTTTATAGATGAAGAATCTGAGGTCCAGACAGGTTAATAACTTGCTACACAGGGACACATACCTTCCAACTTGGGTTTTGCTCACTCCAAAGCCTATGCCGCTAATTGCAGGCCTTGTTGTAGGCCCAGCAGTAGAAGGTCCTGAGAACCACCAGATCATAGTTCTTGAGATAAGCAGCTTCCCTTGCTCCTTATCATCCCTTTCCTGGGCACCAGGTTGGATCTTCAATTCTGGTGTGACTTCTTGTGTAGTGGGCTAAAGTATGGAATTGCTGAGGGCTCTGGATTCCTCTAGAATTGCAGTTGTAGTCTAGAATGAACTTGTCCTTTGGACTTTGCAGAACAGGCATGAGATGGGCATAATCTAAACCTTTGTCTAGATTTCAGGACCTTCCTAGTATCTTGGCAGAGGAAGTTTCAGTTCAATAAATATTGACACTGCACGTGCTGTGAGCCAAGCACTGGTGTTGGGGTACAAAGGTGAAGAGGCATGGCTCAGCAGGAAGAGCATGGAAGGAGGACAGAGGGGGCATCTGGCCCAATCTGGTGTCTAGCAGGCTAAACGTGAATTAGGTGATCTATGAGTCAGGGTTTAGCACAGGAAACAGAAAGCACTCTAGGTATTTCAAATAGAGAAAGATTTAATACTGAGAATCAAGCAGAGGCTTACAAAATTGATGGGCTGGGGGCCAGAAGTCAGGGGGCTACTCCTGGGCTATTGAGTTCAAGGGCCCACCACAGTAGCTGTGTTCCAGAAGTCGGGATGGTGCTTCTGCAGCAACAGCTCTTCACACCCATGAAACTGGTGACTAGACCCCAAAACAGGACATGGAGTCCAACAGCATTAAATGCCTCTTAGGATTATTGCTGAAACCTTGCTTGCCAGCAGCACCAGCAGCAGAATGATACCTTCTTCTTGCATCTGTCTCCAAATCTCCCACAAGTGTACCTCATTGACTGAACTTACTTCAGAGCCAGATCCTAGCTGCAAGGGAGTCTGCAAGAAGTAGTTTCGCAATTCCCAATCTCTTTAAGTAAATTGCTAGAAGGATAGAATGGAGGCTACCCACTCCAGTGTTCTTGTCTGGAGAACCCCAGGGATGGGGGAGCCTGGTGGGCTGACATTTATGGAGTCGCACAGAGTCAGACACGACTGAAGGGACTTAGCAGCAGAATGGAGGCTAGAAAGGCAATCCCCAGTATCTACTACAGGTGAGGCAACTGGAAGGACTTCCTAGACAGAAAAATTGGTACAAATAAAAGGCACAAGGCCATGAAAGTGTATGATATAAGTGGTGAGCAGCTGGGCATGGCTAGGCCATCAGAAGCATCTGAATCAAGGTTTTTACCTGAAAGTGCACTCATGTATAATCAACGTATTTTTGACTAATTCCACTTATATATACACTCTACACATAACACTCTTTCCTTTTGATACAGCACTTGATTTATTCAACTAGTTACTTATACGGAAGGAGAAAGGAAAGGAGCAAAAAGCATGAAAAAGAATAAATAGAAACGTTAGATAATATCTGTCTACAAAGAAAACAAAACCTTAACCTTCTCCAAGGCGAAAGTTTTGGGAACTTCCATGTACGGTTGATTATATGCTAAAGAGTCACCTCTCTTTTCTTCTTCTAACTAAACCCCAATGGTTTGTTTCGTTCTTTTGGGGTGTCCACCCTTTACTGAACAGCCCTGTGTTTTAGGATAAGCAGGAACTTCCAGCACACCCCTAGGAGTAACGTGTGACTAGTCCATTTGCTCATGTTGCTCCCCTTTTTCTTATCAGTATTTGGGTGACATGTGTGCATGGGACACAATTGTGGCCAATAAAGCATGCCATGGGGGCCAGTGTGAGGTAATCTGTCAGGGGATTAAGGGAAAGATTTATTCCAAAGAAGAAACAGTCTTCTCCCCTGCTGGGTATTGTTTTGTCTGCCTGTGATGTCTACCACTGTAGGTGCCAGCTTGCAGCCGTGAAAGTACCAAGCTGACCCCATGAGGAAGGATGGCATTGAGGCTGCCTGGACCGCAGGCCTCCAGACTTCTTGTTATGTGACACAATACACTACTTATTTCTTAATCCATCTGAGTTCCTCTTTCCCTTCTCTTTCAACCAAGAACATTGTAACTACTATATGAAATCTGTATATTTAGGATGAGGATCTGCCCACTTAAACTGGGCTAATGGAAGACTCTGGAGGAGATTTAAAGACAAAAATTTATTCCTCTCCTTTTACCAGAAAAATTGTATCTATCCTTCAAAAGCATTCAAGACCCACTTAAATGCCATTTCCATCAAGCTGAGTTCTTTGTTGTTGCCTTTACTTCCTCAGTCCTTCTTCTATTACAGCACTTATTACAGCTTCTCTATTACAGCACTTACTCTTTCAACAAATATTTATTGAGCACCTATTTGTTGCTTGGTAATGTTTTAGGTACAGGGGTTATGGTAGGGAACTAAATGCATGGAGATTCCAATCTAGTGGAAGACAGAAAATGAATGAAAAAATTTAAATGTGATGACTCTTATAAAAGGGACCAAAAAAGAAAAAAAAAAAAGGAGTCTTATAAAAGAGGGGAAATAACTACCTTGATATTTATTTTATTGTGCTGTGATTATCTCTTTATACGTCAGTTTTTCCCACTAGATTTTGTGTTCTTGCAACCTCATATCACCCAATCATTCCTTGGGAGACTGCATTTTCTAAAGATGACTGCAAAAACGTCTCCCATCCTACATATTTTTCTGCAGTTCCCCATAAGGGAGGGATGTAAAAGGTCCTAAGTCTCCTCCTTTTGAATCTCAATGGACTTGTGATGGCTTTGACTTACAGACTATGTTGGAAGTAATGCAATGGGGTTTTCACAGATAGGTAATAAAAGGCCATGTAGCTTCTACCTGGTTCCCTAGGGGCACCTGGTTTTTGGAAGTGCCTTTGATTGGGACACCCACTTGACACCTGCATAAGATGTGGCTCCAGTTGACAGTCCCAGTCGAGTGAGCTTTCAAGTCATTCCAGGTTAGGTGTCTGATATATGAGTAAAGAAGCTTCCAGATGATTCCAGCCTCCAGCCTCAAGTCACCCCCAGCTGTTCAAATCTTCCCAACTGAGGCCACAGATATCATCCATCCCTACTGTGCCCTCTGCAAATTCCTGACCCACAGTATCCAGGCACATAATAAAATGCCTGTTGTTTTACACCACTATTTTGGAGTGGTGTTACTTGGCAGCGATGCCTGGAATCCCCCCAATTCTGCCCTTGTGTGAAATCTTACTTGAGTAGATAACTTTTTTCTTTTCACCTAACCCAGTTGGTGATCAGCTTCTGCACTGAAGCTTGAGAACTTTCATCCATCTTACTTTCATCCTATTGTGTGTGGCTGTTGATGATATGCATGTGAAATGCCTAATCTTTTAAAACACAAATCTTCACCATTGATCTTAATATCCTGCTGCAGTGAGTTCCCCAGGTCACTTGTGTATAGTGGGAAAAACGTACCTCCTTTTATCCATTTTAAACATACTTCCTTTTCATCTCATCTTGTCCTCTTGTTCTTCCCCAAGTACAACGATTTCCATTTTGTGGGTGCCTAGACACAGAGAACTGAGTTGAGGTTAATTCTTTCTCTGGTCAACCAGAAGGCCTTGGGTGTGCCGTGATGGAGAGCAGTGGATTTTAGCTAGTGACTGCTCTCCATCACGGCACACCCAAGGCCTTCTGGTTGACCAGAGAAAGAATTAACCTCAACTCAGTTCTCTGTGTCTAGGCACCCACAAAATGGAAATCGTTGTAAATTTTTAAAAAGTTCTTGCATATAATGCTGATGATAAGGAAGGAGACATGAGTAATCATACATGAGGTGTCTTATTAAGGAAAGTGTGGGAGGATTCTTCTTTAGAATATTTTCAAAAAGTTCTTCTAAACACTAGCTATATATTATTTAATTACTTTCACTGCTGTTATTCTCCTACTTGTTACCTGAAGTTTTGTCTAAATCTTTATCCTCCATGAATTACAAAGACCTCAGGGGTTTTGTTGTTTTGTTTTTAACATTGCAAAGAGGTTTCTGATGAGTAGGACCTTGTCATGCTACTTGTTGCTACTGATAGAGTTTGTTAATCCAACAATGAAAGCAATCTGTTCTCCCAATGCATGGTACATCTTCAATAGTAGAAATTCTCTAATAAATTTTAAAATCAGAGATGAGAAGGCTTTCCCCCACCTGGGGTTGGAAAGTGAAAATTCAATAAGACAAAACAGAAGGCAGAGGGATTCCCCTGGTGGTCCAGTGGTTAAGATGTCATGCTCCCAATGTGGGGGCATGGGTTCAATCATTGGTTGGGGAAGTAAGACCCTGCATGCTGTATGTGTGGCCAAAAAACAAACAACAACAACAAAACCAACCGGATGCAGAGTTTAAGGAGTGGGTTTGAGTCCATGAAGTTCTAAGAATCACAGCTGTTGAAGAAATGTTAAGGAGACCAGAAAATAAGCAAAATGAGTCTAGGCTGAGTGAGACTGAATGCTTTCAGTAAAACCACATGGTAACAGCTTTTTCCTTCTACACAGAGAAAAAGGGGCTTCGCTGGTGGCTCAGACTGTAAAGAATCTACCTGCAACGCAGGAGACTCAGGTTCAGTCCCTGGGTTGGGATCATCCTCTGGAGGAGGGCATGGCAACCCAATCCAGTATTCTTGCCTGGAGAATTCCATGGACAGAGGAACCTAGTAGTTTACAGTCCATGGGGTCACAAAGAGTTGGACATGACTGAACAATTAAGACTTTCACTTTCATGGAGCAAAAGGATTGGGGAGAGATTTCAGATTTCTTGAGATTCACTTGAATGGTTCCTGCTGCATTGCTCACTGGGACAATATTCTTTTTCTTCCCCAAGGTGGCCATGCAGAGGCAGTTCACCCCATCCATTCATTCTCATTCCTTAGCATGGAGTTGTCCCCATGCAGATATCCAGTCACATCCTACCCTCACCTTCTCCCACAGAGTTCAAAAGTCTGTTCTGTACTTCTGTGTCTCTTTTCTCTGTCAGTTTTATCTTGCTGCTCTCCCTGGGTGTCTGAAGGAAGGCTCCCTGCGGCCCCTGGACTTGAAGTGGCCTGTCCAGGCTACCCTGGTTAGCAGTGGCCAGGACTGCAATCCAAAGAACCTGAGTTTACTTTCCAAGCTCTGCTGATTTTTTTTTTTTTTTTTTTTTTTTGAAACGAAAATCTAAGTCCACGTCTAAGTCCATTGCTCCCTGGGGGCTGTCATCAGAGGGGCCTCAGCCTTTGTGCAGGAGTTGCAGTGGGCGTTAGCATCAGGCCCTTGCCTTCTCTCCTGCTCCTGCCTTTCTTATAGGTGCCAAACCATCTCCCTCCCAAGGCCAAGCCTTCAGGAGGGAGGAGGGGAAAGCGAGGGTAAGTCATTTTGACAAAATAAGAGCTAAGAGATCCAGGAGAAATTACTGTGACCAGAGCCACAGCCTGGGCCAGGTGTGGGAACCTGTAAAATCCTAAGGCTCACATCCACCTCTCTTCTTCCCACCCCACTGCCCCAAGTTCTATTTACTTTGTGTAATTTTCTGCCCTGATGATGTTTAAGATCTTGCCAGAGGCAGGAACACAGAGGGGAACTATTCCTGCCTGTAAACAAAGGGAAAATTTTCAGGGAAGGGACTTAGAATTTTGAGACTTGTATTGGAATGAGCAGCAGGAAAATCTAGAGCTCAGCAAAGAATGATCCCAGTGCTTGGTCACTCAGGGGGACAACCAACCTGAATGACCTTAAAAATGTTGTTTCAGCTTCTTTTCTTCCCAACTTGAAGTCACAAAAAGGATAGTTTGTTCATTTATTCAGTAGTCCAAGGAGGGACTTTCCTGGCAGTCCAGTGGTTAAAATTCCACACTTCCAGTCCAGGGGGTGTGGGTTTGATCCCTGGTCAGGGAACTAAGATCCTGCATGTTGTGTGTGTGCCTGCTCAGTCACTCAGTTGTGTCCAATTCTTTGTGACCCTATGGACTTTAGCCCACCGGGCACCATTGTCCATGGAATTTTCCAGGCAAGAATACTGGAGTGGGTTGCCATTTCCTTCTACAGGGGATCTTCTTAATCCAGGAATCGAACCTGTGTCTCCAGCGTCTCCTGCATTGGCAGGCAGGTTCTTTATGGCTGATGCCCCTGGGAAGCCCCCGTGCTGTGGTCGGACCAAGAAAACAAAACAGAACAAAAAGCCACAACTCAAAGGACCCTCACTATTTCCAGGGAACTTGTGGAGATACGAAGTGCAAACACAGCTCTCCAGACATCTAGGAGATCTAAGTGCAGCAGGGAAAACCAAACCCAGGAGTAACCACAGGGCCTGGTAGATAGTGATCAATGACCCCCTGGGATCCTCTCATTGCCTGCCCCCGGTCCAGGGCTAAAGGCTCACCGGCACTGCTCCCCTGGACAAGCACTAAAGGGCATTCCCCATACCTTCCTCGATCGTCCACATAGCACACCACTCCCATCAGCACCAAGCTCATCCCACCAGAGAATTTAGATATTGGTCTGTGAAATCTGTGTTTGGATACCCTGCTCTGCTGGGTTGTGGAGGAAGGAAAAAGAGTTTCAGAAGACAGGAAATTGGTCCTGGTAAACTGTGAGCCGGAGACTGCGCAGAGCTAGACTCATCCTTCCTTCTTTCTCCCCTAGCCACATACAGAAAGTCGTGATGAACAATACCTATTCCTCATGGATGCTCACCAGTGGGGATGCTGACCATGTTTTCCCACCTCAAAGGGCAAGAGGTCTGATAATGACCCCATCCTTGCTGCATTCTTGGTGTGTCTACCTGAAAAGGTCTGCTCCTACCTTCCATCTCTAGCATTTTTGCTCCTCTTTTCCAGATGAGAAACCCAGGACCGTGAGTAATTGCTTTTGTTTTTTAAGCTCGACTGCAGCATGTGGAATCTTTGTTCCCAGACCAAGGATCAAAACTGCACCCCCTAGAGTGGAAGCTCAGAGTCTTAATGACTGGGCCACCAGGGAAGTCCCCCTGAGTTACTGATTTCCCCAAAGACGAAGAGCCAGTTTGGGGCTGAAATCAGAGGCCTCCCAAGTCACCCTCTATGCTATCTTCTGCCTTACAATGCCACATCCTCCTCATTCCAGATTTACTTTTTTCTCCCCAACTCTCTTTGCCTCCATTTCATCCTGACAGTGGCTCGTGAGGCCCTGAGTAGGAATGCATAAAACAGTCAACTTGAATCCAGCAATCCCACTCCTAGACATTTGCCTAAGAGAGAGAAAACATATGCCTTCAAAACGGCTTGGACATAAATTTTTTTTTTTGCATCTTTATTCAAAATAATAAAAAACTAAATACAACACAGGTATCCATTGCCAGATGGCTACATAAACTGTGGTTTATGTCACGGAATATTACTCACCAATACAATGTGGTTTAGTCGCTAAGTTGTGTCCAACCCCTTGTGACCCCATGGATTATAACTTGCCAGGCTTTTCTGTTCATGGTGTTTTCTAGGCAAGGAGGAATCAACTACTGATAAATTTGACCACAAATGTATCAGTATGAATAATGAATCTCAGACATTATGATGAGTGGAAGAACTCAGATACAAGAGTTCATTCTGTATGGTTCTGTTTATATGAAGTTCTAGGTCAGGTAAAACTAGAAATCAGAGTAGTGTTTGCTTGCAGAGGCTGGAAGAATAGGGGGCTAGAAGGGGTAGAGAAGAAAAGGATTAACTGGGATGGGGCATGAGGGAACTTTTGGGGGTGTTAAAAGTGTTCAATATCTCGATGCAGCTGTGGATTCCATGGGTATATGCATTTGTTAGAACAGTCTGTGTATCTGTACACTTTTACGTTGTAAGTTATATCTAAATTTAAAAAGTAGAAAACGTAGTTCATGATTGTCACAAGACTTTATCCTGAAGTAATGAAGTAAGAAAAAGCTATTCTTATATCCGAATTTTGCACCTCTGAGCTAACCACTGTTTGCTGTTTCAGGCAGTAACCTTCCATGGACTCTTTCTAGGCATACACTTCCACATAAATGGGCTCACCCTATTCACAGGGCTGTACCCTGCGTCATGGCAATGTTTAGAACCAAAGGAAGGCATTTTGTGCCTTGAACACCAAGACAGAGATGGACATTTCTGAGTGTCAGCAAATTCCTATTTTCATGTTAAATATTCTTTCCACGTGAAAGTGCTTAGAAAGATTTTGTGGGCACCACTAAGGGGAAAAAGAACACTCTGATGATATGTTTTCTAATCAGTTTTTCTCTTAAGAGTGGTACACCTTTCCATTCCACCTCATCCCAGCCTCTGTCTTCTTGATAGCTAAGATCATGCTGTTTGATCCCTATGGCTTTTTTTTTCTTCCCATGTCAGCTGTGCAAAAAACATTGTCACTTTTTGTGGGTTCGAGACCTCCTGAGGTGCATAGAGAAAGTGCTGCTCTCCTAGAGGCTAGATCAGTGGTTCCCCAGGAATAAGGACACTTTCTTAAAGTCAAAACACCCCAAAGACCTTCCCTATAATACCTTGAATATCTTTTGAATGAAACAGTACATGGAAATTAAAAGCTACTTTAAATTAAATGTATCTCTAAAGAGATTAGTGTTTTATTAATTATGACAGAATCTACAAGCATTAAATAATTATTAGCAGCTACTATTTTTCTTTTTGACCACATCTCATGGCAGGTGGGATCCCCACTAAGAACTGAACCCATGCCGCTTGCACTGGAAGCGTGGTCTTAACCACTGGACCACCAGGGAAGTCCCTAGCAGCCACTATTTATTGTGTACTTGTTATGTGCCAGGTGTTTTCCTAAGTGCTGTGTACACATTGTCTTCTGTTCATCCCACAGTCTCACAGAGTGGAAACCATTGTATAGATGAGGAAATGGAGGCTCAGAGAGGTTCAGTAACTTGTCCAAGGTCACACTCACAGATGGGAAGTGGTGGCCTAGCAACTGGAAGATTTAGTGCCACTCCATCCTGCATCTTTTATTTACTTATTCTGTGGAAAATGATTGGTGTGCCTATGAAATCTCCTGCCCCCGACTTAAACTCTGGGCCTCCTGAGAATCTCAGACCTCCAGGAGGGGGCCACAGGCTGTTTGGGGAACTACTGTGGATGTTGGGCACTCAGCTTGGAATTGAGCTTCAATTCGTTAACTAGAAATGGGCCCTCCTAACTCCAGCCTCTTTCTTTTAGCTTCTCTCAACCCTTGAGGCTCTGGTGCTTTTGTTGACTCTTCTCATCAGCTTGGCCCAGTGTCCCCAGAGGCTGGAGGGGTTAGCAGTTGAGAACCTGTTTGCAGACCATTAGAAGCAAGAATCACCTTGATGGTAACCTGATCTATCTCAAAAGAAGGGTCTTGACTTTATCAAACAGTTTGAGTGGCCTCTGTGTAAAGTGGAGGGTGGAGCAAGCCTGAATCAGCTTGCTGAAAGTGCATTTCTTTCGGGCAGTTGGAATTTGTGTGGTGACCAAGACAGGCCCAAGGGCCAATTCCTGGAGTCTCGGTGGCTGAGAATTCTGAAAACTGTATCTAGTGATCACAAGCCCCAACATCACTGCTTTCCCTGCCAGCCAGGGCGAGTAATTCTCTATTTGATGTCCACCAGACCAGGTGCATGCTCCGAATCTGTATTGTTTGCTCAAATGGACCATCTCCTTCCATCCTCACCGCTAAGCCTCATTGCTATTATGTCTGCCATTTCACAGGTAAGAGAGACAAGACTTAGAGACAGCTGTGTGCAGGAACCAGCACTGACCGGTAAACTTTAAGGAGTTTGGCAAGCTAGCAGTTACACACAACTGTTAAATATATGGGGCTGCCCTGGTGCCTCAGTGGTGAAGAATCCTGCTGCTAATGCAGGAGACACACGTTTGATCCCTGGGCCAGGAAGATCCCACATGCTGTGGAGCAATGAAGCCCGTGGGCCACAACTGTTGAACCTGTGCTCTAGACCCTGGGGGCCATAGCTACTGTGTCCATGGGCCACAACCACTGAAGCCTGCGTGCCCTAGAGCCTGTGCTCCGCAACGACAGAAGCCACCACAGTGAGAAGCCCATGCACTGCAATTAGGGAGTAGCTAGAGAAAAACTCATGCAGCAATGAAGACCCAGCGTAGCCAAAATATTAAACAATTAAATACATAAACTATAATTAAATTATATTATAAACAAAGGTAATAGCTATTCAAATTTATCACTTCCTAATTATTTTATTACTTTTCACTATCATCTGTGCTCTGGAGGTGGTATACATCTGTTGTACCCATACGAAGGAAATATTGTGTAATAATGTGTAACTTCACAGTCTCATCCCAGCTTTCCATTTTGCAACATCACGTTGGTGGCTTGCATCTACCATGGTGGAGGCAGTTATACCATAAAAATTGGCCAGTGTACAAATTAGGGCTTGAACTCTGCCCATGCCCCTACCCCCTGCCCCGTGCCCAGACTGGTTGTTAAACATTTACCAGTACCCCTGTGCTGACAGAGGTTTGACTAACTTGGTCAAGGTCACAAGGCTTGTGGTGGAGCCAAGATTCCAGAGACAGTTTACCGCTATGTTCTTCTACCTCTTAAAAAATAAAAGAGGTCCCTTAACAAGTTAATTGCAAGGAATAAAAGAGTTCAAGGAATGTTAACGGTTAAAGATTAAAAGAGACTTAAAGACTTATCACATGACCATGAGACACACATCTTACTTGGATTCTGATTAAAGTAAGCAAACTAAAAAATAATTTATGACATTTATGGGGTATTTGGAGATTTGAGTTCTTACTAGATATCTAATGACATTAATGAGTTTTCATTACTTTTTTTTTTTTGAGTTTTCATTACTTTTTAGGTATGAGAATACCATTATCTTTTAGAGCGCTGAATATTTCTGATGAAATGATACATTGTCTGAGATTGGCTTCAATAATAATAATACTGGAGGAAAAAGTGACAGGGTATAGAGATAAATGGTTCTCAAGATGTGCTTGCCTGAACAGTAGCATCAACAACACCTGGGAACTTGGAAAATCCTAACTCTGAGGTCCTACCCCAGGCTACTGGATTAGAAATCCTGAGAGGAGAGCCCAGCAATCTGTGGTTTAACAAGCTCCTCAGGTGACTCTGATGCCCATTCATGTTTGAGAACCACTGGCTTAGATGAAACAAGACCCTCCATGAGTGCATAGCTGTTGAGGCTGAAGTGGAGGGATGGGGTGGGGTTACATGTATGCCTGAAATGTTCTATAATAACAAGGTTTAGAACTAGTCAAGTATATTGGATGAAGGAGGGTCGGTCACAGCCGGGTGGCTGCTGATGAAGAAGGAGAGAAATGGGTTCTCCTGGAAGAATCCAGGCCTCGTAGCTGCACAAGTCTCTCTTGTCTTTTGGATTAAAACTCCAGGTTAGCAGCTGCCTAAGCTACCGACTTTAATGGGCCCTCTTTCTCCTCCCCACCAACCCCCGACCCCAACTCCTTGTGTTTCTCTAATCAAACTGCCCCTTCATTTGAAGCCCTATGTTAATAGGGGTTGACTCTGGAACCTCAAGGCTCCTGCTGAAGCAGCTACGTTAATTTTCAACTTTCACCTAGAGCTGTGTGACTGCAAAATAGCCACCCACTAGACCTGCTTTATCAGCTACAGCAGCGACACAATTAATTAACTTTATGCAGCCTCTCGCCACACAAGCTGCTTAACTCCGAGCCCACTGTAGTTCTGGTTTACTTAGCAGATAGGGTCTAAGAGCCTGGAACTGTTTACCTCCCTCTGGAGGGGCTGTCCTGGGCAGATGAATTCATTAGTTGGTGTTTGCCGAGCGGCAGGAAACCGAAAAAAAAAAAAAGCATTAGGTGAGTTTTTATTTTTACTTATTTTTTTTTTTTTTTGTTTAAAAGATACTGAAAAGGGGAACTTTTGCCTTGGCCTGAATTCACATCCCAGCTATTTGGCTGCATCCTGTGGTCCTCAGTTTCCCTGCAACTAGGGAGTAGCTAGAGAAAAATCCACGTAGCAGTGAAGACCCAGAGTAGCCAAATAAATATTAAACAAATATATAAGCTATAATTAAATAAATTATATTAAAAACAAACCCCCGACCCCCACTATCCTGCCCTCTCTTCCTCCAGCCTGTTTTTTTTTTTTTTTTTTTCTTTTTCCTGTATCTCTCATTTCCCCTATTATCCCAACTGGAAAACTCTGAATTTTATCCCAGAGGATAGAAAGGGTCTGTCTGCCCCATTACATGGGATATGTAAGGATTTTTAGTCTTTTTGGTTTAAATATCAAAAGTTGGAAATCCTCTGCTTCCTCCTCCCACTCCATCTCCAAGAAACTGTCTTTTTTCCTCCCTTCTTTCCCCACTCCCCTTCCCTCCTCTTCCTTTTCTTTTAGAAACTGTCCTGTTGAGACTTTGTGAAGAAATAGCAAAGGTATCTTTTCTAGAAATTGTACTTCCTAAAACTCTGGAGAAGGGAGAAGAAAGGAAGTGCTCACTTTCTTATAGCAAAGGAGGGGAGGACAGAGTAGGGAAAAGAACATTCTGGTGAAGAACTCTGCCCCACCGTTTTCAAGAACAGGGTTTCTTACCTTTGTTTCATGCATCACTGTAGGTAAATTGCAGATTCTGGGGTCACAACTGGATCACAGTTCCTAAGTATGGGCTCTGGGAATCTGGTTTTGTTTTTCAGGTTTATTTTCTTTCTTTTGGCTGCAAGGTTTATAGCATCTTTGTTCTCTGATCAAGAATTGAACCTTCACCCTAACATGTATATTATCATATGTGAAATAGATCGCCAGTCCAGGTTCGATGTCTGAGACAGGGCACTCAGGGCTGGTGCACTGGGATGACCCTTAGGGATGGGATGGGGAGGGAGGTGGGAGGGGGGTTCAGGATTGGGGATACATGTACACCCATGGCAGGTTCTTGTCGATGCATGGCAAAAACCACTACAAAATTTAAAGTAGTTAGCCTGCAATTAAATAAATTAACTAAAAAAAAAAAAAAAGAATTGAACCTTCACCCTTGGCATTGAAAGCATAGAGTCATAACCACTGCACTGCCAGGGAATAACCCCTGGGAATCTGTATTTTTAGCAAGCTCCTCAGGTCATTTGGATGCCCACTGAGGTTTGTGAACCAAAGGTCCTGTGGGTGAAGCACAGGGTTATATTTATTGATTGTCTTCCAAATGTGACTTCCCTGCTGGCTCATACAGTAGAAAATCTGCCTGTAGTGCAGGACACTGGGTTTGGCCCCTGGGTTGGAAAGACCCTGGAGAAGGGAATGGCAACTCACTCGAGTATTCTTGTCTGGAGAATTCCATGGACATGTGAGCCTGGCAGGCTGTACCACATGGAGTTGCAAAGAGTCAGATAAGACTAGGAGACTAACACTTCTAATGCCAGCTACTGGGAAAGGGAGAGAAATAGCTTTGACTTTGGGTTTTGAGAGGTCAAAACTTTAAATTTAACAATACATGAACTGTGAACTTCCAGATGTTCAAGTTGGTTTTAGAAAAGGCAGAGGAACCACAGATCAAATTGCCAGCATCCACTGGATCATTGAAAAAGGCAAGAGAGTTCCAGAAAAACATCTATTTCTGGTTTATTGACTATACCAAAGCCTTTGACTGTGTGGATCACAATAAACTGTGGAAAATTTTGAAAGAGATAGGAATACCAGACCACCTGACCTGCCTCTTGAGAAACCTATGTGCAGGTCAGGAAGCACCAACTACAACTGGACATGGAACAACAGACTGGTTCCAAATAGGAAAAGGAGCACGTCAACGCTGTATATTGTCACCCTGCTTATTTAACTTATATACAAAGTACATCATGAGAAACACTGGGCTGGAAGAAGCACAAGCTGGAGTCAAGACGGCCAGGAGAAATATCAATAACCTCAGATATGCAGATGACACCACCCTCATGGCAGAAAGTGAAGAAGAACTAAAGAACCTCTTGATGAAGGTGAACGAGGAGAGTGGAAAAAGTTGGCTTAAAGCTCACCATTCAGAAAACTAAGATCATGACATCTGGTCTCATCACTTCATGGCAAATAGATGGGGAAACAGTGGCTAACTTTATTTTTGGGGACCCCCAAATCACTGCAGATGGTGACTGTGGCCATGAAACTAAAAGATGGCTGCTCCTTGGAAAGAAAGTTATGACCAACCTAGACAGCATATTAAGAAGCAGAGACATTACTTTGCCAACAAAGGTCCATCTAGTCAACGCTATGGTTTCCCCAGTAGTCATGTATGGATGTGAGATTTGGACTATAAAAAAAGCTGAATGCCGAAGAATTGATGCCTTTGAACTGTGGTGTTGGAGAAAACTCTTGAGAGTTCCTTAGACTGCAAGGAGATCCAACCCATTCATCTTAAAGGAAATCAGTCCTGAATGTTCATTGAAAGCACTGATGTTGAAGCTGAAACTCCATTACCTTGACCTCCTGATGCAAAGAGCTGACTCATTTGAAAAGACCCTGATGCTGGGAAAGATTGAAGGCAAGAGGAGAAGGGGATGACAAAAGATGAGATGGTTGGATGACATCACCAACTCGATGGACATGAGTTTGAATAAACTCTGGGAGTTGGTGATGGACAGGGAGCCCTGGCATGCTGCAGTCCATGAGGTCGCAAAGAGTCGGACATGACTGAACAACTGTACTAAACTGAACTCTAAATATTCTTTTAGAGAAATGAGAACTCATTATTTTATATCAATGGTACTTATTGGGTGCTTGGTATATACAAGATGCTTTGTAATCCTCACCTCCTTCCCAAATCTATATTTTTGTTATAACCATTTTACAGGTGAGAAAACTGATG
The DNA here is from genome assembly GCF_963930625.1 of Muntiacus reevesi. NCBI lineage: Eukaryota > Metazoa > Chordata > Mammalia > Artiodactyla > Cervidae > Muntiacus > Muntiacus reevesi. The sequence goes on along the minus strand of NC_089256.1, from coordinate 2,459,745 downwards.
CTTGAAGAGGTTAAGTAAGGTTGCTTACCTCATACCAATAAAATGTGTATTTATGTTCCTATATTTCTGGCTCAAAGCTGAGCTGTTACCACCCAGGTAGAGCCATGGTGAGAGTATTTTCCACACTGAAAACTGAAAGTGGTGACGTCACAGGTATGCTTCAGTCTTTGTAGACAATGGTTCATGATATTTGCCATCGTGGTCTCCTGGCATGCAGTAGCCTGTTTTTCACTTTGTAGGATGCTATCAAAGTCAGATGGGACAATCTGAGGCCTCTCTGGCCAAGTCCTCTGGGCAGGAGACCCCAGCCTTCCTCTCAGGAACTGGGAAACTGTGGATGTATTTTTAATTATTCAACAATAAAGATAAATCAGGAGTACTCTTTTATCTCCCCATCTCCTCCTCAGAGGTAATCTTTGAGACCAGTATTGGGTATTTCCTAGGAGACACTTCTTTATGCTTTTGCACATATGATATGTTTCATTTCCTTAATATACATGGGACAATATTTTACACATCAATCTTGCAATCACCCTTTTTCACAAAATGATTTATCTTAGACTTCTTTCTTTGTTTACCTTGTACTTGTTCCCCCCACCCCCTTGCATTTTTAACAGTAACCACTCACTGAGGAAGTTCAGTGATGGGAGGGGGAGCAAGAATATCCAGTAAAGCTAATTAAAGATTAAAAAACTAGTTACTTTGGAATTCAAATTTAGAAATGCTTTTAAGATTGTGATTAAATATCTATAACATAAAATTTACCATTTTAACCATTTTTAGATTTACAGTTCAGTGACATTAAGTCCACTAACATTGTTGTACAATTATTACCACTGTCCATCTCCAGAACTCTTCGTTTTCCACTAAACTCTGTACCTGTGAAACACCAGCTCAACATTCCTTCCTCTTCAGCCCCTGGCAGCCCCTATTCTACTTACTGCCTGTGTGAATCTGACTACTCTACGTGGCTCATATAAGTGGAATTATGCAGTATTTGTCTCTTTGTCCAACTTATTGCACTTCGAATCATGTCTTTGAGGTTCATCCGAGTTGTAGCATGTAATAGAGTTTCCTTCTTTTCGAAATCTGAATAATATAGTCCATCGTATGTATGTGCATTTGTTTACCTATCCATCTGTTAATGGACACTTGGGTGGTTGTACCTTTTCGCTTTTGGGAATAATGCTGCCATGAACGTGGGGGTGCAGATATTTGAGTCCCTGCTTTAAATTCTTTTGGGAAAATAACCAGAAGTGGGATTGCTGGATCATATGATAAAGTTATGTTAACTCACTCTTTTTAAATACTCCACAACCTTCCACTGGGTACTTTATATGTTTATTGGCAGTTTAGGTTCTCTTTTCTGTGAATTGCCCATTCTCTGGTTTGATTTTTAGTGGGACTTTAAACAATAGTTATGTAATCCGGATCATCTTTATCTGTTGTATATATGGCAACTTAGACACATTTAAACATGTTTCCACATTATTTGGATCCAAGACTTTGTCCTTATCTCTTTGATTATTTAAGGAACAGTTATTGATAAGAGTTTTTATTGTTATAAAAATAAAAGGAGACAGGCAGCCATCTGTATGCAGCACAGGGCCTACTTCATCGTAGGTGTTCCATAAATATTTACCAAATGATAAAATGATATACTTTTGAACAGCCCGTGACTATGATCACTCAAATCCAGAAACTGAACTAAATTCTTACTGATACATCACAGCACAGTTTTCCCTGAGTTTAACCTTGTTGACCAGTCTCAGAAAAAAAAGCCTAGTGCCTCTGAAATAGTAAATCAAGTTTCTGCTATTTGAAATGCACTCCAGGAAAACTGTATTGCCATGAGTTTTGTCAAAATGAGGCTAGTTCATGATCAAATAACTCACAGACTAGAATAAAGAGTAGAAAAGGAACAGTGGTTCTTTTTTTTTTCAAACTTAATTTTTATTAATCTTTAATTAATTTTTAAAATTTGTTTTTAATTGAAGGATAATTGCTTTAGAGTATTGTGCTGGTTTCTGTCAAACATCAGCCATCAGTGTACCTACGTCCCCTCCCTCTTGAGCCTCTCTCCCACCTCCCGGTGGTTCTTAATCATGCCTGGTCTTCATCATAATCCTGCAAGGAAAACTTCATCACCCCATTTTTGACAGATGGGAAGGGCTCAGGATGGTGAAGTTACTTGCTGGAGATCACACAGCTCATGGTAAAGAGCAGAGCTGGGAATTCATCCATGTCCCTTCAGTGGCAGGCCCTGAAATCTTCCTGACAGTTACCCTACCCTGTGTTCATGGTCCTCTAACACTGGATCCGAATTATTGAGAAGCACCGTGGCCAGAGGGTGGCTTTGCAGTGTATTGCCCTGGAAGGGGGGCAGGAGAGGAATCATGGTTTTGTTGGGTGTCCCAGATTGGATGCGGGGATGCAGGTTGGAGTGACTGCATGTCCTTAACCCTCTGTGGTTTACAGCTTAACTGGTAGAGCCCCTCCTCCTCCTGGGACTTCTTCCCTGAGGCCCTGCCAAATCCAGGGGCTGGAGGAGATTCCTAAAGCCAGCATGAAGGCTCCAGCTTAACATCCCTTGGGAATGGCTCTGCTTATCTCCTGGAGGATGCTGCCTCCTGACTGTAGCCCCCAGAGATCTCTGCATTTCCCAATTCTGACCATACTGGGAGCTTTCAGCCCATAACTTAACACAGACTTGAATTTATTCTTGTATTGGTCTCTTAACTTTGTTCCTTGTCACACAAGCAGACAAACAGTGATTCCTCTGGGATCAGAGACCTGCGTTATTTTTTTTTTTTCTTTGTATACAGCTCCCTTTAAATACAGCTCTAGAGCCAAATAGTGACTGATAAAGTATATTTTCAGTGAACCATTTCAGAGCCTCTGTAACCATACAGTCAGCTGAGAATAATTAGCATGAACAACTGTTCTCAGAGAGAAGAAAGATGTGGAGAATGCTTCAAATTGAATTTTATATTACTGGGAGGAAAGTTGTGTATCTGTTCTTAAATGCAATCAGAGCTTTAGGGGAAAAGCCCCACAGTATCAGCTATTATTTTCCCAGTTCTCATCCTGACTTCCCAGGTTTGTTTTTGTCCAGTTGCTAAGTCGTCTCTGAGTCTTTGTGACCCCATGGACTGCAGTTAAGTCACCTCTGACTCTTTGCTACCCCATGGACTGCAGCACACCAGGCTTCCTTGTCCTTCACTAGCTCCCAGAGTTTGCTCAAACTCATGTCTATGGAGTTAGTGTTGCTTTCTAACCGTCTCATCCTCTGTCGTCCCCTTCTCCTTTGGCTTCAATCTTTCCAAGATTCAGGTTTTTTTTTTTTTTTTTTTTTTTTTCCCCAACGAGTCAACTCTTCGCCTCAAGTGGCCAAAGTACTGGAACTTCAGCTTCAGCATCAGTCCTTCCAATGAATATTCAGGGTTAATTTCCTTCAGGATTGACTGATTTGATCTAACTTCCCAGGTTTCCCTTGTGGCTCAGCTGGTAAACAATCCGCCTGCAAGGCAGGAGACCTGAATTTGATCCCTGGGTTGGGAAGATCTCCTAGAGAAGGGATTGGCTACCCACTCCAGTATTCTGGCCTGGAGAATTCCATGGATGAGTCCATGGGGTTGCAAAGAGTTGGACACGACCAAGCGACTTTCACTTCAAACTTCACTTCAAACTTACCAGGTTTAGCTGTAGCTAATTCTCCAGAAATGTCTATTCTAGGGTCTGTGAAAATAGAGAGTACCCCAAGGGAACCCTGAGATGGTGGTGGTGGAGGTGGTCGCAGTGAAGATGCGGGGAAGGACCCGTATTTTATTTGGAGACCTGAAAGTTAATCTATCCTTTTTCTAAAATATTTATCAATAATTATTATTAATTTTTGGTCATGCCATGCTGTTTGTGGGATCTTTATTCTCTCACCAGAGGTTAAACGCGGACCTTCAGCAGTGAAAACATGGAGTCTTAAAGACTGGACAACTAGGGAATTCCCATAATCTATCCTTTTGATGATATTTTTTTAAATTGAAGTATAATTGACATGTTCATTTCAGGTATTGTTGTTGTTCAGTTGCTGACTCTTTGTGACTCCATGGACAGTAGCATGCCAGACTCCTCTCTCCTTCATTCTCTCCTGGAGTTTGCTCAGATTTGTGTCCACTGAATCAGTGATGCTATCCAACCATCTCATCCTCTGCTGCTCCTTCTCCTTTTGCCCTCAATCTTTCCCAACATCAGGGACTTTCCCAGTGAGTTGGCTCTTCACATCACGTGGTCAAAGTATTGGGGCTTCAGCTTCCTTCTAATAAATATTCAGAGTTGATTTCCTTTAGGAATGGCTGGTTTGATCTTGTAGTTGAGGTTTCAGGTATGCAACAGTGATTCAATATTTTTGTAAATTATAAAATATTACACAACTGTAAATTACAGTTCAATATTTTTATAAATTATAAAATATTACACAATTGTAAATTACACAATATTACTGACTGTATTTCCTGTGCTGTACATTGTGTCCCTGTGACTTACTTATTTTGTGACTGGTAGTTTGTACCTCTTAATCCCCTTCATCTATTTCACCCATCCTCCAGCCCCGCTTTGTGATTATAACTTAAAATAGCATTTGGAACTATGATCCAAATCCTATAGGGACTTTCTCTTTGCTGCAAGTTTGTAGATCATTTTTAAACACAAAAGAGCCAAGAAGCTCACTCTTCTGTCATGTGATCTGCCGGTGCCATCCTGAATCTCAGCCACATAGTTTTGTTGTGAGTTCTACTCACCCAGCTGCTCTCACCTTTGAACCTGTCCCCAGGTGATCTACTGATACCTGTTTTGGTTATAGAAGTTCTCACTGTAAGAAACAGTGCACCCTGATAATGGAATCCTCTCCTCTCATTGCTTCACTAAAAGTCTTTAACAACCCAACACCCAGAAGACCCTCCACTGGTGGTGTACCCAGAACTCAAGGCCCAATGAAGAGTCATAATTAGTGTGAATAGGAGCCTTTGACAACTGGGGAAGGAAGGAACGAAGACTAGTCTTATTGCCCTTGGCAACCAAAATACCTGACTCCATCTGTTACTTCCCTCTCAGGTGTGGAAGGCTCTTTGTTCTCACTTCCCAGGTGAGACCAGATGTGTCTATAACAGGGGGCCCCAAACTGTGGTCATCAGCAGTCTGTGTGTGGAGAGAGGTTGCTGGTTTCACTTAAGGAAACCAGGAAAGACTGGTTCCCCTGTCATTGAAAATCTTTGTCCTCAGGAGGTGCTCAAAAGCTTGTGATTTGCACAGAGGTCTTTCTGAAGCAGCAAGGTTTGTGAGCAGACTTACTCCCTGGCCATGATGAGCATCAATCAGTAACATCATGAAGGGTTTGTGCTGCCCAATGTGGGAGCTCAATGTGGCTATCAACTTTTAAATGAGTTCAAGAGAAATAAAATTCATCATTCAGACTCTCAGTGGTGGTCAAGTGGCTAAGACTCTGCACTCCCAATGCAAGGGGCCTGGGTGTGATCCCCAGTTGGGCAACTAGATCCCACATCTGTAAGTAGAAGACCACACATGCCACAACTAAGACCCAGTGCAGCTAAATACACAAAATAAGTTTTAAAACTTATTTTAGTTGCATTAGCTATGATGTTTTACATGCATTAGCTATGATGTTTTACATGCTCAGTAGCCTGTGTGACTGGTGGCTTCTGACCAAACATTTCTGTCACTTTAGAATGTTCTATTGGACGGCATCACTCAAAGGCATACCACTTACAGAGGCCACTTTGCTGGTCCCAAGCAGTGGTTTAAGTGCACAGTTTCTGAGGGACCCAAGTGAGGCTAGAGTGAGGATATAAGGGTCAAAATCAAGGTGTATGCAGAGCATAGGTGTGGTCATTGGAGTGAAAATGATACTTTCAATAAACATTTATTTCTTAAATATAGTACTTGATTCAATGTCACTCAAACGAGCATTATAAATCTTGGTACTTGTGCAAGACACCAGATCTGTCATATTCACACGCCTAACCTGTTAGTTGAAGCAGGAAATAAATCAGACTAAGCTGTGATAAGCTGAAAAGTGAACAATCACAAAGAGTCACTACAATCTTCAGACAGGGGAATGCAGGACGACTTGCAGAGTAGGGGACACACAAGCAAAATTTGATGGGTGATAGAAAGCTTGGCAAATAGGTAAGGAGAATGTTTCAAACAGAAGGAACCGCACAAACCTAGAGAACTGTAAGAAGTTAGCTGGCAGAGCAATGTGAAGGGGGAGAAAGGAGAGAAGCAGGCCCGGTCACCACATTTTGTGGCTCCTGTGTAAAATGAAGGCTTCCCAGGTGGCTCATTGGTAAAGAATCCGCCTGCCAATGCAGGACACACAAGATGTGGGTTTGAAACCTGGGTCAGGAAGATTCCCTGGAGAAGGAAGTGGCAACCCATTCCAGTATCCTTGTCTAGAAAATCTGATGGACAGAAGAGCTTGGCGGGCTACAGTCCATGAAGCTGCAAAGAGTCGGACATGAATGAGCATAGCATAGGACATGCAAGGTGCAAAAGGCAAATGCAGGGCTCTCGTTCAAAAATTCTTCAGAATTTCAAGACAGCAACAGCTGAGCATTAAATCCATAATGGGGCCCCATGCAGAAGCACAGCTCAGGAGCCCAGGAGGCCATGCTGATGGCAGGAAAGGAAGTTAAAGGGAAAGACAGGACTATACTGTCAAGGACTGCTGGGTCAGCCTGTGGTGTTTGGACTGTGTCCTCAAGGCAGCTGAGAGCCTTAAGAGACTTTTAAGTGGGGCTGGGGCAAGATCAGGCTTGAGTACTGAAGGGCTTGGCAGGAAGGCTGGTTAAGAAGCCACTGAAATGGACTGGGGAGAGAGAGGGCGAGGATGGGAGAAGTAACAGTGGACAGACAGGAGATGAGATTCAGTGAACTTGCTAACAGGACCTCAGGCTTGAAGCCTCGTTCGCTGTGGTCCCGGCCAGGCCGTCTTCCGCTGTGACCCTGTGTCCCTCTTTCTTTGCAGGCTCCCAGGCTTTGGGTTTCCGTGGGTGCTCCCGGAGCCAAAGGCTGAGGATGGAGGAAAGTGGGAAGTGCTGGTGTCATACACCAAGTCGCTCACCAAGCCCCCTTTTGGGCCCCACTCCCCTGTTTGCCACATGAAGTGGACATTCCCTTGCCCCAGCTCTGGGGAGAACCAATGCACCCGCCCCCCTCTCCACTCCAGTCCCAGACACCCCGCCTTTAGTAGAAGCTCAGTCAGCATTGTTTCCTTACGGCCTCCTTGGGATTTGCATTTTATGACTTGGGGTGTTTGTGATATTCCAGGGGCCATTATCAGAGGGTTTCACTCTTTCTTTCCTGAGGGAATCAGGTCTTGTTCTTTTTCCGTGGGGTTGGAGGTGGGGGTGAGGGAGCCAGTGTGGACAGGGCGTCCATCCCCAGCAAAGAGCAAGCGGTGCAGCCACATGGCCCAGCATGGAGGGAATGAAAAATGAGCCCCTCCAGTGGCCTCCGGACTGCAGACAACACGGAAGGAAGCTGGTGTGTATTCACTGCCAGGCGGTGTGTGCCTGGGCTCCTCTCCTTTCATAGACTGTCTCTTCTCATCCTCATGACAATGCCTGAAGGTGAGAGCAGGGGCCCTCCTTTTGCACATGAACATCCAGCGGTCATGGGCAGGCTGTGGATTAGAACTGTGGTCTTCATGTGGCTGGGGGCCCACCCCCAACCCCTCTCTGGCTTCTACTTGACAGACAGGAAAACCAAACAGAGGAGGCACCAACGGTGAGCCAGTCCTGGGTAAAGTGTGGGGAAACTGTTTCTCAAGTGAGTGTGACTTTACGTAAACCTTGCATGGAATGGATGTTTCCATTAATTAGTTTATTTAAAACAACAAATAAACAAAAAGCCACCCAAACAATCAAACATTGGGAGTCTGGTCTGACTCAGACAGAGGGAAAGGGGAGGCATGTTTAGTGCATCTGAAGGGAAATAAACCCCCCCCCCCCCCCCCCCCGTCGCAGAGTGAAGTTGGCACAAGTGCATGAATTGGGCTGCACAGCGTTGGGTGGTTCCAAGAAAAATCTTACAAACAACATAGGAATATTCTTGTTTGGTGGCCAGTCTGACGTGGTGCATCTTGGCACATGCCAGATACTGAAGGGTGTGGTGGGGCAGGTGGGAGGAGAGAGACCAGTCTAAGGGCAGGGTGGCTGAAGGCTTCTGGGGTTCAGAGAGCATCATTTGTACCCAGAGCTCTAACAAGCAGGGAACACATCGGTTTGGGGAGGGATCCATGAGGACCAGAGGAGTGAAGACCGGGTGAGCTGTGTTTCCAGCCTGAGAGCCTCTGACGAACGTTCCAGGTGCCTACCGGCTCAGGAGCGAAGGCTGGTTTTTCAGGCTAGTCTCGTGTCTCAACTGGGATATTCATCTTTACAAGCAGGACGGAGATCTCTTGGACACAAAAGTTTAGCTGAGAGACAAAGTCCACAACCTGTGGCTCTGGATTAAAGGGCTGGGCCTCTGGGGGCATCTTCCAGGCTGCAAAAAGGGCCAGGCTGCTGGAAGGGCACTTGAAACAAACAAAACAGTGACTCCCAAACTCACCCATATGTCACGTTCTTCCAGAGAAATAACCTCTGTAATTAGCTACAAGCTGTAGAGAATGAAATCCAATTTACCTGTCAAAGAGAAAAACTGAATTCCCCCCAAACCCAGATTGCTGGGAGCAAGTGTGGCCCCTTCCTTCCCCAGGCCCCACCTTCCCCGTCCCACCCCCCCCTTCTAGATTTGAGAAGACTGGAAAAAAATAAAATAGAAAAGTTGGGAAAATCCTCTAAAGACACACAGTGTTCCAAGCACAATCAGACCACTAATTACTGTTAAGCCTGAGCCCTTTTTTGTGTTCTGAGGGGGGCTTCTGTGTGTAGAGACCACTTGGGTCTTTTCATGAGATGGGGCTAACCCCTGATTAGCAGATTTTTTTTCTTCTCCTTTTCAACATTTGATTATGGCCTGCCTTCTTCCCCTTCATCTTCATCTTTATCATCATCTTCCCCCCCGTTTCCTTCTTTCTCTTTCCTCCTGTTTTTTTTTCTCTCTGTTTTTCCTTTTTGCTTTTCTGATAGCATTTTTCTTCTGGTGTTGTGTTTTAAGTCTCTAAATGAAACTTGACTGCCCCCACGGCCGGCTGGAGAAGCACAAAGGCCGCCCATTCCACTGGCTACAGTAACACCATTGTGTGCCCCAACAATGCACTAATTGGCGGTGACAATTGTGGGGTTGGGGAGGAAGAGGGGGGCCGCTCTGTTCCAATCAGCTGGTTACTGAAATAAAGGGACGAGAGGCCCAGTTTCCTGATGGAGAGGGGGAATAGACCCACAGAGGTGGCGCAGTGCTGGCGTTTGTGCTGACCTTCTCAATTAAAAATAAAAACAAAGGAGAAAAGAATTATTTTGAAAAAAAAAAAAGTACAGACTATGCTGCAAACAACTTCAGGGTCCTTGACCCACTTCAGGGGGATAAGGGATGGAAGGGAGCCAAGGTGAGGCATGGTGAGCATCATGCAGAAGCACCCCTTGGGAAGGGAAATTGGAATCAGTCTACCTGCACATCCAACATTTCTGTGTTTCTGCAAACTGATGCAAAAGTGGGGGAGGTTGGTGAGAAAAGGTTTTAGGAGGATCACCAGCACAGGATAGTTGAGAGGCAAGTGCTGAGGTTGGTGAGTGATGAAGTCCTCGATTCACCCACATTTCTCAAGAAGGGGAAGCCAGCAAGGGAGAAGGCTTCATTTATTGGATAGTGGTAGATTTGCTGTTGTTGTTTAGTCAGTTAGTCGTTTCTGACTCTGTTGTGACCCCATGGACTATAGCCCGCCAGGGTCCTCTGTCCATGGGATTTCCAAGGCAAGAATATTGGAGTGGGTTGCCGTTTCCTTCTCCAGCGGAATCTTCCTGACCCAGGATCGAACCTGAGTCTCCTGCATTGCAGGCTGATTCTTTACCACTGAGCCACCTGGGTAAGATGTTCAGAAACTCCAGGAACTGCAGAAGGTGATTCTGACTTTTAAACTGGCCAGGAAGGGGGAGCTGGGCAAAATGGTAGACAAGAACAGAATGAAAACCAGATAGTACTGTTGAGTCCACAGGGCCTGCTGGAGATGCCCCCCAAATCACAGAACCCCAGCCCCTGGAGCCAGCAAGAGCCTCAGAGCCACTGGGTTCCAGCTCACAGCCCAGCTTTACACAGAATGAGCCACCTCCCCAGACCAGCTTCTAAAGGACCCACTCCCAGAAACTTTCCTGGCCTGGTGATATGGACCCATATGCTTTCCACGCTCTTCCCCTATACCTTGGATGCCTCTCCTCTCTGTGTGTGAGGTCCAATGCTGAATGCCCTGTCTGCATTATTCACTGAACTCTCACCACAGCCCCATAACCTGATGCCTATTATTATCCCCAGAGAGAAGGAGATAACGACTTGCCGGAGGTCACGGAACATCAAAGCTGAGGAGCCAGGAATCTAACAGTTGCAGTAACAGCACTGGTGGACACTGCCCTCTTGGCCTCAGTGAGCATCTCTCTCCATTCACACTGTGTACATTTCGGCTTGGGGGTGAGGAGGCAGGGAGGCTGTGCTCCAGTAGCTCCAGGATCTAACAGAACACTTGACATATGGGAGGCCTGCAAAAGGTTTGTTGACTAAAGAGGGCAGCAGGGAGGGCTCTAGGACTAGCAGACATTCTTTGTGTCCTTGAGGGTCTCAGACTTCAGGCTACATCAGAATCCCCTGTGGGGGACATTGTTAAAATACAGACCTCCCCTTCTGTCCCCATGTACCTCAGTCACGAATGAACTGAGAACGTGCACTTCTAATACATTCCCCAGCGGATGTTGTGAAGCTGGTCTGGGGACCACAGTTTGAGAAGGGCTGCTCTAGTTCCTGCATAATGTTCACATTGCATCAGGGATTCCATCCCTACCATTATCTCTGGTTTTGTAATTGTTGTTGGTTGTTTTTGTGGCCTGAGATCAGAAGTTTTATTAAGGAGAAATTAAGGGTGAAAAGTTTTGACCATTGTTGTTCAGTCATTAAGTTGTGTCTGGCCCTTTGTGACCCCATGGCTTGCAGCACACCTGGCTTCCCTATCCTTCACCATCTCCTGAAGTTTGCTCAAACTCATGCTCAGTGAATCAATGATGCCATCCAACCATCTCATCCTCTGTTGTCCCCTTCTCCTCCTGCCTTCAATCTTTACCAGCATCAGGGTCTTTTCCAAAGAGTCAGCTCTTTGCATCAGATGGTCAAAGTATTGCAGCCTCAGCTTCAGTTTTTCCAATGAATATTTAGATTTGATTTCCTTTAGGATTGACTGGTTTGATCTCCTTGCTGTCCAAGGGACTCTCAAGAGCCTTCTCCAGTCCCACAGTTCAAAAACATCAATTCTTTGGTGCTCCCCCTTTTTTATGGTCCTATTCTCACACCCATACATGACCACTGGAAAAACCATAGCTTTGACTATATGGACCTTTGCTGGCAAAGTGATTTCTCTGCTTTTTAATATGCTGTCTAGGTTTGTCATAGCTTTGACCATAATGAGAAATAATCTTAGATTCTTTCCTAGTTTAAAAAACATTCTTAATCAAACAGTGATTTATATCTGATTTAAAAAATAAGATGATCAGTGATATGCCCAACTAACAACACTGCAAACAATGATGTGCTTTAGCAAATATCTAATAGAGTCTTTTATTTGGGAAGACTGTCTTGGAGAGTACTTTTCTCAGCAATTTTTGTGCCTCTTAATTTTATGTCATGAATATTGTATACTTTAAAGTGAAATGCCCCTCCAGTGGAAGAATTGAATAAAGTGGATTTTAATTTTAAAGTCCTTTCGGTGAGGGCATCTCAGCGGATGGGTAAGAAGTTGAGGAACTCACCCCTGGGGACCCTCAGCGTGTTGGCTCAGGAGCTAGTGCCTTGGGTCCCAACATGGTGCCAGGGAACAGATAGGACCCTCTGCACTGGGGGAAAATGCCTCCCTGCAAATAAAGGTTTCTGTCTCCACTCAGTTCTCTAGGAACCAACCCTGTTTCTTGAGCTAGTCCTTTCAATTAGTCAGGTATTCAGCATCCATTGGTAAGTCACTATCGCCATGTCGCGGGTACAGCAGACTCCTGAAGTGCCCCCTTTTCTCAATCAAAGACAACTTTTCCTCCAGCTTTGGTGCAGCTTTCTGAATGGGGAGGTCAAGGATGATAAACCTTGGCAGTGCTCACTCTTGTGTGTTCTTGTCTGCTGGCTGCATGGGCTGGCATGAATGGGCCAGGGGCTACTGTCCTCCAAAGAGACTGGGACCCCTGCTCCCTAAAGAAGGAGAAAGGGAAGCTGGAATGGAGCCATAGCCCGTTACAGTGTGGCAAGCCTTCAGGAGGAGCACCTTAAGTTGTAAAATCTTTACTGTCAGAACAAACAAAACAAAACAGGGTATTTGGGGGACCATGAGATAAATTTGATTTGGGATTGAGCAGCAGATGATAACAAGAAATTATTACTATTTTTGTTCAGTGTGTAATGGCTTTGTGACTGGGTAGAAGAAAAATAAAAATCTTTTGTAGATGTGTGCTAAAGCACATCAGCATGAAATATTATGTCTGAGATTGGCTCTGTGATACTATCTCAAAAAAAGAAGAAGAAAAACAAGAGTAGGTGGAACAAACAAGGCAAACATCGAATAATTTTTATTTTTAAAAGAGCTTATTTTTATCTCCAGATATCCCCATGGTGGGCTGCATATGAGCTGACTGTTGGGGTTCCGGGGGCACAGGTTTGGGGCTGATTTGGGCAGAGCCAGTTCCCAGGACTTGCTGGTTGTTGGACCACATGTTGATTTTGATAAACATTTGCCACAAGTATTGGCGCTTGGCAAACTCCATCAGCCGGTGCCGGGCCTCCCCTGTCCCCCTTCCCCTTGGTGTGGAATTGAACTTGCATGAGCAGGAAGTATTTCCTGAGATGTCTGTCATTAGACATCTCCTCTGGGCACTGGGGCTGCAGTGGCTGCTTCCTTGGTGGCCTCACTCCTGGGCAGCAGTGAGAAAGCCATCTGGGGAGCTTGACCCAGTTTAGAATTCACATTCACTTCCCTGCCTGTGCAATTGGAATTTATTTCCTCTGCAAAAGTCTTGAATCTCAGAGCAAAATACCTCCAGCTTGGCTTGAGTATGCGTGCAGTGATCCTAATGGAGAAAGATTCTGGTTTATTTTCCTAGCAGCATGCACCTTGCGGTCTCCTTAGAACCTGGCGTTATTAAGAGTGTGCCATCACAATACAGTGCAGAAGCTAAGGCAATTTGGATGTCCTTGGGCCCCAAATTAATATGTGCTTTGTATAGTCTTGTATTCTGGAAGGTAATTTTCCATCATAACACAGTGAGAGATGTTCCTTTTATACATTTGAGATAATTTAGCTCAATGTTCATTTGAAAAAATGATGGTGCTAATAGCAGCTCTTCAGCTTCAGAACAACAGACCATCCTAGGAGAGCACAGAAGCCATGGAAAGTGATTCTCATATCAGGCTGTCTGGAAGGGATTGGATAAAAGTTGGAGGAATTTCCCCCAGACCAACAGCTGCCTGAGATTGTATGGCAGGATCTGAAATACTGTATGAACCCATGAACTTGAACTGATTGGCTTAAAATCAATAACTCTTAATGGAGGAATATGAGATAGAGTGAGGGGCGAGGTGGTTATTATGAATCTCCTGATTGTCCAGGTAAATTGTAAATCATTGCACATAAATCAGAATTTCTGTATGCTCAGCTGTGGGAATAGTTTGTTCTTCCTGCTGGACCTTTCTGTCCAAGCTACGAAGGAATAGATGCAAACAAGGGAGGATAAATTAATCTGCTGTGTGGGTTTTGCCTTGGGCTTCCTGAGTATTATATACCAGGGGCCATTTTTCTCTTGGGGAAGGAATCCTCTACTCCAATCAGAATCCAATACAGTAACAAAAATCAACTATAAACACCCCCCCCCCCCAAACTGGCCCCATTCAACTCAATAATGTAATTTTTAGGGATGCTACTTTAGAATGAGTCCCAGGTTCATTTCTACTTGCATACCTGCCCTTTGGAAACACTGTCTTTCTACAACGATTCTCAGTAAAGTCTTTGCTGTGGAGGTTCCCTCTCTGGTAAGCACTGTGGGAATGGAGCATTGTACACGTGCTCCATCAATGAGGAATATTTGTCATCATCAAAGTTACTGACTTCATAAAAGGAGGCGAGGAGAAGAACTAAGTTTCCATTCACCTGCAGCTGGCAGGAGAGCTTGAAGATTGTCAGTTCAATAGATGCCTGGATTCAGAATGATTGTGGTTTATTTAAGGTCTATAGTTTTCCCACGAAGCCAAGGCAAATCTAGACATGGCTCAGGTTGTTCCGAATCTCTCAGGCCTTTCTGGGCAAGAAGAACCTAGTGATTTTCCATTTAAACGCCACTGTCTGGAGTGATAAGTTTCATGTTTGTCGGGTGGGCCTGACCTGGGAGCAGACTGTCACATGCATACATTCGAGGACAATTGCAGCATAATGAGGAGGAATGAAAAAACGAAAGGAAGGGTACAGGACTGTCTTTGTAGGCCAGCTTAGTCACCTGTGGCCGTGACTTCTATTCACCTGGCTGCCTGGCAATGGTATAGACTGGATAAATAGACACTAACCACACCCCGGAAGAAAATGAAGGGGGTATAAAGTTCAGGTTTTATGAAAACAATGGCAATCTATGAGCAGCAGGTTCCAAAGTACTGTATCTGTTCTGTGTCTGCTGGGAGGAAGGGAGACAACAGCTGTGAGCTGGAGGGCAACTAAGACTGCTCAGTCCCTCTACATACCTTTGACATCCTTCCCACTGTGGACTACCAATATCCCAAGCATTTGGCTATTTCAGGGAAACTTGTTTCATTCAGTCTAGTGGGTTTTAACTTTCAGGACACACAGGGATCACCCAGGGAACTTTCAAAAAAATACAAATACTCAGGCCCCATCCAGAAAGATTCAGATTCAGTTGTCTGTGCTGGGATCCTGAGTTTTGCTTGCATTTTTGTGTGACTTCTGTGGGAACCACCGAATAAAGTCATCATCTAGTAGCTTCATCAAAGGACAGGACTGGAAATGATTCAGGGAATTTCTGATCACATCTCCTGAGGGTGGGGAGAGAGGAACAGAATGGTGTCTCTTTCCACCCTTTGGAAATGACTCGTGATAATGTGAAAACTCCCTGCAGTTATCCAGTCACTCAGGTTTGCTGCCATTGGGGGAAGGCTAACCCGTCCTGTAAATCACAGAAATCGGGGCTCTGACTGTGCTGTGTCTAGTTTGGTTCAGTGAAACATTAACTTGTTTCTTTTTATTGTAGATTGTGGCAGGTTGCTTGTGAAGATGAGGTCCAGTTGTTCCTTGGACGGAATGGGCATGAGCTCATCGCTTTCCTGGGGGTGGAGGAGGGGCAGCTGAGCATGAACTTGTTTAGGTGTGTCCTAGAGAGTGAGGCTCAGAGTCCACCTGTGGTAAATGTTTAACCAGAAGCACCTTTTCTGCTCTCTTCAATGTTTTTGAGTAGGTGAATTTCAATGGTGCTTTTGAAAGGTTCCGAGTGGATAGTCGTGCCCATGGTCTTTTTTGGGACCATGAGGGCCAGCCTTGGGGAAGGTCGTGTAGGTATTTTCCATCACCTCTCGGCTCCCAGAGGGCTGCTGTCCTCACAGAGACAAGTCCCCTCTACTTTCGCTCTTTGCTTTCAAAGCACGGTCTTCATGGTCTTCAGGAATGACCAGTGGCCTTGTCTAATGGCCTACCATCTGGCACTTGCTCCTCTAATTTGGAGAGTGCAGTGGTGATGAAAACTTGGGGAAGAGCTGGGATAGATGCTCTGTGTGGGAGTTGGAGTAGGTCTGTCTCAAATCAGAAAGAAATCATGGTCTGTTTTGGCAAATGAGGCCTAGACCACCACATTTGCAATTTTTTCAAAGTTTCACTATATTTTTCATAAGCATAGGGAGGGCTGATGAGAATATTGAGGTTGAAGAAATTAGGAAAAAAATGAAGTCTATAAGATTAACATTAAGAGCTATTTTACATATCTATATATCTGAATCATTTTGATGTACACCTGAAACTGACATTGTAAATCAACTACAGTTAAAAAAAAAAAAGTAAAAATCTTAAGAACTATTTTAAGATCCCAGTAGCTCACTTTCAATAAAGTTTAAATCTTGACTTTGAATTAACATCCAGCGCTCATCTTGGGCTTTCACCACCCCCACAAAAACAGCATTTGAATGGAGTTGTTATGAGAAGAGAAAGTACTTTCTGCATTGTTTATTGAGAGAGAGATAACTTTATACATCAGGAACTGGTGTACTTAAATTATATGACAGATGACCATAAAATCTAGGGGTCTTGTCCACAACACAGTTTCTTTTTTTTTATTATTACAGTTATTGATATTTTAAAAAATGGTGTAAACAAAACTATGGATAACTTATGCACAAACAAAAGGTGATAAAATCCAGAAAACAGAAACAATGCATATATAAGTTACAGTAGATATTACAAATAGCTCAACACAGAGTGACAGAGTAATAGCCCAAGTCCCAAGTTTTAGACAGTTCTGTACAGCATGAACAAAAATAAGGGAAGATGACATTTATCTGTCCCAGGAGTGTTAAGAACAAGTTGTGCAAAGACTTCCACACCCCACGTTCGATACTCTTCATTTGCAACCTACACATTTCCTCTCCTTTTACTGTCCTCTAAAGACAGATTTTTTTTTTCCTCCTTGAATGTTCTAGGATAGGCTATTCACAATAGGATCCTGAGAGGTGACCAAAATCAGAACCTAAGCCTCTGGTGGTGAAAGCCTAATGTTTGGTGGACTGCCCACGCCATGTAGAATTGCCTTCACCACAATCCATCCAAGAGGCCTCTCACTTCCCACTTGGAAGACAGGTGGCAAAATAAAAGAAACCTTTTATACACTAAAGGAAAAGAAAACCCTTGTGTGTGTGTAATTTTTTTCACCTGAAAAAGGCTAAGTTCACTGACTTTACAGATTCGAATCTGAATAACCAGTCTAATTTCTCTACCCATTGGCCTTGGTGACATCATGACATTCCCCTGAGTTTGGTTCATGAAAAGCAAGCAAGAAAACAAAAGGAGTAATTTGAGAAACAGCATAAAACAGATTCAAAATATTATGTGATCGTCTCTTTTGTGATTCCTGGTTAAGTGTCAATGGCACCAAGGAGTGTTTCCACTAGTCTGCTCTGACAGTGTGTTTCCAGCAGGAACCCTTGTACTCATGAGGTTAAGGCACCAGGTTAAATGAAGGTGAAAGGTCTGACATGTGCATGGAATATGTGGGCTCCAAATGTGCCTGTGTTGAGAGCAGCCAGCAGGGAAGAAGCAAAGGTGATCCATATTGAGGCAAAGGACCCTGCAGGCTTCAAATGGGTCTGCTAGGCTAGACTAGAAGCACGAGGCAGTACTGTAAGGCACTCCTACGGGGAAAAAGACATGAATACGATGGTCAATGTGAGGAGCCACAAGCCCCAGAGGTCCATCAGTCAGTTTACCAGGCCTGAATCTGGGCTTAGGACTGCGGCAAGGAAGGTCAAGGGAAGGGAAGAGAGGCTGGTCTGCAGCTCAGCAGCCTGGAGGGTATCTTACTGTGCAAAGAGTTGCCATAAGCGCCTGAATCTTCTACCTGGGTAACAAGTGGCTTCATTGCAAGCCTTCCTAACAAGATGGCATCTCTCTCTACAGGGAAAATCCAAACAAATCAGCAGCTGTCTTTTCACTCAGGGTAAACAGTGCCTTCCATCACCTTGGAGGCCCCTGCAGGAGGAAAGGGCTCTATCGCATGATCCCTTGGAGCCCATTTAAAATAAAAGCCCTGACGGCTGTTGGTGTGCTTGAGACGGTGTTCCACATTTTCTTCTGACTTCTGTCAAGGACTTCTGACACTGGCTTGGGGTACTGGTACTTCACTGTTGAAACACTGTCCCTCATGATAGAAATCACATTTGTCTGTTTAGATGAGCTGAGCAGGGCTTGTTCACCTGTCACGGGGTTCAAGTAGTGAAGTAGGGCAGTGAGTTCTACTAGATTGAGGATTGGAAGAACGGTGCAGAGGACACAACACTTGGAGCTGTCCTTAATGCCCAGGTGTTGGCAAGGACCAGGGAAAAGAAAACAGAGAGTGGTTCCAACGACTCAGTTCAGGCCAATGAGGGCACATTCACTTCTTTCAGTTTTGCCCCAACTCTCTACTTTTCTCACGTTATCTTAGAGGAAGAAAAGTAGTGAGGCAGGAAATTCAAGCAATAAGGAGGCGGAGGGAACTGCACTTACCTCTCTTTACCGGGAGAAGTACAAAAATAAAAAGGAAAATCACTTTGTGTTGACTCCAGGCAGTATTAGAATTAGGACCTGAAGATTTCCTTCACAGTCTAGTTACTTCAGTCAAGAACAGCCGGTCAGTGGAGGTGAGGAACACTGCTCCCAAAGAGCAACAGCAGCATTGGTGTAACCCTAAATTAGGAGTCGAGTGGATCCTGGCTTCCTCAGATCACACCTCTCTTTGCAGAAAGTGCTCAGTGCAGCTTCACCCAAGTCCTACCCTGACACAGTGATTTATGTGTGGCCCTTTCTGGCTCATGGGTAGAGACAAAGCCACAGGTCTGGAAGTCATGCCTTTTCGAGAAGGCATGGGAAGAAACCATCCAGTGTCGGTGTGCAGGGTGTACAGATGCAGAGACTAAAACAGGCCGGACCCTGTGCAAGGGGGCTCACTCCAGCCTAGCAGAGGTGGCCGGCAGCAGCCACACCACTGTGAACAGCAGCCGGAAGGAAGCCAGGCACAGTCCCTCAGCAGGGGTCCAAAGGACACCGCTGGGTTGGCTGGAAACCACAAATCCCAAGTCCTCGCGATATTCCCTTCTTGGTGGAGGCCTAGTCTGGAAGAATCCGAAAGTGATTGCCTTCTCAGCTCATCAAATATTAAAGCTCCTGGAGAGACTACTCTTAAGCACAATGATCGTGAAGACAACCATAATACAGGCCCCTGAAAAGGCAATGAGGAAAAGGGCAAGACGGGAGTTTTTTACGTGGTTTTCACATACAGAGCTTTCAACTTGGAGAAAGAGCCACCCTGGAAAGAACACGACTCCCATCCCAGTTGTCTACTTTTTAAGCACTTTGCGGTCTTCCTGCCGTGGTGCAAACTGAGGTCTATTTTGGGAACTGACTTTTATACTGCAGGGTGAGATGCCAGCATTTCACCAGGCTTGTACTGTCCCACAGTTGAGTTTCTGGCACGGTGAGGAGGGGTTTCCTCTAGTGATACACCAGGAAAGGGGCCTTTCAAGAGAAAAGAAGTTCCCCAGAGTTGGCTGCCAGCTCTAGGAGATTAATGGGCCATTTTCTCCTGGGCTTTATGTACGAGATATTTAATATGGGATGAAAAATGGACCACGAGGGAGAGCAGGTATTAGCTTAGGTCTTAAGGAGGTGGTAATCCACAGATCTGCTTTCGTTTTGACAGTTCCTAAGCAGTGGAACAATTACCTACAGTGCACCAAGTAATTTGTTAGGGTCGAAAACTAAGGGCGTTCAGGTGTGTGCTAAGGAATCCTGGGTTGAAAACAGCAATTTTGAATTTTCGTGGCAGACCCAACTGCTAAGCCGGCTCTACCCTGTCCATTCAGGTTTGGGGGTTGGTGGCTGAGTGTGTCATGCAGGCCTGCGGCTGGCACCAGCCAGGCTGTCAGGGCTTCACAAAGAGGAGGGAAACCGGCTGCTGGGGTATGCTTCCAGCTCTGGTAGCTGATGGTGAGAGCACATTTACTATTTTTTTTCCCCCTTTTGAAAACAAGTAACAAACAATGTGGGTGGAAAGGTCTCCTTAGAAGTTCACAGGGATTGCTACGATTCTGCTGGGCCTCGAAACAACCTTGGTAAAAGCCAAGGCCTCGGGAGCACAGACCCAGAGTGTCACGCTGACTCTCAGTGGGTCTGACCCTGGGGCCTGTGAGACAGGACAGGAAATTCTGTATATGCAGCCAACATGCTGGAAGGGGGGAAGTGGCCCTGTCCTCAGGGTCTCCAACTGCAGTGTGCTGGGGATGGCCCTGCTGACAGTCAGAGTCACAGATGCATTAATTACAGCAAAGGCAGAGGTAAGCTACAGGGACAGGGAGCTGGGGGCGGAGGGAGAAGGCACTTTGCCATTGGAGCACATCTGTTTTATAATAAGCAGGTGTGTAATTCTCTTGTGAAAGATCACGTTTTGTTATCTTTTCTGAGGCTGGAATATACAAATACTGTGTTTCACGAAGGGGAAGAGTAAAGGGGAGATGACCAAATTTGTTTGCCTGTTGGCCAAGCACTTGTTTGAGACCTTCCACCCTTTTCTTTTGCGTGTAACAGTTTCTATAGAGTGGGGTGGGGTGGGGAGAGGGAGTCAACTTGTTTTTCTAAGAGTAAAAGGCACCGTAAGGCATCTCATGAATGGGGCCCTGGCCTTTTAATAAGTTTTCATGCTTTGGCTACAGCTACTGTATAATCAGAGGATAAATGCATGAGTGGTGCTGAGCTATTAACGTTGAAATGTGTGGTCTGGGGCCAAAGGAATGGGTGTGGGTTGAGAGGTGAAGTGCTCGTACCCAACAGTCTGCACAGAAGTGAGTCTGAAATGACACATCTCCAAATGGACAGAAGCATCGTGAGCTAGGATCAGAGGGAGCCAGGTGTGGGGAAAGGAGCAGTGGGGTTAACTGTGCCCATGGGCTGTGCAAACACTGGTTCTCTAGGTCCTGCTAGGAGTGTAGCTACTAAACCATGGAGGCTTTGAAGGCATCTGCTCAGAGGAAAGGTAAGAATCTTCTCATATAACCTACTGAGAATTGCTTAAATATAAGCTTAGTTTTTGGTTCTGGAAAGAGTTAAGGTGGAAGGAGTGGGAGCCATGCTTTCCGGTGCCAAGCTATCTGCCATCTTAGTCACCATGGCCACTGCACCAAAAGGATGATGCAGAGGAAGAATATCACCCGGCCAAGTGCCTAAGCAACTCATTCTCACTTTTATTCCCTATTAGCTTAGCACTTTGCACCTCACTTCATGGTGGCAATGATGCATGTGTGTATATATATATATTTAAATAATATTAGATTTAATGCCTTAATTATATTTGTCAGTTTGGTATTTTGTTCATAGTCTAAAGTTGGTACTGTGAAATTCCAAGGTGCTCTGATTTTTCAAAACAATTAAGAAAGTATGAAAGCAGGCGTGGTGACATTGACAAATGAAAGATCAGAGTGAAAGGGCAATGAAGAACAATAAAAATAAACAAAGTGTAATGAATAGGTGGAAACTACCCACACAGGATTCTGTGAAAAGAAAACTGCAGATCCTCTCTTGGAATGTGTGTACTCTACACCCGACCTCCTGGTCTACAAACTGATGTATTTAACAATCCTAAGCAATTTCCTCCAGTCAGCGCCATTAAAAAAAAAAAATCATCCTGTCACCCATGGAACTCCTAAAAGACTACTCTTCAGAGCCATGTTTCAGCCTGGCAAATACGGTCACGTCTCTGGGCGGGTGTTGGGATTCGTACCAGGAAACAGACGGACAACATGTAGGTTACTGAGGTCTCTTGTCAGGAAAAATGCTTTCTGAGATTAACTTCAGAACAATTTATCTAGCTCCCCTGATAAATTAGGGACACACGCTTTCTGTCAGAGGGAGCTCATGCTCCTGATTTCCGAGCTGTTTAATTCAGCTTAGGGATCCCAGCCTTTGTGAAGACACGGAGGTGAGAGCCGGGACATGGACTCCTGGAAGGATCCAGGAGTCACTGCTGTGTTTTGAAGCTTTTCTTATGAAACTTGATGATGGGTTCTTGCCTCAGTTATCTCATCCTCTGTGAAGGCTAAAAATAAACAGCACAAAAATAACTCAAAGCACTCTCCTGGAGAAGATGCTTTCTCCTATGTCCTGGGTAATAAATGGCTCCTGAGAGCCCCACAATGCCTGAACTATAAAGCCTTGTGTGTAAACCACGTTTGGCTTGGGGGCAAAGCAGCTGAAATTCATGACTAAGTGTAATCCCGCTATTGGTAACTTCGTGAGCCACAAAACTCCATGAACCTTTAAGACAACGACTTACACTGAACAGGACGTATAGGTATGGGTGCATGTACATTTATAAATATATATATATCTAGCTAAGGATGAGACGTTAACTTCTCCTGGAGGGGTCTAACTGTCTAGATTGGAAGCCACTGGGGCTGATGGATTGTTGAGAGGTCACCACCTGGCCTCGGACTCCTGCTGAGTTAGGTGTTCTGGTAGGACAGGTCAAACATGTTGCAAGCCTCCTCCAGGCTCTCGTCCATGTTCAGCCTCCGCCAGAAAGACTTCTGCTTCATCTGCAGTTCTCGGCGGACACATCACAGGCAGGGGACAGACTTCTCTTTGCATTCAGCGTGGAAAACAGCTCCACAGCTTTCACACCTGCAGGAGCCAACCACGGAGATGATGAGTAAGGTTGAAGTGAACAGGGCAGGAGGCTGGAAGTCTAGACCTTTGCAGAGCTAAGGCCACAGCCTTTTTATTTCTGACCCCTCGAAGAGACGTGACTCATAGAAGTGGGTTCTTTCCTTTTCCAAAAGACTCAAGGTTGAATTTCATTTGAAAAACATGTATTTTTCTGTTTTTGTTTGTTTGTTATATTCTGATTAGAACTAGTTGGGGACAGGCTTATATTTTCTGGGTGAAGGGGATTCAGCAGTCAGTTAGCAATTTTGTGATCATGGTTATGATAGACAGCTCTAGAAGCTCCATGTGTTAGCTTGACTGAGAAAGAGGTGGGGGTAGTGACTCTAGGGTAAAGTGACAGAAAATAAGAGTGGAGTGCCCTGCCGACTGAAAACACTTGCAACATCAGCATCAACACCTGTGTCTCAGCTGTGAAAATGTGGCTTCACTTCCTCTCACAAGAGCCAAGTGGTTCCCTGTTACTCCCTACCTTGATTTGACAATTGGCATATTTTCAGTTTCTGAATGATAGACTGTGGTCTGTGGCTCTTTTGAGTTTTGTTTTTTTAAATTAGAAAAAAGCTCCATGTACCCCAAATCATCTCGAGATGAGAGCTGATTCCCTGGCTTCGAATCAAGAGGAACGCCAACTTTCCACAAACACTTCAAGAGGAGGCTTCTGTCAGGTATAGGTATGTGAGTGGGATCCTGAATTTGCTGCCTCAATTGGAATGGACGCCGAGATGCCCTGACTCAAAATAATGCTGGATTGTCCTGCAGTGACTTGAATCCAGGCTCATCGTTCATCTCACAAGATGAAGGGATGTCTGAATCCCCTTTGAAGACCAAAGAGAAAACCTTAATTTCCCGCCTAATCTGGACAGGATGCCTCACATCCCTTTGATAACTCGAGAGGCACGAGGAGTTCAATGCTTCAAAAGGAGACGATGCCTGATTCCTCTTGAAAATTGATAAGGATCCCAATATCGCTGTGACAACTGGAAAGGGAACCTGGGTGTCCCCCTCACACCTAGAGGCGTTCCTTTGGCCCTGACAAGCCTCGAGGAGAATCCCTAGGTGTCCCTCGCAACTAGACAGACAGGAGTCCTGACTTCCTTGAACAAACACGAGTACTGAAGGTCCTTCCCCACCATAACTCGAGAATATACCCCAGGTTCCTGACGCAACATGAGGAAAACCATGAGACTTACCCATGGCCATGAGATGACGCCCAATTCCCTGGCATTGCGTGCAGGGCAACTCGGTGTTCCACATCAAGCAAGAAAGGAGCCTTGTTTTCCTTGATGGAACTCCAGAGAGTCCCCAAGAACACTGTCACAAGTCTAGAGGGACCCAGAGGACATCGTTACAGCTCGAAAGAGCTCTGTGTACCCCGAATCAACTCGAGATGAGGCCCATTCCCCCTGCGTTGTGTCCAGAGCCATCCCGCATTAACCATCAAATATGATAAGAGGCTTGATTTCCTTTAGGAAACTCCAGAGATTCCCTGAGAACACCGTCCCAAGTCTAGAGGAACACCAAGTTCAGCACAGCAACTCGAGAAAATCTCCAGGTAACAAAAATCATCTCGAGATGAGAGCTGATTACCCGGCTTCGATTCAAGAGAAATGCCAACTTTCCACAAGCACCACAAGAGGAGATGTCTCTCAGCTACAAGTATGTGAGAGGGACCATGACTTTACTGCCTCAATTGGAATGGACACCGAGATGCCCTGACTCAGAAAAAGGCTGGATTTCCCTGCAGTGACTTGAATGCACATTTGTATTTCATCTCACAAGTTGAAGGGATGTCTGAATCCCCTGTGGAGACCCGAGAGACAGCCCTAGTTCCCTGACTCATCTGGACAGGAGGCCTCACATCCATTGGAAAACTCGAGAGGAACGCAGAGTTCATTGCTTCAAAAGGAGATGATTTCTGACTCATCTTGAAAATTGATAGGACTTCCAATATCCCTGTGGCAACTGGAAAGTGACCCTGGGTCTACCATCTCACCTCGAGAGGTGTCCCTATTGCTCTGCAAAGCCTCATGGAGAGTGTGAGGTGTCCTTCGCAACTAGAGAGGAGTCCTGACGTTGCTGAACAAACACGAGTTATGAAGGGCCATCCCCATTGTAACTCGAGAATATACAGGTTTCCACCGAAACTCGAGAAAAACCATGAGAATTCCCCCTTGCTGCGAGATGAGGCCTGATTCCCCTGCATTGTGTGCAGAGCAATTGTGTGTTCCACATCGAACATGATAGGAGCCTTGACTTCCTTGGTGGAACTTCAGAGAGTCCCCAAGAACACTGTCACAAATCTAGAGGGACCCTTATTTCACCGCTGCAGCACGAAAGAACTCCGTGTATCCCAAAGCAACTTGAGACGAGGCCCCATTCCCCTGCATTGGCTCCAGAGCCATCCCATGCTCCCCATCAACACGACAAGTGGCTTCACTTCCTTTAGGCAGCTCCAGAGATTCCCCAAGAACACCGTCCCAAGTCTAGAGGAACACCAATTTCAGCACAGCAACTCAAGAAAACCTCCGTGTACCACGAATCATCTCGAGATGAGAGGTGATTCCCTGGCTTCGACTCAAGAGGAATGCCAACTTTCCACAAGCACCTCAAGGGGTCTCTCAGCTATAGGTATGTGAACGGGACCCAGAGGATGCTGCCTCAAGTGGAATGGACACCGAGATGCCCTGACTCGAAATAAGGCCAAATTTCCCTGCACTGACTTGAATGCAGGCTTGTCTTTCATCTCACAAGATAACGGAAAGTATGAATCCCCTGTTGATACGCTGGAGAAAGGCGTCGTTCCCTGCCTCATCTCGACAGGAGGCCTCAGATCCCTTTGACAACTCAAGAGGAAGACGGAGTTCAATGCTTCAAAAGGAGATGATGCCTGACTCGTCTTGATAATTGATAGGAATCTCAATATCCCTGTGGAAACTGGACAGGGACACTGGGTCTCCTGCCTCACCTCGAGAGGAGTCCCTATTGCCCTGCCAAGCCTCGAGGAGAATCCTGAGGTGTCCCTCGCAACTAGACAGGAGTCCTGACGTTGCTGAACAAACAGGGGTTTTGAAGGTCCTTCCCTGTCAAAACTCGAGAATATACCCCAGGTTCCCGCCGCAACTCGAGAAAACCCATTAGACTTCCCCCTCACTGCGAGATGAGGCCCAATTCCTCTGCATTGCATGCAGAGCAATTCCGTGTTCCACATCAAACATGATAGGAGTCTTGACTTCCTTGATGGAATTCCAAAGAGCCCCCAAGAACACTGTCACAAGTCTAGAGGGACCCTGAGGTCACCGCAGTAGCATGAAATAGCTCCGTGTGCCCCATATCTACTCGAGATGAGGCCCGATTCCCCTGTATTGGCTCCAGAGCCTTCTGGTGTTCACCATCAAACACAAGTGGCTTGACTTCCTTTAGACAACTCCAGAGATTCCCCGAGAACACGGTCCCAAGTCTAGAGGAACACAAGTTCAGCACAGCAACTCGAGATAAGCTGCATGTACGCCATATCTTCTCGAGATGAGAGAAGATTCCCTAGCTTCCACTCAAGGGGATTGCCAACTTTCCACAAGCACCTCAAAAGGAGGCTTTTCTCAGCTATAGGTATGTGAGAGGGACCCTGAGTTTGCTGCCTCAAGTAGAATGGACACCGAGATGCCCTGACTCGAAATAAGGCCGGATTTTCCTGCAGTCAATTGAATGCAGGCTCGTCATTCATCTCACAAGATGAAGGGATCTCTGAGTGCCCTGTGGATACCCTAGAGAAAGCCCTAGTTTCCTGCCTCATCTATACAGGAGTCCTCACATCCCTTTGACAACTTGAAAGGAACGGGGAGCTCGATGCTTCAAAAAGAGAGGATGCCTAAGTCCTCTTGAAAATTGATAAGAATCCCAATATCTCTGTGGTAACTAGAAAGGGACGCAGGGTCTCCTGCCTCACCTCAAGAGGCATTGCTGTTGCCCTGCCAAGCCGGGAGGAGAATCCGAGGTGTGACTCACAACTAGACAGGAGTTCTGATGTCACAGAACAAACATGCGCTTTGAAGGGCCTTCTCCGTCATAACTCGAGAATATACCCCAGGTTCCCGACGCAACTCTAGAAAAACCATGAGACTTCCCCCTAGCCACGAGATGAGGTCCAATTCCCCTGAATTGCGTGCAGAGAAATTCCGTTTTCCACATCAAACACGACAGGAGCCTTGACTTCCTTGACGGAACTCCAGAGAGTCCCCAAGAACACTGTCATAAGCCTAGAGGGAACCTAAGGTCACCACAGCGGAACGAAAGAGCTCCGTGTAACACAAATCAACTTGAGATGAGGCCCGATTCCCCTACATTGGCTCCAGAGCCATCCCGTGTTCCCTGTCAAACATGACAAGTGACTTGACTTCTGTTAGACAACTCCAGAGATTCCCCGAGAACACGGTCCCAAGTCTAGAGGAACACAAGTTCAGCACAGCAACTCGAGAATAGCACCATGTACACCAAATCTTCTCAAGATCAGAGCAGATTCCCTGGCTTCCACTCAAGAGGAATGCCAACTTTCCACAAGCACCTGAAGAGTCGGCATCTCTTAGCTATAGGTATGTGAGAGGGACCCTGAGTATGCTGCCTCAAGTAGAATGGACATTGAGATGACCTGACTCGAAATAAGGCCGGATTTCCTGCAGTCAATCGAATGCAGGCTCGTCTTTCATCTCACAAGATGAAGGGATGTCTGAATGCCCTGTGAATATCCTAGAGAAAGCCTTCATTTCCTGCCTCATCTCGACAGGCGTCCTCACATCCCATTTACAACTCGAAAGGAACGTGGACTTCAATGCTTTAAAAGGAGACGATGCCTGACTCCTCTTGAAAATTGATAGGAACCCCAATATCCCTGTGGCAACTGGAAAGGGACCCTGGTTCTCCTGCCTTAAGTCGAGAGGCTTAGCAATTTCCCAGCCAAGCCTCAAGGAGAATCCGAGGTGTCACTGGCAACTAGACAGGAGTACTGACGTCACAGAACAAACACGCGTTATGAAGGGCCATCTCCATTGTAACTCGAGAATATACCCCAGGTTCCCAATGCAACTCGAGAAAAACCATGAGACTTCCCCCTCGCCACGAGATGAGGACCGATTCCCATGCATTGCATGCAGAGCCATTCCGTGCTCCCCATCAAACTTGAAAGGAGCCTTGATTTCCTTGATGGAACTCCAGACAGTCCCCAAGAATACTGTCGATAGTCTAGAGGGACCCTGAGGTCACAGCAGCAACACGAAATAGCTCTGTGTACCCCAAATCAACTCGAGATGAGTCCCGAATCTCCTGCATTGACACCAGAGCCATCCCGCATTCCCCATCAAAAACGACAAGTGATTTGACTTCCTTTAGGCAACTCCAGAGATGCCATGACAACACCGTCCCCAGTCTAGAGGAACACCAAGTTCAGCACAGCAACTTGAGACAAGCTCCATGTACCCCAAATCACCTCGAGATGAGAGCAGATTTCCCTGGCGTCGATTCAAGAGGAATGCCAACTTTCCACATGCACCTCAAGAGGATGTTTCTCTCAGCTATAGGTATGTGAGAGGGACCCTGAGTTTGCTGCCTCAAGTGGAATGGACACCGAGACGATCTGACACGAAATAAGGCCAGATTTCCCTGCAGTGACTTATATGCAGACTTGTCTTTCATCTCACAAGATGAAGGTATGTCTGAATGCCCTGTGGAGACCCTCCAGAAAGCCCTAGTTCCCCTCCTCATCATTACAGGAAGCCTCACATCCCTTTGACAACTCGAGAGGAACGCAGAGTTCAATGCCTCAAAAGGAGATGATGCTTGTCTCGTCTTGAATATTGATAGGAATCCCCAAATCACTGTGGCAACTGGAAAGGGACCCTGGGTCTCTTGCCTCCCCTTGAGAGGCGTCCCTATTGCTCTGCCACGCCTCAAGGAGAATCCTGAGTTGTCTCTTGCTACTAGACAGGATTCTTGATGTCGCTGAACAAACACGAGTTTTGAAGGGCCATCCCCATCATAACTCATGAATATACCTCAGGTTTCCACTGAAAATTGAGAAAAAACATGAGACATCCCACTCGCCACTAGATGAGGCCAGATTCCCCTACACTGTGTGCAGAGCAATTCCGTGTTCCCCATCAAACACGAAAGGAGGGTTGACTTCCTTGATGGAACTCCATAGAGTCCCCAAGAACACTCTCACAAGTCTAGAGGGACCCTGAGGTCATCACAGCAACATGAAAAAGCTCCGTGTACCCCAAATCAACTTGAGATGAGAGCTGATTCCCTGGCTTCGACTCAAGAGGAATGCCAACTTTCCACAAGCACCTCAAGAGGAGGCTTCTCTCAGCTATAAGTATGTGAGAGGGACCCTGAGTTTGCTGCCTCAAGTGGAACGGACACCTAGATGCCCTGACTCGAAATAAGGCCAGATTTTCCTGCAGTGACTTGAATGCAGGCTCGTCTTTCATCTCACACGATGAAGGGATGTTTGAATCCCCTGTGGAGACCCTAAGGAGAGCCCTAGATCCTCGCATCACCTCGACAGGAGGCCTCACATCCCTTTGACAACTCGAGAGAAAGACGGAGTTCAATGCTTCTAAAGGAGATGATGCCTGTCTCATCTTGAAAATTAATATTAATCCCAATATCCCTGTGGCAACTGAAACGGGACACTCGGCCTCCAGCTTCACATCGAGAGGCGTCCCTTTTGCCCTGCCAAACCTCAAGGAAATCCCGAGGTGTCCCTCGCAACTAGACAGGAGTCTTGACATCGCTGAACAAACACAAGTTTTGAAGGGCTCTCCCCGTCGTAACTCGAGAATATACCATAGGTTCCCACCGCAACTTGAGAAAAACCATGAGACTTCCTCCTCGCTGTGGAATGAGACCCAATTCCCCTGCTTTGCCTGCAGAGCAATTCCGTGTTCCCCATCAAACAATAAAGGAGCCTTGACTTCCTTGATGGAACTCCAGAGAGTCCCCAAGAACACTGTCACAAGTCTAGAGGGACCCTGAGATCACCGCAGCAACACGAAAGAGCTGCGTGTACCCTAAATCAACTTGCGATTAGGCCCGATTCCCCTACATTGGCTCCAGAGCCATCTCGCATTCCACATCAAACACAAATGGCTTGACTTCCTTTAGGCAACTCCAAGGAATTCCCAAAAAGACCATCCGAAGTCCAGAGGAACAACAAGGACAGCACAGCAACATGAGAAAAGCTCCATATACCCCAAATCATCTCGAGATCAGAATGGATTCCCTGTCTTCGACTCAAGAGGAATGCCAACTTTCCACAAGCACCTCAAGAGGAGGCTTCACTCAGCTTTAGGTATGTGAGAGGGACCCTGAGTTTGCTGCCTCTAGTGGAATGGACACTGAGATGCCCTGACTCGAAATAAGGCCGGATTTCCCTGCAGTGACTTAAATGTAGGCTCCTCTTTCATCTCCCAAAATGAAGGAATGTCTGAAAACCCTGTGGAGACCATGGAGAAAGCTCTAGTTCCCCGCTTCATCATGGCAGGACGCCTCACATCCTTTTGAAACCTCGAGAGGCACGCGGAGTTCAATTCTTTAAAAGGAGATGATGCCTGACTCCTCTTGAAAATTGATATTAATCCCAGTATCCCTGTGGCACCAGGAAAGGGACCCTGGGTCTCCCGCCTCTCATTGAGAGGGGTCCCTATTGCCCTGCCACGCCTCGAAGAGAATCCCGAGGTGTCCCTCGCAACTAGACCGGAGTCCTGACGTCGCTGAAAAAACATGAGTTTTGAAGGGCCATCTCTGTCGTAACTCGAGAATATACCCTAGGTTCCCGCCGCAACTCTAGAAACACCATGAGACTTCCCCCTCTCCACCAGATAATGCCCGATTCCACTGCATTTTGTGCAGAGCAATTCCGGGTTCCACATAAAACATGAAAGGTGCCTTGACTTCCTTAATGGAACACCATAGAGTCCCCAAGAACACGGTCAAAAGTCTAGAGAGACCCTGAGGTCACCGCAGCAACACAAAAGAGCTCCGTGTACCCTAAATCAACTCAAGATGAGGCCCGATTCCACTGCATTGCATGCAGACCACATCCGTGTTCCCCATCAAACATGAAAGGAGCCTTGACTTCCTAGATGAAATTCCACATAGTCCTCAAGAGGACTGTCACAAGTCTAGAGATTCAACATGAGATGCAATACGAAAGCACTCCGTGTACTCCAAATCAACTCGAGATGAGGCCCGATTTCCCTGCAATGTCTCCAGAGCCATCCCGCATTACCCATAATACACGACAAGGGTCTTACTTTCTTTAGGCAACTCCAGAGTTTCCCTGAGAATACCGTCTCAAGTCTAAAGGAACACCAGGTTCAACATGCTGTGTTTTTTCATGGTAGATATTTTGCTTTTCTTGGCTAAGGTGTTGACAAGTGAAAGGCATTTTTATAGAAATAACAGCAAACCACAAAGAGAAAATCTTGAACATAGAAATGAAGACAGAAAGGAAACTTCTAGGAGAGAATAGACCAGGCAGTAGCTTCAATATCAGTTCTCTTCTCCCTGACAGCATTTTATCTCTTCTCTCTTAGGAAAAGGGCTGTATTCACCAGGGATTTGGTCACATTCTCCTTTCCACATGAGGAGTACAAAGGAGGTCTGGCACTCTCTTCTTATCATGACTCATTTTTTTTTGCAGGAAGACGATTCCTCACACCCAATGGAACCACCCTTCTGTCAGAGAGAGAAGGCTCTCTGCCTCCAGGGTTCTGCCAAACCATCCACAAGAGCAGTCAGTCAGTCATTTCCTCCCAAGCATGGCTTTCAATAAACTAACAAAACAAAACAAAAACAGAAAAACACAAAAAGCAACAAACTGATGCTGTTGTCTCCTAGATAATATCAGTATTACCATAGGAGTGCTGCAGGTATGGAAGTCAGAAACTGGAAGAAATTATTTGAGGAGCTTTAATATCTATGGTTTTTCCAGTGGTGATGTATGGATGTGAGAGTTGGACTGTGAAGAAAGCTGAGTGCCAAAAAATTGATGCTTTTGAACTGTGGTATTGGATAAGACTCTTGAGAGTCCCTTGGACTGCAAGGACATCCAACCAGTCCATCCTAAAGGAGATCAGGCCTGGGTGTTCATTGGAAGGACTGATGCTGAAGCTGAAACTCCAATACTTTGGCCACCTGATGTGAAGAGTTGAGTCATTGGAAAAGACCCTGATGCTGGGAGGGATTGGGGGCAGGAGGAGAAGGGGACAGCAGAGGATGAGATGGCTTGATGGCATCACCAACTCAATGGACATGAGTTTGAGTAAACTGCCGGAATTGGTGTTGGACAGGGAGGCCTGGCATGCTGTGATACATTGGGTTGCAAAGAGTTGGACACGACTGAGCGACTGAACTGAACTGAACTGAACATCTACGACACACTTGTTCTATGCTCTGGTCTCCACCCAGTGAACCTTGGATATTGGGGTTGGTTTATTGCAGTAATGTCTGAATTTCTTCCCACCACCTGTATCCAGGCCTTTCATAATGCCCCCCTGCACTGACTTTTGGCACAGTCACGTGTCTTGATTTGGCCAAGGGAGCATCCTGAAAAGTGCCTGTATATTGGAGCTGGTCCTCTTGCTGGTCTTGCAACCACTGCTGCTGCCACCAATTGATCAAGCACAAGCTTGCTTCCTGGAGGAGATACCACATGATCAGAGATAAGCCATCCCACTCGAGCCATCATAGACTAGCCAGTTGCCAGTCAACTCTACAGCTGATCACAGATGTATGAGTGCCCAGCTGATTAGCTGTGTTAGCAGAGTCTGGTCCCAAGCTGCAAGAACCACTCAGGCACAAGAGGCCTACACTGCAACTTCTCAAATTGTAAGCCAAAGTAATGTCTTTTTTTTTCTTTTTTCTTTTTGTTGTTGTTGTAGGCCACCTGGTTTTGAACTGTTTTGTTATGTAGCAAAAGTTAACTGACACAGATATTTCCCTAAGTGTTCTCCTAGAGCCCAGTGCCACTGGTGGGATCACATGGCTGGGATTTTAGGGACATTTTCTACTGCGCCTAGTGTAATGTGGGTGAACTGAGCTAGCAGGTGGGCTGTTACCAGTCATGCTCTGTGCTGTTCAGGAGCACAGGCTTTGGAGTCAAATTGGCATTGATTCGAATCATGGCATTATATCAGTGTAGAAGTAACAGTTATAAAATCTCAGTGGTATAAAAACATCAAAATCTCAGTGGCTTCATACAAGAAAGGTGTATTTCTCTCCTATGTCACTGCTTTTATATATATATGTATATATTTGGTGCCGTATACAGATGCGATCGTATTTCCCTGGTGGCTCAGATGGCAAAGAATCTGCCTGCAACACAGGAGATCAGGTTTGATCCCTGGGTCAGGAAGATCCCCTGGAGAAGGAAGTGGCAACCCACTCCAGTATTCATGCCTAGAGAACTCCATGGACAGAGGAGCCTGGTGAGCTACAGTCCATGAGATTGCAAAGAGTTGGACATGGTTGAACAACTAACACTCTTCACTCACATCTGTGATGATCTGCAGAGCTGGCTGGCTGCCAGGTCTAAGAGGGCTCAGTTGGGATGGTATCTTGTCCTCCAGCTGGCTAACTTGTGCATGATCACACTCATGTATATTCATGTAGAGATTCAGGGACCAAGGCTCCTTCCACCTAGTGTGTTCTCTGGGTCCTCCACTGGATCTTCTGCAACCAGCCAGGAGACAAGAAAAGAAAAAGAACATGGAGAATCTGGTGGGTTTAAAGGCCAGGGCTGTAAATGTCAGAAGTTAACTCATTCCATTGCTAGAACTAGTCACATGGTTCTACCTAGATGTAAAGGGACTGGGAACATGATCCAGTAGAGCACCAAGGAAAGAGAGAAGGTACATATTGGTGAGATACAGAAATCTGTCTCATTTAGCAATTCATTAACTAGGTCATTAGGCAAGTTACTTGATTTCTTTGATAGTTAAATAGTCCTGTGTGGATTGTACAATCATGTAGAAGTGACCTCATGCCAATCTGTCTTTTCATTCTGGTCTGTGTCCATTCATACTAGGAATTGAGGCTGTTTAATGCCATATTGTTATGCTGTTTTTGAGAATCAGGCCCTATCTGGCATACCAAGGAAGAAGGATATGAATGGTTTTCCCTGGGTGCAGGAAATGAGTGGGTACATTTTTTGCAAGGAAATTTTTTAAATTATAAAACCATCTGTGAGTTGGCCTTTTTTTTTTATTATTGTCATATGCCAGTAAATAATAATAAAATATTCTTTCCTAAAAGAAAAACTGTTATCTAACTGTGGAAAATTCTGAAAGAGTTGGGAATACCAGACCACCTGAACTGTCTCTTGAGAAATCTGTATGTAGGTAAGGAAGCAACAGTTAGAACTGGACATGGAACAACAGACTGGTTCCAAATAGGAAAAGGAGTACATCAAGGCTGTATATTGTCACCCTGCTTATTTAACTTATATACAGAGTACATCATGAGAAACACTGGGCTGGAGGAAGCACAAGCTGGAATCAAGATTGCCGGGAGAAATATCAATAACCTCAGATATGCAGATGACACCACCCTTATGGCAGAAAGTGAAGAAGAACTAAAGAACCTCTTGATGAAAGTAAAAGAGGAGAGTGAAAAAGTTGGCTTAAAGCTCAACCTTCAGAAAGCTAAGATCATGGCATCTGGTCCCATTGCTTCATGGCAAATAGATGGGGAAATAGTGGAAACAGTGGCAGACTTAATTTTTTTGGGTTCCAAAATCACTGCAGATGGTTACTGTAGCCATGAAATTAAAAGACTCTTACTCCTTGGGAGGAAAGTTATGACCAACCTAGACAGCATATTAAAAAATAGAGACGACCAACAAAGGTCCGTCTAGTCAAAGCTATGATTTTCCCAGTAGTCATGAATGGATGTGAGAGTTGGACTATAAAGAAAGCTGAGCATGGAAGAATTGATTCTTTTGAACTGTGGTGTTGGAGAAGACTCTTGAGAGTCCCTTGGACTGCAAGGAGATCCAACCAGTGCATCCTAAAGGAGATCAGTCCTGAATATTCATTGGAAGGACTGATGCTGAAGCTGAAACTCCAATACTTTGGCCACCTAATGTGAAGAACTGATTCATTTGAAAAGACCTTGATGCTGGGAAAGATTGAAGGCAGGAGGAGAGGGGGATGACAGAGGATAAACAGGTTGGATGGCATCACCAACTCAATGGAGATGAGTTTGAGGAAACTCTGGGAGTTGGTGATGGACAGCCTGGTGTGCTGCAGTCCATGGGGTCACAAAGAGTTGGACACAACTGAGCGACTGAACTGAACTGAAGA
Source organism: Muntiacus reevesi (assembly GCF_963930625.1). Taxonomy (NCBI): domain Eukaryota; kingdom Metazoa; phylum Chordata; class Mammalia; order Artiodactyla; family Cervidae; genus Muntiacus; species Muntiacus reevesi. Next base: position 2,424,744 of record NC_089256.1, on the reverse strand, counting down.
CCTAAACAGTTACTGCAATACTATTGAGATTTAATTGTATTATGTAGCTAGAATGGACCCTTAACACACAAGGGCCCAACTGCACACTTGAGGAGTACATTACAGAGGTATTTGGATTTCAGTTTCATTTGAGCATGTTTTCAAATAATCACCCTGGTCACTCTGTTTCAGTGTTTTATTTATTTATTTATTTAAATTGAGTAACTCACTTTAATTGGGGAATAACTACAATATTGTGATGGTTTTTGCCATGCATCAACATGAATCAGCCACAGGTATTCATGTTTCCCCCTCCCCCATCCTGAATGCCCTTCCCACCTTCCTCCCCACCCTCTCTCTCTGGTTGTCCCAGAGCAGGCTTTGGATTCCCTGCTTCATGCACTGAATTTGCGCTGGTCATCTATTTTACATATGGTAATGTACATGTTTCACTGCTATTCTTTCAAATCATCAGTGGGAGAAGGCAGGGTGGGATGTTTCATGTTCTAAACTTTTGAACACAAATAGAAAGCATGTGGTCACATAGAATGTTAGAACTAAAGGAACTCAGCTTCTGTTCCATCATCTTCACAAGCATTGTTTATGTTTGCTTTACAGCTTAAATGCAAGAATATCTAGTACCACAGGTGTTGGAGACACAAAGTGATCCCAAAGGGAGCTTTTGTTGTTTTTCAGTTTCTAAGTCATGTCCAACTCTTTGTGGCCCCATGGACAGCAGCATGTCAGGCTTCCTGTCTTTCACTATCTTCAGGAGTTTGCTCAAACTCATACCCATTGAGTCGATGATGCCATCCAACCATCTCATCCTCTGTCACCCTCTTCTCCTCCTGCCCTCAGTCTTTCCCAGCATCAGGGTCTTTTCCAGTGAGTTGGCTCTGCACATCAGGTGCCTGAAGTTTTGGAGCTTCAGCTTCAACATCAGTCCTTCCAATGAGCATTCAGGGTTGATTTCAGATTGACTGGGTTGGTCTCCTTGCAGTTCAAGGGACTGTCAATTCTTTTCCATTTATGCTAAACCATTATGAACTTATTTGGAAGCTCACCAAATTCACTTCCATATGGAATATAGTATCTACTTAAAGGATAAAGTGTTTTAGTCAGCATGGGCTGCTATAAAACAGACCACATGCTGGCTGGCTTAAACAACAGACATTTGTTTCTCACAGTTCTGGAGGCTGGTAAGTCCAGGGTGAAGATGCTGGCCAGTTTGGTTCTTGGTAAGGGCTCTCTTCTTGGATTGCAAATGGCTGTCTTGTTGCTGTATCCTCACAAGGTAGAGAAAGGAAACTCTGATGTCTATTCCTCTTCTTATAAGGGCACTAGTCCAACCATGGGGGCTCCACCTTTATGAAATCATCTAAATTTAATCACATCCCCAAAGCCCTACCTCCTGATGCTATACCTTAGGGGTAGGGCTTCAAGAAATAAATTTGAGGTGGGGCACAAGCATTCAGTCCAAGACAATTGGTAATGAAATTGTACCACTTTGAAGGTAATTTGAGGGAGAAGTCAGAAAATGATATGATCTGTGTTCAAATTTTCCTAGCTTAGCCACTGGCTACTCCACAGAGATTTGGTCTTTGATATCTGCTCCTTGCTAGCACTCAGCCCTCCACTGTTTCCTGGTTCTTCCCACATGCATTAGGATCTTCATTAGAAGCAGGATGACTGGATAGGTCTGCAGAATTCCAGGTCTCAGATCTAGACATTGTGGCCTAGACCACACAGTTCACTGGCTGGTGTGGCAAAGCCATGTTGAATCCAAGGGTGTAAGCATAGAAGCAGATCATCATCTCCTGAATCCTTATCCTTTCTCTCACCTGTAGTTTGCTGCCCTAGTCTTTTTGCTTGTTTGTTTTGTTTTTAAGTTAATGAAATACCAGCTGCCTATCAGATAGCTCTGTTCAATTTTCCTCTTATCCAAATGATTAAATCCAAATCTGCATGGATCTGTTCTTCCCATTCATGACTCTTTTTCCAAGTGTCCCACATTCTTCCTTTAGTTGTTGTTGTCACCATTATTCTCCTAGCTTCTGTAATCCTGGACATGTTCTCTTTTACTCTTTCAACAAAATTTCAAGATCTGTAATCAAGTTCTTTCCTCTTCCATTTAACCTGGTTTCAATCCAGATCAACTTGTATCTAAGATTGTGCCTCACTAACCCTGCCACTAACCTTGTTTTCTACTGCCAAATGAACCTTTCCAAATACCATTTCCATCATGTCACTGTTCCCCCAAGAGTTTGCAATAGTTTCCTGTTGCTAATGTATCGAAATTATCTCCCCTGAGGCCTGAGGATGCTGGAGCAAATGATAGATGAAAGTTTTTTTCAACTAAACATTCCAGTTTTCAATTAAAGATGTTTTTCCATAAGCCTAAATCTTTCTTTTATACATAAGAAGGATGTGTTAACTGATGTAGGGGCTTAATAAATATTTCTTGAATAGAGAAAAGAACTTTATGTGAAAGTGTAACTCCCCTAAATAGGGTACTTTATCCATATTCATTTATGGATACTGTTTTATTTATCTATAGTTGCATTAATAAGCTATTGAAAACCTTGGTGACTTAAAACAATGATTTTATTACCTTTCATATTTCTGTGGGATGCCTGGGGTCATCGAGGCAGTTCTTCTGCTGATCACTCTTGAGTTCTGTCACACAGTTGTAGTTAGATGGAGGCTTGGCTGAGATGCCAGGATAGCTGCTCCTCTTTCCCACTTTAAGTGGCCTCCTCTGTCTCTCCGTGTGGCCTCTCTACGTTTTCTGTCAATGTGATCTTTCCAGAAGGAAAGCCAAACTTCTTATGTGAAGACTCAAGGTTTTCAAAACTAAAAAGTGGAAGCTGCCAGGTCTATGAAGCTTAGGCTCTAGCTGGTATAGTGTCAGTTCTGCCATATTCTGTTATTTAAATCAAGTCCCAGGAAAGGCCAGCTTCAATGACGGAGGGGTCTACACATGGAGTAAATTCAAAGAGATGTGGTTCATTGGGAGCCATCTTTGGAGACCGGGGTACCATCCTCTGGCTCTTACTGATTCATAGCCTTTCTACATGAAAAATGTGCTTACCTCGGCAAATCTCATCCTAAATATGGTATCAGTTTAAATTCCAGGATATTGTCAACAAAATCAAGTGCTGGTATGGATGTGACTGCTCGAAGGCATCTTCTCATATGCACTTTCTCAGGTGCAGAGACCAGTGAAGAAGAGTAGATTATCACCCACCCCCAACCCATCACTTTGATGTAATGGTGAAAGAGACAGAAAAACTTCAGCAGACTCCCATGTTCAAAAAGAGGAGAAAAGGGAGACATGAGCATTTCCTGATTTATAGCAATTCTAAAATCCAACCCAGTGCATATCCCAATTTCTCTAACTCAAGGCAGAGGATAGTCCTTGATTAAGGTACAATTTTGCTTTTTAGGAATGGTTTCCCTCTGCTCTTGGTTTTATCCTCTCGGTTCTGGCTTTGAGTCATTCTTCCATTTTCATTAAAATGGCCTATGTTTGTAGCTGTATAACTCTCAACCTGTTTCCTATCTCTTTGGAAGTTAAGGGCCCAAAGTGAAGGCAAACTGGGGTGGCTAGTCTATGAACATACCCCAATGAATCACACCTCCTGTTCATATTCTTCTGTGGTTCCCCTACTCGTTGAATCTGGGCTGGCCCACTGATCTGTTTTAACCAATGGACAATGGCAGTCTTCTGATTTTGTACTTTGGGGATGCCTGAGCCACCACCATGTAAGAGGTCTTGTTTCCCTGCTGCAAAGACCACATGTAGAGTCTACATAGAGAGGAAGAAACTTGAGACTATGGAGAGGGAGAGAGACCATGTCAACCTAGTATCCTGGTTGAGCCTCCAGATGAACCCATGCTAAGCTGTTACCTTACTGCAAGCACATGAGAGAATTCAAGTGAAACCACCAGAAGAACTTCCAATTGAGCCTAGTCAACCTTTGGAACTGTGAAAGGTAAAGTCATTTTAAGCCATTAAATCGGGGTGGTTTGTTATGCAGCAGTAGAAAACCACACATAATCCATTCACTGAAAGTTACTGAACTGTCCATCTGTGCCTGACGCTGCATTAGGTGACGTGAATGTAAGACTAAATAAAGCATTGATTCTGAGCTCTACCTCATTTTTAGTAATGAAAGATTTTTGTAAAAGGAAATGTTTCAATTTTTTTTTTAAATTTTAAGAGTGAAAGATTTCTGTTTAAAATATACTAACAGTGAATTCTTTTATAAAAAGAAATAATCACTCTGAGATTTTTCAAATTTTTAATTTTTCACATTAAAGTTTTTAAATAGTGAAGCATACCAGAGTTTTTAATAACAGAATTTGATTCAGCAAATATTATCTGATCCTTTGCTACATGTTTCCTCAGTATATTTAAAAAATCTGTGTGAAATTCAAGTGCTGTTTTTCCACCTGATAACTACTAGCTTGCATGGGACTTGTTAAGTTACTTGGGGGATCCTAGTTTTGTCTATTAGCATGTATTCTTGTTATTATCGTGCATCCCATGGTTGTTTCCTTATTGCTTCAGCAAGAATTACATTCGGTTGTTCAGTTTCTAAATGACCTAATTAGCAGCAGTTTTTCCATTTTTTTTTCTTTAGAATTCTCTTAGTCTACAGTTGGGTTCCCTCTCTATTACTCTCTTTTCCTCCCTGAGTTTTACTCAACATTCTGCTAATGAGTTCATATTCCACTCTTGTCCCTCCATGGATTGTTGCCCATGCGTTTGGAGACTTCCTTGCCTTAATTACTGGGGGGGAAAATCTCTTCTTGGTCTTTCCTTGCTAGACATTGCTGGCTCTGAGTTTCTAGCTCTTACCTCTGATGTGTCTTTGTTTTTCACATAAAGAGAGATCATAAAGCAGAGAGAAGCCCTGAAGACCATATAATTTTATAGATGATCAAACTTTGGCCAGAGAGCCTAGTGACTTATTCAAAGAACTACAGTTAGTGGCAGAATCAGGGCCAGAATCCATATCTCCAAACTAAGAAGTTCTGGTTTCACTATAGTAATGAATTCATTCTCAGACCACATCAAACTAATGCAGGTAGGCTAACTGATGCTTGATCAACCCGTTCTATTTACAATTAATTAATAAATTTTCATTATATCTCAATTAGATTCTCCGTCTTGGACTACAACTGGGGGAAAATAAGAGAAAAAAGAGAAGTAGAGTGAGTTCATAAGCTGTGAGGTGTACAGCAGCAGTTCATAATATTTATCTTTGCTTAGGGTTTTGATGAATGCTCTTGAGCCTCTCATTACTTTATTCTAGAAATATTTACTGAGTATCTACTCTGTGTATATCTGTGTGTATACACACATAAACACAATTTGCTTAGATCTTCTTTTAGGGAGCCACTGTGTGAATGGTGTCAATATCATCATAAATATCTTATAATACATACAAGTTTCATACCCATAGCAATATACCAAAAATTAGTTGCTTTTTTGGGGAAATGCACACTGTGATTCCTTATAGACAGTTTACCTTCATAATTATTCCCATGTCTCCAATTCTTAGAATCATCTAATTCTTGTATTTCATAGTGGAGGACCTCAGACTCAAACATCTTCAAAGGCCATGTAGTTATGGTAAATGAGTGAAGTAGGTGGAGACCTGGAGACAGGCGGTGTTGAGACTACAAGTCCTGTTTGAAGGGGCAGCTGCCACTCCATGTCAGGTGATTTTTGTCATGTGGGAAATCAAGGGCTAGTACTTCTAGAACTTCTGTATTTCTAAGAAAGGCTGGAAATCTTTCTTTATATGAAATCTCCTGATTTTTATAATGTTGATGACTAATCAAAAACATTTAAAACCTCTGCACTGGCCAACTGAAACATGTGTACCTAATTAATATCCTGGACATATAGTTTGCCCTAGTACCCTTTGTGTGCCTTCTCCATTTGAAGAGACAAATTGCAAGATCCAAGCTTCCAAGCCACAGGGCTCTCTTGTTTCTAAGAATTCTGGAAGTGAGGGCTCAAGGGAAATAGTCCTAACTCACTGACCTCTGGAGTGGTCAAACAACCCACCCACTGATTTGCTTGGTCAGTTCCCACTTAATGCCTCTGAGAGAATAAAAATCTCTTTCTAGAGAAAATGCAGGGAAAAGTGTTGTTCCTTTTGCAGAGATCAAAATAAGGGCTATCTTGCTTTTATTCAAACTATAGTAATTATTCTAGAAATTAAAATGTAGTATTGGTATGTATGCTACCCAATGGGTGTGTTTGATGTTTGGCCCTACATGGGTCATGCGAACACAAATCTATACATGGCACCTTGAATCCTATTTCTCCAGACTCAATAATTAGTGTCTGATATTAGCTCCAACTTCTCAGTTCAAGGTCCTCACTAGTCTCCTAAACTTCAAATCTAATTGCCTGTCTTATTTCATTTTCTCATTTGTCAAATATTTATAGACTGCCTCCTAGGTGCCAGATATGTTTTAAACACTAAAGATATATGACAGTTAATCACATAGACATGGTCTATTCACCCACAAAGCTTATTCTCTGTGAAGCCTAGGGAGACAATAGTCATGTAAACAAATGAATAAATAACACAGTTTCAAGCAGTGATAATTGTTATGAAGAAAGTAAAATGGAGAAATGGGATAGGAGTGATTGAGGAAAAGCTGTACTGCACAGTCATTTGGATTGAGACCTGAATGGTGAGAAGGTGACAGCAATGCAAAGATATGGGGGAAGAGGGTTGCAATCAAGGGAAACATCTGGTGCAAAAGCCTGTCACAGGACTGGACTTGAAGCATTTAAGGATCAGAAAGTCAACCTGTGGCTGGAAAGTCTAAGCTGACTTCTTTCCAGTATTTGCCCGTTTATAATCCTGGTTTTGACAGAACTTGCCTAGTTCTATTTATCAGCTACCTTTGCTGGTTCTCTCCAAGGTCCTGATGAAAGCTTGTGTCCTTCTTTGGAGAATTTATCCACTACTAAAACCTTATTTATTACCTCAGTGTTGTCTTCACCTAAGTATATGTACTAACTTATGAATTCAGGTAAATTTTCTATGCATGGAAATGGCAAGAAGACTTGCCATATTTACAGATTTCTTCTCTCTGGAACCCAGGAACCATATGAAGTAGTCGAGAAAGATAATGTCCTGAACTAAAGCAGTGGCTGGGATAGAATCATCAGTACCTGATAGCCCACTAGACATGTCTGTGTGGATGTGGATCTATGTAATGCGAGTGAGGGGACACACTAAGGGAGAATGACTCCAAAGTGTCAGAGTTTATTCAATGGTAGATGACAAGTGCTACTCACTGAGATTCCAAAAACAGGAGGAGAAGTAGGCTTTATTTGGATGAAGGTGGGTAGGTGAATACAGGTAATGGAAGGAAAGAAAGAGTGGAGAGTTAAGAAGGAATTCCCGAATCCGAATAGCAGGTAGTCTCTTTCTGCCATCTTAGACTGGAACTTCAAATAGATATTGCAAAGTAAGAAAGATTACAATGGGAAAACAGGTCTATAATATAATTGAATGCCATTACTTTTCTATATTCTGATAAAATAATTTTACAAGGAGTACATCAAAGCTGTATATTGTCACCTGCTTATTTAGCTTATATGCAGAGTACATCATGTGAAATGCTGGGCTGGATGAAGCACAAGCTGGAATCAGGATTGCCAGAAGAAATATCAATAACCTAAAATATGGAGATGACACCACCCTTATGGCAGAAAGTGAAGAGAAACTAAAGAGCCTCCTGATGAAAGTGAAAGAGAAGAGTAAAAAAGCAGGCTTAAAACTCAACATTAAAAAAACTAAGATTGTGGCATCCAGTCCCATTACTTCATAGTAAGTAGATGGGGAAACAATGGAAACAGTGAGAGACTTTATTTTTCGGGGCTCCAAAATCACTGCAGATGGTGACTGCAGCCATGAAATTAAAAGACCCTTACTCCATGGGAGGGAAGTTATGACCAACCTAGGCAGTATATTAAAAAGCAGAGACTTACTTTGCCAACAAAGGTCCATTTAGTCAAAGCTATGGTTTTTCCAGTAGTCATGTATGGATGTGAGAGTTGGATCCTAATGAAAGCTGAGTGCCAAAGAATTGATGCTTTTGAACTGTGGTGTTGGAGAAGACCCTTGAGAGTCCCTTGGACTGTAAGGAGATCCAACCAGTCCATCCTGAAGGAAATCAGTCCTGAATATTCATTGGAAGGAGCGATGTTGAAGCTGAAACTCCAATTCTTTGGTCACCTGATGCAAAGAACTGACTTATTTGAAAAGACCCTGCTGCTGGGAAAAATTGAAGGCAAGAGGAGAAGGGGATGACAGAGAATGAGATGGTTGGATGGCATCACCGACTCTATAGGCATGAGTTTGAGCAAGCTCTGGGAGTTTGTGATGGACTGGGAGGCCTGGCGTGTTGCAGTTCATGGTGCTGCAAAGAGCTGGACATGACTGATTGACTGAACTAACTGACTGAATTTTACAAGCTGATCTAGAAACTCACCCATTAATAATGGAATTGCTTCCATTAAATCAGAATGCTACAAACCATGTAAGTTAAAAGTTTAGGCGATTCCCTAGGAAATTCAGGCTAGAGCTCTTTGATGTCAATCCAGTGTTACCTTCATCCAACTAAGTATATTTGATTAACATAATCCTAAATATATTCCTTGGTTTTAGAGAACTGGAGCAAAGTGGCAGACATGGCATCATTATATCGTGGCTAATATTCACTAATCACTAAACAAAACTTATTGGGTAATAACTATGTGCCAGACATTATGCTGGGTGCTGGGGATGCAACGATGAGTAAGACATAGCTCTTGCACAAAAATTACAAATAAACCATACCTAGGCTGACCTTTGCACAGAGACTCTTTTTTGTGACTGATGGATACTGTCTTTTAAGTGGTATGTTATGAATCAAGGCTATATGGGGCCAATTTGTACTTACTCTTTTATTCTTAAAGCTAATTGCAAATTCTCATCTCAGCACAGAGCCCTGTGATGCCAAGAGACTCATTGTAGTTCACTGGGGAGATGAAAGAATTCTAGTAGTGGTCAAGATCTTCTGTGTTTATTATTTTAAGAGTTTGTTCCACTTGGAAATAGCTTTCCTAGTTATTATTTATGCGTCCTCTCACCTGGTCTTCCGATAAAGCTGCTTGCGGGCATACATTCTGGCATTTTGATGGAATGGGTTTATTTCTTTTACCCTGGACACCAGGTGCTGCTGGCTAAAAACAGCAGAGGACTGAATCTCTTCTCTTAAGGGTCCTGGTAGCTCTGTGGCAAATTCGGCCACCGAGCTATCTAGGCTCTATTATTTCCATCCTAATGGGCTTTCCTCCCTAATGGTGTGTGTATGTGTGTGTATGAGAGAGAAGTGGGAGCAGGGGAGAGAGAGAGAATATGTTTCATTGTCCCTATTCTCAAATGAAGTTGACGTTCTCAGTTGTCTCACAGCATTTTCTGGAAATAAAACAGGACAAAAATGTGGCTATACCTAGAAAAAATGAATTGTGATATTTAAAAATATCACTAATTGTGCAGTAGTTTGAGCACTCTTTGGCATTGCCTTTCTTTGGGATTGGAATGAAAATTGACCTTTTCCTGTCCTGTGGCCACTGTTGAATTTTCCAAATTTGCTGGCATATTGAGTGCAGCACTTTCACAGCATCATCTTTCAGGATTTGAAATAGCATATGAGAGATGGGATAATCTACTGGTTAAAACCCCCACTTTTTTTATTTGGCTTTTGCTGGTGTGATTTCAGGTGAATTACTAAATCTCTTCGAGCCACAATTTCTTTTTCTTTGAAAAGATAATAACTTAATCTGCTTCATATGTTGCTGTGAGGGTTGAATAACTTATTTAGGTAAAGCACTTAGCCTGGTGTCTGGCAAATGGAAAATGTTAACTTAATCAAGTATTTATTCTCCTTATCCCTTCCCTGCCCAAGAGGACCTTATAGCTCTTTACAAATGCAGTTATACAGAAATGACAACCTTCATCCTCCCATGACCCACTGAAATAAAAAACAGTTGCAAAATGGAGAGACCTCATGTGCCCAAGAAAACAAGCTGTTGAAGGACCAGGATTTTAATTCTGATGCTTTGGTCAGTTGGCTGGATGACCTTGGACAGACTCTTTGTTTACAGTTATATTAACATTTCTGCAATATTTGGATGGAGAAGCTAAGGGCCTGACTCCCCCCTTCCCCCGCCCCAGGTAATAGAAATGCTCATGTCTCCCCTATGCCCTTTAAAATCAACCAATCAATCAATATCCATCCAAACATTTCAATAAAAGACTTTCTCTTTTTGGTCCCAGTCAACCTTCTTAAAAGGTTATCTGCATTAATTTTTCTCCACCTTTCCACCTGCATTTGTTCCTTAGCAAGGCATGGCAATCTGCCCTTGGCCTCCTAACCATCATTACACCAGCTCTGGTTAAAACTACCTCTTCATTAACAACAGCAAGTGGTTATCTTTCGATCTTCATCTTGCTTAACTTTTGACCACAAAAAGAAGAAGGCAAATGACCTTAAGGTGTGGGAAATACATTTTGAAGTTTGAGTCCAGACAAACTGAGTCTCAATGCTGAAATCGCAATTGCCATTTAAAGGGCCTTTGTTCTGCTGAAAACATCCCATATTCAGAATCAAAATGTGAATTATTCAAGTAATCAAGGAAACTAGGTCTACTAAAGTACCTTACCGTGACATCAGACACCAAAAGTGAAATCTGATGACAGGGAAATGATTAGAGCACAAAGCAATCTGTTGCTTTGTTCTGATGTGAAATGATGATGGTAAAGTAGGCACCTGCTGCTATTTGTACCTGATGGGTCCTAATACATTTCAGACCACTATCTAGTCATTCTGCCATGTTCAATCACAATGTATTTGTCTGGTGTCATATACCATTAAGACCTTCTTCTTTGTTAAGGAGCCTCTCCAAAGATCCAAGCAAAATATTAAAGATGATAATTTGCCTTACAGCAGACATTTTCAGTGGTTAATTTCACACAGGTATGTAGGTGCGGGCAATATTTTTGGTTAGGAAAAACTTTTCCAAGCCCTCTGGACCACCACTCCCTTCCTTTTTTTTCACCTCCCCTTGGAGTTGACTGCATTTTAATGGGGCGTTTGGTGAAGCTGCTACCCTGAGCTGAGTCAGATTGTTGCAGAGAAAGTTTATCATTCTCAGGATTTTTTTTTGCTGTCAGGATGATTAAATAGGGCTGTTGTGCAATAGGTCCTAACCCACAGCAGCAATGAAGGGGAGTAAACACTGGACTGGGAATCGGGAACTGGTCTAGTCTGGTCGGTGACTCTGGGCAAGTTTCTTCCACTCTGTTAGCCTGTGTAGTGTCACCTATAAAAAGTGGAGTGACCTAGATAACTGATTCTAAAGTCAGTTTTAAAAATTTCTCTCTCAACTCTATAGTTCTCCGAATTTCTTTAAACCAGTTTTACCTTGGTTGATTTTACCACTACTTTGCAAAGTGGTTACTTCTTGTCTCTCACTTCTTCACTTACTTTTTGGCTAGTTCACTCAGAGATAACCACAGGAAATATGCATCTCACAAGCAAATAATTTTCTCTTTTGGAGACATCTATGCTGTGTTCACTGTGGAGCAATTACATGGTAAATCTGGGATGTGTCCAGAACATTCACTCTTATAAAATGAGGCTCTTCAACCTGAATGTTGGTTGCTCACTGATACTTGTATGAAATGCCAGTTGGGTGGCAAGGTTTGAAACCAGACAACTTTACTAGATAACCAGGCTCTGTATGAAATAGGTTATAGTCATCTCATGCTTCCACTCTGATAATTACTCTAAAGATTTTCAAATCCTAAGACTGATGAAACTTTTTACATTTTTTTTTCTTGTTCCTGTTCCCCAGACTCAAGCTGATAGACAGCCAGAGCCTGGAAGCAATAATGACTCATTATTTAAACATTATTATGTCAATAATAATCATACCCTCTTTCTTGGGACTCAAGCACTAATATAAAGACTTTTTTAAAGACTCACAACCAGAAATACTGGGAAATTTCAGAATGTTAAGGATAAAAAGAATATCCTAAAAATGTCCCAATAGTGTTAACATAAAATATAGGACAGCTAGTTAACATTGAAGTTCAAATAGACAATAAGTAATTTTTTAGAGTAAGTATGTTTCTAGAATTTCCTTGTTTATCTGAAATGCAAACTTAGTTGTATATCCTATATTTTTACTTGCTAGATGTGGCAATGCTGTCTTTCAGAGTAAAACCAGATCACCCAAACATCCCATCAATTAGCAGTGGATGGTAAAAGGCAATTTGACTGATGTTTTCAAAATTCGGAGCCATTAAAAATTTCAACCTATAGTCCCAACCTACCCAAGATATCAATGAAGGAATAAATGAAAACTTTTTAAGACATTCAAGGGCCTAGAAAAAATGACCTCTCAGAAAGTTATCCAGTATGCATCCCAATAAAGCTGGCAAGTAAACCGAAGAAGACAGAGTACATAAAATATGCAAATATATGAAATATATGAAAATATATGAAATATAACAAAATATATGAAAAATATGAAAATATATGAAAAATATGAAGAATATGAAAATATATGAAAAATATGAAAATATATGAAAATATATGAAAAATATGAAAAATATGAAGAATATGAAAATATATGAAAAATATGAAAAATATGAAAATATATGAATTATATGAAAAATATGAAAATATATGAAAAATATGAAAATATATGAAAAATATGAAGATTATGAAGAATATGAAAATATATGAAAAATATGAAAAATATGAAAATATATGAATTATATGAAAAATATGAAAAATATGAAAATATATGAATTATATGAAAAATATGAAAAATATGAAACATATGAAAATATATGAAAAATATGAAGACTATGAAAATATATGAACAATGTGATGAATATGAAGAATATGAAATATATGAAAAATATGAAGAATATGAAAATATATGAAATATATGAAAATATATGAAATATATGAAAATATATGAATTATGTGAAATATATGAAAATATGAAAAATATGTGAAATATATGAGAATATATGAAATATATGAAGATTCTGAAAATATATGCAAAATATGCAATATATGAAATATATGAACTGTATGAAGAATATGATAATATATGAAAATATTAAAATATATGAAAATATATGAAAATTATGAAGTATATGAAAGTATATGAAAATATATGAAAGTGTATGAAATATGTAAAATATCCAAAATATATGAAATATATGGGAAAAAAACAGAAAATAAAGACAAACTATCCTGCCTTCATGGAGTTTACATTCAGGTGAAGAGATGAAAAGCATCTATGCTATAAAGTGATATGTTTTGTTGTAATAAATAAAGTAGAGGAGGAAATAGGAAGTGTTGTAGACTGCTGGAACTTTAGGAATGGTGTTTGGAACATCCTCACTGAGGATGTCTCCTCAGTCTAATGAGGGGACATGACTGTCTCCTCAGTCATTGTCTGCGATGGAATGGATTTAGGGAATCAGTCAAACTGTCCACTGTACCTGCAGAACGTACAGTCCAGGTAAAACAGGACAGGTGGCTCTGGGGGAGATGTCTCCTGGGACAAAAGGAGACGTTGTAGAATATCTGTTGTCATGGAAAATTTAAAAATACTGTGAGAATTAGAAGAAACAAAAACAAGTATAAGGAGAAAGTTAACTTCACAGAATACCACTTGACTCCTCCGTGAATAATGCTTACAAAACCAAGTCGCAATGATGTAAAACGTTGTTATTAGTTTACAAATTTTAAAATATACTGATAGAGAAAGCATGGAAGATGTAATTTTAATTATAGAACCAAATGTAAATGTTATCACCTGGAATGCTCTACGATTGGAATGCCAGAAAAGGAAGACAGCAGAGCTAAAGATAAGTCTAAGAGCACCAGTGTTCTCTTTAAACCCAAGGGGATGTTAAGTGAACGACTATATTTGGTGTATGTTTACTGCCTAAAATTTCAAAGATAGCCAAGCAATAGAGAAGCAAATGTGTTATAATTACACAGGGAAATTGGGGAAGATAGATGTGAGGTGATATGTGAGCTGAATCTTATAGCAGCAACTTGAATATCTAAAATGGACAAATTCAGACATTGTATATAAACTCACATTTACTGTAGAATCATAGAAGAAATACAGAATTTTGATGTAGCTACATAATAAACAAGTTATAGACTTAGTGGGCTGATTTTGGAGAGTTAAGACAGGGTGAGAGTGAAGAACATAGTATTATTTTCATTATTAGTCCTTTCAGACAAATTTGACTTTTGAACTATGTGTGTGCATTACACTGAATTTTAAAATATCTGGTTTCCACTCTACAAAAATTTCTTTCTGTACTCCTGAAAGTGATATGCTTTCACTATGGAAAATTTAGAAACTATATAAAACTTCTCCAGGATTTATAGGTAACTATTAAAATATTGGCCCATTTTCTTCTAGTCTTTTGAGATCAATTACATTTACACACATTTGTGATTATGTGGAGTAAGGATACAACTTGATGTATTCAAATTTGTGAATCTGAACTGATTAACTTAGATTCCATAGATAATTTATAACATTTAAAATCTCCTTTATGATTTTAAATGAAACCAAAATAAACATGATATTAAAATCTTTCTGCAAAGAGACCTTTGGCATTAAACAATAGCAGTAAAATTTGCCTATTTACCAATGTGACTAGACCCCAACAAACTAAGAGTAAGTTCATTCTGATGTTAATCAGGCAGTGAGAGCTATGACTTGCCAGACAAAGTTAAATGACAGATTTGTTTCATAACTGGACAGTTACATCAGTTCAGTTCAGTTCACTCAGTTGTGTCCGACTCTTTGCGACCCCATGGACCACAGCATGCCAGGCCTCACTGTCCATCACCAACTCTTGGAGTCTACCCAAACCCATGTCCATTGAGTCGGTGATGCCATCCAACCATCTCATCCTCTGTCATCCCCCTCACCTCATGCCCTCAATCTTTCCCAGCATCAGGGTCTTTTCAAATGAGTCAGCTCTTCGCATCAGATGGCCAAAGTATTGGAGTTTCAGCTTCAGCATCAGTCCTTCCAATGAATACTCAATGAACACTTCAATGAACACTTCAAATGATCTCCTTTAGGATGGACTGGTTAGATGTCCTTGCAGTCCAAGGGACTCTCAAGAGTCTTCTCCAATACCACAGTTCAAAAGCATCAATTCTTTTGCATTCAACTTTCTTTATAGTCCAACTCTGACATCCATACATGACTACTGGAAAAACAATAGCCTTGACTAGATGGACCTTTGTTGGTAAAGTGTTGTCTCTGCTTTTTAATATGCTCTCTAGGTTGGTCATAACTTTGCTTTCAAGAAGTAAGTGTCTTTTAACTTCATGGCTGCAGTCAGCATCTGCAGTGATTTTGGTGTCCCCACCAAAAAAGTCAGCCACTGTTTCCCCATCGATTTCCCATGAAGTGATGGGACCAGATGCCACGATCTTAGTTTTCTGAATGCTGAATTTTAAGCCAAATTTTTCACTCTCCTCTTTCACTTTCATCAGGAGGCTCTTTAGTTTCTCTTTGCTTTCTACCATAAGGGTGGTGTCTCATCTGTGTATCTGAGGTTATTGATATTTCTCCCCGGCAGTCTTGATTCCAGCTTGTGCTTCTTCTAGCCCAGCGTTTCTCATGATGTACTCTGCATATAAGTTAAATAAGCAGGGTGACAATATACAGCTTTGACGTACTCCTTTTCCTATTTGGAACCAGTCTGTTGTTCCATGTCCAGTTTGAACTCTTGCTTCCTGACCTGCCTCAAGAGGCAGTTCAGGTGGTCTAGTATTCTCATCTCTTTCAGAATTTCCCACAGTTTATTGTGATCCATGCAGTCAAAGGCTTTGACATAGTCAATAAAGCAGAAATAGATGTTTTTCTGGAACTCTCTTGCTTTTTCAATGATCCAGCAGATGTTAGCAATCTGATTTTTGATTCCTCTGCCTTTTCTAAAACCAACTTGAACATCTGGAAGTTCACGGTTCACATATTGCTGTAGCCTGGCTTGGAGAATTTTGAGCATTATGTTATTAGCATGTGAGATGAGTGCAATTGTGCAGTAGTTTGAACATTCTTTGTCATTGCCTTTCTTTGGAATTAGAATGAAATTTGACCTTTTCCAGTCCTGTGGCCACTGCTGAGTTTTCCAAATTTGCTAGCATATTGAGCGCAACACTTTCACAGCATCATCTTTTAGGATTTGAAATAGCTCAACTGGAATTCCATCACCTCTGCTAGCTTTGTTTGTAGTGATGCTTCCTAAGGCCCACTTGACTTCACATTCCAGAATGTCTGGCTCTAGGTGAATGATCACACCATTGTGGTTATTTGGGCCATGAAGATCTTTTTTGTACAGTTCTTCTGTGTATTCTTGCCACCTCTTCTTAATGTCTTCTGCTTCTGTTAGATCCATACCATTTCTGTCCTTTATTGAGCTCATCTATGCATGAAATATTCCCTTTGTATGTCTAATTTTCTTGAAGAGCTCTCTAGTCTTTCCCATTCTATTGTTTTCCTCTATTTCTTTGCACTGATCACTGAGGAAGGCTTTCTTTTTTTTTTTCCATTTATTTTTATTAGTTGGAGGCTGATTACTTTACAATATTGTAGTGGGTTTTGCCATACATTGATGTGAATCAGCCATGGATTTACATGTATTCCCCATCCCGATCCCCTCTCCCACCACTCCCCACCCCATCCCTCTGGGTCTTCTCAGTGCACCAGGCCCAAGCATTTGTCTCATGCATCCAACCTGAGCTGGTGATCTGTTTCACCCTTGATAATATACATGTTTTGATACTATTCTCTCAAAACATCCCACCCTTGCCTTCTCCCACAGAGTTCAAAAGCCTGTTCTGTACATCTGTGTCTCTTTTTCTGTTTTGCATATAGGGTTATCATTACCATCTTTCCAAATTCCATATATATGCGTTAGTATGCTGTATTGGTCTTTATCTTTCTGGCTTACTTCACTCTGTATAATGGGCTCCAGTTTCATCCATCTCATTAGAACTGATTTAAATGAATTCTTTTTAATGGCTGAGTAATATTCCATGGTGTATATGTAACACAGCTTCCTTATCCATTCGTCTGCTGATGGGCATCTAGCTTACTTCCATGTCCTGGCTATTATAAACAGTGCTGCGATGAACATTGGGGTACACGTGTCTCTTTCAGATCTGGTTCTTAGGAAGGCTTTCTTATCCGTCCTTGCTATTCTTTGGAAGTCTACATTCAAATGGGTATATCTTTCCTTTTCTCCTTTGCTTTTCACTTCCTTTCTTTTCACAGCTATTTGTAAGGCCTCCTCAGATAGCCATTTTGCCTTTTTGCATTTCTTTTTCTGGGGGATCATCTTAATCCCTGTCTCCTGTATAATGTCATGAACCTCGTCCATAGTTCATCAGGCGCTCTGTCTATCAGATCTAGTCCCTTAAATCTATTTCTCACTTCCACTGTATAGTCATAAGGGATTTGATTTAGGTCATACCTGAATGGTCTAGTGGTTTTCCCCACTCTCTTCAATTTAAGTCTGAATTTGGCAATAAGGAGTTCATGATCTGAGCCACAGTCAGCTCCCAATCTTGTTTTGCTGACTGTATAAAACTTCTCATCTTCGGCTGCAAAGAATATAATCAATCTGATTTCAGCGTTGGTCATCTGGTGATGTCCATGTGTAGAGTCTTCTCTTGTGTTCTTGGAAGAGGGTGTTTGCTATGACCAGTGCGTTCTCTTGGCAGAACTCTATTAGCCTTTGCCCTGCTTCATTATGTACTCCAAGGCCTAATTTGCCTGTTACTCTGGGTGTTTTTATTTTCTTCCTACTTTTGCATTCAAAAGCCATTTTGAATGGCTATAATGAAAGGGACATCTTTTTTTGGGTGTCAGTTCTAAACGATCTTGTAGGTCTTCATAGAACCATTCACTTTCAGCTCCTTCAGCATTCTAGTCAGGACGTAGACTTGGATTACCGTGATATTGAATGGTTTGCCTTGGAAACGAACAGAGATCATTCTGTCTTTTTTGAGATTGCATCCAAGTACTGCATTTCAGACACTTTTGCTGACTATGATGGCTACTCCATTTCTTCTAAGGGATTCTTGCCCACAGTAGTAGATATAATGGTCATTTGAGCTAAATTCACCCATTCTAGTCCATTTTAGTTCACTGATTCCTAAAATGTCAGTGTTCACTCTTGCCATCTCCTATTTGACCTCTTCCAATTCATGGACCTAACATTCCAGCTTCCTATGCAATACTGCTCTTTACAGCATTGGACCTTGCTTCTATCACCAGTCACATCCACAACTGGGTGTTATTTTTGCTTTGGCTCCATCCCTTCATTCTTTCTGGAGTTATTTCTTCACTGATCTGCAGTAGCATACTGGACACCTACCGACCTGGGCAGCTCATCTTTCAGTGTCCTATCTTTTTGCCTTTTCATACTGTTCATGGGATTCTCAAGGCAAGAATACTGAAGTGGTTTGTCATTCCCTTCTCCAGTGAACCACATTTTGTCAGAACTCTCCACCATGACCCGTCTGTCTTGGGTGGCCCAACACTGCTTGGCTTAATTTCATTGAGTTAGACAAGGCTGTGGTCCATGTGATTAGATTGGTTAGTTTTCTGTGATTATGGTTTCAGTCTGTCTGCCCTCTGATCCCCTCTCTTAGCACCTACCATCTTCCTGGGGTTTCTCTTACCTTGGACATGGGGTGTCTCCCCTCGGCCGCTCGCCACTCCAGCACCATCACCACTTGCTGCTCATAGATACCTTATATAATAAGGCATGGTATTCAGATCCTGCCTTCCTCACTGGTCTTGCCTTCCATTCTCCCCAGTCTTTGCTCAGTGCCCAAGCTCCTGGGATCTAGCTCTCCATCATAGAATGTACCAGGCTTCTCTCCCTGCTTTGTGCTTGCTGCATGCATTCCCTGATGCATGAACTTGGGATACTCTTTGCAAGCTATTTAGCCTGAACAAGTATTACAAGTCCATTAGGTCTCAGCCTAGATCCTCTCTCCCCTGTGATGCTTACCTAATTCCTTCATGGATATCGTACAGCCTCTTCCCTTGGGCAACCACCAAACTTTCTCCATATGCTATGACTAGTGCATATGAAGTATGAGTTACAGAGCTAAAAGAATGTGTTATGGGGTCAGACTGCCTGAGCTTGGCTCTCAGCTCCATATCTAACTGGAAAAGTCACTAAAATAATGGGAGCCTCAGTTTGTTGCTGTTGTTAAGTTGCTAAGTCATATCTGACTCTTTGTGACCCCATGGACTGGAGCATGTGAGGCTCTTCTGTCCTACACTATGTACTGGAGTTTGCTCAAAGTCATATTGTGATACCTTACCATCTCATCCTCTGATGCCTCCTTCTCCTTTTGCCTTCAATTTTCCCCAACATTGGAGTCTTTTCCAGTGAGGTGGCTCTTTGCAAAAGGTGGCCAAAGAATTGGAGCTATAGCTTTAGCATCAGTCCTTCCAATGAATATTCAGGGTTGATTTCCTTTAGGATTGATTGGTTGGATCTTCTTGCAGTCCAAGGGACTCTCAAGAGTCTTCTCCAACACCAGAGTTCAAAAGCATCAGTTATTTGATGCTTAGTGTTTTTAATAGACCAACTCTCACATCCATACCTGACTACTGGAAAAACTATAGCTTTGACTAGATGGACCTTTGCCAGCAAAGTGATGTCTCTTTTTAATACCTGTCTAGGTTTGTCATAGCTTTTCTTCCAAGTGGCAAGAATCTTTTAATTTCATGGCTACAGTCACCATCCACAGTGATTTTGGAGCCCAAGAGAATAAAGTCTGTCACTGCTTCTACTTTTTCCCTTCTCAGGGCTCAGTTTACTCATCTGTAAAATGGTATTATTAATAATATCTACCACATTGGCTGTGGGAAAGATTACAAACTACAGAGAAGGCACTTGGCACAGTGCCTGGACTATGGTAAGTGCTCAGAAACATCTGGCATTATTTGTTGCTACTGTTGTAATGATTGACTTGCATGGCTAGCCACTGAATTAAGGGACTATAACTTTTCACTATTACATACTCTGCACAACTGTAGAACTTGGCATTGTGTCCTTGAAAGTTTATTGACTAAATGAATGGGTAAATGAATGCTTTAGAGAGTAAATTCAGTTACCTTTTTATAATTATCATTTTTCAGGATAGTAGTTCCAAGAATGGGCCTCAAAGTCATGCAAAAAGCCAATATTATTAAAGCCAATATTATTAAAATAAAGAGTCACTTCCTGAATGCATTAATTGTATTATCAGCCCTGAGAAAGATTAATCTAAAAGCTATGAGGTCTCTCAGCAATGCAGGACCTTGTCTGTTTCCTATAAGATTTCTCACCATCATAGAGATGACAGTACTTCTGATCTACAGAGATTGAGGACTAATGGGATAATGCATTTCATGAAGGATTCCTAACCACAATATGAGTGGGAGCAACATTAAAGCACGTTTTTATTATCTTGTGAAATATTATCTTGTGAATTCATGTTTTCTCTTTGATTGCTTTTCTCCCCTTCGAGAGAATTGTGGTTCCACTCAAGCCCAGGCACATGCAATGCCTTTGGAGTTGTGTGGTGCTGACTCGTGTCCTCAGGGACTGTAAGTACTAAGAGTGATGCTGTTTTGTGCATCACCGCGGAACCAGGACTCCGCCATCAGGATGAGACGATGCCTTACTCTACCTGCAAGAGAATGAGATTCTATTGGCATTTTGCAAGTCTGAGTCCAAACCAGACACTCTGGCAGTTATTTGGGAGAATAATATTTGTCCTGCTTGTCTGCAAAGGCTGCCGGAAGAGTCTAGTGAGCGATTTTATAGAGTACAAAGTGATCTACAAATACAAGCATTTTTATTATGATTAAAAACACATCTCATCTTCTACTGGAACCTCCAGATAAAGGAATGTTGGTATGATAAAGAGCTAGAGCTAAATGGGGAAAAGTGCTAAAAACCTAATTACCAAATATGGCATTAAGAGAGTAATTACTTGATTAATTAATGATAGGGGCCCTATGTTTAAAGTCTTTCAGTTATACTGACATCAACCATCTTTGCCTATCAGGATTGGCTTATTTCTGCCGATGAAAAACTACCAAACCAGTGAGGCCTAACTGACATGTGATTAATATGGACTCTGTTAATTGTATGGTTGAGTTTTATGCATGAAGCTGTATCCCTGATTTTTCTCCCTTAATTTCCTTCTGTTTAACTGTTGGTTGTAAAACAGTTTTAAATATATCTGCTGAGCATGAGTGCAAGTTTTGCAACTTGAAAAGTGCCTGAGTCAGTTTGGGCATTTCATGTAGTAAAACAGACTTGGGGGAACTCATAGGCTGTGAGATGGATTGCCGCTTGGCTTCCACTCCCTACCCTGCTGGCTCTCACTGGCACTGAATCTCATCTGTTATCATTAAGCACATGCATAGCATCAATAGTGGCAAAAAGCTTAATCACTTTCTTTTTGCCAGCCCATCTGATGGCCCTCTTCAACCTCTTTCCTGACAGATGAAGATGATGACAGCTGCCAGTCTGGTCTTCTCAGCAATCATTTACCCTTTCTGTTAGTGGCACCTGATTTCCTTTTGGGACCCTACCCTTCCTCCTACACTTTGCCTGCTTATATTCTCTGTGGTTCAAGTAGAGCTGATCTCATTTCCCTTGCTCCAGGGCAGGTCTTACACAAATAGAATCTCAATGATTGGTTTAAGGATGGGCATGTGACCCAAGCTGAGCCAGTGAGAGGCACCCCTAGGACCCAGGTGGCACTAGTGGTGAAGAACTCCCCTGCCAAAGAAGGAGATGCGAGACACAGGCCGCAGGTTCTGTCCGTGGGTTGGACAGATCCCCTGGAGGAGGGAATGGCAGCCCACTCCAGTATTCTTGCCTGGAAGATCCCACAGACAGAGGAGCCTGGCGGGCTATAGTCCATCGGGTCACAAAAAGTCGGGCACGACTGAGGCGGCTTAACACACACACACGTGGGGAAAGCACAGCTCTGTCTTTCCACTAAGCCTAGAGTTTCTGGTCTCTTTGTCACAAACAAAGGAGAGTCCAGCCAAGAATGCAGACAGAGGAAAGGAGAGCCAAGAAATGGAGAGAGATAAACTCTGTGGACCTTGTTTGAATATGTGGGTTTGGTCATACCTGAAGACAAACCTGATCCTGTGCTTTGCCATTATATGAGCCAGTTTGAATAGATTTTTGTCACTTGTAACATAGAGTCTTGACTCAAATGATGCTGCTGATCACCATACCTTCTGCCTCAGCATTTATGTTCAGATCCTTAAGAAAAATGAGAATGAGACAAAAAGAAGTCAGTCTGCAGGAAATAAGATTCAGTGTTTTAGAAATACTTATACATTTTTTCTTTTTTCTTTTTGGTCAAGCTGCGAGGCATGTGAGATCTTAGTTCTCCATCCAGAGATTGAAGCTGTGCCCCCCTGCAGTGGAGTGCAGAGTCCTGACGACTGCACCACCACAACAGTCCCAGAGATACATATACACTTAAAAATATATATTTCCTCTCCTAGAAAAAGTGCTTGGGTCCATCAGACACTTTCCCTTATTTTATTGGAGTGGTCTGATTAAAGTGATTCTGTGACATCTTGCTGGTTGGAGAATGGCTTCATTCACTGGAGGAGACCCTGCAGTTCATTCATTCATTCAATGATGGGTGTCTACTTGTGTGAGGCGATAAAGATGTGTAAGGCAAACAAGATCTCTCTTTACCTAGCAGAGATTACAATCTAATAGATTTTAGTGAATCAAGAATCCAGGAT
Organism: Muntiacus reevesi; assembly: GCF_963930625.1. Classification (NCBI taxonomy): domain Eukaryota; kingdom Metazoa; phylum Chordata; class Mammalia; order Artiodactyla; family Cervidae; genus Muntiacus; species Muntiacus reevesi. Next base: position 2,401,817 of record NC_089256.1, on the reverse strand, counting down.
ACATAGATATAGAGAAAAATTAACAGATTTTCATAATACCCTTTAGCGATGGGCAGGACCACCTGAGGATAGATCCTATGACTTTGAAGGTATGTTCATAATATTATTACAGAAATATTCATGCTTTGATATTTGTTTTACTCTATAATGACCCTCAGGTCTTTTAGTTTTTATTCTTAAAAAGGAAAAATTTTATTAAAAAGGAAATTGAGGCAGCTCAACAATAAGAAGATTGGAAGGACTGAAAAATACACCCCCCACCCCCCAAGCCCCATTAATCCTATTACTATAAAACAACTGACTTTCTTTGGGGCTATTAAGATTTTTGCAGATTTTGGGCACCTTTACTCCAGTGAGCTACAACACTTTATATGGTTGAGTGCATTTTATTTTCCGCAGCTCTGTTGATTGTATTAGAGGCCAGAGTTATATTTCCCAATTCACAGAGGGGATAACCAATGGAGAGAAGGCTAGAGTTGTCTGAGGTATCACAGTTGGAGGTTGAGACAGATGCTGATCCACTCTGGTCCTTATGAGGTCTTTCAATGACCCTCTCTCCACTCTCAACCTTGATTCACCATTCCCCAAATATGGAATCCCCAAAGGCACTCCATGCCTTTATCACCACTGTTCTTTATCCGGGACTGTTTGTACCTCTGTGTCCCTTCCTCTCATGAATTTTCACCTCTAGCTGTCCTTCCAGAACTCAAGAAAAGGCCTTCTCTTTTCATAAAGCTCTCTGAGATCTTTCCTAGAGAGAAGCAATTTCCTTATATTCTCTTCTCATTATATTTGATTTATTCCTGCAGCTTTTTTTCAAACTTAGCCTAATATTTATTTACATACCTCTCTCTCCTGATGGCATGTAAACTCATTTAGACAAGGAAAGCTTCCTGGCTCCTCCTTGTGACTCTGATTGGGTGTGCTGCTTTGAAAGAGAATTAAATAAGTATTTGCTGAATGAATGATGTGTGGGTTCTTTCACAGATTAAAAATGAGGCTAAATACCTTCTACTTTCTCTCAGCTGAGTCTTGCAGAGGCTGTTCCCTTTCCAGGATGTGTGCTTCCATTCCCCTTACTTCTGCCACTGGCTAGTTTACAGCCCACACTAAGAAATACATTTTATAGTTAACTCATTATAAACATATCAGGAAATATTAACCTTTGCTACCTGAAATATGTTCTGATCTATACTCTATTACCCTATTCTGTTTCCTTCTATCCTTTTCTCTTCTACTGTGCTATTGTCCAGTCTATTATTTCATTTCAAAAGACATAGGTTGTGGCACACTCTTTAATTTCCTTAACCTAATTAGAGTTTACAAGGAGCATTGGCCTAGTTGATTCCTACTTATCTTTCAGATCTCTGTTCACAAGTTGCTTCTTCAGGAAAATCTCCTGACCTCCCAGGCTAGATTGAGCCTCTGCTAGAGCCCCCTCTTCTTCAGAGAATTTAACCATGTCTCCTTGTGTAATTGTTTGGCTGTCTTTTTTCCCCAATAAACTCCAAGCTTCATGAGGGTGGGGCTTCTTTATTTTTTATCATCATATTCTCAGTGCCTAGTACAGTGCCTGGGACCCACCTATGCACATTAAAACTTTGTTGAATAAATTGCCTGGGTATTTTTAAATTGATGGATGAGAGACTGTCATAGTCACACTTGCACTTTAAGTAGATTTCCTAGGCTACATGCATTTCATTGTTCAAAGGACAGATGAAGTTGGGGAGGTGTTGAAGGGTGGAAGGCCTCGATGCCAAGAGGCAGGGAGATCAGTTTGGGAGCCAATATAGAGGGGATCTGAACTAAGGGACAATAAGTGGTGTTGAAGAACTAAGGACAGGTCCCTGAGATTGTTTGAAGGGAAAACTGAGGGAACATAATGATCTGTTTTGGGGGTAAATCCAGTTCTTATGAATTCTTTTCCATCATGGTCAGACAGCAGGAAGTCACCCTTCTGGCTCTGGGTGCCTCCCAGGCTGAAGGTCTTCCTTGTCCTGGGGTTTTGCCCCTGGAGGGATGCAATAAAGGTATCATAGCCTCTGTTGGGTCTACTGCCTCACAGCACCATTCCAGGGGCTAATTATACCCTGGCTCTCTTTGTTTTCTCCATTGATGTTAGTTTTAAACCAATTAAGATGGGGAGGGATTTCAAGTAAGATTGTGTCTTTATTGATCAGTTTTACACTAACGTCTTAGTTCTTAATTAAGGGAGTCCAATGCTCTTGTCTACAGACACAAAGCCTCCTGAGCTGACCTAACCCACAGCAGAGGAAAGGCAGGCTCCCATGGCACTCAGTTTAGAGATGCAATGGCAGCACGATCCCTCAGCTCCCAGCACCAGCTCTGGACTGGACTGTGTTTTCTGGCAATAGCTCTGGAACCCAGGGGTGTGTCTATGCAGTGTGACTGAGACTTCTCTCGGTACTAGATTTGGTATCTGTGCTCGTCATGAGGGCACATTGCCCAGCTATGGTTCAGACTGTCTGTGATTGTTCTAATTTGGTTATTCAAACAGCCAAAATAATGACTAATGCAACTGACAAAAATATTTTTGGTGCACAGTGGCATCAACCACTTGACCACTGACCTCTGTTAGAGTTGGAAATCTTAAATCAAGCACAAAAAGAGCAGTCCATAGGATGAGGAGATATTTATCAGAGGCCATCCCATCTCCTTTTCCTAGGGTCATGCTATATAGAACAGGGGCCCTCTGGCTGTATTTCTGCCAGTACCCTTTCCTCTGTTCATTATCTCTACCTCTCTGTGATACACCCTTTCCCCCTTCTGGGTTGACTATGCATTGAACTGTTTCTTCTTAGATAAACTATTTTTCTCCCAAGATAAATCTCATTTTATTATGTGCTGTCCATATTTCTATTCCACTAAGTCCATTTATATTATCACTTGGCCTTGCCCGATGCTTGGCCTACTTCTCATTTCAGTGTTACCATGACTCCAGAGTTGCCACAGAACAAGCAAGGAGCACACTTCCTTCCACTACAGGAAAAGGAGGGGAGAAGAGGAAGAAAAACCAATGAGGAGAAAAATGATCCTCTATTTACTTTCTGTACAGGACCAACTGTGGTTTCATACAAAATGTGCGGAAAGAACCAGTCATATAGAGAGTAATGATAACAAGTACCATTTGACTGTTTTATATATATTAACTTTCTCAGTTCTTACAGCCACTCTCTGGAGAATGTGCTGTGATCATCTCCTTTCAGCTGAGGAAACTGAGGCACAGAGAGATTACACATAATATGCCCCAAATAAGTGTGCTAATGTAACTACTAAGTGATTGAGTGAAGCTAACATATAAATTATACAGATTCTAAATTTTAATAGTTTTAAAATTTTCCCTTTTCAAGAAATATTTACTATTTATTTATTTGGGTTTCCCAGGTGGCTCACTTATAAAAAATCTGCCTGCCAAAGCAGGACAGATCCCATGGACAGAGAAGCGTGGCAGGTTACAGCCCGTGGAGTCACAAAGAGCCGGAAGTGACTGAGCACACGCTCACACTCACGCTGTAATTTGTTTATTTGGCTGTGCCGGCTGTTAGTGGCAACATGCAAACTCTTAGTTGCAGCATGTGGGATCTAGTTCCCTGACCAGGTATCAAACCTGCCTCCATGCTGCACCCCCCCGCCCTGCAATGGGGGCACAGTCTTAATTCCTGGACCATGGGAAAAGTCTCTAAAATTCTCAGTTTTTAATCTCAGGTGTCAGACATAAGTGTTCTCAACTGTTACACAGTCATTATTTAAAAATGGGCGAGAGAGCGTGACCACACCATCTTGGCTCATTTGCTCTCTCCCCACAAATAGACTCACAGATATAGAGAACAAACTTGTGGTTACCAATAGGGAGGGAGGTGGGATGGATTGGAAGTTTGGATGCAAGCTATTATATACGGAATGGGTAAGCAACAAGATCCTACTATGTAGCACAGGGAACTATATTCAATATCCTATGAAAAACCATAAGGGAAAAGAAATTTTAAAAGAATATATATATACATATATATGTATAACTGAATCATTTTTCTGTAAAGCAGAAATTCACACAACATGGTAAATCAATTATCCTTCAATAAAATAAATCTTTTAAAAGCAAAATAATTATGATGCACATGAATTTGAGTCCCTGTTTTCAATTCTGCTTCTCTAGAGAAAAACCTGACTAATATATATCATATATATATATATATATAAAAATAAATCAAGAAGGTATTTCTAATTTCTAAAAGTTAAGATTTTCTTTTGATTACTTTTAAATTATTCATTTCTTTTTTATTGGCTGAAAAACTTTCTTTTTTAAATTGATTATTAATTTAACCCTTAATTTTTTCCAAATAATATATTCTTTGTGGACAAATGCATAGCTGGTTTTCATAAATATTCCAGGGACATAAGAAAAAAACAAGTAGTTCTTGTTTGGTGGATTTAGGATTGAAATATACCTATAATTTTATTATTCATTTCCTCAATCTCCAATGAGACAGTTAATTTAGGTAGGTTGATAAGGAGTCCAGAGTCCTCAAGGAGGAAGTAGTCCAGGCCCTCGAGAAGGAGAAAAGTGTCCTGGGCTCTCAAGGAGGAGAAAGGGACAAACATTTTTTTCCTACATTCCTTGTCTTAGTCACATAAAATGCTTTTTCTTTAAGACCAGAACTAATGTCTCAAGGCTATGTTTTCCCTTAAACTCTGTACCAATGATAATATAAAAACAATGTATCCTGCTTGAGGACTTGTTTCTCCTTCTTAAGGACCTTCTGACTAATCCTGTCATCTTAAAATGTATGATGTGGGAGTGGGTCTGGTAAGACCTTTCTATTGTCAGTTCTCAGTTCAGTTCAGTTCAGTCTCTCAGTCGTGTCCAACTCTTTGTGACCCCAGGGACTGCAGCACACCAGGCTTCCCTGTACTTCACCAACTCCTGGACTTTGCTCAAACTCATGTCCATCGAGTCAGTGATTCCATCTAACCATCTAATCGTTTGTGGTCCCCTTCTCCTGCCTTCAATCTTTCCCAGTATCAGGGCCTTTTCAAATGAGTCACTTCTTCGCATCAGTTGGCCAAAATTTTGGAGTTTCAGCTTCAACATCAGTCCTTCCAATGAATATTCAGGAATGATTTCCTTTAGGATGGACTGGTTGGATCTGCTTGCAGTCCAAGGGACTCTCAAGAGTCTCCTCCAACACCACAGTTCAGAAACATCAGTTCTTTGGTGCTCAGCTTTCTTTATGGTCCAACTCTCACATCCATACCTGATTACTGGAAAAACCATAGCTTTGACTAGATGAAACTTTTTTGGCAAAGTAATGTCTCTGCTTTTTAATATGCTGTCTAGATTGGTCATAGCTTTTCTTCCAAGGAGCAAGTGTCTTTTAATTTCGTGGCTGCATTCACCATCTGCAGTGATTTTGGAGCTCCCCAAAGTAAAATCTACCTTTAAAATAATGAACCAAAAAGTATTCCTTTTGTATTCTGGATACATGTCATTTATCAGATACATGAATTGTGGATACTTTCTTCCTTTTTATGGGTTGTCTTTTTATTTTCTTGATGGTGTCATTTTAACCACAAACATTTTAAATTTCAAAGAGTCCAATATTTCTAATATTTTCATCTGTTGCTTGTGATTTCAGTGACATTGCTTAGAAATCATTGCTTTACCCAAAGTCATGAAGATCTACTCCTATGTTTTCTTCTAGGAGTTTTAGGTATTATATTTATGTCTATGTTCCACTTTTCTTAAGTAGGAATCCCACTTTGTTGTTTTGCATATGGATATCCTCCCTAGATTCTTTTCCTAAGGTGTTGATACACTCTCCGACTTCCAGCATGCTCCTATTCATTTTCCATTCATTCTAATAAGGGAATAATCTTGGCTGGGAGTAGAATCTTGGTTGCAATCTCACAGTGTCTGTGGCTGCTATTTTACTGTTTTTCAGCTTCTACGGTGGCAGTAAAGAAATCTGATGCCATTCTGATTATTTTTCCCTTACAGAGCTTGTGTTCTTTTATTTTAGCTTTTTAAATTTATTTTTTAATTGAAGGATAATTGCTTTACCATATTGTGTTAGCTCCTGCCATATAGCAACATGGATCAGCCATAGGTATAAGCACGTCCCCTTCCTCTTGAACCTCTCTCCCACCTCACACCCCATCCTCTAGGTTGTCAGAGCACATGATTTGAGTCCCCTGCACCATCCAGGAAACTCCCACTGGCTATTTAATTCTACATATGGTAATGTTTCAATGCTATTCTCTCAATTTGTCCCACCCTCTCCTTCCCGCATTGTCTCTGCAAGTCTGAGCTTACATTCTTTTTATTTGAATGCTTTTCTTTTCACCCAAAGTTTGGAATATCACCAAGATGCTCCTTCATGCGTCTCTTTACTCTACAGTCCTGACAGAACTCAAAGAGTCTCACGTGTTATAACTCTTCTTTGATTTTCCTGGAGCACCCATGTTTCACATACTGGGCCTTCTGGATATATTCTCCCTGGCTCTTAAGTTTTCCTTCATGATTTCCATCTCTTCACATTTTTCCTTTGTGTTTTGAAATATTTCTTATAATTTGATCTTCCAGGCCATGAATTTGGATCTCAACAATGACCACGCTCTATTTTGATTTCTTTCCTGAATCTCTTTAGTTGAGATTTTTTGACTCCAGTAAGGCTATCTTGCTGTTGTGTGTTTTGTACGTGAGTCTCCATAAGTACTTGTTATTTTTTATTTTATTTTTAATTTATCTTTTCAGACCATGCTTTGCAGAACGTGGGATCTTATTTCCCCAAAAAGGGATCGAGCACATGTCCCCTGCATTGGGAGAATGGAGTGTTAACCAGTGGACCACCAGGGAAGTCCCCAAGTACTCATTATTTTTATTTAAAAAATTATTAATTTAATTTAATTTAATAAATTAAATTAGAAATTTATTTTAAAAGTGTTGATATTCTTCTTCAGCAGCTCTATTTCACTGTACATGCATTCTGTGTCTTCTTATGGATATTTCCATGTCAGCAGAAACTCACATTACCTACATCTTCACTAGAGCCTGCTGTCCAAAGACCGCAGAAGCCCTTAGAAGTGGGAGAGGTAGAGAGATTGAATGTGTGTCTGAGAGAGTGAGGGAGTTTGGATCATTATCTTCCAAGGACGCTTGCAACAGGTTACACCACTTCAGTTTCAGTTTCTGATCTAATTCTCTGCATCTTCAAGCAGAATGTGTTCTCTTAGGCCTGGGCCTGAATCCTATTTGTTTTTGCACACTTAACACTTGGCCCAGGGCATGGAGCATAAAGGACTTTCACCAGCTATACTTGGAACGCATGAATGCAAATGTGAAACTCCAATGAATAATGTGATCAGGACTCAGGAAATTCATCTAGAATCTTGCATTGCCCACAGAGTCTTTGACTCTGGTAATTTAAACAAAAGAGATTTTATTGGAATGATTTTGAGATAGTCCAATGATTGAGAAAGTAGAGAACTAGGCCTGGAAATGGGCAGGAGGCAAGGCAGCCCTTGAGGGCTAGGAAACTAGAAGTCAGGAATAACCAAGCAGTAGAAACACTATGATCAGTGTTACATTACTGAGGGAATGTCCCCCAGTCTTTTAAAAAAAATTGCTCACTCAATATTTAAAGCCCTGGAGAGACTCTATCAGCTATACAACAACCATGGCAAGAAAGATTTGATCTATTGGCTTCTGGAGTGGGAGTCAGGCATCTGGATTTCCCACCTCAAAAAGGCAAACCCACAAAAGAAAGGTAACTCCTCCTAAGGGCAGCGTGTGTTAGGGAGGGTGGCATGGTGCCGGGCGACCACAAAACAGCATGTTTCCAAAAAAGGAGACTTTTAGAAAAGAAGTGTCTGATTTCCAAAGTAGTGCAAATGTTCCCTCTCTGAAGCCTACCTTTTCTCCCTGCTGTTGGAGCCCCTAAGAGTGCTGTCAATGCTGGAGTGAGGGAGGGGAGAAGAAAGTGTAAATGAAATGGTATCAGACTCATACCGGCCCCCTCCATCTTCCAAGCCCTTCTCTTCTGAAGTGGGACCTGTTCTCTTGGGAGCCAGGGGAATTCTCATAACTGGTTTTATGGAGAGGCAGGTGGGCTCCTGGAGTCCTACAATCAACCCATCTCTCATAAAAGCAGTGTAGGTATGACATTTAGGTTCTTAGATTAAACAGACCTTTGTGGGTTGGATTGACATGTTAGTCACTGAACAGTGTTACTAGTTTCCAAACAACCTTCCTTTCCCCCTCTCTTCTTTTCTCTACAAATGTTTATTGAATGTCAGTCGTTGGAAACCAAAACAGCCCCTTTTTAAGCTCCAGTACTTTGACCACCTGATGTGAAGAATCATTGGAAAAGACCTTAATGCTGGGAAAGATTGAAGGCAAAAGGAGAAGGTGGTGGCAGAGGATGAGATGGTTAGATAGCATCACTGATTCAACAGACATGAATTTGAGCAAATCCTGTGAGATAGTGGAGGACAGGGGACCCTGGCATGCTGCAGTACATGGGGTCAAAAAGAGTCAGACATGTGACTTAACGACTGAACAGCAACAACATGGAAGTTCCAATCTAGTGGGAGAAAACAGATATGAAACAAAAAAACCACACAACTGAGCACGTTTTTGTAAACTGTTTCTGTACTATATGCAATAAGTAGTGTCATGACAGAGACTTACTTCAGATGGGGGAGATATGAAAAGGTCTCTGAGGAAATGACACATTGACTGAAGACTTGAATGCCTTAGGCAAATTGCTTCATTCCTCGATTTCCATCTCATCACAAAAAGTTCTAGTCTTGCAGTTCTCAACCCTGGGTAGTGTTCAGGTGTATCATTTTTTTGCTGTTGTTGTCATCACAATGATTCAGGGAGTATAACTGAAAGTTTGTGTACAGAAGCGTGAATACTAAAGGCTAACAAGGGTTCTGCATAATAAAGAAGAATCCTGCTTGAAATGCTAACAACATCTTCATCTGAGAAACCCTATAGGCAGCCAACCTCATCAGGAGAGTTGCTCCTCAGCGTTTGTTGCTCTGGAAGTGATGGGATGGAATCAGATTGACACAGCTTGAGTCCCCGTGTCCACTCCTGAACCAAGCACAGTGACTCAGAGTGGGAAGGGGTGAAACTGCCAAGGCAGATAGTGGTGCTGAATTTCTGCTGGGCTGGCGGAGAGGCTGATGGCCATTACATGGGTGAGAAGGGCAGTTGTGCAAGATGAGGCTGGATAGGGAGGCAGGGCTGATCATTGGGGCCTTGTCAAAGATTCTGGATTCCTCCTGAGTGCCCTGGGAGACCACAGACAGGTTTTAAGCAGGGGAAGAGGATGGCATAATTTGTGCCAAGCTTCAGAGAGTGTACACTAAATTTTAGTGGGGACATGACTGATTGACTGAGCACATATGGGCTTCTTGCCTAGACCTTCCTCCATGTAAGAAAGACTGTATCTCCTCTGCTTCTTTTACCTTCTCCTTTCTTCTATCTTTTTAATGAATAGATTCCATTGTCTTCTACCTAGAGATAAAGAACAAAGGCAGAATTGTGCTCTGGGAAAGCACTATTCTTTCATAGGCCTTTATCAAGTGTGGTTTTCTGATCTGCATCACATGACAAAATCTGCTTTCTGCTCTGGAGATGAGAGTTGGAAATGAGCAAGTGTTCTTATTCCAGGAAGTCATTATTTTAATCCAATTAATTACCTAGTGGAAAATCTCTCCATCCCAGCAATGCTTATGCTGTGATGGCCAAGTCCAGGGCATTGCCAACATATCTTTGCAAATTTCATTAGCAGTGGCTATTTCTGTTTTCTTCTAGGTCATTAATGAGTTTGTTAAATGAGGTCAGTTCCAGCACCAGCCTCTGACATGCCCTAGCGGACCTTTTGCTTCCAACCAGATGTACTTCCCATTTATCCCTGATTACGTGGTATTTTCACCCTGCCAGCAATCCATTTAGATGAGAGCATTCAAAAATAGGCCAATTTAATTTGAAGCACAATTTTTATGGAAGTAGTTGTCAAATGCATTTCTGATGCCTACATAATGTTACTGTACTCTTGTCACCTGCTCACTCTTCTGTTCTCTTTTATACTTTTTCCTATTGCTTTTTGCCAAACAAGTTTTTTTCAATTGTAATAAAATGCACATAACATAAAATTTACTACCTTAGCCATTTTAAGTGTATAGTTCAGTAATGTTAAGTATATTCATACTGTTGTGCAAGTAATCCCCAGGACAATTTTATCTTGCAAAATTAAACTCTATACCCATTGAACAACCATTCTCATTTTCTCTTCCTCTAAGCCCCTGGAACCTACCACTCTACTTTCTGCTTTTACAAATTTGGTTACTCTAGATACCCTGTGTGTGTAGAATCATGGAGTATTTATCTTTTTGTGACTCACTTATTTCACTTAGCATAATGTCCTCAAGGTTCATTCACATCAAAGCATGTGTCAGAATTTCTTTCCCTTTAAGACTAAATGATATTCCATTATATATTCCATTATATACATATATTCCCTTATATGTATCTACATATGTCTACACTAAATTTTGATTGTCCATACATCTGTTAATGGACACTTGGGTTGCTTCTACCTTTCAGTTAATGTGGATATTGCTGCTATGAACATGGGTGTACATTTCTTTCAATTCTTTTATTTATATACCCAGAAGTGAAATTGCAGAATCATATGGAAATTCTATTTCTAATAGAATTTTTTAGAGACTGTTATATTATTTTTCACAGGGGGTCACCATTTAACATTCCTACTAACAGTGCGCCAAATTTTCAGTTTCTCTGAAACTGCATTTGTTATTCTATCTTTTTGACTGTATACAACCTAATGGGTACAAAGTGATATTTCATGGTGGTTTTGGTCTTTCCAGTGGCTCAGATGGTAAAGAATCTGCCTGCAGTGCAGGAGACCTGGGTTTGATGCTAGGTTGGGAAGGTCTCCTGCAGGATGGTGTGGCAACCCACTCCAGTATTCTTGCCTGGAGAATCCCCATGGACAGGGGAGCCTGGTGGGATATAGTCCTTGGGGTCGCAGTCAGACACGACTGAGTGACTAAGCACACAGCACGGTCCCTGGTGGTTCTGGTTTGCATCTCTACAATGACTAGTGATGCTGAGCACCTCTTCATAGCTTGTTAACCACTTGAATATCTTGTTTGGAGAAATATTTATCTAAGTTCTTTGCTCATTTTTTAGTTAGGTTTTTTTGTGTTGTCATAGGAGTTCCTTATATATTCTAGATATTAATCTTTTTATCAGATATATGACTTGCATTTCCCTTATTCCATAAGCCACTTTTTCATTCTGTTGATTGTGTTTTTTGATGTATAGAAGTTTTAAATTCTGGCTTAATCTCCTAATGAGTTTTATAATCTTAGAAATTATCATTTTTCTTGTAGAAATTACCATTCTGTGTATTTGCCACACTTGTTTTCTCTATTATCCAATTCTGATACTTCACCTTCTTTAGGGTTAGCATTTCTGAATCATAACTGTTGGCAACAATTTCCACAATATGAAAGAAATCTTAGTAATGGCTTGAAATAAGAAAAATAAGAAGGTGGGATAGGTAGTTTGTTGCTTCATTTGGAAAAATTAAGAAGTGACCAGGGTGAGTGAACATTAATAATGATCTTTAACACTGCATAACATTCTATGGCCAATCTTGTCTTTTTTCCAATGATCCTGCATAAAAGAAATTGTAATTCCCACTTTACAGGTGAGAAAACTGAGATTAAAGAGAGGTATCTTGTTCAGTTTCACAAACGTTACAAACATTCTTCTGTTCTGTGCAACACCTCCAAGGAGTTGTTTGGAAACCCTTCTGAAAATAAGTGAATAACCTCTTACCTCACTCCTCTCGTTTGAGCCTGCCCTGTGCTACAAAATTGAGACTTGCTTACCTATCAGATGCAGGCATTGCGCTGTGAACTTCACATGCCTTAGTTCATTGATCCACCTCACTGTGCAAGGCAGTCTGAGGCTCAGAGAAGTTAAAGAATTTTGCCCAAGATCACACTTCCAAAAAGTGGTAGAGCAAGAATTTGTACCCAAGCCAGCCTGATTCCAAAGCTGCTTCATCCCAAGTTTAGATTACAAAAGAGACCTTGAGTCAGAACATACTCTGCTTGCTGCTGCTGCTGCTAAGTCGCTTTAGTCATGTCCGACTCTGTGCAACCCCATAGACGGAAGCCCACCAGGCTCCCCAGTCCCTGGGATTCTCCAGGCAAGAACAGTGGAGTGGGCTGCCATTTGCTTCTCCAATGCATGAAAATGAAAATGAGAGGGAAGTTGCTCAGTTTTGTCTGACTCTTAGCGACCCTATGGACTACAGCCTACCAGGCTCCTCCTTCCATGGGATTTTCCAGGCAAGAGTACTGGAGTGGGGTGCCATTGCCTTTTCCGATACTCTGCTTAAACTATCCTTATTATAAAGTACCTCAAAAGACCCTTTGTTTATCAAATTATTTTGCTTAGACTTTCAGTCCCCTTTCATTTGCTGTTTGTTTTAGAAAGGAGTTATAGTCTCAGATCTCTGCTCTGCAGTGAACTAGTTGTGAAACTGTAGATAAGTAGCAAACTCCTCTTGGCCTTGATTTCTTCATCTGAAAACCATCCATTATATCATGTACTTCATGTGGTTGACTTGAGTAGTAAATGAAATAATATATGCACAAATGCTTAGCAGATAGCCTAGCCCACGGTAAGCACTCAGTAAATTTTAGCTATTTTATTAATTTATCAAATTTAAAATACATTTTATAAACAAATTTGACCCATATAGTATATAGCATATACTATATGTCCTTCTCTTAGTCCTTCATGATTTTTCCTTGTTAAACAGAGTACATAAAATGAGACTCACAGTGAAATCTTTTGCTGGAAAAGTTAACTACAGGTAGGTTCTGCATCAGGACTTGATGTTGCTGTAAATTATTAAAAAGCCTAAGCAATGTTATAGGCACACAGTACTTGTTCTCTCACATAAAAGAAATCCAGAGATAGGAAATTCAGAGCTGGTGTGGCAACACCATGCAGTCTTTCAGGCACAGGCTCTGTCTCTTTGGTTTCACTAGCGCTAGAGCATAGTCTTTACCTTCAAAGTGACCTAACGGTTCAGCGTGGTTGCAGAAGCTCAGCCATCATGCCCATATTTGAGAAAGCGGAAAGGAGGAAAAACAGAAGAACAGACAAGGCACAGCTTTCAGTTCTAAGGAGTCTTTCGGGAACCTCATATAGCACTCTCATTTATATATCATTGGCCAGTCTTTAATCAGTACTGGCTTACTGGTTTATGTAGCAGCAAGACAGGCTTGGAAATGTCATCTTTTAATTGGTTTCATTTCCACCCTTATTAGAATCTGGTTACTAAGAAAGAAGGGGAAAGGGATCCTGGGATGGTAATTTGCAGTCTCTGCCTCAGAGGCAAAAATTGGTGTGCATTGAGGTTTTAGAGCAACTGTATCTAGAGTTGCTCCTGAGGCTGGAGAGAGTCTGGGGAAAGGACAGACTCAGGGATCTCTGTTTATGTGTATTAGATATTGAAGTTGCATAGGAAGTTTATTTTGCTAAAACTGTTCTACTGCCTACAGTAATTCTACAAACTACTATTAGAAAGCAAGGGACTATTACCATTCATTCCAGTCTACCAGTCCAGTACACCAGTCATACCACCAGTCCCTTCAAAATAAGACTGAAGGCAGGAATATTACATAAAGGAATAGAGAGAGGTTATACCAGGATATTTGAGGTAATAAAGACTTACCTATGTGCATGTCCCTATAGCAAATTAGAGGAGCAATCTCCTTGAGACGTTGTGTTGTGCTGTGGAAGCTGTGTGAAGAAAGGTGAGGTCTTTTTCCCACATGCACATGGCTGTACTGATTTTGATGTTGGATCTGAACTCATGTTATGATTACATTGGATTTAACCTCATGTGCGCAGAACCAATTAAATGTTTTAATCAATGATTCCACTGGCCTTTCAAGTCTTATTTTGGGTAAGCAAATGTTTTGGTTTTTTAGAGGTAGATCTGCATTCAAATTTCCTGTTCCAGCAGACCCACGGGGATCATTCTGCTGTCAGATCATGTGTTCTGGTTTCTGGTACTCTGTGCTCTGCCAAAGGATTGATTCACTCTTGCCCACATGTTCCTCGGGCCTAGTGCATCAGTAGATATTTGATAAATGTCTGTTGACAGTAATTGCTACTAATTATGCAATGCAATCGAGTTTTAAAAATGCACAGGCCCTCACTTTAAAACTGTCTTCAGAATCTGTTTGGTAAGATCATGTAATAATGAGGTCAGGGTTTTTTTCCTTCAGTGGCTAAAGTTGTTTTGAAGGATGTAATATTGAGCCTTCAGATGTTGAAGTCAATTCCAAAGAAAACAGGACTTGGAGGAGGACCCAGGAGAGGGAAGCCCGCAGTGAGCACTTGCTTAACAACATACTTGTCCTCATGCTGGGATTGACCTTCCCACCCTCTTGATGGGTTGCTCCTCATGGGGGTCCAGGTGCTGCTGCCAGAATGATCTGAGGTCGGGACCTTCCTCCTCTCCATCAAGGTGCCTCTCTCTTAAGCCCAGTGAACACATTTGCCCTGTCTCAGTTCAGAGTTCTGACACTGCAAAAGAAACCACTGCCTGGGCCCTCTGCATGAAGATACTCCTTTTTGCATCCCTACCTCATTGGTGGCTTACTCTTGTTTCTTTGGAGGGTCCCCTTTCTGACATCTTTCTCAGTAGCTACCAGACCTCTGGGCTTCCTTTGTCACCATATAAGACTTCTTTTGTCTTCCCCTCCTGCCACCAGATCCCCAGAAAGGAGGCTAGGCTCTTATTGCCTGACCTCAGGGAGAAACTGGGAGCCCCAATTTCTAGTGGGCTTCCTCCCACTGGAAGCCCCAGTGGGAACTGTTGTATATACTTTCTCACAAAATCACCTTGCAAAGACCTACAGGTCTTGGGAGCACTCTGAGCCCACATGGATCTCTAGTGCCTCTTCTTTGGGGAAAGCTGCACCCTGCCTCTGACTAACGTATTTTTGAAACCCACAGGGTTCAGAAGTTGAGGATTGCTTGTGTTTCTGGGACACCGTGTTATCAGGAAGGCAAGACAGTAGAAAGGGAATTAGGAAAATGGTCCTGACCATGGGCACGACTCTGTGGCTTAATTCTAAAGCCTTTGTGGTGTAAAGCAGTGCTTTGAAACCTGACTACAGGTTAGAATCTCCTGGGAGACTTCTTAAAAAATGTGGCCTCTTGGTTCTCACCCTAGGATACTCTGATTCAGAGAAACTGACATGCAGACCAGATATCTGTGCTTTTGATGAGCTCCTTAGGTGATCCTGGGGCAGTCACTGGTTAGAGGATGTACACACAGAGAGCAGCCTTGTGTGAAGAGTGGTGTGCATCCATCACAGTGTAGTGGGGGGCATGCACTCTGGGCTGGAGAGGGCACCGAGGGCCGTTGCCGTCTGCACTTGCAGAGTGTGCCTGGCTCGTCAAGGGGAAAACTGGAGGCCCCGGGGGCCAAACTTCCAAGCTAACTTAGGTTATGCAGGGAATGAGACTATCCCCAAAGGACAGAGTAGATCTGAAAGGGGTAAGCTAGAATGGACAGGAGGAAGGAGTTTTGCTCGAGCACTTGGGACGATGGAGCTGGGGATCTTTGTGGGGATGTTGGAAGATTTTAGGACGAAAAATGGGTAAAAGGAGTTTCTGCTGTATGTTTTTCCATGTGACTGTCCCTTTAGCCATATCTTCCAGGACTTCATGAAAAACCTACTTAAGTTTTCAGGCTGTTTGGTTTGGGTTTATTTTGGATGTGACACCATGCTGGCATGTAGGCAGCCTTGTTTTTTATCCAGGTTATAGACATAAAAATACTGCCCTTGAAGGATTATGATGAGGAGTTGAGATACCCTATTTAATATCTCAGTCAAATAGTAGATGCTAAAACAAACAAACAAAAAACACAGCACAATTATTGAATTGCCAGCAGTAACTGAGAGCATACATATGCCACATGGTGTGCTGGGCACCATGGAAAAGCAGAGAAATGAAGAGCCTACAGTCTGAATCAATTAACTTTTATCATAAATTTGTGCTCCAGAAAGATCTCTGACTCAGACATCATCAGACCTGACTGCATAAGCTTTGCAGAAAATCTGTGAGAATTAGAACCACATATTTAAGAATCTGGCCAGATTTAAGGGTGTCTAAGCTGGAAAGGGCCATAAGAGCATCCATTTCATTTTCCACATTTTCCTGATGAGGACCTCAGGCCTGCAGAGAGGGAGGACTTATAACTGAGATAAATTGTTATAACTTTTATTAAGTATTTAAAGATGTGGTTATTATTTATAGAGCAACTCTAAAAGTTATGCCAATATAACCTTCTTAATAGACAGAGCATGAAGTATAAAATGTCAGTGCTAAAATTTTCCTAAGGGTCCACTGGTTCAGATTGCTTATGTTACTAATGAGGAAACTAGGAATATACTTTACTGTGTCTACTGCTGAGTCACAGCCTGTGGGTGAGTGTATCTCAGCAAGGTTTGAGGTAGGAGACTGGCAAATGATAGCACAGCAGTCTTGAGTATTTTTTTCCAGAACAGTGTTGATAAACTGCTGCTCAAATACATTTCCTTTCCTTCCTTGACTGCCTCATTTTATTTGACCACATAGCTACAAGTGAAATAAAGAAAGGCAAAAAATGTATAGACATAACATATGTCTATACATGGACAAAGAATATGTGTATAAGTTAGGATGCATTTAAAGGCAAAGTGACATAATGCCTTAGAGTGGCTTAAGCAATAAAGATGTGTAACTATCCTTGTAGCAAGAAATCTAGAGATAGAGGAGTTCAGATTTGATGCATAGGCTCCATTTGTCATTAGAAACTCAGGTGTGTGTGTGTGTGTGTGTTTTAAATTTTCTATCCTGCCAACCTCAGTACATTGGTTTTTCTGTCCAAAGGCTGATGAGCCTAAAGTAATTGTCTCAACGTTCAGCACTAGGTTTTGTGTGCTTGGTCGCTCAGTTGTGTTTGACTCTGCAACCCCATGGACTGGCCCACCAGGGTCTTCTGTCCATGGGGATTCTTCTGGTAAGAACACTGGAGTGGACTGCCTTGCCCTCCTCCAGGAGCATCAGGTTTTATACATATTCAAAAAAGGAGAGATATAAAGGACTCTCAATTTATCTGTTTATCATGAACCAAAACTTTCCCTAGACAGGATTTCCCAAAATCCTCTGACAGGATTTTGCTGGGTCTCATGACTGAATCTGTGTCACATGTCCTCTAATTTCCAGCAAAGAAAAAAGGAATTGTTCTGCCTGGCCCAAACCAATCATAATTTCCCTCCTAAATCTGAAGAAAGATCCTTCTTTCTTTGAGATGTTTCTTCTTTGACAATGCAAAATTCCATAAACTACAGACAAGGATAACACTGGGAAAGGAAAAAAGGGATAGCCAATTTTACACATCAAGAGATTCGTAGATCTTGAAATTTTTTTTGGAATAATACTTTGTAAGGCTGCTTTCTAGATAGATTAGTAGCTATACTCTTGAGTTTTATTTTTTTATTAATTTATTTTATTTGGAGAATAGTTGCCTTGCTAATTGTGATTGCTTTCATCATACATCAATATGAATCAGTCACAGGCATGCATATGTCCCCCACATCCTGAGCCCCCTCCCACCTCCCCCCCATCCTATCCCTCTGGGTTGTCCCAGAACACCAGCCTTGGGTGCCTTGCTTCATGCATTGCACTGGTCATCTGTTTTACATATGGTATTGTACATGTTTCACTGGTATTCTCTTAAATCATCCCACCCTCACCTTCTCTAGATGAGTCCAACATCTGTTCTTTACATCTCTGTCTCCTTCGCTGCCCTGAGTGTAAGATCATTGGTACCATCTTTCTAAATTCCATATATATGTGTTAATATACAGTATTTGTCTTTCTCTCTCTGACTTACTTCACTCTCTATAATAGGTTCCAGGTTCATCCACCTCATTAGAACTGACTCAAACGAGTTCCTTTTTATAGCTGAGTAATATTGCATCATGTATATGTACCATAATTTCCTTATTCATTCATCTGCTGATGGACATCTAGATTGCTTCCATGTCCGAGCTATTGCAAATAGTACTGCAGTGAACACTGGGGTACATGTATCTCTTTCAATTCTGTTTTCTCTGAGGTGTATGCCCAGCAGTGGGATTGCTAGGTCATATGGCAGTTCTAGGGCTTCACTGGTAGCTCAGTTGGTAAAGAATTTGCCTGCAATGCAGGAGACCCTGGTTCGATTCCTGGGTTGGGAAGATCTCCTGGAGAAGGGATAGGCTACCCACTTGGGCTTCCCTGGTGGCTCAGATGGTAAAGAATCCTCCTGCAATGTGGGAGACCTGGGTTCAATCCTTGAATTGGGAAGATACTCTGGAAGAGGGGATGGCCACCCACTCCAGTATTCTTGCCTGGAGAATTCCTTGGACAGGGAAAGCTGGCAAGCTGCAGTCCATGGGGTCACAAAGAGTTGGACACAACTGAGTGACTAGGCACACACGCTCATGGCAGTTCAATTTCCAGTTTTTGAAGGAATCTCCGTGATGTTCTCCCTTGTGACTGTACCAGTTTGCATCCCCACCAACAGTGCAAGAGGGTTCCCTTTCCTCCACACCCTCTCCAGCATTTATTGTTTGTAGACTTTCTGATGATGGCCATTGACCAGTGTGAGATGATACCTCATGTTTTGATTTGCATTAATTTAATAATGAATGATGTTGAGCATCTTTTCATGTGTTTATTAGCCATCTGTATATCTTCCTTGGAGAAATATCTGTTTAGTTCCTTTGCCCACTTTTTGATTGGGTTGTTTACTTTTCTGGTATTGAGCTGCTTGTATATTTTGGAGATTAATTCTTTGTCAGTTGTTTCACTTGCTATTATTTTCTCCCATTCTGAAGGCTGTCTTTTCACCTTGCTTATAGTTTCCTTTGTTGTGCAAAAGCTTTTAAGTTTAATTAGGTCTCACTTGTTTATTTTTGTTTTTATTTCCATTACTCTGGGAGGTGGGTCATAGAGGATCTTGCTATGATTTATGTCAGAGCGTGTTCTGCATATGTTTTCCTCTGAGAGTTTTATAGTTTCTGGTCTTACATTTAGGTCTTTAATCCATTTTGAGTTCATTTTTGCAAGTGGTGTTAGAGATTATTCTAGTTTCATTTTTTTTTTACACATAGTTGACCAGTTTTCCAAAAACAATTTGTTGAAGAGACTGGACTAAAAAATCCGAGATTTAAATCTTGGCACTAGCACATATAAGCTGTCATTTAGTTGTCTCATCTGTAAATTGGGAATAGTAATACTACCTATTTCATAGTTTTGGGGGATTATTATTATTATTATTTTGCAAATAAAGACTTGGTAATATTGTATAGTTGTTAAGTACTTGAAACTCTGTCAAGCACCTAGAAAGTTCTCAATAAACCTTGGCGGCTTTTATTTTGGAACCATTGGTTCTATACTTTTAAATTATGTTTGAGTGAAAGTCACTCAGTTGTGTCCAACTCTTTGTGACCCCATGGACTATACAGTCCATGGATTCCCCAGGCCAAAATACTGGAGTGGATAACCTTTCTCTTTTCCAGGGAATCTTCCCAACCCAGGGATCTAACCCAGGTATCCCACATTGCAGGCAGATTCTTTAGCATCCGAGCCACCAGCGAAGCCCAAGAATACTGGAGTGGGTAGTCTATCTCTTCTCCAGTGCATCTTTCTGATGCAGGAATTGAGCCAGTGTCTCCTGCATTGTAGGTGGATTCTTTATCAGCTGAGTTTGTCTTTTTTCAAATCAAAATTGTATAAGACTCTCCCCTATTCCCTAAGCCTGTGGCTGTACTTTTCTAAATGTAAAACAATATCTAGTATGAATGTGTCCTCTTGTTGGGTGGGATGGGAGTGGGGCTTCTCTTCTTCAGCCAAGGAAGTTCAGGCAGAATGTTGCTGGTACATCTTTCTGATCTTCAGACCCCAGATATGCAGTTGACACCACTCTTGTGGCAGAAAGTGAAGAAGAACTAAAGAGTCTCTTGATGAAAGTAAAAGAGGAGAGTGAAAAAGCTGGCTTTTTCAACATTCAGAACACTAAGATCATGGCATCTGGTCCCATCACTTGATGGCGAATAGATGGGGAAACACTGGAAAGTGACAGACTATTTTCCTGGGCTCCAAATTCACTGCAGATGGTGACCGCAGTCATGAAATTAAAAGACGCTTGCTCCTTGGAAGAAAAGTTATGACCAACCTAGACAGCATATTTAAAAGCAGAGACATTACTTTGCCAACAAATGTCCATATAGTCAAAGTACAGGTTTCCAGTAGTCATGTATGGATGCAAAGAAGGCAATGGCACCCCACTCCAGTATTCTTGCCTGCAGAATCCCAGGGCCAGGGGAGCCTGGTGGGCTGCCATCTCTGGGGTCGCATAGCATTGGACACGACTGAAGTTACTTAGCAGCAGCAGCAGCAGCATGCATGGATGTGAGAGTTGGACTATAAAGACAGTTGAGTACCAAAGAATTGATACTTTTGAACTGTGGTGTTGGAGAAGACTCTGGAGAGTTCCTTGGACAGCAAGGAGATCCAACTAGTCCATCTTAAAGGAGATCAGTCCTGAATATTCATTGGAAGGACTGATACTGAAGCTGAAGCTCCAGTACTTTGGTCACCTATTGTGAAGAACTGACTCATCAGTTAACGCTCTGATGCTGGGAAGGATTGAAGGGAGGAGGAGAAGGGGACAACAAAGAATGAGATTATTGGACAGCATCACCGGCTCAATGGACATGAGTTTGAGCAAGCTCTGGGAGTTGGTGATGGACAGGGAAGCCTGGCATGCTGCAGTCCACAGTGTCAGAAAGAGCCAGACACAACTGAGCTACTGAACTGAACTGAGCTAGAGTGAATCTTACTTAAAAAGCTTACTCAGGCCTAGAATCCACTTATTTGATTTCCAGTTGAATGTTTGCCTCTCAGGTCCAAACCAAAACAGCAATGCAATTTACCTTATCTACATTATATTTCTGGCTGCCAGGGTGAGATCTGGCAATACCTCAGCTCACAGGAGGCCAGGGCACACAGCCCAATGAACTTTCTTTCCTAGGTCCAGGAAACTGAGCAGATCTGGAAAATTTGGAAATTTTCAGAGGACTAGCAGGTCATTGCCTCCATTCAGTTAGAATATTGACAGGAGGGTGTATTTATTCAGAATCCAATCACCACTGTTATATTTGTGTCTGATAGGAAGTGGAGTTGGTGTCAGAGGAAGGGCTATTGTCACTGTCATTGTTTACAAGACAATAGCTGGGAAGATCTGCTCAAGGTTCTTTTGACCATGGTGCCATTTACAATCTTTGGCATAATTGACTGGATTTTACTGCTACTCCTCCGTTTATTCCTGAGAGTCTCCCTGAGAATTCTATAAATATCCAAGATGTCCCCTGTAAGGGACTCAGTGCTAGAAATTGATGGTCTGAAGGTAGATACTTCCTGTGCTGTGGGCTTTAGACTATAATGAGCAAATATTTGACTTCCCACTGGTGGGAAAAGGAAGGATTGCCTCTCCTCACATTCAGATTCCAACATGAACTCTGCTGTGTCTTATATATAGGTGTTTTTACTGACCTTGAGAAAGGTCAGAAAACTGGCAAACTTGGGTGTTGGGTGATCATTTTAGAAAATGGGAAAACCTTGATTTCTCCTCTTTTTAGTTTAATTTTTCTACTATTTATCTTTTTCCTTTCTGTTCAGATCAGTTCAGTTGCATAGTTGTGTTCAACTCTTTGTGATCCCGTGAACTGCAGCACATCAGGTTTCCCTGTCCATCACCAACTCCTGAAGCTTGCTCAAACTCATGTCCATTGAGTCAGTGATGCCATCCAACCATCTCATTCTCTGTTGTCCCCTTCTCATTCCACCTTCAATCTTTCCCAGCATCAGGGTCTTTTCAAATGAATCAGTTCTTCGCATAAGGTGGCCAAAGTATTGGAGTTTCAGCTTCAACATCAGTCCTTCCAATGAATATTCAGGAATGATTTCCTTTAGGAGGGACTGGTTGGATCTGCTTGCAGTCCAAGGGACTCTCAAGAGTCTTCTCCAACACCACAGTTCAAAAGCATCAATTCTTCGACACTCAGCTTTCTTTATAGTCCAACTCTCACATCCATTCATGACTACTGGCAAAACCATAGCTTTGACTAAACAGACCTTTGTTGGCAAAGTAATATCTCTGCTTTTTATACACTTTCTAGGTTGGTCATAACTTTTCTTCCAAGGAGCAAGTGTCTTTTAATTTCATGGCTGCAGCCATGAAATTATCTGCAGTGATTTTGGAGCCCTCCAAAATAAAGTCTCTGACTATTTCCACTGTTTCCCCATCTATTTGTTTTGAAGTGATGGGACCATGACCTTAGTTTTCTGAAGGTTGAGTTTTAAGCCAACTTTTTCACTCTCCTCTTTCACTTTCATCAAGAGGCTCTTTAGTTCTTCTTCACTTTCTGCCATAAGGGTGGTAGCATCTGCATACCTGAGTTTATTGATATTTCTCCTGGCAATCTTGATTCCAGCTTGTGCTTCATCCAGCTCAGTATTTCTCATGATGTAATCTGCATATAAGTTAAATAAGCAGGGTGGCAATATACAGCCTTGACATACTCCTTTTCCTGTTTGGAAATAGTCTGTTGTTCCATGTCCGGTTCTAACTGTTGCTTCTTGACCTGCATACAGATATCTCAAGAGGCAGGTCAGGTGGTCTGGTAGTCCTATCTCTTGATGAATTTTCCACTGTTTGTTGTGATACACACAGTCAAATGCTTTGGAGTAGCCGATAAAGCAGAACTAAATGTTTTTCTGCTAGTTAGGAAAATAGAAATTATATTTGTGCCCTTTTGGTGGTTATTCATGAAAGATGGCTGTGGCCTTGTCTTGCTATGCTACTGTTTCATTTATGGCCTCTGATCACAGAACCTTGCATATGCCGTAACCCCCAGAAACAATTTGTGGTAGTTTTTCTCAGTTTTCTTTCAAGGATAGTTAAACCTGGGTTCAAGAAGTGACCTCGGTTCTGGTTGCTCTGTTTCACATGAGGAACTTTACCTTTTAGGAGCTGACACTGGGTCACCTCTGCCTCCTTCTGGCCCTGCCCCAGTAGGCATGCTTTAAGTTTCCTTCATCACCTTGGATTTATTTTCTATATCTGGCACAAATAAATGTTCTTCTTCTCCACCCTCCCCTTTCCCTTTTCTACCTCTCTTTCTTTTTCTCTCTCAGTCTGTTCTTACTACATGTTGAAGACTAAAACTATGGTCTTCCAGTGTCATCCTTACTGAAAGTCCTTGACTTGTAATAGAAGATATAAGTCACAGCCCATCACTCACATCAATAAACAAGATTGCCAGCCTGCTAGGGAAGATGTCAGGACAAGCCATCAGATACTGGTTCACTTTATCAGATGCAGTGGTCTCAAACTAGAATTCCCTCACAATCCAGATGTGTAGAGTGGGGGACTGATTGAAAAGCACTCACCCCACCTAAAACTGCTACTCAGCATCAGCTGATTATTGCAATGAAGGAAAACACAAACAAACAAACATTGTATGGTGGAAATATTGAATTTTCAAGTTTTTAACATTTAGAGAAACTATGTGGACTCTGAATTGAAATCCCCTGAATTCTGAATGCCGCCCACTGATTCTCTGTAAACAGATGAGAACAACGTGGTGGCCGGTGGGGCCCATGTGCTGCTGATGTGCCCCACCAGCTGCTGCGCTGTTGTGCCTTCGTCTACTGCGGTCTCATCTGGACTCCCAAGCTGTGTGGTGCTTGCCTTATACAACTAACTGACATTTTCCATCCTGTATGGTCTTTTTGAAAGAAGGACAGTATAACTTGTGAACCACAAATAAAAAATCATGTGCTCTTCTGTTTGCATTGTTGGCAAGCATTTATGTGTTCTGTCTAGCCTATGGAGCATGGTCAAGGGGGAGGAAGCATACTTGGTATGATCCTGGCCACTGAGTATCATGCTCACGGCCAGACAGCCTTGGGTTTAAATGCTGGCTCCTCTATTTGCTAGACATTTGACCTTAGGCAAATTACTCAACCTCTCTGAATCTCATCTATCATATGTGGAAAACAGTGCCTCCTTCCCATGGCCCCGCTGTGGGCACCTGAGATGATCTGCACAGGCAGAGGGCCCGGCACAGAGGAGGTTTCAGTAGTGGCAGCTGTCATTTGTCGTTCACTTCCATGCTTCTAAAATACTGAACTCATTTGTGGCAAAGTAAACCTGAGCTAATAAAAAGATGATTATAATCTGTATGTATCCCACTTGGTGTGAATTTTCACAAGTTTCACTGAAAAATGTGTTTGATTATAGGTGCTACCCCAGAACCTCTATTATTTTTCTACAATTTGAAAAGTTTTGAATTCCACAATGCATTTGATTTTACAGGGTTTGGATAAATGTCAAAGACTCTGTAGTTGCAGTAACATAGTAACAAGTGGAGAATGACACAATGAAAACCAAACACATAACCCACAATATTGCTAGAAGGTGACAGAGTAATATAAATGATTAGAGCTAGGAGAGTGGGGAGGTAAATTTGGGAGAGCTTCATGAAGGCAGTGGTCTTTTGAGCCTGATCCCAGGAGAAATGAAGGAATTGCATTTGGTGAAGAGGCGGCAAGTTCCAGGGAGAATGCATAAGATTCTTGGCTGTCTTTCTTTCTTTCTTTTTTTTTTTTAATTTTATTTTATTAGTTGGAGGCCAATTACTTCACAACATTTCAGTGGGTTTTGTCATACATTGACACGAATCAGCCATTGAGTTACACGTATTGGCTGTCTTTCAAACGTCCCCAGCAATCCAAACTGCTTTCAGGTCTGTGCATTGTCATGGAGAGTACATAATCACCTTTAGAAAGATGCAGTTGGGGAACTGACAGGGAAAAACGTTGCTGGTAGGGAGGAGTGTAAAGAATGGGATGAGAAGACCCACTTTATGATGAAGCACTGTTGGAGAGAAAGCATGTTTTGAATAGCCCCTGAGTAGCCCTTTGCCTTTCTAGGCTGAGGACCTGGTTTTGCACACTGGCAGCTCTCTTTCTATGACTTCTGCATATGGCAGCAAGCTATTGCTGCATTTAGGGAAACTCTCCTGGAGCTGGGACCATGGCAAGCCAACATTTCTAAATTGCACACCCCAAATCATTCCCCACTTGGCTTGTCTTTTTTTAATGACCCAAAAATGATGCTGAGGAGATGATCTGGCTGAGCAGGGGAGTGATGAAATTTGGTTATGTTTCAGGAAAAGCACTATTCCACTATGTGGGTTAGAGATGGGCAATACAAGACAGAGAAAAAAATGCATAAGTCTTGTTCATCACTCTCTTCCCAGCACTTAGGACAGGGCCTGACACAGACTTGTTCAACTAAGTTAGTAACAAACATAATGCCAATTGGCACAGTCTCCTCCTCGGCCTGGAAACCAGAACATATGATGACCCCCTGAAAGGTGGCCCTGGACCAACACTTCATTTGTTCTGTGTGAACAGCAATGGTTGGAAGACAAGGAGTCTCTTCAATAATGTTTTGTAACAGGAACAACTGAACTACTCACATGCTACTTCTGTTGTCTACAACTGTAAGAAGAGGACTAAGAGGAACATTGGGGAACAGAAAAACACTCAGCACCTCCTGGAACACACAGTGTGAAGGGTCAGCTTCTACTACTGGTAGCAGCTCTGGCCTCTGAGTCTAGTACAGAATCCCTAGGTCTCTGTACTGAGATGGTACTTTTGTTTTTCCCAAAGTCTTCTATTTCCTGATGGGGACTGTGATGCCAAGCATATGTAGTGATGACATGAGTTGTATATGGATTGAGAGGCTGAATCTGTGGTTTGGACAGGATGCAGTAAAGGCACATTGTGAAGGAGCCCCGGGAGAATTCTGTAGACTTTGGAGAGGGAGGGGCAGAGTCACTTGCCTACTTAGAAGTTGTGATTTGCTGACTGGAAATCACTGATTTGGAAAACATATTAAATTATTCTGGTTTATCTATTATGTATCTGAACTTCACATCTGCAGGACTAGGGATCACAATTCTTCACAAATACATGTGTGTTAGAGAGGGCTGCCTTCCTGCCAAGTGAGGCATATGACTGCCCAGTTGCTCTACATTTCCCAGTCTCCTTGTCTTGATCTTGCATTTCTAGCCTCCAAAACCATGAGAAATAAATATTTATTTATTCTACAGGCCCTCAGTCTGTGAAATTCTGTTATAGCAGCCCAAATTGACTAAGACACTCTGACTCCTAATTCTTGGCCTCTTGGATCTATGCATGTTCCTACTTCACAGCCTTTGTCTGAAGAGCCCTCTAGAATCACTGTCTGAGGCTTTTCTGATAGACTGAAGGTCACAGGAATCCTGGCCTGGGGGCCAAGAGTTAGTGAATAACTGTCCTGGCTTTCCCAGGGGTTTCCTGAGGCTTTGGATCCTCGTGCTAATACTGGGAGTGTCCTAGATAATTAGGACAGTCAGTCATGTTACTGACAAGACATGTGCAGAACCATAATGTTCCTGCTCCAAGAAATGGCCCAGGGTAATTGAAGAAATTATTCTGGGGAATTATAATCACAGGAGCAAAGGGAGATTACCAGGCTAAATTGAGTTTTCCCTGGATCTCAGGTTTTCGTTTCTTGAATGTAGAGCGGAAGGTAAGAAAGCTGAAATGATTATTGACACAGCTGTGAGCCTCACAATTGCCCTCTCTATTCATTCCTCTACACAAATTCCTGAAGTCTAGTCTCTTAAAATGAACGCATATAATCCAGAGATATCCAAGTGTAGGCTATCAACTCATTTATTTCCAGCAGTACTTGAGACAATGAAATTCTAACATAATCAGCAAATCTGGGCTGTCCCTTAGGAGGAAATGGCCTAGGACTTGACCTGTTTCACCAAGTTCAGCCAAAATCAATTTATTTCCTTCTTGGGAATGACTCCATGCTTTTCCTGGTGGAGAAATCTGCTGGAATTGCTGGAGAAGCTTTTATGCCATTCTTTCTTTCTTTGGGACCAGGAAAGATTACCTAATAGTGGAAGGAAGAATTACAGGTATATAGGCCTGATACATACTGGAGTTAGCTTGTACTGGCTCGAAAGAGCAAATTTGTAAATTTCCAGGAGACTTGAGAGCCTATTGTTGAAAATTAAATCCAGCAATTAGTAAAACTACATTATGCATATCTATAATTATGTTACCTTAAAATGAAGGTATCTTCAACTTAGGCTTCAGCAAATACTTAAAACTCATCACTTCCTAATTATTTTCCTATTACCTATATTCTCAAGATTATATGTATCTATCATATCTGTATGGCAGCCTATGCCTGTATTCAGACAAAGCCTTTTAATTCTCTTTACTAGAATGTTCCTGGGTACCTCTTCCCAAATCTGTCTTCACTGGTGTCAGGTGGTGGCTGAAATCAGCCACGATGGAGATACCACAACACATGACACATTCATCTCCCGCCTTCTGAGAATCAGTCATTAAATGTATACAAGTGTGCCTCTCAGTAAAGTTGTCATTCATTGGAGGCTTGCTATGTGCTAGGCGTAATTCCAAGAATTTTGTAAATATTTATTATTTATTCAGCCAATACTGAGTCATTGCCTGCAGTATACCAGGCTCCATTATTATTATTATTAGTTTTTATTGAATACCTACTGTGTGCCTTGCATTCTTCTAAGTGCAATAATTCAAGGAGGGAGGTTCTATTATTTTTTCTCAATATATATATATTTTATTGATGTATAGTTAACTTACAATGCTTCAAGTGCACAGCAGTGTGATTCAGTTATACATATACACATATATTATTTTTGAAATTATTTTCTATTATGGCATTGGAGTACAGAATGAAGCAGGACAAAGGCTAATAGAGTTTTGCCAAGAGAACACACTGGTCATAGCAAACACTCTCTTCCAACAACGCAAGAGAAGACTCTACACATGGACATCACCAGATGGTCAACACTGAAATCAGATTGATTATATTCTTTGAAGCCAAAGATGGAGAAACTCTATACAGTCAGCAAAAACAAGACTGGGAGCTGACTGTGGCTCAAATCATGAACTCTTTATTGCCAAATTCAGACTGAAATTGAAGAAAGTGGAGAAAACCACTAGACCATTCAGGTATGACCTAAATCAAATCCCTTATGACTAAACAGTGGAAGTGAGAAATAGATTTAAGGGACTAGTCCTGATAGACAGAGTGCCTGATGAACTATGGACGGAGGTTCATGACACTGTACAGGAGACAGGGATCAAGACCACGCCGAAGAAAAAGAAATGCGAAAAAGCAAAATGGTTGTCTGAGGAGGCCTTACAAACAACTGTGAAAAGAAGGGAAGCGAAAAGCAAAGGAGAAAAGGAAAGATATACCCATCTAAATGCAGAGTTCCAAAGAAAAGTCAGGAGAGATAAGGAAGACTTCCTCAGCGATCAATGCAAAGGAAAAAAGGAAAACAATAGAATGGGAAAGACTAGAGATCTCTTCAAGAAAATTAGAGATATCAAGGGAATATTTCATGCAAAGATGAGCACAATAAAGGACAGAAATGGTATGGATATAACAGAAGCAGAAGATATTAAGAAGAGGTGGCAAGAATACATGGAAGAACTATACAAAAAAAGATCTTCATGACCCAGATAATCACGATGGTGTGATCACTCACCTAGAGCCAGACATCCTGGAATGTGAAGTCAAGTGAGTCTTAGGAAGCATCACTATGAACAAAGCTAGTGGAGGTGATGGAATTCCAGTTGAGCTTATTTCAAAACCTGAAAGATGATGCTGTGAAAGTGCTGCACTTAATATGCCAGCAATTTGGAAAACTCAGCAGTGGCCACAGGACTGGAAAAGATCAGTTTTCATTCCAATCCCAAAGAAAGTCAATGCCAAAGAATGCTTGAACTCCCGCACAATTGCACTCATCTCCCACACTAGTAAAGTAATGCTCAAAATTCTCCAAGCCAGGCTACAGCAATACATGAACCATGAACTTCCAGATGTTCAAGCTGGTTTTAGAAAAGGCAGAGAAACCAGAGATCAAATTGCCAACATCAGCTGGATCATCAACATCTATTTCTGCTTTATTGACTATGCCAAAGTTTTTGACTGTGTGGATCACAATAAGTTGTGGGAAATTCTGAAAGAGATGGGAATACCAGACCGCCTGACCTGCCTCTTGAGAAACCTGTATGTAGGTCAGGAAGCAACAGTTAGAACTGGACATGGAACAACAGACTGGTTCCAAATAGGAAAAGGAGTACATCAAGACTGTGTATTGCCACCCTGCTTATTTAACTTATATGCAGAGTACATCATGAG
This sequence comes from Muntiacus reevesi, assembly GCF_963930625.1. Classification (NCBI taxonomy): domain Eukaryota; kingdom Metazoa; phylum Chordata; class Mammalia; order Artiodactyla; family Cervidae; genus Muntiacus; species Muntiacus reevesi. Next base: position 2,372,298 of record NC_089256.1, on the reverse strand, counting down.
AAACACTGGGCTAGAAGAAGCACAAGCTGGAATCAAGATTGCCGGGAGAAATATCAATAGCCTCAGATATGCTGATGACACCACCCTTATGGCAGAAAGTGAATAAGAACTAAAGAGCCTCTTGATGAAAGTAAAAGAGGAGAGTGAAAAAGTTGGCTTAAAGTTCAACATTCAGAAAACTAAGATCATGGCATCTGGTCCCATCACTTCATGACAAATAGATGGGGAAACAGTGGAAGCAGTGACTGACTTTATTTTTCTGGGCTCCAAAATCACTGCAGATGGTGATTGCAGCCATGAAATTAAAAGATGCTTGCTTCTTGGAAGAAAAGCTATTACCAACCTAGACAGCATATGAAACAGCTAAGACATTACTTTGCCAACAAAGGTCTGTCTAGTCAAGACTATAGTTTTTCCAGTGGTCATGTATGGATGTGAGAGTTGGACTATAAAGAAAACTGAGTGCCAAAGAATTGATGCTTTTGAACTGTGGTGTTGGAGAAGACTCTTGAGAGTCCCTTGGACTGCAAGGAGATCCAACCAGTCCATCCTAAAGGAGATCAGTCCTGTGTGTTCATTGGAAGGACTGATGTTGAAGCTGACATTCCAAAACTTTGGCCACCTGATACGAAGAGTTGACTCACTGGGAAACACCCTGATGCTGGGAAAGATTGAGGGCAGGAGGAGAAGGGGTCAACAGAGGATGAGATGGTTGGATGGCATCACCGACTCAATGGACATGGGTTTGGGTGGACTCCAGGAGTTGGTGATGGACAGGGAGGCCTGGCGTGCTGCAGTTCATGAGATCACAAGAATTTGGACATGACTGAGCAACTGAACCGAACTGAACTGAAAGGTTGTTACAAGATATTGACTGTAGTTCCCTGGCTATACAATAAACCTTTGCTGCTTGTTGCATATTTATTTTTTAAAATAGAAATCTAAGTCAAACAAGTGGAATCAAAATAAATTTCATAAATTTTTTAGTTGGTCAAAGATTCATAAATTTTTTAAATACACACATTATGTGTATTATTTATACATATGTATACAAAAGCTTTTCTACTATACTTGAGAAAGCCTTGAGAAATAACATAAAAAAAGATGGAGAAATTGGAAAACATAAAATAAATGTAATGGGAGCACTGAATATGAAATAAAAAAAGTGAAACAAACTAGTTAAAAGTAAAGGATCATCATATAGCTCACTTGTTTTTAAACAGTACTGCTCATTAGAAATTTATCTGGAGCTCTGGAGAAAAAGAAAGCAGTACCTGGACATTTACATTTTTCAAAATATTTCAAGATAATTCTGATGTGCATCTGGATTTTAGAAAGTGATTGTAGCCTTTTCTATTAAATCATAGTTTTGGTGATATAGAGTTCTATTATTCTTCTGTTGACCAATCGTGATACAATGGTATTAAGGGAATAATAGTTACATAATCACAATAATAAAAGATGCTTATTGATTTTTACAGAAAATAGCCAGACAAAAAACAAAAGATAATTACAATTGCAAACCATAATTGGAACATTATTAATGTAACAATATAAAATAATTATATACAGTTTGAGGGGTCAAGCAGTGTTAAGTGGCAGAGCATACATGCACATGTTTTCATCCACCCAGCCAGTCTATGTCTTTCCTTTGGTGAATTTAATCCATTTACATTTAAGGTAATTATTGGTATATGTGGTTCTATTACCATTTTCTTAATTGTTTTTGGTTTATTTTCTGTAGTTCTTTTCATTCTCTTGTGTTTCCTGCTTAGAGAAGTTCCTTTAGCATTTGTTGTAAAGCTGGTTTGGTGGTGCTGAATTCTCTTAACTTTTCCTTGTCTAGAGAGCTTTTGATTTATCCATAAAATCTGAATGAGAGTCTTGCTGGGCAGAGTATTCTTGGTTGTATGATTTTCCCTTTCATCACTTTAAATACATGGTGCCATTCCCTTCTGGCTTGTAGAGTTTCTGTTGAGAAATGATTCTGATAGCCTGATGGGAGTTTCCTGGTAAGTTATTTATTTCTCTCTTGTTGTTTTTAATATTTTATCTTTGTCTTTAATTTTTGTCAGTTTGATTACTATGTGTCTTGGTGTGTTCATCCTTGAATTTATCCGGCCTGAGACTTTCTGTGCTTCCTGGACTTGGTTGGCTATTTCCTTTCCCATGTTAGGGAAGTTTTCAGTTATCTCTTCAAATATTTTCTAAGGTGCTTTTTCCTCTCTCTTTTCCTTCTGGGACCCCTATAATGCAAATGTTAGTGCTTTTAATACTGTCCCAGAGATCTCTCAGGGTGACTTCATTTCTTTTCATTCTTTTTTCTATATACTGTTCTGTGGCAGTGATTTCCACCATTCTGTTCTCCAGATCATTTATCTGTTCTTCTGCCTCAATTTTTCTGCTCTTGATTCCTTCTAGTGTATTGTTCACCTATGTTTGTTTGTTCCTTAGTTCTTCTAGGTTGTTGTTAAACATTTCTTGCATTTTCTTCATTGTTTTTCCAAGATCCTGGATTATTTTCATTCTCATTATTCTGAATTCTTTTTCTGGAAGTTTGCTATCTCCACTTCATTTCATTGTTTTTCTCAGGTTTTATCTTGTCTCTTCATCTGGGACACAACTTTCTGCTTTTTCAACCTGATTAACTTTCTGTAATATGGTTTTTGTTTTAGCACTTTGCCATTGTTCTTCTTGCTTTCTCTGTCTGCCCTCTGATGGAGAAGGCTAAGAGGCTTGTGTAAGTTTCCGGGTAGGCGGGACTGGTGGGCAGGACCTTGCTCAGTAAAACTTTAATCCAATTTTCTGCTGGTGTGTGGGATTGAATTTCCTCCTGGTTTGGGTTCATTGTATGGTATGAGGAGACCCATCCCTGGGGTTTACAGGCTCTCTGGTAGGGTTAATGGTGAACACCAAGAGGATTTATGCCAAGGGGGACCTTCCTGGCCTGCTGACGCCAGTGCCCTGTCCCTGTGGTGAGCCCCTGCCAACCAATGCCTCCACAGGAGGCCCCCCAACACTAGCAGGTGGTAATGGTTCAGTATCCTGTGAGGTCACTACTCCTTTCCTCTGGGTCTTGGTGCACAAATGTTTTGTTTGTGCCTCCAAGACTGGAGTCTCTGTTTCCCCTAGTCCTGTGGAAATCCTATAATCAAATCCAGCTGGCTTTCAAGGTCAGATTCCCTGGGAATTCCCACCCTTTTTTGGATCCCCAGCCTGGGAAGCCTGATGTGGGTTCAGAACCTTCACAACAGTATGAGAATTTCTTTGGTATTATTGTTGTCAAGTTTGTGAGTCACCCACCCAGCAGGTATGGGATTTGATTTTACTGTGGTTACGCCCCTCTTACTGTCTCACTGCAGTTTCTCTGTTTTTGGACGTGGGGTCTCTCTCTCTCTCTCTCTTTTTTTTGTTGGGTTCCAGCATCCTCCTGTTAATGGTTGTTCAATAGTTGCAATTTTGGTGTTCTCACAGGAGGAGATGAGCGTATGTCCTTCTACTTTGCCATCTTGAACTGGAAGTTCTCTCTATTATCAATTTTTTTTTAATTGGAGGAAAATTTCCCTATGATGCTGTGCTGATTTCTGCTTCACAACAACATGAATTAGTCATAATTATACACACACACACACACACACACACACACACACACACATCCCTTTCCTCTTGAGTCTCCCTCCCCTCTCCCGTCCCACCCCTTTAGGTTGTCACAGAGCACCAAGCTGGGTTCCCTGTGTTACACAGCAGCTTCCTACTAGTTTTCTATTATACACATGACTGTGTATATAGGTTAATGCTGCTTTATCAGTTCGTCCTACCCTCTCCTTCCCCCACTGTGTACACAAGTTCATTCTTTATATTTGCATCTCCATATCTTCCATGTAAATAGGTTCATCAGTATATTTTTCTCGATTCCATATACATAAGTTAATATATGATATTTATTTTTCTCTTTTCTCATCAGTCAGAAAAATAAGTGAAGTTATACTTCACTCTGTATAACAGGTTCTAGGTTCATCCATCACACTACAACTGACTAAAATTCATTCCTTTTTATGGCTGAGTAGTATTCTGTTGTATAAATGTGCTATATACTCCTTATCCATTCACTTGTCAATGAATATCTAGCTTGCTTCCACATCCTTGCTATTGTAAATAGCGCTGCAATGAACATTAGTGTATATGTCTTTTAGATTTGTGGTTTTCTCAGAGTATGCCCAGTAGTGGTATTGCTGGGTCATATGGTAGTTTTAGGGGCTTCCCAGCTGGCACTAGTGGTAAAGAACCTGCCTGTCAATGCAGGAGACTTAAGAAACATAGGTCCAATCCCTGGGTCAGGGAGATTCCCTGGAGGAGGGCACGGCAACTTACTCCAGTATTCTTGCCTGGAGAATCCCATGGAGAGAGGAACCTGGTGGGATGCAGTCCATAGGATCACAAAAAGTGGGACATGACTGAAGCAACTTGGCATACATGCAAGCAAGGTAGTTTATTCCTAGTTTTTTAAGGAATCTCCACACTGTTATCCATAGTAGCTGTATCAATTTAAATTCCCACCAACAAGGCAGTAGAATTCCCTTGGAAAGTTTTATTACTGTCATTTTAAATATAGGAAAACTGAGGAATTGAGAAGTTGAGTAATTGTCCCAGGTTCACACAGCAGTCCATATTGAAACCTGAGAGACCTGGTTCTGGAGCCGTTGCTCCTAACCACTAAGCTCTCCTGCCTCTTGTTGCCTCTAAGTTAGTCACTTAGCCATGTCCGACACTTTGTGACCCAGTGGACTGTAGCCCACCAGGCCCACCGATGGAATTCTTCAGGCGAGAATATGGGAGTGGGTTGCCATTTCCTTCTCCACCGGATCTTCCTGACCCAGGGATGGAACACAGGTCTCCCACATTCTGGGCGAACACTTTATCGACTGAGTCACCAGGGAAGATTATTGCCTTGTTGCCTCTAGGCCAACCAAAGTAAACAAGCAAAGTTCCTGACATAATGGAACTTACATTCTGGTTGATAGGGAGATAGATACTAAATAATAAGCATCGAAACATGTATATTATCAAGGGTGAAACAGATCACCAGCCCAGGGTGGATGCATGAGACAAGTGCTCGGGGCTGGTGCACTGGGAAGACCCAGAGGGAGCGGGTGGAGAGGGAGGTGGGAGGGGGGATCGGGATGGGGAATACATGTAAATCCATGGCTGATTCATGTCAACGTATGGCAAAACCCACTTCAATATTGTAAAGTAATTAGCCTCCAACTAATAAAAATAAATGGGGGAAAAAAAGAGTAACAAATAAACTGTACAAATAAAAAGTAAGAATAATAGAAAACAATGAAGTAGGGGAGTGTTCTTTTCTTCAATTATCTTACTTTTAATCTAATACTATCTCATTTTCAGTTCAGTTCAGTTCAGTCACTCAGTCGTGTTAGACTCTTTGTGACCCCATGTATTGCAGCAGGCCAGGCTTCCTTGTCCATCACCAACTCCCCGAGTTTACTCAAACTCTTGTCCATTGAGTTGGTGATGCCATCCAACCATCTCATCATCTGTTGTCCCCTTCTCCTCCTGCCTTCAATCTTTCCCAGTCTTTTCAAATGAATCAGTTCTTCACATCAGATGGCCAAAGTATTGGACTTTCAGCTTCACCATCAGTCCTTTCAATGAATATTCAGGACTGATTTCCTTTAAGATGGACTGGTTGGATCTCCTTGCAGTCCAAGGAACTCTTAAGAGTCTTCTCCAACACCGCAGTTCAAAAGCATCAATTCTTCGGTGTTCAGCTTTCTTTATAGTCCACTCTCACATCCAAACATGACTACTGGAAAAACCATAGCTTTGACTAGATGGACCTTTGTTTGCAAAGTAATGTCTCTGCTTTTTAATATGTTGTCTAGGTGGGTCATAGCTTTTCTTTCAAGGAGTAAGCATCTTTTAATTTCATGGTTTCAGTCACCATCTGCAGTGATTTTTGAGCCCCTGAAAATAAAGTCTCTGACTATTTCCACTGTTTCCCCATCTATTTGCCATGAAGTGATGGGACCAGATGCCATGATCTTAGTTTTCTGGATGTTGAGTTTTAAGCCAACTTTTCCCACTCTCCTCTTTCACTTTCATCAAGAGGCTCTTTAGTTCTTTTGCTTTCTGCCATAAGGTTGGTGTCATCTGCATATCTGAGGTTATTGATATTTCTCCCAGCAATCTTGATTCCAGCTTGGGCTTCATCCAGTCCAGCATTTCTCATGATGGACTCTATAGATAAGTTAAATAAACAGGGTGACAATATACAACCTTGACGTACTCCTTTACCAATTTGGAACCAGTCAGTTGTTCCATGTTCGGTTCTAACTGTTGCTTCTTGACCTGCATACAGATATCTCAGGAGGCAGGTCAGGTTGTCTGGTATTCCCATCTCTTTAAGAATTTTCCACAGTTTGTTGTGATCCACACAGTCAAAGTCAAAGTAATCAATGAAAGAGAAGTAGATGTCTTTCGGGAACTGTCTCACTTTTTTGATGATCCAATGGATGTTGGTAATTTGATCTCTGGGTCCTCGGCCTTTTCTAAAAGCGGCTTGAACATCTGGAAGTTCATGGTTCACGTACTGGTGAAGCCTGACGTGAAAAATTTTGGGCATTACTTTGCTAGCATGTGAGATGAGTGCAATTGTGTGGTAGTTTGAGCATTCTTTGGCACTGCCTTTCTTTGGGATTGGAATGAAAACTGATCTTTTCCAGTCCTGTGGCCACTGCTGAGTTTTCCAGATTTGCTGGCATATTGAGTGCAGCACTCTTCACAGCATCATCTTTGAGGACCTGAAATAGCTCAGCTGAAATTTCATCACCTCCACCAGTTTCTTTCATAGTGATGCTTCCTAATGCCCACTTGACTTCACATTCCAGGATGTCTGGCTCTAGGTGAGTGATCACATCATTGTGATTTTCTGGGTCGTGAAGATCTTTCTGGTATAGTTCTTCCGTGTATTCTTGCCACCTCTTCTTAATATCTTCTGCTTCTATTCAGTTCAGTTCAGTTCAGTCACTCAGCCAGTCTGACTCTTTGCAACCACATGAATCACAGCATGCCAGGCCTCCCTGTCCATCACCAACTTCCAGAGTATACTCAAACTCATGTCCATTGAGTCGGTGATGCCATCCAGCCATCTCATCCTCTGTTATCCCCTTCTCCTTCTGCCCCCAATCCCTCCCAGCATCAGGGTCTTTTCCAATGAGTCAACTCTTCGAATCAGGTGGCCAAAGTATTGGAGTTTCAGCTTCAGCATCAGTCCTTCCAATGAACACCCAGGACTGATCTCCTTCACGATGGACTGGTTGGGTCTCCTTGCAGTCCAAGGGACTCTCAAGAGTCTTCTCCAACACCACAGTTCAAAAGCATCAATTTTTCGGCACTCAGCTTTCTTCACAGTCCAACTCTCACATCCATACATGACCACTGGAAAAACCATAGTCTTGACCAGATCGACCTTTGTTGACAAAGTAATGTCTCTGCTTTTTAATATCTATCTAAGTTGGTCATAGTTTTCCTTCCAAGGAGTGAGCGTCTTTTAATTTCATGGCTCCAATCACCATCTGCAGTGATTTTCGAGCTCCCAAAAATAAAGTCTGACACTGTTTCCACTGTTTCCCCATCTATTTTCCATGAAGTGATGGGACCAGATGCCGTGATCTTAGTTTTCTGAATGTTGAGCTTTAAGCCAACTTTTTCACTCTCCCATTTCACTTTCATCAAGAGGCTTTTTAGTTCCTCTTCACTTTCTGCCATATGGGTGGTGTCATCTGCATATCTGTTTCTGTTAGGTCCATACCATTTCTGTCCTTTATTGTGCCCATCTTTGCATGAAATATTCCCTTGATATCTCTAATTTTCTTGAAGAGATCTCTAGTCTTTCCCCTTTTATTATTTACCTCTATTTCTTCGCATTTATCACTGAGGAAAGCTGTCTTATCTCTCCTTGCTATTCTTTGGAACTCTGCATTCAGATGGGTGTATCTTTCCTTTTCTCCTTTGCCTTTCGCTTCTCTTCTTTTCAAGGCAAGTATATTGAAGTGGTTTGCTCTTCCCTTCTCCATTGGACCACATTTTGTCAGAACTCTCCACTATGACCCATCCGTCTTGGGTGGCCCTACACAGCATGGCTCATAGTTTCATTGAGTTAGACGTGGCTGTGATCCATGTGACCAGATAGGTTAGTTTTCTGTGATTGTGATTTTCAGTCTGTCTGGCCTCTGATGGAGAAGGATAAGAGACTTATGGAAGCTTCCTGATGGGAGAGACTGACTGAGGGGGAAACTGGGTCTTATTCTGATGGGCAGGGCCATGCTCAATAAATCTTTAATCCAATTTTTGTTGATGTGTGGGGCTGTGTTCCCTCCATGTTATTTGACCTGGGGCCAAGCTATGGTGCAGCTAATGAAGATAATGGTGACCTCCTTAAAAAGGTTCCATGCATGCACTGCTACACTCAGTGTCCTCAACCCTGCAGCAGGCCACACTGATGCATGCCTCTGCCAAAGACTCCTGGACCCTCATGGACAAGTCTGGGTCAGTCTCTTGTGGGGTCACTGCTCCTTTCTCCTGGGTCCTGGTGCACACAAGATTCTGTTTGTGCCCTCCCAGAGCCTGTTTTCCCAGTCCTGTATAAGTTCTGGCAGCTCTGTGGTGGGGCTAATGGCAATCTCCTCCAAGAGTATTTATGCCACACCCAGGTCTGCTGCATCCAGAGCCCCTGCCCCTGCAGCAGTCCACTGCTGACCTGTACCTCCTCAGGAGGTACTGAAACACAGTCTGTCTCAGTCTCTGTAGGGCTTCTGGGCCCTTGAGCCCTCTGAGCATCTCTGGTGGGTATGGGGTTTGATTCTAAATGTTATTTCACCCTTCCTACCATCTTGCTGGGCTTCACCTTTGCCCTTGGGTGTGGGGTATCTCCTCATTATTTTACAGATGGGGAAATTGAGGATCAAAGTGGTTAAAACCATATCTAAGGATGAATTCGTGCCAAGTCACTTCAGTTGTGTCCTACTCTTTGCAACATTATAGACTGGAGCCTGGATACCAGGCCCTTAATTCAAGCTTGAGTTTCCTGTGCAAACTCAACTCAGCTATAATCTGCCTTGTGTCCATGCTCCTTTATTTCTCTGTCCTCCAAAGCCACATGAGGGGATAAATCAGTGTTGAGTTCACAGTGATCCTGAATGCTGGCAGTGCCAGGGGCCCTGAGAAGCCTGCATGGATGAATGCAACATCTGCAATGTGGAATCAGCCACACGGTTCTTCTCCACGTTGGTCGCCAAGGGCACTTTGTCTGTGAAAACAGACTTGTGGCTAATATATGTCACAAATGGAAAGGCCGGGGATGGACAGAGTTTTACTGGATTCCATTAACAATTATAACAAGCTCAGAGAATAGGCATTGTAGGGACTTGTTGGAACTGTTCTTTCAAGCACCCCACACTGCCCCACTGGAAATAGTGTTTTTAATGTCAACTTAGTTTGACCTTTAGTTTTGGTGGCATTTACTAATTCTATGAAAACCACCATTTCTCACTTCCCCTGAAGTTTAATAGAAAATCGAACTATTAGTTAGACATAGCCTAGTTTATGCAAAGGGGACAATCTCTCTCAAATGTTTCCCCCACAACCTGAAAAAAGATATAGAACAACCTCTATTATTTTGGTTAATTTAAATTTCTAACACCAGGGGGATTCAAAATGGTATTCTAACCATAGTTGAAAGCATCAGTTTCTTGTCTTTGGGAAGTCAAGAGAAGCCAGATCTCTCAAAGTGGGCCTGATTCTTGGGTTGGATAAAAGCATAATTTTTCCAAAGATTTCAGGGTCCCTGATCATTCAGTGATAGATAACTACTGCGTGTATTAGTTTTTCATTGCTGTCATAACAAATTATCACAACCTTAGCAGCTTAAAATAGCAACCATTTATTATCTCACAGCTCAAGGAAGCTCAGCTGGGTTCTCTACTCAAGGGCTCACAGTGCCAAAATCAAGGTGGTATTGGCTGGGCTCTTGTGGGACACTCTGAGGGGGAATCTGCTTCCAGGCCTACTCAGATCATTGGCAGAATTTAGTTTCTCAGTGTTCTTCCTGACTCGTAGACAGAAGTTACTCTCACTTCTAGAGACCACCTGTATGCCCTGACTCATGGGTGTCTGTCTCCATATGCTCATCACAGCATCACTCACAGTGGTCAATGTACAGAAAGAGCCTGGGTGTCTGTCAGCAGACAAGTGGATAAATAGGTAGGGGATACACAAACACACACACACACACACACACACATATATACACAAACATACACACACACACACACACATACACATAGACATACACAATGGAATATTACTCTGCCATGTAAAAATATCTTGCCATTTGCAACAATATGGATGGATCTAGACGGTGTTATACTCAGTGAAACAAGTCACACAATAAAGAAATATGGGGTAATCTCATTTACATGTTGTTGTTGTTTAGTTACTAAGTCATGTCCAATTCTTTGCAACCCTTTGCCAGGCTCCTCTGTCCATGGGATTTCCCAGGAAAGAATACTGAAGTGGGTTGCCATTCCCTTCTCCAGGAGATCTTCCCCACCCAGGGGTCGAAACCATATCTCCTGCATTAGAGGCAGATTCTTTACTGCTGAGCCACCAAGGAATCCCCACTTAAATGCAGCTTTTTAAAAAGTTGAATACATAGTGACAGAGAGTATAAGAATGGCTACCAGAGCATAGGAGGAGGATGGGAGTAATGGGGAGGTATTGGTCAAAGAATATGAACTTCAAGGTATAAGATGAATAAGTTCTGGGCAACTAGTGCATAGCATGGTGATTATAGTTAACAGCACTGAATTAAATACTTGAAGTTGTTAAGAGAGTATAACTTCAATGTTCCTATCACATAAGGCAGTAGTAAGTATATGACATGATGGAGGTGTTAGCTACTGCTACACTTACATCGACTACTTTTGAAGCATTGAACTACGCGTTCCACTCATGTTGTCAAAGGGAGGTGAGGTCTCCTGTCGAGATGAGGCGGGGAACTAGGGTATTCTGTAGGGTCTCCACAGGAGATTCAGACATCCCTTCATCTTGTGAGATGAAAGACGACCCTGCATGCAAGTCACTGCAGGGAAATCTGGCCTTATTTCGAGTCAGGGCATCTCGGTGTCCATTCCACTTGAGGCAGCAAACTCAGGGTCCCTCTCACGTACCTATAGCTGAGAGAATTCTCCTCTGTAGGTGTTGTTTAAAGCTTGCATTCCTCTTGAGTCAAAGCCAGGGAATCAGCTCTCATCTCGAGATGATTTGAGGTACACGGAGCTGATTTCTAGTTGCTGTGCTGAATGTGGTGTTCCTCTACACTTAGGACGGTGTTCTCGGGAAATCTCTGGAGTTGCCTAAAGAAAGTCAAGCCATTTGTCGTGTTTTGGGGAACGCTGGATGGCTCTGGAGCCAATGTAGGGGAATCGGCCTCATCTCGAGTTGATTTGGGGTACACTGAGTTATTTCGTGTTGCTGTGGTGACCTCAGGGTCCCTCTAGACTTGTATCAGTGTTCTTGGGGACTCTCTGGAGTTCCATCAAGGAAGTCAAGGCTCCTTTCATGTTTGATGGGGAACACGGAATTGCTCTGCACTCAATGCAGTTGAATCTGATCTCATCTCTCATCGAGCGGGGAGTCTCATGGTTTTTCTCGAGTTGCAGATGGAACCTGGGTTACATTTTCGAGTGAAGACAGGGATGGCCCCTCCAAACTCGTGTTTTGTTCAGCGATGTCAGGACGCCTGTCTAGTTGCGAGGGACAACTTGGGATTCTCCTTGAGGCTTCGCAGGGCAATAGCGATGCGTCTTGAGGTGAGGCAGGAGACCCAGTGTCCTTTCAAGTTGCCACACGGATACTGGGATTCCTGTCAATATTCAAGAGGAGCTAGTCATCGTCTACTTTTGAAGCATTGAACTCCGCATTCCACTCGTGTTGTCAAAGGGATGTGAGGCCTCCTTTCGAGATAAGGCTGGGAACTAGGGCTTTCTCTAGGGTTTTCACAGGGGATTCAGACATCCCTTCTTCTTGTGAGATTAAAGACGAGCCTGCATGCAAGTCACTGCAGGGAGTTCTCGGCCCCACCGAATCAGGGCATCTCGGTGTCCATTCCACTTGAGGCAGCAAACTCAGGGTCCGTCTCACATACCTGGAGCTGAGAAAAGCCTCTGCTTGAGTTGCTTGTGGAAAGTTGATATTCTTCCTGATTCGAAGACAGGGAATCAGCTCTCATCTTGGAATGATTTGGGGTACACTGAGATTTTCTCGAGTTGCTGTGCTGAACTTGATGTTCCTCTAGAATTATGACAGTGTTCTCGGGAAGTCACTGGAGTAGCCTAAAAGAAGTCAAGCCAGTTGTCCTGTTTGATGGGGAATGCAGGATTGCTCTGGAGCCAATGCAGGGGAATCGGGCCTCATCTCGAGTTGATTTGCGGTACACAGGGATCTTTCGTGTTGCTGCATTGACCTCAGGGTCCCTCTAGACTTGTGACAGAGTTCTTCGGGACTGTGAGGAGTTTCATCTAGGAAGTCAAGGGTCCTTTCGTGTTTGATGGGGAACATGAACGTGTTCTGCACGCAGTGCAGGGTAATCAGGCCTCATCTTGTGGCGAGGGGGAATTCTCATGGTTTTCTCCAGTTCTGGTGGGAACCTGGGGTATGTTCTCGAGTTACGGTGGGGATGGCCCTTCAAAACTCGTGTTGGTTCAGCGACGTCAGGACTCCTGTCTAGCTGCGAGGGACACATCAGCATTCTCCTTGAGGCTGGGCAGGAAAATAGGGACGCCTCTCGAGGTGAGGGGGGGCAAACCAAGGTCCTTTCCAGATGCGACAGGAATTTTGGGAATCCTATCAATTTTTAAGCGGAGGTAGCCATCCTCTCCTTTTGAAACATTTAACTCCCCATGCCTCTCGAGGTTTCAAAAGGATGTGAGGCCTCCTTTTGAGATGACCCGGGGAACTGGGCTTTCTCTAGGGTCTCCACAGGGCATTCAGACATCCCTTCATCTTGGGAGATGAAAGACGAGCCTGCATTCAAGTCACTGCAGGGAATTCCAGCCTTATTTTGAGTCAGGGCATCTCAGAGTCCATTCCATTTGAGGCAGCAAACTCAGGGTCCCTCTCACATACATATAGCTGAGAGAAGACTCCTCGTATGGTGCTTGTGGAAAGTTGGCATTCCTCTTGAGGCAAAGCCAAGAAATCAGCTCTCATCTCGAGGTGATTTGGGGTGCACGGAGTTTTTCTCGAGTTGCTGTGTTGAACTTGGTGTTCCTCTAGACTTGTGACAGTGTTCTCGTGGAATCTCTGGAGTTGCCTAAAGTAAGTCAAGCCATTTGTCGTGTTTGATGGGGAATGCCGGATGGCTCTGGAGTCAATGTATGGGAATTGGCCTCATCTCGAGTTGATTTGGGGTACACTGAGCTCTTTCGTGTTGCTGCGGTGACCTCAGGGTCCCTCTAGACTTGTATCAGTGTGCTTGGGGACACTCTGGAGTTCCATCAAGGAAGTCAAGGCTCCTTTCATGTTTGATGGGGAACACAGAATTGCCCTGCATGCAATGAAGGGGAATCTGATCTCATCTCTAATCGAGCGGGGAGTCTCATGGTTTTTCTTGAGTTGCAGAGGGATCCTGGGTTATATTCTTGAGTGACGACGGGGATGGCCCCTCCAAACTCGTGTTTGTTCAGCAATGTTAGGACTCCTGTCTAGTTGTGAGGGACACCTTGGGAATCTCCTCAATGCTTGGTTGGAAAATAGGGATGCATCTCGAGGTGAGGCGGGAGACCAAATTTCCCTTTGCAGTTGTCAGAGCTATACTGTGACTCCTGTCAGTTTTCAAGAGGAGTCAGGCTTTGTCTCCTTTTGGAGCATTGAACTCCATGTGCCTGTCATGTTGTCAAAGGGATGTGAGGCCTCCTGTCGAAATGAGGTGGGGAACTAGGGTATTCTCTAAGGTTTCCACAGGGGATTCAGACATTCCTTCATCTGGTGAGATGAAAGACGAGACTGCATTCAAGTCACTTCAGGGAAATCTGGCCTTATTTTGAGTCAGGCCATCTCTGGGTCCATTCCACTTGAGGCAGCCAACTCAGTGTCCCTCTCACATACTTATAGCTGAGAGAATCCTCCTCTTGAGGGGCTTGTGGAAAGTTGGCATTCCTCTTGATTCAAAGCTGGGGAGTCAACTCTCATCTCAAGATGATTTGGGCACACGGAGCTTTTCTTGAGTTGGTGTGCTGAACTTGGTGTTCCTTTAGACTTGAGACGTAATTTTCGGGGAAACTCTGGAGTTGCCTAAAGGAAATAAGCCCCGTGTAGTGTATGATGGGTAACGCCGGATGGCTCTGGAGACAATGCAGGGGAATTGGGCCTCATCTCGAGTTGACTTGGAGTACACGGAGCCCTTTCATGTTACTCGGGAATCTCAGGGTCCCTCTAGACTTGTGACAGTGTTCCTGGGTACTCTCTGGAGTTCCATCAAGGAAGTCAAGTGTCCTTTCGTGTTTGATGGGGAACACGGACTTGATCTGCACACAGCACAGGGGAATCAGGCCTCATCTCGAGTTGATTTCAAGTACACGGTGTGCTTTCTTGTTGCTGCGGGGACCTCAGGGTCCCTCTAGGCTTGTGAGAGTGTTCCTTGGGACACTCTGGAGTTCCTTCAAGGATGTCAAGGCTCCTTTCTTGTTCGATGGGGAACACGGACTTGCTCTGAACGCAGTACAGGGGCATCGGGCCTCATCTCGAGTTGATTTAGAGTACACTGAGCCCTTTCATGTTGATGTGGGAACCTCAGGGTCCCTCTAGACGTGTGACAGTGTTCTTGGGGTCTCCTGGAGTTGCATTGAGGAAGTCAAGTCTCCTTTCCTGTTTGATGGGGAACATGGGATTACTCTGCATGCATTGCTGGGGAATTCGGCCTCATCTCACAGCGAGGGGAAAGTCACATTGTTTCTCTGGAGTTGCAGCGGGAACCTGGGTTATGTTCCCGAGTTACAGCGGAGATGGACCTTCAAAACTCGTGTTTGTTCAGCGATGTGTGGATTCCTCTGTAGTTGCGAGGGTCACCTTTGGATACTCCTCGAGGCTTGGCAGGACAAAAGGGACGCCTCTCGAGTTGAGGTGGGAGACCAAGTTTCCCTTTGCAGTTGCCAGAGCAATACTGTGACTCTTGTCAATTTTCAAGAAGAGTCAGGCTTCGTCTCCTTTTGAAGCATTGAACTCCGTGTGCCTGTCATATTGTCAAAGGGATGTGAGGCCTCCTGTCGAGATGAGGCGGGGAACTAGGGTATTCTCTAGGGTCTTCTCAGGGGATTCAGACATCCCTTCACCTTGTGAGGAGAAAGATGAACCTGCATTCAAGTCAATGCAGGGACTTCCAACCTTATTTCGAGTCAGGGCATCTCGGTGTCTATTCCACTTGAGGGAGCAACTTCAGTGTCCCTCTCAAGTACCAATTGCTGAGAGAATCCTCCTCTTTAGGTGTTGTTTAAAGCTGGCATTCCTCTTGAGTCAAAGCCAGGGAATCAGCTCTCATCTCAAGATGATTTGAGGTTCACAGAGCTGTTTTCTAGTTGCTGTGCTGAACGTGGGTTCCTCTATACTTAGGAAGGTCTTCTCAGGGAATTTCTGGAGTTGCCTAAAGGAAGTCAAGCCGCTTGTCGTGTTTGATGGGGAATGCCGGATGGCTCTGGAGCCAATATAGGGAAATCTGGCCTCATCTCGAGTTGATTTGGGGTACACCGAGTTCTTTCATTTTGCTGCGGTGAGCTCAGGGTCCTCTAGACTTGTATCAGTGTTCTTGGGAACTCTCATGAGTTCCATCAAGGAAGTCAAGGCTTCTTTCATGTTTGATGGGGAACACGGAATTGCTCTGCATGCAATGCAGGGGAATCTGATATCATCTCTCATCGAGCACGAAGTCTCATGGTTTTTCTCGAGTTGCGGAGGGAACCTGGGTTATATTCTCGAGTGACGACAGGGATGGCCCCTCCAAACTCGTGTTTTGTTCAGCGATGTCAGGACTCCTGTCTAGGTGCGAGGGACAACTTGGGATTCTCTTCGAGGCTTGGCAGGGCAATAGGGACGCCTCTCGAGGTGAGGAAGGAGACCCAGTGTCCTTTCAGGTTGCCACAGGGATACTGGGATTTCTGCCAATTTTCAAGAGGTTCAGTCATCTTCTACTTTTGAAGCACTGAACTCCGTGTTCCACTTTTGTTGTCAAAGGGATGTGAGGCCTCCTGTCGAGATGAGGCAGGGAACTAGGGCTTTCTCTAGGGTCTTCACAGGGGATTCAGAATTCCCTTTATCTTTTGAGATGAAAGATGAGCCGGCATTCAAGTCACTGCAGGGAATTCCGGCCTTATTTCGAGTCAGGGCATCTAGGTGTCCATTCCACTTGAGGCAGCAAACTCAGGGTCCCTCTCACATACCTAGAGCTGAGAAAAGCCTCCGCTTGAGCTGTTTGTGGAAAGTTGGCATTCCTCTTGATTCGAAGACAGCTAATCAGCTCTCATCTCGACATGATTTGGGGACCACTGAGCTTTTCTCAAATTGCTGTGCTGAACTTGGTGTTCCTCTAGACTTGGGATGGTGTTCTCGGGGAATCTCTGGAGTTGCTTAAAAGAAGTCAAGTCAGTTGTCCTGTTTGATGAGGAATGTAGGATTGCTCTGGAGTCAATGCAGGAGAATCAAGCCTCGTCTCGATTTGGTTTGCAGTATACGGGGCTCTTTCATGTTGCTGCATTGACCTCAGGGTCCCTCAAGATTTGTGACAGAATTCTTGGAGACTATGTGGAGTTTCATCTAGGAAGTCAAGGCTCCTTTCATGTTTGACGTGGAACACGGACTTGCTTTGCATGCAATGCAGGGGAATCGGGCTTCATCTCGTGGCGAGGGGCAAATCTAATGGTTTTCCCGAGTTGTGGTGGGTACCTGGGTTACGTTATCGAGTTACGGCGGGGATAGACCTTCAAAACTCGTGTTGGTTCAGCGACGTCAAGACTCCTGTCTAGTTGTGAGGGACACCTTGGGATTCTCCTCTAGGCTTGGCAGGATAATAGGGACGCCTCTCGAGGTGAGGGGGAAGACCCAGGGTCCATTCCAGTTGCCACAGGAATTTTGGGATTCCTATCAATTTTCAAGAGGAGGCAGCCATCCTCTCCTTTTGAAGCATTTAACTCCGCCTGCCTCTAGAGGTTTCAAAAGGGTGAGAGGCCTCATGTCAAGATGAGCCGGGGAACTAGGGCTTTCTCTAGGGTCTCCACAGGGGATTCGACATCCTTTCATCATTTGAGATGAAAGACAAACCTGCATTCATGTCACTACAGGGAGATCTGGCCTTATTTCGAGTCACAGCATCTCAGTGACCATTCTACTTGACGCAGCAAACTCAGGGTCTCTCTCACATACCTATAGCTGAGAGAAGCCTCCTCTTGAGGGGCTTGTGGAAAGTTGGCATTCCTCTTGAGTCGAAGCCAGGGATTCAGCTCTCATCTCGAGATGATTTCTGGCACAGGGAGCTTTTCTCGCGTTGCTCTGTTGAACTTAGTGTTCCTTTAGACTTGAGACGGTATTCTCGGGGAAACTCTGGAGTTGCCTAAAGGAAGTAAGCCCCTTGTAGTTAATGATGAGCAACGTGGGATGGTTCTGGAGACAATGCAGGGGAATTGGCCCTCATTTCGAGTTGATTTGGAGTACACTGAGCCCTTTCATGTTGATGCGGGGACCTCAGGGTTCCTCTAGTCTTGTGACAGTGTTCTTGGGGTCTCTCTGGGGTTCCATAAAGTAAGTAAGTCAAGGCACCTTTCTTGTTTGATGGGGAACACGGTCTTGCTCTGAATGCAGTGCAGCGGAATCGTGCCTCATCTCGAGTTGATTTGGAGTACAAGAAGCCCTTTCATGTTGATGCGGGAACCTCAGGGTCCCTCTAGACTTGTTACAGTGTTCTTGGGGTCTCTCTGGGGTTCCATCAAGGAAGTCAAGGCTCCTTTCTTGTTTGATGAGGAACACTGACTTACTCTGTATGCATTGCAGGGGAATCGGGCCTCACCTTGAGGCGAGTGAAAAGTCTCATTATTTTTCTGGAGTTGCCGCAAGAACCTGGGTTATGTTCTCGAGTTATGGCGGGGATGGCCCTTCAAAACAAGTGTTTGTTTTGCAACGTCAGGACTCCTGTCTAGTTGCGAGGGACACCTTGGGATTCTCCTCGAGGCTTGGCAGGACAATAGGGACGCCTTTCGAGGTGAGACGGGACACCAAGTTTCCCTTCGCAGTTACCAGAGTAATACTGTGACTCCTGTCAGTTTTCAAGAGGAGTGAGGCTTCATCTCCTTTAGAAGCATTGAAATCCGCATGACTCTCATGTTGTCAAAGGGATGTGAGGCCTCCTGTCGAGATGAGGCGGGGAAGTAGGGCATTCTCTAGGGTCTTCACAGGGGATTCAGACATCCCTTCATCTTTTGAGATGAAAGACAAGCTGGCATTCAAGTCATTCCAGGGAATTCCTGCCTTATTTTGAGTCAGGGCATCTCGGTGTCCATTCCACTTGAGGCAGCAAACTCAGGGTCCCTCTCACATACCTAGAGCTGAGAAAAGCCTCCGTTGAGCTGCTTGTGGAAACCTGGCATTCCTCTTGATTTGAAGCCAGGGAATCAGCTCTCATCTCAAAATGATTTGGGGTACACGGAGCTTTTACCGAGTTGCTGTGCTGAACTTGGTGTTTTTCTAGACATGAGACGGTGTTCTTGCGGAATCTCTGGAGTTGGCTAATAGAAGTCAAGCAACTTGTCTTGTTTGATGGGAAATGCAAGATTGCTCTGGAGTCAATGCAGGGGAATCGGGCCTCATCTCGAGTTGATTTGCAGTACACGGGGCTCTTTTGTGTTGCTGCATTGACCTCAAGGTCCCTCTAGACTTGTGACAAAGTTCCTGGGGACTATGTTCCTGCATTCCTCATCAAACAGGACAAGTGGCTTGACTTCTTTTAGGCAACTCCAGACATTTCCTGAGAAAACCGTCCCAAGTCTACAGGAACACCAAGTTCACACAGCAACTCGAGAAAAGCTTCATGTACCCCAAATCATTTCGAGATGAGAGCTGATTCCCTGGCTTCGAATCAAGAGGAATGGCAACTTTCCACAAGCAGCTAAAGCAGAGGCTTTTCTCAGCTCTATATATGTGAAAGGAACCCTGAGTTTTCTGCCTCAAGTGGAATGGACACTGTGATGACCTGACTCAAAATAAGGCCGGAATTCCCTGCAGTGACTTGAATGCAGGCTCGTATTTCATCTCGCAAGATGAAGGGATGTCTGAATACCCTGTGTATACCCTAGAGAATGCCCTACTTCCCCGCCTCATCTCGACAGGAGGCCTCACATCCCTTTGACAACACGAGTGTAACTCAGAGTTCAATGCTTCAAACGTAGACAATGGCTGACTCCTCTTTAAAATTGACAGGAATCCTAGTATCCCAGTGGCAACTTGAAAGGACATTGGGTCTCCCTCGTCACCTCGAGAGGCGTCCTTATTGCCATGTCAAGCTTCAAAGAGAATCCCGATTTGTCCCTTCCAACTAGACAGGCGTCCTGACGTCGCTGAACAAACACGAGTTTTGAGGGGCCATCCCCATTGTCACTCGAGAATATAACCCAGGATCCCTCCACAACTCGAGAAAAACCATGAGATTTCCCGCTCGATGAGAGATGAGATCAGTCTCCCCTGCATTGTGTGCAGAGCAATTCTGTGTTCCCATCAAACATGAAAGGATCAATGACTTCCTTGATGGAACTCCAGAGAGTTCCCAAGAACACTGATACAAGTCTAGAGGGACCCTGAGGTCACTGCAGCAAATGAAAGTGCTCGGTGTACCTCAAATCAACTCGAGATGAGGCCAGATTCCACTACATTGGCTCCAGAGCCACCCGGCATTCCCCATCAAACACGACAAGTGACTTGACTTCCTTTTAGGCAACTCCAGAGATTCCCCAAGAACACCGTCCTAAGTATAGAGGAACACGGCGTTTAGCATAGCAACTAGAAAACAGCTCTGTGTACCTCAAATATCTCGAGATGAGAGGTGATTCCCTGGCTTTGACTCAAGAGGAATGCAAGCTTTAAACAACACCTAAAGAGGAGGCTTCTGTCAGCTATAAGTACGTCAGAGGGACCCTGAGTTTGCTGCCTCTAGTGGAATGGACACCGAGATGCCCTGACTCGAAATAAGGCCGGAATTTCCTGCAGTGACTTGAATGCAGCTTCGCCTTTAATCTCACAAGAGCAAGGGGTGTCTTAGTCCCCTGTGGAGGCCCTAGAGAATAACCTAGTTCCCCCCTCATATCGACAAGGGGCCTCACATCTTTTTGACAATAAGGGAGGCATGCGGAGTTCAATGCTTCAAAACGAGATGAAGCCTGACTCCTCTTGAAAACTGACAGGAGTCACAGTATCGTTTTGGCAACTGCAAAGGGAAACTTGGTCTCCCGCCTCTCCTCAAGAGGCATCCCTATTGTCCTGGCAAGCCTCGAGGAGAATCCCGAAGTGTCCTTGGCAACTAGACAGGAGTCCTGATGTCGCAGAAGCAACTGAGTTTTTAAGGGCCTTCCGTGCCGGAACTGGAGAACATAACCCAGGTTCCCTCCACAACTCGAGAAAACCATGAGAAATCCCCCTTGCCACGAGATGAGGCCCGATTCCCCTGCATTGCATGCAGAGCAAGTCCGTGTTCCACATCAAACATGAAAGGAGCCTTGACTTCCTAGTTGAAACTCCACATAGTCCCCAAGAACTCTGTCACAAATCTAGAGGGACCCTGAGGTCAACACAGCAACACGAAAAAGCCCCATGCACTGCAAATCTTTTCGAGGTGAGGCCTAATTCCCTTGCATTGGCTCCAGGGCAACCCTGCATCCCTCATCAAACAGGACAAGTGGCTTGAATTCTTTTATACTACTCCAGGGATTCCCCGAGAACACCATCCCAAGTCTAGAGGAACACCAAGTTCAGCACAGCAACTCGAGAAAAGTTCCGTTTACCCCAAATCATCTCGAGATGAGAGCTGATTTCCTGGCTTTGACACAAGAGGAATGCCAACTTTCCACAAGCAGCTCAAGCGGAGGCTTTTCTCAGCTCTAGGTATGTGAGAGGGACCCTGAGATTGCTGCTTCAAGTGAAATGGAGACTGAGATGCCCTGACTCAAAATAAGGCAGGAATTCCCTGCAGTGACTTGAATGCAGGCTCGTCTTTCATCTCACAAGAAGAAGGGATGTCTGAATCCCCTGTGAAGACCCTAGAGAAAGTCCTACTTCCCCGCTTCATCTCGACAGGAGGCCTCACATCCCTTTGACAACACGAGTGGAACGTGGAGTTCAATGCTTCAAAAGTAGACGATGACTGACTCTTATTGAAAATGGACAGGAATTCCAGTATCCATGTGGCAACCTGAAAGGACACTGGGTCTCCTTCCTCACCTCGAGAGGTGTCCCTATTGCCCTGCCAAGCCTCGAAGAGAATCCCGAGTTGTCCCTCACATCTAGACAGGCATCCTGATGTCGCTGAACAAACACGAGTTTTGAGGGTCCGTCCCCATCGTCACTCGAGAATATAACCCAGATTCCCACAGCAACTTGAGAAAAATAATTAGACTTCCCGCTCAATGAGAGATGAAATCAGATTCCCCTGCATTGCATGCAGAGCAATTCCGTGTTCACCATCAAACAGGAAAGGAGACTTGACTTCTTTGATGGAACTCCAGAGAGACCCCAAGAACACTTTCACATGTCTAGAAGGACCATGAGGTTCCCGCAACAACATGAAAGGTCTCTGTGTACTCCAAATAAACTTGAGATGAGGCCAGATTCCCTTGCACTGAGTTCAGAGCAAGTCCGTGTTCCCCATCAAACACGAAAGGAGCCTTGACTTCCTTGATGAAACTCTAGAGAGTCCCCAAGAACACTGTCACAAGTCTAGAGGGACCCTGAAGTCCCCGCAGCAAAATGAAAGTGCACCGTGTACTTGAAATCAGCTTGAAATGAGGCTCGATTCCCCTGCACTGCGTGCAGAGCAAGTCCGTGTTCTCCATCAAACAGGAAAGCAGCCTTGACCTCTTTGATGGAACTCCAGAGAGTCCCCTGGAACACTCTCACAAGTTTAGATGGACCCTGAGGTCCCCGCAGCAACATGAAAGCACACTGTGTACTTCAAATCAACTCGAGGTGAGGCTCGATTTCCCTGCTTTGTCTCCAGAGCCATCACTTGTTCCCCATAAAACACAAGTGGCTTGACTTCCTTTAGGCAACTCCAGAGATTCCCCGAGAACACCGTCCTAAGTATAGAAGAACACCACGTTCAGCACAGCAACTAGAAAACAGCTCTGTGCACCTCAAATCATCTCGAGAGGAGAGCTGATTCCCTTGCTTTGACTCAAGTGGAATGCCAGCTTTAAATAGCACCTGAAGAAGAGGCTTCTGTCAGCTATAGGTACGTGAGAAGGACCCTTTAGTTTGCTGCCTCAAGTGGAGTGGACACAGAGATGCCTTGACTCGAAATAAGGCTGGAATTCCCTGCAGTGACTTGAATGCCAGCTTGTCTTTCATCTCACAAGATGAAGGGATGTCTGAATCCCCTGTGGAGACCCTAGAGAATACCCTAGTTCACTGCGTCATCTTGACAGGAGGCCTCTCATCCCTTTGACAACACGAGAGGCACGTGGAGTTCAATGCTTCAAAAGGAGATGAAGCCTGACTCCTCTTGAAAACTGACAGGAGTCACAGTATCACTCTGGCAACTGCACAGGGAAACATGGTGTCTGGCCTCACCTCGAGAGGCATCCCGATTGCCCTGCCAAGCATCGAGGAGAATCCCAAGGTGTCCCACACAACTAGACAGCAGTCCACACATCACTGAAAAAACACGAGTTTTGAAGGGCCATCCCCACCGTATGTCGAGAACATAACCCACGTTCCCACCAAAACTCGAGAAAACAATGAGAATTCCCCCTCGCAGCAAGATGAGGCCCGATTCCCCTGCAATGCATGCAGGGTAAGTCCGTGTTCCCCATCAAACAGGAAAGGAGATTTGACTTCCTTGATGGAACTCCAGAGAGGCCCGAAGAACACTGTCACAAGTCTAGAGGGACCCTAAGGTCCCCGCAGCAAAATGAAAGGGCTCTGTGTGCCCCAAATCAACTTGAGATTAGGCGTGGTTCCCCTGCACTGCATTCAGAGGAAGACCGTGTTCCCCATCAAACATGAAAGGAGCCTTGACTTCCTTGATGGAACTCCAGAGAGTCCCCAAGAACACTGTCACAAGTCTAGAGGGACCCTGAGGTCCCCACATTAACATGAAAGCACACCGTGTACTTGAAATCAACTCGAGATGAAGACAGATTCTCCTGCACTGCGTGTAGAGCAAGTCCGTGTTCCTCATTAAACACGAACGGAGCCTTGACTTCCTTAATGGAACTCCAGAGAGTACCCAGGAACACTCTCACAAGTTCAGAGGGAACCTGAAGTCACTGCAGCAACATGAAAGAGCTCGGTGTACCCCAAATCAACTCGAGATGAGGCCAGATTTCCCTACATTGGCTCCAGAGCCATCCAGCGTTCCCCATCAAACACGACAAGTGGCTTGACTTCCTTTAGGCAACTCCAGAGATACCCCAAGAACACCGTCCTAAATATAGAGGAACACCACGTTCAGCACAGCAACTAGAAAACAACTCCATGTACCTCAAATCATCTCGAGATGAGAGCTGAGTCGCTGGCTTTGACTCAAGAGGAATGCCAGCTTTAAACAACACCTAAAGACGAGGCTTCTCTCAGCTATAGGTACGTGAGAGGGACCCTGAGTTTGCTGTCTCAAGTGGAATGGACACCGAGATGCCCTAACTCGAAATAAGGCCGGAATTCCCTGCAGTGACTTGAATGCAGTTTAATCTTTCATCTCACAAGATGAAAGGATGTCTGAATCCCCTGTGGAGATCCTAGAAAATACCATAGTTCCCCGCATGATCCCGACAGCAGGCCTCACATCTCTTTGACAACATGAGAGGCACGCGGAGTTCAATGCTTCCAAAGGAGACAAAGCCTGACTCCTCTTGAAAACTGACAGGAGTCACAGTATCACTCTGGCAACTGCACAGGGAAACTTGGTCTCTCACCTCAACTCGAGAGGCATCCCTATTTTCCTTCCAAGCCTCGAGGAGAATACCAAGGCATCCCTCACAACTAGACAGGTGTTCACACATCACTGAACAAACAAGAGTTTTGAAGGTCCATCCCCTCTGTAACTCGAGAACATACTCAGGTTCCCGCTACAAATCCAGGAAAAAAATGAGACTTTACTTCGCCGCGAGATGAGGCCAAATTCCCCTGCAATGCATGCAGGGTAAGTCCATGGTCACCATCAGACAGGATAGGAGACTTGTCTTCCTTGATGAAACTCCAGAGAGACCCCAAGAACACTGTCAAAAGTCTAGAAGGACCCTGAGATCCCCGCAACAACATGAAAGTGCTCCGTGGACTCCAAATCAACTCGAGATGAGGCCCGATTCCCATGCACTACGTTCAGAGCAAGTCAGTGTTCCCCATCAAATATGATAGGAGCCGTGACTTCCTTGATGGAACTGCAGAGAGTCCCCAAGAACACTATCACAAGTTTAGAGGGACCCTGAGGTCCCTGCAGCCACATGAAAGCACACCATGTACTTGAAATCACCTCGAGATGAAGCCCGATTCCCCTGCACTGCGTGCAGAGCAAGTTCGTCTTCCCCATCAAACACGAAAGGAGACTTGACTTCCTTAATGGAACTCCAGAGAGTCCCCAGGAACACTGTTACAAGTCTAGAAGGACCCTGAAGTCCCCGCAGCAACAAGGAAGTGCTCCGTGTACTTCGAGTCAAATCGAGATGAGGCCCGATTCCCCTGCATTGTCTCCAGAGCCATCACTCGTTCCTCATCAAACACAACGATTGGCTTGACTTCTTTTTGGCAACTCCAGATATTACCCGAGAATACCGTCTCATGTCTAGAGGAACACCAAGTTCAGTACAGCAACTCGAGAAAAGCTCTGTATACCCCAAATCATCTCGAGATGAGAGCTGAATTGCTTGCTTTGAATCAAGAGCAATGAGAACTTTCCACAAGCAGCTCAAAAGGAGGCTTTTCTCAGCTCTAGGTATGTGAGAGGGACCCTGAGTTTGCTGCCTCAAGTGGAATGGACACCGAGACACACTGACTCGAACTAAGGCCAGAATTCTCTGCAGTGACATGAATGCAGGCTCGACTTTCATCTCCCAAGAAGAAGGGATGTCTGAATCCTCTGGGGAGACACTAGAGAAAGCCCTAGCTCCTGCCCCATCTCGATAGGTGGCCTCACATCACTTTGACAACTTGAGAGGAATGCGGAGTTGAAACATTCAAAAGGAGAGGATGCCTGACTCCTCTTGAAAATTAACAGGAATCCCAGTATCCAATTGGCAATAGGAAAGGGACACTGGGTCTGCCACCTCACCTCGAGAGGTGTTCCTATTGCCCTGCCAATCTCAAGGAGAATCCCGAGGTGTCCCTCGCAGCGAGGCAGGAGTCCTGACGGCGCTGAACAAACACGTGTTCTGAACATCCATCCCATTGTAAATCGAGAATATACGCAAGGTTCCGCCACAACTCGAGAAAAAATATGAGACTTCTCCCTCGCCGAGAGATGAGGGCAGATTCCCCTGTACTGCGTGCATAGCAATATCATGTTCCACATCAAACCCGAAAGCAGCCTTGATTTCCTTGATGGCACTACAGAGGAAACCCAAGAATACTGTCTCAAGTCTAGAGGGATACTGAGGTCACTGTAGCAACAAGAACGAGCTCCATGTACCCCAAATCAATATGAGAGGAGAGCTTAGTCCCTGGCTTCCACTCAAGCAGAATTCCAACTATCAACAAGCACCTCAAGAAAAGGCTTCTCTCAGGTACAGGTATGTGAGGAGGACCCTGAGTTTGCAGCCTCAAGTGGAATGGACACCGAGATGCCCTGACTCGAAATAAGGATGGAATTCCCTGCAGTGACTTGAACGAAGGATCGTCTTACATCTCCCAAGACGAAGGGATGTCTGAATTCCCTGTGGAGACCATAGAGAAACACCGAGTTCATCGCCTAATCGTGACTGGAGGCCTCACATCCTTTGAAAACTCGAGAGGTATGTGGTGCTTCAAAAGTACACGATGCCTGATACCTCTTGAAAATTGATAGGAATCCCAGAATCCCTGTGGCACGTGGAAAGGGAACCTGTGTTCCCCGCCTCACCCGGAAAGGCGTCCCAATTTCCCTTTTAAGCCTCGAGGAGAATCCTGAGGAGTCCCTCTCAAATAGACAGGAGTCCTGAGGACACTGAACAAACACGTGTTTGGAAGGGCCATCCCGTCGTTAATCGAGAATATACCACAGGATCGCACCGCAACTCGAGAAAAATCATCAGAGTTCCCCCTGGTCGCGAGGTGAGTCCCGATTCCTCTGCATTGCATGCAGAGCAATTCCATGTTCTACATCAAACAGGAAATGATCCATTATTTCCTTGATGGCACTCCAGAGAAACCCTAAGAACAGTGTCTCAAGTCTAGAGGGATCCTGAGGTCACTGCAGCAACACGAAAGAGCTCCATGGACCCCAAACCACCTCGAGATGAGAGTTGATTTCCTGGCTTCAAATCAAGAGGAATGCAAACTTTGAACAAGCACCACAAAAGGAGGCTTCTCTCAGCTATACGTATGGGAGAGGAACGATGAATTTGCGTCCTCAAATGGAATCGACCCTGAGATGCCCTGACTCGAAATCAGGACGGAAATCCCTGCAGTGAATTGAATGCAAGCTGGATTTCATCTCACAAGAGGAATTGATGACTGAATCCACAGGGGAGACAATAGAGAAAGTCCTAGCTCCCTGCCCCATCTCAAAGGAGGCCTAACATAAGTTTGACAACTCGAGAGGAACACAGAGTTCAGTGATTCCGAAGGAAACAATGCCTGACTCCTTTTGAAAATTGACAGGAATCACAGTATCACAGTGGCACCAGGAAAGGGACCCTGGGTCTGCCGCCTCACCTCAAGAGGTGTTCCGAATGGCCGTTTAAGCCGCGAGGAGAAGTCGGATGTGTCCCTCGCAACTAGACAGGAGTCCTGACGTCGCTGAACAAACACCTGTTGGAAGGGCGATCCCCGTCGTAACTCGAGAATATAGCCCAGGATCCCGCCGCAACTTGAGAGAAATCATAAGACTTCCCCCTCGCCACGAGATGAGACCCGATTCCCCTGCACTGCATGCAGAGCAATTCCATGCTCCACATCAAACCCGAAAGGAGTCTTGATTTCCTTGATGGCACTCCAGAGAAAACCCAAGAACAATGTCTCAAGTCTAGAGGGATCCTGAGGTCACTGGAGCAACAAGGAAGAGCTCCATGTACCCCAAATCATCTCGAGATGAGAGCTGATTTCTTGGCTTCAAATCAAGAGGAATGCCAACTTTCCACAAGCACCACAAGAGGAGGCTTCTCTCAGCTATACGCATGTGAGAGGGACGTTGAATTTGCGGCCTCAAATGAAATCGACTCTGAGATGCCCTGACACGAAAACAGGCTGGCATTCCAGCAGTGACTTGAAGGCAAGCTGGATTTCATCTCACAAGATGAAGGGATGTCTGAAGCCCCTGGGGAGACACTAGAGACATCCCTAAATCCCTGCCCCTTCTTGACAGGCAGACTCACATCAATTTGACAACTCGAGAGGAACACGGAATTCAATGATTCTAAAGGAGACGATGCCTGACTCCTCTTGAAAATTGACAGGAATCCCAGGCCAAGTGGCAATAGGAAAGGGACCTGGGTCTGCCAACTCACCTCGAGTGGTGTTCATATTGCCCTTTTAAGCTGCGAGGAGAATCCCGAGGTGTCCCTCGCAATAAGACAGGAGTCCTGACATTGCTGAAGAAACACGTGTTTGGAAGGGCCACCCCGTCGTAACTCGAGAATATACCCCAGGTTTCCGCCGCAACTCGAGTAAAAGCATGAGACTTCCCCCTCGCCGCGGGATGAGGCCCGATTACCCTGCACTGCGTGCAGAGAAATTCCGTGCTCCACATCAAATACGAAAAGAGACTTGATTTCCTTGATGGCACTCCAGAGAATCCCCAAGAAAGCTGTCTCAAATCTAAAGGAATCCTGAGGTTACTGTAGCAACAAGAAAGTGCTCTATGTATCACAAATCAACTCGAGATGAGAGCATAGTCCCTTGCTTCGATTCAAGAGGAGTACCAACTTTCCACAAGCACCACAAGAGCAGGCTTCTCTCAGCTATAAGTATGTGAGGAGGACCCTGAGTTTGCGGACTCAAGTGGAATGGACACCGAGATGCCCTGACTTGACGTAAGGCCAGATATCCCTGCAGTGACTTGAATGCAGGCTCGTCTTGCATCTCCCAAGACGAAAGGATGTCTGAATCCCCTGTGGAGACCATAGAGAAAGACCTAGTTCCCAGCCTAATCACGACCGGAGGCCTCACATCCTTTGAAAACTCGAGAGCTACGCGGAGATCAATGCTTCAAAAGGAGACGATACCTGACTCCACTTGAAAATTTAGAGGAATTCAAGTATCCCTGTGGCAAGTGGAAAGGGACTCTGGGTCTCCCGCCTCACCTGGAGAGGTGTCCCAATTGCCCTGCCAAGACACGAGGAGAATCTCGAGGTGTCCCTCGCAACTAGACAGGAGTCCTGACGTTGCTGTACAAACACATGTTTGGAAGGGCCATTTCCGTCGTAACTCGAGAGTATACACCAGGTTCCCGCCACAACTCAAGAAACATTATGAGACTTCCCCTCGTCGCGAGATGAGGCCCGATTCCCCTGCACTGCCAGCAGAGCAATTCCGTGTTCCACATCAAACTCGAAAGGAGCCTTGATTTCCTTGATGGCAATCTAGAGAAAACTCAGGAACACTGTATCAAGTCTAGAGGGATCCTGAGGTCACTGCAGCAAACAGAAAGAGTTCCGTGTACCCCAAATCATCTCGAGGTGAGAGCTGATTTCCTGGCTTCAAATCAAGAGGAATGCCAACTTTCAACAAGCACCACAAGAGGAGGCTCTTTCAGCTCTACGTCTGTGAGAGGGATGTTGAATTTGTGGCCACAAAAGTAATCGACCCTGAGATGCCCTGACTCGAAATCAGGCCGGAATTCCTGCAGTGACTTGACTGCAAGCTGGATTTCATCTCACAAGATGAAGGGATGTCTGAAGCCCCTGGGAAGACACTAGAGAAAGCACTAGCTCCCTGGCCCGACTCGACAGGCGGCCTCACATTCGTTGGAAAATTCAAGAGGAACATGGAGTTCAACGATTCCAAAGGAGACGATGCCTGACTCCTCTGGAAAATGGACAGGAATCCCAGGATCCCAGTGGCAACAGGAAAGGCACACTGGGTCTGCCGCCTCACCTCGAGAGGTGATCCTATGGCACTTTCAAGTCGCAAGGAGAATCCCAAGGTGTCCCTCGCAACCAGACAGGACTCCTGACGTCGTGGATTAAATCCGTGTTTGGAAGGGCCATCCCTGTACTAACTCGAGAATATACCCCAGGTTACCGCCGCAACAAGAGTAAAACCATGAAACATCCCGATCGCCGTGAGATGAGGCCCGATTCCACTGCACTGCGTGCAGAGCAATTCCTTGCTCCATATCAAACACGAAAGGAGCCTTGATTTCTTCATGGCACTCCAGAAAAACACCAGGAACACTGTCTCAAGTCTAGAGGGATTATGAGGTCACTGCAGCAGCCAGAAAGTGCTCCATGTACCCCAAATCATCTCGAGGTGAGAGCTGATTTCCTGGCTTCACATCAAGAGGAATGCAAACTTTCCACAAGCACCACAAGAGGAGGCTTCTCTCAGTTGTACGTCTTTGAGAGGGACGTTGAATTAGCGGCCTCAAATGGAATCGATCCCGAGAAGCACTGAATCGAAATCAGGACGGAGTTTGTGCAGTGACTTGAGGGCAAGCTGGATTTCATCTCACAAGATGAAGGGATGTCTGCAACCCCTAGGGAGACACTAGAGAAAGCCCTAGCTCCCTGAACCTTCTCGACAGGCGGCCTCCCATCCATTGGACAGCTCGAGAGGAACACGGAGTTCAATGATTCCAAAGGAGACGATGCCTGACTCCTCTGGAAAAAGAACAGGAATCCAAGGATCCCAGTGGCAATAGGAAAGGGACACTGGGTCTGCCGCCTCACCTCGAGAGGTGTTCCTATGGTCCTTTCAAGCTGCGAGGAGACTTCCGAGGGGTATCTCACAACTAGACAGGAGTCCTGACGTTGCTGAACACACCCGTGTTTGGAAGGGCCATCCCCGTCGAAAATCCATAATATACCCCAGGTTCCCGCCGCAATTCGAGAAAAACCAAGAGACTCCACCGTCGCCGCGAGATGAGGCCTGACTCCCCTGCACTGCGTGCAGAGCAATTCCGTGCTCCCCATCAAACCCGAATGGAGCCTTGATTTCCTTAATGGCACTCCAGAGAAACCGCAGGAACACTGTCACAAATCCAGAGGGATCCTGAGGTCACTGCAACAACCACAAAGAGCTCTGTGTACTCCAAATCATCTCGAGGTGAGAGCTGATTTCCTGGCTTCAAATAAAGAGGAATGCAACTTTAAACAAGAACTACAAGAGGAGGCTTCTCTCAGCTGTATGTCTGTGAGAGGGACGTTGAATTTGCAGCCTCAAAGTAATTGACCCCGAGAGGCCCTGACTCGAAATCAGGCCGGAATTCCTGCAGTGACTTGAGTGCAAGCTGGATTTCATCTCACAAGATGAAGGGATGTCTGAAGACACTGGGGAGACACTAGGCAAAGCCCTAGCTCCCTGCCCCTTCTCGAGAGGCGGCCTCACATCCATTGGACAACTCAAGAGGAACACGGAGTTCAACGATTCCAAAAGAGACGATGCCTGACTCCTCTGGAAAATGGACAGGAATCCCAGGATCCAAGTGGCAACAGAAAAGGGACACTGGGTCTGGCGCCTGACCTCGAGAGGTGTTCCTGTGGCCCTTTCAAGCTGCGAAGAGACTCCAGAGGTGTCCCTCGCAACTAGACAGGAGTACTGACCTCGAGGAACCAAACCCGTGTTTGGAAGGGCCATCACCGTGGTAACTCGAGAATATACCACTGGTTCCCGCCGAAACTCGAGAAAAAACATGAGACTTCCCCCTCGCCACGAGATGAGGCCCGATTCCCCTGCACTGCGTGCAGAGCAATTCCGTGCTCCCCATCCAACGCTAAATGAGCCTTGATTTCCTTGATGGCACTCCAGAGAAACTCCAGGAATATTGTCTCAAGTCTAGAGTGATGCTGAGTTCAGTGCAGCTACCAGAAAGAGCTCCGTGCACGCCAAATCATCTCGAAGTGAGAGCTGATTTCCTGGCTTCAAATCAAGAGGCATGCCAACTGTCCACAAGCACCACAAGAGGAGGCTTCTCTCAGCTGTACAACTGGGGAAGGACGTTGAATTTGTGGCCTCGAATGGAATCCACCCCGAGATGCCCTGACTCGAAATCAGGCTGGAATTCCTGCAGTGACTTGAGTGCAAGCTGGATTTCATCTCACAAGATGAAGGGATGTCTGAAGCCCCTGGGGAGACATTAGAAAATGCACTAGCTCCCTGCCCCTTCTCGACAGGCAGCCTCCCATCCATTGGAAAACTCTAGAGGAGCACCGAGTTCAATGAATCCAAAGGAGATGATGCCTGACTCCTCTGGAAACTGGACAGGAATCCCAGGATCCCAGTGGCAACAGGAAAGGGACCCTGGGTCTGCCGGCTCACCTTGCGAGGTGTTCCGATGGCCCTTTCAAGCCTCGAGGAGACTGCCGAGGGGTCCCTCGCAACTAGACAGGAGTCCTGACGTCACTGAACACACCCGTGTTTGGAACGGTCATCCCTGTCGTAACTCGAGAATATACCCCAGGTTCCCGCCGCAACTCGAGAAAAACCATGAGATTCCCCCCTCGCCGCGAGATGAGCCCCGATTCCGCTGCACTGCGTGCAGAGCAATGCCCTGCTGCCCATCAAACCAGAATTGAGCCTTGATTTCCTTGATGGGACTCCAGAGAAATTCCAGGAAAACTGTATCAAGTCTAGAGGGATCCTGAGGTCACTGCAGGAACCAGAAAGTGTGCGGTGTACCCCCAATCATCTCGAGGTGAGAGCTTCTTTCCTGGCTTCAAATCAAGAGGTAAGCCAAGTGTCCACAAGCACCACAAGAGGAGGCTTCTCGCAGCTGTACGTCTGGGAGAGGGACGTTGAATTTGCGGCCTCCACTGGAATGAACACCGAGATGCCCTGACACGAATTCAGGCCGGAATTCTTGCAGTGACCTGAGTGCAAGCTGGATTTCATCTCACAAGATGAAGGGATGTCTGAAGCCCCTGGGGAGACACGAGAGAAAGCCCTAGCTCGCTGGCCCTTCTCAACAGTCGGCCTCCCATCCATTGGACAGTTCGATAGGAACACGGAGTTCAATGATTCCAAAGGAGACGATGTCTGACTCATCTGGAAAATGGACAGGAATCGCAGGATCCCAGTGGCAACAGGAAAGGGACCCTGGGTCTGCTGCCGCACCTCGAGAGGGGTTCCTATGGCCCTTTCAAGCCTCGAGGAGACTCCCGAGGGGTTGCTCGCAACTAGACAGGAATCCTGACGTCGCTGAACTCACCCGTGTTTCGAAGGTCCATCCCCATCGTAACTCGAGAATATACCCCAGGATCCCGCCGCATCTCGAGAAAATCCATGAGACTCCTCCGTCGCCGCAAGATGAGGCCCAATTCCACTGCACTGCGTGCAGAGCATTTCCGTGCTACCCATCAAACCCGAATGGAGCCTTGATTTCCTTGATGGCACTCCAGAGAATCCCCAGGAACACTGTCTCAAGTCAAGAGGGACCTGAAGTCACTGCAGTAATGAAAAAGAGCTCCGTGTACCCCCAATCATCTCGAGGTAAGAGCTGATTTCCTTCCTCAAATCATGAGGAATTCCAACAGTCCACAAGCACCACAAGAGGAGTCGTCTCTAAGCTGTACCTCTGGGAGAGAGACGTTGAATTTGCGGCCTCCAGTGGAATCGACCCCGAGATGCCCTGACTTGAAATCAGGCCGGAATTCATGCAGTGACTTGACTGCAAGCTGGATTTCATCTCACAAGATGAAGGGATGTCTGAAGAACCTGGGGAGACACTAGAGAAAGCCCTAGCTCCCTGGCCATTCTCGACAGGCGTTCTCAAATCCATTGGGCAGCTCGACAGCAACACGGAGTTCAATGATTCCAAAGGGGATGATGCCTGACTCCTCTGGAAAATCGACATGAATCCCAGGATCCCAGTGGCAACAGGAAAGGGACCCTGGGTCTGTCGCCTCACCTCGAGAGGTGTACCTATGGCCCTTTCAAGCCGCGAGGAGACTCCGGAGGAGTCCCTCGCAACTAGACAGGAGTCCTGACTTCACTGAACACACCCGTGTTTGGAAGGGACATCCCCGTTGTAACTCGAGAATATACCCCAGGTTCCCGCCGCAACTCGAGAATAACCAAGAGACTCGCCCATTTCCGCGAGATGAGGCCCGATTCCACTGCACTGCGTGCACAGCAATTCCGTGCTCCCCATCAAACCCGAATGGAGCCTTGATTTCCTTGATGGCACTCCAGAGAATCCCCAGGAACACTGTCTCAAGTCAAGAGGGTCCTGAAGTCACTGCAGTAACGAAAAAGAGCTCCGTGTACCCCCAATCATCTCGAGGTAAGAGCTGATTTCCTTCTTCAAATCATGAGGATTTCCAACAGTCCACAAGCACCACAAGAGGAGTCGTCTCTAAGCTGTACCGCTGGGAGAGAGACGTTGAATTTGCGGCCTCCAGTGGAATCGACCCCGAGATGCCCTGACTTGAAATCAGGCCGGAATTCATGCAGTGACTTGACTGCAAGCTGGATTTCATCTCACAAGATGAAGGGATGTCTGAAGAACCTGGGGAGACACCAGAGAAAGCCCTAGCTCCCTGGCCATTCTCGACAGGCGTCCTCAAATCCATTGGGCAGCTCGACAGCAACACGGAGTTCAATGATTCCAAAGGGGATGATGCCTGACTCCTCTGGAAAATCGACAGGAAGTCCAGGATCCCAGTGGCAACAGGAAAGGGACCCTGGGTCTGTCGCCTCACCTCGAGAGGTGTACCTATGGCCCTTTCAAGCCGCGAGGAGAATCCGGAGGAGTCCCGCGCAACTAGACAGGAGTCCTGACTTCGCTGAACACACCCGTGTTTGGAAGGGACATCCCCGTTGTAACTCGAGAATACACCCCAGGTTCCCGCCGCAACTCGAGAATAACCAAGAGACTCGCCCATTTCCGCGAGATGAGGCCCGATTCCACTGCACTGCGTGCACAGCAATTCCGTGCTCCCCATCAAACCCAAATGGAGCCTTGATTTCCTTGATGGCACTCCAGAGAATCCCCAGGAACACTCTCTCAAGTCTAGAGGGATCCTAAAGTCACTGCACAAAACAGAAACAGCTCCGTGTATCCCCAATCATCTCGAGGTGAGAGCTCATTTCCTGGCTTCAAATCAAGAGGAATGCCAACTGTCTACAAGCACCAAGAGGAGGCTTCTCCCAGCTGTACGTCTGGGAGAGGGAGGTTGAATTTTCGAGCTCCAGTGGAACTGACCCCGAGATGCCCTGATTCGAAATCAGGCCGGAATTCCTGCAGTGACTTGAGTGAAAGCTGGATTTCCTCTCACAAGATGAAGGGATGTCTGTAGCCCCTGTGGAGACACTAGAGAAAGCCCTAGCTCCCTGCCCTTTCTCGACAGGCGGCCTCCCATCCATTGGACAGCTCGAGAGGAACACAGAGTTCAATGATTCCATAGGAGACGATGGCTGACTCCTCTGGAAAATGTACAGAAATACCAGGATCCCAGTGGCAACAGGAAAGGGACTCTGGGTCTGCCGTCTCACCTTGAGAGGTGTTCCTATGGCCCTTTCAAGGCTCGAGGAGACACCCGAGGGGTCCCTCGCAATTAGACTGGAGTCCTGACATAGCTGAACACACCCGAGTTTGGAAGGGCCATCCCCGTCGTAACTCGAGAATATATCCCAGGTTCCCACCGCAACTGGGGAAAAATCATGAAACTCCCCGCGCGCCGCGAGATGAGGCCCGATTCCCCTGCAATGCGTTCAGAGCAATTCCGTGCTCCCCATCAAATCCGAAATGAGCATTGATTTCCTTGATGGCACTCTAGTGAATCTCCAGGAACTCTGGCTCAAGTCTAGAGGGATGCTTAGGTCACTGCAGGAACCAGAAAAAGCTCCGTGTACCCCCAATCATCCTGAGGTGAGAGCTGATTTACTGTTTTCAAATCAAGAGGAATGCCAAGTGTCCACAAGCACCACAAGAGGAGGCTTCTCGCAGCTGCACGTCTGGGAGAGGGACGTTGAATTTGCGGCCTCCACTGGAATCGACACCGAGATGTCAAGACTCGAAATCAGACCGGAATTCTTGCTGTGACCTGAGTGCAAGCTGGATTTCATCTCACAAGATGAAGGGATGTCTGAAGCCCCTGGGGAGACACTAGAGAAAGCCCTAGATCCCTGCCTTTTACGACAGGTGACCTCCCATCTATTGGATAGCTCGAGAGGAACACGGAGTTCAATGATTCCAAAGGAGACGATGTCTGACTCCTCTGGAAAATGGACAGGAATCCGAGGATCCAAGTGGCAACAGGAAAGGGAAACTGGGTCTGCCGCCTCACCTCGAGAGGTGTTCCTATGGCCCTTTCAAGCCGCGAGGATATTCCTGAGGAGTCACTCCCAACTAGACAGGAGTCCTGACGTCACTGAACACATCCGTGTTAGGAAGGGCCATCCCCGTCATAACTCGAGAATATAACCAAGGTTCCTGCCGCAACTCGTGAAAAACCAAGAGACTCCCCCCTCGCCGCGAGATGAGGCCCGATTCCCCTGCACTGCATGCAGAGGAATTCGGTGCTCGCCATCAAACCCGAAATGAGCCTTGATTTCCTTGATGGCACTCCAGAGAACTCCAGGAACTCTGTCTCAAGTCTAGACGGATGCTGAGGTCACTGCAGGAACCAGAAAGAGTTCCGAGTACCCGCAATCATCTCGAGGTCAGAGCTGATTTTCTGGCTTCAAATCAAGAGGAATGACAAGTGTCCACAAGCACCACAAGAGGAGGCTTCTCACAGCAGTACGTGTGGGAGTGGGACGTTGAAGTTGCGGCCTCCAGTGGATTCGACACCGAGATGCCCTGACTCGAAATCAGACCGGACTTCTTGCTGTGACCTGAGGGCAAGCTGGATTTCATCTCACAAGATGAAGGGATGTCTGAAGCCCCTGGGGAGATACGAGAGAAAGCCCTAGCTCGCTGCCCCTTCTCAACAGGCGGGCTCCCATCCATTGGACAGCTCGAGAGGAACACGGAGTTCAATGATTCCAAAGGAGACGATGTCTGACTCCTCTGGAAAATGGACAGGAATCCCAGGATCCCAGTGGCAACAGGAAAGGGTAAATGGATCTGATGCCTCACCTCGAGAGGGATTCCTATGGCCTTTTGAAGCCTCAAGGAGACTCCGGAGGGGTCTCTCGCAACTAGACAGGAGTCCTGACGTCACTGAACACACTCGTGTTTGGAAGGGCCATCCCAGTCTTAACTCGAGAATATACCCCAGGTTCCCGCCGCAACTCAGAAAAACCATGAGCCTCCCCCCTCGCTGAGAGATGAAGTTGATTCTGCTGCACTGCGTGCAGAGCAATTCCGTGCTCCCCATCAAACCCGAATGGAGCCTTGATTTCCTTGATGGCACTCCAGAGAATCCCCAGGAACACTGTCTCAAGTCTAGAGGGATCCTAAAGTCACTGCACCAACCAGAAACAGCTCCGTGTATCCCCAATCATCTCGAGGTGAGAGCTGATATCCTGACTTCCAATCAAGAAGAATGCCAACTGTCTACAAGCACCATAAGAGGAGGCTTCTCCCAGCTGCACGTTTGGGAGAGATAGGTTGAATTTGCAAGCTCCAGTGGAATCGACCCAACCCGCGTTTGGAAGGTCCAACCCCGTCGTAACTCGAGAATATACCCCAGGTTCTCGCCGCAACTCAAGAAAAACCATGAGACTCCCCTCTCACAGCGTGCCCTGCACGCTGCACTGCATGCAGAGTAATTCGGGGTTCCCCATCAAACCCGAAAGGAGCCTTGATTTCCTTGATGGTACTCCAGAGAAACCCAAGGAACATTGTCTCAAGTCAAGAGGGAACCTGACGTCACTGCAGCAACGCAAAAGAGCTCTGTGTACCCCCAGTCATCTTTAGGTGAGACCTGATTTCCTCCTTCAAATCAAGAGGAATGCCAACTGTCCACTAGCACCACAATGCAGGCTTCTCTTATCTGTACGTCTGGGAGAGAGACGTTGCATTTGAGGCCTACAGTGGAATCGATACCGAGATGCTCTGACTCGAAATCAGGCCGGAATTCCTGCAGTGACGTTACTGCAAGCTGGATTTCATCTCTCAAGATGAAGGGATGTCTGAAGCCCCTGGGAGACATTAGAGAAAGCCCTAGCTACCTCGCCATTCTAGACAGGTGTCATCCCGTCCATTGGGCAGCTCGACAGCAACACGGAGTTCAATGATTCCAAAGGAGATGATGCCTGACTCCTCTGGAAAATGGACAGGAATCCCAGGATCCCAGTGGCAACAGGAAAGGGACACTGGGTCTGCCGCCTCACCTCGAGAGGTGTTCCTATGGCCCTTTCAAGCCGCGAGGAGACTCCCGAGTGGTCCCTCGCAACTAGACAGGAGTCCTGACGTCGCTGAACACACCCTTGTTTGGAAGGGCCATCCCCGTCGTAACTCGAAAATATTCCCCAGATTCCCGCCGCAACTCGAGAAAAACCAAGAGACTCCCCCCTCGCCGAGAGATGAGGCCCGATTCCCCTGCACTGCATGCAGAGCAATTCCATGATGCCCAGCAAACCAGAAATGAGCCTTGATTTCCTTGATGGCACTCCAGAGAAACTCCAGGAACTCTGTCTCAAGTCTAGAGGGATGCTGAGGTCACTGCAGGAACCAGAAAGAGCTCCTTGTACCCCCAGTCATCTCGAGGTGAGAGCTGATTTACTGGCTTCAAATCAAGAGGAATGCCAAGTGTCCACAAGCACCACAAGAGGAGGCTTCTCACAGCTGTACGTCTGGGAGAGGGACATTTAATTTGCGGCCTCCACTGAAATAGACCCCGAGATGCCCTGATTCGAAATCAGACTGGAATTCTTGCTGTGACCTGAGTGCAAGCTGGAATTCATCTCACAAGATGAAGGGATGTCTGAAGCCCCTGGGGAGACACGAGAGAAAGACCTAGCTTGCTGCCCCTTCTCAACAGGCGGTCTCCCGTCCATTGGACAGCTCGAGAGGACCATGGAGTTCAATGATTCTAAAGGAGACGATGTCTGACTCCTCTGGAAAATGGACAGGAATCCCAGGATCCCAGCAGCAACAGGAAAGGGAAACTGGATCTGCCGTCTCACCTCGAGAGGTGTTCCTATGGCCCTTTCAAGCCGCTAGGATACTACCGAGGGATCCCTCACAACTAGACAGGAGTCCTGACTTAACTGAACACACCTGTGTTTGGAAGGGCCATCCCCGTCGTAACTCGAGAATATACCCCAGCTTCCCGCCGCAACTAGAGAAAAACCATGAGACTCCCCTTTCACAGCGAGATGAGGCCCGATTCTGCTGCACTTTGTGCAGAGCAATTCCGTGCTCCCCATCAAACCCGAATGGAGCCTTGATTTCCTTGATGGCACTCCAGAGAATCCCCAGGAACACTATCTCAAGTCTAGAGGGATCCTAAAGTCACTGCACCAACCACAAAGAGCTCTGTCTATCCCCAATCATCTCGAGGTGAGAGCTGATTTCCTGGCTTCAAATCAAGAGGGATGCCAACTGACTACAAGCACAACAAGAGGAGGCTTCTCGCAGCTGTACGTCTCGGAGAGGGACATTGAATTTGCGAGCTCCAGTGGAATCCACCTCGAGATGCCCTGACTTGAAATAAGGCCGGAATTACTGCAGTGACTTGAGTGAAAGCTGGATTTCATCTCACAAGATGAAGAGATGTCTGAAGCCCCTGGGAGACACTAGAGAAAGCCCTAGCTCCCTGCCCTTTCTCGACAGGCGGCCTCCCATCCATTGGATAGCTCGAGAGGAACACGGAGTTCAATGATTCCAAAGGAGACGATGCCTGACTCTTCTGGAAAATGCACAGGAATCCCAGGATCCCAGTGGCAACAGGAAAGGGACCCTGGGTCTGCCGCCTCACCTCGAGAGGTATTCCTATGGCCCTTTCAAGCCGCGAGGAGACTCCCGAGGTGTACCTCGCAACTAGGCAGGAGTCCTGACGTCACTGAACGCACCCGTGTTTGGAAGGGCCATCCCCCTCGTAACTCGAGAATATATACCCCGGTTCCCGCTGCAACTCGAGAAAAACAGTGAGACTCCCCTCTCGCCGCGAGTTGAGGCCCGATTCTCCTGCACTGCATGCAGAGCAATTCCGGGCTCCCCATCCAACCCGAAAGGATCCTTGATTTCCTTGATGGCACTCCAGAGAAACACCAGGAACTCTTTCTCAAGTCAAGAGGGATCCTG
Organism: Muntiacus reevesi; assembly: GCF_963930625.1. NCBI lineage: Eukaryota > Metazoa > Chordata > Mammalia > Artiodactyla > Cervidae > Muntiacus > Muntiacus reevesi. Next base: position 2,332,493 of record NC_089256.1, on the reverse strand, counting down.
AGGTCACTGCAGCAACGAGAAAGAGCTCCGTGTACCCCGAATCATCTCAAGGTGAGTGCTGATTTCCTCCTTCAAATCAAGAGGAATGCCAACTGTCCACAAGGACCACAAGGGAGGCTTCTCGCAGCTATACGTCTGATAGAGAGACGTTGAATTTGCGGCCACCAGTGGAATCAACCCCGGGATGCCCTGACTCGAAATCAGACTGGAATTCCTGCAGTGACTTGACTGCAAGCTGGATTTCTTATCTCACAAGATGAAGGGATGTCTGAAGTCCCTGGGGAGACATTAGAGAAAGCCCTAGCTCCCTGGCCATTCTCGACAGGTATCCTCCCATCCATTGGGCAGCTCGACAGCAACACGGAGTTCAATGATTCCAAAGGAGATGATGCCTGACTCTTCTGGAAAATGGACAGGAAGCCCAGGATCCCAGTGGCAACAGGAAAGGGACCCTGGGTCTGCCACGTCAACTCGAGAGGTGTTCCTATGGCCCTTTCAAGCCGCGAGGAGACTCCCGAGGAGTCCCTCGCAAGTAGACAGGAGTCCTGACGTCGCTGAACACACCCGGGTTTGGAAGGTCCATTCCCGTCGTAACTCGAGAATATACCTCAGGTTCCCGCTGCAACTCGAGAAAAACCAAGAGACTCCCCCTCGCCGCGAGATGAGGCCCGATTCCCCTGCACTGCATGCAGAGCAATTCCATGATGCCCAGCAAACCAGAAATGAGCCTTGATTTCCTTGATGGCACTCCAGAGAAACTCCAGGAACTCTGTCTCAAGTCTAGAGGGATGCTGAGGTCACTGCAGGAACCAAAAAGTGCTCCGTGTACCCCCAGTCATCTCGAGGTGAGAGCTGATTTCCTGGCTTCAAATCAAGAGGAAAGCCAAGTGTCCACAAGCACCACAAGAGGAGGCTTCTCGCAGCTGTACATCTGGGAGAGGGACGTTTAAATTGCGGCCTCCATTGGATTCGACCCCGAGATGCCGTGACTCGAAATCATACCGGAATTCTTTCTGTGACCTGAGTCCAAGCTGGATTTCATCTCACAAGATGAAGGGATGTCTGAAGCCCCTGGGGAGACCCGAGAACAGCCCTAGCTCGCTGCCAATTCTCAACAGGCGGTCTCCCGTCCATTGGACAGCTTGAGAGGACCATGGAGTTCAATGATTCTAAAGGAGATGATGTCTGACTCCTCTGGAAAATGGACAGGAATCCCAGGATCCCAGCAGCAACAGGAAAGGGAAACTGGATCTGCCGCCTCACCTCGAGAGGTGTTCCTATGGCCCTTTCAAGCCACTAGGATACTACCGAGGGATCCCTCGCAACTAGACAGGAGTCCTGACTTCACTGAACACACCCGTTGTTTGGAAGGGCCATCCCCGTCGTAACTCGAGAATATACCCCAGCTTCCCGCCGCAACTAGAGAAAAACCATGAGACTCCCCTTTCACAGCGAGATGAGGCCCGATTCTGCTGCACTTTGTGCAGAGCAATTCCGTGCTCCCCATCAAACCCGAATGGAGCCTTGATTTCCTTGATGGCACTCCAGAGAATCCCCAGGAACACTATCTCAAGTCTAGAGGGATCCTAAAGTCACTGCACCAACCACAAAGAGCTCCGTGTATCTCCAATCATCTCGAGGTGAGAGCTGATTTCCTGGCTTCAAATCAAGAGGGATGCCAACTGTCTACAAGCACAACAAGAGGAGGCTTCTCGCAGCTGTACGTTTCGGAGAGGGACATTGAATTTGCGAGCTCCAGTGGAATCCACCCCGAGATGCCCTGACTCGAAATCAGGCCGGAATTCCTGCAGTGACTTGAGTGAAAGCTGGATTTCATCTCACAAGATGAAGAGATGTCTGAAGCCCCTGGGAGACACTAGAGAAAGCCCTAGCTCCCTGCCCTTTCTCAACAGGTGGCCTCCCATCCATTGGATAGCTCGAGAGGAACACGGAGTTCAATGATTCCAAAGGAGACGATGCCTGACTCTTCTGGAAAATGCACAGGAATCCCAGGATCCCAGTGGCAACAGGAAAGGGACCCTGGGTCTGCCGCCTCACCTCGAGAGGTATTCCTATGGCCCTTTCAAGCCGCGAGGAGACTCCCAAGGGGTTCCTCGCAACTAGACAGGAGTCCTGACGTCACTGAACGCACCCGTGTTTGGAAGGGCCATCCCCCTCGTAACTCGAGAATATATACCCCAGTTCCCGCCGCAACTCGAGAAAAACCGTGAGACTCCCCTCTCGCCGCGAGATGAGGCCCGATTCTCCTGCACTGCATGCAGAGCAATTCCGGGCTCCCCATCAAACCCGAAATGATCCTTGATTTCCTTGATGGCACTCCAGAGAAACACCAGGAACTCTGTCTCAAGTCAAGAGGGATCCTGAGGTCACTGCAGCAATGAGAAAGAGCTCCGTGTACCCACAGTCATCTCGAGGTGAGTTCTGATTTCCTCCTTCAAATCAAGAGGAATGCCAACTGTCCACAAGGACCACAAGGGAGGCTTCTCGCAGCTATACGTCTGGTAGAGAGACGTTGAATTTGCGGCCACCAGTGGAATCGACCCCGGGATGCCCTGACTCGAAATCAGGCCGGAATTCCTGCAGTGACTTGACTGCAAGCTGGATTTCTTATCTCACAAGATGAAGGGATGTCTGAAGTCCCTGGGGAGACACTAGAGAAAGCCCTAGCTCCCTGGCCATTCTCGACAGGCGTCCTCCCATCCATTGGGCAGCTCGACAGCAACACGGAGTCAATGATTCCAAAGGAGATGATGCCTGACTCTTCTGGAAAATGGACAGGAAGCCCAGGATCCCAGTGGCAACAGGAAAGGGACCCTGGGTCTGCCACGTCAACTCGAGAGGTGTTCCTATGGCCCTTTCAAGCCGCGAGGAGACTCCCGAGGAGTCCCTCGCAAGTAGACAGGAGTCCTGACGTCGCTGAACACACCCGGGTTTGGAAGGTCCATTCCCGTCGTAACTCGAGAATATACCTCAGGTTCCCGCTGCAACTCGAGAAAAACCAAGAGACTCCCCCTCGCCGCGAGATGAGGCCCGATTCCCCTGCACGGCATGCAGAGAAAATATGGGCTCCCCATCAAACCCGATAGGAGCCTTGATTTCCTTGATGTCACTCCAGAGAAACTCCAGGAACACTGTCTCAAGCCTAGAGGTATGCTGACGTCACTGCAGGAACCAGAAATAGCTCCAGGTACCCACAATCATCTCGAGGTGAGAGCTGATTTCCTGGCTTCAAATCAAGAGGAATGCCAAGTGTCCACAAGCACCACAAGAGGAGGCTTCTCGCAGCTGTACGTCTGAGAGAGGGACGATTAATTTGCGGCATCCACTGGAATCAACACCGAGATGCCCTGACTCGAAATCAGACCGGAATTCTTGCTGGGACCTGAGTGCCAGCTGGATTTCATCTCACAAGATGAAGGGATGTCTGAAGCCCCTGGGGAGACACGAGAGAAAGCCCTAGCTCGCTGCCCCTATACAACAGGCGACCCCCCATCCATTGGACAGCTCGAGAGGAACACGGAGTTCAATGATTCCGAAGGAGACGATGTCTGACTCCTCTGGAAAATGGACAGGAATCCTAGGATCCCAGTGGCAACAGGAAAGGGAAACTGGGTCTGCCGCCTCACCTCGAGAGGTGTTCCTATGGCCCTTTCAAGCCACGAAGATACTACCGAGGGATCCCTCGCAACTAGACAGGAGTTCTGACGTCACTGAACACACGCCTTTTTGGAAGGGCCATCCCCGGCATAACTCGAGAATATACCCCAGGTTCCCGCCGCATCTGGAGAAAAAACATGAGACTCCCCCCTCACCGCGAGATGAGGCCCAATTCTGCTGCAATGCGTGCAGAGCAATTCCGTGCTGCACATCATACCAGAAATGAGCCTTGATTTCCTTGATGGCACTCCAGAGAATCTCCAGGAACACTGTCTCAAGTCTCGAGGGATCCTGAGGTCACTTCAGGAACCAGAAAGTGCTCGGTGTGACCCCAATCATCTCGAGGTGAGAGCTGACTTCCTTGCTTCAAATCAAGAGGAAAGCCAAATGTCCACAAGCACCACAAGAGGAGGCTTCTCGCAGCTGTACGTCTGGGAGAGGTACGTTGAATATGCGGCCTCCCCTGGAATCGTCCCCGAGATGCCCTGACTCGAAATCAGGCAGGAATTCTTGCAGTGACATGAGTGCAAGCTGGATTTCATCTCACAAGATGAAGGGATTTCTCAAGCCCCAGGGGAGACAAGAGAGAACGACATAGCTCGCAGCCCCTTCTCAACAGGCGGCGTCCCATCCATTGGACAGCTCGAGAGGAACACGGAGTTCAATGATTCCAAAGGAGACGATGTCTGACTTCTCTGGAAAATGGACAGGAATCCCAGGATCCCAGTGGCAACAGGAAAGGAACCCTCGGTCTGCTGCCTCACTTCGAGAGAGGTTCCTATGGTCCTTTCAAGCCGCGAGAAGACTACCGAGGGGTCCCTGGGAACTAGACAGGAGTCCTGACGTCCCTGAACACATCCGTGTTTGGAAGGCCCATCCACGTCGTAACACGAGAATATACCCCAGGTTCCCGCCGCAACTCGAGAAAAACCATGAGACTCCCCTCTCGCCGCGACATGAGGCCCGAATTCGCTGCACTGTGTGCAGAGCAATTCCGTGCTCCCCATCAAACCCGAAAGGAGCCTTGATTTCCTTGAAGGCACTCCAGAGAAACTCCAGGAACTCTGTCTCAAGTCTAGAGGTATGCTGACGTCACTGCAGAAACCAGAAAGAGCTCCGTGTACCCCCAGTCATCTCGAGGTGAGAGCTGATTTCCTGGCTTCAAATCAAGTGGAATGCCAAGTGTCCACAAGCACCACAAGAGGAGGCTTCTCGTAGCTGTACGTCTGGGAGAGGGACGATGAATTTGCAGCCTCCACTGAAATCGAGACGAGATGCCCTGACTGGAAATCAGGCCGGAATTCTTGAAGTGACCTGAGTGCAAGCTGAATTTCATCTCAAAAGATGAAGGGATATCTGAAGCTCCTGTGGAGACACTAGAGAAAGCCCTCGCTCCCTGTCCTTTCTCGACAGGCGGCCTCCCATCCATTGGAGAGCTTGAGAGGAACACGGAGTTCAATGATTCCAAAGGAGACGATGCCTGACTCCTCTGGAAAAAGGACTTGAATCCCAGGATCCCAGTGGCAACAGGAAAGGGACACTGGGTCTGCAGCCTCACCTCGAGAGATGTTACTATGGCCCTTTCAAGCCGCGAGGAGACTACCGAGGGGTACCTTGCAACGAGACAGTAGTCCTGACGTCGATGAACATACCCGTGTTTGGAAGGGCCATCCCCGTCGTAACACGAGAATATAACCCAGGTTTCCGCGGCAACTCGATAAAAACCAAGAGACTCCCCCCTAGTCCTGAGATGAGTCCCGATTCCCCTGCACTGCGTGCTGAGCAATTCCAGGTTCCCCATCAAACCCGAAATGAGCCTTGACTTCCTTGATGGAACTCCAAGAAACCCCAGGAACCCTGTCTCATGTCAAGAGGGATTCTGAGGTCACTGCAGCAACGAGAAAGTTATCCGTATACCCCCAATCATCTCGAGGTGAGAGCTGATTTCCTCCTTCAAATCAAGAGGAATGACAACTGTCCACAAGCACCACAAGAGGAGGCTTCTCTAAGCTGTACGTCTGGGAGAGAGATGTTGAATTTTGGCCTCCACTGGAATCGACCCCGAGATGCACTGACTCGAAATCAGGCCGGAATTCCTGCAGTGACTTGACTGCAAGCTGGATTTCTGCTCACAAGATGAAGGGATGTTTGAAGACCCTGGTGTGACACTAGAGAAAGCCCTAGCTCCCTGGTCATTTTCGAGAGGGCCCCTCTCATCCATTGGGCAACTCGACAGCAACACGGAGTTCAATGATTCCAAAGGAGATGATGCCTGACTCCTCTGGAAAATGGACAGTAATCCCAGGATCCCAGTGGCAACAGGAAAGGGACACTGAGTCTGCCGCCTCACCTCAAGAGGTGTTCCTATGGCCCTTTCAAGCCGCGAGGAGACTCCCGAGGAGTCCCTCCTAACTAGACAGGAGTCCTGACGTCGCTGAGCACACCCGTGTATGGAAGGACCATCCCCGTCGTAACTCGAGAATATACCCCAGGTTCCCGCCGCAACTCCAAAAAAACCAAGAGACTCCCCCCTCGCTGCGAGATGAGGCCCGATTCCCCTGCACTGCGTTCAGAGCAATTCCGTGCTCCCCATCAAACCCGAAGTGAGCCTTGATTTCCTTCATGGCACTCCAGAGAATCTCCAGGAACTCTGTCTCAAGTCTAGAGGGATGCTGAGGTCACTGCAGGAACCAGAAAGAGCTCCGTGTACCTCCAATCATCTCGAGGTGAGAGCTGATTTCCTGGCTTCAAATCAAGAGGAATGCCAACTGTCCACAAGCACCACAAGAGGAGGATTCTCACAGCTGTACGTCTGGGAGAGGGACGCTGAATTTGCGGCCTCCACTGGAATCGCCATCGAGATGCCCTGACTCGATATCAGACCGGAATTCTTGCTGTGACCTGAGTGCAAGCTGGATTTCATCTCACAAGATGAAGGGATGTCTGAAGCCCCTGGGGAGACAAGATAGAAAGCACTAGCTCGCTGCCCCTTCTCAACAGGTGGCCTCCCATCCATTGGACCGCTCGACAGGAACATGGAGTTCAATGATTCCGAAGGAGACGATGTCTGACTCCTCTGAAAAATGGACAGGAATCCCAGGATCCCAGTGGCAACAGGAAAGGGAAACTGGGTCTGCTGCCTCACCTCGAGGGGGATTCCTATAGCCCTTTCAAGCCTCGAGGAGTCTCCGAAGGGGTCCCTCGCAACTAGACAGGAGTCCTGACGTCACTGAACACACCCGTGTTTGGAAGGGCCATCTCCGTCGTAACTTGAGAATATACCCCAGGTTCCCGCCGCAACTCGAGAAAAACCATGAGACTCCCCTGTCGCAGCGAGATGAGGCCTGATTCCCCTGCACTGCGTGCAGAGCAATTCCGGGCTCCCCATCAATCCCAAAAGAAGCCTTGATTTCCTTGTTGGCACTCCAGAGAACCCCCAGGAACACTGTCTCAAGTCAAGAGGGATCCTGAGGTCACTGCACCAACGACAAAGAGCTCCGTGTAGCCCCAATCATCTCGAGGTGAGAGCTGATTTCCTCCTTCAAATCAAGAGCAATGCCAACTGTCCACAAGCACCACAAGAGGAGGCTTCTCAAAACTGTACCTCTGGGAGAGAGAAGTTGAATTTGAGACCTCCAGTGGTATCGACCCCAAGATGCCCTGACTCGAAATCAGGCCGGAATTCTTTCAGTGACTTGACAGCAAGCTGGATTTCATCTCACAAGATGAAGGGATGACTGAAGACCCAGGGGAGACACTAGAGAAAACCCTAGCTCGCTGCCCCTTCTCAACAGGCGGCCTCCCATCCATTGGACAGCTCGAGAGGAACACGGAGTTCAAAGATTCCAAAGGAGACGATGTCTGACTCCTCTGGAAAATGGACAGGAATCCCAGGATCACAGTGGCAACAGGAAAGTGAACCTCGGTCTGCTGCCTCAGCTCGAGGGGGGTTCCGATGGCCCTTTCAAGCCTCGAGGAGACTCCCAAGGGGTCCCTCGCAACTAGACAGGAGTTCTGATGTCGCTGAACACACCCGTGTTTGGAAGGGCCATCCCCGTCGTAACACGAGAATATACTCCAGTTTCCCGCCGCAACTCGAGAAAAAACATGAGACTCAACCGTCGCCGCGAGATGAGGCCCGATTCCGCTGCACTGCATGCAGGGCAATTCTGTGCTCCCCATCAAACCCGAATGGAGCCTTGATATCCTTGATGGCACTCCAGAGAATCCCCAGGAACACTGTCTCAAGTCTAGATGGATCCTAAAGTCACTGCACCAACCAGAAACAGCTCCAGGTATCCCCAATCACCTCGAGGTGAGAGCTGATTTCCTGGCTTCAAATCAAGAGGAATGCCAACTGTCTACAAGCACCACAAGAGGAGGCTTCTCCCAGCTGTACGTCTGGGAGAGGGAGGTTGAATTTGCGAACTCCAATGGAATCGACCCCGAGATGCCCTGATTCGAAATCAGGCCGGAATACCTGCAGTGATTTGAGTGAAAGCTGGATTTCATCTCACAAGATGAAGGGATGTCTGAAGACCCTGTGGAGACACTAGAGAAAGCCCTAGCTCCCTGGCCATTCTCGACAGGCGTCCTCCCATACATTCGGCAGCTCGACAGCAACACGGAGTTCAATGATTACAAAGGAGATGATGCCTGACTCCTCTGGAAAATGGACTGGAATCCCAGGATCCCAGTGGCAACCGGAAAGGGACCGTGGGTTTGCCGCCTCACCTCGAGAGGTGTTCTTATGGCCCTTTCAAGCCGTGAGGAGACTCCCGAGGAGTTCCTCGCAACTAGACAGGAGTCCTGACGTCGCTGAACACACCCGTGTTTGGAAGGGCCATCCCCGTCGTAACTCGAGAATATACCCCAGGTTCCCGCCGCAAGTCGAGAAAAACCAAGAGACTCCCCCCTCGCCGCGAGATGAGGCCCGATTCTGCTGCACTGCATGCAGGGCAATTCCGTGCTCCCCATCAACCCCGAAAGGAGCCTTGATTTCCTTGATGGCACTCCAGAGAATCCCAAGGAACACTGTCCCAAGTCTAGAGGGATCCTAAAGTCACTGCACCAACCAGAAACAGCTCCGTGTATCCCCAATCATCTCGAGGTGAGAGATGATTTCCTTGCTTCAAACCAAGAGGAATGCCAACTGTCTACAAGCACCACAAGAGGAGGCTTCTCCCAGCTTTATGTCTGGGAGACAGACGTTGAATTTGCGGCCTCCAGTGGAATCGACCCCGAGAGGCCCTGAGTCGACACCAGGCCGGAATCCTGCAGTGATTTGACTGCAAGCTGGATTTCATGTCACAAGATGAAGGGATGTCTGAAGCCCCTGGGGAGACACTAGAGAAAGCCCTAGCTCCCTGGCCATTCTCGACAGGCGTCCTCCCATCCATTGGGCAGCTCGACAGCAACACGGAGTTCAATGATTCCAAAGGAGATGATGCCTGACTCCTCTGGAAAATGGACAGGAATCCCAGGATCCCAGTGGCACCAGGAAAGGGAAACTGGGTCTGCCGCCTCAACTCGAGTGGTGTTCCGATGGCCATTTCAAGCCGCGAGGAGACTCCCGAGGGGTCCCTCGCAACTAGACAGGAGTCCTGACGACACTGAACACACCCGTGTTTGGAAGGGCCATCCCCGTCGTAACTCGAGAATATACCCCAGGTTCCCGCCGCAACTCGAGAAAAACCATGAGACTCCCCGCTCGCTGCGACATGAGGCCCGAATCTGCTGCACTGCGTGCAGAGCAATTCCGTGCGGCCCAACAAACCAGAAAAGAGCCTTGATTTCCTTGATGGCACCCCAGAGAAATTCCAGGAACACTGTCTCAAGTCTAGAGGGATTATCAGGTCACTGCAGGAACCCGAAATTGCTCGGTGTACCCACAATTATCTCGAGGTGAGAGCTGATTTCCTGGCTTCAAATCAACAGGAAAGCCAATTGTCCACGAGCAGCACAAGAGGAGGCTTCTCCCAGCTGTACGTCTGGGAGAGGGACGTTGAATTTGCGGCCTCCACTGGAATCGACCCCTCGATGCCCTGACTCGAAATCAGGCTGGAATTCTTGCAGTGACCTGAGTGAAAACTGGATTTCACCTCACAAGATGAAGGGATGTCTGAAGCGCCTGTGGAGACACAAGAGAAAGCCCTAGCTCTCTGCCCCTTCTCAACACGCGGCCTCCCATCCGTTGGACAGCTCGAGAGTAACACGGAGTTCAATGATTCCAAAGGAGACGATGTCTGACTCCTCTGGAAAATGGACAGGAATTCCAGGATCCCAGTGGCAACAGGAAAGGGAACCTGGGTCTGCTGTCTCACCTTGAGAGGGGTTCCTATGGCCCTTTCAAGCCTCGAGGAGACCCACGAGGGGTCCCTAGCAACTAGACACGAGTCCTGACGTCGCTGAACACACCTTTGTTTCGAAGTGCCATCCTGGTCTTAGCTCGTGAATAAACCGCAGGTTCCCGCCGCAACTCGAGAAAAACTCTGAGACTCCCCCGTCCCCGCGAGATGAGGCCCGATTCCCCTGCATTGCGTGCAGAGCAATTCCGGGATCCCCATCAAACCCGAAATGAGCCTTGATTTCCTTGATGGTACTCCAGAGAATCTCCAGGAACTCTGTCTCAAGTCTAGAGGGATGCTGAGGTCACTGCAGGAACCAGAAAGAGCTCCGTGTACCCCCAATCATCTCGAGGTGAGAGCTGATTTCCTGGCTTCAAATCAAGAGGAATGCCAACTGTCCACAAGCACCACAAGAGGAGGCTTCTCGCAGCTGTACGTCTGGGAGAGGCACGCTGAATTTGCGGCCTCCACTGGAATCGCCATCGAGATGCCCTGACTGGAAATCAGACCGGAATTCTTGCTGTGACCTGAGTGCAAGCTGGATTTCATCTCACAAGATGAAGGGATGTCTGAAGCCCCTGGGGAGACAAGAGAGAAAGCACTAGCTCGCTGCCCGTTCTCAACAGGTGGCCTCCCATCCATTAGACCGGTCGACAGGAACATGGAGTTCAATGATTCCAAAGGAGATGATGTCTGACTCCTCTGGAAAATGGACAGGAATCCCAGGATCCCAGTGGCAACAGGAAAGGGAAACTGGGTCTGCTGCCTCACCTCGAGGGGGATTCCTATAGCCCTTTCAAGCCTCGAGGAGTCTCCGAAGGGGTCCCTCACAACGAGACAGGAGTCCTGACGTCACTGAACACACCCGTGTTGTAAGGGCCATCCTCGTCGTAACTCGAGAATATACCCCAGGTTCGCGCCGCAGCTCGAGAAAAACGATGAGACTCCCCCGTCCCCGCGAGATGAAGGCCGATTCCCCTGCACTGCGTGCAGAGCAATTCCGGGCTCCCCATCAAATCCGAAAAGAGCCTTGAATTTCTTGATGGCACTCCAGAGAATCCCCAGGAACACTGACTCAAGTCAAGAGGGATCCTCATGTAACTGCAGCAACGAAAAAGAGCTCCATGTACCCCCAATCATCTCGAGGTGAGAGCTGATTTCCTCCTTCAAATCAAGAGTAATGCCAACTGCCCACAAGCACCACAAGAGGAGGCTTCTCTAAGCTGGACATCTGGGAGAGAGATGTTGAATTTTCGGCCTCCAGGGGAATCGACTCCGAGATGCCCTGACTGGAAATCAGGTCGGAATTCCTGCAGTGACTTGACTGCAAGCTGGATTTCATCTCACAAGATGAAGGGATGTCTGATGACCTTGGGGAGACCCTAGAGAAAGGCCTAGGTTCCTGGCAATTCTCAACACGCGTCCTCCCATCCATTGGGCAGCTCAAAAGCAACACGGAGTTTAATGATATTCCAATGGAGATGATGTCTGACTCCTCTGGAAAATGGACCAGAATCCCAGGATCCCAGTGGCAACAGGAAAGGGACCCTGGGTCTGCCCACTCATCTCGAGAGGTGTTCCTATGGCCCTTTAAATCTGAGAGGAGACTCCCGAGGAGTCCCTCACAACTAGACAGGAGATCTGATGTCGCTGAAATCACCCCTGTTTGGAAGGGCCATCCCTGTCGTAACACGAGAATATAGCCCAGGTTCCCGCGGCAACTCGAGAAAAAGCAAGAGACTCCCCCCTGCCATGAGATGAGGCCCGATTCCGCTGCACTCCGTGCAGAGCAATTATGTGCTGCCCATCAAACCTGAAATGAGCCTTGATTTCCTTGATGGCACTCCAGAGAAACTCCAGGAACACTGTCTCAAGTCTAGAGGGATCCTGAGGTCACTGCAAGAACCAGAAAGTGTTCGGTGTACCCCCAATCATTTCGAGGTGAGAGCTGATTTCCTGGCTTCAAATGAAGAGGAAAGTCAAGTGTCCACAAGCACCACAAGAGGAGGCTTCTCGCAGCTGTACGTCTGGGAGAGGGATGTTGAATTTGCGGCCTCCACTGGAATCGACCCCTCGATGCCCTGACGCGAAATCAGACCGGAATTCTTGTAGTGACCTGAGTGCAAGCTGGATTTCATCTCACAAGATGTAGGGATGTCTGAAGCCCGTGGGGAGACACGAGAGAAAGCCCTAGCTCTCTGCCCCTTCTCAACAGGCGGCTTCCCATCCAGTGGACAGCTCGAGAGGAACACCGAGTTCAATGATTCCAAAGGAGATGATGTCTGACTCCTCTGGAAAATGGACAGGAATCCCAGGATCCCAGTGGCAACAGGAAAGGGAACCTGGGTCTGCTGCCTCACCTCGAGAGGGGATCCTATGGCCCTTTCAAGCCTCGAGGAGACTCCCGAGGGGTCCGTCACAACTAGACAGGTGTCCTGACGTCACTGAACACACCTGTGTTTGGATGGGTCATCCCCGACGTAACTCGAGAATATACCCCAGGTTCCTGCCTCAACTCGAGAAAAACCATGAGACTCCCCACTAGCCACGAGATGAGGCCCGATTCCGCTGCACTGCATGCAGAGCCATTCCATGCTCTGCATCAAACCCGAAATGATCCTTGATTTCCTTGATGGCACTCCAGAGAATCCCAAGGAACACTGTCTCAAGTCTAGAGGGATCCTAAATTCACTGCACCAACCAGAAACAGCTCCGTGTATCCCCAATCATCTCGAGGTGAGAGCTGATTTCCTGGATTCAAACCAAGAGGAATGCCAACTGTCTACATGCACCACAAGAGGAGGCTTCTCCCAGCTTTATATCTGGGAGAGAGACGTTGAATTTGCGGCCTCCAGTGGAATCGACCCGAGAAGCCCTGACTCGACATCAGGCCGGAACTCCTGCAGTGACTTGACTGCAAGCTGGATTTCATGTCACAAGATGAAGGGATGTCTGAAGCCCCTGGGGAGACACTAGAGAAAGTCCTAGCTCCCTGGCCATTCTCGACAGGCGTCCTCCCATCCATTGGGCAGGTCGACAGCAAAACGGAGTTTAATGATTCCAAAGGAGATGATGCCTGACTCCTCTGGAAAATGGATAGGAATCCCAGGATCCCAGTGGCAACAGGAAAGGGAACCTGGGTCTGCCGCCTCACCTCGAGAGGTGTTCCTATGGCCCTTTCAAGCCGAGAGGAGACTCCTGAGGTGTCCCTCGCAAGTAGACAGGAGTCCTGACATCACTGAACACACCCGAGTTTGGAAGGGACATCCCCGATGTAACTCGAGAATATACACCAGGTTCCCGCTGCAACTCGAGAAAAACCAAGAGACTCCCCCCTCGATGCGAGATGAGGCCAGATTCTCCTGCACTGCATGCAGAGCAACTCTGTGCTCCCCATCAAGCAGAAATGAGCCTTGATTTCCTTGATGGCACTCCAGAGAAACACCAGGAACACTGTCTCAAGTCTAGAGGGATCCTGAGGTCACTGCAGGAACAAGAAAGTGCTCGATATACCCCCAATCATCTCGAGGTGAGAGCTGATTTCCTGGCTTCAAATCAAGAGGAAAGCCAAGTGTCCACAAGCACCACAAGAGGAGGCTTCTCGCAGCTGTATGTCTGGGAGAGGGACGTTTAAATTGCGGCAACCACTGGAATTGACCCCGAGATGCCCTGACTCGAAATCAGACCGGAATTCTTGCAGTGACCTGAGGGCAAGCTGGATTTCATCTCACAAGATGAAGGGATGTCTGAAGCCCCTGGGGAGTCACAAGAGAAAGTCCTAGCTCGTTGCCCCTTCTCAACAGGCGGCCTCCCATCCTTTGCACAACTCGAGAGGAACACGGAGTTCAATGATTCCAAAGGAGATGATGTCTGACTCCTCTGGAAAAAGGACAGGAATTGAAGGATCCCAGTGGCAACAGGAAAGGGAACCTGTGTCTGCTGCCTCACCTCGAGAGGTGTTCCTATGGCCCTTTCAAGCTGCGCCTATACTACCGAGGGATCCCTCACAAGTAGACAGGAGTCCTGACGTCGCTGAACACACCCGTGTTTGGAAGGGCCATCCCCGTCATACTCGAGAATATACCACAAGTTCCCGCCGCAACTCGAGAAAAACCAAGAGACTCCCCGCTCGCCACGAGATGAGGCCCAATTCCGCTGCACTGTATGCAGAGCAATTTCGTGCTGCCCATCAAACCCGAAATGAGCCTTGATTTCCTTGATGGCACTCCAGAGAATCTCCAGGAACTCTGTCTCTAGTCTAGAGGCATCCTGAGGTCACTGCAGGAACCAGAAATTGCTTGGTGTACCCCCAATCATCTCGAGGTGAGAGCTGATTTCCGGGCTTCAAATCAAGAGGAAAGCCAAGTGTCCACAAGCACCACAAGAGGAGGCTTCTTGCAGCTGTACGTCTGGGCGAGGGACGTTAAATTTGCGGCCTCCACTGGAATCGACCCCGAGATGCCCTGACTCGAAATCATACCGGAATTCTTTCTGTGACCTGAGTGCAAGCTGGATTTCATCTCACAAGATGAAGTGATGTTTGAAGCCCCTGGGGAGACACGAGAGAAAGCCCTAGCTCGCTGCCCCTTCTCAACAGGCAGCCTCCCATCCATTGGACAGCTCGAGAGGAACACGGAGTTCAATGATTCCAAAGGAGACGATGTCTGACTCCTCTGGAAAATGGACAGGAATCCCAGGATCCCAGTGGCAACAGGAAACCGAAACTGGGCCTGCCGCCTCACCTATAGAGTTGTTACTATGGCCCTTTCAAGCCGCAAGGATACTACCAAGGGGTCCCTCGCAACTAGACAGGAGTCCTGACGTCACTGAACACATCTGTGTTTGGAAGGGCCATCCCTGTCGTAACTCGATAATATAGCCCAGGTTCCCGCCGCAACTCGAGTAAAACCATGAGACTCCCCCCTCGCCGCGAGATGAGGTCCGATTACCCTGCATTGCGTGCAGAGCAAGTCCGGGCTCCCCATCAAACCCGAAAGGAGCCTTGATTTCCTTGATGGCACTCCAGAGAAAGCCCAGGAACACTGTCTAAAGTCAAGAGGGATCCTGAGGTCAATGCAGCAACGAGAATGAGCTCCATGTACCCCCAATCATCTCGAGGTGAGAGCTGATTTTCTGGCTTCAAATCAAGAGGAAAGCCAAGTGGCCACAAACACCCCAAGAGGAGGCTTCTCGCAGCTGTACGTCTGGGAGAGGGACGTTGAGTTTGCGGCCTGCACTGGAATCCACCCCGAGATGCCCTGACTCGAAATCAGGCTGGAATTCTTGCAGTGACCTGAGTGCAAGGTTGTTTTCATCTCACAAGATGAAGGGATGTCTGTAGCGCCAGGGGAAACATGAGAGAAAGACATAGCTCCCTGTCCCTTCCTCGACAGGCCGCCTCCCATCCATTTGACAGCTTGAGAGGAACACGGAGTTCAATGATTCCAATGGAGACGATGCGTGACTCCTCTGGAAAATGGACAGGAATCCCAGGATCCCAGCGGCAACAGGAAAGCGAAACTGGGTCTGCCGAATCACATCGAGAGGTGTTCCTATGGCCCTTTCAAGCCGCGAGGATACTACCGAGGGATCCCTCGCAACTAGACAAGAGTCCTGACGTCACTGAACACACCGCTTTGGAAGGGCCATCCCCTTCGTAACTCGAGAATATAACCCAAGTTCCTGCCGAAAATCGAGAAAAACCATGAGACTCCCCGCTCGCAGCGAGATGAGGCCAAATTCCACTGCACTGCGTGCAGAGCAATTCCGTGCTGCCCATCAAACCCGAAATGAGCCTTGATTTCCTTGATGGCACTCCAGAGAAACTCCAGGAACTCTGTCTCAAATCTAAAGGGATGCTGAGGTCACAGCAGGAACCAGAAAGAGCTCCCTGTATGTCCAATTATCTCGAGGTGAGAGCTGATTTCCTGGCTTCAAATCAAGAGGAATGCCCAGTGTCCACAAGGAACACAAGAGGAGGCTTCTCGCAGCTGTACGTCTGGGAGAGGGATGTTGAATTTTCGGCCTCCACTGGAATCGACATCGAGATGCCCTGACTCGAAATCAGACCGGAATTCTTGCTGTGACCTGAGTGCAAGCTGGATTTCATCTCACAAGATGAAGGGATGTCTGAAGCCCCTGGGGAGACAAGAGAGAAAGCCCTAGCTCGCTGCCCCTTCTCAACAGGCGGCCTCCCATCCATTGGACAGCTCGAGAGGAAAATGGAGTTCAATGATTCCAAAGGAGACGATGTCTGACTCCTCTGGAAAATGGACAGGAATCCCAGTATCCCAGTGGCAACAGGAAAGTGAAACTGGGAATGCTGCCTCACCTCGAGAGGGGTTCCTATGGCCCTTTCAAGCCTCGAGGAGTCTCCCAAGGGGTCCCTCACAACTAGACAGGAGTCCTGACGTCACTGAACACACCCGTGTTTGGAAGGGCCATCCCCGTCGCAACTCGAGGATATACCCCAGGTTCCAGCCGCATCTTGAGAAAAACCAAGAGACTCCCCCCTGCCGTGAGATGAGGCCCGATTCCGCTGCACTGCGTGCAGAGCACTTACGTGCTGCCCATCAAACCTGAAATGAGCCTTGATTTCCTTGATGGCACTCCAGAGAAACTCCAGGAACACTGTCTCAAGTCAAGAGGGATCCTGAGGTCACTGCAAGAACCAGAAAGTGTTCGGTGTAACCCCAATCATCTCGAGGTGAGAGCTGATTTCCTGGCTTCAAATGAAGAGGAAAGTCAAGTGACCACAAGCACCACAAGAGGAGGCTTCTCGCAGTTGTACGTCTGGGAGAGGGATGTTGAATTTGCGGCCTCCACTGGAATCGACCCCTCGATGCCCTGATTCGAAATCAGACTGGAATCTTGTAGTGACCTGAGAGCAAGCTGGATTTCATCTCACAAGATGAAGGGATGTCTGAAGCCCGTGGGGAGACACGAGTGGAAGCCCTAGCTCTCTGCCCCTTCTCAACAGGCGTCCTCCCATCCAATGGACAGCTCGAGAGGAACACGGAGTTCAACGATTCCAAAGGAGACGATGTCTGACTCCTCTGGAAAATGGACAGGAATCCCAGGATCCCAGTGGCAACAGGAAAGAGAACCTGGGTCTGCTGCCTCACCTTGAGAGGGGTTCCTATGGCCCTTTTAAGCCGCGAGGAGACTCCCGAGGGGTCCCTCGCAACTAGACAGGTGTCCTGACGTCGCTGAACACACCTGTGTTTGGATGGGTCATCCCCGTCGTAACTCGAGAATATACCCCAGGTTCCTGCCTCAACTCGAGAAAAACCATGAGACTCCCCACTAACCACGAGATGAGGCCCGATTCCACTGCACTGCGTGCAGAGCCATTCCATGCTCCGCATCAAACCCGAAATGATCCTTGATTTCCTTGATTGCACTCCAGAGAATCCCAAGGAACACTGTCTCAAGTCTAGAGGGATCCTAAATTCACTGCACCAACCAGAAACAGCTCCGTGTATCCCCAATCATCTCGAGGTGAGAGCTGATTTCCTGGATTCAAACCAAGAGGAATGCCAACTGTCTACATGCACCACAAGAGGAGGCTTCTCCCAGCTTTATATCTGGGAGAGAGTCGTTGAATTTGCGGCCTCCAGTGGAACCGACCCGAGAAGCCCTGACTTGACATCAGGCCGGAACTCCTGCAGTGACTTGACTGCAAGCTGGATTTCATGTCACAAGATGAAGGGATGTCTGAAGCCCCTGGGGAGACACTAGAGAAAGCCCTAGTTCCCTGGCCATTCTCGACAGGCGTCCTCCCATCCATTGGGCAGGTCGACAGCAAAACGGAGTTTAATGATTCCAAAGGAGATGATGCCTGACTCCTCTGGAAAATGGATAGGAATCCCAGGATCCCAGTGGCAACAGGAAAGGGAACCTGGGTCTGCCGCCTCACCTCGAGAGGTGTTCCTATGGCCCTTTCAAGCCGAGAGGAGACTCCTGAGGTGTCCCTCGCAAGTAGACAGGAGTCCTGACGTCACTGAACACACCCGAGTTTGGAAGGGACATCCCCGTCATAACTCGAGAATATACCACAAGTTCCCGCCGCAACTCGAGAAAAACCAAGAGACTCCCCGCTCGCCACGAGATGAGGCCCAATTCCGCTGCACTGCATGCAGAGCAATTTCGTGTTGCCCATCAAACCCGAAATGAGCCTTGATTTCCTTGATGGCACTCCACAGAAACTCCAGGAACTCTGTCTCAAGTCTAGAGGCATCCTGAGGTCACTGCAGGAACCAGAAAGTGCTCGGTGTACCCCCAGTCATCTCGAGGTGAGAGCTGATTTCCTGGCTTCAAATCAAGAGGAAAGCCAAGTGTCCACAAGCACCACAAGAGGAGGCTTCTCGCAGCTGTATGTCTGGGCGAGGGACGTTTAAATTGCGGCAACCACTGGAATCGACCCCGAGATGCCCTGACTCGAAATCATACCAGAATTCTTTCTGTGACCTGAGTGCAAGCTGGATTTCATCTCACAAGATGAAGGGATATCGGAAGCCCCTGGGGAGACACGAGAGAAAGCCCTAGCTCGCTGCCCCTTCTCAACAGGCGGCCTCCCATCCATTGGACAGCTCGACAGCAACACGGAGTTCAATGATTCCAAAGGAGACGATGTCTGACTCCTCTGGAAAATGGACAGGAATCGCAGGATCCCAGTGGCAATAGGAAACCGAAACTTGGCCTGCCGCCTCACCTCGAGAGTTGTTACTCTGGCCCTTTCAAGCCGCAAGGATACTACCGAGGGATCCCTCGCAACTAGTCAGAAGTCCTGACGTCACTGAACACACCTGTGTTTGGAAGGGCCATCCCTGTCGTAACTCGATAATATACCCCAGATTCCCGCCACAACTCGAGTAAAACCATGAGACTCCCCCCTTGCCGCGAGATGAGGCCCGATTACCCTGCATTGCGTGCAGAGTAATTCCGGGCTCCCCATCAAACCCGAAATGAGCCTTGATTTCCTTGATGGCACTCCAGAGAAAGCCCAGGAACATTGTCTAAAGTCAAGAGGGATCCTGAGGTCACTGCAGCAACGAGAAAGAGCTCCGTGTACCCCCAATCATCTAGAGGTGAGAGCTGATTTCCTGGCTTCAAATCAAGAGGAAAGCCAAGTGGCCACAAGCACCACAAAAGGAGGCTTCTCGCAGCTGTACTTCTGGGAGAGGGACGTTGAATTTGCGGCCTGCACTGGAATCCACCCCGAGATGCCCTGACTCGAAATCAGGCTGGAATTCTTGCAGTGACCTGAGTGCAAGGTGGTTTTCATCTCACAAGATGAAGGGATGTCTGAAGCGCCTGGGGAAACATGAGAGAAAGACATAGCTCCCTGTCCCTTCCTCGACAGGCTGCCTCCCATCCATTTGACAGCGGGAGAGGAACTCGGAGTTCAATGATTCCAACGGAGACGATGCGTGACTCCTCTGGAAAATAGACAGGAATCCCAGGATCCCAGCGGCAACAGGAAAGCGAAACTGGGTCTGCCGAATCACATCGAGAGGTGTTCCTATGGCCCTTTCAAGCCGCGAGGATACTACCGAGGGATCCCTCGCAACTAGACAGGAGTCCTGACGTCACTGAACACACCGCTTTGGAAGGGCCATCCCCTTCGTAACTCGAGAATATAACCCAAGTTCCCGCCGAAAATCGAGAAAAACCATGAGACTCCCCGCTCGCAGCGAGATGAGGCCAAATTCCACTGCACTGCGTGCAGAGCAATTCCGTGCTGCCCATCAAACCCGAAATGAGCCTTGATTTCCTTGATGGCACTCCAGAGAAACTCCAGGAACACTGTCTCAAATCTAGAGGGATCCTGAGGTCACTGCACAAACCAGAAAGTGCTCGGTGTACCCCTAATCATCCTGAGGTGAGAGCTGATTTCCTGGCTTCAAATCAAGAGGAAAGCCAAGTGTCCACAAGCAAAAAAAGGGGAGGCTTCTCGCAGCTCTACGTCTAGGGGAGGGGCATTGAATTTGCGGTCTCCATTGGAATCGACCCCGAGATGCCCTGACTCGAAATCAGGCCGGAATTCTTGCAGTGACTTGAGTGCAAGCTGGATTTGATCTCACAAGATGAAGGGATGTCTGAAGCCCCTGGGGAAACATGAGAGAATGCCCTAGCTCGCTGCCCCTTCTCAACAGGCGGCCTCCAATCCGTTGGACAGCTCGAGAGAAACACAGAGTTCAATGAGTCCAAAGGAGATGTCGCCTGACTCCTCTGGAACATGGACAGGAATCCAAGGAACCCAGTGCCAACAGGAAAGGGACACTGGGTCTGCCGCCTCACCTCGAGAGGTGCTCCTATGGCCCTTTCAAGCTGCGAGGAGACTCCCGAGGAGTCCCTCGCAACTAGACAGGAGTCCTGACGTCGCTGAACACACCCATGTTTGGAAGGGGCAACCCCGTCGTAACTCGAGAATATTCCCCAGGTTCCCGCCGCACCTCGAGAAAAACCATGAGACTCCCACCTCGCCACGAGATGAGGCCCGATTCTGCTGCACTGCTTGCAGAGCAATTCCGTGCTGCCCTTCAAACACAAAATGAGCCTTGATATCATTGATGGCTCTCCAGAGAATCTCCAGGAACACTGTCTCCGGTCTAGAGGGATCCTGAGGTCACTGCAGGAACGAGAAAGTGCTCGGTGTACCCCCAATCATCTCGAGGTGAGAGCTGATTTCCTGCCTTCAAATCAAGAGGAAAGCCAAGTGTCCACAATCATCCCAAGAGGAGGCTTCTCCCAGCTGTACGTCTGGGAGAGGGAGGTGGAATTTACGAGCTCCAGTGGAATCGACCCCGAGATGCCCTGACTCGAAATCAGTCCGGAATTCCTGCAGTGACTTGAGTGAAAGCTGGATTTCATCTCACAAGGTGAAGGGATGTCTGGATCCCATGGGGAGACATTAGAGAAAGCCCTAGCTCCCTACCCTTTCTCAACAGGCGTCCTCCCATCCATTGGACAGATCGAGAGGAACACGGAGTTCAATGATTCCAAAGGAGACGATGCCTGACTCCTCTGGAAAATGGACAGGAATCCCAGGATCCCAGTGGCAACAGGAAAGGGCCACTGGGTCTGCCGCCTCACCTTGAGTGGTGTTCCTATGGCCCTTTCAAGCTGCGAGGAGACTCTCCAGGAGTCCCTCGAAACTACTCAGGAGTCCTGACGTCGCTGAACACACCCGTGTTTGGAAGGGCCATCCCCGTCGTAACTCGAGAGTATACCCCAGGTTCCCGCCGCAACTCAAGAAAAACCAAGAGACTCCCCCCTCGCCGCGAGATGAGGCCCGATTCCCCTGCACTGCGTGCAGAGCAATTCCGTGCTCCCCATCCAACCCGAAATGAGCATTGATTTCCTTGATGTCACTCCAGAGAAACTCCAGGAACACTGTCTCAAGTCTAGAGGGACGCTGAGGTCACTGCAGGAACCAGAAGGAGCTCCGTGTACCCCCAATCATCTCGAGGTGAGAGTTGATTTCTGGCTTCAAATCAAGAGGAATGCCAACTGTCCACAAGCACCACAAGAGGAGGCTTCTCGCAGCTGTACGTGTGGGAGAGGGACCTTTAATTTGCGGCCTCCACTGGAATGGACACCGAGATGCCCTGACTCGAAATCAGACCGAAATTCTTGCTGTGACCTGAGTGCAAGCTGGATTTCATCTCACAAGATGAAGGGATGTCTGAATTCCCTGAGGAGACAAGAGAGAAAGCCCAACTCGCTGCCCCATCTCTCCAGGTGGCCTCCCATCCAATGGACAGCTCGAGAGGTACACGGAGTTCAATGATTCCAAAGGAGATGATGCCTGACTCCTCTGGAAAAAGGACAGGAATCCCAGGATCCCAGTGTCAACAGTAAGGGGACCCTGGTTCTGACGCCTCACATCGAGAGGTGTTCCCATGGACCTTTGAAGCCGCGAGGAGACTCCCGATTGTTCCCTCGCAACTAGACAGGTGTCCTGACGCCGCTGAACACACCCGTGTTTGGAAGGGCCATCCCCGTCGTAACTCGAGAATATACCCCGGTTCCCGCCGAAACGCGAGAAAAAACATGAGACTCCCCCCTTGCGCGAGATGAGGCCCGATTCCCCTGCACTGCGTGCAGAGCAATTCTGTGCTCCCCATCAAGCCCAAAAGGAGCCCTGATTTCCTGGATGGCACTCCAGAGAAACCCCAGGAACACTGTCTCATGTCTAGAGGGATCCTGAAGTAACTGCAGAAACCAGAAAGTGCTCCGTGTACCCCAAATCATCTCGAGGTGAGAGATGATTTCCTGGCTTCAAATCAAGAGGAATGCCAACTGACCACAAGCACCACAAAAGGAGGCTTTTCTCAGCTGTAGGTCTGTGAGAGGGATGTTGAACTTGTGGCCTCCAATGGAATTGACCCCGAGATGCCCTGACTCGAAATCAGGCCGGAATTCCTGCAGTGACTTGAGTGCAAGCTGGATTTCATCTCACAAGATGAAGGGTTGTCTGAAGGCCCTGGGGACACATTAGAGAAAGCCCTAGCTCCCTACCCTGTTTTGACATGCGGTCTCCCATCCATTGGACAGCTCGAGAGGAACACGGAGTTCAATGATTCCGAAGGAGACGATGCCTGACTCCTCTGGAAAATGGACAGGAATTCCAGGATCCCAGTGAGAACAGGAAATGGACCCTGGGTCTGCCACCTCACCTCCAGAGGTGTTGCTATGGCCCTTTCAAGCCGCGAGGAGACTCCCAAGGCGTTCCTTGAAACAAGACAAGAGACGAGACGTCGCTCAAAACACCCATGTTTGGAAGGGCCATCCCCGTCATAACTCGAGAAAATAACCTACGTTCCCGCGGCAAATCTAGAAAAACCATGAGAGTACCCCTCGCCGTGAGATGAGGCCCGATTCCCCCGAACAGCGTGCAGAGCAATTCCGTGCTCCCCATCAAACCGGAAAGGAGCATGGAATTCCTTGATGGTACTCCAGAGAAACCACAGGAACACTCTCTCAAGTCTCGAGGGATCCTGAGATCACTGCAGCAACCAGATAGAGCTCCGTTTACCCCAAATCGTCTCGTGGTTAGAGCTGATTCCCTGGCTTCAAATGAAGAGGAATGCCAACTGTCCACAAGCTTCTATCAGCTGAACATCTGTGAGAGGGAGGTTGAACTTGCAGCCTACAATGGAATCGACCCCGAGATGCCCTGACTCGAAGTCAGGCCGGAATTGCTGAAGTGACTTGAGTGCAAGCTGGATTTCATCTCACAAGGTGAAGGCATGTCTGAAGCCCCTGGGGAGACACTAGAGAAAGCCCTAGCCCCCTGTCCCTTCTCGACAGGCCCCATCCCATCCGTTGGACAGCTCGAGAGGAACACGGGGTTCAATGATTCCAAGGGAGATGATGCCTGACTCCTATGTAAAGTGGACAGGAATCCCAGGATCCCAGTAGCAACAGGAAAGGGACCCTGCGTATGCTGCCTCACTTCAAGAGGTGTTCCTATGGCCCTTTCAAGCCGGGAGGAAACTCCTGAGGGGTCCCTCGCAACTAAACAGGAGTCCTGACGTCGCTGAACACACCCGTGCTTGGAAGGGCCATCCCCATTGTAACTCAAGAATATACCCCGGATTCCCACCGCAACTCGAGAAAAACCATGAGACTCCCCACTTGCTGCGAGACCAGGCCCGAATCCCCTGCCCTGCGTGCAGAGCAATTCCGTGCTTCACATCAAACAGGAAAGGAGACTTGAATTCCTTGATGACACTCCAGAGAATCCCCAGGAACACTGTCTCAAGTCTAGAGGGATCCTGAGTTCACTGCAGAAATGAGAAAGAGCTCCGTGTACCCCAAATCATCTCGAGGTGAGAGCTGATTCCCTGGCTTCAAATCAAGAGGAAGGCCAACTGTTCAAAAGTACTTCAAGAGGAGGATTCTCTCAGCTCTACGTCATTGAGAGGGACGTTCAACTTGCTGCCTCCAATGGAATCGACCCTGAGATGTCCTGACTCGAAATCAGGCCGGAATTCCTGCAGTGACTTGAGTGCAAGCTGGATTTCATCTCACAAGGTGAAGGGATAATGAAGCCCCTGGGGAGACACTAGAGAAAGCCCTAGCTCCCTGCTCCTTCTCGACAGGCGGCCTCCCATCCATTGGACAGCTCGAGAGGAACACGGAGTTAAGTCATTCCAAAGGAGACGATGCCTGACTCCTCTGCATAATGGACAGGAATCCCAGAATCACAGTGGCAACAGGAAGGGGAAACTGGGACTGCTGCCTCATCTAGAGACGTGTCCCTATGGCCCTTTCAAGCCGCCAGGAGACTCCCGAGGGGTCCCTCGCAACTAGACATGAGTCCTGACGTCGCTTAATACACGCGTGTTTGGAAGGGCCATCCCCGACGTAGCTGGA
This sequence comes from Muntiacus reevesi, assembly GCF_963930625.1. Lineage (NCBI taxonomy): Eukaryota > Metazoa > Chordata > Mammalia > Artiodactyla > Cervidae > Muntiacus > Muntiacus reevesi. Next base: position 2,308,083 of record NC_089256.1, on the reverse strand, counting down.
GAATATACCCCATGTTCCCGCCGCAACTCGAGAAAAACCATGAGACTCCACCCTCGCCGTGAGATGATGCACAATTCCCCTGCACGGCATGCAGAGCAATTCCGTGCTCCCCGTAAAACCCGAAAGGAGCCTTGATTTCCTTGATGGGAGTCCAGAGAAATCCCAGGAACACTGTCTCAAGTCTAGAGCGATCCTGAGGTCACTGCAGCAACCAGAAAGAGCTCCGTGTACCCCAAATCATCTCGATGTGAGAGCTGATTTCCTGGCTTCAAATCAAGAGGAATGCCAACTGTCCACAAGCACCACAAGAGAAGGCTTCTCGAAGCTGTACGTCTGGGAGAGGGATGTTGAACTTGCGGCCTCCAATGGAATCGACCCCGAGATGCCCTTATTCGAAATCAGGCTGGAATTCCTGCAGTTACTTGAGTGCAAGCTGGATTTCATCTCACAAGATGAAGGGATGTCTAAAGCCCATGGGGAGACACTGGAGAAAGCCCTAGCTCCCTGCCCCTTCACGACAGGCGGCATCCCATCCATTGGATAACTGAGAGTAACACGGAGTTCAATGATTCCAAAGGAGACGATGCCTGACTCCTCTGGGAAATGGACAGGAATCCCAGGATCCCAGTGGCAACAGGAAAGGGACTCTGGGTGTGCCGCCTCACCTCGAGAGGTGTTCCTATGGCCCTTTCAAGCTGCGACGAGACTCCCGAGGGTCCCTCGCAACTAGAGAGGAGTCCTGACGTCGCTGAACACACCCATGTTTGGAAGGGCCATCCCCGTCATAACTGGAGAATATAACCATGGTTCCCGCGGCAACTCGAGAAAAACCATGAAACTCCCCACTTGCCGCGAGATGAGGCCCCATTTTGCTGCACTGCATGCAGAGCAATTCCGTGATCCCCATCATACCCGAAAGGAGCCTTGATTTCCTTGATGGCACTCCAGAGAAACCCCAGGGACACTGTCTCATTTCTAGAGGGATCCTGAGGTCACTGCACCAACCAGAAAGAGCTCCGTGTACCCCAAATCATCTCCAGGTGAGAGCTGATATCCTGGCTTCAAATCAAGAGGAATGCCAACTTTCCACAAGCACCAAAAAAGGAAGCTTCTCTCAGCTATACATTTGTGAGAGGGACGTTGAATTTGTGGCCTTAAATGGAATCGAACCGGAGAGGCCATGACTCGAAATCAGGCCGGAATTCCTGCAGTGACTTGAATGCAAGCTGGAGTTCATCTCACAAGATGAAGGGATGTCTGAATCCCCTGGGGAGACATTAGAGAAAGCCCTAGCTCCCTGCCCCTTCTCGACAGTCAGCCTCACATCAATTTGACAACTCGGGAGGAACACGGAGTTCAATGATTCAAAAGGAGACGATGCCTGACTCCTCTTGTAAATTGACAGGAATCCCAGTATCCCAGTGACAACCGGAATGGAACACTGGGTATGTCGCCTCACCTCGATAAGTGTTCTAATTGCCTTTTTAAGCAGCGAGGAGAATCCCGAGGTGTCATTCGCAAGTAGACAGGAGTGCTGACATCGCTTAACAGACACTTGTTTGGAAAGGTCATCCCCGTTGTAACTCGAGAATATACCCCAGGTTCCCGCCGCAAACCGAGAAAAACCATGAGACTTCCCCCTCGACGCGAGATGAGACCCGGTTCCCCTGCACTGCGTGCAGAAATTTTGTGCAGCACATCAAACACGAAAGGAGACTTGATTTCCTTGTTGGCACTCCAGAGAATCCCCAGGAAAGCTGTCTCAAGTCTAGAGGGATCCTGAGGTCACTGTAGCAACAGGAAAAAGCTCCATGTACCCCAAATCAACTCGAGATGAGAGCTTAGTCCCTGGCTTCGACTCAGGAGGAATACCAACTTTCCAAAAGCACCTCAAGAGGAGGCTTCTCTGAGCTCTAGGTATGTGAGGAGGACCCTGAGTTTGCGGCCTCAAGTGGAATGGACACCGAGATGCCCTGACTCGAAATAAAGCCTGATATGCCTGCAGTGACTTGAATGCAGACTCATCTTACATCTCCCAAGACGAAAGGATGTCTGAATACCCTGTGGAGACCATAGAGAAATAACTAGTTCCACGCCTAATCACGACCGAAGGCCTCACATCCTTTGAAAACTGAAGAGGAACGCGGAGATCAATGTTTCAAAAGGAGATGATGCCTAACTCCACTTGAAAACTGAGAGGAATCCCAGCATCCCTGTGGCACCTGGAAATGGACTCTGGGTCTACGGCCTCACCTGGAGATGTGTCCCAATTGCCCTGCCAAGCCACGAGGAGAATCAGGAGGTGTCCCTCGCAACTAGGCAGGAGTCCTGATGTCATTGACCAAACACGTGTTTGGAAGGGCCATCCCCATCGTAACTCGAGAATATAACTCAGGCTCCCATCGCAACTCGAGATAAACCATGAGACTTCCCACTCGCCGCGTGATGAGGCCCAATTCCCCTGCACTGCGTGCAGAGCAATTCTGTGTTCCGCATCAAACCCGAATGGAGTCTTGATTTCCTTGATGGCACTCCAGAGAAAGTCTAGGAACACTGTCTCAAGTCTAGAGGGATCCTGAGGTCACTGGAGCAACAAGATTGAGCTCCGTGTACCCCAAATCATCTCGAGATGAAAGCTGAATTCCTGGCTTCAAGTCAAGACGAATGCCAACTTTCCACAAGCACCACAAGAGGAGCCTTCTCTCAGCTATACGTATGTGAGAGGGACGTTGAATTTGCGGCCACAAATGGAGTCGACCCCGAGATGCTGTGACTCGAAATCAGGCCCGGAATTCCTGCAGTGAATTGAATGCAAGGTGGATTTCATCTCACAAGATGAAGGGATGTCTGAAGCCCTTGGGGAAACACTAGAGATAGCCCTAGCTCCTTGCCCCTTCTCGAAGGAGGCCTCACATCAATTTGACATCTTGAGAGGAACACGGAGTTCAATGATTTATAAGGAGACAATGCCTGATTCCTCTTGAAAACTGACAGGAATCCCAGTAACCCAGTGGCAACAGGAAAGGGATACTTGTTCTGCTGCTTCACCTCGAGAGGTTTTCCTATTGCCCTTTTATGCCGAGAGGAGAATCCCGAGGTGTCCCTCGCAACTAGACAGGAGTCCTGACGTCACTGAACAGACACGTGTTTGGAAGGGCCATCCCCGTCATAACTCGAGAATATACCCCAGGTCCCCACCACAAATCAAGAAAAACCATGAGACTTCCCCATCGCCGAGAGATGAGGCCCGATTCCTCTGCACTGCCTGCAGAGAAATTCCGTGCTCCACATCAAACGCGAAAGGAGCCTTGATTTCTTTGATGGCACTCCAGAGAATCCCCAAGAAAGCTGTCTCAAGTCTTGAGGGATCCTGAGGTCACTGTGGCAACTCGACAGAGATCCATGTAACCCAAATCAACTCGAGATGAGAGCTTAGTCCCTGGCTTCGACTCAAGAGGAATACCAACTTTCCACAAGCACCTCAAGAGGAGGCTTCTGTCAGCTATAGGTATGTGAGAGGGACCCTGAGTTTTCGTCCTCATGTGGAATGGACACCGAGATATCCTGACTCAAAATAAGACCAGATATCCCTGCAGTGACTTGAATACCAGCTCATCTTTCATCTCCCAATAGGAAGGGATGTCTGTATCCCCTTTGGAGACCATAGAGAAAAACCTTGTTCCACGCCTAATCGCGAAAGGAGGCCTCACATCCTTTGAAAACTCTAGAGGTACGTGGAGATCAATGCTTCAAAAGGAGACGATGCCTGACTCCTTTTGAAAATTGATAGGAATTCCAGTATCCCTGTGGCACGTGGAAAGGGACCCTGAGTCACCCACCTCACCTGGAGAGGCGTCCCAATTGCCCTGCCAAGCCTCGTGGATAATCCCGAGGTGTCCCTCGCAACTCAACAGGAGTCCTGACGTCGCTGAACAAACACGTGTTCTGAAGGGCCATCCCCGTCGTAACTCGAGAATATAGCCCAGGTTCCCGCCGCACCTCGAGAAAAACCATGAGTCTACCCCCTCGCTGCCGGATAAGGCCCGCTTCCACTGCATTGCGTGCAGAGCAATTCCGTATTTCACATCAAACCTGAAAGGAGACTTGATTTCCTTGATTGCACTCCAGAGAGACCCCAAAACACTGTCTCAAGTCTAGAGGGATCCTGAGGTCACTGCAGCAACACGAAAGATCTCCATGTACCCCCAAAACATCTCGAGATTAGAGCTGATTTCCTGGCTTCAAATCAAGAGGAATGCCAAATTTCACAAGCACCACAAGAGGGGGCTTGTCAGTTGGATCTAAAAGAGTGAGGCCTTAGCACCTGCCTGAAAATCCATCCAATTGCTCTCTTCTTAATAATGACAGTGATAACTTTGGCCAAACCTTTGAGATTTCTAAAGCAAGCAGGTGGCTCACTTCTCCTATATGCTGGCCCATTTTCAGTGGAATGTCATCTCATCTAGTTAAGCACTGTATGGCAACCAGCCCTCTCAGACATACTCCTGCATCTTGTTTCCTCATGGGCAGTCCCAGTTTGAGTAAAGAATGTGTTTAAACCTTGGAAGTTGCAGGGAAACACAGTGCCATAACTCTGGAAGTTAGGATCCTGGGAAAACCTTGAAGTCTCATGCCTTGGGTTCTAGACATTTCCTGATAAATAGAGGCCTAAAAATACACTCTGTATGGATGCCTTTCCTTCCTCGAAGGAACATAGCTTTCCCAACATTCTGTGTGCTGAGAGTCACGCGGTGCTTGAAAACACTTGCTTGTAGGTCATTGGTCAGTAGAAAATTCCCCTGAAGGTGCAAGGTAGGGAAGGCTCCCACACTTACGGGGAAAGGCAAACCAACATCCAAACGTGTACTCCATCACATTTTGTCTTTAGGTGCAACCAAGTGACCCTAGGTCCGTCTGGAAAATTCGTGGGTATTGTGGGGGCACATCATGAGTGTGAACTTGTATACATGAACTTGGTGGCAAAATTCTCATTTTAATCTCCCACACTCATTTTGGGACCACATTGTTTCTAGAATGGTGCAGCGTAGCAAATCCTTGAAAATCCATCCAATTGCTGTTTTCTTACTTTTGACAGAGATAGATTTGCCCACCCTTTGAAATTTCTGAAGCAAGCAGGTTGCTCACCACTCCAGCCACTAGCCGATTTCCATTGTATTGGCACCTCATGCAGGTAAGCACAGCATGCTGCCCAACACACTCGGATACACTCGTGCAGCCTGTTTCTTCAGGAGCAGTCCCAGTATGTACTTGGAAAGTGTTTACAAGGCTTGAAAAGTTCATGGAAACACACTGTCCTGACTCTGGGTTTTAGCATCCCTAGGAAAGACTGACGATCTCATGACCTAGAATGTAGACAGTTCCTGATAGATAGAGGGCTGAAAGCACTCTATGTTGATGCATTTCTTTTCTTGAAGGAACATAACTTTCCAAACATTTTGTGTGCAGAGAGACACACATGGCTTGAATATGCTGGCATGGAGGTCATTTTTCAGTAGCACTTTCCCCTGATGGTGTGACCATGGGGATACCGTACTCCCCATTCATAGAGAAAGACAAATCAGCATCCAAATATCTGTTCCATCACATTTTCTCAGTAGGATCGATCCACTGAGACTAGTTCTGTCTGGAAACCTTGTGGATACTGCATGGAGACATCCTGAGTCTGGACATGGATACTGGATTTTGGGGGAAAAAGTAACATTTTTTCTCTTGATTTGGGAAAATGCTACGGACTTGCAACTGCTTGGAAATCCATCCAATTGCTGTTTTCTTACTTCTGACAGTGATAGCTTTGGTCCACCCTTTGGGATTTCTGAATCAAGCAGGCGAGTCACCACTCCTAGACTCTGGCCCATTCCCAGGGGAATGTCATCTCATCTAGGTAAGCACAGTATGGTACCATACATCTCAGACACTCTCCTACAGTCTGTTTCCTCATGGGCAGTCCCTATATGACCTAGGATGTCTTTGGGAGGCTTGGAAAGTGCAGGAAAAACAGTGCCTTGACTCTGGTAGTTAGGTTCCCTGGACAAGCCTGGAGGTCAATGTTAGATTCTAGACAGTTCCTAATAGATATTGTACTAATAACACAGTCTCTGTTGATGACTTTTCTTCCTTGAAGAAACATACTTTTCTCTGCATTCTCTGTGCTGAGAGTCACACACTGCTTGAAAACGCTCTTTGGAGGTCATCTTTCAGTAGAAACTTCCTCTGACATTGTAACCTTAGGGAAGGCCCCCACACTCACTGGAAAAGGCAAACCAACATCCAAACTTCTGTTGCATCACATTTTGTCTCTAGGAGTGATCCCGAGAACCTAGGTCTGTCTGGAAAATCGTGTATACTGCAGGACCACATCCTAAGTGTGAACCTGGATATCAGAACTGGTGGCACAATTCACATTTTTCTTTTGGTTTGTCCTAAAACTGTGTGGCCTGGCCCCTGCTTGAAAATCCATCTAATTGCTATTTTCTTACTCTGAAGAGCAATATCTTTGGTTCACCCTTTGGGATTTCTGAAGCAAGCAAGCAGATAACCACTCCTAGTCATGGGCCTATTTCCAGTGTAATGTCATCTTATCTAAGTAAGCACATAATGGACCCTCTGTATACTCAGACACACTCCCACAGTTTGCGTCCTCATGGACAGTCCCTGTGTGACCTAGGAATATGTTTACAAAGCATTTAAAGGGCAGGGAAGGCACTGACCTGACTCTGGAATTTCGGTTCTCTGGGAAGCCTGGACGGCTCTCTTGTTAGAATCAAGACAGTTCTTCATAGAGGCCTGAAAGCACACTAACTGTTGATACCCTTCCTTCCTCGAAGAAACAGTCCTTTCCCAGTATTCTGTGAACTGAGAGTCACACATTGCTTGAAACTGTTTGCTTGCAGGTCATTTTTCAGGAGCAGTTTCTTGTGATGTTGTGACAGTAAGGATGTCCCCCACACTCACAGGTAAGGCAATCCAAGATCCAAACATCTGTTCCATCACATTTTCTCTATAGGAGCAGCCAGTGAGCCAAGATCCTTGTGAAATATGGGAAGATACAGCAGAGACACCTCCTGAGTCTGACAGTGGATACCGGACCTTGATGGCCAAATTTGCAACTGCTAGAAAATCCATACAATTGCTTTTTTTTTTTTTTAATTCTGACAGTGATCGCTTTTGACCCACCTTTGGGATTTCAGAAGCAAGAAGGCGGCTCGCAAGTGCTGCTGATGGCCTATTTTCAATGGAATGTTACCTCACCTAGGTAACAACAGTATGGCACCCAACAGTCTGAACACATTCCTGCAGCCTGTTTCCTCATGGGCAGTTCTGGGATGATGTAGCAAGGTGGTTAAAAGCTTGGGCTAGTGCAAGGAAACACACTGCCCTGACTCTGCAAGTTAGGTCCTCAGGGTAAGACTGGAGGTCTCACATCTTAGAATCTAGACAATTCTTGATAGATAAAGGACTGAAAATTCATTCTCTGCTGATGCCTTTTTTTCCTTGAAGGAACATTGTTTTCCCAACATTCTGCTTCCTGAGTGTCACACACTTGCTTGGAGGTCATTTATCACTAAGAATTTCCCCTGAAGATGTGACTGGAGGGAAAGCCTCACAAACACAGTAAAAGGGAACCACATCAAATGTCTGTTCCATCACGTTTGCTCTGTAGGTGAGATATAGTGAGCCTAGTCCTATCTGGAAAATTCTTGGATACTGCAGGGACATCCTGAATGTGAATCTTGATAGCGGATCTTGGTGGCAAAATTTGCATTATTCTCCCCATTGGGCTTAAAACATTGTGGCCTAACAACTGCTTGAAAGTTCATTTAATACCTGTTTTCTTACTTCTGACACTGATAGCTTTGTTTCACCTTTCTGGATTTCTGAAACAACAGGTGGTTCATAACTCCTAGTCCCTGGCCCATTTCCAGTGGAATGTCAGTTCATTTGGTAAGGACAGAATGACACACAGCACACACGGACACTCTTCCACAGCCTGTTTCATCATGGGCATTCCTGAGTGATCTTGGAATGTGCTTACAAGGCTCAGAATTTGCAGGGAAACTCTGCCCAGACTCTGGAAGATGGGTCCTCTGGACAAGCCTGGAGATCTCACATCATAGAATATAGACAGATCCTGATAGATAGAGGTCTGAAAACACATTCTCTATTGATGCCTTTCCTTCCTCGAATGAACATAGCTTTCCCAGCATTCTGTGTGCTGAGAGTCACATACTGCTTGAAAATGCATGCCTGGAAGTCATTTATCAGTAGCAATTTCCCTTGATGGTTTGACCATAGGGAAGTCCACCACACTCACAGGAAAAGGCAAAACATCATCCAAACATCTGTTCCATCATGTTTCTCTGTAGGAGAGATCCTAGGGTTAGGGTTAGGGTTAGGGTTTAGGGTTAGCCTAGGTCTGTCTTGAAAATTCTTCAGTGCTGTGGGGACACATCCTGCGTGTGAACCTGGGTAATGGACCTTGGTGGGAAAATTTGCATTTTCCTCTAGGTTGGCCCTAAAATGTTGGGAAAGCAATGGCCCTTTGAGTAAGGAAAGGAATCAACAGAGAGTATGTTTCCAGGCCTCTATCTATTAGGAACTGTCTAGATTGTAAGACGAGAGACCTATAGTCTTGCCCAGATGACCTAATATTCCGAGTCAGGGCATATGTTTCCATACAATCTTTGAGCCTTGTAAATACATTCCTAGGTCATACCAGGACTGCCAATGAGGAAACAGGCTGTCAGAGTGCGTCTGAGAGAGCTGGGTTCCATGTGGTGCTACCTACATTATGTGACATTTCACAGGAAAGGGACCACCAGATAGAAGTGGCAAGCAGACTGCTTGCTTCAGGAATTACATGGGTGGACCAAATCTGTCAGTCAGAAATAAGAAAACAAGTACTGGATGGATATTCAAGCAGTTGCTATGTCAAACCATTTTAGTGCCAACTGAGAGAAAAAGGTGAATTTTGTCCTGTATTCAGGTTCACACTCAGGATGTGACTCCACAGGATCCAAACTTTTCCAGATAGACCTGGGTTCCCTGGACCTCTCTAACACAGAGAACGTGATGGAACAGGCGTTTGGATGCTTGCTTGCTTGTCTTGTGATTGTGGGCGCTTCCCTACTGTCACAATCTCAGGGGAAATTGCGACTGAAAAATGAACTCCAAGCAAACGTTTTCAAACAGTGTGTGTGACTCTCATAACACAGTACATTGGGAAAGTTATGTTCCTTCAATGAAGGAAAGGCATCAACAGAGAGTGTGTTTTTATAGCAGGAACTGTTCAGCTTCTAAGATGTGAGAGCTCAGGCCTGCTTAAAGGACCTAAGTTCCAGAGTCAGGACAGTGTGTCTTGCTGCACTTTCTGAGACTTCTAAATGCATTCCTAGGTCATACCAGGTCTGCTCCTAAGGAAGGATGCTGAGGGAGTGTATCAGAATGTGCTGGGTGAAATACTGTGGTCACATAGATGAGGTGTCATTCCACTGGAAATGGGCCTGCAGCTAGGAGTTGCAAGTCATTCACGTGCTTCAGAAATCCCAAAGGGTGAACCAAAGTTAGCATTGTCAGAAGTAAGAAAACAGCATTCAGATGGAATTTCAAGCAGTTGCTCAGTTACACTGTTTTAGGGCCAAGTGAGAGAAAAATGCATATTTTAACACCAAAATCTGGTATCAAGATTCAAACTTAGGTGTTTCCCCGCAGTTTCCACAAATATTCTAGATAGACTTACGTTGAATGGATGGCCCCTACCAAGAAAACGTGATTGAACAGATGTTTTGGAAGTGCTTTTGAATTTACCCGTGAGTGTGGTGCCTTTCCTACAGTCACACCTCCAGGGGAAATTGCTAATGAAAAATGACCTCCAACAAGCGTTTTCAAGCAGCGTGTGACACTCAGCACAGAGAATGCTGAGAAAGCTATATTCCTTTGAGGAAGGAAAGGCATCTCGAGAGAATATGTTATCAGGCCTCTACCTGTCATGAACTGTCTAGATTCAAACAGGTGAGTCCTCCAAGTTTCCCAGAGGACCTAAACACCAGAGTCAGGGCAGTGTGTTTTCCACCACTTTCTGAGATTTTTAAACACATTCCTAAGTCATATCAGATCTGACCATGAAAAGTCAGGCTGCAAGAGTGTGTCTCTGAGTGGTGGGTGACATATTGTGCTAACCTAGATGAGATGACATCTCCCGGGAAAGGCCAGTGGCTTGGAGTGGAGAGCCTCCTGCTGGATTCATAAATCCCAAAGGGTGCACCAACACTATCACTGTCAGAAGTAAGAAAACAGCAATTAGACGCATTTTCAGGCAGTAACTAGGTCTAACCGTTTGAGGGCCAACTGAGAAAAAAATGCAAATTTTGCTGCCAAGGTCTGGTATCCAGGTTCAAACATAGGATGTGTAGGAAGAGTATCCATGAGTATTCTAGACAGGTTGAATGAATCACTCCTATCAAGAAAACGTGATTGAGCAGACGTCTGGATGATCCTTTGCCTTTTCCTGTGAGTGTGGCAGTCTCCCCTAAGGTCACAACATCAGGGGAAGTTGCTACTGAAAAATTACTTTCAACAAGTGTTTTCAAGCAGTGTGTGACTCTGAGCACACAAAAAGCTGGGAAAATTATATTCCATCCAGGAAGGTAAGGCATCAACAGAGAGTGTTTTATCAGGTCTCTGTGTATCACAAACTGTATAGACTCAAAGATGTGAGACTTCCAGGTTTGCCCTGAGGACCCAAATTCCAGAGTCAGAGCATTGTATTTCCCTACACTTTGTGAGATTGGATCCAAGTACCATATTTTGGACTCTATTGTTGACCATGATGGCTACTCCATTTCTTTTAAGGGGTTCCTGCCCACAGTAGTAGATATAATGGTCATCTGAGTTAAATTCACCCATTCTTGTCCTTTGTAATTTGCTGATTCCTAGAATGTCGACATTTACTCTTGCCATCTCCTGTTTGACCACTTCCAAATTGCCTTGATTCATGGACCTAACATTCCAGGTTCCTATGCTATATTGCCCTTTACCACATCGAACCTTGCTTCTATCACCAGTCACATCCACAACTGGGTATTGTTTTTGCTTTGGCTCCATCCCTTCATTCTTTCTGGAGTTATTTCTCCACTGAGCTCCAGTAGGATATTGGGTACCTACCGACCTGGGGAGTTCCTCTTTTAGTATCCTATCATTTTGCCTTTTCATACTGTTCATGGGGTCCTCAAGGCAAGAATACTGAAGTGGTTTGCCATTCCCTTCTCCAGTGGACCACATTCTGTCAGACCTGTCCACCCTGACCCGTCCATCTTGGGTGGCTCCACAAGCATGGCTTAGTTTCATTGAGTTAGACAAGGTTATGGTCCATGTGATCAGATTGGCTAGTTTTCTGTGATTATGATTTCAGTGTCTGCCCTTTGATGCCCTCTCACAACACCTACCATTTTACTTGAGTTTCTCTTGCCTTGGACGTGGGGTATCTCTTTACAGCTGCTCCAGCAAAGCACAGCCACTCCTTACCTTGGACAATGGGCATCTCCTCAGGCCGCCCCTCCTGACCTTGAATGTGGAGTAGCTCCTCTCGGTCCTCCTGCACCCATGCAGCTGCTGTTCTTTGGATGTGGGACTGCTCCTCTTGGCCACAACCCCTGACCTTGGACATGGGGTAGCTCATCTCAGCCACCTCCCCTGACCTCAGGCATGAGGTAGCTCCTCTCGGCCGCTGCCCCTGGCCTCAGACATGGGGTGGCTCCCCTCAGCCACTGCCTCTGAACTTGGGCGAGAGGTAGCTCCTCATGACCATGCTTCTGCATGGTCCGTCACAGCCCGCACCATTTGAATGCAGAGTTCCAAAGAAGAGCAAGGAGACATACGAAAGCCTTACTCTGATCAATGCAAAGAAATAGAGAAAAACAATAGAATGGGAAAGACTAGAGATCTCTTCAAGAAAATTAGAGATACCAAGGGAATATTCCATGTGAAGATTGGGTTCAATAAAGGACAGAAATGCTATGAATCTAACAGAAGCAGAAGCTATTAAGAAGAGGTGGCAAGAATACACAGAAGAACTGTACAAAAAAGATCTTCATGGCCCAGATAATTATGATGGCGTGATCAGTCACCTAGAGCCAGACATCCTGGAATGTGAGTTCAAGTGGGCCTTAGAAAGCATCACTACGAACAAAGCTAGTGGAGGTGACGGAATTCCAGTTAAGTTATTTCAAATCCTAAAAGATGATGCTGTGAAAGTGCTGTACTCAATAGGTCAGCAAATTTGGAAAACTCAGCAGTGGCCACAGGACTGGAAAAAGTCAGTTTTCATTCCAATTCCAAAGAAAGGCAATAGCAAAGAATGCTCAAATTACTGCACAATTGCACACATCTCACACGCTAATAAAGTAATGCTCAAAATTCTCCAAGCCAGGCTTCAGCAATACATGAACCGTGAACTTCCAGATGTTCAAGCTGGTTTTAGAAAAGGCAGGGGAACCAGAGATCAAACTGCCAACATCTGCTGGATCATTGAAAAAGCAAGAGAGTCCCAGTAAAACATCTATTTCTACTTTATTGACTATGCCAAAGCCTTTGACTGTGTGCATCACAATAAACTGTGGAAAATTCTGAAAGAGATGGGAATACCAGACAACCTGACCTGCCTCTTGAGAAACCTATGTGCAGGTCAGGAAGCAACAGTTAGAACTGGACATGGAACAACAGATTGGTTCCAAATAGGAAAAGGAGTATGTCAAGGCTGTATATTGTCACCCTGCTAATTTAACTTATATGCCGAGTACATCATGAGAAACACTGGGTTGGAAGAAGCACAAGCTGGAATCAAGATTGCCAGGAGAAACATCAATAACCTCAGATATGCAGATGACACCACCCTTATGGAAGAAAGTGAAGAGGAGCTAAAAAGCCTCTTGATGAAAGTGAAAGAGGAGAGTGAAAAAGTTGACTTACGGCTCAACATTCAGAAAACTAAGATCATGACATCTGGTCCCATCACTTCATGAAAAATAGATGGGGAAACAGTAGAAACAGTGTCATACTTTATTTTTGGGAGCTCCAAAATCACTGCAGATGGTGATGGCAGCCATGAAATTAGAAGATGCTTACTTCTTGGAAGGAAAGTTATAACCAACCTAGATAGCATATTAAAAAGCAGAGACATTTCTTTGCCAACAAAGGTCAATCTGGTTTTTCCATGTGGTCATGCATGGATATAAGAGTTGGACTGTGAAGAAAGCTGAGCACTGAAGAATTGATGCTTTTGAACTGTGGTGTTGAACAAGACTCTTGAGAGTCCCTTGGACTGCAAGGACATTCAACCAGTCCATCGTAAATGAGATCAGTCCTGGGTGTTCATTGGAAAGATTGATGCTGAAACTGAAACTCCAGTACTTTGGCCACCTGATGTGAAGAGTTGACTCACTGGAAAAGACCCTGATGCTGGGAGGGCTTGGGGGCAGGAGGAGAAGGGCATGACAGAGGATGAGATGGCTGGATGGCATCACCAACTCGATGGTCATGAGTTTTAGTAAACTCGGGGAGCTGGTGATGGACAGGGAGGCCTGGTGTGCTTCGATTCATGGGGTCCCAAAGAGTCGGATACAACTGAGCGTCTGAACGGAACTGAACACTTTCTGAGCATTGTAAACCCATTTCTAGGTCATACCAGAAATGCCTTAAGAAAAAACTGGCTGGAGGAGGCTTTCTGAGATTGCTGGGTGCCATGCTGCACTTACCAAGATGATGTAGCATTCCACTGTGAGTGGGCTAGTGGCTACGAGTTGCTAGCTGCTTACTTGCTTCAGAAATCCCAAAGGGTGTACCAAGTGATCACTACCAGAAGTAAGAAACCAGCAGCTAAATGCGTTTCCAGGTAGTTGTTATGCTGTACTGTTTTTGGCCAACTGAGAGAGAAATGTGAATTTTGCCACCAAGGTCCACTGTCCATGTTCACACCCAGGATGTGTCCACTCAGGATCCAAGAATTTTCCAGAAAGACCTAGGCACACTGAATCTCCACTACAGAGAAAACATGATGGAACTGACGTTTGGATGTTGCTTTTCCTTTTCCTGTGAGTTTGGTGACCTTCCCTATGGTCACAATATCAGGAGCATTTGCTAGTGAAAAATGACTTCCAGCAAGTGTTTTCAAGCAGTATGTGATTCTATAGACATGGAATGCTGGAAACCTATGTTCCATTGAGGAAGGAAATGTATTTATAGACAGTGTGTTTTCAAGACCCTATCTATTAGGAACTGTCTAGCTTCAAAGATGTGAATTCTCCATATTTGCCCAGAGGATCTCACTTCCAGAGTCAGGGCAATGTGTTTTCCTGCACTTTTTGAGCTTTGTAAACACATTTCTTGGTCATACCAGGACTGCCCATGAGGAAACAGGCTCTCTATATCAGAAACTGTCTAGATACTACAATGTGAGACCTCTAGGTTGGTACAAAGGACCTAAATTTCAGAGCAAGGGCAGTGTGTTTTTGAGCATTTTCTGAGCTTTGTAAATACATTTCTGAGTAATGCCAGGACTGCTGATGAGAAAGCAGGCTTCCGGTATGTTTCTGAGAGTGCTGAGTACCATACTGTGCTTACCTAGATGAGGTAACTTTCTATGCAAATCAGCATGTGGCTAGGAGTTGTGAGCCACCAGCTTGCTTCAGAAATCCTGAATGGTGGACCAAAGGTTGCACTGTCAGAAGTAAGAAAAAAGTGATCGGATGGATTTTCAAGCAATTGCTAGCCACACCTCTTTATGGCACCCAGAGAGAAAAATACAAATTATGCACCCTAGGTCTGGTATTCAGGTTCACACATGGGATGTGTCCCTTCGTGATTCAAGAAATTTCCAGACAGACCTATGTCCACTAGAGTTCTTCTACAGAGAAAACTGGTTGGAACAGCCATTTGGAGGTTTCTTTGCCTTTCCCTGTGAGTGTGGGACCCCTACCTATGGTCACAGCCTCAAGGAGATATTGCCACAGAAAATAGACTTCCAAGCAAGCACTTTTCAAGCAGAGTGTGACTCTCAGGTCACAGAATGTGAAGAAAGCTATCTTCCTTTGAGGAAGGAAAGACATCCACAGAGAGTGTGTTTTCAAACCTCTATCTTGCAGGAAATTTTGAGCTTCTAAAACATGAGACGAGCAGGTCTGCTGAGAGGACCTAAATTCATGAGTCAGGGCCGTGTGTCTCCCTGTAATTTCCGAGTCTGGCAAACACATTCCTAGATCATAACGGTACTGACCATGAGAAAGCTGGCAGCAGGAGTGTGTCTGAAAGGGCTGAGTGCCTTACTGTGGTCAACTGTGTGAGCTGATATTCGAGTGACAGGCTCAGAGATACAAGGTGTGAGCCACCCGCTTGCTTCAGAAATTCCAAAAGGTAGAGCAAAGCTAGCTCTGTCAGAGGTAAGAAAAGAGCAATTGGACGGATTTTCAAGCTGTTGCTAGGCTGAACCACTTTAGGGCCCCCTGAGAGAAAAATGCGAATTGTGCCCTGTAGGTCAGGTATCCAGGTTCAAACACAGGGTGTGTCCCGGCAGGATCCAAGAATTTTCCACAGAACTAGGCTCACTAGACCTCTCTTGCTGGGGAAATGGGATGGAACAGACATTGGAAGTTGGTTTGCCCCAGACTCAAGCAGAAAGTGCACCTGAAAGATGACCTCCAAGCAAGCACTTTTCAAGCAGTGTGTGACTCTCAGTTCACAGAAAGCAGGGAAAGATATCTTCCTTCAAGGAAAGAAAGGCATCAAAAGAGAGTGTATTCTCAACCCTCTATCTTGCAGGAACTGTTTAGCTTCCCAAATTGGAGGCCTCCAGTACTGCTCAGAGGAACTAAATTCCAGAGTCAAGGCCATGTTTCTCCCTGCACTTTCCAAGCCTTGCACAGCCATTCCTAGGTTATACCGGTACTGAACATGAGGAAGCAGGCTGCGAGAGTGCGTCCAAGAGGGCTAGGTCCCTCACTATACTCACTTCTGCGAGGTGGCATTCCACTGTAAAAAGGCCCACAGCTGGGAGTTGCAATTCACCCACTTGCTTCAGAAATCAAAAAGGATGGAGCAAATCTAGCTCTCTCAGAATCAAGAAAAGAGCAATTGGATGGATTTTCAAGCTGTTGCTAGGCCACACTGCTTTAAGACCCACAGAGAGAAACACGAATTTTGCCCCCTCATTCTGGTATCCTGGTTCACAAAAAGGGTGTGTCCCCAAAGGATCCAAGAATTTTCCAGACAGACTTACGCTCACTAGAGCTCTCCTACAGAGAAAACGGGATGGAATAGACATTTAGATATTGCTTTGCCTTTCCCAGTGAGTGTGGGACCCCTCTGTTTGGCTACAGCCCCAAGTGGAAATTACCATTGAAATCTCATGTCTAAGCAAGCACTTTTCAAGCACTGTGTGACTCTCAGTTCCCAGGATACTTGGAAACCTATATTTCTTCAAGGAAGGAAAGGCATCCACAGAGAGTGTGTTTTCATACCTCTCTCTTGCAGGAACTCTTTAGCTCCTAAGACATAAACCCTCCAGTTCTGCTCAGAGGACCTAAATTTGAGAGTCTGTGCCGTGTGTCTCGGTGCATTTTCCCACCTTTCAAACACATATCTAGGTGATACTGGTACTGCCCATGAGGAAGCAGACTGCAGGAATATGTCTCAGAGTGCTGGGTCCGTTACTGTGGTCACCTCTGTGAGGTGACATTCCACTGTAAATAGACCCAAAGATAGGAGTTGCGAGCCGCCCATGTGTTTCAGAAACCCCAGGGGTGGAACAAAGTTAGCTCTGTCAAAAGTAAGAAAATGGCAATTGGACGGATTTTCAAGATGTGGATAGGTCACACCGCTTTAGGGCCACCCGAGAAAAATATCCAATTTGAACCTGGGTGTCCAGATTAACACACAGGCTGTTTCCCCACATGATCCAAGAATTTTTCAGACAGACCTAGGTTCACTGGAGCTCTCCTGCAGAGGAAACATACATCCAGAGTCTCCAGTGTCAACCCTCCAAAATCTATGCCTGGTGTCACAAATCCGCAGCCTCCAGGATGACCCTACCCTCAAGATCCTGTACCTGGGGTCATAAGTCTACTATTTCCATGTCGAGTCCACCTCCAAGAACTTGAACTTGTGGTCACATGTCCAGAGTCTTCAGGGTGACCACACCTCCCAGAAGCTACCAGTGTGAAGCATCCACAGTTTTAAGGATGGACACAATTCCCAGAACCTGTCCCTGGGGTCACACTTCCATAGCGTAAGGGTTACCCAACCTCCCACACATTGAACCCGGTTTCCCATGTCCCTGTTAGCCAGGGTTACCCTCTCCATGACCCTGTAATGGGGATCACATGTCCACAGTCTGCTGTGTGTCGTCACTTCCCAGAATCTTCACCTGGAGTCACAATCACAGTTTCCAGGTTACCCCCTTGCAGACCCTGCACCTGGAGTCACTTATCCACAGTCTCCAGGGTGACTCATCCAAAACCCCACACTGGGGCTCACATGACCACAGTCTCCAGGGTGACCCAAGCACCCAGATCCTGCACCCAGGGTCACATATCCACAGGCTCCAGGGTGTACCTCTTGCAGACCCTGCACCTGGGGTCACATGTCTATAGCCTCCAGTGTGATCCCCATCCCCAGACCTGGTTTGGGTGAGAAATATCCATAGTCTCCAGAGTCACACCTTGGGTCACATATCCATAGTCTCCAGAGTCACACCTTGGGTCACATAGCCATAGTCAACAGGGTGAACTCACCTCCCGGAGCCTGTACATGGTGTCAAATGTGCACATTCTCCAGGGTTACCACCCTTCCAACATGCTGTACCTGGGTCAAAAGCTCACAATCTCAAAGGTGACCCCCTCTCAGACCCTGTTCCTGGGGTCACATGTCCAGAATCTCCAGAATGATCCACTTCCAAGATGAAGCACCTGATGTCACATGTCAACAGTCTCCAAGGTGACCTCGTCCTCAGAATCTGCACCTGTGGTTACATTTCTCCAATCTCCAGGATGACCCCCAATCTCAGTATTTGTATTATGTGTCAAATGTACATAGTCACCAGGGTAACCACTGCAGGCCCTTTTTCTGACATAACATTTCCACAGACTCCTGAAGAACTCCCTTCCCAGACTCTGAATGTGGGATCCTACCTCCAGGGTCTTGAGGGTGATGCCCTTCCCTGTCCCTTCACCTGGTGTCAAACATCCACAGTCTCGATGGCAACATCCACACCAAAGTCTGATATTGGGGACACAGATCCATAGTCTTCTGGGTCGCAAACCCTCCCAGATCATGCACCTGGTCTCACACGTCCTCAGTCTCCAGGTTGACACCCCTCCCAGACACTGCAGCTGGGGTTACACGTCCACAGTCTCCAGGGTGAACCCACCTCACTGACGATTGTACCTCCGGTCACATGGCCTCAGTCTCCAGAGTGACCCCATATCTCAGACACTGTACTTGGGGTTATATGTCAATGGTGGCCAGGATGACACCTCTCCCCAGACCCTGTACCTGAGGTCGCATTGGCACAGTTTCCAGGGCGATGCTATATCCCCAACCCTGTACCTGGGGTCACAGGTCACAGTCACCAGACTTTCCCCACCCTCAAGAGCCTTTACATGGGGTCACACATCCACAGTCTCCGGGATGACTCCCTCCCAGACCCTTCACCTGGCATCCTATGTCCACAGTCTCCTGTGTGATATCACTTCCCAGACTCTATAGCTGTGGTCACAGATCCACAGTCTCCATGGTGATCCCCTTCCCAGACCCTGTAATTTGGATCCCATGTCCTCAGTCTCCAGTGTGACACCACATCTCATACCCTGTACTTTGGTGACTTGTCCACAGTTTCCAGGATGACCCAAACAGTGCATGTGGAGTCACATGTCCACATTCTGCAAAGTGACCCCATTCCCTAACCCTGCACATTAGTCACACAGCCACAGTCTCCAGAATGACCTCACTCCAGACCCTGCACATAGGGTCACACCTCCACCTTCTCCATATTGACCCCCTCCTCGAACTTCTATCAGGCTTCACACATGCACCATCCCCACAGTGACCACCACCAGATCATGTACCTGTGGTCAGGGTCCACCGTCTACAGGGTGAGACCCTTTCGTATCCTAAACCTTGGTTCACCTAGCCAGTCTCCAGGGTCATCCCTGCCAAACATGCAGCTGGAGTCACATGTCCATACTCTGCATGGTGACATCCCCCTGGCCCTGTGCTGCTGCTGCTACTGCTGCTAAGTCATGCCAGTCATGTCCAACACTGCGACCAAATAGATGGCAGCACACCAGGCTCCCCCATCCCTAGGATTCTCCAGGCAAGAACACTGGGTGGGTTGCCATTTCCTTCTCCAAAGCATGAGAGTGAAAAGTGAAAGTGAAGTCACTCAGTCGTATCTGACTCTTAGCGACCCCATAGACTGCAGCCTACCAGGCTCCTCCATCCATGGGATTTTCCAGGCACGAGTACTGGAGTGGGCACCTAGTGTCACATATGCACCCAGACCCTGTATGTAGTGTCATATATCCACAGTTTCCCGGGTTACCCCATTTCCCATATCATGCACTTGGGATCACATGCTCAGTCTGCAAGGTGACCCCGATCCCATTCCTGTACCTTGTGTCACAAGTCCACAGCCACCAGGATGGCCCCACCCTCAAGATCCCATACCTGGGGTCACACTCCTGTCTCCAGTGTGATCTCACCTCCCAGAAACTTTACCTGGAGATAAACGTCTACTGTTTTCAGGATGGTCCCAACTCCCTGAAACGGTACCTGGAGTCACTCTTCCATAGACATTGAGGCTGTTCCATGCCCCTGGTCCACAGGGTTACACCCTCCAAGACCCTGTAATGTGGTTTACATGTCCACAGTCTCCTGTATGTCATCACTTCCCAGAACCTTCACCTGCAGGCACACAAACAGAGGTTCCAGGATGACTCCCTCATAGACCCTGCACTTGGAGCCACATATCCACAGTCTCACAGGTGACTCATCCAAATCACTGTACCAGGGCTCACATAACCACAGTCTTCCAGATGCTGGACTATTGACCCCAGCACCCAGCGTCACATGTCCACAGATTCTAGCATGGCCTCACATTCCAGACACTGTACCTTGGGACAAATACCCACAGCCTCTAGGGTGAACACCTTCCTAGACACTGTACATGGTGTCACATGGTCACATTCACCAACTCCCAAACCCTGTACCTAGGGTCACACGTAGATAGTCTCAGGGTGACCCCACTCGCCAGAACTTGCCCCTGGGTTCATATGTCCACAGTGCCCAGGGTAACACCACATGTCAAACAATTGTACTGAGTTCCAATACCCACTGGTTCTAGGGTGACACCAATTCCAAGCCCGTGAACCTAGGGTCACACATCCATGGTCCCCTGGGTGGCAATGCCTCCCAGATCATGCACCAGGTCTCACACCTCCGCAGTCTCCAGGGTGACTACACCTCACAGAATATTGTAATTCTGGTCACATTGCCCCAGTCTCCAGGGTAACCCCGTATCTCTAACCCTGTACCTGGGGTTACATGTACATGGTGGCCAGGAAGACACGCCTCCCCAGACTCTGTACACGGGATCACATTGGCACAGTCGCCAGGGTGACCCCACCTCCCCCATCCTGTACCTGCGGTCACATGTCCAGAGTCTCCTGGGTTTACCCACATTCAAGGCTAGTAACTGGGATCACATGTCTACAGTCTCGAGGCTTTCCCCACCCACAAGTGCCTGTACCCGGGGTTACACATCAACTGACTCCAGGGTGACTCCCTCCCAGACTGTTCACCTGGCATCCCATGTCCCCAGACTTTTGTGTGATGTCATTTCCCAGACTCTGCACATGTGCTAACAGATTCGCAGGCTCCGTGGTGACCCCCTTCCTGGTCTCTGTAACTTGGGTCACATGTTCTCAGTATCCGGTGTGACCCCACCTCTCATACCCTATACCTTTGGTGACTTCGCCACAGATTCCATGGTAACCCTCCCCTGACAGACCCTGTGCTTATTTACACACATCCACAATCTCCAGGATGTTCGCCCTCCCATACCCTGCACCTGGAGTCACATGTCAACAGTTTCCAGCGTGAACCCCACTTCACCCACTGCACCTGGGCTCACATATCCACATCGTGCAGGGTGACACCCTTTCCAGACCATTTCCTTGACATTAAATGCCTGCAGTCCCCAGAGTGACCCCGTACCTCCCAGACACTGTACCTGAGGTCACATATACAGAGTTTCCTGGGTCACCCCCACCCCAGACCGTGTACCTGTGTTCAGATATCCTAGGGTCTTGGGGGACCCAGTTCAGACCTTGCATCTAGGGTCAAATGTCCTGTATCCAGGATGACTTGACTCCCCAATCAGTGCATCTGGGGTCATATGTCCACAATCTTCAGTGACCCCATCCCCTAACCCTGCACCTTACTCACACATCCACAGTCTCCAGAGTGACCACATACCAATACCTACACCTAAGGTCACATGTCCATTGTCTCACTGGTGACCTCTTCCCTGAACTTGTTCCAGATTTCACACGATCACCATTGCCACAGTAACCACCAACAGATCCTGAACCTGTGGTCACAGTTCAACAGTCTGCCTGATGAGACCCATTTTGTACCCTGAACCTTGTGAACCTGCACCTGGGATCACAAGTCCATATTCTCCATGGTGTCATCCCCCAGACCCTGTACCTAGTGTCATATATACAGTCTCCTGGGCTTCCCCACTTCCCATACCATGCACCTGGGATCACACATCCACAGGATCCAGGGTGACAACCCTCCTAAACCTGTACCAGGTGTCACAAGTCGACAGACTCCAGGATGACCCTACCGTTAATATCCTGTACCTAGGGTCACAAGTCCACTGTTTCTATGGTGAGCCCCCCTCCCAGACTCTGCACTTGGGGTCACTTGTCGAGAGTCTCCAGGGTGACCCCACCTCCCAGAAACTGTACCTAGGGTGAAACATCCACAGTCACTCAGGTTGGCCCGAACTCCCAGAACCTGTACCTGGGGTCCCACTTCCATAGTCTCAGGGTTACCACACGCCCAGACATTTAAGATGGTGTCCCATGATCTTGGATGCCAGGGTTACCCCCTCCAAGACCCTGTAATGGAGTCACATGTTCACAGTCTCCAGAGTGTCATCACTTCCCAGACCGTCCACCTGGAGTCACACAAACACAGGTTCCAAGGTGACTCCCTCGCAGGCCCTGCACCTGGAGTCACATATTCACAATCTCACCTTGGGGGATCCCATTCAGACCCTGGATCTAGGGTGACGTATCCAGTCTCCAAGATGATTTGCCTCCCAAATGGTGCATCTGGGGTCACATGACCACAATGTCCAAAGTGAACGTATCCCCTAACCCTGAACCTAAGTCACACGGCAAATAGTTTCCAGAGTGACCTCAACCCAGACCCTGAAACGAGGGTCACATGTACACAGTCTTGGAGGGTGACCCCCTCCGTAAACTTGTACTAGGTTTCATACGTCCACCATCGCCACAGTGACTACCACCAGATCCTGTACCTGTGGTCATAGATCCACAGTCTGCAGGGTGAAACCCTCTTCCTACCCTGAACTTTGGGTCACACAACCACAGTCTCCAGGGTGATCCCACCCAAACCTGCACCTGGGGTCACATGTCCACACTTTCCATGGTGACTTACCTGAGACCCTATACCTACTGTCATATATCCACAATCTCCTGGGTTACTGCACTTCCCATACCATACACCTGTGACCACATGTCCACAGTCTCGAGGGTGGCCCCCTGTATAACCTGTACCTGGTGTCACAAGTATACAGCCTTCAGGTGACCCCACCCTCAAGATTCTGTATCTGGGGTCACAAGTCCACATTTTCCATGGTGAGTCTACTTCCCAGACCCTGCATTTGGGGTCACATGTCCAGAGTTTTCAGGGTGGCCCCACCTCCCAGAAACCATACCTCGGGTGAAATGTCCACCATTTTCAGGATGGCACCAACTACCAGAACCTGTACCTGGGGTCACACTTCCATACTCTCAGGGTATCCCCACCTCCCAGACATATAACCTTGCATCCCATGACCCTGGCCACAAGGGTTACCCCCTCCAAGACCCTGTAATAGGGGTCACATGTCCACAGCCTCCTGTTTGTCAAAACTTTGTAGACCTCACCTGGAGTCACACAAACACAGGTTCCATGGTGACTCCCTCGCAGACCCTGCACCTGGAATCACATATTCACAGGTTCCAGGGTGACCCCCTCGGAAATCCTGTACCTGAGATCACATATCTACAGTCTCCAGGGTGAATCCCATCCCCATACACTGTCTGAGCGGAATCATCCATGAGACCCCAATGTCAAGAACTTATCCCTTGTGCTCGAAGTCTACATTCTCCAGGGTGACATTATCTCCCACACCCTGCACCTTGGGTAACATATTCACAGTCTCCAAGGTGACCTTACCTCCCAGACCCTTTGCCTGGGGTCACATGTGCAAATTATCCAGGATTCCCGCCACTCCAACACCCTGCACCTGGGTCAAAAGCCCACAGTCTCAAGGGTGACCCCCTATCTGACCATGTTCCTGGGGTACAAGGCCAGAATCTCCAGGATGATCTTGAAAGTTATTGCTGAACCACGCAAAGACACTGGAATTCTTGGCCTCCAGAGGAGAAGAATTCAATTCAGGGCCAGAGACGAGGCTTGATTGCTTAGAGCTTTTGTGTAATAAAGTTGTATTAAAGTATAAAGGAGATAGAGAAAGCTTCTGACATAGGCATCAGAAGGGGGCAGAAAGAGTAGCCCCTTGGAAGTGTTAGGAATCGAATTATATGGCTCAGATGGTAAAGCATCTGTCTGCAATGCTGGAGACCCAGGTTAGATCCACGGGTCAGGAAGATCTGGAGAAGTAAGTGGCAACCCACTCCAGTACATTTGCCTGGAAAATCCCATGGACAGAGGAGCCTGGTAGGCTACAGTCCATGGGGCCACAAAGAGTTGGACACGACTGAGCAACTTTACTTTACTTTTAATTAGTTATTCAGATCAGTCCAGTCCCGTTCAGTCTCTCAGTCGTGTCTGACTCTTTGGGACGCCATGAATCGCAGCACGCCAAGCCTCCCTGTCAGTCACCAACTCCCGGAGTTTACTCAAACTCATGTACATCGAGTCGGTGATGCCATTCAGCCATCTCATCCTCTGTCATCCCCTTCTCCTCCTGCCCCCAATCCCTCAGAGCATCAGGGTCTTTTCCAATGAGCCAGCTCTTCGCACCAGGTGGCCAAATTATTGGAGTTTCAGCTTCAACATCAGTCCTTCCAATGAACATCCAGGATTGATCCCCTTAAGGATGTACTGGTTGGATGTCCTTGCAGTCCAAGGGACTCTCAAGAGTCTTCTTCAAAACCACAGTTCAAAAGCATAAACTCTTCGGTGCTCAACTTTCTTTACAGTCCAATTCTCACATCCATACATGACCACTGGAAAAACCATAACCTTGACCAGATGGACCTTTGTTGGCAAAGTAGTGTCTCTGCTTTTTAATATGCTATCTAGTTTGGTCATAACTTTCCTTCCAAGGAGTAATTTTCTTTTCATTTCATGGCTGCAATCACCATCTGCAGTGATTTTGGAGCCCAAAAAGATAAAGTCTGACACTGCTTCCACTGTTTCCCCATCAATTTCCCATGGAGTGATGGGACTTGATGCTATGATCTTAGTTTTCTGAATGTTGAGCTGTAAGCCAACTTTTTCACTCTCCTCTTTCACTTTCATCAAGAGGCTTTTTAGTTCTTCTTCACTTTCTGCCATAAGGGTGGTGTCATCTGCATGTCTGAGATTATTGATATTTCTCCTGGCAATCTTAATTCCAGCTGGTGCTTCTTCCAGCCCTGCATTTATCATGATGTACTTGGCATATAAGTTAAATGAGCAGGGTGACAACGTACAGTCTTGACGTACTCCTTTTCCTATTTGGAACCAGTCTGTTGTTCCATGTCCAGTTCTAACTGTTGCTTCCTGAACTGCATACAGGTTTCTCAAGAGGCAGGTCAGGTGGTCTGGTAGTCCCATCTCCTTCAGAATTTTCCACAGTTAATTGTGATCCACACAGTCAAAGACTTTGGCTTAGTCAATAAAGCAGAAATAGATGTTTTTTTCTGGAACTCTCTTGCTTTTTTGATGATCCCGCAGATATTGGCAATTTGATCTCTGGTTCCTCTGCCTTTTCTAAAGCCAGCTTGAACATCTGGAAGTTCACAGTTCACGTATTGCTGAAGCCTGGCTTGGAGAATTTTGAGCATTTCTTTACTAGCGTGTGAGATGAGCATAATTGTGTGGTATTTTGAGCATTCTTTGGGATTACCTTTCTTTCTAATTGGAATGAAAACTGACCTTTTCCAGTCCTGTAGCCACTGCTGAGTTTTCCAAATTTGCTGGCATTATGAGTGCAGCACTTTCACAGCATCATCTTTCAGTATTTGAAATACTTCAACTGGAATTCCATCACCTCCACTAGCTTTGTTTGTAGCGATGCTTTCTAATTCCCACTTGACTTCACACTCCAGGATGTCTGGCTCTAGGTGAGTGATCACACCATTGTGATTATCTGGGTCATGAAGATCTTTTTGTACAGTTCTTCTGTGTATTCTTGCCACCTCTTCTTAATAGCTTCTGCTTCTGCTAGGTCCATAGCCTTTCTATCCTTTATCAAACCCATTTTTGCATGAAATGTTCGCTTGATATCTCTAATTTTCTTGAAGAGATCTCTAGTCTTTCCCATTCTGTTCTTTTCCTCTATTTCTTTGCATTGATCTCTCAGGATGGCTTTCTTATCTCTCCTTGCTATTCTTTGGAACTCTGCATTCAAATGGGAATATGTTTCCTTTTCTCCTTTGCTTTTTGCTTCTCTTCTTTTCACAGCTATTTGTAAGGCCTCCTCAGACAACCATTTTGACTTTTTGCATTTCTATTCCATAGGGATAGTCTTGATCCCTGTCCCCTGTACAATGTCACAAACCTCCATCCATAGTTCATCAGGCATTCTGTCTATCGGATCGAGTCCCTTAAATCTATTTCTCACTTCCACTGTATATTCATAAGGGATTTGATTTAGGTAATACTTGAATGGTCTAGTGTTTTCCCCCCTTTCTTCAATTTAAGTTAGTATTTGGCAATAAGGAGTTCATGATCTGATCCACAGTCCATTCCCAGTCTTGTTTTTGCTGACTCTATAGAGCTTTTCCCTTTTGGTTGCAAAGAATATAATCAATTTGATTTTAGTGTTGACCATCTGGTGGTATCCATGTGTAGACTCTTCTCTTGTGTTGTTGGAAGAGGGCATTTGCTATGACCAGTGTGTTCTCTTGGCAAAACTCTATTAGCCTTTGTCCTGCTTCATTCTGTACTCCAAGGCCAAATTTGCCTTTGACTTACTCCAGGTGTTTCTTGACTTCTTACTTTTGCATCCCAGTCCCCTATAATGAAAAGGACGTCTTTTTTGGATGTTAGTTCTAAAAGGTCTTGTAGGTCTGCATAGAACTGTTCAACTTCAGCTTCTGCAGCATTACTGGTTGGGGTATAGGCTTGGATTACCGTGATATTGATTGGTTTGCCTTGGAAACGAACAGAGATCATTCTGTCATTTTTGAGATTGCATCCAAGTACTGCATTTCAGACTCTTTTCTTGGCCATGATGGCTATCCATTTCTTCTAAGCGATTCTGGCCCACATTAGTAGATATAATGGTCATCTGAGTTAAATTCACCCATTCTAGTCCATTTTAGTTCACTGGTTCCTAGAATGTCAGCATTCACTCTTGCCACCTCCTGTTTGACCACTTCCAATTTGCCTTGATTCATGGACCTAACATTCCAGATTCCTATGCAATATTGCTCTTTACAGCATCGGACATTGCTTCTATCACCAGTCACATCCACAACTGAGTATTGTTTTTGCTTTGGCTCTATCCTTTCATTATTTCTGGAGTTATTTCTCCACTGAACTCCAGTAGCATATTCGCACCTACTGACCTGGGGAGTTCCTCTTTCAGTATCCTATCATTTTGCCTTTTCATACTGTTCATGGGATTCTCGAGGCAAGAATATTGAAGTGGTTTGCCATTCCCTTCTCCAGTGGACCACATTCTGTCAGACCTCTCCACCATGACCCTTCCGTCTTGGGTGGCCCCACACAGCATGGCTTATTTTCCTTGAGTTAGACAAGACTGTGGTTCATGTGATCAGATTGGCTAGTTTCCTGTGATTATGGTTTCAGTGTGTCTGCCCTTTGATGCTCTCTTGCAACACGTCCAAGGTAATTAGTTATTACAGTGAATCAAAAGAATGTCTGGAGGCTGTAAAGACCTTGCTAGACCTACTCCCATAACTCACACCTAAGATAACAGGATTCGCCCAAAGGTTTTTTCCAGAGACTGTCCTCAAGCAGGATACATTATTGCTCTATAATCCTCAGGAATGTAGAGGGACAAAAAAGGTTTGTCATTTCTTCCTCCTTGAGAATTCCAGACCCCTCTCTCCTTGGGGACCCCTGGATTTCTTATCAATCTACCGAGAAATTGACTTTCTCATTTCCCCCTTTTGTTCAAGGAGGATGATGTTGCTAAGGGAAAGGGACATTTTTTTCATTTCATAAATACTTCCTGCTGTCTAGGGGCATGGTCCCTAAGTTGTTAAGGCAACATATTCTCCTAACCCTAATAATGAGGGTCTCTGGTCCAGGGGCCCCAAGTAATAGTTGGAGAAGGCTGTGGCACTCATAGGAGCTTGGACAACCATTTGTAACTTAAAAGCTTTTAGACGATTAGAAAACCCCATCATACAGTTACAGATGTACTGCAAAATAGTCATTAAACCAAGTTAAAATCAAAATGAAAAGTCACATTATGTCCATAGTTACATCAGTCCATCTTAGTGTTCTTTAGATGTCATTAGTTTAAGAAGAGGCATCACATGTTATTGTTGTTGAAGGTATTTGCAGACTTGGAGAAAGTCCTTTCCTTGAAGTGGAGATATCCACCATGGGAAGCCTTCCACTGATGAAGAGGGGAGTTCTCCACAGACACAGAAGTTAGAATGATTGTGAAATGCTGCGTAGGAGTGAGCCCAAGCATTGTCTTGAGGTTCAAATGGCAGACTCAGGATTTTTGGAGTCAGCATAAGTAGACTTACATAGATTATCATGCCCATCTGAAAAGTACAAAGCCAGAGCATAGAAAGTAAAGACAAAAAATGAAGTCACTTAGTTCTGGTAAGGGTGCCACTTCTTAACTCGAGTGTGCTGTACCCACAAATCAATTCCTGGCACTTTGACAGCTGTGGGAGAAGAAAGAATAACCTGGTAAGGGCCTTCCCAGAGGGGCTCAAGGGATGGGCCCCCAGACCCCAATGTTTTTATGAGGACCTCGGTTCCTGGCTCAAATAGAGGCTTGCTTGACTCAAGTTGGGTCAGGAGTCAACTCCCAGAGTTTTGTTAATGCCTGTTGAAAAGCTGAGAGCTGAGTTACATAATTAGTAAAGTCCAAGACTTCAGGGTCTATAACAATGTCTATGCATAAGAAAGGATTTCCAAAAATACATTCAAAAGGAAACAGTCCCTCCTCATTAAAGCTATGAGTAGGACTTTAAATCAATTGTCCTGTGTCTCGAGTTAATTTATGCAGATGTCTTTTGATAATGTCATTAGCTTTTTCAAACTTCCCTGAGGATTGGGGTTTACAGGAACACTGTAAGTGATATTTTATTCCTAGAGCTTTAGACACCCCCTGAGCTACAACACTTTCAAAGGCAGAACCATTGTCACTCTGAAAGCTCTGTGGCAACCCAACATGGGGATAATTTCATGGATTAAAATCTTTATAACCTCCATATCTGTATAACCTCTCGATGTGAGATGAGGCCCGAATCCACCGCATTGCATGCAGAGCAATTCCGTGTTCCACATCAAACACGAAAGGAGCCTTGACTTACTTGATTGAACTCCAGAGAGTGCCCCAAAACACTGTCACAAGTCTAGAGGGACCCTGAGGTCACTCCACAACAAGAAAGAGCTCCGTGTACCTCAGATCAACTCAAGATGAGAGCTGCTTCGCTGGCTTTGACACAAGAGGAATGCCAACTTTCCACAAGCCCCTCAAGAGGAGGCTTCTCTCACCTATAGGTATGTGAGGAGGGCCCTGAGTTTGCTGCCCCAAGTGGAATGGGCACCGAGATGCCCTGACTCAAAATGAGGCCAGATTTCGCTGCAGTGACTTGAATGCAGGCTCGTCTTTCACCTCACAAGATGAAGGAATGTCTGAATCCCCTGTGGAGATCCTAGAGAAAGCCCTAGTTCCACGCCTCATCTCATCAGGAGGCCTCACACCCCTTTGAAAACTCGAGAGGAACGAGGAGTTTAATGCTTCAAAAGGAGACGATGACTGACTCCTCTTGAAAATTGATAGGAATCCCCAAATCCCTGTGGCAACTGGAAAGGGACCCTGGGTCTCCCGCCTCCCCTTGAGAGGCGTCCCTATTGCTCTGCCACGCCTCAAGGAGAATCCTGAGTTGTCTCTTGCTACTAGACAGGAGTCTTGACGTCGCTGAACAAACACGAGTTTTGAAGGGCCATCCCCGTCGTAACTCGTGAATATACCCCAGGTTTCCACTGAAAATTGAGAAAAAACATGAGACATCCCACTCGCCACGAGATGAGGCCAGATTCCCCTACATTGCATGCAGAGCAATTCCGTGTTCCCCATCAAACACGAAAGGAGCATTGGCTTCCTTGATGGAACTCCATAGAGTCCCCAAAAACACTCTCACAAGTCTAGAGGGACCCTGAGGTCATCGCAGCAACATGAAAAAGCTCCGTGTACCCCAAATCAACTCGAGATGTGAGCTGATTCCCTGGTTTCGACTCAAGAGGAATGCCAACTTTCCACAAGCACCTCAAGAGGAGGCTTCTCTCAGCTATAAGTATGTGAGAGGGACCCTGAGTTTGCTGCCTCAAGTGGAACCGACACCTAGATGCCCTGACTCGAAATAAGGCCAGATTTCCCTGCAGCGACTTGAATGTAGGCTCGTCTTTCATCTCACACTATGAAGGGATGTTTGAATCCCCTGTGGAGACCCTAAGGAGAGCCCTAGATCCTCGCATCACCTCGACAGGAAGACTCACATCCCTTTGACAACTCGAGAGAAAGATGGAATTCAGTGCTTCTAAAGGAGATGATGCCTGTCTCATCTTGAAAATTAATATTAATCCCAATATCCTTGTGGCAACTGAAACGGGACACTCGGCCTCCAGCTTCATATCGAGAGGCGTCCCTTTTGCCCTGCCAAACCTCAAGGAAATCCCGAGGTGTCCCTCGCAACTAGACAGGAGTCTTGACATCGCTGAAGAAACACAAGTTTTGAAGGGCTCTCCCCGTCGTAACTCGAGAATATACCATAGGTTCCCACCGCAACTTGAGAAAAAACATGAGACTTCCTCCTCGCCGTGGGATGAGACCCGATTCCCCTGCTTTGCCTGCAGAGCAATTCCGTGTTCCCCATCAAACATTAAAGGAGCCTTGACTTCCTTGATGGAACTCCAGAGAGTCCCGAAGAACACTGTCACAAGTCTAGAGGGACCCTGAGATCACCGCAGCAACACGAAAGAGCTGCGTGTACCCTAAATCAACTTGCGATTAGGCCCGATTCCCCTACATTGGCTCCAGAGCCATCTCGCATTCCACATCAAACACAAATGGCTTGACTTCCTTTAGGCAACTCCAGGGAATCCCCAAGAAGACCATCCCAAGTCCAGAGGAACACCAAGGACACCATAGCAACATGAGAAAAACTCCATATACCCCAAATCATCTCGAGATCAGAATGGATTCCCTGTCTTCAACTCAAGAGGAATGCCAACTTTCTACAAGCACCTCAAGAGGAGGCTTCTCTCAGCTTTAGGTATGTGAGAGGGACCCTGAGTTTGCTGCCTCTAGTGGAATGGACACTGAGATGCCATGACTCAAAATAAGGCCGGATTTCCCTGCAGTGACTTAAATGTAGGCTCGTCTTTCATCTCCCAAAATGAAGGAATGTCTGAAAACCCTGTGGAGACCATAGAGAACGCCCTAGTTCCCTGCTTCATCACGACAGGAGGTCTCACATCCTTTTGAAACCTCGAGAGGCATGCGGAGTTCAATTCTTTAAAAGGAGATGATGCCTGACTCCTCTTGAAAATTGATATCAATCCCAATATCCCTGTGGCACCAGGAAAGGGACCCTGGGTCTCCCGCCTCTTTTTGAGAGGGGTCCCTATTGACCTGCCAAGCCTCAAAGAGAATCCCGAGGTGTCCCTCGCAACTAGACAGGAGTCTTGACGTCGCTGAACAAACACAAGTTTTGAAGGGCCATCCCCGTCGTAACTCGAGAATATACCCTAGGTTCCCGCCGCAACTCTAGAAACACCATGAGACTTCCCCCTCTCCACCAGATGATGCCTGATTCCACTGCATTTTGTGCAGAGCAATTCCGGGTTCCACATAAAACACGAAAGGAGACTTGACTTCCTCGATGGAACACCATAGAGTCCCCAAGAACACAGTCAAAAGTCTAGAGAGACCCTGAGGTCACCGCAGCAACACAAAAGGGCTCCGTGTACCCCAAATCAACTCGAGATGAGGCCCGATTCCCTTGCATTTGTCCCTGAGCAATCCCGCGTTCCCCATCAAGCAGAAGTGGCTTCACTTCCTATAGGCAACTCCGGAGATTCCCCGAGAAAACCATCCCAAGTCTTGAGGAACACCAAGTTTAGCACAGCAACTCGAGAAAAGCTCCATGTAGCCCAAATCATCTCGAGATCAGAGTGGATTCCCTGGCATCGACGCAAGGGGAATGCCAATGTTCCACAAGCATCTCAAGAGGAGTCTTCTCTCAGCTGTAGGTATGTGAGAGGAACCCTGAGTTTGCTGCCTCAAGTGGGATGGACACTGAGATGTCCTGATGCGAAAGAAGGCCAGATTTCCCTGCAATGACTTGAATGCAGGCTCGTCTTTCATCTCCCAAGATGAAGGGATGCCTGAATCCCCTTTGGAGACCCTAGAGAAAGCCCTAGTTCCCCGCCTCATCTCGACAGGAGTCCTCACATCCCTTTGACAATTAGAGAGGAGCGCGGTGTTCAAGGTGTCAAAAGGAGACGCCTGACTCCACTTGAAAATTGATAGGAATCCCAATATCCCTGTGGCAACTGGGAAGGCAGCCTGGGTCTCCCGTCTCACCTTGAGAGGCGTCCCTATTGCCCTCCCAAGCGTCATGGAGAAACCCGAGGTATTGCTGGCAACTAGACAGGAGTCCTGAAGTCGCTGAACCAACATGAGTTTTGAGGGCCATCCCCGCCGTAACATGAGAACATACCCCAGATTCCCACTGCAACTCAAGAAAAACCATGAGACTTCCCCATCGCCGCGAGATGAAGCCCGATTGCAATGCTGCATGCAGAGCAAGTCCATGTTCCTCATCAAACACGAAAGGAGCCTTGACTTCCTTGATGGACCTCCAGAAAGTTCCCAAGAACACTGTCACAAGTCTAGCGGGACCCTGAGTTCCCCGCAGCAACACAAAAGAGCTCCGTGTACCCTAAATCAACTCAAGATGAGACCCTATTCCAATGCATTGCATGCAGACCACATATGTGTTCCCCATCAAACACGAAAGGAGCCTTGACTTCCTAGACGAAATTCCACATAGTCCTGAAGAAGACTGTCACAAGTCTAGAGATGCAACACGAGATGCAACACGAAAGCACTCCATGTACTCCAAATCAACTCCAGATGAGGCCCGATTTCCCTGCAATGTCTCCAGAGCCATCCCACGTTACCCATAATACACAACCAGGGACTTACTTCCTTTAGGCAACTCCAGAGTTTCCCTGAGAATACCATCTCAAGTCTAAAGGAACACCAAGTTCAACATGCCGTGTTTTTTCATGGTAGATATTTTGCTTTTTTGGCTAAGATGTTGCCAAGTGGAAGGCATTTTTATAGAAATAACAGCAAGCCACAAAGAGAAAATCTTGAACATAGAAATGAAGACAGAAAGGAAACTTCTAGGAGAGAATAGACAAGGCAGTAGCTTCAATATCAGTTCTATTCTCCCTGACAGCCTTTTATCTCGTCCCTCTTAGGAAAAGGGCTGTATTCACCAGGGATTTGGTCACATTCTCCTTTCCACATGCAGAATACAAAGGAGGTCTGGCACTCTATTTTTATTGTGACTCATATTTTTTTGCAGGAAGAAGATTCCTCACACCCAGTGGAAACACCCTTCTGTCAGATAGAGAAGGCTTTCTGCCTCCAGGGTTCTGCCAAACTGTCCACAAGAGCAGTCAGTCGGTCATTTCCTCCCAAGCATGGCTTTCAATAAACTAACAAAACAAAACAAAAACAGAAAAACACAAAAAGCAACAAACTGACGCTGGTGTCTCCTAGATGATATCAGTATTACCATGGGAGTGCTGCAGGTATGGATGTCAGAAGCTGGAAGAAATTATTTGAGGAGCTTTAATATCTATGGTTTTTCCAGTGGTCATGTATGAATGTGAGAGTTGGACTGTGAAGAAAGCTGAGTGCCGAAAAATTGATGCTTTTGAACTGTGGTGTTGGAGAAGACTCTTGAGAGTCCCTTGGACTGCAAGGAGATCCAACCAGTCCATCATAAAGGAGATCAGGCCTGGGTGTTCTTTGGAAGGACTGATGCTGAAGTTGAAACTCCAATACTTTGGCCACCTGATGTGAAGAGTTGACTCATTGGAAAAGACCCTGATGCTGGGAGGGATTGGGGGCAGGAGGAAAAGGGGACAACAGAGGATGAGATGGCTGGATGCCATCACCAACTCAATGGACATGAGTTTGAGTAAACTCCGGGAACTGGTGATGGATAGGGAGGCCTGGCAGGCTGTGATTCATGGGGTTGCAAAGAGTTGGACACGACTGAGCGACTGAACTGAACTGAACTGAACTTCTAGGACACACTTGTTCTGTGCTCTGGTCTCCACCCAGTGAACCTTGGATATTGGCGTTGGTTGATTGTAGTAATGTCTGAATTTTTTCCCACCACCTGTATCCAGGCCTTTCATAATGCCCCCCTGCACTGACTTTTGGCACAGTCACGTGTCTTGATTTGGCCAAGGGAGCAGCCTGAAAAGTGCCTGTATATTGGGGCTGGTCCTCTTGCTGGTCTTGCAACCACTGCTGCTGCCACCTAATGATCAAGCACAAGTTTGCTTCCTGGAGGAGATACAACATGATCAGAGATAAGCCATCCTACTCGAGCCATCATAGACTAGCCAGTTGCCAGTCAACTCTACAGCTGATCACAGATGTATGAGTGCCCAGCTGATATTAGCAGAGTCTGGTCCCAAGCTGCAAGAACCACTCAGGCACAAGAGGCCTACACTGCAACGTCTCAAATTGTAAGCCAAAGTAATGTCTTTTTTTCCCTTTTTTCTTTTTGTTGTTGTTGTAGACCACCTGGTTTTGAAATGTTTTGTTATGTAGCAAAAGTTAACTGACACAGATATTTCCCTAAGTGTTCTCCTAGAGCCCAGTGTCACTGATGGGATCACATGGCTGGGATTTTAGGGACATTTTCTACTTCGCCAAGTGTAATGTGGGTGAACTGAGCTAGCAGGTGGGCTGTTACCAGTCATGCTCTGTGCTGTTCGGGAGCACAGGCTTTGGAGTCAAATTGGCATTGATTCGAATCATGGCATTATGTCAGTGTGGAAGTAACAGCTATAAAATCTCAATGGTATAAAAACATTAAAATCTCAGTGGCTTCACCCCAGAAAGGTGTATTTCTCTCCTATGTCACTGCTTATCTATATATTTATATATTTGGTGCCCTATACATATGCAATGGTATTTCCCTGGTGGCTCAGATGGCAAAGAATCTGCCTGCAGTGCAGGAGATCAGGTTTGATCACTGGATCAGGAAGATCCCCTGGAGAAGGAAGTGGCAACCCACTCCAATATTCATGCCTAGAGAACTCCATGGACAGAGGAGCCTGGTGGGCTACAGTCCATGGGATTGCAAAGAGTTGGACACATTTGAACAACTAACACTCTTCACTCACATCTGTGATGATCTGTAGAGCTGGCTGGCTGCCAGGTCTAAGAAGGTTCAGTCGGGATGGTATCTTTTCCTCCAGCTGGCTAACTTGTGCATGATCACACTTATATATATTCATGTAGAGATTCAGGGACCAAGGCTCCTTCCACCTAGTGTGTTCTCTGGGTCCTCCACTGGATCTTCTGCAACCAGCCAGGAGGCAAGAAAAGAAAAAGAACATGGAGAATCTGGTGGGTTTAAGGGCCAGGGCTGTAAATGTCAGAAGTTAACTCATTCCATTGCTAGAACTAGTCACATGGTTCCACCTAGATGTAAAGGGACTGGGAACATGATCCAGTAGAGCGCCAAGGAAAGAGAAGGTACATATTGGTGAGATACAGAAATCTGTCTCATTTAGCAATTCATTAACTAGGTCATTAGGCAAGTTACTTGATTTCTTTGATAGTTAAATAGTCCTGTGTGGATTGTACAATCATGTAGAAGTGACCTCATGCCAATCTGTCTTTTCATTCTGGTCTGTGTCCATTCATACTAGGAATTGAGGCTGTTTAATGCCATATTGCTATGCTCTTTTTGAGAATCAGGCCCTATCTGGCATACCAAGGAAGAAGGATATGAATGGTTTTCCCTGGGTGCAGGAAATGAGTGGGTACATTTTTTGCAATGAAATTTTTTAAATTATAAAACCATCTGTGAGTTGGTCTTTTTTTTATTATTGTCATATGCCAGTAAATAATAATAAAATATTCCTTCCTAAAAGAAAAACTGTTATCTAACTGTGGAAAATTCTGAAAGAGTTGGGAATACCTGACCACCTGACCTGCCTCTTGAGAAATCTGTATGCAGATCAGGAAGCAACAGTTAGAACTGGACATGGAACAACAGAATGGTTCCAAATAGGAAAAGGAGTACATCAAGGCTGTATATTGTCACCCTGCTTATTTAACTTATATACAGAGTACATCATGAGAAACGCTGGGCTGGAGGAAGCACAAGCTGGAATCAAGATTGCTGGGAGAAATATCAATAACCTCAGATATGCAGATGACACCACCCTTATGGCAGAAAGTGAAGAGGAACTAAAGAGCCTCTTGATGAAAGTGAAAGAGGAGAGTGAAAAAGTTGGCTTAAAGCTCAACATTCAGAAAGCTAAGATCATGGCATCTGGTCCCATTACTTCATGGCATATAGATGGGAAAATAGTGGAAACAGTGGCAGACTTAATTTTTTTGGGTTCCAAAATCACTGCAGATGGTTACTGTAGCCATGAAATTAAAAGACGCTTACTCCTTGGGAGGAAAGTTATGACCGACCTAGACAGCATACTAAAAAATAGAGACGACACTTTACCAACAAAAGTCCGTCTAGTCAAAGCTATGGTTTTCCCAGTAGTCATGAATGGATGTGAGATTTTGGACTATAAAGAAAGCTGAGCATGGAAGAATTGATGCTTTTGAACTGTGGTGTTGGAGAAGACTCTTAAGAGTCCCTTGGACTGCAAGGAGATCCAACCAGTCCATCCTAAAGGAGATCAGTCCTGAATATTCATTGGAAGGACTGATGCTGAAGCTGAAACTCCAATACTTTGGCCACCTAATGTGAAGAACTGATTCATTTGAAAAGACCTTGATGCTGGGAAAGATTGAAGGCAGGAGGAGAGGGGGATGACAGAGGATAAACTGGTTGGATGGCATCACCAACTCAATGGAGATGAGTTTGAGGAAACTCTGGGAGTTGGTGATGGACAGCCTGGTGTGCTGAAGTCCATGGGGTCGCAAAGAGTTGGACATGACTGAGCGACTGAACTGAACTGAAGACCTAAACAGTTACTGCAATACTATTGAGATTTAATTGTATTATGTAGCTAGAATGGGCCCTTAACACACAAGGGCCCAACTGCACACTTGAGGAGCACATTACAGAGGTATTTGGATTTCAGTTTCATTTGAGCGTGTTTTCAAATAACCGCCCTGGTCACTCTGTTTCAGTGTTTTATTTATTTATTTATTTAAATTGAGTAACTCACTTTAATTGGGGAATAGCTACTTTACAATATTGTGATGGTTTTTGCCATGCATCAACATGAATCAGCCACAGATATTCATGTTTCCCCCTCCCCCATCCTGAATGCCCTTCCCACCTTCCTCCCCACCCTCTCTCTCTGGTTGTCCCAGAGCAGGCTTTGGATTCCCTGCTTCATGCACTGAATTTGCACTGGTCATCTATTTTAGATATGGTAATGTACGTGTTTCACTGCTATTCTTTCAAATCATCAGTGGGAGAAGGCAGGGTGGGATGTTTCATGTTCTAAACTTTTGAACACAAATAGAAAGCATGTGGTCACATAGAATGTTAGAACTAAAGGAACTCAGCTTCTGTTCCATCATCTTCACAAGCATTGCTTACGTTTGCTTTAAAGTTTAAATGCAAGAATATCTAGTACCACAGGTGTTGGAGACACAAAGTGATCCCAAAGGGAGCTTTTGTTGTTTTTCAGTTGCTAAGTCATGTCCGACTCTTTGTGGCCCCATGGACAGCAGCATGTCAGGTTTCCTGTCTTTCTCTATCTCCAGGAGTTTGCTCAAACTCATGCCCATTGAGTCGATGATGCCATCCAACCATCTCATCCTCTGTCACCCTCTTCTCCTCCTGCCCTCAGTCTTTCCCAACATCAGGGTCTTTTCCAGTGAGTTGGCTCTGCACATCAGGTGCCTGAAATTTTGGAGCTTCAGCTTCAACATCAGTCCTTCCAATGAGTATTCAGGGTTGATTTCTTTTCGGATTGACTGGGTTGGTCTCCTTCCAGTTCAAGGAACTGTCAATTCTTTCCCATTTATGCTAAACCATTATGAACTTATTGGAAGCTCGCCAAATTCACTTCCATAGAGAATATAGTATCTACTTAAAGGATAAAGTGTTTTAGTCAGCATGGGCTGCTCTAAAACATACCACATGCTGGCTGGCTTAAACAACAGACATTTGTTTTTCACAGTTCTGGAGGCTGGTAAGTCCAGGGTGAAGATGCTGGCCAGTTTGGTTCTTGGTAAGGGCTCTCTTCTTGGGTTGCAAATGGCTGTCTTGTTGCTGTGTCCTCACATGTTAGAGAAAGGAAACTCTGATGTCTACTCCTCTTCTTAAAAGGGCACTAGTCCCACCATGGGGGCTCTACCTTTATGAAATCATCTAAATTTAATCACACCCCCAAAGCCCTACCTCCTGATGCTATACCTTAGGGGTAGGGCTTCAAGAAATAAATTTGAGGTGGGACACAAACATTCAGTCCAAGACAATCAGTAACGAAATTGTACCACTTTGAAGATAATTTGAGGGAGAAGTCAGAAAATGATATGCTCTGTGTTCAAACTTTGCTAACTTAGCCACTGGCTGCTCCACAGAGACTCGGTCTTTGATATCTGCTCCTTGCTAGCACTCAGCCCTCCACTGTTTCCTGGATCCTCCCACATGCATTAGGATCTTCATTAGAAGCATGATGACTGGATAGGTCTGCAGAATTCCAGGTCTCAGATCTAGACATTGTGGCCTAGACCACACGGTTCACTGGCTGGTGTGGCAAAGCCATGTTGAATCCAAGGGTGTAAGCATAGAAGCAGATCATCATCTCCTGAATCCTTATCCTTTCTCTCACCTGTAGTTTGCTGCCCTAGTCTTTTTGCTTGTTTGTTTTGTTTTTAAGTTAACGAAATACCAGCTGCCTATCAGATAGGTCTGTTCAATTTTACTCTTATCTAAATGATTAAATCCAAATCTGTACAGATCTGTTCTTCCCATTCATGACTCTTTTTCCAAGTGTCCCACATTCTTCCTTTAGTTGTTGTTGTCACCGTTATTCTCCCAGCTTCTGTAATCTTGGACATTTTCTCTTTTGCTCTTTCAACAAAATTTCAAGATCTGTAATCAAGTTTTTTCCATTTACCCTGGTTTCAATCCAGATCAAATTTCATCTAAGATTGTGCTTCACTAACCCTGCCACTAACCCTCTTTCCTACGGCCATATGAACCTTTCCAAATACCATTTCCATCATGTCACTGTTCCCCCAAGAATTTGCAATAGTTTCCTAATGTATCGAAATAGTTTGCTAATGTATCGAAATTATCTCCCCTGAGGCCTGAGGATGCTGGAGCAAATGATATAGGAAAGTTTTTTTCAACTAAACATTCCAGTTTTCAATTAAAGATGTTTTTCCATAAGCCGACATCTTTCTTTTATACATAAGAAGGATGTGTTAACTCATGTAGGGGCTTAGTAAATATTTCTTGAATAGAGAAAAGAACTTTATGGTTAGTATGTGAAACTGTAACTCCCCTAAATATGGTACTTTGTCCATATTCATTTATGGATACTGTTTTATTTATCTATAGCTGCATTAATAAGCTATTTA
Organism: Muntiacus reevesi; assembly: GCF_963930625.1. NCBI lineage: Eukaryota > Metazoa > Chordata > Mammalia > Artiodactyla > Cervidae > Muntiacus > Muntiacus reevesi. The sequence continues at coordinate 2,268,491 of NC_089256.1, read as the reverse complement.
AAACCTTGGTGGCTTAAAACAATGATTTTATTAACTTTCATATTTCTGTGGGATGCCTGGGGTCATCAGGGTAGTTCTTCTGCTGATCACTCTTGAGTTCTGTCATGCAGTTGTAGTTAGATGGAGGCTTGGCTGAGATGCCAGGATAGCTGCTCCTCTTTCCCACTTTAAGTGGCCTCCTCTGTCTCTCCGTGTGGCCTCTCTACGTTTTCTGTCAATGTGATCTTTCCAGAAGGAAAGCCAGACTTCTTATGTGAAGACTCAATGTTTCCAAAACTAAAAAGTGGAAGCTGCCAGGTCTATAAAGCTTAGGCTCTAGCTGGTATAGTGTCAGTTCTGCCATATTCTGTTATTTAAATCAAGTCCCAGGAAAGCCCAGCTTCAATGACGGAGGGGTCTACACATGGTGTAAATTCAAAGAGATGTGGTTCATTGGGAGCCATCTTTGGAGACCAGGGTACCATCCTCTGGCTCTTACTGATTCATAGCCTTTTACATGAAAAATGTGCTTACCTCTGCAAATCTCACCCTAAATATGATATCAGTTTAAATTCCAGGATATTGTCAACAAAATCAGGTGCTGGTATGGATGTGACTGCTCAAAGTCATCTTCTCATATGCACTTTCTCAGGTGCAGAGACCAGTGAAGAAGAGAAGATTATCCACCCACCCCCAACCAATCTCTTTCATGTAGTGGTGAAAGAGACAGAAAATCTTCAGCAGACTCCCATGTTCAAAAAGAGGAGAAAAGGGAGACATGAGCATTTCCTGATTTATAGCAATTCTAAAATTCAACCTGGTGCATATCCCAATTTCTCTAACTCAAGGCAGAGGATAGTCCTTGATTAAGGTAAGTTTTGCTTTTTAGGAATGGTTTCCCTCTGCTCTTGGTTTTATCCTCTCGGTTCTGGCTCTGAGTCATTCTTCCATTTTCATTAAAATGGCCTATGTTTGTAGCTGTATAACTCTCAACCTGTTTCCTATCTCTTTGGAAGTTAAGGGCCCAAAGTGAAGGCAAACTGGGGTGGCTAGTCTATGAACATACCCCAATGAATCACACCTCCTGTTCATATTCTTCTGTGGTTCCCCTACTCGTTGAATCTGGGCTGGCCCACTGATCTGTTTTAACCAATGGATAATGGCAGTTTTCTGATTTTGTACTTTGGGGATGCCTGAGCCACCACCATGTAAGAGGTCTCGTTTCCCTGCTGCAAAGACCACATGTAGAGTCTACATAGAGAGGAAGTAACTTGAGACTAGGCAGAGGGAGAGAGACCATGTCAACCCAGTATCCTGGTTGAACCTCCAGATGAACCCATGCTAAACTTTTACCTGACTGCAAGCACATGAGAGAATCCAAGTGAAACTACCAGAAGAACTTCCCATTGAGCCTAGTCAACCTTTGGAACTGTGAAAGGTAAAGTCATTTTAAGCCATTAAATTGGGGTGGTTTGTTATGCAGCAGTAGAAAACCACACATAATCCATTCACTGAAAGTTACTGAACTGCCCATCTGTGCCTGAAGCTGCATTAGGTGACGTGAATGTAAGACAAAATAAAGCATTGATTCTGAGCTCTACCTCATTTTTGTTAATGAAAGATTTTTGTAAAAGGAAATGTTTCAATTTTTTTTTTAAATTTTAAGGGTGAAAGATTTCTGTTTAAAATATACCAGCAGTGAATTCTTTTATAAAAAGAAATAATCACTCTGAGATTTTTCAAATTTTTAATTTTTCACATTAAAGTTTTTAAATAGTGAAGCATACCAGAGTTTTTAATAACAGAATTTGATTCAGCAAATATTATCTGATCCTTTGCTACATGTTTCCTCAGTATATTTTAAAAATCTGTGTGAAATTCAAGTGCTGTTTTCCACCTGATATCTACTAGCTTGCATGGGACTTGTTAAGTTATTTGGGGGATCCTAGTTTTGTCTATTAGCATGTATTCTTGTTAGTATCGTGCATCCCATGGTTGTTTCCTTTTTGCTTCAGCAAGAATTATATTAGGTTGTTCAGTTTCTAAATGACCTAATTAGCAGCAGTTTTTCCATTTTTTTTCCTTTAGAATTCTCTTAGTCTACAGTTGGACTCCCTCTCTATTACTCTCTTTTCCTCCCTAAGTTTTACTCAACATTCTGCTAATGAGTTCACATTCCACTCTTGTCCCTCCATGGATTGTTGCCCATGCGTTTGGAGACTTCCTTGCCTTAATTAATGGGGGAAAAAAATCTCTTCTTGGTCTTTCCTTGCTAGATATTGCTGGCTCTGGGTTTCTAGTTCTTACCTCTGATGTGTCTTTGTTTTTCACATAAAGAGAGATCATAAAGCAGAGAGAAGCCCTGAAGACCATATAATTTTATGGATAATCAAACTTTGGCCAGAGAGCCAAGTGACTTATTCAAAGAACTACAGTTAGTGGCACAATCAGGGCCAGAATACATATCTCCAAACTAAGAAGTTCTGGTTTCACCATAGTAATGAATTCACTCTCAGACCACATCAAACTAATGCAGGTAGGCTAACTGATGCTTGATCAACCCGTTCTATTTACAATTAATTAATAAATTTTCATTATATCTCAATTAGATTCTCAGTCTTGGACTACAACTGGGGGAAAATAAGAGAAAAAAGAGAAGTAGAGTGAGTTCATAAGCTGTGAGGTGTACAGCAGCAGTTCATAATATTTATTATTGCTTAGGGTTTTGATGAATGCTGTTGAGCCTCTCATTACTTTATTCAAGAAATATTTACTGAGTATCTACTCTTTGCATATCTGTGTGTATGTGTGAACACATACACAAATAAACATAATTTCCTTAGATCTTCTTTTAGGGAGCCACTGTGTGAATGGTGTCAGTATCCTCATAAATATCTTATAATACATATAAGTTTCATACCCATAGCAATATACCAAAAATTAGTTGCTTTTTTAGGGAAATGCATACTGTGATTCCTTATAGATAGTTTACCTTCATAATTATTCCCATGTCTTCAATTCTTAGAATCATCTAATTCTTGTATTTCATAGTGGAGGACCTCAGACTCAAACACCTTCAAAGGCCATGTAGTTATGGTAAATGAGTGAAGTAGGTGGAGACTTGGAGACAGAGGTGGTGTTGAGACTACAAGTCGTGTTTGAAGGGGCAGCTGCCACTCCATATCAGGTGATTTTTGTCATGTGGGATATCAAGGGCTAGTACTTCTAGAACTTCTGTATTTCTAAGAGAGGCTGGAAATCTTTCTTTATATGAAATCTCCTGATTTTTATAATGTTGATGACTAATCAAAATCATTTAAAACCTCTGCATTGGCCAAATGGAACATGTGTACCTAATTAAAATCCTGGACATATAGTTTGCCCTAGCACCCTTTGTGTGCCTTCTCCATTTGCAGAGACAAATTGCAAGATCCAAGCTTCCAAGCCACAGGATTCTCTCGTTTCTAAGGATTCTGGAAGTGAGGGCTCAAGGGAAATAGTCCTAACTCAGTGACCTCTGGAGTGGTCAAACAACCCACCCACCGATTTGCTTGGTCAGTTCCCACTTAATGCCACTGAGAGAATAAAAATCCCTTTCTAGAGAAAATGCAGGGAAAAGTGTTGCTCCTTTTGCAGAGATCAAAATAAGGGCTATCTTGCTTTCATTCAAACTATAGTAATTATTCTAGAAATTAAGATGTAGTATTGGTATGCATGCTACCCAATGGGTGTGTTTGATGTTTGGCCCTACATGGATCATGCGAACACAAATCTGTACATGGCAACTTGAATCCTATTTCTCCACACTCAATAATTAGTGTCTGATATTAGCTCCAACTTCTCAGTTCAAGGTCCTCAGTAGTCTCCTAAACTTCAAATCTAATTGCCTGTCTTATTTCATTTTCTCATTTGTCAAATATTTATAGACTGCCTCCTAGGTGCCAGATATGTTTTAAACACTAAAGATATATGACAGTTAATCACATAGACATGGTCTATTCACCCACAAAGCTTACTCTCTGTGAAGCCTAGGGAGACAATAGTCATGTAAACAAATGAATAAATAACACAGTTTCAAGCAGTGATAATTGTTATGAAGAAAGTAAAATGGGTAAATGGGATAGGAGTGATTGACGAAAAGCTGTACTGCACAGTCATTTGGATTGAGACCTGAATGGTGAGAAGGTGACAGCAATGCAAAGATATGGGGGAAGAGGGTTGCAATCAAGGGAAACATCTGGTGCAAAAGCCTGTCACAGGACTGGACTTGAAGCATTTAAGGATCAGAAAGTCAACCTGTGGCTGGAAAGTCTAAGCTGACTTCTTTCCAGTATTTGCCCATTTATAATCCTGATTTTGACAGAACTTGCCTAGTTCTATTTATCAGCTACCTTTGCTGGTTCTCTCCAAGGTACTGATGAAAGATTGTGTCCGTCTTTGGAGAGTTTATCCACTACTAAAACCTTATTTATTACCTCAGTGTTGTCTTCACCTGAGTATATGTACTAACTTATGAATTCAGGTAAATTTTCTATGCATGGAAATGGCAAGAAAACTTGCCATATTTACAGATTTCTTCTCTCTGGAACCCAGGAACCATATGAAGTAGTCGAGAAAGATAATGTCCTGAACTAAACAGTGGGTGGGATAGAATCATCAGTACCTGATAGCCCACTAGACATGTCTGTGTGGATGTAGATCTATGTAATGCGAGTGAGGGGGCACACTAAGGGAGAATGACCCCAAAGTGTCAGACTTTATTCAATGGTAGACGACAAGTGCTACTCACTGAGATTCAGAAAACAGGAGGAGAAGTAGGCTTTATTTGGATGAAGGTGGGTAGGTGAATACAGGTAATGGAAGGTAAGAAAGAGTGGAGAGTTAAGAAGGAATAATTCCCGAATCTGAACAGCAGGTAGACTCTTTCTGCCATCTTAGACTGGAACTTCAAATAAATATTGCCAAGTAAGAATGATTACAATGGGAAAACAGATCTGTAATATAATTGAATGCCATTAGTTTTCTACATTCTGATAAAATAATTTTACAAGGAGTACATCAAAGCTGTATATTGTCACCTGCTTATTTAGCTTATATGCAGAGTACATCATGCGAAATGCTGGGCTGGATGAAGCACAAGCTGGAATCAGGATTGCTGGAAGAAATATCAATAACCTAAAATATGCAGATGGCACCACCCTTATGGCAGAAAGTGAAGAGAAACTAAAGAGCCTCCTGATGAAAGTGAAAGAGAAGAGTAAAAAAGCAGGCTTAAAACTCAACATTAAGAAAACTAAGATCATGGCATCCAGTCCCATTACTTCATAGTAAGTAGATGGGGAAACAATGGAAACAGTGAGAGACTTTATTTTTGAGGGCTCCAAAATCACTGCAGATGGTGACTGCAGCCATGAAATTAAAAGATGCTTACTCCATGGGAGGGAAGTTATGACCAACCTAGACAGTATATTAAAAAGCAGAGACTTACTTTGCCAACAAAGGTCCATTTAGTCAAAGCTATGGCTTTTCCAGTAGTCATGTATGGATGTGAGAGTTGGATCATAATGAAAGCTGAGTACCAAAGAACTGATGCTATTGAACTGTGGTGTTGGAGAAGACCCTTGAGAGTCCCTTGGACTGTAAGGAGATCCAACCAGTCCATCCTGAAGGAAATCAGTCCTGAATATTCATTGGAAGGAGTGATGTTGAAGCTGAAACTCCAATTCTTTGGTCACCTGATGCAAAGAACTGACTTATTTGAAAAGACCCTGCTGCTGGGAAAAATTGAAGGCAAGAGGAGAAGGGGATGACAGAGAATGAGATGGTTGGATGGCATCACCGACTCTATGGGCTTGAGTTTGAGCAAGCTCTGGGAGTTGGTGATGGACTGGGAGGCTTGGCATGCTGCAGTCCATGGTGCTGCAAAGAGCTGGACATGACTGATTGACTGAACTAACTGACTGAATTTTACAAGCTGATCTAGAAACTCACCCATTAATAATGGAATTGCTTCCATTAAATCAGAATGCTACAAACCATGTAAGTTAAAAACTGAGGCAATTCCCTAGGAAATTCAGGCTAGAGCTGTTTGATGTCAATCCAGTGTTACCTTCATCCAACTAAGTATATTTGATTAACATAATCCTAAATATATTCCTTGGTTTTAGAGAACTGGAGCAAAGTGGCAGACATGGCATCATTATATCCTGGCTAATATTCACTAATCACTAAAAAAAACTTATTGGGTACTAACAATGTACCAGACATTATGCTGGGTGCTGGGGATGCAACGATGAGTAAGACATAGCTCTTGCACAAAATTACAAACAAACCATACCTAGGCTGACCTTTGCACAGAGACTCTTTTTTGTAACTGATGGATACTGTCTTTTAAGTGGTATGTTATGAATCAAGGCTATATGGGCCAATTTGTACTTACTCTTTTATTCTTAATGCTAATTGCAAATTCTCATCTCAGCACAGAGCCCTATGATGCCAAGAGGCTCATTGTAGTTCACTGGGGAGAGGAAAGGATCCTAGTAGTGGTCAAGATCTGCTGCGTTTATTATTTTAAGTTTGTTCCACTTGGAAATAGTTTTCCTAGTTATTATTTATGAGTCCTCTCGCCTGGTCTTCCGATAAAGCTGCTTGCGGGCATACATTCTGGCATTTTGATGGAATGGGTTTATATCCTTTACCCTGGACACCAGGTGCTGCTGGCTAAAAACAGCAGAGGACTGAATCTCTTCTCTTAAGGGTCCTGGCAGCTCTGTGGCAAATTCGGCCACTGAGCTATCTAGGCTCTATTATTTCCATTCTAATGGGCTTTCCTCCCTAATGGTGTGTGTATGTGTGTGTATGAGAGAGAAGTGGGAGCAGGGGGGAGAGAGAGAATATGTTTCATTGTCCCTATTCTCAAATGGAGTTGACGTTCTCAGTTGTCTCACAGCATTTTCTGGAAATAAAACAGGACAAAAATGTGACTGTACCTAGAAAAAATGAATTGTGATATTTAAAAATATCACTAATTGTGTAGTAGTATGAGCATTCTTTGGCATTGCCTTTCTTTGGGATTGGAATGAAAACTGACCTTTTCCAGTCCTGTGGCTACTGTTGAATTTTCCAAATTTGCTGGCATATTGAGTGCAGCACTTTCACAGCATCATCTTTCAGGATTTGAAATAGCATATGAGAGATGGGATAATCTACTGGTTAAAACCCCCACTTTTTTTATTTGGCTTTTGCTGGTGTGATTTCAGGTGAATTACTAAATCTCTTCGAGCCACAATTTCTTTGTCTGTGAAAAGATATTAACTTAATCTGCTTCATATGTTGCTGTGAAGGTTGCATAACTTATTTAGGTAAAGCACTTAGCCTGGTGTCTGGCAAATGGAAAATGTTAACTTAATCAAGTATTTATTCTCCTTATCCCTTCCCTGCCCAAGTGGACCTTATAGCTCTTTACAAATACAGTGATACAGAAATGACCACCTTCATCCTCCCATGACCCACTGAAATAAAAAAACAGTTGCAAAATGGAGAGACCTCATGTGCCCAAGAAAACAAGCTGTTGAGGGGCCAGGATTTTAATTCTGATGCTTTGGTCAGTTGGCTGGATGACCTTGGACAGACTCTTTGTTTACAGTTATATTAACATTTCTGCAATATTTGCATGGAGAAGCTAAGGACCTGACTCCCCACACACCACCCCCCCTCCCCAGGTAATAGAAATGCTCATGTCTCCCCTATGCCCTTTAAAATCAACCAATCAATCAATATCCATCCAAATATTTCAATAAAAGACTTTCTCTTTTTGGTCCTAATCAACCTTCTTAAAAGATTATCTGCATTAATTTTTCTCCACCTTTCCACCTGCATTTGTTTTTTAGCAAGGCATGGCAATCTGCCCTTGGCCTCCTAACCATCATTACACCAGCTCTGGTTAGCTGTGGTACATATACACCATGGAATATTACTCAGCCGTTAAAAAGAATTCATTTGAATCAGTTCTAATGAGATGGATGAAACTGGAGCCCATTATACAGAGTGAAGTAAACCAGAAAGATAAAGAACATTACAGTATACTAACACATATATACGGAATTTAGATAGATGGTAGCGATAACCCTATATGCAAAACAGAAAAAGAGACACAGAAGTACAGAACAGACTTTTGAACTCTGGGGGAGAACGTGAGGGTGGGATGTTTTGAAAGAACAGCATGTATATTATCTATGGTGAAACAGACCACCAGCCCAGGTGGGATGCATGAGTCAAGTGCTCGGGCCTGGTGCACTGGGAGGACCCTGAGGAGTCGGGTGGAGAGGGAGGTGGGAGGGGGGATCGGGATGGGGAATACGTGTAACTATATGGCTGATTCATGTCAATGTATGACAAAACCCACTGAAATGTTGTGAAGTGATTGGCCTCCAACTAATAAAATAATATTAAAAAAAAAAAAAAACAAACTACCTCTTCATTAACAAAAACAAATGGTTATCTTTCGATCTTCATCTTGCTTAACTTTTTGACCACAAAAAGAAGAAAGCAAATGACCTTTAAGTTGTGGGAACTACATTTTGAAGTTTGAGTCCAGACAAACTGAGTCTCAATGCTGAAATCGCAATTGCCATTTAAAGGGCCTTTGTTCTGCTGAAAACATCCCATATTCAGAATCAAAATGTGAATTATTCAAGTAATCAGGGAAACTAGGTCTACTAAAGTACCTTACCGTGACATCAGACACCAAAAGTGAAATCTGATGACAGGGAAATGATTAGAGCAATCTGTTGCTTTGTTCTGATGTGAAATGATGAAGGTAAAGTAGGCACCTGCTGCTATTTGTACCTGATGGGTCCTAATACATTTCAGACCACTGTCTAGTCATTCTGCCATGTTCAATCACAATGTATTTGTCTGGCGTCATATCATTAAGACCTTCTTCTTTGTTAAGGAGCCTCTACAAAGATCCAAGCAAAATGTTAAAGATGATTATTTGCCTTACAGCAGACATTTTCAGTGGTTAATTTCAGGCACACAGGTATGTGGGTGTTGGCAATATTTTTGGTTACGAAAAACTTTTCCAAGCCCTCTGGACCACCACCCCCTTCCTTTTTTTTCACCTCCCCTTGGAGTTGACTGCATTTTAATGGGGCATTTGGTGAAGCTGCTACCCTGAGTTGAGTCAGATTGTTGCAGAGAAAGTTTATCATTCTCAGGATTGCTGTCAGGATGATTAAATAGGGCTGTTGTGCAATAGGTCCCAACCCACAGCAGCAATGATAGGGAGTAAACACTGGACTGGGAACCGGGAACTGGTCTAGTCTGGTTCGGTGACTCTGGGCAAGTCTCTTCCGCTCTGTTAGCCTGGGTAGTGTCACCTATAAAAGGTGGGCTGACCTAGATAACTGACTCTAAAGTCAGTTTAAAAAATTTCTCTCTCAACTCTATAGTTCTCCGAATTTCTTTAAACCAGTTTTTTTTTTTTTTTTTTTTTTTTTTTGTTGTTGTTGTTGTTGTTGTTTTTTTTTAATATTATTTTATTAGTTGGAGGCCAATCACTTTACAACATTTCAGTGGGTTTTGTCATACATTGACATGAATCAGCCATATAGTTACATGCATTCCCCATCCCGATCCCCCCTCCCACCTCCCTCCCCACCCGACTCCCCAGGGTCCTCCCAGTGCACCAGGCCCGAGCACCTGACTCATGCATCCCACCCGGGCCGGTGGTCCGTTTCACCATAGACAATATACATGCTGTTCTTTCAAAACATCCCACCCTCACGTTCTCCCCCAGAGTTCAAAAGTCTGTTCTGTATTTCTGTGTCTCTTTTTCTGTTTTGCATATAGGGTTATCGCCACCATCTATCTAAATTTACCTTGGTTGATTTTATCACTCCTTTGCAAAGTGGCTACTTCTTGTCTCTCACCTCTTCACTTACTTTTTGGCTAGTTCACTCAGAGATAACCACAGGAAATATGCATCTCACAAGCAAATAATTTTCTCCTTTGGAGACATCTATGTTGTGTTCACTGTGGAGCAATTACATGGTAAATCTGGGATGTGTCCAGAATATTCACTCTTACAAAACAAGGCTCTTCAGCCTGAATGTTGGTTGCTCACTGATACTTGTATGAAATACCAGTTGGGTGGCAAGGTTTGAAACCAGACAACTCTACTAGATAACCAGGCTCTGTATGAAATAGGTTATAGTCATCTCATGCTTCCACTGTGATAATTACTCTAAAGATTTTCAAATCCTAAGACTGATGAAACTTTTTACATTTTTTTTTCTTGTTCCTGTTCCCCAGACTCAAGCTGATAGACAGCCAGAGCCTGGAAGCAATAAAGACTCATTATTTAAACATTATTATGTCAATAATAATCATACCCTCTTTCTTGGGGCTCAAGCACTAATATAAAGACTTTTTTTCTTTTAAAGACTCACAACCAGAAATACTGTGAAATTTCAGAATGTTAAGGATAAAAAGAATATCCTAAAAATGTCCCAATAGTGTTAACATAAAATATAGGACAGCTAGTTAACATTGGAATTCAAATAGACAATAAGTAATTTTTTAGAATAAGTATGTTTCTAGAATTTCCTTGTTTATCTGAAATGCAAACTTAGTTGTATATCCTATATTTTTACTTGCTAGATGTGTCAGTGCTATTTTTCAGAGTAAAACCAGATCACTCAAACATCCCGTCAATTAGTAGTGGATGGTAATAGGTAATTTGACTGTTGTTTTCAAAATTCGGAGACATTAAAATTTTCAACCTATAGTCCCAACCTACCCAAGATATCAATGAAGGGATACATGAAAACTTTTTAAGACATTCGAGGGTCTAGAAAAAGTGACCTCTCAGAAAGGTATCCAGTATGCATCCCAATAAAGCTGGCAAGTAAACCAAAGAAGACAGAGTACATAAAATATGAAAATATATGAAATATATTAATATATATGACATATAAGAAATATATGGAAGTATATGAAAAATATGAAAGTATATGAAAAATATGAAATATATGAATAAAATGAAAGTGTATGGAAAACATGAAATATATGAAAAATATGAAAAATATGAAATATATGAAAGTATATGAAAAATATGAAATATATGAATAATATGAAAGTGTATGAAAATTATGAAAGTATATGAAAAATATGAAAAATATGAAATATATGAAAAATATGAAATGTATGAAAAATATGAAATATATGAATAATATGAAAGTATATGCAAAATATGAAAGTATATGAAATATATGAAAAATATGAAAGTATATGAAAAATATGAAATATATGAATAATATGAAAGTATATGAAAAATAGGAAATATATGAAAAATATGAAATGTTTGAAATATATGAAATATATGAAAAAATATGAAAAATATGAAAGTATATGAAAAATATGAAAGTATATGAAAAATATGAAATATATGAATAATATGAAAGTATATGAAAAATAGGAAATATATGAAAAATATGAAATGTTTGAAATATATGAAATATATGAAAAATATGAAAAATATGAAAGTATATGAAAAATATGAAAGTATATGAAAATATGAAATATATGAAAATGTGAAAGTGTATGAAAATATATGAAAATATGAAATATATGAAGAATATGATAATATATGAAATATATGGGGAAAAACAGAAAATAAAGAGAAGCTTTCCTGCCTTCATGGAGCTTACATTCAGGTGAAGAAATGAAAAGCAACTATGCTATAAAGTGATATGTGTTGGTGTAATCAATAAAGTAGAGGAGGAAACTGGAAGTGTTGTAGACTGCTGGAACTTTAGGAATGGTGTTTGGAACATCCTCACTGAGGATGTCTCCTCAGTCTAATGAGGGGACATGACTGTCTCCTCAGTCATTGTCTGTGATGGAATGGATTTGGGGAATCAGTCAAACTGTCCACTGTACCCGCAGAACGTACAGTCCAGGTAAAACAGGAGACAGGTGGCTCTGGGGGAGAGGTCTCCTGGGACAAAAGGAGACGTTGTAGAATATCTGTTGTCATGGAAAATTTAAAAATAGGTGAGATGCATGAGACGAGTGCTCAGGCCTGGTGCACTGGGAGGACCCAGAGGAGTCGGGTGGAGAGGGAGGTGGGAGGGGGGATCGGGATGGGGAATACGTGTAACTCTATGGCTGATTCGTGTTAATGTATGACAAATCCCACTGAAATGTTGTGAAGTAATTGGCCTCCAACTAATAAAATAAAATTTAAAAAAAATAAAAAAAATACTGTGAGAATTAGAAGAAACAAAAACAAGTATAAGGAGAAAGTTAACTTCACAGAATACCACTTGACTCCTCCGTGAATAATGCTTACAAAGTCACAATGATGTAAAACGTTCTTATTAGTTTACAAATTTTAAAAAAATACTGGTAGAGAAAGCATGGAAGATGTAATTTTAATTATAGAACCAAATGTAAATGTTATCACCTGGAGTGCTCTACGATTGGAATGCCAGAAAAGGAAGACTGCAGAGCTAAAGATGAGTATAAGAGCACCAGTGTTCTCTTTAAACCCAAGGGGATGTTAAGAGACTGACTATATTTGATGTATGTTTACTGCCTAAAATTTCAAAGATAGCCAAAAAATAGAGAAACAAATATGTGTTATAATTACACAGGGAAATTGGGGGAGATAGATGTGAGGTGATATAAGTGAGCTGAATCTTATAGCAGCAACTTGAATATCTAAAATGGACAAATTCAGACATTGTATATAAACTCACATTTACTGTAGAATCATAGAAGAAATACAGAATTTTGATGTAGCTAAAGAATAAACAAGTTATAGAGTTAGTGGACTGATTTTGGGGAATTAAGACAGGGTGGGAGTGAAGAACAGAGTATTATTTTCATTATTAGTCCTTTCAGACAAATTTGACTTTTGAACTATGTGTGTGCATTACACTGAATTTTAAAATATCTGGTTTCCACTCTGCAAAAATTTCTTTCTGTACTCCTGAAAGTGATATGCTTTCACTATGGAAAATTTAGAAACTATATAAAACTTCTCCAGGATTTATAGGTAACTATTAAAATATTGGCCCATTTTCCCCTAGTCTTTTGAGATCAATTACATTTACACACATTTGTGATTATGTGGAGTAAGGATACAACTTGATGTATTCAAATTTGTGAATCTAAACTGATTAACTTAGATTCCATAGATAATTTGTAACATTTAAAATCTCCCTTATGATTTCAAATGAAACCAAAATAAACATGATATTAAAATCTTTCTGCAAAGAGACCTTTGGCATTAAACAATAGCAGTAAAATTAGCCTATTTACCAATTTGACTAGACCCCAACAATCTAAGGGTAAGTTCATTCTGATGTTAATCAGGCAGTAAGAGCTATGACTTGTCAGACAAAATTAAATGACAGATTTGTTTCATAACTGGATAGTTACATCAGTTCTGTTCAGTTCACTCAGTCGTGTCCGACTCTTTGCAACCCCATGGACCACAGCATGCCAGGCCTCCCTGTCCATCACCAACTCTTGGAGTCTACCCAAACCCATGTCCATTGAGTCGGTGATGCCATCCAACCATCTCATCCTCTGTCATCCCCCTCACCTCCTGCCCTCAATCTTTCCCAGCATCAGGGTCTTTTCAAATGAGTCAACTCTTTGCATCAGATGGCCAAAGTATTGGAGTTTCAGCTTCAGCATCAGTCCTTCCAATGAATACTCAATAAACACTTCAATGAACACTTCAATGAACACTTCAAATGTTCTCCTTTATGATGGACTGGTTAGATCTCCTTGCAGTCCAAGGGACTCTCAAGAGTCTTCTCCAACACCGCAGTTCAAAAGCATCAATTCTTTGCATTCAACTTTCTTTATAGTCCAACTCTGACATCCATACATGACTAGTGGAAAAACAATAGCCTTGACTAGATGGACCTTTGTTGGTAAAGTGTTGTCTCTGCTTTTTAATATGCTCTCTAGGTTGGTCAAAACTTTGCTTCCAAGAAGTAACTGTATTTTAACTTCATGGCTGCAGTCACCATCTGCAGTGATTTTGGTGCCCCCACCAAAAAAGTCAGCCACTGTTTCCACTGTTTACCCATCTATTTCCCATGAAGTGATGGGACCGGATACCATAATCTTAGTTTTCTGAATGTTGAATTTTAAGCCAAATTTTTCACTCTCCTCTTTCACTTTCATCAGGAGGTTCTTTAGTTTCTCTTTGCTTTCTACCATAAGGGTGGTGTCTCACCTGTGTATCTGAGGTTATTGATATTTCTCCCCAGCAGTCTTGATTCCAGCTTGTGGTTCTTGTAGCCCAGCGTTTCTCATGATGTACTCTGCATATAAGTTAAATAAGCAGGGTGACAATATACAGTCTCGACGTACTCCTTTTCCTATTTGGAACCAGTCTGTTGTTCCATGTCCACTTTGGACTGTTGCTTCCTGACCTGCCTACAGATTTCTCAAGAGGCAGTTCAGGTGGTCTAGTATTCTCATCTCTTTCAGAATTTTCCACAGTTTATTGTGATCCACACAGTCAAAGGCTTTGGCATAGTCAATAAAGCAGAAATAGATGCTTTTCTGGAACTCTCTTGCTTTTTCAATGATCCAGCAGATGTTGGCAATCTGATCTTTGATTCCTCTGCCTTTTCTAAAACCAGCTTGAACATCTGGAAGTTCACAGTTCACATATTGCTGTAGCCTGGCTTGGAGAATTTTGAGCATTACGTTATTAGCGTGTGAGATGAGTGCAATTGTGCAGTAGTTTGAGCATTCTTTGGCATTGCCTTTCTTTGGAATTAGAATGAAATTTGACCTTTTCCAGTCCTGTGGCCACTGCTGAGTTTTCCAGATTTGCTAGCATATTGAGTACAGCACTTTCACAGCATCATCTTTTAGGATTTGAAATAGCTCAACTGGAGTTCCATCACCTCTGCTAGCTTTGTTTGTAGTGATGCTTCCTAAGGCCCACTTGACTTCACATTCCAGGATGTCTGGCTCTAGGTGAACGATCACACCATTGTGATTATTTGGGCCATGAAGATCTTTTTTGTACAGTTCTTCTGTGTATTCTTGCCACCTCTTCTTAATGTCTTCTGCTTCTGTTAGATCCATACCATTTCTGTCCTTTATTGAGCTCATCTACGCATGAAATGTTCCCTTTGTATGTCTAATTTTCTTGAAGAGATCTCTAGTCTTTCCCATTCTATTGTTTTCCTCTATTTCTTTGCACTGATCACTGAGGAAGGATTTCTTTCTTTTTTTTCCATTTATTTTTATTAGTTGGAGGCTAATTACTTTACAATATTGTAGTGGGTTTTGCCATATATTGACGTGAATCAGCCATGGATTTACATGTATTCCCCATCCCGATCCCCCCTCCAACCTCCCTCCCCATCCCATCCCTCCGGGTCTTCCCAGTGCACCAGCCCTGAGCACTTGTCTCATGCATCCAGCCTGGGCTGATGATCTGTTTCACCCTTGATAATATACATATTTCGATGCTGTTCTCTCAAAACATCCCACCCCTGCCTTCTCCCACAGAGTCCAAAAGTCTGTTCTGTACATCTCTGACTCCTTTTCTGTTTTGCATATAGGGTTATCATTACCATCTTTCTAAATTCCATATATATGCGTTAGTATGCTGTATTGGTCTTTATCTTTCTGGCTTACTTCACTTTGTATAATGGGCTCCTGTTTCATCTATCTCATTAGAACTGATTCAAATGAATTCTTTTTAATGGCTGAGTAATATTCCATGGTGTATATGTACCACAGCTTCCTTATCCATTTGTCTGCTGATGGGCATCTAGGTTGCTTCCATGTCCTGACTATTATAAACAGTGCTGTGATGAACATTGGGGTACACGTGTCCCTTTCAGATCTGGCTTTGAGGAAGGCTTTCTTATCTGTCCTTGCTATTATTTGGAAATCTGCATTCAAATGGGTATATCTTTCCTTTTCTCCTTTGCTTTTCACTTCTCTTCTTTTCACAGCTATTTGTAAGGCCTCCTCAGGCAACCATTTTGCCTTTTTGCATTTCTTTTTCTGGGGGATGATCTTAATCCCTGTCTCCTGTATAATATCATGAACCTCCATCCATAGTTCATCAGGCACTCTGTCTATCAGATCTAGTCCCTTAAATCTATTTCTCACTTCCACTGTATAGTCATAAGGGATTTGATTTAGGTCATAGCTGAATGGTCTAGTGTTTTTCACCACTCTCTTCAATTTAAGTCTGAATTTGGCAATAAGGAGTTCATGATCTGAGCCACAGTCAGCTCCCAATCTTGTTTTTGCTGACTGTACAAAACTTCTCCATCTTTGGCTGCAAAGAATATAATCAATCTGATTTCAGTGTTGGTCATCTGGTGATGTCCATGTGTAGAGTCTTCTCTTGTTTTCTTGGAAGAGGGTGTTTGCTATGACCAGTGCGTTCTCTTGGCAGAACTCTATTAGCCTTTGCCCTGCTTCATTATGTACTCCAAGGCCTAATTTTCCTGTTACTCTGGGTGTTTTATTTTCTTCCTACTTTTGCATTCAAGTCCCCTATAATGAAAAGGACATCTTTTTTGGGTGTTAGTTCTAAACGATCTTGTAGGTCTTCATAGAACCATTCACCTTCAGCTTCTTCAGCATAACTAGTCAGGACGTAGACTTGGATTACCGTGATATTGAATGGTTTGCCTTGGAAATGAACAGAGATCATTCTGTCTTTTTTGAGATTGCATCCAAGTACTGCTCTTTTGCTGACTATGATGGCTACTCCATTTCTTCTAAGGGATTCTTGCCCACAATAGCAGATATAATGGTCATTTGAGTTAAATTCACCCATTCCAGTCCATTTTAGTTCACTGATTCCTAAAATGTCAATGTTCACTCTTGCCATCTCCTGTTTGACCTCTTCCAATTCATGGACCTAACATTCCAGGTTCCTATGCAATACTGCTCTTTACAGAATTGGATCTTGCTTCTATCACCAGTCACATCCACAACTGGGTGTTATTTTTGCTTTGGCTCCATCCCTTCATTCTTTCTGGAGTTATTTCTCCACTGATCTGCAGTAGCATACTGGACACCTAGCGACCTGGGCAGCTCATCTTTCAGTGTCCTATCTTTTTGCCTTTTCATACTGTTCATGGGATTCTCAAGGCAAGAATACTGAAGCGGTTTGTCATTCCCTTCTCCAGTGAACCACATTTTGTCAGAACTCTCCACCATGACCCGTCTGTCTTGGGTGGCATGGCTTAGTTTCATTGAATTAGACAAGTTTGTGGTCCATGTGATTAGATTGGTTAGTCTTCTGTGATTGTGGTTTCAGTCTGTCTGCCCTCTGATTCCCTCTCTTAGCACCTACCATCTTCCTGGGGTTTCTCTTACCTTGGACATGGGGTGTCTCCTCTCGGCCGCTCGCCACTCCAGCACCATCGCCACTTGCTGCTCATAGATACCTTATATAATAAGGCATGGTATTCAGATCCTGCCTTCCTCACTGACCTTGTCTTCCATTCCAGTCTTTGCTCAGTGCCCAAGCTCCTGGGATCTAGCTCTCCATCATAGAATGTACCAAACTTCTCTCCCTGCTTTGTGCTTGCTGCATGCATTCCCTGATGCATGCACTTGGGATGCTCTTTGCAAGCTATTTAGCCTGAACAAGTATTACAAGTCCATTAGGTCTCAGCCTAGATCCTCTCTCCCCTGTGATGCTTACCTAATTCCTTCATGGATATCGTACAGCCTCTTCCCTTGGGCAACCACCAAACTTTCTCCATATGCTATGAATAGTGCATATGAAGTATGAGTTACAGAGCTAAAAGAATGTGTTATGGGGTCAGACTGCCTGAGCTTGGTTCTCAGCTCCATATCTAACTGGAAAAGTCACTAAAATAATGGGAGCCTCAGTTTGTTGTTTTTGTTAAGTTGCTAAGTCATATCTGACTCTTTGTGACCCCATGGACTGGAGCATATGAGGCTCTTCTGTCCTACACTATGTACTGGAGTTTGCTCAAAGTCATATCGTGATACCTTACCATCTCATCCTCTGCTGCCTCCTTCTCCTTTTGCCTTCAATTTTCCCCAGCATTGAAGTCTTTTCCAGTGAGGTGGCTCTTTGCAAAAGCTGGCCAAAGAATTGGAGTTATACCTTTAGCATCAGTCCTTCCAATGAATATTCAGGGTTGATTTCCTTTAGGATTGATTGGTTGGATCTCCTTGCAGTCCAAGGGACTCTCAAGAGTCTTCTCCAACACCAGAGTTCAAAAGCATCAGTTCTTTGATGCTTAGTGTTTTTAATGGACCAACTCTCACATCCATATCTGACTACTGGAAAAACTATAGCTTTGACTAGATGGACCTTTGCCAGCAAAGTGATGTCTCTTTTTAATACCTGTCTAAATTTGTCATAGCTTTTCTTCCAAGTGGCAAGAATCTTTTAATTGCATGGCTGCAGTCACCATCCACAGTGATTTTGGAGCCCAAGAAAATAAAGTCTGTCACTGCTTCTACTTTTTCCCTTCTCAGGGCTCAGTTTACTCATCTGTAAAATGGTATTATTAATAATATCTACCTCATTGGCTGTGGGAAAGATTACAAACTACAGAGAAGGCACTTGGCACAGTGCCTGGACTATGGTAAGTGCTCAGAAACATCTGGCATTATTTGTTGCTACTGTTGTAATGATTGACTTGCATGACTAGCCACTGAATTAAGGGACTATAACTTTTCATCTTTACATACTCTGCACCACTGTAGAACTTGGCATCGTGTCCTTGAAAGTTTATTGACTAAATGAATGGATAAATGAATGCTTTAGAGAGTAAATTCAGTTACCTTTTTTATAATTATCATTTTTCAGGATAGTAGTTCCAAGAATGGGCCTCAAAGTCATGCAAAAAGCCAATAAGTATTATTAATTCAAGGAGCCAATATTTTTCTTATTAAAATAAAGAGTCACTTCCTGAATACATTAATTGTATTATCAGCCCTGAGAAAGATTAATCTAAAAGCTATGAGGTCTCTCAGCAATGCAGGACCTTGTCTGTTTCCTATAAGATTTCTCACCATCATAGAGATGACAGTACTTCTGATCTACAGAGATTGAGGACTAATGGGATAATGCATTTCATGAAGGATTCCTAACCACAATATGAGTGGGAGCAACATTAAAGCACGTTTTTATTATCTTGTGAAATATTATCTTGTGAATTCATGTTTTCTATTTGATTGCTTTTCTCCCCCTCAAGAGAACTGTGGTTCCACTCAAGCCCAGGCACATGCAATGCCTTTGGAGTTGTGTGGTGCTGACTCGTGTCCTCGGGGACTGTAAGTAGTAAGGGTGATGCTGTTCTGTGCATCACCCTGGAACCAAGACTCCGCCATCAGAATGAGACGATGCGAGCAACTGAACCGAACTGAACTGAAAGGTTGTTACAAGATATTGACTGTAGTTCCCTGGCTATACAGTAAACCTTTGCTGCTTGTTGCATATTTATTTTTTTAAAATAGAAATCTAAGTCAAACAAGTGGAATCAAAATAAATTTCATAAATTTTTTAGTTGGTCAAAGATTCATAAGTTTTCTAAAATGCACACATTATGCATATTATTTATACATATGTATACAAAAGCTTTTCTACTATACTTGAGAAAGGCTTGAGAAATAACATAAAAAAAAGATGGAGAAATTGGAAAACATAAAATAAATGTAATGGGAGCACTGAATATGAAATAAAAAAAGTGAAACAAACTAGTTAAAAGTAAAGGATCATCATATAGCTCACTTGTTTTTAAACACTACTGCTCATTAGAAATTTATCTGGAGCTCTGGAGAAAAAGAAAGCAGTACCTGGGCATTTACATTTTTCAATATATTTCAAGATAATTCTGATGTGCATCTGGATTTTAAAAAGTGATTGTAGCGTTTTCTATTAAATCATATAGTTTTGGTGATATAGAGTTCTATTATTCTTCTGTTGACCAATCGTGATACAATGGTATTAAGGGAATAATAGTTACATAATCACAATAGTAAAAGATGCTTATTGATTTTTACAGAAAATAGCCAGACAAAAAACAAAAGATAATTACAATTGCAAGCCATAATTGGAATATTATTAATGTGGCAATATAAAATAATTACATGCAGTTTGAGGAGTCAAGCAGTGTTAAGTGGCAGAGCATACATGCACATGTTTTCATCCACCCAGCCAGTCTATGTCTTTCCTTTGGTGAATTTAATCCATTTACATTTAAGGTAATTATTGGTATGTGTGGTTCTATTACCATTTTCTTAATTGTTTTTGGTTTATTTTCTGTAGTTCTTTTCATTCTCTTGTGTTTCCTGCTTAGAGAAGTTCCTTTAGCATTTGTTGTAAAGCTGGTTTGGTGGTGCTGAATTCTCTTAACTTTTCCTTGTCTAGAGAGCTTTTGATTTCTCCATAAAATCTGAATGATAGTCTTGCTGGGCAGAGTATTCTTGGTTGTATGTTTTTCCCTTTCATCACTTTAAATACATGGTGCCATTCCCTTCTGGCTTGTAGAGTTTCTGTTGAGAAATGATTCTGATAGCCTGATGGGAGTTTCCTGGTAAGTTATTTATTTTTCTCTTGTTGTTTTTAATAGTTTATCTTTGTCTTTAATTTTTGTCAGTTTGATTACTATGTGTCTTGGTGTGTTCCCCCTTGAATTTATCTTGCCTGGGACTTTCTGTGCTTCCTGGACTTGGTTGGCTATTTCCTTTCCCATGTTAGGGAAGTTTTCAGTTATCTCTTCAAATATTTTCTAAGGTGCTTTTTCCTCTCTCTTTTCCTTCTGGGACCCCTAAAATGCAAATGTTAGTGCTTTTAATACTGTCCCAGAGATCTCTCAGGGTGACTTCATTTCTTTTCATTCTTTTTTCTATATACTGTTCTGTGGCAGTGATTTCCACCATTCTGTTCTCCAGGTCATTTATCTATTCTTCTGCCTCAATTATTCTGCTGTTGATTCCTTCTAGTGTATTGTTCACCTATGTTTGTTTGTTCCTTAGTTCTTCTAGGTCGTTGCTAAACATTTCTTGCATTTTCTTCATTGTTTTTCCAAGATCCTGGATTATTTTCACTCTCATTATTCTGAATTCTTTTTCTGGAAGTTTGCTATCTCCACTTCATTTCATTGTTTTTCTCGGGTTTTATCTTGTCTCTTCATCTGGGACACAACTTTCGGCTTTTTCAACCTGATTAACTTTCTGTCATTTGGTTTTTGTTTTAGCACTTTGCCATTGTTCTTCTTCTTGCTTTCTCTGTCTGCCCTCTGATGGAGAAGGCTAAGAGGCTTGTGTAAGTTTCCGGGTAGGCGGGACTGGTGGGCAGGACCTTGCTCAGTAAAACTTTAATCCAATTTTCTGCTGGTGTGTGGGGTTGAATTTCCTCCTGGTTTGGGTTCATTGTATGGTATGAGGAGACCCATCCCTGGGGTTTACAGGCTCTCTGGTAGGGTTAATGGTGAATCCCAAGAGGATTTATGCCAAGGGGGACCTTCCTGGCCTGCTGTTGCCAGTGCCCTGTCCCTGTGGTGAGCCCCTGCCAACCAATGCCTCCACAGGAGGCCCCCCAACACTAGCAGGTGGTAATGGTTCAGTATCCTGTGAGGTCACTACTCCTTTCCTCTGGGTCTTGGTGCACAAAGGTTTTGTTTGTGCCTCCAAGACTGGAGTCTCTGTTTCCCCTAGTCCTGTGGAAATCCTATAATCAAATTCAGCCGGCTTTCAAAGTCAGATTCCCTGGGGATTCCCACCCTTTTTTGGATCCCCAGCCTGGGAAGCCTGATGTGGGTTCAGAACCTTCACAACAGTATGAGAATTTCTTTGGTATTATTGTTGTCAAGTTTGTGGGTCACCCACCCAGCAGGTATGGGATTTGATTTTACTGTGGTTGTGCCCCTCTTACTGTCTCACAGCAGTTTCTTTGTTTTTGGACGTGGGGTCTCTCTCTGTCTCTCTCTCTCTTTTTTTTTTTTTTGTTGGGTTCCAGCATCCTCCTGTTAATGGTTGTTCAATAGTTGCAATTTTTGTGTTCTCACAGGAGGAGATGAGCGTATGTCCTTCTACTTTGCCATCTTGAACTGGAAGTCCTCTCTATTATCATTTTTTTTTAATTGGAGGAAAATTTCTCTATGATGCTGTGCTGATTTCTGCTTCACAACAACATGAATCAGTCATAATTTTATACACACACACACACACCCCTTTCCTCTTGAGTCTCCCTCCCCTCTCCCGTCCCACCCCTTTAGGTTGTCACAGAGCACCAAGCTGGGTTCCCTGTGTTACACAGCAGCTTCCTACTAGTTTTCTATTATACACATGACTGTGTATATAGGTTAATGCTGCTTTATCAGTTTGTCCTACCCTCTCCTTCCCCCACTGTTTGCACAAGTTCATTCTTTATATTTGCATCTCCATACCTTCCATGTAAATAGGTTCATCAGTATATTTTTCTCGATTTCATATACATGAGTTAATATATGATATTTATTTTTCTCTTTTCTCATCAGTCAGAAAAATAAGTGAAGTTATACTTCACTCTGTATAACAGGTTCTAGGTTCATCCATCTCACTACAACTGACTAAAATTCATTCCTTTTTATGGCTGAGTAGTATTCTATTGTATAAATGTGCTATATATTCTTTATCCATTCACTTGTCAATGAATATCTAGCTTGCTTCCACATCCTTGCTATTGTAAATAGTGCTGCAATGAACATTACTGTATATATGTCTTTTAGATTTGTGGTTTTCTTAGAGTATGCAAAGTAGTGGGATTGCTGGTTCATATGGTAGTTTTAGGGGCTTCCCAGCTGACACTAGTGGTAAAGAACCTGCCTGTCAATGCAGGAGACTTAAGAAACATAGGTCCAGTCCCTGGGTCAGGGAGATCCCCTGGAGGAGGGCACGGCAACCTACTCCAGTATTCTTGCCTGGAGAATCCCATGGACAGAGGAACCTGGTGGGATGCAGTCCATAGGATCACAAAAAGTGGGACATGACTGAAGCAACTTGACATACATGCAAGCAAGGTAGTTTATTCCTAGTTTTTTAAGGAATCTCCACGCTGTTATCCATAGTAGCTGTATCAATTTAAATTCCCACCAAAAAGGCAGTAGAATTCCCTTGGAAAGTTTTATTACTGTCATTTTAAATATAGGAAAACTGAGGAATTGAGAAATTGAGTAATTGTCCCAGGTTCACACAGCAGTCCATATTGAAACCTCAGAAACCTGGTTCTGGAGCCGTTGCTCTTAACCACTAAGCCCTCCTGCCTCTTGTTGCCTCTAAGTTAGTCACTTAGCCATGTCCGATACTTTGTGACCCAGTGGACTGTAGCCCACCAGGCCCACCCATGGAATTCTCCAGGCAAAAATATGGGAGTGGGTTGCCATTTCCTTCTCCACCGGATCTTCCTGACCCAGGGATCGAACCTAGGTCTCCCACATTCTGGGCGAACACTTTATCAACTGAGTCACCAGGGAAGATTATTGCCTTGTTGCCTCTAGGCCAACCAAAGAAAACAAGGAAAGTTCCTGACATAATGGAACTTACATTCTGGTTGATAGGGAGATAGATACTAAATAATAAACAAGAGCATCGATACATGTATATTATCAAGGGTGAAACAGATCACCAGCCCAGGGTGGATGCATGAGACAAGTGCTCGGGGCTGGTGCATTGGGAAGACCCAGAGGGAGCGGGTGGAGAGGGAGGTGGGAGGGGGGATCGGGATGGGGAATACATGTAAATCCATGACTGATTCATATCAACGTATGGCAAAACCCACTACAATATTGTAAAGTAATTAGCCTCCAACTAATAAAAATAAATGGGGGGGGGGAAAGAGTAACAAGTAAAATGTACAATTAAAAAGTAAGAATAATAGAAAACAATGAAGTAGGGGAGTGTTCTTTTCTTCAATTATCTTACTTTTAATCTAATACTATCTCATTTTCAGTTCAGTTCAGTTCAGTCACTCAGTCGTGTTAGACTCTTTGTGACCCCATGTATTGCAGCAGGCCAGGCTTCCTTGTCCATCACCAACTCCCCGAGTTTACTCAAACTCTTGTCCATTGAGTTGGTGATGCCATCCAACCATCTCATCATCTGTTGTCCCCTTCTCCTCCTGCCTTCAATCTTTCCCAGTCTTTTCAAATGAATCATTTCTTCACATCAGATGGGCAAAGTATTGGACTTTCAGCTTCATCATCAGTCCTTCCAATGAATATTCAGGACTGATTTCCTTTAAGATGGACTGGTTGGATCTCCTTGCAGTCCAAGGAACTCTTAAGAGTCTTCTCCAACACCGCAGTACAAAAGCATCAATTCTTCAGTGTTCAGCTTTCTTTATAGTCCACTCTCACATCCAAACATGACTACTGGAAAAACCATAGCTTTGACTAGATGGACCTTTGTTTGCAAAGTAATGTCTCTGCTTTTTAATATGTTGTCTAGGTGGGTCATAGCTTTTCTTTCAAGGAGTAAGCATCTTTTAATTTCATGGCTTCAGTCACCATCTGCAGTGATTTTTGAGCCCCTGAAAATAAAGTCTCTGACTATTTCCACTGTTTCCCCATCTATTTGCCATGAAGTGATGGGACCAGATGCCATGATCTTAGTTTTCTGAATGTTGAGTTTTAAGCCAACTTTTTCCACTCTCCTCTTTCACTTTCATCAAGAGGCTCTTTAGTTCTTTTGCTTTCTGCCATAAGGTTGGTGTCATCTGCATATCTGAGGTTATTGATATTTCTCCCAGAAATCTTGATTCCAGCTTGGGCTTCATCCAGTCCAGCATTTCTCATGATGGACTCTACAGATAAGTTAAATAAACAGGATGACAATATACAAACTTGACATACTCCTTTACCAATTTGGAACCAGTCAGTTGTTCCATGTTCGGTTCTAACTGTTGCTTCTTGACCTGCATACAGATATCTCAGGAGGCAGGTCAGGTGGTCTGGTATTCCCATCTCTTTAAGAATTTTTCACAGGTTGTTGTGATCCACACAGTCAAAGTCAAAGTAGTCAATGAAAGAGAAGTAGATGTTTTTCGGGAACTCTCTCGCTTTTTCGATGATCCAATGGATGTTGGCAATTTGGTCTCTGGGTCCTCGGCCTTTTCTAAAAGCAGCTTGAACATCTGGAAGTTCATGGTTCACCTACTGTTGAAGCCTGACGTGAAAAATTTTGGGCATTACTTTGCTAGCATGTGAGATGAGTGCAATTGTGTGGTAGTTTGAGCATTCTTTGGCACTGCCTTTCTTTGGGATGGGAATGAAAACTGATCTTTTCCAGTCCTGTGGCCACTGCTGAGTTTTCCAGATTTGCTGGCATATTGAGTGCAGAACTCTTCACAGCATCATCTTTGAGGACTTGAAATAGCTCCGCTGGAACTCCATCACATCCACCAGCTTCTTTCATAGTGATGCTTCCTAAGGCCCACTTGACTTCACATTCCAGGATGTCTGGCTCTAGGTGAGTGATCACATCATTGTGATTTTCTGGGTCGTGAAGATCTTTCTGGTATAGTTCTTCCATGTATTCTTGCCACCTCTTCTTAATATCTTCTGCTTCAGTTCAGTTCAGTTCAGTTCAGTCACTTAGCCATGTCTGACTCTTTGCAACCCCATGAATCACAGCATGCCAGGCCTCCCTGTCCATCACCAACTCCCAGAGTTTACTCAAACTCATGTCCATTGAGTTGGTGATGCCATCCAGCCATCTCATCCTCTGTCGTCCCCTTCTCCTCCTGCCCCCAATCCCTCCCAGCATCAGGATCTTTTCCAATGAGTCAACTCTTCGAATCAGGTGGCCAAAGTATTGGGGTTTCAGCTTCAGCATCAGTCCTTCCAATGAACACCCAGGACTGATCTCGTTCACGATGGACTGGTTGGGTCTCCTTGCAGTCCAAGGTACTCTCAAGAGTCTTCTCCAACACCACAGTTCAAAAGCATCAATTTTTCGGCACTCAGCTTTCTTCACAGTCCAACTCTCACATCCATACATGACCACTGGAAAAACCATAGCCTTGACCAGATGGACCTTTGTTGACAAAGTAATGTCTCTGCTTTTTAATATCTATCTACGTTGGTCATAGTTTTCCTTCCAAGGAGTAAGCGTCTTTTAATTTCATGGCTCCAATCACCATCTGCAGTGATTTTCGAGCTCCCAAAAATAAAGTCTGACACTGTTTCTACTGTTTCCCCATCTATTTTCCATGAAGTGATGGGACCAGATGCCATGATCTTAGTTTTCTGAATGCTGAGCGTTAAGCCAACTTTTTCACTCTCCCCTTTCACTTTCATGAAGAGGCTTTTTAGTTCCTCTTCACTTTCTGCCATAAGGGTGGTGTCATCTGCATATCTGTTTCTGTTAGGTCCACACCATTTCTGTCCTTTATTGTGTCCATCTTTGCATGAAATATTCCCTTGATATCTCTAATTTTCTTGAAGAGATCTCTAGTCTTTCCCCTTCTATTATTTTCCTCTATTTCTTCGCATTTATCACCGAGGAAGGCTGTCTTATCTCTCCTTGCTATTCTTTGGAACTCTGCATTCAGATGGGTGTATCTTTCCTTTTCTCCTTTGCCTTTCGCTTCTCTTCTTTTCAAGGCAAGTATATTGAAGTGGTTTGCTATTCCCTTCTCCAGTGGACCACATTTTGTCAGAACTCTCCACCATGACCCATCCATCTTGGGTGGCCCTCCACAGCATGGTTCATAGTTTCGTTGAGTTAGACATGGCTGTGGTCCATGTGATCAGATAGGTTAGTTTTCTGTGATTGTGATTTTCAGTCTGTCTGGCCTCTGATGGAGAAGGATAAGAGACTTATGGAAGCTTCCTGATGGGAGAGACTGACTGAGGGGGAAACTGGGTCTTATTCTGTTGGGCAGGGCCATGCTCAATAAATCTTTAATCCAATTTTTGTTGATATGTGGGGTTGTGTTCCCTCCATGTTATTTGACCTGTCGCCAAACTATGGTGGAGCTAATGAAGATAATGGCGACCTCCTTCAAAAGGTCCCATGCATGCACTGCTACACTCAGTGTCCCCAGCCCTGCAGCAGGCCACACTGATGCATGCTTCTGCCAAAGACTCCTGGGCCCTCATGGACAAGTCTGGGTCAGTCTCTTGTGGGGTCACTGCTCCTTTCTCCTGGGTCCTGGTGCATACAAGAATCTGTTTTTGCCCTCCCAGAGTCTGTTTTCCCAGCCCTGTATAAGTTCTGGCAGTTCTGTGGTGGGGCTAATGGCAATCTCCTCCAAGAGGATTTATGCCACACCCAGGTCTGCTGCACCCAGAGCCCCTGCCCCTGCAGCAGCCCACTGCTGACCTGTGCCTCCTCAGGAGGAGCTGAAACTCAGCTCTGTCTCAGTCTCTGTAGGGTCTCTGGGCCCTTGAGCCCTCTAAGCATCTCTGGTGGGTATGGGGTTTGATTCTAAATGCAATTTCACCCTTCCTACCATCTTGCTGGGCTTCACCTTTCCCCTTGGGTGTGGGGTATCTCCTCATTATTTCACAGATGGGGAAATTGAGCATCAAAGTGGTTAAAACCATATCTAAGGATGAATTCGTGCCAAGTCACTTCAGTTGTGTCCTACTCTTTGCGACATTATAGACCAGAGCCTGGATACCAGGTCCTTAATTCAAGCTTGAGTTTCCTGTGCAAACTCAGCTCAGCTGTAAGCTGCCCTGTGTCCATGCTCCTTTATTCCTCTGTCCTCCAAAGCCACATGAGGGGATAAATCAGTGTTGAGTTCACAGTGATCCTGAATGCTGGCAGTGCCAGGGGCCCTGAGAAGCCTGCATGGATGAATGCAACATCTGCAATGTGGAATCAGCCACATGGTTCTTCTCCACGTTGGTCGCCAAGGGCACTTTGTCTGTGAAAACAGACTTGTGGCTAATATATGTCACAAATGGAAAGGCTGGGGATGGACAGAGTTTTACTGGATTCCATTAACAATTATAACAAGTTCAGAGAATAGGCATTGTAGGGACTTGTTGGAACTGTTCTTTCAAGTACCCCACACTGCCCCACTGGAAATACTGTTTTTAATGTCAACTTAGTTTGACCTTTAGTTTTGGTGGCATTTACTAATTCTATGAAAACCACCATTTCTCACTTCCCTGATGCTTAATAGAAAATCAAACTATTAGTTAGACATAGCCTAGTTTATGCAAAGGGGACAATCTCTCTCAAATGTTTCCCCCACAACCTGAAAAAAGATATAGAACAACCTCTATTATTTTGGTTAATTTAAATTTCTAACACCAGGGGAATTGAAAATGGTATTCTAACCATAGTTGAAAGCATCAGTTTGTTGTCTCTGGGAAGTCAAGAGAATCCAGATCTCTCAAAGTGGGCCTGATTCTTGGGTTGGAGAAAAGCATACTTTTTCCAAAGCTTTCAGGGACCCTAATCATTCAGTGATAGATAACTACTGCATGTATTAGTTTTTCATTGCTGTCATAACAAATTATCACAACCTTAGCAGCTTAAAATAGCACCCATTTTTTATCTCACAGCTCAAGGAAGCTCAGCTGGGTTCTCTACTCAAGGGCTCACAGTGCCAAAATCAAGGTGGTATTGGCTGGGCTCTTGTGGAACACTCTGAGGGGGAATCTGCTTCCAGGCCTACTCAGATCATTGGCAGAATTTAGTTTCTCAGTGTTCTTCCTGAGACGGAAGATTACTCTCACTTCTAGAGACCACCTGTATGCCCTGACTCATGGGTGTCTGTCCCCACATGCTCACCACAGCATCGCTCACAATGGTCAACGTACAGAAAGAGCCTGGGTGTCTGTCAGCAGACAAGTGGATAAACAGGTAGGGGATATATATACACACACACACATATATATATATACACAAACATACACACACACACACACACACACACATATACACATAGACATACACAATGGAATATTACTCAGTCATGTAAAAAAATCTTGCCATTTGCAACAATATGGATGGATCTAGACGGTGTTATACTCAGTGAAACAAGTCACACAATAAGGAAATATGGGGTGATCTCATTTACATGTTGTTGTTGTTTAGTTACTAAGTCATGTCCAATTCTTTGCAACCCTTTGCCAGGCTCCTCTGTCCATGGGATTTCCCAGGAAAGAATACTGAATTGGGTTGCCATTCCCTTCTCCAGGGGATCTTCCCCACCCAGGGGTCAAAACCATATCTCCTGCATTACAGGCAGATTCTTTACTGCTGAGCCACCAAGGAAGCCCGACTTACATGCAGCTTTTCAAAAAGTTGAATACATAGTGACAGAGAGTAGAAGAATGGCTACCAGAGCCCAGGAGGAGGATGGGAGTAATGGGGAGGTACTGGTCAAAGAATACGAACTTCAAGGTATAAGATGTATAAGTTCTGGGCAACTAATGCATAGCATGGTAATTATAGTTAACAGCACTGAATTAAATACTTGAAGTTGTTAAGAGAGTATAACTTCAATGTTCCTATCACATAAGGCAGTAGTAAGTATATGCCAATATGGAGGTGTTAGCTACTGCTACACTTACATCTTCTGCTTTTAAAGCATTGAACTATGCTTTCCGCTCATGCTGTCAAAGGGAGGTGAAGTCTCCTGTCGAGATGAGGCGGGGAACTAGGGTATTCTCTAGGGTCTCCACAGGAGATTCAGACATCCCTTCATCTTGTGAGATGAAAGACGACCCTGCACTCAAGTCACTGCAGGGAAATCCAGCCTTATTTCGGGTCAGGGTATCTCGGCGTCCATTCCACTTGAGGCAGCAAACTCAGGGTTCCTCTCACATACCTATAGCTGACAGAAGCCTCCTCTTTAGGTGTTTCTTAAAGCTTGCATTCCTCTTGAGTCAAACCCAGGGAATCAGCTCTCATCTCGAGATGATTTGAGGCACACGGAGCTGTTTTCTAGTTGCTGTCCTGAAAGTGGTGTTCCTCTATACTTAGGACGGTGTTCTCAGGGAATCTCTGGAGTTGCCTAAAGAAAGTCAAGCCACTTGTCGTGTTTTGGGGAATGCTGGATGGTTCTGGAACCAATGTAGGGGAATCGGCCTCATCTCGAGTTGATTTGGGGTACACCGAGCTCTTTTGTGTTGCTGCGGTGACCTCAGGGTCCCTCTAGACTTGTATCAGTGTTCTTGGGGACTCTCTTGAGTTCCATCAAGGAAGTCAAGGCTCCTTTCATGTTCGATTGGGAACACAGAATTGCTCTGCACGCAATGAAGGGGAATCTGATCTCATCTCTCATCGGGCGGGGAGTCTCATGGTTTTTCTCGAGTTGCGGAGGGAACCTGGGTTACATTCACGAGTGAAGACGGGGATGGCCCCTCCAAACTCGTGTTTTGTTCAGTGATGTCAGGACGCCTGTCTAGTTGCGAGGGACAACTCAGGATTCTCTTTGAGGCTTGGCAGGGCAATAGGGACGCCTCTTGAGGTGAGGCAGGAGACCCAGTGTCCTTTCAAGTTGCCACACGGATACTGGGATTCCGGTCAATATTCAAGAGGAGTCAGTCATCGTCTACTTTTGAAGCATTGAACTCTGCGTTCCACTCTTGTTGTCAAAGGGATGTGAGGCCTCCTTTTGAGATGAGGCTGGGAACTAGGGCTTTCTCTAGGGTCCTCACTGGGGATTCAGACATCCCTTCTTCTTGTGAGATAAAAGACGAGCCTGCATGCAAGTCACTGCAGGGAAATCTCGGCCTCACTGAATCAGGGCATCTCGGTGTCCATTCCACTTGAGGCAACAAATTCAGGGTCCCTCTCACATACCTGAAGCTGAGAAAAGCCTCTGCTTGAGTTGCTTGTGGAAAGTTGGTATTCTTCCTGATTCGAAGACAGGGAATCAGCTCTCATCTCAGAATGATTTGTGGTACACGGAGATTTTCTCGAGTTGCTGTGCTGAACTTGGTGTTCCTCTAGAACTGTGACGGTGTTCTCAGGAAGTCACTGGAGTAGCCTAAAAGAAGTCAATCCACTTGTCCTGTTTGATGGGGAATGCAAGATTGCTCTGGAGCCAGTGCAGGGGAATCGGGCCTCATCTCGAGTTGATTTGCGGTACACGGGGATCTTTTGTGTTGCTGTGTTGACCTCAGGGTCCCTCTAAACTTGTGACAGAGTTCTTCGGGACTATGAGGAGTTTCATCTAGGAAGTAAAGGCTCCTTTCATGTTTGATGGGGAACATGAACTTGTTCTGCACGCAGTGCAGGATAATCAGGCCTCATCTCGCAGCGAGGGGGAATTCTCATGGTTTTCTCCAGTTCTGGCGGAAACCTGGGGTATGTTCTCGAGTTACGGCGGGGATGGCCCTTCAAAACTCGTGTTGGTTCAGCGACGTCAGGACTCCTGTCTAGTTGCGAGGGACATATCGAGATTCTCCTTGAAGCTGGGCAGGAAAATAGGGATGCCTCTCGAGGTGAGGGGGTCAAACCAAGGTCCTTTCCCATTGCCACAGGAATTTTGGGAATTCTATCAATTTTCAATAGAAGCCAGCCATCCTCTCCTTTTGAAGCATTTAACTCCATGTGCCTCTCGAGGTTTCAAAAGGATGTGAGGCCTCCTGTCGAGATGACCCGGGGAACTGGGCTTTCTCTAGGGTCTCCACAGGGCATTCAGACTTCCCTTCATCTTGGGAGATGAAAGACGAGCCTGCATTCAAGTCACTGCAGGGAATTCCGGCCTTATTTCGAGTCAGGGTATCTCGGAGTTCATTCCATTTGAGGCAGCAAACTCAGGGTCCCTCTCACATACATATAGCTGAGAGAAGCCTACTCGTATGGTGCTTGTGGAAAGTTGGCATTCCTCTTGAGGCAAAGCCAAGTAATCAGCTCTCATCTCGAGATGATTTGGGGTACACGGAGCTTTTCTCGAGTTGCTGTGCTGAACTTGAGCTCCTCTAGACTTGTGACGGTATCCTCGTGGAATCTCTGGAGTTGCCTAAAGGAAGTCAAGCCACTTGTTGTGTTTGATGGGGAATGCGGGATGGCTCTGGAGACAATGCAGAGGAATCGGGCCTCACCTCGAGTTAATTTGCAGTACAGGGCGTGCATTCGTGCTGCTACGCGGACCTCAGGGTCCCTGTATACTTGTGAGAGTGTTCTTGGGGACTCTCTGGAGTTCCTTCAAGGAAGTCAAGGCTCCTTTCGTGTTTGATGGGGAACACAGACTTGCTCTGCACTCAATGCAGGGGAATCTGGTCTCATCTCTCACCGAGCGGGAAGTCTCATTTTTTTCCTGGAGTTGCGGCGGGAACCTGGGTGATGTTCTCCAGTTACGGCGGGGATGGCCCTTTAAAACTCGTCTTTGTTCAGCCACGTCAGGACTCCTGTCTAGTTGTAAGGAACACCTTGGGATTCTCCTCGAGGCTTGGCAGGACATTAGGGACGCCTCTCGAATTGAGGTGGGAGGCCAAGTTTCCCTTTGCAGTTGTCAGAGCGATACTGACTCCTGTCAGTTTTCAAGAGGAGTCAGGTTTTGTCTCCTTTTGGAGCATTGACCACCGCATGTCTCTCGTGTTTCAAAGGGATCTTAGGCCCCTTGTCAAATGAGGTGGGGAATTAGGGCATTCTCTAGGGTCTCCACAGGGGATTCAGACATCCCTTCGTCTTGTGAGATGAAAGACGAGCCTGCATTCAAGTCACTGCAGGGAAATCCGGCCTTATTTCGAGTCAGGGCATCTCGGTGTCCATTCCACTTGAGGCAGCAAACTCAGGGTCCTCCTCACATAACTATAGCTGACAGAAGCCTCCTCTTTAGGTGTTGTTTAAAGCTTGCATGCCTCTTGAGTCAAAGCCAGGGAATCAACTCTCATCTCGAGATGATTTCAGGTACACGGAGCTGTTTTCTAGTTGCTGCGCTTGAACGTGGTGTTCCTCTATACTTAGGACGGTGTTCTCAGGGAATCTCTGGAGTTGCCTAAAGGAAGTCAAGCCATTTGTCGTGTTTGATGGGGAATGCCAGATGGCTCTGGAGCCAATGTAGGGGAATCGGCCTCATCTCGAGTTGATTTGGGGTACACTGAGCTCTTTTGTGTTGCTGCGATGACCTCAGGGTCCCTGTAGACTTGTATCAGTGTTCTTGGGGACTCTCTTGAGTTCCATCAAGGAAGTCAAGGCTCCTTTCATGTTTGATTGGGAACACGGAATTGCTCTGCACGCAATGAAGGGGAAACTGTTCTCATCTCTAATCGAGTGGGGAGTCTCATGGTTTTTCTTGAGTTGCAGAGAGATCCTGGGTTATATTCTCGAGGGACGATGGGGATGGCCCCTCCAAACTCGTGTTTGTTCAGCAACGTCAGGACTCCTGTCTAGTTATGAGGGACACCTTGGGATTCTCCTCAACGATTGGCTGGAAAATAGGGATGCATCTTGAGGTGAGGCAGGAGACCAAGTTTCCCTTTGGAGTTGTCAGAGCTATACTGTGACTCCTGTCAGTTTTCAAGAGGAGTCAGCCTTCGTCTCCTTTTGAAGCATTGAACTCCGCATGTCTGTCATGTTGTCAAAGGGATGTGAGGCCTCCTGTCGAGATGAGTCGGGGAACTAGAGTATTCTCTAAAGTTTCCACAGGGGGTTCAGACATCCCTTTATCTGGTGAGATGAAAGACGAGACTGCATTCAAGTCATTGCAGGGAAATCCGGCCTTCTTGCATGTCAGGCCATCTCTGGGTCCATTCCACTTGAGGCAGCAAACTCAGTGTCCCTCTCACATACTTATAGCTGAGAGAATCCTCCTCTTGAGGGGCTTGTGGAAAGTTGACATTCCTCTTGATTCGAAGCTGGGGAGTCATCTCCCATCTCGAGATGATTTGGGGCACAAGGAGCTTTTCACGAG
Source organism: Muntiacus reevesi (assembly GCF_963930625.1). Lineage (NCBI taxonomy): Eukaryota > Metazoa > Chordata > Mammalia > Artiodactyla > Cervidae > Muntiacus > Muntiacus reevesi. The sequence goes on along the minus strand of NC_089256.1, from coordinate 2,234,647 downwards.
TTGCTGTGCTGAACATGGTGTTCCTCTATACTTAGGATGGTGTTCTCGGGGAATCTCTGGAGTTGCCTAAAGGAAGTAAAGCCACTTGTCATGTTTGATGGGGAACAAAGGATGGCTCTGGAACCAATGTGGGGGAATCAGGCCTCATCTTGAGTTGATTTGGGGTACACCGAGCTCTTTTGTGTTGTTGCGGTGACTTCAGCATCCCTCTAGACTTGTATCAGAGTTCTTAGGGACTCTTTGGAGTTCCATCAAGGAAGTCAAGGCTCCTTTCACGTTTGATGGGGAACACGGAATTGCTCTGCACGCAATGCAGGGGAATCTTTTCTCATGTCTCATCGAGAGCGTGACAGGCACGCGGAGTCTCATGGTTTTTCTCGAGTTGCAGAGGGAACCTAGGTTATATTCTCAACTGACGATGGGAATGGCCCCTCAAAACTCGTGTTTGTTCAGCGGCGTCAGGACTCCTGTCTAGTTATGAGTGACAACTCGGGATTCTCATGGAGGCTTGACAGGGCAATAGGGACGCCTCTCAAGGTGAGGTGGGAGACTCAGTGTCCTTTCATTTTGCCACAGGGATACTGGGATGTCTGTTAATTTTCAAGAGGAATCAGTCATCGTCTACTTTTGAAGCACTGAACTCCGCATTTCACTCTTGTTGTCAAAGGGATGTGAGGCCTCCTGTCGAGATGAAGCAGGGAACTAGGGCTTTCTCTAGGGTCTTCACAGGGGATTCAGACATCCCTTCATCTTGTGAGGTTAAAGACGAGCCTGCATTCAAGTCACTGCAGGGATTTCAGGCCTTATTTCAAGTCAGGGCATCTCCGGTCCATTCCAATTGAGGCAGCAAACTGAGGGTCCCTCTCACATACATATATCTGAGAGAAGCCTCCTCGTGAGGTTCTTGTGGAAAGTTGGCATTCCTCTTGAGTCAAAGCCAGAGAATCAGCTCTCATCTCGAGATGATTTGGGGTACACGGAGCTTTTCTCGAGTTGCTGTGCTGAACTTGGTGTTCCTCTAGACTTGTGACGGTATTCTCGAGGAATCTCCAGAACTGTCTAAAGGAAGTCAAGCCACTTGTCATGTTTGATGGGGAAGGCGGGATTGCTCTGGAGACAATCCAGGGGAATCAGGCGTCATCTCGAGTTGGTTTGGAGTACATGGAGCGCTTTCATGTTGCTGCGGGGACATCAGGGTCCCTCTATACTTGTGAGAGTGTTCTTGGGGACTCTCTGGAGTTCCATCAAGGAAGTCAAGGGTCCTTTCGTGTTTAATGGGTAACATGGACTTGCTCTGCATTCAATGCAGGGAAATCTGGTCTCATCTCTCATCGAGCAAGGAGTCTCATGGTTTTTCTCGAGTTGCGGAGGAAACCTGGGTTATATACTCGAGTGAAGATGGGGATGGCCATCAAAATTCCTGTTTGTTCAGTGACATCAGGATGCCTGGGTAGTTGCGAGGGTCACATCGGGATTCTCCTCGAGCCTTGGCTGGGAAATAGGAACTCCTCTCGAGGTGAGGCGGGAGACCCAGGGTCCTTTCAAGTTGCTACAGGTATACTGGGATTCCTGACAATTTTCAAGAGGAATCAGTCTTCATCTACTTTTGAAGCATTGAACTCCGTGTTCCTCTCGAGTTGTCAAAGGGACGTGAGGCCTCCTTTTGAGATGAGGCGGGGAACTAGGGCTTTTTCTAGGGTCTCCACAGGGGATTCAGACATCCCTTCACTTTTTGAGATGATAGACAAGCCTGCATTGATGTCACTGCAGGGAAATCCAGCCTTATTTCGATTCACGGCATCTCGCCACTTGATGCAGCAAACTCAGGGTCCCACTTACATACCTATAGCTGAGAGAAGACTCCTCTTGAGGGGCTTGTGGAAAGTTGGCCTTCCTCTTGAATCAAAGCCAGGGAATCAGCTCTTATCTCATGATGATTTGGGCACACGGAGCTTTTCGCGAGTTGCTATTTTGAACTTGGTGTTCCTTTAGACTTGAGACATGATTTTCGGGGAAACTCTGGAGTTGCCTAAAGGAAATAAGCCCCGTGTAGTGTATGATGTGTAACGCCGGATGGCTCTGGAGACAATGCAGGGGAATCGGACCTCATCTCAAGTTGATTTGGAGTACATGGAGCCCTTTCATATTGCTGCGGGGATCTCAGGGTCCCTCTAGACTTGTGACAGTGTTCCTGGGTACTCTCTGGAGTTCCATCAAGGAAGTCAAGGGTCCTTTCTTGTTTTATGGGGAACACGGACTTGCTCTGAATGCAGCGCAGGGGAATCGGGCCTCATCTTGAGTTGATTTCAAGTACATGGTGTGCTTTCTTGTTGCAGCGGGGACCTCAGGGTCCTCTAGGCTTGTGACAGTGTTCCTGGGGACACTCTGGAGTTCTATCAAGGAAGTCAAGGCTCCTTTCTTGTTTGATGGGGAACACGGACTTGCTCTGAACGCAGTGCAAGGGAATCGGGCCTCATCTCGAGTTGATTTGGAGTACACGGAGCCCTTTCATGTTGATGCGGGGACCTCAGGGTCCCTCTAGACTTGTGACAGTGTTCTTGGGGTCTCCTGGAGTTGCATTGAGGAAGTCAAGTCTCCTTTCCTGTTTAATGGGGAACATGGGATTACTCTGCATGCATTGCTGGGGAATTGGGCCTCATCTCACAGCGAGGGGAAAGTCCCATTGTTTCTCTGGAGTTGCGGCGGGAACCTGGGTTATGTTCCCAAGTTATGGCGGGGATGGCCTTTTAAAACTCGTGTCTGTTCAGCGACGTCAGGATTCCTGTCTAGTTGCGAGGGACAACTCGGGATTCTCTTCAAGGCTTGGCAGGGCAATAGGGACGCCTCTCGAGGTGAGGAAGGAGACCCAGTGTCCTTTCAGGTTGCCACAGGGATACTGGGATTTCCGCCGATTTTCAAGAGGTTCAGTCATCGTCTACTTTTGAAGCATTGAACTCCACGTTCCACTCTTGTTGTCAAAGGGATATGAGGCCTCCTGTCGAGATGAGGCAGGGAACTAGGGCTTTCTCTAGGGTCTTCACAGGGAATTCAGACTTCCCTTTATCTTTTGAGATGAAAGACGAGCCGGCATTCAAGTCACTGCAGGGAAATCCGGTCTTATTTCAAGTCAGGGGATCTCGGTGTCCATTCCACTTGAAGCAGCAATCTCAGGGTCCCTCTCACATACCTAGAGCTGAGAAAATCCTCCGTTTGAGCTGCTTGTGGAAAGTTGGCATTCCTCTTGTTTTGAAGCCAGCTAATCAGCTCTCATCTCAACATGATTTGGGGTGCACTGAGCTTTTCTCAAGTTGCTGTGCTGAACTTGGTGCCCCTCTAGAGTTGGTATGGTGTTCTCAGGAATCTCTGGAGCTGCTTAAAACAAGTCAAGCCACTTGTCCTGTTTGATGAGGAATGTAGAATTGCTCTGGAGTCAATGCAGGAGAATCGATTATGAGGAGGACCCTGAGTTTACGGCCTCAAGTGACATGGACACTGAGATGCCCTGAATCGAAATCAGGCCAGAATTCCCTGCAGTGGCTTGAATGCAAGCTCGTCTTGCATCTCCCAAGACGAAATGATGTCTGAATCTCCTGTGGAGACAATAGAGAATGACCTATTTCCACGCCTAATCTCGACTGGAGGCCTCACATCCTTTGAAAACTCAAGAGGTACGCGGAGATCAATGCTTCAAAGGAGACGATGCCTGACTCCTCCTTAAAATTGACAGGAATCCCAGTATCAATATGTCACGTGGAAGGGGAACCTGGGTCTCCCGCCTCACATGAAGAGGCATCCCAGTTGTCCTGCCAAGCCTCCAGGAGAATTGCGAGGTGTCCCTCGCAACTAGACAGGAGTCCTGACATTGCTGGACAAACATGGGTTTGGAAGGGCCATCCACGTCATAACTCGAGAATATACCCCAGGTCCCACCTCACCTCCAGAAAAACCATGAGATTTACCCCTTGCCGCGAGATGAGGCCTGATTCCCCTGCACTGCATGCAGAGCAATTCTGTGTTACATATCAAACTCGAAAGGAGCCTTGATTTCCTTGATGGCACTCCAGAGAATCCCCAAGAACACTGTCTGATCTCTAGAGGGATCCTGAGGTCACTGCAGCAACACGAAAAAGCTCCATGTACCCCAAATCATCTCGAGATGAGAGCTGATTTCCTGGGTTCAAATCAAGAGGAGTGCCAACTTTCCACAAGCACCACAAGAAGAGGCTTCTCTCAGCTATAGGTATGTGAGAGGGACGTTGAATTTGCGGCCTCAAATGAAATCGACCCCGAGATGCCGTGACTCGAAATCAGGCCGGAATTCTGGCAGTCACTTGAATTCAGGCTGGATTTCATCTCACAAGATAAAGGGATGTCTGAATCCCCTGGGGAGACACTAGAGAAAGCCCTAGCTCCCTGTCCCATCTGAACTGGAGGCCTCACATCACTTTGGCAAATCGAGAGGAGCATGGAGTTCAATGATTCAAAAGGTTACGATGCCTGACTCCTCTTGAAAATTTAGAGGAATCCCAGTATCCCAGTGGCAACAGGAAAGGGACACTGGGTCTGCCGCCTCACCTCCAGAGGTGTTCCTATTGCCCTTTCAAGCCTCGAGGAGAATCCAGAGGTGTCCCTCACAGCTAGGCAGGAGTCCTGACGTCGCTGAACAAGCACGTGTTCTCAAGAGCCATCCCCTTTGTAACTCGAGAATATAAAAAAAATTTCTGCCACAAGTCCAGCAAAACCATGAGACTTCCCCCTCGCCGCGTTATAAGGCCTGATTTCTCTGCCCTGCATGCAGAGTCATTCCGTGTTCCATATCAAACCCGAAAGGAGCCTTGATTTCCTTGATGGCACTCCAGAGAAACCCCAAGAACACTGTTTCAAGTCTAGAGGGATCCTGAGGTCACTGTAGCAACACGGAAGAACTCCATGTACCCCAGATCATATTGAGATGGGAGCTGATTTCCTGCTTCAGATCAAAAGGAATGCCAACTTTCCACGTGTACCACAAGAGGAGGCTTTTCTCAGCTATATGTATGTGACAGGGACGTTGAATTTGTGGCCTCAGATGGAATCGACCCCGGGATGCCCTGACACGAAATCGGGGGGAGTTCCCTGCAGTGACTTGAATGCAAGCTGGATTTCATCTCACAAGGTGAAGGGATGTCTGAAGCCCCTGGGGAGACACTAGAGAGAGCCCTAGATCCCTGCCACATCTCGACAGGAGGACTCACATCACTTGACAACTCGAGACGAACACATAGTTCTATGATTCAAAAGGAGACGATGCCTGACTCTTCTTGAATATTGACAGAAATCACAATATCCCTGTGGCAACAGGAAAGGGACACCGGGTCTGCCGCCTCACCTCGAGAGGTGTTCCTATTGCCATTTGAAGCCTCCAGGAGAATCCCGAAGTGTCCCTCTTAGCTAGGCTGGAGTCTTGACGTCGCTGAACAAACACGTGTTCTCAAGGGCCATCCCCGTCGTAACTCGAGAATATACCCCAGGTTCCCGCTGCAACTCGAGAAAAACCATGAGACTTCCCCCTCGCCGCGAGATGAGGCTCTATTCCCATGCACTGCATGCAAAGAAATTCCGTGTTCCACATCAAACAAGAAGGGAGCCTTGATTTCCTTGAAGGCACTCCAGAGAATCCCCAAGAACACTGTCTCAAGTATAGAGGGATCCTGAGGTCACTGTAGAAACATGAAAGAGCTCCATGAACCCCAAATCAACTCGAGATAAGTGCTTAGTCCCAGTCGTCGAATCAAGAGGAATACCAACTTTCCACAAGCACCTCAAGAGGAGGATTCTCTCAGCTATATGATTATGAGGAGGACCCTGAGTTTACAGCCTCAACTGGCATGGACACTGAGATGCCCTGAATCGAAATCAGGCCGGAATTCCCTGCAGTGGCTTGAATGCAGGCTCGTCTTGCATCTCCCAAGACGAAATGCTGTCTGAATCTCCTGTGGAGACCACAGAGAATGACCAAGTTCCACGCCTAATCGCGACTGGAGGCCTCACATCCTTTGAAAACTCGAGAGGTACGCAGAGATCAATGCTTCAAAGGAGACAACGCCTGACTCCTCTTTAAAATTGACAGGAATTCCAGTATTCCAGTGGCAACATGAAAGGGACACTGGGTCTGCCGCCTCACCTCGAGAGGTGTTCCGATTGCTCCTTCAAGCCTCCAGGAGAATCCCGAGGTGTCCCTCGCAGCTAGGAAGGAGTCCTGATGTCGCTGAACAAAGACATGTTTTCAAGGGCCATCCCCATTGTAAATCGAGAGTATACCCCAGGTTCCCGCCGCAACTCGAGAAAAAACATGAGACTTACCACTCGCCACGAGATAAGGCCCAATTCCACTACACTGCGTTCAGAATAATTCCGTGTTCCACATCAAACCCCAAAGGAGCCTTGATTTCCTTGATGGCACTCCAAAGAAACCCCAATAACACTGTCTCTAGTCGAGAGGGGTCCTGAGGTCACTGCTGCAACACGAAAGATCTCCATGTACTCCAAATCATCTCGAGATGAGAGCTGATTTCTTGGCTTCAAATCAAGAGGAACGCCAGCTTTCCACAAGTGCCACAAGAGGAGGTTTCTCTCAGCTATACGTATGTGTGAGGGACGTTGAATTTGCGGCCTCAAATGGAATCGACCCCGAGATGCCCTGGCTCGATATCAGGCCAGATATCCCTGCAGTGACTTGAATGCAGGCTCGTCTTCCATCTCCCAGTTCGAAAGTGTGTCTGAATCACCTGTGGAGACGATAGAGAAAGACCTAGTTTCACGCCCAATTGCGACCAGAGGCCTCACATCTTTGAAAACTCGAGAGGTACATGGAGATCAATGCTTCAAAAGGAGACGTTGCTTCATTTCTCGTGAAAATTGAGTGGAATATCAGTATCCCTGTGGCACGTAGATAGGGTGCCTGGGTCTCCCGCCTCACCTGGAGAGGCGTCTCAATTGCCCTGCCAAGCCTCGAAGAGAATCCCTAGGTGTCCCTCGCAACTAGACAGGAGTCCTGACGTTGCTGAAAAAACACGGGTTTGGAAGGGCCATCCCCATCGTAACTCGACAATATACCCCAGTTTCCCGCCTCACCTCGAGAAAAAACATGAAACTTACCCCTTGCAGCGAGATGAGGCCTGATTCCCCTGCACTGTGTGCAGAGCAATTCCGTGTTCCACATCAAATTCAAAAGGAGCCTTGATTTCCTTGATGGCACTCCAGGGAATCCCCAAGAACACTGTCTGAAGTCTACAGGGATCCTGAGGTCACTGTAGCAACACGAAAGAGCTCCATGTACCCCAAATCATCTCGAGATGAGAGCTGATTTCCTGGCTTCAATTCAATAGCAGTGCCAACTTTCCACAAGCACCACAAGAGGAGGCTTCTCTCAGCTATATGTACGTGGGAGGGACGTTGAATTTTTGGCCTCAAATGGAATCGACCCCGAGATGCCCTGACTCGAAATCATGCCGGAATTCCCTGCAGTCACTTCAATTCAGGCTGGATTTCATCTCACAAGATGAAGGGATGTCTGAATCCCCTGAGGAGAGACTAGAGAAAGCCCGAGCTCCCTGCCCCATCTCGACAGGAGGCCTCACATCACTTTGGCAACTCGAGAGGAACACGGAGTTCAATGATTCAAAAGGATACGATGCCTGACTCCTCTTGAAAATTTACATGAATCCCAGTTTCACAGTGGCAACAGGACAGGGACGCTGGGTCTGCTGCCTCACCTCGAGAGGTGTTCCTACTGCCCTTTCAGGCTTGAAGAGAATTCAGAGGTGTCCCTCGCAGCTAGGCAGGAGTCCTGACGTCGCTGAACATGCACGTGTTCTCAGGAGCCATCCCCGTCATAACTTGAGAATATAAACAAGATTTCTGCCACACGTCGAGTGAAATGATCAGACTTCCCCATCGCCACGAGATGAGCCCCGATTGCACTGCACTGCATGCAGAACAATTCCGTGTTCCACATCAAAATTGAAAGCAGTCTTGATATACTTGATGGCACTCCAGAGAATCCCCAAGAACACTGTCTCAAGTCTAGAGGGACCCTTAGGTCACTGGAGCAACCAGAAAGAGCTCCATGTACCGCAAACTATCTCGAGATGAGAGCTGATTTCCTGGCTTCAAGTCATGAGGAATGCCAACTTTCCACAAGCACCACGAGAGGAGGCTTCTCTCAGCTATACGTATGTGAGAGGGACGTTGAATTTGCGGCCTCAAATGGAATCGACCCCGAGATGCCCTGACTCGAAATTAGGCTGGAATTCTCTAGAGTGACTTGAATGCAAGCTGGACTTCATCTCACAAGATGAAGGGATATCTTAATCCCCTGTGGAGACAGTAGAGGAAGACCTAGCTCCCTGCCCTGTCTCGACAAGAGGCCTCACATCACTTTGACAACTCGAGAGGAACACGGAATTCAATGATTCAAAAGGAGACGATGCCTGACTCCTCTTTAAAATTGACAGGAATCCCAGTATCACAGTGGCAACAGGAAAAGGGACACTGTGACTGCTGCCTCACCTAGGGAGGTGTTCCTATTGCCCTTTTAAACCTCGAGGAGAATCCCGAGGTATCGCTCGCAACTAGGCAGAAATCCTGACGTTGCTGAACAAAGACGTCTTCTCAAGTGCCATCCCCGTCGTAACTCGAGAATATACCCCAGGTTCTCACAACTACTCGAGAAGAACCATGAGACTTCACCCTCGCCGCGAGATGAGGCCCGATTACCCTGCACTGTGTGCAGAGCAATTCCGTGTTCCACATCAAATTCAAAAGGAGCCTTGATTTCCTTGATGGCACTCCAGAGAATCCCCAAGAACTCTGTCTCAAGTCTAGATGGATCCTGCGGTCACTGGAGCAACATGAAAGAGCTCCATGTACCCCAAATCAACTCGAGATGAGAGCTTAGTTCCTGGCATCGACTCAAGAGGAATACGAACTTTTCACAAGGACCTCAAGAGGCAGCTTCTCTCAGCTATAGCTATGTGAGGAGGACCCTGAGTTTGCGGCCTCAAGTAGAATGGACACCGAGTTGACCTAACTCGTAACAAGGCCAGATATCCCTGCAGTGACTTTAATAGACGCTCGTCTTGCATCTCCCAAGACGAAAGGATGTCTGAATCCCTTATGGAGACCATAGAGAAAGACCTAGTTCCACGCCTAATCACGACCGGAGGCCTCATATCCTTTGATGATTCGAGAGGTACGTGGAGATCAATGCTTCAAAAGGAGGCGATTTCTGACTATTCTTGACTACTCTTTAAAATTGAGAAGAATCTCAGGATCCCTGTGGCACGTGGAAAGGGACCCTGGGTCTCCCACCTCACCTGGAGAGGCGTCCCAATGGCTCTGCCACGCCTCTAGGAGAATCCCGAAGTGTCCCTCGCCGTTAGGCAGGAGTCCTGACGTTGCTGAACAAACACGTGTTCTCAATGGCCATCCCCATTGTAACTCGAGAATATACCCCATGTTCCCGCCGCAACTCGAGAAAAACCTTGGTACTTCCCCCTCGCCGCGAGATGAGGCCCGATTCCCCTGCACTGCGTGGTGAGCAATTCCGTGTTCCACATCAAACCTGAAAGGAGCCTTGATTTCCTTGATGGCACTCCAGAGAATCCCCAAGAACACTGTCTCAAGTTTAGAGGGATCCTGAGGTCACTGTAGCAAAATCAAATGTGCTCCATGTAATCCAAATCAACTCGAGATGTGAGCTTAGTCCCTGGCTTCGACTCAAGACGATTACCAACTTTCCACAAGCACCTCAAGTGGAGGCTTCTCTCAGCTATATGTATCTGAGGAAGACCCGAAGTTTGCGGCCTGAAGTGAAATGGACACTGAGATGCCCTGACGCAAAATGAGGCCAAATATCCCTGCACTGACTTGAATGCAGGCTTGTCTTTCATCTCCCAAGATGAAAGGATGTCTGAATCCGTTGTGGAAACCATAGCGAAAGACCTAGTTCCACGGCTAATCGTGACCGGAGGGCTCACATCCTTTGAAAACTCGAGATGTAGGCGGATATCAATGCTTCAAAAGGAGACGATGCCTGACTCCTCTTGAAAATTGAGAGGAATCCCAGTTTCTCTGTGGCATGTGGAAAGGAACACTGCGTCTCACGCCTCACCTGTAGAGGCGTCCCAATAGCCCTACCAAGCTTCGAGGAGAATCCCGAGGTGTCCTTCGCAACTAGAGAGGAGTCCTGACGTGGCTGAACAAATACGTGTTCTCAAGGGCCATCCCCGGCATAACTTGAAAATATACCCCAGGTTCCGCTGAAACTAGAGAAAAACCATGAGACTTCACCCTCGCCACGAGATGAGACCCGATTCCCCTACACTGCGTGCAGAACAATTCCGTGTTCCACATCAAAATTGAAAGCAGTCTTGATATACTTGATGGCACTCCAGAGAATCCCCAAGAACACTGTCTCAAGTCTAGAGGGATCCTGAGGTCACTGGAGCAACCAGAAAGAGCTCCATGTACCCCAAACTATCTCGAGATGAGAACTGATTTCCTGGCTTCAAGTCATGAGGAATGCCAACTTTCCACAAGCACCACAAGAGGAGGCTTCTCTCAGCTATACTTATGTGAGAGGGATGTTGAATTTGCGGCCTCAAATGGAATCGACCCCGAGATGCCCTGACTCGGTAACAGGCCGGAATTCCCTGCAGTGACTTGAATGCCAGCTAGATTTCATCTCACAAGAAGAAGGGATGTCTGAATGCCCTGGGAAGACACAAAGAAAGCCCTAGCTCCCTGCCTCATCTCGACAGGAGGCCTCACATCATTTTGACACCTCGAGAAGAACACGGAGTTCAATGATACCAAAGGAGACGATGCCTGACTCCTGTTGAAAATTGACCGGAATCCCAGTATCACATTGGCAACAGGAAAGGGACGCTGGCTCTGCCGCCTCACCTGGAGAGGTGTTCCTATTGCCCTTTCAAGCCTCGAGGAGAATCCCGAGGTGTTCCTCGAAGGTCGGCAGGAGTCCTGACGTCTCGGAACAAACACGTGTTCTCAAGGGTCATCACCTTCGTAACTCGAGAATATACCCTAGGATCCCGCCGCAACTCAAGAAAAACCATGAGACTTCCCCCTCGCCGCGAGATGAGGCCCGATTCACCTGCACTGCGTGCAGAGCAATTTTGTGTTCCACATCAAAGCTGAAAGGAGCCTTGATTTCCTTGATGGCAATCCATAGAAACCCCAAGAACACTGTCTCAAGCCTAGAGGGATCCTGAGGTCACTGTAGCAACACGAAAGACCTCCATGTACCCGAATTCAACTTGAGATGAGACCTTAGTCCATGGACTCGAGCCAAGAAGACTACCAAATTTTGACAAGCACCTCAAGAGGATGCTTCTCTCAGCTATACGTATGTGAGTAGGACCCTGAGTTTGCTGCCTCAAGTGGAATGGACACCGAGATGCCCTGACTCAAAATAAGGCCAGATATCCCTACACTGACATGAATGCAGGCACGTCTTCCATCTCCCAAAGCGAAAGGATGTCTGAATCCCCTGTGGACACCATAGAGAAATACTTAGTTCTAAGCCTAATAGCGATCAGAGGCCTCACATCCTTTGAAAACTCGATAGGTACCCGGAGATCAATGCTTCAAAAGGAGACGAGGCCTGACGACTCTTGAAAATTGAGAGGAATCCCAGTATAACTGTGGCACATGGAAAGTGACCCTGGGTCTCCCGCCTCACCTGGAGAGGCGTTCCAATTGCCCCTCCAAACCTCCAGGAGATTCCCGAGGTGTCCCTCGCAGCTAGGCAGGAGTCCTGACGTCGCTGAACAAATACGTGTTCTCAAGGGCCATCCCCGCCGTAACTCGAGAATAATCATGAGACTTCCCCCTCGCCGCGAGATGAGGCCAGATTTCCCTGCACTGCGTGCAGAACAATTCCGTGTTCCACATCAAACACGAAAGGAACATTGATTTCCTTGATGGCACTCCAAAGAATCCACAAGAACACTGTTTCAAGGCTAGAGCGATTGTGAGGTCACTGTAGCAACACAAAAGTGCTCCATGTACCCCAAATCAACTCGAGATGAGAGGTGATTTCCTGGCTTCAAATCAAGAGGTATGCCAACTTTCTACAAGCACCACAAGAGGAGGCTTCTCTCAGCTGTATATATGTGAGAGGGACGTTGAATTTGCGGCCTCAAATGGAATTGAACCTGAGATGCCCTGACTCGAAATCAGGCCGGATTCCCTGCAGTAACTTGAATTCAAACTGGATTTCATCTCACAAGAGGAAGCGATGTCTGAACCCCCTGGTGAGACACTGGAGAAATCCATAGCTCCTGCCCCATCTTGACAGGAGGCCTCACATCACTTTGACAACTCGAGAGGAACACGGAGTTCAATTAGTCCAAAGGAGACGATGCCAGACTCCTGTTGAAAAATGACAGGAATCCCAGTATCACAGTGGCAACAGGAAAGGGAGACTGGGTCTGCCACCTCACCTCGAGAGGTGTTCCTATTGCCCTTTCAAGCCTCCAGAAGAATCCTGAGGTGTCCTTCGCAGCTAGCCAGGAGTCTTGACGTCTCGGAACAAACACGTGTTCTGAAGGGTCATCCCCAACGTAACTCGAGAATATACACCAGGTTCCCGCCGCAACTCGAGAAAAACCATGAGACTTCCCCCTTGCCGCGAGATGAGGCCCGATTCCCCTGCACTGCATGCAGAGCAATTTCTTGTTCCACATCAAACTTTAAAGGAGAATTGATATCCTTGATGGCACTCCAGAGAATCCCCAAGAATACTGTCTCAGGTCTTGAGGGATCCTGAGGTCACTGCAGCAACATGAAAGAGCTCCATGTACCCCAAATCACCTTGAGATGAGAGCTTAATCCCTGGCTTCGACTCAAGAGGAATACCAACTTTCCACAAGCACCAAGGAGGAGACTTCTGTCAGCTATAGTTATGTGAGGAGGACCCTGAATTTGCGGCCTCAATTGGAATGGACACTGAGATGACCTGACTCGAAATAATGCCAGATATCCCTGTAGTGATTTGAATGCAGGCTCGTCTTGCATCTCCCAAGAGGAAAGGATGTCTGAATCCCCTGTGGAGAACGTAGAGAAAGACCAAGTTCCATGCATAATCGCGACCGAAGGCCTCACACCTTTTGAAAACTCGAGAGGTTCACAGAGATCAATGTTTCAAAAGGAGACGAGGCCTGACTCCTCTTGAAAATTGAGATGAATCCCAGTATCCCTGTGGCACGTGGAAAGGGACCCTGGGTCTCCCACCTCACCTGGAGAGGCATCCCAATTGCCCTGCCAACCCTCGAGGAGGATACCAAAGTGTCCCTCGCAACTACACAGGAGTCCTGACGTCGCTGAACAAACACATGTTTGGAAGGGCCATCCAGGTCGTAACTCGAGAATATACACCAGGTTCCCGCTCAAACTTGAGAAAAAACATGAGACTTCCCCCTCGCCACGAGACGAGGCTTGATTCCCCTGCACTGCGTGCAGAGAAATTCCCTGTTCCACATCAAACCTGAAAGGAGACTTGAATTCCTTGATGGCACTCCAGTGAATCCCCAAAAACACTGTCTGAAGTCTAGAGGGAACCTGAGGTCACTGCAGCAACACGTAAGTGCTCCATGTACCCCAAATCATGTCGAGATGAGAGCTGATATCCTAGTTTCAAATCAAGAGGAATCTCAACTTTGCACAAGCACCACAAGAGGCGACTTCTCTTAGCTATACATTAGGGAGAGGGAAGTTGAATTTGCGGCCTCAAATGGAATCGACCCCGAGATGCCCTGATTCGAAATCAGGACGGAAATCCCTGCAGTGACCATTATGCAAGCTGGATTTCCTCTAACAATTTGAAGGGATGTCTGAATCCCCTGGGGAGACATTATGGAAAGCCCTAGCTCACTGACCCATCTTGACAGGAGGCCTCACATCATTTTGACAACTTGAGAGAAACACGGAGTTCAATGATTCCAAAGGAGACGATGCCTGACTCCTCTTGAAATTGACAGGTATCCCAGTATCCCAGTGGGAACAGGAAAGGGACGCAGGGTTTGCCGCCTCACATCGAGAGGTGTTGCTATTGCCCTTTCAAGCCTCGAGGAGAAGCCCGAGGTGTCACTCGCAGTTAGGAAGGTGTCGTGACTTCGCTGAACAAACACCTGTTCTCAAGGGCCATCCCGGTCGTAACTCGGGAACGTACCCCAGATTTCTGCCGCAACTCGACAAAAACCATGAGACTTTCCCCTCGCCGTGAGATGAGACCCGATTCCCCTGCACTGCGTGCAGAGCAATTCAGTGCTCCCCATCAAACACGAAAGGAGCCTTGATTACCTTGATGGCACTCCAGAGAATGCCCAAGAACACTGTTTCAAGTCTAGAGGGATCCTGAGGTCACTGTAGCAACACAAAAGAGTTTCATGTACACCAAATCAACTTAGTCCCTGGCTTTGAATCAAGAGGAATACCATCTTTCCACAATCATCTCAAGAGGAGGCTTCTCTCAGCTATAGGTATGTGAGGAGGTTCCTGAGTTTGCGCCTCAAGTAGAATGGACACGGAGATGCCCTGACTCAAAATAAGGCCAGATATCCCTGCAGTGACTTGCATGCAGGCTCGTCTTGAATCTACCAAGATGAAAGGATATCTGAATTACCTGTGGAGACCATAGAGAAAGAACTAGTTCCACGCCTAATCGTGAACTGAGGCCTCACATCCTTGGAAAACTCGAGAGGAACGTGGAGATCAATGCTTCAAAAGGAGACAAGGCCTGATTCCTCTTGAAAATTGGAGGAATCCCAGCATCCCTGTGGCACGTGGAAAGGGAACCTGGGTTTCCTGCCTCACATGGAGAGGCATCCCAATTGCCATGCCCAGCCTCGAGGAGTTTCCTGAGTTGTCCCTCACAACTAGACAGGAGTCGTGACTTCTCTGAACAAACACGTGTTTGGAAGGGCCAGCCCCGTCGTAACTCAAGAATATAACCCACGTTCCCGCGGTAACTCGAGAAAAACCACGAGACTTCCCCTCGCCAGGAGATGAGGCCCGATCCCATGCACTGCTTGCAGAGCAATTCCGTGTTCCACATCAAACCCGAAAGGAGCCTGGATTTCCTTGATGGCACTCCAGAGAATCCCCAAAAACACTGTCTCAAGTCTAGAGGGATCCTGAGGTCACTGCAGCAACACGAAAGAACTCCATGTACCCCAAACTATCTCGAGATGAGAGCTGATTTCCTGGCTTCCAATCAAGAGGAATGCCAACTTTCCACAAGCACAACAAGAGGAGGCATCTCTAAGCTATACGTATGTGAGAGGGACATTGAATTTGCGGGCACAAATGGAATCGTCCCCGAGATGCCCTTACTCAAAATCAGGCCGGAATTTCTGCAGTGACTTGAATGCAAGCTGGATTTCATCTCACAAGATGAAGGGATGTCTGAAGCCCCTGGGGAGACACTAGAGAAAGCCCTAGCTCCGGCCCCTTCTCGATAGGCAGCCTCACATCAATTTGACAACTCGAGAGGAACACGGAGTTCAGTGATTCAAAAGGAGACGATGCCTGACTCCTCTTGAAAATTGACAGGAATCCCAATGTCCCAGTGGCAACAGGAAAGGTACCCTGGGTCTGCTGCCTCACCTCGAGAGGTGTTCCTATTGCCCTTTTAAGCCACGAGGAGAATGACAAGGGGTCCCTCGCAACTAGACAGGAGTCCTGACTTCATTGAACAAGCATGTGTTTGGAAGGGCCATGTCCATATTAACTTGAGAATATACCCCAAGTTCCAGCTGCAACTCAAGAAAAACCATGAGACTTTCCCCTCGCTGCGAAATGAGGCCCGATTCCCCTGCAATGCACGCACAGAAATTCCGTGCTCCACATCAAACCCGAAAGACGACTTGACTTCCTTGTTGGTACTCCAGAGAATCCCCAAGAAAGCTCTCTCAAGTCTAGAGGAATCCTGAGGTCACTGGAACAACACGAAAGAACTCACTTTACCACAAATCATCTCGAGGTGAGAGCTGATTTCCTGGCTTTAAATCAAGAGGAATGCCAACTGTCCACAAGCACCACAAGAGGAGGCTTCTCGCAGCTGTACGTCTGGTTGAGGGAGGTTGAATTTGCGGCCTCCAGTGGAATCCACCCCGAGATGCCCTGACACGAAATCAGGCCGGAATTCCTGCAGTGACTTGAGTGCAAGCTGGATTTCATCTCACAAGATGAAGGGATGTCTGAATCCCCTGGGGAGACACTAGATAAAGCCCTAGCTCCCTGCTCCTTCTCGACAGGTGGCCTCCCATCCATTGGACAGCTCGAGAGGAAGACAGAGTTCAATGATTCCAAAGGAGACGATGCCTGACTCCTCTGGAAAATGGACAGGAATCCCAGGATCCCAGTGGCAACAGGAAAGGGACATTAGGTCTGCCGCCTCACCTTGAGAGGTGTTCCTATGGCCCTTTCCAGCCAAGAGGAGACTCCCGAGGGTTCCCTCAAAACTAGACAGGAGTCCTGACATCACTGAACACACCCGTGTTTGGAAGGGCCATCCCCGTCGTAACTTGAGAATATACCCCTGGTTCCCGCCGCAATTCGAGCAAACCGATGAGACTCCCCGCTCGCCGCGAGATGAGGCCCGATTCCCCTGCACTGCATGCAGAGCAATTCCGTGCTCCCCATCAAACCCGAAAGGAGGCTTCAATTCCTTGATGGCACTCGTGTGAAATCCCAGGAACACTGTCTCAAGACTAGAGGGATCCTGAGGTCACTGCACGAACAAAAAAGAGCTCCGTGTACCCCAAATCATCTTGAGGTGAGAGCTGATTTCCTGGCTTCAAATCAAGAGGAATGCCAACTGTCTACAAGCCCCACAAGGGGAGGCTTCTCTCAGCTGTATGTCTGTGAGTGGGACGTTGAACTTGCGGCCTCCAATGGAATTGACCCCGAGATGCCCTGACACGAAATCATGCAGGAATTCCTGCAGTGACGTGAGTGCAAGCTGGATTTCATCTCACAAGATGAAGGGATGTCTGAAGCCCCTGGGGAAACACTAGAGAAAGACCTAGCTCCCTGCCCCTTCTCGATAGGCGTCCTCCCATCCATTGGACAGCTCGAGAGGAACACGAAGTTCAATGATTCCAAAGGAGACGATGCCTGACTCCTCTGGAAAATGGACAGGAATCTCAGGTTCCCAGTGGCAACAGGAAAGGGACCCTAGGGTTGCCGCCTCACCTCGACACGTGTCCTATGGCCCTTTCAAGCCGCTTGGAGACTCCCGAGGGGTCCCTCGCAACTAGACAGGAGTCCTGACGTCGCTGAAAACACCCGTGTTTGGAAGGGCCATCCCCATCGAAATTCGAGAATATATTCCACGTTCCCGCCGCAACTCGAGAAAAAACATGAGACTCCCCACTCCCCGCGAGAGGAGGCCCGATTCCCCTGCACTGTGTGCAAAGCAATTCCAGGCCCCCATCAAATCAGAAAGGAGCCTTGATTTCCTTTATGGCACTCCCGAGAAACCACAGGAACACAGTCCCAAGTCTATAGGGATCCTGAGGTCACTGCAGCCAACAGAAAGCACTTTGTGCACCCCAAATCATCTCGAGGTGAGAGCTGATTTCCTGGCTTCAAATCAAGAGGAATGCTAACTGTCCACAAGCACCACAGGAGGAGGCGTCTTTCAGCTGTACGTCTGTGAGAGGGACTTTGGTCTTGCGGCCTCCAATGGAATCGACCCCGAGATGCCCTGAATCAAAATCAGGTAGGAATTCTTGCAGTGACTTGAGTGCAAGCTGGATTTCATCATACAAGATGAAGGGATGTCTGAATCCCCTGGGGAGACAATAGAGAAAACACTAGCACCCTACCCCTTCATGACAGGCGGCCTCCCATCCATTGGACAGCTCGAGAGGAACACAGAGTTCAATGATTCCAAACGAGACGATGCCTGACTCCTCTGGAAAATGGACTGGAAACCCAGGATCCCAGTGGCAACAGTAAAGGGACACTTGGTCTGCCGCCTCACATCGAGAGGTGTTCCTATGGCCCTTTCAAGTCACGAGGAGACTCCCGAGGGTTCCCTCACAACTAGAGAGGAGTCCTGACGTCACTGAACACACCCTTGTTTGGAAGGGCCATCCCCGTCGTAACTTGAGCATACACCCCAGGTTCCCGCCCCAACTCGAGCAAACCGATGAGACTCCGTGCTCGCCAGGAAATGAGGCCCGATTCCCCTGCGCTGCGTGCAGAGCATATCCGTGCTCCCCATCAAACCAGAAAGGAGCCTTGATTTCCTTGTTGGCAGTCGTGAGAAAACTCAGGAGAGCTGTCTCAAGTCTAGAGGAATCCTGAGGTCACTGCACCAACAAAAAGAGCTCCGTGCACCCCAAATTATCTCGAGGTGAGAGCTGATTTCCTGGCTTCAAATCAAGAGGAATGCCAACTGTCCACAAGCCCCACAAGAGGAGGCATCTCTCAGCTGTACGTCTGTGAGAGGGACGTTGAACTTGCGGCCTTCAATGGAATCGACCCCGAGATGCCCTTACTCGAAATCAGGCTGGAATACCTGCAGTGACTTTAGTGCAAGCTGGATTTCATCTCGCAAGCTGAAGGGATGTCTGAAGCCCCTGGGGAGACACTAGAGAAAGCCGTAGATCCCTACCCCTTCTCGACAAGCGGCCTCCCATCCATTGGACAGATCGAGAGGAACACGAAATTCAATGATTCCAAAGGAGACGATGCCTGACTCCTTTGGAAAATGGAAAGGAATCCCAGGATCCCAGTGGCAACAGGAAAGGGACCCTGGGTATGACGCCTCACCTCGAGACATGTCCTATGGCCCTTTCAAGCTGCGAGGAGACTCCCGAGGGGTCCCTCACAATTAGACAGGAGTTCTGACTTCGCTGAACACATCCGAGTTTGGAAGGGCCATCCACGACGAAAATATAGAATATACTCCACGTTCCCGCTGCATCTCGAGAAAAACCATGGGACTCCCCCCTCGCCATGGAATGAGGCCCGATTCCCCTGCACTGCGTGCAAAGCAATTCCGTGCTCGCCATGAAACCCGAAAGGAGCCTTGATTTCCTTGATGGCACTTCAGAGAAACACAAGAAACAGTCTCTCAAGTCTAGAGGGATACGGAGGCCACTGCAGGAACCAGAAAGAGCTCCGTGTACCCCCAATCATCTCGAGGTGAGAGCGAATTGCCTGGCGTCAAATCAAGAGGAACGTCAACTGTCCACAAGCACCACAAGAGGAGGCTTCTCGCAGTTGTACGTCTGGGAGAGGGACGTTGAATTTATGGACTCCACTGGAGTTGACCCCGAGATGCCCTGACCCGAAATCAGGCCGGAATTCTTGCAGTGACTTGAGTGCAAGCTGGATATCATCTCACAAGATAAAGGGATGTCTGAAGCCCCTGGGGAAACACTAGAGAAAGCCCTAGCTCCCTGCCTTGTCTAGAGAGGCGGCCTCCCATCCATTGGACAGCTCGAGAGGAACACGGAGTTCAATGATTCTAAAGGAGACAATGCCTGACTCCTCTGGAAAATGGACAGGAATTCCAGGATGCCAGTGGCAACAGGAAAGGGACAATGGGTCTGCCGCCTCACCTCGAGAGGTTTTCCTATGGCCCTTTCAATCCGCGAGGAGACTCCCGAGGGGTACCTCACAACTAGACAGGAGTCATGACGTCGCTGAACACACCCGTGTTTGGAAGGGCCATCCCCGTCATAACTCGAGAATATACCCCAGGTTCCCACCGCAACTCGAGAAATACAATGAGACTCCCCCCTCGCCGCGAGATGAGGCCCAATTCCCCTGTACACCATGCAGATCAATTGCGTATTCCACATCAAACCCGAAAGGAACCTTGATATCCTTGATGGCACTCCAGGAATCCCCAGGAGCACTGTCTCAAGTCTAGAGGGAGTCTAAAGTCACGTCACCAACAAGAAACAGCTCCGTGTATTCCGAATCATCTCGAGCAGAGAGCTGATTTCCTGGCTTCAAATCAAGAGGAATGCCAACTGTGCAAAAGCCCCACAAGAGGAGGCTTCTCGCAGCTGTACGTCTGGTTGAGGGAGGTTGAATTTGCGGCCTCCAGTGGAATCGACCCCGAGATGCCCTGACTCGAAATCAGGTCGGAATTCTTGCAGTGACTTGTGTGCAAGCTGGATTTCATCTCACAAGATGAAGGAATGTCTGAAGCCCCTATGGATACACTAGAGAATGCCCTAGCACCCTGACAATTCTCGACCGGCGGCCGCCCATCCATTGGACAGCTCGAGAGTAACACGGAGTTCAATGATTCCAAAGGAGACGATGCCTGACTCCTCTGGAAAATGGACAGGAATCACAGGATGCCAGTGGCAACAGGAAAGGGAAACTTGGTCTGCGGCCTCACATCGAGAGGTGTTCTTATGGCCCTTTCAAGCCGCGAGGAGACTCCCGAGGGGTCCCTCGCAACTAGAAAGGAGTCCTCACGTCGCTGAACGCACCCGTGTTTGGAAGGGCCATCCTCGCCATAACTCGAGAATATACCCCAGGTTCCGGCCGCAACTCGAGAGAAACCATGAATCTCCCCCCTCACCGAGAGATGAAGCCCGATTCCCCTGCACTGCGTGCAGAGCAATTTCGTGCTCCGAGTCAAAACCGAAAGTAATCTTGATTTCCTTGATGGCACTCCAGAGAAAGTCAAGGAACACTCTCTCAAGTCTAGAGGGATCCTGAGGTCACTGCAGGAACCAGAAAGAGCTCCGTGTACCCAAATCATCTCGAGGTGAGAGCGAGTTTCCTGGCTTCAAATCAAGAGGAATGCCAACTGTCCACAAGTGCCACAAGAGGAGGCTTCTCGCAGCTGTACGTCTGGGAGAGGTACGTTGAATTTATGGCCTCCAGTGGAATCGACCTCGAGATGCCCTGACTCTAAATCAAGCTGGAATTCTTGTAGTGACTTGAGTGCAAGCTGGATTTCATCTCACAAGATAAAGGGATGTCTGAAGCCCCTGGGGAGACACTAGAGAAAGCCCTAGCTCCCTGCCTTTTCTAGAGAGGCCGCCTCCCATCCATTGGACAGCTCGAGAGGAACACGGAGTTCAATGATTCCAAAGGAGACGATGCCTGACTCCTCTGGAAAATGGACAGGAATTCCAGGATCCCAGTGGCAACAGGAAAGGGAACGTGGGATGCGGCCTCACCTCGAGAGGTGTTCTTATGGCCCTTTCAAGCCGCAAGGAGACTGCCGACGGGTCCCTCGCAACTAGACAGGAGTCCTGACGTCGCTGAACACATCCGTGTTTGGAAGGACCATCCCCGCGGTAACTTGAGAATATACCCCAGGTTCCCTCCGCAACTCGAGAAAAACCATGAGACTCCCCCCTCGCGGCGAGATGAAGGCCGATTCCCCTGCACTGGGTGCAGAGCAATTCCGTGCTCCCCGTCAAACCTGAAAGGAGTCTTGATTTCCTTGATGGCACTCCAGAGAAACTCAAGGAACACTCTCTCAAGTCTAGAGGGATCCTGAGGTCCCTGCAGGAAAAAGAAAGAGCTCCGTGTACCCCAGTCATCTCGAGGTGAGAGTGAATTTCCTGGCTTCAAATCAAGAGATATGCCAACTGTCTACAAGCAGCACAAGAGGAGGCTTCTCGCAGCTGTACGTCTGATTGAGGGATTTTGAATTTTCGGCCTCCAGTGGTATCGACCCCGAGATGCCCTGAATCGAAATCAGTCCGGAATTCCTGCAGTAACTTTAGTGCAAGCTGGTTTTCATCTAAAAAGTTGAAGGGATGTCTCAAGCCCCGGGGGAGACACTAGAGAATGCCTTAGGTCCATGCCCTTTCTCGACAGGCATCTTCCCATCCATTGGACAGTTCGAGAGGAACAAGGAGTTCAATGATTCCAAAGGAGACGATGCCTGACTCCTCTGGAAAATGGACAGGAATCCCAGGATCCCAGTGTCAACAGGAAAGGGAACCTGGGTCTGCGGCCTCACCTCGAGAGGTTTTCCTATGGCCCTTTCAAGCCGTGAGGAGACTCCCGAGGGGTCCCTCGCAACTAGACAGGAGGCCTGACGTCGCTGAACACACCCTTGTTTGGAAGGGCCATCCCCATCGTAACTCGAGAATATACCCCAGGTTCCCGCCACAACTAGAGATAAAGCATGAGACTCCCCCCTCCCCGTGTGATGATGTCCGATTCCCCTGCACAGCATGCAGAGCAGTTGCGTGCTCCCTATCAAACCTGAAAGGAGGCTTAATTTCCTGGATGTCACTCCAGAGACACCCCAGGAGCACTGTCTCAAGTCTAGAGGGATCCTAAAGTCACTTCACCAACCAGAAACAGCTCCGTGTATTCCGAATCATCTCGAGCTGAGAGCTGATTTCCTGGCTTCAAATCAAGAGGAATGCCAACTGTCCACAAGCACCACAAGAGGAGGCTTCTCGCAGCTGTACATTTGGTTGAGGGAGGTTGAATTTGCGGCCTCCAGTGGAATCGACCCCGAGATGCCCTGACACGAAATCAGGCCGGAATTCTTGCAGTGACTTGAGTGCAAGCTGGATTTCATCTCACAAGATGAAGGGATATCTGAAGCCCCTGGGGAGACACTAGAGAATGCCCTAGACCCCTGCCATTTATCGACAGGCGACCTCCCATCCATTGGACAGCTCGAGAGGAACACGGAGTTCAATGATTCTAAAGGAGACGATGCCTGACTCCTCTGGAAAATGGACAGGAATCGCAGGATCCCAGTGGAAACAGGAAAGGGAACCTGGCTCTGCGGCCTCACCTCGAGAGGTGTTCCTATGGACCTATCAAGCCGCGAGGACACTCCCGAGGGGTCCCTCGCAACTAGACAGGATTCCTGACGTCGCTGAACACACCCGTGTTTGGAAGGGTCATCCCCGCCGTAACTCGAGAATATACCCCAGGTGACCGCCGCAACTCGAGAAAAAGCATGAGACTCCCCCCTCGCCGTGAGATGAAGCCCGATTCCCCAGCACTGTGTGCAGAGCAATTCCGGGCTCCCAGTCAAACCCGAAAGGAGCTTGATTTCCTTGATATCACTCCAGGGAAACTCAAGGAACACTCTCTCAATTCTAGAGGGAACCTGAGGTCACTGCAGGAACCAGAAAGAGCTCCGTGTACCCCCAATCATCTCGATGTGAGAGCGAATTTCCTGGCCTCAAATCAAAAGGAATGCCAACTGTCCACAGGCACCACAAGTGCAGGCTTCTCGCAGCTGTACATCTGGGAGAGGGACGTTGAATTTATGGCTTCCAATGGAATTGACCCGGAGATGCCCTGACACTAATCAGGCCGGAATTCTTGCAGTGACTTTAGTACAAGCTGGATTTCATCTCACAAGATAAAGGGACGACTGAAACCCATGGGGAGGAACTAGATGAAGCCCTAGCTCCATGCCTTTTCTAGAGAGGCGTCCTTCCATCAATTGGACAGCTCGAGAGGAACAAGGAGTTCAATGATTCCAAAGGAGACGATGCCTGACTCCTCTGGAAAATGGACAGGAATCCCAGGATCCCAGTGGCAAAGGGAAAGGGAACCAGGGTCTGCGGCCTAACCTCGAGAGGTGTTCCTATGGCTCTTTGAAGTTGGGAGGAGACTCCCAAGTGGTCCCTCGCAACTAGACAGGTGTCCTGACGTCGCTGCACACACCCTGGTTTGGAAGGGCAACCCCCATCGTAACTCGAGAATACACCCCAAGTTCCCGCCGCAACTCGAGAAAATCCATGAGACTCCCCCCTCTCCACGAGATGAGGCTCAATTCCCCTTTACAGAATGCAGAGCAATTGCGAGCTCCCCATCAAACCCGAAAGGAGCCTTGATTTCTTGATGGCACTACAGAGAAACCCCTGGAACACTCTCTCATGTCTAGAGGGATCCTAAAGTCACTTCACCAAACAGAAACTGCTCCATGTATTCCGAATCATCTCGAGGTGAGAGCTGATTTCCAGGCTTCAAACCAAAAGGAATGCCAACTGTCCACAAGTACCACAAGAGGCGACTTCTCGCAGCTGTACATCTGGTTGAGGGAGGTTGAATTTGCGGCCTCCAGTGGAATCGACCCCGAGATGCCCTGACTCGAAACCAGGCCGGAATTTCTGCAGTGAATTGAGTGCAAGCTGGATTTCATCTCACAAGATGAAGGGATGTCTGAAGCCCATGGGGAGACACTAGAGAAACCACTAGCTCCCTGACTTTTTAGAGAAGCGGCCTCCCAACCATTGGACAGCTTGAGAGAAACACGGAGTTCAATGATTCCAAAGGAGACGATGCCTGACTCTGCTGGAAAACGGACAGGAATCCCAGGATCCCAGTGGCAACAGGAGAGGGACAATGTGTCTCCCACCTCACCTCGAGAGGTGTTCCTATGGCCCTATCAAGCTGCGAGGAGACTCCAAGGTGTCCCTTGCAAACAGGCAGGAGTCCTGACGTCGCTGAACATACCCGTGTTTGGAAGGGCCATCCCCATCGTAACTCGAGAATATACCCCAAGTTCCCGCCGCAACTCGAGAAAAACCATGAGACTCCCCCCTCGCCGGGAGATGAGGACCGATTCCCCTGCACAGCATGCAGAGCAATTTCGTGCTCCCCATCAAACCCGAAAGGAGCCTTGATTTCCTTGATGGCACTCCAGAGAAACCCCAGGAACACTGTCTCAAGACTAGAGATATCCTAAAGTCACTTCACAACCAGAAACAGCTCCATGTATTCCGAAACATCTCGAGCGGAGAGCTGATTTCCTGGTTTCAAATGAAGAGGAATGCCAACTGTCCACAAGCACCACAAGAGGAGGCTTCTCGCAGCTGTACGTCTGGTTGAGGGAGGTTGAATTTGCTGCCTCCAGTGGAATCGATCCCGAGATGCCCTGACTCGAAATCAGCCCGGAATTCCTGCAGTTACTTGAGTGCAATCTGGATTTCATCTCACAAGATGAAGGGATGTCTGAAGCCTCTGGGGAGACAATAGAGAATGCCCTAGCTCCCTGCTCTTTCTCGACAGGTGGCCTCCCATCCATTGGACAGCTCGAGAGGAACACGGAGTTCAATGATTCCAAAGGAAACGATGCCTGACTCCTCTGGAAAATGGACAGGAAACCCAGGATCCCAGTGACAACAGGAAAGGGAACCTGGGCCTGCGGCGTCACCACGAGAGGTGTTCCTACGGCCCTTTCAAGCTGCGAAGAGACTCCCGAGGGGTCCCTCGCAACTAGACAGGAGTCCTGACGTCGCTGAACACACCCGTGTTTGGAAGGGCCATCCCCGTCGTAACTCGAGACTCTACCCAAGGTTCCCGCCGCAACTCGAGAAAATCCATGAGACTCCCCCCTCGCCGGGAGATGAGGACCGATTCCCCTGCACAGCATGCAGAGCAATTTCGTGCTCCCCATCAAACCCGAAAGGAGCCTTGATTTTCTTGATGGCACTCCAGAGAAACCCCAGGAACACTGTCTCAAGTCTTGAGGGATCCTAAAGTCACTTCACCAACCAGAAACAGCTCCGTGTATTCCGAATCATCTCGAGCTGAGAGCTGATTTCCTGGATTCAAATCAAGAGGAATGCCAATTGTCCACAAGCACCACAAGAGGAGGCTTCTCGCAGCTGTACGTCTGGTTGAGGGAGGTTGAATTTTCGGCCTCCAGTGGAGGCGACCCCGAGATGCCCTGACTCGAAATGAGGCCGGAATTCCTGCAGTGACTTGAGTGCAGGTTGCATTTCATCTCACAAGATGAAGGGAGGACTGAAGCCCCTGTGGAGACACTAGAGAATGCCCTAGCACCCTGCCTTATTTAGAGAGGCGGCCTCCCATCCATTGGACAGCTCGAGAGGAACAAGGATTTCAATGATTCCAAAGGAGACGATGCCTGACTCCTCTGGAAATGGACAGGAATCCCAGGATCCCAGTGGCAACAGGAAAGGGACAATGGGTCGGCCGCCTCACCTCGAGAGGTTTTCCTATGGCCCTTTCAAGTTGGGAGGAGATGCCCGAGGGTTCCCTTGCAACTAGACAGGAGTCCTGACGTCGCTGAACACACCCGTGTTTGGAAGGGATATCCCCGTCGTAACTCGAGAATATATCCCAGGTTCCCGCCGCAACTCGAGAAAAACCATGAGACTCCCCCCTCGCCTCGAGATGAGACCGGATTCCATGCACAGCATGCAGAGCAATTGCGTGCTCCATGTCAAACCCGAAAGGAGCCTTGATTTCCTTGATGGCACTCCAGAGAAACTCAAGGAACACTCTCTCAAGTCTAGAGCGATCCTGAGGTCACTGAAGGAACCAGAAAGAGCTCCGTGTACCCCCAATCATCTCGATGTGAGAGCGAATTTCCTGGCCTCAAATCAAGAGGAATGCCAACTGTCCACAAGCACCACAGGAGGAGGCTTCTCGCAGCTGTACCTCTGGGAAAGGAAGGTTGAATTTATGGTCTCCAGTGGAATTGACCCCGAGATGCCCTGACAAGAAATCAGTCCGGAATTCCTGCACTGACTTAAATGCAAGATGGATTTCATCGCACAAGGTAAAGGGATGTCTGCAGCCCCTGGGGAGACATTAGAGAAAGCCCTAGCTCCCTGCCCTTTCTCGACAGGCGGCCTCCCATCCATTGGACAGCTCGAGAGGAACACGGAGTTCAATGATTCCAAAGGAGACGATGACTGACTCCTCTGGAAAATGGACAGGAATCCCAGGATCCCAGTGGCAACAGGAAAGGGAACCTGGGTCTTCGGCCTCACCTCTAGAGGTGTTCCTATGGCCCATTCAAGCCGCGAGGAGACTCCGGAGGGGTCCCTCGCAACTAGACGGGTGTCCTGACTTCGCTGAATACACCCGTGTTTGGAAGGGCCATCCCCGTCGTAACTCGAGAATATACCCCAGGTTCAGGCCACAAATAGAGAAAAACCATGAGACTCTCCCCTCTCCGCGAGATGAAGCCCGATTCCCCTGCACTGTTTGCAGAGCAATTCCGTGCTCCCCGTCAAACGAGAAAGGAGCCTTGATTTCCTTGATGACACTCCAGAGAAACTCAAGGAACACTCTCTCAAGTCTAGAGGGATCCTGAGGTCACTGCAGGAACCAGAAAGAGCTCCATGTACCCCCAATCATCTCGAGGTGAGAGCGAATTTCATGGCTTCAAATCAAGAGGAATGCCAACTGTCCACAAGCACCACAAGAGGAAGCTGCTTGCAGATATACGTCTGGGAGAGGGTCGTTGAATTTATGACCTCCACTGGAATAGACCCCGAGATGCCCTGACTTGATATCAGGCCGGAATTCTTGCAGTGACTTGAGTGCAAGCTGGATTTCATCTCACAAGATAAAGGGATGTCTGAAGCCCCTGGCGAGACAGTAGAGAAAGCCCTAGTTCTATGCCTTATCTAGAGAGGCGGCCTCCCATCAATTCGACAGTCTGAGAGGAACACGGAGTTCAATGATTCCAAAGGAGACGACGCCTGACTCCTCTGGAAAATGGACAGGAATCGCAGGATCCCAGTGGCAACAGGAAAGGGACAATGGGTCTGCCGCCTCACCTCGAGACGTTTTCCTATGGCCCTTTCAAGCCGCGAGGAGACTCCCAAGGGGTCCCTCGAAACCAGACAGGAGTCCTGACGTCGCTGAACACACCCGTGTTTGGAAGGGCCATCCCCGTCGTAACTCGAGAATATACCCCAGGTTCACGCCGCATCTCGAGAAAAACCATGAGACTCCCCCCTCACCAAGAGATGAGGCCCGATTCCCCTGCACAGCATGCAGAGCAATTGATGCTCCCCACCAAACCCGAAAGGAGCCTAGATTTCCTTGATGGCACTCCAGAGAAACCCCAGGAACACTGTCTCAAGTCTAGAGGGAACCTAAAGTCACTTCAACAAACAGAAACAGCTCCGTATATTCTGAATCATCTCGAGCTGTGCGCTGATGTCCTGGCTTCAAATCAAGAGGAATGCCAACTGTCCACAAGCACCACAAGAGGAGGCTTCTCGCACCTGTACGTCTGGTTGAGGGAGGTTGAATTTGAGGCCTCCAGTGGAATCGACCCCGAGATGCTCTGACTCGAAATCAGGCCGGAATTCCTGCAGTGACTTGAGTGCAAGCTGGATTTCATCTCACAAGATGAAGGGATGTCTGAAGACCCTGGAGAGACACTAGAGAATTCCCTAGCACCCTGCCCTTTCTCGACAGGCGGCATCCCTTCCATTGGACAGCTCGAGAGGAACACGGAATTCAATGATTCCAAATGAGACGATGCCAGACTCCTCTGGAAAATGGACCGGAATTCCAGGATCCCAGTGGCAACAGGAAGGGAACCAGGGTCTGCGGCTTCACCTAGAGAGTTGTTCTTATGGCCCTTTCAAGCCGCGAGTAGACTCCCGAGGTGTCCCTCGCAACTAGACAGGACTCCTGTCGTCGCTGAACACACCCGTGTTTGGAAGGGCCATCCCCGTTGTAAATCGAGAATATACCCCAGGTTCCCGCCGCAACTCGAGAAAAACAATAAGACTCCCCACTCGCCATGAGATGAGGCCCGATTCCCCTGCACAGTATGCAGAGCAATTTCGTGCTCCCCATCAAACCCGAAAGGAGCCTTGATTTCCTTGATGGCACTCCAGAGAAACCCCAGGAACACTGTCTCAAGTCTAGAGGGATCCTAAAGTCACTTCACCAACCAGAAACAGCTCCGTGTATTCCAAATCTTCTCGACCGGAGAGCTGATTTCCTGGCTTCAAATCAAGAGAAATGCCCACTGTCCACAAGCACCACAAGAGGAGGCTTCTCGCAGCTGTACGTCTGGGAGAGGGAGGCTGAATTTATGTCCTCCACTGGAATGGACCCCGAGATGCCTAACTCGAAATCAGGCCGGAATTCCTGCAGTGACGTTAGTGCAAGCTGGATTTCATCTCACAAGATGAACGGATGTCTGAAGACCCTGGTGAGACAGAAGAGAATGCCCTAACACCCTGCCCTTTCTCAACAGGCAGCCTCCCATCCATTGGACAGCTCGAGAGGAACACGGAGTTCAAAGATTCCAAAGGAGACAATACCTGACTCCTCTGGAAAATGGACAGGCATCCCAGGATCCCAGTGGCAACAGGAAAGGGAACCTGGGTCTTCGGCCTCCCCTCGAGTGGTGTTCCTATGGCCCTTTCAAGCCGCAAGGAGACTGCAGAGTGTTCCCTCGCAACTAGACAGGAGTCCTGACGTCGTTGAATACACCCGTGTTTGGAAGGGCCATCCCGGTCGTAACTCGAGAATAAACGCCAGGTTCACGCCGCAAACAGAGAAAAACCATGAGACGCCCCACTCTCCGCGAGATGAAGCCCGATTCCCCTGCACTGCATGCAGAGCAATTCCGTGCTCCCTGTCAAACGAGAATGGAGCCTTGATTTCCTTGTTGACACTCCAGAGAAACTCAAGGATCACTCTCTCAAGTCTAGAGGTAACCTGAGGTCACTGCAGGAACCAGAAAGAGCTCCGTGTACCCCCAATCACCTCGAGGTGAGAGCGAATTTCATGGCTTCAAATCAAGAGGAATGCCAATTGTCCACAAGCACCACAAGAGGAGGCTTCTCTCAGCTGTACGTCTGGTTGAGGGAGGTTGAATTTTCGGCCTCCAGTGGAATCGACCCCGAGATGCCCTGACTCGAAACCAGGCCGGAATTCCTGCAGTGACTTGAGTGCAGGCTGCATTTCATCTCACAAGATAAAGGGATGTCTGAAGCCCCTGGGGAGACACTAGAAAAAGCACTAGCTCCCTGCCTTTTCTAGAGAGTCGGCCTCCCACCCATGGTACAGCTCGAGAGGAACAAGGAGTTCAATGATTCCAAAGGAGACGATGCCTCCCTCCTCTGGAAAATGGACAGGAATCTCAGAATCCCAGTGGCAACAGGAAAGGGAACCCGGGTCTGCAACCTCACCTAGAGATTTGGTCCTATGGCCCTTTCAAGGTCCTTTCAAGCTGCGAGGAGACTCCCCAGGGGACCCTCGCAACTAGACAGGAGTCCTGACGTCGCTGAACACACCCGTGTTTGGAAGGGCCATCCTCGTCCTAACTCGAGAATATACCCCAGGTTCCCGCCGCAACTCGAGAAAAACCAAGAGACTCCCCCTCGCTGCGAGTTGAAGCCAGATTCCCCTGCACTGCGTGCAGAGCAATTCCGTGCTCCCCATCAAACCAGATAGGAGCCTTGATTTCCTAGATGGCACTCCAGAGAAACTCAAGGAACACTCTCTCAATTCTAGAGGGATCCTGAGGTCACTGCAGGAACCAGAAAGAGCTCCCTGTACCCCCAATCATCTCGAGGTGAGAACGAATTTCCTGGCTTCAAATCAAGAGGAATGCCAACTGTCCAAAAGCACCACAAGAGGAGGCTTCTCGCAACTGTACGTCTGGGAGAGGGACTGTGAATTTATGGCCTCCACTGGAATCGACCCCGAGATGCCCTGACTCTAAATCAGGCCGGAGTTCTTTCAGTGACTTGAGTGCAAGCTGGATTTCATCTCACAAGATGAAGGGATGTCTGAAGCCCCAGGGAGACACTAGAGAAAGACCTAGCTCCATGCCTTATCAAGAGAGGCGGCCTCCCATCAATTGGACAGCTCGAGAGGAACATGGTGTTCAATGATTCCAAAGGAGACGATGCGTGACTCCTCTGGAAAATGGACAGGAGTCCCAGGATCCCAGTGGCAACAGGAAAGGGACAATGGGTCTGCCGCCTCACCTCGAGAGGTTTTCCTATGGCCCTTTCAAGCCGAGAGGAGACTCCCGAGGGGTCCCTCACAACTAGACAGGAGTCCTGACGTCGCTGAACACACCCATGTTTGGAAGGGCCATCACAGTCTTAACTCGAGAATATACCCCAGATTCCCGCCGCAACTCGAGAAAAACCATGAGACTTCCCCCTCGCTGCGTGATAAGGCCCGATTCCCCTGCACAGCTTGCAGAGCCATTGCGGGCTCCCCATCAAACCTGAAAGGAGCCTTAATTTCATTGATGGCACTCCAGAGAAACCCCAGGAACACTGTCTCAAGTCTAGACTGATCCTAAAGTCACTTCACCAACCAGAAACAGTTCCGTGTATTCCGAATCATCTCGAGATGAGAGCTGATTTCCTGGCTTCAAATCAAGAGGATTGCCTACTGTCCACAAGCACCACAAGAGGAGGCTTCTCGCAGCTGTACGTCTGGTTGAGGGAGGTTGAATTTTCGGCCTCCAGAGGAATCGACCCCGAGATGCCCTGACTCGAAATCAGGTCGGAATTCCTGCAGTGACTTGATTGCAAGCTGGATTTCATCTCACAAGATGAAGGGATGTCTGAAGCCCCTGTGGAGACACTAGAGAATCCCCTAGCACCCTGCCCTTTGTGGACCGGCGGCCTCCCATCCATTGGACAGCTCGAGAGAAACACGGAGTTCAATGATTCCAAAGGAGACGACGCCTGACTCCTCTGGAAAATGGACAGGAATCCCAGGATCCCAGTGGCAACAGGAAAGGGAAACTGGGTCTGCTGGCTCAACTCGAGATGTGTTCCTATGTCCCCTTCAAGCCGCGAGGTGACGCCCTAGGGGTCCGTTGCAACTAGACAGGAGTCCTGACGTCGCTGAACATACCCGTGTTTGGAAGGGCCATCCCCGTCATAACTCGAGAATATACCCCAGGTTCCCTCCGCAACTCGAGAAAAACCATGAGACTCCCCCGTCTCCGCGAGATGAAGCGCGATTCCCCTGCAGAGCGTGCAGAGCAATTCCGTGCTCCTGTCAAACCCAAAAGGAGCCTTGAATTCCTAGATGGCACTCCAGAGAAACTCAAGGAACACTCTCTCAAGTCTAGAGGGATCCTGAGGTCACTGCAGGAACCAGCAAGAGCTCCGTGTACCACATACCATCTCGAGGTGAGAGCGAATTTCCTGGCTTCAAATCAAGAGGAATGCCAACTGTCCACAAGCACCACAAGAGGAGGCTTCTCGCAGATGTACGTCTGGGAGAGGGACGTTGAAATTATGGCCTCCACTGGAATCGACCCCGAGTTGCCATGACTCTTAATCAGGCCGGAATTCTTGCAGTGACTTGAGTTCAAGCTGGATTTCATCTCACAAGATAAAGGAATGTCTGAAGCCCCTGAGGAGACACTAGAGAAAGCCCTAGCTCCCTGCCTTTTCTAGAGAGGCGGCCTCCTATCAACTGGACATCTCGAGAGGAACACGGAGTTCAATGATTCCAAAGGATACGATGCCTGACTCCTCTGGAAAATGGACAGGAATCCCAGGATCCCAGTGGCAACAGGAAAGGGACAATGGGTTGCTGCCTCACATCGAGAGGTATTCCTATGGCCCTTTCAAGCCGCGAGGAGACTCCCGAGGGGTCCCTCGCAACTAGACAGAAATCCTGACGTCGCTGAACACAACCGTGATTGGAAGGCCATCCCTGTCGTAACTCGAGAATATACCCCAGGTTCCCGCCGCAACTCGAGAAATTCTATAAGACTCCCCCCTCGCTGCGAGATGAAGCCAGAATACCCAGCACTGCGTGCAGAGCAATTCCCTGCCCCCCGTCAAACCCGAAAGGAGCCTTGACTTCCTTGATGGAACTCCCGAGAAACTCAAGGAACATTCTCTCAAGTCTGTTGGGATCCTGAGGTCACTGCAGGAACAAGAAAGAGCTCCGTGTACCCCCAATCACCTCGAGGTGAGAGCGAATTTCATGGCTTCAAATCAAGAGGAATGCCAATTGTCCACAAGCACCACAAGAGGAGGCTTCTCGCAGCTGTACGTCTGGTTGAGGGAGGTTGAATTTTCGGCCTCCAGTGGAATCGACCCCGAGATGCCCTGACTCGAAATCAGGCCGGAATTACTGCAGTGACTTGAGTGCAAGCTGGATTTCATCTCACAAGATAAAGGGATGGCTGAAGCCCCTAGGGAGACATTAGAGAATGCCCTAGTACCCTGCCCTTTCTCGACAGGCGTCCTCCCATCCATTGGACAGATCGAGAGTAACACGGAGTTCAATGATTACAAAGGAGACGATGCCTGACTCCTCTGGAAAATGGACAGGAATCCCAGGATCCCAGTGGCAACAGGAAAGGGAACCTGGGTCTGCGGCCTCACCTCGAGAGGTGTGCCTATGGCCCTTTCAAGCCGCGAGGAGACTCCCGAGGGGTTCCTCGCAACTAGGCAAGAGTCCTGACGACGCTGAACACAACCCTGTTTGGAACGGCCATCCCCGTCGTAAGTCGACAATATACCCCAGGTTCCCGCCGCAACTTGAGAAAAACCATGAGACTCCCCCTCGCCGCGAGATGAAGCCCGATTCCCCTGCACAGCATGTAGACCAATTGCGTACTCCCCATCAATCCAGAAAGAAGCCTTGATTTCCTTGATGGCACTCCAGAGAATCCCCAGGAACACTGTCTCAAGTCTAGAGGGATCCTAAAGTCACTTCACCAACCAGATACAGCTCCGTGTATTCCGAGTCATCTTGAGCTGAGGGCTGATTTCCTGGCTTCAAATCAAGAGGAATGCCAACTGTCCACTAGCACCACAAGAGGAGGCTTCTCGCAGCTGTACGTCTGGTTGAGGGAGGTTGAATTAGCGGCCTCCAGTGGAATCGACCCCGAGATGCCCTGACTCGAAATCAGGCCGGCATTCCTTCAGTGATTTGAGTGCAAGCTTGATTTCATCTCACAAGACGAAGGAATGTCTGAATCCCCTGGTGGGACACTAGAGAATGCCCTAGGACCCTGCCCTTTCTCGACAGGCGGCCTCCCATCCATTGGACAGTTTGAGAGGAACACAGAGTTCAATGATTCCAAAGTAGACGATGCCTGACTCCTCTGGAAAATGGACAGGAATCCCAGGATCCCAGTGGCAACAGGACAGGGAACCTGGGTCTGCGGCCTCACCTCGAGAGGTGTTCCTTTGGCCCTTTCAAGCCGCGAGGAGACTCCCGAGGGGTCCCTCGCAACTAGACAGGAGTCCTGACGTCGCTGAACACACCCATGTTTGGAAGGCCCATCCCCTCCGTAACTCGAGAATATACCCTAGGTTCACACCGCAACTCGAGAAAAACCATGAGTCTCCCCCCTCGCCGAGAGATGAAGCCCGATTCCCCTGCACTGCATGCAGAGCAATTTCGTGATCCATGTCAAACCCGAAAGGAGCCTTGATTTCCTTGATGGCACTCCAGAGAAACTCAAGGAACACTCTCTCAAGTCTAGAGGGAACCTGAGGTCACTGCAGGAACCAGAAAGAGCTCCGTGTACCCCCGTCATCTCGTTGTGAGAGCGAATTTTCTGGCTTCAAGGCAAGAGGAATGCCAACTGTCCACAAGCACCACAGGAGGAGGTTTCTCACAGCTATACCTCTGGGAGAGGAAGGTTGAATTTGTGGTCTCCAGTGGAATTGACCCCGAGATGCCCTGACACGAAATCAGGCCGGAATTCCTGCAGTGACTTGAGTGCAAGCTGGATTTCATCTCACAAGATAAAGGGATGTCTGAAGCCCCTGGGGAGACATTAGAGAAAGCCCTAGCTCCCTGCCCTTTCTCGACAGGCGGCCTCCCATCCATTGGACAGCTCGAGATGAACACGGAGTTCAATGACTCCAAAGGAGACGATGCCTGACTCCTCTGGAAAATGGACAGGAATCCCAGGATCCCAGTGGCAACAGTAAAGGGACAATGGGTCTGCCGCCTCACTTCGAGAGGATTTCCTATGGCACTTTCAAGCCGCGAGGAGACTCCCGAGGTGTCCCTCGCAACTAGACAGGAGTCCTGACGTCGCTGAACACACCCGTGTTTGGAAGCACCATCCCCGTCGTAACTGGAGAAAAAAATCCAGGTTACCGCCGAAACTCGAGAAAAATCATGAGACACCCCATTCGCCACGAGATGAGCCCCGATTCCCCTGCACAGCATGCAGAGCAATTGCGTGCTGCGCATCAAACTTGAAAGGAGCTTTGATTTCCTTGATGGCACTCAAGAGAATCCACAGGAACTCTACCTCAAGTCTAGAGGGATCCTAAAGTCACTTCACAACCAGAAACAGCTCCGTGTATTCCGAATCATCTCGAGCTGAGAGCTGATTTCCTGGATTCAAATCAAGAGGAATGCCAACTGTCTACAAGCACCACAAGAGGAGGCTTCTCGCAGCTGTAAGTCTGGTTGAGGGAGGTTGAATTTGCGGCCTCCAGTGGAATCGACCCCGAGATGACCTGACTCAAAATCAGGCCGGAATTCCTGCAGTGACTTGAGTGCAAGCTGGATTTCATCTCACAAGATGAACGGATGTCTGAAGGCCCTGGGGAGACACTATAGAATGCTCTAGCACCCTGCCCTTTATGGACAGGCGACCTCCCATCCTTTGGACAGCTCGAGAGGAACACAGAATTCAATGATTCCAAAGGAGACGATGCCTGACTCCTCTGGAAAATGGACAGGAATCCCAGGATCCCAGTGGCAACAGGAAAGGGAACCTGGGACTTCGGCCTCACCTCTAGAGGTGTTCCTATGGCCCATTCAAGCCACGAGGAGACTCCCGAGGGGTCCCTCGCAACTAGACGGGTGTCCTGACTTCGCTGAATACACCCGTGTTTGGAAGGGCCATCCCCGTCGTAACTCGAGAATATACGCCAGGTTCACGCCGCAAATAGAGAAAAACCATGAGACGCCCCACTCTCCGCGAGATGAAGCCCAATTCCCCTGCACTGCATGCAGAGCAATTCCGTGCTCCCCGTCAAACGAGAAAGGAGCCTTGATTTCCTTGTTGACACTCCAGAGAAACTCAAGGATCTCTCTCTCAAGTCTAGAGGGAACCTGAGGTCACTGCAGGAACCACAAGGAGCTCCGTGTACCCCCAATCATCTCGAGGTGAGAGCGAATTTCCTGGCTTCAAATCAAGAGGAATGCCAACTGTCCACAAGAACCACAAGAAGAGGCTTCTCGCAGCTGTACGTCTGGTTGAGGGAGATTGAATTAGCGGCCTCCAGTGTAATCGACCCAGAGATGCCCTGACTCGAAATCAGGCCGGCATTCCTTCAGTGATTTGAGTGCAAGCTTGATTTCATCTCACAAGATGAAGGGATGTCTGAAGCCCCTGGGCAGACACTAGAGAATGCCCTAGCACCCTGCCCTTTCTCGACAGGCGGCCTCCCATCCATTGGACAGCTCGAGAGGAACACAGAGTTCAATGATTCCAAAGTAGACGATGCCTGACTCCTCTTGAAAATGGACAGGAATCCCAGGATCCCAGTGGCAACAGGAAAGGGAACCTGGGTCTGCGGCCTCACCTCGAGAGGTGTTCCCATGGCCGTTTCAAGCCGCGAGGAGACTCCTGAGGAGTCCATCGCATCTAGACAGGAGTCGTGACGTCGCTTAGCACATCTGTGTTTGGAAGGTCCATCCCCGCCGTAACTCGAGAATATACCCTAGGTTCCCACTGCAACTCGAGAAAACCTTGAGACTTCCCCCTCGCCGCGAGATGAAGACCGATTCCCCAGCACTGCGTGCAGAGCAATTCCGTGCTCCCTGTCAAACCCGAAATGAGCCTTGATTTCCTTGATGGCGCTCCGGAGAAACTCAAGGAACACTCTCTCAAGTCTAGAGGGATCCTGAGGTCACTGCAAGAACCAGAAAGAGCTCCCTGTACCCCCAATCATCTCGAGGTGAGAGCGAATTTCCTGGCTTCAAATCAAGAGGAATGCCAACTTTTCACAAGCACCACAAGAGGAGACTTCTCGCAGCTGTACGTCTGGGAGAGGGACATTGAATTTATGGCCTCCACTGGAATCGACCCTAAGATACCCTGACTCG
The DNA here is from genome assembly GCF_963930625.1 of Muntiacus reevesi. Lineage (NCBI taxonomy): Eukaryota > Metazoa > Chordata > Mammalia > Artiodactyla > Cervidae > Muntiacus > Muntiacus reevesi. Next base: position 2,197,801 of record NC_089256.1, on the reverse strand, counting down.
AAATCAGGCCGGAATTCTTTCAGTGACTTGAGTGCAAGCTGGATTTCATCTCACAAGATGAAGGGATGTCTGAATCCCCTGGGGAGACACTATAGAAAGCCCTAGCACCCTGCCCTTTCTCGACAGGCGGCCTCCCATCCATTGGACAGCTCGAGAGGAATACGGAGTTCAATGATTCCAAAGGAGACGATGCCTGACTCCTCTGGAAAATGGACAGGAATCGCAGGATCCCAGTGGCAATAGGAAAGGGAACCTGGGTCTGCGGCCTCACCTCGAGAGGTGTTCCTATGGCCCTTTCAAGCCGTGAAGAGACTCCCGAGGGGTCCCTCACAACAAACAGGAGTCCTGACCTCGCTGAACACACCCGTGTTTTGAAGGGCCATCCCCGTCGTAACTCGAGAATATATCCCAGGTTCCCGCCGCAACTCGAGAAAAACCATGAGTCTCCACGCTCGCCACGAGATAAGGCCCGATTCCCCTGCACAGCATGCAGCGCAATTGCGTGTTCCCAATCAAACCCGAAAGAAGCCTTGATTTCCTGGATGGCACTCCAGAGAACACCAGGAACACTGTCTCAAGACTAGTGGGATCCAAAAGTCACTTCACCAACCAGAAACAGCTTCATGTATTTCAAAACTTCTCGAGCTGAGACATGATTTCCTGGATTCAAATCAAGAGGAATGCCAACTGTCCACAAGCACCACAAGAGGAGGCTTCTCGCAGCTGTACGTCTGGTTGAGGGAGGTTGAATTTGCGGCCTCCAGTGGAATCGAACCCGAGATGCCCTGACTCGAAATCAGGCCGGAATTCCTGCAATGACTTGAGTGCAAGCTGGATTTCATCTCACATGATGAAGGGATGTCTGAAGCCCCTGTGGAGACACTAGAGAATCTCCTAGCACCCTGCCCTTTCTGGACCGGCGGCCTCCCATCCATTGGATAGCTCGAGAGAAACACGGAGTTCAATGATTCCAAAGGAGACGACGCCTGACTCCTCTGGAAAATGGACAGGAATCCCAGGATCCCAGTGGCAACAGGAAAGGGAACCTGGGTCTGCGGGCTCACCTCGAGAGGTGTTCCTATGTCCCCTTCAAGTCGCGAGGTGACCACCTAGGGGTCCCTCACAACTAGACAGGAGTCCTGACGTCGCTGAACATACCCGTGTTTGGAAGGGCCATCCCCGTCATAACTCGAGAATATACCCTAGGTTCCCAGCGCAACTCGAGAAAAACCATGAGACTCCCCCGTCTCCACGAGATGAAGCGCGATTCCCCTGCACAGCATGCAGAGCAATTCCGTGCTCCTGTCAAACCCAAAAGGAGCCTTGATTTCCTAGATGGCACTCCAGAGAAACTCAAGGAACACTCTCTCAAGTCTAGAGGGATGTTGAGGTCACTGCAGGAACCAGAAAGAGCTCCGTGTACCACATACCATCTCGAGGTGAGAGCGAATTTCCTGGCTTCAAATCAAGAGGAATGCCAACTGTCCACAAGCACCACAAGAGGAGGCTTCTCGCAGATGTACGTCTGGGAGAGGGACGTTGAATTTTTGGCCTCCACTGGAATCGACCCCGAGTTGCCATGACTCTTAATCAGGCCGGAATTCTTGCAGTGACTTGAGTTCAAGCTGGATTTCATCTCACAAGATAAAGGGATGTCTGAAGCCCCTGAGGAGACACTAGAGAAAGCCCTAGCTCCCTGCCTTTTCTAGAGAGGCGGCCTCCCATCAACTGGACATCTCGAGAGGAACACGGAGTTCAATGATTATAAAGGAGATGATGCCTGACTCCTCTGGAAAATGGACAGGAATCCCAGGATCACAGTGGCAACAGGAAAGGGACAATGGGTCTGCCGCCTCACCTAGAGAGGTATTCCTATGGCCCTTTCAAGCCGCAAGGAGACACCCGAGGGAACCCTCGCAACTAGAGAGGAGTCCTGACGTCGCTGAACACACCCGTGATTGGAAGGCCATCTCCGTCGTAACTCGAGAATATACCCCAGGTTCCCGCTGCAACTCGAGAAATTCTATAAGACTCCCCCCTCGCTGCGAGATGAACCTGAATACCCAGCACTGCGTGCAGAGCAATTCCCTGCCCCCCGTCAAACCCGAAAGGAGCCTTGACTTCCTTGATGGAACTCCAGAGAAACTCAAGGAACACTCTCTCAAGTCTGGGGGGATCCTGAGGTCACTGCAGGAACAAGAAAGAGCTCCGTGTACCCCCAATCACCTCGAGGTGAGAGCGAATTTTATCGCTTCAAATCAAGAGGAATGCCAATTGTCCACAAGCACCACAAGAGGAGGCTTCTCGCAGCTGTACGTCTGGTTGAGGGAGTTTGAATTTTCGGCCTCCAGTGGAATCGACCCCGAGATGCCCTGACTCGAAATCAGGCCGGAATTCCTGCAGTGACTTTAGTGCAGGCTGGATTTCATCTCACAAGATGAAGGGAGGTCTGAAGCCCCTGTGGAGACACTAGAAAATGCCCTAGCACCCTGCCTTATTTAGAGAGGCGGCCTCCCATCCATTGGACAGCTCGAGAGGAACACGGAGTTCAATGATTCTAAAGGAGACGATGCCTGACTCCTCTGGAAAATGGACAGGAATCCCAGGATCCCAGTGGCAACAGAAAGGGACAATGGGTCTGCCGCCTCACCTCGAGAGGTTTTCCTATGGCCCTTTCAAGCCAAGAGGAGACTCCCCAGGTGTCCCTCGCTACTAGACAGGAGTCCTGACGTCGCGGAACACACCCGTGTTTGGAAGGTCCATCGCCGTCGTAACTCGAGAATATATCCCAGGTTCCCGCCGCACCTCGAGAAAAACCATGAGACTCCCCCCTCGCCATGAGATGAGGCCCGATTCCCCTGCACAGCGTGCAGAGCAATTGCGTGCTCCCCATCAAACCCGAAAGGAGCCTTGATTTCCTTGATGGCACTCCAGAGAAACCCCAGGAATACTGTCTCAAGTCTAGAGGGAGCCTAAAGTCATTTCACCAACCAGAAACAGCTCCGTGTATTCCAAATCTTCTCGAGCTGACAGCTGATTTCCTGGCTTCAAATCAAGAGGAATGCCAACTGTCCACAAGCACCACAAGAGGAGGCTTCTCGCAGCTGTACCTCTGGTTGAGGGAGGTTGAATTTGCGGCCTCCATGGGAATCGACCCCGAGATGCCCTGACTCGAAATCAGGCCGGAATTCCTTCAGTGAATTGAGTGCAAGCTGGACTTCATCTCACAAGATGAAGGGATATCTGAAGCCCCTGGGGAGACACTAGAGAAAGCCCTAGCTCCCTGGCTTTTCTAGTGAGGCAGCCTCCCAACCATTGGACAGCTCGAGAGGAACACGGAGTTCAAAGTTTCCAAAGGAGACGATGCCTGACTCCTCTGGAAAATGGAGAGGCATCCCAGGATCCCAGTGGCAACAGGAAAGGGAACCTGGGTCTGCAGCCTCACCTTGAGAGTTGTTCCCTTGGCCCTTTCAAGCCGCGAGGAGACTCCCGAGGGGTCCCTCACAACCAGACAGAAGTCCTGACATCGCTCAACACACCCGAGTTTGGAAGGGCCATCCCCGGCTTAACTCGAGAGTATACACCAGGTTCCCACCGCAACTCGAGAAAAACCCTGAGACTCCCCCCTCGCCGAGAGATGAGGTCCGATTCCCCTGCACAGCATGCAGAGCAAATGAGTGCTCCCCATTAAACCCGAAAGGAGCTTTGATTTTCTTGATGGCACTCCAGAGAAACCCCAGGAACACTGTCTCAAGTCTAGAGGGATCCTAAAGTCCCTTCTCCAACAAGAAACAGCTCCGTGTATTCCGAATCATCTCGCCCTGAGAGCTGATTTCCTGGCTTCAAATCAAGTGGAATGCCAACTCTCCACAAGCACCACAAGAGGAGGCTTCTCGCAGCGGTACGTCTGGTTGAGGGAGGCTGAATTTGTGGCCCCCAGTGGAATCGACCCCGAGATGCCCTGACTCGAAATCAGGCCGCAATTCCTGCAGTGACTTGAGTGCAAGCTGAATTTCATCTCACAAGATGAAGGGATGACTGAAGCCCCTGGGGAGACACTAGAGAATGCACTAGCACCCTGCCCTTTCTCGACAGGCGGCCTCTCATCCATTGGACAGCTCGAGAGGAACACGGAGTTCAATGATTCCAAAGGAGACGATGCCTGACTCCCCTGGAAAATGGACAGGAATCCCAGGATCGCAGTGGCAACAGGAAAGGAAACCTGGGTCTGCGGCTTCAACTCGAAAGGTGTTCCTATTGCCCTTTCAAGCCGCAAGGTGACTGCAGAGGTGTCCCTCGCAACTAGACAGGCGTCCTGCCGTCGCTGAACACACCCGTGTTTGGAAGGGCCATCCCCGCCGTAATTCGAGAATATATCCCAGATTCCCGCCGCAACTCGAGAGAAACCATGAGACTCCCCACACGCCGCGAGATGAAGCCCGATTCCCCTGCACTGCGTGCAGAGCAGTTCCATGCTCCCCGTCAAACCCGAAAGGAGCCTTGATTTCCTTGATGGTACTCCAGAGAAACACAAGGAACACTCTCTCAAGTCTAGAGGGATCCTGAGGTCACTGCAGGAACCAGAAAGAGCTCCGTGTACCACATACCATCTCGAGGTGAGAGCGAATTTCCTGGCTTCAAATCAAGGGGAATGCCAACTGTCCACAATCACCACAAGAGGAGGCTTCTCACAGTTGTACTTCTGGGAGAGGGACGGTGAAATTATGGCCTCAATGGAATCGACCCCGAGATGCCCTGAGTTAAATCAGGCCAGAATTCTTGCAGTGACTTGAGTGCAAGCTGGATTTCATCTCACAAGATGAAGGGATGTCTGAAGCCCCTGGGGAGACACTAGAGAATGCTCTAGCACACTGCCCTTTCGCAACAGGCGGCCTCCCATCAATTGGACAGTTCGAGAGGAACACGGAGTTCAGTGATTCCAAAGGAGACGATGCCTTAATCCTCTGGAAAACGGACAGGAGTCCCAGGTTCCCAGTGGCAACAGGATAGGGAATCTGGGTCTGCGGCCTCACATCGAGAGGTGATCCTATGGCCCTTTCAAGCTGAGGGGAGACTCCCGAGGGGTCCGTCGCAACTAGAAAGGATTCCTGACGTCGCTGAACTCACCCGTGTTTGGAAGGGCCATCCCCGTCGTAACTCGAGACTATGCCCCAGGTTCCCGCCGCAACTCGAGATAAACCATGGGACTCCCCCCTCGCGGCGAGATGAAGCCCGATTCCCCTGCACGGCATGCAGAGCAATTGCGTGCTCCCCATCAAACCCGAAAGGAGCCTTGATTTCCTTGATGGCACTCCAGAGAAACTCAAGGAACACTGTCTCAAGTCTAGAGGGATCCTAATGTCACTTCACCAACCAGAAACAGCTCCGTGTATTCCGAAACATCTCGAGCTGAGAGCTGATTTCCTGGCTTCAAATCAAGAAGAATGCCAACTGTCCACAAGCACGATAAGAGGAGGCTTCTCGCAGCTGTACGTCTGGTTGAGGGAGTTTGCATTTGCGGCCTCCAGTGGAATCGACCCCGAGATGCCCTGACTCGAAATCAGGCTGGAATTCCTGCAGTGACTTGAGTTCAAGATGGATTTCATCTCACAGGATGAAGGGATGTCTGAAGCCCCTGGGGAGACACTAGAGATTGCGCTACCACACTGCCCTTTCTAGAGAGGCGGCCTCCAAACAATTGGACAGCTCGAGAGGAACACTGAGTTCAATGATTCCAAAGGAAACGATGCCTGACTCCTCTGGAAAATGGACAGGAATCCCAGGATCCAAGTGGCAACAGGAAAGGGACAATGGGTCTGCCGCCTCACTTCGAGAGTATTTCTTATGGCCCTTTCAAGCCGCGAGGAGACTCCCGAGGGGTCCCTTGCAACTAGACAGGAGTCCTGACGTCGCTGAACACACCCGTGTTTGGAAGGGCCATCCCCGTTGTAACTCGAGAATATACCCCAGGTTCCCGCCGCAACTCGAGAAAGACTATGAGACTCCCCACTCGGTGCGAGATGAGGCCCGATTCCCCTGCACAGCATGCAGAGCAATTGCGTGCTCCCCATCAAACCCGAAAGGCGCCTTGATTTCCTTGATGGCACTCCAAAGATTCCCCAGGAACACTGTCTCAAATCTAGAGGAATACGAAAGTCACTTCACCAACCAGAAACTGCTCCGTGTATTCCGAATCATCTCGGGCTGAGAGCTGATTTCCTGGCTTCAAATCAAGAGGAATGCCAACTGTCCACAAGCAACACAAGAGGAGTCTTCTCGCAGTTGTACGTCTGGTTGAGGGAGGTTGAATTTGTGGCCTCCAGAGGAATCGACCCCGAGATTCCCTGACTCTAAGTCAGGCCGGAATTCCTGCAGTGACTTGAGTGCAAGCTGGATTTCATCTCACAAGATGAAGGGATGTCTGAAGCCCCTGTGGAGACGTTAGAGAAAACCCTAGCTCCGTGCCTTTTCTAGAGAGTCCTCCTCCCATCAATTGGACAGGATGGGAGAGGAACTCGCAGTTCAATGATTCCAAAGGAGACTATGCCTGGCTCCTCTGGAAAATGGACAGGAATCCCAGGATCCCAGTGGCAACAGGAAAGGGATAATGTGTCTGCCGCCTCACCTGAAGAGGTTTTCCTATGGCCCTTTCAAGCTGCGAGGAGACTCCCGAGGGGTCCCTCGCAACAAGACAGGAGTCCTGACGTCGCTGAACACACCTGTTTTTGGAAGGGCCATCCCCGTCTTAATCGAGAATTTCGTGCTCCCCATCAAAACCGAAAGGAGACTTGATTTCCTTGATGGCACTCCAGAGAAATCCCAGGAACACTGTCTCCATTCTAGAGGGATCCTAAAGTCACTTCACCATCCAGAAACAGCTCCGGGTATTCCGAATCATCTCGAGCTTAGAGTTGATTTCCTGGCTTCAAATCAAGGGGAATGCCAACTGTCCACAAGCACCACAAGAGGAGGCTTCTCGCAGCTGAACGTCTGGTTGAGGGAGGTTGAATTTGCGGCCTCCAATGGAATCGACCCCGAAATGCCCTGACTCGAAATCAGGCCGGAATTCCTGCAGTGAATTGATTGCATGCTGAATTTCATCTCCCAAGATGAGGGGACGTCTGAAGCCCCTGGGGAGACACTAGGGAATGCCCTAGCACCCTGCTCTTTCACGACAGGCAGCCTCCCATCCATTGGATAGCTAGAGAGGAACACAGAGTTCAATGATTCCAAAGGAGACAATGCCTGACTCCTCAGGAAAATGGACAGGAATCCCAGGATCCCAGTGTCAACAGGAATGGGAACCTGGGTCTGCGGCCTCACCACAAGTGGTGTTCCTATCGCCCTTTCAAGCCACGAGGAGACTCCCGAGGTGTCCCTCGCAACTAGACAGGAGTCCTGACGTCGCTGTACACACTCGTGTTTGGAAGGTCCATCCATGCCGTAACTCGAGAATATACCCCTGGTTCTTGCCGCAACTCGAGAAAAACCATGAGACTCCCCCCTCACAGCGAGATGAAGCCTGATTCCCCTCCACTGCGTGCAGAGCAGTTCCGTGCTCCCCGTCAAACCCGAAAGGAGCCTTGATTTCCTTGATGGCACTCCAGAGAACTCAAGGAACACTCTCTCAATTCTAGAGGGATCCTGAGGTCACTGCAGGAACAAGAAAGAGCTCCGTGTACCCCCAATCATCTCGAGGTGAGAGCGAATTTCCTGGCTTCAGATCAAGAGGAATGCCAACTGCCCACAAGCACCACAAGAGGAGGCTTCTCGCAGCTGTACGTCTGGGAGATGGACGTTGTATTTATGGCCTCCACTGGAATCGACTCCGAGATGCCCTGACCCTAAATCTGGACGGAATTCCTGCAGTAAGTTGAGTGCAAGCTGGATTTCATCTCACAAGAAACAGGGATGTCTGAAGCCCATGGGGAGACACTAGAGAAAGCCCTCTCTCCCTGCCTTTTCTAAAGAGGCGGCTTGCCGTCAATTGGACAGCTCCAGAGGAACACGGATTTCAATGATTCCAAACGAGACCATGCCTGACTCTTCTGGAAATTGGACAGGAATCCCAGGCAACAGGAAAGGGACAACGGGTCTGCCACCTCACCTCGAGAGGTATTCCTATGGCCCTTTCAAGCTGCGAGGAGACTCCCGACGGGTCCCTCGCAACTAGACAGGAGTGTTGGGGTCCTTTAATGGACCGGAACCTGGTGGTACGGAGTCGACGATAAGAAAGTAAAAGAGAGAAAGAGAGAGGGAGAAAGAGAGAGAGAGACAAAAATGACCCGGGGACCTAAGCTCTGATGGAGCAAAGGTGCTTTAATGATTTTTCTATGAGTATATATAGGCTACAGTACAAGAAACTTCTTTCGGGAATGGTAGAGATCAGAAAACCAAATATACAGCAACCGTTATCAAGGGAACAAGGGGTAATGTTAGTCACAATGTCAGGACACAATCCATATCTCAAGAAAGGGGAAGGAGATTAAGCTGTTTTGTCCTAAGGAGAATGTTTACTAAAGGAGACTCATGCTTGCCTCACACAATGACCTCAGTCCCTGGGAGCAGCGTGCTGTTCTGCTTGAAGAGGGACAAAGGACTCATGAGAAACACCATGTAGGAATATTCCCATCAAACATTCCCTGACAATTCCCCCTTATTTATTTATAATATTTGTAAGAAGAGTTTTGACCATCAGAGTTTGTTTAGTTTTGACAATCTTTGCATGAAGGCAACGGTAGACAACAAATATAATTGTTAAGACAATCACCAAAATTATGGTTCCAGATCCAATGCTATGAGTAAGACTTTGAATCCATCCACGTGGATCTAGCCCAGATAATTGATCAGTTAATTGTTTAGCTAAAGTTTTCATATCAATGGAAGAGGGCAGATTATTAGAAAAAGTTTCAAATATTTCTTTTTGCAATAATTGTACATTCAGACAGACATTATCATGTATGTTTTGTAAATGAAACTTGATTTGTTCCCAGTTGTAGGCACTATTATTAAAATGAACAGGAGTGACACAAAATTGAGTAGAATTCTAGTCACATTTTACCATCACCTGTTTTTGTACATGTGTTAATTGATCTCTAACCCATTCGATGGCTGTTTTCAGTTTCTGTATTTCTTCTTGAATTTCCTCATCAATCTGAGTCTGAGTGGCCCATAAACTATGGGCATCTTTAGTCCAATTTTGAATAAAATTATGTGTCTGAATAGAGGTTTGTAAAGCAACACCAGTGACAACAGCAGTGGTGCAAATGGCTATTAATCCCAAAATACTAAAAATCAGCTATCCAATGAATCGTTTAGATCGCCGGAGCAATTTAGTAAGCAACCGGGAAGCAAGTCCAGCCATGGGACCTTCTTCCCAGGGCCGTTGGAGATTTATTTGTAACCATAGACTACGTCGAGATCGAAGAATTAAAAGAGAATCATACCTTAAGGAAATAGAGGAGTTAAGACAAGTATATAATCTGCAATTTATGCAAGTTACAGAACGTATAGTCTTATTGAATTGTAAGTTTCCTATAGCTATAACAAAAGGAAATGGAACACAGGCTTGTATAAAATATGATTGATTATAGTGAAAGAAATAATTGCTATAGCTATGATTGGTCCCTGCGGAATGTCTGGTCCAAGTCCCAAGTTCTTCGGTGTTTGCAGCAAGTTTTCAGATGTCCCATTGTTTAGGCCCAATCTGCTTATCAAAGATGATTCGAGGACGAGGTGGGGGCCATTTCATCATCAAGCTAGCCAAGAAGTCCTCTGTCATGGTAATGTTCCATTGTAGTATTAGTAACCTCCCATGTTACTTGAGTAATATAATCATACATAGTATTGTTAATATCATCTGAGCAGTTCAATAACCACATATTATGGGGTCCCCAATTGACAATTGTATGATTAGCTATAAACATTAATTTTCCTTGTTTGGCCTAACATTAGTCCCAATGAACAGGAATATATTTAAAGTTCTTATTAGTAAACCCTTGGCATGTTGTTCTTTGTTCTTTCCCTAATTTTTTCCCTAAAGTTTCAGTAGTATAAACATGGTTCATTGACAAAGAAAGGGCAGTAAATAATCCAAGTAGTGTCCAAAAACCCTTTTCTGGAGGCAGGACGAAAGCCCAAGTTTGTCGACTAACGTTTGTACATAATTTTGCTGGGCCCATACATAAAAGAAGGACTTCATAACCTAGAAGGATATTAATTAGTTTTTCTTATTCTTCAGGATGAGAGGGCCCCTCCAGTTCCAAGGAGGGGGCATATGTGCTGACTCGTTAGTGAATATGATTGGTTCTATATCTGTCCATTTTACAACCTACAATAAAAAAGGGGGGTTAGGTATATAAGCCCAGTAAGTGTGATCAATCAGGTCAGCCTGAGCGGGGGAAGCAAAAGCAAGCAAAGCAAGCATAGCGAAGAGAAATATTTTTAGGATTTCGAGGCATTCCCTGTTGAGAAATCAGGTTTTCAGTTTAATTAGTTAGGGTTTTTGTCTGTCCCCAAGTAGGGAGATCATAATGTCGAGTGAAGCGCTTTTTGGAAATTTTTAATGTTGCCATGGCTTATATTGGAATTCTTTCTTCCTGGGTTTTTTGCTGTTTCATCTCTAGTCTGAATGTTGGGGGCCCCCTTAGGTTGAATCTTCTGAAGAGGAAGTAATGTGAGCTCGTTGGATCCATCTGGAGAAATAGAAGCATATCCTTTCCCTGTAAGATTAGTTTCTTAGACTTCGATTGATTAGTTAACCCGTTTTGATATCAAATGGGCAAAGGAAAGGAGGTGTCCTTTCATGTTTCAAAACTTCTTTTTTTGTTTGTTTGTTTTTTGCTGTTGTCAAAACATCTCTTTGTGGTAAGTTTAAAAACTTTAAAATAAATAAGGCTATATTAACAATAGTTATAAAAAGAGAGGAAAGTGATAATGATGAAAACATTTTTAGGAAATATTTCAGTCGAAAAGAAAAAAAAATCATTCAGAAATCTGTTTGGGACTGGTATTTGGCTGTGGTTTGTGTTATTTGGGGCAAAGGATTAGGAGTAATCATTTAAATATTTTTTCCTAAGTGAAATTATTGAAAAGGTGATGCAGAACAACTTGATAAATGAAATGTTGCTCACATCCAAATATGTTTGACTTTGTCCTTGAAGAAGAAATGCAGCTTAGAAACTGTTGAATCTCACTGTGCAGTGTGTTAAAGAGGATGACTACACTTCCAAGAGAGACCTGAAAAGAAGGCAAACATTCCGCATTTCTGATATTCTTAGGAACAAATAATCCATTCGGGAAATGGTGTCCTTTTTAAAATTCCAGCACTAAATATCTTTAAAAGTTAAAAGGCCAAAACAAAGTATGATAGCATAATAAACAAATGCAATGTTTATTTTAAATAAACATACCATATTTTGTGGTTTTCATTGTGATCCACCCAAGCATTTCAACTGCATTTTCTAATATATTTGCAGTCTGAATGTATCTGCTGACAAAAGTTAATTTTGTTAAATATTGTTTTTTCAGAATTTTTCTCTTGTTTCCAATTTGGTTTAATTTGGAGAAAGAACATTTGCTGTAGCTAGAACGACAATGAAAAACTAATCTAGTAAAGCTTATATAAATACCATTTTATTCTATAATAAATGTTTCAACAATTAAAAAAATATTTTTGTATTCATCATTTTATTTGCCATTTCTTATATCTTTCTATTAAAAGCATATATTTTACTTTTTTATAGAAACCGTGAAATATCTTGTATGTTAGCATTTTATGGACCATTGAACATATTTTTCAAATCATATTATATTATATATATATCCATTCCTATATAAATATATATTTATATTCATTAACAGCTCAAAATCTCTTCAACTCTTCTGCAAGAAAAAACCCCTTTTAAGAGTAAGCCAGTGTTCAGCAATTAACGCTTCAAAATCTTACTTCATTTGGAAATGACCCAGCCATTCAACAAACTTGTATTACTTAGTTCAGCACAACTCTAGAAACCTAAGTCACTCTAATCCCAAGAGATGGCTCTATATTATAGATAACAGATCATTCTATCAAAAATACATTTATTTCTAAGAGCTTATCTAAAAGTTTTTATCTCATCTATATATTTGTGTATATAGAAATATAAAGAGTTACCTTTTTGTTGACAAACTTAGTTTACCTTAAACCAAGGCATAATAAAAGTATTATATAATGTTGATGACTTAAGACATGTCCCAACTAGATTAACAAATAATTATATTTAAGTCACATTCACATTTAAATAAACATTATACCCAACATTGAACAGCCTTCAGTTTATGTAAAGCTGAATCTAAATAGAGCTGATTAACTCCACACTATCCAAAAACAAAGACATACATTGAGACATAGAAAATTTTAGATACATAGCCATAGTTTTCCGTTTGAAATTTAAAATATCCTTTTGTTTTATTTATTTATTTTGAGCTCCACCAATTTGTTAATGGCTGGAGTCCTAGATAGAGTGGGCTGTGTATCCCAAGGACATGATAAGAGTTAACTTAAGGTTTTTTCTTAGGCCTATTTTTGTTTCCCAGGCAGAACTGGAGCTCATATATTTGCAATTTCAAAAAAGATTTTATTTTCATCAGTTTCCTCCAGAGTCTAAAGAATATCATAGCCATTCAGTGTCAAAAATAATCATTTCTCTTTTTTGTAGCTATAGTATATTATTAATGATATATGCATGAGGGGATTGTTGTCACACAGGAAGTAAAGCCTTGGCTACAAAATTTTGACAAATACTAGGACTGTTACGGAGATGGCAATGGCACCCTATTTCAGTACTCTTGTCTGGAGAATCCCAGGGATGGGCGAGCCTGGCGGGCTGACATCCATGGGGTCGCATGGAGTAGGACACGACCGAAGTGACTTAGCAGCAGCAGTAGCAGGACTTTTAAGCATACCTTGAGGTAACATAGTCTATTGAAATCTTTGATGAGGCCCGATATGATTAGGATAAGGGAGAGAGAAAGTGAATTTCTCCCGGTCTAAAGGGTGTAAAGGTATATTTAAAAGGGAATCTTGTGAATCAGTAATAATAATGTGCCAATTTTGAGAAATAGTAATAGGTGATGGGATCTCTGGTTGCAATGTACCCATAGGTTTTATAAAAGAATTAACTTTTTTAAACTCTGTTAAGAGACACCATTTGTTATGTTTTTTTTTATAGCAAAAATAGAGTTCCAAAAAGAGCAAGATTCTTCAATATGTTTCAATTTTAATTGTGTGTTTATAAGTTCTTTAGTAGCTTGTAATTTTTTTTTCATAAGGGGCCATTGCTTTGTCCAAATAGGCTCATAATTTTTCTTAGTTATTTTAATAATTGTTTTCTTTGTTAAATGAGCAGTGGCCCCTAGGAAAAATGTGGAATGTATATCTGAGTTTGCCATTGTATAAGTAAGTCCCTTTTTATTAGATTAAAGGGTACATTTATCACATAAGGTTTTAATGTTGTAGGTTGGCCTTCTGGTCTCTCACATGAGTATATTTGAACACTTTGATAAACTTTTTGTAGTTTAGTTTGAGAAATTTTTGCAATTTGGCAAGAGACCTTTTGTATAGGCCAGGATTTGGGCCATAAATATTTGGAAATAATAGTAATACCAGATCCAGTGTCAAGGAGACCAGAAAATCTTTTACCATTAATTTTGATATTTATATTTGGTCGGGCATACTCAGATACTAATAATGTCCACAAAGATTGTTTTTGATCTGTACTGTCAGACCTATCTGTCCGTACATTATTAGAGGAATTAATAGAAATGTAAGGTAAAAGAAGTAATTGAGCAATTTTGTCCCCCTTTTTGAATTGCCATAGAATCTGAGATGACATCAGAATTTGAATCTCTCCTTTATAATCTGAATCAATTATTCCAGGGTGAACAGTAATTCCTTTAGAAATCAGACTAGATCGGCCAAACAAAAGACCAAAAGTTTGTGGGGGCAGGGGTCCAAAAAGTCCGGTAGGCACTCTAGTAGGGATTGTTTGAGGGTAAAGGAAAAAATCATTTATCGACGGCAGAACTGCCGGATGTTGAGGGTTTGAGGGAAAAGATAGAATTTGCTCCTGTTTGGAGTTTTCTGGAATAGGTTTTTCATCAATATCAAATTTAAATTTACAACTTTTGGCCTAGTGCATTCTTTTACAGCAGCGAGGGCAAATTTTTTGGTATTTTATTAGCCTTCTTAGGTCAATCCCTTTTTAAAAGATTTTTATCTCCACACAATTAAAACATCTTTCATTTCCCTTTTTAAAGATAGTAGCCATTGCCTCAATCAGCATTTGCATCTTTTGAGCTTCTGATCCTAGATTGTGATAAGCTTTTAAGTAATCAATAATAATTTTAGTCTCACAAATTGCAGCTATAGCTCTTTGACATTTCTGATTTGCATTCTCATAAGCAAGTAATTTCTCTAGCTGTTTTTTGGTTTCTTCTCCGATTACAGTACGGGAAATAGTAGCTTCTAATCTAGTTTCAAAATTAGCATAACTTTTCATTAGGTTCCAACAAATGAGAGACTTTTGGAGTTGTGACTGTCGGCAGAGGAGAAGCATTTGGAGAAGCCAGGGCAGGGCTAGTAAGAAAATTTTGAGATAGTTTGTATTGTTTCAATTGGGCCTTTTGTAAAGTTTAATCATTTAATTTATATTTATGTAATAAGTGTTCTGTCTGTTGCTGAATATTGGAAGGGCTAGAATGTACCTTGAAATGGCAAAATTATAGTTTTAATAACAGCCCATAGGGGCTAGAGATCAACTGGAATATTTTTTCTTTGTATGGCTGCTCATTTAACATTTTCTTTGACCTGGAGCCAAATTTTTAAATCAAAACTGCATTTATCAGAAAACTAAGGATTATGTTTAACTACTGTTTGAAGGCAAGCCTCTATTTATTGCCATGAAGCCAGAAGTCCTTGAAATTTAAACAAACGGTGAAGTAAAGTAGAAAAATAATGGGGCTGGCCAGCCTTTTAACCCATGCCTTAGTACTTACCGACCTCAATGGGTCCTTGAGTCACTCCGCCCGATGTACCGCGTATATCAGTGTCCCTGTTCGGGCGCCATTTGTTGGGGTCCTTTAATGGACCAGAACCTGGTGGTACGGAGTCGACGATAAGAAAGTAAAAGAGAGAAAGAGAGAGGGAGAAAGAGAGAGAGAGACAAAAAAGACCCGGGGACCTAAGCTCTGATGGAGCAAAGGTGCTTTAATGATTTTTCTATGAGTATATATAGGCTACAGTACAAGAAACTTCTTTCGGGAAAGATAGAGATCAGAAAACCAAATGTACAGCAACCGCTATCAAGGGAAAAGGGGTAATGTTAGTCACAAGGTCAGGACACAATCCATATCTCAAGAAAGGGGAAGGAGATTAAGCTGTTTTGTCCTAAGGAAAATGTTTACTAAAGGAGACTCATGCTTGCCTCACACAATGACCTCAGTCCCTGGGAGCAGCGAACTGTTCCGCTTGAAGAGGGACAAAGGATTCATGAGAGACAGCATGTAGGAATCCTCCCATCAAACATTCCCTGACACAGGAGTCCTGACGTCGCTGAACACACCCGTGTTTGGAAGGGCCATCCCCGTCGTAACTCGAGAATATACCACAGGTTCCCGCCGCAACTCTAGAAAAACCATGAGACTCCCCCTTCGCCGCGAGATGAGGCCCGATTCCCCCACACAGCTTGCAGACCTATTGCGTGCTCCCCATCAAACCCGATAGGAGCCTTGATTTCCTTGATGGCACTCCAGAGAAACCCCAGGAACACTGTCTCAAGCCTAGAGGAATCCTAAAGTCACTTCACCAACCAGAAACAGCTCCGTGTATGCCGAATCATCTCGAGCTGAGAGCTGATTTTCAGGCTTCAAATCAAGACGAATGCCAACTGTCCACAAGCACCACAAAAGGAGGCTTCTCTCAGCTGTACGTCTGGGAGAGGGACGTTGAATTTGCGGCCTCCAGTGTAATCGACGCCGAGATGCCCTGACTCGAAATCAGGACGGAATTCCTGCAGTGACTTAAGCGCAAGCTGGATTTCATCTCACAAGATGAAGGGATGTCTGGAGCCCCTGGGGAGACACTAGAGAAAGCCCTAGCTCCCTGCCTTTTCTAGAGAGGCGGCCTCCCGTCCATTGGACAGCTCGAGAGGAACAGGGAGTTCAGTGATTCCAAAGGAGACGATGCCTGACTCCTCTGGAAAATGGACAGGAATCCCAGGATCCCAGTGGCAACCGGAAAGGGAAAATGGGTCTGCCTCCTCACCTAGGGAGGTGTTCCTATGGCCCTTTCACGCCGCGAGGAGACTCCCGAGGGGTCCCTCGCAAGTGGACAAGAGTCCTGACTTCGAAAAACACGCCGGTGTTTGGAAGTGCCATCCCTGGCGTAACTCGAGAATATACCCCAGGTTCCCGCCGCAACTCGAGAAAAACCATGAGACTCTCCCCTCGCCGCGAGATGAGGCCTGATTCCCCTGCACAGCATGCAGAGCAATTGCGTGCTCCCCATCAAACCCGAAAGGAGCCTTGATTTGCTTGATGGCACACCAGAGAAACCCCTGGAACACTGTCTCAAGTCTAGAGGGATCCTAAAGTCACGTCACCAATCAGAAACAGCTCCTTGTATTCCGAATCATCTCGAGATGAGAGCTGATCTCCTGGCTTCAAATCAAGAGGAATGCCAACTGTCCACAAGCACCACAAGAAGAGGCTTCTCGCATCTGTACGTCTGGTTGAGGGAGTTTGAATTTGCGGCCTCCAGAGGAATCGACCCCGAGATGCCCTGACTCGAAATCAGGTCGGAATTCTTCCAGTGACTTGAGTGCAAGCTGGATTTCATCTCACAAGATAAAGGAATGTCTGAAGCCCCTGGGGAGACACTAGAGAAAGCCCTAGCTCCCTGCTTTATCTAGAGAGGCGGCCTCCCATCCATTGGACAGCTCGAGAGGAACATGGAGTTCAATGATTCCAAAGGAGAGGATGCCTGACTCGTCAGGAAAATGGACAGGTATCCCAGGGTCCCAGTGGCAACAGGAAAGGGACAATGGGTCTGCGGCCTCACTTCCAGAGGTTTTCCTATGGCCCTTTCAAGCCGCGAGGAGACTCCCGAGGGGTCCCTCGCAACTAGACAGGAGTCCTGACGTCGCTGAACACACCCGTGTTTGGAAGGGCCATCCCCGTCGTAACTCGAGAATATACCCCATGTTCCCGCCTCAACTCGAGAAAAACCATGAGACTCCCCACTCGCCGCCAGATGAAGCCCGATTTCCCTTCACTGCATGCAGAGCAATTCCGTGCTCCCCGTCAAACCCGAAAGGAGCCTTGATTTCCTTGATGGCACTCCAGAGAAACTCAAGTAACTCTCTCTCAAGTCTAGAGGGATCCTGAGGTCACTGCACGAACCAGAAAGAGCTCCGTGCACCCCCAATCATCTCGAGGTGAGATCGAATTTCCTGGCTTCAAATCAAGAGAAATGCCAACTGTCCACAAGCTCCACAAGAGGAGGCTTCTCGCAGCTGTACGTCTGGGAGAGGGAGGTTGAATTTGCGGCCTCCAGTGGAATCAACCCCGAGATGCCCTGACACGAAATCAGGCCGGAATTCTTGCAATGACTTGAGTGCAAGCTGGATTTAATCTCACAAGATAAACAGATGTCGGAAACCCCTGGGGAAACACTAGAGAAAACCCTAGCTCCCTGCCTTTTCTAGAGAGGAGGCCTTCCATTCATTGGACAGCTCGAGAGGAACACGGAGTTCAATGATTCCAAAGAAGACAATGCCTGACTCCTCTGGAAAATGGACAGAGATTCCAGGATCCCAGTGTCAACAGGAAAGGGACAATGGGTCTGCCGCCTCACCTTGAGAGGTTTTCCTATGGCCCTTTCAAGACGCAAGGAGACTCCCGAGGGTTTCCTCGCAACTAGACAGGAGTCCTGACGTCGATGAACACACCCGTGTTTGGAAGGGCCATCCCCGCCGTAACTCGAGAATATACCCCAGGTTCCCCCCGGGACTCGAGAAAAACCATGAGACTCCCCCCTCTCCGCGAGATGAGGCCCGATTCCCCTGCACAGCATGCAGAGCAATTGCCGGCTCCCCACCAAATCCGAGAGGAGCATTGAATTCCTTGATGGCACTCCAGAGAAACCCCAGGAACACTGTCTCAAGTCTAGAGGGATCCAAAGGTCACTTCACCAACCAGAAAGAGCTCCATGTATTTCGAATCATCTCGAGCTGAGAGCTGATTTCCTGGCTGCAAATCAAGAGGAATGCCATCTGTCCACTAGCACCACAAGAGGAGGCTTCTCGCAGCTGTAAGTCTGGTTGACGGAGGTTGAATTTGCGGCCTCCAGTGGAATCGACCCCGAGATGCCCTGACACGAAATCAGGACGGAATTCCTGCAGTGACTTGAGTGCAAGCTGGATTTCATCTCACAAGATGAACGGATGATTGAAGCCCCTGGGAGGACACTAGAGAATGCCCCATCACCGTGCCCTTTCTCAACAGGCCACCACCCTTCCTTTGGACAGCTCGAGAGGAACAAGGAGTTCAATGATTCCAAAGGAGACGATGCCTGTCTCCTCTGGATAATGGACAGGAAACCCAGGATCCCAGTGGCAACAGGAAAGGAAAACTGGATTTCCAGCCTCACCTCGAGAGGTGTTCCTATGGCCCTTTCAAGCCGCAAGGGACTCCCGAGGGGTCCCTCACAACTAGACAGGTGTCCTGACGTCGCTGAACACACCCTTGTTTGGAAGGACCATCCCCACCGTAACTCGAGATTATACCCCAGGTTCCGGCCGCAACTCGAGAAAAACCATGAGACTCCCCCCTCGCCACGAGATGAAGACCGATTCCCCTGAACTGCGTGCAGAGCAATTCCGTGCTCCCCGTCAAAACCGAAAGGAGCCTTGATTTCCTTGATGGCACTTCAGAGAAAATCAAGAACACTCTCTGAAGTCTAGAGTGATCCTGAGGTCACTACAGGAACAAGAAAGAGCTCCGTGTTCCCCCAATCATCTCGAGGTGAGAGCGAATTTCCTGGCTTCAAATCAAGAGGAATGCCAACTGTCCACAAGCACCACAAGAGGAGGCTTCTCGCCGCTGTACGTCTGGGAGAGGGACGTTGAATTTATGGCCTCCACTGGAATCGACCCAAAGATGCCCTGACTCTAAATCAGGCCGGAATTCTTGCAGTGACTTGAGTGCAACTGTATTTAATCTCACAGGATAAAGGGATGTCTGAAGCCCCTGGGGTGACACTAGAGAAAGCCCTAGCACCCTGCCTTTTCTAGAGATGCGGCCTCCCATCCATTGGACAGCTCAAGAGGAACACGGAGTTCAATGATTCTAAAGGAGACGATGCCTGACTCCTCTGGAAAATGGACAGGAATCCCAGGATCCCAGTGGCAACAGCAAAGGAACAATGGGTCTGCCACCTCACCTCGAGAGGTGTTCCTATGGCCCTTTGAAGCCCCGAGGAGACTCCCGAGGGGTCCCTCGCAACTGGACAGGAATCCTGACGTCACAGAACACACCCGTGTTTGGAAGGGCCATCCCCGTCGTAACTCGAGAATATAACCCAGGTTCCCGCCGAACTCGAGGAAAATCATGAGACTCGCCCCACCCGCGAGATGAGGCCCCATTCCCCTGCACAGCATGCAGAGCAATTGCGTGCTCCGCATCAATCCTGAAAGGAGCCTTGAATTCCTTCATGGCACTCCAGAGAATCTCAAGGAACACTCTCTCATGTCTAGAGGGATCCTGAGGTCACTGCAGGAACCAGAAAGAGCTCCGTGTGCCCCCAATCATCTCGAGTTGAGAGCCAATTTCCTGGCTTCAAATCAAGAGGAATGCCAACTGTCCACAAGCACCACAAGAGGAGGCTTCTCTTAGCTGTACGTCTGGGAGAGTGACGTTGAATTTATGGGCTCCACTGGAATCGACCCCGAAGATGCCCTGACTATTAATCAGGCCGGAATTCTTGCAGTGACTTGAATGAAAGCTGGATTTCAGCTCACAAGATAAAGGGATGTCTGAAGCCCCTGAGGAGACACTAGAGAAAGCCCTAGCTCCCTGCCTTTTCTAGAGAGTCGGCCTCCCATCCATTGGACAGCTCGAGAGGAACACGGAGTTCAGTGATTCCAAAGGAGACGATGCCTGACTGCTCTGTAAAATGGACAGGAGTCCCACGATCCCAGTGGCAACAGGAAAGGGAAACTGGGTCTGCCGCCTCAACTCGAAAGGTTTTCCTATGGCCCTTTCAAGCAGCGAGGAGACTCCCGAGGGGTCCATCGCAACTAGACAAGAGTCCTGACGTCGCTGAACACACCCGTGTTTGGAACGGCCATCCCTGTTGTAACTCGAGAATATACCCCAGGTTCCAGCCGCAATTCGGGAAAAACCATGACATTCCCCCCTCGCCACGAGATGAGGCCAGATTCCCCTGCACAGCATGCAGAGCAATTGCGTGCTCCCCATCAAACCCGAAAGGAGCCTTGATTTCCTTGATGGCACACCAGAGAAACCCCTGGAACACTGTCTCACGTCTATAGGGATCCTAAAGTCACTTCACCAACCAGAAACAGCTCCCTGTATTCCGAATCATCTCGCGCTGAGAGCTGATTTTCTGGCTTCCAATCAAGAGGACTGCCAACTGTCCACAAGCACCACAAGAGGAGGCTTCTCGCAGCTGTATGTCTGGTTGATGGAGGTTGAATTTTCCGCCTACAGTGGAATCGACCCCGAGATGCCCTGACTCGAAATCAGGCCGGAATTCCAGCAATGACTAGAGTGCAAGCTGGATTTCATCTCACAAGATGAAGGGATGTCTGAAGCCCCTGGGGAGACACTATAGAATGCCCTAGCACCCTGCCCTTTCTCGACAGGCGGCCTCCCATCCATTGGACAGCTCGAGAGGAACACGGAGTTCAATGATTCCAAAGTAGACGATGCCTGACTCCTCTGGAAAATGGACAGGAATCCCAGAATCCCAGTGGCAACAGGAAAGGGAACCTGGGTCTGCCGCCTCACCACGAGAGGTGTTCCTATGGCCCTTTCAAGCCGCGAGGAGACTCCCGATGGTTCCCTCCAACTAGACAGGAGTCCTGACGTCGCTGAACACACCCGTGTTTGGAATGGCCATCCCCGCCGTAACTCGAGAATATAACCCAGGTTCCCGCCGCAACTCGAGAAAAACCATGAGACTCCCCCCTCGCCACGAGATGAAGCCCGATTCCCCTGCACTGCGCACAGAGCAATTCCGTGCTCCCCGTCAAAACAGAAAGGAGCCTTGATCTACCTGATGGCACACTAGAGAAACTCAAGGAACACTCTCTCATGTCTAGAGGGATCCTGAGTTCACTGCAAGAAACAGAAATAGGACCGTTACCCCCAATCATCTCGAGATGAGAGCGAATTTCCTGGCTTTAAATCAAGAGGAATGCCAACTCTCCACAAGTACCACAAGAGGAGGTTTCTCACAGTTGTACGTCTGGGAGAGGGACATTGAATTTATGGCCTCCACCGGAATCGACCCCGAGATGCCCTGACCCTAATCAGGCTGGAATTCTTGCAGTGACTTGAGTGCAAGCTGGATTTCTTCTCACAAGGTGAAGGGATGTCTGAAGCCCCTGGGGAGACACTAGAGAAAGCCCTAGCACCCTGCCCTTTCTTGGCATGCAGCCTACCATCCATTGGACAGCTCGAGAGGAAGACGGAGTTCAATGATTCCAAAGAGACGATGCCTGACTCCTCTTGAAAATGGACAGGAATCCAAGGATCCCAGTGGCAACAGGAAAGGGACAATGGGTCTGCCGCCTCACTTCGAGAGGTGTTCCTATGGCCCTTTCAAACCGCGAAGAGATTCCCGAGTGGTCCCTCGCAACTAGACAGGAATCCTGACGACGCTGAACACACCCGTGTTTGGAAGGGCCATCCCCGCCGAAACTATAGAATATACCCCAGGTTTAGGCCGCAACACGAGAAAAAACTTGAGACTCCCCTCTCGCCGCGAGACGAAGCCCGATTCTCCTGCACTGCGTGCAGAGCAATTCCATGCTCCCCGTCAAACCCGAAAGGAGCCTTGGTTTCCTTGATGGCACTCCAGAGAAACTCAAGGAACACTCTCTCAAGGCTAGAGGGATCCTGAGGTCACTGCAGGAACCAGAAAGAGCTTCGTGTCCGCCCAATCATCTCGAGGTGAGAGCGAATTTCCTGTCTTCAAATCAAGAGGAATGTCAACTGTCCACAAGCACCAAAAGAGGAGGCTTCTGGCATCTGTACGTCTGGGAGAGGCACGTTGAATTTGTGGCCTCCACTGGAATCGACCTCGAGATGACCTGACTATAAATCAGGTCGGAATTCCTGCAGTGATTTGAGTGCAAGCTGGATTTCATTTCAAAAGATAAAGGGATGTCTGAAGCCCCTGGGGAGACACTAGAGAAAGCCCTAGCTCCCTACCTGTTCTAGAGAGTCGGCCTCGTATCCACTGGACAGCTCGAGAGGAACACGGAGTTCAATGATTCCAAAGGAGACAATGCCTGACTCCTCTGGAAAATGGACAGGAATCCCAGGATCCCAGTGGCAACCAGAAAGGGAAAATGTGTCTGCCGCCTCACGTCCAGAGGTTTTCCTATGGCCCTTTCAAGCCGCGAGGAGACTCCCGAATGGTCCCTCGCAACTAGACAGGAGTCCTGACGACGCTGAACACACCCGTATTGGAAGGGCCATCCCAGTCGTAAATCGAAAATATACCCCAGGTTCCCGCCTCAACTCGAGAAAAACCATGAGACTCCCCCCTCGCCGCGAGTTGAGGCTCGATTCCCCCGCACAGCTTGCAGAGGTATTGCCTGCGCCCCATCAAATCCGAAAAGAGCCTTGATTTCCTTGATGGCACTCCAGAGAAACCCCAGGAAGACTGTCTCAAGTCTAGAGGGATCCTAAGGTCACTTCACCAAACAGCAACAGCTCCCGGTATTCCGAATCATCTCGAGCTGAGAGCTGATTTCCTGGCTTCAAACCAAAAGGAATGCCAACTGTCCACAAGCAATACAAGAGGAGGCTTCTAGCAGCTGTATGTCTGGTTGAGGGAGGTTGAATGTGCGGCCTACAGTGGAATCGACCCCGAGATGCCCTGACTCGAAATCAGGCTGGAATTCCTGCAGTGACTTGAGTGTAAGTTGGATTTCATCTTACAAGATGAAGGGATGTCTGAAGCCCCTGGGGAGACACTAGAGAGTGCCCTAGCACCCTGCCCTTTCTCGACAGGCAGCCTCCCATCCATTGGACAGCTCGAGAGAAACACGGATTTCAATGTTTCCAAAGGAGACGATGCCTGACTCCTCTGGAAAATGGACAGGAATCCCAGGATCCCAGTGGCAACAGGAAAGGGAACCTGGGTCTGCGGCCTCACCTCGAATGGTGTTCCTATGGCCCTTACAAGCCGCGAGGAGACTCCCCAATGGTCCCTCGCAACTAGACCAGAGTACTCACGTCGCTGAACACACTCGTGTTTGGAAGGGCCATCCCCGCTGTAACTCGAGAATATACCTCAGGTTCCCGCCATAACGCGAGAAAAGCCATGAGACTCCCCCTTCGCCGCGAGATGAGGCCCGATTACCCTACACTGCATGCAGATCAATTCCGTGCTCCCCGTCAAACCCGAAAGGAGCCTTGATTTCCTGGATGCCACTCCGAAGAGACTCAAGGAACACTCTCTCAATTCTAGAGGGATCCTGAGGTCAATGCAGGAACCAGAAAGAAGTCTGTGTACCCCCAATCATCTCGAGGTGAGTGCGAATTTCCTGGCTTCAAATCAAGAGGAATGCCAACTGTCCCCAAGCACCACAAGGGGAGGCTTCTAGCATCTGTACATCTGGGAGAGGGACGTTGAATTTATGGGCTCCACAGGAATCGACCCTGAGATGCCCTGACTCGAAATCAGGCCGGAATTCCTGCAGTGACTTGAGTGCAAGCTAGATTACATCTCACAAGATAAAGGGATGACTGAAGCCCCTGGGGAGACACTAGAGAAAGCCCTAGCTTCCTGCCTTTTCTAGAGATGCGGCTTCCCATCCATTGGTCAGCTCGAGAGGAACACGGAGTTCAATGATTCCAAAGGAGACGATGCCTGACTCCTCTGGAAAATGTACAGGAATCCCAGGATCCCAGTGGCAACTGGAAAGGGAAAATGGTTCTGTGGCCTCACTTCGAGAGGTTTTCCTATGTCCCTTGCAAGCCACGAGGAGACTCCTGAGGGGTCCCTCGCAACTAGACAGGAGTCCAGATTTCGGTGAACACACCCGTGATTGGAAGGGCCATCCCCGTCGTAACTCGAGAATATACCCCAGGGTCCCGCCGCAACTCGAGAAAAACCATGAGACTCTCCCCTCGCCGCAAGATGAGGCCCGATTCCCCTGCACAGCATGCAGAGCAATTGCGTGCTCCTCATCAAACAAAAAAGGAGCCTTGATTTCCTTGACGTCACTCCAGAGAAACCCCAGGAACACTGTCTCAAGTCTAGAGGGATCCTAAATTCACTTCACCAACCAGAAACAGCTCTGTGTATTCCGAATCATCTCGAGCTGAGAGCTGATTTCCTGGCTTCAAATCAAGAGGAATGCCAACTGTCCACAAGCACCACAAGAGGAGGATTCCCCCAGCTATACGACTGGTTGAGGGAGGTTGAATTTGCGGCCTCCAGTGGAATCGACCCCGAGATGCCCTGACTCGAAATCAGGCCGGAATTCCTGTAGTGACTTGAGTGCAAGCTGGATTTCATCTCACAAGATTAAGGAACTTCTGAAGCCCCTGCTGAGACATTAGAGAATGCCCTAGCACTCTGCCCTTTCTCGACAGGTGGCCCCCATCCATTGGACAGCTCGAGAGGAACACGGAGTTCAATCATTCCAAAGGAGACGATGCCTGACTCCTCTGGAAAACGGACACAATCCCAGGATCCCAATGGCAACAGGAAAGGGAACCTGGGTCTGTGGCCTCACCTCGAGAGGTTTTCCTATGGCCCTTTCATGCCGCGAGGAGACCCCTTAGGGGTCCCTCGTAACTAGACAGGAGTCCTGACGTCGCTGAACACACCCGTTTTTGGAAAGGCCATCCCCGCCTTAACTCGAGAATATACCCCAGCTTCCCGCCGCCACTCGAGAAAATCCATGAGACTCCCCACTCGCCGCGAGATGAAGCCCGATTCCCCTGCACTGCATGCAGAGCAATTTCGTGCTCCGTGTCCAACCCGGAAGGAGGCTTGATTTCTTTGATGACACTCCAGAGAAACTCAAGGAACACTCTCTCAAGTCTAGAGGGATCCTGAGGTCACTGCAGAAACCAGAAAGAGCTCTGTGTACCCCCAATCATCTCGGGGTGAGAGCGAATTTCCTGGCTTCAAATCAAGATAAATGCCAACTGTCCACAAGCACCATAAGAGGAGGCTTCTCGCAGCTGTATATCTGGTTGAGGGAGGTTGAATTTGCGGCCTCCAGTGTAATCGATCCCGAGATGCCCTGACTGGAAATCAGGCCGGAATTCCTGCAGTGCCTTGAGTGCAAGCTGGATTTCATCTCACAAGATGATGGGGTGCCTATAGCCCGTGGGGAGACTCCAGAGAATGCCCTAACACCCTGCCCGTTCTCGACAGGTGGCCTCCCATCCATTGAACAGCTCGAGAGGAACACGGAGCTCAATGATTCCAAAGGAGACGATGCCTGACTCCTCTAGAAAATGGACAGGAATCCCAGGATAACATTGGAAACAGGAAAGGGACACTGGGTCTGCCGCCTCACATCGAGAGGTGTTCCTATGGCCCTTTCAAGCCGCGAGGAGACTCCCGAGGGGTCCCTCGCAACTAGACAGGAGTCCTGACGTCGCTGAACACACCCGAGTTTGGAAGGGCCATCACCGTCGTAACTCGATCATATACCCCAGGTTCCCGCCGCAACTAGAGAAAAACTTTGAGACTCCCCCCTCGCCGCGAGATGAGGCCCGATTCCCCTGCACAGCATGCAGAGCAATTGCGTGCTACCCATCAAACCCGAACGGAGCCTTGATTTCCTTGATGGCACTCCAGAGAAACTTGATGGCATGCTGTCTCAAGACTAGAGGGATCCTAAAGTCACTTCACCAACCAGAAACTGCTCCGTGTATTCGGAATCATCTTGAGCTGAGAGCTGATTTCCTGGCTTTAAATCAAGAGGAATGCCACTGTCCACAAGCACCACAAGAGTAGGCTTCTCGCAGCTGTACGTCTGCTTGAGGGAGGTTGAATTTGCAGCCTCCAGTGGAATCGACCCCGAGATGCCCTGACTCGAAATCAGGCCGGAATTACTCCAGTGACTTGAGTGCAAGCTGGATTTCATCTCACAACATGAAAGGATGTCTGAAGCCCATGGGGAGACACTAGAGAATGCCCAACATCCCTGCCCTTTCTCGACAGGCGGCCTCCAAACCATTGGACAGCTCGAGTCGAACACAGAGTTCAATGATTCCAACGGAGACGATGCCTGACTCCTCTGGACAATGGACAGGAATGCCAGGATCCCAGTGGCAACAGGAAAGGGACAATGGGTCTGCCGCCTCACCTCGAGAGGTTTTCCTATGGCCCTTTCAAGCTGCGAGGAGACTCCCGATGGATTCTTCACAACTAGACAGGAGTCCTGACGTCACTGAACACACCCGTGTTTGGAAGGGCCAAGCCCGTCGTAAATCGAGATTATACCCCAGGTTCCCGCCGCAACTAGAGAAAAACCTTGAGACTCCCCCCTCGCCGCGAGTTGAGGCCCGATTCCCCTGAACAGCATGCAGAGCAATTGCCTGCTCCCCATCAAACCCGAAAGGAGTCTTGATTTCCTTGATGGCACTCCAGAGAAACCCCAGGAACAGTGTCTCAAGTCTAGAGGTATCCGAAAGTCCCTTCACCAACCAGAAACAGCTCCGTATATTCTGAATCATCTCAAGGTGAGAGCTGATTTCCTGGGTTCAAATCAAGAGGAATGCCAACTGTCTACAAGCACCACAAGAGGAGGCTTCTCACAGCTGTATGTCTGGTTGAGGGTGGTTGAATTTACGGCCTCCAGTGGAATCGACCCCGAGATTCCCTGACTCGAAATCAGGCCAGAATTGCTGCAGTGACTTGAGTGCAAGCTGGATTTCTACTCACAAGATGAAGAGATTTCTGAATCCCCTGGGGAGACACTAGAGAATGCCCTAGCACCCTGCCCATTCTTGACAGTTTGGCTCCCATCCATTGAACAGCTCCAGAGGAACACAGAGTTCAATGATTCCAAAGATGACGATGCCTGCCTCCTCTGGAAAATGGACAGGAATCCCAGGATCGCAGTGGCAACAGGAAAGGGAACCTGGGTCTGTGGCCTCACCTCGAGAGGTTTTCCTATGGCCCTTTCAAGCCGCGAGGAGACTCCCGAGGGGTCCCTCGCAACTAGAGAGGAGTCCTGACGTCGCTGAACACACCCGTGTTTGGAAGGGCCATCCCGGTCGTAACTCGAGAATATAACCCAGGTTCCCGCCGCAAATCGAGAAAAACCAGAAGACTCCCCCCTCGCCGCGCGATGAGGTCCCATTCCCCAGCAGAGCATGCAGCGCAATTGCGTGCTCCCCATCAAACCCGAAAGGAGCCTTGATTTCCTTGATGGCACTCCAGAGAAATCCCAGGATACTGTTTCAAGTCTAGAGGGATCCTAAAGTTACTTCACCAACCAGAAAAAACTCCGTGTATTCCGAATCTCTCGAGCTGAGAGCTCATTTCTTGGCTTCAAATCAAGAGAAATGCCAACTGTCCACAAGCACCAAAAGAGGAGGCTTCTCGCAGCTGTACATCCAGTTGAGGCAGGTTGAATTTTCGGCCTCCAGTGGAATCGATCCCGAGATGCCCTGACTCGAAATCAGGCCGGAATACCTGCAGTGACTTGAGTGCAAGCTGGATATCATCTCACAAATGAAGGGATGTCTGTAGCCCCTTGGTAGACATTAGAGAATGCCTTAGCACCCTGCACTTTCTCGACAGGACGCCTCCCATCCATTGGACAGATTGAGAGGAACACGGAGTTCAATGATTCCAAAGGAGACGATCCCTGACACCTCTGGAAAATGGACAGGATGCCCAGGATCCCAGTAGCAACAGGAGAGGTAACCTGGGTCTGAAGGCTCACCTCGAGAGGTGTTCCTATGGCCCTTTTAAGCCGCGAGGAAACTCCCGAGGGGTCCGTCGCAACTAGACAGGAGTCCTGACGACGCTGAACACACCCGTGTTTGGAAGGGCCATCCGCATCGTAACTCGAGAATATACCCCAGGTTCCCGCCGCAACTCGAGAAAAACAATGAGACTCCCCCCTCGTCGCGAGATGAGGCCCGATTCCCCTGCGCTGCATGCCGAGCAATGCCGTGCCCCCCGTCAAACCCGAAAGGAGCCTTGATTTCCTTGATGGCACTCCAGAGAAACTCAAGGAACACTCTCTCAAGTCTAGAGGGATCCTGAGTTCACTTCAGGATCCAGAAAGATCTCCGAATACCCCCAATCATCTCGAGGTGAGAGCAAATTTACTGGCTTCAAATCAAGAGGAATGCCAACTGTCTACAAGCACCACGAGAGTAGGCTTCTCGCAGCTGTACGTCTTGTTGAGGGAGGTTGAATTTGCAGCCTCCAGTGGAATTGACCCCGAAATGCTCTGACTCTAAATCAGGCCGGAATTCTTGCAGTGACTTGAGTGCAAGATGGATTTCATCTCACAAGATAAAGGGTTGACTGAAGCACCTGGGGAGACACTAGAAAAAGCCCTAGTTCCCTGCCTTTTCTGGAGAGGCGGCCTCCCACCCATTGGACAGCTCGAGAGTAACACGGAGTTCAATGATTCCAAAGGAGACGATGCCGGACTCCTCTGGAATTTGAACAGGAATCTCAGGATTCCAATGGCAACAGGAAAGGGACAATGGGTCTGCCGCCACACTTCGAGACGTGTTCCTACCGCCCTTTCAAGCTGCGAGGAGACTCCGAAGGGGTCCCTCGCAACTAGACAGGAGTCCTGACGTCGCGGAACACACCCGTGTTTGGAAGGACCATCCCCGTCGTAACTTGAGATTATACCCCAGGTTCCCGCCGCAACTCGAGAAAAACCAGGCGACTCCCCCTTCGCTGCGAGATGAGGCCCGATTCCCCTGCACAGCATGCAGAGCAATTGCGTGCTCCCCATCAAACTTGAAAGGAGCCTTGATTTCCTTGATGGCACTCCAGAGAAACCCCAGGAACACTGTCTCAAGTCTAGAGGGATCCTAAAGTCACTTCAACAAACAGATACAGCTCCGTGTATTCCGAAGCATCTCTAGCTGAGAGCTGATTTCCAGGCTTCAAATCAAGAAGAATGCCAACTGTCCACAAGCACCACAAGAGGAGGCTTCTCGCAGCTGTACGTCTGGGAGAGGGACGTTGAATTTATGGTCAACACTGGAATCGACCCCGAGATGCCCTGACTCGAAATCAGGCCGGAATTCCTGCAGTGACTTGAGTGCAAGCTGGATTTCATCTCACAAGTTGAAGTGATGTCTGAAGCCCCTGGGGAGACACTAGAGAATGCCCTAGCACCCTGCCCTTTCTCGACCAGAGGCTTCCCATCCATTGGAAACCTCGAGAGGATCACGGATTTCAATGATTCCAACGGAGATGATGCCTGACTCCTCTGGAAAATGGACAGGAATCCCAGGATCCCAGTGGCAACAGGAAAGGGAACCTGGGGCTGAGGGCTCACCTCGAGAGGTGTTCCTATGGCCCTTTCAAGCCGCGAGGAGACTACCGAGGGGTCACTCGCAACTAGACAGGAATCCTGACGTCACTGAACACACCCGTGTTTGGAAGGGCCATTCCCATCGTAACTCGAGAATATACCCCAGGTTACCACCGTAACTCGAGAAAAACAATGAGACTCCCCACTCGCCACGAGATGAAGCCCGATTCCCCTGCACTGCATGCAGAGCAATTCCGTGCTCCCCGTCAAATTCGAAAGGAGCCTTGATTTCCTTGATGGCACTCCAGAGAAACTCAAGGAACACTCTCTCAAGTCTAGAGGGTTCCTGAGGTCACTGCAGGAACAAGTACGTGCTCCATGTACCCACAATCATCTCGAGGTGAGAGCGAATATCCTGGCTTCAAATCAAGAGGAATGCCAACTGTCCACAAGCACCACAAGAGGAGGCTTCTCGCAGCTGTGCATCTGGGAGAGGGATGTTGAAATTATGGTCTTCACTGGAATCGACCGCAAGATGCCCTGACTCTAAATAAGGCTGGAATTCTTGCAGTGACTTTTGTTCAAGCTGGATTTGATCTCACAAGATAAAGGGTTGTCTGATGCCCCTGGGGAGACACTAGAGAAAGCCCTAGCTCCCTACCTTTTCTAGAGAGGTTGCACCACATCAACTGGACAGCTCGAGAGGAACACGGAGTTCAATGTTACCAAAGGAGATGATGCGTGACTCCTCTGGAAAATGGACAGGAATCCCAGAATCCCATTGGCAACAGGAAAGGGAAACTGGGTCTGCAGCCTCACCTCGAGAAGTTTTCCTATGGCCCTTTCAAGCCGCGAGGAGACTCCCGAGGAGTCCATTGCAACTAGACAGGAGTCCTGACGTCGCTAAATGCACCCGTGTTTGGAAGGGCCATCCCCTTCGTAACTCGAGAATATACCCCAGGTTCCCACCGCAACTCGAGAAAAACCATGAGACTCCCCCCTCGCCGTGAGATGAGGCCCGATTTTCCTGCACAGCATGCAGAGCAATTGCGTGCTCCTCATCAAACCCGAAAGGAGCCTTGATTTCCTTGATGGCACTCCAGAGAAAACCCAGAAACACTGTCTCAATTCTAGAGGGATCCTAAAATAACTACACCAACCAGAAACAGCTGGGTGTAATCAGAATCATCTCGAGCTAAGAGCTGATTTCCTGGCTTCAAATCAAGAGGAATGCCAACTCTCCAAAAGAACCACTAGAGGAGGCTTCTCCCAGTTGTACATCTGGTTGAGGAAGGTGGAATTTGCGGCCTGCAGGGGAATCCACCCCGCGATGCCCTGACAGGAAATCAGGCCGGAATTCCTGCAGTGACTTGAGTGCAAGCTGTACTTCATCTCACAAGATGAAGGGATGTCTTAAGCACCTGGGGAGACACTAGAGAATGCCCTAGCACCCTGCCCTTTCTCGACAGGCGGTCTCCCATCCACTGGACAGCTCGAGAGGAACACGGAGTTCAATGATTCCAAAGGAGAAGATGCCTGACTCCTCTGGAAAATGGACAGGAATCCCAGGATCCCGGTGGCAACAGGGAAGGGAACCTAGGTCTCGGTCTCTCCTCGAGAGGTGTTCCTATGGCCCTTTCAAGCCGCGAGGAGACTCCCGAGGGGTCCCTTGCAACTAGACAGGAGTCCTGACGTCGCCTAACATACCCGAGTTTGGAAGGCCCATCCCCGCCGAAACTCGTGAGTAAACCCCAGGTTCCCGCCGCAACTCGTGAAAAATCATGAGACTCCCCCCTCGCCGCGAGATGAAGCCCGATTCCCCAGCACTGCATGCCGAGCAATTCTGTGCTCCCGGTCAAACCCGAAAGGAGCCTTGATTTCCTTGATGGCACTCCAGAGAACCTCAAGGAACACTCTCTCAGGTCTAGAGGCATGCTGAGGTCACTGCAGGAACCAGAAAGAGCTCCATGTACCCCCAATCATATCGAGGTGAGAGCGAATTTCCTGGCTTCAAATCAAGAGGAATGCCAACTGTCCACAAGCACCACAAGAGGAGGCTTCTCGCAGCTGTACGTCTGGGAGAGGGACGTTGAAATTATAGCCTCCACTGGAATCGACCCCGAGATGCCCTGACTCGAAATCAGGATGGAATTCTTGCAGTGACTTGAGTGCAAGCTGGATTTCATCTCACAAGATATAGTGGTATCTGAAGCCCCTGGGGAGACACTAGAGAAAGCCCTAGCTCCCTGCCTTTTCTAGAGAGGCGGCCTCCCATCAATTGTCCAGCTCGAGAGGAACACGAAGTTCAATGATTCCAAAGGAGACGATGCCTGACTCCTCTGGAAAATGGACAGGAATCCCAGGATCCCAGTGGCAACAGGAAAGGGATAATTGGTCTGCCGCATCACCTCAAGAGGTTTTCCTATGGACCTTTCAAGCCCGGAGGAGACTCCCCAGGCGTCCCTCGCAACTAGACAGGAGTACTGACGTCGCTGAACACATCCGTGTTTGGAAGGGCCATCCCCGTCGTAACTCGAGAATATACCCCATGTTCCCGCCGCAAATCTACAAAAACCATGAGACTCCCCCCTCGCCCCGAGATGAGGTCCGAATCCCCTGCACAGCATGCAGAGCAATTGCATGCTCCCCATCAAACCCAAAAGGAGCCTTGATATCCTGGATGGCACTCCAGAGAAACCCCAGGAACACTGTCTCAAGTCTAGAGGGATCCTAAAGTCACTTCACCAACAAGAGAAAGCTCCGTGTATTCCGAACCATCTCGAGCTGAGAACTGATTTCCTGGCTTCAAATTAAGAGGAATGCCAACTGTCCACAAGCACCACAAGCGGAGGCTTCTCCCAGCTGTACGTCTGGTTGAGGGAGGTTGAATTTGCGGCCTCAAGTGGAATCGACCCCAAGATGCCCTGACTCGAAATCATGCCGGAATTCCTGCAGTGGCTTGAGTGCAAGCTGGATTTCATCTCACAAGATGAAGGGATGTCTTAAGCCCCTGGGGAGGTACTATAGAATGCCCTAGAACCTTGCCCTTTCTCGACAGGTGGCCTCCCATCCATTGTACAGCTCGAGAGGAACACGGAGTTCAATGATTCCAAAGGAGACGATGCCTGACTCCTCTGGAAAATGGACAGGAATCCCAGGATTCCAGTGGCAACAGGAAAGGGAACCTGGGTCTGCGGCCTCACCCCGAGAGTTGTTCCTATGTCCCTGTCAAGCCGCGTCGAGACTCCCGCGTGGTCCCTCGCAACTAGACACGAGTCCTGACGTCGCTGAACACTCCCGTGTTTGGAAGGGCCATCCCCGTCGTAACTGGAGAATATAACCCAGGTTCCCGCCGAAACTCGAGAAAAACCATGAGACTCCCCCCTCGCTGCAAGATGAAGCCCGATTCCCCTGCATTCCGTGCAGAGCAATTCCGTGCTCCCCGTCAAAAACGAAAGGAGTCTTGATTTCCTAGATGCCACTCTAGAGAAACTCAAGGAACACTCTCTGAAGTCTAGAGGGATCCTGAGGTCACTGCAGGCACCAGAAAGTGCTCAGTGTACCCCCAATCATCTCGAGGTGAGAGCGAATTTCCTGGCTTCAAATTTAGAGGAATGCCAATTGTCCACAAGCACCACAAGAGGAGGCTTCTCGCAGCTGTACGTCAGGGAGAGGGACGTTGAATTTATGGGCTCCACTGGAATTGACCCCGAGATGCCATGACTCTTAATCAGGCCGAAATTCTTGCAATGACTTGAGTGCAAGCCGTATTTCATCTCACAAGATAAAGGGATGTCTGAAGCCCCTGGCGAGACACTAGAGAAAGTCCTAGGTCCCTGCCTTTTCTAGAGAGGCGGCCTCCCATCCATTGGACAGCTCGAGAGGAACACGGGGTTCAATGATTCCACAGGAGACGATGCCCGACTCCTCTGGAAAATGGACAGGAATCCCAGGATCCCGGTGGCAACAGGAAAGGGACAATGGGTCTGCCGCCTCACCTCGAGAGGTGTTCCTATGGCCCTTTCAAGCTGCGAGGAGATTCCCAAAGGGTCCCTCGCAACTAGACAGGAGTCCTGACGTCGCTGAACACACCCGTGTTTTGAAGGGCCATACCCGTCTTAACTGGAGATTATAAACCCAGGTTCCCGCCGCAACTCGAGAGAAACCATGAGACTCTCCCCTCGCCGCGAGATGAGGCCCGATTCCCCTGCACAGCATGCAGAGCAGTTGCGTGCTCCCCATCACACCTGAAAGGAGCCTTGATTTCCTTGATGGCACTCCAGAGAAACCCCAGGAACACTGTCTCAAGGCTCCAGGGATCCTAAAGTCACTTCACCAACCAGAAACATCTCCCTGTATTCCGAATCATCTACAGCTGAGAGCTGATTTCCTGGCTTCAAATCAAGACAAATGCCAACTGTCCACAAGCACCACAAGCGGAGGCTTCTCGCAGCTGTATGTCTGGGAGAGGGACGTTGAATTTATGGGTTCCACTGGAATTGACCCCGAGATGCCCTGACACGAATTCAGGCCGGAATTCTTGCAGTGACTTGAGTGCAAGCTGGATTTCATCTCACAAGATAAAGGGATGTCTGAAGGCCCTGGCGAGACACTAGAGAAAGTCCTAGCTCCCTGCCTTTTCTAGATAGGCGGCCTCCCATCCATTGGACAGCTCGAGAGGAACACGGAGTTCAATGATTCCAAAGGAGACGATGCCGGACTCCTCTGGAAAATCGACAGTAATCCCAGGATCCCAGTGGCAACAGGAAAGGGAACCTCGTCTGCGTCCTCACCTCGAGAGGTGTTCCTATGGCCATTTCAAGCCACGAGGAGATTCCCGAGGGGTCCCTCGCAACTAGACAGGAGTCCTGACGTTGCTGAACACACCCGTGTTTGGAAGGACCTTCCCCATCGTAATTCGAGAATATACCACAGGTTCCCGCCGCAACTCGAGATAAACCATTCGACTCCCCACACGCCGAGAGATGAGGCCCGATTCCCCTGCACAGCATGCAGAGCAATGCGGGCTCCCCATCAAACCCGAAGGAGCCTTGATTTCCTTGATGGCACTCCAGAGAAACCCCAGGAACACTGTCTCAAGTCTAGAGGGATCCTAAAGTCACTTCACCAACCAGAAACAGCTCCATGTATTCCGAATCATCTCAAGCTGAGAGCTGATTTCCTGGCTTCAAATCAAGAGGAATGCCAACTGTCCACAACCACCGCAAGAGGAGGCTTCTCACAGCTGTACGTCTGGTTGAGGGAGGATGAATTTTCGGCGTACAGTGGAATCGACCCCGAGAGCCCTGACTCAAAATCAGGCCGGAATTACTCCAGTGACTTGAGTGCAAGCTGGATTTCATCTCACAAGATGAAAGGATGTCTGAAGCCCCTGGGGAGACACTAGAGAATGCCCAACAACCCTGCCCTTTCTCGACAGGCGGCCTCCCATCCATTGGACAGCTCGAGAGGAACACGGATTTCTTGATTCCAACGGAGACGATGCCTGTCTCCTCTGGATAAAGGACAGGAATCGCAGGATCCAAATGGCAACAGGAAAGGGAAACTGGTTCTGCGGCCTCACCTCGAGTGGTGTTCCTATGGCCCTTACAAGCTGCAAGGAGACTACCGAGGTGTCCATTGCAACTAGACAGGAGTCCTGAGGTCGCTGAACACACCCGTGTTTGGAAGGGCCATCCCCGCCGTAAGTATAGAATATACCAAAGGTTCCCGCCGCAACTCGAGAAAAAACATGAGACTCCCCTCTCGCCGCGAGCTGAAGCCCGAATCCTCTGCACTGCGTGCAGAGCAATTCCGTGCTCCCCATCAAACCCGAAAGGAGCCTTGGTTTCCTTGATGGCACTCCAGAGAATCTCAAGGAACACTCTCTCAAGGCTAGAGGGATCCTGAGATCACTGCAGGAACCAGAAAGAGCTTCATGTCCGCCCAATCTTCTCGAGGTGAGAGCGAATTTCGTGTCTTCAAATCAAGAGGAATGTCAACTGTCCACAAGCACCAAAAGAGGAGGCTTCTGGAATCTGTACTTCTTGGAGAGGCACGTTGAATTTTTGGCCTCCACTGGAATCGACCCCGAGATGCCCTGACTCTAAATCAGGCTGGAATTCTTGCAGTGATTTGAGTGCAAGCTGGATTTCATCTCACAAGATAAAGGGATGTCTGAAGCCCCTGGGGAGACACTAGATAAAGGCCTAGCTCCCTGCCTTTTCTAGAGAGTCGGCCTCCCATCCACTGTACAGCTCGAGAGGAACACGGAGTTTAATAATTCCAAAGGAGACAATGCCTGACTCCTATGGAAAATGGACAGGAATCCCAGGATCCCAGTGCAACCGGAAAGGGAAAATGGGTCTGCCGCCTCACCTCCAGAGGTTTTCCTATGGCCCTTTCAAGCCGCGAGGAGACTCCCGATGGGTCCTTCGCAACTAGACAGGAGTCCTGACGACGCTTAACACAACCGTGTTTGGAAGGGCCATCCCCGTCGTAACTCGAAAATATTACCCATGTTCCTGCAGCAACTGGAGAAAAACCATGAGACTCCCCCCTCGCCGCGAGTTGAGGCCCGATTCCCCTGCACAGCATGCAGAGCAATTGCGTGCTCCCCATCAAACCCGAAAGGAGCCTTGATTTCCTTGATGGCACCCAGAGACACCCCAGGAACACTGTCTCAAGTCTAGAGGGATCCTGAAGTCATTCACCAACCAGAAACAGCTCCGTGTATTCCGAATCATCTCGAGATGAGAGCTCATTTCCTGGATTCAAATCAAGAGGAATGGCAACTGTCCACAAGCACCAGAAGAGGAGGCTTCTCGCAGCTGTACGTCTGGTTGAGGGAGGCTGAATTTGCAGCCTCCAGTGGAATCGACCCTGAGATGCCCTGACTCGAAATCAGGCCGGAATTCCTGCAGTGACTTGAGTGCAAGCTGGATTTCATCTCACAAGATGAAGGGATGTCTCAAGCCCCTGTGGAGACACTAGAGAAAGCCATAGCTTCCTGCCTTTTCAAGAGAGGCGGCCTCCCATCCATTTGTCAGCTCGAGAGGAACACGGAGTTCAATGATTCCAAAGGAGACGATGCCTGACTCCTCTGGAAAATGTACAGGAATCCCAGGATCCCAGTGGCAACTGGAAAGGGATAATGGGTCTGTGCCCTCACCTCGAGAGGTTTTCCTATGGCCCTTGCAAGCCACGAGGAGACTCCTGAGGGGTCCCTCGCAACTAGACAGTTGTACAGATTTCGCTGAACACACCCGTGTTTGGAAGGGCCATCCCCGTCGTAACTCGAGAATATACCCCAGGGTCCCACCGCAACACGAGAAAAACCATGAGACTCTCCCCTCGCCGCAAGATGAGACCCGATTCCCCTGCACAGCATGCAGAGCAATTGCGTGCTCCTCATCAAACCCGAAGGAGCCTTGATTTCCTTGACGTCACTCCAGAGAAACCCCAGGAACACTGTCTCAAGTCTAGAGGGATCCTAAAGTCACTTCACCAACCAGAAACAGCTCTGTGTATTCCGAATCATCTCCAGCTGAAAGCTGATTTCCTGGCTTCAAATCAAGAGGAATGCCAACTGTCCACAAGCACCACAAGAGGAGGCTTCCCCCAGCTGTAAGACTGGTTGAGGGACGTTGAATTTGCGGCCTCCAGTGGAATCGACCCCGAGATGCCCTGACTCGAAATCAGGCCGGAATTCCTGTAGTGACTTGAGTGCAAGCTGGATTTCATCTCACAAGATTAAGGGATTTCTGAAGCCCCTGGGGAGACACTAGAGAATGCCCTAGCACCCTGCCCGTTCTCGACAGGCGGCCTCCCATCCACTGGACAGCTCGAGAGGAACACGGAGTTCAATGATTCCAAAGGAGACGATGCCTGACTCCTCTGGAAAACGGTCAGGAATCCCAGGATCCCAGTGGCAACATGAAAGGGAAACTGGGTCTTCCGCCTACATCCAGAGGTGTTCCTGTGGCTCTTTCAAGCCGGAGGAGACTCCCGATGGGACCCTCGCAACTAGACTGGAGTCCTGACGTCGCTGAACACACCCGTGTTTGGAAGGGCCATCCCCGCCGTAACTCGAGAATATACCCCCGGTTCCCGCCGCAACTCGAAAAAAACCATGAGACTCCTCCCTCGCCGCGAAATGAAGATCGATACCCCTGCCCTGGGTGCAGAGCAATACCGTGCTTACCGTCAAACCCGAAATGAGACTTGATTTACTTGATGGCACTCCAGAGATACTCAAGGAACATTCTCTCAAGTCTAGAGGGATCCTGAGCTCACTGCAGGAACCAGAAATAGCTCCGTGTACCCTCAATCATCTCGAGGTGAGAGCCAATTTCCTGCCTTCAAATCAAGAGGAATGCCAACTGTCCACAAGCACCACAAGAGGAGGCTTCTTGCAGCTGTACGTCTGGGAGAGGGACGGTGAATTTATGGCCACTGGAATCGACCCCGAGATGCCCTGACTCGAAATGAGGCCGGAATTCCTGCAGTGACTTGAGTGCAAGCTGGATTTCATCTCACAAGATAAAGGGATGTCTGAAGCCCCTGGGGAGACACTAGAGAAAGCCCTAGCTCCCTGCCTTTTCTAGAGAGGCGGCGTCCCATGCATTGGATAGCTCGAAAGGAACAGGGAGTTCAATGATTCCAAAGGAGACGATGCCTGACTCCTCTGGAAAATGGACAGGAATCCCAGGATCACAGTGGCAATAGGAAAGGGACAATGGGTCTGCCGCCTCATCTCGAGAGGATTTCCTATGGCCCTTTCAAGCCGTGAGGAGTCTCCCGAGGGGTCCCTCGCAACTAGACAGGAGTCCTGACGTCGCTGAACACACCCTTGTTTGGAAGGGCCATCCCCGTCGTAACTCGAGAATATACCCCAGGTTCCCGCCGCAACTCGAGATTAACCATGAGACTCCCCCCTTGCCGCGAGATGAGGCCCGATTCCCCTGCACAGCATGCAGAGCAATTGCGTGCTCCCCATTAAACCCGAAAGGTGCCTTGATTTCCTTGATGGCACTCCAGAGAAACCCCAGAACACTGTCTCAAGTCTAGAGGGATCCTAAAGTCACTTCACCAAAAAGAAACAGCCCCGTGAATTCCGAATCATCTCGAGCTGAGAGCTCATTTCCTGGATTCAAATCAAGAGGAATGCCAACTCTCCACAAGCACCACAAGAGGAGGCTTCTCGCAGCTGTTCGTCTGGTTGATGGAGGTTGAATTTGCGGCCTCTATTGGAATCGACCCCGAGATGCCCTGACTCGAAATCAGGCCGGAATTCCTGCAGTGACTTGAGTGCAAGCTGGATTTCATCTCACAAGATGAAGGGATGTCTGAAGCCCCTGGGGAGACACTAGAGAATGCCCTAGCACCCTGCCCTTTCTCGACAGGCGTCCTCACATCCATTGGACAGCTCGAGAGTAACACGGAGTTCAATGATTCAAAACGAGACAATGCCTGAGTCCTCTGGAAAATGGATAGGAATCCAGGATCCCAGTGGCAACAGGAAAGGGAAACTGGGTCTGCGGCCTCACCTCGTGAGGTATTCCTATGGCCCTTTCAAGCCGCGAGGAGATTCCCGAGGGGTCCCTCACAACTAGACAGGAGTCCTGACGTCGCTGAACACACCCGTTTTGGAAGGGCCATCCCCGCCGTAACTCGAGAATATACCCCAGGTTACCGCCGCAACACGAGAAAACCATGAGACTCCCCCCTTGCCACGAGATGAAGCCCGATTCCGCTGTAGTGCGTGTAGAGCAACTCCGTGCTCCCCGTCAAACCCGATAGGAGCCTTGATTTCGTTGCTGGCACTTCAGAGAAACTCAAGGAACACTGTCTCACGTCTAGAGGCATCCTGAGGTCACTGCAGGAACCAGAAAGAACTCCATGTACCCCCAATCATCTCGAGGTGAGAGCGAATTTCCTGGCTTCAAATCAAGAGGAATGCCAACTGTCCACAAGCACCACAAGAGGAGGCTTCTCGCAGTTCTACGTCTGGCAGAGGTACATTGAAATTATGGCCTCCACTGGAATCGACCCCGATATTCTCTGACTCGAAATCAGGCCGGAAAACATGCAATGACTTGAGTGCAAGCTGGATTTCATCTCACAAGTTAAAGGATTGTCTGAAGACCCTGGGGAGACACTAGAGAAAGCTCTAGCTCCCTGCCTTTTCTAGAGAGGCGGCCTCCCATCCATTGGACAGCTCGAGAGGAACACGGACTTCAATGATTCCAAAGGAGACGATGCTTGACTCCTCTGGAAAATGGATAGGAATCCCAGGATCCCAGTGGCAACAGGAAAGGTACAATGGGTCTGCCGCCTAACCACGAGAGGTTTTCCTATGGCCCTTTAAAGCCGCGAGGAGACTCCCGAGGGGTCCCTCGCAAATAGACAGGAGTCCTGACGTCCCTGAACACACCCGTGTTTGGAAGGTCCATCCGCGTCGTAACTCGAGAATATACCCCAGGTTCCCGCCGCACCTCGAGAAAAACCATGAGACTCCCCCCTCGCGCGAGATGAGGCCCGATTCCCCTGCACAGCATGCAAAGCAATTGCGTGCTCCCCATCAAACCCGAAAGGACCCTTGATTTCCTTGATGGCACTCCTGAGAATACCCAGGAAATCTGTCTCAAGTCTAGAGGGATCCTAGAGGTACTTCACCAACCA
This sequence comes from Muntiacus reevesi, assembly GCF_963930625.1. Taxonomy (NCBI): domain Eukaryota; kingdom Metazoa; phylum Chordata; class Mammalia; order Artiodactyla; family Cervidae; genus Muntiacus; species Muntiacus reevesi. The sequence goes on along the minus strand of NC_089256.1, from coordinate 2,157,338 downwards.
GAAACAGCTCCGTGTGTTCCGAATCATCCCGAGCTGAGAGCTGATTTCCTGCCTTCAAATCAAGAGGAATGTCAACTCTCTACAACCACCACAAGATGAGGCTTCTCCCAGCTGTACGTCTGGTTTAGAGAGGTTGAATTTGCGGCCTCTAGTGGAATCGACCCCGAGATGCCCTGACTCGAAATGAGGCCGGAATTCCTGCAGTGACTTGAGTGCAAGCTGGATTTCATCTCACAAGATGAAGGGATGTCTGAAGCCCCTGGGGAGACACTAGAGAATGCCCTAGCACCCTGCCCTTTCTCGACAGGCAGCCTCCCATACCTTTGACATCTAGAGGGGAACACGGAGTTCAATGATTCCAAAGGAGACGATGCCTGACTCCTCTGGAAAATGGACAGGAATCCCAGGATCTCTTTCGCAACAGGAAAGGGATCCTGGGTCTGCCGCCTCATCTCGAGAGGTGTTCTTATGGCCCTTTCAAGCCCTTTCAAGGGGTCCCTCGCAACTAGACAGGAGTTCTGACGTCGCTGAACACAACCGTGTTTGGAAGGGCCATCCCCACCTTAACTCGAGAATATACCCCAGCTTCCCGTCCCAACTGGATATAAACCGTGAGACTCCCACCTCGCCGCGAGATGAAGCCCGATTCCCGTGCACGCCGTGCAGAACAATTCCCTGCTCCCCGTCAAACCCAAAAGGAGCCTTGATTTCCTTCATGGCACTCCAGAGAATCTCAAGGAACTCTCTCTCAAGTCTAGAGATATCCTGAAGTCACTGCAGGAACCAGAAGGAGCTCCGTGTTCCCCCAATCGTCTTGAGGTGAGAGCGAATTTCCTGGCTTCAAATCGAGAGGAATGCACTGTCCACAAGCACCACAAGAGGAGGCTTCTCGCAGTTGTACGTCTGGAAGAGGCAAGTTGAAACTTTGGCCTCGACTGGAATCGACCCCGAGATGCTCTGACTCTAAATCAGGCCAGGATTCTTGCATTGACTTGAGTGCAAGCTGAATTTCATCTCACAAGATAAAGGGATGTCTGAAGCCCCTGGGGAGACACTAGAGAAAGCCCTAGCTCCCTGCCTTTTCTAGACAGGCGGCCTCACATCAATTGGACAGCCCGAGAGGAACATGGAGTTCAATGATTTCAAAGGAGACGATGCCTGACCCCTCTGGAAAATGGACAGGAATCCCACTATCCAAGTGGCAAGAGGAAAGGGACAATGGGTCTGCGGCCTCACATCGAGAGGTTTTCCTATGGCCGTTTCAAGCCGCGCGGAGACTCCCGACGGGTCCCTCGCAACTAGACAGGAGTCCTGACGTCGCTGAACGCACCCGTGTTTGGAAGGGCCAACCCTGTCGTAACTCGAGAATATACCCCAGGTTCCCGCCGCAACTTGAGAAAAACCATGAGACTAACCCCTCTCCGCGAGATGAGGCCCGAATCCCCTGCACAGCATGCAGAGCAATTGCGTGCTCCCCATCAAACCCGAAAGGAGCCTTGATTTCCTAGATGGCACCCAAGAGACACCCCAGGAACACTGTCTCAAGTCTAGAGGGATCCTAAAGTCACTTCACCAACCAGAAACAGCTCCGTGTATTCCGAATCATCTCGAGGTGAGAGCTGATTTCCTGGCTTCAAATCAAGAGGAATGCCAACTGTCCACAAGCACCGAAAGAGGAGGCTTCTCGCAGCTGTACATCTGGTTGAGGGAGGTTGAATTTGCGGCCTCCAGTCGAATCGACCCCGAGGAGCCTTGACACAAAATCAGGCCGGAATTCCTGCAGTGACTTGAGTGCAAGATGGATTTCATCTCACAAGATGAAGGAATGTCTGACGCCCCTGGGGAGACACTAGAGAATGCCCTAGCACCCTGCCCTTTCTCGAGAAGCGGCCTCCCATCCATTGGACAGCTCGAGAGGAACACGGAGTTCAATGATTCCAAAGGAGACGATGCCTGACTCCTCTGGAAAATGGTCAGGAATCCCAGGATCCCAGTGGCAACATGAAAGGGAACCTGGGTCTTCGGACTCATATCGAGAGGTGTTCCTATGGCTCCTTCAAGCCGCGAGGAGACTCCCAACGGGTCCCTCGTAACTAGACAGGAGTCCTGACGTCGCTGAACCCACCCGTGTTTGGAAGGGCCATCCCCGCCGTAACTCGAGAATATACCCCCGGTTCCCACCGCAACTCGAAAAAAACCATGAGACTCCCCCCTCGCCGCGAGATGAAGACCGATACCCCTGCCCTGCGTGCAGAGCAATTCCGTGCTATCCGACAAACCCGAAATGAGTCTTGATTTACTTGATGGCACTCCAGAGATACTCAAGGAACACTCTCTCAAGTCTAGAGGAATCCTGACCTCACTGCAGGAACCAGAAAGAGCTCCGTGTACCCTCAATCATCTCGAGGTGAGAGCCAATTTCCTGGCTTCAAATCAAGAGGAATGCCAACTGTCCACAAGTAGCACAAGAGGAGGCTTCTCGCAGCTGTACGTCTGGGAGAGGGACGTTGAATTTATGGCCTCCAATGGAATCTACCCCGAGATGCCCTGACTCTAAATCAGGCCGGAATTCTTGCAGTGACTTGAGTGCAAGCTGGATATCATCTCACAAGATGAAGGGATGTCTGATGCTCCTGGGGAGACATTAGAGAAAGCACTGGCTCCCTGCCTTTTCTAGAGTGGCGGCCTCCCATCCATTGGACATCTCGAGATGAACACGGAGTTCAATGATTCCAAAGGACACGATGCCTGACTCCTCTGGAAAATGGACAGGAATCCCAGGATCCCAGTGGCTACAGGAAAGGGACAATGGGTCTGCCGACTCACCTCGAGAGGATTTCCTATGGGCCTTTCAAGCCTCGAGGAGTCTCCCGAGGGGTCCCTCGCAACTAGACAGGAGTCCTGACGTCGCTGAAGACACCTGTGTTTGGAAGGGCCATCCCCATCGTAACTCGAGAATATACCCCAGGTTCCGGCCCCAACTCGAGAAAAAACATGAGACTCCCCTCTCGCCGCGAGATGAGGCCCGATTCTCCTGCACAGCATGCAGAGCAATTGCGTGCTCCCCATTAAACCCAAAAGGAGCCTTGATTTCCTTGATGGCACTCCAGAGATACTCAAGGAACACTCTCTCAAGTCTAGAGGGATCCTGAGCTCACTGCAGGAACCAGAAAGAGCTCCGTGTACCCTCAATCATCTCGAGGTGAGAGCCAATTTCCTGGCTTCAAATCAAGAGGACTGCCAACTGTCCACAAGCAGCACAAGAGGAGGCTTCTCGCAGCTGTATGTCTGGGAGAGGGACGTTGAATTTATGGACATTGGAATCGACCCCGAGATGCCCTGACACGAAATGAGGCCGGAATTCCTGCAGTGACTTGAATGCAAGGTGAATTTCATCTCACAAGATAAAGGGATGACTGAAGCCCCTGGGGAGACAATAGAGAAATCCCTAGCTCCCTGCCTTTTTTAGAGAGGCGGCCTCCCATGCATTGGATAGCTCGAAAGGAACAGGGAGTTCAATGATTCCAAAGGAGATGATGCCTGACTCCTCTGGAAAATGGACAGGAATCCCAGGATCACAGTGGGAACAGGAAAGGGACAATGGGTCTGCCGCCTCACCTCGAGAGGTTTTCCGATGGCCCTTTCAAGTCGCGAGGTGTCTCCCGAGGGGTCCCTCGCAACTAGACAGGAGTCCTGACGTCGCTGAACACACCCTTGTTTAGAAGGGCCATCCGCGTCGTAACTTGAGAATATACCCCAGGTTCCCGCCGCAACTCGAGTTAAACCATGAGACTCCCCCCTTGCCGCGAGATGAGGCCCGATTCCCCTGCACAGCATGCACAGCAATTGCGTGCTCCCCATCAAACCCGAAAGGAGCCTTGATTTCCTTTATGGCACTCCAGAGAAACAACAGGAACACTGTCTCAAGTCTAGAGGGATCCTAAAGTCACTTCACCAACCAGAAACAGCTCCGTGAATTCCGAATCATCTCGAGCTGAGAGCAGATTTCCTGGCTTCAAATCAAGAGGAATGCCAACTGTCCTCAAGCACCACAAGAGGAGGCTTCTCGCAGCTCTTCATCTGGTTGATGGAGGTTGAATTTTCGGCCTCTAGTACAATTCACCCCGAGATGTCCTGACTCGAAATCAGGCCTGAATTCCTGCAGTGACTTGAGTGCAAGCTGGATTTCATCTCACAAGATGAAGGGATGTCTGAAGCCCCTGGGGAGACACTAGAGAATGCCCTAGCACACTGCCCTTTCTCAACAGGCGACCTCCCATCCATTGGACAGTTCGAGAGGAACACTGAGTTCAATGATTCCAAAGGAAACGATGCCTGACTCCTCTGGAAAATGGACAGGAATCCCAGGATCCCAGTGGCAACAGGAAAGGGATAATTGTTCTGCCGCCTCAACTCGAGAGGTTTTCCTATGGCCCTTTCAAGCCGCAAGGAGATTCCCGAGGGGTTCCTCACAACAAGACAAGAGTCCTGACGTCGCTGAACTCACCCATGTTTGGAAGGGCCATTCCTGTCGTAACACAAGAGTATACCCCAGGTTACCGCTGCAACTGGAGAAAATCCACGAGCCTCCACCCTCGCCGCGAGAAGAGGCCCGATGCCCCTACACAGCATGCAGAGCAATTGTTTGCTCCCCATCAAACACGAAAGGAGCCTTGATTTCTTTGATGGCAGTCCAGAGAAACCCCAGGAACACTGTCTCAAGTCTAGAGGGATCCCAAAGTCACTTCTCCAACAAGAAAGAGCTCCGTGTATTCCGAATTATCTCGAGCTGAGAGCTGATTTCCTGGCTTCAAATCAAGAGGAATGCCAACTGCCCACAAGCACCACAAAAGGAGGCTTCTTGCAGCTCTACGTCTGGTTGAGGGAGGTTGAATTTGCGGCGTCCAGTGGAATCCACCCCGAGATGTCCTGACTCGAAATCAGGCCCCAATTCCTGCAGTGATATGAGTGCAAAATGGATTTCATCTCACAAGATGAAGGGATGTCTGACCCCTGGGGAGACACTAGAGAATGCCCTAGCACCCTGCCCTTTCTCAACAGGCGGCCTCCCATCCATTGGACAGCTCGTGAGGAACACGGAGTTCAGTGATTCCAAAGGAGAAGTTGCGTGACTCCTGTGGAAAATGGACAGGAATCCAAGGATCCCAGTGGCAACAGGAAAGGGAAACTGGGTCTGCGGCCTCACCTCGAGACGTGTTCCTATGGCCCTTTCAAGCCACCAGGAGACTCCCGAGGGGTCCCTCGCAACTAGACAGGAGTCCTGACTTCGCTGAACACACCCGTGTTTGGAAGGGCCATCCCGCTGTAAGTCGAGAATATACCTCAGTTTCCTGCCGCAACTCGAGAAAAACCATGAGACTCCCCACTTGCCGCGAGATGAAGCCCGATTCCCCTGCACTGCGTGCAGAACAATTCCGTGCTCCCCGTCAAACCCGAAAGAAGCCTTGATTTCCTTGATGGCACTCCAGAGTATCTCAAGGAACACTCTCTCAAGTCTAGAGGGATCCTGAAGTCACTGCAGGAAACAGAAAGAGCTCCGTTTACCCACAATCATCTCGAGGTGAATGCGAATTTCCTGGCTTCAAATCAAGAGGAATGCCAACTGTCCACAAGCACCACAAGAGGAGGCTTTTAGCAGCTGTACGTCTGGGAGAGGGACGTTGAAGTTATGGCCTCCACTGGAATCGACCCCGAGATGCCCTGACTCTAAATCAGGCCGGAATTCTTGCAGTGACTTGAGTGCAAGCTCGATTTCATCTCACAAGGTAAAGGGATGTCTGAAGCCCCTGAGGAGACATTAGAGAAACCCCTAGCTCCCTGCTTTTTCTAGAGTGGCAGCCTCCCATCGATTGGACAGCTCAAGAGGAACACGGAGTTCAATGATTCAAAAGGACTAGATGCCTGACTCCTATGGAAAATGGACAGGAATCCCAGGATCCCAGTGGCAACAGGAAAGGGACAATGGTTCTGCAGCCTCACCTCGGGAGGTTTTCCTATGGCCCTTTCAAGCCGTGAGGAAACTCCCCATTGGTCCCACGCAAATAGACAGGAGTCCTGACGTCGCTGAACACAACCGTGTTTGGAAGAGCCATCCCCGTCTTAACTCGAGAATATAGCTCAGGTTCCCGCCGCAACTCGAGGAAAACCCTGAGACTCCTCCGTCGCTGCGAGATGAGGTCCGATTTCCCTGCACAGCATGCAGAGTAATTGCGTGCTACACATCAAATCCGAAAGGAACCTTGATTTCCTTGATGGCACTCAAGAGAAACCCCAGGAACACTGTCTCAAGACTAGAGGGATCCTAAACTCACTTCTCCAACCAGAAACAGCTCCGGGTATTCCGAATCATCTTGAGCTGAGAGCTGATTTCCTGGCTTTAAATCAAGAGGAATGCCAACTGTCCACAATCACCACAAGAGGAGGCTTCTCGCAGCTATACGTCTGGGTGAGGGAGGTTGAATTTGCGGCCTCCAGTGGAATCGACCCCAAGATGCCCTGACTCGAAATCAGGCCGGAATTACTGCAGTGACTTGAGTGCAGGCTGGATTTCATCTCACAAGGTAAACGGATGTCTGAAGCCCCTAGGGTGATACTAGAGGAAGCTCTAGCTCCCTGCCTTTTCTAGAGAGGCGGCCTCCCATCTATTGGGCAGCACGAGAGGAACACGGATTTCAATGATTCCAAAGGAGAGGATGCCTGAAAATTCTGGAAAATGGAGAGGAATCCCAGGATTCCAGTGGCAACAGGAAAGGGAATATGGGTCTGCGGCCTCACCTCGAGAGGTGTTCCTATGGCCCTTTCAAGTCGCGAGGAGACTCCCGAGGGGTCCCTCGCAACTAGACAGGAATCCTGACGTCACTGAACACACCCGTGTTTGGAAGGGCCATCCCCGTCGTAACTTGAGACTATGCCCCAGGTTCCCGTCGCAACTCGAGATAAACCATGAGACTCCCCCCTCGCAGTGAGATGAGGCCCGATTACCCTGCACAGCATGCAGAGCAATTGCGTGCTCCCCATCAAACCCGAATGGAGCCTTGATTTCCTTGATGGCACCCCAGAGAAACCCCAGGAACACTGTCTCAAGTCTAGAGGTATCCTAAAGTCCCTTCACCAACCAGAAACAGCTCCGTGTATTCCGAATCATCTCGAGGTGAGAGCTGATTTTCTGGCTTCAAATCAAGAGGAATGCCAACTGTCCACAAGCAACACAAGAGGAGGCTTCTCACAGCTGTACGACTGGGAGAGGGACGTTGAATTTATGGCCTCCACTGGAATTGAACCGGACATGCCCTGACCCTAAATCAGGCAAGAATTCTTGCAGTGACTTCAGTGCAAGCTGGATTTCATCTCACAAGATAAAGGGATGTCTGAAGCACCTGGGGAGACACTAGAGGAAGCCCTAGCTGCCTGCATTTTTTAGAGAGACAGCCTTCCATCAATTGGACAGCTCGAGAGGAACACGGAGCTGAATGATTTCAAAGTACACGATGCCTGACTCCTCTGGAAAATGGACAGGAATTCCAGGATCCCAGTGGCAACAGGAAAGGGACAATGGGTCTACGGCCTCACCTCGAGAGGTTTTCCTCTGGCCCTTTCAAACCGCGAGGAGACTCCTGAATGGTCCCTCACAACTAGACAGGAGTCCTGACGTCGCTGAACACACCCGTGTTTGGAAGGGCCATCCCCGTCATCACTCGAGAATATACACCAGGTTCCCGCTGAAACACGGGGAAAACCATGAGACACCCACCTGGCAACGAGAGGAGGCCCGATTCCCCTGCACAGCATGCAGAGCAATTGTGTGCTCCCCATCAATCCAGAAAGAAGACTTGATTTCCTTGATGGTACTCCAGAGAATCCCCAGGAACACTGTCTCAAGTCTAGAGTGATCCTAAAGTCACTTCACCAACCAGAAACAGCTCCGTGTATTCCGAGTCATCTCGAGCTGAGAGCTGATGTCCTGGCTTCAAATCAAGAGGAATGCCAACTGTCTACAATCACCACAAGAGGAGGCTTCTCGCAGCTGTACGTCTGATTGAGGGAGGTTGAATTAGCGGCCTGCAGTGTAAGCCAACCCGAGATGCCCTGATTCGAAATCAGGCCGGCATTAGTTCAGTGATTTGAGTGCAAGCTTGATTTCATCTCACAAGTTGAAGGGATGTCTGAAGCCCCTGGGGAGACACTAGAGAATGCCCTAGCACCCTGTCCTTTCTCGACAGGCGGCCTCCCATCCATTGGACAGCTCGAGAGGAACACAGAGTTCAATGATTCCAAAGTAGACGATGCCTGACTCCTCTGGAAAATGGACAGGAATCCCAGGATCACAGTGGCAACAGGAAAGGAAACCAGGGTCTGCGGCCTCACCTCGAGAGGTGTTCCTTTGGCCCTTTCAAGCCGCGAGGAGACGCCCGAGGGGTCCCTCGCAACTAGACAGGAGTCCTGACGTCGCTGAACTCACCCGTGTTTGGAAGCACCATCCCCGTCGTAACTGGAGAATATAACCCAGGTTCCTGCCGAAAGTCGAGAAAAACCATGAAACCCCCCATTTGCCGCGAGATGAGCCCCGATTCCCCTGCACAGCATGCAGAGCAATTGCATGCTCCGCATCAAACTCGAAAGGAGCCTTGATTTACTTGATGGCCCTCAAGAGAATCCCCAGGAACACTGTCTCAAGTCTAGAGGGAGCCTAAAGTCACTTCACAACCAGAAACAGCTCCGTGTATTACGAATCATCTCGATCTGAGAGCTGATTTCCTGGCTTCAAATCAAGAGGAATGCCAACTGTCCACAAGCACCACAAGAGGAGGCTTCTCGCAGCTGTACGTCTGGTTGAGGGAGCTTGAATTTGCGGCCTCCAGTGGAATGGACCCCGAGATGACCTGAGTGGAAATCAGGCCGGAATTCCTGCAGTGACTTGAGTGCAAGCTGCATTTCATCTCACAAGATGAAGGGATGTCTGAAGCCCCTGGGGAGACACTAGAGAATGCCCTAGCACCCTGCCCTTTATCGACACGCGACTTCCCATCCTTTGGACAGCTCGAGAGGAACACAGAGTTCAATGATTCCAAAGGAGACGATGCCTGACTCCTATGGAAAATGGACAGGAATCCCAGGATCCCAGTGGCAACAGGAAAGGGACAATGGGTTTGCCGCTTCACCTCGAGAGGTTTTCCTATGGCCCTTTCAAGCCCCGAGGAGACTCCCGAGGTGTCCCACGCAACTAGACAGGAGTGCTGACGTCGCTGAACACACCCGTGTTTGGAAGGGCCATCCCCGCCCTAACTCGGGAATATACCCCAGGTTCCCGCCGCAACGTGAGAAAAACCATGAGACTCCCCCCTCTCCATGAGATGAAGCCCGATTCCCCTGCACTGCGTGCAGAGCAATTGCGTGCTCCCCGTCAAACCCGAAAGGAGCCTTGACTTCCTTGATGGCACTCCAGAGAAACTCAAGGAACACTCTCTCACGACTAGAGGGATCCTGAGGTCACTGCAGGAACCAGAAAGAGCGCCGTGTACCCCCAATCATCTCGAGGTGAGAGCGAATTTCCTGGCTTCAAATCAAGAGGATTGTCAGCTGTCCACAAGCACCACAAGAGGAGGCTTCTCGCAGCTGTACGTCTGGGAGAGGGACGTTGAATTTATGGCCTCTACTGGAATCGACCTCGAGATGCCCTGACTCGAAATCAGACCGGAAGTCTTGCAGTGACTTGAGTGCAAGCTGGATTTCATCTCACAAGATAAAGGGATGTCTGAAGCCCCTGGGGAGACACTAGAGAAAGCCCTAGCTCCCTGCGATTTCTAGAGAGGCGGCCTCCCATCAGTTGGACAGCTCGAGAGGAACACAGAGTTCAATGATTCCAAATTAGATGATGCCTGGCTCCTCTGTAAATTGGACAGGAATCCCTGGATCCAGGTGGCAACAGGAGAGGGACAGTGGGTCTGCCACCTCACCTCGAGAGGTTTTCCTATGGCACTTTCAAGTCGGGAGGAGACTCCCCAGTGGTCCCTCACAACTAGACAGGAGTCCTGACGTCGCTGAACACACGCGTGGTTGGAAGGGCCATCCCGTCGTAACTCGAGAATATACCCCAGTTTCCCGCCGCAACTCGAGAAAAACTATGAGACTCCCCCCTCGCCGCGAGATGAGGCGCAATTCCCCCGCAAAGCTTGCAGAGCTATTGCGTGCTCCCCATCAAACCCGAAAGGAGCCTTGATTTCCTTAATGGCACTCCAGAGAAACCCCTGGAACACTGTCTCAAGTCTAGAGGGATCCTAAAGTCACTTCACCAACCAGAAACAACTCCCTGTATTCAGAATCATCTCGATCTGAGAGCTGATTTCCTGGCTTCCAATCAAGAGGAATGCCAACTGTCCACAAGCACCAGAAGAGGAGACTTCTCGCAGCTGTACGTCTGGTTGAGGGAGGTTGAATTTGCGGCCTCCAGTGGAGTCGATCCCGAGATGCCCTGACTCGAAGTCAGGCCGGAATTCCTGGAGTGACTTGAGTGCAAGCTGGATTTCATCTCACAAAATGAAGGGATGTCTGAAGCCCCTGAGGAGACACTAGAGAATGCCCTAGCACCCTGCCCTTTCTCGACATGCGGCCTCCCATCCATTGGACAGCTCGAGAGGAACACGGAGTTCAATGATTCCAAACAGACGATGCCTGACTAATCTGGAAAACGGACTGGCATCCCAGGATCCCAGTGGCAACAGGAAAGGGAAACTGGGTCTGCAGCCTCACCTATAGAGTTGTTCCTATGGACCTTTCAAGCTGCGAGGAGACTCCCGAGGCGTCCCTCGCAAATAGAGAGGAGTCCTGACGTCGCTGAACACACCCGTGTTGGAAGGGTCATCTCCGCCGTAACTCGTCAATATACCCCAGGATCCCGCCGCAACTCGAGAAAAACCATGAGACTCCCCCATCGCCGCGAGATGAAGCCCATATCCCCTGCACTGCTTGTAGAGCAAATCCGTGCTGCCCGTCAAACCCGAAAGGAGCCTTTATTTCCTTGATGGCATTTCAGAGAAACTCAAGGAACAGTCTCTCAAGTCTGGAGGAATCCTGATGTCATTGTAGAAACCAGAAAGAGGTCAGTGTACCCCCAATCATCTCGAGGTGAGAGCGAATTTCCTGGCTTCAAATCAAGAGGAATGCCAACTGTCCACAAGCACCACAAGAGGAGGCTTCTCGCAGCTGCAAGTCTGGGAGAGGGTCGTTGAATTAATGGCTTCCACTGGAATCGACCCCGAGATGCCCTGACTCGAAATCAGGCCGGAATTTTTGCAGTGACTTGAGTGCAAGCTGGATTTCATCTCACAAGTTAAAGGGAAGACTTAAGCCCCTGAGTAGACACTAGAGAAAGCTATAGCTCACTGCATTTTCTATAGAGGCGGCCTCCCATCAACTGGACAGCTCGAGAGGAACATGGAGTTCAATGATTCCAAAGGAGATGATGCCTGACTCCTCTGGAAAATGGACAGGAATCCCAGGATCCCAGTGGCAACAGGAAAGCGAACCTGGGCCTGCGGCCTCACCTCGAGAGGTGTTCCTATGGCCCTCTCAAGATGCGAGGAGACTCCCGAGTGGTCCCTCGCAACTAGACAGGAGTCCTGACTTCCTGAACACACCCGTGTTTGGAAGGGCCATCCTTGCCCCAAATCAAGAATATACCCCAGGTTCCCGCCGCAACTCGAGAAAAACCATGAGACTCCCGCCTCGCCGTGAAATGAAGCCTGATTCCCCTGCACTGCATGCAGAGCATTTCTGTGATCCCCGTAAAACCGAAAGGAGCCTTGATTTCTTTAATGGCACTCCAGAGAAACTCAAGGAACACTCTCTCAAGTCTAGAGGGATCCTGAGGTCACTACAGGAACCAGAAAGAGCTCTGTGTACCCCCAATCATCTCGAGGTGAGACCGAATTTCCTGGCTTCAAATCAAGAGGAATGCCAACTGTCCACAAGCACCACAAGAGGAGGCTTCTCGCAGCTCTACGTGTGGGAGAGGAACGTTGATTTTATGGCCTCCACTGGAATCGACCCCGAGATGCCCTGACACTAAATCAGGCTGGAATTCTTGCAGTGACTTGACTGCAAGCTGGATTTCATCTCACAAGATAGAGGGATGTCTGAAGCCCCTGGGGTGACACTAGGGAAATCCCTAGCTCCCTGCCTTTTCTAGAGATGCGGCTTCCCATCAATTGGACAGCTCCAGAGAAGCACGGTGTTCAATTATTCCAAAGGAGACGATGCCTGACTCCTCTGGAAATGGACAGGAATCCCAGGATCCCAGTGGAAACAGGAAAGGGACAATGGGTCTGCCGCCTCACCTCCAGAGGTTTTCCTATGGCCCTGTCAAGCCACAAGGAGACACCCAAGGGGCCCTCGCAACTAGACAGGAGTCCTGACGTCGCTGAACACACCCGTTTTTGGAAGGGCCATCCCCGTCGTAACTCGAGAATATATTCCAGGTTCCCGCCGCAACTCGAGAAAAAAAATGAGACTCGCCCCTCGCCGCGAGATGAGGCCCGATTCCCCTGCACAGCATGCAGAGCAATTACGTGCTCACCATCAAACGCGAAAGGAGCCTTGATTTCCTTGAAGGCACCCCAGAGAAACCCCAGGAACACTGTCTCAAGTCTAGAGGGATCCTAAAGCCACTTCACCAAACAGAAACAGCTCTGTGTATTCCGAATCATCTCGAGCTGAGAGCTGATTTCCAGGCTTCAAATCAAGAGGAATGCCAACTCTCCACAAGCACCACAACAACAGGCTTCTCGCAGCTGTACATCTGGTTGTGGGAGGTTGAATTAGCGGCCTCCAGTGGAATCGACCCCGAGATGCCCTGACTCGAAATCAGGCCGGAATTCCTGCATTGACGTGAGTGCAAGCTGGATTTCATCTCACAAGATGAAGGGATGTCTGAAGCCCCTGGGGAGACACTAGAGAATTCCCTAGCGCCCTGCCCTTTCTAGACAGGCGGCCTCCCATCCATTGGACGGCTCGAGAGTAACACGGAGTTCAATGATTCCAAAGGAGACGATGCCTGACTCCTCGGGAAAATGGACAGGAATCCCAGGATCCCAGTGGCAACAGAAAAGGGAACCTGGGTCTGCGGCCTCACCTCGAGAGTTGTTCCTATGGCCCTTTCAAGCCGCCAGGAGACTCCCGAGGGGTCCCTGGCAACTAGACAGGAGTCCTGACGTCGCTGAACACACCCGTGTTTGGAAGGGCCATCCCAGTCGAAACTGGAGAATATACCCCAGGTTCCCGCCGCAACTTGAGAAAAACCATGAGACTACCCATTCACCACGAGATGAGGCCCGATTCCCCTTCACAGCACGCAGAGCAATTGCGTGCTCCCCATCAAACCCGAATGGAGCCTTGATTTCCTTGATGGCACTCCAGAGAAACCCCAGGAACACTGTCTCAAGTCTAGAGAGATCCTAAAGTCAGTTCAACAACCAGAAACAGCTCCGTGTATTCTGAATCATCTCGAGCTGAGAGCTGATTTCCTGGCTTCAAATTAAGAGGAATGCCAACTGTCCACAAGCAGCTAAAGAGGAGGCTTCTCGCAGCTGTACGTCTGGTTGAGGGAGGTTGAATTTGCTTCCTCCAGTGGAATCGACCCCGAGATGCCCTGACTCGAAATCTGGCCGGAATTCCTGCAGTGACTTGAATGCAAGCTGGATTTCATCTCACAAGATGAAGGTATTTCTGAAGCCCTTGGGGAGACACTAGAGAATGCCCTAGCTCCCTGCACTTTCTAGACAGTCGGCCTGCCCTCCATTGGGCAGCTCGAGAGTAACTCGGTGTTCAATGATTCCAAAGGAGACGATGACTGACTCCTCTGGAAAATGGACAGGAATCCCAGAACCCCAGTGGCAACAATAAAGGGACAATGGATCTGCCTCCTCACCTCGAGAGGTGTTACTATGCCCCTTTCAAGCCGCAAGTTGACTCCCGAGGGGTCCCTCGCAACTAGACAGGAGTCCTGACGTCGCTGAACACACCCGTGTTTGGAAGGGCTATCCCCGTGTTAACTTGAGAATATACCCCAGGTTCCTGCCGCAACTCGAGAAAAAGCATGAGACGCCCCCCTCTCCGCGAGATGAAGCCCGATTCCCCTGCATTGCGTGCAGAGCAATTCCATGCTCCCCGTCAAACCCAAAAGGAGCCTTGATTTCCTTGATTGCACTCCAAGAAACTCAAGGAACACTCTCTCAAGTCTAGAGGGATCCTGAGGTCACTACAGGAACCAGACAGAGCTCCGTGTACCCCCAGTCATCTCGAGGAGAGAGCGAATTTCCTGGCTTCAAATCAAGAGGAATGCCAACTGTCCACAAGCACCACAAGAGGAGGCTTCTCGCAGCTGTATGTCTGGGAGAGGGACGTTGAATTTATGGCCTCCACTGGTATCGACCCCGAGATGCCCTGACTCGAAATCAGGCCGGAATTCTTGCAGTGACTTGAGTGCATGCTGGATTTCATCTCACAAGATAAAGGGATGTCTGAAGCCCCTGTCGAGACATTAGAGAAAGCCCTAGCTCCATGCCTTTTGTAGAGTAGTGGCCTCCCAACCATTGGACAGCTCGAGAGGAACACGGAGTTCACTGATTCGAAAGGAGACGATGCCTGACTCCTCAGGAAAATGGACAGGAATCCCAGGATCACAGTGGCAACAGGAAATGGACAATGGGTCTGAAGCCTCACTTCGAGAGATTTTCCTATGGACCTTTCAAGCCGCGAGGAGACTCCCAAGGGGTCCCTCGCAACTAGACAGGAGCCCTGACGTCGCTGAACACACCAATGTTTGGAAGGGCCATCCCCGTTGTAACTCGAGAAAAACCATGAGACTCCCCACTCGCCGCGAGTTGAAGCCCGATTCCCCTGCACAGCATGCAGAGCAATTGCGTGCTCCCCATCAAACCCGAATGGAGCCTTGATTTCCTTGATGGCACTCCACTGAAACCCCAGGAAAACTCTCTCAAGTCTAGAGGGATCCTAAAGTCAGTTCACCAACCAGAAACAGCTGCGTGTATTCCGAATCATCTCGAGCTGAGAGCTGATTTCCTGGCTTCAAATCAAGAGGAATGCCAACTCTCCACAAGCACCAAAAGAGGAGGCTTCTCGCAGCTGTACATCTGGTTGAGGGAGTTTGAATTTGCGGCCTCCAGTGGAATCGACCTCGAGAGGCCTGAGTCGAAATCAGGCCGGAATTCCTGCAGTGACTTGAGTTCAAGCTGGATTTCATCTCACAAGATGAAGGGATGTCTGAAGCCCCTGGGGAGACACTAGAGAATGCCTACCACCCTGCCCTTTCTCGACAGGTGGCATCCCATCCATTGGACAGCTCGTGAGGAACACAGAGTTCAATGATTCCAAAGGAGACGATGCCTGACTCCTCTGGAAAATGGACAGGGATCCCAGGATCCCAGTGGCAACAGGAAAGGGAACCTGGGTCTGAGGCCTCACCTCGAAAGGTGTTCCTATGGACCTTTCAAGCCGCGAGGAGACGCCCGAGCGGTCCCTCGCAACTAGAGAGGAGTCCTGACGTCGCTGAACACACCCGTGTTTGGAAGGGCCATCCCGGCCGTAACTCGAGAATATATCACTGGTTCCCGCCGCAACTCGAGAAAAACCATGAGCCTCCCCCCTCGCCGCGAGTTGAAGCCCGATTCCCCTGCACTGCGTGCAGAGCAATTCCGTCCTCCCCGTCAAACCCGAAAGGATAGTTGATTTCCTTGATGGCACTCCAGAGAAACACAAGGAACACTCTCTCAATTCTAGAGGGATCCTGAGGTCAGTGCAGGAACCAGAAAGACCTCCGTGTACTCCCAATCATCTCGAGGTGAGAGCGAATTTCCTGGCTTCAAATCAAGAGGAATGCCAACTGTCCACAAACACCACAGGAGGAGGCTTCTCACAGCTATACGTCTGGCTGAGGGAGGTTAAATTTGCGGCCTCCAATGGAATCGACCCCGAGATGCCCTGACTCTAAATCAGGCCGGAATTCTAGCAGTGACTTGAGTGAAAGCTGGATTTCATCTCACAAGGTAAAGGGATGTCTAAAGTCCCTGGGGAGACTCTAGAGAAAGCCCTAGCTCCCTGCCTTTTCTAGAGAGGCGGCCTCCCATCAATTGGAAAGCTAAAGAGGAACACAGAGTTCAATGATTCCAAATTACACGATGCCTGGCTCCTCTGGAAAATGGACAGGAATCCCAGTATCCCAGTGGCAACAGGAAAGGGACAATGGTTCTGCAGCCTCACCTCGAGAGGTTTTCCTATGGCCCTTTCAAGCCGAGAGGAGAATCCCCAGGGGTCCCACGCAAAGAGACAGGAGTCCTGACGTCGCTGAACACACACGTGTTTGGAAGGACCATCCCCATCGTAACTCGAGAATATACCCCAGTTTGCCGCCGCAACTCGAGAAAAACACTGAGACTCCTCCCTCTCCACGAATGAGGCCCGATTCCCCTGCACAGCATGCAGAGCAATTGCGTGCTCCCCATCAAACCCGAAAGGAGCCTTGATTTCCTTGATGGCACACCAGAGAAACCCCTGGAACACTGTCTCAAGTCTAGAGGGATCATAAAGTCACTTCTCCAACCAGAAACAGCTCCGTGTATTCCGAAACATCTGGAGCTGAGATCTGATTTCCTGGCTTCAAATCAAGAGGAATGCCAACTGTCCACAAGCACCACAAGTGGAGGCTTCTGGCAGCTGTACGTCTGGTTGAGGGAGGTTGAATTTGCGGCCTCCAGTGGAATCGACCCCGAGGTGACCTGACACGAAATCAGGCGGGAATTCCTGCAATGAGTTGAGTGCAAGCTAGATTTCTTCTCACAAGATGAAGGGATGTCTGAAGCCCCTAGGGAGACAATAGAGAATGCCCTAGCACTCTGGCCTTTCTCGACAGGCCGCCTTCCATCCATTGGACAGCTCGAGAGGAACACGGAGTTCAATGATTCCAAAGGAGACGATGCCTGACTCCTCTGCAAAAATGCACAGGAAGCCCAGGATCACAGTGGCAACACGAAAGTGAACGTGGGTCTGCGGCTTCACCTCGAGAGGTGTTCCTTTGGCCATTTCAAGCCGCGAGGAGACTGCCGAGGGGTCCCTCGCAACTAGACAGGAGTCCTGACGTGGCTGAACATACCCGTGTTTGGAAGGGCCATCCCGGGCGTAACTCGAGAATATACCCCATGTTCCCGCCGCAAATCGAGAAAAACCATGAGACTCCGCCCTCGCAGCGAGCTGAAGCCCGATTCCCCTGCACTGCATGCAGAGCAATTCCGTGATCCATGTCAAACCCGAATGGTGCCTTGATTTCCTTGATGGCACTCCAGAGAAACTAAAGGAACACTGTCTCAAGCCTAGAGGGAACCTGAGGTCACTGCAGGAACCAGAAAGAGCTCTGTGTAACCCCAAACATCTCGAGGTGAGAGCGAATTTCCTGGCCTCAAATCAAGAGGAATGCCAACTGTCCACAAGCACCACAAGAGGAGGCTTCTCGCAGCTGTACATCTGGGAGAGGGACGTTGAATTTATGGCCCCCATTGGAATCGACCCCGAGATGCCCTGACTTGAAATCAGGCCAGAATTCCTGCAGTGACTTGAATGCAACCTGGATTTCATCTCACAAGTTGAAGGGATGTCTGAAGCCCTCTGGAGACAAAAGAGAATGCCCTAGCACACTGCCCTTTCTCGACAGGCGGCCTCCCATCCATTGGACAGCACGAGAGGAACACGGATTTCAATGATTCCAAAGGAGACGGTGCCTGAAAATTGTGGAAAATGGACAGGAATCCCAGGATCCCAGTGGCAACAGGAAAGGGAACCTGGGTCTGCGGCATCACATCGAGAGGTGTTCCTATGGCCCTTTCAAGCCGCGAGGAGACTTCCGAGGCGTCCCTCGCAACTAGACAGGAGTCCTGACGTCGCTGAACACACCCTTGCTTGGAAGGGCCATCCCCGTCGTAACTCGAGAATATACCCCTTGTTCCCGCCACAATTCGAGAAAAACCATGAGAATCCCCCCTCGCCGCGAGATGAGGCCCGATTCCCCTGCACAGCATGCAGAGCAATTGCGTCCTCCCCATCAAACCCGAAAGGAGCCTTGATTTCCTTGATGGCACTCCAGAGAACCACCAGGAACACTGTCCCAAGTCTAGAGGGATCCTAAAGTCACTTCTCCAAGCAGAAACAGCTCCGTGTACTCCGAATCATCTCGAGCTGAGAGCTCATTTCCTGGCTTGAAATCAAGAGGAATGCCAACTGTCCACAAGCACCACAGGAGGAGGCTTCTTGCAGCTGTACGTCTGGTGGAGGGAGGTTGAATTTGCGGCCTCCAGTGGAATGGACCACCAGATGCCCTGACACGAAATCAGGCCGGAATTCTTGCAATGACTTGAGTGCAGGCTGGATTTCATCTCACAAGATAAAGGGATGTCTGAAGCCCTTGGGGAGACAATAGAGAAAGCCGTGGCTCCCTGCCTTTTCTAGAGAGGCGGCCTCCCATCCATTGGACAGCTCGAGAGGAACACGGAGTTCAATGATTCCTAAGGAGATGATGCCTGACACCTCTGGAAAATGGACAGGAATCCCAGGATCCCCGTCACAACAGGAAAGGGACAATGGGTTTGCCGCCACACGTCGAGAGGATTTCCTACGGCATTTTCAAGCCGTGAGGAGACTCCCCAGTGGTCCATCACAACTAGATAGGAGTCCTGATGTCGCTGAACACACCCGTGTTTGGAAGGGCCATCCCTGTCATAACTCGAGAATATACCCCAGGTTCCTGCCGCAACTCGAGAAAAACCATGAGACTCCCCCCTCGCCGCGAGTTGAGGCCCGATTTCCCTGCACAGCATGCAGAGCAATTTCTTGCTCCCCGTCAAACCCGAAAGGAGCCTTGATTTCCTTGATGGCACTCCAGAGAAACCACAGGAACACTGTCTCAAGTCTAGAGGGATCCTAAAGTCACTTCACCAACCAGAAACAGCTCCGTGTATTCCGAATCATCTCGAGCTGAAAGCTGATTTCCTGGCTTCAAATCAAGAGGAATGCCAACTGTTCACATGCAACACAAGAGGAGGCTTCTCACAGCTGTACGTCTGGTTGAGGGAGGTTGAATTTGCGGCCTCCAGTGGAATCGACCCCGAGATGCCCTGACTCAAAATCAGGCCGGAATTCCTGCAGTGACTTGAGTGCAAGCTGGATTTCATCTCACAAGATGAAGGGATGTCTGAAGAACCTGGGGAGAAACTAGATCATGCTGTAACACCTGCGCTTTCTCGACAGGCGGCCTCCCATCAATTCGACAGCTCGAGAGGAACACGGTCTTCAATGATTCCAAAGGAGACGATGCCTGACTCCTATGGAAATTGGACAGGAAGCCCAGGATCACAGTGGCAACAGAAAAGGGAACCTGGGTCTGCGGCCTCACCTCGACAGATGTTCCCATGGCCCTTTCAAGCCGCGAGGAGACTCACGAGGGGTCCCTCGCAACTTGACAGAAGTCCTGACGTCGCTGAACACACCCGTGTTTGGAAGGGCCATCCCCCCGTAACTCGAGAATATACCCCAGCTTCCCGCCGCAATTCGTGAAAAACCATGAGACTCCCCCGTCGCCGCAAGATGAAGACCGATTTACCTGCACTGCGTGCAGAGCAATTCTGTGCTCCCTGTGAAACCCGAAAGGAGCCTTGATTTCCTTGATGGCACTCCAGAGAAACTCAAGGAACACTCTCTCATGTCTAGAGGGATCCTGAAGTCACTGCACTAACCAGAAAGAGCTCCATGTACCCCCATTCATCTCGAGCTGAGAGCGATTTTCTTGGCTTCAAATCAAGAGGAATGACAACTGTCCACAACCACCACAAGAGGAGGCTTCTCGCAGCTGTAGGTCTGGGAGAGGGACGTTGAATTTATGCCCTCACAGGAATCGACCCCGAGATGCCCTGACTCGAAATCAGGCTGGAATTCCTCCAGTGACTTGAGTGCAAGCTAGATTACATCTCACAAGATAAAGGGATGTCTGAAGCCCCAGGAGAGACACTAGAGAAAGCCCTAGCTTCCTGCCTTTTCTAGAGAGGCGGCCTCCCATCCATTGGTCAGCTCGAGAGGAACACGGAGTTCAATGATTCCAAAGGAGACGACGCCTGACTCCTCTGGAAAATGGACAGGAATCCCAGGATCCCAGTGGCAACTGGAAAGGGAACCTGGGTCTGTGGCCTCACGGCGAGAGGTGTTCTTATGGCCCTTTCATGCCGTGAGGATAACCCTGAGGGGTCCCTCGCAACTAGACAGGAGTCCTGACGTCGCTGAACACACCCGTGTTTGGAAGGGCCATCCCCGCCTTAACTCGAAAATATACCCCAGGTTCCCGCCACCATTCGAGAAAAACCATGAGACTCCCCGCTCGACGCGAGATGAAGCCCGATTCCCCTGCACTGCATGCAGAGCAATTTCCTGCTCCCCGTCAAACCCGAAAGGAGGCTTGATTTCTTTGATGACACTCCAGAGAAACTCAAGGAACACTCTCTCAAGTCTAGAGGGATCCTGAGGTCACTGCAGAAACCAGAAAGAGCTCTCTGTACCCCCAATCATCTCGGGGTGAGACCGAATTTCCTAGCTTCAAATCAAGATAAATGCCACCTGTCCACAAGCACCACAAGAGAAGGCTTCTCGCAGCTGTACGTCTGGTTGAGGGAGGTTGAATTTGCGGCCTCCAGTGTAATCGACCACGAGATGCCCTGACTGGAAATCAGGCCGGAATTCCTGCAGTGCCTTGAGTGCAAGCTGGATTTCATCTCACAAATGATGGGATGCCTATAGCCCGTGGGGAGACACCAGAGAATGCCCTAACACCCTGCCCTTTATCGACAGGCAGCCTCCCATCCATTGGAGAGCTTGAGAGGAACTCGGAGGTCAATGATTCCAAAGGAGACGATGCCTGACGCCTCTGGAAAATGGACAGGAATCCCAGGATCACATTGGTAACAGGAAAGGGACACTGGGTCTGCCGCCTCACCTCGAGAGGTGTTCCTATGGCCCTTTCAAGCCGCGAGGAGACTCCCGAGGTGTCTCTCGCAACTAGACAGGAGTCCTGACGTCGTTGAACACACCCGAGTTTGGAAGGGCCATCACCGTCGTTACTCGATAATATACCCCAGGTTCCCGCCGCAACTAGAGGAAAATTTTGAGACTCCCCCCTCGCCGCGAGATGAGGCCCGATTCCCCTGCACAGCATGCAGAGCAATTGCGTGCTACCCATCAAACCCGAACGGGGCCTTGATTTCCTTGATGGCAATCCAGAGAATCTTGATGGCCTGCTGTCTCAAGTCGAGAGGGATCCTAAAGTCACTTCACCAACCAGAAACAGCTCCGTGTATTCCGAATCATCTTGAGCTGAGAGCTGATTTCCTGGCTTCAAATCAAGAGGAATGCCAACTGTCCAACAGCAACACAAGAGGAGGCTTCTCGCAGCTGTACGTCTGGTTGAGGGAGGTTGAATTTGCGGCCTCCAGTGGCATCGACCCCGAGATGCCCTGACTCGAAATCAGGCCGGAATTACTCCAGTGACTTGAGTGCAAGCTGGATTTCATCTCACAAGATGAAAGGATGTCTGAAGCCCCTGGGGAGACACTAGAGAATGCCCAACAACCCTGCCCTTTCTCGTCAGGCGGCCTCCAATCCATTGGAGAGCTCGAGAGAAACCCGGAGTTCAATGATTCCCAAGGAGACGATGACTGACTCCTCTGGAAAATGGACAGGAATCCCAGAATCCCAGTGGCAACAGGAAAGGGAAAAAGGGTCTGCCGTCTCACCTCGAGAGGTTTTCCTATGGCCCTTTCAAGCTGCGAGGACACTCCCGATGGGTCCTTCCCAACTAGACAGGAGTCCTGCCGTCGCTGAACACACCCGTGTTTGGAAAGGCCAAGCCCGTCATAACTCGAGATTATAACCCAGGTTCCTTCCGCAACTAGAGAAAAACCTTGAGACTCCCCCCTCGCCGCGAGTTGAGGCCCGATTCCCCTGCACAGCATGCAGAGCAATTGCGTGCTCCCCATCAAACCCGAAAGGAGCCTTGATTTCCTTGATGGCACCCCAGAGAAACCCCAGGAACACTGTCTCAAGTCTAGAGGTATCCTAAAGTCCCTTCACCAACCAGAAACAGCTCCATGTATTCCGAATCATCTCGAGGTGAGAGTTGATTTCCTGGCTTCAAATCAAGAGGAATGCCAACTGTCCACAAGCAACACAAGAGGAGGCTTCTCACAGCTGTACGACTGGGAGAGGGACGTTGAATTTATGGCCTCCACTGGAATTGAACCGGACATGCCCTGACCCTAAATCAGGCCAGAGTTCTTGCAGTGACTTCAGTGCAAGCTGGATTTCATCTCACAAAATAAAGGGATGTCTGAAGCACCTGGGGAGACACTAGAGGAAGCCCTAGCTCCCTGCATTTTTTAGAGAGACAGCATTCCATCAATTGGACAGCTCGAGAGGAACACGGAGCTGAATGATTTCAAAGTACACGATGCCTGACTCCTCTGGAAAATGGACAGGAATTCCAGGATCCCAGTGGCAACAGGAAAGGGACAATGGGTCTACCGCCTCACCGCGAGAGGTTTTCCTCTGGCCCTTTCAAACCGCGAGGAGACTCCTGAATGGTCCCTCGCAACTAGACAGGAGTCCTGACGTCGCTGAACACACCCGTGTTTGGAAGGGCCATCCCCGTCATCACTCGAGAATATACACCAGGTTCCCGCTGAAACTCGTGGAAAACCATGAGACACCCACCTGGCAACGAGAGGAGGCCCGATTCCCCTGCACAGCATGCAGAGCAATTGTGTGCTCCCCATCAATCCAGAAAGAAGACTTGATTTCCTTGATGGTACTCCAGAGAATCCCCAGGAACACTGTCTCAAGTCTAGAGTGATCCTAAGTCACTTCACCAACCAGAAACAGCTCCGTGTATTCCGAGTCATCTCGAGCTGAGAGCTGATGTCCTGGCTTCAAATCAAGAGGAATGCCAACTGTCTACAATCACCACAAGAGGAGGCTTCTCGCAGCTGTACGTCTGATTGAGGGAGGTTGAATTAGCGGCCTGCAGTGTAAGCCAACCCGAGATGCCATGACTCGAAATCAGGCCGGCATTACTTCAGTGATTTGAGTGCAAGCTTGATTTCATCTCACAAGATGAAGGGATGTCTGAAGCCCCTGGGGAGACACTAGAGAATGCCCTAGCACCCTGTCCTTTCTCGACAGGCGGACTCCCATCCATTGGACAGCTCGGGAGGAACACAGAGTTCAATGATTCCAAAGTAGACGATGCCTGACTCCTCTAGAAAATGGACAGGAATCCCAGGATCCCAGTGGCAACAGGAAAGGAAACCAGGGTCTGCGGCCTCACCTCGAGAGGTGTTCCTTTGGCCCTTTCAAGCCGCGAGGAGACGCCCGAGGGGTCCCTCGCAACTAGACAGGAGTCCTGACGTCACTGAACACACCCGTGTTTGGAAGCACCATCCCCGTCGTAACTGGAGAATATACCCCAGGTTCCCGCCGAAAGTCGAGAAAAACCATGAGACCCCCATTTGCCGTGAGATGAGCCGCGATTCCCCTGCACAGCATGCAGAGCAATCGCATGCTCCACATCAAACCCGAAAGGAGCCTTGATTTCCTTGATGGCACTCCAGAGAAACACCAGGAACACTCTCTCAAGTCTAGAGGGAGCCAAAAGTTATTTCACCAACCAGAAACAGCTCCGTGTATTCCGAATCATCTCGAGCTGGGAGCTGATTTCCTGGCTTCAAATCAAGAGGAATGCCAATTGTTCACAAGCACCACAAGAGGAGGCTTCTTGCAGCTGTACGTCTGGTTGAGGGAGGTTGAATTTGCGGCCTCCAGTGGAATCGACCCCGAGAGGCCCTGACTCGAAATCAGGCCGGAATTCCTGCAGTAACTTGAATGCAAGCTGGATTTCATCTCACAAGATGAAGGGATGACTGAAGCCCCTGGGGAGACAATAGAGAAAGCCCTAGCTCCCTGCCTTTTCTAGAGAGGCAGCCTCACATCAGTTGGGAAGCTCGAGAGGAACACGGAGTTCAATGATTCCAAAGGAGACAATGCCTGACTCTGGAAAACGGACAGGAATCCCAGGATTCCATTGGCAACAGGAAAGGGACAATCGGTTTGCCGCCTCACCTCGAGAGATTTTCCTATGGCCCTTTCAAGCCGCGAGGAAACTCCCGACGGGACCCTCACAACTAGACAGGAGTCCTGACGTCACTGAGCACACCCGAGATTGGAAGGGCCATCCCTTCGTAACTCGAGAATATACCCCAGGTTCCCACCGCAACTCGAGAAAAACCATGAGACGCCCCACTCGCTGCGAAATCAGGCCTGATTCCCCTGCACAGCATGCAGAGCAATTGCGTCCTCCCCATCAAACCCGAAAGGAGCCTTGATTTCCTTGATGGCACTCCTGAGAATCACCAGGAAAACTGTCTCAAGTCTAGAGGGATCCTAAAGTCACTTCACCAACCAGAAACAGCTCCGTGTGTTCCGAATCATCCCGAGCTGAGAGCTGATTTCCTGGCTTCAAATCAAGAGGAATGCCAACTGTCCACAAGAACCACAAGAGGAGGCTTCTGGCAGGTGTACGTCTGTTTGAGGGAGGTTGAATTTGCGGCCTCCAGTGGAATTGACCCGGAGATACCCTGACTCGAAATCAGGCCGGAATTCTTGCAGTGACTGGAGTGCAAGCTGGATTTCATCTCACAAGATGAAGGGATGTCTGAAGCCCCTGGGGAGACACTAGAGAATGCCCTAGCACCCTGCACTTTCTCGACAGGTGACCCCAATCCATTGGACAGCTCCAGAGGAACACGGAGTTCAATGATTCCAAAGGAGACGATGCCTGAATCCTTTGGAAAATGGACAGGAATCCCAGGATCCCAGTGGCAACAGGAAAGGGCACCTGGGTTTGCGGCCTCAACTAGAGAGGTGTTCCTATGGCCCTTTCAAGCCGCGAGGAGACTCCGGAGGGTCCCTCCCAACTAGACAGGAGTCCTGACGTCACTAAACACACCCGAGTTTGGAAGGGCCAACCACGTCGTAACTGGAGAATATACCCCAGGTTCCAGCCGCAACTCTAGAAAAACCATGAGACGCTCCCCTCGGCGTGAGATGAAGCCCGATTCCCCTGCAATGCGTGTAGAGCAATTCCGTTCTCCCCGTCAAACCCGACAGCAGCCTTGATTTCCTTGATGGCACTCCAGAGAAACTCAAGGAACACTCTCTCAAGTCTAGAGGGATCCTGAGGTCACTGCAGGAACCAGAAAGAGCTCCGTGTACCCCCAATCATCTCGAGGTGAGAGCGAATTTCCTGGCTTCAATCAAGAGGAATGCTAACTGTCCACCAGCACCAGAAGAGGAGGCTTCTCCCAGCTGTACGTTTGGGAGAGGGCGTTTGAACTTATGGCCTACAGTGAAATTGAACCCGAGAATACCTGACTCGAAATCAGGCCGGAATTCTTGCAGTGACATGAATGCAAGCTGGATTTTTTCTCACAAGATAAAGGGATGTCTGAAGCCCCTGGTGAGACACTACAGAAAGCCCTAGCTCCCTGCCCTTTCTCGACAGGCGGCCTCCCATCAATTGGACAGCTTGAGAGGAGCACGGAGTTCTATGATTCCAAAGGTGACGATGCCTGACTCCTCTGGAAAATGGACAGGAAGCCCAGGATCCCAGTGGCAACAGGGAAGGGACAATGGGTCTGCCGCCTCAACTCGAGAGGTTTTCCTATGGAACTTTCAAGCCACGAGGAGACTCCTGAGGGGTCCCTCGCAACTAGACAGGTGTCCTGACGTCGCTGAGCACACCCGTGTTTGGAAGCACCATCCCCTTCGAAACTGGAGAATATACCCCAGGTTCCCACCGCAACTCGAGAAAAACCATGAGACTCCCCCCTCGCCGAGAGATGAGGCCCGATTACCTTGCACAGCATGCAGAGCAATTGCGTGCTCCCCATCAAACCCGAAAGGATCCTTGATTTCCTTGATGGCACTCCAGAGAAACCCCAGGAACACTGTCTCAAGACTAGAGGGATCCTAAAGTCACTTCACCAACCAGAAACAGCTCCATGTATTCCGAATCATCTCGAGCTGAGAACTGATTTGCTGTCTTCAAATCAAGAGGAATGTCAACTGTCCACAAGCACCACAAGAGGAGGATTCTGGCAGCTGTACATCAGGTTGTGGGAGGTTGAAACTGCGGCCTCCAGTGGAATCGACCCCGAGATGCCCTGACTCGAAATCCGGCCAGAATTCCTGCAGTGACTTGAGTGCAAGCTGGATTTCATCTCACAAGATGAAGGGATGTCTGAAGCCCCTGGGGAGACACTAGAGAATGCCCTAGCACCCTGCCCTTTCTCGACCAGCGGCCTCCTATCCATTGGACAGCTCGAGAGGAACACGGAGTTCCATGGTTCAAAAGGAGACGATGCCTGACTCCTCTGGAAAATGGACAGGAATCCCAGGTTCCCAGTGGCAACAGGAAAGGGAATCTCCGTCTGCGGCCTCACCTTGAGAGGTTTTCCTATCGCCCTTTCATGCCGCGAGGAGACTCGCAAGGAGTCCCTCGCAAGTAGACAGGAGTCCTGACGTCGCTGAACACACCCCTGTTTGGAAAGGCCATCCCCTTCGTTACTCGAGAATATACCCAAGGTTCCCGCCGCAACTCGAGAAAAACCATGAGACGCCCCCCTCGCCGCGAGATGAGGCCCGATTCCCCTGCACTGCATGCAGAGCAATTCCGAGCTCCCCATCAAACCCGAAAGGAGCCTTGATTTCCTTGATGGCACTCCAGAGAAACTCAAGGAACACTCTCTCAAGTCTAGAGGGATCCTGAAGTCACTGCAAGAACCAGAAAGAGCTCCATGTACCACCAATCATTTCGAAGTGAGAGCGAATGTCCTGGCTTCAATCAAGAGAAATGCCAACTGTCCACAAGCACCACAAGAGGAGGCTTCTCGCAGCTGTACATCTGGGAGAGGGACATTGAATATATGGGCTCCACTGGAAACGACCCCGAGATGGTCTGACTCGAAATCAGGCCGGAATTCCTTCAGTGACTTGAGTGCAAGCTGGATTTCATCTAACAAGATAAAGGGATGTCTGAAGCCCCTGGCGAAACATTAGAGAAAGCCCTTGCTCCCTGCCTTTTATAGAGAGGCAGCCTCCCATCCATTGGACAGCTCGAGAGGAACACGGAGTTCAATGATTCCAAAGGACAGGATGCCTGACTCCTCTGGAAAATGGACAGGAATCCCAGGATCCTAGTGTCAACAGGAAAGGGATAATGGGTTTGCCGCCTCACCTCGAGAGGTTTTCCTATGGCCCTTTCAAGCCCCGAGGAGACTCCCGAGGGGTCCCTCGCAACTAGACAGGAGTTCTGACGTCGCAGAACACACCCGGGTTTGGAAGGGCCATCCCCGTCGTAACTCGAGAATATAAACCACGTTCCGGCCACAATTCAAGAAAAACCATGAGACTCCCCCCTCGCCGCGAGATGAGGCCCGATTACCCTGCACAGCATGCAGAGCAATTGCGTGCTCCCCATCAAACCCAAAAGGAGCGTTCATTTCCTTGATGGCACTCCAGAGAAACCCCAGTAACACTGTCTCAAGACTAGAGGGATCCTAAAGTCAATTCACCAACCGGAAACAGCTCCGTGTATTCCTAATCATCTCGAGCTGAGAGCTGATTTCCTGGCTTCAAATCAGGAGAAATGCCAACTGTCCACAACACCACAGGAGGAGGCTTCTTGCAGCTGCACGTCAGGTTGAGGGAGGTTGAAACTGCGGCCTCCAGTGGAATCGACCCCGAGATGCCCTGACTCGAAATCAGGCCGGAATTCCTGCAGTGACTTGAGTGCAAGCTGGATTTCATCTCACAAGATGAAGGGATGTCTGAAGCCCCTGGGGAGACACTAGGGAAATCCCTAGCTCCCTGCCTTTTCTAGAGATGCGGCTTCCCATCAATTGGACAGCTGGGGAGAAACACGGTGTTCAATTATTCCAAAGGAGACGATGCCTGACTCCTCTGGAAAATGGAAAGGAATCCCAGGATCCCAGTGGCAACAGGAAAGGGACAATGGGTCTGACGCCTCACCTCGAGAGGTTTTCCTATGGCCCTTTCAAGCCACAAGGAGACTCCCCAAGGGTCCCTCGCAACTAGACAGGAGTCCTGACGTCGCTGAACACACCCGTGTTTGGAAGGGCCATCCCCGTCGTAACTCGAGAATATTTCCCAGGTTCCCGCCGCAACTCGAGAAAAACAATGAGACTCGCCCCTCACCGAGAGATGAGGCCCGATTCCCCTGCACAGCATGCAGAGCAATTGCGTGCTCCCCATCAAACCCGAAAGGAACCTTGATTTCCTTGAAGGCACTCCAGAGAAACCCCAGGAACACTGTCTCAAGACTAGAGGGATCCTAAAGCCACTTCACCAAACAGAAACAGTTCCGTGTATTCCGAATCGTCTCGAGCTGAGAGCTGATTTCCAGGCTTCAAATCAAGAGGAATGCCAACTGTCCACAAGCACCACAACAGCAGGCTTCTCGCAGCTGTACGTCTGGTTGTGGGAGGTTGAATTAGCGGCCTCCAGTGGAATTGACCCCGAGATGCCCTGACTCGAAATCAGGCCGGAATTCCTGCAGTGACGTGAGTGCAAGCTGGATTTCATCTCACAAGATGAAGGGATGTCTGAAGCCCCTGGGGAGACACTAGAGAATTCCTTAGCGCACTGCCCTTTCTAGACAGGCGGCCTCCCATCCATTGGACGGCTCGAGAGTAACACGGAGTTCAATGATTCCAAAGGAGACCATGCCTGACTCCTCTGGAAAATGGACAGGAATCCCAGGATCCTAGTGGCAACAGGAAAGGGAACCTGGGTCTGCGGCCTCACCTCGAGAGTTGTTCCTATGGCCCTTTCAAGCCGCGAGGAGACTCCCGAGGGGTCCCTCGCAACTAGACAGGAGTCTCCTGACGTCGCTGAACACACCCGTGTTTGGAAGGTCCATCCCCGCCATAACTCGAGAATGTACCCCAGGTTCCCGCCGCAACTCGAGAAAAACCATGAGACTCCCCCCTCGCCACGGGATGAAGCCCGATTCCCCTGCACTGCGTGCAGAGCAATTCCGTGCTCCCCGTCAAACCCGAAAGGAGCCTTGATTTCCTTGATGACACTCCAGAGAACCTCAAGGAACACTCTCTCAAGCCTAGAGGGATCCTGAGGTCACTGCAGGAAACAGAAAGAGCTCCGTGTACCCCCAATCATCTCGAGGTGAGAGCAAATTTCCTGGCTTCAAATCAAGAGGAATGCCAACTGTCCACACGCATGACAAGAGGAGACTTCTCGTAGCTGGACGTCTGGGAAAGGGACGTTGAATTTATGGGCTCCACTGGAATCGACCCCGAGATGCCCTGACTCTTAATCAGGCCGGAATTCTTCCAGTGACTTGAGTGCAAGCTGGATTTCATCACACAAGATAAAGGGATGTCTGAAGCCCCTGGGGAGACAGTAGAGAATGCCCTAGCTACCTGCCTTTTCTAGAGATGCGGACTCCCATCCATTGTACAGCGCGAGAGGATCACGGAGTTCAACGATTCCAAAGGGGACGATGCCTGACTCCACTGGAAAATGGACAGGTGTCCCAGGATCACAGTGGCAACAGAAAAGAGACAATGGGTCTGAGGTCTCACCTCGAGAGGTGTTCCTATGGCCCTTTCAAGCCGCAAAGAGGCTCCCGAGGGGTCCCTCGCAACTAGACAGGTGTCCTGACGTCGCTGAACACACCCGTGGTTGGAAGGACCATCCTCGTCGTAACTCGAGCATATACCCCAGGTTCCCGCCACGATTGGAGAAAAACCATGAGATTCCCCCCTCGCCGCAAGATGAAGCCCGATTCCCCTGCACTGAGTGCAGAGCAATTCCGTGCTCCCTGTCAAACCAGAAAGGAGCCTTGATATCCTTGATGGCACTCCAGAGAAAATCAAGGAACACTCTGTCAAGTCTAGAGGGATTCTGAGGTCACTGCAGTAAGGAGAAAGAGCTCCGTGAAACCCCAATCATCTCGAGGTGAGATCGAATTTCCTGGCTTCAAATTAAGAGTTATGCCAACTGTCCACAATCACCACAAGAGGAGGCTTCTCCCAGCTGTACGTCTGGGAGAGGGACGTTGAATTTATGGCCTACACTGTAAACGACCCCAAAATGCCCTGATTCTAAATCAGGCCGGAATTCTTGCAGTGACTTGAGTGCAAGCTGGATTTCATCTCACAAGATAAAGGGATGTCTGAAGCCCTGGGGAGACACTAGAGAAAGCCGTAGCTCCCTGCGTTTTCTAGAGAGGCGGCCTTCCATACATTGGACAGCTCGAGAGGAACACGGAATTCAATGATTCCAAAGGAGACGATGCCTGACTCCTTGCAAAATGGACAGGAATCCCAGGATCCCAGTGGCAACAGGAAAGGGAAAATGGGTCTGCCGCCTCACCTTGAGAGGTTTTCCTATTGCCCTTTCAAGCCGCGAGGAGACTCCCAAGTGGTCCCTCGCAACTAGACAGGAGTCCTGACGTCGCTGAACACACCCGTGTTTGGAAGGGCCATCCCCGCTGTATCTCGAGAAGATACCCCAGGTTACCGCCGCAACTCGAGAAAAACCATGAGACTCCCCCCTCGCCAGGAGATGAGGCCCGATTCCCCTGCACTGCATGCAGAGCAATTGCGTGCTCCCATCAAACTCGAAAGGAGCTTTGATTTCCTTGAAGGCACTCCAGAGAAAACCCAGGAAAACAGCCTCAAGTCTAGAGGGATCCTAACGTCACTTCACCAACCAGAAACAGCTTCATGTATTCCGAAACATCTCGAGCTGAGAGGTGATTTCCTGGCTTCAAATCAAGAGGAATGCCAACTGTCCACAATCACCACAAGACGAGGCTTCTCGCAGCTGTACATCTGGTTGAGGCAGGTTGAATTTGAGGCCTCCAGTGGAATCGACCCCGAGATGCCCTGACTCGAAATCAGGCCGGAATTCCTGCAGTGACTTTAGTGCAAGCTGGATTTCATCTCACAAATGAAGGGATGTCTGAAGCCCCTGGGGAGACAGTAGAGAATGTCCTAGCACCATGCCCTTTCTCCCCAGGCGGCCTCCCATCCATTGGACAGCTCGAGAGGAACACGGAGTACATTGATTCCAAAGGAGACGATGCCTGACTCCTCTGGAAAATGGACAGGAATCCCAGTTTCCCAGTCGCAACAGGATAGGGAACCTGGGTATGCCGCCTCACCTCGAGAGGTGTTCCTATGGCCGTTTCAAGCCGCGAGGAGACTCCCGAGCGATTCCTCGCAACTAGACAGTAGTCCTGACGTCGCTGAACACACTCGTCTTTGGAAGGCCCTTCCACGCCATAACTCGAGAATATACCCCAGGTTCGCGCCGCAACTCGAGAAAAACCATGAGACTCTCCCCTCGCCGCGAGATGAAGCCCGATTCCCCTGCACTGCATGCAAAGCAATTCCATGTTCCCCCTCAAACCCGAAAGGAACCTTGATTTCCTGGATGGCGTTCCAGAGAACTCAAGGAACACTCTCTCAAGTCTAGAGGGATCCTGAGGTCACTGCAGGAACCAAAAAGGGCTCCGTGTACCCCGAATCATCTCAAGTTGAGAGCGAATTTCCTGGCTTCAAATCAAGAGGAATGCCAACTGTCCACAAGCACCACAAGAGGAGGCTTCTCGCAGCTGTACGTCTGGTTGTGGGAGGTTGAATTTTTGGCCTCCACTGGAATCGACCCCGAGATGCCCTGACCCGAAATCAGGCCTGAATTCTTGCAGTGGCTTGAGTGCAACCTGGATTTCATCCCACAAGATGAAGGGATGTCTGAAGCCCCTGTGGAGACACTCGAGAAAGCACTATCTCCCTCCCTTATCTAGAGAGCCTGCCTCCCATCAACTGGAAAGCTCGAGAGGAACATGGAGTTCAATGATTCCAAAGGAGACGATGCCTGACTCCTCTGGAAAATGGACAGGAATCTCAAGATCCCAGTGTCAACAGGAAAGGGACAATGGGTCTGCTGCCTCACCTCGAGAGGTTTTCCTATGGCCCTTTCAAGCCGCGAGGAGACTCCCGCGGGGTCCCTCGCAACTATACAGGAGTCCTGACGTCGCTGAACACACCCGTGTTTGGAAGGGCCATCCCCGTCATAACTCGAGAATATACCCCATGTTCCCGCCGCACCTTGGGAAAAACAATGAGACTCCCCCCTCGCCACGAGATGAGGCCCGATTCCCCTGCACAGCCTGCAGTGCAATCGTGTGCTCCACGTCAAACCCGAAAGGAGCCTTGATTTCCTTGATGGCACTCCAGAGAAACCCCAGGAAAACTCTCTCAAGTCTAGAGGGAGCCAAAAGTCATTTCACCAACCAGAAACAGCTCCGTGTATTCCGAATCATCTCGAGCTGGGAGCTGATTTCCTGGCTTCAAATCAAGAGGAATGCCAACTGTTCAAAAGCACCACAAGAGGAGGCTTCTCGCAGCTGTACGTCTGGTTGAGGGAGGTTGAATTTGCGGCCTCCAGTGGAATCGACCCCGAGAGGCCCTGACTCGAAATCAGGCCAGAATTACTGCAGTGACTTGAATGCAAGCTGGATTTCATCTCACAAGATGAAGGGATGACTGAAGTCCCTGGGGAGACAATAGAGAAAGCCCTAGATCCCTGCCTTTTCTAGAGAGGCAGCCTCGCATCAATTGGTAAGCTCGAGAGGAACACGGAGTTCAATGATTCCAATGGAGACAATGCCTGACTCCTCTCGAAAACGGACAGGAATCCCAGGATTCCATTGGCAACAGGAAAGGGACAATGGGTCTGCCGCCTCACCTCGAGCGGCTTTCCTATGGCCCTTTCAAGCCGCGAGGAGACTCCCGACGGGTCCCTTGCAACTAGACAGGAGTCCTGAAGTCGCTGAACACACCCGTGTTTGGAAGGGCCATCCCCGTCGTAACTCGAGACAACCATGAGACTCCCCCCTCGCCCCGAGAGGAGGCCCGATTCCCCTGCACAGCATGCAGAGCAATTGCGTGCTCCCCATCAAACCCGAAAGGAGCCTTGATTTCCTTGATGGCACTCCACTGAAACCCCAGGAAAACTGTCTCAAGTCTAGAGGGATACTAAAGTCACTTCATCAACCAGAAACGGCTCCGTGTATTCCGAATCATCTCGAGCTGAGAGCTGATTTCCTGGCTTCAAATCAAGAGGAATGCCAACTGTCCACAAGCACCAAAAGAGGAGGCTTCCCCCAGCTGTACGACTGGTTGAGGGAGTATGAATTTGCGGCCTTCAGTGGAATCGACCCCGAGATGCCCTGACTCGAAATCAGGCCGGAATTCCTGCAGTGATTGAGTTCAAGCTGGATTTCATCTCACAAGATGAAGGGATGTCTGAAGCCCCTGGGGAGACACTAGATAATGCCTACCACCCTGCCCTTTCTCGACAGGCGGCCTCCCATCCATTGGACAGCTCATGAGGAAGACGGAGTTCAATGATTCCAAAGGAGACGATGCCTGACTCCTCTGGAAAATGGACAGGAATCCCAGGATCCCAGTGGCAACAAGAAAGGGAACCTGGGTCTGAGGCCTTACCTCGAGAGGTGTTCCTATGGCCCTTTCAAGCCGGGAGGAGACTCCCAATGGGTCCCTCGAAACTAGATAGGAGTCCTGACGTCGCTGAACACACCCCTGTTTGGAAGGGCCATCCCGGCTGTAACTCGAGAATATACCCCTGGTTCCTGCCGCAACTCGAGAAAAACAATGAGACTCCCCTCTCGCCGCGAGTTGAAGCCCGATTCCCCTGCACTGCGTCCAGAGCAATTCCGTCCTCCCCGTCAAACCCGAAAGGAGGGTTGATTTCCTTGATGGCACTCCAGAGAAACTCAAGGAACACTCTCTCAATTCTAGAGGGATCCTGAGGTCACTGCAGGAACCAGGAAGAGCTCCGTGTACTCCCAATCATCTCGAGGTGAGAGCGAAATTCCTGGCTTCAAATCAAGAGAAATGCCAACTGTCCACAAGCACCACAAGAGGAGGCTTCTCAAAGATGTACGTCTGGGAGAGGGACGTTTAATTTATGGCCTCCAGTGGAATCGACCCCGAGATGCCCTGACTTTAATCATGCCGCAATTCTTGCAGTGACATGAGTGCAAGCTGGATTTCATCTCACAAGATAAAGGGATGTCTGAAGCCCCTGGGGAGACACTAGAGAAAGCCTTGGCTCCCTGCCTTTTCTAGAGACGCCGCCTCACATCAATTGGAGAGCTCGAGAGGAACACGGAGTTCAATGATTCCAAAGGAGACGATGCCTGAAAATTCTGGAAAATGGACAGGAATCCCAGGATCCCAGTGGCAACAGGAATGGGAAACTGGGTCTGAGGCCTCACCTCGAGAGGTGTTCCTATGGCCCTGTTAAGCCGCGAGGAGACTCCCGAGGGGTCCCTCGCAACTAGACAGGAGTGTTGGGGTCCTTTAATGGACCGGAACCTGGTGGTACGGCGTCGACGATAAGAAAGTAAAAGAGAGAAAGAGAGAGGGAGAAAGAGAGAGAGAGACAAAAATGACCCGGGGACCTAAGCTCTGATTTAGCAAAGGTGCTTTAATGATTTTTCTATGAGTATATATAGGCTACAGTACAAGAAACTTCTTTCGGTAATGGTAGAGTTCAGAAAACCAAATGTACAGCAACCGTTATCAAGGGAACAAGGGATAATGTTAGTCACAATGTCAGGACACAATCCATATCTCAAGAAAGGGGAAGGAGATTAAGCTGTTTTGTCCTAAGGAGAATGTTTACTAAAGGAGACTCATGCTTGCCTCACACAATGACCTCAGTCCCTGGGAGCAGCGTGCTGTTCCGCTTGAAGAGGGACAAAGGACTCATGAGAAAAAGCATGTAGGAATCTTCCCATCAAACATTCCCTGACAATTCCCCCTTATTTATTTATAATATTTGTAAGAAGAGTTTTGACCTTCAGAATTTGTTTAGTTTTGACAATCTTTGCATGAAGGCAACGGTAGACAACAAATATAATTGTTAAGACAATCACCAAAATTATGGTTCCAGATCCAATGCTATGAGTAAGACTTTGAAACCATCCACGTGGGTCTAGCCCAGATAATTGATCAGTTAATTGTTTAGCTAAAGTTTTCATATCAATGGAAGAGGGCAGATTATTAG
The DNA here is from genome assembly GCF_963930625.1 of Muntiacus reevesi. Classification (NCBI taxonomy): domain Eukaryota; kingdom Metazoa; phylum Chordata; class Mammalia; order Artiodactyla; family Cervidae; genus Muntiacus; species Muntiacus reevesi. The sequence continues at coordinate 2,122,019 of NC_089256.1, read as the reverse complement.
AAAAAGTTTCAAATATTTCTTTTTGCAATAATTGTACATTCAGACAGACATTATCATGTATGTTTTGTAAATGAAACTTGATTTGTTCCCAGTTGTAGGCACTATTATTAAAATGAACAGGAGTAACACAAAATTGAGTAGAATTCTAGTCACATTTTACCATCACCTGTTTTTGTACATCTGTTAATTGATCTCTAACCCATTCGATGGCTGTTTTCAGTTTCTGTATTTCTTCTTGAATTTCCTCATCAATCTGAGTCTGAGTGGCCCATAAACTATGGGCATCTTTAGTCCAATTTTGAATAAAATTATGTGTCTGAATAGAGGTTTGTAAAGCAACACCAGTGACAACAGCAGTGGTGCAAATGGCTATTAATCCCAAAATACTAAAAATCAGCTATCCAATGAATCGTTTAGATCGCCGGAGCAATTTAGTAAGCAACCGGGAAGCAAGTCCAGCCATGGGACCTTCTTCCCAGGGCCGTTGGAGATTTATTGGTAACCATAGACTACGTCGAGATCGAAGAATTAAAAGAGAATCATACCTTAAGGAAATAGAGGAGTTAAGACAAGTATATAATCTGCAATTTATGCAAGTTACAGAACGTATAGTCTTATTGAATTGTAAGTTTCCTATAGCTATAACAAAAGGAAATGGAACACAGGCTTGTATAAAATATGATTGATTATAGTGAAAGAAATAATTGCTATAGCTATGATTGGTCCCTGTGGAATGTCTGGTCCAAGTCCCAAGTTCTTCGGTGTTTGCAGCAAGTTTTCAGATGTCCCATTGTTTAGGCCCAATCTGCTTATCAAAGATGATTCGAGGACGAGGTGGGGGCCATTTCATCATCAAGCTAGCCAAGAAGTCCTCTGTCATGGTAATGTTCCATTGTAGTATTAGTAACCTCCCATGTTACTTGAGTAATATAATCATACATAGTATTGTTAATATCATCTGAGCAGTTCAATAACCACATATTATGGGGTCCCCAATTGACAATTGTATGATTAGCTATAAACATTAATTTTCCTTGTTTGGCCTAACATTAGTCCCAATGAACAGGAATATATTTAAAGTTCTTATTAGTAAACCCTTGGCATGTTGTTCTTTGTTCTTTCCCTAATTTTTTCCCTAAAGTTTCAGTAGTATAAACATGGTTCATTGACAAAGAAAGGGCAGTAAATAATCCAAGTAGTGTCCAAAAACCCTTTTCTGGAGGCAGGACGAAAGCCCAAGTTTGTCGACTAATGTTTGTACATAATTTTGCTGGGCCCATACATAAAAGAAGGACTTCATAACCTAGAAGGATATTAATTAGTTTTTCTTATTCTTCAGGATGAGAGGGCCCCTCCAGTTCCAAGGAGGGGGCATATGTGCTGACTCGTTAGTGAATATGATTGGTTCTATATCTGTCCATTTTACAACCTACAATAAAAAAGGGGGGTTAGGTATATAAGCCCAGTAAGTGTGATCAATCAGGTCAGCCTGAGCGGGGGAAGCAAAAGCAAGCAAAGCAAGCATAGCGAAGAGAAATATTTTTAGGATTTCGAGGCATTCCCTGTTGAGAAATCAGGTTTTCAGTTTAATTAGTTAGGGTTTTTGTCTGTCCCCAAGTAGGGAGATCATAATGTCGAGTGAAGCGCTTTTTGGAAATTTTTAATGTTGCCATGGCTTATATTGGAATTCTTTCTTCCTGGGTTTTTTGCTGTTTCATCTCTAGTCTGAATGTTGGGGGCCCCCTTAGGTTGAATCTTCTGAAGAGGAAGTAATGTGAGCTCGTTGGATCCATCTGGAGAAATAGAAGCATATCCTTTCCCTGTAAGATTAGTTTCTTAGACTTCGATTGATTAGTTAACCCGTTTTGATATCAAATGGGCAAAGGAAAGGAGGTGTCCTTTCATGTTTCAAAACTTCTTTTTTTGTTTGTTTGTTTTTTGCTGTTGTCAAAACATCTCTTTGTGGTAAGTTTAAAAACTTTAAAATAAATAAGGCTATATTAACAATAGTTATAAAAAGAGAGGAAAGTGATAATGATGAAAACATTTTTAGGAAATATTTCAGTCGAAAAGAAAAAAAAAATCATTCAGAAATCTGTTTGGGACTGGTATTTGGCTGTGGTTTGTGTTATTTGGGGCAAAGGATTAGGAGTAACCATTTAAATATTTTTTCCTAAGTGAAATTATTGAAAAGGTGATGCAGAACAACTTGATAAATGAAATGTTGCTCACATCCAAATATGTTTGTCTTTGTCCTTGAAGAAGAAATGCAGCTTAGAAACTGTTGAATCTCACTGTGCAGTGTGTTAAAGAGGATGACTACACTTCCAAGAGAGACCTGAAAAGAAGGCAAACATTCCGCATTTCTGATATTCTTAGGAACAAATAATCCATTCGGGAAATGGTGTCCTTTTTAAAATTCCAGCACTAAATATCTTTAAAAGTTAAAAGGCCAAAACAAAGTATGATAGCATAATAAACAAATGCAATGTTTATTTTAAATAAACATACCATATTTTGTGGTTTTCATTGTGATCCACCCAAGCATTTCAACTGCATTTTCTAATATATTTGCAGTCTGAATGTATCTGCTGACAAAAGTTAATTTTGTTAAATATTGTTTTTTCAGAATTTTTCTCTTGTTTCCAATTTGGTTTAATTTGGAGAAAGAACATTTGCTGTAGCTAGAACGACAATGAAAAACTAATCTAGTAAAGCTTATATAAATACCATTTTATTCTATAATAAATGTTTCAACAATTAAAAAAATATTTTTGTATTCATCATTTTATTTGCCATTTCTTATATCTTTCTATTAAAAGCATATATTTTACTTTTTTATAGAAACTGTGAAATGTCTTGTATGTTAGCATTTTATGGACCATTGAACATATTTTTCAAATCATATTATATTATATATATATCCATTCCTATATAAATATATATTTATATTCATTAACAGCTCAAAATCTCTTCAACTCTTCTGCAAGAAAAAACCCCTTTTAAGAGTAAGCCAGTGTTCAGCAATTAACGCTTCAAAATCTTACTTCATTTGGAAATGACCCAGCCATTCAACAAACTTGTATTACTTAGTTCAGCACAACTCTAGAAACCTAAGTCACTCTAATCCCAAGAGATGGCTCTATATTATAGATAACAGATCATTCTATCAAAAATACATTTATTTCTAAGAGCTTATCTAAAAGTTTTTATCTCATCTATATATTTGTGTATATAGAAATATAAAGAGTTACCTTTTTGTTGACAAACTTAGTTTACCTTAAACCAAGGCATAATAAAAGTATTATATAATGTTGATGACTTAAGACATGTCCCAACTAGATTAACAAATAATTATATTTAAGTCACATTCACATTTAAATAAACATTATACCCAACATTGAACAGCCTTCAGTTTATGTAAAGCTGAATCTAAATAGAGCTGATTAACTCCACACTATCCAAAAACAAAGACATACATTGAGACATAGAAAATTTTAGATACATAGCCATAGTTTTCCGTTTGAAATTTAAAATATCCTTTTGTTTTATTTATTTATTTTGAGCTCCACCAATTTGTTAATGGCTGGAGTCCTAGATAGAGTGGGCTGTGTATCCCAAGGACATGATAAGAGTTAACTTAAGGTTTTTTCTTAGGCCTATTTTTGTTTCCCAGGCAGAACTGGAGCTCAAATATATATATATATATATATATATATATATATATATATATATATATATATATATATTTGCAATTTCAAAAAAGATTTTATTTTCATCAGTTTCCTCCAGAGTCTAAAGAATATCATAGCCATTCAGTGTCAAAAATAATCATTTCTCTTTTTTGTAGCTATAGTATATTATTAATGATATATGCATGAGGGGATTGTTGTCACACAGGAAGTAAAGCCTTGGCTACAAAATTTTGACAAATACTAGGACTGTTACGGAGATGGCAATGGCACCCTATTTCAGTACTCTTGTCTGGAGAATCCCAGGGACGGGCGAGCCTGGCGGGCTGACATCCATGGGGTCGCATGGAGTAGGACACGACCGAAGTGACTTAGCAGCAGCAGTAGCAGGACTTTTAAGCATACCTTGAGGTAACATAGTCTATTGAAATCTTTGATGAGGCCCGATATGATTAGGATAAGGGAGAGAGAAAGTGAATTTCTCCCGGTCTAAAGGGTGTAAAGGTATATTTAAAAGGGAATCTTGTGAATCAGTAATAATAATGTGCCAATTTTGAGAAATAGTAATAGGTGATGGGATCTCTGGTTGCAATGTACCCATAGGTTTTATAAAAGAATTAACTTTTTTAAACTTTGTTAAGAGACACCATTTGTTATGTTTTTTTTTTTATAACAAAAATAGAGTTCCAAAAAGAGCAAGATTCTTCAATATGTTTCAATTTTAATTGTGTGTTTATAAGTTCTTTAGTAGCTTGTAATTTTTTTTTCATAAGGGGCCATTGCTTTGTCCAAATAGGCTCATAATTTTTCTTAGTTATTTTAATAATTGTTTTCTTTGTTAAATGAGCAGTGGCCCCTAGGAAAAATGTGGAATGTATATCTGAGTTTGCCATTGTATAAGTAAGTCCCTTTTTATTAGATTAAAGGGTACATTTATCACATAAGGTTTTAATGTTGTAGGTTGGCCTTCTGGTCTCTCACATGAGTATATTTGAACACTTTGATAAACTTTTTGTAGTTTAGTTTGAGAAATTTTTGCAATTTGGCAAGAGACCTTTTGTATAGGCCAGGATTTGGGCCATAAATATTTGGAAATAATAGTAATACCAGATCCAGTGTCAAGGAGACCAGAAAATCTTTTACCATTAATTTTGATATTTATATTTGGTCGGGCATACTCAGATACTAATAATGTCCACAAAGATTGTTTTTGATCTGTACTGTCAGACCTATCTGTCCGTACATTATTAGAGGAATTAATAGAAATGTAAGGTAAAAGAAGTAATTGAGCAATTTTGTCCCCCTTTTTGAATTGCCATAGAATCTGAGATGACATCAGAATTTGAATCTCTCCTTTATAATCTGAATCAATTATTCCAGGGTGAACAGTAATTCCTTTAGAAATCAGACTAGATCGGCCAAACAAAAGACCAAAAGTTTGTGGGGGCAGGGGTCCAAAAAGTCCAGTAGGCACTCTAGTAGGGATTGTTTGAGGGTAAAGGAAAAAATCATTTATCGACGGCAGAACTGCCGGATGTTGAGGGTTTGAGGGAAAAGATAGAATTTGCTCCTGTTTGGAGTTTTCTGGAATAGGTTTTTCATCAATATCAAATTTAAATTTACAACTTTTGGCCTAGTGCATTCTTTTACAGCAGCAAGGGCAAATTTTTTGGTATTTTATTAGCCTTCTTAGGTCAATCCCTTTTTAAAAGATTTTTATCTCCACACAATTTAAACATCTTTCATTTCCCTTTTTAAAGATAGTAGCCATTGCCTCAATCAGCATTTGCATCTTTTGAGCTTCTGATCCTAGATTGTGATAAGCTTTTAAGTAATCAATAATAATTTTAGTCTCACAAATTGCAGCTATAGCTCTTTGACATTTCTGATTTGCATTCTCATAAGCAAGTAATTTCTCTAGCTGTTTTTTGGTTTCTTCTCCGATTACAGTACGGAAAATAGTAGCTTCTAATCTAGTTTAAAAATTAGCATAACTTTTCATTAGGTTCCAACAAATGAGAGACTTTTGGAGTTGTGACTGTCGGCAGAGGAGAAGCATTTGGAGCAGCCAGGGCAGGGCTAGTAAGAAAATTTTGAGATAGTTTGTATTGTTTCAATTGGGCCTTTTGTAAAGTTTAATCATTTAATTTATATTTATGTAATAAGTGTTCTGTCTGTTGCTGAATATTGGAAGGGCTAGAATGTACCTTGAAATGGCAAAATTATAGCTTTAATAACAGCCCATAGGGGCTAGAGATCAACTGGAATATTTTTTCTTTGTATGGCTGCTCATTTAACATTTTCTTTGACCTGGAGCCAAATTTTTAAATCAAAACTGCATTTATCAGAAAACTAAGGATTATCTTTAACTACTGTTTGAAGGCAAGCCTCTATTTATTGCCATGAAGCCAGAAGTCCTTGAAATTTAAACAAACGGTGAAGTAAAGTAGAAAAATAATGGTGCTGGCCAGCCTTTTAACCCATGCCTTAGTACTTACCGACCTCAATGGGTCCCTGAGTCACTCCGCCCGATGTCCCGCTTATATCAGTGTCCCTGTTCGGGCGCCATTTGTTGGGGTCCTTTAATGGACCAGAACCTGGTGGTACGGAGTCGACGATAAGAAAGTAAAAGAGAGAAAGAGAGAGGGAGAAAGAGAGAGAGAGACAAAAAAGACCCGGGGACCTAAGCTCTGATGGAGCAAAGGTGATTTAATGATTTTTCTATGAGTATATATAGGCTACAGTACAAGAAACTTCTTTCTGGAATGATAGAGATCAGAAAACCAAATGTACAGAAACCGTTATCAAGGGAAAAGGGGTAATGTTAGTCACAAGGTCAGGACACAATCCATATCTCAAGAAAGGGGAAGGAGATTAAGCTGTTTTGTCCTAAGGAAAATGTTTACTAAAGGAGACTCATGCTTGCCTCACACAATGACCTCAGTCCCTGGGAGCAGCGTACTGTTCTGCTTGAAGAGGGACAAAGGACTCGTGAGAGACAGCATGTAGGAATCCTCCCAACAAACATTCCCTGACACAGGAGTCCTGACGTCGCTGAACACACCCGTGTTTGGAAGGGTCATCCCCGTCGTAACTCGAGATTATACCCCAGGTTCCCGCCGCAACTCTAGAAAAACCATGAGACTCCCCACTCGCCGCGAGATGAGGCCCGATTCCCCCACACAGCTTGCAGACCTATTGCGTGCTCCCCATCAAACCCGATAGGAGCCTTGATTTCCTTGATGGCACTACAGAGAAACCCCAGGAACACTGTCTCAAGTCTAGAGGGATCCTAAAGTCACTTCACCAACCAGAAACAGCTCCGTGTATGCCAAATCATCTCAAGCTGAGAGCTGATTTCCTGGCTTCAAATCAAGAGGAATGCCAACTGTCCACAAGCACCACAAAATGAGGCTTTTCTCAGCTGTACGTCTGGGAGAGGGACGTTGAATGTGCCGCCTCCAGTGGAATCGACGCCGAGATGCCCTGACTCTAAATCAGGACGGAATTCCTGCAGTGACTTGAGTGCAAGCTGGATTTCATCTCACAAGATGAAGGGATGTCCGAAGCCCCTGGGGAGACACTAGAGAAAGCCCTAGCTCCCTGCCTCTTCTAGAGAGGCGGCCTCCCATCCATTGGACAGCTCGAGAGGAACAGTGAGTTCAGTGATTCCAAGGAGACGATGCCTGACTCATCTGGAAAATGGACAGGAATCCCTGAATCCCAGTGGCAACCCGAAAGGGAAAATGGGTCTGCCTCCTCACCTAGAGAGGTGTTCCTATGGCCCTTTCAAGCTGCGAGGAGACTCCTGAGGGGTCCCTCGCAACTGGACAGGAGTCCTGACTTCGATGAACACACCAGTGTTTGGAAGTGCCATCCCCGGCGTAACTCGAGAATATACCCCAGGATCCCGCCGCAACTCGAAAAAACCATGAGACTCTCCCCTCGCCGCGAGATGAGGCCTGATTCCCCAGCACAGTATGCAGAGCAATTGCGTGCTCCCCATCAAACCCGAAAGGAGCCTTGATTTGCTTGATGGCACACCAGAGAAACCCCTGGAACACTGTCTCAAGTCTAGAGGGATCCTGAAGTCACTGCACGAACCAGAAAGAGCTAGGTGCACCACCAATCATCTCGAGGTGAGATCGAATTTCCTGGCTTCAAATCAAGAGAAATGCCAACTGTCCACAAGCACCACAAGAGGAGGCTTCTCGCAGCTGTACGTCTTGGAGAGGGAGGTTGAATTTGCGGCCTCCAGTGGAATCAAACCCGAGATGCCCTGACATGAAATCAGGCCTGAATTCCTCCAGTGACTTGAGTGCAAGCTGGATTTCATCTCACAAGATGAAGGGATATCTGAAGCCCCTGGGGAGACACTAGAGAATGCCCTAGCACCCTGCCATTTCTAGACAGGTGGCCTCCCATCCATTGGACAGCTCGAGAGGAACACGGAGTTCAATGATTCCAAAGGATACGATGCCTGACTCCTCTGGAAAATGGACAGGAATACCAGGATCCCAGTGGCAACAGGAAAGGGAGCCAGTGTCTGCGGCCTCACCTTGAGAGGTGTTCCTATGGCCCTTTCAAGCCGCAAGGAGACTGCCGAGGGGTCCCTCGCAAATAGACAGGAGTCCTGACGTCGTTGAAGACACCAGTGTTTGGAAGGACCATAACCGCCGTAACTCGAGAATATACCCCAGGTTCCCGCCGCAACTCGAGAAAAACAATGAGACTCCCCCCTCTCTGCGAGATGAAGCTCGATTCCCCTGCACTGCGTGCAGAGCAATTCCGTGGTCCCCGTCAAACCCGAAAGGATCCTTGGTTTCCTTGATGGCACTCCAGAGAAACCCCAGGAACTCTGTCTCAAGTCTAGAGGGATCCTAAGGTCAGTTCACCAACCAGCAAAAGCTCCGTGCTTTCCGAATCATCTCGACCTGAGAGCTGATTTCCTGGCTTCAGATCAAGAGGAATGCCAACTGTCCAGAAGCACCACAAGAGGAGACGTCTCGCAGCTGTACGTCTGGGAGAGGATCGTTGAATTTATGGCCTCCACTGAAATCGACCCCGAGATGCCCTGACTCTAAGTCAGGCCGGAATTCTTGCAGTGACTTGAGTGCAAGCTGGATTTCATCTCACAAGATAAAGGGATGTCTAAAGCCCCTGGGGAGACACTAGAGAAATCCCTAGCTCCCTGCCTTTTATAGAGAGGCGGCGTCCCATCCATTGGACAGCACGAGAGGAACACGGAGTTCAATAATTCCAAAGGAGACAATGCCTGAAACATCTGGAATATGGACCGGAATCCCAGGATCCCAGTGGCAACAGGAAAGGGACATTGGGTCTGCCGCCTCACTACGAGAGATTTTCCTATGGCCCTTTCAAGCCGCGAAGAGACTCCCGAGGGGTCCCTCGCAACTAGACAGGAGACCTGACGTCGTTGAACACACCCTTGTTTGGAAGGGCCATCCCCGCCATAACTCGAGAATATACCCCAGTTTCCCGCCGCAACTCGAGAAAAACCATCAGACTCCCCATTCGCTGCGAGATGAGGCCCGATTCCCCTGCACTGCATGCAGAGCAACTCCGTGCTCAATGTCAAACCCGAAAGGAGCCTTGATTTCCTTGATGGCACTCCAGAGAAACTCAAGGAACACTCTCTCAAGTCTAGAGGTATCCTGAGGTCACTACAGGAACCAGAAAGAGCTCCGTGTACCCCCAATCATCTCGAGGTGAGAGCAAATTTCCTGGCTTCAAATCAAGAGGAATGTCAACTGTCCACAAGCATCACAAGAGGAGGCTTCTCGCAGCTGTACGCCTGGGAGAGGGACGTTGAATTTATGGCCTCCCCTGGAATAGACCCCTAGATGCCCTGACGCTAAATCAGGCCGGAATTCTTGCAATGACTTGAGTGCAAGCTGGATTTAATCTCACAAGATAAACGGATGTTGGAAACCCCTGGGGAGACACTAGAGAAAGCCCTAGCTCCCTGCCTTTTCTAGAGAGGTGGCCTCCCATCCATTGGAAAGCTCGAGAGGAAAACGGAGTTCAATGATTCCAAAGGAGAAAATGCCTGACTCCTCTGGAAAATGGACAGAGATTCCAGGATCACAGTGTCAACAGGAAAGGCACAATGGGTCTGCCGCCTCACCTCGAGAGGTTTTCCTATGGCCCTTTCCAGATGCAAGGAGACACCCGAGGGGTTCCTCGCAGCTAGACAGGAGTCCTGACGTCGATGAACACACGCGTGTTTGGAAGGGCCATCCCCGCCGTAACTCGAGCATATAACCCAGGTTCCCCCGGCAACTCGAGAAAAACCATGAGACTCCCCCCTCTCCGCGAGATGAGGCCCGATTCCCCTGCACAGCATGCAGAGCAATTGCCGGCTCCCCACCAAATCCGAAAGGAGCATTGATTTCCTTGATGGCACTCCAGAGAAACCCCAGGAACACTGTCTCAAGTCTAGAGGGATCCTAAGGTCACTTCACCAACCAGAAACAGCTCCATGTATTCCGAATCATCTCGAGCTGAGAGCTGATTTCCTGGCTGCAAATCAAGAGGAATGCCAACTGTCCACAAGCACCACATGAGGAGGCTTCTCACAGCTGTAAGTCTGGTTGACGGAGGTTGAATTTGCGCCCTCCAGTGGAATCGACCCCGAGATGCCCTGACACGAAATCAGGCCGGAATTCCTGCAGTGACTTGAGTGCAAACTGGATTTCATCTCACAAGATGAAGGGATGATTGAAGCCCCTGGGGAGACACTAGAGAATGCCCCATCACCGTGCCCTTTCTCAACAGGCCACCACCCTTCCTTTGGACAGCTCGAGAGGAACACGGAGTTCAATGATTCCAAAGGAGACGATGCCTGTCTCCTCTGGATAATGGACAGGAATCGCAGGATCTCAGTGGCAACAGGAAAGGGAAACTGGATTTCCAGCCTGACTTCGAGAGGTGTTCCTATGGCCCTTTCAAGCCGCGAGGGACTCCCGAGGGGTCCCTCGGAACTAGACAGGAGTCCTGTCTTGGTTGAACACACCCTTGTTTGGAAGGACCATCCCCGCCGTAACTCGAGAATATACCCCAGGTTCCCGCCGCAACTAGAGAAAAACCATGAGACTCCCACCTCGCCACGAGATGAAGCCCGATTCCCCTGAACTGCGTGCAGAGAAATTCCGTGCTCCCCGTCAAACCCGAAAGGAGCCTTAATTTCCTTGATGGCACTTCAGAGAAACTCAAGGAACACTCTCTGAAGTCTAGAGGGATCCTGAGGTCACTACAGGAACAAGAAAGAGCTCCGTGCTCCCCCAATCATCTCGAGGTGAGAGCGAATTTCCTGGCTTCAAATCAAGAGGAATGCCAACTGTCCACAAGCACCAAAAGAGGAGGCTTCTCGCCGCTGTACGTCTGGGAGAGGGACGTTGAATTTATGGCCTCCACTGGAATCGACCTCAAGATGCCCTGACACTAAATCAGGCCGGAATTCTTGCAGTGACTTCAGTGCAAGTTGGATTTCATCTCACAAGATAAAGGGATGTCGGAATCCCCTGGGGAGACACTAGAGAATGCCCTAGCTCCCTGCCTTTTCTAGAGAGGCAGCCCCACTTCCGTTGGACAGCTCGAGGGGAAAATGGAGATCAATGATTCCAAAGGAGACGATGCCTGACTCCTCTGAAAATGGACAGGAATCTCAGGATCCCAGTGGCAACAGGAAAGGGTCAATGGGTCTGCCGCCTCAGCTCGAGAGGTTTTCCTATGGCTCTTTCAAGCCGCGTGGAAACTCCCGAGGGTCCCCCGCAACTAGACTGGAGTCCTGACGTCGCTGAAAACACCCGTGTTTGGACGGCTCATCCCCGTCGTAACTCGAGAATATACCCCAGGTTCCCCCCGCAACTCGAGCAAAACCATGAGACTCCCCCCTCACCATGAAATGAGGCCGGATTCCCCTGCACAGCATGCAGAGCAATTGCCGGCTCCCCACCAAATCCGAAAGGAGCCTTGATTTCTTTGATGGCACTCCAGAGAAATCCCAGGAACACTGTCTCAATTCTAGAGGGATCTTAACGTCACTTCACCAACCAGAAACAGCTCTGTGTATTCCGAATAATTTCGACCTGAGAGCTGATTTCCTGGCTGCAAATCAAGAGGAATGCCAACTGTCCACAAGCAACAAAAGAGGAGGCTTCTCGCAGCTGTACGTCTGTTTGACGGAGGTTGAATTTGCGGCCTCCAGTGGAATCGACCCCGAGATTCCCTGACACGAAATCAGGCCGGAATTCCTGCAGTGACTTGAGTGCAAGCTGGATTTCATCTCACAAGATGAAGGGATGATTGAATCCCCTGGGGAGACACTAGAGAATGCCCTATCACCGTGCCCTTTCTCGACAGGCCGCCACCAATCCACTGGACAGTTCGAGAGGAACACGGAGTTCAATGATTCCAAAGGAGATGATGCCTGACTCCTCTGGAAAATGGACAGGAATCCCAGGATCCCAGTGGCAACAGGAAAGGGAACCTGGGTCTGCGGCCTCAAATAGAGAGGTTTTCCTATGGCCCTTTCAAGCTGCCATGAGACTCCCGAGGGGACCCTCGCAACTAGACAGGAGTCCTGAAGTCGCTGAACACACCCATGTTTGGAAGGGCCATCCCCGTTGTAACTCGAGAAAATACCCCAGGTTCCTGCCGCAACTCGAGAAAAACAATGAGACTCCCCCCTCGCCGCGAGATGAGGCCCGATTCCCCTGCACAGCATGCAGAGCAATTGCGTGCTACCCATCAAATCCGAAAGGAGCCTTGATTTACTTGATGGCACTCCAGAGAAAACCCAGGAACACTGTCTCAAGTCTAGAGGGATCCTAAAGTCACTTCACCAACCAGAAACAGCTCCGTGTATTCCGAATCATCTCGAGCTGAGAGCTGATTTCCTGGCTTCAAATCAAGAGGAATGCCAACTGTCCACAAGCACCAGAAGAGGAGGCTTCTCGCAGCTGTACATCTGGTTGAGGGAGCTGGAATTTGCGGCCTACAGTGGATTCGACCCCGCGATGCCCTGACACGAAATCAGGCCGTAATTCCTGCAGTGACTTGAGTGCAAGCTGGATTTCATCTCCCAAGATGAAGGGATGTCTGAAGCCCCTGGGGAGACACTAGAGAATGCCCTATCACCCTGCCCTTTCTCGACAGGCAGCCTCCCATCCATTGGACAACTCGAGAGACACACGGAGTTCAATGATTCCAAAGAAGACGATGCCTGACACCTCTGGCAAATGGAGAGGAACCCCACGATCCCAGTGGCAACAGGAAAGGGAACCTGGGTCTGCGGCCTCAACTCGAAAGGTGTTCCTATGGCCCTTTAAAGCCGCGAGGAGACTCCTGAGGGGTCCCTCGCAACTAGACAGGAGTCCTGACGTCGTTGAACACACCCGTGGTTGGAAGGGCCATCCCCGCCGTAACTCGAGAATATACGCCAGATTCCCGCTGCAACTCGAGAAAAACCATGAGACTCCCGCCTCGCCGCGAGATGAGGCCAGATTCCCCTGCACAGCATGCAGAGCAACTGTGTGCTCCCCATTAAACACAAAAGGAGCCTTGATTTCCTTGATGTCACTCCAGAGAATCCCCAAGAACACTGTCTCAAGTCTAGAGGGATCGTAAGGTCACTTCACCAACCAGCAACAGCTCCGTGTATTCCAAATCATCTCGAGCTGAGAGCTGATTTCCTGGCTTCAAATCAAGAGGAATGCCAACTGTCCACAAGCACCACAAGAGGAGGCTTCTCACAGCTGTACGTCTGGTTGAGGGAGGTTGAATTTGCGGCCTCCAGCGGAATCGACCCCGAGATTCCCTGACCCTAAGTCAGGCCGGAAATCCTGCAGTGACTTGAGTGCAAGCTGGATTTCATCTCACAAGATGAAGGGATGTCTGAAGTCCCTGGGGAGACACTAGAGAAAGCCCTAGCTCCCTGCCTTTTATAGAGAGTCAACCTCCCATCCATTGGATAGATCGAGAGGAACACGGAGTTCAATGATTTTAAAGGAGTCAATGCCTGACTCCTCTGGAAAATGGACAGGAATCCCAGGATCACAGTGGCAACAAGAAAGGGACAATGAGTCTGCCGCCTCACTACGAGAGTTTTACCTATGGCCCTTTCAACCCGCGTAGAGACTCCCGAGGGGTCCCTCGCAACTAGGCAGGAGTCCTGATGTCGCTGAACACACCCGTGTTTGGATGGGCCATCCCCGCCGTAACGCGAGAATATAACCCAGGATCCCGCCGCAACTCGATAAAAATCATGAGACACCCCCTCGCCGCGAGACGAAGCCTGATTCCCCTGCACTGCGTGCAGAGCAATGCCGGGTTCCCCGTCAAACCCGAAAGGAGCCTTGATTTTCTTGATGGCACTCCAGAGAAACTCAAGGAACACTCTCTCAAGTCTAGAGGGATACTGAGGTCACTGTAGGAACCAGAAAGTTTTCCGTGTTCGCCCAATCATCTCGAGGTGCGAGCGAATTTCCTGGCTTCAAATCAAGAGGAATGCCAACTGTCCACAAGCACCACAAGAGGAGGCTTCTCACAGCTGTACGTCTGGGAGAGGGACGTTGAATTTATGGCCTCCACAGGAATCGACCTCGAGATGCCCTGACTCTAAATCAGACCGGAATTCTTGCAGTGACTTTAGTGCAAGCTGGATTTCATCTCACGAGATAAAGGGATGTCTGAAGCCCCTGGGGAGACACTAAAGAAAGCCCTAGCTCCCTGCCTTTTCTAGAGAGAAGGCCTCCCATCCATTGGACAGCTCGAGAGGATCACGGCGTTTAATGATTCCAAAGGAGACGATGCCTGACTCTTGTGGAAAATGGACAGGAATGCCAGGATCCCAGTGGCAACACGAAAGGGACAATGTGTCTGCCGCCTCAGCTCGAGAGGTTTTCCTATGGCCCTTTCAAGCCGCGAGGAGACGCCCGAGGGGTCCCTCTCAACTAAACAGGATTCCTGACGTCGCTGAACACACCCGTGTTTTGAAGGGCCATCCCAGTCGTAACTCGAGAATATACCCCAGGTTCCTGCCGCAACTCGAGGAAAACCATGAGATTCCCCACTTGCCATGAGATGAGGCCCGATTCCCCTGCACAGCACGCAGAGCCATTGCGTGCTCCCCATCAAAAAAGAAAGTAGCCTTGATTTCCTTGATGGCACTCCAGAGAAACCCCAGGAACACTGTCTCAAGTCTAGAGGGATTCCCAAGTTACTTCACCAACCAGAAACAGCACCGTGTATTCCGAATCATCTCGAGCTGAGAGCGATTTCCTGGCTTCAAATCAAGAGGAATGCCAACTGTCCACAAGCACCACAAGAGGAGTCTTCTCGCAGCTGTACGTCTGGTTGAGGGTGGTTGAATTTGCGGGCTCCAGTGGAATTGACCTCGAGATGCCCTGACTCGACATCAGGCCGGAATTCCTGCAGTGAATTCAGTGCAAGCTGGATTTCATCTCACAACATGAAGGGATGTCTGAAGCCCCTGGGGGACACTAGAGAATGCCCGAGCACCCTGTTCTTTCTCGACAGGCCCCTTCCCATCCATTGGACAGCTCGAGAGGAACCCGGAGTTCATTGATTCCAAAGGAGACAATGCCTGACTCCTCTGAAAAATGGACAGGAATCCCAGGATCCCAGTCCAGCAGGAAAGGGAACCTGGGTCTGTGGCCTCACCTCGAGAGGTGTTCCCATGGCCCATTCAAGCCGCGAGGAGCCTCCCGAGGGGTCCCTCAAAACTAGACAGGAGTCCCGACGTTGCTAAACACACCCGTGTTTGGAAGGGCCATCCCCGCCGTAACTCGAGAATATACCCCAGGTTCCCTCTGCAACCCGAGAAAAACCATGAGACTCTCCCCTCGCTGCGAGATGAAGTCCGATTCCCCTGTACTGCATGCAGAGCAATTCCGTGCTCCCCGTCAAACCCGAAAGAGGGTTGATTTCCTTGATGGCACTCCAGAGAAACCCTAGGAAAACTGTTTCAAGTCTAGAGGGATCCTAAAGTCATTTCACCAACCAGAAACAGCTCCATGTGTTCCGAATCATCTCGAGCTGAGAGCTGATTTCCTGGCTTCAAATCAAGAGGAATGCCAACTGTCCACAAGAACCACAAGAGGAGGCTTCTCGCAGCTGTACGTCTGGTTGAGGGAGGTTGAATTTGCGGTCTCCATTAGAATTAAACCGAGATGTCCTGACTCGAATTCAGGCTAGAATTCCTGCAGTGACTTGAGTGCAAGCTGGATTTCATCTCACAAGATGAAGAGATGTCTGAAGCCCCTGGGGAGACACTAGAGAATGCCCTAGCACCCTGCCCTTTCTCGACAGGCGGACTCCCATCCACTGGAGAGCTCGAGAGGAACACGGAGTTCAATGATTCCTAAGGAGACGATGCCTGCCTCCTCTGGAAAATGGACAGGAATCCAAGGATCCCAGTGGCAACAGGAAAGGGACAATGGGTCTGCCTCCTAACCTCGAGAGGTTTCCTATTGCCCTTTCAAGCCGTGAGTAGACTCCCGAGGTGTCCCTCGCAACTAAACAGGAGAACTGACCTCGCTGAACACACCCGTGTTTGGAAGGGCCATCCCCGCCGTAACTCGAGAATATAACCCAGGTTCCCGCCGAACTCGAGATAAACCATGAGACAACCCCTCGCCGCGAGACGAAGCCCGATAACCCTTCACTGCGTGCAGAGCAAAGCTACGCTCCCCGTCAAACCTGAAAGGAGCCTTGATTTCCTTGATGGCACTCCAGTGAAACTCAAGGAACACTCTCTCAAATCTAGAGGGATCCTGCGGTGACTGTAGGAACCAGAAAGAGCTCCGTGTACCCCCAATCATCTCGAGGTGAGAATGAATTTCCTGGCTTCAAATCTAGAGGAATGCCCACTGTCCATTAGCACCACAAGAGGAGGCTTCTCGCAGCTGTACATCTGGGAGAGGGACGTTGAATTTATGGGCTCCACTGGAATCGACCCCGAAGATGCCCTGACTCTAAATCAGGCCGGAATTCTTGAAGTGACTTGAGTGCAAGCTGGATTTCAGCTCACAACATAAAGGGACGTCTGAAGCCACTGGGGAGACACTAGAGAAAGCCCTAGTTCCCTGCCTTTTCTAGAGAGGCGGCCTCCCATCCGTTGGAAATCTCGAGAGGAACACTGAGTTCAATGATTCCAAAGGAGACGATGCCTGACTGCTCTGTAAAATGGATAGGAGTCCCACGATCCCAGTGGCAACAGGAAAGGGAAACTGGGTCTGCCGCCTCAACTCGAAAGGATTTCCTATGGCCCTTTCAAGCAGCGAGGAGACTCCCGGGGGGTCCCTGGAAACTAGACCGGAGTCCTGAGGTCGCTGAACACACCCGTGTTTAGAAGGGCCATCCCCGTGGTAACTCGGGAATATACCCCAGGTACCCGCCGCAATTCGGGAAAAATCATGACACTCCCCCCTCGCCGCGAGATGAGGCCCGATTCCACTGCACAGCATGCAGAGCAATTGCATGCTCCCCATCAAACCCGAAAAGAGCCTTGATTTCCTTGATGGCACACCAGAGAAACCCCAGGAACACTGTCTCAAGTCTAGAGGGATCCTAAAGTCACTTCACCAACCAGAAACAGCTCCCTGTATTCCGAAATATCTCGAGCTGAGAGCTGATTTCCTGGCTTCCAATCAAGAGGACTGCCAACTGTCCACAAGCACCACAAGAGGAGACTTCTCGCAGCTGTACGTCTGGTTGAGGGAGGTTGAATTTTCCGCCTCCAGTGGAATCGACCCTGAGATGCCCTGACTCGAAATCAGGCCGGAATTCCTGCAGTGACTAGAATGAAAGCTGGATTTCATCTCACAAGATGAAGGGATGTCTGAAGCCCCTGGGGAGACACTATAGAATGCCCTAGCACCCTGCCCTTTCTCGACAGGCTGCCTCCCATCCATTGGACAGCTCGAGAGGAACACGGAGTTCAATGATTCCAAAGGAGACGATGCCTGACTCCTCTGGAAAATGGACAGGAATCCCAGGATCCCAGTGGCAACAGGAAAGGGAACCTGGGTCTGCCGCCTCACCACGAGAAGTGTTCCTATGGCCCTTTCAAACCGCGAAGAGATTCCCGAGGGGTCCCTCGCAACTAGACAGGAATCCTGACGACGCTGAACACACCCGTGTTTGGAAGGGGATCCCCGTCGTAACTCGAGAATATAACCCAGGTTTCCCCCGCAACTCTAGAAAAACCATGAGACTCCCCCCTCGCCGCGAGATGAGGCCCGATTCCCCTGCACAGCATGCAGAGCAATTGCGTGCTCCCGATCAAACAAGATAGGAGCCTTGATTTCCTGGATTTCACTCCAGAGAAACCACAGGAACACTGTGCCAAGTCTAGAGGGATCCTAAAGTCACTTCACCAACCAGAAACAGCTCCATGTATTCCGAATCATCTCGAGCTGAGAGCTGATTTCCTGGCTTCATATCAAGAGGAATGCCAACTGTCTACAAGCACCACAAGAGGAGGCTTCGCGCAGCTGTACGTCTGGTTGAGGGAGGTTGAATTTGCGGCCTCCAGTGGAATCGAACCCGAGATGCCCTGACTCGAAATCAGGCCGGACTTCCTGCAGTGACTTGAGTGCAAGCTGGACTTCATCTCACAATATGAAGGGATGTGTGAAGCCCCTGGGGAGACACTAGAGAATGACCTAGCACCCTGCCCTTTCTCGACAGGCGGCCTCCCATCCATTGGACATCTCAAGAGGAACACGGATTTCAATGATTCCAATGGAGGCAATGACTGACTCCTCTGGAAAATGGACAGGAATCCCAGGATCCCAGTGGCAACAGCAAAGGGAACCAGGGTCTGCGGCCTAACCTTGAGAGCTGTTCCTATGGCCCTTTCAAGCCGCGAGGATACTCCCGAGGGGTCCCTCGCAACTAGACAGGAGTCCTGTCGTCGCTGAACACACCCGTGTTTGGAAGGGGATCCCCGTCGAAACTCGAGAAAAAACCCCAGGTTCCCGCCTCAACTAGAGAAAAACCAGGAGACGCCACCCTTGCCGCGAGATGAGGCCCGATTCCCCTGCACAGCATGCAGAGCAATTGTGTGCTCCCCATCAAACACGAAAGGAGCCTTGATTTCCTTGATGGCACTCCAGGGAAACGCCAGGAACACTGTCTTAAGTCTAGAGGGATCCTAAAGTCACTTCACCAACCAGAATCTGCTCCGTGTATTCCTAACCATCTCGAGCTGAGAGCTGATTTCCTGGCTTCAAATCAAGAGGAAAGCCAACTGTCCACAAGCACCACAAGAGGAGGCTTCTCACAGCTCTACGTCTGGGTGAGGGAGGTTGAATTTTACGGCCTCCAGTGGAATCGACCCCGAGATGCCCTGACTCGAAATCAGGCCTGAATTCCTGCAGTGACTTGAGTGAAAGCTGGATTTCATCTCACTAGATGAAGGTATATCTGAAGCCCCTGGGGAGACACTAGAGAATGCCCAATCACCCTGCCCTTTCTAGACAAGTGGCCTCCCATCCATTGGACAGCTTGAGAGGAACACGGAGTTCAATGACTCCAAATGAGACGATGCCTGACTCCTCTGGAAAATGGACAGGAAGCCCAGGATCCCAGTGGCAACAGAAAAGGGAACCTGGGTCTGCGGCCTCACCTCGAGAGGTGTTCCTATGGCCCTTACAAGCCGCAAGGAGTGTACCGAGGTGTCCATTGCCACCAGACCGGAGTCCTGAGGTCGCTGAACACACCCGTGTTTGGAAGGGCCATCCCCGCCGTAACTATAGAATATACCACAGGTTCCCGCCGCAACTCGAGAAAAAACATGAGACTCCCCTCTCGCCGCGAGCCGAAGCCCGATTCCTCTGCACTGCGTGCAGAGCAATTCCGTGCTCCCCGTCAAACCCGAAAGGAGCCTTGGTTTCCTTGATGGCACTCCAGAGAATCTCAAGGAACACTCTCTCAAGGCTAGAGGGATCCTGAGGTCACTGCAGGAACCAGAAAGAGCTTCGTGTCCGCCCAATCATCTCGAGGTGAGAGCGAATTTCGTGTCTTCAAATCAAGAGGAATGTCAACTGTCCACAAGCACCAAAAGAGGAGGCTTCTGGCATTTGTACGTCTGGGAGAGGCACGTTGAATTTTTGGCCTCCACTGGAATGGACCCCGAGATGCCCTGACTCTAAATCAGGCTGGAATTCTTGCAGTGATTTGAGTGCAAGCTGGATTTCATCTCACAAGATAAAGGGATGTCTGAAGCCCCTGGGGAGACACTAGAGAAATCCCTAGCTCCCTGCCTTTTCTAGAGAGTCGGCCTCCCATCCACTGTACAGCTCGAGAGGAACACGGAGTTCAATGATTCCAAAGGAGACAATGCCTGACTCCTCTGGAAAATGGACAGGAATCCCAGGATCCCAGTGGCAACCGGAAAGGGAAAATGGGTCTGCCGCCTCACCTCCAGAGGTTTTCCTATGGCCCTTTCAAGCTGCGAGGAGACTCCCGATGGGTCCTTCGCAACTAGACAGGAGTCCTGACGACGCTTAACACACCCGTGTTTGGAAGGGCCATCCCCGTCGTAATTCGAGAATATTATCCAGGTTCCTGCAGCAACTGGAGAAAAACCATGAGACTCCCCCCTCGCCGCGAGTTGAGGCCCGATTCCCCCGCACAGCTTGCAGAGGTATTGCGTGCGCCCCATCAAATCCGAAAGGAGCCTTGATTTCCTTGATGGCACTCCAGAGAAACCCCAGGAAGACTGTCTCAAGTCTAGAGGGATCCTAATTTCACTTCACCAAACAGCAACAGCTCCGTGTATTCCGAATCATCTCGAGCTGAGAGCTGATTTCCTGGCTTCAAAACAAGAGGAATGCAAATTATCCACAAGCAATACAAGAGGAGGCTTCTAGCAGCTGTACGTCTGGTTGAGGGAGGTTGAATTTGCGGCCGCCAGTGGAATCGACCCCGAGATGCCCTGACTCGAAATCAGGCCGGAATTCCTGCAGTGACTTGAGTGTAAGCAGGACTTCATCTCACAAGATGAAGGGATGCCTGACGCCCCTAGGGAGAAACTAGAGAATGCCCTAGCACCCTGCCCTTTCTCGACAGGCAGCCTCCCATCCATTGGACAGCTCGAGAGGAACACGGAGTTCAAAGTTTCCAAAGGAGACGATGCCTGACTCCTCTGGAAAATGGACAGGCTTCCCAGGATCCCAGTGGCAACAGGAAAGGGAAACTGGGTCTGTGGCCTCACCTCGAATGGTGTTCCTATGGCCCTTACAAGCCGCGAGGAGCAAAGGGTCCCTCGCAACTAGAGAGGAATCCTGACGTCGGTGAACACACCCGTGTTTGGAAGGGCCATCCCCACTGTAACTCGAGAATACACCTCAGGTTCCCGCCGTAACTCGAGAAAAGACATGAGACTCCCCCCTCGCCGCGAGATGAGGCCCGATTACCCTACACTGCATGCAGAGCAATTCCATGCTCCCCGTCAAACCCGAAAGGAGACTTGATTTCCTGGATGCCACTGCGAAGAAACTCAAGGAACACTCTCTCAAGTCTAGAGGGATCCTGAGGTCTATGCAAGAACCAGAAAGAAGTCCGTGTACCCCCAATCATCTCGAGGTGAGTGCGAATTTCCTGGCTTCAAATCAAGAGGAATGCCAACTGTCCACAAGCACCACAAGGGGAGGCTTCTCGCAGCTGTACATCTGGGAGAGGGACGTTGAATTTTTGGCCTCCACTGGAATCGACCGCGAGAAGCCCTGACTCTAAATCAGGCTGGAATTCTTGCAGTGACTTGAGTGCAAGCTGGATTTCATCTCACAAGATAATGGGATGTCTGAAGCCCTTGGGGAGACAATAGAGAAAGCCATGGCTCCCTGCCTTTTCTAGAGAGGGGGCCTCCCATCCATTGGACAGCTCGAGAGGAACACGGAGTTCAATGATTCCAAAGGAGATGATGCCTGACACCTTTGGAAAATGGACAGGAATCCCAGGATCCCCGTCGCAACAGGAAAGGGACAATGGGTTTGCCGCCACACGTCGAGAGGTTTTCCTACGGCCCTTTCAAGCCGTGAGGAGACTCCCCAGTGGTCGCTCGCAACTAGATAGGAGTCCTGATG
This sequence comes from Muntiacus reevesi, assembly GCF_963930625.1. Lineage (NCBI taxonomy): Eukaryota > Metazoa > Chordata > Mammalia > Artiodactyla > Cervidae > Muntiacus > Muntiacus reevesi. The sequence goes on along the minus strand of NC_089256.1, from coordinate 2,100,190 downwards.
TTGCTGAACACACCCGTGTTTGGAAGGGCCATCCCCGTCGTAACTCGAGAATATAACCCAGGTTCCCGCCGCAACTCGAGAGAAACCATGAGACTCCCCCCTCGCCGCGAGTTGAGGCCCGATTTCCCTGCACAGCATGCAGAGCAATTTCTTGCTCCCCATCAAACCCGAAAGGAGCCTTGATTTCCTTGATGGCACTCCAGAGATACCCCAGGAACACTCTCTCAAGTCTAGAGGGATCCTAAAGTCACTTCACCAACCAGAAACAGCTCCGTGTGTTCCGAATCATCTCCAGCTGAAAGCTGAGTTCCTGGCTTCAAATCAAGAGGAATGTCAACTGTTCACATGCAACACAAGAGGAGGCTTCTCACAGCTGTAGGTCTGGTTAAGGGAGGTTGAATTTGCGGCCTCCAGTGGAATCGACCCCGAGATGCCCTGACTCAAAATCAGGCCGGAATTCTTTCAGTGACTTGAGTGCAACCTGGATTTCATCTCACAAGATGAAGGGATGTCTGAAGAACCTGGGGAGACACTAGATCATGCCGTAACACCTGCGCTTCCTCGACAGGCGGCCTTCCATCAATTCGACAGCTCGAGAGGAACACGGTCTTCAATGATTCCAAAGGAGACGATGCCTGACTCCTATGGAAATTGGACAGGAAGCCCAGGATCCCAGTGGCAACAGAAAAGGGAACCTGGGTCTGCGGCCTCACCTCGACAGGTGTTCCCATGGCCCTTTCAAGCCGCGAGGAGACTCACGAGGGGTCCCTCGCAACTACACAGAAGTCCTGATGTCGCTGAACACACCCGTGTTTGGAAGGGCCATCCCCCCGTAACTCGAGAATATAACCCAGCTTCTCGCCGCAATTTGTGAAAAACCATGAGACTCCCCCGTCGCCGCAAGATGAAGCCCGATTTCCCTGCACTGCGTGCAGAGCAATTCCGTGCTCCCCATCAAACCCGAAAGGAGCCTTGATTTACTTGATGGCACTCCAGAGAAACTCAAGGAACACTCTCTCAAGTCTAGAGGGATCCTGGGGTCACTGAAGGAACATGAAAGAGATCCGTGTACCCCCAATCATCTCGAGGTTAGAGCGAATTTTCTGGCTTCAAATCAAGAGGAATGCCAACTGTCCAAAAGCACCACAAGAGGAGGCTTCTCGCAGCTGTACGTCTGGGAGGGGGACGTTGAATATATGGCCTTCGCTGAAATCGACCCCGAGAGGCCCTGACTCGAAATCAGGTTGGAATTCTTGCAGTGACTTGAGTGCAAGCTGGATTTCATCTCACAAGGTAAAGGGATATCTGAAACCCCGGGGGAGACAATAGAGAAAGCCTTAGCTCCCTGCCTTTTCTAGAGAGTCGGCCTCCCATCCGTTGGACAGCTAGAGAGGAACACGGAGTTCAATGATTCCAAAGAAGACGATGCCTGACTCCTCTGGAGGATGGACAGGAATCCCAGGATCCCAGTGGCAACAGGAAAGGGACACAGGGTCTGCGGGCTCAACTCGAGAGGTGTTCCTATGGCCCTTTCAAGCCGCGAGGAGACTCCTGAGGGGTCCCTCGCAACTAAACAGGTGTCATGACGTCGTGGAACACACCCGTGTTTGGAAGGGCCCTCCCTGTCTTAACTCGAAATTATACCCCAGGTTCCCGCTGCAACTCGAGAAAAACCATGAGACTCACCCCTCGCAGCGAGGTGAGGCCGGATTCCCCTGCACAGCATGCAGAGCAATTGCGTGCTCCCCATCAAACCCGAAAGGAGCCTTGATTTCCTTGATGGCACCCCAGAGAAACCGAAGGAAAACTGTCTCAAGTCTAGAGGGATCTGAAAGTCACTTCACCAACCAGAAACAGCTCCGTGTATTCTGAATCATCTCGAGCTGAGAGCTGATTTCCTGGCTTCAAATCAAGAGGAATGCCAACTGTCCACAAGCACCACAAGAGGAGGCTTCTCGCATCTGTACGTCTGGTTGAGGGAGGTTGAATTTGCGGCCTCCAGTGGAATCGACCCCGAGATGCCCTGACTCGAAATCAGGCCGGAATTCTTGCAGTGACTTGAGTGCAAGCTGGGTTTCATCTCACAAGATGAAGGGATGTCTGAAGCCCCTGGGGAGACAGTAGAGAATGCCCTAGCACCCTGCCCTTTCTTGACAGGCGGCCTCCCATCCATTGGACAGCTCGAGAGGAACACGGAGTTCAATGATTCCAAAGGAGACGATGCCTGACTCCTCTGGAAAAGGAACAGGAATCCCGGATCCCAGTGGCAACAGCAAAGGGAAATTAGGACTGCGGCGTCACCTCGAGTGGTGTTCCAATGGCCCTTTCAAGCCGCGAGGAGACTCCCGCTGGGTCCCTCACAACTAGACAGGAGTCCTGACGTCGCTGAACACACCCGTGTTTGGAAGGGCCGTCCCCGTCGTAACTCGAGACTATACCCCAGGTTCCCGCCGCAACTCGAGAAAAACCATGAGACTCCCCCCTCGCCACGAGATGAGGCCCGATTCCCCTGCACACCATGCAGAGCAATTGCGTGCTCCCCATCAAACGAGAAAGCAGCCTGGATTTACTTGATGGCAATCCAGAGAAACCCCAGGAACACTGTCTCAAGTCTAGAGGGACCCAAAAGTCACTTCTCCAACAAGAAACAGCTCAGTGTAATCCGAATCATCTCGACCTGAGAGCTGATTTCCTGGCTTCCAATCAAGAGGAATGCCAAGTGTCCACAAGCACCACAAGAGGAGGCTTCTGGCAGGTGTACGTCTGTTTGAGGGAGGTTGAATTTGCGGCCTCCAGTGGAATTGACCCGGAGATACCCTGACTCGAAATCAGGCCGAAATTCCTGCAGTGACTGGAGTGCAAGCTGGATTTAATCTCACAAGTTGAAGGGATATCTGAAGCCCCTGGGGAGACACTAGAGAATGCCCTAGCACCCTGCACTTTCTCGACAGGTGGCCCCCAATCCATTGGACAGCTCGAGAGGAACACGGAGTTCAATGATTCCAAAGGAGATGATGCCTGACTCCTTTGGAAAATGGACAGGAATCCCTGGATCCCAGTGGCAACAGGAAAGGGCACCTGGATTTGCGGCCTCAACTCGAGAGTTGTTCCTATGGCCCTTTCAAGCCGCGAGGAGACTCCCGAGGGTCCCTCGCAACTAGACAGGAGTCCTGACGTCACTAAACACACCCGTGTTTGGAAGGGCCAACCCCGTCGTAACTGGAGAATATACCCCAGGTTCCCGCCGCAACTCTAGATAAACCATGAGACGCTCCCCTCGCCGCGAGATGAAGCCCGATTCTCCTGCACTGTGTGCAGAGCAATTCCGTTCTCCCCGTCAAACCCAACAGGAGCCTTGATTTCCTTGATGGCACTCCCGAGAAACTCAAGGAACACTCTCTCAAGTCTAGAGGGATCCTGAGGTCACTGCAGGAACCAGAAAGAGCTCCGTGTACCCCCAATCATCTCGAGGTGAGAGCGAGTTTCCTGGGTTCAAATCAAGAGGAATGCCAACTGTCCACCAGCACCACAAGAGGAGGCTTCTCGCAGCTGTACGTCTGGGAGAGGGCGTTTGAACTTATGGCCTACAGTGAAATTGAACCCGAGATGACCTGACTCGAAATCAGGCCGGAATTCTTGCAGTGACTTGAATGCAAGCTGGATTTTATCTCACAAGATAAAGGGATGTCTGAAGCCCCTGGTGAGACACTATAGAAAGCCCTAGCTCCCTGCCCTTTCTCGACAGGCGGCCTCACATCAATTGGACAGCTTGAGAGGAGCACGGAGTTCTATGATTCCAAAGGTGACGATGCCTGACTCCTCTAGAAAAAGGACAGGAATCCCAGGATCCCAGTGGCAACAGGGAAGGGACAATGGGTCTGCCACCTCAAATCGAGAGGTTTTACTATGGCCCTTTCAAGCCACGAGGAGACTACTGAGGGGTCCCTCGCAACTAGACAGGTGTCCTGACGTCGCTGAGCACACCCGTGTTTGGAAGCACCATCCTCTTCGAAACTGGAGAATATACCCCAGGTTCACACCGCAACTCGAGAAAAACCATGAGACTGCCCCCTCGCCGAGAGATGAGGCCCGATTCCCCTGCACAGCATGCAGAGCAATTGCATGCTCCCCATCAAACCCGAAAGGAGCCTTGATTTCCTTGATGGCGTTCCAGAGAACTCAAGGAACACTCTCTCAAGTCTAGAGGGATCCTGAGGTCACTGCAGGAACCAGAAAGAGCTCCGTGTACCCCAAATCATCTCAAGTTGAGAGCGAATTTCCTGGCTTCAAATCAAGAGGAATGCCAAATGTCCACAAGCACCACAAGAGGAAGCTTCTCACAGCTGTACGTCTGGTTGTGGGAGGTTGGATTTTTGGCCTCCACTGGAATTGACCCCGAGATGCCCTGACCCGAAATCAGGCCTGAATTCTTGCAGTGGCTTGAGTGCAACCTGGATTTCATCCCACAAGATGAAGGGATGTCTGAAGCCCCTGTGGAGACACTCGAGAAAGCACTATCTCCCTCCCTTATCTAGAGAGCCTGCCTCCCATCAACTGGACAGCTCGAGAGGAACATGGAGTTCAATGGTTCCAAAGGAGACGATGCCTGACTCCTCTGGAAAATGGACAGGAATCTCAAGATCCCAGTGTCAACAGGAAAGGGACAATGGGTCTGCCGCCTCACCTCGAGAGGTTTTCCTATGGCCCTTTCAAGCCGCGAGGAGACTCCTGAGGGGTCCCTCGCAACTAGAGCGGAGTCCTGACGTCGCTGAACACACCCGTGTTTGGAAGGGCCATCCACGCCGTAACTCGAGAATATACACCAGGTTCCAGCCGCAACTCGAGGAAAACCATGAGACTCTCCCTTTGCCGCGAGCTGAAGCCCGATTCCCCTGCACTGCATGCACAGCAATTCCATGCTCCCCGTCAAACCCGAAAAAATCCTTGATTTCATTGATGGCACTCCATAGAACCTCAAGGAATACTCTCTCAAGACTAGAGGGATCCTGTGGTCACTGCAGGAACCAGAAAGTGCTCCGTGTACCCCCAATCATCTCGAGGTGAGAGCGAATTTCCTGGCTTCAAATCAAGAGGAATGCCAACTGTCCACAAGCACCACAAGAGGAGGCTTCTCGAAGCTGTACGTCTGGGAGAGGGACGTTGAACTTATGGCCTTCACTGGAATCGACCATGAGATGCCCTGACACTAACTCAGCCCGGAATTCTTGCAGTGAATTGAGTGCAAGCTGGATTTCATCTCATAAGATAAAGAGATGTCTGAACCGCTGGGAAGACACTAGAGAAAGCCCTAGCTCCCTGCCTTTTCTAGAGAGGCAGCCTCTTATCCATTGGACAGCTCGAGAGGAACACGGAGTTCAATGATTCCAAAGGAGACAATGCCTGACTACTCTCGAAAATGGACAGGTATCCCAGGATCCCAGTGTCAACAGGAAAGGGACAATGGGTCTGCCGCCTCACCTCGAGAGGTTTTCCTATGGCCCTTTCAAGCCGCTAGGAGACTCCCGAGGGGTCCGTCGCAACTAGACAGCAGTCCTGACGTGGCTGAACTCACCCGTGTTTGGAAGGGCCATCCCCGTTGTAACTCGGGAATATACCCCATGTTCCCGCCGCAACTCGAGAAAAACCATGAGCGTTCCCCCTCGCTGCAAGATGAGGCCCGATTCCCCTGCACAGCATGCAGAGCAGTTGCGTGCTCCCCATCAAACCCTAAAGGAGCCTTGATTTCCTTGATGGCGTTCCAGAGAACTCAAGGAACACTCTCTCAAGTCTAGAGGGATCCTGAGGTCACTTCACCAACCAGAAACAGCTCCGTGTATTCCAAATCAACTCGAGCTGAGAGCTGATTTCCTGGCTTGAAATCAAGAGGAATGCCAACTCTCCACAAGCACCACATGAGGAGGCTTCTCGCAGCTGTACATCTGGTTGAGGGAGGTTGAATTTGCGGCCTCCAGTGGAATCGACGCCAAGATGCCCTGACTCGAAATCAGGCCGGAATTCCTGCAGTGATTTGAGTGCAAGCTGGATTTCATCTCACAAGTTGAAGGGATGTCTGAAGCCCCTGAGGAGACACTAGAGAATGCCCTAGCACCCTGCCGTTTCTCAACAGGCGGCCTCCCATCCTTTGGACAGCTCGAGAGTAACACGGAGTTCAATGATTCCAAAGGAGACGATGCCTGACTTCTCTGGAAAATGGACAGGAATCCCAGGATCCTAGTGGCAACAGGAAAGGGACAATGGGTCTGCCAACTCACCTCGAGAGGTTTTCGTATGTCCCTTTGAAGCCACGAGGAGACTCCCGAGGGGTCCCTCGCAACTAGACAGGAGTCCTGACGTCGCTGTACACACCCGTGTTTGGAAGGGCCATCACCATCGTAACTCGAGAATATACTCCAGGTTCCCACCGCAACTCGAGAAAAAGAAGAGACTCCCACCTCCCCGCAAGATGATGCTCGATTCCCCTGCACTGTGTGCAGAGCAATTACGTGCTCCCCATTAAACCCGAAATGAACCTTGATTTCCTTGATGGCAAACCAGAGAAACTCCAGGAACTCTGTCTCAAGTCTAGAGGGATACTGAGGTCACTGCAGCAACCAGAAAGTGCTCCGTGTACCCCCAATCATCTCGACCTGAGAGCTGATTTCCTGGCTTCAAAAGAAGAGGAATGCCAAGTGTCCACAAACACCAAGAGAGCAGGCATCTTGCAGCTGTACGTCTGGGAGAGGGACGTTTAATATGCAGTCTCCACTGGAATCGACACCGAGATGCCCTTACTCAAAATCAGACCGGAATTCTTGCTGTCACCTGAGTGCAAGCTGGACTTAATCTCACAAGATGAAGGGATGTCTGAAGCCCCTGTGGAGACACGAGAGAAAGCCGTAGTTTGCTGCCCCTTCTCAACATGCGGCCTCCCATCCATTGGACAGCTCGAGAGGAACACGGAGTTCAATGATTCCAAAGGAGACGATGTCTGATTCTTGGAAAATGGACAGGAATCAAAGGATCCCAGTGGCAACAGGAAAGGCAAACTGGGTCTGCCACCTCACCTAGAGGTGTTCCTATGGTCCTTTCAAGCCACGAGGATACTTCCGAGGGATCCCTCGAAACTAGACAGAAGTCCTGACATCACTGTACACACCCGTGTTTGAAAGGGCCATCCCCGTCGTAACACGAGAATATACCCCAGGATCCCGCCGCAACTCGAGAAAAACCATGAGACTACCCCCTGGCCGTTAGATGAGTCCCGATTCCACTGCACTGCATGCAGAGCAACTCCTTGCTGCCCATCAAACCCGAAATGAGCGTTGATTTCCTTGATGGCACTCCAGACAAAATCCAGGATTCCTGTCTCAAGTCTAGAGGGATCCTGACGTCACTGCAGGAGCCAGAAAGAGCTCCGTGTACCCCCATTCATCTCGAGGTGAGAGCTGATTTTCTGGCTTCAAATCAACAGGAGTGCCAACTGTCCACAAGCACCAGAGGAGGAGGCTTCTCTTAGCTGTACCTCTAGGAGAGGGACATTGATTTTGTGGTCTCCAGTGGAATAGACCCCGAGATTCCATGACTTGTAATCAGGGTGGAATTCCTCCACTGACTTGTGTGCAATCTGGATTTCATCCCACAAGATGAAGGGATCTCTGAAGCACCAGGGGAGACACGAGAGAAATCACTAGCTTGATGCCCCTTCTGCACAGGCGTCCGTACATCCATTGGACAGTTCGAGAGGAACCTGCAGTTCAAAGATTCCAAATCAAATGGAAATGACGTGGAATCACGTGGGAATCACGTGGGAATCATGTGTCAATCACGAGGGAATGAAGTGGGAATCACGTGTCAATCACGTGTCAATCACGTGTTAATCACGTGGGAATCACGTGTGAATCGAGTGGGAATCATGCGTCAATCACGTGGGAATCACATGTTAATCACGTGGGAATCATGTGGGAATCACGTGTCAATCACGTGGGGATCACGGAGGAATCACGTGTCAATCATGTGGGAATCACGAGGAAATCACGTGTCAATCACGTGGCAATCACGTGTCAATCACGTGGGAATCACGTGGGAATCATGTGTCAATCACGTGGGAATCACATGGTAGTCACGTGGGAATCACGTGGTAAGCACATGGGAATCATGTGGGAATCACGTGTCAATCACGTGGGAATCACGGAGGAATCACGTGTCACTCATGTGGGAATCACGTGGGAATCACATGGGAATCACGTGGTAATCACATCTCAATCACGTGGGAATGACGAGGGAATCACGTGTCAATCACGAGGGAATCAATTGGGAATCACGTGGTAATTACGTGTCAATCACGTGGGAATCACGTGGGCATCACGGGGAAATCATGTGGTAATCAGGTGTCAATCACGTGGGAATCACGCGGGAATCACTTGGGAAACAAGTGGGAATCACGTGTCAATCACGTGGGAATCACGTGTGATTCACGTGGGAGTCACATGGGAATCAAGTGTCAATCATGTGGGAATCACGTGGGAATCATGCATCAATAACGTGGGAATCACGTGGGAATCACGTGGGATTCACGTGTCAATCACGTGGGAATCACATGGGAATCATGAGTCAATCACGTGAGATTCACGTGGGAATCACCTCTAAATCACGTGGAAATCACTTGGGAATCTCGTGTCAATCAAGTTGGAATCACGTGGGAATGATGTGTCAATCACGTGGGCATCACGTGGGAATCATTTGGGAATCACGTGTCAATCACATTGGAATCACGTGGAAATCACGTGGGAATCACGTGGGAATGACATGGGAATGACGTGTCAATCACGTGGGAATCATGTGGGAATCACGTGAGAATCACGTGTCAATCACGTGGGAATCACGTGGGAATAACGTGGGAATCACGTGTCAATCAGGTGGGAATCACGAGGGAATCACGTGACAATCACGTGGGAATCACGTGGGAATAACGTGGGAATCACGTGTCAATGAGGTGGGAATCACGTGGGAATCACGTGTCAATCACGTGGGAATCATGTGGGAATTACGTGACAATCACGAGTTAATCACGTGGGAATCACGTGGGAATCACGTTAAATCACGTGGGCATCACGTGGGCATCACATGGGAATCATTTAGGAATCACGTGGGAATCACGTGTGAATCACGTTGGAATCATGCGTCAATCACGTGGGAATCACATGGGAGTCACGTGGGATTCACGTGGTAATCACGTTTCAATCATGTGGGAATTACGTGTCAATCATGTGGGAATCACATAGGAATCACGTGTCATTCATGTGGGAATCACGTGGGAATCACATGGGAATCACGTGGTAGTCACATCTCAATCACGTGTGAATCACGAGGGAATCACGTGTCAATCACGTGGGAATCACTTGGGAATCACATTGTAATCACGTGTCATTCACGTGGGAATATTGTGGGCATCACGTGGGAATCATGTGGGAATCAGGTGTCAATCACGTGGGAATCACTTGGGAAACAAGTGGGAATCACGTGTCAATCACTTGGGAAACACGTGTGAGTCACGTGGGAATCACATGGGAATCACGGGTCAATCATGTGGGAATCACGTGGAATCATGCATCAATAATGTGGGAATCACGTGGGAATCACGTGGGAATCACGTGTGAATCACGTGGGAATCACGTGGGAATCACGAGTCAATCACCTGGGAATCACGTGGGAATCACGGCTAATTCACATGGATATCAAATGGGAATCTCGTGTCAATCAAGTTGGAATCACGTAGGAATGACGTGTCAATAACGTGGGCGTCACGTGGGAAATGTTTGGGAAGCACGTGGGAATCACGTGGGAATCACGAGGGAATGAGGTGTCAATCACGTGGGAATCACGTGGGAATCACGTGGGAATCACGTGTCAATCTCATGGGTATCACGTGGGAATCACGTGGGAATCATGTGGGAATCACGTGTCAATCACGTAGGAATCACGTGTCAATCACGTGGGAATCACTTGGGAATCACGTGTCAATCACGTGGGAATCACGTGGGAATCACGTGTGGATCACGTGACAATCATTTGGGAATCACGTGGGAATCACGTGTCAATCACTTGGGAATCACGTGGGAATCACGTGTCAATCACGTGGGAGTCACGTGGATATCACGTGGGAATCCCGTGGAAATCACGGGGGAATCACGTGTCAATCACGAGGGAATCACGTGGGAATCACGTGGATATCACGTGGGAATCACGTGGGAATCACGTGTGGATCACGTGACAATCACGTGGGAATCACGTGGGAATCACATGGGAATCACGTGGATATCACGTGGGAATCCCGTGGAAATCACGGGGGAATCACGTGTCAATCACGAGGGAATCACGTGGGAATCACGTGTCAATCACGTGGGAAACACGTGTCAATCACGTGGGAAACACGTGGGAATAACGTGTCAATCACGTGGGAAACACGTGTTAATCACGTGGGAATCACGTGTCAATCACGTGGGAATCACGTGGGAATCACGTGTCAATCACGTGGGAAACACGTGTCAATCACGTGGGAATCACGTGTCAATCACGTGGGAATCACGTGGGAATCACGTGGATATCACGTGGGAATCCCGTGGAAAACACGGGGAAATCACGTGTCAATCACGAGGGAATCACGTGGGAATCACGTGTCAATCACGTGGGAAACACGTGTCAATCACGTGGGAATCACGTGTCAATCACGTGGGAATCACGTGGGAATCACGTGGGAATCTCAAGGGAATCACGTGTGGATCACGTGACAATCATTTGGGAATCACGTGGGAATCACGTGTAATTCACTTGGGAATCACGTGGGAATCACGTGTCAATCACGTGGGAGTCACGTGGATATCACGTGGGAAACCCGTGGAAATCACGGGGGAATCACGTGTCAATCACGAGGAATCACGTGGGAATCACGTGTCAATCTCGTGGGAAATACGTGTCAATCACGTGGGAATCACGTGGGAATCACGTGGGAATCACGTGTCAATCACGTGGGAGTCACGTGGGAATCACGTGTAAATCACGTGGGAATCACGTGGGAATCAAGTGTCAATCACGTGGGAATCACGTGGGAAAAACTTGGGAATCACGTGTCAATCACGACGGAATCACGAGGGAATCACGTGGGAATCACGTGGGAATCACGAGGGAATCACGTGTCAATCACATGGGAATCATGTGGGAATTACGTGACAATCACGATTTAATCACGTGGGAATCACGTGGGAATCACGTTAAATCACGTGGGCATCACGTGGGCATCACATGGGAATCATTTAGGAATCACATGGGAATCACGTGTGAATCACGTTGGAATCATGCGTCAATCACGTGCGAATCACGAGGGAATCACGTCTCAATCACGTGGGAATCATGTGGGAATTACATGACAATCACGAGTTAATCACGTGGGAATCACGTGGGAATCACGTTAAATCACGTGGGCATCACGTGGGAATCGTTTGGGAATCACGTGGGAATCACGTGGAAATGAAGTGTCAATCACGTGGGAATCACGTGGGAATCACATGGGAATCACGTGTCAATCCCATGGGTATCACGTGGGAATCACGTGGGAATCATTGGGAATCACGTGACAATCACGTAGGAATCACGTGTCAATTACGTGGGAATCACGTGGGAATCACGTGTCAATCACGTGGGAAACACGTGGGAATGATGTGGGAATCACGTGTGGATCACGTGATAATCATTTGGGAATCACATGGGAATCACGTGTCAATCACGTGGGAATCACGTGGGAATCACGTGTCAATCACGTGGGAGTCACGTAGATATCATGTGGGAATCCCGTGGAAATCACGGCGGAATCACGTGTCAATCACGAGGGAATCACGTGGGAATCACGTGTCAATCACATGGGAAACACGTGTCAATCACGTGGGAATCACGTGGGAATCACGTGGGAATCACTTGGGAATCACGTGTCAATCACGTGGGAATCACGTGTCAATCACGTGGGAATCACGTGTCAATCACGTGGGAAACACGTGTCAATCACGTTGGAATCACGTGGGAATCATGTGGGATCACGTGGGAATCACGTGACAATCATTTGGGAATCACGTGGTAATCATGTGTAAATCACGTGGGAATCACGTGGGGATCACAAGGAAATCACGGGTCAATCACGTGGGAATCACGTGTCAATCACGATGGAATCACTTGGGAATCACGTGTCAATCACGGGGGAATCACGTGGTAATCACGTGTAAATCACGTGGGAATCACGTGGGAATCACAAGGAAATCACGTGTCAATCACAAGGAAATCACGTGTGAATCACGTGTGAATCACGTGTCAATCACGTGGGAATCACGTCGGAATCTCGTGCCAATCACGTGGGAATCACGTGGGAATCACATGGGAATCACGTGGGAATCACGTGGGAATTATGTGGGAATCACGTGTCAATCACGTGGGAATCACGTGGGCATCACGTGACAATCATTTGGGAATCACGTGGGAATCACGTGGGAATCACGTGGGAATCACGTGGGAATCACGTGGGAATCACGTGTCAATCACGTGTCAATCACGTGGGAATCCCGAGTCAATCACGTGGGAATCACGTGGGAATCACCTGGGAATCAGGTGTCATTCACGTGGGAATCACGTGGGAATCACGAGTCAATCACGAGGGAGTCACGTGGGAATCACGTGGGAATCCCGTGGAAATCACGTGGGAATCACTTGTCAATCACGAGGGAATCACGTGGGAATCACGTGTCAATCACGTGGGAATCACATGGGAATCAAGTGGGAATCATGCTTCAATCTCGTGTGAATCACATGGGAGTCACGTGGGAATAACGTGGGAATCACGTGGTAATCACGTGGGAATCAAGTGGGAATCATGGGTCAATCACGTGGGAATGATGTGGGAATCACGTGTCAATCACGAGGGAATCACGAGGTAATCACGTTGGAATCACGAGTCAATCACCTGGGAATCATTTGGGAATCACGTAGGAATCACGTATCATTCACGTGGGAATCACGTGGGAATCACGTGGGAAGCACGTGGGAATCACGTGTCAATCACGTGGAAATCACGTGGGAATCACGTGAGAAATACGTGGGAATCCCGTTTAAATCACGTGGGAATCACATGGGAATCACGTGGGAATCACATGTCAACCACGTGGAAATCACGTGGGAATCACGTGGGAATCATTCGTCAATCATGTGTGACTCACGTTGCAGTCACGTGGGAATCTCGTGGAAATCAGGTGGTAATCACATGGGAATCAAGTGGGAATCACGTGTCAATCACGTGGGAATCACGTGGGAATCACGTGGGAATCCCGAGTCAATCACGTGGGAATCACATGGGAATCAAGTGGGAATCACGTGTCAATCACGGGGGAATCACGTGGGAATCACGTGAGAATCTCGTGTCATTCACGTGAGATTCACGTGTCAATCACGTTGGAATCACGTGGGAATCACGTGTGTATCATTGGTCAATCACGTGGAAACACGTGGGAATCACGTGGGAATCACGTGTCAATCACATGGGAATCACGTGGGAATCACGTGTCAATCACATGGAAATCACTTGGGAATCACATATCAATCACGTGGGAATCACGTGGGAATCACATTTAATCACATGGAAATCACATGGGAATCTCGCGTCAATCAAGTTGGAATCACGTGGGAATGACGTGTCAATCACGTGGGCATCACGTGGGAATCATTTGGGAATCACGTGTCAATCACGCTGGAATCATATGGGAATCACGTGGGAATCACGTGGGAATAAAGTGTCAATCACGTGGGAATCACGTGGGAATCACGTGGGAATCACGTGTCAATCCCATAGGAATCACGTGGGAATCACGTGTCAATCACGAAGGAATCACGTGTCAATCACGTGGGAATCATGTGGGAATCACGTGGGAATCACGTGACAATCATTTGTGAATCACCTGAAAATCACGTGTTAATCACGTGGGAATCACGTGGGAATCACGTAGGAATCACGTGGAAATCAGGTGGGTATGACGAGTCAATCACGTGGGAATCACGTGGGAATCACGTGGGAATCACGTGTCAATCACATGGGAATTACGTGGGAATCAGGTGGGAATATCGTGTCAATCACGTGGGAATCACGTGTCATTCACGTGGGAATTACTTGGGAATCACGTGGGAATCACGTGTCAATCACGTGGGAATCTCGTGGGAATCTCGTGGGAATCACGTGTCAATCAAGTGGGAATAACGTGGGAATCACGTGTCAATCACTTGGGAATCACGTGGTAATCATATTGGAATCACGTGGGAATCACGTGGGATCACGTGGGAAGCACATGACAATCATTTGGGAATCACGTGGGAATCACATGTCAATCACGTGGGAATCACGTGGGAATCACGAGGAAATCACGTGTCAATCACATGGGAATCACGTGTCAATCACGTAGGAATCACAAGGGAATCACGTGTCAATCACGATGGAATCACGTGGGAATCAGGTGTCAATCATGTGGGAATCACGTGTGAATCACGTAGGAATCAGCTTGTAATCACGTGTCAATCACGTGGGAATCACATCGGAGTCACGTGGGAATCACGTGGGAATCACGTGTCAATCACGTGGGAAACCCGTGGGAATCACGTGTCAATCACGTGGGAGTCACGTGGGAATCGGGTGGGAATCACGACTCAATCAAGTGGGATTCACGTTGGAATCACGTGAGAATTAGGAGGGAATCACGTGTCAATCACGAGAGTATCACGTGGGAATCACGTGGGAGTCACGTGGGAATCACGCCTCAATCACGTGGGAATCACGTGAGATTCACGTGTCAATCACGTGGAAATCACGTGGGAATCACTTGGGAGTCACGTGGGAATCACGTTTGAATCACGTGGGAATCACGTGGGAATAACGTGGGGATCACGTGGGAATCACGTGGGAATCACGTGTCAATGACGTGGGAATCACCTGGGAATCACGTGGGAATGACGTGACAATCATTTGGGAATCACGTGGGAATCACGTGTCAATCACGGGGTAATCACGTGTGAATCACGTGCAAATCACGTGTCAATCACGTTGGAATCACGTGGGAATCATGTGGGAATCATGTGGAAATCACGTGTCAATCATGTGGGAATCACGTGGGAATCACGTGTCAATCAAGTGGGAATCACGTGGGAATTACGTGGGAATCACATGTCAATCACGTGGGAATCACGTGGGAATTACGTGGGAAGCACATGGGAATTGCGTGCCAATCACGTCGGAATCACGTGGGAATCACATGGGAATTACGTCGGAATCTCGTGCCAATCACATGGGAATCACATGGGAATCACGTGGGAATCATGTGGGAATCACGTGGGAATCACGTGTCAAGCACGTGGGAAGCACATGGGAATTGCGTGCCAATCACGTGGGAATCACGTGGGAATCACATGTCAATCACGTTTGAATCACGTGGGAATCACGTGTCAATCACGTGGGAATCACGTGGGAATCATGCATCAATCACGTGTGAATCACATGGGAGTCACGGGGGAATAACGTGGGAATCACATGGTAATCACGTGGGAATCAGGTGGGAATCACGTGTCAAACACGTGGAAATCATGTGGGAATCACGTGTCAATCACGAGGGAATCACGTGGTAATCACGTTGGAATCACCTGTCAATCACTTGGGAATCACGTAGGAATCACGTATCATTCACGTGGGAATCACGTGGTAATCACGTATCAATCACGTGGGAATCACGTGGGAATCACGTGGGAATTACATGTCAATCACACGGGAATCACGTGGGAATCACGTGTCAATCACGTGGGAATCACGTGGGAAGCACGTGGGAATCACGTGTCAATCACGTGGGTATCACGTGGGAATCACGTGGGAATCACGTGTCAACCACGTGGGTATCACGTGGGAATCACGCGGGAATCATGCGTCAATCATGTGGGAATCACATTGCAGTCACGTGGGAATCTCGTGGAAATCAGGTGGTAATCACATGGGAATCACGTGGGAATCAGGTGTCAATCACGTGGGAATCATGTGGGAATTACGTGTCAATCATGAGGGAATCATATGGGAATCACGTGGGAATCACGTGGGAATAACGTGTCAATCACGTGGGAATCACGTGGGAATCACGTGGGAATCACGTGTCAATCCCATAGGAATCACGTGGGAATCACGTGTCAATCACATAGGAATCACGTGTAAATCACATGGGAATCACGTGGGAATCACGTGTCAATCACGTGGGAATCATGTGGGAATCACGTGGAAATCATGTGGGAATCACGTGACAATCATTTGGGAATCACCTGGGAATCATGTGTTAATCACGTGGGAATCACGTGGGAATCACGTAGGAATCACGTGGGAATCACGTGGGAATGACGTGTCAATCACGTGGGAATCACGTTGGAATCCCGTGGGATTCACGTATCAATCCCAGAGGAATCACGTGGGAATCAGGTGGGAATCACGTGTCAATCACGTAGGAATCACGTGTCAATCAGTGGGAATCACGGGGGAATCATGCGCCAATCACGTGGGAATCACGTGGGAGTCACGTGGGAGTCACGTGGGTATCACGTGGGAATCACGTGGGAGTCACGTGGGTATCACGTGACAATCACGTGGGAGTCATGTGGGAATCACGTGTCAATCATGATGGAATCACGTGGGAATCATGTGGTAATCATGCGACAATCACGTGGGAATCACGTGGGAGTCACTTTTGAATCACGTGGGAATCACGTGTCAATCATGTGGGAAAGACGTTTCAGTCCCGTGGGAATCAGGTGGGAATCACGATGGAATCACGTGGGAATCAAGTGGTAATCATGCGTCAATCACGTGGGAATCACGTGGGAGTCACGTGGGAATCACATGGGAATCACGTGGTAATCACGTGGGAATCAGGTTGGAATCAAGTGTCAATAACGTGGGAATCATGTGGGAATCACGTGTCAATCACGATGGAATTACGTGTGAATCACGTGTGAATCACGTGGGAATCACGTGGGAATCACGTAACAATCATTTGGGAATCACCTGGGAATCACGTGTTAATCACGTGGGAATCACATGGGAATCACGTGGGAATGACGTGTCAATCACGTAGGAATCACGTGGGAATCACGTGTCAATCACGTGGGAATCACTTGGGAATCACGTTGGAATCATGTGTCAATCACTTGGGAATAACGTGGGAATCACGTGGGAAGCACGTGGGAATCACGTGTCAATCTCTTGGGAATCACATGGGAATCACGTGGTAATCACGTGGGAATCACATGGGAATCACGTGGGAATGACGTGTCAATCACGTAGCAATCACGTGGGAATCACGTGTCAATCACGTGGGAATCACGTGTCATACACGTGGGAACCACTTGTCAATCACGTGGAAATCACTTGGGAATCACGTTGGAATCATGTGTCAGTCACTTGGGAATAACGTGGGAATCACGTGGGAAGCACGTGGGAATCACGTGTCAATCACTTGGTAATCACATGGGAATCACGTGATAAGCACGTGGGAATCACGTGTCAATCACGTGGGAATTACGTGAGAATCACGTGGGAATCACGTGGGAATCACGTGTCAATCACGTGGGAATCACGTGGGAATCATGCGCCAATCAAGTGGGAATCACGTGGGAGTCACGTGGGAATCACGTAGGAATCAAGTGAGAATCACGTGGGTATCACGTGTCAATCACGTGGGAGTCATGTGGGAGTCACGTGTCAATCACGATGGAATCACGTGGTAATCAAGTGGTGATCATGCGTCTATCACGTGGGAATCCCATGGGAATCACGTGGGAATCACGTGGGAATCACGTGGGAATCATGCGTCAATTACGTGGGAATCACATGGGAGTCACGTGGGAATAACGTGGGAATCACATGGTAATCACGTGGGAATCAAGTGGGAATCACGTGTCAATCACGTGGGAATCATGTGGGAATCACGTGTCAATCACGAGGGAATCACGTGGTAATCATGTTGGAATCACGTGTCAATCACTTGGGAATCACTTGGGAATCACGTAGGAAACACGTATCATTCACGGGGGAATCACGTGGGAATCACGTGTCAATCACGTGGGAATCACGTGGGAATTACATGTCAATTACATGGGAATCACGTGGAAATCACGTGAGAAATACGTGGGAATCACGTGTCAATCACGTGGGAATCACGTGGGAATCACGTGGGAATCACGTGTCAACCACGTGGGAATCACGAGGGAATCACATGGGAATCATGCGTCAATCATGTGGGAATCACGTTGCGGTCACGTGGGAATCTCGTGGAAATCAGGTGGTAATCACATGGGAATCACGTGGGAATCACGTGTCAATCACTGGGGAATCACGTGGGAATCACGTGAGAATCTCGTTTTGTTCACGTGAAATTCACGTGTCAATCACGTTGGAATCACGTGGGAATCACGTGGGTGTCATGGGTCAATCACGTGGAAACACGTGGGAATCACGTGGGAATCACTTGACAATCACATGGTAATCACGTGGGAATCACGTGTTAATCACGTGGGAATCACTTGGGAATCACGTATCAATCACGTGGGAATCACGTGGGAATCACATTTAATCACGTGGAAATCACATGGGAATCTCGTGTCAATCAAGTTGGAATCACGTGGGAATGACGTGTCAATCACGTGGGCATCACGTGGGAATCATTTGGGAATCACGTGTCAATCACGTTGGAATCATATGGGAATCACGTGGGAATCACGTGGGAATCAAGTGTCAATCACGTGGGAATTACGTGGGAATCACGTGGGAATCATTTGTCAATCCCATAGGAATCACGTGGGAATAACGTGGGAATCACGTGTCAATCACGTAGGAATCACGTGTAAATCACGTGGGAATCACGTGGGAATCACGTGTCAATCACGTGGGAATCATGTGGGAATCACGTGGGAATCACGTGGGAATCACGTGACAATCATTTGGGAATCACCTGGGAATCACGTGTTAATCACGTGGGAATCACGTGGGAATCACGTATGAATCACGTGGGAATCACGTGGGAATGACGTGTCAATCCCATAGGAATCACGTGTGAATCACGTGCAAATCACGTGTCAATCACGTGGGAATCATGTGGGAATCATGTGGAAATCATGTGTCAGTCACGTGGGAATCACGTGGGAATCACGTGTCAATCAAGTGGGAATCACATGGGAATTACGTGGGAATCACATGTCAATCACGTGGGAATCACGTGGGAATTACGTGTCAATCACGTGGGAATCACGTGGGAATTACGTCGGAATCTCGTGCCAATCACGTGGGAATCACATGGGAATCACTTGGGAATCACATGGGAATCACGTGTCAATCAAGTGGGAAGCACATGGGAATTGCGTGCCAATCACGTGGGAATCACGTGGGAATCACATGTCAATCACGTTTGAATCACGTGGGAATCACGTGTCAATCACGTGGGAATCACGTGGGAATCATGCATCAATCACGTGTGAATCACATTGGAGTCACGTGGGAATAACGTGGGAATCACGTGGTAATCACGTGGGAATCAGGTGGGAATTACGTGTCAAACACGTGGGAATCATGTGGGAATCACGTGTCAATCACGAGGGAATCACGTGGCAATCACGTTGGAATCACCTGTCAATCACTTGGGAATCACTTGGGAATCACGTAGGAATCACGTATCATTCACGTGGGAATCACGTGGTAATCACGTATCAATCACGTGGGAATCACGTGTTAATCACGTGGGAATCACATGGGAATCACGTGGGAATGACGTGTCAATCACATGGAAATCACGTGGGAATCAGGTGGTAATCATGCGTCAATCACGTGGGAATCACGTGGAGGTCACGTGGGAATCACATGGGAATCACGTGGTAATCACGTGGGAATCAGGTTGGAATCACGTGTCAATAACGTGGGAATCATGTGGGAATCACGTGTCAATCATGATGGAATTACGTGTGAATCACGTGTGAATCACGTGAGAATCACGTGGGAATCACGTAACAATCATTTGGGAATCACCTGGGAATCACGTGTTAATCACGTGGGAATCACATGGGAATCACGTGGGAATGACGTGTCAATCACGTAGGAATCACGTAGGAATCACGTGTCAATCATGTGGGAATCACGTGGGAAGCACGTGGGAAACAGGTTGGAATCACGTGGGAATCACGTGGGAATCACGTGTCAACCACGTGGAAATCACGTGGGAATCACGTGGGAATCATTCGTCAATCATGTGGGACTCACGTTGCAGTCACGTGGGAATCTCGTGGAAATCAGGTGGTAATCACATGGGAATCAAGTGGGAATCACGTGTCAATCACGGGGGAATCACGTGGGAATCACATGAGAATCTCGTGTCATTCACGTGAGATTCACGTGTCAATCACGTTGGAATCACGTGGGAATCACGTGTGTATCATGGGTCAATCACGTGGAAACACGTGGGAATCACGGGTCAATCACATGGGAATCACGTGGGAATCACGTGTCAATCACTTGGAAATCACTTGGGAATCACATATCAATCACGTGGGAATCACGTGGGAATCACATTTAATCACGTGGAAATCACATGGGAATCTCGCGTCAATCAAGTTGGAATCACGTGGGAATGACGTGTCAATCACGTGGGCATCACGTGGGAATCATTTGGGAATCACGTGTCAATCACGCTGGAATCATATGGGAATCACGTGGGAATCACGTGTGAATAACCTGTCAATCACGTGGGAATCACGTGGGAATCACGTGGGAATCACGTGTCAATCCCATAGGAATCACGTGGGAATCACGTGTCAATCACGAAGGAATCACGTGTCAATCACGTGGGAATCATGTGGGAATTACGTGGGAATCACGTGACAATCATTTGTGAATCACCTGGAAATCACGTGTTAATCACGTGGGAAGCACGTGGGAATCACGTAGGAATCACGTGGGAATCAGGTGGGAATGACGTGTCAATCACGTGGGAATCACGTGGGAATCATGCGTCAATCACGTGGGAATCACGTGTGAGTCACGTGGGAATCACGTAGGAATCAAGTGGGAATCACGTGGGTATCATGTGTCAATCACGTGTGAATCACATGGGAGTCACGTGGGAATAACTTGGGAATCACGTGGTAATCACGTGGGAATCAGGTGTCATTCACGTGGGAATTACTTGGGAATCACGTGGGAATCACGTGTCAACCACGTGGGAATCTCGTGGGCATCTCGTGGGAATCACGTGTCAATCACGTGGGAATAACGTGGGAATCACGTGTCAATCACTTGGGAATCACGTGGTAATCACATTGGAATCACGTGGGAATCACGTGGGATCACGTGGGAATCACATGACAATCATTTGGGAATCACGTGGGAATCACATGTCAATCACGTGGGAATCACGTGGGAATCACGAGGAAATCACGTGTCATTCACATGGGAATCACGTGTCAATTACGAGAGTATCACGTGGGAATCACGTGGGAGTCACGTGGGAATCACGCCTCAATCACGTGGGAATCACGTGAGATTCACGTGTCAATCACGTGGAAATCACGTGGGAATCAATTGGGAGTCACGTGGGAATCACGTTTGAATCACATGTCAATCACGTGGGAATCACGTGGGAATAACGTGGGGATCACGTGGGAATCACGTGGGAATCACGTGTCAATCACGGGGGAATCACGTGTGAATCACGTGCAAATCACGTGTCAATCACGTTGGAATCACGTGGGAATCATGTGGGAATCATGTGGAAATCACGTGTCAATCACGTGGGAATCACGTGGGAATCACGTGTCAATCAAGTGGGAATCACGTTGGAATTACGTGGGAATCACATGTCAATCACGTGGGAATCACGTGGGAATTACGTGTCAATCACGTGGGAATCACGTGGGAATTACGTCGGAATCTCTTGCCAATCACGTGGGAATCACGTGGGAATCATGTGGGAAGCACATGGGAATTGCGTGCCAATCACGTGGGAATCACGTGGGAATCACATGTCAATCACATTTGAATCACGTGGGAATCACGTGTCAATCACGTGGGAATCACGTGGGAATCATGCATCAATCACGTGTGAATCACATGGGAGTCACGTGGGAATAACGTGGGAATCACGTGGTAATCACGTGGGAATCAGGTGGGAATTACGTGTCAAACACGTGGGAATCATGTGGGAATCACGTGTCAATCACGAGGGAATCACGTGGTAATCACGTTGAAATCACCTGTCAATCACTTGGGAATCACTTGGGAATCACGTAGGAATCACGTATCATTCACGTGGGAATCACGTGGTAATCACGTATCAATCACGTGGGAATCACGTGTTAATCACGTGGGAATCACATAGGAATCACGTGGGAATGACGTGTCAATCACGTAGGAATCACGTGGGAATCACGTGTCAATCACGTAGGAATCACGTGTCATACACGTGGGAACCACGTGTCAATCACGTGGAAATCACTTGGGAATCACGTTGGAATCATGTGTCAGTCACTTGGGAATAACCTGGGAATCACGTGGGAAGCACGTGGGAATCACGTGTCAATCACTTGGGAATCACATGGGAATCACGTGGGAATCACGTGGGAATCATGCGTCAATCACGTGGGAATCACATGGGAGTCACGTGGGAATAACGTGGGAATCACGTGGTAATCACGTGGGAATCAGGTGGGAATTACGTGTCAAACACGTGGGAATCATGTGGGAATCACGTGTCAATCACGAGGGAATCACGTGGTAATCACGTTGGAATCACCTCTCATTCACTTGGGAATCACTTGGGAATCACGTAGGAATCACGTATCATTCACGTGGGAATCACGTGGTAATCACGTATCAATCACGTGGGAATCACGTGTTAATCACGTGGGAATCACATAGGAATCACGTGGGAATGACGTGTCAATCACGTGGGAATCACGTGTCATACACGTGGGAACCACGTGTCAATCACGTGGAAATCACTTGGGAATCACGTTGGAATCATGTGTCATTCACTTGGGAATAACGTGGGAATCACGTGGGAGTCACGTGAGAATCACGTGTTAATCACGTGGGAATCACGTGGGAATCACGTGGGAATCACGTGGGAATCATGCGTCAATCACGTGGGAATCACATGGGAGTCACGTGGGAATAACGCGGGAATCACATGGTAATCACGTGGGAATCAAGTGGGAATCACGTGTCAATCACGTGGGAATCATGAGGGAATCACGTGTCAATCACGAGGGAATCACGTGGTAATCACGTTGGAATCACGTGTCAATCACTTGGGAATCACTTGGGAATCACGTGTCAATCACGTGGGAATCTCGTGGGCATCTCGTGGAATCACGTGTCAATCACGTGGGAATAACGTGGGAATCACGTGTCAATCACTTGGGAATCACGTGGTAATCACATTGGAATCACGTGGGAATCACGTGGGATCACGTGGGAATCACATGACAATCATTTGGGAATCACGTGGGAATCACATGTCAATCACGTGGGAATCACGTGGGAATCACGAGGAAATCACGTGTCAATCACATGGGAATCACGTGTCAATCACGGGGGAATCACGTGTGAATCACGTGCAAATCACGTGTCAATCACGTGGGAATCATGTGGGAATCATGTGGAAATCATGTGTCAGTCACGTGGGAATCACGTGGGAATCACGTGTCAATCAAGTGGGAATCACATGGGAATTACGTGGGAATCACATGTCAATCACGTGGGAATCACGTGGGAATTACGTGTCAATCACGTGGGAATCACGTGGGAATTACGTCGGAATCTCGTGCCAATCACGTGGGAATCACGTGGGAATCACTTGGGAATCACATGGGAATCACGTGTCAATCAAGTGGGAAGCACATGGGAATGCGTGCCAATCACGTGGGAATCACGTGGGAATCACATGTCAATCACGTTTGAATCACGTGGGAATCACGTGTCAATCACGTGGGAATCACGTGGGAATCATGCATCAATCACGTGTGAATCACATTGGAGTCACGTGGGAATAACGTGGGAATCACGTGGTAATCACGTGGGAATCAGGTGGGAATTACGTGTCAAACACGTGGGAATCATGTGGGAATCACGTGTCAATCACGAGGGAATCACGTGGTAATCACGTTGGAATCACCTGTCAATCACTTGGGAATCACTTGGGAATCACGTAGGAATCACGTATCATTCACGTGGGAATCACGTGGTAATCACGTATCAATCACGTGGGAATCACGTGTTAATCACGTGGGAATCACATGGGAATCACGTGGGAATGACGTGTCAATCACATGGAAATCACGTGGGAATCAGGTGGTAATCATGCGTCAATCACGTGGGAATCACGTGGAGGTCACGTGGGAATCACATGGGAATCACGTGGTAATCACGTGGGAATCAGGTTGGAATCACGTGTCAATAACGTGGGAATCATGTGGGAATCACGTGTCAATCATGATGGAATTACGTGTGAATCACGTGTGAATCACGTGAGAATCACGTGGGAATCACGTAACAATCATTTGGGAATCACCTGGGAATCACGTGTTAATCACGTGGGAATCACATGGGAATCACGTGGGAATGACGTGTCAATCACGTAGGAATCACGTAGGAATCACGTGTCAATCATGTGGGAATCACGTGGGAAGCACGTGGGAATCAGGTTGGAATCACGTGGGAATCACGTGGGAATCACGTGTCAACCACGTGGAAATCACGTGGGAATCACGTGGGAATCATTCGTCAATCATGTGGGACTCACGTTGCAGTCACGTGGGAATCTCGTGGAAATCAGGTGGTAATCACATGGGAATCAAGTGGGAATCACGTGTCAATCACGGGGGAATCACGTGGGAATCACGTGAGAATCTCGTGTCATTCACGTGAGATTCACGTGTCAATCACGTTGGAATCACGTGGGAATCACGTGTGTATCATGGGTCAATCACGTGGAAACACGTGGGAATCACGGGTCAATCACATGGGAATCACGTGGGAATCACGTGTCAATCACTTGGAAATCACTTGGGAATCACATATCAATCACGTGGGAATCACGTGGGAATCACATTTAATCACGTGGAAATCACATGGGAATCTCGCGTCAATCAAGTTGGAATCACGTGGGAATGACGTGTCAATCACGTGGGCATCACGTGGGAATCATTTGGGAATCACGTGTCAATCACGCTGGAATCATATGGGAATCACGTGGGAATCACGTGTGAATAACCTGTCAATCACGTGGGAATCACGTGGGAATCACGTGGGAATCACGTGTCAATCCCATAGGAATCACGTGGGAATCACGTGTCAATCACGAAGGAATCACGTGTCAATCACGTGGGAATCATGTGGGAATTACGTGGGAATCACGTGACAATCATTTGTGAATCACCTGGAAATCACGTGTTAATCACGTGGGAAGCACGTGGGAATCACGTAGGAATCACGTGGGAATCAGGTGGGAATGACGTGTCAATCACGTGGGAATCACGTGGGAATCATGCGTCAATCACGTGGGAATCACGTGTGAGTCACGTGGGAATCACGTAGGAATCAAGTGTGAATCACGTGGGTATCATGTGTCAATCACGTGTGAATCACATGGGAGTCACGTGGGAATAACTTGGGAATCACGTGGTAATCACGTGGGAATCAGGTGTCATTCACGTGGGAATTACTTGGGAATCACGTGGGAATCACGTGTCAATCACGTGGGAATTTCGTGGGCATCTCGTGGGAATCACGTGTCAATCACGTGGGAATAACGTGGGAATCACGTGTCAATCACTTGGGAATCACGTGGTAATCACATTGGAATCACGTGGGAATCACGTGGGATCACGTGGGAATCACATGACAATCATTTGGGAATCACGTGGGAATCACATGTCAATCACGTGGGAATCACGTGGGAATCACGAGGAAATCACGTGTCATTCACATGGGAATCACGTGTCAATTACGAGAGTATCACGTGGGAATCACGTGGGAGTCACGTGGGAATCACGCCTCAATCACGTGGGAATCACGTGAGATTCACGTGTCAATCACGTGGAAATCACGTGGGAATCACTTGGGAGTCACGTGGGAATCACGTTTGAATCACGTGTCAATCACGTGGGAATCACGTGGGAATAACGTGGGGATCACGTGGGAATCACGTGGGAATCACGTGTCAATCACGGGGGAATCACGTGTGAATCACGTTCAAATCACGTGTCAATCACGTTGGAATCACGTGGGAATCATGTGGGAATCATGTGGAAATCACGTGTCAATCACGTGGGAATCACATGGGAATCACGTGTCAATCAAGTGGGAATCACGTTGGAATTACGTGGGAATCACATGTCAATCACGTGGGAATCACGTGGGAATTACGTGTCAATCACGTGGGAATCACGTGGGAATTACGTCGGAATCTCTTGCCAATCACGTGGGAATCACGTGGGAATCACGTGGGAAGCACATGGGAATTGCGTGCCAATCACGTGGGAATCACGTGGGAATCACATGTCAATCACATTTGAATCACGTGGGAATCACGTGTCAATCACGTGGGAATCACGTGGGAATCATGCATCAATCACGTGTGAATCACATGGGAGTCACGTGGGAATAACGTGGGAATCACGTGGTAATCACGTGGGAATCAGGTGGGAATTACGTGTCAAACACGTGGGAATCATGTGGGAATCACGTGTCAATCACGAGGGAATCACGTGGTAATCACGTTGAAATCACCTGTCAATCACTTGGGAATCACTTGGGAATCACGTAGGAATCACGTATCATTCACGTGGGAATCACGTGGTAATCACGTATCAATCACGTGGGAATCACGTGTTAATCACGTGGGAATCACATAGGAATCACGTGGGAATGACGTGTCAATCACGTAGGAATCACGTGGGAATCACGTGTCAATCACGTAGGAATCACGTGTCATACACGTGGGAACCACGTGTCAATCACGTGGAAATCACTTGGGAATCACGTTGGAATCATGTGTCAGTCACTTGGGAATAACCTGGGAATCACGTGGGAAGCACGTGGGAATCACGTGTCAATCACTTGGGAATCACATGGGAATCACGTGGGAATCACGTGGGAATCATGCGTCAATCACGTGGGAATCACATGGGAGTCACGTGGGAATAACGTGGGAATCACGTGGTAATCACGTGGGAATCAGGTGGGAATTACGTGTCAAACACGTGGGAATCATGTGGGAATCACGTGTCAATCACGAGGGAATCACGTGGTAATCACGTTGGAATCACCTCTCATTCACTTGGTAATCACTTGGGAATCACGTAGGAATCACGTATCATTCACGTGGGAATCACGTGGTAATCACGTATCAATCACGTGGGAATCACGTGTTAATCACGTGGGAATCACATAGGAATCACGTGGGAATGACGTGTCAATCACGTGGGAATCACGTGTCATACACGTGGGAACCAAGTGTCAATCACGTGGAAATCACTTGGGAATCACGTTGGAATCATGTGTCATTCACTTGGTAATAACGTGGGAATCACGTGGGAGTCACGTGAGAATCACGTGTTAATCACGTGGGAATCACGTGGGAATCACGTGGGAATCATGCGTCAATCACGTGGGAATCACATGGGAGTCACGTGGGAATAACGTGGGAATCACATGGTAATCACGTGGGAATCAAGTGGGAATCACGTGTCAATCACGTGGGAATCATGAGGGAATCACGTGTCAATCACGAGGGAATCACGTGGTAATCACGTTGGAATCACGTGTCAATCACTTGGGAATCACTTGGGAATCACGTAGGAATCACGTATCATTCACGTGGGAATCACGTGGGAATCACGTATCAATCACGTGGGAATCACGTGGGAATCACGTGGGAATTACATGTCAATTACATGGGAATCACGTGGGAATCACGTGTTAATCACGTGGGAATCATGTGGGAAGCACGTGGGAATCACGTGTCAATCACATGGAAATCACTTGGGAATCACGTGAGAAATACGTGGGAATCACGTGTAAATCACGTGGGAATCACGTGGGAATCACATGGGAATCACGTGTCAATCACGTGGGAATCACCTGGGAATCACGTGGGAATCACGTGGGAATCACGTGTCAATCCCATAGGAATCACGTGGGAATAACGTGGGAATCACGTGTCAATCACGTAGGAATCACGTGTAAATCACTTGGGAATCACGTGTCAATAACGTGGGAATCATGTGGGAATCACGTGGGAATCACGTGACAATCATTTGGGAATCACCTGGGAATCATGTGTAAATCATGTGGGAATCACATGAGAATCACGTGGGAATGACGTGTCAATCACGTAGGAATCACGTGGGAATCACGTGTCAATCACGTGGGAATCACTTGGGAATCACGTTGGAATCATGTGTCAATCACTTGGGAATAACGTGGGAATCACGTGGGAAGCACGGGGGAATCACGTGTCAATCACTTGGGAATCACGTGGGAATCACGTGGTAATCACGTGGGAATCAGGTTGAAATCACGTGTCAATCACGTGGGAATCACTTGGGAATCACGTTGGAATCATGTGTCAATCACTTGGGAATAACGTGGGAATCACGTGGGAAGCACGGGGGAATCACGTGTCAATCACTTGGGAATCACGTGGGAATCACGTGTAAATCACGTGGGAATCACGTGGGAATCACGTGGGAATCACGTATGAATCACGTGGGAATCACGTGGGAATGACGTGTCAATCCCATAGGAATCACGTGGGAATCACGTGTCAATCACGTAGGAATCACGTGTAAATCACTTGGGAATCACGTGTGAATCATGTGTCAATCACGTGGGAATCACGTGGGAATCATGCGCCAATCACGTGGGAATCACGTGGGAGTCACGTGAGAATCACATGGGAATCACGTGGTAATCACGTGGGAATCAGGTTGGAATCACGTGTCAAAAACGTGGGAATCATGTGGGAATCACGTGTCAATCATGATGGAATTACGTGTGAATCACGTGTGAATCACGTGGGAATCACGTGGGAATCACGTAACAATCATTTGGGAATCACCTGGGAATCACGTGTTAATCATGTGGGAATCACATGAGAATCACGTGGGAATGACGTGTCAATCACGTAGGAATCACGTGGGAATCACGTGTCAATCACGTGGGAATCACTTGGGAATCACGTTGGAATCATGTGTCAATCACTTGGGAATAACGTGGGAATCACGTGGGAAGCACGGGGGAATCACGTGTCAATCACTTGGGAATCACGTGGGAATCACGTGGTAATCACGTGGGAATCAGGTTGAAATCACGTGTCAATAACGTGGGAATCATATGGGAATCACGTGTCAATCTCGATGGAATTACGTGTGAATCACGTGGGAATCACGTGGGAATCACGTCGGAATCACGTGACAATCAATTGGGAATCACCTGGGAATCACGTGTTAATCACGTGGGAATCACATGGGAATCACGTGGGAATGACGTGTCAATCACGTAGGAATCAC
Source organism: Muntiacus reevesi (assembly GCF_963930625.1). Lineage (NCBI taxonomy): Eukaryota > Metazoa > Chordata > Mammalia > Artiodactyla > Cervidae > Muntiacus > Muntiacus reevesi. The sequence goes on along the minus strand of NC_089256.1, from coordinate 2,070,529 downwards.
GTGGGAATCACGTGTCAATCACGTGGGAATCAAGTGTCAATCACGTGGGAATCACTTGAGAATCACGTTGGAATCATGTGTCAGTCACTTGGGAATAACGTGGGAATCACGTGGGAAGCACGTGGGAATCACGTGTCAATCACTTGGGAATCACATGGGATTCACGTGATAATCACGTGGGAATCACGTGTCAATCACGTGGGAATTATATGAGAATCACGTGGGAATCACGTGGGAATCACGTGTCAATCACGATGGAATCACGTGGGAATCATGTGGTGATCATGCGTCTATCATGTGGGAATCCCGTGGGAATCACGTGGGAATCACGTGGGAATCACGTGGGAATCATGCGTCAATCACGTGGGAATCACATGGGAGTCACGTGGGAATAACGTGGGAATCACAAGGTAATCACGTGGGAATCAAGTGGGAATCACGTGTCAATCACGTGGGAATCATGTGGGAATCACGTGTCAATCACGAGGGAATCACGTGGTAATCACGTTGGAATCACGTGTCAATCAATTGGGAATCACTTGGGAATCACGTAGGAATCACGTATCATTCACGTGGGAATCACGTGGGAATCACGTATCAATCACATGGGAATCACGTGGGAATCACGTGGGAATTACATGTCAATTACAATGGAATCAGGTGGGAATCACGTGTTAATCACGTGGGAATCACGTGGGAAGCACGTGGGAATCACGTGTCAATCACATGGAAATCACGTGGGAATCACGTGAGAAATACGTTGGAATCACGTGTCAATCACGTGGGAATCACGTGGGAATCACGTGTCAATCACGTGGGAATCACGTGGGAATCACGTGTCAATCCCATAGGAATCACGTGGGAATAACGTGGGAATCACGTGTCAATCACGTGGGAATTATATGAGAATCACGTGGGAATCACGTGGGAATCACGTGTCAATCACGTGGGAATCACGTGGGAATCATGCGTCAATCACGTGGGAATCACGTGGGAGTCACGTGGGAATCACGTAGGAATCAAGTGGAAATCACGTGGGTATCACGTGTCAATCACGTGGGAGTCATGTGGGAGTCGCGTGTCAATCACAATGGAATCACGTGGTAATCAAGTGGTGATCATGCGTCTATCATGTGGGAATCCCGTGGGAATCACTTGGGAATCACGTGGGAATCACGTTGGAATCATGCGTCAATCACGTGGGAATCACATGGGAGTCACGTGGGAATAACGTGGGAATCACATGCTAATCACGTGGGAATCAAGTGGGAATCACGTGTCAATCACGTGGGAATCATGTGGGAATCACGTGGGCATCACGTGTCAATCACGTGGGAATCACGGGGGAATCACGTGGGAATCACGTGTCAATCACTTGGGAATCACTTGGGAATCATGTAGGAATCACGTATCAGTCATGTGGGAATCACGTGGGAATCACGAATCAATCACGTGGGAATCACGTGGAAATTACGTGGGAATTACATGTCAATTACATGGGAATCACGTGGGAATCACGTGTTAATCACGTGGGAATCACGTGGGAAGCACGTGGGAATCACGTTTCAATCACATGGAAATCACGTGGGAATCACGTGAGAAATACGTGGGAATCACGTGTCAATCACGTGGGAATCACGTGGGAATCACGTGGGAACCACGTGTCAATCATGTGGGAATCACGTGGGAATCACGTGGGAATCACGTGTCAATCCCATAGGAATCACGTGGGAATAACGTGGGAATCATGTGTCAATCACGTAGGAATCACGTGTAAATCACGTGGGAATCACGTGTCAATCACGTAGGAATCACGTCGGAATCACGTGTCAATCCCATAGGCATCACGTGAGAATAACGTGGGAATCACGTGTCAATCACGTTGGAATCATATGGGAATCACGTGGGAATCACGTGGGAATCAAGTGTCAATCACGTGGGAATTACGTGGGAATCACGTGGGAATCATTTGTCAATCCCATAGGAATCACGTGGGAATAACGTGGGAATCACGTGTCAATCACGTAGGAATCACGTGTAAATCACGTGGGAATCACGTGGGAATCACGTGGAAATCACGTGGGAATCATGTGGGAATCACGTGGGAATCACGTGGGAATCACGTGACAATCATTTGGGAATCACCTGGGAATCACGTGTTAATCACGTGGGAATCACGTGGGAATCACGTATGAATCACGTGGGAATCACGTGGGAATGACGTGTCAATCCCATAGGAATCACGTGGGAATCACGTGGGAATCACGTGTCAATCACGTAGGAATCACGTGTAAATCACATGGGAATCACGTGTGAATCACGTGTCAATCACGTGGGAATCACGTGGGAATCATGCGCCAATCAAGTGGGAATCACGTGGGAGTCACGTGAGAATCACGTGGGAATCACGTGGGAATCACGTGGGGATCACGTGACAATCACGTGGGAGTCATGTGGGAATCACGTGTCAATCATGATGGAATCACGTGGGAATCAAGTGGTAATCATGCATCAATCACGTGGGAATCACATGGGAATCACGTGCTAATCACGTGGGAATCACGCGGGAATCACGTGTCAATATCGTCGGAATCATCTGGGAGTCGAATAATCAATCACGATGGAATCACGTGTGAATCACGTGGGAATCACGTGTCAATCACGCGGGAATCATGTGGGAATCACGTGTCAATCAAGTGGGCATCACGTGGGTATCACGTGGGAATCATTTTGGAATCAGGTGGGAATCACGTGGGAATCACGTGTCAATCACGTGGGAATCACGTGGGAATCACGTGGGAATGACATATCAATCACGTGGGAATCACGTGGGAATCACGTGTCAATCACGGGGGAATCGCGTGGGAATCACGTGAGAATCTCGTGTTGTTCACGTGAGATTCACGTGTCAATCACGTTGGAATCACGTGGGAATCACGTGGGTATCATGGGTCAATCACGGGGAAACACGTGGGAATCACGTGGGAATCATTTGACAATCACATGGCAATCACGTGGGAATCACGTGTTAATCACGTGGGAATCACTTGGGAATCACGTATGAATCACGTGGGAATCACGTGGGAATCACATTTAATCACGTGGAAATCACATGGGAACCTCGTGTCAATCAAGTTGGAATCACGTGGGAATGATGTGTCAATCACGTGGGCATCACGTGGGAGTCATTTGGGAATCACGTGTCAATCACTTTGGAATCATATGGGAATCACGTGGGAATCACGTGGGAATCATGTGTCAATCACGTGGGAATCACGTGGGAATCATGTGGGAATCACGTTTCAATCCCATAGGAATCACGTGGGAATAACGTGGGAATCACCTGTCAATCACGTAGGAATCACGTGTAAATCACGTGGGAATCACGTGTCAATCACGTGGGAATCATGTGGGAATCACGTGTTAATCAGGTGGGAATCACGTGGGAATCACGTATGAATCACTTGGGAATCACGTAGGAATGACGTGTCAATCCCATAGGAATCACGTGGGAATCACGTGGGAATCACGTGTCAATCATGTAGGAATCACGTGTAAATCACTTGGGAATCACGTGTGAATCACGTGTCAATCACGTGGGAATCACGTGGGAATCATGCGCCAATCACGTGGGAATCACGTGGGAATCACGTGGGGATCACGTGACAATCACGTGGGAGTCATGTGGGAATCATGTGTCAATCATGGTGGAATCACGTGGGAATCAAGTGGTAATCATGCGTCAATCACGTGGGAATCACATGGGAATCACGTGCTGATCACGTGGCAATCACCCTGGAATCACGTGTCAATATCGTCGGAATCATCTGGGAATCGAATGTCAATCACGATGGAATTACGTGTGAATCACGTGGGAATCACGTGTCAATCACGCGGGAATCATGTGGGAATCACGTGTCAATCACGTGGGCATCACGTGGGCATCACGTGGGAATCATTTTGGAATCACGTGGGAATCACGTGGGAATCACGTGGGAATCACGTGTCAATCATGTGGGAATCACGTGGGAATCACGTGGGAATGACATATCAATCACGTGGGAATCACGTGGGAATCACGTGTCAATCCCGTGGGAATTACGTGGGAATAAGGTGGGAATCACGTGTCAATCACGTGGGAATCAAGTGGGAATCACGTGGGATTCACGTGGGAATCACGTGTCAATCACGTGTCAGTCATGTGAGAATCAAGTGGGAATCACGTGGAAATCACGTGTCAATCACGTGGGAATCACGTGGGCATCACGTGTCAATCACGTTGGAATCACATGATAATCATATGGGAATCACGTGTAAATCACGTGGGAATCACGTGGGAATCACATGTCAATTACGTGGGAATCACGTTAGAGTCACGTGGGAATCACGTGTAAATCACCTGGGAATCACGTGGGAATCACGTGTCAATCCCATATGAATCACGTGTGAATCACGTGGGAATCACGTGGGAATAACGTGTCAATCACGTGGGAATCATGTGGGAATCACGTGTCAATCACGAGGGAATCACGTAGTAATCACGTGTCAATCACGTGGGCATCACATGGTTTTCACACGGGAATCATTTTGGAATCACGTGTCAATCACGTTGGAATCACGTGGGAATCACTTTTGAATCACGTGGGAATCACGTGTAAATCACGTGGGAAACACGTTTCAATCCCGTGGGAATCAGGTGGGAATCAGGTGGGAATCAGGTGGGAATCACGTGGGAATCACGTGTCAATCACGTGGGAATCACGTGTCAATCATGTGGGAATCACTTGGGTATCACGTGGGAATCACGTGTCAATCACGTGGGAATCACGTGGGAATCACGTAGTAATCACGTGTCAATCACGTGGGCATCACATGGTTTTCACACGGGAATCATTTTGGAATCACGTGTCAATCACGTTGGAATCACGTGGGAATCACTTTTGAATCACGTGGGAATCACGTGTAAATCACGTGGGAAACACGTTTCAATCCCGTGGGAATCAGGTGGGAATCAGGTGGGAATCAGGTGGGAATCACGTGGGAATCACGTGTCAATCACGTGGGAATCACGTGTCAATCATGTGGGAATCACTTAGGTATCACGTGGGAATCACGTGTCAATCACGTGGGAATCACGTGGGAATCTCGTGGGAATCACATGTCAATCACGATGGAATCACCTGGGAATCAAGTGGTAATCATGCGTCAATCACGTGGGAATCACATGGGAGTCACGTGGGAATCACGTGGGAATCACGTGTCAATCCCATAGGAATCACGTGGGAATAACGTGGGAATCACCTGTCAATCACGTAGGAATCACGTGTAAATCACGTGGGAATCACGTGTCAATCACGTGGGAATCATCTGGGAATCACGTGTTAATCACGTGGGAATCACGTGGGAATCACGTATGAATCACGTGGGAATCACGTAGGAATGACGTGTCAATCATTTGGGAATCACCTGGGAATCACGTGTTAATCACGTGTCAATCATGTAGGAATCACGTGTAAATCACTTGGGAATCACGTGTGAATCACGTGTCAATCACGTGGGAATCACGTGGGAATCATGCGCCAATCACGTGGGAATCACGTGGGAATCACGTGGGGATCACGTGACAATCACGTGGGAGTCATGTGGGAATCACGTGTCAATCATGATGGAATCACGTGGGAATCAAGTGGTAATCATGCGTCAATCACGTGGGAATCACATGGGAATCACGTGCTGATCACGTGGCAATCACGCTGGAATCACGTGTCAATATCGTCGGAATCATCTATGAATCGAATGTCAATCACGATGGAATTACGTGTGAATCACGTGGGAATCACGTGTCAATCACGCGGGAATCATGTGGGAATCACGTGTCAATCACGTGGGCATCACGTGGGAATCATTTTGGAATCACGTGGGAATCACGTGGGAATCACGTGGGAATCACGTGTCAATCACGTGGGAATCACGTGGGAATCACGTGGGAATGACATATCAATCACGTGGGAATCACGTGGGAATCACGTGTCAATCCCGTGGGAATTACGTGGGAATAAGGTGGGAATCACGTGTCAATCACGTGGGAATCAAGTGGGAATCACGTGGGAAACACGTGGGAATCACGTGGGAATCATTTGACAATCACATGGTAATCACGTGGGAATCACGTGTTAATCACGTGGGAATCACTTGGGAATCACGTATGAATCACGTGGGAATCACGTGGGAATCACATTTAATCACGTGGAAATCACATGGGAACCTCGTGTCAATCAAGTTGGAATCACGTGGGAATGATGTGTCAATCACGTGGGCATCACGTGGGAATCATTTGGGAATCACGTGTCAATCACGTTGGAATCATATGGGAATCACGTGGGAATCACGTGGGAATCATGTGTCAATCACGTGGGAATCACGTGGGAATCACGTGGGAATCACGTGTCAATCCCATAGGAATCACGTGGGAATAATGTGGGAATCACCTGTCAATCACGTAGGAATCACGTGTAAATCACGTGGGAATCACGTGTCAATCACGTGGGAATCATGTGGGAATCACGTGTTAATCACGTGGGAATCACGTGGGAATCACGTATGAATCACGTGGGAATCACGTAGGAATGACTTGTCAATCCCATAGGAATCACGTGGGAATCACGTGGGAATCACGTGTCAATCATGTAGGAATCACGTGTATATCACTTGGGAATCACGTGTGAATCACGTGTCAATCACGTGGGAATCACGTGGGAATCATGCGCCAATCACGTGTGAATCACGTGACAATCACGTGGGAGTCATGTGGGAATCACGTGTCAATCATGATGGAATCACGTGGGAATCAAGTGGTAATCATGCGTCAATCACGTGGGAATCACATGGGAAACACGTGCTGATCACGTGGCAATCACGCTGGAATCACGTGTCAATATCGTCGGAATCATCTGGGCATCGAATGTCAATCACGACGGAATTACGTGTGAATCACGTGGGAATCACGTGTCAATCACGCGGGAATCATGTGGGAATCACGTGTCAATCACGTGGACATCACGTGGGCATCACGTGGGAATCATTTTGGAATCACGTGGGAATCACGTGGGAATCACGTGGGAATCACGTGTCAATCACGTGGGAGTCACGTGGGAATGACATATCAATCACGTGGGAATCACGTGGGAATCACGTGTCAATCCCGTGGTAATTACGTGGGAATAAGGTGGGAATCACGTGTCAATCACGTGGGAATCAAGTGGGAATCACGTGGGATTCACGTTGGAATCACGTGTCAATCACGTGTCAGTCATGTGAGAATCAAGTGGGAATCACGTGGAAATCACGTGTCAATCACGTGGGAATCACGTGGGCATCACGTGTCAATCAGGTTGGAATCACATGATAATCATATGGGAATCACGTGTCAATCACGTGGGAATCACGTGGGAATCACATGTCAATTACGTGGGAATCACGTTAGAGTCACGTGGGAATCACGTGTCAATCACCTGGGAATCACGTGGGAATCACGTGTCAATCCCGTATGAATCACGTGTGAATCACGTGGGAATCACGTGGGAATAACGTGTCAATCACGTGGGAATCATGTGGGAATCACGTGTCAATCACGAGGGAATCACGTAGTAATCACGTGTCAATCACGTGGGCATCACATGGTTTTCACACGGGAATCATTTTGGAATCACGTGTCAATCACGTTGGAATCACGTGGGAATCACTTTTGAATCACGTGGGAATCACGTGTAAATCACGTGGGAAACACGTTTCAATCCCGTGGGAATCAGGTGGGAATCAGGTGGGAATCACGTGGGAATCACGTGTCAATCACGTGGGAATCACGTGTCAATCATGTGGGAATCACTTGGGTATCACGTGGGAATCACGTGTCAATCACGTGGGAATCACGTGGGAATCTCGTGGGAATCACATGTCAATCACGATGGAATCACCTGGGAATCAAGTGGTAATCATGCGTCAATCACGTGGGAATCACATGGGAGTCACGTGGGAATCACATGGGAATCACGGGGTAATCACGTGGGAATCAGGTTGGAATCACGTGTCAATAACGTGGGAATCATTTGGGAATCACGTGTCAATCACGATGGAATTACGTGTGAATCACGTGGGAATCACGTGACAATCATTTGGGAATCACCTGGGAATCACGTGTTAATCACGTGGGAATCACATGGGAATCACGTGGGAATGACGTGTCAATCACGTGGGAATCACGTGTGTATCATGGGTCAATCACGTGGAAACACGTGGGAATCACGTGTGAATCACGTGTCAATCACATGGAAATCACGTTGGAATCACGTGTCAATCACATGGAAATCACTTGGGAATCACATATCAATCACGTGGGAATCACGTGGGAATCACATTTAATCACGTGGAAATCACATGGGAATCTCGCGTCAATCAAGTTGGAATCACGTGGGAATGACGTGTCAATCACGTGGGCATCACGTGGGAATCATTTGGGAATCACGTGTCAATCACGCTGGAATCATATGGGAATCACGTGGGAATCACATGGGAATAACTTGTCAATCACGTTGGAATCACGTGGGAGTCACGTGGGAATCACGTGTCAATCCCATAGGAATCACGTGGGAATCACGTGTCAATCACGAAGGAATCACGTGTCAGTCACGTGCGAATCATGTGGGAATCACGTGGGAATCACGTGACAATCATTTGTGAATCACCTGGAAATCACGTGTTAATCACGTGGGAATCACGTGGGAATCACGTAGGAATCAGGTGGGAATCAGGTGGGAATGACGTGTCAATCACGTGGGAATCACGTGGGAATCACGTGGGAATCACGTGTCAATCACGTGGGAATCACGTGGGAATCAGGTGGGAATATCGTGTCAATCACGTGGGAATCACGTGTCATTCACGTGGGAATTACTTGGGAATCACGTGGGAATCACGTGTCAATCACGTGGGAATCTCGTGGGCATCTCGTGGAATCACGTGTCAATCACGTGGGAATAACGTGGGAATCACGTGTCAATCACTTGGGAATCACGTGGTAATCACATTGGAATCACGTGGGAATCACGTGGGATCACGTGGGAATCACATGACAATCATTTGGGAATCACGTGGGAATCACATGTCAATCATGTGGGAATCACGTGGGAATCACGAGGAAATCACGTGTCAATCACATGGGAATCACGTGTCAATCACGTAGGAATCACAGGGAATCACGTGTCAATCACGATGGAATCACGTGGAAATCACGTGTCAATCATGTGGGAATCACGTGTGAATCACGTAGGAATCAGCTTGTAATCACGTGTCAATCACGTGGGAATCACATCGGAGTCACGTGGGAATCACGTGGGAATCACGTGTAAATCACGTGGGAAACCCGTGGGAATCACGTGTCAATCACGTGGGAATCACGTGGGAATCGGGTGGGAATCACGACTCAATCAAGTGGGATTCACGTTGGAATCACGTGAGAATTAGGAGGGAATCACGGGTCAATCAAGAGAGTATCACATGGGAATCACTTGGGAGTCACGTGGGAATCACGCCTCAATCACGTGGGAATCACGTGAGATTCACGTGTCAATCACGTGGAAATCACGTGGGAATAACTTGGGAGTCACGTGGGAATCACGTTTGAATCACGTGTCAATCACGTGGGAATCACGTGGGAATAACGTGGGGATCACGTGGGAATCACGTGGGAATCACGTGTCAATGACGTGGGAATCACATGGGAATCACCGGGGAATCACGTGGGAATGACGTGACAATCATTTGGGAATCACGTGGGAATCACGTGTCAATCACGGGGGAATCACGTGTGAATCACGTGCAAATCACGTGTCAATCACGTTGGAATCACGTGGGAATCATGTGGGAATCATGTGGAAATCACGTGTCAGTCACGTGGGAATCACGTGGGAATCACGTGTCAATCAAGTGGGAATCACGTGGGAATTACGTGGGAATCACATGTCAATCACGTGGGAATCACGTGGGAATTACGTGTCAATCACGTGGGAATCACGTGGGAATTACGTCGGAATCTCGTGCCAATCACGTGGGAATCACGTGGGAATCACGTGGGAATCACATGGGAATCACGTGTCAATCAAGTGGGAAGCACATGGGAATTGCGTGCCAATCATGTGGGAATCACGTGGGAATCACATGTCAATCACGTTTGAATCACGTGGGAATCACGTGTCAATCACGTGGGAATCACGTGGGAATCATGCATCAATCACGTGTGAATCACATGGGAGTCACGTGGGAATAACGTGGGAATAACGTGGGAATCACGTGGTAATCACGTGGGAATCAGGTGGGAATTACGTGTCAAACACGTGGGAATCATGTGGGAATCACGTGTCAATCACGAGGGAATCACGTGGTAATCACGTTGGAATCACCTGTCAATCACTTGGGAATCACTTGGGAATCACGTAGGAATCACGTATCATTCACGTGGGAATCACGTGGTAATCACGTATCAATCACGTGGGAATCACGTGTTAATCACGTGGGAATCACATGGGAATCACGTGGGAATGACGTGTCAATCACATGGAAATCACGTGGGAATCAGGTGGTAATCATGCGTCAATCACGTGGGAATCACGTGGAGGTCACGTGGGAATCACATGGGAATCACGTGGTAATCACGTGGGAATCAGGTTGGAATCACGTGTCAATAACGTGGGAATCATGTGGGAATCACGTGTCAATCATGATGGAATTACGTGTGAATCACGTGTGAATCACGTGAGAATCACGTGGGAATCACGTAACAATCATTTGGGAATCACCTGGGAATCACGTGTTAATCACGTGGGAATCACATGGGAATCACGTGGGAATGACGTGTCAATCACGTAGGAATCACGTAGGAATCACGTGTCAATCATGTGGGAATCACGTGGGAAGCACGTGGGAATCAGGTTGGAATCACGTGGGAATCACGTGGGAATCACGTGTCAACCACGTGGAAATCACGTGGGAATCACGTGGGAATCATTCGTCAATCATGTGGGACTCACGTTGCAGTCACGTGGGAATCTCGTGGAAATCAGGTGGTAATCACATGGGAATCAAGTGGGAATCACGTGTCAATCACGGGGGAATCACGTGGGAATCACGTGAGAATCTCGTGTCATTCACGTGAGATTCACGTGTCAATCACGTTGGAATCACGTGGGAATCACGTGTGTATCATGGGTCAATCACGTGGAAACACTTGGGAATCACGTGGGAATCACGTGTCAATCACATGGGAATCATGTGGGAATCACGTGTCAATCACGAGCGAATCACGTGGTAATCACGTTGGAATCACGTGTCAATCAATTTGGAATCACTTGGGTATCACGTAGGAATCACGTATCATTCACGTGGGAATCACGTGGGAATCAGGTATCAATCACGTGGGAATCACGTGGGAATCACGTGGGAATTACATGTCAATTACAATGGAATCACGTGGGAATCACGTGTTAATCACGTGGGAATCACGTGGGAAGCACGTGGGAATCACGTGTCAGTCACATGGAAATCACGTGGGAATCACGTGAGAAATACGTGGGAATCACGTGTCAATCACGTGGGAATCACGTGGGAATCACGTGTCAATCACGTAGAAATCACGTGGGAATCACGTGAGAAATACGTGGGAATCACGTGTCAATCACGTGGGAATCACGTGGGAATCACGTGTCAATCCCATAGGAATCACGTGGGAATAACGTGGGAATCACGTGTCAATCCCATAGGAATCACGTGGGAATAACGTGGGAATCACGTGTCAATCACGTGGGAATTATATGAGAATCACGTGGGAATCACGTGGGAATCACGTGTCAATCACGTGGGAATCACGTGGGAATCATGCGTCAATCACGTGGGAATCACGTGGGAGTCACGTGGGAATCACGTAGGAATCAAGTGGAAATCACGTGGGTATCACGTGTCAATCACGTGGGAGTCATGTGGGAGTCACGTGTCAATCACAATGGAATCACGTGGTAATCAAGTGGTGATCATGCGTCTATCATGTGGGAATCCCGTGGGAATCACTTGGGAATCACGTGGGAATCACGTTGGAATCATGCGTCAATCACGTGGGAATCACATGGGAGTCACGTGGGAATAACGTGGGAATCACATGGTAATCACGTGGGAATCAAGTGGGAATCACGTGTCAATCACGTGGGAATCATGTGGGAATCACTTGGGAATCACGTGTCAATCACGTGGGAATCACGTGGGAATCACGTGGGAATCACGTGTCAATCACTTGGGAATCACTTGGGAATCATGTAGGAATCACGTATCAGTCACGTGGGAATCACGTGGGAATCACGAATCAATCACGTGGGAATCACGTGATAATTACGTGGGAATTACATGTCAATTACATGGGAATCACGTGGGAATCACGTGTTAATCACGTGGGAATCACGTGGGAAGCACGTGGGAATCACGTGTCAATCACATGGAAATCACGTGGGAATCACGTGAGAAATACGTGGGAATCACGTGTCAATCACGTGGGAATCACGTGGGAATCACGTGGGAACCACGTGTCAATCATGTGGGAATCACGTGGGAATCACGTGGGAATCACGTGTCAATCCCATAGGAATCACGTGGGAATAACGTGGGAATCACGTGTCAATCACGTAGGAATCACGTGTAAATCACGTGGGAATCACGTGTCAATCACGTGGGAATCACGTCAGAATCACGTGTCAATCCCATAGGAATCACGTGAGAATAACGTGGGAATCACGTGTCAATCACGTGGGAATCACGTGGGAATCACGTGGGAATCACGTGGGAATCACGTGTCAATCCCATAGGAATCACGTGGGAATAACGTGGGAATCACGTGTCAATCCCATAGGAATCACGTGGGAATAACGTGGGAATCACGTGTCAGTCACGTGGGAATTATATGAGAATCACGTGGGAATCACATGGGAATCACGTGTCAATCACGTGGGAATCACGTGGGATTCATGCGTCAATCACGTGAGAATCACGTGGGATTCATGTGGGAATCACGTAGGAATCAAGTGGGAATCACGTGGATATCACGTGTCAATCACGTGGGAGTCATGTGGGAGTCACGTGTCAATCACGATGGAATCACGTGGTAATCAAGTGGTGATCATGCGTCTATCATGTGGGAATCCCGTGGGAACCCCGTGGGAATCCCGTGGGAATCACGTGGGAATCATGCGTCAATCATGTGGGAATCACATGGGAGTCACGTGGGAATAACGTGGGAATCACATGGTAATCACGTGGGAATCAAGTGGGAATCACGTGTCAATCACGTGGGAATCATGTGGGAATCACGTGGGAATCACGTGTCAATCACGTGGGAATCACGATGGAATCACGTGTCAATCACTTGGGAATCACTTGGGAATCACGTAGGAATCACGTATCATTCACGTGGGAATCACGTGGGAATCACGTATCAATCACGTGGGAATCACGTGGGAATCAAGTGGGAATTACATGTCAATTACATGGGAATCACGTGGGAATCACGTGTTAGTCACGTGGGAATCTCGTGGGAAGCACGTGGGAATCACGTGTCAATCACATGGAAATCACGTGGGAATCACGTGAGAAATACGTGGGAATCACGTGTCAATCACCTGGGAATCACGTGGGAATCACGTAGGAATCAAGTGGGAATCACGTGTGTATCACGTGTCAATCACGTGGGAGTCATGTGGGAGTCACGTGTCAATCACGATGGAATCACGTGGTAATCAAGTGGTGATCATGCGTCTATCATGTGGGAATCACATGGGAGTCACGTGGGAATAACGTGGGAATCACATGGTAATCACGTGGGAATGAAGTGGGAATCACGTGTCAATCACGTGGGAATCATGTGGGAATCATTTGGGGATCACGTGTCAATCACGTTGGAATCATATGGGAATCACGTGGGAATCACGTGGGAATCACGTGTCAATCACGTGGGAATCACGTGGGAATCACGTGGGAATCACGTGTCAATCCCATAGGAATCACGTGGGAATAACGTGGGAATCACGTGTCAATCACGTAGGAATCACGTGTAAATCACGTGGGAATCACGTGTGAATCACGTGTCAATTACGTGGGCATCACGTGGCAATCATTTGGGAATCACGTGTCAATCACGTTGGAATCATATTGGAATCACGTGGGAATCACGTGGGAATCACGTGTCAATCACGTGGGAATCACGTGGGAATCACGTCGGAATCACGTGTCAATCCCATAGGAATCACGTGGGAATAACGTGGGAATCACGTGTCAATCACGTAGGAATCACGTGTAAATCACGTGGGAATCACGTGGGAATCACGTGACAATCACGGTGGAATCACGTGGGAATCACGTCGGAATCACGTGTCAATCCCATAGGAATCACGTGGGAATAACGTGGGAATCACGTGTCAATCACGTAGGAATCACGTGTAAATCACGTGGGAATCACGTGGGAATCACGTGACAATCACGGTGGAATCATGTGGGAATCACGTGGGAATCACGTGTCAATATCGTCGGAATCATCTGGGAGTCGAATGTCAATCACGATGAAATCACGTTGGAATCAAGTGGTAATCATGCATCAATCACGTGGGAATCACATGGAAATCACATGCTAATCACGTGGGAATCACGCTGGAATCACGTGTCAATATCGTCGGAATCATCTGGGAGTCGAATGTCAATCACGATGGAATTACGTGTGAATCACGTGGGAATCACGTGTGAATCACGCGGGAATCATGTGGGAATCACGTGTCAATCACGTGGGCATCACGTGGGTATCACGTGGGAATCATTTTGGAATCAGGTGGGAATAACGTGGGAATCACGTGGGAATCACGTGTCAATCACGTGGGAATCACGTGGGAATCACGTGGGAATGACATATCAATCACGTGGGAATCACGTGGGAATCACGTAGGAATCAGGTGTAAATCACGTGGGAATCACGTGTGAATCACGTGTCAATCAAGTGGGAATCACGTGGGAATCATGCGCCAATCACGTGGGAATCAGGTGGGAGTCACGTGGGAATCACGTGGGAATCACGTGGGGATCACGTGACAATCACGTAGGAGTCATGTGGGAATCACGTGTCAATCATGATGGAATCACGTGGGAATCAAGTGGTAATCATGCGTCAATCACGTGGGAATCACATGGGAATCACGTGCTAATCACGTGGGAATCACGCTGGAATCACGTGTCAATATCGTCGGAATCATCTGGGAATCGAATGTCAATCACGATGGAATTACGTGTGAATCACGTGGGAAT
This sequence comes from Muntiacus reevesi, assembly GCF_963930625.1. Classification (NCBI taxonomy): domain Eukaryota; kingdom Metazoa; phylum Chordata; class Mammalia; order Artiodactyla; family Cervidae; genus Muntiacus; species Muntiacus reevesi. Next base: position 2,055,151 of record NC_089256.1, on the reverse strand, counting down.
CACGGGTCAATCACGCGGGAATCATGTGGGAATCACGTGTCAATCACGTGGGCATCACGTGGGAATCATTTTGGAATCACGTGGGAATCACGTGGGAATCACGTGTCAATCACGTGGGAAACACGTGGGAATCACGTGGGAATGACATATCAATCACGTGGGAATCACGTGGGAATCATGTGTCAATCCCGTGGGAATCACGTGGGAATAAGGTGGGAATCACGTGTCAATCACATGGGAATCAAGTGAGAATCACGTGGGATTCACGTGGGAATCACGTGTCAATCACGTGTCAATCATGTGAGAATCAAGTGGGAATCACGTGGAAATCACGTGTCAATCACGTTGGAATCACATGGTAATCATATGGGAATCACGTGTCAATCACGTGGGAATCACGTGGGAATCACATGTCAATTACGTGGGAATCACGTTAGAGTCACGTTGGAATCACGTGTCAATCACCTGGGAATCACGTGGGAATCACGTGTCAATCCCGTATGAATCACGTGGGAATCACGTGGGAATCACGTGGGAATAACGTGTCATTCACGTGGGAATCATGTGGGAATCATTTGTCAATCACGAGGGAATCAGGTAGTAATCACGTGTCAATCACGTGGGCCTCACATGGTTTTCACACGGGAATAATTTGGGAATCACGTGTCAATCACGTTGGAATCACGTGGGAATCACTTTTGAGTCACGTGGGAATCACGTGTCAATCACGTGGGAAACACGTTTCAATCCCGTGGGAATCAGGTGGGAATCAGGTGGGATTCACGTGGGAATCACGAGTCAATCACGTGGGAATCACGTGTCAATCATGTGGGAATCACTTGGATATCACGTGGGAATCACGTGTCAATCACGTGGGAATCACGTGGGAATCTGGTGGGAATCACATGTCAATCACGATGGAATCACGTGGGAATCAAGTGGTAATCATGCGTCAATCACGTGGGAATCACGTGGGAGTCACGTGGGAATCACATGGGAGTCCCGGGGTAATCACGTGGGAATCAGGTTGGAATCACGTGTCAATCACGTGGGAATCATGTGGGAATCACGTGTCAATCATGATGGAATTACGTGTGAATCACGTGGGAATCACGTGACAATCATTTGGGTATCACCTGGGAATCACATGTTAATCACGTGGGAATCACATGGGAATCACTTGGGAATGACGTGTCAATCACGTGGGAATCACGTGGGAATCACGTGGGAATCACGTGTCAATCACGTGGGAATCACGTGTCAATCACGTGGGAATCACGTGTCAATCATGTAGGAATCACTTGGGAATCACGTTGGAATCATGTGTCAATCACTTGGGAATCACGTGGGAATCACGTGGTAAGCACGTAGGAATCACCTGTCAATCTCTTGGGAATCACATGGGAATCACGTGATAATCACGTGGGAATCACGTGTCAATCACGTGCGAATCACGTGACAATCACGTCGGAATCACGTGTCAATGTCGTGGGAATCACGTGGGAATCACCTGGAAATCACGTGGGAATGACGTGACAATCATTTGGGAATCACGTGGGAATCACGTGTCAATCACGGGGGAATCACGTGTGAATCACGTGCAAATCACGTGTCAATCACGTTGGAATCACGTGGGAATCATGTGGGAATCATGTGGAAATCACGTGTCAATCACGTGGGAATCACGTGGGAATCACATGTCAATCAAGAGGGAATCACGTGGGAATCACGTGGAAATTACGTGTCAATCACGTGGGAATCACGTGGGAATTACGTCGGAATCTCGTGCCAATCACGTGGGAAACACGTGGTAATCACGTGGGAATCACGTGGGAATCACGTGTCAATCACGTGGGAAGCACATGGGAATTGCGTGCCAATCACGTGGGAATCACGTGGGAATCAGGTTGAAATCACGTGTCAATAACGTGGGAATCATGTGGGAATCACGTGTCAATCTCGATGGAATTACGTGTGAATCACGTGGGAATCACGTGGGAATCACGTCGGAATCACGTGACAATCATTTGGGAATCACCTGGGAATCACGTGTTAATCACGTGGGAATCACATGGGAATCACGTGGGAATGATGTGTCAATCACGTAGGAATCACGTGGGAATCACGTGTCAATCACGTGGGAATCACGTGGGAATCACGTTGGAATCATGTGTCAGTCACTTGGGAATAACGTGGGAATCACGTGGGAAGCACGTGGGAATCACGTGTCAATCACTTGGGAATCACATGGGAATCACGTGATAATCACGTGGGAATCACGTGTAAATCACGTGGGAATTATATGAGAATCACGTGGGAATCACGTTGGAATCACGTGTAAATCACGTGGGAATCACGTGGGAATCATGCGTCAATCACATGGGAATCACGTGGGAGTCACGTGGGAATCACGTAGGAATCAAGTGGGAATCACGTGGGTATCACGTGTCAATCACGTGGGAGTCATGTGGGAGTCACGTGTCAATCACGATGGAATCACGTGGTAATCAAGTGGTGATCATGCGTCTATCATGTGGGAATCCCGTGGAAATCACGTGGGAAACACGTGGGAATCATTTGGGAATCACGTGTCAATCACGTTGGAATCATATGGGAATCAGGTGGGAATCACGTGGGAATCACGTGTCAATCACGTGGGAATCACATGGGAATCACGTGGGAATCACGTGTCAATCATTTGGATATCACGTGGGAATCACATGGAAATCATGCGTCAATCACGCGGGAATCACGTGGGAGTCACGTGGCAATCACGTGGGAATCAAGTGGGAATCACGTGGGAGTCACGTGTCAATCACGTGGGAGTCATGTGGGAGTCACGTGTCAATCACGATGGAATCACGTGGGAATCAAGTGTTGATCATGCGTCAATCACGTCGGAATCACGTTGGAGTCACGTGGGAATCACATGGGAATCACGTGGTAATCATGTGGGAATCACGTTGGAATCACGTGTCAATATCGTGGGAATCATGTGGGAATCACGTGTCAATCACGATGGAATTACGTGTGAATCACGTGGGAATCACGTGTCAATCACGTGGGAATCATGTGGGAATCCCGTGTCAATCACGTGAGCCTCATGTGGGCATCACTTGGGAATCATTTGGGACTCACGTGGGAATCACGGGGGAATCACGTGGGAATCACATGTCAATCACGTGGGAATCACGTGGCAATCACGTGGGAATGACATGTCAACCACGTGGGAATCACATGGGAATCACGTGGGATTCTCGTTGGAATCACGTGTCAATCTCGTTTCAATCATGTGGGAATCACGTGGGAATCACGTGTCAATCACGTTGGAATCACGTTGGAGTCATGTGGGAATCACGTGTCAATCCCGTGGGAATCACGTGGGAATCACAATGGAATCACGTGGGATTCTCGTTGGAATCACGTGTCAATCACGTGTCAATCATGTGAGAATCACGTGGGAATCATATGAGAATCACGAGTCAATCACGTGGGAATCACGTGGGAATCACATGTCAATTACGTGGGAGTCACGTGGGAATCACGTGGGAATCACGTGGGAATCATATGAGAATCACATGTCAATCACGTGGGAATCACATGTCAATCACATGGGAATCTCGTGGCAATCACGTGGGAATGACATTTCAATCCCTTGGGAATCACGTGGGAATAAGGTGGGAATCACGTGTCAATCACGTGTCAATCACGTGGGAATCACGTGTCAATCCCGTGGGAATGACATTTCAATCCCTTGGGAATCACGTGGGAATAAGGTGGGAATCACGTGTCAATCACGTGGGAATCAAATGGGAATCACGTGGGGTTCACGTGGGAATCACGTGTAAATCACGGGTCAATCATGTAAGCATCAAGTGGGAATCACGTGGAAATAACGTGTCAATCACGTGGGAATCACTTGGGAATCACGTGTCAATCACGTTGGAATCACGTGGGAATCATATGGGAATCACGAGTGAATCACGTGGGAATACGGGTGAATCACATGTCAATTACGTGGGAATCACGTTGGAGTCACGTGGGAATCACGTGGGAATCACGTGTCAATCACTTGGGAATCACGTGGGAATCACGTGTCAATCCCGTGGGAATCACGTGTGAATCACTTGGGAATCACGTGGAAATCATGCGTCAATCACGTGGGAGTCACGTGGGAATCATGCGTCAATCACGTGGGAAACACGTGGGAATCACGTGGGAATCACGTGTCAATCACGTGGGCATCACGTGGGAATCATGCGTCAATCACGTGGGAATCACATGGGAGTCACGTGGGAATAACTTGGGAATCACGTGGTAATCACGTAGGAATCACGTGGGAATCACGTGTCAATCACGTGGAAATCACGTGGGAAGCACGTGGGAATCACGTGTCAATCACGTGGAAATCACGTGGGAATCCCATGAGAAGTACGTGGGAATCACGTGTCAACCACGTGGGAATCACGTGGGAATCACGTGGGAATCACGTGTCAACCACGTGGGAATCACGTGGGAATCACGTGGGAATCATGCGTCAATCATGTTGGAATCACGTTGCAGTCACGTGGGAATCTCTTTGAAATCAGGTGGTAATCACATGGGAATCACGTGGGAATCACGTGTCAATCACATTGGAATCACGTGGGAATCACTTTTGAACCACGTGGGAATCACGTGTCAATCACGTGGGAACCTCGTTTCAATCCCGTGGGAATCAGGTGGGAATCAGGTGGGAATCAGGTGGGAATCAGGTGGGAATCACTTTGGTATCACGTGGGAATCACGAGTCAATCAAGTGGGAATCACGTGGGAATCTCGTGGGAATCACATGGGAATCACGTGCTAATCACGTGGGAATCAGGTTGGAATCACGTGTCAATAACGTGGGAATCATGTGGGAATCATGTGTCAATCACGATGGAATTATGTGTGAATCACGTGGGAATCACGTGACAATCATTTGGGAATCACCTGGGAATCATGGGTCAATCACGTGGGAATCACATGGGAGTCACGTGGGAATAACTTGGTAATCACGTGGTAATCACGTAGGAATCAAGTGGGAATAACGTGTCAATCACGAGGGAATCACGTAGGAACCACGTGTCAATCACGTGGGCATCACATGGGTATCACACGGGAATCATTTGGGAATCACTTGTCAATCATGTTGGAATCACGTGGGAATCACTTTTGAATCACGTGGGAATCACGTGTCAATCACGTGGGAATCACGTGGGAGTTACGTGGGAATCACATGGGAATCACGTGCCAATCACGTGGGAATCAAGCTAGAATCACGTGTCAATATCGTGGGAATCATGTGGGAATCGAGTGTCAATCACGATGGAATTACGTGTGAATCACGTGGGAATCACGTGTCAATCACATGGGAATCATGCAGGAGTCACGTGGGAATAACGTGGGAATCACTTGGTAATCACGTAGGAATCACGCGGGAATAGCGTGTCAATCACGTGGGAATCATGTGGGAATCACGTGTCAATCACGTGGGCATCACGTGTCAACCACGTGGGAATCACATGGGAATCACGTGGGAATCACGTGTCAACCACGTGGGAATCACGTGGGAATCACGTTGGAATCATGCGTCAATCATGTTGGAATCACGTTGCAGTCACGTGGGAATCTCGTGGAAATCAGGTGGTAATCACATGGGAATCACGTGGGAATCACGTGTCAATCACGTTGGAATCACGTGGGAATTACGTGAGAAATACGTGGGAATCACGTGTCAATCACGTGGGAATCACGTGGGAATCACGTGGGAATCATGCGTCAATCATGTTGGAATCACGTTGCAGTCACGTGGGAATCTTGTGGAAATCAGGTGGTAATCACATGGGAATCACGTGGGAATCTCGTGTCAATCAAGTTGGAATCACGTGGGAATGACGATTCAATCACGTGGGCATCACGTGGGAATCATTTGGGAATCACGTGTCAATCACGTTGGAATCATATGGGAATCAGGTGGGAATCACGTGGGAATCACGTGTCAATCACATGGGAATCACGTGGGAATCACGTGGGAATCACGTGTCAATCATTTGGGAATCACGTAGGAATTACGTGGAAATCATGCGTCAATCACGCGGGAATCACGTGGGAGTCACGTGGCAATCACGTGGGAATCAATTGGGAATCACGTGGTTATCACGTGTCAATCACGTGGGAGTCATGTGGGAGTCACGTGTCAATCACGAAGGAATCACGTGGGAATCAAGTGGTGATCATGCGTCAATCACATAGGAATCACGTTGGAGTCACGTGGAAATCAAATGGGAATCACGTGGTAATCACGTGGGAATCACGTGGGAATCACGTGTCAATGACGTGGGAATCACGTGTCAATCACGTGGGAATCACGTGTCAATCACGTGGGAATCACTTGGGAATCACTTTGGAATCATGTGTCAATCACGTGGGAATCACGTGGGAATCACGTGGGAAGCACGTGGGAATCACGTGTCAATCACTTGGGAATCACATGGGAATCACGTGATAATCACGTGAGAATCACGTGTCAATCACGTGGAAATCACGTGAGAATCACGTGGGAATCACGTCGGAATCACGTGTCAATCACTTGGGAATCACGTGGGAATCACGTGGAAATCATGCGTCAATCACGTGGGAATCACCTGGGAGTCACATGGCAATCACGTGGGTATCTCGTGTCAGTCACGTGGGAGTCATGTGGGAGTCACGTGTCAATCATGATGGAATCATGTGGGAATCAAGTGGTGATTATGCGTCAATCACGTGGGAATCACGTGGGAGTCACGTGGGAATCACTTGGGAATCACGTAGGAATCACGTGTCAATCACGTGGGCATCACATTTGTATCACACGGGAATCATTTGGGAATCACGTGTCAATCACGTTGGAATCACGTGGGAATCACTTTTGAATCACGTGGGAATCACGTGTCAATCACGTGGGAAACACGTTTCAATCCCGTGGGAATCAGGTGGGAATCACGATGAAATCACGTTGGAATGAAGTGGTAATCATGCGTCAATGACGTTGGAATCACGTGGGAGTCACGTGGGAATCACATGGGAATCACGTGGTAATAACGTGGGAATAAGGTTGGAATCACGTGTCAATAACTTGGGAATCATGTGGGAATCACGTGTCAATCACGATGGAATTACCTGTGAATCACGTGTGAATCACGTAGGAATCACAAGGGAATCACGTAACAATCATTTGGGAATCACCTGGGAATCACGTGTTAATCACGTGGGAATCACATGTGAATCACGTGGGAATGACGTGTCAATCACGTGGGAATGACGTGTCAATCACGTTGGAATCACGTGGGAATGACGTGTCAATCACGTGGGAATCACGTGTCAATCACGTGGGAATCACGTAGGAATCACGTATCATTCACGTGGGAATCACATATCAATCACGTGGGAATCACGTGGGAATCACTTGGGAATGACATGTCAATCACGTAGGAATCACGTGGGAATCACGTGTCAATCACGTGGGAATCACGTGTAAATCACGTGGGAATCATGTGGGAATCACGTAGGAATCACGTGTCAATCACGGGGGCATCACGTGGGAGTCACGTGGGAATCACGTGGGAATCAAGTGTGAATCAGGTGTGTATCACGTGTCAATCACGTGGGAGTCATGTGGGAGTCACGTGTCAATCACGATGGAATCACGTGGTAATCAAGTGGTGATCATGCGTCTATCACGTGGGAATCACGTGTCAATCACGTGGGAATCACGTGGGAATCACGTGGGAATCACATGGGAATCATGCATCAATCACGTGTGAATCACATGGGAGTCACGTGGGAATAACGTGGGAATCACGTGGTAATCACGTGGGAATCACGTGTCAATCACGTGTGAATCATGTGGGAATCACGTGTCAATCACGGGGGAATCACGTGGTAATCACGTTGGAATCACGTGTCAATCACGTGGGAATCACGTGGGATTTACATGTCAATTACATGGGAATCACGTGGGAATCACGTGTCAATCACGTGGGAATCACGTGGGAAGCACGTGGGAATAACGTGTCAATCACGTGGAAATCACGTGGGAATCACGTGAGAAATACGTGGGAATCACGTGTCAATCACGTGGGAATCACGTGGGAATCACGTGGGAATCACGTGTCAACCACGTGGGAATCACGTGGGAACCACGTGGGAATCATGCGTCAGTTATGTGGGAATCACGTTGCAGTCAGGTGGGAATCTTGTGGAAATCAGGTGGTAATTACATGGGAATCACGTGGGAATCACGTGTCAATCACGGGGGAATCACGTGGGAATCACGTGAGAATCTCGTGTCGTTCACGTGAGATTCACGTGTCAATCACGTTGGAATCACGTGGGAGTAACGTGGGTATCATGGGTCAATCACGTGGAAACACGTGGGAATCACGTGGGAATCACGTGACAATCACATGAGAATCACGTGGGAATCACGGGTTAATCACGTGGGAATCACTTGGGAATCAAGTATCAATCACGTGGGAATCACGTGGGAATCACATTTAATCACGTGGAAATCACGTGGGAATCTCGTGTCAATCAAGTTGGAATCACGTGGGAATGACGTGTCAATCACGTGGGCATCACGTGGGAATCATTTCGGAATCACGTGTCAATCACGTAGGAATCACGTGGGAATCACGTGTCAATCACGTGGTAATCACGTGTCAATCACGTGGGAATCACGTGTCAATCAGGTGGGAATCACTTGGGAATCACGTTGGAATCATGTGTAAATCACTTGGGAATTATGTGGGAATCACGTGAGAAGCACGTGGGAATCACGTGTCAATCACTTGGGAATCACATGGGAATCACGTGATAACCACGTGGGAATCACGTGTCAATCACGTGGGAATTACGTGAGAATCATGTGGGAATCACGTGTCAACCACGTGGGAATCACATGGGAATCACGTGGGAATCACATGTCAACCACGTGGAAATCACGTGGGAATCACGTGGGAATCATGCGTCAATCATGTTGGAATCACGTTGCAGTCACGTGGGAATCTTGTGGAAATCAGGTGGTAATCACATGGGAATCACGTGGGAATCACGTGTCAATCATGTTGGATCACGTGGGTATCACGTGAGAAATACGTGGGAATCACGTGTCAATCATGTGGGAATCACGTGGGAATCACGTGGAAATCATGCGTCAATCATGTTGGAATCACGTGTCAATCACGTGGAAATCACGTGGGAATCACGTGAGAAATACGTGGGAATCACATGTCAATCATGTGGGAATCACGTGGGAATCATGCGTCAATCATGTTGGAATCACGTGTCAATCACGTGGGAATCACCTGGGAATCACGTGTCAACCACGTGGGAATCACGTGGGAATCCCGTGGGAATCATGCGTCAATCATGTTGGAATCACGTTGCAGTCACGTGGGAATCTCGTGGAAATCAGGTGGTAATCACATGGGAATCACGTGGGAATCACGTGTCAATCACGTTGGAATCACGTGGGAATCACTTTTGAACCACGTGGGAATCACGTGTCAATCACGGGGGAATCACGTGGGAATCACGTGAGTATCTCGTGTCATTCATGTGAGATTCACGTGCCAATCACGTTGGAATCACGTGGGAATCACGTGGGTATCATGGGTCAATCACGTGGAAACACGTGGGAATCACGTGGGAATCACGTGTCAATCACATGGGAATCACGTGGGAATCACGTGTTAATCACGTGGGAATCACTTGGGAATCACGTATCAATCACGTGGGAATCACGTGGGAATCACATTTAATCACGTGGAAATCACAAGGGAATCTCGTGTCAATCAAGTTGGAATCACGTGGGAATGACGAGTCAATCACGTGGGCATCACGTGGGAATCACGTGGGAATCACGTGTCAATCATTTGGGAATCACGTGGGAATCACATGGAAATCATGCGTCAATCACGCGGGAATCACGTGGGAGTCACGTGGCAATCACGTGGGAATCAAGTGGGAATCACGTGGGAGTCACGTGTCAATCACGTGGGAATCACGTGGGAATCACGTGGGAATCACGTGTCAATCACGTGGGAATCACGTGGGAATCACGTGGGAATCACGTGTCAATCATTTGGGAATCACGTGGGAATCACACGGAAATCATGCGTCAATCACGCGGGAATCACGTGGGAGTCACGTGGCAATCACGTGGGAATCAAGTGGGAGTCACGTGTCAATCACGTGGGAGTCATGTGGGAGTCACGTGTCAATCACGATGGAATCACGTGGGAATCAATTGTTGATCATGCGTCAATCACGTCGGAATCACGTTGGAGTCACGTGGGAATCACATGGGAATCACGTGGTAATCATGTGGGAATCACGTTGGAATCACGTGTCAATATCGTGGGAATCATGTGGGAATCACGTGTCAATCACGATGGAATTACGTGTGAATCACGTGGGAATCACGTGTCAATCACGTGGGAATCATGTGGGAATCACGTGTCAATCACGTGAGCCTCATGTGGGCATCACTTGGGAATCATTTGGGACTCACGTGGGAATCACGGGGGAATCACGTGGGAATCACATGTCAATCACGTGGGAATCACGTGGCAATAACGTGAGAATGACATGTCAACCACGTGGGAATCACATGGGAATCACGTGGGATTCTCGTTGGAATCACGTGTCAATCTCGTGTCAATCATGTGAGAATCAAGTGGGAATCACGTGGAAATCACGTGTCAATCATGTGGGAATCACGTGGGAATCACGTGTCAATCACGTTGGAATCACGTTGGAGTCATGTGGGAATCACGTGTCAATCCCGTGGGAATCACGTGGGAATCACAATGGAATCACGTGGGATTCTCGTTGGAATCACGAGTCAATCATGTGTCAATCATGTGAGAATCACGTGGGAATCATATGAGAATCACGAGTCAATCACGTGGGAATCACGTGGGAATCACATGTCAATTACGTGGGAGTCACGTGGGAATCACGTGGGAATCACGTGGGAATCATATGAGAATCACATGTCAATCACCTGGGAATCACATGTCAATCACATGGGAATCTCGTGGCAATCAGGTGGGAATGACACTTCAATCCCTTGGGAATCACGTGGGAATAAGGTGGGAATCACGTGTCAATCACGTGGGAATCATGTGGGAATCACGTGTCAATCACGTGGGAATCACGTGTCAATCCCGTGGGAATGTCATTTCAATCCCTTGGGAATCACGTGGGAATAAGGTGGGAATCACGTGTCAATCACGTGGGAATCAAATGGAAATCACGTGGGATTCACGTGGGAATCACGTGTAAATCACGTGTCAATCATGTAAGCATCAAGTGGGAATCACGTGGAAATCACGTGTCAATCACGTGGGAATCACTTGGGAATCACGTGTCAATCATGTTGGAATCACGTGGGAATCATATGGGAATCACGAGTGAATCACGTGGGAATACGGGTGAATCACATGTCAATTACGTGGGAATCACGTTGGAGTCACGTGGGAATCACGTGGGAATCACATGTCAATCACTTGGGAATCACGTGGGAATCACGTGTCAATCCCGTGGGAATCTCGAGTGAATCACTTGGGAATCACGTGGGAATCATGCGTCAATCACGTGGGAGTCACGTGGGAATCATGCGTCAATCACGTGGGAAACACGTGGGAATCACGTGGGAATCACGTGTCAATCACGTGGGCATCACGTGGGAATCATGCGTCAATCACGTGGGAATCACATGGGAGTCACGTGGGAATAACTTGGGAATCACGTGGTAATCACGGAGGAATCACGTGGAAATCACGTGTCAATCACGTGGAAATCACGTTGGAAGCACGTGGGAATCACGTGTCAATCACGTGGAAATCACGTGGGAATCCCGTCAGAAATACGTGGGAATCACGTGTCAACCACGTGGGAATCACGTGGGAATCACGTGGGAATCACGTGTCAACCACGTGGGAATCACGTGGGAATCACGTGGAATCATGCGTCAATCATGTTGGAATCAAGTTGCAGTCACGTGGGAATCTCTTTGAAATCAGGTGGTAATCACATGGGAATCACGTGGGAATCACGTGTCAATCACATTGGAATCACGTGGGAATCACTTTTGAACCACGTGGGAATCAAGTGACAATCAAGTGGGAACCTCGTTTCAATCCCGTGGGAATCAGGTGGGAATCAGGTGGGAATCAGGTGGGAATCAGGTGGGAATCACGTGCTAATCACGTGGGAATCAGGTTGGAATCACGTGTCTATAACGTGGGAATCATATGGGAATCATGTGTCAATCACAATGGAATTATGTGTGAATCACGTGGGAATCACGTGACAATCATTTGGGAATCACCTGGGAATCACGTGTTAATCACGTGGGAATCACATGGGAATCACGTGGGAATCACGTGGGAAGCACGTGGGAATCACGTGTCAATCACTTGGGAATCACATGGCAATCACGTGATAATCACGTGGGAATCACTTGTCAATCACGTGGGAATCACGTGGGAATCACGTGGGAATCACGTGGGAATCACTTGTCAATCACGTGGGAATCACGTGGGAATCACGTGTCAATCACGTGGGAATCACGTGGGAATCATGGGTTAATCACGTGGGAATCACATGGGAGTCACGTGGGAATAACTTGGCAATCACGTGGTAATCACGTAGGAATCAAGTGGGAATAACGTGTCAATCACGAGGGAATCACGTAGGAACCACGTGTCAATCACGTGGGCATCACATGGGTATCACACGGGAATCATTTGGGAATCACTTGTCAATCATGTTGGAATCACGTGGGAATCACTTTTGAATCACGTGGGAATCACGTGTCAATCACGTGGGAATCACGTGGGAGTTACGTGGGAATCACATGGGAATCACGTGCAAATCATGTGGGAATCAAGCTGGAATCACGTGTCAATATCGTGGGAATCATGTGGGAATCGAGTGTCAATCACGATGGAATTACGTGTGAATCACGTGGGAATCACGTGTCAATCACGTGGGAATCATGTAGGAGTCACGTGGGAATAACGTGGGAATCACTTGGTAATCACGTAGGAATCACGCGGGAATAACGTGTCAATCACGTGGGAATCATGTGGGAATCACGTGTCAATCACGTGGGCATCACGTGCACATCACGTGGGAATCATTTGGGAATCACGAGGGAATCACGTGGGAATCACGTGGGAATCACGTGTCAATCACGTGGGCATCACGTGCACATCACGTGGGAATCATTTGGGAATCACGTGGGAATCACGTGGGAATCACGTGGGAATCACGTGTCTATCACGTGGGAATCACGGTGGAATCAAGTGGGAATGACATATCAATAACGTGGGAATCACGTGGGAATCACGAGTCAATCCCGTGGGAATCACGTGGGAATAAGGTGGAAATCACGTGTCAATCATGTGGGAATCATGTGGGAATCACGTGGCAATCCCGTGGGAATCACGTGGGAATCACGTGGGAATCACGTGGGAATCATGCGTCAATCACGTGGGAATCACATGGGAGTCACGTGGGAATAACGTGGGAATCACGTGGTAATCACGTAGGAATCACGTGGGAATAACGTGTCAATCACGTGGAAATCATGTGGGAATCACGTGGCAATCATGTGGGAATCATGTGGGAATCACGTGGCAATCCCGTGGGAATCACGTGGGAATCATGCGTCAATCACGTGGGATTCACATGGGAGTCACGTGGGAATAACGTGGGAATCACGTGGTAATCACGAAGGAATAACGTGTCAATCACGTGGGAATCAAGCTGGAATCACTTGTCAATATCGTGGGAATCATGTGGGAATCGAGTGTCAATCACGATGAAATTACGTGTGAATCACGTGTCAATCACGTGGGAATCACGTGGGAATCATGCGCCAATCACGTGGGAATCACGTGGGAGTCACGTGAGAATCACGTGGGAATCACGTGGGGATCACGTGACAATCACGTTTGAGTCATGTGGGAATCACGTGTCAATCATGATGGAATCACGTGGGAATCAAATGGTAATCATGTGTCAATCACGTGGGAATCACATGAGAATCACGTGCTAATCACGTGGGAATCACGCTGGAATCACGTGTCAATATGGTGGGAATCATGTGGAAATCACGTGTCAATCACGTGGGCATCACGTGGGCATCACGTGGGAATCATTTGGGAATCACGTGGGAATCACGTGGGAATCACGTGTCAATCACGTGGAAATCACGTGGGAATCACGTGGGAATGACATATCAATCACCTGGGAATCACCTGGGAATCACGTGTCAATTCCGTGGGAATCACGTGGGAATAAGGTGGGAATCACGTGTCAATCACGTGGGAATCACGTGGGAATCACGTGGGATTCACGTGGGAATCAGGTGTCAATCACGTGTCAATCATGTGAGAATCAAGTGGGAATCACGTGGAAATCACGTGTCAATCACGTGGGAATCATGTGGGGTCACGTGTCAATCACGTTGGAATCACGTGGTAATCATATGGGAATCATGTGTCAATCACGTGGGAATCACGTGGGAATAACATGTCAATTACGTGGGAATCACGTTAGAGTCACGTGGGAATCACGTGTCAATCACCTGGGAATCACGTGGGAATCACGTGTCAATCCCGTATGAATCACGTGTGAATCACGTGTGAATCACGTGGGAATCACGTGGGAATCACGTGGGAATAACGTGTCAATCACGTGGGAATCATGTGGGAATCACGTGTCAATCACGAGGGAATCACGTAGTAATCACGTGTCAATCACGTGGGCATCACATGGGTATCATATGGGAATCATTTGGGAATTACGTGTCAATCACGTTATAATCACGTGGGAATCACTTTTGAATCACGTGGGAATCACGTGTCAATCACGTGGGAAACACGTTTTAATCCCGTGGGAATCAGGTGGGAATCACGTGGGAATCACGTGGGAATCACGTGTCAATCACGTGGGAATCACGTGTCAATCATGTGGGAATCACTTGGGTATCACGTGGGAATCACATGTCAATCACGTGGGAATCACGTGGGAATCTCGTGGGAATCACATGTCAATCACGATGGAATCACGTGGGAATCAAGAGGTAATCATGCGTCAATCACGTGGGAATCACGTGGGAGTCACGTGGGAATCACATGGGAATCACGTGGGAATCACGTGGGAATCAGGTTGGAATCACGTGTCAATAACGTGGGAATCATGTGGGAATCACGTGTCAATCACGTGGGAATCACCTGGGAATCACGTGTTAATCACGTGGGAATCACGTGGGAATCACGTGGGAATCACGTGACAATCATTTGGGAATCACCTGGGAATCACGTGTTAATCACGTGGGAATCACATGGGAATCACGTGGGAATGACGTGTCAATCACGTGGGAATCACGTGGGAATCACGTGTCAATGACGTGGGAATCACGTGTCAATCACGTGGGAATCACGTGTCAATCATGTGGGAATCACTTGCGAATCACGTTGGAATCCTGTATCAATCACTAGGGAATCACGTGGGAATCAGGTGGGAAGCATGTGGGAATCACGTGTCAATCACTTGGGAATCACATGGGAATCACGTGATAATCAAGTGGGAATTACGTGTCAACCACGTGGGAATCACGTGAGAATCACGTGGGAATCACGTGCGAATCACGTGTCAATCACTTGGGAATCACGTGGGAATCACGTGGAAATCATGCGTCAATCACGTGGGAATCACGTGGGAGTCACGTGGCAATCACGTGGGAATCAAGTGGGAATCACGTGGGTATCACGTGTCAATCACGTGGGAGTCATGTGGGAGTCACGTGTCAATCACGATGGAATCACGTGGGAATCAAGTGGTGATCATGCGTCAATCACGTGGGAATCACGTGGGAGTCCCGTGGGAATCACATGGGAATCACGTGGTAATCATGTGGGAATCACGTTGGAATCACGTGTCAATATCGTGGGAATCATGTGGGAATCACGTGTCAATCACGATGGAATTACGTGTGAATCACGTGGGAATCACGTGTCAATCACGTGGGAATCATGTGGGAATCACGTGTCAATCACGTGAGCCTCATGTGGGCATCACGTGGGAATCATTTGGGACTCACGTGGGAATCACGGGGGAATCACGTGGGAATCACATGTCAATCACGTGGGAATCACGTGGCAATCACGTGGGAATGACATGTCAATCCCGTGGGAATCACGTGGGAATAAGGTGGGAATCACGTGTCAATCACGTGGGAATCACAGGGAAATCACGTGGGATTCTCGTGGGAATCACGTGTCAATCTCGTGTCAATCATGTGAGAATCAAGTCTGAATCACGTGGAAATCACGTGTCAATCACGTGGGCATCACGTGTCAATCACGTTGGAATCACGTTGGAGTCACGTGGGAATCACGTGTCAATCACGTGGGAATCACGTGGGAATCACGTGTCAATCCCGTGGGAATCACATGGGAATCACATGGGAATCACGTGGGATTCTCGTTGGAATCACGTGTCAATCACGTGTCAATCATGTGAGAATCACGTGGTAATCATATGAGAATCACGAGTCAATCACGTGGGAATCCCGTGGGAATCACATGTCAATTACGTGGGAATCACTTTGGAGTCACGTGCGAATCACGTGGGAATCACGTGTCCATCACGTGGGAATCACGTGTCAATCCCGTGGGAATCACGTGTCAATCCCGTGGGAATCACGTGGGAATCACGTGGGAATCACTTGGGAATTATGTTTGAATCACGTGTCAATCACGTGGGAATCACATGTCAATCACGTGGGAATCACGTGGCAATCACGTGGGAATGATATTTCAATCCCTTGGGAATCACGTGGGAATAAGGTGGGAATCACGTGTCAATCACGTGGGAATCACGTGGGAATCACGTGTCAATCACGTGGGAATCACGTGTCAATTCCATGGGAATCACGTGGGAATCACGTGGGAATTACGTGGGAATCACGTGTCAATCACGTGGGAATCACATGTCAATCACGTGGGAATCATGTGGGAATCACGTGTCAATCACGTGGGCATCACGTGGACATCACGAGGGAATCATTTGGGAATCACGTGGGAATCACGTGGGAATCACGTGTCAATCACGTGGTAATCACGTTGGAATCACGTGGGAATGACATATCAATCACGTGGGAATCACGTGAGAATCACGAGTCAATCCCGTGCGAATCACGTGGGAATAAGGTGGGAATCACGGGTCAATCATGTGGGAATCATGTGGGAATCATGTGTCAATCATGTGGGCATCACGTGGACATCACGTGGGAATCATTTGGGAATCACGTGGGAATCACGTGGGAATCACGTGTCAATCACGTGGGAATCATGTGGGAATCATGTGTCAATCACGTGGGCATCACGTGGACATCACGTGGGAATCATTTGGGAATCACGTGGGAATCACGTGGGAATCACGTGTCAATCACGTGGAAATCACGTGGGAATCAGGTGGGAATGACATATCAATCACGTGGTAATCACGTGTCAATCCCGTGGGAATCACGTGGGTATAAGGTGGAAATCACGTGTCAATCATGTGGGAATCATTTGGGAATCACGTGGCAATCCAGTGGGAATAACGTGGGAATCTCGTGGTAATCACGTAGGAATCACGTGGGAATAACGTGTCAATCACGTGGGAATCATGTGGGAATCACGTGGCAATCATGTGGGAATCATGTGGGAATCACGTGGCAATCCCTTGGGAATCACGTGGGAATCACGTGGGAATCACGTGGGAATCATGCGTCAATCACGTGGGATTCACATGGGAGTCACGTGGGAATAACGTGGGAATCACGTGGTAATCACGTAGGAATAACGTGTCAATCACGTGGGAATCAAGCTGGAATCACTTGTCAATATCGTGGGAATCATGTGGGAATCGAGTGTCAATCACGATGGAATTACGTGTGAATCACGTGTCAATCACGTGGGAATCACGTGGGAATCATGCGCCAATCACGTGGGAATCACGTGGGAGTCACGTGAGAATCACGTGTGAATCACGTGGGAATCACGTGGGGATCACGTGACAATCACGTTTGAGTCATGTGGGAATCACGTGTCAATCATGATGGAATCACGTGGGAATCAAGTGGTAATCATGTGTCAATCACGTGGGAATCACATGGGAATCACGTGCTAATCACGTGGGAATCACGCTGGAATCACGTGTCAATATTGTGGGAATCATGTGGAAATCACGTGTCAATCACGTAGCATCACGTGGGCATCACGTGGGAATCATTTGGGAATCAGGTGGGAATCACGTGGGAATCACGTGGGAATCACGTGTCAATCACGTGGGAATCACGTGGGAATCACGTGGGAATGACATATCAATCACCTGGGAATCACCTGGGAATCACGTGTCAATCCCGTGGGAATCACGTGGGAATAAGGTGGGAATCACGTGTCAATCACGTGGGAATCACGTGGGATTCACGTGGGAATCACGTGTCAATCATGTGAGAATCAAGTGGGAATCACGTGGAAATCACGTGTCAATCACGTGGGAATCACGTGGGCATCACGTGTCAATCACGTTGGAATCACGTGGTAATCATATGGGAATCACGTGTCAATCACGTGGGAATCACGTGGGAATAACATGTCAATTACGTGGGAATCACGTTAGAGTCACGTGGGAATCACGTGTCAATCACCTGGGAATCACATGGGAATCACGTGTCAGTCCCGTATGAATCACGTGTGAATCACTTGGGAATCACGTGGGAATCACATGGGAATCACGTGGGAATAACGTGTCAATCACGTGGGAATCATGTGGGAATCACGTGTCAATCACGAGGGAATCACGTAGTAATCACGTGTCAATCACGTGGGCATCACATGGGTATGACACGGGAATCATTTGGGAATCACGTGTCAATCACGTTGGAATCACGTGTGAATCACTTTTGAATCACGTGGGAATCACGTGTCAATCACGTGGGAAACACGTTTTAATCCCGTGGGAATCAGGTGGGAATCACGTGGGAATCACGTGGGAATCAAGTGTCAATCACGTGGGAATCACGTGTCAATCACGTGGGAATCACGTGGGAATCTCGTGGGAATCACATATCAATCACGATGGAATCACGTGGGAATCAAGTGGTAATCATGCGTCAATCACGTGGGAATCACGTGGGAGTCACGTGGATATCTCATGGGAATCACGTGGTAATCACGTGGGAATCAGGTTGGAATCACGTGTCAATAACGTGGGAATCATGTGGGAATCACGTGTCAATCACGATGGAATTACGTGTGAATCACGTGACAATCATTTGGGAATCACCTGGGAATCACGTGTTAATCACGTGGGAATCACATGGGAATCACGTGGGAATGACGTGTCAATCACGTGGGAATCACGTGGGAATCACGTGGGAATCACGTGTCAATGACGTGGGAATCACGTGTCAATCACGTGGGAATCCTGTATCAATCACTAGGGAATCACGTGGGAATCAGGTGGGAAGCATGCGGGAATCACGTGTCAATCACTTGGGAATCACATGGGAATCACGTGATAATCAAGTGGGAATCACGTGTCAATCACGTGGGAATCACGTGGGAATCACGTGTGAATCACGTGGGAATCACGTGTCAATCACTTGGGAATCACGTGGGAATCACGTTGAAATCATGCGTCAATCACTTGGGAATCACGTGGGAGTCACGTGGCTATCACGTGGGAATCAAGTGGGAATCACGTGGGTATCACGTGTCAATCACGTGGGAGTCATGTGGGAGTCACGTGTCAATCACGATGGAATCATGTGGGAATCAAGTGGTGATCATGCGTCAATCACGTGGGAATCACGTGGGACTCTCGTGGGAATCACATGGGAATCACGTGGTAATCATGTGGGAATCACGTTGGAATCACGTGTCAATATCGTGGGAATCATGTGGGAATCACGTGTCAATCACGATGGAATTACGTGTGAATCACGTGGGAATCATGTGTCAATCCCGTGGGAATCACGTGGGAATCACGTGGGAATCACTTGGGAATTATGTTTGAATCACGTGTCAATCACGTGGGATTCACATGTCAATCACGTGGGAATCACGTGGCAATCACGTGGGAATGATATTTCAATCCCTTGGGAATCACGTGGGAATAAGGTGGGAATCACGTGTCAATCACGTGGGAATCACGTGGGAATCACGTGTCAATCACGTGGGAATCACGTGTCAATTCCATGGGAATCACGTGGGAATCACGTGGGAATTACGTGGGAATCACGTGTCAATCACGTGGGAATCACATGTCAATCACGTGGGAATCATGTGGGAATCACGTGTCAATCACGTGGGCATCACGTGGACATCACGTGGGAATCATTTGGGAATCACGTGGGAATCACGTGGGAATCACGTGTCAATCACGTGGTAATCACGTTGGAATCACGTTGGAATGACATAGCTATCATGTGGGAATGACGTGTCAATCACGTTGGAATCACGTGGGAATGACGTGTCAAACACGTGGGAATCACATGTCAATCATGTGGGAATCATGTGGGAATCACGTGTCAATCACGGGGGAATCACGTGGTAATCACGTTGGAATCACGTGTCAATCACTTGAGAATCACTTGGGAATCACGTAGGAATCACGTATCATTCACGTGGGAATCACGTATCAATCACGTGGGAATCACGTGGGAATGACGTGTCAATCACGTATGAATCACGTGCGAATCACGTGTCAATCACGTGGGAATCACGTGTCAATCACGTGGGAATCATGTGGGAATCACGTAGGAATCACGTATCATTCACGAGGGAATCACGTATCAATCACGTGGGAATCTCGTGGGAGTCACGTGGGAATCACGTGGGAATCAAGTGGGAATCAGGTGGGTATCACGTGTCAATCACGTGGGTGTCATGTGGGAGTCACGTGTCAATCACGATGGAATCACGTGGTAATCAAGAGGTGATCATGCGTCTATCACGTGGGAATCACGTGTCAATCATGTAAGAATCAAGTGGGAATCACGTGGAAATCACCTGTCAATCACGTGGGAATTACGAGGGAATCACGTGTCAATCACTTGGGAATCACTTGGGAATCACGTAGGAATCACGTATCATTCACGTGGGTATCACATGGGAATCACGTGTTAATCACGTGGGAATCAGGTTTGAATCACGTGTCAATAACGTGGGAATCATGTGGGAATCACGTGTCAATCACGATGGAATTATGTGTGAATCACGTGGGAATCACGTGACAATCATTTGGGAATCACCTGTGAATCACGTGTTAATCACGTGGGAATCACATGGGAATCACGTGGGAATGACTTGTCAACCACGTGGGAATCACGTGGGAATCACGTGGGAATCACGTGTCAATGACGTGGGAATCACGTGTCAATGACGTGGGAATCACGTGTAAATCACGTGGGCATCACTTGGGAATCACGTTGGAATCATGTGTCAATCACTTGGGAATCACGTGGGAATCACGTGGGAAGCACGTGGGAATCACGTGTCAATCACTTGGGAATCACATGGGAATCACGTGATAATCACGTGGGCATCACGTGTCAATCACGTGGGAATCACGTGAGAATCACGTGGGAATCACGTGGGAATCACGTGTCAATCACTTGGGAATCACGTGGGAATCACGGGGAAATCATGCGTCAATCACGTGGGAATCACGTGGGAGTCACGTGGCAATCACGTGGGAATCAAGTGGGAATCAGGTGGGTATCACGTTTCAATCACGTGGGAGTCATGTGGGAGTACGTGTCAATCATGATGGAATCATGTGGGAATCAAGTGGTGATCATGCGTCAATCACATGGGAATCACATGGGAGTCACGTGGGAATCACTTGGGAATCACGTAGGAATCACGTGTCAATCACGTGGGCATCACATTTGTATCACACGGGAATCATTTGGGAATCACGTGTCAATCACGTTGGAATCACGTGGGAATCACTTTTGAATCACGTGGGAATCACGTGTCAATCACGTGGGAAACACGTTTCAATCCGGTGGGAATCAGGTGGGAATCACAATGAAATCACGTGGGAATCAAGTGGTAATCATGCGTCAATCACGTTGGAATCACGTGGGAGTCACGTGGGAATCACATGGGAATCACGTGGTAATCACGTGGGAATAAGGTTGGAATCACGTGCCAATAACTTGGGAATCATGTGGGAATCACGTGTCAATCACGATGGAATTACGTGTGAATCACGTGTGAATCACGTAGGAATCACGTGGGAATCACGTAACAATCATTTGGGAATCACCTGGGAATCACGTGTTAATCACGTGGGAATCACATGGGAATCACGTGGGAATCACGTGTCAATCACCTGGGAATCACCTGGGAATCACGTGTCAATCCCAAATGAATCACGTGTGAATCACGTGTGAATCACGTGGGAATCACGTGGGAATCATGAGTCAATAACGTGGAAATCACATGGGAGTCACGTGGGAATAACGTGGGAATCACGTGGTAATCATGTGGGAATCACGTGTCAATCACGAGGGAATCACGTAATAATCACGTGTCAATCACGTGGGCATCACATGGGTATCACACGGGAATCATTTTGGAATCACGTGTCAATCACGTTGGAATCACGTGGGAATCACTTTTGAATCACGTGGGAATCACGTGTCAATCACGTGGGAAACACGTTTTATTCCCGTGGGAATCAGGTGGGAATCAGGTGGGAATCACGTGTCAATCACGTGGGAATCACGCGGGAATCTCGTGGGAATCACATGTCAATCACGATGGAATCACGTGGGAATCAAGTGGTAATCATGGGTCAATCACATGGGAATCACGTGGGATTCACCTGGGTATCACATGGGAATCACGTGGTAATCACGTGGGAATCAGGTTGGAATCACGTGTCAATAACGTGGGAATCATGTGGGAAGCACGTGTCAATCACGATGGAATTACGTGTGAATCACGTGGGAATCACGTGACAATCATTTGGGAATCACCTGGGAATCACGTGTTAATTACGTGGGAATCACATGGTAATCACGTGGGAATGACGTGTCAATCACGTGGGAATCACGTGGGAATCACGTGGGAATCACGTGTCAATCACGTGGGAATCACATGTCAATCACATGGGAATCACGTGTCAATCATGTGGGAATCACTTGGGAATCACGTTGGAATCATGTGTCAATCACTTGGGAATCACGTGGGAATCACGTGGGAAGCACGTGGGAATCACGTGTCAATCACTTGGGAATCACATGGCAATCTCGTGATAAACACGTGGGAATCACGTGTCAATCACCTGGGAATCACGTGAGAATCACGTGGGAATCACGTGTCAATCACTTGGGAATCACGTGGGAATCACGTGGAAATCATGCATCAATCACGTGTGAATCACGTGGGAGTCACGTGGCCATCACGTGGGAATCAAGTGGGAATCACGTGGGTATCACGTGTCAATCACGTGGGAGTCATGTGGGAGTCACGTGTCAATCACGATGGAATCACGTGGGAATCAAGTGGTGATCATGCGTCAATCACGTGGGAATCACGTGGGAATCACGTGGGATTCACGTGGGAATCACGTGTCAATCACGTGTCAATCATGTGAGAATCAAGTGGGAATCACGTGGAAATCACGTGTCAATCACGTGGAAATCACGTGGGCATCACGTGTCAATCACGTTGGAATCACGTGGTAATCATATGGGAATCACATGTCAATCACGTGGGAATAACATGGGAATCACATGTCAATTACGTGGGAATCACGTTAGAGTCACGTGGGAATCACGTGGGAATCACGTGTCAATCACCTGGGAATCACGTGGGAATCACGTGTCAATCCCGTATGAATCACGTGGGAATCACGTGGGAATCATGCATCAATCACGTGGGAATCACATGGAAGTCACGTGGGAATAACGTGGGAATCACGTGGTAATCACGTAGGAATCACGTTTGAATAACGTGTCAATCACGTGGTAATCATGTGGGAATCACGTGTCAATCACGTGGGAATCACGTAGTAATCACGTGTCAATCACGTGGGCATCACATAGGTATCACACGGGAATCATTTGGGAATCACGTGTCAATCACGTTGGAATCACGTGGGAATCACTTTTGAATCACGTGGGAATCACGTGTCAATCACGTGGGAAACACGTTTCAATCCCGAGGGAATCAGGTGGGAATCAGGTGGGAATCACGTGGGATTCACGTGGGAATCATGTGGGAATCACTTGGGTATCACGTGGGAATCACGTGTAAATCACGTGGGAATCACATGGGAATCTCGTGGGAATCACATGTCAATCACGATGGAATCACGTGGGAATCAAGTGGTAATCATGCGTCAATCACGTGGGAATCACGTGGGAGTCACGTGGGAATCACATGGGAATCACGTGGTAATCACGTAGGAATCAGGTTGGAATCACGTGTCAATCACGTGGGAATCATGTGTCAATCATTTGGGAATCACTTGGCTATCACGTGGGAATCACGTGTCAATCTCGTGGGAATCACGTGGGAATCTCGTGGGAATCACGTGTCAATCACGTTGGAATCACGTGGGAATCACTTTTGAATCCCGTGGGAATCACGTGTCAATCATGTGGGAATCACTTGGATATCACGTGGGAATCACGTGTCAATCACGTGGGAATCACGTGGGAATCTCGTGGGAATCATGTGCCAATCACATTGGAATCACGTGGGAATTACTTTTGAATCCCGTGGGAATCACGTGTCAATCATGTGGGAATCACTTGGGTATCACGTGGGAATCACGTGTCAATCACGTGGGAATCACATGGGAATCTCGTGGGAATCACATGTCAATCACGATGGAATCACGTGGGAATCAAGTGGTAATCATGCGTCAATCACGTGGGAATCACGTGGGAGTCACGTGGGAATCACATGGGAATCACGTGGTAATCACGTGGGAATCAGGTTGGAATCACGTGTCAATCACGTGGGAATCATGTGGGAATCACGTGTCAATCACGATGGAATTACGTGTGAATCACGTGGGAATCACGTGACAATCATTTGGGAATCACATGGGAATCACGTGTTAATCACGTGGGAATCACTTGGGAATCACGTGGGAATCACGTGTCAATCACTTGGGAATCACGTGTAAATCATGTGGGAATCACTTGGGAATCACGTTGGAATCATGTGTCAATCACTTGGGAATCACGTGGGAATCACGTGGGAAGCACGAGGGAATCACGTGTCAATCACTTGGGAATCACATGGGAATCACGTGATAATCACGTGGGAATCACGTGTCAATCATGTTGGAATCACGTGAGAATCACGTGGGAATCACGTGGGAATCACGTGACAATCCCTTGGGAATCACGTGGGAATAAGTTGGGAATCACGTGTCAATCACGTGGGAATCATGTGGGAATCACGTGTCAATTACGTGGGAATCACGTGTCAATCCCATGGGAATCACGTGGGAATCACGTGGGAATTACGTGGAAATTCGTGTCAAACACGTGGGAATCACGTGGCAATCACGTGGGAATGACATTTCAATCCCTTGGGAATCACGTGGGAATAAGGTGGGAATCACGTGTCAATCACGTGGGAATCACATTGGAATCACGTGGGATTCACGTGGGAATCACGTGTAAATCACGTGTCAATCATGTAAGAATCAAGTGGGAATCACGTGGAAATCACGTGTCAATCACGTGGGAATCTCGTGAGAATCACGTGTCAATCACGTTGGAATCACGTGGGAATCATATGGGAATCACGAGTCAATCACGTGGGAATCACGTGTAAATCACTTGGGAATCACGTGGGAATCACGTGACAATCCCGTGGGAATCACGTGGAAATCACTTGGGAATCACGTAGAAATCATGCGTCAATCACGTGGGAGTCACGTGGGAATCATGCGTCAATCACGTGGGAATCACGAGGGAATCACGTGTCAATCCCGTGGGAATCACGTGGGAATCACGTGGGAATCACGTGGGAATCACGTGTCAATCACGTGGGAATCACGTGGGAATCACGCGTCAATCACTTGGGAATCACGTGGTAATCACGTGACAATCCCGTGGGAATCACGTGGAAATCACTTGGGAATCACGTGGGAATCTTGCGTCAATCACGTGGGAATCACGAGGGAATCACGTGTCAATCCCGTGGGAATCACGTGGGTATCACGTGTCAATCACGTGGGAGTCATGTGGGAGTCACGTGTCAATCATGATGGAATCATGTGGGAATCAAGTGGTGATCATGCGTCAATCACGTGGGAATCACGTGGGAGTCACGTGGGAATCACTTGGGAATCACGTAGGAATCACGTGTCTATCACGTGGGCATCACATTGGTATCACACGGGAATCATTTGGGAATCACGTGTCAATCACGTTGGAATCACGTGGGAATCACATTTGAATCACGTGGGAATCACGTGTAAATCACGTGGGAAACACGTTTCAATCCCGTGGGAATCAGGTGGGAATCACGATGAAATCCCGTGGGAATCAAGTGGTAATCATGCGTCAATCACGTTGGAATCACGTGGGAGTCACGTGGGAATCACGTGTCAATCACGTGGGAATCACATGGGAATCTCGTGTTAATCACATGTCAATCACGATGGAATCACGTGGGAATCAAGTGGTAATCATGCGTCAATCACGTGGGAATCACGTGGGAGTCACGTGGGAATCACATGGGAATCACGTGGTAATCACGTGGGAATCAGGTTGGAATCACGTGTCAATCACGTGGGAATCATGTGGGAATCACGTGTCAATCACGATGGAATTACGTGTGAATCACGTGGGAATCACGTGACAATCATTTGGGAATCACATGGGAATCACGTGTTAATCACGTGGGAATCACTTGGGAATCACGTGGGAATCACGTGTCAATCACTTGGGAATCACGTGTAAATCATGTGGGAATCACTTGGGAATCACGTTGGAATCATGTGTCAATCACTTGGGAATCACGTGGGAATCACGTGGGAAGCACGAGGGAATCACGTGTCAATCACTTGGGAATCACATGGGAATCACGTGATAATCACGTGGGAATCACGTGTCAATCACGTTGGAATCACGTGGGAATCACTTTTGAATCATGTGGGAATCACGTGTCAATCATGTGGGAATCATTTTGGAATCACGTGGGAATCACGTGTCAACCACGTGGGAATCACGTGGGGATCTTGTGGGAATCACATGGGAATCACGTGCTAATCACGTGGGAATCAGGTTGGAATCACGTGTCAATAACGTGGTAATCATGTGGGAATCATGTGTCAATCACGATGGAATTATGTGTGAATCACGTGGGAATCACGTGACAATCATTTGGGAATCACCTGGGAATCACGTGTTAATCACGTGGGAATCACATGGGAATCACGTGGGAATCACGTGGGAAGCACGTGGGAATCACGTGTCAATCACTTGGGAATCACATGGGAATCACGTGATAATCACGTGGGAATCACTTGTCAATCACGTGGGAATCACGTGAGAATCACGTGGGAATCACGTGGGAATCACGTGGGAATCACTTGTCAATCACGTGGGAATCACGTGGGAATCACGTGTCAATCACGTGGGAATCACGTGGGAATCATGGGTCAATCACGTGGGAATCACATGGGAGTCACGTGGGAATAACTTGATAATCACGAGGTAATCACGTAGGAATCACGTAGGAACCACGTGTCAATCACGTGGGCATCACATGGGTATCACACGGGAATCATTTGGCAATCACTTGTCAATCATGTTGGAATCACGTGGGAATCACTTTTGAATCACGTGGGAATCACGTGTCAATCACGTGGGAATCACGTGGGAGTTACGTGGGAATCACATGGGAAACACGTGCCAATCACGTGGGAATCAAGCTGGAATCACGTGTCAATATCTTGGGAATCATGTGGGAATCGAGTGTCAATCACGATGGAATTACGTGTGAATCACGTGGGAATCACGTGTCAATCACGTGGGAATCATGTGGGAATCATGTGTCAATCACGTGGGCATCACGTGGACATCACGTGGGAATCATTTGGGAATCACGTGGGAATCACGTGGGAATCACGTGTCAATCACGTGGAAATCACGTGGGAATCAGGTGGGAATGACATATCAATCACGTGGGAATCACGTGTCAATCCCGTGGGAATCACGTGGGTATAAGGTGGAAATCACGTGTCAATCATGTGGGAATCATTTGGGAATCACGTGGCAATCCAGTGGGAATAACGTGGGAATCTCGTGGTAATCACGTAGGAATCACGTGGGAATAACGTGTCAATCACGTGGGAATCATGTGGGAATCACGTGGCAATCATGTGGGAATCATGTGGGAATCACGTGGCAATCCCTTGGGAATCACGTGGGAATCACGTGGGAATCACGTGGGAATCATGCGTCAATCACGTGGGATTCACATGGGAGTCACGTGGGAATAACGTGGGAATCACGTGGTAATCACGTAGGAATAACGTGTCAATCACGTGGGAATCAAGCTGGAATCACTTGTCAATATCGTGGGAATCATGTGGGAATCGAGTGTCAATCACGATGGAATTACGTGTGAATCACGTGTCAATCACGTGGGAATCACGTGGGAATCATGCGCCAATCACGTGGGAATCACGTGGGAGTCACGTGAGAATCACGTGTGAATCACGTGGGAATCACGTGGGGATCACGTGACAATCACGTTTGAGTCATGTGGGAATCACGTGTCAATCATGATGGAATCACGTGGGAATCAAGTGGTAATCATGTGTCAATCACGTGGGAATCACATGGGAATCACGTGCTAATCACGTGGGAATCACGCTGGAATCACGTGTCAATATCGTGGGAATCATGTGGAAATCACGTGTCAATCACGTAGCATCACGTGGGCATCACGTGGGAATCATTTGGGAATCAGGTGGGAATCACGTGGGAATCACGTGGGAATCACGTGTCAATCACGTGGGAATCACGTGGGAATCACGTGGGAATGACATATCAATCACCTGGGAATCACCTGGGAATCACGTGTCAATCCCGTGGGAATCACGTGGGAATAAGGTGGGAATCACGTGTCAATCACGTGGGAATCACGTGGGATTCACGTGGGAATCACGTGTCAATCATGTGAGAATCAAGTGGGAATCACGTGGAAATCACGTGTCAATCACGTGGGAATCACGTGGGCATCACGTGTCAATCACGTTGGAATCACGTGGTAATCATATGGGAATCACGTGTCAATCACGTGGGAATCACGTGGGAATAACATGTCAATTACGTGGGAATCACGTTAGAGTCACGTGGGAATCACGTGTCAATCACCTGGGAATCACATGGGAATCACGTGTCAGTCCCGTATGAATCACGTGTGAATCAGTTGGGAATCACGTGGGAATCACATGGGAATCACGTGGGAATAACGTGTCAATCACGTGGGAATCATGTGGGAATCACGTGTCAATCACGAGGGAATCACGTAGTAATCACGTGTCAATCACGTGGGCATCACATGGGTATGACACGGGAATCATTTGGGAATCACGTGTCAATCACGTTGGAATCACGTGTGAATCACTTTTGAATCACGTGGGAATCACGTGTCAATCACGTGGGAAACACGTTTTATCCCGTGGGAATCAGGTGGGAATCACGTGGGAATCACGTGGGAATCAAGGGTCAATCACGTGGGAATCACGTGTCAATCACGTGGGAATCACGTGGGAATCTCGTGGGAATCACATATCAATCACGATGGAATCACGTGGGAATCAAGTGGTAATCATGCGTCAATCACGTGGGAATCACGTGGGAGTCATGTGGATATCTCATGGGAATCACGTGGTAATCACGTGGGAATCAGGTTGGAATCACGTGTCAATAACGTGGGAATCATGTGGGAATCACGTGTCAATCACGATGGAATTACGTGTGAATCACGTGACAATCATTTGGGAATCACCTGGGAATCACGTGTTAATCACGTGGGAATCACATGGGAATCACGTGGGAATGACATGTCAATCACGTGGGAATCACGTGGGAATCACGTGGGAATCACGTGTCAATGACGTGGGAATCACGTGTCAATCACGTGGGAATCCTGTATCAATCACTAGGGAATCACGTGGGAATCAGGTGGGAAGCATGCGGGAATCACGTGTCAATCACTTGGGAATCACATGGGAATCACGTGATAATCAAGTGGGAATCACGTGTCAATCACGTGGGAATCACGTGGGAATCACGTGTGAATCACGTGGGAATCACGTGTCAATCACTTGGGAATCACTTGGGAATCACGTTGAAATCATGCGTCAATCACTTGGGAATCACGTGGGAGTCACGTGGCTATCACGTGGGAATCAAGTGGGAATCACGTGGGTATCACGTGTCAATCACGTGGGAGTCATGTGGGAGTCACGTGTCAATCACGATGGAATCATGTGGGAATCAAGTGGTGATCATGCGTCAATCACGTGGGAATCACGTGGGACTCTCGTGGGAATCACATGGGAATCACGTGGTAATCATGTGGGAATCACGTTGGAATCACGTGTCAATATCGTGGGAATCATGTGGGAATCACGTGTCAATCACGATGGAATTACGTGTGAATCACGTGGGAATCATGTGTCAATCCCGTGGGAATCACGTGGGAATCACGTGGGAATCACTTGGGAATTATGTTTGAATCACGTGTCAATCACGTGGGAATCACATGTCAATCACGTGGGAATCACGTGGCAATCACGTGGGAATGATATTTCAATCCCTTGGGAATCACGTGGGAATAAGGTGGGAACCACGTGTCAATCACGTGGGAATCACGTGGGAATCACGTGTCAATCACGTGGGAATCACGTGTCAATTCCATGGGAATCACGTGGGAATCACGTGGGAATTACGTGGGAATCACGTGTCAATCACGTGGGAATCACATGTCAATCACGTGGGAATCATGTGGGAATCACGTGTCAATCACGTGGGCATCACGTGGACATCACGTGGGAATCATTTGGGAATCACGTGGGAATCACGTGGGAATCACGTGTCAATCACGTGGTAATCACGTTGGAATCACGTTGGAATGACATAGCTATCATGTGGGAATGACGTGTCAATCACGTTGGAATCACGTGGGAATGACGTGTCAAACACGTGGGAATCACGTGTCAATCATGTGGGAATCATGTGGGAATCACGTGTCAATCACGGGGGAATCACGTGGTAATCACGTTGGAATCACGTGTCAATCACTTGAGAATCACTTGGGAATCACGTAGGAATCACGTATCATTCACGTGGGAATCACGTATCAATCACGTGGGAATCACGTGGGAATGACGTGTCAATCACGTATGAATCACGTGCGAATCACGTGTCAATCACGTGGGAATCACGTGTCAATCACGTGGGAATCATGTGGGAATCACGTAGGAATCACGTATCATTCACGAGGGAATCACGTATCAATCACGTGGGAATCTCGTGGGAGTCACGTGGGAATCACGTGGGAATCAAGTGGGAATCAGGTGGGTATCACGTGTCAATCACGTGGGTGTCATGTGGGAGTCACGTGTCAATCACGATGGAATCACGTGGTAATCAAGAGGTGATCATGCGTCTATCACGTGGGAATCACGTGTCAATCATGTAAGAATCAAGTGGGAATCACGTGGAAATCACCTGTCAATCACGTGGGAATTACGAGGGAATCACCTGTCAATCACTTGGGAATCACTTGGGAATCACGTAGGAATCACGTATCATTCACGTGGGTATCACATGGGAATCACGTGTTAATCACGTGGGAATCAGGTTTGAATCACGTGTCAATAACGTGGGAATCATGTGGGAATCACGTGTCAATCACGATGGAATTATGTGTGAATCACGTGGGAATCACGTGACAATCATTTGGGAATCACCTGTGAATCACGTGTTAATCACGTGGGAATCACATGGGAATCACGTGGGAATGACTTGTCAACCACGTGGGAATCACGTGGGAATCACGTGGGAATCACGTGTCAATGACGTGGGAATCACGTGTCAATGACGTGGGAATCACGTGTAAATCACGTGGGCATCACTTGGGAATCACGTTGGAATCATGTGTCAATCACTTGGGAATCACGTGGGAATCACGTGGGAAGCACGTGGGAATCACGTGTCAATCACTTGGGAATCACATGGGAATCACGTGATAATCACGTGGGCATCACGTGTCAATCTCGTGGGAATCACGTGGGAATCACGGGGAAATCATGCGTCAATCACGTGGGAATCACGTGGGAGTCACATGGCAATCACGTGGGAATCAAGTGGGAATCAGGTGGGTATCACGTTTCAATCACGTGGGAGTCATGTGGGAGTACGTGTCAATCATGATGGAATCATGTGGGAATCAAGTGGTGATCATGCGTCAATCACATGGGAATCACATGGGAGTCACGTGGGAATCACTTGGGAATCACGTAGGAATCACGTGTCAATCACGTGGGCATCACATTTGTATCACACGGGAATCATTTGGGAATCACGTGTCAATCACGTTGGAATCACGTGGGAATCACTTTTGAATCACGTGGGAATCACGTGTCAATCACGTGGGAAACACGTTTCAATACGGTGGGAATCAGGTGGGAATCACAATGAAATCACGTGGGAATCAAGTGGTAATCATGCGTCAATCACATTGGAATCACGTGGGAGTCACGTGGGAATCACATGGGAATCACGTGGTAATCACGTGGGAATAAGGTTGGAATCACGTGCCAATAACTTGGGAATCATGTGGGAATCACGTGTCAATCACGATGGAATTACGTGTGAATCACGTGTGAATCACGTAGGAATCACGTGGGAATCACGTAACAATCATTTGGGAATCACCTGGGAATCACGTGTTAATCACGTGGGAATCACATGGGAATCACGTGGGAATCACGTGTCAATCACCTGGGAATCACCTGGGAATCACGTGTCAATCCCAAATGAATCACGTGTGAATCACGTGTGAATCACGTGGGAATCATGAGTCAATAACGTGGAAATCACATGGGAGTCACGTGGGAATAACGTGGGAATCACGTGGTAATCATGTGGGAATCACGTGTCAATCACGAGGGAATCACGTAATAATCACGTGTCAATCACGTGGGCATCACATGGGTATCACACGGGAATCATTTTGGAATCACGTGTCAATCACGTTGGAATCACGTGGGAATCACTTTTGAATCACGTGGGAATCACGTGTCAATCACGTGGGAAACACGTTTTATTCCCGTGGGAATCAGGTGGGAATCAGGTGGGAATCACGTGTCAATCACGTGGGAATCACGCGGGAATCTCGTGGGAATCACATGTCAATCACGATGGAATCACGTGGGAATCAAGTGGTAATCATGGGTCAATCACATGGGAATCACGTGGGATTCACCTGGGTATCACATGGGAATCACGTGGTAATCACGTGGGAATCAGGTTGGAATCACGTGTCAATAACGTGGGAATCATGTGGGAAGCACGTGTCAATCACGATGGAATTACGTGTGAATCACGTGGGAATCACGTGACAATCATTTGGGAATCACCTGGGAATCACGTGTTAATTACGTGGGAATCACATGGTAATCACGTGGGAATGACGTGTCAATCACGTGGGAATCACGTGGGAATCACGTGGGAATCACTTGGGAATTATGTTTGAATCACGTGTCAATCACGTGGGAATCACATGTCAATCACGTGGGAATCACGTGGCAATCACGTGGGAATGATATTTCAATCCCTTGGGAATCACGTGGGAATAAGGTGGGAATCACGTGTCAATCACGTGGGAATCACGTGGGAATCACGTGTCAATCACGTGGGAATCACGTGTCAATTCCATGGGAATCACGTGGGAATCACGTGGGAATTACGTGGGAATCACGTGTCAATCACGTGGGAATCACATGTCAATCACGTGGGAATCATGTGGGAATCACGTGTCAATCACGTGGGCATCACGTGGACATCACGTGGGAATCATTTGGGAATCACGTGGGAATCACGTGGGAATCACGTGTCAATCACGTGGTAATCACGTTGGAATCACGTTGGAATGACATAGCTATCATGTGGGAATGACGTGTCAATCACGTTGGAATCACGTGGGAATGACGTGTCAAACACGTGGGAATCACGTGTCAATCATGTGGGAATCATGTGGGAATCACGTGTCAATCACGGGGGAATCACGTGGTAATCACGTTGGAATCACGTGTCAATCACTTGAGAATCACTTGGGAATCACGTAGGAATCACGTATCATTCACGTGGGAATCACGTATCAATCACGTGGGAATCACGTGGGAATGACGTGTCAATCACGTATGAATCACGTGCGAATCACGTGTCAATCACGTGGGAATCACGTGTCAATCACGTGGGAATCATGTGGGAATCACGTAGGAATCACGTATCATTCACGAGGGAATCACGTATCAATCACGTGGGAATCTCGTGGGAGTCACGTGGGAATCACGTGGGAATCAAGTGGGAATCAGGTGGGTATCACGTGTCAATCACGTGGGTGTCATGTGGGAGTCACGTGTCAATCACGATGGAATCACGTGGTAATCAAGAGGTGATCATGCGTCTATCACGTGGGAATCACGTGTCAATCATGTAAGAATCAAGTGGGAATCACGTGGAAATCACCTGTCAATCACGTGGGAATTACGAGGGAATCACGTGTCAATCACTTGGGAATCACTTGGGAATCACGTAGGAATCACGTATCATTCACGTGGGTATCACATGGGAATCACGTGTTAATCACGTGGGAATCAGGTTTGAATCACGTGTCAATAACGTGGGAATCATGTGGGAATCACGTGTCAATCACGATGGAATTATGTGTGAATCACGTGGGAATCACGTGACAATCATTTGGGAATCACCTGTGAATCACGTGTTAATCACGTGGGAATCACATGGGAATCACGTGGGAATGACTTGTCAACCACGTGGGAATCACGTGGGAATCACGTGGGAATCACGTGTCAATGACGTGGGAATCACGTGTCAATGACGTGGGAATCACGTGTAAATCACGTGGGCATCACTTGGGAATCACGTTGGAATCATGTGTCAATCACTTGGGAATCACGTGGGAATCACGTGGGAAGCACGTGGGAATCACGTGTCAATCACTTGGGAATCACATGGGAATCACGTGATAATCACGTGGGCATCACGTGTCAATCACGTGGGAATCACGTGAGAATCACGTGGGAATCACGTGGGAATCACGTGTCAATCACTTGGGAATCACGTGGGAATCACGGGGAAATCATGCGTCAATCACGTGGGAATCACGTGGGAGTCACATGGCAATCACGTGGGAATCAAGTGGGAATCAGGTGGGTATCACGTTTCAATCACGTGGGAGTCATGTGGGAGTACGTGTCAATCATGATGGAATCATGTGGGAATCAAGTGGTGATCATGCGTCAATCACATGGGAATCACATGGGAGTCACGTGGGAATCACTTGGGAATCACGTAGGAATCACGTGTCAATCACGTGGGCATCACATTTGTATCACACGGGAATCATTTGGGAATCACGTGTCAATCACGTTGGAATCACGTGGGAATCACTTTTGAATCACGTGGGAATCACGTGTCAATCACGTGGGAAACACGTTTCAATCCGGTGGGAATCAGGTGGGAATCACAATGAAATCACGTGGGAATCAAGTGGTAATCATGCGTCAATCACATTGGAATCACGTGGGAGTCACGTGGGAATCACATGGGAATCACGTGGTAATCACGTGGGAATAAGGTTGGAATCACGTGCCAATAACTTGGGAATCATGTGGGAATCACGTGTCAATCACGATGGAATTACGTGTGAATCACGTGTGAATCACGTAGGAATCACGTGGGAATCACGTAACAATCATTTGGGAATCACCTGGGAATCACGTGTTAATCACGTGGGAATCACATGGGAATCACGTGGGAATCACGTGTCAATCACCTGGGAATCACCTGGGAATCACGTGTCAATCCCAAATGAATCACGTGTGAATCACGTGTGAATCACGTGTGAATCACGTGGGAATCATGAGTCAATAACGTGGAAATCACATGGGAGTCACGTGGGAATAACGTGGGAATCACGTGGTAATCATGTGGGAATCACGTGTCAATCACGAGGGAATCACGTAATAATCACGTGTCAATCACGTGGGCATCACATGGGTATCACACGGGAATCATTTTGGAATCACGTGTCAATCACGTTGGAATCACGTGGGAATCACTTTTGAATCACGTGGGAATCACGTGTCAATCACGTGGGAAACACGTTTTATTCCCGTGGGAATCAGGTGGGAATCAGGTGGGAATCACGTGTCAATCACGTGGGAATCACGCGGGAATCTCGTGGGAATCACATGTCAATCACGATGGAATCACGTGGGAATCAAGTGGTAATCATGGGTCAATCACATGGGAATCACGTGGGATTCACCTGGGTATCACATGGGAATCACGTGGTAATCACGTGGGAATCAGGTTGGAATCACGTGTCAATAACGTGGGAATCATGTGGGAAGCACGTGTCAATCACGATGGAATTACGTGTGAATCACGTGGGAATCACGTGACAATCATTTGGGAATCACCTGGGAATCACGTGTTAATTACGTGGGAATCACATGGTAATCACGTGGGAATGACGTGTCAATCACGTGGGAATCACGTGGGAATCACGTGGGAATCACGTGTCAATCACGTGGGAATCACGTGTCAATCACATGGGAATCACGTGTCAATCATGTGGGAATCACTTGGGAATCACGTTGGAATCATGTGTCAATCACTTGGGAATCACGTGGGAATAACGTGTCAATCACGTGGGAATCATGTGGGAATCACGTGTCAATCACGAGGGAATCACGTAATAATCACGTGTCAATCACGTGGGCATCACATGGGTATCACACGGGAATCATTTTGGAATCACGTGTCAATCACGTTGGAATCACGTGGGAATCACTTTTGAATCACGTGGGAATCACGTGTCAATCACGTGGGAAACACGTTTTATTCCCGTGGGAATCAGGTGGGAATCAGTTGGGAATCACGTGTCAATCACGTGGGAATCACGCGGGAATCTCGTGGGAATCACATGTCAATCACGATGGAATCACGTGGGAATCAAGTGGTAATCATGGGTCAATCACATGGGAATCACGTGGGATTCACCTGGGTATCACATGGGAATCACGTGGTAATCACGTGGGAATCAGGTTGGAATCACGTGTCAATAACGTGGGAATCATGTGGGAAGCACGTGTCAATCACGATGGAATTACGTGTGAATCACGTGGGAATCACGTGACAATCATTTGGGAATCAAATGGGAATCACGTGTTAATTACGTGGGAATCACATGGTAATCACGTGGGAATGACGTGTCAATCACGTGGGAATCACGTGGGAATCACGTGGGAATCACGTGTCAATCACGTGGGAATCACGTGTCAATCACATGGGAATCACGTGTCAATCATGTGGGAATCACTTGGGAATCACGTTGGAATCATGTGTCAATCACTTGGGAATCACATGGGAATCACGTGGGAAGCACGTGGGAATCACGTGTCAATCACTTGGGAATCACATGGCAATCTCGTGATAAACACGTGGGAATCACGTGTCAATCACCTGGGAATCACGTGAGAATCACGTGGGAATCACGTGTCAATCACTTGGGAATCACGTGGGAATCACGTGGAAATCATGCATCAATCACGTGTGAATCACGTGGGAGTCACGTGGCCATCACGTGGGAATCAAGTGGGAATCACGTGGGTATCACGTGTCAATCACGTGGGAGTCATGTGGGAGTCACGTGTCAATCACGATGGAATCACGTGGGAATCAAGTGGTGATCATGCGTCAATCACGTGGGAATCACGTGGGAATCACGTGGGATTCACGTGGGAATCACGTGTCAATCACGTGTCAATCATGTGAGAATCAAGTGGGAATCACGTGGAAATCACGTGTCAATCACGTGGAAATCACGTGGGCATCACGTGTCAATCACGTTGGAATCACGTGGTAATCATATGGGAATCACATGTCAATCACGTGGGAATAACATGGGAATCACATGTCAATTACGTGGGAATCACGTTAGAGTCACGTGGGAATCACGTGGGAATCACGTGTCAATCACCTGGGAATCACGTGGGAATCACGTGTCAATCCCGTATGAATCACGTGGGAATCACGTGGGAATCATGCATCAATCACGTGGGAATCACATGGAAGTCACGTGGGAATAACGTGGGAATCACGTGGTAATCACGTAGGAATCACGTTTGAATAACGTGTCAATCACGTGGGAATCATGTGGGAATCACGTGTCAATCACGTGGGAATCACGTAGTAATCACGTGTCAATCACGTGGGCATCACATAGGTATCACACGGGAATCATTTGGGAATCACGTGTCAATCACGTTGGAATCACGTGGGAATCACTTTTGAATCACGTGGGAATCACGTGTCAATCACGTGGGAAACACGTTTCAATCCCGAGGGATTCAGGTGGGAATCAGGTGGGAATCACGTGGGATTCACGTGGGAATCATGTGGGAATCACTTGGGTATCACGTGGGAATCACGTGTAAATCACGTGGGAATCACATGGGAATCTCGTGGGAATCACATGTCAATCACGATGGAATCACGTGGGAATCAAGTGGTAATCATGCGTCAATCACGTGGGAATCACGTGGGAGTCACGTGGGAATCACATGGGAATCACGTGGTAATCACGTAGGAATCAGGTTGGAATCACGTGTCAATCACGTGGGAATCATGTGTCAATCATTTGGGAATCACTTGGCTATCACGTGGGAATCACGTGTCAATCTCGTGGGAATCACGTGGGAATCTCGTGGGAATCACGTGTCAATCACGTTGGAATCACGTGGGAATCACTTTTGAATCCCGTGGGAATCACGTGTCAATCATGTGGGAATCACTTGGATATCACGTGGGAATCACGTGTCAATCACGTGGGAATCACGTGGGAATCTCGTGGGAATCATGTGCCAATCACGTTGGAATCACGTGGGAATCACTTTTGAATCCCGTGGGAATCACGTGTCAATCATGTGGGAATCACTTGGGTATCACGTGGGAATCACGTGTCAATCACGTGGGAATCACATGGGAATCTCGTGGGAATCACATGTCAATCACGATGGAATCACGTGGGAATCAAGTGGTAATCATGCGTCAATCACGTGGGAATCACGTGGGAGTCACGTGGGAATCACATGGGAATCACGTGGTAATCACGTGGGAATCAGGTTGGAATCACGTGTCAATCACGTGGGAATCATGTGGGAATCACGTGTCAATCACGATGGAATTACGTGTGAATCACGTGGGAATCACGTGACAATCATTTGGGAATCACATGGGAATCACGTGTTAATCACGTGGGAATCACTTGGGAATCACGTGGGAATCACGTGTCAATCACTTGGGAATCACGTGTAAATCATGTGGGAATCACTTGGGAATCACGTTGGAATCATGTGTCAATCACTTGGGAATCACGTGGGAATCACGTGGGAAGCACGAGGGAATCACGTGTCAATCACTTGGGAATCACATGGGAATCACGTGATAATCACGTGGGAATCACGTGTCAATCACGTTGGAATCACGTGAGAATCACGTGGGAATCACGTGGGAATCACGTGACAATCCCTTGGGAATCACGTGGGAATAAGTTGGGAATCACGTGTCAATCACGTGGGAATCATGTGGGAATCACGTGTCAATTACGTGGGAATCACGTGTCAATCCCATGGGAATCACGTGGGAATCACGTGGGAATCACGTGGGAATTACGTGGAAATTCGTGTCAAACACGTGGGAATCACGTGGCAATCACGTGGGAATGACATTTCAATCCCTTGGGAATCACGTGGGAATAAGGTGGGAATCACGTGTCAATCACGTGGGAATCACATTGGAATCACGTGGGATTCACGTGGGAATCACGTGTAAATCACGTGTCAATCATGTAAGAATCAAGTGGGAATCACGTGGAAATCACGTGTCAATCACGTGGGAATCTCGTGAGAATCACATGTCAATCACGTTGGAATCACGTGGGAATCATATGGGAATCACGAGTCAATCACGTGGGAATCACGTGTAAATCACTTGGGAATCACGTGGGAATCACGTGACAATCCCGTGGGAATCACGTGGAAATCACTTGGGAATCACGTAGAAATCATGCGTCAATCACGTGGGAGTCACGTGGGAATCATGCGTCAATCACGTGGGAATCACGAGGGAATCACGTGTCAATCCCGTGGGAATCACGTGGGAATCACGTGGGAATCACGTGGGAATCACGTGTCAATCACGTGGGAATCACGTGGGAATCACGCGTCAATCACTTGGGAATCACGTGGTAATCACGTGACAATCCCGTGGGAATCACGTGGAAATCACTTGGGAATCATGTGGGAATCACGTGTCAATCACGTGGTAATCACGTGACAATCCCGTGGGAATCACGTGTCAATCACGTGGGAATCATGTGGGAATCACGTGTCAATTACGTGGGAATCACGTGTCAATCCCATGGGAATCACGTGTCAATCACGTGGGAGTCATGTGGGAGTCACGTGTCAATCATGATGGAATCATGTGGGAATCAAGTGGTGATCATGCGTCAATCACGTGGGAATCACATGGGAGTCACGTGGGAATCACTTGGGAGTCACGTAGGAATCACGTGTCAATCACGTGGGCATCACATTGGTATCACACGGGAATCATTTGGGAATCACGTGTCAATCACGTTGGAATCACGTGGGAATCACTTTTGAATCACGTGGGAATCACGTGTAAATCACGTGGGAAACACGTTTCAATCCCGTGGGAATCAGGTGGGAATCACGATGAAATCACGTGGGAATCAAGTGGTAATCATGCGTCAATCACGTTGGAATCAAGTGGGAGTCACGTGGGAATCACATGGGAATCACGTGGTAATCACGTGGGAATAAGGTTGGAATCACGTGTCAATAACTTGGGAATCATGTGGGATTCACGTGTCAATCACGATGGAATTACGTGTGAATCACGTGTGAATCACGTAGGAATCACGTGGGAATCACGTAACAATCATTTGGGAATCACCTGGGAATCACGTGTTAATCACGTGGGAATCACATGGGAATCACGTGGGAATGATGTGTCAGTCACGTGGGAATCACGTGTCAATCACGTGGGAATCATGTGGGAATCACGTGTCAATCACGGGGGAATCACGTGGTAATCACGTTGGAATCACGTGTCAATCAATTGAGAATCACTTGGGAATCACGTAGGAATCACGTATCATTCACGTAGGAATCACGTATCAATCACGTGGGAATCACGTGGGAATGACGTGTCAATCACGTATGAATCACGTGGGAATCACGTGTCAATCACGTGGGAATCACGTGTCAATCACGTGGGAATCATGTGGGAATCACGTAGGAATCACGTATCATTCACGTGGGAATCACGTATCAATCACGTGGGAATCACGTGGGAGTCACGTGGGAATCACGTGGGAATCAAGTGGGAATCTGGTGGGCATCACGTGTCAATCACGTGGGAGTCATGTGGGAGTCACGTGTCAATCACGATGGAATCACGTGGTAATCAAGAGGTGATCATGCGTCTATCACGTGGGACTCACGTGTCAATCACGAGAGAATCACGTGGGAGTCACGTGGGAATCACGTGGGAATCAAGTGGGAATCACGTGGGTATCATATGTCAATCAC
Organism: Muntiacus reevesi; assembly: GCF_963930625.1. Classification (NCBI taxonomy): domain Eukaryota; kingdom Metazoa; phylum Chordata; class Mammalia; order Artiodactyla; family Cervidae; genus Muntiacus; species Muntiacus reevesi. The sequence goes on along the minus strand of NC_089256.1, from coordinate 2,013,079 downwards.
GTGGGAGTCATGTGGGAGTCACGTGTCAATCACGATGGAGTCACGTGGTAATCAAGTGGTGATCATGCGTCTATCACGTGGGAATCACGTGTCAATCACGAGGGAATCACGTGGGAATCACGTGGGAATCACATGGGAATCATGCATCAATCACGTGTGAATCACATGGGAGTCACGTGGGAATAACGTGGGAATCACGTGGTAATCACGTGGGAATCACGTGTCAATCACGTGTGAATCATGTGGGAATCACGTGTCAATCACGGGGGAATCACGTGGTTATCACGTAGGAATCACGTGTCAATCACGTGGGAATCACGTGGGAATCACGTGGGATTTACATGTCAATTACATGGGAATCAAGTGGGAATCACGTGTCAATCACGTGGGAATCACGTGGGAAGCACTTGGGAATCACGTGTCAATCACGTGGTAATCACGTGGGAATCACGTGAGAAATACGTGGGAATCACGTGTCAATCACGTGGGAATCACGTGGGAATCACGTGTCAACCACGTGGGAATCATGTGGGAATCACGTGGGAATCATGCGTCAATCATGTGGGAATCACGTTGCAGTCAGGTGGGAATCTTGTGGAAATCAGGTGGTAATCACATGGGAATCATGTGGGAATCACGTGTCAATCACGGGGGAATCACGTGGGAATCACGTGAGAATCTCGTGTCGTTCACGTGAGATTCACGTGTCAATCACGTTGGAATCACGTGGGAGTCACGTGGGTATCATGGGTCAATCACGTGGAAACACGTGGGAATCACGTGGCAATCACGTGACAATCACATGAGAATCACGTGGGAATCACGGGTTAATCACGTGAGAATCACTTAGGAATCACGTATCAATCACGTGGGAATCACGTGGGAATCACATTTAATCACGTGGAAATCACGTGGGAATCTCGTGTCAATCAAGTTGGAATCACGTGGGAATGACGTGTCAATCAAGTGGGCATCAAGTGGGAATCATTTGGGAATCACGTGTCAATCACGTAGGAATCACGTGGGAATCACGTGTCAATCACGTGGGATTCACGTGTCAATCACGTGGTAATCACGTGTCAATCAGGTGGGATTCACTTGGGAATCACGTTGGAATCATGTGTCAATCACTTGGGAATTACGTGGGAATCACGTGAGAAGCACGTGGGAATCACGTGTCAATCACTTGGGAATCACATGGGAATCAAGTGATAATCACGTGGGAATCATGTGTCAATCACGTGGGAATTACGTGAGAATCATGTGGGAATCACGTGTCAACCACGTGGGAATCACATGGGAATCACGTGGGAATCACGTGTCAACCACGTGGGAATCACGTGGGAATCACGTGGGAATCATGCGTACACCACGTTGGAATCACGTTGCACTCACGTGGGAATCTCGTGGAAATCAGGTGGTAATCACATGAGAATCACGTGGGAATCACGTGTCAATCACGTTGGAATCACGTGGGAATCACGTGAGAAATACGTGGGAATCACGTGTCAATCATGTGGGAATAACGTGGGAATCACGTGGGAATCATGCGTCAATCATGTTGGAATCACGTGTCAATCACGTGGAAATCACGGGGGAATCACGTGAGAAATACGTGGGAATCACGTGTCAATCACGTTTCAATCACGTGGGAATCACGTGGGAATCACGTGTCAACCACGTGGGAATCAAGTGGGAATCACGTGGGAATCATGCGTCAATCATGGTGGAATCACGTTGCAGTCACGTGGGAATTTCGTGGAAATCAGGTGGTAATCACATGGGAATCACGTGGTAATCACGTGTCAATCACTTTGGAATCACGTGGGAATCATTTTTGAACCACGTGGGAATCACGTTTCAATCACGTGGGAAACACGTTTCAATCCCGTGGGAATCAGGTGGGAATCAGGTGGGAATCACGTGGGAATCACGTGGGAATCACATGTCAATCACTTGGGAATCACATGGGAATCACGTGATAATCACGTGGGAATCACGTGTCAATCAGTGGGAATCACGTGTCTATCCCGTGGGAATCACGTGTCAATCCCGTGGGAATCACGTGGGAATCACGTGGGAATCACGTGTCAACCACGTGGGAATCACGTGGGAATCACGTGGGAATCATGCGTACACCACGTTGGAATCACGTTGCACTCACGTGGGAATCTCGTGGAAATCAGGTGGTAATCACATGAGAATCACGTGGGAATCACGTGTCAATCACGTTGGAATCACGTGGGAATCACGTGAGAAATACGTGGTAATCACGTGTCAATCATGTGGGAATCACGTGGGAATCACGTGGGAATCATGCGTCAATCATGTTGGAATCACGTGTCAATCACGTGGAAATCACGGGGGAATCACGTGAGAAATACGTGGGAATCACGTGTCAATCACGTGTCAATCACGTGGGAATCACGTGGGAATCACGTGTCAACCACGTGGGAATCACGTGGGAATCACGTGGGAATCATGTGTCAATCATGTTGGAATCACGTTGCAGTCACGTGGGAATCTCGTGGAAATCAGGTGGTAATCACATGGGAATCACGTGGTAATCACGTGTCAATCACTTTGGAATCACGTGGGAATCATTTTTGAACCAGGTGGGAATCACGTTTCAATCACGTGGGAAACACGTTTCAATCCCGTGGGAATCAGGTGGGAATCAGGTGGGAATCACGTGGGAATCACGTGGGAATCACATGTCAATCACTTGGGAATCACATGGGAATCACGTGATAATCACGTGGGAATCACGTGTCAATCAGTGGGAATCACGTGTCTATCCCGTGGGAATCACGTGTCAATCCCGTGGGAATCACGTGGGAATCACGTGGGAATCACGTGGGAATTACGTGGGAATCACATGTCAATCACATGGGAATCACATGTCAATCACGTGGGAATCACGTGGCAATCACGTGGGAATGACATTTCAATCCCTTGGGAATCACGTGGGAATAAGGTGGGAATCACGTGTCAATCACGTGGGAATCACGTGGGAATCACGTGTCAATCACGTGGGAATCACGTGTCAATCCTGTGGGAATCACGTGGGAATTACGTGGGAATCACGTGTCAATCACGTGGGAATCGCATGTTAATCACGTGGGAATCACGTGGCAATCACGTGGGAATGACATTTCAATCCCTTGGGAATCACGTGGGAATAACGTGGGAATCACGTGTCAATCACGTGGGAATCACATGGGAATCACGTGGGATTCACGTGGGCATCACGTGTCAATCACGTGTCAATCAAGTAAGAATTAAGTGTGAATCACGTGGAAATCACGTGTCAATCACGTGGGAATTACGAGGGAATCGCGTGTCAATCACTTGGGAATCACTTGGGAATCACGTAGGAATCACGTGTCATTCAAGTGGGTATCACATGGGAATCACGTGTTAATCACGTGGGAATCAGGTTTGAATCACGTGTCAATAACGTGGGAATCATGTGGGAATCACGTGTCAATCACGATGGAATTATGTGTGAATCACGTGGGAATAACGTGACAATCATTTGGGAATCACCTGTGAATCACGTGTTAATCACATGGGAATCACATGGGAATCACGTGGGAATGACTTGTCAATCACGTGGGAATCACGTGGGAATCACGTGGGAATCACGTGTCAATGACGTGGGAATCACGTGTCAATGACGTGGGAATCACGTGTCAATCACGTGGGCATCACTTAGGAATCACGTTGGAATCATGTGTCAATCACTTGGGAATCACGTGGGAATCACGTGGGAAGCACATGGGAATCACGTGTCAATCACTTGGGAATCACATGGGAATCACGTGTCAATCACTTGGGAATCACGTGGGAATCACGTGGAAATCATGCGTCAATCCCGTGTGAATCACGTGGGAGTCACGTGGCAATCATGTGGGAATCAAGTGGGAATCACGTGGGTATCACGTGTCAATCACGTGGGAGTCATGTGGGAGTCACGTGTCAATCATGATGGAATCATGTGGGAATCAAGTGGTGATCATGCGTCAATCACATGGGAATCACGTGGGAGTCACGTGGGAATCACTTTTGAATCACGTGGGAATCACGTGTCAATCACGTGGGAAACACGTTTCAATCCCGTCGGAATCAGGTGGGAATCACGATGAAATCACGTGGGAATCAAGTGGTAATCATGCGTCAATCACGTTGGAATCACGTGGGAGTCACGTGGGAATCACATGGGAATCACGTGGTAATCACGTGGGAATAAGGTTGGAATCACGTGTCAATCACGATGGAATTACGTGTGAATCACGTGTGAATCACGTAGGAATCACGTGGGAATCACGTAACAATCATTTGGGAATCACCTGGGAATCACGTGTTAATCACGTGGGAATCACATGGGAATCACGTGGGAATTACGTGTCAATCACGTTGGAATCACGTGGGAACCACTTTTGAACCACGTGGGAATCACGTGTCATTCACGTGGGAAACACGTTTCAATCCCGTGGGAATCAGGTGGGAATCAGGTGGGAATCAGGTGGGAATCACGTGGGAATCACGTGGGAATCACGTGTCCATCACGTGGGAATCACGTGTCAATCATGTGGGAATCACGTGGGAATCTCGTGGGAATCACATGTCAATCACTTGGGAATCACATGGGAATCACGTGATAATCACGTTGGAGTCACGTGGGAATCACGAGGGAATCACGTGTCAATCATGTGAGAATCATGTGGGAATCATATGAGAATCACGAGTCAATCACGTGGGAATCACGTGGGAATCACATGTCAATTACGTGGGAATCACGTTGGAGTCACGTGGAAATCACGTGGGAATCACGTGTCAATCACGTGGAAATCACGGGGGAATCACGTGTCTATCCCGTGGGAATCACGTGTCAATCCCGTGGGAATCACGTCGGAATCACGTGGGAATGACATTTCAATCCCTTGGGAATCACGTGGAAATAAGGTGGGAATCACGTGTCAATCACATGGGAATCACGTGGGAATCACGTGTCAATCCCGTGGGAATCACGTGGGAATCACGTGGGAATCACGTGGGAATTACGTGGGAATCACGTGTCAATCACGTGGGAATCGCATGTCAATCAAATGGGAATCACGTGGCAATCACGTGGGAATGACATTTCAATCCCTTGGGAATCACGTGGGAATAAGATGGGAATCACGTGTCAGTCACGTGGGAATCAAATGGGAATCACGTGTCAACCACGTGGGAATCATGTGGGAATCACGTGGGAATCATGCGTCAATCATGTGGGAATCACGTTGCAGTCAGGTGGGAATCTTGTGGAAATCAGGTGGTAATCACATGGGAATCATGTGGGAATCACGTGTCAATCACGGGGGAATCACGTGGGAATCACGTGAGAATCTCGTGTCGTTCACGTGAGATTCACGTGTCAATCACGTTGGAATCACGTGGGAGTCACGTGGGTATCATGGGTCAATCACGTGGAAACACGTGGGAATCACGTGGGAATCACGTGACAATCACATGAGAATCACGTGGGAATCACGGGTTAATCACGTGAGAATCACTTAGGAATCACGTATCAATCACGTGGGAATCACGTGGGAATCACATTTAATCACGTGGAAATCACGTGGGAATCTCGTGTCAATCAAGTTGGAATCACGTGGGAATGACGTGTCAATCAAGTGGGCATCAAGTGGGAATCATTTGGGAATCACGTGTCAATCACGTAGGAATCACGTGGGAATCACGTGTCAATCACGTGGGAATCACGTGTCAATCACGTGGGAATCACGTGTCAATCAGGTGGGAATCACTTGGGAATCACGTTGGAATCATGTGTCAATCACTTGGGAATTACGTGGGAATCACGTGAGAAGCACGTGGGAATCACGTGTCAATCACTTGGGAATCACATGGGAATCAAGTGATAATCACGTGGGAATCACGTGTCAATCACGTGGGAATTACGTGAGAATCATGTGGGAATCACGTGTCAACCACGTGGGAATCACATGGGAATCATGTGGGAATGACGTGTCAACCACGTGGGAATCACGTGGGAATCACATGGGAATCATGCGTCAATCACGTTGGAATCACGTTGCACTCACGTGGGAATCTCGTGGAAATCAGGTGGTAATCACATGAGAATCACGTGGGAATCACGTGTCAATCACGTTGGAATCACGTGGGAATCACGTGAGAAATACGTGGGAATCACGTGTCAATCATGTGGGAATCACGTGGGAATCACGTGGGAATCATGCGTCAATCATGTTGGAATCACGTGTCAATCACGTGGAAATCACGGGGGAATCACGTGAGAAATACGTGGGAATCACGTGTCAATCACGTGTCAATCACGTGGGAATCACGTGTCAACCACGTGGGAATCACGTGGGAATCACGTGGTAATCATGCGTCAATCATGTTGGAATCACGTTGCAGTCACGTGGGAATCTCGTGGAAATCAGGTGGTAATCACATGGGAATCACGTGGTAATCACGTGTCAATCACTTTGGAATCACGTGGGAATCATTTTTGAACCACGTGGGAATCACGTGTCAATCACGTGGGAAACACGTTTCAATCCCGTGGGAATCAGGTGGGAATCAGGTGGGAATCACGTGGGAATCACGTGGGAATCACATGTCAATCACTTGGGAATCACATGGGAATCACGTGATAATCACGTGGGAATCACGTGTCAATCAGTGGGAATCACGTGTCTATCCCGTGGGAATCACGTGTCAATCCCGTGGGAATCACGTGGGAATCACGTGGGAATTACGTGGGAATCACATGTCAATCACATGGGAATCACATGTCAATCACGTGGGAATCACGTGGCAATCACGTGGGAATGACATTTCAATCCCTTGGGAATCACGTGGGAATAAGGTGGGAATCACGTGTCAATCACGTGGGAGTCACGTGGGAATCACGTGTCAATCACGTGGGAATCACGTGTCAATCCTGTGGGAATCACGTGGGAATTACGTGGGAATCACGTGTCAATCACGTGGGAATCGCATGTTAATCACGTGGCAATCACGTGGGAATGACATTTCAATCCCTTGGGAATCACGTGGGAATAACGTGGGAATCACGTGTCAATCACGTGGGAATCACATGGGAATCACGTGGGATTCACGTGGGCATCACGTGTCAATCACGTGTCAATCAAGTAAGAATTAAGTGGGAATCACGTGGAAATCACGTGTCAATCACGTGGGAATTACGAGGGAATCGCGTGTCAATCACTTGGGAATCACGTAGGAATCACGTGTCATTCACGTGGGTATCACATGGGAATCACGTGTTAATCACGTGGGAATCAGGTTTGAATCACGTGTCAATAACGTGGGAATCATGAGGGAATCACGTGTCAATCACGATGGAATTATGTGTGAATCACGTGGGAATAACGTGACAATCATTTGGGAATCACCTGTGAATCACGTGTTAATCACGTGGGAATCACATGGGAATCACGTGGGAATGACTTGTCAATCACGTGGGAATCACGTGGGAATCACGTGGGAATCAAGTGTCAATGACGTGGGAATCACGTGTCAATGACGTGGGAATCACGTGTCAATGACGTGGGAATCACGTGTCAATCACGTGGGCATCACTTAGGAATCACGTTGGAATCACGTGTCAATCACGTGGGAAACACGTTTCAATCCCGTGGGAATCAGGTGGGAATCAGGTGGGAATCACGTGGGAATCACGTGGGAATCACATGTCAATCACTTGGGAATCACATGGGAATCACGTGATAATCACGTGGGAATCACGTGTCAATCAGTGGGAATCACGTGTCTATCCCGTGGGAATCACGTGTCAATCCCGTGGGAATCACGTGGGAATCACGTGGGAATTACGTGGGAATCACATGTCAATCACATGGGAATCACATGTCAATCACGTGGGAATCACGTGGCAATCACGTGGGAATGACATTTCAATCCCTTGGGAATCACGTGGGAATAAGGTGGGAATCACGTGTCAATCATGTGGGAATCACGTGGGAATCACGTGTCAATCACGTGGGAATCATGTGTCAATCCTGTGGGAATCACGTGGGAATTACGTGGGAATCACGTGTCAATCACGTGGGAATCGCATGTTAATCACGTGGGAATCACGTGGCAATCACGTGGGAATGACATTTCAATCCCTTGGGAATCACGTGGGAATAACGTGGGAATCACGTGTCAATCACGTGGGAATCACATGGGAATCACGTGGGATTCACGTGGGCATCACGTGTCAATCACGTGTCAATCAAGTAAGAATTAAGTGGGAATCACGTGGAAATCACGTGTCAATCACGTGGGAATTACGAGGGAATCGCGTGTCAATCACTTGGGAATCACGTAGGAATCACGTGTCATTCACGTGGGTATCACATGGGAATCACGTGTTAATCACGTGGGAATCAGGTTTGAATCACGTGTCAATAACGTGGGAATCATGTGGGAATCACGTGTCAATCACGATGGAATTATGTGTGAATCACGTGGGAATAACGTGACAATCATTTGGGAATCACCTGTGAATCACGTGTTAATCACATGGGAATCACATGGGAATCACGTGGGAATGACTTGTCAATCACGTGGGAATCACGTGGGAATCACGTGTCAATGACGTGGGAATCACGTGTCAATGACGTGGGAATCACGTGTCAATCACGTGGGCATCACTTAGGAATCACGTTGGAATCATGTGTCAATCACTTGGGAATCACGTGGGAATCACGTGGGAATCACATGGGAATCACGTGGGAATGACTTGTCAATCACGTGGGAATCACGTGGGAATCACGTGGGAATCACTTGTCAATGACGTGGGAATCACGTGTCAATGACGTGGGAATCACGTGTCAATCACGTGGGCATCACTTAGGAATCACGTTGGAATCATGTGTCAATCACTTGGGAATCACGTGGGAATCACGTGGGAAGCACGTGGGAATCACGTGTCAATCACTTGGGAATCACATGGGAATCACGTGGGAATCACATGGGAATCACGTGTCAATCACTTGGGAATCCCGTGGGAATCACGTGGAAATCATGCGTCAATCCCGTGTGAATCACGTGGGAGTCACGTGGCAATCATGTGGGAATCAAGTGGGAATCACGTGGGTATCACGTGTCAATCACGTGGGAGTCATGTGGGAGTCACGTGTCAATCATGATGGAATCATGTGGGAATCAAGTGGTGATCATGCGTCAATCACATGGGAATCACGTGGGAGTCACGTGGGAATCACTTTTGATTCACGTGGGAATCACGTGTCAATCACGTGGGAAACACGTTTCAATCCCGTCGGAATCAGGTGGGAATCACGATGAAATCACGTGGGAATCAAGTGGTAATCATGCGTCAATCACGTTGGAATCACGTGGGAGTCACGTGGGAATCACATGGGAATCACGTGGTAATCACGTGGGAATAAGGTTGGAATCACGTGTCAATAACTTGGGAATCTTGTGGGAATCACGTGTCAATCACGATGGAATTACGTGTGAATCACGTGTGAATCACGTAGGAATCACGTGGGAATCACGTAACAATCATTTGGGAATCACCTGGGAATCACGTGTTAATCACGTGGGAATCACATGGGAATCACGTGGGAATTACGTGTCAATCACGTTGGAATCACGTGGGAACCACTTTTGAACCACGTGGGAATCACGTGTCATTCACGTGGGAAACACGTTTCAATCCCGTGGGAATCAGGTGGGAATCAGGTGGGAATCAGGTGGGAATCACGTGGGAATCACGTGGGAATCACGTGTCCATCACGTGGGAATCACGTGTCAATCATGTGGGAATCACGTGGGAATCTCGTGGGAATCACATGTCAATCACTTGGGAATCACATGGGAATCACGTGATAATCACGTTGGAGTCACGTGGGAATCACGAGGGAATCACGTAGAATTCTCGTTGGAATCACGTGTCAATCACGTGTCAATCATGTGAGAATCATGTGGGAATCACGTGGGAATCTCGTGGAAATCACATGTCAATCACTTGGGAATCACATGGGAATCACGTGATAATCACATTGGAGTCACGTGGGAATCACGTTGGAGTCACGTGGAAATCACGTGGGAATCACGTGTCAATCACGTGGAAATCACGGGGGAATCACGTGTCTATCCCGTGGGAATCACGTGTCAATCCCGTGGGAATCACGTCGGAATCACGTGGGAATGACATTTCAATCCCTTGGGAATCACGTGGAAGTAAGGTGGGAATCACGTGTCAATCACATGGGAATCACGTGGGAATCACGTGTCAATCACGTGGGAATCACGTGTCAATCCCGTGGGAATCACGGGGGAATCACGTGGGAATCACGTGGGAATTACGTGGGAATCACGTGTCAATCACGTGGGAATCGCATGTCAATCAAATGGGAATCACGTGGCAATCACGTGGGAATGACATTTCAATCCCTTGGGAATCACGTGGGAATAAGATGGGAATCACGTGTCAGTCACGTGGGAATCACATGGGAATCACGTGGGATTCACGTAGGCATCACGTGTCAATCACGTGTCAATCATGTGAGAATCAAGTGGGAATCACGTGGAAATCACGTGTCAATCACATGGGAATCACGTGGGCATCACGTGTCAATCACGTTGAAATCACGTGGTAATCATATGGGAATCACGTGTCAATCACGTAGGAATCACATGGGAATCACGTGTTAATCACGTGGGAATCACGTTAGAGTCACGTGGGAATCACGTGGGAATCACGTGTCAATCACCTGGGAATCACCTGGGAATCACGTGTCAATCCCAAATGAATCACGTGTGAATCACGTGTGAATCACGTGTGAATCACATGGGAATCATGAGTCAATCACGTGGAAATCACATGGGAGTCACGTGGGAATAACGTGGGAATCACGTGGTAATCACGTAGGAATCACGTGGGAATAACGTGTCAATCACGTGGGAATCATGTGGGAATCACGTGTCAATCACGAGGGAATCACGTAATAATCACGTGTCAATCACATGGGCATCACATGGGTATCACACGAGAATCATTTTGGAATCACGTGTCAATCACGTTGGAATCTCGTGGGAATCACTTTTGAATCACGTGGGAATCACGTGTCAATCACGTGGGAAACACGTTTCAATCCCGTGGGAATCAGGTGGGAATCAGGTGGGAATCACGTGTCAATCACGTGGGAATCACGCGGGAATCTCGTGGGAATCACATGTCAATCACGATGGAATCACGTGGGAATCAAGTGGTAATCATGCATCAATCACATGGGAATCACGTGGGATTCACCTGGGAATCACATGGGAATCACGTGGTAATCACGTGGGAATCAGGTTGGAATCACGTGTCAATAACGTGGGAATCATGTGGGAATCACGTGTCAGTCACGATGGAATTACGTGTGAATCACGTGGGAATCACGTGACAATCATTTGGGAATCACCTGGGAATCACGTGTTAATCACGTGGGAATCACATGGTAATCACGTGGGAATGACGTGTCAATCACTTGGGAATCACGTGGGAATCACGTGGGAATCACGTGTCAATCACGTGGGAATCACGTGTCAATCACATGGGAATCACGTGTCAATCATGTGGGAATCACTTGGGAATCACGTTGGAATCATGTGTCAATCACTTGGGAATCACGTGGGAATCACGTGGGAAGCACGGGGGAATCACGTGTCAATCACTTGGGAATCACATGGCAATCTCGTGATAAACACGTGGGAATCACGTGTCAATCACCTGGGAATCACGTGAGAATCACGTGGGAATCACGTGGGAATCACGTGTCAATCACGGGGGAATCACGTGGGAATCACGTGAGAATCTCGTGTCGTTCACGTGAGATTCACGTGTCAATCACGTTGGAATCACGTGGGAGTCACGTGGGTATCATGGGTCAATCACGTGGAAACACGTGGGAATCACGTGGGAATCACGTGACAATCACATGAGAATCACGTGGGAATCACGGGTTAATCACGTGAGAATCACTTAGGAATCACGTATCAATCACGTGGGAATCACGTGGGAATCACATTTAATCACGTGGAAATCACGTGGGAATCTCGTGTCAATCAAGTTGGAATCACGTGGGAATGACGTGTCAATCAAGTGGGCATCAAGTGGGAATCATTTGGGAATCACGTGTCAATCACGTAGGAATCACGTGGGAATCACGTGTCAATCACGTGGGAATCACGTGTCAATCACGTGGGAATCACGTGTCAATCAGGTGGGAATCACTTGGGAATCACGTTGGAATCATGTGTCAATCACTTGGGAATTACGTGGGAATCACGTGAGAAGCACGTGGGAATCACGTGTCAATCACTTGGGAATCACATGGGAATCAAGTGATAATCACGTGGGAATCACGTGTCAATCACGTGGGAATTACGTGAGAATCATGTGGGAATCACGTGTCAACCACGTGGGAATCACATGGGAATCACGTGGGAATGACGTGTCAACCACGTGGGAATCACGTGGGAATCACATGGGAATCATGCGTCAATCACGTTGGAATCACGTTGCACTCACGTGGGAATCTCGTGGAAATCAGGTGGTAATCACATGAGAATCACGTGGGAATCACGTGTCAATCACGTTGGAATCACGTGGGAATCACGTGAGAAATACGTGGGAATCACGTGTCAATCATGTGGGAATCACGTGGGAATCACGTGGGAATCATGCGTCAATCATGTTGGAATCACGTGTCAATCACGTGGAAATCACGGGGGAATCACGTGAGAAATACGTGGGAATCACGTGTCAATCACGTGTCAATCACGTGGGAATCACGTGTCAACCACGTGGGAATCATGAGGGAATCACGTGTCAATCACGATGGAATTATGTGTGAATCACGTGGGAATAACGTGACAATCATTTGGGAATCACCTGTGAATCACGTGTTAATCACGTGGGAATCACATGGGAATCAAGTGGGAATGACTTGTCAATCACGTGGGAATCACGTGGGAATCACGTGGGAATCAAGTGTCAATGACGTGGGAATCACGTGTCAATGACGTGGGAATCACGTGTCAATGACGTGGGAATCACGTGTCAATCACGTGGGCATCACTTAGGAATCACGTTGGAATCACGTGTCAATCACGTGGGAAACACGTTTCAATCCCGTGGGAATCAGGTGGGAATCAGGTGGGAATCACGTGGGAATCACGTGGGAATCACATGTCAATCACTTGGGAATCACATGGGAATCACGTGATAATCACGTGGGAATCACGTGTCAATCAGTGGGAATCACGTGTCTATCCCGTGGGAATCACGTGTCAATCCCGTGGGAATCACGTGGGAATCACGTGGGAATTACGTGGGAATCACATGTCAATCACATGGGAATCACATGTCAATCACGTGGGAATCACGTGGCAATCACGTGGGAATGACATTTCAATCCCTTGGGAATCACGTGGGAATAAGGTGGGAATCACGTGTCAATCACGTGGGAATCACGTGGGAATCACGTGTCAATCACGTGGGAATCATGTGTCAATCCTGTGGGAATCACGTGGGAATTACGTGGGAATCACGTGTCAATCACGTGGGAATCGCATGTTAATCACGTGGCAATCACGTGGGAATGACATTTCAATCCCTTGGGAATCACGTGGGAATAACGTGGGAATCACGTGTCAATCACGTGGGAATCACATGGGAATCACGTGGGATTCACGTGGGCATCACGTGTCAATCACGTGTCAATCAAGTAAGAATTAAGTGGGAATCACGTGGAAATCACGTGTCAATCACGTGGGAATTACGAGGGAATCGCGTGTCAATCACTTGGGAATCACGTAGGAATCACGTGTCATTCACGTGGGTATCACATGGGAATCACGTGTTAATCACGTGGGAATCAGGTTTGAATCACGTGTCAATAACGTGGGAATCATGTGGGAATCACGTGTCAATCACGATGGAATTATGTGTGAATCACGTGGGAATAACGTGACAATCATTTGGGAATCACCTGTGAATCACGTGTTAATCACATGGGAATCACATGGGAATCACGTGGGAATGACTTGTCAATCACGTGGGAATCACGTGGGAATCACTTGGGAATCAGGTGTCAATGACGTGGGAATCACGTGTCAATGACGTGGGAATCACGTGTCAATCACGTGGGCATCACTTAGGAATCACGTTGGAATCATGTGTCAATCACTTGGGAATCACGTGGGAATCACGTGGGAATCACATGGGAATCACGTGGGAATGACTTGTCAATCACGTGGGAATCACGTGGGAATCACGTGGGAATCACGTGTCAATGACGTGGGAATCACGTGTCAATCACGTGGGAATCACGTGTCAATCACGTGGGCATCACTTAGGAATCACGTTGGAATCATGTGTCAATCACTTGGGAATCACGTGGGAATCACGTGGGAAGCACGTGGGAATCACGTGTCAATCACTTGGGAATCACATGGGAATCACGTGGGAATCACATGGGAATCACGTGTCAATCACTTGGGAATCACGTGGGAATCACGTGGAAATCATGCGTCAATCCCGTGTGAATCACGTGGGAGTCACGTGGCAATCATGTGGGAATCAAGTGGGAATCACGTGGGTATCACGTGTCAATCACGTGGGAGTCATGTGGGAGTCACGTGTCAATCATGATGGAATCATGTGGGAATCAAGTGGTGATCATGCGTCAATCACATGGGAATCACGTGGGAGTCACGTGGGAATCACTTTTGATTCACGTGGGAATCACGTGTCAATCACGTGGGAAACACGTTTCAATCCCGTCGGAATCAGGTGGGAATCACGATGAAATCACGTGGGAATCAAGTGGTAATCATGCGTCAATCACGTTGGAATCACGTGGGAGTCACGTGGGAATCACATGGGAATCACGTGGTAATCACGTGGGAATAAGGTTGGAATCACGTGTCAATAACTTGGGAATCTTGTGGGAATCACGTGTCAATCACGATGGAATTACGTGTGAATCACGTGTGAATCACGTAGGAATCACGTGGGAATCACGTAACAATCATTTGGGAATCACCTGGGAATCACGTGTTAATCACGTGGGAATCACATGGGAATCACGTGGGAATTACGTGTCAATCACGTTGGAATCACGTGGGAACCACTTTTGAACCACGTGGGAATCACGTGTCATTCACGTGGGAAACACGTTTCAATCCCGTGGGAATCAGGTGGGAATCAGGTGGGAATCAGGTGGGAATCACGTGGGAATCACGTGGGAATCACGTGTCCATCATGTGGGAATCACGTGTCAATCATGTGGGAATCACGTGGGAATCTCGTGGGAATCACATGTCAATCACTTGGGAATCACATGGGAATCACGTAATAATCACGTTGGAGTCACGTGGGAATCACGAGGGAATCACGTAGAATTCTCGTTGGAATCACGTGTCAATCACGTGTCAATCATGTGAGAATCATGTGGGAATCACGTGGGAATCTCGTGGAAATCACATGTCAATCACTTGGGAATCACATGGGAATCACGTGATAATCACATTGGAGTCACGTGGGAATCACGTTGGAGTCATGTGGAAATCACGTGGGAATCACGTGTCAATCACGTGGAAATCACGGGGGAATCACGTGTCTATCCCGTGGGAATCACGTGTCAATCCCGTGGGAATCACGTCGGAATCACGTGGGAATGACATTTCAATCCCTTGGGAATCACGTGGAAATAAGGTGGGAATCACGTGTCAATCACATGGGAATCACGTGGGAATCACGTGTCAATCACGTGGGAATCACGTGTCAATCCCGTGGGAATCACGTGGGAATCACGTGGGAATCACGTGGGAATTACGTGGGAATCACGTGTCAATCACGTGGGAATCGCATGTCAATCAAATGGGAATCACGTGGCAATCACGTGGGAATGACATTTCAATCCCTTGGGAATCACGTGGGAATAAGATGGGAATCACGTGTCAGTCACGTGGGAATCACATGGGAATCACGTGGGATTCACGTGGGCATCACGTGTCAATCACGTGTCAATCATGTGAGAATCAAGTGGGAATCACGTGGAAATCACGTGTCAATCACATGGGAATCACGTGGGCATCACGTGTCAATCACGTTGAAATCACGTGGTAATCATATGGGAATCACGTGTCAATCACGTAGGAATCACATGGGAATCACGTGTTAATCACGTGGGAATCACGTTAGAGTCACGTGGGAATCACGTGGGAATCACGTGTCAATCACCTGGGAATCACCTGGGAATCACGTGTCAATCCCAAATGAATCACGTGTGAATCACGTGTGAATCACGTGTGAATCACATGGGAATCATGAGTCAATCACGTGGAAATCACATGGGAGTCACGTGGGAATAACGTGGGAATCACGTGGTAATCACGTAGGAATCACGTGGGAATAACGTGTCAATCACGTGGGAATCATGTGGGAATCACGTGTCAATCACGAGGGAATCACGTAATAATCACGTGTCAATCACATGGGCATCACATGGGTATCACACGAGAATCATTTTGGAATCACGTGTCAATCACGTTGGAATCTCGTGGGAATCACTTTTGAATCACGTGGGAATCACGTGTCAATCACGTGGGAAACACGTTTCAATCCCGTGGGAATCAGGTGGGAATCAGGTGGGAATCACGTGTCAATCACGTGGGAATCACGCGGGAATCTCGTGGGAATCACATGTCAATCACGATGGAATCACGTGGGAATCAAGTGGTAATCATGCATCAATCACATGGGAATCACGTGGGATTCACCTGGGAATCACATGGGAATCACGTGGTAATCACGTGGGAATCAGGTTGGAATCACGTGTCAATAACGTGGGAATCATGTGGGAATCACGTGTCAGTCACGATGGAATTACGTGTGAATCACGTGGGAATCACGTGACAATCATTTGGGAATCACCTGGGAATCACGTGTTAATCACGTGGGAATCACATGGTAATCACGTGGGAATGACGTGTCAATCACTTGGGAATCACGTGGGAATCACGTGGGAATCACGTGTCAATCACGTGGGAATCACGTGTCAATCACATGGGAATCACGTGTCAATCATGTGGGAATCACTTGGGAATCACGTTGGAATCATGTGTCAATCACTTGGGAATCACGTGGGAATCACGTGGGAAGCACGGGGGAATCACGTGTCAATCACTTGGGAATCACATGGCAATCTCGTGATAAACACGTGGGAATCACGTGTCAATCACCTGGGAATCACGTGAGAATCACGTGGGAATCACGTGGGAATCACGTGTCAATCACGGGGGAATCACGTGGGAATCACGTGAGAATCTCGTGTCGTTCACGTGAGATTCACGTGTCAATCACGTTGGAATCACGTGGGAGTCACGTGGGTATCATGGGTCAATCACGTGGAAACACGTGGGAATCACGTGGGAATCACGTGACAATCACATGAGAATCACGTGGGAATCACGGGTTAATCACGTGAGAATCACTTAGGAATCACGTATCAATCACGTGGGAATCACGTGGGAATCACATTTAATCACGTGGAAATCACGTGGGAATCTCGTGTCAATCAAGTTGGAATCACGTGGGAATGACGTGTCAATCAAGTGGGCATCAAGTGGGAATCATTTGGGAATCACGTGTCAATCACGTAGGAATCACGTGGGAATCACGTGTCAATCACGTGGGAATCACGTGTCAATCAGGTGGGAATCACTTGGGAATCACGTTGGAATCATGTGTCAATCACTTGGGAATTACGTGGGAATCACGTGAGAAGCACGTGGGAATCACGTGTCAATCACTTGGGAATCACATGGGAATCAAGTGATAATCACGTGGGAATCACGTGTCAATCACGTGGGAATTATGTGAGAATCATGTGGGAATCACGTGTCAACCACGTGGGAATCACATGGGAATCACGTGGGAATGACGTGTCAACCACGTGGGAATCACGTGGGAATCACATGGGAATCATGCGTCAATCACGTTGGAATCACGTTGCACTCACGTGGGAATCTCGTGGAAATCAGGTGGTAATCACATGAGAATCACGTGGGAATCACGTGTCAATCACGATGGAATCACGTGGGAATCACGTGAGAAATACGTGGGAATCACGTGTCAATCATGTGGGAATCACGTGGGAATCACGTGGGAATCATGCGTCAATCATGTTGGAATCACGTGTCAATCACGTGGAAATCACGGGGGAATCACGTGAGAAATACGTGGGAATCACGTGTCAATCACGTGTCAATCACGTGGGAATCACGTGTCAACCACGTGGGAATCACGTGGGAATCACGTGGTAATCATGCGTCAATCATGTTGGAATCACGTTGCAGTCACGTGGGAATCTCGTGGAAATCAGGTGGTAATCACATGGGAATCACGTGGTAATCACGTGTCAATCACTTTGGAATCACGTGGGAATCATTTTTGAACCACGTGGGAATCACGTGTCAATCACGTGGGAAACACGTTTCAATCCCGTGGGAATCAGGTGGGAATCAGGTGGGAATCACGTGGGAATCACGTGGGAATCACATGTCAATCACTTGGGAATCACATGGGAATCACGTGATAATCACGTGGGAATCACGTGTCAATCAGTGGGAATCACGTGTCTATCCCGTGGGAATCACGTGTCAATCCCGTGGGAATCACGTGGGAATCACGTGGGAATTACGTGGGAATCACATGTCAATCACATGGGAATCACATGTCAATCACGTGGGAATCACGTGGCAATCACGTGGGAATGACATTTCAATCCCTTGGGAATCACGTGGGAATAAGGTGGGAATCACGTGTCAATCACGTGGGAGTCACGAGGGAATCACGTGTCAATCACGTGGGAATCACGTGTCAATCCTGTGGGAATCACGTGGGAATTACGTGGGAATCACGTGTCAATCACGTGGGAATCGCATGTTAATCACGTGGCAATCACGTGGGAATGACATTTCAATCCCTTGGGAATCACGTGGGAATAACGTGGGAATCACGTGTCAATCACGTGGGAATCACATGGGAATCACGTGGGATTCACGTGGGCATCACGTGTCAATCACGTGTCAATCAAGTAAGAATTAAGTGGGAATCACGTGGAAATCACGTGTCAATCACGTGGGAATTACGAGGGAATCACGTGTCAATCACTTGGGAATCACTTGGGAATCACGTAGGAATCACGTGTCATTCACGTGGGTATCACATGGGAATCACGTGTTAATCACGTGGGAATCAGGTTTGAATCACGTGTCAATAACGTGGGAATCATGTGGGAATCACGTGTCAATCACGATGGAATTATGTGTGAATCACGTGGGAATAACGTGACAATCATTTGGGAATCACCTGTGAATCACGTGTTAATCACGTGGGAATCACATGGGAATCACGTGGGAATGACTTGTCAATCACGTGGGAATCACGTGGGAATCACGTGGGAATCACGTGTCAATGACGTGGGAATCACGTGTCAATGACGTGGGAATCACGTGTCAATCACGTGGGCATCACTTAGGAATCACGTTGGAATCATGTGTCAATCACTTGGGAATCACGTGGGAATCACGTGGGAAGCACGTGGGAATCACGTGTCAATCACTTGGGAATCACATGGGAATCACGTGGGAATCACATGGGAATCACGTGTCAATCACTTGGGAATCACGTGGGAATCACGTGGAAATCATGCGTCAATCCCGTGTGAATCACGTGGGAGTCACGTGGCAATCATGTGGGAATCAAGTGGGAATCACGTGGGTATCACGTGTCAATCACGTGGGAGTCATGTGGGAGTCACGTGTCAATCATGATGGAATCATGTGGGAATCAAGTGGTGATCATGCGTCAATCACATGGGAATCACGTGGGAGTCACGTGGGAATCACTTTTGAATCACGTGGGAATCACGTGTCAATCACGTGGGAAACACGTTTCAATCCCGTCGGAATCAGGTGGGAATCACGATGAAATCACGTGGGAATCAAGTGGTAATCATGCGTCAATCACGTTGGAATCACGTGGGAGTCACGTGGGAATCACATGGGAATCACGTGGTAATCACGTGGGAATAAGGTTGGAATCACGTGTCAATAACTTGGGAATCTTGTGGGAATCACGTGTCAATCACGATGGAATTACGTGTGAATCACGTGTGAATCACGTAGGAATCACGTGGGAATCACGTAACAATCATTTGGGAATCACCTGGGAATCACGTGTTAATCACGTGGGAATCACATGGGAATCACGTGGGAATTACGTGTCAATCACGTTGGAATCACGTGGGAACCACTTTTGAACCACGTGGGAATCACGTGTCATTCACGTGGGAAACACGTTTCAATCCCGTGGGAATCAGGTGGGAATCAGGTGGGAATCAGGTGGGAATCACGTGGGAATCACGTGGGAATCACGTGTCCATCACGTGGGAATCACGTGTCAATCATGTGGGAATCACGTGGGAATCTCGTGGGAATCACATGTCAATCACTTGGGAATCACATGGGAATCACGTGATAATCACGTTGGAGTCACGTGGGAATCACGAGGGAATCACGTAGAATTCTCGTTGGAATCACGTGTCAATCACGTGTCAATCATGTGAGAATCATGTGGGAATCACGTGGGAATCTCGTGGAAATCACATGTCAATCACTTGGGAATCACATGGGAATCACGTGATAATCACATTGGAGTCACGTGAGAATCACGTTGGAGTCACGTGGAAATCACGTGGGAATCACGTGTCAATCACGTGGGAATCACGTGTCAATCACATGGGAATCACGTGTCAATCATGTGGGAATCACTTGGGAATCACGTTGGAATCATGTGTCAATCACTTGGGAATCACGTGGGAATCACGTGGGAAGCACGGGGGAATCACGTGTCAATCACTTGGGAATCACATGGCAATCTCGTGATAAACACGTGGGAATCACGTGTCAATCACCTGGGAATCACGTGAGAATCACGTGGGAATCACGTGGGAATCACGTGTCAATCACGGGGGAATCACGTGGGAATCACGTGAGAATCTCGTGTCGTTCACGTGAGATTCACGTGTCAATCACGTTGGAATCACGTGGGAGTCACGTGGGTATCATGGGTCAATCACGTGGAAACACGTGGGAATCACGTGGGAATCACGTGACAATCACATGAGAATCACGTGGGAATCACGGGTTAATCACGTGAGAATCACTTAGGGATCACGTATCAATCACGTGGGAATCACGTGGGAATCACATTTAATCACGTGGAAATCACGTGGGAATCTCGTGTCAATCAAGTTGGAATCACGTGGGAATGACGTGTCAATCAAGTGGGCATCAAGTGGGAATCATTTGGGAATCACGTGTCAATCACGTAGGAATCACGTGGGAATCACGTGTCAATCACGTGGGAATCACGTGTCAATCACGTGGGAATCACGTGTCAATCAGGTGGGAATCACTTGGGAATCACGTTGGAATCATGTGTCAATCACTTGGGAATTACGTGGGAATCACGTGAGAAGCACGTGGGAATCACGTGTCAATCACTTGGGAATCACATGGGAATCAAGTGATAATCACGTGGGAATCACGTGTCAATCACGTGGGAATTACGTGAGAATCATGTGGGAATCACGTGTCAACCACGTGGGAATCACATGGGAATCACGTGGGAATGACGTGTCAACCACGTGGGAATCACGTGGGAATCACATGGGAATCATGCGTCAATCACGTTGGAATCACGTTGCACTCACGTGGGAATCTCGTGGAAATCAGGTGGTAATCACATGAGAATCACGTGGGAATCACGTGTCAATCACGATGGAATCACGTGGGAATCACGTGAGAAATACGTGGGAATCACGTGTCAATCATGTGGGAATCACGTGGGAATCACGTGGGAATCATGCGTCAATCATGTTGGAATCACGTGTCAATCACGTGGAAATCACGGGGGAATCACGTGAGAAATACGTGGGAATCACGTGTCAATCACGTGTCAATCACGTGGGAATCACGTGTCAACCACGTGGGAATCACGTGGGAATCACGTGGTAATCATGCGTCAATCATGTTGGAATCA
Source organism: Muntiacus reevesi (assembly GCF_963930625.1). Taxonomy (NCBI): domain Eukaryota; kingdom Metazoa; phylum Chordata; class Mammalia; order Artiodactyla; family Cervidae; genus Muntiacus; species Muntiacus reevesi. The sequence continues at coordinate 1,990,887 of NC_089256.1, read as the reverse complement.
CGTTGCAGTCACGTGGGAATCTCGTGGAAATCAGGTGGTAATCACATGGGAATCACGTGGTAATCACGTGTCAATCACTTTGGAATCACGTGGGAATCATTTTTGAACCACGTGGGAATCACGTGTCAATCACGTGGGAAACACGTTTCAATCCCGTGGGAATCAGGTGGGAATCAGGTGGGAATCACGTGGGAATCACGTGGGAATCACATGTCAATCACTTGGGAATCACATGGGAATCACGTGATAATCACGTGGGAATCACGTGTCAATCAGTGGGAATCACGTGTCTATCCCGTGGGAATCACGTGTCAATCCCGTGGGAATCACGTGGGAATCACGTGGGAATTACGTGGGAATCACATGTCAATCACATGGGAATCACATGTCAATCACGTGGGAATCACGTGGCAATCACGTGGGAATGACATTTCAATCCCTTGGGAATCACGTGGGAATAAGGTGGGAATCACGTGTCAATCACGTGGGAGTCACGTGGGAATCACGTGTCAATCACGTGGGAATCACGTGTCAATCCTGTGGGAATCACGTGGGAATTACGTGGGAATCACGTGTCAATCACGTGGGAATCGCATGTTAATCACGTGGCAATCACGTGGGAATGACATTTCAATCCCTTGGGAATCACGTGGGAATAACGTGGGAATCACGTGTCAATCACGTGGGAATCACATGGGAATCACGTGGGATTCACGTGGGCATCACGTGTCAATCACGTGTCAATCAAGTAAGAATTAAGTGGGAATCACGTGGAAATCACGTGTCAATCACGTGGGAATTACGAGGGAATCACGTGTCAATCACTTGGGAATCACTTGGGAATCACGTAGGAATCACGTGTCATTCACGTGGGTATCACATGGGAATCACGTGTTAATCACGTGGGAATCAGGTTTGAATCACGTGTCAATAACGTGGGAATCATGTGGGAATCACGTGTCAATCACGATGGAATTATGTGTGAATCACGTGGGAATAACGTGACAATCATTTGGGAATCACCTGTGAATCACGTGTTAATCACGTGGGAATCACATGGGAATCACGTGGGAATGACTTGTCAATCACGTGGGAATCACGTGGGAATCACGTGGGAATCACGTGTCAATGACGTGGGAATCACGTGTCAATCACGTGGGCATCACTTAGGAATCACGTTGGAATCATGTGTCAATCACTTGGGAATCACGTGGGAATCACGTGGGAAGCACGTGGGAATCACGTGTCAATCACTTGGGAATCACATGGGAATCACGTGGGAATCACATGGGAATCACGTGTCAATCACTTGGGAATCACGTGGGAATCACGTGGAAATCATGCGTCAATCCCGTGTGAATCACGTGGGAGTCACGTGGCAATCATGTGGGAATCAAGTGGGAATCACGTGGGTATCACGTGTCAATCACGTGGGAGTCATGTGGGAGTCACGTGTCAATCATGATGGAATCATGTGGGAATCAAGTGGTGATCATGCGTCAATCACATGGGAATCACGTGGGAGTCACGTGGGAATCACTTTTGAATCACGTGGGAATCACGTGTCAATCACGTGGGAAACACGTTTCAATCCCGTCGGAATCAGGTGGGAATCACGATGAAATCACGTGGGAATCAAGTGGTAATCATGCGTCAATCACGTTGGAATCACGTGGGAGTCACGTGGGAATCACATGGGAATCACGTGGTAATCACGTGGGAATAAGGTTGGAATCACGTGTCAATAACTTGGGAATCTTGTGGGAATCACGTGTCAATCACGATGGAATTACGTGTGAATCACGTGTGAATCACGTAGGAATCACGTGGGAATCACGTAACAATCATTTGGGAATCACCTGGGAATCACGTGTTAATCACGTGGGAATCACATGGGAATCACGTGGGAATTACGTGTCAATCACGTTGGAATCACGTGGGAACCACTTTTGAACCACGTGGGAATCACGTGTCATTCACGTGGGAAACACGTTTCAATCCCGTGGGAATCAGGTGGGAATCAGGTGGGAATCAGGTGGGAATCACGTGGGAATCACGTGGGAATCACGTGTCCATCACGTGGGAATCACGTGTCAATCATGTGGGAATCACGTGGGAATCTCGTGGGAATCACATGTCAATCACTTGGGAATCACATGGGAATCACGTGATAATCACGTTGGAGTCACGTGGGAATCACGAGGGAATCACGTAGAATTCTCGTTGGAATCACGTGTCAATCACGTGTCAATCATGTGAGAATCATGTGGGAATCACGTGGGAATCTCGTGGAAATCACATGTCAATCACTTGGGAATCACATGGGAATCACGTGATAATCACATTGGAGTCACGTGAGAATCACGTTGGAGTCACGTGGAAATCACGTGGGAATCACGTGTCAATCACGTGGAAATCACGGGGGAATCACGTGTCTATCCCGTGGGAATCACGTGTCAATCCCGTGGGAATCACGTCGGAATCACGTGGGAATGACATTTCAATCCCTTGGGAATCACGTGGAAATAAGGTGGGAATCACGTGTCAATCACATGGGAATCACGTGGGAATCACGTGTCAATCACGTGGGAATCACGTGTCAATCCCGTGGGAATCACGTGGGAATCACGTGGGAATCACGTGGGAATTACGTGGGAATCACGTGTCAATCACGTGGGAATCGCATGTCAATCAAATGGGAATCACGTGGCAATCACGTGGGAATGACATTTCAATCCCTTGGGAATCACGTGGGAATAAGATGGGAATCACGTGTCAGTCACGTGGGAATCACATGGGAATCACGTGGGATTCACGTGGGCATCACGTGTCAATCACGTGTCAATCATGTGAGAATCAAGTGGGAATCACGTGGAAATCACGTGTCAATCACATGGGAATCACGTGGGCATCACGTGTCAATCACGTTGAAATCACGTGGTAATCATATGGGAATCACGTGTCAATCACGTAGGAATCACATGGGAATCACGTGTTAATCACGTGGGAATCACGTTAGAGTCACGTGGGAATCACGTGGGAATCACGTGTCAATCACCTGGGAATCACCTGGGAATCACGTGTCAATCCCAAATGAATCACGTGTGAATCACGTGTGAATCACGTGTGAATCACATGGGAATCATGAGTCAATCACGTGGAAATCACATGGGAGTCACGTGGGAATAACGTGGGAATCACGTGGTAATCACGTAGGAATCACGTGGGAATAACGTGTCAATCACGTGGGAATCATGTGGGAATCACGTGTCAATCACGAGGGAATCACGTAATAATCACGTGTCAATCACATGGGCATCACATGGGTATCACACGAGAATCATTTTGGAATCACGTGTCAATCACGTTGGAATCTCGTGGGAATCACTTTTGAATCACGTGGGAATCACGTGTCAATCACGTGGGAAACACGTTTCAATCCCGTGGGAATCAGGTGGGAATCAGGTGGGAATCACGTGTCAATCACGTGGGAATCACGCGGGAATCTCGTGGGAATCACATGTCAATCATGATGGAATCACGTGGGAATCAAGTGGTAATCATGCATCAATCACATTGGAATCACGTGGGATTCACCTGGGAATCACATGGGAATCACGTGGTAATCACGTGGGAATCAGGTTGGAATCACGTGTCAATAACGTGGGAATCATGTGGGAATCACGTGTCAGTCACGATGGAATTACGTGTGAATCACGTGGGAATCACGTGACAATCATTTGGGAATCACCTGGGAATCACGTGTTAATCACGTGGGAATCACATGGTAATCACGTGGGAATGACGTGTCAATCACTTGGGAATCACGTGGGAATCACGTGGGAATCACGTGTCAATCACGTGGGAATCACGTGTCAATCACATGGGAATCACGTGTCAATCATGTGGGAATCACTTGGGAATCACGTTGGAATCATGTGTCAATCACTTGGGAATCACGTGGGAATCACGTGGGAAGCACGGGGGAATCACGTGTCAATCACTTGGGAATCACATGGCAATCTCGTGATAAACACGTGGGAATCACGTGTCAATCACCTGGGAATCACGTGAGAATCACGTGGGAATCACGTGGGAATCACGTGTCAATCACGGGGGAATCACGTGGGAATCACGTGAGAATCTCGTGTCGTTCACGTGAGATTCACGTGTCAATCACGTTGGAATCACGTGGGAGTCACGTGGGTATCATGGGTCAATCACGTGGAAACACGTGGGAATCACGTGGGAATCACGTGACAATCACATGAGAATCACGTGGGAATCACGGGTTAATCACGTGAGAATCACTTAGGAATCACGTATCAATCACGTGGGAATCACGTGGGAATCACATTTAATCACGTGGAAATCACGTGGGAATCTCGTGTCAATCAAGTTGGAATCACGTGGGAATGACGTGTCAATCAAGTGGGCATCAAGTGGGAATCATTTGGGAATCACGTGTCAATCACGTAGGAATCACGTGGGAATCACGTGTCAATCACGTGGGAATCACGTGTCAATCACGTGGGAATCACGTGTCAATCAGGTGGGAATCACTTGGGAATCACGTTGGAATCATGTGTCAATCACTTGGGAATTACGTGGGAATCACGTGAGAAGCACGTGGGAATCACGTGTCAATCACTTGGGAATCACATGGGAATCAAGTGATAATCACGTGGGAATCACGTGTCAATCACGTGGGAATTACGTGAGAATCATGTGGGAATCACGTGTCAACCACGTGGGAATCACATGGGAATCACGTGGGAATGACGTGTCAACCACGTGGGAATCACGTGGGAATCACATGGGAATCATGCGTCAATCACGTTGGAATCACGTTGCACTCACGTGGGAATCTCGTGGAAATCAGGTGGTAATCACATGAGAATCACGTGGGAATCACGTGTCAATCACGTTGGAATCACGTGGGAATCACGTGAGAAATACGTGGGAATCACGTGTCAATCATGTGGGAATCACGTGGGAATCACGTGGGAATCATGCGTCAATCATGTTGGAATCACGTGTCAATCACGTGGAAATCACGGGGGAATCACGTGAGAAATACGTGGGAATCACGTGTCAATCACGTGTCAATCACGTGGGAATCACGTGTCAACCACGTGGGAATCACGTGGGAATCACGTGGTAATCATGCGTCAATCATGTTGGAATCACGTTGCAGTCACGTGGGAATCTCGTGGAAATCAGGTGGTAATCACATGGGAATCACGTGGTAATCACGTGTCAATCACTTTGGAATCACGTGGGAATCATTTTTGAACCACGTGGGAATCACGTGTCAATCACGTGGGAAACACGTTTCAATCCCGTGGGAATCAGGTGGGAATCAGGTGGGAATCACGTGGGAATCACGTGTCAATCACGTGGGAATCACGCGGGAATCTCGTGGGAATCACATGTCAATCACGATGGAATCACGTGGGAATCAAGTGGTAATCATGCATCAATCACATGGGAATCACGTGGGAATGAGGTGTCAAGCACGTGGGAAACACGTGGGAATCACGTGTCAATCACGTGGGAAACACGTTTCAATCCCGTGGGAATCAGGTGGGAATCAGGTGGGAATCAGGTGGGAATCACGTGGGAATCACGTGGGAATCACGTGTCCATCACGTGGGAATCACGTGTCAATCATGTGGGAATCACGTGGGAATCTCGTGGGAATCACATGTCAATCACTTGGGAATCACATGGGAATCACGTGATAATCACGTTGGAGTCACGTGGGAATCACGAGGGAATCACGTAGAATTCTCGTTGGAATCACGTGTCAATCACGTGTCAATCATGTGAGAATCATGTGGGAATCACGTGGGAATCTCGTGGAAATCACATGTCAATCACTTGGGAATCACATGGGAATCACGTGATAATCACATTGGAGTCACGTGAGAATCACGTTGGAGTCACGTGGAAATCACGTGGGAATCACGTGTCAATCACGTGGAAATCACGGGGGAATCACGTGTCTATCCCGTGGGAATCACGTGTCAATCCCGTGGGAATCACGTCGGAATCACGTGGGAATGACATTTCAATCCCTTGGGAATCACGTGGAAATAAGGTGGGAATCACGTGTCAATCACATGGGAATCACGTGGGAATCACGTGTCAATCACGTGGGAATCACGTGTCAATCCCGTGGGAATCACGTGGGAATCACGTGGGAATCACGTGGGAATTACGTGGGAATCACGTGTCAATCACGTGGGAATCGCATGTCAATCAAATGGGAATCACGTGGCAATCACGTGGGAATGACATTTCAATCCCTTGGGAATCACGTGGGAATAAGATGGGAATCACGTGTCAGTCACGTGGGAATCACATGGGAATCACGTGGGATTCACGTGGGCATCACGTGTCAATCACGTGTCAATCATGTGAGAATCAAGTGGGAATCACGTGGAAATCACGTGTCAATCACATGGGAATCACGTGGGCATCACGTGTCAATCACGTTGAAATCACGTGGTAATCATATGGGAATCACGTGTCAATCACGTAGGAATCACATGGGAATCACGTGTTAATCACGTGGGAATCACGTTAGAGTCACGTGGGAATCACGTGGGAATCACGTGTCAATCACCTGGGAATCACCTGGGAATCACGTGTCAATCCCAAATGAATCACGTGTGAATCACGTGTGAATCACGTGTGAATCACATGGGAATCATGAGTCAATCACGTGGAAATCACATGGGAGTCACGTGGGAATAACGTGGGAATCACGTGGTAATCACGTAGGAATCACGTGGGAATAACGTGTCAATCACGTGGGAATCATGTGGGAATCACGTGTCAATCACGAGGGAATCACGTAATAATCACGTGTCAATCACATGGGCATCACATGGGTATCACACGAGAATCATTTTGGAATCACGTGTCAATCACGTTGGAATCTCGTGGGAATCACTTTTGAATCACGTGGGAATCACGTGTCAATCACGTGGGAAACACGTTTCAATCCCGTGGGAATCAGGTGGGAATCAGGTGGGAATCACGTGTCAATCACGTGGGAATCACGCGGGAATCTCGTGGGAATCACATGTCAATCATGATGGAATCACGTGGGAATCAAGTGGTAATCATGCATCAATCACATTGGAATCACGTGGGATTCACCTGGGAATCACATGGGAATCACGTGGTAATCACGTGGGAATCAGGTTGGAATCACGTGTCAATAACGTGGGAATCATGTGGGAATCACGTGTCAGTCACGATGGAATTACGTGTGAATCACGTGGGAATCACGTGACAATCATTTGGGAATCACCTGGGAATCACGTGTTAATCACGTGGGAATCACATGGTAATCACGTGGGAATGACGTGTCAATCACTTGGGAATCACGTGGGAATCACGTGGGAATCACGTGTCAATCACGTGGGAATCACGTGTCAATCACATGGGAATCACGTGTCAATCATGTGGGAATCACTTGGGAATCACGTTGGAATCATGTGTCAATCACTTGGGAATCACGTGGGAATCACGTGGGAAGCACGGGGGAATCACGTGTCAATCACTTGGGAATCACATGGCAATCTCGTGATAAACACGTGGGAATCACGTGTCAATCACCTGGGAATCACGTGAGAATCACGTGGGAATCACGTGGGAATCACGTGTCAATCACGGGGGAATCACGTGGGAATCACGTGAGAATCTCGTGTCGTTCACGTGAGATTCACGTGTCAATCACGTTGGAATCACGTGGGAGTCACGTGGGTATCATGGGTCAATCACGTGGAAACACGTGGGAATCACGTGGGAATCACGTGACAATCACATGAGAATCACGTGGGAATCACGGGTTAATCACGTGAGAATCACTTAGGAATCACGTATCAATCACGTGGGAATCACGTGGGAATCACATTTAATCACGTGGAAATCACGTGGGAATCTCGTGTCAATCAAGTTGGAATCACGTGGGAATGACGTGTCAATCAAGTGGGCATCAAGTGGGAATCATTTGGGAATCACGTGTCAATCACGTAGGAATCACGTGGGAATCACGTGTCAATCACGTGGGAATCACGTGTCAATCACGTGGGAATCACGTGTCAATCAGGTGGGAATCACTTGGGAATCACGTTGGAATCATGTGTCAATCACTTGGGAATTACGTGGGAATCACGTGAGAAGCACGTGGGAATCACGTGTCAATCACTTGGGAATCACATGGGAATCAAGTGATAATCACGTGGGAATCACGTGTCAATCACGTGGGAATTACGTGAGAATCATGTGGGAATCACGTGTCAACCACGTGGGAATCACATGGGAATCACGTGGGAATGACGTGTCAACCACGTGGGAATCACGTGGGAATCACATGGGAATCATGCGTCAATCACGTTGGAATCACGTTGCACTCACGTGGGAATCTCGTGGAAATCAGGTGGTAATCACATGAGAATCACGTGGGAATCACGTGTCAATCACGTTGGAATCACGTGGGAATCACGTGAGAAATACGTGGGAATCACGTGTCAATCATGTGGGAATCACGTGGGAATCACGTGGGAATCATGCGTCAATCATGTTGGAATCACGTGTCAATCACGTGGAAATCACGGGGGAATCACGTGAGAAATACGTGGGAATCACGTGTCAATCACGTGTCAATCACGTGGGAATCACGTGGTAATCATGCGTCAATCATGTTGGAATCACGTTGCAGTCACGTGGGAATCTCGTGGAAATCAGGTGGTAATCACATGGGAATCACGTGGTAATCACGTGTCAATCACTTTGGAATCACGTGGGAATCATTTTTGAACCACGTGGGAATCACGTGTCAATCACGTGGGAAACACGTTTCAATCCCGTGGGAATCAGGTGGGAATCAGGTGGGAATCACGTGGGAATCACGTGTCAATCACGTGGGAATCACGCGGGAATCTCGTGGGAATCACATGTCAATCACGATGGAATCACGTGGGAATCAAGTGGTAATCATGCATCAATCACATGGGAATCACGTGGGAATGAGGTGTCAAGCACGTGGGAAACACGTGGGAATCACGTGTCAATCACGTGGGAATCACGTGTCAATCACGTGGGAATCACTTGGGAATCACGTTGGAATCATGTGTCAATCAATTGGGAATCACATGGGAATCACGTGATAATCACGTGGGAATCACATGGGAATCACGTGGGAATGAGGTGTCAAGCACGTTGGAAACACGTGGGAATCACGTGGGAATCATGTGACAATCACGTGGGAATCACATGTCAATCACGTGGGAATCACTTGGCAATCACGTTGGAATCATGTGTCAATCACTTGGAAATCACGTGGGAATCACGTGGGAAGCACGTGGGAATCACGTGTCAATCACTTGGGAATCACATGGGAATCACGTGATAATCACGTGGGAATGACGTGTCAATCACGTGGGAATCACGTGAGAATCACGTGGGAATCACGTGTCAAACACTTGGGAATCACGTGGGAATCACGTGGAAATCATGCGTCAATCACGTGGGAATCACGTGGGAGTCACGTGGGAATCACGTGGGAATCACATGGGAATCACGTGGGAATCACGTGTCAATCACGGGGGAATCACGTGGGAATCACGTGAGAATCTGGTGTCGTTCACGTGAGATTCACGTATCAATCACGCTGGAATCACGTGGGAATCACGTGGGTATCATGGGTCAATCACGTGGAAACACGTGGGAATCACTTGGGGATCACGTGTCAATCACATGGGAATCACGTGGGAATCTCGTGTTAATCACGTGGGAATCACTTGGGAATCACGTATCAATCACGTGGGAATCACGTGGGAATCACATTTAATCACGTGGAATTCACATGGGAATCTCGTGTTAATCAAGTTGGAATCACGTGGGAATGACGTGTCAATCACGTGGGCATCACTGGTAATCATTTGGGAATCACGTGTCAATCACGTTGGTATCATATGGGAATCACGTGGGAATCACGTGGGAATAACGTGTCAATCACGTGGGAAACACGTGGGAATCACGTGGGAATCACATGTCAATCCCATAGGAATCATGTGGGAATCACGTGGTAATCACATGTCAATCACGTAGGAATCACGTGTAAATCACGTGGGAATCACGTGGAAATCACGTGTCAATCACGTGGGAATCATGTGGGAATCACGTGGGAATCACGTGACAATCATTTGGGAATCACCTGGGAATCACGTGTTAATCACGTGGGAATCACGTGGGAATCACATAGGAATCACGTGGGAATCACGTGGAAATGACGTGTCAATCACGTGGGAATCACGTGGGAATCATGCATCAATCACGTGGGAATCACGTGGGAGTCACGTGGTAATCACGTGGTAATCACGTGGGAATCACGTGTGTATCACGTGACAATCACGTGGGAGTCATGTGGGAATCACGTGTCAATCATGATGGAATCACGTGGGAATCAAGTGGTAATCATGTGTCAATCACGTGGGAATCACGTGGGAGTCACGTGGGAATCACATGGGAATCACGTGCTAAACACGTGGGAATCACGCTGGAATCACGTGTCAATATCGTGGGAATCATGTGGGAATTGAGTGTCAATCACGTGGGAATCATGTGGGAATCACGTGTCAATCACGGCATCACGTGGGCATCACGTGGGAATCATTTGGGAATCACGTGGGAATCACGTGGGAATCACGTGGGAATCACGTGTCAATCACGTGGGAATCACGTGGGAATCACGTGGGAATGACATATCAATCACGTGGGAATCACGTGGGAATCACGTGTCAATCACGTGGGAATCACGTGGGAATCACGTGGGATTCACGTGGGAATCACGTGTCAATCACTTGTCAATCATGTGAGAATCAAGTGGGAATCACGTGGAAATCACGTGTCAATCACGTGGGAATCACGTGGGCATCACGTGTCAATCACGTTGGATTCACGTGGGAATCATATGGGAATCACGTGTCAATCACGTGGGAATCACGTTAGAGTCTCGTGGGAATCACGTGGGAATCATGTGTCAATCATGTGGGAATCACGTGGGAATCACGTGTCAATCCCATATGAATCACATGTGAATCACGTGGGAATCACGTGGGAATCACGTGGGAATCATGCATCAATCACGTGGGAATCACATGGGAGTCACGTGGGAATAACGTGGGAATCACGTGCAAATCACGTAGGAATCACGTGGGAATCACGTGTCAATCACGTGGGAATCATGTGGGAATCACGTGTCAATCACGAGGGAATCACGTAGTAATCATGTGTCAATCACGTGGGCATCACATGGGTATCACACGGGAATCATTTGGGAATCACTTGTCAATCACGTTGGAATCACGTGGGAATCACTTTTGAAGCACGTGGGAATCACGTGTCAATCACGTGGGAATCACGTGTCAATCATGTGGGAATCACTTGGGTATCACATGGGAATCACGTGGAAATCTCGTGGGAATCACGTGTTAATCACGATGGAATCACGTGGGAATCAAGTGGTAATCATGCGTCAATCACGTGGGAATCACGTGGGAGTCACGTGGGAATCACATGGGAATCACGTGGTAATCACGTGGGAATCAGGTTAGAATAACGTGTCAATAACGTGGGAATCATGTGGGAATCACTTGTCAATCACGATGGAATTACGTGTGAATCACGTGGGAATCACGTGACAATCATTTGGGAATCACCTGGGAATCACGTGTTAATCACGTGGGAATCACGTGGGAATAACGTGTCAATCACGTGGGAATCACGTGGGAATCACGAGGGAATATTGCGTCAATGACGAGGGAATCACATGGGAGTCACGTGGGAATAACGTGGGAATCACATGGTAATCACGTAGGAATCACGTGGGAATAACGCGTCAATCACGAGGGAATCATGTAGGAATCACGTGGGAATGACGTGTCAATCACGAGGTAATCACGTGTCAATCACGAGGGAATATTGCGTCAATGACGAGGGAATCACATGGGAGTCACGTGGGAATAACGTGGGAATCACATGGTAATCACGTAGGAATCACGTGGGAATAACGCGTCAATCACGAGGGAATCATGTAGGAATCACGTGTCAATCATGTGGGCATCACATGAGTATCACACGAGAATCATTTGGGATTCACTTGTCAATCACGTTGGAATCACGTCGGAATCACTTTTGAATCACGTGGGAATCACGTGTCAATCACATTTGAATCACGTGTCAATCACGTGGGAATCAAGTGTAAATCACGAGGGAATCAGGTGGGAATCACGTGTCAATCACGTGGGAATCACGCGGGAATCTCGTGGGAATCACATGTCAATCATGATGGAATCACGTGGGAATCAAGTGGTAATCATGCATCAATCACATTGGAATCACGTGGGATTCACCTGGGAATCACATGGGAATCACGTGGTAATCACGTGGGAATCAGGTTGGAATCACGTGTCAATAACGTGGGAATCATGTGGGAATCACGTGTCAGTCACGATGGAATTACGTGTGAATCACGTGGGAATCACGTGACAATCATTTGGGAATCACCTGGGAATCACGTGTTAATCACGTGGGAATCACATGGTAATCACGTGGGAATGACGTGTCAATCACTTGGGAATCACGTGGGAATCACGTGGGAATCACGTGTCAATCACGTGGGAATCACGTGTCAATCACATGGGAATCACGTGTCAATCATGTGGGAATCACTTGGGAATCACGTTGGAATCATGTGTCAATCACTTGGGAATCACGTGGGAATCACGTGGGAAGCACGGGGGAATCACGTGTCAATCACTTGGGAATCACATGGCAATCTCGTGATAAACACGTGGGAATCACGTGTCAATCACCTGGGAATCACGTGAGAATCACGTGGGAATCACGTGGGAATCACGTGTCAATCACTGGGGAATCACGTGGGAATCACGTGAGAATCTCGTGTCGTTCACGTGAGATTCACGTGTCAATCACGTTGGAATCACGTGGGAGTCACGTGGGTATCATGGGTCAATCACGTGGAAACACGTGGGAATCACGTGGGAATCACGTGACAATCACATGAGAATCACGTGGGAATCACGGGTTAATCACGTGAGAATCACTTAGGAATCACGTATCAATCACGTGGGAATCACGTGGGAATCACATTTAATCACGTGGAAATCACGTGGGAATCTCGTGTCAATCAAGTTGGAATCACGTGGGAATGACGTGTCAATCAAGTGGGCATCAAGTGGGAATCATTTGGGAATCACGTGTCAATCACGTAGGAATCACGTGGGAATCACGTGTCAATCACGTGGGAATCACGTGTCAATCACGTGGGAATCACGTGTCAATCAGGTGGGAATCACTTGGGAATCACGTTGGAATCATGTGTCAATCACTTGGGAATTACGTGGGAATCACGTGAGAAGCACGTGGGAATCACGTGTCAATCACTTGGGAATCACATGGGAATCAAGTGATAATCACGTGGGAATCACGTGTCAATCACGTGGGAATTACGTGAGAATCATGTGGGAATCACGTGTCAACCACGTGGGAATCACATGGGAATCACGTGGGAATGACGTGTCAACCACGTGGGAATCACGTGGGAATCACATGGGAATCATGCGTCAATCACGTTGGAATCACGTTGCACTCACGTGGGAATCTCGTGGAAATCAGGTGGTAATCACATGAGAATCACGTGGGAATCACGTGTCAATCACGTTGGAATCACGTGGGAATCACGTGAGAAATACGTGGGAATCACGTGTCAATCATGTGGGAATCACGTGGGAATCACGTGGGAATCATGCGTCAATCATGTTGGAATCACGTGTCAATCACGTGGAAATCACGGGGGAATCACGTGAGAAATACGTGGGAATCACGTGTCAATCACGTGTCAATCACGTGGGAATCACGTGTCAACCACGTGGGAATCACGTGGGAATCACGTGGTAATCATGCGTCAATCATGTTGGAATCACGTTGCAGTCACGTGGGAATCTCGTGGAAATCAGGTGGTAATCACATGGGAATCACGTGGTAATCACGTGTCAATCACTTTGGAATCACGTGGGAATCATTTTTGAACCACGTGGGAATCACGTGTCAATCACGTGGGAAACACGTTTCAATCCCGTGGGAATCAGGTGGGAATCAGGTGGGAATCACGTGGGAATCACGTGTCAATCACGTGGGAATCACGCGGGAATCTCGTGGGAATCACATGTCAATCACGATGGAATCACGTGGGAATCAAGTGGTAATCATGCATCAATCACATGGGAATCACGTGGGAATGAGGTGTCAAGCACGTGGGAAACACGTGGGAATCACGTGTCAATCACGTGGGAATCACGTGTCAATCACGTGGGAATCACTTGGGAATCACGTTGGAATCATGTGTCAATCAATTGGGAATCACATGGGAATCACGTGATAATCACGTGGGAATCACATGGGAATCACGTGGGAATGAGGTGTCAAGCACGTTGGAAACACGTGGGAATCACGTGGGAATCATGTGACAATCACGTGGGAATCACATGTCAATCACGTGGGAATCACTTGGCAATCACGTTGGAATCATGTGTCAATCACTTGGAAATCACGTGGGAATCACGTGGGAAGCACGTGGGAATCACGTGTCAATCACTTGGGAATCACATGGGAATCACGTGATAATCACGTGGGAATGACGTGTCAATCACGTGGGAATCACGTGAGAATCACGTGGGAATCACGTGTCAAACACTTGGGAATCACGTGGGAATCACGTGGAAATCATGCGTCAATCACGTGGGAATCACGTGGGAGTCACGTGGGAATCACGTGGGAATCACATGGGAATCACGTGGGAATCACGTGTCAATCACGGGGGAATCACGTGGGAATCACGTGAGAATCTGGTGTCGTTCACGTGAGATTCACGTATCAATCACGCTGGAATCACGTGGGAATCACGTGGGTATCATGGGTCAATCACGTGGAAACACGTGGGAATCACTTGGGGATCACGTGTCAATCACATGGGAATCACGTGGGAATCTCGTGTTAATCACGTGGGAATCACTTGGGAATCACGTATCAATCACGTGGGAATCACGTGGGAATCACATTTAATCACGTGGAATTCACATGGGAATCTCGTGTTAATCAAGTTGGAATCACGTGGGAATGACGTGTCAATCACGTGGGCATCACTGGTAATCATTTGGGAATCACGTGTCAATCACGTTGGTATCATATGGGAATCACGTGGGAATCACGTGGGAATAACGTGTCAATCACGTGGGAAACACGTGGGAATCACGTGGGAATCACATGTCAATCCCATAGGAATCATGTGGGAATCACGTGGTAATCACATGTCAATCACGTAGGAATCACGTGTAAATCACGTGGGAATCACGTGGAAATCACGTGTCAATCACGTGGGAATCATGTGGGAATCACGTGGGAATCACGTGACAATCATTTGGGAATCACCTGGGAATCACGTGTTAATCACGTGGGAATCACGTGGGAATCACATAGGAATCACGTGGGAATCACGTGGAAATGACGTGTCAATCACGTGGGAATCACGTGGGAGTCACGTGGTAATCACGTGGTAATCACGTGGGAATCACGTGTGTATCACGTGACAATCACGTGGGAGTCATGTGGGAATCACGTGTCAATCATGATGGAATCACGTGGGAATCAAGTGGTAATCATGTGTCAATCACGTGGGAATCACGTGGGAGTCACGTGGGAATCACATGGGAATCACGTGCTAAACACGTGGGAATCACGCTGGAATCACGTGTCAATATCGTGGGAATCATGTGGGAATTGAGTGTCAATCACGTGGGAATCATGTGGGAATCACGTGTCAATCACGGCATCACGTGGGCATCACGTGGGAATCATTTGGGAATCACGTGGGAATCACGTGGGAATCACGTGGGAATCACGTGTCAATCACGTGGGAATCACGTGGGAATCACGTGGGAATGACATATCAATCACGTGGGAATCACGTGGGAATCACGTGTCAATCACGTGGGAATCACGTGGGAATCACGTGGGATTCACGTGGGAATCACGTGTCAATCACTTGTCAATCATGTGAGAATCAAGTGGGAATCACGTGGAAATCACGTGTCAATCACGTGGGAATCACGTGGGCATCACGTGTCAATCACGTTGGATTCACGTGGGAATCATATGGGAATCACGTGTCAATCACGTGGGAATCACGTTAGAGTCTCGTGGGAATCACGTGGGAATCATGTGTCAATCATGTGGGAATCACGTGGGAATCACGTGTCAATCCCATATGAATCACATGTGAATCACGTGGGAATCACGTGGGAATCACGTGGGAATCATGCATCAATCACGTGGGAATCACATGGGAGTCACGTGGGAATAACGTGGGAATCACGTGCAAATCACGTAGGAATCACGTGGGAATCACGTGTCAATCACGTGGGAATCATGTGGGAATCACGTGTCAATCACGAGGGAATCACGTAGTAATCATGTGTCAATCACGTGGGCATCACATGGGTATCACACGGGAATCATTTGGGAATCACTTGTCAATCACGTTGGAATCACGTGGGAATCACTTTTGAAGCACGTGGGAATCACGTGTCAATCACGTGGGAATCACGTGTCAATCATGTGGGAATCACTTGGGTATCACATGGGAATCACGTGGAAATCTCGTGGGAATCACGTGTTAATCACGATGGAATCACGTGGGAATCAAGTGGTAATCATGCGTCAATCACGTGGGAATCACGTGGGAGTCACGTGGGAATCACATGGGAATCACGTGGTAATCACGTGGGAATCAGGTTAGAATAACGTGTCAATAACGTGGGAATCATGTGGGAATCACTTGTCAATCACGATGGAATTACGTGTGAATCACGTGGGAATCACGTGACAATCATTTGGGAATCACCTGGGAATCACGTGTTAATCACGTGGGAATCACGTGGGAATGACGTGTCAATCACGTGGGAATCACGTGGGAATCACGAGGGAATATTGCGTCAATGACGAGGGAATCACATGGGAGTCACGTGGGAATAACGTGGGAATCACATGGTAATCACGTAGGAATCACGTGGGAATAACGCGTCAATCACGAGGGAATCATGTAGGAATCACGTGGGAATGACGTGTCAATCACGAGGGAATCACGTGTCAATCACGAGGGAATATTGCGTCAATGACGAGGGAATCACATGGGAGTCACGTGGGAATAACGTGGGAATCACATGGTAATCACGTAGGAATCACGTGGGAATAACGCGTCAATCACGAGGGAATCATGTAGGAATCACGTGTCAATCATGTGGGCATCACATGAGTATCACACGAGAATCATTTGGGATTCACTTGTCAATCACGTTGGAATCACGTCGGAATCACTTTTGAATCACGTGGGAATCACGTGTCAATCACATTTGAATCACGTGTCAATCACGTGGGAATCAAGTGTAAATCACGAGGGAATCACGTGGGAATCACGTGTCAATCACGTAGGAATCACGTGTCAATCACGTGGTAGTCACATTGGAATCACGTGGGAATCATGCGTCAATCACATGGGAGTCACATGGGAGTCACGTGGGAATAACGTGGGAATCACGTGGTAATCACGTAGGAATCACGTGGGAATCACGTGTCAATCACGTAGGAATCACGTGTCAATCACGTGTCAATCACGTGGTAGTCACGTAGGAATCACGTGGGAATCACGTGGGATCACTTGGGAATCACATGACAATCATTTGGGAATCACGTGGGAATCACATGTCAATCACGTGGGAATCACGAGGAAATCACGTGTCAATCACATGGGAATCACGTGTCAATCACGTAGGAATCACATGGGAATCACGTGTCAATCACGATGGAATCACGTGGGAATCACGTGTCAATCACGTGGGAATCACGTGTGAATCACGTGAGAATCTCGTGGCCCTCACGTGTCAATCACGTGGGTATCACCTGGGAATCACGTAGGAATCACATGGCAATCACGTAGGAATCACGTGGTAATCATGTGTCAATAACGTGGGAATCACATCGGAGTCACGTGGGAATCACGTGGGAATTACGTGTCAATCACGTGGGAAACCCGTGGGAGTCACGTGTCAATCACGTGGGAATCACGTGGGAATCGGGTGGGAATCACGACTCAATCAAGTGGGATTCACGTCAGAATCACGTGAGAATCACGAGGGAATCACGTGGGAGTCACTTGGGAATCAAGCCTCAATCACGAGGGAATCACGTGAGATTCACGTGTCAATCACGTGGAAATCACGAGGGAGTCACGTGGGAATCACGTGGGAATCACGTGTCAATCACGTGTAAATCACGTGGGAAACACTTGGGAGTCACGTGGGAATCATGTTTGAATCACGTGTCAATCACGTGGGAATCACGTGGGAATAACGTAGGAATCACGTGGGAATCACGTGGGAATCACGTATCAATGACGTGGGAATCACGTGTGAATCACCTGGGAATCACGTGGGAATGACGTGACAATCATTTGGGAATCACGTTGGAATCACGTGTCAATCACGGGGGAATCACATGTGAATCACGTGCGAATCACGTGTCAATCACGTGGGAATCACATGGGAGTCACGTGGGAATAACGTGGGAATCACGTGGTAATCACGTAGGAATCACGTGGGAATAACGTGTCAATCACGAGGGAATCACGTAGGAATCACGTGTCAATCACGTGGGCATCACATGGGTATCACACGAGAATTATTTGGGATTCACTTGTCAATGACGTTGGAATCATGTCGGAATCACTTTTGAATCACGTGGGAATCACGTGTCAATCAAGTTTGAATCACGTGTCAATCACGTGGGAATCAAGTGTAAATCACGAGGGAATCACGTGGGAATCACGTGTCAATCACTTAGGAATCACGTGTCAATCACGTGTCAATCACGTTGTAATCACGTGGGAATCACTTTTGAATCACGTGGGAATCACTTGTCAATCACGTGGGAAACACGTTTCAATCCCGTGGGAATCAGGTGGGAATCACTTGGGAGTCACGTGGGAATCACGTGGGAATCACGTGGGAATCACGTGTCAATCACGTGGGAATCACGTGTCAATCATGTGGGAATCACATGGGCATCACGTGGGAATCACGTGTAAATCACGTGGGAATCACGTGGGAATCTCGTGGGAATCAGGTTGGAATCACGTGTCAATAACGTGGGAATCATGTGGGAATCACGTGTCAGTCACGATGGAATTACGTGTGAATCACGTGGGAATCACGTGACAATCATTTGGGAATCACCTGGGAATCACGTGTTAATCACGTGGGAATCACATGGTAATCACGTGGGAATGACGTGTCAATCACTTGGGAATCACGTGGGAATCACGTGGGAATCACGTGTCAATCACGTGGGAATCACGTGTCAATCACATGGGAATCACGTGTCAATCATGTGGGAATCACTTGGGAATCACGTTGGAATCATGTGTCAATCACTTGGGAATCACGTGGGAATCACGTGGGAAGCACGGGGGAATCACGTGTCAATCACTTGGGAATCACATGGCAATCTCGTGATAAACACGTGGGAATCACGTGTCAATCACCTGGGAATCACGTGAGAATCACGTGGGAATCACGTGGGAATCACGTGTCAATCACGGGGGAATCACGTGGGAATCACGTGAGAATCTCGTGTCGTTCACGTGAGATTCACGTGTCAATCACGTTGGAATCACGTGGGAGTCACGTGGGTATCATGGGTCAATCACGTGGAAACACGTGGGAATCACGTGGGAATCACGTGACAATCACATGAGAATCACGTGGGAATCACGGGTTAATCACGTGAGAATCACTTAGGAATCACGTATCAATCACGTGGGAATCACGTGGGAATCACATTTAATCACGTGGAAATCACGTGGGAATCTCGTGTCAATCAAGTTGGAATCACGTGGGAATGACGTGTCAATCAAGTGGGCATCAAGTGGGAATCATTTGGGAATCACGTGTCAATCACGTAGGAATCACGTGGGAATCACGTGTCAATCACGTGGGAATCACGTGTCAATCAGGTGGGAATCACTTGGGAATCACGTTGGAATCATGTGTCAATCACTTGGGAATTACGTGGGAATCACGTGAGAAGCACGTGGGAATCACGTGTCAATCACTTGGGAATCACATGGGAATCAAGTGATAATCACGTGGGAATCACGTGTCAATCACGTGGGAATTACGTGAGAATCATGTGGGAATCACGTGTCAACCACGTGGGAATCACATGGGAATCACGTGGGAATGACGTGTCAACCACGTGGGAATCACGTGGGAATCACATGGGAATCATGCGTCAATCACGTTGGAATCACGTTGCACTCACGTGGGAATCTCGTGGAAATCAGGTGGTAATCACATGAGAATCACGTGGGAATCACGTGTCAATCACGTTGGAATCACGTGGGAATCACGTGAGAAATACGTGGGAATCACGTGTCAATCATGTGGGAATCACGTGGGAATCACGTGGGAATCATGCGTCAATCATGTTGGAATCACGTGTCAATCACGTGGAAATCACGGGGGAATCACGTGAGAAATACGTGGGAATCACGTGTCAATCACGTGTCAATCACGTGGGAATCACGTGTCAACCACGTGGGAATCACGTGGGAATCACGTGGTAATCATGCGTCAATCATGTTGGAATCACGTTGCAGTCACGTGGGAATCTCGTGGAAATCAGGTGGTAATCACATGGGAATCACGTGGTAATCACGTGTCAATCACTTTGGAATCACGTGGGAATCATTTTTGAACCACGTGGGAATCACGTGTCAATCACGTGGGAAACACGTTTCAATCCCGTGGGAATCAGGTGGGAATCAGGTGGGAATCACGTGGGAATCACGTGTCAATCACGTGGGAATCACGCGGGAATCTCGTGGGAATCACATGTCAATCACGATGGAATCACGTGGGAATCAAGTGGTAATCATGCATCAATCACATGGGAATCACGTGGGAATGAGGTGTCAAGCACGTGGGAAACACGTGGGAATCACGTGTCAATCACGTGGGAATCACGTGTCAATCACGTGGGAATCACTTGGGAATCACGTTGGAATCATGTGTCAATCAATTGGGAATCACATGGGAATCACGTGATAATCACGTGGGAATCACATGGGAATCACGTGGGAATGAGGTGTCAAGCACGTTGGAAACACGTGGGAATCACGTGGGAATCATGTGACAATCACGTGGGAATCACATGTCAATCACGTGGGAATCACTTGGCAATCACGTTGGAATCATGTGTCAATCACTTGGAAATCACGTGGGAATCACGTGGGAAGCACGTGGGAATCACGTGTCAATCACTTGGGAATCACATGGGAATCACGTGATAATCACGTGGGAATGACGTGTCAATCACGTGGGAATCACGTGAGAATCACGTGGGAATCACGTGTCAAACACTTGGGAATCACGTGGGAATCACGTGGAAATCATGCGTCAATCACGTGGGAATCACGTGGGAGTCACGTGGGAATCACGTGGGAATCACATGGGAATCACGTGGGAATCACGTGTCAATCACGGGGGAATCACGTGGGAATCACGTGAGAATCTGGTGTCGTTCACGTGAGATTCACGTATCAATCACGCTGGAATCACGTGGGAATCACGTGGGTATCATGGGTCAATCACGTGGAAACACGTGGGAATCACTTGGGGATCACGTGTCAATCACATGGGAATCACGTGGGAATCTCGTGTTAATCACGTGGGAATCACTTGGGAATCACGTATCAATCACGTGGGAATCACGTGGGAATCACATTTAATCACGTGGAATTCACATGGGAATCTCGTGTTAATCAAGTTGGAATCACGTGGGAATGACGTGTCAATCACGTGGGCATCACTGGTAATCATTTGGGAATCACGTGTCAATCACGTTGGTATCATATGGGAATCACGTGGGAATCACGTGGGAATAACGTGTCAATCACGTGGGAAACACGTGGGAATCACGTGGGAATCACATGTCAATCCCATAGGAATCATGTGGGAATCACGTGGTAATCACATGTCAATCACGTAGGAATCACGTGTAAATCACGTGGGAATCACGTGGAAATCACGTGTCAATCACGTGGGAATCATGTGGGAATCACGTGGGAATCACGTGACAATCATTTGGGAATCACCTGGGAATCACGTGTTAATCACGTGGGAATCACGTGGGAATCACATAGGAATCACGTGGGAATCACGTGGAAATGACGTGTCAATCACGTGGGAATCACGTGGGAGTCACGTGGTAATCACGTGGTAATCACGTGGTAATCACGTGTGTATCACGTGACAATCACGTGGGAGTCATGTGGGAATCACGTGTCAATCATGATGGAATCACGTGGGAATCAAGTGGTAATCATGTGTCAATCACGTGGGAATCACGTGGGAGTCACGTGGGAATCACATGGGAACCACGTGCTAAACACGTGGGAATCACGCTGGAATCACGTGTCAATATCGTGGGAATCATGTGGGAATTGAGTGTCAATCACGTGGGAATCATGTGGGAATCACGTGTCAATCACGGCATCACGTGGGCATCACGTGGGAATCATTTGGGAATCACGTGGGAATCACGTGGGAATCACGTGGGAATCACGTGTCAATCACGTGGGAATCACGTGGGAATCACGTGGGAATGACATATCAATCACGTGGGAATCACGTGGGAATCACGTGTCAATCACGTGGGAATCACGTGGGAATCACGTGGGATTCACGTGGGAATCACGTGTCAATCACTTGTCAATCATGTGAGAATCAAGTGGGAATCACGTGGAAATCACGTGTCAATCACGTGGGAATCACGTGGGCATCACGTGTCAATCACGTTGGATTCACGTGGGAATCATATGGGAATCACGTGTCAATCACGTGGGAATCACGTTAGAGTCTCGTGGGAATCACGTGGGAATCATGTGTCAATCATGTGGGAATCACGTGGGAATCACGTGTCAATCCCATATGAATCACATGTGAATCACGTGGGAATCACGTGGGAATCACGTGGGAATCATGCATCAATCACGTGGGAATCACATGGGAGTCACGTGGGAATAACGTGGGAATCACGTGCAAATCACGTAGGAATCACGTGGGAATCACGTGTCAATCACGTGGGAATCATGTGGGAATCACGTGTCAATCACGAGGGAATCACGTAGTAATCATGTGTCAATCACGTGGGCATCACATGGGTATCACACGGGAATCATTTGGGAATCACTTGTCAATCACGTTGGAATCACGTGGGAATCACTTTTGAAGCACGTGGGAATCACGTGTCAATCACGTGGGAATCACGTGTCAATCATGTGGGAATCACTTGGGTATCACATGGGAATCACGTGGAAATCTCGTGGGAATCACGTGTTAATCACGATGGAATCACGTGGGAATCAAGTGGTAATCATGCGTCAATCACGTGGGAATCACGTGGGAGTCACGTGGGAATCACATGGGAATCACGTGGTAATCACGTGGGAATCAGGTTAGAATAACGTGTCAATAACGTGGGAATCATGTGGGAATCACTTGTCAATCACGATGGAATTACGTGTGAATCACGTGGGAATCACGTGACAATCATTTGGGAATCACCTGGGAATCACGTGTTAATCACGTGGGAATCACGTGGGAATGACGTGTCAATCACGTGGGAATCACGTGGGAATCACGAGGGAATATTGCGTCAATGACGAGGGAATCACATGGGAGTCACGTGGGAATAACGTGGGAATCACATGGTAATCACGTAGGAATCACGTGGGAATAACGCGTCAATCACGAGGGAATCATGTAGGAATCACGTGGGAATGACGTGTCAATCACGAGGGAATCACGTGTCAATCACGAGGGAATATTGCGTCAATGACGAGGGAATCACATGGGAGTCACGTGGGAATAACGTGGGAATCACATGGTAATCACGTAGGAATCACGTGGGAATAACGCGTCAATCACGAGGGAATCATGTAGGAATCACGTGTCAATCATGTGGGCATCACATGAGTATCACACGAGAATCATTTGGGATTCACTTGTCAATCACGTTGGAATCACGTCGGAATCATTTTGAATCACGTGGGAATCACGTGTCAATCACATTTGAATCACGTGTCAATCACGTGGGAATCAAGTGTAAATCACGAGGGAATCACGTGGGAATCACGTGTCAATCACGTAGGAATCACGTGTCAATCACGTGGTAGTCACATTGGAATCACGTGGGAATCATGCGTCAATCACATGGGAGTCACATGGGAGTCACGTGGGAATAACGTGGGAATCACGTGGTAATCACGTAGGAATCACGTGGGAATCACGTGTCAATCACGTAGGAATCACGTGTCAATCACGTGTCAATCACGTGGTAGTCACGTAGGAATCACGTGGGAATCACGTGGGATCACTTGGGAATCACATGACAATCATTTGGGAATCACGTGGGAATCACATGTCAATCACGTGGGAATCACGAGGAAATCACGTGTCAATCACATGGGAATCACGTGTCAATCACGTAGGAATCACATGGGAATCACGTGTCAATCACGATGGAATCACGTGGGAATCACGTGTCAATCACGTGGGAATCACGTGTGAATCACGTGAGAATCTCGTGGCCCTCACGTGTCAATCACGTGGGTATCACCTGGGAATCACGTAGGAATCACATGGCAATCACGTAGGAATCACGTGGTAATCATGTGTCAATAACGTGGGAATCACATCGGAGTCACGTGGGAATCACGTGGGAATTACGTGTCAATCACGTGGGAAACCCGTGGGAGTCACGTGTCAATCACGTGGGAATCACGTGGGAATCGGGTGGGAATCACGACTCAATCAAGTGGGATTCACGTCAGAATCACGTGAGAATCACGAGGGAATCACGTGGGAGTCACTTGGGAATCAAGCCTCAATCACGAGGGAATCACGTGAGATTCACGTGTCAATCACGTGGAAATCACGAGGGAGTCACGTGGGAATCACGTGGGAATCACGTGTCAATCACGTGTAAATCACGTGGGAAACACTTGGGAGTCACGTGGGAATCATGTTTGAATCACGTGTCAATCACGTGGGAATCACGTGGGAATAACGTAGGAATCACGTGGGAATCACGTGGGAATCACGTATCAATGACGTGGGAATCACGTGTGAATCACCTGGGAATCACGTGGGAATGACGTGACAATCATTTGGGAATCACGTTGGAATCACGTGTCAATCACGGGGGAATCACATGTGAATCACGTGCGAATCACGTGTCAATCACGTGGGAATCACATGGGAGTCACGTGGGAATAACGTGGGAATCACGTGGTAATCACGTAGGAATCACGTGGGAATAACGTGTCAATCACGAGGGAATCACGTAGGAATCACGTGTCAATCACGTGGGCATCACATGGGTATCACACGAGAATTATTTGGGATTCACTTGTCAATGACGTTGGAATCATGTCGGAATCACTTTTGAATCACGTGGGAATCACGTGTCAATCAAGTTTGAATCACGTGTCAATCACGTGGGAATCAAGTGTAAATCACGAGGGAATCACGTGGGAATCACGTGTCAATCACTTAGGAATCACGTGTCAATCACGTGTCAATCACGTTGTAATCACGTGGGAATCACTTTTGAATCACGTGGGAATCACTTGTCAATCACGTGGGAAACACGTTTCAATCCCGTGGGAATCAGGTGGGAATCACTTGGGAGTCACGTGGGAATCACGTGGGAATCACGTGGGAATCACGTGTCAATCACGTGGGAATCACGTGTCAATCATGTGGGAATCACATGGGCATCACGTGGGAATCACGTGTAAATCACGTGGGAATCAAGTGGGAATCTCGTGGGAATCACTTGTCAAACACGATGGAATCACGTGGGAATCAAGTGGTAATCATGCGTCAATCACGTGGGAATCACGTGGGAATCACATGGGAATCACGTGGTAATCACGTGGGAATCAGGTTGGAATGACGTGTCAATAACGTGGGAATCATGTGGGAATCACGTGTCAATCACGATGGAATTACGTGTGAATCACGTGGGAATCACGTGATAATCATTTGGGAATCACCTGGGAATCACGTGTTAATCACGTGGGAATCACATGGGAATCACGTGGGAATGAGGTGTCAAGCACGTGGGAAACACGTGGGAATCACGTGTCAATCACGTGGGAATCACGTGTCAATCACGTGGGAATCACTTGGGAATCACGTTGGAATCATGTGTCAATCAATTGCGAATCACATGGGAATCACGTGATAATCACGTGGGAATCACATGGGAATCACGTGGGAATGAGGTGTCAAGCACGTTGGAAACACGTGGGAATCACGTGGGAATCATGTGGCAATCACGTGGGAATCACATGTCAATCACGTGGGAATCACTTGGCAATCACGTTGGAATCATGTGTCAATCACTTGGAAGTCACGTGGGAATCACGTGGGAAGCACGTGGGAATCACGTGTCAATCACTTGGGAATCACATGGGAATCACGTGATAATCACGTGGGAATGACGTGTCAATCACGTGGGAATCACGTGAGAATCACGTGGGAATCACGTGTCAAACACTTGGGAATCACGTGGGAATCACGTGGAAATCATGCGTCAATCACGTGGGAATCACGTGGGAGTCACGTGGGAATCACGTGGGAATCACATGGGAATCACGTGGGAATCACGTGTCAATCACGGGGGAATCACGTGGGAATCACGTGAGAATCTGGTGTCGTTCACGTGAGATTCACGTATCAATCACGCTGGAATCACGTGGGAATCACGTGGGTATCATGGGTCAATCACGTGGAAACACGTGGGAATCACTTGGGATCACGTGTCAATCACATGGGAATCACGTGGGAATCTCGTGTTAATCACGTGGGAATCACTTGGGAATCACGTATCAATCACGTGGGAATCACGTGGGAATCACATTTAATCACGTGGAATTCACATGGGAATCTCGTGTTAATCAAGTTGGAATCACGTGGGAATGACGTGTCAATCACGTGGGCATCACTGGGAATCATTTGGGAATCACGTGTCAATCACGTTGGTATCATATGGGAATCACGTGGGAATCACGTGGGAATAACGTGTCAATCACGTGGGAAACACGTGGGAATCACGTGGGAATCACATGTCAATCCCATAGGAATCATGTGGGAATCACGTGGGAATCACATGTCAATCACGTAGGAATCACGTGTAAATCACGTGGGAATCACGTGGAAATCACGTGTCAATCACGTGGGAATCATGTGGGAATGACGTGGGAATCACGTGACAATCATTTGGGAATCAACTGGGAATCACGTGTTAATCACGTGGGAATCACGTGGGAATCACATAGGAATCACGTGGGAATCACGTGGAAATGACGTGTCAATCACGTGGTAATCACGTGGGAATCACGTGTGTATCACGTGACAATCACGTGGGAGTCATGTGGGAATCACGTGTCAATCATGATGGAATCACGTGGGAATCAAGTGGTAATCATGCGTCAATCACGTGGGAATCACGTGGGAGTCACGTGGGAATCACATGGGAATCACGTGCTAAACACGTGGGAATCACGCTGGAATCACGTGTCAATATCGTGGGAATCATGTGGGAATTGAGTGTCAATCACGTGGGAATCATGTGGGAATCACGTGTCAATCACGGCATCACGTGGGCATCACGTGGGAATCATTTGGGAATCACGTGGGAATCACGTGGGAATCACGTGGGAATCACGTGTCAATCACGTGGGAATCACGTGGGAATCACGTGGGAATGACATATCAATCACGTGGGAATCACGTGGGAATCACGTGTCAATCACGTGGGAATCACGTGGGAATCACGTGGGATTCACGTGGGAATCACGTGTCAATCACTTGTCAATCATGTGAGAATCAAGTGGGAATCACGTGGAAATCACGTGTCAATCACGTGGGAATCACGTGGGCATCACGTGTTAATCACGTTGGATTCACGTGGGAATCATATGGGAATCACGTGTCAATCACGTGGGAATCACGTTAGAGTCTCGTGGGAATCACGTGGGAATCATGTGTCAATCATGTGGGAATCACGTGGGAATCACGTGTCAATCCCATATGAATCACATGTGAATCACGTGGGAATCACGTGGGAATCACGTGGGAATCATGCATCAATCACGTAGGAATCACGTGGGAATCACGTGTCAATCACGTGGGAATCATGTGGGAATCACGTGTCAATCACGAGGGAATCACGTAGTAATCATGTGTCAATCACGTGGGCATCACATGGGTATCACACGGGAATCATTTGGGAATCACTTGTCAATCACGTTGGAATCACGTGGGAATCACTTTTGAAGCACGTGGGAATCACGTGTCAATCACGTGGGAATCACGTGTCAATCATGTGGGAATCACTTGGGTATCACATGGGAATCACGTGGAAATCTCGTGGGAATCATGTGTTAATCACGATGGAATCACGTGGGAATCAAGTGGTAATCATGCGTCAATCACGTGGGAATCACGTGGGAGTCACGTGGGAATCACGTGGGAATCATGTGTCAATCATGTGGGAATCACGTGGGAATCACGTGTCAATCCCATATGAATCACATGTGAATCACGTGGGAATCACGTGGGAATCACGTGGGAATCATGCATCAATCACGTGGGAATCACATGGGAGTCACGTGGGAATAACGTGGGAATCACGTGCAAATCACGTAGGAATCACGTGGGAATCACGTGTCAATCACGTGGGAATCATGTGGGAATCACGTGTCAATCACGAGGGAATCACGTAGTAATCATGTGTCAATCACGTGGGCATCACATGGGTATCACACGGGAATCATTTGGGAATCACTTGTCAATCACGTTGGAATCACGTGGGAATCACTTTTGAAGCACGTGGGAATCACGTGTCAATCACGTGGGAATCACATGTCAATCATGTGGGAATCACTTGGGTATCACATGGGAATCACGTGGAAATCTCGTGGGAATCACGTGTTAATCACGATGGAATCACGTGGGAATCAAGTGGTAATCATGCGTCAATCACGTGGGAATCACGTGGGAGTCACGTGGGAATCACATGGGAATCACGTGGTAATCACGTGGGAATCAGGTTAGAATAACGTGTCAATAACGTGGGAATCATGTGGGAATCACTTGTCAATCACGATGGAATTACGTGTGAATCACGTGGGAATCACGTGACAATCATTTGGGAATCACCTGGGAATCACGTGTTAATCACGTGGGAATCACGTGGGAATGACGTGTCAATCACGTGGGAATCACGTGGGAATCACGAGGGAATATTGCGTCAATGACGAGGGAATCACATGGGAGTCACGTGGGAATAACGTGGGAATCACATGGTAATCACGTAGGAATCACGTGGGAATAACGCGTCAATCACGAGGGAATCATGTAGGAATCACGTGGGAATGACGTGTCAATCACGAGGGAATCACGTGTCAATCACGAGGGAATATTGCGTCAATGACGAGGGAATCACATGGGAGTCACGTGGGAATAACGTGGGAATCACATGGTAATCACGTAGGAATCACGTGGGAATAACGCGTCAATCACGAGGGAATCATGTAGGAATCACGTGTCAATCATGTGGGCATCACATGAGTATCACACGAGAATCATTTGGGATTCACTTGTCAATCACGTTGGAATCACGTCGGAATCATTTTGAATCACGTGGGAATCACGTGTCAATCACATTTGAATCACGTGTCAATCACGTGGGAATCAAGTGTAAATCACGAGGGAATCACGTGGGAATCACGTGTCAATCACGTAGGAATCACGTGTCAATCACGTGGTAGTCACATTGGAATCACGTGGGAATCATGCGTCAATCACATGGGAGTCACATGGGAGTCACGTGGGAATAACGTGGGAATCACGTGGTAATCACGTAGGAATCACGTGGGAATCACGTGTCAATCACGTAGGAATCACGTGTCAATCACGTGTCAATCACGTGGTAGTCACGTAGGAATCACGTGGGAATCACGTGGGATCACTTGGGAATCACATGACAATCATTTGGGAATCACGTGGGAATCACATGTCAATCACGTGGGAATCACGAGGAAATCACGTGTCAATCACATGGGAATCACGTGTCAATCACGTAGGAATCACATGGGAATCACGTGTCAATCACGATGGAATCACGTGGGAATCACGTGTCAATCACGTGGGAATCACGTGTGAATCACGTGAGAATCTCGTGGCCCTCACGTGTCAATCACGTGGGTATCACCTGGGAATCACGTAGGAATCACATGGCAATCACGTAGGAATCACGTGGTAATCATGTGTCAATAACGTGGGAATCACATCGGAGTCACGTGGGAATCACGTGGGAATTACGTGTCAATCACGTGGGAAACCCGTGGGAGTCACGTGTCAATCACGTGGGAATCACGTGGGAATCGGGTGGGAATCACGACTCAATCAAGTGGGATTCACGTCAGAATCACGTGAGAATCACGAGGGAATCACGTGGGAGTCACTTGGGAATCAAGCCTCAATCACGAGGGAATCACGTGAGATTCACGTGTCAATCACGTGGAAATCACGAGGGAGTCACGTGGGAATCACGTGGGAATCACGTGTCAATCACGTGTAAATCACGTGGGAAACACTTGGGAGTCACGTGGGAATCATGTTTGAATCACGTGTCAATCACGTGGGAATCACGTGGGAATAACGTAGGAATCACGTGGGAATCACGTGGGAATCACGTATCAATGACGTGGGAATCACGTGTGAATCACCTGGGAATCACGTGGGAATGACGTGACAATCATTTGGGAATCACGTTGGAATCACGTGTCAATCACGGGGGAATCACATGTGAATCACGTGCGAATCACGTGTCAATCACGTGGGAATCACATGGGAGTCACGTGGGAATAACGTGGGAATCACGTGGTAATCACGTAGGAATCACGTGGGAATAACGTGTCAATCACGAGGGAATCACGTAGGAATCACGTGTCAATCACGTGGGCATCACATGGGTATCACACGAGAATTATTTGGGATTCACTTGTCAATGACGTTGGAATCATGTCGGAATCACTTTTGAATCACGTGGGAATCACGTGTCAATCAAGTTTGAATCACGTGTCAATCACGTGGGAATCAAGTGTAAATCACGAGGGAATCACGTGGGAATCACGTGTCAATCACTTAGGAATCACGTGTCAATCACGTGTCAATCACGTTGTAATCACGTGGGAATCACTTTTGAATCACGTGGGAATCACTTGTCAATCACGTGGGAAACACGTTTCAATCCCGTGGGAATCAGGTGGGAATCACTTGGGAGTCACGTGGGAATCACGTGGGAATCACGTGGGAATCACGTGTCAATCACGTGGGAATCACGTGTCAATCATGTGGGAATCACATGGGCATCACGTGGGAATCACGTGTAAATCACGTGGGAATCAAGTGGGAATCTCGTGGGAATCACTTGTCAAACACGATGGAATCACGTGGGAATCAAGTGGTAATCATGCGTCAATCACGTGGGAATCACGTGGGAATCACATGGGAATCACGTGGTAATCACGTGGGAATCAGGTTGGAATGACGTGTCAATAACGTGGGAATCATGTGGGAATCACGTGTCAATCACGATGGAATTACGTGTGAATCACGTGGGAATCACGTGATAATCATTTGGGAATCACCTGGGAATCACGTGTTAATCACGTGGGAATCACATGGGAATCACGTGGGAATGAGGTGTCAAGCACGTGGGAAACACGTGGGAATCACGTGTCAATCACGTGGGAATCACGTGTCAATCACGTGGGAATCACTTGGGAATCACGTTGGAATCATGTGTCAATCAATTGCGAATCACATGGGAATCACGTGATAATCACGTGGGAATCACATGGGAATCACGTGGGAATGAGGTGTCAAGCACGTTGGAAACACGTGGGAATCACGTGGGAATCATGTGGCAATCACGTGGGAATCACATGTCAATCACGTGGGAATCACTTGGCAATCACGTTGGAATCATGTGTCAATCACTTGGAAGTCACGTGGGAATCACGTGGGAAGCACGTGGGAATCACGTGTCAATCACTTGGGAATCACATGGGAATCACGTGATAATCACGTGGGAATGACGTGTCAATCACGTGGGAATCACGTGAGAATCACGTGGGAATCACGTGTCAAACACTTGGGAATCACGTGGGAATCACGTGGAAATCATGCGTCAATCACGTGGGAATCACGTGGGAGTCACGTGGGAATCACGTGGGAATCACATGGGAATCACGTGGGAATCACGTGTCAATCACGGGGGAATCACGTGGGAATCACGTGAGAATCTGGTGTCGTTCACGTGAGATTCACGTATCAATCACGCTGGAATCACGTGGGAATCACGTGGGTATCATGGGTCAATCACGTGGAAACACGTGGGAATCACTTGGGATCACGTGTCAATCACATGGGAATCACGTGGGAATCTCGTGTTAATCACGTGGGAATCACTTGGGAATCACGTATCAATCACGTGGGAATCACGTGGGAATCACATTTAATCACGTGGAATTCACATGGGAATCTCGTGTTAATCAAGTTGGAATCACGTGGGAATGACGTGTCAATCACGTGGGCATCACTGGGAATCATTTGGGAATCACGTGTCAATCACGTTGGTATCATATGGGAATCACGTGGGAATCACGTGGGAATAACGTGTCAATCACGTGGGAAACACGTGGGAATCACGTGGGAATCACATGTCAATCCCATAGGAATCATGTGGGAATCACGTGGGAATCACATGTCAATCACGTAGGAATCACGTGTAAATCACGTGGGAATCACGTGGAAATCACGTGTCAATCACGTGGGAATCATGTGGGAATGACGTGGGAATCACGTGACAATCATTTGGGAATCAACTGGGAATCACGTGTTAATCACGTGGGAATCACGTGGGAATCACATAGGAATCACGTGGGAATCACGTGGAAATGACGTGTCAATCACGTGGTAATCACGTGGGAATCACGTGTGTATCACGTGACAATCACGTGGGAGTCATGTGGGAATCACGTGTCAATCATGATGGAATCACGTGGGAATCAAGTGGTAATCATGCGTCAATCACGTGGGAATCACGTGGGAGTCACGTGGGAATCACATGGGAATCACGTGCTAAACACGTGGGAATCACGCTGGAATCACGTGTCAATATCGTGGGAATCATGTGGGAATTGAGTGTCAATCACGTGGGAATCATGTGGGAATCACGTGTCAATCACGGCATCACGTGGGCATCACGTGGGAATCATTTGGGAATCACGTGGGAATCACGTGGGAATCACGTGGGAATCACGTGTCAATCACGTGGGAATCACGTGGGAATCACGTGGGAATGACATATCAATCACGTGGGAATCACGTGGGAATCACGTGTCAATCACGTGGGAATCACGTGGGAATCACGTGGGATTCACGTGGGAATCACGTGTCAATCACTTGTCAATCATGTGAGAATCAAGTGGGAATCACGTGGAAATCACGTGTCAATCACGTGGGAATCACGTGGGCATCACGTGTTAATCACGTTGGATTCACGTGGGAATCATATGGGAATCACGTGTCAATCACGTGGGAATCACGTTAGAGTCTCGTGGGAATCACGTGGGAATCATGTGTCAATCATGTGGGAATCACGTGGGAATCACGTGTCAATCCCATATGAATCACATGTGAATCACGTGGGAATCACGTGGGAATCACGTGGGAATCATGCATCAATCACGTAGGAATCACGTGGGAATCACGTGTCAATCACGTGGGAATCATGTGGGAATCACGTGTCAATCACGAGGGAATCACGTAGTAATCATGTGTCAATCACGTGGGCATCACATGGGTATCACACGGGAATCATTTGGGAATCACTTGTCAATCACGTTGGAATCACGTGGGAATCACTTTTGAAGCACGTGGGAATCACGTGTCAATCACGTGGGAATCACGTGTCAATCATGTGGGAATCACTTGGGTATCACATGGGAATCACGTGGAAATCTCGTGGGAATCATGTGTTAATCACGATGGAATCACGTGGGAATCAAGTGGTAATCATGCGTCAATCACGTGGGAATCACGTGGGAGTCACGTGGGAATCACGTGGGAATCATGTGTCAATCATGTGGGAATCACGTGGGAATCACGTGTCAATCCCATATGAATCACATGTGAATCACGTGGGAATCACGTGGGAATCACGTGGGAATCATGCATCAATCACGTGGGAATCACATGGGAGTCACGTGGGAATAACGTGGGAATCACGTGCAAATCACGTAGGAATCACGTGGGAATCACGTGTCAATCACGTGGGAATCATGTGGGAATCACGTGTCAATCACGAGGGAATCACGTAGTAATCATGTGTCAATCACGTGGGCATCACATGGGTATCACACGGGAATCATTTGGGAATCACTTGTCAATCACGTTGGAATCACGTGGGAATCACTTTTGAAGCACGTGGGAATCACGTGTCAATCACGTGGGAATCACATGTCAATCATGTGGGAATCACTTGGGTATCACATGGGAATCACGTGGAAATCTCGTGGGAATCACGTGTTAATCACGATGGAATCACGTGGGAATCAAGTGGTAATCATGCGTCAATCACGTGGGAATCACGTGGGAGTCACGTGGGAATCACATGGGAATCACGTGGTAATCACGTGGGAATCAGGTTAGAATAACGTGTCAATAACGTGGGAATCATGTGGGAATCACTTGTCAATCACGATGGAATTACGTGTGAATCACGTGGGAATCACGTGACAATCATTTGGGAATCACCTGGGAATCACGTGTTAATCACGTGGGAATCACGTGGGAATGACGTGTCAATCACGTGGGAATCACGTGGGAATCACGAGGGAATATTGCGTCAATGACGAGGGAATCACATGGGAGTCACGTGGGAATAACGTGGGAATCACATGGTAATCACGTAGGAATCACGTGGGAATAACGCGTCAATCACGAGGGAATCATGTAGGAATCACGTGGGAATGACGTGTCAATCACGAGGGAATCACGTGTCAATCACGAGGGAATATTGCGTCAATGACGAGGGAATCACATGGGAGTCACGTGGGAATAACGTGGGAATCACATGGTAATCACGTAGGAATCACGTGGGAATAACGCGTCAATCACGAGGGAATCATGTAGGAATCACGTGTCAATCATGTGGGCATCACATGAGTATCACACGAGAATCATTTGGGATTCACTTGTCAATCACGTTGGAATCACGTCGGAATCACTTTTGAATCACGTGGGAATCACGTGTCAATCACATTTGAATCACGTGTCAATCACGTGGGAATCAAGTGTAAATCACGAGGGAATCACGTGGGAATCACGTGTCAATCACGTAGGAATCACGTGTCAATCACGTGGTAGTCACATTGGAATCACGTGGGAATCATGCGTCAATCACATGGGAGTCACATGGGAGTCACGTGGGAATAACGTGGGAATCACGTGGTAATCACGTAGGAATCACGTGGGAATCACGTGTCAATCACGTAGGAATCACGTGTCAATCACGTGTCAATCACGTGGTAGTCACGTAGGAATCACGTGGGAATCACGTGGGATCACTTGGGAATCACATGACAATCATTTGGGAATCACGTGGGAATCACATGTCAATCACGTGGGAATCACGAGGAAATCACGTGTCAATCACATGGGAATCACGTGTCAATCACGTAGGAATCACATGGGAATCACGTGTCAATCACGATGGAATCACGTGGGAATCACGTGTCAATCACGTGGGAATCACGTGTGAATCACGTGAGAATCTCGTGGCCCTCACGTGTCAATCACGTGGGTATCACCTGGGAATCACGTAGGAATCACATGGCAATCACGTAGGAATCACGTGGTAATCATGTGTCAATAACGTGGGAATCACATCGGAGTCACGTGGGAATCACGTGGGAATTACGTGTCAATCACGTGGGAAACCCGTGGGAGTCACGTGTCAATCACGTGGGAATCACGTGGGAATCGGGTGGGAATCACGACTCAATCAAGTGGGATTCACGTCAGAATCACGTGAGAATCACGAGGGAATCATGTGTCAATCACGTGAGTATCACGTGGGAATCACGTGGGAGTCACTTGGGAATCAAGCCTCAATCACGAGGGAATCGCGTGAGATTCACGTGTCAATCACGTGGAAATCACGAGGGAGTCACGTGGGAATCACGTGGGAATCACGTGTCAATCACGTGTAAATCACGTGGGAAACACTTGGGAGTCACGTGGGAATCATGTTTGAATCACGTGTCAATCACGTGGGAATCACGTGGGAATAACGTAGGAATCACGTGGGAATCACGTGGGAATCACGTATCAATGACGTGGGAATCACGTGTGAATCACCTGGGAATCACGTGGGAATGACGTGACAATCATTTGGGAATCACGTTGGAATCACGTGTCAATCACGGGGGAATCACATGTGAATCACGTGCGAATCACGTGTCAATCACGTGGGAATCACATGGGAGTCACGTGGGAATAACGTGGGAATCACGTGGTAATCACGTAGGAATCACGTGGGAATAACGTGTCAATCACGAGGGAATCACGTGGGAATCACGTGTCAATCACGTGGGCATCACATGGGTATCACACGAGAATTATTTGGGATTCACTTGTCAATCACGTTGGAATCATGTCGGAATCACTTTTGAATCACGTGGGAATCACGTGTCAATCAAGTTTGAATCACGTGTCAATCACGTGGGAATCAAGTGTAAATCACGAGGGAATCACGTGGGAATCACGTGTCAATCACTTAGGAATCACGTGTCAATCACGTGTCAATCACGTTGTAATCACGTGGGAATCACTTTTGAATCACGTGGGAATCACTTGTCAATCACGTGGGAAACACGTTTCAATCCCGTGGGAATCAGGTGGGAATCACTTGGGAGTCACGTGGGAATCACGTGGGAATCACGTGTCAATCACGTGGGAATCACGTGTCAATCATGTGGGAATCACATGGGCATCACGTGGGAATCACGTGTAAATCACGTGGGAATCACGTGGGAATCTCGTGGGAATCACTTGTCAAACACGATGGAATCACTTGGGAATCAAGTGGTAATCATGCGTCAATCACGTGGGAATCACGTGGGAATCACATGGGAATCACGTGGTAATCACGTGGGAATCAGGTTGGAATGACGTGTCAATAACGTGGGAATCATGTGGGAATCACGTGTCAATCACGATGGAATTACGTGTGAATCACGTGGGAATCACGTGATAATCATTTGGGAATCACCTGGGAATCACGTGTTAATCACGTGGGAATCACATGGGAATCACGTGGGAATGAGGTGTCAAGCACGTGGGAAACATGTGGGAATCACGTGTCAATCACGTGGGAATCACGTGTCAATCACGTGGGAATCACTTGGGAATCACGTTGGAATCATGTGTCAATCAATTGGGAATCACATGGGAATCACGTGATAATCACGTGGGAATCACGTGTCAATCACGTGGGAATCACGTGAGAATCCCGTGGGAATCACGTGGAAATCACGTGTCAATCACTTGAGTATCACGTGGGAATCACGTGGAAATCATGCGTCAATCACGTGGGAATCACGTGGGAGTCACATGGGAATCACGAGGGAATCAAGAGGGAATCATGTGGGTATCACGTGTCAATCACGTGGGATTCATGTGGGAGTCACGTGTCAATCATGATGGAATCACGTGGGAATCAAGTGGTGATCATGCGTCAATCACGTGGGAATCACGTGGGAGTCACGTGGGAATCACATGGGAATCACGTGGGAATCACGTGTCAATCACAGGGGAATCACGTGGGAATCACGTGAGAATCTGGTGTCATTCACGTAAGATTCACGTGTCAATCATGTTGGAATCACGTGGGAATCACGTGGGTATCATGGGTCAATCACGTGGAAACACGTGTGAATCACGTGGGAATCACGAGACAATCATTTGGGAATCACCTGGGAATCACGTGTTAATCACGTGGGAATCACATGGGAATCACGTAGGAATCACGTGGGAATCACGTGGAAATGATGTGTCAATCACGTGGGAATCATGCGTCAATCACGTGGGAATCACGTGGGAGTCAAGTGGGAATCACGTGGGAATCACGTGGGTATCACGTGTGTATCACGTGCCAATCACGTGGGAGTCATGTGGGAATCACGTGTCAATCATGATGGAATCACGTGGGAATCACATGTCAATCCCATAGGAATCATGTGGGAATCACGTGGGAATCACGTGTCAATCACGGGGGAATCATGTGGGAATCACGTGGGAATCACGTGTCAATCACGTGGGAATCATGTGGGAATCATGTGGGAATCACGTGACAATCATTTGGGAATCACCTGGGAATCACGTGTTAATCACGTGGGAATCACGTGGGAATCATGTAGAAATCACGTGGGAATCACGTGGAAATGACGTGTCAATCACGTGGAAATCACGTGGAAATCACGTGGGAATCACCTGGGAATCACGTGTTAATCCCGTAGGAATCACGTGGGAATCACGTGGGTATCACGTGTCAATCACATAGGAATCACGTGTAAATCACGTGGTAATCACGTGGGTATCACGTGTCAATCACGTGGGAATCAAGTGGGAATCATGCCTCAATCATGTGGGAATCACGTGGGAGTCACGTGGGAATCACGTGGGAATCACGTGGGAATCACGTGAGTATCACGTGGGAATCACGTGGGAGTCACGTGGGAATCACATGGGAATCACGTGGGAATCACATGTCAATTACGTGGGAATCACGTTGGAGTCACGTGGGAATCATGTGGGAATCACGTGAGAATCACGTGTTCATCACGTGGGAATCACGTGGGAATCATGCGTCAATCCCGTGGGAATCACATGGGACTCACGTGGGAATAACGTGGGAATCACGTGGTAATCACGTAGGAATCACGTGGGAATCACGTGTCAATCACGAGGGAATCACGTAGGAATCACGTGTCAATCACGTGGGCATCACATGGGTATCACACGAGAATCATTTGGGATTCACTTGTCAATCACGTTGGAATCACGTCGGAATCACTTTTGAATCATGTGGGAATCACGTGTCAATCACATTTGAATCACGTGTCAATCACGTGGGAATCAAGTGTAAATCACGAGTGAATCACGTGGGAATCACGTGTCAATCACGTAGGAATCACGTGTCAATCACGTGTCAATCACGTGGTAGTCACGTTGGAATCACGTGGGAATCACGTGGGATCACTTGGGAATCACATGACAATCATTTGGGAATCACGTGGTAATCACATGTCAATCACGTGGGAATCACGTGGGAATCACGAGGAAATCACGTGTCAATCACATGGGAATCACGTGTCAATCACGTAGGAATCATTGGGAATCACGTGTCAATCACGATGGAATCACGTGGGAAACACGTGTCAATAACGTGGGAATCATGTGGGAATCACGTGTCAATCACGATGGAATTACATGTGAATCACGTGGGAATCACGTGACAATCATTTGGGAATCACCTGGGAATCACGTGTAAATCACGTGGGAATCACATGGGAATCACGTGGGAATGAGGTGTCAAGCACGTGGGAATCACGTGGGAATCACGTGGGAATCACGTGTCAATCACGTGGTAATCACATGTCAATCACGTGGGAATCACTTGGCAATCACGTTGGAATCATGTGTCAATCACTTGGGAATCACGTTGGAATCACGTGGGAAGCACGTGGGAATCACGTGTCAATCACTTGGGAATCACATGGGAATCACGTGATAATCACGTGGGAATCACGTGTCAATCACGTGGGAATCACGTGAGAATCACATGGGAATCACGTGTCAAACACTTGGGAAACACGTGGGAATCACGTGG
Source organism: Muntiacus reevesi (assembly GCF_963930625.1). Taxonomy (NCBI): domain Eukaryota; kingdom Metazoa; phylum Chordata; class Mammalia; order Artiodactyla; family Cervidae; genus Muntiacus; species Muntiacus reevesi. The sequence continues at coordinate 1,950,639 of NC_089256.1, read as the reverse complement.
AAATCATGCGTCAATCACGTGGGAATCACGTTTGAGTCACGTGGGAATCACGTGGGAATCACGTGTCAATCACGTGGGAATCACGTGGGCATCACGTGTCAATCACGTTGGAATCACGTGGGAATCACTTTTGAATCACGTGGGAATCACTTGTCAATCACGTGGGAAACACGTTTCAATCCCGTGGGAATCAGGTGGGAATCACTTGGGAGTCACGTGGGAATCACGTGGGAATCACGTGGGAATCACGTGTCAATCACGTGGGAATCACGTGTCAATCATGTGGGAATCACATGGGCATCACGTGGAAATCACGTGTAAATCACGTGGGAATCACCTGGGAATCTCGTGGGAATCACTTGTCAATCACGATGGAATCACGTGGGAATCAAGTGGTAATCATGCGTCAATCACGTGGGAATCACGTGGGAGTCACGTGGGAATCACATGGGAATCACGTGCTAAACACGTGGGAATCACGCTGGAATCACGTGTCAATATCGTGGGAATCATGTGGGAATTGAGTGTCAATCACGTGGGAATCACGTGGGAATCACGTGTCAATCACCTTGGAATCACGTGGGAAACACGTGTCAATCTCGTATGAATCACGTGGGAATCACGTGGGAATCATGCGTCAATCACGTGGGAATCACATGGAAGTCACGTGGGAATCACGTGGGAATCACGTGGTAATCACGTAGGAATCACGTGGGAATAACGTGTCAATCACGTGGGAATCATGTGGGAAACACGTGTCAATCACGAGGGAATCACGTAGTAATCACGTGTCAATCACGTGGGCATCACATAGGTATCACACGGGAATCATATGGGAATCACGTGTCAATCACGTTGGAATCACGTGGGAATCACTTTTGAATCACGTGGGAATCACGTGTCAATCACGTGGGAAACACATTTCAATCCCGAGGGAATCAGGTGCGAATCAGGTGGGAATCACGTGGGAATCACGTGGGAATCAGGTTGGAATGACGTGTCAATAATGTGGGAATCATGTGGGAATCACGTGTCAATCACGATGGAATTACGTGTGAATCATGTGGGAATCACGTGATAATCATTTGGGAATCACCTGGGAATCACGTGTTAATCACGTGGGAATCACATGGGAATCACGTGGGAATGAGGTGTCAATCACGTGGGAATCACGTGTCAATCACGTGGGAATCACTTGGGAATCACGTTGGAATCATGTGTCAATCACTTGGGAATCACGTGGGAATCACGTGGGAAGCACGTGGGAATCACGTGTCAATCACTTAGGAATCACATGGGAATCACGTGATAATCACATGGGAATCACGTGTCAATCACGTGGGAATCACGTGAGAATCCCGTGGGAATCACGTGTCAATCATTTGAGTATCACGTGGGAATCACGTGGAAATCATGCGTCAATCACGTGGGAATCACGTGGGAGTCACATGGGAATCACGTGGGAATCAAGTGGGAATCATGTGGGTATCACGTGTCAATCACGTGGGAGTCATGTGGGAGTCACGTGTCAATCACGATGGAATCACGTGGGAATCAAGTGGTGATCATGCGTCAATCACGTGGGAATCACGTGGGAGTCACGTGGGAATCACATGGGAATCACGTGGGAATGAGGTGTCAAGCACGTGGGAAACACGTGAGAATCACGTGGGAATCACGTGTCAATCACGTGCGAATCACATGTCAATCACGTGGGAATCACTTGGCAATCACGTTTGAATCATGTGTCAATCACTTGGGAATCACGTGGGAATCACGTGGGAAGCACGTGGGAATCACGTGTCAATCACTTGGGAATCACATGGGAATCACGTGATAATCACGTGGAAATCACGTGTCAATCACGTGGGAATCACGTGAGAATCACGTGGGAATCACGTGTCAAACACTTGGGAATCACGTGGGAATCACGTGGAAATCATGCGTCAATCACGTGGAAATCACGTTTGAGTCACGTGGGAATCACGTGGGAATCACATGGGAATCACGTGGGAATCACGTGTCAATCACGGGGGAATCACGTGGGAATCACGTGAGAATCTGGTGTCGTTCACGTGAGATTCACGTGTCAATCACGCTGGAATCACGTGGGAATCACGTGGGTATCATGGGTCAATCACGTGGAAACACGTGGGAATCACTTGGGGATCACGTGTCAATCACATGGGAATCACGTGGGAATCACGTGTTAATCACGTGGGAATCACTTGGGAATCACGTATCAATCACGTGGGAATCACGTGGGAATCACATTTAATCACGTGGAATTCACATGGGAATCTCGTGTTAATCAAGTTGGAATCACGTGGGAATGACGTGTCAATCACGTGGGCATCACTGGGAATCATTTGGGAATCACGTGTCAATCACGTTGGTATCATATGGGAATCACGTGGGAATCACGTGGGAATAACGTGTCAATCACGTGGTAAACACGTGGGAATCACGTGGGAATCACATGTCAATCCCATAGGAATCATGTGGGAATCACGTGGGAATCACGTGTCAATCACGTAGGAATCACGTGTAAATCACGTGGGAATCACATGGAAATCACGTGTCAATCACATGGGAATCATGTGGGAATCACGTGGGAATCACGTGACAATCATTTGGGAATCACCTGGGAATCACGTGTTAATGACGTGGGAATCACGTAGGAATCACGTGGGAATCACGTGGAAATGACGTGTCAATCACGTGGGAATCACGTGGGAATCATGCGTCAATCACGTGGGAATCACGTGGGAGTCACGTGGTAATCACGTGGGAATCACGTGGGAATCACGTGTGTATCACGTGACAATCACGTGGGAGTCATGTGGGAATCACGTGTCAATCATGATGGAATCACGTGGGAATCAAGTGGTAATCATGCGTCAATCACGTGGGAATCACGTGGGAGTCACGTGGGAATCACATGGGAATCACGTGCTAAACACGTGGGAATCACGCTGGAATCACGTGTCAATATCGTGGGAATCATGTGGGAATTGAGTGTCAATCACGTGGGAATCACGTGGGAATCACGTGTCAATCACCTTGGAATCACGTGGGAAACACGTGTCAATCTCGTATGAATCACGTGGGAATCACGTGGGAATCATGCGTCAATCACGTGGGAATCACATGGAAGTCACGTGGGAATCACGTGGGAATCACGTGGTAATCACGTAGGAATCACGTGGGAATAACGTGTCAATCACGTGGGAATCATGTGGGAAACACGTGTCAATCACGAGGGAATCACGTAGTAATCACGTGTCAATCACGTGGGCATCACATAGGTATCACACGGGAATCATATGGGAATCACGTGTCAATCACGTTGGAATCACGTGGGAATCACTTTTGAATCACGTGGGAATCACGTGTCAATCACGTGGGAAACACATTTCAATCCCGAGGGAATCAGGTGCGAATCAGGTGGGAATCACGTGGGAATCACGTCGGAATCATGTGGGAATCACTTGTCAATCCCATGGGTATCACGTGGGAATCACGTGGGAATCCTGTGGGAATCACGTGTCAATCACGTAGGAATCACGTGTCAATCACGTGTCAATCACGTGGGAATCACGTGTCAATCACGTGGGAAACACGTGGGAATGACGTGGGATTCATGCGTCAATCACGTGGGAATCACGTGGTAGTCAAGTGGCAATCACTTGGGAATCACGTGGGAATCACGTGGAAATCATGCGTCAATCACGTGGGAATCACGTGGGAGTCAAGTGGCAATCACGTGGGAATCAAGTGGGAATCACGTGGGTATCAAGTGTCAATCACGTGGGAGTCATGTGGGAGTCACGTGTCAATCACGATGGAATCACGTGGGAATCAAGTGGTGATCATGCGTCAATCATGTGGGAATCACGTGGGAATCCCGTGGGAATCACATGGCAATCACGTGGAAATCATGTGGGAATCACCTTGGAATCACGTGTCAATATCGTGGGAATCATGTGGGAATCACGTGTCAATCACGATGGAATTACGTGTGAATCACGTGGGAATCACGTGTCAATCACGTGGGAATCATGTGGGAATCACGTGTAAATCACGTGAGCCTCATGTGGGCATCACGTGGGAATCATTTGGGACTCACGTGGGAATCACGGGGGAATCACGTGGGAATCACATGTCAAGCACGTGGCAATCACGTGGGAATGACATGTCAATCCCGTGGGAATCACGTGGGAATAAGGTGGGAATCACGTGTCAATCACGTGGGAATCACATGGAAATCACGTGGGATTCTCGTGGGAATCACGTGTCAATCTCGTGTCAATCATGTGAGAATCAAGTCTGAATCACGTGGAAATCACGTGTCAATCACGTGGAAATCACGTGACAATCACGTTGGAATCACGTTAGAGTCACGTGGGAATCACGTGGGAATCAAGTGTCAATCACGTGGGAATCACGTGGGAATCACGTGTCAATCCCGTGGGAATCACATGGGAATCACATGGGAATCACGTGGGATTCTCGTTGGAATCACGTGTCAATCACGTGTCAATTATGTGAGAATCACGTGGGAATCATATGAGAATCACGAGTCACTCACGTGGGAATCACATGTCAATTACGTGGGAATCACTTTGGAGTCACGTGGGAATCACGTGTCAATCCCGTGGGAATCACATGTCAATCACGTGGGAATCACGTGGCAATCACGTGGGAATGATATTTCAATCCCTTGGGAATCACGTGGGAATAAGGTGGGAATCACGTGTCAATCACGTGGGAATCACGTGGGAATCACGTGTCAATCACGTGGGAATCACGTGTCAATTCCATGGGAATCACGAGGGAATCACGTGGGAATTACGTGGGAATAACGTGTCAATCACGTGGGAATCACATGTCAATCACGTGGGAATCATGTGGGAATCACGTGTCAATCACGTGGGCATCACGTGGGAATCATTTGGGAATCACGTGGGAATCACGTGGGAATCACGTGTCAATCATGTGGGAATCACGTGGGAATCAGGTGGGAATGACATATCAATCACGTGGGAATCACGTGGGAATCACGAGTCAATCCCAAGGAATCACGTGGGAATAAGGTGGAAATCACGTGTCAATCATGTGGGAATCATGTGGGAATAATGTGGCAATCCCGTGGGAATCACGTGGGATTTACGTGGGAATCACGTGGGAAACATGCGTCAATCACGTGTGAATCACATGGGAGTCACGTGGGAATAACGTGGGAATCAGGTGGTAATCACGTAGGAATCACGTGGGAATAACGTGTCAATCACGTGGGAATCATGTGGGATTCACGTGGCAATCATGTGGGAATCATGTGGGAATCACGTGGCAATCCCGTGGGAATAACGGTGGAATCACGTGGGAATCACGTGGGAATCATGCATCAATCACGTGAGATTCACATGGGAGTCACGTGGGAATAACGTGGGAATCAGGTGGTAATCACGTAGGAATCACGTGGGAATAACGTGTCAATCACGTGGGAATCATGTGGGAATCACGTGTCAATCACGAGGGAATCACGTAGGAATAACGTGTCAATCATGTTGGCATCACATGGGTATCACAGGGAATCATTTGGTAATCACGTGTCAATCACGTTGGAATCACGTGGGAATCACTTTTGAATCACGTGGGAATCACGTGTCATTCACGTGGGAAACCCGTTTCAATCCCGTGGGAATCAGGTGGGAATCACGATGGAATCACGTTTGAATCAAGTGGTAATCATGCGTCAATCACGTGGGAATCACGTGCGAATCACGTGGGAATCACATGGGAAACACGTGGTAATCACGTGGGAATCACGTTGGAATCACGTTTCAATAATGTGGGAATCATGTGGGAATCACGTGTCAATCACGGTGGAATTACGTGTGAATCACCTGGGAATCACGTGGGAATCACGTGACAATCATTTGGGAATCACCTGGGAATCACGTGTTAATCACGTGGGAATCACATGGGAATCACGTGGTAATGACGTGTCAATCACGTAGGAATCACGAGGGAATCACGTGTTAATCACGTGGGAATCACGTGTCAATCACGTGGGAATCACGTGTCAATCACGTGGGAATCACTTGGGAATCACGTTGGAATCATGCGTCAATCACGTGGGAATCACGTGGGAGTCACGTGAGAATCACGTGGGAATCAAGTGGGAATCACGTTGGTATCACGTGTCAATCACGTGGGAGTCATGTAGGAGTCACGTGTCAATCACGATGGAATCACGTGGGAATCAAGTGGTGATCATGCGTCTATCACGTGGAATCACGTTTCAATCACTTGGGAATAAAGTGGGAATCACGTGAGAAGCACATGGGAATCATGTGTCAATCATGTGGAATCACATGGGAATCACGTGATAATCACGTGGGAATCACGTGTCAATCACGTGCAAATTACGTGAGAATCATGTGGGAATCACGTGGGAATCACGTGTCAATCACGTGGGAATCACCTGTGAATCACGTGTCAATCACGTGGGAATCACGTGGGAATCATGCGTCAATCACGTGGGAATCACGTTGGAGTCACGTGGGAATCACGATGGAATCACGTGGGAATCAAGTGGTGATCATGGGTCTATCACGTGGGAATCACGTTTCAATCACGAGGGAATCACGTGGGAAACACGTGTCAATCACGTGGGAATCACGTGGGAATCACGTGGGAATCATGCATCAATCACGTGTGAATCACATGGGAGTCACGTGGGAATAACGTGGGAATCACGTGGTAATCACGTGAGAATCAAGTGGGAATCACGTGTCAATCACGTGGGAATCATGTGGGAATCACGTGTCAATCACGAAGGAATCACGTGGTAATCACGTTGGAATCACGTGTCAATCACTTGGGTATCACTTGGGAATCACGTAGGAATCACGTATCATTCACGTGGGAATCACGTGGGAATCACGTATCAATCGCGCGGGAATCACGTGGGAATCACGTGGGATTTACATGTCAATGACATGGGAATCACGTGGGAATCACGGGTCAAATACGTGTGAATCACGTGGAAATCACGTGGGAATCACGTGAGAAATACGTGGGAATCACGTGTCAATTACGTGGGAATCACGTGGGAATCACGTGTCAACCAAGTGGGAATCACGTGGGAATCACGTGGGAATCATGCGTCAATCATGCTGGAATCACGTTGCAATCACGTGGGAATCTCGTGGAAATCAGGTGGTAATCACATGGGAATCACGTGGGAATCACGTGTCAATCATGTTGGAATCACGTGGGAATCACTTTTGAACTACGTGGGAATCACGTGTCAATCACGTGGGAAACACGTTTCAATCCCGTGGGAATCAGGTGGGAATCAGTTGGGAATCAGGTGGGAATCACGTGGGAATCACGTGGGAATCACGTGTCAATCACGTGGGAATCACGTGTCAATCATGTGGAAATCACTTGGGTATCACGTGGGAATCACGTGTCAATCACGTGGGAATCATGTGGGAATCTCGTGGGAATCACATGCCAATCACGATGGAATCACGTGGGAATCAAGTGATAATCATGCGTCAACCACGTGGGAATCACGTGAGAGTCACGTGGGAATCACCTGGGAATCACGTGGTAATCACGTGGGAATCAGTTCGGAATCACGTGTCAATAACGTGGGGATCATGTGGGAATCACGTGTCAATGACGATGGAATTACGTGTGAATCACGTGGGAATCACGTGACAATCATTTGGGAATCACCTGGGAATCACGTGTTAATCACGTGGGGATCACATGGGAATCACGTGGGAATGACTTGTCAATCACGTGGGAATCACGTGGGAATCACGTGGGAATCACGTGTCAATCACGTGGGAATCACGTGTCAATCACGTGGGAATCACGTGTCAATCACGTGGGAATCACTAGGGAATCACGTTGGAATCATGTGTCAATCACTTGGGAATCACGTTGGAATCACGTGGGAAGCACGAGGGAATCACGTGTCAATCACGTGGGAATCACGTGAGAATCACGTAGGAATCACGTGGGAATCACGTGTCAATCACTTGGGAATCACGTGGGAATCACGTGGAAATCATGCGTCAATCACGTGGGAATCACGTGGGAGTCACGTGGCAATCACGTGGGAATCAAGTGGGAATCACGTGGGTATCACGTGTCAATCACGTGGGAATCACATGGGAATCACGTGGGAATGACTTGTCAATCACGTGGGAATCACGTGGGAATCACGTGGGAATCACGTGTCAATGACGTGGGAATCACGTGTCAATCACGTGGGAATCACGTGTCAATCACGTGGGAATCACTTGGAAATCACGTTGGAATCATGTGTCAATCACTTGGAAATCACGTGGGAATCATGTGTGAAGCACGTGGGAATCACGTGTCAATCACTTGGGAATCACGTGGGAATCACGTGGGAATCACTTGGGAATCACGTATCAATCACGTGGGAATCACGTGGGAATTACATTTAATCACATGGAAATCACATGGGAATCTCGTGTCAATCAAGTTGAAATCACGTGGGAATGACGTGTCAATCACGTGGGCATCACGTGGGAATCATTTGGGAATCACGTGTCAATCACGTTGGAATCATATGGGAATCACGTGGGAATCACGTGGGAATAACGTGTCCATCACGTGGGAATCACGTGGGAATCACGTGGGAATCACATGTCAATCCCATAGGAATCATGTGGGAATCACGTGGGAATCACATGTCAATCACGTGGGAATCATGTGGGAATCATGTGGGAATCACGTGGGAATCACGTGACAATCATTTGGGAAACACCTGGGAATCACGTGTAAATCACGTGGGAATCACGTGGGAATCACGTAGGAATCACGTGGGAATCATGTGGAAATGACGTGTCCATCACGTGGGAATCACGTGGGAATCACGTGGGAATCACATGTCAATCCCATAGGAATCATGTGGGAATCACGTGGGAATCACGTGTCAATCACGTGGGAATCATGTGGGAATCACGTGGGAATCACGTGTCAATCACGTGGGAATCATGTGGGAATCATGTGGGAATCACGTGGGAATCACGTGACAATCATTTGGGAATCACCTGGGAATCACGTGTTAATCACGTGGGAATCACGTGGGAATCACGTAGGAATCACGTGGGAATCACGTGGAAATGACGTGTCAATCACGTGGGAATCACATGGGAATCACCTGGGAATCACGTGTTAATCCCATAGGAATCACGTGGGAATCACGTGGGTATCACGTGTCAATCACGTAGGAATCACGTGTAAATCACGTGGTAATCACGTGGGTATCACGTGTCAATCACGTGGGAATCAAGGGGGAATCATGCCTCAATCACGTGGGAATCACGTAGGAGTCACGTGGGAATCACGTGGGAATCACGTGGGAATCACGTGAGTATCACGTGGGAATCACGTGGGAGTCACGTGGGAATCACATGGGAATCACGTGGGAATCACATGTCAATTACGTGGGAATCACGTTGGAGTCACGTGGGAATCACGTGGGAATCACGTGGGAATCACGTGTTCATCACGTGGGAATCACGTGGGAATCATGCGTCAATCACGTGGGAATCACATGGGAGTCACGTGGGAATAACGTGGGAATCACGTGGTAATCACGTAGGAATCACGTGGGAATAACGTGTCAATCACGAGGGAATCACGTAGGAATCATGTGTCAATCACGTGGGCATCACATGGGTATCACACGAGAATCATTTGGGATTCACTTGTCAATCACGTTGGAATCACGTCGGAATCACTTTTGAATCACGTGGGAATCACGTCTCAATCACATTTGAATCACGTGTCAATCACGTGGGAATCAAGTGTAAATCACGAGCGAATCACGTGGGAATCACGTGTCAATCACGTAGGAATCACGTGTCAATCACGTGTCAATCACGTGGTAGTCACGTTGGAATCACGTGGGAATCACGTGGGATCACTTGGGAATCACATGACAATCATTTGGGAATCACGTGGGAATCACATGTCAATCACGTGGGAATCACGTGGGAATCACGAGGAAATCACGTGTCAATCACATGGGAATCACGTGTCAATCACGTAGGAATCATTGGGAATCACGTGTCAATCACGATGGAATCATGTGGGAAACACCTGTCAATAACGTGGGAATCATGTGGGAATCACGTGTCAATCACGATGGAATTACGTGTGAATCACGTGGGAATCACGTGACAATCATTTGGGAATCACCTGGGAATCACGTGTAAATCACGTGGGAATCACATGGGAATCACGTGGGAATGAGGTGTCAAGCACGTGGGAAACACGTGGGAATCACGTGGGAATCATGTGACAATCACGTGGGAATCACATGTCAATCACGTGGGAATCACTTGGCAATCACGTTGGAATCATGTGTCAATCACTTGGAAATCACGTGGGAATCACGTGGGAAGCACGTGGGAATCACGTGTCAATCACTTGGGAATCACATGGGAATCACGTGATAATCACGTGGGAATGACGTGTCAATCACGTGGGAATCACGTGAGAATCACGTGGGAATCACGTGTCAAACACTTGGGAATCACGTGGGAATCACGTGGAAATCATGCGTCAATCACGTGGGAATCACGTGGGAGTCACGTGGGAATCACGTGGGAATCACATGGGAATCACGTGGGAATCACGTGTCAATCACGGGGGAATCACGTGGGAATCACGTGAGAATCTGGTGTCGTTCACGTGAGATTCACGTATCAATCACGCTGGAATCACGTGGGAATCACGTGGGTATCATGGGTCAATCACGTGGAAACACGTGGGAATCACTTGGGGATCACGTGTCAATCACATGGGAATCACGTGGGAATCTCGTGTTAATCACGTGGGAATCACTTGGGAATCACGTATCAATCACGTGGGAATCACGTGGGAATCACATTTAATCACGTGGAATTCACATGGGAATCTCGTGTTAATCAAGTTGGAATCACGTGGGAATGACGTGTCAATCACGTGGGCATCACTGGGAATCATTTGGGAATCACGTGTCAATCACGTTGGTATCATATGGGAATCACGTGGGAATCACGTGGGAATAACGTGTCAATCACGTGGGAAACACGTGGGAATCACGTGGGAATCACATGTCAATCCCATAGGAATCATGTGGGAATCACGTGGGAATCACATGTCAATCACGTAGGAATCACGTGTAAATCACGTGGGAATCACGTGGAAATCACGTGTCAATCACGTGGGAATCATGTGGGAATGACGTGGGAATCACGTGACAATCATTTGGGAATCACCTGGGAATCACGTGTTAATCACGTGGGAATCACGTGGGAATCACATAGGAATCACGTGTGAATCACGTGGAAATGACGTGTCAATCACGTGGGAATCACGTGGGAATCATGCATCAATCACGTGGGAATCACGTGGGAGTCACGTGGTAATCACGTGGTAATCACGTGGGAATCACGTGTGTATCACGTGACAATCACGTGGGAGTCATGTGGGAATCACGTGTCAATCATGATGGAATCACGTGGGAATCAAGTGGTAATCATGCGTCAATCACGTGGGAATCACGTGGGAGTCACGTGGGAATCACATGGGAATCACGTGCTAAACACGTGGGAATCACGCTGGAATCACGTGTCAATATCGTGGGAATCATGTGGGAATTGAGTGTCAATCACTTGGGAATCATGTGGGAATCACGTGTCAATCACGGCATCACGTGGGCATCACGTGGGAATCATTTGGGAATCACGTGGGAATCACGTGGGAATCACGTGGGAATCACGTGTCAATCACGTGGGAATCACGTGGGAATCACGTGGGAATGACATATCAATCACGTGGGAATCACGTGGGAATCACGTGTCAATCACGTGGGAATCACGTGGGAATCACGTGGGATTCACGTGGGAATCACGTGTCAATCACTTGTCAATCATGTGAGAATCAAGTGGGAATCACGTGGAAATCACGTGTCAATCACGTGGGAATCACGTGGGCATCACGTGTCAATCACGTTGGATTCACGTGGGAATCATATGGGAATCACGTGTCAATCACGTGGGAATCACGTTAGAGTCTCGTGGGAATCACGTGGGAATCATGTGTCAATCATGTGGGAATCACGTGGGAATCACGTGTCAATCCCATATGAATCACATGTGAATCACGTGGGAATCACGTGGGAATCACGTGGGAATCATGCATCAATCACGTGGGAATCACATGGGAGTCACGTGGGAATAACGTGGGAATCACGTGCAAATCACGTAGGAATCACGTGGGAATCACGTGTCAATCACGTGGGAATCATGTGGGAATCACGTGTCAATCACGAGGGAATCACGTAGTAATCATGTGTCAATCACGTGGGCATCACATGGGTATCACACGGGAATCATTTGGGAATCACTTGTCAATCACGTTGGAATCACGTGGGAATCACTTTTGAAGCACGTGGGAATCACGTGTCAATCACGTGGGAATCACGTGTCAATCATGTGGGAATCACTTGGGTATCACATGGGAATCACGTGGAAATCTCGTGGGAATCACGTGTTAATCACGATGGAATCACGTGGGAATCAAGTGGTAATCATGCGTCAATCACGTGGGAATCACGTGGGAGTCACGTGGGAATCACATGGGAATCACGTGGTAATCACGTGGGAATCAGGTTAGAATAACGTGTCAATAACGTGGGAATCATGTGGGAATCACTTGTCAATCACGATGGAATTACGTGTGAATCACGTGGGAATCACGTGACAATCATTTGGGAATCACCTGGGAATCACGTGTTAATCACGTGGGAATCACGTGGGAATGACGTGTCAATCACGTGGGAATCACGTGGGAATCACGAGGGAATATTGCGTCAATGACGAGGGAATCACATGGGAGTCACGTGGGAATAACGTGGGAATCACATGGTAATCACGTAGGAATCACGTGGGAATAACGCGTCAATCACGAGGGAATCATGTAGGAATCACGTGTCAATCATGTGGGCATCACATGAGTATCACACGAGAATCATTTGGGATTCACTTGTCAATCACGTTGGAATCACGTCGGAATCACTTTTGAATCACGTGGGAATCACGTGTCAATCACATTTGAATCACGTGTCAATCACGTGGGAATCAAGTGTAAATCACGAGGGAATCACGTGGGAATCACGTGTCAATCACGTAGGAATCACGTGTCAATCACGTGGTAGTCACATTGGAATCACGTGGGAATCATGCGTCAATCACATGGGAGTCACATGGGAGTCACGTGGGAATAACGTGGGAATCACGTGGTAATCACGTAGGAATCACGTGGGAATCACGTGTCAATCACGTAGGAATCACGTGTCAATCACGTGTCAATCACGTGGTAGTCACGTAGGAATCACGTGGGAATCACGTGGGATCACTTGGGAATCACATGACAATCATTTGGGAATCACGTGGGAATCACATGTCAATCACGTGGGAATCACGAGGAAATCACGTGTCAATCACATGGGAATCACGTGTCAATCACGTAGGAATCACATGGGAATCACGTGTCAATCACGATGGAATCACGTGGGAATCACGTGTCAATCACGTGGGAATCACGTGTGAATCACGTGAGAATCTCGTGGCCCTCACGTGTCAATCACGTGGGTATCACCTGGGAATCACGTAGGAATCACATGGCAATCACGTAGGAATCACGTGGTAATCATGTGTCAATAACGTGGGAATCACATCGGAGTCACATGGGAATCACGTGGGAATTACGTGTCAATCACGTGGGAAACCCGTGGGAGTCACGTGTCAATCACGTGGGAATCACGTGGGAATCGGGTGGGAATCACGACTCAATCAAGTGGGATTCACGTCAGAATCACGTGAGAATCACGAGGGAATCATGTGTCAATCACGTGAGGATCACGTGGGAATCACGTGGGAGTCACTTGGGAATCAAGCCTCAATCACGAGGGAATCACGTGAGATTCACGTGTCAATCACGTGGAAATCACGAGGGAGTCACGTGGGAATCACGTGGGAATCACGTGTCAATCACGTGTAAATCACGTGGGAAACACTTGGGAGTCACGTGGGAATCATGTTTGAATCACGTGTCAATCACGTGGGAATCACGTGGGAATAACGTAGGAATCACGTGGGAATCACGTGGGAATCACGTATCAATGACGTGGGAATCACGTGTGAATCACCTGGGAATCACGTGGGAATGACGTGACAATCATTTGGGAATCACGTTGGAATCACGTGTCAATCACGGGGGAATCACATGTGAATCACGTGCGAATCACGTGTCAATCACGTGGGAATCACATGGGAGTCACGTGGGAATAACGTGGGAATCACGTGGTAATCACGTAGGAATCACGTGGGAATAACGTGTCAATCACGAGGGAATCACGTAGGAATCACGTGTCAATCACGTGGGCATCACATGGGTATCACACGAGAATTATTTGGGATTCACTTGTCAATCACGTTGGAATCATGTCGGAATCACTTTTGAATCACGTGGGAATCACGTGTCAATCAAGTTTGAATCACGTGTCAATCACGTGGGAATCAAGTGTAAATCACGAGGGAATCACGTGGGAATCACGTGTCAATCACTTAGGAATCACGTGTCAATCACGTGTCAATCACGTTGTAATCACGTGGGAATCACTTTTGAATCACGTGGGAATCACTTGTCAATCACGTGGGAAACACGTTTCAATCCCGTGGGAATCAGGTGGGAATCACTTGGGAGTCACGTGGGAATCACGTGGGAATCACGTGGGAATCACGTGTCAATCACGTGGGAATCACGTGTCAATCATGTGGGAATCACATGGGCATCACGTGGGAATCACGTGTAAATCACGTGGGAATCACGTGGGAATCTCGTGGGAATCACTTGTCAAACACGATGGAATCACGTGGGAATCAAGTGGTAATCATGCGTCAATCACGTGGGAATCACGTGGGAATCACATGGGAATCACGTGGTAATCACGTGGGAATCAGGTTGGAATGACGTGTCAATAACGTGGGAATCATGTGGGAATCACGTGTCAATCACGATGGAATTACGTGTGAATCACGTGGGAATCACGTGATAATCATTTGGGAATCACCTGGGAATCACGTGTTAATCACGTGGGAATCACATGGGAATCACGTGGGAATGAGGTGTCAAGCACGTGGGAAACACGTGGGAATCACGTGTCAATCACGTGGGAATCACGTGTCAATCACGTGGGAATCACTTGGGAATCACGTTGGAATCATGTGTCAATCAATTGGGAATCACATGGGAATCACGTGATAATCACGTGGGAATCACATGGGAATCACGTGGGAATGAGGTGTCAAGCACGTTGGAAACACGTGGGAATCACGTGGGAATCATGTGACAATCACGTGGGAATCACATGTCAATCACGTGGGAATCACTTGGCAATCACGTTGGAATCATGTGTCAATCACTTGGAAATCACGTGGGAATCACGTGGGAAGCACGTGGGAATCACGTGTCAATCACTTGGGAATCACATGGGAATCACGTGATAATCACGTGGGAATGACGTGTCAATCACGTGGGAATCACGTGAGAATCACGTGGGAATCACGTGTCAAACACTTGGGAATCACGTGGGAATCACGTGGAAATCATGCGTCAATCACGTGGGAATCACGTGGGAGTCACGTGGGAATCACGTGGGAATCACATGGGAATCACGTGGGAATCACGTGTCAATCACGGGGGAATCACGTGGGAATCACGTGAGAATCTGGTGTCGTTCACGTGAGATTCACGTATCAATCACGCTGGAATCACGTGGGAATCACGTGGGTATCATGGGTCAATCACGTGGAAACACGTGGGAATCACTTGGGGATCACGTGTCAATCACATGGGAATCACGTGGGAATCTCGTGTTAATCACGTGGGAATCACTTGGGAATCACGTATCAATCACGTGGGAATCACGTGGGAATCACATTTAATCACGTGGAATTCACATGGGAATCTCGTGTTAATCAAGTTGGAATCACGTGGGAATGACGTGTCAATCACGTGGGCATCACTGGGAATCATTTGGGAATCACGTATCAATCACGTTGGTATCATATGGGAATCACGTGGGAATCACGTGGGAATAACGTGTCAATCACGTGGGAAACACGTGGGAATCACGTGGGAATCACATGTCAATCCCATAGGAATCATGTGGGAATCACGTGGGAATCACATGTCAATCACGTAGGAATCACGTGTAAATCACGTGGGAATCACGTGGAAATCACGTGTCAATCACGTGGGAATCATGTGGGAATGACGTGGGAATCACGTGACAATCATTTGGGAATCACCTGGGAATCACGTGTTAATCACGTGGGAATCACGTGGGAATCACATAGGAATCACGTGGGAATCACGTGGAAATGACGTGTCAATCACGTGGGAATCACGTGGGAATCATGCATCAATCACGTGGGAATCACGTGGGAGTCACGTGGTAATCACGTGGTAATCACGTGGGAATCACGTGTGTATCACGTGACAATCACGTGGGAGTCATGTGGGAATCACGTGTCAATCATGATGGAATCACGTGGGAATCAAGTGGTAATCATGCGTCAATCACGTGGGAATCACGTGGGAGTCACGTGGGAATCACATGGGAATCACGTGCTAAACACGTGGGAATCACGCTGGAATCACGTGTCAATATCGTGGGAATCATGTGGGAATTGAGTGTCAATCACGTGGGAATCATGTGGGAATCACGTGTCAATCACGGCATCACGTGGGCATCACGTGGGAATCATTTGGGAATCACGTGGGAATCACGTGGGAATCACGTGGGAATCACGTGTCAATCACGTGGGAATCACGTGGGAATCACGTGGGAATGACATATCAATCACGTGGGAATCACGTGGGAATCACGTGTCAATCACGTGGGAATCACGTGGGAATCACGTGGGATTCACGTGGGAATCACGTGTCAATCACTTGTCAATCATGTGAGAATCAAGTGGGAATCACGTGGAAATCACGTGTCAATCACGTGGGAATCACGTGGGCATCACGTGTCAATCACGTTGGATTCACGTGGGAATCATATGGGAATCACGTGTCAATCACGTGGGAATCACGTTAGAGTCTCGTGGGAATCACGTGGGAATCATGTGTCAATCATGTGGGAATCACGTGGGAATCACGTGTCAATCCCATATGAATCACATGTGAATCACGTGGGAATCACGTGGGAATCACGTGGGAATCATGCATCAATCACGTGGGAATCACATGGGAGTCACGTGGGAATAACGTGGGAATCACGTGCAAATCACGTAGGAATCACGTGGGAATCACGTGTCAATCACGTGGGAATCATGTGGGAATCACGTGTCAATCACGAGGGAATCACGTAGTAATCATGTGTCAATCACGTGGGCATCACATGGGTATCACACGGGAATCATTTGGGAATCACTTGTCAATCACGTTGGAATCACGTGGGAATCACTTTTGAAGCACGTGGGAATCACGTGTCAATCACGTGGGAATCACGTGTCAATCATGTGGGAATCACTTGGGTATCACATGGGAATCACGTGGAAATCTCGTGGGAATCACGTGTTAATCACGATGGAATCACGTGGGAATCAAGTGGTAATCATGCGTCAATCACGTGGGAATCACGTGGGAGTCACGTGGGAATCACATGGGAATCACGTGGTAATCACGTGGGAATCAGGTTAGAATAACGTGTCAATAACGTGGGAATCATGTGGGAATCACTTGTCAATCACGATGGAATTACGTGTGAATCACGTGGGAATCACGTGACAATCATTTGGGAATCACCTGGGAATCACGTGTTAATCACGTGGGAATCACGTGGGAATGACGTGTCAATCACGTGGGAATCACGTGGGAATCACGAGGGAATATTGCGTCAATGACGAGGGAATCACATGGGAGTCACGTGGGAATAACGTGGGAATCACATGGTAATCACGTAGGAATCACGTGGGAATAACGCGTCAATCACGAGGGAATCATGTAGGAATCACGTGGGAATGACGTGTCAATCACGAGGGAATCACGTGTCAATCACGAGGGAATATTGCGTCAATGACGAGGGAATCACATGGGAGTCACGTGGGAATAACGTGGGAATCACATGGTAATCACGTAGGAATCACGTGGGAATAACGCGTCAATCACGAGGGAATCATGTAGGAATCACGTGTCAATCATGTGGGCATCACATGAGTATCACACGAGAATCATTTGGGATTCACTTGTCAATCACGTTGGAATCACGTCGGAATCACTTTTGAATCACGTGGGAATCACGTGTCAATCACATTTGAATCACGTGTCAATCACGTGGGAATCAAGTGTAAATCACGAGGGAATCACGTGGGAATCACGTGTCAATCACGTAGGAATCACGTGTCAATCACGTGGTAGTCACATTGGAATCACGTGGGAATCATGCGTCAATCACATGGGAGTCACATGGGAGTCACGTGGGAATAACGTGGGAATCACGTGGTAATCACGTAGGAATCACGTGGGAATCACGTGTCAATCACGTAGGAATCACGTGTCAATCACGTGTCAATCACGTGGTAGTCACGTAGGAATCACGTGGGAATCACGTGGGATCACTTGGGAATCACATGACAATCATTTGGGAATCACGTGGGAATCACATGTCAATCACGTGGGAATCACGAGGAAATCACGTGTCAATCATATGGGAATCACGTGTCAATCACGTAGGAATCACATGGGAATCACGTGTCAATCACGATGGAATCACGTGGGAATCACGTGTCAATCACGTGGGAATCACGTGTGAATCACGTGAGAATCTCGTGGCCCTCACGTGTCAATCACGTGGGTATCACCTGGGAATCACGTAGGAATCACGTGGTAATCATGTGTCAATAACGTGGGAATCACATCGGAGTCACGTGGGAATCACGTGGGAATTACGTGTCAATCACGTGGGAAACCCGTGGGAGTCACGTGTCAATCACGTGGGAATCACGTGGGAATCGGGTGGGAATCACGACTCAATCAAGTGGGATTCACGTCAGAATCACGTGAGAATCACGAGGGAATCATGTGTCAATCACGTGAGGATCACGTGGGAATCACGTGGGAGTCACTTGGGAATCAAGCCTCAATCACGAGGGAATCACGTGCGATTCACGTGTCAATCACGTGGAAATCACGAGGGAGTCACGTGGGAATCACGTGGGAATCACGTGTCAATCACGTGTAAATCACGTGGGAAACACTTGGGAGTCACGAGGGAATCATGTTTGAATCACGTGTCAATCACGTGGGAATCACGTGGAAATAACGTAGGAATCACGTGGGAATCACGTGGGAATCACGTATCAATGACGTGGGAATCACGTGTGAATCACCTGGGAATCACGTGGGAATGACGTGACAATCATTTGGGAATCACGTTGGAATCACGTGTCAATCACGGGGGAATCACATGTGAATCACGTGCGAATCACGTGTCAATCACGTGGGAATCACATGGGAGTCACGTGGGAATCACGTGGTAATCACGTAGGAATCACGTGGGAATAACGTGTCAATCACGAGGGAATCACGTAGGAATCACGTGTCAATCACGTGGGCATCACATGGGTATCACACGAGAATTATTTGGGATTCACTTGTCAATCACGTTGGAATCATGTCGGAATCACTTTTGAATCACGTGGGAATCACGTGTCAATCAAGTTTGAATCACGTGTCAATCACGTGGGAATCAAGTGTAAATCACGAGGGAATCACGTGGGAATCACGTGTCAATCACTTAGGAATCACGTGTCAATCACGTGTCAATCACGTTGTAATCACGTGGGAATCACTTTTGAATCACGTGGGAATCACTTGTCAATCACGTGGGAAACACGTTTCAATCCCGTGGGAATCAGGTGGGAATCACTTGGGAGTCACGTGGGAATCACGTGGGAATCACGTGTCAATCACGTGGGAATCACGTGTCAATCATGTGGGAATCACATGGGCATCACGTGGGAATCACGTGTAAATCACGTGGGAATCACGTGGGAATCTCGTGGGAATCACTTGTCAAACACGATGGAATCACGTGGGAATCAAGTGGTAATCATGCGTCAATCACGTGGGAATCACGTGGGAATCACATGGGAATCACGTGGTAATCACGTGGGAATCAGGTTGGAATGACGTGTCAATAACGTGGGAATCATGTGGGAATCACGTGTCAATCACGATGGAATTACGTGTGAATCACGTGATAATCATTTGGGAATCACCTGGGAATCACGTGTTAATCACGTGGGAATCACATGGGAATCACGTGGGAATGAGGTGTCAAGCACGTGGGAAACACGTGGGAATCACGTGTCAATCACGTGGGAATCACGTGTCAATCACGTGGGAATCACTTGGGAATCACGTTGGAATCATGTGTCAATCAATTGGGAATCACATGGGAATCACGTGATAATCACGTGGGAATCACGTGTCAATCACGTGGGAATCACGTGAGAATCCCGTGGGAATCACGTGGAAATCACGTGTCAATCACTTGAGTATCACGTGGGAATCACGTGGAAATCATGCGTCAATCACGTGGGAATCACGTGGGAGTCACATGGGAATCACGAGGGAATCAAGAGGGAATCATGTGGGTATCACGTGTCAATCACGTGGGATTCATGTGGGAGTCACGTGTCAATCATGATGGAATCACGTGGGAATCAAGTGGTGATCATGCGTCAATCACGTGGGAATCACGTGGGAGTCACGTGGGAATCACATGGGAATCACGTGGGAATCACGTGTCAATCACAGGGGAATCACGTGGGAATCACGTGAGAATCTGGTGTCATTCACGTAAGATTCACGTGTCAATCATGTTGGAATCACGTGGGAATCACGTGGGTATCATGGGTCAATCACGTGGAAACACGTGTGAATCACGTGGGAATCACGAGACAATCATTTGGGAATCACCTGGGAATCACGTGTTAATCACGTGGGAATCACATGGGAATCA
Source organism: Muntiacus reevesi (assembly GCF_963930625.1). Classification (NCBI taxonomy): domain Eukaryota; kingdom Metazoa; phylum Chordata; class Mammalia; order Artiodactyla; family Cervidae; genus Muntiacus; species Muntiacus reevesi. The sequence continues at coordinate 1,929,494 of NC_089256.1, read as the reverse complement.
CGTAGGAATCACGTGGGAATCACGTGGAAATGATGTGTCAATCACGTGGGAATCATGCGTCAATCACGTGGGAATCACGTGGGAATCAAGTGGGAATCACGTGGGAATCACGTGGGTATCACGTGTGTATCACGTGCCAATCACGTGGGAGTCATGTGGGAATCACGTGTCAATCATGATGGAATCACGTGGGAATCACATGTCAATCCCATAGGAATCATGTGGGAATCACGTGGGAATCACGTGTCAATCACGGGGGAATCATGTGGGAATCACGTGGGAATCACGTGTCAATCACGTGGGAATCATGTGGGAATCATGTGGGAATCACGTGACAATCATTTGGGAATCACCTGGGAATCACGTGTTAATCACGTGGGAATCACGTGGGAATCATGTAGAAATCACGTGGGAATCACGTGGAAATGACGTGTCAATCACGTGGAAATCACGTGGAAATCACGTGGGAATCACCTGGGAATCACGTGTTAATCCCGTAGGAATCACGTGGGAATCACGTGGGTATCACGTGTCAATCACATAGGAATCACGTGTAAATCACGTGGTAATCACGTGGGTATCACGTGTCAATCACGTGGGAATCAAGTGGGAATCATGCCTCAATCATGTGGGAATCACGTGGGAGTCACGTGGGAATCACGTGGGAATCACGTGGGAATCACGTGAGTATCACGTGGGAATCACGTGGGAGTCACGTGGGAATCACATGGGAATCACGTGGGAATCACATGTCAATTACGTGGGAATCACGTTGGAGTCACGTGGGAATCATGTGGGAATCACGTGAGAATCACGTGTTCATCACATGGGAATCACGTGGGAATCATGCGTCAATCCCGTGGGAATCACATGGGAGTCACGTGGGAATAACGTGGGAATCACGTGGTAATCACGTAGGAATCACGTGGGAATCACGTGTCAATCACGAGGGAATCACGTAGGAATCACGTGTCAATCACGTGGGCATCACATGGGTATCACACGAGAATCATTTGGGATTCACTTGTCAATCACGTTGGAATCACGTCGGAATCACTTTTGAATCATGTGGGAATCACGTGTCAATCACATTTGAATCACGTGTCAATCACGTGGGAATCAAGTGTAAATCACGAGTGAATCACGTGGGAATCACGTGTCAATCACGTAGGAATCACGTGTCAATCACGTGTCAATCACGTGGTAGTCACGTTGGAATCACGTGGGAATCACGTGGGATCACTTGGGAATCACATGACAATCATTTGGGAATCACGTGGTAATCACATGTCAATCACGTGGGAATCACGAGGAAATCACGTGTCAATCACATGGGAATCACGTGTCAATCACGTAGGAATCATTGGGAATCACGTGTCAATCACGATGGAATCACGTGGGAAACACGTGTCAATAACGTGGGAATCATGTGGGAATCACGTGTCAATCACGATGGAATTACATGTGAATCACGTGGGAATCACGTGACAATCATTTGGGAATCACCTGGGAATCACGTGTAAATCACGTGGGAATCACACGGGAATCACGTGGGAATGAGGTGTCAAGCACGTGGGAATCACGTGGGAATCACGTGGGAATCACGTGTCACTCACGTGGGAATCACATGTCAATCACGTGGGAATCACTTGGCAATCACGTTGGAATCATGTGTCAATCACTTGGGAATCACGTTGGAATCACGTGGGAAGCACGTGGGAATCACGTGTCAATCACTTGGGAATCACATGGGAATCACGTGATAATCACGTGGGAATCACGTGTCAATCACGTGGGAATCACGTGAGAATCACATGGGAATCACGTGTCAAACACTTGGGAATCACGTGGGAATCACGTGGAAATCATGCGTCAATCACGTGGGAATCACGTTTGAGTCACGTGGGAATCACGTGGAAATCACGTGTCAATCACGTGGGAATCATGTGGGAATCACGTGTCAATCACGTTGGAATCACGTGGGAATCATATGGGAATCATGTGTCAATCACGTTGGAATCACGTGGGAATCACTTTTGAATCACGTGGGAATCCCTTGTCAATCACGTGGGAAACACGTTTCAATCCCGTGGGAATCAGGTGGGAATCACTTGGGAGTCACGTGGGAATCACGTGGGAATCACGTGTCAATCACGTGGGAATCACGTGGGCATCACGTGTCAATCACGTTGGAATCACGTGGGAATCACTTTTGAATCACGTGGGAATCACTTGTCAATCACGTGGGAAACACGTTTCAATCCCGTGGGAATCAGGTGGGAATCACTTGGGAGTCACGTGGGAATCACGTGGGAATCACGTGGGAATCACGTGTCAATCACGTGGGAATCACGTGTCAATCATGTGGGAATCACATGGGCATCACGTGGAAATCACGTGTAAATCACGTGGGAATCACCTGGGAATCTCGTGGGAATCACTTGTCAATCACGATGGAATCACGTGGGAATCAAGTGGTAATCATGCGTCAATCACCTGGGAATCACGTGGGAATCACATGGGAATCACGTGGTAATCACGTGGGAATCAGGTTGGAATGACGTGTCAATAATGTGGGAATCATGTGGGAATCACGTGTCAATCACGATGGAATTACGTGTGAATCATGTGGGAATCACGTGATAATCATTTGGGAATCACCTGGGAATCACGTGTTAATCACGTGGGAATCACATGGGAATCACGTGGGAATGAGGTGTCAATCACGTGGGAATCACGTGTCAATCACGTGGGAATCACTTGGGAATCACGTTGGAATCATGTGTCAATCACTTGGGAATCACGTGGGAATCACGTGGGAAGCACGTGGGAATCACGTGTCAATCACTTGGGAATCACATGGGAATCACGTGATAATCACATGGGAATCACGTGTCAATCACGTGGGAATCACGTGAGAATCCCGTGGGAATCACGTGGGAATCACGTGTCAATCATTTGAGTATCACGTGGGAATCACGTGGAAATCATGCGTCAATCACGTGGGAATCACGTGGGAGTCACATGGGAATCACGTGGGAATCAAGTGGGAATCATGTGGGTATCACGTGTCAATCACGTGGGAGTCATGTGGGAGTCACGTGTCAATCACGATGGAATCACGTGGGAATCAAGTGGTGATCATGCGTCAATCACGTGGGAATCACGTGGGAGTCACGTGGGAATCACATGGGAATCACGTGGGAATGAGGTGTCAAGCACGTGGGAAACACGTGAGAATCAGGTGGGAATCACGTGTCAATCACGTGGGAATCACATGTCAATCACGTGGGAATCACTTGGCAATCACGTTTGAATCATGTGTCAATCACTTGGGAATCACGTGGGAATCACGTGGGAAGCACGTGGGAATCACGTGTCAATCACTTGGGAATCACATGGGAATCACGTGATAATCACGTGGGAATCACGTGTCAATCACGTGGGAATCACGTGAGAATCACGTGGGAATCACGTGTCAAACACTTGGGAATCACGTGGGAATCACGTGGAAATCATGCGTCAATCACGTGGGAATCACGTTTGAGTCACGTGGGAATCACGTGGGAATCACATGGGAATCACGTGGGAATCACGTGTCAATCACGGGGGAATCACGTGGGAATCACGTGAGAATCTGGTGTCGTTCACGTGAGATTCACATGTCAATCACGCTGGAATCACGTGGGAATCACGTGGGTATCATGGGTCAATCACGTGGAAACACGTGGGAATCACTTGGGGATCACGTGTCAATCACATGGGAATCACGTGGGAATCACGTGTTAATCACGTGGGAATCACTTGGGAATCACGTATCAATCACGTGGGAATCACGTGGGAATCACATTTAATCACGTGGAATTCACATGGGAATCTCGTGTTAATCAAGTTGGAATCACGTGGGAATGACGTGTCAATCACGTGGGCATCACTGGGAATCATTTGGGAATCACGTGTCAATCACGTTGGTATCATATGGGAATCACGTGGGAATCACGTGGGAATAACGTGTCAATCACGTGGTAAACACGTGGGAATCACGTGGGAATCACATGTCAATCCCACAGGAATCATGTGGGAATCACGTGGGAATCACGTGTCAATCACGTAGGAATCACGTGTAAATCACGTGGGAATCACATGGAAATCACGTGTCAATCACATGGGAATCATGTGGGAATCACGTGGGAATCACGTGACAATCATTTGGGAATCACCTGGGAATCACGTGTTAATGACGTGGGAATCACGTAGGAATCACGTGGGAATCACGTGGAAATGACGTGTCAATCACGTGGGAATCACGTGGGAATCATGCGTCAATCACGTGGGAATCACGTGGGAGTCACGTGGTAATCACGTGGGAATCACGTGGGAATCACGTGTGTATCACGTGACAATCACGTGGGAGTCATGTGGGAATCACGTGTCAATCATGATGGAATCACGTGGGAATCAAGTGGTAATCATGCGTCAATCACATGGGAATCACGTGGGAGTCACGTGGGAATCACATGGGAATCACGTGCTAAACACGTGGGAATCACGCTGGAATCACGTGTCAATATCGTGGGAATCATGTGGGAATTGAGTGTCAATCACGTGGGAATCATGTGGGAATCACGTGTCAATCACGGCATCACATGGGCATCACGTGGGAATCATTTGGGAATCACGTGGGAATCACGTGGGAATCACGTGGGAATCACGTGTCAATCACGTGGGAATCACGTGGGAATCACGTGGGAATGACATAACAATCACGTGGGAATCACGTGGGAATCACGTGTCAATCACGTGGGAATCACGTGGGATTCACGTGGGAATCACGTGTCAATCACTTGTCAATCATGTGAGAATCAAGTGGGAATCACGTGGAAATCACGTGTCAATCACGTGGGAATCACGTGGGCATCACGTGTCAATCACGTTGGATTCACGTGGGAATCATATGGGAATCACGTGTCAATCACGTGGGAATCACGTGGGAATCACGTGGGAATCTCGTGGGAATCACTTGTCAATCACGATGGAATCACGTGGGAATCAAGTGGTAATCATGCGTCAATCACGTGGGAATCCCGTGGGAATCACATGGAAATCACGTGGTAATCACGTGGGAATCAGGTTGGAATGACGTGTCAATAACGTGGGAATCATGTGGGAATCACGTGTCAATCACGATGGAATTACGTGTGAATCACGTGGGAATCACCTGATAATCATTTGGGAATCACCTGGGAATCACGTGTTAATCACGTGGGAATCACATGGGAATCACGTGGGAATGAGGTGTCAAGCACTTGGGAAACACGTGGGAATCACGTGTCAATCACGTGGGAATCACGTGTCAATCACGTGGGAATCACTTGGGAATCACGTGATAATCACGTGGGAATCACGTGTCAATCACGTGAGAATCACGTGAGAATCCCGTGGGAATCACGTGGGAATCACGTGTCAATCACTTGAGTATCACGTGGGAATCACGTGGAAATCATGCGTCAATCACGTGGGAATCACGTGGGAGTCACATGGGAATCACGTGGGAATCAAGTGGGAATCATGTGGGTATCACGTGTCAATCACGTGGGATTCATATGGGAGTCACGTGTCAATCACGATGGAATCACGTGGGAATCAAGTGGTGATCATGCGTCAATCACGTGGGAATCACGTGGGAGTCACGTGGGAATCACATGGGAATCACGTGGGAATCACGTGTCAATCACAGGGGAATCACGTGGGAATCACGTGAGAATCTGGTGTCATTCACGTAAGATTCACGTGTCAATCATGTTGGAATCACGTGGGAATCACGTGGGTATCATGGGTCAATCACCTGGAAACACATGGGAATCACGTGGGGATCACGTGTCAATCACGTAGGAATCACGTGTTAATCACGTGGGAATCACGTGGAAATCACGTGTCAATCACGTGGGAATCATGTGGGAATCACGTGTGAATCACGTGGGAATCACGAGACAATCATTTGGGAATCACCTGGGAATCACGTGTTAATCACGTGGGAATCACGTGGGAATCACGTAGGAATCACGTGGGAATCACGTGGAAATGACGTGTCAATCACGTGGGAATCACGTGGGAATCATGCGTCAATCACGTGGGAATCACGTGGGAGTCAAGTGGGAATCACGTGGGAATCACGTGGGAATCACGTGTGTATCACGTGACAATCACGTGGGAGTCATGTGGGAATCACGTGTCAATCATGATGGAATCACGTGGGAATCACATGTCAATCCCATAGGAATCATGTGGGAATCACGTGGGAATCACGTGTCAATGACGTGGGAATCATGTGGGAATCACGTGGGAATCACGTGTCAATCACGTGGGAATCATGTGGGAATCATGTGGGAATCACGTGACAATCATTTGGGAATCATCTGGGAATCACGTGTTAATCACGTGGGAATCACGTGGGAATCACGTAGGAATCACGTGGGAATCACGTGGAAATGACGTGTCAATCACGTGGAAATCACTTGGGAATCACCTGGGAATCACGTGTTAATCCCGTAGGAATCACGTGGGAATCACGTGGGTATCACGTGTCAATCACGTAGGAATCACGTGTAAATCACGTGGTAATCACGTGGGTATCACGTGTCAATCACGTGGGAATCAAGTGGGAATCATGCCTCAATCACGTGGGAATCACGTGGGAGTCACGTGGGAATCACGTGAGTATCACGTGGGAATCACGTGGGAGTCACGTGGGAATCACATGGGAATCACGTGGGAATCACATGTCAATTACGTGGGAATCACGTTGGAGTCACGTGGGAATCACGTGGGAATCACGTGGGAATCACGTGTTCATCACGTGGGAATCACGTGGGAATCATGCGTCAATCACGTGGGAATCACATGGGAGTCACGTGGGAATAATGTGGGAATCACGTGGTAATCACGTAGGAATCACGTGGGAATAACGTGTCAATCACGAGGGAATCACGTAGGAATCACGTGTCAATCACGTGGGCATCACATGGGTATCACACGAGAATCATTTGGGATTCACTTGTCAATCACGTTGGAATCACGTCGGAATCACTTTTGAATCATGTGGGAATCACGTGTCAATCACATTTGAATCACGTGTCAATCACGTGGGAATCAAGTGTAAATCACGAGCGAATCACGTGGGAATCACGTGTCAATCACGTAGGAATCACGTGTCAATCACGTGTCAATCACGTGGTCGTCACGTTGGAATCACGTGGGAATCACGTGGGATCACTTGGGAATCACGTGGGAATCACGAGGAAATCACGTGTCAATCACATGGGAATCACGTGTCAATCACGTAGGAATCATTGGGAATCACGTGTCAATCACGATGGAATCACGTGGGAAACACGTGTCAATAACGTGGGAATCATGTGGGAATCACGTGTCAATCACGATGGAATTACGTGTGAATCACGTGGGAATCACGTGACAATCATTTGGGAATCACCTGGGAATCACGTGTAAATCACATGGGAATCACATGGGAATCACGTGGGAATGAGGTGTCAAGCACGTGGGAAACACGTGAGAATCACGTGGGAATCACGTGTCAATCACGTGGGAATCACATGTCAATCACGTGGGAATCACTTGGCAATCACGTTGGAATCATGTGTCAATCACTTGGGAATCACGTGGGAATCACGTGGGAAGCACGTGGGAATCACGTGTCAATCACTTGGGAATCACATGGGAATCACGTGATAATCACGTGGGAATCACGTGTCAATCACGTGGGAATCACGTGAGAATCACGTGGGAATCACGTGTCAAACACTTGGGAATCACGTGGGAATCACGTGGAAATCATGCGTCAATCACGCGGGAATCACGTTTGAGTCACGTGGGAATCACGTGGGAATCACATGGGAATCACGTGGGAATCACGTGTCAATCACGGGGGAATCACGTGGGAATCACGTGAGAATCTGGTGTCGTTCACGTGAGATTCACGTGTCAATCACGCTGGAATCACGTGGGAATCACGTGGGTATCATGGGTCAATCACGTGGAAACACGTGGGAATCACTTGGGGATCACGTGTCAATCACATGGGAATCACGTGGGAATCACGTGTTAATCACGTGGGAATCACTTGGGAATCACGTATCAATCACGTGGGAATCACGTGGGAATCACATTTAATCACGTGAAATTCACATGGGAATCTCGTGTTAATCAAGTTGGAATCACGTGGGAATGACGTGTCAATCACGTGGGCATCACTGGGAATCATTTGGGAATCACGTGTCAATCACGTTGGTATCATATGGGAATCACGTGGGAATCACGTGGGAATAACGTGTCAATCACGTGGGAAACACGTGGGAATCACGTGGGAATCACATGTCAATCCCATAGGAATCATGTGGGAATCACGTGGGAATCACGTGTCAATCACGTAGGAATCACGTGTAAATCACGTGGGAATCACATGGAAATCACGTGTCAATCACATGGGAATCATGTGGGAATCACGTGGGAATCACGTGACAATCATTTGGGAATCACCTGGGAATCACGTGTTAATGACGTGGGAATCACGTAGGAATCACGTGGGAATCACGTGGAAATGACGTGTCAATCACGTGGGAACCACGTGGGAATCATGCGTCAATCACGTGGGAATCACGTGGGAGTCACGTGGTAATCACGTGGGAATCACGTTGGAATCACGTGTGTATCACGTGACAATCACGTGGGAGTCATGTGGGAATCACGTGTCAATCATGATGGAATCACGTGGGAATCAAGTGGTAATCATGCGTCAATCACGTGGGAATCATGTGGGAATCACGTGTGAATCACGTGGGAATCACGAGACAATCATTTGGGAATCACCTGGGAATCACGTGTTAATCACGTGGGAATCACGTGGGAATCACGTAGGAATCACGTGGGAATCACTTGGAAATGACGTGTCAATCACGTGGGAATCACGTGGGAATCATGCGTCAATCACGTGGGAATCACGTGGGAGTCAAGTGGGAATCACGTGGGAATCACGTGGGAATCACGTGTGTATCACGTGACAATCACGTGGGAGTCATGTGGGAATCACGTGTCAATCATGATGGAATCACGTGGGAATCACATGTCAATCCCATAGGAATCATGTGGGAATCACGTTTGAATCACGTGTCAATCTCGTGGGAATCATGTGGGAATCACGTGGGAATCACGTGTCAATCACGTGGGAATCATGTGGGAATCATGTGGGAATCACGTGACAATCATTTGGGAATCATCTGGGAATCACGTGTTAATCACGTGGGAATCACGTGGGAATCACGTAGGAATCACGTGGGAATCACGTGGAAATGACGTGTCAATCACGTGGAAATCACGTGGGAATCACCTGGGAATCACGTGTTAATCCCGTAGGAATCACGTGGGAATCACGTGGGTATCACGTGTCAATCACGTGGGAATCAAGTGGGAATCATGCCTCAATCACGTGGGAATCACGTGGGAGTCACGTGGGAATCACGTGAGTATCACGTGGGAATCACGTGGGAGTCACGTGGGAATCACATGGGAATCACGTGGGAATCACATGTCAATTACGTGGGAATCACGTTGGAGTCACGTGGGAATCACGTGGGAATCACGTGGGAATCACGTGTTCATCACGTGGGAATCACGTGGGAGTCACGTGGGAATCACATGGGAATCACGTGGGAATCACATGTCAATTACGTGGGAATCACGTTGGAGTCACGTGGGAATCACGTGGGAATCACGTGGGAATCATGTGTTCATCACGTGGGAATCACGTGGGAATCATGCGTCAATCACGTGGGAATCACATGGGAGTCACGTGGGAATAATGTGGGAATCACGTGGTAATCACGTAGGAATCACGTGGGAATAACGTGTCAATCACGAGGGAATCACGTAGGAATCACGTGTCAATCACGTGGGCATCACATGGGTATCACACGAGAATCATTTGGGATTCACTTGTCAATCACGTTGGAATCACGTCGGAATCACTTTTGAATCATGTGGGAATCACGTGTCAATCACATTTGAATCACGTGTCAATCACGTGGGAATCAAGTGTAAATCACGAGCGAATCACGTGGGAATCACGTGTCAATCACGTAGGAATCACGTGTCAATCACGTGTCAATCACGTGGTCGTCACGTTGGAATCACGTGGGAATCACGTGGGATCACTTGGGAATCACGTGGGAATCACGAGGAAATCACGTGTCAATCACATGGGAATCACGTGTCAATCACGTAGGAATCATTGGGAATCACGTGTCAATCACGATGGAATCACGTGGGAAACACGTGTCAATAACGTGGGAATCATGTGGGAATCACGTGTCAATCACGATGGAATTACGTGTGAATCACGTGGGAATCACGTGACAATCATTTGGGAATCACCTGGGAATCACGTGTAAATCACGTGGGAATCACATGGGAATCACGTGGGAATGAGGTGTCAAGCACGTGGGAAACACGTGAGAATCACGTGGGAATCACGTGTCAATCACGTGGGAATCACATGTCAATCACGTGGGAATCACTTGGCAATCACGTTGGAATCATGTGTCAATCACTTGGGAATCACGTGGGAATCACGTGGGAAGCACGTGGGAATCACGTGTCAATCACTTGGGAATCACATGGGAATCACGTGATAATCACGTGGGAATCACGTGTCAATCACGTGGGAATCACGTGAGAATCACGTGGGAATCACGTGTCAAACACTTGGGAATCACGTGGGAATCACGTGGAAATCATGCGTCAATCACGCGGGAATCACGTTTGAGTCACGTGGGAATCACGTGGGAATCACATGGGAATCACGTGGGAATCACGTGTCAATCACGGGGGAATCACGTGGGAATCACGTGAGAATCTGGTGTCGTTCACGTGAGATTCACGTGTCAATCACGCTGGAATCACGTGGGAATCACGTGGGTATCATGGGTCAATCACGTGGAAACACGTGGGAATCACTTGGGGATCACGTGTCAATCACATGGGAATCACGTGGGAATCACGTGTTAATCACGTGGGAATCACTTTGGAATCACGTATCAATCACGTGGGAATCACGTGGGAATCACATTTAATCACGTGGAATTCACATGGGAATCTCGTGTTAATCAAGTTGGAATCACGTGGGAATGACGTGTCAATCACGTGGGCATCACTGGGAATCATTTGGGAATCACGTGTCAATCACGTTGGTATCATATGGGAATCACGTGGGAATCACGTGGGAATAACGTGTCAATCACGTGGGAAACACGTGGGAATCACGTGGGAATCACATGTCAATCCCATAGGAATCATGTGGGAATCACGTGGGAATCACGTGTCAATCACGTAGGAATCACGTGTAAATCACGTGGGAATCACATGGAAATCACGTGTCAATCACATGGGAATCATGTGGGAATCACGTGGGAATCACGTGACAATCATTTGGGAATCACCTGGGAATCACGTGTTAATGACGTGGGAATCACGTAGGAATCACGTGGGAATCACGTGGAAATGACGTGTCAATCACGTGGGAATCACGTGGGAATCATGCGTCAATCACGTGGGAATCACGCGGGAGTCACGTGGTAATCACGTGGGAATAACGTGGGAATCACGTGTGTATCACGTGACAATCACGTGGGAGTCATGTGGGAATCACGTGTCAATCATGATGTAATCACGTGGGAATCAAGTGGTAATCATGCGTCAATCACGTGGGAATCACGTGGGAGTCACGTGGGAATCACATGGGAATCACGTGCTAAACACGTGGGAATCACGCTGGAATCACGTGTCAATATCGTGGGAATCATGTGGGAATTGAGTGGCAATCACGTGGGAATCATGTGGGAATCACGTGTCAATCACGGCATCACGTGGGCATCACGTGGGAATCATTTGGGAATCACGTGGGAATCACGTGGGAATCACGTGGGAATCACGTGTCAATCACGTGGGAATCACGTGGGAATCACGTGGGAATGACATATCAATCACGTGGGAATCACGTGGGAATCACGTGTCAATCACGTGGGAATCACGTGGGAATCACGTGGGATTCACGTGGGAATCACGTGTCAATCACTTGTCAATCATGTGAGAATCAAGTGGGAATCACGTGGAAATCACGTGTCAATCACGTGGGAATCACGTGGGGATCAAGTGTCAATCACGTTGGATTCACGTGGGAATCATATGGGAATCACGTGTCAATCACGTGGGAATCACGTTAGAGTCTCGTGGGATTCACGTGGGAATCATGTGTCAATCATGTGGGAATCACGTGGGAATCACGTGTCAATTCCATATGAATCACGTGTGAATCACGTGTGAATCACGTGGGAATCACGTGGGAATCATGCATCAATCACGTGGGAATCACATGGGAGTCACGTGGGAATAACGTGGGAATCACGTGGAAATCACGTAGGAATCACGTGGGAATCACGTGTCAATCACGTGGAAATCATGTGGGAATCACGTGTCAATCACGAGGGAATCACGTAGTAATCACGTGTCAATCACGTGGGCATCACATGGGTATCACACGGGAATCATTTGGGAATCACGTGTCAATCACGTTGGAATCACGTGGGAATCACTTTTGAAGCACGTGGGAATCACGTGTCAATCACGTGGGAATCACGTGGGAATCATGCATCAATCACGTGGGAATCACATGGGAGTCACGTGGGAACAACGTGGGAATCACGTGGAAATCACGTAGGAATCACATGGGAATAACGTGTCAATCATGTGGGAATCATGTGGGAATCACGTGTCAATCACGTTGGAATCAAGTGGGAATCACTTTTGAAGCACGTGGGAATCACGTGTCAATCACGTGGGAATCACGTGTCAATCATGTGGGAATCACTTGGGTATCACATGGGAATCAAGTGGAAATCTCGTGGGAATCACGTGTTAATCACGATGGAATCACGTGGGAATCAAGTGGTAATCATGCGTCAATCACGTGGGAATCACGTGGGAGTCACGTGGGAATCACATGGGAATCACGTGTTAATCACGTGGGAATCAGGTTAGAATAACGTGTCAATAACGTGGGAATCATGTGGGAATCACGTGTCAATCACGATGGAATTACGTGTGAATCACGTGGGAATCACGTGACAACCATTTGGGAATCACCTGGGAATCACGTGTTAATCACGTGGGAATCACGTGGGAATGACGTGTCAATCACGTGGGAATCACGTGGGAATCACGTGGGAATCACGTGTCAATCACGAGGGAATCACGTGTCAATCACAAGGGAATCATGCGTCAATCACGTGGGAATCACATGGGAGTCACGTGGGAATAACGTGGGAATCACGTGGTAATCACGTAGGAATCACGTGGGAATAACGTGTCAATCACGAGGGAATCACGTAGGAATCACGTGTCAATCACGTGGGCATCACATGGGTATCACACGAGAATCATTTGGGATTCACTTGTCAATCACGTTGGAATCACGTCGGAATCACTTTTGAATCACGTGGGAATCACGTGTCAATCACATTTGAATCACATGTCAATCACGTGGGAATCAAGTGTAAATCACGAGGGAATCACGTGGGAATCACCTGTCAATCACGTAGGAATCACGTGTCAATCACGTGGTAGTCACATTGGAATCACGTGGGAATCATGCGTCAATCACATGGGAGTCACATGGGAGTCACGTGGGAATAACGTGGGAATCACGTGGTAATCACGTAGGAATCAAGTTTCAATCACGTGTCAATCACGTGGTAGTCACGTTGGAATCACGTGGGAATCATGCGTCAATCACATGGGAGTCACATGGGAGTCACGTGGGAATCCCGTGGGAATCACGTGTCAATCACGTAGGAATCACGTGTCAATCACGTGTCAATCACGTGGTAGTCACGTAGGAATCACGTGGGAATCACGTGGGATCACTTGGGAATCACATGACAATCATTTGGGAATCACGTGGGAATCACATGTCAATCACGTGGGAATCACGTGGGAATCACGAGGAAATCACGTGTCAATCACATGGGAATCACGTAGGAATCACGTGGGAATCACGTGGGATCACTTGGGAATCACATGACAATCATTTGGGAATCACGTGGGAATCACATGTCAATCACGTGGGAATCACGTGGGAATCACGAGGAAATCACGTGTCAATCACATGGGAATCACGTGTCAATCACGTAGGAATCTCATGGGAATCACGTGTCAATCACGATGGAATCACGTGGGAATCACGTGTCAATCACGTGGGAATCACGTGTGAATCACGTGAGAATCTCGTGGGCCTCACGTGTCAATCACGTGGGTATCACCTGGGAATCACGTAGGAATCACATGGCAATCATGTAGGAATCACGTGGTAATCACGTGTCAATAACGTGGGAATCACATCGGAGTCACGTGGGAATCACGTGGGAATTACGTGTCAATCACGTGGGAAACCCGTGGGAGTCACGTGTCAATCACGTGGGAATCACGTGGGAATCGGGTGGGAATCACGACTCAATCAAGTGTGATTCACGTCAGAATCATGTGAGAATCACGAGGGAATCACGTGTCAATCACGTGAGTATCACGTGGGAATCACGTGGGAGTCACGTGGGAATCAAGCCTCAATCACGAGGGAATCACGTGAGATTCACGTGTCAATCACGTGGAAATCACGTGATAAACACTTGGGAGTCACGTGGGAATCACGTTTGAATCACGTGTCAATCACGTGGGAATCACGTGGGAATAACGTAGGAATCACATGGGAATCACGTGGGAATCACGTATCAATGACGTGGGAATCAGGTGTGAATCACCTGGGAATCACGTGGAAATGACGTGACAATCATTTGGGAATCACGTTGGAATCACGTGTCAATCACGGGGGAATCACATGTGAATCACGTGCGAATCACGTGTCAATCACGTGGGAATCACGTGGGAATCACATGGGAGTCACGTGGGAATAACGTGGGAATCACGTGGTAATCACGTAGGAATCACGTGGGAATAACGTGTCAATCACGAGGGAATCACGTAGGAATCACGTGTCAATCACGTGGGCATCACATGCGCATCACACGAGAATTATTTGGGATTCACTTGTCAATCACGTTGGAATCATGTCGGAATCACTTTTGAATCACGTGGGAATCACGTGTCAATCAAGTTTGAATCACGTGTCAATCACGTGGGAATCAAGTGTAAATCACGAGGGAATCAAGTGGGAATCACGTGTCAATCACGTAGGAATTACGTGTCAATCACGTGTTAATCACGTTGTAATCACGTTGGAATCACGTGGGAATCACGTGGGATCACTTGGGAATCACATGACAATCATTTGGGAATCACGTGGGAATCACATGGGAATCACGTGGGAATCACGTGGAAATCACGTGTCAATCCCATGGGAATCACGTGGGCATCACGTGTCAATCACGTTGGAATCACGTGGGAATCATATGGGAATCACGTGTCAATCACGTTGGAATCACGTGGGAATCACTTTTGAATCACGTGGGAATCACTTGTCAATCACGTGGGAATCACGTGTCAATCATGTGGGAAGCACATGTGCATCACGTGGGAATCACGTGTAAATCACGTGGGAATCAGGTGGGAATCTCGTGGGAATCACTTGTCAATCACGATGGAATCACGTGGGAATCACGTGGAAATCATGCGTCAATCACGTGGGAATCACGTGGGAGTCACATGGGAATCACGTGGGAATCAAGTGGGAATCACGTGGGTATCACGTGTCAATCACGTGGGAGTCATGTGGGAGTCACGTGTCAATCACGATGGAATCACGTGGGAATCAAGTGGTGATCATGCGTCAATCACGTGGGAATCACGTGGTAGTCACGTGGGAATCACATGGGAATCACGTGGGAATCACGTGAGAATCTGGTGTCATTCACGTAAGATTGACGTGTCAATCATGTTGGAATCACGTGGGAATCACGTGGGTATCATGGGTCAATCACGTGGAAACACGTGGGAATCACGTGGGGATCACGTGTCAATCACGTAGGAATCACGTGTCAATCACGTAGGAATCACGTGTCAATCACGTAGGAATCACGTGTTAATCACGTGGGAATCACGTGGAAATCACGTGTCAATCACGTGGGAATCATGTGGGAATCACGTGTGAATCACGTGGGAATCACGAGACAATCATTTGGGAATCACCTGGGAATCACGTGTTAATCACGTGGGAATCTCGTGGGAATCACGTAGGAATCACGTGGGAATCACGTGGAAATGACGTGTCAATCACGTGGGAATCACGTGGGAATCATGCGTCAATCACGTGGGAATCACGTGGGAGTCAAGTGGGAATCACGTGGGAATCACGTGGGAATCACGTGTGTATCACGTGACAATCACGTGGGAGTCATGTGGGAATCACGTGTCAATCATGATGGAATCACGTGGGAATCACGTGGGAATGACGTGTCAATCACGTGGGAATCACGTGGGAATCACGTGGGAATCACGTGTCAATCACGTGGGAACCACGTGTCAATCACGTGGGAATCACTTGGAAATCACGTTGGAATCATGTGTCAATCACTTGGGAATCACGTGGGAATCACATGGGAAGCACGTGGGAATCACGTGTCAATCACTTGGGAATCACGTGGGAATCACGTGGGAATCACTTGGGAATCACGTATCAATCACGTGGGAATCACGTGGGAATCACATTTAATCAAGTGGAAAACACATGGGAATCTCGTGTCAATCAAGTTGAAATCACGTGGGAATGACGTGTCAATCACGTGGGCATCACGTGGGAATCATTTGGGAATCACGTGTCAATCACGTTGGAATCATATGGGAATCACGTGGGAATCACGTGGGAATAACGTGTCCATCACGTGGGAATCACGTGGGAATCACGTGGGAACCACATGTCAATCCCATAGGAATCATGTGGGAATCACGTGGGAATCACATGTCAATCACGTGGGAATCATGTGGGAATCATGTGGGAATCACGTGGGAATCACGTGACAATCATTTGGGAATCACCTGGGAATCACGTGTTAATCACGTGGGAATCACGTGGGAATCACGTAGGAATCACGTGGGAATCAAGTGGAAATGACGTGTCCATCACGTGGGAATCACGTGGGAATCACGTGGGAATCACATGTCAATCCCATAGGAATCATGTGGGAATCACGTGGGAATCACGTGTCAATCACGTGGGAATCATGTGGGAATCACGTGGGAATCACGTGACAATCATTTGGGAATCACCTATGAATCACGTGTTAATCACGTGGGAATCACGTGGGAATCACGTAGGAATCACGTGGGAATCACGTGGAAATGACGTGTCAATCACGCGGGAATCACGTGGGAATCACCTGGGAATCACGTGTTAATCCCATAGGAATCACGTGGGAATCACGTGGGTATCACGTGTCAATCACGTAGGAATCACGTGTAAATCACGTGGTAATCACGTGGGTATCACGTGTCAATCACGTGGGAATCAAGTGGGAATCATGCCTCAATCACGTGGGAATCACGTGGGAGCCACGTGGGAATCACGTGGGAATCACGTGGGAATCACGTGAGTATCACGTGGGAATCACGTGGGAGTCACGTGGGAATCACATGGGAATCACGTGGGAATCACATGTCAATTACGTGGGAATCACGTTGGAGTCACGTGGAAATCACTTGGAATCACGTGGGAATCACGTGGGAATCACGTGGGAATCACGTGTTCATCACGTGGGAATCACGTGGGAATCATGCGTCAATCACGTGGGAATCACATGGGAGTCACGTGGGAATAACGTGGGAATCACATGGTAATCACGTAGGAATCACGTGGGAATAAGGTGTCAATCACGAGGGAATCACGTAGGAATCACGTGTCAATCACGTGGGTATCACATGGGCATCACACGAGAATCATTTGGGATTCACTTGTCAATCACGTTGGAATCACGTTGGAATCACTTTTGAATCACGTGGGAATCACGTGTCAATCACATTTGAATCACGTGTCAATCACGTGGGAATCAAGTGTAAATCACGAGGGAATCACATGGGAATCACGTGTCAATCACGTAGGAATCACGTGTCAATCACGTGTCAATCACGTGGGCATCACTGGGAATCATTTGGGAATCACGTGTCAATCATGTTGGTATCATATGGGAATCACGTGGGATTCACGAGGAAATCACGTGTCAATCACATGGGAATCACGTGTCAATCACGTAGGAATCATTGGGAATCACGTGTCAATCACGATGGAATCACGTGGGAAACACGTGTCAATAACGTGGGAATCATGTGGGAATCACGTGTCAATCACGATGGAATTACGTGTGAATCACGTGGGAATCACGTGACAATCATTTGGGAATCACCTGGGAATCACGTGTAAATCACGTGGGAATCACACGGGAATCACGTGGGAATGAGGTGTCAAGCACGTGGGAAACACGTGGGAATCACGTGGGAATCACGTGTCAATCACGTGGGAATCACATGTCAATCACGTGGGAATCACTTGGCAATCACGTTGGAATCATGTGTCAATCACTTGGGAATCACATGGGAATCACGTGGGAAGCACGTGGGAATCACGTGTCAATCACTTGGGAATCACATGGGAATCACGTGATAATCACGTGGGAATCACGTGGGAATCACGTGGAAATCACGTGTCAATCCCATGGGAATCACGTGGGCATCACGTGTCAATCACGTTGGAATCACGTGGGAATCATATGGGAATCACGTGTCAATCACGTTGGAATCACGTGGGAATCACTTTTGAATCACGTGGGAATCACTTGTCAATCACGTGGGAATCACGTGTCAATCATGTGGGAAGCACATGTGCATCACGTGGGAATCACGTGTAAATCACGTGGGAATCAGGTGGGAATCTCGTGGGAATCACTTGTCAATCACGATGGAATCACGTGGGAATCACGTGGAAATCATGCGTCAATCACGTGGGAATCACGTGGGAGTCACATGGGAATCACGTGGGAATCAAGTGGGAATCACGTGGGTATCACGTGTCAATCACGTGGGAGTCATGTGGGAGTCACGTGTCAATCACGATGGAATCACGTGGGAATCAAGTGGTGATCATGCGTCAATCACGTGGGAATCACGTGGTAGTCACGTGGGAATAACATGGGAATCACGTGGGAATCACGTGAGAATCTGGTGTCATTCACGTAAGATTGACGTGTCAATCATGTTGGAATCACGTGGGAATCACGTGGGTATCATGGGTCAATCACGTGGAAACACGTGGGAATCACGTGGGGATCACGTGTCAATCACGTAGGAATCACGTGTCAATCACGTAGGAATCACGTGTTAATCACGTGGGAATCACGTGGAAATCACGTGTCAATCACGTGGGAATCATGTGGGAATCACGTGTGAATCACGTGGGAATCACGAGACAATCATTTGGGAATCACCTGGGAATCACGTGTTAATCACGTGGGAATCACGTGGGAATCACGTAGGAATCACGTGGGAATCACGTGGAAATGACGTGTCAATCACGTGGGAATCACGTGGGAATCATGCGTCAATCACGTGGGAATCACGTGGGAGTCAAGTGGGAATCACGTGGGAATCACGTGGGAATCACGTGTGTATCACGTGACAATCACGTGGGAGTCATGTGGGAATCACGTGTCAATCATGATGGAATCACGTGGGAATCACGTGGGAATGACGTGTCAATCACGTGGGAATCACGTGGGAATCACGTGGGAATCACGTGTCAATCACGTGGGAACCACGTGTCAATCACGTGGGAATCACTTGGAAATCACGTTGGAATCATGTGTCAATCACTTGGGAATCACGTGGGAATCACATGGGAAGCACGTGGGAATCACGTGTCAATCACTTGGGAATCACGTGGGAATCACGTGGGAATCACTTGGGAATCACGTATCAATCACGTGGGAATCACGTGGGAATCACATTTAATCAAGTGGAAAACACATGGGAATCTCGTGTCAATCAAGTTGAAATCACGTGGGAATGACGTGTCAATCACGTGGGCATCACGTGGGAATCATTTGGGAATCACGTGTCAATCACGTTGGAATCATATGGGAATCACGTGGGAATCACGTGGGAATAACGTGTCCATCACGTGGGAATCACGTGGGAATCACGTGGGAACCACATGTCAATCCCATAGGAATCATGTGGGAATCACGTGGGAATCACATGTCAATCACGTGGGAATCATGTGGGAATCATGTGGGAATCACGTGGGAATCACGTGACAATCATTTGGGAATCACCTGGGAATCACGTGTTAATCACGTGGGAATCACGTGGGAATCACGTAGGAATCACGTGGGAATCAAGTGGAAATGACGTGTCCATCACGTGGGAATCACGTGGGAATCACGTGGGAATCACATGTCAATCCCATAGGAATCATGTGGGAATCACGTGGGAATCACGTGTCAATCACGTGGGAATCATGTGGGAATCACGTGGGAATCACGTGACAATCATTTGGGAATCACCTATGAATCACGTGTTAATCACGTGGGAATCACGTGGGAATCACGTAGGAATCACGTGGGAATCACGTGGAAATGACGTGTCAATCACGTGGGAATCACGTGGGAATCACCTGGGAATCACGTGTTAATCCCATAGGAATCACGTGGGAATCACGTGGGTATCACGTGTCAATCACGTAGGAATCACGTGTAAATCACGTGGTAATCACGTGGGTATCACGTGTCAATCACGTGGGAATCAAGTGGGAATCATGCCTCAATCACGTGGGAATCACGTGGGAGCCACGTAGGAATCACGTGGGAATCACGTGGGAATCACGTGAGTATCACGTGGGAATCACGTGGGAGTCACGTGGGAATCACATGGGAATCACGTGGGAATCACATGTCAATTACGTGGGAATCACGTTGGATTCACGTGGAAATCACTTGGAATCACGTGGGAATCACGTGGGAATCACGTGGGAATCACGTGTTCATCACGTGGGAATCACGTGGGAATCACGTGGGAATCACGTGGGATCACTTGGGAATCACATGACAATCATTTGGGAATCACGTGGGAATCACATGGGAATCACGTGGGAATCACGTGGAAATCACGTGTCAATCCCATGGGAATCACGTGGGCATCACGTGTCAATCACGTTGGAATCACGTGGGAATCATATGGGAATCACGTGTCAATCACGTTGGAATCACGTGGGAATCACTTTTGAATCACGTGGGAATCACTTGTCAATCACGTGGGAATCACGTGTCAATCATGTGGGAAGCACATGTGCATCACGTGGGAATCACGTGTAAATCACGTGGGAATCAGGTGGGAATCTCGTGGGAATCACTTGTCAATCACGATGGAATCACGTGGGAATCACGTGGAAATCATGCGTCAATCACGTGGGAATCACGTGGGAGTCACATGGGAATCACGTGGGAATCAAGTGGGAATCACGTGGGTATCACGTGTCAATCACGTGGGAGTCATGTGGGAGTCACGTGTCAATCACGATGGAATCACGTGGGAATCAAGTGGTGATCATGCGTCAATCACGTGGGAATCACGTGGTAGTCACGTGGGAATCACATGGGAATCACGTGGGAATCACGTGAGAATCTGGTGTCATTCACGTAAGATTGACGTGTCAATCATGTTGGAATCACGTGGGAATCACGTGGGTATCATGGGTCAATCACGTGGAAACACGTGGGAATCACGTGGGGATCACGTGTCAATCACGTAGGAATCACGTGTCAATCACGTAGGAATCACGTGTTAATCACGTGGGAATCACGTGGGAATCACGTAGGAATCACGTGGGAATCACGTGGAAATGACGTGTCAATCACGTGGGAATCACGTGGGAATCATGCGTCAATCACGTGGGAATCACGTGGGAGTCAAGTGGGAATCACGTGGGAATCACGTGGGAATCACGTGTGTATCACGTGACAATCACGTGGGAGTCATGTGGGAATCACGTGTCAATCATGATGGAATCACGTGGGAATCACGTGGGAATGACGTGTCAATCACGTGGGAATCACGTGGGAATCACGTGGGAATCACGTGTCAATCACGTGGGAACCACGTGTCAATCACGTGGGAATCACTTGGAAATCACGTTGGAATCATGTGTCAATCACTTGGGAATCACGTGGGAATCACATGGGAAGCACGTGGGAATCACGTGTCAATCACTTGGGAATCACGTGGGAATCACGTGGGAATCACTTGGGAATCACGTATCAATCACGTGGGAATCACGTGGGAATCACATTTAATCAAGTGGAAAACACATGGGAATCTCGTGTCAATCAAGTTGAAATCACGTGGGAATGACGTGTCAATCACGTGGGCATCACGTGGGAATCATTTGGGAATCACGTGTCAATCACGTTGGAATCATATGGGAATCACGTGGGAATCACGTGGGAATAACGTGTCCATCACGTGGGAATCACGTGGGAATCACGTGGGAACCACATGTCAATCCCATAGGAATCATGTGGGAATCACGTGGGAATCACATGTCAATCACGTGGGAATCATGTGGGAATCATGTGGGAATCACGTGGGAATCACGTGACAATCATTTGGGAATCACCTGGGAATCACGTGTTAATCACGTGGGAATCACGTGGGAATCACGTAGGAATCACGTGGGAATCAAGTGGAAATGACGTGTCCATCACGTGGGAATCACGTGGGAATCACGTGGGAATCACATGTCAATCCCATAGGAATCATGTGGGAATCACGTGGGAATCACGTGTCAATCACGTGGGAATCATGTGGGAATCACGTGGGAATCACGTGACAATCATTTGGGAATCACCTATGAATCACGTGTTAATCACGTGGGAATCACGTGGGAATCACGTAGGAATCACGTGGGAATCACGTGGAAATGACGTGTCAATCACGCGGGAATCACGTGGGAATCACCTGGGAATCACGTGTTAATCCCATAGGAATCACGTGGGAATCACGTGGGTATCACGTGTCAATCACGTAGGAATCACGTGTAAATCACGTGGTAATCACGTGGGTATCACGTGTCAATCACGTGGGAATCAAGTGGGAATCATGCCTCAATCACGTGGGAATCACGTGGGAGCCACGTGGGAATCACGTGGGAATCACGTGGGAATCACGTGAGTATCACGTGGGAATCACGTGGGAGTCACGTGGGAATCACATGGGAATCACGTGGGAATCACATGTCAATTACGTGGGAATCACGTTGGAGTCACGTGGAAATCACTTGGAATCACGTGGGAATCACGTGGGAATCACGTGGGAATCACGTGTTCATCACGTGGGAATCACGTGGGAATCATGCGTCAATCACGTGGGAATCACATGGGAGTCACGTGGGAATAACGTGGGAATCACATGGTAATCACGTAGGAATCACGTGGGATTAAGGTGTCAATCACGAGGGAATCACGTAGGAATCACGTGTCAATCACGTGGGTATCACATGGGCATCACACGAGAATCATTTGGGATTCACTTGTCAATCACGTTGGAATCACGTTGGAATCACTTTTGAATCACGTGGGAATCACGTGTCAATCACATTTGAATCACGTGTCAATCACGTGGGAATCAAGTGTAAATCACGAGGGAATCACATGGGAATCACGTGTCAATCACGTAGGAATCACGTGTCAATCACGTGTCAATCACGTGGGCATCACTGGGAATCATTTGGGAATCACGTGTCAATCATGTTGGTATCATATGGGAATCACGTGGGATTCACGAGGACATCACGTGTCAATCACATGGGAATCACGTGTCAATCACGTAGGAATCATTGGGAATCACGTGTCAATCACGATGGAATCACGTGGGAAACACGTGTCAATAACGTGGGAATCATGTGGGAATCACGTGTCAATCACGATGGAATTACGTGTGAATCACGTGGGAATCACGTGACAATCATTTGGGAATCACCTGGGAATCACGTGTAAATCACGTGGGAATCACACGGGAATCACGTGGGAATGAGGTGTCAAGCACGTGGGAAACACGTGGGAATCACGTGGGAATCACGTGTCAATCACGTGGGAATCACATGTCAATCACGTGGGAATCACTTGGCAATCACGTTGGAATCATGTGTCAATCACTTGGGAATCACATGGGAATCACGTGGGAAGCACGTGGGAATCACGTGTCAATCACTTGGGAATCACATGGGAATCACGTGATAATCACGTGGGAATCACGTGTCAATCACGTGGGAATCACGTGAGAATCACGTGGGAATCACGTGTCAAACACTTGGGAATCACGTGGGAATCACGTGGAAATTATGCGTCAATCACGTGGGAATCACGTGGGAGTCACGTGGGAATCACGTGGGAATCACGTGGGAATCACGTGTCAATCACGGGGGAATCACGTGGAAATCACGTGAGAATCTGTTGTCGTTCACGTGAGGTTCACGTGTCAATCACGCTGGAATCACGTGGGAATCACGTGGGTATCATGGGTCAATCACATGGAAACACGTGGGAATCAGTTGGTGATCACGTGTCAATCACATGGGAATCACGTGGGAATCACGTGTTAATCACGTGGGAATCACTTGGGAATCATGTATCAATCACGTGGGAATCACGTGGGAATCACATTTAATCACGTGGAATTCACATGGAAATCTCGTGTTAATCAAGTTGGAATCACGTGGGAATGACGTGTCAATCACGTGGGCATCACTGGGAATCATTTGGGAATCACGTGTCAATCATGTTGGTATCATATGGGAATCACGTGGGAAATACGTGGGAATAACGTGTCAATCACGTGGGAAACACGTGGGAATCACGTGGGAATCACATGTCAATCCCATAGGAATCATGTGGGAATCACATGGGAATCACGTGTCAATCACGATGGAATTACGTGTGAATCACGTGGGAATCACGTGACAATCATTTGGGAATCACCTGGGAATCACGTGTTAATCACGTGGGAATCACGTGGGAATCACGTAGGAATCATGTGGGAATCACGTGGGAATCATGTGTCAATCACGTGGGAATCACGTGGGAATCACGTGTCAATCCCATATGAATCACGTGTGAATCACGTGGGAATTACGTGGGAATCACGTGGGATCACTTGGGAATCACATGACAATCATTTGGGAATCACGTGGGAATCACATGTCAATCACGTGGGAATCACGTGGGAATCACGAGGAAATCACGTGTCAATCACATGGGAATCACGTGTCAATCACGTAGTAATCACATGGGAATCACGTGTCAATCACGATGGAATCACGTGGGAATCACGTGTCAATCACGTGGGAATCACGGGAGAATCTCGTGGGCCTCATGTGTCAATCACGTGTGTATCACGTGGGAATCACGTAGGAATCACATGGCAATCACGTAGGAATCACGTGGTAATCATGTGTCAATAACGTGGGAATCACATCGGAGTCACGTGGGAATCACGTGGGAATCACGTGTCAATCACGTGGGAAACCCGTGGGAGTCACGTGGGAGTCACATGGGAACCACGCCTCAATCACGTGGGAATCACGTGAGATTCACGTGTAAATCACGTGGAAATTACGAGGGAGTCACGTGGGAATCACGTGGGAATCACGTGTCAATCACGTGGAAATCACGTGGGAAACACTTGGGAGTCACGTGGGAATCACATTTGAATCACGTGTCAATCACGTGGGAATCACGTGGGTATCACGTGGGAATCACGTGTCAATGACATGGAAATCCCATGGGAGTCACCTGGGAATCACGTGGGAATGACGTGACAATCATTTGGGAATCACGTAGGAATCACGTGTCAGTCATGGGGAAATCACATGTGAATCACGTGCGAATCACGTATCAATTACGTGGGAATCACGTGGGAATCATGTGGGAATCATGTGGAAATCACGTGTAAATCACGTGGGAACCACGTGTCAATCACGTGGGAATCACGTGGGAATTACGTGGGAATCACGTGTCAATCACGTGGGAATCACGTGGGAATCACGTGATTCACGAGGGAATCACGTGTCAATCACGTGTCAATCATGTGAGAATCAAGTGGGAATCACGTGGAAATCACGTGTCAATCACGTGGGAACCACATGGGCATCACGTGTCAATCACGTTGGAATCACGTGGGAATCATATGGGAATCACGTGTCAATCACGTGGGAATCACGTGGGAATCACATGTCAATTACGTGGGAATCACGTTAGAGTCCCGTGGGAATCACGTGGGAATCACGTGTCAATCACGTGGGAATCACGTGGGAATCACGTGTCAATCCCATAGGAATCACGTGTGAATCACGTGGGAATCACGTGGGAATCACGTGGGAAACATGCGTCAATCACGTGGTAATCACATGGGAGTCACGTGGGAATAACGTGGGAATCACGTGGTAATCACGTAGGAATCACGTGGGAATATCGTGTCAATCACGTGGGAAACATGTGGGAATCACGTGTCAATCACGAGGGAATCACGTAGTAATCACGTGTCAATCACGTGGGCATCTCATGGGTATCACACGGGAATCATTTGGGAATCACGTGTCAATCACGTTGGAATCACGTGGGAATCACTTTTGAATCACGGGGGAATCACTTGTCAATCACGTCGGAAACACGTTTCAATCCCGTGGGAATCAGGTGGGAATCACGTGGGAGTCACGTGGGAATCACGTTGGAATCACGTGTCAATCACGTGGGAATCACGTGTCAATCATGTGAGAATCACATGGGCATCACGTGGGAATCACGTGTAAATCACGTGGCAATCACGTGTAAATCACGTGGGAATCACGTGGGAATCTCGTTGGAATCATTTGTCAATCACGATGGAATCACGTGGGAATCAAGTGGTAATCATGCGTCAATCTCGTGGGAAGCACGTGGGAATCACATGGGAATCACGTGGTAATCACGTGGGAATTAGGTTGGAATGACGTGTCAATAACGTGGGAATCATGTGGGAATCACGTGTCAATCACGATGGAATTACGTGTGAATCACGTGGGAATCACGTGACAATCATTTGGGAATCACCTGGGAATCACGTGTTAATCACGTGGGAATCACATGGGAATCACGTGGGAATGAGGTGTCAAGCACGTGGGAAACACGTTGGAATCACGTGGGAATGACGTGTCAATCACGTGGGCATCACTGGGAATCATTTGGGAATCACGTGTCAATGACGTTGGAATCATATGGGAATCACGTGGGAATCACGGGGGAATAACGTGTCAATCACGTGGGAATCACGTGGGAATCACGTGGGAATCACATGTCAATCCCATAGGAATCATGTGGGAATCACGTGGGAATCACGTGTCAATCACGTAGGAATCACGTGTAAATCACGTGGGAATCACGTGGAAATCACGTGTCAATCACGTGGGAATCATGTGGGAATCACGTGGGAATCACGTGGGAATCACGTGACAATCATTTGGGAATCACCTGGGAATCTCGTGTTAATCACGTGGGAATCACGTGGGAATCACGTGGAAATGACGTCTCAATCACGTGGGAATCACGTGGGAATCATGCGTCAATCACGTGGGAATCACGTGGGAGTCACGTGGGAATCACGTGGGAATCACGTGTGTATCACGTGACAATCACGTGGGAGTCATGTGGGAATCACGTGTCAATCATGATGGAATCACGTGGGAATGAAGTGGTAATCATGCGTCAATCACGTGGGAATCACGTGGGAGTCACGTGGGAATCACATGGGAATCACGTGCTAAACACGTGGGAATCACGCTGGAATCACGTGTCAATATCGTGGGAATCATGTGGGAATCGAGTGTCAATCACGTGGGAATCATGTGGGAATCACGTGTCAATCACGTGGGAATCACGTGGGAATCACGTGGGATTCATGTGGGAATCACGTGTCAATCACGTGTCAATCATGTGAGAATCAATTGGGAATCACGTGGAAATCACGTGTCAATCACGTGGAAATCACGTGGGCATCACGTGTCAATCACGTTGGATTCACCTGGGAATCATATGGGAATCACGTGTCAATCACGTGGGAATCACATGTCAACTAGGTGGGAATCACGTTAGAGTCACGTGGGAATCACGTGGGAATCATGTGTCAATCACGTGGGAATCACGTGGGAATCACGTGTCAATCCCATATGAATCACGTGTGAATCACGTGTGAATCACGTGGGAATCACGTGGGAATCATGCATCAATCACGTGGGAATCACATGGGAGTCACGTGGGAATAAAGTGGGAATCACGTGATAATCACGTAGGAATCACCTGGGAATAACGTGTCAATCTCGTGGGAATCATGTGGGAATCACGTGTCAATCACGAGGGAATCACGTAGTAATCACGTGTCAATCACGTGGGCATCACATGGGTATCACACGGGAATCATTTGGGAATCACGTGTCAATCACGTTGGAATCACGTGGGAATCAATTTTGAATCACGTGGGAATAACGTGTCAATCACGTGGGAATCACGTGTCAATCATGTGGGAATCAATTGGGTATCACGTGGGAATCACGTGGAAATCTCGTGGGAATCACGTGTCAATCACGATGGAATCACGTGGGAATCAAGTGGTAATCATGCGTCAATCACGTGGGAATCACGTGGGAGTCACGTGGGAATCACATGGGAATCACTTGGTAATCACGTGGGAATTAGGTTGAAATAACGTGTCAATAACGTGGGAATCATGTGGGAATCACGTGTCAATCACGATGGAATTACGTGTGAATCACGTGGGAATCACGTGAAAATCATTTGGGAATCACCTGGGAATCACGTGTTAATCACGTGGGAATCACGTGGGAATGACGTGTCAATCACGTGGGAATCACGTGGGAATCACGTGGGAATCACGTGTCAATCACGTGGGAATCACTTGTCAATCACGTGGGAATCACTTGGACATCACGTTGGAATCATGTGTCAATCACTTGGGAATCACGTGGGAATCACGTGGGAAGCACGTGGGAATCACGTGTCAATCACTTGGGAATCACATGGGAATCACGTGATAATCACGTGGGAATCACGTGTCAATCACGTGAGAATCACGTGATAATCACGTGGAAATCACGTGTCAATCGCTTGGGAATAACGTGGGAATCACGTGTAAATCATGCGTCAATCACGTGGGAATCACGTGGGAGTCACATGGGAATCTCGTGGGAATCAAGTGGGAATCACGTGGGTATCACATGTCAATCACGTGGGAGTCATGTGGGAGTCACGTGTCAATCACGATGGAATCACGTGGGAATCAAGTGGTGATCATGCGTAAATCACGTGGGAATCACGTGGGAGTCACGTCGGAATCACATGGGAATGACGTGGTAATCCTGTGGGAATCACGTTGGAATCACGTGTCAATATCATGGGAATCATGTGGGAATCACGTGTCAATCTCGATGGAATTACGTGTGAATCACGTGTCAATCACGTGGGAATCATGTGGGAATCACGTGTCAATCCGTGAGCATCATGTGGGCAAAACGTGGGAATCATTTGGGAATCACGTGGGAATCACGGGGGAATCACGTGGGAATCACATGTCAATCACGTGGGAATCACGTGGGAATAAGGTGGGAAGCACGTGTCAATCACGTGGGAATCACATGGGAATAAGGTGGGAAGCACGTGTCAATCACGTGGGAATCACATGGGAATCACGTGGGATTCTCGTGGGAATCACGTGTCAATCACGTGTCAATCATGTGAGAATCAAGTGGGAATCACGTGGAAATCAAGTGTCAATTACGTGGGAATCACGTGGGAATCACGTGTCAATCACGTTGGAATCACGTGGTAATCATATGGGAATCACGTGTCAATCACGTGGGAATCACGTGGGAATCACATGTCAATTACGTGGGAATCACGTTGGAGTCACGTGGGAATCACGTGGGAATCACGTGTAAATCACGTGGGAATCACGTTGGAGTCACTTGGGAATCACGTGGGAATCACGTGTAAATCACGAGGGAATCACGTGGGAACCACGTGTAAATCCCGTGGGAATCACGTGGGAATCACTTGGGAATCACGTGGGAATCACGTGGGAATCACGTGTCAATCACGTGGGAATCACGTGGGAATCATGCATCAATCACGTGGGAATCACTTGTGAGTCACGTGGGAATAACGTGGGAATCACGTGGTAATCACGTTGGAATCACGTGGGAATAAGGTGTCAATCACGAGGGAATCACGTAGGAATCACGTGTCAATCACGTGGGCATCACATGGGTATCACACGAGAATCATTTGGGAATCACTTGTCAATCACGTTGGAATCACGTCGGAATCACTTTTGAATCACGTCGGAATCACGTGTCAATCACGTTTGAATCACGCGTCAATCACGTGGGAATCAAGTGTAAATCACGAGGGTATCATGTGGGAATCACGTGTAATCACGTGAGAATCACGTGTCAATCACGTGTCAATCACGTGGTAATCACGTTGGAATCACGTGGGAATCACGTGGGATCACGTGGGAATCACATGACAATCATTTGTGAATCACGTGGGAATCACATGTCAATCACTTGGGAATCACGTGGGAATCACGAGGAAATCACGTGTCAATCACATGGCAATCACGTGTCAATCACGTAGGAATCACATGGGAATCACGTGTCAATCACGATGGAATCACGTGGGAATCACGTGTCAATCACGTGGGAATCACGTGTGAATCACGTGAGAATCTCGTGGGCCTCACGAGTCAATCACGTGTTTATTACGTGGGAATCACGTAGGAATCACATGGCAATCACATAGGAATCACGTGGTAATCACGTGTCAATAACGTGGGAATCACATCGGAGTCACGTGGGAATCACGTGGTAATCACGTGTCAATAACGTGGGAATCACATCGGAGTCACGAGGGAGTCACGTGGGAATCACGTGTCAATCACAAGGAAATCACGTGGGAAACAATTGGGAGTCACGTGGGAATCACGTTTGAATCACGTGTCAATCACGTGGGAACCACGTGGGAATCACGTGGGAATCACGTGGGAATCACGTGTCAATGACGTGGGAATCACGTGGGAATCACCTGGGAATCACGTGGGAATGACGTGAATATCATTTGGGAATCACGTTGGAATGACGTGTCAATAACGGGGGAATCACATGTGAATCACGTGGAAATCACGTGGGAATCACGTGGGGATCACGTGTCAATCACGTGGTAATCACGTGGGAATCACGTGGGAAACACTTGGGAATCACGTGTCAATCACGGGGGAATCACGTCGGAATCATGTGGGAATCACGTGTCAATCACGTGGGAATCACGTGGGAATCACGTCAAAATCACTTGGGAATCACGTGTCAATCACGTGGGAATCACTTGGTAATCACGTGGTAATCACGTGGGAATCAGGGGTCAATAACGTGGGAATCACGTGGGAATCACTTGGGAATCACGTGGGAATCATGTGTCATTCACGTGGAAATCATGTGGATATCACCCGTCAATGCGTGGGAACCACGTGGGAATCACGTAGGAATCACGTGTCAATCACGTGGGAATCACGTGGGCATCACGTGTCAATCATGTGGGAATCACGTGGGCATCACGTGTCAATACGTGGGAATCTCGTTGGAAACAGGTGGGAATCATGTGTCAATCACGTGAGAATGACATGGGAATCACGTGTCAATCACGTGGGAATCACGTGGGAATATCGTGGGAATCACGTGTCATTCACGTGGGAATCACGTGGGAATCACGTGGGAATCATGTGGGAATAACTTGGGAATCACGTGGGAATCACATCTCAATCACGTGGGAATCACGTGGGAATCACGTGGGAATCACCTGTCACTTACGTGGGAATCACTTGGGAATCACGTGGGAGTCACATGGGAATCATGTGGGAATCACGTGGGAATCACGTGGGAATCACGTGGGAATCACATCTCAATCACGTGGGAATCACGTGGGAATCATCTGTCACTCACGTGGGAATCACTTGGAAATCACGTTCGAGTCACGTGGGAATCACGTGGGAATCACGTGTCAATCATGTGGGAATCACGTGGGAGTCACGTGGGAATCACGTGGGAATCACCTGTCAATCACGTGGGCATCACGGAGCCATCACGTGGCCAGCCAGCGAGCCAGCCTGTTCCAGCCGGTTCCAGCCGGTTCAAGCCGGTTCAAGCCGGTTCCAGTCGGTTCCAGCCGGTTCAGCCAGTTCCAGCTGGTTCAAGCCGGTTCAAGCCGGATCAAGCCGGTTTAGCCGGTTCCAGCCAGTTCAAACCGGTTCCAGCCGGTTCAAGACGGTTTCAGCCGGTTCCAGCCGGTACAAACCGGTTCCAGCCGGTTCCAGCCGGTTCTAACCCTTTCCAGCCGGTTACAGCCTGTTCCAGCCAGAAAAAACCGGTTCCAGCCGGTTCTAGCCAGTTCCAGCCGGTTCCAGCCGGTTCAAGCCAGTTCAAGCCGGTTCCAGCCGGTGCCATTCGGTTCCAGCTGGATCAAGCCGGTTCAAGCCGGTTCCAGCCGGTTCCAGCTGGTTCCAGCCAGTTCCAGCCGGTACAAAACGGTTCCAGCTGGTTCAAGCCGGTTCAAGACCGTTCCAGCCTGTTCCAGCCGGTTCCAGCCGGTTCAAGCTGGTTCCAGCCGGTTTCAGGCGGTTCCAGCCGGTTCCAGTCGGTTCCAGCCGGATCCAGCCGGTTTCAGGCGGTTCAGGCCGGTTCCAGCCGGGTCAAGCCGGTTCCAGCCGGTTCCAGCCGGTTCCAGCCGGTACAAACAGGTTCCAGCCGTTTCAAGACGTTTCAAGCCGGTTCCAGCCGGTTCCAGCCTGTTCCAGCAGGTTCCAGCCAGTTCCAGCCGGTACAAACCGGTTCCAGCCGGTTCCAGCCGGTTCAAACCGGTTTCAACCGGTTCCACCCGGTTCTAGCCGGTTCCATGCGGTTCCAGCCGGTTCCAGCCGGTTCTAGCCGGTTCCAGCCGGTTCAAACCGGTTCCAGCCGGTTCCAGCCGGAAAAAACCGGTTCCAGCCGGTTCCTGCCGGTTCCGGCCGGTTCAAGCCGATTCTAGCCGGTTCCAGTCGGTTCAAGCCGGTTCTAGCCGGTTCCAGCCTGTTCCAACCGGTTCCAGCCTGTTCCAGCCGGTTCCAGCCGGTACAAACCGGTACCAAATGGTTCCAGCCGGTTCTAGCCGGTTCCAGCCGGTTCAAACCGGTTCCAGTCGGTTCCAGCCGGTTCCAGCCAGAAAAAACCGGTTCCAGCCGGTTCCAGCCGGTTCCAGCCGGTTCTAGCCGATTCCAGCTGGTTCAAACCGGTTTCAGCCGGTTCCAGCCAGTTCCAGCCGCTTCCAGGTGGTCCAGACGGTCCAACCAACCAGCCAGCCATCCTCTGAGCCAGCCTCCCAGCCAGCCAGCCAGACTCCCAGGCATTCATCCAGCCAGCCAGCCAGCCAGCCCGCCAGACTCCCAGCAAGCCAGCCAGCCAGCCAGCCCGCCAGCCAGCCAGCCTCCCAGCCAGCCTCCCAGTCAGCCTCCTAGCCAGCCAGCCAGCCTCCCAGCCAGCCAGCCTCCCAGCCAGACAGCCTCCCAGCCAGCCTGCCAGCCTCCCAGCCTCCCAGCCTCCCAGCCTCCCAGCCAGCCAGCCCACCAGACAGCCAGCCTCCCAGCCAGTCTCCCAGGCTCCCAGCCTCCCAGCCTCCCAGCCTCCCAGCCTCCCAACCAGCCTCCCAGCCTCCCAGCCTCCCCGCCAGCCTGCCAGCCAGCCAGCCAGCCAGCCAGCCTCCCAGCCAGCCTCCAAGCCAGCCTCCCAGCCTCCCAGCCTCCCAGCCTCCCAGCCAGCCTCCATGCCAGCCTCCCAGTCACCCAGCCTCAAAGCCAGCCAGCAAGCCAGCCAGCCAGCCAGCCTCACAGCCAGCCTCCCAGCCAGGCTCCCAGCCTCCCATCCTCCCAGCCTCCCAGCCTCCCAGCCTCCCAGCCAGCCTCCCAGCCTCCAAGACTCCCAGCCTCCCAGTCTCCCAGCCAGCTTCCCATTCTCCCAGCCTCCCAGCCAGCCTCCCAGCCTCCCAGCCAGCCTCCCAGCCTCCCAGCCAAGGTCAGCCAGCGAGCCAGCCTGTTCCAGCCGGTTCCAGCCGGTTCCATCCGGTTCCAGCCGATTCTAGCCGGTTCGAGCCGGTACCAGCCGGTTCCAGCCGGTTCCAGCCAGTTCCAGCCGGAAAAAACCGGTTCCAGCCGGTTCCAGCCGGTTCCAGCCGGTTCAAGCCGATTCAAGCCGGTTCCAGCCTGTTCCAACCGGTTCCAGCAGGTTCAAGCCGGTTCCAGCCGGTTCCAGCCGGTAAAAACCGGTTCCAGCCGGTTCAAGCCGGTTCTAGCCGGTTCCAGCCATTCAAACCGGTTCCAGCCGGTTCCAGCCGGTTCCAGCCAGTTCCAGCCGGTTCTAGCCGGTTCCAGCCGGTTCAAACCGGTTCCACCCGGTTCCAGCCGGTTTCAGCCGGTTCCAGGCGGTTCAGGCCGTTTCAAGCCGGTTCTAGCCGGTTCCAGCCGGTTCAAGCCGGATCAAGCCGGTTCCAGCCGGTTCTAGCCGGTTCCAGCCGGTTCAAACTGGTTCAAGCCGGTTCCAGCCGGTTCAAAACGGTTCCAGCCGGTTCCAGCCGGAAAAAACCGGTTCTAGCCGGTTCCAGCAGCTTCCAGCCGGTTCAAACCGGTTCCAGCCGGTTCCAGCCGGTTCAAACCGGTTCCAGCCGGTTAAAGCCGGAAAAAACCGGATCCAGCCGGTTCCAGCCGGAAAAAAACGGTTCCAGCCGGTTCGAGCCGGTTCCAGCCGCTTCCAGCCGGTTCTAGCCAGTTCCAGCCGGTTCAAACCGGTTCCAGCCGGTTCCAGCCGGTTCCAGCCGGTTCAAACTGGTTCCAGCCGGTTCCAGCCGGTTCAAACTGGTTCTAGCCGGTTCCAGCCGGTTCAAACCGGTTCCAGCCGGTTCCAGCCGGTTTCAGCCGGTTCAAACGGGTTCTAGCCGGTTCCAGCCGGGTCAAGCCGGTTCCAGCCGGTTCCAGCCGGTTCCAGCCGCTTCCAGGTGGTCCAGCCGGTCCAGCCAACCAGCCAGCCATCCTCTCAGCCAGCCTCCCAGCCAGCCAGCCAGACTCCCAGGCAGTCATCCAGCCAGCCAGCCAGGCAGCCAACCAGCCAGACTCCCAGCCATCCAGCCCGCCAGCCAGCCCGCCAGCCAGCCAGCCTCCCAGCCACCCAGCCAGCCTCCCAGCCTCCCAGCCTCCCAGCCTCCCAGCCTCCCAGCCTCCCAGCCTTCCAGCCTCCAAGCCAGCCAGCCAGCCCACCAGACAGCCAGCCTCCCAGCCTCCCAGCCAGCCTCCCAGCCTCCCAGGCTCCCAGCCTCCCATCCTCCCAGCCTCCCAACCAGCCTCCCAGCGTCCCAGCCTCCCAGCCAGCCTGCCAGCCAGCCAGCCAGCCAGCCAGCCTCCCAGCCAGCCTCCCAGCCTGCCTCCCAGCCTCCCAGCCTCACAGCGTCCCAGCCTCACAGCCTCCCAGCCAGCCTCCCAGCCAGCCTCCCAGCCTCCCAGCCTCCCAGCCAGCCTCCATGCCAGCCTCCCAGCCACCCAGCCTCCCAGCCAGCCAGTAAGCCAGCCAGCCAGCCAGCCTCCCAGGCAGCATCACAGCCAGGCTCCCATCCTCCCAGCCTCACAGCCAGCCAGCCAACCAGCCAGCGAGCCAGCCAGCCTCACAGCCAGCCTCCCAGCCAGGCACCAAGCCTCCCATCCTCCCAGCCTCCCAGCCTCCCAACCAGCCTCCAAGCCTCCCATCCTCCCAGCGAGCCTGCCAGCCAGCCAGCCAGCCAGCCAACCTCCCAGCCGGCCTCGCAGCCAGCCTCCCAGGCTCCCAAACTCCCAGCGTCCCACCCTCCCAGCCTCCCAGCCAGCCTCCATGCCAGCCTCCCAGTCACCCAGCCTCACAGCCAGCCAGCCAACCAGCCAGCGAGCCAGCCAGCCTCACAGCCAGCCTCCCAGCCAGGCTCCGAGCCTCCCATCCTCCCAGCCTCCCAGCCTCCCAGCCAGCCTCCCAGCCTCACAGCCTCCCAGCCTCCCAGCCTCCCAGGCTCCCAGCCTCCCAGCCAGCCTCCCAGCCTCCCAGCCAGCCTCCCAGACTCCTAGCCTCCCAGCCTCCCAGCCTCCCAGCCTTCCAGCCAGCCTCCCACAAGCCTCCCAGCCTCCCAGCCAGCCTCCTAGACTCCTAGCCTCCCAGCCTCCCAGTCTCCCAGCCTCCCAGCCTCCCAGCCAGCCTCCTAGTCTCCTAGCCTCCCAGCCTCCCAGCCTCCCAGCCTCCCAGCCAGCCTCCATGCCAGCCTCCCAGTCACCCAGTCTCAAAGCCAGCCAGCAACCAGCCAGCCAGCCATCTTCACAGCCAGCCTCCCAGCCAGGCTCCCAGCCTCCCATCCTCCCAGCCTCCCAGGCTCCCAGCCCCCCAGCCAGCCTCCCAGCCTCCAAGACTCCCAGCCTCCCAGTCTCCCAGCCAGCTTCCCATTCTCCCAGCCTCCCAGCCAGCCTCCCAGCCTCCCAGCCAGCCTCCCAGCCTCCCAGCCAAGGTCAGCCAGCGAGCCAGCCTGTTCCAGCCGGTTCCAGCCGGTTCCATCCGGTTCCAGCCGATTCTAGCCGGTTCGAGCCGGTACCAGCCGGTTCCAGCCGGTTCCAGCCAGTTCCAGCCGGAAAAAACCGGTTCCAGCCGGTTCCAGCCGGTTCCAGCCGGTTCAAGCCAGTAGAAACCGGTTCCAGCCGGTTCAAGCCGGTTCTAGCCGGTTCCAGCCGTTCAAACCGGTTCCAGCCGGTTCCAGCCGGTGCCAGCCAGTTCCAGCCGGTTCTAGCCGGTTCCAGCCGGTTCAAACCGGTTCCACCCGGTTCCAGCCGGTTTCAGCCGGTTCCAGGCGGTTCAAGCCGGTTCAAGCCGGTTCTAGCCGGTTCCAGCCGGTTCAAGCCGGCTCAAGCCGGTTCCAGCCGGTTCTAGCCGGTTCCAGCCTGTTCAAACCGGTTCCAGCCGGTTCCAGCCGGTTCAAAACGGTTCCAGCCGGTTCCAGCCGGAAAAAACCGGTTCTAGCCGGTTCCAGCAGGTTCCAGCCGGTTCAAACCGGTTCCAGCCGGTTCCAGCCGGTTCAAACCGGTTCCAGCCGGTTCAAGCCGGAAAAAACCGGTTCCAGCCGGTTCCAGCCGGAAAAAAACGGTTCCAGCCGGTTCCAGCCGGTTCCTGCCAGTTCAAACGGGTTCCAGCCGGTTCCAGCCGGGTCAAGCCGGTTCCAGCCGGTTCCAGCTGGTTCCAGCCGCTTCCAGGTGGTCCAGCCGGTCCAGCCAACCAGCCAGCCATCCTCTCAGCCAGCCTCCCAGCCAGCCAGCCAGACTACCAGGCAGTCATCCAGCCAGCCAGCCAGCCAGCCAGCCAGACTCCCAGCCAGCCAGCCAGCCAGGCAGCCCGCCAGCCAGCCAGCCTCCAGGCCAGCCAGCCTCCCAGCCAGCCAGCCTCCCAGCCAGCCTGCCAGCCAGCCTCCCAGGCAGCCTCCCAGCCAGCCTCCCAGCCTCCCAGCCTCCCAGCCTCCCAGCCTCCCAGCCTCCCAGCCAGCCTCCCAGCCTCCCAGCCTCCCAGCCTCCCAGCCTCCCAGCCTCCCAGCCAGCCTCCCAGCCTCCCAGCCTCCCAGCCTCCCAGCCTTCCAGCCTCCAAGCCAGCCAGCCAGCCCACCAGCCAGCCAGCCTCCCAGCCAGTCTACCAGGCTCCCAGCCTCCAAGCCAGCCAGCCAGCCCACCAGCCAGCCAGCCTCCCAGCCATCTCCCAGCCTCCCAGCCTCCCCGCCTCCCAGCCTCCCAGCCTCCCAACGAGCCTCCCAGCCTCCCAGCCTCCCAGCCAGCCTGCCAGCCAGCCAGCCAGCCAGCCTCCCAGCCAGCCTCCCAGCCTGCCTCCCAGCCTCCAGCCTCACAGCCTCCCAGCCTCCCAGCCTCCCAACCAGCCTCCCAGCCTCCCAGCCTCCCAGCCAGCCTGCCAGCCAGCCAGCCTCCCAGCCAGCCTCCCAGCCTGCCTCCCAGCCTCCCAGCCTCACAGCGTCCCAGCCTCACAGCCTCCCAGCCAGCCTCCATGCCAGCCTCCCAGCCACCCAGCCTCCCAGCCAGCCAGCAAGCCAGCCAGCCAGCCAGCCTCCCAGGCAGCATCACAGCCAGTCTCCCACCCTCCCAGCCTCACAGCCAGCCAGCCAACCAGCCAGCGAGCCAGCCAGCCTCACAGCCAGCCTCCCAGCCAGGCTCCGAGCCTCCCATCCTCCCAGCCTCCCAGCCTCCCAACCAGCCTCCAAGCCTCCCATCCTCCCAGCGAGCCTGCCAGCCAGCCAGCCAGCCAGCCAACCTCCCAGCCGGCCTCGCAGCCAGCCTCCCAGGCTCCCAACCTCCCAGCCAGCCTCCATGCCAGCCTCCCAGTCACCCAGCCTCCAAGCCAGCCAGCAAGCCAGCCAGCCAGCCAGCCTCACAGGCAGCATCACAGCCAGGCTCACATCCTCCCAGCTTCCCATCCTCCCAGCCTCCCAGCCTCCCAGCCAGCCTCCCAGCCAGCCTCCCAGCCTCCCAGCCAGCCTCCTAGACTACTAGCCTCCCAGCCTCCCAGCCTCCCAGCCTTCCAGCCAGCCTCCCAGCCAGCCTCCCAGCCTCCCAGCCAGCCTCCTAGTCTCCTAGCCTCCCAGCCTCCCAGCCTCCCAGCCTCCCAGCCAGCCTCCTAGACTCCTAGCCTCCCAGCCTCCCAGCCTCCCAGCCTCCCAGCCAGCCTCCATGCCAGCCTCCCAGTCACCCAGCCTCAAAGCCAGCCAGCAAGCCAGCCAGCCAGCCAGCCTCACAGCCAGCCTCCCAGCCAGGCTCCCAGCCTCCCATCCTCCCAGCCTCCCAGGCTCCCAGCCCCCCAGCCAGCCTCCCAGCCTCCAAGACTCCCAGCCTCCCAGTCTCCCAGCCAGCTTCCCATTCTCCCAGCCTCCCAGCCAGCCTCCCAGCCTCCCAGCCAGCCTCCCAGCCTCCCAGCCAAGGTCAGCCAGCGAGCCAGCCTGTTCCAGCCGGTTCCAGCCGGTTCCATCCGGTTCCAGCCGATTCTAGCCGGTTCGAGCCGGTACCAGCCGGTTCCAGCCGGTTCCAGCCAGTTCCAGCCGGAAAAAACCGGTTCCAGCCGGTTCCAGCCGGTTCAAGCCGATTCAAGCCGGTTCCAGCCTGTTCCAACCGGTTCCAGCAGGTTCCAGCCGGTTCCAGCCGGTTCCAGCCGGTAAAAACCGGTTCCAGCCGGTTCAAGCCGGTTCTAGCCGGTTCCAGCCGTTCAAACCGGTTCCAGCCGGTTCCAGCCAGTTCCAGCCGGTTCTAGCCGGTTCCAGCCGGTTCAAACCGGTTCCACCCGGTTCCAGCCGGTTTCAGCCGGTTCCAGGCGGTTCAGGCCGTTTCAAGCCGGTTCTAGCCGGTTCCAGCCGGTTCAAGCCGGTTCAAGCCGGTTCCAGCCGGTTCTAGCCGGTTCCAGCCGGTTCAAACCGGTTCAAGCCGGTTCCAGCCGGTTCAAAACGGTTCCAGCCGGTTCCAGCCGGAAAAAACCGGTTCTAGCCGGTTCCAGCAGCTTCCAGCCGGTTCAAACCGGTTCCAGCCGGTTCCAGCCGGTTCAAACCGGTTCCAGCCGGTTCAAGCCGGAAAAAACCGGATCCAGCCGGTTCCAGCCGGAAAAAAACGGTTCCAGCCGGTTCGAGCCGGTTCCAGCCGCTTCCAGCCGGTTCTAGCCAGTTCCAGCCGGTTCAAACCGGTTCCAGCCGGTTCCAGCCGGTTCCAGCCGGTTCAAACTGGTTCCAGCCGGTTCCAGCCGGTTCAAACTGGTTCTAGCCGGTTCCAGCCGGTTCAAACCGGTTCCAGCCGGTTCCAGCCGGTTTCAGCCGGTTCAAACGGGTTCTAGCCGGTTCCAGCCGGGTCAAGCCGGTTCCAGCCGGTTCCAGCCGGTTCCAGCCGCTTCCAGGTGGTCCAGCCGGTCCAGCCAACCAGCCAGCCATCCTCTCAGCCAGCCTCCCAGCCAGCCAGCCAGACTCCCAGGCAGTCATCCAGCCAGCCAGCCAGGCAGCCAACCAGCCAGACTCCCAGCCATCCAGCCCGCCAGCCAGCCCGCC
This sequence comes from Muntiacus reevesi, assembly GCF_963930625.1. Classification (NCBI taxonomy): domain Eukaryota; kingdom Metazoa; phylum Chordata; class Mammalia; order Artiodactyla; family Cervidae; genus Muntiacus; species Muntiacus reevesi. Next base: position 1,889,178 of record NC_089256.1, on the reverse strand, counting down.
AGCCAGCCAGCCTCCCAGCCACCCAGCCAGCCTCCCAGCCTCCCAGCCTCCCAGCCTCCCAGCCTCCCAGCCTTCCAGCCTCCAAGCCAGCCAGCCAGCCCACCAGACAGCCAGCCTCCCAGCCTCCCAGCCAGCCTCCCAGCCTCCCAGGCTCCCAGCCTCCCAGCCTCCCAGCCTCCCAACCAGCCTCCCAGTGTCCCAGCCTCCCAGCCAGCCTGCCAGCCAGCCAGCCAGCCAGCCAGCCTCCCAGCCAGCCTCCCAGCCTGCCTCCCAGCCTCCCAGCCTCACAGCGTCCCAGCCTCACAGCCTCCCAGCCAGCCTCCCAGCCAGCCTCCCAGCCACCCAGCCTCCCAGCCAGCCAGTAAGCCAGCCAGCCAGCCAGCCTCCCAGGCAGCATCACAGCCAGGCTCCCATCCTCCCAGCCTCACAGCCAGCCAGCCAACCAGCCAGCGAGCCAGCCAGCCTCACAGCCAGCCTCCCAGCCAGGCTCCAAGCCTCCCATCCTCCCAGCCTCCCAGCCTCCCAACCAGCCTCCAAGCCTCCCATCCTCCCAGCGAGCCTGCCAGCCAGCCAGCCAGCCAGCCAACCTCCCAGCCGGCCTCGCAGCCAGCCTCCCAGGCTCCCAACCTCCCAGCGTCCCACCCTCCCAGCCTCCCAGCCAGCCTCCATGCCAGCCTCCCAGTCACCCAGCCTCCAAGCCAGCCAGCAAGCCAGCCAGCCAGCCAGCCTCCCAGGCAGCATCACAGCCAGGCTCCCATCCTCCCAGCCTCACAGCCAGCCAGCCAACCAGCCAGCGAGCCAGCCAGCCTCACAGCCAGCCTCCCAGCCAGGCTCCGAGCCTCCCATCCTCCCAGCCTCCCAGCCTCCCAGCCAGCCTCCCAGCCTCACAGCCTCCCAGCCTCCCAGCCTCCCAGGCTCCCAGCCTCCCAGCCAGCCTCCCAGCCTCCCAGCCAGGCTCCCAGACTCCTAGCCTCCCAGCCTCCCAGCCTCCCAGCCTTCCAGCCAGCCTCCCAGCAAGCCTCCCAGCCTCCCAGCCAGCCTCCTAGACTCCTAGCCTCCCAGCCTCCCAGCCTCCCAGCCTCCCAGCCTCCCAGCCAGCCTCCTAGTCTCCTACCCTCCCAGCCTCCCAGCCTCCCAGCCAGCCTCCATGCCAGCCTCCCAGTCACCCAGTCTCAAAGCCAGCCAGCAACCAGCCAGCCAGCCATCTTCACAGCCAGCCTCCCAGCCAGGCTCCCAGCCTCCCATCCTCCCAGCCTCCCAGGCTCCCAGCCCCCCAGCCAGCCTCCCAGCCTCCAAGACTCCCAGCCTCCCAGTCTCCCAGCCAGCTTCCCATTCTCCCAGCCTCCCAGCCAGCCTCCCAGCCTCCCAGCCAGCCTCCCAGCCTCCCAGCCAAGGTCAGCCAGCGAGCCAGCCTGTTCCAGCCGGTTCCAGCCGGTTCCATCCGGTTCCAGCCGATTCTAGCCGGTTCGAGCCGGTACCAGCGGGTTCCAGCCGGTTCCAGCCAGTTCCAGCCGGAAAAAACCGGTTCCAGCCGGTTCCAGCCGGTTCCAGCCGGTTCAAGCCAGTAGAAACCGGTTCCAGCCGGTTCAAGCCGGTTCTAGCCGGTTCCAGCCGTTCAAACCGGTTCCAGCCGGTTCCAGCCGGTGCCAGCCAGTTCCAGCCGGTTCTAGCCGGTTCCAGCCGGTTCAAACCGGTTCCACCCGGTTCCAGCCGGTTTCAGCCGGTTCCAGGCGGTTCAAGCCGGTTCAAGCCGGTTCTAGCCGGTTCCAGCCGGTTCAAGCCGGCTCAAGCCGGTTCCAGCCGGTTCTAGCCGGTTCCAGCCTGTTCAAACCGGTTCCAGCAGGTTCCAGCCGGTTCAAAACGGTTCCAGCCGGTTCCAGCCGGAAAAAACCGGTTCTAGCCGGTTCCAGCAGGTTCCAGCCGGTTCAAACCGGTTCCAGCCGGTTCCAGCCGGTTCAAACCGGTTCCAGCCGGTTCAAGCCGGAAAAAACCGGTTCCAGCCGGTTCCAGCCGGAAAAAAACGGTTCCAGCCGGTTCCAGCCGGTTCCTGCCAGTTCAAACGGGTTCCAGCCGGTTCCAGCCGGGTCAAGCGGGTTCCAGCCGGTTCCAGCTGGTTCCAGCCGCTTCCAGGTGGTCCAGCCGGTCCAGCCAACCAGCCAGCCATCCTCTCAGCCAGCCTCACAGCCAGCCAGACAGACTCCCAGGCAGTCATCCAGCCAGCCAGCCATCCAGCCAGCCAGACTCCCAGCCAGCCAGCCCGCCAGCCAGCCCGCCAGCCAGCCAGCCTCCCAGCCTCCCAGCCAGCCTCCCAGCCTCCCAGCCTCCCAGCCTCCCAGCCTTCCAGCCTCCAAGCCAGCCAGCCAGCCCACCAGCCAGCCAGCCTCCCAGCCAGTCTCCCAGGCTCCCAGCCTCCCAGCCAGCCTGCCAGCCAGCCAACCTCCCAGCCAGCCTCCCAGCCTGCCTCCCAGCCTCCCAGCCTCACAGCGTCCCAGCCTCACAGCCTCCCAGCCAGCCTCCCAGCCAGCCTCCCAGCCTGCCTCCCAGCCTCCCAGCCTCACAGCGTCCCAGCCTCACAGCCTCCCAGCCAGCCTCCCAGCCAGCCTCCCAGCCTCCCAGCCTCCCAGCCAGCCTCCATGCCAGCCTCCCAGCCACCCAGCCCCCCAGCCAGCCTCCCAGCCTCCAAGACTCCCAGCCTCCCAGTCTCCCAGCCAGCTTCCCATTCTCCCAGCCTCCCAGCCAGCCTCCCAGCCTCCCAGCCAGCCTCCCAGCCTCCCAGCCAAGGTCAGCCAGCGAGCCAGCCTGTTCCAGCCGGTTCCAGCCGGTTCCATCCGGTTCCAGCCGATTCTAGCCGGTTCGAGCCGGTACCAGCGGGTTCCAGCCGGTTCCAGCCAGTTCCAGCCGGAAAAAACCGGTTCCAGCCGGTTCCAGCCGGTTCCAGCCGGTTCAAGCCAGTAGAAACCGGTTCCAGCCGGTTCAAGCCGGTTCTAGCCGGTTCCAGCCGTTCAAACCGGTTCCAGCCGGTTCCAGCCGGTGCCAGCCAGTTCCAGCCGGTTCTAGCCGGTTCCAGCCGGTTCAAACCGGTTCCACCCGGTTCCAGCCGGTTTCAGCCGGTTCCAGGCGGTTCAAGCCGGTTCAAGCCGGTTCTAGCCGGTTCCAGCCGGTTCAAGCCGGCTCAAGCCGGTTCCAGCCGGTTCTAGCCGGTTCCAGCCTGTTCAAACCGGTTCCAGCAGGTTCCAGCCGGTTCAAAACGGTTCCAGCCGGTTCCAGCCGGAAAAAACCGGTTCTAGCCGGTTCCAGCAGGTTCCAGCCGGTTCAAACCGGTTCCAGCCGGTTCCAGCCGGTTCAAACCGGTTCCAGCCGGTTCAAGCCGGAAAAAACCGGTTCCAGCCGGTTCCAGCCGGAAAAAAACGGTTCCAGCCGGTTCCAGCCGGTTCCTGCCAGTTCAAACGGGTTCCAGCCGGTTCCAGCCGGGTCAAGCGGGTTCCAGCCGGTTCCAGCTGGTTCCAGCCGCTTCCAGGTGGTCCAGCCGGTCCAGCCAACCAGCCAGCCATCCTCTCAGCCAGCCTCACAGCCAGCCAGACAGACTCCCAGGCAGTCATCCAGCCAGCCAGCCATCCAGCCAGCCAGACTCCCAGCCAGCCAGCCCGCCAGCCAGCCCGCCAGCCAGCCAGCCTCCCAGCCTCCCAGCCAGCCTCCCAGCCTCCCAGCCTCCCAGCCTCCCAGCCTTCCAGCCTCCAAGCCAGCCAGCCAGCCCACCAGCCAGCCAGCCTCCCAGCCAGTCTCCCAGGCTCCCAGCCTCCCAGCCAGCCTGCCAGCCAGCCAACCTCCCAGCCAGCCTCCCAGCCTGCCTCCCAGCCTCCCAGCCTCACAGCGTCCCAGCCTCACAGCCTCCCAGCCAGCCTCCCAGCCAGCCTCCCAGCCTGCCTCCCAGCCTCCCAGCCTCACAGCGTCCCAGCCTCACAGCCTCCCAGCCAGCCTCCCAGCCAGCCTCCCAGCCTCCCAGCCTCCCAGCCAGCCTCCATGCCAGCCTCCCAGCCACCCAGCCTCCCAGCCAGCCAGCAAGCCAGCCAGCCAGCCAGCCTCCCAGGCAGCATCACAGCCAGGCTCCCATCCTCCCAGCCTCACAGCCAGCCAGCCAACCAGGCAGCGAGCCAGCCAGCCTCACAGCCAGCCTCCCAGCCAGGCTCCGAGCCTCCCATCCTCCCAGCCTCCCAGCCTCCCAACCAGCCTCCAAGCCTCCCATCCTCCCAGCGAGCCTGCCAGCCAGCCAGCCAGCCAGCCAACCTCCCAGCCGGCCTCGCAGCCAGCCTCCCAGGCTCCCAACCTCCCAGCGTCCCACCCTCCCAGCCTCCCAGCCAGCCTCCCAGCCTCCCAGCCTCCCAGCCAGCCTCCATGCCAGCCTCCCAGTCACCCAGGCTCCAAGCCAGCCAGCAAGCCAGCCAGACAGCCAGCCTCACAGGCAGCATCACAGCCAGGCTCACATCCTCCCAGCTTCCCATCCTCCCAGCCTCCCAGCCTCCCAGCCAGCCTCCCAGCCTCCCAGCCTCCCAGCCTCCCAGGCTCCCAGCCTCCCAGCCAGCCTCCCAGCCAGCCTCCCAGCCTCCCAGCCAGCCTCCTAGACTCCTAGCCTCCCAGCCTCCCAGCCTCCCAGCCTTCCAGCCAGCCTCCCAGCCAGCCTCCCAGCCTCCCAGCCAGCCTCCTAGACTCCTAGCCTCCCAGCCTCCCAGCCTCCCAGCCTCCCAGCCTCCCAGCCAGCCTCCTAGACTCCTAGCCTCCCAGCCTCCCAGCCTCCCAGCCTCCCAGCCAGCCTCCATGCCAGCCTCCCAGTCACCCAGCCTCAAAGCCAGCCAGCAAGCCAGCTAGCCAGCCAGCCTCACAGCCAGCCTCCCAGCCAGGCTCCCAGCCTCCCATCCTCCCAGCCTCCCAGCCTCCCAGCCTCCCAGCCAGCCTCCCAGCCTCCAAGACTCCCAGCCTCCCAGTCTCCCAGCCAGCTTCCCATTCTCCCAGCCTCCCAGCCAGCCTCCCAGCCTCCCAGCCAGCCTCCCAGCCTCCCAGCCAAGGTCAGCCAGCGAGCCAGCCTGTTCCAGCCGATTCCAGCCGTTTCCATCCGGTTCCAGCCGATTCTAGCCGGTTCGAGCCGGTACCAGCCGGTTCCAGCCGGTTCCAGCCAGTTCCAGCCGGAGAAAACCGGTTCCAGCCGGTTCCAGCCGGTTCCAGCCGGTTCAAGCCGATTCTAGCCGGTTCCAGCCTGTTCCAACCGGTTCCAGCAGGTTCCAGCCGGTTCCAGCCGGTTCCAGCCGGTAAAAACCGGTTCCAGCCGTTTCAAGCCGGTTCCAGCCGGTTCAAACCGGTTCCACCCGGTTCCAGCCGGTTTCAGCCGGTTCCAGGCGGTTCAAGCCGTTTCAAGCCGGTTCTAGCCGGATCCAGCCGGTTCAAACCGGTCCAGCCGGTTCGAGCCGGTTCAAAACGGTTCCAGCTGGTTCCAGCCGGAAAAAACCGGTTCTAGCCGGTTCCAGCAGCTTCCAGCCGGTTCAAACCGGTTCCAGCCGGTTCCAGCCGGTTCAAACCGGTTCCAGCCGGTTCAAGCCGGAAAACACCGGTTCCAGCCGGTTCCAGCCGGAAAAAAACGGTTCCAGCTGGTTCGAGCCGGTTCCAGCCGCTTCCAGCCGTTCTAGCCGGTTCCAGCCGGTTCAAACCGGTTCCAGCCGGTTCCAGCCGGTTCCAGCCGGTTCAAACTGGTTCCAGCCGGTTCCAGCCGGTTCAAACTGGTTCTAGCCGGTTCCAGCCGGGTCAAACCGGTTCCAGCCGGTTCCAGCCGGTTTCAGCCGGTTCAAACATGTTCCAGCCGGTTCAAGCCGGGTCAAGCCGGTTCCAGCCGGTTCCAGCCGGTTCGAGCCGCTTCCAGGTGGTCCAGCCGGTCCAGCCAACCAGCCAGCCATCCTCTCAGCCAGCCTCCCAGCCAGCCAGCCAGACTCCCAGGCAGTCATCCAGCCAGCCAGCCAGCCAGCCAGCCAGCCAGACTCCCAGCCATCCAGCCCGCCAGCCAGCCCGCCAGCCAGCCAGCCTCCCAGCCTCCCAGCCAGCCTCCCAGCCTCCCAGCCTCCCAGCCTCCCAGCCTCCCAGCCTTCCAGCCTCCAAGCCAGCCAGCCAGCCCACCAGCCAGCCAGCCTCCCAGCCATCTCCAAGCCTCCCAGCCTCCCAGCCTCCCAGGCTCCCAGCCTCCAAACTAGCCTCCCAGCGTCCCAGCCTCCCAGCCAGCCTGCCAGCCAGCCAGCCAGCCAGCCAGCCTCAAAGCCAGCCTCCCAGCCTGCCTCCCAGCCTCCCAGCCTCACAGCGTCCCAGCCTCACAGCCTCCCAGCCAGCCTCCCAGCCAGCCTCCCAGCCTCCCAGCCTCCCAGCCAGCCTCCATGCCAGCCTCCCAGCCACCCAGCCTCCTAGCCAGCCAGCAAGCCAGCCAGCCAGCCAGCCTCCCAGGCAGCATCACAGCCAGGCTCCCATCCTCCCAGCCTCACAGCCAGCCAGCCAACCAGCCAGGGAGCCAGCCAGCCTCACAGCCAGCCTCCCAGCCAGGCTCCGAGCCTCCCATCCTCCCAGCCTCCCAGCCTCCCAACCAGCCTCCAAGCCTCCCATCCTCCCAGCGAGCCTGCCAGCCAGCCAGCCAGCCAGCCAACCTCCCAGCCGGCCTCGCAGCCAGCCTCCCAGGCTCCCAACCTCCCAGCGTCCCACCCTCCCAGCCTCCCAGCCAGCCTCCCAGCCTCCCAGCCTCCCAGCCAGCCTCCATGCCAGCCTCCCAGTCACCCAGCCTCCAAGCCAGCCAGCAAGCCAGCCAGCCAGCCAGCCTCACAGGCAGCATCACAGCCAGGCTCACATCCTCCCAGCTTCCCATCCTCCCAGCCTCCCAGCCTCCCAGCCAGCCGCCCAGCCTCCCAGCCTCCCAGCCTCCCAGCCTCCCAGGCTCCCAGCCTCCCAGCCAGCCTCCCAGCCAGCCTCCCAGCCTCCCAGCCAGCCTCCTAGACTCCTAGCCTCCCAGCCTCCCAGCCTCCCAGGCTCCCAGCCTCCCAGCCAGCCTCCCAGCCAGCCTCCCAGCCTCCCAGCCAGCCGCCCATCCTCCCAGCCTCCCAGCCTCCCAGCCTCCCAGGCTCCCAGCCAGCCTCCCAGCCAGCCGCCCAGCCTCCCAGACTCCCAGCCTTCCAGCCTCCAAGCCAGCCAGCCAGCCTCCCAGACAGCCAACCTCCGAGCCAGCGAGCCCACCAGCCAGCCAGCCTCCCAGCCAGTCTCCCAGGCTCCCAGCCTCCCAGCCTCCCAGCCTCCCAACCAGCCTCCCAGCCTCCCAGCCTCCCAGCCAGCCTGCCAGCCAGCCAGCCAGCCAGCCAGCCTCCCAGCCAGCCTCCCAGCCAGCCTCCCAGCCTCCCAGCCTCACAGCGTCCCAGCCTCCCAGCCTCCCAGCCAGCCTCCCAGCCAGCCTCCCAGCCTCCCAGCCTCCCAGCCCGCCTCCATGCCAGCCTCCCAGCCACCCAGCCTCCCAGCCAGGGAGCAACCAGCCAGCCAGCCAGCCTCCCAGGCAGCATCACAGCCAGGCTCCCATTCTCCCAGCCTCCCAGCCAGCCAGCCAACCAGGCAGTGAGCCAGCCAGCCTCACAGCCAGCCTCCCAGCTAGGCTCCCAGCCTCCCATCCTCCCTGCCTCCCAGCCTCCCAGACTCCCAGCCTCCCAGCCAGCCCCCCAGCCAGCCTCCTAGCCAGCCAGCCAGCCTCCTAGACTCCTAGCCTCCCAGCCTCCCAGCCTCCCCGCCTCCCAGGTTCCCAGCCTCCCAGCCAGCCTCCCAGCCAGCCTCCCAGCCTCCCAGCCAGCCTCCTAGACTCCTAGCCTCCCAGCCTCCCAGCCTCCCAGCCTTCCAGCCTCCAAGCCAGCCAGCCAGCCTCCCAGACAGCGAGCCTCCCAGCCAGCCAGCCCACCAGCAAGCCAGCCTCCCAGCCAGGCTCCCAGCCTCCCAGCCTCCCAGCCTATCAGCCTCCCAGCCTCCCAGCTTCCCAACCAGCCTCCCAGCCTCCCAGCCTCCCAGCCAGCCTGCCAGACAGCCAGCCAGCCAGCCAGCCTCCCAGCCAGCCTCCCAGCCAGCCTCCAAGCCTCCCAGCCTCCCAGCGTCCCAGCCTCCCAGCCAGCCTCCCAGCCAGCCTCCCAGCCTCCCAGCCTCCCAGCCAGCCTCCATGCCAGCCTCCCAGCCACCCAGCCTCCCAGCCAGCCAGCAAGCCAGCCAGCCAGCCAGCCTCCGAAGCAGCATCACAGCCAGGCTCCCATCCTCCCAGCCTCCCAGCCAGCCAGCCAACCAGCCAGCCTCACAGCCAGCCTCCCAGCCAGGCTCCCAGTCTCCCATCCTCCCAGCCTCCCAGCCTCCCAGCCTCCCAGCCAGCCTCCCAGCCTCCAAGACTCCCTGCCTCCCAGTCTCCCAGCCAGCCTCCCATTCGCCCAGCCTCCCAGCCAGCCTCCCAGCCTCCCAGCCAGCCTCCCAGCCTCCCAGCCAAGGTCAGCCAGCGAGCCAGCCTGTTCCAGCCGGTTCCAGCCGGTTCCATCCGGTTCCAGCCGATTCTAGCCGGTTCGAGCCGGTACCAGCCGGTTCCAGCCGGTTCCAGCCAGTTCCAGCCGGAAAAAACCGGTTCCAGCCGGTTCTAGCCTGTTCCAGCCGGTTTCAGGCGGTTACAGCCGGATCCAGCCGGTTCAAACCGGTTCCAGCCGGTTGCAGCCGGTTCAAACCGGTTTAAACCGGTTCAAACCGGTTCCAGCCGGTTCCAGCCGGTTCTAGCCGGTTCCAGCCGGTTCCAGCCGGTTCAAGCTAGCTCCAGCCGGTTCCAGCCGGTTCTAGCCTGTTTAAACCGGTTCAAACCGGTTCCAGCCGGTTCCAGCCGGTTCAAACCGGTTCCAGCCGGTTCCAGCCGGTTTAAACCGGTTCAAACCGGTTCCAGCCGGTTCCAGCCGCTTCCAGCCGGTTCCAGCCGGTTTAAACCGGTTCAAACCGGTTCCAGCCAGTTCCAGCCGGTTCCAGCTGGTTCAAACCGGTTTAAACCGGATCAAACCGGTTCCAGCCGGTTCCAGCCGGTTCCAGCCGGTTCAAACCGGTTCCAGCTGGTTTAAACTGGTTCAAACCATTTCCAGCCCGTTCCAGCCGGTTCCAGCCGGTTCAAACCGGTTTAAACCGGTTCAAACCGGTTCCAGCCGGTTCCAGCCGGTTCAAACCGTTTCCAGCCGGTTTAAACCGGTTCAAACCGGTTCCAGCCGGTTCCAGCCGGTTTAAACCGGTTCAAACCGGTTCCAGCCGGTTCCAGCCGGTTCAAACCGGTTCCAGCCGGTTCCAGCCGGTTTAAACCGGTACAAACCGGTTCCAGCCGGTTCCAGCTGGTTCCAGCCGAGTCCAGCCGGTTCCAGCCGGTTCCAGCCGCTTCCAGCCGCTTCCAGCCGCTTCCAGGTGGACCAGCCGGTCCAGCCAACCAGCCAGCCATCCTCTCAGCCAGCCTCCCAGCCAGCCAGCCAGCCAGACAGCCCGCCAGCCAGCCAGCCTCCTAGGCAGCCTCCCAGCCAGCCTCCCAGCCTCCCAGCCTCCCAGCCTCCCAGCCTCCCAGCCTCCCAGCCTCCCAGCCAGCCTCCCAGCCTCCAAGACTCCTAGCCTCCCAGCCTCCCAGCCAGCCTCCCATTCTCCCAGCCTCCCAGCCAGCCTCCCAGCCTCCCAGCCAGCCTCCCAGCCTCCCAGCCTCCCAGCCAGTGCCAGCCAGCGAGCCAGCCTGTTCCAGTGGGTTCCAGCCGGTTCCATTCGGTTCCAGCCTATTCTAGCCGGTTCGAGCCGGTACCAGACGGTTCCAGCCGGATCGAGCCAGTTCCAGCCGGAAAAAACCGGTTCCAGCCGGTTCTAGCCGGTTCCCGCCGGTTTCAGGCGGTTCCAGCCGGTTTAAACCGGTTCAAACCGGTTCCAGCCGGTTCCAGCCGGTTTAAACCGGTTCAAACCGGTTCCAGTCGGTTCCAGCCGGTTCCAGCCGGTTCAAACCGGTTTAAACCGGTTCAAACCGGTTCCAGCCGGTTCCAGCCGGTTCCAGCCGGGTCAAGCTGGTTCCAGCCGGTTCCAGCCGCTTCCAGGTGCTTCCAGGTGGTCCAGCCGGTCCAGCCAACCAGCCAGCCATTCTCTCCGCCAGCCTCCCAGCCAGCCAGCCAGCCAGCCAGCCCGCCAGCCAGCCAGACTCCCAGGCAGCCTCCCAGCCAGCCTCCCAGCCTCCCAGCCTCCCAGCCTCCCAGCCTCCCAGCCTCCCAGCCAGCCTCCCAGCCTCCAAGACTCCCAGCCTCCCAGCGTCCCAGCCAGCCTCCCATTCTCCCAGCCTCCCAGCCAGCCTCCCAGCCTCCCAGCCAGCCTCCCAGCCTCCCAGCCTCCCAGCCTCCCAGCCTCCCAGGCAGCCTCCCAGCCTCCAAGACTCACAGCCTCCCAGCCTCTCAGCCAGCCTCCCATTCTCCCTGACTCCCAGCCAGCCTCCCAGCCAGCCTCCCAGCCTCCCAGCCTCCCAGGCAGCCAGCCAGCCAGCCAGCCCGCCAGCCAGCCAGCCAGCCCGCCAGCCAGCCAGCCTCCCAGGCAGCCTCCCAGCCAGCCTCCCAGCCTCCAAGACTCCCAGCCTCCCAGCCTCCAAGACTCCCAGCCTCCCAGCCTCCCAGCCAGCCTCCCATTCTCCCAGCCTCCAGCCAGCCTCCCAGCCTCCCAGCCAGCCTCCCAGCCTCCCAGCCTCCCAGCCTCCCAGCCTCCCAGCCTCCCAGCCAGCCGCCCAGCCTCCAAGACTCACAGCCTCCCAGCCTCTCAGCCAGCCTCCCATTCTCCCAGCCTCCCAGCCAGCCTCCCAGCCTCCCAGCCAGCCTCCCAGCCTCCCAGCCTCCCAGCCAGCCAGGCAGCCCGCCAGCCCGCCAGCCAGCCAGCCAGCCCGCCAGCCAGCCAGCCTCCCAGCCAGCCTTCCAGCCAGCCTCCCAGCCTCCCAGCCTCCCAGCCTCCCAGCCTCCCAGCCAGTGCCAGCCAGCGAGCCAGCCTGTTCCAGCCGGTTCCAGCCGGTTCCATCCGGTTCCAGCCGATTCTAGCCGGTTCGAGCCGGTACCAGCCGGTTCCAGTCGGTTCCAGCCAGTTCCATCCGGAAAAAACCGGTTCCAGGCGGTTCCAGCCGGTTGCAGCCGGTTCAAACCGGTTCCAGCCGGTTCCAGCTGGTTTAAACCGATTCAAACCGGTTCGAGCCGGTTCCAGCCTGTTCCAGCAGGTTCAAACCGGTTCATGCCGGTTCCAGCCGGTTCCAGCCGTTTCCAGCCGGTTTAAACCGGTTCCAGCCAGTTCCAGCCGGTTCCAGCCGGTTTAAATCGGTTCAAACCGGTTCCAGCCGGTTCCAGCCGGTTCCAGCCGGTTCAAACCGGTTCCAGCCGGTTAAAACCGATTACAGCCGGTTCAAACCGGTTCCAGCCGGTTCCAGCCGGTTCAAACCGGTTCCAGCCGATTCCAGCCGGTTCCAACCGGTTCAAACCGGTTCCAGCCGGCTTAAACCGGTTCAAACCGGTTCCAGCCGGTTCCAGCCGGTTCCAGCCGGTTCAAACCGGTTCCATCCGGTTCCAGCCGGTTCCAGCCGCTTCCAGGTGGTCCAGCCGGTCCAGCCAACCAGCCAGCCATCCTCTCAGCCAGCCTCCCAGCCAGCCAGCCAGCCAGCCAGCCCGCCAGCCAGCCAGCCTCCCAGGCAGCCTCCCAGCCAGCCTCCCAGCCTCCCAGCCTCCCAGCCTCCCAGGCTGCCAGCCTCCCAGCCTCCCAGCCAGCCTCCCAGCCTCCAAGAGTCCTAGCCTCCCAGCCTCCCAGCCAGCCTCCCATTCTCCCAGCCTCCCAGCCAGCGTCCCAGCCTCCCAGCCAGCCTCCCAGCCTCCCAGCCTCCCAGCCTCCCATTCTCCCAGCCTCCCAGCCAGCCTCCCAGCCTCCCAGCCAGCCTCCCAGCCTCCCAGCCTCCCAGCCTCCAAGACTCACAGACTCCCAGCCTCTCAGCCAGCCTCCCATTCTCCCAGCCTCCCAGCCAGCCTCCCAGCCTCCCAGCCAGCCTCCCAGCCTCCCAGCCAGCCAGCAGCCAGCCAGCCCGCCAGCCAGCCAGCCAGCCCGCCAGCCAGCCAGCCTCCCAGGCAGCCTCCCAGCCAGCCTCCCAGCCTCCCAGCCTCCCAGCCTCCCAGCCTCCCAGCCTCCCAGCCAGTGCCAGCCAGCGAGCCAGCCTGTTCCAGTGGGTTCCAGCCGGTTCCATTCGGTTCCAGCCGATTCTAGCCGGTTCGAGCCGGTACCAGCCGGTTCCAGCCGGTTCCAGCCAGTTCCAGCCGGAAAAAACCGGTTCCAGCCGGTTCCAGCCGGTTCCCGCCGGTTTCAGGCGGTTCCAGCCGGTTCCAGCCGGTTCAAACCGGTTCCAGCCGGTTCTAGCCTGTTCCAGCCGGTTTCAGGCGGTTACAGCCGGTAACAGCCGGTTCAAACCGGTTCAAGCCGGTTCCAGCCGGTTCCAGCCGGTTCAAGCTAGCTGCAGCCGGTTCCAGCCGGTTCTAGCCTGTTCCAGCCGGTTTCAGGCGGTTACAGCCGGTTCCAGCCGGTTCAAACCGGTTCCAGCCGGTTCCAGCCGGTTCCAGCCGGTTCATACCGGTTTAAACCGGTTCAAACCGGTTCCAGCCGGTTCCAGCCGGTTCAAACCGGTTCCAGCCGGTTCCATCCGGTTTAAACCGGTTCAAACCGGTTCCAGCCGGTTCCAGCCGGTTCAAACCGGTTTAAACCGGTTCAAACCGGTTCAAGCCGGTTCCAGACGGTTTAAACCGGTTCAAACCGCTTCCAGCCGGTTTAAACCGGTTCAAACCGGTTCCAGCCGGTTCCAGCCGGTTTAAACCTGTTCAAACCGGTTCAAACCGGTTCAAGCCGGTTCCAGACGGTTTAAACCGGTTCAAACCGCTTCCAGCCGGTTTAAACCGGTTCAAGCCGGTTACAGCCGGTAACAGCCGGTTCAAACCGGTTCAAGCCGGTTCCAGCCGGTTCCAGCCGGTTCAAGCTAGCTGCAGCCGGTTCCAGCCGGTTCTAGCCTGTTCCAGCCGGTTTCAGGCGGTTACAGCCGGTTCCAGCCGGTTCAAACCGGTTCCAGCCGGTTCCAGCCGGTTCCAGCCGGTTCATACCGGTTTAAACCGGTTCAAACCGGTTCCAGCCGGTTCCAGCCGGTTCAAACCGGTTCCAGCCGGTTCCATCCGGTTTAAACCGGTTCAAACCGGTTCCAGCCGGTTCCAGCCGGTTCAAACCGGTTTAAACCGGTTCAAACCGGTTCAAGCCGGTTCCAGACGGTTTAAACCGGTTCAAACCGCTTCCAGCCGGTTTAAACCGGTTCAAGCCGGTTCCAGCCGCTTCCAGGTGGTCCAGCCGGTCCAGCCAACCAGCCAGCCATCCTCTCAGCCAGCCTCCCAGCCAGCCAGCCAGCCAGCCAGCCCGCCAGCCAGCCAGCCTCCCAGGCAGCCTCCCAGCCAGGCTCCCAGCCTCCCAGCCTCCCAGCCTCCCAGCTTCCCAGCCTCCCAGCCTCCCAGCCAGCCTCCCAGCCTCCAAGACTCCTAGCCTCCCAGCCTCCCAGCCAGCCCCCCTTTCTCCCAGCATCCCAGCCAGCCTCCCAGCCTCCCAGCCAGCCTCCCAGCCTCCAAGACTCACAGACTCCCAGCCTCTCAGCCAGCCTCCCATTCTCCCAGCCTCCCAGCCAGCCTCCCAGCCTCCCAGCCAGCCTCCCAGCCTCCCAGCCTCCCAGCCAGCCAGCCAGCCAGCCAGCCCGCCAGCCAGCCAGCCAGCCCGCCAGCCAGCCAGCCTCCCAGGCAGCCTCCCAGCCAGCCTCACAGCCTTCCCGCTTCCCAGCCTCCCAGCCTCCCAGCCTCCCAGCCTCCCAGCCAGTGCCAGCCAGCGAGCCAGCCTGTTCCAGTGGGTTCCAGCCGTCTCCATTCGGTTCCAGCCGATTCTAGCCGGTTCGAGCCGGTACCAGCCGGTTCCAGCCGGTTCCAGCCAGTTCCAGCCGGAAAAAACCGTTTCCAGCCGGTTCCAGCCGGTTCCCGCCGGTTTCAGGCGGTTCAATCCGGTTTAAACCGGTTGAAACCGGTTCCAGCCTGTTCAAACCGGTTCCAGCCGGTTCCAGCCGGTTCAAACCGGTTTAAACCGGTTCAAACCGGTTCCAGCCGGTTCCAGCCGGTTCAAACCGGTTCCAGCCGGTTCCAGCCGGTTTAAACCGGTTCAAACCGGTTCCAGCCGGTTCCAGCCGGTTCCAGCCGGTTTAAACCGGTTCAAACCGGTTCCAGCCGGTTCCAGCCGGTTCCAGCCGGTTCAAACCGGTTTAAACCGGTTCAAACCGGTTCCAGCCGGTTCCACCCGGTTCCAGCCGGGTCAAGCCGCTTCCAGCCGCTTCCAGCCGCTTTCAGCCGCTTCCAGGTGGTCCAGCCGGTCCAGCCAACCAGCCAGCCATCCTCTCAGCCATCCTCCCAGCCAGCCAGCCAGCCAGCCAGCCCGCCAGCCAGCCAGCCTCCCAGGCAACCTCCCAGCCAGCCTCCCAGCCTCCCAGACTCCCAGCCTCCCAGCCTCCCAGCCTCCCAGCCTCCCAGCCAGCCTCCCAGCCTCCAAGAGTCCTAGCGCCCAGCCTCCCAGCCTGCCTCCCATTCTCCCAGCCTCCCAGCCAGCGTCCCAGCCTCCCAGCCAGCCTCCCAGCCTCCCAGCCTCCCAGCCTCCCATTCTCCCAGCCTCCCAGCCAGCCTCCCAGCCTCCCAGCCAGCCTCCCAGCCTCCCAGCCTCCCAGCCTCCAAGACTCACAGACTCCCAGCCTCTCAGCCAGCCTCCCATTCTCCCAGCCTCCCAGCCAGCCTCCCAGCCTCCCAGCCAGCCTCCCAGCCTCCCAGCCAGCCAGCAGCCAGCCAGCCCGCCAGCCAGCCAGCCAGCCCACTAGCCAGCCAGCCTCCCAGGCAGCCTCCCAGCCAGCCTCCCAGCCTCCCAGCCTCCCAGCCTCCCAGCCTCCTAGCCTCCCAGCCAGTGCCAGCCAGCGAGCCAGCCTGTTCCAGTGGGTTCCAGCCGGTTCCATTCGGTTCCAGCCGATTCTAGCCGGTTCGAGCCGGTACCAGCCGGTTCCAGCCGGTTCCAGCCAGTTCCAGCCGGAAAAAAACGGTTCCAGCCGGTTCCAGCCGGTTCCCGCCGGTTTCAGGCGGTTCCAGCCGGTTCAAGCCGGTTCAAACCGGTTCCAGCCGGTTCTAGCCTGTTCCAGCCGGTTTCAGGCGGTTACAGCCGGTACCAGCCGGTTCCAGCCGGGTCAAGCCGGTTCCAGCCGGTTCCAGCCGGTTCAAGCTAGCTGCAGCCGGTTCCAGCCGGTTCTAGCCTGTTCCAGCCGGTTTCAGGCGGTTACAGCCGGTTGCAGCCGGTTCAAACCGCTTCCAGCCGGTTCCAGCCGGTTCCAGCCGGTTCAAACCGGTTTAAACGGGTTCAAACCGGTTCCAGCCGGTTCCAGCCGGTTCAAACCGGTTCCAGCCGGTTCCAGCCGGTTTCAGCCGGTTCAAACATGTTCCAGCCGGTTCCAGCCGGGTCAAGCCGGTTCCATCCGGTTCCAGCCGGTTCGAGCCGCTTCCAGGTGGTCCAGCCGGTCCAGCCAACCAGCCAGCCATCCTCTCAGCCAGCCTCCCAGCCAGCCAGCCAGACTCCCAGGCAGTCATCCAGCCAGCCAGCCAGCCAGCCAGCCAGCCAGACTCCCAGCCATCCAGCCCGCCAGCCAGCCCGCCAGCCAGCCAGCCTCCCAGCCTCCCAGCCAGCCTCCCAGCCTCCCAGCCTCCCAGCCTCCCAGCCTCCCAGCCTTCCAGCCTCCAAGCCAGCCAGCCAGCCCACCAGCCAGCCAGCCTCCCAGCCATCTCCAAGCCTCCCAGCCTCCCAGCCTCCCAGGCTCCCAGCCTCCAAACTAGCCTCCCAGCGTCCCAGCCTCCCAGCCAGCCTGCCAGCCAGCCAGCCAGCCAGCCAGCCTCAAAGCCAGCCTCCCAGCCTGCCTCCCAGCCTCCCAGCCTCACAGCGTCCCAGCCTCACAGCCTCCCAGCCAGCCTCCCAGCCAGCCTCCCAGCCTCCCAGCCTCCCAGCCAGCCTCCATGCCAGCCTCCCAGCCACCCAGCCTCCCAGCCAGCCAGCAAGCCAGCCAGCCAGCCAGCCTCCCAGGGAGCATCACAGCCAGGCTCCTATCCTCCCAGCCTCACAGCCAGCCAGCCAACCAGCCAGGGAGCCAGCCAGCCTCACAGCCAGCCTTCCAGCCAGGCTCCGAGCCTCCCATCCTCCCAGCCTCCCAGCCTCCCAACCAGCCTCCAAGCCTCCCATCCTCCCAGCGAGCCTGCCAGCCAGCCAGCCAGCCAGCCAACCTCCCAGCCGGCCTCGCAGCCAGCCTCCCAGGCTCCCAACCTCCCAGCGTCCCACCCTCCCAGCCTCCCAGCCAGCCTCCCAGCCTCCCAGCCTCCCAGCCAGCCTCCATGCCAGCCTCCCAGTCACCCAGCCTCCAAGCCAGCCAGCAAGCCAGCCAGCCAGCCAGCCTCACAGGCAGCATCACAGCCAGGCTCACATCCTCCCAGCTTCCCATCCTCCCAGCCTCCCAGCCTCCCAGCCAGCCGCCCAGCCTCCCAGCCTCCCAGCCTCCCAGCCTCCCAGGCTCCCAGCCTCCCAGCCAGCCTCCCAGCCAGCCTCCCAGCCTCCCAGCCAGCCTCCTAGACTCCTAGCCTCCCAGCCTCCCAGCCTCCCAGGCTCCCAGCCTCCCAGCCAGCCTCCCAGCCAGCCTCCCAGCCTCCCAGCCAGCCGCCCAGCCTCCCAGCCTCCCAGCCTTCCAGCCTCCAAGCCAGCCAGCCAGCCTCCCAGACAGCCAGCCTCCGAGCCAGCGAGCCCACCAGCCAGCCAGCCTCCCAGCCAGTCTCCCAGGCTCCCAGCCTCCCAGCCTCCCAGCCTCCCAACCAGCCTCCCAGCCTCCCAGCCTCCCAGCCAGCCTGCCAGCCAGCCAGCCAGCCAGCCAGCCTCCCAGCCAGCCTCCCAGCCAGCCTCCCAGCCTCCCAGCCTCACAGCGTCCCAGCCTCCCAGCCTCCCAGCCAGCCTCCCAGCCAGCCTCCCAGCCTCCCAGCCTCCCAGCCCGCCTCCATGCCAGCCTCCCAGCCACCCAGCCTCCCAGCCAGGGAGCAACCAGCCAGCCAGCCAGCCTCCCAGGCAGCATCACAGCCAGGCTCCCATTCTCCCAGCCTCCCAGCCAGCCAGCCAACCAGGCAGTGAGCCAGCCAGCCTCACAGCCAGCCTCCCAGCTAGGCTCCCAGCCTCCCATCCTCCCTGCCTCCCAGCCTCCCAGACTCCCAGCCTCCCAGCCAGCCCCCCAGCCAGCCTCCTAGCCAGCCAGCCAGCCTCCTAGACTCCTAGCCTCCCAGCCTCCCAGCCTCCCCGCCTCCCAGGTTCCCAGCCTCCCAGCCAGCCTCCCAGCCAGCCTCCCAGCCTCCCAGCCAGCCTCCTAGACTCCTAGCCTCCCAGCCTCCCAGCCTCCCAGCCTTCCAGCCTCCAAGCCAGCCAGCCAGCCTCCCAGACAGCGAGCCTCCCAGCCAGCCAGCCCACCAGCAAGCCAGCCTCCCAGCCAGGCTCCCAGCCTCCCAGCCTCCCAGCCTATCAGCCTCCCAGCCTCCCAGCTTCCCAACCAGCCTCCCAGCCTCCCAGCCTCCCAGCCAGCCTGCCAGACAGCCAGCCAGCCAGCCAGCCTCCCAGCCAGCCTCCCAGCCAGCCTCCAAGCCTCCCAGCCTCCCAGCGTCCCAGCCTCCCAGCCAGCCTCCCAGCCAGCCTCCCAGCCTCCCAGCCTCCCAGCCAGCCTCCATGCCAGCCTCCCAGCCACCCAGCCTCCCAGCCAGCCAGCAAGCCAGCCAGCCAGCCAGCCTCCGAAGCAGCATCACAGCCAGGCTCCCATCCTCCCAGCCTCCCAGCCAGCCAGCCAACCAGCCAGCCTCACAGCCAGCCTCCCAGCCAGGCTCCCAGTCTCCCATCCTCCCAGCCTCCCAGCCTCCCAGCCTCCCAGCCAGCCTCCCAGCCTCCAAGACTCCCTGCCTCCCAGTCTCCCAGCCAGCCTCCCAAGCGCCCAGCCTCCCAGCCAGCCTCCCAGCCTCCCAGCCAGCCTCCCAGCCGCCAAGCCAAGGTCAGCCAGCGAGCCAGCCTGTTCCAGCCGGTTCCAGCCGGTTCCATCCGGTTCCAGCCGATTCTAGCCGGTTCGAGCCGGTACCAGCCGGTTCCAGCCGGTTCCAGCCAGTTCCAGCCGGAAAAAACCGGTTCCAGCCGGTTCTAGCCTGTTCCAGCCGGTTTCAGGCGGTTACAGCCGGATCCAGCCGGTTCAAACCGGTTCCAGCCGGTTGCAGCCGGTTCAAACCGGTTTAAACCGGTTCAAACCGGTTCCAGCCGGTTCCAGCCGGTTCAAGCCGGTTCCAGCCGGTTCCAGCCGGTTCAAGCTAGCTCCAGCCGGTTCCAGCCGGTTCTAGCCTGTTTAAACCGGTTCAAACCGGTTCCAGCCGGTTCCAGCCGGTTCAAACCGGTTCCAGCCGGTTCCAGCCGGTTTAAACCGGTTCAAACCGGTTCCAGCCGGTTCCAGCCGCTTCCAGCCGGTTCCAGCCGGTTTAAACCGGTTCAAACCGGTTCCAGCCAGTTCCAGCCGGTTCCAGCTGGTTCAAACCGGTTTAAACCGGATCAAACCGGTTCCAGCCGGTTCCAGCCGGTTCCAGCCGGTTCAAACCGGTTCCAGCTGGTTTAAACTGGTTCAAACCATTTCCAGCCCGTTGCAGCCGGTTCCAGCCGGTTCAAACCGGTTTAAACCGGTTCAAACCGGTTCCAGCCGGTTCCAGCCGGTTCAAACCGTTTCCAGCCGGTTTAAACCGGTTCAAACCGGTTCCAGCCGGTTCCAGCCGGTTCAAACCGGTTTAAACCGGTTCAAACCGGTTCCAGCCGGTTCCAGCCGGTTCAAACCGGTTCCAGCCGGTTCCAGCCGGTTTAAACCGGTACAAACCGGTTCCAGCCGGTTCCAGCTGGTTCCAGCCGAGTCCAGCCGGTTCCAGCCGGTTCCAGCCGCTTCCAGCCGCTTCCAGCCGCTTCCAGCCGCTTCCAGGTGGACCAGCCGGTCCAGCCAACCAGCCAGCCATCCTCTCAGCCAGCCTCCCAGCCAGCCAGCCAGCCAGACAGCCCGCCAGCCAGCCAGCCTCCTAGGCAGCCTCCCAGCCAGCCTCCAAGCCTCCCAGCCTCCCAGCCTCCCAGCCTCCCAGCCTCCCAGCCAGCCTCCCAGCCTCCAAGACTCCTAGCCTCCCAGCCTCCCAGCCAGCCTCCCATTCTCCCAGCCTCCCAGCCAGCCTCCCAGCCTCCCAGCCAGCCTCCCAGCCTCCCAGCCTCCCAGCCAGTGCCAGCCAGCGAGCCAGCCTGTTCCAGTGGGTTCCAGCCGGTTCCATTCGGTTCCAGCCTATTCTAGCCGGTTCGAGCCGGTACCAGACGGTTCCAGCCGGATCGAGCCAGTTCCAGCCGGAAAAAACCGGTTCCAGCCGGTTCTAGCCGGTTCCCGCCGGTTTCAGGCGGTTCCAGCCGGTTTAAACCGGTTCAAACCGGTTCCAGCCTGTTCCAGCCGGTTTAAACCGGTTCAAACCGGTTCCAGTCGGTTCCAGCCGGTTCCAGCCGGTTCAAACCGGTTTAAACCGGTTCAAACCGGTTCCAGCCGGTTCCAGCCGGTTCCAGCCGGGTCAAGCTGGTTCCAGCCGGTTCCAGCCGCTTCCAGGTGCTTCCAGGTGGTCCAGCCGGTCCAGCCAACCAGCCAGCCATTCTCTCCGCCAGCCTCCCAGCCAGCCAGCCAGCCAGCCAGCCCGCCAGCCAGCCAGACTCCCAGGCAGCCTCCCAGCCAGCCTCCCAGCCTCCCAGCCTCCCAGCCTCCCAGCCTCCCAGCCTCCCAGCCAGCCTCCCAGCCTCCAAGACTCCCAGCCTCCCAGCGTCCCAGCCAGCCTCCCATTCTCCCTGCCTCCAAGCCAGCCTCCCAGCCTCCCAGCCAGCCTCCCAGCCTCCCAGCCTCCCAGCCTCCCAGCCTCCCAGGCAGCCTCCCAGCCTCCAAGACTCACAGCCTCCCAGCCTCTCAGCCAGCCTCCCATTCTCCCTGACTCCCAGCCAGCCTCCCAGCCAGCCTCCCAGCCTCCCAGCCTCCCAGGCAGCCAGCCAGCCAGCCAGCCCGCCAGCCAGCCAGCCAGCCCGCCAGCCAGCCAGCCTCCCAGGCAGCCTCCCAGCCAGCCTCCCAGCCTCCAAGACTCCCAGCCTCCCAGCCTCCAAGACTCCCAGCCTCCCAGCCTCCCAGCCAGCCTCCCATTCTCCCAGCCTCCAGCCAGCCTCCCAGCCTCCCAGCCAGCCTCCCAGCCTCCCAGCCTCCCAGCCTCCCAGCCTCCCAGCCTCCCAGCCAGCCTCCCAGCCTCCAAGACTCACAGCCTCCCAGCCTCTCAGCCAGCCTCCCATTCTCCCAGCCTCCCAGCCAGCCTCCCAGCCTCCCAGCCAGCCTCCCAGCCTCCCAGCCTCCCAGCCAGCCAGGCAGCCCGGCAGCCCGCCAGCCAGCCAGCCAGCCCGCCAGCCAGCCAGCCTCCCAGCCAGCCTTCCAGCCAGCCTCCCAGCCTCCCAGCCTCCCAGCCTCCCAGCCTCCCAGCCAGTGCCAGCCAGCGAGCCAGCCTGTTCCAGCCGGTTCCAGCCGGTTCCATCCGGTTCCAGCCGATTCTAGCCGGTTCGAGCCGGTACCAGCCGGTTCCAGTCGGTTCCAGCCAGTTCCATCCGGAAAAAACCGGTTCCAGCCGGTTCCAGCCGGTTGCAGCCGGTTCAAACCGGTTCCAGCCGGTTCCAGCTGGTTTAAACCGATTCAAACCGGTTCCAGCCGGTTCCAGCCTGTTCCAGCAGGTTCAAACCGGTTCAAGCCGGTTCCAGCCGGTTCCAGCCGTTTCCAGCCGGTTTAAACCGGTTCCAGCCAGTTCCAGCCGGTTCCAGCCGGTTTAAATCGGTTCAAACCGGTTCCAGCCAGTTCCAGCCGGTTCCAGCCGGTTCAAACCGGTTCCAGCCGGTTAAAACCGATTACAGCCGGTTCAAACCGGTTCCAGCCGGTTCCAGCCGGTTCAAACCGGTTCCAGCCGGTTCCAGCCGGTTCCAACCGGTTCAAACCGGTTCCAGCCGGTTCCAGCCGGTTCCAGCCGGCTTAAACCGGTTCAAACCGGTTCCAGCCGGTTCCAGCCGGTTCCAGCCGGTTCAAACCGGTTCCATCCGGTTCCAGCCGGTTCCAGCCGCTTCCAGGTGTTCCAGCCGGTCCAGCCAACCAGCCAGCCATCCTCTCAGCCAGCCTCCCAGCCAGCCAGCCAGCCAGCCAGCCCGCCAGCCAGCCAGCCTCCCAGGCAGCCTCCCAGCCAGCCTCCCAGCCTCCCAGCCTCCCAGCCTCCCAGCCTGCCAGCCTCCCAGCCTCCCAGCCAGCCTCCCAGCCTCCAAGAGTCCTAGCCTCCCAGCCTCCCAGCCAGCCTCCCATTCTCCCAGCCTCCCAGCCAGCGTCCCAGCCTCCCAGCCAGCCTCCCAGCCTCCCAGCCTCCCAGCCTCCCATTCTCCCAGCCTCCCAGCCAGCCTCCCAGCCTCCCAGCCAGCCTCCCAGCCTCCCAGCCTCCCAGCCTCCAAGACTCACAGACTCCCAGCCTCTCAGCCAGCCTCCCATTCTCCCAGCCTCCCAGCCAGCCTCCCAGCCTCCCAGCCAGCCTCCCAGCCTCCCAGCCAGCCAGCAGCCAGCCAGCCCGCCAGCCAGCCAGCCAGCCCGCCAGCCAGCCAGCCTCCCAGGCAGCCTCCCAGCCAGCCTCCCAGCCTCCCAGCCTCCCAGCCTCCCAGCCTCCCAGCCTCCCAGCCAGTGCCAGCCAGCGAGCCAGCCTGTTCCAGTGGGTTCCAGCCGGTTCCATTCGGTTCCAGCCGATTCTAGCCGGTTCGAGCCGGTACCAGCCGGTTCCAGCCGGTTCCAGCCAGTTCCAGCCGGAAAAAACCGGTTCCAGCCGGTTCCAGCCGGTTCCCGCCGGTTTCAGGCGGTTCCAGCCGGTTCCAGCCGGTTCAAACCGGTTCCAGCCGGTTCTAGCCTGTTCCAGCCGGTTTCAGGCGGTTACAGCCGGTAACAGCCGGTTCAAACCGGTTCCAGCCGGTTCCAGCCGGTTCCAGCCGGTTCAAGCTAGCTGCAGCCGGTTCCAGCCGGTTCTAGCCTGTTCCAGCCGGTTTCAGGCGGTTACAGCCGGTTCCAGCCGGTTCAAACCGGTTCCAGCCGGTTCCAGCCGGTTCATACCGGTTTAAACCGGTTCAAACCGGTTCCAGCCGGTTCCAGCCGGTTCAAACCGGTTCCAGCCGGTTCCATCCGGTTTAAACCGGTTCAAACCGGTTCCAGCCGGTTCCAGCCGGTTCAAACCGGTTTAAACCGGTTCAAACCGGTTCAAGCCGGTTCCAGACGGTTTAAACCGGTTCAAACCGGTTCCAGCCGGTTTAAACCGGTTCAAACCGGTTCCAGCCGGTTCCAGCCGGTTTAAACCTGTTCAAACCGGTTCCAGCCGGTTCCAGCCGGTTCAAGCCGGTTCCAGCCGCTTCCAGGTGGTCCAGCCGGTCCAGCCAACCAGCCAGCCATCCTCTCAGCCAGCCTCCCAGCCAGCCAGCCAGCCAGCCAGCCCGCCAGCCAGCCAGCCTCCCAGGCAGCCTCCCAGCCAGGCTCCCAGCCTCCCAGCCTCCCAGCCTCCCAGCTTCCCAGCCTCCCAGCCTCCCAGCCAGCCTCCCAGCCTCCAAGACTCCTAGCCTCCCAGCCTCCCAGCCAGCCCCCCTTTCTCCCAGCCTCCCAGCCAGCCTCCCAGCCTCCCAGCCAGCCTCCCAGCCTCCAAGACTCACAGACTCCCAGCCTCTCAGCCAGCCTCCCATTCTCCCAGCCTCCCAGCCAGCCTCCCAGCCTCCCAGCCAGCCTCCCAGCCTCCCAGCCTCCCAGCCAGCCAGCCAGCCAGCCAGCCCGCCAGCCAGCCAGCCAGCCCGCCAGCCAGCCAGCCTCCCAGGCAGCCTCCCAGCCAGCCTCACAGCCTTCCCGCCTCCCAGCCTCCCAGCCTCCCAGCCTCCCAGCCTCCCAGCCTCCCAGCCAGTGCCAGCCAGCGAGCCAGCCTGTTCCAGTGGGTTCCAGCCGTCTCCATTCGGTTCCAGCCGATTCTAGCCGGTTCGAGCCGGTACCAGCCGGTTCCAGCCGGTTCCAGCCAGTTCCAGCCGGAAAAAACCGTTTCCAGCCGGTTCCAGCCGGTTCCCGCCGGTTTCAGGCGGTTCAATCCGGTTTAAACCGGTTGAAACCGGTTCCAGCCTGTTCAAACCGGTTCCAGCCGGTTCCAGCCGGTTCAAACCGGTTTAAACCGGTTCAAACCGGTTCCAGCCGGTTCCAGCCGGTTCAAACCGGTTCCAGCCGGTTCCAGCCGGTTTAAACCGGTTCAAACCGGTTCCAGCCGGTTCCAGCCGGTTCCAGCCGGTTTAAACCGGTTCAAACCGGTTCCAGCCGGTTCCAGCCGGTTCCAGCCGGTTCAAACCGGTTTAAACCGGTTCAAACCGGTTCCAGCCGGTTCCACCCGGTTCCAGCCGGGTCAAGCCGCTTCCAGCCGCTTCCAGCCGCTTTCAGCCGCTTCCAGGTGGTCCAGCCGGTCCAGCCAACCAGCCAGCCATCCTCTCAGCCAGCCTCCCAGCCAGCCAGCCAGCCAGCCAGCCCGCCAGCCAGCCAGCCTCCCAGGCAGCCTCCCAGCCAGCCTCCCAGCCTCCCAGACTCCCAGCCTCCCAGCCTCCCAGCCTCCCAGCCTCCCAGCCAGCCTCCCAGCCTCCAAGAGTCCTAGCGCCCAGCCTCCCAGCCTGCCTCCCATTCTCCCAGCCTCCCAGCCAGCGTCCCAGCCTCCCAGCCAGCCTCCCAGCCTCCCAGCCTCCCAGCCTCCCATTCTCCCAGCCTCCCAGCCAGCCTCCCAGCCTCCCAGCCAGCCTCCCAGCCTCCCAGCCTCCCAGCCTCCAAGACTCACAGACTCCCAGCCTCTCAGCCAGCCTCCCATTCTCCCAGCCTCCCAGCCAGCCTCCCAGCCTCCCAGCCAGCCTCCCAGCCTCCCAGCCAGCCAGCAGCCAGCCAGCCCGCCAGCCAGCCAGCCAGCCCACTAGCCAGCCAGCCTCCCAGGCAGCCTCCCAGCCAGCCTCCCAGCCTCCCAGCCTCCCAGCCTCCCAGCCTCCTAGCCTCCCAGCCAGTGCCAGCCAGCGAGCCAGCCTGTTCCAGTGGGTTCCAGCCGGTTCCATTCGGTTCCAGCCAATTCTAGCCGGTTCGAGCCGGTACCAGCCGGTTCCAGCCGGTTCCAGCCAGTTCCAGCCGGAAAAAAACGGTTCCAGCCGGTTCCAACCGGTTCCCGCCGGTTTCAGGCGGTTCCAGCCGGTTCAAGCCGGTTCAAACCGGTTCCAGCCGGTTCTAGCCTGTTCCAGCCGGTTTCAGGCGGTTACAGCCGGTACCAGCCGGTTCCAGCCGGGTCAAGCCGGTTCCAGCCGGTTCCAGCCGGTTCAAGCTAGCTGCAGCCGGTTCCAGCCGGTTCTAGCCTGTTCCAGCCGGTTTCAGGCGGTTACAGCCGGTTGCAGCCGGTTCAAACCGCTTCCAGCCGGTTCCAGCCGGTTCCAGCCGGTTCAAACCGGTTTAAACCGGTTCAAACCGGTTCCAGCCGGTTCCAGCCGGTTCAAACCGGTTCCAGCCGGTTCCATCCGGTTTAAACCGGTTCAAACCGGTTCCAGCCGGTTCCAGCCGGTTCAAACCGGTTTAAACCGGTTCAAACCGGTTCAAGCCGGTTCCAGACGATTTAAACCGGTTCAAACCGGTTCCAGCCGGTTTAAACCGGTTCAAACCGGTTCCAGCCGGTTCCAGCCGGTTTAAACCTGTTCAAACCGGTTCCAGCCGGTTCCAGCCGGTTCAAGCCGGTTCCAGCCGCTTCCAGGTGGTCCAGCCGGTCCAGCCAACCAGCCAGCCATCCTCTCAGCCAGCCTCCCAGCCAGCCAGCCAGCCAGCCAGCCCGCCAGCCAGCCAGCCTCCCAGGCAGCCTCCCAGCCAGGCTCCCAGCCTCCCAGCCTCCCAGCCTCCCAGCTTCCCAGCCTCCCAGCCTCCCAGCCAGCCTCCCAGCCTCCAAGACTCCTAGCCTCCCAGCCTCCCAGCCAGCACCCCATTCTCCCAGCCTCCCAGCCAGCCTCCCAGCCTCCCAGCCAGCCTCCCAGCCTCCAAGACTCACAGACTCCCAGCCTCTCAGCCAGCCTCCCATTCTCCCAGCCTCCCAGCCAGCCTCCCAGCCTCCCAGCCAGCCTCCCAGCCTCCCAGCCTCCCAGCCAGCCAGCCAGCCAGCCAGCCCGCCAGCCAGCCAGCCAGCCCGCCAGCCAGCCAGCCTCCCAGGCAGCCTCCCAGCCAGCCTCACAGCCTTCCCGCCTCCCAGCCTCCCAGCCTCCCAGCCTCCCAGCCTCCCAGCCAGTGCCAGCCAGCGAGCCAGCCTGTTCCAGTGGGTTCCAGCCGTCTCCATTCGGTTCCAGCCGATTCTAGCCGGTTCGAGCTGGTACCAGCCGGTTCCAGCTGGTTCCAGCCAGTTCCAGCCGGAGAAAACCGGTTCCAGCCGGTTCCAGCCGGTTCCCGCCGGTTTCAGGCGGTTCAAACCGGTTTAAACCGGTTAAAACCGGTTCCAGCCGGTTCCAGCCGGTTCAAACCGGTTTAAACCGGTTCAAACCGGTTCCAGCCGGTTCAAACCGGTTTAAACCGGTTCAAACCGGTTCCAGCCGGTTCCACCCGGTTCCAGCCGGGTCAAGCCGCTTCCAGCCGCTTCCAGCCGCTTCCAGCCGCTTCCAGGTGGTCCAGCCGGTCCAGCCAACCAGCCAGCCATCCTCTCAGCCAGCCTCCCAGCCAGCCAGCCAGCCAGCCAGCCCGCCAGCCAGCCAGACTCCCAGGCAGCCTCCCAGCCAGCCTCCCAGCCTCCCAGCCTCCCAGTCTCCCAGCCTCCCAGCCTCCCAGCCTCCCAGCCAGCCTCCCAGCCTCCAAGACTCCCAGCCTCCCAGCGTCCCAGCCAGTCTCCCATTCTCCCAGCCTCCCAGCCAGCCTCCCAGCCTCCCAGCCAGCCTCCCAGCCTCCCAGCCTCCCAGCCTCCCAGTCTCCCAGCCAGCCTCCCAGCCTCCAAGACTCACAGCCTCCCAGCCTCTCAGCCAGCCTCCCATTCTGCCTGCCTCCCAGCCAGCCTCCCAACCCGCCTCCCAGCCTCCCAGCCTCCCAGCCAGCCTGCCAGCCAGGCAGCCCGCCAGCCAGCCAGCCTCCCAGGCAGCCTCCCAGGCAGCCTCCCAGCCTCCAAGACTCCCAGCCTCCCAGCCTCCAAGACTCCGAGCCTCCCAGCCTCCCAGCCAGCCTCCCATTCTCCCAGCCTCCAGTCAGCCTCCCAGCCTCCCAGCCAGCCTCCCAGCCTCCCAGCCTCCCAGCCTCCCAGCCAGCCAGCAAGCCAGCCAGCCTCCCAGCCTCCCAGTCTCCCAGCCAGCCTCCCAGCCTCCAAGACTCACAGCCTCCCAGCCTCTCAGCCAGCCTCCCATTCTGCCTGCCTCCCAGCCAGCCTCCCAGCCAGCCTCCCAGCCTCCCAGCCTCCCAGCCAGCCTCCATGCCAGCCTCCCAGCCACCCAGCCTCCCAGCCAGCCAGCAAGCCAGCCAGCCAGCCAGCCTCCCAGGCAGCATCACAGCCAGGCTCCCATCCTCCCAGCCTCACAGCCAGCCAGCCAACCAGCCAGCGAGCCAGCCAGCCTCACAGCCAGCCTCCCAGCCAGGCTCCAAGCCTCCCATCCTCCCAGCCTCCCAGCCTCCCAACCAGCCTCCAAGCCTCCCATCCTCCCAGCGAGCCTGCCAGCCAGCCAGCCAGCCAGCCAACCTCCCAGCCGGCCTCGCAGCCAGCCTCCCAGGCTCCCAACCTCCCAGCGTCCCACCCTCCCAGCCTCCCAGCCAGCCTCCATGCCAGCCTCCCAGTCACCCAGCCTCCAAGCCAGCCAGCAAGCCAGCCAGCCACCCAGCCTCCCAGGCAGCATCACAGCCAGGCTCCCATCCTCCCAGCCTCACAGCCAGCCAGCCAACCAGCCAGCGAGCGAGCCAGCCTCACAGCCAGCCTCCCAGCCAGGCTCCGAGCCTCCCATCCTCCCAGCCTCCCAGCCTCCCAGCCAGCCACCCAGCCTCACAGCCTCCCAGCCTCCCAGCCTCCCAGGCTCCCAGCCTCCCAGCCAGCCTCCCAGCCTCCCAGCCAGCCTCCCAGACTCCTAGCCTCCCAGCCTCCCAGCCTCCCAGCCTCCCAGCCTTCCAGCCAGCCTCCCAGCAAGCCTCCCAGCCTCCCAGCCAGCCTCCTAGACTCCTAGCCTCCCAGCCTCCCAGCCTCCCAGCCTCCCAGCCTCCCAGCCAGCCTCCTAGTCTCCTAGCCTCCCAGCCTCCCAGCCTCCCAGCCTCCCAGCCAGCCTCCATGCCAGCCTCCCAGTCACCCAGTCTCAAAGCCAGCCAGCAACCAGCCAGCCAGCCATCCTCACAGCCAGCCTCCCAGCCAGGCTCCCAGCCTCCCATCCTCCCAGCCTCCCAGGCTCCCAGCCTCCCAGCCAGCCTCCCAGCCTCCAAGAATCCCAGCCTCCCAGTCTCCCAGCCAGCTTCCCATTCTCCCAGCCTCCCAGCCAGCCTCCCAGCCTCCCAGCCAGCCTCCCAGCCTCCCAGCCAAGGTCAGCCAGCGAGCCAGCCTGTTCCAGCCGGTTCCAGCCGGTTCCATCCGGTTCCAGCCGATTCTAGCCGGTTCGAGCCGGTCCCAGCCGGTTCCAGCCGGTTCCAGCCAGTTCCAGCCGGAAAAAACCGGTTCCAGCCAGTTCCAGCCGGTTCCAGCCGGTTCAAGCCAGTAGAAACCGGTTCCAGCCGGTTCAAGCCGGTTCTAGCCGGTTCCAGCCGTTCAAACCGGTTCCAGCCGGTTCCAGCCGGTTCCAGCCAGTTCCAGCCGGTTCTAGCCGGTTCCAGCCAAGTTCAAACCGGTTCCACCCGGTTCCAGCCGGTTTCAGCCGGTTCCAGGCGGTTCAAGCCGGTTCAAGCCAGTTCTAGCCGGTTCCAGCCGGTTCAAGCCTGTTCAAGCCGGTTCCAGCCGCTTCTAGCCGGTTCCAGCCTGTTCAAACCGGTTCCAGCCGGTTCCAGCCGGTTCAAAACGGTTCCTGCCGGTTCCAGCCGGAAAAAACCGGTTCTAGCCGGTTCCAGCAGGTTCCAGCCGGTTCAAACCGGTTCCAGCCGGTTCCAGCCGGTTCAAACCGGTTCTAGCCGGTTCAAGCCGGAAAAAACCGGTTCCAGCCGGTTCCAGCCGGAAAAAAACGGTTCCAGCCGGTTCCAGCCGGTTCCAGCCGGTTCAAGCCAGTAGAAACCGGTTCCAGCCGGTTCAAGCCGGTTCTAGCCGGTTCCAGCCGTTCAAACCGGTTCCAGCCGGTTCCAGCCGGTTCCAGCCAGTTCCAGCCGGTTCTAGCCGGTTCCAGCCAAGTTCAAACCGGTTCCACCCGGTTCCAGCCGGTTTCAGCCGGTTCCAGGCGGTTCAAGCCGGTTCAAGCCAGTTCTAGCCGGTTCCAGCCGGTTCAAGCCTGTTCAAGCCGGTTCCAGCCGCTTCTAGCCGGTTCCAGCCTGTTCAAACCGGTTCCAGCCGGTTCCAGCCGGAAAAAACCGGTTCTAGCCGGTTCCAGCAGGTTCCAGCCGGTTCAAACCGGTTCCAGCCGGTTCCAGCCGGTTCAAACCGGTTCTAGCCGGTTCAAGCCGGAAAAAACCGGTTCCAGCCGGTTCCAGCCGGAAAAAAACGGTTCCAGCCGGTTCCAGCCGGTTCCTGCCAGTTCAAACGGGTTCCAGCCGGTTCCAGCCGGGTCAAGCCGGTTCCAGCCGGTTCCAGCTGGTTCCAGCCGCTTCCAGGTGGTCCAGCCGGTCCAGCCAACCAGCCAGCCATCCTCTCAGCCAGCCTCCCAGCCAGCCAGACAGACTCCCAGGCAGTCATTCAGCCAGCCAGCCATCCAGCCAGCCAGACTCCCAGCCAGCCAGTCCGCCAGCCAGCCCGCCAGCCAGCCAGCCTCCCAGCCTCCCAGCCAGCCTCCCAGCCTCCCAGCCTCCCAGCCTCCCAGCCTTCCAGCCTCCAAGCCAGCCAGCCAGCCCACCAGCCAGCCAGCCTCCCAGCCAGTCTCCCAGGCTCCCAGCCTCCCAGCCTCCCAGCCTCCCAACCAGCCTCCCAGCCTCCCAGCCTCCCAGCCAGCCTGCCAGCCAGCCAGCCTCCCAGCCAGCCTCCCAGCCTGCCTCCCAGCCTCCCAGCCTCACAGCGTCCCAGCCTCACAGCCTCCCAGCCAGCCTCCCAGCCTGCCTCCCAGCCTCCCAGCCTCCCAGCCAGCCTCCATGCCAGCCTCCCAGCCACCCAGCCTCCCAGCCAGCCAGCAAGCCAGCCAGCCAGCCAGCCTCCCAGGCAGCATCACAGCCAGGCTCCCATCCTCCCAGCCTCACAGCCAGCCAGCCAACCAGCCAGTGAGCCAGCCAGCCTCACAGCCAGCCTCCCAGCCAGGCTCCGAGCCTCCCATCCTCCCAGCCTCCCAGCCTCCCAACCAGCCTCCAAGCCTCCCATCCTCCCAGCGAGACTGCCAGCCAGCCAGCCAGCCAGCCAACCTCCCAGCCGGCCTCGCAGCCAGCCTCCCAGGCTCCGAACCTCCCAGCGTCCCACCCTCCCAGCCTCCCAGCCAGCCTTCCAGCCTCCCAGCCTCCCAGCCAGCCTCCATGCCAGCCTCCCAGTCACCCAGCCTCCAAGCCAGCCAGCAAGCCAGCCAGCCAGCCAGCCTCACAGGCAGCATCACAGCCAGGCTCACATCCTCCCAGCTTCCCATCCTCCCAGCCTCCCAGCCTCCCAGCCAGCCTCCCAGCCTCCCAGCCAGCCTCCCAGCCTCCCAGCCTCCCAGCCTCCCAGGCTCCCAGCCTCCCAGCCAGCCTCCCAGCCAGCCTCCCAGCCTCCGAGCCAGCCTCCTAGACTCCTAGCCTCCCAGCCTCCCAGCCTCCCAGCCTTCCAGCCAACCTCCCAGCCAGCCTCCCAGCCTCCCAGCCAGCCTCCATGCCAGCCTCCCAGTCACCCAGCCTCAAAGCCAGCCAGCAAGCCAGCCAGCCAGCCAGCCTCACAGCCAGCCTCCCAGCCAGGCTCCCAGCCTCCCATCCTCCCAGCCTCCCAGCCTCCCAGCCAGCCTCCCAGCCTCCAAGACTCCCAGCCTCCCAGTCTCCCAGCCAGCTTCCCATTCTCCCAGCCTCCCAGCCAGCCTCCCAGCCTCCCAGCCAGCCTCCCAGCCTCCCAGCCAAGGTCAGCCAGCGAGCCAGCCTGTTCCAGCCGATTCCAGCCGTTTCCATCCAGTTCCAGCCGATTCTAGCCGGTTCGAGCCGGTACCAGCCGGTTCCAGCTGGTTCCAGCCAGTTCCAGCCGGAAAAAACCGGTTCCAGCCGGTTCCAGCCGGTTCCAGCCGTTTCAAGCCGATTCTAGCCGGTTCCAGCCTGTTCCAACCGGTTCCAGCAGGTTCCAGCCGGTTCCAGCCGGTTCCAGCCGGTAAAAACCGGTTCCAGCCGGTTCAAGCCGGTTCTAGCCGGTTCCAGCGGTTCAAACCGGTTCCAGCCGGTTCCAGCCGGTTCCAGCCAGTTCCAGCCGGTTCTAGCCGGTTCCAGCCGGTTCAAACCGGTTCCACCCGGTTCCAGCCGGTTTCAGCCGGTTCCAGGCGGTTCAAGCCGGTTCAAGCCAGTTCTAGCCGGTTCCAGCCGGTTCAAGCCGGTTCAAGCCGGTTCCAGCCGGTTCTAGCCGGATCCAGCCGGTTCAAACCGTTTCCAGCCGG
This sequence comes from Muntiacus reevesi, assembly GCF_963930625.1. Taxonomy (NCBI): domain Eukaryota; kingdom Metazoa; phylum Chordata; class Mammalia; order Artiodactyla; family Cervidae; genus Muntiacus; species Muntiacus reevesi. The sequence continues at coordinate 1,858,248 of NC_089256.1, read as the reverse complement.
TTCGAGCCGGTTCAAAACGGTTCCAGCTGGTTCCAGCCGGAAAAAACCGGTTCTAGCCGGTTCCAGCAGCTTCCAGCCGGTTCAAACCGGTTCCAGCCTGTTCCAGCCGGTTCAAACTGGTTCCAGCCGGTTCAAGCCGGAAAAAACCGGTTCCAGCCGGAAAAAAACGGTTCCAGCCGGTTCGAGCCGGTTCCAGCCGCTTCCAGCCGGTTCTAGCCGGTTCCAGCCGGTTCAAACCGGTTCCAGCCGGTTCCAGCCGGTTTAAACCGATTCAAACCGGTCCCAGCCGGTTCCAGCCTATTCCAGCAGGTTCAAACCGGTTCAAGCCGGTTCCAGCCGGGTCAAGCCGGTTCCAGCCGGTTCCAGCCGGTTCGAGCCGCTTCCAGGTGGTCCAGCCGGTCCAGCCAACCAGCCAGCCATCCTCTCAGCCAGCCTCCCAGCGAGCCAGCCAGACTCCCAAGCAGTCATCCAGCCAGCCAGCCAGCCAGCCAGCCAGCCAGACTCCCAGCCATCCAGCCCGCCAGCCAGCCCGCCAGCCAGCCAGCCTCCCAGCCTCCCAGCCAGCCTCCCAGCCTCCCAGCCTCCCAGCCTCCCAGCCTCCCAGACTTCCAGCCTCCAAGCCAGCCAGCCAGCCCACCAGCCAGCCAGCCTCCCAGCCATCTCCAAGCCTCCCAGCCTCCCAGCCTCCCAGCCTCCCAGCCTCCCAACCAGCCTCCCAGCGTCCCAGCCTCCCAGCCAGCCTGCCAGCCAGCCAGCCAGCCAGCCAGCCTCCCAGCCAGCCTCCCAGCCTGCCTCCCAGCCTCCCAGCCTCACAACGTCCCAGCCTCACAGCCTCCCAGCCAGCCTCCCAGCCAGCTTCCCAGCCTCCCAGCCTCCCAGCCAGCCTCCATGCCAGCCTCCCAGCCACCCAGCCTCCCAGCCAGCCAGCAAGCCAGCCAGCCAGCCAGCCTCCCAGGCAGCATCACAGCCAGGCTCCCATCCTCCCAGCCTCACAGCCAGCCAGCCAACCAGCCAGCGAGCCAGCCAGCCTCACAGCCAGCCTCCCAGAGAGGCTCTGAGCCTCCCAGGCTCCCAGCCTCCCAGCCTCCAAGACTCACAGCCTCCCAGCCTCACAGCCAGCCTCCCATTCTCCCAGCCTCTCAGCAAGCCTCCCAGCCAGCCTCCCAGCCTCCCAGCCTCCCAGCCAGCCAGCCAGCCAGCCAGCCCGCCAGCCAGCCAGCCAGCCCGCCAGCCAGCCAGCCTCCCAGGCAGCCTCCCAGCCAGCCTCCCAGCCTCCCAGCCTCCCAGGCAGTGCCAGCCAGCGAGCCAGCCTGTTCCAGCCGGTTCCAGCCGGTTCCATCCGGTTCCAGCCGATTCTAGCAGGTTCGAGCCGGTACCAGCCGGTTCAAGCTAGCTCCAGCCGGTTCCAGCCGGTTCTAGCCTGTTCCAGCCAGTTTCAGGCGGTTACAGCCGGTTCCAGCCGGTTCAAACCGGTTCCAGCCGGTTCCAGCCGGTTCAAACCGGTTTAAACCGGTTCAAACCGGTTCCACCCGGTTCCAGCCGGTTCTAGCCGGTTCCAGCCGGTTCCAGGCGGTTCAAGCTAGCTCCAGCCGGTTCCAGCCGGTTCTAGCCTGTTTAAACCGGTTCAAACCGGTTCCAGCCGGTTCCAGCCGGTTTAAACCGGTTCAAACCGGTTCCAGCCGTTTCCAGCCGGTTCCAGCCGGTTTAAACCGTTTCAAACCGGTTCCAGACCTTTCCAGCCTGTTCCAGCCGGTTCAAACCGGTTTAAACTGGTTCATACCGGTTCTAGCCGGTTCCAGCCGGTTCCAGCCGGTTCAAACCGGTTCCAGCCGGTTCAAACCGGTTCCAGCCGGTTCCAGCCGGTTTAAACCGGTTCAAACCGGTTCCAGCCGGTTCCAGCCGGTTCCAGCCGGTTCCAGCCGGGTCAAGCCGGTTCCAGCCGGTTCCAGCCGGTTCCAGCCGCTTCCAAGTGGTCCAGCCGGTCCAGCCAACCAGCCAGCCATCCTCTCAGCCAGCCTCCCAGCCAGCCAGCCAGCCAGACAGCCCGCCAGCCAGCCAGCCTCCCAGGCAGCCTCCCAGCCAGCCTCCCAGCCTCCCAGACTCCCAGCCTCCCAGCCAGCCTCCCAGCCTCCAAGACTCCTAGCCTCCAAGCCTCCCAGCCAGCCTCCCACTCTCCCAGCCTCCCAGCCAGCCTCCCAGCCTCCCAGCCAGCCTTCCAGCCTCCCAGCCTCCCAGCCTCCCAGCCTCCCAGCCTCCCAGCCAGCCTCCCAGCCTCCAAGACTCACAGACTCCCAGCCTCTCAGCCAGCCTCCCATTCTCCCAGCCTCCCAGCCAGCCTCCCAGCCTCCCAGCCAGCCTCCCAGCCTCCCAGCCACCCAGCCAGCCAGCCAGCCAGCCAGCCCGCCAGCCAGCCAGACAGCCCGCCAGCCAGCCAGCCTCCCAGGCAGCCTCCCAGCCAGCCTCCCAGCCTCCCAGCCTCCCAGACTCCCAGCCTCCCAGCCTCCCAGCCTCCCAGCCTCCCGGCCAGTGCCAGCCAGCGAGCCAGCCTGTTCCAGCCGGTTCCAGCCGGTTCCATTCGGTTCCAGCCGATTCTAGCAGTTCGAGCCGGTACCAGCTGGTTCCAGCCGGTTCCAGCCAGTTCCAGCCGGAAAAAACCTTTTCCAGCCGGTTCCAGCCGGTTCCCGCCGGTTTCAGGCGGTTCCAGCCGGTTCCAGCCGGTTCAAACCGGTTCCAGCCGGTTCTAGCCTGTTCCAGCCGGTTTCAGGCGGTTACAGCCGGTTCCAGCCGGTTCAAACCGGTTCCAGCCGGTTCCAGCAGGTTCAAACCGGTTTAAACCGGTTCAAACCGGTTCCAGCCGGTTCCAGCCGGTTCTAGCCGGTTCCAGCCGGTTCCAGCCGGTTCAAGCTAGCTGCAGCCGGTTCCAGCCGGTTCTAGCCTGTTTAAACCGGTTCAAACCGTTTCCAGCCGGTTCCAGCCGGTTCAAACCGGTTTAAACCGATTCAAACCGGTTCCAGCCGGTTCCAGCCGGTTTAAAGCGATTCAAACCGGTTTCAGACGGTTCCAGCCGGTTCCAGCCGGTTCCAGCCGGTTCAAACCGGTTTAAACCGGTTCAAACCGGTTCCAGCCGGTTCCAGCCGGTTCCAGCCGGTTCCAGCCGGTTTAAACCGGTTAAAACCGGTTCCAGCCGGTTCAAACCGGTTTAAACCGGTTCAAACCGGTTCCAGCCGGTTCCAGGCGGTTCAAACCGGTTCCAGCCGGTTCCAGCAGGTTCCAGCCGGTTCCAGCCGGTTTAAACCGGTTCCAACCGGTTCCAGCCGGTTCCAGCCGGTTCCAACCGGTTTAAACCGGTTCAAACCGGTTCCAGCCGGTTCCAGCCGGTTCAAACCGGTTTAAACCGTTTCAAGCCTGTTCCAGCCGGTTCCAGCCACTTCCAGCCGCTTCCAGGTGGTCCAGCTGGTCCAGCCAACCAGCCAGCAATCCTCTCAGCCAGCCTCCCAGCCAGCCAGCAAGCCAGCCAGCCCGCCAGCCAGCCAGCCTCCCAGGCAGCCTCCCAGCCAGCCTCCCAGCCTCCAAGACTCCCAGCCTCCCAGCGTCCCAGCCAGCCTCCCATTCTCCCAGCCTCCCAGCCAGCCTCCCAGCCTCCCAGCCAGCCTCCCAGCCTCCCAGCCTCCCAGCCAGCGTCCCAGCATCCAAGACTCACAGCCTCCCAGCCTCTCAACCAGCCTCCCATTCTCCCTGCCTCCCAGCCAGCCTCCCAGCCAGCCTCCCAGCCAGCCTCCCAGCCTCCCAGCCTCCCAGCCAGCCAGCCCGCCAGCCAGCCAGCCTCCCAGGCAGCCTCCCAGCCAGCCTCCCAGCCTCCCAGCCAACCTCCCAGCCTCCCAGCCTCCCAGCCTCCCAGCCAGCCAGCCAGCCAGCCAGCCAGCCAGCCCGCCAGCCAGCCAGACAGCCCGCCAGCCAGCCAGCCTCCCAGGCAGCCTCCCAGCCAGCCTCCCAGCCTCCAAGACTCCCAGCCTCAAAGCCTCCAAGACTCCCAGCCTCCCAGCTTCCCAGCCAGCCTCCCATTCTCCCAGCCTCCAGCCAGCCTACCAGCCTCCCAGCCAGCCTCCCAGCCTCCCAGCCTCCCAGCCTACCAGCCTCCCAGCCAGCCTCCCAGCCTCCAAGCCTCACAGCCAGCCAGCCAGCCAGCCATCCCGCCAGCCAGCCAGCCAGCCCGCCAGCCAGCCAGCCTCCCAGCCAGCCTCCCAGCCTGCCTCCCAGCCAGCCTCCCAGCCTCCCTGCCTCACAGCCTCCCAGCCTCCCGGCCTCCCAGCCAGCCTCCCAGCCTCCAAGACTCACAGCCTCCCAGCCTCTCAGCCAGCCTCCCATTCTCCCAGCCTCCCAGCCAGCCTCCCAGCCTCCCAGCCAGCCTCCCAGCCTCCCAGCCTCCCAGCCAGCCAGCCAGCCAGCCAGCCCGCCAGCCAGCCAGCCAGCCCGCCAGCCAGCCAGCCTCCCAGGCAGCCTCCCAGCCTGCCTCCCAGCCTCCCAGCCTCCCAGCCTCCCAGACTCCCAGCCTCCCAGCCTCCCAGCCTCCCAGCCAGTGCCAGCCAGCGAGCCAGCCTGTTCCAGTGGGTTCCAGCCGGTTCCATTCGGTTCCAGCCGATACTAGCCGGTTCGAGCCGGTACCAGCCGGTTCCAGCCGGTTCCAGCCAGTTCCAGCCGGAAAAAACCAGTTCCAGCCGGTTCCAGCCGGTTCCAGCCGGTTTCAGGCGGTTCCAGCCGGTTCAAGCCGGTTCAAACCGGTTCCAGCCGGTTCTAGCCTCTTCCAGACGGTTTCAGGTGGTTACAGCCGATTCCAGCCGGTTCAAACCGGTTTAAACCGGTTCAAACCGGTTCCAGCCAGTTCCAGCTGGTTTAAACCGGTTCAAACCGGTTCCAGCCGGTTCCAGCCGGTTCCAGCCGGTTCAAACCGGTTTAAAACGGTTCAAACCGGTTCCAGCCGGTTCCAGTCGGTTCCAGCCGGTTCAAACCGGTTCCAGCCGGTTCCAGCCGGTTTAAACCGGTTCAAACCGGTTCCAGCCGGTTCCAGCCGGTTTAAACCAGTTCAAACCGGTTCCAGCCGGTTCCAGCCGGTTTAAACCGGTTCAAACCGGTTCCAGCCAGTTCCAGCCGGTTCCAGCCGGTTCAAACCGGTTTAAACCGGTTCAAAACCGGTTCCAGCCGGTTCCAGCCGGTTCAAACCGGTTCCAGCCGGTTCCAGCCGGTTTAAACCGGTTCAAACCGGTTCCAGTCGGTTACACCCGGTTCCAGCCGGGTCAAGCCGGTTCCAGCCGGTTCCAGCCGCTTCCAGCCGCTTCCAGGTGGTCCAGCCGGTCCAGCCAACCAGCCAGCCATCCTCTCAGCCAGCCTCCCAGCCAGCCAGCCAGCCAGCCAGCCCGCCAGCCAGCCAGCCTCCCAGGCAGCCTCCCAGCCAGCCTCCCAGCCTCCCAGCCTCCCAGCCTCCCAGCCTCCCAGCCTCCCAGCCTCCCAGCCAGCCTCCCAGCCTCCAAGACTCCCAGCCTCCCAGCGTCCCAGCCAGCCTCCCATTCTCCCAGCCTCCCAGCCAGCCTCCCAGCCTCCCAGCCAGCCTCCCGGCCTCCCAGCCTCCCAGGCTCCCAGCCTCCCAGCCAGCCTCCCAGCCTCCAAGACTCACAGCCTCCCAGTCTCTCAGCCAGCCTCCCATTCTCCCTGCCTCCCAGCCAGCCTCCCAGCCAGCCTCCCAGCCTCCCAGCCTCCCAGCCAGCCAGCCAGCCAGCCAGCCCGCCAGCCAGCCAGCCTCCCAGGCAGCCTCCCAGCCAGCCTCCCAGCCTCCAAGACTCCCAGCCTCCCAGCCTCCCAGCCTCCCAGCCTCCCAGCCTCCCAGCCAGCCTCCCATTCTCCCAGCCTCCAGTCAGCCTCCCAGCCTCCCAGCCAGGCTCCTAGCCTCCCAGCCTCCCAGCCTCCCAGCCTCCCAGCCTCTCAGCCAGCCTCCCATTCTCCCAGCCTCCCAGCCAGCCTCCCAGCCTCCCAGCCAGCCTCCCAGCCTCCCAGCCTCCCAGCCAGCCAGCCAGCCAGCCAGCCTGCCAGCGAGCCAGCCAGCCCGCCAGCCAGCCAGCCTCCCAGCCAGCCTCCCAGCCTCCCAGCCTCCCAGCCTCCCAGCCTCCCAGCCAGTGCCAGCCAGCGAGCCAGGCTGTTCCAGCCGGTTCCAGCCGGTTCCATCCGGTTCCAGCCGATTCTAGACGTTTCGAGCCGGTACCAGCCGGTTCCAGGTGGTTCCAGCCAGTTCCAGGTCCAGCCGGTCCAGCCAACCAGCCAGCCAACCTCTCAGCCAGCCTCCCAGCCAGCCAGCCAGCCAGCCAGCCCGCCAGCCAGCCAGCCTCCCAGGCAGCCTCCCAGCGAGACTCCCAGCCTCCCAGCCTCCCAGCCTCCCAGCCTCCCAGCCTCCCAGCCAGCCTCCCAGCCTCCAAGACTCCCAGCCTCCCAGCCTCCCAGCCAGCCTCCCATTCTCCCAGCCTCCCAGCCAGCCTCCCAGCCTCCCAGCCAGCCTCCCAGCCTCCCAGCCTCCCAGCCTCCCAGCCTCCCAGCCAGCCTCCCAGCCTCCAAGACTCACAGCCTCCCAGCCTCTCAGCCAGCCTCCCATTCTCCCAGCCTCACAGCCAGCCTCCCAGCCTCCCAGCCAGCCTCCCAGCCTCCCAGCCTCCCAGCCAGCCAGCCAGCCAGCCAGCCCGCCAGCCAGCCAGCCAGCCCGCCAGCCAGCCAGCCTCCCAGCCAGCCTCCCAGCCAGCCTCCCAGCCTCCCAGCCTCCCAGCCTCCCAGCCTCCCAGCCAGTGCCAGCCAGCGAGCCAGCCTGTTCCAGCCGGTACCAGCCGGTTCCATCCGGTTCCAGCCGATTCTAGCCGGTTCGAGCCGGTACCAGCCGGTTCCAGGCGGTTTCAGCCAGTTCCAGCCCGAAAAAACCGGTTTCAGCCGGTTCCAGCCGGTTGCAGCCGGTTCAAACCGGTTCCAGCCGGTGCCAGCCGGTTTAAACCGATTCAAACCTGTTCCAGCCGGTTCCAGCCAGTTCAAACCGGTTTAAATCGGTTCAAACCGGTTCCAGCCGGTTCCAGCCTCTTCAAACCGGTTCCAGCCGGTTCCAGCCGGTTTAAACCGGTTCAAACCGGTTCCAGCCGGTTCCAGCCGGTTCCAGCCGGTTTAAACCGGTTCAAACCGGTTCCAGCCAGTTCCAGCCGGTTCCAGCCGGTTCCAGCCGGTTAAAACCGGTTCAAACCGGTTCCAGCCAGTTCCAGCCGGTTCCAGCCGGTTCAAACCGGTTCCAGCCGGTTCCAGCCGGGTCAAGCCGGCTCCAGCCGGTTCCAGCCGTTTCCAGCCGCTTCCATGTGGTCCAGCCGGTCCAGCCAACCAGCCAGCCATCCTCTCAGCCAGCCTCCCAGCCAGCCAGCCAGCCAGCCAGCCCGCCAGCCATCCAGCCTCCCAGGCAGCCTCCCAGCGAGACTCCCAGCCTCCCAGCCTCCCAGCCTCCCAGCCTCCCAGCCAGCCTCCCAGCCTCCAAGACTCCCAGCCTCCCAGCCTCCCAGCCAGCCTCCCATTCTCCCAGCCTCCCAGCCAGCCTCCCAGCCTCCCAGCCAGCCTCCCAGCCTCCCAGCCTCCCAGCCTCCCAGGCTCCCAGCCTCCCAGCCTCCCAGCCAGCCTCCCAGCCTCCAAGACTCACAGCCTCCCAGCCTCTCAGCCAGCCTCCCATTCTCCCAGCCTCCCAGCCAGCCTCCCAGCCTCCCAGCCAGCCTCCCAGCCTCCCAGCCTCCCAGCCAGCCAGCCAGCCAGCCAGCCCGCCAGCCAGCCAGCCAGCCCGTCCGCCAGCCAGCCTCCCAGGCAGCCTCCCAGCCAGCCTCCCAGCCTCCCAGCCTCCCAGCCTCCCTGCCTCCCAGCCAGCCTCCCAGCCTCCAAGACTCCCAGCCTCCCAGCCTCCCAGCCAGCCTCCCATTCTCCCAGCCTCCCAGCCAGCCTCCCAGCCTCCCAGCCAGCCTCCCAGCCTCCCAGCCTCCCAGCCTCCCAGCCACCCAGCCTCCCAGCCAGCCTCCCAGCCTCCAAGACTCAGCCTCCCAGCCTCTCAGCCAGCCTCCCATTCTCCCAGCCTCCCAGCCAGCCTCCCAGCCTCCCAGCCAGCCTCCCAGCCTGCCAGCCTCCCAGCCAGCCAGCCAGCCAGCCAGCCCGCCAGCCAGCCAGCCAGCCCGCCAGCCAGCCAGCCTCCCAGGCAGCCTCCCAGCCAGCCTCACAGCCTCCCAGCCTCCCAGCCTCCCAGCCTCCCAGCCTCCCAGCCTCCCAGCCAGTGCCAGCCAGCGAGCCAGCCTGTTCCAGCCGGATCCAGCCGGATCCATCCGGTTCCAGCCGATTCTAGCCGGTTCGAGCCGGTACCAGCCGGTTCCAGCCGGTTCCAGCCAGTTCCACCCGGAAAAAACCGGTTCCAGCCGGTTCCAGCCGGTTCAAACCGGTTCCAGCCGGTTCTTGCCTGTTCCAGCCGGTTTCCGGCGGTTACAGCCGGTACCAGCCGGTTCAAACCGGTTCCAGCCGGTTCCAGCCGTGTCAAGCCGGTTCCAGCCGGTTCCAGCAGGTTCAAGCTAGCTCCAGTCGGTTCCAGCCGGTTCTATCCTGTTCCAGCCTGTTTCAGGCGGTTACAGCCGGTTCCAGCCGGTTCAAACCGGTTTAAACCGGTTCAAACCGGTTCCAGCCGGTTCCAGCCGGTTCTAGCCGATTCCAGCCGGTATCAGCCGGTTCAAGCTAGCTCCAGCAGGTTCCAGCCGGTTCTAGCCTGTTTAAACCGGTTCAAACCGGTTCCAGCCGGTTCCAGCCGGTTCAAACCGGTTTAAACCGGTTCAAACCGGTTCCAGCCGGTTCCTGCCGGTTCCAGCCGGTTCAAACCGGTTTAAACCGGTTCAAACCGGTTCCAGCCGGTTCCAGCCGGTTCCAGCCGGTTCAAACCGGTTCCAGCCGGTTCCAGCCGGTTTAAACCGGTTCAAACCGGTTCCAGCCGGTTCCAGCCGGTTCCAGCCGGGTCAAGCCGGTTCCAGCCGGTTCCAGCCGCTTCCAGCCGCTTCCAGGTGGTCCAGCCGGTCCAGCCAACCAGCCAGCCATCCTCTCAGCCAGCCTCCCAGCGTCCCAGCCAGCCTCCCAGCCTCCCAGCCAGCCTCCCAGGCTCGAAGACTCACAGCCTCCCAGCCTCTCAGCCAGCCTCCCATTCTCCCAGCCTCACAGCCAGCCTCCAAGCCAGCCTCCCAGCCTCACAGCCTCCCAGCATCCCAGCCTCCCAGCCTCCCAGCCTCCCAGCCAGTGCCAGCCAGAGAGCCAGCCTGTTCCAGCCGGTTCCAGCCGGTTCCTTTCGGTTCCAGCCGATTCTAGCCGGTTCGAGCCGGTACCAGCCGGTTCCAGCCGGTTCCAGCCAGTTCCAGCCGGAAAAAACCGGTTCCAGCCGGTTCCAGCCGGTTCCCGCCGGTTCCAGCCGGTTCCAGCCGGTTCCAGCCGGTTCAAACCGGTTCCAGCCGGTTCCAGCCGGTTTAAACCGATTCAAACCGTTTCCAGGCGGTTCCAGTCGGTTCCCGCCGGTTTCAGGCGGTTCCAGCCGGTTCCAGCCGGTTCAAACCGGTTCCAGTCGGTTCTAACCTGTTACACCCGGTTTCAGGCGGTTACAGCCGGTACCAGCCGGTTCAAACCGGTTCCAGCCGGTTCCAGCAGGGTCAAGCCGGTTCCAGCCGGTTCCAGCCGGTTCCAGCCGGTTCCAACCGGTTTAAACCGGTTCAAACCGGTTCCAGCCGGTTCCAGCCGGTTTAAACCGGTTCAAACCGGTTCCAGCCGGTTTAAACTGATTCAAACCGGTTCCAGCCGGTTCCAGCCGGTTTAAACCGGTTCAAACCGGTTCCAGCCGGTTCCAGCCGGTTTAAACCGGTTCAAACCAGTTCCAGCCGGTTCCAGCCGGTTCCAGCCAGTTCAAACCGGTTCCAGCCGGTTCCAGCCGGTTTAAACCGGTTCAAAACGGTTACAGCCGGTTCCAGCCAGTTCAAACCGGTTCCAGCCGGTTCCAGCCGGTTTAAACCGGTTCAAAACGGTTACAGCCGGTTCCAGCCGGTTCAAACCGGTTTAAACCGGTTCAAACCGGTTCCAGCCAGTTCCAGCCGGTTCAAACCGGTTTAAACCGGTTCAAACCGGTTCCAGCCGGTTCCAGCCGGTTTAAACCGGTTCAAACCGGTTCCAGCCGGTTTAAACCGGTTCAAACCGCTTCCAGCCGGTTCAAACCGGTTTAAACCGGTTCAAACCGGTTCCAGGCGGTTCCAGCCGGTTCAAACCGGTTCCAGCCGGTTCCAGCCGGTTTAAACCGGTTCAAACCGGTTCCAGCCGGTTCCAGCCGGTTCAAACCGGTTCCAGCCGGTTCCAGCCGGTTCCAGCCGGTTCAAACCGGTTCCAGCCTGTTCCAGCCGGTTCAAACCAGTTCCAGCCGGTTCCAGCCGGTTCAAGCCGGTTCCAGCCGGTTCCAGCCGGTTCCATCCGCTTCCAGGTGGTCCAGCCGGTCCAGCCAACCAGCCAGCCATCCTCTCAGCCAGCCTCCCAGCCAGCCAGCCAGCCAGCCAGCCCGCCAGCCAGCCAGCCTCCCAGGTAGCCTCCCAGCCAGCCTCCCAGCCTCCATGACTCCTAGCCTCCCAGCCTCCCAGCCAGCCTCCCATTCTCCCAGCCTCCCAGCCAGCCTCCCAGCCTCCCAGCCAGCCTCCCAGCCTCCCAGGCTCCCAGCCTCCCAGCCTCCCAGCCAGCCTCCCATCCTCCCAGCCTCCCAGCCAGCCAGCCAGCCAGCCAGCCAGGCTCCCAGCCTCCCAGCCTCCCAGCCAGCCAGCCAGCCTCCAAGACTCCCAGCCTCCCAGCGTCCCAGCCAGCCTCCCAATCTCCCAGCCTCCCAGCCAGCCTCCCATCCTCCCAGCCAGCCTCCCAGCCTCCCAGCCTCCCAGCCAGCCTCCCAGCCTCCCAGCCAGCCTCCCAGCCTCCCAGCCTCTCAGCCAGCCAGCCAGCCCGCCAGCCAGCCAACCTCCCAGGCAGCCTCCCAGCCAGACTCCCAGCCTCCAAGACTCCCAGCCTCCCAGCGTCCCAGCCAGCCTCCCATTCTCCCAGCCTCCCAGCCAGCCTCCCATCCTCCCAGCCAGCCTCCCAGCCTCCCAGCCTCCCAGTCAGCCTCCCAGCCTCCCAGCCAACCTCCCAGCCTCCCAGCCTCCCAGCCAGCCAGCCAGCCAGCCAGCCCGCCAGCCAGCCAGCCAGCCCGCCAGCCAGCCAGCCTCCCAGGCAGCCTCCCAGCCAGCCTCCCAGCCTCCAAGACTCCCAGCCTCCCAGCCTCCAACACTCCCAGCCTCCCAGCCTCCCAGCCAGCCTCCCATTCTCCCAGCATCCAGCCAGCCTTCCAGCCTCCCAGCCAGCCTCCCAGCCTCTCAGCCTCCCAGCCTCCCAGCCAGCCTCCCAGCCTCCAAGACTCACAGGCTCCCAGCCTCTCAGCCAGACTCCCATTCTCCCAGCCTCCCAGCCAGCCTCCCAGCCTCCCAGCCAGCCTCCCAGCCTCCCAGCCTCCCAGCCAGCCAGCCAGCCAGCCAGCCCGCCAGCCAGCCAGCCAGCCCGCCAGCCAGCCAGCCTCCCAGCCAGCCTCCCATCCAGCCTCCCAGCCTCCCAGCCTCCCAGCCTCCCAGCCTCCCAGCCTCCCAGCCAGTGCCAGCCAGCGAGCCAGCCTGTTCCAGCCGGTTCCAGCCGGTTCCATCCGGTTCCAGCCGATTCTAGCCGGTTCGAGCCGGTACCAGCCGGTTCCAGGCGGTTCCAGCCAGTTCCAACCGGAAAAAACCGGTTCCAGCCGGTTCCAGCCGATTCCAGCCGGTTGCAGCCGGTTCAAATCGGTTCCAGCCGGTTCAAACCGGTTTAAACCGGTTCAAACCGGTTCCAGCCTGTTCCAGCCTCTTCAAACCGGTTCCAGCCGGTTCCAGCCGGTTTAAACCGGTTCAAACCGTTTCCAGCCGGTTCCAGCCGGTTTAAACCGGTTCAAACCGGTTCCAGCCGGTTCCAGCCGGTTCCAGCCGGTTTAAACCGGTTCAAACCGGTTCCAGCCGGTTCCAGCCGGTTCCAGCCGGTTCCAGCCGGTTTAAACCGGTTCAAACCGGTTCCAGCCGGTTCCAGCCAGTTCCAGCCGGTTTAAACCGGTTCAAACCGGTTCCAGCCTGTTCCAGCCGGTTCCAGCCGGTTCCAGCCGGTTTAAACCGGTTCAAACCGGTTCCAGCCGGTTCCAGCCGGTTCCAGCCGGTTCCAGCCGGTTTAAACCGGTTCAAACCGGTTCCAGCCTGTTCCAGCCGGATCCAGCCAGTTCAAACCGGTTCCAGCCGGTTCCAGCCGCTTCCAGCCGCTTCCAGGTGGTCCAGCCGGTCCAGCCAACCAGCCAGCCATCCTCTCAGCCAGCCTCCCAGCCAGCCAGCCAGCCAGCCAGCCAGCCCGCCAGCCAGCCAGCCTCCCAGGCAGCCTCCCAGCCAGCCTCCCAGCCTCCCAGCCTCCCAGCCTCCCAGCCTCCCAGCCTCCCAGCCTCCCAGCCAGTGCCAGCCAGCGAGCCAGCCTGTTCCAGCCGGTTCCAGCCGGTTCAAACCTTTTCCAGCCGGTTCCAGCCGGGTCAATCCGGTTCCATCCGGTTCCAGCCGCTTCCAGCCGCTTCCAGGTGGTCCACCCGGTCCAGCCAACCAGCCAGCCATCCTCTCAGCCAGTCTCCCAGCCAGCCAGCAGGCCAGCCAGCCCGCCAGCCAGCCAGCCTCCCAGGCAGCCTCCCAGCCAGCCTCCCAGCCTCCCAGCCTCCCAGCCTCCCAGCCTCCCAGCCTCCCAGCCAGCCGCCCAGCCTCCAAGACTCACAGCCTCCCAGCCTCTCAGCCAGCCTCCCATTTTCCCAGCCTCCCAGCCAGCCTCTCAGCCTCCCAGCCAGCCTCCCAGCCTCCCAGCCTCCCAGCCAGCCAGCCAGCCAGCCAGCCCGCCAGCCAGCCAGCCAGCCTCCCAGGCAGCCTCCCAGCCAGCCTCACAGCCTCCCAGCCTCCAAGTATCCCAGCCTCCCAGCCTCCAAGACTCCCAGCCTCCCAGCATCCCAGCCAGCCTCCCATTCTCCCAGCCTCCCAGCCAGCCTCCCAGCCTCCCAGCCAGCCTCCCAGCCTCCCAGCCTCCCAGCCTCCCAGCCTCCCAGCCAGCCTCCCAGCCTCCAAGACTCCCAGCCTCCCAGTCTCCCAGCCAGCCTCCCATTCTCCCAGCCTCCCAGCCAGCCTCCCAGCCTCCCAGCCTCCCAGCCAGCCAGCCGGCCAGCCGGCCCGCCAGCCAGCCAGCCAGCCAGCCAGCCCGCCAGCCAGCCAGCCTCCCAGGCAGCCTCCCAGCCAGCCTCCCAGCCTCCCAGCCTCCCAGACTCTCAGCCTCCCAGCCTCCCAGGCTCCCAGCCTCCCAGACAGTGCCAGCCAGCGAGCCAGCCTGTTGCAGCCGGTTCCAGCCGGTTCCATCCGGTTGCAGCTGATTCTAGCCGGTTCGAGCCGGTACCAGCCGGTTCCAGCCGGTTCCAGCCAGTTCCAGCCGGAAAAAACCGGTTCCAGCCGGTTCCAGCCGGTTCCAGCCGGTTCAAGCTAGCTCCAGCCGGTTCCAGCCGGTTCTAGCCTGTTCCAGCCGGTTTCAGGCGGCTACAGCCGGTTCTAGCCGGTTCAAACCGGTTCCAGCCGGTTCCAGCCGGTTCAAACCGGTTCAAACCGGTTCCAGCCGGTTCCAGCCGGTTCAAACTGGTTTAAACCGGTTCAAACCGGTTCCAGCCGGTTCCAGCCGGTTTAAACCTGTTCAAACCGGTTCCAGCCGGTTCTAGCCGGTTCCAGCCGGTTTAAACCGGTTCATACCGGTTCCAGCCGTTTCCAGCCGGTTCCAGCCGGTTCAAACCGTTTCCAGACGGTTCCAGCCGGTTCAAACCGGATCCAGCCGGTTCTAGCCTGTTCCAGCCGGTTTCAGGCGGTTACAGCCGGTACCAGCCGGTTCAAACCGTTTCCAGCCCTTTCCAGCCGGTTCAAACCGGATCCAGCCGGTTCTAGCCTGTTGCAGCCGGTTTCAGGCGGTTACAGCCGGTACCAGCCGGTTCAAACCGGTTCCAGCCGGTTCCAGCCGGGTCAAGCCGGTTCCAGCCGGTTCCAGCCGGTTCAAGCTAGCTCCAGCCGATTCCAGCCGGTTCTAGCCTGTTCCAGGCGGTTTCAGGCGGTTACAGCCGGTTCTAGCCGATTCCAGCCGGTTCTAGCCGGTTCCAGCCGGTTCCAGCCGGTTCAAGCTAGCTCCAGCCGGTTCCAGCCGGTTCTAGCCTGTTTAAACCGGTTCAAACCGGTTCCAGCCGGTTCCAGCCGGTTCAAACCGGTTTAAACCGGTTCAAACCGGTTCCAGCCGATTCCAGCCGGTTCCAGCCGGTTCAAACCGTTTCCAGCCGGTTCCAGCCGGTTCAAACCGGATCCAGCCGGTTCTAGCCTGTTCCAGCCGGTTTCAGGCGGTTACAGCCGGTACCAGCCGGTTCAAAACGTTTCCAGCCCTTTCCAGCCGGTTCAAACCGGATCCAGCCGGTTCTAGCCTGTTCCAGCCGGTTTCAGGCGGTTACAGCCGGTACCAGCCGGTTCAAACCGGTTCCAGCCGGTTCCAGCTGGGTCAAGCCGGTTCCAGCCGGTTCCAGCCGGTTCAAGCTAGCTCCAGCCGATTCCAGCCGGTTCTAGCCTGTTCCAGGCGGTTTCAGGCGGTTACAGCCGGTTCCAGCCGGTTCCAGCCGGTTCCAGCCGGTTCCAGCCGGTTCAAACCGGTTCAAACCGGTTCTAAAGGGTTCCAGCCGGTTCCAGCCGGTTCCAGCCGGTTCAAACCGGTTCCAGCCGGTTCCAGCCGGTTCTAGCCTGTTTAAACCGGTTCAAACCGGTTCCATCCGGTTCCAGCCGGTTCCAACCGGTTTAAACCGGTTCAAACCGGCTCCAGCCGGTTCCAGCCGGTTCCAGCCGGTTTAAACCGGTTCAAACCGGCTCCAGCCGGTTCCAGCCGGTTCCAGCCGGTTCAAGCCGGTTCCAGTCGGTTCAGGCCGGTTTTAACCGGTTTAAAACGGTTCAAACCGGTTCCAGCCGGTGCCAGCAGGTTCCATCCGGTTCTAGACGGTTCCAGCCGGTTCTAGCCTGTTTAAACCTGTTCAAACCGGTTCCATCCGGTTCCAGCCGGTTCCAGCCGGTTTAAACCGGTTCAAACCGGCTCCAGCCGGTTCCAGCCGGTTCCAGCCGGTTCAAGCCGGTTCCAGCCGGTTCCAGCCGGTTTTAACCGGTTTAAAACGGTTCAAACCGGTTCCAGCCGGTGCCAGCCGGTTCCATCCGGTTCTAGACGGTTCCAGCCGGTTCAAACCGGTTCCAGCCTGTTCCAGCCGGTTCCAGCCGGTTCAAACCGGTTCCAGCCGGTTCCAGCCGGTTTTAACCGGTTCAAACCGGTTCCAGCCGGTTCAAGCCGGTTCCAGCCGGTTCCAGCCGGTTTAAACCGGTTCAAACCGGTTCCAGCCGGTTCAAACCGGTTCAAACCGGTTCCAGCCGGTTCCAGCCGGTTCCAGTCGGTTCCAGCCGGTTCCACCCGGTTCCAGCCGATTCAAACCGTTTCCAGCCGGTTCCAGCCGGTTCAAACCGGATCCAGCCTGTTCTAGCCTGTTCCAGCCGGTTTCAGGCGGTTCCAGCCGGTACCAGCCGGTTCAAACCGGTTCCAGCCGGTTCCAGCTGGGTCAAGCCGGTTCCAGCCGGTTTCAGCCGGTTCAAGCTAGCTCCAGCCGGTTTCAGCCGGTTCTAGCCTGTTCCAGGCGGTTTCAGGCGGTTACAGCCGGCTCCAGCCGGTTCGAAACGGTTCCAGCCGGTTCCAGCCGGTTCAAACCGGTTTAAACCGGTTCAAACCGGTTCCAGCCGGTTCCAGCCGGTTCTAGCCGGTTCCAGCCGGTTCCAGCCGGTTCAAGCTAGCTCCAGCCGGTTCCAGCCGTTTCCAGCCGGTTCAAACCGGTTCCAGCCGGTTCCAGCCGGTTTAAACCGGTTCCAGCCGGTTCCAGCCGGTTCCAGCCGGTTCCAGCCGGTTCAAACCGGTTCCAGCCGGTTCCAGCCGGTTTAAACCGGTTCAAACCGGTTCCAGCCGGATCAAGCCGGTTCCAGCCGGTTAAAGCCGGTTCAAGCTAGCTCCAGCCGGTTCCAGCCGGTTCTAGCCTGTTTAAACCGGTTCAAACAGGTTCCAGCCGGTTCCAGCCGGTTCCAGCCGGTTCCAACCGGTTCCAGCCGGTTCCAGCCGGTTCCAGCCGGTTCAAACCGGTTTAAACCGGTTCAAACCGGTTCCAGCCGGTTCCAGCCGGTTTAAACCGATTCCAGCCGGTTCCAGCCGGTTCAAACCGGTTTAAACCGGTTCAAACCGGTTCCAGCCGGTTCCAGCCGGTTCCAGCCGGTTCAAACCGGTTCCAGCCGGTTCCAGCCGGTTTAAACCGGTTCCAGCCGGTTCCAGCCGGTTCCAGCCGGTTCAAACCGGTTCCAGCCGGTTCCAGCCGGTTCAAACCGGTTCAAACCGGTTCCAGCCGGTTCCAGCCGGTTCCAGCCGGTTCAAACCGGTTTAAACCGGTTCAAACCGGTTCCAGCCGGTTCCATCCGGGTCAAGCCGGTTGCAGCCGCTTCCAGCTGCTTCCAGCCACTTCCAGGTGGTCCAGCCGGTCCAGCCAACCAGCCAGCCATCCTCTCAGCCAGCCTCCCAGCCAGACAGCCAGCCGGCCAGCCAGCCAGCCTCCCAGGCAGCCTCCCAGCCAGCGTCCCAGCCTCCCAGCCTCCCAGCCTCCCAGCCAGCCTCCCAGCCTCCAAGACTCCCAGCCTCCCAGCATCCCAGCCAGCCTCCCATTCTCCCAGCCTCCCAGCCAGCCTCCCAGCCTCCCAGCCAGCCTCCCAGCCTCCCAGCCTCCCAGCCTCCCAGCCTCCCAGCCAGCTTCCCAGCCTCCAAGACTCACAGACTCCCAGCCTCTCAGCCAGCCTCCCATTCTCCCTGCCTCCCAGCCAGCCTCCCAGCCAGCCTCCCAGCCAGCCTCCCAGCCTCCCAGCCTCCCAGCCAGCCAGCCCGCCAGCCAGCCAGCCTCCCAGGCAGCCTCCCAGCCAGCCTCCCAGCCTCCCAGCCTCCCAGCCTCTCAGCCTCTCAGCCTCCCAGCCTCCCAGACTCCCAGAGTGCCAGCCAGCGAGCCAGCCTGTTCCAGCCGGTTCCAGCCGGTTCCATCCGGTTGCAGCCGGTTCTAGCCTGTTTAAACCGGTTCAAACCGGTTCCAGCCGGTTCCAGCCGGTTCCAACCGGTTTAAACCGGTACAAACCGGCTCCAGCCGGTTCCAGCCGGTTCCAGCCGGTTCCAGCCGGTTCAAACCGGTTCCAGCCGGTTCTAGCCTGTTCCAGCCGGTTTCAGGCGGTTACAGCCGGTACCAGCCGGTTCAAACCGGTTCCAGCCGGTTCCAGCCGGGTCAAGCCGGTTCCAGCCGGTTTCAGCCGGTTCAAGCTAGCTCCAGCCGGTTCCAGCCGGTTCTAGCCTGTTCAAGGCGGTTTCAGGCGGTTACAGCCGGTTCCAGCCGGTTCGAACCGGTTCCAGCCGGTTCCAGCCGGTTCAAACCGGTTTGAACCGGTTCAAACCGGTTCCAGCCGGTTCCAGCCGGTTCTAGCCGGTTCCAGCCGGTTCCAGCCGGTTCAAGCTAGCTCCAGCCGGTTCCAGCCGGTTCCAGCCGGTTCAAACCGGTTCCAGCCGGTTCCAGCCGGTTTAAACCGGTTCAAACCGATTCCAGCCGGTTCCAGCCGGTTCCAGCCGGGTCAAGCCGGTTCCAGCCGGTTTCAGCCGGTTCAAGCTAGCTCCAGCCGGTTCCAGCCGGTTCTAGCCTGTTCCAGGCGGTTTCAGGTGGTTACAGCCGGTTCCAGCCGGTTCGAACCGGTTCCAGCCGGGTCCAGCCGGTTCAAACCGGTTTAAACCGATTCCAGCCGGTTCCAGCCGGTTCCAGCCGGTTCTAGCCGGTTCCAGCCGGTTCCAGCCGGTTCAAGCTACCTCCAGCCGGTTCCAGCCGGTTCCAGCCGGTTCAAACCGGTTCCAGCCGGTTCCAGCCGGTTTAAACCGGTTCAAACCGGTTCCAGCCGGTTCCAGCCGGTTCCAGCCGGTTCAAGCTAGCTCCAGCCGGTTCCAGCCGGTTCAAATCGGTTCCAGCCAGTTACAGCCGGTTCAAGCCGGTTCCAGCCGGTTCCAGCATGTTTTAACCGGTTTAAACCGGTTCAAACCGGTTGCAGCCGGTTCCAGCCGGTTCCAGCCGGTTCTAGCCGGTTCCAGCCGGTTCCAGCCGGTTCCAACCGGTTTAAACCGGTTCAAACCGGTTCCAGCCGGTTCCAGCCGGTTCAAACCGGTTCCAGCCGGTTCCAGCCGGTTTTAACCAGTTCAAACCGGTTCCAGCCGGTTCAAGCCGGTTCCACCCGGTTCCAGCCGGGTCAAGCCGGTTCAAACCGGTTCCAGCCGGTTCCAGCCGGGTCAAGCCGGTTCCAGCCGGTTCCAGCCGCTTCCAGCTGCTTCCAGGTGGTCCAGCCGGTCCAGCCAACCAGCCAGCCATCCTCTCAGCCAGCCTCCCAGCCAGCCAGCCAGCCAGCCAGCCGGCCAGCCAGCCAGCCTCGCAGGCAGCCTCCCAGCCAGACTCCCAGCCTCCCAGCCTCCCAGCCTCCCAGCCTCCCAGCCTCCCAGCCTCTCAGCCTCCCAGCCTCCCAGCCTCCCAGCCTCCCAGACAGTGCCAGCCAGCGAGCCAGCCTGTTCCAGCCGGTTCCAGCCGGTTCCATCCGGTTGCAGCCGATTCTAGCCGGTTCGAGCCGGTACCAGCCGGTTCCAGCCGGTTCCAGCCGGTTCAAGCTAGCTCCAGCCGGTTCCAGCCGGTTCTAGCCTGTTCCAGGCGGTTTCAGGCGGTTACAGCCGGTTCTAGCCGGTTCAAACCGGTTCCAGCAGTTTCCAGCCGGTTCCAACCGGTTTAAACCTGTTCAAACCGGTTCCAGCCGGTTCCAGCCGGTTCCAGCCGGTTCAAACTGGTTTAAACCGGTTCAAACCGGTTCCAGCCGGTTCCAGCCGGTTTAAACCAGTTCAAACCGCTTCCAGCCGGTTCTAGCCGGTTCCAGCCGTTTTAAACCGGTTTAAACCGGTTCATACCGGTTCCAGCCGGTTCCAGCCGGTTCCAGCCGGTTCAAACCGTTTCCAGCCGGTTCCAGCCGGTTCAAACCGGATCCAGCCGGTTCTAGCCTGTTCCAGCCAGTTTCACGCGGTTACAGCCGGTACCAGCCGGTTCAAACCGTGTCCAGTCCTTTCCAGCCGGTTCAAACCGGATCCAGCCGGTTCTAGCCTGTTCCA
Organism: Muntiacus reevesi; assembly: GCF_963930625.1. Taxonomy (NCBI): domain Eukaryota; kingdom Metazoa; phylum Chordata; class Mammalia; order Artiodactyla; family Cervidae; genus Muntiacus; species Muntiacus reevesi. The sequence goes on along the minus strand of NC_089256.1, from coordinate 1,838,838 downwards.
GCCGGTTTCAGGCGGTTACAGCCGGTACCAGCCGGTTCAAACCGGTTCCAGCCGGTTCCAGCTGGGTCAAGCCGGTTCCAGCCGGTTCCAGCCGGTTCAAGCTAGCTCCAGCCGGTTCCAGCCGGTTCTAGCCTGTTTAAACCGGTTCCAACCGGTTCCAGCCGGTTCCAGCCTGTTCCAGCCGGTTCAAACCGGTTTAAACCGGTTCAAAACGGTTCCAGCCGGTTCCAGCCGGTTCCAGCCGGTTCAAACCGGTTCCAGCCTGTTCCAGCCGGTTCCAGCCGGTTCAAACCGGTTCCAGCCGGTTCCAGCCGGTTTTAACCGGTTCAAACCGGTTCCAGCCGGTTCAAGCCGGTTCCAGCCGGTTCCAGCCGGTTTAAACCGGTTCAAACCGGTTCCAGCCGGTTCAAACCGGTTCAAACCGGTTCCAGCCGGTTCCAGCCGGTTCCAGTCGGTTCCAGTCGGTTCCACCCGGTTCCAGCCGATTCAAACCGTTTCCAGCCGGTTCCAGCCGGTTCAAACCGGATCCAGCCTGTTCCAGCCGGTTTCAGGCGATTACAGCCGGTACCAGCCGGTTCAAATCGGTTCCAGCCGGTTCCAGCCGGGTCAAGCCGGTTCCAGGCGGTTTCAGCCGGTTCAAGCTAGCTCCAGCCGGTTCCAGCCGGTTCTAGCCTGTTCCAGGCGGTTTCAGGCGGTTACAGCCGGCTCCAGCCGGTTCGAACCGGTTCCAGCCGGTTCCAGCCGGTTCAAACCGGTTTAAACCGGTTCAAACCGGTTCCAGCCGGTTCCAGCCGGTTCTAGCCGGTTTAGCCGGTTCCAGCCGGTTCAAGCTAGCTCCAGCCGGTTCAAACCGGTTCCAGCCGGTTCCAGCCGGTTCCAGCCGGTTCAAGCTAGCTCCAGCCGGTTCCAGGCGGTTCAGACCGGTTCCAGCCGGTTTCAGGCGGTTCCAGCCGGTTCCAGCTGGTTCAAACCGGTTCCAGCCGGTTCTAGCCTGTTCCACCCGGTTTCAGGCGGTTACAGCCGGTACCAGCCGGTTCAAACCGGTTCCAGCCGGTTCCAGCCGGGTCAAGCCGGTTCCAGCCGGTTCCAGCCGGTTCAAGCTAGCTCCAGGCGGTCCAAACCGTTTCAAACCGGTTCCAGCCGGTTTAAACCGGTTCAAACCGGTTCCAGCCGGATCAAGCCGGTTCCAGCCGGTTAAAGCCGGTTCAAGCTAGCTCCAGCCGGTTCCAGCCGGTTCTAGCCTGTTTAAACCGGTTCAAACCGGTTCCAGCCGGTTCCAGCCGGTTTAAACCGGTTCCAGCCGGTTCCAGCCGGTTCCAGCCGGTTCCAGCCGGTTCAAACCGGTTCCAGCCGGTTCCAGCCGGTTTAAACCGGTTCAAACCGGTTCCAGCCGGTTCCAGCTGGTTCCAGCCGGTTCAAACCGGTTTAAACCGGTTCAAACCGGTTCCAGCCGGTTCCATCCGGGTCACGCCGGTTCCAGCCGCTTCCAGCTGCTTCCAGCCACTTCCAGGTGGTCCAGCCGGTCCAGCCAACCAGCCAGCCATCCTCTCAGCCAGCCTCCCAGCCAGACAGCCAGCCAGCCAGCCGGCCAGCCAGCCAGCCTCCCAGGCAGCCTCCCAGCCAGCCTCCCAGCCTCCCAGCCTCCCAGCCTCCCAGCCAGCCTCCCAGCCTCCAAGACTCCCAGCCTCCCAGCATCACAGCCAGCCTCCCATTCTCCCAGCCTCCCAGCCAGCCTCCCAGCCTCCCAGCCAGCCTCCCAGCCTCCCAGCCTCCCAGCCTCCCAGCCTCCCAGCCTCCCAGCCAGCCTCCCAGCCTCCAAGACTCACAGACTCCCAGCCTCTCAGCCAGCCTCCCATTCTCCCTGCCTCCCAGCTAGCCTCCCAGCCAGCCTCCCAGCCTCCCAGCCTCCCAGCCAGACAGCCCGCCAGCCAGCCAGCCTCCCAAGCAGCCTCCCAGCCAGCCTCCCAGCCTCCAAGTCTCCCAGCCTCCCAGCCTCCAAGACTCCCAGCCTCCCAGCCTCCCAGCCAGCCTCCCATTCTCGCAGCCTCCCAGCCAGCCTCCCAGCCTCCCAGCCTCCCAGCCAGCCAGCCAGCCAGCCAGCCCGCCAGCCAGCCAGCCAGCCCGCCAGCCAGCCAGCCTCCCAGGCAGCCTCCCAGCCAGCCTCCCAGCCTCCCAGCCTCCCAGCCATTGCCAGCCAGCGAGCCAGCCTGTTCCAGCCGGTTCCAGCCGGTTCCATCCGGTTGCAGCCGATTCTAGCCGGTTCGAGTTGGTACCAGCCGGTTCCAGCCGGTTCCAGCCAGTTCCAGCCGGAAAAAACCGGTTCCATCCGGTTCCAGCCGGTTCCATCCGGTTCAAGATAGCTCCAGCCGTTTCCAACCGGTTCTAGCCTGTTCCAGCCGGTTTCAGGCGGTTACAGCCGGTAGCAGCCGGTTCAAACCGGTTCCAGCCAGTTCCAGCCGGGTCAAGCCGGTTCCAGCCGGTTCCAGCCGGTTCAAGCTAGCTCCAGCCGGTTCCAGCTGGTTCTAGCCTGTTCCAGCCGGTTTCAGGCGGTTACAGCCGGTTCCAGCCGGTTCAAGCCGGTTCCAGCCGGTTCCAGCCGGTTCAAACCGGTTTAAACCGGTTCAAACCGGTTCCAGCCGGTTCCAGCCAGTTCCAGCCGGTTCAAACCGGTTTAAACCGGTTCAAACCGGTTCCAGCCGGTTGCAGCCGGTTCAAACCGGTTCCAGCCGGTTCTAGCCGGTTTAAACCGGTTCAAACCGGTTCCAGCCGGTTCCAGCCGGTTGCAGCCGGTTCAAACCGGTTTAAACCTGTTCAAACCGGTTCCAGCCGGTTCCAGCCGGTTCAAACCGGTTCCAGCCGGTTTAAACCGGTTCAAACTAATTCCAGCCGGTTCCAGCCGGTTTAAACCGGTTCAAACCGGTTCCAACCGGTTCCAGCCGGTTCCAGCCGGTTCAAACCGTTTCCAGGCGGTTCAAGCCGGTTCAAACCGGTTTAAACCGGTTCAAACCGGTTCCAGCCGGTTCCAGCCGTTTCCAGCCGGTTTAAACCGGTTCCAGCCGGTTCAAGCCGGTTCAAACCGGTTCAAACCGGTTCCAGCCGATTCCAGCCGGTTCCAGCCGGTTCAAACCGGTTCCAGCCGGTTCCAGCCGGTTTAAACCGGTTCAAACCGGTTCCAGCCGGTTCCAGCCGGTTCCAGCCGGTTCCAGCCGGTTCAAACCGGTTCCAGCCGGTTCCATCCGGTTTAAACCAGTTCAAACCGGTTCCAGCCGGTTCCAGCCGGTTCCAGCCGGTTCAAACCGGTTTAAACCTGTTCATACCGGTTCCAGCCGGTTCCAGCCGGTTCCAGCCGGTTGCAGCCGGTTCAAACCGGTTTAAACCGGTTCAAACCGGTTCCAGCCGGTTCCAGCCGGTTCCAGCTGGTTGCAGCCGGTTCAAACCGGTTTAAACCGGTTCAAACCGGTTCCAGCCGGTTCCAGCCGGTTCAAACCGGTTCCAGCCGGTTTAAACCGGTTCAAACTAGTTCCAGCCGGTTCCAGCCGGTTCAAACCGGATCCAGCCGGTTCTAGCCTGTTCCAGCCGGTTTCAGGCGGTTACAGCCGGTACCAGCAGGTTCAAACCGGTTCCAGCCTGTTCCAGCCGGATCAAGCCGGTTCCAGCCGGTTAAAGCCGGTTCAAGCTAGCTCCAGCCGGTTCCAGCCGGTTCTAGCCTGTTTAAACCGGTTCAAACCGGTTCCAGCCGGTTCCAGCCGGTTCCAGCCGGTTCCAACCGGTTCCAGCCGGTTAAAACCGGTTCCAGCCGGATCCAGCCGGTTCCAGCCTGTTCCAGCCGGTTCCAGCCGGTTTAAACCGGTTCCAGCCATTTCCAGTCGGTTCCAGCCGGTTTAAACCGGTTCAAACCGGTTCCAGCCGGTTCCAGCCTGTTCCAGCCGTTTTCAGGCGGTTACAGCCGGTACCAGCCGGTTCAAAACGGTTCCAGCCTGTTCCAACCGGATCAAGCCTGTTCCAGCCGGTTCCAGCCGGTTCCAGCCGGTTCCAGCCGGTTTAAACCGGTTCAAACCGGTTCCAGCCTGTTCCAGCCGGTTTCAGGCGGTTACAGCCGTTACCAGCCGGTTCAAACCGGTTCCAGCCTGTTCCAGCCGGATCCAGCCGGTTCCAGCCGGTTCCAGCCGGTTTAAACCGATTCCAGCCGGTTCCAGCCGGTTCAAACCGGTTTAAACCGGTTCAAACCGGTTCCAGCCGGTTCCAGCCGGTTCCAGCCGGTTCAAACCGGTTCCAGCCGGTTCCAGCCGGTTTAAACCGGTTCAAACCGGTTAAAGCCGGTTCCAGCCGGTTCCAGCCGGTTCCAGCCGGTTCAAACCGGTTCCAGCCGGTTCCAGCCGGTTTAAACCGGTTCAAGCCGGTTCCAGCCGGTTCCAGCCGGTTCAAACCGGTTTAAACCGGTTCAAACCGGTTCCAGCCGGTTCCAGCCGGGTCAAGCCGGTTCCAGCCGCTTCCAGCTGCTTCCAGCCACTTCCAGGTGGTCCAGCCGGTCCAGCCAACCAGCCAGCCATCCTCTCAGCCAGCCTCCGAGCCAGACAGCCAGCCTCCCAGCCGGCCAGCCAGCCAGCCTCCCAGGCAGCCTCCCAGCCAGCCTCCCAGCCTCCCAGCCTCCCAGCCTCCCAGCCAGCCTCCCAGCCTCCAAGACTCCCAGCCTCCCAGCATCCCAGCCAGCCTCCCATTCTCCCAGCCTCCCAGCCAGCCTCCCAGCCTCCCAGCCAGCCTCCCAGCCTCCCAGCCTCCCAGCCTCCCAGCCTCCCAGCCAGCCTCCCAGCCTCCAAGACTCACAGACTCCCAGCCTCTCAGCCAGCCTCCCATTCTCCCTGCCTCCCAGCCAGCCTCCCAGCCAGCCTCCCAGCCTCCCAGCCTCCCAGCCAGCCAGCCCGCCAGCCAGCCAGCCTCCCAGGCAGCCTCCCAGCCAGCCTCCCAGCCTCCAAGTATCCCAGCCTCCCAGCCTCCAAGACTCCCAGCCTCCCAGCCTCCCAGCCAGCCTCCCATTCTCCCAGCCTCCCAGCCAGCCTCCCAGCCACCCAGCCTCCCAGCCAGCCAGCCAGCCAGCCAGCCCGCCAGCCAGCCAGCCAGCCCGCCAGCCAGCCAGCCTCCCAGGCAGCCTCCCAGCCAGCCTCCCAGCCTCCCAGCCTCCCAGCCAGTGCCAGCCAGCGAGCCAGCCTGTTCCAGCCGGTTCCAGCCGGTTCCATCCGGTTGCAGCCGATTCTAGCCGGTTCGAGTTGGTACCAGCCGGTTCCAGCCGGTTCCAGCCAGTTCCAGCCGGAAAAAACCGGTTCCATCCGGTTCCAGCCGGTTCCAGCCGGTTCAAGCTAGCTCCAGCCGGTTCCAGCCGGTTCTAGCCTGTTCCAGCCGGTTTCAGGCGGTTACAGCCGGTTCCAGGCGGTTCAAACCGGTTCCAGCCGGTTCCAGCCGGTTCCAGCCGGTTCAAACTGGTTTAAACCGGTTCAAACCTGTTCCAGCCTGTTCCAGCCGGTTTAAACCAGTTCAAACCGGTTTCAGCCGGTTCCAGCCGGTTCCAGCCGGTTCAAATCGGTTTAAACCGGTTCATACCGGTTCCAGCCGGTTCCAGCCGGTTCCAGCCGGTTCAAACCGTTTCCAGCCGGTTCCAGCCGGTTCAAACTGGATTCAGCCGGTTCTAGCCTGTTCCAGCAGGTTTCAGGCGGTTACAGCCGGTACCAGCCGGTTCAAACCGGTTCCAGCCAGTTCCAGCCGGGTCAAGCCGGTTCCAGCCGGTTCCAGCCGGTTCAAGCTAGCTCCAGCCGGTTCCAGCCGGTTCTAGCCTGTTCCAGCCGGTTTCAGGCGGTTACAGCCGGTTCCAGCCGGTTCTAGCCTGTTTAAACCGGTTAAAACCGGTTCCAGCCGGTTCCAGCCGGTTCCAGCCGGTTTAAACCAGTTCAAACCGGTTCCAGCCGGTTCCAGCCGGTTCCAGCCGATTCCAGCCGGTTCAAGCCGGTTCCAGCCGGTTCCAGCCGGTTCAAGCCGGTTCCAGCCGGTTCCAGCCGGTTCAAGCCGGTTCCAGCCGGTTCCAGCCGGTTCAAGCTAGCTCCAGCCAGTTCCAGCCAGAAAAAACGGGGTCCAGCCGGTTCCAGCCGGTTTCAGCCGGTTCAAACCGGTTTAAACCGGTTTAAACCGGTTCCAGCCGGTTCCAGCCGATTCCAGCCGGTTCAAGCCGGTTCCAGCCGGTTTCAGCCGGTTCAAGCCGGTTCCATCCGGTTCCAGCCGGTTCAAGCTAGCTCCAGCCGGTTCCAGCCAGTTCCAGCCGGTTCAAACCGGTTCCAGCCGGTTCAAATCGGTTCCAGCCGGTTCCAGCCGGTTTAAACCGGTTCAAACCGGTTCCAGCCGGTTCCAGCCGGTTCCAGCCGGTTCCAGCCGGTTTAAACCGGTTCAAACCGGTTCCAGCCGGTTCCAGCCGGTTCCAGTCTGTTCAAACCGGTTTAAACCGGTTCAAACCGGTTCCAGCCGGTTCCAGCCGGTTCCAGCCGGGTCAAGCCGGTTCCAGCCGGTTCCAGCCGCTTCCAGCTGCTTCCAGGTGGTCCAGCCGGTCCAGCCAACCAGCCAGCCTTCCTCTCAGCCAGCCTCCCAGCCAGCCAGGCAGCCAGCCAGCCGGCCAGCCAGCCAGCCTCCCAGGCAGCCTACCAGCCAGGCTTCCAGCCTCCCAGCCTCCCAGCCTCCCAGCCTCCCAGCCTCCCAGCCAGCCTCCCAGCCTCCAAGACTCCCAGCCTCCTAGCGTCCCAGCCAGCCTCCCATTCTCCCAGCCTCCCAGCCAGCCTCCCAGCCTCCCAGCCAGCCTCCCAGCCTCCAAGACTCACAGACTCCCAGCCTCTCAGCCAGCCTCCCATTCTCCCTGCCTCCCAGCCAGCCTCCCAGCCAGCCTCCCAGCCTCCCAGACTCCCAGCCAGCCAGCCAGCCAGCCAGCCCGCCAGCCAGCCAGCCAGCCCGCCAGCCAGCCAGCCTCCCAGCCAGCCTCCCAGCCAGCCTCCCAGCCTCCAAGACTCCCAGCCTCCCAGCCTCCAAGACTCCCAGCCTCCCAGCATCCCAGCCAGCCTCCCATTCTCCCAGCCTCCCAGCCAGCCTCCCAGCCTCCCAGCCAGCCTACCAGCCTCCAAGACTCACAGCCTCCCAGCCTCTCAGCCAGCCTCCCATTCTCCCAGCCTCCCAGCCAGCCTCCCATCCTCCCAGCCAGCCTCCCAGCCTCCCAGCCAGTGCCAGCCAGTGAGCCAGCCTGTTCCAGCCGGTTCCAGTCGGTTCCATCCAGTTCCAGCCGATTCTAGCCGGTTCGAGCCGGTACCATCCGGTTCCAGGCGGTTCCAGCCAGTTCCACCCGGAAAAAACCGGTTCCAGCCGGTTCCAGCCGGTTCCAGCCGGTTGCAGCCGGTTCAAACCGGTTCCAGCCGGTTTAAACCGATTCAAACCGGTTCCAGCCGGTTCCAGCCGGTTCAAACCGGTTTAAAACGGTTCAAACCGGTTCCAGCCGGTTCCAGCCGGTTCAAACCGGTTCCAGCCGGTTCCAGACGGTTTAAACCCGTTCAAACCGGTTCCAGCCGGTTCCAGCCGGTTTAAACCGGTTCAAACCGGTTCCAGCCGGTTCCAGCCGGGTCAAGCCGGTTCCAGCCGGTTCCAGCCGCTTCCAGCCGCTTCCAGGTGGTCCAGCCGGTCCAGCCAACCAGCCAGCCATCCTCTCAGCCAGCCTCCCAGCCAGCCAGCCAGCCAGCCAGCCCGCCAGCCAGCCAGCCTCCCAGGCAGCCTCCCAGCCAGACTCCCAGCCTCCCAGCCTCCCAGCCTCCCAGCCTCCCAGCCTCCCAGCCTCCCAGCCAGCCTCCCAGCCTCCAAGACTCCCAGCCTCCCAGCCTCCAGGCCAGCCTCCCATTCTCCCAGCCTCCCAGCCAGCCTCCCAGCCTCCCAGCCAGCCTCCCAGCCTCCCAGCCTCCCAGCCTCCCAGCCTCCCAGCCTCCCAGCATCCCAGCCATCCTCCCAGCCTCCAAGACTCACAGCCTTCCAGCCTCTCAGCCAGCCTCCCATTCTCCCAGCCTCCCAGCCAGCCTCCCAGTCTCCCAGCCTCCCAGCGAGTGAGCCAGCCAGCCAGCCCGCCAGCCAGCCAGCCAGCCCGCCAGCCAGCCAGCCTCCCAGCCAGACTCCCAGCCAACCTCCCAGCCTCCCAGCCTCCCAGCCTCCCAGCCTCCCAGCCTCCCAGCCTCCCAGCCTCCCAGCCTCCCAGCCAGCCTCCCAGCCTCCCAGCCAGCCTCCCAGCCTCCCAGCCTCCCAGCCTCCCAGCCTCCCAGCCTCCCAGCATCCCAGCCATCCTCCCAGCCTCCAAGACTCACAGCCTTCCAGCCTCTCAGCCAGCCTCCCATTCTCCCAGCCTCCCAGCCAGCCTCCCAGTCTCCCAGCCTCCCAGCGAGTGAGCCAGCCAGCCAGCCCGCCAGCCAGCCAGCCAGCCCGCCAGCCAGCCAGCCTCCCAGGCAGCCTCCCAGCCAGCCTCCCAGCCTCCAAGACTCCCAGCCTCCCAGCCTCCAACACTCCCAGCCTCCCAGCCTCCCAGCCAGCCTCCCATTCTCCCAGCCTCCAGCCAGCCTTCCAGCCTCCCAGCCAGCCTCCCAGCCTCCCAGCCTCCCAGCCTCCCAGCCAGCCTCCCAGCCTCCAAGACTCACAGCCTCCCAGCCTCTCAGCCAGACTCCCATTCTCCCAGCCTCCCAGCCAGCCTCCCAGCCTCCAAGACTCACAGCCTCCCAGCCTCTCAGCCAGACTCCCATTCTCCCAGCCTCCCAGCCAGCCTCCCAGCCTCCCAGCCAGCCTCCCAGCCTCCCAGCCTCCCAGCCAGCCAGCCAGCCAGCCAGCCCGCCAGCCAGCCAGCCAGCCCGCCAGCCAGCCAGCCTCCCAGCCAGCCTCCCAGCCAGCCTCCCAGCCTCCCAGCCTCCCAGCCTCCCAGCCTCCCAGCCTCCCAGCCAGTGCCAGCCAGCGAGCCAGCCTGTTCCAGCCGGTTCCAGCCGGTTCCATCCGGTTCCAGCCGATTCTAGCCGGTTGGAGCCGGTACCAGCCGGTTCCAGGCGGTTCCAGCCAGTTCCAACCGGAAAAAACCGGTTCCAGCCGGTTCCAGCCGATTCCAGCCGGTTGCAGCCGGTTCAAATCGGTTCCAGCCGGTTCAAACCGGTTTAAACCGGTTCAAACCGGTTCCAGCCGGTTCCAGCCTCTTCAAACCGGTTCCAGCCGGTTCCAGCCGGTTTAAACCGGTTCAAACCGTTTCCAGCCGGTTCCAGCCGGTTTAAACCGGTTCAAACCGGTTCCAGCCGGTTCCAGCCGGTTCCAGCCGGTTTAAACCGGTTCAAACCGGTTCCAGCCGGTTCCAGCCGGTTCCAGCCGGTTCCAGCAGGTTTAAACCGGTTCAAACCGGTTCCAGCCGGTTCCAGCAAATTCCAGCCGGTTTAAACCGGTTCAAACCGGTTTCAGCCTGTTCCAGCCGGTTCCAGCCGGTTCCAGCCGGTTTAAACCGGTTCAAACCGGTTCCAGCCGGTTCCAGCCGGTTCCAGCCGGTTCCAGCCGGTTTAAACCGGTTCAAACCGGTTCCAGCCTGTTCCAGCCGGTTCCAGCCAGTTCAAACCGGTTCCAGCCGGTTCCAGCCGCTTCCAGCCGCTTCCAGGTGGTCCAGCCGGTCCAGCCAACCAGCCAGCCATCCTCTCAGCCAGCCTCCCAGCCAGCCAGCCAGCCAGCCAGCCAGCCCGCCAGCCAGCCAGCCTCCCAGGCAGCCTCCCAGCCAGCCTCCCAGCCTCCCAGCCTCCCAGCCTCCCAGCCTCCCAGCCTCCCAGCCTCCCAGCCAGTGCCAGCCAGCGAGCCAGCCTGTTCCAGCCGGTTCCAGCCGGTTCAAACCGGTTCCAGCCGGTTCCAGCCGGGTCAAGCCGGTTCCATCCGGTTCCAGCCGCTTCCAGCCGCTTCCAGGTGGTCCACCCGGTCCAGCCAACCAGCCAGCCATCCTCTCAGCCAGTCTCCCAGCCAGCCAGCAGGCCAGCCAGCCCGCCAGCCAGCCAGCCTCCCAGGCAGCCTCCCAGCCAGCCTCCCAGCCTCCCAGCCTCCCAGCCTCCCAGCCTCCCAGCCTCCCAGCCAGCCTCCCAGCCTCCAAGACTCACAGCCTCCCAGCCTCTCAGCCAGCCTCCCATTTTCCCAGCCTCCCAGCCAGCCTCTCAGCCTCCCAGCCAGCCTCCCAGCCTCCCAGCCTCCCAGCCAGCCAGCCAGCCAGCCAGCCCGCCAGCCAGCCAGCCAGCCTCCCAGGCAGCCTCCCAGCCAGCCTCCCAGCCTCCCAGCCTCCCAGACTCTCAGCCTCCCAGCCTCCCAGGCTCCCAGCCTCCCAGACAGTGCCAGCCAGCGAGCCAGCCTGTTCCAGCCGGTTCCAGCCGGTTCCATCCGGTTGCAGCCGATTCTAGCCGGTTCGAGCCGGTACCAGCCGGTTCCAGCCGGTTCCAGCCAGTTCCAGCCGGAAAAAACCGGTTCCAGCCGGTTCCAGCCGGTTCCAGCCGGTTCAAGCTAGCTCCAGCCGGTTCCAGCCGGTTCTAGCCTGTTCCAGCCGGTTTCAGGCGGCTACAGCCGGTTCTAGCCGGTTCAAACCGGTTCCAGCCGGTTCCAGCCGGTTCAAACCGGTTCAAACCGGTTCCAGCCGGTTCCAGCCGGTTCCAGCCGGTTCAAACTGGTTTAAACCGGTTCAAACCGGTTCCAGCCGGTTCCAGCCGGTTTAAACCTGTTCAAACCGGTTCCAGCCGGTTCTAGCCGGTTCCAGCCGGTTTAAACCGGTTCATACCGGTTCCAGCCGTTTCCAGCCGGTTCCAGCCGGTTCAAACCGTTTCCAGACGGTTCCAGCCGGTTCAAACCGGATCCAGCCGGTTCTAGCCTGTTCCAGCCGGTTTCAGGCGGTTACAGCCGGTAGCAGCCGGTTCAAACCGTTTCCAGCCCTTTCCAGCCGGTTCAAACCGGATCCAGCCGGTTCTAGCCTGTTCCAGCCGGTTTCAGGCGGTTACAGCCGGTACCAGCCGGTTCAAACCGGTTCCAGCCGGTTCCAGCCGGGTCAAGCCGGTTCCAGCCGGTTCCAGCCGGTTCAAGCTAGCTCCAGCCGATTCCAGCCGGTTCTAGCCTGTTCCAGGCGGTTTCAGGCGGTTACAGCCGGTTCCAGCCGGTTCCAGCCGGTTCTAGCCGGTTCCAGCCGGTTCCAGCCGGTTCAAGCTAGCTCCAGCCGGTTCCAGCCGGTTCTAGCCTGTTTAAACCGGTTCAAACCGGTTCCAGCCGGTTCCAGCCGGTTCAAACCGGTTTAAACCGGTTCAAGCCGGTTCGAGCCGGTTCCAGCCGGTTCCAGCCGGTTCAAACCGGATCCAGCCGGTTCTAGCCTGTTCCAGCCGGTTTCAGGCGGTTACAGCCGGTACCAGCCGGTTCAAAAGGTTTCCAGCCCTTTCCAGCCGGTTCAAACCGGATCCAGCCGGTTCTAGCCTGTTCCAGCCGGTTTCAGGCGGTTACAGCCGGTACCAGCCGGTTCAAACCGGTTCCAGCCGGTTCCAGCTGGGTCAAGCCGGTTCCAGCCGGTTCCAGCCGGTTCAAGCTAGCTCCAGCCGATTCCAGCCGGTTCTAGCCTGTTCCAGGCGGTTTCAGGCGGTTACAGCCGGTTCCAGCCGGTTCCAGCCGGTTTTAGCCGGTTCCAGCCGGTTCTAGCCTGTTTAAACCGGTTCCAACCGGTTCCAGCCGGTTCCAGCCGGTTCCAGCCGGTTCAAACCGGTTTAAACCGGTTCTAAACGGTTCCAGCCGGTTCCAGCCGGTTCCAGCCGGTTCAAACCGGTTCCAGCCGGTTCCAGCCGGTTCTAGCCTGTTTAAACCGGTTCAAACCGGTTCCATCCGGTTCCAGCCGGTTCCAACCGGTTTAAACCGGTTCAAACCGGCTCCAGCCGGTTCCAGCCGGTTCCAGCCGGTTCAAACCGGTTCCAGCCGGTTCAAGACGGTTCCAGCCGGTTCCAGCCGGTTTAAACCGGTTCAAACCGGTTCCAGCCGGTTCAAACCGGTTCAAACCGGTTCCAGCCGGTTCCAGCCGGTTCCAGTCGGTTCCAGCCGGTTCCACCCGGTTCCAGCCGATTCAAACCGTTTCCAGCCGGTTCCAGCCGGTTCAAACCGGATCCAGCCTGTTCTAGCCTGTTCCAGCCGGTTTCAGGCGGGTCCAGCCGGTACCAGCCGGTTCAAACCGGATCCAGCCGGATCTAGCCTGTTCCAGCCGGTTTCAGGCGGTTACAGCCGGTACCAGCCGGTTCAAACCGGTTCCAGCCGGTTCCAGCTGGGTCAAGCCGGTTCCAGCCGGTTCCAGCCGGTTCAAGCTAGCTCCAGCCGATTCCAGCCGGTTCTAGCCTGTTCCAGGCGGTTTCAGGCGGTTACAGCCGGTTCCAGCCGGTTCCAGCCGGTTTTAGCCGGTTCCAGCCGGTTCTAGCCTGTTTAAACCGGTTCCAACCGGTTCCAGCCGGTTCCAGCCGGTTCCAGCCGGTTCAAACCGGTTTAAACCGGTTCTAAACGGTTCCAGCCGGTTCCAGCCGGTTCCAGCCGGTTCAAACCGGTTCCAGCCGGTTCCAGCCGGTTCTAGCCTGTTTAAACCGGTTCAAACCGGTTCCATCCGGTTCCAGCCGGTTCCAACCGGTTTAAACCGGTTCAAACCGGCTCCAGCCGGTTCCAGCCGGTTCCAGCCGGTTCAAGCCGTTTCCAGCCGGTTCCAGCCGGTTTTAACCGGTTCAAACCGGTTCCAGCCGGTTCAAGCCGGTTCCAGCCGGTTCCAGCCGGTTTAAACCGGTTCAAACCGGTTCCAGCCGGTTCAAACCGGTTCAAACCGGTTCCAGCCGGTTCCAGCCGGTTCCAGTCGGTTCCAGCCGGTTCCACCCGGTTCCAGCCGGTTCAAACCGGTTCAAACCGGTTCCAGCCGGTTCCAGCCGGTTCCAGACGGTTCCAGCCGGTTCAAACCGGATCCAGCCGGTTCTAGCCTGTTCCAGCCGGTTTCAGGCGGTTACAGCCGGTAGCAGCCGGTTCAAACCGTTTCCAGCCCTTTCCAGCCGGTTCAAACCGGATCCAGCCGGTTCTAGCCTGTTCCAGCCGGTTTCAGGCGGTTACAGCCGGTACCAGCCGGTTCAAACCGGTTCCAGCCGGTTCCAGCCGGGTCAAGCCGGTTCCAGCCGGTTCCAGCCGGTTCAAGCTAGCTCCAGCCGATTCCAGCCGGTTCTAGCCTGTTCCAGGCGGTTTCAGGCGGTTACAGCCGGTTCCAGCCGGTTCCAGCCGGTTCTAGCCGGTTCCAGCCGGTTCCAGCCGGTTCAAGCTAGCTCCAGCCGGTTCCAGCCGGTTCTAGCCTGTTTAAACCGGTTCAAACCGGTTCCAGCCGGTTCCAGCCGGTTCAAACCGGTTTAAACCGGTTCAAACCGGTTCGAGCCGGTTCCAGCCGGTTCCAGCCGGTTCAAACCGGATCCAGCCGGTTCTAGCCTGTTCCAGCCGGTTTCAGGCGGTTACAGCCGGTACCAGCCGGTTCAAAAGGTTTCCAGCCCTTTCCAGCCGGTTCAAACCGGATCCAGCCGGTTCTAGCCTGTTCCAGCCGGTTTCAGGCGGTTACAGCCGGTACCAGCCGGTTCAAACCGGTTCCAGCCGGTTCCAGCTGGGTCAAGCCGGTTCCAGCCGGTTCCAGCCGGTTCAAGCTAGCTCCAGCCGATTCCAGCCGGTTCTAGCCTGTTCCAGGCGGTTTCAGGCGGTTACAGCCGGTTCCAGCCGGATCCAGCCTGTTCTAGCCTGTTCCAGCCGGTTTCAGGCGGGTCCAGCCGGTTCCAGCCAGTTCAAACCGGTTCCAGCCGGTTCCAGCCGCTTCCAGCCGCTTCCAGGTGGTCCAGCCGGTCCAGCCAACCAGCCAGCCATCCTCTCAGCCAGCCTCCCAGCCAGCCAGCCAGCCAGCCAGCCAGCCCGCCAGCCAGCCAGCCTCCCAGGCAGCCTCCCAGCCAGCCTCCCAGCCTCCCAGCCTCCCAGCCTCCCAGCCTCCCAGCTTCCCAGGCTCCCAGCCAGCCTCCCAGCCTCCCAGCCTCTCAGCCAGCCAGCCAGCCAGCCAGCCGGCAAGCCAGCCAGCCTCCCAGGCAGCCTCCCAGCCAGACTCCCAGCCTCCCAGCCTCCCAGCCTCCCAGCCTCCCAGCCTCCCAGCCTCCCAGCCAGCCTCCCAGCCTCCAAGTCTCCCAGCCAGCCAGCCAGCCAGCCAGCCAGGCTCCCAGCCTCCCAGCCTCCCAGCCAGCCAGCCAGCCTCCAAGACTCCCAGCCTCCCAGCGTCCCAGCCAGCCTCCCATTCTCCAAGCCTCCCAGCCAGCCTCCTAGCCTCCCAGCCAGCCTCCCAGCCTCCCAGCCAGCCTCCCAGCCTCCCAGCCTCTCAGCCAGCCAGCCAGCCAGCCAGCCGGCCAGCCAGCCAGCCTCCCAGGCAGCCTCCCAGCCAGACTCCCAGCCTCCAAGACTCCCAGCCTCCCAGCGTCCCAGCCAGTCTCCCATTTTCCCAGCCTCCCAGCCAGCCTCCCAGCCTCCCAGCCAGCCTCCCAGCCTCCCAGCCTCCCAGCCAGCCTCCCAGCCTCCCAGCCAACCTCCCAGCCTCCCAGCCTCCCAGCCAGCCAGCCAGCCAGTCAGCCCGCCAGCCAGCCAGCCAGCCCGCCAGCCAGCCAGCCTCCCAGGCAGCCTCCCAGCCAGCCTCCCAGCCTCCAAGACTCCCAGCCTCCCAGCCTCCAACACTCCCAGCCTCCCAGGCTCCCAGCCACACTCCCATTCTCCCAGCCTCCAGCCAGCCTCCCAGCCTCCCAGCCAGCCTCCCAGCCTCCCAGCCTCCCAGCCTCCCAGCCTCCCAGCCAGCCTCCCAGCCTCCAAGACTCACAGCCTCCCAGCCTCTCAGCCAGCCTCCCATTCTCCCAGCATCCCAGCCAGCCTCCCAGCCTCCCAGCCAGCCTCCCAGCCTCCCAGGCTCCCAGCCAGCCAGCAAGCCAGCCAGCCCGCCAGCCAGCCAGGCAGCCCGCCAGCCAGCCAGCCTCCCAGCCAGCCTCCCAGCCAGCCTCCCAGCCTCCCAGCCTCCCAGCCTCCCAGCCTCCCATCCTCCCAGCCTCCCAGCCAGTGCCAGCCAGCGAGCCAGCCTGTTCCAGCCGGTTCCAGCCGGTTCCATCCGGTTCCAACCGATTCTAGCCGGTTCGAGCCAGTACCAGCCGGTTCCAGGCGGTTCCAGCCAGTTCCAGCCGGAAAAAACCGGTTCCAGCCGGTTCCAGCCGATTCCAGCCGGTTGCAGCCGGTTCAAATCGGTTCCAGCCGGTTCCAGCCGATTAAAACTGGTTTAAACCGGTTCAAACCGGTTCCAGCCGGTTCCAGCCTCTTCAAACCGGTTCCAGCCGGTTCCAGCCGGTTTAAACCGGTTCAAACCGGTTCCAGCCGGTTCCAGCCGGTTTAAACCGGTTCAAACCGGTTCCAGCCGGTTCCAGCCGGTTCCAGCCGGTTCCAGCCGCTTCCAGGTGGTCCAGCCGGTCCAGCCAACCAGCCAGCCATCCTCTCAGCCAGCCTCCCAGCCAGCCAGCCAGCCAGCCAGCCCGCCAGCCAGCCAGCCTCCCAGGCAGCCTCCCAGCCAGCCTCCCAGCCTCCCAGCCTCCCAGCCTCCCAGCCTCCCAGCCTCCCAGCCTCCCAGCCAGCCTCCCAGCCTCCAAGACTCCCAGCCTCCCAGCCTCCCAGCCAGCCTCCCAGCCTCCCAGCCAGCCTCCCAGCCTCCCAGCCTCCCAGCCTCCCAGCCTCCCAGCATCCCAGCCAGCCTCCCAGCCTCCAAGACTCACAGCCTCCCAGCCTCTCAGCCAGCCTCCCAATCTCCCAGCCTCCCACCCAGCCTCCCAGCCTCCCAGCCAGCCTCCCAGCCTCCCAGCCTCCCAGCCAGCCAGCCAGCCAGCCAGCCCACCAGCCAGCCAGCCAGCCCGCCAGCCAGCCAGCCTCCCAGGCAGCCTCCCAGCCAGCCTCACAGCCTCCCAGCCTCCCAGCCTCCCAGCCTCCCAGCCTCCCAGCCTCCCAGCCTCCCAGCAAGTGCCAGCCAGCGAGCCAGCCTGTTCCAGCCGGTTCCAGCCGGTTCAAACCGGTTCCAGCCGGTTCCAGCCGGGTCAAGCCGGTTCCATCCGGTTCCAGCCGCTTCCAGCCGCTTCCAGGTGGTCCAGCCGGTCCAGCCAACCAGCCAGCCATCCTCTCAGCCAGCCTCCCAGCCAGCCAGCCAGCCAGCCAGCCGGCCAGCCAGCCAGCCTCCCAGGCAGCCTCCCAGCCAGCCTCCCAGCCTCCCAGCCTCCCAGCCTCCCAGCCTCCCAGCCTCCCAGCCAGCCTCCCAGCCTCCAAGACTCACAGCCTCCCAGCCTCTCAGCCAGCCTCCCATTCTCCCAGCCTCCCAGCCAGCCTCTCAGCCTCCCAGCCAGCCTCCCAGCCTCCCAGCCAGCCAGCCAGCCAGCCAGCCCGCCAGCCAGCCAGCCAGCCCGCCAGCCAGCCAGCCTCCCAGGCAGCCTCCCAGCCAGCCTCTCAGCCTCCCAGCCTCCCAGCCTCCCAGCCTCCCAGCCTCCCAGCCTCCCAGCCTCCCAGCCAGTGCCAGCCAGCGAGCCAGCCTGTTCCAGCCGGTTCCAGCCGGTTCCATCCGGTTCCAGCCGATTCTAGCCGGTTCGAGCAGGTACCATCCGGTTCCAGCCGGTTCCAGCCAGTTCCAGCCGGAAAAAACCGGTTCCAGCCGGTTCCAGCCGGTTCCCGCCGGTTTCAGGCGGTTCCAGCCGGTTCCAGCCGGTTCAAACCGGTTCCAGCCGGTTCTAGCCTGTTCCAGCCGGTTTCAGGCGGTTACAGCCGGTACCAGCCGGTTCAAACCGGTTCCAGCCGGTTCCAGCCGGGTCAAGCCGGTTCCAGCCGGTTCCAGCCGTTTCTAGCCTGTTCCAGCCGGTTTCAGGCGGTTACAGCCGTTTCCAGTCCGTTCCATCCGGTTTAAACCGGTTCAAGCCTGTTCCAGCCGGTTCCAGCCGGTTCCAGCCGGTTTAAACCGGTTCAAACCGGTTCCAGACTGTTCCAGCCGGTTTCAGGCGGTTACAGCCGTTACCAGCCGGTTCAAACCGGTTCCAGCCTGTTCCAGCCGGATCAAGCCGGTTCCAGCCGGTTCCAGCCGGTTCAAACCGTTTCCAGCCGGTTCCAGCCGGTTCAAACCGGATCCAGCCGGTTCTAGCCTGTTCCAGCCGTTTTCAGGCGGTTACAGCCGGTACCAGCCGGTTCAAACCGGTTCCAGCCTGTTCCAGCCGGATCAAGCCGGTTCCAGCCGGTTAAAGCCGGTTCAAGCTAGCTCCATCCGGTTCCAGCCGGTTCTAGCCTGTTTAAACCGGTTCAAACCGGTTCCAGCTGCTTCCAGGTGGTCCACCCGGTCCAGCCAACCAGCCAGCCATCCTCTCAGCCAGCCTCCCAGCCAGCCAGCCAGCCAGCCAGCCCGCCAGCCAGCCAGCCTCCCAGGCAGCCTCCCAGCCAGACTCCCAGCCTCCCAGCCTCCCAGCCTCCCAGCCTCCCAGCCAGCCTCCCAGCCTCCCAGCCTCCCAGCCTCCCAGCCTCCCAGCCTCCCAGCCAGTGCCAGCTAGCGAGCCAGCCTGTTCCAGTGGGTTCCAGCCGGTTCCATTCGGTTCCAGCAGATTCTAGCGGGTTCGAGCCGGTACCAGCCGGTTCCAGATGGTTCCAGCCAGTTCCAGCCGGAAAAAACCGGTTCCAGCCGGTTCCAGCCGCTTCCCGCCGGTTTCAGGCGGTTCCAGGCGTTTCCAGCCGGTTCAAACCGGTTCCAGCCGGTTCTAGCCTGTTCCATCCGGTTTCAGGCGGTTCCAGCCGGTTCCAGCCGGTTCAAACCGGTTCCAGCCTGTTCCAGCCGGTTTAAACCGGTTCAAACCGGTTCCAGCCGGTTCCAGCCGGTTCAAACCGGTTCCAGCCGGTTCCATCCGGTTTAAACCAGTTCAAACCGGTTCCAGCCGGTTTCAGCCGGTTCCAGCCAGTTCCAGCCGGTTCAAACCGGTTTAAACCGGTTGAAACCGGTTCCAGCCGGTTCCAGCCGGTTCCAGCCGGTTCAAACCGGTTCCAGCCGGTTCCATCCGGTTTAAACAAGTTCAAACCGGTTCCAGCCGGTTCCAGCCGGTTCAAACCGGTTTAAACCGGTTCATACCGGTTCCAGCCGGTTCCAGCCGGTTCCAGCCAGTTCAAACCGTTTCCAGCCAGTTCCAGCCGGTTCAAACCGGATCCAGCCGGTTCTAGCCTGTTCCAGCCGGTTTCAGGCGGTTACAGCCGGTACCAGCCGGTTCAAACCAGTTCCAGCCGGTTCCAGCCGGGTCAAGCCGGTTCCAGCCGGTTCCAGCCGGTTCAAGCTAGCTCCAGCCGGTTCCAGCTGGTTCTAGCCTGTTCCAGCCGGTTTCAGGCGGTTTCAGCCTGTTCCAGCCGGTTCAAGCCGGTTCCAGCCGGTTCCAGCCGGTTCAAACCGGTTTAAACCGGTTCAAACCGGTTCCAGCCGGTTCCAGCCAGTTCCAGCCGGTTCAAACCGGTTTAAACCGGTTCAAACCGGTTCCAGCCGGTTCCAGCCGGTTGCAGCCGGTTCAAACCGGTTCCAGCCGGTTCCAGCCGGTTTAAACCTGTTCAAACCGGTTCCAGCCGGTTCCAGCCGGTTCCAACCGGTTCAAACCGGTTTAAACCGGTTCAAACCGGTTCCAGCCGGTTCCAGCCGGTTCAAACCGGTTCCAGCCGGTTTACACCGGTTCAAACCAGTTCCAGCCGGTTCCAGCCGGTTTAAACCGGTTCAAACCGGTTTCAACCGGTTCCAGCCGGTTCCAGCTGGTTCAAACCGTTTCCAGCCGGTTCCAGCCGGTTCAAACCGGATCCAGCCGGTTCTAGCCTGTTCCAGCCGGTTTCAGGCGGTTACAGACGGTACCAGCCGGTTCAAACCGGTTCCAGCCTGTTCCAGCCGGATCAAGCCGGTTCCAGCCGGTTACAGCCGGTTCAAGCTAGCTCCAGCCGGTTCCAGCCGGTTCTAGCCTGTTTAAACCGGTTCAAACCGGTTCCAGCCGGTTCCAGCCGGTTCCAGCCGGTTCCAACCGGTTCCAGCCGAATAAAACCGGTTCCAGCCGGTTCCAGCCGGTTCCAGCCGGTTCAAACCGGTTCCAGCCTGTTCCAGCCGGTTCCAGCCGGTTTAAACCGGTTCCAGCCGTTTCCAGTCGGTTCCATCCGGTTTAAACCGGTTCCAGCCGGTTCCAGCCGGTTCCAGCCGGTTTAAACCGGTTCAAACCGGTTCCAGCCTGTTCCAGCCGGTTTCAGGCGGTTACAGCCGTTACCAGCCGGTTCAAACCGGTTCCAGCCTGTTCCAGCCGGATCAAGCCGGTTCCAGCCGGTTCCAGCCGGTTTAAACCGGTTCCAACCGGTTCCAACCGGTTGCAGCCGTTTCCAGCAGGTTCCAGCCGGTTCAAACCGTTTCCAGCCGGTTCCAGCCGGTTCAAACCGGATCCAGCCGGTTCTAGCCTGTTCCAGCCGTTTTCAGGCGGTTACAGCCGGTACCAGCCGGTTCAAACCGGTTCCAGCCTGTTCCAGCCGGATCAAGCCGGTTCCAGCCGGTTAAAGCCAGTTCAAGCTAGCTCCATCCGGTTCCAGCCGGTTCTAGCCTGTTTAAACCGGTTCAAACCGGTTCCAGCTGCTTCCAGGTGGTCCACCAGGTCCAGCCAACCAGCCAGCCATCCTCTCAGCCAGCCTCCCAGCCAGCCAGCCAGCCAGCCAGCCCGCCAGCCAGCCAGCCTCCCAGGCAGCCTCCCAGCCAGACTCCCAGCCTCCCAGCCTCCCAGCCTCCCAGCCTCCCAGCCTCCCAGCCTCCCAGCCAGTGCCAGCCAGCGAGCCAGCCTGTTCCAGTGGGTTCCAGCCGGTTCCAGCCGGTTCAAACCGGTTCCAGCCGGTTTACACTGGTTCAAACCAGTTCCAGCCGGTTCCAGCCGGTTTAAACCGGTTCAAACCGGTTTCAACCGGTTCCAGCCGGTTCCAGCCGGTTCAAACCGTTTCCAGCCGGTTCCAGCCGGTTCAAACCGGTTCCAGCCGGTTCCAGCCGGTTCCAGCCGGTTCAAGCCGGTTCCAGCCGGTTTAAACCGGTTCAAACCGGTTCCAGCCGGTTCCAACCGTTTCCAGCCGGTTCCAGCCGGTTCCAGCCGGTTCCAGCCGGTTTAAACCGGTTCAAACCGGTTCCAGCCGGTTCCAGCCGGTTCTAGCCGGTTCCAGCCGGTTCAAGTTAGCTCCAGCCGGTTCCAGCCGGTTGCAGCCTGTTTAAACCAGTTCAAACCGGTTCCAGCCTGTTCCACCCGGTTCAAACCGGTTTAAACCGGTTCAAACCGGTTCCAGCCGGTTCCAGCCGGTTCCAGCCGGTTCAAGCCGGTTCCAGCCGGTTCCAGCCGGTTTAAACCGGTTCAAACCGGTTCCAGCCGGTTCCAGCCGGTTCAAACCGGTTCCAGCCGGTTCCAGCCGGTTTAAACCGGTTCAAACCGGTTCCAGCCGGTTCCAGCCGGTTCAAACCGGTTTAAACCGGTTCAAACCGATTCCAGCCGGTTCCAGCCGGTTTAAACCGGTTCAAACCGGTTCCAGCCGGTTCCAACCGGTTCCAGCCGGTTTAAACCGGTTCAAACCGGTTCCAGCCGGTTCCAGCCGGTTCCAGCCGGTTCCAGCCGGTTTAAACCCGTTCAAACCGGTTCCAGCCAGTTCCAGCCGGTTCAAACCGGTTCCAGCCGGTTCCAGCCCGTTCCAGCCGTTTCCAGCTGGTTCCAGCCGTTTTAAACCGGTTAAAACCGGTTCCAGCCGGTTCCAGCCGCTTCCAGCCGGTTCCACCCGGTTCAAACCGGTTCCAGCCAGTTCCAGCCGGTTCAAACCGGTTCCAGCCGGTTCCAGCCGGTTCCAGCCCGTTCAAACCGGTTCCAGGCGGTTCCAGCCGGTTCCAGCCGGTTCAAACCGGTTCCAGCCGGTTCCAGAAGGTTCAAACCGGTTTCAGCCGGATCCAGCCGGTTCCATCCGGTTCCAGCCGGTTCCAGCCGGTTCCAGCCGGTTCCAGGCGGTTCCAGCCGGTTCCAGCCGGTTCAAACCGGTTCCAGCCGGTTCCAGCCGGTTCAAACCGGTTCCAGCCGATTCCAGGAGGAAAAAACCGGTTCCAGCCGGTTCCAGCCAGGTCAAGCCGGTTCCAGCCGGTTCAAGCCACTTCCAGGTGGTCCAGCCGGTCCAGCCAACCAGCCAGCCATCCTCTCAGCCAGCCTCCCAGCCAACCAGCCAGACTCCCAGGCAGTCATCCAGCCAGCCAGACAGCAGGCCAGCCAGACTCCCAGCCAGCCAGCCAGCCAGCCAGCCCGCCAAACAGCCAGCCTCCCAGGCAGCCTCCCAGCCTCCCAGTCTCCCAGCCTCCCAGCCAGCCTCCCAGCCTCCCAGGCTCCCAGCCTCCCAGCCTCCCAGCCTCCCAGCCAGCCTCCCATTCTCCCAGCCTCCCAGCCAGCCTCCCAGCCTCCCAGCCAGCCTCCCAGCCTCCCAGCCTCCCAGCCAGTGCCTGCCAGCGAGCCAGCCTGTTCCAGCCGGTTCCAGCCGGTTCAAACCGGTTCCAGCCGGTTCCAGCCGGGTTAAGCCGGTTCCAGCCGGTTCCAGCCGGTTCCAGCCACTTTCAGGTGGCCCAGCCGGTCCAGCCAACCAGCCAGCCATCCTCTCAGCCAGCCTCCCAGCCAGGCAGCCAGGCTCCCAGTCAGTCATCCAGCCAGCCAGCCCGTCAGCCAGCCAGCCTCCCAGCCAGCCTCCTAGCCAGCCAGCCAGCCTCCCAGCCAGCCAGCCTCCAAGCAAGCCAGCCTCCCAGCCAGCCTGCCAGCCAGCCTCCCAGGCAGCCTCCCAGCCTGCCTCCCAGCCAGCCTCCCAGCCTCCCAGCCTCCCAGCCACCCAGCCTCCCAGGCTCCCAGCCTCCCAGGCAGCCTCCCAGCCAGCCTCCCAGCCTCCCAGCCAGCCTCCTAGACTCCCAGCCTCCCAGCCTCCAAGCCAGCCAGCCAGACTCCCAGACAGCCAGCCTCCCAGCCAGCCAGCCCACCAGCCAGCCAGCCTCCCAGCCAGTCTCCCAGCCTCCCAGCCTCCCAGCCTCCCAGCCTCCCAGCCTCCCAACCAGCGTCCCAGCCTCCCAGCATCCCAGCAAGCCTGCCGGCCAGCCAGCCAGCCAGCCAGCCTCCCAGCCAGCCTCCCAGCCTCCCAGCCTCCCAGCCTCCCAACCAGCGTCCCAGCCTCCCAGCCTCCCAGCCAGCCTCCCAGCCAGCCTCCCAGCCTCCCAGACTCCCAGCCAGCCTCCATGCCAGCCTCCCAGCCACCCAGCCTCCAGGCCAGCCAGCAAGCCAGCCAGCCAGCCAGCCTCCCAGGCAGCATCACAGCCAGGCTCCCATCCTCCCAGCCTCCCAGCCAGCCAGCCAACCAGCCAGCGAGCCAGCCAGCCTCACAGCCAGCCTCCCAGCCAGCCTCCCAGCCTCCAAGACTCACAGCCTCCCAGCCTCCCAGCCAGCCTCCCATTCTCCCAGTATCCCAGCCAGCCTCCCAGCCTCCCAGCCAGCCTCCCAGCTTTCCAGCCTCCCAGCCAGTGACAGCCAGCGAGCCAGCCTGTTCCAGAGGGTTCCAGCCGGTTCCATCCGGTTCCAGCCGATTCTAGCCGGTTCGAGCCGGTACCAGCCGGTTCCAGCCGGTTCCAGCCAGTTCCAGCCGGAAAAAACCGGTTCCAGCCGGTTCCAGCCGGTTCCAGCCGGTTCAAGCCGGTTCCAGCCGGTTCCAGCCTGTTCCAACCGGTTCCAGCCGGTTCCAGCCGGTTCCAGCCGGTACAAACCGGTTCCAGCCGGTTCCAGCCGGTTCAAACCGGTTTCAGCCGGTTCACGCCGGTTCCAGCCGGTTCCAGCCGGTTTAAACCGGTTAAAACCTGTTCCAGCCGGTTCCAGCCGGTTCCAGCCGGTTCAAACCGGTTCCACCGGTTCCAGCCGGGTCAAGCCGGTTCCAGCCGGTTCCAGCCGCTTCCAGCTGCTTCCAGGTGGTCCACCCGGTCCAGCCAACCAGCCAGCCATCCTCTCAGCCAGCCTCCCAGCCAGCCAGCCAGCCAGCCAGCCCGCCAGCCAGCCAGCCTCCCAGGCAGCCTCCCAGCCAGACTCCCAGCCTCCCAGCCTCCCAGCCTCCCAGCCTCCCAGCCTCCCAGCCAGCCTCCCATTCTCCCAGCCTCCCAGCCAGCCTCCCAGCCTCCCAGCCAGCCTCCCAGCCTCCCAGCCTCCCAGCCTCCCAGCCAGCCTCCCAGCCTCCAAGACTCACAGCGTCCCAGCCTCTCAGCCAGCCTCCCATTCTCCCAGTCTCACAGCCAGCCGCCCAGCCTCCCAGCCTCCCAGCCAGCCAGCCAGCCAGCCGGCCCGCCAGACAGCCAGCCAGCCCGCCAGCCAGCCAGCCTCCCAGGCAGCCTCCCAGCCAGCCTCCCAGCCTCCCTGCCTCCCAGCCTCTCAGCCTCCCAGCCTCCCAGGCTCCCAGCCTCCCAGACAGTGCCAGCCAGCGAGCCAGCCTGTTCCAGCCGGTTCCAGCCGGTTCCATCCGGTTGCAGCCGATTCTAGCCGGTTCGAGCCGGTACCAGCCGGTTCCAGCCGGTTCTAGACAGTTCCAGCCGGAAAAAACCGGTTCCAGCCGGTTCCAGCCGGTTCCAGCCGGTTCAAGCTAGCTCCAGCCGGTTCCAGCCGGTTCTAGCCTGTTCCAGCCGGTTTCAGGCGGTTATAGCCGGTTCTAGCCGGTTCAAACCGGTTCCAGCCGGTTCCAGCCGGTTCAAACCGGTTCAAACCGGTTCCAGCCGGTTCCAGCCGGTTCCAGCCGGTTCAGACTGGCTTAAACCGGTTCAAACCGGTTCCAGCCGGTTCCAGCCGGTTTAAACCAGTTCAAACCGGTTCCAGCCGGTTCTAGCCGGTTCCAGCCGGTTTAAACCGGTTTAAACCGGTTCATACCGGTTCCAGCCGGTTCCAGCCGGTTCCAGCCGGTTCAAACCGTTTCCAGCCGGTTCCAGTCGGTTCAAACCGGATCCAGCCGGTTCTAGCCTGTTCCAGCCGGTTTCAGGCGGTTAGAGCCGGTACCAGCCGGTTCAAACCGTTTCCAGCCCTTTCCAGCCGGTTCAAACCGGATCCAGCCGGTTCTAGCCTGTTTCAGCCGGTTTCAGGCGGTTACAGCCGGTACCAGCCGGTTCAAACCGGTTCTAGCCGGTTCCAGCCGGGTCAAGCCGGTTCCAGCCGGTTCCAGCCGGTTCAAGCTAGCTCCAGCCGATTCCAGCCGGTTCTAGCCTGTTCCAGGCGGTTTCAGGCGGTTACAGCCGGTTCCAGCCGGTTCCAGCCGGTTCTAGCCGGTTCCAGCCGGTTCAAGCTAGCTCCAGCCGGTTCCAGCCGGTTCTAGCCTGTTTAAACCGGTTCAAACCGGTTCCAGCCGGTTCCAGCCGGTTCAAACCGGTTTAAACCGGTTCAAACCGGTTCCAGCCGGTTCCAGCCGGTTCCAGCCGGTTCAAGCTAGCTCCAGCCGGTTCCAGCCGGTTCTAGCCTGTTTAAACCGGTTCAAACCGGTTCCAGCCTGTTCCAGCCGGTTCCAGCCTGTTCAAACCGGTTTAAACCGGTTCAAAACGGTTCCAGCCGGTTCCAGCCGGTTCCAGCCGGTTCAAACCGGTTCCAGCCGGTTCCAGCCGGTTTAAACCGGTTCAAACCGGTTCCAGCCGGTTCCAGCCGGTTCAAACCGGATCCAGCCGGTTCTAGCCTGTTCCAGCCGGTTTCAGGTGGTTACAGCCGGTACCAGCCGGTTCAAACCGTTTCCAGCCCGTTCCAGCCGGTTCAAACCGGATCCAGCCGGTCCTAGCCTGTTCCAGCTGGTTTCAGGCGGTTACAGCCGGTACCAGCCGGTTCAAACCGTTTCCAGCCCGTTCCAGCCGGTTCCAACCGGATCCAGCCGGTCCTAGCCTGTTCCAGCTGGTTTCAGGCGGTTACAGCCGGTACCAGCCAGTTCAAACCGGTTCCAGCCGGTTCCAGCCGCTTTCAGGTGGTCCAGCCGGTCCAGCCAACCAGCCAGCCATCCTCTCAGCCAGCCTCCCAGCCAGGCAGCCAGGCTCCCAGTCAGTCATCCAGCCAGCCAGCCCGTCAGGCAGCCAGCCTCCCAGCCAGCCAGCCAACCAGCCAGCCCGCCAGCCAGCCAGCCTCCCAGGCAGCCTCCCAGCCTCCCAGCCTCCCAGCCTCCCAGCCTCCCAGCCAGCCTCCCAGCCTCCAAGACTCCCAGCCTCCCAGCCTCCCAGCCAGCCTCCCATTCTCCCAACCTCCCAGCCAGCCTCCCAGCCTCCCAGCCAGCCTCCCAGCCTCCCAGCCTCCCAGCCTCCAAGCCTCCCAGCCTCCCAGCCTCCCAGCCAGCCTCCCAGCCTCCAAGACTCACAGCCTCCCAGCCTCTCAGCCAGCCTCCCATTCTCCCAGCCTCCCAGCCAGCCTCCCAGCCTCCCAGCCTCCCAGCCAGCCAGCCAGCCAGCCAGGCCGCCAGCCAGCCAGCCAGCCCGCCAGCCAGCCAGCCTCCCAGGCAGCCTCCCAGCCAGCCTCCCAGCCTCCCAGCCTCCCAGCCTCTCAGCCTCCCAGCCTCCCAGCCTCCCAGCCTCCCAGCCAGTGCCAGCCAGCGAGCCAGCCTGTTCCAGTCGGTTCCAGCCGGTTCCATCCGGTTGCAGCCGATTCTAGCCAGTTCGAGCCGGTACCAGCCGGTTCCAGCCGGTTCCAGCCAGTTCCAGCCGGAAAAAACCGGTTCCAGCCGGTTCCAGCCGGTTCCAGCCGGTTCAAGCTAGCTCCAGCCGGTTCCAGCCGGTTCCAACCGTTTCCAGCCGGTTCCAGCCGGTTCAAACCGGATCCAGCCGGTTCTAGCCTGTTCCAGCCGGTTTCAGGCGGTTACAGCCGGTACCAGCCGGATCAAACCGTTTCCAGCCCGTTCCAGCCGGTTCAAACCGGATCCAGCCGGTCCTAGCCTGTTCCAGCTGGTTTCAGGCGGTTACAGCCGGTACCAGCCTGTTCAAAACGGTTCCAGCCGGTTCCAGCCGGGTCAAGCCGGTTCCAGCCGGTTCCAGCCGCTTCAAGCTAGCTCCAGCCGGTTCCAGCCGGTTCTAGCCGGTTCCAGCCGGTTTCAGGCGGTTCCAGCCGGTTCCAGCCGGTTCAAACCGGTTCCAGCCGGTTCTAGCCGGTTCAAACCGGTTTAAACCGGTTCAAACCGGTTCCAGCCGGTTCCAGCCGTTTCTAGCCGGTTCCAGCCGGTTCCATCCGGTTCAAGCTAGCTCCAGCCGGTTCCAGCCGGTTCCAGCCTGTTTAAATCGGTTCAAACCGGTTCCAGCCTGTTCCACCAGGTTCAAACCGGTTTAAACCGGTTCAAACAGGTTCCAGCCGGTTCCAGCCGGTTCCAGCCGGTTCAAGCCGGTTCCAGCCGGTTTAAACCGGTTCAAACCGGTTCCAGCCGGTTCCGACCGTTTCCAGCCGGTTCCAGCCGGTTCCAGCCGGTTCCAGCCGGTTTAAACCGGTTCAAACCGGTTCCAGCCGGTTCCAGCCGGTTCTAGCCGGTTCCAGCCGGTTCAAGCTAGCTCCAGCCGGTTCCAGCCGGTTGCAGCCTGTTTAAACCAGTTCAAACCGGTTCCAGCCTGTTCCACCCGGTTCAAACCGGTTTAAACCGGTTCAAACCGGTTCCAGCCGGTTCCAGCCGGTTCCAGCCGGTTCAAGCCGGTTCCAGCCGGTTCCAGCCGGTTTAAACCGGTTCAAACCGGTTCCAGCCGGTTCCAGCCGGTTCAAACCGGTTCCAGCCGGTTCCAGCCGGTTTAAACCGGTTCAAACCGGTTCCAGCCGGTTCCAGCCGGTTCAAACCGGTTTAAACCGGTTCAAACCGGTTCCAGCCGGTTCCAGCCGGTTCCAGCCGGTTCAAACCGGTTCCAGCCAGTTCCAGCCGGTTCAAACCTGTTCCAGCCGGTTCCAGCCGGTTCCAGCCCGTTCAAGCCGGTTCCAGGCGGTTCCAGCCGGTTCCAGCCGGTTCAAACCGGTTCCAGCCGGTTCCAGAAGGTTCAAACCGGTTCCAGCCGGTTCCAGCCGGTTCCATCCGGTTCCAGCCGGTTCCAGCCGGTTCCAGCCGGTTTCAGGCGGTTCCAGCCGGTTCCAGCCGGTTCAAACCGGTTCCAGCCGGTTCCAGCCGGTTCAAACCGGTTCCAGCCGATTCCAGGAGGAAAAAACCGGTTCCAGCCGGTTCCAGCCGGAAAAAACCGGTTCCAGCCGGTTCCAGCCGGTTCCAGGTGGAAAAAACTGGTTCCAGCCGGTTCCAGCCAGGTCAAGCCGGTTCCAGCCGGTTCAAGCCACTTCCAGGTGGTCCAGCCGGTCCAGCCAACCAGCCAGCCATCCTCTCAGCCAGCCTCCCAGCCAGCCAGCCAGACTCCCAGGC
Source organism: Muntiacus reevesi (assembly GCF_963930625.1). NCBI lineage: Eukaryota > Metazoa > Chordata > Mammalia > Artiodactyla > Cervidae > Muntiacus > Muntiacus reevesi. Next base: position 1,811,319 of record NC_089256.1, on the reverse strand, counting down.
AGTCATCCAGCCAGCCAGACAGCAGGCCAGCCAGACTCCCAGCCAGCCAGCCAGCCAGCCAGCCCGCCAAACAGCCAGCCTCCCAGGCAGCCTCCCAGCCTCCCAGTCTCCCAGCCTCCCAGCCAGCCTCACAGCCTCCCAGGCTCCCAGCCTCCCAGCCTCCCAGCCTCCCAGCCAGCCTCCCATTCTCCCAGCCTCCCAGCCAGCCTCCCAGCCTCCCAGCCAGCCTCCCAGCCTCCCAGCCTCCCAGCCAGTGCCTGCCAGCGAGCCAGCCTGTTCCAGCCGGTTCCAGCCGGTTCAAACCTGTTCCAGCCGGTTCCAGCCGGGTCAAGCCGGTTCCAGCCGGTTCCAGCCGGTTCCAGCCGCTTTCAGGTGGCCCAGCCGGTCCAGCCAACCAGCCAGCCATCCTCTCAGCCAGCCTCCCAGCCAGGCAGCCAGGCTCCCAGTCAGTCATCCAGCCAGCCAGCCCGTCAGCCAGCCAGCCTCCCAGCCAGCCTCCTAGCCAGCCAGCCAGCCTCCCAGCCAGCCAGCCTCCCAGCAAGCCAGCCTCCCAGCCAGCCTGCCAGCCAGCCTCCCAGGCAGCCTCCCAGCCTGCCTCCCAGCCAGCCTCCCAGCCTCCCAGCCTCCCAGCCACCCAGCCTCCCAGGCTCCCAGCCTCCCAGGCAGCCTCCCAGCCAGCCTCCCAGCCTCCCAGCCAGCCTCCTAGACTCCCAGCCTCCCAGCCTCCAAGCCAGCCAGCCAGACTCCCAGACAGCCAGCCTCCCAGCCAGCCAGCCCACCAGCCAGCCAGCCACCCAGCCAGTCTCCCAGCCTCCCAGCCTCCCAACCAGCGTCCCAGCTTCCCAGCATCCCAGCAAGCCTGCCGGCCAGCCAGCCAGCCAGCCAGCCTCCCAGCCAGCCTCCCAGCCTCCCAGGCTCCCAGCGTCCCAGCCTCCCAGCCTCCCAGCCAGCCTCCCAGCCAGCCTCCCAGCCTCCCAGACTCCCAGCCAGCCTCCATGCCAGCCTCCCAGCCACCCAGCCTCCAGGCCAGCCAGCAAGCCAGCCAGCCAGCCAGCCTCCCAGGCAGCATCACAGCCAGGCTCCCATCCTCCCAGCCTCCCAGCCAGCCAGCCAACCAGCCAGCGAGCCAGCCAGCCTCACAGCCAGCCTCCTAGCCAGCCTCCCAGCCTCCAAGACTCACAGCCTCCCAGCCTCCCAGCCAGCCTCCCATTCTCCCAGCATCCCAGCCAGCCTCCCAGCCTCCCAGCCAGCCTCCCAGCCTTCCAGCCTCCCAGCCAGTGACAGCCAGCGAGCCAGCCTGTTCCAGAGGATTCCAGCCGGTTCCATCCGGTTCCAGCCGATTCTAGCCGGTTCGAGCCGGTACCAGCCGGTTCCAGCCGGTTCCAGCCAGTTCCAGCCGGAAAAAACCGGTTCCAGCCGGTTCCAGCCGGTTCCAGCCGGTTCAAGCTGGTTCCAGCCGGTTCCAGCCTGTTCCAACCGGTTCCAGCCGGTTCCAGCCGGTTCCAGCCGGTACAAACCGGATCCAGCCGGTTCCAGCCGGTTCAAACCGATTTCAGCCGGTTCACGCCGGTTCCAGCCGGTTCCAGCCGGTTTAAACCGGTTCAAACCTGTTACAGCCGGCTCCAGCCGGTTCCAGCCGGTTCAAACCGGTTCCAGCCGGTTCCAGCCGGGTCAAGCCGGTTCCAGCCGGTTCCAGCCGCTTCCAGCTGCTTCCAGGTGGTCCACCCGGTCAGGCCAACCAGCCAGCCATCCTCTCAGCCAGCCTCCCAGCCAGCCAGCCAGACTCCCAGGCAGTCATCCAGCCAGCCAGACAGCAGGCCAGCCAGACTCCCAGCCAGCCAGCCAGCCAGCCAGCCCGCCAAACAGCCAGCCTCCCAGGCAGCCTCCCAGCCTCCCAGTCTCCCAGCCTCCCAGCCAGCCTCCCAGCCTCCCAGGCTCCCAGCCTCCCAGCCTCCAAGCCTCCCAGCCAGCCTCCCATTCTCCCAGCCTCCCAGCCAGCCTCCCAGCCTCCCAGCCAGCCTCCCAGCCTCCCAGCCTCCCAGCCAGTGCCTGCCAGCGAGCCAGCCTGTTCCAGCCGGTTCCAGCCGGTTCAAACCTGTTCCAGCCGGTTCCAGCCGGGTCAAGCCGGTTCCAGCCGGTTCCAGCCGGTTCCAGCCGCTTTCAGGTGGCCCAGCCGGTCCAGCCAACCAGCCAGCCATCCTCTCAGCCAGCCTCCCAGCCAGGCAGCCAGGCTCCCAGTCAGTCATCCAGCCAGCCAGCCCGTCAGCCAGCCAGCCTCCCAGCAAGCCAGCCTCCCAGCCAGCCTGCCAAACAGCCTCCCAGGCAGCCTCCCAGCCTGCCTCCCAGCCAGCCTCCCAGCCTCCCAGCCTCCCAGCCACCCAGCCTCCCAGGCTCCCAGCCTCCCATGCAGCCACCCAGCCAGCCTCCCAGCCTCCCAGCCTCCCAGCCTCTCAGCCTCCCAGCCTCCCAGCCTCCCAGCCTCCCAGCCAGTGCCAGCCAGCGAGCCAGCCTGTTCCAGCCGGTTCCAGCCGGTTCCATTCGGTTGCAGCCGATTCTAGCCGGTTCGAGCCGGTACCAGCCGGTTCCAGCCGGTTCCAGCCAGTTCCAGTCGGAAAAAAACGGTTCCAGCCGGTTCCAGCCGGTTCCAGCCGGTTCAAGCTAGCTCCAGCCGGTTCCAGCCGGTTCTAGCCTGTTCCAGCCGGTTTCAGGCGGTTACAGCCGGTACCAGCCTGTTCAAACCGGTTCCAGCCGGTTCCAGCCGGGTCAAGCCGGTTCCAGCCGGTTCCAGTCGGTTCAAGCTAGCTCCAGCCGGTTCCAGCCGGTTCTAGCCGGTTCCAGCCGGTTTCAGGCGGTTACAGCCGGTTCCAGCCGGTTCAAACCGGTTCCAGCCGGTTCTAGCCGGTACAAACCGGTTTAAACCGGTTCAAACCGGTTCCAGCCGGTTCCAGCCGGTTCCAGCCGGTTCAAGCTAGCTCCAGCCGGTTCCAGCCGGTAACAGCCTGTTTAAACCGGTTTAAACCGGTTCCAGCCTGTTCCACCCGGTTCAAACCGGTTTAAACCGGTTCAAACCGGTTCCAGCCGGTTCCAGCCGGTTCCAGCCGGTTCAAGCCGGTTCCAGCCGGTTTAAACCGGTTCAAACCGGTTCCAGCCGGTTCCAACCGTTTCCAGCCGGTTCCAGCCGGTTCCAGCCGGTTCCAGCCGGTTTAAACCGGTTCAAACCGGTTCCAGCCGGTTCCAGCCGGTTCTAGCCGGTTCCAGCCGGTTCAAGTTAGCTCCAGCCGGTTCCAGCCGGTTGCAGCCTGTTTAAACCAGTTCAAACCGGTTCCAGCCTGTTCCACCCGGTTCAAACCGGTTTAAACCGGTTCAAACCGGTTCCAGCCGGTTCCAGCCGGTTCCAGCCGGTTCAAGCCGGTTCCAGCCGGTTCCAGCCGGTTTAAACAGGTTCAAACCGGTTCCAGCCGGTTCCAGCCGGTTCAAACCGGTTCCAGCCGGTTCCAGCCGGTTTAAACCGGTTCAAACCGGTTCCAGCCGGTTCCAGCCGGTTCAAACCGGTTTAAACCGGTTCAAACCGGTTCCAGCCGGTTCCAGCCGGTTTAAACCGGTTCAAACCGGTTCCAGCCGGTTCCAACCGGTTCCAGCCGGTTTAAACTGGTTCAAACCGGTTCCAGCCGGTTCCAGCCGGTTCCAGCCGGTTCCAGCCGGTTTAAACCGGTTCAAACCGGTTCCAGCCGGTTCAAACCGGTTCCAGCCGGTTCCAGCCCGTTCCAGCCGTTTCCAGCCGGTTCCAGCCGTTTTAAACCGGTTAAAACCGGTTCCAGCCGGTTCCAGCCGCTTCCAGCCGGTTCCAGCCGGTTCAAACCGGTTCCAGCCAGTTCCAGCCGGTTCAAACCGGTTCCAGCCGGTTCCAGCCGGTTCCAGCCCGTTCAAGCCGGTTCCAGGCGGTTCCAGCCGGTTCCAGCCGGATCAAACCGGTTCCAGCCGGTTCCAGAAGGTTCAAACCGGTTCCAGCCGGATCCAGCCGGTTCCATCCGGTTCCAGCCGGTTCCAGCCGGTTCCAGCCGGTTCCAGGCGGTTCCAGCCGGTTCCAGCCGGTTCAAACCGGTTCCAGCCGGTTCCAGCCGGTTCAAACCGGTTCCAGCCGATTCCAGGAGGAAAAAACCGGTTCCAGCCGGTTCCAGCCAGGTCAAGCCGGTTCCAGCCGGTTCAAGCCACTTCCAGGTGGTCCAGCCGGTCCAGCCAACCAGCCAGCCATCCTCTCAGCCAGCCTCCCAGCCAACCAGCCAGACTCCCAGGCAGTCATCCAGCCAGCCAGACAGCAGGCCAGCCAGACTCCCAGCCAGCCAGCCAGCCAGCCAGCCCGCCAAACAGCCAGCCTCCCAGGCAGCCTCCCAGCCTCCCAGTCTCCCAGCCTCCCAGCCAGCCTCCCAGCCTCCCAGGCTCCCAGCCTCCCAGCCTCCCAGCCTCCCAGCCAGCCTCCCATTCTCCCAGCCTCCCAGCCAGCCTCCCAGCCTCCCAGCCAGCCTCCCAGCCTCCCAGCCTCCCAGCCAGTGCCTGCCAGCGAGCCAGCCTGTTCCAGCCGGTTCCAGCCGGTTCAAACCTGTTCCAGCCGGTTCCAGCCGGGTCAAGCCGGTTCCAGCCGGTTCCAGCCGGTTCCAGCCACTTTCAGGTGGCCCAGCCGGTCCAGCCAACCAGCCAGCCATCCTCTCAGCCAGCCTCCCAGCCAGGCAGCCAGGCTCCCAGTCAGTCATCCAGCCAGCCAGCCCGTCAGCCAGCCAGCCTCCCAGCCAGCCTCCTAGCCAGCCAGCCAGCCTCCCAGCCAGCCAGCCTCCAAGCAAGCCAGCCTCCCAGCCAGCCTGCCAGCCAGCCTCCCAGGCAGCCTCCCAGCCTGCCTCCCAGCCAGCCTCCCAGCCTCCCAGCCTCCCAGCCACCCAGCCTCCCAGGCTCCCAGCCTCCCAGGCAGCCTCCCAGCCAGCCTCCCAGCCTCCCAGCCAGCCTCCTAGACTCCCAGCCTCCCAGCCTCCAAGCCAGCCAGCCAGACTCCCAGACAGCCAGCCTCCCAGCCAGCCAGCCCACCAGCCAGCCAGCCTCCCAGCCAGTCTCCCAGCCTCCCAGCCTCCCAGCCTCCAAGCCTCCCAGCCTCCCAACCAGCGTCCCAGCCTCCCAGCATCCCAGCAAGCCTGCCGGCCAGCCAGCCAGCCAGCCAGCCTCCCAGCCAGCCTCCCAGCCTCCCAGGCTCCCAGCGTCCCAGCATCCCAGCCTCCCAGCCAGCCTCCCAGCCAGCCTCTCAGCCTCCCAGACTCCCAGCCAGCCTCCATGCCAGCCTCCCAGCCACCCAGCCTCCAGGCCAGCCAGCAAGCCAGCCAGCCAGCCAGCCTCCCAGGCAGCATCACAGCCAGGCTCCCATCCTCCCAGCCTCCCAGCCAGCCAGCCAACCAGCCAGCGAGCCAGCCAGCCTCACAGCCAGCCTCCCAGCCAGCCTCCCAGCCTCCAAGACTCACAGCCTCCCAGCCTCCCAGCCAGCCTCCCATTCTCCCAGCATCCCAGCAAGCCTCCCAGCCTCCCAGCCAGCCTCCCAGCCTTCCAGCCTCCCAGCCAGTGACAGCCAGCGAGCCAGCCTGTTCCAGAGGGTTCCAGCCGGTTCCATCCGGTTCCAGCCGATTCTAGCCGGTTCGAGCCGGTACCAGCCGGTTCCAGCCGGTTCCAGCCGGAAAAAACCGGTTCCAGCCGGTTCCAGCCGGTTCAAGCCGGTTCCAGCCGGTTCCAGCCTGTTCCAACCGGTTCCAGCCGGTTCCAGCCGGTTCCAGCCGGTACAAACCGGTTCCAGACGGTTCCAGCCGGTTCAAACCGGTTTCAGCCGGTTCACGCCGGTTCCAGCCGGTTCCAGCCGGTTTAAACCGGTTCAAACCTGTTCCAGCCGGTTCCAGCCGGTTCCAGCCGGTTCAAACCGGTTCCAGCCGGTTCCAGCCGGGTCAAGCCGGTTCCAGCCGGTTCCAGCCGCTTCCAGCTGCTTCCAGGTGGTCCACCCGGTCCAGCCAACCAGCCAGCCATCCTCTCAGCCAGCCTCCCAGCCAGCCAGCCAGCCAGCCAGCCCGCCAGCCAGCCAGCCTCCCAGGCAGCCTCCCAGCCAGACTCCCAGCCTCCCAGCCTCCCAGCCTCCCAGCCTCCCAGCCTCCCAGCCTCCCAGCCAGCCTCCCAGCCTCCAAGACTCCCAGCCTCCCAGCCTCCCAGCCAGCCTCCCATTCTCCCAACCTCCCAGCCAGCCTCCCAGCCTCCCAGCCAGCCTCCCAGCCTCCCAGCCTCCCAGCCTCCAAGCCTCCCAGCCTCCCAGCCTCCCAGCCAGCCTCCCAGCCTCCAAGACTCACAGCCTCCCAGCCTCTCAGCCAGCCTCCCATTCTCCCAGCCTCCCAGCCAGCCTCCCAGCCTCCCAGCCTCCCAGCCAGCCAGCCAGCCAGCCAGGCCGCCAGCCAGCCAGCCAGCCCGCCAGCCAGCCAGCCTCCCAGGCAGCCTCCCAGCCAGCCTCCCAGCCTCCCAGCCTCCCAGCCTCTCAGCCTCCCAGCCTCCCAGCCTCCCAGCCTCCCAGCCAGTGCCAGCCAGCGAGCCAGCCTGTTCCAGCCGGTTCCAGCCGGTTCCATCCGGTTGCAGCCGATTCTAGCCAGTTCGAGCCGGTACCAGCCGGTTCCAGCCGGTTCCAGCCAGTTCCAGCCGGAAAAAACCGGTTCCAGCCGGTTCCAGCCGGTTCCAGCCGGTTCAAGCTAGCTCCAGCCGGTTCCAGCCGGTTCAAACCGTTTCCAGCCGGTTCCAGCCGGTTCAAACCGGATCCAGCCGGTTCTAGCCTGTTCCAGCCGGTTTCAGGCGGTTACAGCCGGTACCAGCCGGATCAAACCGTTTCCAGCCCGTTCCAGCCGGTTCAAACCGGATCCAGCCGGTCCTAGCCTGTTCCAGCTGGTTTCAGGCGGTTACAGCCGGTACCAGCCTGTTCAAACCGGTTCCAGCCGGTTCCAGCCGGGTCAAGCCGGTTTCAGCCGGTTCCAGCCGCTTCAAGCTAGCTCCAGCCGGTTCCAGCCGGTTCTAGCCGGTTCCAGCCGGTTTCAGGCGGTTACAGCCGGTTCCAGCCGGTTCAAACCGGTTCCAGCCGGTTCTAGCCGGTTCAAACCGGTTAAACCGGTTCAAACCGGTTCCAGCCGGTTCCAGCCGTTTCTAGCCGGTTCCAGCCGGTTCCAGCCGGTTCAAGCTAGCTCCAGCCGGTTCCAGCCGGTTCCAGCCTGTTTAAACCGGTTCAAACCGGTTCCAGCCTGTTCCACCAGGTTCAAACCGGTTTAAACCGGTTCAAACAGGTTCCAGCCGGTTCCAGCCGGTTCCAGCCGGTTCAAGCCGGTTCCAGCCGGTTTAAACCGGTTCAAACCGGTTCCAGCCGGTTCCAACCGTTTCCAGCCGGTTCCAGCCGGTTCCAGCCGGTTCCAGCCGGTTTAAACCGGTTCAAACCGGTTCCAGCCGGTTCCAGCCGGTTCTAGCCGGTTCCAGCCGGTTCAAGCTAGCTCCAGCCGGTTCCAGCCGGTTGCAGCCTGTTTAAACCAGTTCAAACCGGTTCCAGCCTGTTCCACCCGGTTCAAACCGGTTTAAACCGGTTCAAACCGGTTCCAGCCGGTTCCAGCCGGTTCCAGCCGGTTCAAGCCGGTTCCAGCCGGTTCCAGCCGGTTTAAACCGGTTCAAACCGGTTCCAGCCGGTTCCAGCCGGTTCAAACCGGTTCCAGCCGGTTCCAGCCGGTTTAAACCGGTTCAAACCGGTTCCAGCCGGTTCCAGCCGGATCAAACCGGTTTAAACCGGTTCAAACCGGTTCCAGCCGGTTCCAGCCGGTTTAAACCGGTTCAAACCGGTTCCAGCCGGTTCCAGCCGGTTCAAACCGGTTTAAACCGGTTCAAACCGGTTCCAGCCGGTTCCAGCCGGTTCCAGCCGGTTCAAACCGTTTCCAGCCAGTTCCAGCCGGTTCAAACCTGTTCCAGCCGGTTCCAGCCGGTTCCAGCCCGTTCAAGCCGGTTCCAGGCGGTTCCAGCCGGTTCCAGCCGGTTCAAACCGGTTCCAGCCGGTTCCAGAAGGTTCAAACCGGTTCCAGCCGGTTCCAGCCGGTTCCATCCGGTTCCAGCCGGTTCCAGCCGGTTCCAGCCGGTGTCAGGCGGTTCCAGCCGGTTCCAGCCGGTTCAAACCGGTTCCAGCCGGTTCCAGCCGGTTCAAACCGGTTCCAGCCGATTCCAGAAGGAAAAAACCGGTTCCAGCCGGTTCCAGCCGAAAAAAACCGGTTCCAGCCGGTTCCAGCCGGTTCCAGGTGGAAAAAACTGGTTCCAGCCGGTTCCAGCCAGGTCAAGCCGGTTCCAGCCGGTTCAAGCCACTTCCAGGTGGTCCAGCCGGTCCAGCCAACCAGCCAGCCATCCTCTCAGCCAGCCTCCCAGCCAGCCAGCCAGACTCCCAGCCAGCCAGCCAGCCAGCCAGCCCGCCAAACAGCCAGCCTCCCAGGCAGCCTCCCAGCCTCCCAGTCTCCCAGCCTCCCAGCCAGCCTCCCAGCCTCCCAGGCTCCCAGCCTCCCAGCCTCCCAGCCTCCCAGCCAGCCTCCCATTCTCCCAGCCTCCCAGCCAGCCTCCCAGCCTCCCAGCCAGCCTCCCAGCCTCCCAGCCTCCCAGCCAGTGCCTGCCAGCGAGCCAGCCTGTTCCAGCCGGTTCCAGCCGGTTCAAACCTGTTCCAGCCGGTTCCAGCCGGGTCAAGCCGGTTCCAGCCGGTTCCAGCCGGTTCCAGCCGCTTTCAGGTGGTCCAGCCGGTCCAGCCAACCAGCCAGCCATCCTCTCAGCCAGCCTCCCAGCCAGGCAGCCAGGCTCCCAGTCAGTCATCCAGCCAGCCAGCCCGTCAGCCAGCCAGCCTCCCAGCCAGCCTCCTAGACAGCCAGCCAGCCTCCCAGCCAGCCAGCCTCCCAGCAAGCCAGCCTCCCAGCCAGCCTGCCAGCCAGCCTCCCAGGCAGCCTCCCAGCCTGACTCCCAGCCAGCCTCCCAGCCTCCCAGCCTCCCAGCCACCCAGCCTCCCAGGCTCCCAGCCTCCCAGGCAGCCTCCCAGCCAGCCTCCCAGCCTCCCAGCCAGCCTCCTAGACTCCCAGCCTCCCAGCCTCCAAGCCAGCCAGCCAGACTCCCAGACAGCCAGCCTCCCAGCCAGCCAGCCAGCCAGCCCGCCAGCCAGCCAGCCTCCCAGGCAGCCTCCCAGCCAGACTCGCAGCCTCCCAGCCTCCCAGCCTCCCAGCCTCCCAGCCTCCCAGCCTCCCAGCCAGCCTCCCAGCCTCCAAGTCTCCCAGCCTCCCAGCCTCCCAGCCAGCCTCCCATTCTCCCAACCTCCCAGCCAGCCTCCCAGCCTCCCAGCCAGCCTCCCAGCCTCCCAGCCTCCCAGCCTCCAAGCCTCCAAGCCTCCCAGCCTCCCAGCCAGCCTCCCAGCCTCCAAGACTCACAGCCTCCCAGCCTCTCAGCCAGCCTCCCATTCTCCCAGCCTCCCAGCCAGCCTCCCAGCCTCCCAGCCTCCCAGCCAGCCAGCCAGCCAGCCAGGCCGCCAGCCAGCCAGCCAGCCCGCCAGCCAGCCAGCCTCCCAGGCAGCCTCCCAGCCAGCCTCCCAGCCTCCCAGCCTCCCAGCCTCTCAGCCTCCCAGCCTCCCAGCCTCCCAGCCTCCCAGCAAGTGCCAGCCAGCGAGCCAGCCTGTTCCAGCCGGTTCCAGCCGGTTCCATCCGGTTGCAGCCGATTCTAGCCGGTTCGAGCCGGTACCAGCCGGTTCCAGCCGGTTCCAGCCAGTTCCAGCCGGAAAAAACCGGTTCCAGCCGGTTCCAGCCGGTTCCAGCCGGTTCAAGCTAGCTCCAGCCGGTTCCAGCCGGTTCTAGCCTGTTCCAGCCGGTTTCAGGCGGTTACAGCCGGTACCAGCCTGTTCAAACCGGTTCCAGCCGGTTCCAGCCGGGTCAAGCCGGTTCCAGCCGGTTCCAGCCGGTTCAAGCTAGCTCCAGCCGGTTCGAGCCGGTTCTAGCCGGTTCCAGCCGGTTTCAGGCGGTTACAGCCGGTTCCAGCCGGTTCAAACCGGTTCCAGCCGGTTCTAGCCGGTTCAAACCGGTTTAAACCGGTTCAAACCGGTTCCAGCCGGTTCCAGCCGTTTCTAGCCGGTTCCAGCCGGTTCCAGCCGGTTCAAGCTAGCTCCAGCCGGTTCCAGCCGGTTCCAGCCTGTTTAAACCGGTTCAAACCGGTTCCAGCCTGTTCCACCCGGTTCAAACCGGTTTAAACCGGTTCAAACCGGTTCCAGCCGGTTCCAGCCGGTTCCAGCCGGTTCAAGCCGGTTCCAGCCGGTTTAAACCGGTTCAAACCGGTTCCAGGCGGTTCCAACCGTTTCCAGCCGGTTCCAGCCGGTTCCAGCCGGTTCCAGCCGGTTTAAACCGGTTCAAACCGGTTCCAGCCGGTTCCAGCCGGTTCTAGCCGGTTCCAGCCGGTTCAAGCTAGCTCCAGCCGGTTCCAGCCGGTTGCAGCCTGTTTAAACCAGTTCAAACCGGTTCCAGCCTGTTCCACCCGGTTCAAACCGGTTTAAACCGGTTCAAACCGGTTCCAGCCGGTTCCAGCCGGTTCCAGCCGGTTCAAGCCGGTTCCAGCCGGTTCCAGCCGGTTTAAACCGGTTCAAACCGGTTCCAGCCGGTTCCAGCCGGTTCAAACCGGTTCCAGCCGGTTCCAGCCGGTTTAAACCGGTTCAAACCGGTTCCAGCCGGTTCCAGCCGGTTCAAACCGGTTTAAACCGCTTCAAGCCGGTTCCAGCCGGTTTAAACCGGTTCAAACCGGTTCCAGCCGGTTCCAACCGGTTCCAGCCGGTTTAAACCGGTTCAAACCGGTTCCAGCCGGTTCAAGCCGGTTCCAGCCGGTTCCAGCCGGTTTAAACCGGTTCAAACCGGTTCCAGCCAGTTCCAGCCGGTTCAAACTGGTTCCAGCCGGTTCCAGCCCGTTCCAGCCGTTTCCAGCCGGTTCCAGCCGTTTTAAACCGGTTAAAACCGGTTCCAGCCGGTTCCAGCCGCTTCCAGCCGGTTCCAGCCGGTTCAAACCGGTTCCAGCCAGTTCCAGCCGGTTCAAACCGGTTCAAGCCGGTTCCAGCCGGTTCCAGCCCGTTCAAGCCGGTTCCAGCCGGTTCCAGCCGGTTCAAACCGGTTCCAGCCGATTCCAGGAGGAAAAAACCGGTTCCAGCCGGTTCCAGCCGGAAAAAACCGGTTCCAGCCGTTTCCAGCCGGTTCAAACCGGTTCCAGCCGATTCCAGGAGGAGAAAACCGGTTCCAGCCGGTTCCAGCCGGAAAAAACCGGTTCCAGCCGGTTCCAGCCGGTTCCAGGTGGAAAAAACTGGTTCCAGCCGGTTCCAGCCAGGTCAAGCCGGTTCCAGCCGGTTCAAGCCACTTCCAGGTGGTCCAGCCGGTCCAGCCAACCAGCCAGCCATCCTCTCAGCCAGCCTCCCAGCCAGCCAGCCAGACTCCCAGGCAGTCATCCAGCCAGCCAGACAGCAGGCCAGCCAGACTCCCAGCCAGCCAGCCAGCCAGCCAGCCCGCCAAACAGCCAGCCTCCCAGGCAGCCTCCCAGCCTCCCAGTCTCCCAGCCTCCCAGCCAGCCTCCCAGCCTCCCAGGCTCCCAGCCTCCCAGCCTCCCAGCCTCCCAGCCAGCCTCCCATTCTCCCAGCCTCCCAGCCAGCCTCCCAGCCTCCCAGCCAGCCTCCCAGCCTCCCAGCCTCCCAGCCAGTGCCTGCCAGCGAGCCAGCCTGTTCCAGCCGGTTCCAGCCGGTTCAAACCTGTTCCAGCCGGTTCCAGCCGGGTCAAGCCGGTTCCAGCCGGTTCCAGCCGGTTCCAGCCGCTTTCAGGTGGCCCAGCTGGTCCAGCCAACCAGCCAGCCATCCTCTCAGCCAGCCTCCCAGCCAGGCAGCCAGGCTCCCAGTCAGTCATCCAGCCAGCCAGCCCGTCAGCCAGCCAGCCTCCCAGCCAGCCTCCTAGCCAGCCAGCCAGCCTCCCAGCCAGCCAGCCTCCCAGCAAGCCAGCCTCCCAGCCAGCCTGCCAGCCAGCCTCCCAGGCAGCCTCCCAGCCTGCCTCCCAGCCAGCCTCCCAGCCTCCCAGCCTCCCAGCCACCCAGCCTCCCAGGCTCCCATCCTCCCATGCAGCCACCCAGCCAGCCTCCCAGCCTCCCAGCCTCCCAGCCTCTCAGCCTCCCAGCCTCCCAGCCTCCCAGCCTCCCAGCCAGTGCCAGCCAGCGAGCCAGCCTGTTCCAGCCGGTTCCAGCCGGTTCCATTCGGTTGCAGCCGATTCTAGCCGGTTCGAGCCGGTACCAGCCGGTTCCAGCCGGTTCCAGCCAGTTCCATCCGGAAAAAACCGGTTCCAGCCGGTTCCAGCCGGTTCCAGCCGGTTCAAGCTAGCTCCAGCCGGTTCCAGCCGGTTCTAGCCTGTTCCAGCCGGTTTCAGGCGGTTACAGCCGGTACCAGCCTGTTCAAACCGGTTCCAGCCGGTTCCAGCCGGGTCAAGCCGGTTCCAGCCGGTTCCAGTCGGTTCAAGCTAGCTCCAGCCGGTTCCAGCCGGTTCTAGCCGGTTCCAGCCGGTTTCAGGCGGTTACAGCCGGTTCCAGCCGGTTCAAACCGGTTCCAGCCGGTTCTAGCCGGTTCAAACCGGTTTAAACCGGTTCAAACCGGTTCCAGCCGGTTCCAGCCGTTTCTAGCCGGTTCCAGCCGGTTCCAGCCGGTTCAAGCTAGCTCCAGACGGTTCCAGCCGGTTCCAGCCTGTTTAAACCGGTTCAAACCGGTTCCAGCCTGTTCCACCCGGTTCAAACCGGATTAAACCGGTTCAAACCGGTTCCAGCCGGTTCCAGCCGGTTCCAGCCGGTTCAAGCCGGTTCCAGCCGGTTTAAACCGGTTCAAACCGGTTCCAGCCGGTTCCAACCGTTTCCAGCCGGTTCCAGCCGGTTCCAGCCGGTTTAAACCGGTTCAAACCGGTTCCAGCCGGTTCCAGCCGGTTCTAGCCGGTTCCAGCCGGTTCAAGTTAGCTCCAGCCGGTTCCAGCCGGTTGCAGCCTGTTTAAACCAGTTCAAACCGGTTCCAGCCTGTTCCACCCGGTTCAAACCGGTTTAAACCTAGCCAGCCAGCCAGCCTCCCAGCCAGCCAGCCTCCAAGCAAGCCAGCCTCCCAGCCAGCCTGCCAGCCAGCCTCCCAGGCAGCCTCCCAGCCTGCCTCCCAGCCAGCCTCCCAGCCTCCCAGCCTCCCAGCCACCCAGCCTCCCAGGCTCCCAGCCTCCCAGGCAGCCTCCCAGCCAGCCTCCCAGCCTCCCAGCCAGCCTCCTAGACTCCCAGCCTCCCAGCCTCCAAGCCAGCCAGCCAGACTCCCAGACAGCCAGCCTCCCAGCCAGCCAGCCCACCAGCCAGCCAGCCTCCCAGCCAGTATCCCAGCCTCCCAGCCTCCCAGCCTCCCAGCCTCCCAGCCTCCCAACCAGCGTCCCAGCCTCCCAGCATCCCAGCAAGCCTGCCGGCCAGCCAGCCAGCCAGCCAGCCTCCCAGCCAGCCTCCTAGACTCCCAGCCTCCCAGCCTCCAAGCCAGCCAGCCAGACTCCCAGACAGCCAGCCTCCCAGCCAGCCAGCCCACCAGCCAGCCAGCCTCCCAGCCAGTCTCCCAGCCTCCCAGCCTCCCAGCCTCCCAGCCTCCCAGCCTCCCAACCAGCGTCCCAGCCTCCCAGCATCCCAGCAAGCCTGCCGGCCAGCCAGCCAGCCAGCCAGCCTCCCAGCCAGCCTCCCAGCCTCCCAGGCTCCCAGCGTCCCAGCCTCCCAGCCTCCCAGCCAGCCTCCCAGCCAGCCTCCCAGCCTCCCAGACTCCCAGCCAGCCTCCATGCCAGCCTCCCAGCCACCCAGCCTCCAGGCCAGCCAGCAAGCCAGCCAGCCAGCCAGCCTCCCAGGCAGCATCACAGCCAGGCTCCCAGCCAGCCTCCCAGCCTCCAAGACTCACAGCCTCCCAGCCTCCCAGCCAGCCTCCCATTCTCCCAGCATCCCAGCCAGCCTCCCAGCCTCCCAGCCAGCCTCCCAGCCTTCCAGCCTCCCAGCCAGTGACAGCCAGCGAGCCAGCCTGTTCCAGAGGGTTCCAGCCGGTTCCATCCGGTTCCAGCCGATTCTAGCCGGTTCGAGCCGGTACCAGCCGGTTCCAGCCGGTTCCAGCCAGTTCCAGCCGGAAAAAACCGGTTCCAGCCGGTTCCAGCCTGTTCCAGCCGGTTCAAGCCGGTTCCAGCCGGTTCCAGCCTGTTCCAACCGGTTCCAGCCGGTTCCAGCCGGTTCCAGCCGGTACAAACCGGTTCCAGCCGTTTCCAGCCGGTTCAAACCGGTTTCAGCCGGTTCACGCCGGTTCCAGCCGGTTCCAGCCGGTTTAAACCGGTTCAAACCTGTTCCAGCCGGTTCCAGCCGGTTCCAGCCGGTTCAAACCGATCCAGACGGTTCCAGCCGGGTCAAGCCGGTTCCAGCCGGTTCCACCCGCTTCCAGCTGCTTCCAGGTGGTCCACCCGGTCCAGCCAACCAGCCAGCCATCCTCTCAGCCAGCCTCCCAGCCAGCCAGCCAGCCAGCCAGCCCGCCAGCCAGCCAGCCTCCCAGGCAGCCTCCCAGCCAGACTCCCAGCCTCCCAGCCTCCCAGCCCGCCTCCCATTCTCCCAGCCTCCCAGCCAGCCTCCCAGCCTCCCAGCCAGCCTCCCAGCCTCCCAGCCTCCCAGGCTCCCAGCCTCCCAGCCAGCCTCCCAGCCTCCAAGACTCACAGCGTCCCAGCCTCTCAGCCAGCCTCCCATTCTCCCAGTCTCACAGCCAGCCGCCCAGCCTCCCAGCCTCCCAGCCAGCCAGCCAGCCAGCCGGCCCGCCAGCCAGCCAGCCAGCCCGCCAGCCAGCCAGCCTCCCAGGCAGCCTCCCAGCCAGCCTCCCAGCCTCCCTGCCTCCCAGCCTCTCAGCCTCCCAGCCTCCCAGGCTCCCAGCCTCCCAGCCAGTGCCAGCCAGCGAGCCAGCCTGTTCCAGCCGGTTCCAGCCGGTTCCATCCGGTTGCAGCCGATTCTAGCCGGTTCGAGCCGGTACCAGCCGGTTCCAGCCGGTTCCAGCCAGTTCCAGCCGGAAAAAACCGGTTCCAGCCGGTTCCAGCCGGTTCCAGCCGGTTCAAGCTAGCTCCAGCCGGTTCCAGCCGGTTCTAGCCTGTTCCAGCCGGTTTCAGGCGGTTACAGCCGGTTCTAGCCGGTTCAAACCGGTTCCAGCCGGTTCCAGCCGGTTCAAACCGGTTCAAACCGGATCCAGCCGGTTCCAGCCGGTTCCAGCCGGTTCAAACCGGTTCAAGCCGGTTCCAGCCGGTTTAAACCAGTTCAAACCGGTTCCAGCCGGTTTTAGCCGGTTCCAGCCGGTTTAAACCGGTTTAAACCGGTTCATACCGGTTCCTGCCGGTTCCAGCCGGTTCCAGCCGGTTCAAACCGTTTCCAGCCGGTTCCAGACGGTTCAAACCGGATCCAGCCGGTTCTAGCCTGTTCCAGCCGGTTTCAGGCGGTTACAGCCGGTACCAGCCGGTTCAAACCGTTTCCAGCCCTTTCCAGCCGGTTCAAACCGGATCCAGCCGGTTCTAGCCTGTTCCAGCCGGTTTCAGGCGGTTACAGCCGGTACCAGGCGTTTCAAACCGGTTCCAGCCGGTTCCAGCCGGGTCAAGCCGGTTCCAGCCGGTTCCAGCCGGTTCAAACCGGTTTAAACCGGTTCAAACCGGTTCCAGCCGGTTCCAGCCGGTTCCAGCCGGTTCCAGCCGGTTCAAGCTAGCTCCAGCCGGTTCCAGCCGGTTCGAGCCTGTTTAAACCGGTTCAAACCGGTTCCAGCCTGTTCCAGCCGGTTCCAGCCTGTTCAAACCGGTTTAAACCGGTTCAAAACGGTTCCAGCCGGTTCCAGCCGGTTCCAGCCGGTTCAAACCGGTTCCCGCTGGTTCCAGCCGGTTTACACCGGTTCAAACCGGTTCCAGCCGGTTCCAGCCGGTTCAAACCGGATCCAGCCGGTTCTAGCCTGTTCCAGCCGGTTTCAGGCGGTTACAGCCGGTACCAGCCGGTTCAAACCGTTTCCAGCCCGTTCCAGCCGGTTCAAACCGGATCCAGCCGGTCCTAGCCTGTTCCAGCTGGTTTCAGGCCGTTACAGCCGGTACCAGCCGGTTCAAACCGTTTCCAGCCCGTTCCAGCCGGTTCCAACCGGATCCAGCCGGTCCTAGCCTGTTCCAGCTGGTTTCAGGCGGTTACAGCCGGTACCAGCCAGTTCAAACCGGTTCCAGCCGGTTCCAGCCGCTTTCAGGTGGTCCAGCCGGTCCAGCCAACCAGCCAGCCATCCTCTCAGCCAGCCTCCCAGCCAGGCAGCCAGGCTCCCAGTCAGTCATCCAGCCAGCCAGCCCGTCAGCCAGCCAGCCTCCCAGCCAGCCAGCCAGCCAGCCAGCCCGCCAGCCAGCCAGCCTCCCAGGCAGCCTCCCAGCCAGACTCGCAGCCTCCCAGCCTCCCAGCCTCCCAGCCTCCCAGCCTCCCAGCCTCTCAGCCAGCCTCCCATTCTCCCAGCCTCCCAGCCAGCCTCCCAGCCTCCCAGCCTCCCAGCCAGCCAGCCAGCCAGCCAGGCCGCCAGCAAGCCAGCCAGCCCGCCAGCCAGCCAGCCTCCCAGGCAGCCTCCCAGCCAGCCTCCCAGCCTCCCAGCCTCCCAGCCTCTCAGCCTCCCAGCCTCCCAGCCTCCCAGCCTCCCAGCCAGTGCCAGCCAGCGAGCCAGCCTGTTCCAGCCGGTTCCAGCCGGTTCCATCCGGTTGCAGCCGATTCTAGCCGGTTCGAGCCGGTACCAGCCGGTTCCACCCGGTTCCAGCCAGTTCCAGCCGGAAAAAACCGGTTCCAGCCGGTTCCAGCCGGTTCCAGCCGGTTCAAGTTAGCTCCAGCCGGTTCCAGCCGGTTCTAGCCTGTTCCAGCCGGTTTCAGGTGGTTACAGCCGGTACCAGCCTGTTCAAACCGGTTCCAGCCGGTTCCAGCCGGGTCAAGCCAGTTCCAGCCGGTTCCAGCCGGTTCAAGCTAGCTCCAGCCGGTTCCAGCCGGTTCTAGCCTGTTCCAGCCGGTTTCAGGCGGTTACAGCCGGTTCCAGGCGGTTCAAACCGGTTCCAGCCGGTTCCAGCCGGTTCCAGCCGGTTCAAACTCGTTTAAACCGTTTCAAACCTGTTCCAGCCAGTTCCAGCCGTTTAAACCAGTTCAAACCGGTTCCAGCCGGTTCCAGCCGGTTCAAACCGATTTAAACCGGTTCATACCGGTTCCAGCCGGTTCCAGGCGGTTCCAGCCGGTTCAAACCGTTTCCAGCCGGTTCCAGCCGGTTCAAACTGGATCCAGCCGGTTCTAGCCTGTTCCAGCCGGTTTCAGGCGGTTACAGCCGGTACCAGCCGGTTGAAACCGGTTCCAGCCAGTTCCAGCCGGGTCAAGCCGGTTCCAGCCGGTTCCAGCCGGTTCAAGCTAGCTCCAGCCGGTTACAGCCGGTTCTAGCCTGTTCCAGCCGGTTTCAGGCGGTTACAGCCGGTTACAGCCGGTTCCAGCCGGTTCTAGCCTTTTTAAACCGGTTCAAACCGGTTCCAGCCGGTTCCAGCCGGTTCAAACCGGTTTAAACCGGTTCAAACCGGTTCCAGCCGGTTCCAGCCGGTTCCAGCCGGGTCAAGCCGGTTCCAGCCGCTTCCAGCCACTTCCAGCCGCTTCCAGGTAGTCCAGCCGGTCCAGCCAACCAGCCAGCCAGCCTCCCAGCCAGCCTGCCAGCCTCCCAGCCTCCCAGCCAGCCAGCCAGCCAGCCAGCCCGCCAGCCAGCCAGCCAGCCCGCCAGCCAGCCAGCCTCCCAGCAAGCCTCCCAGACAGCCTCCCAGCCTCCCAGCCTCCCAGCCTCCCAGCCTCCCAGCCTCCCAGCCAGTGCCAGCCAGCGAGCCAGCCTGTTCCAGCCGGTTCCAGTCGGTTCCATCCGGTTCCAGCCGATTCTAGCCGGTTCGAGCCGGTACCAGCCGGTTCCAGGCGGTTCCAGCCAGTTCCACCCGGAAAAAACCGGTTCCAGCCGGTTCCAGCCGGTTGCAGCCGGTTCAAACCGGTTCCAGCCGGTTTAAACCGATTCAAACCGGTTCCAGCCGGTTCCAGCCGGTTCAAACCGGTTTAAACCGGTTCAAACCGGTTCCAGCCGGTTCCAGCCGGTTCAAACCGGTTCCAGCCGGTTCCAGCCGGTTTAAACCGGTTCAAACCGGTTCCAGCCGGTTCCAGCCGGTTCCAGCCGGTTCCAGGCGGTTTAAACCGGTTCAAACCGGTTCCAGCCGGTTCCAGCCGGGTCAAGCCGGTTCCAGCCGGTTCCAGCCGCTTCCAGCCGCTTCCAGGTGGTCCAGCCGGTCCAGCCAACCAGCCAGCCATCCTCTCAGCCAGCCACCCAGCCAGCCAGCCAGCCAGCCAGCCCGCCAGCCAGCCAGACTCCCAGGCAGCCTCCCAGCCAGACTCCCAGCCTCCCAGCCTCCCAGCCTCCCAGCCTCCCAGCCTCCCAGCCTCCCAGCCAGCCTCCCAGCCTCCAAGACTCCCAGCCTCCCAGCCTCCCAACCAGCCTCCCATTCTCCCAGCCTCCCAGCCAGCCTCCCAGCCTCCCAGCCAGCCTCCCAGCCTCCCAGCCTCCCAGCCTCCCAGCCTCCCAGCCTCCCAGCATCCCAGCCAGCCTCCCAGCCTCCAAGACTCACAGCCTCCCAGCCTCTCAGCCAGCCTCCCATTCTCCCAGCCTCCCAGCCAGCCTCCCAGTCTCCCAGCCTCCCAGCGAGCCAGCCAGCCAGCCAGGCCGCCAGCCAGCCAGCCAGCCCGCCAGCCAGCCAGCCTCCCAGGCAGCCTCCCAGCCAGCCTCCCATCCTCCCAGCCTCCCAGCCTCTCAGCCTCTCAGCCTCCCAGCCTCCCAGCCTCCCAGCCAGTGCCAGCCAGCGAGCCAGCCTGTTCCAGCTGGTTCCAGCCGGTTCCATCCGGTTGCAGTCGATTCTAGCCGGTTCGAGCCGGTAACAGACGGTTCCAGCCGGTTCCAGCCAGTTCCAGCCAGAAAAAACGGGTTCCAGCCGGTTCCAGCCGGTTCCAGCCGGTTCAAACTGGTTTAAACCGGTTCAAACCGGTTCCAGCCGGTTCCAGCCGATTCCAGCCGGTTCAAGCCGGTTCCAGCCGGTTCCAGCCGGTTCCAGCCGGTTCCTGCCGGTTCAAACCGGTTTAAACCGGTTCACACCGGTTCCATCCGGTTCCAGCCGGTTCCAGCCGGAAAAAACCGGTTCCAGCCGGTTCCAGCCGGTTCCAGCCGGGTCAAGCCGGTTCCAGCCGGTTCCAGCCGCTTCCAGCCGCTTCCAGGTGGTCCAGCCGGTCCAGCCAACCAGCCAGCCATCCTCTCAGCCAGCCTCCCAGCCAGCCAGCCAGCCAGCCAGCCCGCCAGCCAGCCAGCCTCCCAGGCAGCCTCCCAGCCAGCCTCCCAGCCTCCCAGCCTCCCAGCCAGCCTCCCAGCCTCCAAGACTCACAGCCTCCCAGCCTCTCAGCCAGCCTCCCATTCTCCCAGCCTCCCAGCCAGCCTCCCAGCCTCCCAGCCTCACAGCCAGCCAGCCAGGCAGCCAGCCCTCCAGCCAGCCAGCCAGCCCGCCAGACAGCCAGCCTCCCAGGCAGCCTCCCAGCCAGCCTCCCAGCCTCCCAGCCTCCCAGCCTCTCAGCCTCCCAGCCTCCCAGCCTCCCAGCCTCCCAGCCAGTGCCAGCCAGCGAGCCAGCCTCTTCCAGCCGGTTCCAGCCGGTTCCATCCGGTTGCAGCCGATTCTAGCCGGTTCGAGCCGGTACCAGCCGGTTCCAGCCGGTTCCAGCCAGTTCCAGCCGGAAAAAACCGGTTCCAGCCGGTTCCAGCCGGTTTCAGCCGGTTCAAGCTAGCTCCAGCCGGTTCCAGCCGGTTCTAGCCTGTTCCAGCCGGTTTCAGGCGGTT
The DNA here is from genome assembly GCF_963930625.1 of Muntiacus reevesi. Lineage (NCBI taxonomy): Eukaryota > Metazoa > Chordata > Mammalia > Artiodactyla > Cervidae > Muntiacus > Muntiacus reevesi. The sequence goes on along the minus strand of NC_089256.1, from coordinate 1,791,323 downwards.
ACAGCCGGTTCTAGCCGGTTCAAACCGGTTCCAGCCGGTTCCAGCCGGTTCAAACCGGTTCAAACCGGATCCAGCCGGTTCCAGCCGGTTCCAGCCGGTTCAAACCGGTTCAAGCCGGTTCCAGCCGGTTTAAACCAGTTCAAACCGGTTCCAGCCGGTTTTAGCCGGTTCCAGCCGGTTTAAACCGGTTTAAACCGGTTCATACCGGTTCCTGCCGGTTCCAGCCGGTTCCAGCCGGTTCAAACCGTTTCCAGCCGGTTCCAGACGGTTCAAACCGGATCCAGCCGGTTCTAGCCTGTTCCAGCCGGTTTCAGGCGGTTACAGCCGGTACCAGCCGGTTCAAACCGTTTCCAGCCCTTTCCAGCCGGTTCAAACCGGATCCAGCCGGTTCTAGCCTGTTCCAGCCGGTTTCAGGCGGTTACAGCCGGTACCAGGCGTTTCAAACCGGTTCCAGCCGGTTCCAGCCGGGTCAAGCCGGTTCCAGCCGGTTCCAGCCGGTTCAAACCGGTTTAAACCGGTTCAAACCGGTTCCAGCCGGTTCCAGCCGGTTCCAGCCGGTTCCAGCCGGTTCAAGCTAGCTCCAGCCGGTTCCAGCCGGTTCGAGCCTGTTTAAACCGGTTCAAACCGGTTCCAGCCTGTTCCAGCCGGTTCCAGCCTGTTCAAACCGGTTTAAACCGGTTCAAAACGGTTCCAGCCGGTTCCAGCCGGTTCCAGCCGGTTCAAACCGGTTCCCGCTGGTTCCAGCCGGTTTACACCGGTTCAAACCGGTTCCAGCCGGTTCCAGCCGGTTCAAACCGGATCCAGCCGGTTCTAGCCTGTTCCAGCCGGTTTCAGGCGGTTACAGCCGGTACCAGCCGGTTCAAACCGTTTCCAGCCCGTTCCAGCCGGTTCAAACCGGATCCAGCCGGTCCTAGCCTGTTCCAGCTGGTTTCAGGCCGTTACAGCCGGTACCAGCCGGTTCAAACCGTTTCCAGCCCGTTCCAGCCGGTTCCAACCGGATCCAGCCGGTCCTAGCCTGTTCCAGCTGGTTTCAGGCGGTTACAGCCGGTACCAGCCAGTTCAAACCGGTTCCAGCCGGTTCCAGCCGCTTTCAGGTGGTCCAGCCGGTCCAGCCAACCAGCCAGCCATCCTCTCAGCCAGCCTCCCAGCCAGGCAGCCAGGCTCCCAGTCAGTCATCCAGCCAGCCAGCCCGTCAGCCAGCCAGCCTCCCAGCCAGCCAGCCAGCCAGCCAGCCCGCCAGCCAGCCAGCCTCCCAGGCAGCCTCCCAGCCAGACTCGCAGCCTCCCAGCCTCCCAGCCTCCCAGCCTCCCAGCCTCCCAGCCTCTCAGCCAGCCTCCCATTCTCCCAGCCTCCCAGCCAGCCTCCCAGCCTCCCAGCCTCCCAGCCAGCCAGCCAGCCAGCCAGGCCGCCAGCAAGCCAGCCAGCCCGCCAGCCAGCCAGCCTCCCAGGCAGCCTCCCAGCCAGCCTCCCAGCCTCCCAGCCTCCCAGCCTCTCAGCCTCCCAGCCTCCCAGCCTCCCAGCCTCCCAGCCAGTGCCAGCCAGCGAGCCAGCCTGTTCCAGTCGGTTCCAGCCGGTTCCATCCGGTTGCAGCCGATTCTAGCCGGTTCGAGCCGGTACCAGCCGGTTCCACCCGGTTCCAGCCAGTTCCAGCCGGAAAAAACCGGTTCCAGCCGGTTCCAGCCGGTTCCAGCCGGTTCAAGTTAGCTCCAGCCGGTTCCAGCCGGTTCTAGCCTGTTCCAGCCGGTTTCAGGTGGTTACAGCCGGTACCAGCCTGTTCAAACCGGTTCCAGCCGGTTCCAGCCGGGTCAAGCCAGTTCCAGCCGGTTCCAGCCGGTTCAAGCTAGCTCCAGCCGGTTCCAGCCGGTTCTAGCCTGTTCCAGCCGGTTTCAGGCGGTTACAGCCGGTTCCAGGCGGTTCAAACCGGTTCCAGCCGGTTCCAGCCGGTTCCAGCCGGTTCAAACTCGTTTAAACCGTTTCAAACCTGTTCCAGCCAGTTCCAGCCGTTTAAACCAGTTCAAACCGGTTCCAGCCGGTTCCAGCCGGTTCAAACCGATTTAAACCGGTTCATACCGGTTCCAGCCGGTTCCAGGCGGTTCCAGCCGGTTCAAACCGTTTCCAGCCGGTTCCAGCCGGTTCAAACTGGATCCAGCCGGTTCTAGCCTGTTCCAGCCGGTTTCAGGCGGTTACAGCCGGTACCAGCCGGTTGAAACCGGTTCCAGCCAGTTCCAGCCGGGTCAAGCCGGTTCCAGCCGGTTCCAGCCGGTTCAAGCTAGCTCCAGCCGGTTACAGCCGGTTCTAGCCTGTTCCAGCCGGTTTCAGGCGGTTACAGCCGGTTACAGCCGGTTCCAGCCGGTTCTAGCCTTTTTAAACCGGTTCAAACCGGTTCCAGCCGGTTCCAGCCGGTTCAAACCGGTTTAAACCGGTTCAAACCGGTTCCAGCCGGTTCCAGCCGGTTCCAGCCGGGTCAAGCCGGTTCCAGCCGCTTCCAGCCACTTCCAGCCGCTTCCAGGTAGTCCAGCCGGTCCAGCCAACCAGCCAGCCAGCCTCCCAGCCAGCCTGCCAGCCTCCCAGCCTCCCAGCCAGCCAGCCAGCCAGCCAGCCCGCCAGCCAGCCAGCCAGCCCGCCAGCCAGCCAGCCTCCCAGCAAGCCTCCCAGACAGCCTCCCAGCCTCCCAGCCTCCCAGCCTCCCAGCCTCCCAGCCAGTGCCAGCCAGCGAGCCAGCCTGTTCCAGCCGGTTCCAGTCGGTTCCATCCGGTTCCAGCCGATTCTAGCCGGTTCGAGCCGGTACCAGCCGGTTCCAGGCGGTTCCAGCCAGTTCCACCCGGAAAAAACCGGTTCCAGCCGGTTCCAGCCGGTTGCAGCCGGTTCAAACCGGTTCCAGCCGGTTTAAACCGATTCAAACCGGTTCCAGCCGGTTCCAGCCGGTTCAAACCGGTTTAAACCGGTTCAAACCGGTTCCAGCCGGTTCCAGCCGGTTCAAACCGGTTCCAGCCGGTTCCAGCCGGTTTAAACCGGTTCAAACCGGTTCCAGCCGGTTCCAGCCGGTTCCAGCCGGTTCCAGGCGGTTTAAACCGGTTCAAACCGGTTCCAGCCGGTTCCAGCCGGGTCAAGCCGGTTCCAGCCGGTTCCAGCCGCTTCCAGCCGCTTCCAGGTGGTCCAGCCGGTCCAGCCAACCAGCCAGCCATCCTCTCAGCCAGCCACCCAGCCAGCCAGCCAGCCAGCCAGCCCGCCAGCCAGCCAGCCTCCCAGGCAGCCTCCCAGCCAGACTCCCAGCCTCCCAGCCTCCCAGCCTCCCAGCCTCCCAGCCTCCCAGCCTCCCAGCCAGCCTCCCAGCCTCCAAGACTCCCAGCCTCCCAGCCTCCCAACCAGCCTCCCATTCTCCCAGCCTCCCAGCCAGCCTCCCAGCCTCCCAGCCAGCCTCCCAGCCTCCCTGCCTCCCAGCCTCTCAGCCTCCCAGCCTCCCAGGCTCCCAGCCTCCCAGCCAGTGCCAGCCAGCGAGCCAGCCTGTTCCAGCCGGTTCCAGCCGGTTCCATCCGGTTGCAGCCGATTCTAGCCGGTTCGAGCCGGTACCAGCCGGTTCCAGCCGGTTCCAGCCAGTTCCAGCCGGAAAAAACCGGTTCCAGCCGGTTCCAGCCGGTTCCAGCCGGTTCAAGCTAGCTCCAGCCGGTTCCAGCCGGTTCTAGCCTGTTCCAGCCGGTTTCAGGCGGTTACAGCCGGTTCTAGCCGGTTCAAACCGGTTCCAGCCGGTTCCAGCCGGTTCAAACCGGTTCAAACCGGATCCAGCCGGTTCCAGCCGGTTCCAGCCGGTTCAAACCGGTTCAAGCCGGTTCCAGCCGGTTTAAACCAGTTCAAACCGGTTCCAGCCGGTTTTAGCCGGTTCCAGCCGGTTTAAACCGGTTTAAACCGGTTCATACCGGTTCCTGCCGGTTCCAGCCGGTTCCAGCCGGTTCAAACCGTTTCCAGCCGGTTCCAGACGGTTCAAACCGGATCCAGCCGGTTCTAGCCTGTTCCAGCCGGTTTCAGGCGGTTACAGCCGGTACCAGCCGGTTCAAACCGTTTCCAGCCCTTTCCAGCCGGTTCAAACCGGATCCAGCCGGTTCTAGCCTGTTCCAGCCGGTTTCAGGCGGTTACAGCCGGTACCAGGCGTTTCAAACCGGTTCCAGCCGGTTCCAGCCGGGTCAAGCCGGTTCCAGCCGGTTCCAGCCGGTTCAAACCGGTTTAAACCGGTTCAAACCGGTTCCAGCCGGTTCCAGCCGGTTCCAGCCGGTTCCAGCCGGTTCAAGCTAGCTCCAGCCGGTTCCAGCCGGTTCGAGCCTGTTTAAACCGGTTCAAACCGGTTCCAGCCTGTTCCAGCCGGTTCCAGCCTGTTCAAACCGGTTTAAACCGGTTCAAAACGGTTCCAGCCGGTTCCAGCCGGTTCCAGCCGGTTCAAACCGGTTCCCGCTGGTTCCAGCCGGTTTACACCGGTTCAAACCGGTTCCAGCCGGTTCCAGCCGGTTCAAACCGGATCCAGCCGGTTCTAGCCTGTTCCAGCCGGTTTCAGGCGGTTACAGCCGGTACCAGCCGGTTCAAACCGTTTCCAGCCCGTTCCAGCCGGTTCAAACCGGATCCAGCCGGTCCTAGCCTGTTCCAGCTGGTTTCAGGCCGTTACAGCCGGTACCAGCCGGTTCAAACCGTTTCCAGCCCGTTCCAGCCGGTTCCAACCGGATCCAGCCGGTCCTAGCCTGTTCCAGCTGGTTTCAGGCGGTTACAGCCGGTACCAGCCAGTTCAAACCGGTTCCAGCCGGTTCCAGCCGCTTTCAGGTGGTCCAGCCGGTCCAGCCAACCAGCCAGCCATCCTCTCAGCCAGCCTCCCAGCCAGGCAGCCAGGCTCCCAGTCAGTCATCCAGCCAGCCAGCCCGTCAGCCAGCCAGCCTCCCAGCCAGCCAGCCAGCCAGCCAGCCCGCCAGCCAGCCAGCCTCCCAGGCAGCCTCCCAGCCAGACTCGCAGCCTCCCAGCCTCCCAGCCTCCCAGCCTCCCAGCCTCCCAGCCTCTCAGCCAGCCTCCCATTCTCCCAGCCTCCCAGCCAGCCTCCCAGCCTCCCAGCCTCCCAGCCAGCCAGCCAGCCAGCCAGGCCGCCAGCAAGCCAGCCAGCCCGCCAGCCAGCCAGCCTCCCAGGCAGCCTCCCAGCCAGCCTCCCAGCCTCCCAGCCTCCCAGCCTCTCAGCCTCCCAGCCTCCCAGCCTCCCAGCCTCCCAGCCAGTGCCAGCCAGCGAGCCAGCCTGTTCCAGTCGGTTCCAGCCGGTTCCATCCGGTTGCAGCCGATTCTAGCCGGTTCGAGCCGGTACCAGCCGGTTCCACCCGGTTCCAGCCAGTTCCAGCCGGAAAAAACCGGTTCCAGCCGGTTCCAGCCGGTTCCAGCCGGTTCAAGTTAGCTCCAGCCGGTTCCAGCCGGTTCTAGCCTGTTCCAGCCGGTTTCAGGTGGTTACAGCCGGTACCAGCCTGTTCAAACCGGTTCCAGCCGGTTCCAGCCGGGTCAAGCCAGTTCCAGCCGGTTCCAGCCGGTTCAAGCTAGCTCCAGCCGGTTCCAGCCGGTTCTAGCCTGTTCCAGCCGGTTTCAGGCGGTTACAGCCGGTTCCAGGCGGTTCAAACCGGTTCCAGCCGGTTCCAGCCGGTTCCAGCCGGTTCAAACTCGTTTAAACCGTTTCAAACCTGTTCCAGCCAGTTCCAGCCGTTTAAACCAGTTCAAACCGGTTCCAGCCGGTTCCAGCCGGTTCAAACCGATTTAAACCGGTTCATACCGGTTCCAGCCGGTTCCAGGCGGTTCCAGCCGGTTCAAACCGTTTCCAGCCGGTTCCAGCCGGTTCAAACTGGATCCAGCCGGTTCTAGCCTGTTCCAGCCGGTTTCAGGCGGTTACAGCCGGTACCAGCCGGTTGAAACCGGTTCCAGCCAGTTCCAGCCGGGTCAAGCCGGTTCCAGCCGGTTCCAGCCGGTTCAAGCTAGCTCCAGCCGGTTACAGCCGGTTCTAGCCTGTTCCAGCCGGTTTCAGGCGGTTACAGCCGGTTACAGCCGGTTCCAGCCGGTTCTAGCCTTTTTAAACCGGTTCAAACCGGTTCCAGCCGGTTCCAGCCGGTTCAAACCGGTTTAAACCGGTTCAAACCGGTTCCAGCCGGTTCCAGCCGGTTCCAGCCGGGTCAAGCCGGTTCCAGCCGCTTCCAGCCACTTCCAGCCGCTTCCAGGTAGTCCAGCCGGTCCAGCCAACCAGCCAGCCAGCCTCCCAGCCAGCCTGCCAGCCTCCCAGCCTCCCAGCCAGCCAGCCAGCCAGCCAGCCCGCCAGCCAGCCAGCCAGCCCGCCAGCCAGCCAGCCTCCCAGCAAGCCTCCCAGACAGCCTCCCAGCCTCCCAGCCTCCCAGCCTCCCAGCCTCCCAGCCTCCCAGCCAGTGCCAGCCAGCGAGCCAGCCTGTTCCAGCCGGTTCCAGTCGGTTCCATCCGGTTCCAGCCGATTCTAGCCGGTTCGAGCCGGTACCAGCCGGTTCCAGGCGGTTCCAGCCAGTTCCACCCGGAAAAAACCGGTTCCAGCCGGTTCCAGCCGGTTGCAGCCGGTTCAAACCGGTTCCAGCCGGTTTAAACCGATTCAAACCGGTTCCAGCCGGTTCCAGCCGGTTCAAACCGGTTTAAACCGGTTCAAACCGGTTCCAGCCGGTTCCAGCCGGTTCAAACCGGTTCCAGCCGGTTCCAGCCGGTTTCAACCGGTTCAAACCGGTTCCAGCCGGTTCCAGCCGGTTCCAGCCGGTTCCAGGCGGTTTAAACCGGTTCAAACCGGTTCCAGCCGGTTCCAGCCGGGTCAAGCCGGTTCCAGCCGGTTCCAGCCGCTTCCAGCCGCTTCCAGGTGGTCCAGCCGGTCCAGCCAACCAGCCAGCCATCCTCTCAGCCAGCCACCCAGCCAGCCAGCCAGCCAGCCAGCCCGCCAGCCAGCCAGCCTCCCAGGCAGCCTCCCAGCCAGACTCCCAGCCTCCCAGCCTCCCAGCCTCCCAGCCTCCCAGCCTCCCAGCCTCCCAGCCAGCCTCCCAGCCTCCAAGACTCCCAGCCTCCCAGCCTCCCAACCAGCCTCCCATTCTCCCAGCCTCCCAGCCAGCCTCCCAGCCTCCCAGCCAGCCTCCCAGCCTCCCAGCCTCCCAGCCTCCCAGCCTCCCAGCCTCCCAGCATCCCAGCCAGCCTCCCAGCCTCCAAGACTCACAGCCTCCCAGCCTCTCAGCCAGCCTCCCATTCTCCCAGCCTCCCAGCCAGCCTCCCAGTCTCCCAGCCTCCCAGCGAGCCAGCCAGCCAGCCAGGCCGCCAGCCAGCCAGCCAGCCCGCCAGCCAGCCAGCCTCCCAGGCAGCCTCCCAGCCAGCCTCCCATCCTCCCAGCCTCCCAGCCTCTCAGCCTCTCAGCCTCCCAGCCTCCCAGCCTCCCAGCCAGTGCCAGCCAGCGAGCCAGCCTGTTCCAGCTGGTTCCAGCCGGTTCCATCCGGTTGCAGTCGATTCTAGCCGGTTCGAGCCGGTAACAGACGGTTCCAGCCGGTTCCAGCCAGTTCCAGCCAGAAAAAACGGGTTCCAGCCGGTTCCAGCCGGTTCCAGCCGGTTCAAACTGGTTTAAACCGGTTCAAACCGGTTCCAGCCGGTTCCAGCCGATTCCAGCCGGTTCAAGCCGGTTCCAGCCGGTTCCAGCCGGTTCCAGCCGGTTCCTGCCGGTTCAAACCGGTTTAAACCGGTTCACACCGGTTCCATCCGGTTCCAGCCGGTTCCAGCCGGAAAAAACCGGTTCCAGCCGGTTCCAGCCGGTTCCAGCCGGGTCAAGCCGGTTCCAGCCGGTTCCAGCCGCTTCCAGCCGCTTCCAGGTGGTCCAGCCGGTCCAGCCAACCAGCCAGCCATCCTCTCAGCCAGCCTCCCAGCCAGCCAGCCAGCCAGCCAGCCCGCCAGCCAGCCAGCCTCCCAGGCAGCCTCCCAGCCAGCCTCCCAGCCTCCCAGCCTCCCAGCCAGCCTCCCAGCCTCCAAGACTCACAGCCTCCCAGCCTCTCAGCCAGCCTCCCATTCTCCCAGCCTCCCAGCCAGCCTCCCAGCCTCCCAGCCTCACAGCCAGCCAGCCAGGCAGCCAGCCCTCCAGCCAGCCAGCCAGCCCGCCAGACAGCCAGCCTCCCAGGCAGCCTCCCAGCCAGCCTCCCAGCCTCCCAGCCTCCCAGCCTCTCAGCCTCCCAGCCTCCCAGCCTCCCAGCCTCCCAGCCAGTGCCAGCCAGCGAGCCAGCCTGTTCCAGCCGGTTCCAGCCGGTTCCATCCGGTTGCAGCCGATTCTAGCCGGTTCGAGCCGGTACCAGCCGGTTCCAGCCGGTTCCAGCCAGTTCCAGCCGGAAAAAACCGGTTCCAGCCGGTTCCAGCCGGTTTCAGCCGGTTCAAGCTAGCTCCAGCCGGTTCCAGCCGGTTCTAGCCTGTTCCAGCCGGTTTCAGGCGGTTACAGCCGGTTCTAGCCGGTTCAAACCGGTTCCAGCCGGTTCCAGCCGGTTCAAACCGGTTCAAACCGGATCCAGCCGGTTCCAGCCGGTTCCAGCCGGTTCAAACCGGTTCAAGCCGGTTCCAGCCGGTTTAAACCAGTTCAAACCGGTTCCAGCCGGTTTTAGCCGGTTCCAGCCGGTTTAAACCGGTTTAAACCGGTTCATACCGGTTCCTGCCGGTTCCAGCCGGTTCCAGCCGGTTCAAACCGTTTCCAGCCGGTTCCAGACGGTTCAAACCGGATCCAGCCGGTTCTAGCCTGTTCCAGCCGGTTTCAGGCGGTTACAGCCGGTACCAGCCGGTTCAAACCGTTTCCAGCCCTTTCCAGCCGGTTCAAACCGGATCCAGCCGGTTCTAGCCTGTTCCAGCCGGTTTCAGGCGGTTACAGCCGGTACCAGGCGTTTCAAACCGGTTCCAGCCGGTTCCAGCCGGGTCAAGCCGGTTCCAGCCGGTTCCAGCCGGTTCAAACCGGTTTAAACCGGTTCAAACCGGTTCCAGCCGGTTCCAGCCGGTTCCAGCCGGTTCCAGCCGGTTCAAGCTAGCTCCAGCCGGTTCCAGCCGGTTCGAGCCTGTTTAAACCGGTTCAAACCGGTTCCAGCCTGTTCCAGCCGGTTCCAGCCTGTTCAAACCGGTTTAAACCGGTTCAAAACGGTTCCAGCCGGTTCCAGCCGGTTCCAGCCGGTTCAAACCGGTTCCCGCTGGTTCCAGCCGGTTTACACCGGTTCAAACCGGTTCCAGCCGGTTCCAGCCGGTTCAAACCGGATCCAGCCGGTTCTAGCCTGTTCCAGCCGGTTTCAGGCGGTTACAGCCGGTACCAGCCGGTTCAAACCGTTTCCAGCCCGTTCCAGCCGGTTCAAACCGGATCCAGCCGGTCCTAGCCTGTTCCAGCTGGTTTCAGGCCGTTACAGCCGGTACCAGCCGGTTCAAACCGTTTCCAGCCCGTTCCAGCCGGTTCCAACCGGATCCAGCCGGTCCTAGCCTGTTCCAGCTGGTTTCAGGCGGTTACAGCCGGTACCAGCCAGTTCAAACCGGTTCCAGCCGGTTCCAGCCGCTTTCAGGTGGTCCAGCCGGTCCAGCCAACCAGCCAGCCATCCTCTCAGCCAGCCTCCCAGCCAGGCAGCCAGGCTCCCAGTCAGTCATCCAGCCAGCCAGCCCGTCAGCCAGCCAGCCTCCCAGCCAGCCAGCCAGCCAGCCAGCCCGCCAGCCAGCCAGCCTCCCAGGCAGCCTCCCAGCCAGACTCGCAGCCTCCCAGCCTCCCAGCCTCCCAGCCTCCCAGCCTCCCAGCCTCTCAGCCAGCCTCCCATTCTCCCAGCCTCCCAGCCAGCCTCCCAGCCTCCCAGCCTCCCAGCCAGCCAGCCAGCCAGCCAGGCCGCCAGCAAGCCAGCCAGCCCGCCAGCCAGCCAGCCTCCCAGGCAGCCTCCCAGCCAGCCTCCCAGCCTCCCAGCCTCCCAGCCTCTCAGCCTCCCAGCCTCCCAGCCTCCCAGCCTCCCAGCCAGTGCCAGCCAGCGAGCCAGCCTGTTCCAGCCGGTTCCAGCCGGTTCCATCCGGTTGCAGCCGATTCTAGCCGGTTCGAGCCGGTACCAGCCGGTTCCACCCGGTTCCAGCCAGTTCCAGCCGGAAAAAACCGGTTCCAGCCGGTTCCAGCCGGTTCCAGCCGGTTCAAGTTAGCTCCAGCCGGTTCCAGCCGGTTCTAGCCTGTTCCAGCCGGTTTCAGGTGGTTACAGCCGGTACCAGCCTGTTCAAACCGGTTCCAGCCGGTTCCAGCCGGGTCAAGCCAGTTCCAGCCGGTTCCAGCCGGTTCAAGCTAGCTCCAGCCGGTTCCAGCCGGTTCTAGCCTGTTCCAGCCGGTTTCAGGCGGTTACAGCCGGTTCCAGGCGGTTCAAACCGGTTCCAGCCGGTTCCAGCCGGTTCCAGCCGGTTCAAACTCGTTTAAACCGTTTCAAACCTGTTCCAGCCAGTTCCAGCCGTTTAAACCAGTTCAAACCGGTTCCAGCCGGTTCCAGCCGGTTCAAACCGATTTAAACCGGTTCATACCGGTTCCAGCCGGTTCCAGGCGGTTCCAGCCGGTTCAAACCGTTTCCAGCCGGTTCCAGCCGGTTCAAACTGGATCCAGCCGGTTCTAGCCTGTTCCAGCCGGTTTCAGGCGGTTACAGCCGGTACCAGCCGGTTGAAACCGGTTCCAGCCAGTTCCAGCCGGGTCAAGCCGGTTCCAGCCGGTTCCAGCCGGTTCAAGCTAGCTCCAGCCGGTTACAGCCGGTTCTAGCCTGTTCCAGCCGGTTTCAGGCGGTTACAGCCGGTTACAGCCGGTTCCAGCCGGTTCTAGCCTTTTTAAACCGGTTCAAACCGGTTCCAGCCGGTTCCAGCCGGTTCAAACCGGTTTAAACCGGTTCAAACCGGTTCCAGCCGGTTCCAGCCGGTTCCAGCCGGGTCAAGCCGGTTCCAGCCGCTTCCAGCCACTTCCAGCCGCTTCCAGGTAGTCCAGCCGGTCCAGCCAACCAGCCAGCCAGCCTCCCAGCCAGCCTGCCAGCCTCCCAGCCTCCCAGCCAGCCAGCCAGCCAGCCAGCCCGCCAGCCAGCCAGCCAGCCCGCCAGCCAGCCAGCCTCCCAGCAAGCCTCCCAGACAGCCTCCCAGCCTCCCAGCCTCCCAGCCTCCCAGCCTCCCAGCCTCCCAGCCAGTGCCAGCCAGCGAGCCAGCCTGTTCCAGCCGGTTCCAGTCGGTTCCATCCGGTTCCAGCCGATTCTAGCCGGTTCGAGCCGGTACCAGCCGGTTCCAGGCGGTTCCAGCCAGTTCCACCCGGAAAAAACCGGTTCCAGCCGGTTCCAGCCGGTTGCAGCCGGTTCAAACCGGTTCCAGCCGGTTTAAACCGATTCAAACCGGTTCCAGCCGGTTCCAGCCGGTTCAAACCGGTTTAAACCGGTTCAAACCGGTTCCAGCCGGTTCCAGCCGGTTCAAACCGGTTCCAGCCGGTTCCAGCCGGTTTAAACCGGTTCAAACCGGTTCCAGCCGGTTCCAGCCGGTTCCAGCCGGTTCCAGGCGGTTTAAACCGGTTCAAACCGGTTCCAGCCGGTTCCAGCCGGGTCAAGCCGGTTCCAGCCGGTTCCAGCCGCTTCCAGCCGCTTCCAGGTGGTCCAGCCGGTCCAGCCAACCAGCCAGCCATCCTCTCAGCCAGCCACCCAGCCAGCCAGCCAGCCAGCCAGCCCGCCAGCCAGCCAGCCTCCCAGGCAGCCTCCCAGCCAGACTCCCAGCCTCCCAGCCTCCCAGCCTCCCAGCCTCCCAGCCTCCCAGCCTCCCAGCCAGCCTCCCAGCCTCCAAGACTCCCAGCCTCCCAGCCTCCCAACCAGCCTCCCATTCTCCCAGCCTCCCAGCCAGCCTCCCAGCCTCCCAGCCAGCCTCCCAGCCTCCCAGCCTCCCAGCCTCCCAGCCTCCCAGCCTCCCAGCATCCCAGCCAGCCTCCCAGCCTCCAAGACTCACAGCCTCCCAGCCTCTCAGCCAGCCTCCCATTCTCCCAGCCTCCCAGCCAGCCTCCCAGTCTCCCAGCCTCCCAGCGAGCCAGCCAGCCAGCCAGGCCGCCAGCCAGCCAGCCAGCCCGCCAGCCAGCCAGCCTCCCAGGCAGCCTCCCAGCCAGCCTCCCATCCTCCCAGCCTCCCAGCCTCTCAGCCTCTCAGCCTCCCAGCCTCCCAGCCTCCCAGCCAGTGCCAGCCAGCGAGCCAGCCTGTTCCAGCTGGTTCCAGCCGGTTCCATCCGGTTGCAGTCGATTCTAGCCGGTTCGAGCCGGTAACAGACGGTTCCAGCCGGTTCCAGCCAGTTCCAGCCAGAAAAAACGGGTTCCAGCCGGTTCCAGCCGGTTCCAGCCGGTTCAAACCGGTTTAAACCGGTTCAAACCGGTTCCAGCCGGTTCCAGCCGATTCCAGCCGGTTCAAGCCGGTTCCAGCCGGTTCCAGCCGGTTCCAGCCGGTTCCTGCCGGTTCAAACCGGTTTAAACCGGTTCACACCGGTTCCATCCGGTTCCAGCCGGTTCCAGCCGGAAAAAACCGGTTCCAGCCGGTTCCAGCCGGTTCCAGCCGGGTCAAGCCGGTTCCAGCCGGTTCCAGCCGCTTCCAGCCGCTTCCAGGTGGTCCAGCCGGTCCAGCCAACCAGCCAGCCATCCTCTCAGCCAGCCTCCCAGCCAGCCAGCCAGCCAGCCAGCCCGCCAGCCAGCCAGCCTCCCAGGCAGCCTCCCAGCCAGCCTCCCAGCCTCCCAGCCTCCCAGCCAGCCTCCCAGCCTCCAAGACTCACAGCCTCCCAGCCTCTCAGCCAGCCTCCCATTCTCCCAGCCTCCCAGCCAGCCTCCCAGCCTCCCAGCCTCACAGCCAGCCAGCCAGGCAGCCAGCCCTCCAGCCAGCCAGCCAGCCTGCCAGACAGCCAGCCTCCCAGGCAGCCTCCCAGCCAGCCTCCCAGCCTCCCAGCCTCCCAGCCTCTCAGCCTCCCAGCCTCCCAGCCTCCCAGCCTCCCAGCCAGTGCCAGCCAGCGAGCCAGCCTGTTCCAGCCGGTTCCAGCCGGTTCCATCCGGTTGCAGCCGATTCTAGCCGGTTCGAGCCGGTACCAGCCGGTTCCAGCCGGTTCCAGCCAGTTCCAGCCGGAAAAAACCGGTTCCAGCCGGTTCCAGCCGGTTTCAGCCGGTTCAAGCTAGCTCCAGCCGGTTCCAGCCGGTTCTAGCCTGTTCCAGCCGGTTTCAGGCGGTTACAGCCGGTTCCAGCCGATCCAAACCGGTTCCAGCCTGTTCCAGCCTGTTCCAGCCGTTTTCAGGCGGTTACAGCCGGTTCCAGCCGGTTCAAACCGGATCCAGCCGGTTCTAGCCTGTTCCAGCCGTTTTCAGGCAGTTACAGCCGGTACCAGCCGGTTCAAACCGGTTCCAGCCTGTTCCAGCCGGATCAAGCCGGTTCCAGCCGGTTAAAGCCGGTTCAAGCTAGCTCCAGCCGGTTCCAGCCGGTTCTAGCCTGTTTAAACCGGTTCAAACTGGTTCCAGCCGGTTCCAGCCGGTTCCAGCCGGTTCCAACCGGTTCCAGCCGGTTCCAGCCGGTTCCAACCGGTTTAAACCGGTTCAAACCAGTTCCAGCCGGTTCCAGCCGGTTTAAACCGGTTCCAGCCGGTTCCAGCCAGTTCCAACCGGTTTAAACCGGTTCAAACCGGTTCCAGCCGGTTCCAGCCGGTTCCAGCCGGTTCAAACCGGTTCCAGCCGGTTCCAGCCGGTTTAAACCGGTTCATACCGGTTCCAGCCGGTTCCAGCCGGTTCAAACCGTTTCCAGCCGGTTCCAATCGGTTCAAACCGGATCCAGCCGGTTCTAGCCTGTTCCAGCCGGTTTCAGGCGGTTACAGCCGGTACCAGCCGGTTCAAACCGGTTCCAGCCGGTTCCAGCCGGGTCAAGCCGGTTCCAGCCGGTTCCAGCCGGTTCAAGCTAGCTCCAGCCGGTTCCAGCTGGTTCTAGCCTGTTCCAGCCGGTTTCAGGCGGTTACAGCCGGTTCCAGCCGGTTCAAGCCGGTTCCAGCCGGTTCCAGCCGGTTCAAACCGGTTTAAACCGGTTCAAACCGGTTCCAGCCGGTTCCAGCCAGTTCCAGCCGGTTCAAACCGGTTTAAACCGGTTCCAACCGGTTACAGCCGATTCCAGCCGGTTGCAGCCGGTTCAAACCGGTTCCAGCCGGTTCCAGCCGGTTTAAACCGGTTCAAACCGGTTCCAGCCGGTTCCAGCCGGTTCCAGCCGGTTCCAGCCGGTTTAAACCTGTTCAAACCGGTTCCAGCCGGTTCCAGCCGGCTTAAACCGGTTCAAAACGGTTCCAGCCGGTTCTAGCCTGTTCCAGCCGGTTTCAGGCGGTTACAGCCGGTACCAGCCGGTTCAAACCGGTTCCAGCCGGTTCAAATCGGTTCCAGCCGGTTCCAGCCGGTTTAAACCGGTTCAAACCGGTTCCAGCCGGTTCCAGCCGGTTCCAGCCGGTTCCAGCCGGTTTAAACCTGTTCAAACCGGTTCCAGCCGGTTCTAGCCTGTTCCAGCCGGTTTCAGGCGATTACAGCCGGTACCAGCCGGTTCAAACCGGTTCCAGCCGGTTCCAGCCGGTTTAAACCGGTTCAAACCGGTTCCAGCCGGTTCCAGCCGGTTCCAGCCGGTTTAAACCTGTTCAAACCGGTTCCAGCCGGTTCCAGCCGGCTTAAACCGGTTCAAACCGGTTCCAGCCGGTTCCAGCCGGTTCCAGCCGGTTCAAACAGGTTTAAACCGGTTCAAACCGGTTCCAGCCGGTTCCAGCCGGTTGAAACCGGTTTCAGACGGTTCCAGCCGGTTTAAACCAGTTCAAACCGGTTCCAGCCGGTTCCAGCCGGTTCCAGTCTGTTCAAACCGGTTCAAACCGGTTCAAACCGGTTCCAGCCGGTTCCAGCCGGTTCCAGCCGGGTCAAGCCGGTTCCAGCCGGTTCCAGCCGCTTCCAGCCGCTTCCAGGTGGTCCAGCCGGTCCAGCCAACCAGCCAGCCATCCTCTCAGCCAGCCTCCCAGCCAGCCTGCCAGCCAGCCAGCCGGCCAGCCAGCCAGTCTCCCAGGCAGCCTCCCAGCCAGCCTCCCAGCCTCCCAGCCTCCCAGCCTCCCAGCCTCCCAGCCAGCCTCCCAGCCTCCAAGACTCACAGCCTCCCAGCCTCTCAGCCAGCCTCCCATTCTCCCAGCCTCCCAGCCAGCCTCCCAGCCTCCCAGCCAGCCTCCCAGCCTCCCAGCCTCCCAGCCAGCCAGCCAGCCAGCCAGACCGCCAGCCAGCCAGCCAGCCCGCCAGCCAGCCAGCCTCCCAGGCAGACTCCCAGCCAGCCTCCCATCCTCCCAGCCTCCCAGCCTCTCAGCCTCTCAGCCTCCCAGCCTCCCAGCCTCCCAGCCAGTGCCAGCCAGCGAGCCAGCCTGTTCCAGCTGGTTCCAGCCGGTTCCATCCGGTTGCAGTCGATTCTAGCCGGTTCGAGCCGGTAACAGACGGTTCCAGCCGGTTCCAGCCAGTTCCAGCCAGAAAAAACGGGTTCCAGCCGGTTCCAGCCGATTCCAGCCGGTTCAAGCCGGTTCCAGCCGGTTCCAGCCGGTTCCAGCCGGTTCCTGCCGGTTCAAACCGGTTTAAACCGGTTCACACCGGTTCCATCCGGTTCCAGCCGGTTCCAGCCGGAAAAAACCGGTTCCAGCCGGTTCCAGCCGGTTCCAGCCGGGTCAAGCCGGTTCCAGCCGGTTCCAGCCGCTTCCAGCCGCTTCCAGGTGGTCCAGCCGGTCCAGCCAACCAGCCAGCCATCCTCTCAGCCAGCCTCCCAGCCAGCCAGCCAGCCAGCCAGCCCGCCAGCCAGCCAGCCTCCCAGGCAGCCTCCCAGCCAGCCTCCCAGCCTCCCAGCCTCCCAGCCAGCCTCCCAGCCTCCAAGACTCACAGCCTCCCAGCCTCTCAGCCAGCCTCCCATTCTCCCAGCCTCCCAGCCAGCCTCCCAGCCTCCCAGCCTCACAGCCAGCCAGCCAGGCAGCCAGCCCTCCAGCCAGCCAGCCAGCCCGCCAGACAGCCAGCCTCCCAGGCAGCCTCCCAGCCAGCCTCCCAGCCTCCCAGCCTCCCAGCCTCTCAGCCTCCCAGCCTCCCAGCCTCCCAGCCTCCCAGCCAGTGCCAGCCAGCGAGCCAGCCTGTTCCAGCCGGTTCCAGCCGGTTCCATCCGGTTGCAGCCGATTCTAGCCGGTTCGAGCCGGTACCAGCCGGTTCCAGCCGGTTCCAGCCAGTTCCAGCCGGAAAAAACCGGTTCCAGCCGGTTCCAGCCGGTTTCAGCCGGTTCAAGCTAGCTCCAGCCGGTTCCAGCCGGTTCTAGCCTGTTCCAGCCGGTTTCAGGCGGTTACAGCCGGTTCCAGCCGATCCAAACCGGTTCCAGCCTGTTCCAGCCTGTTCCAGCCGTTTTCAGGCGGTTACAGCCGGTTCCAGCCGGTTCAAACCAGATCCAGCCGGTTCTAGCCTGTTCCAGCCGTTTTCAGGCAGTTACAGCCGGTACCAGCCGGTTCAAACCGGTTCCAGCCTGTTCCAGCCGGATCAAGCCGGTTCCAGCCGGTTAAAGCCGGTTCAAGCTAGCTCCAGCCGGTTCCAGCCGGTTCTAGCCTGTTTAAACCGGTTCAAACTGGTTCCAGCCGGTTCCAGCCGGTTCCAGCCGGTTCCAACCGGTTCCAGCCGGTTCCAGCCGGTTCCAACCGGTTTAAACCGGTTCAAACCAGTTCCAGCCGGTTCCAGCCGGTTTAAACCGGTTCCAGCCGGTTCCAGCCGGTTCCAACCGGTTTAAACCGGTTCAAACCGGTTCCAGCCGGTTCCAGCCGGTTCCAGCCGGTTCAAACCGGTTCCAGCCGGTTCCAGCCGGTTTAAACCGGTTCAAACCGGTCCCAGCCGGTTCCAGCCGGTTCCAGCCGGTTCAAACCGGTTTAAACCGGTTCATACCGGTTCCAGCCGGTTCCAGCCGGTTCAAACCGTTTCCAGCCGGTTCCAATCGGTTCAAACCGGATCCAGCCGGTTCTAGCCTGTTCCAGCCGGTTTCAGGCGGTTACAGCCGGTACCAGCCGGTTCAAACCGGTTCCAGCCGGTTCCAGCCGGGTCAAGCCGGTTCCAGCCGGTTCCAGCCGGTTCAAGCTAGCTCCAGCCGGTTCCAGCTGGTTCTAGCCTGTTCCAGCCGGTTTCAGGCGGTTACAGCCGGTTCCAGCCGGTTCAAGCCGGTTCCAGCCGGTTCCAGCCGGTTCAAACCGGTTTAAACCGGTTCAAACCGGTTCCAGCCGGTTCCAGCCAGTTCCAGCCGGTTCAAACCGGTTTAAACCGGTTCCAACCGGTTACAGCCGATTCCAGCCGGTTGCAGCCGGTTCAAACCGGTTCCAGCCGGTTCCAGCCGGTTTAAACCGGTTCAAACCGGTTCCAGCCGGTTCCAGCCGGTTCCAGCCGGTTCCAGCCGGTTTAAACCTGTTCAAACCGGTTCCAGCCGGTTCCAGCCGGCTTAAACCGGTTCAAACCGGTTCCAGCCGGTTCTAGCCTGTTCCAGCCGGTTTCAGGCGGTTACAGCCGGTACCAGCCGGTTCAAACCGGTTCCAGCCGGTTCAAATCGGTTCCAGCCGGTTCCAGCCGGTTTAAACCGGTTCAAACCGGTTCCAGCCGGTTCCAGCCGGTTTAAACCTGTTCAAACCGGTTCCAGCCGGTTCCAGCCGGCTTAAACCGGTTCAAACCGGTTCCAGCCGGTTCCAGCCGGTTCCAGCCGGTTCAAACAGGTTTAAACCGGTTCAAACCGGTTCCAGCCGGTTCCAGCCGGTTCAAACCGGTTTCAGACGGTTCCAGCCGGTTTAAACCAGTTCAAACCGGTTCCAGCCGGTTCCAGCCGGTTCCAGTCTGTTCAAACCGGTTTAAACCGGTTCAAACCGGTTCCAGCCGGTTCCAGCCGGTTCCAGCCGGGTCAAGCCGGTTCCAGCCGGTTCCAGCCGCTTCCAGCCGCTTCCAGGTGGTCCAGCCGGTCCAGCCAACCAGCCAGCCATCCTCTCAGCCAGCCTCCCAGCCAGCCTGCCAGCCAGCCAGCCGGCCAGCCAGCCAGTCTCCCAGGCAGCCTCCCAGCCAGCCTCCCAGCCTCCCAGCCTCCCAGCCTCCCAGCCTCCCAGCCTCCCAGCCAGCCTCCCAGCCTCCAAGACTCACAGCCTCCCAGCCTCTCAGCCAGCCTCCCATTCTCCCAGCCTCCCAGCCAGCCTCCCAGCCTCCCAGCCAGCCTCCCAGCCTCCCAGCCTCCCAGCCAGCCAGCCAGCCAGCCAGACCGCCAGCCAGCCAGCCAGCCCGCCAGCCAGCCAGCCTCCCAGGCAGACTCCCAGCCATCCTCACAGCCTCCCAGCCTCCCAGCCTCCCAGCCTCCCAGCCTCCCAGCCTCCCAGCCAGTGCCAGCCAGCGAGCCAGCCTGTTCCAGCCGGTTCCAGCCGGTTCCATCCGGTTCCAGCCGATTCTATCCGGTTCGAGTAGGTACCATCCGGTTCCAGCCGGTTCCAGCCAGTTCCAGCCAGAAAAAACCGGTTCCAGCCGGTTCCAGCCGGTTCCAGCCGGTTCAAACCGGTTCCAGCCGGTTCTAGCCTGTTCCAGCCGGTTTCAGGCGGTTACAGACGGTACCAGCCGGTTCAAACCGGTTCCAGCCGGTTCCAGCCGGGTCAAGCCGGTTCCAGCCGGTTCCAGCCGGTTCAAGCTAGCTCCAGCCGGTTCCAGCCGGTTCTAGCCTGTTCCAGCCGGTTTCAGGCGGTTACAGCCGGTTCCAGCCGGTTCCAGCCGGTTTAAACCGGTTCAAACCGGTTCCAGCCGGTTCCAGCCGGTTGCAGCCGGTTCAAACCGGTTCCAGCCGGTTCCAGCCGGTTTAAACCGGTTCAAACCGGTTCCAGCCGGTTCCAGCCGGTTCAAACCGGTTCCAGCCGGTTTAAACCGGTTCAAACCAGTTCCAGCCGGTTCCAGCCGGTTTAAACCGGTTCAAACCGGTTCCAACCGGTTCCAGCCGGTTCCAGCCGGTTCCAGCCGGTTCAAACCGGTTTAAACCGGTTCAAACCGGTTCCAGGCGGTTCAAACCGGTTCCAGCCGGTTTAAACCGGTTCAAACCAGTTCCAGCCGGTTCCAGCCGGTTTAAACCGGTTCAAACCGGTTCCAACCGGTTCCAGCCGGTTCCAGCCGGTTCAAACCGTTTCCAGCCGGTTCCAGGCGGTTCAAACCGGATCCAGCCGGTTCTAGCCTGTTCCAGCCGGTTCCAGCCGGTTCCAGCCGGTTTAAACCGGTTCAAACCGGTTCCAACCGGTTCCAGCCGGTTCCAGCCGGTTCAAACCGTTTCCAGCCGGTTCCAGCCGGTTCAAACCGGTTCCAGCCTGTTCCAGCCTGTTCCAGCCGGTTCCAGCCGGTTCCAGCCGGTTTAAACCGGTTCAAACCGGTTCCAACCGGTTCCAGCCGGTTCCAGCCGGTTCAAACCGTTTCCAGCCGGTTCCAGCCGGTTCAAACCGGTTCCAGCCTGTTCCAGCCTGTTCCAGCCGGTTCCAGCCGGTTTAAACCGGTTCCAGCCGTTTCCAGTCGGTTCCAGCCAGTTTAAACCGGTTCCAGCCGATTCCAGCCGGTTCCATCCGGTTCCAGCCGGTTTAAACCGGTTCAAACCGGTTCCAGCCTGATCCAGCCGGTTTCAGGCGGTTACAGCCGTTACCAGCCGGTTCAAACCGGTTCCAGCCTGTTCCAGCCGGATCAAGCCGGTTCCAGCCGGTTCCAGCCGGTTTAAACCGGTTCAAACCGGTTCCAACCGGTTCCAGCCGGTTCCAGCCGGTTCCAGCCGGTTCAAACAGTTTCCAGCAGGTTCCAGCCGGTTCAAATCGGATCCAGCCGGTTCTAGCCTGTTCCAGCCGTTTTCAGGCGGTTACAGCCGGTACCAGCCGGTTCAAACAGGTTCCAGCCTGTTCCAGCCGGATCAAGCCGGTTCCAGCCGGTTAAAGCCGGTTCAAGCTAGCTCCAGCCGGTTCCAGCCGGTTCTAGCCTGTTTAAACCGGTTCAAACCGGTTCCAGCCGGTTCCAACCGGTTCCAGCCGGTTCAAACCGATTCCAGCCGGTTCCAGCCGGTTCCAGCCGGTTCAAACCGGTTTAAACCGGTTCAAACCGGTTCCAGCCGGTTCCAGCCGGTTCAAACCGTTTCCAGCAGGTTCCAGCCGGTTTAAACCGGTTCAAACCGGTTCCAGCCGGTTCCAGCCGGTTCCAGCCGGTTCCAGCCGGTTCAAACCGGTTCCAGCCGGTTCCAGCCGTTTTAAACCGGTTCAAACCGGTTCCAGCCGGTTCCAGCCGGTTCCAGCCGGTTCAAACCGGTTTAAACCGATTCAAACCGGTTCCAGCCGGTTCCAGCCGGGTCAAGCCGGTTCCAGCCGCTTCCAGCTGCTTCCAGCCACTTCCAGGTGGTCCAGCCGGTCCAGCCAACCAGCCAGCCATCCTCTAAGCCAGCCTCCCAGCCAGACAGCCAGCCAGCCAGCCGGCCAGCCAGCCAGGCTCCCAGGCAGCCTCCCAGCCAGCCTCCCAGCCTCCCAGCCAGCCTCCCAGCCTCCAAGACTCCCAGCCTCCCAGCATCCCAGCCAGCCTCCCATTCTCCCAGCCTCCCAGCCAGCCTCCCAGCCTCCCAGCCAGCCTCCCAGCCTCCCAGCCTCCCAGCCTCCCAGCCTCCCAGCCTCCCAGCCAGCCTCCCAGCCTCCAAGACTCACAGACTCCCAGCCTCTCAGCCAGCCTCCCATTCTCCCTGCCTCCCAGCCAGCCTCCCAGCCAGCCTCCCAGCCTCCCAGCCTCCCAGCCAGCCAGCCCGCCAGCCAGCCAGCCTCCCAGTCAGCCTCCCAGCCAGCCTCCCAGCCTCCAAGTCTCCCAGCCTCCCAGCCTCCAAGACTCCCAGCCTCCCAGCCTCCCAGCCAGCCTCCCATTCTCCCAGCCTCCCAGCCAGCCTCCCAGCCTCCCAGCCTCCCAGCCAGCCAGCCAGCCAGCCAGCCCGCCAGCCAGCCAGCCAGCCCGCCAGCCAGCCAGCCTCCCAGGCAGCCTCCCAGCCAGCCTCCCAGCCTCCCAGCCTCCCAGCCTCTCAGCCTCCCAGCCTCCCAGCCTCCCAGCCTCCCAGCCAGTGCCAGCCAGCGAGCCAGCCTGTTCCAGCCGGTTCCAGCCGGTTCCATCCGGTTGCAGCCGATTCTAGCCGGTTCGAGCGGGTACCAGCCGGTTCCAGCCCGTTCCAGCCAGTTCCAGCCGGAAAAAACCGGTTCCATCCGGTTCCAGCCGGTTCTAGCCTGTTCCAGCCGGTTTCAGGCGGTTACAGCCGGTTCCAGCCGGTTCAAGCCGGTTCCAGCCGGTTCCAGCCGGTTCAAACCGGTTTAAACCGGTTCAAACCGGTTCCACCCGGTTCCAGCCAGTTCCAGCCGGTTCAAACCGGTTTAAACCGGTTCAAACCGGTTACAGCCGGTTCCAGCCGGTTGCAGCCGGTTCAAACCGGTTCCAGCCGGTTCCAGCCGGTTTAAACCGGTTCAAACCGGTTCCAGCCGGTTCCAGCCGGTTCCAGCCGGTTCCAACCGGTTTAAACCGGTTCAAACCGGTTCCAGCCGGTTCCAGCCGGTTCAAACCGGTTCCAGCCGGTTTAAACTGGTTCAAACCAGTTCCAGCCGATTCCAGCCGGTTTAAACCGGTTCAAACCGGTTCCAACCGGTTCCAGCCGGTTCTAGCCGGTTCAAACCGTTTCCAGCCGGTTCCAGCCGGTTCAAACCGGATCCAGCCGGTACTAGCCTGTTCCAGCCGGTTTCAGGCGGTTACAGCCGGTACCAGCCGGTTCAAACCGGTTCCAGTCTGTTCCAGCCGGATCAAGCCGGTTCCAGCCGGTTACAGCCGGTTCAAGCTAGCTCCAGCCGGTTCCAGCCGGTTCTAGCCTGTTTAAACCGGTTCAAAGCGGTTCCAGCCGGTTCCAGCCGGTTCCAGCCGGTTCCAACCGGTTCCAGCCGGTTAAAACCGGTTCCAGCCGGTTCCAGCCTGTTCCAGCCGGTTCAAACCAGTTCCAGCCTGTTCCAGCCTGTTCCAGCCGGTTCCAGGCGGTTTAAACCGGTTCCAGCCGTTTCCAGTCGGTTCCAGCCGGTTTAAACCGGTTCCAGCCGGTTCCAGCCGGTTCCAGCCGGTTCCAGCCGGTTCAAACCGTTTCCAGCCAGTTCCAGGCGGTTCAAACCGGATCCAGCCGGTTCTAGCCTGTTCCAGCCGTTTTCAGGCGGTTACAGCCGGTACCAGCCGGTTCAAACCGGTTCCAGCCTGTTCCAGCCAGATCAAGCCGGTTCCAGCCGGTTAAAGCCGGTTCAAGCTAGCTCCAGCCGGTTCCAGCCGGTTCTAGCCTGTTTAAACCGGTTCAAACCGGTTCCAGCCGGTTCAAACCGATTCCAGCCGGTTCCAGCCGGTTCCAGCCGGTTCAAACCGGTTTAAACCTGTTCAAACCGGTTCCAGCCGGTTCCAGCCGGTTCCAGCCGGTTCAAACCGTTTCCAGCCGGTTCCAGCCGGTTTAAACCGGTTCAAACCGGTTCCAGCCGGTTCCAGCCGGTTCCAGTCGGTTCCAGCCGGTTTAAACCGGTTCAAACCGGTTCCAGCCTGTTCCAGCCGGTTTCAGGCGGTTACAGCCGTTACCAGCCGGTTCAAACCGGTTCCAGCCTGTTCCAGCCGGATCAAGCCGGTTCCAGCCGGTTAAAGCCGGTTCAAGCTAGCTCCAGCCGGTTCCAGCCGGTTCTAGCCTGTTTAAACCGGTTCAAACCGGTTCCAACCGGTTCCAGCCGGTTCCAGCCGGTTCCAGCCGGTTCAAACCGTTTCCAGCCAGTTCCAGGCGGTTCAAACCGGATCCAGCCGGTTCTAGCCTGTTCCAGCCGTTTTCAGGCGGTTACAGCCGGTACCAGCCGGTTCAAACCGGTTCCAGCCTGTTCCAGCCGGATCAAGCCGGTTCCAGCCGGTTAAAGCCGGTTCAAGCTAGCTCCAGCCGGTTCCAGCCGGTTCTAGACTGTTTAAACCGGTTCAAACCGGTTCCAGCCGGTTCCAACCGGTTCCAGCCGGTTCAAACCGATTCCAGCCGGTTCCAGCCGGTTCCAGCCGGTTCAAACCGGTTTAAACCGGTTCAAACCGGTTCCAGCCGGTTCCAGCCGGTTCCAGCCGGTTCAAACCGTTTCCAGCCGGTTCCAGCCGGTTTAAACCGGTTCAAACCGGTTCCAGCCGGTTCCAGCCGGTTCCAGTCGGTACCAGCCGGTTCAAACCGGTTCCAGCCGGTTCCAGCCGTTTTAAACCGGTTCAAACCGGTTCCAGCCGGTTCCAGCCGGTTCCAGCCGGTTCAAACCGGTTTAAACCGGTTCAAACCGGTTCCTGCCGGTTCCAGCCGGGTCAAGCCGGTTCCAGCCGCTTCCAGCTGCTTCCAGCCACTTCCAGGTGGTCCAGCCGGTCCAGCCAACCAGCCAGCCATCCTCTCAGCCAGCCTCCCAGCCAGACAGCCAGCCAGCCAGCCGGCCAGCCAGCCAGGCTCCCAGGCAGCCTCCCAGCCAGCCTCCCAGCCTCCCAGCCAGCCTCCCAGCCTCCAAGACTCCCAGCCTCCCAGCATCCCAGCCAGCCTCCCAAACTCCCAGCCTCCCAGCCAGCCTCCCAGCCTCCCAGCCAGCCTCCCAGCCTCCCAGCCTCCCAGCCTCCCAGCCTCCCAGCCTCCCAGCCAGCCTCCCAGCCTCCAAGACTCACAGACTCCCAGCCTCACAGCCAGCCTCCCATTCTCCCTGCCTCCCAGCCAGCCTCCCAGCAAGCCTGCCAGCCTCCCAGCCTCCCAGCCAGCCAGCCCGCCAGCCAGCCAGCCTCCCAGGCAGCCTCCCAGCCAGCCTCCCAGCCTCCAAGTCTCCCAGCCTCCCAGCCTCCAAGACTCCCAGCCTCCCAGCCTCCCAGCCAGCCTCCCATTCTCCCAGCCTCCCAGCCAGCCTCCCAGCCTCCCAGCCTCCCAGCCAGCCAGCCAGCCAGCCAGCCCGCCAGCCAGCCAGCCAGCCCGCCAGCCAGCCAGCCTCCCAGGCAGCCTCCCAGCCAGCCTCCCAGCCTCCCAGCCTCCCAGCCTCTCAGCCTCCCAGCCTCCCAGCCTCCCAGCCTCCCAGCCAGTGCCAGCCAGCGAGCCAGCCTGTTCCAGCCGGTTCCAGCCGGTTCCATCCGGTTGCAGCCGATTCTAGCCGGTTCGAGCGGGTACCAGCCGGTTCCAGCCGGTTCCAGCCAGTTCCAGCCGGAAAAAACCGGTTCCATCCGGTTCCAGCCGGTTCTAGCCTGTTCCAGCCTGTTTCAGGCGGTTACAGCCGGTTCCAGGCGGTTCAAACCGGTTCCAGCCGGTTCCAGCCGGTTCAAACTGGTTTAAACCGGTTCAAACCTGTTCCAGCCGGTTCCAGCCGGTTTAAACCAGTTCAAACCGGTTCCAGCCGGTTCCAGCCGGTTCCAGCCGGTTCAAACCGATTTAAACCGGTTCATACCGGATCCAGCCGGTTACAGCCGGTTCCAGCCGATCCAAACCGGTTCCAGCCTGTTCCAGCCTGTTCCAGCCGTTTTCAGGCGGTTACAGCCGGTTCCAGCCGGTTTAAACCGGATCCAGCCGGTTCTAGCCTGTTCCAGCCGTTTTCAGGCAGTTACAGCCGGTACCAGCCGGTTCAAACCGGTTCCAGCCTGTTCCAGCCGGATCAAGCCGGTTCCAGCCGGTTAAAGCCGGTTCAAGCTAGCTCCAGCCGGTTCCAGCCGGTTCTAGCCTGTTTAAACCGGTTCAAACTGGTTCCAGCCGGTTCCAGCCGGTTCCAGCCGGTTCCAACCGGTTCCAGCCGGTTCAAACCGGTTCCAGGCGGTTCCAGCCGGTTCCAACCGGTTTAAACCGGTTCAAACCGGTTCCAGCCGGTTCCAGCCGGTTTAAACCGGTTCCAGCCGGTTCCAGCCGGTTCCAACCGGTTTAAACCGGTTCAAACCGGTTCCAGCCGGTTCCAGCCGGTTCCAGCCGGTTTAAACCGGTTCAAAACGGTTCAGCCGGTTCCAGCCGGTTCCAGCCGGTTCCAGCCGGTTCAAACCGGTTTAAACCGGTTCAAACCGTTTCCAGCCAGTTCCAGCCGGTTCAAACCGGATCCAGCCGGTTCTAGCCTGTTCCAGCCGGTTTCAGGCGGTTACATCCGGTACCAGCCGGTTCAAACCGGTTCCAGCCGGTTCCAGCCGGGTCAAGCCGGTTCCAGCCGGTTCCAGCCGGTTCAAGCTAGCTCCAGCCGGTTCCAGCTGGTTCTAGCCTGTTCCAGCCGGTTTCAGGCGGTTACAGCCGGTTCCAGCCGGTTCAAACCGGTTTAAACCGGTTCAAACCGGTTCCAGCCGGTTCCAGCCAGTTCCAGCCTGTTCAAACCGGTTTAAACCGGTTCAAACCGGTTACAGCCGGTTCCAGCCCGTTGCAGCCGGTTCAAACCGGTTCCAGCCGGTTACAGCCGGTTTAAACCGGTTCAAACCGGTTCCAGCCGGTTCCAGCCGGTTCCAGCCGGTTCAAACCGGTTCCAGCCGGTTTAAACCAGTTCAAACCGGTTCCAGCCGGTTCCAGCCGGTTCCAGCTGGTTCAAACCGATTTAAACCGGTTCATACCGGATCCAGCCGGTTCCAGCCGGTTCCAGCCGGTTCAAACCGTTTCCAGCCGGTTCCAGCCGGTTCAAACTGGATCCAGCCGGTTCTAGACTGTTCCTGCTGGTTTCAGGCGGTTACAGCTGGTACCAGCCGGTTCAAACCGGTTCCAGCCAGTTCCAGCCGGGTCAAGCCGGTTCCAGCCGGTTCCAGCCGGTTCAAGCTAGCTCCAGCCGGTTCCAGCCGGTTCTAGCCTGTTCCAGCCGTTTTCAGGCGGTTACAGCCGGTTCCAGCCGGTTCCAGCCGGTTCTAGCCGGTTCCAGCCGGTTCAAGCCGGTTCCAGCCGGTTCCAGCCGGTTCAAGCTAGCTCCAGCCGGTTCCAGCCGGTTCAAACCGGTTCCAGCCGGTTTCAGCCGGTTTAAACCGGTTCAAACCGGTTCCAGCCGGTTCCAGCCGGTTCCAGCCGGTTCCAGCCGGTTTAAACCGGTTCAACCCGGTTCCAGTCGGTTCCAGCCGATTTAAACCGGTTCAAACCGGTTCCAGCCGGTTCCAGCCGGTTTAAACCGATTCAAACCGGTTCCAGCCGGTTCCAGCCATTTCCTGCCTTTTCAAACCAGTTTAAACCGGTTCAAATCGGTTCCAGCAGGTTCCAGCCGGTTCCAGCCGGGTCAAGCCGGTTCCAGCCGCTTCCAGCCACTTCCAGCCGCTTCCAGGTAGTCCAGCCGGTCCAGCCAACCAGCCAGCCAGCCTCCCAGCCAGCCTCCCAGCCTCCCAGCCTCCCAGCCAGCCAGCCAGCCAGCCAGCCCGCCAGCCAGCCAGCCAGCCCGCCAGCCAGCCAGCCTCCCAGCAAGCCTCCCAGACAGCCTCCCAGCCTCCCAGCCTCCCAGCCTCCCAGCCTCCCAGCCTCCCAGCCAGCCTCCCAGCCTCCAAGACTCCCAGCCTCCCAGCCTCCCAGCCAGCCTCCCATTCTCCCAGCCTCCCAGCCAGCCTCCCAGCCTCCCAGCCAGCCTCCCAGCCTCCCAGCCTCCCAGCATCCCAGCCAGCCTCCCAGCCTCCAAGACTCACAGCCTCCCAGCCTCTCAGCCAGCCTCCCATTCTCCCAGCCTCCCAGCCAGCCTCCCAGTCTCCCAGCCTCCCAGCGAGCCAGCCAGCCAGCCAGGCCGCCAGCCACCCAGCCAGCCCGCCAGCCAGCCAGCCTCCCAGGCAGCCTCCCAGCCAGCCTCCCATCCTCCCAGCCTCCCAGCCTCTCAGCCTCCCAGCCTCCCAGCCTCCCAGCCTCCCAGCCAGTGCCAGCCAGCGAGCCAGCCTGTTCCAGCTGGTTCCAGCCGGTTCCATCCGGTTGAAGCCGATTCTAGCTGGTTCGAGCCGGTACCAGACGGTTCCAGCCGGTTCCAGCCAGTTCCAGCCAGAAAAAACGGGTTCCAGCCGGTTCCAGCCGGTTCCAGCCGGTTCAAAACGGTTTAAACCGGTTCAAACCGGTTCCAGCCGGTTCCAGCCGATTCCAGCCGGTTCAAGCCGGTTCCAGCCGGTTCCAGCCGGTTCAAGCCGGTTCCAGCCGGTTCCAGCCGGTTCAAGCTAGCTCCAGCCGGTTCCAGCCAGTTCCAGCCGGTTCAAACCGGTTCCAGCTGGTTCAAATCGGTTCCAGTCGGTTCCAGCCGGTTTAAACCGGTTCAAACCGGTTCCAGCCGGTTCCAGCCGGTTCCAGCCGGTTCCAGCCGGTTCAAACAGGTTTAAACCGGTTCAAACCGGTTCCAGCCGGTTCAAACCGGTTCCATCCGGTTCCAGCCGGTTTAAACCAGTTCAAACCGGTTCCAGCCGGTTCCAGCCGGTTCCAGCCGGTTTAAACCGGTTCAAACCGGTTCCAGCCGGTTCCAGTCTGTTCAAACCGGTTTAAACCGGTTCAAACCGGTTCCAGCCGGTTCCAGCCGGTTCCAGCCGGGTCAAGCCGGTTCCAGCCGGTTCCAGCCGCTTCCAGCCGCTTCCAGGTGGTCCAGCCGGTCCAGCCAACCAGCCAGCCATCCTCTCAGCCAGCCTCCCAGCCAGCCAGGCAGCCAGCAAGCCGGCCAGCCAGCCAGCCACCCAGGCAGCCTCCCAGCCAGCCTTCCAGCCTCCCAGCCTCCCAGCCTCCCAGCCTCCCAGCCTCCCAGCCAGCCTCCCAGCCTCCAAGACTCCCAGCCTCCCAGCGTCCCAGCCAGCCTCCCATTCTCCCAGCCTCCCAGCCAGCCTCCCAGCCTCCCAGCAAGCCTCCCAGCCTCCCAGCCAGCCTCCCAGCCTCCCAGCCTCCCAGCCTCTCAGCCAGCCTCCCATTCTCCCTGCCTCCCAGCCAGCCTCCCAGCCAGCCTCCCAGCCTCCCAGCCTCCCAGCCAGCCAGCCAGCCAGCCAGCCCGCCAGCCAGCCAGCAAGCCCGCCAGCCAGCCAGCCTCCCAGCCAGCCTCCCAGCCAGCCTGCCAGCCTCCAAGACTCCCAGCCTCCCAGCCTCCAAGACTCCCAGCCTCCCAGCCTCCCAGCCAGCCTCCCATTCTCCCAGCCTCCCAGCCAGCCTCTCAGCCTCCCAGCCAGCCTCCCAGCCTCCCAGCCTCCCAGCCTCCCAGCCTCCCAGCCTCCAAGCCAGCCTACCAGCCTCCAAGACTCACAGCCTCCCAGCCTCTCAGCCAGCCTCCCATTCTCCCAGCCTCCCAGCCAGCCTCCCAGCCTCCCAGCCAGCCACCCAGCCTCCCAGCCTCCCAGCCAGCCAGCCAGACAGCCAGCCCGCCAGCCAGCCAGCCAGCCCGCCAGCCAGCCAGCCTCCCAGCAAGCCTCCCAGCCAGCCTCCCAGCCTCCCAGCCTCCCAGCCTCTCAGCCTCCCAGCCTCCCAGCCTCCCAGCCTCCCAGCCAGTGCCAGCCAGCGAGCCAGCCTGTTACAGCCGGTTCCATCCGGTTCCAGCCGATCTAGCCGGTTCGAACCGGTACCAGCCGGTTCCAGGCGGTTCCAGCCAGTTCCACCCGGAAAAAAACGGTTCCAGCCAGTTCCAGCCGGTTCCAGCCGGTTGCAGCCGGTTCAAACCGGTTCCAGCCGGTTCCAGCCGGTTCCAGCCGCTTCCAGCCGCTTCCAGGTGGTCCAGCCGTTCCAGCCAACCAGCCAGCCATCCTCTCAGCCAGCCTCCCAGCCAGCCAGCCAGCCAGCCAGCCCGCCAGCCAGCCAGACTCCCAGGCAGCCTCCCAGCCAGACTCGCAGCCTCCCAGCCTCCCAGCCTCCCAGCCTCCCAGCCTCCCAGCCAGCCTCCCAGCCTCCAAGACTCCCAGCCTCCCAGCCTCCCAGCCAGCCTCCCATTCTCCTAACCTCCCAGCCCGCCTCCCAGCCTCCCAGCCAGCCTCCCAGCCTCCCAGCCTCCCAGTCTCCAAGCCTCCCAGCCTCCCAGCCTCCCAGCCAGCCTCCCAGCCTCCAAGACTCACAGCCTCCCAGCCTCTCAGCCAGCCTCCCATTCTCCCAGCCTCCCAGCCAGCCTCCCAGCCTCCAAGTCTCCCAGCCTCCCAGCCTCCAAGACTCCCAGCCTCCCAGCCTCCCAGCCAGCCTCCCATTCTCCCAGCCTCCCAGCCAGCCTCCCAGCCTCCCAGCCTCCCAGCCAGCCAGCCAGCCAGCCAGCCCGCCAGCCAGCCAGCCAGCCCGCCAGCCAGCCAGCCTCCCAGGCAGCCTCCCAGCCAGCCTCCCAGCCTCCCAGCCTCCCAGCCTCTCAGCCTCCCAGCCTCCCAGCCTCCCAGCCTCCCAGCCAGTGCCAGCCAGCGAGCCAGCCTGTTCCAGCCGGTTCCAGCCGGTTCCATCTGGTTGCAGCCGATTCTAGCCGGTTCGAGCCGGTACCAGCCGGTTCCAGCCGGTTCCAGCCAGTTCCAGCCGGAAAAAACCGGTTCCAGCCGGTTCCAGCCGGTTCCAGCCGGTTCAAGCTAGCTCCAGCCGGTTCCAGCCGGTTCTAGCCTGTTCCAGCCGGTTTCAGGCGGTTACAGCCGGTTCCAGCCCGTTCAAACCGGTTCCAGCCGGTTCCAGCCGGTTCAAACTGGTTTAAACCGGTTCAAACCCCTTCCAGCCGGTTCCAGCCGGTTCAAACTGGTTTAAACCGGTTCAAACCTGTTCCAGCCGGTTCCAGCCGGTTCAAACTGGTTTAAACCGGTTCAAACCTGTTCCAGCCGGTTCCAGCCGGTTTAAACCAGTTCAATCCGGTTCCAGCCGGTTTTAGCCGGTTCCAGCCGGTTCCAGCCGGTTCAAGCTAGCTCCAGCCGGTTCCAGCCGGTTCTAGCCTGTTTAAACCGGTTCAAACCGGTTCCAACCGGTTCCAGCCGGTTCAAACCGGTTTAAACCCGTTCAAACCGGTTCCAGCCGGTTCCAGCCGGTTCCAGCCGGTTCAAGCCGGTTCCAGCCGGTTCAAGCTAGCTCCAGCCGGTTCCAGCCGGTTCTAGCCTGTTTAAACCGGTTCAAACCGGTTCCAGCCGGTTCCAGCCGGTTCCAGTCGGTTCAAACCGGTTTAAACCGGTTCAAAACGGTTCCAGCCGGTTCCAGCCGGTTCCAGCCGGTTCAAACCGGTTCCAGCCGGTTCCAGCCGGTTTAAACCGGTTCAAACCGGTTCCAGCCGGTTCCAGCCGATTCCAGACTGTTCAAGCTAGCTCCAGCCGGTTCCAGCCGGTTCCAACCGGTTTAAACCGGTTCAAACCGGCTCCAGACGGATCCAGCCGGTTCCAGCCGGTTCAAGCCGGTTCCAGCCGGTTCCAGCCAGTTTTAACCGGTTTAAAACGGTTCAAACTGGTTCCAGCCGGTTCCAGCTGGTTCCAGCCGGTTCTAGCCGGTTCCAGCCGGTTCCAGCCGGTTCAAACCGGTTCCAGCCTGTTCCATCCGGTTCCAGCCGGTTCAAACCGGTTCCAGCCGGTTCCAGCCGGTTTTAACCGGTTCAAACCGGTTCCAGCCGGTTCAAGCCGGTTCCAGCGGGTTCCAGCCGGTTTAAACCGGTTCAAACCGGTTCCAGCCGGTTCAAACCGGTTCAAGCCGGTTCCAGCCGGTTCCACCCGGTTCCAGCCGATTCAAACCGTTTCCAGCCGGTTCCAGCCGGTTCAAACCGGATCCAGCCTGTTCTAGCCTGTTCCAGCCGGTTTCAGGCGGTTACAGCCGGTACCAGCCGGTTCAAACCGGTTCCAGCCGGTTCCAGCCGGGTCAAGCCGGTTCCAGCCGGTTTCAGCCGGTTCAAGCTAGCTCCAGCCGGTTCCAGCCGGTTCTAGCCTGTTCCAGGCGGTTTCAGGCGGTTATAGCCGGTTGCAGCCGGTTCGAACCGGTTCCAGCCGGTTCCAGCCGGTTCAAACTGGTTTAAACCGGTTCAAACCGGTTCCAGCCGGTTCCAGCCGGTTCTAGCCGGTTCCAGCCGGTTCCAGCCGGTTCAAGCTAGCTCCAGCCGGTTCCAGCCGGTTCCAGCCGGTTCCAGCCGGTTCCAGCCGGTTCAAGCTAGCTCCAGCCGGTTCCAGCCAGTTTTTACCGGTTTAAACCGGTTCAAACCGGTTCCAGCCGGTTCCAGCCGGTTCTAGCCGGTTCCAGCCGGTTCCAGCCGGTTCAAGCTAGCTCCAGCCGGTTCCAGCCGGTTACAGCCGGTTCCAACCGGTTTAAACCGGTTCAAACCGGCTCCAGCCGGTTCCAGCCGGTTCCAGCCGGTTCAAGCCGGTTCCAGCCGGTTCCAGCCGGTTTTAATCGGTTTAAACCGGTTCAAACCGGTTCCAGCCGGTTCCAGCCGGTTCCAGCCGGTTCTAGCCGGTTCCAGCCGGTTCCAGCCGGTTCCAACCGGTTTAAACCGGTTCAAACCGGTTCCAGCCGGTTCCAGCCGGTTCCAGCCGGTTCAAATCGGTTCCAGCCGGTTCCAGCCAGTTTTTACCGGTTCAAACCGGTTCCAGCCGGTTCAAGCCGGTTCCAGCCGGTTCCAGCCGGTTTAAACCGGTTCAAACCGGTTCCAGCCGGTTCCAGCCGGTTCAAACCGGATCCAGCCGGTTCTAGCCTGTTCCAGCCGGTTTCAGGCGGTTACAGCCGGTACCAGCCGGTTCAAATCGTTTCCAGCCCGTTCCAGCCGGTTCAAACCGGATCCAGCAGGTTCTAGCCTGTTCCAGCCGGTTTCAGGCGGTTACAGCCGGTACCAGCAGGTTCAAACCGGTTCCAGCCGGTTCCAGCCGGGTCAAGCCGGTTCCAGCCGGTTCCAGCCGGTTCAAGCTAGCTCCAGCCGGTTCCAGCCGGTTCTAGCCTGTTCCAGCCGGTTTCAGGCGGTTACAGCCGGTTACAGCCGGCTCAAACCGGTTTCAGCCGGTTCCAGCCGGTTCAAACCGGTTTAAACCGGTTCAAACTGGTTCCAGCAGGTTCCAGCCGGTTCTAGCCGGTTCTAGCCGGTTCCAGCCGGTTCATGCTAGCTCCAGCCGGTTCCAGCCGGTTCTAGCCTGTTTAAACCGGTTCAAACCGGTTCCAGCCGGTTCTAGCCGGTTCAAACCGGTTTAAACCGGTTCAAACCGGTTCCAGCCGGTTCAAGACGGTTCCACCCGGTTCCAGCCGCTTCAAGCTAGCTCCAGCCGGTTCCAGCCGGTTCAAACCGGTTCAAGCCGGTTCCAGCCGGTTTAAACCGGTTCAAACCGGTTCCAGCCGGTTCCAGCCGGTTCCAGCCGGTTCAAGCTAGCTCCAGCCGGTTCCAGCCGGTTCAAACCGGTTCCAGCCGGTTCCAGCCGGTTCAAACCGGTTTAAACCGGTTCAAACCGGTTCCAGCCGGTTCCAGCCGGTTCTAGCCGGTTCCAGCCGGTTCCAGCCGGTTCAAGCTAGGTCCAGCCGGTTCCAGCCCGTGCTAGCCTGTTTAAACCGGTTCAAACCGGTTCCAGCCGGTTCCAGCCGGTTCCAGCCGGTTTAAACCGGTTCAAACCGGTTCCAGCCGGTTCCAGCCGGTTCCAGGCGGTTCCAGCCGTTTCTAGCCGGTTCCAGCCGGTTCAAACCGGTTCCAGCCGGTTCCAGCCGGTTCAAACCGGTTCCAGCCGATTCCAGCCGGAAAGAACCGGTTCCAGCCGGTTCCAGCCGGAAAAAACCGGTTCCAGCCGGTTCCAGCCGGAAAAAACTGGTTCCAGCCGGTTCCAGCCGGGTCAAGCCGGTTCCAGCCGGTTCCAGCTGCTTCCAGGTGGTCCAGCCGGTCCAGCCAACCAGCCAGCCATCCTCTCAGCCAGCCTCCCAGCCAGCCAGCCAGACTCCCAGGCAGTCATCCAGCCAGCCAGCCAGCAGGCCAGCCAGACTCCCAGCCAGCCAGCCAGCCAGCCAGCCCGCCAGCCAGCCAGCCTCCCAGGCAGCCTCCCAGCCAGCCTCCCAGCCTCCCAGCCTCCCAGCCTCCCAGCCTCCCAGGCTCCCAGCCTCCCAGCCAGCCTTCCAGCCAGCCTCCCAGCCTCCCAGCCAGCCTCCTAGACTCCTAGCCTCCCAGCCTCCCAGCCTCCCAGCCTTCCAGCCTCCAAGCCAGCCAGCCAGCCTCCCAGGCAGTCATCCAGCCAGCCAGCCTCCCAGCCAGCCAGCCCACCAGCCAGCCAGCCTCCCAGCCTGTCTCCCAGCCTCCCTGCCTCCCAACCAGCCTCCCAGCCTCCCAGCCTCCCAGCCAGCCTGCCAGCCAGCCAGCCAGCCAGATAGCCTCCCAGCCAGCCTCCCAGCCAGCCTCCCAGCCTTCCAGCCTCCCACCATCCCAGCCTCCCAGCCTCCCAGCCAGCCTCCCAGCCAGCCTCCCAGCCTCCCAGCCTCCCAGCCAGCCTCCCAGCCAGCCTCCCAGCCACCCAGCCTCCCTGCCAGCCAGCAAGCCAGCCAGCCAGCCAGCCAGCCTCCCATGCAGCATCACAGCCAGGCTCCCATCCTCCCAGCCTCCCAGCCAGCCAGCCAACCAGCCAGCGAGCCACCAGCCTCACAGCCAGCCTCCCAGCCAGGCTCCCAGCCTCCCATCCTCCCAGCCTCTCAGCCTCCCAGCCTCCCAGCCTCCCAGCCAGCCTCCCAGCCTCCAAGACTCCCAGCCTCCCAGCCTCCCAGCCAGCCTCCCATTCTCCCAGCCTCCCAGTCAGCCTCCCAGCCTCCCAGCCAGCCTCCCAGCCTCCCAGCATCCCAGCCAGTGCCTGCCAGCGAGCCAGCCTGTTCCAGCCGGTTCCAGCCGGTTCAAAACGGTTCCAGGCGGTTCCAGCCGGGTCAAGCCGGTTCCAGCCGGTTCCAGCCGGTTCCAGCCGCTTCCAGGTGGTCCAGCCGGTCCAGCCAACCAGCCAGCCATCCTCTCAGCCAGCCTCCCAGCCAGGCAGCCAGGTTCCCAGTCAGTCATCCAGCCAGCCATCCCGTCAGCCAGCCAGCCTCCCAGCCAGCCTCCCAGCCAGCCTCCTAGCCAGCCAGCCAGCCTCCCAGCCAGCCAGCCTCCCAGCAAGCCAGCCTCCCAGCCAGCCTGCCAGCCAGCCTCCCAGGCAGCCTCCCAGCCTGCCTCCCAGCCAGCCTCCCAGCCTCCCAGCCACCCAGCCTCCCAGGCTCCCAGCCTCCCAGGCAGCCTCCCAGCCAGCCTCCCAGCCTCCCAGCCAGCCTCCTAGACTCCTAGCCTCCCAGCCTCCCAGCCTCCCTGCCTTCCAGCCTCCAAGCCAGCCAGCCAGACTCCCAGACAGCCAGCCTCCCAGCCAGCAAGCCCACCAGCCAGCCAGCCTCCCAGCCAGTCTCCCACCCTCCCAGCCTCCCAGCCTCCCAGCCTCCCAGCCTCCCAACCAGCCTCCCAGCCTCCCAGCCTCCCAGCCAGCCTGCCAGCCAGCCAGCCTCCCAGCCAGCCTCCCAGCCAGCCTCCCAGCCTCCCAGCCTCCCAGCGTCCCAGCCTCCCAGCCTCCCAGCCAGCCTCCCAGCAAGCCTCCCAGCCTCCCAGCCACCCAGCCAGCCTCCATGCCAGCCTCCCAGCCACCCAGCCTCCCAGCCAGCCAGCAAGCCAGCCAGCCAACCAGCCTCCCAGGCAGCATCACAGCCAGGCTCCCATCCTCCCAGCCTCCCAGCCAGCCAGCCAACCAGCCAGCGAGCCAGCCAGCCTCCCAGCCAGCCTCCCAGCCAGGCTCCCAGCCTTCCATCCCCCCAGCCTCCCAGCCTCCCAGCCTCCCAGCCAGCCTCTCAGCCTCCAAGACTCCCAGCCTCCCAGCCTCCCAGCCAGCCTCCCATTCTCCCAGCCTCCCAGCCAGCCTCCCAGCCTCCCAGCCAGCCTCCCAGCCTCCCAGCCTCCCAGCCAGTGCCAGCAAGCGAGCCAGCCTGTTCCAGCCGGTTCCAGCCGGTTCCATCCGGTTCCAGCCGATTCTAGCCGGTTCGAGCCGGTACCAGCCGGTTCCAGCCGGTTCCAGCCGGTTTCAGCCGGTTCTAGCCGGTGCAAGCCGGTTCTAGGCGGTTCCAGCCGGTTCAAGCCGGTTCTAGCCGGTTCCAGCCTGTTCCAACCGGTTTCAGCCGGTTCCAGCCGGTTCTAGCCGGTTCCAGCCGGTTTCAGCCGGTTCCAGCCGGTTCTAGCTGGTTCCAGCCGGTTCCAGCCGGTTTCAGCGGGTTCTAGCCGGTTCCAGCCGGTTCAAACTGGTTCAGCCGGTTCCAGCCGTAAAAAACCGGTTCCAGCCGGTTCCAGCAGGTTCCAGCCGGTTCCAGGCGGTTCTAGACGGTTCCAGCCGGTTCAAACCGGTTCCAGCCGGTTTAAGCCGGTTCAAACCGGTTCCAGCCGGTTCCAGCCGTTTCCAGCTGGAAAAAACCGTTTCCAGCCGGTTCCAGCCGTTTCCAGCCGGTTCCAGCCGTTTCAAACTGGTTCCAGCCGGTTCCAGCCAGTTCAAGCCGGTTTCAGCCGGTTCCAGCCGGTTCCAGCCGGAAAAAACCGGTGCCAGCCGGTTCCAGCCGGTTCCAGGCGGTTCAAAACGTTTCCAGCCGGTTCCAGCCGATTCCAGCAGGTTCAAACCGGTTCCAGCCGGTTCCAGCCAGTTCAAGCCGGTATCAGCCTGTTCCAGCCGGTTCCATCTGGAAAAAACCGGTTCCAGCCGGTTCCAGCCGGTTCCATCCGGAAAAAACCGGTTCCAGCCGGTTCCAGCCGGAAAAAACCGGTTCCAGCCGGTTCCAGCCGGTTCCAGCCGGTTCAAACCGGTTCCAGCCAGTTCCAGCCGGTTCAAACCAGTTCCAGCCGGTTCCAGCCGGTACAAACAGGTTCCAGCCGGTTCCAGCCGGTTCCAGCCGGTTGCAGCCCGTTCCAGAGGTTTCCAGCCGGTTCCAGCCGGTTGAAACCGGTTCCAGCCGGTTCCAGCCAGTTCAAGACGGTTCCAGGCGGTTCCAGCCGGTTCCAGCCGGTTCAAACCGGTTCCAGCCGGTTCCAGATGGTTCAAACCGGTTCCAGCCGGTTCCAGCCGGTTCCAACCGGTTCCAGCCGGTTCCAGCCGGTTTCAGGCGGTTCCAGCCGGTTCCAGCTGGTTCAAACCGGTTGCAGCCGGTTCCAGCCGGTTCAAACCGGTTTAAATCGGTTCAAACCGCTTCCAGCCGGTTCCAGCCTGTTCCAGCCGGTTTCAGGCGGTTACAGCCGATTCCAGCCGGTTCAAACGGTTTCCAGCCGTTTCCAGCCGGGTCAAGCCGGTTTCATCCTGTACCAGCCGGTTCCATCCGGAAAAAACCGGTTCCAGAAGGTTCCAGCCGGTTCCATCCGGAAAAAATTGGTTCCAGCCGGTTCCAGCCGGTTTCAGCCGGAAAAAACCGGTTCCAGCCGGTTCCAGCCGGTTCCAGCCGGTTCAAACCGGTTCCAGCCAGTTCCAGCCGGTTCAAACCAGTTCCAGCCGGTTCCAGCCGGTACAAACCGGATCCAGCCGGTTCCAGCCGGTTCCAGCCGGTTGCAGCCCGTTCCAGAGGTTTCCAGCCGGTTCCAGCCGGTTGAAACCGGTTCCAGCCGGTTCCAGCCAGTTCAAAACGGTTCGAGGCGGTTCCAGCCGGTTCCAGCCGGTTCCAGCCGGTTCAAACCGGTTCCAGCCGGTTCCAGCCGGTTCAAACCGGTTCCAGCCGGTTCAAGACGGTTCCAGCCGGTTCAAGACGGTTCAAACCGGTTCCAGCAGGTTCCAACCGGTTCAAACCGGTTCCAGCCGGTTCCAGCCGGTTCCAGCCAGTTCAAGACGGTTCCAGCCGGTTCCAGACGGCTCAAACCGGTTCCAGCCGGTTCCAACCGGTTCCAGCCGGTTCCAGCCGGTTCAAACCGGTTCCAGCCGGTTCAAGACGGTTCAAACCGGTTCCAGCAGGTTCCAACCGGTTCAAACCGGTTCCAGCCGGTTCCAGCCGGTTCCAGCCGGTTTAAACCGGTTCAAACCGGTTCCAGCCGGTTCCAGCCGGTTCAAACCGGTTTAAACCGGTTCAAACCGGTTCCAGCCGGTTCCAGCCGGTTCCAGCCGGGTCAAGCCGGTTCCAGCCGGTACCAGCCGCTTCCAGCCGCTTCCAGGTGGTCCAGCCGGTCCAGCCAACCAGCCAGCCATCCTCTCAGCCAGCCTCCCAGCCAGCCAGCCAGCCAGCCAGCCAGCTAGCCCGCCAGCGAGCCAGCCTCCCAGCCAGCCTCCCAGCCAGCCTCCCAGCCTCCCAGTCTCCCAGCCTCCCAGCCTCCCAGCCAGCCTCCCAGCCTCCAAGACTCCCAGCCTCCCAGCGTCCCAGCCATCCTCCCATTCTCCCAGCCTCCCAGCCAGCCTCCCAGCGTCCCAGCCATCCTCCCAGCCTCCCAGCCTCCCAGCCTCCCAGCCTCCCAGCCAGCCTCCCAGCCTCCAAGACTCACAGCCTCCCAGCCTCTCAGCCAGCCTCCCATTCTCCCTGCCTCCCAGCCAGCCTCCCAGCCAGCCTCGCAGCCTCCCAGCCTCCCAGCCAGCCAGCCAGACAGCCAGCCCGCCAGCCAGCCAGCCAGCCCGCCAGCCAGCCAGCCAGCCTCCCAGCCTCCCAGCCTCCCAGCCTCCCAGCCTCCCAGCCAGCCTCCCAGCCAGCCTCCCAGCCTCCCAGCCTCCGGGCCTCCCAGCCAGCCTCCCATTCTCCCAGCCTCCAGCCAGCCTCCCAGCCTCCCAGCCAGCCTCCCAGCCTCCCAGCCTCCCAGCCTCCCAGCCTCCCAGAAGACTCACAGCCTCCCAGCCTCTCAGCCAGCCTCCCATTCTCCCAGCCTCCCAGCCAGCCTCCCAGCCTCCCAGCCAGCCTCCCAGCCTCCCAGCCTCCCAGCCAGCCAGCCAGCCAGCCAGCCCGCCAGCCAGCCAGCCAGCCCACCAGCCAGCCAGCCTCCCAGCCAGCCTCCCAGCCAGCCTCCCAGCCTCCCAGCCTCCCAGCCTCTAGGCCTCCCAGCCAGTGCCACTCAGCGAGACAGCCTGTTCCAGCCGGTTCCAGCCGATTCTAGCCGGTTCGAGCCGGTACCAGACGGTTCCAGGCGGTTCCAGCCAGTTCCAGCCGGAAAAAACCGGTTCCAGCCGGTTCCAGCCGGTTCCAGCCGGTTGCAGCCGGTTCAAACCGGTTCCAGCCGGTTCCAGCCGGTTTAAACCGATTCAAACCGGTTCCAGCCGGTTCCAGCCGGTTCAAACCGGTTTAAACCGGTTCAAACCGGTTCCAGCCGGTTCCAGCCTCTTCAAACCGGTTCCAGCCGGTTCCAGCCGGTTTAAACCGGTTCAAACCGGTTCCAGCCGGTTCCAGCCGGTTCCAGCCGGTTCCAGCCGGTTTAAACCGGTTCAAACAGGTTCCAGCCGGTTCCAGCCGGTTCAAGTCTCTTCAAACCGGTTCCAGCCGGTTCCAGCCGGTTTAAACCGGTTCCAGCCGGTTCAAACCGGTTACAGCCGGTTCCAGCCGGGTCAAGCCGGTTTCAGCCGGTTCCAGCCGTTTCCAGCTGCTTCCATGTGGTCCAGCCGGTCCAGCCAACCAGTCAGCCATCCTCTCAGCCAGCCTCCCAGCCAGCCAGCCAGCCAGCCAGCCCGCCAGCCAGCCAGCCTCCCAGGCAGCCTCCCAGCCAGACTCCCAGCCTCCCAGCCTCCCAGCCTCCCAGCCTCCAAACTCCCAGCCTCCCAGCCTCCCAGCCAGCCTCCCATTCTCCCAGCCTCCAGCCAGCCTCCCAGCCTCCCAGCCAGCCTCCCAGCCTCCCAGCCTCCCAGCCTCCCAGCCAGCCTCCCAGCCTCCAAGACTCACAGCCTCCCAGCCTCTCAGCCAGCCTCCCATTCTCCCAGCCTCCCAGCCAGCCTCCCAGCCTCCCAGCCAGCCTCCCAGCCTCCCAGCCTCCCAGCCAGCCAGCCAGCCAGCCAGCCCGCCAGCCAGCCAGCCAGCCCGCCAGCCAGCCAGCCTCCCTGGCAGCCTCCCAGCCAGCCTCCCAGCCTCCCAGCCTCCCAGCCTCCCAGCCTCCCAGCCTCCCAGCCAGTGCCAGCCAGCGAGCCAGCCTGTTCGAGCCGGTTCCAGCCGGTTCCATTCGGTTCCAGCCAATTCTAGCCGGTTCGAGACGGTACCAGCCGGTTCCAGCCGGTTCCAGCCAGTTCCAGCCGGAAAAAACCGGTTCCAGCCGGTTCCAGCCGGTTCCCGCCGGTTTCAGGCGGTTCCAGCCGGTTCCAGCCGGTTCAAACTGGTTCCAGCCGGTTCTAGACTGTTCCAGCCGGTTTCAGGCGGTTCCAGCCAGTTTAAACCGATTCAAACCGGTACCAGCCGGTTCAAACCGGTTTAAACCGGTTCCAGCCGGTTCCAGCCGGTTCCAGCCGATTCAAACCGGTTTAAACCGGTTCAAACCGGTTCCAGCCGGTTCCAGCCGGTTCCAGCCGGTTTAAACCGATTCAAACCGGTTCCAGCCGGTTCCAGCCGGTTCCAGCCGGTTTAAACCGGTTCAAACCAGTTCCAGCCGGTTCCAGCCGGTTCCAGCCGGTTTAAACCGGTTCAAACCGGTTCCAGCCGGTTCCAGCCGGTTCCAGCCGGTTCCAGCCGGTTCAAACCGGTTTAAACTGGTTCAAACCGGTTCCAGCCGGTTCCAGCCGGTTCAAACCGGTTCCAGGCGGTTCCAGCCGGTTCCAGCCAGTTCCAGCCGGAAAAAACCGGTTCCAGCCAGTTCCAGCAGGTTCCCGCCGGTTTCAGGCGGTTCCAGCCGGTTCCAGCCGGTTCCAGCCGGTTTAAACTGGTTCAAACCGGTTCCAGGTTCAAACCGGTTTAAACCGGTTCAAACCGGTTCCAGCCGGTTCCAGCCGGTTCCAGCCGGTTTAAACCGGTTCAAACCGGTTCCAGCCGGTTCCAGCCGGTTCCAGCCGGTTTAAACCGGTTCAAACCGGTTCCAGCCGGTTCCAGACGGTTCCAGCCGGTTCAAACCGTTTAAACCGGTTCAAACCGGTTCCAGCCGGTTCCAGCCGGTTCCAGCCGGGTCAAGCCGGTTCCAGCCGGTTCCAGCCGCTTCCAGCCGCTTCCAGGTGGTCCAGCCGGTCCAGCCAACCAGCCAGCCATCCTCTCAGCCAGCCTCCCAGCCAGCCAGCCAGCCAGCCATCCCGCCAGCCAGCCAACATCCCAGGCAGCCTCCCAGCCAGCCTCTCAGCCTCCCAGCCTCCTAGCCAGCCTCCCAGCCTCCCATCCAGCCTCCCAGCCTCCCAGCCTCCCAGCCTCCCAGCCTCCCAGCCAGTGCCAGCCAGCGAGCCAGCCTGTTCCATCCGGTTCCAGCCGGTTCCAGCCGGTTCCAGCCGATTCTAGCCGGTTCGAGACGGTACCAGCCGGTTCCAGGCGGTTCCAGCCAGTTCCAGCCGGAAAAAACCGGTTCCAGCCGGTTCCAGCCGGTTCCAGCCGGTTCCAGCCGCTTCCAGGTGGTCCAGCTGGTCCAGGCAACCAGCCAGCCATCCTCTCAGCCAGCCTCCCAGCCAGCCAGCCAGCCAGCCAGCCCGCCAGCCAGCCAGCCTCCCAGGCAGCCTCCCAGCCAGCCTCCCAGCCTCCCAGCCTCCCAGCCTCCCAGCCTCCCAGCCAGCCTCCCAGCCTCCAAGACTCCTAGCCTCCCAGCCTCCCAGCCAGCCTCCCATTCTCCCAGCCTCCCAGCCAGCC
Organism: Muntiacus reevesi; assembly: GCF_963930625.1. Classification (NCBI taxonomy): domain Eukaryota; kingdom Metazoa; phylum Chordata; class Mammalia; order Artiodactyla; family Cervidae; genus Muntiacus; species Muntiacus reevesi. Next base: position 1,750,716 of record NC_089256.1, on the reverse strand, counting down.
TCCCAGCCTCCCAGCCAGCCTCCCAGGCTCCCAGCCTCCCAGCCTCCCAGCCTCCCAGCCTCCCAGCCTCCCAGCCAGACTCCCAGCCTCCAAGACTCACAGCCTCCCAGCCTCCCATTCTCCCTGCCTCCCAGCCAGCCTCCCAGCCAGCCTCCCAGCCTCCCAGCCTCCCAGCCTCCCAGCCTCCCATTCTCCCTGCCTCCCAGCCAGCCTCCCAGCCAGCCTCCCAGCCTCCCAGCCAGCCTCCCAGCCTCCCAGCCTCCCATTCTCCCAGCCTCCCAGCCTCCCAGCCAGCCTCCCAGCCTCCCAGTCAGGCTCCCAGGCTCCCAGCCTCCCAGCCTCCCAGCCTCCCATTCTCCCTGCCTCCCAGCCAGCCTCCCAGCCAGCCTCCCAGCCTCCCAGCCTCCCAGCCAGCCAGCCAGCCAGCCAGCCCACCAGCCAGCCAGCCAGCCCGCCAGCCAGCCAGCCTCCTAGGCAGCCTCCCAGCCAGCCTGCCAGCCTCCAAGACTCCCAGCCTCCCAGCCTCCAAGACTCCCAGCCTCCCAGCCTCCCAGCCAGCCTCCCATTCTCCCAGCCTCCAGCCAGCCTCCCAGCCTCCCAGCCACCCTCCCAGCCTCCCAGCCTCCCAGCCTCCCAGCCTCCCAGCCAGCCTCCCAGAAGACTCACAGCCTCCCAGCCTCTCAGCCAGCCTCCCATTCTCCCAGCCTCCCAGCCTGCCTCCCAGCCTCCCAGCCAGCCTCCCAGCCTCCCAGCCTCCCAGCCAGCCAGCCAGCCAGCCAGCCCGCCTGCCAGCCAGCCAGCCCGCCAGCCAGCCAGCCTCCCAGCCAGCCTCCCAGCCAGCCTCCCAGCCTCCCAGCCTCCCAGCCTCCCAGCCAGTGCCACTCAGCGAGCCAGCCTGTTCCAGCCGGTTCCAGCCGATTCCATCCGGTTCCAGCCGATTCTAGCCGGTTCGAGCCGGTACCAGCCGGTTCCAGGCGGTTCCAGCCAGTTCCAGCCGGAAAAAACCGGTTCCAGCCGGTTCCAGCCGGTTGCAGCCGGTTGCAGCCGGTTCAAACCGGTTCCAGTCGGTTCCAGCCGGTTTAAACCGATTCAAACCGGTTCCAGCCGGTTCCAGCCGGTTCAAACCGGTTTAAACCGGTTCAAACCGGTTCCAGCCGGTTCCAGCCTCTTCAAACCGGTTCCAGCCGGTTCCAGCCGCTTCCAGCCGGTTCCAGCCGGTTCAAACTGGTTCCAGCCAGTTCCAGCCGGTTCAAAACGGTTCCAGCCGGTTCCAGCCGGTTCCAGCCCGTTCCAGACGTTTCCAGCCGGTTCCAGCCGGGTGAAACCGGTTCGAGCCGGTTCCAGCCAGTTCAAGCCGGTTCCAGGCGGTTCCAGCTGGTTCCAGCCGGTTCAAACCGGTTCCAGTCGTTTCCAGAAGGTTCCAACCGGTTCCAGCCGGTTCCAGCCGGTTCCAACCGGTTCCAGCCGGTTCCAGCCGGTTCCAGCCGGTTTCAGGCGGTTCCAGCCGGTTCCAGCCGGTTCAAACCGGTTCCAGCCGGTTCCAGCCGGTTCAAACCGGTTCCAGCCGATTCCAGCCGGAAAGAACCGGTTCCAGCCGGTTACAGCCGTAAAAAACCGGTTCCAGCCGGTTCCAGCCGGAAAAAATTGGTTCCAGCCGGTTCCAGCCGGGTCAAGCCGTTTCCAGCCGGTTCCAGCTGCTTCCAGGTAGTCCAGCCGGTCCAGCCAACCAGCCAGCCATCCTCTCAGCCAGCCTCCCAGCCAGCCAGCCAGACTCCCAGGCAGTCATCCAGCCAGCCAGCCAGCAGGCCAGCCAGACTCCCAGCCAGCCAGCCAGCCAGCCAGCCCGCCAGCCAGCCAGCCTCCCAGGCAGCCTCCCAGCCAGCCTCCCAGCATCCCAGCCTCCCAGCCTCCCAGCCTCCCAGCCTCCCAGGCTCCCAGCCTCCCAGCCAGCCTTCCAGCCAGCCTCCCAGCCTCCCAGCCAGCCTCCTAGACTCCTAGCCTCCCAGCCTCGCAGCCTCCCAGCCTTCCAGCCTCCAAGCCAGCCAGCCAGCCTCCCAGGCAGTCATCCAGCCAGCCAGCCTCCCAGCCAGCCAGCCCACCAGCCAGCCAGCCTCCCAGCCTGTCTCCCAGCCTCCCAGCCTCGCAACCAGCCTCCCAGCCTCCCAGCCTCCCAGCCAGCCTGCCAGCCAGCCAGCCAGCCAGATAGCCTCCCAGCCAGCCTCCCAGCCAGCCTCCCAGCCTTCCAGCCTCCCACCGTCCCAGCCTCCCAGCCTCCCAGCCAGCCTCCCAGCCAGCCTCCCAGCCTCCCAGCCTCCCAGCCAGCCTCCCAGCCAGCCTCACAGCCACCCAGCCTCCCTGCCAGCCAGCAAGCCATCCAGCCAGCCAGCCTCCCATGCAGCATCACAGCCAGGCTCCCATCCTCCCAGCCTCCCAGCCAGCCAGCCAACCAGCCAGCGAGCCAGCCAGCCTCACAGCCAGCCTCCCAGCCAGGATCCCAGCCTCCCATCCTCCCGGCCTCCCAGCCTCCCAGCCTCCCAGCCTCCCAACCAGCCTCCCAGCCTCCAAGACTCCCAGCCTCCCAGCCTCCCAGCCAGCCTCCCAATCTCCCAGCCTCCCAGCCAGCCTCCCAGCCTCCCAGCCAGCCTCCCAGCCTCCCAGCATCCCAGCCAGTGCCTGCCAGCGAGCCAGCCTGTTCCAGCCGGTTCCAGCCGGTTCAAACCGGTTCCAGCCGGTTCCATCCGGGTCAAGCCGGTTCCAGCCGGTTCCAGCCGGTTCCAGCCGCTTCCAGGTGGTCCAGCCGGTCCAGCCAACCAGCCAGCCATCCTCTCAGCCAGCCTCCCAGCCAGGCAGCCAGGTTCCCAGTCACTCATCCAGCCAGCCATCCCGTCAGCCAGCCAGCCTCCCAGCCAGCCTCCCAGCCAGCCTCCTAGCCAGCCAGCCAGCCTCCCAGCCAGCCAGCCTGCCAGCAAGCCAGCCTCCCAGCCAGCCTGCCAGCCAGCCTCCCAGGCAGCCTCCCAGCCTGCCTCCCAGCCAGCCTCCCAGCCTCCCAGCCTCCCAGCCACCCAGCCTCCCAGGCTCCCAGCCTCCCAGGCAGCCTCCCAGCCAGCCTCCCATCCTCCCGGCCTCCCAGCCTTCCAGCCTCCAAGCCAGCCAGCCAGACTCCCAGACAGCCAGCCTCCCAGCCAGCCAGCCCACCAGCCAGCCAGCCTCCCAGCCAGTCTCCCAGCCTCCCAGCCTCCCAGCCTCCCAGCCTCCCAGCCTCCCAACCAACCTCCCAGCCTCCCAGCCTCCCAGCCAGCCTGCCAGCCAGCCAGCCTCCCAGCCAGCCTCCCAGCCAGCCTCCCAGCCTCCCAGGCTCCCAGCGTCCCAGCCTCCCAGCCTCCCAGCCAGCCTCCCAGCAAGCCTCCCAGCCTCCCAGCCACCCAGCCAGCCTCCATGCCAGCCTCCCAGCCACCCAGCCTCCCAGCCAGCCAGCAAGCCAGCCAGCCAACCAGCCTCCCAGGCAGCATCACAGCCAGGCTCCCATCCTCCCAGCCTCCCAGCCAGCCAGCCAACCAGCCAGCGAGCCAGCCAGCCTCACAGCCAGCCTCCCAGCCAGGCTCCCAGCCTTCCATCCCCCCAGCCTCCCAGGCTCCCAGCCTCCCAGCCAGCCTCTCAGCCTCCAAGACTCCCAGCCTCCCAGCCTCCCAGCCAGCCTCCCATTCTCCCAGCCTCCCAGCCAGCCTCCCAGCCTCCCAGCCAGCCTCCCAGCCTCCCAGCCTCCCAGCCAGTGCCAGCAAGCGAGCCAGCCTGTTCCAGCCGTTTCCAGCCGGTTCCATCCGGTTCCAGCCGATTCTAGCCGGTTCGAGCCGGTAACAGCCGGTTCCAGCCGGTTCCAGCCGGTTCCAGCCGGTTCTAGCCGGTGCAAGCCGGTTCTAGCCGGTTCCAGCCGGTTCAAGCCAGTTCTAGCCGGGTCCAGCCGGTTCCAGCCGGTTCCAGCCGGTTCTCGCCGGTGCAAGCCGGTTCTAGCCGGTTCCAGCCGGTTCAAACCGGTTCCAGCCGGTTCCAGCCGTATAAAACCGGTTCCAGCCGGTTCCAGCCGGTTCCAGCCGGTTCTAGACGGTTCCAGCCGGTTCAAACCGGTTCCAGCCGGTTCCAGCCGTATAAAACTGGTTCCAGCCGGTTCCAGCCGGTTCCAGCCGGTTCCAGCCGGTTCTAGACGGTTCCAGCCGGTTCAAACCTGTTCCAGCCGGTTCAAGCCGGTTCAAACCGGTTCCAGCCGGTTCCAGGCGTTTCCAGCTGGAAAAAACCGGTTCCAGCCGGTTCCAGCCGTTTCCAGCCGGTTCCAGCCGTTTCAAACCGGTTCCAGCCGGTTCCAACCAGTTCAAGCCGGTTTCAGCCGGTTCCAGCCGGTTCCAGCCGGAAAAAACCGGTTCCAGCCGGTTCCAGCCGGTTCAAACCGGTTCCAGCCAGTTCCAGCCGGTTCAAACCAGTTCCAGCCGGTTCCAGGCGGTACAAACGGGTTCCAGCCGGTTCCACCGGTTCCAGCCGGTTGCAGCCCGTTCCAGAGGTTTCCAGCCGGTTCCAGCCGCTTGAAACCGGTTCCAGCCGGTTCCAGCCAGTTCAAGACGGTTCCAGGCGGTTCCAGCCGGTTCCAGCCGGTTCAAACCGGTTCCAGCCAGTTCCAGCCGGTTCAAACCGGTTCCAGCCGGTTCCAGCCGGTTCCAACCGGTTCCAGCCGGTTCCAGCCGGTTTCAGGCGGTTCCAGCCGGTTCCAGCCGGTTCAAACCGGTTCCAGCCGGTTCCAGCCGGTTCAAACCGGTTTAAATCGGTTCAAACCGGTTCCAGCCGGTTCCAGCCTGTTCCAGCCGGTTTCAGGAGGTTACAGCCGATTCCAGCCGGTTCAAACCGGTTCCAGCCGGTTCCAGCCGGTTCAAACCGGTTTAAACCAGTTCAAACCGCTTCCAGCCGGTTCCAGCCGGTTCCAGCCGGTTCAAACCGGTTCCAGCCAGTTCCAGCCGGTTCAAACCAGTTCCAGCCGGTTCCAGCCGGTACAAACCGGTTCCAGCCGGTTCCAGCCGGTTCCAGCCGGTTGCAGCCCGTTCCAGAGGTTTCCAGCCGGTTCCAGCCGGTTGAAACCGGTTCCAGCCGGTTCCAGCCGGTTTAAACCGGTTCAAACCGGTTCCAGCCGGTTCCAGCCGGTTCCAGCCGGTTTAAACCGTTTCAAACCGGTTCCAGCCGGTTTAAACCGGTTCAAACCGGTTCCAGCCGGTTCCAGCTGGTTCCAGCCGGTTTAAACCGGTTCAAACCGGTTCCAGCCGGTTCCAGCCGGTTCCAGCCGGGTCAAGCCGGTTCCAGCCGGTTCCAGCCGCTTCCAGCCGCTTCCAGGTGGTCCAGCCGGTCCAGCCAACCAGCCAGCCATCCTCTCAGCCAGCCTCCCAGCCAGCCAGCCAGCCAGCCAGCCCGCCAGCCAGCCAGCCAGCCCGCCAGCCAGCCAGCCTCCCAGGCAGGCTCCCAGCCAGCCTCCCAGCCTCCCAGCCTCCCAGCCTCCCAGCCAGCCTCCCAGCCTCCAAGACTCCCAGCCTCCCAGCGTCCCAGCCATCCTCCCATTCTCCCAGCCTCCCAGCCAGCCTCCCAGCCAGTCTCCCAGCCAGCCAGCCAGCCAGCCAGCCCGCCAGCCAGCCAGCCTCCCAGGCAGCCTCCCAGCCAGACTCCCAGCCTCCCAGCCTCCCAGCCTCCCAGCCTCCAAACTCCCAGCCTCCCAGCCTCCCAGCCAGCCTCCCATTCTCCCAGCCTCCAGCCAGCCTCCCAGCCTCCCAGCCAGCCTCCCAGCCTCCCAGCCTCCCAGCCTCCCAGCCAGCCTCCCAGCCTCCAAGACTCACAGCCTCCCAGCCTCTCAGCCAGCCTCCCATTCTCCCAGCCTCCCAGCCAGCCTCCCAGCCTCCCAGCCAGCCTCCCAGCCTCCCAGCCTCCCAGCCAGCCAGCCAGCCAGCCAGCCCGCCAGCCAGCCAGCCAGCCCGCCAGCCAGCCAGCCTCCCTGGCAGCCTCCCAGCCAGCCTCCCAGCCTCCCAGCCTCCCAGCCAGTGCCAGCCAGCGAGCCAGCCTGTTCCAGCCGGTTCCAGCCGGTTCCATTCGGTTCCAGCCGATTCTAGCCGGTTCGAGCCGGTACCAGCCGATTCCAGGCGGTTCCAGCCAGTTCCAGCCGGAAAAAACCGGTTCCAGCCGGTTCCAGCCGGTTCCAGCCGGTTGCAGCCGGTTCAAACCGGTTCCAGCCGGTTCCAGCCGGTTTAAACCGATTCAAACCGGTTCCAGCCGGTTCCAGCCGGTTCAAACCGGTTTTAAACCGGTTCAAACCGGTTCCAGCCGGTTCCAGCCTCTTCAAACCGGTTCCAGCCGGTTCTAGCCGGTTTAAACCGGTTTAAACCGGTTCCACCGGTTCCAGCCGGTTTAAACCGGTTCAAACCGGTTCCAGCCGGTTCTAGCCGGTTCCAGCCGGTTCCAGTCTCTTCAAACCGGTTCCAGCCGGTTCCAGCCGGTTCAAGCTAGCTCCAGCCGCTTTCAGCAAGTTCTAGCCTGTTCCAGTCGGTTACAGGCGGTTCCAGCCGGTTCCAGCCGATTCAAACCGGTTCCAGCCGGTTCCAGCCGGTTCAAACCGGTTTAAAGCGGTTCAAACCGGTTCCAGCCGGTTCCAGCCGGTTCAAACTGGTTTAAACCGGTTCAAACCGGTTCCAGCCGGTTCCATCCGGTTTAAACCAGTTCAAACCGGTTCCAGCCGGTTCCAGCCGGTTCCAGCCGGTTCAAACCGGTTTAAACCGGTTCATACCGGTTCCAGCCGGTTCCAGCCTGTTCCAGCCGGTTCAAACCGTTTCCAGCCGGTTCCAGCCGGTTCAAACCGGATCCAGCCGGTTCTAGCCTGTTCCAGCCGGTTTCAGGCGGTTACAGCCGGTACCAGCCGGTTCAAACCGGTTCCAGCCGGTTCCAGCCGGGTCAAGCCGGTTCCAGCCGGTTCCAGCCGGTTCAAGCTAGCTCCAGCCGGTTCCAGCCGGTTCTAGCCTGTTCCAGCCGGTTTCAGGCGGTTACAGCCGGTTCCAGCCGGTTCAAACCGGTTCCAGCCGGTTCCAGCCGGTTCCAGCCAGTTCCAGCCGGTTGAAGATAGCTCCAGCCGGTTCCAGCCGGTTCAAACCGGTTCCAGCCGGTTCCAGCCGGTTCAAACCGGTTTAAACCGGTTCAAACCGGTTCCAGCCGGTTCCAGCCGGTTCCAGCCGGTTTAAACCGGTTCAAACCGGTTCCAGCCGGTTCCCGCCGGTTCCAGCCGGTTCAAACCGGTTCCAGCCGGTTCCAGCCGGTTGAAACCGGTTCCAGCCGGTTCCAGCCGGTTCCAGCCGGTTTAAACCGGTTCAAACCGGTTCCAGCCGGTTCCAGCCGGTTCCAGCTGGTTCGAGCCGGTTCAAACCGGTTCCAGCCGGATCCAGCCGGTTCAAACCGGTTCCAGCCGGTTCCAGCCGGGTCAAGCCGGTTCCAGCCGCTTCCAGCCGCTTCCAGGTGGTCCATCCGGTCCAGCCAACCAGCCAGCCATCCTCTCAGCCAGCCTCCCAGCCAGACTCCCAGCCTCCCAGCCTCCCAGCCTCACAGCCTCCCAGCCTCCCAGCCAGTCTCCCAGCCTCCCAGCCAGCCTCCCAGCCTCCCAGCCTCCCAGCCTCCCAGCCTCCCAGCCTCGCAGCCAGCCTCCCAGCCTCCCAGCCTCCCAGCCTCCCAGCCTCCCAGCCTCCCAGCCAGCCTCCCAGCCTACAAGACTCACAGCCTCCAAGCCTCTCAGCCAGCCTCCCAGCCTCCCAGCCTCCCAGCCTCCCAGCCTCCCAGCCTCCCAGCCAGCCTCCCAGCCTCCCAGCCTCCCAGCCTCCCAGCCTCCCAGCCTCCCAGCCAGCCTCCCAGCCTACAAGACTCACAGCCTCCAAGCCTCTCAGCCAGCCTCCCATTCTCCCAGCCTCCCAGCCAGGCAGCCAGGCTCCCAGTCAGTCATCCAGCCAGCCAGCCCGTCAGCCAGCCAGCCTCCCAGCCAGCCTCCTAGCCAGCCAGCCAGCCTCCCAGCCAGCCAGCCTCCCAGCAAGCCAGCCTCCCAGCCAGCCTGCCAGCCAGCCTCCCAGGCAGCCTCCCAGCCTGCCTCCCAGCCAGCCTCCCAGCCTCCCAGCCTCCCAGACACCCAGCCTCCCAGGCTCCCAGCCTCCCAGGCAGCCTCCCAGCCAGCCTCCCAGCCTCCCAGCCAGCCTCCTAGACTCCCAGCCTCCCAGCCTCCCAGCCAGGCTCCCATTCTCCCAGCATCCCAGCCAGCCTCCCAGCCTCCCAGCCAGCCTCCCAGCCTTCCAGCCTCCCAGCCAGTGACAGCCAGCGAGCCAGCCTGTTCCAGAGGGTTCCAGCCGGTTCCATCCGGTTCCAGCCGATTCTAGCCGGTTCGAGCCGGTACCAGCCGGTTCCAGCCGGTTCCAGCCAGTTCCAGCCGGAAAAAACCGGTTCCAGCCGTTTCCAGCCGGTTCCAGCCGGTTCAAGCCGGTTCCAGCCGGTTCCAGCCTGTTTCAACCGGTTACAGCCGGTTCCAGCCGGTTCCAGCCGGTACAAACCGGTTTCAGCCGGTTCCAGCCGGTTCAAACCGGTTTCAGCCGGTTCCAGCCGGTTCCAGCCGGTTCCAGCCGGTTTAAACCGGTTCAAACCTGTTCCAGCCGGTTCCAGCCGGTTCAAACCGGTTCCAGCCGGTTCCAGCCGGGTCAAGCCAGTTCCAGCCGGTTCCAGCCGCTTCCAGCTGCTTCCAGGTGGTCCACCCAGTCCAGCCAACCAGCCAGCCATCCTCTCAGCCAGCCTCCCAGCCAGCCAGCCAGCCAGCCAGCCCGCCAGCCAGCCAGCCTCCCAGCCAGACTCCCAGCCAGACTCCCAGCCTCCCAGCCTCCCAGCCTCCCAGCCTCCCAGCCTCCCAGCCAGCCTCCCATTCTCCCAGCCTCCCAGCCAGCCTCCCAGCCTCCCAGCCAGCCTCCCAGCCTCCCAGCCTCCCAGCCTCCCAGCCTCCCAGCCAGCCTCCCAGCCTCCAAGACTCACAGCGTCCCAGCCTCTCAGCCAGCCTCCCATTCTCCCAGCCTCACAGCCAGCCGCCCAGCCTCCCAGCCTCCCAGCCAGCCAGCCAGCCAGCCGGCCGGCCAGCCAGCCAGCCAGCCCGCCAGCCAGCCAGCCTCCCAGCCAGCCTCCCAGCCTCCCTGCCTCCCAGCCTCTCAGCGTCCGAGCCTCCCAGGCTCCCAGCCTCCCAGACAGTGCCAGCCAGCGAGCCAGCCTGTTCCAGCCGGTTCCAGCCGGTTCCATCCGGTTGCAGCCGATTCTAGCCGGTTCGAGCCGGTACCAGCCGGTTCCAGCCGGTTCCAGCCAGTTCCAGCCGGAAAAAACCGGTTCCAGCCGGTTCCGGCCGGTTCCAGCCGGTTCAAGCTAGCTCCAGCCGGTTCCAGCCGGTTCTAGCCTGTTCCAGCCGGTTTCAGGCGGTTACAGCCGGTTCTAGCCGGTTCAAACCGGTTCCAGCCGGTTCCAGCCGGCTCAAACCGGTTCAAACCGGTTCCAGCCGGTTCCAGCCGGTTCAAACTGGTTTAAACCGGTTCAAACCGGTTCCAGCCGGTTCCAGCCGGTTTAAACCAGTTCAAACCGGTTCCAGCCGGTTCTAGCCGGTTCCAGCCGGTTTAAACCGGTTTAAACCGGTTCATACCGGTTCCAGCCGGTTCCACCCGGTTCCAGCCGATTCAAACCGTTTCCAGCCGGTTCCAGCCGGTTCAATCCGGATCCAGCCAGTTCTAGCCTGTTCCAGCTGGTTTCAGGCGGTTACAGCCGGTACCAGCCGGTTCAAACCGGTTCCAGCCGGTTCCAGCCGGGTCAAGCTGGTTCAAACCGGTTCCAGCCGGTTCCAGCCGGGTCAAGCCGGTTCCAGCCGGTTCCAGCCGCTTCCAGCTGCTTCCATGTGGTCCAGCCGGTCCAGCCAACCAGCCAGCCATCCTCTCAGCCAGCCTCCCAGCCAGCCAGCCAGCCAGCCAGCCGGCCAGCCAGCCAGCCTCCCAGCCAGACTCCCAGCCTCCCAGCCTCCCAGCCTCCCAGCCTCCCAGCCTCCCAGCCAGCCTCCCATTCTCCCAGCCTCCCAGCCAGCCTCCCAGCCTCCCAGCCACCCTCCCAGCCTCCCAGCCTCCCAGCCTCCCAGCCAGCCTCCCAGCCTCCAAGACTCACAGCGTCCCAGCCTCTCAGCCAGCCTCCCATTCTCCCAGCCTCCCAGCCAGCCGCCCAGCCTCCCAGCCTCCCAGCCAGCCAGCCAGCCAGCCAGCCCGCCAGCCAGCCAGCCAGCCTGCCAGCCAGCCAGCCTCCCAGGCAGCCTCCCAGCCAGCCTCCCAGCCTCCAAGCCTCCCTGCCTCCCAGCCTCTCAGCCTCCGAGCCTCCCAGGCTCCCAGCCTCCCAGACAGTGCCAGCCAGCGAGCCAGCCTGTTCCAGCCGGTTCCATCCGGTTCCATCCGGTTGCAGCCGATTCTAGCCGGTTCGAGCCGGTACCAGCCGGTTCCAGCCGGTTCCAGCCAGTTCCAGCCGGAAAAAACCGGTTCCAGCCGGTTCCGGCCGGTTCCAGCCGGTTCAAGCTAGCTCCAGCCGGTTCCAGCCGGTTCTAGCCTGTTCCAGCCGGTTTCAGGCGGTTACAGCCGGTTCTAGCCGGTTCAAACCGGTTCCAGCCGGTTCCAGCCGGTTCAAACCGGTTCAAACCGGTTCCAGCCGGTTCCAGCCGGTTTCAGGCGGTTCCAGCCGGTTCAAGCTAGCTCCAGCCGGTTCCAGCCGGTTCCAGCCTGTTCCAGGCGGTTTCAGGCGGTTACAGCCGGTTCCAGCCGGTTCCAGCCGGTTCCAGCCGGTTCCAGCCGGTTCAAGCTAGCTCCAGCCGGTTCCAGCCGGTTCTAGCCTGTTTAAACCGGTTCAAACCGGTTCCAGCCTGTTCCAGCCGGTTCCAGCCTGTTCAAACCGGTTTAAACCGGTTCAAAACGGTTCCAGCCGGTTCCAGCCGGTTCTAGCCTGTTCCAGCCGGTTTCAGGCGGTTACAGCCGGTTCTAGCCGGTTCAAACCGGTTCCAGCAGTTTCCAGCCGGTTCAAACCGGTTTAAACCGGTTCAAACCGGTTCCAGCCGGTTCCAGCCGGTTCCAGCCGGTTCAAACTGGTTTAAACCGGTTCAAACCGGTTCCAGCCGGTTCCAGCCGGTTTAAACCAGTTCAAACCGGATCCAGCCGGTTCTAGCCGGTTCCAGCCGTTTTAAACCGGTTTAAACCGGTTCATACCGGTTCCAGCCGGTTCCAGCCGGTTCCAGCCGGTTCAAACCGGATCCAGCCGGTTCTAGCCTGTTCCAGCCGGTTTCAGGCGGTTACAGCCGGTACCAGCCGGTTCAAACCGTTTCCAGCCCTTTCCAGCCGGTTCAAACCGGATCCAGCCGGTTCTAGCCTGTTCCAGCCGGTTTCAGGCGGTTACAGCCGGTACCAGCCGGTTCAAACCGGTTCCAGCCGGTTCCAGCCGGGTCAAGCCGGTTCCAGCCGGTTCCAGCCGGTTCAAGCTAGCTCCAGCCGATTCCAGCCGGTTCTAGCCTGTTCCAGGCGGTTTCAGGCGGTTACAGCCGGTTCCAGCCGGTTCCAGCCGGTTTTAGCCGGTTCCAGCCGGTTCCAGCCGGTTCAAGCTAGCTCCAGCCGGTTCAAGCCGGTTCTAGCCTGTTTAAACCGGTTCAAACCGGTTCCAGCCGGTTCCAGCCGGTTCAAACCGGTTTACACCCGTTCAAACCGGTTCCAGCCGGTTCCAGCCGGTTCCAGCCGGTTCAAGCCGGTTCCAGCCGGTTCCAGCCGGTTCAAGCTAGCTCCAGCCGGTTCCAGCCGGTTCTAGCCTGTTTAAACCGGTTCAAACCGGTTCCAGCCGGTTCCAGCCGGTTCCAGCCCGTTCAAGCTAGCTCCAGCCGGTTCCAGCCGGTGCTAGCCTGTTTAAACCGGTTCAAACCGGTTCCAGCCGGTTCCAGCCGGTTCTAGCCGGTTCCAGCCGGTTCCAGCCGGTTCAAACCTGTTTAAACCGGTTCAAACCGATTCCAGCCTGTTCCAGCCGGTTCCAGCCGGTTTTAACCGGTTCAAACCGGTTCCAGCCGGTTCAAGCCGGTTCCAGCCGGTTCCAGCCGGATTAAACCGGTTCAAACCGGTTCCAGCCGGTTCAAACCGGTTCAAACCGGTTCCAGCCGGTTCCACCCGGTTCCAGCCGATTCAAACCGTTTCCAGCCGGTTCCAGAAGTTTCAATCCGGATCCAGCCAGTTCTAGCCTGTTCCAGCCGGTTTCAGGCGGTTACAGCCAGTACCAGCCGGTTCAAACCGGTTCCAGCCGGTTCCAGCCGGGTCAAGCCGGTTCAAACCGGTTCCAGCCGGTTCCAGCCGGGTCAAGCCGGTTCCAGCCGGTTCCAGCCGCTTCCAGCTGCTTCCAGGTGGTCCAGCCGGTCCAGCCAACCAGCCAGCCATCCTCTCAGCCCGCCTCCCAGCCAGCCAGCCAGCCAGCCAGCCGGCCAGCCAGCCAGCTTCCCAGGCAGCCTCCCAGCCAGACTCCCAGCCTCCCAGCCTCCCAGCCTCCCAGCCTCCCAGCCTCCCAGCCAGCCTCCCATTCTCCCAGCCTCCCAGCCAGCCTCCCAGCCTCCCAGCCACCCTCCCAGCCTCCCAGCCTCCCAGCCTCCCAGCCTCCCAGCCAGCCTCCCAGCCTCCAAGACTCACAGCGTCCCAGCCTCTCAGCCAGCCTCCCATTCTCCCAGCCTCCCAGCCAGCCGCCCAGCCTCCCAGCCTCCCAGCCAGCCAGCCAGCCAGCCAGCCCGCCAGCCAGCCAGCCAGCCCGCCAGCCAGCCAGCCTCCCAGGCAGCCTCCCAGCCAGCCTCCCAGCCTCCCAGCCTCCCAGCCTCTCAGCCTCCCAGCCTCCCAGCCTCCCAGCCTCCCAGACAGTGCCAGCCAGCGAGCCAGCCGGTTCCAGCCGGTTCCAGCCGGTTCCAGCCGTTTCAAACCGTTTCCAGCCGGTTCCAGCTGGTTCAAACCGGATCCAGCCGGTTCTAGCCTGTTCCAGCCGGTTTCAGGCGGTTACAGCCGGTACCAGCCGGTTCAAACCGGTTCCAGCCGGTTCCAGCCGCGTCAAGCCGGTTCCAGCTGGTTCCAGCCGGTTCAAGCTAGCTCCAGCCGATTCCAGCCGGTTCCAGCCTGTTCCAGGCGGTTTCAGGCGGTTACAGCCGGTTCCAGCCGGTTCCAGCCGGTTTTAGCCGGTTCCAGCCGGTTCCAGCCGGTTCAAGCTAGCTCCAGCCGGTTCCAGCCGGTTCTAGCCTGTTTAAACCGGTTCAAACCGGTTCCAGCCGGTTCCAGCCGGTTCAAACCGGTTTAAACCCGTTCAAACCGGTTCCAGCCGGTTCCAGCCGGTTCCAGCCGGTTCAAGCCGGTTCCAGCCGGTTCCAGCCGGTTCAAGCTAGCTCCAGCCGGTTCCAGCCGGTTCTAGCCTGTTTAAACAGGTTCAAACCTGTTCCAGCCGGTTCCAGCCGGTTCCAGCCGGTTCAAACCGGTTTAAACCGGTTCCAGCCGGTTCCAGCCGGTTCCAGCCGGTTCAAACCGGTTCCAGCCGGTTCCAGCCGGTTTAAACCGGTTCAAACCGTTTCCAGCCGGTTCCAGCCGATTCCAGACGGTTCAAGATAGCTCCAGCCGGTTCCAGCCGGTTCCAGCCGGTTCAAACCGGTTCAAACCGGTTCCAGCCGGTTCCAGCCGGTTCCACCCGGTTCCAGCCGATTCAAACCGTTTCCAGCCGGTTCCAGCCGGTTCAAACCGGATCCAGCCTGTTCTAGCCTGTTCCAGCCGGTTTCAGTCGGTTACAGGCGGTACCAGCCGGTTCAAACCGGTTCCAGCCTGTTCCAGCCGGGTCAAGCCGGTTCCAGCCGGTTTCAGCCGGTTCAAGCTAGCTCCAGCCGGTTCCAGCCGGTTCTAGCCTGTTCCAGGCGGTTTCAGGCGGTTACAGCCGGTTCCAGCCGGTTCGAACCGGTTCCAGCCGGTTCCAGCCGGTTCAAACCGGTTTAAACCGGTTCAAACCGGTTCCAGCCGGTTCTAGCCGGTTCCAGCCGGTTCCAGCCGGTTCAAGCTAGCTCCAGCCGGTTCCAGCCGGTTCCAGCCGGTTCAAACCGGTTCCAGCCTTTTCCAGCCGTTTTAAACCGGTTCAAACCGGTTCCAGCCGGTTCCAGCCGGTTCCAGCCGGTTCAAGCTAGCTCCAGCCGGTTCCAGCCGGTTCAAACAGGTTCCAGCCTGTTCCAGCCGGTTTCAGGCGGTTACAGCCGGTACCAGCCGGTTCAAACCGTTTCCAGCCCGTTCCAGCCGGTTCAAACCGGATCCAGCAGGTTCTAGCCTGTTCCAGCCGGTTTCAGGCGGTTACAGCCGGTACCAGCCGGTTCAAACCGGTTCCAGCCGGTTCCAGCCGGGTCAAGCCGGTTCCAGCCGGTTCCAGCCGGTTCAAGCTAGCTCCAGCCGGTTCCAGCCGGTTCTAGCCTGTTCCAGCCGGTTTCAGGCGGTTACAGCCGGTTACAGCCGGCTCAAACCGGTTCCAGCCGGTTCCAGCCGGTTCAAACCGGTTTAAACCGGTTCAAAGCGGTTCCAGCCGGTTCCAGCCGGTTCTAGCCGGTTCCAGCCGGTTCCAGCAGGTTCAAGCTAGCTCCAGCCGGTTCCAGCCGGTTCTAGCCTGTTTAAACCGGTTCAAACCGGTTCCAGCCGGTTCCAGCCGGTTCAAACCGGTTTAAACCGGTTCAAACCGGTTCCAGCCGGTTCAAGCCGGTTCCACCCGGTTCCAGCCGGTTCAAGCTAGCTCCAGCCGGTTCCAGCCGGTTCAAACCGGTTCAAGCCGGTTCCAGCCGGTTTAAACCGGTTCAAACCGGTTCCAGCCGGTTCCAGCCGGTTCCAGCCGGTTCAAGCTAGCTCCAGCCGGTTCCAGCCGGTTCAAACCGGTTCCAGCCGGTTCCAGCCGGTTCAAACCGGTTTAAACCGGTTCAAACCGGTTCCAGCCGGTTCCAGCCGGTTCTAGCCGGTTCCAGCCGGTTACAGCCGGTTCAAGCTAGCTCCAGCCGGTTCCAGCCGGTGCTAGCCTGTTTAAACCGGTTCAAACCGGTTCCAGCCGGTTCCAGCCGGTTCCAGCCGGTTTAAACCGGTTCAAACCGGTTCCAGCCGGTTCCAGCCGGTTCCAGCCGGTTCCAGCCGTTTCTAGCCTGTTCCAGCCGGTTCAAACCGGTTCCAGCCGGTTCCAGCCGGTTCAAACCGGTTCCAGGCAATTCCAGCCGGAAAGAACCGGTTCCAGCCGGTTCCAGCCGGAAAAAACCGGTTCCAGCCGGTTCCAGCCGGAAAAAACTGTTTCCAGCCGGTTCTAGCCGGGTCAAGCCGGTTCCAGCCGGTTCCAGCTGCTTCCAGGTGGTCCAGCCGGTCCAGCCAACCAGCCAGCCATCCTCTCAGCCAGCCTCCCAGCCAGCCAGCCAGACTCCCAGGCAGTCATCCAGCCAGCCAGCCAGCAGGCCAGCCAGACTCCCAGCCAGCCAGCCAGCCAGCCAGCCCGCCAGCCAGCCAGCCTCCCAGGCAGCCTCCCAGCCAGCCTCCCAGCCTCCCAGCCTCCCAGCCTCCCAGCCTCCCAGCCTCCCAGGCTCCCAGCCTCCCAGCCAGACTTCCAGCCAGCCTCCCAGCCTCCCAGCCAGCCTCCTAGACTCCTAGCCTCCCAGCCTCCCAGCCTCCCAGCCTTCCAGCCTCCAAGCCAGCCAGCCAGCCTCCCAGGCAGTCATCCAGCCAGCCAGCCTCCCAGCCAGCCAGCCCACCAGCCAGCCAGCCTCCCAGCCTCCCTGCCTCCCAACCAGCCTCCCAGCCTCCCAGCCTCCCAGCCAGCCTGCCAGCCAGCCAGCCAGCCAGATAGCCTCCCAGCCAGCCTCCCAGCCAGCCTCCCAGCCTTCCAGCCTCCCACCATCCCAGCCTCCCAGCCTCCCAGCCAGCCTCCCAGCCAGCCTCCCAGCCTCCCAGCCGCCCAGCCAGTCTCCCAGCCAGCCTCCCAGCCACCCAGCCTCCCTGCCAGCCAGCAAGCCAGCCAGCCAGCCAGCCTCCCATGCAGCATCACAGCCAGGCTCCCATCCTCCCAGCCTCCCAGCCAGCCAGCCAACCAGCCAGCGAGCCAGCCAGCCTCACAGCCAGCCTCCCAGCCAGGCTCCCAGCCTCCCATCCTCCCAGCCTCCCAGCCTCCCAGCCTCCCAGCCTCCCAGCCAGCCTCCCAGCCTCCAAGACTCCCAGCCTCCCAGCCTCCCAGCCAGCCTCCCATTCTCCCAGCCTCCCAGCCAGCCTCCCAGCCTCCCAGCCAGCCTCCCAGCCTCCCAGCCTCCCAGCCAGTGCCTGCCAGCGAGCCAGCCTGTTCCAGCCGGTTCCAGCCGGTTCAAACCGGTTCCAGGCGGTTCCAGCCGTGTCAAGCCGGTTCCAGCCGGTTCCAGCCGGTTCCAGCAGCTTCCAGGTGGTCCAGCCGGTCCAGCCAACCAGCCAGCCATCCCGTCAGCCAGCCAGCCTCCCAGCCAGCCTCCTAGCCAGCCAGCCAGCCTCCCAGCCAGCCAGCCTGCCAGCAAGCCAGCCTCCCAGCCAGCCTGCCAGCCAGCCTCCCAGGCAGCCTCCCAGCCTGCCTCCCAGCCAGCCTCCCAGCCTCCCAGCCACCCAGCCTCCCAGGCTCCCAGCCTCCCAGGCAGCCTCCCAGCCAGCCTCCCAGCCTCCCAGCCAGCCTCCTAGACTCCTAGCCTCCCAGCCTCCCAGCCTCCCAGCCTTCCAGCCTCCAAGCCAGCCAGCCAGACTCCCAGACAGCCAGCCTCCCAGCCAGCAAGCCCACCAGCCAGCCAGCCTCCCAGCCAGTCTCCCACCCTCCCAGCCTCCCAGCCTCCAAGCCTCCCAGCCTCCCAACAAGCCTCCCAGCCTCCCAGCCTCCCAGCCAGCCTGCCAGCCAGCCAGCCTCCCAGCCAGCCTCCCCGCCAGCCTCCCAGCCTCCCAGCCTCCCAGCGTCCCAGCCTCCCAGCCTCCCAGCCAGCCTCCCAGCAAGGCTCCCAGCCTCCCAGCCACCCAGCCAGCCTCCATGCCAGCCTCCCAGCCACCCAGCCTCCCAGCCAGCCAGCAAGCCAGCCAGCCAACCAGCCTCCCAGGCAGCATCACAGCCAGGCTCCCATCCTCCCAGCCTCCCAGCCAGCCAGCCAACCAGCCAGCGAGCCAGCCAGCCTCACAGCCAGCCTCCCAGCCAGGCTCCCAGCCTTCCATCCCCCCAGCCTCCCAGCCTCCCAGCCTCCCAGCCAGCCTCTCAGCCTCCAAGACTCCCAGCCTCCCAGCCTCCCAGCCAGCCTCCCATTCTCCCAGCCTCCCAGCCAGCCTCCCAGCCTCCCAGCCAGCCTCCCAGCCTCCCAGCCTCCCAGCCAGTGCCAGCAAGCGAGCCAGCCTGTTCCAGCCGGTTCCGGCCGGTTCCATCCGGTTCCAGCCGATTCCAGCCGGTTCGAGCCGGTACCAGCCGGTTCCAGCCGGTTCCAGCCGGTTCCAGCCGGTTCTAGCCGGTGCAAGCCGGTTCTAGCCGGTTCCAGCCGGTTCAAGCCGGTTCTAGCCGGTTCCAGCCTGTTCCAACCGGTTTCAGCCGGTTCCAGCCGGTTCTAGCCGGTTCCAGCCGGTTTCAGGCGGTTCCAGCCGGTTCTAGCCGGTTCCAGCCGGTTCCAGCCGGTTTCAGCCGGTTCTAGCCGGTTCCAGCCGGTTCCAGCCGGTTCCAGCCGGTTTCAGCCGGTTCTAGCCGGTTCTAGCCGGTTCCAGCCGGTTCCAGCCGGTTGCAGCCCGTTCCAGAGGTTTCCAGCCGGTTCCAGCCGGTTGAAACCGGTTCCAGCCGGTTCCAGCCAGTTCAAGACGGTTCCAGGCGGTTCAGGCCGGTTCCAGCCGGTTCAAACCGGTTCCAGCCGGTTCCAGATGGTTCAAACCGTTTCCAGCCGGTTCCAGCCGGTTCCAACCGGTTCCAGCCGGTTCCAGCCGGTTTCAGGCGGTTCCAGCCGGTTCCAGCTGGTTCAAACCGGTTCCAGCCGTTTCCAGCCGGTTGAAACCGGTTGAAATCGGTTCAAACCGGTTCCAGCCGGTTCCAGCCTGTTCCAGCCGGTTTCAGGCGGTTACAGCCGATTCCAGCCGGTTCAAACCGGTTCCAGCCGGTTCCAGCCGGTTGAAACCGGTTTAAACCGGTTCAAACCGGTTCCAGCCGGTTCCAGCCGGTTCTAGCCGGTTCCAGCCGGTTCCAGCCGGTTCAAGCTAGCTCCAGCCGGTTCCAGCCGGTTGTAGCCTGCTTAAACCGGTTCAAAACGGTTCCAGCCGGTTCCAGCCGGTACAAACCGGTTCCAGCCGGTTCCAGCCGGTTACAGCCGGTTGCAGCCCGTTCCAGAGGTTTCCAGCTGGTTCCAGCCGGTTGAAACCGGTTCCAGCCGGTTCCAGGCAGTTCAAGACGGTTCCAGGCGGTTCCAGCCGGTTTCAGCCGGTTCAAACCGGTTCCAGCCGCTTCCAGATGGTTCAAACCGGTTCCAGCCGCTTCCAGATGGTTCAAGCCGGTTCCAGCCGGTTCCATCCGGTTCAAGCTAGCTCCAGCCGGTTCCAGCCGGTTCTAGCCTGTTTAAACCGGTTCAAACCGGTTCCAGCCGGTTCCAGATGGTTCAAACCGGTTCCAGCCGGTTCCAGCCGGTTCCAACCGGTTCCAGCCGGTTCCAGCCGGTTTCAGGCGGTTCCAGCCGGTTCCAGCTGGTTCAAACCGTTTCCAGCCGGTTCCAGCCGGTTCAAACCGGTTTAAATCGGTTCAAACCGGTTCCAGCCGGTTCCAGCCGGTTCTAGCCTGTTTAAATCGGGTCAAGCCGATTCCAGCCGGTTCCAGCCGGTTCAAACCGGTTTAAACCGGTTCAAACCGGTTCCAGTCGGTTCCAGCCGGTTCCAGCCGGTTCAAGCCGGTTCCAGCCGGTTCCAGCCTGTTCCAGCCGGTTCCAGCCGGTTCAAACTTGTTTAAACCGGTTCAAACCGGTTCCAGCCGGTTCCAGCCGGTTTAAACCAGTTCAAACCGGTTCCAGCCGGTTCTAGCCGGTTCCAGCCGGTGCTAGCCTGTTTAAACCGGTTCAAACCGGTTCCAGCCGGTTCCAGCCGGTTCCAGCCGGTTCAAACCGTTTCCAGCTGGTTCCAGCCGGTTCAAATCGGATCCAGCCGGTTCGAGCCTGTTCCAGCCGGTTTCAGGCGGTTACAGCCGGTACCAGCCGGTTCAAACAATTTCCAGCCCGTTCCAGCCGGTTCAAATCGGATCCAGCCGGTTCTAGCCTGTTCCAGCCGGTTTCAGGCGGTTACAGCTGGTACCAGCCGGTTCAAACCGGTTCCAGCCGGTTCTAGCCGCTTCCAGCCGGTTCCAGCCGGTTCAAGCTAGCTCCAGCCGGTTCCAGCCGGTTCTAGCCTGTTTAAACCGGTTCAAACCGGTTCCAGCCGGTCCAGCCGGTTCAAACCGGTTTAAACCGGTTCAAACCGGTTCCAGCCGGTTCCAGCCGGTTCCAGCCGGATCAAGCCGGTTCCAGCCGGTTCCAGCCGCTTCCAGCCGCTTCCAGCCGCTTCCAGGTGGTCCAGTCGGTCCAGCCAACCAGCCAGCCGTCCTCTCAGCCAGCCTCCCAGCCAGCCAGCCAGCCAGCTAGCCCGCCAGCCAGCCAGCCTCACAGCCAGCCTCCCAGCCAGCCTCCCAGCCTCCCAGTCTCCCAGCCTCCCAGCCTCCCAGCCAGCCTTCCAGCCTCCCAGCCTCCCAGCCTCCCAGCCTCCCAGCCTCCCAGCCAGCCTCCCAGCCTCCAAGACTCACAGCCTCCCAGCCTCTCAGCCAGCCTCCCATTCTCCCTGCCTCCCAGCCAGCCTCCCAGCCAGCCTCCCAGCCTCCCAGCCTCCCAGCCATCCAGCCAGCCAGCCAGCCCGCCATCCATCCAGCCAGCCCGCCAGCCAGCCAGCCAGCCTCCCAGCCTCCCAGCCTACCAGCCTCCCAGCCTCCCAGCCAGCCTCCCAGCCAGCCTCACATTCTCCCAGCCTCCAGCCAGCCTCCCAGCCTCCCAGGCAGCCTCCCAGCCTCCCAGCCTCCCAGCCTCCCAGCCTCCCAGCCAGCCTCCCAGAAGACTCACAGCCTCCCAGCCTCTCAGCCAGCCTCCCATTCTCCCAGCCTCCCAGCCAGCCTCCCAGCCTCCCAGCCAGCCTCCCAGCCTCCCAGCCTCCCAGCCAGCCAGCCAGCCAGCCAGCCCGCCAGCCAGCCAGCCAGCCCGCCAGCCAGCCAGCCTCCCAGCCAGCCTCCCAGCCAGCCTCCCAGCCTCCCAGCCTCCCAGCCTCTCAGCCTCCCAGCCAGTGCCACTCAGCGAGACAGCCTGTTCCAGCCGGTTCCAGCCGGTTCCATCCGGTTCCAGCCGATTCTAGCTGGTTCGAGCCGGTACCAGACGGTTCCAGGCGGTTCCAGCCAGTTCCAGCCGGAAAAAACCGGTTCCAGCCGGTTCCAGCCGGTTCCAGCCGGTTGCAGCCGGTTCAAACCGGTTCCAGACGGTTCCAGCCGGTTTAAACCGATTCAAACGGGTTCCAGCCGGTTCCAGCCGGTTCAAACCGGTTTAAACCAGTTCAAACCGGTTCCAGCCGGTTCCAGCCTCTTCAAACCGGTTCCAGCCGGTTCCAGCCGGTTCAAACCAGTTCCAGCCGGTTCCAGCCGGTTTAAACCGATTCAAACCGGTTCCAGCCGGTTCCAGCCGGTTCAAACCGGTTCCAGCCGGTTCCAGCCGGTTCAAACCGGTTCCAGCCGGTTCCAGCCTCTTCAAACCGGTTCCAGCCGGTTCCAGCCGGTTTAAACCGGTTCAAACCGGTTCCAGCCAGTTCCAGCCGGTTCAAACCAGTTCCAGCCGGTTCCAGCCGGTACAAACCGGATCCAGCCGGTTCCAGCCGGTTCCAGCCGGTTGCAGCCCGTTCCAGAGGTTTCCAGCCGGTTCCAGCCGGTTGAAACCCGTTCCAGCCGGTTCCAGCCAGTTCAAAACGGTTCCAGGCGGTTCCAGCCGGTTCCAGCCAGTTCAAACCGGTTCCAGCCGGTTCCAGACGGTTCAAACCGGTTCCAGCCGGTTCCAACCGGTTCCAGCCGGTTCCAGCCGGTTCAAACCGGTTCCAGCCGGTTCCAGACGGTTCAAACCGGTTCCAGCCGGTTCCAACCGGTTCAAACCGGTTCCAGCCGGTTGCAGCCGTTTCCAGCTGGAAAAAACCGGTTCCAGCCGGTTCCAGCCGTTTCCAGCCGGTTCCAGCCGTTTCAAACTGGTTCCAGCCGGTTCCAGCCAGTTCAAGCCGGTTTCAGCCGGTTCCAGCCGGTTCCAGCCGGAAAAAACCGGTGCCAGCCGGTTCCAGACGGTTCCAGGCGGTTCAAAACGTTTCCAGCCGGTTCCAGCCGATTCCAGCAGGTTCAAACCGGTTCCAGCCGGTTCCAGCCAGTTCAAGCCGGTTTCAGCCTGTTCCAGCCGGTTCCATCTGGAAAAAACCGGTTCCAGCCGGTTCCAGCCGGTTCCATCCGGAAAAAATTGGTTCCAGCCGGTTCCAGCCGGAAAAAACCGGTTACAGCCGGTTCCAGCCGGTTCCAGCCGGTTCAAACCGGTTCCAGCCAGTTCCAGCCGGTTCAAACCAGTTCCAGCCGGTTCCAGCCGGTACAAACCGGTTCCAGCCGGTTCCAGCCGGTTCCAGCCGGTTGCAGCCCGTTCCAGAGGTTTCCAGCCGGTTCCAGCCGGTTGAAACCGGTTCCAGCCGGTTCCAGCCAGTTCAAGACGGTTCCAGGCCGTTCCAGCCGGTTCCAGCCGGTTCAAACCGGTTCCAGCCGGTTCCAGATGGTTCAAACCGGTTCCAGCCGGTTCCATCCGGTTCCAACCGGTTGCAGCCGGTTCCAGCCGGTTTCAGGCGGTTCCAGCCGGTTCCAGCTGGTTCAAACCGGTTCCAGCCGTTTCCAGCCGGTTCAAACCGGTTTAAATCGGTTCAAACCGGTTCCAGCCGGTTCCAGCCTGTTCCAGCCGGTTTCAGGCGGTTCCAGCCGATTCCAGCCGGTTCAAACCGGTTCCAGCCGGTTCCAGCCGGTTCTAGCCTGTTTAAATCGGGTCAAACCGGTTCCAGCCGGTTCCAGCCGGTTCAAACCGGTTTAAACCGGTTCAAACCGGTTCCAGCCGGTTCTAGCCGCTTCCAGCCGGTTCCAGCCGGTTCAAGCTAGCTCCAGCCGGTTCCAGCCCGTTCTAGCCTGTTTAAACCGGTTCAAACCGGTTCCAGCCGGTTCCAGCCGGTTCAAACCAGTTTAAACCGGTTCAAACCGGTTCCAGCCGGTTCCAGCCTGTTCCAGCCGGTTCAAACCGGTTTAAACCAGTTGAAACCGGTTCCAGCCGGTTGCAGCCGGTTCCAGCCGGTTCAAACCGGTTCCAGCCGGTTCCAGCCGGTTTAAACCGGTTCAAACCGTTTCCAGCCGGTTCCAACCGATTCCAGCAGGTTCAAACCGGTTCCAGCCGGTTCCAGCCAGTTCAAGCCGGTTTCATCCTGTACCAGCCGATTCCATCCGGAAAAAACCAGTTCCAGCCGGTTCCAGCCGGTTCCATCCGGAAAAAATCGGTTCCAGCCGGTTCCAGCCGGAAAAAACCGGTTCCAGCCGGTTCCACCCGGTTCCAGCCGGTTCATACCGGTTCCAGCCAGTTCCAGCCGGTTCAAACCAGTTCCAGCCGGTTCCAGCCGGTACAAACCGGATCCAGCCGGTTCCAGCCGGTTCCAGCCGGTTGCAACCCGTTCCAGAGGTTTCTAGCCGATTCCAGCCGGTTGAAACCGGTTCCAGCCGGTTCCAGACGGTTCAAACCGGTTCCAGCCGGTTCCAACCGGTTCCAGCCGGTTCCACCCGGTTCCAGCCGGTTCCAGCCGGTTCAAACCGGTTCCAGACGGTTCAAACCGGTTCCATCCGGTTCCAACCGTTTCAAACCGGTTCCAGCCGGTTCTAGCCGGTTCCAGCCGGTTTAAACCGGTTCAAACCGGTTCCAGCCGGTTCCAGCCGGTTCCAGCCGGTTCGAACCGGTTTAAACCGGTTCAAACCGGTTCCAGCCGGTTCCAGCCGGTTCCAGCCGGGTCAAGCCGGTTCCAGCCGGTTCCAGCCGCTTCCAGCCGCTTCCAGGTGGTCCACCCGGTCCAGCCAACCAGCCAGCCATTCTCTCAGCCAGCCTCCCAGCCAGCCAGCCAGCCAGCTAGCCCGCCAGCCAGCCAGCCTCCCAGCCAGCCTCCCAGCCAGCCTCCCAGCCTCCCAGTCTCCCAGCCTCCCAGCCTCCCAGCCAGCCTCCCAGCCTCCAAGACTCCCAGGCTCCCAGCGTCCCAGCCATCCTCCCATTCTCCCAGCCTCCCAGCCAGCCTCCCAGCGTCCCAGCCATCCTCCCAGCCTCCCATCCTCCCAGCCTCCCAGCCTCCCAGGCAGCCTCCCAGCCTCCAAGACTCACAGCCTCCCAGCCTCTCAGCCAGCCTCCCATTCTCCCTGCCTCCCAGCCAGCCTCCCAGCCAGCCTCCCAGCCTCCCAGCCTCCCAGCCAGCCAGCCAGCCAGCCAGCCCGCCAGCCAGCCAGCCAGCCCGCCAGCCAGCCAGCCAGCCTCCCAGCCTCCCAGCCTACCAGCCTCCCAGCCTCCCAGCCAGCCTCCCAGCCAGCCTCCCAGCCTCCCAGCCTCCCAGCCTCCCAGCCAGCCTCCCATTCTCCCAGCCTCCAGCCAGCCTCCCAGCCTCCCAGGCAGCCTCCCAGCCTCCCAGCCTCCCAGCCTCCCAGCCAGCCTCCCAGAAGACTCACAGCCTCCCAGCCTCTCAGCCAGCCTCCCATTCTCCCAGCCTCCCAGCCAGCCTCCCAGCCTCCCAGCCAGCCTCCCAGCCTCCCAGCCTCCCAGCCAGCCAGCCAGCCAGCCAGCCCGCCAGCCAGCCAGCCAGCCCGCCAGCCAGCCAGCCTACCAGCCAGCCTCCCAGCCAGCCTCCCAGCCTCCCAGCCTCCCAGCCTCTCAGCCTCCCAGCCAGTGCCACTCAGCGAGACAGCCTGTTCCAGCCGGTTCCAGCCGGTTCCATCCGGTTCCAGCCGATTCTAGCCGGTTCGAGCCGGTACCAGACGGTTCCAGGCGGTTCCAGCCAGTTCTAGCCGGAAAAAACCGGTTCCAGCCGGTTCCAGCCGGTTCCAGCCGGTTGCAGCCGGTTCAAACCGGTTCCAGACGGTTCCAGCCGGTTTAAACCGATTCAAACCGGTTCCAGCCGGTTCCAGCCGGTTCAAACCGGTTCCAGCCGGTTCCAGCCTCTTCAAACCGGTTCCAGCCGGTTC
This sequence comes from Muntiacus reevesi, assembly GCF_963930625.1. NCBI lineage: Eukaryota > Metazoa > Chordata > Mammalia > Artiodactyla > Cervidae > Muntiacus > Muntiacus reevesi. The sequence continues at coordinate 1,726,335 of NC_089256.1, read as the reverse complement.
CAGCCGGTTTAAACCGGTTCAAGCCGGTTCCAGCCGGTTCCAGCCGGTTCAAACCAGTTCCAGCCGGTTCCAGCCGGTTTAAACCGATTCAAACCGGTTCCAGCCGGTTCCAGCCGGTTCAAACCGGTTTAAACCGGTTCAAACCGGTTTCAGCCGGTTCCAGCCTCTTCAAACCGGTTCCAGCCGGTTCCAGCCGGTTTAAACCGGTTCAAACCGGTTCCAGCCAGTTCCAGCCGGTTCAAACCAGTTCCAGCCGGTTCCAGCCGGTACAAACCGGATCCAGCCGGTTTCAGCCGGTTCCAGCCGGTTGCAGCCTGTTCCAGAGGTTTCCAGCCGGTTCCAGCCGGTTGAAACCGGTTCCAGCCGGTTCCAGCCAGTTCAAAACGGTTCCAGGCGGTTCCAGCCGGTTCCAGCCAGTTCAAACCGGTTCCAGCCGGTTCCAGACGGTTCAAACCGGTTCCAGCCGGTTCCAACCGGTTCCAGCCGGTTCCAGCCGGTTCAAACCGGTTCCAGCCGGTTCAAACCGGTTCCAGCCGGTTCCAGACGGTTCAAACCGGTTCCAGCCGGTTCCAACCGGTTCAAACCGGTTCCAGCCGGTTGCAGCATTTTCCAGCTGGAAAAAACCGGTTCCAGCCGGTTCCAGCCGTTTCCAGCCGGTTCCAGCCGTTTCAAACTGGTTCCAGCCGGTTCCAGCCAGTTCAAGCCGGTTTCAGCCGGTTCCAGCCGGTTCCAGCCGGAAAAAACCGGTGCCAGCCGGTTCCAGCCAGTTCCAGGCGGTTCAAAACGTTTCCAGCCGGTTCCAGCTGATTCCAGCAGGTTCAAACCGGTTCCAGCCGGTTCCAGCCAGTTCAAGCCGGTTTCAGCCTGTTCCAGCCGGTTCCATCTGGAAAAAACCGGTTCCAGCCGGTTCCAGCCGGTTCCATCCGGAAAAAATCGGTTCCAGCCGGTTCCAGCCGGAAAAAAACGGTTCCAGCCGGTTCCAGCCGGTTCCAGCCGGTTCAAACCGGTTCCAGCCGGTTCCAGCCTGTTCCAGCCGGTTTCAGGCGGTTCCAGCCGATTCCAGCCGGTTCAAACCGGTTCCAGCGGGTTCCAGCCGGTTCTAGCCTGTTTAAATCGGGTCAAACCGGTTCCAGCCGGTTCCAGCCGGTTCAAACCGGTTTCAACCGGTTCAACCCGGTTCCAGTCGGTTCCAGCCGGTTCCAGCCGGTTCAAGCCGGTTCATACAGGTTCCAGCCGGTTCCAGCCGGTTCAATCCAGTTTAAACCGGTTCATACCGGTTCCAGCCGGTTCCAGCTGGTTCAAACCGTTTCCAGCTGGTTCCAGCCGGTTCAAACCGGATCCAGCCGGTTCTTACCTGTTCCAGCCGGTTTCAGGCGGTTCTAGCTGGTTCCAGCCTGTTCCAACCGGTTTCAGCCGGTTCCAGCCGGTACCAGCCGGTTCAAACCGGTTCCAGCCGGTTCTAGCCGCTTCCAGCCGGTTCCAGCCGGTTCAAGCTAGCTCCAGCCGGTTCCAGCCGGTTCTAGCCTGTTTAAACCGGTTCAAACCGGTTCCAGCCGGTTCCAGCCGGTTCAAACTGGTTTAAACCGGTTCAAACCGGTTCCAGCCGGTTCCAGCCGGTTTAAACCAGTTCAAGCCGGTTCCAGCCGGTTCCAGCCGGTTCAAGCCGGTTCCAGCCGGTTCCAGCCGGTTCAAGCTAGCTCCAGCCGGTTCCAGCCGGTTCTAGCCTGTTTAAACCGGTTCAAACCGGTTCCAGCCGGTTCCAGCCGGTTCAAACTGGTTTAAACCGGTTCAAACCGGTTCCAGCCGGTTCCAGCCGGTTCAAACCAGTTTAAACCGGTTCAAACCGGTTCCAGCCGGTTCCAGCCGGTTCCAGCCGGTTCAAACCGGTTTAAACCGGTTCAAACCGGTTCCAGCCGGTTCCAGCCGGTTCAAACCAGTTCCAGCCGGTTCCAGCCGGTACAAACCGGATCCAGCCGGTTCCAGCCGGTTCAAACAGGTTCCAGCCAGTTCCAGCCGGTTCAAACCAGTTCCAGCCGGTTCCAGCCGGTACAAACCGGATCCAGCCGGTTCCAGCCGGTTCCAGCCGGTTGCAGCCCGTTCCAGAGGTTTCCAGCCGGTTCCAGCCGGTTGAAACCGGTTCCAGCCGGTTCCAGCCAGTTCAAAACGGTTCCAGGCGGTTCCAGCCGGTTCCAGCTGGTTCAAACCGGTTCCAGCCGGTTCCAGACGGTTCAAACCGGTTCCAGCCGGTTCCAACCGGTTCCAGCCGGTTCCAGCCGGTTCAAACCGGTTCCAGCCGGTTCCAGCCGGTTCCAGCCGGTTCCATCCGGTTCAAACCGGTTTCATCCTGTACCAGCCGGTTCCATCCGGAAAAAACCGGTTCCAGCCGGTTCCAGCCGGTTCCATCCGGAAAAAATCGGTTCCAGCCGGTTCCAGCCGGTTCCAGCCGGAAAAAACCGGTTCCAGCCGGTTCAAACCGGTTCCAGCCGGTTCCAGACGGTTCAAACCGGTTCCAGCCGGTTCCAACCGGTTCAAACCGGTTCCAGCCGGTTCCAGCCGGTTCCAGCCGGTTTAAACCGGTTCAAACCGGTTCCAGCCGGTTCCAGCCGGTTCCAGCCGGTTCAAACCGGGTTAAACCGGTTCAAACCGGTTCCAGCCGGTTCCAGCCGGTTCCAGCCGGGTCAAGCCGGTTCCAGCCGGTTCCAGCCGCTTCCAGCCGCTTCCAGGTGGTCCAGCCGGTCCAGCCAACCAGCCAGCCATCCTCTCAGCCAGCCTCCCAGCCAGCCAGCCAGCCAGCTAGCCCGCCAGCCAGCCAGCCTCCCAGCCAGCCTCCCAGCCAGCCTCCCAGCCTCCCAGCCTCCCAGCCTCCCAGCCATCCTCCCATTCTCCCAGCCTCCCAGCCAGCCTCCCAGCGTCCCAGCCATCCTCCCAGCCTCCCAGCCTCCCAGCCTCCCAGCCTCCCAGCCTCCCAGCCAGCCTCCCAGCCTCCAAGACTCACAGCCTCCCAGCCTCTCAGCCAGCCTCCCATTCTCCCTGCCTCCCAGCCAGCCTCCCAGCCAGCCTCCCAGCCTCCTAGCCTCCCAGCCAGCCAGACAGCCAGCCAGCCCGCCAGCCAGCCAGCCAGCCCGCCAGCCAGCCAGCCAGCCTCCCAGCCTCCCAGCCTCCCAGCCTCCCAGCCTCCCAGCCAGCCTCCCAGCCAGCCTCCCAGCCTCCCAGCCTCCCAGCCTCCCAGCCAGCCTCCCATTCTCCCAGCCTCCAGCCAGCCTCCCAGCCTCCCAGCCAGCCTCCCAGCCTCCCAGCCTCCCAGCCTCCCAGCCTCCCAGCCAGCCTCCCAGAAGACTCACAGCTTCCCAGCCTCTCAGCCAGCCTCCCATTCTCCCAGCCTCCCAGCCAGCCTCCCAGCCTCCCAGCCAGCCTCCCAGCCTCCCAGCCTCCCAGCCAGCCAGCCAGCCAGCCAGCCCGCCAGCCAGCCAGCCAGCCCGCCAGCCAGCCAGCCTCCCAGCCAGCCTCCCAGCCAGCCTCCCAGCCTCCCAGCCTCCCAGCCTCTCAGCCTCCCAGCCAGTGCCACTCAGCGAGACAGCCTGTTCCAGCCGGTTCCAGCCGGTTCCATCCGGTTCCAGCCGATTCTAGCCGGTTCGAGCCGGTACCAGACGGTTCCAGGCGGTTCCAGCCAGTTCCAGCCGGAAAAAAACGGTTCCAGCCGGTTCCAGCCGGTTCCAGCCGGTTCAAACCGGTTCCAGCCGGTTTAATCCGGTTCAAACCGTTTCCAGCCGGTTCCAGCCGATTCCAGCAGGTTCAAACCGGTTCCAGCCGGTTCCAGCCGGTTCAAACCGGTTCCAGCCGGTTCCAGCCGGTTTAATCCGGTTCAAACCGTTTCCAGCCGGTTTCAGCCGATTCCAGCAGGTTCAAACCGGTTCCAGCCGGTTCCAGCCAGTTCAAGCCGGTTTCATCCTGTACCAGCCGGTTCCATCCGGAAAAAACCGGTTCCAGCCGGTTCCAGCCGGTTCCATCCGGAAAAAATCAGTTCCAGCCGGTTCCAGCCGGTTCCAGCCGGAAAAAAACGGTTCCAGCCGGTTCAAACCGGTTCCAGCCGGTTCCAGACGGTTCAAACCGGTTCCAGCCGGTTCCAACCGGTTCAAACCGGTTCCAGCCGGTTCCAGCCGGTTTAAACCGGTTCAAACCGGTTCCAGCCGGTTCCAGCCGGTTCCAGCCGGTTCAAACCGGGTTAAACCGGTTCAAACCGGTTCCAGCCGGTTCCAGCCGGTGCCAGCCGGGTCAAGCCGGTTCCAGCCGGTTCCAGCCGCTTCCAGCCGCTTCCAGGTGGTCCAGCCGGTCCAGCCAACCAGCCAGCCATCCTCTCAGCCAGCCTCCCAGCCAGCCAGCCAGCCAGCTAGCCCGCCAGCCAGCCAGCCTCCCAGCCAGCCTCCCAGCCAGCCTCCCAGCCTCCCAGCCTCCCAGCCTCCCAGCCAGCCTCCCAGCCTCCAAGACTCCCAGCCTCCCAGCGTCCCAGCCATCCTCCCATTCTCCCAGCCTCCCAGCCAGCCTCCCAGCGTCCCAGCCATCCTCCCAGCCTCCCAGCCTCCCAGCCTCCCAGCCTCCCAGCCAGCCTCCCAGCCTCCAAGACTCACAGCCTCCCAGCCTCTCAGCCAGCCTCCCATTCTCCCTGCCTCCCAGCCAGCCTCCCAGCCAGCCTCCCAGCCTCCCAGCCTCCCAGCCAGCCAGACAGCCAGCCAGCCCGCCAGCCAGCCAGCCAGCCCGCCAGCCAGCCAGCCAGCCTCCCAGCCTCCCAGCCTCCCAGCCTCCCAGCCAGCCTCCCAGCCAGCCTCCCAGCCTCCCAGCCTCCCAGCCAGCCTCCCATTCTCCCAGCCTCCAGCCAGCCTCCCAGCCTCCCAGCCAGCCTCCCAGCCTCCCAGCCTCCCAGCCTCCCAGCCTCCCAGTCAGCCTCCCAGAAGACTCACAGCTTTCCAGCCTCTCAGCCAGCCTCCCATTCTCCCAGCCTCCCAGCCAGCCTCCCAGCCTCCCAGCCAGCCTCCCAGCCTCCCAGCCTCCCAGCCAGCCAGCCAGGCAGCCAGCCCGCCAGCCAGCCAGCCAGCCCGCCAGCCAGCCAGCCTCCCAGCCAGCCTCCCATCCAGCCTCCCAGCCTCCCAGCCTCCCAGCCTCTCAGCCTCCCAGCCAGTGCCACTCAGCGAGACAGCCTGTTCCAGCCGGTTCCAGCAGGTTCCATCCGGTTCCAGCCGATTCTAGCCGGTTCGAGCCGGTACCAGACGGTTCCAGGCGGTTCCAGCCAGTTCCAGCCGGAAAAAAACGGTTCCAGCCGGTTCCAGCCGGTTCCAGCCGGTTGCAGCCGGTTCAAACCGGTTCCAGCCGGTTCCAGCCGGTTTAAACCGATTCAAACCGGTTCCAGCCGGTTCCAGCCTCTTCAAAACGGTTCCAGCCGGTTTAAACCGGTTCAAACAGGTTCCAGCCGGTTCCAGCCGGTTCCAGCCGGTTCCAGTCTCTTCAAACCGGTTCCAGCCGGTTCCAGCCGGTTTAAACCGTTTCCAGCCGGTTCCAGCCGGTTCCAGCCGGTTGCAGCCGGTTCAAACCGGTTCCAGCCGGTTCAAACCGGTTTAAACCGGTTCAAACCGGTTCCAGCCGGTTCCAGCCTCTTCAAACCGGTTCCAGCCGGTTTAAACCGGTTCCAGCCGGTTCAAACCGGTTCCAGCCGGTTCCAGCCGGGTCAAGCCGGTTTCAGCCGGTTCCAGCCGTTTCCAGCTGCTTCCATGTGGTCCAGCCGGTCCAGCCAACCAGCCAGCCATCTTCTCAGCCAGCCTCCCAGCCAGCCAGCCAGCCAGCCAGCCCGCCAGCCAGCCAGCCTCCCAGGCAGCCTCCCAGCCAGACTCCCAGCCTCCCAGCCTCCCAGCCTCCCAGCCTCCAAACTCCCAGCCTCCCAGCCTCCCAGCCAGCCTCCCATTCTCCCAGCCTCCAGCCAGCCTCCCAGCCTCACAGCCAGCCTCCCAGCCTCCCAGCCTCCCAGCCTCCCAGCCAGCCTCCCAGCCTCCAAGACTCACAGCCTCCCAGCCTCTCAGCCAGCCTCCCATTCTCCCAGCCTCCCAGCCTGCCTCCCAGCCTCCCAGCCAGCCTCCCAGCCTCCCAACCTCCCAGCCAGCCAGCCAGCCCGCCAGCCAGCCAGCCAGCCCGCCAGCCAGCCAGCCTCCCTGGCAGCCTCCCAGCCAGCCTCCCATTCTCCCAGCCTCCAGCCAGCCTCCCAGCCTCCCAGCCAGCCTCCCAGCCTCCCAGCCTCCCAGCCAGCCTCCCAGCCTCCAAGACTCACAGCCTCCCAGCCTCTCAGCCAGCCTCCCATTCTCCCAGCCTCCCAGCCAGCCTCCCAGCCTCCCAGCCTCCCAGCCAGTGCCAGCCAGCGAGCCAGCCTGTTCCAGCCGGTTCCAGCCGGTTCCATTCGGTTCCAGCCGATTCTAACCGGTTCGAGCCGGTACCAGCCGGTTCCAGCCGGTTCCAGCCAGTTCCAGCCGGAAAAAACCGGATCCAGCCGGTTTCAGCCGGTTCCCGCCGGATTCAGGCGGTTCCAGCCGGTTCCAGCCGGTTCAAACCGGTTCCAGCCGGTTCTAGACTGTTCCAGCCGGTTTCAGGCGGTTTCAGCCAGTTTAAACCGATTCAAACCGGTTCCAGCCGGTTCCAGCCGGTTCCTGCCGGTTCAAACCGTTTTAAACCGGTTTAAACTGGTTCAAACCGGTTCCAGCCGGTTCCAGCCGGTTCAAACCGGTTCCAGGCGGTTCCAGCCGGTTCCAGCCATTTCCAGCCGGAAAAAACCGGTTCCAGCCAGTTCCAGCAGGTTCCCGCCGGTTTCAGGCGGTTCCAGCCGGTTCAAGCCGGTTCCAGCCGGTTTAAACTGGTTCAAACTGGTTCCAGGTTCAAACCGGTTTAAACCGGTTCAAACCGGTTCCAGCCGGTTCCAGCCATTTCAAACCGGTTCCAGCCGGTTCCAGCCGGTTTAAACCGGTTCAAACCGGTTCCAGCCGGTTCCAGCCGGTTCCAGCCGGTTTAAACCGGTTCAAACCGGTTCCAGCCGGTTCCAGACGGTTCCAGCCGGTTCAAACCGTTTAAACCCGTTCAAACCGGTTCCAGCCGGTTCCAGCCGGTTCCAGCCGCTTCCAGCCGCTTCCAGCCGCTTCCAGGTGGTCCAGCCGGTCCAGCCAACCAGCCAGCCATCCTCTCAGCCAGCCTCCCAGCCAGCCAGCCAGCCAGCCAGCCCGCCAGCCAGCCAACATCCCAGGCAGCCTCCCAGCCATCCTCCCAGCCTCCCAGCCTCCTAGCCAGCCTCCCAGCCTCCCATCCAGCCTCCCAGCCTCCCAGCCTCCCAGTCTCCCAGCCTCCCAGCCAGTGCCAGCCAGCGAGCCAGCCTGTTCCATCCGGTTCCAGCCGGTTCCATCCGGTTCCAGCCGATTCTAGCCGGTTCGAGCCGGTACCAGCCGGTTCCAAGCGGTTCCAGCCAGTTCCAGCCGGAAAAAACCGGTTCCAGGCGGTTCCAGCCGGTTCCAGCCGGTTCAAACCGGTTCCAGCCGGTTCCAGCCGGTTTAAACCGATTCAAACCGGTTCCAGCAGGTTCCAGCCGGTTCCAGCCGGTTCCAGCCGCTTCCAGGTGGTCCAGCCGGTCCAGGCAACCAGCCAGCCATCCTCTCAGCCAGCCTCCCAGCCAGCCAGCCAGCCAGCCAGCCCGCCAGCCAGCCAGCCTCCCAGGCAGCCTCCCAGCCAGCCTCCCAGCCTCCCAGCCTCCCAGCCTCCCAGCCTCCCAGCCAGCCTCCCAGCCTCCAATACTCCTAGCCTCCCAGCCTCCCAGCCAGCCTCCCATTCTCCCAGCCTCCCAGCCAGCCTCCCAGCCAGCCTCCCAGCCTCCCAGCCTCCCAGCCTCCCAGCCTCCCAGCCTCCCAGCCTCCCAGCCAGCCTCCCAGCCTCCAAGACTCACAGCCTCCCAGCCTCCCATTCTCCCTGCCTCCCAGCCAGCCTCCCAGCCAGCCTCCCAGCCTCCCAGCCTCCCAGCCTCCCCGCCTCCCATTCTCCCTGCCTCCCAGCCAGCCTCCCAGCCAGGCTCCCAGCCTCCCAGCCAGCCTCCCAGCCACCCAGCCTCCAATTCTCCCAGCCTCCCAGCCTCCCAGCCTCCCAGCCAGCCTCCTAGACTCCTACCCTCCCAGCCTCGCAGCCTCCCAGCCTTCCAGCCTCCAAGCCAGCCAGCCAGCCTCCCAGGCAGTCTTCCAGCCAGCCAGCCTCCCAGCCAGCCAGCCCACCAGCCAGCCAGCCTCCCAGCCTGTCTCCCAGCCTCCCAGCCTCCCAACCAGCCTCCCAGCCTCCCAGCCTCCCAGCCAGCCTGCCAGCCAGCCAGCCAGCCAGATAGCCTCCCAGCCAGCCTCCCAGCCAGCCTCCCAGCCAGCCTCCCAGCCTTCCAGCCTCCCACCGTCCCAGCCTCCCAGCCTCCCAGCCAGCCTCCCAGCCAGCCTCCCAGCCTCCCAGCCTCCCAGCCAGCCTCCCAGCCAGCCTCCCAGCCACCCAGCCTCCCTGCCAGCCAGCAAGCCAGCCAGCCAGCCAGCCTCCCATGCAGCATCACAGCCAGGCTCCCATCCTCCCAGCCTCCCAGCCAGCCAGCCAACCAGCCAGCGAGCCAGCCAGCCTCACAGCCAGCCTCCCAGCCAGGGTCCCAGCCTCCCATCCTCCCAGCCTCCCAGCCTCCCAGCCTCCCAGCCTCCCAACCAGCCTCCCAGCCTCCAAGACTCCCAGCCTCCCAGCCTCCCAGCCAGCCTCCCAATCTCCCAGCCTCCCAGCCAGCCTCCCAGCCTCCCAGCCAGCCTCCCAGCCTCCCAGCCTCCCAGCCATTGCCTGCCAGCGAGCCAGCCTGTTCCATCTGGTTCCAGCCGGTTCAAACCGGTTCCAGCCGGTTCCAGCCGGGTCAAGCCGGTTCCAGCCGGTTTCAGCCGGTTCCAGCCGCTTCCAGGTGGTCCAGCCGGTCCAGCCAACCAGCCAGCCATCCTCTCAGCCAGCCTCCCAGCCAGGCAGCCAGGTTCCCAGTCAGTCATCCAGCCAGCCATCCCGTCAGCCAGCCAGCCTCCCAGCCAGCCTCCTAGCCAGCCAGCCAGCCTCCCAGCCAGCCAGCCTGCCAGCAATCCAGCCTCCCAGCCAGCCTGCCAGCCAGCCTCCCAGGCAGCCTCCCAGCCTGCCTCCCAGCCAGCCTCCCAGCCTCCCAGCCTCCCAGCCACCCAGCCTCCCAGGCTCCCAGCCTCCCAGGCAGCCTCCCAGCCAGCCTCCCAGCCTCCCAGCCAGCCTCCTAGACTCCTAGCCTCCCAGCCTCCCAGCCTCCCAGCCTTCCAGCCTCCAAGCCAGCCAGCCAGACTCCCAGACAGCCAGCCTCCCAGCCAGCCAGCCCACCAGCCAGCCAGCCTCCCAGCCAGTCTCCCAGCCTCCCAGCCTCCCAGCCTCCCAGCCTCCCAGCCTCCCAACCAGCCTCCCAGCCTCCCAGCCAGCCTGCCAGCCAGCCAGCCTCCCAGCCAGCCTCCCAGCCAGCCTCCCAGCCTCCCAGCCTCCCAGCGTCCCAGCCTCCCAGCCTCCCAGCCAGCCTCCCAGCAAGCCTCCCAGCCTCCCAGCCACCCAGCCAGCCTCCATGCCAGCCTCCCAGCCACCCAGCCTCCCAGCCAGCCAGCAAGCCAGCCAGCCAACCAGCCTCCCAGGCAGCATCACAGCCAGGCTCCCATCCTCCCAGCCTCCCAGCCAGCCAGCCAACCAGCCAGCGAGCCAGCCAGCCTCACAGCCAGCCTCCCAGCCAGGCTTCCAGCCTTCCATCCCCCCAGCCTCCCAGCCTCCCAGCCTCCCAGCCAGCCTCTCAGCCTCCAAGACTCCCAGCCTCCCAGCCTCCCAGCCAGCCTCCCATTCTCCCAGCCTCCCAGCCAGCTTCCCAGCCTCCCAGCCTTCTAGCCAGTGCCAGCAAGCGAGCCAGCCTGTTCCAGCCGTTTCCAGCCGGTTCCATCCGGTTCCAGCCGATTCTAGCCGGTTCGAGCCGGTAACAGCCGGTTCCAGCCGGTTCCAGCCGGTTCAAGCCGGTTCTAGCCGGTTCCAGCCGGTTCCAGCCGGTTCCAGGCGGTTCTAGCCGGTGCAAGCCGGTTCTAGCCGGTTCCAGCCGGTTCAAACCGGTTCCAGCCGGTTCCAGCCGTATAAAACCGGTTCCAGCCGGTTCCAGCAGGTTCCAGCCGGTTCCAGCAGGTTCTAGACGGTTCCAGCTGGTTCAAACCGGTTCCAGCCGGTTCCAGCCGTATAAAACTGGTTCCAGCCGGTTCCAGCCGGTTCCAGCCGGTTCCAGCCGGTTCTAGACGGTTCCAGCCGGTTCAAACCGGTTCCAGCCGGTTCAAGCCGGTTCAAACCGGTTCCAGCCGGTTCCAGCCGTTTCCAGCTGGAAAAAACCGGTTCCAGCCGGTTCCAGCCGTTTCCAGCCGGTTCCAGCCGTTTCAAACCGGTTCCAGCCGGTTCCAACCAGTTCAAGCCGGTTTCAGCCGGTTCCAGCCGGTTACAGCCGGAAAAAACCGGTGCCAGCCGGTTCCAGCCGGTTCCAGGCGGTTCAAAACGTTTCCAGCCGGTTCCAGCCGATTCCAGCAGGTTCAAACCGGTTCCAGCCGGTTCCAGCCAGTTCAAGCTGGTTTCAGCCTGTTCCAGACGGTTCCATCTGGAAAAAACCGGTTCCAGCCGGTTCCAGCCGGTTCCATCCGGAAAATATCGGTTCCAGCCGGTTCCAGCCGGAAAAAACCGGTTCCAGCCGGTTCCAGCCGGTTCCAGCCTGTTCCAGCCGGTTTCAGGCGGTTACACCCGATTCCAGCCGGTTCAAACCGGTTCCAGCCGGTTCCAGCCGGTTCAAACCGGTTTAAACCGGTTCAAACCGGTTCCAGCCGGTTCCAGCCGGTTCTAGCCGGTTCCAGCCGTTTTCAGCCGGTTCAAGCTAGCTCCAGCCGGTTCCAGCCGGTTCTAGCCTGTTTAAACCGGGTCAAACCGGTTCCAGCCGGTTCCAGCTGGTTCAAACCGGTTTAAAACGGTTCAAACCGGTTCCAGTCGGTTCCAGCCGGTTCCAGCCCGTTCAAGCCGGTTTCAGCCGGTTCCAGCCGGTTCCAGCCGGTTCCAGCCGGTTCAAACTGGTTTAAACCGGTTCAAACCGGTTCCAGCCGGTTTAAACCAGTTCAAACCGGTTCCAGCCGGTTCTAGCCGGTTCCAGCCGGTTCAATCCGGTTTAAACCGGTTCATACCGGTTCCAGCCGGTTCCAGCCAGTTCCAGCCGGTTCAAACCGTTTCCAGCCGGTTCCAGCCGGTTCAAACCGGATCCAGCCGGTTCTAGCCTGTTCCAGCCGGTTTCAGGCGGTTACAGCCGGTACCAGCCGGTTCAAACCGTTTCCAGCCCGTTCCATCCGGTTCAAACCGGATCCAGCCGGTTCTAGCCTGTTCCAGCCGGTTTCAGGTGGTTACAGCCGGTACCAGCCGGTTCAAACCGGTTCCAGCCGGTTCTAGCCGCTTCCAGCCGGTTCCAGCCGGTTCAAGCTAGCTCCAGCCGGTTCCAGCCGGTTCTAGCCTGTTTAAACCGGTTCAAAGCGGTTCCAGCCGGTTCCAGCCGGTTCCAACCGGTTTAAATCGGTTCAAACCGGTTCCAGCCGGTTCCAGCCGGTTCCAGCCGGTTCAAACCGGTTTAAACCGGTTCAAGCCGGTTCCAGCCGGTTCCAGCCGGTTCCAGCCGGTCAAACCGGTTCCAGCCGGTTCCAGCCGGTTTAAACCGGTTCAAACCGTTTCCAGCCGGTTCCAGCCGATTCCAGCAGGTTCAAACCGGTTCCAGCCGGTTCCAGCCAGTTCAAGCCGGTTTCATCCTGTTCCAGCCAGTTCCATCCGGAAAAAACCGGTTCCAGCCGGTTCCAGCCGGTTCCATCCGGAAAAAATCGGTTCCAGCCGGTTCCAGCCGGTTCCAGCCGGAAAAAACCGGTTCCAGCCGGTTCCAGCCGGTTCCAGCCGGTTCAAACCGGTTCCAGCCAGTTCCAGCCGGTTCAAACCAGTTCCAGCCGGTTCCAGCCGGTACAAACCGGTTCCAGCCGGTTCCAGCCGGTTCCAGCCAGTTGCAGACCGTTCCAGAGGTTTCCAGCCGGTTCGAGCCGGTTGAAACCGGTTCCAGCCGGTTCCAGCCGGTTTAAACAGGTTCAAACCGGTTCCAGCCGGTTCCAGCCGGTTTAAACCGGTTCAAACCGGTTCCAGCCGGTTCCAGCCGGTTCCAGCCGGGTCAAGCCGGTTCCAGCCGGTTCCAGCCGCTTCCAGCCGCTTCTAGGTGGTCCAGCCGGTCCAGCCAACCAGCCAGCCATCCTCTCAGCCAGCCTCCCAGCCAGCCAGCCAGCCAGCCAGCCCGCCAGCCAGCCAGCCTCCCAGGCAGCCTCCAAGCCAGCCTCCCAGCCTCCCAGCCTCCCAGCCTCCCAGCCAGCCTCCCAGCCTCCAAGACTCCCAGCCTCCCAGCGTCCCAGCCATCCTCCCATTCTCCCAGCCTCCCAGCCAGCCTCCCAGCGTCCCAGCCATCCTCCCAGCCTCCCAGCCTCCCAACCTCCCAGCCTCCCAGCCTCCCAGCCAGCCTCCCAGCCTCCAAGACTCACAGCCTCCCAGCCTATCAGCCAGCCTCCCATTCTCCCTGCCTCCCAGCCAGCCTCCCAGCCAGCCTCCCAGCCTCCTAGCCTCCCAGGCAGACAGCCAGCCAGCCAGCCCGCCAGCCAGCCAGCCATCCCGCCAGCCTGCCAGCCAGCCTCCCAGCCTCCCAGCCTCCCCGCCTCCCAGCCTCCCAGCCAGCCTCCCAGCCAGCCTCCCAGCCTCCCAGCCTCCCAGCCTCCCAGCCAGCCTCCCATTCTCCCAGCCTCCAGCCAGCCTCCCAGCCTCCCAGCCAGCCTCCCAGCCTCCCAGCCTCCCAGCCTCCCAGCCAGCCTCCCAGAAGACTCACAGCCTCCCAACCTCTCAGCCAGCCTCCCATTCTCCCAGCCTCCCAGCCAGCCTCCCAGCCTCCCAGCCAGCCTCCCAGCCTCCCAGCCTCCCAGCCAGCCAGCCAGCCAGCCAGCCCGCCAGCCAGCCAGCCAGCCCGCCAGCCAGCCAGCCTCCCAGCCAGCCTCCCAGCCAGCCTCCCAGCCTCCCAGCCTCCCAGTCTCTCAGCCTCCCAGCCAGTGCCACTCAGCGAGCCAGCCTGTTCCAGCCGGTTCCAGCCGGTTCCATTCGGTTCCAGCCGATTCTAGCCGGTTCGAGCCGGTACCAGCCGGTTCCAGCCGGTTCCAGCCAGTTCCAGCCGGAAAAAACCGGTTCCAGCCGGTTCCAACCGGTTTGCGCCGGTTTCAGGCGGTTCCAGCCGGTTCCAGCCGGTTCAAACCGGTTCCAGCCAGTTCTAGCCTGTTCCAGCCGGTTTCAGGCGGTTACAGCCGGTTCCAACCGGTTCAAACCGGTTTAAACCGGTTCAAACCGGTTACAGCCGGTTACAGCCGGTTTAAACCGGTTCAAACCGGTTCCAGCCGGTTCCAGCCAGTTCCAGCCGGTTCAAACCGGTTTAAAACGGTTCAAACCGGTTCCAGCCGGTTCCAGCCGGTTCAAACCGGTTCCAGCCGGTTCCAGCCGGTTTAAACCGGTTCAACCCGGTTCCAGCCGCTTCCAGCCGCTTCCAGGTGGTCCAGCCGGTCCAGCCAAACAGCCAGCCATCCTCTCAGCCAGCCTCCCAGCCACACAGCCAGCCAGACAGCCCGCCAGCCAGCCAGCCTCCCAGCCAGCCTCCCAGCCAACCTCCCAGCCTCCCAGCCTCCCAGCCTCCCAGGCTCCCATCCTCCCAGCCTCCCAGCCAGTGCCAGCCAGCGAGCCAGCCTGTTCCAGCCGGTTCCAGCCGGTTCCATTCGGTTCCAGCCGATTCTAGCCGGTTCCAGCCGGTTCCAGCCGGTTCTAGCCGGTGCAAGCCGGTTCTAGCCGGTTCCAGCCGGTTCAAGCCGGTTCTAGCCGGTTCCAGCCGGTTCCAGCCGGTTCCAGCCGGTTCTAGCCGGTGCAAGCCGGTTCTAGCCGGTTCCAGCCGGTTCAAACCGGTTCCAGCCGGTTCCAGCCGTAAAAAACCGGTTCCAGGCGGTTCCAGCCGGTTCCAGCCGGTTCCAGCCGGTTCTAGACGGTTCCAGCCTGTTCAAACCGGTTCCAGCCGGTTCCAGCCGTATAAAACTGGTTCCAGCCGGTTCCAGCCGGTTCCAGCCGGTTCCAGCCGGTTCCAGCCGGTTCAAACCGGTTCCAGCCGGTTCTAGCCTGTTCCAGCCGTTTTCAGGCGGTTACAGCCGGTACCAGCCGGTTCAAACCGGTTCCAGCCGGTTCTAGCCTGTTCCAGCCGTTTTCAGGCGGTTACAGCCGGTACCAGCCGGTTCAAACCGGTTCCAGCCGGTTCCAGCCGGGTCAAGACGGTTCCAGCCGGTTCCAGCCGGTTCAAGCTAGCTCCAGCCGGTTCCAGCCGGTTCCAGCCGGTTTAAACCGGTTCAAACCGGTTCCAGCCGGTTCCAGCCGGTTTAAACCGGTTCAAACCGGTTCCTGCCGGTTCCAGCCGGTTCCAACCGGTTTAAACCGGTTCAAACCGGTTCCAGCCGGTTCCAGCCGGTTCAAACCGGTTCCAGCCGGTTCCAGCCGGTTTAAACCGGTTCAAACCGGTTCCAACCGGTTCCAGCCGGTTGCAGCCGGTTCAAACCGTTTAAACCGGTTCAAACCGGTTCCAGCCGGTTCCAGCCGGTTCCAGCCGGGTCAAGCCGGTTCCAGCCGCTTCCAGCCGCTTCCAGCCGCTTCCAGGTGGTCCAGCCGGTCCAGCCAACCAGCCAGCCATTCTCTCAGCCAGCCTCCCAGCCAGCCAGCCAGCCAGCCAGCCCGCCAGCCAGCCAGCCTCCCAGGCAGCCTCCCAGCCAGCCTCCCAGCCTCCCAGCCTCTCAGCCTCCCAGCCTCCCAGCCTCCCAGCCTCCCAGCCTCCCATCCAGCCTCCCAGCCTCCAAGACTCCCAGCCTCCCAGCGTCCCAGCCAGCCTCCCATTCTCCCAGCCTCCCAGCCAGCCTCCCAGCCTCCCAGCCAGCCTCCCAGCCTCCCAGGCTCCCAGCCTCCCAGCCTCCCAGCCTCCCAGCCAGCCTCCCAGCCTCCAAGACTCACAGCCTCCCAGCCTCTCAGCCAACCTCCCATTCTCCCTGCCTCCCAGCCAGCCTCCCAGCCAGCCTCCCAGCCTACCAGCCTCCCAGCCAGCCAGCCAGGCAGCCAGCCCGCCAGCCAGCCAGCCAGCCCACCAGTCAGCCAGCCTCCCAGGCAGCCTTCCAGCCAACCTCCAAGCCTCCAAGACTCCCAGCCTCCCAGCCTCCAAGACTCCCAGCCTCCCAGCCTCCCAGCCAGCCTCCCATTCTCCCAGCCTCCAGCCAGCCTCCCAGCCTCCCAGCCAGCCTCCCAGCCTCCCAGCCTCCCAGCCTCCCAGCCAGCCTCCCAGGCTCCAAGACTCTCAGCCTCACAGGCTCTCAGCCAGCCTCCCATTCTCCCAGCCTCCCAGCCAGCCTCCCAGCCAGCCAGTCAGCCCGCCAGCCAGCCAGCCTCCCAGCAAGCCTCCCAGACAGCCTCCCAGCCTCCCAGCCTCCCAGCCTCCCAGCCTCCCAGCCTCCCAGCCAGTGCCAGCCAGCGAGCCACCCTGTTCCAGCCGGTTCCAGCCGGTTCCATCCGGTTCCAGCCGATTCTAGCCGGTTCGAGCCGGTACCAGCCGGTTCCAGGCGGTTCCAGCCAGTTCCAGCCGGAAAAAACCGGTTCTAGCCGGTTCCAGCCTCTTCCAGCCGGTTGCAGCCGGTTCAAACCGGTTCCAGCCGGTTCCAGCCGGTTTAAACCGATTCAAACCAGTTCCAGCCGGTTCCAGCCGGGTCCAGCCGGTTCAAACCGGTTCCAGCCGGTTCCAGCCGGTTTAAACCGATTCAAACCGGTTCCAGGCGGTTCCAGTCGGTTCCCGCCGGTTTCAGGCGGTTCCAGCCGGTTCCAGCCGGTTCAAACCGGTTCCAGCCGGTTCTAACCTGTTACACCCGGTTTCAGGCGGTTAAAGCCGGTACCAGCCGGTTCAAACCGGTTCCAGCCGGTTCCAGCCGGGTCAAGCGAGTTCCAGCCGGTTCCAGCCGGTTCAAGCTAGCTGCAGCCGGTTCCAGCCGGTTTTAGCCTGTTCCAGCCGGTTTCAGGCGGTTACAGCCGGTTCCAGCCGGTTCAAACCGGTTCCAGCCGGTTCCAGCCGGTTCCAGCCGGTTCCAACCGGTTTAAACCGGTTCAAACCGGTTCCAGCCGGTTCCAGCCGGTTTAAACCGGTTCAAACCGGTTCCAGCCGGTTTAAACCGATTCAAACCGGTTCCAGCCGGTTTAAACCGGTTCAAACCGGTTCCAGCCGGTCCCAGCCGGTTCCAGCCGGTTCCAACCGGTTTAAACCGGTTCAAACCGGTTCCAGCCGGTTCCAGCCGGTTTAAACCGTTTCAAACCTGTCCAGCCGGTTTAAACCGTTTCAAACCGGTTCCAGCCGGTTCCAGCCGGTTTAAACCGGTTCAAACCAGTTCCAGCCGGTTCCAGCTGGTTCCAGCCAGTTCAAACCGGTTCCATCCGGTTCCAGCCGGTTTAAACCGGTTCAAACCGGTTCCAGCCGGTTCCAGCCGGTTCCAGCCGGTTCCAGCCGCTTCCAGGTGGTCCAGCAGGTCCATCCAACCAGCCAGCCATCCTCTCAGCCAGCCTCCCAGCCAGCCAGCCAGCCAGCCAGCCCGCCAGCCAGCCAGCCTCCCAGGTAGCCTCCCAGCCAGCCTCCCAGCCTCCCAGCCTCCCAGCCTCCCAGCCTCCCAGCCTCCCAGCCGGCCTGCCAGCCTCCATGACTCCTAGCCTCCCAGCCTCCCAGCCAGCCTCCCATTCTCCCAGCCTCCCAGCCAGCCTCCCAGCCTCCCAGCCAACCTCCCAGCCTCCCAGGCTCCCAGCCTCCCAGCCTCCCAGCCAGCCTCCCAGCCTCCCAGCCTCCCAGCCAGCCAGCCAGCCAGCCAGCCAGGCTCCCAGCCTCCCAGCCTCCCAGCCAGCCAGCCAGCCTCCAAGACTCCCAGCCTCCCAGCGTCCCAGCCAGCCTCCCATTCTCCCAGCCTCCCAGCCAGCCTCCCAGCCTCCCAGCCAGCCTCCCAGCCTCCCAGCCTCCCAGCCAGCCAGCCAGCCAGCCAGCCCGCCAGCCAGCCAGCCAGCCCGCCAGCCAGTCAGCCGCCCAGGCAGCCTCCCAGCCAGCCTCACAGCCTCCCAGCCTCCCAGCCTCCCAGCCTCCCAGCCTCCAAGCTTCCCAGCCTCCCAGCCAGTGCCAGCCAGCGAGCCAGCCTGTTCCAGCCGGTTCCAGCCGGTTCAAACCGGTTCCAGCCGGTTCCAGCCGGGTCAAGCCGGTTCCAGCCGGTTCCAGCCGCTTCCAGCCGCTTCCAGGTGGTCCACCTGGCCAAGCCAACCAGCCAGCCATCCTCTCAGCCAGTCTCCCAGCCAGCCAGCAGGCCAACCAGCCCGCCAGCCAGCCGGCCTCCCAGGCAGCCTCCCAGCCAGCCTCCCAGCCTCCCAGCCTCCCAGCCTCCCAGCCTCCCAGCCTCCCAGCCAGCCTCCCAGCCTCCAAGACTCACAGCCTCCCAGCCTCTCAGCCAGCCTCCCATTCTCCCAGCCTCCCAGCCAGCCTCCCACCCTCCCAGCCAGCCTCCCAGCCTCCCAGCCTCCCAGCCAGCCAGCCAGCCAGCCAGCCCGCCAGCCAGCCAGCCAGCCCGCCAGCCAGCCAGCCTCCCAGGCAGCCTCCCAGCCAGCCTCACAGCCTCCCAGCCTCCCAGCCTCCCAGCCTCCCAGCCTCCCAGCCAGTGCCAGCCAGCGAGCCAGCCTGTTCCAGCCGGTTCCAGCCGGTTCCATCCGGTTCCAGCCGATTCTAGCCGGTTCGAGCAGGTACCATCCGGTTCCAGCCGGTTCCAGCCAGTTCCAGCCGGAAAAAACCGGTTCCAGCCGGTTCCAGCCGGTTCCCGCCGGTTTCATTCGGTTCCAGCCGGTTCCAGCCGTTTCAAACCGGTTCCAGCCGGTTCTAGCCTGTTCCAGCCGGTATCAGGCGGTTACAGCCGGTACCAGCCGGTTCAAAACGGTTCCAGCCGGTTCCAGCCGGGTCAAGCCGGTTCCAGCCGGTTCCAGCCGGTTCAAGCTAGCTCCAGCCGGTTCCAGCCGGTTCTAGCCTGTTCCAGCCGGTTTCAGGCGGTTACAGCCGGTTCCAGCCGGTTCAAACCGGTTTAAACCGGTTCCAGCCGGTTCCAGCCGGTTCTAGCCGGTTCCAGCCGGTACCAGCCGGTTCAAGCTAGCTCCAGCCGGTTCTAGCCGTTTCTAGCCTGTTTAAACCGGTTCAAACCGGTTCCAGCCGGTTCGAGCCGGTTCAAACCGGTTCCAGCCGGTTCCAGCCGGGTCAAGCCGGTTCCAGCCGGTTCCAGCTGGTTCCAGCCGGTTCCAGGTGGTCCAGCCGATCCAGCCAAACAGCCAGCCATCCTCTCAGCCAGCCTCCCAGCCAGCCAGCCAGCCAGCCAGCCCGCCAGCCAGCCAGCCTCACAGGCAGCCTCCCAGCCAGCCTCCCAGCCTCCCAGCCTCCCAGCCTCCCAGCCTCCCAGCCTCCCAGCCTCCCAGCCAGCCTCCCAGCCTCCAAGACTCCTAGCCTCCCAGCCTCCCAGCCAGCCTCCCAGCCTCCCAGCCTCCCAGCCTCCCAGCCTCCCAGCCTCCCAGCCTCCCAGCCAGCCTCCCAGCCTCCAAGACTCACAGCCTCCCAGCCTCTCAGCCAGCCTCCCATTCTCCCAGCCTCCCAGCCAGCCTCCCAGCCTCCCAGCCAGCCTCCCAGCCTCCCAGCCAGCCAGCCAGTCAGCCAGCCCGCCAGCCAGCCAGCCAGCCCGCCAGCCAGCCAGCCTCCCAGCCAGCCTCCCAGCCAGCCTCCCAGCCTCCCAGCCTCCCAGCCTCCCAGCCTCCCAGCCTCCCAGCCTCCCAGCCAGCCTCCCAGCCAGCCTCCCAGCCTCCCAGCCTCCCAGCCTCCCAGCCAGCCTCCCATTCTCCCAGCCTCCAGCCAGCCTCCCAGCCTCCCAGCAAGCCTCCCAGCCTCCCAGCCTCCCAGCCTCCCAGCCAGCCTCCCAGAAGACTCACAGCCTCCCAGCCTCTCAGCCAGCCTCCCATTCTCCCAGCTTCCCAGCCAGCCTCCCAGCCTCCCAGCCAGCCTCCCAGCCTCCCAGCCTCCCAGCCAGCCAGCCAGCCAGCCAGCCCGCCAGCCAGCCAGCCAGCCCGCCAGCCAGCCAGCCTCCCAGCCAGCCTCACAGCCAGCCTCCCAGCCTCCCAGCCTCCCAGTCTCTCAGCCTCCCAGCCAGTGCCACTCAGCGAGCCAGCCTGTTTCAGCCGGTTCCAGCCGGTTCCATTCGGTTCCAGCCGATTCTAGCCGGTTCGAGCCGGTACCAGCCGGTTCCAGCCGGTTCCAGCCAGTTCCAGCCGGAAAAAACCGGTTCCAGCCGGTTCCAACCGGTTTGCGCCGGTTTCAGGCGGTTCCAGCCGGTTCCAGCCGGTTCAAACCGGTTCCAGCCAGTTCTAGCCTGTTCCAGCCGGTTTCAGGCGGTTACAGCCGGTTCCAGCCGGTTCAAACCGGTTTAAACCGGTTCAAACCGGTTCCAGCCGGTTCCAGCCGGGTCAAGACGGTTCCAGCCGGTTCCAGCCGGTTCAAGCTAGCTCCAGCCGGTTCCAGCCGGTTCCAGCCGGTTTAAACCGGTTCAAACCGGTTCCAGCCGGTTCCAGCCGGTTTAAACCGGTTCAAACCGGTTCCTGCCGGTTCCAGCCGGTTCCAACCGGTTTAAACCGGTTCAAACCGGTTCCAGCCGGTTCCAGCCGGTTCAAACCGGTTCCAGCCGGTTCCAGCTGGTTTAAACCGGTTCAAACCGGTTCAAGCCGGTTCCAGCCGGTTTAAACCGGTTCAAACCGGTTCCAACCGGTTCCAGCCGGTTCAAGCCGGTTCAAACCGTTTAAACCGGTTCAAACCGGTTCCAGCCGGTTCCAGCCGGTTCCAGCCGGGTCAAGCCGGTTCCAGCCGCTTCCAGCCGCTTCCAGCCGCTTCCAGGTGGTCCAGCCGGTCCAGCCAACCAGCCAGCCATTCTCTCAGCCAGCCTCCCAGCCAGCCTCCCAGCCTCCCAGCCAGCCTCCCAGCCTCCCAGGCTCCCAGCCTCCCAGCCTCCCAGCCTCCCAGCCAGCCTCCCAGCCTCCAAGACTCACAGCCTCCCAGCCTCTCAGCCAACCTCCCATTCTCCCTGCCTCCCAGCCAGCCTCCCAGCCAGCCTCCCAGCCTACCAGCCTCCCAGCCAGCCAGCCAGGCAGCCAGCCCGCCAGCCAGCCAGCCAGCCCACCAGTCAGCCAGCCTCCCAGGCAGCCTTCCAGCCAACCTCCAAGCCTCCAAGACTCCCAGCCTCCCAGCCTCCAAGACTCCCAGCCTCCCAGCCTCCCAGCCAGCCTCCCATTCTCCCAGCCTCCAGCCAGCCTCCCAGCCTCCCAGCCAGCCTCCCAGGCTCCCAGCCTCCCAGCCTCCCAGCCAGCCTCCCAGGCTCCAAGACTCTCAGCCTCACAGGCTCTCAGCCAGCCTCCCATTCTCCCAGCCTCCCAGCCAGCCTCCCAGCCAGCCAGTCAGCCCGCCAGCCAGCCAGCATCCCAGCAAGCCTCCCAGACAGCCTCCCAGCCCCCCAGCCTCCCAGCCTCCCAGCCTCCCAGCCTCCCAGCCAGTGCCAGCCAGCGAGCCAACCTGTTCCAGCCGGTTCCAGCTGGTTCCATCCGGTTCCAGCCGATTCTAGCCGGTTCGAGCCGGTACCAGCCGGTTCCAGGCGGTTCCAGCCAGTTCCAGCCGGAAAAAACCGGTTCCAGCCGGTTCCAGCCTCTTCCAGCCGGTTGCAGCCGGTTCAAACCGGTTCCAGCCGGTTCTAACCTGTTACACCCGGTTTCAGGCGGTTAAAGCCGGTACCAGCCGGTTCAAACCGGTTCCAGCCGGTTCCAGCCGGTTCCAGCCGGAAAAAACCGGTTCTAGCCGGTTCCAGCCTCTTCCAGCCGGTTGCAGCCGGTTCAAACCGGTTCCAGCCGGTTCCAGCCGGTTTAAACCGATTCAAACCAGTTCCAGCCGGTTCCAGCCGGGTCCAGCCGGTTCAAACCGGTTCCAGCCGGTTCCAGCCGGTTTAAACCGATTCAAACCGGTTCCAGGCGGTTCCAGTCGGTTCCCGCCGGTTTCAGGCGGTTCCAGCCGGTTCCAGCCGGTTCAAACCGGTTCCAGCCGGTTCTAACCTGTTACACCCGGTTTCAGGCGGTTAAAGCCGGTACCAGCCGGTTCAAACCGGTTCCAGCCGGTTCCAGCCGGGTCAAGCGAGTTCCAGCCGGTTCCAGCCGGTTCAAGCTAGCTGCAGCCGGTTCCAGCCGGTTTTAGCCTGTTCCAGCCGGTTTCAGGCGGTTACAGCCGGTTCCAGCCGGTTCAAACCGGTTCCAGCCGGTTCCAGCCGGTTCCAGCCGGTTCCAACCGGTTTAAACCGGTTCAAACCGGTTCCAGCCGGTTCCAGCCGGTTTAAACCGGTTCAAACCGGTTCCAGCCGGTTTAAACCGATTCAAACCGGTTCCAGCCGGTTCCAGCCGGTTTAAACCGGTTCAAACCGGTTCCAGCCGGTCCCAGCCGGTTCCAGCCGGTTCCAACCGGTTTAAACCGGTTCAAACCGGTTCCAGCCGGTTCCAGCCGGTTTAAACCGGTTCAAACCGGTTCCAGCCGGTTTAAACCGTTTCAAACCTGTTCCAGCCGGTTCCAGCCGGTTTAAACCGGTTCAAACCAGTTCCAGCCGGTTCCAGCTGGTTCCAGCCAGTTCAAACCGGTTCCAGCCGGTTCCAGCCGGTTTAAACCGGTTCAAACCGGTTACAGCCGGTTCCAGCCGGTTCAAACCGGTTTAAACCGGTTCAAACCGGTTCCAGCCAGTTCCAGCCGGTTCCAGCCGGTTCAAACCGGTTTAAACCGGTTCAAACCGGTTCCAGCCGGTTCCAGCCGGTTTAAACCGGTTCAAACCGGTTCCAGCCGGTTCCAGCCGGTTCCAACCGGTTCCAGCCGGTTTAAACCGGTTCAAACCGGTTACAGCCGGTTCAAACCGTTTTAAACCAGTTCAAACCGGTTCCAGCCGGTTCCAGCCAGTTCAAACCGGTTCCAGCCGGTTCCAGCCGGTTTAAACCGGTTCCAACCGGTTCCAGCCGGTTCCAGCCGGTTCAAACCGGTTCCAGCCGGTTCCAGCCGGTTCCAGCCGGTTTAAACCGGTTCCAACCGGTTCCAGCCGGTTCCAGCCGGTTCAAACCGGTTCCAGCCGGTTCCAGCCGGTTCAAACCGGTTCCAGCCGGTTCCAGCCGGTTCAAACCGGTTCCAGCCGGTTCCAGCCGGTTCAAGCCTGTTCCAGCCGGTTCCAGCCGGTTCCAGCAGCTTCCAGGTGGTCCAGCCGGTCCAGCCAACCAGCCAGCCATCCTCTCAGCCAGCCTCCCAGCCAGCCAGCCAGCCAGACAGCCACCAGCCAGCCAGCCTCCCAGGTAGCCTCCCAGCCAGCCTCCCAGCCTCCCAGCCTCCCAGCCTCCCAGCCTCCCAGCCTCCCAGCCTCCCAGCCAGCCTCCCAGCCTCCATGACTCCTAGCCTCCCAGCCTCCCAGCCAGCCTCCCATTCTCCCAGCCTCCCAGCCAGCCTCCCAGCCTCCCAGCCAGCCTCCCAGCCTCCCAGGATCCCAGCCTCCCAGCCTCCCAGCCAGCCTCCCAGCCTCCCAGCCTCCCAGCCAGCCAGCCAGCCAGCCAGCCAGGCTCCCAGCCTCCCAGCCTCCCAGCCAGCCAGCCAGCCTCCAAGACTCCCAGCCTCCCAGCGTCCCAGCCAGCCTCCCATTCTCCCAGCCTCCCAGCCAGCCTCCCAGCCTCCCAGCCAGCCTCCCAGCCTCCCAGCCTCCCAGCCAGCCAGCCAGCCAGCCAGCCCGCCAGCCAGCCAGCCAGCCCGCCAGCCAGGTAGCCGCCCAGGCAGCCTCCCAGCCAGCCTCACAGCCTCCCAGCCTCCCAGCCTCCCAGCCTCCCAGCCTCCCAGCCTCCCAGCCTCCCAGCCAGTGCCAGCCAGCGAGCCAGCCTGTTCCAGCCGGTTCCAGCCGGTTCAAACCGGTTCCAGCCGGTTCCAGCCGGGTCAAGCCGGTTCCAGCCGGTTCCAGCCGCTTCCAGCCGCTTCCAGGTGGTCCACCTGGCCAAGCAAACCAGCCAGCCATCCTCTCAGCCAGTCTCCCAGCCAGCCAGCAGGCCAACCAGCCCGCCAGGCAGCCGGCCTCCCAGGCAGCCTCCCAGCCAGCCTCCCAGCCTCCCAGCCTCCCAGCCTCCCAGCCTCCCAGCCTCCCAGCCAGCCTCCCAGCCTCCAAGACTCACAGCCTCCCTGCCTCTCAGCCAGCCTCCCATTCTCCCAGCCTCCCAGCCAGCCTCCCAGCCTCCCAGCCAGCCTCCCAGCCTCCCAGCCTCCCAGCCAGCCAGCCAGCCAGCCAGCCCGCCAGCCAGCCAGCCAGCCCGCCAGCCAGCCAGCCTCCCAGGCAGCCTCCCAGCCAGCCTCACAGCCTCCCAGCCTCCCAGCCTCCCAGCCTCCCAGCCTCCCAGCCTCCCAGCCAGTGCCAGCCAGCGAGCCAGCCTGTTCCAGCCGGTTCCAGCCGGTTCCATCCGGTTCCAGCCGATTCTAGCCGGTTCGAGCAGGTACCATCCGGTTCCAGCCGGTTCCAGCCAGTTCCAGCCGGAAAAATCCGGTTCCAGCCGGTTCCAGCCGGTTCCCGCCGGTTTCAGGCGGTTCCAGCCGGTTCCAGCCGGTTCAAACAGGTTCCAGCCGGTTCTAGCCTGTTCCAGCCGGTTTCAGGCGGTTACAGCCGGTACCAGCCGGTTCAAACCGGTTCCAGCCGGTTCCAGCCGGGTCAAGCCGGTTCCAGCCGGTTCCAGCCGGTTTAAACCGATTCAAACCAGTTCCAGCAGGTTCCAGCCGGTTCCAGCCGGTTCAAACCGGTTCCAGCCGGTTCCAGCCGGTTTAAACCGATTCAAACCGGTTCCAGGCGGTTCCAGTCGGTTCCCGCCGGTTTCAGGCGGTTCCAGCCGGTTCCAGCCGGTTCAAACCGGTTCCAGCCGGTTCTGACCTGTTACACCCGGTTTCAGGCGGTTACAGCCGGTACCAGCCGGTTCAAACCGGTTCCAGCCGGTTCCAGACGGATCAAGCCGGTTCCAGCCGGTTCCAGCCGGTTCAAGTTAGCTGCAGCCGGTTACAGCCGGTTTTAGTCTGTTCCAGCCGGTTTCAGGCGGTTACAGCCGGTTCCAGCCGGTTCAAACCGGTTCCAGTCGGTTCCAGCCGGTTCCAGCCGGTTCCAACCGGTTTAAACCGGTTCAAACCGGTTCCAGCCGGTTCCAGCCGGTTTAAACCGGTTCAAACCGGTTCCAGCCGGTTTAAACCGATTCAAACCGGTTCCAGCCGGTTCCAGCCGGTTTAAACCGGTTCAAACCGGTTCCAGCCGGTCCCAGCCGGTTCCAGCCGGTTCCAACCGGTTTAAACCGGTTCAAACCGGTTCCAGCCGGTTCCAGCCGGTTTAAACCGGTTAAAACCGGTTCCAGCCGGTTTAAACCGTTTCAAACCGGTTCCAGCCGGTTCCAGCCGGTTTAAACCGGTTCAAACCAGTTCCAGCCGGTTCCAGCCGGTTCCAGCCAGTTCAAACCGGTTCCAGCCGGTTCCAGCCAGTTTAAACCGGTTCAAACCGGTTACAGCCGGTTCCAGCCGGTTCAAACCGGTTTAAACCGGTTCAAACCGGTTCCAGCCAGTTCCAGCCGGTTCCAGCCGGTTCAAACCGGTTTAAACCGGTTCAAACCGGTTCCATCCGGTTCCAGCCGGTTTAAACCGGTTCAAACCGGTTCCAGCCGGTTCCAGCCGGTTCCAGCCGGTTCCAGCCGGTTTAAACCGGTTCAAACCGGTTCCAGCCGGTTCAAACCGTTTTAAACCGGTTCAAACCGGTTCCAGCCGGTTCCAGCCGGTTCAAACCGGTTCCAGCCGGTTCCAGCCGGTTTAAACCGGTTCAAACCGGTTCCAGCCGGTTCCAGCCGGTTCAAACCGGTTCCAGCCGGTTCCAGCCGGTTCCAGCCGGTTCAAACCGGTTCCAGCCGGTTCCAGCCGGTTCAAACCGGTTCCAGCCGGTTCCAGCCGGTTCAAGCCGGTTCCAGCCGGTTCCAGCCGGTTCCAGCCGGTTCAAACCGGTTCCAGCCGGTTCCAGCCGGTTCAAGCCGGTTCCAGCCGGTTCCAGCCGGTTCCAGCCGCTTCCAGGTGGTCCAGCCGGTCCAGCCAACCAGCCAGCCATCCTCTCAGCCAGCCTCCCAGCCAGCCAGCCAGCCAGCCAGCCCGCCAGCCAGCCAGCCTCCCAGGTAGCCTCCCAGCCAGCCTCCCAGCCTCCCAGCCTCCCAGCCTATCAGCCTCCCAGCCTCCCAGCCTCCCAGCCAGCCTCCCAGCCTCCATGACTCCTAGCCTCCCAGCCTCCCAGCCAGCCTCCCATTCTCCCAGCCTCCCAGCCAGCCTCCCAGCCTCCCAGCCAACCTCCCAGCCTCCCAGGCTCCCAGCCTCCCAGCCTCCCAGCCAGCCTCCCAGCCTCCCAGCCTCCCAGCCAGCCAGCCAGCCAGCCAGCCAGCCAGGCTCCCAGCCTCCCAGCCTCCCAGCCAGCCAGCCAGCCTCCAAGACTCCCAGCCTCCCAGCGTCCCAGCCAGCCTCCCATTCTCCCAGCCTCCCAGCCAGCCTCCCAGCCTCCCAGCCAGCCTCCCAGCCTCCCAGCCAGCCTCCAAGACTCCCAGCCTCCCAGCGTCCCAGCCAGCCTCCCATTCTCCCAGCATCCCAGCCAGCCTCCCAGCCTCCAAGACTCACAGCCTCCCAGCCTCTCAGCCAGCCTCCCATTCTCCCAGCCTCCCAGCCAGCCTCCCAGTCTCCCAGCCTCCCAGCGAGCCAGCCAGCCAGCCAGGCCGCCAGCCAGCCAGCCAGCCCGCCAGCCAGCCAGCTTCCCAGGCAGCCTCCCAGCCAGCCTCCCATCCTCCCAGCCTCCCAGCCTCTCAGCCTCCCAGCCTCCCAGCCTCCCAGCCTCCCAGCCAGTGCCAGCCAGCGAGCCAGCCTGTTCCAGCTGGTTCCAGCCGGTTCCATCCGGTTGCAGCCGATTCTAGCCGGTTCGAGCCGGTACCAGACGGTTCCAGCCGGTTCCAGCCAGTTCCAGCCAGAAAAAACGGGTTCCAGCCGGTTCCAGCCGGTTCCAGCCGGTTCAAACCGGTTTAAACCGGTTCAAACCGGTTCCAGCCGGTTCCAGCCGATTCCAGCCGGTTCAAGCCGGTTCCAGCCGGTTCCAGCCGGTTCAAGCCGGTTCCAGCCGGTTCCAGCCTGTTCAAGCTAGCTCCAGCCGGTTCCAGCCAGTTCCAGCCCGTTCAAACCGGTTCCAGCCGGTTCAAATCGGTTCCAGCCGGTTCCAGCCGGTTTAAACCGGTTCAAACCGGTTCCAGCCGGTTCCAGCCGGTTCCAGCCGGTTCCAGCCGGTTTAAACCGGTTCAAACCGGTTCCAGCCGGTTCCAGCCGGTTTAAACCGGTTCAAACCGGTTCCAGCCTGTTCCAGCCGGTTCAAACAGGTTTAAACCGGTTCAAACCGGTTCCAGCCGGTTCCAGCCGGTTCAAACCGGTTCCAGCCGGTTCCAGCCGGTTTAAACCAGTTCAAACCGTTTCCAGCCGGTTCCAGCCGGTTCCAGCCGGTTTAAACCGGTTCAAACCGGTTCCAGCCGGTTCCAGCCGGTTCCAGTCTGTTCAAACCGGTTTAAACCGGTTCAAACCGGTTCCAGCCGGTTCCAGCCGGTTCCAGCCGGATCAAGCCGGTTCCAGCCGGTTCCAGCCGCTTCCAGCCGCTTCCAGGTGGTCCAGCCGGTCCAGCCAACCAGCCAGCCTTCCTCTCAGCCAGCCTCCCAGCCAGCCAGCCAGCCAGCCAGCCGGCCAGCCAGCCAGCCACCCAGGCAGCCTCCCAGCCAGCCTTCCAGCCTCCCAGCCTCCCAGCCTCCCAGGCTCCCAGCCTCCCAGCCAGCCTCCCAGCCTCCAAGACTCCCAGCCTCCCAGCGTCCCAGCCAGCCTCCCATTCTCCCAGCCTCCCAGCCAGCCTCCCAGCCTCCCAGCCAGCCTCCCAGCCAGCCTCCCAGCCTCCCAGCCAGCCAGCCAGCCAGCCAGCCCGCCAGCCAGCCAGCCAGCCCGCCAGCCAGCCAGCCTCCCAGCCAGCCTCCCAGCCAGCCTCCCAGCCTCCAAGACTCCCAGCCTCCCAGCCTCCCAGCCAGCCTCCCATTCTCCCAGCCTCCCAGCCAGCCTCCCAGCCTCCCAGCCCGCCAGCCAGCCAGCCTCCCAGCCAGCCTCCCAGCCAGCCTCCCAGCCTCCAAGACTCCCAGCCTCCCAGCCTCCAAGACTCCCAGCCTCCCAGCCTCCCAGCCAGCCTCCCATTCTCCCAGCCTCCCAGCCAGCCTCCCAGCCTCCCAGCCAGCCTACCAGCCTCCAAGACTCACAGCCTCCCAGCCTCTCAGCCAGCCTCCCATTCTCCCAGCCTCCCAGCTAGCCTCCCAGCCTCCCAGCCAGCCTCCCAGCCTCCCAGCCAGTGCCATCCAGCGAGCCAGCCTGTTCCAGCCGGTTCCAGTCGGTTCCATCCGGTTCCAGCCGATTCTAGCCGGTTCGAGCCGGTACCAGCCGGTTCCAGGCGGTTCCAGCCAGTTCCACCCGGAAAAAACCGGTTCCAGCCGGTTCCAGCCGGTTCCAGCCGGTTGCAGCCGGTTCAAACCGGTTCCAGCCGGTTTAAACCGATTCAAACCGGTTCCAGCCGGTTCCAGCCGGTTCAAACCGGTTCCAGCCGGTTCCAGACGGTTTAAACCGGTTCAAACCGGTTCCAGCCGGTTCCAGACGGTTTAAACCGGTTCAAACCGGTTCCAGACGGTTCAAGCCGGTTCCAGCCGGTTCCAGCCGGTTCAAGCTAGCTCCAGCCGGTTCCAGCCAGTTCCAGCCGGTTCAAACCGGTTCCAGCCGGTTCAAACCGGTTCCAGCCGGTTCCAGCCGGTTCCAGCCGGTTTAAACCGGTTCAAACCGGTTCCAGCCGGTTCAAGCCGGTTCCAGCCGTTTCCAGCCGGTTCAAGCTAGCTCCAGCCGGTTCCAGCCAGTTCCAGCCGGTTCAAACCGGTTCCAGCCGGTTCAAATCGGTTCCAGCCGGTTCCAGCCAGTTTAAACCGGTTCAAACCGGTTACAGCCGGTTCCAGCCGGTTCCAGCCGGTTCCAGCCGGTTTAAACCGGTTCAAACCGGTTCCAGCCGGTTCCAGCCGGTTTAAACCGGTTCAAACCGGTTCCAGCCGGTTCCAGCCTGGTCAAGCCGGTTCCAGCCGGTTCCAGCCGCTTCCAGCTGCTTCCAGGTGGTCCAGCCGGTCCAGCCAACCAGCCAGCCATCCTCTCAGCCAGCCTCCCAGCCAGCCAGCCAGCCAGCCAGCCGGCCAGCCAGCCAGCCTCCCAGGCAGCCTCCCAGCCAGACTCCCAGCCTCCCAGCCTCCCAGCTTCCCAGCCTCCCAGCCTCCCAGCCAGCCTCCCATTCTCCCAGCCTCCCAGCCAGCCTCCCAGCCTCCCAGCCACCCTCCCAGCCTCCCAGCCTCCCAGCCTCCCAGCCTCCCAGCCTCCCAGCCAGCCTCCCAGCCTCCAAGACTCACAGCGTCCCAGCCTCTCAGCCAGCCTCCCATTCTCCCAGCCTCCCAGCCAGCCTCCCAGCCTCCCAGCCTCCCAGCCAGCCAGCCAGCCAGCCAGCCCGCCAGCCAGCCAGCCAGCCCGCCAGCCAGCCAGCCTCCCAGGCAGCCTCCCATCCAGCCTCCCAGCCTCCCAGCCTCCCAGCCTCTCAGCCTCCCAGCCTCCCAGCCTCCCAGCCTCCCAGACAGTGCCAGCCAGCGAGCCAGCCTGTTCCAGCCGGTTCCAGCCGGTTCCATCCGGTTGCAGCCGATTCTAGCCGGTTCGAGCCGGTACCAGCCGGTTCCAGCCGGTTCCAGCAAGTTCCAGACGGTTCAAACCGGTTTAAACCGGTTCAAACCGGTTCCAGCCGGTTCCAGCCGGTTCAAACCAGTTCCAGCCGGTTCCAGCCGGTTTAAACCGGTTCAAACCGGTTCCAGCCGGTTCCAGCCGGTTCCAGCCGGTTCCAGCCGGTTCAAACCGGTTCCAGCCGGTTCCAGCCGGTTTAAACCGGTTCAAACCGGTTCCAGCCGGTTCCAGCCGGTTCCAGCCGGTTCCAGCCGGTTCAAACCAGTTCCAGCTGGTTCCAGCCGGTTTAAACCGGTTCAAACCGGTTCCAGCCGGTTCAAACCGGTTTAAACCGGTTCAAACCGGTTCCAGCCGGTTCCAGCCGGGTCAAGCCGGTTCCAGCCGCTTCCAGCTGCTTCCAGCCACTTCCAGGTGGTCCAGCCGGTCCAGCCAACCAGCCAGCCATCCTCTCAGCCAGCCTCCCAGCCAGACAGCCAGCCAGCCAGCCGGCCAGCCAGCCAGCCTCCCAGGCAGCCTCCCAGCCAGCCTCCCAGCCTCCCAGCCTCCCAGCCTCCCAGCCAGCCTCCCAGCCTCCAAGACTCCCAGCCTCCCAGCATCCCAGCCAGCCTCCCATTCTCCCAGCCTCCCAGCCAGCCTCCCAGCCTCCCAGCCAGCCTCCCAGCCAGCCTCCCAGCCTCCCAGCCTCCCAGCCAGCCAGCCCGCCAGCCAGCCAGCCTCCCAGGCAGCCTCCCAGCCAGCCCCCAGCCTCCAAGTCTCCCAGCCTCCCAGCCAGCCTCCCAGCCAGCCTCCCAGCCTCCCAGCCTCCCAGCCAGCCAGCCAGCCAGCCAGCCCGCCAGCCAGCCAGCCAGCCCGCCAGCCAGCCAGCCTCCCAGGCAGCCTCCCAGCCAGCCTCCCAGCCTCCCAGCCTCCCAGCCAGTGCCAGCCAGCGAGTCAGCCTGTTCAAGCCGGTTCCAGCCGGTTCCATCCGGTTGCAGCCGATTCTAGCCGGTTCGAGTTGGTACCAGCCGGTTCCAGCCGGTTCCAGCCAGTTCCAGCCGGAAAAAACCGGTTCCATCCGGTTCCAGCCGGTTCCAGCCGGTTCAAGCTAGCTCCAGCCGGTTCCAGCCGGTTCTAGCCTGTTCCAGCCGGTTTCAGGCGGTTACAGCCGGTTCCAGGCGGTTCAAACCGGTTCCAGCCGCTTCCAGCCGGTTCCAGCCGGTTCAAACTGGTTTAAACCGGTTCAAACCTGTTCCAGCCGGTTCCAGCCGGTTTAAACCAGTTCAAACCGGTTTCAGCCGGTTCCAGCCGGTTCCAGCCGGTTCAAACCGGTTTAAACCGGTTCATACCGGTTCCAGCCGGTTCCAGCCGGTTCCAGCCGGTTCAAACCGTTTCCAGCCGGTTCCAGCCGGTTCAAACTGGATCCAGCCGGTTCTAGCCTGTTCCAGCCGGTTTCAGCCGGTTACAGCCGGTACCAGCCGGTTCAAACCGGTTCCAGCCAGTTCCAGCCGGGTCAAGCCGGTTCCAGCCGGTTCCAGCCGGTTCAAGCTAGCTCCAGCCGGTTCCAGCCGGTTCTAGCCTGTTCCAGCCGGTTTCAGGCGGTTACAGCCGGTTCCAGCCGGTTCCAGCCGGTTCTAGCCTGTTTAAACCGGTTCAAACCGGTTCCAGCCGGTTCCAGCCGGTTCAAACCGGTTCCAGCCGGTTCCAGCCGATTTAAACCGTTTCAAACCGGTTCCAGCCGGTTCCAGCCGGTTTAAACCGTTTCAAACCGGTTCCAGCCGGTTCCAGCCGGTTTAAACCGGTTCAAACCGGTTCCAGCCGGTTCCAGCCGGTTCCTGCCTGTTCAAACCGGTTTAAACCGGTTCAAACCGGTTCCAGCCGGTTCCAGCCGGTTCCAGCCTGGTCAAGCCGGTTCCCGCCGCTTCCAGCCACTTCCAGCCGCTTCCAGGTAGTCCAGCCGGTCCAGCCAACCAGCCAGCCAGCCAGCCAGCCAGCCCGCCAGCCAGCCAGTCAGCCCGCCAGCCAGCCAGCCTCCCAGCAAGCCTCCCAGACAGCCTCCCAGCCTCCCAGCCTCCCAGCCTCCCAGCCTCCCAGCCAGTGCCAGCCAGCGAGCCAGCCTGTTCCAGCCGGTTCCAGTCGGTTCCATCCGGTTCCAGCCGATTCTAGCCGGTTCGAGCCGGTACCAGCCGGTTCCAGGCGGTTCCAGCCAGTTCCACCTGGAAAAAACCGGTTCCAGCCGGTTCCAGCCGGTTCCAGCCGGTTGCAGCCGGTTCAAACCGGTTCCAGCCTGTTTAAACCGGTTCAAACCGGTTCCAGCCGGTTCCAGCCGGTTCAAACCGGTTCCAGCCGGTTCCAGACGGTTTAAACCGGTTCAAACCGGTTCCAGCCGGTTCCAGCCGGTTCCAGCCGGTTTAAACCGGTTCAAACCGGTTCCAGCCGGTTCCAGCCGGGTCAAGCCGGTTCCAGCCGGTTCCAGCCGCTTCCAGCCGCTTCCAGGTGGTCCAGCCGGTCCAGCCAACCAGCCAGCCATCCTCTCAGCCAGCCTCCCAGCCAGCCAGCCAGCCAGCCAGCCCGCCAGACAGCCAGCCTCCCAGGCAGCCTCCCAGCCAGCCTCCCAGCCTCCCAGCCTCCCAGGCTCCCAGCCTCCCAGCCTCCCAGCCAGCCTCCCAGCCTCCAAGACTCCCAGCCTCCCAGCGTCCCAGCCAGCCTCCCATTCTCCCTGCCTCCCATCCAGCCTCCCAGCCAGCCTCCCAGCCTCCCAGCCTCCCAGCCTCCCAGGCTCCCAGGCTCCCAGCCAGCCTCCCAGCCTCCCAGCCAGCCTCCCAGCCTCCCAGCCTCCCAGCCTCCCAGCATCCCAGCCAGCCTCCCAGCCTCCAAGACTCACAGCCTCCCAGCCTCTCAGCCAGCCTCCCATTCTCCCAGCCTCCCAGCCAGCCTCCCAGCCTCCCAGCCAGCCTCCCAGCCTCCCAGCCAGCCAGCCAGTCAGCCAGCCCGCCAGCCAGCCAGCCAGCCCGCCAGCCAGCCAGCCTCCCAGCCAGCCTCCCAGCCAGCCTCCCAGCCTCCCAGCCTCCCAGCCTCCCAGCCTCCCAGCCTCCCAGCCAGCCTCCCAGCCAGCCTCCCAGCCTCCCAGCCTCCCAGCCTCCCAGCCAGCCTCCCATTCTCCCAGCCTCCAGCCAGCCTCCCAGCCTCCCAGCAAGCCTCCCAGCCTCCCAGCCTCCCAGCCTCCCAGCCAGCCTCCCAGAAGACTCACAGCCTCCCAGCCTCTCAGCCAGCCTCCCATTCTCCCAGCTTCCCAGCCAGCCTCCCAGCCTCCCAGCCAGCCTCCCAGCCTCCCAGCCTCCCAGCCAGCCAGCCAGCCAGCCAGCCCGCCAGCCAGCCAGCCAGCCCGCCAGCCAGCCAGCCTCCCAGCCAGCCTCACAGCCAGCCTCCCAGCCTCCCAGCCTCCCAGTCTCTCAGCCTCCCAGCCAGTGCCACTCAGCGAGCCAGCCTGTTTCAGCCGGTTCCAGCCGGTTCCATTCGGTTCCAGCCGATTCTAGCCGGTTCGAGCCGGTACCAGCCGGTTCCAGCCGGTTCCAGCCAGTTCCAGCCGGAAAAAACCGGTTCCAGCCGGTTCCAACCGGTTTGCGCCGGTTTCAGGCGGTTCCAGCCGGTTCCAGCCGGTTCAAACCGGTTCCAGCCAGTTCTAGCCTGTTCCAGCCGGTTTCAGGCGGTTACAGCCGGTTCCAGCCGGTTCAAACCGGTTTAAACCGGTTCAAACCGGTTCCAGCCGGTTCCAGCCGGGTCAAGACGGTTCCAGCCGGTTCCAGCCGGTTCAAGCTAGCTCCAGCCGGTTCCAGCCGGTTCCAGCCGGTTTAAACCGGTTCAAACCGGTTCCAGCCGGTTCCAGCCGGTTTAAACCGGTTCAAACCGGTTCCTGCCGGTTCCAGCCGGTTCCAACCGGTTTAAACCGGTTCAAACCGGTTCCAGCCGGTTCCAGCCGGTTCAAACCGGTTCCAGCCGGTTCCAGCTGGTTTAAACCGGTTCAAACCGGTTCAAGCCGGTTCCAGCCGGTTTAAACCGGTTCAAACCGGTTCCAACCGGTTCCAGCCGGTTCAAGCCGGTTCAAACCGTTTAAACCGGTTCAAACCGGTTCCAGCCGGTTCCAGCCGGTTCCAGCCGGGTCAAGCCGGTTCCAGCCGCTTCCAGCCGCTTCCAGCCGCTTCCAGGTGGTCCAGCCGGTCCAGCCAACCAGCCAGCCATTCTCTCAGCCAGCCTCCCAGCCAGCCTCCCAGCCTCCCAGCCAGCCTCCCAGCCTCCCAGGCTCCCAGCCTCCCAGCCTCCCAGCCTCCCAGCCAGCCTCCCAGCCTCCAAGACTCACAGCCTCCCAGCCTCTCAGCCAACCTCCCATTCTCCCTGCCTCCCAGCCAGCCTCCCAGCCAGCCTCCCAGCCTACCAGCCTCCCAGCCAGCCAGCCAGGCAGCCAGCCCGCCAGCCAGCCAGCCAGCCCACCAGTCAGCCAGCCTCCCAGGCAGCCTTCCAGCCAACCTCCAAGCCTCCAAGACTCCCAGCCTCCCAGCCTCCAAGACTCCCAGCCTCCCAGCCTCCCAGCCAGCCTCCCATTCTCCCAGCCTCCAGCCAGCCTCCCAGCCTCCCAGCCAGCCTCCCAGGCTCCCAGCCTCCCAGCCTCCCAGCCAGCCTCCCAGGCTCCAAGACTCTCAGCCTCACAGGCTCTCAGCCAGCCTCCCATTCTCCCAGCCTCCCAGCCAGCCTCCCAGCCAGCCAGTCAGCCCGCCAGCCAGCCAGCATCCCAGCAAGCCTCCCAGACAGCCTCCCAGCCCCCCAGCCTCCCAGCCTCCCAGCCTCCCAGCCTCCCAGCCAGTGCCAGCCAGCGAGCCAACCTGTTCCAGCCGGTTCCAGCTGGTTCCATCCGGTTCCAGCCGATTCTAGCCGGTTCGAGCCGGTACCAGCCGGTTCCAGGCGGTTCCAGCCAGTTCCAGCCGGAAAAAACCGGTTCCAGCCGGTTCCAGCCTCTTCCAGCCGGTTGCAGCCGGTTCAAACCGGTTCCAGCCGGTTCTAACCTGTTACACCCGGTTTCAGGCGGTTAAAGCCGGTACCAGCCGGTTCAAACCGGTTCCAGCCGGTTCCAGCCGGTTCCAGCCGGAAAAAACCGGTTCTAGCCGGTTCCAGCCTCTTCCAGCCGGTTGCAGCCGGTTCAAACCGGTTCCAGCCGGTTCCAGCCGGTTTAAACCGATTCAAACCAGTTCCAGCCGGTTCCAGCCGGGTCCAGCCGGTTCAAACCGGTTCCAGCCGGTTCCAGCCGGTTTAAACCGATTCAAACCGGTTCCAGGCGGTTCCAGTCGGTTCCCGCCGGTTTCAGGCGGTTCCAGCCGGTTCCAGCCGGTTCAAACCGGTTCCAGCCGGTTCTAACCTGTTACACCCGGTTTCAGGCGGTTAAAGCCGGTACCAGCCGGTTCAAACCGGTTCCAGCCGGTTCCAGCCGGGTCAAGCGAGTTCCAGCCGGTTCCAGCCGGTTCAAGCTAGCTGCAGCCGGTTCCAGCCGGTTTTAGCCTGTTCCAGCCGGTTTCAGGCGGTTACAGCCGGTTCCAGCCGGTTCAAACCGGTTCCAGCCGGTTCCAGCCGGTTCCAGCCGGTTCCAACCGGTTTAAACCGGTTCAAACCGGTTCCAGCCGGTTCCAGCCGGTTTAAACCGGTTCAAACCGGTTCCAGCCGGTTTAAACCGATTCAAACCGGTTCCAGCCGGTTCCAGCCGGTTTAAACCGGTTCAAACCGGTTCCAGCCGGTCCCAGCCGGTTCCAGCCGGTTCCAACCGGTTTAAACCGGTTCAAACCGGTTCCAGCCGGTTCCAGCCGGTTTAAACCGGTTCAAACCGGTTCCAGCCGGTTTAAACCGTTTCAAACCTGTTCCAGCCGGTTCCAGCCGGTTTAAACCGGTTCAAACCAGTTCCAGCCGGTTCCAGCTGGTTCCAGCCAGTTCAAACCGGTTCCAGCCGGTTCCAGCCGGTTTAAACCGGTTCAAACCGGTTACAGCCGGTTCCAGCCGGTTCAAACCGGTTTAAACCGGTTCAAACCGGTTCCAGCCAGTTCCAGCCGGTTCCAGCCGGTTCAAACCGGTTTAAACCGGTTCAAACCGGTTCCAGCCGGTTCCAGCCGGTTTAAACCGGTTCAAACCGGTTCCAGCCGGTTCCAGCCGGTTCCAACCGGTTCCAGCCGGTTTAAACCGGTTCAAACCGGTTACAGCCGGTTCAAACCGTTTTAAACCAGTTCAAACCGGTTCCAGCCGGTTCCAGCCAGTTCAAACCGGTTCCAGCCGGTTCCAGCCGGTTTAAACCGGTTCCAACCGGTTCCAGCCGGTTCCAGCCGGTTCAAACCGGTTCCAGCCGGTTCCAGCCGGTTCCAGCCGGTTTAAACCGGTTCCAACCGGTTCCAGCCGGTTCCAGCCGGTTCAAACCGGTTCCAGCCGGTTCCAGCCGGTTCAAACCGGTT
Source organism: Muntiacus reevesi (assembly GCF_963930625.1). Lineage (NCBI taxonomy): Eukaryota > Metazoa > Chordata > Mammalia > Artiodactyla > Cervidae > Muntiacus > Muntiacus reevesi. Next base: position 1,690,761 of record NC_089256.1, on the reverse strand, counting down.
CCAGCCGGTTCCAGCCGGTTCAAACCGGTTCCAGCCGGTTCCAGCCGGTTCAAGCCTGTTCCAGCCGGTTCCAGCCGGTTCCAGCAGCTTCCAGGTGGTCCAGCCGGTCCAGCCAACCAGCCAGCCATCCTCTCAGCCAGCCTCCCAGCCAGCCAGCCAGCCAGACAGCCACCAGCCAGCCAGCCTCCCAGGTAGCCTCCCAGCCAGCCTCCCAGCCTCCCAGCCTCCCAGCCTCCCAGCCTCCCAGCCTCCCAGCCTCCCAGCCAGCCTCCCAGCCTCCATGACTCCTAGCCTCCCAGCCTCCCAGCCAGCCTCCCATTCTCCCAGCCTCCCAGCCAGCCTCCCAGCCTCCCAGCCAGCCTCCCAGCCTCCCAGGATCCCAGCCTCCCAGCCTCCCAGCCAGCCTCCCAGCCTCCCAGCCTCCCAGCCAGCCAGCCAGCCAGCCAGCCAGGCTCCCAGCCTCCCAGCCTCCCAGCCAGCCAGCCAGCCTCCAAGACTCCCAGCCTCCCAGCGTCCCAGCCAGCCTCCCATTCTCCCAGCCTCCCAGCCAGCCTCCCAGCCTCCCAGCCAGCCTCCCAGCCTCCCAGCCTCCCAGCCAGCCAGCCAGCCAGCCAGCCCGCCAGCCAGCCAGCCAGCCCGCCAGCCAGGTAGCCGCCCAGGCAGCCTCCCAGCCAGCCTCACAGCCTCCCAGCCTCCCAGCCTCCCAGCCTCCCAGCCTCCCAGCCTCCCAGCCTCCCAGCCAGTGCCAGCCAGCGAGCCAGCCTGTTCCAGCCGGTTCCAGCCGGTTCAAACCGGTTCCAGCCGGTTCCAGCCGGGTCAAGCCGGTTCCAGCCGGTTCCAGCCGCTTCCAGCCGCTTCCAGGTGGTCCACCTGGCCAAGCAAACCAGCCAGCCATCCTCTCAGCCAGTCTCCCAGCCAGCCAGCAGGCCAACCAGCCCGCCAGCCAGCCGGCCTCCCAGGCAGCCTCCCAGCCAGCCTCCCAGCCTCCCAGCCTCCCAGCCTCCCAGCCTCCCAGCCTCCCAGCCAGCCTCCCAGCCTCCAAGACTCACAGCCTCCCTGCCTCTCAGCCAGCCTCCCATTCTCCCAGCCTCCCAGCCAGCCTCCCAGCCTCCCAGCCAGCCTCCCAGCCTCCCAGCCTCCCAGCCAGCCAGCCAGCCAGCCAGCCCGCCAGCCAGCCAGCCAGCCCGCCAGCCAGCCAGCCTCCCAGGCAGCCTCCCAGCCAGCCTCACAGCCTCCCAGCCTCCCAGCCTCCCAGCCTCCCAGCCTCCCAGCCTCCCAGCCAGTGCCAGCCAGCGAGCCAGCCTGTTCCAGCCGGTTCCAGCCGGTTCCATCCGGTTCCAGCCGATTCTAGCCGGTTCGAGCAGGTACCATCCGGTTCCAGCCGGTTCCAGCCAGTTCCAGCCGGAAAAATCCGGTTCCAGCCGGTTCCAGCCGGTTCCCGCCGGTTTCAGGCGGTTCCAGCCGGTTCCAGCCGGTTCAAACAGGTTCCAGCCGGTTCTAGCCTGTTCCAGCCGGTTTCAGGCGGTTACAGCCGGTACCAGCCGGTTCAAACCGGTTCCAGCCGGTTCCAGCCGGGTCAAGCCGGTTCCAGCCGGTTCCAGCCGGTTTAAACCGATTCAAACCAGTTCCAGCAGGTTCCAGCCGGTTCCAGCCGGTTCAAACCGGTTCCAGCCGGTTCCAGCCGGTTTAAACCGATTCAAACCGGTTCCAGGCGGTTCCAGTCGGTTCCCGCCGGTTTCAGGCGGTTCCAGCCGGTTCCAGCCGGTTCAAACCGGTTCCAGCCGGTTCTGACCTGTTACACCCGGTTTCAGGCGGTTACAGCCGGTACCAGCCGGTTCAAACCGGTTCCAGCCGGTTCCAGCCGGGTCAAGCCGGTTCCAGCCGGTTCCAGCCGGTTCAAGTTAGCTGCAGCCGGTTACAGCCGGTTTTAGTCTGTTCCAGCCGGTTTCAGGCGGTTACAGCCGGTTCCAGCCGGTTCAAACCGGTTCCAGTCGGTTCCAGCCGGTTCCAGCCGGTTCCAACCGGTTTAAACCGGTTCAAACCGGTTCCAGCCGGTTCCAGCCGGTTTAAACCGGTTCAAACCGGTTCCAGCCGGTTTAAACCGATTCAAACCGGTTCCAGCCGGTTCCAGCCGGTTTAAACCGGTTCAAACCGGTTCCAGCCGGTCCCAGCCGGTTCCAGCCGGTTCCAACCGGTTTAAACCGGTTCAAACCGGTTCCAGCCGGTTCCAGCCGGTTTAAACCGGTTAAAACCGGTTCCAGCCGGTTTAAACCGTTTCAAACCGGTTCCAGCCGGTTCCAGCCGGTTTAAACCGGTTCAAACCAGTTCCAGCCGGTTCCAGCCGGTTCCAGCCAGTTCAAACCGGTTCCAGCCGGTTCCAGCCAGTTTAAACCGGTTCAAACCGGTTACAGCCGGTTCCAGCCGGTTCAAACCGGTTTAAACCGGTTCAAACCGGTTCCAGCCAGTTCCAGCCGGTTCCAGCCGGTTCAAACCGGTTTAAACCGGTTCAAACCGGTTCCATCCGGTTCCAGCCGGTTTAAACCGGTTCAAACCGGTTCCAGCCGGTTCCAGCCGGTTCCAGCCGGTTCCAGCCGGTTTAAACCGGTTCAAACCGGTTCCAGCCGGTTCAAACCGTTTTAAACCGGTTCAAACCGGTTCCAGCCGGTTCCAGCCGGTTCAAACCGGTTCCAGCCGGTTCCAGCCGGTTTAAACCGGTTCAAACCGGTTCCAGCCGGTTCCAGCCGGTTCAAACCGGTTCCAGCCGGTTCCAGCCGGTTCCAGCCGGTTCAAACCGGTTCCAGCCGGTTCCAGCCGGTTCAAACCGGTTCCAGCCGGTTCCAGCCGGTTCAAGCCGGTTCCAGCCGGTTCCAGCCGGTTCCAGCCGGTTCAAACCGGTTCCAGCCGGTTCCAGCCGGTTCAAACCGGTTCCAGCCGGTTCCAGCCGGTTCAAGCCGGTTCCAGCCGGTTCCAGCCGGTTCCAGCCGCTTCCAGGTGGTCCAGCCGGTCCAGCCAACCAGCCAGCCATCCTCTCAGCCAGCCTCCCAGCCAGCCAGCCAGCCAGCCAGCCCGCCAGCCAGCCAGCCTCCCAGGTAGCCTCCCAGCCAGCCTCCCAGCCTCCCAGCCTCCCAGCCTATCAGCCTCCCAGCCTCCCAGCCTCCCAGCCAGCCTCCCAGCCTCCATGACTCCTAGCCTCCCAGCCTCCCAGCCAGCCTCCCATTCTCCCAGCCTCCCAGCCAGCCTCCCAGCCTCCCAGCCAACCTCCCAGCCTCCCAGGCTCCCAGCCTCCCAGCCTCCCAGCCAGCCTCCCAGCCTCCCAGCCTCCCAGCCAGCCAGCCAGCCAGCCAGCCAGCCAGGCTCCCAGCCTCCCAGCCTCCCAGCCAGCCAGCCAGCCTCCAAGACTCCCAGCCTCCCAGCGTCCCAGCCAGCCTCCCATTCTCCCAGCCTCCCAGCCAGCCTCCCAGCCTCCCAGCCAGCCTCCCAGCCTCCCAGCCAGCCTCCAAGACTCCCAGCCTCCCAGCGTCCCAGCCAGCCTCCCATTCTCCCAGCATCCCAGCCAGCCTCCCAGCCTCCAAGACTCACAGCCTCCCAGCCTCTCAGCCAGCCTCCCATTCTCCCAGCCTCCCAGCCAGCCTCCCAGTCTCCCAGCCTCCCAGCGAGCCAGCCAGCCAGCCAGGCCGCCAGCCAGCCAGCCAGCCCGCCAGCCAGCCAGCTTCCCAGGCAGCCTCCCAGCCAGCCTCCCATCCTCCCAGCCTCCCAGCCTCTCAGCCTCCCAGCCTCCCAGCCTCCCAGCCTCCCAGCCAGTGCCAGCCAGCGAGCCAGCCTGTTCCAGCTGGTTCCAGCCGGTTCCATCCGGTTGCAGCCGATTCTAGCCGGTTCGAGCCGGTACCAGACGGTTCCAGCCGGTTCCAGCCAGTTCCAGCCAGAAAAAACGGGTTCCAGCCGGTTCCAGCCGGTTCCAGCCGGTTCAAACCGGTTTAAACCGGTTCAAACCGGTTCCAGCCGGTTCCAGCCGATTCCAGCCGGTTCAAGCCGGTTCCAGCCGGTTCCAGCCGGTTCAAGCCGGTTCCAGCCGGTTCCAGCCTGTTCAAGCTAGCTCCAGCCGGTTCCAGCCAGTTCCAGCCCGTTCAAACCGGTTCCAGCCGGTTCAAATCGGTTCCAGCCGGTTCCAGCCGGTTTAAACCGGTTCAAACCGGTTCCAGCCGGTTCCAGCCGGTTCCAGCCGGTTCCAGCCGGTTTAAACCGGTTCAAACCGGTTCCAGCCGGTTCCAGCCGGTTTAAACCGGTTCAAACCGGTTCCAGCCTGTTCCAGCCGGTTCAAACAGGTTTAAACCGGTTCAAACCGGTTCCAGCCGGTTCCAGCCGGTTCAAACCGGTTCCAGCCGGTTCCAGCCGGTTTAAACCAGTTCAAACCGTTTCCAGCCGGTTCCAGCCGGTTCCAGCCGGTTTAAACCGGTTCAAACCGGTTCCAGCCGGTTCCAGCCGGTTCCAGTCTGTTCAAACCGGTTTAAACCGGTTCAAACCGGTTCCAGCCGGTTCCAGCCGGTTCCAGCCGGATCAAGCCGGTTCCAGCCGGTTCCAGCCGCTTCCAGCCGCTTCCAGGTGGTCCAGCCGGTCCAGCCAACCAGCCAGCCTTCCTCTCAGCCAGCCTCCCAGCCAGCCAGCCAGCCAGCCAGCCGGCCAGCCAGCCAGCCACCCAGGCAGCCTCCCAGCCAGCCTTCCAGCCTCCCAGCCTCCCAGCCTCCCAGGCTCCCAGCCTCCCAGCCAGCCTCCCAGCCTCCAAGACTCCCAGCCTCCCAGCGTCCCAGCCAGCCTCCCATTCTCCCAGCCTCCCAGCCAGCCTCCCAGCCTCCCAGCCAGCCTCCCAGCCAGCCTCCCAGCCTCCCAGCCAGCCAGCCAGCCAGCCAGCCCGCCAGCCAGCCAGCCAGCCCGCCAGCCAGCCAGCCTCCCAGCCAGCCTCCCAGCCAGCCTCCCAGCCTCCAAGACTCCCAGCCTCCCAGCCTCCCAGCCAGCCTCCCATTCTCCCAGCCTCCCAGCCAGCCTCCCAGCCTCCCAGCCCGCCAGCCAGCCAGCCTCCCAGCCAGCCTCCCAGCCAGCCTCCCAGCCTCCAAGACTCCCAGCCTCCCAGCCTCCAAGACTCCCAGCCTCCCAGCCTCCCAGCCAGCCTCCCATTCTCCCAGCCTCCCAGCCAGCCTCCCAGCCTCCCAGCCAGCCTACCAGCCTCCAAGACTCACAGCCTCCCAGCCTCTCAGCCAGCCTCCCATTCTCCCAGCCTCCCAGCTAGCCTCCCAGCCTCCCAGCCAGCCTCCCAGCCTCCCAGCCAGTGCCATCCAGCGAGCCAGCCTGTTCCAGCCGGTTCCAGTCGGTTCCATCCGGTTCCAGCCGATTCTAGCCGGTTCGAGCCGGTACCAGCCGGTTCCAGGCGGTTCCAGCCAGTTCCACCCGGAAAAAACCGGTTCCAGCCGGTTCCAGCCGGTTCCAGCCGGTTGCAGCCGGTTCAAACCGGTTCCAGCCGGTTTAAACCGATTCAAACCGGTTCCAGCCGGTTCCAGCCGGTTCAAACCGGTTCCAGCCGGTTCCAGACGGTTTAAACCGGTTCAAACCGGTTCCAGCCGGTTCCAGACGGTTTAAACCGGTTCAAACCGGTTCCAGACGGTTCAAGCCGGTTCAGGCGGTTCCAGCCGGTTCAAGCTAGCTCCAGCCGGTTCCAGCCAGTTCCAGCCGGTTCAAACCGGTTCCAGCCGGTTCAAACCGGTTCCAGCCGGTTCCAGCCGGTTCCAGCCGGTTTAAACCGGTTCAAACCGGTTCCAGCCGGTTCAAGCCGGTTCCAGCCGTTTCCAGCCGGTTCAAGCTAGCTCCAGCCGGTTCCAGCCAGTTCCAGCCGGTTCAAACCGGTTCCAGCCGGTTCAAATCGGTTCCAGCCGGTTCCAGCCAGTTTAAACCGGTTCAAACCGGTTACAGCCGGTTCCAGCCGGTTCCAGCCGGTTCCAGCCGGTTTAAACCGGTTCAAACCGGTTCCAGCCGGTTCCAGCCGGTTTAAACCGGTTCAAACCGGTTCCAGCCGGTTCCAGCCTGGTCAAGCCGGTTCCAGCCGGTTCCAGCCGCTTCCAGCTGCTTCCAGGTGGTCCAGCCGGTCCAGCCAACCAGCCAGCCATCCTCTCAGCCAGCCTCCCAGCCAGCCAGCCAGCCAGCCAGCCGGCCAGCCAGCCAGCCTCCCAGGCAGCCTCCCAGCCAGACTCCCAGCCTCCCAGCCTCCCAGCTTCCCAGCCTCCCAGCCTCCCAGCCAGCCTCCCATTCTCCCAGCCTCCCAGCCAGCCTCCCAGCCTCCCAGCCACCCTCCCAGCCTCCCAGCCTCCCAGCCTCCCAGCCTCCCAGCCTCCCAGCCAGCCTCCCAGCCTCCAAGACTCACAGCGTCCCAGCCTCTCAGCCAGCCTCCCATTCTCCCAGCCTCCCAGCCAGCCTCCCAGCCTCCCAGCCTCCCAGCCAGCCAGCCAGCCAGCCAGCCCGCCAGCCAGCCAGCCAGCCCGCCAGCCAGCCAGCCTCCCAGGCAGCCTCCCATCCAGCCTCCCAGCCTCCCAGCCTCCCAGCCTCTCAGCCTCCCAGCCTCCCAGCCTCCCAGCCTCCCAGACAGTGCCAGCCAGCGAGCCAGCCTGTTCCAGCCGGTTCCAGCCGGTTCCATCCGGTTGCAGCCGATTCTAGCCGGTTCGAGCCGGTACCAGCCGGTTCCAGCCGGTTCCAGCAAGTTCCAGACGGTTCAAACCGGTTTAAACCGGTTCAAACCGGTTCCAGCCGGTTCCAGCCGGTTCAAACCAGTTCCAGCCGGTTCCAGCCGGTTTAAACCGGTTCAAACCGGTTCCAGCCGGTTCCAGCCGGTTCCAGCCGGTTCCAGCCGGTTCAAACCGGTTCCAGCCGGTTCCAGCCGGTTTAAACCGGTTCAAACCGGTTCCAGCCGGTTCCAGCCGGTTCCAGCCGGTTCCAGCCGGTTCAAACCAGTTCCAGCTGGTTCCAGCCGGTTTAAACCGGTTCAAACCGGTTCCAGCCGGTTCAAACCGGTTTAAACCGGTTCAAACCGGTTCCAGCCGGTTCCAGCCGGGTCAAGCCGGTTCCAGCCGCTTCCAGCTGCTTCCAGCCACTTCCAGGTGGTCCAGCCGGTCCAGCCAACCAGCCAGCCATCCTCTCAGCCAGCCTCCCAGCCAGACAGCCAGCCAGCCAGCCGGCCAGCCAGCCAGCCTCCCAGGCAGCCTCCCAGCCAGCCTCCCAGCCTCCCAGCCTCCCAGCCTCCCAGCCAGCCTCCCAGCCTCCAAGACTCCCAGCCTCCCAGCATCCCAGCCAGCCTCCCATTCTCCCAGCCTCCCAGCCAGCCTCCCAGCCTCCCAGCCAGCCTCCCAGCCAGCCTCCCAGCCTCCCAGCCTCCCAGCCAGCCAGCCCGCCAGCCAGCCAGCCTCCCAGGCAGCCTCCCAGCCAGCCTCCCAGCCTCCAAGTCTCCCAGCCTCCCAGCCAGCCTCCCAGCCAGCCTCCCAGCCTCCCAGCCTCCCAGCCAGCCAGCCAGCCAGCCAGCCCGCCAGCCAGCCAGCCAGCCCGCCAGCCAGCCAGCCTCCCAGGCAGCCTCCCAGCCAGCCTCCCAGCCTCCCAGCCTCCCAGCCAGTGCCAGCCAGCGAGTCAGCCTGTTCAAGCCGGTTCCAGCCGGTTCCATCCGGTTGCAGCCGATTCTAGCCGGTTCGAGTTGGTACCAGCCGGTTCCAGCCGGTTCCAGCCAGTTCCAGCCGGAAAAAACCGGTTCCATCCGGTTCCAGCCGGTTCCAGCCGGTTCAAGCTAGCTCCAGCCGGTTCCAGCCGGTTCTAGCCTGTTCCAGCCGGTTTCAGGCGGTTACAGCCGGTTCCAGGCGGTTCAAACCGGTTCCAGCCGCTTCCAGCCGGTTCCAGCCGGTTCAAACTGGTTTAAACCGGTTCAAACCTGTTCCAGCCGGTTCCAGCCGGTTTAAACCAGTTCAAACCGGTTTCAGCCGGTTCCAGCCGGATCCAGCCGGTTCAAACCGGTTTAAACCGGTTCATACCGGTTCCAGCCGGTTCCAGCCGGTTCCAGCCGGTTCAAACCGTTTCCAGCCGGTTCCAGCCGGTTCAAACTGGATCCAGCCGGTTCTAGCCTGTTCCAGCCGGTTTCAGGCGGTTACAGCCGGTACCAGCCGGTTCAAACCGGTTCCAGCCGGTTCCAGCCGGGTCAAGCCGGTTCCAGCCGGTTCCAGCCGGTTCAAGCTAGCTCCAGCCGGTTCCAGCCGGTTCTAGCCTGTTCCAGCCGGTTTCAGGCGGTTACAGCCGGTTCCAGCCGGTTCCAGCCGGTTCTAGCCTGTTTAAACCGGTTCAAACCGGTTCCAGCCGGTTCCAGCCGGTTCAAACCGGTTCCAGCCGGTTCCAGCCGATTTAAACCGTTTCAAACCGGTTCCAGCCGGTTCCAGCCGGTTTAAACCGTTTCAAACCGGTTCCAGCCGGTTCCAGCCGGTTTAAACCGGTTCAAACCGGTTCCAGCCGGTTCCAGCCGGTTCCTGCCTGTTCAAACCGGTTTAAACCGGTTCAAACCGGTTCCAGCCGGTTCCAGCCGGTTCCAGCCTGGTCAAGCCGGTTCCCGCCGCTTCCAGCCACTTCCAGCCGCTTCCAGGTAGTCCAGCCGGTCCAGCCAACCAGCCAGCCAGCCAGCCAGCCAGCCCGCCAGCCAGCCAGTCAGCCCGCCAGCCAGCCAGCCTCCCAGCAAGCCTCCCAGACAGCCTCCCAGCCTCCCAGCCTCCCAGCCTCCCAGCCTCCCAGCCAGTGCCAGCCAGCGAGCCAGCCTGTTCCAGCCGGTTCCAGTCGGTTCCATCCGGTTCCAGCCGATTCTAGCCGGTTCGAGCCGGTACCAGCCGGTTCCAGGCGGTTCCAGCCAGTTCCACCTGGAAAAAACCGGTTCCAGCCGGTTCCAGCCGGTTCCAGCCGGTTGCAGCCGGTTCAAACCGGTTCCAGCCTGTTTAAACCGGTTCAAACCGGTTCCAGCCGGTTCCAGCCGGTTCAAACCGGTTCCAGCCGGTTCCAGACGGTTTAAACCGGTTCAAAACCGGTTCCAGCCGGTTCCAGCCGGTTCCAGCCGGTTTAAACCGGTTCAAACCGGTTCCAGCCGGTTCCAGCCGGGTCAAGCCGGTTCCAGCCGGTTCCAGCCGCTTCCAGCCGCTTCCAGGTGGTCCAGCCGGTCCAGCCAACCAGCCAGCCATCCTCTCAGCCAGCCTCCCAGCCAGCCAGCCAGCCAGCCAGCCCGCCAGACAGCCAGCCTCCCAGGCAGCCTCCCAGCCAGCCTCCCAGCCTCCCAGCCTCCCAGGCTCCCAGCCTCCCAGCCTCCCAGCCAGCCTCCCAGCCTCCAAGACTCCCAGCCTCCCAGCGTCCCAGCCAGCCTCCCATTCTCCCTGCCTCCCATCCAGCCTCCCAGCCAGCCTCCCAGCCTCCCAGCCTCCCAGCCTCCCAGGCTCCCAGGCTCCCAGCCAGCCTCCCAGCCTCCCAGCCAGCCTCCCAGCCTCCCAGCCTCCCAGCCTCCCAGCCTCCCAGCCTCCCAGCATCCCAGCCAGCCTCCCAGCCTCCAAGACTCACAGCCTCCCAGCCTCTCAGCCAGCGTCCCATTCTCCCAGCCTCCCAGCCAGCCTCCCAGTCTCCCAGCCTCCCAGCGAGCCAGCCAGCCAGCCAGGCCGCCAGCCAGCCAGCCAGCCCGCCAGCCAGCCAGCTTCCCAGGCAGCCTCCCAGCCAGCCTCCCATCCTCCCAGCCTCCCAGCCTCTCAGCCTCCCAGCCTCCCAGCCTCCCAGCCTCCCAGCCTCCCAGCCAGTGCCAGCCAGCGAGCCAGCCTGTTCCAGCTGGTTCCAGCCGGTTCCATCCGGTTTCAGCCGATTCTAGCCGGTTCGAGCCGGTACCAGACGGTTCCAGCGGGTTCCAGCCAGTTCCAGCCAGAAAAAACGGGTTCCAGCCGGTTCCAGCCGGTTCCAGCCGGTTCAAACCGGTTTAAACCGGTTCAAACCGGTTCCAGCCGGTTCCAGCCGATTCCAGCCGGTTCAAGCCGGTTCCAGCCGGTTCCAGCCGGTTCAAGCCGGTTCCAGCCGGTTCCAGCCGGTTCAAGCTAGCTCCAGCCGGTTCCAGCCAGTTCCAGCCGGTTCAAACCGGTTCCAGCCGGTTCAAATCGGTTCCAGCCGGTTCCAGCCGGTTTAAAATGGTTCAAACCGGTTCCAGCCGGTTCCAGCCGGTTTAAACCGGTTCAAACCGGTTCCAGCCTGTTCCAGCCGGTTCAAACAGGTTTAAACCGGTTCAAACCGGTTCCAGCCGGTTCCAGCCGGTTCAAACCGGTTCCAGCCGGTTCCCGCCGGTTTAAACCAGTTCAAAACGGTTCCAGCCGGTTCCAGCCGGTTCCAGCCGGTTTAAACCGGTTCAAACCGGTTCCAGCCGGTTCCAGCCGGTTCCAGTCTGTTCAAACCGGTTTAAACCTGTTCAAACCGGTTCCAGCCGGTTCCAGCCGGTTCCAGCCGGATCAAGCTGGTTCCAGCCGGTTCCAGCCGCTTCCAGCCGCTTCCAGGTGGTCCAGCCGGTCCAGCCAACCAGCCAGCCTTCCTCTCAGCCAGCCTCCCAGCCAGCCAGCCAGCCAGCCAGCCGGCCAGCCAGCCAGCCTCCCAGGCAGCCTCCCAGCCAGCCTTCCAGCCTCCCAGCCTCCCAGCCTCCCAGGCTCCCAGCCTCCCAGCCAGCCTCCCAGCGTCCCAGCCAGCCTCCCATTCTCCCAGCCTCCCAGCCAGCCTCCCAGCCTCCCAGCCAGGCTCCCAGCCTCCAAGACTCCCAGCCTCCCAGCCTCCCAGCCAGCCTCCCAGCCTCCCAGCCAGCCTCCCAGCCAGCCTCCCATCCTCCCAGCCTCCCAGCCAGCCAGCCAGCCAGCCAGCCCGCCAGCCAGCCAGCCAGCCCTCCAGCCAGCCAGCCTCCCAGCCAGCCTCCCAGCCAGCCTCCCAGCCTCCAAGACTCCCAGCCTCCCAGCCTCCCAGCCAGCCTCCCATTCTCCCAGCCTCCCAGCCAGCCTCCCAGCCTCCCAGCCCGCCAGCCAGCCAGCCTCCCAGCCAGCCTCCCAGCCAGCCTCCCAGCCTCCAAGACTCCCAGCCTCCCAGCCTCCAAGACTCCCAGCCTCCCAGCCTCCCAGCCAGCCTCCCATTCTCCCAGCCTCCCAGCCAGCCTCCCAGCCTCCCAGCCAGCCTACCAGCCTCCAAGACTCACAGCCTCCCAGCCTCTCAGCCAGCCTCCCATTCTCCCAGCCTCCCAGCCAGCCTCCCAGCCTCCCAGCCAGCCTCCCAGCCTCCCAGCCAGTTCCAGCCAGCGAGCCAGCCTGTTCCAGCCGGTTCCAGTCGGTTCCATCCGGTTCCAGCCGATTCTAGCCGGTTCGAGCCGGTACCAGCCGGTTCCAGGCGGTTCCAGCCAGTTCCACCCGGAAAAAACCGGTTCCAGCCTGTTCCAGCCGGTTCCAGCCGGTTGCAGCCGGTTCAAACCGGTTCCAGCCGGTTTAAACCGATTCAAACCGGTTCCAGCCGGTTCCAGCCGGTTCAAACCGGTTTAAACCGGTTCAAACCGGTTCCAGCCGGTTCCAGCCGGTTCAAACCGGTTCCAGCCGGTTCCAGACGGTTTAAACCGGTTCAAACCGGTTCCAGCCGGTTCAAGCCGGTTCCAGCCGGTTCCAGCCGGTTCAAGCTAGCTCCAGTCGGTTCCAGCCAGTTCCAGCCGGTTCAAACCGGTTCCAGCCGGTTCAAATCGGTTCCAGCCGGTTCCAGCCGGTTCCAGCCAGTTCCAGCCGGTTCAAACCGGTTCCAGCCGGTTCAAACCGGTTCCAGCCGGTTCCAGCCGGTTCCAGCCGGTTCCAGCCGGTTTAAACCGGTTCAAACCGGTTCCAGCCGGTTCAAGCCGGTTCCAGCCGTTTCCAGCCGGTTCAAGTTAGCTCCAGCCGGTTCCAGCCAGTTCCAGCCGGTTCAAACCGGTTCCAGCCGGTTCAAATCGGTTCCAGCCGGTTCCAGCCGGTTTAAACCGGTTCAAACCGGTTCCAGCCGGTTCCAGCCGGTTCCAGCCGGTTCCAGCCGGTTTAAACCGGTTCAAACCGGTTCCAGCCGGTTCCAGCCGGTTTAAACCGGTTCAAACCGGTTCCAGCCGGTTCCAGCCTGGTCAAGCCGGTTCCAGCCGGTTCCAGCCGCTTCCAGCTGCTTCCAGGTGGTCCAGCCGGTCCAGCCAACCAGCCAGCCATCCTCTCAGCCAGCCTCCCAGCCAGCCAGCCAGCCAGCCAGCCGGCCAGCCAGCCAGCCTCCCAGGCAGCCTCCCAGCCAGACTCCCAGCCTCCCAGCCTCCCAGCCTCCCAGCCTCCCAGCCAGCCTCCCATTCTACCAGCCTCCCAGCCAGCCTCTCAGCCTCCCAGCCACCCTCCCAGCCTCCCAGCCTCCCAGCCTCCAGGCCTCCCAGCCTCCCAGCCTCCCAGCCAGCCTCCCAGCCTCCAAGACTCACAGCGTCCCAGCCTCTCAGCCAGCCTCCCATTCTCCCAGCCTCCCAGCCAGCCGCCCAGCCTCCCAGCCTCCCAGCCAGCCAGCCAGCCAGCCAGCCCGCCAGCCAGCCAGCCAGCCCGCCAGCCAGCCAGCCTCCCAGGCAGCCTCCCATCCATCCTCCCAGCCTCCCAGCCTCCCAGCCTCTCAGCCTCCCAGCCTCCCAGCCTCCCAGCCTCCCAGACAGTGCCAGCCAGCGAGCCAGCCTGTTCCAGCCGGTTCCAGCCGGTTCCATCCGGTTGCAGCCGATTCTAGGCGGTTCGAGCCGGTACCAGCCGGTTCCAGCCGGTTCCAGCCAGTTCCAACCGGAAAAAACCGGTTCCAGCCGGTTCCAGCCAGTTCCAGCCGGTTCAAGCTAGCTCCAGCCGGTTCCAGCCGGTTCTAGCCTGTTCCAGCCGGTTTCAGGCGGTTACAGCCGGTTCTAGCCGATTCAAACCGGTTCCAGCAGTTTCCAGCCGGTTCCAACCGGTTTAAACCGGTTCAAACCGGTTCCAGCCGGTTCCAGCCGGTTCCAGCCGGTTCAAACTGGTTTAAACCGGTTCAAACCGGTTCCAGCCGGTTCCAGCCGGTTTAAACCAGTTCAAACCGGTTCCAGCCGGTTCTAGCCGGTTCCAGCCGTTTTAAACCGGTTTAAACCGGTTCATACCGGTTCCAGCCGGTTCCAGCCGGTTCCAGCCGGTTCAAACCGTTTCCAGCCGGTTCCAGCCGGTTCAAACCTGATCCAGCCGGTTCTAGCCTGTTCCAGCCGGTTTCAGGGGGTTACAGCCGGTACCAGCCGGTTCAAACCGTTTCCAGCCCTTTCCAGCCGGTTCAAACCGGATCCAGCCGGTTCTAGCCTGTTCCAGCCGGTTTCAGGCGGTTACAGCCGGTACCAGCCGGTTCAAACCGGTTCCAGCCGGTTCCAGCTGGGTCAAGCCGGTTCCAGCCGGTTCCAGCCGGTTCAAGCTAGCTCCAGCCGATTCCAGCCGGTTCTAGCTTGTTCCAGGCGGTTTCAGGCGGTTACAGCCGGTTCCAGCCGGTTCCAGCCGGTTTTAGCCGGTTCCAGCCGGTTCCAGCCGGTTCAAGCTAGCTCCAGCCGGTTCCAGCCGGTTCTAGCCTGTTTAAACCGGTTCAAACCGGTTCCAGCCGGTTCCAGCCGGTTCAAACCGGTTTAAACCGGTTCAAACCGGTTGCAGCCGGTTCCAGCCGGTTCCAGCCGGTTCCAGCCGGTTCAAGCTAGTTCCAGCCGATTCCAGCCGGTTCTAGCCTGTTTAAACGGGTTCAAACCGGTTCCAGCCTGTTCCAGCCGGTTCCAGCCGGTTCAAACCGGTTTAAACCGGTTCAAAACGGTTCCAGCCGGTTCCAGCCGGTTCCAGCCGGTTCAAACCTGTTCCAGCCGGTTCCAGCCGGTTCAAATCGGTTCAAACCGGTTCCAGCCGGTTCCAGCCGGTTCCAGCCAGTTCAAGCTAGCTCCAGCCGGTTCCAGCCGGTTCAAACCGGTTCCAGCCGGTTCCAGCCGGTTCAAACCGGTTTAAACCGGTTCAAACCGGTTCCAGCCGGTTCCAGCCGGTTCTAGCCGGTTCCAGCCGGTTCCAGCCGGTTCAAGCTAGCTCCAGCCGGTTCCAGCCGGTTCTAGCCTGTTTAAACCGGTTCAAACCGGTTCCAGCCGGTTCCAGCCGGTTCCAGCCGGTTCAAGCCGGTTCCAGCCGGTTCCAGCCCGTTCTAGCCGGTTCCAGCCGGTTCCAGCCGGTTCAAACCGGTTTAAACCGGTTCAAACCGGTTCCAGCCTGTTCCAGCCGGTTCCAGCCGGTTCAAACCGGTTCCAGCCGGTTCCAGCCGGTTTTAACCGGTTCAAACCGGTTCCAGCCGGTTCAAGCCGGTTCCAGCCGGTTCCAGCCTGTTTAAACCGGTTCAAACCGGTTCCAGCCGGTTCCAGCCGGTTTAAACCGGTTCAAACCGGTTCCAGCCGGTTCCAGCCGGTTCAAACCGGTTCCAGCCTGTTCCAGCCGGGTCAAGCCGGTTCAAACCGGTTCCAGCCGGTTCCAGCCGGGTCAAGCCGGTTCCAGCCGGTTCCAGCCGCTTCCAGCTGCTTCCAGGTGGTCCAGCCGGTCCAGCCAACCAGCCAGCCATCCTCTCAGCCAGCCTCCCAGCCAGCCAGCCAGCCAGCCAGCGCGCCAGCCAGCCAGCCTCCCAGGCAGCCTCCCAGCCAGACTCCCATCCTCCCAGCCTCCCAGCCTCCCAGCCTCCCAGCCTCCCAGCCAGCCTCCCATTCTCCCAGCCTCCCAGCCAGCCTCCCAGCCTCCCAGCCACCCTCCCAGCCTCCCAGCCTCCCAGCCAGCCTCCCAGCCTCCAAGACTCACAGCGTCCCAGCCTCTCAGCCAGCCTCCCATTCTCCCAGCCTCCCAGCCAGCCGCCCAGCCTCCCAGCCTCCCAGCCAGCCAGCCAGCCAGCCAGCCCGCCAGCCAGCCAGCCAGCCCGCCAGCCAGCCAGCCTCCCAGGCAGCCTCCCAGCCAGCCTCCCAGCCTCCCAGCCTCCCAGCCTCTCAGCCTCCCAGCCTCCCAGCCTCCCAGCCTCCCAGACAGTGCCAGCCAGCGAGCCAGCCTGTTCCAGCCGGTTCCAGCCGGTTCCATCCGGTTGCAGCCGGTTCTAGCCTGTTTAAACCGGTTCAAACCGGTTCCAGCTGGTTCCAGCCGGTCCAGCCTGTTCAAGCCGGTTCCAGCCGGTTCCAGCCGGTTTTAACCGGTATAAAACGGTTCAAACCGGTTCCAGCCGGTTCCAGCCGGTTCCAGCCGGTTCTAGCCGGTTCCAGCCGGTTCCAGCCGGTTCAAACCGGTTTAAACCGGTTCAAACCGGTTCCAGCCTGTTCCAGCCGGTTCCAGCCGGTTCAAACCGGTTCCAGCCGGTTTTATCCGGTTCAAACCGGTTCCAGCCGGTTCAAGCCAGTTCCAGCCGGTTCCAACCGGTTTAAACCGGTTCAAACCGGTTCCAGCCGGTTCAAACCGGTTCAAACCGGTTCCAGCCGGTTCCAGCCGGTACCAGCCGGTTCCAGCCGGTTCCACCCGGTTCCAGCCGATTCAAACCGTTTCCAGCCGGTTCCAGCCGGTTCAAACCGGATGCAGCCAGTTCTAGCCTGTTCCAGCCGGTTTCAGGCGGTTACAGCCGGTACCAGCCGGTTCAAACCGGTTCCAGCCGGTTCCAGCCGGGTCAAGCCGGTTCAAACCGGTTCCAGCCGGTTCCAGCCGGGTCAAGCCGGTTCCAGCCGGTTCCAGCCGCTTCCAGCTGCTTCCAGGTGGTCCAGCCGGTCCAGCCAACCAGCCAGCCATCCTCTCAGCCAGCCTCCCAGCCAGCCAGCCAGCCAGCCAGCCGGCCAGCCAGCCAGCCTCCCAGGCAGCCTCCCAGCCAGACTCCCAGCCTCCCAGCCTCCCAGCCTCCCAGCCTCCCAGCCTCCCAGCCTCCCAGCCAGCCTCCCATTCTCCCATCCTCCCAGCCAGCCTCCCAGCCTCCCAGCCACCCTCCCAGCCTCCCAGCCTCCCAGCCTCCCAGCCTCCCAGCCTCCCAGCCAGCCTCCCAGCCTCCAAGACTCACAGCATCCCAGCCTCTCAGCCAGCCTCCCATTCTCCCAGCCTCCCAGCCAGCCGCCCAGCCTCCCAGCCTCCCAGCCAGCCAGCCAGCCAGCCAGCCCGCCAGCCAGCCAGCCAGCCCGCCAGCCAACCAGCCTCCCAGGCAGCCTCCCAGCCAGCCTCCCAGCCTCCCAGCCTCCCAGCCTCTCAGCCTCCCAGCCTCCCAGCCTCCCAGCCTCCCAGACAGTGCCAGCCAGCGAGCCAGCCTGTTCCAGCCGGTTCCAGCCGGTTCCATCCGGTTGCAGCCGATTCTAGCCGGTTCGAGCCGGTACCAGCCGGTTCCAGCCGGTTCCAGCCAGTTCCAGCCGGAAAAAACCGGTTCCAGCCGGTTCCAGCCGGTTCCAGCCGGTTCAAGCTAGCTCCAGCCGGTTCCAGCCGGTTCTAGCCTGTTCCAGCCGGTTTCAGGCGGTTACAGCCGGTTCTAGCCGGTTCAAACCGGTTCCAGCAGTTTCCAGCCGGTTCAAACCGGTTTAAACCGGTTCAAACCGGTTCCAGCCGGTTCCAGCCGGTTCAAACTGGTTTAAACCGGTTCAAACCGGTTCCAGCCGGTTCCAGCCGGTTTAAACCAGTTCAAACCGGTTCCAGCCGGTTCCAGCCGGTTCCAGCCGGTTCAAACCGTTTCCAGCCGGTTCCAGCCGGTTCAAACCGGATCCAGCCGGTTCTAGCCTGTTCCAGCCGGTTTCAGGCGGTTACAGCCGGTACCAGCCGGTTCAAACCGTTTCCAGCTCTTTCCAGCCGGTTCAAACCGGATCCAGCCGGTTCTAGCCTGTTCAAGCCGGTTTCAGCCGGTTACAGCCGGTACCAGCCGGTTCAAACCGGTTCCAGCCGGTTTCAGCTGGGTCAAGCCGGTTCCAGCCGGTTCCAGCCGGTTCAAGCTAGCTCCAGCCGATTCCAGCCGGTTCTAGCCTGTTCCAGGCGGTTTCAGGCGGTTACAGCCGGTTCCAGCCGGTTCCAGCCGGTTTTAGCCAGTTCCAGCCGGTTCCAGCCGGTTCAAGCTAGCTCCAGCCGGTTCCAGCCGGTTCTAGCCTGTTTAAACCGGTACAAACCGGTTCCAGCCGGTTCCAGCCGGTTCCAACCGGTTTAAACCGGTTCAAACCGGTTCCAGCCGGTTCCAGCCGGTTCCAGCCGGTTCCAGCCGGTTCAAGCTAGTTCCAGCCGATTCCAGCTGGTTCTAGCCTGTTTAAACCGGTTCAAACCGGTTCCAGCCTGTTCCAGCCGGTTCCAGCCGGTTCAAACCGGTTTAAACCGGTTCAAAACGGTTCCAGCCGGTTCCAGCCGGTTCCAGCCGGTTCAAACCGGTTCCAGCCGGTTCCAGCCGGTTCAAATCGGTTCAAACCGGTTCCAGCCGGTTCCAGCCGGTTCCAGCCGGTTCAAGCTAGCTCCAGCCGGTTCCAGCCGGTTCAAACCGGTTCCAGCCGGTTCCAGCCGGTTCCAGCCGGTTCCAGCCGGTTCTAGCCGGTTCCAGCCGATTCCAGCCGGTTCAAGCTAGCTCCAGCCGGTTCCAGCCGATTCTAGCCTGTTTAAACCGGTTCAAACCGGTTCCAGCCGGTTCCAGCCGGTTCAAGCCGGTTCCAGCCGGTTCCAGCCGGTTTTAACCGATTTAAAACGGTTCAAACCGGTTCCAGCCGGTTCCAGCGGGTTCCAGCCGGTTCTAGCCGGTTCCAGCCGGTTCCAGCCGGTTCAAACCGGTTTAAACCCGTTCAAACCGGTTCCAGCCTGTTCCAGCAGGTTCCAGCCGGTTCCAGCCGGTTCCAGCCGGTTCCACCCGGTTCCAGCCGATTCAAACCGTTTCCAGCCGGTTCCAGCCGGTTCAAACCGGATCCAGCCAGTTCTAGCCTGTTCCAGCCGGTTTCAGGCGGTTACAGCCGGTACCAGCCGGTTCAAACCGGTTCCAGCCGGTTCCAGCCGGGTCAAGCCGGTTCAAACCGGTTCCAGCCGGTTCCAGCCGGGTCAAGCCGGTTCCAGCCGGTTCCAGCCGCTTCCAGCTGCTTCCAGGTGGTCCAGCCGGTCCAGCAAATCAGCCAGCCATCCTCTCAGCCAGCCTCCCAGCCAGACTCCCAGCCTCCCAGCCTCCCAGCCTCCCAGCCTCCCAGCCTCCCAGCCAGCCTCCCATTCTCCCAGCCTCCCAGCCAGCCTCCCAGCCTCCAAGACTCACAGCGTCCCAGCCTCTCAGCCAGCCTCCCATTCTCCCAGCCTCCCAGCCAGCCGCCCAGCCTCCCAGCCTCCCAGCCAGCCAGCCAGCCAGCCAGCCCGCCAGCCAGCCAGCCAGCCCGCCAGCCAACCAGCCTCCCAGGCAGCCTCCCAGCCAGCCTCCCAGCCTCCCAGCCTCCCAGCCTATCAGCCTCCCAGCCTCCCAGCCTCCCAGCCTCCCAGACAGTGCCAGCCAGCGAGCCAGCCTGTTCCAGCCGGTTCCAGCCGGTTCCATCCGGTTGCAGCCGATTCTAGCCGGTTCGAGCCGGTACCAGCCGGTTCCAGCCGGTTCCAGCCAGTTCCAGCCGGAAAAAACCGGTTCCAGCCGGTTCCAGCCGGTTCCAGCCGGTTCAAGCTAGCTCCACCCGGTTCCAGCCGGTTCTAGCCTGTTCCAGCCGGTTTCAGGCGGTTACAGCCGGTTCTAGCCGGTTCAAACCGGTTCCAGCAGTTTCCAGCCGGTTCAAACCGGTTTAAACCGGTTCATACCGGTTCCAGCCGGTTACAGCCGGTACCAGCCGGTTCAAACCGTTTCCAGCCCTTTCCAGCCGGTTCAAACCGGATCCAGCCGGTTCTAGCCTGTTCCAGCCGGTTTCAGGCGGTTACAGCCGGTACCAGCCGGTTCAAAACGGTTCCAGCCGGTTCCAGCCGGGTCAAGCCGGTTCCAGCCGGGTCCAGCCGGTTCAAGGTAGCTCCAGCCGATTCCAGCCGGTTCTAGCCTGTTCCAGGCGGTTTCAGGCGGTTACAGCCGGTTCCAGCCGGTTCCAGCCGGTTTTAGCCGGTTCCAGCCGGTTCCAGCCGGTTCAAGCTAGCTCCAGCCGGTTCCAGCCGGTTCTAGCCTGTTTAAACCGGTTCAAACCGGTTCCAGCCGGTTCCAGCCGGTTCCAGCCGGTTCAAACCGGTTTAAACCGGTTCAAAACGGTTCCAGCCGGTTCCAGCCGGTTCCAGCCGGTTCCAGCCGGTTTAAACCGGTTCAAACCGGTTCCAGCCGGTTCCAGCCGATTCCAAACGGTTCAAGCTAGCTCCAGCCGGTTCCAGCCGGTTCAAACCGGTTCCAGCCGGTTCCAGCCGGTTCAAACCGGTTTAAACCGGTTCAAACCGGTTCCAGCCGGTTCCAGCCGGTTCTAGCCGGTTCCAGCCGGTTCCAGCCGGTTCAAGCTAGCTCCAGCCGGTTCCAGCCGGTTCAAACCGGTTCCAGCCGGTTCCAGCCGGTTCAAACCGGTTTAAACCGGTTCAAACCGGTTCCAGCCGGTTCCAGCCGGTTCTAGCCGGTTCCAGCCGGTTCCAGCCGGTTCAAGCTAGCTCCAGCCGGTTCCAGCCGGTTCTAGCCTGTTTAAACCGGTTCAAACCGGTTCCATCCAGTTCCAGCCGGTTCCAACCAGTTTAAACCGGTTCAAACCGTTTCCAGCCGGTTCCAGCCGGTTCAAACCGGATCCAGCCTGTTCTAGCCTGTTCCAGCCGGTTTCAGGCGGTTACAGCCGGTACCAGCCGGTTCAAACCGGTTCCAGCCGGTTCCAGCCGGTTCAAGCTAGCTCCAGCTGGTTCCAGCCGGTTCAAACCGGTTCCAGCCGGTTACAGCCGGTTCAAACCGGTTTAAACCGGTTCAAACCGGCTCCAGCCGGTTCCAGCCGGTTCCAGCCGGGTCAAGCCGGTTCCAGCCGGTTTCAGCCAGTTCAAGCTAGCTCCAGCCGGTTCCAGCCGGTTCTAGCCTGTTCCAGGCGGTTTCAGGCGGTTACAGCCGGTTCCAGCCGGTTCGAACCGGTTCCAGCCGGTTCCAGCCGGTTCAAACCGGTTTAAACCGGTTCATACCGGCTCCAGCCGGTTCCAGCCGGTTCCAGCCGGTTCAAGCCGGTTCCAGCCGGTTCCAGCCGGTTTTAACCGGTTTAAACCGGTTCAAACCGGTTCCAGCCGGTTCCAGCCGGTTCCAGCCGGTTCAAACCGGTTTAAACCGGTTCAAACAGGTTCCAGCCGGTTCCAGCCGGTTCCAGCCGGTTTCAGGCGGTTACAGCCGGTACCAGCCGGTTCAAACCGGTTCCAGCCGGTTCCAGCCGGGTCAAGCCGGTTCCAGCCGGTTCCAGCCGGTTCAAGCTAGCTCCAGCCGGTTCCAGCCGGTTCTAGCCTGTTCCAGCCGGTTTCAGGCGGTTACAGCCGGTACCAGCCGGTTCAAACCGGTTCCAGCCGGTTCCAGCCGGCTCAAACCGGTTCCAGCAGGTTCCAGCCGGGTCAAGCCGGTTCCAGCCGGTTCCAGCCGGTTCAAGCTAGCTCCAGCCGGTTCCAGCCGGTTCTAGCCTGTTCCAGCCGGTTTCAGGCGGTTACAGCCGGTTACAGCCGGCTCAAACCGGTTCCAGCCGGCTCCAGGCGGTTCAAACCTGTTTAAACCGGTTCAAACCGGTTCCAGCCGGTTCCAGCCGGTTCCAGCCGGTTCAAACTGGTTTAAACCGGTTCAAACCGGTTCCAGCCGGTTCCAGCCGGTTTAAATCAGTTCAAACCGGTTCCAGCCGGTTCTAGCCGGTTCCAGCCGTTTTAAACCGGTTTAAACCGGTTCATACCGGTTCCAGCCGGTTCCAACCGGTTCCAGCCGGTTCAAACCGTTTCCAGCCGGTTCCAGCCGTTTTAAACCGGTTTAAACCGGTTCATACCGGTTCCAGCCGGTTACAGCCGGTACCAGCCGGTTCAAACCGTTTCCAGCCCTTTCCAGCCGGTTCAAACCGGATCCAGCTGGTTCTAGCCTGTTCCAGCCGGTTTCAGGCGGTTACAGCCGGTACCAGCCGGTTCAAACCGGTTCCAGCCGGTTCCAGCCGGGTCAAGCCGGTTCCAGCCGGTTCCAGCCGGTTCAAGGTAGCTCCAGCCGATTCCAGCCGGTTCTAGCCTGTTCCAGGCGGCTTCAGGCGGTTACAGCCGGTTCCAGCCGGTTCCAGCCGGTTTTAGCCGGTTCCAACCGGTTCCAGCCGGTTCAAGCTAGCTCCAGCCGGTTCCAGCCGGTTCTAGCCTGTTTAAACCGGTTCAAACCGGTTCCAGCCGGTTCCAGCCGGTTCAAACCGGTTTAAACCGGTTCAAAACGGTTCCAGCCGGTTCCAGCCGGTTCCAGCCGGTTCAAACCGGTTCCAGCCTGTTCCAGCCGGTTCTAGCCGGTTCCAGCCGGTTCCAGCCGGTTCAAGCTAGCTCCAGCCGGTTCCAGCCGGTTCTAGCCTGTTTAAAACGGTTCAAACCGGTTCCATCCGGTTCCAGCCGGTTCCAACCGGTTTAAACCGGTTCAAACCGGCTCCCGCCGGTTCCAGCCGGTTCCAGCCGGTTCAAGCCGGTTCCAGCCGGTTCCAGCCGGTTTAAACCGGTTCAAACCGGTTCCAGCCGGTTCAAACCGGATCCAGCCTGTTCTAGCCTGTTCCAGCCGGTTTCAGGCGGTTACAGCCGGAACCAGCCGGTTCAAACCGGTTCAAACCGGTTCCAGCCGGTTCCAGCCGGTTCCAGGTGGTCCAGCCGGTCCAGCCAACCAGCCAGCCATCCTCTCAGCCAGCCTCCCAGCCAGCCAGCCAGCCAGCCAGCCCGCCAGCCAGCCAGCCTCCCAGGCAGCCTCCCAGCCAGCCTCCCGCCTCCCAGCCTCCCAGCCTCCCAGCCTCCCAGCCTCCCAGCCAGCCTCCCAGCCTCCAAGACTCCCAGCCTCCCAGCCTCCCAGCCAGCCTCCCAGCCTCCCAGCCAGCCTCCCAGCCTCCCAGCCTCCCAGCCTCCCAGCCTCCCAGCCTCCCAGCCTCCCAGCCAGCCTCCCAGCCTCCAAGACTCACAGCCTCCCAGCCTCTCAGCCAGCCTCCCATTCTCCCAGCCTCCCAGCCAGCCTCCCAGCCTCCCAGCCAGCCTCCCAGCCTCCCAGCCTCCCAGCCAGCCAGCCAGCCAGCCAGCCCACCAGCCAGCCAGCCAGCCCGCCAGCCAGCCAGCCTCCCAGGCAGCCTCCCAGCCAGCCTCACAGCCTCCCAGCCTCCCAGCCTCCCAGCCTCCCAGCCTCCCAGCCTCCCAGCCTCCCAGCCAGTGCCAGCCAGCGATCCAGCCTGTTCCAGCCGGTTCCAGCCGGTTCAAACCGGTTCCAGCCGGTTCCAGCCGGGTCAAGCCGGTTCCATCCGGTTCCAGCCGCTTCCAGGCGCTTCCAGGTGGTCCAGCCGGTCCAGCCATCCAGCCAGCCATCCTCTCAGCCAGCCTCCCAGCCAGCCAGCCAGCCAGCCAGCCGGCCAGCCAGCCAGCCTCCCAGGCAGCCTCCCAGCCAGCCTCCCAGCCTCCCAGCCTCCCAGCCTCCCAGCCTCCCAGCCAGCCTCCCAGCCTCCAAGACTCACAGCCTCCCAGCCTCTCAGCCAGCCTCCCATTCTCCCAGCCTCCCAGCCAGCCTCTCAGCCTCCCAGCCAGCCTCCCAGCCTCCCAGCCTCCCAGCCAGCCAGCCAGCCAGCCAGCCCGCCTGCCAGCCAGCCAGCCCGCCAGCCAGCCAGCCTCCCAGGCAGCCTCCCAGCCAGCCTCACAGCCTCCCAGCCTCCCAGCCTCCCAGCCTCCCAGCCTCCCAGCCTCCCAGCCAGTGCCAGCCAGCGAGCCAGCCTGTTCCAGCCGGTTCCAGCCGGTTCCATCCGGTTCCAGCTGATTCTAGCCGGTTCGAGCAGGTACCATCCGGTTCCCGCCGGTTCCAGCCAGTTCCAGCCGGAAAAAACCGGTTCCAGCCGGTTCCAGCCGGTTCCCGCCGGTTTCAGGCGGTTCCAGCCGGTTCCAGCCGGTTCAAACCGGTTCCAGCCGGTTCTAGCCTGTTCCAGCCGGTTTCAGGCGGTTACAGCCGGTACCAGCCGGTTCAAACCGGTTCCAGCCGGTTCCAGCCGGGTCAAGCCGGTTCCAGCCGGTTCCAGCCGGTTCAAGCTAGCTCCAGCCGGTTCCAGCCGGTTCTAGCCTGTTCCAGCCGGTTTCAGGCGGTTACAGCCGGTTCCAGCCGGTTCAAACCGGTTTAAACCGGTTCCAGCCGGTTCCAGCCGGTTCTAGCCGGTTCCAGACGGTAGCAGCCGGTTCAAGCTAGCTCCAGCCGGTTCTAGCCGTTTCTAGCCTGTTTAAACCGGTTCAAACCGGTTCCAGCCGGTTCCAGCCGGTTCAAACCGGTTCCAGCCGGTTCCAGCCGGGTCAAGCCGGTTCCAGCCGGTTCCAGCCGGTTCCAGCCGCTTCCAGGTGGTCCAGCCGGTCCAGCCAAACAGCCAGCCATCCTCTCAGCCAGCCTCCCAGCCAGCCAGCCAGCCAGCCAGCCCGCCAGCCAGCCAGCCTCCCAGGCAGCCTCCCAGCCAGCCTCCCAGCCTCCCAGCCTCCCAGCCTCCCAGCCTCCCAGCCAGCCTCCCAGCCTCCCAGCCAGCCTCCCATTCTCCCAGCCTCCCAGCCAGCCTCCCAGCCTCCCAGCCAGCCTCCCAGCCTCCCAGCCTCCCAGCCTCACAGCCTCCCAGCCAGCCAGCCAGCCAGCCGGCCCGCCAGCCAGCCAGCCAGCCCGCCAGCCAGCCAGCCTCCCAGCCAGCCTCCCAGCCAGCCTCCCAGCCTCCCAGCCTCCCAGCCTCCTAGCCTCCCAGCCTCCCAGCCAGTGCCAGCCAGCGAGCCAGCCTGTTCCAGTGGGTTCCAGCCGATTCTAGCGGGTTCGAGCCGGTACCAGCCGGTGCCAGCCGGTTCCAGCCAGTTCCAGCCGGAAAAAACCGGTTCCAGCCGGTTCCCGCCGGTTTCAGGCGGTTCCAGCCGGTTCCAGCCGGTTCAAACCGGTTCCAGCCGGTTCTAGCCTGTTCCAGCCGGTTTCAGGCGGTTTCAGCCGGTTCCAGCAGGTTCAAACCGGTTTAAACCGGTTCAAACCCGTTCCAGCCGGTTTAAACCGGTTCAAACCGGTTCCAGCCGGTTCCAGCCGGTTTCAGCCGGTTCAAACCGGTTCCAGCCGGTTCCAGCCGGCTTAAACCGGTTCAAACCGGTTCCAGCCGGTTCCAGCCGGTTCCAGACGGTTCAAACCGGTTCCAGCCGGTTCCAGCCGGTTTAAACCGGTTCAAACCTGTTCCAGCCGGTTCAAACCGGTTTAAACCGGTTCAAACCGGTTCCAGCCGGTTGCAGCCGGTTTAAACCAGTTCAAACCGGTTCCAGCCGGTTCCAGCCGGTTCCAGCCGGTTCCAGCCGGTTCAAACCGGTTCCATCCTGTTCCAGCCGGTTCCATCCAGAAAAAACCGGTTCCAGCCGGTTCCAGCCGGTTCCAGCGGGGCCAAGCCGGTTCCAGCCGGTTCCAGCCGCTTCCAGCCGATTCCAGGTGGTCCAGCCGGTTCCAGCCGGTTCCAGCCAGTTCCAGCCGGAAAAAACCGGTTCCAGCCGGTTCCAGCCGGTTCCAGCCGGTTCAAGCTAGCTCCAGCCGGTTCCAGCCGGTTCTAGCCTGTTCCAGCCGGTTTCAGGCGGTTACAGCCGGTTCTAGCCGGTTCAAACCGGTTCCAGCAGTTTCCAGCCGGTTCAAACCGGTTTAAACCGGTTCAAACCGGTTCCAGCCGGTTCCAGCCGGTTCCAGCCGGTTCAAACTGGTTTAAACCGGTTCAAACCGGTTCCAGCCGGTTCCAGCCGGATTAAACCAGTTCAAACCGGTTCCAGCCGGTTCTAGCCGGTTCCAGCCGTTTTAAACCGGTTTAAACCGGTTCATACCGGTTCCAGCCGGTTCCAGCCGGTTCAAACCGTTTCCAGCCGGTTCCAGCCGGTTCAAACCAGATCCAGCCGGTTCTAGCCTGTTCCAGCCGGTTTCAGGCGGTTACAGCCGGTACCAGCCGGTTCAAACCGTTTCCAGCTCTTTCCAGCCGGTTCAAACCGGATCCAGCCGGTTCTAGCCTGTTCCAGACGGTTTCAGCCGGTTACAGCCGGTACCAGCCGGTTCAAACCGGTTCCAGCCGGTTTCAGCTGGGTCAAGCCGGTTCCAGCCGGTTCCAGCCGGTTCAAGCTAGCTCCAGCCGATTCCAGCCGGTTCTAGCCTGTTCCAGGCGGTTTCAGGCGGTTACAGCCGGTTCCAGCCGGTTCCAGCCGGTTTTAGCCAGTTCCAGCCGGTTCCAGCCGGTTCAAGCTAGCTCCAGCCGGTTCCAGCCGGTTCTAGCCTGTTTAAACCGGTTCAAACCGGTTCCAGCCGGTTCCAGCCGGTTCAAACCGGTTTAAACCGGTTCAAACCGGTTCCAGCCGGTTCCAGCCGGTTCCAGCCGGTTCCAGCCGGTTCAAGCTAGTTCTAGCCGATTCCAGCCGATTCTAGCCTGTTTAAACCGGTTCAAACCGGTTCCAGCCTGTTCCAGCCGGTTCCAGCCGGTTCAAACCGGTTTAAACCGGTTCAAAACGGTTCCAGCCGGTTCCAGCCGGTTCCAGCCGTTTCAAACCGGTTCCAGCCGGTTCCAGCCGGTTCAAATCGGTTCAAACCGATTCCAGCCGGTTCCAGCCGGTTCCAGCCGGTTCAAGCTAGCTCCAGCCGGTTCCAGCCGGTTCAAACCGGTTCCAGCCGGTTCCAGCCGGTTCCAGCCGGTTCCAGCCGGTTCTAGCCGGTTCCAGCCGGTTCCAGCCGGTTCAAGCTAGCTCCAGCCGGTTCCAGCCGGTTCTAGCCTGTTTAAACCGGTTCAAACCGGTTCCAGCCGGTTCCAGCCGGTTCAAGCCGGTTCCAGCCGGTTCCAGCCGGTTTTAACCGATTTAAAACGGTTCAAACCGGTTCCAGCCGGTTCTAGCCGGTTCCAGCCGGTTCAATACGGTTTAAACCGGTTCAAACCGGTTCCAGCCTGTTCCAGCCGGTTCCAGCCGGTTCAAACCGGTTCCAGCCGGTTCCAGCCGGTTTTAACCGGTTCAAACCGGTTCCAGCCGGTTCAAGCCGGTTCAAACCGGTTCCAGCCGGTTCCAGCCGGTTCCAGCTGGTTCAAACCGGTTTAAACCGGTTCAATCCGGTTCCAGCCGGTTCCAGCCGGTTCCAGCCGGTTCAAACCGGTTCCAGCCGGTTCCAGCCGGGTCAAGCCGGTTCAAACCGGTTCCAGCCGGTTCCAGCCGGGTCAAGCCGGTTCCAGCCGGTTCCAGCCGCTTCCAGCTGCTTCCAGGTGGTCCAGCCGGTCCAGCCAAACAGCCAGCCATCCTCTCAGCCAGCCTCCCAGCCAGCCAGCCAGCCAGCCAGCCCGCCAGCCAGCCAGCCTCCCAGGCAGCCTCCCAGCCAGACTCCCAGCCTCCCAGGGTCCCAGCCTCCCAGCCTCCCAGCCAGCCTCACATTCTCCCAGCCTCCCAGCCAGCCTCCCAGCCTCCCAGCCACCCTCCCAGCCTCCCAGCCTCCCAGCCTCCCAGCCTCCCAGCCAGCCTCCCAGCCTCCAAGACTCACAGCCTCCCAGCCTCTCAGCCAGGCTCCCATTCTCCCAGCCTCCCAGCCAGCCGCCCAGCCTCCCAACCTCCCAGCCAGCCAGCCAGCCAGCCAGCCCACCAGCCAGCCAGCGAGCCCGCCAGCCAGCCAGCCTCCCAGGCAGCCTCCCAGCCAGTCTCCCAGCCTCCCAGCCTCCCAGCCTCTGAGCCTCCCAGCCTCCCAGCCTCCCAGCCTCCCAGACAGTGCCAGCCAGCGAGCCAGCCTGTTCCAGCCGGTTCCAGCCGGTTCCATCCGGTTGCAGCCGGTTTTAGCCTGTTTAAACCGGTTCAAACCGGTTCCAGCCGGTTCCAGCCGGTTCCAGCCGGTTCAAGCCGGTTCCAGCCGGTTCCAGCCGGTTTTAACCGGTTTAAAACGGTTCAAACCGGTTCCAGCCGGTTCCAGCCGGTTCCAGCCGGTTCTAGGCGGTTCCAGCCGGTTTTATCCGGTTCAAACCGGTTCCAGCCGGTTCAAACCGGTTTAAACCGGTTCATACCGGTTCCAGCCGGTTCCAGCCGGTTCAAACTGGTTTAAACCGGTTCAAACCGGTTCCAGCCGGTTCCAGCCGGTTTAAACCAGTTCAAACCGGTTCCAGCCGGTTCTAGCCGGTTCCAGCCGTTTTAAACCGGTTTAAACCGGTTCATACCGGTTCCAGCCGGTTCCAACCGGTTCCAGCCGGTTCAAACCGTTTCCAGCCGGTTCCAGCCGTTTTAAACCGGTTTAAACCGGTTCATACCGGTTCCAGCCGGTTACAGCCGGTTCAAACCTGTTCCAGCCGGTTTCAGGCGGTTACAGCCGGTACCAGCCGGTTCAAACCGTTTCCAGCCCTTTCCAGCCGGTTCAAACCGGATCCAGCCGGTTCTAGCCTGTTCCAGCCGGTTTCAGGCGGTTACAGCCGGTACCAGCCGGTTCAAACCGGTTCCAGCCGGTTCCAGCCGGGTGAAGCCGGTTCCAGCCGGTTCCAGCCGGTTCAAGGTAACTCCAGCCGATTCCAGCCGGTTCTAGCCTGTTCCAGGCGGTTTCAGGCGGTTACAGCCGGTTCCAGCCGGTTCCAGCCGGTTTTAGCCGGTTCCAGCCGGTTCCAGCCGGTTCAAGCTAGCTCCAGCCGGTTCCAGCCGGTTCTAGCCTGTTTAAACCGGTTCAAACCGGTTCCAGCCGGTTCCAGCCGGTTCCAGCCGGTTCAAACCGGTTTAAACCGGTTCAAAACGGTTCCAGCCGGTTCCAGCCGGTTCCAGCCGGTTCAAACCGGTTCCAGCCGGTTCAAGCTAGCTCCAGCCGGTTCCAGCCGGTTCTAGCCTGTTTAAACCGGTTCCAGCCAGTTCCAGCCGGTTCTAGCCGGTTCCAGCCGGTTCCAGCCGGTTCAAGCTAGCTCCAGCCGGTTCCAGCCGGTTCTAGCCTGTTTAAAACGGTTCAAACCGGTTCCATCCGGTTCCAGCCGGTTCCAACCGGTTTAAAACGGTTCAAACCGGCTCCCGCCGGTTCCAGCCGGTTCCAGCCGGTTCAAGCCGGTTCCAGTCGGTTCCAGCCGGTTTAAACCGGTTCAAACCGGTTCCAGCCGGTTCAAGCCGGTTCATACCGGTTCCAGCCGGTTCCAGCCGGTTCCAGCCGGTTCAAACCGGATCCAGCCTGTTCTAGCCTGTTCCAGCCGGTTTCAGGCGGTTACAGCCGGTACCAGCCGGTTCAAACCGGTTCCAGCCGGTTCCAGCCGGGTCAAGCCGGTTCCAGCCGGTTTCAGCCGGTTCAAGCTAGCTCCAGCCGGTTCCTGCCGGTTCTAGCCTGTTCCAGGCGGTTTCAGGCAGTTACAGCCGGTTCCAGCCGGTTCGAACCGGTTCCAGCCGGTTCCAGCCGGTTCAAACCGGTTTAAACCGGTTCAAACCGGTTCCAGCCGGTTCCAGCCGGTTCTAGCCGGTTCAAACCGGTTCCAGACGGTTCCAGCCGGTTTAAACCGGTTCAAACCGGTTCCACCGGTTCCATCCGGTTCCAGCCGGTTCAAACCGGTTCCAGACGGTTCCAGCCGGTTTAAACCGGTTCAAACCGGTTCCAGCCGGTTCCAGCCGGTTCAAGCTAGCTCCAGCCGGTTCCAGCCGGTTCAAACCGGTTCCAGCCGGTTCCAGCTGGTTCAAACCGGTTTAAACCGGTTCAAACCGGCTCCAGCCGGTTCCAGCCGGTTCCAGCCGGTTCAAGCCGGTTCCAGCCGGTTCCAGCCGGTTTTAACCGGTTTAAACCGGTTCAAACCGGTTCCAGCCGGTTCCAGCCGGTTCAAACCGGTTTAAACCGGTTCAAACCGGCTCCAGCCGGTTCCAGCCGGTTCCAGCCGGTTCAAGCCGGTTCCAGCCGGTTCCAGCCGGTTTTAACCGGTTTAAACCGGTTCAAACCGGTTCCAGCCGGTTCCAGCCGGTTCAAACCGGTTTAAACCGGTTCAAACCGGTTCCAGCCGGTTCCAGCCGGTTTCAGGCGGTTGCAGCCGGTACCAGCCGGTTCAAACCGGTTCCAGCCGGTTCCAGCCGGGTCAAGCCGGTTCCAGCCGGTTCCAGCCGGTTCAAGCTAGCTCCAGCCGGTTCCAGCCGGTTCTAGCCTGTTCCAGCCGGTTTCAGGCGGTTACAGCCGGTTACAGCAGGCTCATACCGGTTCCAGCCGCTTCCAGCCGGGTCAAGCCGGTTCCAGCAGGTTCAAACCGGTTCCAGCCGGTTCCAGCCGGTTCTAGCCGGTTCCAGCCGGTTCCAGCCGGTTCAAGCTAGCTCCAGCCGGTTCCAGCCGGTTCAAACCGGTTCCAGCCGGTTCCAGCCGGTTCAAACCGGTTTAAACCGCTTCAAACCGGTTCCAGCCGGTTCCATCCGGTTCTAGCCGGTTCCAGCCGGTTCCAGCCGGTTCAAGCTAGCTCCAGCCGGTTCCAGCCGGTGCTAGCCTGTTTAAACCGGTTCAAACCGGTTCCAGCCGGTTCCAGCCGGTTCCAGCCGGTTTAAACCGGTTCAAACCGGTTCCAGCCGTTTTAAACCGGTTCAAACCGGTTCCAGCCGGTTCCAGCCGGTTCCAGCCGGTTCAAGCTAGCTCCAGCCGGTTCCAGCCGGTGCTAGCCTGTTTAAACCGGTTCAAACCGGTTCCAGCCGGTTCCAGCCGGTTCCAGCCGGTTTAAACCGGTTTAAACCGGTTCAAACCGGTTCCAGCCAGTTCCAGCCGCTTCCAGGCGGTTCAAACCGGTTTAAACCGGTTCAAACCGGTTCCAGCCGGTTCCAGCCGGTTTAAACCGGTTCAAACCGGTTCCAGCCGGTTCCAGCCGGTTCAAACCGGTTCCAGCCGGTTCCATCCGGTTTAAACCGGTTCAAACCGGTTCCAGCCGGTTCCAGCCGGTTCAAACCGGTTTAAACCGGTTCAAACCGGTTCCATCCGGTTCCAGCCGGTTCCAGCCGGTTCAAACCGGTTCCAGCCGGTTCCAGCCGGTTCAAACCGGTTCCAGCCGGTTCCAGCCGGTTCAAACCGGTTTAAACCGGTTCAAACCGGTTCCATCCGGTTCCAGCCGGTTCCAGCCGGTTCAAACCGGTTCCAGCCGGTTCCAGCCGGTTCAAACCGGTTCCAGCCGGTTCCAGCCGCTTCCAGCCGCTTCCAGCCGCTTCCAGCCGCTTCCAGCCGCTTCCAGGTGGTCCAGCCGGTCCAGCCAACCAGCCAGCCATCCTCTCAGCCAGCCTCCCAGCCAGCCAGCCAGCCGGCCAGCCGGCCAGCCAGCCAGCCTCCCAGGCAGCCTCCCAGCTAGCCTCCCAGCCTCCCAGCCTCCCAGCCTCCCAGCCTCCCAGCCTCCCAGGCAGCCTCCCAGCCTCCATGACTCCTAGCCTCCCAGCCTCCCAGCCAGCCTCCCAGCCTCCCAGCCTCCCAGCCTCCCAGCCAGCCTCCCAGCCTCCCAGCCTCCCAGCCAGCCAGCCAGCCAGCCAGCCAGGCTCCCAGCCTCCCAGCCTCCCAGCCAGCCAGCCAGCCTCCAAGACTCCAAGCCTCCCAGCGTCCCAGCCAGTCTCCCATTCTCCCAGCCTCCCAGCCAGCCTCCCAGCCTCCCAGCCAGCCTCCCAGCCTCCCAGCCTCCCAGCCAGCCTCCCAGCCTCCCAGCCAGCCTCCCAGCCTCCCAGCCTCTCAGCCAGCCAGCCAGCCAGCCAGCCCGCCAGCCAGCCAGCCTCCCAGGCAGCCTCCCATCCAGCCTCCCAGCCTCCCAGCCTCCCAGCCTCTCAGCCTCCCAGCCTCCCAGCCTCCCAGCCTCCCAGACAGTGCCAGCCAGCGAGCCAGCCTGTTCCAGCCGGTTCCAGCCGGTTCCATCCGGTTGCAGCCGATTCTAGCCGGTTCGAGCCGGTACCAGCCGGTTCCAGCCGGTTCCAGCAAGTTCCAGCCGGTTCAAACCGGTTTAAACCGGTTCAAACCGGTTCCAGCCGGTTCCAGCCGGTTCAAACCAGTTCCAGTCGGTTCCAGCCGGTTTAAACCGGTTCAAACCGGTTCCAGCCGGTTCCAGCCGGTTCCAGCCGGTTCCAGCCGGTTCAAACCGGTTCCAGCCGGTTCCAGCCAGTTTAAACCGGTTCAAACCGGTTCCAGCCGGTTCCAGCCGGTTCCAGCCGGTTCCAGCCGGTTCAAACCGGTTCCAGCTGGTTCCAGCCGGTTTAAACCGGTTCAAACCGGTTCCAGCCGGTTCAAACCGGTTTAAACCGGTTCAAACCGGTTCCAGCCGGTTCCAGCCGGGTCAAGCCGGTTCCAGCCGCTTCCAGCTGCTTCCAGCCACTTCCAGGTGGTCCAGCCGGTCCAGCCAACCAGCCAGCCATCCTCTCAGCCAGCCTCCCAGCCAGACAGCCAGCCAGCCAGCCGGCCAGCCAGCCAGCCTCCCAGGCAGCCTCCCAGCCAGCCTCCCAGCCTCCCAGCCTCCCAGCCTCCCAGCCAGCCTCCCAGCCTCCAAGACTCCCAGCCTCCCAGCATCCCAGCCAGCCTCCCATTCTCCCAGCCTCCCAGCCAGCCTCCCAGCCTCCCAGCCAGCCTCCCAGCCAGCCTCCCAGCCTCCCAGCCTCCCAGCCAGCCAGCCCGCCAGCCAGCCAGCCTCCCAGGCAGCCTCCCAGCCAGCCTCCCAGCCTCCAAGTCTCCCAGCCTCCCAGCCAGCCTCCCAGCCAGCCTCCCAGCCTCCCAGCCTCCCAGCCAGCCAGCCAGCCAGCCAGCCCGCCAGCCAGCCAGCCAGCCCGCCAGCCAGCCAGCCTCCCAGGCAGCCTCCCAGCCAGCCTCCCAGCCTCCAAGCCTCCCAGCCAGTGCCAGCCAGCGAGTCAGCCTGTTCAAGCCGGTTCCAGCCGGTTCCATCCGGTTGCAGCCGATTCTAGCCGGTTCGAGTTGGTACCAGCCGGTTCCAGCCGGTTCCAGCCAGTTCCAGCCGGAAAAAACCGGTTCCATCCGGTTCCAGCCGGTTCCAGCCGGTTCAAGCTAGCTCCAGCCGGTTCCAGCCGGTTCTAGCCTGTTCCAGCCGGTTTCAGGCGGTTACAGCCGGTTCCAGGCGGTTCAAACCGGTTCCAGCCGCTTCCAGCCGGTTCCAGCCGGTTCAAACTGGTTTAAACCGGTTCAAACCTGTTCCAGCCGGTTCCAGCCGGTTTAAACCAGTTCAAACCGGTTTCAGCCGGTTCCAGCCGGTTCCAGCCGGTTCAAACCGGTTTAAACCGGTTCATACCGGTTCCAGCCGGTTCCAGCCGGTTCCAGCCGGTTCAAACCGTTTCCAGCCGGTTCCAGCCGGTTCAAACTGGATCCAGCCGGTTCTAGCCTGTTCCAGCCGGTTTCAGGCGGTTACAGCCGGTACCAGCCGGTTCAAACCGGTTCCAGCCAGTTCCAGCCGGGTCAAGCCGGTTCCAGCCGGTTCCAGCCGGTTCAAGCTAGCTCCAGCCGGTTCCAGCCGGTTCTAGCCTGTTCCAGCCGGTTTCAGGCGGTTACAGCCGGTTCCAGCCGGTTCCAGCCGGTTCTAGCCTGTTTAAACCGGTTCAAACCGGTTCCAGCCGGTTCCAGCCGGTTCAAACCGGATCCAGCCGGTTCCAGCCGATTTAAACCGTTTCAAACCGGTTCCAGCCGGTTCCAGCCGGTTTAAACCGTTTCAAACCGGTTCCAGCCGGTTCCAGCCGGTTTAAACCGGTTCAAACCGGTTCCAGCCGGTTCCAGCCGGTTCCTGCCTGTTCAAACCGGTTTAAACCGGTTCAAACCGGTTCCAGCCGGTTCCAGCCGGTTCCAGCCTGGTCAAGCCGGTTCCCGCCGCTTCCAGCCACTTCCAGCCGCTTCCAGGTAGTCCAGCCGGTCCAGCCAACCAGCCAGCCAGCCAGCCAGCCAGCCCGCCAGCCAGCCAGTCAGCCCGCCAGCCAGCCAGCCTCCCAGCAAGCCTCCCAGACAGCCTCCCAGCCTCCCAGCCTCCCAGCCTCCCAGCCTCCCAGCCAGTGCCAGCCAGCGAGCCAGCCTGTTCCAGCCGGTTCCAGTCGGTTCCATCCGGTTCCAGCCGATTCTAGCCGGTTCGAGCCGGTACCAGCCGGTTCCAGGCGGTTCCAGCCAGTTCCACCTGGAAAAAACCGGTTCCAGCCGGTTCCAGCCAGTTCCAGCCGGTTGCAGCCGGTTCAAACCGGTTCCAGCCTGTTTAAACCGGTTCAAACCGGTTCCAGCCGGTTCCAGCCGGTTCAAACCGGTTCCAGCCGGTTCCAGACGGTTTAAACCGGTTCAAACCGGTTCCAGCCGGTTCCAGCCGGTTCCAGCCGGTTTAAACCGGTTCAAACCGGTTCCAGCCGGTTCCAGCCGGGTCAAGCCGGTTCCAGCCGGTTCCAGCCGCTTCCAGCCGCTTCCAGGTGGTCCAGCCGGTCCAGCCAACCAGCCAGCCATCCTCTCAGCCAGCCTCCCAGCCAGCCAGCCAGCCAGCCAGCCCGCCAGACAGCCAGCCTCCCAGGCAGCCTCCCAGCCAGCCTCCCAGCCTCCCAGCCTCCCAGGCTCCCAGCCTCCCAGCCTCCCAGCCAGCCTCCCAGCCTCCAAGACTCCCAGCCTCCCAGCGTCCCAGCCAGCCTCCCATTCTCCCTGCCTCCCATCCAGCCTCCCAGCCAGCCTCCCAGCCTCCCAGCCTCCCAGCCTCCCAGCCTCCCAGGCTCCCAGCCAGCCTCCCAGCCTCCCAGCCAGCCTCCCAGCCTCCCAGCCTCCCAGCCTCCCAGCCTCCCAGCCTCCCAGCATCCCAGCCAGCCTCCCAGCCTCCAAGACTCACAGCCTCCCAGCCTCCCAGCCAGCGTCCCATTCTCCCAGCCTCCCAGCCAGCCTCCCAGTCTCCCAGCCTCCCAGCGAGCCAGCCAGCCAGCCAGGCCGCCAGCCAGCCAGCCAGCCCGCCAGCCAGCCAGCTTCCCAGGCAGCCTCCCAGCCAGCCTCCCATCCTCCCAGCCTCCCAGCCTCTCAGCCTCCCAGCCTCCCAGCCTCCCAGCCTCCCAGCCAGTGCCAGCCAGCGAGCCAGCCTGTTCCAGCTGGTTCCAGCCGGTTCCATCCGGTTGCAGCCGATTCTAGCCGGTTCGAGCCGGTACCAGACGGTTCCAGCCGGTTCCAGCGAGTTCCAGCCAGAAAAAACGGGTTCCAGCCGGTTCCAGCCGGTTCCAGCCGGTTCAAACCGGTTTAAACCGGTTCAAACCGGTTCCAGCCGGTTCCAGCCGATTCCAGCCGGTTCAAGCCGGTTCCAGCCGGTTCCAGCCGGTTCAAGCCGGTTCCAGCCGGTTCCAGCCGGTTCAAGCTAGCTCCAGCCGGTTCCAGCCAGTTCCAGCCGGTTCAAACCGGTTCCAGCCGGTTCAAATCGGTTCCAGCCGGTTCCAGCCGGTTTAAAACGGTTCAAACCGGTTCCAGCCGGTTCCAGCCGGTTTAAACCGGTTCAAACCGGTTCCAGCCTGTTCCAGCCGGTTCAAACAGGTTTAAACCGGTTCAAACCGGTTCCAGCCGGTTCCAGCCGGTTCAAACCGGTTCCAGCCGGTTCCAGCCGGTTTAAACCAGTTCAAAACGGTTCCAGCCGGTTCCAGCCGGTTCCAGCCGGTTTAAACCGGTTCAAACCGGTTCCAGCCGGTTCCAGCCGGTTCCAGTCTGTTCAAACCGGTTTAAACCTGTTCAAACCGGTTCCAGCCGGTTCCAGCCGGTTCCAGCCGGATCAAGCTGGTTCCAGCCGGTTCCAGCCGCTTCCAGCCGCTTCCAGGTGGTCCAGCCGGTCCAGCCAACCAGCCAGCCTTCCTCTCAGCCAGCCTCCCAGCCAGCCAGCCAGCCAGCCAGCCGGCCAGCAAGCCAGCCTCCCAGGCAGCCTCCCAGCCAGCCTTCCAGCCTCCCAGCCTCCCAGGCTCCCAGGCTCCCAGCCTCCCAGCCAGCCTCCCAGCGTCCCAGCCAGCCTCCCATTCTCCCAGCCTCCCAGCCAGCCTCCCAGCCTCCCAGCCAGGCTCCCAGCCTCCAAGACTCACAGCCTCCCAGCCTCTCAGCCAGCCTCCCATTCTCCCTGCCTCCCAGCCAGCCTCCCATCCAGGCTCCCAGCCTCCCAGCCTCCCAGCCAGCCAGCCAGCCAGCCAGCCCGCCAGCCAGCCAGCCAGCCCGCCAGCCAGCCAGCCTCCCAGCCAGCCTCCCAGCCAGCCTCCCAGCCTCCAAGTCTCCCAGCCTCCCAGCCTCCAAGACTCCCAGCCTCCCAGCCTCCCGGCCAGCCTCCCATTCTCCCAGCCTCCCAGCCAGCCTCCCAGCCTCCCAGCCAGCCTCCCAGCCAGCCTCCCAGCCTCCCAGCCTCCCAGCCAGCCAGCCAGCCAGCCAGCCCGCCAGCCAGCCAGCCAGCCCGCCAGCCAGCCAGCCTCCCAGCCAGCCTCCCAGCCAGCCTACCAGCCTCCAAGACTCCCAGCCTTCCAGCCTCCCAGCCAGCCTCCCATTCTCCCAGCCTCACAGCCAGCCTCCCAGCCTCCCAGCCCGCCAGCCAGCCAGCCTCCCAGCCAGCCTCCCAGCCAGCCTCCCAGCCTCCAAGACTCCCAGCCTCCCAGCCTCCAAGACTCCCAGCCTCCCAGCCTCCCAGCCAGCCTCCCATTCTCCCAGCCTCCCAGCCAGCCTCCCAGCCTCCCAGCCAGCCTACCAGCCTCCAAGACTCACAGCCTCCCAGCCTCTCAGCCAGCCTCCCATTCTCCCAGCATCCCAGCAAGCCTCCCAGCCTCCCAGCCAGCCTCCCAGCCTCCCAGCCAGTTCCAGCCAGCGAGCCAGCCTGTTCCAGCCGGTTCCAGTCGGTTCCATCCGGTTCCAGCCGATTCTAGCCGGTTCGAGCCGGTACCAGCCGGTTCCAGGCGGTTCCAGCCAGTTCCACCCGGAAAAAACCGGTTCCAGCCGGTTCCAGCCGGTTCCAGCCGGTTGCAGCCGGTTCAAACCGGTTCCAGCCGGTTTAAACCGATTCAAACCGGTTCCAGCCGGTTCCAGCCGGTTCAAACCGGTTTAAACCGGTTCAAACCGGTTCCAGCCGGTTCCAGCCGGTTCAAACCGGTTCCAGCCGGTTCCAGACGGTTTAAACCGGTTCAAACCGGTTCCAGCCGGTTCAAGCCGGTTCCAGCCGGTTCCAGCCGGTTCAAGCTAGCTCCAGTCGGTTCCAGCCAGTTCCAGCTGGTTCAAACCGGTTCCAGCCGGTTCAAATCGGTTCCAGCCGGTTCCAGCCAGTTCCAGCCGGTTCAAACCGGTTCCAGCCGGTTCAAACCGGTTCCAGCCGGTTCCAGCCGGTTCCAGCCGGTTCCAGCCGGTTTAAACCGGTTCAAACCGGTTCCAGCCGGTTCAAGCCGGTTCCAGCCGTTTCCAGCCGGTTCAAGTTAGCTCCAGGCGGTTCCAGCCTGTTCCAGCCGGTTCAAACCGGTTCCAGCCGGTTCAAATCGGTTCCAGCCGGTTCCAGCCGGTTTAAACCGGTTCAAACCGGTTCCAGCCGGTTCCAGCCGGTTCCAGCCGGTTCCAGCCGGTTTAAACCGGTTCAAACCGGTTCCAGCCGGTTTAAACCGGTTCAAACCGGTTCCAGCCGGTTCCAGCCTGGTCAAGCCGGTTCCAGCCGGTTCCAGCCGCTTCCAGCTGCTTCCAGGTGGTCCAGCCGGTCCAGCCAACCAGCCAGCCTCCCATTCTACCAGCCTCCCAGCCAGCCTCCCAGCCTCCCAGCCACCCTCCCAGCCTCCCAGCCTCCCAGCCTCCCAGCCAGCCTCCCATTCTACCAGCCTCCCAGCCAGCCTCCCAGCCTCCCAGCCACCCTCCCAGCCTCCCAGCCTCCCAGCCTCCCAGCCTCCCAGCCTCCCAGCCAGCCTCCCAGCCTCCAAGACTCACAGCGTCCCAGCCTCTCAGCCAGCCTCCCATTCTCCCAGCCTCCCAGCCAGCCGCCCAGCCTCCCAGCCTCCCAGCCAGCCAGCCAGCCAGCCAGCCCGCCAGCCAGCCAGCCAGCCCGCCAGCCAGCCAGCCTCCCAGGCAGCCTCCCATCCATCCTCCCAGCCTCCCAGCCTCCCAGCCTCTCAGCCTCCCAGCCTCCCAGCCTCCCAGCCTCCCAGACAGTGCCAGCCAGCGAGCCAGCCTGTTCCAGCCGGTTCCAGCCGGTTCCATCCGGTTGCAGCCGATTCTAGGCGGTTCGAGCCGGTACCAGCCGGTTCCAGCCGGTTCCAGCCAGTTCCAACCGGAAAAAACCGGTTCCAGCCGGTTCCAGCCGGTTCCAGCCGGTTCAAGCTAGCTCCAGCCGGTTCCAGCCGGTTCTAGCCTGTTCCAGCCGGTTTCAGGCGGTTACAGCCGGTTCTAGCCGATTCAAACAGGTTCCAGCAGTTTCCAGCCGGTTCAAACCGGTTTAAACCGGTTCAAACCGGTTCCAGCCGGTTCCAGCCGGTTCAAACTGGTTTAAACCGGTTCAAACCGGTTCCAGCCGGTTCCAGCCGGTTTAAACCAGTTCAAACCGGTTCCAGCCGGTTCTAGCCGGTTCCAGCCGTTTTAAACCGGTTTAAACCGGTTCATACCGGTTCCAGCCGGTTCCAGCCGGTTCCAGCCGGTTCAAACCGTTTCCAGCCGGTTCCAGCCGGTTCAAACCGGATCCAGCCGGTTCTAGCCTGTTCCAGCCGGTTTCAGGGGGTTACAGCCGGTACCAGCCGGTTCAAACCGTTTCCAGCCCTTTCCAGCCGGTTCAAACCGGATCCAGCCGGTTCTAGCCTGTTCCAGCCGGTTTCAGGCGGTTACAGCCGGTACCAGCCGGTTCAAACCGGTTCCAGCCGGTTCCAGCTGGGTCAAGCCGGTTCCAGCCGGTTCCAGCCGGTTAAAGCTAGCTCCAGCCGATTCCAGCCGGTTCTAGCTTGTTCCAGGCGGTTTCAGGCGGTTACAGCCGGTTCCAGCCGGTTCCAGCCGGTTTTAGCCGGTTCCAGCCGGTTCCAGCCGGTTCAAGCTAGCTCCAGCCGGTTCCAGCCGGTTCTAGCCTGTTTAAACCGGTTCAAACCGGTTCCAGCCGGTTCCAGCCGGTTCAAACCGGTTTAAACCGGTTCAAACCGGTTCCAGCCGGTTCCAGCCGGTTCCAGCCGGTTCCAGCCGGTTCAAGCTAGTTCCAGCCGATTCCAGCCGGTTCTAGCCTGTTTAAACGGGTTCAAACCGGTTCCAGCCTGTTCCAGCCGGTTCCAGCCGGTTCAAACCGGTTTAAACCGGTTCAAAACGGTTCCAGCCGGTTCCAGCCGGTTCCAGCCGGTTCAAACCTGTTCCAGCCGGTTCCAGCCGGTTCAAATCGGTTCAAACCGGTTCCAGCCGGTTCCAGCCGGTTCCAGCCAGTTCAAGCTAGCTCCAGCCGGTTCCAGCCGGTTCAAACCGGTTCCAGCCGGTTCCAGCCGGTTCAAACCGGTTTAAACCGGTTCAAACCGGTTCCAGCCGGTTCCAGGCGGTTCTAGCCGGTTCCAGCCGGTTCCAGCCGGTTCAAGCTAGCTCCAGCCGGTTCCAGCCGGTTCTAGCCTGTTTAAACCGGTTCAAACCGGTTCCAGCCGGTTCCAGCTGGTTCAAGCCGGTTCCAGCCGGTTTTAACCGATTTAAAACGGTTCAAACCGGTTCCAGCCGGTTCCAGCCGGTTCTAGCCGGTTCCAGCCGGTTCCAGCCGGTTCAAACCGGTTTAAACCGGTTCAAACCGGTTCCAGCCTGTTCCAGCCGGTTCCAGCCGGTTCAATCCGGTTCCAGCCGGTTCCAGCCGGTTTTAACCGGTTCAAACCGGTTCCAGCCGGTTCAAGCCGGTTCCAGCCGGTTCCAGCCTGTTTAAACCGGTTCAAACCGGTTCCAGCCGGTTCCAGCCGGTTTAAACCGGTTCAAACCGGTTCCAGCCGGTTCCAGCCGGTTCAAACCGGTTCCAGCCGGTTCCAGCCGGGTCAAGCCGGTTCAAACCGGTTCCAGCCGGTTCCAGCCGGGTCAAGCCGGTTCCAGCCGGTTCCAGCCGCTTCCAGCTGCTTCCAGGTGGTCCAGCCGGTCCAGCCAACCAGCCAGCCATCCTCTCAGCCAGCCTCCCAGCCAGCCAGCCAGCCAGCCAGCCCGCCAGCCAGCCAGCCTCCCAGGCAGCCTCCCAGCCAGACTCCCATCCTCCCAGCCTCCCAGCCTCCCAGCCTCCCAGCCTCCCAGCCAGCCTCCCATTCTCCCAGCCTCCCAGCCAGCCTCCCAGCCTCCCAGCCACCCTCCCAGCCTCCCAGCCTCCCAGCCAGCCTCCCAGCCTCCAAGACTCACAGCGTCCCAGCCTCTCAGCCAGCCTCCCATTCTCCCAGCCTCCCAGCCAGCCGCCCAGCCTCCCAGCCTCCCAGCCAGCCAGCCAGCCAGCCAGCCCGCCAGCCAGCCAGCCAGCCCGCCAGCCAGCCAGCCTCCCAGGCAGCCTCCCAGCCAGCCTCCCAGCCTCCCAGCCTCCCAGCCTCTCAGCCTCCCAGCCTCCCAGCCTCCCAGCCTCCCAGACAGTGCCAGCCAGCGAGCCAGCCTGTTCCAGCCGGTTCCAGCCGGTTCCATCCGGTTGCAGCCGGTTCTAGCCTGTTTAAACCGGTTCAAACCGGTTCCAGCTGGTTCCAGCCGGTCCAGCCTGTTCAAGCCGGTTCCAGCCGGTTCCAGCCGGTTTTAACGGGTATAAAACGGTTCAAACCGGTTCCAGCCGGTTCCAGCCGGTTCCAGCCGGTTCTAGCCGGTTCCAGCCGGTTCCAGCCGGTTCAAACCGGTTTAAACCGGTTCAAACCGGTTCCAGCCTGTTCCAGCCGGTTCCAGCCGGTTCAAACCGGTTCCAGCCGGTTTTATCCGGTTCAAACCGGTTCCAGCCGGTTCAAGCCAGTTCCAGCCGGTTCCAGCCGGTTTAAACCGGTTCAAACCGGTTCCAGCCGGTTCAAACCGGTTCAAACCGGTTCCAGCCGGTTCCAGCCGGTTCCAGCCGGTTCCAGCCGGTTCCACCCGGTTCCAGCCGATTCAAACCGTTTCCAGCCGGTTCCAGCCGGTTCAAACCGGATGCAGCCAGTTCTAGCCTGTTCCAGCCGGTTTCAGGCGGTTACAGCCGGTACCAGCCGGTTCAAACCGGTTCCAGCCGGTTCCAGCCGGGTCAAGCCGGTTCAAACCGGTTCCAGCCGGTTCCAGCCGGGTCAAGCCGGTTCCAGCCGGTTCCAGCCGCTTCCAGCTGCTTCCAGGTGGTCCAGCCGGTCCAGCCAACCAGCCAGCCATCCTCTCAGCCAGCCTCCCAGCCAGCCGGCCAGCCAGCCAGCCGGCCAGCCAGCCAGCCTCCCAGGCAGCCTCCCAGCCAGACTCCCAGCCTCCCAGCCTCCCAGCCTCCCAGCCTCCCAGCCTCCCAGCCAGCCTCCCATTCTCCCATCCTCCCAGCCAGCCTCCCAGCCTCCCAGCCACCCTCCCAGCCTCCCAGCCTCCCAGCCTCCCAGCCTCCCAGCCTCCCAGCCAGCCTCCCAGCCTCCAAGACTCACAGCATCCCAGCCTCTCAGCCAGCCTCCCATTCTCCCAGCCTCCCAGCCAGCCGCCCAGCCTCCCAGCCTCCCAGCCAGCCAGCCAGCCAGCCAGCCCGCCAGCCAGCCAGCCAGCCCGCCAGCCAACCAGCCTCCCAGGCAGCCTCCCAGCCAGCCTCCCAGCCTCCCAGCCTCCCAGCCAGCCAGCCAGCCAGCCAGCCCGCCAGCCAGCCAGACAGCCCGCCAGCCAGCCAGCCTCCCAGGCAGCCTCCCAGCCAGCCTCCCAGCCTCCCAACCTCCCAGCCAGTGCCAGCCAGCGAGTCAGCCTGTTCAAGCCGGTTCCAGCCGGTTCCATCCGGTTGCAGCCGATTCTAGCCGGTTCGAGTTGGTACCAGCCGGTTCGAGCCGGTTCCAGCCAGTTCCAGCCGGAAAAAACCGGTTCCATCCGGTTCCAGCCGGTTCCAGCCGGTTCAAGCTAGCTCCAGCCGGTTCCAGCCGGTTCTAGCCTGTTCCAGCCGGTTTCAGGCGGTTACAGCCGGTTCCAGGCGGTTCAAACCGGTTCCAGCCGCTTCCAGCCGGTTCCAGCCGGTTCAAACTGGTTTAAACCGGTTCAAACCTGTTCCAGCCGGTTCCAGCCGGTTTAAACCAGTTCAAACCGGTTTCAGCCGGTTCCAGCCGGTTCCAGCCGGTTCAAACCGGTTTAAACCGGTTCATACCGGTTCCAGCCGGTTCCAGCCGGTTCCAGCCGGTTCAAACCGTTTCCAGCCGGTTCCAGCCGGTTCAAACTGGATCCAGCCGGTTCTAGCCTGTTCCAGCCGGTTTCAGGCGGTTACAGCCGGTACCAGCCGGTTCAAACCGGTTCCAGCCAGTTCCAGCCGGGTCAAGCCGGTTCCAGCCGGTTCCAGCCGGTTCAAGCTAGCTCCAGCCGGTTCCAGCCGGTTCTAGCCTGTTCCAGCCAGTTTCAGGCGGTTACAGCCGGTTCCAGCCGGTTCCAGCCGGTTCTAGCCTGTTTAAACCGGTTCAAACCGGTTCCAGCCGGTTCCAGCCGGTTCAAACCGGTTCCAGCCGGTTCCAGCCGATTTAAACCGTTTCAAACCGGTTCCAGCCGGTTCCAGCCGGTTTAAACCGTTTCAAACCGGTTCCAGCCGGTTCCAGCCGGTTTAAACCGGTTCAAACCGGTTCCAGCCGGTTCCAGCCGGTTCCTGCCTGTTCAAACCGGTTTAAACCGGTTCAAACCGGTTCCAGCCGGTTCCAGCCGGTTCCAGCCTGGTCAAGCCGGTTCCCGCCGCTTCCAGCCACTTCCAGCCGCTTCCAGGTAGTCCAGCCGGTCCAGCCAACCAGCCAGCCAGCCAGCCAGCCAGCCCGCCAGCCAGCCAGTCAGCCCGCCAGCCAGCCAGCCTCCCAGCAAGCCTCCCAGACAGCCTCCCAGCCTCCCAGCCTCCCAGCCTCCCAGCCTCCCAGCCAGTGCCAGCCAGCGAGCCAGCCTGTTCCAGCCGGTTCCAGTCGGTTCCATCCGGTTCCAGCCGATTCTAGCCGGTTCGAGCCGGTACCAGCCGGTTCCAGGCGGTTCCAGCCAGTTCCACCTGGAAAAAACCGGTTCCAGCCGGTTCCAGCCGGTTCCAGCCGGTTGCAGCCGGTTCAAACCGGTTCCAGCCTGTTTAAACCGGTTCAAACCGGTTCCAGCCGGTTCCAGCCGGTTCAAACCGGTTCCAGCCGGTTCCAGACGGTTTAAACCGGTTCAAACCGGTTCCAGCCGGTTCCAGCCGGTTCCAGCCGGTTTAAACCGGTTCAAACCGGTTCCAGCCGGTTCCAGCCGGGTCAAGCCGGTTCCAGCCGGTTCCAGCCGCTTCCAGCCACTTCCAGGTGGTCCAGCCGGTCCAGCCAACCAGCCAGCCATCCTCTCAGCCAGCCTCCCTGCTAGCCAGCCAGCCAGCCAGCCCGCCAGACAGCCAGCCTCCCAGGCAGCCTCCCAGCCAGCCTCCCAGCCTCCCAGCCTCCCAGGCTCCCAGCCTCCCAGCCTCCCAGCCAGCCTCCCAGCCTCCAAGACTCCCAGCCTCCCAGCGTCCCAGCCAGCCTCCCATTCTCCCTGCCTCCCATCCAGCCTC
Source organism: Muntiacus reevesi (assembly GCF_963930625.1). Taxonomy (NCBI): domain Eukaryota; kingdom Metazoa; phylum Chordata; class Mammalia; order Artiodactyla; family Cervidae; genus Muntiacus; species Muntiacus reevesi. Next base: position 1,648,079 of record NC_089256.1, on the reverse strand, counting down.
CCAGCCAGCCTCCCAGCCTCCCAGCCTCCCAGCCTCCCAGCCTCCCAGGCTCCCAGCCAGCCTCCCAGCCTCCCAGCCAGCCTCCCAGCCTCCCAGCCTCCCAGCCTCCCAGCATCCCAGCCAGCCTCCCAGCCTCCAAGACTCACAGCCTCCCAGCCTCTCAGCCAGCGTCCCATTCTCCCAGCCTCCCAGCCAGCCTCCCAGTCTCCCAGCCTCCCAGCGAGCCAGCCAGCCAGCCAGGCCGCCAGCCAGCCAGCCAGCCCGCCAGCCAGCCAGCTTCCCAGGCAGCCTCCCAGCCAGCCTCCCATCCTCCCAGCCTCCCAGCCTCTCAGCCTCCCAGCCTCCCAGCCTCCCAGCCTCCCAGCCAGTGCCAGCCAGCGAGCCAGCCTGTTCCAGCTGGTTCCAGCCGGTTCCATCCGGTTGCAGCCGATTCTAGCCGGTTCGAGCCGGTACCAGACGGTTCCAGCCGGTTCCAGCCAGTTCCAGCCAGAAAAAACGGGTTCCAGCCGGTTCCAGCCGGTTCCAGCCGGTTCAAACCGGTTTAAACCGGTTCAAACCGGTTCCAGCCGGTTCCAGCCGATTCCAGCCGGTTCAAGCCGGTTCCAGCCGGTTCCAGCCGGTTCAAGCCGGTTCCAGCCGGTTCCAGCCGGTTCAAGCTAGCTCCAGCCGGTTCCAGCCAGTTCCAGCCGGTTCAAACCGGTTCCAGCCGGTTCAAATCGGTTCCAGCCGGTTCCAGCCGGTTTAAAACGGTTCAAACCGGTTCCAGCCGGTTCCAGCCGGTTTAAACCGGTTCAAACCGGTTCCAGCCTGTTCCAGCCGGTTCAAACAGGTTTAAACCGGTTCAAACCGGTTACAGCCGGTTCCAGCCGGTTCAAACCGGTTCCAGCCGGTTCCAGCCGGTTTAAACCAGTTCAAAACGGTTCCAGCCGGTTCCAGCCGGTTCCAGCCGGTTTAAACCGGTTCAAACCGGTTCCAACCGGTTCCAGCCGGTTCCAGTCTGTTCAAACCGGTTTAAACCTGTTCAAACCGGTTGCAGCCGGTTCCAGCCGGTTCCAGCCGGATCAAGCTGGTTCCAGCCGGTTCCAGCCGCTTCCAGCCGCTTCCAGGTGGTCCAGCCGGTCCAGCCAACCAGCCAGCCTTCCTCTCAGCCAGCCTCCCAGCCAGCCAGCCAGCCAGCCAGCCGGCCAGCCAGCCAGCCTCCCAGGCAGCCTCCCAGCCAGCCTTCCAGCCTCCCAGCCTCCCAGCCTCCCAGGCTCCCAGCCTCCCAGCCAGCCTCCCAGCGTCCCAGCCAGCCTCCCATTCTCCCAGCCTCCCAGCCAGCCTCCCAGCCTCCCAGCCAGGCTCCCAGCCTCCAAGACTCACAGCCTCCCAGCCTCTCAGCCAGCCTCCCATTCTCCCTGCCTCCCAGCCAGCCTCCCATCCAGCCTCCCAGCCTCCCAGCCTCCCAGCCAGCCAGCCAGCCAGCCAGCCCGCCAGCCAGCCAGCCAGCCCGCCAGCCAGCCAGCCTCCCAGCCAGCCTCCCAGCCAGCCTCCCAGCCTCCAAGTCTCCCAGCCTCCCAGCCTCCAAGACTCCCAGCCTCCCAGCCTCCCAGCCAGCCTCCCATTCTCCCAGCCTCCCAGCCAGCCTCCCAGCCTCCCAGCCAGCCTCCCAGCCAGCCTCCCAGCCTCCCAGCCTCCCAGCCAGCCAGCCAGCCAGCCAGCCCGCCAGCCAGCCAGCCAGCCCGCCAGCCAGCCAGCCTCCCAGCCAGCCTCCCAGCCAGCCTCCCAGCCTCCAAGACTCCCAGCCTCCCAGCCTCCCAGCCAGCCTCCCATTCTCCCAGCCTCCCAGCCAGCCTCCCAGCCTCCCAGCCCGCCAGCCAGCCAGCCTCCCAGCCAGCCTCCCAGCCAGCCTCCCAGCCTCCAAGACTCCCAGCCTCCCAGCCTCCAAGACTCCCAGCCTCCCAGCCTCCCAGCCAGCCTCCCATTCTCCCAGCCTCCCAGCCAGCCTCCCAGCCTCCCAGCCAGCCTACCAGCCTCCAAGACTCACAGCCTCCCAGCCTCTCAGCCAGCCTCCCATTCTCCCAGCCTCCCAGCCAGCCTCCCAGCCTCCCAGCCAGCCTCCCAGCCTCCCAGCCAGTTCCAGCCAGCGAGCCAGCCTGTTCCAGCCGGTTCCAGTCGGTTCCATCCGCTTCCAGCCGATTCTAGCCGGTTCGAGCCGGTACCAGCCGGTTCCAGGCGGTTCCAGCCAGTTCCACCCGGAAAAAACCGGTTCCAGCCGGTTCCAGCCGGTTCCAGCCGGTTGCAGACAGTTCAAACCGGTTCCAGCCGGTTTAAACCGATTCAAACCGGTTCCAGCCGGTTCCAGCCGGTTCAAACCGGTTTAAACCGGTTCAAACCGGTTCCAGCCGGTTCCAGCCGGTTCAAACCGGTTCCAGCCGGTTCCAGACGGTTTAAACCGGTTCAAACCGGTTCCAGCCGGTTCAAGCCGGTTCTAGCCGGTTCCAGCCGGTTCAAGCTAGCTCCAGTCGGTTCCAGCCAGTTCCAGCCGGTTCAAACCGGTTCCAGCCGTTCAAATCGGTTCCAGCCGGTTCCAGCCGGTTCCAGCCAGTTCCAGCCGGTTCAAACCGGTTCCAGCCGGTTTAAACCGATTCAAACCGGTTCCAGCCGGTTCCAGCCGGTTCAAACCGGTTTAAACCGGTTCAAACCGGTTCCAGCCGGTTCCAGCCGGTTTAAACCGGTTCAAACCGGTTCCAGCCGGTTCCAGCCTGGTCAAGCCGGTTCCATCCGGTTCCAGCCGCTTCCAGCTGCTTCCAGGTGGTCCAGCCGGTCCAGCCAACCAGCCAGCCATCCTCTCAGCCAGCCTCCCAGCCAGCCAGCCAGCCAGCCAGCCGGCCAGCCAGCCAGCCTCCCAGGCAGCCTCCCAGCCAGACTCCCAGCCTCCCAGCCTCCCAGCCTCCCAGCCTCCCAGCCTCCCAGCCAGCCTCCCATTCTACCAGCCTCCCAGCCAGCCTCCCAGCCTCCCAGCCACCCTCCCAGCCTCCCAGCCTCCCAGCCTCCCAGCCTCCCAGCCTCCCAGCCAGCCTCCCAGCCTCCAAGACTCACAGCGTCCCAGCCTCTCAGCCAGCCTCCCATTCTCCCAGCCTCCCAGCCAGCCGCCCAGCCTCCCAGCCTCCCAGCCAGCCAGCCAGCCAGCCAGCCCGCCAGCCAGCCAGCCAGCCCGCCAGCCAGCCAGCCTCCCAGGCAGCCTCCCATCCATCCTCCCAGCCTCCCAGCCTCCCAGCCTCTCAGCCTCCCAGCCTCCCAGCCTCCCAGCCTCCCAGACAGTGCCAGCCAGCGAGCCAGCCTGTTCCAGCCGGTTCCAGCCGGTTCCATCCGGTTGCAGCCGATTCTAGGCGGTTCGAGCCGGTACCAGCCGGTTCCAGCCGGTTCCAGCCAGTTCCAACCGGAAAAAACCGGTTCCAGCCGGTTCCAGCCGGTTCCAGCCGGTTCAAGCTAGCTCCAGCCGGTTCCAGCCGGTTCTAGCCTGTTCCAGCCGGTTTCAGGCGGTTACAGCCGGTTCTAGCCGATTCAAACCGGTTCCAGCAGTTTCCAGCCGGTTCAAACCGGTTTAAACCGGTTCAAACCGGTTCCAGCCGGTTCCAGCCGGTTCCAGCCGGTTCAAACTGGTTTAAACCGGTTCAAACCGGTTCCAGCCGGTTCCAGCCGGTTTAAACCAGTTCAAACCGGTTCCAGCCGGTTCCAGCCGGTTCCAGCCGTTTTAAACCGGTTTAAACCGGTTCATACCGGTTCCAGCCGGTTCCAGCCGGTTCCAGCCGGTTCAAACCGTTTCCAGCCGGTTCCAGCCGGTTCAAACCTGATCCAGCCGGTTCTAGCCTGTTCCAGCCGGTTTCAGGGGGTTACAGCCGGTACCAGCGGGTTCAAACCGTTTCCAGCCCTTTCCAGCCGGTTCAAACCGGATCCAGCCGGTTCTAGCCTGTTCCAGCCGGTTTCAGGCGGTTACAGCCGGTACCAGCCGGTTCAAACCGGTTCCAGCCGGTTCCAGCCGGTTCCAGCCGGTTCCAGCCGGTTTTAGCCGGTTCCAGCCGGTTCCAGCCGGTTCAAGCTAGCTCCAGCCGGTTCCAGCCGGTTCTAGCCTGTTTAAACCGGTTCAAACCGGGTCCAGCCGGTTCCAGCCGGTTCAAACCGGTTTAAGCCGGTTCAAACCGGTTCCAGCCGGTTCCAGCCGGTTCCAGCCGGTTCCAGCCGGTTCAAGCTAGTTCCAGCCGATTCCAGCCGGTTCTAGCCTGTTTAAACGGGTTCAAACCGGTTCCAGCCTGTTCCAGCCGGTTCCAGCCGGTTCAAACCGGTTTAAACCGGTTCAAAACGGTTCCAGCCGGTTCCAGCCGGTTCAAACCTGTTCCAGCCGGTTCCAGCCGGTTCAAATCGGTTCAAACCGGTTCCAGCCGGTTCCAGCCGGTTCCAGCCAGTTCAAGCTAGCTCCAGCCGGTTCCAGCCGGTTCAAACCGGTTCCAGCCGGTTCCAGCCGGTTCAAACCGGTTTAAACCGGTTCAAACCGGTTCCAGCCGGTTCCAGCCGGTTCTAGCCGGTTCCAGCCGGTTCCAGCCGGTTCAAGCTAGCTCCAGCCGGTTCCAGCCGGTTCTAGCCTGTTTAAACCGGTTCAAACCGGTTCCAGCCGGTTCCAGCCGGTTCAAGCCGGTTCCAGCCGGTTTTAACCGATTTAAAACGGTTCAAACCGGTTCCAGCCGGTTCCAGCCGGTTCCAGCCGGTTCTAGCCGGTTCCAGCCGGTTCCAGCCGGTTCAAACCGGTTTAAACCGGTTCAAACCGGTTCCAGCCTGTTCCAGCCGGTTCCAGCCGGTTCAAACCGGTTCCAGCCGGTTCCAGCCGGTTTTAACCGGTTCAAACCGGTTCCAGCCGGTTCAAGCCGGTTCCAGCCGGTTCCAGCCTGTTTAAACCGGTTCAAACCGGTTCCAGCCGGTTCCAGCCGGTTTAAACCGGTTCAAACCGGTTCCAGCCGGTTCCAGCCGGTTCAAACCGGTTCCAGCCGGTTCCAGCCGGGTCAAGCCGGTTCAAACCGGTTCCAGCCGGTTCCAGCCGGGTCAAGCCGGTTCCAGCCGGTTCCAGCCGCTTCCAGCTGCTTCCAGGTGGTCCAGCCGGTCCAGCCAACCAGCCAGCCATCCTCTCAGCCAGCCTCCCAGCCAGCCAGCCAGCCAGCCAGCCCGCCAGCCAGCCAGCCTCCCAGGCAGCCTCCCAGCCAGACTCCCATCCTCCCAGCCTCCCAGCCTCCCAGCCTCCCAGCCTCCCAGCCAGCCTCCCATTCTCCCAGCCTCCCAGCCAGCCTCCCAGCCTCCCAGCCACCCTCCCAGCCTCCCAGCCTCCCAGGCAGCCTCCCAGCCTCCAAGACTCACAGCGTCCCAGCCTCTCAGCCAGCCTCCCATTCTCCCAGCCTCCCAGCCAGCCGCCCAGCCTCCCAGCCTCCCAGCCAGGCAGCCAGCCAGCCAGCCCGCCGGCCAGCCAGCCAGCCCGCCAGCCAGCCAGCCACCCAGGCAGCCTCCCAGCCAGCCTCCCAGCCTCCCAGCCTCCCAGCCTCTCAGCCTCCCAGCCTCCCAGCCTCCCAGCCTCCCAGACAGTGCCAGCCAGCGAGCCAGCCTGTTCCAGCCGGTTCCAGCCGGTTCCATCCGGTTGCAGCCGGTTCTAGCCTGTTTAAACCGGTTCAAACCGGTTCCAGCTGGTTCCAGCCGGTCCAGCCTGTTCAAGCCGGTTCCAGCCGGTTCCAGCCGGTTTTAACCGGTATAAAACGGTTCAAACCGGTTCCAGCCGGTTCCAGCCGGTTCTAGCCGGTTCCAGCCGGTTCCAGCCGGTTCAAACCGGTTTAAACCGGTTCAAACCGGTTCCAGCCTGTTCCAGCCGGTTCCAGCCGGTTCAAACCGGTTCCAGCCGGTTCCAGCCGGTTCAAGCCAGTTCCAGCCGGTTCCAGCCGGTTTTATCCGGTTCAAACCGGTTCCAGCCGGTTCAAGCCAGTTCCAGCCGGTTCCAGCCGGTTTAAACCGGTTCAAACCGGTTCCAGCCGGTTCAAACCGGTTCAAACCGGTTCCAGCCGGTTCCAGCCGGTTCCAGCCGGTTCCAGCCGGTTCCACCCGGTTCCAGCCGATTCAAACCGTTTCCAGTCGGTTCCAGCCGGTTCAAACCGGATGCAGCCAGTTCTAGCCTGTTCCAGCCGGTTTCAGGCGGTTACAGCCGGTACCAGCCGGTTCAAACCGGTTCCAGCCGGTTCCAGCCGGGTCAAGCCGGTTCAAACCGGTTCCAGCCGGTTCCAGCCGGGTCAAGCCGGTTCCAGCCGGTTCCAGCCGCTTCCAGCTGCTTCCAGGTGGTCCAGCCGGTCCAGCCAACCAGCCAGCCATCCTCTCAGCCATCCTCCCAGCCAGCCAGCCAGCCAGCCAGCCGGCCAGCCAGCCAGCCTCCCAGGCAGCCTCCCAGCCAGACTCCCAGCCTCCCAGCCTCCCAGCCTCCCAGCCTCCCAGCCTCCCAGCCTACCAGCCTCCCAGCCAGCCTCCCATTCTCCCATCATCCCAGCCAGCCTCCCAGCCTCCCAGCCACCCTCCCAGCCTCCCAGCCTCCCAGCCTCCCAGCCTCCCAGCCTCCCAGCCAGCCTCCCAGCCTCCAAGACTCACAGCATCCCAGCCTCTCAGCCAGCCTCCCATTCTCCCAGCCTCCCAGCCAGCCGCCCAGCCTCCCAGCCTCCCAGCCAGCCAGCCAGCCAGCCAGCCCGCCAGCCAGCCAGCCAGCCCGCCAGCCAACCAGCCTCCCAGGCAGCCTCCCAGCCAGCCTCCCAGCCTCCCAGCCTCCCAGCCTCTCAGCCTCCCAGCCTCCCAGCCTCCCAGCCTCCCAGACAGTGCCAGCCAGCGAGCCAGCCTGTTCCAGCCGGTTCCAGCCGGTTCCATCCGGTTGCAGCCGATTCTAGCCGGTTCGAGCCGGTACCAGCCGGTTCCAGCCGGTTCCAGCCAGTTCCAGCCGGAAAAAACCGGTTCCAGCCGGTTCCAGCCGGTTCCAGCCGGTTCAAGCTAGCTCCAGCCGGTTCCAGCCGGTTCTAGCCTGTTCCAGCCGGTTTCAGGCGGTTACAGCCGGTTCTAGCCGGTTCAAACCGGTTCCAGCAGTTTCCAGCCGGTTCAAACCGGTTCCAGCCGGTTCCAGCCGGTTCCAGCCGGTTCAAACTGGTTTAAACCGGTTCAAACCGGTTCCAGCCGGTTCCAGCCGGTTTAAACCAGTTCAAACCGGTTCCAGCCGGTTCTAGCCGGTTCCAGCCGTTTTAAACCGGTTTAAACCGGTTCATACCGGTTCCAGCCGGTTCAAACCGTTTCCAGCCGGTTCCAGCCGGTTCAAACCGGATCCAGCCGGTTCTAGCCTGTTCCAGCCGGTTTCAGGCGGTTACAGCCGGTACCAGCCGGTTCAAACCGTTTCCAGCTCTTTCCAGCCGGTTCAAACCGGATCCAGCCGGTTCTAGCCTGTTCCAGCCGGTTTCAGCCGGTTACAGCCGGTACCAGCCGGTTCAAACCGGTTCCAGCCGGTTTCAGCTGGGTCAAGCCGGTTCCAGCCGGTTCCAGCCGGTTCAAGCTAGCTCCAGCCGATTCCAGCCGGTTCTAGCCTGTTCCAGGCGGTTTCAGGCGGTTACAGCCGGTTCCAGCCGGTTCCAGCCGGTTTTAGCCAGTTCCAGCCGGTTCCAGCCGGTTCAAGCTAGCTCCAGCCGGTTCCAGCCGGTTCTAGCCTGTTTAAACCGGTTCAAACCGGTTCCAGCCGGTTCCAGCCGGTTCAAACCGGTTTAAACCGGTTCAAACCGGTTCCAGCCGGTTCCAGCCGGTTCCAGCCGGTTCCAGCCGGTTCAAGCTAGTTCCAGCCGATTCCAGCCGGTTCTAGCCTGTTTAAACCGGTTCAAACCGGTTCCAGCCTGTTCCAGCCGGTTCCAGCCGGTTCAAACCGGTTTAAACCGGTTCAAAACGGTTCCAGCCGGTTCCAGCCGGTTCAAACCGGTTCCAGCCGGTTCCAGCCGGTTCAAATCGGTTCAAACCGATTCCAGCCGGTTCCAGCCGGTTCCAGCCGGTTCAAGCTAGCTCCAGCCGGTTCCAGCCGGTTCAAACCGGTTCCAGCAGGTTCCAGCCGGTTCTAGCCGGTTCCAGCCTGTTCAATAGGGTTTAAACCGGTTCAAACCGGTTCCAGCCTGTTCCAGCCGGTTCCAGCCGGTTCAAGCTAGCTCCAGCCGGTTCCAGCCGGTTTTAACCGGTTCAAACCGGTTCCAGCCGGTTCAAGCTGGTTCAAACCGGTTCCAGCCGGTTCCAGCCGGTTCCAGCTGGTTCAAACCGGTTTAAACCGGTTCAAACCGGTTCCAGCCGGTTCCAGCCGGTTCCAGCCGGTTCAAACCGGTTCCAGCCGGTTCCAGCCGGGTCAAGCCGGTTCAAACCGGTTCCAGCCGGTTCCAGCCGGGTCAAGCCGGTTCCAGCCGGTTCCAGCCGCTTCCAGCTGCTTCCAGGTGGTCCAGCCGGTCCAGCCAAACAGCCAGCCATCCTCTCAGCCAGCCTCCCAGCCAGCCAGCCAGCCAGCCAGCCCGCCAGCCAGCCAGCCTCCCAGGCAGCCTCCCAGCCAGACTCCCAGCCTCCCAGGCTCCCAGCCTCCCAGCCTCCCAGCCAGCCTCCCATTCTCCCAGCCTCCCAGCCAGCCTCCCAGCCTCCCAGCCACCCTCCCAGCCTCCCAGCCTCCCAGCCTCCCAGCCTCCCAGCCAGCCTCCCAGCCTCCAAGACTCACAGCCTCCCAGCCTCTCACCCAGGCTCCCATTCTCCCAGCCTCCCAGCCAGCCGCCCAGCCTCCCAACCTCCCAGCCAGCCAGCCAGCCAGCCAGCCCACCAGCCAGCCAGCCAGCCCGCCAGCCAGCCAGCCTCCCAGGCAGCCTCCCAGCCTGTCTCCCAGCCTCCCAGCCTCCCAGCCTCTGAGCCTCCCAGCCTCCCAGCCTCCCAGCCTCCCAGACAGTGCCAGCCAGCGAGCCAGCCTGTTCCAGCCGGTTCCAGCCGGTTCCATCCGGTTGCAGCCGGTTCTAGCCTGTTTAAACCGGTTCAAACCGGTTCCAGCCGGTTCCAGCCGGTTCCAGCCGGTTCAAGCCGGTTCCAGCCGGTTCCAGCCGGTTTTAACCGGTTTAAAACGGTTCAAACCGGTTCCAGCCGGTTCCAGCCGGTTCCAGCCGGTTCTAGGCGGTTCCAGCCGGTTCCAGCCGGTTCAAACCGGTTCCAGCCGGTTTTATCCGGTTCAAACCGGTTCAAGCCGGTTCCAGCCGGTTCCAGCCGGTTTAAACCGATTCAAACCGGTTCCAGCCGGTTCAAACCGGTTCAAACCGGTTCCAGCCGGTTCCAGCCGGTTCCAGCCGATTCAAACCGTTTCCAGCCGGTTCCAGCCGGTTCAAACCGGATCCAGCCAGTTCTAGCCTGTTCCAGCCGGTTTCAGGCGGTTACAGCCGGTACCAGCCGGTTCAAACCGGTTCCAGCCGGTTCCAGCCGGGTCAAGCCGGTTCAAACCGGTTCCAGCCGGTTCCAGCCGGGTCAAGCCGGTTCCAGCCGGTTCCAGCCGCTTCCAGCTGCTTCCAGGTGGTCCAGCCGGTCCAGCAAACCAGCCAGCCATCCTCTCAGCCAGCCTCCCAGCCAGCCAGCCAGCCTGCCAGCCGGCCAGCCAGCCAGCCTCCCAGGCAGCCTCCCAGCCAGACTCCCAGCCTCCCAGCCTCCCAGCCTCCCAGCCTCCCAGCCTCCCAGCCTCCCAGCCAGCCTCCCATTCTCCCATCCTCCCAGCCAGCCTCCCAGCCTCCCAGCCACCCTCCCAGCCTCCCAGCCTCCCAGCCTCCCAGCCTCCCAGCCAGCCTCCCAGCCTCCAAGACTCACAGCGTCCCAGCCTCTCAGCCAGCCTCCCATTCTCCCAGCCTCCCAGCCAGCCGCCCAGCCTCCCAGCCTCCCAGCCAGCCAGCCAGCCAGCCAGCCCGCCAGCCAGCCAGCCAGCCCGCCAGCCAACCAGCCTCCCAGGCAGCCTCCCAGCCAGCCTCCCAGCCTCCCAGCCTCCCAGCCTCTCAGCCTCCCAGCCTCCCAGCCTCCCAGCCTCCCAGACAGTGCCAGCCAGCGAGCCAGCCTGTTCCAGCCGGTTCCAGCCGGTTCCATCCGGTTGCAGCCGATTCTAGCCGGTTCGAGCCGGTACCAGCCGGTTCCAGCCGGTTCCAGCCAGTTCCAGCCGGAAAAAACCGGTTCCAGCCGGTTCCAGCCGGTTCCAGCCGGTTCAAGCAAGCTCCAGCCGGTTCCAGCCGGTTCTAGCCTGTTCCAGCCGGTTTCAGGCGGTTACAGCCGGTTCTAGCCGGTTCAAACCGGTTCCAGCAGTTTCCAGCCGGTTCAAACCGGTTTAAACCGGTTCATACCGGTTCCAGCCGGTTACAGCCGGTACCAGCCGGTTCAAACCGTTTCCAGCCCTTTCCAGCCGGTTCAAACCGGATCCAGCCGGTTCTAGCCTGTGCCAGCCGGTTTCAGGCGGTTACAGCCGGTACCAGCCGGTTCAAACCGGTTCCAGCCGGTTCCAGCCGGGTCAAGCCGGTTCCAGCCGGGTCCAGCCGGTTCAAGGTAGCTCCAGCCGATTCCAGCCGGTTCTAGCCTGTTCCAGGCGGTTTCAGGCGGTTACAGACGGTTCCAGCCGGTTCCAGCCGGTTTTAGCCGGTTCCAGCCGGTTCCAGCCGGTTCAAGCTAGCTCCAGCCGGTTCCAGCCGGTTCTAGCCTGTTTAAACCGGTTCAAACCGGTTCCAGCCGGTTCCAGCCGTTTCCAGCCGGTTCAAACCGGTTTAAACCGGTTCAAAACGTTTCCAGCCGGTTCCAGCCGGTTCCAGCCGGTTCAAACCGGTTCCAGCCGGTTCCAGCCGGTTTAAACCGGTTCAAACCGGTTCCAGCCGGTTCCAGCCGATTCCAGACGGTTCAAGCTAGCTCCAGTCGGTTCCAGCCGGTTCAAACCGGTTCCAGCCGGTTCCAGCCGGTTCAAACCGGTTTAAACCGGTTCATACCGGCTCCAGCCGGTTCCAGCCGGTTCCAGCCGGTTCAAGCCGGTTCCAGCCGGTTCCAGCCGGTTTTAACCGGTTTAAACCGGTTCAAACCGGTTCCAGCCGGTTCCAGCCGGTTCCAGCCGGTTCAAACCGGTTTAAACCGGTTCAAACAGGTTCCAGCCGGTTCCAGCCGGTTCCAGCCGGTTTCAGGCGGTTACAGCCGGTACCAGCCGGTTCAAACCGGTTCCAGCCGGTTCCAGCCGGGTCAAGCCGGTTCCAGCCGGTTCCAGCCGGTTCAAGCTAGCTCCAGCTGGTTCCAGCCGGTTCTAGCCTGTTCCAGCCGGTTTCAGGCGGTTACAGCCGGTTCTAGCCGGTTCAAACCGGTTCCAGCAGTTTCCAGCCGGTTCAAACCGGTTTAAACCGGTTCAAACCGGTTCCAGCCGGTTCCAGCCGGTTCCAGCCGGTTCAAACTGGTTTAAACCGGTTCAAACCGGTTCCAGCCGGTTCCAGCCGGTTTAAACCGGTTCATACCGGTTCCAGCCGGTTCCAACCGGTTCCAGCCGGTTCAAACCGTTTCCAGCCGGTTCCAGCCGTTTTAAACCGGTTTAAACCGGTTCATACCGGTTCCAGCCGGTTACAGCCGGTACCAGCCGTTTCAAACCGTTTCCAGCCCTTTCCAGCCGGTTCAAACCGGATCCAGCCGGTTCTAGCCTGTTCCAGCCGGTTTCAGGCGGTTACAGCCGGTACCAGCCGGTTCAAACCGGTTCCAGCCGGTTCCAGCAGGGTCAAGCCGGTTCCAGCCGGTTCCAGCCGGTTCAAGGTAGCTCCAGCCGATTCCAGCCGGTTCTAGCCTGTTCCAGGCGGTTTCAGGCGGTTACAGCCGGTTCCAGCAGGTTCCAGCCGGTTTTAGCCGGTTCCAGCCGGTTCCAGCCGGTTCAAGCTAGCTCCAGCCGGTTCCAGCCGGTTCTAGCCTGTTTAAACCGGTTCAAACCGGTTCCAGCCGGTTCCAGCCGGTTCCAGCCGGTTCAAACCGGTTTAAACCGGTTCAAAACGGTTCCAGCCGGTTCCAGCCGGTTCAAACCGGTTCCAGCCGGTTCCAGCCGGTTTAAACCGGTTCAAACCGGTTCCAGCCGGTTCCAGCCGATTCCAGACGGTTCAAGCTAGCTCCAGCCGGTTCCAGCCGGTTCAAACCGGTTCCAGCCGGTTCAAGCTAGCTCCAGCCGGTTCCAGCCGGTTCTAGCCTGTTTAAACCGGTTCCAGCCGGTTCCATCCGGTTCTAGCCGGTTCCAGCCGGTTCCAGCCGGTTCAAGCTAGCTCCAGCCGGTTCCAGCCGGTTCTAGCCTGTTTAAAACGGTTCAAACCGGTTCCATCCGGTTCCAGCCGGTTCCAACCGGTTTAAACCGGTTCAAACCGGCTCCCGCCGGTTCCAGCCGGTTCCAGCCGGTTCAAGCCGGTTCCAGCCGGTTCCAGCCGGTTTAAACCGGTTCAAACCGGTTCCAGCCGGTTCAAACCGGTTCATACCGGTTCCAGCCGGTTCCAGCCGGTTCCAGCCGGTTCCAGCCGGTTCAAACCGGATCCAGCCTGTTCTAGCCTGTTCCAGCCGGTTTCAGGCGGTTACAGCCGGTACCAGCCGGTTCAAACCGGTTCCAGCCGGTTCCAGCCGGGTCAAGCCGGTTCCAGCCGGTTTCAGCCGGTTCAAGCTAGCTCCAGCCGGTTCCTGCCGGTTCTTGCCTGTTCCAGTCGGTTTCAGGCAGTTACAGCCGGTTCCAGCCGGTTCGAACCGGTTCCAGCCGGTTCCAGCCGGTTCAAACCGGTTTAAACCGGTTCAAACCGGTTCAAGCCGGTTCCATCCGGTTCTAGCCGGTTCAAACCGGTTCCAGACGGTTCCAGCCGGTTTAAACCGGTTCAAACCGGTTCCAGCCGGTTCCATCCGGTTCCAGCCGGTTCAAACCGGTTCCAGACGGTTCCAGCCGGTTTAAACCGGTTCAAACCGGTTCCAGCCGGTTCCAGCCGGTTCAAGCTAGCTCCAGCCGGTTCCAGCCGGTTCAAACCGGTTCCAGCCGGTTCCAGCCGGTTCAAACCGGTTTAAACCGGTTCAAACCGGCTCCAGCCGGTTCCAGCCGGTTCCAGCCGGTTCAAGCCGGTTCCAGCCGGTTCCAGCCGGTTTTAACCGGTTTAAACCGGTTCAAACCGGTTCCAGCCGGTTCCAGCCGGTTCCAACCGGTTTAAACCGGTTCAAACCGGTTCCAGCCGGTTCCAGCCGGTTTCAGGCGGTTACAGCCGGTACCAGCCGGTTCAAACCGGTTCCAGCCGGTTCCAGCCGGGTCAAGCCGGTTCCAGCCGGTTCCAGCCGGTTCAAGCTAGCTCCAGCCGGTTCCAGCCGGTTCTAGCCTGTTCCAGCCGGTTTCAGGCGGTTACAGCCGGTTACAGCAGGCTCATACCGGTTCCAGCCGCTTCCAGCCGGGTCAAGCCGGTTCCAGCCGGTTCAAACCGGTTCCAGCCGGTTCCACCCGGTTCTAGCCGGTTCCAGCCGGTTCCAGCCGGTTCAAGCTAGCTCCAGCCGGTTCCAGCCGGTTCAAACCGGTTCCAGCCGGTTCCAGCCGGTTCAAACCGGTTTAAACCGCTTCAAACCGGTTCCAGCCGGTTCCATCCGGTTGTAGCCGGTTCCAGCCGGTTCCAGCCGGTTCAAGCTAGCTCCAGCCGGTTCCAGCCGGTGCTAGCCTGTTTAAACCGGTTCAAACCGGTTCCAGCCGGTTCCAGCCGGTTCCAGCCGGTTTAAACCGGTTTAAACCGGTTCAAACCGGTTCCAGCCAGTTCCAGCCGCTTCCAGGCGGTTCAAACCGGTTTAAACCGGTTCAAACCGGTTCCAGCCGATTCCAGCCGGTTTAAACCGGTTCAAACCGGTTCCAGCCGGTTCCAGCCGGTTTAAACCGGTTCAAACCGGTTCCAGCCGGTTCAAACCGGTTTAAACCGGTTCAAACCGGTTCCAGCCGGTTCCAGCCGGTTCAAACCGGTTCCAGCCGGTTCCATCCGGTTTAAACCGGTTCAAACCGGTTCCAGCCGTTTCCAGCCGGTTCAAACCGGTTTAAACCGGTTCAAACCGGTTCCATCCGGTTCCAGCCGGTTCCAGCCGGTTCAAACCGGTTCCAGCCGGTTCCAGCCGGTTCAAACCGGTTCCAGCCGGTTCCAGCCGGTTCCAGCCGCTTCCAGCCGCTTCCAGCCGCTTCCAGGTGGTCCAGCCGGTCCAGCCAACCAGCCAGCCATCCTCTCAGCCAGCCTCCCAGCCAGCCAGCCAGCCGGCCAGCCGGCCTGCCAGCCAGCCTCCCAGGCAGCCTCCCAGCCAGCCTCCCAGCCTCCCAGCCTCCCAGCCTCCCAGCCTCCCAGCCTCCCAGCCAGCCTCCCAGCCTCCATGACTCCTAGCCTCCCAGCCTCCCAGCCAGCCTCCCAGCCTCCCAGCCTCCCAGCCTCCCAGCCAGCCTCCCAGCCTCCCAGCCTCCCAGCCAGCCAGCCAGCCAGCCAGCCAGGCTCCCAGCCTCCCAGCCTCCCAGCCAGCCAGCCAGCCTCCAAGACTCCCAGCCTCCCAGCGTCCCAGCCAGCCTCCCATTCTCCCAGCCTCCCAGCCAGCCTCCCAGCCTCCCAGCCAGCCTCCCAGCCTCCCAGCCTCCCAGCCAGCCTCCCAGCCTCCCAGCCAGCCTCCCAGCCTCCCAGCCTCTCAGCCAGCCAGCCAGCCAGCCAGCCCGCCAGCCAGCCAGCCTCCCAGGCAGCCTCCCAGCCAGACTCCCAGCCTCCAAGACTCCCAGCCTCCCAGCGTCCCAGCCAGCCTCCCATTCTCCCAGCCTCCCAGCCAGCCTCCCAGCCTCCCAGCCAGCCTCCCAGCCTCCCAGCCTCCCAGCCAGCCTCCCAGCCTCCCAGCCAACCTCCCAGCCTCCCAGCCTCCCAGCCAGCCAGCCAGCCAGCCAGCCCGCCAGCCAGCCAGCCAGCCCGCCAGCCAGCCAGCCTCCCAGGCAGCCTCCCAGCCAGCCTCCCAGCCTCCAAGACTCCCAGCCTCCCAGCCTCCAACACTCCCAGCCTCCCAGCCTCCCAGCCGCACTCCCATTCTCCCAGCCTCCAGCCAGCCTCCCAGCCTCCCAGCCAGCCTCCCAGCCTCCCAGCCTCCCAGCCTCCCAGCCAGCCTCCCAGCCTCCAAGACTCACAGCCTCCCAGCCTCTCAGCCAGCCTCCCATTCTCCCAGCCTCCCAGCCAGCCTCCCAGCCTCCCAGCCTCCCAGCCAGCCAGCCAGCCAGCCAGCCCGCCAGCCAGCCAGCCAGCCCGCCAGCCAGCCAGCCTCCCAGCCAGCCTCCCAGCCAGCCTCCCAGCCTCCCAGCCTCCCAGCCTCCCAGCCTCCCAGCTTCCCAGCCTCCCAGCCAGTGCCAGCCAGCAAGCCAGCCTGTTCCAGCCGGTTCCAGCCGGTTCCATCCGGTTCCAGCCGATTCTAGCCGGTTCGAGCCGGTACCAGCCGGTTCCAGGCGGTTCCAGCCAGTTCCAGACGGAAAAAACCGGTTCCAGCCGGTTCCAGCCGATTCCAGCCAGTTGCAGCCGGTTCAAATCGGTTCCAGCCGGTTCCAGCCGGTTCAAACCGGTTCAAACCGGTTCCAGCCGGTTCCAGCCCGTTTAAACCGGTTCAAACCGGTTCCAGCCGGTTCCAGCCGGTTTAAACCGGTTCAAACCGGTTCCAGCCGGTTCCAGCCGGTTCCAGCCGGTTCCAGCCGCTTCCAGGTGGTCCAGCTGGTCCAGCCAACCAGCCAGCCATCCTCTCAGCCAGCCTCCCAGCCAGCCAGCCAGCCAGCCAGCCCGCCAGCCAGCCAGCCTCCCAGGCAGCCTCCCAGCCAGCCTCCCAGCCTCCCAGCCTCCCAGCCTCCCAGCCTCCCAGCCAGCCTCCCAGCCTCCAAGACTCCCAGCCTCCCAGCCTCACAGCCAGCCTCCCAGCCTCCTAGCCAGCCTCCCAGCCTCCCAGCCTCCCAGCCTCCCAGCCTCCCAGCCTCCCAGCCAGCCTCCCAGCCTCCAAGACTCACAGCCTCCCAGCCTCTCAGCCAGCCTCCCATTCTCCCAGCCTCCCAGCCAGCCTCCCAGCCTCCCAGCCAGCCTCCCAGCCTCCCAGCCTCCCAGCCAGCCAGCCAGCCAGCCAGCCCACCAGCCAGCCAGCCAGCCCGCCAGCCAGCCAGCCTCCCAGGCAGCCTCCCAGCCAGCCTCACAGCCTCCCAGCCTCTCAGCCTCCCAGCCTCCCAGCCTCCCAGCCTCCCAGCCTCCCAGCCAGTGCCAGCCAGCGATCCAGCCTGTTCCAGCCGGTTCCAGCCGGTTCAAACCGGTTCCAGCCGGTTCCAGCCGGGTCAAGCCGGTTCCATCCGGTTCCAGCCGCTTCCAGGCGCTTCCAGGTGGTCCAGCCGGTCCAGCCATCCAGCCAGCCATCCTCTCAGCCAGCCTCCCAGCCAGCCAGCCAGCCAGCCAGCCGGCCAGCCAGCCAGCCTCCCAGGCAGACTCCCAGCCAGCCTCCCAGCCTCCCAGCCTCCCAGCCTCCCAGCCTCCCAGCCAGCCTCCCAGCCTCCAAGACTCACAGCCTCCCAGCCTCTCAGCCAGCCTCCCATTCTCCCAGCCTCCCAGCCAGCCTCTCAGCCTCCCAGCCAGCCTCCCAGCCTCCCAGCCTCCCAGCCAGCCAGCCAGCCAGCCAGCCCGCCAGCCAGCCAGCCAGCCCGCCAGCCAGCCAGCCTCCCAGGCAGCCTCCCAGCCAGCCTCACAGCCTCCCAGCCTCCCAGCCTCCCAGCCTCCCAGCCTCCCAGCCTCCCAGCCAGTGCCAGCCTGCGAGGCAGACTGTTCCAGCCGGTTCCAGCCGGTTCCATCCGGTTCCAGCCGATTCTAGCCGGTTCGAGCAGGTACCATCCGGTTCCCGCCGGTTCCAGCCAGTTCCAGCCGGAAAAAACCGGTTCCAGCCGGTTCCAGCCGGTTCCCGCCGGTTTCAGGCGGTTCCAGCCGGTTCCAGCCGGTTCAAACCGGTTCCAGCCGGTTCTAGCCTGTTCCAGCCGGTTTCAGGCGGTTACAGCCGGTACCAGCCGGTTCAAACCGGTTCCAGCCGGTTCCAGCCGGGTCAAGCCGGTTCCAGCCGGTTCCAGCCGGTTCAAGCTAGCTCCAGCCGGTTCCAGCCGGTTCTAGCCTGTTCCAGCCGGTTTCAGGCGGTTACAGCCGGTTCCAGCCGGTTCAAACCGGTTTAAACCGGTTCCAGCCGGTTCCAGCCGGTTCTAGCCGGTTCCAGACGGTACCAGCCGGTTCAAGCTAGCTCCAGCCGGTTCTAGCCGTTTCTAGCCTGTTTAAACCGGTTCAAACCGGTTCCAGCCGGTTCCAGCCGGTTCAAACCGGTTCCAGCCGGTTCCAGCCGGGTCAAGCCGGTTCCAGCCGGTTCCAGCCGGTTCCAGCCGCTTCCAGGTGGTCCAGCCGGTCCAGCCAAACAGCCAGCCATCCTCTCAGCCAGCCTCCCGGCCAGCCAGCCAGCCAGCCAGCCCGCCAGCCAGCCAGCCTCCCAGGCAGCCTCCCAGCCAGCCTCCCAGCCTCCCAGCCTCCCAGCCTCCCAGCCTCCCAGCCAGCCTACCAGCCTCCAAGACTCCTAGCCTCCCAGCCTCCCAGCCAGCCTCCCATTCTCCCAGCCTCCCAGCCAGCCTCCCAGCCTCCCAGCCAGCCTCCCAGCCTCCCAGCCTCCCAGCCTCCCAGCCTCCCAGCCTCCCAGCCAGCCTCCCAGCCTCCAAGACTCACAGCCTCCCAGCCTCTCAGCCAGCCTCCCATTCTCCCAGCCTCCCAGCCAGCCTCCCAGCCTCCCAGCCAGCCTCCCAGCCTCCCAGCCTCCCAGCCAGCCAGCCAGCCAGCCGGCCCGCCAGCCAGCCAGCCAGCCCGCCAGCCAGCCTGCCTCCCAGCCAGCCTCCCAGCCAGCCTCCCAGCCTCCCAGCCTCCCAGCCTCCTAGCCTCCCAGCCTCCCAGCCAGTGCCAGCCAGCGAGCCAGCCTGTTCCAGTGGGTTCCAGCCGATTCTAGCGGGTTCGAGCCGGTACCAGCCGGTTCCAGCCGGTTCCAGCCAGTTCCAGCCGGAAAAAACCGGTTCCAGCCGGTTCCAGCCGGTTCCCGCCGGTTTCAGGCGGTTCCAGCCGGTTCCAGCCGGTTCAAACCGGTTCCAGCCGGTTCTAGCCTGTTCCAGCCGGTTTCAGGCGGTTCCAGCCGGTTCCAGCAGGTTCAAATCGGTTTAAACCGGTTCAAACCCGTTCCAGCCGGTTTAAACCGGTTCAAACCGGTTCCAGCCGGTTCCAGCCGGTTCCAGCCGGTTCAAACCGGTTCCAGCCGGTTCCAGCCGGCTTAAACCGGTTCAAACCGGTTCCAGCCGGTTCCAGCCGGTTCCAGACGGTTCAAACCGGTTCCAGCCGGTTCGAGCCGGTTTAAACCGGTTCAAACCGGTTCCAGCCGGTTCAAACCGGTTTAAACCGGTTCAAACCGGTTCCAGCCGGTTCAAACCGGTTCCAGCCGGTTCCAGCCGGTTTAAACCAGTTCAAACCGGTTCCAGCCGTTTCCAGCCGGTTCCAGCCGGTTCCAGCCGGTTCAAACCGGTTTAAACCGGTTCAAACCGGTTCCATCCTGTTCCAGCCGGTTCCAGCCGGAAAAAACCGGTTCCAGCCGGTTCCAGCCGGTTCCAGCCGGGTCAAGCCGGTTACAGCCGGTTCCAGCCGCTTCCAGCCGCTTCCAGGTGGTCCAGCCGGTCCAACCAACCAGCCAGCCAACCTCTCAGCCAGCCTCCCAGCCAGCCAGCCAGCCAGCCAGCCCGCCAGCCAGCCAGCCTCCCAGGCAGCCTCCCAGCCAGCCTCCCAGCCTCCCAGCCTCCCAGCCTCCCAGCCTCCCAGTGTCCGAGCCAGCCTCCCATTCTCCCAGCCTCCCAGCCAGCCTCCCAGCCTCCCAGCCAGCCTCCCAGCCTCCCAGCCTCCCAGCCTCCCAGCCTCCCAGCCTCCCAGCTAGCCTCCCAGCCTCCAAGACTCACAGCCTCCCAGCCTCTCACACAGCCTCCAATTCTCCCTGCCTCCCATCCAGCCTCCCAGCCAGCCTCCCAGCCAGCCTCCCAGCCTCCCAGCCTCCCAGCCTCTCAGCCTCCCAGCCTCCCAGCCTCCCAGCCTCCCAGACAGTGCCAGCCAGCGAGCCAGCCTGTTCCAGCCGGTTCCAGCCGGTTCCATCCGGTTGCAGACGATTCTAGCCGGTTCGAGCCGGTACCAGCCGGTTCCAGCCGGTTCCAGCCAGTTCCATTCGGAAAAAACCGGTTCCAGCCGGTTCCAGCCGGTTCCAGCCGGTTCAAGCTAGCTCCAGCCGGTTCCAGCCAGTTCTAGCCTGTTCCAGCCGGTTTCAGGCGGTTACAGCCGGTTCTAGCCTGTTCAAACCGGTGCCAGCAGTTTCCAGCCGGTTCAAACCGGTTTAAACCGGTTCAAACCGGTTCCAGCCGGTTCCAGCCGGTTCCAGTCGGTTCAAACTGGTTTAAACAGGTTCAAACCGGTTCCAGCCGGTTCCAGCCGGTTTAAACCAGTTCAAACCGGTTCCAGCCGGTTCAAACCGTTTCCAGCCGGTTCCAGCCGTTTTAAACCGGTTTAAACCGGTTCATACCGGTTCCAGCCGGTTACAGCCGGTACCAGCCGGTTCAAACCGTTTCCAGCCCTTTCCAGCCGGTTCAAACCGGATCCAGCCGGTTCTAGCCTGTTCCAGCCGGTTTCAGGCGGTTACAGCCGGTACCAGCCGGTTCAAACCGGTTCCAGCCGGTTCCAGCCGGGTCAAGCCGGTTCCAGCCGGATCCAGCCGGTTCAAGGTAGCTCCAGCCAATTCCAGCCGGTTCTAGCCTGTTCCAGGCGGTTTCAGGCGGTTACAGCCGGTTCCAGCCGGTTCCAGCCGGTTTTAGCCGGTTCCAGCCGGTTCCAGCCGGTTCAAGCTAGCTCCAGCCGGTTCCAGCCGGTTATAGCCTGTTTAAACCGGTTCAAACCGGTTCCAGCCGGTTCCAGCCGGTTCCAGCCGGTTCAAACCGGTTTAAACCGGTTCAAAACGGTTCCAGTGGGTTCCAGCCGGTTCCAGGCGGTTCAAACCGGTTCCAGCCGGTTCCAGCCGGTTTAAACCGGTTCAAACCGGTTCCAGCCGGTTCCAGCCGATTCCAGACGGTTCAAGCTAGCTCCAGCCGGTT
The DNA here is from genome assembly GCF_963930625.1 of Muntiacus reevesi. Taxonomy (NCBI): domain Eukaryota; kingdom Metazoa; phylum Chordata; class Mammalia; order Artiodactyla; family Cervidae; genus Muntiacus; species Muntiacus reevesi. The sequence goes on along the minus strand of NC_089256.1, from coordinate 1,627,846 downwards.
CCAGCCGGTTCAAACCGGTTCCAGCCGGTTCCAGCCGGTTCAAACCGGTTTAAACCGGTTCAAACCGGTTCCAGCCGGTTCCAGCCGGTTCTAGCCGGTTCCAGCCGGTTCCAGCCGGTTCAAGCTAGCTCCAGCCGGTTCCAGCCGGTTCAAACCGGTTCCAGCAGGTTCCAGCCGGTTCAAACCGGTTTAAACCGGTTCAAACCGGTTCCAGCCGGTTCCAGCCGGTTCTAGCCGGTTCCAGCCGGTTCCAGCCGGTTCAAGCTAGCTCCAGCCGGTTCCAGCCGGTTCTAGCCTGTTTAAACCGGTTCAAACCGGTTCCATCCAGTTCCAGCCGGTTCCAACCGGTTTAAACCGGTTCAAACCGTTTCCAGCCGGTTCCAGCCGGTTCAAACCGGATCCAGCCTGTTCTAGCCTGTTCCAGCCGGTTTCAGGCGGTTACAGCCGGTACCAGCCGGTTCAAACCGGTTCCAGCCGGTTCCAGCCGGTTCAAGCTAGCTCCAGCCGGTTCCAGCCGGTTCAAACCGGTTCCAGCCGGTTACAGCCGGTTCAAACCGGTTTAAACCGGTTCAAACCGGCTCCAGTCGGTTCCAGCCGGTTCCAGCCGGGTCAAGCCGGTTCCAGCCGGTTTCAGCTGGTTCAAGCTAGCTCCAGCCGGTTCCAGCCGGTTCTAGCCTGTTCCAGGCGGTTTCAGGCGGTTACAGCCGATTCCAGCCGGTTCGAACCGGTTCCAGCCGGTTCCAGCCGGTTCAAACCGGTTCCAGACGGTTCCAGCCGGTTTAAACCGGTTCAAACCGGTTCCAGCCGGTTCCAGCCGGTTCCAGCCGGTTCAAGCTAGCTCCAGCCGGTTCCAGCCGGTTCAAACCGGTTCCAGCCGGTTCCAGCCGGTTCAAACCGGTTTAAAACGGTTCATACCGGCTCCAGCCGGTTCCAGCCGGTTCCAGCCGGTTCAAGCCGGTTCCAGCCGGTTCCAGCCGGTTTCAACCTGTTTAAACCGGTTCAAACCGGTTCCAGCCTGTTCCAGCCGGTTCCAGCCTGTTCAAACCGGTTTAAACCGGTTCAAACAGGTTCCAGCCGGTTCCAGCCGGTTCCAGCCGGTTTCAGCCGGTTACAGCCGGTACCAGCCGGTTCAAACCGGTTCCAGCCGGTTCCAGCCGGGTCAAGCAGGTTCCAGTCGGTTCCAGCCGGTTCAAGCTAGCTCCAGCCGGTTCCAGCCGGTTCTAGCCTGTTCCAGCCGGTTTCAGGCGGTTACAGCCGGTACCAGCCGGTTCAAACCGGTTCCAGCCGGTTCCAGCCGGCTCAAACCGGTTCCAGCCGGTTCCAGCCGGGTCAAGCCGGTTCCAGCCGGTTCCAGCCGGTTCAAGCTAGCTCCAGCCGGTTCCAGCCGGTTCTAGCCTGTTCCAGCCGGTTTCAGGCGGTTACAGCCGGTTACAGCTGGCTCAAACCGGTTCCAGCCGGTTCCAGCCGGTTCAAACCGGTTTAAACCGGTTCAAACCGGTTCTAGCCGGTTCCAGCCGGTTCTAGCCGGTTCCAGCCGGTTCCAGCCGGTTCAAGCTAGCTCCAGCCGGTTCCAGCCGGTTCTAGCCTGTTCCAGCCGGTTTCAGGCGGTTACAGCCGGTTCTAGCCGGTTCAAACCGGTTCCAGCAGTTTCCAGCCGGTTCAAACCGGTTTAAACCGGTTCAAACCGGTTCCAGCCGGTTCCAGCCGGTTCAAACTGGTTTAAACCGGTTCAAACCGGTTCCAGCCGGTTCCAGCCGGTTTAAACCAGTTCAAACCGGTTCCAGCCGGTTCTAGCCGGTTCCAGCCGTTTTAAACCGGTTTAAACCGGTTCATACCGGTTCCAGCCGGTTCTAACCGGTTCCAGCCGGTTCAAACCGTTTCCAGCCGGTTCCAGCCGTTTTAAACCGGTTTAAACCGGTTCATACCGGTTCCAGCCGGTTACAGCCGGTACAAGCCGGTTCAAACCGTTTCCAGCCCTTTCCAGCCGGTTCAAACCGGATCCAACCGTTTCTAGCCTGTTCCAGCCGGTTTCAGGCGGTTACAGCCGGTACCAGCCGGTTCAAACCGGTTCCAGCCGGTTCCAGCCGGGTCAAGCCGGTTCCAGCCGGTTCCAGCCGGTTCAAGGTAGCTCCAGCCGATTCCAGCCGGTTCTAGCCTGTTCCAGGCGGTTTCAGGCGGTTACAGCCGGTTCCAGCCGGTTCCAGCCGGTTTTAGCCGGTTCCAGCCGGTTCCAGCCGGTTCAAGCTAGCTCCAGCCGGTCCCAGCCGGTTCTAGCCTGTTTAAACCGGTTCAAACCGGTTCCAGCCGGTTCCAGCCGGTTCCAGCCGGTTCAAACCGGTTTAAACCGGTTCAAAACGGTTCCAGCCGGTTCCAGCCGGTTCCAGCCGGTTCAAACCGGTTCCAGCCGGTTCCAGCCGGTTTAAACCGGTTCAAACCGGTTCCAGCCGGTTCCAGCCGATTCCAGACGGTTCAAGCTAGCTCCAGCCGGTTCCAGCCGGTTCAAACCGGTTCCAGCCGGTTCAAGCTAGCTCCAGCCGGTTCCAGCCGGTTCTAGCCTGTTTAAACCGGTTCCAGCCGGTTCCAGCCGGTTCTAGCCGGTTCCAGCCGGTTCCAGCCGGTTCAAGCTAGCTCCAGCCGGTTCCAGCCGGTTCTAGCCTGTTTAAAACGGTTCAAACCGGTTCCATCCGGTTCCAGCCGGTTCCAACCGGTTTAAACCGGTTCAAACCGGCTCCCGCCGGTTCCAGCCGGTTCCAGCCGGTTCAAGCCGGTTCCAGCCGGTTCCAGCCGGTTTAAACCGGTTCAAACCGGTTCCAGCCGGTTCAAACCGGTTCAAACCGGTTCCAGCCGGTTCCAGCCGATTCCAGCCGGTTCCAGCCGGTTCCACCCGGTTCCAGCCGGTTCAAACCGGATCCAGCCTGTTCTAGCCTGTTCCAGCCGGTTTCAGGCGGTTACAGCCGGTACCAGCCGGTTCAAACCGGTTCCAGCCGGTTCCAGCCGGGTCAAGCCGGTTCCAGCCGGTTCCAGCCGGTTCAAGCTAGCTCCAGCCGGTTCCAGCCGGTTCAAACCGGTTCCAGCCGGTTCCAGCCGGGTCAAGCCGGTTCCAGCCGGTTTCAGCCGGTTCAAGCTAGCTCCAGCCGGTTCCAGCCGGTTCGAACCGGTTCCAGCCGGTTCCAGCCGGTTCAAACCGGTTTAAACCGGTTCAAACCGGTTCCAGCCGGTTCCATCCGGTTCTAGCCGGTTCCAGCCGGTTCCAGCCGGTTCAAGCTAGCTCCAGCCGGTTCCAGCCGGTTGAAACCGGTTCCAGCCGGTTACAGCCGTTTCAAACCGGTTTAAACCGGTTCAAACCGGCTCCAGCCGGTTCCAGCCGGTTCCAGCCGGTTCGAACCGGTTCCAGCCGGTTCCAGCCGGTTCAAACCGGTTCCAGACGGTTCCAGCCGGTTTAAACCGGTTCAAACCGGTTCCAGCCGGTTCCAGCCGGTTCAAGCTAGCTCCAGCCGGTTCCAGCCGGTTGAAACCGGTTCCAGCCGGTTACAGCCGTTTCAAACCGGTTTAAACCGGTTCAAACCGGCTCCAGCCGGTTCCAGCCGGTTCCAGCCGGTTCGAACCGGTTCCAGCCGGTTCCAGCCGGTTCAAACCGGTTCCAGACGGTTCCAGCCGGTTTAAACCGGTTCAAACCGGTTCCAGCCGGTTCCAGCCGGTTCAAACCGGTTCCAGCCGGTTCCAGCCGGTTCCAGCCGGTTCAAACCGGTTTAAACCGGTTCAAACCGGTTCCAGCCGGTTCCAGCCGGTTCCAGCCGGTTTCAGGCGGTTACAGCCGGTACCACCCGGTTCAAACCGGTTCCAGCCGGTTCCAGCCGGGTCAAGCCGGTTCCAGCCGGTTCCAGCCGGTTCAAGCTAGCTCCAGCCGGTTCCAGCCGGTTCTAGCCTGTTCCAGCCGGTTTCAGGCGGTTACAGCCGGTTCAGCAGGCTCATACCGGTTCCAGCCGGTTCCAGCCGGTTCAAACAGGTTTAAACCGCTTCAAACCGGTTCCAGCCGGTTCCATCCGGTTCTAGCCGGTTCCAGCCGGTTCCAGCCGGTTCAAGCTAGCTCCAGCCGGTTCCAGCCGGTGCTAGCCTGTTTAAACCGGTTCAAACCGGTTCCAGCCGGTTCCAGCCGGTTCCTGCCGGTTTAAACCGGTTTAAACCGGTTCAAACCGGTTCCAGCCAGTTCCAGCCGGTTCCAGGCGGTTCAAACCGGTTTAAACCGGTTCAAACCGGTTCCAGCCGGTTCCAGCCGGTTTAAACCGGTTCAAACCGGTTCCAGCCGGTTCCAGCCGGTTCTAGCCGGTTCCAGCCGGTTTAAACCGGTTCAAACCGGTTCCAGCCGGTTCCAGCCGGTTCAAACCGGTTCCAGCCGGTTCCATCCGGTTTAAACCGGTTCAAACCGGTTCCAGCCGGTTCCAGCCGGTTCAAACCGGTTTAAACCGGTTCAAACCGGTTCCATCCGGTTCCAGCCGGTTCCAGCCGGTTCCAGCCGGTTCAAACCGGTTCCAGCCGGTTCCAGCCGGTTCAAACCGGTTCCAGCCGGTTCCAGCCGGTTCCAGCCGCTTCCAGCCGCTTCCAGCCGCTTCCAGCCGCTTCCAGGTGGTCCAGCCGGTCCAGCCAACCAGCCAGCCATCCTCTCAGCCAGACTCCCAGCCAGCCAGCCAGCCGGCCAGCCGGCCAGCCAGCCAGCCTGCCAGGCAGCCTCCCAGCCAGCCTCCCAGCCTCCCAGCCTCCCAGCCTCCCAGCCTCCCAGGCTCCCAGCCTCCCAGCCAGCCTCCCAGCCTCCATGACTCCTAGCCTCCCAGCCTCCCAGCCAGCCTCCCAGCCTCCCAGCCTCCCAGCCTCCCAGCCAGCCTCCCAGCCTCCCAGCCTCCCAGCCAGCCAGCCAGCCAGCCAGCCAGGCTCCCAGCCTCCCAGCCTCCCAGCCAGCCAGCCAGCCTCCAAGACTCCCAGCCTCCCAGCGTCCCAGCCAGCCACCCATTCTCCCAGCCTCCCAGCCAGCCTCCCAGCCTCCCAGCCAGCCTCCCAGCCTCCCAGCCTCCCAGCCAGCCTCCCAGCCTCCCAGCCAGCCTCCCAGCCTCCCAGCCTCTCAGCCAGCCAGCCAGCCAGCCAGCCCGCCAGCCAGCCAGCCTCCCAGGCAGCCTCCCAGCCAGCCTCCCAGCCTCCAAGACTCCCAGCCTCCCAGCCTCCAACACTCCCAGCCTCCCAGCCTCCCAGCCACACTCCCATTCTCCCAGCCTCCAGCCAGCCTCCCAGCCTCCCAGCCAGCCTCCCAGCCTCCCAGCCTCCCAGCCTCCCAGCCTCCCAGCCAGCCTCCCAGCCTCCAAGACTCACAGCCTCCCAGCCTCTCAGCCAGCCTCCCATTCTCCCAGCCTCCCAGCCAGCCTCCCAGCCTCCCAGCCTCCCAGCCAGCCAGCCAGCCAGCCAGCCCGCCAGCCAGCCAGCCAGCCCGCCAGCCAGGCAGCCTCCCAGCCAGCCTCCCAGCCAGCCTCCCAGCCTCCCAGCCTCCCAGCCTCCCAGCCTCCCAGCCTCCCAGCCAGTGCCAGCCAGCGAGCCAGCCTGTTCCAGCCGGTTCCAGCCGGTTCCATCCGGTTAAAGCCGATTCTAGCCGGTTCGAGCCGGTACCAGCCGGTTCCAGGCGGTTCCAGCCAGTTCCAGACGGAAAAAACCGGTTCCAGCCGGTTCCACCCGATTCCAGCCGGTTGCAGCCGGTTCAAATCGGTTCCAGCCGGTTCCAGCCGGTTCAAACCGGTTTAAACCGGTTCAAACCGGTTCCAGTCGGTTCCAGCCTCTTCAAACCGGTTCCAGCCGGTTCCAGCCGGTTTAAACCGGTTCAAACCGGTTCCAGCCGGTTCCAGCCGGTTTAAACCGGTTCAAACCGGTTCCAGCCGGTTCCAGCCGGTTCCAGCCGGTTCCAGCCGCTTCCAGGTGGTCCAGCCGGTCCAGCCAACCAGCCAGCCATCCTCTCAGCCAGCCTCCCAGCCAGCCAGCCAGCCAGCCAGCCCGCCAGCCAGCCAGCCTCCCAGGCAGCCTCCCAGCCAGCCTCCCAGCCTCCCAGCCTCCCAGCCTCCCAGCCTCACAGCCAGCCACACAGCCTCCCAGCCAGCCTCCCAGCCTCCCAGCCTCCCAGCCTCCCAGCCTTCCAGCCTCCCAGCCAGCCTCCCAGCCTCCAAGACTCACAGCCTCCCAGCCTCTCAGCCAGCTTCCCATTCTCCCAGCCTCCCAGCCAGCCTCCCAGCCTCCCAGCCAGCCTCCCAGCCTCCCAGCCTCCCAGCCAGCCAGCCAGCCAGCCAGCCCACCAGCCAGCCAGCCAGCCCGCCAGCCAGCCAGCCTCCCAGGCAGCCTCCCAGCCAGCCTCACAGCCTCCCAGCCTCCCAGCCTCCCAGCCTCCCAGCCTCCCAGCCTCCCAGCCTCCCAGCCAGTGCCAGCCAGCGATCCAGCCTGTTCCAGCCGGTTCCAGCCGGTTCAAACCGGTTCCAGCCGGTTCCAGCCGGGTCAAGCCGGTTCCATCCGGTTCCAGCCGCTTCCAGGCGCTTCCAGGTGGTCCAGCCGGTCCAGCCATCCAGCCAGCCATCCTCTCAGCCAGCCTCCCAGCCAGCCAGCCAGCCAGCCAGCCGGCCAGCCAGCCAGCCTCCCAGGCAGCCTCCCAGCCAGCCTCCCAGCCTCCCAGCCTCCCAGCCTCCCAGCCTCCCAGCCTCCCAGCCAGCCTCCCAGCCTCCAAGACTCACAGCCTCCCAGCCTCTCAGCCAGCCTCCCATTCTCCCAGCCTCCCAGCCAGCCTCTCAGCCTCCCAGCCAGCCTCCCAGCCTCCCAGCCTCCCAGCCAGCCAGCCAGCCAGCCAGCCCGCCAGCCAGCCAGCCAGCCCGCCAGCCAGCCAGCCTCCCAGGCAGCCTCCCAGCCAGCCTCACAGCCTCCCAGCCTCCCAGCCTCCCAGCCTCCCAGCCTCCCAGCCTCCCAGCCTCCCAGCCAGTGCCAGCCAGCGAGCCAGCCTGTTCCAGCCGGTTCCAGCCGGTTCCATCCGGTTCCAGCCGATTCTAGCCGGTTCGAGCAGGTACCATCCGGTTCCCGCCCGTTCCAGCCAGTTCCAGCCGGAAAAAACCGGTTCCAGCCGGTTCCAGCCGGTTCCCGCCGGTTTCAGGCGGTTCCAGCCGGTTCCAGCCGGTTCAAACCGGTTCCAGCCGGTTCTAGCCTGTTCCAGCCGGTTTCAGGTGGTTACAGCCGGTACCAGCCGGTTCAAACCGGGTCCAGCCGGTTCCAGCCGGGTCAAGCCGGTTCCAGCCGGTTCCAGCCGGTTCAAGCTAGCTCCAGCCGGTTCCAGCCGGTTCTAGCCTGTTCCAGCCGGTTTCAGGCGGTTACAGCCGGTTCCAGCCGGTTCAAACCGGTTTAAACCGGTTCCAGCCGGTTCCAGCCGGTTCTAGCCGGTTCCAGACGGTACCAGCCGGTTCAAGCTAGCTCCAGCCGGTTCTAGCCGTTTCTAGCCTGTTTAAACCGGTTCAAACCGGTTCCAGCTGGTTCCAGCCGGTTCAAACCGGTTCCAGCCGGTTCCAGCCGGGTCAAGCCGGTTCCAGCCGCTTCCAGGTGGTCCAGCCGGTCCAGCCAAACAGCCAGCCATCCTCTCAGCCAGCCTCCCAGCCAGCCAGCCAGCCAGCCAGCCCGCCAGCCAGCCAGCCTCCCAGGCAGCCTCCCAGCCAGCCTCCCAGCCTCCCAGCCTCCCAGCCTCCCAGCCTCCCAGCCAGCCTCCCAGCCTCCAAGACTCCTAGCCTCCCAGCCTCCCAGCCAGCCTCCCATTCTCCCAGCCTCCCAGCCAGCCTCCCAGCCTCCCAGCCAGCCTCCCAGCCTCCCAGCCTCCCAGCCTCCCAGCCTCCCAGCCAGCCTCCCAGCCTCCAAGACTCACAGCCTCCCAGCCTCTCAGCCAGCCTCCCATTCTCCCAGCCTCCCAGCCAGCCTCCCAGCCTCCCAGCCAGCCTCCCAGCCTCCCAGCCTCCCAGCCAGCCAGCCAGCCAGCCGGCCCGCCAGCCAGCCAGCCAGCCCGCCAGCCACCCAGTCTCCCAGCCAGCCTCCCAGCCAGCCTCCCAGCCTCCCAGCCTCCCAGCCTCCTAGCCTCCCAGCCTCCCAGCCAGTGCCAGCCAGCGAGCCAGCCTGTTCCAGTGGGTTCCAGCCGATTCTAGCGGGTTTGAGCCGGTACCAGCCGGTTCCAGCCGGTTCCAGCCAGTTCCAGCCGGAAAAAACCGGATCCAGCCGGTTCCAGCCGGTTCCCGCCGGTTTCAGGCGGTTCCAGCCGGTTCCAGCCGGTTCAAACCGGTTCCAGCCGGTTCTAGCCTGTTCCAGCCGGTTTCAGGCGGTTCCAGCCGGTTCCAGCAGGTTCAAACCGGTTTAAACCGGTTCAAACCGGTTCCAGCCGGTTTAAACCGGTTCAAACCGGTTCCAGCCGGTTCCAGCCGGTTCCAGCCGGTTCAAACCGGTTCCAGCCGGTTCCAGCCGGCTTAAACCGGTTCAAACCGGTTCCAGCCGGTTCCAGCCGGTTCCAGACGGTTCAATCCGGTTCCAGCCGGTTCCAGCCGGTTTAAACCGGTTCAAACCGGTTCCAGCCGGTTCAAACCGGTTTAAACCGTTTCAAACCGGTTCCAGCCGGTTCAAACCGGTTCCAGCCGGTTCCAGCCGGTTTAAACCAGTTCAAACCGGTTCCAGCCGGTTCCAGCCGGTTCCAGCCGGTTCCAGCCGGTTCAAACCGGTTTAAACCGGTTCAAACCGGTTCCATCCTGTTCCAGCCGGTTCCAGCCGGAAAAAACCGGTTCCAGCCGGTTCCAGCCGGTTCCAGCCGGGTCAAGCCGTTTCCAGCCGGTTCCAGCCGCTTCCAGCCGCTTCCAGGTGGTCCAGCCGGTCCAGCCAACCAGCCAGCCATCCTCTCAGCCAGCCTTCCAGCCAGCCAGCCAGCCAGCCAGCCCGCCAGCCAGCCAGCCTCCCAGGCAACCTCCCAGCCAGCCTCCCAGCCTCCCAGCCTCCCAGCCTCCCAGCGTCCCAGCCAGCCTCCCATTCTCCCAGCCTCCCAGCCAGCCTCCCAGCCTCCCAGCCAGCCTCCCAGCCTCCCAGCCTCCCAGCCTCCCAGCCTCCCAGCTAGCCTCCCAGCCTCCAAGACTCACAGCCTCCCAGCCTCTCACCCAGCCTCCCATTCTCCCTGCCTCCCATCCAGCCTCCCAGCCAGCCTCCCAGCCTCCAAGACTCCCAGCCTCCCAGCCTCCAAGACTCCCAGCCTCCCAGCCTCCCAGCCAGCCTCCCATTCTCCCAGCCTCCAGCCAGCCTCCCAGCCTCCCAGCCAGCCTCCCAGCCTCCCAGCCTCCCAGCCTCCCAGCCTCCCAGCCTCCCAGCCAGCCTCCCAGCCTCCAAGACTCACAGCCTCCCAGCCTCTCAGCCAGCCTCCCATTCTCCCAGCCTCCCAGCCAGCCTCCCAGCCTCCCAGCCAGCCTCCCAGCCTCCCAGCCTCCCAGCCAGCCAGCCAGCCAGCCCGCCAGCCAGCCAGCCAGCCCGCCAGCCAGCCAGCCTCCCAGGCAGCCTCCCAGCCAGCCTCACAGCCTCCCAGCCTCCCAGCCTCCCAGCCTCCCAGCCTCCCAGCCTCCCAGCCTCCCAGCCAGTGCCAGCCAGCGAGCCAGCCTGTTCCAGCCGGTTCCAGCCGGTTCCATCCGGTTCCAGCCGATTCTAGCCGGTTCGAGCAGGTACCATCCGGTTCCCGCCCGTTCCAGCCAGTTCCAGCCGGAAAAAACCGGTTCCAGCCGGTTCCAGCCGGTTCCCGCCGGTTTCAGGCGGTTCCAGCCGGTTCCAGCCGGTTCAAACCGGTTCCAGCCGGTTCTAGCCTGTTCCAGCCGGTTTCAGGTGGTTACAGCCGGTACCAGCCGGTTCAAACCGGGTCCAGCCGGTTCCAGCCGGGTCAAGCCGGTTCCAGCCGGTTCCAGCCGGTTCAAGCTAGCTCCAGCCGGTTCCAGCCGGTTCTAGCCTGTTCCAGCCGGTTTCAGGCGGTTACAGCCGGTTCCAGCCGGTTCAAACCGGTTTAAACCGGTTCCAGCCGGTTCCAGCCGGTTCTAGCCGGTTCCAGACGGTACCAGCCGGTTCAAGCTAGCTCCAGCCGGTTCTAGCCGTTTCTAGCCTGTTTAAACCGGTTCAAACCGGTTCCAGCTGGTTCCAGCCGGTTCAAACCGGTTCCAGCCGGTTCCAGCCGGGTCAAGCCGGTTCCAGCCGCTTCCAGGTGGTCCAGCCGGTCCAGCCAAACAGCCAGCCATCCTCTCAGCCAGCCTCCCAGCCAGCCAGCCAGCCAGCCAGCCCGCCAGCCAGCCAGCCTCCCAGGCAGCCTCCCAGCCAGCCTCCCAGCCTCCCAGCCTCCCAGCCTCCCAGCCTCCCAGCCAGCCTCCCAGCCTCCAAGACTCCTAGCCTCCCAGCCTCCCAGCCAGCCTCCCATTCTCCCAGCCTCCCAGCCAGCCTCCCAGCCTCCCAGCCAGCCTCCCAGCCTCCCAGCCTCCCAGCCTCCCAGCCTCCCAGCCAGCCTCCCAGCCTCCAAGACTCACAGCCTCCCAGCCTCTCAGCCAGCCTCCCATTCTCCCAGCCTCCCAGCCAGCCTCCCAGCCTCCCAGCCAGCCTCCCAGCCTCCCAGCCTCCCAGCCAGCCAGCCAGCCAGCCGGCCCGCCAGCCAGCCAGCCAGCCCGCCAGCCACCCAGTCTCCCAGCCAGCCTCCCAGCCAGCCTCCCAGCCTCCCAGCCTCCCAGCCTCCTAGCCTCCCAGCCTCCCAGCCAGTGCCAGCCAGCGAGCCAGCCTGTTCCAGTGGGTTCCAGCCGATTCTAGCGGGTTTGAGCCGGTACCAGCCGGTTCCAGCCGGTTCCAGCCAGTTCCAGCCGGAAAAAACCGGATCCAGCCGGTTCCAGCCGGTTCCCGCCGGTTTCAGGCGGTTCCAGCCGGTTCCAGCCGGTTCAAACCGGTTCCAGCCGGTTCTAGCCTGTTCCAGCCGGTTTCAGGCGGTTCCAGCCGGTTCCAGCAGGTTCAAACCGGTTTAAACCGGTTCAAACCGGTTCCAGCCGGTTTAAACCGGTTCAAACCGGTTCCAGCCGGTTCCAGCCGGTTCCAGCCGGTTCAAACCGGTTCCAGCCGGTTCCAGCCGGCTTAAACCGGTTCAAACCGGTTCCAGCCGGTTCCAGCCGGTTCCAGACGGTTCAATCCGGTTCCAGCCGGTTCCAGCCGGTTTAAACCGGTTCAAACCGGTTCCAGCCGGTTCAAACCGGTTTAAACCGTTTCAAACCGGTTCCAGCCGGTTCAAACCGGTTCCAGCCGGTTCCAGCCGGTTTAAACCAGTTCAAACCGGTTCCAGCCGGTTCCAGCCGGTTCCAGCCGGTTCCAGCCGGTTCAAACCGGTTTAAACCGGTTCAAACCGGTTCCATCCTGTTCCAGCCGGTTCCAGCCGGAAAAAACCGGTTCCAGCCGGTTCCAGCCGGTTCCAGCCGGGTCAAGCCGTTTCCAGCCGGTTCCAGCCGCTTCCAGCCGCTTCCAGGTGGTCCAGCCGGTCCAGCCAACCAGCCAGCCATCCTCTCAGCCAGCCTTCCAGCCAGCCAGCCAGCCAGCCAGCCCGCCAGCCAGCCAGCCTCCCAGGCAACCTCCCAGCCAGCCTCCCAGCCTCCCAGCCTCCCAGCCTCCCAGCGTCCCAGCCAGCCTCCCATTCTCCCAGCCTCCCAGCCAGCCTCCCAGCCTCCCAGCCAGCCTCCCAGCCTCCCAGCCTCCCAGCCTCCCAGCCTCCCAGCTAGCCTCCCAGCCTCCAAGACTCACAGCCTCCCAGCCTCTCACCCAGCCTCCCATTCTCCCTGCCTCCCATCCAGCCTCCCAGCCAGCCTCCCAGCCTCCAAGACTCCCAGCCTCCCAGCCTCCAAGACTCCCAGCCTCCCAGCCTCCCAGCCAGCCTCCCATTCTCCCAGCCTCCAGCCAGCCTCCCAGCCTCCCAGCCAGCCTCCCAGCCTCCCAGCCTCCCAGCCTCCCAGCCTCCCAGCCTCCCAGCCAGCCTCCCAGCCTCCAAGACTCACAGCCTCCCAGCCTCTCAGCCAGCCTCCCATTCTCCCAGCCTCCCAGCCAGCCTCCCAGCCTCCCAGCCAGCCTCCCAGCCTCCCAGCCTCCCAGCCAGCCAGCCAGCCAGCCCGCCAGCCAGCCAGCCAGCCGCCAGCCAGCCAGCCTCCCAGCCAGCCTCCCAGCCAGCTTCCCAGCCTCCCAGCCTCCCAGCCTCCCAGCCTCCCAGCCAGTGCCAGCCAGCGAGCCAGCCTGTTCCAGCCGGTTCCAGCCGGTTCAAACCGGTTCCAGTCGGTTCCAGCCGGGTCAAGCCGGTTCCAGCCGGTTCCAGCCGCTTCCAGCCGCTTCCAGGTGGTCCACTCGGTCCAGCCAACCAGCCAGCCATCCTCTCAGCCAGTCTCCCAGCCAGCCAGCAGTCCAGCCATCCTGCCAGCCAGCCGGCCTCCCAGGCAGCCTCCCAGCCAGCCTCCCAGCCTCCCAGCCTCCCATCCTCCCAGCCACCCAGCCTCCCAGCCAGCCTCCCAGCCTCCAAGACTCACAGCCTCCCAGCCTCTCAGCCAGCCTCCCATTCTCCCAGCCTCCCAGCCAGCCTCCCAGCCTCCCAGCCAGCCTCCCAGCCTCCCAGCCTCCCAGCCTCCAAGCCTCCCAGCCTCCCAGCCAGTGCCAGCCAGCGAGCCAGCCTGTTCCAGCCGGTTCCAGCCAGTTCCATCCGGTTCCAGCCGATTCTAGCCGGTTCGAGCAGGTACCATCCGGTTCCAGCCGGTTCCAGCCAGTTCCAGCCGGAAAAAACCGGTTCCAGCCGGTTCCAGCCGGTTCCCGCCGGTTTCAGGCGGTTACAGCCGGTTCCAGCCGGTTCAAACCGGTTCCAGCCGGTTCTAGCCTGTTCCAGCCGGTTTCAGGCGGTTACAGCCGGTACCAGCCGGTTCAAACTGGTTCCAGCCGGTTCCAGCCGGGTCAAGCCGGTTCCAGCCGGTTCCAGCCGGTTCAAGCTAGCTCCAGCCGGTTCCAGCCGGTTCTAGCCTGTTCCAGCCGGTTTCAGGCGGTTACAGCTGGTTCCAGCCGGTTCAAACCGGTTCCAGCCGGTTCCAGCCGGTTCTAGCCGTTTCCAGCCGGTTTCAGGCGGTTACAGCCGGTACCAGGCGGTTCAAACCGGTTCCAGCCGGTTCCAGCCGGTTCTAGCCGGTTCCAGCCGGTACCAGCCGGTTCAAGCTAGCTCCAGCAGGTTCTAGCCGGTTCTAGCCTGTTTAAACCGGTTCAAACCGGTTCCAGCCGGTTCCAGCCGGTTCAAACCGGTTCCAGCCGGTTCCAGCCGGGTCAAGCCGGTTCCAGCCGGTTCCAGCCGGTTCCAGCCGCTTCCAGGTGGTCCAGCCGGTCCAGCCAAACAGCCAGCCATCCACTCAGCCAGCCTCCCAGCCAGCCAGCCAGCCAGCCAGCCCGCCAGCCAGCCAGCCTCCCAGGCAGCCTCCCAGCCAGCCTCCTAGCCTCCCAGCCTCCCAGCCTCCCAGCCTCCCAGCCAGCCTCCCAGCCTCCAAGACTCCTAGCCTCCCAGCCTCCCAGCCAGCCTCCCATTCTCCCAGCCTCCCAGCCAGCCTCCCAGCCTCCCAGCCAGCCTCCCAGCCTCCCAGCCTCCCAGCCAGCCTCCCAGCCTCCCAGCCTCCCAGCCTCCCAGCCTCCCAGCCTCCCAGCCAGCCTCCCAGCCTCCAAGACTCACAGCCTCCCAGCCTCTCAGCCAGCCTCCCATTCTCCCTGCCTCCCATCCAGCCTCCCAGCCAGCCTCCCAGCCTCCCAGCCTCCCAGCCTCCCAGCCTCCCAGCCTCCCAGCCTCCCAGCCAGCCTCCCAGCCTCCCAGCCTTCCAGCCTCCCAGCCTCCCAGCCAGCCTCCCAGCCTCCAAGACTCCCAGCCTCCCAGCCTCTCACCCAGCCTCCCATTCTCCCTGCCTCCCATCCAGCCTCCCAGCCAGCCTCCCAGCCTCCCAGCCAGCCAGCCAGCCAGCCAGCCCGCCAGCCAGCCAGCCTCCCAGGCAGCCTCCCAGCCAGCCTCCCAGCCTCCAAGACTCCCAGCCTCCCAGCCTCCAAGACTCCCAGCCTCCCAGCCTCCCAGCCAGCCTCCCATTCTCCCAGCCTCCAGCCAGCCTCCCAGCCTCCCAGCCAGCCTCCCAGCCTCCCAGCCTCCCAGCCTCCCAGCCTCCCAGCCTCCCAGCCAGCCTCCCAGCCTCCAAGACTCACAGCCTCCCAGCCTCTCAGCCAGCCTCCCATTCTCCCAGCCTCCCAGCCAGCCTCCCAGCCTCCCAGCCAGCCTCCCAGCCTCCCAGCCTCCCAGCCAGCCAGCCAGCCAGCCAGCACGCCAGCCAGCCAGCCAGCCGCCAGCCAGCCAGCCTCCCAGCCAGCCTCCCAGCCAGCCTCCCAGCCTCCCAGCCTCCCAGCCTCCCAGCCTCCCCGCCTCCCAGCCTCCCAGCCAGTGCCAGCCAGCGAGCCAGCCTGTTCCAGCCGGTTCCAGCCGTTTCCATCCGGTTCCAGCCGATTCTAGCCGGTTCGAGCCGGTACCAGCCGGTTCCAGGCGGTTCCAGCCAGTTCCAGCCGGAAAAAACCGGTTCCAGCCGGTTCCAGCCGATTCCAGCCGGTTGCAGCCGGTTCAAATCGGTTCCCGCCGGTTCCAGCCGGTTCAAAATGGTTTAAACCGGTTCAAACCGGTTCCAGCCGGTTCCAGCCTCTTCAAACCCGTTCCAGCCAGTTCCAGCCGGTTTAAACCGGTTCAAACCGGTTCCAGCCGGTTCCAGCCGGTTTAAACCGGTTCAAACCGGTTCCAGCCGTTTCCAGCCGGTTCCAGCCGGTTTAAACCGGTTCAAACCGGTTCCAGCCGGTTCCAGCCGGTTCCTGACTGTTCCAGCCGGTTTAAACCGGTTCAAACCGGTTCCAGCCGGTTCCAGGCGGTTCCAGCCGGTTCAAACCGCTTCCACCCGGTTCCAGCCGGGTCAAGCCGGTTCCAGCCGGTTCCAGCCGTTTCCAGCCGCTTCCAGGTGGTCCAGCCGGTCCAGCCAACCAGCCAGCCATCCTCTCAGCCAGCCTCCCAGCCAGCCAGACAGCCAGTCAGCCCGCCAGCCAGCCAGCCTCCCAGGCAGCCTCCCAGCCAGACTCCCAGCCTCCCAGCCTCCCAGCCTCCCAGCCTCCCGGCCTCCCAGCCTCCCAGCCAGCCTCCCACCCTCCAAGACTCCCAGCCTCCCAGCCTCCCAGCCAGCCTCCCATTCTCCCAGCCTCCCAGCCAGCCTCCCAGCCTCCCAGCCAGCCTCCCAGCCTCCCAGCCTCCCAGCCTCCCAGCCTCCCAGCCAGCCTCCCAGCCTCCAAGTCTCACAACCTCCCAGCCTCTCAGCCAGCCTCCCATTCTCCCACCCTCTCAGCCAGCCTCCCAGCCTCCCAGCCAGCCTCCCAGCCTGCCAGCCTCCCAGCCAGCCAGCCAGCCAGCCAGACCCCAGCCAGCCAGCCAGCCCGCCAGCCAGCCAGCCGCCCAGGCAGCCTCCCAGCCAGCCTCACAGCCTCCCAGCCTCCCAGCCTCCCAGCCTCCCAGCCTCCCAGCCAGTGCCAGCCAGCGAGCCAGCCTGTTCCAGCCGGTTCCAGCCGGTTCAAACCGGTTCCAGTCCGTTCCAGCCGGGTCAAGCCAGTTCCAGCCGGTTCCAGCCGCTTCCAGCCGCTTCCAGGTGGTCCACTCGGTCCAGCCAACCAGCCAGCCATCCTCTCAGCCAGTCTCCCAGCCAGCCAGCAGGCCAGCCATCCCGCCAGCCAGCCGGCCTCCCAGGCAGCCTCCCAGCCAGCCTCCCAGCCTCCCAGCCTCCCAGCCTCCCAGCCTCCCAGCCTCCCAGCCAGCCTCCCAGCCTCCAAGACTCACAGCCTCCCAGCCTCTCAGCCAGCCTCCCATTCTCCCAGCCTCCCAGCCAGCCTCCCAGCCTCCCAGCCAGCCTCCCAGCCTCCCAGCCTCCCAGCCTCCCAGCCTCCCAGCCAGTGCCAGCCAGCGAGCCAGCCTGTTCCAGCCAGTTCCAGCCAGTTCCATCCGGTTCCAGCCGATTCTAGCCGGTTCGAGCAGGTACCATCCGGTTCCAGCCGGTTCCAGCCAGTTCCAGCCGGAAAAAACCGGTTCCAGCCGGTTCCAGCCGGTTCCCGCCGGTTTCAGGCGGTTCCAGCCGGTTCCAGCCGGTTCAAACCGGTTCCAGCCGGTTCTAGCCTGTTCCAGCCGGTTTCAGGCGGTTACAGCCGGTACCAGCCGGTTCAAACCGGTTCCAGCCGGTTCCAGCCGGGTCAAGCCGGTTCCAGCCGGTTCCAGCCGGTTCAAGCTAGCTCCAGCTGGTTCCAGCCGGTTCTAGCCTGTTCCAGCCGGTTTCAGGCGGTTACAGCTGGTTCCAGCCGGTTCAAACCGGTTCCAGCCGGTTCCAGCCGGGTCTAGCCGGTTCCAGCCGGTTTCAGGCGGTTACAGCCGGTACCAGGCGGTTCAAACCGGTTCCAGCCGGTTCCAGCCGGTTCTAGCCGGTTCCAGCCGGTACCAGCCGGTTCAAGCTAGCTCCAGCCGGTTCTAGCCGGTTCTAGCCTGTTTAAACCGGTTCAAACCGGTTCCAGCCGGTTCCAGCCGGTTCAAACCGGTTCCAGCCGGTTCCAGCCGGGTCAAGCTGGTTCCAGCCGGTTCCAGCCGGTTCCAGCCGCTTCCAGGTGGTCCAGCCGGTTCAGCCAAACAGCCAGCCATCCTCTCAGCCAGCCTCCCAGCCAGCCAGCCAGCCAGCCAGCCCGCCAGCCAGCCAGCCTCACAGGCAGCCTCCCAGCCAGCCTCCCAGCCTCCCAGCCTCCCAGCCTCCCAGCCTCCCAGCCTCCCAGCCTCCCAGGCAGCCTCCCAGCCTCGAAGACTCCTAGCCTCCCAGCCTCCCAGCCAGCCTCCCATTCTCCCAGCCTCCCATCCAGCCTCCCAGCCTCCCAGCCAGCCTCCCAGCCTCCCAGCCTCCCAGCCAGCCAGCCAGCCAGCCAGCCCGCCAGCCAGCCAGCCAGCCCGCCAGCCAGCCAGCCAGCCAGCCTCCCAGCCAGCCTCCCAGCCAGCCTCCCAGCCTCCCAGCCTCCCAGCCTCCCAGCCTCCCAGCCTCCCAGCCTCCCAGCCAGTGCCAGCCAGCGAGCCAGCCTGTTCCAGGCGGTTCCAGCCAGTTCCAGACGGAAAAAACCGGTTCCAGCCGGTTCCAGCCGATTCCAGCCGGTTGCAGCCGGTTCAAATCGGTTCCAGCCAGTTCCAGCCGGTTCAAACCGGTTTAAACCGGTTCAAACCGGTTCCAGTCGGTTCCAGCCTCTTCAAACCGGTTCCAGCCGGTTCCAGCCGGTTTAAACCGGTTCAAACCGGTTCCAGCCGGTTCCAGCCGGTTTAAACCGGTTCAAACCGGTTCCAGCCGGTTCCAGCCGGTTCCAGCCGCTTCCAGGTGGTCCAGCCGGTCCAGCCAACCAGCCAGCCATCCTCTCAGCCAGCCTCCCAGCCAGCCAGCCAGCCAGCCAGCCCGCCAGCCAGCCAGCCTCCCAGGCAGCCTCCCAGCCAGCCTCCCAGCCTCCCAGCCTCCCAGCCTCCCAGCCTCCCAGCCTCCCAGCCAGCCTCCCAGCCTCCAAGACTCCCAGCCTCCCAGCCTCCCAGCCAGCCTCCCAGCCTCCCAGCCAGCCTCCCAGCCTCGCAGCCTCCCAGCCTCCCAGCCTCCCAGCCTCCCAGCCAGCCTCCCAGCCTCCAAGACTCACAGCCTCCCAGCCTCTCAGCCAGCCTCCCATTCTCCCAGCCTCCCAGCCAGCCTCCCAGCCTCCCAGCCAGCCTCCCAGCCTCCCAGCCTCCCAGCCAGCCAGCCAGCCAGCCAGCCCACCAGCCAGCCAGCCAGCCCGCCAGGCAGCCAGCCTCCCAGGCAGCCTCCCAGCCAGCCTCACAGCCTCCCAGCCTCTCAGCCTCCCAGCCTCCCAGCCTCCCAGCCTCCCAGCCTCCCAGCCAGTGCCAGCCAGCGATCCAGCCTGTTCCAGCCGGTTCCAGCCGGTTCAAACCGGTTCCATCCGGTTCCAGCCGCTTCCAGGCGCTTCCAGGTGGTCCAGCCGGTCCAGCCATCCAGCCAGCCATCCTCTCAGCCAGCCTCCCAGCCAGCCAGCCAGCCAGCCAGCCGGCCAGCCAGCCAGCCTCCCAGGCAGCCTCCCAGCCAGCCTCCCAGCCTCCCAGCCTCCCAGCCTCCCAGCCTCCCAGCCTCCCAGCCAGCCTCCCAGCCTCCAAGACTCACAGCCTCCCAGCCTCTCAGCCAGCCTCCCATTCTCCCAGCCTCCCAGCCAGCCTCTCAGCCTCCCAGCCAGCCTCCCAGCCTCCCAGCCTCCCAGCCAGCCAGCCAGCCAGCCAGCCCGCCAGCCAGCCAGCCAGCCCGCCAGCCAGCCAGCCTCCCAGGCAGCCTCCCAGCCAGCCTCACAGCCTCCCAGCCTCCCAGCCTCCCAGCCTCCCAGCCTCCCAGACTCCCAGCCAGTGCCAGCCAGCGAGCCAGCCTGTTCCAGCCGGTTCCAGCCGGTTCCATCCGGTTCCAGCCGATTCTAGCCGGTTCGAGCAGGTACCATCCGTTTCCCGCCGGTTCCAGCCAGTTCCAGCCGGAAAAAACCGGTTCCAGCCGGTTCCAGCCGGTTCCCGCCGGTTTCAGGCGGTTCCAGCCGGTTCCAGCCGGTTCAAACCGGTTCCAGCCGGTTCTAGCCTGTTCCAGCCGGTTTCAGGCGGTTACAGCCGGTACCAGCCGGTTCAAACCGGTTCCAGCCGGTTCCAGCCGGGTCAAGCCGGTTCCAGCCGGTTCCAGCCGGTTCAAGCTAGCTCCAACCGGTTCCAGCCGGTTCTAGCCTGTTCCAGCCGGTTTCAGGCGGTTACAGCCGGTTCCAGCCGGTTCAAACCGGTTTAAACCGGTTCCAGCCGGTTCCAGCCGGTTCTAGCCGGTTCCAGACGGTACCAGCCGGTTCAAGCTAGCTCCAGCCGGTTCTAGCCGTTTCTAGCCTGTTTAAACCGGTTCAAACCGGTTCCAGGCGGTTCCAGCCGGTTCAAACCGGTTCCAGCCGGTTCCAGCCGGGTCAAGCCGGTTCCAGCCGGTTCCAGCCGGTTCCAGCCGCTTCCAGGTGGTCCAGCCGGTCCAGCCAAACAGCCAGCCATCCTCTCAGCCAGCCTCCCAGCCAGCCAGCCAGCCAGCCAGCCCGCCAGCCAGCCAGCCTCCCAGGCAGCCTCCCAGCCAGCCTCCCAGCCTCCCAGCCTCCCAGCCTCCCAGCCTCCAAGCCAGCCTCCCAGCCTCCAAGACTCCTAGCCTCCCAGCCTCCCAGCCAGCCTCCCATTCTCCCAGCCTCCCAGCCAGCCTCCCAGCCTCCCAGCCTCCCAGCCTCCCAGCCTCCCAGCCAGCCTCCCAGCCTCCAAGACTCACAGCCTCCCAGCCTCTCAGCCAGCCTCCCATTCTCCCAGCCTCCCAGCCAGCCTCCCAGCCTCCCAGCCAGCCTCCCAGCCTCCCAGCCTCCCAGCCAGCCAGCCAGCCAGCCGGCCCGCCAGCCAGCCAGCCAGCCCGCCAGCCAGCCAGCCTCCCAGCCAGCCTCCCAGCCAGCCTCCCAGCCTCCCAGCCTCCCAGCCTCCTAGCCTCCCAGCCTCCCAGCCAGTGCCAGCCAGCGAGCCAGCCTGTTCCAGTGGGTTCCAGCCGATTCTAGCGGGTTCGAGCCGGTACCAACCGGTTCCAGCCGGTTCCAGCCAGTTCCAGCCGGAAAAAACCGGTTCCAGCCGGTTCCAGCCGGTTCCCGCCGGTTTCAGGCGGTTCCAGCCGGTTCCAGCCGGTTCAAACCGGTTCCAGCCGGTTCTAGCCTGTTCCAGCCGGTTTCAGGCGGTTCCAGCCGGTTCCAGCAGGTTCAAACCGGTTTAAACCGGTTCAAACCGGTTCCAGCCGGTTTAAACCGGTTCAAACCGGTTCCAGACGGTTCCAGCCGGTTCCAGCCGGTTCAAACCGGTTCCAGCCGGTTCCAGCCGGCTTAAACCGGTTCAAACCGGTTCCAGCCGGTTCCAGCCGGTTCCAGACGGTTCAAACCGGTTCCAGCCGGTTCCAGCCGGTTTAAACCGGTTCAAACCGGTTCCAGCCGGTTCAAACCGGTTTAAACCGGTTCAAACCGGTTCCAGCCGGTTCAAACCGGTTCCAGCCGGTTCCAGCCGGTTTAAACCAGTTCAAACCGGTTCCAGCCGGTTCCAGCCGGTTCCAGCCGGTTCAAACCGGTTTAAACCGGTTCAAACCGGTTCCATCCTGTTCCAGCCGGTTCCAGCCGGAAAAAACCGGTTCCAGCCGGTTCCAGCCGGTTCCAGCCGGGTCAAGCCGGTTCCAGCCGGTTCCAGCCGCTTCCAGCCGCTTCCAGGTGGTCCAGCCGGTCCAGCCAACCAGCCAGCCAACCTCTCAGCCAGCCTCCCAGCCAGCCAGCCAGCCAGCCAGCCCGCCAGCCAGCCAGCCTCCTAGGCAGCCTCCCAGGCAGCCTCCCAGCCAGCCTCCCAGCCTCCCAGCCTCCCAGCCTCCCAGCGTCCCAGCCAGCCTCCCATTCTCCCAGCCTCCCAGCCAGCCTCCCAGCCTCCCAGCCAGCCTCCCAGCCTCCCAGCCTCCCAGCCTCCCAGCCTCCCAGCCTCCCAGCTAGCCTCCCAGCCTGCAAGACTCACAACCTCCCAGCCTCTCACCCAGCCTCCCATTCTCCCTGCCTCCCATCCAGCCTCCCAGCCAGCCTCCCAGCCTCCCAGCCAGCCAGCCAGCCAGCCAGCCCGCCAGCCAGCCAGCCTCCCAGGCAGCCTCCCAGCCAGCCTCCCAGCCTCCAAGACTCCCAGCCTCCCAGCCTCCAAGACTCCCAGCCTCCCAGCCAGCCTCCCATTCTCCCAGCCTCCAGCCAGCCTCCCAGCCTCCCAGCCAGCCTCCCAGCCTCCCAGCCTCCCAGCCTCCCAGCCTCCCAGCCTCCCAGCCAGCCTCCCAGCCTCCAAGACTCACAGCCTCCCAGCCTCTCAGCCAGCCTCCCATTCTCCCAGCCTCCCAGCCAGCCTCCCAGCCTCCCAGCCAGCCTCCCAGCCTCCCAGCCTCCCAGCCAGCCAGCCAGCCAGCCAGCCCGCCAGCCAGCCAGCCAGCCGCCAGCCAGCCAGCCTCCCAGCCAGCCTCCCAGCCAGCCTCCCAGCCTCCCAGCCTCCCAGCCTCCAGGCCTCCCAGCCTCCCAGCCTCCCAGCCAGTGCCAGCCAGCGAGCCAGCCTGTTCCAGCCGGTTCCAGCCGGTTCAAACCGGTTCCAGTCGGTTCCAGCCGGGTCAAGCCGGTTCCCGCCGGTTCCAGCCGCTTCCAGCCGCTTCCAGGTGGTCCACTCGGTCCAGCCAACCAGCCAGCCATCCTCTCAGCCAGTCTCCCAGCCAGCCAGCAGGCCAGCCAGCCCGCCAGCCAGCCGGCCTCCCAGGCAGCCTCCCAGCCAGCCTCCCAGCCTCCCAGCCTCCCAGCCTCCCAGCCACCCAGCCTCCCAGCCAGCCTCCCAGCCTCCAAGACTCACAGCCTCCCAGCCTCTCAGCAAGCCTCCCATTCTCCCAGCCTCCCAGCCAGCCTCCCAGCCTCCCAGCCAGCCTCCCAGCCTCCCAGCCTCCCAGCCTCCAAGCCTCCCAGCCTCCCAGCCAGTGCCAGCCAGCGAGCCAGCCTGTTCCAGCCGGTTCCAGCCAGTTCCATCCGGTTCCAGCCGATTCTAGCCGGTTCGAGCAGGTACCATCCGGTTCCAGCCGGTTCCAGCCAGTTCCAGCCGGAAAAAACCGGTTCCAGCCGGTTCCAGCCGGTTCCCGCCGGTCTCAGGCGGTTCCAGCCGGTTCCAGCCGGTTCAAACCGGTTCCAGCCGGTTCTAGCCTGTTCCAGCCGGTTTCAGGCGGTTACAGCCGGTACCAGCCGGTTCAAACCGGTTCCAGCCGGTTCCAGCCGGGTCATCCGGTTCCAGCCGGTTCCAGCCGGTTCAAGCTAGCTCCAGCCGGTTCCAGCCGGTTCTAGCCTGTTCCAGCCGGTTTCAGGCGGTTACAGCTGGTTCCAGCCGGTTCAAACCGGTTCCAGCCGGTTCCAGCCGGTTCTAGCCGGTTCCAGCCGGTTTCAGGCGGTTACAGCCGGTACCAGGCGGTTCAAACCGGTTCCAGCCGGTTCCAGCCGGTTCTAGCCGGTTCCAGCCGGTACCAGCCGGTTCAAGCTAACTCCAGCAGGTTCTAGCCGGTTCTAGCCTGTTTAAACCGGTTCAAACCGGTTCCAGCCGGTTCCAGCCGGTTCAAACCGGTTCCAGCCGGTTCCAGCCGGGTCAAGCCGGTTCCAGCCGGTTCCAGCCGGTTCCATCCGCTTCCAGGTGGTCCAGCCGGTCCAGCCATACAGCCAGCCATCCTCTCAGCCAGCCTCCCATCCAGCCAGCCAGCCAGCCAGCCCGCCAGCCAGCCAGCCTCCCAGGCAGCCTCCCAGCCATCCTCCTAGCCTCCCAGCCTCCCAGCCTCCCAGCCTCCCAGCCAGCCTCCCAGCCTCCAAGACTCCTAGCCTCCCAGCCTCCCAGCCAGCCTCCCATTCTCCCAGCCTCCCAGCCAGCCTCCCAGCCTCCCAGCCAGCCTCCCAGCCTCCCAGCCTCCCATCCTCCCAGCCTCCCAGCCTCCCAGCCAGCCTCCCAGCCTCCAAGACTCACAGCCTCCCAGCCTCTCAGCCAGCCTCCCATTCTCCCAGCCTCCCAGCCAGCCTCCCAGCCTCCCAGCCAGCCTCCCAGCCTCCCAGCCTCCCAGCCAGCCAGCCAGCCAGCCAGCCCGCCAGCCAGCCAGCCAGCCCGCCAGCCAGCCAGCCTCCCAGCCATCCTCCCAGCCAGCCTCCCAGCCTCCCAGCCTCCCAGCCTCCTAGCCTCCCAGCCTCCCAGCCAGTGCCAGCCAGCGAGAAAGCCTGTTCCAGTGGGTTCCAGCCGATTCTAGCGGGTTCGAGCCGGTACCAGCCGGTTCCAGCCGGTTCCAGCCAGTTCCAGCAGGAAAAAACCGGTTCCAGCCGGTTCCAGCCGGTTCCCGCCGGTTCCAGCCGGTTCCAGCCGGTTCCAGCCGGTTCAAACCGGTTCCAGCCGGTTTAAACCGGTTCCAGCCGGTTTCAGGCGGTTCCAGCCGGTTCCAGCAGGTTCAAACCGGTTTAAACCGGTTCAAACCGGTTCCAGCCGGTTCCAGCCGGTTCCAGCCGGTTCCAGCCGGTTTAAACCGGTTCAAACCGGTTCCAGCCGGTTCCAGCCGGTTCCAGCCGGTTCCAGCCGGTTCAAACCGGTTTAAACCGGTTCATACCGGTTCCAGCCTGTTCCAGCCGGTTCCAGCCGGTTCAAACCGTTTCCAGCCGGTTCCAGCCGGTTCAAACCGGATCCAGCCGGTTCTAGCCTGTTCCAGCCGGTTTCAGGCGGTTACAGCCGGTACCAGGCGGTTCAAACCGGTTCCAGCCGGTTCCAGCCGGGTCAAGCCGGTTCCAGCCGGTTCCAGCCGGTTCAAGCTAGCTCCAGCCGGTTCCAGCTGGTTCTAGCCTGTTCCAGCCGGTTTCAGGCGGTTACAGCCGGTTCCAGCCGGTTCAAGCCGGTTCCAGCCGGTTCCAGCCGGTTCAAACCGGTTTAAACCGGTTCAAACCGGTTCCAGCCGGTTCCAGCCACTTCCAGCCGGTTCAAACCGGTTACAGCCGGTTCCAGCCGGTTGCAGCCGGTTCAAACCGGTTCCAGCCGGTTCCAGCCGGTTTAAACCGGTTCAAACCGATTCCAGCCGGTTCCAGCCGGTTCCAGCCGGTTCCAGCCGGTTCAAACCGGTTCAAACCGGTTCCAGCCGGTTCCAGCCTGTTCAAACCGGTTCCAGCCGGTTTAAACCGGTTCAAACCAGTTCCAGCCGGTTCCAGCCGGTTTAAACCGGTTCAAACCGGTTCCAACCGGTTCCAGCCGGTTCCAGCCAGTTCAAACCGTTTCCAGCCGGTTCCAGCCGGTTCAAACCGGATCCAGCCGGTTCTAGCCTGTTCCAGCCGATTTCAGGTGGTTACAGCCGGTACCAGCCGGTTCAAACCGGTTCCAGCCTGTTCCAGCCGCATCAAGCCGGTTCCAGCCGGTTCCAGCCGGTTCAAACCGGTTCCAGCCTGTTCCAGCCGGTTCCAGCCGGTTTAAACCGGTTCCAGCCGTTTCCAGTCGGTTCCAGCCGGTTTAAACCGGTTCCAGCCGGTTCCAGCCGGTTCCAGCCGGTTTAAACCGGTTCAAACCGGTTACAGCCTGTTCCAGCCGGTTTCAGGCGGTTACAGCCGTTACCAGCCGGTTCAAACCGGTTCCAGCCTGTTCCAGCCGGATCAAGCCGGTTCCAGCCGGTTCCAGCCGGTTTAAACCGGTTCAAACCGGTTCCAACCGGTTCCAGCCGGTTCCAGCCGGTTCCAGCCGGTTCAAACCGTTTCCAGCCGGTTCCAGCCGGTTCAAACCGTTTCCAGCCGGTTCTAGCCTGTTCCAGCCGTTTTCAGGCGGTTACAGCCGGTACCAGCCGGTTCAAACCGGTTCCAGCCTGTTCCAGCCGGATCAAGCCGGTTCCAGTCGGTTAAAGCCGGTTCAAGCTAGCTCCAGCCGGTTCCAGCCGGTTCTAGCCTGTTTAAACCGGTTCAAACCGGTTCCAGCCGATTCAAACCGGTTCCAGCCGGTTCCAGCCGGTTCCAGCCGGTTCAAACCGGTTTTAACCGGATCAAACCGGTTCCAGCCGTTTCCAGCCGGTTTAAACCGATTCCAGCCGGTTCCAGCCGGTTCCAGCCGGTTCCAGCCGGTTCAAACCGGTTTAAACCGGTTTAAAACCGGTTCCAGCCGGTTCCAGCCGGTTCCAGCCGGTTCCAACCGGTTCCAGCCGGTTCCAGCCGGTTTAAACCGGTTCAAAACGGTTCCAGCCGGTTCCAGCCGGTTCCAGCCGGTTCAAACCGGTTCCAGCCGGTTCCAGCCGGTTTAAACCGGTTCAAACCGGTTCCAGCCGGTTCCAGCCGGTTCCTGCCTGTTCAAACCGGTTTAAACCGGTTCAAATCGGTTCCAGCCGGTTCCAGCCGGTTCCAGCCGGGTCAAGCCGGTTCCAGCCGCTTCCAGCCACTTCCAGCCGCTTCCAGGTAGTCCAGCCGGTCCAGCCAACCAGCCAGCCAGCCTCCCAGCCAGCCTCCCAGCCTCCCAGCCTCCCAGCCAGCCAGCCAGCCAGCCAGCCCGCCAGCCAGCCAGCCAGCCCGCCAGCCAGCCAGCCTCCCAGCAAGCCTCCCAGACAGCCTCCCAGCCTCCCAGCCTCCCAGCCTCCCAGCCTCCCAGCCTCCCAGCCAGTGCCAGCCAGCGAGCCAGCCTGTTCCAGCCGGTTCCAGTCGGTTCCATCCAGTTCCAGCCGATTCTAGCCGGTTCGAGCCGGTACCAGCCGGTTCCAGGCGGTTCCAGCCAGTTCCACCCGGAAAAAACCGGTTCCAGCCGGTTCCAGCCGGTTGCAGCCGGTTCAAACCGGTTCCAGCCGGTTTAAACCGATTCAAACCGGTTCCAGCCGGTTCCAGCCGGTTCCAACCGGTTTAAACCGGTTCAAACCGGTTCCAGCCGGTTCCAGCCGGTTCAAACCGGTTCCAGCCGGTTCCAGCCGGTTTAAACCGGTTCAAACCTGTTCCAGCCGGTTCCAGCCGGTTCCAGCCGGTTCCAGCCGGTTTAAACCGATTCCAGCCGGTTCAAACCGGTTCCAGCCGGTTCCAGCCGGTTTAAACCGGTTCAAACCGGTTCCAGCCGGTTCCAGCCGATTCCAGCCGGTTCCAGCCGGTTACAGCCAGTTCCAGCCGGTTCAAACCGGTTTAAACCGGTTCAAACCGGTTCCAGCCGGTTCCAGCCGGTTCCAGCCGGTTCAAAACGGTTCCAGCCGGTTCAAACCGGTTCCAGCCGGTTCCATCCGGTTTAAACCAGTTCAAACCGGTTCCAGCCGGTTCCAGCCGGTTCCAGCCGGTTCAAACCGGTTTAAACCTGTTCATACCGGTTCCAGCCGGTTCCAGCCGGCTCAAACCGGTTCCAGCCGGTTCCAGCCGGTTTAAACCGGTTCAAACCGGTTCCAGCCGGTTCCAGCCGGTTCCAGCCGGTTCCAGCCGGTTTAAACCGATTCCAGCCGGTTCAAACCGGTTCCAGCCGGTTCCAGCCGGTTTAAAACGGTTCAAACCGGTTCCAGCCGGTTCAAACCGGTTTAAACCTGTTCAAGCCGGTTCCAGCCGGTTCCAGCCGGTTAAAGCCGGTTCAAGCTAGCTCAAGCCGGTTCCAGCCGGTTCTAGCCTGTTTAAACCGGTTCAAACTGGTTCCAGCCGGTACCAGCCGGTTCAAACCGGTTCCAGCCGGTTCCAGCCGGTTCTAGCCGGTTCCAGCCGGTACCAGCCGGTTCAAGCTAGCTCCAGCCGGTTCTAGCCGGTTCTAGCCTGTTTAAACCGGTTCAAACCGGTTCCAGCCGGTTCCAGCCGGTTCAAACCGGTTCCAGCCGGTTCCAGCCGGGTCAAGCCGGTTCCAGCCGGTTCCAGCCGGTTCCAGCCGCTTCCAGGTGGTCCAGCCGGTTCAGCCAAACAGCCAGCCATCCTCTCAGCCAGCCTCCCAGCCAGCCAGCCAGCCAGCCAGCCCGCCAGCCAGCCAGCCTCACAGGCAGCCTCCCAGCCAGCCTCCCAGCCTCCCAGCCTCCCAGCCTCCCAGCCTCCCAGGCAGCCTCCCAGCCTCCAAGACTCCTAGCATCCCAGGCTCCCAGCCAGCCTCCCATTCTCCCAGCCTCCCAGCCAGCCTCCCAGCCTCCCAGCCAGCCTCCCAGCCTCCCAGCCTCCCAGCCTCCCATCCAGCCTCCCAGCCTCCAAGACTCACAGCCTCCCAGCCTTTCAGCCAGCCTCCCTTTCTCCCAGCCTCCCAGCCAGCCTCCCAGCCTCCCAGCCTCACAGCCAGCCAGCCAGGCAGCCAGCCCTCCAGCCAGCCAGCCAGCCCGCCAGACAGCCAGCCTCCCAGGCAGCCTCCCAGCTAGCCTCCCAGCCTCCCAGCCTCCCAGCCTCTCAGCCTCCCAGCCTCCCAGCCTCCCAGCCTCCCAGCCAGTGCCAGCCAGCGAGCCAGCCTGTTCCAGCCGGTTCCAGCCGGTTCCATCCGGTTGCAGCCGATTCTAGCCGGTTCGAGCCGGTACCAGCCGGTTCCAGCCGGTTCCAGCCAGTTCCTGCCGGAAAAAACCGGTTCCAGCCGGTTCCAGCCGGTTCCAGCCGGTTCAAGCTAGCTCCAGCCGGTTCCAGCCGGTTCTAGCCTGTTCCAGCCGGTTTCAGGCGGTTACAGCCGGTTCCAGCCTATCCAAACCGGTTCCAGCCTGTTCCAGCCTGTTCCAGCCGTTTTCAGGCGGTTACAGCCGGTTCCAGCCGGTTCAAACCGGATCCAGCCGGTTCTAGCCTGTTCCAGCCGTTTTCAGGCAGTTACAGCCGGTACCAGCCGGTTCAAACCGGTTCCAGCCTGTTCCAGCCGGATCAAGCCGGTTCCAGCCGGTTAAAGCCGGTTCAAGCTAGCTCAAGCCGGTTCCAGCCGGTTCTAGCCTGTTTAAACCGGTTATAACTGGTTCCAGCCGGTACCAGCCGGTTCAAACCGGTTCCAGCCGGTTCCAGCCGGTTCTAGACGGTTCCAGCCGGTACCAGCCGGTTCAAGCTAGCTCCAGCCGGTTCTAGCCGGTTCTAGCCTGTTTAAACCGGTTCAAACCGGTTCCAGCCGGTTCCAGCCGGTTCAAACCGGTTCCAGCCGGTTCCAGCCGGGTCAAGCCGGTTCCAGCCGGTTCCAGCCGGTTCCAGCCGCTTCCAGGTGGTCCAGCCGGTTCAGCCAAACAGCCAGCCATCCTCTCAGCCAGCCTCCCAGCCAGCCAGCCAGCCAGCCAGCCCGCCAGCCAGCCAGCCTCACAGGCAGCCTCCCAGCCAGCCTCCCAGCCTCCCAGCCTCCCAGCCTCCCAGCCTCCCAGGCAGCCTCCCAGCCTCCAAGACTCCTAGCCTCCCAGCCTCCCAGCCAGCCTCCCATTCTCCCAGCCTCCCAGCCAGCCTCCCAGCCTCCCAGCCAGCCTCCCAGCCTCCCAGCCTCCCAGCCTCCCAGCCTCCCATCCAGCCTCCCAGCCTCCAAGACTCACAGCCTCCCAGCCTTTCAGCCAGCCTCCCATTCTCCCAGCCTCCCAGCCAGCCTCCCAGCCTCCCAGCCAGCCTCCCAGCCTCCCAGCCTCCCAGCCATCCAGCCAGCCAGCCAGCCCGCCAGCAAGCCAGCCATCCCGCCAGCCAGCCAGCCTCCCAGCCAGCCTCCCAGCCAGCCTCCCAGCCTCCCAGCCTCCCAGCCTCCCAGCCTCCCATCCTCCCAGCCAGTGCCAGCCAGCGAGCCAGCCTGTTCCAGTGGGTTCCAGCCGGTTCCATTCGGTTCCAGCAGATTCTAGCGGGTTCGAGCCGGTACCAGCCGGTTCCAGATGGTTACAGCCAGTTCCAGCCGGAAAAAACCGGTTCCAGCCGGTTCCAGCCGCTTCCCGCCGGTTTCAGGCGGTTCCAGCCGGTTCCAGCCGGTTCAAACCGGTTCCAGCCGGTTCTAGCCTGTTCCAGCCGGTTTCAGGCGGTTCCAGCCGGTTCCAGCAGGTTCAAACCGGTTTAAACCGGTTCAAACCGGTTCCAGCCGGTTTAAACCGGTTCAAACCGGTTCCAGCCGGTTCCAGCCGGTCCAGACGGTTCAAACCGGTTCCAGCCGGTTCCAGCCGGTTTAAACCGGTTCAAACCGGTTCCAGCCGGTTCAAACCGGTTTAAACCGGTTCAAACCGGTTCCAGCCGGTTCAAACCGGTTCCAGCCGGTTCCTGCCAGTTTAAACCAGTTCAAAACGGTTCCAGCCGGTTCCAGCCGGTTCCAGCCGGTTCCTCCGGTTCAAACCGGTTTAAACCGGTTCACACCGGTTCCATCCGGTTCCAGCCGGTTCCAGCCGGAAAAAACCGGTTCCAGCCGGTTCCAGCCGGTTCCAGCCGGGTCAAGCCGGTTCCAGCCGGTTCCAGCCGCTTCCAGCCGCTTCCAGGTGGTCCAGCCGGTCCAGCCAACCAGCCAGCCATCCTCTCAGCCAGCCTCCCAGCCAGCCAGCCAGCCAGCCAGCCCGCCAGCCAGCCAGCCTCCCAGGCAGCCTCCCTGCCAGCCTCCCAGCCTCCCAGCCTCCCAGCCAGCCAGCCAACCAGCCAGCGAGCCAGCCAGCCTCACAACCAGCCTCCCAGCCAGCCTCCCAGCCTCCAAGACTCACAGCCTCCCAGCCTCTCAGCCAGCCTCCCATTCTCCCAGCCTCCCAGCCAGCCTCCCAGCCTCCCAGCCTCACAGCCAGCCAGCCAGGCAGCCAGCCCTCCAGCCAGCCAGCCAGCCCGCCAGACAGCCAGCCTCCCAGGCAGCCTCCCAGCCAGCCTCCCAGCCTCCCAGCCTCCCAGCCTCTCAGCCTCCCAGCCTCCCAGCCTCCCAGCCTCCCAGCCAGTGCCAGCCAGCGAGACAGCCTGTTCCAGCCGGTTCCAGCCGGTTCCATCCGGTTGCAGCCGATTCTAGCCGGTTCGAGCCGGTACCAGCCGGTTCCAGCCGGTTCCAGCCAGTTCCAGCCGGAAAAAACCGGTTCCAGCCGGTTCCAGCCGGTTCCAGCCGGTTCAAGCTAGCTCCAGCCGGTTCCAGCCGGTTCTAGCCTGTTCCAGCCGGTTTCAGGCGGTTACAGCCGGTTCCAGCCGATCCAAACCGGTACCAGCCTGTTCCAGCCTGTTCCAGCCGTTTTCAGGCAGTTACAGCCGGTACCAGCCGGTTCAAACCGGTTCCAGCCTGTTCCAGCCGGATCAAGGCGGTTCCAGCCGGTTAAAGCCGGTTCAAGCTAGCTCCAGCCGGTTCCAGCCGGTTCTAGCCTGTTTAAACCGGTTCAAACTGGTTCCAGCCGGTTCCAGCCGGTTCCAGCCGGTTCCAACCGGTTCCAGCCGGTTCAAACCGGTTCCAGCCGGTTCCAGCCGGTTCCAACCGGTTTAAACCGGTTTAAACCGGTTCCAGCCGGTTCCAGCCGGTTCCAACCGGTTCCAGCCGGTTCCAGCCTGTTCCAGCCGGTTCAAACCGGTTCCAGCCGGTTCCAGCCGGTTTAAACCGGTTCAAACCGGTTCCAGCCGGTTCCAGCCGGTTCCAGCCGGTTCAAACCGGTTTAAACCGGTTCATACCGGTTCCAGCCGGTTCCAGCCGGTTCCAGCCGGTTCAAACCGTTTCCAGCCGGTTCCAGCCGGTTCAAACCGGATCCAGCCGGTTCTAGCCTGTTCCAGCCGGTTTCAGGCGGTTACAGCCGGTACCAGCCGGTTCAAACCGGTTCCAGCCGATTCCAGCCGGGTCAAGCCGGTTCCAGCCGGTTCCAGCCGGTTCAAGCTAGCTCCAGCCGGTTCCAGCTGGTTCTAGCCTGTTCCAGCCGGTTTCAGGCGGTTACAGCCGGTTCCAGCCGGTTCAAGCCGGTTCCAGCCGGTTCCAGCTGGTTCAAACCGGTTTAAACCGGTTCAAACCGGTTCCAGCCGGTTCCAGCCAGTTCCAGCCGGTTCAAACCGGTTTAAACCGGTTCAAACCGGTTCCAGCCGGTTCCAGCCGGTTGCAGCCGGTTCAAACCGGTTCCAGCCGGTTCCAGCCGGTTCCAGTCTGTTCAAACCGGTTTAAACCGGTTCAAACCGGTTCCAGCCGGTTCCAGCCGGTTCCAGCCGGGTCAAGCCGGTTCCAGCCGGTTCCAGCCGCTTCCAGCCGCTTCCAGGTGGTCCAGCCGGTCCAGCCAACCAGCCAGCCATCCTCTCATCCAGCCTCCCAGCCAGCCTGCCAGCCAGCCAGCCGGCCAGCCAGCCAGCCTCCCAGGCAGCCTCCCTGCAAGCCTCCCAGCCTCCCAGCCTCCCAGCCTCCCAGCCTCTCAGCCTCCCAGCCAGCCTCCCAGCCTCCAAGACTCACAGCCTCCCAGCCTCTCAGCCAGCCTCCCATTCTCCCAGCCTCCCAGCCAGTCTCCCAGCCTCCCAGCCAGCCTCCCAGCCTCCCAGCCTCCCAGCCAGCCAGCCAGCCAGCCAGACCGCCAGCCAGCCAGCCAGCCCGCCAGCCAGCCAGCCTCCCAGGCAGACTCCCAGCCAGCCTCACAGCCTCCCAGCCTCCCAGCCTCCCAGCCTCCCAGCCTCCCAGCCTCCCAGCCAGTGCCAGCCAGCGAGGCAGCCTGTTCCAGCCGGTTCCAGCCGGTTCCATCCGATTCCAGCCGATTCTAGCCGGTTCGAGCAGGTACCATCCGGTTCCAGCCGGTTCCAGCCAGTTCCAGCCGGAAAAAACCGGTTCCAGCCGGTTCCAGCCGGTTCCCGCCGGTTTCAGGCGGTTCCAGCCGGTTCCAGCCGGTTCAAACCGGTTCCAGCCGGTTCTAGCCTGTTCCAGCCGGTTTCAGGCGGTTACAGCCGGTACCAGCCGGTTCAAACCGGTTCCAGCCGGTTCCAGCCGGGTCAAGCCGGTTCCAGCCGGTTCCAGCCGGTTCAAGCTAGCTCCAGCCGGTTCCAGCCGGTTCTAGCCTGTTCCAGCCGGTTTCAGGCGGTTACAGCCGTTTCCAGCCGGTTCAAACCGGTTCCAGCCGGTTCCAGCCGGTTCTAGCCGGCTCCAGCCGGTTTCAGGCGGTTACAGCCGGTACCAGCCGGTTCAAACCGGTTCCAGCCGGTTCCAGCCGGTTCTAGCCGGTTCCAGCTGGTACCAGCCGGTTCAAGCTAGCTCCAGCCGGTTCTAGCCGGTTCTAGCCTGTTTAAACCGGTTCAAACCGGTTCCAGCCGGTTCCAGCCGGTTCAAACCGGTTCCAGCCGGTTCCAGCCGGGTCAAGCCGGTTCCAGCCTGTTCCAGCCGGTTCCAGCCGCTTCCAGGTGGTCCAGCCGGTTCAGCCAAACAGCCAGCCATCCTCTCAGCCAGCCTCCCAGCCAGCCAGCCAGCCAGCCAGCCCGCCAGCCAGCCAGCCTCACAGGCAGCCTCCCAGCCAGCCTCCCAGCCTCCCAGCCTCCCAGCCTCCCAGCCTCCCAGCCTCCCAGCCTCCCAGGCAGCCTCCCAGCCTCCAAGACTCCTAGCCTCCCAGCCTCCCAGCCAGCCTCCCATTCTCCCAGCCTCCCAGCCAGCGTCCCAGCCTCCCAGCCAGCCTCCCAGCCTCCCCGCCTCCCAGCCTCCCAGCCTCCCAGCCTCCCATCCAGCCTCCCAGCCTCCAAGACTCACAGCATCCCAGCCTTTCAGCCAGCCTCCCATTCTCCCAGCCTCCCAGCCAGCCTCCCAGCCTCCCAGCCAGCCTCCCAGCCTCCCAGCCTCCCAGCCACCCAGCCAGCCAGCCAGCCCGCCAGCCAGCCAGCCAGCCCGCCAGCCAGCCAGCCTCCCAGCCAGCCTCCCAGCCTCCCAGCCTCCCAGCCTCCCAGCCTCCCAGCCTCCCAGCCAGTGCCAGCCAGCGAGCCAGCCTGTTCCAGTGGGTTCCAGCCGGTTCCATTCGGTTCCAGCAGATTCTAGCGGGTTCGAGCCGGTACCAGCCGGTTCCAGATGGTTACAGCCAGTTCCAGCCGGAAAAAACCGGTTCCAGCCGGTTCCAGCCGCTTCCCGCCGGTTTCAGGCGGTTCCAGCCGGTTCCAGCCGGTTCAAACCGGTTCCAGCCGGTTCTAGCCTGTTCCAGCCGGTTTCAGGCGGTTCCAGCCGGTTCCAGCAGGTTCAAACCGGTTTAAACCGGTTCAAACCGGTTCCAGCCGGTTTAAACCGGTTCAAACCGGTTCCAGCCGGTTCCAGCCGGTCCAGACGGTTCAAACCGGTTCCAGCCGGTTCCAGCCGGTTTAAACCGGTTCAAACCGGTTCCAGCCGGTTCAAACCGGTTTAAACCGGTTCAAACCGGTTCCAGCCGGTTCAAACCGGTTCCAGCCGGTTCCTGCCAGTTTAAACCAGTTCAAAACGGTTCCAGCCGGTTCCAGCCGGTTCCAGCCGGTTCCTCCGGTTCAAACCGGTTTAAACCGGTTCACACCGGTTCCATCCGGTTCCAGCCGGTTCCAGCCGGAAAAAACCGGTTCCAGCCGGTTCCAGCCGGTTCCAGCCGGGTCAAGCCGGTTCCAGCCGGTTCCAGCCGCTTCCAGCCGCTTCCAGGTGGTCCAGCCGGTCCAGCCAACCAGCCAGCCATCCTCTCAGCCAGCCTCCCAGCCAGCCAGCCAGCCAGCCAGCCCGCCAGCCAGCCAGCCTCCCAGGCAGCCTCCCTGCCAGCCTCCCAGCCTCCCAGCCTCCCAGCCAGCCAGCCAACCAGCCAGCGAGCCAGCCAGCCTCACAACCAGCCTCCCAGCCAGCCTCCCAGCCTCCAAGACTCACAGCCTCCCAGCCTCTCAGCCAGCCTCCCATTCTCCCAGCCTCCCAGCCAGCCTCCCAGCCTCCCAGCCTCACAGCCAGCCAGCCAGGCAGCCAGCCCTCCAGCCAGCCAGCCAGCCCGCCAGACAGCCAGCCTCCCAGGCAGCCTCCCAGCCAGCCTCCCAGCCTCCCAGCCTCCCAGCCTCTCAGCCTCCCAGCCTCCCAGCCTCCCAGCCTCCCAGCCAGTGCCAGCCAGCGAGACAGCCTGTTCCAGCCGGTTCCAGCCGGTTCCATCCGGTTGCAGCCGATTCTAGCCGGTTCGAGCCGGTACCAGCCGGTTCCAGCCGGTTCCAGCCAGTTCCAGCCGGAAAAAACCGGTTCCAGCCGGTTCCAGCCGGTTCCAGCCGGTTCAAGCTAGCTCCAGCCGGTTCCAGCCGGTTCTAGCCTGTTCCAGCCGGTTTCAGGCGGTTACAGCCGGTTCCAGCCGATCCAAACCGGTACCAGCCTGTTCCAGCCTGTTCCAGCCGTTTTCAGGCAGTTACAGCCGGTACCAGCCGGTTCAAACCGGTTCCAGCCTGTTCCAGCCGGATCAAGGCGGTTCCAGCCGGTTAAAGCCGGTTCAAGCTAGCTCCAGCCGGTTCCAGCCGGTTCTAGCCTGTTTAAACCGGTTCAAACTGGTTCCAGCCGGTTCCAGCCGGTTCCAGCCGGTTCCAACCGGTTCCAGCCGGTTCAAACCGGTTCCAGCCGGTTCCAGCCGGTTCCAACCGGTTTAAACCGGTTTAAACCGGTTCCAGCCGGTTCCAGCCGGTTCCAACCGGTTCCAGCCGGTTCCAGCCTGTTCCAGCCGGTTCAAACCGGTTCCAGCCGGTTCCAGCCGGTTTAAACCGGTTCAAACCGGTTCCAGCCGGTTCCAGCCGGTTCCAGCCGGTTCAAACCGGTTTAAACCGGTTCATACCGGTTCCAGCCGGTTCCAGCCGGTTCCAGCCGGTTCAAACCGTTTCCAGCCGGTTCCAGCCGGTTCAAACCGGATCCAGCCGGTTCTAGCCTGTTCCAGCCGGTTTCAGGCGGTTACAGCCGGTACCAGCCGGTTCAAACCGGTTCCAGCCGATTCCAGCCGGGTCAAGCCGGTTCCAGCCGGTTCCAGCCGGTTCAAGCTAGCTCCAGCCGGTTCCAGCTGGTTCTAGCCTGTTCCAGCCGGTTTCAGGCGGTTACAGCCGGTTCCAGCCGGTTCAAGCCGGTTCCAGCCGGTTCCAGCTGGTTCAAACCGGTTTAAACCGGTTCAAACCGGTTCCAGCCGGTTCCAGCCAGTTCCAGCCGGTTCAAACCGGTTTAAACCGGTTCAAACCGGTTCCAGCCGGTTCCAGCCGGTTGCAGCCGGTTCAAACCGGTTCCAGCCGGTTCCAGCCGGTTCCAGTCTGTTCAAACCGGTTTAAACCGGTTCA
Organism: Muntiacus reevesi; assembly: GCF_963930625.1. NCBI lineage: Eukaryota > Metazoa > Chordata > Mammalia > Artiodactyla > Cervidae > Muntiacus > Muntiacus reevesi. The sequence goes on along the minus strand of NC_089256.1, from coordinate 1,593,046 downwards.
AACCGGTTCCAGCCGGTTCCAGCCGGTTCCAGCCGGGTCAAGCCGGTTCCAGCCGGTTCCAGCCGCTTCCAGCCGCTTCCAGGTGGTCCAGCCGGTCCAGCCAACCAGCCAGCCATCCTCTCATCCAGCCTCCCAGCCAGCCTGCCAGCCAGCCAGCCGGCCAGCCAGCCAGCCTCCCAGGCAGCCTCCCTGCAAGCCTCCCAGCCTCCCAGCCTCCCAGCCTCCCAGCCTCTCAGCCTCCCAGCCAGCCTCCCAGCCTCCAAGACTCACAGCCTCCCAGCCTCTCAGCCAGCCTCCCATTCTCCCAGCCTCCCAGCCAGTCTCCCAGCCTCCCAGCCAGCCTCCCAGCCTCCCAGCCTCCCAGCCAGCCAGCCAGCCAGCCAGACCGCCAGCCAGCCAGCCAGCCCGCCAGCCAGCCAGCCTCCCAGGCAGACTCCCAGCCAGCCTCACAGCCTCCCAGCCTCCCAGCCTCCCAGCCTCCCAGCCTCCCAGCCTCCCAGCCAGTGCCAGCCAGCGAGGCAGCCTGTTCCAGCCGGTTCCAGCCGGTTCCATCCGATTCCAGCCGATTCTAGCCGGTTCGAGCAGGTACCATCCGGTTCCAGCCGGTTCCAGCCAGTTCCAGCCGGAAAAAACCGGTTCCAGCCGGTTCCAGCCGGTTCCCGCCGGTTTCAGGCGGTTCCAGCCGGTTCCAGCCGGTTCAAACCGGTTCCAGCCGGTTCTAGCCTGTTCCAGCCGGTTTCAGGCGGTTACAGCCGGTACCAGCCGGTTCAAACCGGTTCCAGCCGGTTCCAGCCGGGTCAAGCCGGTTCCAGCCGGTTCCAGCCGGTTCAAGCTAGCTCCAGCCGGTTCCAGCCGGTTCTAGCCTGTTCCAGCCGGTTTCAGGCGGTTACAGCCGTTTCCAGCCGGTTCAAACCGGTTCCAGCCGGTTCCAGCCGGTTCTAGCCGGCTCCAGCCGGTTTCAGGCGGTTACAGCCGGTACCAGCCGGTTCAAACCGGTTCCAGCCGGTTCCAGCCGGTTCTAGCCGGTTCCAGCTGGTACCAGCCGGTTCAAGCTAGCTCCAGCCGGTTCTAGCCGGTTCTAGCCTGTTTAAACCGGTTCAAACCGGTTCCAGCCGGTTCCAGCCGGTTCAAACCGGTTCCAGCCGGTTCCAGCCGGGTCAAGCCGGTTCCAGCCTGTTCCAGCCGGTTCCAGCCGCTTCCAGGTGGTCCAGCCGGTTCAGCCAAACAGCCAGCCATCCTCTCAGCCAGCCTCCCAGCCAGCCAGCCAGCCAGCCAGCCCGCCAGCCAGCCAGCCTCACAGGCAGCCTCCCAGCCAGCCTCCCAGCCTCCCAGCCTCCCAGCCTCCCAGCCTCCCAGCCTCCCAGCCTCCCAGGCAGCCTCCCAGCCTCCAAGACTCCTAGCCTCCCAGCCTCCCAGCCAGCCTCCCATTCTCCCAGCCTCCCAGCCAGCGTCCCAGCCTCCCAGCCAGCCTCCCAGCCTCCCCGCCTCCCAGCCTCCCAGCCTCCCAGCCTCCCATCCAGCCTCCCAGCCTCCAAGACTCACAGCATCCCAGCCTTTCAGCCAGCCTCCCATTCTCCCAGCCTCCCAGCCAGCCTCCCAGCCTCCCAGCCAGCCTCCCAGCCTCCCAGCCTCCCAGCCACCCAGCCAGCCAGCCAGCCCGCCAGCCAGCCAGCCAGCCCGCCAGCCAGCCAGCCTCCCAGCCAGCCTCCCAGCCTCCCAGCCTCCCAGCCTCCCAGCCTCCCAGCCTCCCAGCCAGTGCCAGCCAGCGAGCCAGCCTGTTCCAGTGGGTTCCAGCCGGTTCCATTCGGTTCCAGCAGATTCTAGCGGGTTCGAGCCAGTACCAGCCGGTTCCAGATGGTTCCAGCCAGTTCCAGCCGGAAAAAACCGGTACCAGCCGGTTCCAGCCGCTTCCCGCCGGTTTCAGGCGGTTCCAGCCGGTTCCAGCCGGTTCAAACCGGTTCCAGCCGGTTCTAGCCTGTTCCAGCCGGTTTCAGGCGGTTCCAGCCGGTTCCAGCAGGTTCAAACCGGTTTAAACCGGTTCCAGCCGGTTCCAGCCGGTTTAAACCGGTTCAAACCGGTTCCAGCCGGTTCCAGCCGGTTTAAACCGGTTCAAACCGGTTCCAGCCGGTTCCAGCCGGTCCAGACGGTTCAAACCGGTTCCAGCCGGTTCCAGCCGGTTTAAACCGGTTCAAACCGGTTCCAGCCGGTTCAAACCGGTTCCAGCCGGTTCAAACCGCTTCCAGCCGGTTCCTGCCAGTTTAAACCAGTTCAAACCGGTTCCAGCCGGTTCCAGCCGGTTCCTGCCGGTTCAAACCGGTTTAAACCGGTTCACACCGGTTCCAGCCGGAAAAAACCGGTTCCAGCCGGTTCCAGCCGGGTCAAGCCGGGTCAAGCCGGTTCCAGCCGCTTCCAGCCGCTTCCAGCCGCTTCCAGGTGGTCCAGCCGGTCCAGCCAACCAGCCAGCCATCCTCTCAGCCAGCCTCCCAGCCAGCCAGCCAGCCAGCCAGCCCGCCAGCCAGCCAGCCTCCCAGGCAGCCTCCCAGCCAGCCTCCCAGCCTCCCAGCCTCCCAGCCAGCAAGCCAACCAGCCAGCGAGCCAGCCAGCCTCACAGCCAGCCTCCCAGCCAGCCTCCCAGCCTCCAAGACTCACAGCCTCCCAGCCTCTCAGCCAGCCTCCCATTCTCCCAGCCTCCCAGCCAGCCTCCCAGCCTCCCAGCCTCACAGCCAGCCAGCCAGGCAGCCAGCCCTCCAGCCAGCCAGCCAGCCCGCCAGACAGCCAGCCTCCCAGGCAGCCTCCCAGCCAGCCTCCCAGCCTCCCAGCCTCCCAGCCTCTCAGCCTCCCAGCCTCCCAGCCTCCCAGCCTCCCAGCCAGTGCCAGCCAGCGAGCCAGCCTGTTCCAGCCGGTTCCAGCCGGTTCCATCCGGTTGCAGCCGATTCTAGCCGGTTCGAGTCGGTACCAGCCGGTTCCAGCCGGTTCCAGCCAGTTCCAGCCGGAAAAAACCGGTTCCAGCCGGTTCCAGCCGGTTCCAGCCGGTTCAAGCTAGCTCCAGCCGGTTCCAGCCGGTTCTAGCCTGTTCCAGCCGGTTTCAGGCGGTTACAGCCGGTTCCAGCCGATCCAAACCGGTTCCAGCCTGTTCCAGCCTGTTCCAGCCGTTTTCAGGCGGTTACAGCCGGTTCCAGCCGGTTCAAACCGGATCCAGCCGGTTCTAGCCTGTTCCAGCCGTTTTCAGGCAGTTACAGCCGGTACCAGCCGGTTCAAACCGGTTCCAGCCTTTTCCAGCCGGATCAAGGCGGTTCCAGCCGGTTAAAGCCGGGTCAAGCTAGCTCCAGCCGGTTCCAGCCGGTTCTAGCCTGTTTAAACCGGTTCAAACTGGTTCCAGCCGGTTCCAGCCGGTTCCAGCCGGTTCCAACCGGTTCCAGCCGGTTCAAACCGGTTCCAGCCGGTTCCAACCGGTTTAAACCGGTTCAAACCGGTTCCAGCCGGTTCCAGCCGGTTTAAATCGGTTCCAGCCGGTTCCAGCCGGTTCCAACCGGTTTAAACCGGTTCAAACCGGTTCCAGCCGGTTCCAGCCGGTTACAGCCGGTTCCAGCCGGTTCAAACCGGTTTAAACCGGTTCATACCGGTTCCAGCCGGTTCCAGCCGGTTCAAACCGTTTCCAGCCGGTTCCAGCCGGTTCAAACCGGATCCAGCCGGTTCTAGCCTGTTCCAGCCGGTTTCAGGCGGTTACAGCCGGTACCAGCTGGTTCAAACCGGTTCCAGCCGGTTCCAGCCGGGTCAAGCCGTTTCCAGCCGGTTCCAGCCGGTTCAAGCTAGCTCCAGCCGGTTCCAGCTGGTTCTAGCCTGTTCCAGCCGGTTTCAGGCGGTTACAGCCGGTTCCAGCCGGTTCAAGACGGTTCCAGCCGGTTCCAGCCGGTTCAAACCGGTTTAAACCGGTTCAAACCGGTTCCAGCCAGTTCCAGCCGGTTCAAACCGGTTTAAACCGGTTCAAACCGGTTACAGCCGGTTCCAGCCGGTTTAAACCGGTTCAAACCGGTTCCAGCCGGTTCCAGCCAGTTCCAGCCGGTTCCAGCCGGTTCAAACCGGTTTAAACCGGTTCAAACCGGTTCCAGCCGGTTCCAGCCGGTTCAAACCGGTTCCAGCCGGTTTAAACCGGTTCAAACCAGTTCCAGCCGGATCAAGCCGGTTCCAGCCGGTTACAGCCGGATCAAGCCGGTTCCAGCCGGTTACAGCCGGTTCAAGCTAGCTCCAGCCGGTTCCAGCCGGTTCTAGCCTGTTTAAACCGGTTCAAACCGGTTCCAGCCGGTTCCAGCCGGTTCCAGCCGGTTCCAACCGGTTCCAGCCGGTTAAAACCGGTTCCAGCCGGTTCCAGCCTGTTCCAGCCGGTTCAAACCGGTTCCAGCCTGTTCCAGCCTGTTCCAGCCGGTTCCAGCCGGTTTAAACCGGTTCCAGCCGTTTCCAGTCGGTTCCAGCCGGTTTAAACCGGTTCCAGCCGGTTCCAGCCGGTTCCAGCCGGTTTAAACCGGTTCAAACCGGTTCAAACCGGTTCCAGCCTGTTCCAGCCGGTTTCAGGCGGTTACAGCCGTTACCAGCCGGTTCAAACCGGTTCCAGCCTGTTCCAGCCGGATCAAGCCGGTTCCAGCCGGTTCCAGCCGGTTTAAACCGGTTCAAACCGGTTCCAACCGGTTCCAGCCTGTTCCAGCCGGTTCCAGCCGGTTCAAACCGTTTCCAGCCGGTTCCAGCCGGTTCAAACCGGATCCAGCCGGTTCTAGCCTGTTCCAGCGGTTTTCAGGCGGTTACAGACGGTACCAGCCGGTTCAAACCGGTTCCAGCCTGTTCCAGCCGGATCAAGCCGGTTCCAACCGGTTAAAGCCGGTTCAAGCTAGCTCCAGCCGGTTCCAGCCGGTTCTAGCCTGTTTAAACCGGTTCAAACCGGTTCCAGCCGGTTCCAACCGGTTCCAGCCGGTTCAAACCGATTCCAGCCGGTTCCAGCCGGTTCCAGCCGGTTCAAACCGGTTTAAACCGGTTCAAACCGGTTCCAGCCGGTTCCAGCCGGTTCAAACCGTTTCCAGCCGGTTCCAGCCGGTTTAAACCGGTTCCAGCCGGTTCCAGCCGGTTCCAGCCGGTTCAAACCGGTTCCAGCCGGTTCCAGCCGGGTCAAGCCGGTTCCAGCCGCTTCCAGCTGCTTACAGCCACTTCCAGGTGGTCCAGCCGGTCCAGCCAACCAGCCAGCCATCCTCTCAGCCAGCCTCCCAGCCAGACAGCCAGCCAGCCAGCCGGCCAGCCAGCCAGGCTCCCAGGCAGCCTCCCAGCCAGCCTCCCAGCCTCCCAGCCAGCGTCCCAGCCTCCAAGACTCCCAGCCTCCCAGCATCCCAGCCAGCCTCCCATTCTCCCAGTCTCCCAGCCAGCCTCCCAGCCTCCCAGCCAGCCTCCCAGCCTCCCAGCCTCCCAGCCTCCCAGCCTCCCAGCCTCCCAGCCAGCCTCCCAGCCTCCAAGACTCACAGACTCCCAGCCTCTCAGCCAGCCTCCCATTCTCCCTGCCTCCCAGCCAGCCTCCCAGCCAGCCTCCCAGCCTCCCAGCCTCCCAGCCAGCCAGCCCGCCAGCCAGCCAGCCTCCCAGGCAGCCTCCCAGCCAGCCTCCCAGCCTCCAAGTCTCCCAGCCTCCCAGCCTCCAAGACTCCCAGCCTCCCAGCCTCCCAGCCAGCCTCCCATTCTCCCAGCCTCACAGCCAGCCTCCCAGCCTCCCAGCCTCCCAGCCAGCCAGCCAGCCAGCCAGCCCGCCAGCCAGCCAGCCAGCCCGCCAGCCAGCCAGCCTCCCAGGCAGCCTCCCAGCCAGCCTCCCAGCCTCCCAGCCTCCCAGCCTCTCAGCCTCCCAGCCTTCCAGCCTCCCAGCCTCTCAGCCAGTGCCAGCCAGCGAGCCAGCCTGTTCCAGCCGGTTCCAGCCGGTTCCATCCGGTTGCAGCCGATTCTAGCCGGTTTGAGCGGGTACCAGCCGGTTCCAGCCGGTTCCAGCCAGTTCCAGCCGGAAAAAACCGGTTCCATCCGGTTCCAGCCGGTTCTAGACTGTTCCAGCCGGTTTCAGGCGGTTACAGCCGGTTCCAGCCGGTTCAAGCCGGTTCCAGCCGGTTCCAGCCGGTTCAAACCGGTTTAAACCGGTTCAAACCGGTTCCAGCCGGTTCCAGCCAGTTCCAGCCGGTTCAAACCGGTTTAAACCGGTTCAAACCGGTTACAGCCGGTTCCAGCCGGTTGCAGCCGGTTCAAACCGGTTCCAGCCGGTTCCAGCCGGTTTAAACCGGTTCAAACCGGTTCCAGCCGGTTCCAGCCGGTTCCAGCCGGTTCAAACCGGTTTAAACCGGTTCAAACCGGTTGCAGCCGGTTCCAGCCGGTTCAAACCGGTTCCAGCCGGTTCCAGCCGGTTCAAACCAGTTCCAGCCGGTTCCAGCCGGTTTAAACCGGTTCAAACCGGTTCCAACAGGTTCCAGCCGGTTCCAGCCGGTTCAAACCGTTTCCAGCCGGTTCCAGCCGGTTAAAACCGGATCCAGCCGGTTCTAGCCTGTTCCAGCCGGTTTCAGGCGGTTACAGCCGGTACCAGCCGGTTCAAACCGGTTCCAGCCTGTTCCAGCCGGATCAAGCCGGTTCCAGCCGGTTACAGCCGGTTCAAGCTAGCTCCAGCCGGTTCCAGCCGGTTCTAGCCTGTTTAAACCGGTTCAAACCGGTTCCAGCCGGTTCCAGCCGGTTCCAGCCGGTTAAAACCGGTTCCAGCCGGTTCCAGCCTGTTCCAGCCGGTTCAAACCAGTTCCAGCCTGTTCCAGCCAGTTCCAGCCGGTTCTAGCCGGTTTAAACCGGTTCCAGCCGTTTCCAGTCGGTTCCAGCCGGTTTAAACCGGTTCCAGCCGGTTCCAGCCGGTTCCAGCCGGTTCCAGCCGGTTTAAACCGGTTCAAACCGGTTCCAGCCGGTTCCAGCCGGTTTCAGGCGGTTACAGCCGTTACCAGCCGGTTCAAACCGGTTCCAGCCTGTTCCAGCCGGATCAAGCCGGTTCCAGCCGGTTCCAGCCGGTTTAAACCGGTTCAAACCGGTTCCAACCGGTTCCAGCCGGTTCCAGCCGGTTCCAGCCGGTTCAAATCGTTTCCAGCCAGTTCCAGCCGGTTCAAACCGGATCCAGCCGGTTCTAGCCTGTTCCAGCCGTTTTCAGGCGGTTACAGCCGGTACCAGCCGGTTCAAACCGGTTCCAGCCTGTTCCAGCCGGATCAAGCCGGTTCCAGCCGGTTAAAGCCGGTTCAAGCTAGCTCCAGCCGGTTCCAGCCGGTTCTAGCCTGTTTAAACCGGATCAAACCGGTTCCAGCCGGTTCCAACCGGTTCCAGCCGGTTCAAACCGATTCCAGCCGGTTCCAGCCGGTTCCAGCCGGTTCAAACCGGTTTAAACCGGTTCAAACCGGTTCCAGCCGGTTCCAGCCGGTTCCAGCCGGTTCAAACCGGTTTAAACCGGTTCAAACCGGTTCCAGCCGGTTCCAGCCGGGTCAAGCCGGTTCCAGCCGCTTCCAGCTGCTTCCAGCCACTTCCAGGTGGTCCAGCCGGTCCAGCCAACCAGCCAGCCATCCTCTCAGCCAGCCTCCCAGCCAGACAGCCAGCCAGCCAGCCGGCCAGCCAGCCAGGCTCCCAGGCAGCCTCCCAGCCAGCCTCCCAGCCTCCCAGCCAGCCTCCCAGCCTCCAAGACTCCCAGCCTCTCAGCATCCCAGCCAGCCTCCCATTCTCCCAGCCTCCCAGCCAGCCTCCCAGCCTCCCAGCCAGCCTCCCAGCCTCCCAGCCTCCCAGCCTCCCAGCCTCCCAGCCTCCCAGCCAGCCTCCCAGCCTCCAAGACTCACAGACTCCCAGCCTCTCAGCCAGCCTCCCATTCTCCCTGCCTCCCAGCCAGCCTCCCAGCAAGCCTCCCAGCCTCCCAGCCTCCCAGCCAGCCAGCCCGCCAGCCAGCCAGCCTCCCAGGCAGCCTCCCAGCCAGCCTCCCAGCCTCCAAGTCTCCCAGCCTCCCAGCCTCCAAGACTCCCAGCCTCCCAGCCTCCCAGCCAGCCTCCCATTCTCCCAGCCTCCCAGCCAGCCTCCCAGCCTCCCAGCCTCCCAGCCAGCCAGCCAGCCAGCCAGCCCGCCAGCCAGCCAGCCAGCCCGCCAGCCAGCCAGCCTCCCAGGCAGCCTCCCAGCCAGCCTCCCAGGCTCCCAGCCTCCCAGCCTCTCAGCCTCCCAGCCTCCCAGCCTCCCAGCCTCCCAGCCAGTGCCAGCCAGCGAGCCAGCCTGTTCCAGCCGGTTCCAGCCGGTTCCATCCGGTTGCAGCCGATTCTAGCCGGTTCGAGCGGGTACCAGCCGGTTCCAGCCGGTTCCAGCCAGTTCCAGCCGGAAAAAACCGGTTCCATCCGGTTCCAGCCGGTTCTAGCCTGTTCCAGCCGGTTTCAGGCGGTTACAGCCGGTTACAGGCGGTTCAAACCGGTTCCAGCCGGTTCCAGCCGGTTCAAACTGGTTTAAACCGGTTCAAACCTGTTCCAGCCGGTTCCAGCCGGTTCAAACCGATTTAAACCGGTTCATACCGGATCCAGCCGGTTACAGCCGGTTCCAGCCGATCCAAACCGGTTCCAGCCTGTTCCAGCCTGTTCCAGCCGTTTTCAGGCAGTTACAGCAGGTACCAGCCGGTTCAAACCGGTTCCAGCCTGTTCCAGCCGGATCAAGTCGGTTCCAGCCGGTTAAAGCTGGTTCAAGCTAGCTCCAGCCGGTTCCAGCCAGTTCTAGCCTGTTTAAACCGGTTCAAACTGGTTCCAGCCGGTTCCAGCCGGTTCCAGCCGGTTCCAACCGGTTCCAGCCGGTTCAAACCGGTTCCAGCCGGTTCCAGCCGGTTCCAACCGGTTTAAACCGGTTCAAACCGGTTCCAGCCGGTTCCAGCCGGTTTAAACCGGTTCCAGCCGGTTCCAGCCGGTTCCAACCGGTTTAAACCGGTTCAAACCGGTTCCAGCCGGTTCCAGCCGGTTCCAGCCGGTTCAAAACGGTTCCAGCCGGTACCAGCCGGTTTAAACCGGTTCAAACCGGTTCAGCCGGTTCCAGCCGGTTCAAACCGGATCCAGCCGGTTCCAGCCGGTTCAAACCGGATCCAGCCGGTTCCAGCCGGTTCCAGCCGGTTCCAGCCGGTTCCATCCGGTTCCAGCTGATTCTAGCCGGTTCGAGACGGAACCAGCCGGTTCCAGGCGGTTCCAGCCAGTTCCACCCGGAAAAAAACGGTTCCAGCCGGTTCCAGCCGGTTCCAGCCGGTTGCAGCCGGTTCAAACCGTTTCCAGCCGGTTCCAGCCGGTTCAAACCGGATCCAGCCGGTTCCAGCCAGTTCCAGCCGGTTCCAGCCGGTTCAAACCGGATCCAGCCGGTTCCAGCCGGTTCCAGCCGGTTCAAACCGTTTCCAGCCGGTTCCAGCGGGTTTAAACCGGTTCAAACCGGTTCTAGCCGGTTCCAGCCGGTTCCAGCCGGTTCAAACCGGTTCCAGCCGGTTCCAGCCGGTTCCAGCCGGTTCAAACCGGTTCCAGCCGGTTCCAGCCGGTTCAAACCGGTTCCAGCCGGTTCCAGCCGTTAAAAACCGGTTTAAACCGGTTCAAACCGGTTCCAGCCGGTTCCAGCCGGTTCCTGCCGGTTCAAACCGGTTCAAACCGGTTCCAGCCGGTTCCAGCCGGTTCCACCCCGTTCAAGCCGGTTCCAGGCGGTTCCAGCCGGTTCCAGCCGGTTCAAACCGGTTCCAGCCAGTTCCAGAAGGTTCAAACCGGTTCCAGCCGGTTCCAGCCGGTTCCATCCGGTTCCAGACGGTTCCAGCCGGTTCCAGCCGGTTTCAGGCGGTTCCAGCCGGTTCCAGCCGGTTCAAACCGGTTCCAGCCGGTTCCAGCCGGTTCAAACCGGTTCCAGCCGATTCCAGGAGGAAAAAACCGGTTCCAGCCGGTTCCAGCCGGAAAAAACTGATTCCAGCCGGTTCCAGCCGGTTCCAGGTGGAAAAAACTGGTTCCAGCCGGTTCCAGCCGGGTCAAGCCGGTTCCAGCCGGTTCAAGCCACTTCCAGGTGGTCCAGCCGGTCCAGCCAACCAGCCAGCCATCCTCTCAGCCAGCCTCCCAGCCAGCCAGCCAGACTCCCAGGCAGTCATCCAGCCAGCCAGACAGCAGGCCAGCCAGACTCCCAGCCAGCCAGCCAGCCAGCCAGCCCGCCTGCCAGCCAGCCTCCCAGGCAGCCTCCCAGCCTCCCAGCCTCCCAGCCTCCCAGCCAGCCTCCCAGCCTCCCAGGCTCCCAGCCTCCCAGCCTCCCAGCCTCCCAGCCAGCCTCCCATTCTCCCAGCCTCCCAGCCAGCCTCCCGGCCTCCCAGCCAGCCTCCCAGCCTCCCAGCCTCCCAGCCAGTGCCTGCCAGCGAGCCAGCCTGTTCCAGCCGGTTCCAGCGGGTTCAAACCGGTTCCAGCCTGTTCCAGCCTGGTCAAGCCGGTTCCAGCCGGTTCCAGCCGGTTCCAGCCGCTTTCAGGTGGTCCAGCCGGTCCAGCCAACCAGCCAGCCATCCTCTCACCCAGCCTCCCAGCCAGGCAGCCAGGCTCCCAGTCAGTCATCCAGCCAGCCAGCCCGTCAGCCAGCCAGCCTCCCAGCCAGCCTCCTAGCCAGCCAGCCAGCCTCCCAGTCAGCCAGCCTCCCAGCAAGCCAGCCTCCCAGCCAGCCTGCCAGCCAGCCTCCCAGGCAGCCTCCCAGCCTGCCTCCCAGCCAGCCTCCCAGCCTCCCAGCCTCCCAGCCACCCAGCCTCCCAGGCTCCCAGCCTCCCAGGCAGCCTCCCAGCCAGCCTCCCAGCCTCCCAGCCAGCCTCCTAGACTCCCAGCCTCCCAGCCTCCAAGCCAGCCAGCCAGACTCCCAGACAGCCAGCCTCCCAGCCAGCCAGCCCACCAGCCAGCCAGCCTCCCAGCCAGCCTCCCAGCCAGCCTCCCAGCCTCCCAGGCTCCCAGCGTCCCAGCCTCCCAGCCTCCCAGCCAGCCTCCCAGCCAGCCTCCCAGCCTCCCAGACTCCCAGCCAGCCTCCATGCCAGCCTCCCAGCCACCCAGCCTCCAGGCCAGCCAGCAAGCCAGCCAGCCAGCCAGCCTCCCAGGCAGCATCACAGCCAGGCTCCCATCCTCCCAGCCTCCCAGCCAGCCAGCCAACCAGCCAGCGAGCCAGCCAGCCTCACAGCCAGCCTCCCAGCCAGCCTCCCAGCCTCCAAGACTCACAGCCTCCCAGCCTCCCAGCCAGCCTCCCATTCTCCCAGCATCCCAGCCAGCCTCCCAGCCTCCCAGCCAGCCTCCCAGCCTTCCAGCCTCCCAGCCAGTGACAGCCAGCGAGCCAGCCTGTTCCAGAGGGTTCCAGCCGGTTCCATCCGGTTCCAGCCGATTCTACCCGGTTCGAGCCGGTACCAGCCGGTTCAAGCCGGTTCCAGCCGGTTCCAGCCTGTTCCAGCCAGTTCCAGCCGGAAAAAACCGGTTCCAGCCGGTTCCAGCCGGTTCAAACCAGTTTCAGCCGGTTCCAGCCGGTTCCAGCCGGTTCCAGCCGGTTTAAACCGGTTCAAACATGTTCCAGCCGGTTCCAGCCGGTTCCAGCCGGTTCAAACCGGTTCCAGCCGGTTCCAGCCGGGTCAAGCCGGTTCCAGCCGGTTCCAGCCGCTTCCAGCTGCTTCCAGGTGGTCCACCCGGTCCAGCCAACCAGCCAGCCATCCTCTCAGCCAGCCTCCCAGCCAGCCAGCCAGCCAGCCAGCCCGCCAGCCAGCCAGCCTCCCAGGCAGCCTCCCAGCCAGACTCCCAGCCTCCCAGCCTCCCAGCCTCCCAGCCTCCCAGCCAGCCTCCCAGCCTCCAAGACTTACAGCGTCCCAGCCTCTCAGCCAGCCTCCCATTCTCCCAGCCTCACAGCCAGCCGCCAAGCCTCCCAGCCTCCCAGCCAGCCAGCCTCCCAGGCAGCCTCCCAGCCAGCGTCCCAGCCTCGCTGCCTCCCAGCCTCTCAGCCTCCCAGCCTCCCAGGCTCCCAGCCTCCCAGACAGTGCCAGCTAGCGAGCCAGCCTGTTCCAGGCGGTTCCAGCCGGTTCCATCCGGTTGCAGCCGATTCTAGCCGGTTCGAGCCGGTACCAGCCGGTTCCAGCCGGTTCCAGCCAGTTCCAGCCGGAAAAAACCGGTTCCAGCCGGTTCCAGGCGGTTCCAGCCGGTTCAAGCTAGCTCCAGCCGGTTCCAGCCGGTTCTAGCCTGTTCCAGCCGGTTTCAGGCAGTTACAGCCGGTTCTAGCCGGTTCAAACCGGTTCCAGCCGGTTCCAGCCGGTTCAAACCGGTTCAAACCGGTTCCAGCCGGTTCCAGCCGGTTCCAGCCGGTTCAAACTGGTTTAAACCGGTTCAAACCGGTTCCAGCCGGTTCCAGCCGGTTTAAACCAGTTCAAACCGGTTCCAGGCGGTTCTAGCCGGTTCCAGCCGGTTTTAACCGGTTTAAACCGGTTCATACCGGTTCCAGCCGGTTCCAGCCGGTTCCAGCCGGTTCAAACCGTTTCCAGCCGGTTCCAGCCGGTTCAAACCGGATCCAGCCGGTTCTAGCCTGTTCCAGCCGGTTTCAGGCGGTTACAGCCGGTACCAGCCGGTTCAAACCGTTTCCAGCCCTTTCCAGCCGGTTCAAACCGGATCCAGCCGGTTCTAGCCTGTTCCAGCCGGTTTCAGGCGGTTAGAGCTGGTACCAGCCGGTTCAAACCGGTTCCAGCGGGTTCCAGCCGGGTCAAGCCGGTTCCAGCCGGTTCCAGCCGGTTCAAGCTAGCTCCAGCCGGTTCCAGCCGGTTCTAGCCGGTTCAAGCTAGCTCCAGCCGATTCCAGCCGGTTCTAGCCTGTTCCAGGCGGTTTCAGGCGGTTACAGCCGTTTCCAGCCGGTTCCAGCCGGTTCTAGCCGGTTCCAGCCGGTTCCAGCCGGTTCAAGCTAGCTCCAGCCGGTTCCAGCCGGTTCTAGCCTGTTTAAACCGGTTCAAACCGGTTCCAGCCGGTTCAAACCGGTTTAAACCGGTTCAAACCGGTTCCAGCCGGTTCCAGCCGGTTCAAGCTAGCTCCAGCCGGTTCCAGCCGGTTCTAGCCTGTTTAAACCGGTTCAAACCGGTTCCAGCCTGTTCCAGCCGGTTCCAGCCTGTTCAAACCGGTTTAAACCGGTTCAAAACGGTTCCAGCCGGTTCCAGCCGGTTCCAGCTGGTTCAAACCGGTTCCAGCCGGGTCAAGCCGGTTCCAGCCGGTTCCAGCCGGTTTAAACCGGTTCAAACCGGTTCCAGCCGGTTCCAGCCGGGTCAAGCCAGTTCAAACCGGTTCCAGCCGGTTCCAGCCGGTTCAAACCGGTTCCAGCCGGTTCCAGCCGGTTTAAACAGGTTCAAACCGGTTCCAACCGGTTCCAGCCGGTTCCAGCCGGTTCAAACCGGTTTAAACCGGTTCAAACCGGTTCCAGCCGGTTCCAGCCGGTTTAAACCGGTTCAAACCGGTTCCAGCCGGTTCCAACCGGTTCCAGCCGGTTTAAACCGGTTCAAACCGGTTCCAGCCGGTTCCAGCCTGTTCCAGCCGGTTCCAGCCGGTTTAAACCGGTTCAAACCGGTTCCAGCCAGTTCCAGCCGGTTCAAACCGGTTCCAGCCGGTTCCAGCCGGTTCCAGCCCGTTCCAGCCGTTTCCAGCCGGTTTCAGCCGTTTTAAACCGGTTAAAACCGGTTCCAGCCGGTTCCAGCCGCTTCCAGCCGGTTCCAGCCGGTTCAAACCGGTTCCAGCCAGTTCCAGCCGGTTCAAACCGGTTTCAGCCGGTTCCAGCCGGTTCCAGCCCGTTCAAGCCGGTTCCAGGCGGTTCCAGGCGGTTCCAGCCGGTTCAAATCGGTTCCAGCCGGTTCCAGAAGGTTCAAACCGGTTCCAGCCGGTTCCAGCCGGTTCCATCCGGTTCCAGCCGGTTCCAGCCGGTTCCAGCCGGTTTCAGGCAGTTCCAGCCGGTTCCAGCCAGTTCAAACCGGTTCCAGCCGGTTCCAGCCGGTTCAAACCGGTTCCAGCCGATTCCAGGAGGAAAAAACCGGTTCCAGCCGGTTCCAGCCGGAAAAAACCGGTTCCAGCCGGTTCCAGCCGGTTCCAGGTGGAAAAAACTGGTTCCAGCCGGTTCCAGCCGGGTCAAGCCTGTTCCAGCCGGTTCAAGCCACTTCCAGGTGGTCCAGCCGGTCCAGCCAACCAGCCAGCCATCCTCTCAGCCAGCCTCCCAGCCAGCCAGCCAGACTCCCAGGCAGTCATCCAGCCAGCCAGACAGCAGGCCAGCCAGACTCCCAGCCAGCCAGCCAGCCAGCCAGCCCGCCAGCCAGCCAGCCTCCCAGGCAGCCTCCCAGCCTCCCAGCCTCCCAGCCAGCCTCCCAGCCTCCCAGGCTCCCAGCCTCCCAGCCTCCCAGCCTCCCAGCCAGCCTCCCATTCTCCCAGCCTCCCAGCCAGCCTCCCAGCCTCCCAGCCAGCCTCCCAGCCTCCCAGCCTCCCAGCCAGTGCCTGCCAGCGAGCCAGCCTGTTCCAGCCGTTTCCAGCCGGTTCAAACCGGTTCCAGCCGGTTCCAGCCGGGTCAAGCCGGTTCCAGCCGGTTCCAGCCGGTTCCAGCCGCTTTCAGGTGGTCCAGCCGGTCCAGCCAACCAGCCAGCCATCCTCTCAGCCAGCCTCCCAGCCAGGCAGCCAGGCTCCCAGTCAGTCATCCAGCCAGCCAGCCCGTCAGCCAGCCAGCCTCCCAGCCAGCCTCCTAGCCAGCCAGCCAGCCTCCCAGCCAGCCAGCCTCCTAGCAAGCCAGCCTCCCAGCCAGCCTGCCAGCCAGCCTCCCAGGCAGCCTCCCAGCCTGCCTCCCAGCCAGCCTCCCAGCCTCCCAGCCTCCCAGCCACCCAGCCTCCCAGGCTCCCAGCCTCCCAGGCAGCCTCCCAGCCAGCCTCCCAGCCTCCCAGCCAGCCTCCTAGACTCCCAGCCTCCCAGCCTCCAAGCCAGCCAGCCAGACTCCCAGACAGCCAGCCTCCCAGCCAGCCAGCCCACCAGCCAGCCAGCCTCCCAGCCAGTCTCCCAGCCTCCCAGCCTCCCAGCCTCCCAGCCTCCCAGCCTCCCAACCAGCGTCCCAGCCTCCCAGCATCCCAGCAAGCCTGCCGGACAGCCAGCCAGCCAGCCAGCCTCCCAGCCAGCCTCCCAGCCTCCCAGGCTCCCAGCGTCCCAGCCTCCCAGCCTCCCAGCCAGCCTCCCAGCCAGCCTCCCAGCCTCCCAGACTCCCAGCCAGCCTCCATGCCAGCCTCCCAGCCACCCAGCCTCCAGGCCAGCCAGCAAGCCAGCCAGCCAGCCCGCCTCCCAGGCAGCATCACAGCCAGGCTCCCATCCTCCCAGCCTCCCAGCCAGCCAGCCAACCAGCCAGCGAGCCAGCCAGCCTCACAGCCAGCCTCCCAGCCAGCCTCCCAGCCTCCAAGACTCACAGCCTCCCAGCCTCCCAGCCAGCCTCCCATTCTCCCAGCATCCCAGCCAGCCTCCCAGCCTCCCAGCCAGCCTCCCAGCCTTCCAGCCTCCCAGCCAGTGACAGCCAGCGAGCCAGCCTGTTCCAGAGGGTTCCAGCCGGTTCCATCCGGTTCCAGCCGATTCTACCCGGTTCGAGCCGGTACCAGCCGGTTCCAGCCGGTTCCAGCCAGTTCCAGCCGGAAAAAACCGGTTCCAGCCGGTTCCAGCCGGTTCCAGCCGGTTCAAGACGGTTCCAGCCGGTTCCAGCCTTTTCCAACCGGTTCCAGCCGGTTCCAGCCGGTTCCAGCTGGTACAAACCGGTTCCAGCCGGTTCCAGCCGGTTCAAACCTGTTTCAGCCGGTTCCAGCCGGTTCCAGCCGGTTCCAGCCGGTTTAAACCGGTTCAAACCTGTTCCAGCCGGTTCCAGCCGGTTCCAGCCGGTTCAAACCGGTTCCAGCCGGTTCCAGCCGGGTCAAGCCGGTTCCAGCCGGATCCAGCCGCTTCCAGCTGCTTCCAGGTGGTCCACCCGGTCCAGCCAACCAGCCAGCCATCCACTCAGCCAGCCTCCCAGCCAGCCAGCCAGCCAGCCAGCCCGCCAGCCAGCCAGCCTCCCAGGCAGCCTCCCAGCCAGACTCCCAGCCTCCCAGCCTCCCAGCCTCCCAGCCTCCCAGCCAGCCTCCCATTCTCCCAGCCTCCCAGCCAGCCTCCCAGCCTCCCAGCCAGCCTCCCAGCCTCCCAGCCTCCCAGCCTCCCAGCCAGCCTCCAAGCCTCCAAGACTCACAGCGTCCCAGCCTCTCAGCCAGCCTCCCATTCTCCCAGTCTCACAGCCAGCCGCCCAGCCTCCCAGCCTCCCAGCCAGCCAGCCAGCCAGCCGGCCCGCCTGCCAGCCAGCCAGCCCGCCAGCCAGCCAGCCTCCCAGGCAGCCTCCCAGCCAGCCTCCCAGCCTCCCTGCCTCCCAGCCTCTCAGCCTCCCAGCCTCCCAGGCTCCCAGCCTCCCAGACAGTGCCAGCCAGCGAGCCAGCCTGTTCCAGCCGGTTCCAGCCGGTTCCATCCGGTTGCAGCCGATTCTAGCCGGTTCGAGCCGGTACCAGCCGGTTCCAGCCGGTTCCAGCCAGTTCCAGCCGGAAAAAACCGGTTCCAGCCGGTTCCAGCCGGTTCAAGCTAGCTCCAGCCGGTTCCAGCCGGTTCTAGCCTGTTCCAGCCGGTTTC
Source organism: Muntiacus reevesi (assembly GCF_963930625.1). Taxonomy (NCBI): domain Eukaryota; kingdom Metazoa; phylum Chordata; class Mammalia; order Artiodactyla; family Cervidae; genus Muntiacus; species Muntiacus reevesi. The sequence goes on along the minus strand of NC_089256.1, from coordinate 1,576,358 downwards.
AGGCGGTTACAGCCGTTTCCAGCCGGTTCCAGCCGGTTCTAGCCGGTTCCAGCCGGTTCCAGCCGGTTCAAGCTAGCTCCAGCCGGTTCCAGCCGGTTCTAGCCTGTTTAAACCGGTTCAAACCGGTTCAAACCGGTTCCAGCCGGTTCCAGCCGGTTCAAACCGGTTCAAAACGGTTCCAGCCGGTTCCAGCCGGTTCCAGCCGGTTCAAACTGGTTTAAACCGGTTCAAACCGGTTCCAGCCGGTTCCAGCCGGTTTAAACCAGTTCAAACCGGTTCCAGCCGGTTCTAGCCGGTTCCAGCCGGTTTAAACCGGTTTAAACCGGTTCATACCGGTTCCAGCCGGTTCCAGCCGGTTCCAGCCGGTTCAAACAGTTTCCAGCCGGTTCCAGCCGGTTCAAACCGGATCCAGCCGGTTCTAGCCTGTTCCAGCCGGTTTCAGGCGGTTACAGCCGGTACCAGCCGGTTCAAACCGTTTCCAGCCCTTTCCAGCCGGTTCAAACCGGATCCAGCCGGTTCTAGCCTGTTCCAGCCGGTTTCAGGCGGTTAGAGCCGGTAACAGCCGGTTCAAACCGGTTCCAGCGGGTTCCAGCCGGGTCAAGCCGGTTCCAGCCGGTTCCAGCCGGTTCAAGCTAGCTCCAGCCGGTTCCAGCCGGTTCTAGCCGGTTCAAGCTAGCTCCAGCCGATTCCAGCCGGTTCTAGCCTGTTCCAGGCGGTTTCAGGCGGTTACAGCCGTTTCCAGCCGGTTCCAGCCGGTTCTAGCCGGTTCCAGCCGGTTCCAGCCGGTTCAAGCTAGCTCCAGCCGGTTCCAGCCGGTTCTAGCCTGTTTAAACCGGTTCAAACCGGTTCCAGCCGGTTCAAACCGGTTTAAACCGGTTCAAACCGGTTCCAGCCGGTTCCAGCCGGTTCAAGCTAGCTCCAGCCGGTTCCAGCCGGTTCTAGCCTGTTTAAACCGGTTCAAACCGGTTCCAGCCTGTTCCAGCCGGTTCCAGCCTGTTCAAACCGGTTTAAACCGGTTCAAACCGGTTCCAGCCGGTTCCAGCCGGTTTTAACCGGTTCAAACCGGTTCCAGCCGGGTCAAGCCGGTTCCAGCCGGTTCCAGCCGGTTTAAACCGGTTCAAACCGGTTCCAGCCGGTTCCAGCCGGGTCAAGCCAGTTCAAACCGGTTCCAGCCGGTTCCAGCCGGTTCAAACCGGTTCCAGCCGGTTCCAGCCGGTTTAAACAGGTTCAAACCGGTTCCAACCGGTTCCAGCCGGTTCAAACCGGTTTAAACCGGTTCAAACCGGTTACAGCCGGTTCCAGCCGGTTTAAACCGGTTCAAACCGGTTCCAGCCGGTTCCAACCGGTTCCAGCCGGTTTAAACCGGTTCAAACCGGTTCCAGCCGGTTCCAGCCTGTTCCAGCCGGTTCCAGCCGGTTTAAACCGGTTCAAACCGGTTCCAGCCAGTTCCAGCCGGTTCAAACCGGTTCCAGCCGGTTCCAGCCGGTTCCAGCCCGTTCCAGCCGTTTCCAGCCGGTTTCAGCCGTTTTAAACCGGTTCAAACCGGTTCCAGCCGGTTCCAGCCTGTTCCAGCCGGTTCCAGCCGGTTTAAACCGGTTCAAACCGGTTCCAGCCAGTTCCAGCCGGTTCAAACCGGTTCCAGCCGGTTCCAGCCGGTTCCAGCCCGTTCCAGCCGCTTCCAGCCGGTTGCAGCCGGTTCAAACCGGTTCCAGCCAGTTCCAGCCGGTTCAAACCGGTTCCAGCCGGTTCCAGCCGGTTCCAGCCCGTTCAAGCCGGTTCCAGGCGGTTCCAGCCGGTTCCAGCCGGTTCAAATCGGTTCCAGCCGGTTCCAGAAGGTTCAAACCGGTTCCAGCCGGTTCCAGCCGGTTCCATCCGGTTCCAGCCGGTTCCAGCCGGTTCCAGCCGGTTTCAGGCGGTTCCAGCCGGTTCCAGCCAGTTCAAACCGGTTCCAGCCGGTTCCAGCCGGTTCAAACCGGTTCCAGCCGATTCCAGGAGGAAAAAACCGGTTCCAGCCGGTTCCAGCCGGAAAAAACCGGTTCCAGCCGGTTCCAGCCGGTTCCAGGTGGAAAAAACTGGTTCCAGCCGGTTCCAGCCGGGTCAAGCCGGTTCCAGCCGGTTCAAGCCACTTCCAGGTGGTCCAGCCGGTCCAGCCAACCAGCCAGCCATCCTCTCAGCCAGCCTCCCAGCCAGCCAGCCAGACTCCCAGGCAGTCATCCAGCCAGCCAGACAGCAGGCCAGCCAGACTCCCAGCCAGCCAGCCAGCCAGCCAGCCCGCCAGCCAGCCAGCCTCCCAGGCAGCCTCCCAGCCTCCCAGCCTCCCAGCCAGCCTCCCAGCCTCCCAGGCTCCCAGCCTCCCAGCCTCCCAGCCTCCCAGCCAGCCTCCCATTCTCCCAGCCTCCCAGCCAGCCTCCCAGCCTCCCAGCCAGCCTCCCAGCCTCCCAGCCTCCCAGCCAGTGCCTGCCAGCGAGCCAGCCTGTTCCAGCCGGTTCCAGCCGGTTCAAACCGGTTCCAGCCGGTTCCAGCCGGGTCAAGCCGGTTCCAGCCGGTTCCAGCCGGTTCCAGCCGCTTTCAGGTGGTCCAGCCGGTCCAGCCAACCAGCCAGCCATCCTCTCAGCCAGCCTCCCAGCCAGGCAGCCAGGCTCCCAGTCAGTCATCCAGCCAGCCAGCCCGTCAGCCAGCCAGCCTCCCAGCCAGCCTCCTAGCCAGCCAGCCAGCCTCCCAGCCAGCCAGCCTCCTAGCAAGCCAGCCTCCCAGCCAGCCTGCCAGCCAGCCTCCCAGGCAGCCTCCCAGCCTGCCTCCCAGCCAGCCTCCCAGCCTCCCAGCCTCCCAGCCACCCAGCCTCCCAGGCTCCCAGCCTCCCAGGCAGCCTCCCAGCCAGCCTCCCAGCCTCCCAGCCAGCCTCCTAGACTCCCAGCCTCCCAGCCTCCAAGCCAGCCAGCCAGACTCCCAGACAGCCAGCCTCCCAGCCTGCCAGCCCACCAGCCAGCCAGCCTCCCAGCCAGTCTCCCAGCCTCCCAGCCTCCCAGCCTCCCAGCCTCCCAGCCTCCCAACCAGCGTCCCAGCCTCCCAGCATCCCAGCAAGCCTGCCGGCCAGCCAGCCAGCCAGCCAGCCTCCCAGCCAGCCTCCCAGCCTCCCAGGCTCCCAGCGTCCCAGCCTCCCAGCCTCCCAGCCAGCCTCCCAGCCAGCCTCCCAGCCTCCCAGACTCCCAGCCAGCCTCCATGCCAGCCTCCCAGCCACCCAGCCTCCAGGCCAGCCAGCAAGCCAGCCTCCCAGGCAGCCTCCCAGCCAGACTCCCAGCCTCCCAGCCTCCCAGCCTCCCAGCCTCCCAGCCTCCCAGCCTCCCAGCCAGCCTCCCATTCTCCCATCCTCCCAGCCAGCCTCCCAGCCTCCCAGCCACCCTCCCAGCCTCCCAGCCTCCCAGCCTCCCAGCCTCCCAGCCTCCCAGCCAGCCTCCCAGCCTCCAAGACTCACAGCATCCCAGCCTCTCAGCCAGCCTCCCATTCTCCCAGCCTCCCAGCCAGCCGCCCAGCCTCCCAGCCTCCCAGCCAGCCAGCCAGCCAGCCAGCCCGCCAGCCAGCCAGCCAGCCCGCCAGCCAACCAGCCTCCCAGGCAGCCTCCCAGCCAGCCTCCCAGCCTCCCAGCCTCCCAGCCTCTCAGCCTCCCAGCCTCCCAGCCTCCCAGCCTCCCAGACAGTGCCAGCCAGCGAGCCAGCCTGTTCCAGCCGGTTCCAGCCGGTTCCATCCGGTTGCAGCCGATTCTAGCCGGTTCGAGCCGGTACCAGCCGGTTCCAGCCGGTTCCAGCCAGTTCCAGCCGGAAAAAACCGGTTCCAGCCGGTTCCAGCCGGTTCAAGCTAGCTCCAGCCTGTTCCAGCCGGTTTCAGGCGGTTACAGCCGGTTCTAGCCGGTTCAAACCGGTTCCAGCCGGTTCCAGCCGGTTCAAACCGGTTCAAACCGGTTCCAGCCGGTTCCAGCCGGTTCCAGCCGGTTCAAACTGGTTTAAACCGGTTCAAACCGGTTCCAGCCGGTTCCAGCCGGTTTAAACCAGTTCAAACCGGTTCCAGCCGGTTCTAGCCGGTTCCAGCCGGTTTAAACCGGTTTAAACCGGTTCATACCGGTTCCAGCCGGTTCCAGCCGGTTCCAGCCGGTTCAAACCGTTTCCAGCCGGTTCCAGCCGGTTCAAACCGGATCCAGCCGTTTCTAGCCTGTTCCAGCCGGTTTCAGGCGGTTACAGCCGGTACCAGCCGGTTCAAACCGTTTCCAGCCCTTTCCAGCCGGTTCAAACCGGATCCAGCCGGTTCTAGCCTGTTCCAGCCGGTTTCAGGCGGTTACAGCCGGTACCAGCCGGTTCAAACCGGTTCCAGCCGGTTCCAGCCGGGTCAAGCCGGTTCCAGCCGGTTCCAGCCGGTTCAAGCTAGCTCCAGCCGATTCCAGCCGGTTCTAGCCTATTCCAGGCGGTTTCAGGCGGTTACAGCCGGTTGCAGCCGGTTCAAACCGTTTCCAGCCGGTTCCAGCCGGTTCAAACCGGATCCAGCCGGTTCCAGCCAGTTCCAGCCGGTTCCAGCCGGTTCAAACCGGATCCAGCCGGTTCCAGCCGGTTCCAGCCGGTTCAAACCGTTTCCAGCCGGTTCCAGCGGGTTTAAACCGGTTCAAACCGGTTCTAGCCGGTTCCAGCCGGTTCCAGCCGGTTCAAACCGGATCCAGCCGGTTCCAGCCGGTTCCAGCCGGTTCAAACCGTTTCCAGCCGGTTCCAGCGGGTTTAAACCGGTTCAAACCGGTTCTAGCCGGTTCCAGCCGGTTCCAGCCGGTTCAAACCGGTTCCAGCCGGTTCCAGCCGGTTCCAGCCGGTTCAAACCGTTTCCAGCCGGTTCCAGCCGGTTCAAACCGGTTCAAACCGGTTCCATCCGGTTCCTGCCGGTTCAAACCGGTTCAAACCGGTTCCAGCCGGTTCCAGCCGGTTCCACCCCGTTCAAGCCGGTTCCAGGCGGTTCCAGCCGGTTCCAGCCGGTTCAAACCGGTTCCAGCCAGTTCCAGAAGGTTCAAACCGGTTCCAGCCGGTTCCAGCCGGGTCCATCCGGTTCCAGCCGGTTCCAGCCGGTTCCAGCCGGTTTCAGGCGGTTCCAGCCGGTTCCAGCCGGTTCAAACCGGTTCCAGCCGGTTCCAGCCGGTACAAACCGGTTCCAGCCGATTCCAGGAGGAAAAAACCGGTTCCAGCCGGTTCCAGCCGGAAAAAACCGATTCCAGCCGGTTCCAGCCGGTTCCAGGTGGAAAAAACTGGTTCCAGCCGGTTCCAGCCGGGTCAAGCCGGTTCCAGCCGGTTCAAGCCACTTCCAGGTGGTCCAGCCGGTCCAGCCAACCAGCCAGCCATCCTCTCAGCCAGCCTCCCAGCCAGCCAGCCAGACTCCCAGGCAGTCATCCAGCCAGCCAGACAGCAGGCCAGCCAGACTCCCAGCCAGCCAGCCAGCCAGCCAGCCCGCCAGCCAGCCAGCCTCCCAGGCAGCCTCCCAGCCTCCCAGCCTCCCAGCCTCCCAGCCAGCCTCCCAGCCTCCCAGGCTCCCAGCCTCCCAGCCTCCCAGCCTCCCAGCCAGCCTCCCATTCTCCCAGCCTCCCAGCCAGCCTCCCGGCCTCCCAGCCAGCCTCCCAGCCTCCCAGCCTCCCAGCCAGTGCCTGCCAGCGAGCCAGCCTGTTCCAGCCGGTTCCAGCGGGTTCAAACCGGTTCCAGCCGGTTCCAGCCTGGTCAAGCCGGTTCCAGCCGGTTCCAGCCGGTTCCAGCCGCTTTCAGGTGGTCCAGCCGGTCCAGCCAACCAGCCAGCCATCCTCTCACCCAGCCTCCCAGCCAGGCAGCCAGGCTCCCAGTCAGTCATCCAGCCAGCCAGCCCGTCAGCCAGGCAGCCTCCCAGCCAGCCTCCTAGCCAGCCAGCCAGCCTCCCAGTCAGCCAGCCTCCCAGCAAGCCAGCCTCCCAGCCAGCCTGCCAGCCAGCCTCCCAGGCAGCCTCCCAGCCTGCCTCCCAGCCAGCCTCCCAGCCTCCCAGCCTCCCAGCCACCCAGCCTCCCAGGCTCCCAGCCTCCCAGGCAGCCTCCCAGCCAGCCTCCCAGCCTCCCAGCCAGCCTCCTAGACTCCCAGCCTCCCAGCCTCCAAGCCAGCCAGCCAGACTCCCAGACAGCCAGCCTCCCAGCCAGCCAGCCCACCAGCCAGCCAGCCTCCCAGCCAGCCTCCCAGCCAGCCTCCCAGCCTCCCAGGCTCCCAGCGTCCCAGCCTCCCAGCCTCCCAGCCAGCCTCCCAGCCAGCCTCCCAGCCTCCCAGACTCCCAGCCAGCCTCCATGCCAGCCTCCCAGCCACCCAGCCTCCAGGCCAGCCAGCAAGCCAGCCAGCCAGCCAGCCTCCCAGGCAGCATCACAGCCAGGCTCCCATCCTCCCAGCCTCCCAGCCAGCCAGCCAACCAGCCAGCGAGCCAGCCAGCCTCACAGCCAGCCTCCCAGCCAGCCTCCCAGCCTCCAAGACTCACAGCCTCCCAGCCTCCCAGCCAGCCTCCCATTCTCCCAGCATCCCAGCCAGCCTCCCAGCCTCCCAGCCAGCCTCCCAGCCTTCCAGCCTCCCAGCCAGTGACAGCCAGCGAGCCAGCCTGTTCCAGAGGGTTCCAGCCGGTTCCATCCGGTTCCAGCCGATTCTACACGGTTCGAGCCGGTACCAGCCGGTTCAAGCCGGTTCCAGCCGGTTCCAGCCTGTTCCAGCCAGTTCCAGCCGGAAAAAACCGGTTCCAGCCGGTTCCAGCCGGTTCAAACCAGTTTCAGCCGGTTCCAGCCGGTTCCAGCCGGTTCCAGCCGGTTTAAACCAGTTCAAACATGTTCCAGCCGGTTCCAGCCGGTTCCAGCCGGTTCAAACCGGTTCCAGCCGGTTCCAGCCGGGTCAAGCCGGTTCCAGCCGGTTCCAGCCGCTTCCAGCTGCTTCCAGGTGGTCCACCCGGTCCAGCCAACCAGCCAGCCATCCTCTCAGCCAGCCTCCCAGCCAGCCAGCCAGCCAGCCAGCCCGCCAGCCAGCCAGCCTCCCAGGCAGCCTCCCAGCCAGACTCCCAGCCTCCCAGCCTCCCAGCCTCCCAGCCTCCCAGCCAGCCTCCCAGCCTCCAAGACTTACAGCGTCCCAGCCTCTCAGCCAGCCTCCCATTCTCCCAGCCTCACAGCCAGCCGCCCAGCCTCCCAGCCTCCCAGCCAGCCAGCCAGCCAGCCGGCCCGCCAGCAAGCCAGCCAGCCCGCCAGCCAGCCAGCCTCCCAGGCAGCCTCCCAGCCAGCCTCCCAGCCTCGCTGCCTCCCAGCCTCTCAGCCTCCCAGCCTCCCAGGCTCCCAGCCTCCCAGACAGTGCCAGCCAGCGAGCCAGCCTGTTCCAGCCGGTTCCAGCCGGTTCCATCCGGTTGCAGCCGATTCTAGCCGGTTCGAGCCGGTACCAGCCGGTTCCAGCCGGTTCCAGCCAGTTCCAGCCGGAAAAAACCGGTTCCAGCCGGTTCCAGGCGGTTCCAGCCGGTTCAAGCTAGCTCCAGCCGGTTCCAGCCGGTTCTAGCCTGTTCCAGCCGGTTTCAGGCGGTTACAGCCGGTTCTAGCCGGTTCAAACCGGTTCCAGCCGGTTCCAGCCGGCTCAAACCGGTTCAAACCGGTTCCAGCCGGTTCCAGCCGGTTCCAGCCGGTTCAAACTGGTTTAAACCGGTTCAAACCGGTTCCAGCCGGTTCCAGCCGGTTCAAACCGTTTCCAGCCGGTTCCAGCCGGTTCAAACCGGATCCAGCCGGTTCTAGCCTGTTCCAGCCGGTTTCAGGCGGTTACAGCCGGTACCAGCCGGTTCAAACCGTTTCCAGCCCTTTCCAGCCGGTTCAAACCGGATCCAGCCGGTTCTAGCCTGTTCCAGCCGGTTTCAGGCGGTTAGAGCCGGTACCAGCCGGTTCAAACCGGTTCCAGCGGGTTCCAGCCGGGTCAAGCCGGTTCCAGCCGGTTCCAGCCGGTTCAAGCTAGCTCCAGCCGGTTCCAGCCGGTTCTAGCCGGTTCAAGCTAGCTCCAGCCGATTCCAGCCGGTTCTAGCCTGTTCCAGGCGGTTTCAGGCAGTTACAGCCGTTTCCAGCCGGTTCCAGCCGGTTCTAGCCGGTTCCAGCCGGTTCCAGCCGGTTCAAGCTAGCTCCAGCCGGTTCCAGCCGGTTCTAGCCTGTTTAAACCGGTTCAAACCGGTTCCAGCCGGTTCAAACCGGTTTAAACCGGTTCAAACCGGTTCCAGCCGGTTCCAGCCGGTTCAAGCTAGCTCCAGCCGGTTCCAGCCGGTTCTAGCCTGTTTAAACCGGTTCAAACCGGTTCCAGCCTGTTCCAGCCGGTTCCATCCTGTTCAAACCGGTTTAAACCGGTTCAAAACGGTTCCAGCCGGTTCCAGCCGGTTCCAGCTGGTTCAAACCGGTTCCAGCCGGGTCAAGCCGGTTCCAGCCGGTTCCAGCCGGTTTAAACCGGTTCAAACCGGTTCCAGCCGGTTCCAGCCGGGTCAAGCTAGTTCAAACCGGTTCCAGCCGGTTCCAGCCGGTTCAAACCGGTTCCAGCCGGTTCCAGCCGGTTTAAACAGGTTCAAACCGGTTCCAACCGTTTCCAGCCGGTTCAAACCGGTTTAAACCGGTTCAAACCGGTTCCAGCCGGTTCCAGCCGGTTTAAACCGGTTCAAACCGGTTCCAGCCGGTTCAAACCGGTTCCAGCCGGTTTAAACCGGTTCAAACCGGTTCCAGCCGGTTCCAGCCTGTTCCAGCCGGTTCCAGCCGGTTTAAACCGGTTCAAACCGGTTCCAGCCAGTTCCAGCCGGTTCAAACCGGTTCCAGCCGGTTCCAGCCGGTTCCAGCCCGTTCCAGCCGTTTCCAGCCGGTTTCAGCCGTTTTAAACCGGTTAAAACCGGTTCCAGCCGGTTCCAGCCGCTTCCAGCCGGTTCCAGCCGGTTCAAACCGGTTCCAGCCAGTTCCAGCCGGTTCAAACCGGTTCCAGCCGGTTCCAGCCGGTTCCAGCCCGTTCAAGCCGGTTCCAGGCGGTTCCAGCCGGTTCCAGCCGGTTCAAATCGGTTCCAGCCGGTTCCAGAAGGTTCAAACCGGTTCCAGCCGGTTCCAGCCGGTTCCATCCGGTTCCAGCCGGTTCCAGCCGGTTCCAGCCGGTTTCAGGCGGTTCCAGCCGGTTCCAGCCAGTTCAAACCGGTTCCAGCCGGTTCCAGCCGGTTCAAACCGGTTCCAGCCGATTCCAGGAGGAAAAAACCGGTTCCAGCCGGTTCCAGCCGGAAAAAACCGGTTCCAGCCGGTTCCAGCCGGTTCCAGGTGGAAAAAACTGGTTCCAGCCGGTTCCAGCCGGGTCAAGCCGGTTCCAGCCGGTTCAAGCCACTTCCAGGTGGTCCAGCCGGTCCAGCCAACCAGCCAGCCATCCTCTCAGCCAGCCTCCCAGCCAGCCAGCCAGACTCCCAGGCAGTCATCCAGCCAGCCAGACAGCAGGCCAGCCAGACTCCCAGCCAGCCAGCCAGCCAGCCAGCCCGCCAGCCAGCCAGCCTCCCAGGCAGCCTCCCAGCCTCCCAGCCTCCCAGCCAGCCTCCCAGCCTCCCAGGCTCCCAGCCTCCCAGCCTCCCAGCCTCCCAGCCAGCCTCCCATTCTCCCAGCCTCCCAGCCAGCCTCCCAGCCTCCCAGCCAGCCTCCCAGCCTCCCAGCCTCCCAGCCAGTGCCTGCCAGCGAGCCAGCCTGTTCCAGCCGGTTCCAGCCGGTTCAAACCGGTTCCAGCCGGTTCCAGCCGGGTCAAGCCGGTTCCAGCCGGTTCCAGCCGGTTCCAGCCGCTTTCAGGTGGTCCAGCCGGTCCAGCCAACCAGCCAGCCATCCTCTCAGCCAGCCTCCCAGCCAGGCAGCCAGGCTCCCAGTCAGTCATCCAGCCAGCCAGCCCATCAGCCAGCCAGCCTCCCAGCCAGCCTCCTAGCCAGCCAGCCAGCATCCCAGCCAGCCAGCCTCCTAGCAAGCCAGCCTCCCAGCCAGCCTGCCAGCCAGCCTCCCAGGCAGCCTCCCAGCCTGCCTCCCAGCCAGCCTCCCAGCCTCCCAGCCTCCCAGCCACCCAGCCTCCCAGGCTCCCAGCCTCCCAGGCAGCCTCCCAGCCAGCCTCCCAGCCTCCCAGCCAGCCTCCTAGACTCCCAGCCTCCCAGCCTCCAAGCCAGCCAGCCAGACTCCCAGACAGCCAGCCTCCCAGCCAGCCAGCCCACCAGCCAGCCAGCCTCCCAGCCAGTCTCCCAGCCTCCCAGCCTCCCAGCCTCCCAGCCTCCCAGCCTCCCAACCAGCGTCCCAGCCTCCCAGCATCCCAGCAAGCCTGCCGGCCAGCCAGCCAGCCAGCCAGCCTCCCAGCCAGCCTCCCAGCCTCCCAGGCTCCCAGCGTCCCAGCCTCCCAGCGTCCCAGCCAGCCTCCCAGCCAGCCTCCCAGCCTCCCAGACTCCCAGCCAGCCTCCATGCCAGCCTCCCAGCCACCCAGCCTCCAGGCCAGCCAGCAAGCCAGCCAGCCAGCCAGCCTCCCAGGCAGCATCACAGCCAGGCTCCCATCCTCCCAGCCTCCCAGCCAGCCAGCCAACCAGCCAGCGAGCCAGCCAGCCTCACAGCCAGCCTCCCAGCCAGCCTCCCAGCCTCCAAGACTCACAGCCTCCCAGCCTCCCAGCCAGCCTCCCATTCTCCCAGCATCCCAGCCAGCCTCCCAGCCTCCCAGCCAGCCTCCCAGCCTTCCAGCCTCCCAGCCAGTGACAGCCAGCGAGCCAGCCTGTTCCAGAGGGTTCCAGCCGGTTCCATCCGGTTCCAGCCGATTCTACCCGGTTCGAGCCGGTACCAGCCGGTTCCAGCCGGTTCCAGCCAGTTCCAGCCGGAAAAAACCGGTTCCAGCCGGTTCCAGCCGGTTCCAGCCGGTTCAAGCCGGTTCCAGCCGGTTCCAGCCTTTTCCAACCGGTTCCAGCCGGTTCCAGCCGGTTCCAGCTGGTACAAACCGGTTCCAGCCGGTTCCAGCCGGTTCAAACCTGTTTCAGCCGGTTCCAGCCGGTTCCAGCCGGTTCCAGCCGGTTTAAACCGGTTCAAACCTGTTCCAGCCGGTTCCAGCCGGTTCCAGCCGGTTCAAACCGGTTCCAGCCGGTTCCAGCCGGGTCAAGCCGGTTCCAGCCGGATCCAGCCGCTTCCAGCTGCTTCCAGGTGGTCCACCCGGTCCAGCCAACCAGCCAGCCATCCTCTCAGCCAGCCTCCCAGCCAGCCAGCCAGCCAGCCAGCCCGCCAGCCAGCCAGCCTCCCAGGCAGCCTCCCAGCCAGACTCCCAGCCTCCCAGCCTCCCAGCCTCCCAGCCTCCCAGCCAGCCTCCCAATCTCCCAGCCTCCCAGCCAGCCTCCCAGCCTCCCAGCCAGCCTCCCAGCCTCCCAGCCTCCCAGCCTCCCAGCCAGCCTCCAAGCCTCCAAGACTCACAGCGTCCCAGCCTCTCAGCCAGCCTCCCATTCTCCCAGTCTCACAGCCAGCCGCCCAGCCTCCCAGCCTCCCAGCCAGCCAGCCAGCCAGCCGGCCCGCCTGCCAGCCAGCCAGCCCGCCAGCCAGCCAGCCTCCCAGGCAGCCTCCCAGCCAGCCTCCCAGCCTCCCTGCCTCCCAGCCTCTCAGCCTCCCAGCCTCCCAGGCTCCCAGCCTCCCAGACAGTGCCAGCCAGCGAGCCAGCCTGTTCCAGCCGGTTCCAGCCGGTTCCATCCGGTTGCAGCCGATTCTAGCCGGTTCGAGCCGGTACCAGCCGGTTCCAGCCGGTTCCAGCCAGTTCCAGCCGGAAAAAACCGGTTCCAGCCGGTTCCAGCCGGTTCAAGCTAGCTCCAGCCGGTTCCAGCCGGTTCTAGCCTGTTCCAGCCGGTTTCAGGCGGTTACAGCCGTTTCCAGCCGGTTCCAGCCGGTTCTAGCCGGTTCCAGCCGGTTCCAGCCGGTTCAAGCTAGCTCCAGCCGGTTCCAGCCGGTTCTAGCCTGTTTAAACCGGTTCAAACCGGTTCAAACCGGTTCCAGCCGGTTCCAGCCGGTTCAAACCGGTTCAAACCGGTTCCAGCCGGTTCCAGCCGGTTCCAGCCGGTTTAAACCAGTTCAAACCGGTTCCAGCCGGTTCTAGCCGGTTCCAGCCGGTTTAAACCGGTTTAAACCGGTTCATACCGGTTCCAGCCGGTTCCAGCCGGTTCCAGCCGGTTCAAACCGTTTCCAGCCGGTTCCAGCCGGTTCAAACCGGATCCAGCCGGTTCTAGCCTGTTCCAGCCGGTTTCAGGCGGTTACAGCCGGTACCAGCCGGTTCAAACCGTTTCCAGCCCTTTCCAGCCGGTTCAAACCGGATCCAGCCGGTTCTAGCCTGTTCCAGCCGGTTTCAGGCGGTTAGAGCCGGTAACAGCCGGTTCAAACCGGTTCCAGCGGGTTCCAGCCGGGTCAAGCCGGTTCCAGCCGGTTCCAGCCGGTTCAAGCTAGCTCCAGCCGGTTCCAGCCGGTTCTAGCCGGTTCAAGCTAGCTCCAGCCGATACCAGCCGGTTCTAGCCTGTTCCAGGCGGTTTCAGGCGGTTACAGCCGTTTCCAGCCGGTTCCAGCCGGTTCTAGCCGGTTCCAGCCGGTTCCAGCCGGTTCAAGCTAGCTCCAGCCGGTTCCAGCCGGTTCTAGCCTGTTTAAACCGGTTCAAACCGGTTCCAGCCGGTTCAAACCGGTTTAAACCGGTTCAAACCGGTTCCAGCCGGTTCCAGCCGGTTCAAGCTAGCTCCAGCCGGTTCCAGCCGGTTCTAGCCTGTTTAAACCGGTTCAAACCGGTTCCAGCCTGTTCCAGCCGGTTCCAGCCTGTTCAAACCGGTTTAAACCGGTTCAAAACGGTTCCAGCCGGTTCCAGCCGGTTCCAGCTGGTTCAAACCGGTTCCAGCCGGGTCAAGCCGGTTCCAGCCGGTTCCAGCCGGTTTAAACCGGTTCAAACCGGTTCCAGCCGGTTCCAGCCGGGTCAAGCCAGTTCAAACCGGTTCCAGCCGGTTCCAGCCGGTTCAAACTGGTTCCAGCCGGTTCCAGCCGGTTTAAACAGGTTCAAACCGGTTCCAACCGGTTCCAGCCGGTTCAAACCGGTTTAAACCGGTTCAAACCGGTTCCAGCTGGTTCCAGCCGGTTTAAACCGGTTCAAACCGGTTCCAGCCGGTTCCAACCGGTTCCAGCCGGTTTAAACCGGTTCAAACCGGTTCCAGCCGGTTCCAGCCTGTTCCAGCCGGTTCCAGCCGGTTTAAACCGGTTCAAACCGGTTCCAGCCAGTTCCAGCCGGTTCAAACCGGTTCCAGCCTGTTCCAGCCGGTTCCAGCCCGTTTCAGCCGTTTCCAGCCGGTTTCAGCCGTTTTAAACCGGTTAAAACCGGTTCCAGCCGGTTCCAGCCGCTTCCAGCCGGTTGCAGCCGGTTCAAACCGGTTCCAGCCAGTTCCAGCCGGTTCAAACCGGTTCCAGCCGGTTCCAGCCGGTTCCAGCCCGTTCAAGCCGGTTCCAGGCGGTTCCAGCCGGTTCCAGCCGGTTCAAATCGGTTCCAGCCGGTTCCAGAAGGTTCAAACCGGTTCCAGGCGGTTCCAGCCCGTTCCATCTGGTTCCAGCCGGTTCCAGCCGGTTCCAGCCGGTTTCAGGCGGTTCCAGCCGGTTCCAGCCAGTTCAAACCGGTTCCAGCCGGTTCCAGCCGGTTCAAACCGGTTCCAGCCGATTCCAGGAGGAAAAAACCGGTTCCAGCCGGTTCCAGCCGGAAAAAACCGGTTCCAGCCGGTTCCAGCCGGTTCCAGGTGGAAAAAACTGGTTCCAGCCGGTTCCAGCCGGGTCAAGCCTGTTCCAGCCGGTTCAAGCCACTTCCAGGTGGTCCAGCCGGTCCAGCCAACCAGCCAGCCATCCTCTCAGCCAGCCTCCCAGCCAGCCAGCCAGACTCCCAGGCAGTCATCCAGCCAGCCAGACAGCAGGCCAGCCAGACTCCCAGCCAGCCAGCCAGCCAGCCAGCCCGCCAGCCAGCCAGCCTCCCAGGCAGCCTCCCAGCCTCCCAGCCTCCCAGCCAGCCTCCCAGCCTCCCAGGCTCCCAGCCTCCCAGCCTCCCAGCCTCCCAGCCAGCCTCCCATTCTCCCAGCCTCCCAGCCAGCCTCCCAGCCTCCCAGCCAGCCTCCCAGCCTCCCAGCCTCCCAGCCAGTGCCTGCCAGCGAGCCAGCCTGTTCCAGCCGGTTCCAGCCGGTTCAAACCGGTTCCAGCCGGTTCCAGCCGGGTCAAGCCGGTTCCAGCCGGTTCCAGCCGGTTCCAGCCGCTTTCAGGTGGTCCAGCCGGTCCAGCCAACCAGCCAGCCATCCTCTCAGCCAGCCTCCCAGCCAGGCAGCCAGGCTCCCAGTCAGTCATCCAGCCAGCCAGCCCGTCAGCCAGCCAGCCTCCCAGCCAGCCTCCTAGCCAGCCAGCCAGCCTCCCAGCCAGCCAGCCTCCTAGCAAGCCAGCCTCCCAGCCAGCCTGCCAGCCAGCCTCCCAGGCAGCCTCCCAGCCTGCCTCCCAGCCAGCCTCCCAGCCTCCCAGCCTCCCAGCCACCCAGCCTCCCAGGCTCCCAGCCTCCCAGGCAGCCTCCCAGCCAGCCTCCCAGCCTCCCAGCCAGCCTCCTAGACTCCCAGCCTCCCAGCCTCCAAGCCAGCCAGCCAGACTCCCAGACAGCCAGCCTCCCAGCCAGCCAGCCCACCAGCCAGCCAGCCTCCCAGCCAGTCTCCCAGCCTCCCAGCCTCCCAGCCTCCCAGCCTCCCAGCCTCCCAACCAGCGTCCCAGCCTCCCAGCATCCCAGCAAGCCTGCCGGCCAGCCAGCCAGCCAGCCAGCCTCCCAGCCAGCCTCCCAGCCTCCCAGGCTCCCAGCGTCCCAGCCTCCCAGCCTCCCAGCCAGCCTCCCAGCCAGCCTCCCAGCCTCCCAGACTCCCAGCCAGCCTCCATGCCAGCCTCCCAGCCACCCAGCCTCCAGGCCAGCCAGCAAGCCAGCCAGCCAGCCAGCCTCCCAGGCAGCATCACAGCCAGGCTCCCATCCTCCCAGCCTCCCAGCCAGCCAGCCAACCAGCCAGCGAGCCAGCCAGCCTCACAGCCAGCCTCCCAGCCAGCCTCCCAGCCTCCAAGACTCACAGCCTCCCAGCCTCCCAGCCAGCCTCCCATTCTCCCAGCATCCCAGCCAGCCTCCCAGCCTCCCAGCCAGCCTCCCAGCCTTCCAGCCTCCCAGCCAGTGACAGCCAGCGAGCCAGCCTGTTCCAGAGGGTTCCAGCCGGTTCCATCCAGTTCCAGCCGATTCTACCCGGTTCGAGCCGGTACCAGCCGGTTCCAGCCGGTTCCAGCCAGTTCCAGCCGGAAAAAACCGGTTCCAGCCGGTTCCAGCCGGTTCCAGCCGGTTCAAGCCGGTTCCAGCCGGTTCCTGCCTTTTCCAACCGGTTCCAGCCGGTTCCAGCCGGTTCCAGCTGGTACAAACCGGTTCCAGCCGGTTCCAGCCGGTTCAAACCTGTTTCAGCCGGTTCCAGCCGGTTCCAGCAGGTTCCAGCCGGTTTAAACCGGTTCAAACCTGTTCCAGCCGGTTCCAGCTGGTTCCAGCCGGTTCAAACCGGTTCCAGCCGGTTCCAGCCGGGTCAAGCCGGTTCCAGCCGGATCCAGCCGCTTCCAGCTGCTTCCAGGTGGTCCACCCGGTCCAGACAACCAGCCAGCCATCCTCTCAGCCAGCCTCCCAGCCAGCCAGCCAGCCAGCCAGCCCGCCAGCCAGCCAGCCTCCCAGGCAGCCTCCCAGCCAGACTCCCAGCCTCCCAGCCTCCCAGCCTCCCAGCCTCCCAGCCAGCCTCCCATTCTCCCAGCCTTCCAGCCAGCCTCCCAGCCTCCCAGCCAGCCTCCCAGCCTCCCAGCCTCCCAGCCTCCCAGCCAGCCTCCAAGCCTCCAAGACTCACAGCGTCCTAGCCTCTCAGCCAGCCTCCCATTCTCCCAGTCTCACAGCCAGCCGCCCAGCCTCCCAGCCTCCCAGCCAGCCAGCCAGCCAGCCGGCCCGCCTGCCAGCCAGCCAGCCCGCCAGCCAGCCAGCCTCCCAGGCAGCCTCCCAGCCAGCCTCCCAGCCTCCCTGCCTCCCAGCCTCTCAGCCTCCCAGCCTCCCAGGCTCCCAGCCTCCCAGACAGTGCCAGCCAGCGAGCCAGCCTGTTCCAGCCGGTTCCAGCCGGTTCCATCCGGTTGCAGCCGATTCTAGCCGGTTCGAGCCGGTACCAGCCGGTTCCAGCCGGTTCCAGCCAGTTCCAGCCGGAAAAAACCGGTTCCAGCCGGTTCCAGCCGGTTCAAGCTAGCTCCAGCCGGTTCCAGCCGGTTCTAGCCTGTTCCAGCCGGTTTCAGGCGGTTACAGCCGGTTCTAGCCGGTTCAAACCGGTTCCAGCCGGTTCCAGCCGGTTCAAACCGGTTCAAACCGGTTCCAGCCGGTTCCAGCCGGTTCCAGCCGGTTCAAACTGGTTTAAACCGGTTCAAACCGGTTCCAGCCGGTTCCAGCCGGTTTAAACCAGTTCAAACCGGTTCCAGCCGGTTCTAGCCGGTTCCAGCCGGTTTAAACCGGTTTAAACCGGTTCATACCGGTTCCAGCCGGTTCCAGCCGGTTCCAGCCGGTTCAAACCGTTTCCAGCCGGTTCCAGCCGGTTCAAACCGGATCCAGCCGTTTCTAGCCTGTTCCAGCCGGTTTCAGGCGGTTACAGCCGGTACCAGCCGGTTCAAACCGTTTCCAGCCCTTTCCAGCCGGTTCAAACCGGATCCAGCCGGTTCTAGCCTGTTCCAGCCGGTTTCAGGAGGTTACAGCCGGTACCAGCCGGTTCAAACCGGTTCCAGCCGGTACCAGCCGGGTCAAGCCGGTTCCAGCCGGTTCCAGCCGGTTCAAGCTAGCTCCAGCCGATTCCAGCCGGTTCTAGCCTATTCCAGGCGGTTTCAGGCGGTTACAGCCGGTTGCAGCCGGTTCAAACCGTTTCCAGCCGGTTCCAGCCGGTTCAAACCGGATCCAGCCGGTTCCAGCCAGTTCCAGCCGGTTCCAGCCGGTTCAAACCGGATCCAGCCGGTTCCAGCCGGTTCCAGCCGGTTCAAACCGTTTCCAGCCGGTTCCAGCGGGTTTAAACCGGTTCAAACCGGTTCTAGCCGGTTCCAGCCGGTTCCAGCCGGTTCAAACCGGTTCCAGCCGGTTCCAGCCGGTTCCAGCCGGTTCAAACCGTTTCCAGCCGGTTCCAGCCGGTTCAAACCGGTTCAAACCGGTTCCAGCCGGTTCCTGCCGGTTCAAACCGGTTCAAACCGGTTCCAGCCGGTTCCAGCCGGTTCCACCCCGTTCAAGCCGGTTCCAGGCGGTTCCAGCCGGTTCCAGCCGGTTCAAACCGGTTCCAGCCAGTTCCAGAAGGTTCAAACCGGTTCCAGCCGGTTCCAGCCGGGTCCATCCGGTTCCAGCCGGTTCCAGCCGGTTCCAGCCGGTTTCAGGCGGTTCCAGCCGGTTCCAGCCGGTTCAAACCGGTTCCAGCCGGTTCCAGCCGGTTCAAACCGGTTCCAGCCGATTCCAGGAGGAAAAAACCGGTTCCAGCCGGTTCCAGCCGGAAAAAACCGATTCCAGCCGGTTCCAGCCGGTTCCAGGTGGAAAAAACTGGTTCCAGCCGGTTCCAGCCGGGTCAAGCCGGTTCCAGCCGGTTCAAGCCACTTCCAGGTGGTCTAGCCGGTCCAGCCAACCAGCCAGCCATCCTCTCAGCCAGCCTCCCAGCCAGCCAGCCAGACTCCCAGGCAGTCATCCAGCCAGCCAGACAGCAGGCCAGCCAGACTCCCAGCCAGCCAGCCAGCCAGCCAGCCCGCCAGCCAGCCAGCCTCCCAGGCAGCCTCCCAGCCTCCCAGCCTCCCAGCCTCCCAGCCAGCCTCCCAGCCTCCCAGGCTCCCAGCCTCCCAGCCTCCCAGCCTCCCAGCCAGCCTCCCATTCTCCCAGCCTCCCAGCCAGCCTCCCGGCCTCCCAGCCAGCCTCCCAGCCTCCCAGCCTCCCAGCCAGTGCCTGCCAGCGAGCCAGCCTGTTCCAGCCGGTTCCAGCGGGTTCAAACCGGTTCCAGCCGGTTCCAGCCTGGTCAAGCCGGTTCCAGCCGGTTCCAGCCGGTTCCAGCCGCTTTCAGGTGGTCCAGCCGGTCCAGCCAACCAGCCAGCCATCCTCTCACCCAGCCTCCCAGCCAGGCAGCCAGGCTCCCAGTCAGTCATCCAGCCAGCCAGCCCGTCAGCCAGGCAGCCTCCCAGCCAGCCTCCTAGCCAGCCAGCCAGCCTCCCAGTCAGCCAGCCTCCCAGCAAGCCAGCCTCCCAGCCAGCCTGCCAGCCAGCCTCCCAGGCAGCCTCCCAGCCTGCCTCCCAGCCAGCCTCCCAGCCTCCCAGCCTCCCAGCCACCCAGCCTCCCAGGCTCCCAGCCTCCCAGGCAGCCTCCCAGCCAGCCTCCCAGCCTCCCAGCCAGCCTCCTAGACTCCCAGCCTCCCAGCCTCCAAGCCAGCCAGCCAGACTCCCAGACAGCCAGCCTCCCAGCCAGCCAGCCCACCAGCCAGCCAGCCTCCCAGCCAGCCTCCCAGCCAGCCTCCCAGCCTCCCAGGCTCCCAGCGTCCCAGCCTCCCAGCCTCCCAGCCAGCCTCCCAGCCAGCCTCCCAGCCTCCCAGACTCCCAGCCAGCCTCCATGCCAGCCTCCCAGCCACCCAGCCTCCAGGCCAGCCAGCAAGCCAGCCAGCCAGCCAGCCTCCCAGGCAGCATCACAGCCAGGCTCCCATCCTCCCAGCCTCCCAGCCAGCCAGCCAACCAGCCAGCGAGCCAGCCAGCCTCACAGCCAGCCTCCCAGCCAGCCTCCCAGCCTCCAAGACTCACAGCCTCCCAGCCTCCCAGCCAGCCTCCCATTCTCCCAGCATCCCAGCCAGCCTCCCAGCCTCCCAGCCAGCCTCCCAGCCTTCCAGCCTCCCAGTCAGTGACAGCCAGCGAGCCAGCCTGTTCCAGAGGGTTCCAGCCGGTTCCATCCGGTTCCAGCCGATTCTACCCGGTTCGAGCCGGTACCAGCCGGTTCAAGCCGGTTCCAGTCGGTTCCAGCCTGTTCCAGCCAGTTCCAGCCGGAAAAAACCGGTTCCAGCCGGTTCCAGCCGGTTCAAACCAGTTTCAGCCGGTTCCAGCCGGTTCCAGCCGGTTTAAACCGGTTCAAACATGTTCCAGCCGGTTCCAGCCGGTTCCAGCCGGTTCAAACCGGTTCCAGCCGGTTCCAGCCGGGTCAAGCCGGTTCCAGCCGGTTCCAGCCGCTTCCAGCTGCTTCCAGGTGGTCCACCCGGTCCAGCCAACCAGCCAGCCATCCTCTCAGCCAGCCTCCCAGCCAGCCAGCCAGCCAGCCAGCCCGCCAGCCAGCCAGCCTCCCAGGCAGCCTCCCAGCCAGACTCCCAGCCTCCCAGCCTCCCAGCCTCCCAGCCTCCCAGCCAGCCTCCCAGCCTCCAAGACTTACAGCGTCCCAGCCTCTCAGCCAGCCTCCCATTCTCCCAGCCTCACAGCCAGCCGCCAAGCCTCCCAGCCTCCCAGCCAGCCAGCCAGCCAGCCGGCCCGCCAGCGAGCCAGCCAGCCCGCCGGCCAGCCAGCCTCCCAGGCAGCCTCCCAGCCAGCCTCCCAGCCTCGCTGCCTCCCAGCCTCTCAGCCTCCCAGCCTCCCAGGCTCCCAGCCTCCCAGACAGTGCCAGCCAGCGAGCCAGCCTGTTCCAGCCGGTTCCAGCCGGTTCCATCCGGTTGCAGCCGATTCTAGCCGGTTCGAGCCGGTACCAGCCGGTTCCAGCCGGTTCCAGCCAGTTCCAGCCGGAAAAAACCGGTTCCAGCCGGTTCCAGGCGGTTCCAGCCGGTTCAAGCTAGCTCCAGCCGGTTCCAGCCAGTTCTAGCCTGTTCCAGCCGGTTTCAGGCGGTTACAGCCGGTTCTAGCCGGTTCAAACCGGTTCCAGCCGGTTCCAGCCGGTTCAAACCGGTTCAATCCGGTTCCAGCCGGTTCCAGCCGGTTCCAGCCGGTTCAAACTGGTTTAAACCGGTTCAAACCGGTTCCAGCCGGTTCCAGCCGGTTTAAACCAGTTCAAACCGGTTCCAGCCGGTTCTAGCCGGTTCCAGCCGGTTTAAACCGGTTTAAACCGGTTCATACCGGTTCCAGCCGGTTCCAGCCGGTTCCAGCCGGTTCAAACCGTTTCCAGCCGGTTCCAGCCGGTTCAAACCGGATCCTGCCGGTTCTAGCCTGTTCCAGCCGGTTTCAGGCGGTTACAGCCGGTACCAGCCGGTTCAAACCGTTTCCAGCCCTTTCCAGCCGGTTCAAACCGGATCCAGCCGGTTCTAGCCTGTTCCAGCCGGTTTCAGGCGGTTAGAGCCGGTACCAGCCGGTTCAAACCGGTTCCAGCGGGTTCCAGCCGGGTCAAGCCGGTTCCAGCCGGTTCCAGCCGGTTCAAGCTAGCTCCAGCCGGTTCCAGCCGGTTCTAGCCGGTTCAAGCTAGCTCCAGCCGATTCCAGCCGGTTCTAGCCTGTTCCAGGCGGTTTCAGGCGGTTACAGCCGTTTCCAGCCGGTTCCAGCCGGTTCTAGCCGGTTCCAGCCGGTTCCAGC
Source organism: Muntiacus reevesi (assembly GCF_963930625.1). Taxonomy (NCBI): domain Eukaryota; kingdom Metazoa; phylum Chordata; class Mammalia; order Artiodactyla; family Cervidae; genus Muntiacus; species Muntiacus reevesi. The sequence goes on along the minus strand of NC_089256.1, from coordinate 1,555,765 downwards.
CGGTTCAAGCTAGCTCCAGCCGGTTCCAGCCGGTTCTAGCCTGTTTAAACCGGTTCAAACCGGTTCCAGCCGGTTCAAACCGGTTTAAACCGGTTCAAACCGGTTCCAGCCGGTTCCAGCCGGTTCAAGCTAGCTCCAGCCGGTTCCAGCCGGTTCTAGCCTGTTTAAACCGGTTCAAACCGGTTCCTGCCTGTTCCAGCCGGTTCCAGCCTGTTCAAACCGGTTTAAACCGGTTCAAAACGGTTCCAGCCGGTTCCAGCCGGTTCCAGCTGGTTCAAACCGGTTCCAGCCGGGTCAAGCCGGTTCCAGCCGGTTCCAGCCGGTTTAAACCGGTTCAAACCGGTTCCAGCCGGTTCCAGCCGGGTCAAGCCAGTTCAAACCGGTTCCAGCCGGTTCCAGCCGGTTCAAACCGGTTCCAGCCGGTTCCAGCCGGTTTAAACAGGTTCAAACCGGTTCCAACCGGTTCCAGCCGGTTCAAACCGGTTTAAACCGGTTCAAACCGGTTCCAGCCGGTTCCAGCCGGTTTAAACCGGTTCAAACCGGTTCCAGCCGGTTCCAACCGGTTCCAGCCGGTTTAAACCGGTTCAAACCGGTTCCAGCCGGTTCCAGCCTGTTCCAGCCGGTTCCAGCCGGTTTAAACCGGTTCAAACCGGTTCCAGCCAGTTCCAGCCGGTTCAAACCGGTTCTAGCCGGTTCCAGCCGGTTCCAGCCCGTTCCAGCCGTTTCCAGCCGGTTTCAGCCGTTTTAAACCGGTTAAAACCGGTTCCAGCCGGTTCCAGCCGCTTCCAGCCGGTTCCAGCCGGTTCAAACCGGTTCCAGCCAGTTCCAGCCGGTTCAAACCGGTTCCAGCCGGTTCCAGCCCGTTCCAGCCGTTTCCAGCCGGTTTCAGCCGTTTTAAACCGGTTAAAACCGGTTCCAGCCCGTTCAAGCCGGTTCCAGGCGGTTCCAGCCGGTTCCAGCCGGTTCAAATCGGTTCCAGCCGGTTCCAGAAGGTTCAAACCGGTTCCAACCGGTTCCAGCCGGTTCCATCCGGTTCCAGCCGGTTCCAGCCGGTTCCAGCCGGTTTCAGGCGGTTCCAGCCGGTTCCAGCCAGTTCAAACCGGTTCCAGCCGGTTCCAGCCGGTTCAAACCGGTTCCAGCCGATTCCAGGAGGAAAAAACCGGTTCCAGCCGGTTCCAGCCGGAAAAAACCGGTTCCAGCCGGTTCCAGCCGGTTCCAGGTGGAAAAAACTGGTTCCAGCCGGTTCCAGCCGGGTCAAGCCGGTTCCAGCCGGTTCAAGCCACTTCCAGGTGGTCCAGCCGGTCCAGCCAACCAGCCAGCCATCCTCTCAGCCAGCCTCCCAGCCAGCCAGCCAGACTCCCAGGCAGTCATCCAGCCAGCCAGACAGCAGGCCAGCCAGACTCCCAGCCAGCCAGCCAGCCAGCCAGCCCGCCAGCCAGCCAGCTTCCCAGGCAGCCTCCCAGCCTCCCAGCCTCCCAGCCAGCCTCCCAGCCTCCCAGGCTCCCAGCCTCCCAGCCTCCCAGCCTCCCAGCCAGCCTCCCATTCTCCCAGCCTCCCAGCCAGCCTCCCAGCCTCCCAGCCAGCCTCCCAGCCTCCCAGCCTCCCAGCCAGTGCCTGCCAGCGAGCCAGCCTGTTCCAGCCGGTTCCAGCCGGTTCAAACCGGTTCCAGCCGGTTCCAGCCGGGTCAAGCCGGTTCCAGCCGGTTCCAGCCGGTTCCAGCCGCTTTCAGGTGGTCCAGCCGGTCCAGCCAACCAGCCAGCCATCCTCTCAGCCAGCCTCCCAGCCAGGCAGCCAGGCTCCCAGTCAGTCATCCAGCCAGCCAGCCCGTCAGCCAGCCAGCCTCCCAGCCAGCCTCCTAGCCAGCCAGCCAGCCTCCCAGCCAGCCAGCCTCCTAGCAAGCCAGCCTCCCAGCCAGCCTGCCAGCCAGCCTCCCAGGCAGCCTCCCAGCCTGCCTCCCAGCCAGCCTCCCAGCCTCCCAGCCTCCCAGCCACCCAGCCTCCCAGGCTCCCAGCCTCCCAGGCAGCCTCCCAGCCAGCCTCCCAGCCTCCCAGCCAGCCTCCTAGACTCCCAGCCTCCCAGCCTCCAAGCCAGCCAGCCAGACTCCCAGACAGCCAGCCTCCCAGCCAGCCAGCCCACCAGCCAGCCAGCCTCCCAGCCAGTCTCCCAGCCTCCCAGCCTCCCAGCCTCCCAGCCTCCCAGCCTCCCAACCAGCGTCCCAGCCTCCCAGCATCCCAGCAAGCCTGCCGGCCAGCCAGCCAGCCAGCCAGCCTCCCAGCCAGCCTCCCAGCCTCCCAGGCTCCCAGCGTCCCAGCCTCCCAGCCTCCCAGCCAGCCTCCCAGCCAGCCTCCCAGCCTCCCAGACTCCCAGCCAGCCTCCATGCCAGCCTCCCAGCCACCCAGCCTCCAGGCCAGCCAGCAAGCCAGCCAGCCAGCCAGCCTCCCAGGCAGCATCACAGCCAGGCTCCCATCCTCCCAGCCTCCCAGCCAGCCAGCCAACCAGCCAGCGAGCCAGCCAGCCTCACAGCCAGCCTCCCAGCCAGCCTCCCAGCCTCCAAGACTCACAGCCTCCCAGCCTCCCAGCCAGCCTCCCATTCTCCCAGCATCCCAGCCAGCCTCCCAGCCTCCCAGCCAGCCTCCCAGCCTTCCAGCCTCCCAGCCAGTGACAGCCAGCGAGCCAGCCTGTTCCAGAGGGTTCCAGCCGGTTCCATCCGGTTCCAGCCGATTCTACCCGGTTCGAGCCGGTACCAGCCGGTTCCAGCCGGTTCCAGCCAGTTCCAGCCGGAAAAAACCGGTTCCAGCCGGTTCCAGCCGGTTCCAGCCGGTTCAAGCCGGTTCCAGCCGGTTCCTGCCTTTTCCAACCGGTTCCAGCCGGTTCCAGCCGGTTCCAGCTGGTACAAACCGGTTCCAGCCGGTTCCAGCCGGTTCAAACCTGTTTCAGCCGGTTCCAGCCGGTTCCAGCCGGTTCCAGCCGGTTCCAGCCGGTTCAAACCTGTTCCAGCCGGTTTCAGGCGGTTACAGCCGGTACCAGCCGGTTCAAACCGTTTCCAGCCCTTTCCAGCCGGTTCAAACCGGATCCAGCCGGTTCTAGCCTGTTCCAGCCGGTTTCAGGCGGTTACAGCCGGTACCAGCCGGTTCAAACCGGTTCCAGCCGGTTCCAGCCGGGTCAAGCCGGTTCCAGCCGGTTCCAGCCGGTTCAAGCTAGCTCCAGCCGATTCCAGCCGGTTCTAGCCTATTCCAGGCGGTTTCAGGCGGTTACAGCCGTTTCCAGCCGGTTCCAGCCGGTTCTAGCCGGTTGCAGCCGGTTCCAGCCGGTTCAAGCTAGCTCCAGCCGGTTCCAGCCGGTTCTAGCCTGTTTAAACCGGTTCAAACCAGTTCCAGCCGGTTCCAGCCGGTTCAAACCGGTTTAAACCGGTTCAAACCGGTTCCAGCCGGTTCCAGCCGGTTCCAGCCGGTTCCAGCCGGTTCAAGCTAGCTCCAGCCGGTTCCAGCCGGTTCTAGCCTGTTTAAACCGGTTTAAACCGGTTCCAGCCTGTTCCAGCCGGTTCCAGCCTGTTCAAACAGGTTCCAGCCGGTTCCAGCCGGTTTTAACCGATTTAAAACGGTTCAAACCGGTTCCAGCCGGTTCCAGCCGGTTCCAGCCGGTTCTAGCCGGTTCCAGCCGGTTCCAGCCGATTCAAACCGGTTTAAACCGGTTCAAACCGGTTCCAGCCTGTTCCAGTCGGTTTCAGCCGGTTCAAACCGGTTCCAGCCGGTTCCAGCCGGTTTTAACCGGTTCAAACCGGTTCCAGCCGGTTCAAGCCGGTTCCAGACGATTCCAGCCTGTTTAAACCGGTTCAAACCGGTTCCAGCCGGTTCCAGCCGGTTTAAACCGGTTCAAACCGGTTCCAGCCGGTTCCAACCGGTTCAAACCGGTTCCAGCCGGTTCCAGCCGGGTCAAGCCAGTTCAAACCGGTTCCAGCCGGTTCCAGCCGGGTCAAGCCGGTTCCAGCCGGTTCCAGCCGCTTCCAGCTGCTTCCAGGTGGTCCAGCCGGTCCAGCCAACCAGCCAGCGATCCTCTCAGCCAGCCTCCCAGCCAGCCAGCCAGCCAGCCAGCCCGCCAGCCAGCCAGCCTCCCAGGCAGCCTCCCAGCCAGACTCCCAGCCTCCCAGCCTCCCAGCCTCCCAGCCTCCCAGCCTCCCAGCCAGCCTCCCATTCTCCCAGCCTCCCAGCCAGCCTCCCAGCCTCCCAGCCACCCTCCCAGCCTCCCAGCCTCCCAGCCTCCCAGCCAGCCTCCCAGCCTCCAAGACTCACAGCGTCCCAGCCTCGCAGCCAGCCTCCCATTCTCCCAGCCTCCCAGCCAGCCGCCCAGCCTCCCAGCCAGCCAGCCAGCCAGCCAGCCCGCCAGCCAGCCAGCCAGCCTCCCAGGCAGCCTCTCAGCCAGCCTCCCAGCCTCCCAGCCTTCCAGCCTCTCAGCCTCCCAGCCTCCCAGCCTCCCAGACAGTGCCAGCCAGCGAGCCAGCCGGTTCCAGCCGGTTCCAGCCGGAAAAAACCGGTTCTAGCCGGTTTCAGCCGGTTCAAACCGGTTCCAGCCGGTTCCAGCCGGTTCCAGCCGGTTCAAACCGGTTCCAGCCGGTTCCAGCCGGGTCAAGCCGGTTCAAACCGGTTCCAGCCGGTTCCAGCCGGGTCAAGCCGGTTCCAGCCGGTTCTAGCTGGTTCCAGCCGCTTCCAGGTGGTCCAGCCGGTCCAGCCAACCAGCCAGCCATCCTCTCAGCCAGCCTCCCAGCCATCCAGCCAGACTCCCAGGCAGTCATCCAGCCAGCCAGCCAGCCAGCCCGCCAGACTCCCAGCCAGCCAGCCAGCCAGCCAGACCGCCAGCCAGTCAGCCTCCCAGGGAGCCTCCCAGCCAGCCTCCCAGCCTCCCAGCCTCCCAGCCTCCCAGCCTCCCAGGCTCCCAGCCTCCCAGCCAGCCTTCCAGCCAGCCTCCCAGCCTCCCAGCCAGCCTCCTAGACTCCTAGCCTCCCAGCCTCCCAGCCTCCCAGCCTTCCAGCCTCCAAGCCAGCCAGCCAGCCTCCCAGGCAGTCATCCAGCCAGCCAGCCTCCCAGCCAGCCAGCCCACCAGCCAGCCAGCCTCCCAGACAGTCTCCCAGCCTCCCAGCCTCCCAACCAGCCTCCCAGCCTCCCAGCCTCCCAGCCAGCCTGCCAGCCAGCCAGCCAGCCAGCCAGCCTTCCAGCCAGCCTCCCAGCCAGCCTCCCAGCCTTCCAGCCTCCCACCGTCCCAGCCTCCCAGCCAGCCTCCCAGCCAGCCTCCCAGCCTCCCAGCCAGCCTCCATGCCAGCCTGCCAGCCACCAAGCCTCCCAGCCAGCCAGCAAGCCAGCCAGCCAGCCAGCCTCCCAGGCAGCATCACAGCCAGGCTCCCATCCTCCCAGCCTCCCAGCCAGCCAGCCAACCAGCCAGCGAGCCAGCCAGCCTCACAGCCAGCCTCCCAGCCAGGCTCCCAGCCTCCCAGCCTCCCAGCCTCCCCGCCAGCCTCCCAGCCTCCAAGACTCCCAGCCTCCCAGCCTCCCAGCCAGCCTCCCATTCTCCCAGCCTCCCAGCCAGCCTCCCAGCCTCCCAGCCAGCCTCCCAGCCTCCCAGCCTCCCAGCCAGTGCCAGCCAGCGAGCCAGCCTGTTCCAGCTGGTTCCAGCCTGTTCAAACCGGTTCCAGCCGGTTCCAGCCGGGTCAAGCCGGTTCCAGCCGGTTCCAGCCGGTTCCAGCCGCTTCCAGGTGGTCCAGCCGATCCAGCCAACCAGCCAGCCATCCTCTCAGCCAGCCTCCCAGCCAGCCAGCCAGGCTCCCAGGCAGTCATCCAGCCAGCCAGCCAGCCAGCCAGCCAGACTCCAAGCCAGCCAGCCAGCCAGCCAGCCCGCCAGCCAGCAGGCCTCCCAGCCAGCCTCCCAGCCAGACTCCTAGCCAGCCATCCAGCCTCCCAGCCAGCCAGCCTCCCAGCCAGCCAGCCTCCCAGCCAGCCTGCCAGCCAGCCTCCCAGCCAGCCTCCCAGCCTGCCTCCCAGCCAGCCTCCCAGCCTCCCAGCTTCCCAGCCTCCCAGCCGCCCATGCTCCCAGCCTCCCAGGCAGCCTCCCAGCCAGCCTCCCAGCCTCCCAGCCAGCCTCCTAGACTCCTACCTCCCAGCCTCCCAGCCTCCCAGCCTTCCAGCCTCCAAGCCAGGCAGCCAGCCTCCCAGACAGCCAGCCTCACAGCCAGCCAGCCCACCAGCCAGCCAGCCTCCCAGCCAGTCTCCCAGCCTCCCAGCCTCCCAGCCTCCCAGCCTCCGAACCAGCCTCCCAGCCTCCCAGCCTCCCAGCCAGCCTGCCAGCCAGCCAGCCAGCCAGCCAGCCTCCCAGCCAGCCTCCCAGCCAGCCTCCCAGCCTCCCAGCCTCCCAGCCAGCCTCCATGCCAGCCTCCCAGCCACCCAGCCTCCCAGCCAGCCAGCAAGCCAGCCAGCCAGCCAGCCTCCCAGGCAGCATCACAGCCAGACTCCCATCCTCCCAGCCTCCCAGCCAGCCAGCCAACCAGCCAGCGAGCCAGCCAGCCTCACAGCCAGCCTCCCAGCCAGGCTCCCAGCCTCCCATCCTCCCAGCCTCCCAGCCTCCCAGCCAGCCTCCCAGCCTCCCAGCCTCCCAGCCTCCCAGCGTCCCAGCCTCCCAGCCTCCCAGCCAGCCTCCCAGCCAGCCTCCCAGCCTCCCAGCCTCCCAGCCAGCCTCCATGCCAGCCTCCCTGCCACCCAGCCTCCCAGCCAGCCAGCAAGCCAGCCAGGCAGCCAGCCTCCCAGGCAGCATCACAGCCAGGCTCCCATCCTCCCAGCCTCCCAGCCAGCCAGCCAACCAGCCAGCGAGCCAGCCAGCCTCACAGCCAGCCTCCCAGCCAGGCTACCAGCCTCCCATCCTCCCAGCCTCCCAGCCTCCCAGCCTCCCAGCCAGCCTCCCAGCCTCCAAGACTCCCAGCCTCCCAGCCTCCCAGCCAGCCTCCCATTCTCCCAGCCTCCCAGCCAGCCTCCCAGCCTCCCAGCCAGCCTCCCAGCCTCCCAGCCTCCCAGCCAGTGCCAGCCAGCGAGCCAGCCTGTTCCAGCCGGTTCCAGCCGGTTCCATCCGGTTCCAGCCGATTCTAGCCGGTTCGAGCCGGTACCACCCGGTTCCAGCCGGTTCCCGCCAGTTCCAGCCGGAAAAAACCGGTTCCAGCCGGTTCCAGCCAGTTCCAGCCGGTTCAAGCCGGTTCCAGCCAATTCCAGCCTGTTCCAACCGGTTCCAGCCGGTTCCAGCCGGTTCCAGCCGGTTCCAGCCGGTACAAACCGGTTCCAGCCGGTTCCAGCCGGTTTAAACCGGATTCAGCCGGTTCCAGCCGGTTCTAGCCGGTTCCAGCCGGTTCCAGACGGTTCCAGCCGGTTCTAGCCGGTTCCAGCCGGTTCAAACCGGTTCCAGCCGGTTCCAGCCGGTTCCAGCCGGAAAAAACCGGTTCCAGCCGGTTCCAGCTGGTTCCAGCCGGTTAAAGCCGGTTCTAGCCGGTTCAGGCCGGTTCAAGTCGGTTCTAGCCGGTTCCAGCCTGTTCCAACCGGTTCCAGCCGGTTCCAGCTGGTACAAACCGGTTCCAGCCGGTTCCAGCCGGTTCCAACCGGTTTCAGCCGGTTCCAACCGGTTCCAGCCGGTTCCAGCCGGTTTCAGCCGGTTCAAGCCGGATCCAGCCGGTTCAAACCGGTGCCAGCCGGTTCCAACCGGTTCAAACCGGTTTCAGCCGGTTCCAGCCGGTTCCAGCCGGTTCCAGCCGGTTCCAGCCGGTTCTAGCCGCGTCCAGCCGGTTCAAACCGATTCTAGCCGGTTCCAGCCGGTTCAAACCGGTTGCAGCCGGTTCCAGCCGTTTCAAGCCGGTTCCAGCCATTTCAAACCGGTTCCAGCCGGTTCCAGCCAGTTCAAGCCGGTTTCAGCCGCTTCCAGCCGGTTCCAGCCGGAAAAAACCGGTTCCAGCCGGTTCCAGCCGGTTCCAGCCGGTTCAAACCGTTTCCAGCCGGTTCCAGCCGATTCCAGCACGTTCAAACCGGTTCCAGCCGGTTCCAGCCGTTTCAAGCCGGTTCCAGCCATTTCAAACCGGTTCCAGCCGGTTCCAGCCGGTTCCAGCCGGTTCAAACCGTTTCCAGCCGGTTCCAGCCGATTCCAGCACGTTCAAACCGGTTCCAGCCGGTTCCAGCCGTTTCAAGCCGGTCCAGCCATTTCAAACCGGTTCCAGCCGGTTCAAGCCAGTTCAAGCCGGTTTCAGCCGGTTCCAGCCGGTTCCAGCCGGAAAATACCGGTTCCAGCCGGTTCCAGCCGGTTCCAGCCGGTTCAAACCGTTTCCAGCCGGTTCCAGCCGATTCCAGCAGGTTCAAAGCGGTTCCAGCCGGTTCCATCCAATTCAAGCCGGTTTCAGCCGGTTCCAGCCGGTTCCAGCCGGAAAAAACCGGTTACAGCCGGTTCCAGCCGGTTCCAGCCGGTTCCAGCCGGTTCAAACTGGTTCCAGCCAGTTCCAGCCGGTTCAAACCGGTTCCAGCCGGTTCCAGCCCGTTCCAGCCGTTTCCAGCCGGTTCCAGCCGGTTCAAACCGGTTCCAGCCGGTTCCAGCCGGTTCCAGCCGGTTCAAACCGGTTCCAGCCAGTTCCAGCCGGTTCAAACCGGTTCCAGCCGGTTCCAGCCTGAAAAAACCGGTTCCAGGCGGTTCCAGCCGGTTCCAGCCGCTTCCAGGTGGTCCAGCCGGTCCAGCCAACCAGCCAGCCATCCTCTCAGCCAGCCTCCCAGCCAGCCAGCCAGACTCCCAGGCAGTCATCCAGCCAGCCAGCCAGCCAGCCAGCCAGACTCCCAGCCCGCCAGCCAGCCAGGCAGCCCGCCAGCCAGCCAGCCTCCAGGCCAGCCAGCCTCCCAGCCAGCCAGCCTCCCAGCCAGCCTGCCAGCCAGCCTCCCAGGCAGCCTCCCAGCCAGCCTCCCAGCCTCCCAGCCTCCCAGCCTCCCAGGCTCCCAACCTCCCAGCCAGCCTCCTAGACTCCTAGCCTCCCAGCCTCCCAGCCTCCCAGCCTTCGAGCCTCCAAGCCAGCCAGCCAGCCTCCAAAACAGCCAGCCTTCCAGCCAGCCAGCCCACCAGCCAGCCAGCCTCCCAGCCAGTCTCCCAGCCTCCCAGCCTCCCAGCCTCACAGCCTCCCAGCCTCCCAGCCTCCCAACCAGCCTCCCAGCCTCCCAGCCTCCCAGCCAGCCTGCCAGCCAGCCAGCCAGCCAGCCAGCCTCCCAGCCTCCCAGATTCCCAGCGTCCCAGCCTCCCAGCCTCCCAGCCAGCCTCCCAGCCAGCCTCCCAGCCTCCCAGCCTCCCAGCCAGCCTCCATGCCAGCCTCCCAGCCACCCAGCCTCCCAGCCAGCCAGCAAGCCAGCCAGCCAGCCAGCCTCCCAGGCAGCATCACAGCCAGGCTCCCATTATCCCAGCCTCCCAACCAGCCAGCCAACCAGCCAGCGAGCCAGCCAGCCTCACAGCCAGCCTCCCTCCCAGGCTCCCAGCCTCCCAGCCAGCCTTCCAGCCAGCCTTCCAGCCTCCCAGCCAGCCTCCTAGACTCCTAGCCTCCCAGCCTCCCAGCCTTCGAGCCTCCAAGCCAGCCAGCCAGCCTCCCAAACAGCCAGCCTTCCAGCCAGCCAGCCCACCAGCCAGCCAGCCTCCTAGCCAGCCTCCCAGCCTCCCAGCCTCCCAGCCTCCCAGCCTCCCAGCCGTCCAGGCTCCAAGCCAGCCAGCCAGCCTCCCAGACAGCCAGCCTCCCAGCCAGTTAGCCCACCAGACAGCCAGCCTCCCAGCCAGCCTCCCAGCCTCCCAGCCTCCCAGTCTCCCAGCCTCCCAGACTCCCAGCCTCCCAGCCTACTAGCCAGCCTCCCAGCCTCCCAGCCTAACAGACAGCCAGCCAGCCAGCCAGCCTCCCAGCCAGCCTCCCAGCCAGCCTCCCAGCCTCCCAGCCTCCCAGCGTCCCAGCCTCCCACCTCCCAGCCTGCCTCCCAGCCAGCCTCCCAGCCTCCCAGCCTCCCAGCCAGCCTCCATGCCAGCCTCCCAGCCACCCAGCCTCCCAGCCAGCCAGCAAGCCAGCCAGCCAGCCAGCCTCCCAGGCAGCATCACAGCCAGGCTCCCATCCTCCCAGCCTCCCAGCCAGCCAGCCCACCAGCCAGCCAGCCTCCCAGCCAGCCTCCCAGCCTCCCAGACTCCCTGCCACCCACCCAGCCTCCCAGCCAGCCTCCCAGCCAGCCTCCCAGCGTCCCAGCCTCCCAGCGTCCCAGCCTCCCACCCTCCCAGCCAGCCTCCCAGCCAGCCTCCCAGCCTCCCAGCCTCCCAGCCAGCCTCCCATCCTACAAGACTCCCAGCCTCCCAGCCTCCCAGCCAGCCTCCCATTCTCCCAGCCTCCCAGCCAGCCTCCCAACCTCCCAGCCAGCCTCCCAGCCTCCCAGCCTCCAAGCCAGTGCCAGCCAGCGAGCCAGCCTGTTCCAGCCGGTTCCAGCCGGTTCCATCCGGTTCCAGCCAGTTCCAGCCGGAAAAAAAACCGGTTCCAGCCGGTTCCAGCCGGTTCCAGCCGGTTCAAGCCGGTTCCACCCGGTTCCAGCCTGTTCCAACCGGTTCCAGCCGGTTCCAGCCGGTTCAAAACGGTTCCAGCCAGTTCCAGCCGATTCCAGCCTGTTGAAACCGGTTCCAGCCGGTTCCAGCCATTTCAAGCCAGTTCCAGGCGGTTCCAGCCGGTTCCAGCCGGTTCAAACCGGTTTCAGCCGGCTCTAGCCGGTTCTAGCCGGTTCCAACCGGTTTCAGCCGGTCCGAGCCGTTGCTAGCCGGTTACAGCCGGTCAAACAGGTTCCAGCCGGTTCCAGCTGGAAAAAACCGGTTCCAGCCGGTTCCAGCCGGAAAAAACCGGTTCCAGCTGGTTCCAGCCGGTTGCAGCCGGTTCAAGCCGGTTCCCGGCGGTTCAAGCCGGTTCTAGCCGGTTCCAACCGGTTCCAGCCGGTTCCAGCCGGTTCCAAGCGGTACAAACTGGTTCAGGCCGGTTCCAGCCGCTTCAAACCGGTTCCAGCCGGTTCTAGCCGGTTCCAGCCGGTTCCAGCCGGTTTCAGCCGGTTCTAGCCGCTTCTAGCCGGTTCCAGCCGGTTCCAGCCGGTTCAAACCGGTTCCAGCCGGTTCCAGCCGGAAAAAACCGGTTCCAGCCGGTTCCAGCCAGTTCCAGCCGGTTCCAGCCGCTTCCAGGTGGTCCACCCGGTCCAGCCAACCAGCCAGCCATCCTCTCAGCCAGCCTCCCAGCCAGCCATCCAGACTCCCAGGCAGTCATCCAGCCAGCCAGCCAGCCAGCCAGCCAGACTAACAGCCAGCCAGCCAGCCAGCCAGCCCGCCAGCCAGCCAGCCTCCCAGGCAACCTCCCAGCCAGCCTCCCAGCCTCCCAGCCTCCCAGCCTCCCAGCCTCCCAGCCTCCCAGGCTCCCAGCCTCCCAGCCAGCTTCCTAGACTCCTAGCCTCCCAGCCTCCCAGCCTCCCAACCTTCCAGCCTCCAAACCAGCCAGCCAGCCTCCCAAACAGCCAGCCTTCCAGCCAGCCAGCCCACCAGCCAGCCAGCCTCCCAGCCAGTCTCCCAGCCTCCCAGCCTCCCAGCCTCCCAGCCTCCCAGCCAGCCTGCCAGCCAGCCAGCCAGCCACCCAGCCTCCCAGCCTGCCTCCCAGCCTCCCAGCCTCCCAGCGTCCCAGCCTCCCAGCCTCCCAGCCAGCCTCCTAGCCAGCCTCCCAGCCTCCCAGCCTCCCAGCCAGCCTCCATGCCAGCCTCCCAGCCACCCAGCCTCCCAGCCAGCCAGCAAGCACGCCAGCCAGGCAGCCAGCCTCCCAGGCAGCATCACAGCCAGGCTCCCATCCTCCCAGCCTCCCAGCCAGCCAGCCAACCAGCCAGCGAGCCAGCCAGCCTCACAGCCAGCCTCCCAGCCAGGCTCCCAGCCTCCCATCCTCCCAGCCTCCCAGCCTCCCAGCCTCCTAGCCAGCCTCACAGCCTCCAAGACTCCCAGCCTCCCAGCCTCCCAGCCAGCTTCCCATTCTCCCAGCCTCCCAGCCAGCCTCCCAGCCTCCCATCCAGCCTCCCAGCCTCCCAGGCACCCAGCCTCCCACCCAGCCTCCCAGCCAGCCTCCCAGCCTCCCAGCCAGCCCCCTAGACTCCTAGCCTCCCAGCCTCCCAGCCTCCCAGCCTTCCAGCCTCCAAGCCAGCCAGCCAGCCTCCCAGAGAGCCAGCCTCCCTGCCCGCCAGCCCACCAGACAGCCAGCCTCCCAGCCAGTCTCCCAGCCTCCCAGCCTCACAGTCTCCCAGCCTCCCAGCCTCCCACTCTCCCAGACTACTAGCCAGCTTCCCAGCCTCCCAGCCTAACAGACAGCCAGCCAGCCAGCCAGCCTCCCAGCCAGCCTCCCAGCCAGCCTCCCATCCAGCCTCCCAGCCAGCCTCCCAGCCTCCCAGCCTCCCAGCCTTCCAGCGTCCCAGCCTCCCACCTCCCAGCCAGCCTCCCAGCCAGCCTCCCAGCCTCCCAGCCTCCCAGCCAGCCTCCATGCCAGCCTCCCAGCCACCCAGCCTCCCAGCCAGCCAGCAAGCCAGCCAGCCAGCCAGCCTCCCAGGCAGCATCACAGCCAGGCTCCCATTATCCCAGCCTCCCAACCAGCCAGCCAACCAGCCAGCGAGCCAGCCAGCCTCACAGCCAGCCTCCCTCCCAGGCTCCCAGCCTCCCAGCCAGCCTTCCAGCCAGCCTTCCAGCCTCCCAGCCAGCCTCCTAGACTCCTAGCCTCCCAGCCTCCCAGCCTTCGAGCCTCCAAGCCAGCCAGCCAGCCTCCCAAACAGCCAGCCTTCCAGCCAGCCAGCCCACCAGCCAGCCAGCCTCCTAGCCAGCCTCCCAGCCTCCCAGCCTCCCAGCCTCCCAGCCTCCCAGCCGTCCAGGCTCCAAGCCAGCCAGCCAGCCTCCCAGACAGCCAGCCTCCCAGCCAGTTAGCCCACCAGACAGCCAGCCTCCCAGCCAGCCTCCCAGCCTCCCAGCCTCCCAGTCTCCCAGCCTCCCAGACTCCCAGCCTCCCAGCCTACTAGCCAGCCTCCCAGCCTCCCAGCCTAACAGACAGCCAGCCAGCCAGCCAGCCTCCCAGCCAGCCTCCCAGCCAGCCTCCCAGCCTCCCAGCCTCCCAGCGTCCCAGCCTCCCACCTCCCAGCCTGCCTCCCAGCCAGCCTCCCAGCCTCCCAGCCTCCCAGCCAGCCTCCATGCCAGCCTCCCAGCCACCCAGCCTCCCAGCCAGCCAGCAAGCCAGCCAGCCAGCCAGCCTCCCAGGCAGCATCACAGCCAGGCTCCCATCCTCCCAGCCTCCCAGCCAGCCAGCCCACCAGCCAGCCAGCCTCCCAGCCAGCCTCCCAGCCTCCCAGACTCCCTGCCACCCACCCAGCCTCCCAGCCAGCCTCCCAGCCAGCCTCCCAGCGTCCCAGCCTCCCAGCGTCCCAGCCTCCCACCCTCCCAGCCAGCCTCCCAGCCAGCCTCCCAGCCTCCCAGCCTCCCAGCCAGCCTCCCATCCTACAAGACTCCCAGCCTCCCAGCCTCCCAGCCAGCCTCCCATTCTCCCAGCCTCCCAGCCAGCCTCCCAACCTCCCAGCCAGCCTCCCAGCCTCCCAGCCTCCAAGCCAGTGCCAGCCAGCGAGCCAGCCTGTTCCAGCCGGTTCCAGCCGGTTCCATCCGGTTCCAGCCAGTTCCAGCCGGAAAAAAAACCGGTTCCAGCCGGTTCCAGCCGGTTCCAGCCGGTTCAAGCCGGTTCCACCCGGTTCCAGCCTGTTCCAACCGGTTCCAGCCGGTTCCAGCCGGTTCAAAACGGTTCCAGCCAGTTCCAGCCGATTCCAGCCTGTTGAAACCGGTTCCAGCCGGTTCCAGCCATTTCAAGCCAGTTCCAGGCGGTTCCAGCCGGTTCCAGCCGGTTCAAACCGGTTTCAGCCGGCTCTAGCCGGTTCTAGCCGGTTCCAACCGGTTTCAGCCGGTCCGAGCCGTTGCTAGCCGGTTACAGCCGGTCAAACAGGTTCCAGCCGGTTCCAGCTGGAAAAAACCGGTTCCAGCCGGTTCCAGCCGGAAAAAACCGGTTCCAGCTGGTTCCAGCCGGTTGCAGCCGGTTCAAGCCGGTTCCCGGCGGTTCAAGCCGGTTCTAGCCGGTTCCAACCGGTTCCAGCCGGTTCCAGCCGGTTCCAAGCGGTACAAACTGGTTCAGGCCGGTTCCAGCCGCTTCAAACCGGTTCCAGCCGGTTCTAGCCGGTTCCAGCCGGTTCCAGCCGGTTTCAGCCGGTTCTAGCCGCTTCTAGCCGGTTCCAGCCGGTTCCAGCCGGTTCAAACCGGTTCCAGCCGGTTCCAGCCGGAAAAAACCGGTTCCAGCCGGTTCCAGCCAGTTCCAGCCGGTTCCAGCCGCTTCCAGGTGGTCCACCCGGTCCAGCCAACCAGCCAGCCATCCTCTCAGCCAGCCTCCCAGCCAGCCATCCAGACTCCCAGGCAGTCATCCAGCCAGCCAGCCAGCCAGCCAGCCAGACTAACAGCCAGCCAGCCAGCCAGCCAGCCCGCCAGCCAGCCAGCCTCCCAGGCAACCTCCCAGCCAGCCTCCCAGCCTCCCAGCCTCCCAGCCTCCCAGCCTCCCAGCCTCCCAGGCTCCCAGCCTCCCAGCCAGCTTCCTAGACTCCTAGCCTCCCAGCCTCCCAGCCTCCCAACCTTCCAGCCTCCAAACCAGCCAGCCAGCCTCCCAAACAGCCAGCCTTCCAGCCAGCCAGCCCACCAGCCAGCCAGCCTCCCAGCCAGTCTCCCAGCCTCCCAGCCTCCCAGCCTCCCAGCCTCCCAGCCAGCCTGCCAGCCAGCCAGCCAGCCACCCAGCCTCCCAGCCTGCCTCCCAGCCTCCCAGCCTCCCAGCGTCCCAGCCTCCCAGCCTCCCAGCCAGCCTCCTAGCCAGCCTCCCAGCCTCCCAGCCTCCCAGCCAGCCTCCATGCCAGCCTCCCAGCCACCCAGCCTCCCAGCCAGCCAGCAAGCACGCCAGCCAGGCAGCCAGCCTCCCAGGCAGCATCACAGCCAGGCTCCCATCCTCCCAGCCTCCCAGCCAGCCAGCCAACCAGCCAGCGAGCCAGCCAGCCTCACAGCCAGCCTCCCAGCCAGGCTCCCAGCCTCCCATCCTCCCAGCCTCCCAGCCTCCCAGCCTCCTAGCCAGCCTCACAGCCTCCAAGACTCCCAGCCTCCCAGCCTCCCAGCCAGCTTCCCATTCTCCCAGCCTCCCAGCCAGCCTCCCAGCCTCCCATCCAGCCTCCCAGCCTCCCAGGCACCCAGCCTCCCACCCAGCCTCCCAGCCAGCCTCCCAGCCTCCCAGCCAGCCCCCTAGACTCCTAGCCTCCCAGCCTCCCAGCCTCCCAGCCTTCCAGCCTCCAAGCCAGCCAGCCAGCCTCCCAGAGAGCCAGCCTCCCTGCCCGCCAGCCCACCAGACAGCCAGCCTCCCAGCCAGTCTCCCAGCCTCCCAGCCTCACAGTCTCCCAGCCTCCCAGCCTCCCACTCTCCCAGACTACTAGCCAGCTTCCCAGCCTCCCAGCCTAACAGACAGCCAGCCAGCCAGCCAGCCTCCCAGCCAGCCTCCCAGCCAGCCTCCCATCCAGCCTCCCAGCCAGCCTCCCAGCCTCCCAGCCTCCCAGCCTTCCAGCGTCCCAGCCTCCCACCTCCCAGCCAGCCTCCCAGCCAGCCTCCCAGCTTCCCAGCCTCCCAGCCAGCCTCCATGCCAACCTCCCAGCCACCCAGCCTCCCAGCCAGCCAGAAAGCCAGCCAGCCAGCCAGCCTCCCAGGCAGCATCACAGCCAGGCTCCCATTCTCCCAGCCTCCCAGCCAGCCAGCCCACCAGCCAGCCAGCCTCCCAGCCAGCCTCCCAGCCTCCCAGACTCCCTGCCACCCACCCAGCCTCCCAGCCAGCCTCCCAGCCAGCCTCCCAGCGTCCCAGCCTCCCAGCGTCCCAGCCTCCCACCCTCCCAGCCAGCCTCCCAGCCAGCCTCCCAGCCTCCCAGCCTCCCAGCCAGCCTCCCATCCTCCAAGACTCCCAGCCTCCCAGCCTCCCAGCCAGCCTCCCATTCTCCCAGCCTCCCAGCCAGCCTCCCAGCCTCCCAGCCAGCCTCCCAGCCTCCCAGCCTCCAAGACAGTGCCAGCCAGCGAGCCAGCCTGTTCCAGCCGGTTCCAGCCGGTTACAGCCAGTTCCAGCCGGAAAAAAAACCGGTTCCAGCCTGTTCCAACCAGTTCCAGCCGGTTCCAGCCGGTTCCAGCCGGTTCCAGCCGGTACAAACCGGTTCCAGCCGGTTCTAGCCGGTTCCAGCCGGTTCCAGCCGGTTTCAGCCGGTTCTAGCCGGTTCCAGCCGGTTCAAACCGGTTCCAGCCAATTACAGCCGTAAAAAACCGGTTCCAGCCGGTTCCAGCCGGTTCCAGCCGGTTCCAGCCGGTTCTAGACGGTTCCAGCCGGTTCTAGCCGGTTCCAGCCGGTTCCAGCCGGTTCAAACCGGTTCCAGCCGGTTCCAGCCGGTTCCAGCCGGTTCAAACCGGTTCCAGCCGGTTCCAGCCTGTTCCAGCCGGAAAAAACCGGTTCCATCCGGTTCCAGCCGGTTCAAGCCGGTTCTAGCCGGTTCCAGCCGGTTCATGCCGGATCTAGCCGGTTCCAGCCTGTTCAAAACGGTTCCAGCCGGTTCCAGCAGGTACAAACCGGTTCCAGCCGGTTCCAGCCGGTTCAAGCCGGTTCTAGCCGGTTGCAGCCGGTTCAAGCCGGTTCTAGCCGGTTCCAGCCTGTTCCAACCGGTTCCAGCCGGTTCCAGCCGGTTCCAGCCGGTACAAACCAGTTCCAGCCGGTTCCAGCCGGTTCAAACCGGTTTCTGCCGGTTCCAGCCGGTTTTAGCCGGTTCCAGCCGGTTCCAACCGGTTCAAAACGGATCCAGCCGGTTCCAGCCGGTTCCAGCCGGAAAAAACCGGTTCTAGCCGGTTTCAGCCGGTTCAAACCGGTTCCAGCCGGTTCCAGCCGGTTCCAGCCGGTTCAAACCGGTTCCAGCCGGTTCCAGCCGGGTCAAGCCGGTTCAAACCGGTTCCAGCCGGTTCCAGCCGGGTCAAGCCGGTTCCAGCCGGTTCTAGCTGGTTCCAGCCGCTTCCAGGTGGTCCAGCCGGTCCAGCCAACCAGCCAGCCATCCTCTCAGCCAGCCTCCCAGCCATCCAGCCAGACTCCCAGGCAGTCATCCAGCCAGCCAGCCAGCCAGCCCGCCAGACTCCCAGCCAGCCAGCCAGCCAGCCAGACCGCCAGCCAGTCAGCCTCCCAGGGAGCCTCCCAGCCAGCCTCCCAGCCTCCCAGCCTCCCAGCCTCCCAGCCTCCCAGGCTCCCAGCCTCCCAGCCAGCCTTCCAGCCAGCCTCCCAGCCTCCCAGCCAGCCTCCTAGACTCCTAGCCTCCCAGCCTCCCAGCCTCCCAGCCTTCCAGCCTCCAAGCCAGCCAGCCAGCCTCCCAGGCAGTCATCCAGCCAGCCAGCCTCCCAGCCAGCCAGCCCACCAGCCAGCCAGCCTCCCAGACAGTCTCCCAGCCTCCCAGCCTCCCAACCAGCCTCCCAGCCTCCCAGCCTCCCAGCCAGGCTGCAAGCCAGCCAGCCAGCCAGCCAGCCTTCCAGCCAGCCTCCCAGCCAGCCTCCCAGCCTTCCAGCCTCCCACCGTCCCAGCCTCCCAGCCAGCCTCCCAGCCAGCCTCCCAGCCTCCCAGCCAGCCTCCATGCCAGCCTGCCAGCCACCAAGCCTCCCAGCCAGCCAGCAAGCCAGCCAGCCAGCCAGCCAGCCAGCCTCCCAGGCAGCATCACAGCCAGGCTCCCATCCTCCCAGCCTCCCAGCCAGCCAGCCAACCAGCCAGCGAGCCAGCCAGCCTCACAGCCAGCCTCCCAGCCAGGCTCCCAGCCTCCCAGCCTCCCAGCCTCCCCGCCAGCCTCCCAGCCTCCAAGACTCCCAGCCTCCCAGCCTCCCAGCCAGCCTCCCATTCTCCCAGCCTCCCAGCCAGCCTCCCAGCCTCCCAGCCAGCCTCCCAGCATCCCAGCCTCCCAGCCAGTGCCAGCCAGCGAGCCAGCCTGTTCCAGCTGGTTCCAGCCTGTTCAAACCGGTTCCAGCCGGTTCCAGCCGGGTCAAGCCGGTTCCAGCCGGATCCAGCCGCTTCCAGGTGGTCCAGCCGATCCAGCCAACCAGCCAGCCATCCTCTCAGCCAGCCTCCCAGCCAGCCAGCCAGGCTCCCAGGCAGTCATCCAGCCAGCCAGCCAGCCAGCCAGCCAGACTCCAAGCCAGCCAGCCAGCCAGCCAGCCCGCCAGCCAGCAGGCCTCCCAGCCAGCCTCCCAGCCAGACTCCTAGCCAGCCATCCAGCCTCCCAGCCAGCCAGCCTCCCAGCCAGCCAGCCTCCCAGCCAGCCTGCCAGCCAGCCTCCCAGCCAGCCTCCCAGCCTGCCTCCCAGCCAGCCTCCCAGCCTCCCAGCTTCCCAGCCTCCCAGCCGCCCATGCTCCCAGCCTCCCAGGCAGCCTCCCAGCCAGCCTCCCAGCCTCCCAGCCAGCCTCCTAGACTCCTAGCCTCCCAGCCTCCCAGCCTCCCAGCCTTCCAGCCTCCAAGCCAGGCAGCCAGCCTCCCAGACAGCCAGCCTCACAGCCAGCCAGCCCACCAGCCAGCCAGCCTCCCAGCCAGTCTCCCAGCCTCCCAGCCTCCCAGCCTCCCAGCCTCCGAACCAGCCTCCCAGCCTCCCAGCCTCCCAGCCAGCCTGCCAGCCAGCCAGCCAGCCAGCCAGCCTCCCAGCCAGCCTCCCAGCCAGCCTCCCAGCCTCCCAGCCTCCCAGCCAGCCTCCATGCCAGCCTCCCAGCCACCCAGCCTCCCAGCCAGCCAGCAAGCCAGCCAGCCAGCCAGCCTCCCAGGCAGCATCACAGCCAGACTCCCATCCTCCCAGCCTCCCAGCCAGCCAGCCAACCAGCCAGCGAGCCAGCCAGCCTCACAGCCAGCCTCCCAGCCAGGCTCCCAGCCTCCCATCCTCCCAGCCTCCCAGCCTCCCAGCCAGCCTCCCAGCGTCCCAGCCTCCCAGTCTCCCAGCCAGCCTCCCAGCCAGCCTCCCAGCCTCCCAGCCTCCCAGCCAGCCTCCATGCCAGCCTCCCAGCCACCCAGCCTCCCAGCCAGCCAGCAAGCCAGCCAGGCAGCCAGCCTCCCAGGCAGCATCACAGCCAGGCTCCCATCCTCCCAGCCTCCCAGCCAGCCAGCCAACCAGCCAGCGAGCCAGCCAGCCTCACAGCCAGCCTCCCAGCCAGGCTACCAGCCTCCCATCCTCCCAGCCTCCCAGCCTCCCAGCCTCCCAGCCAGCCTCCCAGCCTCCAAGACTCCCAGCCTCCCAGCCTCCCAGCCAGCCTCCCATTCTCCCAGCCTCCCAGCCAGCCTCCCAGCCTCCCAGCCAGCCTCCCAGCCTCCCAGCCTCCCAGCCAGTGCCAGCCAGCGAGCCAGCCTGTTCCAGCCGGTTCCAGCCGGTTCCATCCGGTTCCAGCCGATTCTAGCCTGTTCGAGCCGGTACCACCCGGTTCCAGCCGGTTCCCGCCAGTTCCAGCCGGAAAAAACCGGTTCCAGCCGGTTCCAGCCAGTTCCAGCCGGTTCAAGCCGGTTCCAGCCAATTCCAGCCTGTTCCAACCGGTTCCAGCCGGTTCCAGCCGGTTCCAGCCGGTTCCAGCCGGTACAAACCGGTTCCAGCCGGTTCCAGCCGGTTTAAACCGGATTCAGCCGGTTCCAGCCGGTTCTAGCCGGTTCCAGCCGGTTCCAGACGGTTCCAGCCGGTTCTAGCCGGTTCCAGCCGGTTCAAACCGGTTCCAGCCGGTTCCAGCCGGTTCCAGCCGGAAAAAACCGGTTCCAGCCGGTTCCAGCTGGTTCCAGCCGGTTCAAGCCGGTTCTAGCCGGTTCAGGCCGGTTCAAGTCGGTTCTAGCCGGTTCCAGCCTGTTCCAACCGGTTCCAGCCGGTTCCAGCTGGTACAAACCGGTTCCAGCCGGTTCCAGCCGGTTCCAACCGGTTTCAGCCGGTTCCAACCGGTTCCAGCCGGTTCCAGCCGGTTTCAGCCGGTTCAAGCCGGATCCAGCCGGTTCAAACCGGTTCCAGCCGGTTCCAACCGGTTCAAACCGGTTTCAGCCGGTTCCAGCCGGTTCCAGCCGGTTCCAGCCGGTTCCAGCCGGTTCTAGCCGCGTCCAGCCGGTTCAAACCGGTTCTAGCCGGTTCCAGCCGGTTCAAACCGGTTGCAGCCGGTTCCAGCCGTTTCAAGCCGGTTCCAGCCATTTCAAACCGGTTCCAGCCGGTTCCAGCCAGTTCAAGCCGGTTTCAGCCGCTTCCAGCCGGTTCCAGCCGGAAAAAACCGGTTCCAGCCGGTTCCAGCCGGTTCAAACCGTTTCCAGCCGGTTCCAGCCGATTCCAGCACGTTCAAACCGGTTCCAGCCGGTTCCAGCCGTTTCAAGCCGGTTCCAGCCATTTCAAACCGGTTCCAGCCGGTTCCAGCCGGTTCCAGCCGGTTCAAACCGTTTCCAGCCGGTTCCAGCCGATTCCAGCACGTTCAAACCGGTTCCAGCCGGTTCCAGCCGTTTCAAGCCGGTCCAGCCATTTCAAACCGGTTCCAGCCGGTTCCAGCCAGTTCAAGCCGGTTTCAGCCGGTTCCAGCCGGTTCCAGCCGGAAAATACCGGTTCCAGCCGGTTCCAGCCGGTTCCAGCCGGTTCAAACCGTTTCCAGCCGGTTCCAGCCGATTCCAGCAGGTTCAAAGCGGTTCCAGCCGGTTCCATCCAATTCAAGCCGGTTTCAGCCGGTTCCAGCCGGTTCCAGCCGGAAAAAACCGGTTACAGCCGGTTCCAGCCGGTTCCAGCCGGTTCCAGCCGGTTCAAACTGGTTCCAGCCAGTTCCAGCCGGTTCAAACCGGTTCCAGCCGGTTCCAGCCCGTTCCAGCCGTTTCCAGGCGGTTCCAGCCGGTTCAAACCGGTTCCAGCCGGTTCCAGCCGGTTCCAGCCGGTTCAAACCGGTTCCAGCCAGTTCCAGCCGGTTCAAACCGGTTCCAGCCGGTTCCAGCCTGAAAAAACCGGTTCCAGGCGGTTCCAGCCGGTTCCAGCCGCTTCCAGGTGGTCCAGCCGGTCCAGCCAACCAGCCAGCCATCCTCTCAGCCAGCCTCCCAGCCAGCCAGCCAGACTACCAGGCAGTCATCCAGCCAGCCAGCCAGCCAGCCAGCCAGACTCCCAGCCAGCCAGCCAGCCAGGCAGCCCACCAGCCAGCCAGCCTCCAGGCCAGACAGCCTCCCAGCCAGCCAGCCTCCCAGCCAGCCTGCCAGCCAGCCTCCCAGGCAGCCTCCCAGCCAGCCTCCCAGCCTCCCAGCCTCCCAGCCTCCCAGGCTCCCAACCTCCCAGCCAGCCTCCTAGACTCCTAGCCTCCCAGCCTCCCAGCCTCCCAGCCTTCGAGCCTCCAAGCCAGCCAGCCAGCCTCCAAAACAGCCAGCCTTCCAGCCAGCCAGCCCACCAGCCAGCCAGCCTCCCAGCCAGTCTCCCAGCCTCCCAGCCTCCCAGCCTCCCAGCCTCCCAGCCTCCCAACCAGCCTCCCAGCCTCCCAGCCTCCCAGCCAGCCTGCCAGCCAGCCAGCCAGCCAGCCAGCCTCCCAGCCTCCCAGACTCCCAGCGTCCCAGCCTCCCAGCCTCCCAGCCAGCCTCCCAGCCAGCCTCCCAGCCTCCCAGCCTCCCAGCCAGCCTCCATGCCAGCCTCCCAGCCACCCAGCCTCCCAGCCAGCCAGCAAGCCAGCCAGCCAGCCAGCCTCCCAGGCAGCATCACAGCCAGGCTCCCATTATCCCAGCCTCCCAACCAGCCAGCCAACCAGCCAGCGAGCCAGCCAGCCTCACAGCCAGCCTCCCTCCCAGGCTCCCAGCCTCCCAGCCAGCCTTCCAGCCAGCCTTCCAGCCTCCCAGCCAGCCTCCTAGACTCCTAGCCTCCCAGCCTCCCAGCCTCCCAGCCTTCGAGCCTCCAAGCCAGCCAGCCAGCCTCCCAAACAGCCAGCCTTCCAGGCAGCCAGCCCACCAGCCAGCCAGCCTCCTAGCCAGCCTCCCAGCCTCCCAGGCTCCCAGCCTCCCAGCCTCCCAGCCTCCCAGCCGTCCAGGCTCCAAGCCAGCCAGCCAGCCTCCCAGACAGCCAGCCTCCCAGCCAGTCAGCCCACCAGACAGCCAGCCTCCCAGCCAGCCTCCCAGCCTCCCAGCCTCCCAGTCTCCCAGCCTCCCAGACTCCCAGCCTCCCAGCCTACTAGCCAGCCTCCCAGCCTCCCAGCCTAACAGACAGCCAGCCAGCCAGCCAGCCTCCCAGCCAGCCTCCCAGCCAGCCTCCCAGCCTCCCAGCCTCCCAGCGTCCCAGCCTCCCACCTCCCAGCCTGCCTCCCAGCCAGCCTCCCAGCCTCCCAGCCTCCCAGCCAGCCTCCATGCCAGCCTCCCAGCCACCCAGCCTCCCAGCCAGCCAGCAAGCCAGCCAGCCAGCCAGCCTCCCAGGCAGCATCACAGCCAGGCTCCCATCCTCCCAGCCTCCCAGCCAGCCAGCCCACCAGCCAGCCAGCCTCCCAGCCAGCCTACCAGCCTCCCAGACTCCCTGCCAACTAGCCAGCCTCCCAGCCAGCCTCCCAGCCAGCTTCCCAGCGTCCCAACCTCCCAGCGTCCCAGCCTCCCAGCCTCCCAGCCAGCCTCCCAGCCAGCCTCCCAGCCTTCCAGCCTCCCAGCGTCCCAGCCTCCCACCTCCCAGCCTGCCTCCCAGCCAGCCTCCCAGCCTCCCAGCCTCCCAGCCAGCCTCCATCCCAGCCTCCCAGCCACCCAGCCTCCCAGCCAGCCAGCAAGCCAGCCAGCCAGCCAGCCTCCCAGGCAGCATCACAGCCAGGCTCCCATCCTCCCAGCCTCCCAGCCAGCCAGCCCACCAGCCAGCCAGCCTCCCAGCCAGCCTCCCAGCCTCCCAGACTCCCTGCCACCCACCCAGCCTCCCAGCCAGCCTCCCAGCCAGCCTCCCAGCGTCCCAGCCTCCCAGCCTCCAAGCCACCCAGCCTTCCAGCCAGCCAGCAAGCCAGCCAGCCAGCCAGCCTCCCAGGCAGCATCACAGCCAGTCTCCCATCCTCCCAGCCTCCCAGCCAGCCAGCCAACCAGCCAGCGAGCCAGCCAGCCTCACAGCCAGCCTCCCAGCCAGGCTCCCAGCCTCCCATCCTCAGAGGCTCCCAGCCTCCCAGCCTCCCAGCCTCCCCGCCAGCCTCCCAGCCTCCAAGACTCCCAGCCTCCCAGCCTCCCAGCCAGCCTCCCATTCTCCCAGCCTCCCAGCCAGCCTCCCAGCCTCCCAGCCAGCCTCCCAGCCTCCCAGCCTCCCAGCCAGCCTGCCAGCCAGACTCCCAGGCAGTCATCCAGCCAGCCAGCCAGCCAGCCAGCCAGACTCCGAGCCAGCCAGCCAGCCAGCCAGCCCGCCAGCCAGCCAGCCTCCCAGCCAGCCTCCTAGCCAGCCAGCCAGCCTCCAGGCCAGCCAGCCTCCCAGCCAGCCAGCCTCCCAGCCAGCCTGCCAGCCAGCCTCCCAGGCAGCCTCCCAGCCAGCCTCCCAGCCTCCCAGCCTCCCAGCTTCCCAGCCTCCCAGCCTCCCAGGCTCCCAGCCTCCCAGCCAGCCTCCTATATCCCTAGCCTCCCAGCCTCCCAGCCTCCCAGCCTTCCAGGCTCCAAGCCAGCCAGCCAGCCTCCCAAACAGCCAGCCTTCCAGCCAGCCAGCCCACCAGCCACCCAGCCTCCCAGCCAGTCTCCCAGCCTCCCAGCCTCCCAGCCTCCCAGCCTCCCAGCCTCCCAACCAGCCTCCCAGCCTCCCAGCCTCCCAGCCAGACTGCCAGCCAGCCAGCCTCCCAGCGTCCCAGCCTCCCAGCCTCCCAGCCAGCCTCCCAGCCAGCCTCCCAGCTTCCCAGCCTCCCAGCCAGCCTCCATGCCAGCCTCCCAGCCACCCAGCCTCCCAGCCAGCCAGCAAGCCAGCCAGCCAGCCAGCCTCCCAGGCAGCATCACAGCCAGGCTCCCATCCTCCCAGCCTCCCAGCCAGCCAGCCAACCAGCCAGCGAGCCAGCCAGCCTCACAGCCAGCCTCCCAGCCAGGCTCCCAGCCTCCCATCCTCCCAGCCTCCCAGCCTCCCAGCCTCCCAGCCAGCCTCCCAGCCAGCCTCCCAGCCTCCCAGCCAGCCTCCATGCCAGCCAGCCAGCCAGCCAGCCTTCCAGCCAGCCTCCCAGCCAGCCTCCCAGCCTTCCAGCCTCCCACCGTCCCAGCCTCCCAGCCAGCCTCCCAGCCAGCCTCCCAGCCTCCCAGCCAGCCTCCATGCCAGCCTGCCAGCCACCAAGCCTCCCAGCCAGCCAGCAAGCCAGCCAGCCAGCCAGCCTCCCAGGCAGCATCACAGCCAGGCTCCCATCCTCCCAGCCTCCCAGCCAGCCAGCCAACCAGCCAGCGAGCCAGCCAGCCTCACAGCCAGCCTCCCAGCCAGGCTCCCAGCCTCCCAGCCTCCCCGCCAGCCTCCCAGCCTCCAAGACTCCCAGCCTCCCAGCCTCCCAGCCAGCCTCCCATTCTCCCAGCCTCCCAGCCAGCCTCCCAGCCTCCCAGCCAGCCTCCCAGCCTCCCAGCCTCCCAGCCAGTGCCAGCCAGCGAGCCAGCCTGTTCCAGCTGGTTCCAGCCTGTTCAAACCGGTTCCAGCCGGTTCCAGCCGGGTCAAGCCGGTTCCAGCCGGTTCCAGCCGGTTCCAGCCGCTTCCAGGTGGTCCAGCCGATCCAGCCAACCAGCCAGCCATCCTCTCAGCCAGCCTCCCAGCCAGCCAGCCAGGCTCCCAGGCAGTCATCCAGCCAGCCAGCCAGCCAGCCAGCCAGACTCCAAGCCAGCCAGCCAGCCAGCCAGCCCGCCAGCCAGCAGGCCTCCCAGCCAGCCTCCCAGCCAGACTCCTAGCCAGCCATCCAGCCTCCCAGCCAGCCAGCCTCCCAGCCAGCCAGCCTCCCAGCCAGCCTGCCAGCCAGCCTCCCAGCCAGCCTCCCAGCCTGCCTCCCAGCCAGCCTCCCAGCCTCCCAGCTTCCCAGCCTCCCAGCCGCCCATGCTCCCAGCCTCCCAGGCAGCCTCCCAGCCAGCCTCCCAGCCTCCCAGCCAGCCTCCTAGACTCCTAGCCTCCCAGCCTCCCAGCCTCCCAGCCTTCCAGCCTCCAAGCCAGGCAGCCAGCCTCCCAGACAGCCAGCCTCACAGCCAGCCAGCCCACCAGCCAGCCAGCCTCCCAGCCAGTCTCCCAGCCTCCCAGCCTCCCAGCCTCCCAGCCTCCGAACCAGCCTCCCAGCCTCCCAGCCTCCCAGCCAGCCTGCCAGCCAGCCAGCCAGCCAGCCAGCCTCCCAGCCAGCCTCCCAGCCAGCCTCCCAGCCTCCCAGCCTCCCAGCCAGCCTCCATGCCAGCCTCCCAGCCACCCAGCCTCCCAGCCAGCCAGCAAGCCAGCCAGCCAGCCAGCCTCCCAGGCAGCATCACAGCCAGACTCCCATCCTCCCAGCCTCCCAGCCAGCCAGCCAACCAGCCAGCGAGCCAGCCAGCCTCACAGCCAGCCTCCCAGCCAGGCTCCCAGCCTCCCATCCTCCCAGCCTCCCAGCCTCCCAGCCAGCCTCCCAGCGTCCCAGCCTCCCAGCCTCCCAGCCAGCCTCCCAGCCAGCCTCCCAGCCTCCCAGCCTCCCAGCCAGCCTCCATGCCAGCCTCCCAGCCACCCAGCCTCCCAGCCAGCCAGCAAGCCAGCCAGGCAGCCAGCCTCCCAGGCAGCATCACAGCCAGGCTCCCATCCTCCCAGCCTCCCAGCCAGCCAGCCAACCAGCCAGCGAGCCAGCCAGCCTCACAGCCAGCCTCCCAGCCAGGCTACCAGCCTCCCATCCTCCCAGCCTCCCAGCCTCCCAGCCTCCCAGCCAGCCTCCCAGCCTCCAAGACTCCCAGCCTCCCAGCCTCCCAGCCAGCCTCCCATTCTCCCAGCCTCCCAGCCAGCCTCCCAGCCTCCCAGCCAGCCTCCCAGCCTCCCAGCCTCCCAGCCAGTGCCAGCCAGCGAGCCAGCCTGTTCCAGCCGGTTCCAGCCGGTTCCATCCGGTTCCAGCCGATTCTAGCCGGTTCGAGCCGGTACCACCCGGTTCCAGCCGGTTCCCGCCAGTTCCAGCCGGAAAAAACCGGTTCCAGCCGGTTCCAGCCAGTTCCAGCCGGTTCAAGCCGGTTCCAGCCAATTCCAGCCTGTTCCAACCGGTTCCAGCCGGTTCCAGCCGGTTCCAGCCGGTTCCAGCCGGTACAAACCGGTTCCAGCCGGTTCCAGCCGGTTTAAACCGGATTCAGCCGGTTCCAGCCGGTTCTAGCCGGTTCCAGCCGGTTCCAGACGGTTCCAGCCGGTTCTAGCCGGTTCCAGCCGGTTCAAACCGGTTCCAGCCGGTTCCAGCCGGTTCCAGCCGGAAAAAACCGGTTCCAGCCGGTTCCAGCTGGTTCCAGCCGGTTCAAGCCGGTTCTAGCCGGTTCAGGCCGGTTCAAGTCGGTTCTAGCCGGTTCCAGCCTGTTCCAACCGGTTCCAGCCGGTTCCAGCTGGTACAAACCGGTTCCAGCCGGTTCCAGCCGGTTCCAACCGGTTTCAGCCGGTTCCAACCGGTTCCAGCCGGTTCCAGCCGGTTTCAGCCGGTTCAAGCCGGATCCAGCCGGTTCCAGCCGGTTCCAGCCGGTTCCAGCCGGTTCCAGCCGGTTCTAGCCGCGTCCAGCCGGTTCAAACCGGTTCTAGCCGGTTCCAGCCGGTTCAAACCGGTTGCAGCCGGTTCCAGCCGTTTCAAGCCGGTTCCAGCCATTTCAAACCGGTTCCAGCCGGTTCCAGCCAGTTCAAGCCGGTTTCAGCCGCTTCCAGCCGGTTCCAGCCGGAAAAAACCGGTTCCAGCCGGTTCCAGCCGGTTCAAACCGTTTCCAGCCGGTTCCAGCCGATTCCAGCACGTTCAAACCGGTTCCAGCCGGTTCCAGCCGTTTCAAGCCGGTTCCAGCCATTTCAAACCGGTTCCAGCCGGTTCCAGCCGGTTCCAGCCGGTTCAAACCGTTTCCAGCCGGTTCCAGCCGATTCCAGCACGTTCAAACCGGTTCCAGCCGGTTCCAGCCGTTTCAAGCCGGTCCAGCCATTTCAAACCGGTTCCAGCCGGTTCCAGCCAGTTCAAGCCGGTTTCAGCCGGTTCCAGCCGGTTCCAGCCGGAAAATACCGGTTCCAGCCGGTTCCAGCCGGTTCCAGCCGGTTCAAACCGTTTCCAGCCGGTTCCAGCCGATTCCAGCAGGTTCAAAGCGGTTCCAGCCGGTTCCATCCAATTCAAGCCGGTTTCAGCCGGTTCCAGCCGGTTCCAGCCGGAAAAAACCGGTTACAGCCGGTTACAGCCGGTTCCAGCCGGTTCCAGCCGGTTCAAACTGGTTCCAGCCAGTTCCAGCCGGTTCAAACCGGTTCCAGCCGGTTCCAGCCCGTTCCAGCCGTTTCCAGCCGGTTCCAGCCGGTTCAAACCTGTTCCAGCCGGTTCCAGCCGGTTCAAACCGGTTCCAGCCAGTTCCAGCCGGTTCAAACCGGTTCCAGCCGGTTCCAGCCTGAAAAAACCGGTTCCAGGCGGTTCCAGCCGGTTCCAGCCGCTTCCAGGTGGTCCAGCCGGTCCAGCCAACCAGCCAGCCATCCTCTCAGCCAGCCTCCCAGCCAGCCAGCCAGACTACCAGGCAGTCATCCAGCCAGCCAGCCAGCCAGCCAGCCAGACTCCCAGCCAGCCAGCCAGCCAGGCAGCCCACCAGCCAGCCAGCCTCCAGGCCAGCCAGCCTCCCAGCCAGCCAGCCTCCCAGCCAGCCTGCCAGCCAGCCTCCCAGGCAGCCTCCCAGCCAGCCTCCCAGCCTCCCAGCCTCCCAGCCTCCCAGGCTCCCAACCTCCCAGCCAGCCTCCTAGACTCCTAGCCTCCCAGCCTCCCAGCCTCCCAGCCTTCGAGCCTCCAAGCCAGCCAGCCAGCCTCCAAAACAGCCAGCCTTCCAGCCAGCCAGCCCACCAGCCAGCCAGCCTCCCAGCCAGTCTCCCAGCCTCCCAGCCTCCCAGCCTCCCAGCCTCCCAGCCTCCCAGCCTCCCAACCAGCCTCCCAGCCTCCCAGCCTCCCAGCCAGCCTGCCAGCCAGCCAGCCAGCCAGCCAGCCTCCCAGCCTCCCAGACTCCCAGCGTCCCAGCCTCCCAGCCTCCCAGCCAGCCTCCCAGCCAGCCTCCCAGCCTCCCAGCCTCCCAGCCAGCCTCCATGCCAGCCTCCCAGCCACCCAGCCTCCCAGCCAGCCAGCAAGCCAGCCAGCCAGCCAGCCTCCCAGGCAGCATCACAGCCAGGCTCCCATTATCCCAGCCTCCCAACCAGCCAGCCAACCAGCCAGCGAGCCAGCCAGCCTCACAGCCAGCCTCCCTCCCAGGCTCCCAGCCTCCCAGCCAGCCTTCCAGCCAGCCTTCCAGCCTCCCAGCCAGCCTCCTAGACTCCTAGCCTCCCAGCCTCCCAGCCTCCCAGCCTTCGAGCCTCCAAGCCAGCCAGCCAGCCTCCCAAACAGCCAGCCTTCCAGCCAGCCAGCCCACCAGCCAGCCAGCCTCCTAGCCAGCCTCCCAGCCTCCCAGCCTCCCAGCCTCCCAGCCTCCCAGCCTCCCAGCCTCCCAGCCGTCCAGGCTCCAAGCCAGCCAGCCAGCCTCCCAGACAGCCAGCCTCCCAGCCAGTCAGCCCACCAGACAGCCAGCCTCCCAGCCAGCCTCCCAGCCTCCCAGCCTCCCAGTCTCCCAGCCTCCCAGACTCCCAGCCTCCCAGCCTACTAGCCAGCCTCCCAGCCTCCCAGCCTAACAGACAGCCAGCCAGCCAGCCAGCCTCCCAGCCAGCCTCCCAGCCAGCCTCCCAGCCTCCCAGCCTCCCAGCGTCCCAGCCTCCCACCTCCCAGCCTGCCTCCCAGCCAGCCTCCCAGCCTCCCAGCCTCCCAGCCAGCCTCCATGCCAGCCTCCCAGCCACCCAGCCTCCCAGCCAGCCAGCAAGCCAGCCAGCCAGCCAGCCTCCCAGGCAGCATCACAGCCAGGCTCCCATCCTCCCAGCCTCCCAGCCAGCCAGCCCACCAGCCAGCCAGCCTCCCAGCCAGCCTACCAGCCTCCCAGACTCCCTGCCAACTAGCCAGCCTCCCAGCCAGCCTCCCAGCCAGCTTCCCAGCGTCCCAACCTCCCAGCGTCCCAGCCTCCCAGCCTCCCAGCCAGCCTCCCAGCCAGCCTCCCAGCCTTCCAGCCTCCCAGCGTCCCAGCCTCCCACCTCCCAGCCTGCCTCCCAGCCAGCCTCCCAGCCTCCCAGCCTCCCAGCCAGCCTCCATCCCAGCCTCCCAGCCACCCAGCCTCCCAGCCAGCCAGCAAGCCAGCCAGCCAGCCAGCCTCCCAGGCAGCATCATAGCCAGGCTCCCATCCTCCCAGCCTCCCAGCCAGCCAGCCCACCAGCCAGCCAGCCTCCCAGCCAGCCTCCCAGCCTCCCAGACTCCCTGCCACCCACCTAGCCTCCCAGCCAGCCTCCCAGCCAGCCTCCCAGCGTCCCAGCCTCCCAGCCTCCAAGCCACCCAGCCTTCCAGCCAGCCAGCAAGCCAGCCAGCCAGCCAGCCTCCCAGGCAGCATCACAGCCAGTCTCCCATCCTCCCAGCCTCCCAGCCAGCCAGCCAACCAGCCAGCGAGCCAGCCAGCCTCACAGCCAGCCTCCCAGCCAGGCTCCCAGCCTCCCATCCTCAGAGGCTCCCAGCCTCCCAGCCTCCCAGCCTCCCCGCCAGCCTCCCAGCCTCCAAGACTCCCAGCCTCCCAGCCTCCCAGCCAGCCTCCCATTCTCCCAGCCTCCCAGCCAGCCTCCCAGCCTCCCAGCCAGCCTCCCAGCCTCCCAGCCTCCCAGCCAGCCTGCCAGCCAGACTCCCAGGCAGTCATCCAGCCAGCCAGCCAGCCAGCCAGCCAGACTCCGAGCCAGCCAGCCAGCCAGCCAGCCCGCCAGCCAGCCAGCCTCCCAGCCAGCCTCCTAGCCAGCCAGCCAGCCTCCAGGCCAGCCAGCCTCCCAGCCAGCCAGCCTCCCAGCCAGCCTGCCAGCCAGCCTCCCAGGCAGCCTCCCAGCCAGCCTCCCAGCCTCCCAGCCTCCCAGCTTCCCAGCCTCCCAGCCTCCCAGGCTCCCAGCCTCCCAGCCAGCCTCCTATATCCCTAGCCTCCCAGCCTCCCAGCCTCCCAGCCTTCCAGGCTCCAAGCCAGCCAGCCAGCCTCCCAAACAGCCAGCCTTCCAGCCAGCCAGCCCACCAGCCACCCAGCCTCCCAGCCAGTCTCCCAGCCTCCCAGCCTCCCAGCCTCCCAGCCTCCCAACCAGCCTCCCAGCCTCCCAGCCTCCCAGCCAGACTGCCAGCCAGCCAGCCTCCCAGCGTCCCAGCCTCCCAGCCTCCCAGCCAGCCTCCCAGCCAGCCTCCCAGCTTCCCAGCCTCCCAGCCAGCCTCCATGCCAGCCTCCCAGCCACCCAGCCTCCCAGCCAGCCAGCAAGCCAGCCAGCCAGCCAGCCTCCCAGGCAGCATCACAGCCAGGCTCCCATCCTCCCAGCCTCCCAGCCAGCCAGCCAACCAGCCAGCGAGCCAGCCAGCCTCACAGCCAGCCTCCCAGCCAGGCTCCCAGCCTCCCATCCTCCCAGCCTCCCAGCCTCCCAGCCTCCCAGCCAGCCTCCCAGCCTCCAAGACTCCCAGCCTCCCAGCCTCCCAGCCAGCCTCCCAGCCTCCCAGCCAGCCTCCCAGCCTCCCAGCCTCCAAGCCAGTGCCAGCCAGCGAGCCAGCCTGTTCCAGCCGGTTCCAGCCGGTTCCATCCGGTTCCAGCCAGTTCCAACCGGAAAAAACTGGTTCCAGCCGGTTCCAGCCGGTTCAAGCCGTTTCTAGCCGGTTCCAGCCTGTTCCAACCGGTTCCAGCCGGTTCCAGCCGGTTCCAGCTGGTACAAACCGGTTCCAGCCGGTTCCAGCCGGTTCAAACCGGTTTCAGCCGGTTCCAGCCGGTTCTAGCCGGTTCCAGCCGGTTCCAGCCGGTTCTAGCCGGTTCCAGCCGGTTCAAACCGGTTCCAGCCGGAAAAAACCGGTTCCAGCCGGTTCCAGCCGGTTCCAGCCGGAAAAAACCAGTTTCAGCCGGTTCCAGCCGGTTCCAGCTGGTTCAAACCGGTTCCAGCCGGTTCCAGACGGTTCCAGCCGGAAAAAACCGGTTCCAGCCGTTTCCAGCCGGTTCCAGCCGGAAAAACCGGTTCCAGCCGGAAAAAACCGGTTCCAGCCGGTTCCAGCCTGTTCCAGCCGGAAAAAAACGGTTCCAGCCGGTTCCAGCCTGTTCCAGGCGGAAAAAACCGGTTCCAGCCGTTTCCAGCCGGTTCCAGCCGGTTCAAGCCGTTTCTAGCGGGTTCCAGCCGGTTCAAGCCGGTTCTAGCCGATTCCAGCCTGTTCCAACCGGTTCCAGCCTGTTCCCGCCGGTTTCAGCCGGTTCCAGCCGGTTCTAGCCGGTTCCAGCCGGTTCCAGCCGGTTCTAGCCGGTTCCAGCCGGTTCAAACCGGTTCCAGCCGGTTCCAGCCGGAAAAAAACGGTTCCCGCCGGTTCCAGCCGGTTCCAGCCGGTTCAAGCTAGTTCCAGGCGGTTTCAGGCGGTTCCAGCCGGTTCCAGGCGGTTCCAGCCGGTTCCAGCCGGTTCCAACCGGTTCCAGCCGGTTCCAGACGGTTCAAACCGGTTCCAGCCGGTTCCAGCCGGAAAAAACCGGTTCCAGCCGGTTCCAGCTGGTTCCAGCCGGTTCCAGCCGGTTCTACCCTGTTCCAGCCGGTTCCAGCCGGTTCAAGCTAGTTCCAAGCGGTTTCAGGCGGTTCCAGCCGGTTCCAGCCGGTTCCAGCCGGTTCCAACCGGTTCCAGCCGGTTCTAGACGGTTCAAACCGGTTCCAGCCGGTTCCAGCCGGAAAAAACCGGTTCCAGCCGGTTCCAGCTGGTTCCAGCCGGTTCCAGCCGGTTCCAGCCGGTTCAAGCCGGTTCAAACCGGTTCCTCTTCGAGGCTTGGCAGGCAATAGGGACGCTTTTGGAGATGAGGCGGGAGACCCAAAATCCCTTTCCACTTGTGACATGGATATTGGGATTCCTATCACTTTTCAAGAGGAGTCAAGCATCGTCACCGCTTGAAGCAATGAACTCTTGGTGCCTCTCTAGGTATCAAAGTCATGTGAGGCCTCCTGTCGAGATGAGATGGGGAACTAGGGCTTTCTCTAGGGTCTCCACAGGGGATTCAGACATCCTTTCATCTGGTGAGATGAAAGACGAGCCTGCATTAAAGCCACTGCAGAGAAATCGGGCCTTCTTTTGAGTCAGGGCATCTCAGGGCCCATTCCACTTCAGGCAGCAAACTCAGGGTCCAACTTACATACCTATTGCTGAGAGAAGCCTCCTCTAGAGGTGCTTGTGGCAAGTTGGCATACCTCTTGAGTTGAAGCTAGGAAATCAACTCTAATCTCGAGACGATTTGGGGTACATGGCGCTTTCCTCGAGTTGCTGTGTTACGCTTGGTGTTCCTCTAGACTTATGACAGTGTTCTCGGGGATTCCCTGGAGTTGCCTAAAGGAAGTCAAGCGACTTGTCGTGTTTGATGGGGAAAGTGGGATGGCTCTGGAGCCAATGAAGGGGAATCGGGCCCCATCTCGAGTTGAAATGAGTGAATCACGTGTGAATCACGTGTGCATCAAGTGTGAATCACGTGTCCATCATGTGTATGTCACGTGTGTGTCACGTGTGCATCACGTGTGCATCATGTGTGCGTGACATGTTCATCACGTGTGAGTCAAGTGTTCATCAGGTATGTTTCACGTGTCCATGATGGGTGAATCACGTGTTCATCACATGTGTGTCACTTGTGTGTCACGTGTGCATCACGTGTGTGCACGTGGGAATCACGTGTGCGTCACGGGTGCGTCGTGTGCATCACGTGTCCATCACGTGTGCGTCACTGGTGCATCACGTGTCCATCACGTGTGCGTTACATGTGCGTCACGAGTTCATCATGTGTGCGACATGTGTTCGTCACGTGTGCATCACGTGTGCATCACGTGTGCATCAAGTTTGAGTCACGTGTGAATCACGTGTTTGTCACGTGTGTGTCACGTGTTCATCACGTGTCCATCATGTGTACATCACGTGTGAGTTACATGTGCGTCTCGTGTGCATCACATGTTCGTCATGTGTGCGTCACGTGTTCGTCACATGTGTGTCACGTCTGCATCATGTATTCATCCCATATGTGTTACGTGTGCATCACATGTGCATCACATGTGCGACACGTGTGCGTCACGTGTTCGTCACGTGCGCATCACTTGTGCATCAAGTTTGCGTCATGTGTGAATCATGTGTTCATCACGTGTGTGTCACGTGTTGATCACGTGTCCATCATGTGTGCATCACATGTGCGTCACGTGTGCATCTCGTGTGCATCACGTGTTCGTCACGTGTGTGTCACGTGTGTGTCATGTGTGCATCACGTATTCATCACATATGGGTTATGTGTGCATCACGTGTTCATCACGTGTGAGTCACATGTGTATCACGCGTGAATCACGTGTGCATCGCGTGTGCATCACGTGTTCATGACGTGTTCATCACATGTGCCTCACGTGTTGTTCACTTGTTCACAACGTCTGTGTGACGTGTGCATCAGGTTTTCATCACGTGTGCATCACGTGTTCATCACGTGTGAGGCACGTGTTCTTCACGTGTGAATCATATGTCCATCACATGTGCATCACTTGTGCAACACGTGTTCGTCACGTGTGCGCCACGTGTGCGTCACCTGTGAATCACTTGTTCATCACATATTCATCACGTGTGTGTTATGTGTGCATCACGTGTTCATCACATGTGTATCACGTGTGAATCACGTGTGCATCACCTGTTCATTACATGTGCATCATGTGTTCATCACGTGTGCCTCACTTGTGCACCACATGTTCATCACATGTGCATCACGTGTGCATCACGTGTTCATCACGTGGGCATCACGTGTGCACCTCATGTTCACCTTGTGTGCATCACGTGTGAATCAGGAAAAGAACTGAATGGGATAGACTAGAGATCTCTTCAAGAAAATTAGAGATACCAAGGGAACACTTCATGCAAAACTGGGTTTGATAAAAGATAGAAATGCTATGGACCTAGCAGAAGCATAAGCTATTAAGAAGATGTGGCAAGAATACACAGAAGTACTGTAGAAAATATCTTCATGACCCAGATAATCACAACGGTGTGATCACTCACCTAGAGCGAGACATCCTGGAGTGTGAAGTCAAGTGGCAATTAGAAAGCATCGTAAGAACAAAGCTAGTGGAGTTGATGGAATTCCAGTTGAAGTATTTCAAATACTGAAAGATGATGCTGTGAAAGTGCTGCACTCATAATGCCTGCAAATTTGGAAATCTCAGCAGTGGCCACAGGACTGGAAAAGGTCAGTTTTCATTCCAAATAGAAAGAAAGGTAATCCCAAAGAATGCTCAAAATACCACACAATTATGCTCATCTCACACGCTAGTAAAGTAATGCTCAAAATTCTCCAAGCCAGGCTTCAGCAATACGTGAACTGTGAACTTCCAGATGTTCAAGCTGGCTTTAGAAAAGGCAGAGGAACCAGAGATCAAACTGCCAACATCTGCTGGATCATTGAAAAAGCAAGAGAATCCCAGAAAAAAAAATCTATTTCTGATTTATTGACTACACCAAAGCCTTTGACTGTGTGGATCACAATTAACTGTGGAAATTTCTGAAAGAAATGGGACTACCAGACCACCTGACCTGCCTCTTGAGAAACCTGTATGCAGGTCAGGAAGCAACAGTTAGAACTGGACATGGAACAACAGACTGGTTCCAAATAGGAAAAGGAGTACGTCAAGACTGTACGTTGTCACCCTGCTTATTTAACTTATATGCCGAGTACATCATGAGAAATGCTGGGCTGGAAGAAGCACAAGCTGGAATGAAGATTGCCAAGAGAAATATCAATAATCTCAGACATGCAGATGACACCACCCTTATGGCAGAAAGTGAAGAAGAACTAAAAAGCCTCTTGATGAAAGTGAAAGAGGAGAGTGAAAAAGTTGGCTTACAGCTCAACATTCAGAAAACTAAGATCATGGCAACAGGTCCCATCACTCCATGGGAAATCGATGGGGAAACAGTGGAAGCAGTGTAAGATTTTATCTTTTTGGGCTCCAAAATCACTGCAGATGGTGATTGCAGCCATGAAATTAAAAGAAAATTACTCCTTGGAAGGAAAGTTATGACCAACCTAGATAGCATAATAAAAAGCAGAGACACTACTTTGCCAACAAAGGTCCCTCTGTTCAAGGCTATGGTTTTTCCAGTGGTCATGTACAGATGTGAGAATTGGACTGTGAAGAAAGTTGAGCACCGAAGAGTTTATGCTTTTGAACTGTGGTGTTGGAGAGGACTCTTGAGAGTTCCTTGAACTGCAAGGGCATCCCACTAGTACATCCTAAAGGAGATCAGTCTAGGGTGTTCATTGGAACGACTGATTCTGAAGCTGAAACTCCCATAATTTGGCCACCTGGTGCGAAGAGCTGACTCATTGGAAAATACCCTGATGCTGTAAGGGATTGGGGACAGGAGGAAAAGGGGATGACAGAGGATGAGATGGCTGCATGGCATCACCGACTCGATGTACATGAGTTTGAGAAATCTCCGGGAGTTGGTGACTGACAGGGAGGCTTGGCGTGCTGTGATTCATGGGGTCCCAAAGAGTCAGACATGACTGAGCGACTGAACGGAACTGAACTGATATGAATAACTAATTAAAAGTAAAGTAAAGTTGCTCAGTCATGTCCAACTCTTTGTGGCCCCATGGACTGTAGCCTACCAGGCTCCTCTGTCCATGGGGTTTTCCAGGCAAATGTACTGGAGTGGGTGGCCATTTCCTTCTCCAGGAGATCTTCCTGACCCAGGGATCTAACCTGGGTCTCCAGCATTGCAGACAGATGCTTTACCATTTGAGCCATATAATTCCATTGCTAACACGTGCAAGGGGCTACTCTTTCTGCCCTCTTCTGATGCCTATGTCATAAGATTTCTCTATCTCCTTTATACTTTAATACAACTTGATTACACAAAAGCTCTAAGCAATCAAGCCTCGTCTCTGGACCTGAATTGAATTCATCTCCTCTGGAGGCCAAGAATTCCAGTGTCTTTGCGTGGTTCAGCAATACCTTTCAAGATCATCCTGGAGATTCTGGCCATGTACCTCAGGAACATGGTCAGATAGGAGGTCACCCTTGAGACTGTGGGCTTTTGACCCAGGTGCAGGGTGTTGGAGTGGCGGGAATCCTGGATAATTTGCACATGTGACCCCAGGTAAAGGGTCTGGGAGGTAAGGTCACCTTGGAGACTGTGAATATGCTACCCAAGGTGCAGGGTGTGGGAAATAATGTCACCCTGGAGAATGTAGACTTCTAGCACAAGGGATGAGTTCTTGACATTGGGGTCTCATGGGAGACTGGATGATTCCGCTCAGACAGTGTGTGGGGATGGGATTCACCCTGGAGACTGTAGATATGTGATCTCAGGTACAGGATTTCCGAGGGGGTCACCCTGGAGCCTGTGAATATGTGATTCCAGGTGCAGAGTCTGCAAGGGAGTCACCATGGAACCTGTGTTTGTGTGACTCCAGGTGAGGTCTACAAAGTTTTGACAAACAGGAGACTGTGGACATGTGACCCCTATTACAGGGTCTTGGAGGGGGGAACCTTTGTGGCCAGGGTCATGGGATGCAAGGTTATATGTCTGGGAGGTGGGGATACCCTGAGAGTATGGAAGTGTGACCCCAGGTACAGGTTCTGGGAGTTGGTGCCATCCTGAAAATGGTGGACATTTCACCCGAGGTATGGTTTCTGGGAGGTGGGGTCACCCTGAAGACTCTGGACATGTGACCCCAAATGCAGGGTCTGGGAGGTAGACTCACCATGGAAAAAGTGGACTTGTGACCCCAGATACAGGATCTTGAGGGTGGGGTCACCTGGAGGCTGTGGACTTGTGACACCAAGTACAGGTTATACAGGGGGCCACCTTCGAGACTGTGGACATGTGATCACAGGTGTATGGTATGGGAAGTTTGGTAACCTAGGAGATTGTGGATATATGACAGTAGGTACAGGGCCTCAGGTATGTCCCCATGGAAAGTGTGGACATGTGACCCCAGGTGCAGGTTTGGGTGGGGTCACCCTGGAGACTGTGGTCGTGTGACCCAAAGTTCAGGGTAGGAAAAGGGTTTCACCCTGTAGACTGTGGATCTATGACCACAGGTACAGGATCTGGTGGTAGTCACTGTGGCGATGATGGACGTATGAAACCTAGTACAAGTTCACGGAGGGGGTCACCCTCCAAGACTGTGTACATGTGACCCTCGTTTCAGGGTCTGGGTTGAGGTCACTCTGGAAACTATTTGCCGCGTGACTTAGATGCAGGGTTAGGGGACGTGTTTACTTTGAAGATTGTGGTCATGTGACCTCAAATGCACCATTTGGGAGGCAAATCATCTTGGAGACTGGATACGTGACCGTAGATCCAGGGTCTGAATGGGATTCCCCAAGGTGAGATTGTGAATATGTGACTCCAGGTGCAGGGCCTGCGAGGGAGTCACCTTGGAACCTGTGTTTGTGTGACTCCAGGTGGAGGGTCTGGGAAGTGACGACACTCTGGAGACTGTGAACATGTGACCCCATTACAGGGTCTTGGAGGGGGTAACCCTGGCATCCAAGATCATGGGACACCATGTTAAATGTCTTGGCGTGTGGTAACTGAGACTATGGAAGTGGGACCCCAGGTACAGGTTCTGGGAATTGGGGCCAACCTGAGTGACTGTGGATGTTTCACCCTAGGTACAGTTTCTGGGAGGTGGGGTCACCCTGGAGACTCTCGACAAGTGACCCCAAGTGCAGAGTCTGGGAGGGGTCTCACCCTGGAAACAGTGGACTTGTGACCCTAGGTACAGGGTCTTAACGGTAGAGTCATCCTGGAGTCTGTCGACTTGTGACACCAGGTACAGGTTTAGGAGGGGGATCACCCTGGATACTGTGGATGTGTGATCACAGGTGCATGGTATTGGAAGTGGGGAAGTCCAGGAGACTGTATATATGACACTAGGTACAGGGTCTGGGGGATGACACCATGGAGAATATCGACTTGTGATCCCAGGTGCAGGTTCACAAGGTTCAGGGTACAAAATGGGTCTCATCAGCAGACTGTTGAACTGTGACCACAAGTTCAGGATCTGCTGGTGGTCACTGTGGCAATGGTGATCGTGTGAAATCTGGAACAAGTTCAGGGAAGAGGTCACCCGTGAGAGAGTGGACGTCACTCTGGAGACTGTGGATGTGTGAGTAAGGTGCAGGGTTAGGGGATGGGGTCACTTTGAAGATTGTGGACATATGACCTCAGATGCACTGATTGGGGAGGCAAGTCATCCTGGATAGTGGGCATTCGACCCTAGATGCAAGGTCTGACCTGGGTCCCCCAAGACACTAGGATATCTGAACCCAGGTACAGGGTCTAGGATGGGGGTGATCCAGGAAACTCTGTATATTTGACCTCAGGTACAGTGTCTGGGAGGTACGGGGTCACTCTGGGGACTGCAGGCATTTAATGGCAGGGAAATGGTCTGGAAGGGGTGTCACCCTGCATGATGTGGATATGTGAGCCCAGGTGCAGTGGGCAAAGTGGGGTTCACGCTGGAAACTGTTGACATGTGACTCCAGGTGCAGGGTATGGGAGGGCGAACATCCTGGAGATTGTGGATGTGTGTAAATAAGCACAGGGTCTGGCAGGGGAGGGTTACCCTGGAATCTGTGGCCAAGTCACCAAAGGTATAGGGCATGAGAGGTCGGGTCACACCGGATACTGAGAACATGTGACCCAAGTTACAGAGACCAGGAAGGGGGTCACCACGGAGCCTGTGAATCTGTTAGTACATGTGCAGAGTCTGGGAAATGACATCACACAAAAGTCTAGGGACATGGGATGCCAGGTGAACGGTCTGGGAGGGAGTCACCCTGGAGTCAGTTGACGTGTGACCCTGGGTACAGGCACTTGTGGGTGGGGAAAGCCTCGAGACTGTGGACATGTGATCCCAGTTACTAGCCCTTGAATGTGGGTAAATCCAGGAGACTCTGGACATGTGACCCCAGGTATAGGGTGGGGAAGTTGGAGTCACCCTGGCGACTGTGCCAATGTAATCACGTGTACAGAGTCTGGGGAGGCGTGTATTCCTGGCCAACATGTACATGTAACCCCAGGTAGAGGGTTAGAGATACGGGGTCACCCTGGAGACTGGGGCAATGTGACCAGAATTACAATATTCTGTGAGGTGTAGTCACCCTGGAGACTGCGGAGGTGTGAGACCTGGTGCATGATCTGGGAGGGGTTGCCACCCAGGAGACCATGGATGTGTGACCCTAGCTAGGTTCACGGGCTTGGAATTGGTGTCACCCTAGAACCAGTGGGTGTTTGAACCGAGTACAATTGTTTGACAGGTGGTGTTACCCTGGGCGCTGCGGACATATGAACCCAGGTGCAAGTTCTGGCAAGTGGGGTCACCCTGAGACTATCTACGTGTGACCCTAGGTACAGGGTTTGGGAGTTGGTGAATGTGCCCATGTGACACCATGTACAGTGTCTAGGAGGGTGTTCACCCTAGAGACTGTGGGTATGTGTCCCAAGGTACAGTGTCTGGAGTGTGAGGCCATGCTAGAATCTGTGGACATGTGACACTGGGTGCTGGGGTCAATAGTCCAGCATCTGGAAGACTGTGGTTATGTGAGCCCTGGTACAGTGATTTGGATGAGTCACCTGTGAGACTGTGGATATGTGGCTCCAAGTGCAGGGTCTATGAGGGAGTCATCCTGGAACCTCTGTTTGTGTGCCTGCAGGTGAAGGTTCTGGGAAGTGATGACATACAGGAGACTGTGGACATGTAAACCACATTACAGGGTCTTGGAGGGTGTAACCCTGTGGACCAGGGGCATGGAACAGCCTCAATGTCTATGGAAGAGTGACTCCAGGTACCGTTTCAGGGAGTTGGGACCATCCTGAAAACAGTAGACGTTTATCCCCAGGTAAAGTTTCTGGGAGGTGAGATCACACTGGAGACAGGAGTGTGACCCCAGGTATGGGATCTTGAGGGTGGGGCCATCCTGGTGGCTGGGGACTTGTGACACAAGGTACAGGAATGGGATCGGGGTCCCCTTGCAGACTGAGCATGTGATCCCAGGTGCATGATATGGGAAGTGGGGTAACCCGGGAAACTGTGGATATATGACACTACGTATAGGGTCTGCGCAGATATATGACACTAGGTACTGGAGTGGGCAACCCACTCCAGTACTCTTGCTTGGAAAATCCCATGGATGGAGGAGCCTGGTAGGCTGCAGTCTATGGGGTCCCTAAGAGTCAGACATGACTGAGTGACTTCATTTTCCCTTTTCACTCTCATGCTTTGGAGAAGGAAATGGCAACCCACTCCAGTGTTCTTGCCTGGAGAATCTCAGGGATGGGGGAGCCTGGTGGGCTGCCATCTATGGGGTCGCAGAGTTGGACACGACTGGCATGACTTAGCAGCAGCAGCAACAGCAGCAGCAGTACAGGGCCTGGGGGATGTCACCATGGAGAGTATGGACATGTGACCCCAGGTGCAGGTTTGGCAGGGATGACCCTGGAGACTGGCTAGGTGAACCAAGGTTTAAGGTACAAAATGGTCTCACCCTGCAGACTGCGGACCCTGACCACAGCTACAGGATCTGGTGGTGGTCACTGTGGAGATGGTGCATGTGTGAAACCTGATAGAAGTTCAAGGAGGGGGTCAATATGGAGAAGGTGGAGGTGTGACCCTATGTGCAGGGTCTGGAGTGAGGTCATTCTGGAAACTGTGGCTGTGTGACTAAGGTTCAGGGTTAGGGACTGGGGTCACTTTGCAGAATGTGGACATGTGACTCCACATGCACCGTTTGGGTCATCCTGGAAACTGTGGACAAGTCACCAAAGTACAAGGTATGAGAGGTGGTGTCACACTGGAGACTGAGGACATGGGATCCAAATTACAGGGTCTGGGAAGGGGATCACCATGGAGACTGTGGATCTGTGACCACAGGTATAGGGTCTGGGAAGTGATATCACACAGGAGACTGTGGACATAGGATGCCAGGTGAAGGGTCTGGGAGGGAGTCACCCTGGAGTCTGTGGACGTATGACCCCAGGTAAAGGCTCTTGAGGGTGGGGAAAGCCTGGTGACTGCGACCTGTGACCCCAGGTACAGGGTTGGGAATATAGCATCGCCCTGGAGACTGTGCAAATGCGACCCCAGGTACAGGGTCTGGGGAGAGGTGTCATCCTGGACACCGTTGATATGTAACCTCAAGTACAGTGTCTGAGATATAGGGTCACCCTGGAGACTGAGGCCATGTGGCCAGAGGTACAATAGTCAGTGAGGTGGGTTCACCTTGGAGACTGTGGATGTGTAACCCCAGCTGCAGTGTCTGGGAGGGGTGTCAACCTGGAGACTGAGGACATGTGAGACCAGGTGCATGATCTGGGAGGGGTTGCGACCCAGAAGACTATGGATCTGTGTCCCCAATATCAGACTTTGGTGTGGATGTTACCATGGAGACTGTGGATGTTTGACACCAGGTGAAGGGACAGGGAAGGGCATCACCCTCGAGACCCTGGAGGTAGGATCCCAGGTTCAGAGTCTGGGAAGGGAGTTCTTCAGGAGTCTTTGGAAATGTTATGTCAGAAAAAGGGCCTGCAGTGGTTACCCTGGTGACTATGTACATGTGACACACAATACAAATACTGAGATTGGGGGTCATCCTGCAGACTGGAGAAATGTAACCACAGGTGCAGATTCTGAGGACAGGGTCACCTTGGAGACTGTTGACATGTGACATCAGGTGCTTCATCTTGGAGGTAGATCATTCTGGAGATTCTGGACATGTGACCCCAGGAACAGGGTCTGAGAGGGGGTCACCCTTGAGATTGTGGGCTTTTGACCCAGGTACAGCATGTTGGAAGGGTGGTAACCCTGGAGAATGTGCACATTTGACACCATGTACAGGCTCTGGGAGGTGAGTTCACCCTGCTGACTATGGCTATGTGACCCAAGGTGTGACTCTGGAGACTGTGGATATGTGATCCAAGGTGTGAGTCTGGAGACTATGGATATTTCTCACCCAAATCAGGTCTGGGGATGGGGATCACACTGGAGGCTGTAGATATGTGACCCCAGGTGCAGGGTCTGCAAGAGGTACACCCCGGAGCCTGTGGATATGTGACCCTGGGTGCAGGATCTGGGTGCTTGGGTCACCCTGGAGACTGTGGTCATGTGAGCCCCAGTGTGGGGTTTTGAATGAGTCACCCTGGAGACTGTGGATAAGTGACTCCAGGTGCAGGGTCTGCAAAGGAGTAACCTGGAAACTGTGATTGTGACTCTAGGTGAAGGGTCTGGGAAGTGACGACACACAGCAGACTGTGGACATGTGATCCCCATTACAGGGTCATGGAGAGGGTAACCTTGGCTAACAGGGACATGGGAAACCAGGTTCAATGTGTGGGAGGTGGGGTAACCCTTAGAATTTGGAAGTGTGACCCCAGCTACAGGTTCTGGGAATTGGGTCCATCCTTAAAACTGTGGATGCTTCACACCAGTAGCTTCGGGGAGGTGGGGTCACCCTGAAGACTCTGGACATGTGACCACAAGTTCAAGTTCTTGGAGGTGGACTCGACATGGAAATAGTGGACTTGTGACCCCAGGTACAGGATCTTGAGGGTAGGGTCATCCTGGAGACTGTGGATTCGTGACACCAGGTATAGATTTTGGAGGGTTCACACTGGAGACTCTGGATGTATGTTTCCTCTGCAGGAGAGCTCCAGTGAACCTAGGTCTGTCTGAAAAATTCTTGGATCATGTGGGGAAACACCCTGTGCGTTAATCTGGACACCCAGGTTCAAATTTGCATATTTTTTCTCGGGTGGCCCTAAAGTGGTGTAACCTATCCACATCTTGAAAATCCGTCCAATTGCCATTTTCTTACTTTTGACAGAGCTAACTTTGTTCCACCCCTGGGGTTTCTGAAGCACATGGGCGGCTCGCAACTCCTATCTTTGGGCCTATTTACACTGGAGTGTCACCTTACAGAGGTGACCACAGTAAGGGACCCAGCACTCTGAGACATATTCCCACAGTCTGCTTCCTCAAGGGCAGTACCAGTATCACCTAGATATGTGTTTGAAAGGTGGGAAAATGCACCAAGACACAGGGCACAGGCTCTCGAATTTAGGTCCTCTGAGCAGAACCAGAGGGTTCATGTCTTAGGAGCTAAAGAGTTCCTGCAAGGGACAGGTTTGAAAACACACTCTCTGTGGATGCCTTTCCTTCCTTGAAGAAATATAGGTTTGCCAGTATCCTGCGAACTGAGAGTCACACAGTGCTTGAAAAGTGCTCGCTTAGACATGAGTTTTCAATGGTAATTTCCACTTGGGGCTGTAGTCAAACAGAGGGGTTCCACACTCACTGGGAAAGACAAGGCAATATCTAAATGTCTGTTCCATCCCGTTTTCTCTGTAGGAGAACTCTAGTGAGCGTAAGTCTGTCTGGAAAATTCTTGGATCCTTTGGGGACACACCCTGTTTGTGAACCAGGATACCAGAATGAGGGGGCACAATTTGTGTTTCTCTCTGTGGACCTTAAAGCAATGTAGCCTAGCAACAGCTTGAAAATCCATCCACTTGCTCTTTTCTTGATTCTGAGAGAGCTAGATTTGCTCCTTCCTTTTTGATTTCTGAAGCAAGTGGGTGAATTTCAACTCCCAGCTGTGGGCCTTTTTACAGTGGAATGCCACCTCGCTGAAGTGAGTATAGTGAGGAACCTAGCCTTCTTGGACACACTCTCGCAGACTGCTTCCTCATGTGCAGTACTGGTATAACCTAGGAATGGCTTTGCAAGGCTTGGAAAGTGCAGGGAGAAACATGGCCTTGACTCTGGAATTTAGTTCCTCTGAGCACTACTGGCGGCCTCCCATCTGGGAAGCTAAACAGTTCCTGCAAGATAGAGGGTTGAGAATACATTCTCTTTTGATGCCTTTCTTTCCTTGAGGGAAGATATCTTTCCCTGCATTCTGTGAACTGAGAGTCACACACTGCTTGAAAAGTGCTTGCTTGGAGGTCATCTTTCAGGGGCACTTTCTCCTTGAGTCTGTGACAATAGGGAGGGGCAAACCAACTTCCAATGTCTGTTCCATCCCATTTTCCCAGCAGGAGAGGTCTAGTGAGCCTAGTTCTGTGGAAAATTCTTGGATCCTGCTGGGACACACCCTGTGTTTGAACCTGGATACCTGACCTACAGGGCACAATTCACATTTTTCTCTCAGGGGGCCCTAAAGTGGTTCGGCCTAGCAACAGCTTGAAAATCCGTCCAATTGCTCTTTTCTTACCTCTGACAGAGCTAGCTTTGCTCTACCTTTTGGGGTTTCTGAAGCAAGCGGGTGGCTCACACCTTGGAGCTTTGAGCCTGTCACTGGAATGTCACCTCACACAGTTGACCACAGTAAGGCACTCAGCCCTTTCAGACACACTCCTGCTGCCAGCTTTCTCATG
This sequence comes from Muntiacus reevesi, assembly GCF_963930625.1. Lineage (NCBI taxonomy): Eukaryota > Metazoa > Chordata > Mammalia > Artiodactyla > Cervidae > Muntiacus > Muntiacus reevesi. The sequence goes on along the minus strand of NC_089256.1, from coordinate 1,511,041 downwards.
GTCAGTACCGTTATGATCTAGGAATGTGTTTGTCAGACTCGGAAATTACAGGGAGACACACGGCCCTGACTCAGGAATATAGGTCCTCTCAGCAGACCTGCTGGTCTCATGTTTTAGAAGCTCAAAATTTCCTGCAAGATAGAGGTTTGAAAACACACTCTCTGTGGACGTCTTTCCTTCCTCAAAGGAAGATAGCTTTCTTCACATTCTGCGACCTGAGAGTCACACTCTGCTTGAAAAGTGCTTGCTTGCGAGTCTATTTTCAGTGGCAATATCTCCTTGAGGCTGTGACCATAAGTAGCGGCCCCACACTCACAGGGAAAGGCAAAGCAACATCCAAATGGCTGTTCCAACCAGTTTTCTCTGTAGAAGAACTCTGGGGAGCAAAGGTCTGTCTGGAAATTTCTTGAATCACGAGGGAACACATCCCGTGTGTGAACCTGAATAAAGGGCCTAGGGTGCACAATTTGTATTTATCTCTCTGGAGCCATAAAGAGGTGTGGCTAGCAATTGCTTGAAAATCCACCCAATTACTTTTTTCTTACTTCTGACAGTGCAAACTTTAGTCCACCATTCAAGATTTCTGAAGCAAGTTGATGGCTCACAACTCCTGGTCACGTGCCGATTTGCCATGGAAAGTTACCTCATCTAGGTAAGCACAGTATGGTACTCAGCACCCTCAGACACACACCTGAAGCCTGTTTTCTCATGAGCAGACCTGGCGTTACTCAGAAATGTGTTTACAAAGCTCAGAAAATGCTCAAAAACACACTGCCCTTGCTCTGAAATTTAGGTCCTCTGTACCAACCTAGAGGTCTCATATCTTAGTATCTAGACAGTTCCTCATATAGAGAGCCTGTTTCCTCATGGGCAGTCCTGGTATGACCAAGAAATGTATTTACAAAGCTCAAAAAGTGCAGGAAAACACATTGCCCTGACTTTGGAATTGAGGTCCTCTGGGCAAATATGGAGAATTCACATCTTTGAAGCTAGACAGTTCCTAATAGACAGATTCTTGAAAACACACATTTCCTTCCTCAATGGAACGTAGGTTTCCAGTATTCCATGTCCATAGAGTCACATACTGCTTGAAAACACTTGTTGGAAGTCCTTTTTCATTAGCAATTGCTCCTGATAGTGTGACCATAGGGAAGGCCACCAAACTCACAGGAAAAGGAAAAGCAACAACCAAAGGTCAGTTCCATCATGTTTTCTCTGTAGTGGAGATTCAGTGTGCCTAGGTCTGTCTGGGAAATTCTTGGATCCTGAGTGGATACATCCTAGGTGTGAACATGGACAGTGGACCTTGGTGGCAAAATTCACCTTTCTCTCTCAGTTGGCCAAAAACAGTAGAGCATAACAACTACCTGGAAATGCATTTAGCTGCTGGTTTCTTACTTCTGGCAGTGATCACTTGGTACACCCTTTGGGATTTCTGAAGCAAGTAAGCAGCTAGCAACTCGTAGCCGCTCGCCCAATTACAGTGGAATGCTACATCATCTTGGTAAGTGCAGCATGGCACCCAGCAATCTCAGAAATCTTCCTGCAGCCTGTTTTTTCTTAAGGGCACTTCTGGTATGACCTAGGAATGTGTTTACAATGCTCAGAAAGAGTTCAGTTCCGTTCAGACGCTAGCTGTATTCGACTCTTTGGGACCCCATGAATCGAAGCACACCAGGCCTCCCTGTCCATCACCAACTCCCGGAGCTTACACAAACTCATGACCATCGAGTTGGTGATGACATCCAGCCATCTCATCCTCTGTCATCCTCTTCTCCTCCTGCCCCCAAGCCCTCCCAGCATCAGGGTCTTTTCCAATGAGTCAACTCTTCACATCAGGTGGCCAAAGTACTGGAGTTTCAGTTTCAGCATCAGTCTTTCCAATGAACACCCAGGACTGATCTCCTTTAGGATGGACTGGTTGGATGTCCTTGCAGTCCAAGGGACTCTCAAGAGTCTTCTCCAACACCACAGTTCAAAAGCATCAATTCTTCAGTGCTCAGCTTTCTTCACAGTCCAACTCGTACATCCATACATGACCACTGGATAAACCATAGCCTTGACCAGATGGAGCTTTGTTGGCAAAGAAATGTCTCCACTTTTTAATATGCTATCTAGGTTGGTCTTAACCCTTCCAAGAAGTAAGCATCTTCTAATTTCATGGCTGCAATCACCATCTGCAGTGATTTTGGAGCCCCCAAAAATAAAGTATGACACTGTTTCTACTGTTTCCCAATCTCTTTCTCATGAAGTGATGGGACCAGATGCCATGATCTTAGTTTTGTGAATATTGAGCAGTAAGCCAACTTTTTCACTCTCCTCTTTCACTTTCATCAAGAGGTTTTTTAGTTCCTCTTCACTTTCTGCCATAAGGGTGGTATCATATGCATATCTGAGGTTACTGATGTTTTTCCTGGCAGTCTTGATTCCAGCTTGTGCTTCTTCCAACCCAGTGTTTCTCATGATGTACTCGGCATATAAGTTAAATAAGCAGGGAGACAATATACAGCCTTGACATACTCCTTTTCCTATTTGGAACCAATCTGTTGTTCCATGTCCAGTTCTAACTGTTGCTTCCTGACTTGCACATAGGTTTCTCAAGAGACAGGTCAGGTGGTCTGGTAGTCCCATCTCTTTCAGAATTTTCCACAGTTTATTGTGATACACACAATCAAAGGCTTTGGCGTAGTCAATATAGCAGAAATATATGTTTTCTGGGACTCTCTTGCTTTTTCAATGATCCAGCAGATGTTGGCAGTTTGATCTCTGGTTCCTCTGCCTTTTCTAAAACCAGCTTGAACATCTGGAAGTTCACGGCTCATGTATTGCTGAAGCCTGGCTTGGAGAATTTTGAGCATTACTTTACTAGCGTGTGAGATGAGTGCAATTGTGCAGTAGTTTGAGCATTCTTTGTTATTGCCTTTCTTTGGAATTGGAATGAAAACTGATCTTTTCCAGTCATGTGGCCACTGCTGAGTTTTCCAAATTTGCTGACCTATTGAGTACAGCACTTTCACAGCATCATTTTTTAGGATTTGAAATAGCTTAACTGGAATTCCATCACCTCCACTAGTTTTGTTTGTAGTGATGCTTTCTAAGGCCCACTTGACCTCACATTCCAGGATGTCTGGCTCTAGGTGACTGATCACGCCATCATAATTATCTGGGTCATGAAGATCTTTTTTTGTACAGTTGTTCTGTGTATTCTTGCCACCTCTTCTTAACAGCTTCTGCTTCTGTTAGATGCATAGCATTTCTGTCCTTTATTGAACCCAATCTTTGCATGGAATGTTCCTTTGGTATCTCTAATTTTCTTGAAGAGATCTCTAGTCTTTCCCATTCTGTTGTTATTCTCCATTTCTTTGCATTGATCAGAGTAAGGCTTTCTTATCTCTCCTTGCTATTCTTTGGAACTCGGCATTCAAATGGTGCAGGCTGTGACGGACCATGCAGAAGCATGGCCATGAGGAGCTATCTCTCGCCCAAGGTCAGAGGTAGTGGCTGAGGGGAGCCACCCCATGTCCGAGACCAGGGGCAGCGGCCGAGAGGAGCTACCTCATGCCTGAGGTCAGGGGAGGTGGCTGAGATGAGCTACCCCATGCCCAAGGTCAGGGGCTGTGGCCAAGAGAAGCAATCCCACGTCCACAGAGCAGCAGCTGCACGGGTGCAGGAGGACCGAGAGGAGCTACTCCACATTCAAGGTCAGGAGGGGTGGCCTGAGGAGATACCCATTGTCCAAGGTAAGGAGGAGTGGCTGTGCTTTGCTGGAGCAGCTGTAAAGAGATACCCCACGTCCAAGGTAAGAGAAACTCAAATAAGATGGTAGGTGTTGTGAGAGGGCATCAAAGGGCAGACACTGAAATCATAATCACAGAAAACTAGCCAATCTGATCACATGGACCATAACCTTGTCTAACTCAATGAAACTAAGCCATGACGTGTGGAGCCACCCAAGACGGACGGGTCATGGTGGACAGGTCTGACAGAATGTAGTCCACTGGAGAAGGGAATGGCAAACCACTTCAGTATTCTTGCCTTGAGGACCCCATGAACAGTATGAAAAGGCAAAATGATAGGATACTGAAAGAGGAACTCCCCAGGTCGGTAGGTGTCCAATATCCTACTGGAGTTCAGTGGAGAAATAACTCCAGAACGAATGAAGGGATGGAGCCAAAGCAAAAACAATACCCAGTTGTGGATGTGACTGGTGATAGAAGCAAGGTCCAATGCTGTAAAGAGCAATATCGCATAGGAACCTGGAATGTTAGGTCCTTGAATCAAGGCAAATTGGAAGTGGTCAAACAGGATGTGGCAAGAGTGAATGTCGACATTCTAGGAATCAGCAAATTATAATGGACAGGAATGGGTGAATTTAACTCAGATGACCATTATATCTACTACTGTGGGCAGGAACCGCTTAAAAGAAATGGAGTAGCCATCATGGTCAACAATCGAGTCCAAAATATGGTACTTGGATGCAATCTCAGAAAGTGTAGGGAAATACAATGCTCTGACTCTGGAATTTGGGTCCTCAGGGCAAACCTGGAAGTCTCACATCTTTGAGTCTATACAGTTTGTGATACACAGAGGCCTGATAAAACACTCTCTGTTGATGCCTTACCTTCCTGGATGGAACATAATTTTCCCAGCTTTTTGTGTGCTCAGAGTCACAAACTGCTTGAAAAGGCTTGTTAGAAGTAATTTTTCAGTAGCAACTTCCCCTGATGTTGTGACCTTAGGGAAGACCGCCACACCCACAGGAAAAGGCAAAGGATCATCCAGACGTCTGCTCAATCACGTTTTCTTGATAGGAGCAATCCATTCAACCTAACTGTCTAGAATGCTCATGGATACTGTTCCTACACACCCTATGTTTGAACCTGGATACTGGACCTTGGCAGCAAAATTTCCATTGTTTTCTCAGTTGGCCCTAAAACGGTTAAACCTAGTTACTGCCTGAAAATGCATCTACTTGCTGTTTTCTTACTTCTGACAGTGATAGTGTTGGTGCACCCTTTGGGATTTATGAATCAAGCAGGAGGCTCTCCACTCCAAGCCACTGGCCCCTTTCCAGGGAGATGTCATCTCATCTAGGTTAGCACAATATGTCACCCAGCACTCTGAGACACACTCTTGCAGCATGAATTTTATGGTCAGATCTGGTTTGACCTAGGAATGTGTTTACAAATCTCAGAAAGTGGTGGGAAACACACTGCCCTGACTCTGGTATTTAGGTCCTCTGGGAAACTTGGAGGACTCACATGTTTGAATCTAGACAGTTCATGACAGGTAGAGGCCTGATAACATATTCTCTCGAGATGCCTTTCCTTCCTCAAAGGAATATAGCTTTCTCAACATTCTGTGTGCTGAGTGTCACACACTCCTTGAAAACGCTTGTTGGAGGTCATTTTTCATTAGCAGTTTCCCCTGGAGGTGTGACTGTAGGGAAGGCGCCACACTCACAGGTAAGTTCAAAAGCACTTCCAAACATCTGTTCAATCACGTTTTCTTGGTGGGGCCATTCATCAATGTAAGTCTATTTAGAAAATCCGTGGACACTGCGGGGAAACACCTATGTTTGAATCTGGATACCAGACGTTGGTGTTAAAATATGCATTTTTCTCTCACTTGGCCCTAAAAGAGTGCCGCCGAGCAACTGCTTGAAATTCCATCTGAATGTTGTTTTCTTCCTTCTGACAATGCTAGCTTTGGTTCACCCTTTGGGATTTTTGAAGCATGTGAATGACTTGCAACTCCTAGCTGCAGGCCCATTTCCAGTGGAATGACACCTCATCTATGTGACCACAGTATTTCACCCAGCACAGTCTGATACACTCCCTCAGCATCCTTCCTTAGGTGCAGACCTGGTATGCCCTAGGAATGCATTTAGAAGTCTCAGAAAGTGCAGCAAGACACACTGTCCTGACTCTGGAACTTAGGTCCTTTAATCAGGCCTGAGCTCTCACATCTTAGAAGCTGAACAGTTCCTGCTATAAAAAACACACTCTCTGTTGATGCCTTTCCTTCATTGAAGGAACATAACTTTCCCAATGTACTGTGTGCTGAGAGTCACACACTGCTTGAAAACATTTGCTTGGAGTTCATTTTTCAGTGGCAATTTCCCCTGAGACTGTGACAGTAGGGAAGCGCCCACAATCACAAGACAAGCAAGCATCCAAATACCTGTTCCATCACGTTTTCTCTGTTAGAGAGGTCCAGTGAACCCAGGTCTATCTGGAAAAGTTTGGATCCTGTGGGGTCACATCCTGAGTGTGAACCTGAATACAGGACAAAATTCACCTTTTTCTCTCAGTTGGCACTAAAATGGTTTGGCATAGCCACTGCTTAAATATCCATCCAGTACTTGTTTTCTTATTTCTGACAGTGACAGATATGGTTCACCCATGTAATTTCTGAAGCAAGCAGTCTGCTTGCCACTTCTATCTGGTGGTCCCTTTCCTGTGAAATGTCACATAATATAGGTAGCACCACATGGCACCCAGCTCTCTCAGACACACTCTGACAGCCTGTTTCCTCCTTGGCAGTCCTGGTATGACCTAGGAATGTATTTACAAGGCTCAGAGATTGTATGGAAACATATCCCCTGACTCGGGATGTTAGGTCATCTGGGCAAGACTGGAGGTCTCACGTCTTACAATCTAGACAGTTCCTAATAGATAGAGGCCTGGAAACACACTCTCTGGTGATGCCTTTCCTTACTCAAAGGGCCATTGCTTTCCCAACATTTTAGGGCCAACCTAGAGGAAAATGCGAAATTTGCCACCAAGGTCCATTACCCAGGTTCACACGCAGGATGTGTCCCCACAGCACTGAAGAATTTTCAAGACAGACCTAGGCTAACCCTAACCCTAACCCTAACCCTAGGATCTCTCCTACAGAGAAACATGATGGAACAGACGTTTGGATGATGTTTTGCCTTTTCCTGTGAGTGTGGTGGACTTCCCTATGGTCAAACCATCAAGGGAAATTGCTACTGAAAAACAACTTCCAGGCAAGCATTTTCAAGCAGTATGTGACTCTCAGCACACAGAATGCTGGGAAAGCTACGTTCATTTGAGGAAGGAAAGGCATCAATAGAGAGTGTGTTTTCAGGCCTCTATCTATCAGGATCTGTCTATATTCTAAGATGTGAGATCTCCAGGCTTGTCCAGAGGACCCATCTTCCAGAGTCTGGGCAGTGTTTCCCTGCAAATTTTGAGCCTTGTAAGCACATTCCAAGATCACTCAGGAATGTCCATGATGAAACAGGCGATGGAAGAGTGTCCGTGTGTGCTGTGTGTCATTCTGCCCTTACCAAATGAACTGACATTCCACTGGAAATGGGCCAGGGACTAGGAGTTATGAACCGCCTGTTGCTTCAGAAATCCAGAAAGCTGGAACAAAGCTATCATTGTCAGAAGTAAGAAAATGGATATTAAATGAACTTTCAAGCAGTTGTTAGGCCACAACGTTTTAAGCCCAATGGAGAGGATAATGCAAATTTTGCCACCAAGATCTGCTATCAAGATTCACATTCATGATGTGTCCCTGCAGTATCCAAGAATTTTCCAGATAGGACTAGGCTCACTATATCTCACCTACAGAGCAAACGTGATGGAACAGACATTTGAATGTGGTTCCCTTTTACTGTGTTTGTGGGGCTTTCCCTCCAGTCACATCTTCAGGGGAAATTCTTAGTGATAAATGACCTCCAAGCAAGTGTGTGACACTCAGGAAGCAGAATGTTGGGAAAACAATGTTCCTTCAAGGAAAGACAGGCATCAGCAGAGAATGAATTTTCAGTCCTTTATCTATCAAGAATTGTCTAGATTTCTAAGATGTGAGACCTCCAGTCTTACCCTGAGGACCTAACTTGCAGAGTCAGGGCAGTGTGTTTCCCTGCACTAACCCAGGCTTTTAACCACCTTCCTACATCATCCCAGAACTGCCCATGAGGAAACAGGCTGCAGGAATGTGTTCAGACTGCAGGGTGCCATGCTGTTGCTACCCAGGTGAGGTGACATTCCATTGCAAATAATCCATCAGCAGCACTTGCGAGCTGCCTTCTTGCTTCTGAAATCCCAAAGGTGGGTCAAAAGTGACCACTGTTAGAAATTTAAAAAAAAAAGCAATTTTATGGATTTTCTAGCAGTTGCAAATTTGACCATCAAGTTCCGGTATCCACTGTCAGACTCAGGAGGTGTCTCTACTGTATCTACCCATATTTCACAAAGACCTAGGCTCACTGGCTGCTCTGATAGAGAAAATGTGATGGAACAGATGTTTGGATCTTGGATTGCCTTACCCTGTGAGTGTAGAGGACATCCTTACTGTCACAACATCACAAGAAATTGCTACTGAAAAATGACCTGCAAGCAAACGGTTTCAAGCAATGTGTGACTCTCAGTTCACAGGATACTGGGAAAGTACTGTTTCTTCGAGGAAGGAAGGGTATCAACATAGAGTGTGTTTTCAGGCCTCTATCTATGAAGAACTGTCTTGATTCTAACAAGAGCCCTCCAGCCTTCCCAGAGAACGGAACTTCCAGAGTCAGGGCAGTGTCTTCCTTGCCCTTTTAATGCTTTGTAAACATATTCCTAGGTCACACTGGGACTGTCCATGAGGACACAGACTGTGGGCGTGTGTCTGAGTATACAGAAGGGCCATTATGTGCTTACTTAGATAAAGTGACATTCCACTGGAAATAGGCCCATGACTAGGAGTGGTGATCTCCTTGCTTGCTTCAGAAATCCCAAAGGGTGAACCAAAGTTATTGCTCTTCAAAGTAAGAAAACAGCAATTAGATGGATTTTCAAGCAGGTGCCAGGCCACACAGTTTTAGGACAAACCGAAAGAGAAATGTGAATTGTGCCACCAGTTCCAGTATCCAGGTTCACACTTAGGATGTGGTCCTGCAGTATACACGATTTTCCAGACAGACCTAGGCTCTCTGGATCACTCCTAGAGACAAAATGTGATGCAACAGAAGTTTGGATGTTGGTTTGCCTTTTCCAGTGAGTGTGGGGGCCTTCCCTAAGGTTACACTGTCAGAGGAAGTTTCTACTGAAAAATGACCTCCAAAGAGCGTTCTCAAGCAGTGTGTGATCCCCAGCACAGAGAATGCAGGGAAAAGTATGTTTCTTCAAGGAAGAAAAGACATCAACAGAGAGTGTGTTATTAGGCCTATATCTATTAGTAACTGTCTAGAATCTAACATTGACCTCCAGGCTTGTCCAGGGGACCTAACTACCAGAGTCAAGGCACTATTTTTCCTACACCTTCCAAGCCTCCCAAAGACATCCTAGCTCATATAGGGATGGCCCATGAGGAAACAGACTGTAGGAGAGTGTCTGAGATTGTATGGTACCAATACTGTGCTTACCTAGATGAGATGACATTCCTCTGGGAATGGGCCAGAGGGTAGGAGTGGTGAGTCGCCTGCTTGATTCAGAAATCCCAAAGGATGGACCAAAGCTATCATTGTCAGAAGGAAGAAAACAGCAATTGGATGGATTTCCAAGCAGTTGCAAGGCCGTAGAATTTTCCCAAATCAAGAGAAAAAATATTATTTTTGCCCCAAAAATCCGGTATCCATGTCCAGACTCAGGATGTCTCCATGCAGTATCCACAAAGTTTCCAGACAGAACTAGTCTCAGTGGATCGATCCTACTGAGAAAATGTGATGGAACAGACGTTTGAATGCTAATTTGTCTTTCTCTAAAAATGGAGAGTGTGGCATCCCCATGGTCACACCATCAGGGGAAAGTGCTACTGAAAAATGACCTCCATGCCAGCATATTCAAGCCGTGTGTGTCTCTCTGCACACAAAATGTTTGGAAAGTTATGTTCCTTCAAGAAAAGAAATGCATCAACAGAGAGTGCTTTCAGCCCTCTATCTATCAGGAGCTGTCTACATTCTAAGTCGTGAGACCTTCAGTCTTTCCTAGGGATCCTAACACCCAGAGTCAGGGCAGTGTGTTTCCATGAACTTTTCAAGCCTTGTAAACACTTTACAAGTATATACTGGGACTGCTCCTGAAGAAACAGGCTGCACGAGTGTATCCGAGTGTGTTGGGCAGCATACTGTGCTTACCTGCATGAGGTGCCAGTACAATGGAAATCAGTTAGTGGCTGGAGTGGTGAGCAACCTGCTTGCTTCAGAAATTCCAAAGGGTGGACAAATCTATCACTGTCAAAAGTAAGAAAACAGCAATTGGATGGATTTTCAAGGATTTGCTACACTGCACCATTTTAGAACCAATGTGGTCCCAAAATGAGTGTGGGAGATGAAAATGAGAATTTTGCCACCAAGTTCATATATACAAGTTCACACTCATGATGTGTCCCCACAATACCCACGAATTCTCCAGACAGACCTAGGCTCACTTGATCGCACCTAAAGACAAAATGTTATGGAGTACACGTTTGGATGTTGGTTTGCCTTTCCCAGTGAGTGTGGGAGCCTTCCCTACCATTGCACCTTCAGGGGAATTTTCTACTGACCAATGGCCTACAAGCAAGTGTTTTCAAGCACCGTGTGACTCTCAGCACACAGAATGTTGGGAAAGCTATGTTTCTTCGAGGACGGAAAGGCATCCATACGGAGTGTATTTTTAGGCCTCTATCTATCAGGAACTGTCTAGAACTCAAGGCATGAGACTTCAAGGCTTTCCCAGGGTCCTAACTTCCAGAGTTAGGGTACTGTGTTTCCCTGCACCTTCCAAGGCTTTAAACACATTCCTTATTCAAACTGGGCCTGCCCATGAGGAAACAGGATGCAGGAGTATGTCTGAGAGGGCTGGGTGCCATACAGTGCTTAACTAGATGAGGTGACATTACACTGGAAATGGGCCAGCAGATAGGAGTAGTGAGCCGCCTGCTTGCTTTAGAAACCTCAAAGGTTTGACCAATGTTATCACTGTCATTATTAGGAAGAGACCAATTGGATGAATCTTCAGGCAGTTGCTAAGGCCGCACTCTTTTAGATCCAACCGACAAAATTTGCTAATTTTGCCAACAGATTCAAGGATGCAGATTCACACTCAGTATGTGTCCCTGTAGTATCCAAGAATTTTCCAGACAGGCAGAGGATCATTGGATCTCTCCTAAAGAGAAAACTTTATAGAATAGACATTTGGTTGGTTGTTTTCTTTTTCCTGTGAGTTTGGGGGTCTTCCCTACAGTAACACAGTCATGGGAAATTGTTACTGAAAAATCACCTTCAAGCAAGGATTTTCAACCAGTGTGTTACTCTCATCACACAGAAATCTGGGATAACTATGTTACTTAAATGCATGAAAGACATAAAAGTGGGTGTTTTTCAGGCATCTATCTGTCAGGAACTATCTAAAGTCTAAGATGTGAGAACTCCAGGTTTGCACACAGGGCCTAATTTCCAAAGTCATAGCCAATATATTTCATTGCACTTTCAGAGCCTCATGAAGACATTCCTGGCTCCTATTGGGTCTGATTCAGAGGAAACTGACTGTGAAATTATCTAAGATTGCTGAGAGCCATACTGTTGTTACCTAGATTATTTGACATTTTAATGGAAATGATCCAGCTCGATGGGGTTGCAAGCCACCTGTTTGTGTCAGAAACCTGAAAGATTTGACCAAACCTATTGATGTCAGAAGTAGGAAAATATCAATTGGATGGATTTTCAGGCAGCTGCCAGCGCACATCCTGTTAGTGCCAAAAGAGAGACAATGCTAATTTTGCCAAGAAGGTCAAATATTCAGGTTCACAGTCAGTATGTTTCCCTTGCAGTATCCAAGAAATTTCCAGAGAGACCTGGGGCCATTGGATCCTTCTGACAGAGAAAAATTGATGGAAGAGACATTTTGATGTTTGCTTGCTTTTCCCTGTGAGTGTGGGAGCCTTCCCTAGTGTAACACACGTGAGGGGAAATTTTTACTTAAAAATGACTTCCAGGCAAGGGTTTCCACTTAGCGGGTTACTCTCAGCAAACAGAATGCTGGGACACCTGTGTTCACTCGTGGAATGAGCGGCAATGAACAGGGTGCTTTTCAGGCATCTCTCTATCCATGACTGCTGTCTGGATTCTAAGATGTGAGAAGACCACGCTTCCACAGATGCCCTAAATTCCAGAGACACAGCCAGTAAGTTTCCCTGAACTTTCCATGGTTCATGAGCACAGTACTCTATCTTACTGGGACACACCATGAGGAGAGAGTCTGGAGGAGTGTGTCTGACACAGCTGAGTGCCATACTGTTTCTAAGTAGTTTAATTGGCATTCCAATGGAAATGATCTTGCCACAAGGAGTTGCACGCTGCCTGCTTGCTTCAGCAATTCCAGTGTTTTGACCAAAGCTATTGCTGTCGTTAGTGGGAAAAGAGCAAGTGTACTGATTTTCAAGGAGTTGCTAAACCCCAGCCTACTGTGGCCAACACAGAGAAAATTCTAATTTGCCAACAAGGTCCAGAATCCAGGTTCACACTGAGCATGTGTCCAAGCACTATCCAAGAATTTTCCAGACAGACTTAGGATCACTGGATCCCTCCTACAGGGGACTTCACGGAACAGATGTTTTGACATTTGTTTACTTTTCTCTGTCAGTGTGGGGGCATTTCCCATGGTAACACAGGGGAGGGGAAATTGTTACTTCAAAATGACTTCCAGGCAAGAATTTCCAAGCAGTCTGTCACTCTCAGCAAACATAATGCTGTGAAATCTGTGTTTCTTTGAGGAATGAAAGGCAAAAAATAAAAAGGAGTGTATTTCAGACATCTATCAGAAACTGTCTAGATTCTAAAATGTTAAAACTCCAGATTTGCACAGAGCACCTAATTTTCAGAGTCACAGCCAGTATGTTTGCTCACATTTCTGATACTAGCGAACCCATTCCTAGGTCATCCTGGGACTGTCTATGAAGAAACAGGCTGTAGGAGTGTGTCTGAGAGTGCTGAATGCCATCGAGTCTGGTTACCTAATGAGTTTACCTGCCATTGGAAATGATCCAGTGGCAAGGAATTGAAAGTCCCATGTTTGCTGCAGAAATCCAAGAGGTCTGACCAAAGATATTGCTGTCACAAGTAAGAAAACAGCAATTGGATGGATCTTCAGGCAGTTGCTACTCTGCACCATTTTAGGACCACCTGAAAGAAAATGCTGATTTAGCCAACAAGGTCCAGGATCCAGCTTCACACTCAGTATGTGTCCATGCACTACCCAAGCATTTTCCAGACAGACCTAGGATCACTGGATCTCTCCTACAGAGAAAACCTGATGGAACAAACGTTTGGATGTTAGTTTGCTTTTTCCCTGTGAGTGTGGGACCGTCCTGACTGTAACACAGTCAGGGGAAGTTCTTACTGAAAAATGAAGTCCAAGCAAGCATTTTAGAGCAGTGAGTTACTCTCAGCACACAGAATGCTAGGAAATCCATGTTCCTTTGATGAAAGAAAAACATAAAAGTAGAGTGTTTTTCATGCATCTGTCTATCAGGAACTGTCTAGATTGTAAGATGTCAGAACTCCAGGTTTGCACAGAGACCCTAATTTCCAGTCATAGCCAGTGTATTTTCCTGCACTTTCTGAGCCTTTTGAACACATTCCTAGCTCATATTGGGTCTGTCCCTCAAGAAAAAGGCTTAGGAAATTATATCTAAATGTGTTGAGTGTCATAATGTTGTTACCTTGATTAGTTGACAATCTATTGGAAATGATCCTGCCACAAGGTGTTGCAAGCTGCCTGTTTGCATAGAAATAGAAATAATTTGACCAAACTCATTTATGTTGTAAATAGGAAATTGTCAATTGGATGGATTCTCAGGTAGCTGTCAGCCCACACCCTTTTAATGCCAACAGAGAGAAAAGGTGAGTTTTGCCAACAAGGTTCAATATCCAGTTTCACACTCAGTATGTGTCCCTGCAGTGTCCAAGACTTTTCCAAACAGATCTAGGATCACTAGATCTCTCCTGCAGAGAAAACTTGATGGAACTTTTACTCTGAAGCAGGGTCAGTCTTGTTGAGGTGACTCCTTCCCCAAGGCCACAACTGGGAGTCCTCACACCAAGGCCATAGAAGTGGGCCCCAGAACCAAGGTCACCTGTGAATCGGACTGGGCCCCCTTTGCAACTGTTGCCAAAAGCACCTGATCATCGCTAATGAGCTTCCTGACTCCCTACCAGGCAAGGATGCCCACTCCAATAAACACCCTATGGTACCCCACCCAATCACCTAATATCAACCTTCCAGTAGGAATTTTCTTTGCCTTGAAACTGTAAAAATTGGCTCTTAACCCAGGAAATCAGTCAACTTTCCCTAGTCTGTCAGGTGGTTGGCCCCCTGAGCCCACAGTGCCCACTTTATCTCTGCTCTTTGTTCTTAATACAAACTCACTCCCTTCTGAAATGCTCTAATTACATAAAGCAATACATTCACATGGCTCAAAATTTTAAAAGCATGAAGTATTCAAAGGGAAAAATCTTTTTTCTACTCTACTCTCAGGTTCCCAATTTGGAGACTCCCCAAATAGAAATTTGTAATCGACCCCTAATTGACTATGTATACTTTTTTTTTATACAAATCTGCTGACTATTGTTTGCCAAACACTTGAGATGGAGGAATTCATTTTCTTTTAAAGCAATGAGGTAATCTGGCAATGATGAGAAAAAGGATTGCTGTAAAGCTACTTCCTCTTTCAAATTAAATTGATCTTAGTCAGATTAAGAAGCTACTTACTACTACCTGTCTCCTTACTTCTCTATCTCCCCCCGCAGGGGACTGTGTCACCAGGACCTAATGCTGAAGCTTGTCACAGGTGAGGGACTTTGTGCAGAGGAAAGAAATAAAAAACTTGATCCACCCAGATGGCTCAAGAAATCCAGATCATCTCTGCCTTTCTCCTCTTGTTCTTATGTTACTTGGGAGAAAGATTCTAGAGGACAGAACTACACAAGGACCGTGTCTAATTTCTGGAGGAAGACCTTCCTTAAGACTCTGGGCTAGGACCCTCTCGGGTCAGTGACAGTGATTCAGGCAAGATTTGCCTTATATTCTGAGAATGGTAACGTGGAAATGGTAAAATAGTCAAGTGTCACAGGCACTGGCAGTGAAGACCCAGGTGTGCAGATGAGTCTTGTCACTTGCCCCTGGGTATGGCTGTTATATTTTCCAAATACAACATATAACCTGAAAGAAACTTTCCCAAATAAGTGAATTTATTTATATTAAAATTTCCAGTAGGATAACCATAATATATAGCTATTTGCAGGTTGTTTATTCATTATTGGAAATCTTCTTACTCTCTTATGACCTACTTGCATTTAAAAAAAAAAATGGCTCTACTAGTTTTTTCTTTTTTTTCTTTTTTTAAAGATTATAGTGTAGAAAATTTCACACACAAAAAATAGAACACAAATCTCCATATTCTCTTATCCTCCAGCTCCAAGTTTTCAGCTCAAGGACAAGCTTTTTCTATTTCTGCTCGACCCACCTCACCCCCCAACCCTTCATACAGATGGTTGAAGCAAATCCTAAACCAAAGCAAAGCAAATCATCTTATACCATCATTTCATCCATAAATGTTTCAGCATGTTTTCTTAAAAGGCAGTGAGTCTTTTAAAAAAATAATTTAAATTCCTTTATCATTATCCACGATTCCTTAATATTATCAAAGATCTAGTGTTCATATTTCCTTGATTGCCATAATATATAATTGAGCTTCTTTGTTTAAATCAGGGTTCTTGGCTGATGTATCACTTAAGATTCTCTGATCTTTATCTTCCTACTCAGTCTCTCTTTTGAGGAGGGTATTTATATTGAAATATAGTTGATTTACTCCCCTGGTGGTTCAGCAGTAAAGAATCCGCCTACAATGCAGGAGACACGGGAGGCTTGGGTTCAATCCCTGGGTCGGGAAGATCCCCTGGAGGAGGGCAGGGCAACCCACTCCAGTATTCTTGCCTGGAGAGTCCCATGGAAAGAAGAGCTGGTGTTCTGTAGTCCATAGGGTGGCAAAGAGTCAGACGCGATGGAAGAGACTGAGTATGCATGAGCACATAGCTGATTTATAATATTACATTTGTTTCAGTTATACAATACAGTGAATCAGTATTTTTACAGATTATACTCCATTTTATTATGAAATAATGACTATTTTTTCTGTGCTGTACAATACATCCTTGGGGTTTATTTACTTCATACATAGTAGTTTTTTAATTTCAATTTTTTAAATTCTGAAAGTATGATAACACATTTACAGGAGACTTGGAAAATACACTGTATATTACAATTATTTTTTAAGGAGATAAATTAAGATTTTTAGTTGGAGTTTTAGTATCAAACTCTCAAAAATTAATAGAATGAATATGTAGAGAAATAGAATGATATACTAGACCTGAAAAACACTATGAACCAATTCAATATAATTAAGATTTATACAATTTTTACACAACAGTAGGACACAAATTCTATTCAAGTTCCCATAGACTGTAAATTGGGAGACTCTGGAACTTATCCAAGGACATAAAACAACGTGCAAAAATTTCATGGTCTTAAAGGTATTGAAATCACACAGGGTCTGTTCTCTTATCACAGTGGAATTACGTTAGAAACCAACATAAAAAGATATTTGAAAATAACCCACATCTTTTCAAGTGCAATGTGACATTTACTAAGAGAGTTACTCAGTCTCTCTCTATTTTCTTGATAAAGGATATAAATCGGAAAATATTTCTTAAAGTTAACCTTTACTGTAGGTAAGCTGCAGTTGCAGGTATGGTGCAAATTCAAACTGAAATAGTATTTAAAAGCATCCGTTGGCAGAGTTCTCTAATTTACCATGGCAGATTTGAACTATAATAACTGAATAAGGTAAATCTATTACTTTGCAGACAAAGTATAAATATGTATGTTACACCAGATTACATTAAAATGTCTGTTAGTTTATTTTTCATTACCATTCCTGCTGTCAGTTCCACTTTCTCATTCACCTTAGTTATAGCTTAGTACTTAAAGTATTGAGTGGTCAAAGTTCAAACTTTAGGAGGAATGAAATGGCATTTCTTGGTCTTAAATTCTAATTATGCACCACAGGCTGAATTGTAGCTCTTTTCTCTCAAAATGAGTAGGTTTTCTGTTGATAAATTGGCATCTGTATTAGGGTGCAACCTTAGGGTAACTGACTGCTTACTTTTTAAGTTTTGTTAAACGCATATAGTGTGTTTGTATTTGCTGCATAATTGAGAAGTTTCATTTTTGCCCAAGTATTTTTTATTGTAAAGCTTTTTAGGAATTTGAAATCTTTCATCTTTGGAAAGAAATCTCAAGTTAATATTAAATCTTATTTTCAGTGGTTGAGTACTCAGATCCTGACTGAGGTGGTTTATTTGTAATACACTCTTTGTATCCTTAGGATCCTTAATTTCAAGTATACTGTATTTAATATTTTTAAAACACACAGTGTTTTAAAATACAATGTAATGTTAACTTTTTAATTAACTTCAGTTTTTGGAGTCCTGTATTATTAACTTTAGGTCAGTAGTATAATTTTATACACTATAGAGATTTTGTTGTGTCCTAGCTTTGTATTTTAATGCTTGCTGCGTTCAGTGTAAGTGTTTCCTTATTGTTTTGTTTTTACCATGAAGATCAGAATTTGTGAGAAAGAGTTAGATGCAAAGGTTAATTGAGCACCTATAAATTTGGCTGTTTAATTAAAATTCAGTTCCTCAGTAAACAGTAGTCACATTTTAGATGCTTAGTAGCTTCAGGTGGCAGTGGCTACTGTATTGGACAGCACAAATACAAGAAGAAAATGGCTCTGTCACTGCAGAAAGGTCTTTTGAATAGTGCTGCTTTGCAGTGAGTTAGGTTCTGTCTAGACTCTGGGAATACAGAGATAAACATGACTGACAAGGCAAACACTTAGCTCCTGGTGGGGTTGAGAGATGGCAAACAAATAGCTGATGTCCATCATGTCATCATTAGGAAGAAAGATGAAAGTGGGTAAGAGAGAAGATGTAATGAAACAGTGTGCGGGGAGGTACCTGTTAACTAGGTGGTCAGGAAATGCCTTCTTAATATTTGCATGTCAGTGAATGAAGAGAAGGAGCAAGTCTTGTGAAGACCTGTAGGAAGACCCTTCTAGGCACAGGGAACAGCAAGTGCAAAACCCTGAAGTAAGAACAGATTGGACATACTTGAGGAATGGCAGCAAGGCATGTGCAAGTGAGGTCCTGGGAGAATGGTGGGTGATGAGGGGGGACATGACGGACAGTAGCCACATCATGTGGTACCTTGTGGTCTGTGGTAAAGACTTAGAATTTTAACCTGAGTGTGGTGAAAAGATATTGGAGGGTTTTGAGCAGAGGAGTGGCATGATCTAAATTATGTTTATTTAACTTTAATATGCCAGATTTACAAATAAAACAGTTAAAAACCCCCATGCCCTCATTCTCCAACTCTAGCAAAATGGGCCCAACTGAGATCATTGATCCCATGGATGACCTGTCCTTCCTTTATATATATTATCTCCTTTATCCTTCCCTGTAATATTGTGAAGTAGGATTTGTGTTTTAAAAGATCACCCTGGCTGCCGTGTAGAGAGTTAAGTTTAGGGGGGCAAGAGGAAAAGCATGAGGGCCTTTGGGAGCCTGAGACAGCAGTCTTAAGTGAGAGGTGATGGTGGCTTGGAGTCGAACGGCAGGTGGTGGTTGAAGTGATGAGAAGCAGCCAGATTCTGGTGAAACCAGCAGGAATGCTGGTGTATGTAGTTAAGGAAAGAGGAGCAGGGGTGATGCCTGTACTGTGGTCCAGATGATGATGTGACTGCCCATAGGAGAGTTCAGTTTATTCATGTTAAGTTTAAGATACCTAGTAGAAGTCCAGAGGTTGTCAAGGACACATTTTTAGGTTAAGAAAAAGAGGAAAACCCAGTGAAGGTAACTAAGGAGATATGCTGCAATAGCTAGCTGTTGATTTATGGTCTGAGTTTGGCCTCCAGGTTTGCTAGAGCTGGAGCTAGCTATTGTAGTGTCTCATGTCCCATATCCCAAGCAACCCCTCAGCCACTGGCAGACTGGAATGATTGGTCCTCTGGATAGTAGGGAATCAGTGTTTCAGGTAGGAGAACATGATACATTGAAGAATACTGCTGAAGAATTTAGACAAACACATTGATTTGTGAAGGTATTAAATGTCTTTAATGAGCAATAGAATTTCTAGAGAATATAGTTACTCTTAAATGGAACACTAAGTAGAAGATTTTCTTGTATACTTTATAAATATTGCATTAGTAGTTCAAAATCAGAATTTTATTAAATTTTACTTTCTCCCTTTTTTTCTCATTTTCAGTAGATGAAATGCATGTAAAAATGAAAGCACCAAAAAGAACTGTGGGTGAAAGTTGGATGGCCTAACAGTTTATTCAGATTTTAAGATTTATTTACATATTATATCATTAGCAAAAGGTGTGTTATAAGGGTAAATTTGTAAGTGAATTTTGACAAGTTGTTAAGTTTCTGCTTAAAGTCTTATTTGCTATTTTAAGTTATTGTTTCTTACAGATTTTCTAATCTGTGCTTATTTTACTAGGAGTCATGGCTTTGAAAGAATTACCTTACTGATTTCAAACACCATTTTAGGAGTAATTTTCCATATGCCTTAAAAGAAATAACCAAGCAAAAAAAGGAAAGGGACAAATAAAAGATATTGCCATTCTCATCCACTGTTTAACCTGACATTTTCAGAAAACAGTCTCACACTGAACTTTGTACACTGCAAGTAGTTGTTATCTAGACTGTGAAGTAAAGATAAAAGCTGTAGTATCTGATCTTAAACAAGTCACTTTAAGCCCTGGACTTCCAATTTTACTTAGTTTTTATTTTTATTTTTAATCTGTGAAGTGAATGTTTTGTGCTAAATGAGTGTCAGTTATCAAATTGTATAGATAAGAATTTAATAAAAATTTGCTTAGAGTGGATAGTTTGTTTGTGAGAGGCACTGTGTAATTACTGAGTCTTTGAGAGCATAACATCACTAGTTTCTGCTCTCATTTATATACACAAGGAAGCGTAATGTAACTGTTATCAGTATCCTGATGGAAGAGGGATAATTGAAGAAAAGCAGTTCTCTTTTTTAAAATAAGTGAAAAGAACAAATTATGGATGAAGTTTCACTGGAAAAGTGTAAGCCTGGAAGTTATTTGAAATGTTTACCTGAAGTAAGAGCAGATAAACGTAAAAACAAATTACCAAATAAAACTTGACAAGCAGATACAGATACTCAAGGTGCAATTCCCCAAATGAGCAAACGCTTGAACAGATTTTAAAGTCTTTGTCAGAAGGTTCTTAAACTTATCAAAAGGAAGAAACTACTTGGAGAATCAGTGAGGCTCTTTGGGCAGAGTTCAGAGGATATGCTCAGAAGTGATAAGTATGTTGTAGGCAGATAAACTTCATTCACTGAAGTTTTTTGGTCTCTCACTGTAAGTAAAGTATTATGACAGATAATTAGATGCCCTAAGGTATATTCTTTGATCTCTTAAGTGATTCATAAATTGCAAAAATCAATACCAAATCTTAAAATTGATAAAAATGTGTGTCAGACTCTAGTCATGAGATGGAAATCATACCAGTGATTTTCACAGAGAATTTAATACAACCGGTTGTTAACTAGGCATTTCCACTTAATAGTGGAAAGACAAAAGGGAACAGCAAGGTCTTGTCGGAAGCCACCACTGCCTCCTGACCGGAGAGCAAAGAGAAGAGGGCAAGTGGCTGGAAAGAAAGGCTGCAGCCCAAACTCAGGCCTCGAGGAAGGGGTTTGCACTCAGCTGGGACTAATGTCTTTGAGATCAGGAGAGGGGCCCAGTGGGGTAAAGGTACAGGGCTCAGCGAAGAGGGTTCTGCTGGCTGGCGCTGGTGTTCTAGGGGCACGGTGATACTGGTTCTGTGTCAGGAAGATACAGACTGGAACCAACTCTGGCTGCTAGAATGAACTGCTGCTGGCCTGAAGAGTGGTTGGGTTGCACTGGTGGCAAAAGGAAGCAAAAAACAGGACTAGGAAGCAAACAGAAATTGCCACATTTTCCTCCTCCAGCTTTCTGGTCTCAAGTACCCCTTGACTTCCAGGTGGCTCAGTGGTGGAGAGCCCTCCTGCCAGTGCAGGGACAGATTTCAATCCCTGGGTTGGTAAGATCTGCTGGAGAAGGAAATGACTACCCATTCCAGTATTCTTGCCTAGAACATCCCATGGAAAGAGGAGCCTGGCGGGCTGTAGTCCACGGGGTTGCTGAAGAGTCTGACACAGCTTAGTGACTAAACAATAACAAGCACTTTATTGGCAGAGCCTAACAAGAAGCAAACTGTAAAGGAGAAAATGTGACTCACCCCCAGGATCACAAAGTAAGAGCGTGGAAGGGTAGTTTTAAGGCTGAGAAACAAAAGCTCAATAACTTGCAGGAAGAAAAATGAATCTACATCTTTCACACAAGGCATATTTAAGTGTCATTAGAACTTTATAGTCAAGAAATGCTATAGGAATTAATAGGAGAAGACAGATCCTTGTTAGGATAAACAGACAAGGCAGTGTTGGAGAGTAGTGTTTTAATGTGAATGTGATTTTAGCAGGCAGAAGTGAAGTGAGGGATGATTGCAGTAATGGAAGGAGATATTATAGGGTATGAGAAAGCTATAAAATTGCATAATGGAGGACATGGGACAGACCTGGATCAAATTGGTTTCTACTGATGACTAACTTTAATGCTGAAAGTCATTTTTTGTCTCTGACTCTCATTTCTCTTTCATCCTTGATCCTTTAGGCATTGAAGACTATTATTGGTTGGATCAAAACCATGTTTTAGGACCATTAATTTAGAGTTTCTGGAGTTGGAGGTGACAGAGAATCAAATATGGAGATACTTTCTTGAGCAAGTAAGTTGTTACTTGCTCCAGATACAGTTTTCTTATTAACACAGAAGTTTTTAATCAGGTCCATGGATAGGGTTGAGAATATCCTTCAATGCGTGAATATAATGACATGTGATTTTTATGTTGTCAAGGAAGAGGTTTCAGGTGTAATTTTCATCAAAATGAGATTAAATAAAAGGATGTTTGGAATTTGGTAGACCATTAAATGTAAGTAAACTACTCAAGAGCATATGGGTGTACTGTCATTATTCACTTTATTGGGCACTTAATATGTTGAAGGCACTTAGGAAAAAGAATGTAGGGTAATAAAAGTATATCAGTATAGTAGGGAGCTGGTCCTGCTCTTTCATGGGGGGCATAGGTCCTAGGGAGGGCTGCCTGCCTAGGTAGTGATTTGTGCTAAGATATAGAAGGTGAAAAAGGAGTTAACGATGAAGACACTGAGGTGGTGAAATTGTGGCATTTTTAACAAAAGTGGATTGACAGTATTACCATAAATTTCCCTAGTGATTTGTTTTGAGGGTCCGCAGGCTGCTCTTGAACTTCCATAAGGAAGCGTGTTGAATATTTCTCAGATAGCCTTTGGAGGCTATCTATTAAATTCACAGATTCAAGTTAGAGGAGCCAATGTGGCCTAAGCTGGTGGTCTTCAATTTTGACCTGATGTCTAGATATTTATTAATCTTGGGTTGAACTGTGGAGTTACAAAAGATATTATTTTCATTGTGGTAAGATGTCCATAGCATAAAAATTAGCATTTTAACCATTTTTAAAGTGTACTGATTGGTGGCATTAAGTACATTTCACATTTTTCATGTTACCAGTCTGAAACTCGGTACACATTAAATAACAGCTTCCTATGCTCTTCTCCCTCCAGGTACTGGGAACCGCTATTGCATTTTTCCCCTTTATTAATTTGACTGTTCTGGTACCATGTATCAGTAGAAACTGAAAATACTGTTTTATGTCTGGCTTAACTTCACTTAGCATGATATCTTTAATGTTTATTCATGTTGTGGCACTACTAGCATTTCATTCCTTTTTTTTTTTTTTTTTTAAATGGAGTTCATTTTTTAGAGCAATTTTAGATTTGTATTAAAATTGAACAGAAAGTATGGAGTCCTCATACACTACTCCTACCCCCATGGATGCACAGCCTCCCTCACGTCAGCGTCCCACACCAGAGTTGTGCATCTGTTGTAAAATACAAACCTCAGTGATACATCATTTACACTGGAGTCCTTGGTTTATGTGAGGGGTCACTCTTCTTGTTGTACAGTCTGAGTTTTGTGTAAAGACAAAGTGTCATACGTGGTATTTTCACTGATCCACAAGCAAGTTGCCCTCCAAATACACATTCTGCATCTATGGATTCAGAAAGCCACAATCCATACACATGATACACCATCTGCAGTTGGTTGAATATGTGGAGGCAGAACGGTATGGAGGGTTAACAGTATTCTTCACCACTATGCATTCACAGTTTAAAAGAACATGCCAGTTTCACTTAAAATTGTTCTTAATTAAGTAAAAAATTACTAATCTTATTAAGTCACAATCCTTGAAAACACGTAATTTTAATATTCTGTGTGGTGAAATGGAAAGTGTGCCTGAAGTATTTTGGCTGCATACCAAAGAATGATGGTTGTCTCGAGGAAATGCACTTGTCATTCTGTTTGTATTTTCTGCAATGAACATGATTTTAATTTAAATGACTAACTATGCTTATTCAGACTTGGGTATTTGTAGATATTTTCTCAGAAATGAAAAATATAAGCCTATCAGTTTCAGGAAAATAGTGTCTGTGCTAGAGATAAAATTTGAACTTTCAAGCAAAAATTAATATTTTTGGAGAACTTGTATCCACCATCTGAGTTTTATCTGTATATTCTATTTTTTTGCTCTTCATTTTTTTCATCTCTCTTCATTAGACTTATTTAGAAGCTGCTAGAGGATTTACACACACACACACAAATACATACATACATACATATATATATATATATATATATATATATATATATATAATATAAAATGAAGGAGAATATATGTATTCTCCTTTATTTCCAAGGACTGTTTTAACAGAGCACAGTGCTTGAGCTTGGCAGTTTTCTTGTTTGAGCGTACTGACCGTACTGACTGCAACGCTTCGCTCTGTTGGTTCCCACTGCTGTTAGGAAGTCCGCTATGAGTCTGAACTGTTGCTACTTTATAAAAGTTACTTCCCTCCCCACCCCCCCACCTCCCCCATAAGACTTTGCTCCTTGTCTTTTATTTTCTGCTGTTTGACAATGATGTATCCAGGTGTGGTTTTCTTTTTTATTGATTTTCCTTGGAATTCAGTGAGCTTCTTAAATCTGAGATCTTGAGTGAAGTGTCTAAACACATCTGAAAAATTCTCATCTTTAAAATATTAATGCCATTTTTCTCCTTCCCTTTAAAGACTAATTGATTGTATATAAGACCCACTTACTGAATTTTTTGTTTCTCTTTGTCTCATTCAAACATACATTTGTTGAATTTGTTTTATTTTTATTTTTCAGTTCTAGAGTTTCTGTCCAGTTATTCCAGCACTGTTTGCAGAAAAAGACTCTTGTTTCTCTTTTGGATTGCTTCGGCTCCTTTGTCTGAAATCATCAGTTGACTGTACTTGTAGGCCTGTCTTGGGGCTCTTCCACTGACCTATGTTTGTCTGTTCGTTCACCAGTTCTGTGCTGTCTTGATTACTGTAGTACAGTAAGCCTTGAAATCGAGTGGTGTGAGTCCTCCAACATTGTTCCGCTTTGGTCTTGTGTTGGGTAGTCTAGTGTTTGCCTTTGTGTGTAAACTTCAGAAATCATTTTGTTGATAACTATAAAGTAACTGGCTGGGGTTTTGATTGGAATTGTGTTGAATCTATAGATCTAGTTGGGAAAAATTGTTGCGTTAACTACTGAGATGATGTATAACTGGGATTGTTTTATGTAAGAGCTCTTTTTACTTCCAGTTCACCGTTACTCTGGCAGGGAGCCCTTACAGGTTCAGCTTGAAGTAGGGATAATATACCAGAGTCCCCATGTTTGTCTGGCTCTGGAGTTTGACTTTTCCCTGTGAGGCCTCTGAAAGGTTAGTTCCGTTTCCCAGGCTTTTCGTTGGAATTGGGTATTTGGTTCCACAGCCCTTGGAACCTGAGTACTGTGATCTTGCTTTATTTTGGGGACCCAGCAATTGTTCATCACCTTGTTACCTCTTGAATGCTTTTGAGTTGTTAAAAACTATTTCATCCAGCTTTTAAAGTTATTTTCAGGACGGGAATCAGTTCTAATTTCCTCCTCTATCATTGCTGAAAATGAGTTTCCCCAGTTTCCTGTCTCCCTCATAGAATTGGTGGTCAGTGTATTTAGACTTTAAAATTTTGTGTAAATTCTTGGAGGAGCGGGATGAATTCTCCCAACTTTTGAATGTCTGTTGACACCTTCCAGACAGTAATAGGTAAGTAGATCTTCAAAAGCTCTACCTGTGGTGAATAAATGATGCAGTTGAGTTTTTGTGTGGTCTGGTTAGTATAAAATGTGCCTTGGTTTTGGGCACTGAACAGTTGGGCAAAGAACCTACCAGTAGTTTTGGGTTTGTAGTATAGATTGCTACTCATCTGTCCCAGTTTTCATTCATTCTCTCTCCGTGATAGAATTCCCAGTTTTTTGCTGGGCTGTGCTGTGCTTACTCACTCACTCAGCCAGGTCCCGACTCTCTGCGACACCATGACTGTAGGCCACCAGGCTCCTCTGTCTATGGGGATTCTCCAGGCAAGAATACTGGAGTGAGTTGCCATGCCCTTCTCCAGGGGATCTTCCCAACCCAGGGATGGAACCCAGGGCTCTCACAATGCGGCCATATTCTTTACCAACTGAGGCACCAGGGAAACCCAAGAATACTGAAGTGGGTGGCCTACCCCTTCTCCAGAGGATCTTTCCAACCCAGGAATCGAACTGGGGTCTCCAGCATTGCAGGCGGATTCTTTACCAGCTCAGCTAAAAGCTCACATACATGTATGCATTTAAGCAGACTTCAAATCCAGCTAATTTTTATTCTTGCTATACATCCCCCTTTCTCCTAGTCTGTACCAGCATTGTTTCTTGAGCTTGTCACGTCTTGCCTGTATTGCTCAAGTAGACATACAACTACTTCTTTGTTTAGAGTCTTGTAACTGATATTTTCTTTTTCATCAGCAGAAATGAAAGAACTTTTCAACTATGTTACTCCTGTGCTTGCAGAATTGATTTTAGTGTCCTTAGTTTTCAACTCTTTGTGATCTGGTCCCATTTGTCATTCCTAACCCTACATTTGATACCCTAATAACACCAAATATTAAAAATTTCCCTCCCCTTGTATTTGTGGTTCCTTACGACTGTGTCCTTTCTCATGCCTAATCCAGGGTTAACTTTCTTTTAAAATAAATTAGTTTCAGGTATTTTTTTAGTTTAATCAACTTTACATGTTTCTGAACATGAGAATAAATAGGCTCTGCTGTTGAATGCAGTGTAGCCTGAAATCTACACTGTGTTTATATAGTGTTTATATATCTAGTGGTTTTTATCCTAAGTTGCAAATTTTGTTTTTCTTAAGATAATCTGTTAGAAAAAGTGATTGTAATATGTGAGTCATAAAATTAAATTGTTTCAGAATTGGGCTTATCTAGACCAGTCTCCTGTTTCACATATAAGGAAATTGTGGCCAGGAGAAATTAGTGATTCTGTCAAGTCAAAATTAGTTAGAAGCAGAATCAAGGTCTGTCGTGAGTTTCATCCTAATATAAATATCTGCTTAACGAAAATCTTCAAGTGTGTTGAAGTTTTCAAGTGTTCTTATCCCTGTAGTACATCTAGGATTACCACACCATGTTTCAAGGGCCTGTAGTTCTTGTGTGAATAGCAACTTGGGTAATGAACTGAGCAGTATGCATTCTTAATTTATGCCTTAACAACTCTGATTCTGTAATGAATGGTTTGCTTACAGTCGCTTTAATATACTTACCTTCTTGACAGTTCATTCTGGGAGGAATAGTTAAGTGTTTAAGTGAAACAGGCATGGTAGATACAACACTTAACAGTTATGTGTGTCTTTGTTTTTAGCATCAAGCATTGCACGATTCTCTCGAATAATGTAGATCACCTTTTACTGAATTTAACACTGTCTGATATCATGGTCTCCCTGGCAAATGCCTCAACTTTGCAGAAGGATTCCAGTTGGATAGAAAGGATAAGGAAATTTGTAACAGAAACCCTTGAAGATGGGTCTAGGCTAAACAGTAAGCAGCTGAACAGATTGCTTGGTGTCTCCTGGAGGTTAATGCAGATGCAGTCAGACAGAGGTGGGTGTCAATGCTCTGTCCTTACTTAAGAGAGGGGCTCTTACGCATACTGTTAATGTTGAGCATCTAATTTTGAGTTCATACCTGTCAAACATTTCATAGTCATTTACGTTCGAGCCATAAAAGGTAGCCAGCATAATCATGAAGGAATGTCTGCTTGAACCCTGATGGCTGAGAACACCCCCTTTTCGGTGGGTAGGTCCACTCTGAAGCTGATGGGTAGGTTTTCTACTAGATTACATAGTTGGAGTGAAAGAAGGTAAGTTTTATTAATAGGAAATGACATTGAGCTTAAGGATAAAGAAATACTTTTCTGATCTAGTTTGACTAGAAATTGGTGGATCCTTATCTCTTTACCTTTCTTGTAACTTGAAGTTATGTTGCATTAAGTCAGTTTTTAGTGTGACTTACTAATTCTTTTCATTCAAGCAGAACTTTGCTGTTTGGTTCCTGGCTTATCCACCTTTCTAGTATTGTGGTATTTGTTGTCCTTTCCTAGGTTTGTTGTCTCTTAGGAAAATTTGTACTGTAATCTCCGATTGGTTTGACTTTTTTATTAGGCCATTGATGTAGGATTTTGATGGTAGTCATCAGTTTGTGGCTAAAATCTGCTTCCTCATAGGAACAAGGTGCTTCTGTGCTTTTTAGAAGAATTATGGTGCTGGTGAAGAAACATTTTGACTCACATGCAGCTGTTTTCTCTTGTTTCTTAGAGGCTACAGAGTCTCTCATAAAGGCAGTTTATACATTGTATCAGCAGAGAGGCCTTCTCCTTCCAGTTCCGACTTTGTTACTGAAGTTTTTCAGTAAAAGCTATCAAAAAGAAGAACTGAGATCTTACAGAATCCGGTACAGTTCCTTTGTTATTTTGCTTTTCTTTTTCTTACCAGGTTACTTTGTAATCTGTATGAATAAGATGATAGGGTGATTAAATCTTTGGAGAAAATCTTCTTTTTATCCTTTTTGGTTTTATTATTTTTTTTTTAAATAAAAAGGCATACATAATAGTTTCAGTAACCTTTATACACATAACTGAGAAGGTAAAAGTCTCTTTGAGCATATGTTTCCACTTGTCTGCTTAACAGCTAAAGGACAATTATTGGAACCACCTGTAGCAGCCTCAGAATTTTGTTTTGCTTCCCATAAAAATTATGGAGGTTTAACCTCCGGCCCTTAGTGACATATTGGGACACATGGTATAAGAATGAGGGCAGTAGAAGAGGAGAGGTGTACAATAGGTGAAAGAGATTAAAAGGTGCAAACTGAGTTATAAAGTAAATAAGTCATGGGGATATAATATACAGCATAAAGAATATGACCAGTAACTTTTATTAGGACAGGTGGTTACTAGACGTATGGTGACCATTTGCAATGTGTACAGATGTCAGACTATTATGTGATACATACCTGAAACTAACATAATACTGGGTGTCAAAAATGTTTCAATAAATTTTTAAATGGCGGTATCTTAAAGAGCAAAAGTGTCCAGCTTGGTTTGGTGCTGTCTGGTGATGCAGACAACACGAAGAGTAGAACTCAGGAATCAGTCTTAGATGTGGTGAGTTTGAGGTTTACTTGGGATAGTCTGGAAGAGATGTTTGGGTGAAAGATAACGGGATTTGTGGTACCTCAGCATACATAGGTAGTTGTTAGAACATATTCAAGTCTTTACTGTGAGTCAGGTGCTTTTCTTAATTTTTCAGTAATTCTCATACTTTTATGTAGGTACTGTTGGTTTCTGCCTTATAGAAGGAAGCTTAGGTTAAATAAGTTGGTGAGTGTCATGCTGTTAAAGGGCAGCCAGACTGAGACTTAAGTTCAAGTCTGGTAGACTCCAAAGGTTGTGTGTAAATCACTGAACTCTTGGGGGACAGCAAAAGTGATTGCCGTGTCCAAGATGAGACATTAGAGAGTGAGCAAGTATGTGCAAGAATGGAAATAACCCAAGTTTGAAGCCACTTAATGTGGGGGCACCCTATACTGAATGCATAAATGACTTAATATAGTAAAACGGTCATTACACATTAGTGTAAATAGTTCACAAGCTAAGTAGAGCCTGTGTCCTTTAAGATAAAATTACAATGTACATAGTGCCCCAAACTACATAAACTTTTAAAATACAGTGGGTAAAACCTTAGAGAATACTATAGATGAATATAGTATGCCAGTCATCTTATAGGCTCTCAAATGTTTAAATGAATGTGGTGTATTTCCCTTTTCTTTGATGGCCTTAGATACCGTAGTAAAGTGTTATCACGTTGGTTGGCTGGTTTACCACTGCAGCTTGCACATCTCGGCTCCCGAAATCCTGAGCTTTCAACACAGTTTGTTGACATTATCCATACTGCTGCAGCCCGAGCAAATAAAGAGCTACTCAAAAGTTTACAAGTTACTGCTCTCCGAATCTATGGTAAGAGTGTTGTTTACCTGTGTATGTAATAATCGGTCTACCCCGACTTAAGAACAATGTTTCAAAGCGGAGATCTTTAGGTTTTACTTTTCCTTCAAATTATACATTAATTGTACCATGGTAAAATGAATAAAATATCAAACAGTAAGTTCATTTTCAATAGTATTACTTAATACAATAGTTTAAGAAAACTAAAGGTTGTAGATGTTTCTTCAGATCTTAAATTATCTTTTAAGCCACGAAATTCACAAATTCAAAACTGATCAGGTATTTTTATAGAATTCTTTTGAAACTTTGATGGCAAATTTTACTTATTTAATCGTTATTGAGATCTTGTACGGCTTTCATATATTAACGTTTCACTCACCCCTGAAACCTTTTCATTCTTTTAGCAAAAATATCAATAAAAATATACATATATGCATATGTATAATTAGTATTTATTATTAGGACACAGTTTATATACTATAAAATTGGCCATTTTACACTGTGCAATTCATTAATTTTTATCATATTCCCAAGATTGTGCGATAGTCACTATTATCTTATTCCAGAATATTTTTATCACCTCAAAAAGAAACTCTACCATTAGTAGTCCATCCCTATTTCCTCATTTCTTCCTACCTCAGCTCCTGACAACCACTGCTCACCATTTCTGTCTCTCTGTATTTGCCTGTTTTGATCATTTCTCACAGATGACATTGTGTGATGTGGATCTTCTCAGTATGGCTTCCGTCACTTGGCATACTGTTCTTAGGATTTACGAGCATATACGAGTACTGTATTTCTTTTCAATGCTGAGTAACATTCCACTGTTGAATATACACCACTTTATATTTACCCATTTATTAAATGACAAACGTTGGCTTGTGTCTACCTTTTGTGTGTGGTATTTAAAAATCTGTATTTTTCAGTATTGCTTATATATAGGAGTGTGTGTGTATACTCAGATAAGTCTTTGGTTTTAAATTCAGTTCAGTTTAGTTGCTCAGTCGTGTCCAACTCTTTGCAACCCCATGAACTGCAGCATGCCAGACCTCCCTGTCCATCACCAACTCCTGGAGCCCAACTAAACCCATGTCCATGAAGTCGGTGATGCCATCCAAGCATCTCATCCTCTGTTGTCCCCTTCTGCTCCTGCCTTCAGTCTTTCCCAGCATCGGGATCTTTTCCAACGAGTCAACACTTTGCATCAGGTGGCCAAAGTATTGGAGTTTCAGCTTCAGCATCAGTCCTTCCAATGAACACCCAGGACTGATCTCCTTTAGGGTGGACAGGTTGGATCTCCTTGCAGTCCAAGGGACTCTTAAGAGTCTTCTCCAACACCACAGTTCAAAAGCATCAATTGTTCTGCGTTCAGCTTTCTTCACAGTCTAACTCTCACATCCATACATGACCACTGGAAAAACCATAGCCTTGACTAGACAGACCTTTGTTGACAAAGTAATGTCTCTGCTTTTTAATATGCTATCTGAGTTGGTCCTAACTTTCCTTCCAAGGAGTAAGCATCTTTTAATTTCATGCCTGCAGTCACCATCTGCAGTGACTTTGGAGCCCAGAAAAATAAAGTCAGCCACTGTTTCCACTGTTTCCCCATCTATTAGCCATGAAGTGATGGGGCCGGATTAGGTTGATATTATAATTGTCCCTGTTTGGCAAAAGTGCTTGTTTTTTTTTTTTTTTTTTTTTTTTTACTGTTTTGCTTTGTTTCTAATACCTTTAACTCCATCAGTTATTATTTCAAATAACACATTTGAATATTATGAAATCGAGTGTTAAATGTTATCTTTAAATAATGATTGTATTTAGTCTTACTCTAGGCAGTACCTTAAGCCATACATATATATTTTTTTTTCATGTAGTTGATATGTTAGAATTCAACATAGCACAGTGAAAATGGTCAGTCTGCTTTATTAATTCTTGTTTGTATATCTTTTAAAATTTAACTTGTCTTCCTGCCTCACTAGATCCACAAGAAGGCACAGTGGTGGTTCTGTCAGCAGAGTCTCAGCAGCTTTTGGTCCAGCTTGTGTATTTTCTACCCAGTCTGCCTGCTGACTTGCTTTCTCGGTTAAGCTGCTGCTGTATTATGGGAAGACTCAGTGCAAATTTGGCTGCCATGCTTATCGGGATACTGCACATGAGGTAGCATGCTAAAGTGAGCTGTATTTCAAGTATATAATCTTCTCCCTCACCCTTCCCCTGTCACTGGCAGTTTATGAACTGACTTTTTAAAATGCCGCCCCTCCCTTCATTTGCTCTTAAGACAGCAGTTAAAACTGTTGATGATACTGGGTAAGAGGAAGGTCACTGGGGCAAGACTGTTCCAGGTGGTTTGCTTAGCGGTTTGCATTGTCATGGTTGCAGTCACTAAGTCCATGGGGTGTAGTCCACCAGGCGCCTCTGCCCATGGGATTTTCCAGGCAAGGATACTGGAGTGGGTTGCTGTTTCTTTTTCCAGGGGATCCTCCTGACCCAGGGATTGAACTCTTGTTCTGCTACACCACAGGTGGATTCTTTACCGCTGAACCATCAGGTAGAAACATACAGTGATTTGTGTAGGTGCATTGAAACAAGGGTTAAGATTATCAGAAGTGTGTAGCCATAGTAAGGATTCAGTGGCGGATGAGAGTGCTGTGTTTTAAAACTTCTGGTGTTATGAAATTGTAATACAGGTCTTTCTTTTTGGAAGGGAGCTCAGTTCAATGTAGGTGGTGAAATAAAAGCTTGCGGACTCAGACAGGGAATCATTAAAATATCTGTGGGTGGGTGGGTGGGTGTGTGTGTGTGTGTGGCAAAATATACATAACCTAAAACTTCCCATTTTAACCAGTTTTAGGTATACAGTGAGAATTGTTTGGGGCATTAAGTACATTCACACTGTTGTGCGACTGCTACCACTATTCATCTCCAGCACTGTCATCGTTGCAGACTGAAACTCTGTACTGATTATTTCCCCTTCTCCCAGCCCTTGTTTACCACTATTTTGTCTTCATGATTTTGATATATTCATCTGTTAATGGATACTCGGTTGTTCTGCCTTTTGGCTGTTACAAATAATGCAGCTATAAACATTGGTGTGCAGACACCTGTTTGAATCCTTTTAATTCTTTTGGCTGTATACCCAGAAGTAGAATTGCTGAATCATATGTTAATTTTCTGTTTAATTTTTCAAGGAGCTACTTTCCGGAATGTGACTGTGGTGTTTTACTCTCAAAGGTCTTAAAACTAATAATGTTTCATGTTGCTAGTGTTCAAAGTATCCTTTAAAATGTAATGTTTGTATCAGGCATAGTACTTTCATATTCAGCCATTTGTTACTGATTGTGGCTCAAGGCCAGGGTCTGATACAGTTTTAGGCAGGAGTTGAATCTGGGCTGTAGCTGAAAAATTTAAAAACTAGCTTCTTTGTGGCTTCTTGTGCAGACCCTCTGCCCCAATTAAACAGGAGTGGCTCGCTTTATTAGTAGACTTTCTTTAGCTTTGTTTGCCAGTCTCTTCGTACCAGGATAAGACGTATGTTTGAATGTTGTCGCCCAAATTGTGCTTCATAACTGATAATTACTTTTTCCTTTTAGCAAAAGAGAGCTGTTTGCAATATGTTGTCTATATATGAAACCCCTCTTTGTCTAGTTCAGTACTAAATGCCAGGTCTTTAAGAAATACAATTTAACTTAAGTGGTTTTATGACTGTTAACTTCCAGTAGAGGGCACTCATTTCCCATGATAGAACTTGTGGAGGATCTGTTTTGGCATTCATTTAAATGTGACTTTTGAACACCTCTTAAAATTAATTCTCTTTAGAACTTGTATTTAGTATCTTTTTTGGCATTAATTACGATTGACTTGTGCTCAATAACTTTGGTCAAGGATTTTTTCACAAGTCTTTTTTTACATTTTTTTGTGGGTTTGTGGTGAGTACTGAGAAAATATTAATTTACAAGTAATGGTAATAGAAGTTTATAATCATCAAAAGCAAGTTGTCATGTAGTTAAAAGTGTACCAAGTTAAACTTTGCCTTTTAGCATTTGCACAGAGTCTTAGTAGACTTCTCTTTCTGTAGATGTATTGTCCCTATTCAAACTAATCTCTTTAAAAATTAAAACAAGATGGGGCCTTTTCAACTTTCCCAGGCCAGTGGTATTATCATTGCATCACTTTTCCTAGATTTAGAATTGAAGAATAATGTTCGGTTATTCTTAAGGAATGATGTTCTTCTAAGGAATACCGTTCCTTAGACGTCACCTGGGTTATTTCACGTCTTTGGTTTTCCCCTCCGTCCTTGATGGTGACGGTAAACCAGCTAGCTTTCTCACTGTCTCCCACCTGCACCGTTCACCTGAGGCATCCCACTCCTCAGCTCCGTCTGTGCCAAGGACTGTTGGCAGGCTCCTTTTCCTGAAATATTCCTTCAATAATTTCTGATTCTCATCTGCTATATTAATTGGGCTCTGCGGTCTAGTTCACTCTGGGTGTTAGCGTTCTGACACTGTTGTCTCCAGCAGGGGAAGTTCATCGGAGAGCAGGTCACCACCAGACCATCTCCGTTTGTTCAGTGTGTGAAAAACCCATCACCTTAGAGTTGTTGGTGTTTAGTTTGTCTTAAAAACTGTACTTAGAATTGCTGTTCCTGCCTTTTTCACTATTCACTTAGAGGTTTTTTGAGTTTTTCCTCTCCATCTACCTGTGGTGTTCTGCTGACCGTTACTCTTCTTGCCCTCTCTGCCCCTAGTTCCTTTACAGCTGGTTTGGGGAACATGAGACATGCATGTGGAAACGTAGTCTATGCTGTTAGATAAAAATACCAGAGAAGGGAGAAATTACTGAGAAATTCAGCCTGGTTTTGAAGCAGGGTGAATATGTGAGCTGGCCTGCCAGGAGCAGGTCTGGTTTGCTTCTGTTGTCCAAGCATAATTGATATAGCATCCCTTCTAGTCTCAGAACTGTTCTGGTGTGGCCAGTATGTGTGGTCATTGTAGTTTTAAGGACAGAGTGATACATTGCTTGTCTTTTGTCCAAACTAGATTTTTAAATGGATTTGCTACTCTTTTTAGCCACTGGACAGCACAGTGTTCACTGGGTATAAGAGGATATTAGCTTCTTTTCTAATCACCCATTTTGTACTCATTTCCATTGAGCATCTCTGACTTTTTATAACCTCTTAGCTTGTGATATTCTCTCCCATAGCCCTTTAAGCAAAGAGAAGTCCTTTAAGTAGAAGTGATTCAGAAAAATGTTGCCATTATTTTTAACTCCCCAACTTTTAAGAATGTTAATAAATACAGTTGTTTCAGTGGTTAAAAAAAAAAAAAGTGCTTCTCATTGAATTAGAAACTCCTTATTTTGTCTTGACATTTATTCAGATTTCAATTATAAAAGTTTGTCCAAAAAAAAAAAATTTGTCACAAAAAGCTATCCAAAAAGATAGCTTTTTGGATCTGATTATTCTCAGCTTTTTGTTTTTTTGCTGTATTCATGGCTGACATTTGCTGTATTCCTTCTTAGTCTTACCTTGAGGAGAGTTTTTAAAGGTATCACTGGAAACTGATCTCATAGCAGGAACCACATAATCTTCATTTAATGAGAAGCTGCTTTATGTTTAGCTATTCCCTTAAGTCCACTACCAATACTTTAGCTGCAGTATTGTGACGTAGACTAGTTATAAAGCCTCGCAAAGTATAGGAGTGCATAGTTATTGCAGAGTGGCTTTAAATTGAAGTATTCTTTACCTAGTTAAGATGCTTTGGTTTAGGTAGGAAGCAGGAGCTTGTTTAAACTTAGCTCATTCATATAAACAAGGTAAGACTTTTTTTTTTTTTTTTTTAATGAAGATGAGGTAGTAAATACATAGCAGCTGAACCTACTACTGAAAAGCAGAACTTCACCTTGGCTCCTTGAAACTGAGTTTTGAGTGGTGTGGAAAAATTTTCCAGTTGTACCATATAAGTGGGCTGGTTATGCTTTTCAAGGAAACTTTACATAAACATATGTTAGAAATTATGTTTTCCATATTACGATACTTGAACCTCCTTACATGTAAAGATGATACATGCTACGGATTTTTGACTGAGCTCTTAAATTATACTTGTATTCCATAAAGAATAGTCATATATTCTGTGCTTTATTCCTGAGTCTTCAATTTGGTCACTTCTAGTACTAGGTCTCCATTGTTTATTGTAGATCATCATTTTCTGGATGGAAGTCTTCAGTGAAAGAATGGAATGGAAGTGATCAGTTAAACATCAGTAATGAGGACTATTTCAGCTTCTTATTTTCAACACTTACAGGTAACTGCCCTGATCCACCAAGTTAAGGAAAGGAAAAGAACCTAGTATGAAAATTCTCCTGAGATTTACTGTCTTACCTGTTTGGGTCTAAGTTTTGGACCTCACTGCATAGCTTAATAAGATGGGGAACAGAATATCCATTTTAAGCATGTTTAACATGTTCGGTGTGTTAGGAAAAACATCACATTTTAATTAGCCATATTTTGCTTTCCATTGATGTCAGAGAAAAATTAGTAAAATGAGTCTTGATGTGTTAGATTAGTAAGTATTATTACTGTTGTTTTAAATGATCATACTGTCTTTGGTAGTTTTGTTTTGTAACTGGATGATAAAGATGACAGTGTTTGAAATTTTCTGAAGACTCAAAATTAAGAGACTTATTGAAATATGTTGTCAGAATCCAAAAAGAGCTTGAAAAGTTCTGATAAGGAGCTGAATGTAGCAAGATAAATATTATATAAAAGAAACAAGTAACAAGTAGACTTGTACATGTTTGTTTGATAGTTTTGGATGCATGCGTTTGAGATGGATGTGAGGGCTTTATGTTTTAATTAGTAGTACCTGTCAAAGGGTTTAGTGGTTTTAGGAAACTCATTAGGAATCAGCCAGGAGTGTGATATGGCTTCCCAACTAGATGAGGGCTCTTTAGGGCATGTTCATGGAAGTACAGTGATCTGAAAACATCAAAGCAGGTAGCTAGGGTCAGACCACATTGTGCTCGTATTCTGATCATTCTAAGAGCTGTCTTTCAGGAGGGACTTGGGCAAGTTGTTTGTATAGGTCAGACTAGGTGTAATAGAGGTGGTAAGAGAATCAGAAATCTTATTATATGGAATAGGTAGAAGGAAGTACACAGTAATTGTTGAAGAAATAGACTTAGGGGGGATGGAATAGTTTTAAGACACTTGAAAGGCTATTATGTAAGAGTACAGAGTTTGGTATATGTATGAAGGAGCATATTGTTTTTGTTGTTCATTTGCTTTTTTAAACCTGACATTAATTAGAATGATTATGTCTTTCACACTTATTTAAGTATAAAGGTGGCAAAGCCCTCAGTTTAAGGGATATAATATTGTTTCTTGATGTATTACACATTTGATTCAGGTCAAATCTTTGTGTACATAATTATATGAATTTTACTACATCGCTGGCATTTCATTTTTTAAAATAATACATAAAGTACAGAAATTCAGAGAAAATAGCTTGTTAGCTTGAAGAATTTAACTTGAAGATACATGTCTATTTTTTAAAAATTACTTAAGAATGTTACTTGCTTTGTGATTTATTTTAAATTGGATTTCTTTATACTCAAATTAGGGTTTTCAAAAGAGGAACTGACTTGGCTTCAGAGCCTTTGAGGAGTGCCCCATGTCATCCAGACGCAGCTTTCTCCCGTGCTACTTTACCTCACTGACTTGGATCAGTTTTCACACCATTGGGACATAACAGAGGTAATGGTCCATTTGGAAAGGCATGGAAGATTGTTAGAATTCAGTTCATCCACCGCCAATAGTTACTGTGTGCTAGCGTTGCCTTGTGTAAGATGTTTCTAGAGGTTGAGAGCAGTATAAAGCACAGTCCCTGTTCTGAAAGTGCGTGTGACCCTTGGATAGGCGATGTGGATTCCTGAAAGAAGAGTTTTCATAAAGTTATGCCACTAGAATAGAATAAATTAGCAGTTTGAATGATAGAGACACATTTATTTTCTTTTTGCCTAGTATAGGGTAAAAGGAAAAAGAGGAAAGACTTCATGGAAGAGGAAGAATTTTACGTAGATACTGAAGGATTAATAAGAGTTAAGTAGGATTTTGTATCCTTGAAGGTGGGTTTTTCTAAACAGAAATAATTATTTGGAAGCTCCTTTGGTTTTAAAGAATTAGTATGTAGTTTATCAAAGTTACATTTTAAACCCCAAATTTCCCTTAAATTTTAAAGTTCAACTTAACAAATCTTTTTAGATACATATAGTAAGTTTAGGGAATCATTTTAAAAGGAGACTTAAACTATATTGCATCCCTTTTACATACATATTTAAAACTTTAAAAAACTGTTTAAATAACTTAATATATTCACTATTTGGTAAGTAGTTCAGTTTTCAGACAAACCTTCACAAATGTTATGGTAAATCTTAAAACATTTAATAAACTTACAAGCATGGTACATATTAATATCTTAAGTTTCAGTACTATTTATAGTGAAATTCAAATTAAAATTACAAGTCTAGGTTAGCTGTTAATTCTGTTTTAAATTGAAATTATAGGGCTGATATTTTACGCTAATAGTCAGAATTGTTTTACGTTACAAATATATAAATATGTAAAGCATCATAAATACTGGTACTAAGGATTTGAGTCTGTAAGATATTTATATATTAGTTAATTTCTTTTATTTATTTCTTCAGTTTCTTTCCTTGCATTGAAAGGTACTTGCCCAGTAGAATTGTAGTTGTGTCATTCCAATAATGTTGGTTGGAACCTTTCTTGCACATTCCGAGGTTGTGTTCTGTGCTAGCATTTTTTTTTTTTTTTTTTTTTTTAATGATTCATAAGGTTTTGGTTGGGGCACTGAAGTCCTTGGGAACTTCTTTCCTTGTAACTCGTAATTGCTCGGCCATAGCCTTTCCAAACAAAAGATAACCTTTGTAAGTGTTCTCAACAGGGTCGTCTCTAGAACCTGAATCTGTTTTATTGCTGTACCAATTGATTTTATTCAGCTGATCTATTGACGACTTCTTTCATTCTTTTCCAGAATACTCTTTACATTCTTCCTGTATCTTAGGGCTACACCTTTTGTAGACATTTAACACATTTCTCTCATGGTTTTGTTTGACTGTGATCACAATACTTGGGTCATGCCAGGGACACTTTCTTCTCGGTATCACCTAGTGCCTAACTATGTTCATATATTGGCTTTCAAAAAATAGTGGATTAGAAACAATGAAAACTAAGGAGTTGGGTAACCAACCTGCATATTTAATATCTGGCATTTTATCTTAATCCATAGTACATGCAGAGAGTGAAGCCTTGCACACTGCTGGATTTGAAGGGTTGGGTTTAGTGTCAGTAAGTGTTCTGTAAGCTTGTTTCTGATGTTTTTAAACTACCTCATGCATGGATTGGGGAAAGCGTGGTATGGGGATTGATCAGTGGGCCCCAGATTCCAGACAGAGACTTGTTAAGTGTCTAGTTTTATAACTTGAACAACTCCAATAATCTCTCTCTGACAATTTTAATTTTTCTGAATCACGTCATCTGTGTAAAGACACAGATGTCGTGAAAATGTGATTGGTTATATTTCTGAGTGTACATTGGCAAGAACATGTATTAAACTTCAAGGATGCTGTCTTTGAAATGTTAAGACATAAATTAGGAAAAATCTGAAAGTTTCTTTCTTAGCTTTTGAAGTTAAATGAAGATTCCAGTTCTATTTTCGATAAAATTTGCCTTTAAGTTGGCCTTATCACATGAAATTATTTGAAATATATGTAGTTTTTGACAGCCTTAGTGTAAAAATTGATTTTTTATTATTATTTCATTTGAAAAAGTTACTAGTCAATGGTGTGAGTTTGCTTAGTTTGTTCTATCTGCTTAGTCTGAAGTGTTGTTGTTGTTGTTGTTTTTAATCGGACCTTTTTTTTTCTGAGTAGATTTTCTTCACAAAGTATACTTTATTTACTTGCCTATTTAACACATTTAAGAATTTACTTATGTATATACGGCAGTATGAGGTCTTCACCATGTACAGGCTTTCTCCAGTTGCAGCAAGTGGGGATTACTATCTGGGGCTGCTCTTCAGCTGTGGGACGCAGGCCCCTCTCTGTGGCGGCTCCTCTTGTTGCAGAGCATGGGCTCGAGGGCTTCGTTAGTTCTGGCACACAGGCTTAGCTGCCCTGTGGAACCTCCCCAGACCAGGGATTGAACCTGTATCCCCTACTGGGTGGCATATTCTGGACCACTGGACCACTAGGAAAGTCCCACAGGACAGTGTAGAAGAACAGAAGGATAACAGTAAAAGTGTCCGTCCAGTCTCTGTCTGCCAGCCATCCATGTCCCTTCCTTAGTTTCTAAATGTATTCTTTTGGATAACTTCTGTGTCTTCACAAATGATTATATATATATATATTCTTTTGGCTTCTCCTTTTATAGACACAACATACTCTGATTTGGACCTTGCAGTTTTCATTTAGTATCTTCATGATCATTTCTTCCAAACACTGAAGGAAGAATTGTATGATCTTGCCATTAATGATGGAAATAGTAGTTAAAAGGGAAAAGGAATCTTTGGACAGAGATATCATTCCCAAATGGAAGTGTCTTTTCCAGAGCCAGTGCAAGGTTTTAAGGTTAATTTTAATTGTCATTTATAAAATTTTGAATGGTTTGAAAAGACTACTTTTTAACTAAATTCTGAAGAATAATAATAAAACATTACTCTAGTTTAAGAAATAGAACATTTTTCTTTGTTTTTGAAACCTCTGATTTTATTAACAGTTTTATGTGTGTGACATTTCTGTATAAAATTAGGTAGAAAATACTTCAGTGTAGAAATTAAGTGTACAAAATCTTGTTAAAATTTTTTATATTTTTAAAAAACTCTCAATTTCCACACTGTAGCAAACTGCCATGCCTCTTCTGGAGTTGTGCACTTATGAAGTCAGGATTCTGATGTACGCAAATTTCAGTTAACACTAGTTGCAAAAGTGAAGACTCCCTGTATATATGTATGTTTGTGTGTCTCTGTTTGTATTTCTGTTTACTTTTGTTTTGAAACAATCTCAGACTTGGAGAAAAATTACAATTGCAGTACAAAGAACTTCTCTTTTCTTAAACTGTTTGACAAAATGCCCATTGTCGATACTTTAGCATACAAGTAGACCGTGTTTTATTGTACCTGCAAATTCAGTTTTTGGAAACTGAACTTCTGCGGCAGCCCTGCACTGAGGGTGTCCGTCATCTTTCCAGTAGCATTTGCACACTCTGGGTCTCTGTGTCAGTTTGGTGATTCTCGCAGTATTTCACACTTTTTCATTGTTATTTCTTAGAGTGAGCTGTGATCGGTGACTTTTGATAATACTGTTGTCATTGTTTCGGAGTTTGTAATTAATTGTAACCATGAACCGTGTCCACAGGAGATAGTGCAGTGATCTTAGTAAAATATGTGTGTTCTGACTGCCCCACCAGCCAGCCATTCCCTATCTCTCTCCTTCTCCTCAGGTCTCCCTATTCCCTGAGACTCAGCATTATTGAAATTAGGGCAGTTAATAACCCTGCAGTGGCCTCTGAGTGTATGTGTGTTTGTCACTCAGTTGTATCCAACTCTTTGTGACCCCTGGATTGTAGATCGCCAGGCTTCACTGTCCATGGAGTTCTGCAGGTAAGAATACTGGAGTGGGTTGCCATTTCCCTCTCTGGGGGATCCTCCTGACCAAGGGATCAAACCCCAGCCTACTGCATTGGGTCAGATTGTTTACCATCTGAGGCACCAGGTGTTCAAGTGAAAGGCAGAGTTGCGTATCTCTTACTTGAAACCAAAAGCTAGAAATGATTATGAGCTTAGTGAGGAAAGTGTGTTGACAGCCAAGATAGGCTGACAACTAGAACTCTGTGCTGGTTAGTCAAGTTGTGAGTGCAAAAGAAAAGTTCTTGAAAGTAAAAGGGCTATTTCGTGAACACAGGAATAATAAGAAAGTGAAACAACCTTATTGATGATGCGGAAAAAGTTTGAATGACCCTTAAGCCAAAGCCAAATCTTGAGCAAACCCTGATGATGATTTAGTCATTAAGTCGCATCTGACTCTCTGCAACCCCATGGACAGTGGCCTGCCAGGCTCCTATGTCTGTGGGATTCTCCGGACAAGAGTTCTGGGAGTGGTTGGCATTTCCTTCTCCAGTGGATCTTCATGACACAGGGATTGAACCCGGGTCACCCGCATTGAGGGCAGATTTACCGACTGAGCTACAAGGGAAGCCTTAAAACTCTCGTAAGTCTTTTCAGTTCTCTGAAGGCTGAGAGAGGTGAGGAAGCTGCAGAAGAGTTTGAAGGTAGCAGAGACTGATTCATGAGGCTTGAGGGAAGAAGCCATACCCCCAACCATTGCTATTAATGCAAATCCAGCACGGGCTGGTTAGGTTGAGTTGAGAAGCAGTGTGGTTTGCAAGTGAACATGCCTCGTTTAGGGAGAGATCAATAGCCATACAGGGAGATATGATTAGAAAGAGGAAGAACATCATATGATGCATTTTACTTATCTGAGGCAGGATTGATGGGGTTCTGCTTGAATTTCCCATTGGTTGTCCAGTTACCAAGGTTGGTGTCCATGCATCCGTGCTGGTCTCTCCATACATGTCCGGGTGTCCTGTGAAACACTAAGCTTAATTTATTTGGAAATGACCTAGCTGTTCAATACACTGTCATCACTCAGTTGAGCAGAGGGAGAGAAATTCAAGTGACAAAAGTCCAGAGAAGGTAGTGTCAGAGCGCCCCGGCGTGGCATGCGTGCAGGGGGTTGGGGGGAGGGGGGCGGTGCGCGGAGCGCGGAGATCTCAGGTGTCCTCCCACCCTGGGCCTCTCCAGGCCCGCCGCTGCTCAGTGGCCTCCCCCCGCCCCCATCGCTTTGGCTGCTCAGGGCCGGGTGGTCTCTGCAGCTGCCCGGCATCCTGCCCGAGGCCCCCCCTGCCCACACGCTGTCTTCCAGTTTCTCTCTGAACCCTCGACTCTTTCTGCCTCTGTCTCACCTGGCGTGGGTGCGTGCGAGTGCCTGTCCGTGTGCCTGGCTGTCGCTCGTCCGCTCTCTCAGGAAGGTCCTGTGCTGGGCCCGTGGCGTGGGGGCAGGGCGGGCCTCGCTTTGGGGACAGGGCGGGGCTGAGGCACTCCAGGGGGTTTGCACAGCCAGCAGAATGGGCGCCTGGGGCACCGGCTGGGCTGCCCCTAATCCCGCAGGAGGCTCCGGGGACCGCGGCCCCGGGCCGACGCCCCGCTCGTCCGGAGCCACCTGACCCTGAGCAGCGAATGGGATGGTGGGGGGCGGGGGGTGGGGGGGCACCGAGACGTCCTACCCGCTCAAGCCACCCCCCTCCCCAACCCCCGCCAGAGCTCCCGCAGCCTCGCCAGGCCGCTCGGGGTCTGGGAAGCACACCGGGCTGGGCCAGGCGCGTGCTGGCCGGGGGTGGCGTCGGCTGGTCTCCCAGCTGCAGGGCCTGTCCCGGTTTTTCCCATCAGTTTCAACAGTGACGGTCACCTCACATTGTGAGACGTCTAGATTTCTCACTGACACCCCTGTTAGGGAGTGGCTTTATAGAGAGATAGGGAAGGTCACTTGGGGGATGTTAGTCATGAGAGAAAATAAGGGCTCAGGTGGGATTGCAGATGTCATCCAGGGCGTAAATAGAGACAGTTGTTGCTGGTACCAAGACATGAAGTTTTTTTTCCCCCTTTTCCCAAAAGGCCATATTACGACCACATGGGGGCGCTGAGTAACAGCCCATAGCTCGGCTGGAAGGGTGGGCCTTTGATAGTGATACCCTGGGATGGGTTGGACATACCCCCAACCTTTGTCATTAATGCAGATGCAGCCCGGGCTGGTTAGGTTGAGTTGAGAAGCAGTGTGGTTTGCAAGTGAACATGCCTCGTTTAGGGAGAGATCAATAGCCATACAGGGAGATATGATTAGAAAGAGGAAGAACATCATATGATGCATTTTACTTATCTGAGGCAGGATTGATGGGGTTCTGCTTGAACAAGAGCCTGAGATCTTCAACAGGTTCACAGGAATAGCTGTCCTCTGGCTTTGGAGTCTCAGTTTCTGTCTCCCCCTCCTGTAGGCCATAGGGTTTTATTCTAGAATTGTGGACCCAGGCAGATAGACCCTTCACTTTTACAGCAGTTGAAGTCACTAGAACAACCTGATATGGCCCTGTCCATTTCTCGGACAGCTGGTTTGGACTCCCTTTTTCTTGCCAGGTCTTTACTGATACTTGATCCCCTGGCTTTACCTGGGGATTTTTCAAGTCTTCCTGTGGTTTGTTCTCCATACCGTTGGTGTTCTTGCTGAAACTTTCCCAGGTCAATTATATGTTTTAAGAGTGTATTGGCATCCTCGTCAAGAAACAAA
Organism: Muntiacus reevesi; assembly: GCF_963930625.1. NCBI lineage: Eukaryota > Metazoa > Chordata > Mammalia > Artiodactyla > Cervidae > Muntiacus > Muntiacus reevesi. The sequence goes on along the minus strand of NC_089256.1, from coordinate 1,466,986 downwards.
TCAGAAGTTCAGAATGGTCGTCCATACATCATTTCATAAGGACTTTACAATAGTGGCCGTTTGGTGGATGTCCGTAGCCTCATGAGGGCTATGGGCAGCATATGTGTCCACTTATTATGTGTTTCTGACATAGCTTAGCCAGAGCCCTTTTAAGAGTCTGGTTGGCTCTCTCTACGTTTCCTGAAGCTTGAGGCCTCCAGGATGAGCGGAGCTGGTATTTTATGCCTAAGCATGCGGCTAGGTTCTGGGGTATCGTGGCTGTAAGTGAGGGCCCGTTGTCACTCTGAAGTGACCGAGGCAGCCCAAACCTAGGCACTATCTCCTTCAGCAGAGCTTTACAGACTTCTGTAGCTCTCTCAGTCTCAGTAGGGAACGCTTCGATCCATCCTGTGAATGTGTCAATAAAGACTAGCAAGTAAGAAAACACTTGGGTCTTGGGCATGGCTGTAAATTCTACTTGCCAGTCCGCTCCTGGGTATGATCCCCGATGTTGGACAGGTGTAATTAGAGGAGGTCTGGTTTTTGGGTTATTTTTTAGACAGGTGTCACAATTTTGTGTGACCTGTTTAACAACCTTAGCTAACTGGGGATGGGAGAGAATAGGCTTAAGCAAGATTTCTAGATTATCTTTTCCAAAATGGGCGCTCTTATGTAAGGAGTTTGTAATGTTTTAAACCTGAGAATCAGGGAGTATTATTCGGGCCTGATCAGTCTGAAACCACCCATGTGACCCAATCTCCCAGCCCCGCTCAGCATATCGGGAATGTCCCCCTGGGGCAAAACCTGGAGTCAGGGTTTCCTTGGGGAAAAGGTGGCAGATAGCAGTGGCAGAGGTATCTTCCCCGGCAGCTCGTCCTGCCTCTTGATCAGCTTTCCTATTTCCCTGAGCCTCTTTTTCTTGCCCCTTTTGGTGACTCTTGCAGTGGATGACAGCTAATTTTGCAGGAAGTTTGACTGCCTCCAGGAGCCTGAGAATGAGCTCTTTGTGTTTAATAGCAGAGCTTCGGGCACTGAGCATCCCTCTTTCTTTCTAAATTGCTGCACGGGCATGCAGAATGAGGAAAGCATACTTAGAGTCCATACACACATTAATCCTCTTTCCTTCTCCTAACTCCAAAGCTCTTGTCAGGGCAAAAATTTCAGCTTTCTGGGCTGAGGTGTCTGGGGGAAGAGACCCACTTTCCTTAGTTTCTTCCAGGCTCGCTACAGCATATCCTGCTTTCCTCTCTCCCTTTTCTACAAAACTGCTGCGATCTGTGTGCCAGTTTTCCTCTGGGTCAGATAAAGGTGTCTCTGATAGGTCCCGGCGAGAAGAGTATAACTCGTCTGTGATTTGTATGCATTGGTAATCCAGAGGGGAGGTAGGGGGATCTGGCAGTAAGGTTGCTGGATTTAAAGTCTGGCAGACCCTCAACTTTATTTCTGGAGTGTCAAGGAGGAGGGCTTGGTGTTGGGTGATCCTTCCCCCTGTCATCCACCTGTCCCCTTTCGTTTCCAATACTGCTTGCACCCGGTGAGGCGTATACACTGTAGTGGGCTGACCCAGGGTCAGCTTAGATGCCTCCTTAACCATAAGAGCGGTGGCTGCTACTGCCCGGAGGCAAGTGGGCCACCCTCTGGCCACCTCATCTAGTTATTTTGAGAGATAAGCCACAGGTTGTAATACGGGCCCCATCATCTGCTCTAACACCCCAAGAGCAGTTACTGTCCTTCGAGAAACATAGAGTCTAAAAGGCTTCTCCAGGTTGCGGAGGCCTAAAGCTGGGGCTGTAGTGATGGACTCTTTTAGGGCATTAAAGGCCACCTTGCAGGTCTCATGCCAGTCGAGTGGCTCTTCCTCTTTCCCCCTTAAATTTTCATATAGGGGTCTGGCCAGATTGCCATAATTAGGAATCCAGATCCTGCAAAACCCGGTCCTTCCTAAAAATCCCCTAAGCTGTTGTTTTGTTTGGGGGTACGGGGTATTTAAGATGAGGGATCTCCCCTCGGGGTCAGGCATTCTTTTTCTCTCCGTAATTATAAATCCAAGGTATTTTAATTGGGTTAAGCTAGTCTGAGCCTACTTGGGGGATACTCGATAACCCTTTTCATACAGGAAAGTTAGCGTTTTAAATAGTGTCCATTTGAGAGCTGGTAAAATCTGGCCTAGCTATGAGCAAGTCTTCCACATACTGTATTAGACTACTGTTTGTTAAAGTTAATTCCCTTAGTTCTCTCCCCGAGGAAGTCCCGAAGATATGAGGGCTGTCCCTAAACCCTTGGGGTAATCGAGTCCAGTTGACAGCTGTATGGTCTCTCTTGTTTCCAAGTCCCGCCACTCAAAAGCAAAGAGATTTTGGGATTCAGGATGGAGAGGAATGCAAAAGAAAGCACGTTGAAGGTCCAAGACTGAGAAATACTTGGAATTTCCTGGGACTTGAGATAGGAGGGTTTATGGGTTTGGGACTATGGGGTGGATGGGAACCACAGCTTCATTAACAGCTCTTAGATCCTGGACGAATCGGTAAGATCCATCTGGTTTTTGAACGGGCAAGATTGGGGTGTTGCAGGGGGACTCACAGCTGATTCGAGTTCCAGTATCTCGGTATTTGTTAACTAATGGTCTAAGACCCTCAAGAGCTACTGGTTTTAAAGGATATTGTCTTTTCCAGGGCTAGGGAGCATTTGGTTTCAGAGAAATCTTTACTGGTGGAACATTTATGGCTAAACCAGGGCTGGAGACATCCCACACCTGGGGATTGACCTCATCTAGACAAGGGACAGACTCCTCCTTTTCTACCTCTGACTGTAAATATTCAGACATAGGCAAAGAAAATTATCGACTTCTACCTTTGTGTCCCCAAGTCACTCTGGTTTGGAGGCGAAAGTATTATACTCACCATGGCAAATTTGGAAGCTGTTAACATGAAAAATTTAAAGAGTCACGCAGAGGCTAGTCACTCTAAGCTAACCCCTAAGACATTTATTGACTGATTTCTAGCTTCTCTTCTTTAACCTTTTTTTATCTACTGTAATCCTGTGTGTTCCTTTTAGTTAGGGATTCATTTTTAGACTATCCTGACTCTTCCACTACGTTCCACTTTTGGGTCTGATTCAATTACAGATGTGCCAAGTGCTTCCTGAATACTATAGAACATATTTTATGTTTAAAATACTTCCATGCTTATGTATTGAGTCAATGATTTTAAGTTTATTTGTTACACATTTCAATGTAAAAGGCAATGTGTGAACTAACATATTCACGACTTGGAAAAGTTGGCTTTTTTTTCGTGTGAGTTTGAACTCCTCACCCGACCAAAGGTCATGGAGAGGTCTATTGTTTTTCTAAAATGGTTATACTGTTGTTTATTTTCTGGTAATTGAATTAGGGTGTGAGTTGCAAAGCTTGTGTTTCTGTTCATTTCATTCCATCTGTTCGGGTTTCTTTCTCTCTCCTGAGTCAGACAGTAATTTCCCATTGGTTGGCCAGTTACCAAGGTTGGTGTCCATGCATCCGTGCTGGTCTCTCCATACATGGCCTGGTGTCCTGTGAAACACTAAGCTTAATTTATTTGGAAATGACCTAGCTGTTCAGTACTCTGTCATCACTCAGTTGAGCAGAGGGAGAGAAATTCAAGTGACAAAACTCCAGAGAAGCTAGTGTCAGAGTGCCCCGGCGTGGCATGCGTGCAGGGTGTTGGGGGGAGGGGGGCGGGGAACGGAGTGCGGAGATCTCAGGTGTCCTCCCACCCTGGGCCGCTCCAGGCCCGCCGCTGCTCTGTGGCCTCCCCCCGCCCCCATTGCTTTGGCTGCTCAGGGCCGGGTGGTCTCTGCAGCTGCCCGGCATCTTGCCCGAGGCTCCCCCTGCCCACACGCTGTCTTCCAGTCTCTCTCTGAACCCTCGACTATTTCTGCCTCTGTCTCACCTGGCTTGGGTGCGTGCGAGTGCCTGTCCGTGTGCCTGGCTGTCACTCTTCCGCTCTCTCAGGAAGGTCCTGTCCTGTGCCCTTGGCGTGGGGGCAGGGCGGGCCTCGGTTGGGGGACAGGGCGGGGCTGAGGCGCTCCAGGGGGTTTGCACAGCCGGCAGGATGGGCGCCTGGGGCCCCGGCTGGCCTGTCCCTAAGCCTGCAAGAGGCTCCGGGGACCGCGGCCCCGGGCCGACGCCCCGCTCCTCCGGAGCCACGTGACCCTGAGCAGCGAACGGGATGGTGGGGGGCGGGGGGTGAGGGGGCACCGAGACGTCCTCCGCGCTCAAGCCACCCCCCTCCCCAACCCCCGCCAGAGATCCCGCAGCCTCACCAGGCAGCTCGGGGTCCAGGAAGTGCCCCGGGCCGGTCCAGGTGCGTGCTGGCCGTGGGTGGCGTCGGCTGGTCTCCCAGCTGCAGGGCCTGTCCCGGTTTTTCCCGTCAGTTTCAACAGTGACGGTCACCCCACATTGTGAGTCATCTAGATTTCTCACTGATACCCCTGTTACGGAGTGGCATTTTAGAGAGATAGGGAAGGTCACTTGGGGGATGTTAGTCATGAGAGAAAATAAGGGCTCAGGTGGGATTGCAGATGTCATCCAGGGGGTAAATAGAGACAGTTGTTGCTGATACCAAGACATGAAGTTTTTTTCCCCCTTTTCCAAAAAAGGCCATATTATGACCACATGGGGGCGCTGAGTAACAGCCCATAGCTCGGCTGGAAGGGTGGGCCTTTGATAGTGATACCCTGGGATGGGTTGGACATACCCCCAACCTTTGTCATTAATGCAGATGCAGCCCGGGTTGCTTAGGTTGAGTTGAGAAGCAGTGTGGTTTGCAAGTGAACATGCCTCGTTTAGGGAGAGATCAATAGCCATACAGGGAGATATGATTAGAAAGAGGAAGAACATCATATGATGCATTTTACTTATCTGAGGCAGGATTGATGGGGTTCTGCTTGAACAAGAGCCTGAGATCTTCAACAGGTTCACAGGAGTAGCTGTTCTCTGGCTTTGGAGTCTCAGTTTCTGTCTCCCCCTCCTGTAGGCCATAGGGTTTTATTCTAGAATTGCGGACCCAGGCAGATAGACCCTTCACTTTTACAGCAGTTGAAGTCACTAGAACAACCTGTTATGGCCCTGTCCATTTCTCGGACAGCTGGTTTGGACTCCCTTTTTCTTGCCAGGTCTTTACTGATACTTGATCCCATGGCTTTACCTGGGGATTTTTCAAGTCTTCCTGTGGTTTGTTCTCCATACCGTTGGAGTTCTTGCTGAAACCTTCCCAGGTCAATTATATGTTTTAAGAGTGTATTGGCATCCGCGTCAAAAAACAAATCAGAATTTCAGAATGGACGTCCATACATCATTTCATAAGGACTTAACAATAGTGGCCGTTTGGGGGATATCCGTAGCCTTTTGAGGGCTATGGGCAGCATATGTGTCCACTTATTATGTCTTTCTTGACATAGCTTAGCCAGAGCACTTTTAAGAGTCTGGTTGGCTCTCTCTAACTTTCCTGAAGCTTGAGGCCTCCAGGATGAGTTGATCCGGTATTTTATGCCTAAGCATGCGCCTAGGTTCTGGGGTATCATGGCTGTAAGTGAGGGCCCGTTGTCACTCTGAAGTGACCGAGGCAGCCCAAACCTAGGCACTATCTCCTTCAGCAGAGCTTTACAGACTTCTGTAGCTCTCTCAGTCTCAGTAGGGAACGCTTCGATCCATCCTGTGAATGTGTCAATAAAGACTAGCAAGTAAGAAAACCCTTGGGTCTTGGGCATGGCTGTAAATTCTACTTGCCAGTCCGCTCCTGGGTATGATCCCCGATGTTGGACAGGTGTAATTAGAGGAGGTCTGGTTTTTGGGTTATTTTTTAGACAGGTGTCACAATTTTGTGTGACCTGTTTAACAACCTTAGCTAACTGGGGATGGGAGAGAATAGGCTTAAGCAAGATTTCTAGATTATCTTTTCCAAAATGGGCGCTCTTATGTAAGGAGTTAGTAATGTTTTAAACCTGAGAATCAGGGAGTATTATTTGGGCCTGATCAGGCTGAAACCACCCATGTGACCCAATCTCCCAGCCCCGCTCAGCATATCGGGAATGCCCCATGGGGTAAAATCTGACGTCAGGGTTTCCTTGGGGAAAAGGGGGCAGATAGCAGTGGCAGAGGTAGCTTCCCCGGCAGCTCGTCCTGCCTCTTGATCAGCTTTCCTATTTCCCTGAGCCTCTTTTTCTTGCCCCTTTTGGTGACTCTTGCAGTGGATGACAGCTAATTTTGCAGGAAGTTTGACTGCCTCCAGGAGCCTGAGAATGAGCTCTTTGTGTTTAATAGCAGAGCTTCGGGCACTGAGCATCCCTCTTTCTTTCCAAATTGCTGCACGGGCATGCAGAATGAGGAAAGCATACTTAGAGTCCATACACACATTAATCCTCTTTCATTCTCCTAACTCCAAAGCTCTTGTCAGGGCAAAAATTTCAGCTTTCTGGGCTGAGGTGTCTGGGGGAAGAGACCCACTTTCCTTAGTTTCTTCCAGGCTCGCTACAGCATATCCTGCTTTCCTCTCTCCCTTTTCTACAAAACTGCTGCCATCTGTGTGCCAGTTTTCCTCTGGGTCAGATAAAGGTGTCTCTGATAGGTCCCGGCGAGAAGAGTATAACTCGTCTGTGATTTGTATGCATTGGTGATCCAGAGGGGAGGTAGGGGGATCTGGCAGTAAGGTTGCTGGATTTAAAGTCTGGCAGACCCTCAACTTTATTTCTGGAGTGTCAAGGAGGAGGGCTTGGTGTTGGGTGATCCTTCCCCCTGTCATCCACCTGTCCCCTTTCGTTTCCAAGACGGCTTGCACCCGGTGAGGCATATACACTGTGGTGGGCTGACCCAGGGTCAGCTTAGATGCCTCCTTAACCATAAGAGCGGTGGCTGCTACTGCCCGGAGGCAAGTGGGCCACCCTCTGGCCACCTCATCTAGTTATTTTGAGAGATAAGCCACAGGTTGTAATACGGGCCCCATCATCTGCCCTAACACCCCAAGAGCAGTTCCTGTCCATTCAGAAACATAGAGTCTAAAAGGCTTCTCCCGGTTTGGAACGCCTAAAGCTGGGGCTGTAGTGATGGACTCTTTTAGGGCATTAAAGACCACCTTGCATGTCTCATGCCAGTCGAGTGGCTCTTCCTCTTTCCCCCTTAAATTTTCATATAGGGGTCTGGCCAGATTGCCATAATTAGGAATCCAGATCCTGCAAAACCCAGTCCTTCCTAAAAATCCTCTAAGTTGTTGTTTTGTTTTGGGGTACGGGGTATTTAAGATGAGGGATGTCCCCTCGGGGTCAGGCATTCTTTTTCTCTCCGTAATTATAAATCCAAGGTATTTTACTTGGGTTAAGCTAATCTGAGCCTACTTGGGGAATACTCGATAACCATTTTCATACAGGAAAGTTAGCGTTTTAAATAGTGTCCATTTGAGAGCTGGTAAAATCTGGCCTAGCTAAGAGCAAGTCAGCCACATACTGTATTAGACTACTGTTTGTTAAAGTTAATTCCCTTAGTTCTCTCCCCGAGGAAGTCCCGAAGATATGAGGGCTGTCCCTAAACTCTTGGGGTAGTCGAGTCCAGTCGAGAGTTGTATGATCTCTCTTGTTTCCAAGTCCCACCATTCAAAAGCAAAGAGTTTTTGGGATTCAGGCTGGAGAGGCATGCAAATGAACGCACCTTGAAGGTCCAAGACTGAGAAGTACTTGGCATTTCCTGGGACTTGGGATAGGAGGGTATATGGGTTTGGGACTATGGGGTGGATGGGAACCACAGCTTCATTAACAGCTCTTAGATCCTGGATGAATCGGTAAGATCCATCTGGTTTTTGAATGGGCAAGATTGGGGTGTTGCAGGGGGACTCACAGCTGATTCGAGTTCCAGTATCTCGGTATTTGTTAACTAATTGTCTAAGACCCTCAAGAGCTTCTGGTTTTAAGGGATATTTTCTTTTCCAGGGCTAGGGAGCATTTGGTCTCAGAGAAATCTTTACTGGTGGGATATTTATGGCTAAACCAGGGCTGGAGACATCCCACACCTGGGGATTGACCTCATCTAGACAAGGGACAGACTCCTCCTTTTCTACCTCTGACTGTAAATATTCAGACATAGGCAAAGAAAATTATTGACTTCTACCTTTGTGTCCCCAAGTCACTCTGGTTTGGAGGCGAAAGTATTATTCTCAAAATGGAAAATTTGGAAGCTGCAAACATGAAAAATTTAAAGAGTCACGCAGCGGCTAGTCACTCTAAGCTAACCCCTAAGACATTTATTGACTGATTTCTAGCTTCTCTTCTTTAACCTTTTTTATCTACAGTAATCCTGTGTGTTCCTTTTAGTTAGGGATTCATTTTTAGACTATCCTGACTCTTCCACTACGTTCCAGTTTTGGGTCTGATACATTTACAGATGTGCCAAGTGCTTCCTGAATACTATAGAACATATTTTAAGTTTAAAATTCTTCCATGCTTATGTAGTGAGTGAATGATTTTAAGTTTATTTGTTATACATTTCAATGTAAAAGTCAATGTGTGAACTAACATATTCACGACTTGGAAAAGTTGGCTTTTTTTTGTTGTGTGTTTGAACTCCTCACCCGACCAAAGGTCATGGAGAGGTCTATTGTTTTTCTAAAATGGTTATAGTGTTGTTTATTTTCTGGTAATTGAATTAGGGTGTGAGTTGCAAAGCCTGTGTTTCTGTTCATTTCATTCCATCTGTTCGGGTTTCTTTCTCTCTCCTGAGTCAGACAGTAATTTCCCATTGGTTGTCCAGTTACCAAGGTTGGTGTCCATGCATCCGTGCTGGTCTCTCCATACATGTCCGGGTGTCCTGTGAAACACTAAGCTTAATTTATTTGGAAATGACCTAGCTGTTCAATACACTGTCATCACTCAGTTGAGCAGAGGGAGAGAAATTCAATTGACAAAACTCCAGAGAAGCTAGTGTCAGAGCGCCCCAGCGTGGCATGCGTGCAGGGGATTGGGGGGAGGGGGCGGTGCGCGGAGTGGGGAGGTCTCAGGTGTCCTCACACCCTGAGCCTCTCCAGGTCCGCCGCTGCTCAGTGGCCTCCCCCCGCCCCCATCGCTTTGGCTGCTCAGGGCCGGGTGGTTTCTGCAGCTGCCCGGCATCCTGCCCGAGGCCCCCCCTGCCAACACGCTGTCTTCCAGTCTCTCTCTGAACCCTCGACTCTTTCTGCCTCTGTCTCACCTGGCGTGGGTGCGTGCGAGTGCATGTCCGTGTCCCTGGCTGTCGCTCGTCTGCTCTCCCAGGAAGGTCCTGTGCTGGGCCCGTGGCGTGGGGACAGGGCGGGCCTCTGTAGGGCGAAAAGGCTGGGCTGAGGCGCTCCATGGGTTTTGCACAGCTGGCAGGACGGGGGCCTGGGGCCCCGGCTGGGCTGCCCCTAAGTCCCAGGAGGCTCCGGGGACCGCGGACCCGGGCCGATGCCCCGCTCGTCCGGAGCCACCTGACCCTGAGCAGCGAACGGGATGGTGGGTGGCAGCGGGTGAGGGGGTACCGAGATGTCCTCGCTGCTCTACCCACCCCCCTCCCCCCACCCCATGTTCCGTAGGCACGCCAGTCCCCGACCGGCCGGGCCAGACGGGTGCTGACCTGGGCTCGCGGTGTGCGGAGCGGGGGCGCCCTCCGGTGCCCCCGAGCTGCAGGCTCTGGGCGGCCGGAGTCCAGTCGCGGGTCGTGAGGCTCAAGTGCAGCGCGCGCCCGCTCGAGAACTGCAGCCCCAGGCCCGACCGGCAGGTCAGACCGCAAGGGAGGCGCAACGCGGGGCTCCTGGGGCGCCTGGCAGCCGCCTTGGTCTAAGGCCATAGCACCCTGAACGTGCCCTATGTCCTCTGATCTGGGAAATTGAGTAGGGCCGGGCCTGGTCAGTACTTGCATGGGAGACCGCCTAGTAGTTAGGCGGTTTTGTGATTTTTCTGAATGCCTACTTCAGAAAGTTAGAATTGGATGACTGCACACAGGAAAATGAATAATGTTTTCGGTCATAATCTTAAGAATCCAGCCGCTGGTCATTCTTTTTCCTGTCCTAACACAGCTAACTGGAAGTCAGTTGCAGTAACTTCTACTGACTTAAGACCCTCATCCCTAACGGAAGGTATATAGGAAAACACATAGTATATCTAAATAAACATGAAAGATAGAACGATGAGAAAAAAAAAAAATTCTCAGTGACATCTTAGTTGGTATATGAAACACGATGATTATGAAAGCACAACCCATATTCAAGTCCAGGCCATGGAAGCCTGTGACTTTCACTGAGTGTTGACTTCCCTTTCAGCTGAGGTTGTAAAAAGTGCTTTGTAAAATCCTGAGGTTTGAAGCACTTGTAACCTCCTGAAGAGACTGCAATCAGAAGACTTTCTAGAATATCCTGACGCTGTGGTGAGCTTAAGCAATACATTCTGCAGAGGTCGGAAGACAGACATGTTGGGAAGTGGGGATGACTTCTAATGCACTTAGGGAGAAAGGGCATGTACAAGTGGAGAAGAAACACCTCAGTGACGGAATCTTAAAGACTCCATACATGGAGAAGGAAATGGCAACCCACTCCAGTATTCTTGGCTGGAAAAATCCATGGACAGAGGAGTCTGGCGGGCTGAAGTCCACGGGATTCCATGACTGATCGTGTGTGCACGAGGGTGGAGGGAGACGGGTTGGTAGCAAGAAACTGGTAGAAGTAAAAAATAAGAAAAAATATAAAATAAAGACTCGATAAATATGACAACGACTTGTAGGAATAAACCTTCAGAAGTGCCTTCTCAGACCTCCCGTCAGAAGCACAAGCGTAATAAAGACACTGAGTTTTCACGGTCTCACACAAAATTAGACTGGCTTATGACAATTGGCAGAGAGGCGCCTCTAAGACATCGGGGCTGGGCTTTACTGGAGGATGCACATCGATAGAGTGCATGGCTATGTGTTATGGAAATATGTCTTAATGGAAGGGCGAAGGCATCTTCTTGAAGAACACAGCAAATAACACTACAAATTCAAGGAACTTGGCTACAATGACAATAGCTGATTTCATGTTGGCTACTGCTTGGCAGAGCTGGGTTCGCCTCTCCCATTATGTACCTCAGTGGCCAGCTGTGAATGTAGCCATTAGTTTCTCACTTAGAAACCGAACCTAATACTTGCCATGTGCACAGCGCAAGAACACTGAAAGCTCCGCGGAGAAGCAAGTCAGATAGACATGCTTCTGTTTTCTCACAGAAGCTGCTTATGACCGGCCCTGCTCACAGACAGATTGCTAATGCCAAATCGATAGACAGTTATGCAGATATTCTTTAGCAACTGAGCGACCAGGGAAGCCCTACTAGCTCAGTTGGTATAGAATCTGCCTGCAACGCAGGAGACCCCACTTTCAGTCCTGGGTCGGGAAGATCCCCTGGAGAAGGGATAGGCTACCCACTCCTGTATTCTGGCCTAGAGAATTCCACGGACTCTATAGTCCAAGGGGCCGCAAAGAGTCAGGCACGAACTGAGCCACTTTCACCTGCACATGCGGATATTACTTAGAAAAAGAAATGTGGTAACAGATCTAGCACCTCTGTCAAGCTCATGAGTGAGTACTATAAATATACAGAATCAGCTTTGTCCTGCATAGTTATTACCATCCTGTATTTGCTTTGAGAGGAGTTGAGCTACTCTTGTGAAAGAGGAATGATTCTTTACCAACTGAGCCACAAGGAAAGCCCACTAATACTGGAGTGGGTAGCCTATCCCTTCTCCAGCGGTTCTTCCTTACCCAGGAACTGAACCAGGGTCTCCTGCCTGAGTAACACATATTGGGTAAAAATCGGTGAGGGAGCATAACTATGGACATTGATTGGTAAACTCAGTTTCCCTTGTCCAGATGGCTAGCGGAGGAAAAATAAACGTTGGCATGCATTTAAAAAATTCTTCTGATACTATATATAAAATTTACTAGTTCTCTGCAGAAGTCTTTAATTAAGCACAGATATTGTCATTAGATTGCTTTGGTCATATCCGTCTTATCCACATTTATTTTTAACAGTCACATAGTGTGGCCTCAAATACTTGAAGACACGACAAAAGATTTCTTTGGTCTCCATTCTAAACTGGATCGTGAGAAGGCAGTGCATCAGCATAATGCAGGAGCTCAAGATATTTTTGGCAAAAACTTGACTAGTCTGTTTAATGATATTGAAGAATGAGTTAAGGGTGGCAGCACGAAACAGAAGGCCATGCTAGAAGTACACAAGACCTTGTTTGGTAAGTCCAAACATGACTTTTTCTTTCAATTGAAGGGTAGTTGCTTTACAGAATTTTGTTGCCAAACATCAGCATGAATGAGCCACAGGTATATATATGTTTCCTCCCTCCTGAACCTCTCTCCCATTTCCCTCCCCATTCCACCCCTAGCTTGTTGCAGAGCCCCTGTTTGAGTCCCCTGAGTCATACAGCAAATTTCATTGGCATCTGTTTTTACGTATGGTAATATCTTTTCATGTTACTCTGCATTCATCTCACCCTCTCCTTCCTCCCCCCTGTCCATGTCCATAAGTCTGTTCTCTACATCTGTGACTCCTTGGCTGCCCTGCAAATAATTTCATCAGTACCACCTTTAGTTCAAGCATTTTTTTTCCCCCAAGCATTTCTTATTTCTTATTCCAGTCTTACTGTCTTTAGTGTGAGACTGATTTCAAAACTGATATGAAAGTATTATTCTCACCATCGAAAATTTGGAAGATGCAAACATGAAAAATTTAAAAAGTCACACAGAGGCTAGTCACTCTAAGCTAACCCCTAAAACATTTATTGACTGATTTCTAGTTTCTCTTCTTTAACCTTTTTTATCTACAATAATCCTGTGTATTCCTTTTAGTTAGGGATTCATTTTTAGACTATCCTGACTCTTCAACTAAGTTCCAGTTTTGGGTCTCATACAGTGAGACATGTGCCAAATGCTTCCTGAATACTATAGAACATATTTTATGTTTAAAATACTTCCATGCTTATGTAGTGAGTCAATGATTTTAAGTTTATTTGTTATACATTTCAATGTAAAAGTCAATGTGTGAACTAACATATTCACGATTTGGAAAAGGTGGCTTTTTTTGTCGTGTGCTAGAACTCCTCACCCGACCAAAGGTCATGGAGAGGTCTATTGTTTTCCTAAAATGGTTAGAGTGTTGTTGGTTTTTTTTTTTTTTTTTTTTTTGTAATCGAATTAGGGTGTTAGTTGCAAAGTTTGTGTTTCTGTTCATTTCATTCCATCTGTTTGGCTTTCTTTCTCTCTCCTGAGTCAGACAGTAATTTCCCATTGGTTGTCTATTTACCAAGGTTGGTGTCCATGCATCGGTGCTGGTCTCTGCATTCATGTCCGCGTGTCCTGTGAAACTCTAAGCTTAAATTATTTGGAAATGACCTAGCTGTTCAATACACTGTCATCACTCAGTTGAGCACAAGGATAGAAATTCAGGTGACCAAACTCCAGAGAAGCTAGTGTCAGAGTGCCCTGGCATGGCGTGCGTGCAGGGGGTTGGGAGGACGGGGGCGGGGTGTGGAGCGAGGAGATCTCAGGTGCCCTCGCACCCTGGGCATCTCCAGGCCCGCCCCTACTCAGCGGCTTCGCCCTGCCCCCCTCGCATTCGCTGCTCAGGGCCGGGTGGCCTCTGCAGCTGCCTGGCATCCTGCCCGAGTCACCCCCTGTTCACAAGCTGTCTTCGAGTCTCTCTCTGAACCCTCGTCTCTTTCTGCCTCTGTCTCACCTGGCGTGGGTGCGTGCGAGTGCCTGTCCGTGTGCCTGGCTTTCGCTCCTCTGCTCTCTCAGGAAAGACTTGTACTGGGCCGGCATTGTGGGGGCAGGGCGGGTCTCGGTAGGGCAAAAAGGCGGGGCTGATGTGCTCCAGGGGGCTTGCGCAGCGGGCAGGATGTGCGGCTGGGGCCGCGGCTGGGCTGCCTCTAAGCCCGCAGGAGGCTCCGGGGACCGCGGACCCGGGCCGAAGCCCCGCTCGTCCGGAGCCACGTCACCCTGAGCAGTGAACAGGATGGTGGGGGGCAGGGGGTGAGGGGACACGGAGACGTCCTCGCTGCTCTACCCACCCCCCCTCCCCCCACCCCAGGTCCCGCAGGTATGCCAGGACCCGGCCGGGCCAGACGGGTCCTGGCCAGGGCTGGCGGTGTGCGGGGCCGTGGCGCCCTCCGCTGGCCCCTGAGCTACCGGCCCTGGTTGGTCGGAGTCCAGTCGCGGGTCGTGCGGCTCAAGTGCGGCGCACGCCAGCTCGAGAGCTGTGGCCCCAGGCCCGAAGGGCAGGTCAGAACGCAAGGGAGGCGCAACGCGGAGCTCTTGGGGCGCCTGACAGCCGCCTCGGTCTAAGGCCATAGCACCCTGAACGTGCCCTATCTCCTCTGATCTGGGAAATTGAGTAGGGCCGGGCCTGGTCAGTACTTGCATGGGAGACCGCCTTGTAGTTAGGCGGTTTTGTGATTTTTCTGAATGCCTACTTCAGAAAGTTAGAATCGGATGACTGCACACAGGAAAACGAATAATGTTTGCACACATAACCTTAAGAAATCAGCAGCTGGTCATTCTTTTTCCTGTCCTAACACAGCTAACTGGAAGTCAGGTGCAGTAAGTTCTACTGTCTTAAGAACCTCATCCCTAATGGAGGATATATGGGAAACCCCATAATATATCTAAATAAACATGAAAGATAGAACGATGAGAAAAAAAAAATTCTCAGTGACATCTTAGTTGGTATATGAAACACGATGATTGTGAAAGCACAACCCATAATCAAGTCCAGGCCATGGAAGCCTGTGACTTTCACTGAGTGTTGACTTCCCTTTCAGCTGAGGTTGTAAAAAGTGCTTTGTAAAATCCTGAGGTTTGAAACACTTGTAACCTCCTGAGGAGACTGCAATCAGAAGGCTTTCTAGAATATCCTGACGCTGTGGTGAGCTCAAGCAAAACATTCTGCAGAGGTCGGAAGACAGACATGTTTGGATGTGGGGATGACTTCTACTGCACTTAGGGAGAAAGGGCATGTACAAGTGGAGAAGCAAAACCTCAGTGACGGAATATTTAAAGACTCCATACATGGAGAAGGAAATGGCAACCCACTCCAGTATTCTTGGCTGGAAAAATCCATGGACAGAGGAGTCTGGCGGGCTGAAGTCCACGGGATTCCATGACTGATCGTGTGTGCACGAGGGTGGAGGGAGACGGGTTGGTAGCAAGAAACTGGTAGAACTAATAAATAAAACAACAACAACAAAAAATAAACAAAAGACTCGATAAAAATGACAATGACTAGTAGGAATAAACCTTCAGAAGTGCCTTCTCAGACCTCCCGTCAGAAGCACAAGCGTAATAAAGACATTGAGTTTTCATAGTCTCAGACAAAATTAGACTGGCTTATGACAATGGGCAGAGAGGCTCCTCTAAGACATCGGGGCTGGGCTTTACTGGAGGATGCACATCGATTGAGTGCATGGCTATGTGTTATGGAAATATGTCTTACTGGCAGGGCGAAGGCATCTTCTTGAAGAACACAGCAAATAACACTACAAATTCAAGGAACTTGGCTACAATGACAATAGCTGATTTCATGTTGGCTACTGCTTTGCAGAGCTGGGTTCGCCTCTCCCATTAAGTACCTCAGTGGCCAGCTGTGAATGTAACCATTAGCTGCTCACTTAGAAACCGAACCTAATACTTGCCATGTGCACTAGTGCAAGAACAGTGCAATACCCAACAGGTAAAGGAATATGACAAGTGCCCACCAAGTCAAACAAAAGAGGAGGAGATAGGGAATCTATCTGAAAAACAATTTAGAATAATGATAATAAAAATGATCCAAATCTTGAAAACAAAATGGAGTTACAGATAAATAGCCTGGAGACAAAGATTGAAAAGATGCAGGAAATGCTTAACAAAGACCTAGAAGAAATAAAAGAGAGTCAATTAAAAATGAATAATGCAATGAATGAGATCAAAAACACTTTGGAGCGAACCAAGAGTAGAATAACGGAAACAGAAGATAGGATAAGTGAGGTAGACAATAGAATAGTGGAAATAAATGAAGCAGAGAGGAAAAAAGAAAAAATGATCAAAAGAAATGAGGACAACCTCAGGGACCTCTGGGACAATGTGAAACGCCCCAACATTCGAATCATAGGAGTCCCAGAAGAAGAAGACAAAAAGAAAGGCCATGAGAAAATACTCGAGGAGATAATAGCTGAAAACTTCCCTAAAATGGGGAAGGAAATAGCCACCCAAGTCCAAGAAACCCAGAGAGTGCCAAACAGGATAAACCCAAGGCGAAACACTCCAAGACACATATTAATCAAATTAACAAAGATCAAACACAAAGAACAAATACTAAAAGCAGCAAGGGAGAAACAACAAATAACACACAAAGGAATTCCCATAAGGATAACAGCTGATCTACCAATAGAAACCTTCCAGGCCAGAAGGGAATGGCAGGACATAATGAAAGTAATGAAAGAAAATAATCTACAACCTAGATTACTGTACCCAGCAAGGATCTCATTCAGATATGAAGGAGAAATCAAAAGCTTTACAGACAAGCAAAAGCTGAGAGAATTCAGCACCACCAAACCAGCTCTTCAACAAATGCTAAAGGACCTTCTCTAGACAGGAAATGCAGAAATGTTGTATAAACATGAACCCAAAACAACAAAGTAAATGGCAACGGGACCACACCTATCAATAATTACCTTAAATGTAAATGGGTTGAATGCCCCAACCAAAAGACAAAGATTGGCTGAATGGATACAAAAACAAGACCCTTATATATGCTGTCTACAAGAGACCCACCTCAAAACCAGAGACACATACAGACTAAAAGTGAAGGGCTGGAAAAAAATATTTCACACAAATGGAGACCAAAAGAAAGCAGGAGTCACAATACTCATATCAGATAAAATAGACTTTCAAATAAAGGATGTGAAAAGAGACAAAGAAGGACACTACATAATGATCAAAGGATCAATCCAAGAAGAAGATATAACAATTATAAATATATATGCACCCAACATAGGAGCACCGCAATATGTACGGCAAACGCTAATGAGTATGAAAGAGGAAATGAATAGTAACACAATAATAGTGGGAGACTTTAATACCCCACTCACAACTATGGATAGATCAACTAAACAGAAAATCAAAAAGGAAACACAAACCTTAAATGATACAATGGACCAGCTAGACCTAATTGATATCTATAGGACATTTCACCCCAAAACAATCAATTTCACCTTTTTCTCAAGTCCACACGGAACATTCTCCAGAATAGATCACATCCTGGGCCATAAATCTGGTCTTGGAAAATTCAGAAAAATTGAAATCATCCCAGTCATCTTTTCTGACCACAGTGCAGTAAGATTTTCAATTACAGGAAAAAAATTGTTAAAAATTCAAACATATGGAGGCTAAATAACACGCTTCTGAATAACCAAAAAATCATAGAAGAAATCAAAAAAGAAATCAAAATATGTATAGAAATGAATGAAAATGAAAACACAACAACCCAAAACCTATGGGACACTGTAAAAGCAGTGCTAAGGGGAAGGTTCATAGCATTACAGGCTTACATCAAGAAACAAGAAAAAAGCCAAATAAATAGCCTAAGTCTACACCTAAAGCAATTAGAGAAGGAAGAAATGAAAAACCCCAGGGTTAGCAGAAGAAAAGAAATCTTAAAAATTAGGGCAGAAATAAATGCAAAAGAAACTAAAGAGACCATAGCAAAAATCAACAAAGCTAAAAGCTGGTTTTTTGAAAAAATAAACAAAATTGACAAACCATTAGCAAGACTCATTAAGAAACAAAGAGAGAAGAACCAAATTAACAAAATAAGAAATGAAAAGGGTGAGATCACAACAGACAACACTGAAATACAAAGGATCATAAGAGACTACTACCAGCAGCTCTATGCCAATAAAATTGACAACTTGGATGAAATGGACAAATTTTAGAAAAGTATAACTTTCCAAAACTGAACCAGGAAGAAATAGAAGATCTTAACAGACCCATCACAAGCAAGGAAATCGAAACTGTAATCAAAAATCTTCCAGGAAACAAAAGCCCAGTACCAGATGGCTTCACAGCTGAATTCTACCAAAAATTTAGAGAAGAGCTAACACCTATCTTACTCAAACTCTTCCAGAAAATTGCAGAAGAAGGTAAACTTCCAAACTCATTCTATGAGGCCACCATCACCCTAATTCCAAAACCACACAAAGATGCCACAAAAAAAGAAAACTACAGGCCAATATCACTGATGAACATAGATGCAAAAATCCTTAGCAAAATTCTAGCAAATAGAATCCAACAACATCTTAAAAAAATCATACACCATGACCAAGTGGGCTTTATCCCAGGAATGCAAGAATTCTTCAATATCTGCAAATCAATCAATGTAATACACCACATTAACAAATTGAAAGATAAAAACCATATGATTATCTCAATAGATGCAGAGAAAGCCTTTGACAAAATTCAACACTCATTTATGATTAAAACTCTCCAGAAAGCAGGAATAGAGGGAACATACCTCAACATAATAAAAGCTATATATGACAAACCCACAGCAAGCATCACCCTCAATGGTGAAAAATTGAAAGCATTTCCCCTGAAATCAGGAACAAGACAAGGGTGCCCACTCTCACCACTATTATTCAACATAGTCTTGGAAGTTTTGGCCACAGCAATCAGAGCAGAAAAAGAAGTAAAAGGAATCCAGATAGGAAAAGAAGAAGTGAAACTCTCGTTGTTTGCAGTTGACATGATCCTCTACATAGAAAACCCTAAATACTCTTCCAGAAAATTACTAGAGCTAACCAATGAATATAGTAAAGTTGCAGGATATAAAATTAACACACAGAAATCCCTTGCATTCCTATATACTAACAATGAAAAAACAGAGAAATTAAGGAAACAATACCATTCTCCATTGCAACAAAAAGAATAAAATACTTAGGAGTATATCTACCTAAAGAAACAAAAGACCTGTACATAGAAAACTATAAAACACTGATGAAAGAAATCAAAGAGGACACAAACAGATGGAGAAACATACCGTGTTCATGGATTGGAAGAATCAATATTGTCAAAATGGCTATTCTACCCAAAGCAATCTATAGATTCAATGCAATCCCTATCAAACTACCAACGGTATTTTTCACAGAACTAGAACAAATAATTTCACAATTTGTATGGAAATACAGAAAACCACGAATAGCCAAAGTAATCTTGAGAAAGAAGAATGGAACTGGAGGAATCAACCTGTCTGACTTCAGTCTCTACTACAAAGCCACAGTCATCAAGACAGTATGGTACTGGCACAAAGACAGAAATATAGATCAATGGAACAGAATAGAAAGCCTAGAGATAAATCCACGAACCTATGAACACCTTATCTTTGACAAAGGAGGCAAGGATATACAATGGAAAAAAGACAACTGCTTTAACAAGTGGTGCTGGGAAAACTGGTCAACCACCTGTAAAAGAATGAAACTAGAACACTTTCTAACACCACACACAAAAATAAACTCAAAATGGATTAAAGATCTAAATGTAAGACCAGAAACTATAAAACTCCTAGAGGAGAACTTAGGCAAAACACTCTCCGACATGAATCACAGCAGGGTCCTCTATGACCCACCTCCCAGAATATTGGAAATAAAAGCAAAAATAAACAAATGGGACCTAATGAAACTTAAAAGCTTCTGCACTACAAAGGAAACTATAAGTAAGGTGAAAAGACAGCCCTCAGATTGGGAGAAAATAATAGCAAATGAAGAAACAGACAAAGGATTAATCTCAAAAATATACAAGAAACTCCTGAAGCTCAATTCCAGAAAAATAAATGACCCAATCAAAAAATGGGCCAAAGAACTAAACAGACATTTCTCCAAAGAAGACATACAGATGGCTAACAAACACATGAAAAGATGCTCAACATCACTCATTATTAGAGAAATGCAAATCAAAACCACAATGAGGTACCATTACACGCCAGTCAGGATGGCTGCTATCCAAAAGTCTACAAGCAGTAAATGCTGGAGTGGGTGTGGAGAAACCCTCTTACACTGTTGGTGGGAATGCAAACTAGTACAGCCACTATGGAAAACAGTGTGGAGATTTCTTAAAAAACTGGAAATAGAACTGCCATTTGACCCAGCAATACCACTTCTGGGCATACACACCACGGAAACCAGATCTGAAAGAGACACGTGCACCCCATTGTTCATCGCAGCACTGTTTATAATAGCCAGGACATGGAAGCAGCCTAGATGCCCATCAGCAGATGAATGGATAAGGAAGCTGTGGTACATATACACCATGGAATATTACTCAGCCATTAAAAAGAATTCATTTGAATCAGTTCTAATGAGATGGATGAAACTGGAGCCCATTATTCAGAGTGAAGTAAGCCAGAAAAATAAAGAACACTACAGCATACTAACACATATATATGGAATTTAGAAAGATGGTAATGATAACCCTATATGCAAAACAGAAAAAGAGACACAGAAGTACAGAACAGACTTTTGGACTCTGTGGGAGAAGGTGAGGGTGGGATGTTTCAAAAGAACAGCATGTATTTTATCTATGGTGAAAGAGATCAGTAGCCCAGGTGAGATGCATGAGACGAGTGCTCGGGCCTGGTGCACTGGGAGGACCCAGAGGAGTCGGGTGGAGAGGGAGGTGGGAGAGGGGATCGGGATGGGGAATACATGTAACTCTATGGCTGATTCGTGTCAATGTATGACAAAACCCACTGAAATGTTGTGAAGTAATTGGCCTCCAACTAATAAAATAAAATTAAAAAAAAAAAAACTGAGCTATCCTAAAATTTAAAAAAAAAGCTACCTCTTCTATGCAACATCTGTGTGTCTTCTGTCTGTCTTCTTCCTCGCTGACGCCACTCATCCCTTGGGTATTCCTGGTCCTGCTGGGGCTGGACCTCGGCAATTTTGCTCAATGCTTTGGATCCTAGTGGAAAAACATGCTGTTAATCCTACTTTTGCGAGGATTAAAACCATCGTAAAAACTGGAATTTGTTTAAATATTTTTGGTTTAAATATATCTTGTGTATATAATTACCCAGATTACTGTTGGGTATTAGATTGCTATGTTACAATATGTATGGCATACATGAGTTCCACTGTTATTGATATGATATGTGGTGGAGAGGTATTTGGTGGTGCAAGTGATTTAAATGATGTGTTCACAGTGTTTATATTCCTGTTATGTGGTTAATGGGTCTTGGATTCACGTTTGAAATATGACTCCCTTGTCTTTTGTGATGCATGAGAAGTGCTGAAATTGAAGATGATGCAGGTTAAGTCTAGGGTTGAGGGTGTGAGTAGGGTGGGGGGGAGGGTGTGGGTTATGTTAAGGGTGTGGATTAGGGTGTGGGTTACATTGTGGCTTAGGGGTTAGAAGTTAGGGGTGTGGGTGAGGGTGAGGGCTGAGGGGTGAAGGTGTCAGGTTAGGGTTGGGATGATGCGTTAGGGTTAGTGTGTCAGGTTAGGGTTAGGGGGTCGGGTTGGTGTTAGGTTCTGGGATAGGGTTACGGTGTTGGTTAGGGTTAGGGTGTCGTGTTGGGGTTAGGGTTAGGGCAAGGGCGAGGGCAATTTCGCCTGGGACCTTATGGAGGGGCCTCACAGTCAAAGGTAAAGGCAAAGTCACATCCACACTTCTGTTCCATCCCCTTTGCTCTATAGTAGAGCTCTAGTAAGCCTAGGCCTGGTAGGAAAACTCTTGGCTCCTGTGGGGACACATCCTGTGTGTGAATCTGCATACCAGACCTAGGGGCCACAGGGCGCCTGTTTTCTTCTGGGAGAGGGGACCCTGAAGCGGTGTTGCCTGGCAACAGCTTGAAAATCCATTAAATTGCACTTTACGTACCTCTGACAAAGCTAGATTTGCTCCACCTTTTCGCCATTTGGAAGCAAACCTTCCATACCCTCTCCCCAAGTAGGCAATGGGCCTACTTTGAGTAGAAAGTCCCCTTGAGGAGCTGAGCCCAGGAAGGCACCCAGTCATGTCAAACACACTCCAGCTGCTTACTTCCTCATGGGCAGTATCACTATCAGCTAGGAATGTCTTTGCAAGGATTGAAAAGGGAAGGGGAGATACATGGCCCTGCCTCTGAAATTTCAGTCCTCTGAGCAGAACTGGAATTCAATTGTATCAGCGAAACTGTGCTTTCCAAAGAGGCTTGCAAACACACCCCGAGTGGCTGCCTCTTCTTCCCTGAAGAAGGCTCCCTTTCCCTGCATCCTGCGGACTCCCTGTCCCAGCCTCCTGGAAAAGCGCTTCTTGGAGTTCCTTCTTGGAGTTCCTTTCTTAGTTGCAGTTATCCCTCAACTTGGGGCCATAGGGAGTAGCCCCACACTCACAGGGGAAGGCAGACCCACCTCCACACATCTCTTCCATCCCCTTTGCTCTGTAGGACAATTCTAGTGAGCCTAGGTCTGTCAGAAAATTCTTGGCTTTGACGGGAACACACCCTGTGTGTGAACCTGCATACCCGACCTAGGGGCCACAGGGCGCCTGTTTTGCTCGAGTGGGCCTTGAAGCAGTACAGCCTAGTGAGAGCTTGAAAATCCATCCAATTGCTCCTTTCTTACCTCTGACACCTAGCTTTGTTCCACCCTTTGGCAGTGTGGAGGGAAGAGGGCCCAACCCCGTCCTCAAGCGGACATGGGGCCTACTTTGAGAGGAAAGGCCCCCTTGAGGAGCTGAGCCCATCAAGGCACCCAGTCATGTCAAATATACTCCCACTGCTTGCTTCTTCATGGGTAGTACCACTATCAGCTTGGAATGTCTTTGCAAGGATCACAAAGGGAAGGGGAGATACACGACCCTGCCTCTGGAACTTCGGTCCTCTGAGCAGACCTGAGTGCTCTAGGGAGCCTAGGACTGTCAGGAAAATTCTTGGCTCCTACGGGGACACACCCCATATGTGAACCTGCATACCGGACCTCGGGCCACAGTGTGCCTGCTTCTCTCGGTGTGCCTAAAGCGGTGCAGCCTAGCAACAGCTATTGAGCCTAGGTCTGTCTGGAACATTTTGGATCCTGTGGGGAAAACACCCTGTGCACACCCCTAGATACCGGGCCTAGGGGCCAAAATTCTCACATGTCTCCTGGGGAACCCTAACACAGTGTGACCTAGCAACTGCTTGAAAATCCATCCCATTGCTGTTTTCCTCCTTCTGATACAGCTAGCATTGCTCCTTGCTTTGGGATATCTCAAGCAAGGGGCGAGTCCATAACTGCTCTCCTGGGGCCCAATGGATGTGCAAGGTGCCCTCAACCAGGTGACCCCAGCATGCCACCTGGCCCCCTCAGACACACTCCCGCAGCCTTCTTCCTCATGGGAAGCACCTCTCTGACCCAGGAATGTGTTTGCAAGGCTCGGAATGTGCAGGGAGACACATGGCCCTGACTCTGGAATTGAGGTCCTTGGGGCAGGCCTGCAGGTCTGACATCTGAGAAGCAAAACACTTGCTGCAAATAGAGGCCTGAAAACACACTCTGTGTATGACTTTCCTTCCTCCAAGGAAGATAGCTTTCCCAGTCTCCTGCATGCTGAGTGTCACACAGCTGGAATGTGCTTGCGTGGACGTCATGATTCAGTGGCAATGGCCCCTGAGGCCCTGTGCCCAGGTAGGGCGCCCACACTCACAGGCAAATCAAAGCAACTTCCAAATGAGTCAGCTCTTCACATCTAGTGGCCAAAGTATTGGAGTTTCAGGTTCAATATTAGTCTTTCCAATGTATATTCAGACCTGATTTCCTTTAGGATGGAGTGGTTGGGTCCTCTTATAGTCTAAGCAAACTTCAAGCATCTTCTTCAGCACCACAGTGCAAAAGCATCAAATCTTTGGCTGTCAACTTTCTTTATAGTCCATCTTTCACATCCATACATGACATGGAAAAACCTTAGCCTTGACTAGACGGATCTTTGTTGGCAAAGCAATGTCTCAGCTTTTTAATATGCTGTCTAGTTTGGTTATCACTTTCCTTCCAAGTCGTAAGCATCTTTTAATTTCATGGCTGCAGTCACCATCTGCAATGATTTCCGAGCCCCGAAAAATAAAATCTGCCACTGTTTCCACTGTTTTCCCATCTATTTGCCAAGAAGTGATGAGACTGGATGCAATGATCTTAGTTGTCTGAACGCTGAGCATTAAGCTAACTATTTCACTCTCCTCTTTCTCTTTCATCAAGAGGCTCTTTAGTTCTTCACTTTCTGCCATCAGGGTGGTGTCATCTGCATATCTGAGGTTATTGATATTTCTCCCAGCAATCTTGATTCCAGTTTGTGCTTCATCCAGTGCAGCATTTCTCACGATGCCCTATATATAAGCAGATATAAGTTAAATAAGCAGGGTGCCAATATACAGCCTTGACATATTCCTTTTCCTATTTAGAACCAGTCTGTTGGTCCAGGTCCAGTTCTGTTTCTTCCTGACCTGCATATAGGTCTTTCAAGAGGCAGGTCAGGTGATCTGGTATTCCTATCTCTTTCAGAATTTTCCCCAGTTTATTGTGATACACACAGTCAAAGGCTTTGGCATAGTCAACAAAGCAGAAATAAGTGTTTTTCTGGAACTCTCTTGCTTTTTCAATTATCCAGTGGATTTTGGCAATTTGATCTCTGGTTCCTCTGCCTTTTCTAAATCCATCTTGAACATTTGGAATTTCACGGTTGACATATTGCTGAAGCCTGGCTTGGAGAATTTTGAGTGTTACTTTACTAGCATGTGAGATGAGTCCAGTTGTGTGACAGTTTGAACATTCTTTGTCATTGCCTTTCTTTGAGACTGGAATGAAAACTGAGCTAACAACCTAGATGTTTTCAATCGCATATGCTAAAAGAACTGCCTTTGCAGTTTCCAAGGGAAAAAAGTTTCATTTTAACCAATTTTCTCTGAAGTTCAAGGAATATCATGGACATCCTCCATCAAAAAGTCATCTTTCTTTTATGTAATCACAGTTTCATGCCTAAATTATAGACCAACTCATGCTCAAATTGACTCTGATATCAGGGGCAGATCAGCTAGCTGATAAAAAGCTTGGATTGTCCCTCTGGAGGAAAGTGAGACCTTGGTCCCAAGAGAAGAATCTGAGGGCTTAAGGGAATTTGCAGGAGTGGGGAAATCTTGGTCCATCCTACATGTACCGTACTTAAATAATGCTTATTTATTTTACGGAAGTAAAAAAAAAAAAAAAAAAAAAACAGATGATAAAAACAAATATAAATCACTGAAAGGTAAATAAATTCATCATCTGTGATTGAAAGCTGCATTCTAAGAAAGCTGTGTTCTCTTAACCTAGAGAGTAGACTAAATTCCAGTCTGGTACCAGCTTACCAGATAACAAACAAAAAGCGTTGTTTATGGGTAAGCTCAGGAAAGTCTTTTCCATGTATTTTGAGGTAGCAGTATTTTTGCAAAGGCATCAGTGTGAAACCATGGAAGGCATGTTTAAAACCTGATTAGATAAAAATTGACAAAATAAAAATTGACAAAATTGACAAAATAAAAATTGACCAAAAAAGTGACAAAATAGTCACTGCTGTGACTTGAAACACTTTAATATGATAACTAGAATTATAACTGACAGCATTTTACCAGGACATATCAGATTTTCATGGATGTCACATAGTTTCTAGGATACCTACATTAGTAACTGAAGGAGTCTTTGGGCTTAGAAAAGAAAACAACAGTCTCAAAGACCCTTGCTTGTATCATTTAACATTGGAGAAAACAAAATCAAACTTTAGGTCCCACCCTGAGGCTCCAGGCTGGTTATATCTATCTATTTTCCCATGCAGCGTAGTGCCTGCTGGAAGTCCAAGGGATTTATCCTGCCTGGTAATTTCACCAGCTGGGACTCCACAACCCTTAGTCTGGCCGGCTGACCCAGCCCTGCTTCCAGCACTTTGCAGGCCAGCAGGCCCTTGACCACCTGCTGGGACAGGAAAGGGAAGGGTCCACGAATTGCATCCTAGAAACTTAGTAGGGTGCATGTATTTAAAAACCTGGTGGCCACCCAGGCAGGAGAGAAGGGAGGAGGGCACCTTGCTGCCCTTTCATGGGGGAATCTGTGGCTGTCCTGCTGAGAGGGGGCCTTTCCATGGGGACCCTGTGCAATAAGTTTGGTGTTTTGGAACTGAATAATTAGAACGTGTAAAATTTTTAATTTATGTGGTGCTTTAATTAAAAAAAAAAAAAAACAAGCAGCTCCAAGTTTTCTGCAAATTGAGGCCTCAAACTTGAAGGCCTATTTTCCTTCCACTGTGGCATTCTATGAAGAAATGTGCATTTTTTAAAGAAAAGGGTCAGAAAAGTGAGGGAAACAGAAAAGCCAGAGGTGCCCCAGGAGTTTGGTGAAGGTCTTAGGAGGTCACTTGTAAATGCTGCTGGCCATCGGGAGGCAGTCTCTTGTGACCAATGGGCACAGAGCTCTGCAGGCTTGTCCTTTGCATGGATGTTCTTGTTTGTGGAAATCCAGCTCAGAGCCATCTCCTGATGTGTAAGAATTTCCCAGACTAGACCCCTAGGCAAATCCCACAGGGCCAGGGACTCCTTTCTTCATTGTATTTGTCTGTTTGACTGAAAACCAGAAATGGCATATTTTTCTTTCAATCTGGTCTATCATCCAGGCCTTGGAGTAATATTTCCCCTCCCCCTCAATAGGCTTGGGTTCCGGTGATGAATTATAGTCAGTTGTCCATGATTTCGCAGATGAGGAAACTGAGAGTCGGAGAGGGTGGAGGACTGTCCAAGGGAGAATGGGATATCCTTCCAGGAACACTGGCTCCTGGGTTTTTAATGAGCTTCCTACCCAGCATGGTCATTAAGTGGCAAGGGTTGACATTGAGAATAAACTATTGGTGGAAATGAAAAAGGCTTTTTGAAAGAATGTGCCTACCAGCTGTGCATCTTATGGAGTATTTTCATTGTACTTCCCAGCCCTTGGAAAGTGCTGGGCACAGGGCAGATGCTTCATCATTTTTATTGAATAAGTTCAATGTCACACAATTGTATCTGTAGTGTCAGCAACACTATGAGGTATATTAGAACAGTGATAGTCCCAGTTGGTACCCACAAGGATATTTTTAAAAAATGAAACAAATCTCTCTGATCATCACCAAGGCTATCAGAGGTCTATTGCAGACTCCACACAAGGGAGGGTCTACCTCTTGGGACATCCCCACTTCAGCATCTCCCTAAACCAGCAATCTAGGACAGCTGAGTACACTTGAAGTTCCTTCCTTGACCTTGGGAGTTTTTTTGGAAGACAATTTTTTGACAGACAGGGGTGGGGCAAGGTTTTGGGATGTTTCAAGTGCAGTCCATTTATTGTGCACTCTATTTCTGTTTCGGTTCCTTGGAGGCTCAGTTGGTAAAGAGTCTGCCTGCAATGAGGGAGACCCGGGTTTAATCCCTGGGTCAGGGAAATCCCCTGGAGAAGGAAATGACAGCCCACTCCAGTATTCTTGCCTGAAGAATTCAATGGACTGAGGAGCCTGGTGGGCTACCAAGGGCTGGACATGGCTGAGTGATCAAACTCTTATTTCTATTATTATTTCACCAGCTCCACCTCAGATCATCAGGCATTAGATCCTAGAGGTTGGGGGCCCCTGCTTTAGTTCCCTCTTTCATCTTCTACACAGCTCCAGCATGCTTCCTCCTCCTCTTCCACCTGCAGAACTACCTGCTGGGCTTCTCTGAGTGTGATTAAGAGTTTCCTTCCCTCACTGTCTTTCCTCTGAGTCCCTTTTCCTAAATGGGTTTCCATGATCTCCTTTAGGCACTTTTTCCCCAGGTGGTGCTAGTGGTAAAGAACCTACCTGCCAATGCAGGAATCCTATCCCTGGGTTGGGAAGATCCCCTGGAGGAGGGCACCCAGCCCACTCCAGTATTCTTGCCTGGAAAATTCCCATGGACAGAGGAGCCTGGTGGGCTCTGACAGTCAGACGTGATTGAAGCGACTTAGCACAGCATACCATAGGACCTTTGAACTGCAGACTCATGTGATTGTTTGGATTCTTTGGAGTCCCTTGTTATTCCACGTGTATGTTAGGGTCAGCTTGTATATTGCTTCCTAAAGGCCTGGAGAGGGTAATAGGCAGGAAGGCCAGGGGTCTCCAGACAGAGGGAATAGGCTGCAAGTGTCAGACGTTTTTTCATCTCTCAAGCAGCTGGAGGAACGAAACGAGTGCTACATTTTTTCCCCTTCTCAATACAAATTTAAGAGGTTTCTCTTAAAATTTTGTGTTGCTATGACGACTCCTGGATCCACCTGAACTTAACTTTTCTCAAACCTTCAGCTAAGCAATGCATTTTGTCTTAAGGAAAGGTTTGTCTTAAGCTATGTTAATATACTACGTATTTCTGCTAGACTCTGTCTTCAGGTCGGTTCCCCCTAAAGGCTCAGAACCGACTTGACAAACCAATATGTTTTACTCATACCTGTTCTCCTAATCTATGTTAATGAAATGATATATTTGCTTGGAAATCTGCCTTTCTTCAAAATTCATGTCAATCATTCTATGGCCCGGGATGACTCACCTGCTGCCAATATTATCTCAATGCATGTTGTGGGTGAGGGGCCTGGTGTCATTCTCTGAGACATTGCCTTTCTTTCATTAGCAGACTGCTAGTGGCTGTATAACATCTGCCTAAAGACTAGCAGGGGGTACTCTTACTGCCCCCGTCTGATGTCTATGTCAGCAGCTTTCTCTATCTCTTTTATACTTTAATAAAACTTTATGACACAAAAGATCTGAGCGATCAAGCTTTGTCAACTGGCCCTGGATTGAATTCTTCTCCTCCGGAGGCCAAAAATCCTGGCGCCTTTTGTGGTTCAGCAATGACCTTTCAGTCTTTTGTAATTCATATTGAATCTTCATTTCAGATTGAAGATGCATTCCATGGTATTGCCATCTTAAGTCTTTCCATCGCTATGGAATATCTGTGCATGTATTCAGGATATTTTTCAGCAATCGTGTATAATTTCCAATGTGCCAGTCTTGTCATCCTCATTACACCCATGGCAAAATATTTTATTAATGTTGACACTATCAAAAGGAAATTGTTTTTTTAAATTCCTTTTCAGATTATTATTTGCTAGTGTATACAGATAAAACTGTGTAATCATTCATTTTTATCAGCTTGGACAGCTTGATAGTTGTCTTTACTTTCTTTACTTCCTCATACTTTAAGATTATCCTAGCTTATATATTTACTGTCTCGCCCCTAGTCTCAATCGTTTATTCAAAGAATTTCTGTCCTTTATTTTAAACACTGAATTATTTTTGACAATGCTGGGTCTTTGTAGCTAGATGCCTAGTTGTAGTGAGCAGAGGCTACCCTCTAGTTGACTTGCCATGGCTTCTCATTGCAGCGCTTTCTCTGGTTGCAGAACTTGGGCTCTGGAGCATGCAAGTACTTCAATAGTTGTACAGGGGCTTAGTTGCCCCTGGGCATGTGGAATCCTCTAGGACCAGGGGTTGAACCAGTGTTCCCTGCATTGGTAGGCAGATCCTTTACCACTGGGCCACCAGGGACATTTCCTGTTCTTTTTCATTATAGAGTGATATTTAAAACATACATGTAGGAGCTAAATATGCTCAGCTGACAATATTTGGAAATATATACATGTATTCCAGCTTATATATTCAGTTGAAGGTAATTTGTGATGATGTCTCCATGAATCTTGTAACCTTTCCTTTTGTTTATCCATAACTTACCATTCCAATGGTAAGATACCTGGCTTCCACCACTTGTCATGTATGGAATTCAGTGCTTGTCCCATGTGGTTACTGAAACAACTGTCAGACTGTCTTCCAAAGGGGGCTGTGCATGCATCCCACCAGTATCTTGAGTATGTTTCTGTAGGAGAGTTTACTATCAGTATACCCTCCGTGGCCAGGTGTCTATTTCAATCTTTACCAGTTATGAATGGGCTTGTTTGCTCTAGTGTTCTTGGACAATTTGAGGACTCCTGTCTAGTTATGAGGGACACAGGAATCTCCTTGAGGCTTGGCAGGGCAATCAGCACACTTCTCGAGGTGAGGAGGGAGACCCAGGGTCCCTTTCCAGTTGCCATAGGGATATTGGGATTCCTACCAATTTTCAAGAGGAGTCAGGCATCATCACCTTTTGAATCATTGAATTCTGCATGCCTCTCGAGGTGTCAACGGGATGTGAGGCCTCCTGTCGATAAGAGGCGGGGACCTAGGACTTTCTCTATGCTCTCCATAGGGGATTCACACATCCCTTCATCCTGTGAGATGAAAGATGAGCCTGCATTCAAGCCACTGTAGGGAAATCGGACCTTCTTTCGAGTCAGGGCGTCTCAGGGTCAATTCCACTTGAGGCAGCAAACTCAGGGTCCCTCCCACATACTTACTGCTGAGAGACACCTCCTCTGGTTGTGCTTGTGGAATGGTGGCATACCTCTTGAGTGGAAGCCAGGGAATCAGCTCTCATTTCAAGATGATTTGGGGTACATGGAGCTTTCCTCGAGTTGCTGTGCTGAACTTGGTGTTCTTCTAGACTTGGGACAGTGTTCTCGGGGAATCTCTGCAGTTGCCTAAAGGAAGCCAACCCACTTGTCGTGTTTGATGCGGAACACGGGATGGCTCTGAAGCCAATGCAGTGGAATAGGGACTCATCTCGAGTTGATTTGGGATACACGAAGCTATTTCCCATTGCTGCAGTGACATCAGGGTCCCTCTGGACTTGAGACAGTGTTCTTGGGGACTCTCTGGAATTCCATCAAGCAAGTAATGGCTCCTTACGTATTTGATGGGGAACACGGAATTGCTCTGCATGCAATGCAGGGGAATCAAGCCTCATCTCGCGGCGAGAAGGCAGTCTCATGGTTTCTCTCGAGTTGCGGCGTGAACCTGGGGTATATTCTCCAGGTACGGCGGGGATGGCCCTTCAAAACTCATGTTTGTTCAGCAACGTCAGGACTCCTGTCTAGTTACGAGGGACACCTCAGGAA
This sequence comes from Muntiacus reevesi, assembly GCF_963930625.1. Lineage (NCBI taxonomy): Eukaryota > Metazoa > Chordata > Mammalia > Artiodactyla > Cervidae > Muntiacus > Muntiacus reevesi. The sequence continues at coordinate 1,435,959 of NC_089256.1, read as the reverse complement.
TCTCTTCGAGGCTTGGCAGGGCAATAGGGACGCTTCTCAATGTGAGGCGGGAGACCCAGGGTTCCTTTCCAGTTGCCACAGTGAGACTGGGATTCCTATCAATTTTCAAGAGGAGTCAGGCGTCATCACCTTTTGAAACATTGAATTCCGCCTACCTCCATGTCAAAGGGATGTGAGACCTCCTGGCGTGATGAGGCCAGGACTTAAGGCTTTCTCTAGGGTCTCCGTATTGGATTCAGACATCCCTTCATCTTGTGCAATGAAAGACGAACCTGCTTTCAAGCCACTGCAGGGAAATCCGGCCTTCTTTCTTGTCAGGGCATTCGGACTCCATTCCACTTGAGGCAGCAAACTCAGGGTCCCTCCCCCATATCTATTGATGAGAGAAGCCTCCTCTTGGGGTGCTTGTGGAAAGTTGGCATACCCCTTAAGTTGAATCCTGGGAATCTGCTCTCATCTCGAGATGATTTGGGGTACATAGAGCTTTCCTCAAGTTGCTGTGCTGAACCTGGTGTTCCTCTAGACATGGGACGGTGTTTTCGGGGAGTCTCTGGAGTTGCCTAAAGAAAGTGAAGCAACTTGTCTTGCTTGATGGGGAAAGCGGAATTTCTCTGGAGCTAATGTGGCAGAATCGGGCCTCTTCTCCAGTTGATTTGGTGTACACGGAATTATTTCGCGTTGCTACAGTGACCTCAGGGTCCCTCTAGGCTTGTGAGTGTGTTCTTGGGGACTCTCTGGAGTTCCATCAAGCAAGTCAAGGCTCCTACGCATTTCATGGGGAAAACGGAATTGCTTTGCACGCAATGCAGAGGAATCTGGCCTCATATAGTGGCGAGGGGATGTCTCATGCTTTTTCGCGAGTTGCGCTGGGAACCTGGAGTATATTCTCGAGTTACAGCGGGGATGGCCCTTCAAAAGTCGTGTTTGCTCAGCAACGTCAGGACTCCTGTCTAGTTATGAGGGACACCTCAGGAATCTCTTCGAGGGTTGACACATCAATAGGGACGCTGCTAGAGGTGAGGCGGGAGACGCAGGGTCCCTTTCCAGTTGCCACAGGGATACTGGGATTCCTATCACTTTTCAAGAGGAGTCAGGCATCGTCACCTCTTGAAGCAATGAACTCTTGGTGCCTCTCTAGGTGTCAAAGGCATGTGAGGCCTCCTGTCGAGAGGAGGAGGGGAACTAGGGCTTTCTCTAGGGTCTCCACAAGGGATTCAGACATCCCATTGTCTGGTGAGATGAAAGACAAGCCTCCATTCAAGCCACTGCAGGGAAATCAGGCCTTCTTTTGAGTCAGGGCATCTCGGTGTCCATTCCATTTGATGCAGCAAACTCAGGGTCCAACTCACATACCTATTGCTGAGAGAAGCCTCCTCTAGAGGTGCTTGTGGAAAGTTGGCATACCACTTGAGTCAAAGCCAGGGAATCAGCTCTAATCTCGAGACGATTTGGGGTACATGGGGCTTTCTTCGAGGTGCTGTGTTGCAACTGGTGTTCCTCCAGACTTGGGACGGTGTTCTCGGGGAATCTCTGGAGTTGCCTAAAGGAAGTAAAGCCACTACTCCTGTTTGATGGGGAACATGGGATGGCTCTGGAGCAAATGCAGGGGAATTGGGCCTCGGCTCGAGTTGATTTGCAGTATGGAGCTGTTTCGCATTGCTGCGGTGACACAAGGGTCCCTCTAGACTTGTGACAGTGTTCTTGGGGACTCTCTGGAATGCCATCAAGCAAGTCAAGATTCCTTACGTGTTTGATGGGGAACACGGAATTGCTCTGCAATGCAGAGCAATCAGGCCTCATCTTGCGGCCAGGGGGAAGTCTCATGGTTTATCTCAAGTTGCGGTGGGAACGTGGGGCATATTCTCGAGTTAAGGTGGGGATAGACTTTCAAAACTCCTGTTTGTTAAGCGACATCAGGACTCCTGTCTAGTTATGAGAGACACCTCAGGAATCTCTTTGAGGCTTGGCAGGGCAATAGGGACGCTTCTTGAAGTGAGGCGGGAGGCCCTGGGTCCAATTCCAGTTGCCACAGTGATATTGGGATCCCTATCACATTTCAAGAGGAGTCAGGCATCGTCACCTTCTAAGCATTGAACTCCGCGTGCCTCTCGAGGTGTCAAAGGGATGTGAGGCCTCCTGTCGAGATGAGGCGGGGACATAGGGTTTCCTCTAGGTCCTCCACAGGGGATTCAGACATCCCTTCATCTTGTGAGATGAAAGACGAGCCTACATTAAAGCCACTGCAGGGAAATCTGGCCTTCTTTTGAGTCAGGTCATCTTGGTGTTCATTCCACTTCAGGAAGCAAACTCAGGGTCCAACTCACATACATATTGCTGAGAGAAGCCTCCTCTTGAGGTGCTTGCAGAAAGTTGGCATACCTCTTGAGTCGAAGCAGGGAAATCAGCTCTAAATCTCAAGACGATTTGGGGTACATGGGGCTTTCCTCGAGTTGCTGTGTTGCACCTGGTGTTCCTTTACACTTGGGACAGTGTTCTCGGGGAATCTCTGGAGTTGCTTAATGAAGTCATGCCACTTGTGTTTGATGGGGAACGCAGAATGACTCTGGAGCCAATGCAGGGGAATGGGGCAGCATCTCGAGTTGATTTGGGGTAGACGGATCTATTTCCCGTTTCTGCACTAACCTCACGGTCACTCTAGACTTGTTACAGTGTTCTTGGGTACTCTCTGGTGTCCCATCAAGCAAGTCAAGGCTCCTTACATGTTTGATGGGGAACACAGAATTGCTCTGCACGCAATGCAGAGGAACTGGGGCTCATCTCATGGCCAGGGAGAAGTATCATGGTTTTTCTCGAGTTGCGGTGGGATCCTGGGGTATATTCTCGAGTTACGGTGGGGATGGCCCTTCAAAACTCGGATGTGTTCAGCTATGTCAGGACTCCTGTCTAGTTAAGAGGGACACCTCGGGAATCTCTTCGAGGCTTGGCAGGCAATAGGGACGCTTTTGGAGATGAGGCGGGAGACCCAAAACCCCTTTCCACTTGTGACATGGATATTGGGATTCCTATCACTTTTCAAGAGGAGTCAGGCATCGTCACCTCTTGAAGCAATGAACTCTTGGTGCCTCTCTAGGTATCAAAGTCATGTAAGGCCTCCTGTCGAGATGAGATGGGGAACTAGGGCTTTCTCTAGGGTCTCCACAGGGGATTCAGACATCCTTTCATCTGGTGAGATGAAAGACGAGCCTGCATTAAAGCCACTGCAGAGAAATCGGGCCTTCTTTTGAGTCAGGGCATCTCGGGGCCCATTCCACTTCAGGCAGCAAACTCAGGGTCCAACTTACATACCTATTGCTGAGAGAAGCCTCCTCTAGAGGTGCTTGTGGAAAGTTGGCATACCTCTTGAGTTGAAGCCAGGAAATCAACTCTAATCTCGAGACGATTTGGGGTACATGGCGCTTTCCTCGAGTTGCTATGTTACGTTTGGTGTTCCTCTAGACTTATGACAGTGTTCTCGGGGATTCCCTGGAGTTGCCTAAAGGAAGTCAAGCGCCTTGTCGTGTTTGATGGGGAAAGTGGGATGGCTCTGGAGCCAATGAAGGGGAATCGGGCCTCATCTCGAGTTGAAATGAGTGAATCACGTGTGAATCACGTGTGCATCAAGTGTGAATCACGTGTCCATCATGTGTGTGTCATGTGTGTGTCACGTGTGCATCACGTGTGTGTGACATGTCCATCACGTGTGAGTCACGTGTTCATCAGGTGTGTGTCACGTGTCCATGACGGGTGAATCACGTGTTCATCACATGTGCGTCACTTGTGTGTCACGTGTGCATCACGTGTGTGCACGTGGGAATCACGTGTGCGTCACGGGTGCGTCATGTGTGCATCACGTGTCCATCACGTGTGCGTCACTGGTGCATCACGTGTCCATCACGTGTGCGTTACGTGTGCGTCACGAGTTCATCATGTGTGCGACATGTGTTCGTCACGTGTTCATCACGTGTGCATCACGTGTGCATCAAGTTTGAGTCACGTGTGAATCACGTGTTTGTCACGTGTGTGTCACGTGTTCATCACGTGTCCATCATGTGTACATCACGTGTGAGTTACATGTGCGTCTCGTGTGCATCACATGTTCGTCATGTGTGCGTCACGTGTTCGTCACGTGTGTGTCACGTCTGCATCACGTATTCATCACATATGTGTTATGTGTGCATCACATGTGCATCACATGTGCGACACGTGTTCGTCACGTGCGCATCACGTGTGCATCAAGTTTGCGTCATGTGTGAATCATGTGTTCATCACATGTGTGTCACGTGTTGATCACGTGTCCATCATGTGTGCATCAAATGTGCGTCACGTGTGCATCTCGTGTGCATCACGTGTTCGTCACGTGTGCGTCACGTGTGTGTCATGTGTGCATCACGTATTCATCATATATGGGTTATGTGTGCATCACGTGTTCTTCACGTGTGAGTCACATGTGTATCACGCGTGAATCACGTGTGCATCACGTGTTCATGACGTGTTCATCACATGTGCCTCACGTGTTGTTCACTTGTTCACAACGTCTGTGTGACGTGTGCATCATGTTTTCATCACGTGTGCATCACGTGTTCATCATGTGTGAGTCACGTGTTCTTCACGTGTGAAACATATGTCCATCACATGTGCATCACTTGTGCAACACATGTTCGTCACGTGTGCGCCACGTGTGCGTCACCTGTGAATCACTTGTTCATCACGTATTCATCACGTGTGTGTTACGTGTGCATCACGTGTTCATCACATGTGTATCACGTGTGAATCACGTGTGCATCACCTGTTCATTACATGTGAATCACGTGTTCATCACGTGTGCCTCACTTGTGCACCACATGTTCATCACATGTGCATCACGTGTTCATCACGTGGGCATCATGTGTGCACCTCATGTGCACCTTGTGTGCATCACGTGTGAATCAGGAAAAGAACTGAATGGGATAGACTAGAGATCACTTCAAGAAAATTAGAGATACCAAGGGAACACTTCATGCAAAACTGGGTTTGATAAAAGATAGAAATGCTATGGACCTAGCAGAAGCATAAGCTATTAAGAAGATGTGGCAAGAATACACGGAAGTACTGTAGAAAATATCTTCATGACCCAGATAATCACAACGGTGTGATCACTCACCTAGAGCGAGACATCCTGGAGTGTGAAGTCAAGTGGCAATTAGAAAGCATCGTAAGAACAAAGCTAGTGGAGTTGATGGAATTCCAGTTGAAGTATTTCAAATACTGAAAGATGATGCTGTGAAAGTGCTGCACTCATAATGCCTGCAAATTTGGAAATCTCAGCAGTGGCCACAGGACTGGAAAAGGTCAGTTTTCATTCCAAATAGAAAGAAAGGTAATCCCAAAGAATGCTCAAAATACCACACAATTATGCTCATCTCACACGCTAGTAAAGTAATGCTCAAAATTCTCCAAGCCAGGCTTCAGCAATACGTGAACTGTGAACTTCCAGATGTTCAATCTGGCTTTAGAAAAGGCAGAGGAACCAGAGATCAAACTGCCAACATCTGCTGGATCATTGAAAAAGCAAGAGAGTCCCAGAAAAAAAAATCTATTTCTGATTTATTGACTACACCAAAGCCTTTGACTGTGTGGATCACAATTAACTGTGGAAAATTCTGAAAGAGATGGGACTACCAGACCACCTGACCTGCCTCTTGAGAAACCTGTATGCAGGTCAGGAAGCAACAGTTAGAACTGGACATGGAACAACAGACTGGTTCCAAATAGGAAAAGGAGTACGTCAAGACTGTACGTTGTCACCCTGCTTATTTAACTTATATGCCGAGTACATCATGAGAAATGCTGGGCTGGAAGAAGCACAAGCTGGAATGAAGATTGCCAAGAGAAATATCAATAATCTCAGACATGCAGATGACACCACCCTTATGGCAGAAAGTGAAGAAGAACTAAAAAGCCTCTTGATGAAAGTGAAAGAGGAGAGTGAAAAAGTTGGCTTACAGCTCAACATTCAGAAAACTAAGATCATGGCAACAGGTCCCATCACTCCATGGGAAATCGATGGGGAAACAGTGGAAGCAGTGTAAGATTTTATCTTTTTGGGCTCCAAATCACTGCAGATGGTGATTGCAGCCATGAAATTAAAAGAAAATTACTCCTTGGAAGGAAAGTTATGACCAACCTAGATAGCATAATAAAAAGCAGAGACACTACTTTGCCAACAAAGGTCCCTCTGTTCAAGGCTATGGTTTTTCCAGTGGTCATGTACAGATGTGAGAATTGGACTGTGAAGAAAGTTGAGCACCGAAGAGTTTATGCTTTTGAACTGTGGTGTTGGAGAGGACTCTTGAGAGTTCCTTGAACTGCAAGGGCATCCAACTAGTACATCCTAAAGGAGATCAGTCCAGGGTGTTCATTGGAACGACTGATTCTGAAGCTGAAACTCCCATAATTTGGCCACCTGGTGCGAAGAGCTGACTCATTGGAAAATACCCTGATGCTGTAAGGGATTGGGGACAGGAGGAAAAGGGGATGACAGAGGATGAGATGGCTGCATGGCATCACCGACTCGATGTACATGAGTTCGAGAAATCTCCGGGAGTTGGTGACTGACAGGGAGGCTTGGCGTGCTGTGATTCATGGGGTCCCAAAGAGTCAGACATGACTGAGCGACTGAACGGAACTGAACTGATATGAATAACTAATTAAAAGTAAAGTAAAGTTGCTCAGTCATGTCCAACTCTTTGTGGCCCCATGGACTGTAGCCTACCAGGCTCCTCTGTCCATGGGGTTTTCCAGGCAAATGTACTGGAGTGGGTGGCCATTTCCTTCTCCAGGAGATCTTCCTGACCCAGGGATCTAACCTGGGTCTCCAGCATTGCAGACAGATGCTTTACCATTTGAGCCATATAATTCCATTGCTAACACGTGCAAGGGGCTACTCTTTCTGCCCTCTTCTGATGCCTATGTCAGAAGATTTCTCTATCTCCTTTATACTTTAATACAACTTTATTACACAAAAGCTCTAAGCAATCAAGCCTCGTCTCTGGACCTGAATTGAATTCATCTCCTCTGGAGGCCAAGAATTCCAGTGTCTTTGCGTGGTTCAGCAATACCTTTCAAGATCATCCTGGAGATTCTGGCCATGTACCTCAGGAACATGGTCAGATAGGAGGTCACCCTTGAGACTGTGGGCTTTTGACCCAGGTGCAGGGTGTTGGAGTGGCGGGAATCCTGGATAATTTGCACATGTGACCCCAGGTAAAGGGTCTGGGAGGTAAGGTCACCTTGGAGACTGTGAATATGCTACCCAAGGTGCAGGGTGTGGGAAATAATGTCACCCTGGAGAATGTAGACTTCTAGCACAAGGGATGAGTTCTTGACATTGGGGTCTCATGGGAGACTGGATGATTCCGCTCAGACAGTGTGTGGGGATGGGATTCACCCTGGAGACTGTAGATATGTGATCTCAGGTACAGGATTTCCGAGGGGGTCACCCTGGAGCCTGTGAATATGTGATTCCAGGTGCAGAGTCTGCAAGGGAGTCACCATGGAACCTGTGTTTGTGTGACTCCAGGTGAGGTCTACAAAGTTTTGACAAACAGGAGACTGTGGACATGTGACCCCTATTACAGGGTCTTGGAGGGGGGAACCTTTGTGGCCAGGGTCATGGGATGAAAGGTTATATGTCTGGGAGGTGGGGATACCCTGAGAGTATGGAAGTGTGACCCCAGGTACAGGTTCTGGGAGTTGGTGCCATCCTGAAAATGGTGGACATTTCACCCGAGGTATGGTTTCTGGGAGGTGGGGTCACCCTGAAGACTCTGGACATGTGACCCCAAATGCAGGGTCTGGGAGGTAGACTCACCATGGAAAAAGTGGACTTGTGACCCCGGATACAGGATCTTGAGGGTGGGGTCACCTGGAGGCTGTGGACTTGTGACACCAAGTACAGGTTATACAGGGGGCCACCTTCGAGACTGTGGACATGTGATCACAGGTGTATGGTATGGGAAGTTTGGTAACCTAGGAGATTGTGGATATATGACAGTAGGTACAGGGTCTCAGGTATGTCCCCATGGAAAGTGTGGACATGTGACCCCAGGTGCAGGTTTGGGTGGGGTCACCCTGGAGACTGTGGTCGTGTGACCCAAAGTTCAGGGTAGGAAAAGGGTTTCACCCTGTAGACTGTGGATCTATGACCACAGGTACAGGATCTGGTGGTAGTCACTGTGGCGATGATGGACGTATGAAACCTAGTACAAGTTCACGGAGGGGGTCACCCTCCAAGACTGTGTACATGTGACCCTCGTTTCAGGGTCTGGGTTGAGGTCACTCTGGAAACTATTTGCCGTGTGACTTAGATGCAGGGTTAGGGGACGCGTTTACTTTGAAGATTGTGGTCATGTGACCTCAAATGCACCATTTGGGAGGCAAATCATCTTGGAGACTGGATACGTGACCGTAGATCCAGGGTCTGAATGGGATTCCCCAAGGTGAGATTGTGAATATGTGACTCCAGGTGCAGGGCCTGTGAGGGAGTCACCTTGGAACCTGTGTTTGTGTGACTCCAGGTGGAGGGTCTAGGAAGTGACGACACTCTGGAGACTGTGAACATGTGACCCCATTACAGGGTCTTGGAGGGGGTAACCCTGGCATCCAAGATCATGGGACACTATGTTAAATGTCTTGGCGTGTGGTAACCGAGACTATGGAAGTGGGACCCCAGGTACAGGTTCTGGGAATTGGGGCCAACCTGAGTGACTGTGGATGTTTCACCCTAGGTACAGTTTCTGGGAGGTGGGGTCACCCTGGAGACTCTCGACAAGTGACCCCAAGTGCAGAGTCTGGGAGGGGTCTCACCCTGGAAACAGTGGACTTGTGACCCTAGGTACAGGGTCTTAACGGTAGAGTCATCCTGGAGTCTGTCGACTTGTGACACCAGGTACAGGTTTAGGAGGGGGATCACCCTGGATACTGTGGATGTGTGATCACAGGTGCATGGTATTGGAAGTGGGGAAGTCCAGGAGACTGTATATATGACACTAGGTACAGGGTCTGGGGGATGACACCATGGAGAATATGGACTTGTGATCCCAGGTGCAGGTTCACAAGGTTCAGGGTACAAAATGGGTCTCATCAGGCAGACTGTTGAACTGTGACCACAAGTTCAGGATCTGCTGGTGGTCACTGTGGCATTGGTGATCGTGTGAAATCTGGAACAAGTTCAGGGAAGAGGTCACCCGTGAGACCGTGGACATCACTCTGGAGACTGTGGATGTGTGAGTAAGGTGCAGGGTTAGGGGATGGGGTCACTTTGAAGATTGTGGACATATGACCCCAGATGCACTGATTGGGGAGGCAAGTCATCCTGGATAGTGGGCATTCGACCCTAGATGCAAGGTCTGACCTGAGTCCCCTAAGACACTAGGATATCTGAAACCAGGTACAGGGTCTAGGATGGGGGTGATCCAGGAAACTCTGTATATGTGACCTCAGGTACAGTGTCTGGGAGGTACGGGGTCACTCTGGGGACTGTAGGCATTTAATGGCAGGGAAATGGTCTGGAAGGGGTGTCACCCTGCATGATGTGGATATGTGAGCCCAGGTGCAGTGGGCAAAGTGGGGTTCACGCTGGAAACTGTTGACATGTGACTCCAGGTGCAGGGTATGGGAGGGCGAACATCCTGGAGATTGTGGATGTGTGTAAATAAGCACAGGGTCTGGCAGGGGAGGGTTACCCTGGAATCTGTGGCCAAGTCACCAAAGGTATAGGGCATGAGAGGTCGGGTCACACCGGATACTGAGAACATGTGACCCAAGTTACAGAGACCAGGAAGGGGGTCACCACGGAGCCTGTGAATCTGTTAGTACATGTGCAGAGTCTGGGAAATGACATCACACAAAAGTCTAGGGACATGGGATGCCAGGTGAACGGTCTGGGAGGGAGTCACCCTGGAGTCAGTTGACGTGTGACCCTGGGTACAGGCACTTGTGGGTGGGGAAAGCCTCGAGACTGTGGACATGTGATCCCAGTTACTAGCCCTTGAATGTGGGTAAATCCAGGAGACTCTGGACATGTGACCCCAGGTATAGGGTGGGGAAGTTGGAGTCACCCTGGCGACTGTGCCAATGTAATCACGTGTACAGAGTCTGGGGAGGCGTGTATTCCTGGCCAACATGTACATGTAACCCCAGGTAGAGGGTTAGAGATACGGGGTCACCCTGGAGACTGGGGCAATGTGACCAGAATTACAATATTCTGTGAGGTGTAGTCACCCTGGAGACTGCGGAGGTGTGAGACCTGGTGCATGATCTGGGAGGGGTTGCCACCCAGGAGACCATGGATGTGTGACCCTAGCTAGGTTCACGGGCTTGGAATTGGTGTCACCCTAGAACCAGTGGGTGTTTGAACCGAGTACAATTGTTTGACAGGTGGTGTTACCCTGGGCGCTGCGGACATATGAACCCAGGTGCAAGTTCTGGCAAGTGGGGTCACCCTGAGACTATCTACGTGTGACCCTAGGTACAGGGTTTGGGAGTTGGTGAATGTGCCCATGTGACACCATGTACAGTGTCTAGGAGGGTGTTCACCCTAGAGACTGTGGGTATGTGTCCCAAGGTACAGTGTCTGGAGTGTGAGGCCATGCTAGAATCTGTGGACATGTGACACTGGGTGCTGGGGTCAATAGTCCAGCATCTGGAAGACTGTGGTTATGTGAGCCATGGTACAGTGATTTGGATGAGTCACCTGTGAGACTGTGGATATGTGGCTCCAAGTGCAGGGTCTATGAGGGAGTCATCCTGGAACCTCTGTTTGTGTGCCTGCAGGTGAAGGTTCTGGGAAGTGATGACATACAGGAGACTGTGGACATGTAAACCACATTACAGGGTCTTGGAGGGTGTAACCCTGTGGACCAGGGGCATGGAACAGCCTCAATGTCTATGGAAGAGTGACTCCAGGTACCGTTTCAGGGAGTTGGGACCATCCTGAAAACAGTAGACGTTTATCCCCAGGTAAAGTTTCTGGGAGGTGAGATCACACTGGAGACAGGAGTGTGACCCCAGGTATGGGATCTTGAGGGTGGGGCCATCCTGGTGGCTGTGGACTTGTGACACAAGGTACAGGAATGGGATCGGGGTCACCTTGCAGACTGAGCATGTAATCCCAGGTGCATGATATGGGAAGTGGGGTAACCCGGGAAACTGTGGATATATGACACTACGTATAGGGTCTGCGCAGATATATGACACTAGGTACTGGAGTGGGCAACCCACTCCAGTACTCTTGCTTGGAAAATCCCATGGATGGAGGAGCCTGGTAGGCTGCAGTCTATGGGGTCCCTAAGAGTCAGACATGACTGAGTGACTTCATTTTCCCTTTTCACTCTCATGCTTTGGAGAAGGAAATGGCAACCCACTCCAGTGTTCTTGCCTGGAGAATCTCAGGGATGGGGGAGCCTGGTGGGCTGCCATCTATGGGGTCGCAGAGTTGGACACGACTGGCATGACTTAGCAGCAGCAGCAACAGCAGCAGCAATACAGGGCCTGGGGGATGTCACCATGGAGAGTATGGACATGTGACCCCAGGTGCAGGTTTGGCAGGGATGACCCTGGAGACTGGCTAGGTGAACCAAGGTTTAAGGTACAAAATGGTCTCACCCTGCAGACTGCGGACCCTGACCACAGCTACAGGATCTGGTGGTGGTCACTGTGGAGATGGTGCATGTGTGAAACCTGATAGAAGTTCAAGGAGGGGGTCAATATGGAGAAGGTGGAGGTGTGACCCTATGTGCAGGGTCTGGAGTGAGGTCATTCTGGAAACTGTGGCTGTGTGACTAAGGTTCAGGGTTAGGGACTGGGGTCACTTTGCAGAATGTGGACATGTGACTCCACATGCACTGTTTGGGTCATCCTGGAAACTGTGGACAAGTCACCAAAGTACAAGGTATGAGAGGTGGTGTCACACTGGAGACTGAGGACATGGGATCCAAATTACAGGGTCTGGGAAGGGGATCACCATGGAGACTGTGGATCTGTGACCACAGGTATAGGGTCTGGGAAGTGATATCACACAGGAGACTGTGGACATAGGATGCCAGGTGAAGGGTCTGGGAGGGAGTCACCCTGGAGTCTGTGGACGTATGACCCCAGGTAAAGGCTCTTGAGGGTGGGGAAAGCCTGGTGACTGCGACCTGTGACCCCAGGTACAGGGTTGGGAATATAGCATCGCCCTGGAGACTGTGCAAATGCGACCCCAGGTACAGGGTCTGGGGAGAGGTGTCATCCTGGACACCGTTGATATGTAACCTCAAGTACAGTGTCTGAGATATAGGGTCACCCTGGAGACTGAGGCCATGTGGCCAGAGGTACAATAGTCAGTGAGGTGGGTTCACCTTGGAGACTGTGGATGTGTAACCCCAGCTGCAGTGTCTGGGAGGGGTGTCAACCTGGAGACTGAGGACATGTGAGACCAGGTGCATGATCTGGGAGGGGTTGCGACCCAGAAGACTATGGATCTGTGTCCCCAATATCAGACTTTGGTGTGGATGTTACCATGGAGACTGTGGATGTTTGACACCAGGTGAAGGGACAGGGAAGGGCATCACCCTCGAGACCCTGGAGGTAGGATCCCAGGTTCAGAGTCTGGGAAGGGAGTTCTTCAGGAGTCTGTGGAAATGTTATGTCAGAAAAAGGGCCTGCAGTGGTTACCCTGGTGACTATGTACATGTGACACATAATACAAATACTGAGATTGGGGGTCATCCTGCAGACTGGAGAAATGTAACCACAGGTGCAGATTCTGAGGACGGGGTCACCTTGGAGACTGTTGACATGTAACATCAGGTGCTTCATCTTGGAGGTAGATCATTCTGGAGATTCTGGACATGTGACCCCAGGAACAGGGTCTGAGAGGGGGTCACCCTTGAGATTGTGGGCTTTTGACCCAGGTACAGCATGTTGGAAGGGTGGTAACCCTGGAGAATGTGCACATTTGACACCATGTACAGGCTCTGGGAGGTGAGTTCACCCTGCTGACTATGGCTATGTGACCCAAGGTGTGACTCTGGAGACTGTGGATATGTGATCCAAGGTGTGAGTCTGGAGACTATGGATATTTCTCACCCAAATCAGGTCTGGGGATGGGGATCACACTGGAGGCTGTAGATATGTGACCCCAGGTGCAGGGTCTGCAAGAGGTACACCCTGGAGCCTGTGGATATGTGACCCTGGGTGCAGGATCTGGGTGCTTGGGTCACCCTGGAGACTGTGGTCATGTGAGCCCCAGTGTGGGGTTTTGAATGAGTCACCCTGGAGACTGTGGATAAGTGACTCCAGGTGCAGGGTCTGCAAAGGAGTAACCTGGAAACTGTGATTGTGACTCTAGGTGAAGGGTCTGGGAAGTGACGACACACAGCAGACTGTGGACATGTGATCCCCATTACAGGGTCATGGAGAGGGTAACCTTGGCTAACAGGGACATGGGAAACCAGGTTCAATGTGTGGGAGGTGGGGTAACCCTTAGAATTTGGAAGTGTGACCCCAGCTACAGGTTCTGGGAATTGGGTCCATCCTTAAAACTGTGGATGCTTCACACCAGTAGCTTCGGGGAGGTGGGGTCACCCTGAAGACTCTGGACATGTGACCACAAGTTCAAGTTCTTGGAGGTGGACTCGACATGGAAATAGTGGACTTGTGACCCCAGGTACAGGATCTTGAGGGTAGGGTCATCCTGGAGACTGTGGATTCGTGACACCAGGTATAGATTTTGGAGGGTTCACACTGGAGACTCTGGATGTATGTTTCCTCTGCAGGAGAGCTCCAGTGAACCTAGGTCTGTCTGAAAAATTCTTGGATCATGTGGGGAAACACCCTGTGTGTTAATCTGGACACCCAGGTTCAAATTTGCATATTTTTCTCGGGTGGCCCTAAAGTGGTGTAACCTATCCACATCTTGAAAATCCGTCCAATTGCCATTTTCTTACTTTTGACAGAGCTAACTTTGTTCCACCCCTGGGGTTTCTGAAGCACATGGGCGGCTCGCAACTCCTATCTTTGGGCCTATTTACACTGGAGTGTCACCTTACAGAGGTGACCACAGTAAGGGACCCAGCACTCTGAAACATATTCCCACAGTCTGCTTCCTCAAGGGCAGTACCAGTATCACCTAGATATGTGTTTGAAAGGTGGGAAAATGCACCAAGACACAGGGCACAGGCTCTCGAATTTAGGTCCTCTGAGCAGAACTAGAGGGTTCATGTCTTAGGAGCTAAAGAGTTCCTGCAAGGGACAGGTTTGAAAACACACTCTCTGTGGGTGCCTTTCTTTCCTTGAAGAAATATAGGTTTGCCAGTATCCTGCGAACTGAGAGTCACACAGTGCTTGAAAAGTGCTCGCTTAGACATGAGTTTTCAATGGTAATTTCCACTTGGGGCTGTAGTCAAACAGAGGGGTTCCACACTCACTGGGAAAGACAAGGCAATATCTAAATGTCTGTTCCATCCCGTTTTCTCTGTAGGAGAACTCTAGTGAGCGTAAGTCTGTCTGGAAAATTCTTGGATCCTTTGGGGACACACCCTGTTTGTGAACCAGGATACCAGAATGAGGGGGCACAATTTGTGTTTCTCTCTGTGGACCTTAAAGCAATGTAGCCTAGCAACAGCTTGAAAATCCATCCACTTGCTCTTTTCTTGATTCTGAGAGAGCTAGATTTGCTCCTTCCTTTTTGATTTCTGAAGCAAGTGGGTGAATTTCAACTCCCAGCTGTGGGCCTTTTTACAGTGGAATGCCACCTCGCTGAAGTGAGTATAGTGAGGAACCTAGCCCTCTTGGACACACTCTCGCAGACTGCTTCCTCATGTGCAGTACTGGTATAACCTAGGAATGGCTTTGCAAGGCTTGGAAAGTGCAGGGAGAAACATGGCCTTGACTCTGGAATTTAGTTCCTCTGAGCACTACTGGAGGCCTCCCATCTGGGAAGCTAAACAGTTCCTGCAAGATAGAGGGTTGAGAATACAGTCTCTTTTGATGCCTTTCTTTCCTTGAGGGAAGATATCTTTCCCTGCATTCTGTGAACTGAGAGTCACACACTGCTTGAAAAGTGCTTGCTTGGAGGTCATCTTTCAGGGGCACTTTCTCCTTGAGTCTGTGACAATAGGGAGGGGCAAACCAACTTCCAATGTCTGTTCCATCCCATTTTCCCAGCAGGAGAGGTCTAGTGAGCCTAGTTCTGTGGAAAATTCTTGGATCCTGCTGGGACACACCCTGTGTTTGAACCTGGATACCTGACCTACAGGGCACAATTCACATTTTTCTCTCAGGGGGCCCTAAAGTGGTTCGGCCTAGCAACAGCTTGAAAATCCGTCCAATTGCTCTTTTCTTACCTCTGACAGAGCTAGCTTTGCTCTACCTTTTGGGGTTTCTGAAGCAAGCGGGTGGCTCACACCTTGGAGCTTTGAGCCTGTCACTGGAATGTCACCTCACACAGTTGACCACAGTAAGGCACTCAGCCCTTTCAGACACACTCCTGCTGCCAGCTTTCTCATGGTCAGTACCGTTATGATCTAGGAATGTGTTTGTCAGACTCGGAAATTACAGGGAGACACACGGCCCTGACTCAGGAATATAAGTCCTCTCAGCAGACCTGCTGGTCTCATGTTTTAGAAGCTCAAAATTTCCTGCAAGATAGAGGTTTGAAAACACACTCTCTGTGGACGTCTTTCCTTCTTCAAAGGAAGATAGCTTTCTTCACATTCTGCGACCTGAGAGTCACACTCTGCTTGAAAAGTGCTTGCTTGCGAGTCTATTTTCAGTGGCAATATCTCCTTGAGGCTGTGACCATAAGTAGCGGCCCCACACTCACAGGGAAAGGCAAAGCAACATCCAAATGGCTGTTCCAACCAGTTTTCTCTGTAGAAGAACTCTGGGGAGCAAAGGTCTGTCTGGAAATTTCTTGAATCACGAGGGAACACATCCCGTGTGTGAACCTGAATAAAGGGCCTAGGGTGCACAATTTGTATTTATCTCTCTGGAGCCATAAAGAGGTGTGGCTAGCAATTGCTTGAAAATCCACCCAATTACTTTTTTCTTACTTCTGACAGTGCAAACTTTAGTCCACCATTCAAGATTTCTGAAGCAAGTTGATGGCTCACAACTCCTGGTCACGTGCCAATTTGCCATGGAAAGTTACCTCATCTAGGTAAGCACAGTATGGTACTCAGCACCCTCAGACACACACCTGAAGCCTGTTTTCTCATGAGCAGACCTGGCGTTACTCAGAAATGTGTTTACAAAGCTCAGAAAATGCTCAAAAACACACTGCCCTTGCTCTGAAATTTAGGTCCTCTGTACCAACCTAGAGGTCTCATATCTTAGTATCTAGACAGTTCCTCATATAGAGAGCCTGTTTCCTCATGGGCAGTCCTGGTATGACCAAGAAATGTATTTACAAAGCTCAAAAAGTGCAGGAAAACACATTGCCCTGACTTTGGAATTGAGGTCCTCTGGGCAAATATGGAGAATTCACATCTTTGAAGCTAGACAGTTCCTAATAGACAGATTCTTGAAAACACACTGTCTATAAATACATTTCCTTCCTCAATGGAACGTAGGTTTCCAGTATTCCATGTCCATAGAGTCACATACTGCTTGAAAACACTTGTTGGAAGTCCTTTTTCATTAGCAATTGCTCCTGATAGTGTGACCATAGGGAAGGCCACCAAACTCACAGGAAAAGGAAAAGCAACAACCAAAGGTCAGTTCCATCATGTTTTCTCTGTAGTGGAGATTCAGTGTGCCTAGGTCTGTCTGGGAAATTCTTGGATCCTGAGTGGACACATCCTAGGTGTGAACATGGACAGTGGACCTTGGTGGCAAAATTCACCTTTCTCTCTCAGTTGGCCAAAAACAGTAGAGCATAACAACTACCTGGAAATGCATTTAGCTGCTGGTTTCTTACTTCTGGCAGTGATCACTTGGTACACCCTTTGGGATTTCTGAAGCAAGTAAGCAGCTAGCAACTCGTAGCCGCTCGCCCAATTACAGTGGAATGCTACATCATCTTGGTAAGTGCAGCATGGCACCCAGCAATCTCAGAAATCTTCCTGCAGCCTGTTTTTTCTTAAGGGCACTTCTGGTATGACCTAGGAATGTGTTTACAATGCTCAGAAAGAGTTCAGTTCCGTTCAGACGCTCAGCTGTATTCGACTCTTTGGGACCCCATGAATCGAAGCACACCAGGCCTCCCTGTCCATCACCAACTCCCGGAGCTTACACAAACTCATGACCATCGAGTTGGTGATGACATCCAGCCATCTCATCCTCTGTCATCCTCTTCTCCTCCTGCCCCCAAGCCCTCCCAGCATCAGGGTCTTTTCCAATGAGTCAACTCTTCACATCAGGTGGCCAAAGTACTGGAGTTTCAGTTTCAGCATCAGTCTTTCCAATGAACACCCAGGACTGATCTCCTTTAGGATGGACTGGTTGGATGTCCTTGCAGTCCAAGGGACTCTCAAGAGTCTTCTCCAACACCACAGTTCAAAAGCATCAATTCTTCAGTGCTCAGCTTTCTTCACAGTCCAACTCGTACATCCATACATGACCACTGGATAAACCATAGCCTTGACCAGATGGAGCTTTGTTGGCAAAGAAATGTCTCCACTTTTTAATATGCTATCTAGG
Organism: Muntiacus reevesi; assembly: GCF_963930625.1. Lineage (NCBI taxonomy): Eukaryota > Metazoa > Chordata > Mammalia > Artiodactyla > Cervidae > Muntiacus > Muntiacus reevesi. The sequence continues at coordinate 1,418,298 of NC_089256.1, read as the reverse complement.
TTGGTCTTAACCCTTCCAAGAAGTAAGCATCTTCTAATTTCATGGCTGCAATCACCATCTGCAGTGATTTTGGAGCCCCCAAAAATAAAGTATGACACTGTTTCTACTGTTTCCCAATCTCTTTCTCATGAAGTGATGGGACCAGATGCCATGATCTTAGTTTTCTGAATATTGAGCTGTAAGCCAACTTTTTCACTCTCCTCTTTCACTTTCATCAAGAGGTTTTTTAGTTCCTCTTCACTTTCTGCCATAAGGGTGGTATCATATGCATATCTGAGGTTACTGATGTTTTTCCTGGCAGTCTTGATTCCAGCTTGTGCTTCTTCCAACCCAGTGTTTCTCATGATGTACTCGGCATATAAGTTAAATAAGCAGGGAGACAATATACAGCCTTGACATACTCCTTTTCCTATTTGGAACCAATCTGTTGTTCCATGTCCAGTTCTAACTGTTGCTTCCTGACTTGCACATAGGTTTCTCAAGAGACAGGTCAGGTGGTCTGGTAGTCCCATCTCTTTCAGAATTTTCCACAGTTTATTGTGATACACACAATCAAAGGCTTTGGCGTAGTCAATATAGCAGAAATATATGTTTTCTGGGACTCTCTTGCTTTTTCAATGATCCAGCAGATGTTGGCAGTTTGATCTCTGGTTCCTCTGCCTTTTCTAAAACCAGCTTGAACATCTGGAAGTTCACGGCTCATGTATTGCTGAAGCCTGGCTTGGAGAATTTTGAGCATTACTTTACTAGCGTGTGAGATGAGTGCAATTGTGCAGTAGTTTGAGCATTCTTTGTTATTGCCTTTCTTTGGAATTGGAATGAAAACTGATCTTTTCCAGTCATGTGGCCACTGCTGAGTTTTCCAAATTTGCTGACCTATTGAGTACAGCACTTTCACAGCATCATCTTTTAGGATTTGAAATAGCTTAACTGGAATTCCATCACCTCCACTAGTTTTGTTTGTAGTGATGCTTTCTAAGGCCCACTTGACCTCACATTCCAGGATGTCTGGCTCTAGGTGACTGATCACGCCATCATAATTATCTGGGTCATGGAGATCTTTTTTTGTACAGTTGTTCTGTGTATTCTTGCCACCTCTTCTTAACAGCTTCTGCTTCTGTTAGATGCATAGCATTTCTGTCCTTTATTGAACCCAATCTTCGCATGGAATGTTCCTTTGGTATCTCTAATTTTCTTGAAGAGATCTCTAGTCTTTCCCATTCTGTTGTTATTCTCCATTTCTTTGCATTGATCAGAGTAAGGCTTTCTTATCTCTCCTTGCTATTCTTTGGAACTCGGCATTCAAATGGTGCAGGCTGTGACAGACCATGCAGAAGCATGGCCATGAGGAGCTATCTGTCGCCCAAGGTCAGAGGTAGTGGCTGAGGGGAGCCACCCCATGTCCGAGACCAGGGGCAGCGGCCGAGAGGAGCTACCTCATGCCTGAGGTCAGGGGAGGTGGCTGAGATGAGCTACCCCATGCCCAAGGTCAGGGGCTGTGGCCAAGAGGAGCAATCCCACGTCCACAGAGCAGCAGCTGCACGGGTGCAGGAGGACCGAGAGGAGCTACTCCACATTCAAGGTCAGGAGGGGTGGCCTGAGGAGATACCCATTGTCCAAGGTAAGGAGGAGTGGCTGTGCTTTGCTGGAGCAGCTGTAAAGAGATACCCCACGTCCAAGGTAAGAGAAACTCAAATAAGATGGTAGGTGTTGTGAGAGGGCATCAAAGGGCAGACACTGAAATCATAATCACAGAAAACTAGCCAATCTGATCACATGGACCATAACCTTGTCTAACTCAATGAAACTAAGCCATGACGTGTGGAGCCACCCAAGACGGACGGGTCATGGTGGACAGGTCTGACAGAATGTAGTCCACTGGAGAAGGGAATGGCAAACCACTTCAGTATTCTTGCCTTGAGGACCCCATGAACAGTATGAAAAGGCAAAATGATAGGATACTGAAAGAGGAACTCCCCAGGTCGGTAGGTGTCCAATATCCTACTGGAGTTCAGTGGAGAAATAACTCCAGAACGAATGAAGGGATGGAGCCAAAGCAAAAACAATACCCAGTTGTGGATGTGACTGGTGATAGAAGCAAGGTCCAATGCTGTAAAGAGCAATATCGCATAGGAACCTGGAATGTTAGGTCCTTGAATCAAGGCAAATTGGAAGTGGTCAAACAGGATGTGGCAAGAGTGAATGTCGACATTCTAGGAATCAGCAAATTATAATGGACAGGAATGGGTGAATTTAACTCAGATGACCATTATATCTACTACTGTGGGCAGGAACCGCTTAAAAGAAATGGAGTAGCCATCATGGTCAACAATCGAGTCCAAAATATGGTACTTGGATGCAATCTCAGAAAGTGTAGGGAAATACAATGCTCTGACTCTGGAATTTGGGTCCTCAGGGCAAACCTGGAAGTCTCACATCTTTGAGTCTATACAGTTTGTGATACACAGAGGCCTGATAAAACACTCTCTGTTGATGCCTTACCTTCCTGGATGGAACATAATTTTCCCAGCTTTTTGTGTGCTCAGAGTCACAAACTGCTTGAAAAGGCTTGTTAGAAGTAATTTTTCAGTAGCAACTTCCCCTGATGTTGTGACCTTAGGGAAGACCGCCACACCCACAGGAAAAGGCAAAGGATCATCCAGACGTCTGCTCAATCACGTTTTCTTGATAGGAGCAATCCATTCAACCTAACTGTCTAGAATGCTCATGGATACTGTTCCTACACACCCTATGTTTGAACCTGGATACTGGACCTTGGCAGCAAAATTTCCATTGTTTTCTCAGTTGGCCCTAAAACGGTTAAACCTAGTTACTGCCTGAAAATGCATCTACTTGCTGTTTTCTTACTTCTGACAGTGATAGTGTTGGTGCACCCTTTGGGATTTATGAATCAAGCAGGAGGCTCTCCACTCCAAGCCACTGGCCCCTTTCCAGGGAGATGTCATCTCATCTAGGTTAGCACAATATGTCACCCAGCACTCTGAGACACACTCTTGCAGCATGAATTTTATGGTCAGATCTGGTTTGACCTAGGAATGTGTTTACAAATCTCAGAAAGTGGTGGGAAACACACTGCCCTGACTCTGGTATTTAGGTCCTCTGGGAAACTTGGAGGACTCACATGTTTGAATCTAGACAGTTCATGACAGGTAGAGGCCTGATAACATATTCTCTCGAGATGCCTTTCCTTCCTCAAAGGAATATAGCTTTCTCAACATTCTGTGTGCTGAGTGTCACACACTCCTTGAAAACGCTTGTTGGAGGTCATTTTTCATTAGCAATTTCCCCTGGAGGTGTGACTGTAGGGAAGGCGCCACACTCACAGGTAAGTTCAAAAGCACTTCCAAACATCTGTTCAATCACGTTTTCTTGGTGGGGCCATTCATCAATGTAAGTCTATTTAGAAAATCCGTGGACACTGCGGGGAAACACCTATGTTTGAATCTGGATACCAGACGTTGGTGTTAAAATATGCATTTTTCTCTCACTTGGCCCTAAAAGAGTGCCGCCGAGCAACTGCTTGAAATTCCATCTGAATGTTGTTTTCTTCCTTCTGACAATGCTAGCTTTGGTTCACCCTTGGGGATTTTTGAAGCATGTGAATGACTTGCAACTCCTAGCTGCAGGCCCATTTCCAGTGGAATGACACCTCATCTATGTGACCACAGTATTTCACCCAGCACAGTCTGATACACTCCCTCAGCATCCTTCCTTAGGTGCAGACCTGGTATGCCCTAGGAATGCATTTAGAAGTCTCAGAAAGTGCAGCAAGACACACTGTCCTGACTCTGGAACTTAGGTCCTTTAATCAGGCCTGAGCTCTCACATCTTAGAAGCTGAACAGTTCCTGCTATAAAAAACACACTCTCTGTTGATGCCTTTCCTTCATTGAAGGAACATAACTTTCCCAATGTACTGTGTGCTGAGAGTCACACACTGCTTGAAAACATTTGCTTGGAGTTCATTTTTCAGTGGCAATTTCCCCAGAGACTGTGACAGTAGGGAAGCGCCCACAATCACAAGACAAGCAAGCAACCAAATACCTGTTCCATCACGTTTTCTCTGTTAGAGAGGTCCAGTGAACCCAGGTCTATCTGGAAAAGTTTGGATCCTGTGGGGTCACATCCTGAGTGTGAACCTGAATACAGGACAAAATTCACCTTTTTCTCTCAGTTGGCACTAAAATGGTTTGGCATAGCCACTGCTTAAATATCCATCCAGTACTTGTTTTCTTATTTCTGACAGTGACAGATATGGTTCACCCATGTAATTTCTGAAGCAAGCAGTCTGCTTGCCACTTCTATCTGGTGGTCCCTTTCCTGTGAAATGTCACATAATATAGGTAGCACCACATGGCACCCAGCTCTCTCAGACACACTCTGACAGCCTGTTTCCTCCTTGGCAGTCCTGGTATGACCTAGGAATGTATTTACAAGGCTCAGAGATTGTATGGAAACATATCCCCTGACTCGGGATGTTAGGTCATCTGGGCAAGACTGGAGGTCTCACGTCTTACAATCTAGACAGTTCCTAATAGATAGAGGCCTGGAAACACACTCTCTGGTGACGCCTTTCCTTACTCAAAGGGCCATTGCTTTCCCAACATTTTAGGGCCAACCTAGAGGAAAATGCGAAATTTGCCACCAAGGTCCATTACCCAGGTTCACACGCAGGATGTGTCCCCACAGCACTGAAGAATTTTCAAGACAGACCTAGGCTAACCCTAACCCTAACCCTAACCCTAGGATCTCTCCTACAGAGAAACATGATGGAACAGACGTTTGGATGATGTTTTGCCTTTTCCTGTGAGTGTGGTGGACTTCCCTATGGTCAAACCATCAAGGGAAATTGCTACTGAAAAACAACTTCCAGGCAAGCATTTTCAAGCAGTATGTGACTCTCAGCACACAGAATGCTGGGAAAGCTACGTTCATTTGAGGAAGGAAAGGCATCAATAGAGAGTGTGTTTTCAGGCCTCTATCTATCAGGATCTGTCTATATTCTAAGATGTGAGATCTCCAGGCTTGTCCAGAGGACCCATCTTCCAGAGTCTGGGCAGTGTTTCCCTGCAAATTTTGAGCCTTGTAAGCACATTCCAAGATCACTCAGGAATGTCCATGATGAAACAGGCGATGGAAGAGTGTCCGTGTGTGCTGTGTGTCATTCTGCCCTTACCAAATGAACTGACATTCCACTGGAAATGGGCCAGGGACTAGGAGTTATGAACCGCCTGTTGCTTCAGAAATCCAGAAAGCTGGAACAAAGCTATCATTGTCAGAAGTAAGAAAACAGATATTAAATGAACTTTCAAGCAGTTGTTAGGCCACAACGTTTTAAGCCCAATGGAGAGGATAATGCAAATTTTGCCACCAAGATCTGCTATCAAGATTCACATTCATGATGTGTCCCTGCAGTATCCAAGAATTTTCCAGATAGGACTAGGCTCACTATATCTCACCTACAGAGCAAACGTGATGGAACAGACATTTGAATGTGGTTCCCTTTTACTGTGTTTGTGGGGCTTTCCCTCCAGTCACATCTTCAGGGGAAATTCTTAGTGATAAATGACCTCCAAGCAAGTGTGTGACACTCAGGAAGCAGAATGTTGGGAAAACAATGTTCCTTCAAGGAAAGACAGGCATCAGCAGAGAATGAATTTTCAGTCCTTTATCTATCAAGAATTGTCTGGATTTCTAAGATGTGAGACCTCCAGTCTTACCCTGAGGACCTAACTTGCAGAGTCAGGGCAGTGTGTTTCCCTGCACTAACCCAGGCTTTTAACCACCTTCCTACATCATCCCAGAACTGCCCATGAGGAAACAGGCTGCAGGAATGTGTTCAGACTGCAGGGTGCCATGCTGTTGTTACCCAGGTGAGGTGACATTCCATTGCAAATAGGCCATCAGCAGCACTTGCGAGCTGCCTTCTTGCTTCTGAAATCCCAAAGGTGGGTCAAAAGTGACCACTGTTAGAAATTAAAAAAAAAAAAAAAGCAATTGTATGGATTTTCTAGCAGTTGCAAATTTGACCATCAAGTTCCGGTATCCACTGTCAGACTCAGGAGGTGTCTCTGCTGTATCTACCCATATTTCACAAAGACCTAGGCTCACTGGCTGCTCTGATAGAGAAAATGTGATGGAACAGATGTTTGGATCTTGGATTGCCTTACCCTGTGAGTGTAGAGGACATCCTTACTGTCACAACATCACAAGAAATTGCTACTGAAAAATGACCTGCAAGCAAACGGTTTCAAGCAATGTGTGACTCTCAGTTCACAGAATACTGGGAAAGTACTGTTTCTTCGAGGAAGGAAGGGTATCAACAGAGAGTGTGTTTTCAGGCCTCTATCTATGAAGAACTGTCTTGATTCTAGCAAGAGCCCTCCAGCCTTCCCAGAGAACGGAACTTCCAGAGTCAGGGCAGTGTCTTCCTTGCCCTTTTAATGCTTTGTAAACATATTCCTAGGTCACACTGGGACTGTCCATGAGGACACAGACTGTGGGCGTGTGTCTGAGTATACAGAGGGGCCATTATGTGCTTACTTAGATAAGGTGACATTCCACTGGAAATAGGCCCATGACTAGGAGTGGTGATCTCCTTGCTTGCTTCAGAAATCCCAAAGGGTGATCCAAAGTTATTGCTCTTCAAAGTAAGAAAACAGCAATTAGATGGATTTTCAAGCAGGTGCCAGGCCACACAGTTTTAGGACAAACCGAAAGAGAAATGTGAATTGTGCCACCAGTTCCAGTATCCAGGTTCACACTTAGGATGTGGTCCTGCAGTATACACGATTTTCCAGACAGACCTAGGCTCTCTGGATCACTCCTAGAGACAAAATGTGATGCAACAGAAGTTTGGATGTTGGTTTGCCTTTTCCAGTGAGTGTGGGGGCCTTCCCTAAGGTTACACTGTCAGAGGAAGTTTCTACTGAAAAATGACCTCCAAAGAGCGTTCTCAAGCAGTGTGTGATCCCCAGCACAGAGAATGCAGGGAAAAGTATGTTTCTTCAAGGAAGAAAAGGCATCAACAGAGAGTGTGTTATTAGGCCTATATCTATTAGTAACTGTCTAGAATCTAACATTGACCTCCAGGCTTGTCCAGGGGACCTAACTACCAGAGTCAAGGCACTATTTTTCCTACACCTTCCAAGCCTCCCAAAGACATCCTAGCTCATATAGGGATGGCCCATGAGGAAACAGACTGTAGGAGAGTGTCTGAGATTGTATGGTACCAATACTGTGCTTACCTAGATGAGATGACATTCCTCTGGGAATGGGCCAGAGGGTAGGAGTGGTGAGTCGCCTGCTTGATTCAGAAATCCCAAAGGATGGACCAAAGCTATCATTGTCAGAAGGAAGAAAACAGCAATTGGATGGATTTCCAAGCAGTTGCAAGGCCGTAGCATTTTCCCAAATCAAGAGAAAAAATATTATTTTTGCCCCAAAAATCCGGTATCCATGTCCAGACTCAGGATGTCTCCATGCAGTATCCACAAAGTTTCCAGACAGAACTAGTCTCAGTGGATCGATCCTACTGAGAAAATGTGATGGAACAGACGTTTGAATGCTAATTTGTCTTTCTCTAAAAATGGAGAGTGCGGCATCCCCATGGTCACACCATCAGGGGAAAGTGCTACTGAAAAATGACCTCCATGCCAGCATATTCAAGCCGTGTGTGTCTCTCTGCACACAAAATGTTTGGAAAGTTATGTTCCTTCAAGAAAAGAAATGCATCAACAGAGAGTGCTTTCAGCCCTCTATCTATCAGGAGCTGTCTACATTCTAAGTCGTGAGACCTTCAGTCTTTCCTAGGGATCCTAACACCCAGAGTCAGGGCAGTGTGTTTCCATGAACTTTTCAAGCCTTGTAAACACTTTACAAGTATATACTGGGACTGCTCCTGAAGAAACAGGCTGCACGAGTGTATCCGAGTGTGTTGGGCAGCATACTGTGCTTACCTGCATGAGGTGCCAGTACAATGGAAATCAGTTAGTGGCTGGAGTGGTGAGCAACCTGCTTGCTTCAGAAATTCCAAAGGGTGGACAAATCTATCACTGTCAAAAGTAAGAAAACAGCAATTGGATGGATTTTCAAGGATTTGCTACACTGCACCATTTTAGAACCAATGTGGTCCCAAAATGAGTGTGGGAGATGAAAATGAGAATTTTGCCACCAAGTTCATATATACAAGTTCACACTCATGATGTGTCCCCACAATACCCACGAATTCTCCAGACAGACCTAGGCTCACTTGATCGCACCTAAAGACAAAATGTTATGGAGTACACGTTTGGATGTTGGTTTGCCTTTCCCAGTGAGTGTGGGAGCCTTCCCTACCATTGCACCTTCAGGGGAATTTTCTACTGACCAATGGCCTACAAGCAAGTGTTTTCAAGCACCGTGTGACTCTCAGCACACAGAATGTTGGGAAAGCTATGTTTCTTCGAGGACGGAAAGGCATCCATACGGAGTGTATTTTTAGGCCTCTATCTATCAGGAACTGTCTAGAACTCAAGGCATGAGACTTCAAGGCTTTCCCAGGGTCCTAACTTCCAGAGTTAGGGTACTGTGTTTCCCTGCACCTTCCAAGGCTTTAAACACATTCCTTATTCAAACTGGGCCTGCCCATGAGGAAACAGGATGCAGGAGTATGTCTGAGAGGGCTGGGTGCCATACAGTGTTTAACTAGATGAGGTGACATTCCACTGGAAATGGGCCAGCAGATAGGAGTAGTGAGCCGCCTGCTTGCTTTAGAAACCTCAAAGGTTTGACCAATGTTATCACTGTCATTATTAGGAAGAGACCAATTGGATGAATCTTCAGGCAGTTGCTAAGGCCGCACTCTTTTAGATCCAACCGACAAAATTTGCTAATTTTGCCAACAGATTCAAGGATGCAGATTCACACTCAGTATGTGTCCCTGTAGTATCCAAGAATTTTCCAGACAGGCAGAGGATCATTGGATCTCTCCTAAAGAGAAAACTTTATAGAATAGACATTTGGTTGGTTGTTTTCTTTTTCCTGTGAGTTTGGGGGTCTTCCCTACAGTAACACAGTCATGGGAAATTGTTACTGAAAAATCACCTTCAAGCAAGGATTTTCAACCAGTGTGTTACTCTCATCACACAGAAATCTGGGATAACTATGTTACTTAAATGCATGAAAGACATAAAAGTGGGTGTTTTTCAGGCATCTATCTGTCAGGAACTATCTAAAGTCTAAGATGTGAGAACTCCAGGTTTGCACACAGGGCCTAATTTCCAAAGTCATAGCCAGTATATTTCATTGCACTTTCAGAGCCTTATGAACACATTCCTGGCTCCTATTGGGTCTGATTCAGAGGAAACTGGCTGTGAAATTATCTAAGATTGCTGAGAGCCATACTGTTGTTACCTAGATTATTTGACATTTTAATGGAAATGATCCAGCTCGATGGGGTTGCAAGCCACCTGCTTGTGTCAGAAACCTGAAAGATTTGACCAAACCTATTGATGTCAGAAGTAGGAAAATATCAATTGGATGGATTTTCAGGCAGCTGCCAGCGCACATCCTGTTAGTGCCAAAAGAGAGACAATGCTAATTTTGCCAAGAAGGTCAAATATTCAGGTTCACAGTCAGTATGTTTCCCTTGCAGTATCCAAGAAATTTCCAGAGAGACCTGGGGCCATTGGATCCTTCTGACAGAGAAAAATTGATGGAAGAGACATTTTGATGTTTGCTTGCTTTTCCCTGTGAGTGTGGGAGCCTTCCCTAGTGTAACACACGTGAGGGGAAATTTTTACTTAAAAATGACTTCCAGGCAAGGGTTTCCACTTAGCGGGTTACTCTCAGCAAACAGAATGCTGGGACACCTGTGTTCACTCGTGGAATGAGCGACAATGAATAGGGTGCTTTTCAGGCATCTCTCTATCCATGACTGCTGTCTGGATTCTAAGATGTGAGAAGACCACGCTTCCACAGATGCCCTAAATTCCAGAGACACAGCCAGTAAGTTTCCCTGAACTTTCCATGGTTCATGAGCACAGTACTCTATCTTACTGGGACACACCATGAGGAGAGAGTCTGGAGGAGTGTGTCTGACACAGCTGAGTGCCATACTGTTTCTAAGTAGTTTAATTGGCATTCCAATGGAAATGATCTTGCCACAAGGAGTTGCACGCTGCCTGCTTGTTTCAGCAATTCCAGTGTTTTGACCAAAGCTATTGCTGTCGTTAGTGGGAAAAGAGCAAGTGTGCTGATTTTCAAGGAGTTGCTAAACCCCAGCCTACTGTGGCCAACACAGAGAAAATTCTAATTTGCCAACAAGGTCCAGAATCCAGGTTCACACTGAGCATGTGTCCAAGCACTATCCAAGAATTTTCCAGACAGACTTAGGATCACTGGATCCCTCCTACAGGGGACTTCACGGAACAGATGTTTTGACATTTGTTTACTTTTCTCTGTCAGTGTGGGGGCATTTCCCATGGTAACACAGGGGAGGGGAAATTGTTACTTCAAAATGACTTCCAGGCAAGAATTTCCAAGCAGTCTGTCACTCTCAGCAAACATAATGCTGTGACATCTGTGTTTCTTTGAGGAATGAAAGGCAAAAAATAAAAAGGAGTGTATTTCAGACATCTATCAGAAACTGTCTAGATTCTAAAATGTTAAAACTCCAGATTTGCACAGAGCACCTAATTTTCAGAGTCACAGCCAGTATGTTTGCTCACATTTCTGATACTAGCGAACCCATTCCTAGGTCATCCTGGGACTGTCTATGAAGAAACAGGCTGTAGGAGTGTGTCTGAGAGTGCTGAATGCCATCGAGTCTGGTTACCTAATGAGTTTACCTGCCATTGGAAATGATCCAGTGGCAAGGAATTGAAAGTCCCATGTTTGCTGCAGAAATCCAAGAGGTCTGACCAAAGATATTGCTGTCACAAGTAAGAAAACAGCAATTGGATGGATCTTCAGGCAGTTGCTACTCTGCACCATTTTAGGACCACCTGAAAGAAAATGCTGATTTAGCCAACAAGGTCCAGGATCCAGCTTCACACTCGGTATGTGTCCATGCACTACCCAAGCATTTTCCAGACAGACCTAGGATCACTGGATCTCTCCTACAGAGAAAACCTGATGGAACAAACGTTTGGATGTTAGTTTGCTTTTTCCCTGTGAGTGTGGGACCGTCCTGACTGTAACACAGTCAGGGGAAGTTCTTACTGAAAAATGAAGTCCAAGCAAGCATTTTAGAGCAGTGAGTTACTCTCAGCACACAGAATGCTAGGAAATCCATGTTCCTTTGATGAAAGAAAAACATAAAAGTAGAGTGTTTTTCATGCATCTGTCTATCAGGAACTGTCTAGATTGTAAGATGTCAGAACTCCAGGTTTGCACAGAGACCCTAATTTCCAGTCATAGCCAGTGCATTTTCCTGCACTTTCTGAGCCTTTTGAACACATTCCTAGCTCATATTGGGTCTGTCCCTCAAGAAAAAGGCTTAGGAAATTATATCTAAATGTGTTGAGTGTCATAATGTTGTTACCTTGATTAGTTGACAATCTATTGGAAATGATCCTGCCACAAGGTGTTGCAAGCTGCCTGTTTGCATAGAAATAGAAATAATTTGACCAAACTCATTTATGTTGTAAATAGGAAATTGTCAATTGGATGGATTCTCAGGTAGCTGTCAGCCCACACCCTTTTAATGCCAACAGAGAGAAAAGGTGAGTTTTGCCAACAAGGTTCAATATCCAGTTTCACACTCAGTATGTGTCCCTGCAGTGTCCAAGACTTTTCCAAACAGATCTAGGATCACTAGATCTCTCCTGCAGAGAAAACTTGATGGAACTTTTACTCTGAAGCAGGGTCAGTCTTGTTGAGGTGACTCCTTCCCCAAGGCCACAACTGGGAGTCCTCACACCAAGGCCATAGAAGTGGGCCCCAGAACCAAGGTCACCTGTGAATCGGACTGGGCCCCCTTTGCAACTGTTGCCAAAAGCACCTGATCATCGCTAATGAGCTTCCTGACTCCCTACCAGGCAAGGATGCCCACTCCAGTAAACACCCTATGGTACCCCACCCAATCACCTAATATCAACCTTCCAGTAGGAATTTTCTTTGCCTTGAAACTGTAAAAATTGGCTCTTAACCCAGGAAATCAGTCAACTTTCCCTAGTCTGTCAGGTGGTTGGCCCCCTGAGCCCACAGTGCCCACTTTATCTCTGCTCTTTGTTCTTAATACAAACTCACTCCCTTCTGAAATGCTCTATGTCTGAACATTCTTTTCCAACTCGTACTCAGACGGCCTCAACAAGCCTCCCATCACCAGAGCCACTTTCCTAGATCACACTCACCACTTGCTTGTCCACTCCCAACTCAGAGCAGAAAGGCCCCCTCAGCCTGGTCCTTCCTTCTCACTTCCCGTGCCTGGTCGCCAGGGGCTCACACCGTCCCTGGGCAGGCTGTCTTCTGTGTCCTGCAGAGGCCTCTGTGGTGTCAGGTGAAGAAACAAGAGGCACCCATGAAACCTCCCATCCCAGCACAGCAACCAGTACCCACCTACTGAACTCTTCACTCTGGATGGGCCTGGGGGTGTTTCAGGGAACGTCCCCCAACATGTCCTTGTTCTCATCTAATTCCAGCACTGCCCACGTGAGAGTCACTAAGCTAATCTGTGATAACTGCACAGAGAGAATACTTGTTCACTCGCCCCTCCCAGGATACATGGTTCTTATGGGCAGGTGCCTCCCAGGATATGGGGCTCACCTGGGCAGGTATCCTGCAGGGCTCAGCACCCAGGAGCTGTTCACAGAGCCCTCACTGCAAAGAGCCCCCAGCTCCTCTGTTGGACAGATCTGACCTTGAGACCCTCAGAGGAGGACCTGAGGTAACATACAGCAGCTTCAGGATAGTTTTGTGACCTTGGGCTTCACTGGTTGCAGCCTCCTTCCAGCAGGTTTTCCAGAGGGTCCCATAGCACCTGGGCACTGAGTCTGTCTCCACCCACCACCCATCCTCTCCCTGACCCCTGGGTCCCTCTCATTAGAAGAAGGCCTTCCTGAAATCCTCTCCCACTTATAGGTCAGATAAGAAGATGAGAAAACAAGTCAGAGCAGCAGCCCCATATCCATCCTGACCCAAAGGACCCACACCTGTTCCTGGAACCCTGGCCAGGACAACGAGGCCCATTTTCTGAAACCACAAGCCCAGGTGGGCAGATTGGCTGACCTGACTGGCCTGCCCTTTGGATGTGTGCCTGGGTTGAGGTCTATATAAACCCCCTCAAGTGCCTGCAGCTGTACCTGATGCTGTCTTTCTGCTTAGATCTTGCAGGGTTGGCTTGATAAGAGAGAGTGAGGGCCCATAGTGTTTCGGGGGATTGGGTCTGTGTTGGGCTCTGCTGGACCTTCTGCAGGAGGTGCTAAGCTGTCACTTCCTAAGGATGGGCTGTGTCACCTGTTCCTGCTGTTGGAAATCTTCTCAGGCAGAAATGAGGAAGCAAGAAAACAGGCAATGGGAGCAGCACAGGAGGAGTAACTCAGGTAGGAAAGTGCAAAGCTTCCAGATCACCCAGGCCAGGACCATTCTGCCTGACCTACAGGAGCCACGTCAGTAAGCATGCTGTCGCTGGAGTGGCTCCACTTTTCTCCAGCCTGTGAGGTCTTTGCACATATTCAAGTGTTTTATCTATGAAGGGTGGATGAGGTTCAGGAATGGCTAGCCTGGGGGTCAGCCAGCATTTACTTAGAGATGACTCCGTGTAGTCTCCCAGCTTCCCACTGAGGTCCCTCCTTGGGAGGGGAGGGGGTGGGGTATGTGCAAGGGCTGCTGGCTGGCTACACATGAGTAAGTCCCCATCCCTGACCATCTTCAGAATTGCTCATCCCTGAAGCAAGTGCCCTAATTGGGCTTTCACCTGTGCAACTGGTGGCTTCTTAATTAGCAATGTGGCCATTGATATTAAATGTCCTCCATCAAGACTGAGATGTTACACCACATGTACTGGTGTAAGAACCCGGGGAGGCGTGTGCACCCAGTACCCCTAGGCACAGGCTTCAGACTTGACCCCTCAACATTCTGGAGCCCAGCCACTGCTTTAGCATTTCTGAGGGTCCAGAGCTGATTTTAAGGGTTCTGTAATCCACCCTTCATCTGCTTTAATGAGACCCACATTTCTAGGATCCTACAGAGCAGGGTCTGTGTGGCTGCTCTGTGGCTTCTCTAACATGATCACATGCTGGGTGGTTTAAAACAACAGGAGTTCATCCTCTCTCAGTCCTGGAGACCAGACACCGGAAATCAAGGTGGCACAGGGCTGAGGTCCCTCCAGAGGCTCCAGGACAGGATCATTCCTGCCTTTTCCAGCTCCAGGGGTCCCTGGGCTTGTGGCCCCCTCCCTCCCATCTCTGCCTCTGCCTTTAAGAGGCTTCCCCTTTGTGTCCTCTTTCGTCTCTTTGAAGGAGTCTGTCAGTTGGATTGAAGGTCACCCTAACCCTAGATGACCTTACCTTGCTATCCTTAACTACATCTACAAAGACTCTTTTCCCAGATACGGCCCTGTTCTGGGGGGACTCATCTTTGGTGGCCACCATTTACCCCATTCTCTCTCTGTCAAATAACCCTCATTTTAGGAGATCACCACATGCCCATAAAGACGGGCACAGAGAGCGGCCACACACATGGAGAGAATGAGGCCCTTGGAGTCACCTGGAACGGATGAAGACCTGGCTTCATCAGGTGAGGGGAATCACAGGGAGGAGAGGAGGATGGTCTTGTTTAGGCTTCAAAAAGACCACGTTGGGGTGGGATGTGAGATGCACAATGGGGGCGGGGAGCTTCATCAGGGCCTGAGGGGGAGGTTAGGCTTGGGCCAGGGCCATGGGTATAGAGGGGACTTAGTGTGGGGGTTGGTCATACACCCAGAAGGAAGAGCTCACAGTCACTGGGGCACAAGGACCTGGGAACCTGGGAGGGCTTCATCTTTCTGAACCTGAAGAGGAAACGTTAAAATTTTACATCACCTCCTGCTCCTTCTGCCTCTGTAACTCAGCTTGCTCCTTGCAAAGTCTGGATCATGTAGGTCACGCAATCTCAGAAAGTGGGGACTTAGAATACTCGGAGCTGGAGCTTATCTCCCTTGTCCTTGCCCTGGCCCCTGCAAACCTTCTTGATCATGCCTATTCATGATAATGAAGAGCCCGCCCCCCTGACACTCTCCTCACCCCAGGGGGAACTCCCCACTCTGCTGGAGCACCTGGCTGTTGGTGGCCACTGACAGCACTCTGGTCTCCTCAGGACCCAGCTTCAGGATACTCTGAGGTTCAGGTCAGGCAGATGGAATCTGGTCTTCTCAGAACCCACTGGGGCTTCAGTTTGGGGGCATTGTGGGGTTTAGTTCAGGTTGATGGAATCTGGTCTCCTCAGGACCTGCTGGGTGTTCAGCTTTGGGACAATGTGGGGTTCAGTTCAGGCTGACAGGAGATGGGTCACCACAAGACCCATGTGGTTTCAGCTTTGGGGCACTGTGGGGTTCAATTCAGGCTGATAGAATTTGATCTCCTCAGGACCTTATGGGGGTTCAGCTTTGTGACATTGTGGGGTTCAGTTCAGGCTGACAGGAGATGGGTCACCACAGGATCCATTGTATTTTGGCTTTGGGGCATTATGGGGTTTAGTTTTGGCTGATGGAATCTAGTTTCCTCAGGACCCATGATCTCCTCAGAACCCATTGGTGCTTCAGCTTTGGGACATTGTGGGGCTCAGTTGAGTCTGACGGGAGTCTGGTTTCCTCAAGATTCCTGCAACGATGTGCTGCTGAAAGAAAAAGTGAGGAAAATTGGGAAGAAGCTTCTGTGTGTGGCTGTTGCTGAAAGTCTGTCTTAAGAGGACCCAAGACTCTTAGGGCTTGATGTGGAAAGTTGTGGGATTTTAGTCAGTTTTTGTCTGTAGTATAAGATGGTGTCCTATATTGTTCCTTGGTGTGTGGTTTCCATTTTTCCCAGCACGGTTTATTGAGGGGGGTGGGGGGGACTGTCCTTTCCCGCGTATATATTTTTAGTTCCTTTCTTGTAAATTAATTACCATGCACCTGTAGGTTTACTTCTGAGCTCTCTTGACTATTTCTGTGCCAATTCCACACGTCTTCTGGTGACTTTAGGTACATACTCTAGATTGAAGTCAGGGATAGACATGCCACCAGCCTGTTCTGCTTTCTCAGGATCCCTTTGGCTCTTCTGGTTCCTTTGTGGCTCCACACAGATGTAAAGATTGCTTTTGTTTCTGTGAAAAATGTCATTGAAATGTTGGCAGTGATTGCATGAATGTGTACGTTGCTTTGTTTAGAATGGATATTTTAATGGTATTTTCACCCATAAGCATGGGATATCTTTTTACTTGTATCCATTTAGTTTCTTTGATCATTGTCTTGTAGTTTTTAGCTTTCAGGTCTTTCAAGTCCTTGGTTAGATTTCTAGTTATGTGGGGGAGGGGATGCAATTGTAAAAGGAATTATTTTCTTAATTTCTCTTTCTGATAGTTCATTATTAGTGTAGAGAATCACAAATGATCTTGCAGTTCTGCTGACTTTCTTTTTTCTTTTTTTTGGCCCCACAGCTCGACATGTTGGATCTTAGTTCTCTGACCGAGGATCAAACCTGTACCCCCTGCAGTCTTAACTACTGGACTGCCAGGCAAGTCTGTGAATTTGCTTTTTAGTTCTGACAGTTGCTTTGGTGTAGTGTTATGTGGAAAACTAGAATTAAGACATCTAATAGTTTCAGTTCCATCTGGTCATCCACAGCACCCAGGGCATGGTGTCTACTAATATACTCTTCCTATGGTGCCTTTTAATACCATGTGGACTAGTACAAGGCAATTAGCATCAAACTACTTTAGCTGAATTTAGTTAGGTTAACTCTTGGCCTCTATTGCAATGTTCGATGTCATCTCTGATTTTCTGGCATGTGACTTACATGGCTGTATTGAAAAGTAACTTACTTTCTAGTAAAATTTCAAACGTGTCTACTTTAAATAGTGGTACAAAGTTTTCTACATTCACACCAAATACCGCAATGTGTTTTACCCAAAACATGGTCACTTTCCCAGGGAACCAGCCTACAACCCCAAAATGGGGGATAATTATGGTTTCCACATTACAATCCTATCCATAGGACCAGTTCAACTTTCATCAGCTGCCCAAGCTTTGTGCAACTGTCTTTCTTCATTCTAATGCAGTTTTATTTTCTGGAGCCATCACTGGGGCTTTCCCTCATGTTAAAAACCTTCATGGATTTAAAGTGACAAGATGACTATGATCTGGGTGGCTTTTCAGTGTGGTTTCTTTCACTGAGAATGTTTTTAGTGCTTTTCCATGTTGTGCCATGTGTCATTGTTTTCACTGTGCTTACAAACATATAACAACATTTATTATTTGAGTCATTTGAAGTATGAACTTCTATAGCATTAACTGCACTCTCATTGTAAAAATTTCCCCACCATTCATCTCCAGAATCTTTCCCTTTTCCTGAAGTGACACTGTAACCATTAAATACTCATAACCCCCAATCCCTGGCCATCTTACTCTACTTGGAATTTGTCTTATATGGATATCTCATACTAGTGGAATCATAGAACATTTTTCCTTTTGTGTCAGGCTTGTTTCACTTCACCTAATGACTTGAAGTTTCATCTACATTATAGCATGTATGAGTTATCTTGTTTTTAAAGGTTGAATCAGATCCCACTGTGTATATACTACATCGTGCTTATCCAGTCATCTGTTGAACACTTGTGCTGCTGCCACCTTTTGGTTACTATGAATAATGCTGCTATGAATATGGGGTTTGAATATCTGTTTCAGTATTTGGTTTTAAATATCTTGAGTGTATAACCTGGACCGGAATTGATGGATTCTATGTTAACTCTGTGTTTAAGTTTTTGTAAAGCCCCCTACTATTTTCTGAAGCTGTGGCATTATTTTACTATATTCCTTTATATGGCAGAGTAATGCATCTCATGGATGGAACTGCCCTATTTGCTCTTCCATTCACTTGTTGGTGGACATTTTCATTGTTTTTAACTTGGATTATCAAGAACACTGCTGCTGTAAATATTGGTGTACAAGTATATATTTGAGCACCTCTTTTAAATTCTTTGGATGTATATCTAGGAGTGGAGTTACCAAAACATATGATATTTCAGTTCAGTCACTCACTCATGTCCGACTCTTTGTGACCCCGTGGACTGCAGCACACCAGGCTCCCCTATCCATCACCAACTCCCAGAGCTTGCTCAAACTCATGTCTATCGAGTTGGTGATGCCATCAACCATCTCATCCTCTGTTATCCCCTTCTGCTCCTGCCTTCAATCTTTCCCAGCATCAGGGTCTTTTCCAATGAGTCAGTTCTTCACATTAGGTGGCCAAAGTATTGCAGTTTCAGCTTCAGCATCAGTCCTTCCAATGAATAGTCAGGGTTGATTTCCCTTAGGATTGACTTGTTGGATCTCCTTGCAGTCCAAGTGATGCTCAAGAGTCTTCTCCAACACCACAGTTCCAAAGCATCACTTCTTCGGTGCTCAGTTTTCTTTGTAGTCCAGCTGTAACGTCTATACATGACTATTGGAACAACCATAGCTTTGAGTACATGGACCTTTGTTGGTAATGTCTCTGCTTTTTAATATGCTGTCTAGGTTTGTCATAACTTTTATTCCAAGGAGCAGGTGTCTTTTAATTTCATGGCTGCAGTCACCATCTTTAGTGATTTTTGAGCCCCCCCCCCACAATAAATTCTGTCACCATTTCCATTGTTTTCCTATCTATTTGCCATGAAGTGATGGGGCCAGATGCCATGATCTTAGTTTTCTGAATACTGATTTTTAAGCCAACTTTTTCACTCTCCTCTTTCACTTTCATCAAGAGACTCTTTAGTTCTTCTTTGCTTTCTGCCATAAGAGTGGTGTCCTCTGTGTATCTGAAATTATTGGTATTTCTCCTGGCAATTTTGATTCCAGCTTGTGCCTCATCCAGACCCGGGATTTCACATGATATACTCTGCATATAAGTTAAATAAGCAGGGTGCTGTACTCCTTTCCTGATTTGGAACCAGTCCATTGTTCCATGTCTAGTTCTAATTGTTGCTTCTTCACCTGCATACAGATTTCTCAGGAGGCAGGTAAGGCAGTCTGTTATTCCCATACCTTTCAGAATTTTCCACAGTTTGTGGTGATCTGCAGAGTCAAAGGCTTTGGCATTGTTAACAAAGCAGAAGTAAATATTTTTCTGGATGTTTTTCTCTCTTGCTCTTTCAGTGATGCAACGGGTGTTGGCAATTTGATCTCTGGTCCCTCTGTCTTTTCTAAATCCAGCTTGAACATCTAGAAATTCATGGTTCACTTACTGTTGAAGCCTGGCTTGGAGAAATTTGATCATTACTTTGTTAACATGTGAGATGAGTGCAACTGTGTGGCAGTTGGAACATTCTTTGGCTTTGCCTTTCTTTGGGATTGGAATGAAAACTGACCTTTTCCAGTCCTGTGGCCACTACTGAGTGATATAATTACATTTTTATGTTTTCGAGAAAATGCTTGTTTTGGACACATTGATTGCACCATTTTACCTCTCCACAAGTAAAGTTTTGAGTTTCAATTTCGTACATTTTCGCCAACATTTGTTATTTGTCTTTATTGTTGATTTTCCTCACGTCCATCCTGAGTGCCTTATTAAGGAGGAAGTCATAATGCAGGACCCACATTTGAGGAGAGGAGAGTTAGCTTCATATACTTGATGGACAGCTGAGTCTGTATCAATTATTTAGAATCTTTCTGTGTGAGATTTTTATTCAACATTACTCATAAAACCTAATTTTTACTTTTTACCAGTTTGGACACCTGAAAATTATTTTAAACTTTTGGGAGCTTCCCTGGTGGCTCAGCCTGTAAAAGCATATGCTTGCAATGCAGGATACCTGGGTTCAATCCCTGGGTGGGGAAGATCCCCTGGAGAAGGAAATGGCAACCCACTCCAGTACTCTTGCCTGGAAAATTTCATGAATGGAGGCGCCTCATAGCTTACAGTCCATGGGGTTGCAAAGAGTCAGACACGACTGAGCAACTTCACTTTCACTTTCTTTTGGCTATAATCCAGCCAATTAGACTGCTTAGTTCATTCTAGCTTTGGCTATTGAGAGCTTTTTCCATACTCTCCTGCTTTTATTTTACATAATTCAGCTTTTATGGGGCTTTTTGGTCCTTCTTTCTCACATTTTAAGATTATGCTGCTTTACATATTTATTGTCTCAGTCCTAGTATCAGACACATATTTAAAGAGTCCTTGTCCCTTTTTGTTAGAGCATATTAATAAAAACTTGTATGTGGGAACTTAATAATCTCAGCAGACAATGCATGGAAATACACATGCATGTATCCAGACTATGCATACAGACGGTTATGAAGATTTTCACATGGAGTTATATGTTTCTGCATTAGGCTAAAGATAGTTTATAATGATGTCTCCAACCTGATCTCTTATGACACAGGTATTATAACCTTCTCCTTTTGTCTGCCTGTAACTTCCCACTCCAATGATAAGAAACCTGGCTTCCACTACTCATCACTTATCAAATTCAGGGCTTGCTCCTTCAATAACTGATATGGTAGTTTCAGTCCTGTTAGCTACAAACCCCCGTGGAAAGAACTTACCGAGCCCATTGTTTATGTATGGTACATTTGCCTTTGGCCTGCAGATTCCATTCATTTACACAGTGAACTTAGGTCAGATAATTTTGTCCTAAGAGTGAGAGTGGCCTTTTAAAATTTTTCTTCTTCCTTTTAAATCTTTTGGCTGTGCCGCATCATGTGGGGTTTTAGGTCCCTGACCAGGAATTGAACCCATATTTCCTGCACTGGCAACGTGGAGTCTTAACCACTGGGCCCCTAGGGAAGTCTGAAGCTTTTCATTTATTTCTCAATCTGTTATATTCTTTGTTAAATTCTGCATTCCAGTCTTTAGCACTCCATACCATAAATAAATAAATGTGAATAGGTAATAAATTACTTGTGTTCTGAAAACAGAAATCTATGTGCTTAGACAAATGCATAGTGGCAGGTATTCCTCACTAAAGTACCATGTGAAATATTTCAACCATATATTCCATAAACTCTTTATCATGTCTGTTTTACCTTTGCTAGAATGTCTTATACGATCATACAGTGTGTAGCACTTGAGGCTGGATTCCCTCACTCAGTAATGTAAGTGTTAGATTCATGCTTTCCTTTATTTTTATTTTAAATTGGTCTGTGGTTCATTCCTCTATATCTCTGAATGCTATTTTATTGCATTAGATGAGAGGAAAGATAATTTTCCCCCTAGCCTCAATGTTCTTCACTGAGATGTTCATAATGAAAGGAAGATGGATTGGAGAAAGACAATCAGAAGTTTAATATATGACATGCATACCTCCTATATAGTTGAAAGATACCTGGGAAAACTGTCACTTTCTGAAATGGTCCAAGACTTTACCTTAAATGCTATCCTCAGCTAAGAATGAAAGAAGGAGGTTAAGGAATGGAAGAAGCTATTTAAGGGAGATTATTAGGTGAAGTACAGTAAACAAAGACATGGTGGTATGCAGATTAACTTCCAGGTCCATTCCATAGACCTTCTTGATATTTAGTCAAGTCATTTAGTGATATCAAGTCAGTCTTGATACTTAGTCCATTCTTGATATTTAGCCATCCTCTATTTCCTGGTCCAGACAGGGACACGTCCTTAAAGATGGAGATATCCTTAACAAATGTAAATCTACTTCATAAAATGGAATTTCGACTTGGTTTTCAAAGATCCTCCTGGGGCGGCTGTTTGTTTTTTCTTTTGTTTTGTTTTGTTTTTTTTAATTAATCAGTCCAAAATAACCCTTTTGTCAAATGTGCATATTTTGGGTGTGCTTTTTGTGCTCCCCTTGAAATGTGCATTCAGGGGAGGAGTGTCACCCTGGAGACTGTTGATATGTGACCCCATGGACAGGGACTGGGTTGGTCACCCTGAAGAATGTGGATATGTGACCCCAGGGGAATGGTCAGAAGGAATTCACCCTGGAGACTGTGGAATTGTGAGCCCAGTTGCAAGGCTTGGGAAGGGGTCACCGTGGAGACTGTGGATGTGTGACTCCAGATACAGTGTCTGGGAGGGATCACCCAGGGGACTGTAGATATGTGATCCTAGATATAGGGTTTGGGAGAATGTCACCCTGCAGACTGTGGACATGTGACCCCAGGTGCATGGTCCAGTGTGTTGTGATCACCCTGGAGATTGTGGAAGCGTGACCACAGGTACTGGGTCTGGGAAGTGGCGTCATCCTGGAGATGTGCACATGTGATTACAGACACAGGATATTTCAGGTGGAGTCACCTTGGAAAC
Organism: Muntiacus reevesi; assembly: GCF_963930625.1. Lineage (NCBI taxonomy): Eukaryota > Metazoa > Chordata > Mammalia > Artiodactyla > Cervidae > Muntiacus > Muntiacus reevesi. The sequence continues at coordinate 1,395,884 of NC_089256.1, read as the reverse complement.
TGGAGGAGTGACCCCAGGTGCAGGGTCTGGGGTGAGGCTCAGTGACGTCAGGACTCTTGTCTTGTTGGGAGAGACACATCAGGATTCTCCTCGAGATGTTGCAATGCAATACGGACGCCTCTCAAGGTGAGGGGGGAGACCAAGTTTGCCTTTGCAGTTGCCAGAGCAATACTGTGACTCCTGTCAGTTTTCAAGAGGAGACAGGTTTCATCTCCTTTTGAAGCATTGAACTCCACGTGCCTCTCGTGTTGTCAAAGGGATGTGAGGCCTCCTGTCAAAATGAGGCGGGGAACTAGGGCATTCTCTAGGGTCTCCACAGGGGATTCAGATGTCCCTTCCTCTTATGAGATGAAAGACGAACCTGCATTCAAGTCACTGCAGGGAAATCCGGCCTTATTTCAAACCAGGGCATCTCGGTGTCCATTCCACGTGAGGCAGCAAACTCAGGGTCCCTCTCACATATCTATAGCTGAGAGAAGCCTCCTCTTTAGGTGTTGTTTAAACCTGGCATTCCTCTTGAGTCAAAGCCAGGAAATCAGGTCTCATCTCGAGATGATTTGAGGTACACGGAGCTGTTTTCTAGTTGCTGTGCTGAACAGGGTGTTCCTCTATACTTAGGACAGTGTTTTTGGGGAATATCTGGAGTTGCCTAAAGGAAGTCAAGCCACATGTCGTGTTTGATGGGGAACGCCAGATGGCTCTGGAGCCAATGAAGGGGAATCTGGCCTCATCTTGAGTTGATTTGAAGTACACGGAGTGCTTTCATGTTGCTGCGGGGACCTCAGGGTCCCTCTAGACTTGTATCAGTGTTCTTGGGGACTCTCTAGAGTTCCATCAAGGACGTCAAGGCTCCTTTCATGTTTGATGGGGAACACGGACTTGCTCTGCACTCAATGCAGGGGAATCTGATCTCATCTCTCATCGAGTGGGAAGTCTCATGGTTTTTCTCGAGTTGCGGAGGGAACCTGGGGTATATTCTCGAGTGACGACAGGGATGGACTCTTAAAACTCCTGTTTGTTCAATGATGTCAGGACGCCTGTCTAGTTGTGAGGGTCACCTCGGGATTCTCCTCGAAACTTGGTTGAACAATAGGGATGCCTCTCGAGATGAGTAGGGAAACCCACTGTCACTTTCAAGTTGTTACAGGAATACTGGGATTCCTGTCAATTTTCAAGAGGAGTCAGTCATCATCTACTTTTGAAGCATTGAACTCCGTGTTCCTCTCGAGTTGTCAAAGGGATGTGAGACCTCCTGTGGAAATGAGGTGGGGAACTAGGGCTTTCTCTAGGGTCTCCACAGGGGATTCAGACATCCCTTCATCTTTTGAGATGAAAGACAAGCCTGCATTCATGTCAGTGCAGGGAAATCCGGCCTTATGTCGAGTCACGGCATCTCGGTGTCCATTCCACTTGAGGCAGCAAACTCAGGGTCCCTCTCACGTACCTATAGCTGAGAGAAGCTTCCCCGTGAGGGGGTTCTGGAAAGTTGGCATTCCTCTTGATTCGAAGCCAGGGAATCAACTCTCATCTCGAGATGATTTGAGGTACACGGAGCTGTTTTCTAATTGCTGTGCTGAACGTGGTGTTCCTCTATACTTAGGACAGTGTTTTCAGGGAATCTCTGGAGTTGCCTAAAGGAAGTCAAGCCACTTGTCGTGTTTGATGGGGAACGCCGGATGGCTCTGGAGCCAATGTAGTGTAATCTGGCCTCATCTCACGTTGATTTGCAGTACACTGAGCACTTTCGTGTTGCTGCGGTGACCTCAGGGTCACTCTAGACTTGTATCAGTGTTCTTGGGGACTCTCTGGAGTTCCATCAAGGAAGTCAAGGCTCCTTTCATGTTTGATGGTGCACATGGAATTGCTCTGCATGCAATGCAGGGGAGTTTGATCTCATCTCTCTTCGAGTGGAAAGTCTTATGGACTTTCTCGCGTTGCGGAAGTAACCTGGGTTATATTCTCGAGTGACGAAGGGGATGGCCCCTCATAACGCGTGTTTGTTCAGCGACATCAGGCCTCCAGTCTCGTTGCGAGGGACAACTCGAGATTCACTTCGAGACTTGGCAAGTCAATAAGGAGGACACCTCTCGAGGTGAGGCGGGAGACCCAGTGTCCTTTCAAGTTGCCACAGGGATACTGGGATTCCTGTCAATTTTCAAGAGCACTCAGTCATCGTCTACTTTTGAAGCATTGAATTCCGCTTTCCATTCGTGTTGTCAAAGGGATGTGAGGCCACATGTCAAGATGAGGTGGGGAAATAGGGCTTTCTATAGGGTCTTCAAGGGGATTCAGGAATCCCTTCATCTGATGAGATGAAAGACGAGCCTGCACTCAAGTCACTGCAGGGAATTCCGGCCTTATTTCGAGTCAGGGCATCTCGGTGTCCATTTCACTTGAGGCAGCAAACTGAGGGTCCCTCTCACATACCTAGAGCTGAGAAAAGCCTCCGCTTGAGCTGCTGTGGAAAGTGGGCATTCCTCTTGATTCGAAGCCAGGAAATCAGCTGTCATCTCGAAATGATTTGGGGTACACGGAGCTTTTCTCGAGTTGCTGTGCTGAACTTGGTGTTCTTCTATACTTGGGACGGTGTTCTCAGGGAATCTCTGGAGTTGCCTAAAAGAAGTCAAGCCACTTGTCCTGCTTGATGAGGAATGCTGGATTGCTCTAGAGCCAATGCAGGGAAATCAGGCCTCACCTCAAGTTGATTTGAGGTAAACGGGGATATTTCGTGTTGCTGCGTTGACCTCAGGGTCCCACTAGACATGTGACAGAGTTATTGGGGACTATGTGGAGTTTCATCTAGGAAGTCAAGGCTCCTTTCGTGTTTGATGGGGAACACCGACTTGCTTTGCATGCAATGCAGGGGAATCAGGCCTCGTCTCACGGCGAGGGGGAATTCTCATGGTTTTCTCGAGTTGTGGTGGGAAACTGGGTTATATTCTCGAGTTACAGCTGGGATGGCCCTTCAAAACTTGTGTTGGTTCAGTGATATCAGGACTCCTGTCTAGTTGTGAGGGACACATCGAGATTCTCCTCGAAGCTTGGCAGGGCAATAGGGACGCCTCTCAATGTGAGAGGGGCAACCCAAGGTCCTTTCCAGTTGCCACAGGAATTTTGGGATTCCTATCAATTTTCAAGAGGAGGGAGTGATACTCCCCTTTTGAAGCATTTAAATCCACGTGCCTCTCGAGTTTCAAAAGGATGTGAGGCCTCCTGTTGAGATGAGCCGGGGAACTAGGGCTGTCTCTAGGGTCTCCACAGGGGATTCAGACATCCCTTCATCTTGTTTGATGAAAGACGAGCCTGCATTCAAGTCACTCCAGGGAATTCCGGCCTTATTATGAGTCAGGGCATCTCGGTGTTCATTCCACTTGAGGCAGCAAACTCAGGGTCCCTCTCACATACATATACCTGACAGAAGCCTCCTCGTCAGGTGCTTGTGTAAAGTTGACATCCCTCTTGAGTCAAAGCCAGGGAATCAGCTCTCATCTCGAGATGATTTGGGGTACACAGAACTTTTCTCGAGTTTCTGTGCTGAACTTGGTGTTCCTCTAGTCTTGAGATGGTAGTCTCGGGTAATCTCTGGAGTAGCCTAACGGAAATCAAGCCACTTTGTGTGTCTGATGGGGAACGAGTGATGTCTCTGGAGACAATGCAGGGGAATCGGGTCTCATCTCGAGTTGATTTGAAGTACACGGTGCACTTTCATGTTGCTGCAGGGGACCTCAGGGTCTCTCTAGACTTGTGACAGTGTTCCTGGGGACTCTCTGGAGTTCCATCAAGGAAGTCAAGGCTCCTTTCGTGTTTGATGGGGAACACGGACTTGCTCTGAATGCAGTCCAGGGGAATCGGGCCTCATCTTGAGTTGATTTGGAGTACACGGAGCCCTTTCATGTTGCTGCGGGGACCTCAGGGTCCCTGTAGACTTCTGACAGTGTTCTTGGGGTCTCTCTGGAGGTCCTTCAAAGAAGTCAAGTCTCCTTTCCTTTTGATTGGGAACACGGACTTAACCTGCATACATTGCATGGGAACTGGGCCTCATCTCGCGGTGAGGAGAAAGTCTCATTGTTTTTCTGGAGTTGTGGAGGGAACCTGGTTATGTTCTAGAGTTACGGCGGAGATGGCCCTTCAAAACTCATGTTTGTTCAGCGATGTGTGAACTCCTGTCTAGTTGCGAGGGACACCTTGAGATTCTCCTCAAGGCTTGGCAGGACAATAGTGACGCCTCTCGAGGTGACGGGGGAGACCCAGTGTCCTTTCAAGTTGCAACAGACATACTGGGATTCCTGTCAATTTTCAAGACGACTCAGTCATCGTCTCCTTATGAAGCATTGAATTCCGCATTCGACTCGTGTTGTCAAAGGGATGTAAGGTCACCTGTCGAGATGAGGTGGGGAAATAGGGCTTTGTCTAGGGTCTCCACAGGGGATTCAGACATCACTTCATCTTTTGAGATGAAAGACAAGCCTGCATTCAAGTCACTGCAGGGAAATCCAGCCTTATGTCGAGTCAGGGAATCTCGGTGTCCATTCCACTTGTGGCAGCAAATTCAGGGTCCCTCTCACATACCTATAGTTGAGAAAAGCATCCGCTTGAGCTGCTTGTGGAAAGTTGGCATTCCTCTTGAGTCGAAGCCAGGGAATCAGCTCTCATCTCGAAATGTTTTGGGGTACACGGAGCTTTTCTCGAGTTGCTGTGCTGAACTTGGTGTTCCTCTAGACTGGTGGCGGTATTCTCATAGAGTCTCTGGAGTTGCCTAAAAGAAGTCAAGCGACTTGTGCTCTTTGATGAGGAATGCAGGATTGTTCTGGAGCCAATGCAGGGAAATCAGGCTTCATCTCGAGTTGATTTGTGGTACACGGGGCTCTGTCGTGTTGCTGCATTGATCTCAGGGTCCCTCTAGACTTCTGACAGAGTTCTTGGGGACTATGGAGAGTTTCATCTAGGAAGTCAAGGCTCCTTTCGTGTTTGATGGGGAACACGGACTTGCTCTGCATGCAATGCAGGGGAATCGGGCCTCATCTCACGGTGAGGGGAAAGTCTCATTGTTTTTCTGGAGCTGTGGTGTGGAACCTGGGTTATATTCTTGAGTTACGGCAGAGTTGGCCCTTCAAAACTCGTGTTTGTTCAGCGACGTCAGGACTCCTGTCTAGTTCCGAGGGACACCTTGGGATTCTTCTCGAGGCTTGGCAGGACAATTGGGATGCCTCTCGAAGTGAGGCGGGACACCAGGTTTCCCTTTGCAGTTGCCAGAGCCATACTGTGACTCCTGTCAGTTTTCAAGAGGAGTCAGGCTTCGTCTCCTTTTGAAGCATTGAACTCCGCTTGCCTCTCATGTTGTCAAAGGGATGTGAGGCCTCCTGTCGAGATGAGGCTGGGAACTAGCGTATTCTCTAGGGTCTCCACAGGGGATTCAAACATCCCTTCATCTGTGAGATGAAAGACAATCCTGCATTCAAATCACTGCAGGGACATCCGGCCTTATTTCAAGTCAGGGCATCTCGGTGTCCATTCCACTTGAGGCAGCAAACTCAGGGTCCCACTCACGTACCTATAGCTGAGAGAAGCCTCCTCTTTAGGTGTTGTTTAAAGCTGGCATTCCTCTTGAGTCAAAGCCAGGGAATCAAGTCTCATCTCGAGATGATTTGAGGTACACGGAGCTGTTTTCTAGTTGCTGTGCTGAACGTGGTGTTCCTCTATGCTCAGGACGTTGTTCTCGGGGAATCTCTGGAGTTGCCTAAAGGAAGTCAAGTCACTTGTCATGTTTGATGGGGAATGCCGGATGGCTCTGGAGCCAATGAAGGGGAATCTGGACTCATCTCGAGTTGATTTGGGGTACACCGAACTATTTCATGTTGCTGCGGTGACCTCAGGGTTCCTCTAGACATTTATCAGTGTTCTTGGGGACTCTCTGGAGTTCCATCAAGGAAGTCAAGGCTCCTTTCATGTTTGATGGGGAACACGGAATTGCTCTTCACTCAGTGCAGGGGAATCTGATCTCATCTCTCATCGAGCGGGAAGTCGCATGGATTTTCTCGAGTTGTGGAGGGAACCTGGGTTATATTCTCAAGTGACGATGGGGATGGCCCGTCAAAACTCGTGTTTTTTCAGCTACGTCAGGACTCCTGTCTAGTTGCGATGGACAACTCGGGATTGTCCTCGAGTCTTGGCAGGGCAATAGGGATGCCTCTCGAGGTGAGGCGGGAGACCCAGTGTCCTTTCAAGTTGCCACACGGATACTGGGACTTCTGTCAATTTTCAAGAGGACTCAATCATTGTCTACTTTTGAAGCACTGAACTCCGTGTTCTACTCGTGTTGTCAAAGGGATGTGAGGCCTCCTGTCGAGATGAGGTGGGGAACTAGGGCTTTCTCTAGGGTCTTCATAGGGGATTCAGATATCCCTTCATCTTTTGAGATGAAGGATGAGCCGGCATTCAAGTCACTGCAGGGAATTCCGGCCTTATTTCAAGTCAGGGCATCTCGGTGTCCATTCCACTTGAAGCAGCAAACTCAGGGTGCCTCTCACATACCAAGAGCTGAGAAAAGCCTCCACTTGAGCTGCTTGTGGAAAGTTGGCATTGCTCTTCTTTCAAAGCCAGGGAATCTGCTCTCATCTCGAAATGATTTGGGCTACACGGAGCTTTTCTCGAGTTGCTGTGCTGAACTTGGTGTTGCTCTAGACTTGGGATGGTGTTCTCGGGGAATCTTGGAGTTGCCCAAAAGAAGTCAAGCCACTTGTGCTCTTTGATGAGGAATGCAGGATTGCTCTGGAGCCAGTGCAGGGGAATCGGGCCTCATCTCGAGTTGATTTGTGGTACATGGTGCTCTTTCCTATTGTTGCGCTGACCTCATTGTCCCTCTAGACTTCTGACACAGTTCTTGGGGACTATGTGGAGTTTCATTTAGGAAGTCAAGGCTCCTTTCGTTTTTGATGGGGAACATGGACTTGCTCTGCATGCAATGCAGGGGAATCGGGCCTCATCTCATGGCAAGGGGGAATTCTCACGGTTTTCTTGAGCTGTGGCGGGAACCTGAGTTATGTTCTCAAGTTATGGTTGGGATGGCCCTTCAAACTCGTGTTGATTCAGTGACATTAGGACTCCTGTCTAGCTGCAAGGGACAACTCGGGATTCTATTCGAGGCTTGGTAGGGCAATAAGGATGCCTCTCGAGGTGAGGGGCGAGACCCAGGGTCCATTCCAGTTGCCACAGTAATTTGGGGATTCCTGTCAATTTTCAAGAGGAGGCAGCCATGCTCTCCTTTTGAAGCATTTAAATCCATGTGCCTCTGGAGGTTTCTAAAGACTGTGAGTCCTCCTGTCGAGATGAGCCGGGGAACTAGGGTTTTCTCTAGGGTCTCCACAGGGGATTCAGGCATCACTTCATCATGTGTGATGAAAGACGAGCCTGCATTAAAGTCATGCAGGGAAATCCAACCTTATTTCGAGTCATGGCATCTGGGTAACCATTCCACTTGATGCAGCAAACTCAGGGTCCCTCTCACATACCTAGAGCTGAAAGAAGCCTCCTCTTGAGGGGCTTGTGGAAAGTTGGCATTCCTCTTGAGTCGAAGCCAGGGAATCAGCTCTCATCTCGAGATGTTTTGGGGTACACGGAACTTTTCTCGAGTTGATGTGCTGAACTTGGTATTCCTCTTGTCTTGAGACGGTATTCTCAGGTAATCTCTGGAGTTGCCTAAAGGAAGTCAAGCCACTCGTTGTGTTTGATGGGGAATGAGTGATGGCTCTGGAGCTAATGCAGGGGAATCGGGCCTCATCTCGAGTTGATTTGAAGCACACAGTGCACTTTCATGTTGCTGTGGGGTTCTCAGGGTCCCTCTAGACTTTTCAAAGTGTTCCTGGGGACTCTCTGGATTTCCATCAAGGAAGTCAAGGCTCCTTTCGTGTTTTATGGGGAACACAGACTTGTTTTGCATGCAGTGCATGGGAAGCGGGCCTCATCTCGAGTTGATTTCAAGTACACAGTGCATTTTCATGTTGCTGCGGGGACCTCAGGGACCCTCGAAACTTGTGACAGTGTTCCTGGGGACTCTCTGGATTTCCATCAGGGAAGTCAAAGCTCCGTTCGTGTTTGATGGGGAACACAGACTTGCTCTGAACGCAGTGCAGGGGAATCGGGCCTCATCTTGAGTTGTTTTGGAGTACACAGAGCCTTTACATGTTGCTCTGTGTTCCTCTCGAGTTGTCAAAGGGATGTGAGGCCTCCTTTTAAGATGAGGCTGGGAACTAGGGTATTCTCTAGGGTCTCCACAGGGGATTCAGACATCCCTTCATCTTGTGAGATGAGAGATGAGGCTGTATTCAAGCCACTGCAGGGACACCTGGCCTTATTTTGAGTCAGGGCTTCTCAGTGTCCATGCCACTTGAGGCAGCAAACTCAGGGTCCCTCTCACATACCTATAGCTGAGAGAAGCCTCCTCTTTAGGTGTTGTTTAAAGCTGGCATTCCTCTTGAGTCAAAGCCAGGGAATCAGCGCTCATCTCGAGATGATTTGAGGTACACAGAGATGTTTTCTAGTTGCTGTGCTGAACGTGGTGTTCCTCTATACTTAGGACGGTGTTCTCGGGTAAACTCTGGAGTTGCCTAAAGGAAGACAAGCCACTTGTCGTGTTTGATGGGGAATGCTGGATGGCTCTGGAGACCATGCAGGGGAATCAGGCCTCACCTCGTGTTGATTTGAAGTACACGGAGCGCTTTCGTGTTGCTGTGGGGAACTCAGTGTCCCTCTATACCAGTGACAGTGTTCCTGGGGACTCTTTGGAGTTCCATCAAGGAAGTCAAGGCTCCTTTCGTGTTCATGGGGAACAGGGAATTGCTCTGCCTGCAGTGCAGGGGATTCAGGCCTCATCTCATGGCCAGGTGAAAGCCTCATGGTTTTTCTCGAGTTGCGGCAAGAACCTGGGTTATGTTTTCTAGTTACGACGAGGATGGACCTTCAAAACTTGTGTTGGATCAGCAACGTCAAGATTCCTCTCTAGTTGCAAGGGACACCTCGGAATTCTCCTCGAGGCTTGCATGGGCAATAGGGATGCCTCTCGAAGTGAGGCGAGAGACCCAGGGTTCCTGTCCAGTTGCCACAGGGATATCGTGATTCCTATCAATTTTGAAAAGGAGTCAGGCTTCGTCTCCTTTTGAAGCATTGAACTTCGAATGCCTCTCGAGTTTTCAAAGGGAAGTCAGGCCTCATGTCGAGATAAGGCAGGGAACTAGTGCTTTCTCTAGGGTCTCCACAAGGGATTCAGACATCCCTTCTTTATGTGAGATGAAAGATGAGCCTGCATTCAAGTCAATGCAGGGAAATCCGGCCTTATTTTGAATCAGGGCATCTCGATGTCCATTCCACTTGAAGCAGCAAAATCAGGTTCCCTTTCACATACATATAGCTGAGAGAAGCCTCCTCTTGAGTTGCTTGTGGAACGTTGGCATTCCTCTTGAGTCCAATCCAGGGAATCAGCTCTCATCTTGAGATGATTTGTGGTACACGGAGCTTTTGTCGAGTTGCTGTGCTGAACTTGGTGTTCCTCTAGATATGGGACGGTGCTCTCGGTTAATCTCTGGGGTTGCTAAAAGAAGTCAAGCTACTTGATCTGTTTGATGGGGAATGCACGATGGCTCTGGAGCCAATGGAGGGGAATCCGGCCTCATGTCAAGTTGATTTGTAGTACACGAAGCTCTTATGTGTTGCTGTGGTGGCCTCAGCACCTCTATACTTGTGAGGTGCTGAAGTCCCCAGTCTTCTTGGGGACTACGTGGAATTTCATATAGAAAGTCAAGGCTCCTTTAGTGTTTGATGTGGAACTCAGATGTGGTCTGCATGCATTGCAGGGGAATCACACCTCATCTCGAGTCAATTTGGGGTACACGATGCTCTTTTGTGTTGCTGCGGGGACCTCAGGGTCCCGCTAGACTTGTGATAGTGTTCTTGGGGACTTTCTGGAGGTCCATCAAGGAAGTCAAGGCTCCTTTTGTGTTTAATGAGGAACACAGACTTGCTCTGCACGCAGCATTGCAATCGGGCTTCATCTCGCAGCGATGGGGAAGTCTCATGCTTTTTCTTGAATTTCAGCGGGAATCTGGGGTATGTTCTCGTATTACGGCGGGGATGGCCCTTCAAAACTCATGTTGGTTCAGCGACTTCAGGACTCATGTCTAATTGCCAGGGATACCTCGGGATTCTCCTTGAGGCTTGGCAGGGCAATAGGGACGCCTCTCGAGGTGAGACAGGAGACCCAGACTTCCTTCGCAGTTGCCAGAGGGATATTGGGATCCCTATCAATTTTCAAGGTGAGTCAGGCGTCGTCTCCTTTTGACGCCTTGAACTCTACACTCCTCTCGAGTTGTCAAAGGGATGTGTGGCCTCCTGTCGAGATGAGTCGGGGAACAAGGGCTTTCTTTAGGGTCTCCACGGGGGATTCAGATATCCCTTCATCTTGTGAGATGAAAGACGAGCCTGCATTCACGTCACTGCAGGGAAATCCGGCCTTTTTTCGAGTCTGGGAATCTCATTGTACATTCCACTTGAGGCAGCAAGCTCAGGGTCCCACTATGATACTTATAGCTGAGAGAAGCCTCCTCTTGAGGTGCTTGTGGAAAGTTGGAATTCCCTTTGAGTCGAGTTCAGCGAATCAGCTCTCATCTCGAGATGATTTGGGGTACATGGAGCTTTTCTCGAGTTGCTCTGCAGAACTTGGTGTTCCTCTGGACTTGGAATGATGTTCTCGTGGAATCTCTGGAGTTGCGTAAAGGAGGTCAAGCCACGTGTTCTATTTGATGGGGAATGTGTGATGGCTCTGGACCCAATTCAGGTGAATTGGGCCTCATCTCGAGTTGATTTGGGGTACACGAGCTCTTTCATGTTGCTGCGGAGTCCGCAGGGTCCCTCTAGCTTTGTAACAGTGTTCTTGGGGACTCTCTGGAGTTCCATCAAGGAAGTCAAAACTCTTTTCAAGTATGATGGGGAACACACACATGCTCTGCATGCAATGCAGGGGAATCAGACCTCATCTCACGGCGAGGGGGATGTCTCATGGTTTTTCTCGAGTTGCGGTGGGAACCTGGGGTATGTTCTTGAGTTGCGGTGGGGATAGACCTTCAAAACTTGCGTTGGGTCAGCGACGTCAGGACACCTGTCTAGTTGCGAGGGACACCTCGGGATTCTCCTCGGGGCTTGGGAGGGCAATAGGGAAGTCTCTCGAGGTAAAGTGGAGACCCAGGGTCCCTTTCCAGTTGCCACAGAGATATTGAGATTCCTATCAATTTTCAAGAGGAGGCAGGCATCATCTACTTTTGAGGCATTGAACTCCACGTGCCTCTCAAAGTTTCAAAGGGATGTGAGGCCTCCTGTCGAGATGAGGCAGGGAACTTGGGCTTTCTCTAGGGTATCCACAGGGGATTTAGACATCCCTTCTTCTTGTGAGATGATAGACGAGACTGCATTCAAGTCACTGCAGGGAAATCCGGCCTTATTTCGAGTAAGGGCATTTCGGTGCCCATTCCACACGAGGCAGCAAACTCAGGATCCCTCTCACATACCTATAGCTCAGAGTAGCCTCCTCTTGAGGTGCTTGTGGAAAGTTTCCATTCCTCCTGTGTCATAACTCTCATCTCGAAATGTTTTGGGGTACACGGAGCTTTTGTCGAGTTGCTGTGCTGAACTTGGTGTTCCTCTAGATATGGGACGGTGCTCTCGGTGAATCTCTGGGGTTGCCTAAAGGAAGTCAGGCTATTTGCCCTGTTTAATGGGGAATGAGGGATGTCTCTGGAGTCAATGCAGGGGAATCGGGTCTCATCTAGAGTTGATTTGAGTTAAACGAGTTCTTTCGTGCTGCTGCTGTCACTTCAGGGTCCCTGCAGAACTGTGACAGTGTTCTTGGGGACTATGTGGAGTTTCATCTAGGAAGTTAAGGCTCTTTTCGTGTTTGATGGGGAACATGGACTTGCTCTGCATGCAGTGCAGGGGAATCAGGCCTCATCTCGAGTTGATTTGGAGTACATGGAGCGCTTTCATGTTGTTTCGGGGACCTCAGGGTCCCTCTAGACTTGTGAAAATGTTCCTGGGGACTCTCTGGAGTGCCATCAAGGAAGTCAAGGCTCCTTTCCTGTTTGATGGGGAACACGGACTTGCTCTGCATGCAGTGCAGGGGAATCGGGCCTCATCTCGTGGCGAGGGGAAAGTGTCATTGTTTTTCTCGAGTTGCGGTGGGAACCTGGATTATGTTCTCGTGTTATGACGAGGATGGCCCTTCAAAACTCGGGTTGGATCAGTGATGTCAGGACTCCTGTCTAGTTGCGAGGGACACCTCGGGATTCTCCTCGGGGCTTGGGAGTGCAATAGGGACGCCTCTCAAGGTGAGAGGGGAAACCCAGGTTCCATTTGCAGTGGCCACAGGAATTTTGGGATTCCTATCATTTTTCAAGAAGAGTCAGCCATCGTCTCCTTTTGAAGCATTTAACTCCGTGTGCCTCTCGAGTTTTCACAGGGATGTGAGGTCTCATGTTGAGATGAGGCCAGGAACTAGGGCTTTCTCTAGGGTCACCACAGGGGTTTCAGACATCCCTTCATCTCGTGAGATGAAAGACGAGCCTGCATTCAAGTCACTGCAGGGAAATCCAGCCTTATTTCGAGTCAGGACATCTCGGTGTCCATTTCACTTGAGGCCACAAACTCAGGGCCCATCTCACATACATATAACTGAGAGAAGCCTCCTCTTGAGGTACTTGTGGACAGTTGGCATTCCTCTTGAGTTGAATCCAGGGAAGCAGCTCTCAACTCGAGATGATTTGGGGGTACAGGGAGCTTTTCTCGAGTTGCAGTGCTGAACTTTGTGTTCCTTTAGATATTGGACGGTACTCTTGGTGAATCTCTGGAGTTGCCTAAAGGAAGTCAAGCCACTTGTCATGTTTGATGGGGAATGCGAGATGGCTCTGGAGCCAATGCAGGGCAATCGCGCCTCATCTTGAGTTGATTTCATTTACACGAATTCTTTTGTTTTGCTGCAGTGACCTCAGGGTCCCTCTCGACCTCTGGCAGTGTTCTTGGGGACTATGTGGAGTTTCATCTAGGAAGTGAAGCCTCCTTTCATGTTTGATGGGGAACACGGATTTGCTCTGCACTCAGTGCAGGGGAATCGGGCCTCACCTCGCGGCCAGGGGGAAGTCTCATGGTTTATGTTGAGTTGCGGCTGGGACCTAGGGTATGTTCTTGGCTTACGGCGAGGATGGCCCTTCAAAACCCGTGTTGGTTGAGCGGTGACAGGACTCCTGTCTAGTTTTGAAGGACACCTCGGGATTCTCCTCGAGGCTTGGCAGGGCAATAGGGATGCCTCTCGAGGTGAGGTGTTGACCCAGCTTCCCTTTGCAGTTGCCACAGGGATATTGCTATTCCTATCAATTTTCAAGAGGTGTTAGGCATCGTCTCCTTTTGAAGCATTGAACTCCGTGTTCCTCTCGAGTTGTCAAAGGGATGTAAGGCCTCCTGTCGAGATGAGGTGGGGAACTAGGGCTTTCTTTAGGGTCTCCACAGGGGATTCAGACATCTCTTCATCTTGTGAGATGAAAGACGAGCCTGCATTCAAGTCACTGCAGGGAAATCCAGCCTTATTTCGAGTCAGGGCATCTCGGTGTCCATTCCACTTGAGGCAGCAAACTCAGGGTCCCTCTCACATACCTAGAGCTGAGAAAAGCCTCCACTTGAGCTGCTTGTGGAAAGTTGGCATTCCTCTTGAGTCGAAGCCAGGGAATCAGCTCTCATCTCGAATGTTTTGGGGTACACGGAGCTTTTCTCGAGTTGCTGTGCTGAACTTGGTGTTCCTCTAGACTTGGGACGGTGCTCTCGGGGAATCTCTGGAGTTGCCTAAGGGAAGTCAAGCCACTTGTCTAGTTTGATGAGGAAAGCGGGATTGCTCTGGAGCCAGTGCAGGGGAATCGGGTCTCATCTCGAGTTGATCTGGGTACTCGGAGCACTTTCGTGTTGCTGCGGGGACCTCAGTGTCCCTCTACACTTGCGACAGTGTTCTTGGGGACTCTCTGGAGTTCCATCACGGAAGTCAAGGCTCATATCCTGTTTTATGGGGAACACGGAATTGCTTTACATGCGATGCAGTGGAATTGGGCCTCATCTCACGGCGAGGGTGAATTCTCCCTGGTTTTCTTGAGTTGTGGTGGGGACCTGGGATATCTTCTCGAGTTACGGCGGGAATGACCCTTCAAAACTCATGTTGTTCAGTGACGTCAGGACTCCTGCCTAGATGTTAGGGACACCTCGGTATTCTCATCGAGGCTTGATAGGGCAATAGGGACCCCTCTCAAGGTGAGGCGAGAGACCCAGGGTTCCTGTCCAGTTGCCACAGGGATATTGGGATTCCTATCAATTTTCAAGAGGAGTCAGGAATCGTCTCCTTTTGAGGCATTGACCTCCGCGTGACTCTCGAGTTTTGAAAGGAGTGTGAGGCCTCCTGTTGAGATGATACGTGGAACTAGGGCTTTCTCTAGGGTCTCCACAGGGGATTCAGACATCCCTTCATCTCGTGAGATGAAAGACGAGCTTGCATTCAGGTCACTGCAGGGAAATCCGGCCTTATCTCGAGTCACGGCATCTCGGTGTCCATTCCACTTGAGGCAGCAAACTCAGGGTCCCTCTCACATACCTATAGCTGAGAGAAGCCTCCTCTTGAGGTGCTTGTGGAAAGTTGGCATTCCTCTTGAGTCAAAGCCAGAGAATCAGCTCTCATCTCGAGATGATTTGCTGTACACGGAGCTTCTCTCTAGTTGCTGTGCTGAACTCGTGTTCCTCTAGACTTGGGATGGTGTTCTCGCGGAATCTCTGGAGTTGCCTAAAGGAAGGCAAGCCACTTGCTGTGTTTGCAGGGGAACGCCTGCTAGCTCTGGAGGCATTGCAGGGGAATCAGGCCTCATCTCGAGTTGATTTGTGGTACATGGAGCTCTTTTGTGTGATTGCGGTGACCTCAGGTCCCTCTAGACTTGCGACAGTGTTCTTGGGGCCTCTCTGGAGTTCCATCAAGGAAGTCAAGGCTCCTTTCTTGTTTGATGGGGAACACGGAATTGGTCTTCACGCAATGCTGGGAAATTGGGGTTCATCTCGTAGCGAAGGGGAAGCCTCATGGTTTTTCTCGAGTTGCAGCGGGCACCTGAGGTATATTCTCCAGTTGATTTTTGGCTGCACCAGACCACTGAGGAAGTTACCTTTTGACTATCCTTGATGACTGTTGTTAAATCCATCAAATTCTTTACATTTAATAGTGGAAACAAATGTGGTTAATGTAAGTTTGAAGTCAAGAATGCCAAATTAATTTGCCTCTCTATCTCTGTGTTCCCCTTCACAGCTAAAATTTTCACCAGAGCACTGGAGAATTCTTTGCTAAATATATATTCCACAAAATGTTATTCTTATGAAATTTTAAAATCTTTAATCAATAACTTTGGTAAATGGTGGACTAAATTAAAAAAAATAAAATATTCGCCTATGCAGCATTTCCTATGTTTATTTAATCATGCAAGTCTTCTTTCTCTTCTCTTTCTCTCTCTCTTTTTCTTTTTTTTTTTTTTTTTCTTTTTTTTTTTTTTTGCAGGTCTTCTATCTTCAAATGAGCATCTTGGGGTTTAGTGTTCCCCCAAACACCCTATAAAGAGCTACCCTAAGCCAACTTTTCAAGCACAGTTATAAGGTTCTTTTTGGTAGATTCATGTAGCATTTATTAATTAGAGTGGATGAAGACTAACGATGCCTTCTTAACCTTGCCACCATGTTATAAGGAAAGCAAGTCTGGAACATAACTATGAAACATTTACTAAACAGAAATTCATTATTAATAAAACATGCATGCATGCTAAGTTGCTTCAGTTGTGTCCGACTCTTTGCGACTCTACGGACTGTAGCCCACCAGGTTCATCTGTTTATAGGATTCTCCAGGCAAGAATACTGGAGTGGGTTGCCACACCCTCCTCGATCTTCCTGACCCAGAAATCCAATCAGCACCTCTTACATCACCTGCATTGGCAGGTGGGTTCTTTACCACTAGTGCCACCTGGCAAGCCCACAATAATAAAACATAAGGTAAATCTCAATAAAATTCAGATCTCTGCTCTTTTAAATGCACTGATCACAGCCTGCATGAAAGATTCACTCAAGGCAGAACAATACAGGCAGATTTAGGTTCAACTTTTGGACTCAACATCTTTTAGAGATCAAGCCTCAAGTACCATCCCTAAGGTTACTGGCTACACAGTTTGCTAGATTTTATTTCCTGCTCAAAGAATAGAAGGGGTTGTCTTAAAATATTTCTGCCACATCAAAAGGCTTGAATAACACTTGTTTCACCAATGACAGTAAAATGAATTAGCACAATTTTATGTCACTTTTTCTATACTGAATATTCTTAAAATCATTTCAGACATTGTTATACACACATTGGGACATGTTTTATAACATCAGTTACCCTAATTTGCATCTTAGAGCAATGTGGTTGTGGTGTGAAATTATGAAAGGGGAGAAGGGAAAGAGCTACCTCATCGAACCATGTTGCCAAATGTGTTCTGTGAACCAACTGCATTAGAATCACCTGTAGTTCTTTCAAAATGAAGATTACTCCAAGTAATTACATGCACACCCTATCTGAGAGTCACTGGCACCGAGAATCAGCCTAAATCTTCTGGAAATGGCTTCAAAATTTTGTATCTCCTGTACTTTTGCAGCCATTTTGTGCCAAAACAAAGGGAATATGATGACAGTAAAGATCAATAAAAATTTTAAAGGGTTACCTACTGGTAGCTAAACTTATATGATTCAAGAAGGTCCCACAGTTTTCCTTTTCTGGATGTCACCACCAGGAATAAGAGCCACAAGATTTAATAACTGATGTGGCAATGGGTACCAACCAACCAGAATTGATGCCTTCCAGCCTGCAGGATCAGTGAACTGGCACTTTGTTGTTCCTGTATGTTATCAGCCCACAAATAACCATCGACCTCCCTGGCTGGCATACAGACAACTGCCTATAAGTAGTGGTGGGATGATTTTTTTCCCTTTTTCTTTATAACTTTTATGTTGTGTTTTCTTTACTGGATTTGCTGTGTACTAACAATCGGTTGGTTGGATAGAGACAGTAGTGTCTTTGAGCCAACTCCTATTGACTTTGTAAAGTCAGTTGTTTGTATCTTTTCCAAACTCTACATTCAGTGATATCACACTGTTGCTTGAACTGGATCACTGTGGGAGTGTTTTTATCAAAGTGAATACTACCAATATGCTTCCCTCTCATAGCTGGTTGTTATACATTTTGCAGCACACCACTGGAGAGAGAGATTATTTTTTTTCACACCACTACTGTAATACATATAAATGTACTAGATATAACATTTATCATTTTAAACATTTTGAGTGTCCAGTTAAGTGGCATTAAGTGTGTTCACACTGTTGTACAACACCATCACCTCCATCTCCAGAATTATTTCATCCTTCCAAACTGAAACCTTGTACCCACTAGACCACAACTCCACAGCCCTGGATAACCACTGCTCTACTTTCTGTCTATGAATTTGTCTATTCCAGGCAGCTCAAAGAAGTGGAATCACACAGTAACTGTCTTCTCATGTCTGACTTCTCTCACGTAGTGTAATGATTTCAAGGAACACCCATGTTCTAGCATGTTTCAGAATTTCATTCCTTTTCAAGGCTGAATAATATTCCATTTTATGTATATACCATATTTTGCATATCTGTTCACATGTTGATAAATATTTAGACTATTTCTATGTAATTTTACTGAGGCGTAATTCACATATAACAAAATTATACATTTTAGGGCACACTGTTTGATGCACTTTGAAAGATGTATATATCCATGCAAACACAACAAAGATACAAAATAGTTCCACCACTCCCACCACGCTAGAAAGCTTCCCCCTCACCTCCTTTTAAAGACTTGGTTATTTGCCTGCACCGGGCCTTAGTCGCATTGTGGGGCTCCTCCTCACCTAGTATCTGCAGCGCGTGGCCTTAGCTGTGCTGCAGCACGCAGAACCTTGGTTCCCGGAACCCGTGTCCCATGCACTGCAAGGATAATTCTTAACCACTGGACTCTTGGGAAAATCCTTCATCCTTTACCTCTGTCAACATGCCCCAAACTCCCTGTCTCAGGCAACTGCCATTGTGATTTCTATTAATACAGATTTATTCTGCTCGATGGAGAATTTTCAGTAAATAAAATTAGACAGTATCATACTTGATTCGGGCTCAGCTTTTTCACGCAGCATAATGTTTGCAAGACTCATCTGTACTGCTGTGTGTCTCAGTGATTCTTTCCTTTTTGTTGCTGGGCAGCATTCCACTGGCAAGGACTGTGAAGAATCTGAGATTTTATCCTGTTTGCAAGCTAAAAAGTTAGGCTGCCTCGGATTCATGCTTGTACCAGATCAAATATGATTTTTTTGCATGTAAGTTATGCCTCAATAAACTTATACAGGTAAAAACAACCTAAATGTCCACACATAGTAAATCTTGAGTCATAGCTGAGGAACCCTAAGCTTAGAAAACCTCAATCTTTAATAAGAGACTTCAAGAAAATCTGCCCAACCTTTGTTCCTGGAAGGAGACATTATCTTCATCATACTGGACTCCAAAAAATTTGCCTTCTGCTCCAGATGGAGAAATTATATTTTCCAAGGGTATCTACTGTGCAAGTGTTTTTTTTTTTTTTTTTAAGAAGATTGTCTGGAGCAAAACTGTCAGCACCTCTATTCATAAGACATGTGGAAACACAAGGGACCCATGGGAATCATGTCCCAGTGTCTGGTGTGTGAATGAAGTGAAGTGAAACTTATTCAGTCATATCTGACCCTTTGTCACCTCATGTGTATACAGCCTGTGGAATTCTTCAGGCCAGAATGCTGGAGTGAGTAGCCTTCCCCTTCTCGAGGGAATCTTCCCAACCCAGGGATCAGATGGAACCCAGGTCTCCCACTTTGCAGGTGGATACATTTGTTTGTGAAAATAATGTTTGTCAAACATTTGTGTGAGAATACATTTGTTTATTCACTCTCCTGTTGATAAATATTTGTTTATTCATCTCCTATTGATGAATGTGATTCACTCTCCTATTGATGAACATGGAGATTGTTTGCACTTTGGGCTATTATGAATAAAGTTGATATGAACATTCTTAGACACATGTTTTGGATCTCTATGTTTTAATTTCTCTAGGGTAAATACCTAGGACTGTAATTGCTAGGCCATATGATAAGTCTATGTTTAACATTATTAAAGCATTGCCTGGTTTCAAAAATAGTTATAATTTTTTTACTTCTGCCATTAGTGTATGAGAGTTCCAGGCGCTCCCCCTCTTTGCCAGTAAATATCAACATTTTATCGAGTCTACTTTATTATTATTATTTTCTCTCTGTCTTGCTCTATATATCTCATCCCCACTCTTTCAGAGAAAGTTGCAGATATGACACCACTTTACCCCTAATGTTTTGAAGTGTGTTTCTTAAAAAAACTTTTATATGACCACAGTACTATTATTAAAGTCAGGAAATTAATATTGATACAATACTGTTATCTAACTTAGAGATTTTATTCAGAATTCACCAACTTTGCCCATAAGGGCCTATTTTGCAAAAGAAAATCTGATATTATGTGTCATTTAATTATAATAGCCTTTTGATTCTTAACAGAGTGATTTGTATTAGTTTTTACATTAGAGGCAAATGGCCCTGTGATCTTAATCTCTTTTTAGGCATTATGATCTCCATTTTTATCTTTATTTTTATTTATTTATTTAATCTTTATTTTTAATAAGTTAACTAATTAATTACATAAAGCAATACATTCACATGGCTCAAAATTTTAAAAGCATGAAGTATTCAAAGGGAAAAATCTTTTTTCTACTCTACTCTCAGGTTCCCAATTTGGAGACTCCCCAAATAGAAATTTGTAATCGACCCCTAATTGTCTATGTATACTTTTTTTTTTACACAAATCTGCTGACTATTGTTTGCCAAACACTTGAGATGGAGGAATTCATTTTCTTTTAAAGCAATGGGGTAATCTGGCAATGATGAGAAAAAGGATTGCTGTAAAGCTACTTCCTCTTTCAAATTAAATTGATCTTAGTCAGATTAAGAAGCTACTTACTACTACCTGTCTCCTTACTTCTCTATCTCCCCCCGCAGGGGACTGTGTCACCAGGACCTAATGCTGAAGCTTGTCACAGGTGAGGGACTTTGTGCAGAGGAAAGAAATAAAAAACTTGATCCACCCAGATGGCTCAAGAAATCCAGATCATCTCTGCCTTTCTCCTCTTGTTCTTATGTTACTTGGGAGAAAGATTCTAGAGGACAGAACTACACAAGGACCGTGTCTAATTTCTGGAGGAAGACCTTCTTTAAGACTCTGGGCTAGGACCCTCTCGGGTCAGTGACAGTGATTCAGGCAAGATTTGCCTTATATTCTGAGAATGGTAACGTGGAAATGGTAAAATAGTCAAGTGTCACAGGCACTGGCAGTGAAGACCCAGGTGTGCAGATGAGTCTTGTCACTTGCCCCTGGGTATGGCTGTTATATTTTCCAAATACAACATATAACCTGAAAGAAACTTTCCCAAATAAGTGAATTTATTTATATTAAAATTTCCAGTAGGATAACCATAATATATAGCTATTTGCAGGTTGTTTATTCATTATTGGAAATCTTCTTACTCTCTTATGACCTACTTGCATTTAAAAAAAAAATGGCTCTACTAGTTTTTTCTTTTTTTAAAGATTATAGTGTAGAAAATTTCACACACAAAAAATAGAACACAAATCTCCATATTCTCTTATCCTCCAGCTCCAAGTTTTCAGCTCAAGGACAAGCTTTTTGTATTTCTGCTCGACCCACCTCACCCCCCAACCCTTCATACAGATGGTTGAAGCAAATCCTAAACCAAAGCAAAGCAAATCATCTTATACCATCATTTCATCCATAAATGTTTCAGCATGTTTTCTTAAAAGGCAGTGAGTCTTTTAAAAAAATAATTTAAATTCCTTTATCATTATCCACGATTCCTTAATATTATCAAAGATCTAGTGTTCATATTTCCTTGATTGCCATAATATATAATTGAGCTTCTTTGTTTAAATCAGGGTTCTTGGCTGATGTATCACTTAAGATTCTCTGATCTTTATCTTCCTACTCAGTCTCTCTTTTGAGGAGGGTATTTATATTGAAATATAGTTGATTTACTCCCCTGGTGGTTCAGCAGTAAAGAATCCGCCTACAATGCAGGAGACACGGGAGGCTTGGGTTCAATCCCTGGGTCGGGAAGATCCCCTGGAGGAGGGCAGGGCAACCCACTCCAGTATTCTTGCCTGGAGAGTCCCATGGAAAGAAGAGCTGGTGTTCTGTAGTCCATAGGGTGGCAAAGAGTCAGACGCGATGGAAGAGACTGAGTATGCATGAGCACATAGCCGATTTATAATGTTACATTTGTTTCAGTTATACAATACAGTGAATCAGTATTTTTACAGATTATACTCCATTTTATTATGAAATAATGACTATTTTTTCTGTGCTGTACAATACATCCTTGGGGTTTATTTACTTCATACATAGTAGTTTTTTAATTTCAATTTTTTAAATTCTGAAAGTATGATAACACATTTACAGGAGACTTGGAGAATACACTGTATATTACAATTATTTTTTAAGGAGATAAATTAAGATTTTTAGTTGGAGTTTTAGTATCAAACTCTCAAAAATTAATAGAATGAATATGTAGAGAAATAGAATGATATACTAGACCTGAAAAACACTATGAACCAATTCAATATAATTAAGATTTATACAATTTTTACACAACAGTAGGACACAAATTCTATTCAAGTTCCCATAGACTGTAAATTGGGAGACTCTGGAACTTATCCAAGGACATAAAACAACGTGCAAAAATTTCATGGTCTTAAAGGTATTGAAATCACACAGGGTCTGTTCTCTTATCACAGTGGAATTACGTTAGAAACCAACATAAAAAGATATTTAAAAATAACCCACATCTTTTCAAGTGCAATGTGACATTTACTAAGAGAGTTACTCAGTCTCTCTCTATTTTCTTGATAAAGGATATAAATCGGAAAATATTTCTTAAAGTTAACCTTTACTGTAGGTAAGCTGCAGTTGCAGGTATGGTGCAAATTCAAACTGAAATAGTATTTAAAAGCATCCATTGGCAGAGTTCTCTAATTGACCACGGCAGATTTGAACTATAATAACTGAATAAGGTAAATCTATTACTTTGCAGACAAAGTATAAATATGTATGTTACACCAGATTACATTAAAATGTCTGTTAGTTTATTTTTCATTACCATTCCTGCTGTCAGTTCCACTTTCTCATTCACCTTAGTTATAGCTTAGTACTTAAAGTATTGAGTGGTCAAAGTTCAAACTTTAGGAGGAATGAAATGGCATTTCTCGGTCTTAAATTCTAATTATGCACCACAGGCTGAATTGTAGCTCTTTTCTCTCAAAATGTGTAGGTTTTCTGTTGATAAATTGGCATCTGTATTAGGGTGCAACCTTAGGGTAACTGACTGCTTACTTTTTAAGTTTTGTTAAACGCATATAGTATGTTTGTATTTGCTGCATAATTGAGAAGTTTCATTTTTGCCCAAGTATTTTTTATTGTAAAGCTTTTTAGGAATTTGAAATCTTTCATCTTTGGAAAGAAATCTCAAGTTAATATTAAATCTTATTTTCAGTGGTTGAGTACTCAGATCCTGACTGAGGTGGTTTATTTGTAATACACTCTTTGTATCCTTAGGATCCTTAATTTAAAGTATACTGTATTTAATATTTTTAAAACACACAGTGTTTTAAAATACAATGTAATGTTAACTTTTTAATTGACTTCAGTTTTTGGAGTCCTGTATTATTAACTTTAGGTCAGTAGTATAATTTTATACACTATAGAGATTTTGTTGTGTCCTAGCTTTGTATTTTAATGCTTGCTGCGTTCAGTGTAAATGTTTCCTTATTGTTTTGTTTTTACCATGAAGATCAGAATTTGTGAGAAAGAGTTAGATGCAAAGGTTAATTGAGCACCTATACATTTGGCTGTTTAATTAAAATTCAGTTCCTCAGTAAACAGTAGTCACATTTTAGATGCTTAGTAGCTTCAGGTGGCAGTGGCTACTGTATTGGACAGCACAAATACAAGAAGAAAATGGCTCTGTCACTGCAGAAAGGTCTTTTGAATAGTGCTGCTTTGCAGTGAGTTAGGTTCTGTCTAGACTCTGGGAATACAGAGATAAACATGACTGACAAGGCAAACACTTAGCTCCTGGTGGGGTTGAGAGATGGCAAACAAATAGCTGATGTCCATCATGTCATCATTAGGAAGAAAGATGAAAGTGGGTAAGAGAGAAGATGTAATGAAACAGTGTGCGGGGAGGTACCTGTTAACTAGGTGGTCAGGAAATGCCTTCTTAATATTTGCATGTCAGTGAATGAAGAGAAGGAGCAAGTCTTGTGAAGACCTGTAGGAAGACCCTTCTAGGCACAGGGAACAGCAAGTGCAAAACCCTGAAGTGAGAACAGATTGGACATACTTGAGGAATGGCAGCAAGGCATGTGCAAGTGAGGTCCTGGGAGAATGGTGGGTGATGAGGGGGGACATGACGGACAGTAGCCACATCATGTGGTACCTTGTGGTCTGTGGTAAAGACTTAGAATTTTAACCTGAGTGTGGTGAAAAGACATTGGAGGGTTTTGAGCAGAGGAGTGGCATGATCTAAATTATGTTTATTTAACTTTAATATGCCAGATTTACAAATAAAACAGTTAAAAACCCCCATGCCCTCATTCTCCAACTCTAGCAAAATGGGCCCAACTGAGATCATTGATCCCATGGATGACCTGTCCTTCCTTTATATATATTATCTCCTTTATCCTTCCCTGTAATATTGTGAAGTAGGATTTGTGTTTTAAAAGATCACCCTGGCTGCCGTGTAGAGAGTTAAGTTTAGGGGGGCAAGAGGAAAAGCATGAGGGCCTTTGGGAGCCTGAGACAGCAGTCTTAAGTGAGAGGTGATGGTGGCTTGGAGTCGAATGGCAGGTGGTGGTTGAAGTGATGAGAAGCAGCCAGATTCTGGTGAAACCAGCAGGAATGCTGGTGTATGTAGTTAAGGAAAGAGGAGCAGGGGTGATGCCTGTACTGTGGTCCAGATGATGATGTGACTGCCCATAGGAGAGTTCAGTTTATTCATGTTAAGTTTAAGATACCTAGTAGAAGTCCAGAGGTTGTCAAGGACACATTTTTAGGTTAAGAAAAAGAGGAAAACCCAGTGAAGGTAACTAAGGAGATATGCTGCAATAGCTAGCTGTTGATTTATGGTCTGAGTTTGGCCTCCAGGTTTGCTAGAGCTGGAGCTAGCTATTGTAGTGTCTCATGTCCCATATCCCAAGCAACCCCTCAGCCACTGGCAGACTGGAATGATTGGTCCTCTGGATAGTAGGGAATCAGTGTTTCAGGTAGGAGAACATGATACATTGAAGAATACTGCTGAAGAATTTAGACAAACACATTGATTTGTGAAGGTATTAAATGTCTTTAATGAGCAATAGAATTTCTAGAGAATATAGTTACTCTTAAATGGAACACTAAGTAGAAGATTTTCTTGTATACTTTATAAATATTGCATTAGTAGTTCAAAATCAGAATTTTGTTAAATTTTACTTTCTCCCTTTTTTTCTCATTTTAAGTAGATGAAATGCATGTAAAAATGAAAGCACCAAAAAGAACTGTGGGTGAAAGTTGGATGGCCTAACAGTTTATTCAGATTTTAAGATTTATTTACATATTATATCATTAGCAAAAGGTGTGTTATAAGGGTAAATTTGTAAGTGAATATTGACAAGTTGTTAAGTTTCTGCTTAAAGTCTTATTTGCTATTTTAAGTTATTGTTTCTTACAGATTTTCTAATCTGTGCTTATTTTACTAGGAGTCATGGCTTTGAAAGAATTACCTTACTGATTTCAAACACCATTTTAGGAGTAATTTTCCATATGCCTTAAAAGAAATAACCAAGCAAAAAAAGGAAAGGGACAAATAAAAGATATTGCCATTCTCATCCACTGTTTAACCTGACATTTTCAGAAAACAGTCTCACACTGAACTTTGTACACTGCAAGTAGTTGTTATCTAGACTGTGAAGTAAAGATAAAAGCTGTAGTATCTGATCTTAAACAAGTCACTTTAAGCCCTGGACTTCCAATTTTACTTAGTTTTTATTTTTATTTTTAATCTGTGAAGTGAATGTTTTGTGCTAAATGAGTGTCCGTTATCAAATTGTATAGATAAGAATTTAATAAAAATTTGCTTAGAGTGGATAGTTTGTTTGTGAGAGGCACTGTGTAATTACTGAATCTTTGAGAGCATAACATCACTAGTTTCTGCTCTCATTTATATACACAAGGAAGCGTAATGTAACTGTTATCAGTATCCTGATGGAAGAGGGATAATTGAAGAAAAGCAGTTCTCTTTTTTAAAATAAGTGAAAAGAACAAATTATGGATGAAGTTTCACTGGAAAAGTGTAAGCCTGGAAGTTATTTGAAATGTTTACCTGAAGTAAGAGCAGATAAACGTAAAAACAAATTACCAAATAAAACTTGACAAGCAGATACAGATACTCAAAGTGCAATTCCCCAAATGAGCAAACGCTTGAACAGATTTTAAAGTCTTTGTCAGAAGGTTCTTAAAGTTATCAAAAGGAAGAAACTACTTGGAGAATCAGTGAGGCTCTTTGGGCAGAGTTCAGAGGATATGCTCAGAAGTGATAAGTATGTTGTAGGCAGAGAAACTTCATTCACTGAAGTTTTTTGGTCTCTCACTGTAAGTAAAGTATTATGACAGATAATTAGATGCCCTAAGGTATATTCTTTGATCTCTTAAGTGATTCATAAATTGCAAAAATCAATACAAAATCTTAAAATTGATAAAAATGTGTGTCAGACTCTAGTCATGAGATGGAAATCATACCAGTGATTTTCACAGAGAATTTAATACAACCGGTTGTTAACTAGGCATTTCCACTTAATAGTGGAAAGACAAAAGGGAACAGCAAGGTCTTGTCGGAAGCCACCACTGCCTCCTGACCGGAGAGCAAAGAGAAGAGGGCAAGTGGCTGGAAAGAAAGGCTGCAGCCCAAACTCAGGCCTCGAGGAAGGGGTTTGCACTCAGCTGGGACTAATGTCTTTGGGATCAGGAGAGGGGCCCAGTGGGGTAAGGGTACAGGGCTCAGCGAAGAGGGTTCTGCTGGCTGGCACTGGTGTTCTAGGGGCACGGTGATACTGGTTCTGTGTCAGGAAGATACAGACTGGAACCAACTCTGGCTGCTAGAATGAACTGCTGCTGGCCTGAAGAGTGGTTGGGTTGCACTGGTGGCAAAAGGAAGCAAAAAATAGGACTAGGAAGCAAACAGAAAGTGCCACATTTTCCTCCTCCAGCTTTCTGGTCTCAAGTACCCCTTGACTTCCAGGTGGCTCAGTGGTGGAGAGCCCTCCTGCCAGTGCAGGGACAGATTTCAATCCCTGGGTTGGTAAGATCTGCTGGAGAAGGAAATGACTACCCATTCCAGTATTCTTGCCTAGAATATCCCATGGAAAGAGGAGCCTGGCGGGCTGTAGTCCACGGGGTTGCTGAAGAGTCTGACACAGCTTAGTGACTAAACAAAAACAAGCACTTTATTGGCAGAGCCTAACAAGAAGCAAACTGTAAAGGAGAAAATGTGACTCACCCCCAGGATCACAAAGTAAGAGCGTGGAAGGGTAGTTTTAAGGCTGAGAAACAAAAGCTCAATAACTTGCAGGAAGAAAAATGAATCTACATCTTTCACACAAGGCATATTTAAGTGTCATTAGAACTTTATAGTCAAGAAATGCTATAGGAATTAATAGGAGAAGACAGATCCTTGTTAGGATAAACAGACAAGGCAGTGTTGGAGAGTAGTGTTTTAATGTGAATGTGATTTTAGCAGGCAGAAGTGAAGTGAGGGATGATTGCAGTAATGGAAGGAGATATTATAGGGTATGAGAAAGCTATAAAATTGCATAATGGAGGACATGGGACAGACCTGGATCAAATTGGTTTCTACTGATGACTAACTTTAATGCTGAAAGTCATTTTTTGTCTCTGACTCTCATTTCTCTTTCATCCTTGATCCTTTAGGCATTGAAGACTATTATTGGTTGGATCAAAACCATGTTTTAGGACCATTAATTTAGAGTTTCTGGAGTTGGAGGTGACAGAGAATCAAATATGGAGATACTTTCTTGAGCAAGTAAGTTGTTACTTGCTCCAGATACAGTTTTCTTATTAACACAGAAGTTTTTAATCAGGTCCATGGATAAGGTTGAGAATATCCTTCAATGCGTGAATATAATGACATGTGATTTTTATGTTGTCAAGGAAGAGGTTTCAGGTGTAATTTTCATCAAAATGAGATTAAATAAAAGGATGTTTGGAATTTGGTAGACCATTAAATGTAAGTAAACTACTCAAAGCATATGGGTGTACTGTCATTATTCACTTTATTGGGCACTTAATATGTTGAAGGCACTTAGGAAAAAGAATGTAGGGTAATAAAAGTATATCAGTATAGTAGGGAGCTGGTCTTGCTCTTTCATGGGGGGCATAGGTCCTAGGGAGGGCTGCCTGCCTAGGTAGTGATTTGTGCTAAGATATAGAAGGTGAAAAAGGAGTTAACGATGAAGACACTGAGGTGGTGAAATTGTGGCATTTTTAACAAAAGTGGATTGATAGTATTACCATAAATTTCCCTAGTGATTTGTTTTGAGGGTCCGCAGGCTGCTCTTGAACTTCCATAAGGAAGCGTGTTGAATATTTCTCAGATAGCCTTTGGAGGCTATCTACTAAATTCACAGATTCAAGTTAGAGGAGCCAATGTGGCCTAAGCTGGTGGTCTTCAATTTTGACCTGATGTCTAGATTTTTTTTAATCTTGGGTTGAACTGTGGAGTTACAAAAGATATTATTTTCATTGTGGTAAGATGTCCATAGCATAAAAATTAGCATTTTAACCATTTTTAAAGTGTACTGATTGGTGGCATTAAGTACATTTCACATTTTTCATGTTACCAGTCTGAAACTCGGTACACATTAAATAACAGCTTCCTATGCTCTTCTCCCTCCAGGTACTGGGAACCGCTATTGCATTTTTCCCCTTTATTAATTTGACTGTTCTGGTACCATGTATCAGTAGAAACTGAAAACACTGTTTTATGTCTGGCTTAACTTCACTTAGCATGATATCTTTAAGGTTTATTCATGTTGTGGCACTACTAGCATTTCATTCCTTTTTTTTTTTTTTTTAAATGGAGTTCATTTTTTAGAGCAATTTTAGATTCGTATTAAAATTGAACAGAAAGTACGGAGTCCTCATACACTACTCCTACCCCCATGGATGCACAGCCTCCCTCACGTCAGCGTCCCACACCAGAGTTGTGTATCTGTTGTAAAATACAAACCTCAGTGATACATCATTTACACTGGAGTCCTTGGTTTATGTGAGGGGTCACTCTTCTTGTTGTACAGTCTGAGTTTTGTGTAAAGACATAGTGTCATACGTGGTATTTTCACTGATCCACAAGCAAGTTGCCCTCCAAATACACATTCTGCATCTATGGATTCAGAAAGCCACAATCCATACACATGATACACCATCTGCAGTTGGTTGAATATGTGGAGGCAGAACGGTATGGAGGGTTAACAGTATTCTTCACCACTATGCATTCACAGTTTAAAAGAACATGCCAGTTTCACTTAAAATTGTTCTTAATTAAGTAAAAAATTACTAATCTTATTAAGTCACAATCCTTGAAAACACGTAATTTTAATATTCTGTGTGGTGAAATGGAAAGTGTGCCTGAAGTATTTTGGCTGCATGCCAAAGAATGATGGTTGTCTCGAGGAAATGCACTTGTCATTCTGTTTGTATTTTCTGCAATGGACATGATTTTAATTTAAATGACTAACTATGCTTATTCAGACTTGGGTATTTGTAGATATTTTCTCAGAAATGAAAAAAATAAGCCTATCAGTTTCAGGAAAATAGTGTCTGTGCTAGAGATAAAATTTGAACTTTCAAGCAAAAA
This sequence comes from Muntiacus reevesi, assembly GCF_963930625.1. Taxonomy (NCBI): domain Eukaryota; kingdom Metazoa; phylum Chordata; class Mammalia; order Artiodactyla; family Cervidae; genus Muntiacus; species Muntiacus reevesi. The sequence continues at coordinate 1,366,699 of NC_089256.1, read as the reverse complement.
TTAATATTTTTGGAGAACTTGTATCCACCATCTGAGTTTTATCTGTATATTCTCTTTTTTTGCTCTTCATTTTTTTCATCTCTCTTCATTAGGCTTATTTAGAAGCTGCTAGAGGATTTACACACACACACACAAATACATACATATATATATATATATATATATATATATATATATATATTATAAAATGAAGGAGAATATATGTATTCTCCTTTATTTCCAAGGACTGTTTTAACAGAGCACAGTGCTTGAGCTTGGCAGTTTTCTTGTTTGAGCGTACTGACCGTACTGACTGCAACGCTTCGCTCTGTTGGTTCCCACTGCTGTTAGGAAGTCAGCTATGAGTCTGAACTGTTGCTACTTTATAAAAGTTACTTCCCTCCCCACCCCCCCTACCTCCCCCATAAGACTTTGCTCCTTGTCTTTTATTTTCTGCTGTTTGACAATGATGTATCCAGGTGTGGTTTTCTTTTTTATTGATTTTCCTTGGAATTCAGTGAGCTTCTTAAATCTGAGATCTTGAGTGAAGTGTCTAAACACATCTGAAAAATTCTCATCTTTAAAATATTAATGCCATTTTTCTCCTTCCCTTTAAAGACTAATTGATTGTATATAAGACCCACTTACTGAATTTTTTGTTTCTCTTTGTCTCATTCAAACATACATTTGTTGAATTTTTTTATTTTTATTTTTCAGTTCTAGAGTTTCTGTCCAGTTATTCCAGCACTGTTTGCAGAAAAAGACTCTTGTTTCTCTTTTGGATTGCTTCGGCTCCTTTGTCTGAAATCATCAGTTGACTGTACTTGTAGGCCTGTCTTGGGGCTCTTCCACTGACCTATGTTTGTCTGTTCGTTCACCAGTTCTGTGCTGTCTTGATTACTGTAGTACAGTAAGCCTTGAAATCGAGTGGTGTGAGTCCTCAAACATTGTTCCGCTTTGGTCTTGTGTTGGGTAGTCTAGTGCTTGCCTTTGTGTGTAAACTTCAGAAATCATTTTGTTGATAACTATAAAGTAACTGGCTGGGGTTTTGATTGGAATTGTGTTGAATCTATAGATCTAGTTGGGAAAAATTGTTGCGTTAACTACTGAGATGATGTATAACTGGGATTGTTTTATGTAAGAGCTCTTTTTACTTCCAGTTCACCGTTACTCTGGCAGGGAGCCCTTACAGGTTCAGCTTGAAGTAGGGATAATATACCAGAGTCCCCATGTTTGTCTGGCTCTGGAGTTTGACTTTTCCCTGTGAGGCCTCTGAAAGGTTAGTTCCGTTTTCCAGGCTTTTCGTTGGAATTGGGTATTTGGTTCCACAGCCCTTGGAACCTGAGTACTGTGATCTTGCTTTATTTTGGGGACCCAGCAATTGTTCATCACCTTGTTACCTCTTGAATGCTTTTGAGTTGTTAAAAACTATTTCATCCAGCTTTTAAAGTTATTTTCAGGACGGGAATCAGTTCTAATTTCCTCCTCTATCATTGCTGAAAATGAGTTTCCCCAGTTTCCTGTCTCCCTCATAGAATTGGTGGTCAGTGTATTTAGACTTTAAAATTTTGTGTAAATTCTTGGAGGAGCGGGATGAATTCTCCCAACTTTTGAATGTCTGTTGACACCTTCCAGACAGTAATAGGTAAGTAGATCTTCAAAAGCTCTACCTGTGGTGAATAAATGATGCAGTTGAGTTTTTGTGTGGTCTGGTTAGTATAAAATGTGCCTTGGTTTTGGGCACTGAACAGTTGGGCAAAGAACCTACCAGTAGTTTTGGGTTTGTAGTATAGATTGCTACTCATCTGTCCCAGTTTTCATTCATTCTCTCTCCGTGATAGAATTCCCAGTTTTTTGCTGGGCTGTGCTGTGCTTACTCACTCACTCAGCCAGGTCCCGACTCTCTGCGACACCATGACTGTAGGCCACCAGGCTCCTCTGTCTATGGGGATTCTCCAGGCAAGAATACTGGAGTGAGTTGCCATGCCCTTCTCCAGGGGATCTTCCCAACCCAGGGATGGAACCCAGGGCTCTCACAATGCGGCCATATTCTTTACCAACTGAGGCACCAGGGAAACCCAAGAATACTGAAGTGGGTGGCCTACCCCTTCTCCAGAGGATCTTTCCAACCCAGGAATCGAACTGGGGTCTCCAGCATTGCAGGCGGATTCTTTACCAGCTCAGCTAAAAGCTCACATACATGTATGCATTTAAGCAGACTTCAAATCCAGCTAATTTTTATTCTTGCTATACATCCCCCTTTCTCCTAGTCTGTACCAGCATTGTTTCTTGAGCTTGTCACGTCTTGCCTGTATTGCTCAAGTAGACATACAACTACTTCTTTGTTTAGAGTCTTGTAACTGATATTTTCTTTTTCATCAGCAGAAATGAAAGAACTTTTCAACTATGTTACTCCTGTGCTTGCAGAATTGATTTTAGTGTCCTTAGTTTTCAACTCTTTGTGATCTGGTCCCATTTGTCATTCCTAACCCTACATTTGATACCCTAATAACACCAAATATTAAAAATTTCCCTCCCCTTGTATTTGTGGTTCCTTACGACTGTGTCCTTTCTCATGCCTAATCCAGGGTTAACTTTCTTTTAAAATAAATTAGTTTCAGGTATTTTTTTAGTTTAATCAACTTTACATGTTTCTGAACATGAGAATAAATAGGCTCTGCTGTTGAATGCAGTGTAGCCTGAAATCTACACTGTGTTTATATAGTGTTTATATATCTAGTGGTTTTTATCCTAAGTTGCAAATTTTGTTTTTCTTAAGATAATCTGTTAGAAAAAGTGATTGTAATATGTGAGTCATAAAATTAAATTGTTTCAGAATTGGGCTTATCTAGACCAGTCTCCTGTTTCACATATAAGGAAATTGTGGCCAGGAGAAATTAGTGATTCTGTCAAGTCAAAATTAGTTAGAAGCAGAATCAAGGTCTGTCGTGAGTTTCATCCTAATATAAATATCTGCTTAACGAAAATCTTCAAGTGTGTTGAAGTTTTCAAGTGTTCTTATCCCTGTAGTACATCTAGGATTACCACACCATGTTTCAAGGGCCTGTAGTTCTTGTGTGAATAGCAACTTGGGTAATGAACTGAGCAGTATGCATTCTTAATTTATGCCTTAACAACTCTGATTCTGTAATGAATGGTTTGCTTACAGTCACTTTAATATACTTACCTTCTTGACAGTTCATTCTGGCAGGAATAGTTAAGTGTTTAAGTGAAACAGGCATGGTAGATACAACACTTAACAGTTATGTGTGTCTTTGTTTTTAGCATCAAGCATTGCACGATTCTCTCGAATAATGTAGATCACCTTTTACTGAATTTAACACTGTCTGATATCATGGTCTCCCTGGCAAATGCCTCAACTTTGCAGAAGGATTCCAGTTGGATAGAAAGGATAAGGAAATTTGTAACAGAAACCCTTGAAGATGGGTCTAGGCTAAACAGTAAGCAGCTGAACAGATTGCTTGGTGTCTCCTGGAGGTTAATGCAGATGCAGTCAGACAGAGGTGGGTGTCAATGCTCTGTCCTTACTTAAGAGAGGGGCTCTTACGCATACTGTTAATGTTGAGCATCTAATTTTGAGTTCATACCTGTCAAACATTTCATAGTCATTTACGTTCGAGCCATAAAAGGTAGCCAGCATAATCATGAAGGAATGTCTGCTTGAACCCTGATGGCTGAGAACACCCCCTTTTCGGTGGGTAGGTCCACTCTGAAGCTGATGGGTAGGTTTTCTACTAGATTACATAGTTGGAGTGAAAGAAGGTAAGTTTTATTAATAGGAAATGACATTGAGCCTAAGGATAAAGAAATACTTTTCTAATCTAGTTTGACTAGAAATTGGTGGATCCTTATCTCTTTACCTTTCTTGTAACTTGAAGTTATGTTGCATTAAGTCAGTTTTTAGTGTGACTTACTAATTCTTTTCATTGAAGCAGAACTTTGCTGTTTGGTTCCTGGCTTATCCACCTTTCTAGTATTGTGGTATTTGTTGTCCTTTCCTAGGTTTGTTGTCTCTTAGGAAAATTTCTACTGTAATCTCCGATTGGTTTGACTTTTTTATTAGGCCATTGATGTAGGATTTTGATGGTAGTCATCAGTTTGTGGCTAAAATCTGCTTCCTCATAGGAACAAGGTGCTTCTGTGCTTTTTAGAAGAATTATGGTGCTGGTGAAGAAACATTTTGACTCACATGCAGCTGTTTTCTCTTGTTTCTTAGAGGCTACAGAGTCTCTCATAAAGGCAGTTTATACATTGTATCAGCAGAGAGGCCTTCTCCTTCCAGTTCCGACTTTGTTACTGAAGTTTTTCAGTAAAAGCTATCAAAAAGAAGAACTGAGATCTTACAGAATCCGGTACAGTTCCTTTGTTATTTTGCTTTTCTTTTTCTTACCAGGTTACTTTGTAATCTGTATGAATAAGATGATAGGGTGATTAAATCTTTGGAGAAAATCTTCTTTTTATCCTTTTTGGTTTTATTATTTTTTTTAAAAAATAAAAAGGCATACATAATAGTTTCAGTAACCTTTATACACATAACTGAGAAGGTAAAAGTCTCTTTGAGCATATATTTCCACTTGTCTGCTTAACAGCTAAAGGACAATTATTGGAACCACCTGTAGCAGCCTCAGAATTTTGTTTTGCTTCCCATAAAAATTATGGAGGTTTAACCTCCGGCCCTTAGTGACATATTGGGACACATGGTATAAGAATGAGGGCAGTAGAAGAGGAGAGGTGTACAATAGGTGAAAGAGATTAAAAGGTGCAAACTGAGTTATAAAGTAAATAAGTCATGGGGATATAATATACAGCATAAAGAATATGACCAGTAACTTTTATTAGGACAGGTGGTTACTAGACGTATGGTGACCATTTGCAATGTGTACAGATGTCAGACTATTATGTGATACATACCTGAAACTAACATAATACTGGGTGTCAAAAATGTTTCAATAAATTTTTAAATGGCGGTATCTTAAAGAGCAAAAGTGTCCAGCTTGGTTTGGTGCTGTCTGGTGATGCAGACAACACGAAGAGTAGAACTCAGGAATCAGTCTTAGATGTGGTGAGTTTGAGGTTTACTTGGGATAGTCTGGAAGAGATGTTTGGGTGAAAGATAACGGGATTTGTGGTACCTCAGCATACATAGGTAGTTGTTAGAACATATTCAAGTCTTTACTGTGAGTCAGGTGCTTTTCTTAATTTTTCAGTAATTCTCATACTTTTATGTAGGTACTGTTGGTTTCTGCCTTATAGAAGGAAGCTTAGGTTAAATAAGTTGGTGAGTGTCATGCTGTTAAAGGGCAGCCAGACTGAGACTTAAGTTCAAGTCTGGTAGACTCCAAAGGTTGTGTGTAAATCACTGAACTCTTGGGGGACAGCAAAAGTGATTGCCGTGTCCAAGATGAGACATTAGAGAGTGAGCAAGTATGTGCAAGAATGGAAATAACCCAAGTTTGAAGCCACTTAATGTGGGGGCACCCTATACTGAATGCATAAATGACTTAATATAGTAAAATGGTCATTACAAATTAGTGTAAATAGTTCACAAGCTAAGTAGAGCCTGTGTCCTTTAAGATAAAATTACAATGTACATAGTGCCCCAAACTACATAAACTTTTAAAATACAGTGGGTAAAACCTTAGAGAATACTATAGATGAATATAGTATGCCAGTCATCTTATAGGCTCTCAAATGTTTAAATAAATGTGGTGTATTTCCCTTTTCTTTGATGGCCTTAGATACCGTAGTAAAGTGTTATCACGTTGGTTGGCTGGTTTACCACTGCAACTTGCACATCTCGGCTCCCGAAATCCTGAGCTTTCAACACAGATTGTTGACATTATCCATATTGCTGCAGCCCGAGCAAATAAAGAGCTACTCAAAAGTTTACAAGTTACTGCTCTCCGAATCTATGGTAAGAGTGTTGTTTACCTGTGTATGTAATAATCGGTCTACCCTGACTTAAGAACAATGTTTCAAAGGGGAGATCTTTAGGTTTTACTTTTCCTTCAAATTATACATTAATTGTACCATGGTAAAATGAATAAAATATCAAACAGTAAATTCATTTTCAATAGTATTACTTAATACAATAGTTTAAGAAAACTAAAGGTTGTAGATGTCTCTTCAGATCTTAAATTATCTTTTAAGCCACGAAATTCACAAATTCAAAACTGATCAGGTATTTTTATAGAATTCTTTTGAAACTTTGATGGCAAATTTTACTTATTTAATCGTTATTGAGATCTTGTACGGCTTTCATATATTAACGTTTCACTCACCCCTGAAACCTTTTCATTCTTTTAGCAAAAATATCAATAAAAATATACATATATGCATATGTATAATTAGTATTTATTATTAGGACACAGTTTATATACCATAAAATTGGCCATTTTACACTGTGCAATTCATTAATTTTTATCATATTCCCAAGATTGTGCGATAGTCACTATTATCTTATTCCAGAATATTTTTATCACCTCAAAAAGAAACTCTACCATTAGTAGTCCATCCCTATTTCCTCATTTCTTCCTACCTCAGCTCCTGACAACCACTGCTCACCATTTCTGTCTCTCTGTATTTGCCTGTTTTGATCATTTCTCACAGATGACATTGTGTGATGTGGATCTTCTCAGTATGGCTTCCGTCACTTGGCATACTGTTCTTAGGATTTACGAGCATATACGAGTACTGTATTTCTTTTTAATGCTGAGTAACATTCCACTGTTGAATATACACCACTTTATATTTACCCATTTATTAAATGACAAACGTTGGCTTGTGTCTACCTTTTGTGTGTGGTATTTAAAAATCTGTATTTTTCAGTATTGCTTATATATAGGAGTGTGTGTGTATACTCAGATAAGTCTTTGGTTTTAAATTCAGTTCAGTTTAGTTGCTCAGTCGTGTCCAACTCTTTGCAACCACATGAACTGCAGCATGCCAGACCTCCCTGTCCATCACCAACTCCTGGAGCCCAACTAAACCCATGTCCATGAAGTCGGTGATGCCATCCAAGCATCTCATCCTCTGTTGTCCCCTTCTGCTCCTGCCTTCAATCTTTCCCAGCATCGGGATCTTTTCCAACGAGTCAACTCTTTGCATCAGGTGGCCAAAGTATTGGAGTTTCAGCTTCAGCATCAGTCCTTCCAATGAACACCCAGGACTGATCTCCTTTAGGGTGGACAGGTTGGATCTCCTTGCAGTCCAAGGGACTCTTAAGAGTCTTCTCCAACACCACAGTTCAAAAGAATCAATTGTTCTGCGTTCAGCTTTCTTCACAGTCTAACTCTCACATCCATACATGACCACTGGAAAAACCATAGCCTTGACTAGACAGACCTTTGTTGACAATGTAATGTCTCTGCTTTTTAATATGCTATCTGAGTTGGTCCTAACTTTCCTTCCAAGGAGTAAGCATCTTTTAATTTCATGGCTGCAGTCACCATCTGCAGTGACTTTGGAGCCCAGAAAAATAAAGTCAGCCACGGTTTCCACTGTTTCCCCATCTATTAGCCATGAAGTGATGGGGCCGGATTAGGTTGATATTATAATTGTCCCTGTTTGGCAAAAGTGCTTGTTTTTTTTTTTTTTTTTTTTTTTTTTTTTTTTTACTGTTTTGCTTTGTTTCTAATACCTTTAACTCCATCAGTTATTATTTCAAATAACACATTTGAATATTATGAAATCGAGTGTTAAATGTTATCTTTAAATAATGATTGTATTTAGTCTTACTCTAGGCAGTACCTTAAGCCATACATATATATTTTTTTTTCATGTAGTTGATATGTTAGAATTCAACATAGCACAGTGAAAATGGTCAGTCTGCTTTATTAATTCTTGTTTGTATATCTTTTAAAATTTAACTTGTCTTCCTGCCTCACTAGATCCACAAGAAGGCACAGTGGTGGTTCTGTCAGCAGAGTCTCAGCAGCTTTTGGTCCAGCTTGTGTATTTTCTACCCAGTCTGTCTGCTGACTTGCTTTCTCGGTTAAGCTGCTGCTGTATTATGGGAAGACTCAGTGCAAATTTGGCTGCCATGCTTATCGGGATACTGCACATGAGGTAGCATGCTAAAGTGAGCTGTATTTCAAGTGTATAATCTTCTCCCTCACCCTTCCCCTGTCACTGGCAGTTTATGAACTGACTTTTTAAAATGCCGCCCCTCCCTTCATTTGCTCTTAAAACAGCAGTTAAAACTGTTGATGATACTGGGTAAGAGGAAGATCACTGGGGCAAGACTGTTCCAGGTGGTTTGCTTAGCGGTTTGCATTGTCATGGTTGCAGTCACTAAGTCCATGGGCTGTAGTCCACGAGGCGCCTCTGCCCATGGGATTTTCCAGGCAAGGATACTGGAGTGGGTTGCTGTTTCTTTTTGCAGGGGATCCTCCTGACCCAGGGATTGAATCTTGTTCTGCTACACCACAGGTGGTTTCTTTACCGCTGAACCATCAGGTAGAAACATACAGTGATTTGTGTAGGTGCATTGAAACAAGGGTTAAGATTATCAGAAGTGTGTAGCCATAGTAAGGATTCAGTGGTGGATGAGAGTGCTGTGTTTTAAAACTTCTGGTGTTATGAAATTGTAATACAGGTCTTTCTTTTTGGAAGGGAGCTCAGTTCGATGTAGGTGGTGAAATAAAAGCTTGCGGACTCAGACAGGGAATCATTAAAATATCTGTGGGTGGGTGGGTGGGTGTGTGTGTGTGTGGCAAAATATACATAACCTAAAACTTCCCATTTTAACCAGTTTTAGGTATACAGTGAGAATTGTTTGGGGCATTAAGTACATTCACACTGTTGTGCGACTGCTACCACTATTCATCTCCAGCACTGTCATCGTTGCAGACTGAAACTCTGTACTGATTATTTCCCCTTCTCCCAGCCCTTGTTTACCACTATTTTGTCTTCATGATTTTGATATATTCATCTGTTAATGGATACTCGGTTGTTCTGCCTTTTGGCTGTTACAAATAATGCAGCTATAAACATTGGTGTGCAGACACCTGTTTGAATCCTTTTAATTCTTTTGGCTGTATACCCAGAAGTAGAATTGCTGAATCATATGTTAATTTTCTGTTTAATTTTTCAAGGAGCTACTTTCCAGAATGTGACTGTGGTGTTTTACTCTCAAAGGTCTTAAAACTAATAATGTTTCATGTTGCTAGTGTTCAAAGTATCCTTTAAAATGTAATGTTTGTATCAGGCATAGTACTTTCATATTCAGCCATTTGTTACTGATTGTGGCTCAAGGCCAGGGTCTGATACAGTTTTAGGCAGGAGTTGAATCTGGGCTGTAGCTGAAAAATTTAAAAACTAGCTTCTTTGTGGCTTCTTGTGCAGACCCTCTGCCCCAATTAAACAGGAGTGGCTCGCTTTATTAGTAGACTTTCTTTAGCTTTGTTTGCCAGTCTCTTCGTACCAGGATAAGACGTATGTTTGAATGTTGTCGCCCAAATTGTGCTTCATAACTGATAATTACTTTTTCCTTTTAGCAAAAGAGAGCTGTTTGCAATATGTTGTCTATATATGAAACCCCTCTTTGTCTAGTTCAGTACTAAATGCCAGGTCTTTAAGAAATACAATTTAACTTAAGTGGTTTTATGACTGTTAACTTCCAGTAGAGGGCACTCATTTCCCATGATAGAACTTGTGGAGGATCTGTTTTGGCATTCATTTAAAAGTGACTTTTGAACACCTCTTAAAATTAATTCTCTTTAGAACTTGTATTTAGTATCTTTTTTGGCATTAATTACGATTGACTTGTGCTCAATAACTTTGGTCAAGGATTTTTTCACTAGTCTTTTTTTGCATTTTTTTGTGGGTTTGTGGTGAGTACTGAGAAAATATTAATTTACAAGTAATGGTAATAGAAGTTTATAATCATCAAAAGCAAGTTGTCATGTAGTTAAAAGTGTACCAAGTTAAACTTTGCCTTTTAGCATTTGCACAGAGTCTTAGTAGACTTCTCTTTCTGTAGATGTATTGTCCCTATTCAAACTAATCTCTTTAAAAATTAAAACAAGATGGGGCCTTTTCAACTTTCCCAGGCCAGTGGTATTATCATTGCATCACTTTTCCTAGATTTAGAATTGAAGAATAATATTCGGTTATTCTTAAGGAATGATGTTCTTCTAAGGAATACCGTTCCTTAGACATCACCTGGGTTATTTCACGTCTTTGGTTTTCCCCTCCGTCCTTGATGGTGACGGTAAACCAGCTAGCTTTCTCACTGTCTCCCACCTGCACCGTTCACCTGAGGCATCCCACTCCTCAGCTCCGTCTGTGCCAAGGACTGTTGGCAGGCTCCTTTTCCTGAAATATTCCTTCAATAATTTCTGATTCCCATCTGCTATATTAATTGGGCTCTGCGGTCTAGTTCACTCTGGGTGTTAGCGTTCTGACACTGTTGTCTCCAGCAGGGGAAGTTCATCGGAGAGCAGGTCACCACCAGACCATCTCCGTTTGTTCAGTGTGTGAAAAACCCATCAACTTAGAGTTGTTGGTGTTTAGTTTGTCTTAAAAACTGTACTTAGAATTGCTGTTCCTGCCTTTTTCACTATTCACTTAGAGGTTTTTTGAGTTTTTCCTCTCCATCTACCTGTGGTGTTCTGCTGACCGTTACTCTTCTTGCCCTCTCTGCCCCTAGTTCATTTACAGCTGGTTTGGGGAACATGAGACATGCATGTGGAAACGTAGTCTATGCTGTTAGATAAAAATACCAGAGAAGGGAGAAATTACTGAGAAATTCAGCCTGGCTTTGAAGCAGGGTGAATATGTGAGCTGGCCTGCCAGGAGCAGGTCTGGTTTGCTTCTGTTGTCCAAGCATAATTGATATAGCATCCCTTCTAATCTCAGAACTGTTCTGGTGTGGCCAGTATGTGTGGTCATTGTAGTTTTAAGGACAGAGTGATACATTGCTTGTCTTTTGTCCAAACTAGATTTTTAAATGGATTTGCTACTCTTTTTAGCCACTGGACAGCACAGTGTTCACTGGGTATAAGAGGATATTAGCTTCTTTTCTAATCACCCATTTTGTACTCATTTCCATTGAGCATCTCTGACTTTTTATAACCTCTTAGCTTGTGATATTCTCTCCCATAGCCCTTTAAGCAAAGAGAAGTCCTTTAAGTAGAAGTGATTCAGAAAAATGTTGCCATTATTTTTAACTCCCCAACTTTTAAGAATGTTAATAAATACAGTTGTTTCAGTGGTTAAAAAAAAAGTGCTTCTCATTGAATTAGAAACTCCTTATTTTGTCTTGACATTTATTCAGATTTCAATTATAAAAGTTTGTCCCAAAAAAAAAATTTGTCACAAAACTATCCAAAAAGATAGCTTTTTGGATCTGATTATTCTCAGCTTTTTGTTTTTTTGCTGTATTCATGGCTGACATTTGCTGTATTCCTTCTTAGTCTTACCTTGAGGAGAGTTTTTAAAGGTATCACTGGAAACTGATCTCATAGCAGGAACCAGATAATCTTCATTTAATGAGAAGCTGCTTTATGTTTAGCTACTCCCTTAAGTCCACTACCAATACTTTAGCTGCAGTATTGTGACGTAGACTAGTTATAAAGCCTCGCAAAGTATAGGAGTGCATAGTTATTGCAGAGTGGCTTTAAATTGAAGTATTCTTTACCTAGTTAAGATGCTTTGGTTTAGGTAGGAAGCAGGAGCTTGTTTAAACTTAGCTCATTCATATAAACAAGGTAAGACTTTTTTTTTTTTTTTTTTTAATGAAGATGAGCTAGTAAATACATAGCAGCTGAACCTACTACTGAAAAGCAGAACTTCACCTTGGCTCCTTGAAACTGAGTTTTGAGTGGTGTGGAAAAATTTTCCAGTTGTACCATATAAGTGGGCTGGTTATGCTTTTCAAGGAAACTTTACATAAACATATGTTAGAAATTATGTTTTCCATATTACGATACTTGAACCCCCTTACATGTAAAGATGATACATGCTACGGAGTTTTGACTGAGCTCTTAAATTATACTTGTATTCCATAAAGAATAGTCATATATTCTGTGCTTTATTCCTGAGTCTTCAATTTGGTCACTTCTAGTACTAGGTCTCCATTGTTTATTGTAGATCATCATTTTCTGGATGGAAGTCTTCAGTGAAAGAATGGAATGGAAGTGATCAGTTAAACATCAGTAATGAGGACTATTTCAGCTTCTTATTTTCAACACTTACAGGTAACTGCCCTGATCCACCAAGTTAAGGAAAGGAAAAGAACCTAGTATGAAAATTCTCCTGAGATTTACTGTCTTACCTGTTTGGGTCTAAGTTTTGGACCTCACTGCATAGCTTAATAAGATGGGGAACAGAATATCCATTTTAAGCATGTTTAACATGTTCGGTGTGTTAGGAAAAACATCACATTTTAATTAGCCATATTTTGCTTTCCATTGATGTCAGAGAAAAATTAGTAAAATGAGTCTTGATGTGTTAGGTTAGTAAGTATTATTACTGTTGTTTTAAATGATCATACTGTCTTTGGTAGTTTTGTTTTGTAACTGGATGATAAAGATGACAGTGTTTGAAATTTTCTGAAGACTTAAAATTAAGAGACTTATTGAAATATGTTGTCAGAATCCAAAAATAGCTTGAAAAGTTCTGATAAGGAGCTGAATGTAGCAAGATAAATATTATATAAAAGAAACAAGTAACAAGTAGACTTGTACATGTTTGTTTGATAGTTTTGGATGTATGCGTTTGAGATGGATGTGAGGGCTTGATGTTTTAATTAGTAGTACCTGTCAAAGGGTTTAGTGGTTTTAGGAAACTCATTAGGAATCAGCCAGGAGTGTGATATGGCTTCCCAACTAGATGATGGCTCTTTAGGGCATGTTCATGGAAGTACAGTGATCTGAAAACATCAAAGCAGGTAGCTAGGGTCAGACCACATTGTGCTCGTATTCTGATCACTCTAAGAGCTGTCTTTCAGGAGGGACTTGGGCAAGTTGTTTGTATAGGTCAGACTAGGTGTAATAGAGGTGGTAAGAGAATCAGAAATCTTATTATATGGAATAGGTAGAAGGAAGTACACAGTAATTGTTGAAGAAATAGACTTAGGGGGATGGAATAGTTTTAAGACACTTGAAAGGCTATTATGTAAGAATACAGAGTTTGGTATATGTATGAAGGAGCATATTGTTTTTCTTGTTCATTTGCTTTTTTAAACCTGACATTAATTAGAATGATTATGTCTTTCACACTTATTTAAGTATAAAGGTGGCAAAGCCCTCAGTTTAAGGGATATAATATTGTTTCTTGATGTATTACACATTTGATTCAGGTCAAATCTTTGTGTACATAATTATATGAATTTTACTACATCGCTGGCATTTCATTTTTTAAAATAATACATAAAGTACAGAAATTCAGAGAAAATAGCTTGTTAGCTTGAAGAATTTAACTTGAAGATACATGTCTATTTTTTAAAAATTACTTAAGAATGTTACTTGCTTTGTGATTTATTTTAAATTGGATTTCTTTATACTCAAATTAGGGTTTTCAAAAGAGGAACTGACTTGGCTTCAGAGCCTTTGAGGAGTGCCCCATGTCATCCAGACGCAGCTTTCTCCCGTGCTACTTTACCTCACTGACTTGGATCAGTTTTCACACCATTGGGACATAACAGAGGTAATGGTCCATTTGGAAAGGCATGGAAGATTGTTAGAATTCAGTTCATCCACCGCCAATAGTTACTGTGTGCTAGCGTTGCCTTGTGTAAGATGTTTCTAGAGGTTGAGAGCAGTATAAAGCACAGTCCCTGTTCTGAAAGTGCGTGTGACCCTTGGATAGGCGATGTGGATTCCTGAAAGAAGAGTTTTCATAAAGTTATGCCACTAGAATAGAATAAATTAGCAGTTTGAATGATAGAGACACATTTATTTTCTTTTTGCCTAGTATAGGGTAAAAGGTAAAAGAGGAAAGACTTCATGGAAAAGGAAGAATTTTACGTAGATACTGAAGGATTAATAAGAGTTAAGTAGGATTTTGTATCCTTGAAGGTGGGTTTTTCTAAACAGAAATAATTATTTGGAAGCTCCTTTGGTTTTAAAGAATTAGTATGTAGTTTATCAAAGTTACATTTTAAACCCCAAATTTCCCTTAAATTTTAAAGTTCAACTTAACAAATCTTTTTAGATACATATAGTAAGTTTAGGGAATCATTTTAAAAGGAGACTTAAACTATATTGCATCCCTTTTACATACATATTTAAAACTTTAAAAAACTGTTTAAATAACTTAATATATTCACTATTTGGTAAGTAGTTCAGTTTTCAGACAAACCTTCACAAATGTTATGGTAAATCTTAAAACATTTAATAAACTTACAAGCATGGTACATATTAATATCTTAAGTTTCAGTACTATTTATAGTGAAATTCAAATTAAAATTACAAGTCTAGGTTAGCTGTTAATTCTGTTTTAAATTGAAATTAGAGGGCTGATATTTTACGCTAATAGTCAGAATTGTTTTACGTTACAAATATATAAATATGTAAAGCATCATAAATACTGGTACTAAGGATTTGAGTCTGTAAGATATTTATATATTAGTTAATTTCTTTTATTTATTTCTTCAGTTTCTTTCCTTGCATTGAAAGGTACTTGCCCAGTAGAATTGTAGTTGTGTCATTCCAAATAATGTTGGTTGGAACCTTTCTTGCACATTCCGAGGTTGTGTTCTGTGCTAGCATTTTTTTTTTTTTTTAATGATTCATAAGGTTTTGGTTGGGGCACTGAAGTCCTTGGGAACTTCTTTCCTTGTAACTCGTAATTGCTCGGCCATAGCCTTTCCAAACAAAAGATAACCTTTGTAAGTGTTCTCAACAGGGTCGTCTCTAGAACCTGAATCTGTTTTATTGCTGTACCAATTGATTTTATTCAGCTGATCTATTGACGACTTCTTTCATTCTTTTCCAGAATACTCTTTACATTCTTCCTGTATCTTAGGGCTACACCTTTTGTAGACATTTAACACATTTCTCTCATGGTTTTGTTTGACTGTGATCACAATACTTGGGTCATGCCAGGGACACTTTCTTCTCGGTATCACCTAGTGCCTAACTATGTTCATATATTGGCTTTCAAAAAATAGTGGATTAGAAACAATGAAAACTAAGGAGTTGGGTAACCAACCTGCATATTTAATATCTGGCATTTTATCTTAATCCATAGTACATGCAGAGAGTGAAGCCTTGCACACTGCTGGATTTGAAGGGTTGGGTTTAGTGTCAGTAAGTGTTCTGTAAGCTTGTTTCTGATGTTTTTAAACTACCTCATGCATGGATTGGGGAAAGCGTGGTATGGGGATTGATCAGTGGGCCCCAGATTCCAGACAGAGACTTGTTAAGTGTCTAGTTTGATAACTTGAACAACTCCAATAATCTCTCTCTGACAATTTTAATTTTTCTGAATCACGTCATCTGTGTAAAGACACAGATGTCGTGAAAATGTGATTGGTTATATTTCTGAGTGTACATTGGCAAGAACATGTATTAAACTTCAAGGATGCTGTCTTTGAAATGTTAAGACATAAATTAGGAAAAATCTGAAAGTTTCTTTCTTAGCTTTTGAAGTTAAATGAAGATTCCAGTTCTATTTTCGATAAAATTTGCCTTTAAGTTGGCCTTATCACATGAAATTATTTGAAATATATGTAGTTTTTGACAGCCTTAGTGTAAAAATTGATTTTTTATTATTATTTCATTTGGAAAAGTTACTAGTTTGCTTAGTTTGTTCTATCTGCTTAGTCTGAAGTGTTTTTTGTTTTTTTTTTTTAAATCGGACCTTTTTTTTTCTGAGTAGATTTTCTTCACAAAGTATAATTTATTTACTTACCTACTTAACACATTTAAGAATTTACTTATGTATATACGGCAGTATGAGGTCTTCACCATGTACAGGCTTTCTCCAGTTGCAGCAAGTGGGGATTACTATCTGGGGCTGCTCTTCAGCTGTGGGACGCGGGCCCCTCTCTGCGGCGGCTCCTCTTGTTGCAGAGCATGGGCTCGAGGGCTTCGTTAGTTCTGGCACACAGGCTTAGCTGCCCTGTGGAACCTCCCCAGACCAGGGATTGAACCTGTATCCCCTACTGGGTGGCATATTCTGGACCACTGGACCACTAGGAAAGTCCCACAGGACAGTGTAGAAGAACAGAAGGGTAACAGTAAAAGTGTCCGTCCAGTCTCTGTCTGCCAGCCATCCATGTCCCTTCCTTAGTTTCTAAATGTATTCTTTTGGATAACTTCTGTGTCTTCACAAATGATTATATATATATTCTTTTGGCTTCTCCTTTTATAGACACAACATACTCTGATTTGGACCTTGCAGTTTTCATTTAGTATCTTCATGATCATTTCTTCCAAACACTGAAGGAAGAATTGTATGATCTTGCCATTAATGATGGAAATAGTAGTTAAAAGGGAAAAGGAATCTTTGGACAGAGATATCATTCCCAAATGGAAGTGTCTTTTCCAGAGCCAGTGCAAGGTTTTAAGGTTAATTTTAATTGTCATTTATAAAAGTTTGAATGGTTTGAAAAGACTACTTTTTAACTAAATTCTGAAGAATAATAATCAAACATTACTCTAGTTTAAGAAATAGAACATTTTTCTTTGTTTTTGAAACCTCTGATTTTATTAACAGTTTTATGTGTGTGACATTTCTGTATAAAATTAGGTAGAAAATACTTCAGTGTAGAAATTAAGTGTACAAAATCTTGTTAAAATTTTTTATATTTTTAAAAAACTCTCAATTTCCACACTGTAGCAAACTGCCATGCCTGTTCTGCAGTTGTGCACTTATGAAGTCAGGATTCTGATGTACGCAAATTTCAGTTAACACTAGTTGCAAAAGTGAAGACTCCCTGTATATATGTATGTTTGTGTGTCTCTGTTTGTATTTTTGTTTACTTTTGTTTTGAAACAATCTCAGACTTGGAGAAAAATTACAATTGCAGTACAAAGAACTTCTCTTTTCTTAAACTGTTTGACAAAATGCCCATTGTCGATACTTTAGCATACAAGCAGACCGTGTTTTATTGTACCTGCAAATTCAGTTTTTGGAAACTGAAGTTCTGCGGCAGCCCTGCACTGAGGGTGTCCGTCATCTTTCCAGTAGCATTTGCACACTCTGGGTCTCTGTGTCAGTTTGGTGATTCTCGCAGTATTTCACACTTTTTCATTGTTATTTCTTAGAGTGAGCTGTGATCGGTGACTTTTGATAATACTGTTGTCATTGTTTCGGAGTTTGTAATTAATTGTAACCATGAACCGTTCCCACAGGAGATAGTGCAGTGATCTTAGTAAAATATGTGTGTTCTGACTGCCCCACCAGCCAGCCATTCCCTATCTCTCTCCTTCTCCTCAAGTCTCCCTATTCCCTGAGACTCAGCAGTATTGAAATTAGGGCAGTTAATAACCCTGCAGTGGCCTCTGAGTGTATGTGTGTTTGTCACTCAGTTGTATCCAACTCTTTGTGACCCCTGGATTGTAGCTCGCCAGGCTTCTCTGTCCATGGAGTTCTGCAGGTAAGAATACTGGAGTGGGTTGCCATTTCCCTCTCTGGGGGATCCTCCTGACCAAGGGATCAAACCCCAGCCTACTGCATTGGGTCAGATTCTTTACCATCTGAGGCACCAGGTGTTCAAGTGAAAGGAAGAGTTGCGTATCTCTTACTTGAAACCAAAAGCTAGAAATGATTATGAGCTTAGTGAGGAAAGTGTGTTGACAGCCAAGATAGGCTGACAACTAGAACTCTGTGCTGGTTAGTCAAGTTGTGAGTGCAAAAGAAAAGTTCTTGAAAGTAAAAGGGCTATTTCGTGAACACAGGAATAATAAGAAAGTGAAACAACCTTATTGATGATGCGGAAAAAGTTTGAATGACCTTAAGCCAAAGCCAAATCTTGAGCAAACCCTGATGATGATTTAATCATTAAGTCGCATCTGACTCTCTGCAACCCCATGGACAGTGGCCTGCCAGGCTGCTATGTCTGTGGGATTCTCCGGACAAGAGTACTGGGAGTGGTTGGCATTTCCTTCTCCAGTGGATCTTCATGACACAGGGATTGAACCCGGGTCTCCCGCATTGAGGGCAGATTTACCGACTGAGCTACAAGGGAAGCCTTAAAACTCTCGTAAGTCTCTTCAGTTCTCTGAAGGCTGAGAGAGGTGAGGAAGCTGCAGAAGAGTTTGAAGGTAGCAGAGACTGATTCATGAGGCTTGAGGGAAGAAGCCATACCCCCAACATTTGCTATTAATGCAAATCCAGCACGGGCTGGTTAGGTTGAGTTGAGAAGCAGTGTGGTTTGCAAGTGAACATGCCTCGTTTAGGGAGAGATCAATAGCCATACAGGGAGATATGATTAGAAAGAAGAAGAACATCATATGATGCATTTTACTTATCTGAGGCAGGATTGATGGGGTTCTGCTTGAACAAGAGCCTGAGATCTTCAACAGGTTCACAGGAATAGCTGTCCTCTGGCTTTGGAGTCTCAGTTTCTGTCTCCCCCTCCTGTAGGCCATAGGGTTTTATTCTAGAATTGTGGACCCAGGTAGATAGACACTTCACTTTTACAGCAGTTGAAGTCACTAGAACAACCTAATATGGCCCTGTCCATTTCTCGGACAGCTGGTTTGGACTCCCTTTTTCTTGCCAGGTCTTTACTGATACTTGATCCCCTGGCTTTACCTGGGGATTTTTCAAGTCTTCCTGTGGTTTAGGGAGGATTTGTTCTCCATACCGTTGGAGTTCTTGTTGAAACCTTCCCAGGTCAATTATATGTTTTAAGAGTGTATTGGCATCCTCGTCAAAAAACAAATCAGAAGTTAAGAATGGACCTCCATACATCATTTCATAAGGAATTAACAATAGTGGCCATTTGGGGGATGTCCATACCCTCATGAGGGCTATGGGTAGCCTATGTGTCCACTTATTATGTGTTTCTTGACATAGCTTAGCCAGAGCCCTTTTAAGAGTCTGGTTGGCTCTCTCTACATTTCCTGAAGCTTGAGGCCTCCAGGATGAGCGGAGCTGGTAGTTTATGCCTAAGCATGCGGCTAGGTTCTGGGATATCGTGGCTGTAAATGAGGGCGCATTGTCACTCTGAAGTGACCGAGGCAGCACACACCTAGGCACTATCTCCTTCAGCTGAGCTTTA
Source organism: Muntiacus reevesi (assembly GCF_963930625.1). Taxonomy (NCBI): domain Eukaryota; kingdom Metazoa; phylum Chordata; class Mammalia; order Artiodactyla; family Cervidae; genus Muntiacus; species Muntiacus reevesi. The sequence goes on along the minus strand of NC_089256.1, from coordinate 1,347,522 downwards.
CAGACTTCTGTAGCTCTCTCTGTCTCAGTAGGGAACGCTTTGATCCATCCTGTGAATGTGTCAATAAAGACTAGCAAATAAGAAAACACTTGGGTCTTTGGCATGGCTGTAAATTCTACTTGCCAGTCCGCTCCTGGGTATGATCCCCGATGTTGGACAGGTGTAATTAGAGGAGGTCTGGTTTTTGGGTTATTTTTTAGACAGGTGTCACAATTTTGTGTGACCTGTTTAACAACCTTAGCTAACTGGGAATGGGAGAGAATAGGCTTAAGCAAGATTTCTAGATTATCTTTTCCAAAATGGGCGCTCATATGTAAGGAGTTAGTAATGTTTTAAACCTGAGAATCACGGAGTATTATTTGGGCCTGATCAGGCTGAAACCACCCATGTGACCCAATCTCCCAGCCCCGCTCAGCATATCGGGAATGTCCCCCTGGGGTAAAATCTGGAGTCAGGGTTTCCTTGGGGAAAAGGGGGCAGATAGCAGTGGCAGAGGTAGCTTCCCCGGCAGCTCGTCCTGCCTCTTGATAAGCATTCCTATTTCCCTGAGCCTCTTTTTCTTGCCCCTTTTGGTGACTCTTGCAGTGGATGACAGCTAATTTTGCAGGAAGTTTGACTGCCTCCAGGAGCCTGAGAATGAGCTCTTTGTGTTCAATAGGAGACCTTCGGGCACTGAGCATCTCTCTTTCTTTCCAAATTGCTGCATGGGCATGCAGAATGAGGAAAGCATACTTAGAGTCCATATACACATTAATCATCTTTCCTTCGCCTAACTCCAAAGCTCTTGTCAGGGAAAAAGTTCAGCTTTCTGGGCTGAGGTGTCTGGGGGAAGAGACCCACTTTTCTTAGTTTCTTCCAGGCTCACTACAGCATATCCTTCTTTCCTCTCTCCCTTTTCTACAAAACTGCTGCCATCTGTGTGCCAGTTTTCCTCTGGGTCAGATAAAGGTGTCTCTGATAGGTCCTGGCGAGAAGAGTATAACTCGTCTGTGATTTGTATGCATTGGTGATCCAGAGGGGAGTTAGGGGGATCTGGCAGTAAGGTTGCTGGATTTAAAGTCTGGCAGACCCTCAACTTTATTTCTGGAGTGTCAAGGAGGAGGGCTTGGTATTGGGTGATCCTTCCCCCTGTCATCCACCTGTCCCCTTTCGTTTCCAAGAATGCTTGCACCCGGTGAGGCGTATACACTGTGGTGGGCTGACCCAAGGTCAGCTTAGATGCCTCCTTAACCTTAAGAGCGGTGAATGCTACTGCCTGGAGGCAAGTGGGCCACCCTCTGCCCACCTCATCTAGTTATTTTGAGAGATAAGCCACAGGATGTAATACGGGCCCCATCATCTGCTCTAACACCCCAAGTGCAGTTCCTGTCCTTCCAGAAACATAGAGTCTAAAAGGCTTCTCCAGGTTGGGGAGGCCTAAAGCTGGGGCTGTAGTGATGGACTCTTTTAGGGCATTAAAGGCCACCTTGCAGGTCTCATGCCAGTCGAGTGGCTCTTCCTCTTTCCCCCTTAAATTTTCATATAGGGGTCTGGCCAGATTGCCATAATTAGGAATCCAGATCCTGCAAAACCCGGTCCTTCCTAAAAATCCCCTAAGCTGTTTTTTTGTTTGGGGGTACGGGGTATTTAAGATGAGGGATCTCCCCTCTGGTTCAGGAATTCTTTTTCTCTCCGTAATTATAAATCCAAGGTATTTTACTTGGGTTAAGCTAATCTGAGCCTACATGGGGGATACTCGATAACCCTTTTCATACAGGAAATTTAGCGTTTTAAATAGTGTCCATTTGAGAGCTGGTTAAATCTGGCCTAGCTATGAGCAATTCATTCACATACTGTATTAGACTACTGTTTGTTAAAGTTAATTCCCTTAGTTCTCTCCCCGAGGAAGTCCCGAAGATATGAGGGCTGTCCCTAAACCCTTGGGGTAGTCGAGTCCAGTCGAGAGTTGTATGGTCTCTCTTGTTTCCAAGTCTCGCCACTCAAAAGCAAAGAGGTTTTGGGATTCAGGATGGAGAGGAATGCAAAAGAAAGCACCTTGAAGGTCCAAGACTGAGAAGTACTTGGCATTTCCTGGGACTTGGGATAGGAGGGTATATGGGTTTGGGACGATGGGGTGGATGGGAACCACAGCTTCATTAACAGCTCTTAGATCCTGGACGAATCGGTAAGATCCATCTGGTTTTTGAACGGGCAAGATTGGGGTGTTGCAGGGGGACTCACAGCTGATTCGAGTTCCAGTATCTCGGTATTTGTTAACTAATGGTTTAAGACCCTCAAGAGCTACTGGTTTTAAGGGATATTGTCTTTTCCAGAGCTAGGGAGCATTTGGTCTCAGAGAAATCTTTACTGGTGGAATATTTATGGCTAAACCAGGGCTGGAGACATCCCACACCTGGGGATTGACATCATCTAGACAAGGGACAGACTCCTCCTTTTCTACCTCTGACTGTAAATATTCAGACATAGGCAAAGAAAATTATCGACGTCTACCTTTGTGTCCCCAAGTCACTCTGGTTTGGAGGCGAAAGTATTATTCTCAAAATGGAAAATTTGGAAGCTGCAAACATGAAAAATTTAAAGAGTCACGCAGAGGCTAGTCACTCTAAGCTAACCCCTAAGACATTTATTGACTGATTTCTAGCTTCTCTTCTTTAACCTTTTTTATCTACAGTAATCCTGTGTGTTCCTTTAACTTAGGGATTCATTTTTAGACTATCCTGACTCTTCCACTATGTTCCAGTTTTGGGTCTGATACACTTAGAGATGTGCCAAGTGCTTCCTGAATACTATAGAACATATTTTATATTTAAAATACTTCCATGCTTATGTATTGAGTCAATGATTTTAAGTTTATTTGTTACACATTTCAATGTAAAAGTCAATGTGTGAACTAACATATTCACGACTTGGAAAAGTTGGCTTTTTTTTGCTGTGTGTTTGAACTCCTCACCCGACCAAAGGTCATGGAGAGGTCTATTGTTTTTCTAAAATGGTTATAGTGTTGTTTATTTTCTGGTAATTGAATTAGGGCGTGAGTTGCAAAGCCTGTGTTTCTGTTCATTTCATTCCATCTGTTCGGGTTTCTTTCTCTCTCCTGAGTCAGACGGTAATTTCCCATTGGTTGTCCAGTTACCAAGGTTGGTGTCCATGCATCCGTGCTGGTCTCTCCATACATGTCCGGGTGTCCTGTGAAACACTAAGCTTAATTTATTTGGAAATGACCTAGCTGTTCAATACACTGTCATCACTCAGTTGAGCAGAGGGAGAGAAATTCAAGTGACAAAACTCCAGAGAAGCTAGTGTCAGAGCGCCCCGGCGTGGCATGCGTGCAGGGGGTTGGGGGGAGGGGGGCGGTGCGCGGAGCGCGGACATCTCAGGTGTCCTCCCACCCTGGGCCTCTCCAGGCCCGCCGCTGCTCAGTGGCCTCCCCCCGCCCCCATCGCTTTGGCTGCTCAGGGCCTGGTGGTCTCTGCAGCTGCCCGGCATCCTGCCCGAGGCCCCCCCTGCCCACACGCTATCTTCCAGTCTCTCTCTGAACCCTCGACTCTTTCTGCCTCTGTCTCACCTGGCGTGGGTGCGGGCGAGTGCCTGTCCCTGTGGCTGGCTGTCGCTCGTCCGCTCTCTCAGGAAGGTCCTGTGCTGGGCCCGTGGCGTTGGGGCAGGGCGGGCCTCGGTTTGGGGACATGGCGGGGCTGAGGCACTCCAGGGGGTTTGCACAGCCGGCAGGATGGGCGCCTGGGGCCCCGGCTGGGCTGCCCCTAAGCCCGCAGGAGGCTCCGGGGACCGCGGCCCCGGGCCAACGCCCCGCTCGTCCGGAGACACGTGACCCTGAGCAGCGAACGGGATGGTGGGGGGCGGGGGGTGGGGGGGCACCGAGACGTCCTCCCCGCTCAAGCCACCCCCATCCGCAACCCCCGCCAGAGATCCCGCAGCCTCGCCAGGCCGCTCGGGGTCCGGGAAGCGCCCCGGGCTGGGCCAGGTGCGTGCTGGCCGGGGGTGGCGTCGGCTGGTCTCCCAGCTGCAGGGCCTGTCCCGGTTTTTCCCATCAGTTTCAACAGTGAAGGTCACCCCACATTGTGAGTCGTCTAGATTTCTCACTGACACCCCTGTTAGGGAGTGGCTTTTTAGAGAGATAGGGAAGGTCACTTGGGGGATGTTAGTCATGAGAGAAAATAAGGGTTCAGGTGGGATTGCAGATGTCATCCAGGGGGTAAATAGAGACAGTTGTTGCTGGTACCAAGACAGGAAGTTTTTTTTCCCCCTTTCCCCAAAATGCCATATTACGACCACATGGGGGCGCTGAGTAACAGTCCATAGCTCGGCTGGAAGGGTGGGCCTTGATAGTGATACCCTGAGATTGGTTGGACATACACCCAAACTTTGTCATTAATGCAGATGCAGCCCGGGCTGGTTAGGTTCAGATGAGAAGCAGTGTGGTTTGCAAGTGAACATGCCTCGTTTAGGGAGAGATCAATAGCCATACAGGGAGATATGATTAGAAAGAGGAAGAACATCATATGATGCATTTTACTCATCTGAGGCAGGATTGATGGGGTTCTGCTTGAACAAGAGCCTGAGATCTTCAACAGGTTCACAGGAATAGCTGTCCTCTGGCTTTGGAGTCTCAGTTTCTGTCTCCCCCTCCTGTAGGCCATAGGGTTTTATTCTAGAATTGTGGACCCAGGCAGATAGACCCTTCACTTTTAAAGCAGTTGAAGTCACTAGAACAACCTGATATGGCCCTGTCCATTTCTCGGACAGCTGGTTTGGACTCCCTTTTTCTTGCCAGGTCTTTACTGATACTTGATCCCCTGGCTTTACCTGGGGATTTTTCAAGTCTTCCTGTGGTTTGTTCTCCATACCGTTGGAGTTCTTGCTGAAACCTTCCCAGGTCAATTATATGTTTTAAGAGTGTATTGGCATCTTCGTCAAGAAACAAATCAGAAGTTAAGAATGGTCGTCCATACATCATTTCATAAGGACTTAACAATAGTGGCCGTTTGGGGGATGTCCGTAGCCTCATGAGGGCTATGGGCAGCATATGTGTCCACTTATTATGTGTTTCTGACATAGCTTAGCCAGAGCCCTTTTAAGAGTCTGGTTGGCTCTCTCTACCTTTCCTGAAGCTTGAGGCCTCCAGGATGAGCGGAGCCGGTATTTTATGCCTAAGCATGCGGCTAGGTTCTGGGGTATCGTGGCTGTAAGTGAGGGCCCGTTGTCACTCTGAAGTGACCGAGGCAGCCCAAACCTAGGCACTATCTCCTTCAGCAGAGCTTTACAGACATCTGTAGCTCTCTCAGTCTCAGTAGGGAACGCTTCGATCCATGCTGTGAATGTGTCAATAAAGACTCGCAAGTAAGAAAACCCTTGGGTCTTGGGCATGGCTGTAAATTCTAAATGCGGAGCGGCATTGCCAGTCCGCTCCTGGGTATGATCCCCGATGTTGTACAGGTGTAATTAGAGGAGGTCTGGATTTTGGGTTATTTTTTAGACAGGTGTCACAATTTTGTGTGGCTTGTTTAACAACCTTAGCTAACTGGGGATGGGAGAGAATAGGCTTAAGCAAGATTTCTAGATTATCTTTTCCAAAATGGGCGCTCTTATGTAAGGAGTTAGTAATGTTTTAAACCTGAGAATCAGGGAGTATTATTTGGGCCTATCAGGCTGAAACCACCCATGTGACCCAATCTCCCAACCCCGCTCAGCATATCGGGAATGTCCCCCTGGGGTAAAATCTGGAGTCAGGGTTTCCTTGGGGAAAAGGGGGCAGATAGCAGTGGCAGAGGTAGCTTCCCCGGCAGCTCGTCCTGCCTCTTGATCAGCTTTCCTATTTCCCTGAGCCTCTTTTTCTTGCCCCTTTTGGTGACTCTTGCAGTGGATGACAGCTAATTTTGCAGGAAGTTTGACTGCCTCCAGGAGCCTGAGAATGAGCTCTTTGTGTTTAATAGCAGAGCTTCGGGCACTGAGCATCCCTCTTTCTTTCCAAATTGCTGCACGGGCATGCAGAATGAGGAAAGCATACTTAGAGTTCATACACACATTAATCCTCTTTCCTTCTCCTAACTCCAAAGCTCTTGTCAGGGCAAAAAGTTCAGCTTTCTGGGCTGAGGTGTCTGGGGGAAGAGACCCACTTTCCTTAGTTTCTTCCAGGCTCACTACAGCATATCCTTCTTTCCTCTCTCCCTTTTCTACAAAACTGCTGCCATCTGTGTGCCAGTTTTCCTCTGGGTCAGATAAAGGTGTCTCTGATAGGTCCCGGCGAGAAGAGTATAACTCGTCTGTGATTTGTATGCATTGGTGATCCAGAGGGGAGGTAGGGGGATCTGGCAGTAAGGTTGCTGGATTTAAAGTCTGGCAGACCCTCAACTTTATTTCTGGAGTGTCAAGGAGGAGGCCTGGTATTGGGTGATCCTTCCCCCTGTCATCCACCTGTCCCCTTTCGTTTGCAAGACTGCTTGCACACGGTGAGGCGTATAAACTGTGGTGGGCTGACCCAGGGTCAGCTTAGATGCCTCCTTAACCATAAGAGCAGTGGCTGCTACTGCCCGGAGGCAAGTGGGCCACCCTCTGGCCACCTCTTCTAGTTATTTTGAGAGATAAGCCACAGGTTGTAATACGGGCCCCATCATCTGCTCTAACACCCCAAGAGCAGTTCCTGTCCTTCCAGAAACATAGAGTCTAAAAGGCTTCTCCAGGTTGGGGAGGCCTAAAGCTGGGGCTGTAGTGATGGACTCTTTTAGGGCATTAAAGGCCACCTTGCAGGTCTCATGCCAGTCGAGTGTCTCTTCCTCTTTCCCCCTTAAATTTTCATATAGGGGTCTGGCCAGATTGCCATAATTAGGAATCCAGATCCTGCAAAACCCGGTCCTTCTTAAAAATCCACTAAGCTGTTGTTTTGTTTGGGGGTACGAGGTATTTAAGATGAGGGATCTCCCCTCGGGGTCAGGAATTCTTTTTCTCTCCGTAATTATAAATCCAAGGTATTTTACTTGGGTTAAGCTAATCTGAGCCTACTTGGGGGATACTCGATAACCCTTTTCATACAGGAAAGTTAGCGTTTTAAATAGTGTCCATTTGAGAGCTGGTAAAATCTGGCCTAGCTATGAACAAGTCATCCACATACTGTATTAGACTACTGTTTGTTAAAGTTAATTCCCTTAGTTCTCTCCCCGAGGAAGTCCCGAAGATATGAGGGCTGTCCCTAAACCCTTGGGGTAGTCGAGTCCAGTCGAGAGTTGTATGGTCTCTCTTGTTTCCAAGTCCCGCCACTCAAATGCAAAGAGTTTTTGGAATTCGGGATGGAGAGGCATGCAAAAGAAAGCACCTTGAAGGTCCAAGACTGAGAAGTACTTGGCATTTCCTGGGACTTGGGATAGGAGGGTATATGGGTTTGGGACTATGGGGTGGATGGGAACCACAGCTTCATTAACAGCTCTTAGATCCTGGACGAATCGGTAATATCCATCTGCTTTTGAACGGGCAAGATTGGGGTGTTGCAGGGGGACTCACAGCTGATTCGAGTTCCAGTATCTCGGTATTTGTTAACTAATGGTTTAAGTCCCTCAAGAGCTACTGGTTTTAAGGGATATTGTCTTTTCCAGGGCTAGGGAGCATTTGGTCTCAGAGAAATCTTTACTGGTGGAACATTTATGGCTAAACCAGGGCTGGAGACATCCCACACCTGGGGATTGACATCATCTAGACAAGGGACAGACTCCTCCTTTTCTACCTCTGACTGTAAATATTCAGACATAGGCAAAGAAAATTATCGACTTCTACCTTTGTGTCCCCAAGTCACTCTGGTTTGGAGGCGAAAGTATTATTCTCAAAATGGAAAATTTGGAAGCTGCAAACATGAAAAATTTAAAGAGTCACGCAGAGGCTAGTCACTCTAAGCTAACCCCTAAGACATTTATTTACTGATTTCTAGCTTCTCTTCTTTAACCTTTTTTATCTACAGTAATCCTGTGTGTTCCTTTTAGTTAGGGATTCATTTTTAGACTATCCTGACTCTTCCACTACGTTCCAGTTTTGGGTCTGAAACACTTAGAGATGTGCCAAGTGCTTCCTGAATACTATAGAACATATTTTATATTTAAAATACTTCCATGCTTATGTATTGAGTCAATGATTTTAAGTTTATTTGTTACACATTTCAATGTAAAAGTCAATGTGTGAACTAACATATTCACGACTTGGAAAATTTGGCTTTTTTTTTGGTGTGTGTTTGAACTCCTCACCCGACCAAAGGTCATGGAGAGGTCTATTGTTTTTCTAAAATGATTATAGTGTTGTTTATATTCTGGTCATTGAATTAGGGTGTGAGTTGCAAAGCTTGTGTTTCTGTTCATTTCATTCCATCTGTTCGGGTTTCTTTCTCTCTCCTGAGTCAGACAGTAATTTCCCATTGGTTGTCCAGTTACCAAGGTTGGTGTCCATGCATCCGTGCTGGTCTCTCCATACATGTCCGGGTGTCCTGTGAAACACTAAGCTTAATTTATTTGGAAATGACCTAGCTGTTCAATACACTGTCATCACTCAGTTGAGCAGAGGGAGAGAAATTCAAGTGACAAAACTCCAGAGAAGCTAGTGTCAGAGCGCCCCGGCATGGCATGCATGCAGGGGGTTGGGGGGAGGGGGGCGGGGTGCGGATCGCAGAGATCTCAGGTGTCCTCACACCCTGGGCCTCTGCAGGCCCGCCGCTGCTCAGTGGCCTCCCCCCGCCCCCATCGCTTTGGCTGCTCAGGGCCGGGTGGTCTCTGCAGCTGCCCGGCATCCTGCCCGAGGCCCCCCTGCCCACACGCTGTCTTCCAGTCTCTCTCTCAACCCTCGACTCTTTCTGCCTCTGTCTCACCTGGCTTGGGTGCGTGCGAGTGCCTGTCAGTGTGCCTGGCTGTCGCTCGTCCGCTCTCTCAGGAAGGTCCTGTGCTGGGCCCGTGGCGTGGGGGCAGGGTGGGCCTCGGTTTGGGGACAGGGCGGGGCTGAGGCACTCCAGGGGGTTTGCACAGCCGGCAGGATGGGCGCCTGGGGCCCCGGCTGGGCTGCCCCTAAGCCCGCAGGAGGCTCCGGGGACCGCGGCCCCGGGCCGACGCCCCGCTCGTCCGGAGCCACGTGACCCTGAGCAGCGAACGGGATGGTGGGGGTCGGGGGGTGGGGGGGCACCGAGACGTCCTCCCCGCTCAAGCCACCCCCCTCCCCAACCCCCGCCAGAGCTCCCGCAGCCTCGCCAGGCCGCTCGGCGTCCGGGAAGCGCCCCGGGCCGGGCCAGGCGCGTGCTGGCTGTGGGTGGCGTCAGCTGGTCTCCCAGCTGCAGGGCCTGTCCCAGTTTTTCACATCAGTTTCAACAGTGACGGTCACCCCACATTGTGAGTCGTATAGATTTCTCACTGACACCCCTGTTAGGGAGTGGCTTTTTAGAGAGATAGGGAAGGTCACTTGGGGGATGTTAGTCATGAGAGAAAATAAGGGCTCAGGTGGGATTGCAGATGTCATCCAGGGGGTAAATAGAGACAGTTGTTGCTGGTACCAAGACATGAAGTTTTTTTTCCCCCTTTCCCCAAAAGGCCATATTACGACCACATGGGGGCGCTGAGTAACAGCCCATAGCTGGGCTGGAAGGGTGGGCGTTTGATAGTGATACCCTGGGATGGGTTGGACATACCCCCAACCTTTGTCATTAATGCAGATGCAGCCCGGGCTGCTTAGGTTGAGTTGAGAAGCAGTGTGGTTTGCAAGTGAACATGCCTCGTTTAGGGAGAGATCAATAGCCATACAGGGAGATATGATTAGAAAGAGGAAGAACATCATATGATGCATTTTACTTATCTGAGGCAGGATTGATGGGGTTCTGCTTGAACAAGAGCCTGAGATCTTCAACAGGTTCACAGGAATAGCTGTCCTCTGGCTTTGGAGTCTCAGTTTCTGTCTCCCCCTCCTGTAGGCCATAGGGTTTTATTCTAGAATTGTGGACCCAGGCAGATAGACCCTTCACTTTTACAGCAGTTGAAGTCACTAGAACAACCTGATATGGCCCTGTCCATTTCTCGGTCAGCTGGTTTGGACTCCCTTTTTCTTGCCAGGTCTTTACTGATACTTGATCCCCTGGCTTTACTTGGGGATTTTTCAAGTCTTCCTGTGGTTTGTTCTCCATACCGTTGGAGTTCTTGCTGAAACCTTCCCAGGTCAATTATATGTTTTAAGAGTGTATTGGCATCTTCGTCAAGAAACAAATCAGAAGTTAAGAATGGTCGTCCATACATCATTTCATAAGGACTTAACAATAGTGGTCGTTTGGGGGATGTCCGTAGCCTCATGAGGGCTATGGGCAGGATATGTGTCCACTTATTATGTGTTTCTGACATAGCTTAGCCAGAGCCCTTTTAAGAGTCTGGTTGGCTCTCTCTACCTTTCCTGAAGCTTGAGGCCTCCAGGATGAGCGGAGCCGGTATTTTATGCCTAAGCCTGCGGCTAGGTTCTGGGGTATCGTGGCTGTAAGTGAGGGCCCGTTGTCACTCTGAAGTGACCGAGGCAGCCCAAACCTAGGCACTATCTCCTTCAGCAGAGCTTTACAGACTTCTGTAGCTCTCTCAGTCTCAGTAGGGAACGCTTCGATCCATCCTGTGAATGTGTCAATAAAGACTCGCAAGTAAGAAAACCCTTGGGTCTTGGGCATGGCTGTAAATTCTAAATGCGGAGTGGCATTGCCAGTCCGCTCCTGGGTATGATCCCGGATGTTGGACAGGTGTAATTAGAGGAGGTCTGGATTTTGGGTTATTTTTTAGACAGGTGTCACAATTTTGTGTGACTTGTTTAACAACCTTAGCTAACTGGGGATGGGAGAGAATAGGCTTAAGCAAGATTTCTAGATTATCTTTTCCAAAATGGTCGCTCTTATGTAAGGAGTTAGTAATGTTTTAAACCTGAGAATCAGGGAGTATTATTTGGGCCTGATCAGGCTGAAACCACCCATGTGACCCAATCTCCCAACCCCGCTCAGCATATCGGGAATGTCCCCCTGGGGTAAAATCTGGAGTCAGGGTTTCCTTGGGGAAAAGGGGGCAGATAGCAGTGGCAGTTGGTCCTACTTCTTGATCAGCTTTCCTATATCCCTGAGACTCTTTTTCTTGCCCCTTTTGGTGACTCTTGCAGTGGATGAGAGCTAAATTTGCAGGAAGTTTGACTGCCTCCAGGAGCCTGAGAATGAGCTCTTTGTGTTTAATAGCAGAGCTTCGGGCACTAAGCATCCCTCTTTCTTTCCAAATTGCTGCACGGGCATGCAGAATGAGGAAAGCATACTTAGACTCCATATACACATTAATCTTCCTTCCTTCTCCTAACTCCAAAGCTCTTGTCAGGGCAAAAAGTTCAGCTTTCTGGGCTGAGGTGTCTGGGGTAAGAGAACCACTTTCCTTAGTTTCTTCCAGGCTCGCTACAGCATATCCTGCTTTCCTCTGTCCTTTTCTACAAAACTGCTCCCATCTGGGTACCAGTTTTCCTCTGGGTCAGATAAAGGTGTCTCTGATAGGTCCCGTCGAGAAGAGTATAACTCGTCTGTGATTTGTATGCATTGGTGATCCAGAGGGGAGGTAGGGGGATCTGGCAGTAAGGTTGCTGGATTTAAAATCGGGCAGACCCTCAACTTTATTTCTGGAGTGTCAAGTGGGAAGTCTTGGTATTGGGTTATCCTTCCCCCTGTCATCCACCTGTCCCCTTTTGTTTCCAAGACTGCTTGCACATGGTGAGGCGTATAAACTGGGGTGGGCTGACCCAGGGTCAGCTTAGATGCCTCCTTAACCATAAGAGCAGTGGCTGCTACTGTCCGGAGGCAAGTGGGCCACCCTCTGGCCACCTCATCTAGTTATTTTGAGAGATAAGCCACAGGTTGTAATACGGGCCCCATCATCTGCCCTAACACCCCAAGAGCAGTTCCTGTCCTTTCAGAAACATAGAGTCTAAAAGGTTTCTCCAGGTTTGGGAGGCCTTAAGCTGGAGCTGTAATGATGGATTCTTTTAGGGCATTAAAGGCCACCTTGCAGGTCTCATGCCAGTCGAGTGGCTTTTCCTCTTTCCCCCTTAAATTTTCATATAGGGGTCTGCCCAGATTGCCATAATTAGGAATCCAGATCCTGCAAAACCCGGTCCTTCTTAAAAATCCGCTAAGCTGTTGTTTTGTTTGGGGGTACGAGGTATTTAAGATGAGGGATCTCCCCTCAGGGTCAGGCATTCTTTTTCTCTCTGTAATTATAAATCCAAGGTATTTTACTTGGGTTAAGCTAATCTGAGCCTACTTGGGGGATACTCGATAACCCTTTTCATATAGGAAAGTTAGAGTTTTAAACAGTGTCCATTTGAGAGCTGGTAAAATCTGGCCTAGCTATGAGCAAGTCATCCACATACTGTATTAGACTACTGTTTGTTAAAGTTAATTCCCTTAGTTCTCTCCCCGAGGAAGTCCCGAAGATATGAGGGCTGTCCCTAAACCCTTGGGGTAGTCGAGTCCAGTCGAGAGTGATATGGTCTCTCTTGTTTCCAAGTCCCGCCACTCAAAAGCAAAGAGTTTTTGGGATTCAGGATGGAGAGGAATGCAAAAGAAAGCACCTTGAAGGTCCAAGACTGAGAAGTACTTGGCATTTCCTGGGACTTGGGATAGGAGGGTATATGGGTTTGGAACTATGGGGTGGGTGGGAACCACAGCTTCATTAACAGCTCTTAGATCCTGGACGAATCGGTAAGATCCATCTGGTTTTTGAACGGGCAAGATTGGGGTGTTGCAGGGGGACTCACAGCTGATTCGAGTTCCAGCATCTCGCTGTTTGTTAACTAATGGTCTAAGACCCTCAAGACCTACTGGTTTTAAGGGATATTGTCTTTTCTAGGGCTATGGAGCATTTGGTCTCAGAGAAATCTTTCCTAGTGGAACATTTATGGCTAAACCAGGGCTGGAGACATCCCACACCTGGGGATTGACCTCATCTAGACAAGGGACAGACTCCTCCTTTTCTACCTCTGACTGTAAATATTCAGACATAGGCCAAGAAGATTATCGACTTTTACCTTTGTGTCCCCAAGTCACTCTGGTTTGGAGGCGAAAGTATTATTCTCACCATGGAACATTTGGAAGCTGCAAACCTGAAAAATTTAAAGAGTCACGCAGAGGCTAGTCACTCTAAGCGAACCCCTAAAACATTTATTGACTGATTTCTACCTTCTCTTCTTTAACCTTTTTTACCTACAGTAATGCTGTGTGTTCCTTTTTGTTAGGGATTCATTTTTAGACTATCCTAATTCTTCCACTACGTTCCAGTTTTGGGTCTGATACACTTGCAGATATGCCAAGTGTTTCCTGAACACTATAGAATATATTTTATGTATAAAATACTTCCATGCTTATGTAGTGTTTCAATAATTTTAATTTTTTTGGTTACACATTTCAATGTAAAAGTCAATGTGTGAACTAACATATTCAGGACTTGGAAAAGTTGGCTTTTTTTTATTGCGTGTTTGAACTCCTCACCTGACCAAAGGTCATGGAGAGGTCTATTGTTTTTCTAAAATGGTTATAGTGGTTTTTTGGTTTTTTTTGTTTTTTTTTTTTTTCTAATTGAGTTACGGTGTGAATTGCAAAATTTGTGTTTCTGTTCATTTCATTCCATCTCTTTGGGTTTTTTTCTCTCTCCTGAGTCAGACAGTAATTTCCCATTGGTTGTCTAGTTACCAAGGGTGGTGTCCATGCATCCGTGCTGGTCTCTCCATACATGTCCGGGTGTCCTGTATTAAGCTTTAACACTAAGCTTAATTTATTTGGAAATGACCTAGCTGTTCAATACACTGTCATCACTCAGTTGAGCAGAGGGAGAGAAATTCAAGTGACAAAACTCCAGAGAATCTAGTGTCAGAGCGTCCCGGCGTGGCATGCGTGCAGGGGGTTTGGGGGAGGGGGGTGGGGCGCGGAGCGCGGAGATCTCAGGTGTTCTCCCACCCTGGGCCTCTGCAGGCCCGCCGCTGCTCTGTGGCCTCCCCCCGCCCCCATCACTTTGGCTGCTCATGGCCGGGTGGCCTCTGCAGTGCCCGGCATCCTGCCCAAGGCCCCCCCTGCCCACACGCTGTCTTCCAGTTTCTCTCTGAACCCTCGACTCTTTCTGCCTCTGTCTCACCTGGCGTGGGTGCGTGCGAGTGCCTGTCCGTGTCCCTGGCTGTCGCTCCTCTGCTCTCCCAGAAAGGTCCTGTGCTGGGCCCTTTGCGTAGGGGCAGGGCGGGCCTCGGTACGGTGAAAGGGCGGGGCTGACGCGCTCCAGGGTGTTTGCGCAGCCGGCAGGACGGGCGCCTGGGGCCCCAACTGGGCTGCCCCTAAGCCCCCAGGAGGCTCCGGGGACCGCGGACCCGGGCCGAAGCCCTGCTCGTCCGGAGCCACCTGACCGTGAGCAGCGAAAGGGATGGTGGGTGACAGGGGGTGAGGGGGCACCGAGATGTCCTCGCTGTTCTACCCACAACCCCTCCCCCCAACCCAGGTTCCGCAGGCACGCCAGGCTCCGGCCGGCCGCGCCAGACGGGTGCTGGCCTGGGCTCGCGGTGTGCGGAGCAGGGACGCCCTCCGCTGGCCGCCGAGCTGCAGGCTCTGGCCGGCCAGAATCCAGTCGCGGGTCGTGCGGCTAAAGTGCAGCGCAAGCCCGCTCGAGAACTGCAGCCCCAGGCCCGACCGGCAGGTCAGACCGCAAGGGAGGCGCAAGGCGGGGCTCCTGGGGCGCCTGGCAGCCGCCTCGGTCTAAGGCCATACCACCCTGAACGTGCCCTCTCTCCTCAGATCTGGGAAACTGAGCAGGGTCGGGCCTCGTCAGTACTTGGATGGGAGACCGCCTAGTAGTTAGGCGATTTTGTGATTTTTCTGAATGCCTACTTCACAAAGTTAGAGTCGGATGACTGCACACAGGAAAACGAATAATGTCTTCGTACATAATCTTAAGAATCCAGCAGCTGGTCATTCTTTTTCCTGTCCTAACAAACTAACTGGAAGTCAGTTGCAGTAAGTTCTACTGACTTAAGACCCTCATCCCTAACGGAAGGTATATAGGAAAACCCATAATATATCTAAATAAACATGAAAGATAGAACGATGAGAAAAAAAAAATTCTAAGTGACATCTTAGTTGGTATATGAAACACGATGATTATGAAAGCACAACCCATAATCAAGTCCAGGCCATGGAAGCCTGTGACTTTCACTGAGTGTTGACTTCCCTTTCAGCTGAGGTTGTAAAAAGTGCTTTGTAAAATACCTGAGGTTTGAAGCACTTGTAACCTCCTGAGGAGACTGCAATCAGAAGACTTTCTAGAATATCCTGACGCTGTGGTGAACTCAAGCAATACATTCTCCAGAGGTTGGAAGAGAGACATGTTGGGAAGTGGGGATGACTTCTACTGCACTTAGGGAGAAAGGGCCTGTACAGGTTGAGAAGCAACACCTCAGTGACGGAATCTTTAAAGACTCCATACATGGAGAAGGAAATGGCAACCCACTCCAGTATTCTTGCCTGGAAAAATCCATGGGCAGAGGAGTCTGGCGGGCTGAAGTCTACGGGATTCCATGACTGATCGTGTGTGCACGAGGGTGGAGGGAGACGGGTTGGTAGCAAGAAACTGGTAGAAGTAAAAATAAGAAAAAAATATAAAATAAAGACTCGATAAATATGACAACGATTGGTAGGAATAAACCTTCAGAAGTGCCTTCTCAGACCTCCCGTCAGAAGCACAAGCATAATAAAGACACTGAGTTTTCACGGTCTCACACAAAATTAGACTGGCTTATGACAATGGGCAGAGAGGCTCCTCTAAGACATAGGGGCTGGGCTTTACTGGAGGATGCACATCGATTGAGTGCATGGCTATGTGTTATGGAAATATGTCTTACTGGCAGGGCGGAGTCATATTCTTGAAGAACACAGCAAATAACACTACAAATTCAAGGAACTTGGCTACAATGACAATAGCTGATTTCATGTTGGCTACTGCTTGGCAGAGCTGGGTTCGCCTCTCCCATTAAGTACATCAGTGGCCAGCTGTGAATGTAGCCATTAGTTTCTCACTTAGAAACCGAACCTAATACTTGCATGTGCACTAGCGCAAGAACAGTGAATGCTCCGCGGAGAAGCAAGTCAGACAGACATGCTTCTGTTTTCTCACAGAAGCTGCTTATGACCGGCCCTGCTCACAGACAGATTGCTAATGCCAAGTCGATAGACAGTTATGCAGATATTCTTTAGCAGCTGAGCCAGCAGGGAAGCCCTACTAGCTCACTTGGTAAAGAAACTGCCTGCAACGCAGGAGACCCCGCTTTCAGTCCTGGGTTGGGAAGATCCCCTGGAGAAGGGATAGGATACCCACTCCAGTATTCTGGCCTAGAGAATTCCACGGACTCGATAGTCCATGGGGCCGCAAAGAGACAGGCACGAACTGAGCCACTTTCACCTGCACATGCGGATATTACTTAGAAAAAGAAATGTGGTAACAGATCTAGTACCTCTGTCAAGCTCATGAGTGAGTACTATAAATATACAGAATCAGCTTTGTCCTGCATAGTTATTACCATCCCGTATTTGCTTTGAGAGGAGTTGAGCTTCTCTTGTGAAAGAGGAATGATTCTTTACCAACTGAGCCACAAGGAAAGCCCACTAATACTGGAGTGGGTAGCCTATCCCTTCTCCAGCGGATCTTCCTGACCCAGGAACTGAACCAGGGTCTCCTGCCTGAGTAACACATATTGGGTAAAAATCGGTGAGGGAGCATAACGATGGACATTGATTGGTAAACTCAGTTTTCCTTGTCCAGATGGCTAGCGGAGGAGAAATAAAAGTTGGCATGCATTTAAAAAATTCTTCTGATACTATATATAAAATTTACTAGTTCTCTGCAGAAGTCTTTAATGAAGCACAGATATTGTCATTAGATTGCTTTGGTCATATCCGTCTTATCCACATTTATTTTTAAAAGTCGCATAGTGTGGCCTCAAATACTTGAAGACACGACAAAAGGTTTCTTTGGTCTCCATTCTAAACTGGATCGTGAGAAGGCAGTGGATCAGCATAATGCAGGAGCTCAGGATATTTTTGGCAAAAACTTGACTAGTCTGTTTAATGATATGGAAGAATGAGTTAAGGGTGGCAGCACGAAACAGAAGGCCATGCTAGAAGTACACAAGACCTTGTTTGGTAAGTCCAAACATAATTTTTCTTTCAATAGAAGGATAGTTGCTTTACAGAATTTTGTTGCCAAACATCAGCATGAATGAGCCACAGGTATACATATGTTTCCTCCCTCCTGAACCTCTCTCCCATTACCCTCACCACTCCACCCCTAGCTTGTTGCACAGCCCCTGTTTGAGTCCCCTGAGTCATACAGCAAATTTCATTGGCATCTGTTTTTACGTATGATAATATAATTTCATGTTACTCTGCATTCATCTCACCTTCTCCTTCCTCCCCCCTGCCCATGTCCATAAGTCTGTTCTCTACATCTGTGACTCCTTGGCTGCCATGCAAATAATTTCTTCAGTACCACGTTTAGTTCAAGCATTTTTTTTCCCCCAAGCATTTTTATTTCTTATTCCAGTCTTACTGTCTTTAGTGTGAGACTGATTTCGAAACTGATATGAAAGTATTATTCTCACGATGGAAAATTTGGAAGATGCAAACATGAAAAATTTAAAAAGTCACGCAGAGGCTAGTCACTCTAAGCTAACCCCTAAAACATTTATTGACTGATTTCTAGTTTCTCTTCTTTAACCTTTTTTATCTACAATAATCCTGTGTATTCCTTTTAGTTAGGGATTCATTTTTAGCCTATCCTGACTCTTCAACTAAGTTCCAGTTTTGGTTCTCATACAGTGAGACATGTGCCAAATGCTTCCTGGATACTATAGAACATATTTTATGTTTAAAATACTTCCATGCTTATGTAGTGAGTGAATGATTTTAAGTTTATTTGTTACACATTTCAATGTAAAAGTCAATGTGTGAACTGACATATTCACGATTTGGAAAAGGTGGCTTATTTTGTCGTGTGCTAGAACTCCTCACCCGACCAAAGGTCATGGAGAGGTCTATTGTTTTTCTAAAATGGTTATAGTGTTTTTTCTTTTTTTTTTTTTTTTGTAATTCAATTAGTTTGTGAGTTGCAAAGTTTGTGTTTCTGTTCATTTCATTCCATCTGTTCGGGTTTCTTTCTCTCTCCTGAGTCAGACAGTAATTTCCCATTGGTTGTCCAGTTATCAAGGTTGGTGTCCATACATCCGTGCTGGTCTCTGCATTCATGTCCGGGTGTCCTGTGAAACACTAAGCTTAAATTATTTGGAAATGACCTAGCTGTTCAATACACTGTCATCACTCATTTGAGCACAAGGATAGAAATTCAAGTGACCAAACTCCGGAGAAGCTAGTGTCAGAGCGCCCCGGCGTGGCGTGCGTGCAGGGGTTGGGAGGACGGGGGCGGGGCACGGAGCGAGGAGATCTCAGGTGCCCTCGCACCCTGGGCCTCTCCAGGCCCGCCCCTACTCAGCGGCTTCCCCCTGCCCCCATCGCATTCTCTTCTCAGGGCCGGGTGGCCTCTGCAGCTGCTCGGCATGCTGCCCGAGTCCCCCCCTGCCACAAGCTTTCTTCGACTCTCTCTCTGAACCCTCGTCTCTTTCTTCCTCTGTCTCACCTGGCGTGGGTGCGTACCAGTGCCTGTCCGTGTGCCTGGCTTTCGCTCGTCTGCTCTCTCCGGAAAGACTTGTGCTGGGCCGGCAGAGTGGGGGCAGGGCGGGTCTCGGTAGGGCGAAAAGGCGGGGCTGAGGCGCTCCAGGGGGTTTGCGCAGTGGGCAGGATGTGCGCCTGGGGCCCCGGCTGGGCTGCCTCTAAGCCCACAGGAGGCTCCTGGGACCGCGGTCCCGGGCCAAAGCCCCGCTCGTTCGGAGCCACGTCACCCTGAGCAGCGAACGGGATGGTGGGGGCAGGGGGTGAGGGGGCACCGAGACGTCCTCGCTGCTCTACCCACACTGCTCCCCCCACCCCAGGTCCCGAAGGCACGCCAGGCCCTGGCCGGGCCAGAGGGGTGCTGGCCGGGGCTGGCGGTGTGCGGGGCTGTGGTGCCCTCCGCTGGCCCCCGAGCTGCCGGCCCTGGTTGGTCGGAGTCCAGTCGGGGGTTGTGTGGCTCAAGTGCAGCGCGCGCCAGCTCGAGAGCTGTGGCCCCAGGCCCGAAGTCAGGTCAGAACGCAAGGGAGGCACAACGCAGAGCTCTTGGGGCACCTGACAGCCGCCTCGGTCTAAGGCCATAGCACCCTGAACGTGCCCTATCTCCTCTGATCTGGGAAATTGAGTAGGGCCGGGCCTGGTCAGTACTTGCATGGGAGACCGCCTAGTAGTTAGGCGGTTTTGTGATTTTTCTGAATGCCTAATTCACAAAGTTAGTATTGGATGACTGCACACAGGAAAACGATTAATGTTTTCGTACATAATCTTAAGAATCCAGCAGCTGGTCATTCTTTTTCCTGTCCTAACACAGCTAACTGGAAGTCAGTTGCAGTAAGTTCTACTGACTTAAGACCCTCATCCCTAACGGAAGGTATATAGGAAAACCCATAATATATCTAAGTAAACATGAAAGATAGAACGATGAGAAAAAAAAAAATTCTCAGTGACATCTTAGTTGGTATATGAAACATGATGATTATGAAAGCACAACCCATAATCAAGTCCAGGCCATGGAAGCCTGTGACTTTCACTGAGTGTTGACTTCCCTTTCAGCTGAGGTTGTAAAAAGTGCTTTGTAAAATCCTGAGGTTTGAAACACTTGTAACCTCCTGAGGAGACTGCAATCAGAAGGCTTTCTAGAATATCCTGACGCTGTGGTGAGCTCAAGCAAAACATTCTGCAGAGGTCGGAGGACAGACATGTTGGGAAGTGGGGATGACTTCTACTGCACTTAGGGAGAAAGGGCATGTACAAGTGGAGAAGCAAAACCTCAGTGACGGAATCTTTAAAGACTCCATACATGGAGAATGAAATGGCAACCCACTCCAGTATTCTTGCCTGGAAAAATCCATGGACAGAGGAGTCTGGCGGGCTGAAGTCCACGGGATTCCATGACTGATCGTGTGTGCACGAGGGTGGAGGGAGACGGGTTGGTAACAAGAAACTGGTAGAACTAATAAATAAAACAACAACAACAAAAAAAACTAAAGACTCGATAAATATGACAATGACTGGTAGGAATAAACCTTCAGAAGTGCCTTCTCAGACCTCCCGTCTGAAGCACAAGCGTAATAAAGACATTGAGTTTTCATGGTCTCACACAAAATTAGACTGGCTTATGACAATCGCCAGAGAGGCTCCTCTAAGACATCGGGGCTGGGCTTTACTGGAGGATGCACATCGATTGAGTGCATGGCTATGTGTTATGTAAATATGTCTTACTGGCAGGGCGAAGGCATCTTCTTGAAGAACACAGCAAATAACACTACAAATTCAAGGAACTTGGCTACAATGACAATAGCTGATTTCATGTGGGCTACTGCTTGGCAGATCTGGGTTCGCCTCTCCCATTAAGTACCTCAGTGGCCAGCTGTGATTGTAGCCATTAGTTTCTCACTTAGAAACCGAACCTAATACTTGCCATGTGCACTAGCGCAAGAACAGTACAATACCCAACAGGTAAAGGAATATAACAAGTGCCCACCAAGTCAAACAAAAGAGGAGGAGATAGGGAATCTATCTGAAAAAGAATTTAGAATAATGATAATAAAAATGATCCAAATCTTGAAAACAAAATGGAGTTACAGATAAATAGCCTGGAGACAAAGATTGAAAAGATGCAAGAAATGCTTAACAAAGACCTAGAAGAAATAGAAGATTGTCAATTAAAAATGAATAATGCAATGAATGAGATCAAAAACACTTTGGATGGAACCAAGAGTAGAATAACGGAGACAGGATAAGTGAGGTAGAAAATAGAATGGTGGAAATAAATGAAGCAGAGAGGAAAAAAGAAAAAATGATCAAAAGAAATGAGGACAACCTCAGGGACCTCTGGGACAATGTGAAACACCCCAACATTCGAATCATAGGAGTCCCAGAAGAAGAAGACAAAAAGAAAGGCCATGAGAAAATACTCGAGGAGATAATAGCTGAAAACTTCCCTAAAATGGGGAAGGAAATAGCCACCCAAGTCCAAGAAACCCAGAGAGTGCCAAACAGGATAAACCCAAGGTGAAACACTCCAAGACACATATTAATCAAATTAACAAAGATCAAACACAAAGAACAAATACTAAAAGCAGCAAGGGAGAAACAACAAATAACACACAAAGGAATTCCCATAAGGATAACAGCTGATCTACCAATAGAAACCTCCAGGCCAGAAGGGAATGGCAGGACATAATGAAAGTAATGAAAGAAAATAATCTACAACCTAGATTACTGTACCCAGCAAGGATCTCATTCAGATATGAAGGAGAAATCAAAAGCTTTACAGACAAGCAAAAGCTGAGAGAATTCAGCACCACCAAACCAGCTCTTCAACAAATGCTAAAGGACCTTCTCTAGACAGGAAATGCAGAAATGTTGTATAAACCTGAACCCAAAACAACAAAGTAAATGGCAACGGGACCACACCTATCAATAATTACCTTAAATGTAAATGGGTTGAATGCCCCAACCAAAAGACAAAGATTGGCTGAATGGATACAAAAACAAGACCCTTATATATGCTGTCTACAAGAGACCCACCTCAAAACCAGAGACACATACAGACTAAAAGTGAAGGGCTGGAAAAAAATATTTCACGCAAATGGAGACCAAAAGAAAGCAGGAGTCACAATACTCATATCAGATAAAATAGACTTTCAAATAAAGGATGTGAAAAGAGACAAAGAAGGACACTACATAATGATCAAAGGATCAATCCAAGAAGAAGATATAACAATTATAAATATATATGCACCCAACATAGGAGCACCGCAATATGTACGGCAAACGCTAATGAGTATGAAAGAGGAAATGAATAGTAACACAATAATAGTGGGAGACTTTAATACCCCACTCACAACTATGGATAGATCAACTAAACAGAAAATCAAAAAGGAAACACAAACCTTAAATGATACAATGGACCAGCTAGACCTAATTGATATCTATAGGACATTTCACCCCCAAACAATCAATTTCACCTTTTTCTCAAGTCCACACGGAACAT
This sequence comes from Muntiacus reevesi, assembly GCF_963930625.1. Lineage (NCBI taxonomy): Eukaryota > Metazoa > Chordata > Mammalia > Artiodactyla > Cervidae > Muntiacus > Muntiacus reevesi. The sequence continues at coordinate 1,325,305 of NC_089256.1, read as the reverse complement.
TCTCCAGAATAGATCACATCCTGGGCCATAAATCTGGTCTTGGAAAATTCAGAAAAATTGAAATCATCCCAGTCATCTTTTCTGACCACAGTGCAGTAAGATTAGATCTCAATTACAGGAAAAAAATTGTTAAAAATTCAAACATATGGAGGCTAAATAACACGCTTCTGAATAACCAAAAAATCATAGAAGAAATCAAAAAAGAAATCAAAATATGTATAGAAATGAATGAAAATGAAAACACAACAACCCAAAACCTATGGGACACTGTAAAAGCAGTGCTAAGGGGAAGGTTCATAGCATTACAGGCTTACATCAAGAAACAAGAAAAAAGCCAAATAAATAGCCTAAGTCTACACCTAAAGCAATTAGAGAAGGAAGAAATGAAAAACCCCAGGGTTAGCAGAAGAAAAGAAATCTTAAAAATTAGGGCAGAAATAAATGCAAAAGAAACTAAAGAGACCATAGCAAAAATCAACAAAGCTAAAAGCTGGTTTTTTGAAAAAATAAACAAAATTGACAAACCATTAGCAAGACTCATTAAGAAACAAAGAGAGAAGAACCAAATTAACAAAATAAGAAATGAAAAGGGTGAGATCACAACAGACAACACTGAAATACAAAGGATCATAAGAGACTACTACCAGCAGCTCTATGCCAATAAAATTGACAACTTGGATGAAATGGACAAATTTTAGAAAAGTATAACTTTCCAAAACTGAACCAGGAAGAAATAGAAGATCTTAACAGACCCATCACAAGCAAGGAAATCGAAACTGTAATCAAAAATCTTCCAGGAAACAAAAGCCCAGTACCAGATGGCTTCACAGCTGAATTCTACCAAAAATTTAGAGAAGAGCTAACACCTATCTTACTCAAACTCTTCCAGAAAATTGCAGAAGAAGGTAAACTTCCAAACTCATTCTATGAGGCCACCATCACCCTAATTCCAAAACCACACAAAGATGCCACAAAAAAAGAAAACTACAGGCCAATATCACTGATGAACATAGATGCAAAAATCCTTAGCAAAATTCTAGCAAATAGAATCCAACAACATCTTAAAAAAATCATACACCATGACCAAGTGGGCTTTATCCCAGGAATGCAAGAATTCTTCAATATCTGCAAATCAATCAATGTAATACACCACATTAACAAATTGAAAGATAAAAACCATATGATTATCTCAATAGATGCAGAGAAAGCCTTTGACAAAATTCAACACTCATTTATGATTAAAACTCTCCAGAAAGCAGGAATAGAGGGAACATACCTCAACATAATAAAAGCTATATATGACAAACCCACAGCAAGCATCACCCTCAATGGTGAAAAATTGAAAGCATTTCCCCTGAAATCAGGAACAAGACAAGGGTGCCCACTCTCACCACTATTATTCAACATAGTCTTGGAAGTTTTGGCCACAGCAATCAGAGCAGAAAAAGAAGTAAAAGGAATCCAGATAGGAAAAGAAGAAGTGAAACTCTCGTTGTTTGCAGTTGACATGATCCTCTACATAGAAAACCCTAAATACTCTTCCAGAAAATTACTAGAGCTAACCAATGAATATAGTAAAGTTGCAGGATATAAAATTAACACACAGAAATCCCTTGCATTCCTATATACTAACAATGAAAAAACAGAGAAATTAAGGAAACAATACCATTCTCCATTGCAACAAAAAGAATAAAATACTTAGGAGTATATCTACCTAAAGAAACAAAAGACCTGTACATAGAAAACTATAAAACACTGATGAAAGAAATCAAAGAGGACACAAACAGATGGAGAAACATACCGTGTTCATGGATTGGAAGAATCAATATTGTCAAAATGGCTATTCTACCCAAAGCAATCTATAGATTCAATGCAATCCCTATCAAACTACCAACGGTATTTTTCACAGAACTAGAACAAATAATTTCACAATTTGTATGGAAATACAGAAAACCACGAATAGCCAAAGTAATCTTGAGAAAGAAGAATGGAACTGGAGGAATCAACCTGTCTGACTTCAGTCTCTACTACAAAGCCACAGTCATCAAGACAGTATGGTACTGGCACAAAGACAGAAATATAGATCAATGGAACAGAATAGAAAGCCTAGAGATAAATCCACGAACCTATGAACACCTTATCTTTGACAAAGGAGGCAAGGATATACAATGGAAAAAAGACAACTGCTTTAACAAGTGGTGCTGGGAAAACTGGTCAACCACCTGTAAAAGAATGAAACTAGAACACTTTCTAACACCACACACAAAAATAAACTCAAAATGGATTAAAGATCTAAATGTAAGACCAGAAACTATAAAACTCCTAGAGGAGAACTTAGGCAAAACACTCTCCGACATGAATCACAGCAGGGTCCTCTATGACCCACCTCCCAGAATATTGGAAATAAAAGCAAAAATAAACAAATGGGACCTAATGAAACTTAAAAGCTTCTGCACTACAAAGGAAACTATAAGTAAGGTGAAAAGACAGCCCTCAGATTGGGAGAAAATAATAGCAAATGAAGAAACAGACAAAGGATTAATCTCAAAAATATACAAGAAACTCCTGAAGCTCAATTCCAGAAAAATAAATGACCCAATCAAAAAATGGGCCAAAGAACTAAACAGACATTTCTCCAAAGAAGACATACAGATGGCTAACAAACACATGAAAAGATGCTCAACATCACTCATTATTAGAGAAATGCAAATCAAAACCACAATGAGGTACCATTACACGCCAGTCAGGATGGCTGCTATCCAAAAGTCTACAAGCAGTAAATGCTGGAGTGGGTGTGGAGAAACCCTCTTACACTGTTGGTGGGAATGCAAACTAGTACAGCCACTATGGAAAACAGTGTGGAGATTTCTTAAAAAACTGGAAATAGAACTGCCATTTGACCCAGCAATACCACTTCTGGGCATACACACCACGGAAACCAGATCTGAAAGAGACACGTGCACCCCATTGTTCATCGCAGCACTGTTTATAATAGCCAGGACATGGAAGCAGCCTAGATGCCCATCAGCAGATGAATGGATAAGGAAGCTGTGGTACATATACACCATGGAATATTACTCAGCCATTAAAAAGAATTCATTTGAATCAGTTCTAATGAGATGGATGAAACTGGAGCCCATTATTCAGAGTGAAGTAAGCCAGAAAAATAAAGAACACTACAGCATACTAACACATATATATGGAATTTAGAAAGATGGTAATGATAACCCTATATGCAAAACAGAAAAAGAGACACAGAAGTACAGAACAGACTTTTGGACTCTGTGGGAGAAGGTGAGGGTGGGATGTTTCAAAAGAACAGCATGTATTTTATCTATGGTGAAAGAGATCAGTAGCCCAGGTGAGATGCATGAGACGAGTGCTCGGGCCTGGTGCACTGGGAGGACCCAGAGGAGTCGGGTGGAGAGGGAGGTGGGAGAGGGGATCGGGATGGGGAATACATGTAACTCTATGGCTGATTCGTGTCAATGTATGACAAAACCCACTGAAATGTTGTGAAGTAATTGGCCTCCAACTAATAAAATAAAATTAAAAAAAAAAAAACTGAGCTATCCTAAAATTTAAAAAAAAAGCTACCTCTTCTATGCAACATCTGTGTGTCTTCTGTCTGTCTTCTTCCTCGCTGACGCCACTCATCCCTTGGGTATTCCTGGTCCTGCTGGGGCTGGACCTCGGCAATTTTGCTCAATGCTTTGGATCCTAGTGGAAAAACATGCTGTTAATCCTACTTTTGCGAGGATTAAAACCATCGTAAAAACTGGAATTTGTTTAAATATTTTTGGTTTAAATATATCTTGTGTATATAATTACCCAGATTACTGTTGGGTATTAGATTGCTATGTTACAATATGTATGGCATACATGAGTTCCACTGTTATTGATATGATATGTGGTGGAGAGGTATTTGGTGGTGCAAGTGATTTAAATGATGTGTTCACAGTGTTTATATTCCTGTTATGTGGTTAATGGGTCTTGGATTCACGTTTGAAATATGACTCCCTTGTCTTTTGTGATGCATGAGAAGTGCTGAAATTGAAGATGATGCAGGTTAAGTCTAGGGTTGAGGGTGTGAGTAGGGTGGGGGGGAGGGTGTGGGTTATGTTAAGGGTGTGGATTAGGGTGTGGGTTACATTGTGGCTTAGGGGTTAGAAGTTAGGGGTGTGGGTGAGGGTGAGGGCTGAGGGGTGAAGGTGTCAGGTTAGGGTTGGGATGATGCGTTAGGGTTAGTGTGTCAGGTTAGGGTTAGGGGGTCGGGTTGGTGTTAGGTTCTGGGATAGGGTTACGGTGTTGGTTAGGGTTAGGGTGTCGTGTTGGGGTTAGGGTTAGGGCAAGGGCGAGGGCAATTTCGCCTGGGACCTTATGGAGGGGCCTCACAGTCAAAGGTAAAGGCAAAGTCACATCCACACTTCTGTTCCATCCCCTTTGCTCTATAGTAGAGCTCTAGTAAGCCTAGGCCTGGTAGGAAAACTCTTGGCTCCTGTGGGGACACATCCTGTGTGTGAATCTGCATACCAGACCTAGGGGCCACAGGGCGCCTGTTTTCTTCTGGGAGAGGGGACCCTGAAGCGGTGTTGCCTGGCAACAGCTTGAAAATCCATTAAATTGCACTTTACGTACCTCTGACAAAGCTAGATTTGCTCCACCTTTTCGCCATTTGGAAGCAAACCTTCCATACCCTCTCCCCAAGTAGGCAATGGGCCTACTTTGAGTAGAAAGTCCCCTTGAGGAGCTGAGCCCAGGAAGGCACCCAGTCATGTCAAACACACTCCAGCTGCTTACTTCCTCATGGGCAGTATCACTATCAGCTAGGAATGTCTTTGCAAGGATTGAAAAGGGAAGGGGAGATACATGGCCCTGCCTCTGAAATTTCAGTCCTCTGAGCAGAACTGGAATTCAATTGTATCAGCGAAACTGTGCTTTCCAAAGAGGCTTGCAAACACACCCCGAGTGGCTGCCTCTTCTTCCCTGAAGAAGGCTCCCTTTCCCTGCATCCTGCGGACTCCCTGTCCCAGCCTCCTGGAAAAGCGCTTCTTGGAGTTCCTTCTTGGAGTTCCTTTCTTAGTTGCAGTTATCCCTCAACTTGGGGCCATAGGGAGTAGCCCCACACTCACAGGGGAAGGCAGACCCACCTCCACACATCTCTTCCATCCCCTTTGCTCTGTAGGACAATTCTAGTGAGCCTAGGTCTGTCAGAAAATTCTTGGCTTTGACGGGAACACACCCTGTGTGTGAACCTGCATACCCGACCTAGGGGCCACAGGGCGCCTGTTTTGCTCGAGTGGGCCTTGAAGCAGTACAGCCTAGTGAGAGCTTGAAAATCCATCCAATTGCTCCTTTCTTACCTCTGACACCTAGCTTTGTTCCACCCTTTGGCAGTGTGGAGGGAAGAGGGCCCAACCCCGTCCTCAAGCGGACATGGGGCCTACTTTGAGAGGAAAGGCCCCCTTGAGGAGCTGAGCCCATCAAGGCACCCAGTCATGTCAAATATACTCCCACTGCTTGCTTCTTCATGGGTAGTACCACTATCAGCTTGGAATGTCTTTGCAAGGATCACAAAGGGAAGGGGAGATACACGACCCTGCCTCTGGAACTTCGGTCCTCTGAGCAGACCTGAGTGCTCTAGGGAGCCTAGGACTGTCAGGAAAATTCTTGGCTCCTACGGGGACACACCCCATATGTGAACCTGCATACCAGACCTCGGGGCCACAGTGTGCCTGCTTCTCTCGGTGTGCCTAAAGCGGTGCAGCCTAGCAACAGCTATTGAGCCTAGGTCTGTCTGGAACATTTTGGATCCTGTGGGGAAAACACCCTGTGCACACCCCTAGATACCGGGCCTAGGGGCCAAAATTCTCACATGTCTCCTGGGGAACCCTAACACAGTGTGACCTAGCAACTGCTTGAAAATCCATCCCATTGCTGTTTTCCTCCTTCTGATACAGCTAGCATTGCTCCTTGCTTTGGGATATCTCAAGCAAGGGGCGAGTCCATAACTGCTCTCCTGGGGCCCAATGGATGTGCAAGGTGCCCTCAACCAGGTGACCCCAGCATGCCACCTGGCCCCCTCAGACACACTCCCGCAGCCTTCTTCCTCATGGGAAGCACCTCTCTGACCCAGGAATGTGTTTGCAAGGCTCGGAATGTGCAGGGAGACACATGGCCCTGACTCTGGAATTGAGGTCCTTGGGGCAGGCCTGCAGGTCTGACATCTGAGAAGCAAAACACTTGCTGCAAATAGAGGCCTGAAAACACACTCTGTGTATGACTTTCCTTCCTCCAAGGAAGATAGCTTTCCCAGTCTCCTGCATGCTGAGTGTCACACAGCTGGAATGTGCTTGCGTGGACGTCATGATTCAGTGGCAATGGCCCCTGAGGCCCTGTGCCCAGGTAGGGCGCCCACACTCACAGGCAAATCAAAGCAACTTCCAAATGAGTCAGCTCTTCACATCTAGTGGCCAAAGTATTGGAGTTTCAGGTTCAATATTAGTCTTTCCAATGTATATTCAGACCTGATTTCCTTTAGGATGGAGTGGTTGGGTCCTCTTATAGTCTAAGCAAACTTCAAGCATCTTCTTCAGCACCACAGTGCAAAAGCATCAAATCTTTGGCTGTCAACTTTCTTTATAGTCCATCTTTCACATCCATACATGACATGGAAAAACCTTAGCCTTGACTAGACGGATCTTTGTTGGCAAAGCAATGTCTCAGCTTTTTAATATGCTGTCTAGTTTGGTTATCACTTTCCTTCCAAGTCGTAAGCATCTTTTAATTTCATGGCTGCAGTCACCATCTGCAATGATTTCCGAGCCCCGAAAAATAAAATCTGCCACTGTTTCCACTGTTTTCCCATCTATTTGCCAAGAAGTGATGAGACTGGATGCAATGATCTTAGTTGTCTGAACGCTGAGCATTAAGCTAACTATTTCACTCTCCTCTTTCTCTTTCATCAAGAGGCTCTTTAGTTCTTCACTTTCTGCCATCAGGGTGGTGTCATCTGCATATCTGAGGTTATTGATATTTCTCCCAGCAATCTTGATTCCAGTTTGTGCTTCATCCAGTGCAGCATTTCTCACGATGCCCTATATATAAGCAGATATAAGTTAAATAAGCAGGGTGCCAATATACAGCCTTGACATATTCCTTTTCCTATTTAGAACCAGTCTGTTGGTCCAGGTCCAGTTCTGTTTCTTCCTGACCTGCATATAGGTCTTTCAAGAGGCAGGTCAGGTGATCTGGTATTCCTATCTCTTTCAGAATTTTCCCCAGTTTATTGTGATACACACAGTCAAAGGCTTTGGCATAGTCAACAAAGCAGAAATAAGTGTTTTTCTGGAACTCTCTTGCTTTTTCAATTATCCAGTGGATTTTGGCAATTTGATCTCTGGTTCCTCTGCCTTTTCTAAATCCATCTTGAACATTTGGAATTTCACGGTTGACATATTGCTGAAGCCTGGCTTGGAGAATTTTGAGTGTTACTTTACTAGCATGTGAGATGAGTCCAGTTGTGTGACAGTTTGAACATTCTTTGTCATTGCCTTTCTTTGAGACTGGAATGAAAACTGAGCTAACAACCTAGATGTTTTCAATCGCATATGCTAAAAGAACTGCCTTTGCAGTTTCCAAGGGAAAAAAGTTTCATTTTAACCAATTTTCTCTGAAGTTCAAGGAATATCATGGACATCCTCCATCAAAAAGTCATCTTTCTTTTATGTAATCACAGTTTCATGCCTAAATTATAGACCAACTCATGCTCAAATTGACTCTGATATCAGGGGCAGATCAGCTAGCTGATAAAAAGCTTGGATTGTCCCTCTGGAGGAAAGTGAGACCTTGGTCCCAAGAGAAGAATCTGAGGGCTTAAGGGAATTTGCAGGAGTGGGGAAATCTTGGTCCATCCTACATGTACCGTACTTAAATAATGCTTATTTATTTTACGGAAGTAAAAAAAAAAAAAAAAAAAAACAGATGATAAAAACAAATATAAATCACTGAAAGGTAAATAAATTCATCATCTGTGATTGAAAGCTGCATTCTAAGAAAGCTGTGTTCTCTTAACCTAGAGAGTAGACTAAATTCCAGTCTGGTACCAGCTTACCAGATAACAAACAAAAAGCGTTGTTTATGGGTAAGCTCAGGAAAGTCTTTTCCATGTATTTTGAGGTAGCAGTATTTTTGCAAAGGCATCAGTGTGAAACCATGGAAGGCATGTTTAAAACCTGATTAGATAAAAATTGACAAAATAAAAATTGACAAAATTGACAAAATAAAAATTGACAAAAAGTGACAAAATAGTCACTGCTGTGACTTGAAACACTTTAATATGATAACTAGAATTATAACTGACAGCATTTTACCAGGACATATCAGATTTTCATGGATGTCACATAGTTTCTAGGATACCTACATTAGTAACTGAAGGAGTCTTTGGGCTTAGAAAAGAAAACAACAGTCTCAAAGACCCTTGCTTGTATCATTTAACATTGGAGAAAACAAAATCAAACTTTAGGTCCCACCCTGAGGCTCCAGGCTGGTTATATCTATCTATTTTCCCATGCAGCGTAGTGCCTGCTGGAAGTCCAAGGGATTTATCCTGCCTGGTAATTTCACCAGCTGGGACTCCACAACCCTTAGTCTGGCCGGCTGACCCAGCCCTGCTTCCAGCACTTTGCAGGCCAGCAGGCCCTTGACCACCTGCTGGGACAGGAAAGGGAAGGGTCCACGAATTGCATCCTAGAAACTTAGTAGGGTGCATGTATTTAAAAACCTGGTGGCCACCCAGGCAGGAGAGAAGGGAGGAGGGCACCTTGCTGCCCTTTCATGGGGGAATCTGTGGCTGTCCTGCTGAGAGGGGGCCTTTCCATGGGGACCCTGTGCAATAAGTTTGGTGTTTTGGAACTGAATAATTAGAACGTGTAAAATTTTTAATTTATGTGGTGCTTTAATTAAAAAAAAAAAAAAACAAGCAGCTCCAAGTTTTCTGCAAATTGAGGCCTCAAACTTGAAGGCCTATTTTCCTTCCACTGTGGCATTCTATGAAGAAATGTGCATTTTTTAAAGAAAAGGGTCAGAAAAGTGAGGGAAACAGAAAAGCCAGAGGTGCCCCAGGAGTTTGGTGAAGGTCTTAGGAGGTCACTTGTAAATGCTGCTGGCCATCGGGAGGCAGTCTCTTGTGACCAATGGGCACAGAGCTCTGCAGGCTTGTCCTTTGCATGGATGTTCTTGTTTGTGGAAATCCAGCTCAGAGCCATCTCCTGATGTGTAAGAATTTCCCAGACTAGACCCCTAGGCAAATCCCACAGGGCCAGGGACTCCTTTCTTCATTGTATTTGTCTGTTTGACTGAAAACCAGAAATGGCATATTTTTCTTTCAATCTGGTCTATCATCCAGGCCTTGGAGTAATATTTCCCCTCCCCCTCAATAGGCTTGGGTTCCGGTGATGAATTATAGTCAGTTGTCCATGATTTCGCAGATGAGGAAACTGAGAGTCGGAGAGGGTGGAGGACTGTCCAAGGGAGAATGGGATATCCTTCCAGGAACACTGGCTCCTGGGTTTTTAATGAGCTTCCTACCCAGCATGGTCATTAAGTGGCAAGGGTTGACATTGAGAATAAACTATTGGTGGAAATGAAAAAGGCTTTTTGAAAGAATGTGCCTACCAGCTGTGCATCTTATGGAGTATTTTCATTGTACTTCCCAGCCCTTGGAAAGTGCTGGGCACAGGGCAGATGCTTCATCATTTTTATTGAATAAGTTCAATGTCACACAATTGTATCTGTAGTGTCAGCAACACTATGAGGTATATTAGAACAGTGATGGTCCCAGTTGGTACCCACAAGGATATTTTTAAAAAATGAAACAAATCTCTCTGATCATCACCAAGGCTATCAGAGGTCTATTGCAGACTCCACACAAGGGAGGGTCTACCTCTTGGGACATCCCCACTTCAGCATCTCCCTAAACCAGCAATCTAGGACAGCTGAGTACACTTGAAGTTCCTTCCTTGACCTTGGGAGTTTTTTTGGAAGACAATTTTTTGACAGACAGGGGTGGGGCAAGGTTTTGGGATGTTTCAAGTGCAGTCCATTTATTGTGCACTCTATTTCTGTTTCTCTTCCCTGGAGGCTCAGTTGGTAAAGAGTCTGCCTGCAATGAGGGAGACCCGGGTTTAATCCCTGGGTCAGGGAAATCCCCTGGAGAAGGAAATGACAGCCCACTCCAGTATTCTTGCCTGAAGAATTCAATGGACTGAGGAGCCTGGTGGGCTACCAAGGGCTGGACATGGCTGAGTGATCAAACTCTTATTTCTATTATTATTTCACCAGCTCCACCTCAGATCATCAGGCATTAGATCCTAGAGGTTGGGGGCCCCTGCTTTAGTTCCCTCTTTCATCTTCTACACAGCTCCAGCATGCTTCCTCCTCCTCTTCCACCTGCAGAACTACCTGCTGGGCTTCTCTGAGTGTGATTAAGAGTTTCCTTCCCTCACTGTCTTTCCTCTGAGTCCCTTTTCCTAAATGGGTTTCCATGATCTCCTTTAGGCACTTTTTCCCCAGGTGGTGCTAGTGGTAAAGAACCTACCTGCCAATGCAGGAATCCTATCCCTGGGTTGGGAAGATCCCCTGGAGGAGGGCACCCAACCCACTCCGGTATTCTTGCCTGGAAAATTCCCATGGACAGAGGAGCCTGGTGGGCTCTGACAGTCAGACGTGATTGAAGCGACTTAGCACAGCATACCATAGGACCTTTGAACTGCAGACTCATGTGATTGTTTGGATTCTTTGGAGTCCCTTGTTATTCCACGTGTATGTTAGGGTCAGCTTGTATATTGCTTCCTAAAGGCCTGGAGAGGGTAATAGGCAGGAAGGCCAGGGGTCTCCAGACAGAGGGAATAGGCTGCAAGTGTCAGACCTTTTTTCATCTCTCAAGCAGCTGGAGGAACGAAACGAGTGCTACATTTTTTCCCCTTCTCAATACAAATTTAAGAGGTTTCTCTTAAAATTTTGTGTTGCTATGACGACTCCTGGCTCCACCTGAACTTAACTTTTCTCAAACCTTCAGCTAAGCAATGCATTTTGTCTTAAGGAAAGGTTTGTCTTAAGCTATGTTAATATACTACGTATTTCTGCTAGACTCTGTCTTCAGGTCGGTTCCCCCTAAAGGCTCAGAACCGACTTGACAAACCAATATGTTTTACTCATACCTGTTCTCCTAATCTATGTTAATGAAATGATATATTTGCTTGGAAATCTGCCTTTCTTCAAAATTCATGTCAATCATTCTATGGCCCGGGATGATTCACCTGTTGCCAATATTATCTCAATGCATGTTGTGGGTGAGGGGCCTGGTGTCATTCTCTGAGACATTGCCTTTCTTTCATTAGCAGACTGCTAGTGGCTGTATAACATCTGCCTAAAGACTAGCAGGGGGTACTCTTACTGCCCCCGTCTGATGTCTATGTCAGCAGCTTTCTCTATCTCTTTTATACTTTAATAAAAATTTATGACACAAAAGCTCTGAGCGATCAAGCTTTGTCAACTGGCCCTGGATTGAATTCTTCTCCTCTGGAGGCCAAAAATCCTGGCGCCTTTTGTGGTTCAGCAATGACCTTTCAGTCTTTTGTAATTCATATTGAATCTTCATTTCAGATTGAAGATGCATTCCATGGTATTGCCATCTTAAGTCTTTCCATCGCTATGGAATATCTGTGCATGTATTCAGGATATTTTTCAGCAATCGTGTATAATTTCCAATGTGCCAGTCTTGTCATCCTCATTACACCCATGGCAAAATATTTTATTAATGTTGACACTATCAAAAGGAAATTGTTTTTTTAAATTCCTTTTCAGATTATTATTTGCTAGTGTATACAGATAAAACTGTGTAATCATTCATTTTTATCAGCTTGGACAGCTTGATAGTTGTCTTTACTTTCTTTACTTCCTCATACTTTAAGATTATCCTAGCTTATATATTTACTGTCTCGCCCCTAGTCTCAATCGTTTATTCAAAGAATTTCTGTCCTTTTTTTTAAACACTGAATTATTTTTGACAATGCTGGGTCTTTGTAGCTAGATGCCTAGTTGTAGTGAGCAGAGGCTACCCTCTAGTTGACTTGCCATGGCTTCTCATTGCAGCGCTTTCTCTGGTTGCAGAACTTGGGCTCTGGAGCATGCAAGTACTTCAATAGTTGTACGGGGGCTTAGTTGCCCCTGGGCATGTGGAATCCTCTAGGACCAGGGGTTGAACCAGTGTTCCCTGCATTGGTAGGCAGATCCTTTACCACTGGGCCACCAGGGACATTTCCTGTTCTTTTTCATTATAGAGTGATATTTAAAACATACATGTAGGAGCTAAATATGCTCAGCTGACAATATTTGGAAATATATACATGTATTCCAGCTTATATATTCAGTTGAAGGTAATTTGTGATGATGTCTCCATGAATCTTGTAACCTTTCCTTTTGTTTATCCACAACTTAGCATTCCAATGGTAAGATACCTGGCTTCCACCACTTGTCATGTATGGAATTCAGTGCTTGTCCCATGTGGTTACTGAAACAACTGTCAGACTGTCTTCCAAAGGGGGCTGTGCATGCATCCCACCAGTATCTTGAGTATGTTTCTGTAGGAGAGTTGACTATCAGTATACCCTCCGTGGCCAGGTGTCTATTTCAATCTTTACCAGTTATGAATGGGCTTGTTTGCTCTAGTGTTCTTGGACAATTTGAGGACTCCTGTCTAGTTATGAGGGACACAGGAATCTCCTTGAGGCTTGGCAGGGCAATCAGCACACTTCTCGAGGTGAGGAGGGAGACCCAGGGTCCCTTTCCAGTTGCCACAGGGATATTGGGATTCCTACCAATTTTCAAGAGGAGTCAGGCATCATCACCTTTTGAATCATTGAATTCTGCATGCCTCTCGAGGTGTCAACGGGATGTGAGGCCTCCTGTCGATAAGAGGCGGGTACCTAGGACTTTCTCTATGCTCTCCATAGGGGATTCACACATCCCTTCATCCTGTGAGATGAAAGATGAGCCTGCATTCAAGCCACTGTAGGGAAATCGGACCTTCTTTCGAGTCAGGGCGTCTCAGGGTCAATTCCACTTGAGGCAGCAAACTCAGGGTCCCTCCCACATACTTACTGCTGAGAGACACCTCCTCTGGTTGTGCTTGTGGAATGGTGGCATACCTCTTGAGTGGAAGCCAGGGAATCAGCTCTCATTTCAAGATGATTTGGGGTACATGGAGCTTTCCTCGAGTTGCTGTGCTGAACTTGGTGTTCTTCTAGACTTGGGACAGTGTTCTCGGGGAATCTCTGCAGTTGCCTAAAGGAAGCCAACCCACTTGTCGTGTTTGATGCGGAACACGGGATGGCTCTGAAGCCAATGCAGTGGAATAGGGACTCATCTCGAGTTGATTTGGGATACACGAAGCTATTTCCCATTGCTGCAGTGACATCAGGGTCCCTCTGGACTTGAGACAGTGTTCTTGGGGACTCTCTGGAATTCCATCAAACAAGTAATGGCTCCTTACGTATTTGATGGGGAACACGGAATTGCTCTGCATGCAATGCAGGGGAATCAAGCCTCATCTCGCGGCGAGAAGGCAGTCTCATGGTTTCTCTCGAGTTGCGGCGCGAACCTGGGGTATATTCTCCAGGTACGGCGGGGATGGCCCTTCAAAACTCATGTTTGTTCAGCGACGTCAGGACTCCTGTCTAGTTACGAGGGACACCTCAGGAATCTCTTCGAGGCTTGGCAGGGCAATAGGGACGCTTCTCAATGTGAGGCGGGAGACCCAGGGTTCCTTTCCAGTTGCCACAGTGAGACTGGGATTCCTATCAATTTTCAAGAGGAGTCAGGCGTCATCACCTTTTGAAACATTGAATTCCGCCTACCTCCATGTCAAAGGGATGTGAGACCTCCTGGCGTGATGAGGCCAGGACTTAAGGCTTTCTCTAGGGTCTCCGTATTGGATTCAGACATCCCTTCATCTTGTGCAATGAAAGACGAACCTGCATTCAAGCCACTGCAGGGAAATCCGGCCTTCTTTCTTGTCAGGGCATTCGGACTCCATTCCACTTGAGGCAGCAAACTCAGGGTCCCTCCCCCATATCTATTGATGAGAGAAGCCTCCTCTTGGGGTGCTTGTGGAAAGTTGGCATACCTCTTAAGTTGAATCCTGGGAATCTGCTCTCATCTCGAGATGATTTGGGGTACATAGAGCTTTCCTCAAGTTGCTGTGCTGAACCTGGTGTTCCTCTAGACATGGGACGGTGTTTTCGGGGAGTCTCTGGAGTTGCCTAAAGAAAGTGAAGCAACTTGTCTTGCTTGATGGGGAAAGCGGAATTTCTCTGGAGCTAATGTGGCAGAATCGGGCCTCATCTCCAGTTGATTTGGTGTACACGGAATTATTTCGCGTTGCTGCAGTGACCTCAGGGTCCCTCTGGGCTTGTGAGTGTGTTCTTGGGGACTCTCTGGAGTTCCATCAAGCAAGTCAAGGCTCCTACGCATTTCATGGGGAAAACGGAATTGCTTTGCACGCAATGCAGAGGAATCTGGCCTCATATAGTGGCGAGGGGATGTCTCATGCTTTTTCGCGAGTTGCTCTGGGAACCTGGAGTATATTCTCGAGTTACAGTGGGGATGGCCCTTCAAAAGTCGTGTTTGTTCAGCGACGTCAGGACTCCTGTCTAGTTATGAGGGACACCTCAGGAATCTCTTCGAGGGTTGACACATCAATAGGGACGCTGCTAGAGGTGAGGCGGGAGACCCAGGGTCCCTTTCCAGTTGCCACAGGGATACTGGGATTCCTATCACTTTTCAAGAGGAGTCAGGCATCGTCACCTCTTGAAGCAATGAACTCTTGGTGCCTCTCTAGGTGTCAAAGGCATGTGAGGCCTCCTGTCGAGAGGAGGAGGGGAACTAGGGCTTTCTCTAGGGTCTCCACAAGGGATTCAGACATCACATTGTCTGATGAGATGAAAGACAAGCCCCCATTCAAGCCACTGCAGGGAAATCAGGCCTTCTTTTGAGTCAGGGCATCTCGGTGTCCATTCCATTTGACGCAGCAAACTCAGGGTCCAACTCACATACCTATTGCTGAGAGAAGCCTCCTCTAGAGGTGCTTGTGGAAAGTTGGCATACCACTTGAGTCAAAGCCAGGGAATCAGCTCTAATCTCGAGACGATTTGGGGTACATGGGGCTTTCTTCGAGGTGCTGTGTTGCAACTGGTGTTCCTCCAGACTTGGGACGGTGTTCTCGGGGAATCTCTGGAGTTGCCTAAAGGAAGTAAAGCCACTACTCCTGTTTGATGGGGAACACGGGATGGCTCTGGAGCAAATGCAGGGGAATTGGGCCTCGGCTCGAGTTGATTTGCAGTATGGAGCTATTTCTCATTGCTGCGGTGACACAAGGGTCCCTCTAGACTTGTGACAGTGTTCTTGGGGACTCTCTGGAATGCCATCAAGCAAGTCAAGATTCCTTACGTGTTTGATGGGGAACACGGAATTGCTCTGCAATGCAGAGCAATCAGGCCTCATCTTGCGGCCAGGGGGAAGTCTCATGGTTTATCTCAAGTTGCGGTGGGAACGTGGGGCATATTCTCGAGTTAAGGTGGGGATAGACTTTCAAAACTCCTGTTTGTTAAGCGACATCAGGACTCTTGTCTAGTTATGAGAGACACCTCAGGAATCTCTTTGAGGCTTGGCAGGGCAATAGGGACGCTTCTTGAAGTGAGGCGGGAGACCCTGGGTCCAATTCCAGTTGCCACAGTGATATTGGGATCCCTATCACATTTCAAGAGGAGTCAGGCATCGTCACCTTCTAAGCATTGAACTCCGCGTGCCTCTCAAGATGTCAAAGGGATGTGAGGCCTCCTGTCGAGATGAGGCGGGGACATAGGGTTTCCTCTAGGTCCTCCACAGGGGATTCAGACATCCCTTCATCTTGTGAGATGAAAGACGAGCCTACATTAAAGCCACTGCAGGGAAATCTGGCCTTCTTTTGAGTCAGGTCATCTTGGTGTTCATTCCACTTCAGGAAGCAAACTCAGGGTCCAACTCACATACATATTGCTGAGAGAAGCCTCCTCTTGAGGTGCTTGCAGAAAGTTGGCATGCCTCTTGAGTCAAAGCAGGGAAATCAGCTCTAAATCTCAAGACGATTTGGGGTACATGGGCCTTTCCTTGAGTTGCTGTGTTGCACCTGGTGTTCCTCTACACTTGGGACAGTGTTCTCGGGGAATCTCTGGAGTTGCTTAATGAAGTCATGCCACTTGTGTTTGATGGGGAACGCAGAATGACTCTGGAGCCAATGCAGGGGAATGGGGCAGCATCTCGAGTTGATTTGGGGTAGACGGATCTATTTCCCGTTTCTGCACTAACCTCACGGTCACTCTAGACTTGTTACAGTGTTCTTGGGTACTCTCTGGTGTCCCATCAAGCAAGTCAAGGCTCCTTACATGTTTGATGGGGAACACAGAATTGCTCTGCATGCAATGCAGAGGAACCGGGGCTCATCTCGTGGCCAGGGAGAAGTATCATGGTTTTTCTCGAGTTGCGGTGGGATCCTGGGGTATATTCTCGAGTTACGGTGGGGATGGCCCTTCAAAACTCGGATTTGTTCAGCTATGTCAGGACTCCTGTCTAGTTAAGAGGGACACCTCGGGAATCTCTTCGAGGCTTGGCAGGCAATAGGGACGTTTTTGGAGATGAGGCGGGAGACCCAAAATCCCTTTCCACTTGTGACATGGATATTGGGATTCCTATCACTTTTCAAGAGGAGTCAGGCATAGTCACCTCTTGAAGCAATGAACTCTTGGTGCCTCTCTAGGTATCAAAGTCATGTGAGGCCTCCTGTCGAGATGAGATGGGGAACTAGGGCTTTCTCTAGGGTCTCCACAGGGGATTCAGACATCCTTTCATCTGGTGAGATGAAAGACGAGCCTGCATTAAAGCCACTGCAGAGAAATCGGGCCTTCTTTTGAGTCAGGGCATCTCGGGGCCCATTCCACTTCAGGCAGCAAACTCAGGGTCCAACTTACATACCTATTGCTGAGAGAAGCCTCCTCTAGAGGTGCTTGTGGAAAGTTGGCATACCTCTTGAGTTGAAGCCAGGAAATCAACTCTAATCTCGAGACGATTTGGGGTACATGGCGCTTTCCTCGAGTTGCTGTGTTACGCTTGGTGTTCCTCTAGACTTATGACAGTGTTCTCGGGGATTCCCTGGAGTTGCCTAAAGGAAGTCAAGCGCCTTGTCGTGTTTGATGGGGAAAGTGGGATGGCTCTGGAGCCAATGAAGGGGAATTGGGCCTCATCTCGAGTTGAAATGAGTGAATCACGTGTGAATCACGTGTGCATCAAGTGTGAATCACGTGTCCATCATGTGTGTGTCACGTGTGCATCACGTGTGCATCACGTGTGTGTGACATGTCCATCACGTGTGAGTCACGTGTTCATCAGGTGTGTGTCACGTGTCCATGACGGGTGAATCACGTGTTCATCACATGTGTGTCACTTGTGTGTCACGTGTGCATCACGTGTGTGCACGTGGGAATCACGTGTGCGTCACGGGTGCGTCATGTGTGCATCACGTGTCCATCACGTGTGCGTTACGTGTGCGACACGAGTTCATCATGTGTGTGACATGTGTTCGTCACGTGTTCATCACGTGTGCATCACGTGTGCATCAAGTTTGCGTCACGTGTGAATCACGTGTTCGTCACGTGTGTGTCACGTCTGCATCACGTATTCATCACATATGTGTTACGTGTGCATCACATGTGCATCACATGTGCGACACGTGTTCGTCGCGTGCGCATCACGTGTGCATTAAGTTTGCGTCATGTGTGAATCATGTGTTCATCACGTGTGTGTCACGTGTTGATCACGTGTCCATCATGTGTGCATCACATGTGCATCACGTGTTCATCACGTGTGAGTCACATGTGTATCACGCGTGAATCACGTGTGCATCACGTGTGCATCACGTGTTCATAACTTGTTCATCACATGTGCCTCACGTGTTGTTCACTTGTTCACAACGTCTGTGTGATGTGTGCATCATGTTTTCATCACATGTGCATCACGTGTTCATCATGTGTGAGGCACGTGTTCATCACATGTGAGTCACGTGTTCTTCACGTGTGAATCATATGTCCATCACATGTGCATCACTTGTGCAACACGTGTTCGTCACGTGTGCGCCACGTGTGCGTCACCTGTGAATCACTTGTTCATCACGTATTCATCACGTGTGTGTTATGTGTGCATCACGTGTTCATCACATGTGTATCACGTGTGAATCACGTGTGCATCACCTGTTCATTACATGTGCATCACGTGTGAATCACGTGTTCATCACGTGTGCCTCACTTGTGCACAACATGTTCATCACATGAGCATCACGTGTGCATCACGTGTTCATCACGTGGGCATCACATGTGCACCTCATGTGCACCTTGTGTGCATCACGTGTGAATCAGGAAAAGAACTGAATGGGATAGACTAGAGATCTCTTCAAGAAAATTAGAGATACCAAGGGAATACTTCATGCAAAACTGGGTTTGATAAAAGATAGAAATGCTATGGACCTAGCAGAAGCATAAGCTATTAAGAAGATGTGGCAAGAATACACAGAAGTACTGTAGAAAATATCTTCATGACCCAGATAATCACAACGGTGTGATCACTCACCTAGAGCGAGACATCCTGGAGTGTGAAGTCAAGTGGCAATTAGAAAGCATCGTAAGAACAAAGCTAGTGGAGTTGATGGAATTCCAGTTGAAGTATTTCAAATACTGAAAGATGATGCTGTGAAAGTGCTGCACTCATAATGCCTGCAAATTTGGAAATCTCAGCAGTGGCCACAGGACTGGAAAAGGTCAGTTTTCATTCCAAATAGAAAGAAAGGTAATCCCAAAGAATGCTCAAAATACCACACAATTATGCTCATCTCACACGCTAGTAAAGTAATGCTCAAAATTCTCCAAGCCAGGCTTCAGCAATACGTGAACTGTGAACTTCCAGATGTTCAAGCTGGCTTTAGAAAAGGCAGAGGAACCAGAGATCAAACTGCCAACATCTGCTGGATCATTGAAAAAGCAAGAGAGTCCCAGAAAAAAAAAATCTATTTCTGATTTATTGACTACACCAAAGCCTTTGACTGTGTGGATCACAATTAACTGTGGAAAATTCTGAAAGAGATGGGACTACCAGACCACCTGACCTGCCTCTTGAGAAACCTGTATGCAGGTCAGGAAGCAACAGTTAGAACTGGACATGGAACAACAGACTGGTTCCAAATAGGAAAAGGAGTACGTCAAGACTGTACGTTGTCACCCTGCTTATTTAACTTATATGCCGAGTACATCATGAGAAATGCTGGGCTGGAAGAAGCACAAGCTGGAATTAAGATTGCCAAGAGAAATATCAATAATCTCAGACATGCAGATGACACCACCCTTATGGCAGAAAGTGAAGAAGAACTAAAAAGCCTCTTGATGAAAGTGAAAGAGGAGAGTGAAAAAGTTGGCTTACAGCTCAACATTCAGAAAACTAAGATCATGGCAACAGGTCCCATCACTCCATGGGAAATCAATGGGGAAACAGTGGAAGCAGTGTAAGATTTTATCTTTTTGGGCTCCAAAATCACTGCAGATGGTGATTGCAGCCATGAAATTAAAAGAAAATTACTCCTTGGAAGGAAAGTTATGACCAACCTAGATAGCATAATAAAAAGCAGAGACACTACTTTGCCAACAAAGGTCCCTCTGTTCAAGGCTATGGTTTTTCCAGTGGTCATGTACAGATGTGAGAATTGGACTGTGAAGAAAGTTGAGCACCGAAGAGTTTATGCTTTTGAACTGTGGTGTTGGAGAGGACTCTTGAGAGTTCCTTGAACTGCAAGGGCATCCAACTAGTACATCCTAAAGGAGATCAGTCCAGGGTGTTCATTGGAACGACTGATTCTGAAGCTGAAACTCCCATAATTTGGCCACCTGGTGCGAAGAGCTGACTCATTGGAAAATACCCTGATGCTGTAAGGGATTGGGGACAGGAGGGAAAGGGGATGACAGAGGATGAGATGGCTGCATGGCATCACCGACTCGATGTACATGAGTTCGAGAAATCTCCGGGAGTTGGTGACTGACAGGGAGGCTTGGCGTGCTGTGATTCATGGGGTCCCAAAGAGTCAGACATGACTGAGCGACTGAACGGAACTGAACTGATATGAATAACTAATTAAAAGTAAAGTAAAGTTGCTCAGTCATGTCCAACTCTTTGTGGCCCCATGGACTGTAGCCTACCAGGCTCCTCTGTCCATGGGGTTTTCCAGGCAAATGTACTGGAGTGGGTGGCCATTTCCTTCTCCAGGAGATCTTCCTGACCCAGGGATCTAACCTGGGTCTCCAGCATTGCAGACAGATGCTTTACCATTTGAGCCATATAATTCCATTGCTAACACGTGCAAGGGGCTACTCTTTCTGCCCTCTTCTGATGCCTATGTCAGAAGATTTCTCTATCTCCTTTATACTTTAATACAACTTTATTACACAAAAGCTCTAAGCAATCAAGCCTCGTCTCTGGACCTGAATTGAATTCATCTCCTCTGGAGGCCAAGAATTCCAGTGTCTTTGCGTGGTTCAGCAATACCTTTCAAGATCATCCTGGAGATTCTGGCCATGTACCTCAGGAACATGGTCAGATAGGAGGTCACCCTTGAGACTGTGGGCTTTTGACCCAGGTGCAGGGTGTTGGAGTGGCGGGAATCCTGGATAATTTGCACATGTGACCCCAGGTAAAGGGTCTGGGAGGTAAGGTCACCTTGGAGACTGTGAATATGCTACCCAAGGTGCAGGGTGTGGGAAATAATGTCACCCTGGAGAATGTAGACTTCTAGCACAAGGGATGAGTTCTTGACATTGGGGTCTCATGGGAGACTGGATGATTCCGCTCAGACAGTGTGTGGGGATGGGATTCACCCTGGAGACTGTAGATATGTGATCTCAGGTACAGGATTTCCGAGGGGGTCACCCTGGAGCCTGTGAATATGTGATTCCAGGTGCAGAGTCTGCAAGGGAGTCACCATGGAACCTGTGTTTGTGTGACTCCAGGTGAGGTCTACAAAGTTTTGACAAACAGGAGACTGTGGACATGTGACCCCTATTACAGGGTCTTGGAGGGGGGAACCTTTGTGGCCAGGGTCATGGGATGCAAGGTTATATGTCTGGGAGGTGGGATACCCTGAGAGTATGGAAGTGTGACCCCAGGTACAGGTTCTGGGAGTTGGTTCCATCCTGAAAATGGTGGACATTTCACCCGAGGTATGGTTTCTGGGAGGTGGGGTCACCCTGAAGACTCTGGACATGTGACCCCAAATGCAGGGTCTGGGAGGTAGACTCACCATGGAAAAAGTGGACTTGTGACCCCAGATACAGGATCTTGAGGGTGGGGTCACCTGGAGGCTGTGGACTTGTGACACCAAGTACAGGTTATACAGGGGGCCACCTTCGAGACTGTGGACATGTGATCACAGGTGTATGGTATGGGAAGTTTGGTAACCTAGGAGATTGTGGATATATGACAGTAGGTACAGGGTCTCAGGTATGTCCCCATGGAAAGTGTGGACATGTGACCCCAGGTGCAGGTTTGGGTGGGGTCACCCTGGAGACTGTGGTCGTGTGACCCAAAGTTCAGGGTAGGAAAAGGGTTTCACCCTGTAGACTGTGGATCTATGACCACAGGTACAGGATCTGGTGGTAGTCACTGTGGCGATGATGGACGTATGAAACCTAGTACAAGTTCACGGAGGGGGTCACCCTCCAAGACTGTGTACATGTGACCCTCGTTTCAGGGTCTGGGTTGAGGTCACTCTGGAAACTATTTGCCGTGTGACTTAGATGCAGGGTTAGGGGACGCGTTTACTTTGAAGATTGTGGTCATGTGACCTCAAATGCACCATTTGGGAGGCAAATCATCTTGGAGACTGGATACGTGACCGTAGATCCAGGGTCTGAATGGGATTCCCCAAGGTGAGATTGTGAATATGTGACTCCAGGTGCAGGGCCTGCGAGGGAGTCACCTTGGAACCTGTGTTTGTGTGACTCCAGGTGGAGGGTCTGGGAAGTGACGACACTCTGGAGACTGTGAACATGTGACCCCATTACAGGGTCTTGGAGGGGGTAACCCTGGCATCCAAGATCATGGGACACCATGTTAAATGTCTTGGCGTGTGGTAACCGAGACTATGGAAGTGGGACCCCAGGTACAGGTTCTGGGAATTGGGGCCAACCTGAGTGACTGTGGATGTTTCACCCTAGGTACAGTTTCTGGGAGGTGGGGTCACCCTGGAGACTCTCGACAAGTGACCCCAAGTGCAGAGTCTGGGAGGGGTCTCACCCTGGAAACAGTGGACTTGTGACCCTAGGTACAGGGTCTTAACGGTAGAGTCATCCTGGAGTCTGTCGACTTGTGACACCAGGTACAGGTTTAGGAGGGGGATCACCCTGGATACTGTGGATGTGTGATCATAGGTGCATGGTATTGGAAGTGGGGAAGTCCAGGAGACTGTATATATGACACTAGGTACAGGGTCTGGGGGATGACACCATGGAGAATATGGACTTGTGATCCCAGGTGCAGGTTCACAAGGTTCAGGGTACAAAATGGGTCTCATCAGGCAGACTGTTGAACTGTGACCACAAGTTCAGGATCTGCTGGTGGTCACTGTGGCAATGGTGATCGTGTGAAATCTGGAACAAGTTCAGGGAAGAGGTCACCCGTGAGACAGTGGACATCACTCTGGAGACTGTGGATGTGTGAGTAAGGTGCAGGGTTAGGGGATGGGGTCACTTTGAAGATTGTGGACATATGACCCCAGATGCACTGATTGGGGAGGCAAGTCATCCTGGATAGTGGGCATTCGACCCTAGATGCAAGGTCTGACCTGGGTCCCCCAAGACACTAGGATATCTGAACCCAGGTACAGGGTCTAGGATGGGGTGATCCAGGAAACTCTGTATATGTGACCTCAGGTACAGTGTCTGGGAGGTACGGGGTCACTCTGGGGACTGCAGGCATTTAATGGCAGGGAAATGGTCTGGAAGGGGTGTCACCCTGCATGATGTGGATATGTGAGCCCAGGTGCAGTGGGCAAAGTGGGGTTCACGCTGGAAACTGTTGACATGTGACTCCAGGTGCAGGGTATGGGAGGGCGAACATCCTGGAGATTGTGGATGTGTGTAAATAAGCACAGGGTCTGGCAGGGGAGGGTTACCCTGGAATCTGTGGCCAAGTCACCAAAGGTATAGGGCATGAGAGGTCGGGTCACACCGGATACTGAGAACATGTGACCCAAGTTACAGAGACCAGGAAGGGGGTCACCACGGAGCCTGTGAATCTGTTAGTACATGTGCAGAGTCTGGGAAATGACATCACACAAAAGTCTAGGGACATGGGATGCCAGGTGAACGGTCTGGGAGGGAGTCACCCTGGAGTCAGTTGACGTGTGACCCTGGGTACAGGCACTTGTGGGTGGGGAAAGCCTCGAGACTGTGGACATGTGATCCCAGTTACTAGCCCTTGAATGTGGGTAAATCCAGGAGACTCTGGACATGTGACCCCAGGTATAGGGTGGGGAAGTTGGAGTCACCCTGGCGACTGTGCCAATGTAATCACGTGTACAGAGTCTGGGGAGGCGTGTATTCCTGGCCAACATGTACATGTAACCCCAGGTAGAGGGTTAGAGATACGGGGTCACCCTGGAGACTGGGGCAATGTGACCAGAATTACAATATTCTGTGAGGTGTAGTCACCCTGGAGACTGCGGAGGTGTGAGACCTGGTGCATGATCTGGGAGGGGTTGCCACCCAGGAGACCATGGATGTGTGACCCTAGCTAGGTTCACGGGCTTGGAATTGGTGTCACCCTAGAACCAGTGGGTGTTTGAACCGAGTACAATTGTTTGACAGGTGGTGTTACCCTGGGCGCTGCGGACATATGAACCCAGGTGCAAGTTCTGGCAAGTGGGGTCACCCTGAGACTATCTACGTGTGACCCTAGGTACAGGGTTTGGGAGTTGGTGAATGTGCCCATGTGACACCATGTACAGTGTCTAGGAGGGTGTTCACCCTAGAGACTGTGGGTATGTGTCCCAAGGTACAGTGTCTGGAGTGTGAGGCCATGCTAGAATCTGTGGACATGTGACACTGGGTGCTGGGGTCAATAGTCCAGCATCTGGAAGACTGTGGTTATGTGAGCCCTGGTACAGTGATTTGGATGAGTCACCTGTGAGACTGTGGATATGTGGCTCCAAGTGCAGGGTCTATGAGGGAGTCATCCTGGAACCTCTGTTTGTGTGCCTGCAGGTGAAGGTTCTGGGAAGTGATGACATACAGGAGACTGTGGACATGTAAACCACATTACAGGGTCTTGGAGGGTGTAACCCTGTGGACCAGGGGCATGGAACAGCCTCAATGTCTATGGAAGAGTGACTCCAGGTACCGTTTCAGGGAGTTGGGACCATCCTGAAAACAGTAGACGTTTATCCCCAGGTAAAGTTTCTGGGAGGTGAGATCACACTGGAGACAGGAGTGTGACCCCAGGTATGGGATCTTGAGGGTGGGGCCATCCTGGTGGCTGTGGACTTGTGACACAAGGTACAGGAATGGGATCGGGGTCACCTTGCAGACTGAGCATGTGATCCCAGGTGCATGATATGGGAAGTGGGGTAACCCGGGAAACTGTGGATATATGACACTACGTATAGGGTCTGCGCAGATATATGACACTAGGTACTGGAGTGGGCAACCCACTCCAGTACTCTTGCTTGGAAAATCCCATGGATGGAGGAGCCTGGTAGGCTGCAGTCTATGGGGTCCCTAAGAGTCAGACATGACTGAGTGACTTCATTTTCCCTTTTCACTCTCATGCTTTGGAGAAGGAAATGGCAACCCACTCCAGTGTTCTTGCCTGGAGAATCTCAGGGATGGGGGAGCCTGGTGGGCTGCCATCTATGGGGTCGCAGAGTTGGACACGACTGGCATGACTTAGCAGCAGCAGCAACAGCAGCAGCAGTACAGGGCCTGGGGGATGTCACCATGGAGAGTATGGACATGTGACCCCAGGTGCAGGTTTGGCAGGGATGACCCTGGAGACTGGCTAGGTGAACCAAGGTTTAAGGTACAAAATGGTCTCACCCTGCAGACTGCGGACCCTGACCACAGCTACAGGATCTGGTGGTGGTCACTGTGGAGATGGTGCATGTGTGAAACCTGATAGAAGTTCAAGGAGGGGGTCAATATGGAGAAGGTGGAGGTGTGACCCTATGTGCAGGGTCTGGAGTGAGGTCATTCTGGAAACTGTGGCTGTGTGACTAAGGTTCAGGGTTAGGGACTGGGGTCACTTTGCAGAATGTGGACATGTGACTCCACATGCACCGTTTGAGTCATCCTGGAAACTGTGGACAAGTCACCAAAGTACAAGGTATGAGAGGTGGTGTCACACTGGAGACTGAGGACATGGGATCCAAATTACAGGGTCTGGGAAGGGGATCACCATGGAGACTGTGGATCTGTGACCACAGGTATAGGGTCTGGGAAGTGATATCACACAGGAGACTGTGGACATAGGATGCCAGGTGAAGGGTCTGGGAGGGAGTCACCCTGGAGTCTGTGGACGTATGACCCCAGGTAAAGGCTCTTGAGGGTGGAGAAAGCCTGGTGACTGCGACCTGTGACCCCAGGTACAGGGTTGGGAATATAGCATCGCCCTGGAGACTGTGCAAATGCGACCCCAGGTACAGGGTCTGGGGAGAGGTGTCATCCTGGACACCGTTGATATGTAACCTCAAGTACAGTGTCTGAGATATAGGGTCACCCTGGAGACTGAGGCCATGTGGCCAGAGGTACAATAGTCAGTGAGGTGGGTTCACCTTGGAGACTGTGGATGTGTAACCCCAGCTGCAGTGTCTGGGAGGGGTGTCAACCTGGAGACTGAGGACATGTGAGACCAGGTGCATGATCTGGGAGGGGTTGCGACCCAGAAGACTATGGATCTGTGTCCCCAATATCAGACTTTGGTGTGGATGTTACCATGGAGACTGTGGATGTTTGACACCAGGTGAAGGGACAGGGAAGGGCATCACCCTCGAGACCCTGGAGGTAGGATCCCAGGTTCAGAGTCTGGGAAGGGAGTTCTTCAGGAGTCTGTGGAAATGTTATGTCAGAAAAAGGGCCTGCAGTGGTTACCCTGGTGACTATGTAGATGTGACACATAATACAAATACTGAGATTGGGGGTCATCCTGCAGACTGGAGAAATGTAACCACAGGTGCAGATTCTGAGGACGGGGTCACCTTGGAGACTGTTGACATGTGACATCAGGTGCTTCATCTTGGAGGTAGATCATTCTGGAGATTCTGGACATGTGACCCCAGGAACAGGGTCTGAGAGGGAGTCACCCTTGAGATTGTGGGCTTTTGACCCAGGTACAGCATGTTGGAAGGGTGGTAACCCTGGAGAATGTGCACATTTGACACCATGTACAGGCTCTGGGAGGTGAGTTCACCCTGCTGACTATGGCTATGTGACCCAAGGTGTGACTCTGGAGACTGTGGATATGTGATCCAAGGTGTGAGTCTGGAGACTATGGATATTTCTCACCCAAATCAGGTCTGGGGATGGGGATCACACTGGAGGCTGTAGATATGTGACCCCAGGTGCAGGGTCTGCAAGAGGTACACCCTGGAGCCTGTGGATATGTGACCCTGGGTGCAGGATCTGGGTGCTTGGGTCACCCTGGAGACTGTGGTCATGTGAGCCCCAGTGTGGGGTTTTGAATGAGTCACCCTGGAGACTGTGGATAAGTGACTCCAGGTGCAGGGTCTGCAAAGGAGTAACCTGGAAACTGTGATTGTGACTCTAGGTGAAGGGTCTGGGAAGTGACGACACACAGCAGACTGTGGACATGTGATCCCCATTACAGGGTCATGGAGAGGGTAACCTTGGCTAACAGGGACATGGGAAACCAGGTTCAATGTGTGGGAGGTGGGGTAACCCTTAGAATTTGGAAGTGTGACCCCAGCTACAGGTTCTGGGAATTGGGTCCATCCTTAAAACTGTGGATGCTTCACACCAGTAGCTTCGGGGAGGTGGGGTCACCCTGAAGACTCTGGACATGTGACCACAAGTTCAAGTTCTTGGAGGTGGACTCGACATGGAAATAGTGGACTTGTGACCCCAGGTACAGGATCTTGAGGGTAGGGTCATCCTGGAGACTGTGGATTCGTGACACCAGGTATAGATTTTGGAGGGTTCACACTGGAGACTCTGGATGTATGTTTCCTCTGTAGGAGAGCTCCAGTGAACCTAGGTCTGTCTGAAAAATTCTTGGATCATGTGGGGAAACACCCTGTGCGTTAATCTGGACACCCAGGTTCAAATTTGCATATTTTTCTCGGGTGGCCCTAAAGTGGTGTAACCTATCCACATCTTGAAAATCCGTCCAATTGCCATTTTCTTACTTTTGACAGAGCTAACTTTGTTCCACCCCTGGGGTTTCTGAAGCACATGGGTGGCTCGCAACTCCTATCTTTGGGCCTATTTACACTGGAGTGTCACCTTACAGAGGTGACCACAGTAAGGGACCCAGCACTCTGAGACATATTCCCACAGTCTGCTTCCTCAAGGGCAGTACCAGTATCACCTAGATATGTGTTTGAAAGGTGGGAAAATGCACCAAGACACAGGGCACAGGCTCTCGAATTTAGGTCCTCTGAGCAGAACTAGAGGGTTCATGTCTTAGGAGCGAAAGAGTTCCTGCAAGGGACAGGTTTGAAAACACACTCTCTGTGGGTGCCTTTCCTTCCTTGAAGAAATATA
The DNA here is from genome assembly GCF_963930625.1 of Muntiacus reevesi. NCBI lineage: Eukaryota > Metazoa > Chordata > Mammalia > Artiodactyla > Cervidae > Muntiacus > Muntiacus reevesi. The sequence continues at coordinate 1,297,406 of NC_089256.1, read as the reverse complement.
GGTTTGCCAGTATCCTGCGAACTGAGAGTCACACAGTGCTTGAAAAGTGCTCGCTTAGACATGAGTTTTCAATGGTAATTTCCACTTGGGGCTGTAGTCAAACAGAGGGGTTCCACACTCACTGGGAAAGACAAGGCAATATCTAAATGTCTGTTCCATCCCGTTTTCTCTGTAGGAGAACTCTAGTGAACGTAAGTCTGTCTGGAAAATTCTTGGATCCTTTGGGGACACACCCTGTTTGTGAACCAGGATACCAGAATGAGGGGGCACAATTTGTGTTTCTCTCTGTGGACCTTAAAGCAATGTAGCCTAGCAACAGCTTGAAAATCCATCCACTTGCTCTTTTCTTGATTCTGAGAGAGCTAGATTTGCTCCTTCCTTTTTGATTTCTGAAGCAAGTGGGTGAATTTCAACTCCCAGCTGTGGGCCTTTTTACAGTGGAATGCCACCTCGCTGAAGTGAGTATAGTGAGGAACCTAGTCCTCTTGGACACACTCTCGCAGACTGCTTCCTCATGTGCAGTACTGGTATAACCTAGGAATGGCTTTGCAAGGCTTGGAAAGTGCAGGGAGAAACATGGCCTTGACTCTGGAATTTAGTTCCTCTGAGCACTACTGGAGGCCTCCCATCTGGGAAGCTAAACAGTTCCTGCAAGATAGAGGGTTGAGAATACAGTCTCTTTTGATGCCTTTCTTTCCTTGAGGGAAGATATCTTTCCCTGCATTCTGTGAACTGAGAGTCACACACTGCTTGAAAAGTGCTTGCTTGGAGGTCATCTTTCAGGGGCACTTTCTCCTTGAGTCTGTGACAATAGGGAGGGGCAAACCAACTTCCAATGTCTGTTCCATCCCATTTTCCCAGCAGGAGAGGTCTAGTGAGCCTAGTTCTGTGGAAAATTCTTGGATCCTGCTGGGACACACCCTGTGTTTGAACCTGGATACCTGACCTACAGGGCACAATTCACATTTTTCTCTCAGGGGGCCCTAAAGTGGTTCGGCCTAGCAACAGCTTGAAAATCCGTCCAATTGCTCTTTTCTTACCTCTGACAGAGCTAGCTTTGCTCTACCTTTTGGGGTTTCTGAAGCAAGCGGGTGGCTCACACCTTGGAGCTTTGAGCCTGTCACTGGAATGTCACCTCACACAGTTGACCACAGTAAGGCACTCAGCCCTTTCAGACACATTCCTGCTGCCAGCTTTCTCATGGTCAGTACCGTTATGATCTAGGAATGTGTTTGTCAGACTCGGAAATTACAGGGAGACACACGGCCCTGACTCAGGAATATAGGTCCTCTCAGCAGACCTGCTGGTCTCATGTTTTAGAAGCTCAAAATTTCCTGCAAGATAGAGGTTTGAAAACACACTCTCTGTGGACGTCTTTCCTTCCTCAAAGGAAGATAGCTTTCTTCACATTCTGCGACCTGAGAGTCACACTCTGCTTGAAAAGTGCTTGCTTGCGAGTCTATTTTCAGTGGCAATATCTCCTTGAGGCTGTGACCATAAGTAGCGGCCCCACACTCACAGGGAAAGGCAAAGCAACATCCAAATGGCTGTTCCAACCAGTTTTCTCTGTAGAAGAACTCTGGGGAGCAAAGGTCTGTCTGGAAATTTCTTGAATCACGAGGGAACACATCCCGTGTGTGAACCTGAATAAAGGGCCTAGGGTGCACAATTTGTATTTATCTCTCTGGAGCCATAAAGAGGTGTGGCTAGCAATTGCTTGAAAATCCACCCAATTACTTTTTTCTTACTTCTGACAGTGCAAACTTTAGTCCACCATTCAAGATTTCTGAAGCAAGTTGATGGCTCACAACTCCTGGTCACGTGCCGATTTGCCATGGAAAGTTACCTCATCTAGGTAAGCACAGTATGGTACTCAGCACCCTCAGACACACACCTGAAGCCTGTTTTCTCATGAGCAGACCTGGCGTTACTCAGAAATGTGTTTACAAAGCTCAGAAAATGCTCAAAAACACACTGCCCTTGCTCTGAAATTTAGGTCCTCTGTACCAACCTAGAGGTCTCATATCTTAGTATCTAGACAGTTCCTCATATAGAGAGCCTGTTTCCTCATGGGCAGTCCTGGTATGACCAAGAAATGTATTTACAAAGCTCAAAAAGTGCAGGAAAACACATTGCCCTGACTTTGGAATTGAGGTCCTCTGGGCAAATATGGAGAATTCACATCTTTGAAGCTAGACAGTTCCTAATAGACAGATTCTTGAAAACACACTGTCTATAAATACATTTCCTTCCTCAATGGAACGTAGGTTTCCAGTATTCCATGTCCATAGAGTCACATACTGCTTGAAAACACTTGTTGGAAGTCCTTTTTCATTAGCAATTGCTCCTGATAGTGTGACCATAGGGAAGGCCACCAAACTCACAGGAAAAGGAAAAGCAACAACCAAAGGTCAGTTCCATCATGTTTTCTCTGTAGTGGAGATTCAGTGTGCCTAGGTCTGTCTGGGAAATTCTTGGATCCTGAGTGGACACATCCTAGGTGTGAACATGGACAGTGGACCTTGGTGGCAAAATTCACCTTTCTCTCTCAGTTGGCCAAAAACAGTAGAGCATAACAACTACCTGGAAATGCATTTAGCTGCTGGTTTCTTACTTCTGGCAGTGATCACTTGGTACACCCTTTGGGATTTCTGAAGCAAGTAAGCAGCTAGCAACTCGTAGCCGCTCGCCCAATTACAGTGGAATGCTACATCATCTTGGTAAGTGCAGCATGGCACCCAGCAATCTCAGAAATCTTCCTGCAGCCTGTTTTTTCTTAAGGGCACTTCTGGTATGACCTAGGAATGTGTTTACAATGCTCAGAAAGAGTTCAGTTCCGTTCAGACGCTCAGCTGTATTCGACTCTTTGGGACCCCATGAATCGAAGCACACCAGGCCTCCCTGTCCATCACCAACTCCCGGAGCTTACACAAACTCATGACCATCGAGTTGGTGATGACATCCAGCCATCTCATCCTCTGTCATCCTCTTCTCCTCCTGCCCCCAAGCCCTCCCAGCATCAGGGTCTTTTCCAATGAGTCAACTCTTCACATCAGGTGGCCAAAGTACTGGAGTTTCAGTTTCAGCATCAGTCTTTCCAATGAACACCCAGGACTGATCTCCTTTAGGATGGACTGGTTGGATGTCCTTGCAGTCCAAGGGACTCTCAAGAGTCTTCTCCAACACCACAGTTCAAAAGCATCAATTCTTCAGTGCTCAGCTTTCTTCACAGTCCAACTCGTACATCCATACATGACCACTGGATAAACCATAGCCTTGACCAGATGGAGCTTTGTTGGCAAAGAAATGTCTCCACTTTTTAATATGCTATCTAGGTTGGTCTTAACCCTTCCAAGAAGTAAGCATCTTCTAATTTCATGGCTGCAATCACCATCTGCAGTGATTTTGGAGCCCCCAAAAATAAAGTATGACACTGTTTCTACTCTTTCCCAATCTCTTTCTCATGAAGTGATGGGACCAGATGCCATGATCTTAGTTTTCTGAATATTGAGCTGTAAGCCAACTTTTTCACTCTCCTCTTTCACTTTCATCAAGAGGTTTTTTAGTTCCTCTTCACTTTCTGCCATAAGGGTGGTATCATATGCATATCTGAGGTTACTGATGTTTTTCCTGACAGTCTTGATTCCAGCTTGTGCTTCTTCCAACCCAGTGTTTCTCATGATGTACTCGGCATATAAGTTAAATAAGCAGGGAGACAATATACAGCCTTGACATACTCCTTTTCCTATTTGGAACCAATCTGTTGTTCCATGTCCAGTTCTAACTGTTGCTTCCTGACTTGCACATAGGTTTCTCAAGAGACAGGTCAGGTGGTCTGGTAGTCCCATCTCTTTCAGAATTTTCCACAGTTTATTGTGATACACACAATCAAAGGCTTTGGCGTAGTCAATATAGCAGAAATATATGTTTTCTGGGACTCTCTTGCTTTTTCAATGATCCAGCAGATGTTGGCAGTTTGATCTCTGGTTCCTCTGCCTTTTCTAAAACCAGCTTGAACATCTGGAAGTTCACGGCTCATGTATTGCTGAAGCCTGGCTTGGAGAATTTTGAGCATTACTTTACTAGCGTGTGAGATGAGTGCAATTGTGCAGTAGTTTGAGCATTCTTTGTTATTGCCTTTCTTTGGAATTGGAATGAAAACTGATCTTTTCCAGTCATGTGGCCACTGCTGAGTTTTCCAAATTTGCTGACCTATTGAGTACAGCACTTTCACAGCATCATCTTTTAGGATTTGAAATAGCTTAACTGGAATTCCATCACCTCCACTAGTTTTGTTTGTAGTGATGCTTTCTAAGGCCCACTTGACCTCACATTCCAGGATGTCTGGCTCTAGGTGACTGATCACGCCATCATATTTATCTGGGTCATGAAGATCTTTTTTTGTACAGTTGTTCTGTGTATTCTTGCCACCTCTTCTTAACAGCTTCTGCTTCTGTTAGATGCATAGCATTTCTGTCCTTTATTGAACCCAATCTTCGCATGGAATGTTCCTTTGGTATCTCTAATTTTCTTGAAGAGATCTCTAGTCTTTCCCATTCTGTTGTTATTCTCCATTTCTTTGCATTGATCAGAGTAAGGCTTTCTTATCTCTCCTTGCTATTCTTTGGAACTCGGCATTCAAATGGTGCAGGCTGTGACGGACCATGCAGAAGCATGGCCATGAGGAGCTATCTGTCGCCCAAGGTCAGAGGTAGTGGCTGAGGGGAGCCACCCCATGTCCGAGACCAGGGGCAGCGGCCGAGAGGAGCTACCTCATGCCTGAGGTCAGGGGAGGTGGCTGAGATGAGCTACCCCATGCCCAAGGTCAGGGGCTGTGGCCAAGAGGAGCAATCCCACGTCCACAGAGCAGCAGCTGCACGGGTGCAGGAGGACCGAGAGGAGCTACTCCACATTCAAGGTCAGGAGGGGTGGCCTGAGGAGATACCCATTGTCCAAGGTAAGGAGGAGTGGCTGTGCTTTGCTGGAGCAGCTGTAAAGAGATACCCCACGTCCAAGGTAAGAGAAACTCAAATAAGATGGTAGGTGTTGTGAGAGGGCATCAAAGGGCAGACACTGAAATCATAATCACAGAAAACTAGCCAATCTGATCACATGGACCATAACCTTGTCTAACTCAATGAAACTAAGCCATGACGTGTGGAGCCACCCAAGACGGACGGGTCATGGTGGACAGGTCTGACAGAATGTAGTCCACTGGAGAAGGGAATGGCAAACCACTTCAGTATTCTTGCCTTGAGGACCCCATGAACAGTATGAAAAGGCAAAATGATAGGATACTGAAAGAGGAACTCCCCAGGTCGGTAGGTGTCCAATATCCTACTGGAGTTCAGTGGAGAAATAACTCCAGAAAGAATGAAGGGATGGAGCCAAAGCAAAAACAATACCCAGTTGTGGATGTGACTGGTGATAGAAGCAAGGTCCAATGCTGTAAAGAGCAATATCGCATAGGAACCTGGAATGTTAGGTCCTTGAATCAAGGCAAATTGGAAGTGGTCAAACAGGATGTGGCAAGAGTGAATGTCGACATTCTAGGAATCAGCAAATTATAATGGACAGGAATGGGTGAATTTAACTCAGATGACCATTATATCTACTACTGTGGGCAGGAACCGCTTAAAAGAAATGGAGTAGCCATCATGGTCAACAATCGAGTCCAAAATATGGTACTTGGATGCAATCTCAGAAAGTGTAGGGAAATACAATGCTCTGACTCTGGAATTTGGGTCCTCAGGGCAAACCTGGAAGTCTCACATCTTTGAGTCTATACAGTTTGTGATACACAGAGGCCCGATAAAACACTCACTGTTGATGCCTTACCTTCCTGGATGGAACATAATTTTCCTAGCTTTTTGTGTGCTCAGAGTCACAAACTGCTTGAAAAGGCTTGTTAGAAGTAATTTTTCAGTAGCAACTTCCCCTGATGTTGTGACCTTAGGGAAGACCGCCACACCCACAGGAAAAGGCAAAGGATCATCCAGACGTCTGCTCAATCACGTTTTCTTGATAGGAGCAATCCATTCAACCTAACTGTCTAGAATGCTCATGGATACTGTTCCTACACACCCTATGTTTGAACCTGGATACTGGACCTTGGCAGCAAAATTTCCATTGTTTTCTCAGTTGGCCCTAAAACGGTTAAACCTAGTTACTGCCTGAAAATGCATCTACTTGCTGTTTTCTTACTTCTGACAGTGATAGTGTTGGTGCACCCTTTGGGATTTATGAATCAAGCAGGAGGCTCTCCACTCCAAGCCACTGGCCCCTTTCCAGGGAGATGTCATCTCATCTAGGTTAGCACAATATGTCACCCAGCACTCTGAGACACACTCTTGCAGCATGAATTTTATGGTCAGATCTGGTTTGACCTAGGAATGTGTTTACAAATCTCAGAAAGTGGTGGGAAACACACTGCCCTGACTCTGGTATTTAGGTCCTCTGGGAAACTTGGAGGACTCACATGTTTGAATCTAGACAGTTCATGACAGGTAGAGGCCTGATAACATATTCTCTCGAGATGCCTTTCCTTCCTCAAAGGAATATAGCTTTCTCAACATTCTGTGTGCTGAGTGTCACACACTCCTTGAAAACGCTTGTTGGAGGTCATTTTTCATTAGCAATTTCCCCTGGAGGTGTGACTGTAGGGAAGGCGCCACACTCACAGGTAAGTTCAAAAGCACTTCCAAACATCTGTTCAATCACGTTTTCTTGGTGGGGCCATTCATCAGTGTAAGTCTATTTAGAAAATCCGTGGACACTGCGGGGAAACACCTATGTTTGAATCTGGATACCAGACGTTGGTGTTAAAATATGCATTTTTCTCTCACTTGGCCCTAAAAGAGTGCCGCCGAGCAACTGCTTGAAATTCCATCTGAATGTTGTTTTCTTCCTTCTGACAATGCTAGCTTTGGTTCACCCTTTGGGATTTTTGAAGCATGTGAATGACTTGCAACTCCTAGCTGCAGGCCCATTTCCAGTGGAATGACACCTCATCTATGTGACCACAGTATTTCACCCAGCACAGTCTGATACACTCCCTCAGCATCCTTCCTTAGGAGCAGACCTGGTATGCCCTAGGAATGCATTTAGAAGTCTCAGAAAGTGCAGCAAGACACACTGTCCTGACTCTGGAACTTAGGTCCTTTAATCAGGCCTGAGCTCTCACATCTTAGAAGCTGAACAGTTCCTGCTATAAAAAACACACTCTCTGTTGATGCCTTTCCTTCATTGAAGGAACATAACTTTCCCAATGTACTGTGTGCTGAGAGTCACACACTGCTTGAAAACATTTGCTTGGAGTTCATTTTTCAGTGGCAATTTCCCCTGAGACTGTGACAGTAGGGAAGCGCCCACAATCACAAGACAAGCAAGCATCCAAATACCTGTTCCATCACGTTTTCTCTGTTAGAGAGGTCCAGTGAACCCAGGTCTATCTGGAAAAGTTTGGATCCTGTGGGGTCACATCCTGAGTGTGAACCTGAATACAGGACAAAATTCACCTTTTTCTCTCAGTTGGCACTAAAATGGTTTGGCATAGCCACTGCTTAAATATCCATCCAGTACTTGTTTTCTTATTTCTGACCGTGACAGATATGGTTCACCCATGTAATTTCTGAAGCAAGCAGTCTGCTTGCCACTTCTATCTGGTGGTCCCTTTCCTGTGAAATGTCACATAATATAGGTAGCACCACATGGCACCCAGCTCTCTCAGACACACTCTGACAGCCTGTTTCCTCCTTGGCAGTCCTGGTATGACCTAGGAATGTATTTACAAGGCTCAGAGATTGTATGGAAACATATCCCCTGACTCGGGATGTTAGGTCATCTGGGCAAGACTGGAGGTCTCACGTCTTACAATCTAGACAGTTCCTAATAGATAGAGGCCTGGAAACACACTCTCTGGTGACGCCTTTCCTTACTCAAAGGGCCATTGCTTTCCCAACATTTTAGGGCCAACCTAGAGGAAAATGCGAAATTTGCCACCAAGGTCCATTACCCAGGTTCACAGGCAGGATGTGTCCCCACAGCACTGAAGAATTTTCAAGACAGACCTAGGCTAACCCTAACCCTAACCCTAACCCTAGGATCTCTCCTACAGAGAAACATGATGGAACAGACGTTTGGATGATGTTTTGCCTTTTCCTGTGAGTGTGGTGGACTTCCCTATGGTCAAACCATCAAGGGAAATTGCTACTGAAAAACAACTTCCAGGCAAGCATTTTCAAGCAGTATGTGACTCTCAGCACACAGAATGCTGGGAAAGCTACGTTCATTTGAGGAAGGAAAGGCATCAATAGAGAGTGTGTTTTCAGGCCTCTATCTATCAGGATCTGTCTATATTCTAAGATGTGAGATCTCCAGGCTTGTCCAGAGGACCCATCTTCCAGAGTCTGGGCAGTGTTTCCCTGCAAATTTTGAGCCTTGTAAGCACATTCCAAGATCACTCAGGAATGTCCATGATGAAACAGGCGATGGAAGAGTGTCCGTGTGTGCTGTGTGTCATTCTGCCCTTACCAAATGAACTGACATTCCACTGGAAATGGGCCAGGGACTAGGAGTTATGAACCGCCTGTTGCTTCAGAAATCCAGAAAGCTGGAACAAAGCTATCATTGTCAGAAGTAAGAAAACAGATACTAAATGAACTTTCAAGCAGTTGTTAGGCCACAACGTTTTAAGCCCAATGCAGAGGATAATGCAAATTTTGCCACCAAGATCTGCTATCAAGATTCACATTCATGATGTGTCCCTGCAGTATCCAAGAATTTTCCAGATAGGACTAGGCTCACTATATCTCACCTACAGAGCAAACGTGATGGAACAGACATTTGAATGTGGTTCCCTTTTACTGTGTTTGTGGGGCTTTCCCTCCAGTCACATCTTCAGGGGAAATTCTTAGTGATAAATGACCTCCAAGCAAGTGTGTGACACTCAGGAAGCAGAATGTTGGGAAAACAATGTTCCTTCAAGGAAAGACAGGCATCAGCAGAGAATGAATTTTCAGTCCTTTATCTATCAAGAATTGTCTAGATTTCTAAGATGTGAGACCTCCAGTCTTACCCTGAGGACCTAACTTGCAGAGTCAGGGCAGTGTGTTTCCCTGCACTAACCCAGGCTTTTAACCACCTTCCTACATCATCCCAGAACTGCCCATGAGGAAACAGGCTGCAGGAATGTGTTCAGACTGCAGGGTGCCATGCTGTTGTTACCAAGGTGAGGTGACATTCCATTGCAAATAGGCCATCAGCAGCACTTGCGAGCTGCCTTCTTGCTTCTGAAATCCCAAAGGTGGGTCAAAAGTGACCACTGTTAGAAATTAAAAAAAAAAAAAGCAACTGTATGGATTTTCTAGCAGTTGCAAATTTGACCGTCAAGTTCCGGTATCCACTGTCAGACTCAGGAGGTGTCTCTGCTGTATCTACCCATATTTCGCAAAGACCTAGGCTCACTGGCTGCTCTGATAGAGAAAATGTGATGGAACAGATGTTTGGATCTTGGATTGCCTTACCCTGTGAGTGTAGAGGACATCCTTACTGTCACAACATCACAAGAAATTGCTACTGAAAAATGACCTGCAAGCAAACGGTTTCAAGCAATGTGTGACTCTCAGTTCACAGAATACTGGGAAAGTACTGTTTCTTCGAGGAAGGAAGGGTATCAACAGAGAGTGTGTTTTCAGGCCTCTATCTATGAAGAACTGTCTTGATTCTAACAAGAGCCCTCCAGCCTTCACAGAGAACGGAACTTCCAGAGTCAGGGCAGTGTCTTCCTTGCCCTTTTAATGCTTTGTAAACATATTCCTAGGTCACACTGGGACTGTCCATGAGGACACAGACTGTGGGCGTGTGTCTGAGTATACAGAGGGGCCATTATGTGCTTACTTAGATAAGGTGACATTCCACTGGAAATAGGCCGATGACTAGGAGTGGTGATCTCCTTGCTTGCTTCAGAAATCCCAAAGGGTGAACCAAAGTTATTGCTCTTCAGAGTAAGAAAACAGCAATTAGATGGATTTTCAAGCAGGTGCCAGGCCACACAGTTTTAGGACAAACCGAAAGAGAAATGTGAATTGTGCCACCAGTTCCAGTATCCAGGTTCACACTTAGGATGTGGTCCTGCAGTATACACGATTTTCCAGACAGACCTAGGCTCTCTGGATCACTCCTAGAGACAAAATGTGATGCAACAGAAGTTTGGATGTTGGTTTGCCTTTTCCAGTGAGTGTGGGGGCCTTCCCTAAGGTTACACTGTCAGAGGAAGTTTCTACTGAAAAATGACCTCCAAAGAGCGTTCTCAAGCAGTGTGTGATCCCCAGCACAGAGAATGCAGGGAAAAGTATGTTTCTTCAAGGAAGAAAAGGCATCAACAGAGAGCGTGTTATTAGGCCTATATCTATTAGTAACTGTCTAGAATCTAACATTGACCTCCAGGCTTGTCCAGGGAACCTAACTACCAGAGTCAAGGCACTATTTTTCCTACACCTTCCAAGCCTCCCAAAGACATCCTAGCTCATATAGGGATGGCCCATGAGGAAACAGACTGTAGGAGAGTGTCTGAGATTGTATGGTACCAATACTGTGCTTACCTAGATGAGATGACATTCCTCTGGGAATGGGCCAGAGGGTAGGAGTGGTGAGTCGCCTGCTTGATTCAAAAATCCCAAAGGATGGACCAAAGCTATCATTGTCAGAAGGAAGAAAACAGCAATTGGATGGATTTCCAAGCAGTTGCAAGGCCGTAGCATTTTCCCAAATCAAGAGAAAAAATATTATTTTTGCCCCAAAAATCCGGTATCCATGTCCAGACTCAGGATGTCTCCATGCAGTATCCACAAAGTTTCCAGACAGAACTAGTCTCAGTGGATCGATCCTACTGAGAAAATGTGATGGAACAGACGTTTGAATGCTAATTTGTCTTTCTCTAAAAATGGAGAGTGCGGCATCCCCATGGTCACACCATCAGGGGAAAGTGCTACTGAAAAATGACCTCCATGCCAGCATATTCAAGCCGTGTGTGTCTCTCTGCACACAAAATGTTTGGAAAGTTATGTTCCTTCAAGAAAAGAAATGCATCAACAGAGAGTGCTTTCAGCCCTCTATCTATCAGGAGCTGTCTACATTCTAAGTCGTGAGACCTTCAGTCTTTCCTAGGGATCCTAACACCTAGAGTCAGGGCAGTGTGTTTCCATGAACTTTTCAAGCCTTGTAAACACTTTCCAAGTATATACTGGGACTGCTCCTGAAGAAACAGGCTGCACGAGTGTATCCGAGTGTGTTGGGCAGCATACTGTGCTTACCTGCATGAGGTGCCAGTACAATGGAAATCAGTTAGTGGCTGGAGTGGTGAGCAACCTGCTTGCTTCAGAAATTCCAAAGGGTGGACAAATCTATCACTGTCAAAAGTAAGAAAACAGCAATTGGATGGATTTTCAAGGATTTGCTACACTGCACCATTTTAGAACCAATGTGGTCCCAAAATGAGTGTGGGAGATGAAAATGAGAATTTTGCCACCAAGTTCATATATACAAGTTCACACTCATGATGTGTCCCCACAATACCCACGAATTCTCCAGACAGACCTAGGCTCACTTGATCGCACCTAAAGACAAAATGTTATGGAGTACACGTTTGGATGTTGGTTTGCCTTTCCCAGTGAGTGTGGGAGCCTTCTCTACCATTGCACCTTCAGGGGAATTTTCTACTGACCAATGGCCTACAAGCAAGTGTTTTCAAGCACCGTGTGACTCTCAGCACACAGAATGTTGGGAAAGCTATGTTTCTTCGAGGACGGAAAGGCATCCATACGGAGTGTATTTTTAGGCCTCTATCTATCAGGAACTGTCTAGAACTCAAGGCATGAGACTTCAAGGCTTTCCCAGGGTCCTAACTTCCAGAGTTAGGGTACTGTGTTTCCCTGCACCTTCCAAGGCTTTAAACACATTCCTTATTCAAACTGGGCCTGCCCATGAGGAAACAGGATGCAGGAGTATGTCTGAGAGGGCTGGGTGCCATACAGTGCTTAACTAGATGAGGTGACATTCCACTGGAAATGGGCCAGCAGATAGGAGTAGTGAGCCGCCTGCTTGCTTTAGAAACCTCAAAGGTTTGACCAATGTTATCACTGTCATTATTAGGAAGAGACCAATTGGATGAATCTTCAGGCAGTTGCTAAGGCCGCACTCTTTTAGATCCAACCGACAAAATTTGCTAATTTTGCCAACAGATTCAAGGATGCAGATTCACACTCAGTATGTGTCCCTGTAGTATCCAAGAATTTTCCAGACAGGCAGAGGATCATTGGATCTCTCCTAAAGAGAAAACTTTATAGAATAGACATTTGGTTGGTTGTTTTCTTTTTCCTGTGAGTTTGGGGGTCTTCCCTACAGTAACACAGTCATGGGAAATTGTTACTGAAAAATCACCTTCAAGCAAGGATTTTCAACCAGTGTGTTACTCTCATCACACAGAAATCTGGGATAACTATGTTACTTAAATGCATGAAAGACATAAAAGTGGGTGTTTTTCAGGCATCTATCTGTCAGGAACTATCTAAAGTCTAAGATGTGAGAACTCCAGGTTTGCACACAGGGCCTAATTTCCAAAGTCATAGCCAGTATATTTCATTGCACTTTCAGAGCCTTATGAACACATTCCTGGCTCCTATTGGGTCTGATTCAGAGGAAATTGGCTGTGAAATTATCTAAGATTGCTGAGAGCCATACTGTTGTTACCTAGATTATTTGACATTTTAATGGAAATGATCCAGCTCGATGGGGTTGCAAGCCACCTGCTTGTGTCAGAAACCTGAAAGATTTGACCAAACCTATTGATGTCAGAAGCAGGAAAATATCAATTGGATGGATTTTCAGGCAGCTGCCAGAGCACATCCTGTTAGTGCCAAAAGAGAGACAATGCTAATTTTGCCAAGAAGGTCAAATATTCAGGTTCACAGTCAGTATGTTTCCCTTGCAGTATCCAAGAAATTTCCAGAGAGACCTGGGGCCATTGGATCCTTCTGACAGAGAAAAATTGATGGAAGAGACATTTTGATGTTTGCTTGCTTTTCCCTGTGAGTGTGGGAGCCTTCCCTAGTGTAACACACGTGAGGGGAAATTTTTACTTAAAAATGACTTCCAGGCAAGGGTTTCCACTTAGCGGGTTACTCTCAGCAAACAGAATGCTGGGACACCTGTGTTCACTCGTGGAATGAGCGGCAATGAATAGGGTGCTTTTCAGGCATCTCTGTATCCATGACTGCTGTCTGGATTCTAAGATGTGAGAAGACCACGCTTCCACAGATGCCCTAAATTCCAGAGACACAGCCAGTAAGTTTCCCTGAACTTTCCATGGTTCATGAGCACAGTACTCTATCTTACTGGGACACACCATGAGGAGAGAGTCTGGAGGAGTGTGTCTGACACAGCTGAGTGCCATACTGTTTCTAAGTAGTTTAATTGGCATTCCAATGGAAATGATCTTGCCACAAGGAGTTGCACGCTGCCTGCTTGCTTCAGCAATTCCAGTGTTTTGACCAAAGCTATTGCTGTCGTTAGTGGGAAAAGAGCAAGTGTACTGATTTTCAAGGAGTTGCTAAACCCCAGCCTACTGTGGCCAACACAGAGAAAATTCTAATTTGCCAACAAGGTCCAGAATCCAGGTTCACACTGAGCATGTGTCCAAGCACTGTCCAAGAATTTTCCAGACAGACTTAGGATCACTGGATCCCTCCTACAGGGGACTTCACGGAACAGATGTTTTGACATTTGTTTACTTTTCTCTGTCAGTGTGGGGGCATTTCCCATGGTAACACAGGGGAGGGGAAATTGTTACTTCAAAATGACTTCCAGGCAAGAATTTCCAAGCAGTCTGTCACTCTCAGCAAACATAATGCTGTGAAATCTGTGTTTCTTTGAGGAATGAAAGGCAAAAAATAAAAAGGAGTGTATTTCAGACATCTATCAGAAACTGTCTAGATTCTAAAATGTTAAAACTCCAGATTTGCACAGAGCACCTAATTTTCAGAGTCACAGCCAGTATGTTTGCTCACATTTCTGATACTAGTAAACCCATTCCTAGGTCATCCTGGGACTGTCTATGAAGAAACAGGCTGTAGGAGTGTGTCTGAGAGTGCTGAATGCCATCGAGTCTGGTTACCTAATGAGTTTACCTGCCATTGGAAATGATCCAGTGGCAAGGAATTGAAAGTCCCATGTTTGCTGCAGAAATCCAAGAGGTCTGACCAAAGATATTGCTGTCACAAGTAAGAAAACAGCAATTGGATGGATCTTCAGGCAGTTGCTACTCTGCACCATTTTAGGACCACCTGAAAGAAAATGCTGATTTAGCCAACAAGGTCCAGGATCCAGCTTCACACTCAGTATGTGTCCATGCACTACCCAAGCATTTTCCAGACAGACCTAGGATCACTGGATCTCTCCTACAGAGAAAACCTGATGGAACAAACGTTTGGATGCTAGTTTGCTTTTTCCCTGTGAGTGTGGGACCGTCCTGACTGTAACACAGTCAGGGGAAGTTCTTACTGAAAAATGAAGTCCAAGCAAGCATTTTAGAGCAGTGAGTTACTCTCAGCACACAGAATGCTAGGAAATCCATGTTCCTTTGATGAAAGAAAAACATAAAAGTAGAGTGTTTTTCATGCATCTGTCTATCAGGAACTGTCTAGATTGTAAGATGTCAGAACTCCAGGTTTGCACAGAGACCCTAATTTCCAGTCATAGCCAGTGTATTTTCCTGCACTTTCTGAGCCTTTTGAACACATTCCTAGCTCATATTGGGTCTGTCCCTCAAGAAAAAGGCTTAGGAAATTATATCTAAATGTGTTGAGTGTCATAATGTTGTTACCTTGATTAGTTGACAATCTATTGGAAATGATCCTGCCACAAGGTGTTGCAAGCTGCCTGTTTGCATAGAAATAGAAATAATTTGACCAAACTCATTTATGTTGTAAATAGGAAATTGTCAATTGGATGGATTCTCAGGTAGCTGTCAGCCCACACCCTTTTAATGCCAACAGAGAGAAAAGGTGAGTTTTGCCAACAAGATTCAATATCCAGTTTCACACTCAGTATGTGTCCCTGCAGTGTCCAAGACTTTTCCAAACAGATCTAGGATCACTAGATCTCTCCTGCAGAGAAAACTTGATGGAACTTTTACTCTGAAGCAGGGTCAGTCTTGTTGAGGTGACTCCTTCCCCAAGGCCACAACTGGGAGTCCTCACACCAAGGCCATAGAAGTGGGCCCCAGAACCAAGGTCACCTGTGAATCGGACTGGGCCCCCTTTGCAACTGTTGCCAAAAGCACCTGATCATCGCTAATGAGCTTCCTGACTCCCTACCAGGCAAGGATGCCCACTCCAGTAAACACCCTATGGTACCCCACCCAATCACCTAATATCAACCTTCCAGTAGGAATTTTCTTTGCCTTGAAACTGTAAAAATTGGCTCTTAACCCAGGAAATCAGTCAACTTTCCCTAGTCTGTCAGGTGGTTGGCCCCCTGAGCCCACAGTGCCCACTTTATCTCTGCTCTTTGTTCTCAATACAAACTCACTCCCTTCTGAAATGCTCTATGTCTGAACATTCTTTTCCAACTCGTACTCAGACGGCCTCAACAAGCCTCCCATCACCAGAGCCACTTTCCTAGATCACACTCACCACTTGCTTGTCCACTCCCAACTCAGAGCAGAAAGGCCCCCTCAGCCTGGTCCTTCCCTCTCACTTCCCGTGCCTGGTCGCCAGAGGCTCACACCGTCCCTGGGCAGGCTGTCTTCTGTGTCCTGCAGAGGCCTCTGTGGTGTCAGGTGAAGAAACAAGAGGCACCCATGAAACCTCCCACCCCAGCACAGCAACCAGTACCCACCTACTGAACTCTTCACTCTGGATGGGCCTGGGGGTGTTTCAGGGAACGTCCCCCAACATGTCCTTGTTCTCATCTAATTCCAGCACTGCCCACGTGAGAGTCACTAAGCTAATCTGTGATAACTGCACAGAGAGAATACTTGTTCACTCGCCCCTCCCAGGATACATGGTTCTTATGGGCAGGTGCCTCCCAGGATATGGGGCTCACCTGGGCAGGTATCCTGCAGGGCTCAGCACCCAGGAGCTGTTCACAGAGCCCTCACTGCAAAGAGCCCCCAGCTCCTCTGTTGGACAGATCTGACCTTGAGACCCTCAGAGGAGGACCTGAGGTAACATACAGCAGCTTCAGGATAGTTTTGTGACCTTGGGCTTCACTGGTTGCAGCCTCCTTCCAGCAGGTTTTCCAGAGGGTCCCATAGCACCTGGGCACTGAGTCTGTCTCCACCCACCACCCATCCTCTCCCTGACCCCTGGGTCCCTCTCATTAGAAGAAGGCCTTCCTGAAATCCTCTCCCACTTATAGGTCAGATAAGAAGATGAGAAAACAAGTCAGAGCAGCAGCCCCATATCCATCCTGACCCAAAGGACCCACACCTGTTCCTGGAACCCTGGCCAGGACAACGAGGCCCATTTTCTGAAACCACAAGCCCAGGTGGGCAGATTGGCTGACCTGACTGGCCTGCCCTTTGGATGTGTGCCTGGGTTGAGGTCTATATAAACCCCCTCAAGTGCCTGCAGCTGTACCTGATGCTGTCTTTCTGCTTAGATCTTGCAGGGTTGGCTTGATAAGAGAGAGTGAGGGCCCATAGTGTTTCGGGGGATTGGGTCTGTGTTGGGCTCTGCTGGACCTTCTGCAGGAGGTGCTAAGCTGTCACTTCCTAAGGATGGGCTGTGTCACCTGTTCTTGCTGTTGGAAATCTTCTCAGGCAGAAATGAGGAAGCAAGAAAACAGGCAATGGGAGCAGCACAGGAGGAGTAACTCAGGTAGGAAAGTGAAAAGCTTCCAGATCACCCAGGCCAGGACCATTCTGCCTGACCTACAGGAGCCACGTCAGTAAGCATGCTGTCGCTGGAGTGGCTCCACTTTTCTCCAGCCTGTGAGGTCTTTGCACATATTCAAGTGTTTTATCTATGAAGGGTGGATGAGGTTCAGGAATGGCTAGCCTGGGGGTCAGCCAGCATTTACTTAGAGATGACTCCGTGTAGTCTCCCAGCTTCCCACTGAGGTCCCTCCTTGGGAGGGGAGGGGGTGGGGTATGTGCAAGGGCTGCTGGCTGGCTACACATGAGTAAGTCCCCATCCCTGACCATCTTCAGAATTGCTCATCCCTGAAGCAAGTGCCCTAATTGGGCTTTCACCTGTGCAACTGGTGGCTTCTTAATTAGCAATGTGGCCATTGATGTTAAATGTCCTCCATCAAGACTGAGATGTTACACCACATGTACTGGTGTAAGAACCCGGGGAGGCGTGTGCACCCAGTACCCCTAGGCACAGGCTTCAGACTTGACCCCTCAACATTCTGGAGCCCAGCCACTGCTTTAGCATTTCTGAGGGTCCAGAGCTGATTTTAAGGGTTCTGTAATCCACCCTTCATCTGCTTTAATGAGACCCACATTTCTAGGATCCTACAGAGCAGGGTCTGTGTGGCTGCTCTGTGGCTTCTCTAACATGATCACATGCTGGGTGGTTTAAAACAACAGGAGTTCATCCTCTCTCAGTCCTGGAGACCAGACACCGGAAATCAAGGTGGCACAGGGCTGAGGTCCCTCCAGAGGCTCCAGGACAGGATCATTCCTGCCTTTTCCAACTTCAGGGGCTCCAGGGGTCCCTGGGCTTGTGGCCCCCTCCCTCCCATCTCTGCCTCTGCCTTTAAGAGGCTTCCCCTTTGTGTCCTCTTTCGTCTCTTTGAAGGAGTCTGTCAGTTGGATTGAAGGTCACCCTAACCCTAGATGACCTTACCTTGCTATCCTTAACTACATCTACAAAGACTCTTTTCCCAGATACGGCCCTGTTCTGGGGGGACACATCTTTGGTGGCCACCATTTACCCCATTCTCTCTCTGTCAAATAACCCTCATTTTAGGAGATCACCACATGCCCATAAAGACGGGCACAGAGAGCGGCCACACACATGGAGAGAATGAGGCCCTTGGAGTCACCTGGAACGGATGAAGACCTGGCTTCATCAGGTGAGGGGAATCACAGGGAGGAGAGGAGGATGGTCTTGTTTAGGCTTCAAAAAGACCACGTTGGGGTGGGATGTGAGATGCACAATGGGGGCGGGGAGCTTCATCAGGGCCTGAGGGGGAGTTTAGGCTTGGGCCAGGGCCATGGATATAGAGGGGACTTAGTGTGGGGGTTGGTCATACACCCAGAAGGAAGAGCTCACAGTCACTGGGGCACAAGGACCTGGGAACCTGGGAGGGCTTCATCTTTCTGAACCTGAAGAGGAAACGTTAAAATTTTACATCACCTCCTGCTCCTTCTGCCTCTGTAACTCAGCTTGCTCCTTGCAAAGTCTGGATCATGTAGGTCACGCAATCTCAGAAAGTGGGGACTTAGAATACTCGGAGCTGGAGCTTATCTCCCTTGTCCTTGCCCTGGCCCCTGCAAACCTTCTTGATCATGCCTATTCATGATAATGAGGAGCCCGCCCCCCTGACACTCTCCTCACCCCAGGGGGAACTCCCCACTCTGCTGGAGCACCTGGCTGTTGGTGGCCACTGACAGCACTCTGGTCTCCTCAGGACCCAGCTTCAGGATACTCTGAGGTTCAGGTCAGGCAGATGGAATCTGGTCTTCTCAGAACCCACTGGGGCTTCAGTTTGGGGGCATTGTGGGGTTTAGTTCAGGTTGATGGAATCTGGTCTCCTCAGGACCTGCTGGGTGTTCAGCTTTGGGACATTGTGGGGTTCAGTTCAGGCTGACAGGAGATGGGTCACCACAGGATCCATTGTATTTTGGCTTTGGGGCATTATGGGGTTTAGTTTTGGCTGATGGAATCTAGTTTCCTCAGGACCCATGATCTCCTCAGAACCCATTGGTGCTTCAGCTTTGGGACATTGTGGGGTTCAGTTGAGTCTGTCGGAAGTCTGGTTTCCTCAAGATTCCTGCAACGATGTGCTGCTGAAAGAAAAAGTGAGGAAAATTGGGAAGAAGCTTCTGTGTGTGGCTGTTGCTGAAAGTCTGTCTTAAGAGGACCCAAGACTCTTAGGGCTTGATGTGGAAAGTTGTGGGATTTTAGTCAGTTTTTGTCTGTAGTATAAGATGGTGTCCTATATTGTTCCTTGGTGTGTGGTTTCCATTTTTCCCAGCACGGTTTATTGAGGGGGGTGGGGGGGACTGTCCTTTCCCGCGTATACATTTTTAGTTCCTTTCTTGTAAATTAATTACCATGCACCTGTAGGTTTACTTCTGAGCTCTCTTGACTATTTCTGTGCCAATTCCACACGTCTTCTAGTGACTTTAGGTACATACTCTAGATTGAAGTCAGGGATAGACATGCCACCAGCCTGTTCTGCTTTCTCAGGATCCCTTTGGCTCTTCTGGTTCCTTTGTGGCTCCACACAGATGTAAAGATTGCTTTTGTTTCTGTGAAAAATGTCATTGAAATGTTGGCAGTGATTGCATGAATGTGTACGTTGCTTTGTTTAGAATGGATATTTTAATGGTATTTTCACCCATAAGCATGGGATATCTTTTTACTTGTATCCATTTAGTTTCTTTGATCATTGTCTTGTAGTTTTTAGCTTTCAGGTCTTTCAAGTCCTTGGTTAGATTTCTAGTTATGTGGGGGAGGGGATGCAATTGTAAAAGGAATTATTTTCTTAATTTCTCTTTCTGATAGTTCATTATTAGTGTAGAGAATCACAAATGATCTTGCAGTTCTGCTGACTTTCTTTTTTCTTTTTTTTTGGCCCCACAGCTCGACATGTTGGATCTTAGTTCTCTGACCGAGGATCAAACCTGTACCCCCTGCAGTGGAAGTGCAGTCTTAACTACTGGACTGCCAGGCAAGTCTGTGAATTCGCTTTTTAGTTCTGACAGTTGCTTTGGTGTAGTGTTATGTGGAAAACTAGAATTAAGACATCTAATAGTTTCAGTTCCATCTGGTCATCCACAGCACCCAGGGCATGGTGTCTACTAATATACTCTTCCTATGGTGCCTTTTAATACCATGTGGACTAGTACAAGGCAATTAGCATCAAACTACTTTAGCTGAATTTAGTTAGGTTAACTCTTGGCCTCTATTGCAATGTTCGATGTCATCTCTGATTTTCTGGCATGTGACTTACATGGCTGTATTGAAAAGTAACTTACTTTCTAGTAAAATTTCAAACGTGTCTACTTTAAATAGTGGTACAAAGTTTTCTACATTCACACCAAATACCGCAATGTGTTTTACCCAAAACATGGTCACTTTCCCAGGAACCAGCCCACAACCCCAAAATGGGGGATAATTATGGTTTCCACATTACAATCCTATCCATAGGACCAGTTCAACTTTCATCAGCTGCCCAAGCTTTGTGCAACTGTCTTTCTTCATTCTAATGCAGTTTTCTTTTTCTGGAGCCATCACTGGGGCTTTCCCTCATGTTAAAAACCTTCATGGATTTAAAGTGACAAGATGACTATGATCTGGGTGGCTTTTCAGTGTGGTTTCTTTCACTGAGAATGTTTTTAGTGCTTTTCCATGTTGTGCCATGTGTCATTTTTTTCACTGTGCTTACAAACATATAACAACATTTATTATTTGAGTCATTTTAAGTATGAACTTCTATAGCATTAACTGCACTCTCATTGTAAAAATTTCCCCACCATTCATCTCCAGAATCTTTCCCTTTTCCTGAAGTGACACTGTAACCATTAAATACTCATAACCCCCAATCCCTGGCCATCTTACTCTACTTGGAATTTGTCTTATATGGATATCTCATACTAGTGGAATCATAGAACATTTTTCCTTTTGTGTCAGGCTTGTTTCACTTCACCTAATGACTTGAAGTTTCATCTACATTATAGCATGTATGAGTTATCTTGTTTTTAAAGGTTGAATCAGATCCCACTGTGTATATACTACATCGTGCTTATCCAGTCATCTGTTGAACACTTGTGCTGCTGCCACCTTTTGGTTACTATGAATAATGCTGCTATGAATATGGGGTTTGAATATCTGTTTCAGTATTTGGTTTTAAATATCTTGAGTGTATAACCTGGACCGGAATTGATGGATTCTATGTTAACTCTGTGTTTAAGTTTTTGTAAAGCCCCCTACTATTTTCTGAAGCTGTGGCATTATTTTACTATATTCCTTTATATGGCAGAGTAATGCATCTCATGGATGGAACTGCCCTATTTGCTCTTCCATTCACTTGTTGGTGGACATTTTCATTGTTTTTAACTTGGATTATCAAGAACACTGCTGCTGTAAATATTGGTGTACAAGTATATATTTGAGCACCTCTTTTAAATTCTTTGGATGTATATCTAGGAGTGGAGTTACCAAAACATATGATATTTCAGTTCAGTCACTCACTCATGTCCGACTCTTTGTGACCCCGTGGACTGCAGCCCACCAGGCTCCCCTATCCATCACCAACTCCCAGAGCTTGCTCAAACTCATGTCTATCGAGTTGGTGATGCCATCAACCATCTCATCCTCTGTTATCCCCTTCTGCTCCTGCCTTCAATCTTTCCCAGCATCAGGGTCTTTTCCAATGAGTCAGTTCTTCACATTAGGTGGCCAAAGTATTGCAGTTTCAGCTTCAGCATCAGTCCTTCCAATGAATAGTCAGGGTTGATTTCCCTTAGGATTGACTTGTTGGATCTCCTTGCAGTCCAAGTGATGCTCAAGAGTCTTCTCCAACACCACAGTTCCAAAGCATCACTTCTTCGGTGCTCAGTTTTCTTTGTAGTCCAGCTGTAACGTCTATACATGACTATTGGAACAACCATAGCTTTGAGTACATGGACCTTTGTTGGTAATGTCTCTGCTTTTTAATATGCTGTCTAGGTTGGTCATAACTTTTATTCCAAGGAGCAGGTGTCTTTTAATTTCATGGCTGCAGTCACCATCTTCAGTGATTTTTGAGCCCCCCCCCACAATAAATTCTGTCACCATTTCCATTGTTTTCCTATCTATTTGCCATGAAGTGATGGGGCCAGATGCCATGATCTTAGTTTTCTGAATACTGATTTTTAAGCCAACTTTTTCACTCTCCTCTTTCACTTTCATCAAGAGACTCTTTAGTTCTTCTTTGCTTTCTGCCATAAGAGTGGTGTCCTCTGTGTATCTGAAATTATTGATATTTCTCCTGGCAATTTTGATTCCAGCTTGTGCCTCATCCAGACCCGAGATTTCACATGATATACTCTGCATATAAGTTAAATAAGCAGGGTGCTGTACTCCTTTCCTGATTTGGAACCAGTCCATTGTTCCATGTCTAGTTCTAATTGTTGCTTCTTCACCTGCATACAGATTTCTCAGGAGGCAGGTAAGGCAGTCTGGTATTCCCATACCTTTCAGAATTTTCCACAGTTTGTGGTGATCTGCAGAGTCAAAGGCTTTGGCATTGTTAACAAAGCAGAAGTAAATATTTTTCTGGATGTTTTTCTCTCTTGCTCTTTCAGTGATGCAACGGGTGTTGGCAATTTGATCTCTGGTCCCTCTGTCTTTTCTAAATCCAGCTTGAACATCTAGAAATTCATGGTTCACTTACTGTTGAAGCCTGGCTTGGAGAAATTTGATCATTACTTTGTTAACATGTGAGATGAGTGCAACTGTGTGGCAGTTGGAACATTCTTTGGCTTTGCCTTTCTTTGGGATTGGAATGAAAACTGACCTTTTCCAGTCCTGTGGCCACTACTGAGTGATATAATTACATTTTTATGTTTTCGAGAAAATGCTTGTTTTGGACACATTGATTGCACCATTTTACCTCTCCACAAGTAAAGTTTTGAGTTTCAATTTCGTACATTTTCGCCAACATTTGTTATTTGTCTTTATTGTTGATTTTCCTCACGTCCATCCTGAGTGCCTTATTAAGGAGGAAGTCATAATGCAGGACCCACATTTGAGGAGAGGAGAGTTAGCTTCATATACTTGATGGACAGCTGAGTCTGTATCAATTATTTAGAATCTTTCTGTGTGAGATTTTTATTCAACATTACTCATAAAACCTAATTTTTACTTTTTACCAGTTTGGACACCTGAAAATTATTTTAAACTTTTGGGAGCTTCCCTGGTGGCTCAGCCTGTAAAAGCATATGCTTGCAATGCAGGATACCTGTGTTCAATCCCTGGGTGGGGAAGATCCCCTGGAGAAGGAAATGGCAACCCACTCCAGTACTCTTGCCTGGAAAATTTCATGAATGGAGGCGCCTCATAGCTTACAGTCCATGGGGTTGCAAAGAGTCAGACACGACTGAGCCACTTCACTTTCACTTTCTTTTGGCTATAATCCAGCCAATTAGACTGCTTAGTTCATTCTAGCTTTGGCTATTGAGAGCTTTTTCCATACTCTCCTGCTTTTATTTTACATAATTCAGCTTTTATGGGGCTTTTTGGTCCTTCTTTCTCACATTTTAAGATTATGCTGCTTTACATATTTATTGTCTCAGTCCTAGTATCAGACACATATTTAAAGAGTCCTTGTCCCTTTTTGTTAGAGCATATTAATAAAAACTTGTATGTGGGAACTTAATAATCTCAGCAGACAATGCATGGAAATACACATGCATGTATCCAGACTATGCATACAGACAGTTATGAAGATTTTCACATGGAGTTATATGTTTCTGCATTAGGCTAAAGATAGTTTATAATGATGTCTCCAACCTGATCTCTTATGACACAGGTATTATAACCTTCTCCTTTTGTCTGCCTGTAACTTCCCACTCCAATGGTAAGAAACCTGGCTTCCACTACTCATCACTTATCAAATTCAGGGCTTGCTCCTTCAATAACTGATATGGTAGTTTCAGTCCTGTTAGCTACAAACCCCCGTGGAAAGAACTTACAGAGCCCATTGTTTATGTATGGTACATTTGCCTTTGGCCTGCAGATTCCATTCATTTACACAGTGAACTTAGGTCAGATAATTTTGTCCTAAGAGTGAGAGTGGCCTTTTAAAATTTTTCTTCTTCCTTTTAAATCTTTTGGCTGTGCCACGTCATGTGGGGTTTTAGGTCCCTGACCAGGAATTGAACCCATATTTCCTGCACTGGCAACGTGGAGTCTTAACCACTGGGCCCCTAGGGAAGTCTGAAGCTTTTCATTTATTTCTCAATCTGTTATATTCTTTGTTAAATTCTGCATTCCAGTCTTTAGCACTCCATACCATAAATAAATAAATGTGAATAGGTAATAAATTACTTGTGTTCTGAAAACAGAAATCTATGTGCTTAGACAAATGCATAGTGGCAGGTATTCCTCACTAAAGTACCATGTGAAATATTTCAACCATATATTCCATAAACTCTTTATCATGTCTGTTTTACCTTTGCTAGAATGTCTTATACGATCATACAGTGTGTAGCACTTGAGGCTGGATTCCCTCACTCAGTAATGTAAGTGTTAGATTCATGCTTTCCTTTATTTTTATTTTAAATTGGTCTGTGGTTCATTCCTCTATATCTCTGAATGCTATTTTATTGCATTAGATGAGAGGAAAGATAATTTTCCCCCTAGCCTCAATGTTCTTCACTGAGATGTTCATAATGAAAGGAAGATGGATTGGAGAAAAACAATCAGAAGTTTAATATATGACATGCATACCTCCTATATAGTTGAAAGATACCTGGGAAAACTGTCACTTTCTGAAATGGTCCAAGACTTTACCTTAAATGCTATCATCAGCTAAGAATGAAAGAAGGAGGTTAAGGAATGGAAGAAGCTATTTAAGGGAGATTATTAGGTGAAGCACAGTAAACAAAGATATGGTGGTATGCAGATTAACTTCCAGGTCCATTCCATAGACCTTCTTGATATTTAGTCAAGTCATTTAGTGATATCAAGTCAGTCTTGATACTTAGTCCATTCTTGATATTTAGCCATCCTCTATTTCCTGGTCCAGACAGGGACACGTCCTTAAAGATGGAGATATCCTTAACAAATGTAAATCTACTTCATAAAATGGAATTTCGACTTGGTTTTCAAAGATCCTCCTGGGGCGGCTGTTTGTTTTTTTCTTTTGTTTTGTTTTGTTTTTTTTTAATTAATCAGTCCAAAATAACCCTTTTGTCAAATGTGCATATTTTGGGTGTGCTTTTTGTGCTCCCCTTGAAATGTGCATTCAGGGGAGGAGTGTCACCCTGGAGACTGTTGATATGTGACCCCATGGACAGGGACTGGGTTGGTCACCCTGAAGAATGTGGATATGTGACCCCAGGGGAATGGTCAGAAGGAATTCACCCTGGAGACTGTGGAATTGTGAGCCCAGTTGCAAGGCTTGGGAAGGGGTCACCGTGGAGACTGTGGATGTGTGACTCCAGATACAGTGTCTGGGAGGGATCACCCAGGGGACTGTAGATATGTGATCCTAGATATAGGGTTTGGGAGAATGTCACCCTGCAGACTGTGGACATGTGACCCCAGGTGCATGGTCCAGTGTGTTGTGATCACCCTGGAGATTGTGGAAGCGTGACCACAGGTACTGGGTCTGGGAAGTGGCGTCATCCTGGAGATGTGCACATGTGATTACAGACACAGGATATTTCAGGTGGAGTCACCTTGGAAACTGGAGGAGTGACCCCAGGTGCAGGGTCTGGGGTGAGGTTCAGTGACGTCAGGACTCTTGTCTTGTTGGGAGAGACACATCAGGATTCTCCTCGAGATGTTGCAATGCAATACGGACGCCTCTCAAGGTGAGGGGGGAGACCAAGTTTGCCTTTGCAGTTGCCAGAGCAATACTGTGACTCCTGTCAGTTTTCAAGAGGAGACAGGTTTCATCTCCTTTTGAAGCATTGAACTCCACGTGCCTCTCGTGTTGTCAAAGGAATGTGAGGCCTCTTGTCAAAATGAGGCGGGGAACTAGGGCATTCTCTAGGGTCTCCACAGGGGATTCAGACGTCCCTTCCTCTTATGAGATGAAAGACGAACCTGCATTCAAGTCACTGCAGGGAAATCCGGCCTTATTTCAAACCAGGGCATCTTGGTGTCCATTCCACGTGAGGCAGCAAACTCAGGGTCCCTCTCACATATCTATAGCTGAGAGAAGCCTCCTCTTTAGGTGTTGTTTAAAGCTGGCATTCCTCTTGAGTCAAAGCCAGGAAATCAGGTCTCATCTCGAGATGATTTGAGGTACACGGAGCTGTTTTCTAGTTGCTGTGCTGAACAGGGTGTTCCTCTATACTTAGGAGAGTGTTTTCGGGGAATCTCTGGAGTTGCCTAAAGGAAGTCAAGCCACATGTCGTGTTTGATGGGGAACGCCAGATGACTCTGGAGCCAATGAAGGGGAATCTGGCCTCATCTTGAGTTGATTTGGAGTACACGGAGTGCTTTCATGTTGCTGCGGGGACCTCAGGGTCCCTCTAGACTTGTATCAGTGTTCTTGGGGACTCTCTAGAGTTCCATCAAGGACGTCAAGGCTCCTTTCATGTTTGATGGGGAACACGGACTTGCTCTGCACTCAATGCAGGGGAATCTGATCTCATCTCTCATCGAGTGGGAAGTCTCATGGTTTTTCTCGAGTTGCGGAGGGAACCTGGGGTATATTCTCGAGTGACGACAGGGATGGACTCTTAAAACTCCTGTTTGTTCAATGATGTCAGGACGCCTGTCTAGTTGTGAGGGTCACCTCGGGATTCTCCTCGAAACTTGGTTGGACAATAGGGATGCCTCTCGAGATGAGTAGGGAAACCCACTGTCACTTTCAAGTTGTTACAGGAATACTGGGATTCCTTCAATTTTCAAGAGGAGTAAGTCATCGTCTACTTTTGAAGCATTGAACTCCGTGTTCCTCTCGAGTTGTCAAAGGGATGTGAGACCTCCTGTGGAAATGAGGTGGGGAACTAGGGCTTTCTCTAGGGTCTCCACAGGGGATTCAGACATCCCTTCATCTTTTGAGATGAAAGACAAGCCTGCATTCATGTCACTGCAGGGAAATCCGGCCTTATGTCGAGTCACGGCATCTCGGTGTCCATTCCACTTGAGGCAGCAAACTCAGGGTCCCTCTCACGTACCTATAGCTGAGAGAAGCTTCCCCGTGAGGGGGTTCTGGAAAGTTGGCATTCCTCTTGATTCGAAGCCAGGGAATCAACTCTCATCTCGAGATGATTTGAGGTACACGGAGCTGTTTTCTAATTGCTGTGCTGAACGTGGTGTTCCTCTATACTTAGGACAGTGTTTTCAGGGAATCTCTGGAGTTGCCTAAAGGAAGTCAAGCCATTTGTCGTGTTTGATGGGGAATGCCGGATGGCTCTGGAGCCAATGTAGTGTAATCTGGCCTCATCTCACGTTGATTTGCAGTACACTGAGCACTTTCGTGTTGCTGCGGTGACCTCAGGGTCACTCTAGACTTGTATCAGTGTTCTTGGGGACTCTCTGGAGTTCCATCAAGGAAGTCAAGGCTCCTTTCATGTTTGATGGTGCACATGGAATTGCTCTGCACGCAATGCAGGGGAATTTGATCTCATCTCTCTTCGAGTGGAAAGTCTCATGGACTTTCTCGCGTTGCGGAAGGAACCTGGGTTATATTCTCGAGTGACGAAGGGGATGGCCCCTCATAACACGTGTTTGTTCAGCGACATCAGGCCTCCAGTCTCGTTGCGAGGGACAACTCGAGATTCACTTCGAGACTTGGCAAGTCAATAAGGAGGACACCTCTCGAGGTGAGGCGGGAGACCCAGTGTCCTTTCAAGTTGCCACAGGGATACTGGGATTCCTGTCAATTTTCAAGAGGACTCAGTCATCGTCTACTTTTGAAGCATTGAATTCCGCTTTCCATTCGTGTTGTCAAAGGGATGTGAGGCCACATGTCAAGATGAGGTGGGGAAATAGGGCTTTCTATAGGGTCTTCAAGGGGATTCAGGAATCCCTTCATCTGATGAGATGAAAGACGAGCCTGCACTCAAGTCACTGCAGGGAATTCCGGCCTTATTTCGAGTCAGGGCATCTCGGTGTCCATTTCACTTGAGGCAGCAAACTGAGGGTCCCTCTCACATACCTAGAGCTGAGAAAAGCCTCCGCTTGAGCTGCTGTGGAAAGTGGGCATTCCTCTTGATTCGAAGCCAGGAAATCAGCTCTCATCTCGAAATGATTTGGGGTACACGGAGCTTTTCTCGAGTTGCTGTGCTGAACTTGGTGTTCTTCTATACTTGGGACGGTGTTCTCAGGGAATCTCTGGAGTTGCCTAAAAGAAGTCAAGCCACTTGTCCTGCTTGATGAGGAATGCTGGATTGC
The DNA here is from genome assembly GCF_963930625.1 of Muntiacus reevesi. Classification (NCBI taxonomy): domain Eukaryota; kingdom Metazoa; phylum Chordata; class Mammalia; order Artiodactyla; family Cervidae; genus Muntiacus; species Muntiacus reevesi. The sequence continues at coordinate 1,269,114 of NC_089256.1, read as the reverse complement.
TCTAGAGCCAATGCAGGGAAATCAGGCCTCACCTCAAGTTGATTTGAGGTAAACGGGGATATTTCGTGTTGCTGCGTTGACCTCAGGGTCCCACTAGACATGTGACAGAGTTATTGGGGACTATGTGGAGTTTCATCTAGGAAGTCAAGGCTCCTTTCGTGTTTGATGGGGAACACCGACTTGCTTTGCATGCAATGCAGGGGAATCAGGCCTCGTCTCACGGCGAGGGGGAATTCTCATGGTTTTCTCGAGTTGTGGCGGGAAACTGGGTTATATTCTCGAGTTACAGCTGGGATGGCCCTTCAAAACTTGTGTTGGTTCAGTGATATCAGGACTCCTGTCTAGTTGTGAGGGACACATCGAGATTCTCCTCGAAGCTTGGCAGGGCAATAGGGACGCCTCTCAATGTGAGAGGGGCAACCCAAGGTCCTTTCCAGTTGCCACAGGAATTTTGGGATTCCTATCAATTTTCAAGAGGAGGGAGCGATACTCCCCTTTTGAAGCATTTAAATCCACGTGCCTCTCGAGTTTCAAAAGAATGTGAGGCCTCCTGTTGAGATGAGCCGGGGAACTAGGGCTGTCTCTAGGGTCTCAACAGGGGATTCAGACATCCCTTCATCTTGTTTGATGAAAGACGAGCCTGCATTCAAGTCACTCCAGGGAATTCCGGCCTTATTATGAGTCAGGGTATCTCGGTGTTCATTCCACTTGAGGCAGCAAACTCAGGGTCCCTCTCACATACATATACCTGACAGAAGCCTCCTCGTCAGGTGCTTGTGTAAAGTTGACATCCCTCTTGAGTCAAAGCCAGGGAATCAGCTCTCATCTCGAGATGATTTGGGGTACACAGAGCTTTTCTCGAGTTTCTGTGCTGAACTTGGTGTTCCTCTAGTCTTGAGATGGTAGTCTCGGGTAATCTCTGGAGTAGCCTAACGGAAATCAAGCCACTTTGTGTGTCTGATGGGGAACGAGTGATGTCTCTGGAGACAATGCAGGGGAATCGGGTCTCATCTCGAGTTGATTTGAAGTACACGGTGCACTTTCATGTTGCTGCAGGGGACCTCAGGGTCTCTCTAGACTTGTGACAGTGTTCCTGGGGACTCTCTGGAGCTCCATCAAGGAAGTCAAGGCTCCTTTCGTGTTTGATGGGGAACACGGACTTGCTCTGATTGCAGTCCAGGGGAATCGGGCCTCATCTTGAGTTGATTTGGAGTACACGGAGCCCTTTCATGTTGCTGCGGGGACCTCAGGGTCCCTGTAGACTTCTGACAGTGTTCTTGGGGTCTCTCTGGAGGTCGAGTTAAGAAGAAGTCAAGTCTCCTTTCCTTTTGATTGGGTACACGGACTTAACCTGCATACATTGCATGGGAACTGGGCCTCATCTCGCGGTGAGGAGAAAGTCTCATTGTTTTTCTGGAGTTGTGGAGGGAACCTGGTTATGTTCTAGAGTTACGGCGGGGATGGCCCTTCAAAACTCATGTTTGTTCAGCGATGTGTGAACTCCTGTCTAGTTGCGAGGGACACCTTGAGATTCTCCTCAAGGCTTGGCAGGACAATAGTGACGCCTCTCGAGGTGACGGGGGAGACCCAGTGTCCTTTCAAGTTGCAACAGACATACTGGGATTCCTGTCAATTTTCAAGAGGACTCAGTCATCGTCTCCTTATGAAGCATTGAATTCCGCATTCGACTCGTGTTGTCAAAGGGATGTAAGGTCACCTGTCGAGATGAGGTGGGGAAATAGGGCTTTGTCTAGGGTCTCCACAGGGGATTCAGACATCACTTCATCTTTTGAGATGAAAGACAAGCCTGTATTCAAGTCACTGCAGGGAAATCCAGCCTTATGTCGAGTCAGGGAATCTCGGTGTCCATTCCACTTGTGGCAGCAAATTCAGGGTCCCTCTCACATACCTATAGTTGAGAAAAGCATCCGCTTGAGCTGCTTGTGGAAAGGTGGCATTCCTCTTGAGTCGAAGCCAGGGAATCAGCTCTCATCTCGAAATGTTTTGGGGTACACGGAGCTTTTCTCGAGTTGCTGTGCTGAACTTGGTGTTCCTCTAGACTGGTGGCGGTATTCTCATAGAGTCTCTGGAGTTGCCTAAAAGAAGTCAAGCGACTTGTGCTCTTTGATGAGGAATGCAGGATTGTTCTGGAGCCAATGCAGGGAAATCAGGCTTCATCTCGAGTTGATTTGTGGTACACGGGGCTCTGTCGTGTTGCTGCATTGATCTCAGGGTCCCTCTAGACTTCTGACAGAGTTCTTGGGGACTATGGAGAGTTTCATCTAGGAAGTCAAGGCTCCTTTCGTGTTTGATGGGGAACACGGACTTGCTCTGCATGCAATGCAGGGGAATCGGGCCTCATCTCACGGTGAGGGGAAAGTCTCATTGTTTTTCTGGAGCTGTGGTGTGGAACCTGGGTTATATTCTCGAGTTACGGCAGAGTTGGCCCTTCAAAACTCGTGTTTGTTCAGCGACGTCAGGACTCCTGTCTAGTTCCGAGGGACACCTTAGGATTCTTCTCGAGGCTTGGCAGGACAATTGGGATGCCTCTCGAAGTGAGGCGGGACACCAGGTTTCCCTTTGCAGTTGCCAGAGCCATACTGTGACTCCTGTCAGTTTTCAAGAGGAGTCAGGCTTCGTCTCCTTTTGAAGCATTGAACTCCGCTTGCCTCTCATGTTGTCAAAGGGATGTGAGGCCTCCTGTCGAGATGAGGCTGGGAACTAGCGTATTCTCTAGGGTCTCCACAGGGGATTCAAACATCCCTTCATCTGTGAGATGAAAGACAATCCTGCATTCAAATCACTGCAGGGACATCCGACCTTATTTCAAGTCAGGGCATCTCGGTGTCCATTCCACTTGAGGCAGCAAACTCAGGGTCCCACTCACGTACCTATAGCTGAGAGAAGCCTCCTCTTTAGGTGTTGTTTAAAGCTGGCATTCCTCTTGAGTCAAAGCCAGGGAATCAAGTCTCATCTCGAGATGATTTGAGGTACACGGAGCTGTTTTCTAGTTGCTGTGCTGAACGTGGTATTCCTCTATGCTCAGGACGTTGTTCTCGGGGAATCTCTGGAGTTGCTTAAAGGAAGTCAAGTCACTTGTCATGTTTGATGGGGAACGCCGGATGGCTCTGGAGCCAATGAAGGGGAATCTGGACTCATCTCGAGTTGATTTGGGGTACACCGAACTATTTCATGTTGCTGCGGTGACCTCAGGGTTCCTCTAGACATTTATCAGTGTTCTTGGGGACTCTCTGGAGTTCCATCAAGGAAGTCAAGGCTCCTTTCATGTTTGATGGGGAACACGGAATTGCTCTTCACTCAGTGCAGGGGAATCTGATCTCATCTCTCATCGAGCGGGAAGTCTCATGGATTTTCTCGAGTTGTGGAGGGAACCTGGGTTATATTCTCAAGTGACGATGGGGATGGCCCGTCAAAACTCGTGTTTTTTCAGCTACGTCAGGACTCCTGTCTAGTTGCGATGGACAACTCGGGATTGTCCTCGAGTCTTGGCAGGGCAATAGGGATGCCTCTCGAGGTGAGGCGGGAGACCCAGTGTCCTTTCAAGTTGCCACACGGATACTGGGACTTCTGTCAATTTTCAAGAGGACTCAATCATTGTCTACTTTTGAAGCACTGAACTCCGTGTTCTACTCGTGTTGTCAAAGGGATGTGAGGCCTCCTGTCGAGATGAGGCGGGGAACTAGGGCTTTCTCTAGGGTCTTCATAGGGGATTCAGATATCCCTTCATCTTTTGAGATGAAGGATGAGCCGGCATTCAAGTCACTGCAGGGAATTCCGGCCTTATTTCGAGTCAGGGCATCTCGGTGTCCATTCCACTTGAAGCAGCAAACTCAGGGTGCCTCTCACATACCAAGAGCTGAGAAAAGCCTCCACCTGAGCTGCTTGTGGAAAGTTGGCATTGCTCTTGTTTCAAAGCCAGGGAATCTGCTCTCATCTCGAAATGATTTGGGCTACACGGAGCTTTTCTCGAGTTGCTGTGCTGAACTTGGTGTTGCTCTAGACTTGGGATGGTGTTCTCGGGGAATCTTGGAGTTGCCCAAAAGAAGTCAAGCCACTTGTGCTCTTTGATGAGGAATGCAGGATTGCTCTGGAGCCAGTGCAGGGGAATCGGGCCTCATCTCGAGTTGATTTGTGGTACACGGTGCTCTTTCCTATTGTTGCACTGACCTCAGGGTCCCTCTAGACTTCTGACACAGTTCTTGGGGACTATGTGGAGTTTCATCTAGGAAGTCAAGGCTCCTTTCGTTTTTGATGGGGAACATGGACTTGCTCTGCATGCAATGCAGGGGAATCGGGCCTCATCTCATGGCAAGGGGGAATTCTCACGGTTTTCTTGAGCTGTGGTGGGAACCTGAGTTATGTTCTCAAGTTATGGTTGGGATGGCCCTTCAAACTCGTGTTGATTCAGTGACATTAGGACTCCTGTCTAGCTGCAAGGGACAACTCGGGATTCTATTCAAGGCTTGGTAGGGCAATAAGGATGCCTCTCGAGGTGAGGGGGGAGACCCAGGGTCCATTCCAGTTGCCACAGTAATTTGGGGATTCCTATCAATTTTCAAGAGGAGGCAGCCATGCTCTCCTTTTGAAGCATTTAAATCCATGTGCCTCTGGAGGTTTCTAAAGACTGTGAGTCCTCCTGTCGAGATGAGCCGGGGAACTAGGGTTTTCTCTAGGGTCTCCACAGGGGATTCAGACATCACTTCATCATGTGTGATGAAAGACGAGCCTGCATTAAAGTCACTGCAGGGAAATCCAACCTTATTTCGAGTCATGGCATCTGGGTAACCATTCCACTTGATGCAGCAAACTCAGGGTCCCTCTCACATACCTAGAGCTGAAAGAAGCCTCCTCTTGAGGGGCTTGTGGAAAGTTGGCATTCCTCTTGAGTCGAAGCCAGGGAATCAGCTCTCATCTCGAGATGATTTGGGGTACACGGAATTTTCTCGAGTTGCTGTGCTGAACTTGGTATTCCTCTTGTCTTGAGACGGTATTCTCAGGTAATCTCTGGAGTTGCCTAAAGGAAGTCAAGCCGCTTGTTGTGTTTGATGGGGAATGAGTGATGGCTCTGGAGCTAATGCAGGGGAATCGGGCCTCATCTCGAGTTGATTTGAAGCACACAGTGCACTTTTATGTTGCTGTGGGGTTCTCAGGGTCCCTCTAGACTTTTAAAAGTGTTCCTGGGGACTCTCTGGATTTCCATCAAGGAAGTCAAGGCTCCTTTCGTGTTTTATGGGGAACACAGACTTGCTTTGCATGCAGTGCATGGGAAGCGGGCCTCATCTCGAGTTGATTTCAAGTACACAGTGCATTTTCATGTTGCTGCGGGGACCTCAGGGACCCTCGAAACTTGTGACAGTGTTCCTGGGGACTCTCTGGATTTCCATCAGGGAAGTCAAAGCTCCTTTCGTGTTTGATGGGGAACACAGACTTGCTCTGAACGCAGTGCAGGGGAATCGGGCCTCATCTCGAGTTGTTTTGGAGTACACAGAGCCTTTACATGTTGCTCTGTGTTCCTCTCGAGTTGTCAAAGGGATGTGAGGCCTCCTTTTAAGATGAGGCTGGGAACTAGGGTATTCTCTAGGGTCTCCACAGGGGATTCAGACATCCCTTCATCTTGTGAGATGAGAGATGAGCCTGCATTCAAGCCACTGCAGGGACACCTGGCCTTATTTTGAGTCAGGGCTTCTCAGTGTCCATGTCACTTGAGGCAGCAAACTCAGGGTCCCTCTCACATACCTATAGCTGAGAGAAGCCTCCTCTTTAGGTGTTGTTTAAAGCTGGCATTCCTCTTGAGTCAAAGCCAGGGAATCAGCGCTCATCTCGAGATGATTTGAGGTACACAGAGATGTTTTCTAGTTGCTGTGCTGAACGTGGTGTTCCTCTATACTTAGGACGGTGTTCTCGGGTAAACTCTGGAGTTGCCTAAAGGAAGACAAGCCACTTGTCGTCTTTGATGGGGAATGCTGGATGGCTCTGGAGACCATGCAGGGGAATCAGGCCTCACCTCGTGTTGATTTGAAGTACACGGAGCGCTTTCGTGTTGCTGTGGGGAACTCAGTGTCCCTCTATACCAGTGACAGTGTTCCTGGGGACTCTTTGGAGTTCCATCAAGGAAGTCAAGGCTCCTTTCGTGTTCATGGGGAACAGGGAATTGCTCTGCCTGCAGTGCAGGGGATTCAGGCCTCATCTCACGGCCAGGTGAAAGCCTCATGGTTTTTCTCGAGTTGCGGCAAGAACCTGGGTTATGTTTTCTAGTTACGACGAGGATGGACCTTCAAAACTTGTGTTGGATCAGCAACGTCAAGATTCCTCTCTAGTTGCGAGGGACACCTCGGAATTCTCCTCGAGGCTTGCATGGGCAATAGGGATGCCTCTCGAAGTGAGGCGAGAGACCCAGGGTTCCTGTCCAGTTGCCACAGGGATATCGTGATTCCTATCAATTTTGAAAAGGAGTCAGGCTTCGTCTCCTTTTGAAGCACTGAACTTCGAATGCCTCTCGAGTTTTCAAAGGGAAGTCAGGCCTCATGTCGAGATAAGGCAGGGAACTAGTGCTTTCTCTAGGGTCTCCACAAGGGATTCAGACATCCCTTCTTTATGTGAGATGAAAGATGAGCCTGCATTCAAGTCAATGCAGGGAAATCCGGCCTTATTTTGAATCTGGGTATCTTGCTGTCCATTCCACTTGAAGCAGCAAAATCAGGTTCCCTTTCACATACATATAGCTGAGAGAAGCCTCCTCTTGAGTTGCTTGTGGAACGTTGGCATTCCTCTTGAGTCCAATCCAGGGAATCAGCTCTCATCTTGAGATGATTTGTGGTACACGGAGCTTTTGTCGAGTTGCTGTGCTGAACTTGGTGTTCCTCTAGATATGGGACGGTGCTCTCGGTTAATCTCTGGGGTTGCTAAAAGAAGTCAAGCTACTTGATCTGTTTGATGGGGAATGCACGATGGCTCTGGAGCCAATGGAGGGGAATCCGGCCTCATGTCAAGTTGATTTGTAGTACACGAAGCTCTTATGTGTTGCTGTGGTGGCCTCAGCACCTCTAGACTTGTGAGGTGCTGAAGTCCCCAGTCTTCTTGGGGACTATGTGGAATTTCATCTAGGAAGTCAAGGCTCCTTTAGTGTTTGATGGGGAACTCAGATGTGGTCTGCATGCAATGCAGGGGAATCACACCTCATCTCGAGTCGATTTGGGGTACACGATGCTCTTTTGTGTTGCTGCGGGGACCTCAGGGTCCCGCTAGACTTGTGATAGTGTTCTTGGGGACTTTCTGGAGGTCCATCAAGGAAGTCAAGGCTCCTTTTGTGTTTAATGAGGAACACAGACTTGCTCTGCACGCAGCATTGCAATCGGGCTTCATCTCGCAGCGATGGGGAAGTCTCATGGTTTTTCTTGAGTTTCAGCGGGAATCTGGGGTATGTTCTCGTATTACGGCGGGGATGGCCTTTCAAAACTCATGTTGGTTCAGCGACTTCAGGACTCATGTCTAATTGCCAGGGATACCTCGGGATTCTCCTTGAGGCTTGGCAGGGCAATAGGGACGCCTCTCGAGGTGAGACAGGAGACCCAGACTTCCTTCGCAGTTGCCAGAGGGATATTGGGATCCCTATCAATTTTCAAGGTGAGTCAGGCGTCGTCTCCTTTTGACACCTTGAACTCTGCACTCCTCTCGAGTTGTCAAAGGGATGTGTGGCCTCCTGTCGAGATGAGTCGGGGAACAAGGGCTTTCTTTAGGGTCTCCATGGGGGATTCAGATATCCCTTCATCTTGTGAGATGAAAGACGAGCCTGCATTCACGTCACTGCAGGGAAATCCGGCCTTTTTTCGAGTCTGGGAATCTCATTGTACATTCCACTTGAGGCAGCAAGCTCAGGGTCCCACTATGATACTTATAGCTGAGAGAAGCCTCCTCTTGAGGTGCTTGTGGAAAGTTGGATTTCCCTTTGAGTCGAGTTCAGCGAATCAGCTCTCATCTCGAGATGATTTGGGGTACATGGAGCTTTTCTCGAGTTGCTCTGCAGAACTTGGTGTTCCTCTGGACTTGGAATGATGTTCTCATGGAATCTCTGGAGTTGCGTAAAGGAGGTCAAGCCACATGTTCTATTTGATGGGGAACGTGTGATGGCTCTGGACCCAATTCAGGTGAATTGGGCCTCATCTCGAGTTGATTTGGGGTACACGAGCTCTTTCATGTTGCTGCGGAGTCCGCAGGGTCCCTCTAGCTTTGTAACAGTGTTCTTGGGGACTCTCTGGAGTTCCATCAAGGAAGTCAAAACTCTTTTCAAGTATGATGGGGAACACACACATGCTCTGCATGCAATGCAGGGGAATCAGACCTCATCTCACGGCGAGGGGGATGTCTCATGGTTTTTCTCGAGTTGCGGTGGGAACCTGGGGTATGTTCTTGAGTTGCGGTGGGGATGGACCTTCAAAACTTGTGTTGGGTCAGCGACGTCAGGACACCTGTCTAGTTGCGAGGGACACCTCGGGATTCTCCTCGGGGCTTGGGAGGGCAATAGGGAAGTCTCTCGAGGTAAAGTGGAGACCCAGGGTCCCTTTCCAGTTGCCACAGAGATATTGAGATTCCTATCAATTTTCAAGAGGAGGCAGGCATCATCTACTTTTGAGGCATTGAACTCCACGTGCCTCTCAAAGTTTCAAAGGGATGTGAGGCCTCCTGTCGAGATGAGGCAGGGAACTTGGGCTTTCTCTAGGGTAGCCACAGGGGATTTAGACATCCCTTCTTCTTGTGAGATGATAGACGAGACTGCATTCAAGTCACTGCAGGGAAATCTGGCCTTATTTCGAGTAAGGGCATTTCGGTGTCCATTCCACACGAGGCAGCAAACTCAGGATCCCTCTCACATACCTATAGCTCAGAGTAGCCTCCTCTTGAGGTGCTTGTGGAAAGTTTCCATTCCTCCTGTGTCATAACTCTCATCTCGAAATGTTTTGGGGTACACGGAACTTTTGTCGAGTTGCTGTGCTGAACTTGGTGTTCCTCTAGATATGGGACGGTGCTCTCGGTGAATCTCTGGGGTTGCCTAAAGGAAGTCAGGCTATTTGCCCTGTTTAATGGGGAATGAGGGATGTCTCTGGAGTCAATGCAGGGGAATCGGGTCTCATCTAGAGTTGATTTGAGTTAAACGAGTTCTTTCGTGCTGCTGCTGTCACTTCAGGGTCCCTGCAGAACTGTGACAGTGTTCTTGGGGACTATGTGGAGTTTCATCTAGGAAGTCAAGGCTCTTTTCGTGTTTGATGGGGAACATGGACTTGCTCTGCATGCAGTGCAGGGGAATCAGGCCTCATCTCGAGTTGATTTGGAGTACATGGAGCGCTTTCATGTTGTTTCGGGGACCTCAGGGTCCCTCTAGACTTGTGAAAGTGTTCCTGGGGACTCTCTGGAGTGCCATCAAGGAAGTCAAGGCTCCTTTCCTGTTTGATGGGGAACACGGACTTGCTCTGCATGCAGTGCAGGGGAATCGGGCCTCATCTCGTGGCGAGGGGAAAGTGTCATTGTTTTTCTCGAGTTGCGGTGGGAACCTGGATTATGTTCTCGTGTTATGACGAGGATGGCCCTTCAAAACTCGGGTTGGATCAGTGATGTCAGGACTCCTGTCTAGTTGCGAGGGACACCTCGGGATTCTCCTCGGGGCTTGGGAGGGCAATAGGGACGCCTCTCAAGGTGAGAGGGGAAACCCAGGTTCCATTTGCAGTGGCCACAGGAATTTTGGGATTCCTATCATTTTTCAAGAAGAGTCAGCCATCGTCTCCTTTTGAAGCATTTAACTCCGTGTGCCTCTCGAGTTTTCACAGGGATGTGAGGTCTCATGTTGGGATGAGGCCAGGAACTAGGGCTTTCTCTAGGGTCACCACAGGGGATTCAGACATCCTTTCATCTCGTGAGATGAAAGACGAGCCTGCATTCAAGTCACTGCAGGGAAATCCAGCCTTATTTCGAGTCAGGACATCTCGGTGTCCATTTCACTTGAGGCCACAAACTCAGGGCCCATCTCACATACATATAACTGAGAGAAGCCTCCTCTTGAGGTACTTGTGGACAGTTGGCATTCCTCTTGAGTTGAATCCAGGGAAGCAGCTCTCAACTCGAGATGATTTGGGGGTACAGGGAGCTTTTCTCGAGTTGCAGTGCTGAACTTTGTGTTCCTTTAGATATTGGACGGTACTCTTGGTGAATCTCTGGAGTTGCCTAAAGGAAGTCAAGCCACTTGTCATGTTTGATGGGGAATGCGAGATGGCTCTGGAGCCAATGCAGGGCAATCGCGCCTCATCTTGAGTTGATTTCATTTACACGAATTCTTTTGTTTTGCTGCAGTGACCTCAGGGTCCCTCTCGACCTCTGGCAGTGTTCTTGGGGACTATGTGGAGTTTCATCTAGGAAGTGAAGCCTCCTTTCATGTTTGATGGGGAACACGGATTTGCTCTGCACTCAGTGCAGGGGAATCGGGCCTCACCTCGCGGCCAGGGGGAAGTCTCATGGTTTATGTTGAGTTGCGGCTGGGACCTAGGGTATGTTCTTGGCTTACGGCGAGGATGGCCCTTCAAAACCCGTGTTGGTTGAGCGGCGACAGGACTCCTGTCTAGTTTTGAAGGACACCTCGGGATTCTCCTCGAGGCTTGGCAGGGCAATAGGGATGCCTCTCGAGGTGAGGTGTTGACCCAGCTTCCCTTTGCAGTTGCCACAGGGATATTGCTATTCCTATCAATTTTCAAGAGGTGTTAGGCATCGTCTCCTTTTGAAGCATTGAACTCCGTGTTCCTCTCGAGTTGTCAAAGGGATGTAAGGCCTCCTGTCGAGATGAGGTGGGGAACTAGGGCTTTCTTTAGGGTCTCCACAGGGGATTCAGACATCTCTTCATCTTGTGAGATGAAAGACGAGCCTGCATTCAAGTCACTGCAGGGAAATCCAGCCTTATTTCGAGTCAGGGCATCTCGGTGTCCATTCCACTTGAGGCAGCAAACTCAGGGTCCCTCTCACATACCTAGAGCTGAGAAAAGCCTCCACTTGAGCTGCTTGTGGAAAGTTGGCATTCCTCTTGAGTCGAAGCCAGGGAATCAGCTCTCATCTCGAATGTTTTGGGGTACACGGAGCTTTTCTCGAGTTGCTGTGCTGAACTTGGTGTTCCTCTAGACTTGGGACGGTGCTCTCGGGGAATCTCTGGAGTTGCCTAAGGGAAGTCAAGCCACTTGTCTAGTTTGATGAGGAAAGCGGGATTGCTCTGGAGCCAGTGCAGGGGAATCGGGTCTCATCTCGAGTTGATCTGGGTACTCGGAGCACTTTCGTGTTGCTGCGGGGACCTCAGTGTCCCTCTACACTTGCGACAGTGTTCTTGGGGACTCTCTGGAGTTCCATCACGGAAGTCAAGGCTCATATCCTGTTTTATGGGGAACACGGAATTGCTTTACATGCGATGCAGTGGAATTGGGCCTCATCTCACGGCGAGGGTGAATTCTCCTGGGTTTTCTTGAGTTGTGGTGGGGACCTGGGGTATCTTCTCGAGTTACGGCGGGAATGACCCTTCAAAACTCATGTTGTTCAGTGACATCAGGACTCCTGCCTAGATGTTAGTGACACCTCGGTATTCTCATCGAGGCTTGATAGGGCAATAGGGACCCCTCTCAAGGTGAGGGGAGAGACCCAGGGTTCCTGTCCAGTTGCCACAGGGATATTGGGATTCCTATCAATTTTCAAGAGGAGTCAGGAATCGTCTCCTTTTGAGGCATTGACCTCCGCGTGACTCTCGAGTTTTGAAAGGAGTGTGAGGCCTCCTGTTGAGATGATACGTGGAACTAGGGCTTTCTCTAGGGTCTCCACAGGGGATTCAGACATCCCTTCATCTCGTGAGATGAAAGACGAGCTTGCATTCAGGTCACTGCAGGGAAATCCGGCCTTATCTCGAGTCACGGCATCTCGGTGTCCATTCCACTTGAGGCAGCAAACTCAGGGTCCCTCTCACATACCTATAGCTGAGAGAAGCCTCCTCTTGAGGTGCTTGTGGAAAGTTGGCATTCCTCTTGAGTCAAAGCCAGAGAATCAGCTCTCATCTCGAGATGATTTGCTGTACACGGAGCTTCTCTCTAGTTGCTGTGCTGAACTCGTGTTCCTCTAGACTTGGGATGGTGTTCTCGCGGAATCTCTGGAGTTGCCTAAAGGAAGGCAAGCCACTTGCTGTGTTTGCAGGGGAACGCCTGCTAGCTCTGGAGCCATTGCAGGGGAATCAGGCCTCATCTCGAGTTGATTTGTGGTACATGGAGCTCTTTTGTGTGATTGTGGTGACCTCAGGTCCCTCTAGACTTGTGACAGTGTTCTTGGGGCCTCTCTGGAGTTCCATCAAGGAAGTCAAGGCTCCTTTCTTGTTTGATGGGGAACACGGAATTGGTCTTCACGCAATGCTGGGGAATTGGGGTTCATCTCGTAGCGAAGGGGAAGCCTCATGGTTTTTCTCGAGTTGCAGCGGGCACCTGAGGTATATTCTCCAGTTGATTTTTGGCTGCACTAGACCACTGAGGAAGTTACCTTTTGACTATCCTTGATGACTGTTGTTAAATCCATCAAATTCTTTACATTTAATAGTGGAAACAAATGTGGTTAATGTAAGTTTGAAGTCAAGAATGCCAAATTAATTTGCCTCTCTATCCCTGTGTTCCCCTTCACAGCTAAAATTTTCACCAGAGCACTGGAGAATTCTTTGCTAAATATATATTCCACAAAATGTTATTCTTATGAAATTTTAAAATCTTTAATCAATAACTTTGGTAAATGGTGGACTAAATTAAAAAAAATAAAATATTCGCCTATGCAGCATTTCCTATGTTTATTTAATCATGCAAGTCTTCTTTCTCTTCTCTCTCTCTCTCTCTCTCTCTCTCTCTCTCTCTCTCTCTCTCTCTCTCTTTTTTTTTCTTTTTTTGCAGGTCTTCTATCTTCAAATGAGCATCTTGGGGTTTAGTGTTCCCCCAAACACCCTATAAAGAGCTACCCTAAGCCAACTTTTCAAGCACAGTTATAAGGTTCTTTTTGGTAGATTCATGTAGCATTTATTAATTAGAGTGGATGAAGACTAACGATGCCTCCTTAACCTTGCCACCATGTTATAAGGAAAGCAAGTCTGGCACATAACTATGAAACATTTACTAAACAGAAATTCATTATTAATAAAACATGCATGCATGCTAAGTTGCTTCAGTTGTGTCCGACTCTTTGCGACTCTACGGACTGTAGCCCACCAGGTTCATCTCTTTATAGGATTCTCCAGGCAAGAATACTGGAGTGGGTTGCCACACCCTCCTCGATCTTCCTGACCCAGTAATCCAATCAGCACCTCTTACATCACCTGCATTGGCAGGTGGGTTCTTTACCACTAGTGCCACCTGGCAAGCCCACAATAATAAAACATAAGGTAAATCTCAATAAAATTCAGATCTCTGCTCTTTTAAATGCACTGATCACAGCCTGCATGAAATATTCACTCAAGGCAGAACAATACAGGCAGATTTAGGTTCAACTTTTGGACTCAACATCTTTTAGAGATCAAGCCTCAAGTACCATCCCTAAGGTTACTGGCTACACAGTTTGCTAGATTTTATTTCCTGCTCAAAGAATAGAAGGGGTTGTCTTAAAATATTTCTGCCACATCAAAAGGCTTGAATAACACTTGTTTCACCAATGACAGTAAAATGAATTAGCACAATTTTATGTCACCTTTTCTATACTGAATATTCTTAAAATCATTTCAGACATTGTTATACACACATTGGGACATGTTTTATAACATCAGTTACCCTAATTTGCATCTTAGAGCAATGTGGTTGTGGTGTGAAATTATGAAAGGGGAGAAGGGAAAGAGCTACCTCATCGAACCATGTTGCCAAATGTGTTCTGTGAACCAACTGCATTAGAATCACCTGTAGTTCTTTCAAAATGAAGATTACTCCAAGTAATTACATGCACACCCTATCTGAGAGTCACTGGCACCGAGAATCAGCCTAAATCTTCTGGAAATGGCTTCAAAATTTTGTATCTCCTGTACTTTTGCAGCCATTTTGTGCCAAAACAAAGGGAATATGATGACAGTAAAGATCGATAAAAATTTTAAAGGGTTACCTACTGGTAGCTAAACTTACATGATTCAAGAAGGTCCCACAGTTTTCCTTTTCTGGATGTCACCACCAGGAATAAGAGCCACAAGATTTAATAACTGATGTGGCAATGGGTACCAACCAACCAGAATTGATGCCTTCCAGCCTGCAGGATCAGTGAACTGGCACTTTGTTGTTCCTGTATGTTATCAGCCCACAAATAACCTTCGACCTCCCTGGCTGGCATACAGACAACTGCCTATAAGTAGTGGTGGGGTGATTTTTTTCCCTTTTTCTTTATAACTTTTATGTTGTGTTTTCTTTACTGGATTTGCTGTGTACTAACAATCGGTTGGTTGGATAGAGACAGTAGTGTCTTTGAGCCAACTCCTATTGACTTTGTAAAGTCAGTTGTTTGTATCTTTTCCAAACTCTACATTCAGTGATATCACACTGTTGCTTGAACTGGATCACTGTGGGAGTGTTTCTATCAAAGTGAATACTACCAATATGCTTCCCTCTCATAGCTGGTTGTTATACATTTTGCAGCACACCACTGGAGAGAGAGATTATTTTTTTTCACAACACTACTGTAATACATATAAATGTACTAGATATAACATTTATCATTTTAAACATTTTGAGTGTCCAGTTAAGTGGCATTAAGTGTGTTCACACTGTTGTACAACACCATCACCTCCATCTCCAGAATTATTTCATCCTTCCAAACTGAAACCTTGTACCCACTAGACCACAACTCCACAGCCCTGGATAACCACTGCTCTACTTTCTGTCAATGAATTTGTCTATTCCAGGCAGCTCAAAGAAGTGGAATCACACAGTAACTGTCTTCTCATGTCTGACTTCTCTCACGTAGTGTAATGATTTCAAGGAACACCCATGTTCTAGCATGTTTCAGAATTTCATTCCTTTTCAAGGCTGAATAATATTCCATTTTATGTATATACCATATTTTGCATATCTGTTCACATGTTGATAAATATTTAGACTATTTCTATGTAATTTTACTGAGGCGTAATTCACATATAACAAAATTATACATTTTAGGGCACACTGTTTGATGCACTTTGAAAGATGTATATATCCATGCAAACACAACAAAGATACAAAATAGTTCCACCACTCCCACCACGCTAGAAAGCTTCCCCCTCACCTCCTTTTAAAGACTTGGTTATTTGCCTGCACCGGGCCTTAGTCGCATTGTGGGGCTCCTCCTCACCTAGTATCCGCAGCGCGTGGCCTTAGCTGTGCTGCAGCACGCAGAACCTTGGTTCCCGGAACTCGTGTCCCATGCACTGCAAGGATAATTCTTAACCACTGGACTCTTGGGAAAATCCTTCATCCTTTACCTCTGTCAACATGCCCCAAACTCCCTGTCTCAGGCAACTGCCATTGTGATTTCTATTAATACAGATTTATTCTGCTCGATGGAGAATTTTCAGTAAATAAAATTAGACAGTATCATACTTGATTCGGGCTCAGCTTTTTCACGCAGCATAATGTTTGCAAGACTCATCTGTACTGCTGTGTGTCTCAGTGATTCTTTCCTTTTTGTTGCTGGGCAGCATTCCACTGGCAAGGACTGTGAAGAATCTGAGATTTTATCCTGTTTGCAAGCTAAAAAGTTAGGCTGCCTCGGATTCATGCTTGTACCAGATCAAATATGATTTTTTTGCATGTAAGTTATGCCTCAATAAACTTATACAGGTAAAAACAACCTAAATGTCCACACATAGTAAATCTTGAGTCATAGCTGAGGAACCCTAAGCTTAGAAAACCTCAATCTTTAATAAGAGACTTCAAGAAAATCTGCCCAACCTTTGTTCCTGGAAGGAGACATTATCTTCATCATACTGGACTCCAAAAAATTTGCCTTCTGCTCCAGATGGAGAAATTATATTTTCCAAGGGTATCTACTGTGCAAGTGTTTTTTTTTCTTAAAGAAGATTGTCTGGAGCAAAACTGTCAGCACCTCTATTCATAAGACATGTGGAAACACAAGGGACCCATGGGAATCATGTCCCAGTGTCTGGTGTGTGAATGAAGTGAAGTGAAACTTACTCAGTCATATCTGACCCTTTGTCACCTCATGTGTATACAGCCTGTGGAATTCTTCAGGCCAGAATGCTGGAGTGAGTAGCCTTCCCCTTCTCGAGGGAATCTTCCCAACCCAGGGATCAGATGGAACCCAGGTCTCCCACTTTGCAGGTGGATACATTTGTTTGTGAAAATAATGTTTGTCAAACATTTGTGTGAGAATACATTTGTTTATTCACTCTCCTGTTGATAAATATTTGTTTATTCATCTCCTATTGATGAATGTGATTCACTCTCCTATTGATGAACATGGAGATTGTTTGCACTTTGGGCTATTATGAATAAAGTTGATATGAAGATTCTTAGACACATGTTTTGGATCTCTATGTTTTAATTTCTCTAGGGTAAATACCTAGGACTGTAATTGCTAGGCCATATGATAAGTCTATGTTTAACATTATTAAAGCATTGCCTGGTTTCAAAAATAGTCATAATTTTTTTACTTCTGCCATTAGTGTATGAGTGTTCCAGGCGCTCCCCCTCTTTGCCAGTAAATATCAACATTTTATCGAGTCTACTTTATTATTATTATTTTCTCTCTGTCTTTCTCTATATATCTCATCCCCACTCTTTCAGAGAAAGTTGCAGATATGACACCACTTTACCCCTAATGTTTTGAAGTGTGTTTCTTAAAAAAACTTTTATATGACCACAGTACTATTATTAAAGTCAGGAAATTAATATTGATACAATACTGTTATCTAACTTAGAGATTTTATTCAGAATTCACCAACTTTGCCCATAAGGGCCTATTTTGCAAAAGAAAATCTGATATTATGTGTCATTTAATTATAATAGCCTTTTGATTCTTAACAGAGTGATTTGTATTAGTTTTTACATTAGAAGCAAATGGCCCTGTGATCTTAATCTCTTTTTAGGCATTATGATCTCCATTTTTATCTTTATTTTTATTTATTTATTTAATCTTTATTTTTAATAAGTTAACTAATTAATTACATAAAGCAATACATTCACATGGCTCAAAATTTTAAAAGCATGAAGTATTCAAAGGGAAAAATCTTTTTTCTACTCTACTCTCAGGTTCCCAATTTGGAGACTCCCCAAATAGAAATTTGTAATCGACCCCTAATTGACTATGTATACTTTTTTTTTACACAAATCTGCTGACTATTGTTTGCCAAACACTTGAGATGGAGGAATTCATTTTCTTTTAAAGCAATGAGGTAATCTGGCAATGATGAGAAAAAGGATTGCTGTAAAGCTACTTCCTCTTTCAAATTAAATTGATCTTAGTCAGATTAAGAAGCTACTTACTACTACCTGTCTCCTTACTTCTCTATCTCCCCCCGCAGGGGACTGTGTCACCAGGACCTAATGCTGAAGCTTGTCACAGGTGAGGGACTTTGTGCAGAGGAAAGAAATAAAAAACTTGATCCACCCAGATGGCTCAAGAAATCCAGATCATCTCTGCCTTTCTCCTCTTGTTCTTATGTTACTTGGGAGAAAGATTCTAGAGGACAGAACTACACAAGGACCGTGTCTAATTTCTGGAGGAAGACCTTCCTTAAGACTCTGGGCTAGGACCCTCTCGGGTCAGTGACAGTGATTCAGGCAAGATTTGCCTTATATTCTGAGAATGGTAACGTGGAAATGGTAAAATAGTCAAGTGTCACAGGCACTGGCAGTGAAGACCCAGGTGTGCAGATGAGTCTTGTCACTTGCCCCTGGGTATGGCTGTTATATTTTCCAAATACAACATATAACCTGAAAGAAACTTTCCCAAATAAGTGAATTTATTTATATTAAAATTTCCAGTAGGATAACCATAATATATAGCTATTTGCAGGTTGTTAATTCATTATTGGAAATCTTCTTACTCTCTTATGACCTACTTGCATTTAAAAAAAAAATGGCTCTACTAGTTTTTTCTTTTTTTCTTTTTTTAAAGATTATAGTGTAGAAAATTTCACACACAAAAAATAGAACACAAATCTCCATATTCTCTTATCCTCCAGCTCCAAGTTTTCAGCTCAAGGACAAGCTTTTTCTATTTCTGCTCGACCCACCTCACCCCCCAACCCTTCATACAGATGGTTGAAGCAAATCCTAAACCAAAGCAAAGCAAATCATCTTATACCATCATTTCATCCATAAATGTTTCAGCATGTTTTCTTAAAAGGCAGTGAGTCTTTTAAAAAAATAATTTAAATTCCTTTATCATTATCCACGATTCCTTAATATTATCAAAGATCTAGTGTTCATATTTCCTTGATTGCCATAATATATAATTGAGCTTCTTTGTTTAAATCAGGGTTCTTGGCTGATGTATCACTTAAGATTCTCTGATCTTTATCTTCCTACTCAGTCTCTCTTTTGAGGAGGGTATTTATATTGAAATATAGTTGATTTACTCCCCTGGTGGTTCAGCAGTAAAGAATCCGCCTACAATGCAGGAGACACGGGAGGCTTGGGTTCAATCCCTGGGTCGGGAAGATCCCCTGGAGGAGGGCAGGGCAACCCACTCCAGTATTCTTGCCTGGAGAGTCCCATGGAAAGAAGAGCTGGTGTTCTGTAGTCCATAGGGTGGCAAAGAGTCAGACGCGATGGAAGAGACTGAGTATGCATGAGCACATAGCCGATTTATAATGTTACATTTGTTTCAGTTATACAATACAGTGAATCAGTATTTTTACAGATTATACTCCATTTTATTATGAAATAATGACTATTTTTTCTGTGCTGTACAATACATCCTTGGGGTTTATTTACTTCATACATAGTAGTTTTTTAATTTCAATTTTTTAAATTCTGAAAGTATGATAACACATTTACAGGAGACTTGGAGAATACACTGTATATTACAATTATTTTTTAAGGAGATAAATTAAGATTTTTAGTTGGAGTTTTAGTATCAAACTCTCAAAAATTAATAGAATGAATATGTAGAGAAATAGAATGATATACTAGACCTGAAAAACACTATGAACCAATTCAATATAATTAAGATTTATACAATTTTTACACAACAGTAGGACACAAATTCTATTCAAGTTCCCATAGACTGTAAATTGGGAGACTCTGGAACTTATCCAAGGACATAAAACAATGTGCAAAAATTTCATGGTCTTAAAGGTATTGAAATCACACAGGGTCTGTTCTCTTATCACAGTGGAATTACGTTAGAAACCAACATAAAAAGATATTTGAAAATAACCCACATCTTTTCAAGTGCAATGTGACATTTACTAAGAGAGTTACTCAGTCTCTCTCTATTTTCTTGATAAAGGATATAAATCGGAAAATATTTCTTAAAGTTAACCTTTACTGTAGGTAAGCTGCAGTTGCAGGTATGGTGCAAATTCAAACTGAAATAGTATTTAAAAGCATCCATTGGCAGAGTTCTCTAATTTACCACGGCAGATTTGAACTATAATAACTGAATAAGGTAAATCTATTACTTTGCAGACAAAGTATAAATATGTATGTTACACCAGATTACATTAAAATGTCTGTTAGTTTATTTTTCTTTACCATTCCTGCTGTCAGTTCCACTTTCTCATTCACCTTAGTTATAGCTTAGTACTTAAAGTATTGAGTGGTCAAAGTTCAAACTTTAGGAGGAATGAAATGGCATTTCTTGGTCTTAAATTCTAATTATGCACCACAGGCTGAATTGTAGCTCTTTTCTCTCAAAATGTGTAGGTTTTCTGTTGATAAATTGGCATCTGTATTAGGGTGCAACCTTAGGGTAACTGACTGCTTACTTTTTAAGTTTTGTTAAACGCATATAGTGTGTTTGTATTTGCTGCATAATTGAGAAGTTTCATTTTTGCCCAAGTATTTTTTTATTTTAAAGCTTTTTAGGAATTTGAAATCTTTCATCTTTGGAAAGAAATCTCAAGTTAATATTAAATCTTATTTTCAGTGGTTGAGTACTCAGATCCTGACTGAGGTGGTTTATTTGTAATACACTCTTTGTATCCTTAGGATCCTTAATTTAAAGTATACTGTATTTAATATTTTTAAAACACACAGTGTTTTAAAATACAATGTAATGTTAACTTTTTAATTAACTTCAGTTTTTGGAGTCCTGTATTATTAACTTTAGGTCAGTAGTATAATTTTATACACTATAGAGATTTTGTTGTGTCCTAGCTTTGTATTTTAATGCTTGCTGCGTTCAGTGTAAATGTTTCCTTATTGTTTTGTTTTTACCATGAAGATCAGAATT
The DNA here is from genome assembly GCF_963930625.1 of Muntiacus reevesi. Classification (NCBI taxonomy): domain Eukaryota; kingdom Metazoa; phylum Chordata; class Mammalia; order Artiodactyla; family Cervidae; genus Muntiacus; species Muntiacus reevesi. The sequence continues at coordinate 1,248,681 of NC_089256.1, read as the reverse complement.
TGTGAGAAAGAGTTAGATGCAAAGGTTAATTGAGCACCTATAAATTTGGCTGTTTAATTAAAATTCAGTTCCTCAGTAAACAGTAGTCACATTTTAGATGCTTAGTAGCTTCAGGTGGCAGTGGCTACTGTATTGGACAGCACAAATACAAGAAGAAAATGGCTCTGTCACTGCAGAAAGGTCTTTTGAATAGTGCTGCTTTGCAGTGAGTTAGGTTCTGTCTAGACTCTGGGAATACAGAGATAAACATGACTGACAAGGCAAACACTTAGCTCCTGGTGGGGTTGAGAGATGGCAAACAAATAGCTGATGTCCATCATGTCATCATTAGGAAGAAAGATGAAAGTGGGTAAGAGAGAAGATGTAATGAAACAGTGTGCGGGGAGGTACCTGTTAACTAGGTGGTCAGGAAATGCCTTCTTAATATTTGCATGTCAGTGAATGAAGAGAAGGAGCAAGTCTTGTGAAGACCTGTAGGAAGACCCTTCTAGGCACAGGGAACAGCAAGTGCAAAACCCTGAAGTGAGAACAGATTGGACATACTTGAGGAATGGCAGCAAGGCATGTGCAAGTGAGGTCCTGGGAGAATGGTGGGTGATGAGGGGGGACATGACGGACAGTAGCCACATCATGTGGTACCTTGTGGTCTGTGGTAAAGACTTAGAATTTTAACCTGAGTGTGGTGAAAAGACATTGGAGGGTTTTGAGCAGAGGAGTGGCATGATCTAAATTATGTTTATTTAACTTTAATATGCCAGATTTACAAATAAAACAGTTAAAAACCCCCATGCCCTCATTCTCCAACTCTAGCAAAATGGGCCCAACTGAGATCATTGATCCCATGGATGACCTGTCCTTCCTTTATATATATTATCTCCTTTATCCTTCCCTGTAATATTGTGAAGTAGGATTTGTGTTTTAAAAGATCACCCTGGCTGCCGTGTAGAGAGTTAAGTTTAGGGGGGCAAGAGGAAAAGCATGAGGGCCTTTGGGAGCCTGAGACAGCAGTCTTAAGTGAGAGGTGATGGTGGCTTGGAGTCGAATGGCAGGTGGTGGTTGAAGTGATGAGAAGCAGCCAGATTCTGGTGAAACCAGCAGGAATGCTGGTGTATGTAGTTAAGGAAAGAGGAGCAGGGGTGATGCCTGTACTGTGGTCCAGATGATGATGTGACTGCCCATAGGAGAGTTCAGTTTATTCATGTTAAGTTTAAGATACCTAGTAGAAGTCCAGAGGTTGTCAAGGACACATTTTTAGGTTAAGAAAAAGAGGAAAACCCAGTGAAGGTAACTAAGGAGATATGCTGCAATAGCTAGCTGTTGATTTATGGTCTGAGTTTGGCCTCCAGGTTTGCTAGAGCTGGAGCTAGCTATTGTAGTGTCTCATGTCCCATATCCCAAGCAACCCCTCAGCCACTGGCAGACTGGAATGATTGGTCCTCTGGATAGTAGGGAATCAGTGTTTCAGGTAGGAGAACATGATACATTGAAGAATACTGCTGAAGAATTTAGACAAACACATTGATTTGTGAAGGTATTAAATGTCTTTAATGAGCAATAGAATTTCTAGAGAATATAGTTACTCTTAAATGGAACACTAAGTAGAAGATTTTCTTGTATACTTTATAAATATTGCATTAGTAGTTCAAAATCAGAATTTTGTTAAATTTTACTTTCTCCCTTTTTTTCTCATTTTAAGTAGATGAAATGCATGTAAAAATGAAAGCACCAAAAAGAACTGTGGGTGAAAGTTGGATGGCCTAACAGTTTATTCAGATTTTAAGATTTATTTACATATTATATCATTAGCAAAAGGTGTGTTATAAGGGTAAATTTGTAAGTGAATATTGACAAGTTGTTAAGTTTCTGCTTAAAGTCTTATTTGCTATTTTAAGTTATTGTTTCTTACAGATTTTCTAATCTGTGCTTATTTTACTAGGAGTCATGGCTTTGAAAGAATTACCTTACTGATTTCAAACACCATTTTAGGAGTAATTTTCCATATGCCTTAAAAGAAATAACCAAGCAAAAAAAGGAAAGGGACAAATAAAAGATATTGCCATTCTCATCCACTGTTTAACCTGACATTTTCAGAAAACAGTCTCACACTGAACTTTGTACACTGCAAGTAGTTGTTATCTAGACTGTGAAGTAAAGATAAAAGCTGTAGTATCTGATCTTAAACAAGTCACTTTAAGCCCTGGACTTCCAATTTTACTTAGTTTTTATTTTTATTTTTAATCTGTGAAGTGAATGTTTTGTGCTAAATGAGTGTCAGTTATCAAATTGTATAGATAAGAATTTAATAAAAATTTGCTTAGAGTGGATAGTTTGTTTGTGAGAGGCACTGTGTAATTACTGAATCTTTGAGAGCATAACATCACTAGTTTCTGCTCTCATTTATATACACAAGGAAGCGTAATGTAACTGTTATCAGTATCCTGATGGAAGAGGGATAATTGAAGAAAAGCAGTTCTCTTTTTTAAAATAAGTGAAAAGAACAAATTATGGATGAAGTTTCACTGGAAAAGTGTAAGCCTGGAAGTTATTTGAAATGTTTACCTGAAGTAAGAGCAGATAAACGTAAAAACAAATTACCAAATAAAACTTGACAAGCAGATACAGATACTCAAGGTGCAATTCCCCAAATGAGCAAACGCTTGAACAGATTTTAAAGTCTTTGTCAGAAGGTTCTTAAACTTATCAAAAGGAAGAAACTACTTGGAGAATCAGTGAGGCTCTTTGGGCAGAGTTCAGAGGATATGCTCAGAAGTGATAAGTATGTTGTAGGCAGAGAAACTTCATTCACTGAAGTTTTTTGGTCTCTCACTGTAAGTAAATTATTATGACAGATAATTAGATGCCCTAAGGTATATTCTTTGATCTCTTAAGTGATTCATAAATTGCAAAAATCAATACAAAATCTTAAAATTGATAAAAATGTGTGTCAGACTCTAGTCATGAGATGGAAATCATACCAGTGATTTTCACAGAGAATTTCATACAACGGGTTGTTAACTAGGCATTTCCACTTAATAGTGGAAAGACAAAAGGGAACAGCAAGGTCTTGTCGGAAGCCACCAGTGCCTCCTGACCGGAGAGCAAAGAGAAGAGGGCAAGTGGCTGGAAAGAAAGGCTGCAGCCCAAACTCAGGCCTCGAGGAAGGGGTTTGCACTCAGCTGGGACTAATGTCTTTGGGATCAGGAGAGGGGCCCAGTGGGGTAAGGGTACAGGGCTCAGCGAAGAGGGTTCTGCTGGCTGGCGCTGGTGTTCTAGGGGCACGGTGATACTGGTTCTGTGTCAGGAAGATACAGACTGGAACCAACTCTGGCTGCTAGAATGAACTGCTGCTGGCCTGAAGAGTGGTTGGGTTGCACTGGTGGCAAAAGGAAGCAAAAAATAGGACCAGGAAGCAAACAGAAAGTGCCGCATTTTCCTCCTCCAGCTTTCTGGTCTCAAGTACCCCTTGACTTCCAGGTGGCTCAGTGGTGGAGAGCCCTCCTGCCAGTGCAGGGACAGATTTCAATCCCTGGGTTGGTAAGATCTGCTGGAGAAGGAAATGACTACCCATTCCAGTATTCTTGCCTAGAATATCCCATGGAAAGAGGAGCCTGGCGGGCTGTAGTCCACGGGGTTGCTGAAGAGTCTGACACAGCTTAGTGACTAAACAAAAACAAGCACTTTATTGGCAGAGCCTAACAAGAAGCAAACTGTAAAGGAGAAAATGTGACTCACCCCCAGGATCACAAAGTAAGAGCGTGGAAGGGTAGTTTTAAGGCTGAGAAACAAAAGCTCAATAACTTGCAGGAAGAAAAATGAATCTACATCTTTCACACAAGGCATATTTAAGTGTCATTAGAACTTTATAGTCAAGAAATGCTATAGGAATTAATAGGAGAAGACAGATCCTTGTTAGGATAAACAGACAAGGCAGTGTTGGAGAGTAGTGTTTTAATGTGAATGTGATTTTAGCAGGCAGAAGTGAAGTGAGGGATGATTGCAGTAATGGAAGGAGATATTATAGGGTATGAGAAAGCTATAAAATTGCATAATGGAGGACATGGGACAGACCTGGATCAAATTGGTTTCTACTGATGACTAACTTTAATGCTGAAAGTCATTTTTTGTCTCTGACTCTCATTTCTCTTTCATCCTTGATCCTTTAGGCATTGAAGACTATTATTGGTTGGATCAAAACCATGTTTTAGGACCATTAATTTAGAGTTTCTGGAGTTGGATGTGACAGAGAATCAAATATGGAGATACTTTCTTGAGCAAGTAAGTTGTTACTTGCTCCAGATACAGTTTTCTTATTAACACAGAAGTTTTTAATCAGGTCCATGGATAAGGTTGAGAATATCCTTCAATGCGTGAATATAATTACATGTGATTTTTATGTTGTCAAGGAAGAGGTTTCAGGTGTAATTTTCATCAAAATGAGATTAAATAAAAGGATGTTTGGAATTTGGTAGACCATTAAATGTAAGTAAACTACTCAAGAGCATATGGGTGTACTGTCATTATTCACTTTATTGGGCACTTAATATGTTGACGCACTTAGGAAAAAGAATGTAGGGTAATAAAAGTATATCAGTATAGTAGGGAGCTGGTCCTGCTCTTTCATGGGGGGCATAGGTCCCAGGGAGGGCTGCCTGCCTAGGTAGTGATTTGTGCTAAGATATAGAAGGTGAAAAAGGAGTTAACGATGAAGACACTGAGGTGGTGAAATTGTGGCATTTTTAACAAAAGTGGATTGACAGTATTACCATAAATTTCCCTAGTGCTTTGTTTTGAGGGTCCGCAGGCTGCTCTTGAACTTCCATAAGGAAGCGTGTTGAATATTTCTCAGATAGCCTTTGGAGGCTATCTATTAAATTCACAGATTCAAGTTAGAGGAGCCAATGTGGCCTAAGCTGGTGGTCTTCAATTTTGACCTGATGTCTAGATTTTTTTTAATCTTGGGTTGAACTGTGGAGTTACAAAAGATATTATTTTCATTGTGGTAAGATGTCCATAGCATAAAAATTAGCATTTTAACCATTTTTAAAGTGTACTGATTGGTGGCATTAAGTACATTTCACATTTTTCATGTTACCAGTCTGAAACTCGGTACACATTAAATAACAGCTTCCTATGCTCTTCTCCCTCCAGGTATTGGGAACCGCTATTGCATTTTTCCCCTTTATTAATTTGACTGTTCTGGTACCATGTATCAGTAGAAACTGAAAACACTGTTTTATGTCTGGCTTAACTTCACTTAGCATGATATCTTTAAGGTTTATTCATGTTGTGGCACTACTAGCATTTCATTCCTTTTTTTTTTTTTTTTAAATGGAGTTCATTTTTTAGAGCAATTTTAGATTCGTATTAAAATTGAACAGAAAGTACGGAGTCCTCATACACTACTCCTACCCCCATGGATGCACAGCCTCCCTCACGTCAGCGTCCCACACCAGAGTTGTGTATCTGTTGTAAAATACAAACCTCAGTGCTACATCACTTACACTGGAGTCCTTGGTTTATGTGAGGGGTCACTCTTCTTGTTGTACAGTCTGAGTTTTGTGTAAAGACATAGTGTCATACGTGGTATTTTCACTGATCCAGAAGCAAGTTGCCCTCCAAATACACATTCTGCATCTATGGATTCAGAAAGCCACAATCCATACACATGATACACCATCTGCAGTTGGTTGAATATGTGGAGGCAGAACGGTATGGAGGGTTAACAGTATTCTTCACCACTATGCATTCACAGTTTAAAAGAACATGCCAGTTTCACTTAAAATTGTTCTTAATTAAGTAAAAAATTACTAATCTTATTAAGTCACAATCCTTGAAAACACGTAATTTTAATATTCTGTGTGGTGAAATGGAAAGTGTGCCTGAAGTATTTTGGCTGCATGCCAAAGAATGATGGTTGTCTCGAGGAAATGCACTTGTCATTCTGTTTGTATTTTCTGCAATGGACATGATTTTAATTTAAATGACTAACTATGCTTATTCAGACTTGGGTATTTGTAGATATTTTCTCAGAAATGAAAAAAATAAGCCTATCAGTTTCAGGAAAATAGTGTCTGTGCTAGAGATAAAATTTGAACTTTCAAGCAAAAATTAATATTTTTGGAGAACTTGTATCCACCATCTGAGTTTTATCTGTATATTCTATTTTTTTGCTCTTCATTTTTTTCATCTCTCTTCATTAGGCTTATTTAGAAGCTGCTAGAGGATTTACACACACACACACACAAATACATATATATATATATATATATATATATATATATATATAATATAAAATGAAGGAGAATATATGTATTCTCCTTTATTTCCAAGGACTGTTTTAACAGAGCACAGTGCTTGAGCTTGGCAGTTTTCTTGTTTGAGCGTACTGACCGTACTGACTGCAACGCTTCACTCTGTTGGTTCCCACTGCTGTTAGGAAGTCAGCTATGAGTCTGAACTCTTGCTACTTTATAAAAGTTACTTGCCTCCCCACCCCCCCCACCTCCCACATAAGACTTTGCTCCTTGTCTTTTATTTTCTGCTGTTTGACAATGATGTATCCAGGTGTGGTTTTCTTTTTTATTGATTTTCCTTGGAATTCAGTGAGCTTCTTAAATCTGAGATCTTGAGTGAAGTGTCTAAACACATCTGAAAAATTCTCATCTTTAAAATATTAATGCCATTTTTCTCCTTCCCTTTAAAGACTAATTGATTGTATATAAGACCCACTTACTGAATTTTTTGTTTCTCTTTGTCTCATTCAAACATACATTTGTTGAATTTGTTTTATTTTTATTTTTCAGTTCTAGAGTTTCTGTCCAGTTATTCCAGCACTGTTTGCAGAAAAAGACTCTTGTTTCTCTTTTGGATTGCTTCGGCTCCTTTGTCTGAAATCATCAGTTGACTGTACTTGTAGGCCTGTCTTGGGGCTCTTCCACTGACCTATGTTTGTCTGTTCGTTCACCAGTTCTGTGCTGTCTTGATTACTGTAGTATAGTAAGCCTTGAAATCGAGTGGTGTGAGTCCTCCAACATTGTTCCGCTTTGGTCTTGTGTTGGGTAGTCTAGTGTTTGCCTTTGTGTGTAAACTTCAGAAATCATTTTGTTGATAACTATAAAGTAACTGGCTGGGGTTTTGATTGGAATTGTGTTGAATCTATAGATCTAGTTGGGAAAAATTGTTGCGTTAACTACTGAGATGATGTATAACTGGGATTGTTTTATGTAAGAGCTCTTTTTACTTCCAGTTCACCGTTACTCTGGCAGGGAGCCCTTACAGGTTCAGCTTGAAGTAGGGATAATATACCAGAGTCCCCATGTTTGTCTGGCTCTGGAGTTTGACTTTTCCCTGTGAGGCCTCTGAAAAGTTAGTTCCATTTTCCAGCCTTTTCGTTGGAATTGGGTATTTGGTTCCACAGCCCTTGGAACCTGAGTACTGTGATCTTGCTTTATTTTGGGGACCCAGCAATTGTTCATCACCTTGTTACCTCTTGAATGCTTTTGAGTTGTTAAAAACTATTTCACCCAGCTTTTAAAGTTATTTTCAGGACGGAAATCAGTTCTAATTTCCTCCTCTATCATTGCTGAAAATGAGTTTCCCCAGTTTCCTGTCTCCCTCATAGAATTGGTGGTCAGTGTATTTAGACTTTAAAATTTTGTGTAAATTCTTGGAGGAGCGGGATGAATTCTCCCAACTTTTGAATGTCTGTTGACACCTTCCAGACAGTAATAGGTAAGTAGATCTTCAAAAGCCCTACCTGTGGTGAATAAATGATGCAGTTGAGTTTTTGTGTGGTCTGGTTAGTATAAAATGTGCCTTGGTTTTGGGCACTGAACAGTTGGGCAAAGAACCTACCAGTAGTTTTGGGTTTGTAGTATAGATTGCTACTCATCTGTCCCAGTTTTCATTCATTCTCTCTCCGTGATAGAATTCCCAGTTTTTTGCTGGGCTGTGCTGTGCTTACTCACTCACTCAGCCAGGTCCCGACTCTCTGCGACACCATGACTGTAGGCCACCAGGCTCCTCTGTCTATGGGGATTCTCCAGGCAAGAATACTGGAGTGAGTTGCCATGCCCTTCTCCAGGGGATCTTCCCAACCCAGGGATGGAACCCAGGGCTCTCACAATGCGGCCATATTCTTTACCAACTGAGGCACCAGGGAAACCCAAGAATACTGAAGTGGGTGGCCTACCCCTTCTCCAGAGGATCTTTCCAACCCAGGAATCGAACTGGGGTCTCCAGCATTGCAGGCGGATTCTTTACCAGCTCAGCTAAAAGCTCACATACATGTATGCATTTAAGCAGACTTCAAATCCAGCTAATTTTTATTCTTGCTATACATCCCCCTTTCTCCTAGTCTGTACCAGCATTGTTTCTTGAGCTTGTCACGTCTTGCCTGTATTGCTCAAGTAGACATACATCTACTTCTTTGTTTAGAGTCTTGTAACTGATATTTTCTTTTTCATCAGCAGAAATGAAAGAACTTTTCAACTATGTTACTCCTGTGCTTGCAGAATTGATTTTAGTGTCCTTAGTTTTCAGCTCTTTGTGATCTGGTCCCATTTGTCATTCCTAACCCTACATTTGATACCCTAATAACACCAAATATTAAAAATTTCCCTCCCCTTGTATTTGTGGTTCCTTACGACTGTGTCCTTTCTCATGCCTAATCCAGGGTTAACTTTCTTTTAAAATAAATTAGTTTCAGGTATTTTTTTAGTTTAATCAACTTTACATGTTTCTGAACATGAGAATAAATAGGCTCTGCTGTTGAATGCAGTGTAGCCTGAAATCTACACTGTGTTTATATAGTGTTTATATATCTAGTGGTTTTTATCCTAAGTTGCAAATTTTGTTTTTCTTAAGATAATCTGTTAGAAAAAGTGATTGTAATATGTGAGTCATAAAATTAAATTGTTTCAGAATTGGGCTTATCTAGACCAGTCTCCTGTTTCACATATAAGGAAATTGTGGCCAGGAGAAATTAGTGATTCTGTCAAGTCAAAATTAGTTAGAAGCAGAATCAAGGTCTGTCGTGAGTTTCATCCTAATATAAATATCTGCTTAACGAAAATCTTCAAGTGTGTTGAAGTTTTCAAGTGTTCTTATCCCTGAAGTACATCTAGGATTACCACACCATGTTTCAAGGGCCTGTAGTTCTTGTGTGAATAGCAACTTGGGTAATGAACTGAGCAGTATGCATTCTTAATTTATGCCTTAACAACTCTGATTCTGTAATGAATGGTTTGCTTACAGTCGCTTTAATATACTTACCTTCTTGACAGTTCATTCTGGGAGGAATAGTTAAGTGTTTAAGTGAAACAGGCATGGTAGATACAACACTTAACAGTTATGTGTGTCTTTGTTTTTAGCATCAAGCATTGCACGATTCTCTCGAATAATGTAGATCACCTTTTACTGAATTTAACACTGTCTGATATCATGGTCTCCCTGGCAAATGCCTCAACTTTGCAGAAGGATTCCAGTTGGATAGAAAGGATAAGGAAATTTGTAACAGAAACCCTTGAAGATGGGTCTAGGCTAAACAGTAAGCAGCTGAACAGATTGCTTGGTGTCTCCTGGAGGTTAATGCAGATGCAGTCAGACAGAGGTGGGTGTCAATGCTCTGTCCTTACTTAAGAGAGGGGCTCTTACGCATACTGTTAATGTTGAGCATCTAATTTTGAGTTCATACCTGTCAAACATTTCATAGTCATTTACGTTCGAGCCATAAAAGGTAGCCAGCATAATCATGAAGGAATGTCTGCTTGAACCCTGATGGCTGAGAACACCCCCTTTTCGGTGGGTAGGTCCACTCTGAAGCTGATGGGTAGGTTTTCTACTAGATTACATAGTTGGAGTGAAAGAAGGTAAGTTTTATTAATAGGAAATGACATTGAGCCTAAGGATAAAGAAATACTTTTCTGATCTAGTTTGACTAGAAATTGGTGGATCCTTATCTCTTTACCTTTCTTGTCACTTGAAGTTATGTTGCATTAAGTCAGTTTTTAGTGTGACTTACTAATTCTTTTCATTGAAGCAGAACTTTGCTGTTTGGTTCCTGGCTTATCCACCTTTCTAGTATTGTGGTATTTGTTGTCCTTTCCTAGGTTTGTTGTCTCTTAGGAAAATTTGTACTGTAATCTCCGATTGGTTTGACTTTTTTATTAGGCCATTGATGTAGGATTTTGATGGTAGTCATCAGTTTGTGGCTAAAATCTGCTTCCTCATAGGAACAAGGTGCTTCTGTGCTTTTTAGAAGAATTATGGTGCTGGTGAAGAAACATTTTGACTCACATGCAGCTGTTTTCTCTTGTTTCTTAGAGGCTACAGAGTCTCTCATAAAGGCAGTTTATACATTGTATCAGCAGAGAGGCCTTCTCCTTCCAGTTCCGACTTTGTTACTGAAGTTTTTCAGTAAAAGCTATCAAAAAGAAGAACTGAGATCTTACAGAATCCGGTACAGTTCCTTTGTTATTTTGCTTTTCTTTTTCTTACCAGGTTACTTTGTAATCTGTATGAATAAGATGATAGGGTGATTAAATCTTTGGAGAAAATCTTCTTTTTATCCTTTTTGGTTTTATTATTATTTTTTTTAAATAAAAAGGCATACATAATAGTTTCAGTAACCTTTATACACATAACTGAGAAGGTAAAAGTCTCTTTGAGCATATATTTCCACTTGTCTGCTTAACAGCTAAAGGACAATTATTGGAACCACCTGTAGCAGCCTCAGAATTTTGTTTTGCTTCCCATAAAAATTATGGAGGTTTAACCTCCGGCCCTTAGTGACATATTGGGACACATGGTATAAGAATGAGGGCAGTAGAAGAGGAGAGGTGTACAATAGGTGAAAGAGATTAAAAGGTGCAAACTGAGTTATAAAGTAAATAAGTCATGGGGATATAATATACAGCATAAAGAATATGACCAGTAACTTTTATTAGGACAGGTGGTTACTAGACGTATGGTGACCATTTGCAATGTGTACAGATGTCAGACTATTATGTGATACATACCTGAAACTAACATAATACTGGGTGTCAAAAATGTTTCAATAAATTTTTAAATGGCGGTATCTTAAAGAGCAAAAGTGTCCAGCTTGGTTTGGTGCTGTCTGGTGATGCAGACAACACGAAGAGTAGAACTCAGGAATCAGTCTTAGATGTGGTGAGTTTGAGGTTTACTTGGGATAGTCTGGAAGAGATGTTTGGGTGAAAGATAACGGGATTTGTGGTACCTCAGCATACATAGGTAGTTGTTAGAACATATTCAAGTCTTTACTGTGAGTCAGGTGCTTTTCTTAATTTTTCAGTAATTCTCATACTTTTATGTAGGTACTGTTGGTTTCTGCCTTATAGAAGGAAGCTTAGGTTAAATAAGTTGGTGAGTGTCATGCTGTTAAAGGGCAGCCAGACTGAGACTTAAGTTCAAGTCTGGTAGACTCCAAAGGTTGTGTGTAAATCACTGAACTCTTGGGGGACAGCAAAAGTGATTGCCGTGTCCAAGATGAGACATTAGAGAGTGAGCAAGTATGTGCAAGAATGGAAATAACCCAAGTTTGAAGCCACTTAATGTGGGGGCACCCTATACTGAATGCATAAATGACTTAATATAGTAAAACGGTCATTACACATTAGTGTAAATAGTTCACAAGCTAAGTAGAGCCTGTGTCCTTTAAGATAAAATTACAATGTACATAGTGCCCCAAACTACATAAACTTTTAAAATACAGTGGGTAAAACCTTAGAGAATACTATAGATGAATATAGTATGCCAGTCATCTTATAGGCTCTCAAATGTTTAAATAAATGTGGTGTATTTCCCTTTTCTTTGATGGCCTTAGATACCGTAGTAAAGTGTTATCACGTTGGTTGGCTGGTTTACCACTGCAGCTTGCACATCTCGGCTCCCGAAATCCTGAGCTTTCAACACAGTTTGTTGACATTATCCATACTGCTGCAGCCCGAGCAAATAAAGAGCTACTCAAAAGTTTACAAGTTACTGCTCTCCGAATCTATGGTAAGAGTGTTGTTTACCTGTGTATGTAATAATCGGTCTACCCCGACTTAAGAACAATGTTTCAAAGGGGAGATCTTTAGGTTTTACTTTTCCTTCAAATTATACATTAATTGTACCATGGTAAAATGAATAAAATATCAAACAGTAAATTCATTTTCAATAGTATTACTTAATACAATAGTTTAAGAAAACTAAAGGTTGTAGATGTTTCTTCAGATCTTAAATTATCTTTTAAGCCACGAAATTCACAAATTCAAAACTGATCAGGTATTTTTATAGAATTCTTTTGAAACTTTGATGGCAAATTTTACTTATTTAATCGTTATTGAGATCTTGTACGGCTTTCATATATTAACGTTTCACTCACCCCTGAAACCTTTTCATTCTTTTAGCAAAAATATCAATAAAAATATACATATATGCATATGTATAATTAGTATTTATTATTAGGACACAGTTTATATACCATAAAATTGGCCATTTTACACTGTGCAATTCATTAATTTTTATCATATTCCCAAGATTGTGCCATAGTCACTATTATCTTATTCCAGAATATTTTTATCACCTCAAAAAGAAACTCTACCATTAGTAGTCCATCCCTATTTCCTCATTTCTTCCTACCTCAGCTCCTGACAACCACTGCTCACCATTTCTGTCTCTCTGTATTTGCCTGTTTTCATCATTTCTCACAGATGACATTGTGTGATGTGGATCTTCTCAGTATGGCTTCCGTCACTTGGCATACTGTTCTTAGGATTTACGAGCATATACGAGTACTGTATTTCTTTTTAATGCTGAGTAACATTCCACTGTTGAATATACACCACTTTATATTTACCCATTTATTAAATGACAAACGTTGGTTTGTGTCTACCTTTTGTGTGTGGTATTTAAAAATCTGTATTTTTCAGTATTGCTTATATATAGGAGTGTGTGTGTATACTCAGATAAGTCTTTGGTTTTAAATTCAGTTCAGTTTAGTTGCTCAGTCGTGTCCAACTCTTTGCAACCACATGAACTGCAGCATGCCAGACCTCCCTGTCCATCACCAACTCCTGGAGCCCAACTAAACCCATGTCCATGAAGTCGGTGATGCCATCCAAGCATCTCATCCTCTGTTGTCCCCTTCTGCTCCTGCCTTCAATCTTTCCCAGCATCGGGATCTTTTCCAACGAGTCAACTCTTTGCATCAGGTGGCCAAAGTATTGGAGTTTCAGCTTCAGCATCAGTCCTTCCAATGAACACCCAGGACTGATCTCCTTTAGGGTGGACAGGTTGGATCTCCTTGCAGTCCAAGGGACTCTTAAGAGTCTTCTCCAACACCACAGTTCAAAAGCATCAATTGTTCTGCGTTCAGCTTTCTTCACAGTCTAACTCTCACATCCATACATGACCACTGGAAAAACCACAGCCTTGACTAGACAGACCTTTGTTGACAAAGTAATGTCTCTGCTTTTTAATATGCTATCTGAGTTGGTCCTAACTTTCCTTCCAAGGAGTAAGCATCTTTTAATTTCATGGCTGCAGTCACCATCTGCAGTGACTTTGGAGCCCAGAAAAATAAAGTCAGCCACTGTTTCCACTGTTTCCCCATCTATTAGCCATGAAGTGATGGGGCCGGATTAGGTTGATATTATAATTGTCCCTGTTTGGCAAAAGTGCTTGTTTTTTTTTTTTTTTTTTTTTTTTTACTGTTTTGCTTTGTTTCTAATACCTTTAACTCCATCAGTTATTATTTCAAATAACACATTTGAATATTATGAAATCGAGTGTTAAATGTTATCTTTAAATAATGATTGTATTTAGTCTTACTCTAGGCAGTACCTTAAGTCATACATATATATTTTTTTTTTCATGTAGTTGATATGTTAGAATTCAACATAGCACAGTGAAAATGGTCAGTCTGCTTTATTAATTCTTGTTTGTATATCTTTTAAAATTTAACTTGTCTTCCTGCCTCACTAGATCCACAAGAAGGCACAGTGGTGGTTCTGTCAGCAGAGTCTCAGCAGCTTTTGGTCCAGCTTGTGTATTTTCTACCCAGTCTGCCTGCTGACTTGCTTTCTCGGTTAAGCTGCTGCTGTATTATGGGAAGACTCAGTGCAAATTTGGCTGCCATGCTTATCGGGATACTGCACATGAGGTAGCATGCTAAAGTGAGCTGTATTTCAAGTGTATAATCTTCTCCCTCACCCTTCCCCTGTCACTGGCAGTTTATGAACTGACTTTTTAAAATGCCGCCCCTCCCTTCATTTGCTCTTAAAACAGCAGTTAAAACTGTTGATGATACTGGGTAAGAGGAAGGTCACTGGGGCAAGACTGTTCCAGGTGGTTTGCTTAGCGGTTTGCATTGTCATGGTTGCAGTCACTAAGTCCATGGGCTGTAGTCCACCAGGCGCCTCTGCCCATGGGATTTTCCAGGCAAGGATACTGGAGTGGGTTGCTGTTTCTTTTTCCAGGGGATCCTCCTGACCCAGGGATTGAATCTTGTTCTGCTACACCACAGGTGGATTCTTTACCGCTGAACCATCAGGTAGAAACATACAGTGATTTGTGTAGGTGCATTGAAACAAGGGTTAAGATTATCAGAAGTGTGCAGCCATAGTAAGGATTCAGTGGCAGATGAGAGTGCTGTGTTTTAAAACTTCTGGTGTTATGAAATTGTAATACAGGTCTTTCTTTTTGGAAGGGAGCTCAGTTCAATGTAGGTGGTGAAATAAAAGCTTGTGGACTCAGACAGGGAATCATTAAAATATCTGTGGGTGGGTGGGTGGGTGTGTGTGTGTGTGGCAAAATATACATAACCTAAAACTTCCCATTTTAACCAGTTTTAGGTATACAGTGAGAATTGTTTGGGGCATTAAGTACATTCACACTGTTGTGCGACTGCTACCACTATTCATCTCCAGCACTGTCATCGTTGCAGACTGAAACTCTGTACTGATTATTTCCCCTTCTCCCAGCCCTTGTTTACCACTATTTTGTCTTCATGATTTTGATATATTCATCTGTTAATGGATACTCGGTTGTTCTGCCTTTTGGCTGTTACAAATAATGCAGCTATAAACATTGGTGTGCAGACACCTGTTTGAATCCTTTTAATTCTTTTGGCTGTATACCCAGAAGTAGAATTGCTGAATCATATGTTAATTTTCTGTTTAATTTTTCAAGGAGCTACTTTCCGGAATGTGACTGTGGTGTTTTACTCTCAAAGGTCTTAAAACTAATAATGTTTCATGTTGCTAGTGTTCAAAGTATCCTTTAAAATGTAATGTTTGTATCAGGCATAGTACTTTCATATTCAGCCATTTGTTACTGATTGTGGCTCAAGGCCAGGGTCTGATACAGTTTTAGGCAGGAGTTGAATCTGGGCTGTAGCTGAAAAATTTAAAAACTAGCTTCTTTGTGGCTTCTTGTGCAGACCCTCTGCCCCAATTAAACAGAAGTGGCTCGCTTTATTAGTAGACTTTCTTTAGCTTTGTTTGCCAGTCTCTTTGTACCAGGATAAGACGTATGTTTGAATGTTGTCGCCCAAATTGTGCTTCATAACTGATAATTACTTTTTCCTTTTAGCAAAAGAGAGCTGTTTGCAATATGTTGTCTATATATGAAACCCCTCTTTGTCTAGTTCAGTACTAAATGCCAGGTCTTTAAGAAATACAATTTAACTTAAGTGGTTTTATGACTGTTAACTTCCAGTAGAGGGCACTCATTTCCCATGATAGAACTTGTGGAGGATCTGTTTTGGCATTCATTTAGAAGTGACTTTTGAACACCTCTTAAAATTAATTCTCTTTAGAACCTGTATTTAGTATCTTTTTTGGCATTAATTACGATTGACTTGTGCTCAATAACTTTGGTCAAGGATTTTTTCACAAGTCTTTTTTTACATTTTTTTGTGGGTTTGTGGTGAGTACTGAGAAAATATTAATTTACAAGTAATGGTAATAGAAGTTTATAATCATCAAAAGCAAGTTGTCATGTAGTTAAAAGTGTACCAAGTTAAACTTTGCCTTTTAGCATTTGCACAGAGTCTTAGTAGACTTCTCTTTCTGTAGATGTATTGTCCCTATTCAGACTAATTTCTTTAAAAATTAAAACAAGATGGGGCCTTTTCAACTTTCCCAGGCCAGTGGTATTATCATTGCATCACTTTTCCTAGATTTAGAATTGAAGAATAATGTTCGGTTATTCTTAAGGAATGATGTTCTTCTAAGGAATACCGTTCCTTAGACATCACCTGGGTTATTTCACGTCTTTGGTTTTCCCCTCCGTCCTTGATGGTGACGGTAAACCAGCTAGCTTTCTCACTGTCTCCCACCTGCACCGTTCACCTGAGGCATCCCACTCCTCAGCTCCGTCTGTGCCAAGGACTGTTGGCAGGCTCCTTTTCCTGAAATATTCCTTCAATAATTTCTGATTCTCATCTGCTATATTAATTGGGCTCTGCGGTCTAGTTCACTCTGGGTGTTAGCGTTCTGACACTGTTGTCTCCAGCAGGGGAAGTTCATCGGAGAGCAGGTCACCACCAGACCATCTCCGTTTGTTCAGTGTGTGAAAAACCCATCACCTTAGAGTTGTTGGTGTTTAGTTTGTCTTAAAAACTGTACTTAGAATTGCTGTTCCTGCCTTTTTCACTATTCACTTAGAGGTTTTTTGAGTTTTTCCTCTCCATCTACCTGTGGTGTTCTGCTGACCGTTACTCTTCTTGCCCTCTCTGCCCCTAGTTCATTTACAGCTGGTTTGGGGAACATGAGACATGCATGTGGAAACGTAGTCTATGCTGTTAGATAAAAATACCAGAGAAGGGAGAAATTACTGAGAAATTCAGCCTGGTTTTGAAGCAGGGTGAATATGTGAGCTGGCCTGCCAGGAGCAGGTCTGGTTTGCTTCTGTTGTCCAAGCATAATTGATATAGCATCCCTTCTAGTCTCAGAACTGTTCTGGTGTGGCCAGTATGTGTGGTCATTGTAGTTTTAAGGACAGAGTGATACATTGCTTGTCTTTTGTCCAAACTAGATTTTTAAGTGGATTTGCTACTCTTTTTAGCCACTGGACAGCACAGTGTTCACTGGGTATAAGAGGATATTAGCTTCTTTTCTAATCACCCATTTTGTACTCATTTCCATTGAGAATCTCTGACTTTTTATAACCTCTTAGCTTGTGATATTCTCTCCCATAGCCCTTTAAGCAAAGAGAAGTCCTTTAAGTAGAAGTGATTCAGAAAAATGTTGCCATTATTTTCAACTCCCCAACTTTTAAGAATGTTAATAAATACAGTTGTTTCAGTGGTTAAAAAAAAAAGTGCTTCTCATTGAATTAGAAACTCCTTATTTTGTCTTGACATTTATTCAGATTTCTATTATAAAAGTTTGTCCCCAAAAAAAATTTGTCACAAAAAGCTATCCAAAAAGATAGCTTTTTGGATCTGATTATTCTCAGCTTTTTGTTTTTTTGCTGTATTCATGGCTGACATTTGCTGTATTCCTTCTTAGTCTTACCTTGAGGAGAGTTTTTAAAGGTATCACTGGAAACTGATCTCATAGCAGGAACCAGATAATCTTCATTTAATGAGAAGCTGCTTTATGTTTAGCTATTCCCTTAAGTCCACTACCAATACTTTAGCTGCAGTATTGTGACGTAGACTAGTTATAAAGCCTCGCAAAGTATAGGAGTGCATAGTTATTGCAGAGTGGCTTTAAATTGAAGTATTCTTTACCTAGTTAAGATGCTTTGGTTTAGGTAGGAAGCAGGAGCTTGTTTAAACTTAGCTCATTCATATAAACAAGGTAAGACTTTTTTTTTTTTTAATGAAGATGAGGTAGTAAATACATAGCAGCTGAACCTACTACTGAAAAGCAGAACTTCACCTTGGCTCCTTGAAACTGAGTTTTGAGTGGTGTGGAAAAATTTTCCAGTTGTACCATATAAGTGGGCTGGTTATGCTTTTCAAGGAAACTTTACATAAACATATGTTAGAAATTATATTTTCCATATTACCATACTTGAACCCCCTTACATGTAAAGATGATACATGCTACGGATTTTTGACTGAGCTCTTAAATTATACTTGTATTCCATAAAGAATAGTCATATATTCTGTGCTTTATTCCTGAGTCTTCAATTTGGTCACTTCTAGTACTAGGTCTCCATTGTTTATTGTAGATCATCATTTTCTGGATGGAAGTCTTCAGTGAAAGAATGGAATGGAAGTGATCAGTTAAACATCAGTAATGAGGACTATTTCAGCTTCTTATTTTCAACACTTACAGGTAACTGCCCTGATCCACCAAGTTAAGGAAAGGAAAAGAACCTAGTATGAAAATTCTCCTGAGATTTACTGTCTTACCTGTTTGGGTCTAAGTTTTGGACCTCACTGCATAGCTTCATAAGATGGGGAACAGAATATCCATTTTAAGCATGTTTAACATGTTCGGTGTGTTAGGAGAAACATCACATTTTAATTAGCCATATTTTGCTTTCCATTGATGTCAGAGAAAAATTAGTAAAATGAGTCTTGATGTGTTAGATTAGTAAGTATTATTACTGTTGTTTTAAATGATCATACTGTCTTTGGTAGTTTTGTTTTGTAACTGGATGATAAAGATGACAGTGTTTGAAATTTTCTGAAGACTTAAAATTAAGAGACTTATTGAAATATGTTGTCAGATTCCAAAAATAGCTTGAAAAGTTCTGATAAGGAGCTGAATGTAGCAAGATAAATATTATATAAAAGAAACAAGTAACAAGTAGACTTGTACATGTTTGTTTGATAGTTTTGGATGTATGCGTTTGAGATGGATGTGAGGGCTTTATGTTTTAATTAGTAGTATCTGTCAAAGGGTTTAGTGGTTTTAGGAAACTCATTAGGAATCAGCCAGGAGTGTGATATGGCTTCCCAACTAGATGATGGCTCTTTAGGGCATGTTCATGGAAGTACAGTGATCTGAAAACATCAAAGCAGGTAGCTAGGGTCAGACCACATTGTGCTCGTATTCTGATCATTCTAAGAGCTGTCTTTCAGGAGGGACTTGGGCAAGTTGTTTGTATAGGTCAGACTAGGTGTAATAGAGGTGGTAAGAGAATCAGAAATCTTATTATATGGAATAGGTAGAAGGAAGTACACAGTAATTGTTGAAGAAATAGACTTAGGGGGGATGGAATAGTTTTAAGACACTTGAAAGGCTATTATGTAAGAATACAGAGTTTGGTATATGTATGAAGGAGCATATTGTTTTTCTTGTTCATTTGCTTTTTTAAACCTGACATTAATTAGAATGATTATGTCTTTCACACTTATTTAAGTATAAAGGTGGCAAAGCCCTCAGTTTAAGGGATATAATATTGTTTCTTGATGTATTACACATTTGATTCAGGTCAAATCTTTGTGTACATAATTATATGAATTTTACTACATCGCTGGCATTTCATTTTTTAAATAATACATAAAGTACAGAAATTCAGAGAAAATAGCTTGCTAGCTTGAAGAATTTAACTTGAAGATACATGTCTATTTTTTAAAAATTACTTAAGAATGTTACTTGCTTTGTGATTTATTTTAAATTGGATTTCTTTATACTCAAATTAGGGTTTTCAAAAGAGGAACTGACTTGGCTTCAGAGCCTTTGAGGAGTGCCCCATGTCATCCAGACGCAGCTTTCTCCCGTGCTACTTTACCTCACTGACTTGGATCAGTTTTCACACCATTGGGACATAACAGAGGTAATGGTCCATTTGGAAAGGCATGGAAGATTGTTAGAATTCAGTTCATCCACCGCCAATAGTTACTGTGTGCTAGCGTTGCCTTGTGTAAGATGTTTCTAGAGGTTGAGAGCAGTATAAAGCACAGTCCCTGTTCTGAAAGTGCGTGTGACCCTTGGATAGGCGATGTGGATTCCTGAAAGAAGAGTTTTCATAAAGTTATGCCACTAGAATAGAATAAATTAGCAGTTTGAATGATAGAGACACATTTATTTTCTTTTTGCCTAGTATAGGGTAAAAGGAAAAAGAGGAAAGACTTCATGGAAAAGGAAGAATTTTACGTAGATACTGAAGGATTAATAAGAGTTAAGTAGGATTTTGTATCCTTGAAGGTGGGTTTTTCTAAACAGAAATAATTATTTGGAAGCTCCTTTGGTTTTAAAGAATTAGTATGTAGTTTATCAAAGTTACATTTTAAACCCCAAATTTCCCTTAAATTTTAAAGTTCAACTTAACAAATCTTTTTAGATACATATAGTAAGTTTAGGGAATCATTTTAAAAGGAGACTTAAACTATATTGCATCCCTTTTACATACATATTTAAAACTTTAAAAAACTGTTTAAATAACTTAATATATTCACTATTTGGTAAGTAGTTCAGTTTTCAGACAAACCTTCACAAATGTTATGGTAAATCTTAAAACATTTAATAAACTTACAAGCATGGTACATATTAATATCTTAAGTTTCAGTACTATTTATAGTGAAATTCAAATTAAAATTACAAGTCTAGGTTAGCTGTTAATTCTGTTTTAAATTGAAATTATAGGGCTGATATTTTACGCTAATAGTCAGAATTGTTTTACGTTACAAATATATAAGTATGTAAAGCATCATAAATACTGGTACTAAGGATTTGAGTCTGTAAGATATTTATATATTAGTTGATTTCTTTTATTTATTTCTTCAGTTTCTTTCCTTGCATTGAAAGGTACTTGCCCAGTAGAATTGTAGTTGTGTCATTCCAAATAATGTTGGTTGGAACCTTTCTTGCACATTCCGAGGTTGTGTTCTGTGCTAGCATTTTTTTTTTTTTTTTAATGATTCATAAGGTTTTGGTTGGGGCACTGAAGTCCTTGGGAACTTCTTTCCTTGTAACTCGTAATTGCTCGGCCATAGCCTTTCCAAACAAAAGATAACCTTTGTAAGTGTTCTCTACAGGGTCGTCTCTAGAACCTGAATCTGTTTTATTGCTGTACCAATTGATTTTATTCAGCTGATCTATTGACGACTTCTTTCATTCTTTTCCAGAATACTCTTTACATTCTTCCTGTATCTTAGGGCTACACCTTTTGTAGACATTTAACACATTTCTCTCATGGTTTTGTTTGACTGTGATCACAATACTTGGGTCATGCCAGGGACACTTTCTTCTCTGTATCACCTAGTGCCTAACTATGTTCATATATTGGCTTTCAAAAAATAGTGGATTAGAAACAATGAAAACTAAGGAGTTGGGTAACCAACCTGCATATTTAATATCTGGCATTTTATCTTAATCCATAGTACATGCAGAGAGTGAAGCCTTGCACACTGCTGGATTTGAAGGGTTGGGTTTAGTGTCAGTAAGTGTTCTGTAAGCTTGTTTCTGATGTTTTTAAACTACCTCATGCATGGATTGGGGAAAGCGTGGTATGGGGATTGATCAGTGGGCCCCAGATTCCAGACAGAGACTTGTTAAGTGTCTAGTTTGATAACTTGAACAACTCCAATAATCTCTCTCTGACAATTTTAATTTTTCTGAATCACGTCATCTGTGTAAAGACACAGATGTCGTGAAAATGTGATTGGTTATATTTCTGAGTGTACATTGGCAAGAACATGTATTAAACTTCAAGGATGCTGTCTTTGAAATGTTAAGACATAAATTAGGAAAAATCTGAAAGTTTCTTTCTTAGCTTTTGAAGTTAAATGAAGATTCCAGTTCTATTTTCGATAAAATTTGCCTTTAAGTTGGCCTTATCACATGAAATTATTTGAAATATATGTAGTTTTTGACAGCCTTAGTGTAAAAATTGATTTTTTATTATTATTTCATTTGAAAAAGTTACTAGTCAATGGCGTGAGTTTGCTTAGTTTGTTCTATCTGCTTAGTCTGAAGTGTTGTGTATTTTTTTTTTTTTTTTAATCGGACTTTTTTTTTCTGAGTAGATTTTCTTCACAAAGTATACTTTATTTACTTACCTACTTAACACATTTAAGAATTTACTTATGTATATACGGCAGTATGAGGTCTTCACCATGTACAGGCTTTCTCCAGTTGCAGCAAGTGGGGATTACTATCTGGGGCTGCTCTTCAGCTGTGGGACGCGGGCCCCTCTCTGCGGCGGCTCCTCTTGTTGCAGAGCATGGGCTCGAGGGCTTCGTTAGTTCTGGCACACAGGCTTAGCTGCCCTGTGGAACCTCCCCAGACCAGGGATTGAACCTGTATCCCCTACTGGGTGGCATATTCTGGACCACTGGACCACTAGGAAAGTTCCACAGGACAGTGTAGAAGAACAGAAGGATAACAGTAAAAGTGTCCGTCCAGTCTCTGTCTGCCAGCCATCCATGTCCCTTCCTTAGTTTCTAAATATATTCTTTTGGATAACTTCTGTGTCTTCACAAATGATTATATATATATTCTTTTGGCTTCTCCTTTTATAGACACAACATACTCTGATTTGGACCTTGCAGTTTTCATTTAGTATCTTCATGATCATTTCTTCCAAACACTGAAGGAAGAATTGTATGATCTTGCCATTAATGATGGAAATAGTAGTTAAAAGGGAAAAGGAATCTTTGGACAGAGATATCATTCCCAAATGGAAGTGTCTTTCCCAGAGCCAGTGCAAGGTTTTAAGGTTAATTTTAATTGTCATTTATAAAATTTTGAATGGTTTGAAAAGACTACTTTTTAACTAAATTCTGAAGAATAATAATAAAACATTACTCTAGTTTAAGAAATAGAACATTTTTCTTTGTTTTTGAAACCTCTGATTTTATTAACAGTTTTATGTGTGTGACATTTCTGTATAAAATTAGGTAGAAAATACTTCAGTGTAGAAATTAAGTGTACAAAATCTTGTTAAAATTTTTTATATTTTTAAAAAACTCTCAATTTCCACACTGTAGCAAACTGCCATGCCTGTTCTGGAGTTGTGCACTTATGAAGTCAGGATTCTGATGTACGCAAATTTCAGTTAACACTAGTTGCAAAAGTGAAGACTCCCTGTATATATGTATGTTTGTGTGTCTCTGTTTGTATTTTTGTTTACTTTTGTTTTGAAACAATCTCAGACTTGGAGAAAAATTACAATTGCAGTACAAAGAACTTCTCTTTTCTTAAACTGTTTGACAAAATGCCCATTGTCGATACTTTAGCATACAAGTAGACCGTGTTTTATTGTACCTGCAAATTCAGTTTTTGGAAACTGAAGTTCTGCGGCAGCCCTGCACTGAGGGTGTCCGTCATCTTTCCAGTAGCATTTGCACACTCTGGGTCTCTGTGTCAGTTTGGTGATTCTCGCAGTATTTCACACTTTTTCATTGTTATTTCTTAGAGTGAGCTGTGATCGGTGACTTTTGATAATACTGTTGTCATTGTTTCGGAGTTTGTAATTAATTGTAACCATGAACCGTGCCCACAGGAGATAGTGCCGTGATCTTAGTAAAATATGTGTGTTCTGACTGCCCCACCAGCCAGCCATTCCCTATCTCTCTCCTTCTCCTCAGGTCTCCCTATTCCCTGAGACTCAGCAGTATTGAAATTAGGGCAGTTAATAACCCTGCAGTGGCCTCTGAGTGTATGTGTGTTTGTCACTCAGTTGTATCCAACTCTTTGTGACCCCTGGATTGTAGCTCGCCAGGCTTCTCTGTCCATGGAGTTCTGCAGGTAAGAATACTGGAGTGGGTTGCCATTTCCCTCTCTGGGGGATCCTCCTGACCAAGAGATCAAACCCTAGCCTACTGCATTGGGTCAGATTCTTTACCATCTGAGGCACCAGGTGTTCAAGTGAAAGGAAGAGTTGCGTATCTCTTACTTGAAACCAAAAGCTAGAAATGATTATGAGCTTAGTGAGGAAAGTGTGTTGACAGCCAAGATAGGCTGACAACTAGAAGTCTGTGCTGGTTAGTCAAGTTGTGAGTGCAAAAGAAAAGTTCTTGAAAGTAAAAGGGCTATTTCGTGAACACAGGAATAATAAGAAAGTGAAACAACCTTATTGATGATGCGGAAAAAGTTTGAATGACCCTTAAGCCAAAGCCAAATCTTGAGCAAACCCTGATGATGATTTAGTCATTAAGTCGCATCTGACTCTCTGCAACCCCATGGACAGTGGCCTGCCAGGCTCCTATGTCTGTGGGATTCTCGGGACAAGAGTACTGGGAGTGGTTGGCATTTCCTTCTCCAGTGGAACTTCATGACACAGGGATTGAACCCGGGTCTCCGGCATTGAGGGCAGATTTACCGACTGAGCTACAAGGGAAGCCTTAAAACTCTCGTAAGTCTCTTCAGTTCTCTGAAGGCTGAGAGAGGTGAGGAAGCTGCAGAAGAGTTTGAAGGTAGCAGAGACTGATTCATGAGGCTTGACGGAAGAAGCCATACCCCCAACCTTTGCAATTAATGCAAATCCAGCACGGGCTGGTTAGGGTGAGTTGAGAAGCAGTGTGGTTTGCAAGTGAACATGCCTCGTTTAGGGAGAGATCAATAGCCATACAGGGAGATATGATTAGAAAGAAGAAGAACATCATATGATGCATTTTACTTATCTGAGGCAGGATTGATGGGGTTCTGTTTGAACAAGAGCCTGAGATCTTCAACAGGTTCACAGGAATAGCTGTCCTCTGGCTTTGGAGTCTCAGTTTCTGTGTCCCCCTCCTGTAGGCCATAGGGTTTTATTCTAGAATTGTGGACCCAGGCAGATAGACCCTTCACTTTTACAGCAGTTGAAGTCACTAGAACAACCTGATATGGCCCTGCCATTTCTCGGACAGCTGGTTTGGACTCCCTTTTTCTTGCCAGGTCTTTACTGATACTTGATTCCCTGGCTTTACCTGGGGATTTTTCAAGTCTTCCTGTGGTTTAGGGAGGACCTGTTCTCCATACCGTTGGAGTTCTTGTTGAAACCTTCCCAGGTCAATTATATGTTTTAAGAGTGTATTGGCATCCTCGTCAAAAAACAAATCAGAAGTTAAGAATGGACCTCCATACATCATTTCATAAGGACTTAACAATAGTGGCCGTTTGGGGGATGTCCGTAGCCTCATGAGGGCTATGGGCAGCATATGTGTCCACTTATTATGTGTTTCTGACATAACTTAGCCAGAGACCTTTTAAGAGTCTGGTTGGCTCTCTCTACCTTTCCTGAAGCTTGAGGCCTCCAGGATGAGCGGAGCTGGTATTTTATGCCTAAGCATGTGGCTAGGTTCTGGGGTATCGTGGCTGTAAGTGAGGGCCCGTTGTCACTCTGAAGTGACCGAGGCAGCCCAAACCTCGGCACTATCTCCTTCAGCAGAGCTTTACAGACTTCTGTAGCTCTCTCTGTCTCAGTAGGGAACGCTTCGATCCATCCTGTGAATGTGTCAATAAAGACTAGCAAGTAAGAAAACCCTTGGGTCTTGGGCATGGCTGTAAATTCTAAATGCGGAGCAGCATTGCCAGTCCGCTCCTGGGTATGATCCCCGATGTTGGACAGGTGTAATTAGTGGAGGTCTGATTTTTGGGTTATTTTTTAGACAGGTGTCACAATTTTGTGTGACCTTTTTAACAACCATAGCTAACTGCGGATGGGAGAGAATAGGCTTAAGCAAGATTTCTAGATTATCTTTTCCAAAATGGGCGCTCTTATGTAAGGAGTTAGTAATGTTTTCAACCTGAGAAACAGGGAGTATTATTTGGGCCTGATCAGGCTGAAACCACCCATGTGACCCAATCTCCCAGCCCCGCTCAGCATATCGGGAATGTCCCCCTGGGGTAAAATCTGGAGTCAGGGTTTCCTTGGGGAAAAGGGGGCAGATAGCAGTGGCAGAGGTAGCTTCCCCGGCAGCTCGTCCTGCCTCTTGATCAGCTTTCCTATTTCCCTGAGCCTCTTTTTCTTGCCCCTTTTGGTGACTCTTGCAGTGGATGACAGCTAATTTTGCAGGAAGTTTGACTGCCTCCAGGAGCCTGAGAATGAGCTCTTTGTGTTTAATAGCAGAGCTTCGGGCACTGAGCATCCCTCTTTCTTTCCAAATTGCTGCACGGGCATGCAGAATGAGGAAAGCATACTTAGAGTCCATACACACATTAATCCTCTTTCCTTCTCCTAACTCCAAAGCTCTTGTCAGGGCAAAAATTCAGCTTTCTGGGCTGAGGTGTCTGGGGGAAGAGACCCACTTTCCTTAGTTTCTTCCAGGCTCACTACAGCATATCCTGCTTTCCCCTCTCCCTTTTCTACAAAACTGCTACCATCTGTGTGCCAGTTTTCCTCTGGGTCAGATAAAGGTGTCTCTGATAGGTGCCGGCGAGAAGAGTATAACTCGTCTGTGATTTGTATGCATTGGTGATCCAGAGGGGAGGTAGGGGGATCTGGCAGTAAGGTTGCTGGATTTAAAGTCTGGCAGACCCTCAACTTTATTTCTGGAGTGTCAAGGAGGAGGGCTTGGTATTGGGTGATCCTTCCCCCTGTCATCCACCTGTCCCCTTTCGTTTCCAAGACTGCTTGCACCCGGTGTGGCGTATACACTGTGGTGGGCTGACCCAGGGTCAGCTTAGATGCCTCCTTAACCATAAGAGCGGTGGCTGCTACTGCCCGGAGGCAAGTGGGCCACCATCTGGCCACCTCATCTAGTTATTTTGAGAGATAAGCCACAGGTTGTAATACGGGCCCCATCATCTTCTCTAACACCCCAAGAGCAGTTCCTGTCCTTCCAGAAACATAGAGTCTAAAAGGCTTCTCCAGGTTGGGGAGGCCTAAAGCTGGGGCTGTAGTGATGGACTCTTTTAGGGCATTAAAGGCCACGTTGCAGGTCTCATGCCAGTCGAGTGGCTCTTCCTCTTTCCCCCTTAAATTTTCATATAGGGGTCTGGCCAGATTGCCATAATTAGGAATCCAGATCCTGCAAAACCCGGTCCTTCCTAAAAATCCCCTAAGCTGTTGTTTTGTTTGGGGGTACGGGGTATTTAAGATGAGGGATCTCCCCTCGGGGTCAGGCATTCTTTTTCTCTCCGTAATTATAAATCCAAGGTATTTTACTTGGGTTAAGCTAATCTGAGCCTACTTGGGGGATACTCGATAACCCTTTTCATACAGGAAAGTTAGCGTTTTAAATAGTGTCCATTTGAGAGCTGGTAAAATCTGGCCTAGCTATGAGCAAGTCATCCACATACTCTATTAGACTACTGTTTGTTAAAGTTAATTCCTTTAGTTCTCTCCCCGAGGAAGTCCCGAAGATATGAGGGCTGTCCCTAAACCCTTGGGGTAGTCGAGTCCAGTCGAGAGTTGTATGGTCTCTCTTGTTTCCAAGACCCGCCACTCAAAAGCAAAGAGATTTTGGGATTCAGGATGGAGAGGAATGCAAAAGAAAGCACCTTGAAGGTCCAAGACTGAGAAGTACTTGGCATTTCCTGGGACTTGGGATAGTACGGTATATGGGTTTGGGACGATGGGGTGGATGGGAACCACAGCTTCATTAACAGCTCTTAGATCCTGGAAGAATCGGTAAGATCCATCTGGTTTTTGAACGGGCAATATTGGGGTGTTGCAGGGGGACTCACAGCTGATTCGAGTTCCAGTATCTCGGTATTTGTTAACTAATGGTTTAAGACCCTCAAGAGCTACTGGTTTTAAGGGATATTGTCTTTTCCAGGGCTAGGGAGCATTTGGTCTCAGAGAAGTCTTTACTGGTGGAACATTTATGGCTAAACCAGGGCTGGAGACATCCCACACCTGGGGATTGACATCATCTAGACAAGGGACAGACTCCTCCTTTTCTACCTCTGACTGTAAATATTCAGACATAGGCAAAGAAAATTATCGACTTCTACCTTTGTGTCCCCAAGTCACTCTGGTTTGGAGGCGAAAGTATTATTCTCATAATGGAAAATTTGGAAGCTGTAAACATGAAAAATTTAAAGAGTCACGCAGAGGCTAGTCACTCTAAGCTAACCCCTAAGACATTTATTGACTGATTTCTAGCTTCTCTTCTTTAACCTTTTTTATCTACAGTAATCCTGTGTGTTCCTTTTAGTTAGGGATTCATTTTTAGACTATCCTGACTCTTCCACTACGTTCCAGTTTTGGGTCTGATACACTTAGAGATGTGCCAAGTGCTTCCTGAATACTATAGAACATATTTTATGTTTAAAATACTTCCATGCTTATGTAGTGAGTCAATGATTTTAAGTTTATTTGTTACACATTTCAATGTAAAAGTCAATGTGTGAACTAACATATTCACGACTTGGAAAAGTTGGCTTTTTTTTGCTGTGTGTTTGAACTCCTCACCCGACCAAAGGTCATGGAGAGGTCTACGGTTTTTCTAAAATGGTTATAGTGTTGTTTATTTTCTGGTAATTGAATTATGGTGTGAGTTGCAAAGCCTGTGTTTCTGTTCATTTCATTCCATCTGTTCGGGTTTCTTTCTCTCTCCTGAGTCAGACAGTAATTTCCCATTGGTTGTCCAGTTACCATGGTTTGTGTCCATGCATCCGTGCTGGTCTCTCCATACATGTCCGGGTGTCCTGTGAAACACTAAGCTTAATTTATTTGGAAATGACCTAGCTGTTCAATACACTGTCATCACTCAGTTGAGCAGAGGGAGAGAAATTCAAGTGCAAAACTCCAGAAAAGCTAGTGTCAGAGCGCCCCGGCGTGGCATGCGTGCAGGGGGTTGGGGGGAGGGGGGCGGGGCACGGAGCGCGGAGATCTCAGGTGTCCTCCCACCCTGGGCCTCTCCAGGCCCGCCGCTGCTAAGTGGCCTCCCCCCGCCCCCATCGCTTTGGCTGCTCAGGGCCGGGTGGTCTCTGCAGCTGCTCGGCATCCTGCCCGAGGCCACCCCTGCCCACACGCTGTCTTCCAGTCTCTCTCTGAACCCTCGACTCTTTCTGCCTCGGTCTCACCTGGCGTGGGTGCGTGCGAGTGCCTGTCCGAGTGCCTGGCTGTCACTCGTCTGCTCTCTCAGGAAGGTCCTGTGCTGGGCCTGTGGCGTAGGGGCAGGGCGGGCCTCGGTTTGGGGACAGGGCGGGGCTGAGGCACTCCAGGGGGTTTGCACAGCCGGCAGGATGGGCGCCTGGGGCCCCGGCTGGGCTGCCCCTAAGCCCGCAGGAGTCTCCGGGGACCGCGGCCCCGGGCCGACGCCCCGCTCGTCCGGAGCCACGTGACCCTGAGCAGCGAACGGGATGGTGGGGGGCGGGGGGGCACCGATACGTTCTCCCCGCTCAAGCCACCCCCCTCCCCAACCCCCGCCAGAGCTCCCGCAGCCTCGCCAGGCCGCTCGGCGACCAGGAAGCGCCCCGGGCCGGGCCAGGCGCGTGCTGGCCGGGGGTGGCGTCGGCTGGTCTCCCAGCTGCAGGGCCTGTCCCGGTTTTTCCCATCAGTTTCAACAGTGACGGTCACCCCACATTGTGAGACGTCTAGATTTCTCACTGACACCCCTGTTAGGGAGTGGCTTTTTAGAGAGATATGGAAGGTCACTTGGGGGATGTTAGTCATGAGAGAAAATAAGGGCTCAGGTGGGATTGCAGATGTCATCCAGGGGGTAAATAGAGACAGTTGGTGCTAGTACCAAGACATGAAGTTTTTTTTCCCCCTTTTCCCAAAAGGCCATAATACGACCACATGGGGGCGCTGAGTAACAGCCCATAGCTCGGCTGGAAGGGTGGGCTTTTGGTATTGATACCCTGGGATGGGTTGGACATACCCCCAACCTTTGTCATTAATGCAGATGCAGCCCGGGCTGCTTAGGTTCAGTTGAGAAGCAGTGTGGTTTGCAAGTGAACATGCCTCTTTTAGGGAGAGATCAATAGCCATACAGGGAGATATGATTAGAAAGAGGAAGAACATCATATGATGCATTTTACTTATCTGAGGCAGGATTGATGGGGTTCTGCTTGATCAAGAGCCTGAGATCTTCAACAGGTTCACAGGAATAGCTGTCCTCTGGCTTTGGAGTCTCAGTTTCTGTCTCCCCCTCCTGTAGGCCATAGGGTTTTATTCTAGAATTGTGGACCCAGGCAGATAGACCCTTCACTTTTACAGCAGTTGAAGTCACTAGAACAACCTGATATGGCCCTGTCCATTTCTCGGACAGCTGGTTTGGACTCCCTTTATCTTGCCAGGTCTTTACTGATACTTGATTCCCTGACCTTACCTGGGGATTTTTCAAGTCTTCCTGTGGTTTGTTCTCCATACCGTTGGAGTTCTTGCTGAAACCTTCCCAGGTCAATTATATGTTTTAAGAGTGTATTGGCATCCTCGTCAAGAAACAAATCAGAAGTTAAGAATGGTCGTCCATACATCATTTCATAAGAACTTAACATTAGTGGCCGTTTGGGGGATGTCCGTAGCCTCATGAGGGCTATGGGCAGCATATGTGTCCACTTATTATGTGTTTCTGACATAGCTTAGCCAGAGCCCTTTTAAGAGTCTGGTTGGCTCTCTCTACCTTTCCTGAAGCTTGAGGCCTCCAGGATGAGCAGAGCTGGTATTTTATGCCTAAGCATGCGGCTAGGTTCTGGGGTATCGTGGCTGTAAGTGAGGGCCCGTTGTAACTCTGAAGTGACCGAGGCAGCCCAAACCTAGGCACTATCTCCTTCAGCAGAGCTTTACAGACTTCTGTAGCTCTCTCAGTCTCAGTAGGGAACGCTTCGATCCATCCTGTGAATGTGTCAATAAAGACTAGCAAGTAAGAAAACCCTTGGGTCTTGGGCATGGCTGTAAATTCTAAATGCAGAGCGGCATTGCCAGTCCGCACCTGGGTATGATCCCCGATGATGGACAGGTGTAATTAGAGGAGGTCTGGGTTTTGGGTTATTTTTTAGACAGGTGTCACAATTTTGTGTGACCTGTTTAACAACCTTAGCTAACTGGGGATGGGAGAGAATAGGCTTAAGCAAGATTTCTAGATTATCTTTTCCAAAATGGGCGCTCTTATGTAAGGAGTTAGTAATGTTTTAAACCTGAGAATCAGGGAGTATTATTTGGGACTGATCAGGCTGAAACCACCCTTGTGACCCAATCTCCCAGCCCCGCTCAGCATATTGGGAATGTCCCCCTGGGGTAAAATCTGGAGTCAGGGTTTCCTTGGGGAAAAGGGGGCAGATAGCAGTGGCAGAGGTAGCTTCCCCGGCAGCTCGTCCTGCCTCTTGATCAGTTTTCCTATTTCCCTGAGCCTCTTTTTCTTGCCCCTTTTGGTGACTCTTGCAGTGGATGACAGCTAATTTTGCAGGAAGTTTGACTGCCTCCAGGAGCCTGAGAATGAGCTCTTTGTGTTTAATAGCAGAGTTTCGGGCACTGAGCATCCCTCTTTCTTTCCAAATTGCTGCACGGGCATGCAGAATGAGGAAAGCATACTTAGAGTCCATACACACATTAATCCTCTTTCCTTCTCCTAACTCCAAAGCTCTTGTCAGGGCAAAAATTCAGCTTTCTGGGC
The DNA here is from genome assembly GCF_963930625.1 of Muntiacus reevesi. NCBI lineage: Eukaryota > Metazoa > Chordata > Mammalia > Artiodactyla > Cervidae > Muntiacus > Muntiacus reevesi. The sequence goes on along the minus strand of NC_089256.1, from coordinate 1,217,282 downwards.
TGAGGTGTCTGGGGGAAGAGAACCACTTTCCTTAGTTTCTTCCAGGCTCACTACAGCATATCCTGCTTTCCTCTCTCCCTTTTCTACAAAACTGCTGCCATCTGTGTGCCAGTTTTCCTCTGGGTCAGATAAAGGTGTCTCTGATAGGTGCCGGCGAGAAGAGTATAACTCGTCTGTGATTTGTATGCATTGGTGATCCAGAGGGGAGGTAGGGGGATCTGGCAGTAAGGTTGCTGGATTTAAAGTCTGGCAGACCCTCAACTTTATTTCTGGAGTGTCAAGGAGGAGGGATTGGTATTGGGTGATCCTTCCCCCTGTCATCCACCTGTCCCCTTTCGTTTCCAAGACTGCTTGCACCCGGTGTGGCGTATACACTGTGGTGGGCTGACCCAGGGTCAGCTTAGATGCCTCCTTAACCATAAGAGCGGTGGCTGCTACTGCCCGGAGGCACGTGGGCCACCCTCTGGCCACCTCATCTAGTTATTTTGAGAGATAAGCCACAGGTTGTAATACGGGCCCCATCATCTGCTCTAACACCCCAAGAGCAGTTCCTGTCCTTCCAGAAACATAGAGTCTAAAAGGCTTCTCCAGGTTGGGGAGGCCTAAAGCTGGGGCTGTAGTGATGGACTCTTTTAGGGCATTAAAGGCCACCTTGCACGTCTCATGCCAGTCGAGTGGCTCTTCCTCTTTCCCCCTTAAATTTTCATATAGGGGTCTGTTCAGATTGCCATAATTAGGAACCCAGATCCTGCAAAACCCGGTCCTTCCTAAAAATCCCCTAAGCTGTTGTTTTGTTTGGGGGTACGAAGTATTTAAGATGTGGGATCTCCCCTTGGGGTCAGGCATTCTTTTTCTCTCCGTAATTATAAATCCAAGGTATTTTACTTGGGTTAAGCTAATCTGAGCCTACTTGGGGGATACTCGATAACCCTTTTCATACAGGAAAGTTAGCGTTTTAAATAGTGTCCATTTGAGAGCTGGTAAAATCTGGCCTAGCTATGAGCAAGTCATCCACATACTGTATTAGACTACTGTTTGTTAAAGTTAATTCCCTTAGTTCTCTCCCCGAGGAAGTCCCGAAGATATGAGGGCTGTCCCTAAACCCTTGGGGTAGTCGAGTCCAGTCGAGAGTTCTATGGTCTCTCTTGTTTCCAAGTCCCGCCACTCAAAAGCAAAGAGTTTTTGGGATTCAGGATGGAGAGGCATGCAAAAGAAAGCACCTTGAAGGTCCAAGACGGAGAAGTACTTGGCATTTCCTGGGACTTGGGATAGGAGGGTATATGGGTTTGGGACTATGGGGTGGATAGGAACCACAGCTTCATTAACAGCTCTTAGATCCTGGATGAATCAGTAAGATCCATCTGGTTTTTGAACGGGCAAGATTGGGGTGTTGCGGGGGGACTCATAGCTGATTCGAGTTCCAGTATCTCGGTATTTGTTAACTAATGGTTTAAGACCCTCAAGAGCTACTGGTTTTAAGGGATATTGTCTTTTCCAGGGCTAGGGAGCATTTGGTCTCAGAGAAACCTTTACTGGTGGAACATTTATGGCTAAACCAGGGCTGGAGACATCCCACACCTAGGGATTGACATCATCTAGACAAGGGACAGACTCCTCCTTTTCTACCTCTGACTGTAAATATTCAGACATAGGCAAAGAAAATTATCGACTTCTACCTTTGTGTCCCCAAGTCACTCTGGTTTGGAGGCGAAAGTATTATTCTCAAAATGGAAAATTTGGAAGCTGCAAACATGAAAAATTTAAAGAGTCACGCAGAGGCTAGTCACTCTAAGCTAACCCCTAAGACATTTATTGACTGATTTCTAGCTTCTCTTCTTTAAACTTTTTTATCTACAGTAATCCTGTGTGTTCCTTTTAGTTAGGGATTCATTTTTAGACTATCCTGACTCTTCCACTACGTTCCAGTTTTGGGTCTGATACACTTAGAGATGTGCCAAGTGCTTTCTGGATACTATAGAACATATTTTATATTTAAAATACTTCCATGCTTATGTAGTGAGTCAATGATTTTAAGTTTATTGGTTACACATTTCAATGTAAAAGTCAATGTGTGAACTAACATATTCACGACTTGGAAAAGTTGGCTTTTTTTTGCTGTGTGTTTGAACTCCTCACCCGACCAAAGGTCATGGAGAGGTCTTTTGTTTTTCTAAAATGGTTATAGTGTTGTTTATTTTCTGGTAATTGAATTAGGGTGTGAGTTGCAAAGCCTGTGTTTCTGTTCATTTCATTCCATCTGTTCGGGTTTCTTTCTCTCTCCTGAGTCAGACAGTAATTTCCCATTGGTTGTCCAGTTACCAAGGTTGGTGTCCATGCATCCGTGCTGGTCTCTCCATACATGTCCGGGTGTCCTGTGAAACACTAAGCTTAATTTATTTGGAAATGACCTAGCTGTTCAATACACTGTCATCACTCAGTTGAGCAGAGGGAGAGAAATTCAAGTGACAAAACTCCAGAGAAGCTAGTGTCAGAGCGCCCCGGCGTGGCATGCGTGCAAGGGGTTGGGGGGAGGGGGGCGGGGCGCAGAGCGCGGAGATCTCAGGGGTCCTCCCACCCTGTGCCTCTCCAGGCCTGCCACTGCTCAGTGGCCTCCCCCCACCCCCATCGCTTTGGCTGCTCAGGGCCGGGTGGTCTCTGCAGCTGCCCGGCATCCTGACCGAGGCCCCCCCTGCCCACACGCTGTCTTCCAGTCTCTCTCTGAACCCTCGACTCTTTCTGCCTCTGTCTCACCTGCCGTGGGTGCGTGCGAGTGCCTGTCCGTGTGCCTGGCTGTCGCTCGTCCGCTCTCTCAGGAAGGTCCTGTGCTGGGCCCGTGGCGTGGGGGCAGGGCGGGCCTCAGTTTGGGGACAGGGCGGGGCTGAGGCACTCCAGGGGGTTTGCACAGCCGGCAGGTTGGGCGCCTGGGGCCCCGGCTGGGCTGACCCTACGCCCGAAGGAGGCTCCGGGGACCGCAGCCCCGGGCCGACGCCCCGCTCGTCTGGAGCCACGTGACCCTTAGCAGTGAACGGGATGGTGGGGGGCGGGGGGTGGGGGGGCACCGAGACGTCCTCCCCGCTCAAGCCACCCCCTTCCCCATCCCCCGCCAGAGCTCCCGCAGCCTCGCCAGGCCGCTCGGGGTTCCGGTAGCGCCCGGGCCGGGCCAGGCGCGTGCTGGCCGGAGGTTGCGTCGGCTGGTCTCCCAGCTGCAGGGCCTGTCCCGGTTTTTCCCATCAGTTTCAACAGTGACGGTCACCCCACATTGTGAGTCGTCTAGATTTCTCACTGACACCCCTGTTAGGGAGTGGCTTTTTAGAGAGGTAGGGAAGGTCACTTGGGGGATGTTAGTCATGAGAGAAAATAAGGGCTCAGGTGGGATTGCAGATGTCATCCAGGGGGTAAATAGAGACAGTTGTTGCTGGTACCAAGACATGAAGTTTTTTTTCCCCCTTTCCCCAAAAGGCCATATTACGACCACATGGGGGCGCTGAGTAACAGCCCATAGCTCGGCTGGAAGGGTGGGCCTTTGATAGTGATACCCTGGGATGGGTTGGACATACCCCCAACCTTTGTCATTAATGCAGATGCAGCCCGGGCTGGTTAGGTTGAGTTGAGAAGCAGTGTGGTTTGCAAGTGAACATGCCTCGTTTAGGGAGAGATCAATAGCCATACAGGGAGTTATGATTAGAAAGAGGAAGAACATCATATGATGCATTTTACTTATCTGAGTCAGGATTGATGGGGTTCTGCTTGAACAAGAGCCTGAGATCTTCAACAGGTTCACAGGAATAGCTGTCCTCTGGCTTTGGAGTCTCAGTTTCTGTCTCCCCCTCCTGTATGCCATAGGGTTTTATTCTAGAATTGTGGACCCAGTCAGATAGACCCTTCAATTTTACAGCAGTTGAAGTCACTAGAACAACCTGATATGGCCCTGTCCATTTCTCAGACAGCTGGTTTGGACTCCCTTTTTCTTGCCAGGTCTTTACTGATACTTGATCCCCTGGCTTTACCTGGGGATTTTTCAGGTCTTCCTGTGGTTTGTTCTCCATACCGTTGGAGTTCTTGCTGAAACCTTCCCAGGTCAATTATATGTTTTAAGAGTGTATTGGCATCCTCGTCAAGAAACAAATCAGAAGTTAAGAATGGTCGTCCATACATCATTTCATAAGAACTTAACATTAGTGGCCGTTTGGGGGATGTCCGTAGCCTCATGAGGGCTATGGGCAGCATATGTGTCCACTTATTATGTGTTTCTGACATAGCTTAGCCAGAGCCCTTTTAAGAGTCTGGTTGGCTCTCTCTACTTTCCTGAAGCTTGAGGCCTCCAGGATGAGCGGAGCCGGTATTTTATGCCTAAGCATGCGGCTAGGTTCTGGGGTATCATGGCTGTAAGTGAGGGCCCGATGTCACACTGAAGTGACCGAGGCAGCCCAAACCTAGGCACTATCTCCTTCAGCAGAGCTTTACAGACTTCTGTAGCTCTCTCAGTCTCAGTAGGGAACGCTTCGATCCATCCTGTGAATGTGTCAATAAAGACTCGCAAGTAAGAAAACCCTTGGGTCTTGGGCATGGCTGTAAATTCTAAATGCGGAGCGGCATTGCCAGTCCGCTCCTGGGTATGATCCCCGATGTTGGACAGGTGTAATTAGAGGAGGTCTGGGTTTTGGGTTATTTTTTTAGACAGGTGTCACAATTTTGTGTGACTTGTTTAACAACCGTAGCTAACTGGGGATGGGAGAGAATAGGCTTAAGCAAGATTTCTAGATTATCTTTTCCAAAATGGGCGCTCTTATGTAAGGAGTTAGTAATGTTTTAAACCTGAGAATCAGGGAGTATTATTTGGGCCTGATCAGGCTGAAACCACCCATGTGACCCAATCTCCCAGCCCCGCTCAGCATATCGGGAATGTCCCCCTGGGGTAAAATCTGGAGTCAGGGTTTCCTTGGGGAAAAGGGGGCAGATAGCAGTGGCAGAGGTAGCTTCCCCGGCAGCTCGTCCTGCCTCTTGATCAGTTTTCCTATTTCCCTGAGCCTCTTTTTCTTGCCCCTTTTGGTGACTCTTGCAGTGGATGACAGCTAATTTTGCAGGAAGTTTGACTGCCTCCAGGAGCCTGAGAATGAGCTCTTTGTGTTTAATAGCAGAGCTTCGGGCACTGAGCATCCCTCTTTCTTTCCAAATTGCTGCACGGGCATGCAGAATGAGGAAAGCATACTTAGACATACACACATTAATCCTCTTTCCTTCTCCTAACTCCAAAGCTCTTGTCAGGGCAAAAAGTTCAGCTTTCTGGGCTGAGGTGTCTGGGGTAAGAGAACCACTTTCCTTAGTTTCTTCCAGGCTCACTACAGCATATCCTGCTTTCCTCTCTCCCTTTTCTACAAAACTGCTGCCATCTGTGTGCCAGTTTTCCTCTGGGTCAGATAAAGGTGTCTCTGATAGGTCCCGGCGAGAAGAGTGTAACTCGTCTGTGATTTGTATGCATTGGTGATCCAGAGGGGAGGTAGGGGGATCTGGCAGTAAGGTTGCTGGATTTAAAGTCTGGCAGACCCTCAACTTTATTTCTGAAGTGTCAAGGAGGAGGGCTTGGTATTGGGTGATCCTTCCCCCTGTCATCCACCTGTCCCCTTTCGTTTCCAAGACTGCTTGCACCCGGTGAGGCATATGCACTGTGGTGGGCTGACCCAGGGTCAGCTTAGATGCCTCCTTAACCATAAGAGCGGTGACTGCTACTGCCCGGAGGCAAGTGGGCCACCCTCTGGCCACCTCATCTAGTTATTTTGAGAGATAAGCCACAGGTTGTAATACGGGCCCCATCATCTGCTCTAACACCCCAAGAGCAGTTCCTGTCCTTCCAGAAACATAGAGTCTAAAAGGCTTCTCCAGTTTGGGGAGGCCTAAAGCTGGGGCTGTAGTGATGGACTCTTTTAGGGCATTAAAGGCCACGTTGCAGGTCTCATGCCAGTCGAGTGGCTCTTCCTCTTTCCCCCTTAAATTTTCATATAGGGGTCTGGCCAGATTGCCATAATTAGGAACCCAGATCCTGCAAAACCCGGTCCTTCCTAAAAATCCCCTAAGCTGTTGTTTTGTTTGGGGGTACGGGGTATTTAAGATGAGGGATCTCCCCTCGGGGTCAGGCATTCATTTTCTCTCCGTAATTATAAATCCAATTATTTTACTTGGGTTAAGCTAATCTGAGCCTACTTGGGGGATACTCGATAACCCTTTTCATACAGGAAAGTTAGCGTTTTAAATAGTGTCCATTTGAGAGCTGGTAAAATCTGGCCTAGCTATGAGCAAGTCATCCACATACTGTATTAGACTACTGTTTGTTAAAGTTAATTCCCTTAGTTCTCTCCCCGAGGAAGTCCCGAAGGTATGAGTGCTGTCCCTAAACCCTTGGGGTAGTCGAGTCCAGTCGAGAGTTGTATGGTCTCTCTTTTTTCCAAGTCCCGCCACTCAAAAGCAAAGAGTTTTTGGGATTCAGGATGGAGAGGAATGCAAAAGAAAGCACCTTGAAGGCCCAAGACTGAGAAGTACTTGGCATTTCCTGGGACTTGGGATAGGAGGGTATATGGGTTTGGGACTATGGGGTGGATGGGAACCACAGCTTCATTAACAGCTCTTAGATCCTGGACGAATCGGTAAGATCCATCTGGTTTTTGAACGGGCAAGATTGGGGTGTTGCAGGGGGACTCACAGCTGATTCGAGTTCCAGTATCTCGGTATTTGTTAACTAATGGTTTAAGACCCTCAAGAGCTACTGGTTGTAAGGGATATTGTCTTTTCCAGGGCTAGGGAGCATTTGGTCTCAGAGAAGTCTTTACTGGTGGAACATTTATGGCTAAACCAGGGCTGGACACATCCCACACCTGGGGATTGACATCATCTAGACAAGGGACAGACTCCTCCTTTTCTACCTCTGACTGTAAATATTCAGACATAGGCAAAGAAAATTATCGACTTCTACCTTTGTGTCCCCAAGTCACTCTGGTTTGGAGGCGAAAGTATTATTCTCAAAATGGAAAATTTGGAAGCTGCAAACATGAAAAATTTAAAGAGTCACGCAGAGGCTAGTCACTCTAAGCTAACCCCTAAGACATTTATTGACTGATTTCTAGCTTCTCTTCTTTAACCTTTTTTATCTACAGTAATCCTGTGTGTTCCTTTTAGTTAGGAATTCATTTTTAGACTATCCTGACTCTTCCACTACGTTCCAGTTTTGGGTCTGATACACTTAGAGATGTGCCAAGTGCTTCCTGAATACTATAGAACATATTTTATATTTAAATACTTCCATGCTTATGTAGTGAGTCAATGATTTTAAGTTTATTTGTTACACATTTCAATGTAAAAGTCAATGTGTGAACTAACATATTCATGACTTGGAAAAGTTGGCTTTTTTTTGCTGTGTGTTTGAACTCCTCACCAGACCAAAGGTCATGGAGAGGTCTATTGTTTTGCTAAAATGGTTATAGTGTTGTTTATTTTCTGGTAATTGAATTAGGGTGTGAGTTGCAAAGCCTGTGTTTCTGTTCCTTTCATTCCATCTGTTCGGGTTTCTTTGTGTCTCCTGAGTCAGACAGTAATTTCCCATTGGTGGTCCAGTTACCAAGGTTGGTGTCCATGCATCCGTGCTGGTCTCTCCATACATGTCCGGGTGTCCTGTGAAACACTAAGCTTAATTTATTTGGAAATGACCTAGCTGTTCAATACACTGTCATCACTCAGTTGAGCAGAGGGAGAGAAATTCAAGTGACAAAACTCCAGAGAAGCGAGTGTCAGAGCGCCCCGGCGTGGCATGCGTGCAGGGGTTGGGGGGAGGGGGGCGGGGCGCGGAGCGTGGAGATCTCAGGTGTCCTCCCACCCTGGGCCTCTCCAGGCCTGCCGCTGCTCAGTGGCCTCCCCCCGCCCCCATCGCTTTGGCTGCTCAGGGCCGGGTGGTCTCTGCTGCTGCCCGGCATCCTGACCGAGCCCCCCCCTGCCCACACGCTGTCTTCCAGTCTCTCTCTGAACCCTCGACTCTTTCTGCCTCTGTCTCACCTGGCGTGGGTGCGTGCGACTGCCTGTCCGTGTGCCTGGCTGTCGCTCGTCCGCTCTCTCAGGAAGGTCCTGTGCTGGGCCCGTGGCGTGGGGGCAGGGCGGGCCTCAGTTTGGGGACAGGGCGGGGCTGAGGCACTCCAGGGGGTTTGCACAGCCGGCAGGATGGGCGCCTGGGGCCCCGGCTGGGCTGCCCCTAAGCCCGCAGGAGTCTCCGGGGACCGCGGCCCCGGGCCGACTCCCCTCTCGTCCGGAGCCACGTGACCCTGAGCAGCGAACGGGATGGTGGTGGGCGGGGGGGGGGGTCACCAAGACGTCCTCCCCGCTCAAGCCACCCCCATCCCCAACCCCCGCCAGAGCTCCCGCAGCCTCGCCAGGCCGCTCGGGGTCCGGGAAGCACCCCGGGCCGGGCCAGGCGCGTGCTGGCCGGGGGTGGCGTCGGCTGGTCTCCCAGCTGCAGGGCCTGTCCCGGTTTTTCCCATCAGTTTCAACAGTGATGGTCACCGCACATTGTGAGTCGTCTAGATTTCTCACTGACACCCCTGTTAGGGAGTGGCTTTTTAGAGAGATAGGGAAGGTCACTTGGGGGATGTTAGTCATGAGAGAAAATAAGGGCTCAGGTGGGATTGCAGATGTCATCCAGGGGGTAAATAGAGACAGTTGTTGCTGGTACCAAGACATGAAGTTTTTTTTCCCCCTTTCCCCAAAAGGCCATATTACGACCACATGGGGGCACTGAGTAACAGCCCATAGCTCGGCTGGAAGGGTGGGCCTTTGATAGTGATACCCTGGGATGGGTTGGACATACCCCCAACCTTTGTCATTAATGCAGATGCAGCCCGGGCTGCTTAGGTTCAGTTGAGAAGCAGTGTGGTTTGCAAGTGAACATGCCTCGTTTAGGGAGAGATCAATAGCCATACAGGGAGATATGATTAGAAAGAGGAAGAACATCATATGATGCATTTTACTTATCTGAGGCAGGATTGATGGGGTTCTGCTTGAACAAGAGCCTGAGATCTTCAACAGGTTCACAGGAATAGCTGTCCTCTGGCTTTGGAGTCTCAGTTTCTGTGTCCCCCTCCTGTAGGCCATAGGGTTTTATTCTAGAATTGTGGACCCAGGCAGATAGACCCTTCACTTTTACAGCAGTTGAAGTCACTAGAACAACCTGATATGGCCCTGTCCATTTCTCGGACAGCTGGTTTGGACTCCCTTTTTCTTGCCAGGTCTTTACTGATACTTGATCCCCTGGCTTTACCTGGGGATTTTTCAAGTCTTCCTGTGGTTTGTTCTCCATACCGTTGTAGTTCTTGCTGAAACCTTCCCAGGTCAATTACATGTTTTAAGAGTGTATTGGCATCCTCGTCAAAAAACAAATCAGAAATTAAGAATGGTCGTCCATACATCATTTCATAAGGACTTAACAATAGTGGCCGTTTGGGGGATGTCCGTAGCCTCATGAGGGCTATGGGCAGCATATGTGTCCACTTATTATGTGTTTCTGACATAGCTTAGCCAGAGCCCTTTTAAGAGTCTGGTTGGCTCTCTCTACCTTTCCTGAAGCTTGAGGCCTCCAGGATGAGCGGAGCTGGTACTTTATGCCTAAGCATGCGGCTAGGTTCTGGGGTATCGTGGCTGTAAGTGAGGGCCCGTTGTCACTCTGAAGTGACCGAGGCAGCCCAAACCTAGGCACTATCTCCTTCAGCAGAGCTTTGCAGACTTCTGTAGCTCTCTCTGTCTCAGTAGGGAACGCTTCGATCCATCCTGTGAATGTGTCAATAAAGACTAGCAAGTAAGAAAACCCTTGGGTCTTGGGCATGGCTGTAAATTCTACTTGCCAGTCCGCTCCTGGGTATGATCCCCGATGTTGGACAGGTGTAATTAGAGGAGGTCTGGTTTTTGGGTTATTTTTTAGACAGGTGTCACAATTTTGTGTGACCTGTTTAACAACCTTAGCTAACTGGGGATGGGAGAGCATAGGCTTAAGCAAGATTTCTAGATTATCTTTTCCAAAATGGGCGCTCTTATGTAAGGAGTTAGTAATGTTTTAAACCTGAGAATCAGGGAGTATTATTTGGGCCTGATCAGGCTGAAACCACCCATGTGACCCAATCTCCCAGCCCCGCTCAGCATATCGGGAATGTCCCCCTGGGGTAAAATCTGGAGTCAGGGTTTCCTTGGGGAAAAGGGGGCAGATAGCAGTGGCAGAGGTAGCTTCCCCGGCAGCTCGTCCTGCCTCTTGATCAGTTTTCCTATTTCCCTGAGCCACTTTTTCTTGCCCCTTTTGGTGACTCTTGCAGTGGATGACAGCTAATTTTGCAGGAAGTTTGACTGCCTCCAGGAGCCTGAGAATGAGCTCTTTGTGTTTAATAGCAGAGCTTCGGGCACTGAGCATCCCTCTTTCTTTCCAAATTGCTGCACGGGCATGCAGAATGAGGAAAGCATACTTAGAGTCCATACACACATTAATCCTCTTTCCTTCTCCTAACTCCAAAGCTCTTGTCAGGGCAAAAATTCAGCTTTCTGGGCTGAGGTGTCTGGGGGAATAGACCCACTTTCCTTAGTTTCTTCCAGGCTCACTACAGCATATCCTGCTTTCCTCTCTCCCTTTTCTACAAAACTGCTGCCATCTGTGTGCCAGTTTTCCTCTGGGTCAGATAAAGGTGTCTCTGGTAGGTCCCGGCGAGAAGAGTATAACTCGTCTGTGATTTGTATGTATTGGTGATCCAGAGGGGAGTTAGGGGGATCTGGCAGTAAGGTTGCTGGATTTAAAGTCTGGCAGACCCTCAACTTTATTTCTGGAGTGTCAAGGAGGAGGGCTTGGTGTTGGGTGATCCTTCCCCCTGTCATCCACCTGTCCCATTTCGTTTCCAAGACTGCTTGCACCCGATGAGGCGTATATACTGTGGTGGGCTGACCCAGGGTCAGCTTAGATGCCTCCTTAACAATAAGAGCGGTGGCTGCTACTGCCCGGAGGCAAGTGGGCCACCCTCTGGCCACCTCATCTAGTTATTTTGAGAGATAAGCCACAGGTTGTAATACGGTCCCCATCAACTGCCCTAACACCCCAAGTGTAGTTCCTGTCCTTCCAGAAACATAGAGTCTAAAAGGCTTCTCCAGGTTGGGGAGGCCTAAAGCTGGGGCTGTAGTGATGGACTCTTTTAGGGCATTAAAGGCCACCTTGCAGGTCTCATGCCAGTCGAGTGGCTCTTCCTCTTTCCCCCTTAAATTTTCATAAAGGGGTCTGGCCAGATTGCCATAATTAGGAACCCAGATCCTGCAAAACCCGGTCCTTCCTAAAAATCCCCTAAGCGGTTGTTTTGTTTGGGGGTACGGGGTATTTAAGATGAGGTATCTCCCCTCAGGGTCAGGCATTCTTTTCCTCTCCGTAATTATAAATCCAAGGTATTTTACTTGGGTTAAGCTAATCTGAGCCTACTTGGGGGATACTCGATAACCCTTTTCATACAGGAAAGTTAGCGTTTTAAATAGTGTCCATTTGAGAGCTGGTAAAATCTGGCCTAGCTATGAGCAAGTCATCCACATACTGTATTAGACTACTGTTTGTTAAAGTTAATTCCCTTAGTTCTCTCCCCGAGGAAGTCCCGAAGATATGAAGGCTGTCCCTAAACCCTTGGGGTAGTCGAGTCCAGTCGAGAGTTCTATGGTCTCTCTTGTTTCCAAGTCCCGCCACTCAAAAGCAAAGAGTTTTTGGGATTCAGGATGGAGAGGCATGCAAAAGAAAGCACCTTGAAGGTCCAAGACTGAGAAGTACTTGGCATTTCCTGGGACTTGGGATAGGAGGGTATATGGGTTTGGGACTATGGGGTGAATGGAAACCACAGCTTCATTAACAGCTCTTAGATCCTGGACGAATCGGTAAGATCCATCTGGTTTTTGAACGGGCAAGATTGGGGTGTTGCAGGGGGACTCACATCTGATTCGAGTTCCAGTATCTCGGTATTTGTTAACTAATGGTTTAAGACCCTCAAGAGCTACTGGTTTTAAGGGATAATGTCTTTTTCAGGGCTAGGGAGCATTTGGTCTCAGAGAAATCTTTACTGGTGGAACATTTATGGCTAAACCAGGGCTGGAGACATCCCACACCTGGGGATTGACATCATCTAGACAAGGGACAGACTCCTCCTTTTCTACCTCTGACTGTAAATATTCAGACATAGGCAAAGAAAATTATCGACTTCTACCTTTGTGTCCCCAAGTCATTCTGGATTGGAGGCGAAAGTATTATTCTCAAAATGGAAAATTTGGAAGCTGCAAACATGAAAAATTTAAAGAGTCACGCAGAGGCTAGTCACTCTAAGCTAACCCCTAAGACATTTATTGACTGATTTCTAGCTTCTCTTCTTTAACCTTTTTTATCTACAGTAATCCTGTTTTTCCTTTTAGTTAGGGATTCATTTTTAGACTATCCTGACTCTTCCACTACATTCCAGTTTTGGGTCTGATACACTTACAGATGTGCCAAGTGCTTCCTGAACACTATAGAACATATTTTATGTTTAAAATACTTCCATGCTTATGTAGTGAGTCAATGATTTTAAGTTGATTTGTTACAAATTTCAATGTAAAATCAATGTGTGAACTAACATATTCAGGATTTGGAAAAGGTAGCTTTTTTTGTCGTGTGCTAGAACTCCTCACCCGACCAAAGGTCATGGAGAGGTCTATTGGTTTTCTAAACTGGTTATAGTGTTTTTTTTTTTTTTTTTTTTTTTTGTAATTGTATTAGGGTGTGAGTTGCAAAGTTTGTGTTTCTGTTCATTTCATTCCATCTGTTCGGGTTTCTTTGTGTCTCTTGAGTCAGACAGTAATTTCCCATTGGTTGTTCAGTTACCAAGGTTGGTGTCCATGCATCCGTGCTGGTCTCTGCATTCATGTCCGGGTGTCCTGTGAAACACTAAGCTTAATTTATTTGGAAATGACCTAGCTGTTCAATACACTGTCATCACTCAGTTGAGCACAAGGATAGAATTTCAGGTGACCACACTCCAGAGAAGCTAGTGTCAGAGCGCCCCGGCGTGGCGTGCCTGCAGGGGGTTGGGAGGACGGGGGCGGGTCGCGGAGCGAGGAGATCTCAGGTGCCCTCGCACCCTGGGCCTCTCCAGGCCCGCCCCTACTCAGCGGCTTCCCCCTGCCCCCATCGCATTCTCTTCTCAGGGCCGGGTGGCCTCTGCAGCTGCCCGGCATGCTGCCCGAGTCCCCCCCTGCACACAAGCTGTCTTCGAGTCTCTCTCTGAACCCTCGTCTCTTTCTGCCTCTGTCTCACCTGGCGTGGGTGCGTGCGAGTTTCTGTCCGTGTGCCTGGCTTTCGCTCCTCTGCTCTCTCAGGAAAGCCTTGTGCTTGGCCGGCAGAGTGGGGGCAGGGCGGGTCTCGGTAGGGCGAAAAGGCGGGGCTGATGTTCTCCAGGGGGTTTGCCCAGCGGGCAGGATGTGCGCCTGGGTCCCCAGCTGGACTGCCTCTAATCCCGCAGGAGGCTCCGGGGACCGAGGACCCGGCCGAAGCGCCGCCCGTCCGGAGCCACGTGACCCTGAGCAGCGAACGGAATGGTGGGGGGCAGGGGTTGAGGAGGCACCGAGACGTCCTCGCTGTTCTACCCACTCCCCCTCCCCCCACCCCAGGTCCCGCAGGCACGCCAGGCCCCGGCCGGGCCAGACGGGTGCTGGCCGGGGCTGGCGGTGTGCGGGGCCTTGGCGCCCTCCGCTGGCCCCCGAGCTGCCGGCCCTGGTTGGTCGGAGTCCAGTCGGGGGTCGTGCGGCTCAAGTGCAGCGCGCGCCAGCTCGAGAGCTGTGGCCCCAGGCCCGAAGGACAGGTCAGAACGCAAGGGAGGCGCAACGCGGAGCTCTTGGTGAGCCTGACAGTCGCCTCGGTCTAAGGCCATAGCACTCTGAACGTGTCGTATCTCCTCTGATATGGGAAATTGAGTAGGGCTGGGCCTGGTCAGTACTTGCATGGGAGACCGCCTAGTAGATAGGCGGTTTTGTGATTTTTCTGAATGCCTTCTTCACAAAGTTAGAGTCGGATGACTGCACACAGGAAAACGAATAATGTCTTCGTACATAATCTTAAGAATCCAGCAGCTGGTCATTCTTTTTCCTGTCCTAACAAACTAACTGGAAGTCAGTTGCAGTAAGTTCTACTGACTTAAGACCCTCATCCCTAACGGAAGGTATATAGGAAACCCCATAATATATCTAAATAAACATGAAAGATAGAACGATGAGAAAAAAAAAATCCTAAGTGACATCTTAGTTGGTATATGAAACACGATGATTATGAAAGCACAACCCATAATCAAGTCCAGGCCATGGAGCCTGTGACTTTCACTGAGTGTTGACTTCCCTTTCAGCTGAGGTTGTAAAAAGTGCTTTGTAAAATACCTGACGTTTGAAGCACTTGTAACCTCCTGAAGAGACTGCAATCAGAAGGCTTTCTAGAATATCCTGACGCTGTGGTGAGCTCAAGCAATACATTCTCCAGAGGTCGGAAGACAGACATGTTGGGAAGTGGGGATGACTTCTACTGCACTTAGGGAGAAAGGGCATGTACAGGTTGAGAAGCAACACCTCAGTGACGGAATCTTTAAAGACTCCATACATGGAGAAGGAAATGGCAACCCACTCCAGTATTCTTGCCTGGAAAAATCCATGGACAGAGGAGTCTGGCGGGCTGAAGTCCACGGGATTCCATGACTGATTGTGTGTGCACGAGGGTGGAGGGAGACGGGTTGGTAGCAAGAAACTGGTAGAAGTAAAAATAAGAAAAAAATATAAAATAAAGCCTCGATAAATATGACAACGATTGGTAGGAATAAACCTTCAGAAGTGCCTTCTCAGACCTCCCGTCAGAAGCACAAGCATAATAAAGACACTGAGTTTTCACGGTCTCACACAAAATTAGACTGGCTTATGACAATGGGCAGAGAGGCTCCTCTAAGACATCGGGGCTGGGCTTTACTGGAGGATGCACATCGATTGAGTGCATGGCTATGTGTTATGTAAATATGTCTTACTGGCAGGGCGGAGGCATATTCTTGAAGAACACAGCAAATAACACTACAAATTCAAGGAACTTGGCTACAATGACAATAGCTGATTTCATGTTGGCTACTGCTTGGCAGAGCTGGGTTCGCCTCTCCCATTAAGTACATCAGTGGCCAGCTGTGAATGTAGCCATTAGTTTCTCACTTAGAAACCGAACCTAATACTTGCCATGTGCACTAGCGCAAGAACAGTGAATGCTCCGCGGAGAAGCAAGTCAGACAGACATGCTTCTGTTTTCTCACAGAAGCTGCTTATGACCGGCCCTGCTCACAGACAGATTGCTAATGCCAAGTCGATAGACAGTTATGCAGATATTCTTTAGCAACTGAGCCAGCAGGGAAGCCCTACTAGCTCACTTGGTAAAGAAACTGCCTGCAACGCAGGAGACCCCGCTTTGAGTCCTGGGTCGGGAAGATCCCCTGGAGAAGGGATAGGCTACCCACTCCAGTATTCTGGCCTAGAGAATTCCACGGACTCTATAGTCCATGGGGCCGCAAAGAGACAGGCACGAACTGAGCCACTTTCACCTGCACATGCGGATATTACTTAGATAAAGAAATGTGGTAACAGATCTAGTACCTCTGTCAAGCTCATGAGTGAGTACTATAAATATACAGAATCAGGTTTGTCCTGCATAGTTATTACCATCCCGTATTTGCTTTGAGAGGAGTTGAGCTTCTCTTGTGAAAGAGGAATGATTCTTTACCAACTGAGCCACAAGGAAAGCCCACTAATACTGGAGTGGGTAGCCTATCCCTTCTCCAGCGGATCTTCCTGACCCAGGAACTGAACCAGGGTCTCCTGCCTGAGTAACACATATTGGGTAAAAATCGGTGAGGGAGCATAACGATGGACATTGATTGGTAAATTCAGTTTTCCTTGTCCAGATGGCTAGCGGAGGAGAAATAAAAGTTGGCATGCATTTAAAAAATTCTTCTGATACTATATATAAAATTTACTAGTTCTCTGCAGAAGTCTTTAATGAAGCACAGATATTGTCATTAGATTGCTTTGGTCATATCCGTCTTATCCACATTTATTTTTAAAAGTCGCATAGTGTGGCCTCAAATACTTGAAGACACGACAAAAGGTTTCTTTGGTCTCCATTCTAAACTGGATCGTGAGAAGGCAGTGGATCAGCATAATGCAGGAGCTCAGGATATTTTTGGCAAAAACTTGACTAGTCTGTTTAATGATATGGAAGAATGAGTTAAAGGTGGCAGCACGAAACAGAAGGCCATGCTAGAAGTACACAAGACCTTGTTTGGTAAGTCCAAACATGATTTTTCTTTCAATAGAAGGATAGTTGCTTTACAGAATTTTGTTGCCAAACATCAGCATGAATGAGCCACAGGTATACATATGTTTCCTCCCTCCTGAACCTCTCTCCCATTTCCCTCACCACTCCACCCCTAGCTTGTTGCAGAGCCCCTGTTTGAATCCCCTGAGTCATACAGCAAATTTCATTGGCATCTGTTTTTACGTATGATAATATAATTTCATGTTACTCTGCATTCATCTCACCCTCTCCTTCCTCCCCCCTGCCCATGTCCATAAGTCTGTTCTCTACATCTGTGACTCCTTGGCTGCCATGCAAATAATTTCTTCAGTACCACGTTTAGTTCAAGCATTTTTTTTCCCCCAAGCATTTTTATTTCTTATTCCAGTCTTACTGTCTTTAGTGTGAGACTGATTTCGAAACTGATATGAAAGAATTATTCTCACGATGGAAAATTTGGAAGATGCAAACATGAAAAATTTAAAAAGTCACACAGAGGCTAGTCACTCTAAGCTAACTCCTAAAACATTTATTGACTGATTTCTAGTTTCTCTTCTTTAACCTTTTTTATCTACAATAATCCTGTGTATTCCTTTTAGTTAGGGATTCATTTTTAGCCTATCCTGACTCTTCAACTAAGTTCCAGTTTTGGTTCTCATACAGTGAGACATGTGCCAAATGCTTCCTGGATACTATAGAACA
Organism: Muntiacus reevesi; assembly: GCF_963930625.1. Classification (NCBI taxonomy): domain Eukaryota; kingdom Metazoa; phylum Chordata; class Mammalia; order Artiodactyla; family Cervidae; genus Muntiacus; species Muntiacus reevesi. The sequence continues at coordinate 1,200,205 of NC_089256.1, read as the reverse complement.
TATTTTATGTTTAAAATACTTCCATGCTTATGTAGTGAGTGAATGATTTTAAGTTTATTTGTTACACATTTCAATGTAAAAATCAATGTGTGAACTGACATATTCACGATTTGGAAAAGGTGGCTTATTTTGTCGTGTGCTAGAACTCCTCAACCGACCAAAGGTCATGGAGAGGTCTATTGTTTTTCTAAAATGGTTATAGTGTTTTTTCTTTTTTTTTTTTTTTTGTAATTGAATTAGTGTGTGAGTTGCAAAGTTTGTGTTTCTGTTCATTTCATTCCATCTGTTCGGGTTTCTTTCTCTCTCCTGAGTCAGACAGTAATTTCCCATTGGTTGTCCAGTTACCAAGGTTGGTGTCCATGCATCCGTGCTGGTCTCTGCATTCATGTCCAGGTGTCCTGTGAAACACTAAGCTTAAATTATTTGGAAATGACCTAGCTGTTCAATACACTGTCATCACTCAGTTGAGCACAAGGATAGAAATTCAGGTGACCAAACTCCGGAGAAGCTAGTGTCAGAGCGCCCCGGCGTGGCGTGCGTGCAGGGGGTTGGGAGGACGGGGGCGGGGCACGGAGCGAGGAGATCTCAGGTGCCCTCGCACCCTGGGCCTCTCCAGGCCCGCCCCTACTCAGCGGCTTCCCCCTGCCCCCATCGCATTCTCTTCTCAGGGCCGGGTGGCCTCTGCAGCTGCCCGGCATGCTGCCCGAGTCCCCCCCTGCACACAAGCTGTCTTCGAGTCTCTCTCTGAACCCTCGTCTCTTTCTGCCTCTGTCTCACCTGGCGTGGGTGCGTACGAGTGCCTGTCCGTGTGCCTGGCTTTCGCTCGTCTGCTCTCTCAGGAAAGTCTTGTGCTGGGCCGGCAGATTGGGGGCAGGGCGGGTCTCGGTAGGGCGAAAAGGCGGGGCTGAGGCGCTCCAGGGGGTTTGCGCAGCGGGCAGGATGTGCGCCTGGGGCCCCGGCTGGGCTGCCTCTAAGCCCACAGGAGGCTCCTGGGACCGCGGTCCCGGGCCAAAGCCCCGCTCGTTCGGAGCCACGTCACCCTGAGCAGCGAACGGGATGGTGGGGGCAGGGGGTGAGGGGGCACCGAGACGTCCTCGCTGCTCTACCCACACCCCTCCCCCCACCCCAGGTCCCGAAGGCACGCCAGGCCCTGGCCGGGCCAGACGGGTGCTGGCCGGGGCTGGCGGTGTGCGGGGCTGTGGCGCCCTCCGCTGGCCCCCGAGCTGCCGGTCCTGGTTGGCCGGAGTCCAGTCGGGAGTTGTGCGGCTCAAGTGCAGCGCGCGCCAGCTCGAGAGCTGTGGCCCCAGGCCCGAAGTCAGGTCAGAACGCAAGGGAGGCGCAACGCGGAGCTCTTGGGGCACCTGACAGCCGCCTCGGTCTAAGGCCATAGCACCCTGAACGTGCCCTATCTCCTCTGATCTGGGAAATTGAGTAGGGCCGGGCCTGGTCAGTACTTGCATGGGAGACCGCCTAGTAGTTAGGCGGTTTTGTGATTTTTCTGAATGCCTACTTCACAAAGTTAGTATTGGATGACTGCACACAGGAAAACGATTAATGTTTTCGTACATAATCTTAAGAATCCAGCAGCTGGTCATTCTTTTTCCTGTCCTAACACAGCTAACTGGAAGTCAGTTGCAGTAAGTTCTACTGACTTAAGACCCTCATCCCTAACGGAAGGTATATAGGAAACCCCATAATATATCTAAATAAACATGAAAGATAGAACGATGAGAAAAAAAAAAATTCTCAGTGACATCTTAGTTGGTATATGAAACACAATGATTATGAAAGCACAACCCATAATCAAGTCCAGGCCATGGAAGCCTGTGACTTTCACTGAGTGTTGACTTCCCTTTCAGCTGAGGTTGTAAAAAGTGCTTTGTAAAATCCTGAGGTTTGAAACACTTGTAACCTCCTGAGGAGACTGCAATCAGAAGGCTTTCTAGAATATCCTGACGCTGTGGTGAGCTCAAGCAAAACATTCTGCAGAGATCGGAAGACAGACATGTTGGGAAGTGGGGATGACTTCTACTGCACTTAGGGAGAAAGGGCATGTAAAAGTGGAGAAGCAAAACCTCAGTGACGGAATCTTTAAAGACTCCATACATGGAGAAGGAAATGGCAACCCACTCCAGTATTCTTGCCTGGAAAAATCCATGGACAGAGGAGTCTGGCGGGCTGAAGTCCACGGGATTCCATGACTGATCGTGTGTGCACGAGGGTGGAGGGAGACGGGTTGGTAACAAGAAACTGGTAGAACTAATAAATAAAACAACAACAAAAAAAAAATACTAAAGACTCGATAAAAATGACAATGACTGGTAGGAATAAACCTTCAGAAGTGCCTTCTCAGACCTCCCGTCTGAAGCACAAGCGTAATAAAGACATTGAGTTTTCATGGTCTCACACAAAATTAGACTGGCTTATGACAATCTCCAGAGAGGCTCCTCTAAGGCATCGGGGCTGGGCTTTACTGGAGGATGCACATCGATTGAGTGCCTGGCTATGTGTTATGGAAATATGTCTTACTGGCAGGGCGAAGGCATCTTCTTGAAGAACACAGCAAATAACACTACAAATTCAAGGAACTTGGCTACAATGACAATAGCTGATTTCATGTTGGCTACTGTTTGGCAGATCTGGGTTCGCCTCTCCCATTAAGTACATCAGTGGCCAGCTGTGATTGTAGCCATTAGTTTCTCACTTAGAAACCGAACCTAATACTTGCCATGTGCACTAGCGCAAGAACAGTGCAATACCCAACAGGTAAAGGAATATGACAAGTGCCCACCAAGTCAAACAAAAGAGGAGGAGATAGGGAATCTATCTGAAAAAGAATTTAGAATAATGATAATAAAAATGATCCAAATCTTGAAAACAAAATGGAGTTACAGATAAATAGCCTGGAGACAAAGATTGAAAAGATGCAAGAAATGCTTAACAAAGACCTAGAAGAAATAGAAGATTGTCAATTAAAAATGAATAATGCAATGAATGAGATCAAAAACACTTTGGATGGAACCAAGAGTAGAATAACGGAGACAGGATAAGTGAGGTAGACAATAGAATGGTGGAAATAAATGAAGCAGAGAGGAAAAAAGAAAAAATGATCAAAAGAAATGAGGACAACCTCAGGGACCTCTGGGACAATGTGAAACACACCAACATTCGAATCATAGGAGTCCCAGAAGAAGAAGACAAAAAGAAAGGCCATGAGAAAATACTCGAGGAGATAATAGCTGAAAACTTCCCTAAAATGGGGAAGGAAATAGCCACCCAAGTCCAAGAAACCCAGAGAGTGCCAAACAGGATAAACCCAAGGCGAAACACTCCAAGACACATATTAATCAAATTAACAAAGATCAAACACAAAGAACAAATACTAAAAGCAGCAAGGGAGAAACAACAAATAACACACAAAGGAATTCCCATAAGGATAACAGCTGATCTACCAATAGAAACCTTCCAGGCCAGAAGGGAATGGCAGGACATAATGAAAGTAATGAAAGAAAATAATCTACAACCTAGATTACTGTACCCAGCAAGGATCTCATTCAGATATGAAGGAGAAATCAAAAGCTTTACAGACAAGCAAAAGCTGAGAGAATTCAACACCACCAAACCAGCTCTTCAACAAATGCTAAAGGACCTTCTCTAGACAGGAAATGCAGAAATGTTGTATAAACATGAACCCAAAACAACAAAGTAAATGGCAACGGGACCACACCTATCAATAATTACCTTAAATGTAAATGGGTTGAATGCCCCAACCAAAAGACAAAGATTGGCTGAATGGATACAAAAACAAGACCCTTATATATGCTGTCTACAAGAGACCCACCTCAAAACCAGAGACACATACAGACTAAAAGTGAAGGGCTGGAAAAAAATATTTCACGCAAATGGAGACCAAAAGAAAGCAGGAGTCACAATACTCATATCAGATAAAATAGACTTTCAAATAAAGGATGTGAAAAGAGACAAAGAAGGACACTACATAATGATCAAAGGATCAATCCAAGAAGAAGATATAACAATTATAAATATATATGCACCCAACATAGGAGCACCGCAATATGTACGGCAAACGCTAATGAGTATGAAAGAGGAAATGAATAGTAACACAATAATAGTGGGAGACTTTAATACCCCACTCACAACTATGGATAGATCAACTAAACAGAAAATCAAAAAGGAAACACAAACCTTAAATGATACAATGGACCAGCTAGACCTAATTGATATCTATAGGACATTTCACCCCCAAACAATCAATTTCACCTTTTTCTCAAGTCCACACGGAACATTCTCCAGAATAGATCACATCCTGGGCCATAAATCTGGTCTTGGAAAATTCAGAAAAATTGAAATCATCCCAGTCATCTTTTCTGACCACAGTGCAGTAAGATTAGATCTCAATTACAGGAAAAAAATTGTTAAAAATTCAAACATATGGAGGCTAAATAACACGCTTCTGAATAACCAAAAAATCATAGAAGAAATCAAAAAAGAAATCAAAATATGTATAGAAATGAATGAAAATGAAAACACAACAACCCAAAACCTATGGGACACTGTAAAAGCAGTGCTAAGGGGAAGGTTCATAGCATTACAGGCTTACATCAAGAAACAAGAAAAAAGCCAAATAAATAGCCTAACTCTACACCTAAAGCAATTAGAGAAGGAAGAAATGAAAAACCCCAGGGTTAGCAGAAGAAAAGAAATCTTAAAAATTAGGGCAGAAATAAATGCAAAAGAAACTAAAGAGACCATAGCAAAAATCAACAAAGCTAAAAGCTGGTTTTTTGAAAAAATAAACAAAATTGACAAACCATTAGCAAGATTCATTAAGAAACAAAGAGAGAAGAACCAAATTAACAAAATAAGAAATGAAAAGGGTGAGATCACAACAGACAACACTGAAATACAAAGGATCATAAGAGACTACTACCAGCAGCTCTATGCCAATAAAATTGACAACTTGGATGAAATGGACAAATTTTAGAAAAGTATAACTTTCCAAAACTGAACCAGGAAGAAATAGAAGATCTTAACAGACCCATCACAAGCAAGGAAATCGAAACTGTAATCAAAAATCTTCCAGGAAACAAAAGCCCAGTACCAGATGGCTTCACAGCTGAATTCTACCAAAAATTTAGAGAAGAGCTAACACCTATCTTACTCAAACTCTTCCAGAAAATTGCAGAAGAAGGTAAACTTCCAAACTCATTCTATGAGGCCACCATCACCCTAATTCCAAAACCACACAAAGATGCCACAAAAAAAGAAAACTACAGGCCAATATCACTGATGAACATAGATGCAAAAATCCTTAGCAAAATTCTAGCAAATAGAATCCAACAACATCTTAAAAAAATCATACACCATGACCAAGTGGGCTTTATCCCAGGAATGCAAGGATTCTTCAATATCTGCAAATCAATCAATGTAATACACCACATTAACAAATTGAAAGATAAAAACCATATGATTATCTCAATAGATGCAGAGAAAGCCTTTGACAAAATTCAACACTCATTTATGATTAAAACTCTCCAGAAAGCAGGAATAGAGGGAACATACCTCAACATAATAAAAGCTATAGGGTGGGATGTTTCAAAAGAACAGCATGTATATTATCTATGGTGAATCAGATCACTAGCCCAGGTGGGATGCATGAGACGAGTGCTCGGGCCTGGTGCCCTGGGAGGACCCAGAGGAGTCGGGTGGAGAGGGAGGTGGGAGGGGGGATCGGGATGGGGAATACGTGTAACTCAATGGCTGATTCGTGTCAATGTATGACAAAACCCACTGAAATGTTGTGAAGTAATTGGCCTCCAACTAATAAAATAAAATTAAAAAAAAAAAAAGCTATATATGACAAACCCACAGCAAGCATCACCCTCAATGGTGAAAAATTGAAAGCATTTCCCCTGAAATCAGGAACAAGACAAGGGTGCCCACTCTCACCACTATTATTCAACCTAGTCTTGGAAGTTTTGGCCACAGCAATCAGAGCAGAAAAAGAAGTAAAAGGAATCCAGATAGGAAAAGAAGAATTGAAACTCTCGTTGTTTGCAGTTGACATGATCCTCTACATAGAAAACCCTAAATACTCTTCCAGAAAATTACTAGAGCTAACCAATGAATATAGTAAAGTTGCAGGATATAAAATTAACACACAGAAATCCCTTGCATTCCTATATACTAACAATGAAAAAACAGAAAGAGAAATTAAGGAAACAATACCATTCTCCATTGCAACAAAAAGAATAAAATACTTAGGAGTATATCTACCTAAAGAAACAAAAGACCTGTACATAGAAAACTATAAAACACTGATGAAAGAAATCAAAGAGGACACAAACAGATGGAGAAACATACCGTGTTCATGGATTGGAAGAATCAATATTGTCAAAATGGCTATTCTACCCAAAGCAATCTATAGATTCAATGCAATCCCTATCAAACTACCAACGGTATTTTTCACAGAACTAGAACAAATAATTTCACAATTTGTATGGAAATACAGAAAACCACGAATAGCCAAAGTAATCTTGAGAAAGAAGAATGGAACTGGAGGAATCAACCTGTCTGACTTCAGTCTCTACTACAAAGCCACAGTCATCAAGACAGTATGGTACTGGCACAAAGACAGAAATATAGATCAATGGAACAGAATAGAAAGCCTAGAGATAAATCCACGAACCTATGAACACCTTATCTTTGACAAAGGAGGCAAGGATATACAATGGAAAAAAGACAACTGCTTTAACAAGTGGTGCTGGGAAAACTGGTCAACCACCTGTAAAAGAATGAAACTAGAACACTTTCTAACACCACACACAAAAATAAACTCAAAATGGATTAAAGATCTAAATGTAAGACCAGAAACTATAAAACTCCTAGAGGAGAACTTAGGCAAAACACTCTCCGACATGAATCACAGCAGGGTCCTCTATGACCCACCTCCCAGAATATTGGAAATAAAAGCAAAAATAAACAAATGGGACCTAATGAAACTTAAAAGCTTCTGCACTACAAAGGAAACTATAAGTAAGGTGAAAAGACAGCCCTCAGATTGGGAGAAAATAATAGCAAATGAAGAAACAGACAAAGGATTAATCTCAAAAATATACAAGAAACTCCTGAAGCTCAATTCCAGAAAAATAAATGACCCAATCAAAAAATGGGCCAAAGAACTGAACAGACATTTCTCCAAAGAAGACATACAGATGGCTAACAAACACATGAAAAGATGCTCAACATCACTCATTATTAGAGAAATGCAAATCAAAACCACAATGAGGTACGATTACACGCCAGTCAGGATGGCTGCTATCCAAAAGTCTACAAGCAATAAATGCTGGAGTGGGTGTGGAGAAAAGGGAACCCTCTTACACTGTTGGTGGGAATGCAAACTAGTACAGCCACTATGGAAAACAGTGTGGAGATTTCTTAAAAAACTGGAAATAGAACTGCCATTTGACCCAGCAATACCACTTCTGGACATACACACCACGGAAACCAGATCTGAAAGAGACACGTGCACCCCATTGTTCATCGCAGCACTGTTTATAATAGCCAGGACATGGAAGCAGCCTAGATGCCCATCAGCAGATGAATGGATAAGGAAGCTGTGGTACATATACACCATGGAATATTACTCAGCCATTAAAAAGAATTCATTTGAATCAGTTCTAATGAGATGGATGAAACTGGAGCCCGTTATTCAGAGTGAAGTAAGCCAGAAAAATAAAGAACATTACAGCATACTAACACATATATATGGAATTTAGAAAGATGGTAATGATAACCCTATATGCAAAACAGAAAAAGAGACACAGAAGTACAGAACAGACTTTTGGACTCTGTGGGAGAAAGTGAGGGTGGGATGTTTCAAAAGAACAGCATGTATTTTATCTATGGTGAAAGAGATCAGTAGCCCAGGTGAGATGCATGAGACGAGTGCTCGGGCCTGGTGCACTGGGAGGACCCAGAGGAGTCGGGTGGAGAGGGAGGTGGGAGGGGGGATCGGGATGGGGAATACGTGTAACTCTATGGCTGATTCGTGTCAATGTATGACAAAACCCACTGAAATGTTGTGAAGTAATTGGCCTCCAACTAATAAAATAAAATTAAAAAAAAAACAAACTGAGTTATCCTAAAAATTAAAAAAAAAAAAGCTACCTCTTCTATGCAACATCTGTGTGTCTTCTGTCTGTCTTCTTCCTCGCTGACGCCACTCATCCCTTGGGTATTCCTGGTCCTGCTGGGGCTGGACCTCGGCAATTTTGCTCAATGCTTTGGATCCTAGTGGAAAAACATGCTGTTAATCCTACTTTTGCGAGGATTAAAACCATCGTAAAAACTGGAATTTGCTTAAATATTTTTGGTTTAAATATATCTTGTGTATATAATTACCCAGATTACTGTTGGGTATTAGATTGCTATGTTACAATATGTATGGCATACATGAGTTCCACTGTTATTGATATGATATGTGGTGGAGAGGTATTTGGTGGTGCAAGTGATTTAAATGATGTGTTCACAGTGTTTATATTCCTGTTATGTGGTTAATGGGTCTTGGATTCACGTTTGAAATATGACTCCCTTGTCTTTTGTGATGCATGAGAAGTGCTGAAATTGAAGATGATGCAGGTTAAGTCTAGGGTTGAGGGTGTGAGTAGGGTGGGGGGAGGGTGTGGGTTAGGTTAAGGGTATGGATTAGGGTGTGGGTTACATTGTGGCTTAGGGGTTAGAAGTTAGGGGTGTGGGTGAGGGTGAGGGCTGAGGGTTGAAGGTGTCAGGTTAGGGTTGGGATGATGCGTTAGGGTTAGTGTGTCAGGTTAGGGTTGGGGGTCGGGTTGGTGTTAGGTTCTGGGATAGGGTTACGGTGTTGGTTAGGGTTAGGGTGTCGTGTTGGGGTTAGGGTTAGGGCAAGGGCGAGGGCAATTTCGCCTGGGACCTTATGGAGGGGCCTCACAGTCAAAGGTAAAGGCAAAGTCACATCCACACTTCTGTTCCATCCCCTTTGCTCTATAGTAGAGCTCTAGTAAGCCTAGGCCTGGTAGGAAAACTCTTGGCTCCTGTGGGGACACATCCTGTGTGTGAATCTGCATACCAGACCTAGGGGCCACAGGGCGCCTGTTTTCTTCTGGGAGAGGGGACCCTGAAGCGGTGTTGCCTGGCAACAGCTTGAAAATCCATTAAATTGCACTTTAAGTACCTCTGACAAAGCTAGATTTGCTCCACCTTTTCGCCATTTGGAAGCAAACCTTCCATACCCTCTCCCCAAGTAGGCAATGGGCCTACTTTGAGTAGAAAGTCCCCTTGAGGAGCTGAGCCCAGGAAGGCACCCAGTCATGTCAAACACACTCCAGCTGCTTACTTCCTCATGGGCAGTATCACTATCAGCTAGGAATGTCTTTGCAAGGATTGAAAAGGGAAGGGGAGATACATGGCCCTGCCTCTGAAATTTCAGTCCTCTGAGCAGAACTGGAATTCAATTGTATCAGCGAAACTGTGCCTTCCAAAGAGGCTTGCAAACACAGCCCGAGTGGCTGCCTCTTCTTCCCTGAAGAAGGCTCCCTTTCCCTGCATCCTGCGGACTCCCTGTCCCAGCCTCCTGGAAAAGCACTTCTTGGAGTTCCTTCTTGGAGTTCCTTTCTTAGTTGCAGTTATCCCTCAACTTGGGGCCATAGGGAGTAGCCCCACACTCACAGGGGAAGGCAGACCCACCTCCACACTTGTCTTCCATCCCCTTTGCTCTGTAGGACAATTCTAGTGAGCCTAGGTCTGTCAGAAAATTCTTGGCTTTGACGGGAACACACCCTGTGTGTGAACCTGCATACCCGACCTAGGGGCCACAGGGCGCCTGTTTTGCTCGAGTGGGCCTTGAAGCAGTACAGCCTAGTGAGAGCTTGAAAATCCATCCAATTGCTCCTTTCTTACCTCTGACACCTAGCTTTGTTCCACCCTTTGGCAGTGTGGAGGGAAGAGGGCCCAACCCCGTCCTCAAGCGGACATGGGGCCTACTTTGAGAGGAAAGGCCCCCTTGAGGAGCTGAACCCATCAAGGCACCCAGTCATGTCAAATATACTCCCACTGCTTGCTTCTTCATGGGTAGTACCACTATCAGCTTGGAATGTCTTTGCAAGGATCACAAAGGGAAGGGGAGATACACGACCCTGCCTCTGGAACTTCGGTCCTCTGAGCAGACCTGAGTGCTCTAGGGAGCCTAGGACTGTCAGGAAAATTCTTGGCTCCTACGGGGACACACCCCATATGTGAACCTGCATACCGGACCTCGGGCCACAGTGTGCCTGCTTCTCTCGGTGTGCCTAAAGCGGTGCAGCCTAGCAACAGCTATTGAGCCTAGGTCTGTCTGGAACATTTTGGATCCTGTGGGGAAAACACCCTGTGCACACCCCTAGATACCGGGCCTAGGGGCCAAAATTCTCACATGTCTCCTGGGGAACCCTAACACAGTGTGACCTAGCAACTGCTTGAAAATCCATCCCATTGCTGTTTTCCTCCTTCTGATACAGCTAGCATTGCTCCTTGCTTTGGGATATCTCAAGCAAGGGGCGAGTCCATAACTGCTCTCCTGGGGCCCAATGGATGTGCAAGGTGCCCTCAACCAGGTGACCCCAGCATGCCACCTGGCCCCCTCAGACACACTCCCGCAGCCTTCTTCCTCATGGGAAGCACCTCTCTGACCCAGGAATGTGTTTGCAAGGCTCGGAATGTGCAGGGAGACACATGGCCCTGACTCTGGAATTGAGGTCCTTGGGGCAGGCCTGCAGGTCTGACATCTGAGAAGCAAAACACTTGCTGCAAATAGAGGCCTGAAAACACACTCTGTGTATGACTTTCCTTCCTCCAAGGAAGATAGCTTTCCCAGTCTCCTGCATGCTGAGTGTCACACAGCTGGAATGTGCTTGCGTGGACGTCATGATTCAGTGGCAATGGCCCCTGAGGCCCTGTGCCCAGGTAGGGCGCCCACACTCACAGGCAAATCAAAGCAACTTCCAAATGAGTCAGCTCTTCACATCTAGTGGCCAAAGTATTGGAGTTTCAGGTTCAATATTAGTCTTTCCAATGTATATTCAGACCTGATTTCCTTTAGGATGGAGTGGTTGGGTCCTCTTATAGTCTAAGCAAACTTCAAGCATCTTCTTCAGCACCACAGTGCAAAAGCATCAAATCTTTGGCTGTCAACTTTCTTTATAGTCCATCTTTCACATCCATACATGATATGGAAAAACCTTAGCCTTGACTAGACGGATCTTTGTTGGCAAAGCAATGTCTCAGCTTTTTAATATGCTGTCTAGTTTGGTTATCACTTTCCTTCCAAGTCGTAAGCATCTTTTAATTTCATGGCTGCAGTCACCATCTGCAATGATTTCCGAGCCCCGAAAAATAAAATCTGCCACTGTTTCCACTGTTTTCTCATCTATTTGCCAAGAAGTGATGAGACTGGATGCAATGATCTTAGTTGCCTGAACGCTGAGCATTAAGCTAACTATTTCACTCTCCTCTTTCTCTTTCATCAAGAGGCTCTTTAGTTCTTCACTTTCTGCCATCAGGGTGGTGTCATCTGCATATCTGAGGTTATTAATATTTCTCCCAGCAATCTTGATTCCAGTTTGTGCTTCATCCAGTGCAGCATTTCTCACGATGCCCTATATGTAAGCAGATATAAGTTAAATAAGCAGGGTGCCAATATACAGCCTTGACATATTCCTTTTCCTATTTAGAACCAGTCTGTTGGTCCAGGTCCAGTTCTGTTTCTTCCTGACCTGCATATAGGTCTTTCAAGAGGCAGGTCAGGTGATCTGGTATTCTTATCTCTTTCAGAATTTTCCCCAGTTTATTGTGATACACACAGTCAAAGGCTTTGGCATAGTCAACAAAGCAGAAATAAGTGTTTTTCTGGAACTCTCTTGCTTTTTCAATTATCCAGTGGATTTTGGCAATTTGATCTCTGGTTCCTCTGCCTTTTCTAAATCCATCTTGAACATTTGGAATTTCACGGTTGACATATTGCTGAAGCCTGGCTTGGAGAATTTTGAGTGTTACTTTACTAGCATGTGAGATGAGTCCAGTTGTGTGACAGTTTGAACATTCTTTGTCATTGCCTTTCTTTGAGACTGGAATGAAAACTGAGCTAACAACCTAGATGTTTTCAATCGCATATGCTAAAAGAACTGCCTTTGCAGTTTCCAAGGGAAAAAAGTTTCATTTTAACCAATTTTCTCTGAAGTTCAAGGAATATCATGGACATCCTCCATCAAAAAGTCATCTTTCTTTTATGTAATCACAGTTTCATGCCTAAATTATAGACCAACTCATGCTCAAATTGACTCTGATATCAGGGGCAGATCAGCTAGCTGATAAAAAGCTTGGATTGTCCCTCTGGAGGAAAGTGAGACCTTGGTCCCAAGAGAAGAATCTGAGGGCTTAAGGGAATTTGCAGGAGTGGGGAAATCTTGGTCCATCCTACATGTACCGTACTTAAATAATGCTTATTTATTTTACGGAAGTAAAAAAAAAAAAAAAAAGATGATAAAAACAAATATAAATCACTGAAAGGTAAATAAATTCATCATCTGTGATTGAAAGCTGCATTCTAAGAAAGCTGTGTTCTCTTAACCTAGAGAGTAGACTAAATTCCAGTCTGGTACCAGCTTACCAGATAACAAACAAAAAGCGTTGTTTATGGGTAAGCTCAGGAAAGTCTTTTCCATGTATCTTGAGGTAGCAGTATTTTTGCAAAGGCATCAGTGTGAAACCATGGAAGGCATGTTTAAAACCTGATTAGATAAAAATTGACAAAATAAAAATTGACAAAATTGACAAAATAAAAATTGACCAAAAAAGTGACAAAATAGTCACTGCTGTGACTTGAAACACTTTAATATGATAACTAGAATTATAACTGACAGCATTTTACCAGGACATATCAGATTTTCATGGATGTCACATAGTTTCTAGGATACCTACATTAGTAACTGAAGGAGTCTTTGGGCTTAGAAAAGAAAACAACAGTCTCAAAGGCCCTTGCTTGTATCATTTAACATTGGAGAAAACAAAATCGAACTTTAGGTCCCACCCTGAGGCTCCAGACCAGTTATATCTATCTATTTTCCCATGCAGCGTAGTGCCTGCTGGAAGTCCAAGGGATTTATCCTGCCTGGTAATTTCACCAGCTGGGACTCCACAACCCTTAGTCTGGCCGGCTGACCCAGCCCTGCTTCCAGCACTTTGCAGGCCAGCAGGCCCTTGACCACCTGCTGGGACAGGAAAGGGAAGGGTCCACGAATTGCATCCTAGAAACTTAGTAGGGTGCATGTATTTAAAAACCTGGTGGCCACCCAGGCAGGAGAGAAGGGAGGAGGGCACCTTGCTGCCCTTTCATGGGGGAATCTGTGGCTGTCCTGCTGAGAGGGGGCCTTTCCATGGGGACCCTGTGCAATAAGTTTGGTGTTTTGGAACTGAATAATTAGAACGTGTAAAATTTTTAATTTATGTGGTGCTTTAATTAAAAAAAAAAAAAAACAAGCAGCTCCAAGTTTTCTGCAAATTGAGGCCTCAAACTTGAAGGCCTATTTTCCTTCCACTGTGGCATTCTATGAAGAAATGTGCGTTTTTTAAAGAAAAGGGTCAGAAAAGTGAGGGAAACAGAAAAGCCAGAGGTGCCCCAGGAGTTTGGTGAAGGTCTTAGGAGGTCACTTGTAAATGCTGCTGGCCATCGGGAGGCAGTCTCTTGTGACCAATGGGCACAGAGCTCTGCAGGCTTGTCCTTTGCATGGATGTTCTTGTTTGTGGAAATCCAGCTCAGAGCCATCTCCTGATGTGTAAGAATTTCCCAGACTAGACCCCTAGGCAAATCCCACAGGGCCAGGGACTCCTTTCTTCATTGTATTTGTCTGTTTGACTGAAAACCAGAAATGGCATATTTTTCTTTCAATCTGGTCTATCATCCAGGCCTTGGAGTAATATTTCCCCTCCCCCTCAATAGGCTTGGGTTCCGGTGATGAATTATAGTCAGTTGTCCATGATTTCGCAGATGAGGAAACTGAGAGTCGGAGAGGGCGGAGGACTGTCCAAGGGAGAATGGGATATCCTTCCAGGAACACTGGCTCCTGGGTTTTTAATGAGCTTCCTACCCAGCATGGTCATTAAGTGGCAAGGGTTGACATTGAGAATAAACTATTGGTGGAAATGAAAAAGGCTTTTTGAAAGAATGTGCCTACCAGCTGTGCATCTTATGGAGTATTTTCATTGTACTTCCCAGCCCTTGGAAAGTGCTGGGCACAGCGCAGATGCTTCATGATTTTTATTGAATAAGTTCAATGTCACACAATTGTATCTGTAGTGTCAGCAACACTATGAGGTATATTAGAACAGTGATGGTCCCAGTTGGTACCCACAAGGATATTTTTAAAAAATGAAACAAATCTCTCTGATCATCACCAAGGCTATCAGAGGTCTACTGCAGACTCCACACAAGGGAGGGTCTACCTCTTGGGACATCCCCACTTCAGCATCTCCCTAAACCAGCAATCTAGGACAGCTGAGTACACTTGAAGTTCCTTCCTTGACCTTGGGAGTTTTTTTGGAAGACAATTTTTTGACAGACAGGGGTGGGGCAAGGTTTTGGGATGTTTCAAGTGCAGTCCATTTATTGTGCACTCTATTTCTGTTTCTGTTCCCTGGAGGCTCAGTTGGTAAAGAGTCTGCCTGCAATGAGGGAGACCCGGGTTTAATCCCTGGGTCAGGGAAATCCCCTGGAGAAGGAAATGACAGCCCACTCCAGTATTCTTGCCTGAAGAATTCAATGGACTGAGGAGCCTGGTGGGCTACCAAGGGCTGGACATGGCTGAGTGATCAAACTCTTATTTCTATTATTATTTCACCAGCTCCACCTCAGATCATCAGGCATTAGATCCTAGAGGTTGGGGGCCCCTGCTTTAGTTCCCTCTTTCATCTTCTACACAGCTCCAGCATGCTTCCTCCTCCTCTTCCACCTGCAGAACTACCTGCTGGGCTTCTCTGAGTGTGATTAAGAGTTTCCTTCCCTCACTGTCTTTCCTCTGAGTCCCTTTTCCTAAATGGGTTTCCATGATCTCCTTTAGGCACTTTTTCCCCAGGTGGTGCTAGTGGTAAAGAACCTACCTGCCAATGCAGGAATCCTATCCCTGGGTTGGGAAGATCCCCTGGAGGAGGGCACCCAGCCCACTCCAGTATTCTTGCCTGGAAAATTCCCATGGACAGAGGAGCCTGGTGGGCTCTGACAGTCAGACGTGATTGAAGCGACTTAGCACAGCATACCATAGGACCTTTGAACTGCAGACTCATGTGATTGTTTGGATTCTTTGGAGTCCCTTGTTATTCCACGTGTATGTTAGGGTCAGCTTGTATATTGCTTCCTAAAGGCCTGGAGAGGGTAATAGACAGGAAGGCCAGGGGTCTCCAGACAGAGGGAATAGGCTGCAAGTGTCAGACGTTTTTTCATCTCTTAAGCAGCTGGAGGAACGAAACGAGTGCTACATTTTTTCCCCTTCTCAATACAAATTTAAGAGGTTTCTCTTAAAATTTTGTGTTGCTATGACGACTCCTGGCTCCACCTGAACTTAACTTTTCTCAAACCTTCAGCTAAGCAATGGATTTTGTCTTAAGGAAAGGTTTGTCTTAAGCTATGTTAATATACTACGTATTTCTGCTAGACTCTGTCTTCAGGTCGGTTCCCCCTAAAGGCTCAGAACCGACTTGACAAACCAATATGTTTTACTCATACCTGTTCTCCTAATCTATGTTAATGAAATGATATATTTGCTTGGAAATCTGCCTTTCTTCAAAATTCATGTCAATCATTCTATGGCCCGGGATGACTCACCTGCTGCCAATATTATCTCAATGCATGTTGTGGGTGAGGGGCCTGGTGTCATTCTCTGAGACATTGCCTTTCTTTCATTAGCAGACTGCTAGTGGCTGTATAACATCTGCCTAAAGACTAGCAGGGGGTACTCTTACTGCCCCCGTCTGATGTCTATGTCAGCAGCTTTCTCTATCTCTTTTATACTTTAATAAAAATTTATGACACAAAAGCTCTGAGCGATCAAGCTTTGTCAACTGGCCCTGGATTGAATTCTTCTCCTCTGGAGGCCAAAAATCCTGGCGCCTTTTGTGGTTCAGCAATGACCTTTCAGTCTTTTGTAATTCATATTGAATCTTCATTTCAGATTGAAGATGCATTCCATGGTATTGCCATCTTAAGCCTTTCCATCGCTATGGAATATCTGTGCATGTATTCAGGATATTTTTCAGCAATCGTGTATAATTTCCAATGTGCCAGTCTTGTCATCCTCATTACACCCATGGCAAAATATTTTATTAATGTTGACACTATCAAAAGGAAATTGTTTTTTTAAATTCCTTTTCAGATTATTATTTGCTAGTGTATACAGATAAAACTGTGTAATCATTCATTTTTATCAGCTTGGACAGCTTGATAGTTGTCTTTACTTTCTTTACTTCCTCATACTTTAAGATTATCCTAGCTTATATATTTACTGTCTCGCCCCTAGTCTCAATCGTTTATTCAAAGAATTTCTGTCCTTTTTTTTAAACACTGAATTATTTTTGACAATGCTGGGTCTTTGTAGTTAGATGCCTAGTTGTAGTGAGCAGAGGCTACCCTCTAGGTGACTTGCCATGGCTTCTCATTGCAGCGCTTTCTCTGGTTGCAGAACTTGGGCTCTGGAGCATGCAAGTACTTCAATAGTTGTACGGGGGCTTAGTTGCCCCTGGGCATGTGGAATCCTCTAGGACCAGGGGTTGAACCAGTGTTCCCTGCATTGGTAGGCAGATCCTTTACCACTGGGCCACCAGGGACATTTCCTGTTCTTTTTCATTATAGAGTGATATTTAAAACATACATGTAGGAGCTAAATATGCTCAGCTGACAATATTTGGAAATATATACATGTATTCCAGCTTATATATTCAGTTGAGGGTAATTTGTGATGATGTCTCCATGAATCTTGTAACCTTTCCTTTTGTTTATCCATAACTTACCATTCCAATGGTAAGATACCTGGCTTCCACCACTTGTCATGTATGGAATTCAGTGCTTGTCCCATGTGGTTACTGAAACAACTGTCAGACTGTCTTCCAAAGGGGGCTGTGCATGCATCCCACCAGTATCTTGAGTATGTTTCTGTAGGAGAGTTTACTATCAGTATACCCTCCGTGGCCAGGTGTCTATTTCAATCTTTACCAGTTATGAATGGGCTTGTTTGCTCTAGTGTTCTTGGACAATTTGAGGACTCCTGTCTAGTTATGAGGGACACAGGAATCTCCTTGAGGCTTGGCAGGGCAATCAGCACACTTCTCGAGGTGAGGAGGGAGACCCAGGGTCCCTTTCCAGTTGCCATAGGGATATTGGGATTCCTACCAATTTTCAAGAGGAGTCAGGCATCATCACCTTTTGAATCATTGAATTCTGCATGCCTCTCGAGGTGTCAACGGGATGTGAGGCCTCCTGTCGATAAGAGGCGGGTACCTAGGACTTTCTCTATGCTCTCCATAGGGGATTCACACATCCCTTCATCCTGTGAGATGAAAGATGAGCCTGCATTCAAGCCACTGTAGGGAAATCGGACCTTCTTTCAGGTCAGGGCGTCTCAGGGTCAATTCCACTTGAGGCAGCAAACTCAGGGTCCCTCCCACATACTTACTGCTGAGAGACACCTCCTCTGGTTGTGCTTGTGGAATGGTGGCATACCTCTTGAGTGGAAGCCAGGGAATCAGCTCTCATTTCAAGATGATTTGGGGTACATGGAGCTTTCCTCGAGTTGCTGTGCTGAACTTGGTGTTCTTCTAGACTTGGGACAGTGTTCTCGGGGAATCTCTGCAGTTGCCTAAAGGAAGCCAACCCACTTGTCGTGTTTGATGCAGAACACGGGATGGCTCTGAAGCCAATGCAGTGGAATAGGGACTCATCTCGAGTTGATTTGGGATACACGAAGCTATTTCCCATTGCTGCAGTGACATCAGGGTCCCTCTGGACTTGAGACAGTGTTCTTGGGGACTCTCTGGAATTCCATCAAGCAAGTAATGGCTCCTTACGTATTTGATGGGGAACACGGAATTGCTCTGCATGCAATGCAGGGGAATCAAGCCTCATCTCGCGGCGAGAAGGCAATCTCATGGTTTCTCTCGAGTTGCGGCGCGAACCTGGGGTATATTCTCCAGGTACGGCGGGGATGGCCCTTCAAAACTCATGTTTGTTCAGCGATGTCAGGACTCCTGTCTAGTTACGAGGGACACCTCAGGAATCTCTTCGAGGCTTGGCAGGGCAATAGGGACGCTTCTCAATGTGAGGCGGGAGACCCAGGGTTCCTTTCCAGTTGCCACAGTGAGACTGGGATTCCTATCAATTTTCAAGAAGAGTCAGGCGTCATCACCTTTTGAAACATTGAATTCCCCCTACCTCCATGTCAAAGGGATGTGAGACCTCCTGGCGTGATGAGGCCAGGACTTAAGGCTTTCTCTAGGGTCTCCGTATTGGATTCAGACATCCCTTCATCTTGTGCAATGAAAGACGAACCTGCATTCAAGCCACTGCAGGGAAATCCGGCCTTCTTTCTTGTCAGGGCATTCGGACTCCATTCCACTTGTGGCAGCAAACTCAGGGTCCCTCCCCCATATCTATTGATGAGAGAAGCCTTCTCTTGGGGTGCTTGTGGAAAGTTGGCATACCTCTTAAGTTGAATCCTGGGAATCTGCTCTCATCTCGAGATGATTTGGGGTACATAGAGCTTTCCTCAAGTTGCTGTGCTGAACCTGGTGTTCCTCGAGACATGGGACGGTGTTTTTGGGGAGTCTCTGGAGTTGCCTAAAGAAAGTGAAGCAACTTGTCTTGCTTGATGGGGAAAGCGGAATTTCTCTGGAGCTAATGTGGCAGAATCGGGCCTCATCTCCAGTTGATTTGGTGTACACGGAATTATTTCGCGTTGCTGCGGTGACCTCAGGGTCCCTCTAGGCTTGTGAGTGTGTTCTTGGGGACTCTCTGGAGTTCCATCAAGCAAGTCAAGGCTCCTACGCATTTCATGGGGAAAACGGAATTGCTTTGCACGCAATGCAGAGGAATCTGGCCTCATATAGTGGCGAGGGGATGTCTCATGCTTTTTCGCGAGTTGCGCTGGGAACCTGGAGTATATTCTCGAGTTACAGCGGGGATGGCCCTTCAAAAGTCGTGTTTGTTCAGCGACGTCAGGACTCCTGTCTAGTTATGAGGGACACCTCAGGAATCTCTTCGAGGGTTGACACATCAATAGGGACGCTGCTAGAGGTGAGGCGGGAGACCCAGGGTCCCTTTCCAGTTGCCACAGGGATACTGGGATTCCTATCACTTTTCAAGAGGAGTCAGGCATCGTCACCTCTTGAAGCAATGAACTCTTGGTGCCTCTCTAGGTGTCAAAGGCATGTGAGGCCTCCTGTCGAGAGGAGGAGGGGAACTAGGGCTTTCTCTAGGGTCTCCACAAGGGATTCAGACATCCCATTGTCTGGTGAGATGAAAGACAAGCCTCCATTCAAGCCACTGCAGGGAAATCAGGCCTTCTTTTGAGTCAGGGCATCTCGGTGTCCATTCCATTTGACGCAGCAAACTCAGGGTCCAACTCACATACCTATTGCTGAGAGAAGCCTCCTCTAGAGGTGCTTGTGGAAAGTTGGCATACCACTTGAGTCAAAGCCAGGGAATCAGCTCTAATCTCGAGACGATTTGGGGTACATGGGGCTTTCTTCGAGGTGCTGTGTTGCAACTGGTGTTCCTCCAGACTTGGGACGGTGTTCTTGGGGAATCTCTGGAGTTGCCTAAAGGAAGTAAAGCCACTACTCCTGTTTGATGGGGAACACGGGATGGCTCTGGAGCAAATGCAGGGGAATTGGGCCTCGGCTCGAGTTGATTTGCAGTATGGAGCTATTTCACATTGCTGCGGTGACACAAGGGTCCCTCTAGACTTGTGACAGTGTTCTTGGGGACTCTCTGGAATGCCATCAAGCAAGTCAAGATTCCTTACGTGTTTGATGGGGAACACGGAATTGCTCTGCAATGCAGAGCAATCAGGCCTCATCTTGCGGCCAGGGGGAAGTCTCATGGTTTATCTCAAGTTGCGGTGGGAACGTGGGGCATATTCTCGAGTTAAGGTGGGGATAGACTTTCAAAACTCCTGTTTGTTAAGCGACATCAGGACTCTTGTCTAGTTATGAGAGACACCTCAGGAATCTCTTTGAGGCTTGGCAGGGCAATAGGGACGCTTCTTGAAGTGAGGCGGGAGACCCTGGGTCCAATTCCAGTTGCCACAGTGATATTGGGATCCCTATCACATTTCAAGAGGAGTCAGGCATCGTCACCTTCTAAGCATTGAACTCCGCGTGCCTCTCGAGGTGTCAAAGGGATGTGAGGCCTCCTGTCGAGATGAGGCGGGGACATAGGGTTTCCTCTAGGTCCTCCACAGGGGATTCAGACATCTTGTGAGATGAAAGACGAGCCTACATTAAAGCCACTGCAGGGAAATCTGGCCTTCTTTTGAGTCAGGTCATCTTGGTGTTCATTCCACTTCAGGAAGCAAACTCAGGGTCCAACTCACATACATATTGCTGAGAGAAGCCTCCTCTTGAGGTGCTTGCAGAAAGTTGGCATACCTCTTGAGTCAAAGCAGGGAAATCAGCTCTAAATCTCAAGACGATTTGGGGTACATGGGGCTTTCCTCGAGTTGCTGTGTTGCACCTGGTGTTCCTCTACACTTGGGACAGTGTTCTCGGGGAATCTCTGGAGTTGCTTAATGAAGTCATGCCACTTGTGTTTGATGGGGAACGCAGAATGACTCTGGAGCCAATGCAGGGGAATGGGGCAGCATCTCGAGTTGATTTGGGGTAGACGGATCTATTTCCCGTTTCTGCACTAACCTCACGGTCACTCTAGACTTGTTACAGTGTTCTTGGGTACTCTCTGGTGTCCCATCAAGCAAGTCAAGGCTCCTTACATGTTTGATGGGGAACACAGAATTGCTCTGCACGCAATGCAGAGGAACCGGGGCTCATCTCGTGGCCAGGGAGAAGTATCATGGTTTTTCTCGAGTTGCGGTGGGATCCTGGGGTATATTCTCGAGTTATGGTGGGGATGGCCCTTCAAAACTCGGATGTGTTCAGCTATGTCAGCACTCCTGTCTAGTTAAGAGGGACACCTCGGGAATCTCTTCGAGGCTTGGCAGGCAATAGGGACGCTTTTGGAGATGAGGCGGGAGACCCAAAATCCCTTTCCACTTGTGACATGGATATTGGGATTCCTATCACTTTTCAAGAGGAGTCAGGCATCGTCACCTCTTGAAGCAATGAACTCTTGGTGCCTCTCTAGGTATCAAAGTCATGTGAGGCCTCCTGACGAGATGAGATGGGGAACTAGGGCTTTCTCTAGGGTCTCCACAGGGGATTCAGACATCCTTTCATCTGGTGAGATGAAAGACGAGCCTGCATTAAAGCCACTGCAGAGAAATCGGGCCTTCTTTTGAGTCAGGGCATCTCGGGGCCCATTCCACTTCAGGCAGCAAACTCAGGGTCCAACTTACATACCTATTGCTGAGAGAAGCCTCCTCTAGAGGTGCTTGTGGAAAGTTGGCATACCTCTTGAGTTGAAGCCAGGAAATCAACTCTAATCTCGAGACGATTTGGGGTACATGGCACTTTCCTCGAGTTGCTGTGTTACGCTTGGTTTTCCTCTAGCCTTATGACAGTGTTCTTGGGGATTCCCTGGAGTTGCCTAAGGGAAGTCAAGCGCCTTGTCGTGTTTGATGGGGAAAGTGGGATGGCTCTGGAGCCAATGAAGGGGAATCGGGCCTCATCTCGAGTTGAAATGAGTGAATCACGTGTGAATCACGTGTGCATCAAGTGTGAATCACGTGTCCATCATGTGTGTGTCACGTGTGTGTCACGTGTGCATCACGTGTGCATCACGTGTGTGTGACATGTCCATCACGTGTGAGTCACGTGTTCATCAGGTGTGTGTCACGTGTCCATGACGGGTGAATCACGTGTTAATCACATGTGTGTCACTTGTGTGTCACGTGTGCATCACGTGTGTGCACGTGGGAATCACGTGTGCGTCACGGGTGCGTCATGTGTGCATCACGTGTCCATCACGTGTGCGTCACTGGTGCATCACGTGTCCATCACGTGTGCGTTACGTGTGCGTCACGAGTTCATCATGTGTGCGACATGTGTTCGTCACGTGTTCATCACGTGTGCATCACGTGTGCATCAAGTTTGCGTCACGTGTGAATCACGTGTTCGTCACGTGTGTGTCACGTGTTCATCACGTGTCCATCATGTGTACATCACGTGTGAGTTACATGTGTGTCTCGTGTGCATCACATGTTCGTCATGTGTGCGTCACGTGTTCGTCACGTGTGTGTCACGTCTGCATCACGTATTCATCACATATGTGTTACGTGTGCATCACATGTGCGACACGTGTGCGTCACGTGTTCGTCACGTGCGCATGACGTGTGCATCAAGTTTGCGTCATGTGTGAATCATGTGTTCATCACGTGTGTGTCACGTGTTGATCACGTGTCCACCATGTGTGCATCACATATGCGTCACGTGTGCGTCAAGTGTGTGTCATGTGTGCATCACGTATGCATCACATATGGGTTATGTGTGCATCACGTGTTCATGACGTGTGAGTCACATGTGCCTCACGTGTTGTTCACTTGTTCACAACGTCTGTGTGACGTGTGCATCATGTTTTCATCACGTGTGCATCGCGTGTTCATCATGTGTGAGGCACGTGTTCATCACATGTGAGTCACGTGTTCTTCACGTGTGAATCATATGTCCATCACATGTGCATCACTTGTGCAACACGTGTTCGTCACGTGTGCGCCACGTGTGCGTCACCTGTGAATCACTTGTTCATCACGTATTCATCACGTGTGTGTTATGTGTGCATCACGTGTTCATCACATGTGTATCACGTGTGAATCACGTGTGCATCACCTGTTCATTACATGTGCATCACGTGTGAATCACGTGTTCATCACGTGTGCCTCACTTGTGCACCACTTGTTCATCACATGAGCATCACCTGTGCATCACGTGTTCATCACGTGGGCATCACGTGTGCACCACTTGTTCATCACATGAGCATCACCTGTGCATCACGTGTTCATCACGTGGGCATCACGTGTGCACCTCATGTGCACCTTGTGTGCATCACGTGTGAATCAGGAAAAGAACTGAATGGGATAGACTAGAGATCTCTTCAAGAAAATTAGAGATACCAAGGGAACACTTCATGCAAAACTGGGTTTGATAAAAGATAGAAATGCTATGGACCTAGCAGAAGCATAAGCTATTAAGAAGATGTGGCAAGAATACACAGAAGTACTGTAGAAAATATCTTCATGACCCAGATAATCACAACGGTGTGATCACTCACCTAGAGCGAGACATCCTGGAGTGTGAAGTCAAGTGGCAATTAGAAAGCATCGTAAGAACAAAGCTAGTGGAGTTGATGGAATTCCAGTTGAAGTATTTCAAATACTGAAAGATGATGCTGTGAAAGTGCTGCACTCATAATGCCTGCAAATTTGGAAATCTCAGCAGTGGCCACAGGACTGGAAAAGGTCAGTTTTCATTCCAAATAGAAAGAAAGGTAATCCCAAAGAATGCTCAAAATACCACACAATTATGCTCATCTCACACGCTAGTAAAGTAATGCTCAAAATTCTCCAAGCCAGGCTTCAGCAATACGTGAACTGTGAACTTCCAGATGTTCAAGCTGGCTTTAGAAAAGGCAGAGGAACCAGAGATCAAACTGCCAACATCTGCTGGATCATTGAAAAAGCAAGAGAGTCCCAGAAAAAAAAATCTATTTCTGATTTATTGACTACACCAAAGCCTTTGACTGTGTGGATCACAATTAACTGTGGAAAATTCTGAAAGAGATGGGACTACCAGACCACCTGACCTGCCTCTTGAGAAACCTGTATGCAGGTCAGGAAGCAACAGTTAGAACTGGACATGGAACAACAGACTGGTTCCAAATAGGAAAAGGAGTACGTCAAGACTGTACGTTGTCACCCTGCTTATTTAACTTATATGCCGAGTACATCATGAGAAATGCTGGGCTGGAAGAAGCACAAGCTGGAATTAAGATTGCCAAGAGAAATATCAATAATCTCAGACATGCAGATGACACCACCCTTATGGCAGAAAGTGAAGAAGAACTAAAAAGCCTCTTGATGAAAGTGAAAGAGGAGAGTGAAAAAGTTGGCTTACAGCTCAACATTCAGAAAACTAAGATCATGGCAACAGGTCCCATCACTCCATGGGAAATCGATGGGGAAACAGTGGAAGCAGTGTAAGATTTTATCTTTTTGGGCTCCAAAACCACTGCAGATGGTGATTGCAGCCATGAAATTAAAAGAAAATTACTCCTTGGAAGGAAAGTTATGACCAACCTAGATAGCATAATAAAAAGCAGAGACACTACTTTGCCAACAAAGGTCCCTCTGTTCAAGGCTATGGTTTTTCCAGTGGTCATGTACAGATGTGAGAATTGGACTGTGAAGAAAGTTGAGCACCGAAGAGTTTATGCTTTTGAACTGTGGTGTTGGAGAGGACTCTTGAGAGTTCCTTGAACTGCAAGGGCATCCAACTAGTACATCCTAAAGGAGATCAGTCCAGGGTGTTCATTGGAACGACTGATTCTGAAGCTGAAACTCCCATAATTTGGCCACCTGGTGCGAAGAGCTGACTCATTGGAAAATACCCTGATGCTGTAAGGGATTGGGGACAGGAGGAAAAGGGGATGACAGAGGATGAGATGGCTGCATGGCATCACCGACTCGATGTACATGAGTTCGAGAAATCTCCGGGAGTTGGTGACTGACAGGGAGGCTTGGCGTGCTGTGATTCATGGGGTCCCAAAGAGTCAGACATGACTGAGCGACTGAACGGAACTGAACTGATATGAATAACTAATTAAAAGTAAAGTAAAGTTGCTCAGTCATGTCCAACTCTTTGTGGCCCCATGGACTGTAGCCTACCAGGCTCCTCTGTCCATGGGGTTTTCCAGGCAAATGTACTGGAGTGGGTGGCCATTTCCTTCTCCAGGAGATCTTCCTGACCCAGGGATCTAACCTGGGTCTCCAGCATTGCAGACAGATGCTTTACCATTTGAGCCATATAATTCCATTGCTAACACGTGCAAGGGGCTACTCTTTCTGCCCTCTTCTGATGCCTATGTCAGAAGATTTCTATCTCCTTTATACTTTAATACAACTTTATTACACAAAAGCTCTAAGCAATCAAGCCTCGTCTCTGGACCTGAATTGAATTCATCTCCTCTGGAGGCCAAGAATTCCAGTGTCTTTGCGTGGTTCAGCAATACCTTTCAAGATCATCCTGGAGATTCTGGCCATGTACCTCAGGAACATGGTCAGATAGGAGGTCACCCTTGAGACTGTGGGCTTTTGACCCAGGTGCAGGGTGTTGGAGTGGCGGGAATCCTGGATAATTTGCACATGTGACCCCAGGTAAAGGGTCTGGGAGGTAAGGTCACCTTGGAGACTGTGAATATGCTACCCAAGGTGCAGGGTGTGGGAAATAATGTCACCCTGGAGAATGTAGACTTCTAGCACAAGGGATGAGTTCTTGACATTGGGGTCTCATGGGAGACTGGATGATTCCGCTCAGACAGTGTGTGGGGATGGGATTCACCCTGGAGACTGTAGATATGTGATCTCAGGTACAGGATTTCCGAGGGGGTCACCCTGGAGCCTGTGAATATGTGATTCCAGGTGCAGAGTCTGCAAGGGAGTCACCATGGAACCTGTGTTTGTGTGACTCCAGGTGAGGTCTACAAAGTTTTGACAAACAGGAGACTGTGGACATGTGACCCCTATTACAGGGTCTTGGAGGGGGGAACCTTTGTGGCCAGGGTCATGGGATGCAAGGTTATATGTCTGGGAGGTGGGGATACCCTGAGAGTATGGACGTGTGACCCCAGGTACAGGTTCTGGGAGTTGGTGCCATCCTGAAAATGGTGGACATTTCACCCGAGGTATGGTTTCTGGGAGGTGGGGTCACCCTGAAGACTCTGGACATGTGACCCCAAATGCAGGGTCTGGGAGGTAGACTCACCATGGAAAAAGTGGACTTGTGACCCCAGATACAGGATCTTGAGGGTGGGGTCACCTGGAGGCTGTGGACTTGTGACACCAAGTACAGGTTATACAGGGGGCCACCTTCGAGACTGTGGACATGTGATCACAGGTGTATGGTATGGGAAGTTTGGTAACCTAGGAGATTGTGGATATATGACAGTAGGTACAGGGTCTCAGGTATGTCCCCATGGAAAGTGTGGACATGTGACCCCAGGTGCAGGTTTGGGTGGGGTCACCCTGGAGACTGTGGTCGTGTGACCCAAAGTTCAGGGTAGGAAAAGGGTTTCACCCTGTAGACTGTGGATCTATGACCACAGGTACAGGATCTGGTGGTAGTCACTGTGGCGATGATGGACGTATGAAACCTAGTACAAGTTCACGGAGGGGGTCACCCTCCAAGACTGTGTACATGTGACCCTCGTTTCAGGGTCTGGGTTGAGGTCACTCTGGAAACTATTTGCCGTGTGACTTAGATGCAGGGTTAGGGGACGCGTTTACTTTGAAGATTGTGGTCATGTGACCTCAAATGCACCATTTGGGAGGCAAATCATCTTGGAGACTGGATACGTGACCGTAGATCCAGGGTCTGAATGGGATTCCCCAAGGTGAGATTGTGAATATGTGACTCCAGGTGCAGGGCCTGCGAGGGAGTCACCTTGGAACCTGTGTTTGTGTGACTCCAGGTGGAGGGTCTGGGAAGTGACGACACTCTGGAGACTGTGAACATGTGACCCCATTACAGGGTCTTGGAGGGGGTAACCCTGGCATCCAAGATCATGGGACACCATGTTAAGTGTCTTGGCGTGTGGTAACCGCGACTATGGAAGTGGGACCCCAGGTACAGGTTCTGGGAATTGGGGCCAACCTGAGTGACTGTGGATGTTTCACCCTAGGTACAGTTTCTGGGAGGTGGGGTCACCCTGGAGACTCTCGACAAGTGACCCCAAGTGCAGAGTCTGGGAGGGGTCTCACCCTGGAAACAGTGGACTTGTGACCCTAGGTACAGGGTCTTAACGGTAGAGTCATCCTGGAGTCTGTCGACTTGTGACACCAGGTACAGGTTTAGGAGGGGGATCACCCTGGATACTGTGGATGTGTGATCACAGGTGCATGGTATTGGAAGTGGGGAAGTCCAGGAGACTGTATATATGACACTAGGTACAGGGTCTGGGGGATGACACCATGGAGAATATGGACTTGTGATCCCAGGTGCAGGTTCACAAGGTTCAGGGTACAAAATGGGTCTCATCAGGCAGACTGTTGAACTGTGACCACAAGTTCAGGATCTGCTGGTGGTCACTGTGGCAATGGTGATCGTGTGAAATCTGGAACAAGTTCAGGGAAGAGGTCACCCGTGAGACAGTGGACATCACTCTGGAGACTGTGGATGTGTGAGTAAGGTGCAGGGTTAGGGGATGGGGTCACTTTGAAGATTGTGGACATATGACCCCAGATGCACTGATTGGGGAGGCAAGTCATCCTGGATAGTGGGCATTCGACCCTAGATGCAAGGTCTGACCTGGGTCCCCCAAGACACTAGGATATCTGAACCCAGGTACAGGGTCTAGGATGGGGGTGATCCAGGAAACTCTGTATATGTGACCTCAGGTACAGTGTCTGGGAGGTACGGGGTCACTCTGGGGACTGCAGGCATTTAATGGCAGGGAAATGGTCTGGAAGGGGTGTCACCCTGCATGATGTGGATATGTGAGCCCAGGTGCAGTGGGAAAAGTGGGGTTCACGCTGGAAACTGTTGACATGTGACTCCAGGTGCAGGGTATGGGAGGGTGAACATCCTGGAGATTGTGGATGTGTGTAAATAAGCACAGGGTCTGGCAGGGGAGGGTTACCCTGGAATCTGTGGCCAAGTCACCAAAGGTATAGGGCATGAGAGGTCGGGTCACACCGGATACTGAGAACATGTGACCCAAGTTACAGAGACCAGGAAGGGGGTCACCACGGAGCCTGTGAATCTGTTAGTACATGTGCAGAGTCTGGGAAATGACATCACACAAAAGTCTAAGGACATGGGATGCCAGGTGAACGGTCTGGGAGGGAGTCACCCTGGAGTCAGTTGACGTGTGACCCTGGGTACAGGCACTTGTGGGTGGGGAAAGCCTCGAGACTGTGGACATGTGATCCCAGTTACTAGCCCTTGAATGTGGGTAAATCCAGGAGACTCTGGACATGTGACCCCAGGTATAGGGTGGGGAAGTTGGAGTCACCCTGGCGACTGTGCCAATGTAATCACGTGTACAGAGTCTGGGGAGGCGTGTATTCCTGGCCAACATGTACATGTAACCCCAGGTAGAGGGTTAGAGATACGGGGTCACCCTGGAGACTGGGGCAATGTGACCAGAATTACAATATTCTGTGAGGTGTAGTCACCCTGGAGACTGCGGAGGTGTGAGACCTGGTGCATGATCTGGGAGGGGTTGCCACCCAGGAGACCATGGATGTGTGATCCTAGCTAGGTTCACGGGCTTGGAATTGGTGTCACCCTAGAACCAGTGGGTGTTTGAACCGAGTACAATTGTTTGACAGGTGGTGTTACCCTGGGCGCTGCGGACATATGAACCCAGGTGCAAGTTCTGGCAAGTGGGGTCACCCTGAGACTATCTACGTGTGACCCTAGGTACAGGGTTTGGGAGTTGGTGAATGTGCCCATGTGACACCATGTACAGTGTCTAGGAGGGTGTTCACCCTAGAGACTGTGGGTATGTGTCCCAAGGTACAGTGTCTGGAGTGTGAGGCCATGCTAGAATCTGTGGACATGTGACACTGGGTGCTGGGGTCAATAGTCCAGCATCTGGAAGACTGTGGTTATGTGAGCCCTGGTACAGTGATTTGGATGAGTCACCTGTGAGACTGTGGATATGTGGCTCCAAGTGCAGGGTCTATGAGGGAGTCATCCTGGAACCTCTGTTTGTGTGCCTGCAGGTGAAGGTTCTGGGAAGTGATGACATACAGGAGACTGTGGACATGTAAACCACATTACAGGGTCTTGGAGGGTGTAACCCTGTGGACCAGGGGCATGGAACAGCCTCAATGTCTATGGAAGAGTGACTCCAGGTACCGTTTCAGGGAGTTGGGACCATCCTGAAAACAGTAGACGTTTATCCCCAGGTAAAGTTTCTGGGAGGTGAGATCACACTGGAGACAGGAGTGTGACCCCAGGTATGGGATCTTGAGGGTGGGGCCATCCTGGTGGCTGTGGACTTGTGACACAAGGTACAGGAATGGGATCGGGGTCACCTTGCAGACTGAGCATGTGATCCCAGGTGCATGATATGGGAAGTGGGGTAACCCGGGAAACTGTGGATATATGACACTACGTATAGGGTCTGCGCAGATATATGACACTAGGTACTGGAGTGGGCAACCCACTCCAGTACTCTTGCTTGGAAAATCCCATGGATGGAGGAGCCTGGTAGGCTGCAGTCTATGGGGTCCCTAAGAGTCAGACATGACTGAGTGACTTCATTTTCCCTTTTCACTCTCATGTTTTGGAGAAGGAAATGGCAACCCACTCCAGTGTTCTTGCCTGGAGAATCTCAGGGATGGGGGAGCCTGGTGGGCTGCCATCTATGGGGTCGCAGAGTTGGACACGACTGGCATGACTTAGCAGCAGCAGCAACAGCAGCAGCAGTACAGGGCCTGGGGGATGTCACCATGGAGAGTATGGACATGTGACCCCAGGTGCAGGTTTGGCAGGGATGACCCTGGAGACTGGCTAGGTGAACCAAGGTTTAAGGTACAAAATGGTCTCACCCTGCAGACTGCGGACCCTGACCACAGGTACAGGATCTGGTGGTGGTCACTGTGGAGATGGTGCATGTGTGAAACCTGATAGAAGTTCAAGGAGGGGGTCAATATGGAGAAGGTGGAGGTGT
This sequence comes from Muntiacus reevesi, assembly GCF_963930625.1. Taxonomy (NCBI): domain Eukaryota; kingdom Metazoa; phylum Chordata; class Mammalia; order Artiodactyla; family Cervidae; genus Muntiacus; species Muntiacus reevesi. The sequence goes on along the minus strand of NC_089256.1, from coordinate 1,170,069 downwards.
GACCCTATGTGCAGGGTCTGGAGTGAGGTCATTCTGGAAACTGTGGCTGTGTGACTAAGGTTCAGGGTTAGGGACTGGGGTCACTTTGCAGAATGTGGACATGTGACTCCACATGCACCGTTTGGGTCATCCTGGAAACTGTGGACAAGTCACCAAAGTACAAGGTATGAGAGGTGGTGTCACACTGGAGACTGAGGACATGGGATCCAAATTACAGGGTCTGGGAAGGGGATCACCATGGAGACTGTGGATCTGTGACCACAGGTATAGGGTCTGGGAAGTGATATCACACAGGAGACTGTGGACATAGGATGCCAGGTGAAGGGTCTGGGAGGGAGTCACCCTAGAGTCTGGATGTATGACCCCAGGTAAAGGCTCTTGAGGGTGGGGAAAGCCTGGTGACTGCGACCTGTGACCCCAGGTACAGGGTTGGGGATATAGCATCGCCCTGGAGACTGTGCAAATGCGACCCCAGGTACAGGGTCTGGGGAGAGGTGTCATCCTGGACACCGTTGATATGTAACCTCAAGTACAGTGTCTGAGATATAGGGTCACCCTGGAGACTGAGGCCATGTGGCCAGAGGTACAATAGTCAGTGAGGTGGGTTCACCTTGGAGACTGTGGATGTGTAACCCCAGCTTCAGTGTCTGGGAGGGGTGTCAACCTGGAGACTGAGGACATGTGAGACCAGGTGCATGATCTGGGAGGGGTTGCGACCCATAAGACTATGGATCTGTGTCCCCAATATCAGACTTTGGTGTGGATGTTACCATGGAGACTGTGGATGTTTGACACCAGGTGAAGGGACAGGGAAGGGCATCACCCTCGAGACCCTGGAGGTAGGATCCCAGGTTCAGAGTCTGGGAAGGGAGTTCTTCAGGAGTCTGTGGAAATGTTATGTCAGAAAAAGGGCCTGCAGTGGTTACCCTGGTAACTATGTACATGTGACACATAATACAAATACTGAGATTGGGGGTCATCCTGCAGACTGGAGAAATGTAACCACAGGTGCAGATTCTGAGGACGGGGTCACCTTGGAGACTGTTGACATGTGACATCAGGTGCTTCATCTTGGAGGTAGATCATTCTGGAGATTCTGGACATGTGACCCCAGGAACAGGGTCTGAGAGGGGGTCACCCTTGAGATTGTGGGCTTTTGACCCAGGTACAGCATGTTGGAAGGGTGGTAACCCTGGAGAATGTGCACATTTGACACCATGTACAGGCTCTGGGAGGTGAGTTCACCCTGCTGACTATGGCTATGTGACCCAAGGTGTGACTCTGGAGACTGTGGATATGTGATCCAAGGTGTGAGTCTGGAGACTATGGATATTTCTCACCCAAATCAGGTCTGGGGATGGGGATCACACTGGAGGCTGTAGATATGTGACCCCAGGTGCAGGGTCTGCAAGAGGTACACCCTGGAGCCTGTGGATATGTGACCCTGGGTGCAGGATCTGGGTGCTTGGGTCACCCTGGAGACTGTGGTCATGTGAGCCCCAGTGTGGGGTTTTGAATGAGTCACCCTGGAGACTGTGGATAAGTGACTCCAGGTGCAGGGTCTGCAAAGGAGTAACCTGGAAACTGTGATTGTGACTCTAGGTGAAGGGTCTGGGAAGTGACGACACACAGCAGACTGTGGACATGTGATCCCCATTACAGGGTCATGGAGAGGGTAACCTTGGCTAACAGGGACATGGGAAACCAGGTTCAATGTGTGGGAGGTGGGGTAACCCTTAGAATTTGGAAGTGTGACCCCAGCTACAGGTTCTGGGAATTGGGTCCATCCTTAAAACTGTGGATGCTTCACACCAGTAGCTCCGGGGAGGTGGGGTCACCCTGAAGACTCTGGACATGTGACCACAAGTTCAAGTTCTTGGAGGTGGACTCGACATGGAAATAGTGGACTTGTGACCCCAGGTACAGGATCTTGAGGGTAGGGTCATCCTGGAGACTGTGGATTCGTGACACCAGGTATAGATTTTGGAGGGTTCACACTGGAGACTCTGGATGTATGTTTCCTCTGCAGGAGAGCTCCAGTGAACCTAGGTCTGTCTGAAAAATTCTTGGATCATGTGGGGAAACACCCTGTGCGTTAATCTGGACACCCAGGTTCAAATTTGCATATTTTTCTAGGGTGGCCCTAAAGTGGTGTAACCTATCCACATCTTGAAAATCCGTCCAATTGCCATTTTCTTACTTTTGACAGAGCTAACTTTGTTCCACCCCTGGGGTTTCTGAAGCACATGGGCGGCTCGCAACTCCTATCTTTGGGCCTATTTACACTGGAGTGTCACCTTACAGAGGTGACCACAGTAAGGGACCCAGCACTCTGAGACATATTCCCACAGTCTGCTTCCTCAAGGGCAGTACCAGTATCACCTAGATATGTGTTTGAAAGGTGGGAAAATGCACCAAGACACAGGGCACAGGCTCTCGAATTTAGGTCCTCTGAGCAGAACTAGAGGGTTCATGTCTTAGGAGCTAAAGAGTTCCTGCAAGGGACAGGTTTGAAAACACACTCTCTGTGGATGCCTCTCCTTCCTTGAAGAAATATAGGTTTGCCAGTATCCTGCGAACTGAGAGTCACACAGTGCTTGAAAAGTGCTCGCTTAGACATGAGTTTTCAATGGTAATTTCCACTTGGGGCTGTAGTCAAACAGAGGGGTTCCACACTCACTGGGAAAGACAAGGCAATATCTAAATGTCTGTTCCATCCCGTTTTCTCTGTAGGAGAACTCTAGTGAGCGTAAGTCTGTCTGGAAAATTCTTGGATCCTTTGGGGACACACCCTGTTTGTGAACCAGGATACCAGAATGAGGGGGCACAATTTGTGTTTCTCTCTGTGGACCTTAAAGCAATGTAGCCTAGCAACAGCTTGAAAATCCATCCACTTGCTCTTTTCTTGATTCTGAGAGAGCTAGATTTGCTCCTTCCTTTTTGATTTCTGAAGCAAATGGGTGAATTTCAACTCCCAGCTGTGGGCCTTTTTACAGTGGAATGCCACCTCGCTGAAGTGAGTATAGTGAGGAACCTAGCCCTCTTGGACACACTCTCGCAGACTGCTTCCTCATGTGCAGTACTGGTATAACCTAGGAATGGCTTTGCAAGGCTTGGAAAGTGCAGGGAGAAACATGGCCTTGACTCTGGAATTTAGTTCCTCTGAGCACTACTGGAGGCCTCCCATCTGGGAAGCTAAACAGTTCCTGCAAGATAGAGGGCTGAGAATACACTCTCTTTTGATGCCTTTCTTTCCTTGAGGGAAGATATCTTTCCCTGCATTCTGTGAACTGAGAGTCACACACTGCTTGAAAAGTGCTTGCTTGGAGGTCATCTTTCAGGGGCACTTTCTCCTTGAGTCTGTGACAATAGGGAGGGGCAAACCAACTTCCAATGTCTGTTCCATCCCATTTTCCCAGCAGGAGAGGTCTAGTGAGCCTAGTTCTGTGGAAAATTCTTGGATCCTGCTGGGACACACCCTGTGTTTGAACCTGGATACCTGACCTACAGGGCACAATTCACATTTTTCTCTCAGGGGGCCCTAAAGTGGTTCGGCCTAGCAACAGCTTGAAAATCCGTCCAATTGCTCTTTTCTTACCTCTGACAGAGCTAGCTTTGCTCTACCTTTTGGGGTTTCTGAAGCAAGCGGGTGGCTCACACCTTGGAGCTTTGAGCCTGTCACTGGAATGTCACCTCACACAGTTGACCACAGTAAGGCACTCAGCCCTTTCAGACACACTCCTGCTGCCAGCTTTCTCATGGTCAGTACCGTTATGATCTAGGAATGTGTTTGTCAGACTCGGAAATTACAGGGAGACACACGGCGCTGACTCAGGAATATAGGTCATCTCAGCAGACCTGCTGGTCTCATGTTTTAGAAGCTCAAAATTTCCTGCAAGATAGAGGTTTGAAAACACACTCTCTGTGGACGTCTTTCCTTCCTCAAAGGAAGATAGCTTTCTTCACATTCTGCGACCTGAGAGTCACACTCTGCTTGAAAAGTGCTTGCTTGCGAGTCTATTTTCAGTGGCAATATCTCCTTGAGGCTGTGACCATAAGTAGCGGCCCCACACTCACAGGGAAAGGCAAAGCAACATCCAAATGGCTGTTCCAACCAGTTTTCTCTGTAGAAGAACTCTGGGGAGCAAAGGTCTGTCTGGAAATTTCTTGAATCACGAGGGAACACATCCCGTGTGTGAACCTGAATAAAGGGCCTAGGGTGCACAATTTGTATTTATCTCTCTGGAGCCATAAAGAGGTGTGGCTAGCAATTGCTTGAAAATCCACCCAATTACTTTTTTCTTACTTCTGACAGTGCAAACTTTAGTCCACCATTCAAGATTTCTGAAGCAAGTTGATGGCTCACAACTCCTGGTCACGTGCCGATTTGCCATGGAAAGTTACCTCATCTAGGTAAGCACAGTATGGTACTCAGCACCCTCAGACACACACCTGAAGCCTGTTTTCTCATGAGCAGACCTGGCGTTACTCAGAAATGTGTTTACAAAGCTCAGAAAATGCTCAAAAACACACTGCCCTTGCTCTGAAATTTAGGTCCTCTGTACCAACCTAGAGGTCTCATATCTTAGTATCTAGACAGTTCCTCATATAGAGAGCCTGTTTCCTCATGGGCAGTCCTGGTATGACCAAGAAATGTATTTACAAAGCTCAAAAAGTGCAGGAAAACACATTGCCCTGACTTTGGAATTGAGGTCCTCTGGGCAAATATGGAGAATTCACATCTTTGAAGCTAGACAGTTCCTAATAGACAGATTCTTGAAAACACACTGTCTATAAATACATTTCCTTCCTCAATGGAACGTAGGTTTCCAGTATTCCATGTCCATAGAGTCACATACTGCTTGAAAACACTTGTTGGAAGTCCTTTTTCATTAGCAATTGCTCCTGATAGTGTGACCATAGGGAAGGCCACCAAACTCACAGGAAAAGGAAAAGCAACAACCAAAGGTCAGTTCCATCATGTTTTCTCTGTAGTGGAGATTCAGTGTGCCTAGGTCTGTCTGGGAAATTCTTGGATCCTGAGTGGACACATCCTAGGTGTGAACATGGACAGTGGACCTTGGTGGCAAAATTCACCTTTCTCTCTCAGTTGGCCAAAAACAGTAGAGCATAACAACTACCTGGAAATGCATTTAGCTGCTGGTTTCTTACTTCTGGCAGTGATCACTTGGTACACCCTTTGGGATTTCTGAAGCAAGTAAGCAGCTAGCAACTCGTAGCCGCTCGCCCAATTACAGTGGAATGCTACATCATCTTGGTAAGTGCAGCATGGCACCCAGCAATCTCAGAAATCTTCCTGCAGCCTGTTTTTTCTTAAGGGCACTTCTGGTATGACCTAGGAATGTGCTTACAATGCTCAGAAAGAGTTCAGTTCCGTTCAGACGCTCAGCTGTATTCGACTCTTTGGGACCCCATGAATCGAAGCACACCAGGCCTCCCTGTCCATCACCAACTCCCGGAGCTCACACAAACTCATGACCATCGAGTTGGTAATGACATCCAGCCATCTCATCCTCTGTCATCCTCTTCTCCTCCTGCCCCCAAGCCCTCCCAGCATCAGGGTCTTTTCCAATGAGTCAACTCTTCACATCAGGTGGCCAAAGTACTGGAGTTTCAGTTTCAGCATCAGTCTTTCCAATGAACACCCAGGACTGATCTCCTTTAGGATGGACTGGTTGGATGTCCTTGCAGTCCAAGGGACTCTCAAGAGTCTTCTCCAACACCACAGTTCAAAAGCATCAATTCTTCAGTGCTCAGCTTTCTTCACAGTCCAACTCGTACATCCATACATGACCACTGGATAAACCATAGCCTTGACCAGATGGAGCTTTGTTGGCAAAGAAATGTCTCCACTTTTTAATATGCTATCTAGGTTGGTCTTAACCCTTCCAAGAAGTAAGCATCTTCTAATTTCATGGCTGCAATCACCATCTGCAGTGATTTTGGAGCCCCCAAAAATAAAGTATGACACTGTTTCTACTGTTTCCCAATCTCTTTCTCATGAAGTGATGGGACCAGATGCCATGATCTTAGTTTTCTGAATATTGAGCTGTAAGCCAACTTTTTCACTCTCCTCTTTCACTTTCATCAAGAGGTTTTTTAGTTCCTCTTCACTTTCTGCCATAAGGGTGGTATCATATGCATATCTGAGGTTACTGATGTTTTTCCTGGCAGTCTTGATTCCAGCTTGTGCTTCTTCCAACCCAGTGTTTCTCATGATGTACTCGGCATATAAGTTAAATAAGCAGGGAGACAATATACAGCCTTTACATACGCCTTTTCCTATTTGGAACCAATCTGTTGTTCCATGTCCAGTTCTAACTGTTGCTTCCTGACTTGCACATAGGTTTCTCAAGAGACAGGTCAGGTGGTCTGGTAGTCCCATCTCTTTCAGAATTTTCCACAGTTAATTGTGATCCACACAGTCAAAGGCTTTGGCGTAGTCAATATAGCAGAAATATATGTTTTCTGGGACTCTCTTGCTTTTTCAATGATCCAGCAGATGTTGGCAGTTTGATCTCTGGTTCCTCTGCCTTTTCTAAAACCAGCTTGAACATCTGGAAGTTCACGGCTCATGTATTGCTGAAGCCTGGCTTGGAGAATTTTGAGCATTACTTTACTAGCGTGTGAGATGAGTGCAATTGTGCAGTAGTTTGAGCATTCTTTGTTATTGCCTTTCTTTGGAATTGGAATGAAAACTGATCTTTTCCAGTCATGTGGCCACTGCTGAGTTTTCCAAATTTGCTGACCTATTGAGTACAGCACTTTCACAGCATCATCTTTTAGGATTTGAAATAGCTTAACTGGAATTCCATCACCTCCACTAGTTTTGTTTGTAGTGATGCTTTCTAAGGCCCACTTGACCTCACATTCCAGGATGTCTGGCTCTAGGTGACTGATCACGCCATCATAATTATCTGGGTCATGAAGATCTTTTTTTGTACAGTTGTTCTGTGTATTCTTGCCACCTCTTCTTAACAGCTTCTGCTTCTGTTAGATGCATAGCATTTCTGTCCTTTATTGAACCCAATCTTCGCATGGAATGTTCCTTTGGTATCTCTAATTTTCTTGAAGAGATCTCTAGTCTTTCCCATTCTGTTGTTATTCTCCATTTCTTTGCATTGATCAGAGTAAGGCTTTCTTATCTCTCCTTGCTATTCTTTGGAACTCGGCATTCAAATGGTGCAGGCTGTGACGGACCATGCAGAAGCATGGCCATGAGGAGCTATCTCTCGCCCAAGGTCAGAGGTAGTGGCTGAGGGGAGCCACCCCATGTCCGAGACCAGGGGCAGCGGCCGAGAGGAGCTACCTCATGCCTGAGGTCAGGGGAGGTGGCTGAGATGAGCTACCCCATGCCCAAGGTCAGGGGCTGTGGCCAAGAGAAGCAATCCCACGTCCACAGAGCAGCAGCTGCACGGGTGCAGGAGGACCGAGAGGAGTTACTCCACATTCAAGGTCAGGAGGGGCGGCCTGAGGAGATACCCATTGTCCAAGGTAAGGAGGAGTGGCTGTGCTTTGCTGGAGCAGCTGTAAAGAGATACCCCACGTCCAAGGTAAGAGAAACTCAATAAGATGGTAGGTGTTGTGAGAGGGCATCAAAGGGCAGACACTGAAATCATAATCACAGAAAACTAGCCAATCTGATCACATGGACCATAACCTTGTCTAACTCAATGAAACTAAGCCATGACGTGTGGAGCCACCCAAGACGGACGGGTCATGGTGGACAGGTCTGACAGAATGTAGTCCACTGGAGAAGGGAATGGCAAACCACTTCAGTATTCTTGCCTTGAGGACCCCATGAACAGTATGAAAAGGCAAAATGATAGGATACTGAAAGAGGAACTCCCCAGGTCGGTAGGTGTCCAATATCCTACTGGAGTTCAGTGGAGAAATAACTCCAGAAAGAATGAAGGGATGGAGCCAAAGCAAAAACAATACCCAGTTGTGGATGTGACTGGTGATAGAAGCAAGGTCCAATGCTGTAAAGAGCAATATCGCATAGGAACCTGGAATGTTAGGTCCTTGAATCAAGGCAAATTGGAAGTGGTCAAACAGGATGTGGCAAGAGTGAATGTCGACATTCTAGGAATCAGCAAATTATAATGGACAGGAATGGGTGAATTTAACTCAGATGACCATTATATCTACTACTGTGGGCAGGAACCGCTTAAAAGAAATGGAGTAGCCATCATGGTCAACAATCGAGTCCAAAATATGGTACTTGGATGCAATCTCAGAAAGTGTAGGGAAATACAATGCTCTGACTCTGGAATTTGGGTCCTCAGGGCAAACCTGGAAGTCTCACATCTTTGAGTCTATACAGTTTGTGATACACAGAGGCCCGATAAAACACTCTCTGTTGATGCCTTACCTTCCTGGATGGAACATAATTTTCCCAGCTTTTTGTGTGCTCAGAGTCACAAACTGCTTGAAAAGGCTTGTTAGAAGTAATTTTTCAGTAGCAACTTCCCCTGATGTTGTGACCTTAGGGAAGACCGCCACACCCACAGGAAAAGGCAAAGGATCATCCAGACGTCTGCTCAATCACGTTTTCTTGATAGGAGCAATCCATTCAACCTAACTGTCTAGAATGCTCACGGATACTGTTCCTACATACCCTATGTTTGAACCTGGATACTGGACCTTGGCAGCAAAATTTCCATTGTTTTCTCAGTTGGCCCTAAAACGGTTAAACCTAGTTACTGCCTGAAAATGCATCTAATTGCTGTTTTCTTACTTCTGACAGTGATAGTGTTGGTGCACCCTTTGGGATTTATGAATCAAGCAGGAGGCTCTCCACTCCAAGCCACTGGCCCCTTTCCAGGGAGATGTCATCTCATCTAGGTTAGCACAATATGTCACCCAGCACTCTGAGACACTTGCAGCATGAATTTTATGGTCAGATCTGGTTTGACCTAGGAATGTGTTTACAAATCTCAGAAAGTGGTGGGAAACACACTGCCCTGACTCTGGTATTTAGGTCCTCTGGGAAACTTGGAGGACTCACATGTTTGAATCTAGACAGTTCATGACAGGTAGAGGCCTGATAACATATTCTCTCGAGATGCCTTTCCTTCCTCAAAGGAATATAGCTTTCTCAACATTCTGTGTGCTGAGTGTCACACACTCCTTGAAAACGCTTGTTGGAGGTCATTTTTCATTAGCAATTTCCCCTGGAGGTGTGACTGTAGGGAAGGCGCCACACTCACAGGTAAGTTCAAAAGCACTTCCAAACATCTGTTCAATCACGTTTTCTTGGTGGGGCCATTCATCAATGTAAGTCTATTTAGAAAATCCGTGGACACTGCGGGGAAACACCTATGTTTGAATCTGGATACCAGACGTTGGTGTTAAAATATGCATTTTTCTCTCACTTGGCCCTAAAAGAGTGCCGCCGAGCAACTGCTTGAAATTCCATCTGAATGTTGTTTTCTTCCTTCTGACAATGCTAGCTTTGGTTCACCCTTTGGGATTTTTGAAGCATGTGAATGACTTGCAACTCCTAGCTGCAGGCCCATTTCCAGTGGAATGACACCTCATCTATGTGACCACAGTATTTCACCCAGCACAGTCTGATACACTCCCTCAGCATCCTTCCTTAGGAGCAGACCTGGTATGCCCTAGGAATGCATTTAGAAGTCTCAGAAAGTGCAGCAAGACACACTGTCCTGACTCTGGAACTTAGGTCCTTTAATCAGGCCTGAGCTCTCACATCTTAGAAGCTGAACAGTTCCTGCTATAAAAAACACACTCTCTGTTGATGCCTTTCCTTCATTGAAGGAACATAACTTTCCCAATGTACTGTGTGCTGAGAGTCACACACTGCTAGAAAACATTTGCTTGGAGTTCATTTTTCAGTGGCAATTTCCCCTGAGACTGTGACAGTAGGGAAGCGCCCACAATCACAAGACAAGCAAGCATCCAAATACCTGTTCCATCACGTTTTCTCTGTTAGAGAGGTCCAGTGAACCCAGGTCTATCTGGAAAAGTTTGGATCCTGTGGGGTCACATCCTGAGTGTGAACCTGAATACAGGACAAAATTCACCTTTTTCTCTCAGTTGGCACTAAAATGGTTTGGCATAGCCACTGCTTAAATATCCATCCAGTACTTGTTTTCTTATTTCTGACAGTGACAGATATGGTTCACCCATGTAATTTCTGAAGCAAGCAGTCTGCTTGCCACTTCTATCTGGTGGTCCCTTTCCTGTGAAATGTCACATAATATAGGTAGCACCACATGGCACCCAGCTCTCTCAGACACACTCTGACAGCCTGTTTCCTCCTTGGCAGTCCTGGTATGACCTAGGAATGTATTTACAAGGCTCAGAGATTGTATGGAAACATATCCCCTGACTCGGGATGTTAGGTCATCTGGGCAAGACTGGAGGTCTCACGTCTTACAATCTAGACAGTTCCTAATAGATAGAGGCCTGGAAACACACTCTCTGGTGACGCCTTTCCTTACTCAAAGGGCCATTGCTTTCCCAACATTTTAGGGCCAACCTAGAGGAAAATGCGAAATTTGCCACCAAGGTCCATTACCCAGGTTCACAGGCAGGATGTGTCCCCACAGCACTGAAGAATTTTCAAGACAGACCTAGGCTAACCCTAACCCTAACCCTAACCCTAGGATCTCTCCTACAGAGAAACATGATGGAACAGACCTTTGGATGATGTTTTGCCTTTTCCTGTGAGTGTGGTGGACTTCCCTATGGTCAAACCATCAAGGGAAATTGCTACTGAAAAACAACTTCCAGGCAAGCATTTTCAAGCAGTATGTGACTCTCAGCACACAGAATGCTGGGAAAGCTACGTTCATTTGAGGAAGGAAAGGCATCAATAGAGAGTGTGTTTTCAGGCCTCTATCTATCAGGATCTGTCTATATTCTAAGATGTGAGATCTCCAGGCTTGTCCAGAGGACCCATCTTCCAGAGTCTGGGCAGTGTTTCCCTGCAAATTTTGAGCCTTGTAAGCACATTCCAAGATCACTCAGGAATGTCCATGATGAAACAGGCGATGGAAGAGTTTCCGTGTGTGCTGTGTGTCATTCTGCCCTTACCAAATGAACTGACATTCCACTGGAAATGGGCCAGGGACTAGGAGTTATGAACCGCCCGTTGCTTCAGAAATCCAGAAAGCTGGAACAAAGCTATCATTGTCAGAAGTAAGAAAACAGATATTAAATGAACTTTCAAGCAGTTGTTAGGCCACAACGTTTTAAGCCCAATGGAGAGGATAATGCAAATTTTGCCACCAAGATCTGCTATCAAGATTCACATTCATGATGTGTCCCTGCAGTATCCAAGAATTTTCCAGATAGGACTAGGCTCACTATATCTCACCTACAGAGCAAACGTGATGGAACAGACATTTGAATGTGGTTCCCTTTTACTGTGTTTGTGGGGCTTTCCCTCCAGTCACATCTTCAGGGGAAATTCTTAGTGATAAATGACCTCCAAGCAAGTGTGTGACACTCAGGAAGCAGAATGTTGGGAAAACAATGTTCCTTCAAGGAAAGACAGGCATCAGCAGAGAATGAATTTTCAGTCCTTTATCTATCAAGAATTGTCTAGATTTCTAAGATGTGAGACCTCCAGTCTTACCCTGAGGACCTAACTTGCAGAGTCAGGGCAGTGTGTTTCCCTGCACTGACCCACGCTTTTAACCACCTTCCTACATCATCCCAGAACTGCCCATGAGGAAACAGGCTGCAGGAATGTGTTCAGACTGCAGGGTGCCATGCTGTTTTTACCCAGGTGAGGTGACATTCCATTGCAAATAGGCCATCAGCAGCACTTGCGAGCTGCCTTCTTGCTTCTGAAATCCCAAAGGTGGGTCAAAAGTGACCACTGTTAGAAATTAAAAAAAAAAAAAAAAGCAATTGTATGGATTTTCTAGCAGTTGCAAATTTGACCATCAAGTTCCGGTATCCACTGTCAGACTCAGGAGGTGTCTCTGCTGTATCTACCCATATTTCACAAAGACCTAGGCTCACTGGCTGCTCTGATAGAGAAAATGTGATGGAACAGATGTTTGGATCTTGGATTGCCTTACCCTGTGAGTGTAGAGGACATCCTTATTGTCACAACATCACAAGAAATTGCTACTGAAAAATGACCTGCAAGCAAACGGTTTCAAGCAATGTGTGACTCTCAGTTCACAGAATACTGGGAAAGTACTGTTTCTTCGAGGAAGGAAGGGTATCAACAGAGAGTGTGTTTTCAGTGCTCTATCTATGAAGAACTGTCTTGATTCTAACAAGAGCCCTCCAGCCTTCCCAGAGAACGGAACTTCCAGAGTCAGGGCAGTGTCTTCCTTGCCCTTTTAATGCTTTGTAAACATATTCCTAGGTCACACTGGGACTGTCCATGAGGACACAGGCTGTGGGCGTGTGTCTGAGTATACAGAGGGGCCATTATGTGCTTACTTAGATAAGGTGACATTCCACTGGAAATAGGCCCATGACTAGGAGTGGTGATCTCCTTGCTTGCTTCAGAAATCCCAAAGGGTGAACCAAAGTTATTGCTCTTCAAAGTAAGAAAACAGCAATTAGATGGATTTTCAAGCAGGTGCCAGGCCACACAGTTTTAGGACAAACCGAAAGAGAAATGTGAATTGTGCCACCAGTTCCAGTATCCAGGTTCACACTTAGGATGTGGTCCTGCAGTATACACGATTTTCCAGACAGACCTAGGCTCTCTGGATCACTCCTAGAGACAAAATGTGATGCAACAGAAGTTTGGATGTTGGTTTTCCTTTTCCAGTGAGTGTGGGGGCCTTCCCTAAGGTTACACTGTCAGAGGAAGTTTCTACTGAAAAATGACCTCCAAAGAGCGTTCTCAAGCAGTGTGTGATCCCCAGCACAAAGAATGCAGGGAAAAGTATGTTTCTTCAAGGAAGAAAAGGCATCAACAGAGAGTGTGTTATTAGGCCTATATCTATTAGTAACTGTCTAGAATCTAACATTGACCTCCAGGCTTGTCCAGGGGACCTAACTACCAGAGTCAAGGCACTATTTTTCCTACACCTTCCAAGCCTCCCAAAGACATCCTAGCTCATATAGGGATGGCCCATGAGGAAACAGACTGTAGGAGAGTGTCTGAGATTGTATGGTACCAATACTGTGCTTACCTAGATGAGATGACATTCCTCTGGGAATGGGCCAGAGGGTAGGAGTGGTGAGTCGCCTGCTTGATTCAGAAATCCCAAAGGATGGACCAAAGCTATCATTGTCAGAAGGAAGAAAACAGCAATTGGATGGATTTCCAAGCAGTTGCAAGGCCATAGCATTTTCCCAAATCAAGAGAAAAAATATTATTTTTGCCCCAAAAATCCGGTATCCATGTCCAGACTCAGGATGTCTCCATGCAGTATCCACAAAGTTTCCAGACAGAACTAGTCTCAGTGGATCGATCCTACTGAGAAAATGTGATGGAACAGACGTTGGAATGCTAATTTGTCTTTCTCTAAAAATGGAGAGTGCGGCATCCCCATGGTCACACCATCAGGGGAAAGTGCTACTGAAAAATGACCTCCATGCCAGCATATTCAAGCCGTGTGTGTCTCTCTGCACACAAAATGTTTGGAAAGTTATGTTCCTTCAAGAAAAGAAATGCATCAACAGAGAGTGCTTTCAGCCCTCTATCTATCAGGAGCTGTCTACATTCTAAGTCGTGAGACCTTCAGTCTTTCCTAGGGATCCTAACACCCAGAGTCAGGGCAGTGTGTTTCCATGAACTTTTCAAGCCTTGTAAACACTTTACAAGTATATACTGGGACTGCTCCTGAAGAAACAGGCTGCACGAGTGTATCCGAGTGTGTTGGGCAGCATACTGTGCTTACCTGCATGAGGTGCCAGTACAATGGAAATCAGTTAGTGGCTGGAGTGGTGAGCAACCTGCTTGCTTCAGAAATTCCAAAGGGTGGACAAATCTATCACTGTCAAAAGTAAGAAAACAGCAATTGGATGGATTTTCAAGGATTTGCTACACTGCACCATTTTAGAACCAATGTGGTCCCAAAATGAGTGTGGGAGATGAAAATGAGAATTTTGCCACCAAGTTCATATATACAAGTTCACACTCATGATGTGTCCCCACAATACCCACGAATTCTCCAGACAGACCTAGGCTCACTTGATCGCACCTAAAGGCAAAATGTTATGGAGTACACGTTTGGATGTTGGTTTGCCTTTCCCAGTGAGTGTGGGAGCCTTCCCTACCATTGCACCTTCAGGGGAATTTTCTACTGACCAATGGCCTACAAGCAAGTGTTTTCAAGCACCGTGTGACTCTCAGCACACAGAATGTTGGGAAAGCTATGTTCCTTCGAGGACGGAAAGGCATCCATACGGAGTGTATTTTTAGGCCTCTATCTATCAGGAACTGTCTAGAACTCAAGGCATGAGACTTCAAGGCTTTCCCAGGGTCCTAACTTCCAGAGTTAGGGTACTGTGTTTCCCTGCACCTTCCAAGGCTTTAAACACATTCCTTATTCAAACTGGGCCTGCCCATGAGGAAACAGGATGCAGGAGTATGTCTGAGAGGGCTGGGTGCCATACAGTGCTTAACTAGATGAGGTGACATTACACTGGAAATGGGCCAGCAGATAGGAGTAGTGAGCCGCCTGCTTGCTTTAGAAACCTCAAAGGTTTGACCAATGTTATCACTGTCATTATTAGGAAGAGACCAATTGGATGAATCTTCAGGCAGTTGCTAAGGCCGCACTCTTTTAGATCCAACCGACAAAATTTGCTAATTTTGCCAACAGATTCAAGGATGCAGATTCACACTCAGTATGTGTCCCTGTAGTATCCAAGAATTTTCCAGACAGGCAGAGGATCATTGGATCTCTCCTAAAGAGAAGACTTTATAGAATAGACATTTGGTTGGTTGTTTTCTTTTTCCTGTGAGTTTGGGGGTCTTCCCTACAGTAACACAGTCATGGGAAATTGTTACTGAAAAATCACCTTCAAGCAAGGATTTTCAACCAGTGTGTTACTCTCATCACACAGAAATCTGGGATAACTATGTTACTTAAATGCATGAAAGACATAAAAGTGGGTGTTTTTCAGGCATCTATCTGTCAGGAACTATCTAAAGTCTAAGATGTGAGAACTCCAGGTTTGCACACAGGGCCTAATTTCCAAAGTCATAGCCAGTATATTTCATTGCACTTTCAGAGCCTTATGAACACATTCCTGGCTCCTATTGGGTCTGATTCAGAGGAAACTGGCTGTGAAATTATCTAAGATTGCTGAGAGCCATACTGTTGTTACCTAGATTATTTGACATTTTAATGGAAATGATCCAGCTCGATGGGGTTGCAAGCCACCTGCTTGTGTCAGAAACCTGAAAGATTTGACCAAACCTATTGATGTCAGAAGTAGGAAAATATCAATTGGATGGATTTTCAGGCAGCTGCCAGCGCACATCCTGTTAGTGCCAAAAGAGAGACAATGCTAATTTTGCCAAGAAGGTCAAATATTCAGGTTCACAGTCAGTATGTTTCCCTTGCAGTATCCAAGAAATTTCCAGAGAGACCTGGGGCCATTGGATCCTTCTGACAGAGAAAAATTGATGGAAGAGACATTTTGATGTTTGCTTGCTTTTCCCTGTGAGTGTGGGAGCCTTCCCTAGTGTAACACACGTGAGGGGAAATTTTTACTTAAAAATGACTTCCAGGCAAGGGTTTCCACTTAGCGGGTTACTCTCAGCAAACAGAATGCTGGGACACCTGTGTTCACTCGTGGAATGAGCGGCAATGAATAGGGTGCTTTTCAGGCATCTCTCTATCCATGACTGCTGTCTGGATTCTAAGATGTGAGAAGACCACGCTTCCACAGATGCCCTCAATTCCAGAGACACAGCCAGTAAGTTTCCCTGAACTTTCCATGGTTCATGAGCACAGTACTCTATCTTACTGGGACACACCATGAGGAGAGAGTCTGGAGGAGTGTGTCTGACACAGCTGAGTGCCATACTGTTTCTAAGTAGTTTAATTGGCATTCCAATGGAAATGATCTTGCCACAAGGAGTTGCACGCTGCCTGCTTGCTTCAGCAATTCCATTGTTTTGACCAAAGCTATTGCTGTCGTTAGTGGGAAAAGAGCAAGTGTACTGATTTTCAAGGAGTTGCTAAACCCCAGCCTACTGTGGCCAACACAGAGAAAATTCTAATTTGCCAACAAGGTCCAGAATCCAGGTTCACACTGAGCATGTGTCCAAGCACTATCCAAGAATTTTCCAGACAGACTTAGGATCACTGGATCCCTCCTACAGGGGACTTCACGGAACAGATGTTTTGACATTTGTTTACTTTTCTCTGTCAGTGTGGGGGCATTTCCCATGGTAACACAGGGGAGGGGAAATTGTTACTTCAAAATGACTTCCAGGCAAGAATTTCCAAGCAGTCTGTCACTCTCAGCAAACATAATGCTGTGAAATCTGTGTTTCTTTGAGGAATGAAAGGCAAAAAATAAAAAGGAGTGTATTTCAGACATCTATCAGAAACTGTCTAGATTCTAAAATGTTAAAACTCCAGATTTGCACAGAGCACCTAATTTTCAGAGTCACAGCCAGTATGTTTGCTCACATTTCTGATACTAGCGAACCCATTCCTAGGTCATCCTGGGACTGTCTATGAAGAAACAGGCTGTAGGAGTGTGTCTGAGAGTGCTGAATGCCATCGAGTCTGGTTACCTAATGAGTTTACCTGCCATTGGAAATGATCCAGTGGCAAGGAATTGAAAGTCCCATGTTTGCTGCAGAAATCCAAGAGGTCTGACCAAAGATATTGCTGTCACAAGTAAGAAAACAGCAATTGGATGGATCTTCAGGCTGTTGCTACTCTGCACCATTTTAGGACCACCTGAAAGAAAATGCTGATTTAGCCAACAAGGTCCAGGATCCAGCTTCATACTCAGTATGTGTCCATGCACTACCCAAGCATTTTCCAGACAGACCTAGGATCACTGGATCTCTCCTACAGAGAAAACCTGATGGAACAAACGTTTGGATGCTAGTTTGCTTTTTCCCTGTGAGTGTGGGACCGTCCTGACTGTAACACAGTCAGGGGAAGTTCTTACTGAAAAATGAAGTCCAAGCAAGCATTTTAGAGCAGTGAGTTACTCTCAGCACACAGAATGCTAGGAACTCCATGTTCCTTTGATGAAAGAAAAACATAAAAGTAGAGTGTTTTTCATGCATCTGTCTATCAGGAACTGTCTAGATTGTAAGATGTCAGAACTCCAGGTTTGCACAGAGACCCTAATTTCCAGTCATAGCCAGTGTATTTTCCTGCACTTTCTGAGCCTTTTGAACACATTCCTAGCTCATATTGGGTCTGTCCCTCAAGAAAAAGGCTTAGGAAATTATATCTAAATGTGTTGAGTGTCATAATGTTGTTACCTTGATTAGTTGACAATCTATTGGAAATGATCCTGCCACAAGGTGTTGCAAGCTGCCTGTTTGCATAGAAATAGAAATAATTTGACCAAACTCATTTATGTTGTAAATAGGAAATTGTCAATTGGATGGATACTCAGGTAGCTGTCAGCCCACACCCTTTTAATGCCAACAGAGAGAAAAGGTGAGTTTTGCCAACAAGGTTCAATATCCAGTTTCACACTCAGTATGTGTCCCTGCAGTGTCCAAGACTTTTCCAAACAGATCTAGGATCACTAGATCTCTCCTGCAGAGAAAACTTGATGGAACTTTTACTCTGAAGCAGGGTCAGTCTTGTTGAGGTGACTCCTTCCCCAAGGCCACAACTGGGAGTCCTCACACCAAGGCCATAGAAGTGGGCCCCAGAACCAAGGTCACCTGTGAATCGGACTGGGCCCCCTTTGCAACTGTTGCCAAAAGCACCTGATCATTGCTAATGAGCTTCCTGACTCCCTACCAGGCAAGGATGCCCACTCCAGTAAACACCCTATGGTACCCCACCCAATCACCTAATATCAACCTTCCAGTAGGAATTTTCTTTGCCTTGAAACTGTAAAAATTGGCTCTTAACCCAGGAAATCAGTCAACTTTCCCTAGTCTGTCAGGTGGTTGGCCCCCTGAGCCCACAGTGCCCACTTTATCTCTGCTCTTTGTTCTTAATACAAACTCACTCCCTTCTGAAATGCTCTATGTCTGAACATTCTTTTCCAACTCGTACTCAGACGGCCTCAACAAGCCTCCCATCACCAGAGCCACTTTCCTAGATCACACTCACCACTTGCTTGTCCACTCCCAACTCAGAGCAGAAAGGCCCCCTCAGCCTGGTCCTTCCCTCTCACTTCCCGTGCCTGGTCGCCAGGGGCTCACACCGTCCCTGGGCAGGCTGTCTTCTGTGTCCTGCAGAGGCCTCTGTGGTGTCAGGTGAAGAAACAAGAGACACCCATGAAACCTCCCACCCCAGCACAGCAACCAGTACCCACCTACTGAACTCTTCACTCTGGATGGGCCTGGGGGTGTTTCAGGGAACGTCCCCCAACATGTCCTTGTTCTCATCTAATTCCAGCACTGCCCACGTGAGAGTCACTAAGCTAATCTGTGATAACTGCACAGAGAGAATACTTGTTCACTCGCCCCTCCCAGGATACATGGTTCTTATGGGCAGGTGCCTCCCAGGATAAGGGGCTCACCTGGGCAGGTATCCTGCAGGGCTCAGCACCCAGGAGCTGTTCACAGAGCCCTCACTGCAAAGAGCCCCCAGCTCCTCTGTTGGACAGATCTGACCTTGAGACCCTCAGAGGAGGACCTGAGGTAACATACAGCAGCTTCAGGATAGTTTTGTGACCTTGGGCTTCACTGGTTGCAGCCTCCTTCCAGCAGGTTTTCCAGAGGGTCCCATAGCACCTGGGCACTGAGTCTGTCTCCACCCACCACCCATCCTCTCCCTGACCCCTGGGTCCCTCTCATTAGAAGAAGGCCTTCCTGAAATCCTCTCCCACTTATAGGTCAGATAAGAAGATGAGAAAACAAGTCAGAGCAGCAGCCCCATATCCATCCTGACCCAAAGGACCCACACCTGTTCCTGGAACCCTGGCCAGGACAACGAGGCCCATTTTCTGAAACCACAAGCCCAGGTGGGCAGATTGGCTGACCTGACTGGCCTGCCCTTTGGATGTGTGCCTGGGTTGAGGTCTATATAAACCCCCTCAAGTGCCTGCAGCTGTACCTGATGCTGTCTTTCTGCTTAGATCTTGCAGGGTTGGCTTGATAAGAGAGAGTGAGGGCCCATAGTGTTTCGGGGGATTGGGTCTGTGTTGGGCTCTGCTGGACCTTCTGCAGGAGGTGCTAAGCTGTCACTTCCTAAGGATGGGCTGTGTCACCTGTTCCTGCTGTTGGAAATCTTCTCAGGCAGAAGTGAGGAAGCAAGAAAACAGGCAATGGGAGCAGCACAGGAGGAGTAACTCAGGTAGGAAAGTGCAAAGCTTCCAGATCACCCAGGCCAGGACCATTCTGCCTGACCTACAGGAGCCACGTCAGTAAGCATGCTGTCGCTGGAGTGGCTCCACTTTTCTCCAGCCTGTGAGGTCTTTGCACATATTCAAGTGTTTTATCTATGAAGGGTGGATGAGGTTCAGGAATGGCTAGCCTGGGGGTCAGCCAGCATTTACTTAGAGATGACTCCGTGTAGTCTCCCAGCTTCCCACTGAGGTCCCTCCTTGGGAGGGGAGGGGGTGGGGTATGTGCAAGGGCTGCTGGCTGGCTACACATGAGTAAGTCCCCATCCCTGACCATCTTCAGAATTGCTCATCCCTGAAGCAAGTGCCCTAATTGGGCTTTCACCTGTGCAACTGGTGGCTTCTTAATTAGCAATGTGGCCATTGATATTAAATGTCCTCCATCAAGACTGAGATGTTACACCACATGTACTGGTGTAAGAACCCGGGGAGGCGTGTGCACCCAGTACCCCTAGGCACAGGCTTCAGACTTGACCCCTCAACATTCTGGAGCCCAGCCACTGCTTTAGCATTTCTGAGGGTCCAGAGCTGATTTTAAGGGTTCTGTAATCCACCCTTCATCTGCTTTAATGAGACCCACATTTCTAGGATCCTACAGAGCAGGGTCTGTGTGGCTGCTCTGTGGCTTCTCTAACATGATCACATGCTGGGTGGTTTAAAACAACAGGAGTTCATCCTCTCTCAGTCCTGGAGACCAGACACCGGAAATCAAGGTGGCACAGGGCTGAGGTCCCTCCAGAGGCTCCAGGACAGGATCATTCCTGCCTTTTCCAACTTCAGGGGCTCCAGGGGTCCCTGGGCTTGTGGCCCCCTCCCTCCCATCTCTGCCTCTGCCTTTAAGAGGCTTCCCCTTTGTGTCCTCTTTCGTCTCTTTGAAGGAGTCTGTCAGTTGGATTGAAGGTCACCCTAACCCTAGATGACCTTACCTTGCTATCCTTAACTACATCTACAAAGACTCTTTTCCCAGATACGGCCCTGTTCTGGGGGGACACATCTTTGGTGGCCACCATTTACCCCATTCTCTCTCTCTGTCAAATAACCCTCATTTTAGGAGATCACCACATGCCCATAAAGACGGGCACAGAGAGCGGCCACACACATGGAGAGAATGAGGCCCTTGGAGTCACCTGGAACGGATGAAGACCTGGCTTCATCAGGTGAGGGGAATCACAGGGAGGAGAGGAGGATGGTCTTGTTTAGGCTTCAAAAAGACCACGTTGGGGTGGGATGTGAGATGCACAATGGGGGCGGGGAGCTTCATCAGGGCCTGAGGGGGAGGTTAGGCTTGGGCCAGGGCCATGGGTATAGAGGGGACTTAGTGTGGGGGTTGGTCATACACCCAGAAGGAAGAGCTCACAGTCACTGGGGCACAAGGACCTGGGAACCTGGGAGGGCTTCATCTTTCTGAACCTGAAGAGGAAACGTTAAAATTTTACATCACCTCCTGCTCCTTCTGCCTCTGTAACTCAGCTTGCTCCTTGCAAAGTCTGGATCATGTAGGTCACGCAATCTCAGAAAGTGGGGACTTAGAATACTCGGAGCTGGAGCTTATCTCCCTTGTCCTTGCCCTGGCCCCTGCAAACCTTCTTGATCATGCCTATTCATGATAATGAAGAGCCCGCCCCCCTGACACTCTCCTCACCCCAGGGGGAACTCCCCACTCTGCTGGAGCACCTGGCTGTTGGTGGCCACTGACAGCACTCTGGTCTCCTCAGGACCCAGCTTCAGGATACTCTGAGGTTCAGGTCAGGCAGATGGAATCTGGTCTTCTCAGAACCCACTGGGGCTTCAGTTTGGGGGCATTGTGGGGTTTAGTTCAGGTTGATGGAATCTGGTCTCCTCAGGACCTGCTGGGTGTTCAGCTTTGGGACATTGTGGGGTTCAGTTCAGGCTGACAGGAGATGGGTCACCACAAGACCCATGTGGTTTCAGCTTTGGGGCATTGTGGGGTTCAATTCAGGCTGATAGAATTTGATCTCCTCAGGACCTTATGGGGGTTCAGCTTTGTGACATTGTGGGGTTCAGTTCAGGCTGACAGGAGATGGGTCACCACAGGATCCATTGTATTTTGGCTTTGGGGCATTATGGGGTTTAGTTTTGGCTGATGGAATCTAGTTTCCTCAGGACCCATGATCTCCTCAGGACCCATTGGTGCTTCAGCTTTGGGACATTGTGGGGTTCAGTTGAGTCTGACGGGAGTCTGGTTTCCTCAAGATTCCTGCAACGATGTGCTGCTGAAAGAAAAAGTGAGGAAAATTGGGAAGAAGCTTCTGTGTGTGGCTGTTGCTGAAAGTCTGTCTTAAGAGGACCCAAGACTGTTAGGGCTTGATGTGGAAAGTTGTGGGATTTTAGTCAGTTTTTGTCTGTAGTATAAGATGGTGTCCTATATTGTTCCTTGGTGTGTGGTTTCCATTTTTCCCAGCACGGTTTATTGAGGGGGGTGGGGGGGACTGTCCTTTCCCGCGTATATATTTTTAGTTCCTTTCTTGTAAATTAATTACCATGCACCTGTAGGTTTACTTCTGAGCTCTCTTGACTATTTCTGTGCCAATTCCACACGTCTTCTGGTGACTTTAGGTACATACTCTAGATTGAAGTCAGGGATAGACATGCCACCAGCCTGTTCTGCTTTCTCAGGATCCCTTTGGCTCTTCTGGTTCCTTTGTGGCTCGACACAGATGTAAAGATTGCTTTTGTTTCTGTGAAAAATGTCATTGAAATGTTGGCAGTGATTGCATGAATGTGTACGTTGCTTTGTTTAGAATGGATATTTTAATGGTATTTTCACCCATAAGCATGGGATATCTTTTAACTTGTATCCATTTAGTTTCTTTGATCATTGTCTTGTAGTTTTTAGCTTTCAGGTCTTTCAAGTCCTTGGTTAGATTTCTAGTTATGTGGGGGAGGGGATGCAATTGTAAAAGGAATTATTTTCTTAATTTCTCTTTCTGATAGTTCATTATTAGTGTAGAGAATCACAAATGATCTTGCAGTTCTGCTGACTTTCTTTTTTCTTTTTTTTGGCCCCACAGCTCGACATGTTGGATCTTAGTTCTCTGACCGAGGATCAAACCTGTACCCCCTGCAGTGGAAGTGCAGTCTTAACTACTGGACTGCCAGGCAAGTCTGTGAATTCGCTTTTTAGTTCTGACAGTTGCTTTGGTGTAGTGTTATGTGGAAAACTTGAATTAAGACATCTAATAGTTTCAGTTCCATCTGGTCATCCACAGCACCCAGGGCATGGTGTCTACTAATATACTCTTCCTATGGTGCCTTTTAATACCATGTGGACTAGTACAAGGCAATTAGCATCAAACTACTTTAGCTGAATTTAGTTAGGTTAACTCTTGGCCTCTATTGCAATGTTCGATGTCATCTCTGATTTTCTGGCATGTGACTTACATGGCTGTATTGAAAAGTAACTTACTTTCTAGTAAAATTTCAAACGTGTCTACTTTAAATAGTGGTACAAAGTTTTCTACATTCACACCAAATACCGCAATGTGTTTTACCCAAAACATGGTCACTTTCCCAGGGAACCAGCCCACAACCCCAAAATGGGGGATAATTATGGTTTCCACATTACAATCCTATCCATAGGACCAGTTCAACTTTCATCAGCTGCCCAAGCTTTGTGCAACTGTCTTTCTTCATTCTAATGCAGTTTTCTTTTTCTGGAGCCATCACTGGGGCTTTCCCTCATGTTAAAAACCTTCATGGATTTAAAGTGACAAGATGACTATGATCTGGGTGGCTTTTCAGTGTGGTTTCTTTCACTGAGAATGTTTTTAGTGCTTTTCCATGTTGTGCCATGTGTCATTTTTTTCACTGTGCTTACAAACATATAACAACATTTATTATTTGAGTCATTTGAAGTATGAACTTCTATAGCATTAACTGCACTCTCATTGTAAAAATTTCCCCACCATTCATCTCCAGAATCTTTCCCTTTTCCTGAAGTGACACTGTAACCATTAAATACTCATAACCCCCAATCCCTGGCCATCTTACTCTACTTGGAATTTGTCTTATATGGATATCTCATACTAGTGGAATCATAGAACATTTTTCCTTTTGTGTCAGGCTTGTTTCACTTCACCTAATGACTTGAAGTTTCATCTACATTATAGCATGTATGAGTTATCTTGTTTTTAAAGGTTGAATCAGATCCCACTGTGTATATACTACATCGTGCTTATCCAGTCATCTGTTGAACACTTGTGCTGCTGCCACCTTTTGGTTACTATGAATAATGCTGCTATGAATATGGGGTTTGAATATCTGTTTCAGTATTTGGTTTTAAATATCTTGAGTGTATAACCTGGACCGGAATTGATGGATTCTATGTTAACTCTGTGTTTAAGTTTTTGTAAAGCCCCCTACTATTTTCTGAAGCTGTGGCATTATTTTACTATATTCCTTTATATGGCAGAGTAATGCATCTCATGGATGGAACTGCCCTATTTGCTCTTCCATTCACTTGTTGGTGGACATTTTCATTGTTTTTAACTTGGATTATCAAGAACACTGCTGCTGTAAATATTGGTGTACAAGTATATATTTGAGCACCTCTTTTAAATTCTTTGGATGTATATCTAGGAGTGGAGTTACCAAAATATATGATATTTCAGTTCAGTCACTCACTCATGTCCGACTCTTTGTGACCCCGTGGACTGCAGCACACCAGGCTCCCCTATCCATCACCAACTCCCAGAGCTTGCTCAAACTCATGTCTATCGAGTTGGTGATGCCATCAACCATCTCATCCTCTGTTATCCCCTTCTGCTCCTGCCTTCAATCTTTCCCAGCATCAGGGTCTTTTCCAATGAGTCAGTTCTTCACATTAGGTGGCCAAAGTATTGCAGTTTCAGCTTCAGCATCAGTCCTTCCAATGAATATTCAGGGTTGATTTCCCTTAGGATTGACTTGTTGGATCTCCTTGCAGTCCAAGTGATGCTCAAGAGTCTTCTCCAACACCACAGTTCCAAAGCATCACTTCTTCGGTGCTCAGTTTTCTTTGTAGTCCAGCTGTAACGTCTATACATGACTATTGGAACAACCATAGCTTTGAGTACATGGACCTTTGTTGGTAATGTCTCTGCTTTTTAATATGCTGTCTAGGTTGGTCATAACTTTTATTCCAAGGAGCAGGTGTCTTTTAATTTCATGGCTGCAGTCACCATCTTCAGTGATTTTTGAGCCCCCTCCCCCCCACAATAAATTCTGTCACCATTTCCATTGTTTTCCTATCTATTTGCCATGAAGTGATGGGGCCAAATGCCATGATCTTAGTTTTCTGAATACTGATTTTTAAGCCAACTTTTTCACTCTCCTCTTTCACTTTCATCAAGAGACTCTTTAGTTCTTCTTTGCTTTCTGCCATAAGAGTGGTGTCCTCTGTGTATCTGAAATTATTGATATTTCTCCTGGCAATTTTGATTCCAGCTTGTGCCTCATCCAGACCCGAGATTTCACATGATATACTCTGCATATAAGTTAAATAAGCAGGGTGCTGTACTCCTTTCCTGATTTGGAACCAGTCCATTGTTCCATGTCTAGTTCTAATTGTTGCTTCTTCACCTGCATACAGATTTCTCAGGAGGCAGGTAAGGCAGTCTGGTATTCCCATACCTTTCAGAATTTTCCACATTTTGTGGTGATCTGCAGAGTCAAAGGCTTTGGCATTGTTAACAAAGCAGAAGTAAATATTTTTCTGGATGTTTTTCTCTCTTGCTCTTTCAGTGATGCAACGGGTGTTGGCAATTTGATCTCTGGTCCCTCTGTCTTTTCTAAATCCAGCTTGAACATCTAGAAATTCATGGTTCACTTACTGTTGAAGCCTGGCTTGGAGAAATTTGATCATTACTTTGTTAACATGTGAGATGAGTGCAACTGTGTGGCAGTTGGAACATTCTTTGGCTTTGCCTTTCTTTGGGATTGGAATGAAAACTGACCTTTTCCAGTCCTGTGGCCACTACTGAGTGATATAATTACATTTTTATGTTTTCGAGAAAATGCTTGTTTTGGACACATTGATTGCACCATTTTACCTCTCCACAAGTAAAGTTTTGAGTTTCAATTTCGTACATTTTCGCCAACATTTGTTATTTGTCTTTATTGTTGATTTTCCTCACGTCCATCCTGAGTGCCTTATTAAGGAGGAAGTCATAATGCAGGACCCACATTTGAGGAGAGGAGAGTTAGCTTCATATACTTGATGGACAGCTGAGTCTGTATCAATTATTTAGAATCTTTCTGTGTGAGATTTTTATTCAACATTACTCATAAAA
This sequence comes from Muntiacus reevesi, assembly GCF_963930625.1. NCBI lineage: Eukaryota > Metazoa > Chordata > Mammalia > Artiodactyla > Cervidae > Muntiacus > Muntiacus reevesi. The sequence goes on along the minus strand of NC_089256.1, from coordinate 1,144,297 downwards.
CCTAATTTTTACTTTTTACCAGTTTGGACACCTGAAAATTATTTTAAACTTTTGGGAGCTTCCCTGGTGGCTCAGCCTGTAAAAGCATATGCTTGCAACGCAGGATACCTGGGTTTAATCCCTGGGTGGGGAAGATCCCCTGGAGAAGGAAATGGCAACCCACTCCAGTACTCTTGCCTGGAAAATTTCATGAATGGAGGCGCCTCATAGCTTACAGTCCATGGGGTTGCAAAGAGTCAGACACGACTGAGCAACTTCACTTTCACTTTCTTTTGGCTATAATCCAGCCAATTAGACTGCTTAGTTCATTCTAGCTTTGGCTATTGAGAGCTTTTTCCATACTCTCCTGCTTTTATTTTACATAATTCAGCTTTTATGGGGCTTTTTGGTCCTTCTTTCTCACATTTTAAGATTATGCTGCTTTACATATTTATTGTCTCAGTCCTAGTATCAGACACATATTTAAAGAGTCCTTGTCCCTTTTTGTTAGAGCATATTAATAAAAACTTGTATGTGGGAACTTAATAATCTCAGCAGACAATGCATGGAAATACACATGCATGTATCCAGACTATGCATACAGACGGTTATGAAGATTTTCACATGGAGTTATATGTTTCTGCATTAGGCTAAAGATAGTTTATAATGATGTCTCCAACCTGATCTCTTATGACACAGGTATTATACCCTTCTCCTTTTGTCTGCCTGTAACTTCCCACTCCAATGGTAAGAAACCTGGCTTCCACTACTCATCACTTACCAAATTCAGGGCTTGCTCCTTCAATAACTGATATGGTAGTTTCAGTCCTGTTAGCTACAAACCCCCGTGGAAAGAACTTACAGAGCCCATTGTTTATGTATGGTACATTTGCCTTTGGCCTGCAGATTCCATTCATTTACACAGTGAACTTAGGTCAGATAATTTTGTCCTAAGAGTGAGAGTGGCCTTTTAAAATTTTTCTTCTTCCTTTTAAATCTTTTGGCTGTGCCGCGTCATGTGGGGTTTTAGGTCCCTGACCAGGAATTGAACCCATATTTCCTGCACTGGCAACGTGGAGTCTTAACCACTGGGCCCCTAGGGAAGTCTGAAGCTTTTCATTTATTTCTCAATCTGTTATATTCTTTGTTAAATTCTGCATTCCAGTCTTTAGCACTCCATACCATAAATAAATAAATGTGAATAGGTAATAAATTACTTGTGTTCTGAAAACAGAAATCTATGGGCTTAGACAAATGCATAGTGGCAGGTATTCCTCACTAAAGTACCATGTGAAATATTTCAACCATATATTCCATAAACTCTTTATCGTGTCTGTTTTACCTTTGCTAGAATGTTTTATACGATCATACAGTGTGTAGCACTTGAGGCTGGATTCCCTCACTCAGTAATGTAAGTGTTAGATTCATGCTTTCCGTTATTTTTACTTTAAATTGGTCTGTGGTTCATTCCTCTATATCTCTGAATGCTATTTTATTGCATTAGATGAGAGGAAAGATAATTTTCCCCCTAGTCTCAATGTTCTTCACTGAGATGTTCATAATGAAAGGAAGATGGATTGGAGAAAAACAATCAGAAGTTTAATATATGACATGCATACCTCCTATATAGTTGAAAGATACCTGGGAAAACTCTCACTTTCTGAAATGGTCCAAGACTTTACCTTAAATGCTATCATCAGCTAAGAATGAAAGAAGGAGGTCAAGGAATGGAAGAAGCTATTTAAGGGAGATTATTAGGTGAAGCACAGTAAACAAAGACATGGTGGTATGCAGATTAACTTCCAGGTCCATTCCATAGACCTTCTTGATATTTAGTCAAGTCATTTAGTGATATCAAGTCAGTCTTGATACTTAGTCCACTCTTGATATTTAGCCATCCTCTATTTCCTGGTCCAGACAGGGACACGTCCTTAAAGATGGAGATATCCTTAACAAATGTAAATCTACTTCATAAAATGGAATTTCGACTTGGTTTTCAAAGATCCTCCTGGGGCGGCTGTTTGTTTTTTTCTTTTGTTTTGTTTTGTTTTTTTTAATTAATCAGTCCAAAATAACCCTTTTGTCAAATGTGCATATTTTGGGTGTGCTTTTTGTGCTCCCCTTGAAATGTGCATTCAGGGGAGGAGTGTCACCCTGGAGACTGTTGATATGTGACCCCATGGACAGGGACTGGGTTGGTCACCCTGAAGAATGTGGATATGTGACCCCAGGGGAATGGTCAGAAGGAATTCACCCTGGAGACTGTGGAATTGTGAGCCCAGTTGCAAGGCTTGGGAAGGGGTCACCGTGGAGACTGTGGATGTGTGACTCCAGATACAGTGTCTGGGAGGGATCACCCAGGGGACTGTAGATATGTGATCCTAGATATAGGGTTTGGGAGAATGTGACCCTGCAGACTGTGGACATGTGACCCCAGGTGCATGGTCCAGTGTGTTGTGATCACCCTGGAGATTGTGGAAGCGTGACCACAGGTACTGGGTCTGGGAAGTGGCGTCATCCTGGAGATGTGCACATGTGATTACAGACACAGGATATTTCAGGTGGAGTCACCTTGGAAACTGGAGGAGTGACCCCAGGTGCAGGGTCTGGGGTGAGGTTCAGTGACGTCAGGACTCTTGTCTTGTTGGGAGAGACACATCAGGATTCTCCTCGAGATGTTGCAATGCAATACGGACGCCTCTCAAGGTGAGGGGGGAGACCAAGTTTGCCTTTGCAGTTGCCAGAGCAATACTGTGACTCCTGTCAGTTTTCAAGAGGAGACAGGTTTCATCTCCTTTTGAAGCATTGAACTCCACGTGCCTCTCGTGTTGTCAAAGGGATGTGAGGCCTCCTGTCAAAATGAGGCGGGGAACTAGGGCATTCTCTAGGGTCTCCACAGGGGATTCAGACGTCCCTTCCTCTTATGAGATGAAAGACGAACCTGCATTCAAGTCACTGCAGGGAAATTCGGCCTTATTTCAAACCAGGGCATCTTGGTGTCCATTCCACGTGAGGCAGCAAACTCAGGGTCCCTCTCACATATCTATAGCTGAGAGAAGCCTCCTCTTTAGGTGTTGTTTAAACCTGGCATTCCTCTTGAGTCAAAGCCAGGAAATCAGGTCTCATCTCGAGATGATTTGAGGTACACGGAGCTGTTTTCTAGTTGCTGTGCTGAACAGGGTGTTCCTCTATACTTAGGACAGTGTTTTCGGGGAATCTCTGGAGTTGCCTAAAGGAAGTCAAGCCACATGTCGTGTTTGATGGGGAACGCCAGATGGCTCTGGAGCCAATGAAGGGGAATCTGGCCTCATCTTGAGTTGATTTGGAGTACACGGAGTGCTTTCATGTTGCTGCGGGGACCTCAGGGTCCCTCTAGACTTGTATCAGTGTTCTTGGGGACTCTCTAGAGTTCCATCAAGGACGTCAAGGCTCCTTTCATGTTTGATGGGGAACACGGACTTGCTCTGCACTCAATGCAGGGGAATCTGATCTCATCTCTCATCGAGTGGGAAGTCTCATGGTTTTTCTCGAGTTGCGGAGGGAACCTGGGGTATATTCTCGAGTGACGACAGGGATGGACTCTTAAAACTCCTGTTTGTTCAATGATGTCAGGACGCCTGTCTAGTTGTGAGGGTCACCTCGGGATTCTCCTCGAAACTTGGTTGGACAATAGGGAGGCCTCTCGAGATGAGTAGGGAAACCCACTGTCACTTTCAAGTTGTTACAGCAATACTGGGATTCCTGTCAATTTTCAAGAGGAGTCAGTCATCGTCTACTTTTGAAGCATTGAAGTCCGTGTTCCTCTCGAGTTGTCAAAGGGATGTGAGACCTCCTGTGGAAATGAGGTGGGGAACTAGGGCTTTCTCTAGGGTCTCCACAGGGGATTCAGACATCCCTTCATCTTTTGAGATGAAAGACAAGCCTGCATTCATGTCACTGCAGGGAAATCCGGCCTTATGTCGAGTCACGGCATCTTGGTGTCCATTCCACTTGAGGCAGCAAACTCAGGGTCCCTCTCACGTACCTATAGCTGAGAGAAGCTTCCCCGTGAGGGGGTTCTGGAAAGTTGGCATTCCTCTTGATTCGAAGCCAGGGAATCAACTCTCATCTCGAGATGATTTGAGGTACACGGAGCTGTTTTCTAATTGCTGTGCTGAACGTGGTGTTCCTCTATACTTAGGACAGTGTTTTCAGGGAATCTCTGGAGTTGCCTAAAGGAAGTCAAGCCACTTGTCGTGTTTGATGGGGAACGCCGGATGGCTCTGGAGCCAATGTAGTGTAATCTGGCCTCATCTCACGTTGATTTGCAGTACACTGAGCACTTTCGTGTTGCTGCGGTGACCTCAGGGTCACTCTAGACTTGTATCAGTGTTCTTGGGGACTCTCTGGAGTTCCATCAAGGAAGTCAAGGCTCCTTTCACGTTTGATGGTGCACATGGAATTGCTCTGCACGCAATGCAGGGGAATTTGATCTCATCTCTCTTCGAGTGGAAAGTCTCATGGACTTTCTCGCGTTGCGGAAGGAACCTGGGTTATATTCTCGAGTGATGAAGGGGATGGCCCCTCATAATGCGTGTTTGTTCAGTGACATCAGGCCTCCAGTCTCGTTGCGAGGGACAACTCGAGATTCACTTCGAGACTTGGCAAGTCAATAAGGAGGACACCTCTCGAGGTGAGGCGGGAGACCCAGTGTCCTTTCAAGTTGCCACAGGGATACTGGGATTCCTGTCAATTTTCAAGAGGACTCAGTCATCGTCTACTTTTGAAGCATTGAATTCCACTTTCCATTCGTGTTGTCAAAGGGATGTGAGGCCACATGTCAAGATGAGGTGGGGAAATAGGGCTTTCTATAGGGTCTTCAAGGGGATTCAGGAATCCCTTCATCTGATGAGATGAAAGACGAGCCTGCACTCAAGTCACTGCAGGGAATTCCGGCCTTATTTCGAGTCAGGGCATCTCGGTGTCCATTTCACTTGAGGCAGCAAACTGAGGGTCCTTCTCACATACCTAGAGCTGAGAAAAGCCTCCGCTTGAGCTGCTGTGGAAAGTGGGCATTCCTCTTGATTCGAAGCCAGGAAATCAGCTCTCATCTCGAAATGATTTGGGGTACACGGAGCTTTTCTCGAGTTGCTGTGCTGAACTTGGTGTTCTTCTATACTTGGGACGGTGTTCTCGGGGAATCTCTGGAGTTGCCTAAAAGAAGTCAAGCCACTTGTCCTGCTTGATGAGGAATGCTGGATTGCTCTAGAGCCAATGCAGGGAAATCAGGCCTCACCTCAAGTTGATTTGAGGTAAACGGGGATACTTCGTGTTGCTGCGTTGACCTCAGGGTCCCACTAGACATGTGACAGAGTTATTGGGAATATGTGGAGTTTCATCTAGGAAGTCAAGGCTCCTTTCGTGTTTGATGGGGAACACCGACTTGCTTTGCATGCAATGCAGGGGAATCAGGCCTCGTCTCACGGCGAGGGGGAATTCTCATGGTTTTCTCGAGTTGTGGCGGGAAACTGGGTTATATTCTCGAGTTACAGCTGGGATGGCCCTTCAAAACTTGTGTTGGTTCAGTGATATCAGGACTCCTGTCTAGTTGTGAGGGACACATCGAGATTCTCCTCGAAGCTTGGCAGGGCAATAGGGACGCCTCTCAATGTGAGAGGGGCAACCCAAGGTCCTTTCCAGTTGCCACAGGAATTTTGGGATTCCTGTCAATTTTCAAGAGGAGGGAGCGATACTCCCCTTTTGAAGCATTTAAATCCACGTGCCTCTCGAGTTTCAAAAGGATGTGAGGCCTCCTGTTGAGATGAGCCGGGGAACTAGGGCTGTCTCTAGGGTCTCCACAGGGGATTCAGACATCCCTTCATCTTGTTTGATGAAAGACGAGCCTGCATTCAAGTCACTCCAGGGAATTCCGGCCTTATTATGAGTCAGGGCATCTCGGTGTTCATTCCACTTGAGGCAGCAAACTCAGGGTCCCTCTCACATACATATACCTGACAGAAGCCTCCTCGTCAGGTGCTTGTGTAAAGTTGACATCCCTCTTGAGTCAAAGCCAGGGAATCAGCTCTCATCTCGAGATGATTTGGGGTACACAGAGCTTTTCTCGAGTTTCTGTGCTGAACTTGGTGTTCCTCTAGTCTTGAGATGGTAGTCTCGGGTAATCTCTGGAGTAGCCTAACGGAAATCAAGCCACTTTGTGTGTCTGATGGGGAACGAGTGATGTCTCTGGAGACAATGCAGGGGAATCGGGTCTCATCTCGAGTTGATTTGAAGTACACGGTGCACTTTCATGTTGCTGCAGGGGACCTCAGGGTCTCTCTAGACTTGTGACAGTGTTCCTGGGGACTCTCTGGAGTTCCATCAAGGAAGTCAAGGCTCCTTTCGTGTTTGATGGGGAACACGGACTTGCTCTGAATGCAGTCCAGGGGAATCGGGCCTCATCTTGAGTTGATTTGGAGTACACGGAGCCCTTTCATGTTGCTGCGGGGACCTCAGGGTCCCTGTAGACTTCTGACAGTGTTCTTGGGGTCTCTCTGGAGGTCCTTCAAAGAAGTCAAGTCTCCTTTCCTTTTGATTGGGAACACGGACTTAACCTGCATACATTGCATGGGAACTGGGCCTCATCTCGCGGTGAGGAGAAAGTCTCATTGTTTTTCTGGAGTTGTGGAGGGAACCTGGTTATGTTCTAGAGTTACGGCGGGGATGGCCCTTCAAAACTCATGTTTGTTCAGCGATGTGTGAACTCCTGTCTAGTTGCGAGGGACACCTTGAGATTCTCCTCAAGGCTTGGCAGGACAATAGTGACGCCTCTCGAGGTGACGGGGGAGACCCAGTGTCCTTTCAAGTTGCAACAGACATACTGGGATTCCTGTCAATTTTCAAGAGGACTCAGTCATCGTCTCCTTATGAAGCATTGAATTCCGCATTCGACTCGTGTTGTCAAAGGGATGTAAGGTCACCTGTCGAGATGAGGTGGGGAAATAGGGCTTTGTCTAGGGTCTCCACAGGGGATTCAGACATCACTTCATCTTTTGAGATGAAAGACAAGCCTGCATTCAAGTCACTGCAGGGAAATCCAGCCTTATGTCGAGTCAGGGAATCTCGGTGTCCATTCCACTTGTGGCAGCAAATTCAGGGTCCCTCTCACATACCTATAGTTGAGAAAAGCATCCGCTTGAGCTGCTTGTGGAAAGTTGGCATTCCTCTTGAGTCGAAGCCAGGGAATCGGCTCTCATCTCGAAATGTTTTGGGGTACACGGAGCTTTTCTCGAGTTGCTGTGCTGAACTTGGTGTTCCTCTAGACTGGTGGCGGTATTCTCATAGAGTCTCTGGAGTTGCCTAAAAGAAGTCAAGCGACTTGTGCTCTTTGATGAGGAATGCAGGATTGTTCTGGAGCCAATGCAGGGAAATCAGGCTTCATCTCGAGTTGATTTGTGGTACACGGGGCTCTGTCGTGTTGCTGCATTGATCTCAGGGTCCCTCTAGACTTCTGACAGAGTTCTTGGGGACTATGGAGAGTTTCATCTAGGAAGTCAAGGCTCCTTTCGTGTTTGATGGGGAACACGGACTTGCTCTGCATGCAATGCAGGGGAATCGGGCCTCATCTCACGGTGAGGGGAAAGTCTCATTGTTTTTCTGGAGCTGTGGTGTGGAACCTGGGTTATATTCTCGAGTTACGGCAGAGTTGGCCCTTCAAAACTCGTGTTTGTTCAGCGACGTCAGGACTCCTGTCTAGTTCCGAGGGACACCTTAGGATTCTTCTCGAGGCTTGGCAGGACAATTGGGATGCCTCTCGAAGTGAGGCGGGACACCAGGTTTCCCTTTGCAGTTGCCAGAGCCATACTGTGACTCCTGTCAGTTTTCAAGAGGAGTCAGGCTTCGTCTCCTTTTGAAGCATTGAACTCCGCTTGCCTCTCATGTTGTCAAAGGGATGTGAGGCCTCCTGTCGAGATGAGGCTGGGAACTAGCGTATTCTCTAGGGTCTCCACAGGGGATTCAAACATCCCTTCATCTGTGAGATGAAAGACAATCCTGCATTCAAATCACTGCAGGGACATCCGGCCTTATTTCAAGTCAGGGCATCTCGGTGTCCATTCCACTTGAGGCAGCAAACTCAGGGTCCCACTCACGTACCTATAGCTGAGAGAAGCCTCCTCTTTAGGTGTTGTTTAAAGCTGGCATTCCTCTTGAGTCAAAGCCAGGGAATCAAGTCTCATCTCGAGATGATTTGAGGTACACGGAGCTGTTTTCTAGTTGCTGTGCTGAACGTGGTGTTCCTCTATACTCAGGACGTTGTTCTCGGGGAATCTCTGGAGTTGCTTAAAGGAAGTCAAGTCACTTGTCATGTTTGATGGGGAATGCCGGATGGCTCTGGAGCCAATGAAGGGGAATCTGGACTCATCTCGAGTTGATTTGGGGTACACCGAACTATTTCATGTTGCTGCGGTGACCTCAGGGTTCCTCTAGACATTTATCAGTGTTCTTGGGGACTCTCTGGAGTTCCATCAAGGAAGTCAAGGCTCCTTTCATGTTTGATGGGGAACACGGAATTGCTCTTCACTCAGTGCAGGGGAATCTGATCTCATCTCTCATCGAGCGGGAAGTCTCATGGATTTTCTCGAGTTGTGGAGGGAACCTGGGTTATATTCTCAAGTGACGATGGGGATGGCCCGTCAAAACTCGTGTTTTTTCAGCTACGTCAGGACTCCTGTCTAGTTGCGATGGACAACTCGGGATTGTCCTCGAGTCTTGGCAGGGCAATAGGGATGCCTCTCGAGGTGAGGCGGGAGACCCAGTGTCCTTTCAAGTTGCCACACGGATACTGGGACTTCTGTCAATTTTCAAGAGGACTCAATCATTGTCTACTTTTGAAGCACTGAACTCCGTGTTCTACTCGTGTTGTCAAAGGGATGTGAGGCCTCCTGTCGAGATGAGGCGGGGAACTAGGGCTTTCTCTAGGGTCTTCATAGGGGATTCAGATATCCCTTCATCTTTTGAGATGAAGGATGAGCCGGCATTCAAGTCACTGCAGGGAATTCCGGCCTTATTTCGAGTCAGGGCATCTCGGTGTCCATTCCACTTGAAGCAGCAAACTCAGGGTGCCTCTCACATACCAAGAGCTGAGAAAAGCCTCCACTTGAGCTGCTTGTGGAAAGTTGGCATTGCTCTTGTTTCAAAGCCAGGGAATCTGCTCTCATCTCGAAATGATTTGGGCTACACGGAGCTTTTCTCGAGTTGCTGTGCTGAACTTGGTGTTGCTCTAGACTTGGGATGGTGTTCTCGGGGAATCTTGGAGTTGCCCAAAAGAAGTCAAGCCACTTGTGCTCTTTGATGAGGAATGCAGGATTGCTCTGGAGCCAGTGCAGGGGAATCGGGCCTCATCTCGAGTTGATTTGTGGTACACGGTGCTCTTTCCTATTGTTGCACTGACCTCAGGGTCCCTCTAGACTTCTGACACAGTTCTTGGGGACTATGTGGAGTTTCATCTAGGAAGTCAAGGCTCCTTTCGTTTTTGATGGGGAACATGGACTTGCTCTGCATGCAATGCAGGGGAATCGGGCCTCATCTCATGGCAAGGGGGAATTCTCACGGTTTTCTTGAGCTGTGGCGGGAACCTGAGTTATGTTCTCAAGTTATGGTTGGGATGGCCCTTCAAACTCGTGTTGATTCAGTGACATTAGGACTCCTGTCTAGCTGCAAGGGACAACTCGGGATTCTATTCGAGGCTTGGTAGGGCAATAAGGATGCCTCTCGAGGTGAGGGGGGAGACCCAGGGTCCATTCCAGTTGCCACAGTAATTTGGGGATTCCTATCAATTTTCAAGAGGAGGCAGCCATGCTCTCCTTTTGAAGCATTTAAATCCATGTGCCTCTGGAGGTTTCTAAAGACTGTGAGTCCTCCTGTCGAGATGAGCCGGGGAACTAGGGTTTTCTCTAGGGTCTTCACAGGGGATTCAGACATCACTTCATCATGTGTGATGAAAGACGAGCCTGCATTAAAGTCACTGCAGGGAAATCCAACCTTATTTCGAGTCATGGCATCTGGGTAACCATTCCACTTGATGCAGCAAACTCAGGGTCCCTCTCACATACCTAGAGCTGAAAGAAGCCTCCTCTTGAGGGGCTTGTGGAAAGTTGGCATTCCTCTTGAGTCGAAGCCAGGGAATCAGCTCTCATCTCGAGATGATTTGGGGTACACGGAACTTTTCTCGAGTTGCTGTGCTGAACTTGGTATTCCTCTTGTCTTGAGACGGTATTCTCAGGTAATCTCTGGAGTTGCCTAAAGGAAGTCAAGCCACTTGTTGTGTTTGATGGGGAATGAGTGATGGCTCTGGAGCTAATGCAGGGGAATCGGGCCTCATCTTGAGTTGATTTGAAGCACACAGTGCACTTTCATGTTGCTGTGGGGTTCTCAGGGTCCCTCTAGACTTTTCAAAGTGTTCCTGGGGACTCTCTGGATTTCCATCAAGGAAGTCAAGGCTCCTTTCGTGTTTGATGGGGAACACAGACTTGCTTTGCATGCAGTGCATGGGAAGCGGGCCTCATCTCGAGTTGATTTCAAGTACACCGTGCATTTTCATGTTGCTGCGGGGACCTCAGGGACCCTCGAAACTTGTGACAGTGTTCCTGGGGACTCTCTGGATTTCCATCAGGGAAGTCAAAGCTCCTTTCGTGTTTGATGGGGAACACAGACTTGCTCTGAACGCAGTGCAGGGGAATCGGTCCTCATCTCGAGTTGTTTTGGAGTACACAGAGCCTTTACATGTTGCTCTGTGTTCCTCTCGAGTTGTCAAAGGGATGTGAGGCCTCCTTTTAAGATGAGGCTGGGAACTAGGGTATTCTCTAGGGTCTCCACAGGGGATTCAGACATCCCTTCATCTTGTGAGATGAGAGATGAGCCTGCATTCAAGCCACTGCAGGGACACCTGGCCTTATTTTGAGTCAGGGCTTCTCAGTGTCCATGCCACTTGAGGCAGCAAACTCAGGGTCCCTCTCACATACCTATAGCTGAGAGAAGCCTCCTCTTTAGGTGTTGTTTAAAGCTGGCATTCCTCTTGAGTCAAAGCCAGGGAATCAGCGCTCATCTCGAGATGATTTGAGGTACACAGAGATGTTTTCTAGTTGCTGTGCTGAACGTGGTGTTCCTCTATACTTAGGACGGTGTTCTCGGGTAAACTCTGGAGTTGCCTAAAGGAAGACAAGCCACTTGTCGTGTTTGATGGGGAATGCTGGATGGCTCTGGAGACCATGCAGGGGAATCAGGCCTCACCTCGTGCTGATTTGAAGTACACGGAGCGCTTTCGTGTTGCTGTGGGGAACTCAGTGTCCCTCTATACCAGTGACAGTGTTCCTGGGGACTCTTTGGAGTTCCATCAAGGAAGTCAAGGCTCCTTTCGTGTTCATGGGGAACAGGGAATTGCTCTGCCTGCAGTGCAGGGGATTCAGGCCTCATCTCACGGCCAGGTGAAAGCCTCATGGTTTTTCTCGAGTTGCGGCAAGAACCTGGGTTATGTTTTCTAGTTACGACGAGGATGGACCTTCAAAACTTGTGTTGAATCAGCAACGTCAAGATTCCTCTCTAGTTGCGAGGGACACCTCGGAATTCTCCTCGAGGCTTGCATGGGCAATAGGGATGCCTCTCGAAGTGAGGCGAGAGACCCAGGGTTCCTGTCCAGTTGCCACAGGGATATCGTGATTCCTATCAATTTTGAAAAGGAGTCAGGCTTCGTCTCCTTTTGAAGCATTGAACGTCGAATGCCTCTCGAGTTTTCAAAGGGAAGTCAGGCCTCATGTCGAGATAAGGCAGGGAACTAGTGCTTTCTCTAGGGTCTCCACAAGGGATTCAGACATCCCTTCTTTATGTGAGATGAAAGATGAGCCTGCATTCAAGTCAATGCAGGGAAATCCGGCCTTATTTTGAATCAGGGCATCTCGATGTCCATTCCACTTGAAGCAGCAAAATCAGGTTCCCTTTCACATACATATAGCTGAGAGAAGCCTCCTCTTGAGTTGCTTGTGGAACGTTGGCATTCCTCTTGAGTCCAATCCAGGGAATCAGCTCTCATCTTGAGATGATTTGTGGTACACGGAGCTTTTGTCGAGTTGCTGTGCTGAACTTGGTGTTCCTCTAGATATGGGACGGTGCTCTCGGTTAATCTCTGGGGTTGCTAAAAGAAGTCAAGCTACTTGATCTGTTTGATGGGGAATGCACGATGGCTCTGGAGCCAATGGAGGGGAATCCGGCCTCATGTCAAGTTGATTTGTAGTACACGAAGCTCTTATGTGTTGCTGTGGTGGCCTCAGCACCTCTAGACTTGTGAGGTGCTGAAGTCCCCAGTCTTCTTGGGGACTATGTGGAATTTCATCTAGGAAGTCAAGGCTCCTTTAGTGTTTGATGGGGAACTCAGATGTGGTCTGCATGCAATGCAGGGGAATCACACCTCATCTCGAGTCGATTTGGGGTACACGATGCTCTTTTGTGTTGCTGCGGGGACCTCAGGGTCCCGCTAGACTTGTGATAGTGTTCTTGGGGACTTTCTGGAGGTCCATCAAGGAAGTCAAGGCTCCTTTTGTGTTTAATGAGGAACACAGACTTGCTCTGCACGCAGCATTGCAATCGGGCTTCATCTCGCAGCGATGGGGAAGTCTCATGGTTTTTCTTGAGTTTCAGCGGGAATCTGGGGTATGTTCTCGTATTACGGCGGGGATGGCCTTTCAAAACTCATGTTGGTTCAGCGACTTCAGGACTCATGTCTAATTGCCAGGGATACCTCGGGATTCTCCTTGAGGCTTGGCAGGGCAATAGGGACGCCTCTCGAGGTGAGACAGGAGACCCAGACTTCCTTCGCAGTTGCCAGAGGGATATTGGGATCCCTATCAATTTTCAAGGTGAGTCAGGCGTCGTCTCCTTTTGACGCCTTGAACTCTGCACTCCTCTCGAGTTGTCAAAGGGATGTGTGGCCTCCTGTCGAGATGAGTCGGGGAACAAGGGCTTTCTTTAGGGTCTCCACGGGGGATTCAGATATCCCTTCATCTTGTGAGATGAAAGACGAGCCTGCATTCACGTCACTGCAGGGAAATCCGGCCTTTTTTCGAGTCTGGGAATCTCATTGTACATTCCACTTGAGGCAGCAAGCTCAGGGTCCCACTATGATACTTATAGCTGAGAGAAGCCTCCTCTTGAGGTGCTTGTGGAAAGTTGGAATTCCCTTTGAGTCGAGTTCAGCGAATCAGCTCTCATCTCGAGATGATTTGGGGTACATGGAGCTTTTCTCGAGTTGCTCTGCAGAACTTGGTGTTCCTCTGGACTTGGAATGATGTTCTCGTGGAATCTCTGGAGTTGCGTAAAGGAGGTCAAGCCACATGTTGTATTTGATGGGGAACGTGTGATGGCTCTGGACCCAATTCAGGTGAATTGGGCCTCATCTCGAGTTGATTTGGGGTACACGAGCTCTTTCATGTTGCTGCGGAGTCCGCAGGGTCCCTCTAGCTTTGTAACAGTGTTCTTGGGGACTCTCTGGAGTTCCATCAAGGAAGTCAAAACTCTTTTCAAGTATGATGGGGAACACACACATGCTCTGCATGCAATGCAGGGGAATCAGACCTCATCTCACGGCGAGGGGGATGTCTCATGGTTTTTCTCGAGTTGCGGTGGGAACCTGGGGTATGTTCTTGAGTTGCGGTGGGGATGGACCTTCAAAACTTGTGTTGGGTCAGCGACGTCAGGACACCTGTCTAGTTGCGAGGGACACCTCGGGATTCTCCTCGGGGCTTGGGAGGGCAATAGGGAAGTCTCTCGAGGTAAAGTGGAGACCCAGGGTCCCTTTCCAGTTGTCACAGAGATATTGAGATTCCTATCAATTTTCAAGAGGAGGCAGGCATCACCTACTTTTGAGGCATTGAACTCCACGTGCCTCTCAAAGTTTCAAAGGGATGTGAGGCCTCCTGTCGAGATGAGGCAGGGAACTTGGGCTTTCTCTAGGGTATCCACAGGGGATTTAGACATCCCTTCTTCTTGTGAGATGATAGACGAGACTGCATTCAAGTCACTGCAGGGAAATCCGGCCTTATTTCGAGTAAGGGCATTTCGGTGTCCATTCCACACGAGGCAGCAAACTCAGGATCCCTCTCACATACCTATAGCTCAGAGTAGCCTCCTCTTGAGGTGCTTGTGGAAAGTTTCCATTCCTCCTGTGTCATAACTCTCATCTCGAAATGTTTTGGGGTACACGGAGCTTTTGTCGAGTTGCTGTGCTGAACTTGGTGTTCCTCTAGATATGGGACGGTGCTCTCAGTGAATCTCTGGGGTTGCCTAAAGGAAGTCAGGCTATTTGCCCTGTTTAATGGGGAATGAGGGATGTCTCTGGAGTCAATGCAGGGGAATCGGGTCTCATCTAGAGTTGATTTGAGTTAAACGAGTTCTTTCGTGCTGCTGCTGTCACTTCAGGGTCCCTGCAGAACTGTGACAGTGTTCTTGGGGACTATGTGGAGCTTCATCTAGGAAGTCAAGGCTCTTTTCGTGTTTGATGGGGAACATGGACTTGCTCTGCATGCAGTGCAGGGGAATCAGGCCTCATCTCGAGTTGATTTGGAGTACATGGAGCGCTTTCATGTTGTTTCGGGGACCTCAGGGTCCCTCTAGACTTGTGAAAGTGTTCCTGGGGACTCTCTGGAGTGCCATCAAGGAAGTCAAGGCTCCTTTCCTGTTTGATGGGGAACACGGACTTGCTCTGCATGCAGTGCAGGGGAATCGGGCCTCATCTCGTGGCGAGGGGAAAGTGTCATTGTTTTTCTCGAGTTGCGGTGGGAACCTGGATTATGTTCTCGTGTTATGACGAGGATGGCCCTTCAAAACTCGGGTTGGATCAGTGATGTCAGGACTCCTGTCTAGTTGCGAGGGACACGTCGGGATTCTCCTCGGGGCTTGGGAGGGCAATAGGGACGCCTCTCAAGGTGAGAGGGGAAACCCAGGTTCCATTTGCAGTGGCCACAGGAATTTTGGGATTCCTATCATTTTTCAAGAAGAGTCAGCCATCGTCTCCTTTTGAAGCATTTAACTCGGTGTGCCTCTCGAGTTTTCACAGGGATGTGAGGTCTCATGTTGGGATGAGGCCAGGAACTAGGGCTTTCTCTAGGGTCACCACAGGGGATTCAGACATCCCTTCATCTCATGAGATGAAAGACGAGCCTGCATTCAAGTCACTGCAGGGAAATCCAGCCTTATTTCGAGTCAGGACATCTCGGTGTCCATTTCACTTGAGGCCACAAACTCAGGGCCCATCTCACATACATATAACTGAGAGAAGCCTCCTCTTGAGGTACTTGTGGACAGTTGGCATTCCTCTTGAGTTGAATCCAGGAAAGCAGCTCTCAACTCGAGATGATTTGGGGGTACAGGGAGCTTTTCTCGAGTTGCAGTGCTGAACTTTGTGTTCCTTTAGATATTGGACGGTACTCTTGGTGAATCTCTGGAGTTGCCTAAAGGAAGTCAAGCCACTTGTCATGTTTGCTGGGGAATGCGAGATGGCTCTGGAGCCAATGCAGGGCAATCGCGCCTCATCTCGAGTTGATTTCATTTACACGAATTCTTTTGTTTTGCTGCAGTGACCTCAGGGTCCCTCTCGACCTCTGGCAGTGTTCTTGGGGACTATGTGGAGTTTCATCTAGGAAGTGAAGCCTCCTTTCATGTTTGATGGGGAACACGGATTTGCTCTGCACTCAGTGCAGGGGAATCGGGCCTCACCTCGCGGCCAGGGGGAAGTCTCATGGTTTATGTTGAGTTGCGGCTGGGACCTAGGGTATGTTCTTGGGTTACGGCGAGGATGGCCCTTCAAAACCCGTGTTGGTTGAGCGGCGACAGGACTCCTGTCTAGTTTTGAAGGACACCTCGGGATTCTCCTCGAGGCTTGGCAGGGCAATAGGGATGCCTCTCGAGGTGAGGTGTTGACCCAGCTTCCCTTTGCAGTTGCCACAGGGATATTGCTATTCCTATCAATTTTCAAGAGGTGTTAGGCATCGTCTCCTTTTGAAGCATTGAACTCCGTGTTCCTCTCGAGTTGTCAAAGGGATGTAAGGCCTCCTGTCGAGATGAGGTGGGGAACTAGGGCTTTCTTTAGGGTCTCCACAGGGGATTCAGACATCTCTTCATCTTGTGAGATGAAAGACGAGCCTGCATTCAAGTTACTGCAGGGAAATCCAGCCTTATTTCGAGTCAGGGCATCTCGGTGTCCATTCCACTTGAGGCAGCAAACTCAGGGTCCCTCTCACATACCTAGAGCTGAGAAAAGCCTCCGCTTGAGCTGCTTGTGGAAAGTTGGCATTCCTCTTGAGTCGAAGCCAGGGAATCAGCTCTCATCTCGAATGTTTTGGGGTACACGGAGCTTTTCTCGAGTTGCTGTGCTGAACTTGGTGTTCCTCTAGACTTGGGACGGTGCTCTCGGGGAATCTCTGGAGTTGCCTAAGGGAAGTCAAGCCACTTGTCTAGTTTGATGAGGAAAGCGGGATTGCTCTGGAGCCAGTGCAGGGGAATCGGGTCTCATCTCGAGTTGATCTGGGTACTCGGAGCACTTTCGTGTTGCTGCGGGGACCTCAGTGTCCCTCTACACTTGCGACAGTGTTCTTGGGGACTCTCTGGAGTTCCATCACGGAAGTCAAGGCTCATATCCTGTTTTATGGGGAACACGGAATTGCTTTACATGCGATGCAGTGGAATTGGGCCTCATCTCATGGCGAGGGTGAATTCTCCTGGGTTTTCTTGAGTTGTGGTGGGGACCTGGGGTATCTTCTCGAGTTACGGCGGGAATGACCCTTCAAAACTCATGTTGTTCAGTGACATCAGGACTCCTGCCTAGATGTTAGGGACACCTCGGTATTCTTATCGAGGCTTGATAGGGCAATAGGGACCCCTCTCAAGGTGAGGCGAGAGACCCAGGGTTCCTGTCCAGTTGCCACAGGGATATTGGGATTCCTATCAATTTTCAAGAGGAGTCAGGAATCGTCTCCTTTTGAGGCATTGACCTCCGCGTGACTCTCGAGTTTTGAAAGGAGTGTGAGGCCTCCTGTTGAGATGATACGTGGAACTAGGGCTTTCTCTAGGGTCTCCACAGGGGATTCAGACATCCCTTCATCTCGTGAGATGAAAGACGAGCTTGCATTCAGGTCACTGCAGGGAAATCCGGCCTTATCTTGAGTCACGGCATCTCGGTGTCCATTCCACTTGAGGCAGCAAACTCAGGGTCCCTCTCACATACCTATAGCTGAGAGAAGCCTCCTCTTGAGGTGCTTGTGGAAAGTTGGCATTCCTCTTGAGTCAAAGCCAGAGAATCAGCTCTCATCTCGAGATGATTTGCTGTACACGGAGCTTCTCTCTAGTTGCTGTGCTGAACTCGTGTTCCTCTAGACTTGGGATGGTGTTCTCGCGGAATCTCTGGAGTTGCCTAAAGGAAGGCAAGCCACTTGCTGTGTTTGCAGGGGAACGCCTGCTAGCTCTGGAGCCATTGCAGAGGAATCAGGCCTCATCTCGAGTTGATTTGTGGTACATGGAGCTCTTTTGTGTGATTGTGGTGACCTCAGGTCCCTCTAGACTTGTGACAGTGTTCTTGGGGTCTCTCTGGAGTTCCATCAAGGAAGTCAAGGCTCCTTTCTTGTTTGATGGGGAACACGGAATTGGTCTTCACGCAATGCTTGGGAATTGGGGTTCATCTCGTAGCGAGGGGGAAGCCTCATGGTTTTTCTCGAGTTGCAGCGGGCACCTGAGGTATATTCTCCAGTTGATTTTTGGCTGCACCAGACCACTGAGGAAGTTACCTTTTGACTATCCTTGATGACTGTTGTTAAATCCATCAAATTCTTTACATTTAATAGTGGAAACAAATGTGGTTAATGTAAGTTTGAAATCAAGAATGCCAAATTAATTTGCCTCTCTATCCCTGTGTTCCCCTTCACAGCTAAAATTTTCACCAGAGCACTGGAGAATTCTTTGCTAAATATATATTCCACAAAATGTTATTCTTATGAAATTTTAAAATCTTTAATCAATAACTTTGGTAAATGGTGGACTAAATTAAAAAAAATAAAATATTCGCCTATGCAGCATTTCCTATGTTTATTTAATCATGCAAGTCTTCTTTCTCTTCTCTTTCTCTCTCTCTCTCTTTTTTTTTTTTTTTTTTTGCAGGTCTTCTATCTTCAAATGAGCATCTTGGGGTTTAGTGTTCCCCCAAACACCCTATAAAGAGCTACCCTAAGCCAACTTTTCAAGCACAGTTATAAGGTTCTTTTTGGTAGATTCATGTAGCATTTATTAATTAGAGTGGATGAAGACTAACGATGCCTTCTTAACCTTGCCACCATGTTATAAGGAAAGCAAGTCTGGCACATAACTATGAAACATTTACTAAACAGAAATTCATTATTAATAAAACATGCATGCATGCTAAGTTGCTTCAGTTGTGTCCGACTCTTTGCGACTCTACGGACTGTAGCCCACCAGGTTCATCTGTTTATAGGATTCTCCAGGCAAGAATACTGGAGTGGGTTGCCACACCCTCCTCGATCTTCCTGACCCAGAAATCCAATCAGCACCTCTTACATCACCTGCATTGGCAGGTGGGTTCTTTACCACTAGTGCCACCTGGCAAGCCCACAATAATAAAACATAAGGTAAATCTCAATAAAATTCAGATCTCTGCTCTTTTCAATGCACTGATCACAGCCTGCATGAAAGATTCACTCAAGGCAGAACAATACAGGCAGATTTAGGTTCAACTTTTGGACTCAACATCTTTTAGAGATCAAGCCTCAAGTACCATCCCTAAGGTTACTGGCTACACAGTTTGCTAGATTTTATTTCCTGCTCAAAGAATAGAAGGGGTTGTCTTAAAATATTTCTGCCACATCAAAAGGCTTGAATAACACTTGTTTCACCAATGACAGTAAAATGAATTAGCACAATTTTATGTCACCTTTTCTATACTGAATATTCTTAAAATCATTTCAGACATTGTTATACACACATTGGGACATGTTTTATAACATCAGTTACCCTAATTTGCATCTTAGAGCAATGTGGTTGTGGTGTGAAATTATGAAAGGGGAGAAGGGAAAGAGCTACCTCATCGAACCATGTTGCCAAATGTGTTCTGTGAACCAACTGCATTAGAATCACCTGTAGTTCTTTCAAAATGAAGATTACTCCAAGTAATTACATGCACACCCTATCTGAGAGTCACTGGCACCGAGAATCAGCCTAAATCTTCTGGAAATGGCTTCAAAATTTTGTATCTCCTGTACTTTTGCAGCCATTTTGTGCCAAAACAAAGGGAATATGATGACAGTAAAGATCGATAAAAATTTTAAAGGGTTACCTACTGGTAGCTAAACTTACATGATTCAAGAAGGTCCCACAGTTTTCCTTTTCTGGATGTCACCACCAGGAATAAGAGCCACAAGATTTAATAACTGATGTGGCAATGGGTACCAACCAACCAGAATTGATGCCTTCCAGCCTGCAGGATCAGTGAACTGGCACTTTGTTGTTCCTGTATGTTATCAGCCCACAAATAACCATCGACCTCCCTGGCTGGCATAGAGACAACTGCCTATAAGTAGTGGTGGGGTGATTTTTTTCCCTTCTTCTTTATAACTTTTATGTTGTGTTTTCTTTACTGGATTTGCTGTGTACTAACAATCGGTTGGTTGGATAGAGACAGTAGTGTCTTTGAGCCAACTCCTATTGACTTTGTAAAGTCAGTTGTTTGTATCTTTTCCAAACTCTACATTCAGTGATATCACACTGTTGCTTGAACTGGATCACTGTGGGAGTGTTTCTATCAAAGTGAATACTACCAATATGCTTCCCTCTCATAGCTGGTTGTTATACATTTTGCAGCACACCACTGGAGAGAGAGATTATTTTTTTTCACACCACTACTGTAATACATATAAATGTACTAGATATAACATTTATCATTTTAAACATTTTGAGTGTCCAGTTAAGTGGCATTAAGTGTGTTCACACTGTTGTACAACACCATCACCTCCATCTCCAGAATTATTTCATCCTTCCAAACTGAAACCTTGTACCCACTAGACCACAACTCCACAGCCCTGGATAACCACTGCTCTACTTTCTGTCTATGAATTTGTCTATTCCAGGCAGCTCAAAGAAGTGGAATCACACAGTAACTGTCTTCTCATGTCTGACTTCTCTCACGTAGTGTAATGATTTCAAGGAACACCCATGTTCTAGCATGTTTCAGAATTTCATTCCTTTTCAAGGCTGAATAATATTCCATTTTATGTATATACCATATTTTGCATATCTGTTCACATGTTGATAAATATTTAGACTATTTCTATGTAATTTTACTGAGGCGTAATTCACATATAACAAAATTATACATTTTAGGGCACACTGTTTGATGCACTTTGAAAGATGTATATATCCATGCAAACACAACAAAGATACAAAATAGTTCCACCACTCCCACCACGCTAGAAAGCTTCCCCCTCACCTCCTTTTAAAGACTTGGTTATTTGCCTGCACCGGGCCTTAGTCGCATTGTGGGGCTCCTCCTCACCTAGTATCCGCAGCGCGTGGCCTTAGCTGTGCTGCAGCACGCAGAACCTTGGTTCCCGGAACCCGTGTCCCATGCACTGCAAGGATAATTCTTAACCACTGGACTCTTGGGAAAATCCTTCATCCTTTACCTCTGTCAACATGCCCCAAACTCCCTGTCTCAGGCAACTGCCATTGTGATTTCTATTAATACAGATTTATTCTGCTCGATGGAGAATTTTCAGTAAATAAAATTAGACAGTATCATACTTGATTCGGGCTCAGCTTTTTCACGCAGCATAATGTTTGCAAGACTCATCTGTACTGCTGTGTGTCTCAGTGATTCTTTCCTTTTTGTTGCTGGGCAGCATTCCACTGGCAAGGACTGTGAAGAATCTGAGATTTTATCCTGTTTGCAAGCTAAAAAGTTAGGCTGCCTCGGATTCATGCTTGTACCAGATCAAATATGATTTTTTTGCATGTAAGTTATGCCTCAATAAACTTATACAGGTAAAAACAACCTAAATGTCCACACATAGTAAATCTTGAGTCATAGCTGAGGAACCCTAAGCTTAGAAAACCTCAATCTTTAATAAGAGACTTCAAGAAAATCTGCCCAACCTTTGTTCCTGGAAGGAGACATTATCTTCATCATACTGGACTCCAAAAAATTTGCCTTCTGCTCCAGATGGAGAAATTATATTTTCCAAGGGTATCTACTGTGCAAGTGTTTTTTTTTTTTTTAAAGAAGATTGTCTGGAGCAAAACTGTCAGCACCTCTATTCATAAGACATGTGGAAACACAAGGGACCCATGGGAATCATGTCCCAGTGTCTGGTGTGTGAATGAAGTGAAGTGAAACTTACTCAGTCATATCTGACCCTTTGTCACCTCATGTGTATACAGCCTGTGGAATTCTTCAGGCCAGAATGCTGGAGTGAGTAGCCTTCCCCTTCTCGAGGGAATCTTCCCAACCCAGGGATCAGATGGAACCCAGGTCTCCCACTTTGCAGGTGGATACATTTGTTTGTGAAAATAATGTTTGTCAAACATTTGTGTGAGAATACATTTGTTTATTCACTCTCCTGTTGATAAATATTTGTTTATTCATCTCCTATTGATGAATGTGATTCACTCTCCTATTGATGAACATGGAGATTGTTTGCACTTTGGGCTATTATGAATAAAGTTGATATGAACATTCTTAGACACATGTTTTGGATCTCTATGTTTTAATTTCTCTAGGGTAAATACCTAGGACTGTAATTGCTAGGCCATATGATAAGTCTATGTTTAACATTATTAAAGCATTGCCTGGTTTCAAAAATAGTCATAATTTTTTTACTTCTGCCATTAGTGTATGAGAGTTCCAGGCGCTCCCCCTCTTTGCCAGTAAATATCAACATTTTATCGAGTCTTCTTTATTATTATTATTTTCTCTCTGTCTTTCTCTATATATCTCATTCCCACTCTTTCAGAGAAAGTTGCAGATATGACACCACTTTACCCCTAATGTTTTGAAGTGTGTTTCTTAAAAAAACTTTTATATGACCACAGTACTATTATTAAAGTCAGGAAATTAATATTGATACAATACTGTTATCTAACTTAGAGATTTTATTCAGAATTCACCAACTTTGCCCATAAGGGCCTATTTTGCAAAAGAAAATCTGATATTATGTGTCATTTAATTATAATAGCCTTTTGATTCTTAACAGAGTGATTTGTATTAGTTTTTACATTAGAAGCAAATGGCCCTGTGATCTTAATCTCTTTTTAGGCATTATGATCTCCATTTTTATCTTTATTTTTATTTATTTAATCTTTATTTTTAATAAGTTAACTAATTAATTACATAAAGCAATACATTCACATGGCTCAAAATTTTAAAAGCATGAAGTATTCAAAGGGAAAAATCTTTTTTCTACTCTACTCTCAGGTTCCCAATTTGGAGACTCCCCAAATAGAAATTTGTAATCGACCCCTAATTGACTATGTATACTTTTTTTTTTTACACAAATCTGCTGACTATTGTTTGCCAAACACTTGAGATGGAGGAATTCATTTTCTTTTAAAGCAATGAGGTAATCTGGCAATGATGAGAAAAAGGATTGCTGTAAAGCTACTTCCTCTTTCAAATTAAATTGATCTTAGTCAGATTAAGAAGCTACTTACTACTACCTGTCTCCTTACTTCTCTATCTCCCCCCGCAGGGGACTGTGTCACCAGGACCTAATGCTGAAGCTTGTCACAGGTGAGGGACTTTGTGCAGAGGAAAGAAATAAAAAACTTGATCCACCCAGATGGCTCAAGAAATCCAGATCATCTCTGCCTTTCTCCTCTTGTTCTTATGTTACTTGGGAGAAAGATTCTAGAGGACAGAACTACACAAGGACCGTGTCTAATTTCTGGAGGAAGACCTTCTTTAAGACTCTGGGCTAGGACCCTCTCGGGTCAGTGACAGTGATTCAGGCAAGATTTGCCTTATATTCTGAGAATGGTAACGTGGAAATGGTAAAATAGTCAAGTGTCACAGGCACTGGCAGTGAAGACCCAGGTGTGCAGATGAGTCTTGTCACTTGCCCCTGGGTATGGCTGTTATATTTTCCAAATACAACATATAACCTGAAAGAAACTTTCCCAAATAAGTGAATTTATTTGTATTAAAATTTCCAGTAGGATAACCATAATATATAGCTATTTGCAGGTTGTTAATTCATTATTGGAAATCTTCTTACTCTCTTATGACCTACTTGCATTTAAAAAAAAAATGGCTCTACTAGTTTTTTCTTTTTTTCTTTTTTTAAAGATTATAGTGTAGAAAATTTCACACACAAAAAATAGAACACAAATCTCCATATTCTCTTATCCTCCAGCTCCAAGTTTTCAGCTCAAGGACAAGCTTTTTCTATTTCTGCTCGACCCACCTCACCCCCCAACCCTTCATACAGATGGTTGAAGCAAATCCTAAACCAAAGCAAAGCAAATCATCTTATACCATCATTTCATCCATAAATGTTTCAGCATGTTTTCTTAAAAGGCAGTGAGTCTTTTAAAAAAATAATTTAAATTCCTTTATCATTATCCACGATTCCTTAATATTATCAAAGATCTAGTGTTCATATTTCCTTGATTGCCATAATATATAATTGAGCTTCTTTGTTTAAATCAGGGTTCTTGGCTGATGTATCACTTAAGATTCTCTGATCTTTATCTTCCTACTCAGTCTCTCTTTTGAGGAGGGTATTTATATTGAAATATAGTTGATTTACTCCCCTGGTGGTTCAGCAGTAAAGAATCCGCCTACAATGCAGGAGACACGGGAGGCTTGGGTTCAATCCCTGGGTCGGGAAGATCCCCTGGAGGAGGGCAGGGCAACCCACTCCAGTATTCTTGCCTGGAGAGTCCCATGGAAAGAAGAGCTGGTGTTCTGTAGTCCATAGGGTGGCAAAGAGTCAGACGCGATGGAAGAGACTGAGTATGCATGAGCACATAGCCGATTTATAATGTTACATTTGTTTCAGTTATACAATACAGTGAATCAGTATTTTTACAGATTATACTCCATTTTATTATGAAATAATGACTATTTTTTCTGTGCTGTACAATACATCCTTGGGGTTTATTTACTTCATACATAGTAGTTTTTTAATTTCAATTTTTTAAATTCTGAAAGTATGATAACACATTTACAGGAGACTTGGAAAATACACTGTATATTACAATTATTTTTTAAGGAGATAAATTAAGATTTTTAGTTGGAGTTTTAGTATCAAACTCTCAAAAATTAATAGAATGAATATGTAGAGAAATAGAATGATATACTAGACCTGAAAAACACTATGAACCAATTCAATATAATTAAGATTTATACAATTTTTACACAACAGTAGGACACAAATTCTATTCAAGTTCCCATAGACTGTAAATTGGGAGACTCTGGAACTTATCCAAGGACATAAAACAACGTGCAAAAATTTCATGGTCTTAAAGGTATTGAAATCACACAGGGTCTGTTCTCTTATCACAGTGGAATTACGTTAGAAACCAACATAAAAAGATATTTGAAAATAACCCACATCTTTTCAAGTGCAATGTGACATTTACTAAGAGAGTTACTCAGTCTCTCTCTATTTTCTTGATAAAGGATATAAATCGGAAAATATTTCTTAAAGTTAACCTTTACTGTAGGTAAGCTGCAGTTGCAGGTATGGTGCAAATTCAAACTGAAATAGTATTTAAAAGCATCCATTGGCAGAGTTCTCTAATTGACCACGGCAGATTTGAACTATAATAACTGAATAAGGTAAATCTATTACTTTGCAGACAAAGTATAAATATGTATGTTACACCAGATTACATTAAAATGTCTGTTAGTTTATTTTTCATGACCATTCCTGCTGTCAGTTCCACTTTCTCATTCACCTTAGTTATAGCTTAGTACTTAAAGTATTGAGTGGTCAAAGTTCAAACTTTAGGAGGAATGAAATGGCATTTCTTGGTCTTAAATTCTAATTATGCACCACAGGCTGAATTGTAGCTCTTTTCTCTCAAAATGTGTAGGTTTTCTGTTGATAAATTGGCATCTGTATTAGGGTGCAACCTTAGGGTAACTGACTGCTTACTTTTTAAGTTTTGTTAAACGCATATAGTGTGTTTGTATTTGCTGCATAATTGAGAAGTTTCATTTTTGCCCAAGTATTTTTTATTTTAAAGCTTTTTAGGAATTTGAAATCTTTCATCTTTGGAAAGAAATCTCAAGTTAATATTAAATCTTATTTTCAGTGATTGAGTACTCAGATCCTGACTGAGGTGGTTTATTTGTAATACACTCTTTGTATCCTTAGGATCCTTAATTTAAAGTATACTGTATTTAATATTTTTAAAACACACAGTGTTTTAAAATACAATGTAATGTTAACTTTTTAATTAACTTCAGTTTTTGGAGTCCTGTATTATTAACTTTAGGTCAGTAGTATAATTTTATACACTATAGAGATTTTGTTGTGTCCTAGCTTTGTATTTTAATGCTTGCTGCGTTCAGTGTAAATGTTTCCTTATTGTTTTGTTTTTACCATGAAGATCAGAATTTGTGAGAAAGAGTTAGATGCAAAGGTTAATTGAGCACCTATAAATTTGGCTGTTTAATTAAAATTCAGTTCCTCAGTAAACAGTAGTCACATTTTAGATGCTTAGTAGCTTCAGGTGGCAGTGGCTACTGTATTGGACAGCACAAATACAAGAACAAAATGGCTCTGTCACTGCAGAAAGGTCTTTTGAATAGTGCTGCTTTGCAGTGAGTTAGGTTCTGTCTAGACTCTGGGAATACAGAGATAAACATGACTGAAAAGGCAAACACTTAGCTCCTGGTGGGGTTGAGAGATGGCAAACAAATAGCTGATGTCCATCATGTCATCATTAGGAAGAAAGATGAAAGTGGGTAAGAGAGAAGATGTAATGAAACAGTGTGCGGGGAGGTACCTGTTAACTAGGTGGTCAGGAAATGCCTTCTTAATATTTGCATGTCAGTGAATGAAGAGAAGGAGCAAGTCTTGTGAAGACCTGTAGGAAGACCCTTCTAGGCACAGGGAACAGCAAGTGCAAAACCCTGAAGTGAGAACAGATTGGACATACTTGAGGAATGGCAACAAGGCATGTGCAAGTGAGGTCCTGGGAGAATGGTGGGTGATGAGGGGGGACATGACGGACAGTAGCCACATCATGTGGTACCTTGTGGTCTGTGGTAAAGACTTAGAATTTTAACCTGAGTGTGGTGAAAAGACATTGGAGGGTTTTGAGCAGAGGAGTGGCATGATCTAAATTATGTTTATTTAACTTTAATATGCCAGATTTACAAATAAAACAGTTAAAAACCCCCATGCCCACATTCTCCAACTCTAGCAAAATGGGCCCAACTGAGATCATTGATCCCATGGATGACCTGTCCTTCCTTTATATATATTATCTCCTTTATCCTTCCCTGTAATATTGTGAAGTAGGATTTGTGTTTTAAAAGATCACCCTGGCTGCCGTGTAGAGAGTTAAGTTTAGGGGGGCAAGAGGAAAAGCATGAGGGCCTTTGGGAGCCTGAGACAGCAGTCTTAAGTGAGAGGTGATGGTGGCTTGGAGTCGAACGGCAGATGGTGGTTGAAGTGATGAGAAGCAGCCAGATTCTGGTGAAACCAGCAGGAATGCTGGTGTATGTAGTTAAGGAAAGAGGAGCAGGGGTGATGCCTGTACTGTGGTCCAGATGATGATGTGACTGCCCATAGGAGAGTTCAGTTTATTCATGTTAAGTTTAAGATACCTAGTAGAAGTCCAGAGGTTGTCAAGGACACACTTTTAGGTTAAGAAAAAGAGGAAAACCCAGTGAAGGTAACTAAGGAGATATGCTGCAATAGCTAGCTGTTGATTTATGGTCTGAGTTTGGCCTCCAGGTTTGCTAGAGCTGGAGCTAGCTATTGTAGTGTCTCATGTCCCATATCCCAAGCAACCCCTCAGCCACTGGCAGACTGGAATGATTGGTCCTCTGGATAGTAGGGAATCAGTGTTTCAGGTAGGAGAACATGATACATTGAAGAATACTGCTGAAGAATTTAGACAAACACATTGATTTGTGAAGGTATTAAATGTCTTTAATGAGCAATAGAATTTCTAGAGAATATAGTTACTCTTAAATGGAACACTAAGTAGAAGATTTTCTTGTATACTTTATAAATATTGCATTAGTAGTTCAAAATCAGAATTTTATTAAATTTTACTTTCTCCCTTTTTTTCTCATTTTAAGTAGATGAAATGCATGTAAAAATGAAAGCACCAAAAAGAACTGTGGGTGAAAGTTGGATGGCCTAAGAGTTTATTCAGATTTTAAGATTTATTTACATATTATATCATTAGCAAAAGGTGTGTTATAAGGGTAAATTTGTAAGTGAATATTGACAAGTTGTTAAGTTTCTGCTTAAAGTCTTATTTGCTATTTTAAGTTATTGTTTCTTACAGATTTTCTAATCTGTGCTTATTTTACTAGGAGTCATGGCTTTGAAAGAATTACCTTACTGATTTCAAACACCATTTTAGGAGTAATTTTCCATATGCCTTAAAAGAAATAACCAAGCAAAAAAAGGAAAGGGACAAATAAAAGATATTGCCATTCTCATCCACTGTTTAACCTGACATTTTCAGAAAACAGTCTCACACTGAACTTTGTACACTGCAAGTAGTTGTTATCTAGACTGTGAAGTAAAGATAAAAGCTGTAGTATCTGATCTTAAACAAGTCACTTTAAGCCCTGGACTTCCAATTTTACTTAGTTTTTATTTTTATTTGTAATCTGTGAAGTGAATGTTTTGTGCTAAATGAGTGTCAGTTATCAAATTGTATAGATAAGAATTTAATAAAAATTTGCTTAGAGTGGATAGTTTGTTTGTGAGAGGCACTGTGTAATTACTGAATCTTTGAGAGCATAACATCACTAGTTTCTGCTCTCATTTATATACACAAGGAAGCGTAATGTAACTGTTATCAGTATCCTGATGGAAGAGGGATAATTGAAGAAAAGCAGTTCTCTTTTTTAAAATAAGTGAAAAGAACAAATTATGGATGAAGTTTCACTGGAAAAGTGTAAGCCTGGAAGTTATTTGAAATGTTTACCTGAAGTAAGAGCAGATAAACGTAAAAACAAATTACCAAATAAAACTTGACAAGGAGATACAGATACTCAAGGTGCAATTCCCCAAATGAGCAAACGCTTGAACAGATTTTAAAGTCTTTGTCAGAAGGTTCTTAAACTTATCAAAAGGAAGAAACTACTTGGAGAATCAGTGAGGCTCTTTGGGCAGAGTTCAGAGGATATGCTCAGAAGTGATAAGTATGTTGTAGGCAGATAAACTTCATTCACTGAAGTTTTTTGGTCTCTCACTGTAAGTAAAGTATTATGACAGATAATTAGATGCCCTAAGGTATATTCTTTGATCTCTTAAGTGATTCATAAATTGCAAAAATCAATACAAAATCTTAAAATTGATAAAAATGTGTGTCAGACTCTAGTCATGAGATGGAAATCATACCAGTGATTTTCACAGAGAATTTAATACAACCGGTTGTTAACTAGGCATTTCCACTTAATAGTGGAAAGACAAAAGGGAACAGCAAGGTCTTGTCGGAAGCCACCACTGCCTCCTGACCGGAGAGCAAAGAGAAGAGGGCAAGTGGCTGGAAAGAAAGGCTGCAGCCCAAACTCAGGCCTCGAGGAAGGGGTTTGCACTCAGCTGGGACTAATGTCTTTGGGATCAGGAGAGGGGCCCAGTGGGGTAAGGGTACAGGGCTCAGCGAAGAGGGTTCTGCTGGCTGGCGCTGGTGTTCTAGGGGCACGGTGATACTGGTTCTGTGTCAGGAAGATACAGACTGGAACCAACTCTGGCTGCTAGAATGAACTGCTGCTGGCCTGAAGAGTGGTTGGGTTGCACTGGTGGCAAAAGGAAGCAAAAAATAGGACCAGGAAGCAAACAGAAAGTGCCGCATTTTCCTCCTCCAGCTTTCTGGTCTCAAGTACCCATTGACTTCCAGGTGGCTCAGTGGTGGAGAGCCCTCCTGCCAGTGCAGGGACAGATTTCAATCCCTGGGTTGGTAAGATCTGCTGGAGAAGGAAATGACTACCCATTCCAGTATTCTTGCCTAGAATATCCCATGGAAAGAGGAGCCTGGCGGGCTGTAGTCCACGGGGTTCCTGAAGAGTCTGACACAGCTTAGTGACTAAACAAAAACAAGCACTTTATTGGCAGAGCCTAACAAGAAGCAAACTGTAAAGGAGAAAATGTGACTCACCCCCAGGATCACAAAGTAAGAGCGTGGAAGGGTAGTTTTAAGGCTGAGAAACAAAAGCTCAATAACTTGCAGGAAGAAAAATGAATCTACATCTTTCACACAAGGCATATTTAAGTGTCATTAGAACTTTATAGTCAAGAAATGCTATAGGAATTAATAGGAGAAGACAGATCCTTGTTAGGATAAACAGACAAGGCAATGTTGGAGAGTAGTGTTTTAATGTGAATGTGATTTTCGCAGGCAGAAGTGAAGTGAGGGATGATTGCAGTAATGGAAGGAGATATTATAGGGTATGAGAAAGCTATAAAATTGCATAATGGAGGACATGGGACAGACCTGGATCAAATTGGTTTCTACTGATGACTAACTTTAATGCTGAAAGTCATTTTTTGTCTCTGACTCTCATTTCTCTTTCATCCTTGATCCTTTAGGCATTGAAGACTATTATTGGTTGGATCAAAACCATGTTTTAGGACCATTAATTTAGAGTTTCTGGAGTTGGAGGTGACAGAGAATCAAATATGGAGATACTTTCTTGAGTAAGTAAGTTGTTACTTGCTCCAGATACAGTTTTCTTATTAACACAGAAGTTTTTAATCAGGTCCATGGATAAGGTTGAGAATATCCTTCAATGCGTGAATATAATTACATGTGATTTTTATGTTGTCAAGGAAGAGGTTTCAGGTGTAATTTTCATCAAAATGAGATTAAATAAAAGGATGTTTGGAATTTGGTAGACCATTAAATGTAAGTAAACTACTCAAAGCATATGGGTGTACTGTCATTATTCACTTTATTGGGCACTTAATATGTTGAAGGCACTTAGGAAAAAGAATGTAGGGTAATAAAAGTATATCAGTATAGTAGGGAGCTGGTCCTGCTCTTTCATGGGGGGCATAGGTCCTAGGGAGGGCTGCCTGCCTAGGTAGTGATTTGTGCTAAGATATAGAAGGTGAAAAAGGAGTTAACGATGAAGACACTGAGGTGGTGAAATTGTGGCATTTTTAACAAAAGTGGATTGACAGTATTACCATAAATTTCCCTAGTGATTTGTTTTGAGGGTCCGCAGGCTGCTCTTGAACTTCCATAAGGAAGCGTGTTGAATATTTCTCAGATAGCCTTTGGAGGCTATCTATTAAATTCACAGATTCAAGTTAGAGGAGCCAATGTGGCCTAAGCTGGTGGTCTTCAATTTTGACCTGATGTCTAGATTTTTTTTAATCTTGGGTTGAACTGTGGAGTTACAAAAGATATTATTTTCATTGTGGTAAGATGTCCATAGCATAAAAATTAGCATTTTAACCATTTTTAAAGTGTACTGATTGGTGGCATTAAGTACATTTCACATTTTTCATGTTACCAGTCTGAAACTCGGTACACATTAAATAACAGCTTCCTATGCTCTTCTCCCTCCAGGTACTGGGAACCGCTATTGCATTTTTCCCCTTTATTAATTTGACTGTTCTGGTACCATGTATCAGTAGAAACTGAAAACACTGTTTTATGTCTGGCTTAACTTCACTTAGCACGATATCTTTAAGGTTTATTCATGTTGTGGCACTACTAGCATTTCATTCCTTTTTTTTTTTTTTTTTAAATGGAGTTCATTTTTTAGAGCAATTTTAGATTCGTATTAAAATTGAACAGAAAGTATGGAGTCCTCATACACTACTCCTACCCCCATGGATGCACAGCCTCCCTCACGTCAGCGTCCCACACCAGAGTTGTGTATCTGTTGTAAAATACAAACCTCAGTGATACATCATTTACACTGGAGTCCTTGGTTTATGTGAGGGGTCACTCTTCTTGTTGTACAGTCTGAGTTTTGTGTAAAGACATAGTGTCATACGTGGTATTTTCACTGATCCAGAAGCAAGTTGCCCTCCAAATACACATTCTGCATCTATGGATTCAGAAAGCCACAATCCATACACATGATACACTATCTGCAGTTGGTTGAATATGTGGAGGCAGAACGGTATGGAGGGTTAACAGTATTCTTCACCACTATGCATTCACAGTTTAAAAGAACATGCCAGTTTCACTTAAAATTGTTCCTAATTAAGTAAAAAATTACTAATCTTATTAAGTCACAATCCTTGAAAACACGTAATTTTAATATTCTGTGTGGTGAAATGGAAAGTGTGCCTGAAGTATTTTGGCTGCATGCCAAAGAATGATGGTTGTCTCGAGGAAATGCACTTGTCATTCTGTTTGTATTTTCTGCAATGGACATGATTTTAATTTAAATGACTAACTATGCTTATTCAGACTTGGGTATTTGTAGATATTTTCTCAGAAATGAAAAAAATAAGCCTATCAGTTTCAGGAAAATAGTGTCTGTGCTAGAGATAAAATTTGAACTTTCAAGCAAAAATTAATATTTTTGGAGAACTTGTATCCACCATCTGAGTTTTATCTGTATATTCTATTTTTTTGCTCTTCATTTTTTTCATCTCTCTTCATTAGGCTTATTTAGAAGCTGCTAGAGGATTTACACACACACACACAAATACATACATACATATATATATATATATATATATATATATATATATATATATAATATAAAATGAAGGAGAATATATGTATTCTCCTTTATTTCCAAGGACTGTTTTAACAGAGCACAGTGCTTGAGCTTGGCAGTTTTCTTGTTTGAGCGTACTGACCGTACTGACTGCAACGCTTCGCTCTGTTGGTTCCCACTGCTGTTAGGAAGTCAGCTATGAGTCTGAACTCTTGCTACTTTATAAAAGTTACTTCCCTCCCCACCCCCCCTACCTCCCCCATAAGACTTTGCTCCTTGTCTTTTATTTTCTGCTGTTTGACAATGATGTATCCAGGTGTGGTTTTCTTTTTTATTGATTTTCCTTGGAATTCAGTGAGCTTCTTAAATCTGAGATCTTGAGTGAAGTGTCTAAACACATCTGAAAAATTCTCATCTTTAAAATATTAATGCCATTTTTCTCCTTCCCTTTAAAGACTAATTGATTGTATATAAGACCCACTTACTGAATTTTTTGTTTCTCTTTGTCTCATTCAAACATACATTTGTTGAATTTGTTTTATTTTTATTTTTCAGTTCTAGAGTTTCTGTCCAGTTATTCCAGCACTGTTTGCAGAAAAAGACTCTTGTTTCTCTTTTGGATTGCTTCGGCTCCTTTGTCTGAAATCATCAGTTGACTGTACTTGTAGGCCTGTCTTGGGGCTCTTCCACTGACCTATGTTTGTCTGTTCGTTCACCAGTTCTGTGCTGTCTTGATTACTGTAGTACAGTAAGCCTTGAAATCGAGTGGTGTGAGTCCTCCAACATTGTTCCGCTTTGGTCTTGTGTTGGGTAGTCTAGTGTTTGCCTTTGTGTGTAAACTTCAGAAATCATTTTGTTGATAACTATAAAGTAACTGGCTGGGGTTTTGATTGGAATTGTGTTGAATCTATAGATCTAGTTGGGAAAAATTGTTGCGTTAACTACTGAGATGATGTATAACTGGGATTGTTTTATGTAAGAGCTCTTTTTACTTCCAGTTCACCGTTACTCTGGCAGGGAGCCCTTACAGGTTCAGCTTGAAGTAGGGATAATATACCAGAGTCCCCATGTTTGTCTGGCTCTGGAGTTTGACTTTTCCCTGTGAGGCCTCTGAAAGGTTAGTTCCGTTTTCCAGGCTTTTCGTTGGAATTGGGTATTTGGTTCCACAGCCCTTGGAACCTGAGTACTGTGATCTTGCTTTATTTTGGGGACCCAGCAATTGTTCATCACCTTGTTACCTCTTGAATGCTTTTGAGTTGTTAAAAACTATTTCATCCAGCTTTTAAAGTTATTTTCAGGACGGGAATCAGTTCTAATTTCCTCCTCTATCATTGCTGAAAATGAGTTTCCCCAGTTTCCTGTCTCCCTCATAGAATTGGTGGTCAGTGTATTTAGACTTTAAAATTTTGTGTAAATTCTTGGAGGAGCGGGATGAATTCTCCCAACTTTTGAATGTCTGTTGACACCTTCCAAACAGTAATAGGTAAGTAGATCTTCAAAAGCTCTACCTGTGGTGGATAAATGATGCAGTTGAGTTTTTGTGTAGTCTGGTTAGTATAAAATGTGCCTTGGTTTTGGGCACTGAACAGTTGGGCAAAGAACCTACCAGTAGTTTTGGGTTTGTAGTATAGATTGCTACTCATCTGTCCCAGTTTTCATTCATTCTCTCTCCGTGATAGAATTCCCAGTTTTTTGCTGGGCTGTGCTGTGCTTACTCACTCACTCAGCCAGGTCCCGACTCTCTGCGACACCATGACTGTAGGCCACCAGGCTCCTCTGTCTATGGGGATTCTCCAGGCAAGAATACTGGAGTGAGTTGCCATGCCCTTCTCCAGGGGATCTTCCCAACCCAGGGATGGAACCCAGGGCTCTCACAATGCGGCCATATTCTTTACCAACTGAGGCACCAGGGAAACCCAAGAATACTGAAGTGGGTGGCCTACCCCTTCTCCAGAGGATCTTTCCAACCCAGGAATCGAACTGGGGTCTCCAGCATTGCAGGCGGATTCTTTACCAGCTCAGCTAAAAGCTCACATACATGTATGCATTTAAGCAGACTTCAAATCCAGCTAATTTTTATTCTTGCTATACATCCCCCTTTCTCCTAGTCTGTACCAGCATTGTTTCTTGAGCTTGTCACGTCTTCCCTGTATTGCTCAAGTAGACATACAACTACTTCTTTGTTTAGAGTCTTGTAACTGATATTTTCTTTTTCATCAGCAGAAATGAAAGAACTTTTCAACTATGTTACTCCTGTGCTTGCAGAATTGATTTTAGTGTCCTTAGTTTTCAACTCTTTGTGATCTGGTCCCATTTGTCATTCCTAACCCTACATTTGATACCCTAATAACACCAAATATTAAAAATTTCCCTCCCCTTGTATTTGTGGTTCCTTATGACTGTGTCCTTTGTCATGCCTAATCCAGGGTTAACTTTCTTTTAAAATAAATTAGTTTCAGGTATTTTTTTAGTTTAATCAACTTTACATGTTTCTGAACATGAGAATAAATAGGCTCTGCTGTTGAATGCAGTGTAGCCTGAAATCTACACTGTGTTTATATAGTGTTTATATATCTAGTGGTTTTTATCCTAAGTTGCAAATTTTGTTTTTCTTAAGATAATCTGTTAGAAAAAGTGACTGTAATATGTGAGTCATAAAATTAAATTGTTTCAGAATTGGGCTTATCTAGACCAGTCTCCTGTTTCACATATAAGGAAATTGTGGCCAGGAGAAATTAGTGATTCTGTCAAGTCAAAATTAGTTAGAAGCAGAATCAAGGTCTGTCGTGAGTTTCATCCTAATATAAATATCTGCTTAATGAAAATCTTCAAGTATGTTGAAATTTTCAAGTGTTCTTATCCCTGTAGTACATCTAGGATTACCACACCATGTTTCAAGGGCCTGTAGTTCTTGTGTGAATAGCAACTTGGGTAATGAACTGAGCAGTATGCATTCTTAATTTATGCCTTAACAACTCTGATTCTGTAATGAATGGTTTGCTTACAGTCGCTTTAATATACTTACCTTCTTGACAGTTCATTCTGGGAGGAATAGTTAAGTGTTTAAGTGAAACAGGCATGGTAGATACAACACTTAACAGTTATGTGTGTCTTTGTTTTTAGCATCAAGCATTGCACGATTCTCTCGAATAATGTAGATCACCTTTTACTGAATTTAACACTGTCTGATATCATGGTCTCCCTGGCAAATGCCTCAACTTTGCAGAAGGATTCCAGTTGGATAGAAAGGATAAGGAAATTTGTAACAGAAACCCTTGAAGATGGGTCTAGGCTAAACAGTAAGCAGCTGAACAGATTGCTTGGTGTCTCCTGGAGGTTAATGCAGATGCAGTCAGACAGAGGTGGGTGTCAATGCTCTGTCCTTACTTAAGAGAGGGGCTCTTACGCATACTGTTAATGTTGAGCATCTAATTTTGAGTTCATACCTGTCAAACATTTCATAGTCATTTACGTTCGAGCCATAAAAGGTAGCCCGCATAATCATGAAGGAATGTCTGCTTGAACCCTGATGGCTGAGAACACCCCCTTTTCGGTGGGTAGGTCCACTCTGAAGCTGATGGGTAGGTTTTCTACTAGATTACATAGTTGGAGTGAAAGAAGGTAAGTTTTATTAATAGGAAATGACATTGAGCCTAAGGATAAAGAAATACTTTTCTGATCTAGTTTGACTAGAAATTGGTGGATCCTTATCTCTTTACCTTTCTTGTAACTTGAAGTTATGTTGCATTAAGTCAGTTTTTAGTGTGACTTACTAATTCTTTTCATTGAAGCAGAACTTTGCTGTTTGGTTCCTGGCTTATCCACCTTTCTAGTATTGTGGTATTTGTTGTCCTTTCCTAGGTTTGTTGTCTCTTAGGAAAATTTGTACTGTAATCTCCGATTGGTTTGACTTTTTTATTAGGCCATTGATGTAGGATTTTGATGGTAGTCATCAGTTTGTGGCTAAAATCTGCTTCCTCATAGGAACAAGGTGCTTCTGTGCTTTTTAGAAGAATTATGGTGCTGGTGAAGAAACATTTTGACTCACATGCAGCTGTTTTCTCTTGTTTCTTAGAGGCTACAGAGTCTCTCATAAAGGCAGTTTATACATTGTATCAGCAGAGAGGCCTTCTCCTTCCAGTTCCGACTTTGTTACTGAAGTTTTTCAGTAAAAGCTATCAAAAAGAAGAACTGAGATCTTACAGAATCCGGTACAGTTCCTTTGTTATTTTGCTTTTCTTTTTCTTACCAGGTTACTTTGTAATCTGTATGAATAAGATGATAGGGTGATTAAATCTTTGGAGAAAATCTTCTTTTTATCCTTTTTGGTTTTATTATTTTTTTTTTTAAATAAAAAGGCATACATAATAGTTTCAGTAACCTTTATACACATAACTGAGAAGGTAAAAGTCTCTTTGAGCATATATTTCCACTTGTCTGCTTAACAGCTAAAGGACAATTATTGGAACCACCTGTAGCAGCCTCAGAATTTTGTTTTGCTTCCCATAAAAATTATGGAGGTTTAACCTCCGGCCCTTAGTGACATATTGGGACATATGGTATAAGAATGAGGGCAGTAGAAGAGGAGAGGTGTACAATAGGTGAAAGAGATTAAAAGGTGCAAACTGAGTTATAAAGTAAATAAGTCATGGGGATATAATATACAGCATAAAGAATATGACCAGTAACTTTTATTAGGACAGGTGGTTACTAGACGTATGGTGACCATTTGCAATGTGTACAGATGTCAGACTATTATGTGATACATACCTGAAACTAACATAATACTGGGTGTCAAAAATGTTTCAATAAATTTTTAAATGGCGGTATCTTAAAGAGCAAAAGTGTCCAGCTTGGTTTAGTGCTGTCTGGTGATGCAGACAACACGAAGAGTAGAACTCAAGAATCAGTCTTAGATGTGGTGAGTTTGAGGTTTACTTGGGATAGTCTGGAAGAGATGTTTGGGTGAAAGATAACGGGATTTGTGGTACCTCAGCATACATAGGTAGTTGTTAGAATATATTCAAGTCTTTACTGTGAGTCAGGTGCTTTTCTTAATTTTTCAGTAATTCTCATACTTTTATGTAGGTACTGTTGGTTTCTGCCTTATAGAAGGAAGCTTAGGTTAAATAAGTTGGTGAGTGTCATGCTGTTAAAGGGCAGCCAGACTGAGACTTAAGTTCAAGTCTGGTAGACTCCAAAGGTTGTGTGTAAATCACTGAACTCTTGGGGGACAGCAAAAGTGATTGCCGTGTCCAAGATGAGACATTAGAGAGTGAGCAAGTATGTGCAAGAATGGAAATAACCCAAGTTTGAAGCCACTTAATGTGGGGGCACCCTATACTGAATGCATAAATGACTTAATATAGTAAAATGGTCATTACAAATTAGTGTAAATAGTTCACAAGCTAAGTAGAGCCTGTGTCCTTTAAGATAAAATTACAATGTACATAGTGCCCCAAACTACATAAACTTTTAAAATACAGTGGGTAAAACCTTAGAGAATACTATAGATGAATATAGTATGCCAGTCATCTTATAGGCTCTCAAATGTTTAAATAAATGTGGTGTATTTCCCTTTTCTTTGATGGCCTTAGATACCGTAGTAAAGTGTTATCACGTTGGTTGGCTGGTTTACCACTGCAGCTTGCACATCTCGGCTCCCGAAATCCTGAGCTTTCAACACAGTTTATTGACATTATCCATACTGCTGCAGCCCGAGCAAATAAAGAGCTACTCAAAAGTTTACAAGTTACTGCTCTCCGAATCTATGGTAAGAGTGTTGTTTACCTGTGTATGTAATAATCGGTCTACCCCGACTTAAGAACAATGTTTCAAAGGGGAGATCTTTAGGTTTTACTTTTCCTTCAAATTATACATTAATTGTACCATGGTAAAATGAATAAAATATCAAACAGTAAATTCATTTTCAATAGTATTACTTAATACAATAGTTTAAGAAAACTAAAGGTTGGAGATGTTTCTTCAGATCTTAAATTATCTTTTAAGCCACGAAATTCACAAATTCAAAACTGATCAGGTATTTTTATAGAATTCTTTTGAAACTTTGATGGCAAATTTTACTTACTTAATCGTTATTGAGATCTTGTACGGCTTTCATATATTAACGTTTCACTCACCCCTGAAACCTTTTCATTCTTTTAGCAAAAATATCAATAAAAATATACATATATGCATATGTATAATTAGTATTTATTATTAGGACACAGTTTATATACCATAAAATTGGCCATTTTACACTGTGCAATTCATTAATTTTTATCATATTCCCAAGATTGTGCGATAGTCACTATTATCTTATTCCAGAATATTTTTATCACCTCAAAAAGAAACTCTACCATTAGTAGTCCATCCCTATTTCCTCATTTCTTCCTACCTCAGCTCCTGACAACCACTGCTCACCATTTCTTTCTCTCTGTATTTGCCTGTTTTCATCATTTCTCACAGATGACATTGTGTGATGTGGATCTTCTCAGTATGGCTTCCGTCACTTGGCATACTGTTCTTAGGATTTACGAGCATATACGAGTACTGTATTTCTTTTTAATGCTGAGTAACATTCCACTGTTGAATATACACCACTTTATATTTACCCATTTATTAAATGACAAACGTTGGTTTGTGTCTACCTTTTGTGTGTGGTATTTAAAAATCTGTATTTTTCAGTATTGGTTATATATAGGAGTGTGTGTGTATACTCAGATAAGTCTTTGGTTTTAAATTCAGTTCAGTTTAGTTGCTCAGTCGTGTCCAACTCTTTGCAACCCCATGAACTGCAGCATGCCAGACCTCCCTGTCCATCACCAACTCCTGGAGCCCAACTAAACCCATGTCCATGAAGTCGGTGATGCCATCCAAGCATCTCATCCTCTGTTGTCCCCTTCTGCTCCTGCCTTCAATCTTTCCCAGCATCGGGATCTTTTCCAACGAGTCAACTCTTTGCATCAGGTGGCCAAAGTATTGGAGTTTCAGCTTCAGCATCAGTCCTTCCAATGAACACCCAGGACTGATCTCCTTTAGGGTGGACAGGTTGGATCTCCTTGCAGTCCAAGGGACTCTTAAGAGTCTTCTCCAACACCACAGTTCAAAAGCATCAATTGTTCTGCGTTCAGCTTTCTTCACAGTCTAACTCTCACATCCATACATGACCACTGGAAAAACCATAGCCTTGACTAGACAGACCTTTGTTGACAAAGTAATGTCTCTGCTTTTTAATATGCTATCTGAGTTGGTCCTAACTTTCCTTCCAAGGAGTAAGCATCTTTTAATTTCATGGCTGCAGTCACCATCTGCAGTGACTTTGGAGCCCAGAAAAATAAAGTCAGCCACTGTTTCCACTGTTTCCCCATCTATTAGCCATGAAGTGATGGGGCCGGATTAGGTTGATATTATAATTGTCCCTGTTTGGCAAAAGTGCTTGTTTTTTTTTTTTTTTTTTTTTTTTTTTACTGTTTTGCTTTGTTTCTAATACCTTTAACTCCATCAGTTATTATTTCAAATAACACATTTGAATATTATGAAATCGAGTGTTAAATGTTATCTTTAAATAATGATTGTATTTAGTCTTACTCTAGGCAGTACCTTAAGCCATACATATATATTTTTTTTTCATGTAGTTGATATGTTAGAATTCAACATAGCACAGTGAAAATGGTCAGTCTGCTTTATTAATTCTTGTTTGTATATCTTTTAAAATTTAACTTGTCTTCCTGCCTCACTAGATCCACAAGAAGGCACAGTGGTGGTTCTGTCAGCAGAGTCTCAGCAGCTTTTGGTCCAGCTTGTGTATTTTCTACCCAGTCTGCCTGCTGACTTGCTTTCTCGGTTAAGCTGCTGCTGTATTATGGGAAGACTCAGTGCAAATTTGGCTGCCATGCTTATCGGGATACTGCACATGAGGTAGCATGCTAAAGTGAGCTGTATTTCAAGTGTATAATCTTCTCCCTCACACTTCCCCTGTCACTGGCAGTTTATGAACTGACTTTTTAAAATGCCGCCCCTCCCTTCATTTGCTCTTAAAACAGCAGTTAAAACTGTTGATGATACTGGGTAAGAGGAAGGTCACTGGGGCAAGACTGTTCCAGGTGGTTTGCTTAGCGGTTTGCATTGTCATGGTTGCAGTCACTAAGTCCATGGGCTGTAGTCCACCAGGCGCCTCTGCCCATGGGATTTTCCAGGCAAGGATACTGGAGTGGGTTGCTGTTTCTTTTTCCAGGGGATCCTCCTGACCCAGGGATTGAATCTTGTTCTGCTACACCACAGGTGGATTCTTTACCGCTGAACCATCAGGTAGAAACATACAGTGATTTGTGTAGGTGCATTGAAACAAGGGTTAAGATTATCAGAAGTGTGTAGCCATAGTAAGGATTCAGTGACGGATGAGAGTGCTGTGTTTTAAAACTTCTGGTGTTATGAAATTGTAATACAGGTCTTTCTTTTTGGAAGGGAGCTCAGTTCAATGTAGGTGGTGAAATAAAAGCTTGCGGACTCAGACAGGGAATCATTAAAATATCTGTGGGTGGGTGGGTGGTTGGGTGTGTGTGTGTGTGGCAAAATATACATAACCTAAAACTTCCCATTTTAACCAGTTTTAGGTATACAGTGAGAATTGTTTGGGGCATTAAGTACATTCACACTGTTGTGCGACTGCTACCACTATTCATCTCCAGCACTGTCATCGTTGCAGACTGAAACTCTGTACTGATTATTTCCCCTTCTCCCAGCCCTTGTTTACCACTATTTTGTCTTCATGATTTTGATATATTCATCTGTTAATGGATACTCGGTTGTTCTGCCTTTTGGCTGTTACAAATAATGCAGCTATAAACATTGGTGTGCAGACACCTGTTTGAATCCTTTTAATTCTTTTGGCTGTATACCCAGAAGTAGAATTGCTGAATCATATGTTAATTTTCTGTTTAATTTTTCAAGGAGCTACTTTCCAGAATGTGACTGTGGTGTTTTACTCTCAAAGGTCTTAAAACTAATAATGTTTCATGTTGCTAGTGTTCAAAGTATCCTTTAAAATGTAATGTTTGTATCAGGCATAGTACTTTCATATTCAGCCATTTGTTACTGATTGTGGCTCAAGGCCAGGGTCTGATACAGTTTTAGGCAGGAGTTGAATCTGGGCTGTAGCTGAAAAATTTAAAAACTAGCTTCTTTGTGGCTTCTTGTGCAGACCCTCTGCCCCAATTAAACAGGAGTGGCTCGCTTTATTAGTAGACTTTCTTTAGCTTTGTTTGCCAGTCTCTTCGTACCAGGATAAGACGTATGTTTGAATGTTGTCGCCCAAATTGTGCTTCATAACTGATAATTACTTTTTCCTTTTAGCAAAAGAGAGCTGTTTGCAATATGTTGTCTATATATGAAACCCCTCTTTGTCTAGTTCAGTACTAAATGCCAGGTCTTTAAGAAATACAATTTAACTTAAGTGGTTTTATGACTGTTAACTTCCAGTAGAGGGCACTCATTTCCCATGATAGAACTTGTGGAGGATCTGTTTTGGCATTCATTTAAAAGTGACTTTTGAACACCTCTTAAAATTAATTCTTTTTAGAACTTGTATTTAGTATCTTTTTTGGCATTAATTACGATTGACTTGTGCTCAATAACTTTGGTCAAGAATTTTTTCACAAGTCTTTTTTTACATATTTTTGTGGGTTTGTGGTGAGTACTGAGAAAATATTAATTTACAAGTAATGGTAATAGAAGTTTATAATCATCAAAAGCAAGTTGTCATGTAGTTAAAAGTGTACCAAGTTAAACTTTGCCTTTTAGCATTTGCACAGAGTCTTAGTAGACTTCTCTTTCTGTAGATGTATTGTCCCTATTCAGACTAATCTCTTTAAAAATTAAAACAAGATGGGGCCTTTTCAACTTTCCCAGGCCAGTGGTATTATCATTGCATCACTTTTCCTAGATTTAGAATTGAAGAATAATGTTCGGTTATTCTTAAGGAATGATGTTCTTCTAAGGAATACCGTTCCTTAGACATCACCTGGGTTATTTCACGTCTTTGGTTTTCCCCTCCGTCCTTGATGGTGACGGTAAACCAGCTAGCTTTCTCACTGTCTCCCACCTGCACCGTTCACCTGAGGCATCCCACTCCTCAGCTCCGTCTGTGCCAAGGACTGTTGGCAGGCTCCTTTTCCTGAAATATTCCTTCAATAATTTCTGATTCTCATCTGCTATATTAATTGGGCTCTGCGGTCTAGTTCACTCTGGGTGTTAGCATTCTGACACTGTTGTCTTCAGCAGGGGAAGTTCATCGGAGAGCAGGTCACCACCAGACCATCTCCGTTTGTTCAGTGTGTGAAACACCCATCAACTTAGAGTTGTTGGTGTTTAGTTTGTCTTAAAAACTGTACTTAGAATTGCTGTTCCTGCCTTTTTCACTATTCACTTAGAGGTTTTTTGAGTTTTTCCTCTCCATCTACCTGTGGTGTTCTGCTGACCGTTACTCTTCTTGCCCTCTCTGCCCCTAGTTCATTTACAGCTGGTTTGGGGAACATGAGACATGCATGTGGAAACGTAGTCTATGCTGTTAGATAAAAATACCAGAGAAGGGAGAAATTACTGAGAAATTCAGCCTGGTTTTGAAGCAGGGTGAATATGTGAGCTGGCCTGCCAGGAGCAGGTCTGGTTTGCTTCTGTTGTCCAAGCATAATTGATATAGCATCCCTTCTAGTCTCAGAACTGTTCTGGTGTGGCCAGTATGTGTGGTCATTGTAGTTTTAAGGACAGAGTGATACATTGCTTGTCTTTTGTCCAAACTAGATTTTTAAATGGATTTGCTACTCTTTTTAGCCAC
The DNA here is from genome assembly GCF_963930625.1 of Muntiacus reevesi. Classification (NCBI taxonomy): domain Eukaryota; kingdom Metazoa; phylum Chordata; class Mammalia; order Artiodactyla; family Cervidae; genus Muntiacus; species Muntiacus reevesi. The sequence continues at coordinate 1,101,581 of NC_089256.1, read as the reverse complement.
TGGACAGCACAGTGTTCACTGGGTATAAGAGGATATTAGCTTCTTTTCTAATCACCCATTTTGTACTCATTTCCATTGAGCATCTCTGACTTTTTATAACCTCTTAGCTTGTGATATTCTCTCCCATAGCCCTTTAAGCAAAGAGAAGTCCTTTAAGTAGAAGTGATTCAGAAAAATGTTGCCATTATTTTTAACTCCCCAACTTTTAAGAATGTTAATAAATACAGTTGTTTCAGTGGTTAAAAAAAAAAAGTGCTTCTCATTGAATTAGAAACTCCTTATTTTGTCTTGACATTTATTCAGATTTCTATTATAAAAGTTTGTCCCAAAAAAAAAATTTGTCACAAAAAGCTATCCAAAAAGATAGCTTTTTGGATCTGGTTATTCTCAGCTTTTTGTTTTTTTTGCTGTATTCATGGCTGACATTTGCAGTATTCCTTCTTAGTCTTACCTTGAGGAGAGTTTTTAAAGGTATCACTGGAAACTGATCTCATAGCAGGAACCAGATAATCTTCATTTAATGAGAAGCTGCTTTATGTTTAGCTATTCCCTTAAGTCCACTACCAATACTTTAGCTGCAGTATTGTGACGTAGACTAGTTATAAAGCCTCGCAAAGTATAGGAGTGCATAGTTATTGCAGAGTGGCTTTAAATTGAAGTATTCTTTACCTAGTTAAGATGCTTTGGTTTAGGTAGGAAGCAGGAGCTTGTTTAAACTTAGCTCATTCATATAAACAAGGTAAGACTTTTTTTTTTTTTTTTTTTTTAATGAAGATGAGGTAGTAAATACATAGCAGCTGAACCTACTACTGAAAAGCAGAACTTCACCTTGGCTCCTTGAAACTGAGTTTTGAGTGGTGTGGAAAAATTTTCCAGTTGTACCATATAAGTGGGCTGGTTATGCTTTTCAAGGAAACTTTACATAAACATATGTTAGAAATTATATTTTCCATATTACGATACTTGAACCCCCTTACATGTAAAGATGATACATGCTACGGATTTTTGACTGAGCTCTTAAATTATACTTGTATTCCATAAAGAATAGTCATATATTCTGTGCTTTATTCCTGAGTCTTCAATTTGGTCACTTCTAGTACTAGGTCTCCATTGTTTATTGTAGATCATCATTTTCTGGATGGAAGTCTTCAGTGAAAGAATGGAATGGAAGTGATCAGTTAAACATCAGTAATGAGGACTATTTCAGCTTCTTATTTTCAACACTTACAGGTAACTGCCCTGATCCACCAAGTTAAGGAAAGGAAAAGAACCTAGTATGAAAATTCTCCTGAGATTTACTGTCTTACCTGTTTGGGTCTAAGTTTTGGACCTCACTGCATAGCTTAATAAGATGGGGAACAGAATATCCATTTTAAGCATGTTTAACATGTTCGGTGTGTTAGGAAAAACATCACATTTTAATTAGCCATATTTTGCTTTCCATTGATGTCAGAGAAAAATTAGTAAAATGAGTCTTGATGTGTTAGATTAGTAAGTATTATTACTGTTGTTTTAAATGATCATACTGTCTTTGGTAGTTTTGTTTTGTAACTGGATGATAAAGATGACAGTGTTTGAAATTTTCTGAAGACTTAAAATTAAGAGACTTATTGAAATATGTTGTCAGAATCCAAAAATAGCTTGAAAAGTTCTGATAAGGAGCTGAATGTAGCAAGATAAATATTATATAAAAGAAACAAGTAACAAGTAGACTTGTACATGTTTGTTTGATAGTTTTGGATGTATGCGTTTGAGATGGATGTGAGGGCTTTATGTTTTAATTAGTAGTACCTGTCAAAGGGTTTAGTGGTTTTAGGAAACTCATTAGGAATCAGCCAGGAGTGTGGTATGGCTTCCCAACTAGATGATGGCTCTTTAGGGCATGTTCATGGAAGTACAGTGATCTGAAAACATCAAAGCAGGTAGCTAGGGTCAGACCACATTGTGCTCGTATTCTGATCATTCTAAGAGCTGTCTTTCAGGAGGGACTTGGGCAAGTTGTTTGTATAGGTCAGACTAGGTGTGATAGAGGTGGTAAGAGAATCAGAAATCTTATTATATGGAATAGGTAGAAGGAAGTACACAGTAATTGTTGAAGAAATAGACTTAGGGGGGATGGAATAGTTTTAAGACACTTGAAAGGCTATTATGTAAGAATACAGAGTTTGGTATATGTATGAAGGAGCATATTGTTTTTCTTGTTCATTTGCTTTTTTAAACCTGACATTAATTAGAATGATTATGTCTTTCACACTTATTTAAGTATAAAGGTGGCAAAGCCCTCAGTTTAAGGGATATAATATTGTTTCTTGATGTATTACACATTTGATTCAGGTCAAATCTTTGTGTACATAATTATATGAATTTTACTACATCGCTGGCATTTCATTTTTTAAAATAATACATAAAGTACAGAAATTCAGAGAAAATAGCTTGTTAGCTTGAAGAATTTAACTTGAAGATACATGTCTATTTTTTAAAAATTACTTAAGAATGTTACTTGCTTTGTGATTTATTTTAAATTGGATTTCTTTATACTCAAATTAGGGTTTTCAAAAGAGGAACTGACTTGGCTTCAGAGCCTTTGAGGAGTGCCCCATGTCATCCAGACGCAGCTTTCTCCCGTGCTACTTTACCTCACTGACTTGGATCAGTTTTCACACCATTGGGACATAACAGAGGTAATGGTCCATTTGGAAAGGCATGGAAGATTGTTAGAATTCAGTTCATCCACCGCCAATAGTTACTGTGTGCTAGCGTTGCCTTGTGTAAGATGTTTCTAGAGGTTGAGAGCAGTATAAAGCACAGTCCCTGTTCTGAAAGTGCGTGTGACCCTTGGATAGGCGATGTGGATTCCTGAAAGAAGAGTTTTCATAAAGTTATGCCACTAGAATAGAATAAATTAGCAGTTTGAATGATAGAGACACATTTATTTTCTTTTTGCCTAGTATAGGGTAAAAGGAAAAAGAGGAAAGACTTCATGGAAAAGGAAGAATTTTACGTAGATACTGAAGGATTAATAAGAGTTAAGTAGGATTTAGTAGGAGTTGGGTAACCAACCTGCATATTTAATATCTGGCATTTTATCTTAATCCATAGTACATGCAGAGAGTGAAGCCTTGCACACTGCTGGATTTGAAGGGTTGGGTTTAGTGTCAGTAAGTGTTCTGTAAGCTTGTTTCTGATGTTTTTAAACTATCTCATGCATGGATTGGGGAAAGCGTGGTATGGGGATTGATCAGTGGGCCCCAGATTCCAGACAGAGACTTGTTAAGTGTCTAGTTTGATAACTTGAACAACTCCAATAATCTCTCTCTGACAATTTTAATTTTTCTGAATCACGTCATCTGTGTAAAGACACAGATGTCGTGAAAATGTGATTGGTTATATTTCTGAGTGTACATTGGCAAGAACATGTATTAAACTTCAAGGATGCTGTCTTTGAAATGTTAAGACATAAATTAGGAAAAATCTGAAAGTTTCTTTCTTAGCTTTTGAAGTTAAATGAAGATTCCAGTTCTATTTTCGATAAAATTTGCCTTTAAGTTGGCCTTATCACATGAAATTATTTGAAATATATGTAGTTTTTGACAGCCTTAGTGTAAAAATTGATTTTTTATTATTATTTCATTTGAAAAAGTTACTAGTCAATGGCGTGAGTTTGCTTAGTTTGTTCTATCTGCTTAGTCTGAAGTGTTGTTTTTTTTTTTTTTTTTTAAATCGGACCTTTTTTTTTCTGAGTAGATTTTCTTCACAAAGTATAATTTATTTACTTACCTACTTAACACATTTAAGAATTTACTTATGTATATATGGCAGTATGAGGTCTTCACCATGTACAGGCTTTCTCCAGTTGCAGCAAGTGGGGATTACTATCTGGGGCTGCTCTTCAGCTGTGGGACGCGGGCCCCTCTCTGCGGCGGCTCCTCTTGTTGCAGAGCATGGGCTCGAGGGCTTCGTTAGTTCTGGCACACAGGCTTAGCTGCCCTGTGGAACCTCCCCAGACCAGGGATTGAACCTGTATCCCCTACTGGGTGGCATATTCTGGACCACTGGACCACTAGGAAAGTCCCACAGGACAGTGTAGAAGAACAGAAGGATAACAGTAAAAGTGTCCGTCCAGTCTCTGTCTGCCAGCCATCCATGTCCCTTCCTTATTTTCTAAATGTATTCTTTTGGATAACTTCTGTGTGTTCACAAATGATTATATATATATTCTTTTGGCTTCTCCTTTTATAGACACAACATACTCTGATTTGGACCTTGCAGTTTTCATTTAGTATCTTCATGATCATTTCTTCCAAACACTGAAGGAAGAATTGTATGATCTTGCCATTAATGATGGAAATAGTAGTTAAAAGGGAAAAGGAATCTTTGGACAGAGATATCATTCCCAAATGGAAGTGTCTTTTCCAGAGCCAGTGTAAGGTTTTAAGGTTAATTTTAATTGTCATTTATAAAATTTTGAATGGTTTGAAAAGACTACTTTTTAACTAAATTCTGAAGAATAATAATAAAAGATTACTCTAGTTTAAGAAATAGAACATTTTTCTTTGTTTTTGAAACCTCTGATTTTATTAACAGTTTTATGTGTGTGACATTTCTGTATAAAATTAGGTAGAAAATACTTCAGTGTAGAAATTAAGTGTACAAAATCTTGTTAAATTTTTTTATATTTTTAAAAAACTCTCAATTTCCACACTGTAGCAAACTGCCATGCCTGTTCTGGAGTTGTGCACTTATGAAGTCAGGATTCTGATGTACGCAAATTTCAGTTAACACTAGTTGCAAAAGTGAAGACTCCCTGTATATATGTATGTTTGTGTGTCTCTGTTTGTATTTTTGTTTACTTTTGTTTTGAAACAATCTCAGACTTGGAGAAAAATTACAATTGCAGTACAAAGAACTTCTCTTTTCTTAAACTGTTTGACAAAATGCCCATTGTCGATACTTTAGCATACAAGTAGACCGTGTTTTATTGTACCTGCAAATTCAGTTTTTGGAAACTGAAGTTCTGCGGCAGCCCTGCACTGAGGGTGTCCGTCATCTTTCCAGTAGCATTTGCACACTCTGGGTCTCTGTGTCAGTTTGGTGATTCTCGCAGTATTTCACACTTTTTCATTGTTATTTCTTAGAGTGAGCTGTGATCGGTGACTTTTGATAATACTGTTGTCATTGTTTCGGAGTTTGTAATTAATTGTAACCATGAACCATGCCCACAGGAGATAGTGCAGTGATCTTAGTAAAATATGTGTGTTCTGACTGCCCCACCAGCCAGCCATTCCCTATCTCTCTCCTTCTCCTCAAGTCTCCCTATTCCCTGAGACTCAGCAGTATTGAAATTAGGGCAGTTAATAACCCTGCAGTGGCCTCTGAGTGTATGTGTGTTTGTCACTCAGTTGTATCCAACTCTTTGTGACCCCTGGATTGTAGCTCGCCAGGCTTCTCTGTCCATGGAGTTCTGCAGGTAAGAATACTGGAGTGGGTTGCCATTTCCCTCTCTGGGGGATCCTCCTGACCAAGGGATCAAACCCCAGCCTACTGCATTGGGTCAGATTCTTTACCATCTGAGGCACCAGGTGTTCAAGTGAAAGGAAGAGTTGCGTATCTCTTACTTGAAACCAAAAGCTAGAAATGATTATGAGCTTAGTGAGGAAAGTGTGTTGACAGCCAAGATAGGCTGACAACTAGAACTCTGTGCTGGTTAGTCAAGTTCTGAGTGCAAAAGAAAAGTTCTTGAAAGTAAAAGGGCTATTTCGTGAACACAGGAATAATAAGAAAGTGAAACAACCTTATTGATGATGTGGAAAAAGTTTGAATGACCCTTAAGCCAAAGCCAAATCTTGAGCCAACCCTGATGATGATTTAGTCATTAAGTCGCATCTGACTCTCTGCAACCCCATGGACAGTGGCCTGCCAGGCTCCTATGTCTGTGTGATTCTCCAGACAAGAGTACTGGGAGTGGTTGGCATTTCCTTCTCCAGTGGATCTTCATGACACAGGGATTGAACCCGGGTCTCCCGCATTGAGGGCAGATTTACCGACTGAGCTACAAGGGAAGCCTTAAAACTCTCGTAAGTCTCTTCAGTTCTCTGAAGGCTGAGAGAGGTGAGGAAGCTGCAGAAGAGTTTGAAGGTAGCAGAGACTGATTCATGAGGCTTGAGGGAAGAAGCCATACCCCCAACATTTGCTATTAATGCAAATCCAGCACGGGCTGGTTAGGTTGAGTTGAGAAGCAGTGTGGTTTGCAAGTGAACATGCCTCGTTTAGGGAGAGATCAATAGCCATACAGGGAGATACGATTAGAAAGAAGAAGAACATCATATGATGCATTTTGCTTATCTGAGGCAGGATTGATGGGGTTCTGCTTGAACAAGAGCCTGAGATCTTCAACAGGTTCACAGGAATAGCTGTCCTCTGGCTTTGGAGTCTCAGTTTCTGTCTCCCCCTCCTGTAGGCCATAGGGTTTTACTCTAGAATTGTGGACCCAGGCAGATAGACACTTCACATTTACAGCAGTTGAAGTCACTAGAACAACCTGATATGGCCCTGTCCATTTCTCGGACAGCTGGTTTGGACTCCCTTTTTCTTGCCAGGTCTTTACTGATACTTGATCCCCTGGCTTTACCTGGGGATTTTTCAAGTCTTCCTGTGGTTTAGGGAGGATTTGTTTTCCATACAGTTGGAGTTCTTGTTGAAACCTTCCAAGGTCAATTATATGTTTTAAGAGTGTATTGGCATCCCCGTCAAAAAACAAATCAGAAGTTAAGAATGGACGTCCATACATCATTTCATAAGGAATTAACAATAGTGGCCGTTTGGGGGATGTCCATACCCTCATGAGGGCTATGGGTAGCCTATGTGTCCACTTATTATGTGTTTCTTGACATAGCTTAGCCAGAGCCCTTTTAAGAGTCTGGTTGGCTCTCTCTACATTTCCTGAAGCTTGAGGCCTCCAGGATGAGCGGAGCCGGTATTTTATGCCTAAGCATGCGGCTAGGTTCTGGGATATCGTGGCTGTAAATGAGGGTGCATTGTCACTTTGAAGTGACCGAGGCAGCACACACCTAGGCACTATCTCCTTCAGCTGAGCTTTACAGACTTCTGTAGCTCTCTCAGTCTCAGTAGGGAATGCTTCGATCCATCCTGTGAATGTGTCAATAAAGACTAGCAAGTAAGAAAATCCTTGGGTCTTGGGCATGGCTGTAAATTCTAAATGCGGAGCGGCATTGCCAGTCCGCTCCTGGGTATGATCCCCGATGTTGGACAGTCGTAATTAAAGGAGGTCTGGTTTTTGGGTTATTTTTTAGACAGGTGTCACAATTTTGTGTGACTTGTTTAACAACCTTAGCTAACTGGGGATGGGAGAGAATAGGCTTAAGAAAGATTTCTAGATTATCTTTTCCAAAATGGGCGCTCTTATGTAAGGAGTTAGTAATGATTTAAACCTGAGAATCAGGGAGTATTATTTGGGACGGATCAGGCTGAAACCACCCATGTGACCCAATCTCCCAGCCCCGCTCAACATATCGGGAATGTCCCCCTGGGGTAAAATCTGGAGTCAGGATTTCCTTGGGGAAAAGGGGGCAGATAGCAGTGGCAGAGGTAGCTTCCCCGGCAGCTCGTCCTGCCTCTTGACCAGCTTTCCTATTTCCCTGAGCCTCTTTTTCTTGCTCTTTTGGTGACTCTTGCAGTGGATGACAGCTAATTTTGCAGGAAGTTTGACTGCCTCCAGGAGCCTGAGAATGAGCTCTTTGTGTTTAATAGCAGAGCTTCGGGCACTGAGCATCCCTCTTTCTTTCCAAATTGCTGCACAGGCATGCAGAATGAGGAAAGCATACTTACAGTCCATACACACATTAATCCTCTTTCCTTCTCCTAACTCCAAAGCTCTTGTCAGGGCAAAATGTTCAGCTTTCTGGGCTGAGGTGTCTGGGGGAAGAGCCCCACTTTCCTTAGTTTCTTCCAGGCTCGCTACCGCATATCCTGCTTTCCTCTCTCCCTTTTCTACAAAACTGCTGCCATCTGTGTGCCAGTTTTCCTCTGGGTCAGATAAAGGTGTCTCTGATAGGTCCCGGCGAGAAGAGTATAACTCGTCTGTGATTTGTATGCATTGGTGATCCAGAGGGGAGGTAGGGGGATCTGGCAGTAAGGTTGCTGGATTTAAAGTGTGGCAGACCCTCAACTTTATTTCTGGAGTGTCAAGGAGGAGGGCTTGGTATTGGGTGATCCTTCCCCTTGTCATCCACCTGTCCCCTTTCGTTTCCAAGACTGCTTGCACTCGGTGAGGCGTATACACTGTGGTGGGCTGACCCAGGGTCAGCTTAGATGCCTCCTTAACCATAAGAGCGGTGACTGCTACTGCCCGGAGGCAAGTGGGCCACCCTCTGGCCACCTCATCTAGTTATTTTGAGAGATAAGCCACAGGTTGTAATACGGGCCCCATCATCTGCTCTAACACCCCAAGAGCAGTTCCTGTCCTTCCAGAAACATAGAGTCTAAAAGGCTTCTCCAGGTTGGGGAGGCCTAAAGCTGGGACTGTAGTGATGGACTCTTTTAGGGCATTAAAGGCCACCTTGCAGGTCTCATGCCATTCGAGTGGCTCTTCCTCTTTCCCCCTTAAATTTTCATATAGGGGTCTGGCCAGATTGCCATAATTAGGAATCCAGATCCTGCAAACCCGGTCCTTCCTAAAAATCCCCTAAGCTGTTGTTTTGTTTGGGGGTACGGGGTATTTAAGATGAGGGATCTCCCCTCGGGGTCAGGCATTCTTTTCCTCTCCGTAATTATAAATCCAAGGTATTTTACTTGGGTTAAGCTAATCTGAGCCTACTTGGGGGATACTCGATAACCCTTTACATACAGGAAAGTTAGCGTTTTAAATAGTGTCCATTTGAGAGCTGGTAAAATCTGGCCTAGCTATGAGCAAGTCATCCACATACTGTATTAGACTACTGTTTGTTAAAGTTAATTCCCTTAGTTCTCTCCCCGAGGAAGTCCCGAAGATATGAGCGCTGTCCCTAAACCCTTGGGGTAGTCGAGTCCAGTCGAGAGTTGTATGGTCTCTCTTGTTTCCAAGTTCCGCCACTCAAAAGCAAAGAGTTTTTGGGATTCAGGATGGAGAGGAATGTAAAAGAAAGCACCTTGAAGGTCCAAGACTGAGAAGTACTTGGCATTTCCTGGGACTTGGGATAGGAGGGTATATGGGTTTGGGACTATGGGGTGGATGGGAACCACAGCTTCATTAACAGCTCTTAGATCCTGGACGAATCGGTAAGATCCATCTGGTTTTTGAACGGGCAAGATTGGGGTGTTGCAGGGGGACTCATAGCTGATTCGAGTTCCAGTATCTCGTTATTTGTTAACTAATGGTTTAAGACCGTCAAGAGCTACTGGTTTTAAGGGATATTGTCTTTTCCAGGGCTAGGGAGCATTTGGTCTCAGAGAAATCTTTACTGGTGGAACATTTATGGCTAAACCAGGGCTGGAGACATCCCACACCTGGGGATTGACATCATCTAGACAAGGGACAGACTCCTCCTTTTCTACCTCTGACTGTAAATATTCAGACATAGGCAAAGAAAATTATCGACTTCTACCTTTGTGTCCCCAAGTCACTCTGGTTTGGAGGCGAAAGTATTATTCTCAAAATGGAAAATTTGGAAGCTACAAACATGAAAAATTTAAAGAGTCACGCAGAGGCTAGTCACTCTAAGCTAACCCCTAAGACATTTATTGACTGATTTCTAGCTTCTCTTCTTTAACCTTTTTTATCTACAGTAATCCTGTGTGTTCCTTTTAGTTAATGATTCATTTTTAGACTATCCTGACTCTTCCACTACGTTCCAGTTTTGGGTCTGATACACTTAGAGATGTGCCAAGTGCTTCCTGAATACTATAGAACATATTTTATATTTAAAATACTTCCATGCTTATGTAGTGAGTCAATGATTTTAAGTTTATTTGTTACACATTTCAATGTAAAAATCAATGTGTGAACTAACATATTCACGACTAGGAAAAGTTGGCTTTTTTTGCTGTGTGTTTGAACTCCTCACCCGACCAAAGGTCATGGAGAGGTCTATTGTTTTTCTAAAATGGTTATAGTGTTGTTTATTTTCTGGTAAATGAATTAGGGTGTGAGTTGCAAAGCCTTTGTTTCTGTTCATTTCATTCCATCTGTTCGGGTTTCTTTCTCTCTCCTGAGTCAGACAGTAATTTCCCATTGGTTGTCCAGTTACCAAGGTTGGTGTCCATGCATCCGTGCTGGTCTCTCCATATATGTCCGGGTGTCCTGTGAAACACTAAGCTTAATTTATTTGGAAATGACCTAGCTGTTCAATACACTGTCATCACTCAGTTGAGCAGAGGGAGAGAAATTCAAGTGACAAAACTCCAGAGAAGCTAGTGTCAGAGCGCCCCGGCGTGGCATGCGTGCAGGGGGTTGGGGGGAGGGGGGCGGGGCGCGGAGCGCGGAGATCTCAGGTGTCCTCCCACCCTGGGCCTCTCCAGGCCCGCCGCTGCTCAGTGGCCTCCCCCCGGCCCCATCGCTTTGGCTGCTCAGGGCCGGGTGGTCTCTGCAGCTGCCCGGCATCCTGCCCGAGGCCCCCCCTGCCCACACGCTGTCTTCCAGTCTCTCTCTGAACCGTCGACTCTTTCTGCCTCTGTCTCACCTGGCGTGGGTGTGTGCGAGTGCCTGTCCGTGTGCCTGGCTGTTGCTCGTCCGCTCTCTCAGGAAGGTCCTGTGCTGGGCCCGTGGCGTGGGGGCAGGGCGGTCCTCGGTTTGGGGACAGCGTGGGGCTGAGGCACTCCAGGGGGTTTGCACAGCCGGCAGGATGGGCGCCTGGGGCCCCGGCTGTGCTGCCCCTAAGCCCGCAGGAGGCTCCGGGGACCGCGGCCCCGGGCCAATGCCCCGCTCGTCCGGAGCCACGTGACCCTGAGCAGCGAACGGGATGGTGGGGGGCGGGGGGTGGGGGGGCACCGAAACGTCCTCCCCGCTCAAGCCACCCCCTTCCCCAACCCCCGCCAGAGCTCCCGCAGCCTCGCCAGGCCGCTCGGGGTCCGGGAAGCGCCCCGGGCCGGGCCAGCCGCGTGCTGGCCGGGGGTGGCGTCGGCTGGTCTCCCAGCTGCAGGGCCTGTCCCGGTTTTTCCCATCAGTTTCAAGAGTGACGGTCACCCCACATTGTGAGTCGTCTAGATTTCTCACTGACACCCCTGTTAGGGAGTGGCTTTTTAGAGAGATCGGGAAGGTCACTTGGGGGATGTTAGTCTTGAGAGAAAATAAGGGCTCAGGTGGGATTGCAGATGTCATCCAGGGGGTAAATAGAGACAGTTGTTGCTGGTACCAAGACATGAAGTTTTTTTTCCTCCTTTCCCCAAAAGGCCATATTACGACCACATGGGGGCGCTGAGTAACAGCCCATAGCTCGGCTGGAAGGGTGGGCCTTTGATAGTGATACCCTGGGATGGGTTGGACATACCCCCAACCTTTGTCATTAATGCAGATGCAGCCCGGGCTGCTTAGGTTGAGTTGAGAAGCAGTGTGGTTTGCAAGTGAACATGCCTCGTTTAGGGAGAGATCAATAGCCATACAGGGAGATATGATTAGAAAGAGGAAGAATATCATATGATGCATTTTACTTATCTGAGGCAGGATTGATGGGGTTCTGCTTGAACAAGAGCCTGAGATCTTCAACAGGTTCACAGGAATAGCTGTCCTCTGGCTTTGGAGTCTCAGTTTCTGTCTCCCACTCCTGTAGGCCATAGGGTTTTATTCTAGAATTGTGGACCCAGGCAGATAGACCCTTCACTTTTACAGCAGTTGAAGTCACTAGAACAACCTGATATGGCCCTGTCCATTTCTCGGACAGCTGGTTTGGACTCCCTTTTTCTTGCCAGGTCTTTACTGATACTTGATCCCCTGGCTTTACCTGGGGATTTTTCAAGTCTTCCTGTGGTTTGTTCTCCATACCGTTGGAGTTCTTGCTGAAACCTTCCCAGGTCAATTATATGTTTTAAGAGTGTATAGGCATCCTCGTCAAGAAACAAATCAGAAGTTAAGAATGGTCGTCCATACATCATTTCATAAGGACTTAACAATAGTGGCCGTTTGGGGGATGTCCGTAGCCTCATGAGGGCTATGGGCAGCATATGTGTCCACTTATTATGTGTTTCTGACATAGCTTAGCCAGAGCCCTTTTAAGAGTCTGGTTGGCTCTCTCTACCTTTACTGAAGCTTGAGACCTCCAGGATGAGCGTAGCCGGTATTTTATGCCCAAGCATGCGGCTAGGTTCTGGGGTATCGTGGCTGTAAGTGAGGGCCCGTTGTCACTCTGAAGTGACCGAGGCAGCCCAAACCTAGGCACTATCTCCTTCAGCAGAGCTTTACAGACTTCTGTAGCTCTCTCAGTCTCAGTAGGGAACGCTTCGATCCATCCTGTGAATGTGTCAATATAGACTAGCAAGTAAGAAATCCCTTGGGTCTTGGGCATGTCTGTAAATTCTAAATGCGGAGCGGCATTGCCTGTCCGCTCCTAGGTATGATCCCCGAGTTGGACAGGTGCAATTAGAGGAGGTCTGGTTTTTGGGTTATTTTTTTAGACAGGTGTCACAATTTTGTGTCACTTGTTCAACAACCTTAGCTAACTGGGGATGGGAGAGAATAGGCTTAAGCCAGATTTCTAGATTATCTTTTCCAAAATGGGCGCTCTTATGTAAGGAGTTAGTAATGTTTTAAACCTGAGAATCAGGGAGTATTATTTGGGCCTGATCAGGCTGAAACCACCCATGTGACCCAATCTCCCAACCCCGCTCAGCATATCGGGAATGTCCCCCTGGGGTAAAATCTGGAGTCAGGGTTTCCTTGGGGAAAAGGGGGCAGATAGCAGTGGCAGAGGTAGCTTCCCCGGCAGCTCGTCCTGCCTCTTGATCAGCTTTCCTATTTCCCTGAGCCTCTTTTTCTTGCCCCTTTTGGTGACTCTTGCAGTGGATGACAGCTAATTTTGCAGGAAGTTTGACTGCCTCCAGGAGCCTGAGAATGAGCTCTTTGTGTTTAATAGCAGAGCTTCGGGCACTGAGCATCCCTCTTTCTTTCCAAATTGCTGCACGGGCATGCAGAATGAGGAAAGCATACTTAGAGTCCATACACACATTAATCCTCTTTCCTTCTCCTAACTCCAAAGCTCTTGTCAGGGCAAAATGTTCAGCTTTCTGGGCTGAGGTGTCTGGGGGAAGAGACCCCCTTTCCTTAGTTTCTTCCAGGCTCGCTACCGCATATCCTGCTTTCCTCTCTCCCTTTTCTACAAAACTGCTGCCATCTGTGTGCCAGTTTTCCTCTGGGTCAGATAAAGGTGTCTCTGATAGGTCCCGGCGAGAAGAGTATAACTCGTCTGTGATTTGTATGCATTGGTGATCCAGAGCGGAGGTAGGGTGATCTGACAGTAAGGTTGCTGGATTTAAAGTCTGGCAGACCCTCAGCTTTATTTCTTGAGTGTCAAGGAGGAGGGCTTGGTATTGGGTGATCCTTCCCCCTTTCATCCACCTGTCCCCTTTCGTTTCCAAGAGTGCTTGCACCCGGTGAGGCATATACACTGTGGTGGGCTGACCCAGGGTCAGCTTAGATGCCTCCTTAACCATAAGAGCAGTGGCTGCTACTGCCCGGAGGCAAGTGGGCCACCCTCTGGCCACCTCATCTAGTTATTTTGAGAGATAAGCCACAGGTTGTAATACGGGCCCCATCATCTGCTCTAACACCCCAAGAGCAGTTCCTGTCCTTCCAGAAATATAGAGTCTAAAAGGCTTCTCCAGGTTGGGGAGGCCTAAAGCTGGGGCTGTAGTGATGGACTCTTTTAGGGCATTAAAGGCCACCTTGCAGGTCTCATGCCAGTCCAGTGGCTCTTCCTCTTTCCCCCTTAAATTTTCATATAGGGGTCTGGCCAGATTGCCATAATTAGGAACCCAGATCCTGCAAAACCCGGTCCTTCCTAAAAATCCCCTAAGCTCTTTATTTGTTTGGGGGTACGGGGTATTTAAGATGAGGGATCTCCCCTCGGGGTCAGGCATTCTTTTTCTCTCCGTAATTATAAATCCAAGGTATTTTACTTGGGTTAAGCTAATCTGAGCTTACTTGGGGAATACTCGATAACACTTTTCATACAGGAAAGTTAGCGTTTTAAATAGTGTCCTTTTGAGAGCTGGTAAAATCTGGCCTAGCAAGTCATCCACATACTGTATTAGACTACTGTTTGTTAAACTTAATTCCCTTAGTTCTCTCCCCAAGGAAGTCCCGAAGATATGAGGGCTGTCCCTAAACCCTTGGGGTAGTCGAGTCCAGTCGAGAGTTGTATGGTCTCTCTTGTTTCCAAGTCCCGCCACTCAAAAGCAAAGAGTTTTTGGGAATCAGGATGGAGAGGAATGCAAAAGAAAGCACCTTGAAGGTCCAAGACTGAGAAGTACTTGGCATTTCCTGGGACTTGGGATAGGAGGGTATATGGGTTTGGGACTATGGGGTGGATGGGAACCACAGCTTCATTAACAGCTCTTAGATTCTGGACGAATCGGTAAGATCCGTCTGGTTTTTGAACGGGCAAGATTGGGGTGTTGCAGGGGGACTCATAGCTGATTCGAGTTCCAGTATCTCGGTATTTGTTAACTAATGGTTTAAGACCCTCAAGAGCTTCTGGTTTTAAGGGATATTGTCTTTTCCAGGGCTAGGGAGCATTTGGTCTCAGAGAAATCTTTACTGGTGGAACATTTCTGGCTAAACCTGGGCTGGAGACATCCCACACCTGGGGATTGACATCATCTAGACAAGGGACAGACTCCTCCTTTTCTACCTCTGACTGTAAATATTCAGACATAGGCAAAGAAAATTATCGACTTCTACCTTTGTGTCCCCAAGTCACTCTGGTTTGGAGGCGAAAGTATTATTCTCAAAATGGAAAATTTGGAAGCTGCAAACATGAAAAATTTAAAGAGTCACGCAGAGGCTAGTCACTCTAAGCTAACCCCTAAGACATTTATTGACTGATTTCTAGCTTCTCTTCTTTAACCTTTTTTATCTACAGTAATCCTGTGTGTTCCTTTGAGTTAGGGATTCATTTTTAGACTATCCTAACTCTTCCACTACGTTCCAGTTTTGGGTCTGATACACTTACAGATGTGCCAAGTGCTTCCTGAATACTATAGAACATATTTTATATTTAAAATACTTCCATGCTTATGTAGTGAGTCAATGATTATAAGTTTATTTGTTACACATTTCAATGTAAAAATCAATGTGTGAACTAACATATTCACGACTTGGAGAAGTTGGCTTTTTTTGCTGTGTGTTTGAACTCCTCACCAAACCAAAGGTCATGGAGAGGTCTATTGTTTTTCTAAAATGGTTATAGTGTTGTTTATTTTCTGGTAATTGAATTAGGGTGTGAGTTGCAAAGCTTGTGTTTCTGTTCATTTCATTCCATCTGTTCGGGTTTCTTTCTCTCTCCTGAGTCTGACAGTAATTTCCCATTGGTTGTCCAGTTACCAAGGTTGGTGTCCATGCATCCGTGCTGGTCTCTCCATACATGTCCGGGTGTCCTGTGAAACACTAAGCTTAATTTATTTGGAAATGACCTAGCTGTTCAATACACTGTCATCACTCAGTTGAGCAGAGGGAGAGAAATTCAAGTGACAAAACTCCAGAGACGCTAGTGTCAGAGCGCCCCGGCGTGGCATGCGTGCAGGTGGTTGGGGGGAGGGGGGCGGGGCGTGGAGCGCGGAGATCTCAGGTGTCCTCCCACCCTGGGCCTCTCCAGGCCTGCCGCTGCTCAGTGGCCTCCCCTCGCCCCCATCGCTTTGGCTGCTCAGGGCCGGGTGGTCTCTGCAGCTGCCCGGCATCCTGCCCGAGGCCCCCCCTGCCCACACACTGTTTTCCAGTCTCTCTCTGAACCCTCGACTCTTTCTGCCTCTGTCTCACCTGGCTTCGGTGCGTGCGAGTGCCTGTCCATGTGCCTGGCTGTCGCTCGTCTGCTCTCTCAGGAAGGTCCTGTGCTGGGCCCGTGGTGTGGGGGCAGGGCGGGCCTCGGTTTGGGGACAGGGAGGGGCTGAGGCACTCCAGGGGGTTTGCACAGCCGGCAGGATGGTTGCCTGGGGCCCCGGCTGGGCTGCCCCTAAGCCCGCAGGAGGCTCCGGGGACCGCGGCCCCGGGCCGACGCCCCGATCTTCTGGAGCCACGTGACCCTGAGCAGCGAACGGGATGGTGGGGGGCGGGGGGTGGGGGGCCACCTAGACGTCCTCCCCGCTCAAGCCACCCCCCTCCCCAACCCTCGCCAGAGATCCCGCAGCCTCGCCAGGCCGCTCGGGTTCCGGGAAGCGCCCCGGGCCGGGCCAGGCGGGTGCTGGCCGGGGATGGCGTCGGCTGGTCTCCCAGCTGCAGGGCCTGTCCCGGTTTATCCCATCAGTTTCAAGAGTGACGGTCACCCCACATTGTGAGTCGTCTAGATTTCTCACTGACACCCCTGTTAGGGAGTGGCTTTTTAGAGAGATAGGGAAGGTCACTTGGGGGATGTCAGTCATGAGAGAAAATAAGGGCTCAGGTGGGATTGCAGATGTCATCCAGGGAGTAAATAGAGACAGTTGTTGCTGGTACCAAGACATGAAGTTTTTTTTCCCCCTTTCCCCAAAAGGCCATATTACGACCACATGGGGGCGCTGAGTAACAGCCCATAGCTCGGCTGGAAGGGTGGGCCTTTGATAGTGATACCCTGGGATGGGTTGGACATACCCCCAACCTTTGTCATTAATGCAGATGCAGCCCGGGATGCTTAGGTTCAGTTGAGAAGCAGTGTGGTTTGCAAGTGAACATGCCTCGTTTAGGGAGAGATCAATAGCCATACAGGGAGATATGATTAGAAAGAGGAAGAACATCATATGATGCATTTTACTTATCTGAGGCAGGATTGATGGGGTTCTGCTTGAACAAGAGCCTGAGATCTTCAACAGGTTCACAGGAATAGCTGTCCTCTGGCTTTGGAGTCTCAGTTTCTGTCTCCCACTCCTGTAGGCCATAGGGTTTTATTCTAGAATTGTGGACCCAGGCAGATAGACCCTTCACTTTTACAGCAGTTGAAGTCACTAGAACAACCTGATATGGCCCTGTCCATTTCTCGGACAGCTGGTTTGGACTCCCTTTTTCTTGCCAGGTCTTTACTGATACTTGATCCCCTGGCTTTACCTGGGGATTTTTCAAGTCTTCCTGTGGTTTGTTCTCCATACCGTTGGAGTTCTTGCTGAAACCTTCCCAGGTCAATTATATGTTTTAAGAGTGTATTGGCATCCTCGTCAAGAAACAAATCAGAAGTTAAGAATGGTCGTCCATACATCATTTCATAAGGACTTAACAATAGTGGCCGTTTGGGGGATGTCCGTAGCCTCATGAGGGCTATGGGCAGCATATGTGTCCACTTATTATGTGTTTCTGACATAGCTTAGCCAGAGCCCTTTTAAGAGTCTGGTTGGCTCTCTCTACCTTTCCTGAAGCTTGAGGCCTCCAGGATGAGCGGAGCTGGTATTTTATGCCTAAGCATGCGGCTAGGTTCTGGGGTATCGTGGCTGTAAGTGAGGGCCCGTTGTCACTCTGAAGTGACCGAGGCAGCCCAAACCTAGGCACTATCTCCTTCAGCAGAGCTTTACAGACTTCTGTAGCTCTCTCAGTCTCAGTAGGGAACGCTTCGATCCATCCTGTGAATGTGTCAATAAAGACTAGCAAGTAAGAAATCCCTTGGGTCTTGGGCATGGCTGTAAATTCTACTTGCCAGTCCGCTCCTGGGTATGATCCCCGATGTTGGACAGGTGTAATTAGAGGAGGTCTGGTTTTTGGGTTATTTTTTAGACAGGTGTCACAATTTTGTGTGACCTGTTTAACAACCTTAGCTAACTGTGGATGGGAGAGAATAGGCTTAAGCAAGATTTCTAGATTATCTTTTCCAAAATGGGCGCTCTTATGTAAGGAGTTAGTAATGTTTTAAACCTGAGAATCAGGGAGGATTATTTGGGCCTGATCAGGCTGAAACCACCCATGTGACCCAATCTCCCAGCCCCGCTCAGCATATCGGGAATGTCCCCCTGGGGTAAAATCTGGAGTCAGGGTTTCCTTGGGGAAAAGGGGGCAGATAGCAGTGGCAGAGGTAGCTTCCCCGGCAGCTCGTCCTGCCTCTTGATCAGCTTTCCTATCTCCCTGAGCCTCTTTTTCTTGCCCCTTTTGGTGACTCTTGCAGTGGATGAAAGCTAATTTTGCAGGAAGTTTGACTGCCTCCAGGAGCCTGAGATTGAGGTCTTTGTATTTAATAGCAGAGCTTCGGGCACTGAACATCCCTCTTTCTTTCCAAATTGCTGCACGGGCATGCAGAAGGAGGAAAGCATACTTAGAGTCCATACACACATTATGCCTCTTTCCTTCTCCTAACTCCAAAGCTCTTGTCAGGGCAAAAAGTTCAGCTTTCTGGGCTGAGGTGTCTGCGGGAAGAGACCCACTTTCCTTAGTTTCTTCCAGGCTCGCTACCGCATATCCTGCTTTCCTCTCTCCCTTTTCTACAAAACTGCTGCCATCTGTGTGCCAGTTTTCCTCTGGGTCAGATAAAGGTGTCTCTCATAGGTCCCGGCGAGAAGAGTATAAATCGTCTGTGATTTGTATGCATTGGTGATCCAGAGGGGAGGTAGGGGGATCTGGCAGTAAGGTTGCTGGATTTAAAGTCTGGCAGACCCTCAACTTTATTTCTGGAGTGTCAAGGAGGAGGGCTTGGTATTGGGTGATCCTTCCCCCTGTCATCCACCTGTCCCCTTTCGTTTCCAAGACTGCTTCCACCCGGTGAGGCGTATACACTGTGGTGGGCTGACCCAGGGTCAGCTTAGATGCCTCCTTAACCATAAGAGCGGTGGCTGCTACTGCCCGGAGGCAAGTGGGCCACCCTCTGGCCACCTCATCTAGTTATTTTGAGAGATAAGCCACAGGTTGTAATACGGGCCCCATCATCTGCCCTAACACCCCAAGAGCAGTTCCTGTCCTTCCAGAAACATAGAGTCTAAAAGGCTTCTCCAGGTTGGGGAGTCCCAAAGCTGGGGCTGTAGTGATGGACTCTTTTAGGGCATTAAAGGCCACCTTGCAGGTCTCATGACAGTCGAGTGGCTCTTCCTCTTTCCCCCTTAAATTTTCATATAGGGGTCTGGCCAGATTGCCATAATTAGGAATGCAGATCCTGCAAAACCCGGTCCTTCCTAAAAATCCCCTAAGGTGTTGTTTGTTTGGGGGTACGGGGTATTTAAGATGAGGGATCTCCCCTCGGGGTCAGGCATTCTTTTTCTCTCTGTCATTATAAATCCAAGGTATTTTACTTGGGTTAAGCTAATCTGAGCCTACTTGGGAGATACTCGATAACCCTTTTCATACAGGAATGTTAGCGTTTTAAATAGTGTCCATTTGAGAGCTGGTAAAATCTGGCCTAGCTATGAGCATATCATCCACATACTGTATTAGACTACTGTTTGTTAAACTTAATTCCCTTAGTTCTCTCCCCAAGGAAGTCCCGAAGATATGAGGGCTGTCCCTAAACCCTTGGGGTAGTCGAGTCCAGTCCAGAGTTGTATGGTCTCTCTTGTTTCCAAGTCCCGCCACTCAAAAGCAAAGAGTTTTTGGGATTCAGGATGGAGAGGCATGCAAAAGAAAGCACCTTGAAGGTCCAAGACTGAGAAGTACTTGGCATTTCCTGGGGCTTGGGATAGGAGGGTATATGGGTATGGGACTATGGGGTGGATGGGAACCACAGCTTCATTAACACCTTTTAGATCCTGGACGAATCGGTAAGATCCATCTGGTTTTTGAACGGGCAATATTGGGGTGTTGAAGGGGGACTCACAGCTGATTCGAATTCCAGTATCTCGTTATTTGTTAACTAATGGTCTAAGACCCTCAAGAGCTTCTGGTTTAAAGGGATATTGTCTTTTCCAGGGCTAGGGAGCATTTGGTCTCATAGAAATCTTTACTGGTGGAACATTTATGGCTAAACCAGGGCTGGAGACATCCCACACCTGGGGATTGACATCATCTAGACAAGGGACAGACTCCTCCTTTTCTACCTCTGACTGTACATAGTCAAACATAGGCAAAGAAAATTATCGACTTCTACCTTTGTGTCCCCAAGTCACTCTGGTTTGGAGGCGAAAATATTATTCTCACCCTGGAAAATTTGGAAACTGCAAACATGAAAAATTTAAAGAGTCACGCAGAGGCTAGTCACTCTAAGCTAACCCCTAAGACATTTATTGACTGATTTCTAGCTTCTCTTCTTTAACCTTTTTTATCTACAGTAATCCTGTGTGTTCCTTTTAGTTAGGGATTCATTTTTAGACTATCCTGACTCTTCCACTACGTTCCAGTTTTGGGTCTGATACACTTAGAGATGTGCCAAGTGCTTCCTGAATACTATAGAACATATTTTATGTTTAAAATACTTCCATGCTTATGTAGTAAGTCAATGATTTTAAGTTTATTTGTTACACATTTCAATGTAAAAGTCAATGTGTGAACGAACATATTCACGACTTGGAAAAGTTGGCTTTTTTTTTGGTGTGTGTTTGAACTCCTCACCCGACCAAAGGTCATGGAGAGGTCTATTGTGTTTCTAAAATGGTTATAGTGTTGATTATTTTCTGGTAATTGAATTAGGGTGTGAGTTGCAAAGCTTGAATTTCTGTTCATTTCATTCCATCTGTTCGGGTTTCTTTCTCTCTCCTGAGTCAGACAGTAATTTCCCATTGGTTGTCCAGTTACCAAGGTTGGTGTCCATGCATCCGTGCTGGTCTCTCCATACATGTCCGGGTGTCCTGTGAAACACTAAGCTTAATTTATTTGGAAATGACCTAGCTGTTCAATACACTGTCATCACTCAGTTGAGCAGAGGGAGAGAAATTCAAGTGACAAAACTCCAGAGAAGCTAGTGTCAGAGCGCCCCGGCATGGCATGCGTGCAGGGGGTTGAGGGGAGGGGGGCGGGGCGCAGAGCGCGGAGATCTCAGGTGTCCTCCCACCCTGGGCCTCTCCAGGCCCGCCGCTGCTGAGTGGCCTCCCCCCGCCCCCATCGCTTTGGCTGCTCAGGGCCGGGTGGTCTCTGCAGCTGCCCGGCATCCTGCCCGAGGCCCCCCCTGCCCACACGCTGTCTTCCAGTCTCTCTCTGAACCCTCGACTCTTTCTGCCTCTGCTCACCTGTCGTGGGTGCGTGCGAGTGCCTGTCCGTGTGCCTGGCTGTCGCTCGTCCGCTCTCTCAGGAAGGTCCTGTGCTGGGCCCATGGCGTGCGGGCCGGGCGGGCCTTGGTTTGGGGACAGGGCGGGGCTGAGGCACTCCAGGGGGTTTGCAAAGCCGGCAGGATGGTAGCCTGGGGCCCCGATGGGCTGCCCCTAAGCTCCAGTAGGCTCCGGGGACTGCAGACCCGGGCCGAAGCCCCTCTCGTCCGGAGCCACCTGACCCTGAGCAGCGAACGGGATGGTGGGTGACAGGGGGTGAGGGGGCACCCAGATGTCCTCGCTGCTCTGCCCACCCCCCCTCCCCCCACCCCAGGTTCCGCAGGCACGCCAGGCCCCGGCCGGCCGGGCCAGACTGGTGCTGGCTTGGGCTCGCGGTGTGCGGAGCGGGGGCGCCCTCCGCTGGCCGCCGAGCTGCAGGCTCTGGCCGGCCGGAGTCCAGTCGCGGGTCGTGCGGCTCAAGTGCAGCGCGAGCCCGCTCGAGAACTGCAGCCCCATGCCTGACCGGCAGGTCAGACCGCAAGGGAGGCGCAAGGCGGGGCTCCTGCAGCGCCTGGCAGCCGCCTCGGTCTAAGGCCATACCACCCTGAACGTGCCCTCTCTCCTCTGATCTGGGAAACTGAGCAGGGTCGGGCCTGGTCAGTACTTGGATGGGAGACCGCCTAGTAGTTAGGCGATTTTTTTTTATTTTTCTGAATGCCTACTTCAGAAAGTTAGAATCGGATGACTTCACACAGTAAAACGAATCATATTTTCATACATAATCTTAAGAATCCAGCAGCTGGTCATTCTTTTTCCTGTCCTAACACAGCTAACTGGAAATCAGTTGTAGTAAGTTCTACTGACTTCAGACCCTCATCCCTAAGGGAAGATATATAGGAAAACCCATAATATATCTAAATAAACATGAAAGATACAATGATGAGAAAGAAAAAAATTTCTCAGTGACATCTTAGCTGGTATCGAAAACACGATGATTATGAAAGCACAGCCCATAATCAAGTCCAGGCCATGGAAGCCTGTGACTGTCACTGAGTGTTGACTTCCCTTTCAGCTGAGGTCGTAAAAAGTGCTTTGTAAAATTCTGAGGTTTGAAGCACTTGTAACCTCCCGAAGAGACTGCAATCAGAAGGGTTTCTAGAATATCCTGACGCTGTGGTGAGCTCAAGCAATACATACTCCAGAGGACGGAAGACAGACATGTTGGGAAGTGGGGATGACTCCTACTGCACTTAGGGAGGAAGGGCATGTACAAGTGGAGAAGCAACACCTCAGTGATGGAATCTTTAAAGACTCCACACATGGAGAAGGAAATGGCAACCCACTCCAGTATTCTTGCCTGGAAAACTCCATGGGCAGAGGAGTCTGGCGGGCTGAAGTCCACGGGATTCCATGACTGACCGTGTGTGCACGAGGGTGGAGGGAGACGGGCTGGTAGCAAGAAACTGGTAGAAGTAAAAAATAAGAAAAAAATATAAAATAAAGACTCGATAAATATGACAACGACTGGTAGGAATAAACCTTCAGAAGTGCCTTCTCAGACCTCCCGTCAGAAGCACAAGCGTAATAAAGACACTGAGTTTTCACGGTCTCACACAAAATTAGACTGGTTTATGACAATGGGCAGAGAGGCTCCTCTAAGACATCGGGGCTGGGCTTTACTGGAGGATGCACATCGATTGAGTGCATGGCTGTGTGTTATGGAAATATGTCTTACTGGCAGGGCGAAGGCATCTTCTTGAAGAACACAGCAAATAACACCACAAATTCACGGAACTTGGCTACAATGACAATAGCTGATTTCGTGATGTCTACTGCTTGGCAGAGCTGGGATTGCCTCTGCCATTAAGTACCTCAGTGGCCAGCTGTGATAGTAGCCATTACTTTCTCACTTAGAAACTTGCCATGTGCACTAGCGCAAGAACAGTGAAAGCTCCCCAGAGAAGCAAGTCAGGCAGACATGCTTCTGTTTTCTCACAGAAGCTGCTTATGACCGGCCTTGCTCACAGACAGATTGCTAATTCCAAATCGATAGAAAGTTATGCAGATATTCTTTAGCAACTGAGCCACCAGTGAAGTCCTACTAGCTCAGTTGCTAAAGAATCTGCCTGCAACGCAGGAGACCCCGCTTTGAGTCCTGGGTCGGGAAGATCCGCTGGAGAAAGGATAGGCTACCCACTCCAGTATTCTGGCCTAGAGAATTCTATGGACTGTATAGTCCTTGGGGCCGCAAAGAGTCAGGCACGAACTGAGCCACTTTCACCTGCACATGCAGATATCACTTAAAAAAAAAAATGTGGTAACAGATCTAGGACCTCTGTCAAGCTCATGAGTGAGTACTATAAATATAGAGAATCAGCTTTGTCCTGCATAGTTAGTACCATCCTGTATTTGCTTTGAGAGGAGTTGAGCTACTCTTGGTACAGAGGAATGATTCTTTACCAACTGAGCCACAAGGGAAGCCCACTAATACTGGAGTGGGTAGCCTATCCCTTCTCCAGCAGATCTTCCTGACCCAGGAATTGAACCAGGGTCTCCTGCCTGAGTAACACATATTGGGTAAAAAACGGTGAGGGGGCAGAACTAGGGACATTGATTGGTAAAATCAGTTTTCCTTGTCTAGATGGCTAGCTGACGCGAAAGAAATGTTGGTGTGGATTTAAAAAATTTTTCTGACACGAAATAAAAAATTTACTAGTTCTCTGCAGATCTTTAATGAAGCACAGATATTGTCATTAGATTGCTTTGGTCATATACGTCTTATCCACATTTATTTTTTAAAATCACATAGAGTGGCTTCAATCACTTGAAGAAACGACAAAAGGTTTCTTTGGTCTCCATTCTATACTGGATCGAGAGAAGGCAGTTGATCAGCATGATGCAGGAGCTCAAGATGTTTTTGGCAAAAACTTGACTAGTCTGTTTAATGATATGGAAGAATGAATTAAGGATGGCAGCACGAAACAGAAGGCCATGCTAGAAGTACACAAGACCTTGTTTGGTAAGTCCAAACATGACTTTTTCTTTCAATTGAAGGATAGTTGCTTTACAGAATTTTGTTGCCAAACATCAACGTGAATGAGCCACAGGTGTACATATGTCTCCTCCCTCCTGAACCTCTCTCCCATCTCCTCCTCTCCGTTCCACCCCTCTAGCTTGTTGCAGAGCCCCCGTTTGAGTCCCCTGAGTCATACAGCAAATTGCATTGGCATCTCTTTTAACGTATGGTACTATGTTTCCATGTTCCTCTGCATTCATCTCACCCTCTTCTTCCTCACACCTGCCAGTGTCCATAAGTCTGTTCTCTACATCTGTGACTCCTTGGCTGCCCTGCAAATAATTTCATCAGTACCACCTTTAGTTCAAGCATTTCTTCCCCCCCCCCCAAGCATTTCTTATTTCTTATTCCACTCTTACTGTCTTTAGTGTGAGACTGATCTCGAAACTGATATGAAAGTATTATTCTCAGCATGGAAAATTTGGAAGATGCAAACATGAAAAATTTAAAAAGTAACGCAGAGGCTAATCAGTCTAGGCTAACCCCTAAAACATTTATTGACTGATTTCTAGTTTCTCTTCTTTAACCTTTTTGATCTACGTAATCCTGTGTATTCCTTTTAGTTAGGGATTCATTTTTAGACTATCCTGACTCTTCCATTAAGTTCCAGTTTGGGGTCTGATACACTTACAGATGTGCCAAGTGCTTGCTGAATACTATAGAACATGTTTTATGTTTAAAATACTTCCATGCGTATGTAGTGAGTCAATGATTTTAAGTTTATTTGTTACACATTTCAATGTAAAAGTCAATGTGTGAACTAACATTGATACACTTACAGATGTGCCAAGTGCTTGCTGAATACTATAGAACATATTTTATGTTTAAAATACTTCCATGCGTATGTAGTGAGTCAATGATTTTAAGTTTATTTGTTACACATTTCAATGTAAAAGTCAATGTGTGAACTAACATATTTTCGATTTGGAAAAGGTGGCTTTTTTTGTTGTGTGTAAGAACTCCTCACTGGACCAAAGGTCATGGAGAGGTCTATTGTTTTCTAAAATGGTTATAGTGTTGTTCTTTTTTTCGGTAATTGAATTGGGGTGTGAGTTGCAAAGTTTGTGTTTCTGTTCATTTTTTCCATCTGTTCGGGTTTCTTTCTCTCTCCTGAGTCAGACAATAATTTCCCATTGGTTGTCCAGTTACCAAGGTTGGTGTCCATGCATCCGTGCTGGTCTCTGCATTCATGTCCGGGTGTCCTGTGAAACACTAAGCTTAATTTATTTGGAAATGACCTAGCTGTGCAATATACTGTCATCACTCAGTTGAGCACAAGGATAGAAATTCAGGTGATCAAACTCCGGAGAAGCTTTTGTCGGAGAGGCGCGTGCGTTCAGGGGGTTGGGGTGGGCAGAGCGTGGACCGCGGATATCTCAGGTGCCCTCCCAACCTGGACCTCTCCAGGCCTGCCTCTGCTAGGCAGCCTCCCCCCGCCCCCATCGCGTTTGCTGCTCAGGGCCGGGAGGTCTCTGCAGCTGCCCGGCATCCTGCCCGAGGCCCCCCCTGCCCACACGCTGTCTTCCGGTGTCTCTCTGAACCCTCGTCTCATTCTGCCTCTGTCTCAGCTGGCGTGGTTGCGTGCGAGTGCCTGTCCGTGTGCCTGGCTGTCGCTCGTCCGCTCTCTCAGGAAGGTCCTGTGCTGGGCCCGTGGCGTGGGGGCAGGGCGGGCCTCGGTTGGGGGACAGGGCGGGGCTGAGGCGCTCCAGGGGGTTTGCACAGCCGGCAGGATGGACACCTGGGGCCCCGGCTGGGCTGTCCCTAAGCCCGCAGGAGTCTCCGGGGACCGCGGCCCCGGGCCGACGCCCCGCTCCTCCGGAGCCACGTGACCCTGAGCAGCGAACGGGATGGTGGGGGCGGGGGGTGAGGGGGCACCGAGACGTCCTCGCTGCTCTGCCCACCCCCCCTCCCCCCACCCCAGGTTCCGCAGGCACGCCAGGCCCCGGCCGGCCGTGCCAGACGGGTGCTGGCCTGGGCTCGCGGTGTGCGGAGCGGGGGCGCCCTCCGCTGACCGCCGAGCTGCAGGCTCTGGCCGGCCGGAGTCCAGTCGAGGGTCGTGCGGCTCAAGTGCAGCGCGCCCGCTGGAGAACTGCAGCCCCAGGCCCGACCGGCAGGTCAGATCGCAAGGGAGGCGCAACGCGGGGCTCCTGGAGCGCCTGGCAGCCGCCTCGGTCTAAGGCCATACCTCCCTGAACGTGCCCTCTCTCCTGTGATCTGGGAACCTGAGCAGGGTCGGGCATGGTCAGTACTTGGATGGGAGTCCACCTAGTAGTTAGGCAATTTTTTTTGATTTTTCTGAATTCCTATTTCAGAAAGTTAGAATTGGATGACTTCACACAGTAAAACGAATCATATTTTCATACATAATCTTAAGAATCCAGCAGCTGGTCATTCTTTTTCCTGTCCTAACACAGCTAACTGGAAATCAGTTGTAGTAAGTTCTACTGACTTAAGACCCTCATCCCTAAGGGAAGATATGTAGGAATACCCATAATATATCTAAATAAACATGAAAGATACAATGATGAGAAAGAAAAAAATTTCTCAGTGACATCTTAGTTGGTATCGGAAACACGATGATTATGAAAGCACAGCCCATAATCAAGTCCAGGCCATGGAAGCCTGTGACTGTCACTGAGTGTTGACTTCCCTTTCAGCTGAGGTCGTAAAAAGTGCTTTGTAAAATTCTGAGGTTTGAAGCACTTGTAACCTCCCGAAGAGACTGCAATCAGAAGGGTTTCTAGAATATCCTGACGCTGTGGTGAGCCCAAGCAATATATACTCCAGAGGACGGAAGACAGACATGTTGGGAAGTGGGGATGACTTCTACTGCACTTAGGGAGGAAGGGCATGTACAAGTGGAGAAGCAACACCTCAGTGATGGAATCTTTAAAGACTCCATACATGGAGAAGGAAATGGCAACCCACTCCAGTATTCTTGCCTGGAAAAATCCATGGGCAATGTAGTCTGGCGGGCTGAAGTCCACAGGATTCCATGACTGACCGTGTGTGCACGAGGGTGGAGGGAGACGGGTTGGTAGCAAGAAACTTGTAGAAGTAAAAAATAAGAAAAAATATAAAATAAAGACTCGATAAATATGACAACGACTGGTAGGAATAAACCTTC
Organism: Muntiacus reevesi; assembly: GCF_963930625.1. Classification (NCBI taxonomy): domain Eukaryota; kingdom Metazoa; phylum Chordata; class Mammalia; order Artiodactyla; family Cervidae; genus Muntiacus; species Muntiacus reevesi. Next base: position 1,074,123 of record NC_089256.1, on the reverse strand, counting down.
AGAAGTGCCTTCTCAGACCTCCCGTCAGAAGCACAAGCGTAATAAAGACACTGAGTTTTCACGGTCTCACACAAAATTAGACTGGCTTATGACAATGGGCAGAGAGGCTCCTCTAGGACATCGGAGCTGGGATTTACTGGAGGATGCACATCGATTGAGTGCATGGCTGTGTGTTATGGAAATATGTCTTACTGGCAGGGCGAAGGCATCTTCTTGAAGAACACAGCAAATAACACCACAAATTCACGGAACTTGGCTACAATGACAATAGCTGATTTCGTGATGGCTACTGCTTGGCAGAGCTGGGATTGCCTCTGCCATTAAGTACCTCAGTGGCCAGCTGTGATAATAGCCATTACTTTCTCACTTAGAAACTTGCCATGTGCACTAGCGCAAGAACAGTGAAAGCTCCCCAGAGAAGCAAGTCAGGCAGACATGCTTCTGTTTTCTCACAGAAGCTGCTTATGACCGGCCCTGCTCACAGACAGATTGCTAATTCCACATCGATAGACAGTTATGCAGATACTCTTTAGCAACTGAGCCACCAGGGAAGCCCTACTAGCTCAGTTGCTAAAGAATCTGCCTGCAACGCAGGAGACCCCGCTTTGAGTCCTGGGTCGGGTAGATCCCCTGGAGAAGGGATAGGCTACCCACTCCATTATTCTGGCCTAGAGAATTCCATGGACTGTGTAGACCTTGGGGCCGCAAAGAGTCAGGCACGACCTGAGCCATTTTCACCTGCACATGCGGAAATCACTTAAAAAAAAAATAAATGTGGTAACAGATCTAGAACCTCTGTCAAGCTCATGAGCAAGTAGTATAAATGTACAGAATCAGCTTTGTCCTGCATAGTTACTACCGTCCTGTATTTGCTTTGAGAGGAGTTGAGCTATTCTTGGTACAGAGGAATGATTCTTTACCAACTGAGCCACAAGGGAAGCCCACTAATCCTGGAGTGGGTAGACTATCCCTTCTCCAGCGGATCTTCCTGACCCAGGAATTGAACCAGGGTCTCCTGCCTGAGTAACACATATTGCGTAAAAATTGGTGAGGGAGCAGAATTAGGGACATTGATTGGTAAAATCAGTTTTCCTTGTCTAGATGGCTAGCGGAGGCGAAAGAAATGTTGGTGTGGATTTAAAAAATTCTTCTGATACGAAACAAAAAATTTACTAGTTCTCTGCAGAAGTCTTTAGTGAAGCACAGATATTGTCATTAGATTGCTTTGGTCATATACGTCTTATCCACATTTATTTTTTAAAATCACATAGAGTGGCTTCAATCACTTGAAGAAACGACAAAAGGTTTCTTTGGTCTCCATTCTATACTGGATCGAGAGAAGGCAGTTGATCAGCATGATGCAGGAGCTCAAGATGTTTTTGGGAAAAACTTGACTAGTCTGTTTAATGATATGGAAGAATGAATTAAGGATGGCAGCACGAAACAGAAGGCCATGCTAGAAGTACACAAGACCTTGTTTGGTAAGTCCAAACATGACTTTTTCTTTCAATTGAAGGATAGTTGCTTTACAGAATTTTGTTGCCAAACATCAACGTGAATGAGCCACAGGTTTACATAGGTCTCCTCCCTCCTGAACCTCTCTCCCGTCTCCCCCTCCCCATTCCACCCCTCTAGCTTGTTGCAGAGCCCCTGTTTGAGTCCCCTGAGTCATACAGCAAATTGCATTGGCATCTCTTTTAACGTATGGTACTATGTTTCCATGTTCCTCTGCATTCATCTCACCCTCTCCTTCCTCCCCCCTGCCCGTGTCCATAAGTCTGTTCTCTACATCTGTGACTCCTTGGCTGCCCTGCAAATAATTTCATCAGTACCACCTTTAGTTTAAGCATTTCTATCCCCCCCCCCCAAACATTTCTTATTTCTTATTCCACTCTTAATGTCTTTAGTGTGAGACTGATCTCGAAACTGATATGAAAGTATTATTCTCAGCATGGAAAATTTGGAAGATGCAAACATGAAAAATTTAAAAAGTAACGCAGAGGCTAGTCACTCTAGGCTAACCCCTAAAACATTTATTGACTGATTTCTAGTTTCTCTTCTTTAACCTTTTTGATCTACGTAATCCTGTGTATTCCTTTTAGTTAGGGATTCATTTTTAGACTATCCTGACTCTTCCATTAAGTTCCAGTTTGGGGTCTGATACACTTACAGATGTGCCAAGTGCTTCCTGAATACTATAGAACATATTTTATGTTTAAAATACTTCCATGGGTATGTAGTGTGTCAATGATTTTAAGTTTATTTGTTACACATTTCAATGTAAAATCAATATGTGAACTAACATATTCTCGATTTGGAAACGGTGGCTTTTTTTGTTGTGTGTAAGAATTCCTCACCGGACCAAAGGTCATGGAGAGGTCTATTGTTTTTCTAAAATGGTTATAGTGTTGTTGTTTTTTTCGGTAATTGAATTGGGGTGTGAGTTGCAAAGTTTGTGTTTCTGTTCAATTTTTCCATCTGTTCGGGTTTCTTTCTCTCTCCTGAGTCAGACAGTAATTTCCCATTGGTTGTCCAGTTACCAAGGTTGGTGTCCATGCATCCCTGCTGGTCTCTGCATTCATGTCCGGGTGTCCTGTGAAACACTAAGCTTAATTTATTTGGAAATGACCTAGCTGTGCAATATACTGTCATCACTCAGTTGAGCACAAGGATAGAAATTCAGGTGATCAAACTCCGGAGAAGGTTTCGTCGGAGAGGGGCGTGCGTTCAGGGGGTTGGGTTGGGAGGGGCGCGGACCGCGGATATCTCAGGTGCCCTCTCAACCTGGGCCTCTGCAGGCATGCCTCTGCTCGGCAGCCTCCCCCCGCCCCCATCGCGTTTGCTGCTCAGGGCCGGGTGGTCTCTGAAGCTGCCCGGCATCCTGCCCGAAGCCACCCCTGCCCACACGCTGTCTTCCGGTGTCTCTCTGAACCCTCATCTCTTTCTGCCTCTGTCTCACCTGACGTGGGTGCGTGCGCGTGCCTGTCCGTGTGCCTGGCTGTCGCTCGTCCGCTCTCTCAGGAAGGTCCTGTGCTGGGCCTGTGGCGTGGGGGCAGGGCCGTCCTCGGTTGGGGGACAGGGCGGGGCTGAGGCACGCCAGGTGGTTTGCACAGCCGGTAGGATGGGCGCCTGGGGCCCCGGCTGGGCTGCCCCTAAGCCCGCAGGAGACTCCGGGGACCGCGGCCCCGGGCCGCCGCCCCGCTCTTCCGGAGCCACGTGACCCTGAGCAGCGAACGGGAAGGTGGGGGGCGGGGGGTGGGGGGGCACCGAGACGTCCTCCCCGCTCAAGCCACCCCCCTCCCCAACCCCCGCCAGAGCTCCCGCAGCCTCGCCAGGCCTCTCGGGTTCTGTGAAGCGCCCCGGGCCGTGCCAGGCGCGTGCTGGCCGGGGGTGGCGTCGGCTGGTCTCCCAGCTGCAGGGCCTGTCCAGGTTTTTCCCATCAGTTTCAACAGTGACGGTCACCCCACATTGTGAGTCGTCTAGATTTCTCACTGCCACCCCTGTTAGGGAGTGGCTTTTTAGAGAGATAGGGAAGGTCACTTGGGGGATGTTAGTCATGAGAGAAAATAAGGGCTCAGGTGGGATTGCAGATGTCATCCAGGTGGTAAATAGAGACAGTTGTTGCTGGTACCAAGACATGAAGTTTTTTTTCCCCCTTTCCCCAAAAGGCCATATTACGACCACATGGGGGCGCTGAGTAACAGCCCATAGCTCGGCTGGAAGGGTGGGCCTTTGATAGTGATACCATGGGATGGGTTGGACATACCCCCAGCCTTTGTCATTAATGCAGATGCAGCCCGGGCTGCTTAGGTTGAGTTGAGAAGCAGTGTGGTTTGCAAGTGAACATGCCTCGTTTAGGGAGAGATCAATAGCCATACAGGGAGATATGATTAGAAAGAGGAAGAACATCATATGATGCATTTTACTTATCTGAGGCAGGATTGATGGGGTTCTGCTTGAACAAGAGCCTGAGATCTTCAACAGGTTCACAGGAATAGCTGTCCTCTGGCTTTGGAGTCTCAGTTTCTGTCTCCCCCTCCTGTAGGCCATAGGGTTTTATTCTAGAATTGTGGACCCAGGCAGATAGACCCTTCACTTTTACAGCAGTTGAAGTCACTAGAACAACCTGATATGGCCCTGTCCATTTCTCGGACAGCTGGTTTTGACTCCCTTTTTCTTGCCAGGTCTTTACTGATACTTGATCCCCTGGCTTTACCTGGGGATTTTTCAAGTCTTCCTGTGGTTTGTTCTCCATACCGTTGGAGTTCTTGCGGAAACCTTCCCAGGTCAATTATATGTTTTAAGAGTGTATTGGCATCCTCGTCAAGAAACAAATCAGAAGTTCAGAATGGTCGTCCATACATCATTTCATAAGGACTTAACAATAGTGGCCGTTTGGGGGATGTCCGTATCCTCATGAGGGCTAAGGGCAGCATATGTGTCCACTTATTATGTCTTTCTGACAAAGCTTAGCCAGAGCCCTTTTAAGAGTCTGGTTGGCTCTCTCTACCTTTCCTGAAGCTTGAGGCCTCCAGGATGAGCGGAGCTGGTATTTTATGCCTAAGCATGCGGCTAGGGTCTGGGGTATCGTGGCTGTAAGTGAGGGCCCGTTGTCACTCTGAAGTGACCGAGGCAGCCCAAACCTAGGCACTATCTCCTTTAGCAGAGCTTTACAGACTTCTGTAGCTCTCTCTGTTCAGTAGGGAATGCTTCGATCCATCCTGTGAATGTGTCAATAAAGACTAGTAAGTAAGAAATCCCTTGGGTCTTGGGCATGGCTGTAAATTCTACTTGCCAGTCCGCTCCTGGGTATGATCCCCGATGTTGGACAGGTGTAATTAGAGGAGGTCTGGTTTTTGGGTTATTTTTTAGACAGGTGTCACAATTTTGAGTGACTTGTTTAACAACCTTAGCTAACTGTGGATGGGAGAGAATAGGCTTAAGCAAGATTTCTAGATTATCTTTTCCAAAATGGGCGCTCTTATGTAAGGAGTTAGTAATGTTTTAAACCTGAGAATCAGGGAGTATTATTTGGGACTGATCAGGCTGAAACCACCCATGTGACCCAATCTCTCAGCCCCACTCAGCATATCGGGAATGTCCCCCTGGGGTAAAATCTTGAGTCAGGGTTTCCTTGGGGAAAAGGGGGCAGATAGCAGTGGCAGAGGTAGCTTCCCCGGCAGCTCGTCCTGCCTCTTGATCAGCTTTCCTATTTCCCTGAGCCTCTTTTTCTTGCCCCTTTTGGTGACTCTTGCAGTGGATGACAGCTAATTTTGCAGGAAGTTTGACTGCCTCCAGGAGCCTGAGAATGAGCTCTTTGTGTTTAATAGCAGAGCTTCGGGCACTGAGAATCCCTCTTTCTTTCCAAAATGCTGCACAGGCATGCAGAATGAGGAAAGCATACTTAGAGTCCATACACACATTAATCCTCTTTCCTTCTCCTAACTCCAAAGCTCTTGTCAGGGCAAAAAGTTCAGCTTTCTGGGCTGAGGTGTCTGGGGGAAGAGCCCCACTTTCCTTAGTTTCTTCCAGGCTCGCTACAGCATATCCTGCTTTCCTCTCTCCCTTTTCTACAAAACTGCTGCCATCTGTGTGCCAGTTTTCCTCTGGGTCAGATAAAGGTGTCTCTGATAGGTCCCGGCGAGAAGAGTATAACTCGTCTGTGATTTGTATACATTGGTGATCCAGAGGGGAGGTAGGGGGATCTGGCAGTAAGGTTGCTGGATTTAAAGTCTGGCAGACCCTCAACTTTATTTCTGGAGTGTCAAGGAGGAGGGCTTGGTATTGGGTGATCCTTCCCCCTGTCATCCACCTGTCCCCTTTCGTTTCCAAGACTGCTTGCACCCGTTGAGGCGTATACACTGTGGTGGGCTGACCCAGGGTCAGCTTAGATGCCTCCTTTACGATAAGAGCAGTGGCTGCTACTGTCCGGAGGCAAGTGGGCCACCCTCTGGCCACCTTATCTAGTTATTTTGAGAGATAAGCCACAGGTTGTAATACGGGCCCCATCATCTGCTCTAACACCCCAAGAGCAGTTCCTGTCCTTCCAGAAACATAGAGTCTAAAAGGCTTCTCCAGGTTGGGGAGGCCTAAAGCTGGGGCTGTAGTGATGGACTCTTTTAGGGCATTAAAGGCCACCTTGCAGGTCTCATGCCAGTCGAGTGGCTCTTCCTCTTTCCCCCTTAAATTTTCATATAGGGGTCTGGCCAGATTGCCATAATTAGGATTCCAGATCCTGCAAAACCCGGTCCTTCCTAAAAATCCCCTAAGCTGTTGTTTTGTTTGGGGAATGGGGTATTTAAGATGAGGGATCTCCCCTCGGGGTCAGGCATTCTTTTTTTCTCCGTAATTATAAATCCAAGGTATTTTACTTGGGTTAAGCTAATCTGAGCCTACTTGGGGGATACTCGATAACCCTTTTCATACAGGAAAGTTAGCGTTTTAAATAGTGTCCATTTGAGAGCTGGTAAAATCTGGCCTAGCTATGAGCAAGTCATCCACATACTGTATTAGACTACTGTTTGTTAAAGTTAATTCCCTTAGTTCTCTCCCCGAGGAAGTCCCGAAGATATGAGGGCTGTCCCTAAACCCTTGGGGTAGTCGAGTCCAGTCGAGAGTTTTATGGTCTCTCTTGTTTCCAAGTCCCGCCACTCAAAAGCAAAGAGATTTTGGGCTTCAGGATGGAGAGGAATGCAAAAGAAAGCACCTTGAAGGTCCAAGACTGAGAAGTACTTGGCATTTCCTGGGACTTGGGATAGGAGGGTATATGGGTTTGGGACTATGGGGTGGATGGGAACCACAGCTTCATTAACAGCTCTTAGATCCTGGACGAATCGGTCAGATCCATCTCGTTTTTGAACGGGCAAGATTGGGGTGTTGCAGGGGGACTCACAGCTGATTCGAGTTCCAGTATCTCGGTATTTGTTAACTAATATTTTAAGACCCTCAAGAGCTACTGGTTTTAAGGGATATTGTCTTTTCCAGGGCTAGGGAGCATTTGGTCTCAGAGAAATCTTTACTGGTGGAACATTTATGGCTAAACCAGGGCTGGAGACATCCCACACATGGGGATTGACATCATCTAGACAAGGGACAGACTCCTCCTTTTCTACCTCTGACTGTAAATATTCAGACATAGGCAAAGAAAATTATCGACTTCTACCTTTGTGTCCCCAAGTCACTCTGGATTGGAGGCGAAAGTATTATTCTCAAAATGGAAAATTTGGAAGCTGCAAACATGAAAAATTTAAAGAGTCATGCAGAGGCTAGTCACTCTAAGCTAACCCCTAAGACATTTATTGACTGATTTCTAGCTTCTCTTCTTTAACCTTTTTTATCTACAGTAATCCTGTGTGTTCCTTTTCGTTAGGGATTCATTTTTAGACTATCCTGACTCTTCCACTACGTTCCAGTTTTGGGTCTGATACACTTAGAGATGTGCCAAGTGCTTCCTGAATACTATAGAACATATTTTATGTTTAAAATACTTCCATGCTTATGTAGTGAGTCAATGGTTTTAAGTTTATTTGTTACACATTTCAATGTAAAAGTCAATGTGTGAACTAACATATTCACGACTTGGAAAAGTTGGCTTTTTTTTGCTGTGTGTTTGAACTCCTCACCCGACCAAAGGTCATGGAGAGGTCTATTGTTTTTCTAAAATGGCTATAGTGTTGTTTATTTTCTGGTAATTGAATTAGGGTGTGAGTTGCAAAGCCTGTATTTCTGTTCATTTCATTCCATCTGTTCGGGTTTCTTTCTCTCTCCTGAGTCAGACAGTAATTTCCCATTGGTTGTTCAGTTACCAAGGTTGGTGTCCATGCATCCGTGCTGGTCTCTCCATACATGTCCGGGTGTCCTGTGAAACACTAAGCTTAATTTATTTGGAAATGACCAAGCTGTTCAATACACTGTCAACACTCAGTTGAGCAGAGGGAGAGAAATTCAAGTGACAAAACTCCAGAGAAGCTAGTGTCAGAGCGCCCCAGCGTGGCATGCGTGCAGGGGATTGGGGGGAGGGGGGCGGGGCGCGGAGCGCGGAGATCTCAGGTGTCCTCCCACCCTGGGCCTCTCCAGGCCCGCCGCTGCTCAGTGGCCTCCCCCGCCCCCATCGCTTTGGCTGCTCAGGGCCGGGTGGTCTCTGCAGCTGCCCGGCATCCTGCCCGTGGCCCCCCCTGCCCACACGCTGTCTTCCAGTCTCTCTCTGAACCCTCGACTCTTTCTGCCTCTGTCTCACCTGGCGTGGGTGCGTGCGAGTGCCTGTCCGTGTGCCTGGCTGTCCCTCGTCTGCTCTCTCAGGAAGGTCCTGTGCTGGGCCCGTGGCTTGGGGGCAGGGCGGGCCTCGGTTTGGGGAAAGGGCGGGGCTGAGGCACTCCATGGGGTTTGCACAGCCAGCAGGATGGGCGCCTGGGGCCCCGGCTGGGCTGCCCCTAAGCCCGCAGGAGGCTCTGCGGACCGTGGCCCCGGGCCGACGCTCCGATCTTCCGGAGCCACGTGACCCTGAGCAGCGAATGGGATGGTGGGGGGCGGGGGGTGGGGGGGTACTGAGACGTCCTCCCCGCTCAAGCCACCCCCCTCCCCAACCCCCGCCAGAGCTCCCGCAGCCTCGCCAGGCCGCTCGGGGTCCGGGAAGCGCCCCGGGCCGGGCCAGGCGCGTGCTGGCCGGTGGTGGCGTCGGCTGGTCTCCCAGCTGCAGGGCCTGTCCCGGTTTTTCCCATCAGTTTCAACAGTGACGGTCACCTCACATTGTGAGTCATCTAGATTTCTCACTGACACCCCTGTTAGGGAGTGGCTTTTTAGAGAGATAGGGAAGGTCACTTGGGTGATGTTAGTCATGAGAGAAAATAAGGGCTCAGGTGGGATTGCAGATGTCATCCAGGGGGTAAATAGAGACAGTTGTTGCTGGTACCAAGACATGAAGTTTTTTTTCCCCCTTTTTCCAAAATGCCATATTACGACCACATGGGGGCGCTGAGTAACAGCCCATAGCTCGGCTGGATGGGTGGGCCTATGATAGTGATACCCTGGGATCGGTTGGACATACCCCCAACCTTTGTCATTAATGCAGATGCAGCCCGGGCTGCTTAGGTTCAGATGAGAAGCAGTGTGGTTTGCAAGTGAACATGCCTCGTTTAGGGAGAGATCAATAGCCATACAGGGTGATATGATTAGAAAGAGGAAGAACATCATATGATGCATTTTACTTATCTGAGGCAGGATTGATGGGGTTCTGCTTGAACAAGAGCCTGAGATCTTCAACAGGTTCACAGGAATAGCTGTCCTCTGGCTTTGGAGTCTCAGTTTCTGTCTCCCCCTCCTGTAGGCCATAGGGTTTTATTCTAGAATTGTGGACCCAGGCAGATAGACCCTTCACTTTTACAGCAGTTGAAGTCACTAGAACAACCTGATATGGCCCTGTCCATTTCTCGGTCAGCTGGTTTGGACTCCCTTTTTCTTGCCAGGTCTTTACTGATACTTGATCCCCTGGCTTTACCTGGGGATTTTTCAAGTCTTCCTGTGGTTTGTTCTCCATACCGTTGGAGTACTTGCGGAAACCTTCCGGGTCAATTATATGTTTTAAGAGTGTATTGGCATAATCGTCAAGAAACAAATCAGACGTTTAGAATGGTCATCCATACATCATTTCATAAGGACTTAACAATAGTGGCCGTTTGGGGGATGTCCGTAGCCTCATGAGGGCTATGGGCAGCATATGTGTCCACTTATTATGTGTTTCTGACATAGCTTAGCCAGAGCCCTTTTAAGAGTCTGGTTGGCTCTCTCTACCTTTCCTGAAGCTTGAGGCCTCCAGGATGAGCGTAGCCGGTATTTTATGCCTAAGCATGCGGCTAGGTTCTGGGGTATCGAGGCTGTAAGTGAGGGCCCGTTGTCACTCTGAAGTGACCGAGGCAGCCCAAACCTAGGCACTATCTCCTTCAGCAGAGCTTTACAGACTTCCGTAGCTCTCTCAGTCTCAGTAGGGAACGCTTCGATCCATCCTGTGAATGTGTCAATAAAGACTAGCAAGTAAGAACACCCTTGGGTCTTGGGCATGGCTGTAAATTCTAAATGCGGAGCAGCATTGCCAGTCCGCTCCTGGGTATGATCCCCGATGATGGACAGGTGTAATTAGAGGAGGTCTGGTTTTTGGGTTATTTTTTAGACAGGTGTCACAATTTTGTGTGACCTGTTTAACAACCTTAGCTAACTGGGGATGGGAGAGAATAGGCTTAAGCAAGATTTCTAGATTATCTTTTCCAAAATGGGCGCTCTTATGTAAGGAGTTAGTAATGTTTTAAACCTGAGAATCAGGGAGTATTATTTGGGCCTGATCAGGCTGAAACCACCCATGTGACCCAATCTCCCAGCCCCGCTCAGCATATCGGGAATGTCCCCCTGGGGTAAAATCTGGAGTCAGGGTTTCCTTGGGGAAAAGGGGGCAGATAGCAGTGGCAGAGGTAGCTTCCCCGGCAGCTCGTCCTGCCTCTTGATCAGCTTTCCTATTTCCCTGAGCCTCTTTTTCTTGCCCCTTTTGGTGACTCTTGCAGTGGATGACAGCTAATTTTGCAGGAAGTTTGACTGCCTCCAGGAGCCTGAGAATGAGCTCTTTGTGTTTAATAGCAGAGCTTCGGGCACTGAGCATCCCTCTTTCTTTCCAAATTGCTGCACGGGCATGCAGAATGAGGAAAGCATACTTAGAGTCCATACACACATTAATCCTCTCTCCTTCTCCTAACTCCAAAGCTCTTGTCAGGGCAAAAAGTTCAGCTTTCTGGGCTGAGGTGTCTGGGGGAAGAGACCCACTTTCCTTAGTTTCTTCCAGGCTCGCTACAGCATATCCTGCTTTCCTCTCTCCCTTTTCTACAAAACTGCTGCCATCTGTGTGCCAGTTTTCCTCTGGGTCAGATAAAGGTGTCTCTGATAGGTCCCGGCGAGAAGAGTATAACTCGTCTGTGATTTGTATGCATTGGTGATCCAGAGGGGATGTAGGGGGATCTGGCAGTAAGGTTGCTGGATTTAAAGTCTGGCAGACCCTCAACTTTATTTCTGGAGTGTCAAGGAGGAGGGCTTGGTATTGGGTGATCCTTCCCCCTGTCATCCACCTGTCCCCTTTCGTTTCCAAGACTGCTTGCACCCGGTGAGGCGTATACACTGTGGTGGGCTGACCCAGGGTCAGCTTAGATGCCTCCTTAACCATAAGAGCGGTGACTGCTACTGCCCGGAGGCAAGTGGGCCACCCTCTGGCCACCTCATCTAGTTATTTTGAGAGATAAGCCACAGGTTGTAATACGGGCCCCATCATCTGCTCTAACACCCCAAGAGCAGTTCCTGTCCTTCCAGAAACATAGAGTCTAAAAGGCTTCTCCAGGTTGGGGAGGCCTAAAGCTGGGGCTGTAATGATGGACTCTTTTAGGGCATTAAAGGCCACCTTGCAGGTCTCATGCCAGTCGAGTGGCTCTTCCTCTTTCCCCCTTAAATTTTCATATAGGGGTCTGGCCAGATTGCCATAATTAGGAATCCAGATCCTGCAAAACCCGGTCCTTCCTAAAAATCCCCTAAGCTGTTGTTTTGTTTGGGGGTACGGGGTATTTAAGATGAGGGATCTCCCCTCGGGGTCAGGCATTCTTTTTCTCTCTGTCATTATAAATCCAAGGTATTTTACTTGGGTTAAGCTAATCTGAGCCTACTTGGGGGATACTCGATAACCCTTTTCATACAGGAAAGTTAGCGTTTTAAATAGTGTCCATTTGAGAGCTGGTAAAATCTGGCCTAGCTATGAGCAAGTCATCCACATACTGTATTAGACTACTGTTTGTTAAAGTTAATTCCCTTAGTTCTCTCCCCGAGGAAGTCCCGAAGATATGAGGGCTGTCCCTAAACCCTTGGGGTAGTCGAGTCCAGTCGAGAGTTGTATGGTCTCTCTTGTTTCCAAGTCCCGCCACTCAAAAGCAAAGAGATTTTGGGCTTCAGGATGGAGAGGAATGCAAAAGAAAGCACCTTGAAGGTCCAAGACTGAGAAGTACTTGGCATTTCCTGGGACTTGGGATAGGAGGGTATATGGGTTTGGGACTATGGGGTGGATGGGAACCACAGCTTCATTAACAGCTCTTAGATCCTGGACGAATCGGTCAGATCCATCTCGTTTTTGAACGGGCAAGATTGGGGTGTTGCAGGGGGACTCACAGCTGATTCGAGTTCCAGTATCTCTGTATTTGTTAACTAATGGTTTAAGACACTCAAGAGCTACTGGTTTTAAGGGATATTGTCTTTTCCAGGGCTAGGGAACATTTGGTCTCAGAGAAATCTTTAGTGGTGGAACATTTATGGCTAAACCAGGGCTGGAGACATCCCACACCTGGGGATTGACATCATCTAGACAAGGGACAGACTCCTCCTTTTCTACCTCTGACTGTAAATATTCAGACATAGGCAAAGAAAATTATCGACTTCTACCTTTGTGTCCCCAAGTCACTCTGTTTTGGAGGCGAAAGTATTATTCTCAAAATGGAAAATTTGGAAGCTGCAAACATGAAAAATTTAAAGAGTCACGCAGAGGCTAGTCACTCTAAGCTAACCCCCAAGACATTTATTGACTGATTTCTAGCTTCTCTTCTTTAACCTTTTTTATCTACAGTAATCCTGTGTGTTCCTTTTAGTTAGGGATTCATTTTTAGACTATCCTGACTCTTCCACTACGTTCCAGTTTTGGGTCTGATACACTTAGAGATGTGCCAAGTGCTTCCTGAATACTATAGAACATATTTTATATTTAAAATACTTCCATGCTTATGTAGTGAGTCAATGATTTTAAGTTTATTTGTTACACATTTCAATGTAAAAGTCAATGTGTGAACTAACATATTCACGACTTGGAAAAGTTGGCTTTTTTTGCTGTGTGTTTGAACTCCTCACCCGACCAAAGGTCATGGAGAGGTCTATTGTTTTTCTAAAATGGTTATAGTGTTGTTTATTTTCTGGTAAATGAATTAGGGTGTGAGTTGCAAAGCCTTTGTTTCTGTTCATTTCATTCCATCTGTTCGGGTTTCTTTCTCTCTCCTGAGTCAGACAGTAATTTCCCATTGGTTGTCCAGTTACCAAGGTTGGTGTCCATGCATCCGTGCTGGTCTCTCCATACATGTCCGTGTGTCCTGTGAAACACTAAGCTTAATTTATTTGGAAATGACCTAGCTGTTCAATACACTGTCATCACTCAGTTGAGCAGAGGGAGAGAAATTCAAGTGACAAAACTCCAGAGAAGCTAGTGTCAGAGCGCCCCGGCGTGGCATGCGTGCAGGGGGTTGGGGGGAGGGGGGCGGGGCGCGGAGCGCAGAGATCTCAGGTGTCCTCCCACCCTGGGCCTCTCCAGGCCCGCCGCTGCTCAGTGGCCTCCCCCCGGCCCCATCGCTTTGGCTGCTCAGGGCCGGGTGGTCTCTGCAGCTGCCCGGCATCCTGCCCGAGGCCCCCCCTGCCCACACACTGTCTTCCAGTCTCTCTCTGAACCCTCGACTCTTTCTGCCTCTGTCTCACCTTGCGTGGGTGCGTGCGAGTGCCTGTCCGTGTGCCTGGCTGTCGCTCGTCCGCTCTCTCAGGAAGGTCCTGTGCTGGGCCCGTGGCGTGGGACAGGGCGGGCCTCGGTTTGGGGACAGGGCAGGGCTGAGGCACTCCAGGGGGTTTGCACAGCCGGCAGGATGGGCGCCTGGGGCCCCGGCTGGGCTGCCCCTAAGCCCGCAGGAGGCTCCGGGGACCGCGGCCCGGGCCGACGCCCCACTAGTCCGGAGCCACGTGACCCTGAGCAGCGAAGGGGATGGTGGGGGGCGGGGGGTGGGGGGGCACCGAGACGTCCTCCCCGCTCAAGCCACCCCCCCCAACCCCCGCCAGAGCTCCCGCAGCCTCGCCAGGCTGCTCGGGGTCCGGAAAGCGCCCCGGGCAGGGCCAGGCACGTGCTAGCCGGGGGTGGTGTCGGCTGATCTCCCAGCTGCAGAGCCTGTCCCGGTTTTTCCCATCAGTTTTTCAACAGTGACGGTCACCCCACATTGTGAGTCGTCTAGATTTCTCACTGACACCCCTGTTAGGGAGTGGCTTTTTAGAGAGATAGGGAAGGTCACTTGGGGGATGTTAGTCATGAGAGAAAATAAGGGCTCAGGTGGGATTGCAGATGTCATCCAGGGGGTAAATAGAGACAGTTGTTGCTGGTACCAAGACATGAAGTTTTTTTTCCCCCTTTCCCCAAAAGGCCATATTACGACCACATGGGGGCGCTGAGTAACAGCCCATAGCTCGGCTGGAAGGGTGGGCCTTTGATAGTGATACCCTGGGATGGGTTGGACATACCCCCAACCTTTGTCATTAATGCAGATGCAGCCCGGGCTGCTTAGGTTCAGTTGAGAAGCAGTGTGGTTTGCAAGTGAATATGCCTCGTTTAGGGAGAGATCAATAGCCATACAGGGAGATATGATTACAAAGAGGATGAACATCATATGATGCATTTTACTTATCTGAGGCAGGATTGATGGGGTTCTGCTTGAACAAGAGCCTGAGATCTTCAACAGGTTCACAGGAATAGCTGTCCTCTGGCTTTGGAGTCTCAGTCTCTGTCTCCCCCTCCTGTAGGCCATAGGGTTTTATTCTAGAATTGTGGACCCAGGCAGATAGACCCTTCACTTTTACAGCAGTTGAAGTCACTAGAACAACCTGATATGGCCCTGTCCATTTCTCGGACAGCTGGATTGGACTCCCTTTTTCTTGCCAGGTCTTTACTGATACTTGATCCCCTGGCTTTACCTGGGGATTTTTCAAGTCTTCCTGTGGTTTGTTCTCCATACCGTTGGAGTTCTTGCTGAAACCTTCCCAGGTCAATTATATGTTTTAAGAGTGTATTGGCATCCTCGTCAAGAAACAAATCAGAAGTTAAGAATGGTCGTCCATACATCATTACATAAGGACTTAACAATAGTGGTCGTTTGGGGGATGTCCGTATCCTCATGAGGGCTATGGGCAGCATATGTGTCCACTTATTATGTGTTTCTGACATAGCTTAGCCAGAGCCCTTTTAAGAGTCTGGTTGGCTCTCTCTACCTTTCCTGAAGCTTGAGGCCTCCAGGATGAGCAGAGCTGGTATTTTATGCCTAAGCATGTGGCTAGGTTCTGGGGTATCGTGGTGTAAGTGAGGGCCCGTTGTCACTCTGAAGTGACCGAGGCAGCCCAAACCTAGGCACTATCTCCTTCACCAGAGCTTTACAGACTTCTGTAGCTCTCTCTGTCTCAGTAGGGAACGCTTCGATCCATCCTGTGAATGTGTCAATAAAGACTAGCAAGTAAGAAAACCCTTGGGTCTTGGGCATGGCTGTAAATTCTACTTGCCAGTCCACTCCTGGGTATGATCCCCGATGATGGACAGGTGTAATTAGAGGAGGTCTGGTTTTTGGGTTATTTTTTAGACAGGTGTCACAATTTTGTGTGACCTGTTTAACAACCTTAGCTAACTGGGGATGGGAGAGAATAGGCTTAAGCAAGATTTCTAGATTATCTTTTCCAAAATGGGCGCTCTTATGTAAGGATTTAGTAATGTTTTAAACCTGAGAATCAGGGAGTATTATTTGGGCCTGATCAGGCTGAAACCACCCATTTGACCCAATCTCCCAGCCCCGCTCAGCATATCGGGAATGTCCCCCTGGGGTAAAATCTGGAGTCAGGGTTTCCTTGGGGAAAAGGGGGCAGATAGCAGTGGCAGAGGTAGCTTCCCCGGCAGCTCGTCCTGCCTCTTGATCAGCTTTCCTATTTCCCTGAGCCTCTTTTTCTTGCCCCTTTTGGTGACTCTTGCAGTGGATGACAGCTAATTTTGCAGGAAGTTTGACTGCCTCCAGGAGCCTGAGAATGAGCTCTTTGTGTTTAATAGCAGAGCTTCGGGCACTGAGCATCCCTCTTTCTTTCCAAATTGCTGCACAGGCATGCAGAATGAGGAAAGCATACTTAGAGTCCATACACACATTAATCCTCTTTCCTTCTCCTAACTCCAAAGCTCTTGTCAGGGAAAAAGTTCAGCTTTCTGGGCTGAGGTGTCTGGGGAAAGAGACCCACTTTCCTTAGTTGCTTCCAGGCTCACTACAGCATATCCTGCTTTCCTCTCTCCCTTTTCTACAAAACTGCTGCCATCTGTGTGCCAGTCTTCCTCTGGGTCAGATAAAGGTGTCTCTGATAGGTCCCGGCGAGAAGAGTATAACTCGTCTGTGATTTGTATGCATTGGTGATCCAGAGGGGAGGTAGGGGGATCTGGCAGTAAGGTTGCTGGATTTAAAGTCTGGCAGACCCTCAAATTTATTTCTGGAGTGTCAAGGAGGAGGGCTTGGTATTGGGTGATCCTTCCCCCTGTCATTCACCTGTCCCCTTTCGTTTCCAAGACTGCTTGCACCCGGTGTGGCGTATAGACTGTGGTAGGCTGACCCAGGGTCAGCTTAGATGCCTCCTTAACCATAAGAGCGGTGGCTCCTACTGCCCGGAGGCAAGTGGGCCGCCCTCTGGCCACCTCATCTAGTTATTTTGAGAGATAAGCCACAGGTTGTAATACGGGCCCCATCATCTGCCCTAACACCCCAAGAGCAGTTCCTGTCCTTCCAGAAACATAGAGTCTAAAAGGCTTCTCCAGGTTGGGGAGGCCTAAAGCTGGGGCTGTAATGATGGACTCTTTTAGGGCATTAAAGGCCACCTTGCAGGTCTCATGCCAGTCGAGTGTCTCTTCCTCTTTCCCCCTTAAATTCTCATATAGGGGTCTGGCCAGATTGCCATAATTTGGAATCCAGATCCTGCAAAACCCGGTCCTTCCTAAAAATCCCCTAAGCTGTTGTTTTGTTTGGGGGTACGGGGTATTTAAGATGAGGGATCTCCCCTCGGGGTCAGGCATTCTTTTTCTCTCGGTAATTATAAATCCAAGGTATTTTACTTGGGTTAAGCTAATCTGAGCCTACTTGGGGGATACTCGATAACCCTTTTCATACAGGAAAGTTAGCGTTTTAAATAGTGTCCATTTGAGAACTGGTAAAATCTGGCCTAGCTATGATCAAGTCATCCACATACTGTATTAGATTACTGTTTGTTAAAGTTAATTCCCTTAGTTCTCTCCCCGAGGAAGTCCCGAAGATATGAGGGCTGTCCCTAAACCCTTGGGGTAGTCGAGTCCAGTCGAGAGTTTTATGGTCTCTCTTGTTTCCAAGTCCCGCCACTCAAAAGCAAAGAGTTTTTGGGATTCAGGATGGAGAGGAATGCAAAAGAAAGCACCTTGAAGGTCCAAGACTGAGAAGTACTTGGCATTTCCTGGGACTTGGGATAGGAGGGTATATGGGTTTGGGACTATGGGGTGGATGGAAACCACAGATTCATTAACAGCTCTTAGATCCTGTACGAATCGGTAAGATTCATCTGTTTTTTGAACGGGCAAGATAGGGGTGTTGCAGGGGGACTCACAGCTGATTCGAGTTCCAGTATCTCGGTATTTGTTAACTAATGGTTTAAGACCCTCAAGAGCTTCTGGTTTTAATTGATATTGTCTTTTCCAGGGCTAGGGCGCATTTGGTCTCAGAGAAATCTTTACTGGTGGAATATTTATGGCTAAACCAGGGATGGAGACATCCCACACCTGGGGATTGACATCATCTAGACAAGGGACAGACTCCTCCTTTTCTACCTCTGACTGTAAATATTCAGACATAGGCAAAGAAAATTATCGACTTCTACCTTTGTGTCCCCAAGTCACTCTGGTTTGGAGGCGAAAGTATTATTCTCACTATGGAAAATTTGGAAGCTGCAAACATGAAAATTTTAAAGAGTCACGCAGAGGCTACTCACTCTAAGCTAACCCCAAAGACATTTATTGACTGATTTCTAGCTTCTCTTCTTTAACCTTTTTTATCTACAGTAATCCTGTGTGTTCCGTTTAGTTAGGGATTCATTTTTAGACTATCCTGACTCTTCCACTACGTTCCAGTTTTGGGTCTGATACACTTAGAGATGTGCCAAGTGCTTCCTGAATACTATAGAACATATTTTATGTTTAAAATACTTCCTTGTTTATGTAGTGAGTCAATGATTTTAAGTTTATTTGTTACACATTTCAATGTAAAAATCAATGTGTGAACTAACATATTCACGACTTGGAAAAGTTGGCATTTTTTTGGTGTGTGTTTGAACTCCTCACCCGACCAAAGGTCATGGAGAGGTCTATTGTTTTTCTAAAATGGTTATAGTGTTGTTTATTTTCTGGTAATTGAATTAGGGTGTGAGTTGCAAAGCTTGTGTTTCTGTTCATTTCATTCCATCTGTTCAGGTTTCTTTCTCTCTCCTGAGTCAGACAGTAATTTCCCATTGGTTGTCCAGTTACGAACGTTGGGGTGCATGCATCCGTGCTGATCTCTCCATACATGTCCGGGTGTCCTGTGAAACACTAAGCTTAATTTATTTGGAAATGACCTAGCTGTTCAATACACTGTCATCACTCAGTTGAGCAGAGGGAGAGAAATTCAAGTGACAAAACTCCAGAGAAGCTAGTGTCAGAGCGCCCCGGCGTGGCATGGGTGCAGGGGGTTGGGGGGAGGGGGCGGTGCGCGGAGCGCGGAGGTCTCAGGTGTCCTCCCACCCTGGGCCTCTCCAGGTCCGCCGCTGCTCAGTGGCCTCCCCCCGCCCCCATCGCTTTGGCTGCTCAGGGCCGGGTGGTCTCTGCAGCTGCCCGGCATCCTGCCCGATGCCACCCCTGCCCACACGCTGTCTTCCAGTCTCTCTCTGAACCCTCGACTCTTTCTGCCTCTGTCTCACCTGGCGTGGGTGCGTGCGAGTGCCTGTCCGTGTGCCTGGCTGTCGCTCGTCTGCTCTCCCAGGAAGGTCCTGTGCTGGGCCCGCGGCGTGGGGGCAGGGCGAGCCTCGGTAGGGTGAAAAGACGGGGCTGAGGCGCTCAGGGGGTTTGCGCAGCCGGCAGGACGGGCGCCTGGGGCCCGGGCTGGGCTGCCCCTAAGCCCCAGGAGGCTCCGGGGACCGCGGATCAGGCCGAAGACCCGCTCGTCCTGAGCCACCTGACCCTGAGCAGCGAACGGGATGGTGGGTGACAGGGTGTGAGGGGGCACCGAGATGTCCTCGCTGCTCTGCCCAACCCCCCTCCTCCCACCCCAGGTTCCGCAGGCACGCCAGTCCCCGGCCGGCCGTGCCAGAGGGGTGCTGGCCTGGGCTCGCGGTGTGCGGAGCGGGGGCGGCCTCCGCTGGCTGCCGAGCTGCAGGCTCTGGCCGGCCGGAGTCCAGTCGCGGGTCGTGCGGCTTAAGTGCAGCGCGCGCCCGCTGGAGAACTGCAGCCCCAGGCCCGACCGGCAGGTCAGACCGCAAGGGAGGCGCAACGCGTGGCTCCTGGGGCGCCTGGCCGCCGTCTCGGTCTAAGGCCATACCACCCTGAACGTGCCCTCTCTCCTGTGATCTGGGAAACTGGGCAGGGTCGGGCCTGGTCAGTACTTAGATGGGAGACCGCCTAGTATTTAGGCGATTTTTTTTTATTTTTCTGAATGCCTACTTCAGAAATTTAGAATCGGATGACTTCACACAGTAAAACGAATCATATTTTCATACATAATCTTAAGAATCCAGCAGCTGGTCATTCTTTTTCCTGTCCTAACACAGCTAACTGGAAATCAGTTGTAGTAAGTTCTACTGACTTCAGACCCTCATCCCTAAGGGAAGATATATAGGAAAACCCATAATATATCTAAATAAACATGAAAGATACAATGATGAGAAAGAAAAAAATTTCTCAGTGACATCTTAGTTGGTATCGGAAACACGATGATTATGAAAGCACAGCCCATAATCAAGTCCAGGCCATGGAAGCCTGTGACTGTCACTGAGTGTTGACTTCCCTTTCAGCTGAGGTCGTAAAAAGTGCTTTGTAAAATTCTGAGGTTTGAAGCACTTGTAACCTCCCGAAGAGACTGCAATCAGAAGGGTTTCTAGAATATCCTGACGCTGTGGTGAGCTCAAGCAATATATACTCCAGAGGACGGAAGACAGACATGTTGGGAAGTGGGGATGACTTCTACTGCACTTAGGGAGGAAGGGCATGTACAAGTGGAGAAGCAACACCTCAGTGATGGAATCTTTAAAGACTCCATACATGGAGAAGGAAATGGCAACCCACTCCAGTATTCTTGCCTGGAAAAATCCATGGGCAGAGGAGTCTGGCGGGCTGAAGTCCATGGGATTCCATGACTGACCGTGTGTGCACAAGGGTGGAGGGAGACGGGTTCGTAGCAAGAAACTGGTAGAAGTAAAAAATAAGAAAAAATATAAAATAAAGACTCGATAAATATGACAACGACTGGTAGGAATAAACCTTCAGAAGTGCCTTCTCAGACCTCCCGTCAGAAGCACAAGCATAATAAAGACACTGAGTTTTCACGGTCTCACACAAAATTAGACTGGCTTATGACAATGGGCAGAGAGGCTCCTCTAAGACATCGTGGCTGTGCTTTACTGGAGGATGCACATCGACTGAGTGCATGGCTGTGTGTTATGGAAATATGTCTTACTGGCAGGGCGAAGGCATCTTCTTGAAGAACACAGCAAATAACACCACAAATTCACGGAACTTGTCTACAATGACAATAGCTGATTTCGTGGTGGCTACTGCTTGCCAGAGCTGGGATTGCCTCTGCCATTAAGTACCTCAGTGGCCAGCTGTGATAATAGCCATTACTTTCTCACTTAGAAACTTGCCATGTGCACTAGCGCAAGAACAGTGAAAGCTCCCCAGAGAAGCAAGTCAGGCAGACATGCTTCTGTTTTCTCACAGAAGCTGCTTATGACCGGCCCTGCTCACAGACAGATTGCTAATTCCAAATCGATAGACAGTTATGCAGATATTCTTTAGCAACTGAGCCACCAGGGAAGCCCTACCAGCTCAGTTGCAAAAGAATCTGCCTGCAACGCAGGAGACCCCTCTTTGAGTCCTGGGTCGGGAAGATCCCCTGGAGAAGGGATAGGCTACCCACTCCAGTATTCTGGCCTAGAGAATTCCATGGACTGTGTAGTCCTTGGGGCCCCAAAGAGTCAGGCACGACCTGAGCCACTTTCACCTGCACATGCGGATATCACTTGAAAAAAAAAAAGATGTGGTAACAGATCTAGAACCTCTGTCAAGCTCATGAGCGAGTAGTATAAATGTACAGAATCAGCTTTGTCCTGCATAGTTACTACCGTCCTGTATTTGCTTTGAGAGGAGTTGAGCTACTCTTGGTACAGAGGAATGATTCTTTACCAACTGAGCCACAAGGGAAGCCCACTAATCCTGGAGTGGGTAGCCTATCCCTTCTCCAGCGGATCTTCCTGACCCAGGAATTGAACCAGGGTCTCCTGCCTGAGTAACACATATTGGGTAAAAATCGGTGAGGTAGCAGAACTAGGGACATTGATTGGTAAAATCAGTTTTCCTTGTCTAGATGGCTAGCGGAGGCAAAAGAAATGTTGGTGTGGATTTAAAAAATTCTTCTGATACTATACAAAAAATTTACTAGTTCTCTGCAGAAGTCTTTAATGAAGCACAGATATTGTCATTAGATTGCTTTGGTCATATCCGTCTTATCCGCATTTATTTTTTAAAATCACATAGAGTGGCTTCAATCACTTGAAGAAACGACAAAAGGTTTCTTTGGTCTCCATTCTATACTGGATCGAGAGAAGGCAGTTGATCAGCATGATGCAGGAGCTCAAGATGTTTTTGGCAAAAACTTGACTAGTCTGTTTAATGATATGGAAGAATGAATTAAGGATGGCAGCACGAAACAGAAGGCCATGCTAGAAGTACACAAGACCTTGTTTGGTAAGTCCAAACATGACTTTTTCTTTCAATTGAAGGATAGTTGCTTTACAGAATTTTGTTGCCAAACATCAACGTGAATGAGCCACAGGTTTACATAGGTCTCCTCCCTCCTAAACCTCTCTCCCGTCTCCTACTCCCCATTCCAACCCTCTAGCTTGTTGCAGAGCCCCTGTTTGAGTCCCCTGAGTCATACAGCAAATTGCATTGGCATCTCTTTTAACGTATGGTACTATGTTTCCATGTTCCTCTGCATTCATCTCACCCTCTTCTTCCTCATACATGCCAGTGTCCATAAGTCTGTTCTCTACATCTGTGACTCCTTGGCTGCCCTGCAAATAATTTCATCAGTACCACCTTTAGTTCAAGCATTTCTTCCCCCCCCCCCCAAGCATTTCTTATTTCTTATTCCACTCTTACTGTCTTTAGTGTGAGACTGATCTCGAAACTGATATGAAAGTATTATTCTCAGCATGGAAAATTTGGAAGATGCAAACATGAAAAATTTAAAAAGTAACGCAGAGGCTAGTCACTCTAGGCTAACCCCTAAAACATTTATTGACTGATTTCTAGTTTCTCTTCTTTAACCTTTTTGATTTACGTAATCCTGTGTATTCCTTTCAGTTAGGGATTCATTTTTAGACTATCCTGACTCTTCCATTAAGTTCCAGTTTGGGGTCTGATACACTTACAGATGTGCCAAGTGCTTCTTGAATACTATAGAACATATTTTATGTTTAAAATACTTCCATGCGTATGTAGTGAGTCAATGATTTTAAGTTTATTTGTTATACATTTCAATGTAAAAGTCAATGTGTGAACTAACATATTATCGATTTGGAAAAGGTGGCTTTTTTTGTTGTGTGTAAGAACTCCTCACTGGACCAAAGGTCATGGAGAGGTCTATTGTTTTTCTAAAATGGTTATAGTGTTGTTGTTTTTTTCGGTAATTGAATTGGGGTGTGAGTTGCAAAGTTTGTGTTTCTGTTCATGTTTTCCATGTGTTCGGGTTTCTTTCTCTCTCCTGAGTCAGACAATAATTTCCCATTGGTTGTCCAGTTACCAAGGTTGGTGTCCATGCATCCGTGCTGGTCTCTGCATTCATGTCCGGGTGTCCTGTGAAACACTAAGCTTAATTTATTTGGAAATGACAATATACTGTGCAATATACTGTCATCACTCAGTTGAGCACAAGGATAGAAATTCAGGTGATCAAACTCCGGAGAAGCTTTTGTCGGAGAGGCGCGTGCGTTCTGGGGGTTGGGGTGGGCGGAGCGCAGACCGCGGATATCTCAGGTGCCCTCCCATCCTGGACCTCTCCAGGACTGCCTCTGCTCGGCAGCCTCCCCCCGCCCCCATCGCGTTTGCTGCTCCGGGCTGGGTGGTCTCTGCAGCTGCCTGGCATCCTGCCCGAGGACCCCCTGCCCACACGCTGTCTTCCGGTGTCTCTCTGAACCCTCGTCTCATTCTGCCTCGGTCTCAGCTGGCGTGGTTGCGTGCGAGTGCCTGTCCGTGTTCCTGGCTGTCGCTCGTCCGCTCTCTCAGGAAGGTCCTTGCTGGGCCCGTGGCGTGGGGGCAGGGCGGGCCTCGGTTTGGGGACAGGGCGGGGCTGAGGCGCTCCAGGGGGTTTGCACAGCCGGAAGGATGGGCGCCTGGGGCACCGGCTGGGCTGCCCCTAAGCCCGCAGGAGGCTCCGTGGACCGCGGCCCCGGGCCGAGGCCCCGCTCGTCCGGAGCCACGTGACCCTGATCAGCGAACGGGATGGTGGGGGGCGGGGGGTGGGGGGGCACCGAGACGTCCTCCCCGCTCAAGCCACCCCCCTCCCCAACCCCCGCCAGAGCTCCCGCAGCCTCGCCAAGCCGCTCGGGGTCCGGGAAGCGCCCCGGGGCGGGCCAGGCGCGTGCTGTCCGGGGTTGGCGTCGGCTGGTCTCCCAGCTGCAGGGCCTGTCCCGGTTTTTCCCATCAGTTTCAACAGTGACGGTCACCCCACATTGTGAGTCGTCTAGATTTCTCACTGACACCCCTGTTAGGGAGTGGCTTTTTAGAGAGATAGGGAAGGTCACTTGGGGGATGTTAGTCATGAGAGAAAATAAGGGCTCAGGTGGGATTGCAGATGTCATCCAGGGGGTAAATAGAGACAGTTGTTGCTGGTACCAAGACATGAGGTTTTTTTTCCCCCTTTTCCCAAAAGGCCATATTACGACCACATGGGGGCGCTGAGTAACAGCCCATAGCTCGGCTGGAAGGGTGAGCCTTTGATATTGATACCATGGGATGGGTTGGACATACCCCCAACCTTTGTCATTAATGCAGATGCAGCCCGGGCTGCTTAGGTTGAGTTGAGAAGTAGTCTGGTTTGCAAGTGAACATGCCTCGTTTAGGGAGAGATCAATAGCCATACAGGGAGATATGATTAGAAAGAGGAAGAACATCATATGATGCATTTTACTTATCTGAGGCAGGATTGATGCGGTTCTGCTTGAACAAGAGCCTGAGATCTTCAACAGGTTCACAGGAATAGCTGTCCTCTGGCTTTGGAGTCTCAGTTTCTGTCTCCCCCTCCTGTAGGCCATAGGGTGTTATTCTAGAATTGTGGACCCAGGCAGATAGACTCTTCACTTTTACAGCAGTTGAAGTCACCAGAACAACCTGATATGGCCCTGTCCATTTCTCGGACAGCTGGTTTGGACTCCCTTTTTCTTGCCAGGTCTTTCCTGATACTTGATCCCCTGGCTTTACCTGGGGATTTTTCAAGTCTTCCTGTGGTTTGTTCTCCATACCGTTGGAGTTCTTGCTGAAACCTTCCCAGGTCAATTATATGTTTTAAGAGTGTATTGGCATCCTCGTCAAGAAACAAATCAGAAGTTAAGAATGGTCGTCCATACATCATTTCATAAGGACTTAACAATAGTGGCGGTTTGGGGGATGTCCGTAGCCTCATGAAGGCTATGGGCAGCATATGTGTCCACTTATTATGTGTTTCTGACATAGCTTAGCCAGAGCCCTTTTAAGAGTCTGGTTGGCTCTCTCTACCTTTCCTGAAGCTTGAGGCCTCCAGGATGAGCGGAGCTGGTATTTTATGCCTAAGCATGCTGCTAGGTTCTGGGGTTTCAGGGCTGTAAGTGAGGGCCCGTTGTCTCTCTGAAGTGACCGAGGCAGCCCAAACCTAGGCACTATCTCCTTCAGCAGAGCTTTACAGACTTCTGTAGCTCTCTCAGTCTCAGTAGGGAACGCTTCGATCCATCCTGTGAATGTGTCAATAAAGACTAGCAAGTAAGAAAATCCTTGGGTCTTGGGCATGGCTGTAAATTCTACTTGCCAGTCCGCTCCTGGGTATGATCCCTGATGTTGGACAGGTGTAATTAGAGGAGGTCTGGTTTTTGGGTTATTTCTTAGACAGGTGTCACAATTTTGTGTGACTTGTTTAACAACCTTAGCTAACTTGGGATGGGAGAGAATAGGCTTAAGCAAGATTTCTAGATTATCTTTTCCAAAATGGGCGCTCTTATGTAAGGAGTTAGTAATGTTTTAAACCTGAGAATCAGGGAGTATTATTTGGGCCTGATCAGGCTGAAACCACCCATGTGACCCAATCTCCCAGCCCCGCTCAGCATATCGGGAATGTCCCCCTGGGGTAAAATCTGGAGTCAGGGTTTCCTTGGGGAAAAGGGGACAGATAGCAGTGGCAGAGGTAGCTTCCCCGGCAGCTCGTCCTGCCTCTTGATCAGCTTTCCTATTTCCCTGAGCCTCTTTTTCTTGCCCCTTTTGGTGACTCTTGCAGTGGATGACAGCTAATTTTGCAGGAAGTTTAACTGCCTCCAGGAGCCTGAGAATGAGCTCTTGTGTTTAATAGCAGAGCTTCGGGCACTGAGCATCCCTCTTTCTTTCCAAATTCCTGCACGGGCATGCAGAATGAGGAAAGCATACTTAGAGTCCATACACACATTAATCCTCTTTCCTTCTCCTAACTCCAAAGCTCTTGTCAGGGCAAAAAGTTCAGCTTTCTGGGCTGAGGTGTCTGGGGGAAGAGCCCCACTTTCCTTAGTTTCTTCCAGGCTCGCTACAGCATATCCTGCTTTCCTCTCTCCCTTTTCTACAAAACTGCTGCCATCTGTGTGCCAGTTTTCCTCTGGGTCAGATAAAGGTGTCTCTGATAGGTCCCGGCGAGAAGAGTATAACTCGTCTGTGATTTGTATGCATTGGTGATCCAGAGGGGAGGTAGGGGTATCTGGCAGTAAGGTTGCTGGATTTAAAGTCTGGCAGACCCTCAACTTTATTTCTGGAGTGTCAAGGAGGAGGGCTTGGTTTTGGGTGATCCTTCCCCTTGTAATCCACCTGTCCCCTTTCGTTTCCAAGACTGCTTGTACCTGGTGAGGCGTATACACTGTGGTGGGCTGAGCCACGGTAAGCTTAGATGCCTCCTTAACCATAAGAGCGGTGGCTGCTACTGCCTGGAGGCAAGTGGGCCACCCTCTGGCCACCTCATCTAGTTATTTTGAGAGATAAGTCACAGGTTGTAATACGGGCCCCATCATCTGCTCTATCACCCCAAGAGCAGCTCCTGTCCTTCCAGAAACATAGAGTCTAAAAGGCTTCTCCAGGTTGGGGAGGCCTAAAGCTGGGGCTGTAGTGATGGACTCTTTTAGGGCATTAAAGGCCACCTTGCAGGTCTCATGCCAGTCGAGTGGCTCTTCCTCTTTCCCCCTTAAATTTTCATATAGGGGTCTGGCCAGATTGCCATAATTAGGAACCCAGATCCTGCAAAACCCGGTCCTTCCTAAAAATCCCCTAAGCTGTTGTTTTGTTTGGGGGTACGGGGTATTTAAGATGAGGGATCTCCCCTCGGGGTCAGGCATTATTTTTCTCTCCGTAATTATAAATCCAAGGTTTTTTACTTGGGTTAAGCTAATCTGAGCCTACTTGGGGGATACTCGATAACCCTTTTCATACAGGAAAGTTAGCGTTTAAATAGTGTCCATTTGAGAGCTGGTAAAATCTGGCCTAGCTATGAGCAAGTCATCCACATACTGTATTAGACTACTGTTTGTTAAAGTTAATTCCCTTAGTTCTCTCCCCGAGGAAGTCCCGAAGATATGAGGGCTGTCCCTAAACCCTTGGGGTAGTCGAGTCCAGTCGAGAGTTGTATGGTCTCTCTTGTTTCCAAGTCCCGCCACTCAAAAGCAAAGAGTTTTTGGGATTCAGGATGGAGAGGAATGCAAAAGAAAGCACCTTGAAGGTCCAAGACTGAGAAGTACTTGGCATTTCCTGGGACTTGGGATAGGAGGGTATATGGGTTTGGGACTATGGGGTTGATGGGAACCACAGCTTAATTAACAGCTCTTAGATCCTGGACGAATCGGTAAGATCCATCTGGTTTTTGAACGGGCAAGATTGGGGTGTTGCAGGGGGACTCACAGCTAATTCGAGTTCCAGTATCTCGGTATTTGTTAACTAATTGTTTAAGACCCTCAAGAGCTACTGGTTTTAAGGGATATTGTCTTTTCCAGGGCTAGGGAGCATTTGGTCTCAGAGAAATCTTTACTGGTGGAACATTTATGGCTAAACCAGGGCTGGAGACATCCCACAACTGGGGATTGACATCATTTAGACAAGGGACAGACTCCTCCTTTTCTACCTCTGACTGTAAATATTCAGACATAGGCAAAGAAAATTATCGATTTCTACCTTTGTGTCCCCAAGTCACTCTGGTTTGGAGGCAAAAGTATTATTCTCAAAATGGAAAATTTGGAAGCTGCAAACATGAAAAATTTAAAGAGTCACGCAGAGGCTAGTCACTCTAAGCTAACCCCTAAGACATTTATTGACTGATTTCTAGCTTCTCTTCTTTAAACTTTTTTATCTACAGTAATCCTGTGTGTTCCTTTTAGTTAGGGATTCATTTTTAGACTATCCTGACTCTTCCACTACGTTCCAGTTTTGGGTCTGATACACTTAGAGATGTGCCAAGTGCTTCCTGAATACTATAGAACATATTTTATATTTAAAATACTTCCATGCTTATGTAGTGAGTCAATGATTTTAAGTTTATTTGTTACACATTTCAATGTAAAAGTCAATGTGTGAACTAACATATTCACGACTTGGAAAAGTTGGCTTTTTTTTGCTGTGTGTTTGAACTCCTCACCCGACCAAAGGTCATGGAGAGGTCTATTGTTTTTTTAAATGGTTATAGTGTTGTTTATTTTCTGGTAATTGAATTAGGGTGTGAGTTGCAAAGCCTGTGTTTCTGTTCATTTCATTCCATCTGTTCGGGTTTCTTTCTCTCTCCTGAGTCAGACAGTAATTTCCCATTGGTTGTCCAGTTACCAAGGTTGGTGTCCATGCATCCGTGCTGGTCTCTCCATACATGTCCGGGTGTCTTGTGAAACACGAAGCTTAATTTATTTGGAAATGACCTAGCTGTTCAATACACTGTCATCACTCAGTTGAGCAGAGGGAGAGAAATTCAAGTGACAAAACTCCAGGGAAGCTAGTGTCAGAGCGCCCCGGCGTGGCATGCGTGCAGGGGGTTGGGGGGAGGGGGGCGGGGCGCGGAGCGTGGAGATTTCAGGTGTCCTCTCACCCTGGGCCTCTCCAGGCCCGCCGCTGCTGAGTGGCCTCCCCCCCACCCCCATCGCTTTTGCTGCTCAGGGCCGGGTGGTCTCTGAAGCTCCCCGGCATCCTGCCCGAAGCCCCCCCTGCCCACACGCTGTCTTCCAGTCTCTCTCTGAACCCTCGACTCTTTCTGCCTCTGTCTCACCTGGCGTGGGTGCGTGCGAGTGCCTGTCCGTGTGCCTGGCTGTCGCTCGTCCGCTCTCTCAGGAAGGTCCTGTGCTGGGCCCGTGGCGTGGGGGCAGGGCGGGCCTCAGTTTGGGGACAGGGCGGGGCTGAGGCACTCCAGGGGGTTTGCAAAACCGGCAGGATGGACACCTGGGGCCTCGGCTGGGCTGCCCCTATGCCCTCAGGAGGCTCCGGGGACCGCGGCCCCGGGCCGACGCCCCACTCGTCCGGAGCCACGTGACCCTGAGCAGCGAATGTGATGGTGGGGGGCGGGGGGTGGGGGGGCACCGAGAAGTCCTCCCCGCTCAAACCACCCCCGTCCCCAACCCCCGCAAGAGCTCCCGCAGCCTCGCCAGGTCGCTCGGGGTCCGGGAAGTGCCCCGGGGCGGGCCAGGCGCGTGCTGGCCGGGGGTGGCGTCGGCTGGTCTCCCAGCTGCAGGGCCTGTCCCGGTTTTTCCCATCAGTTTCAACAGTGACGGTCACCCCACATTGTGAGTCGTCTAGATTTCTCACTGAAACCCCCATTTGGGAGTGGCTTTTTAGAGAGATAGGGAAGGTCACTTGGGGGATGTTAGTCATGAGAGAAAATAAGGGCTCAGGTGGGATTGCAGATGTCATCCAGGGGGTAAATAGAGACAGTTGTTGCTGGTACCAAGACATGAAGTTTTTTTTCCCCCTTTCCCCAAAAGGCCATATTACGACCACATGGGGGCGCTGAGTAAAAGCCCATAGCTCGGCTGGAAGGGTGGGCCTTTGATATTGATACCCTGGGATGGGTTGGACATACCCCCAACATTTGTCATTAATGCAGATGCAGCCCGGGCTGCTTAGGTTCAGTTGAGAAGCAGTGTGGTTTGCAAGTGAACATGCCTCGTTTAGGGAGAGATCAATAGCCATACAGGGAGATATGATTAGAAAGAGGAAGAACATCATATGATGCATTTTACTTATCTGAGGCAGGATTGATGGGGTTCTGCTTGAACAAGAGCCTGAGATCTTCAACAGGTTCACAGGAATAGCTGTCCTCTGTCTTTGGAGTCTCAGTTTCTCTCCCCCTCCTTTAGGCCATAGGGTTTTATTCTAGAATTGTGGACCCAGGCATATAGACTCTTCACTTTTACAGCAGTTGAAGTCACTAGAACAACCTGATATGGCCCTATCCATTTCTCGGACAGCTGGTTTGGACTCCCTTTTTCTTGCCAGGTCTTTACTGATACTTGATCCCCTGGCTTTACCTGGGGATTTTTCAAGTCTTCCTGTGGTTTGTTCTCCATACCGTTGGAGTTCTTGCTGAAACCTTCCCAGGTCAATTATATGTTTTAAGAGTGTATTGGCATCCTCTTCAAGAAACAAATCAGAAGTTAACAATGGTCGTCCATACAGCATTTCATCAGGACTTAACAATAGTGGCCGTTTGGGGGATGTCCGTAGCCTCATGAGGGCTATGGGCAGCATATGTGTCCACTTATTATGTGTTTCTGACATAGCTTAGCCAGAGCCCTTTTAAGAGTCTGGTTGGCTCTCTCTACCTTTCCTGAAGCTTGAGGCCTCCAGGATGAGTGGAGCTGGTATTTTATGCCTAAGCATGCGGCTAGGTTCTGGGGTATCGTGGCTGTAAGTGAGGGCCCGTTGTCACTCTGAAGTGACCGAGGCAGCCCAAACCTAGGCACTATCTCCTTCAGCAGAGCTTTACAGACTTCTGTAGCTCTCTCTGTCTCAGTAGGGAACGCTTCGATCCATCCTGTGAATGTGTCAATAAAGACTAGCAAGTAAGAAAACCCTTGGGTCTTGGGCATGGCTGTAAATTCTAAATGTGGAGCGGCATTGCCAGTCCGCTCCTGGGTATGATCCCCGATGTTGGACAGGTGTAATTAGAGGAGATCTGGTTTTTGGGTTAAGTTTTAGACAGGTGTCACAATTTTGTGTGACTTGTTTAACAACCTTAGCTAACTGGGGATGGGAGAGAATAGGCTTAAGCATGATTTCTAGATTATCTTTTCCAAAATGGGCGCTCTTATGTAAGGAGTTAGTAATGTTGTAAACCTTAGAATCAGGGAGTATTATTTGGGCCTGATCAGGCTGAAACCACCCATGTGACCCAATCTTCCAGCCCCGCTCAGCATATCGGGAATGTCCCCCTGGGGTAAAATGTGGAGTCAGGGTTTCCTTGGGGAAAAGGGGGCAGATAGCAGTGGCAGAGGTAGCTTCCCCGGCAGCTCGTCCTGCCTCTTGATCAGCTTTCCTATTTCCCTGAGCCTCTTTTTCTTGCCCCTTTTGGTGACTCTTGCAGTGGATGACAGCTAATTTTGCAGGAAGTTTGACTGCCTCCAGGGCTAGGGAGCATTTGGTCTCAGAGAAATCTTTACTGGTGGAACATTTATGGCTAAACCAGGGCTGGAGACATCCCACACCTGGGGATTGACATCATCTAGACAAGGGACAGACTCCTCCTTTTCCACCTCTGACTGTAAATATTCAGACATAGGCATAGAAAATTATCGACTTCTACCTTTGTGTACCCAAGTCACTCTGGTTTGGAGGCGAAAGTATTATTCTCACCATGGAAAATTTGGAAGCTGCAAACATGAAAAATTTAAAGAGTCACGCAGAGGCTAGTCACTCTAAGCTATCCCCTAAGACATTTATTGACTGATTTCTAGCTTCTCTTCTTTAACATTTTTTATCTACAGTAATCCTGTGTGTTCCTTTTAGTTAGGGATTCATTTTTAGACTATCCTGACTCTTCCACTACGTTCCAGTTTTGGGTCTGATCCACTTACAGATGTGTCAAGTGCTTGCTGAATACTCTAGAACATATTTTATGTTTAAAATGCTTCCATGCTTATATAGTGAATCAATGATTTTAAGTTTATTTGTTACACATTTCAATGTAAAAGTCAATGTGTGAACTAACATATTCACGACTTGGAAAAGTTGGCTTTTTTTTTGGTGTGTGTTTGAACTCCTCACCCGACCAAAGGTCATGGAGAGGTCTATTGTTTTTCTAAAATGGTTATAGTGTTGTTTATTTTCTGGTAATTGAATTAGGCTGTGAGTTGCAAAGCTTGTGTTTCTGTTCATTTCATTCCATCTGTTCGGGTTTCTTTCTCTCTCCTGAGTCAGACAGTAATTTCCCATTGGTTGTCCAGTTACCAAGGTTGGTGTCCATGCATCCGTGCTGGTCTCTCCATACATGCCCGGGTGTCCTGTGAAACACTAAGCTTAATTTATTTGGAAATGACCTAGCTGTTCAATACACTGTCATCACTCAGTTGAGCAGAGGGAGAGAAATTCAACTTACAAAACTCCAGAGAAGCTAGTGTCAGAACGTCCCGGCGTGGCATGCGTGCAGGGCGTTGGGGGGAGGGGGGCGGGGCGCAGAGCGCGGAGATCTCAGGTGTCCTCCCACCCTGGGCCTGTCCAGGCCCGCCGCTGCTGAGTGGCCTCCCCCCGCCCCCATCGCTTTGCCTGCTCAGTGCCGGGTGGTATCTGCAGCTGCCCGACATCCTGCCCGAGGCCCCCCCTGAGCACACGCTGTCTTCCAGTCTCTCTCTGAACCCTCGACTCTTTCTGCCTCTGTCTCACCTGGCGTGGGTGTGTGCGAGTGCCTGTCCGTGTGCCTGGCTGTCGCTCGTCTGCTCTCCCAGGAAGGTCCTGTGCTGGGCCCGTGGCGTGGGGGCAGGGCGGGCCTCGGTAGGGCGAAATGGCGGGGCTGAGGCGCTCCAGGGGGTTTGCACAGCCGGCAGGATGGGCGCCTGGGGCCCCGGCTGGGCTGCCCCTAAGTCCCAGAAGGCTCCGGGGACCGCGGACCCTGGCCGAAGCCCCGCTCGTCGGGAGCCACCTGACCCTGAGCAGCGAACGGGATGGTGGGGGGCAGCGGGTGAGTGGGTACCGAGATGTCCTCGCTGCTCTACCCACCCCCCTCACCCCACCCCAGGTTCCGCAGGCACGCCAGTCCCCGGCCGGCCGGGCCAGACTGTTGCTGGCCTGGGCTCCCGGTGTGCGGAGCGGGGGCGCCTTCCGGTGCCCGCCGAGCTGCAGGCTCTGGCCGGCCGGAGTCCAGTCGCGGGTCGAGAGGCTCAAGTACAGTGCGTGCCCGCTCGAGAACTGCAGCCCCAGGCCCGACCGGCAGGTCAGACCGCAAGGGAGGCGAAACGCGGGGCTCCTGGGGCGTCTGACAGCCGCCTCGGTCTAAGGCCATAGCACCCTGAACGTGCCCTATGTCCTCTGATATGGGAAATTGAGTAGGGCCGGGCCTGGTCAGTACTTGCAGGGGAGACCGCCTAGTAGTTAGGCGGTTTTGTGATTTTTCTGAATGCCTACTTCAGAAAGTTAGAATTGGATGACTGCACACAGGAAAACGAATAATGTTTTCGTACATAAACTTAAGAATCCAGCAGGTGGTCATTCTTTTTTCTGTCCTAACACAGATAACTGGAAGTCAGTTGCAGTAAGTTCTACTGACTTAAGACCCTCATCCCTAACGGAAGGTATATAGGAAAACCCATAGTATATCTAAATAAACATGAAAGATAGAACGATGAGAAAAAAAAAAAAATTCTCAGTGATATCTTAGTTGGTACATGAAACACGATGATTATGAAAGCACAACCCATAATCAAGTCCAGGCCATGGAAGCCTGTGACTTTCACTGAGTGTTGACTTCCCTTTCAGCTGAGGTTGTAAAAAGTGCTTTGAAAAATCCTGAGGTTTGAAGCACTTGTAACCTCCTGAAGAGACTGCAATCAGAAGGCTTTCTAGAATATCCTGACGCTGTGGTGAGCTCATGCAATACATCTGCAGAGGTCGGAAGACAGACATGTTGGGAAGTGGGGATGACTTCTACTGCACTTAGGGAGAAAGGGCATGTACAAGTGGAGAAGCAACACCACAGTGACTGAATCTTTAAAGACTCCATACATGGAGAAGAAAATGGCAACCCACTCCAGTATTCTTGCCTGGAAAAATCCATGGACAGAGGAGTCTGGCGGGCTGAAGTCCACGGGATTCCATGACTGATTGTGTGTGCACGAGTGTGGAGGGAGACGGGTTGGTAGCAAGAAACTGGTAGAAGTAAAAAATAAGAAAAAATATAAAATAAAGACTCGATAAATATGACAACGACTGGTAGGAATAAACCTTCAGAAGTGCCTTCTCAGACCTCCCGTCAGAAGCACAAGCGTAATAAAGACACTGAGTTTTCACGGTCTCACACAAAATTCGAGTATCTTATGACAATGGGCAGAGAGGCGCCTCTAAGACATCGGGGCTGGGCTTTACTGGAGGATGCACATCGATAGAGTGCATGGCTATGTGTTATGGAAATATGTCTTACTGGGAGGGCGAAGGCATCTTCTTGAAGAACTCAGCAAATAACACTACAAATTCAAGGAACTTGGCTACAATGACAATAGCTGATTTCATGTTGGCTACTGCTTGGCAGAGCTGGGTTCGCCTCTCCCATTAAGTACCTCAGTGGCCAGCTGTGAATGTAGCCATTAGTTTCTCACTTAGAAACCGAACCTAATACTTGCCATGTGCACTAGCGCAAGAACACTGAAAGCTCCACAGAGAAGCAAGTCACACAGACATGCTTCTGTTTTCTCACAGAAGCTGCTTATGACCGGCCCTGCTCACAGACAGATTGCTAATGCGAAGTGGATAGACAGTTATGCAGATATTCTTTAGCAACTGAGCGACCAGGGAAGCCCTACTAGCTCAGTTGGTAAAGAATCTGCCTGCAACACAGGAGACCCCGCTTTCAGTCCTGGGTCGGGAAGATCCCCTGGAGAAGGAATATGCTATCCACTCCATTATTCTGGCCTAGAGAATTCCACGGACTCTATAGTCCAAGGGGCCGCAAAGAGTCAGGCGCGAACTGAGCCACTTTCACCTGCAAATGCGGAGATTACTTAGAACAAGAAATGTGGTAACAGATCTAGTACCTCTGTCAAGCTCATGAGTGAGTACTATAAATATACAGAATCAGCTTTGTCTTGCATAGTCATTACCATCCTCTATTTGCTTTGAAAGGAGTTGAGCTAGTCTTGTGAGAGAGGAATGATTCTTTACCAACTAAGCCACAAGGAAAGCCCACTACTACTGGAGTGTGTAGCCTATCCCTTGTGCAGCGGATCTTCCTGACCCAGGAACTGAACCAGGGTCTCCTGCCTGAGTAACACATATTGGGTAAAAATCGGTGAGGGAGCATAACTATGGACATTGATTGGTAAACTCAGTTTTCCTTGTCCAGATGGCTAGCGGAGGAGAAATAAACGTTGGCATACATTTAAAAAATTCTTCTGATACTATAAATAAAATTTACTAGTTCTCTGCAGAAGT
The DNA here is from genome assembly GCF_963930625.1 of Muntiacus reevesi. Taxonomy (NCBI): domain Eukaryota; kingdom Metazoa; phylum Chordata; class Mammalia; order Artiodactyla; family Cervidae; genus Muntiacus; species Muntiacus reevesi. Next base: position 1,039,163 of record NC_089256.1, on the reverse strand, counting down.
CTTGAATGAAGCACAGATATTGTCATTAGATTGCTTTGGTCATATCCGTCTAATCCACATTTATTTTTAAAAGTCACATAGTGTGGCCTCAAATACTTGAAGACACGACAAAAGGTTTCTTTGGTCTCCATTCTAAACTGGATCGTGAGAAGTCAGTGGATCAGCATAATGCAGGAGCTCAAGATATTTTTGGCAAAAACTTGACTAGTCTGTTTAATGATATGGAAGAATGAGTTAAGGGTGGCAGCACGAAACAGAAGGCCATGCTAGAAGTACACAAGACCTTGTTTGGTAAGTCCAAGCATGACTTTTTCTTTCAATTGAAGGATAGTTGCTTTACAGAATTTTGTTGCCAAACATCAGCATGAATGAGCCACAGGTATACATATGTCTCCTCCCTCCTGAACCTCTCTCCATTTCCCTCCCCTTTCCACCCCTAGCTTGTTGCAGAGCCCCTGAGTCATACAGCAAATTTCATTGGCATCTGTTTTTACGTAAGGTAATATATTTTCATGTTACTCTGCATTCATCTCACCCTCTCCTTCCTCCCCCCTTGCCCATGTCCATAAGTCTGTTCTCTACATCTCTGACTCCTTTGCTGCCCTGCAAATAATTTCATCAGTACCACCTTTAGTTCAAGCATTTTTTCCCCCCAAGCATTACTTATTTCTTATTCCAGTCTTACTGTTTTTAGTGTGAGACTGATTTCGAAACTGATATGAAAGTATTATTCTCACCATCGAAAATTTGGAAGATGCAACATGGAAAATTTAAAAAGTCACGCAGAGGCTAGCCACTCTGAGCAAACCCCTAAAACATTTATTGACTGATTTCTAGTTTCTCTTCTTTAACCTTTTTTATCTACAATAATCCTGTGTATTCCTTTTAGTTAGGGATTCATTTTTAGACTATCCTGACTCTTCAACTAACTTCCAGTTTTAGGTCTCATACAGTGAGACATGTGCCAAATGCTTCCTGAATACTATAGAACATATTTTATGTTTAAAATACTTCCAGGCTTATGTAGTGGGTCAATGATTTTAAGTATAATTGTTACACATTTCAATGTAAAAGTCAATGTGTGAACTAACATATTCACGATTTGGAAAAGGTGGCTTTTTTTGTCGTGTGCTAGAACTCCTCACCCGACCAAAGGTCATGGAGAAGTCTATTGTTTTTCTAAAATGTTTATAGTGTTGTTGGTTTTTTTTTTTTTTTTTTTTTTTTTTTTTTTTTTGTAATTGAATTAGGGTTTGAGTTGCAAAGTTTGTGTTTCTGTTCATTTCATTCCATCTGTTCGGGTTTCTTTCTCTCTCCTGAGTCAGACAGTAATTTCCCATTGGTTGTCCAGTTACCAAGGTTGGTGTCCATGCACCCGTGCTGGTCTCTGCATTCATGTCCGGGTGTCCTGTGAAACACTAAGCTTAATTTATTTGGAAATGACCTAGCTGTTCAATACAGTCATCACTCAGTTGAGCACAAGGATAGAAATTCAGGTGACCAAACTCCTGAGAAGCTAGTGTCAGAGCGCCCCGGCCTGGTGTGCGTGCAGGGCGTTGGGAGGACGGGGGCAGGGCGCGGAGCAAGGAGATCTCAGGTGCCCTCGCACCCTGGGCCTCTCCAGGCCCGCCCCTACTCAGCGGCTTCCCCCTGCTCCCATTGCATTCGCTTCTCAGGGCCGGGTGGCCTCTGCAGCTGCCTGGCATCCTGCCCGAGTCACCCCCTGTCCACAAGCTGTCTTCGAGTCTCTCTCTGAGCCCTCGTCTCTTTCTGCCTCTGTCTCACCTGGTGTGGGTGCGTGCGAGTGCCTGTCCGTGTGCCTGGCTTTCGCTTGCCTGCTGTCTCAGGAAAGACTTGTGCTGGGCCGGCAGAGTGGGGGCAGGGCGGGTCTCGGTAGGGCGAAAAGGCGGGGCTGAGGTGCTCCAGGGGGTTTGTGCAGCGGGCAGGATTGCGCCTGGGGCCCCGGCTGGGCTGCCTCTAAGCCCGCAGGAGGCTCCGGGACCGCGGCCTCGGGCCGAAGCCCCGCTCGTCAGGAGCCACGTCACCCTGAGCAGAGAACGGGATGGTGGGGGGCAGGGGGTGAGGGGGCACCGAGGCGTCCTCGCTGCTCTACCCACCCCCCCTCCCCCCACCCCAGGTCCCGCAGGTATGCCAGGACCCGGCCGGGCCAGACGGGTGCTGGCCGGGGCTGGCGGTGTGCGGGGCCGTGGCGCCCTCCGCTGGCCCCTGAGCTGCCGGCCCTGGTTGGTCGGAGTCCAGTCGCGGGTCGTGCGGCTCAAGTGCGGCGCGCGCCAGCTCGAGAGCTGTGGCCCCAGGACCGAAGGGCAGGTCAGAACGCAAGGGAGGCGCAACGCGGAGCTCTTGGGGCGCCTGACAGCCGCCTCGGTCTAAGGCCATAGCACCCTGAACGTGCCCTATCTCCTCTGATCTGGGAAATTGAGTAGGGCCGGGCCTGGTCAGTACTTGCATGGGAGACCGCCTAGTAGTTAGGCGGTTTTGTGATTTTTCTGAATGCCTACTTCACAAAGTTACTATTGGATGACTGCACACAGGAAAACGAATAATGTTTTCATACATAATCTTAAGAATCCAGCAGCTGGTCATTCTTTTTCCTGTCCTAACACAGCTAACTGTAAGTCACTTGCTGTAAGTTCTACTGACTTAAGACCCTCATCCCTAACGGAAGGTATATAGGAAAACCCATAATATATCTAAATAAACATGAAAGATAGAACGATGAGAAAAAAGAAAATTCTCAGTGACATCTTAGTTGGTATATGAAACACGATGATTATGAAAGCACAACCCATAATCAAGTCCAGACCATGGAAGCCTGTGACTTTCACTGAGTGTTGACTTCCCTTTCAGCTGAGGTTGTAAAAAGTGCTTTGTAAAATCCTGAGGTTTGAAACACTTGTAACCTCCTGAGGAGACTGCAATCAGAAGGCTTTCTAGAATATCCTGACGCTGTGGTGAGCTGAAGCAAAACATTCTGCAGAGGTCGGAAGACAGACATGTTTGGCTGTGGAGATGACTTCTACTGCACTTAGGGAGAAAGGGCATGTACAAGTGGAGAAGCAACACCTCAGTGACGGAATCTTTAAAGACTCCATACATGGAGAAGGAAATGGCAACCCACTCCAGTATTCTTGCCTGGAAAAATCCATGGACAGAGGAGTCTGGCGGGCTGAAGTCCACGGGATTCCATGACTGATCGTGTGTGCACGAGGGTGGAGGGAGACGGGTTGGTAGCAAGAAACTGGTAGAACTAATAAATAAAACAACAACAACAAAAAAAAAAACTAAAGACTCGATAAAAATGACAATGACTGGTAGGAATAAACCTTCAGAAGTGCCTTCTCAGACCTCCCGTCTGAAGCACAAGCGTAATAAAGACATTGAGTTTTCATGGTCTCAGACAAAATTAGACTGGCTTATGACAATGGGCAGAGAGGCTCCTCTAAGACATCGGGGCTGGGCTTTACTGGAGGATGCACATCGATTGAGTGCATGGCTATGTGTTATGGAAATATGTCTTACTGGCAGGGCGAAAGCATCTTCTTGAAGAACACAGCAAATAAAACTACAAATTCAAGGAACTTGGCTACAATGACAATAGCTGATTTCATGTTGGCTACTGCTTGGCAGAGCTGGGTTCGCCTCTCCCATTAAGTATCTCAGTGGCCAGCTGTGAATGTAACCATTAGTTTCTCACTTAGAAACCGAACCTAATACTTGCCATGTGCACTAGTGCAAGAACAGTGCAATACCCAACAGGTAAAGGAACATGACAAGTGCCCACCAAGTCAAACAAAAGAGGAGGAGATAGGGAATCTATCTGAAAAACAATTTAGAATAATGATAATAAAAATTATCCAAATCTTGAAAACAAAATGGAGTTACAGATAAATAGCCTGGAGACAAAGTTGAAAAGATGCAGGAAAAGCTTAACAAAGACCTAGAAGAAATAAAAGAGAGTCAATTAAAAATGAATAATGCAATGAATGAGATCAAAAACACTTTGGAGCGAACCAAGAGTAGAATAACGGAGACAGAAGATAGGATAAGTGAGGTAGAAAATAGAATAGTGGAAATAAATGAAGCAGAGTGGAAAAAAGAAAAAATGATCAAAAGAAATGAGGACAACCTCAGGGACCTCTGGGACAATGTGAAACGCCCCAACATTCGAATCATAGGAGTCCCAGAAAAAGAAGACAAAAAGAAAGGCCATGAGAAAATATTCGAGGAGATAATAGCTGAAAACTTCCCTAAAATGGGGAAGGAAATAGCCACCCAAGTCCAAGAAACCCAGAGAGTGCCAAACAGGATAAACCCAAGGCGAAACACTCCAAGACACATATTAATCAAATTAACAAAGATCAAACACAAAGAACAAATACTAAAAGCAGCAAGGGAGAAACAACAAATAACACACAAAGGAATTCCCATAAGGATAACAGCTGATCTAACAATAGAAACCTCCAGGCCAGAAGGGAATGGCAGGACATAATGAAAGTAATGAAAGAAAATAATCTACAACCTAGATTACTGTACCCAGCAAGGATCTCATTCAGATATGAAGGAGAAATCAAAAGCTTTACAGACAAGCAAAAGCTGAGAGAATTCAGCACCACCAAACCAGCTCTTCAACAAATGCTAAAGGACCTTCTCTAGACAGGAAATGCAGAAATGTTGTATAAACATGAACCCAAAACAACAAAGTAAATGGCAACGGGACCACACCTATCAATAATTACCTTAAATGTAAATGGGTTGAATGCCCCAACCAAAAGACAAAGATTGGCTGAATGGATACAAAAACAAGACCCTTATATATGCTGTCTACAAGAGACCCACCTCAAAACCAGAGACACATACAGACTAAAAGTGAAGGGCTGGAAAAAAATATTTCATGCAAATGGAGACCAAAAGAAAGCAGGAGTCACAATACTCATATCAGATAAAATAGACTTTCAAATAAAGGATGTGAAAAGAGACAAAGAAGGACACTACATAATGATCAAAGGATCAATCCAAGAAGAAGATATAACAATTATAAATATATATGCACCCAACATAGGAGCACCGCAATATGTACGGCACACGCTAATGAGTATGAAAGAGGAAATGAATAGTAACACAATAATAGTGGGAGACTTTAATACCCCACTCACAACTATGGATAGATCAACTAAACAGAAAATCAAAAAGGAAACACAAACCTTAAATGATACAATGGACCAGCTAGACCTAATTGATATCTATAGGACATTTCACCCCCAAACAATCAATTTCACCTTTTTCTCAAGTCCACACGGAACATTCTCCAGAATAGATCACATCCTGGGCCATAAATCTGGTCTTGGAAAATTCAGAAAAATTGAAATCATCCCAGTCATCTTTTCTGACCACAGTGCAGTAAGATTAGATCTCAATTACAGGAAAAAAAATTGTTAAAAATTCAAACATATGGAGGCTAAATAACACGCTTCTGAATAACCAAAAAATCATAGAAGAAATCAAAAAAGAAATCAAAATATGTATAGAAATGAATGAAAATGAAAACACAACAACCCAAAACCTATGGGACACTGTAAAAGCAGTGCTAAGGGGAAGGTTCATAGCATTACAGGCTTACAACAAGAAACAAGAAAAAAGCCAAATAAATAACCTAACTCTACACCTAAAGCAATTAGAGAAGGAAGAAATGAAAAACCCCAGGGTTAGCAGAAGAAAAGAAATCTTAAAAATTAGGGCAGAAATAAATGCAAAAGAAACTAAAGAGACCATAGCAAAAATCAACAAAGCTAAAAGTTGGTTTTTTGAAAAAATAAACAAAATTGACAAACCATTAGCAAGACTCATTAAGAAACAAAGAGAGAAGAACCAAATTAACAAAATAAGAAATGAAAAGGGTGAGATCACAACAGACAACACTGAAATACAAAGGATCATAAGAGACTACTACCAGCAGCTCTATGCCAATAAAATTGACAACTTGGATGAAATGGACAAATTTTAGAAAAGTATAACTTTCCAAAACTGAACCAGGAAGAAATAGAAGATCTTAACAGACCCATCACAAGCAAGGAAATCGAAACTGTAATCAAAAATCTTCCAGGAAACAAAAGCCCAGTACCAGATGGCTTCACAGCTGAATTCTACCAAAAATTTAGAGAAGAGCTAACACCTATCTTACTCAAACTCTTCCAGAAAATTGCAGAAGAAGGTAAACTTCCAAACTCATTCTATGAGGCCACCATCACCCTAATTCCAAAACCACACAAAGATGCCACAAAAAAAGAAAACTACAGGCCAATATCACTGATGAACATAGATGCAAAAATCCTTAGCAAAATTCTAGCAAATAGAATCCAACAACATCTTAAAAAAATCATACACCATGACCAAGTGGGCTTTATCCCAGGAATGCAAGGATTCTTCAATATCTGCAAATCAATCAATGTAATACACCACATTAACAAATTGAAAGATAAAAACCATATGATTATCTCAATAGATGCAGAGAAAGCCTTTGACAAAATTCAACACTCATTTATGATTAAAACTCTCCAGAAAGCAGGAATAGAGGGAACATACCTCAACATAATAAAAGCTATATATGACAAACCCACAGCAAGCATCACCCTCAATGGTGAAAAATTGAAAGCATTTCCCCTGAAATCAGGAACAAGACAAGGGTGCCCACTCTCACCACTATTATTCAACATAGTCTTGGAAGTTTTGGCCACAGCAATCAGAGCAGAAAAAGAAGTAAAAGGAATCCAGATAGGAAAAGAAGAAGTGAAACTCTCGTTGTTTGCAGTTGACATGATCCTCTACATAGAAAACCCTAAATACTCTTCCAGAAAATTACTAGAGCTAACCAATGAATATAGTAAAGTTGCAGGATATAAAATTAACACACAGAAATCCCTTGCATTCCTATATACTAACAATGAAAAAACAGAAAGAGAAATTAAGGAAACAATACCATTCTCCATTGCAACAAAAAGAATAAAATACTTAGGAGTATATCTACCTAAAGAAACAAAAGACCTGTACATAGAAAACTATAAAACACTGATGAAAGAAATAAGAGAGGACACAACCAGATGGAGGAACATACCGTGTTCATGGATTGGAAGAATCAATATTGTCAAAATGGCTATTCTACCCAAAGCAATCTATAGATTCAATGCAATCCCTATCAAACTACCAACGGTATTTTTCACAGAACTAGAACAAATAATTTCACAATTTGTATGGAAATACAGAAAACCACGAATAGCCAAAGTAATCTTGAGAAAGAAGAATGGAACTGGAGGAATCAACCTGTCTGACTTCAGTCTCTACTACAAAGCCACAGTCATCAAGACAGTATGGTACTGGCACAAAGACAGAAATATAGATCAATGGAACAGAATAGAAAGCCTAGAGATAAATCCACGAACCTACGAACACCTTATCTTTGACAAAGGAGGCAAGGATATACAATGGAAAAAAGACAACTGCTTTAACAAGTGGTGCTGGGAAAACTGGTCAACCACCTGTAAAAGAATGAAACTAGAACACTTTCTAACACCACACACAAAAATAAACTCAAAATGGATTAAAGATCTAAATGTAAGACCAGAAACTATAAAACTCCTAGAGGAGAACTTAGGCAAAACACTCTCCGACATGAATCACAGCAGGGTCCTCTATGACCCACCTCCCAGAATATTGGAAATAAAAGCAAAAATAAACAAATGGGACCTAATGAAACTTAAAAGCTTCTGCACTACAAAGGAAACTATAAGTAAGGTGAAAAGACAGCCCTCAGATTGGGAGAAAATAATAGCAAATGAAGAAACAGACAAAGGATTAACCTCAAAAATATACAAGAAACTCCTGAAGCTCAATTCCAGAAAAATAAATGACCCAATCAAAAAATGGGCCAAAGAACTAAACAGACATTTCTCCAAAGAAGACATACAGATGGCTAACAAACACATGAAAAGATGCTCAACATCACTCATTATTAGAGAAATGCAAATCAAAACCACAATGAGGTACCATTACACGCCAGTCAGGATGGCTGCTATCCAAAAGTCTACAAGCAATAAATGCTGGAGTGGGTGTGGAGAAAAGGGAACCCTCTTACACTGTTGGTGGGAATGCAAACTAGTACAGCCACTATGGAAAACAGTGGGGAGATTTCTTAAAAAACTGGAAATAGAACTGCCATTTGACCCAGCAATACCACTTCTGGGCATACACACCACGGAAACCAGATCTGAAAGAGACACGTGCACCCCATTGTTCATCGCAGCACTGTTTATAATAGCCAGGACATGGAAGCAGCCTAGATGCCCATCAGCAGATGAATGGATAAGGAAGCTGTGGTACATATACACCATGGAATATTACTCAGCCATTAAAAAGAATTCATTTGAATCAGTTCTAATGAGATGGATGAAACTGGAGCCCATTATTCAGAGTGAAGTAAGCCAGAAAAAGAAAGAACATTATAGCATACTAACACATATATATGGAATTTAGAAAGATGGTAATGATAACCCTATATGCAAAACAGAAAAAGAGACACAGAAGTACAGAACAGACTTTTGGACTCTGTGGGAGAAGGTGAGGGTGGGATGTTTCAAAAGAGCAGCATGTATTTTATCTATGGTGAAAGAGATCAGTAGCCCAGGTGAGATGCATGAGACGAGTGCTCGGGCCTGGTGCACTGGGAGGACCCAGAGGAGTCGGGTGGAGAGGGAGGTGGGAGGGGGGATCGGGATGGGGAATACGTGTAACTCTATGGCTGATTCCTGTCAATGTATGACAAAACCCACTGAAATGTTGTGAAGTAATTGGCCTCCAACTAATAAAATAAAATTAAAAAAAAAAAAAACTGAGCTATCCTAAAAATTAAAAAAAAGCTACCTCTTCTATGCAACATCTGTGTGTCTTCTGTCTGTCTTCTTCCTCGCTGACGCCACTCATCCCTTGGGTATTCCTGGTCCTGCTGGGGCTGGACCTCGGCAATTTTGCTCAATGCTTTGGATCCTAGTGGAAAAACATGCTGTTAATCCTACTTTTGCGAGGATTAAAACCATCGTAAAAACTGGAATTTGTTTAAATATTTTTGGTTTAAATATATCTTGTGTATATAATTACCCAGATTACTGTTGGGTATTAGATTGCTATGTTACAATATGTATGGCATACATGAGTTCCACTGTTATTGATATGATATGTGGTGGAGAGGTATTTGGTGGTGCAAGTGATTTAAATGATGTGTCCACAGTGTTTATATTCCTGTTATGTGGTTAATGGGTCTTGGATTCACGTTTGAAATATGACTCCCTTGTCTTTTGTGATGCATGAGAAGTTCTGAAATTGAAGATGATGCAGGTTAAGTCTAGGGTTAAGGGTGTGAGTAGGGTGGGGGGGAGGGTGTGGGTTAGGTTAAGGGTGTGGATTAGGGTGTGGGTTACATTGTGGCTTAGGGGTTAGAAGTTAGGGGTGTGGGTGAGGGTGAGGGCTGAGGGGTGAAGGTGTCAGGTTAGGGTTGGGATGATGCGTTAGGGTTAGTGTGTCAGGTTAGGGTTAGGGGGTCGGGTTGGTGTTAGGTTCTGGGATAGGGTTACGGTGTTGGTTAGGGTTAGGGTGTCGTGTTGGGGTTAGGGTTAGGGCAAGGGCGAGGACAATTTCGCCTGGGACCTTATGGAGGGGCCTCACAGTCAAAGGTAAAGGCAAAGTCACATCCACACTTCTGTTCCATCCCCTTTGCTCTATAGTAGAGCTCTAGTAAGCCTAGGCCTGGTAGGAAAACTCTTGGCTCCTGTGGGGACACATCCTGTGTGTGAATCTGCATACCAGACCTAGGGGCCACAGGGCGCCTGTTTTCTTCTGGGAGAGGGGACCCTGAAGCGGTGTTGCCTGGCAACAGCTTGAAAATCCATTAAATTGCACTTTACGTACCTCTGACAAAGCTAGATTTGCTCCACCTTTTCGCCATTTGGAAGCAAACCTTCCATACCCTCTCCCCAAGTAGGCAATGGGCCTACTTTGAGTAGAAAGTCCCCTTGAGGAGCTGAGCCCAGGAAGGCACCCAGTCATGTCAAACACACTCCAGCTGCTTACTTCCTCATGGGCAGTATCACTATCAGCTAGGAATGTCTTTGCAAGGATTGAAAAGGGAAGGGGAGATACATGGCCCTGCCTCTGAAATTTCAGTCCTCTGAGCAGAACTGGAATTCAATTGTATCAGCGAAACTGTGCCTTCCAAAGAGGCTTGCAAACACACCCCGAGTGGCTGCCTCTTCTTCCCTGAAGAAGGCTCCCTTTCCCTGCATCCTGCGGACTCCCTGTCCCAGCCTCCTGGAAAAGCGCTTCTTGGAGTTCCTTCTTGGAGTTCCTTTCTTAGTTGCAGTTATGCCTCATTTTGGGGCCATAGGGAGTAGCCCCACACTCACAGGGGAAGGCAGACCCACCTCCACACATCTCTTCCATCCCCTTTGCTCTGTAGGACAATTCTAGTGAGCCTAGGTCTGTCAGAAAATTCTTGGCTTTGACGGGAACACACCCTGTGTGTGAACCTGCATACCCGACCTAGGGGCCACAGGGCGCCTGTTTTGCTCGAGTGGGCCTTGAAGCAGTACAGCCTAGTGAGAGCTTGAAAATCCATCCAATTGCTCCTTTCTTACCTCTGACACCTAGCTTTGTTCCACCCTTTGGCAGTGTGGAGGGAAGAGGGCCCAACCCCGTCCTCAAGCGGACATGGGGCCTACTTTGAGAGGAAAGGCCCCCTTGAGGAGCTGAGCCCATCAAGGCACCCAGTCATGTCAAATATACTCCCACTGCTTGCTTCTTCATGGGTAGTACCACTATCAGCTTGGAATGTCTTTGCAAGGATCACAAAGGGAAGGGGAGATACACGACCCTGCCTCTGGAACTTCGGTCCTCTGAGCAGACCTGAGTGCTCTAGGGAGCCTAGGACTGTCAGGAAAATTCTTGTCTCCTACGGGGACACACCCCATATGTGAACCTGCATACCGGACCTCGGGGCCACAGTGTGCCTGCTTCTCTCGGTGTGCCTAAAGCGGTGCAGCCTAGCAACAGCTATTGAGCCTAGGTCTGTCTGGAACATTTTGGATCCTGTGGGGAAAACACCCTGTGCACACCCCTAGATACCGGGCCTAGGGGCCAAAATTCTCACATGTCTCCTGGGGAACCCTAACACAGTGTGACCTAGCAACTGCTTGAAAATCCATCCCATTGCTGTTTTCCTCCTTCTGATACAGCTAGCATTGCTCCTTGCTTTGGGATATCTCAAGCAAGGGGCGAGTCCATAACTGCTCTCCTGGGGCCCAATGGATGTGCAAGGTGCCCTCAACCAGGTGACCCCAGCATGCCACCTGGCCCCCTCAGACACACTCCCGCAGCCTTCTTCCTCATGGGAAGCACCTCTCTGACCCAGGAATGTGTTTGCAAGGCTCGGAATGTGCAGGGAGACACATGGCCCTGACTCTGGAATTGAGGTCCTTGGGGCAGGCCTGCAGGTCTGACATCTGAGAAGCAAAACACTTGCTGCAAATAGAGGCCTGAAAACACACTCTGTGTATGACTTTCCTTCCTCCAAGGAAGATAGCTTTCCCAGTCTCCTGCATGCTGAGTGTCACACAGCTGGAATGTGCTTGCGTGGACGTCATGATTCAGTGGCAATGGCCCCTGAGGCCCTGTGCCCAGGTAGGGCGCCCACACTCACAGGCAAATCAAAGCAACTTCCAAATGAGTCAGCTCTTCACATCTAGTGGCCAAAGTATTGGAGTTTCAGGTTCAATATTAGTCTTTCCAATGTATATTCAGACCTGATTTCCTTTAGGATGGAGTGGTTGGGTCCTCTTATAGTCTAAGCAAACTTCAAGCATCTTCTTCAGCACCACAGTGCAAAAGCATCAAATCTTTGGCTGTCAACTTTCTTTATAGTCCATCTTTCACATCCATACATGACATGGAAAAACCTTAGCCTTGACTAGACGGATCTTTGTTGGCAAAGCAATGTCTCAGCTTTTTAATATGCTGTCTAGTTTGGTTATCACTTTCCTTCCAAGTCGTAAGCATCTTTTAATTTCATGGCTGCAGTCACCATCTGCAATGATTTCCGAGCCCCGAAAAATAAAATCTGCCACTGTTTCCACTGTTTTCTCATCTATTTGCCAAGAAGTGATGAGACTGGATGCAATGATCTTAGTTGTCTGAACGCTGAGCATTAAGCTACCTATTTCACTCTCCTCTTTCTCTTTCATCAAGAGGCTCTTTAGTTCTTCACTTTCTGCCATCAGGGTGGTGTCATCTGCATATCTGAGGTTATTGATATTTCTCCCAGCAATCTTGATTCCAGTTTGTGCTTCATCCAGTGCAGCATTTCTCACGATGCCCTATATATAAGCAGATATAAGTTAAATAAGCAGGGTGCCAATATACAGCCTTGACATATTCCTTTTCCTATTTAGAACCAGTCTGTTGGTCCAGGTCCAGTTCTGTTTCTTCCTGACCTGCATATAGGTCTTTCAAGAGGCAGGTCAGGTGATCTGGTATTCTTATCTCTTTCAGAATTTTCCCCAGTTTATTGTGATACACACAGTCAAAGGCTTTGGCATAGTCAACAAAGCAGAAATAAGTGTTTTTCTGGAACTCCCTTGCTTTTTCAATTATCCAGTGGATTTTGGCAATTTGATCTCTGGTTCCTCTGCCTTTTCTAAATCCATCTTGAACATTTGGAATTTCACGGTTGACATATCGCTGAAGCCTGGCTTGGAGAATTTTGAGTGTTACTTTACTAGCATGTGAGATGAGTCCAGTTGTGTGACAGTTTGAACATTCTTTGTCATTGCCTTTCTTTGAGACTGGAATGAAAACTGAGCTAACAACCTAGATGTTTTCAATTGCATATGCTAAAAGAACTGCCTTTGCAGTTTCCAAGGGAAAAAAGTTTCATTTTAACCAATTTTCTCTGAAGTTCAAGGAATATCATGGACATCCTCCATCAAAAAGTCATCTTTCTTTTATGTAATCACAGTTTCATGCCTAAATTATAGACCAACTCATGCTCAAATTGACTCTGATATCAGGGGCAGATCAGCTAGCTAATAAAAAGCTTGGATTGTCCCTCTGGAGGAAAGTGAGACCTTGGTACCAAGAGAAGAATCTGAGGGCTTAAGGGAATTTGCAGGTGTGGGGAAATCTTAGTCCATCCTACATGTACCGTACTTAAATAATGCTTATTTATTTTACGGAAGTAAAAAAAAAAAAAAAAAAACACAGATGATAAAAACAAATATAAATCACTGAAAGGTAAATAAATTCATCATCTGTGATTGAAAGCTGCATTCTAAGAAAGCTGTGTTCTCTTAACCTAGAGAGTAGACTAAATTCCAGTCTGGTACCAGCTTACCAGATAACAAACAAAAAGCGTTGTTTATGGGTAAGCTCAGGAAAGTCTTTTCCATGTATCTTGAGGTAGCAGTATTTTTGCAAAGGCATCAGTGTGAAACCATGGAAGGCATGTTTAAAACCTGATTAGATAAAAATTGACAAAATAAAAATTGACAAAATTGACAAAATAAAAATTGACAAAAAAAGTGACAAAATAGTCACTGCTGTGACTTGAAACACTTTAATATGATAACTAGAATTATAACTGACAGCATTTTACCAGGACATATCAGATTTTCATGGATGTCACATAGTTTCTAGGATACCTACATTAGTAACTGAAGGAGTCTTTGGGCTTAGAAAAGAAAACAACAGTCTCAAAGGCCCTTGCTTGTATCATTTAACATTGGAGAAAACAAAATCGAACTTTAGGTCCCACCCTGAGGCTCCAGGCCGGTTATATCTATCTATTTTCCCATGCAGCGTAGTGCCTGCTGGAAGTCCAAGGGATTTATCCTGCCTGGTAATTTCACCAGCTGGGACTCCACAACCCTTAGTCTGGCCGGCTGACCCAGCCCTGCTTCCAGCACTTTGCAGGCCAGCAGGCCCTTGACCACCTGCTGGGACAGGAAAGGGAAGGGTCCACGAATTGCATCCTAGAAACTTAGTAGGGTGCATGTATTTAAAAACCTGGTGGCCACCCAGGCAGGAGAGAAGGGAGGAGGGCACCTTGCTGCCCTTTCATGGGGGAATCTGTGGCTGTCCTGCTGAGAGGGGGCCTTTCCATGGGGACCCTGTGCAATAAGTTTGGTGTTTTGGAACTGAATAATTAGAACGTGTAAAATTTTTAATTTATGTGGTGCTTTAATTAAAAAAACAAACAAGCAGCTCCAAGTTTTCTGCAAATTGAGGCCTCAAACTTGAAGGCCTATTTTCCTTCCACTGTGGCATTCTATGAAGAAATGTGCGTTTTTTAAAGAAAAGGGTCAGAAAAGTGAGGGAAACAGAAAAGCCAGAGGTGCCCCAGGAGTTTGGTGAAGGTCTTAGGAGGTCACTTGTAAATGCTGCTGGCCATCGGGAGGCAGTCTCTTGTGACCAATGGGCACAGAGCTCTGCAGGCTTGTCCTTTGCATGGATGTGCTTGTTTGTGGAAATCCAGCTCAGAGCCATCTCCTGATGTGTAAGAATTTCCCAGACTAGACCCCTAGGCAAATCCCACAGGGCCAGGGACTCCTTTCTTCATTGTATTTGTCTGTTTGACTGAAAACCAGAAATGGCATATTTTTCTTTCAATCTGGTCTATCATCCAGGCCTTGGAGTAATATTTCCCCTCCCCCTCAATAGGCTTGGGTTCCGGTGATGAATTATAGTCAGTTGTCCATGATTTCGCAGATGAGGAAACTGAGAGTCGGAGAGGGCGGAGGACTGTCCAAGGGAGAATGGGATATCCTTCCAGGAACACTGGCTCCTGGGTTTTTAATGAGCTTCCTACCCAGCATGGTCATTAAGTGGCAAGGGTTGACATTGAGAATAAACTATTGGTGGAAATGAAAAAGGCTTTTTGAAAGAATGTGCCTACCAGCTGTGCATCTTATGGAGTATTTTCATTGTACTTCCCAGCCCTTGGAAAGTGCTGGGCACAGGGCAGATGCTTCATCATTTTTATTGAATAAGTTCAATGTCACACAATTGTATCTGTAGTGTCAGCAACACTATGAGGTGTATTAGAACAGTGATGGTCCCAGTTGGTACCCACAAGGATATTTTTAAAAAATGAAACAAATCTCTCTGATCATCACCAAGGCTATCAGAGGTCTATTGCAGACTCCACACAAGGGAGGGTCTACCTCTTGGGACATCCCCACTTCAGCATCTCCCTAAACCAGCAATCTAGGACAGCTGAGTACACTTGAAGTTCCTTCCTTGACCTTGGGAGTTTTTTTGGAAGACAATTTTTTGACAGACAGGGGTGGGGCAAGGTTTTGGGATGTTTCAAGTGCAGTCCATTTATTGTGCACTCTATTTCTGTTTCTGTTCCCTGGAGGCTCAGTTGGTAAAGAGTCTGCCTGCAATGAGGGAGACCCGGGTTTAATCCCTGGGTCAGGGAAATCCCCTGGAGAAGGAAATGACAGCCCACTCCAGTATTCTTGCCTGAAGAATTCAATGGACTGAGGAGCCTGGTGGGCTACCAAGGGCTGGACATGGCTGAGTGATCAAACTCTTATTTCTATTATTATTTCACCAGCTCCACCTCAGATCATCAGGCATTATATCCTAGAGGTTGGGGGCCCCTGCTTTAGTTCCCTCTTTCATCTTCTACACAGCTCCAGCATGCTTCCTCCTCCTCTTCCACCTGCAGAACTACCTGCTGGGCTTCTCTGAGTGTGACTAAGAGTTTCCTTCCCTCACTGTCTTTCCTCTGAGTCCCTTTTCCTAAATGGGTTTCCATGATCTCCTTTAGGCACTTTTTCCCCAGGTGGTGCTAGTGGTAAAGAACCTACCTGCCAATGCAGGAATCCTATCCCTGGGTTGGGAAGATCCCCTGGAGGAGGGCACCCAGCCCACTCCAGTATTCTTGCCTGGAAAATTCCCATGGACAGAGGAGCCTGGTGGGCTCTGACAGTCAGACGTGATTGAAGCGACTTAGCACAGCATACCATAGGACCTTTGAACTGCAGACTCATGTGATTGTTTGGATTCTTTGGAGTCCCTTGTTATTCCACGTGTATGTTAGGGTCAGCTTGTATATTGCTTCCTAAAGGCCTGGAGAGGGTAATAGGCAGGAAGGCCAGGGGTCTCCAGACAGAGGGAATAGGCTGCAAGTGTCAGACGTTTTTTCATCTCTCAAGCAGCTGGAGGAACGAAACGAGTGCTACATTTTTTCCCCTTCTCAATACAAATTTAAGAGGTTTCTCTTAAAATTTTGTGTTGCTATGACGACTCCTGGCTCCACCTGAACTTAACTTTTCTCAAACCTTCAGCTAAGGAATGCATTTTGTCTTAAGGAAAGGTTTGTCTTAAGCTATGTTAATATACTACGTATTTCTGCTAGACTCTGTCTTCAGGTCGGTTCCCCCTAAAGGCTCAGAACCGACTTGACAAACCAATATGTTTTACTCATACCTGTTCTCCTAATCTATGTTAATGAAATGATATATTTGCTTGGAAATCTGCCTTTCTTCAAAATTCATGTCAATCATTCTATGGCCCGGGATGACTCACCTGCTGCCAATATTATCTCAATGCATGTTGTGGGTGAGGGGCCTGGTGTCATTCTCTGAGACATTGCCTTTCTTTCATTAGCAGACTGCTAGTGGCTGTATAACATCTGCCTAAAGACTAGCAGGGGGTACTCTTACTGCCCCCGTCTGATGTCTATGTCAGCAGCTTTCTCTATCTCTTTTATACTTTAATAAAACTTTATGACACAAAAGCTCTGAGCGATCAAGCTTTGTCAACTGGCCCTGGATTGAATTCTTCTCCTCTGGAGGCCAAAAATCCTGGCGCCTTTTGTGGTTCAGCAATGACCTTTCAGTCTTTTGTAATTCATATTGAATCTTCATTTCAGATTGAAGATGCATTCCATGGTATTGCCATCTTAAGTCTTTCCATCGCTATGGAATATCTGTGCATGTATTCAGGATATTTTTCAGCAATCGTGTATAATTTCCAATGTGCCAGTCTTGTCATCCTCATTACACCCACGGCAAAATATTTTATTAATGTTGACACTATCAAAAGGAAATTGTTTTTTTAAATTCCTTTTCAGATTATTATTTGCTAGTGTATACAGATAAAACTGTGTAATCATTCATTTTTATCAGCTTGGACAGCTTGATAGTTGTCTTTACTTTCTTTACTTCCTCATACTTTAAGATTATCCTAGCTTATATATTTACTGTCTCGCCCCTAGTCTCAATCGTTTATTCAAAGAATTTCTGTCCTTTTTTTTAAACACTGAATTATTTTTGACAATGCTGGGTCTTTGTAGCTAGATGCCTAGTTGTAGTGAGCAGAGGCTACCCTCTAGTTGACTTGCCATGGCTTCTCATTGCAGCGCTTTCTCTGGTTGCAGAACTTGGGCTCTGGAGCATGCAAGTACTTCAATAGTTGTACGGGGGCTTAGTTGCCCCTGCCTGGGCATGTGGAATCCTCTAGGACCAGGGGTTGAACCAGTGTTCCCTGCATTGGTAGGCAGATCCTTTACCACTGGGCCACCAGGGACATTTCCTGTTCTTTTTCATTATAGAGTGATATTTAAAACATACATGTAGGAGCTAAATATGCTCAGCTGACAATATTTGGAAATATATACATGTATTCCAGCTTATATATTCAGTTGAGGGTAATTTGTGATGATGTCTCCATGAATCTTGTAACCTTTCCTTTTGTTTATCCATAACTTACCATTCCAATGGTAAGATACCTGGCTTCCACCACTTGTCATGTATGGAATTCAGTGCTTGTCCCATGTGGTTACTGAAACAACTGTCAGACTGTCTTCCAAAGGGGGCTGTGCATGCATCCCACCAGTATCTTGAGTATCTTTCTGTAGGAGAGTTTACTATCAGTATACCCTCCGTGGCCAGGTGTCTATTTCAATCTTTACCAGTTATGAATGGGCTTGTTTGCTCTAGTGTTCTTGGACAATTTGAGGACTCCTGTCTAGATATGAGGGACACAGGAATCTCCTTGAGGCTTGGCAGGGCAATCAGCACACTTCTCGAGGTGAGGAGGGAGACCCAGGGTCCCTTTCCAGTTGCCATAGGGATATTGGGATTCCTACCAATTTTCAAGAGGAGTCAGGCATCATCACCTTTTGAATCATTGAATTCTGCATGCCTCTCGAGGTGTCAACGGGATGTGAGGCCTCCTGTCGATAAGAGGCGGGGACCTAGGACTTTCTCTATGCTCTCCATAGGGGATTCACACATCCCTTCATCCTGTGAGATGAAAGATGAGCCTGCATTCAAGCCACTGTAGGGAAATCGGACCTTCTTTCGAGTCAGGGCGTCTCAGGGTCAATTCCACTTGAGGCAGCAAACTCAGGGTCCCTCCCACATACTTACTGCTGAGAGACACCTCCTCTGATTGTGCTTGTGGAATGGTGGCATACCTCTTGAGTGGAAGCCAGGGAATCAGCTCTCATTTCAAGATGATTTGGGGTACATGGAGCTTTCCTCGAGTTGCTGTGCTGAACTTGGTGTTCTTCTAGACTTGGGACAGTGTTCTCGGGGAATCTCTGCAGTTGCCTAAAGGAAGCCAACCCACTTGTCGTGTTTGATGCGGAACACGGGATGGCTCTGAAGCCAATGCAGTGGAATAGGGACTCATCTCGAGTTGATTTGGGATACACGAAGCTATTTCCCATTGCTGCAGTGACATCAGGGTCCCTCTGGACTTGAGACAGTGTTCTTGGGGACTCTCTGGAATTCCATCAAGCAAGTAATGGCTCCTTACGTATTTGATGGGGAACACGGAATTGCTCTGCATGCAATGCAGGGGAATCAAGCCTCATCTCGCGGCGAGAAGGCAGTCTCATGGTTTCTCTCGAGTTGCGGCGCGAACCTGGGGTATATTCTCCAGGTACGGCGGGGATGGCCCTTCAAAACTCATGTTTGTTCAGCGACGTCAGGACTCCTGTCTAGTTACGAGGGACACCTCAGGAATCTCTTCGAGGCTTGGCAGGGCAATAGGGACGCTTCTCAATGTGAGGCGGGAGACCCAGGGTTCCTTTCCAGTTGCCACAGTGAGACTGGGATTCCTATCAATTTTCAAGAGGAGTCAGGCGTCATCACCTTTTGAAACATTGAATTCCGCCTACCTCCATGTCAAAGGGATGTGAGACCTCCTGGCGTGATGAGGCCAGGACTTAAGGCTTTCTCTAGGGTCTCCGTATTGGATTCAGACATCCCTTCATCTTGTGCAATGAAAGACGAACCTGCATTCAAGCCACTGCAGGGAAATCCGGCCTTCTTTCTTGTCAGGGCATTCGGACTCCATTCCACTTGAGGCAGCAAACTCAGGGTCCCTCCCCCATATCTATTGATGAGAGAAGCCTCCTCTTGGGGTGCTTGTGGAAAGTTGGCATACCTCTTAAGTTGAATCCTGGGAATCTGCTCTCATCTCGAGATGATTTGGGGTACATAGAGCTTTCCTCAAGTTGCTGTGCTGAACCTGGTGTTCCTCGAGACATGGGACGGTGTTTTCGGGGAGTCTCTGGAGTTGCCTAAAGAAAGTGAAGCAACTTGTCTTGCTTGATGGGGAAAGCGGAATTTCTCTGGAGCTAATGTGGCAGAATCGGGCCTCATCTCCAGTTGATTTGGTGTACACGGAATTATTTCGCGTTGCTGCAGTGACCTCAGGGTCCCTCTAGGCTTGTGAGTGTGTTCTTGGGGACTCTCTGGAGTTCCATCAAGCAAGTCAAGGCTCCTACGCATTTCATGGGGAAAACGGAATTGCTTTGCACGCAATGCAGAGGAATCTGGCCTCATATAGTGGCGAGGGGATGTCTCATGCTTTTTCGCGAGTTGCGCTGGGAACCTGGAGTATATTCTCGAGTTACAGCGGGGATGGCCCTTCAAAAGTCGTGTTTGTTCAGCGACGTCAGGACTCCTGTCTAGTTATGAGGGACACCTCAGGAATCTCTTCGAGGGTTGACACATCAATAGGGACGCTGCTAGAGGTGAGGCGGGAGACCCAGGGTCCCTTTCCAGTTGCCACAGGGATACTGGGATTCCTATCACTTTTCAAGAGGAGTCAGGCATCGTCACCTCTTGAAGCAATGAACTCTTGGTGCCTCTCTAGGTGTCAAAGGCATGTGAGGCCTCCTGTCGAGAGGAGGAGGGGAACTAGGGCTTTCTCTAGGGTCTCCACAAGGGATTCAGACATCCCATTGTCTGGTGAGATGAAAGACAAGCCTCCATTCAAGCCACTGCAGGGAAATCAGGCCTTCTTTTGAGTCAGGGCATCTCGGTGTCCATTCCATTTGATGCAGCAAACTCAGGGTCCAACTCACATACCTATTGCTGAGAGAAGCCTCCTCTAGAGGTGCTTGTGGAAAGTTGGCATACCACTTGAGTCAAAGCCAGGGAATCAGCTCTAATCTCGAGACGATTTGGGGTACATGGGGCTATCTTCGAGGTGCTGTGTTGCAACTGGTGTACCTCCAGACTTGGGACGGTGTTCTCGGGGAATCTCTGGAGTTGCCTAAAGGAAGTAAAGCCACTACTCCTGTTTGATGGGGAACACGGGATGGCTCTGGAGCAAATGCAGGGGAATTGGGCCTCGGCTCGAGTTGATTTGCAGTATGGAGCTATTTCGCATTGCTGCGGTGACACAAGGGTCCCTCTAGACTTGTGACAGTGTTCTTGGGGACTCTCTGGAATGCCATCAAGCAAGTCAAGATTCCTTACGTGTTTGATGGGGAACACGGAATTGCTCTGCAATGCAGAGCAATCAGGCCTCATCTTGTGGCCAGGGGGAAGTCTCATGGTTTATCTCAAGTTGCGGTGGGAACGTGGGGCATATTCTCGAGTTAAGGTGGGGATAGACTTTCAAAACTCCTGTTTGTTAAGCGACATCAGGACTCTTGTCTAGTTATGAGAGACACCTCAGGAATCTCTTTGAGGCTTGGCAGGGCAATAGGGACGCTTCTTGAAGTGAGGCGGGAGACCCTGGGTCCAATTCCAGTTGCCACAGTGATATTGGGATCCCTATCACATTTCAAGAGGAGTCAGGCATCGTCACCTTCTAAGCATTGAACTCCGCGTGCCTCTCGGGATGTCAAAGGGATGTGAGGCCTCCTGTCGAGATGAGGTGGGGACATAGGGTTTCCTCTAGGTCCTCCACAGGGGATTCAGACATCCCTTCATCTTGTGAGATGAAAGACGAGCCTACATTAAAGCCACTGCAGGGAAATCTGGCCTTCTTTTGAGTCAGGACATCTTGGTGTTCATTCCACTTCAGGAAGCAAACTCAGGGTCCAACTCACATACATATTGCTGAGAGAAGCCTCCTCTTGAGGTGCTTGCAGAAAGTTGGCATACCTCTTGAGTCGAAGCAGGGAAATCAGCTCTAAATCTCAAGACGATTTGGGGTACATGGGGCTCTCCTCGAGTTGCTGTGTTGTACCTGGTGTTCCTCTACACTTGGGACAGTGTTCTCGGGGAATCTCTGGAGTTGCTTAATGAAGTCATGCCACTTGTGTTTGATGGGGAACGCAGAATGACTCTGGAGCCAATGCAGGGGAATGGGGCAGCATCTCGAGTTGATTTGGGGTAGACGGATCTATTTCCCGTTTCTGCACTAACCTCACGGTCACTCTAGACTTGTTACAGTGTTCTTGGGTACTCTCTGGTGTCCCATCAAGCAAGTCAAGGCTCCTTACATGTTTGATGGGGAACACAGAATTGCTCTGCATGCAATGCAGAGGAACCGGGGCTCATCTCATGGCCAGGGAGAAGTATCATGGTTTTTCTCGAGTTGCGGTGGGATCCTGGGGTATATTCTCGAGTTATGGTGGGGATGGCCCTTCAAAACTCGGATTTGTTCAGCTATGTCAGGACTCCTGTCTAGTTAAGAGGGACACCTCGGGAATCTCTTCGAGGCTTGGCAGGCAATAGGGACGCTTTTGGAGATGAGGCGGGAGACCCAAAATCCCTTTCCACTTGTGACATGGATATTGGGATTCCTATCACTTTTCAAGAGGAGTCAGGCATCGTCACCTCTTGAAGCAATGAACTCTTGGTGCCTCTCTAGGTGTCAAAGTCATGTGAGGCCTCCTGTCGAGATGAGATGGGGAACTAGGGCTTTCTCTAGGGTCTCCACAGGGGATTCAGATATCCTTTCATCTGGTGAGATGAAAGACGAGCCTGCATTAAAGCCACTGCAGAGAAATCGGGCCTTCTTTTGAGTCAGGGCATCTCGGGGCCCATTCCACTTCAGGCAGCAAACTCAGGGTCCAACTTACATACATATTGCTGAGAGAAGCCTCCTCTAGAGGTGCTTGTGGAAAGTTGGCATACCTCTTGAGTTGAAGCCAGGAAATCAACTCTAATCTCGAGACGATTTGGGGTACATGGCGCTTTCCGCGAGTTGCTGTGTTACGCTTGGTGTTCCTCTAGACTTATGACAGTGTTCTCGGAGATTCCCTGGAGTTGCCTAAAGGAAGTCAAGCGCCTTGTCGTGTTTGATGGGGAAAGTGGGATGGCTCTGGAGCCAATGAAGGGGAATCGGGCCTCATCTCGAGTTGAAATGAGTGAATCACGTGTGAATCACGTGTGAATCACGTGTGCATCAAGTGTGAATCACGTGTCCATCATGTGTGTGTCACGTGTGCATCACGTGTGCATCACGTGTTCGTGACATGTCCATCACGTGTGAGTCACGTGTTCATCAGGTGTGTGTCACGTGTCCATGACGGGTGAATCACGTGTTCATCACATGTGCGTCACTTGTGTGTCACGTGTGTGCACGTGGGAATCACGTGTGCGTCACGGGTGCGTCATGTGTGCATCACGTGTCCATCACGTGTGCGTCACTGGTGCATCACGTGTCCATCACGTGTGCGTTACGTGTGCGTCACGAGTTCATCATGTGTGCGACATGTGTTCGTCACGTGTTCATCACGTGTGCATCAAGTTTGCGTCACGTGTGAATCATGTGTTCATCACGTGTGTGTCACGTGTTGATCACGTGTCCATCATGTGTGCATCACATGTGCGTCACGTGTGTGTCATGTGTGCATCACGTATTCATCACATATGGGTTATGTGTGCATCACGTGTTCATCACGTGTGAGTCACATGTGCCTCACGTGTTGTTCAC
The DNA here is from genome assembly GCF_963930625.1 of Muntiacus reevesi. Lineage (NCBI taxonomy): Eukaryota > Metazoa > Chordata > Mammalia > Artiodactyla > Cervidae > Muntiacus > Muntiacus reevesi. The sequence continues at coordinate 1,015,907 of NC_089256.1, read as the reverse complement.
TTGTTCACAACGTCTGTGTGACGTGTGCATCATGTTTTCATCACGTGTGCATCACATGTTCATCATGTGTGAGGCACGTGTTCATCACATGTGAGTCACGTGTTCTTCACGTGTGAATCATATGTCCATCACATGTGCATCACTTGTGCAACACGTGTTCGTCACGTGTGCGCCACGTGTGCGTCACCTGTGAATCACTTGTTCATCACGTATTCATCACGTGTGTGTTATGTGTGCATCACGTGTTCATCACATGTGTATCACGTGTGAATCACGTGTGCATCACCTGTTCATTACATGTGCATCACGTGTGAATCACGTGTTCATCACGTGTGCCTCACTTGTGCACCACATGTTCATCACATGAGCATCACGTGTGCATCACGTGTTCATCACGTGGGCATCACGTGTGCACCTCATGTGCACCTTGTGTGCATCACGTGTGAATCAGGAAAAGAACTGAATGGGATAGACTAGAGATCTCTTCAAGAAAATTAGAGATACCAAGGGAACACTTCATGCAAAACTGGGTTTGATAAAAGATAGAAATGCTATGGACCTAGCAGAAGCATAAGCTATTAAGAAGATGTGGCAAGAATACACAGAAGTACTGTAGAAAATATCTTCATGACCCAGATAATCACAACGGTGTGATCACTCACCTAGAGCGAGACATCCTGGAGTGTGAAGTCAAGTGGCAATTAGAAAGCATCGTAAGAACAAAGCTAGTGGAGTTGATGGAATTCCAGTTGAAGTATTTCAAATACTGAAAGATGATGCTGTGAAAGTGCTGCACTCATAATGCCTGCAAATTTGGAAATCTCAGCAGTGGCCACAGGACTGGAAAAGGTCAGTTTTCATTCCAAATAGAAAGAAAGGTAATCCCAAAGAATGCTCAAAATACCACACAATTATGCTCATCTCACACGCTAGTAAAGTAATGCTCAAAATTCTCCAAGCCAGGCTTCAGCAATACGTGAACTGTGAACTTCCAGATGTTCAAGCTGGCTTTAGAAAAGGCAGAGGAACCAGAGATCAAACTGCCAACATCTGCTGGATCATTGAAAAAGCAAGAGAGTCCCAGAAAAAAAAATCTATTTCTGATTTATTGACTACACCAAAGCCTTTGACTGTGTGGATCACAATTAACTGTGGAAAATTCTGAAAGAGATGGGACTACCAGACCACCTGACCTGCCTCTTGAGAAACCTGTATGCAGGTCAGGAAGCAACAGTTAGAACTGGACATGGAACAACAGACTGGTTCCAAATAGGAAAAGGAGTACGTCAAGACTGTACGTTGTCACCCTGCTTATTTAACTTATATGCCGAGTACATCATGAGAAATGCTGGGCTGGAAGAAGCACAAGCTGGAATTAAGATTGCCAAGAGAAATATCAATAATCTCAGACATGCAGATGACACCACCCTTATGGCAGAAAGTGAAGAAGAACTAAAAAGCCTCTTGATGAAAGTGAAAGAGGAGAGTGAAAAAGTTGGCTTACAGCTCAACATTCAGAAAACTAAGATCATGGCAACAGGTCCCATCACTCCATGGGAAATCGATGGGGAAACAGTGGAAGCAGTGTAAGATTTTATCTTTTTGGGCTCCAAAACCACTGCAGATGGTGATTGCAGCCATGAAATTAAAAGAAAATTACTCCTTGGAAGGAAAGTTATGACCAACCTAGATAGCATAATAAAAAGCAGAGACACTACTTTGCCAACAAAGGTCCCTCTGTTCAAGGCTATGGTTTTTCCAGTGGTCATGTACAGATGTGAGAATTGGACTGTGAAGAAAGTTGAGCACCGAAGAGTTTATGCTTTTGAACTGTGGTGTTGGAGAGGACTCTTGAGAGTTCCTTGAACTGCAAGGGCATCCAACTAGTACATCCTAAAGGAGATCAGTCCAGGGTGTTCATTGGAACGACTGATTCTGAAGCTGAAACTCCCATAATTTGGCCACCTGGTGCGAAGAGCTGACTCATTGGAAAATACCCTGATGCTGTAAGGGATTGGGGACAGGAGGAAAAGGGGATGACAGAGGATGAGATGGCTGCATGGCATCACCGACTCGATGTACATGAGTTCGAGAAATCTCCGGGAGTTGGTGACTGACAGGGAGGCTTGGCGTGCTGTGATTCATGGGGTCCCAAAGAGTCAGACATGACTGAGCGACTGAACGGAACTGAACTGATATGAATAACTAATTAAAAGTAAAGTAAAGTTGCTCAGTCATGTCCAACTGTTTGTGGCCCCATGGACTGTAGCCTACCAGGCTCCTCTGTCCATGGGGTTTTCCAGGCAAATGTACTGGAGTGGGTGGCCATTTCCTTCTCCAGGAGATCTTCCTGACCCAGGGATCTAACCTGGGTCTCCAGCATTGCAGACAGATGCTTTACCATTTGAGCCATATAATTCCATTGCTAACACGTGCAAGGGGCTACTCTTTCTGCCCTCTTCTGATGCCTATGTCAGAAGATTTCTCTATCTCCTTTATACTTTAATACAACTTGATTACACAAAAGCTCTAAGCAATCAAGCCTCGTCTCTGGACCTGAATTGAATTCATCTCCTCTGGAGGCCAAGAATTCCAGTGTCTTTGCGTGGTTCAGCAATACCTTTCAAGATCATCCTGGAGATTCTGGCCATGTACCTCAGGAACATGGTCAGATAGGAGGTCACCCTTGAGACTGTGGGCTTTTGACCCAGGTGCAGGGTGTTGGAGTGGCGGGAATCCTGGATAATTTGCACATGTGACCCCAGGTAAAGGGTCTGGGAGGTAAGGTCACCTTGGAGACTGTGAATATGCTACCCAAGGTGCAGGGTGTGGGAAATAATGTCAGCCTGGAGAATGTAGACTTCTAGCACAAGGGATGAGTTCTTGACATTGGGGTCTCATGGGAGACTGGATGATTCCGCTCAGACAGTGTGTGGGGATGGGATTCACCCTGGAGACTGTAGATATGTGATCTCAGGTACAGGATTTCCGAGGGGGTCACCCTGGAGCCTGTGAATATGTGATTCCAGGTGCAGAGTCTGCAAGGGAGTCACCATGGAACCTGTGTTTGTGTGACTCCAGGTGAGGTCTACAAAGTTTTGACAAACAGGAGACTGTGGACATGTGACCCCTATTACAGGGTCTTGGAGGGGGGAACCTTTGTGGCCAGGGTCATGGGATGCAAGGTTATATGTCTGGGAGGTGGGGATACCCTGAGAGTATGGAAGTGTGACCCCAGGTACAGGTTCTGGGAGTTGGTGCCATCCTGAAAATGGTGGACATTTCACCCGAGGTATGGTTTCTGGGAGGTGGGGTCACCCTGAAGACTCTGGACATGTGACCCCAAATGCAGGGTCTGGGAGGTAGACTCACCATGGAAAAAGTGGACTTGTGACCCCAGATACAGGATCTTGAGGGTGGGGTCACCTGGAGGCTGTGGACTTGTGACACCAAGTACAGGTTATACAGGGGGCCACCTTCGAGACTGTGGACATGTGATCACAGGTGTATGGTATGGGAAGTTTGGTAACCTAGGAGATTGTGGATATATGACAGTAGGTACAGGGTCTCAGGTATGTCCCCATGGAAAGTGTGGACATGTGACCCCAGGTGCAGGTTTGGGTGGGGTCACCCTGGAGACTGTGGTCGTGTGACCCAAAGTTCAGGGTAGGAAAAGGGTTTCACCCTGTAGACTGTGGATCTATGACCACAGGTACAGGATCTGGTGGTAGTCACTGTGGCGATGATGGACGTATGAAACCTAGTACAAGTTCACGGAGGGGGTCACCCTCCAAGACTGTGTACATGTGACCCTCGTTTCAGGGTCTGGGTTGAGGTCACTCTGGAAACTATTTGCCGTGTGACTTAGATGCAGGGTTAGGGGACGCGTTTACTTTGAAGATTGTGGTCATGTGACCTCAAATGCACCATTTGGGAGGCAAATCATCTTGGAGACTGGATACGTGACCGTAGATCCAGGGTCTGAATGGGATTCCCCAAGGTGAGATTGTGAATATGTGACTCCAGGTGCAGGGCCTGCGAGGGAGTCACCTTGGAACCTGTGTTTGTGTGACTCCAGGTGGAGGGTCTGGGAAGTGACGACACTCTGGAGACTGTGAACATGTGACCCCATTACAGGGTCTTGGAGGGGGTAACCCTGGCATCCAAGATCATGGGACACCATGTTAAATGTCTTGGCGTGTGGTAACCGAGACTATGGAAGTGGGACCCCAGGTACAGGTTCTGGGAATTGGGGCCAACCTGAGTGACTGTGGATGTTTCACCCTAGGTACAGTTTCTGGGAGGTGGGGTCACCCTGGAGACTCTCGACAAGTGACCCCAAGTGCAGAGTCTGGGAGGGGTCTCACCCTGGAAACAGTGGACTTGTGACCCTAGGTACAGGGTCTTAACGGTAGAGTCATCCTGGAGTCTGTCGACTTGTGACACCAGGTACAGGTTTAGGAGGGGGATCACCCTGGATACTGTGGATGTGTGATCACAGGTGCATGGTATTGGAAGTGGGGAAGTCCAGGAGACTGTATATATGACACTAGGTACAGGGTCTGGGGGATGACACCATGGAGAATATGGACTTGTGATCCCAGGTGCAGGTTCACAAGGTTCAGGGTACAAAATGGGTCTCATCAGGCAGACTGTTGAACTGTGACCACAAGTTCAGGATCTGCTGGTGGTCACTGTGGCATTGGTGATCGTGTGAAATCTGGAACAAGTTCAGGGAAGAGGTCACCCGTGAGACAGTGGACATCACTCTGGAGACTGTGGATGTGTGAGTAAGGTGCAGGGTTAGGGGATGGGGTCACTTTGAAGATTGTGGACATATGACCCCAGATGCACTGATTGGGGAGGCAAGTCATCCTGGATAGTGGGCATTCGACCCTAGATGCAAGGTCTGACCTGGGTCCCCCAAGACACTAGGATATCTGAACCCAGGTACAGGGTCTAGGATGGGGGTGATCCAGGAAACTCTGTATATGTGACCTCAGGTACAGTGTCTGGGAGGTACGGGGTCACTCTGGGGACTGCAGGCATTTAATGGCAGGGAAATGGTCTGGAAGGGGTGTCACCCTGCATGATGTGGATATGTGAGCCCAGGTGCAGTGGGCAAAGTGGGGTTCACGCTGGAAACTGTTGACATGTGACTCCAGGTGCAGGGTATGGGAGGGCGAACATCCTGGAGATTGTGGATGTGTGTAAATAAGCACAGGGTCTGGCAGGGGAGGGTTACCCTGGAATCTGTGGCCAAGTCACCAAAGGTATAGGGCATGAGAGGTCGGGTCACACCGGATACTGAGAACATGTGACCCAAGTTACAGAGACCAGGAAGGGGGTCACCACGGAGCCTGTGAATCTGTTAGTACATGTGCAGAGTCTGGGAAATGACATCACACAAAAGTCTAGGGACATGGGATGCCAGGTGAACGGTATGGGAGGGAGTCACCCTGGAGTCAGTTGACGTGTGACCCTGGGTACAGGCACTTGTGGGTGGGGAAAGCCTCGAGACTGTGGACATGTGATCCCAGTTACTAGCCCTTGAATGTGGGTAAATCCAGGAGACTCTGGACATGTGACCCCAGGTATAGGGTGGGGAAGTTGGAGTCACCCTGGCAACTGTGCCAATGTAATCACGTGTACAGAGTCTGGGGAGGCGTGTATTCCTGGCCAACATGTACATGTAACCCCAGGTAGAGGGTTAGAGATACGGGGTCACCCTGGAGACTGGGGCAATGTGACCAGAATTACAATATTCTGTGAGGTGTAGTCACCCTGGAGACTGCGGAGGTGTGAGACCTGGTGCATGATCTGGGAGGGGTTGCCACCCAGGAGACCATGGATGTGTGACCCTAGCTAGGTTCACGGGCTTGGAATTGGTGTCACCCTAGAACCAGTGGGTGTTTGAACCGAGTACAATTGTTTGACAGGTGGTGTTACCCTGGGCGCTGCGGACATATGAACCCAGGTGCAAGTTCTGGCAAGTGGGGTCACCCTGAGACTATCTACGTGTGACCCTAGGTACAGGGTTTGGGAGTTGGTGAATGTGCCCATGTGACACCATGTACAGTGTCTAGGAGGGTGTTCACCCTAGAGACTGTGGGTATGTGTCCCAAGGTACAGTGTCTGGAGTGTGAGGCCATGCTAGAATCTGTGGACATGTGACACTGGGTGCTGGGGTCAATAGTCCAGCATCTGGAAGACTGTGGTTATGTGAGCCCTGGTACAGTGATTTGGATGAGTCACCTGTGAGACTGTGGATATGTGGCTCCAAGTGCAGGGTCTATGAGGGAGTCATCCTGGAACCTCTATTTGTGTGCCTGCAGGTGAAGGTTCTGGGAAGTGATGACATACAGGAGACTGTGGACATGTAAACCACATTACAGGGTCTTGGAGGGTGTAACCCTGTGGACCAGGGGCATGGAACAGCCTCAATGTCTATGGAAGAGTGACTCCAGGTACCGTTTCAGGGAGTTGGGACCATCCTGAAAACAGTAGACGTTTATCCCCAGGTAAAGTTTCTGGGAGGTGAGATCACACTGGAGACAGGAGTGTGACCCCAGGTATGGGATCTTGAGGGTGGGGCCATCCTGGTGGCTGTGGACTTGTGACACAAGGTACAGGAATGGGATCGGGGTCACCTTGCAGACTGAGCATGTGATCCCAGGTGCATGATATGGGAAGTGGGGTAACCCGGGAAACTGTGGATATATGACACTACGTATAGGGTCTGCGCAGATATATGACACTAGGTACTGGAGTGGGCAACCCACTCCAGTACTCTTGCTTGGAAAATCCCATGGATGGAGGAGCCTGGTAGGCTGCAGTCTATGGGGTCCCTAAGAGTCAGACATGACTGAGTGACTTCATTTTCCCTTTTCACTCTCATGCTTTGGAGAAGGAAATGGCAACCCACTCCAGTGTTCTTGCCTGGAGAATCTCAGGGATGGGGGAGCCTGGTGGGCTGCCATCTATGGGGTCGCAGAGTTGGACACGACTGGCATGACTTAGCAGCAGCAGCAACAGCAGCAGCAGTACAGGGCCTGGGGGATGTCACCATGGAGAGTATGGACATGTGACCCCAGGTGCAGGTTTGGCAGGGATGACCCTGGAGACTGGCTAGGTGAACCAAGGTTTAAGGTACAAAATGGTCTCACCCTGCAGACTGCGGACCCTGACCACAGGTACAGGATCTGGTGGTGGTCACTGTGGAGCTGGTGCATGTGTGAAACCTGATAGAAGTTCAAGGAGGGGGTCAATATGGAGAAGGTGGAGGTGTGACCCTATGTGCAGGGTCTGGAGTGAGGTCATTCTGGAAACTGTGGCTGTGTGACTAAGGTTCAGGGTTAGGGACTGGGGTCACTTTGCAGAATGTGGACATGTGACTCCACATGCACCGTTTGGGTCATCCTGGAAACTGTGGACAAGTCACCAAAGTACAAGGTATGAGAGGTGGTGTCACACTGGAGACTGAGGACATGGGATCCAAATTACAGGGTCTGGGAAGGGGATCACCATGGAGACTGTGGATCTGTGACCACAGGTATAGGGTCTGGGAAGTGATATCACACAGGAGACTGTGGACATAGGATGCCAGGTGAAGGGTCTGGGAGGGAGTCACCCTGGAGTCTGTGGACGTATGACCCCAGGTAAAGGCTCTTGAGGGTGGGGAAAGCCTGGTGACTGCGACCTGTGACCCCAGGTACAGGGTTGGGGATATAGCATCGCCCTGGAGACTGTGCAAATGCGACCCCAGGTACAGGGTCTGGGGAGAGGTGTCATCCTGGACACCGTTGATATGTAACCTCAAGTACAGTGTCTGAGATATAGGGTCACCCTGGAGACTGAGGCCATGTGACCAGAGGTACAATAGTCAGTGAGGTGGGTTCACCTTGGAGACTGTGGATGTGTAACCCCAGCTGCAGTGTCTGGGAGGGGTGTCAACCTGGAGACTGAGGACATGTGAGACCAGGTGCATGATCTGGGAGGGGTTGCGACCCAGAAGACTATGGATCTGTGTCCCCAATATCAGACTTTGGTGTGGATGTTACCATGGAGACTGTGGATGTTTGACACCAGGTGAAGGGACAGGGGAGGGCATCACCCTCGAGACCCTGGAGGTAGGATCCCAGGTTCAGAGTCTGGGAAGGGAGTTCTTCAGGAGTCTGTGGAAATGTTATGTCAGAAAAAGGGCCTGCAGTGGTTACCCTGGTGACTATGTACATGTGACACATAATACAAATACTGAGATTGGGGGTCATCCTGCAGACTGGAGAAATGTAACCACAGGTGCAGATTCTGAGGACGGGGTCACCTTGGAGACTGTTGACATGTGACATCAGGTGCTTCATCTTGGAGGTAGATCATTGTGGAGATTCTGGACATGTGACCCCAGGAACAGGGTCTGAGAGGGGGTCACCCTTGAGATTGTGGGCTTTTGACCCAGGTACAGCATGTTGGAAGGGTGGTAACCCTGGAGAATGTGCACATTTGACACCATGTACAGGCTCTGGGAGGTGAGTTCACCCTGCTGACTATGGCTATGTGACCCAAGGTGTGACTCTGGAGACTGTGGATATGTGATCCAAGGTGTGAGTCTGGAGACTATGGATATTTCTCACCCAAATCAGGTCTGGGGATGGGGATCACACTGGAGGCTGTAGATATGTGACCCCAGGTGCAGGGTCTGCAAGAGGTACACCCTGGAGCCTGTGGATATGTGACCCTGGGTGCAGGATCTGGGTGCTTGGGTCACCCTGGAGACTGTGGTCATGTGAGCCCCAGTGTGGGGTTTTGAATGAGTCACCCTGGAGACTGTGGATAAGTGACTCCAGGTGCAGGGTCTGCAAAGGAGTAACCTGGAAACTGTGATTGTGACTCTAGGTGAAGGGTCTGGGAAGTGACGACACACAGCAGACTGTGGACATGTGATCCCCATTACAGGGTCATGGAGAGGGTAACCTTGGCTAACAGGGACATGGGAAACCAGGTTCAATGTGTGGGAGGTGGGGTAACCCTTAGAATTTGGAAGTGTGACCCCAGCTACAGGTTCTGGGAATTGGGTCCATCCTTAAAACTGTGGATGTTTCACACCAGTAGCTTCGGGGAGGTGGGGTCACCCTGAAGACTCTGGACGTGTGACCACAAGTTCAAGTTCTTGGAGGTGGACTCGACATGGAAATAGTGGACTTGTGACCCCAGGTACAGGATCTTGAGGGTAGGGTCATCCTGGAGACTGTGGATTCGTGACACCAGGTATAGATTTTGGAGGGTTCACACTGGAGACTCTGGATGTATGTTTCCTCTGCAGGAGAGCTCCAGTGAACCTAGGTCTGTCTGAAAAATTCTTGGATCATGTGGGGAAACACCCTGTGCGTTAATCTGGACACCCAGGTTCAAATTTGCATATTTTTCTCGGGTGGCCCTAAAGTGGTGTAACCTATCCACATCTTGAAAATCCGTCCAATTGACATTTTCTTACTTTTGACAGAGCTAACTTTGTTCCACCCCTGGGGTTTCTGAAGCACATGGGCGGCTCGCAACTCCTATCTTTGGGCCTATTTACACTGGAGTGTCACCTTACAGAGGTGACAACAGTAAGGGACCCAGCACTCTGAGACATATTCCCACAGTCTGCTTCCTCAAGGGCAGTACCAGTATCACCTAGATATGTGTTTGAAAGGTGGGAAAATGCACCAAGACACAGGGCACAGGCTCTCGAATTTAGGTCCTCTGAGCAGAACTAGAGGGTTCATGTCTTAGGAGCTAAAGAGTCCCTGCAAGGGACAGGTTTGAAAACACACTCTCTGTGGATGCCTCTCCTTCCTTGAAGAAATATAGGTTTGCCAGTATCCTGCGAACTGAGAGTCACACAGTGCTTGAAAAGTGCTCGCTTAGACATGAGTTTTCAATGGTAATTTCCACTTGGGGCTGTAGTCAAACAGAGGGGTTCCACACTCACTGGGAAAGACAAGGCAATATCTAAATGTCTGTTCCATCCCGTTTTCTCTGTAGGAGAACTCTAGTGAGCGTAAGTCTGTCTGGAAAATTCTTGGATCCTTTGGGGACACACCCTGTTTGTGAACCAGGATACCAGAATGAGGGGGCACAATTTGTGTTTCTCTCTGTGGACCTTAAAGCAATGTAGCCTAGCAACAGCTTGAAAATCCATCCACTTGCTCTTTTCTTGATTCTGAGAGAGCTAGATTTGCTCCTTCCTTTTTGATTTCTGAAGCAAGTGGGTGAATTTCAACTCCCAGCTGTGGGCCTTTTTACAGTGGAATGCCACCTCGCTGAAGTGAGTATAGTGAGGAACCTAGCCCTCTTGGACACACTCTCGCAGACTGCTTCCTCATGTGCAGTACTGGTATAACCTAGGAATGGCTTTGCAAGGCTTGGAAAGTGCAGGGAGAAACATGGCCTTGACTCTGGAATTTAGTTCCTCTGAGCACTACTGGAGGCCTCCCATCTGGGAAGCTAAACAGTTCCTGCAAGATAGAGGGTTGAGAATACACTCTCTTTTGATGCCTTTCTTTCCTTGAGGGAAGATATCTTTCCCTGCATTCTGTGAACTGAGAGTCACACACTGCTTGAAAAGTGCTTGCTTGGAGGTCATCTTTCAGGGGCACTTTCTCCTTGAGTCTGTGACAATAGGGAGGGGCAAACCAACTTCCAATGTCTGTTCCATCCCATTTTCCCAGCAGGAGAGGTCTAGTGAGCCTAGTTCTGTGGAAAATTCTTGGATCCTGCTGGGACACACCCTGTGTTTGAACCTGGATACCTGACCTACAGGGCACAATTCACATTTTTCTCTCAGGGGGCCCTAAAGTGGTTCGGCCTAGCAACAGCTTGAAAATCCGTCCAATTGCTCTTTTCTTACCTCTGACAGAGCTAGCTTTGCTCTACCTTTTGGGGTTTCTGAAGCAAGCGGGTGGCTCACACCTTGGAGCTTTGAGCCTGTCACTGGAATGTCACCTCACACAGTTGACCACAGTAAGGCACTCAGCCCTTTCAGACACACTCCTGCTGCCAGCTTTCTCATGGTCAGTACCGTTATGATCTAGGAATGTGTTTGTCAGACTCGGAAATTACAGGGAGACACACGGCCCTGACTCAGGAATACAGGTCCTCTCAGCAGACCTGCTGGTCTCATGTTTTAGAAGCTCAAAATTTCCTGCACGATAGAGGTTTGAAAACACACTCTCTGTGGACGTCTTTCCTTCCTCAAAGGAAGATAGCTTTCTTCACATTCTGCGACCTGAGAGTCACACTCTGCTTGAAAAGTGCTTGCTTGCGAGTCTATTTTCAGTGGCAATATCTCCTTGAGGCTGTGACCATAAGTAGCGGCCCCACACTCACAGGGAAAGGCAAAGCAACATCCAAATGGCTGTTCCAACCAGTTTTCTCTGTAGAAGAACTCTGGGGAGCAAAGGTCTGTCTGGAAATTTCTTGAATCACGAGGGAACACATCCCGTGTGTGAACCTGAATAAAGGGCCTAGGGTGCACAATTTGTATTTCTCTCTCTGGAGCCATAAAGAGGTGTGGCTAGCAATTGCTTGAAAATCCACCCAATTACTTTTTTCTTACTTCTGACAGTGCAAACTTTAGTCCACCATTCAAGATTTCTGAAGCAAGTTGATGGCTCACAACTCCTGGTCACGTGCCGATTTGCCATGGAAAGTTACCTCATCTAGGTAAGCACAGTATGGTACTCAGCACCCTCAGACACACACCTGAAGCCTGTTTTCTCATGAGCAGACCTGGCGTTACTCAGAAATGTGTTTACAAAGCTCAGAAAATGCTCAAAAACACACTGCCCTTGCTCTGAAATTTAGGTCCTCTGTACCAACCTAGAGGTCTCATATCTTAGTATCTAGACAGTTCCTCATATAGAGAGCATGTTTCCTCATGGGCAGTCCTGGTATGACCAAGAAATGTATTTACAAAGCTCAAAAAGTGCAGGAAAACACATTGCCCTGACTTTGGAATTGAGGTCCTCTGGGCAAATATGGAGAATTCACATCTTTGAAGCTAGACAGTTCCTAATAGACAGATTCTTGAAAACACACATTTCCTTCCTCAATGGAACGTAGGTTTCCAGTATTCCATGTCCATAGAGTCACATACTGCTTGAAAACACTTGTTGGAAGTCCTTTTTCATTAGCAATTGCTCCTGATAGTGTGACCATAGGGAAGGCCACCAAACTCACAGGAAAAGGAAAAGCAACAACCAAAGGTCAGTTCCATCATGTTTTCTCTGTAGTGGAGATTCAGTGTGCCTAGGTCTGTCTGGGAAATTCTTGGATCCTGAGTGGACACATCCTAGGTGTGAACATGGACAGTGGACCTTGGTGGCAAAATTCACCTTTCTCTCTCAGTTGGCCAAAAAGAGTAGAGCATAACAACTACCTGGAAATGCATTTAGCTGCTGGTTTCTTACTTCTGGCAGTGATCACTTGGTACACCCTTTGGGATTTCTGAAGCAAGTAAGCAGCTAGCAACTCGTAGCCGCTCGCCCAATTACAGTGGAATGCTACATCATCTTGGTAAGTGCAGCATGGCACCCAGCAATCTCAGAAATCTTCCTGCAGCCTGTTTTTTCTTAAGGGCACTTCTGGTATGACCTAGGAATGTGTTTACAATGCTCAGAAAGAGTTCAGTTCCGTTCAGACGCTCAGCTGTATTCGACTCTTTGGGACCCCATGAATCGAAGCACACCAGGCCTCCCTGTCCATCACCAACTCCCGGAGCTTACACAAACTCATGACCATCGAGTTGGTGATGACATCCAGCCATCTCATCCTCTGTCATCCTCTTCTCCTCCTGCCCCCAAGCCCTCCCAGCATCAGGGTCTTTTCCAATGAGTCAACTCTTCACATCAGGTGGCCAAAGTACTGGAGTTTCAGTTTCAGCATCAGTCTTTCCAATGAACACCCAGGACTGATCTCCTTTAGGATGGACTGGTTGGATGTCCTTGCAGTCCAAGGGACTCTCAAGAGTCTTCTCCAACACCACAGTTCAAAAGCATCAATTCTTCAGTGCTCAGCTTTCTTCACAGTCCAACTCGTACATCCATACATGACCACTGGATAAACCATAGCCTTGACCAGATGGAGCTTTGTTGGCAAAGAAATGTCTCCACTTTTTAATATGCTATCTAGGTTGGTCTTAACCCTTCCAAGAAGTAAGCATCTTCTAATTTCATGGCTGCAATCACCATCTGCAGTGATTTTGGAGCCCCCAAAAATAAAGTATGACACTGTTTCTACTGTTTCCCAATCTCTTTCTCATGAAGTGATGGGACCAGATGCCATGATCTTAGTTTTCTGAATATTGAGCTGTAAGCCAACTTTTTCACTCTCCTCTTTCACTTTCATCAAGAGGTTTTTTAGTTCCTCTTCACTTTCTGCCATAAGGGTGGTATCATATGCATATCTGAGGTTACTGATGTTTTTCCTGGCAGTCTTGATTCCAGCTTGTGCTTCTTCCAACCCAGTGTTTCTCATGATGTACTCGGCATATAAGTTAAATAAGCAGGGAGACAATATACAGCCTTGACATACTCCTTTTCCTATTTGGAACCAATCTGTTGTTCCATGTCCAGTTCTAACTGTTGCTTCCTGACTTGCACATAGGTTTCTCAAGAGACAGGTCAGGTGGTCTGGTAGTCCCATCTCTTTCAGAATTTTCCACAGTTTATTGTGATACACACAATCAAAGGCTTTGGCGTAGTCAATATAGCAGAAATATATGTTTTCTGGGACTCTCTTGCTTTTTCAATGATCCAGCAGATGTTGGCAGTTTGATCTCTGGTTCCTCTGCCTTTTCTAAAACCAGCTTGAACATCTGGAAGTTCACGGCTCATGTATTGCTGAAGCCTGGCTTGGAGAATTTTGAGCATTACTTTACTAGCGTGTGAGATGAGTGCAATTGTGCAGTAGTTTGAGCATTCTTTGTTATTGCCTTTCTTTGGAATTGGAATGAAAACTGATCTTTTCCAGTCATGTGGCCACTGCTGAGTTTTCCAAATTTGCTGACCTATTGAGTACAGCACTTTCACAGCATCATCTTTTAGGATTTGAAATAGCTTAACTGGAATTCCATCACCTCCCCTAGTTTTGTTTGTAGTGATGTTTTCTAAGGCCCACTTGACCTCACATTCCAGGATGTCTGGCTCTAGGTGACTGATCACGCCATCATAATTATCTGGGTCATGAAGATCTTTTTTGTACAGTTGTTCGTGTATTCTTGCCACCTCTTCTTAACAGCTTCTGCTTCTGTTAGATGCATAGCATTTCTGTCCTTTATTGAACCCAATCTTCGCATGGAATGTTCCTTTGGTATCTCTAATTTTCTTGAAGAGATCTCTAGTCTTTCCCATTCTGTTGTTATTCTCCATTTCTTTGCATTGATCAGAGTAAGGCTTTCTTATCTCTCCTTGCTATTCTTTGGAACTCGGCATTCAAATGGTGCAGGCTGTGACGGACCATGAAGAAGCATGGCCATGAGGAGCTATCTCTCGCCCAAGGTCAGAGGTAGTGGCTGAGGGGAGCCACCCCATGTCCGAGACCAGGGGCAGCGGCCGAGAGGAGCTACCTCATGCCTGAGGTCAGGGGAGGTGGCTGAGATGAGCTACTCCATGCCCAAGGTCAGGGGCTGTGGCCAAGAGGAGCAATCCCACGTCCACAGAGCAGCAGCTGCACGGGTGCAGGAGGACCGAGAGGAGCTACTCCACATTCAAGGTCAGGAGGGGCGGCCTGAGGAGATACCCATTGTTCAAGGTAAGGAGGAGTGGCTGTGCTTTGCTGGAGCAGCTGTAAAGAGATACCCCACATCCAAGGTAAGAGAAACTCAAATAAGATGGTAGGTGTTGTGAGAGGGCATCAAAGGGCAGACACTGAAATCATAATCACAGAAAACTAGCCAATCTGATCACATGGACCATAACCTTGTCTAACTCAATGAAACTAAGCCATGACGTGTGGAGCCACCCAAGACGGACGGGTCATGGTGGACAGGTCTGACAGAATGTAGTCCACTGGAGAAGGGAATGGCAAACCACTTCAGTATTCTTGCCTTGAGGACCCCATGAACCGTATGAAAAGGCAAAATGATAGGATACTGAAAGAGGAACTCCCCAGGTCGGTAGGTGTCCAATATCCTACTGGAGTTCAGTGGAGAAATAACTCCAGAAAGAATGAAGGGATGGAGCCAAAGCAAAAACAATACCCAGTTGTGGATGTGACTGGTGATAGAAGCAAGGTCCAATGCTGTAAAGAGCAATATCGCATAGGAACCTGGAATGTTAGGTCCTTGAATCAAGGCAAATTGGAAGTGGTCAAACAGGATGTGGCAAGAGTGAATGTCGACATTCTAGGAATCAGCAAATTATAATGGACAGGAATGGGTGAATTTAACTCAGATGACCATTATATCTACTACTGTGGGCAGGAACCGCTTAAAAGAAATGGAGTAGCCATCATGGTCAACAATCGAGTCCAAAATATGGTACTTGGATGCAATCTCAGAAAGTGTAGGGAAATACAATGCTCTGACTCTGGAATTTGGGTCCTCAGGGCAAACCTGGAAGTCTCACATCTTTGAGTCTATACAGTTTGTGATACACAGAGGCCTGATAAAACACTCTCTGTTGATGCCTTACCTTCCTGGATGGAACATAATTTTCCCAGCTTTTTGTGTGCTCAGAGTCACAAACTGCTTGAAAAGGCTTGTTAGAAGTAATTTTTCAGTAGCAACTTCCCCTGATGTTGTGACCTTAGGGAAGACCGCCACACCCACAGGAAAAGGCAAAGGATCATCCAGACGTCTGCTCAATCACGTTTTCTTGATAGGAGCAATCCATTCAACCTAACTGTCTAGAATGCTCACGGATACTGTTCCTACATACCCTATGTTTGAACCTGGATACTGGACCTTGGCAGCAAAATTTCCATTGTTTTCTCAGTTGGCCCTAAAACGGTTAAACCTAGTTACTGCCTGAAAATGCATCTAATTGCTGTTTTCTTACTTCTGACAGTGATAGTGTTGGTGCACCCTTTGGGATTTATGAATCAAGCAGGAGGCTCTCCACTCCAAGCCACTGGCCCCTTTCCAGGGAGATGTCATCTCATCTAGGTTAGCACAATATGTCACCCAGCACTCTGAGACACTTGCAGCATGAATTTTATGGTCAGATCTGGTTTGACCTAGGAATGTGTTTACAAATCTCAGAAAGTGGTGGGAAACACACTGCCCTGACTCTGGTATTTAGGTCCTCTGGGAAACTTGGAGGACTCACATGTTTGAATCTAGACAGTTCATGACAGGTAGAGGCCTGATAACATATTCTCTCGAGATGCCTTTCCTTCCTCAAAGGAATATAGCTTTCTCAACATTCTGTGTGCTGAGTGTCACACACTCCTTGAAAACGCTTGTTGGAGGTCATTTTTCATTAGCAATTTCCCCTGGAGGTGTGACTGTAGGGAAGGCGCCACACTCACAGGTAAGTTCAAAAGCACTTCCAAACATCTGTTCAATCACGTTTTCTTGGTGGGGCCATTCATCAATGTAAGTCTATTTAGAAAATCCGTGGACACTGCGGGGAAACACCTATGTTTGAATCTGGATAGCAGACGTTGGTGTTAAAATATGCATTTTTCTCTCACTTGGCCCTAAAAGAGTGCCGCCGAGCAACTGCTTGAAATTCCATCTGAATGTTGTTTTCTTCCTTCTGACAATGCTAGCTTTGGTTCACCCTTTGGGATTTTTGAAGCATGTGAATGACTTGCAACTCCTAGCTGCAGGCCCATTTCCAGTGGAATGACACCTCATCTATGTGACCACAGTATTTCACCCAGCACAGTCTGATACACTCCCTCAGCATCCTTCCTTAGGAGCAGACCTGGTATGCCCTAGGAATGCATTTAGAAGTCTCAGAAAGTGCAGCAAGACACACTGTCCTGACTCTGGAACTTAGGTCCTTTAATCAGGCCTGAGCTCTCACATCTTAGAAGCTGAACAGTTCCTGCTATAAAAAACACACTCTCTGTTGATGCCTTTCCTTCATTGAAGGAACATAACTTTCCCAATGTACTGTGTGCTGAGAGTCACACACTGCTTGAAAACATTTGCTTGGAGTTCATTTTTCAGTGGCAATTTCCCCTGAGACTGTGACAGTAGGGAAGCGCCCACAATCACAAGACAAGCAAGCATCCAAATACCTGTTCCATCACGTTTTCTCTGTTAGAGAGGTCCAGTGAACCCAGGTCTATCTGGAAAAGTTTGGATCCTGTGGGGTCACATCCTGAGTGTGAACCTGAATACAGGACAAAATTCACCTTTTTCTCTCAGTTGGCACTAAAATGGTTTGGCATAGCCACTGCTTAAATATCCATCCAGTACTTGTTTTCTTATTTCTGACAGTGACAGATATGGTTCACCCATGTAATTTCTGAAGCAAGCAGTCTGCTTGCCACTTCTATCTGGTGGTCCCTTTCCTGTGAAATGTCACATAATATAGGTAGCACCACATGGCACCCAGCTCTCTCAGACACACTCTGACAGCCTGTTTCCTCCTTGGCAGTCCTGGTATGACCTAGGAATGTATTTACAAGGCTCAGAGATTGTATGGAAACATATCCCCTGACTCGGGATGTTAGGTCATCTGGGCAAGACTGGAGGTCTCACGTCTTACAATCTAGACAGTTCCTAATAGATAGAGGCCTGGAAACACACTCTCTGGTGACGCCTTTCCTTACTCAAAGGGCCATTGCTTTCCCAACATTTTAGGGCCAACCTAGAGGAAAATGCGAAATTTGCCACCAAGGTCCATTACCCAGGTTCACACGCAGGATGTGTCCCCACAGCACTGAAGAATTTTCAAGACAGACCTAGGCTAACCTTAACCCTAACCCTAACCCTAGGATCTCTCCTACAGAGAAACATGATGGAACAGACGTTTGGATGATGTTTTGCCTTTTCCTGTGAGTGTGGTGGACTTCCCTATGGTCAAACCATCAAGGGAAATTGCTACTGAAAAACAACTTCCAGGCAAGCATTTTCAAGCAGTATGTGACTCTCAGCACACAGAATGCTGGGAAAGCTACGTTCATTTGAGGAAGGAAAGGCATCAATAGAGAGTGTGTTTTCAGGCCTCTATCTATCAGGATCTGTCTATATTCTAAGATGTGAGATCTCCAGGCTTGTCCAGAGGACCCATCTTCCAGAGTCTGGGCAGTGTTTCCCTGCAAATTTTGAGCCTTGTAAGCACATTCCAAGATCACTCAGGAATGTCCATGATGAAACAGGCGATGGAAGAGTGTCCGTGTGTGCTGTGTGTCATTCTGCCCTTACCAAATGAACTGACATTCCACTGGAAATGGGCCAGGGACTAGGAGTTATGAACCGCCTGTTGCTTCAGAAATCCAGAAAGCTGGAACAAAGCTATCATTGTCAGAAGTAAGAAAACAGATATTAAATGAACTTTCAAGCAGTTGTTAGGCCACAACGTTTTAAGCCCAATGGAGAGGATAATGCAAATTTTGCCACCAAGATCTGCTATCAAGATTCACATTCATGATGTGTCCCTGCAGTATCCAAGAATTTTCCAGATAGGACTAGGCTCACTATATCTCACCTACAGAGCAAACGTGATGGAACAGACATTTGAATGTGGTTCCCTTTTACTGTGTTTGTGGGGCTTTCCCTCCAGTCACATCTTCAGGGGAAATTCTTAGTGATAAATGACCTCCAAGCAAGTGTGTGACACTCAGGAAGCAGAATGTTGGGAAAACAATGTTCCTTCAAGGAAAGACAGGCATCAGCAGAGAATGAATTTTCAGTCCTTTATCTATCAAGAATTGTCTAGATTTCTAAGATGTGAGACCTCCAGTCTTACCCTGAGGACCTAACTTGCAGAGTCAGGGCAGTGTGTTTCCCTGCACTAACCCAGGCTTTTAACCACCTTCCTACATCATCCCAGAACTGCCCATGAGGAAACAGGCTGCAGGAATGTGTTCAGACTGCAGGGTGCCATGCTGTTGTTACCCAGGTGAGGTGACATTCCATTGCAAATAGGCCATCAGCAGCACTTGCGAGCTGCCTTCTTGCTTCTGAAATCCCAAAGGTGGGTCAAAAGTGACCACTGTTAGAAATTAAAAAAAAAAAAGCAATTGTATGGATTTTCTAGCAGTTGCAAATTTGACCATCAAGTTCCGGTATCCACTGTCAGACTCAGGAGGTGTCTCTGCTGTATCTACCCATATTTCACAAAGACCTAGGCTCACTGGCTGCTCTGATAGAGAAAATGTGATGGAACAGATGTTTGGATCTTGGATTGCCTTACCCTGTGAGTGTAGAGGACATCCTTATTGTCACAACATCACAAGAAATTGCTACTGAAAAATGACCTGCAAGCAAACGGTTTCAAGCAATGTGTGACTCTCAGTTCACAGAATACTGGGAAAGTACTGTTTCTTCGAGGAAGGAAGGGTATAAACAGAGAGTGTGTTTTCAGGGCTCTATCTATGAAGAACTGTCTTGATTCTAACAAGAGCCCTCCAGCCTTCCCAGAGAACGGAACTTCCAGAGTCAGGGCAGTGTCTTCCTTGCCCTTTTAATGCTTTGTAAACATATTCCTAGGTCACACTGGGACTGTCCATGAGGACACAGACTGTGGGCGTGTGTCTGAGTATACAGAGGGGCCATTATGTGCTTACTTAGATAAGGTGACATTCCACTGGAAATAGGCCCATGACTAGGAGTGGTGATCTCCTTGCTTGCTTCAGAAATCCCAAAGGGTGAACCAAAGTTATTGCTCTTCAAAGTAAGAAAACAGCAATTAGATGGATTTTCAAGCAGGTGCCAGGCCACACAGTTTTAGGACAAACCGAAAGAGAAATGTGAATTGTGACACCAGTTCCAGTATCCAGGTTCACACTTAGGATGTGGTCCTGCAGTATACACGATTTTCCAGACAGACCTAGGCTCTCTGGATCACTCCTAGAGACAAAATGTGATGCAACAGAAGTTTGGATGTTGGTTTGCCTTTTCCAGTGAGTGTGGGGGCCTTCCCTAAGGTTACACTGTCAGAGGAAGTTTCTACTGAAAAATGACCTCCAAAGAGCGTTCTCAAGCAGTGTGTGATCCCCAGCACAGAGAATGCAGGGAAAAGTATGTTTCTTCAAGGAAGAAAAGGCATCAACAGAGAGTGTGTTATTAGGCCTATATCTATTAGGAACTGTCTAGAATCTAACATTGACCTCCAGGCTTGTCCAGGGGACCTAACTACCAGAGTCAAGGCACTATTTTTCCTACACCTTCCAAGCCTCCCAAAGACATCCTAGCTCATATAGGGATGGCCCATGAGGAAACAGACTGTAGGAGAGTGTCTGAGATTGTATGGTACCAATACTGTGCTTACCTAGATGAGATGACATTCCTCTGGGAATGGGCCAGAGGGTAGGAGTGGTGAGTCGCCTGCTTGATTCAGAAATCCCAAAGGATGGACCAAAGCTATCATTGTCAGAAGGAAGAAAACAGCAATTGGATGGATTTCCAAGCAGTTGCAAGGCCGTAGCATTTTCCCAAAACAAGAGAAAAAATATTATTTTTGCCCCAAAAATCCGGTATCCATGTCCAGACTCAGGATGTCTCCATGCAGTATCCACAAAGTTTCCAGACAGAACTAGTCTCAGTGGATCGATCCTACTGAGAAAATGTGATGGAACAGACGTTTGAATGCTAATTTGTCTTTCTCTAAAAATGGAGAGTGCGGCATCCCCATGGTCACACCATCAGGGGAAAGTGCTACTGAAAAATGACCTCCATGCCAGCATATTCAAGCCGTGTGTGTCTCTCTGCACACAAAATGTTTGGAAAGTTATGTTCCTTCAAGAAAAGAAATGCATCAACAGAGAGTGCTTTCAGCCCTCTATCTATCAGGAGCTGTCTACATTCTAAGTCGTGAGACCTTCAGTCTTTCCTAGGGATCCTAACACCCAGAGTCAGGGCAGTGTGTTTCCATGAACTTTTCAAGCCTTGTAAACACTTTCCAAGTATATACTGGGACTGCTCCTGAAGAAACAGGCTGCACGAGTGTATCCGAGTGTGTTGGGCAGCATACTGTGCTTACCTGCATGAGGTGCCAGTACAATGGAAATCAGTTAGTGGCTGGAGTGGTGAGCAACCTGCTTGCTTCAGAAATTCCAAAGGGTGGACAAATCTATCACTGTCAAAAGTAAGAAAACAGCAATTGGATGGATTTTCAAGGATTTGCTACACTGCACCATTTTAGAACCAATGTGGTCCCAAAATGAGTGTGGGAGATGAAAATGAGAATTTTGCCACCAAGTTCATATATACAAGTTCACACTCATGATGTGTCCCCACAATACCCACGAATTCTCCAGACAGACCTAGGCTCACTTGATCGCACCTAAAGACAAAATGTTATGGAGTACACGTTTGGATGTTGGTTTGCCTTTCCCAGTGAGTGTGGGAGCCTTCCCTACCATTGCACCTTCAGGGGAATTTTCTACTGACCAATGGCCTACAAGCAAGTGTTTTCAAGCACCGTGTGTCTCTCAGCACACAGAATGTTGGGAAAGCTATGTTCCTTCGAGGACGGAAAGGCATCCATACGGAGTGTATTTTTAGGCCTCTATCTATCAGGAACTGTCTAGAAATCAAGGCATGAGACTTCAAGGCTTTCCCAGGGTCCTAACTTCCAGAGTTAGGGTACTGTGTTTCCCTGCACCTTCCAAGGCTTTAAACACATTCCTTATTCAAACTGGGCCTGCCCATGAGGAAACAGGATGCAGGAGTATGTCTGAGAGGGCTGGGTGCCATACAGTGCTTAACTAGATGAGGTGACATTACACTGGAAATGGGCCAGCAGATAGGAGTAGTGAGCCGCCTGCTTGCTTTAGAAACCTCAAAGGTTTGACCAATGTTATCACTGTCATTATTAGGAAGAGACCAATTGGATGAATCTTCAGGCAGTTGCTAAGGCCGCACTCTTTTAGATCCAACCGACAAAATTTGCTAATTTTGCCAACAGATTCAAGGA
The DNA here is from genome assembly GCF_963930625.1 of Muntiacus reevesi. Lineage (NCBI taxonomy): Eukaryota > Metazoa > Chordata > Mammalia > Artiodactyla > Cervidae > Muntiacus > Muntiacus reevesi. The sequence continues at coordinate 993,831 of NC_089256.1, read as the reverse complement.
TGCAGATTCACACTCAGTATGTGTCCCTGTAGTATCCAAGAATTTTCCAGACAGGCAGAGGATCATTGGATCTCTCCTAAAGAGAAAACTTTATAGAATAGACATTTGGTTGGTTGTTTTCTTTTTCCTGTGAGTTTGGGGGTCTTCCCTACAGTAACACAGTCATGGGAAATTGTTACTGAAAAATCACCTTCAAGCAAGGATTTTCAACCAGTGTGTTACTCTCATCACACAGAAATCTGGGATAACTATGTTACTTAAATGCATGAAAGACATAAAAGTGGGTGTTTTTCAGGCATCTATCTGTCAGGAACTATCTAAAGTCTAAGATGTGAGAACTCCAGGTTTGCACACAGGGCCTAATTTCCAAAGTCATAGCCAGTATATTTCATTGCACTTTCAGAGCCTTATGAACACATTCCTGGCTCCTATTGGGTCTGATTCAGAGGAAACTGGCTGTGAAATTATCTAAGATTGCTGAGAGCCATACTGTTGTTACCTAGATTATTTGACATTTTAATGGAAATGATCCAGCTCGATGGGGTTGCAAGCCACCTGCTTGTGTCAGAAACCTGAAAGATTTGACCAAACCTATTGATGTCAGAAGTAGGAAAATATCAATTGGATGGATTTTCAGGCAGCTGCCAGCGCACATCCTGTTAGTGCCAAAAGAGAGACAATGCTAATTTTGCCAAGAAGGTCAAATATTCAGGTTCACAGTCAGTATGTTTCCCTTGCAGTATTCAAGAAATTTCCAGAGAGACCTGGGGCCATTGGATCCTTCTGACAGAGAAAAATTGATGGAAGAGACATTTTGATGTTTGCTTGCTTTTCCCTGTGAGTGTGGGAGCCTTCCCTAGTGTAACACACGTGAGGGGAAATTTTTACTTAAAAATGACTTCCAGGCAAGGGTTTCCACTTAGCGGGTTACTCTCAGCAAACAGAATGCTGGGACACCTGTGTTCACTCGTGGAATGAGCGGCAATGAATAGGGTGCTTTTCAGGCATCTCTCTATCCATGACTGCTGTCTGGATTCTAAGATGTGAGAAGACCACGCTTCCACAGATGCCCTCAGTTCCAGAGACACAGCCAGTAAGTTTCCCTGAACTTTCCATGGTTCATGAGCACAGTACTCTATCTTACTGGGACACACCATGAGGAGAGAGTCTGGAGGAGTGTGTCTGACACAGCTGAGTGCCATACTGTTTCTAAGTAGTTTAATTGGCATTCCAATGGAAATGATCTTGCCACAAGGAGTTGCACGCTGCCTGCTTGCTTCAGCAATTCCAGTGTTTTGACCAAAGCTATTGCTGTCGTTAGTGGGAAAAGAGCAAGTGTACTGATTTTCAAGGAGTTGCTAAACCCCAGCCTACTGTGGCCAACACAGAGAAAATTCTAATTTGCCAACAAGGTCCAGAATCCAGGTTCACACTGAGCATGTGTCCAAGCACTGTCCAAGAATTTTCCAGACAGACTTAGGATCACTGGATCCCTCCTACAGGGGACTTCACGGAACAGATGTTTTGACATTTGTTTACTTTTCTCTGTCAGTGTGGGGGCATTTCCCATGGTAACACAGGGGAGGGGAAATTGTTACTTCAAAATGACTTCCAGGCAAGAATTTCCAAGCAGTCTGTCACTCTCAGCAAACATAATGCTGTGAAATCTGTGTTTCTTTGAGGAATGAAAGGCAAAAAATAAAAAGGAGTGTATTTCAGACATCTATCAGAAACTGTCTAGATTCTAAAATGTTAAAACTCCAGATTTGCACAGAGCACCTAATTTTCAGAGTCACAGCCAGTATGTTTGCTCACATTTCTGATACTAGCGAACCCATTCCTAGGTCATCCTGGGACTGTCTATGAAGAAACAGGCTGTAGGAGTGTGTCTGAGAGTGCTGAATGCCATCGAGTCTGGTTACCTAATGAGTTTACCTGCCATTGGAAATGATCCAGTGGCAAGGAATTGAAAGTCCCATGTTTGCTGCAGAAATCCAAGAGGTCTGACCAAAGATATTGCTGTCACAAGTAAGAAAACAGCAATTGGATGGATCTTCAGGCAGTTGCTACTCTGCACCATTTTAGGACCACCTGAAAGAAAATGCTGATTTAGCCAACAAGGTCCAGGATCCAACTTCACACTCAGTATGTGTCCATGCACTACCCAAGCATTTTCCAGACAGATCTAGGATCACTGGATCTCTCCTACAGAGAAAACCTGATGGAACAAACGTTTGGATGTTAGTTTGCTTTTTCCCTGTGAGTGTGGGACCGTCCTGAATGTAACACAGTCAGGGGAAGTTCTTACTGAAAAATGAAGTCCAAGCAAGCATTTTAGAGCAGTGAGTTACTCTCAGCACACAGAATGCTAGGAAATCCATGTTCCTTTGATGAAAGAAAAACATAAAAGTAGAGTGTTTTTCATGCATCTGTCTATCAGGAACTGTCTAGATTGTAAGATGTCAGAACTCCAGGTTTGCACAGAGACCCTAATTTCCAGTCATAGCCAGTGTATTTTCCTGCACTTTCTGAGCCTTTTGAACACATTCCTAGCTCATATTGGGTCTGTCCCTCAAGAAAAAGGCTTAGGAAATTATATCTAAATGTGTTGAGTGTCATAATGTTGTTACCTTGATTAGTTGACAATCTATTGGAAATGATCCTGCCACAAGGTGTTGCAAGCTGCCTGTTTGCATAGAAATAGAAATAATTTGACCAAACTCATTTATGTTGTAAATAGGAAATTGTCAATTGGATGGATTCTCAGGTAGCTGTCAGCCCACACCCTTTTAATGCCAACAGAGAGAAAAGGTGAGTTTTGCCAACAAGGTTCAATATCCAGTTTCACACTCAGTATGTGTCCCTGCAGTGTCCAAGACTTTTCCAAACAGATCTAGGATCACTAGATCTCTCCTGCAGAGAAAACTTGATGGAACTTTTACTCTGAAGCAGGGTCAGTCTTGTTGAGGTGACTCCTTCCCCAAGGCCACAACTGGGAGTCCTCACACCAAGGCCATAGAAGTGGGCCCCAGAACCAAGGTCACCTGTGAATCGGACTGGGCCCCCTTTGCAACTGTTGCCAAAAGCACCTGATCATCGCTAATGAGCTTCCTGACTCCCTACCAGGCAAGGATGCCCACTCCAGTAAACACCCTATGGTACCCCACCCAATCACCTAATATCAACCTTCCAGTAGGAATTTTCTTTGCCTTGAAACTGTAAAAATTGGCTCTTAACCCAGGAAATCAGTCAACTTTCCCTAGTCTGTCAGGTGGTTGGCCCCCTGAGCCCACAGTGCCCACTTTATCTCTGCTCTTTGTTCTTAATACAAACTCACTCCCTTCTGAAATGCTCTATGTCTGAACATTCTTTTCCAACTCGTACTCAGACGGCCTCAACAAGCCTCCCATCACCAGAGCCACTTTCCTAGATCACACTCACCACTTGCTTGTCCACTCCCAACTCAGAGCAGAAAGGCCCCCTCAGCCTGGTCCTTCCCTCTCACTTCCCGTGCCTGGTCGCCAGGGGCTCACACCGTCCCTGGGCAGGCTGTCTTCTGTGTCCTGCAGAGGCCTCTGTGGTGTCAGGTGAAGAAACAAGAGGCACCCATGAAACCTCCCACCCCAGCACAGCAACCAGTACCCACCTACTGAACTCTTCACTCTGGATGGGCCTGGGGGTGTTTCAGGGAACGTCCCCCAACATGTCCTTGTTCTCATCTAATTCCAGCACTGCCCACGTGAGAGTCACTAAGCTAATCTGTGATAACTGCACAGAGAGAATACTTGTTCACTCGCCCCTCCCAGGATACATGGTTCTTATGGGCAGGTGCCTCCCAGGATATGGGGCTCACCTGGGCAGGTATCCTGCAGGGCTCAGCACCCAGGAGCTGTTCACAGAGCCCTCACTGCAAAGAGCCCCCAGCTCCTCTGTTGGACAGATCTGACCTTGAGACCCTCAGAGGAGGACCTGAGGTAACATACAGCAGCTTCAGGATAGTTTTGTGACCTTGGGCTTCACTGGTTGCAGCCTCCTTCCAGCAGGTTTTCCAGAGGGTCCCATAGCACCTGGGCACTGAGTCTGTCTCCACCCACCACCCATCCTCTCCCTGACCCCTGGGTCCCTCTCATTAGAAGAAGGCCTTCCTGAAATCCTCTCCCACTTATAGGTCAGATAAGAAGATGAGAAAACAAGTCAGAGCAGCAGCCCCATATCCATCCTGACCCAAAGGACCCACACCTGTTCCTGGAACCCTGGCCAGGACAACGAGGCCCATTTTCTGAAACCACAAGCCCAGGTGGGCAGATTGGCTGACCTGACTGGCCTGCCCTTTGGATGTGTGCCTGGGTTGAGGTCTATATAAACCCCCTCAAGTGCCTGCAGCTGTACCTGATGCTGTCTTTCTCCTTAGATCTTGCAGGGTTGGCTTGATAAGAGAGAGTGAGGGCCCATAGTGTTTCGGGGGATTGGGTCTGTGTTGGGCTCTGCTGGACCTTCTGCAGGAGGTGCTAAGCTGTCACTTCCTAAGGATGGGCTGTGTCACCTGTTCCTGCTGTTGGAAATCTTCTCAGGCAGAAATGAGGAAGCAAGAAAACAGGCAATGGGAGCAGCACAGGAGGAGTAACTCAGGTAGGAAAGTGCAAAGCTTCCAGATCACCCAGGCCAGGACCATTCTGCCTGACCTACAGGAGCCACGTCAGTAAGCATGCTGTCGCTGGAGTGGCTCCACTTTTCTCCAGCCTGTGAGGTCTTTGCACATATTCAAGTGTTTTATCTATGAAGGGTGGATGAGGTTCAGGAATGGCTAGCCTGGGGGTCAGCCAGCATTTACTTAGAGATGACTCCGTGTAGTCTCCCAGCTTCCCACTGAGGTCCCTCCTTGGGAGGGGAGGGGGTGGGGTATGTGCAAGGGCTGCTGGCTGGCTACACATGAGTAAGTCCCCATCCCTGACCATCTTCAGAATTGCTCATCCCTGAAGCAAGTGCCCTAATTGGGCTTTCACCTGTGCAACTGGTGGCTTCTTAAGTAGCAATGTGGCCATTGATATTAAATGTCCTCCATCAAGACTGAGATGTTACACCACATGTACTGGTGTAAGAACCCGGGGAGGCGTGTGCACCCAGTACCCCTAGGCACAGGCTTCAGACTTGACCCCTCAACATTCTGGAGCCCAGCCACATGCTTTAGCATTTCTGAGGGTCCAGAGCTGATTTTAAGGGTTCTGTAATCCACCCTTCATCTGCTTTAATGAGACCCACATTTCTAGGATCCTACAGAGCAGGGTCTGTGTGGCTGCTCTGTGGCTTCTCTAACATGATCACATGCTGGGTGGTTTAAAACAACAGGAGTTCATCCTCTCTCAGTCCTGGAGACCAGACACCGGAAATCAAGGTGGCACAGGGCTGAGGTCCCTCCAGAGGCTGCAGGACAGGATCATTCCTGCCTTTTCCAACTTCAGGGGCTCCAGGGGTCCCTGGGCTTGTGGCCCCCTCCCTCCCATCTCTGCCTCTGCCTTTAAGAGGCTCCCCTTTGTGTCCTCTTTCGTCTCTTTGAAGGAGTCTGTCAGTTGGATTGAAGGTCACCCTAACCCTAGATGACCTTACCTTGCTATCCTTAACTACATCTACAAAGACTCTTTTCCCAGATACGGCCCTGTTCTGGGGGGACACATCTTTGGTGGCCACCATTTACCCCATTCTCTCTCTGTCAAATAACCCTCATTTTAGGAGATCACCACATGCCCATAAAGACGGGCACAGAGAGCGGCCACACACATGGAGAGAATGAGGCCCTTGGAGTCACCTGGAAGGGATGAAGACCTGGCTTCATCAGGTGAGGGGAATCACAGGGAGGAGAGGAGGATGGTCTTGTTTAGGCTTCAAAAAGACCACGTTGGGGTGGGATGTGAGATGCACAATGGGGGCGGGGAGCTTCATCAGGGCCTGAGGGGGAGGTTAGGCTTGGGCCAGGGCCATGGGTATAGAGGGGACTTAGTGTGGGGGTTGGTCATACACCCAGAAGGAAGAGCTCACAGTCACTGGGGCACAAGGACCTGGGAACCTGGGAGGGCTTCATCTTTCTGAACCTGAAGAGGAAACGTTAAAATTTTACATCACCTCCTGCTCCTTCTGCCTCTGTAACTCAGCTTGCTCCTTGCAAAGTCTGGATCATGTAGGTCACGCAATCTCAGAAAGTGGGGACTTAGAATACTCGGAGCTGGAGCTTATCTCCCTTGTCCTTGCCCTGGCCCCTGCAAACCTTCTTGATCATGCCTATTCATGATAATGAAGAGCCCGCCCCCCTGACACTCTCCTCACCCCAGGGGGAACTCCCCACTCTGCTGGAGCACCTGGCTGTTGGTGGCCACTGACAGCACTCTGGTCTCCTCAGGACCCAGCTTCAGGATACTCTGAGGTTCAGGTCAGGCAGATGGAATCTAGTCTTCTCAGAACCCACTGGGGCTTCAGTTTGGGGGCATTGTGGGGTTTAGTTCAGGTTGATGGAATCTGGTCTCCTCAGGACCTGCTGGGTGTTCAGCTTTGGGACATTGTGGGGTTCAGTTCAGGCTGACAGGAGATGGGTCACCACAAGACCCATGTGGTTTCAGCTTTGGGGCATTGTGGGGTTCAATTCAGGCTGATAGAATTTGATCTCCTCAGGACCTTATGGGGGTTCAGCTTTGTGACATTGTGGGGTTCAGTTCAGGCTGACAGGAGATGGGTCACCACAGGATCCATTGTATTTTGGCTTTGAGGCATTATGGGGTTTAGTTTTGGCTGATGGAATCTAGTTTCCTCAGGACCCATGATCTCCTCAGAACCCATTGGTGCTTCAGCTTTGGGACATTGTGGGGCTCAGTTGAGTCTGACGGGAGTCTGGTTTCCTCAAGATTCCTGCAACGATGTGCTGCTGAAAGAAAAAGTGAGGAAAATTGGGAAGAAGCTTCTGTGTGTGGCTGTTGCTGAAAGTCTGTCTTAAGAGGACCCAAGACTGTTAGGGCTTGATGTGGAAAGTTGTGGGATTTTAGTCAGTTTTTGTCTGTAGTATAAGATGGTGTCCTATATTGTTCCTTGGTGTGTGGTTTCCATTTTTCCCAGCACGGTTTATTGAGGGGGGTGGGGGGGACTGTCCTTTCCCGCGTATATATTTTTAGTTCCTTTCTTGTAAATTAATTACCATGCACCTGTAGGTTTACTTCTGAGCTCTCTTGACTATTTCTGTGCCAATTCCACACGTCTTCTGGTGACTTTAGGTACATACTCTAGATTGAAGTCAGGGATAGACATGCCACCAGCCTGTTCTGCTTTCTCAGGATCCCTTTGGCTCTTCTGGTTCCTTTGTGGCTCCACACAGATGTAAAGATTGCTTTTGTTTCTGTGAAAAATGTCATTGAAATGTTGGCAGTGATGCATGAATGTGTACGTTGCTTTGTTTAGAATGGATATTTTAATGGTATTTTCACCCATAAGCATGGGATATCTTTTTATTTGTATCCATTTAGTTTCTTTGATCATTGTCTTGTAGTTTTTAGCTTTCAGGTCTTTCAAGTCCTTGGTTAGATTTCTAGTTATGTGGGGGAGGGGATGCAATTGTAAAAGGAATTATTTTCTTAATTTCTCTTTCTGATAGTTCATTATTAGTGTAGAGAATCACAAATGATCTTGCAGTTCTGCTGACTTTCTTTTTTCTTTTTTTTGGCCCCACAGCTCGACATGTTGGATCTTAGTTCCCTGACCAAGGATCTAACCTGTACCCCCTGCAGTGGAAGTGCAGTCTTAACTACTGGACTGCCAGGCAAGTCTGTGAATTCGCTTTTTAGTTCTGACAGTTGCTTTGGTGTAGTGTTATGTGGAAAACTAGAATTAAGACATCTAATAGTTTCAGTTCCATCTGGTCATCCACAGCACCCAGGGCATGGTGTCTACTAATATACTCTTCCTATGGTGCCTTTTAATACCATGTGGACTAGTACAAGGCAATTAGCATCAAACTACTTTAGCTGAATTTAGTTAGGTTAACTCTTGGCCTCTATTGCAATGTTCGATGTCATCTCTGATTTTCTGGCATGTGACTTACATGGCTGTATTGAAAAGTAACTTACTTTCTAGTAAAATTTCAAACGTGTCTACTTTAAATAGTGGTACAAAGTTTTCTACATTCACACCAAATACCGCAATGTGTTTTACCCAAAACATGGTCACTTTCCCAGGGAACAAGCCCACAACCCCAAAATGGGGGATAATTATGGTTTCCACATTACAATCCTATCCATAGGACCAGTTCAACTTTCATCAGCTGCCCAAGCTTTGTGCAACTGTCTTTCTTCATTCTAATGCAGTTTTCTTTTTCTGGAGCCATCACTGGGGCTTTCCCTCATGTTAAAAACCTTCATGGATTTAAAGTGACAAGATGACTATGATCTGGGTGGCTTTTCAGTGTGGTTTCTTTCACTGAGAATGTTTTTAGTGCTTTTCCATGTTGTGCCATGTGTCATTTTTTTCACTGTGCTTACAAACATATAACAGCATTTATTATTTGAGTCATTTGAAGTATGAACTTCTATAGCATTAACTGCACTCTCATTGTAAAAATTTCCCCACCATTCATCTCCAGAATCTTTCCCTTTTCCTGAAGTGACACTGTAACCATTAAATACTCATAACCCCCAATCCCTGGCCATCTTACTCTACTTGGAATTTGTCTTATATGGATATCTCATACTAGTGGAATCATAGAACATTTTTCCTTTTGTGTCAGGCTTGTTTCACTTCACCTAATGACTTGAAGTTTCATCTACATTATAGCATGTATGAGTTATCTTGTTTTTAAAGGTTGAATCAGATCCCACTGTGTATATACTACATCGTGCTTATCCAGTCATCTGTTGAACACTTGTGCTGCTGCCACCTTTTGGTTACTATGAATAATGCTGCTATGAATATGGGGTTTGAATATCTGTTTCAGTATTTGGTTTTAAATATCTTGAGTGTATAACCTGGACCGGAATTGATGGATTCTATGTTAACTCTGTGTTTAAGTTTTTGTAAAGCCCCCTACTATTTTCTGAAGCTGTGGCATTATTTTACTATATTCCTTTATATGGCAGAGTAATGCATCTCATGGATGGAACTGCCCTATTTGCTCTTCCATTCACTTGTTGGTGGACATTTTCATTGTTTTTAACTTGGATTATCAAGAACACTGCTGCTGTAAATATTGGTGTACAAGTATATATTTGAGCACCTCTTTTAAATTCTTTGGATGTATATCTAGGAGTGGAGTTACCAAAACATATGATATTTCAGTTCAGTCACTCACTCATGTCCGACTCTTTGTGACCCCGTGAACTGCAGCACACCAGGCTCCCCTATCCATCACCAACTCCCAGAGCTTGCTCAAACTCATGTCTATCGAGTTGGTGATGCCATCAACCATCTCATCCTCTGTTATCCCCTTCTGCTCCTGCCTTCAATCTTTCCCAGCATCAGGGTCTTTTCCAATGAGTCAGTTCTTCACATTAGGTGGCCAAAGTATTGCAGTTTCAGCTTCAGCATCAGTCCTTCCAATGAATAGTCAGGGTTGATTTCCCTTAGGATTGACTTGTTGGATCTCCTTGCAGTCCAAGTGATGCTCAAGAGTCTTCTCCAACACCACAGTTCCAAAGCATCACTTCTTCGGTGCTCAGTTTTCTTTGTAGTCCAGCTGTAACGTCTATACATGACTATTGGAACAACCATAGCTTTGAGTACATGGACCTTTGTTGGTAATGTCTCTGCTTTTTAATATGCTGTCTAGGTTGGTCATAACTTTTATTCCAAGGAGCAGGTGTCTTTTAATTTCATGGCTGCAGTCACCATCTTCAGTGATTTTTGAGCCCCCCCCCCCCCACAATAAATTCTGTCACCATTTCCATTGTTTTCCTATCTATTTGCCATGAAGTGATGGGGCCAGATGCCATGATCTTAGTTTTCTGAATACTGATTTTTAAGCCAACTTTTTCACTCTCCTCTTTCACTTTCATCAAGAGACTCTATAGTTATTCTTTGCTTTCTGCCATAAGAGTGGTGTCCTCTGTGTATCTGAAATTATTGATATTTCTCCTGGCAATTTTGATTCCAGCTTGTGCCTCATCCAGACCCGGGATTTCACATGATATACTCTGCATATAAGTTAAATAAGCAGGGTGCTGTACTCCTTTCCTGATTTGGAACCAGTCCATTGTTCCATGTCTAGTTCTAATTGTTGCTTCTTCACCTGCATACAGATTTCTCAGGAGGCAGGTAAGGCAGTCTGGTATTCCCATACCTTTCAGAATTTTCCACATTTTGTGGTGATCTGCAGAGTCAAAGGCTTTGGCATTGTTAACAAAGCAGAAGTAAATATTTTTCTGGATGTTTTTCTCTCTTGCTCTTTCAGTGATGCAACGGGTGTTGGCAATTTGATCTCTGGTCCCTCTGTCTTTTCTAAATCCAGCTTGAACATCTAGAAATTCATGGTTCACTTACTGTTGAAGCCTGGCTTGGAGAAATTTGATCATTACTTTGTTAACATGTGAGATGAGTGCAACTGTGTGGCAGTTGGAACATTCTTTGGCTTTGCCTTTCTTTGGGATTGGAATGAAAACTGACCTTTTCCAGTCCTGTGGCCACTACTGAGTGATATAATTACATTTTTATGTTTTCGAGAAAATGCTTGTTTTGGAGACATTGATTGCACCATTTTACCTCTCCACAAGTAAAGTTTTGAGTTTCAATTTCGTACATTTTCGCCAACCTTTGTTATTTGTCTTTATTGTTGATTTTCCTCACGTCCATCCTGAGTGCCTTATTAAGGAGGAAGTCATAATGCAGGACCCACATTTGAGGAGAGGAGAGTTAGCTTCATATACTTGATGGACAGCTGAGTCTGTATCAATTATTTAGAATCTTTCTGTGTGAGATTTTTATTCAACATTACTCATAAAACCTAATTTTTACTTTTTACCAGTTTGGACACCTGAAAATTATTTTAAACTTTTGGGAGCTTCCCTGGTGGCTCAGCCTGTAAAAGCATATGCTTGCAATGCAGGATACCTGGGTTCAATCCCTGGGTGGGGAAGATCCCCTGGAGAAGGAAATGGCAACCCACTCCAGTACTCTTGCCTGGAAAATTTCATGAATGGAGGCGCCTCATAGCTTACAGTCCATGGGGTTGCAAAGAGTCAGACACGACTGAGCAACTTCACTTTCACTTTATTTTGGCTATAATCCAGCCAATTAGACTGCTTAGTTCATTCTAGCTTTGGCTATTGAGAGCTTTTTCCATACTCTCCTGCTTTTATTTTACATAATTCAGCTTTTATGGGGCTTTTTGGTCCTTCTTTCTCACATTTTAAGATTATGCTGCTTTACATATTTATTGTCTCAGTCCTAGTATCAGACACATATTTAAAGAGTCCTTGTCCCTTTTTGTTAGAGCATATTAAGAAAAACTTGTATGTGGGAACTTAATAATCTCAGCAGACAATGCATGGAAATACACATGCATGTATCCAGACTATGCATACAGACGGTTATGAAGATTTTCACATGGAGTTATATGTTTCTGCATTAGGCTAAAGATAGTTTATAATGATGTCTCCAACCTGATCTCTTATGACACAGGTATTATACCCTTCTCCTTTTGTCTGCCTGTAACTTCCCACTCCAATGGTAAGAAACCTGGCTTCCACTACTCATCACTTATCAAATTCAGGGCTTGCTCCTTCAATAACTGATATGGTAGTTTCAGTCCTGTTAGCTACAAACCCCCGTGGAAAGAACTTACAGAGCCCATTGTTTATGTATGGTACATTTGCCTTTGGCCTGCAGATTCCATTCATTTACACAGTGAACTTAGGTCAGATAATTTTGTCCTAAGAGTGAGAGTGGCCTTTTAAAATTTTTCTTCTTCCTTTTAAATCTTTTGGCTGTGCCGCGTCATGTGGGGTTTTAGGTCCCTGACCAGGAATTGAACCCATATTTCCTGCACTGGCAACGTGGAGTCTTAACCACTGGGCCCCTAGGGAAGTCTGAAGCTTTTCATTTATTTCTCAATCTGTTATATTCTTTGTTAAATTCTGCATTCCAGTCTTTAGCACTCCATACCATAAATAAATAAATGTGAATAGGTAATAAATTACTTGTGTTCTGAAAACAGAAATCTATGTGCTTAGACAAATGCATAGTGGCAGGTATTCCTCACTAAAGTACCATGTGAAATATTTCAACCATATATTCCATAAACTGTTTATCATGTCTGTTTTACCTTTGCTAGAATGTCTTATACGATCATACAGTGTGTAGCACTTGAGGCTGGATTCCCTCACTCAGTAATGTAAGTGTTAGATTCATGCTTTCCTTTATTTTTATTTTAAATTGGTCTGTGGTTCATTCCTCTATATCTCTGAATGCTATTTTATTGCATTAGATGAGAGGAAAGATAATTTTCCCCCTAGCCTCAATGTTCTTCACTGAGATGTTCATAATGAAAGGAAGATGGATTGGAGAAAAACAATCAGAAGTTTAATATATGACATGCATACCTCCTATATAGTTGAAAGATACCTGGGAAAACTGTCACTTTCTGAAATGGTCCAAGACTTTACCTTAAATGCTATCATCAGCTAAGAATGAAAGAAGGAGGTTAAGGAATGGAAGAAGCTATTTAAGGGAGATTATTAGGTGAAGCACAGTAAAGACAGACATGGTGGTATGCAGATTAACTTCCAGGTCCATTCCATAGACCTTCTTGATATTTAGTCAAGTCATTTAGTGATATCAAGTCAGTCTTGATACTTAGTCCATTCTTGATATTTAGCCATCCTCTATTTCCTGGTCCAGACAGGGACACGTCCTTAAAGATGGAGATATCCTTAACAAATGTAAATCTACTTCATAAAATGGAATTTCGACTTGGTTTTCAAAGATCCTCCTGGGGCGGCTGTTTGTTTTTTCCTTTTGTTTTGTTTTGTTTTTTTTAATTAATCAGTCCAAAATAACCCTTTTGTCAAATGTGCATATTTTGGGTGTGCTTTTTGTGCTCCCCTTGAAATGTGCATTCAGGGGAGGAGTGTCACCCTGGAGACTGTTGATATGTGACCCCATGGACAGGGACTGGGTTGGTCACCCTGAAGAATGTGGATATGTGACCCCAGGGGAATGGTCAGAAGGAATTCACCCTGGAGACTGTGGAATTGTGAGCCCAGTTGCAAGACTTGGGAAGGGGTCACCGTGGAGACTGTGGATGTGTGACTCCAGATACAGTGTCTGGGAGGGATCACCCAAGGGACTGTAGATATGTGATCCTAGATATAGGGTTTGGGAGAATGTGACCCTGCAGACTGTGGACATGTGACCCCAGGTGCATGGTCCAGTGTGTTGTGATCACCCTGGAGATTGTGGAAGCGTGACCACAGGTACTGGGTCTGGGAAGTGGCGTCATCCTGGAGATGTGCACATGTGATTACAGACACAGGATATTTCAGGTGGAGTCACCTTGGAAACTGGAGGAGTGACCCCAGGTGCAGGGTCTGGGGTGAGGTTCAGTGACGTCAGGACTCTTGTCTTGTTGGGAGAGACACATCAGGATTCTCCTCGAGATGTTGCAATGCAATACGGACGCCTCTCAAGGTGAGGGGGGAGACCAAGTTTGCCTTTGCAGTTGCCAGAGCAATACTGTGACTCCTGTCAGTTTTCAAGAGGAGACAGGTTTCATCTCCTTTTGAAGCATTGAACTCCACGTGCCTCTCGTGTTGTCAAAGGGATGTGAGGCCTCCTGTCAAAATGAGGAGGGGAACTAGGGCATTCTCTAGGGTCTCCACAGGGGATTCAGACGTCCCTTCCTCTTATGAGATGAAAGACGAACCTGCATTCAAGTCACTGCAGGGAAATTCGGCCTTATTTCAAACCAGGGCATCTTGGTGTCCATTCCACGTGAGGCAGCAAACTCAGGGTCCCTCTCACATATCTATAGCTGAGAGAAGCCTCCTCTTTAGGTGTTGTTTAAACCTGGCATTCCTCTTGAGTCAAAGCCAGGAAATCAGGTCTCATCTCGAGAGGATTTGAGGTACACGGAGCTGTTTTCTAGTTGCTGTGCTGAACAGGGTGTTCCTCTATACCTAGGACAGTGTTTTCGGGGAATCTCTGGAGTTGCCTAAAGGAAGTCAAGCCACATGTCGTGTTTGATGGGGAATGCCAGATGGCTCTGGAGCCAATGAAGGGGAATCTGGCCTCATCTTGAGTTGATTTGGAGTACACGGAGTGCTTTCATGTTGCTGCGGGGACCTCAGGGTCCCTCTAGACTTGTATCAGTGTTCTTGGGGACTCTCTAGAGTTCCATCAAGGACGTCAAGGCTCCTTTCATGTTTGATGGGGAACACGGACTTGCTCTGCACTCAATGCAGGGGAATCTGATCTCATCTCTCATCGAGTGGGAAGTCTCATGGTTTTTCTCGAGTTGCGGAGGGAACCTGGGGTATATTCTCGAGTGACGACAGGGATGGACTCTTAAAACTCCTGTTTGTTCAATGATGTCAGGACGCCTGTCTAGTTGTGAGGGTCACCTCGGGATTCTCCTCGAAACTTGGTTGGACAATAGGGATGCCTCTCGAGATGAGTAGGGAAACCCACTGTCACTTTCAAGTTGTTACAGGAATACTGGGATTCCTGTCAATTTTCAAGAGGAGTCAGTCATCGTCTACTTTTGAAGCATTGAACTCCGTGTTCCTCTCGAGTTGTCAAAGGGATGTGAGACCTCCTGTGGAAATGAGGTGGGGAACTAGGGCTTTCTCTAGGGTCTCCACAGGGGATTCAGACATCCCTTCATCTTTTGAGATGAAAGACAAGCCTGCATTCATGTCACTGCAGGGAAATCCGGCCTTATGTCGAGTCACGGCATCTCGGTGTCCATTCCACTTGAGGCAGCAAACTCAGGGTCCCTCTCACGTACCTATAGCTGAGAGAAGCTTCCCCGTGAGGGGGTTCTGGAAAGTTGGCATTCCTCTTGATTCGAAGCCAGGGAATCAACTCTCATCTCGAGATGATTTGAGGTACACGGAGCTGTTTTCTAATTGCTGTGCTGAACGTGGTGTTCCTCTATACTTAGGACAGTGTTTTCAGGGAATCTCTGGAGTTGCCTAAAGGAAGTCAAGCCACTTGTCGTGTTTGCTGGGGAATGCCGGATGGCTCTGGAGCCAATGTAGTGTAATCTGGCCTCATCTCACGTTGATTTGCAGTACACTGAGCACTTTCGTGTTGCTGCGGTGACCTCAGGGTCACTCTAGACTTGTATCAGTGTTCTTGGGGACTCTCTGGAGTTCCATCAAGGAAGTCAAGGCTCCTTTCATGTTTGATGGTGCACATGGAATTGCTCTGCACGCAATGTAGGGGAATTTGATCTCATCTCTCTTCGAGTGGAAAGTCTCATGGACTTTCTCGCGTTGCGGAAGGAACCTGGGTTATATTCTCGAGTGACGAAGGGGATGGCCCCTCATAACACGTGTTTGTTCAGCGACATCAGGCCTCCAGTCTCGTTGCGAGGGACAACTCGAGATTCACTTCGAGACTTGGCAAGTCAATAAGGAGGACACCTCTCGAGGTGAGGCGGGAGACCCAGTGTCCTTTCAAGTTGCCACAGGGATACTGCGATTCCTGTCAATTTTCAAGAGGACTCAGTCATCGTCTACTTTTGAAGCATTGAATTCCGCTTTCCATTCGTGTTGTCAAAGGGATGTGAGGCCACATGTCAAGATGAGGTGGGGAAATAGGGCTTTCTATAGGGTCTTCAAGGGGATTCAGGAATCCCTTCATCTGATGAGATGAAAGACGAGCCTGCACTCAAGTCACTGCAGGGAATTCCGGCCTTATTTCGAGTCAGGGCATCTCGGTGTCCATTTCACTTGAGGCAGCAAACTGAGGGTCCCTCTCACATACCTAGAGCTGAGAAAAGCCTCCGCTTGAGCTGCTGTGGAAAGTGGGCATTCCTCTTGATTCGAAGCCAGGAAATCATCTCTCATCTCGAAATGATTTGGGGTACACGGAGCTTTTCTCGAGTTGCTGTGCTGAACTTGGTGTTCTTCTACACTTGGGACGGTGTTCTCGGGGAATCTCTGGAGTTGCCTAAAAGAAGTCAAGCCACTTGTCCTGCTTGATGAGGAATGCTGGATTGCTCTAGAGCCAAAGCAGGGAAATCAGGCCTCACCTCAAGTTGATTTGAGGTAAACGGGGATATTTCGTGTTGCTGCGTTGACCTCAGGGTCCCACTAGACATGTGACAGAGTTATTGGGGACTATGTGGAGTTTCATCTAGGAAGTCAAGGCTCCTTTCGTGTTTGATGGGGAACACCGACTTGCTTTGCATGCAATGCAGGGGAATCAGGCCTCGTCTCACGGTGAGGGGGAATTCTCATGGTTTTCTCGAGTTGTGGCGGGAAACTGGGTTATATTCTCGAGTTACAGCTGGGATGGCCCTTCAAAACTTGTGTTGGTTCCATGATATCAGGACTCCTGTCTAGTTGTGAGGGACACATCGAGATTCTCCTCGAAGCTTGGCAGGGCAATAGGGACGCCTCTCAATGTGAGAGGGGCAACCCAAGGTCCTTTCCAGTTGCCACAGGAATTTTGGGATTCCTATCAATTTTCAAGAGGAGGGAGCGATACTCCCCTTTTGAAGCATTTAAATCCACGTGCCTCTCGAGTTTCAAAAGGATGTGAGGCCTCCTGTTGAGATGAGCCGGGGAACTAGGGCTGTCTCTAGGGTCTCCACAGGGGATTCAGACATCCCTTCATCTTGTTTGATGAAAGACAATCCTGCATTCAAATCACTGCAGGGACATCCGGCCTTATTTCAAGTCAGGGCATCTCGGTGTCCATTCCACTTGAGGCAGCAAACTCAGGGTCCCACTCACGTACCTATAGCTGAGAGAAGCCTCCTCTTTAGGTGTTGTTTAAAGCTGGCATTCCTCTTGAGTCAAAGCCAGGGAATCAAGTCTCATCTCGAGATGATTTGAGGTACACGGAGCTGTTTTCTAGTTGCTGTGCTGAACGTGGTGTTCCTCTATACTCAGGACGTTGTTCTCGGGGAATCTCTGGAGTTGCTTAAAGGAAGTCAAGTCACTTGTCATGTTTGATGGGGAACACCGGATGGCTCTGGAGCCAATGAAGGGGAATCTGGACTCATCTCGAGTTGATTTGGGGTACACCGAACTATTTCATGTTGCTGCGGTGACCTCAGGGTTCCTCTAGACATTTATCAGTGTTCTTGGGGACTCTCTGGAGTTCCGTCAAGGAAGTCAAGGCTCCTTTCATGTTTGATGGGGAACACGGAATTGCTCTTCACTCAGTGCAGGGGAATCTGATCTCATCTCTCATCGAGCGGGAAGTCTCATGGATTTTCTCGAGTTGTGGAGGGAACCTGGGTTATATTCTCAAGTGACGATGGGGATGGCCCGTCAAAACTCGTGTTTTTTCAGCTACGTCAGGACTCCTGTCTAGTTGCGATGGACAACTCGGGATTGTCCTCGAGTTTTGGCAGGGCAATAGGGATGCCTCTCGAGGTGAGGCGGGAGACCCAGTGTCCTTTCAAGTTGCCACACGGATTCTGGGACTTCTGTCAATTTTCAAGAGGACTCAATCATTGTCTACTTTTGGAGCACTGAACTCCGTGTTCTACTCGTGTTGTTAAAGGGATGTGAGGCCTCCTGTCGAGATGAGGCGGGGAACTAGGGCTTTCTCTAGGGTCTTCATAGGGGATTCAGATATCCCTTCATCTTTTGAGATGAAGGATGAGCCGGCATTCAAGTCACTGCAGGGAATTTGGCCTTATTTCGAGTCAGGGCATCTCGGTGTCCATTTCACTTGAGGCCACAAACTCAGGGCCCATCTCACATACATATAACTGAGAGAAGCCTCCTCTTGAGGTACTTGTGGACAGTTGGCATTCCTCTTGAGTTGAATCCAGGGAAGCAGCTCTCAACTCGAGATGATTTGGGGGTACAGGGAGCTTTTCTCGAGTTGCAGTGCTGAACTTTGTGTTCCTTTAGATATTGGACGGTACTCTTGGTGAATCTCTGGAGTTGCCTAAAGGAAGTCAAGCCACTTGTCATGTTTGATGGGGAATGCGAGATGGCTCTGGAGCCAATGCAGGGCAATCGCGCCTCATCTCGAGTTGATTTCATTTACACGAATTCTTTTGTTTTGCTGCGGTGACCTCAGGGTCCCTCTCGACCTCTGGCAGTGTTCTTGGGGACTATGTGGAGTTTCATCTAGGAAGTGAAGCCTCCTTTCATGTTTGATGGGGAACACGGATTTGCTCTGCACTCAGTGCAGGGGAATCGGGCCTCACCTCGCGGCCAGGGGGAAGTCTCATGGTTTATGTTGAGTTGCGGCTGGGACCTAGGGTATGTTCTTGGGTTACGGCGAGGATGGCCCTTCAAAACCCGTGTTGGTTGAGCGGTGACAGGACTCCTGTCTAGTTTTGAAGGACACCTCGGGATTCTCCTCGAGGCTTGGCAGGGCAATAGGGATGCCTCTCGAGGTGAGGTGTTGACCCAGCTTCCCTTTGCAGTTGCCACAGGGATATTGCTATTCCTATCAATTTTCAAGAGGTGTTAGGCATCGTCTCCTTTTGAAGCATTGAACTCCGTGTTCCTCTCGAGTTGTCAAAGGGATGTAAGGCCTCCTGTCGAGATGAGGTGGGGATCTAGGGCTTTCTTTAGGGTCTCCACAGGGGATTCAGGCATCTCTTCATCTTGTGAGATGAAAGACGAGCCTGCATTCAAGTCACTGCAGGGAAATCCAGCCTTATTTCGAGTCAGGGCATCTCGGTGTCCATTCCACTTGAGGCAGCAAACTCAGGGTCCCTCTCACATACCTAGAGCTGAGAAAAGCCTCCGCTTGAGCTGCTTGTGGAAAGTTGGCATTCCTCTTGAGTCGAAGCCAGGGAATCAGCTCTCATCTCGAATGTTTTGGGGTACACGGAGCTTTTCTCGAGTTGCTGTGCTGAACTTGGTGTTCCTCTAGACTTGGGACGGTGCTCTCGGGGAATCTCTGGAGTTGCCTAAGGGAAGTCAAGCCACTTGTCTAGTTTGATGAGGAAAGCGGGATTGCTCTGGAGCCAGTGCAGGGGGATCGGGTCTCATCTCGAGTTGATCTGGGTACTCGGAGCACTTTCGTGTTGCTGCGGGGACCTCAGTGTCCCTCTACACTTGCGACAGTGTTCTTGGGGACTCTCTGGAGTTCCATCACGGAAGTCAAGGCTCATATCCTGTTTTATGGGGAACACGGAATTGCTTTACATGCGATGCAGTGGAATTGGGCCTCATCTCACGGCGAGGGTGAATTCTCCTGGGTTTTCTTGAGTTGTGATGGGGACCTGGGGTATCTTCTCGAGTTACGGCGGGAATGACCCTTCAAAACTCATGTTGTTCAGTGACATCAGGACTCCTGCCTAGATGTTAGGGACACCTCGGTATTCTCATCAAGGCTTGATAGGGCAATAGGGACCCCTCTCAAGGTGAGGCGAGAGACCCAGGGTTCCTGTCCAGTTGCCACAGGGATATTGGGATTCCTATCAATTTTCAAGAGGAGTCAGGAATCGTCTCCTTTTGAGGCATTGACCTCCGCGTGACTCTCGAGTTTTGAAAGGAGTGTGAGGCCTCCTGTTGAGATGATACGTGGAACTAGGGCTTTCTCTAGGGTCTCCACAGGGGATTCAGACATCCCTTCATCTCGTGAGATGAAAGACGAGCTTGCATTCAGGTCACTGCAGGGAAATCCGGCCTTATCTCGAGTCACGGCATCTCGGTGTCCATTCCACTTGAGGCAGCAAACTCAGGGTCCCTCTCACATACCTATAGCTGAGAGAAGCCTCCTCTTGAGGTGCTTGTGGAAAGTTGGCATTCCTCTTGAGTCAAAGCCAGAGAATCAGCTCTCATCTCGAGATGATTTGCTGTACACGGAGCTTCTCTCTAGTTGCTGTGCTGAACTCGTGTTCCTCTAGACTTGGGATGGTGTTCTCGCGGAATCTCTGGAGTTGCCTAAAGGAAGGCAAGCCACTTACTGTGTTTGCAGGGGAACGCCTGCTAGCTCTGGAGCCATTGCAGGGGAATCAGGCCTCATCTCGAGTTGATTTGTGGTACATGGAGCTCTTTTGTGTGACTGCGGTGACCTCAGGTCCCTCTAGACTTGCGACAGTGTTCTTGGGGCCTCTCTGGAGTTCCATCAAGGAAGTCAAGGCTCCTTTCTTGTTTGATGGGGAACACGGAATTGGTCTTCACGCAATGCTGGGGAATTGGGGTTCATCTCGTAGCGAGGGGGAAGCCTCATGGTTTTTCTCGAGCTGCAGCGGGCACCTGAGGTATATTCTCCAGTTGATTTTTGGCTGCACCAGACCACTGAGGAAGTTACCTTTTGACTATCCTTGATGACTGTTGTTAAATCCATCAAATTCTTTACATTTAATAGTGGAAACAAATGTGGTTAATGTAAGTTTGAAGTCAAGAATGCCAAATTAATTTGCCTCTCTATCCCTGTGTTCCCCTTCACAGCTAAAATTTTCACCAGAGCACTGGAGAATTCTTTGCTAAATATATATTCCACAAAATGTTATTCTTATGAAATTTTAAAATCTTTAATCAATAACTTTGGTAAATGGTGGACTAAATTAAAAAAAATAAAATATTCGCCTATGCAGCATTTCCTATGTTTATTTTATCATGCAAGTCTTCTTTCTCTTCTCTTTCTCTCTCTCTCTTTTTTTTTTTTTTTGCAGGTCTTCTATCTTCAAATGAGCATCTTGGGGTTTAGTGTTCCCCCAAACACCCTATAAAGAGCTACCCTAAGCCAACTTTTCAAGCACAGTTATAAGGTTCTTTTTGGTAGATTCATGTAGCATTTATTAATTAGAGTGGATGAAGACTAACGATGCCTTCTTAACCTTGCCACCATGTTATAAGGAAAGCAAGTCTGGCACATAACTATGAAACATTTACTAAACAGAAATTCATTATTAATAAAACATGCATGCATGCTAAGTTGCTTCAGTTGTGTCGGACTCTTTGCGACTCTACGGACTGTAGCCCACCAGGTTCATCTGTTTATAGGATTCTCCAGGCAAGAATACTGGAGTGGGTTGCCACACCCTCCTCGATCTTCCTGACCCAGAAATCCAATCAGCACCTCTTACATCACCTGCATTGGCAGGTGGGTTCTTTACCACTAGTGCCACCTGGCAAGCCCACAATAATAAAACATAAGGTAAATCTCAATAAAATTCAGATCTCTGCTCTTTTCAATGCACTGATCACAGCCTGCATGAAAGATTCACTCAAGGCAGAACAATACAGGCAGATTTAGGTTCAACTTTTGGACTCAACATCTTTTAGAGATCAAGCCTCAAGTACCATCCCTAAGGTTACTGGCTACACAGTTTGCTAGATTTTATTTCCTGCTCAAAGAATAGAAGGGGTTGTCTTAAAATATTTCTGCCACATCAAAAGGCTTGAATAACACTTGTTTCACCAATGACAGTAAAATGAATTAGCACAATTTTATGTCACCTTTTCTATACTGAATATTCTTAAAATCATTTCAGACATTGTTATACACACATTGGGACATGTTTTATAACATCAGTTACCCTAATTTGCATCTTAGAGCAATGTGGTTGTGGTGTGAAATTATGAAAGGGGAGAAGGGAAAGAGCTACCTCATCGAACCATGTTGCCAAATGTGTTCTGTGAACCAACTGCATTAGAATCACCTGTAGTTCTTTCAAAATGAAGATTACTCCAAGTAATTACATGCACACCCTATCTGAGAGTCACTGGCACCGAGAATCAGCCTAAATCTTCTGGAAATGGCTTCAAAATTTTGTATCTCCTGTACTTTTGCAGCCATTTTGTGCCAAAACAAAGGGAATATGATGACAGTAAAGATCGATAAAAATTTTAAAGGGTTACCTACTGGTAGCTAAACTTACATGATTCAAGAAGGTCCCACAGTTTTCCTTTTCTGGATGTCACCACCAGGAATAAGAGCCACAAGATTTAATAACTGATGTGGCAATGGGTACCAACCAACCAGAATTGATGCCTTCCAGCCTGCAGGATCAGTGAACTGGCACTTTGTTGTTCCTGTATGTTATCAGCCCACAAATAACCATCGACCTCCCTGGCTGGCATACAGACAACTGCCTATAAGTAGTGGTGGGGTGATTTTTTTCCCTTTTTCTTTATAACTTTTATGTTGTGTTTTCTTTACTGGATTTGCTGTGTACTAACAATTGGTTGGTTGGATAGAGACAGTAGTGTCTTTGAGCCAACTCCTATTGACTTTGTAAAGTCAGTTGTTTGTATCTTTTCCAAACTCTACATTCAGTGATATCACACTGTTGCTTGAACTGGATCACTGTGGGAGTGTTTCTATCAAAGTGAATACTACCAATATGCTTCCCTCTCATAGCTGGTTGTTATACATTTTGCAGCACACCACTGGAGAGAGAGATTATTTTTTTTCACACCACTACTGTAATACATATAAATGTACTAGATATAACATTTATCATTTTAAACATTTTGAGTGTCCAGTTAAGTGGCATTAAGTGTGTTCACACTGTTGTACAACACCATCACCTCCATCTCCAGAATTATTTCATCCTTCCAAACTGAAACCTTGTACCCACTAGACCACAACTCCACAGCCCTGGATAACCACTGCTCTACTTTCTGTCTATGAATTTGTCTATTCCAGGCAGCTCAAAGAAGTGGAATCACACAGTAACTGTCTTCTCATGTCTGACTTCTCTCACGTAGTGTAATGATTTCAAGGAACACCCATATTCTAGCATGTTTCAGAATTTCATTCCTTTTCAAGGCTGAATAATATTCCATTTTATGTATATACCATATTTTGCATATCTGTTCACATGTTGATAAATATTTAGACTATTTCTATGTAATTTTACTGAGGCGTAATTCACATATAACAAAATTATACATTTTAGGGCACACTGTATGATGCACTTTGAAAGATGTATATATCCATGCAAACACAACAAAGATACAAAATAGTTCCACCACTCCCACCACGCTAGAAAGCTTCCCCCTCACCTCCTTTTAAAGACTTGGTTATTTGCCTGCACCGGGCCTTAGTCGCATTGTGGGGCTCCTCCTCACCTAGTATCCGCAGCGCGTGGCCTTAGCTGTGCTGCAGCACGCAGAACCTTGGTTCCCGGAACCCGTGTCCCATGCACTGCAAGGATAATTCTTAACCACTGGACTCTTGGGAAAATCCTTCATCCTTTACCTCTGTCAACATGCCCCAAACTCCCTGTCTCAGGCAACTGCCATTGTGATTTCTATTAATACAGATTTATTCTGCTCGATGGAGAATTTTCAGTAAATAAAATTAGACAGTATCATACTTGATTCGGGCTCAGCTTTTTCACGCAGCATAATGTTTGCAAGACTCATCTGTACTGCTGTGTGTCTCAGTGATTCTTTCCTTTTTGTTGCTGGGCAGCATTCCACTGGCAAGGACTGTGAAGAATCTGAGATTTTATCCTGTTTGCAAGCTAAAAAGTTAGGCTGCCTCGGATTCATGCTTGTACCAGATCAAATATGATTTTTTTGCATGTAAGTTATGCCTCAATAAACTTATACAGGTAAAAACAACCTAAATGTCCACACATAGTAAATCTTGAGTCATAGCTGAGGAACCCTAAGCTTAGAAAACCTCAATCTTTAATAAGAGACTTCAAGAAAATCTGCCCAACCTTTGTTCCTGGAAGGAGACATTATCTTCATCATACTGGACTCCAAAAAATTTGCCTTCTGCTCCAGATGGAGAAATTATATTTTCCAAGGGTATCTTCTGTGCAAGTGTTTTTTTTTTTTTTTTTTTTTTTAAAGAAGATTGTCTGGAGCAAAACTGTCAGCACCTCTATTCATAAGACATGTGGAAACACAAGGGACCCATGGGAATCATGTCCCAGTGTCTGGTGTGTGAATGAAGTGAAGTGAAACTTACTCAGTCATATCTGACCCTTTGTCACCTCATGTGTATACAGCCTGTGGAATTCTTCAGGCCAGAATGCTGGAGTGAGTAGCCTTCCCCTTCTCGAGGGAATCTTCCCAACCCAGGGATCAGATGGAACCCAGGTCTCCCACTTTGCAGGTGGATACATTTGTTTGTGAAAATAATGTTTGTCAAACATTTGTGTGAGAATACATTTGTTTATTCACTCTCCTGTTGATAAATATTTGTTTATTCATCTCCTATTGATGAATGTGATTCACTCTCCTATTGATGAACATGGAGATTGTTTGCACTTTGGGCTATTATGAATAAAGTTGATATGAACATTCTTAGACACATGTTTTGGATCTCTATGTTTTAATTTCTCTAGGGTAAATACCTAGGACTGTAATTGCTAGGCCATATGATAAGTCTATGTTTAACATTATTAAAGCATTGCCTGGTTTCAAAAATAGTCATAATTTTTTTACTTCTGCCATTAGTGTATGAGAGTTCCAGGCGCTCCCCCTCTTTGCCAGTAAATATCAACATTTTATCGAGTCTACTTTATTATTATTATTTTCTCTCTGTCTTTCTCTATATATCTCATCCCCACTCTTTCAGAGAAAGTTGCAGATATGACACCACTTTACCCCTAATGTTTTGAAGTGTATTTCTTAAAAAAACTTTTATATGACCACAGTACTATTATTAAAGTCAGGAAATTTATATTGATACAATACTGTTATCTAACTTAGAGATTTTATTCAGAATTCACCAACTTTGCCCATAAGGGCCTATTTTGCAAAAGAAAATCTGATATTATGTGTCATTTAATTATAATAGCCTTTTGATTCTTAACAGAGTGATTTGTATTAGTTTTTACATTAGAAGCAAATGGCCCTGTGATCTTAATCTCTTTTTAGGCATTATGATCTCCATTTTTATCTTTATTTTTATTTATTTATTTAATCTTTATTTTTAATAAGTTAACTAATTAATTACATAAAGCAATACATTCACATGGCTCAAAATTTTAAAAGCATGAAGTATTCAAAGGGAAAAATCTTTTTTCTACTCTACTCTCAGGTTCCCAATTTGGAGACTCCCCAAATAGAAATTTGTAATCGACCCCTAATTGACTATGTATACTTTTTTTTTTACACAAATCTGCTGACTATTGTTTGCCAAACACTTGAGATGGAGGAATTCATTTTCTTTTAAAGCAATGAGGTAATCTGGCAATGATGAGAAAAAGGATTGCTGTAAAGCTACTTCCTCTTTCAAATTAAATTGATCTTAGTCAGATTAAGAAGCTACTTACTACTACCTGTCTCCTTACTTCTCTATCTCCCCCCGCAGGGGACTGTGTCACCAGGACCTAATGCTGAAGCTTGTCACAGGTGAGGGACTTTGTGCAGAGGAAAGAAATAAAAAACTTGATCCACCCAGATGGCTCAAGAAATCCAGATCATCTCTGCCTTTCTCCTCTTGTTCTTATGTTACTTGGGAGAAAGATTCTAGAGGACAGAACTACACAAGGACCGTGTCTAATTTCTGGAGGAAGACCTTCTTTAAGACTCTGGGCTAGGACCCTCTCGGGTCAGTGACAGTGATTCAGGCAAGATTTGCCTTATATTCTGAGAATGGTAACGTGGAAATGGTAAAATAGTCAAGTGCCACAGGCACTGGCAGTGAAGACCCAGGTGTGCAGATGAGTCTTGTCACTTGCCCCTGGGTATGGCTGTTATATTTTCCAAATACAACATATAACCTGAAAGAAACTTTCCCAAATAAGTGAATTTATTTATATTAAAATTTCCAGTAGGATAACCATAATATATAGCTATTTGCAGGTTGTTAATTCATTATTGGAAATCTTCTTATTCTCTTAAGACCTACTTGCATTTAAAAAAAAATGGCTCTACTAGTTTTTTCTTTTTTTCTTTTTTTAAAGATTATAGTGTAGAAAATTTCACACACAAAAAATAGAACACAAATCTCCATATTCTCTTATCCTCCAGCTCCAAGTTTTCAGCTCAAGGACAAGCTTTTTCTATTTCTGCTCGACCCACCTCACCCCCCAACCCTTCATACAGATGGTTGAAGCAAATCCTAAACCAAAGCAAAGCAAATCATCTTATACCATCATTTCATCCATAAATGTTTCAGCATGTTTTCTTAAAAGGCAGTGAGTCTTTTAAAAAAATAATTTAAATTCCTTTATCATTATCCACGATTCCTTAATATTATCAAAGATCTAGTGTTCATATTTCCTTGATTGCCATAATATATAATTGAGCTTCTTTGTTTAAATCAGGGTTCTTGGCTGATGTATCACTTAAGATTCTCTGATCTTTATCTTCCTACTCAGTCTCTCTTTTGAGGAGGGTATTTATATTGAAATATAGTTGATTTACTCCCCTGGTGGTTCAGCAGTAAAGAATCCGCCTACAATGCAGGAGACACGGGAGGCTTGGGTTCAATCCCTGGGTCGGGAAGATCCCCTGGAGGAGGGCAGGGCAACCCACTCCAGTATTCTTGCCTGGAGAGTCCCATGGAAAGAAGAGCTGGTGTTCTGTAGTCCATAGGGTGGCAAAGAGTCAGACGCGATGGAAGAGACTGAGTATGCATGAGCACATAGCCGATTTATAATGTTACATTTGTTTCAGTTATACAATACAGTGAATCAGTATTTTTACAGATTATACTCCATTTTATTATGAAATAATGACTATTTTTTCTGTGCTGTACAATACATCCTTGGGGTTTATTTACTTCATACATAGTAGTTTTTTAATTTCAATTTTTTAAATTCTGAAAGTATGATAACACATTTACAGGAGACTTGGAAAATACACTGTATATTACAATTATTTTTTAAGGAGATAAATTAAGATTTTTAGTTGGAGTTTTAGTATCAAACTCTCAAAAATTAATAGAATGAATATGTAGAGAAATAGAATGATATACTAGACCTGAAAAACACTATGAACCAATTCAATATAATTAAGATTTATACAATTTTTACACAACAGTAGGACACAAATTCTATTCAAGTTCCCATAGACTGTAAATTGGGAGACTCTGGAACTTATCCAAGGACATAAAACAACGTGCAAAAATTTCATGGTCTTAAAGGTATTGAAATCACACAGGGTCTGTTCTCTTATCACAGTGGAATTACGTTAGAAACCAACATAAAAAGATATTTGAAAATAACCCACATCTTTTCAAGTGCAATGTGACATTTACTAAGAGAGTTACTCAGTCTCTCTCTATTTTCTTGATAAAGGATATAAATCGGAAAATATTTCTTAAAGTTAACCTTTACTGTAGGTAAGCTGCAGTTGCAGGTATGGTGCAAATTCAAACTGAAATAGTATTTAAAAGCATCCATTGGCAGAGTTCTCTACTTTACCACGGCAGATTTGAATTATAATAACTGAATAAGGTAAATCTATTACTTTGCAGACAAAGTATAAATATGTATGTTACACCAGATTACATTAAAATGTCTGTTAGTTTATTTTTCATTACCATTCCTGCTGTCAGTTCCACTTTCTCATTCACCTTAGTTATAGCTTAGTACTTAAAGTATTGAGTGGTCAAAGTTCAAACTTTAGGAGGAATGAAATGGCATTTCTTGGTCTTAAATTCTAATTATGCACCACAGGCTGAATTGTAGCTCTTTTCTCTCAAAATGTGTAGGTTTTCTGTTGATAAATTGGCATCTGTATTAGGGTGCAACCTTAGGGTAACTGACTGCTTACTTTTTAAGTTTTGTTAAACGCATATAGTGTGTTTGTATTTGCTGCATAATTGAGAAGTTTCATTTTTGCCCAAGTATTTTTTATTGTAAAGCTTTTTAGGAATTTGAAATCTTTCATCTTTGGAAAGAAATCTCAAGTTAATATTAAATCTTATTTTCAGTGGTTGAGTACTCAGATCCTGACTGAGGTGGTTTATTTGTAATACACTCTTTGTATCCTTAGGATCCTTAATTTCAAGTATACTGTATTTAATATTTTTAAAACACACAGTGTTTTAAAATACAATGTAATGTTAACTTTTTAATTAACTTCAGTTTTTGGAGTCCTGTATTATTAACTTTAGGTCAGTAGTATAATTTTATACACTATAGAGATTTTGTTGTGTCCTAGCTTTGTATTTTAATGCTTGCTGCATTCAGTGTAAATGTTTCCTTATTGTTTTGTTTTTACCATGAAGATCAGAATTTGTGAGAAAGAGTTAGATGCAAAGGTTAATTGAGCACCTATAAATTTGGCTGTTTAATTAAAATTCAGTTCCTCAGTAAACAGTAGTCACATTTTAGATGCTTAGTAGCTTCAGGTGGCTGTGGCTACTGTATTGGACAGCACAAATACAAGAACAAAATGGCTCTGTCACTGCAGAAAGGTCTTTTGAATAGTGCTGCTTTGCAGTGAGTTAGGTTCTGTCTAGACTCTGGGAATACAGAGATAAACATGACTGACAAGGCAAACACTTAGCTCCTGGTGGGGTTGAGAGATGGCAAACAAATAGCTGATGTCCATCATGTCATCATTAGGAAGAAAGATGAAAGTGGGTAAGAGAGAAGATGTAATGAAACAGTGTGCGGGGAGGTACCTGTTAACTAGGTGGTCAGGAAATGCCTTCTTAATATTTGCATGTCAGTGAATGAAGAGAAGGAGCAAGTCTTGTGAAGACCTGTAGGAAGACCCTTCTAGGCACAGGGAACAGCAAGTGCAAAACCCTGAAGTGAGAACAGATTGGACATACTTGAGGAATGGCAGCAAGGCATGTGCAAGTGAGGTGCTGGGAGAATGGTGGGTGATGAGGGGGGACATGACGGACAGTAGCCACATCATGTGGTACCTTGTGGTCTGTGGTAAAGACTTAGAATTTTAACCTGAGTGTGGTGAAAAGACATTGGAGGGTTTTGAGCAGAGGAGTGGCATGATCTAAATTATGTTTATTTAACTTTAATATGCCAGATTTACAAATAAAACAGTTAAAAACCCCCATGCCCTCATTCTCCAACTCTAGCAAAATGGGCCCAACTGAGATCATTGATCCCATGGATGACCTGTCCTTCCTTTATATATATTATCTCCTTTATCCTTCCCTGTAATATTGTGAAGTAGGATTTGTGTTTTAAAAGATCACCCTGGCTGCCGTGTAGAGAGTTAAGTTTAGGGGGGCAAGAGGAAAAGCATGAGGGCCTTTGGGAGCCTGAGACAGCAGTCTTAAGTGAGAGGTGATGGTGGCTTGGAGTCGAACGGCAGGTGGTGGTTGAAGTGATGAGAAGCAGCCAGATTCTGGTGAAACCAGCAGGAATGCTGGTGTATGTAGTTAAGGAAAGAGGAGCAGGGGTGATGCCTGTACTGTGGTCCAGATGATGATGTGACTGCCCATAGGAGAGTTCAGTTTATTCATGTTAAGTTTAAGATACCTAGTAGAAGTCCAGAGGTTGTCAAGGACACATTTTTAGGTTAAGAAAAAGAGGAAAACCCAGTGAAGGTAACTAAGGAGATATGCTGCAATAGCTAGCTGTTGATTTATGGTCTGAGTTTGGCCTCCAGGTTTGCTAGAGCTGGAGCTAGCTATTGTAGTGTCTCATGTCCCATATCCCAAGCAACCCCTCAGCCACTGGCAGACTGGAATGATTGGTCCTCTGGATAGTAGGGAATCAGTATTTCAGGTAGGAGAACATGATACATTGAAGAATACTGCTGAAGAATTTAGACAAACACATTGATTTGTGAAGGTATTAAATGTCTTTAATGAGCAATAGAATTTCTAGAGAATATAGTTACTCTTAACTGGAACACTAAGTAGAAGATTTTCTTGTATACTTTATAAATATTGCATTAGTAGTTCAAAATCAGAATTTTATTAAATTTTACTTTCTCCCTTTTTTTCTCATTTTAAGTAGATGAAATGCATGTAAAAATGAAAGCACCAAAAAGAACTGTGGGTGAAAGTTGGATGGCCTAACAGTTTATTCAGATTTTAAGATTTATTTACATATTATATCATTAGCAAAAGGTGTGTTATAAGGGTAAATTTGTAAGTGAATATTGACAAGTTGTTAAGTTTCTGCTTAAAGTCTTATTTGCTATTTTAAGTTATTGTTTCTTACAGATTTTCTAATCTGTGCTTATTTTACTAGGAGTCATGGCTTTGAAAGAATTACCTTACTGATTTCAAACACCATTTTAGGAGTAATTTTCCATATGCCTTAAAAGAAATAACCAAGCAAAAAAAGGAAAGGGACAAATAAAAGATATTGCCATTCTCATCCACTGTTTAACCTGACATTTTCAGAAAACAGTCTCACACTGAACTTTGTACACTGCAAGTAGTTGTTATCTAGACTGTGAAGTAAAGATAAAAGCTGTAGTATCTGATCTTAAACAAGTCACTTTAAGCCCTGGACTTCCAATTTTACTTAGTTTTTATTTTTATTTGTAATCTGTGAAGTGAATGTTTTGTGCTAAATGAGTGTCAGTTATCAAATTGTATAGATAAGAATTTAATAAAAATTTGCTTAGAGTGGATAGTTTGTTTGTGAGAGGCACTGTGTAATTACTGAATCTTTGAGAGCATAACATCACTAGTTTCTGCTCTCATTTATATACACAAGGAAGCGTAATGTAACTGTTATCAGTATCCTGATGGAAGAGGGATAATTGAAGAAAAGCAGTTCTCTTTTTTAAAATAAGTGAAAAGAACAAATTATGGATGAAGTTTCACTGGAAAAGTGTAAGCCTGGAAGTTCTTTGAAATGTTTACCTGAAGTAAGAGCAGATAAACGTAAAAACAAATTACCAAATAAAACTTGACAAGCAGATACAGATACTCAAGGTGTAATTCCCCAAATGAGCAAACGCTTGAACAGATTTTAAAGTCTTTGTCAGAAGGTTCTTAAACTTATCAAAAGGAAGAAACTACTTGGAGAATCAGTGAGGCTCTTTGGGCAGAGTTCAGAGGATATGCTCAGAAGTGATAAGTATGTTGTAGGCAGATAAACTTCATTCACTGAAGTTTTTTGGTCTCTCACTGTAAGTAAAGTATTATGACAGATAATTAGATGCCCTAAGGTATATTCTTTGATCTCTTAAGTGATTCATAAATTGCAAAAATCAATACAAAATCTTAAAATTGATAAAAATGTGTGTCAGACTCTAGTCATGAGATGGAAATCATACCAGTGATTTTCACAGAGAATTTAATACAACCGGTTGTTAACTAGGCATTTCCACTTAATAGTGGAAAGACAAAAGGGAACAGCAAGGTCTTGTCGGAAGCCACCACTGCCTCCTGACCGGAGAGCAAAGAGAAGAGGGCAAGTGGCTGGAAAGAAAGGCTGCAGCCCAAACTCAGGCCTCGAGGAAGGGGTTTGCACTCAGCTGGGACTAATGTCTTTGGGATCAGGAGAGGGGCCCAGTGGGGTAAGGGTACAGGGCTCAGCGAAGAGGGTTCTGCTGGCTGGCGCTGGTGTTCTAGGGGCACGGTGATACTGGTTCTGTGTCAGGAAGATACAGACTGGAACCAACTCTGGCTGCTAGAATGAACTGCTGCTGGCCTGAAGAGTGGTTGGGTTGCACTGCTGGCAAAAGGAAGCAAAAAATAGGACTAGGAAGCAAACAGAAAGTGCCGCATTTTCCTCCTCCAGTTTTCTGGTCTCAAGTACCCCTTGACTTCCAGGTGGCTCAGTGGTGGAGAGCCCTCCTGCCAGTGCAGGGACAGATTTCAATCCCTGGGTTGGTAAGATCTGCTGGAGAAGGAAATGACTACCCATTCCAGTATTCTTGCCTAGAATATCCCATGGAAAGAGGAGCCTGGCGGGCTGTAGTCCACGGGGTTGCTGAAGAGTCTGACACAGCTTAGTGACTAAACAAAAACAAGCACTTTATTGGCAGAGCCTAACAAGAAGCAAACTGTAAAGGAGAAAATGTGACTCACCCCCAGGATCACAAAGTAAGAGCGTGGAAGGGTAGTTTTAAGGCTGAGAAACAAAAGCTCAATAACTTGCAGGAAGAAAAATGAATCTACATCTTTCACACAAGGCATATTTAAGTGTCATTAGAACTTTATAGTCAAGAAATGCTATAGGAATTAATAGGAGAGACAGATCCTTGTTAGGATAAACAGACAAGGCAGTGTTGGAGAGTAGTGTTTTAATGTGAATGTGATTTTAGCAGGCAGAAGTGAAGTGAGGGATGATTGCAGTAATGGAAGGAGATATTATAGGGTATGAGAAAGCTATAAAATTGCATAATGGAGGACATGGGACAGACCTGGATCAAATTGGTTTCTACTGATGACTAACTTTAATGCTGAAAGTCATTTTTTGTCTCTGACTCTCATTTCTCTTTCATCCTTGATCCTTTAGGCATTGAAGACTATTATTGGTTGGATCAAAACCATGTTTTAGGACCATTAATTTAGAGTTTCTGGAGTTGGAGGTGACAGAGAATCAAATATGGAGATACTTTCTTGAGTAAGTAAGTTGTTACTTGCTCCAGATACAGTTTTCTTATTAACACAGAAGTTTTTAATCAGGTCCATGGATAAGGTTGAGAATATCCTTCAATGCGTGAATATAATTACATGTGATTTTTATGTTGTCAAGGAAGAGGTTTCAGGTGTAATTTTCATCAAAATGAGATTAAATAAAAGGATGTTTGGAATTTGGTAGACCATTAAATGTAAGTAAACTACTCAAAGCATATGGGTGTACTGTCATTATTCACTTTATTGGGCACTTAATATGTTGAAGGCACTTAGGAAAAAGAATGTAGGGTAATAAAAGTATATCAGTATAGTAGGGAGCTGGTCCTGCTCTTTCATGGGGGGCATAGGTCCTAGGGAGGGCTGCCTGCCTAGGTAGTGATTTGTGCTAAGTTATAGAAGGTGAAAAAGGAGTTAACGATGAAGACACTGAGGTGGTGAAATTGTGGCATTTTTAACAAAAGTGGATTGACAGTATTACCATAAATTTCCCTAGTGATTTGTTTTGAGGGTCCGCAGGCTGCTCTTGAACTTCCATAAGGAAGCGTGTTGAATATTTCTCAGATAGCCTTTGGAGGCTATCTACTAAATTCACAGATTCAAGTTAGAGGAGCCAATGTGGCCTAAGCTGGTGGTCTTCAATTTTGACCTGATGTCTAGATTTTTTTTAATCTTGGGTTGAACTGTGGAGTTACAAAAGATATTATTTTCATTGTGGTAAGATGTCCATAGCATAAAAATTAGCATTTTAACCATTTTTAAAGTGTACTGATTGGTGGCATTAAGTACATTTCACATTTTTCATGTTACCAGTCTGAAACTCGGTACACATTAAATAACAGCTTCCTATGCTCTTCTCCCTCCAGGTACTGGGAACCGCTATTGCATTTTTCCCCTTTATTAATTTGACTGTTCTGGTACCATGTATCAGTAGAAACTGAAAATACTGTTTTATGTCTGGCTTAACTTCACTTAGCATGATATCTTTAAGGTTTATTCATGTTGTGGCACTACTAGCATTTCATTCCTTTTTTTTTTTTTTTAAATGGAGTTCATTTTTTAGAGCAATTTTAGATTCGTATTAAAATTGAACAGAAAGTACGGAGTCCTCATACACTACTCCTAGCCCCATGGATGCACAGCCTCCCTCACGTCAGCGTCCCACACCAGAGTTGTGTATCTGTTGTAAAATACAAACCTCAGTGATACATCATTTACACTGGAGACCTTGGTTTATGTGAGGGGTCACTCTTCTTGTTGTACAGTCTGAGTTTTGTGTAAAGACATAGTGTCATACGTGGTATTTTCACTGATCCAGAAGCAAGTTGCCCTCCAAATACACATTCTGCATCTATGGATTCAGAAAGCCACAATCCATACACATGATACACCATCTGCAGTTGGTTGAATATGTGGAGGCAGAACGGTATGGAGGGTTAACAGTATTCTTCACCACTATGCATTCACAGTTTAAAAGAACATGCCAGTTTCACTTAAAATTGTTCTTAATTAAGTAAAAAATTACTAATCTTATTAAGTCACAATCCTTGAAAACACGTAATTTTAATATTCTGTGTGGTGAAATGGAAAGTGTGCCTGAAGTATTTTGGCTGCATGCCAAAGAATGATGGTTGTCTCGAGGAAATGCACTTGTCATTCTGTTTGTATTTTCTGCAATGGACATGATTTTAATTTAAATGACTAACTATGCTTATTCAGACTTGGGTATTTGTAGATATTTTCTCAGAAATGAAAAAAATAAGCCTATCAGTTTCAGGAAAATAGTGTCTGTGCTAGAGATAAAATTTGAACTTTCAAGCAAAAATTAATATTTTTGGAGAACTTGTATCCACCATCTGAGTTTTATCTGTATATTCTATTTTTTTGCTCTTCATTTTTTTCATCTCTCTTCATTAGGCTTATTTAGAAGCTGCTAGAGGATTTACACACACACACACAAATACATACATACATACATATATATATATATAATATAAAATGAAGGAGAATATATGTATTCTCCTTTATTTCCAAGGACTGTTTTAACAGAGCACAGTGCTTGAGCTTGGCAGTTTTCTTGTTTGAGCGTACTGACCGTACTGACTGCAACGCTTCGCTCTGTTGGTTCCCACTGCTATTAGGAAGTCAGCTATGAGTCTGAACTCTTGCTACTTTATAAAAGTTACTTCCCTCCCCACCCCCCCTACCTCCCCCATAAGACTTTGCTCCTTGTCTTTTATTTTCTGCTGTTTGACAATGATGTATCCAGGTGTGGTTTTCTTTTTTATTGATTTTCCTTGGAATTCAGTGAGCTTCTTAAATCTGAGAACTTGAGTGAAGTGTCTAAACACATCTGAAAAATTCTCA
Source organism: Muntiacus reevesi (assembly GCF_963930625.1). Taxonomy (NCBI): domain Eukaryota; kingdom Metazoa; phylum Chordata; class Mammalia; order Artiodactyla; family Cervidae; genus Muntiacus; species Muntiacus reevesi. The sequence goes on along the minus strand of NC_089256.1, from coordinate 958,911 downwards.
TCTTTAAAATATTAATGCCATTTTTCTCCTTCCCTTTAAAGACTAATTGATTGTATATAAGACCCACTTACTGAATTTTTTGTTTCTCTTTGTCTCATTCAAACATACATTTGTTGAATTTGTTTTATTTTTATTTTTCAGTTCTAGAGTTTCTGTCCAGTTATTCCAGCACTGTTTGCAGAAAAAGACTCTTGTTTCTCTTTTGGATTGCTTCGGCTCCTTTGTCTGAAATCATCAGTTGACTGTACTTGTAGGCCTGTCTTGGGGCTCTTCCACTGACCTATGTTTGTCTGTTCGTTCACCAGTTCTGTGCTGTCTTGATTACTGTAGTACAGTAAGCCTTGAAATCGAGTGGTGTGAGTCCTCCAACATTGTTCCGCTTTGGTCTTGTGTTGGGTAGTCTAGTGCTTGCCTTTGTGTGTAAACTTCAGAAATCATTTTGTTGATAACTATAAAGTAACTGGCTGGGGTTTTGATTGGAATTGTGTTGAATCTATAGATCTAGTTGGGAAAAATTGTTGCGTTAACTACTGAGATGATGTATAACTGGGATTGTTTTATGTAAGAGCTCTTTTTACTTCCAGTTCACCGTTACTCTGGCAGGGAGCCCTTACAGGTTCAGCTTGAAGTAGGGATAATATACCAGAGTCCCCATGTTTGTCTGGCTCTGGAGTTTGACTTTTCCCTGTGAGGCCTCTGAAAGGTTAGTTCCGTTTTCCAGGCTTTTCGTTGGAATTGGGTATTTGGTTCCACAGCCCTTGGAACCTGAGTACTGTGATCTTGCTTTATTTTGGGGACCCAGCAATTGTTCATCACCTTGTTACCTCTTGAATGCTTTTGAGTTGTTAAAAACTATTTCATCCAGCTTTTAAAGTTATTTTCAGGACGGGAATCAGTTCTAATTTCCTCCTCTATCATTGCTGAAAATGAGTTTCCCCAGTTTCCTGTCTCCCTCATAGAATTGGTGGTCAGTGTATTTAGACTTTAAAATTTTGTGTAAATTCTTGGAGGAGCGGGATGAATTCTCCCAACTTTTGAATGTCTGTTGACACCTTCCAGACAGTAATAGGTAAGTAGATCTTCAAAAGCTCTACCTGTGGTGAATAAATGATGCAGTTGAGTTTTTGTGTGGTCTGGTTAGTATAAAATGTGCCTTGGTTTTGGGCACTGAACAGTTGGGCAAAGAACCTACCAGTAGTTTTGGGTTTGTAGTATAGATTGCTACTCATCTGTCCCAGTTTTCATTCATTCTCTCTCCGTGATAGAATTCCCAGTTTTTTGCTGGGCTGTGCTGTGCTTACTCACTCACTCAGCCAGGTCCCGACTCTCTGCGACACCATGACTGTAGGCCACCAGGCTCCTCTGTCTATGGGGATTCTCCAGGCAAGAATACTGGAGTGAGTTGCCATGCCCTTCTCCAGGGGATCTTCCCAAACCAGGGATGGAACCCAGGGCTCTCACAATGCGGCCATATTCTTTACCAACTGAGGCACCAGGGAAACCCAAGAATACTGAAGTGGGTGGCCTACCCCTTCTCCAGAGGATCTTTCCAACCCAGGAATCGAACTGGGGTCTCCAGCATTGCAGGCGGATTCTTTACCAGCTCAGCTAAAAGCTCACATACATGTATGCATTTAAGCAGACTTCAAATCCAGCTAATTTTTATTCTTGCTATACATCCCCCTTTCTCCTAGTCTGTACCAGCATTGTTTCTTGAGCTTGTCACGTCTTGCCTGTATTGCCCAAGTAGACATACAACTACTTCTTTGTTTAGAGTCTTGTAACTGATATTTTCTTTTTCATCAGCAGAAACGAAAGAACTTTTCAACTATGTTACTCCTGTGCTTGCAGAATTGATTTTAGTGTCCTTAGTTTTCAACTCTTTGTGATCTGGTCCCATTTGTCATTCCTAACCCTACATTTGATACCCTAATAACACCAAATATTAAAAATTTCCCTCCCCTTGTATTTGTGGTTCCTTACGACTGTGTCCTTTCTCATGCCTAATCCAGGGTTAACTTTCTTTTAAAATAAATTAGTTTCAGGTATTTTTTTAGTTTAATCAACTTTACATGTTTCTGAACATGAGAATAAATAGGCTCTGCTGTTGAATGCAGTGTAGCCTGAAATCTACACTGTGTTTATATAGTGTTTATATATCTAGTGGTTTTTATCCTAAGTTGCAAATTTTGTTTTTCTTAAGATAATCTGTTAGAAAAAGTGACTGTAATATGTGAGTCATAAAATTAAATTGTTTCAGAATTGGGCTTATCTAGACCAGTTTCCTGTTATAAGGAAATTGTGGCCAGGAGAAACTAATTTTGTCAAGTCAAAATTAGTTAGAAGCAGAATCAAGGTCTGTCGTGAGTTTCATCCTAATATAAATATCTGCTTAATGAAAATCTTCAAGTGTGTTGAAGTTTTCAAGTGTTCTTATCCCTGTAGTACATCTAGGATTACCACACCATGTTTCAAGGGCCTGTAGTTCTTGTGTGAATAGCAACTTGGGTAATGAACTGAGCAGTATGCATTCTTAATTTATGCCTTAACAACTCTGATTCTGTAATGAATGGTTTGCTTACAGTCGCTTTAATATACTTACCTTCTTGACAGTTCATTCTGGGAGGAATAGTTAAGTGTTTAAGTGAAACAGGCATGGTAGATACAACACTTAACAGTTATGTGTGTCTTTGTTTTTAGCATCAAGCATTGCACGATTCTCTCGAATAATGTAGATCACCTTTTACTGAATTTAACACTGTCTGATATCATGGTCTCCCTGGCAAATGCCTCAACTTTGCAGAAGGATTCCAGTTGGATAGAAAGGATAAGGAAATTTGTAACAGAAACCCTTGAAGATGGGTCTAGGCTAAACAGTAAGCAGCTGAACAGATTGCTTGGTGTCTCCTGGAGGTTAATGCAGATGCAGTCAGACAGAGGTGGGTGTCAATGCTCTGTCCTTACTTAAGAGAGGGGCTCTTACGCATACTGTTAATGTTGAGCATCTAATTTTGAGTTCATACCTGTCAAACATTTCATAGTCATTTACGTTCGAGCCATAAAAGGTAGCCAGCATAATCATGAAGGAATGTCTGCTTGAACCCTGATGGCTGAGAACACCCCCTTTTCGGTGGGTAGGTCCACTCTGAAGCTGATGGGTAGGTTTTCTACTAGATTACATAGTTGGAGTGAAAGAAGGTAAGTTTTATTAATAGGAAATGACATTGAGCCTAAGGATAAAGAAATACTTTTCTGATCTAGTTTGACTAGAAATTGGTGGATCCTTATCTCTTTACCTTTCTTGTAACTTGAAGTTATGTTGCATTAAGTCAGTTTTTAGTGTGACTTACTAATTCTTTTCATTCAAGCAGAACTTTGCTGTTTGGTTCCTGGCTTATCCACCTTTCTAGTATTGTGGTATTTGTTGTCCTTTCCTAGGTTTGTTGTCTCTTAGGAAAATTTGTACTGTAATCTCCGATTGGTTTGACTTTTTTATTAGGCCATTGATGTAGGATTTTGATGGTAGTCATCAGTTTGTGGCTAAAATCTGCTTCCTCATAGGAACAAGGTGCTTCTGTGCTTTTTAGAAGAATTATGGTGCTGGTGAAGAAACATTTTGACTCACATGCAGCTGTTTTCTCTTGTTTCTTAGAGGCTACAGAGTCTCTCATAAAGGCAGTTTATACATTGTATAAGCAGAGAGGCCTTCTCCTTCCAGTTCCGACTTTGTTACTGAAGTTTTTCAGTAAAAGCTATCAAAAAGAAGAACTGAGATCTTACAGAATCCGGTACAGTTCCTTTGTTATTTTGCTTTTCTTTTTCTTACCAGGTTACTTTGTAATCTGTATGAATAAGATGATAGGGTGATTAAATCTTTGGAGAAAATCTTCTTTTTATCCTTTTTGGTTTTATTATTTTTTTTTAAATAAAAAGGCATACATAATAGTTTCAGTAACCTTTATACACATAACTGAGAAGGTAAAAGTCTCTTTGAGCATATGTTTCCACTTGTCTGCTTAACAGCTAAAGGACAATTATTGGAACCACCTGTAGCAGCCTCAGAATTTTGTTTTGCTTCCCATAAAAATTATGGAGGTTTAACCTCCAGCCCTTAGTGACATATTGGGACACATGGTATAAGAATGAGGGCAGTAGAAGAGGAGAGGTGTACAATAGGTGAAAAAGATTAAAAGGTGCAAACTGAGTTATAAAGTAAATAAGTCATGGGGATATAATATACAGCATAAAGAATATGACCAGTAACTTTTATTAGGACAGGTGGTTACTAGACGTATGGTGACCATTTGCAATGTGTACAGATGTCAGACTATTATGTGATACATACCTGAAACTAACATAATACTGGGTGTCAAAAATGTTTCAATAAATTTTTAAATGGCGGTATCTTAAAGAGCAAAAGTGTCCAGCTTGGTTTGGTGCTGTCTGGTGATGCAGACAACACGAAGTGTAGAACTCAGGAATCAGTCTTAGATGTGGTGAGTTTGAGGTTTACTTGGGATAGTCTGGAAGAGATGTTTGGGTGAAAGATAACGAGATTTGTGGTACCTCAGCATACATAGGTAGTTGTTAGAACATATTCAAGTCTTTACTGTGAGTCAGGTGCTTTTCTTAATTTTTCAGTAATTCTCATACTTTTATGTAGGTACTGTTGGTTTCTGCCTTATAGAAGGAAGCTTAGGTTAAATAAGTTGGTGAGTGTCATGCTGTTAAAGGGCAGCCAGACTGAGACTTAAGTTCAAGTCTGGTAAACTCCAAAGGTTGTGTGTAAGTCACTGAACTCTTGGGGGACAGCAAAAGTGATTGCCGTGTCCAAGATGAGACATTAGAGAGTGAGCAAGTATGTGCAAGAATGGAAATAACCCAAGTTTGAAGCCACTTAATGTGGGGGCACCCTATACTGAATGCATAAATGACTTAATTTAGTAAAACGGTCATTACAAATTAGTGTAAATAGTTCACAAGCTAAGTAGAGCCTGTGTCCTTTAAGATAAAATTACAATGTACATAGTGCCCCAAACTACATAAACTTTTAAAATACAGTGGGTAAAACCTTAGAGAATACTATAGATGAATATAGTATGCCAGTCATCTTATAGGCTCTCAAATGTTTAAATAAATGTGGTGTATTTCCCTTTTCTTTGATGGCCTTAGATACCGTAGTAAAGTGTTATCACGTTGATTGGCTGGTTTACCACTGCAGCTTGCACATCTCGGCTCCCGAAATCCTGAGCTTTCAACACAGTTTGTTGACATTATCCATACTGCTGCAGCCCGAGCAAATAAAGAGCTACTCAAAAGTTTACAAGTTACTGCTCTCCGAATCTATGGTAAGAGTGTTGTTTACCTGTGTATGTAATAATCGGTCTACCCCGACTTAAGAACAATGTTTCAAAGGGGAGATCTTTAGGTTTTACTTTTCCTTCAAATTATACATTAATTGTACCATGGTAAAATGAATAAAATATCAAACAGTAAATTCATTTTCAATAGTATTACTTAATACAATAGTTTAAGAAAACTAAAGGTTGGAGATGTTTCTTCAGATCTTAAATTATCTTTTAAGCCACGAAATTCACAAATTCAAAACTGATCAGGTATTTTTATAGAATTCTTTTGAAACTTTGATGGCAAATTTTACTTATTTAATCGTTATTGAGATCTTGTACGGCTTTCATATATTAACGTTTCACTCACCCCTGAAACCTTTTCATTCTTTTAGCAAAAATATCAATAAAAATATACATATATGCATATGTATAATTAGTATTTATTATTAGGACACAGTTTATATACCATAAAATTGGCCATTTTACACTGTGCAATTCATTATTTTTTATCATATTCCCAAGATTGTGCGATAGTCACTATTATCTTATTCCAGAATATTTTTATCACCTCAAAAAGAAACTCTACCGTTAGTAGTTCATCCCTATTTCCTCATTTCTTCCTACCTCAGCTCCTGACAACCACTGCTCACCATTTCTGTCTCTCTGTATTTGCCTGTTTTGATCATTTCTCACAGATGACATTGTGTGATGTGGATCTTCTCAGTATGGCTTCCGTCACTTGGCATACTGTTCTTAGGATTTACGAGCATATACGAGTACTGTATTTCTTTTTAATGCTGAGTAACATTCCACTGTTGAATATACACCACTTTATATTTACCCATTTATTAAATGACAAACGTTGGTTTGTGTCTACCTTTTGTGTGTGGTATTTAAAAATCTGTATTTTTCAGTATTGCTTATATATAGGAGTGTGTGTGTATACTCAGATAAGTCTTTGGTTTTAAATTCAGTTCAGTTTAGTTGCTCAGTCGTGTCCAACTCTTTGCAACCACATGAACTGCAGCATGCCAGACCTCCCTGTCCATCACCAACTCCTGGAGCCCAACTAAACCCATGTCCATGAAGTCGGTGATGCCATCCAAGCATCTCATCCTCTGTTGTCCCCTTCTGCTCCTGCCTTCAATCTTTCCCAGCATCGGGATCTTTTCCAACGAGTCAACTCTTTGCATCAGGTGGCCAAAGTATTGGAGTTTCAGCTTCAGCATCAGTCCTTCCAATGAACACCCAGGACTGATCTCCTTTAGGGTGGACAGGTTGGATCTCCTTGCAGTCCAAGGGACTCTTAAGAGTCTTCTCCAACACCACAGTTCAAAAGCATCAATTGTTCTGCGTTCAGCTTTCTTCACAGTCTAACTCTCACATCCATACATGACCACTGGAAAAACCATAGCCTTGACTAGACAGACCTTTGTTGACAAAGTAATGTCTCTGCTTTTTAATATGCTATCTGAGTTGGTCCTAACTTTCCTTCCAAGGAGTAAGCATCTTTTAATTTCATGGCTGCAGTCACCATCTGCAGTGACTTTGGAGCCCAGAAAAATAAAGTCAGCCACTGTTTCCACTGTTTCCCCATCTATTAGCCATGAAGTGATGGGGCTGGATTAGGTTGATATTATAATTGTCCCTGTTTGGCAAAAGTGCTTGTTTTTTTTTTTGTTTGTTTGTTTGTTTTTTTTTTTTTTTTTTACTGTTTTGCTTTGTTTCTAATACCTTTAACTCCATCAGTTATTATTTCAAATAACACATTTGAATATTATGAAATCGAGTGTTAAATGTTATCTTTAAATAATGATTGTATTTAGTCTTACTCTAGGCAGTACCTTAAGCCATACATATATATATTTTTTTCATATAGTTGATATGTTAGAATTCAACATAGCACAGTGAAAATGGTCAGTCTGCTTTATTAGTTCTTGTTTGTATATCTTTTAAAATTTAACTTGTCTTCCTGCCTCACTAGATCCACAAGAAGGCACAGTGGTGGTTCTGTCAGCAGAGTCTCAGCAGCTTTTGGTCCAGCTTGTGTATTTTCTACCCAGTCTGCCTGCTGACTTGCTTTCTAGGTTAAGCTGCTGCTGTATTATGGGAAGACTCAGTGCAAATTTGGCTGCCATGCTTATCGGGATACTGCACATGAGGTAGCATGCTAAAGTGAGCTGTGTTTCAAGTGTATAATCTTCTCCCTCACACTTCCCCTGTCACTGGCAGTTTATGAACTGACTTTTTAAAATGCCGCCCCTCCCTTCATTTGCTCTTAAAACAGCAGTTAAAACTGTTGATGATACTGGGTAAGAGGAAGGTCACTGGGGCAAGACTGTTCCAGGTGGTTTGCTTAGCGGTTTGCATTGTCATGGTTGCAGTCACTAAGTCCATGGGCTGTAGTCCACCAGGCGCCTCTGCCCATGGGATTTTCCAGGCAAGGATACTGGAGTGGGTTGCTGTTTCTTTTTCCAGGGGATCCTCCTGACCCAGGGATTGAATCTTGTTCTGCTACACCACAGGTGGATTCTTTACCGCTGAACCATCAGGTAGAAACATACAGTGATTTGTGTAGGTGCATTGAAACAAGGGTTAAGATTATCAGAAGTGTGTAGCCATAGTAAGGATTCAGTGACGGATGAGAGTGCTGTGTTTTAAAACTTCTGGTGTTATGAAATTGTAATACAGGTCTTTCTTTTTGGAAGGGAGCTCAGTTCAATGTAGGTGGTGAAATAAAAGCTTGCGGACTCAGACAGGGAATCATTAAAATATCTGTGGGTGGGTGGGTGGGTGTGTGTGTGTGTGGCAAAATATACATAACCTAAAACTTCCCATTTTAACCAGTTTTAGGTATACAGTGAGAATTGTTTGGGGCATTAAGTACATTCACACTGTTGTGCGACTGCTACCACTATTCATCTCCAGCACTGTCATCGTTGCAGACTGAAACTCTGTACTGATTATTTCCCCTTCTCCCAGCCCTTGTTTACCACTATTTTGTCTTCATGATTTTGATATATTCATCTGTTAATGGATACTCGGTTGTTCTGCCTTTTGGCTGTTACAAATAATGCAGCTATAAACATTGGTGTGCAGACACCTGTTTGAATCCTTTTAATTCTTTTGGCTGTATACCCAGAAGTAGAATTGCTGAATCATATGTTAATTTTCTGTTTAATTTTTCAAGGAGCTACTTTCCAGAATGTGACTGTGGTGTTTTACTCTCAAAGGTCTTAAAACTAATAATGTTTCATGTTGCTAGTGTTCAAAGTATCCTTTAAAATGTAATGTTTGTATCAGGCATAGTACTTTCATATTCAGCCATTTGTTACTGATTGTGGCTCAAGGCCAGGGTCTGATACAGTTTTAGGCAGGAGTTGAATCTGGGCTGTAGCTGAAAAATTTAAAAACTAGCTTCTTTGTGGCTTCTTGTGCAGACTCTCTGCCCCAATTAAACAGGAGTGGCTCGCTTTATTAGTAGACTTTCTTTAGCTTTGTTTGCCAGTCTCTTTGTACCAGGATAAGACGTATGTTTGAATGTTGTCGCCCAAATTGTGCTTCATAACTGATAATTACTTTTTCCTTTTAGCAAAAGAGAGCTGTTTGCAATATGTTGTCTATATATGAAACCCCTCTTTGTCTAGTTCAGTACTAAATGCCAGGTCTTTAAGAAATACAATTTAACTTAAGTGGTTTCATGACTGTTAACTTCCAGTAGAGGGCACTCATTTCCCATGATAGAACTTGTGGAGGATCTGTTTTGGCATTCATTTAGAAGTGACTTTTGAACACCTCTTAAAATTAATTCTCTTTAGAACTTGTATTTAGTATCTTTTTTGGCATTAATTACGATTGACTTGTGCTCAATAACTTTGGTCAAGGATTTTTTCACAAGTCTTTTTTTACATATTTTTGTGGGTTTGTGGTGAGTACTGAGAAAATATTAATTTACAAGTAATGGTAATAGAAGTTTATAATCATCAAAAGCAAGTTGTCATGTAGTTAAAAGTGTACCAAGTTAAACTTTGCCTTTTAGCATTTGCACAGAGTCTTAGTAGACTTCTCTTTCTGTAGATGTATTGTCCCTATTCAGACTAATCTCTTTAAAAATTAAAACAAGATGGGGCCTTTTCAACTTTCCCAGGCCAGTGGTATTATCATTGCATCACTTTTCCTAGATTTAGAATTGAAGAATAATGTTCGGTTATTCTTAAGGAATGATGTTCTTCTAAGGAATACCGTTCCTTAGACATCACCTGGGTTATTTCACGTCTTTGGTTTTCCCCTCCGTCCTTGATGGTGACGGTAAACCAGCTAGCTTTCTCACTGTCTCCCACCTGCACCGTTCGCCTGAGGCATCCCACTCCTCAGCTCCATCTGTGCCAAGGACTGTTGGCAGGCTCCTTTTCCTGAAATATTCCTTCAATAATTTCTGATTCTCATCTGCTATATTAATTGGGCTCTGCGGTCTAGTTCACTCTGGGTGTTAGCGTTCTGACACTGTTGTCTCCAGCAGGGGAAGTTCATCGGAGAGCAGGTCACCACCAGACCATCTCCGTTTGTTCAGTGTGTGAAAAACCCATCAACTTAGAGTTGTTGGTGTTTAGTTTGTCTTAAAAACTGTACTTAGAATTGCTGTTCCTGCCTTTTTCACTATTCACTTAGAGGTTTTTTGAGTTTTTCCTCTCCATCTACCTGTGGTGTTCTGCTGACCGTTACTCTTCTTGCCCTCTCTGCCCCTAGTTCATTTACAGCTGGTTTGGGGAACATGAGACATGCATGTGGAAACGTAGTCTATGCTGTTAGATAAAAATACCAGAGAAGGGAGAAATTACTGAGAAATTCAGCCTGGTTTTGAAGCAGGGTGAATATGTGAGCTGGCCTGCCAGGAGCAGGTCTGGTTTGCTTCTGTTGTCCAAGCATAATTGATATAGCATCCCTTCTAGTCTCAGAACTGTTCTGGTGTGGCCAGTATGTGTGGTCATTGTAGTTTTAAGGACAGAGTGATACATTGCTTGTCTTTTGTCCAAACTAGATTTTTAAATGGATTTGCTACTCTTTTTAGCCACTGGACAGCACAGTGTTCACTGGGTATAAGAGGATATTAGCTTCTTTTCTAATCACCCATTTTGTACTCATTTCCATTGAGCATCTCTGACTTTTTATAACCTCTTAGCTTGTGATATTCTCTCCCATAGCCCTTTAAGCAAAGAGAAGTCCTTTAAGTAGAAGTGATTCAGAAAAATGTTGCCATTATTTTTAACTCCCCAACTTTTAAGAATGTTAATAAATACAGTTGTTTCAGTGGTTAAAAAAAAAAAGTGCTTCTCATTGAATTAGAAACTCCTTATTTTGTCTTGACATTTATTCAGATTTCTATTATAAAAGTTTGTCCCCCAAAAAAAATTTGTCACAAAAAGCTATCCAAAAAGATAGCTTTTTGGATCTGATTATTCTCAGCTTTTTGTTTTTTTGCTGTATTCATGGCTGACATTTGCTGTATTCCTTCTTAGTCTTACCTTGAGGAGAGTTTTTAAAGGTATCACTGGAAACTGATCTCATAGCAGGAACCAGATAATCTTCATTTAATGAGAAGCTGCTTTATGTTTAGCTATTCCCTTAAGTCCACTACCAATACTTTAGCTGCAGTATTGTGACGTAGACTAGTTATAAAGCCTCGCAAAGTATAGGAGTGCATAGTTATTGCAGAGTGGCTTTAAATTGAAGTATTCTTTACCTAGTTAAGATGCTTTGGTTTAGGTAGGAAGCAGGAGCTTGTTTAAACTTAGCTCATTCATATAAACAAGGTAAGACTTTTTTTTTTTTTTTTTTTAATGAAGATGAGGTAGTAAATACATAGCAGCTGAACCTACTACTGAAAAGCAGAACTTCACCTTGACTCCTTGAAACTGAGTTTTGAGTGGTGTGGAAAAATTCTCCAGTTGTACCATATAAGTGGGCTGGTTATGCTTTTCAAGGAAACTTTACATAAACATATGTTAGAAATTATATTTTCCATATTACGATACTTGAACCCCCTTACATGTAAAGATGATACATGCTACGGATTTTTGACTGAGCTCTTAAATTATACTTGTATTCCATAAAGAATAGTCATATATTCTGTGCTTTATTCCTGAGTCTTCAATTTGGTCACTTCTAGTACTAGGTCTCCATTGTTTATTGTAGATCATCATTTTCTGGATGGAAGTCTTCAGTGAAAGAATGGAATGGAAGTGATCAGTTAAACATCAGTAATGAGGACTATTTCAGCTTCTTATTTTCAACACTTACAGGTAACTGCCCTGATCCACCAAGTTAAGGAAAGGAAAAGAACCTAGTATGAAAATTCTCCTGAGATTTACTGTCTTACCTGTTTGGGTCTAAGTTTTGGACCTCACTGCATAGCTTAATAAGATGGGGAACAGAATATCCATTTTAAGCATGTTTAACATGTTCGGTGTGTTAGGAAAAACATCACATTTTAATTAGCCATATTTTGCTTTCCATTGATGTCAGAGAAAAATTAGTAAAATGAGTCTTGATGTGTTAGATTAGTAAGTATTATTACTGTTGTTTTAAATGATCATACTGTCTTTGGTAGTTTTGTTTTGTAACTGGATGATAAAGATGACAGTGTTTGAAATTTTCTGAAGACTTAAAATTAAGAGACTTATTGAAATATGTTGTCAGAATCCAAAAAGAGCTTGAAAAGTTCTGATAAGGAGCTGAATGTAGCAAGATAAATATTATATAAAAGAAACAAGTAACAAGTAGACTTGTACATGTTTGTTTGATAGTTTTGGATGTATGCGTTTGAGATGGATGTGAGGGCTTTATGTTTTAATTAGTAGTACCTGTCAAAGGGTTTAGTGGTTTTAGGAAACTCATTAGGAATCAGCCAGGAGTGTGATATGGCTTCCCAACTAGATGATGGCTCTTTAGGGCATGTTCATGGAAGTACAGTGATCTGAAAACATCAAAGCAGGTAGCTAGGGTCAGACCACATTGTGCTCGTATTCTGATCATTCTAAGAGCTGTCTTTCAGGAGGGACTTGGGCAAGTTGTTTGTATAGGTCAGACTAGGTGTAATAGAGGTGGTAAGAGAATCAGAAATCTTATTATATGGAATAGGTAGAAGGAAGTACACAGTAATTGTTGAAGAAATAGACTTAGGGGGGATGGAATAGTTTTAAGAAACTTGAAAGGCTATTATGTAAGAATACAGAGTTTGGTATATGTATGAAGGAGCATATTGTTTTTCTTGTTCATTTGCTTTTTTAAACCTGACATTAATTAGAATGATTATGTCTTTCACACTTATTTAAGTATAAAGGTGGCAAAGCCCTCAGTTTAAGGGATATAATATTGTTTCTTGATGTATTACACATTTGATTCAGGCCAAATCTTTGTGTACATAATTATATGAATTTTACTACATCGCTGGCATTTCATTTTTTAAAATAATACATAAAGTACAGAAATTCAGAGAAAATAGCTTGTTAGCTTGAAGAATTTAACTTGAAGATACATGTCTATTTTTTAAAAATTACTTAAGAATGTTACTTGCTTTGTGATTTATTTTAAATTGGATTTCTTTATACTCAAATTAGGATTTTCAAAAGAGGAACTGACTTGGCTTCAGAGCCTTTGAGGAGTGCCCCATGTCATCCAGACGCAGCTTTCTCCCGTGCTACTTTACCTCACTGACTTGGATCAGTTTTCACACCATTGGGACATAACAGAGGTAATGGTCCATTTGGAAAGGCATGGAAGATTGTTAGAATTCAGTTCATCCACCGCCAATAGTTACTGTGTGCTAGCGTTGCCTTGTGTAAGATGTTTCTAGAGGTTGAGAGCAGTATAAAGCACAGTCCCTGTTCTGAAAGTGCGTGTGACCCTTGGATAGGCGATGTGGATTCCTGAAAGAAGAGTTTTCATAAAGTTATGCCACTAGAATAGAATAAATTAGCAGTTTGAATGATAGAGACACATTTATTTTCTTTTTGCCTAGTATAGGGTAAAAGGAAAAAGAGGAAAGACTTCATGGAAAAGGAAGAATTTTACATAGATACTGAAGGATTAATAAGAGTTAATTAGGATTTTGTATCCTTGAAGGTGGGTTTTTCTAAACAGAAATAATTATTTGGAAGCTCCTTTGGTTTTAAAGAATTAGTATGTAGTTTATCAAAGTTACATTTTAAACCCCAAATTTCCCTTAAATTTTAAAGTTCAACTTAACAAATCTTTTTAGATACATATAGTAAGTTTAGGGAATCATTTTAAAAGGAGACTTAAACTATATTGCATCCCTTTTACATACATATTTAAAACTTTAAAAAACTGTTTAAATAACTTAATATATTCACTATTTGGTAAGTAGTTCAGTTTTCAGACAAACCTTCACAAATGTTATGGTAAATCTTAAAACATTTAATAAACTTACAAGCATGGTACATATTAATATCTTAAGTTTCAGTACTATTTATAGTGAAATTCAAATTAAAATTACAAGTCTAGGTTAGCTGTTAATTCTGTTTTAAATTGAAATTATAGGGCTGATATTTTACGCTAATAGTCAGAATTGTTTTACGTTACAAATATATAAATATGTAAAGCATCATAAATACTGGTACTAAGGATTTGAGTCTGTAAGATATTTATATATTAGTTAATTTCTTTTATTTATTTCTTCAGTTTCTTTCCTTGCATTGAAAGGTACTTGCCCAGTAGAATTGTAGTTGTGTCATTCCAAATAATGTTGGTTGGAACCTTTCTTGCACATTCCGAGGTTGTGTTCTGTGCTAGCATTTTTTTTTTTTTTTAATGATTCATAAGGTTTTGGTTGGGGCACTGAAGTCCTTGGGAACTTCTTTCCTTGTAACTCGTAATTGCTCGGCCATAGCCTTTCCAAACAAAAGATAACCTTTGTAAGTGTTCTCAACAGGGTCGTCTCTAGAACCTGAATCTGTTTTATTGCTGTACCAATTGATTTTATTCAGCTGATCTATTGACGACTTCTTTCATTCTTTTCCAGAATACTCTTTACATTCTTCCTGTATCTTAGGGCTACACCTTTTGTAGACATTTAACACATTTCTCTCATGGTTTTGTTTGACTGTGATCACAATACTTGGGTCATGCCAGGGACACTTTCTTCTCTGTATCACCTAGTGCCTAACTATGTTCATATATTGGCTTTCAAAAAATAGTGGATTAGAAACAATGAAAACTAAGGAGTTGGGTAACCAACCTGCATATTTAATATCTGGCATTTTATCTTAATCCATAGTACATGCAGAGAGTGAAGCCTTGCACACTGCTGGATTTGAAGGGTTGGGTTTAGTGTCAGTAAGTGTTCTGTAAGCTTGTTTCTGATGTTTTTAAACTACCTCATGCATGGATTGGGGAAAGCGTGGTATGGGGATTGATCAGTGGGCCCCAGATTCCAGACAGAGACTTGTTAAGTGTCTAGTTTGATAACTTGAACAACTCCAATAATCTCTCTCTGACAATTTTAATTTTTCTGAATCACGTCATCTGTGTAAAGACACAGATGTCGTGAAAATGTGATTGGTTATATTTCTGAGTGTACATTGGCAAGAACATGTATTAAACTTCAAGGATGCTGTCTTTGAAATGTTAAGACATAAATTAGGAAAAATCTGAAAGTTTCTTTCTTAGCTTTTGAAGTTAAATGAAGATTCCAGTTCTATTTTCGATAAAATTTGCCTTTAAGTTGGCCTTATCACATGAAATTATTTGAAATATATGTAGTTTTTGACAGCCTTAGTGTAAAAATTGATTTTTTATTATTATTTCATTTGAAAAAGTTACTAGTCAATGGCGTGAGTTTGCTTAGTTTGTTCTATCTGCTTAGTCTGAAGTGTTGTTTTTTTTTTTTTTTTAAATCGGACCTTTTTTTTTCTGAGTAGATTTTCTTCACAAAGTATAATTTACTTACTTACCTACTTAACACATTTAAGAATTTACTTATGTATATACGGCAGTATGAGGTCTTCACCATGTACAGGCTTTCTCCAGTTGCAGCAAGTGGGGATTACTATCTGGGGCTGCTCTTCAGCTGTGGGACGCGGGCCCCTCTCTGCGGCGGCTCCTCTTGTTGCAGAGCATGGGCTCGAGGGCTTCGTTAGTTCTGGCACACAGGCTTAGCTGCCCTGTGGAACCTCCCCAGACCAGGGATTGAACCTGTATCCCCTACTGGGTGGCATATTCTGGACCACTGGACTACTAGGAAAGTCCCACAGGACAGTGTAGAAGAACAGAAGGGTAACAGTAAAAGTGTCCGTCCAGTCTCTGTCTGCCAGCCATCCATGTCCCTTCCTTAGTTTCTAAATGTATTCTTTTGGATAACTTCTGTGTCTTCACAAATGATTATATATATATTCTTTTGGCTTCTCCTTTTATAGACACAACATACTCTGATTTGGACCTTGCAGTTTTCATTTAGTATCTTCATGATCATTTCTTCCAAACACTGAAGGAAGAATTGTATGATCTTGCCATTAATGATGGAAATAGTAGTTAAAAGGGAAAAGGAATCTCTGGACAGAGATATCATTCCCAAATGGAAGTGTCTTTTCCAGAGCCAGTGCAAGGTTTTAAGGTTAATTTTAATTGTCATTTATAAAAGTTTGAATGGTTTGAAAAGACTACTTTTTAACTAAATTCTGAAGAATAATAATAAAACATTACTCTAGTTTAAGAAATAGAACATTTTTCTTTGTTTTTGAAACCTCTGATTTTATTAACAGTTTTATGTGTGTGACATTTCTGTATAAAATTAGGTAGAAAATACTTCAGTGTAGAAATTAAGTGTACAAAATCTTGTTAAAATTTTTTATATTTTTAAAAAACTCTCAATTTCCACACTGTAGCAAACTGCCATGCCTGTTCTGGAGTTGTGCACTTATGAAGTCAGGATTCTGATGTACGCAAATTTCAGTTAACACTAGTTGCAAAAGTGAAGACTCCCTGTATATATGTATGTTTGTGTGTCTCTGTTTGTATTTTTGTTTACTTTTGTTTTGAAACAATCTCAGACTTGGAGAAAAATTACAATTGCAGTACAAAGAACTTCTCTTTTCTTAAACTGTTTGACAAAATGCCCATTGTCGATACTTTAGCATACAAGCAGACCGTGTTTTATTGTACCTGCAAATTCAGTTTTTGGAAACTGAAGTTCTGCGGCAGCCCTGCACTGAGGGTGTCCGTCATCTTTCCAGTAGCATTTGCACACTCTGGGTCTCTGTGTCAGTTTGGTGATTCTCGCAGTATTTCACACTTTTTCATTGTTATTTCTTAGAGTGAGCTGTGATCGGTGACTTTTGATAATACTGTTGTCATTGTTTCGGAGTTTGTAATTAATTGTAACCATGAACCGTGCCCACAGGAGATAGTGCAGTGATCTTAGTAAAATATGTGTGTTCTGACTGCCCCACCAGCCAGCCATTCCCTATCTCTCTCCTTCTCCTCAAGTCTCCCTATTCCCTGAGACTCAGCAGTATTGAAATTAGGGCAGTTAATAACCCTGCAGTGGCCTCTGAGTGTATGTGTGTTTGTCACTCAGTTGTATCCAACTCTTTGTGACCCCTGGATTGTAGCTCGCCAGGCTTCTCTGTCCATGGAGTTCTGCAGGTAAGAATACTGGAGTGGGTTGCCATTTCCCTCTCTGGGGGATCCTCCTGACCAAGGGATCAAACCCCAGCCTACTGCATTGGGTCAGATTCTTTACCATCTGAGGCACCAGGTGTTCAAGTGAAAGGAAGAGTTGCGTATCTCTTACTTGAAACCAAAAGCTAGAAATGATTATGAGCTTAGTGAGGAAAGTGTGTTGACAGCCAAGATAGGCTGACAACTAGAACTCTGTGCTGGTTAGTCAAGTTGTGAGTGCAAAAGAAAAGTTCTTGAAAGTAAAAGGGCTATTTCGTGAACACAGGAATAATAAGAAAGTGAAACAACCTTATTGATGATGTGGAAAAAGTTTGAATGACCCTTAAGCCAAAGCCAAATCTTGAGCAAACCCTGATGATGATTTAGTCATTAAGTCGCATCTGACTCTCTGCAACCCCATGGACAGTGGCCTGCCAGGCTCCTATGTCTGTGGGATTCTCCGGACAAGAGTACTGGGAGTGGTTGGCACTTCCTTCTCCAGTGGATCTTCATGACACAGGGATTGAACCCGGGTCTCCCGCATTAAGGGCAGATTTACCGACTGAGCTACAAGGGAAGCCTTAAAACTCTCATAAGTCTCTTCAGTTCTCTCAAGGCTGAGAGAGGTGAGGAAGCTGCAGAAGAGTTTCAAGGTAGCAGAGACTGATTCATGAGGCTTGAGGGAAGAAGCCATACCCCCAACCTTTGCTATTAATGCAAATCCAGCACGGGCTGCTTAGGTTGAGTTGAGAAGCAGTGTTGTTTGCAAGTGAACATGCCTCGTTTAGGGAGAGATCAATAGCCATACAGGGAGATATGATTAGAAAGAAGAAGAATATCATATGATGCATTTTACTTATCTGAGGCAGGATTGATGGGGTTCTGCTTGAACAAGAGCCTGAGATCTTCAACAGGTTCACAGGAATAGCTGTCCTCTGGCTTTGGAGTCTCAGTTTCTGTCTCCCCCTCCTGTAGGCCATAGGGTTTTATTTTAGAATTGTGGACCCAGGCAGATAGACACTTCACTTTTACAGCAGTTGAAGTCACTAGAACAACCTGATATGGCCCTGTCCATTTCTCGGACAGCTGGTTTGGACTCCTTTTTTCTTGCCAGGTCTTTACTGATACTTGATACCCTGGCTTTACCTGGGGATTTTTCAAGTCTTCCTGTGGTTAAGGGAGGATTTGTTCTCCATACTGTTGGATTTCTTGTTGAAACCTTCCCAGGTCAATTATATGTTTTAAGAGTGTATTGGCATCCTCATCAAAAAACAAATCAGAAGTTAGGAATGGACCTCCATACATCATTTCATAAGGACTTAACAATAGTGGCCGTTTGGGGGATGTCCGTACCCTCATGAGGGCTATGGGTAGCCTATGTGTCCACTTATTATGTGTTTCTTGACATAGCTTAGCCAGAGCCCTTTTAAGAGTCTGGTTGGCTCTCTCTACATTTCCTGAAGCTTGAGGCCTCCAGGATGAGCGGAGCCGGTATTTTATGCCTAAGCATGCGGCTAGGTTCTGGGATATCGTGGCTGTAAATGAGGGGGCATTGTCAATCTGAAGTGACCGAGGCAGCACACACCTAGGCACTATCTCCTTCAGCTGAGCTTTACAGACTTCTGTAGCTTTCTCTGTCTCAGTAGGGAACGCTTCGATCCATCCTGTGAATGTGTCAATAAAGACTAGCAAGTAAGAAAACCCTTGGGTCTTGGGCATGGCTGTAAATTCTACTTTCCAGTCCGCTCCTGGGTATGATCCCCGATGTTGGACAGGTGTAATTAGAGGAGGTCTGGTTTTGGGTTATTTTTTAGACAGGTGTCACAATTTTGTGTGACCTGTTTAACAACCTTAGCTAACTGGGGATGGTAGAGAATAGACTTAAGCAAGATTTCCAGATTATCTCTTCCAAAATGGGTGCTCTTATGTAAGGTGTTAGTAATTTTTTAAACCTGAGAATCAGGGAGTATTATTTGGGCCTGATCAGGCTGAAACCACCCATGTGACCCAATCTCCCAGCTCTGCTCAGCATATCAGGAATGTCCCCCTGGGGTAAAATCTGTAGTCAGGGTTTCCTTGGGGAAAAGGGGGCAGATAGCAGTGGCAGAGGTAGCTTCACCGGCAGCTCGTCCTGCCTCTTGATCAGCTTTCCTATTTCCTTGAGCTTCTTTTTCTTGCCCCTTTTGGTGACTCTTGCAGTGGATGATAGCTAATTTTGCATGAAGTTTGACTGCCGCCAGAAGCCTGAGAATGAGCTCTTTGTGTTCAATAGGAGACCTTCGGGCACTGAACATCTCTCTTTCTTTCCAAATTGCTGTATGGGCATGCAGAATGAGGAAAGCATACTTAGAGTCCATATACACATTAATCTTCTTTCCTTCGCCTAACTCCAAAGCCCTTGTCAGGGAAAAAGTTCAGCTTTCTGGGCTGAGGTGTCTGAGGGAAGAGACCCACTTTCCTTAGTTTCTTCCACGCTCGCTACAGCATATCCTGCTATCCTCTCTCCCTTTTCTACAAAACTGCTGCCATATGTGTACCAGTTTTGCTCTGGGTCAGATAAAGGTGTCTCTGATAGGTCCCGGTGAGAAGAGTATAACTCGTCTGTGATTTGTATGCATTGGTGATCCAGAGGGAAAGTGGGGGATCTGGCAGTAAGGTTGCTGGATTGAAAGTCTGGCAGACCCTCAACTTTATTTCTGGAGTGTCAAGGAGGAGGGCTTGGTATTGGGTGATCCTTCCCCCTGTCATCCACCTGTCCCCTTTCGTTTCCAAGACTGCTTGAACCCGGTGAGGCATATACACTGTGGTGGGCTGACCCAGGGTCAGCTTAGATGCCTCCTTAACCATAAGAGCGGTGGCTGCTACTGCCCGGAGGCACGTGGGCCACCCTCTGGCCACCTCATCTAGTTATTTTGAGAGATAAGCCACAGGTTGTAATACGGGCCCCATCATCTTCCCTAACACCCCAAGAGCAGTTACTGTCCTTCCAGAAACATAGAGTCTAAAAGGCTTCTCCAGGTTGGGGAGGCCTAAAGCTGGGGCTGTAGTGATGGACTCTTTTAGGGCATTAAAGGCCACCTTGCAGGTCTCATGCCAGTCGAGTGGCTCTTCCTCTTTCCCCCTTAAATTCTCATATAGGGGTCTGGCCAGATTGCCATAATTAGGAATCCAGATCCTGCAAAACCCGGTTCTTCCTAAAAATCCCCTAAGCTGTTGTTTTCTTTGGGGGTACGGGGTATTTAAGATGAGGGATCTCCCCTCGGGGTCAGGCATTCTTTTTCTCTCCGTAATTATCAATCCAAGGTATTTTACTTGGGTTAAGCTAATCTGAGCCTGCTTGGGGGATACTCGATAACCCTTTTCATACAGGAAAGTTAACGTTTTAAATAGTGTCCATTTGAGAGCTGGTAACATCTGGCCAGGCTATGAGCAAGTCATCCACATACTGTATTAGACTACTGTTTGTTAAATTTAATTCCCTTAGTTCTCTCCCCGAGGAAGTCCCGGAGATATGAGGGCTGTCCCTAAACCCTTGGGGTAGTCGAGTCCAGTCGAGAGTTGTATGGTCTCTCTTGTTTCCAAGTCCCGCCACTCAAAAGCAAAGAGTTTTTGGGATTCAGGATGGAGAGGAATGAAAAAGAAAGCACCTTGAAGGTCCAAGACTGAGAAGTACTTGGCATTTCCTGGGACTTGGGATAGGAGGGTATATGGGTTTGGGACTATGGGGTGGATGGGAACCACAGCTTCATTAACAGCTCTTAGATCCTGGACAAATCGGTAAGATCCATCTGGTTTTTGAACGGGCAAGATTGGGGTGTTGCAGGGGGACACACAACTGATTCGAGTTCCAGTATCTCGGTATTTGTTAACTAATGGTCTAAGACCCTCAAGAGCTTCTGGTTTTAAGGGATATTGTCTTTTCCAGGGCTAGGGAGCATTTGGTCTCAGAGAAATCTTTACTGGTGGAATATTTATGGCTAAACCAGGGCTGGAGACATCCCACACCTGGGGATTGACATCATCTAGACAAGGGACAGACTCCTCCTTTTCTACCTCTGACTGTAAATATTCAGACATAGGCAAAGAAAATTATCGACTTCTACCTTTGTGTCCCCAAGTCACTCTGGTTTGGAGGCGAAGGTATGATTCTCACCATGGAAAATTTGGAAGCTGCAAACATGAAAAATTTAAAGAGTCACGCAGAGGCTAGTCACTCTAAGCTAACCCCAAAGACATTTATTAACTGATTTCTAGCTTCTCTTCTTTAACCTTTTTTATCTACAGTAATCCTGTGTGTTCCTTTTAGTTAGGGATTCATTTTTAGACTCTCCTGACTCTTCCACTACGTTCCAGTTTTGGGTCTGATACACTTACAGATTTGCCAAGTGCTTCCTGAATGCTATAGACCATATTTTATGTTTAAAATACTTCCATGCTTATGTAGTGAGTCAATGATTTTAAGTTTATTTGTTACACATTTCAATGTAAAAGTCAATGTGTGAACTAACATATTCATGACTTGGAAAAGTTGGCTTTTTTTTGCTGTGTGTTTGAACTCCTCACCCGACCAAAGGTCATGGAGAGGTCTATTGTTTTTCTAAAATGGTTATAGTGTTGTTTATTTTCTGGTAATTGAATTAGGGTGTGAGTTGCAAAGCTTGTGTTTCTGTTCATTTCATTCCATCTGTTCGGGTTTCTTTCTCTCTCCTGAGTCAGACAGTAATTTCCCATTGGTTGTCCAGTTACCAAGGTTGGTGTCCATGCATCCGTGCTGGTCTCTCCATACATGCCCGGGTGTCCTGTGAAACACTAAGGTTAATTTATTTGGAAATGACCTAGCTGTTCAATACACTGTCATCACTCAGTTGAGCAGAGGGAGAGAAATTCAAGTGACAAAACTCCAGAGAAGCTAGTGTCAGAGCGACCCGGCGTGGCATGCGTGCAGGGGGTTGGGGGGAGGGGGCGGTGGGCGGAGCGCGGAGGTCTCAGGTGTCCTCCCACCCTGGGCCTCTCCAGGTCAGCCGCTGCTCAGTGGCCTCCCCCCGCCCCCATCGCTTTGGCTGCTCAGGGCCGGGTGGTCTCTGCAGCTGCCCGGCATCCTGCCCGAGGCCCCCCCTGCCCACACGCTGTCTTCCAGTCTCTCTCTGAACCCTCGACTCTTTCTGCCTCTGTCTCACCTGGCGTGGGTGCGTGCGAGTGCCTATCCGTGTCCCTGGCTGTCGCTCACCTGCTCTCCCAGGAAGGTCCTGTGCTGGGCCCGCGGCGTGGGGGCAGGGCGGGCCTCGGTAGGGCGAAAAGACGGGGCTGAGGCGCTCCAGGGGGTTTGCGCAGCCGGCAGGACGGGCACCTGGGGCCCCGGCTGGGCTGCCCCTAAGCCCCTGGAGGCTCCGGGGACCGCGGACCCGGGCCAAAGCCCCGCTCGTCCAGAGCCACCTGACCCTGAGCAGCGAAAGGGATGGTGGGTGACAGGGGGTGAGGGGGCACCGAGATGTCCTCGCTGCTCTGCCCACCCCCCCTCCCCCCACCCCAGGTTCCGCAGGCACGCCAGGCCCTGGCCGGCCGTGCCAGACGGGTGCTGGCCTGGGCTCGTGGTGTGCGGAGCGGGGGCGCCGTCCGCTGGCCGCCAAGCTGCAGTCTCTGGCCGGCCGGAGTCCAGTCGCGGGTCGTGTGTCTCAAGTGCAGCGCGCGCCCGCTGGAGAACTGCAGCCCCAGGCCCGACCGGCAGGTCACATCGCAAGGGAGGCGCAACGCGGGGCTCCTGGGCGCCTGGCAGCCACCTCGGTCTAAGGCCATACCACCCTGAACGTGCCCTCTCTCCTGTGATCTGGGAAACTGAGCAGGGTCGGGCCTGGTCAGTACTTGGATGGGAGTCCACCTAGTAGTTAGGCGATTTTTTTTGATTTTTCAGAATTCCTATTTCAGAAAGTTAGAATTGGATGACTTCACACAGTAAAATGAATCATATTTTCATACATAATCTTAAGAATCAAGCAGCTGGTCATTCTTTTTCCTGTCCTAACACAGCTAACTGGAAATCAGTTGTAGTAAGTTCTCCTGACTTAAGACCCTCATCCCTAGGGGAAGATATGTAGGAATACCCATAATATATCTAAATAAACATGAAAGATACAATGATGAGAAAGAAAAAAATTTCTCAGTGACATCTTAGTTGGTATCGGAAACACGATGATTATGAAAGCACAGCCCATAATCAAGTCCAGGCCATGGAAGCCTGTGACTTTCACTGAGTGTTGACTTCCCTTTCAGCTGAGGTCGTAAAAAGTGCTTTGTAAAATTCTGAGGTTTGTAGCACTTGTAACCTCCCGAAGAGACTGCAATCAGAAGGGTTTCTAGAATATCGTGACGCTGTGGTGAGCTCAAGCAATATATACTCCAGAGGACGGAAGACAGACATGTTGGGAAGTGGGGATGACTTCTACTGCACTTAGGGAGGAAGGGCATGTACAAGTGGAGAAGCAACACCTCAGTGATGGAATCTTTAAAGACTCCATACATGGAGAAGGAAATGGCAACCCACTCCAGTATTCTTGGCTGGAAAAATCCATGGGCAGAGTAGTCTGGCGGGCTGAAATCCACGGGATTCCATGACTGACCGTCTGTGCACGAGGGTGGAGGGAGACGGGTTGGTAGCAAGAAACTGGTAGAAGTAAAAAATAAGAAAAAATATAAAATAAAGACTCGATAAATATGACAACGACTGGTCGGAATAAACCTTCAGAAGTGCCTTCTCAGACCTCCCGTCAGAAGCACAAGCGTAATAAAGACACTGAGTTTTCACGGTCTCACACAAAATTAGACTGGCTTATGACAATGGGCAGAGAGGCTCCTCTAAGACATCGGGGCTGGGCTTTACTGGAGGATTCACATCGATTGAGTGCATGGCTGTGTGTTATGGAAATATGTCTTACTGGCAGGACGAAGGCATCTTCTTGAAGAACACAGCAAATAACACCACAAATTCACGGAACTTGGCTACAATGACAATAGCTGATTTCGTGATGGCTACTGCTTGGCAGAGCTGGGATTGCCTCTGCCATTAAGTACCTCAGTGGCCAGCTGTGATAATAGCCATTACTTTCTCACTTAGAAACTTGCCATGTGCACTAGCGCAAGAACAGTGAAAGCTCCCCAGAGAAGCAAGTCAGGCAGACATGCTTCTGTTTTCTCACAGAAGCTGCTTATGACCGGCCCTGCTCACAGACAGATTGCTAATTGCAAATCGATAGACAGTTATGCAGATATTCTTTAGCAACTGAGCCACCAGGGAAGCCCTACTAGCTCAGTTGCTAAAGAATCTGCCTGCAACGCAGGAGACCCCGCTTTGAGTCCTGGGTCGGGAAGATCCCCTGGAGAAGGGATAGGCTACCCACTCCTAGTATTCTGGCCTAGAGAATTCCATGGACTGTGTAGTCCTTGGGGCCGCAAAGAGTCAGGCACGATCTGAGTCACTTTCACCTGCACATGCGGATATCACTTAAAAAAAAAAAAAATGTGGTAACAGATCTAGAACCTCTGTCAAGCTCATGAGCGAGTAGTATAAATGTAGAGAATCAGCTTTGTCCTGCATAGTTACTACCATCCTGTATTTGCTTTGAGAGGAGTTGAGCTACTCTTGGTACAGAGGAATGATTCTTTACCAACTGAGCAACAAGGGAAGCCCACTAATACTGGAGTGGGTAGCCTATCCCTTCTCCAGCGGGTCTTCCTGACCCAGGAATTGAACCAGGGTCTCCTGCCTGAGTAACACATATTGGGTAAAAATCGGTGAGGGAGCAGAACTAGGGACATTGATTGGTAAAATCAGTTTTCCTTGTCTAGATGGCCAGCGGAGGCGAAAGAAATGTTGGTGTGGATTTAAAAAATTCTTCTGATACGAAACAAAAAATTTACTAGTTCTCTGGAGAAGTCTTTAATGAAGCACAGATATTGTCATTAGATTGCTTTGGTCATATCCGTCTTATCCACATTTATTTTTTAAAATCACATAGAGTGGCTTCAATCACTTGAAGAAACGACAAAAGGTTTCTTTGGTCTCCATTCTATACTGGATCGAGAGAAGGCAGTTGATCAGCATGATGCAGGAGCTCAAGATGTTTTTGGCAAAAACTTGACTAGTCTGTTTAATGATATGGAAGAATGAATTAAGGATGGCAGCACGAAACAGAAGGCCATGCTAGAAGTACACAAGACCTTGTTTGGTAAGTCCAAACATGACTTTTTCTTTCAATTGAAGGATAGTTGCTTTACAGAATTTTGTTGCCAAACATCAACGTGAATGAGCCACAGGTGTACATATGTCTAATCCCTCCTGAACCTCTCTCCCATCTCCTCCTCTCCGTCCCACCCCTCTAGCTTGTTGCAGAGCCCCTGTTTGAGTTCCCTGAGTCATACAGCAAATTGCATTGGCATCTCTTTTAACGTATGGTACTATGTTTCCATGTTCCTCTGCATTCATCTCACCCTCTCCTTCCTCCCCCCTGCCCGTGTCCATAAGTCTGTTCTCTACATCTGTGACTTCTTGGCTGCCCTGCAAATAATTTCATCAGTACCACCTTTAGTTCAAGCATTTCTTCCCCCGCCCCCCAAGCATTTCTTATTTCTTATTCCACTCTTACTGTCTTGAGTGTGAGACTGATCTCAAAAGTGATATGAAAGTATTATTCTCAGCATGGAAAATTTGGAAGATGCAAACATGAAAAATTTAAAAAGTAACGCAGAGGCTAGTCACTCTAGGATAACCCCTAAAACATTTATTGACTGATTTCTAGTTTCTCTTCTTTAACCTTTTTGATCTACGTAATCCTGTGTATTCCTTTTAGTTAGGGATTCATTTTTAGACTATCCTGACTCTTCCATTAAGTTCCAGTTTGGGGTCTGATACACTTACAGATGTGCCAAGTGCTTCCTGAGTACTATAGAACATATTTTATGTTTAAAATACTTTCATGCGTATGTAGTGAGTCAATGATTTTAAGTTTATTTGTTACACATTTCATTGTAAAATCAATGTGTGAACTAAGATATTCTCGATTTGGAAAAGGTGGCTTTTTTTGTTGTGTGTAAGAATTCCTCACCGGACCAAAGGTCATGGAGAGGTCTATTGTTTTTCTAAAATGGTTATAGTGTTGTTGTTTTTTTCGGTAATTGAATTGGGGTGTGAGTTGCAAAGTTTGTGTTTCTGTTCATTTTTTTGACTGTTCGGCTTTCTTTCTCTCTCCTGAGTCAGACAGTAATTTCCCATTGGTTGTCCAGTTACCAAGGTTGGTGTCCATGCATCTGTGCTGGTCTCTGCATTCATGTCCGGGTGTCCTGTGAAACACTAAGCTTAATTTATTTGGAAATGACCTAGCTGTGCAATATACTGTCATCACTCAGTTGAGCACAAGGATAGAAATTCAGGTGATCAAACTCCAGAGAAACTTTTGTCGGAGTTGGGCGTGCGTTCATGGGGTTGGGGTGGGAGGGGCGCGGTCCGCGGATATCTCAGGTGCCCTCCCAACCTGGGCCTCTGCAGGCCTGCCTCTGCTCGGCAGCCTCCCCCCGCCCCCATCGCGTTTGCTGCTCAGGGCCGGGTGGTCTCTGCAGCTGCCCGGCATCCTGCCCGAGGCCCCCCCTGCCCACACGCTGTCTTCCGGTGTCTCTCTGAACCCTCATCTCTTTCTGCCTCTGTCTCACCTGACGTGGGTGCGTGCGAGTGCCTGTCCGTGTGCCTGGCTGTCGCTCGTCCGCTCTCTCAGGAAGGTCCTGTGCTGGGCCCGTGGCGTGGGGGCAGGGCGGGCCTCGGATTGGGGACAGGGCGGGGCTGAGGCACTCCAGGGGGTTTGCACAGCCGGCAGGAAGGGCGCCTGGGGCCCCAGCTGAGCTGCCCCTAAGCCCGCAAGAGGCTCTGGGGACCGCGGCCCCGGGCCGACGCCCCGCTCGTCCGGAGCCACGTGACCCTTAGCAGCGAACGGGATGGTTGGGGGCGGGGGGTGGGGGGGCACCGAGATGTCCTCCCCGCTCAAGCCACCACACTCCCCAACCCCCGGCAAAGCTCCCGCAGCCTCGCCAGGCCGCTCGGGGTCCGGGAAGCGCCCCGGGCCAGGCCAGGCGCGTGCTGGCCGGGGGTGGCGTCGGCTGGTCTCCCAGCTGCAGGGCCTGTCCCGGTTTTTCCCATCAGTTACAACAGTGACGGTCACCCCACATTGTGAGTCGTCTAGATTTCTCACTGACACCCCTGTTAGGGAGTGGCTTTTTAGAGAGATAGGGAAGGTCACTTGGGGGATGTTAGTCATGAGATTAAATAAGGGCTCAGGTGGGATTGCAGATGTCATCCAGGGGGTAAATAGAGACAGTTGTTGCTGGTACCAAGACATGAAGTTTTTTTTTCCCCCTTTCCCCAAAAGGCCATATTACGATCACTGGGGGCGATGAGTAACAGCCCATAGCTTGGCTGGAAGGGTGGGCCTCTGATAGTGATACCCTGGGATGGGTTGGACATACCCCCAACCTTTGTCTTTAATGCAGATGCAGCCCGGGCTGCTTAGGTTCAGTTGAGAAGCAGTGTGGTTTGCAAGTGAACATGCCTTGTTTAGGGAGAGATCAATAGCCATACAGGGAGATATGATTAGAAAGAGGAAGAACATCATATGATGCATTTTACTTATCTGAGGCAGGATTGATGGGGTTCTGCTTGAACAAGAGCCTGAGATCTACAACAGGTTCACAGGAATAGCTGTCCTCTGGCTTTGGAGTCTCAGTTTCTGTCTCCCCCTCCTGTAGGCCATTGGGTTTTATTTTAGAATTGTGGACCCAGGTAGATAGACCCTTCACATTTACAGCAGTTGAAGTCTCTAGAACAACCTGATATGGCCCTGTCCATTTCACGGACAGCTGGTTTGGACTCCCTTTTTCTTGCCAGGTCTTTACTGATACTTGATCCCCTGGCTTTACCTGGGGATTTTTCAAGTCTTCCTGTGGTTTGTTCTCCATACCGTTGGAGTTCTTGCTGAAACCTTCCCAGGTCAATTATATGTTTTAAGAGTGTATTGGCATCCTCGTCAAGAAACAAATCAGAAGTTAAGAATGGTCGTCCATACATCATTTCATAAGGACTTATCAATAGTGGCCGTTTGGGGGATATCCGTAGCCTCATGAGGGCTATGGGCAGCATATGTGTCCACTTATTATGTGTTTCTGACATAGCTTAGCCAGAGCCCTTTTCAGAGTCTGGTTGGCTCTCTCTACCTTTCCTGAAGCTTGAGGCCTCCAGGATGAGCGGAGCTGGTATATTATGCCTAAGCATGTGGCTAGGTTCTGGGGTATCGAGGCTGTAAGTGAGGGTCCGTTGTCACTCTGAAGTGACCGAGGCAGCCCAAACCTAGGCACTATCTCCTTCAGCAGAGCTTTACAGACTTCTGTAGCTCTCTCAGTCTCAGTAGGGAACGCTTCGATCCATCCTGTGAATGTGTCAATAAAGACTAGCAAGTAAGAAAACACTTGGGTCTTGGGCATGGCTGTAAATTCTACTTGCCAGTCCGCTCCTGGGTATGATCCCCGATGTTGGACAGGTGTAATTAGAGGTGGTCTGGTTTTTGGGTTATTTTTTAGACAGGTGTCACAATTTTGTGTGACTTGTTTAACAACCTTAGCTAACTGCGGATGGGAGAGAATAGGCTTAAGCAAGATTTCTAGATTATCTTTTCCAAAATGGGCGCTCTTATGTAAGGAGTTAGTAATGTTTTAAACCTGAGAATCAGGGAGTATTATTTGGGCCTGATCAGGCTGAAACCACCCATGTGACCCAATCTCCCAGCCACGCTCAGCATATCGGGAATGTCCCCCTGGGGTAAAATCTGGAGTCAGGGTTTCCTTGGGGAAAAGGGGGCAGATAGCAGTGGCAGAGGTAGCTTCCCCGGCAGCTCATCCTGCCTCTTGATCAGCTTTCGTGTTTCCCTGAACCTCTTTTTCTTGCCCCTTTTGGTGACTCTTGCAGTGGATGACAGCTAATTTTGCAGGAAGTTTGACTGCCTCCAGGAGCCTGAGAATGAGCTCTTTGTGTTTAATAGCAGAGCTTCGGGCACTGAGCATCCCTCTTTCTTTCCAAATTGCTGCACGGGCATGCAGAATGAGGAAAGCATTCTTAGAGTCCATACACACATTAATCCTCTTTCCTTCTCCTAACTCCAAAGCTCTTGTCAGGGCAAAAAGTTCAGCTTTCTGGGCTGAGGTGTCTGGGGGAAGAGACCCACTTTCCTTAGTTTCTTCCAGGCTCGCTACAGCATATCCTGCTTTCCTCTCTCCCTTTTCTACAAAACTGCTGCCATCTGTGTGCCAGTTTTCCTCTGGGTCAGATAACGGTGTCTCTGATAGGTCCCGGCGAGAAGAGTATAACTCGTCTGTGATTTGTATGCATTGGTGATCCAGAGGGGAGGTAGGGGCATCTGGCAGTAAGGTTGCTGGATTTAAAGTCTGGCAGACCCTCAACTTTATTTCTGGAGTGTCAAGGAGGAGGGCTTGGTATTGGGTGATCCTTCCCCTTGTCATCCACCTGTCCCCTTTCGTTTCCAAGACTGCTTGCACCCGGTGAGGCGTATACACTGTGGTGGGCTGACCCTGGGTCAGCTTAGATGCCTCCTTAACCATAAGAGCGGTGGCTGCTACTGCCCGGAGGCAAGTGGGCCACCCTCTGGCCACCTCATCTAGTTATTTTGAGAGATAAGCCACAGGTTGTAATACGGGCCCCATCATCTGCTCTAACACCCCAAGAGCATTTCCTGTCCTTCCAGAAACATAGAGTCTAAAAGGCTTCTCCAGGTTGGGGAGGCCTAAAGCTGGGGCTGTAGTGATGGACTCTTTTAGGGCATTAAAGGCCACCTTGCAGGTCTCATGCCAGTCGAGTGGCTCTTCCTCTTTCCCCCTTAAATTTTCATATAGGGGTCTGGCCAGATTGCCATAATTAGGAATCCAGATCGTGCAAAACCCGGTTCTTCCTAAAAATCCCCTAAGCTGTTGTTTTGTTTTGGGGTACGGGGTATTTAAGATGAGGGATCTCCCCTCGGGGTCAGGCATTCTTTTTCTCTCCGTAATTATAAATCCAAGGTATTTTACTTGGGTTAAGCTAATCTGAGCCTACTTGGGGGATACTCGATAACCCTTTTCATACAGGAAAGTTAGCATTTTAAATAGTGTCCATTTGAGAGCTGGTAAAATCTGGCCTAGCTATGAGCAAGTCATCCAATACTGTATTAGACTACTGTTTGTTAAAGTTAATTCCCTTAGTTCTCTCCCCGAGGAAGTCCCGAAGATATGAGGGCTGTCCCTAAACCCTTGGGGTAGTCGAGTCCAGTCGAGAGTTGTATGGTCTCTCTTGTTTCCAAGTCCCGCCACTCAAAAGCAAAGAGTTTTTGGGATTCACGATGGAGAGGAATGCAAAAGAAAGCACCTTGAAGATCCAAGACTGAGAAGTACTTGGCATTTCCTGGGACTTGGGATAGGAGGGTATATGGGTTTGGGACTATGGGGTGGATGGGAACCACACCTTCATTAACAGCTCTTAGATCCTGGACGAATAGGTAAGATCCATCTGGTTTTTGAACGGGCAAGATTGGGTGTTGCAGGGGGACTCACAGCTGATTCGAGTTCCAGTATCTCGGTATTTGTTAACTAATGGTTTAAGACCCTCAAGAGCTACTGGTTTTAAGGGATATTGTCTTTTCCAGGGCTAGGGAGCATTTGGTCTCAGAGAAATCTTTACTGATGGAAGATTTATGGCTAAACCAGGGCTGGAGACATCCCACACCTGGGGATTGACATCATCTAGACAAGGGACAGACTCCTCTTTTCTACCTCTGACTGTAAATATTCAGACATACGCAAAGAAAATTATCGACTTCTACCTTTGTGTCCCCAAGTCACTCTGGTTTGGAGGCGAAAGTATTATTCTCAAAATGGAAAATTTGGAAGCTGCAAACATGAAAAATTTAAAGAGTCACGCAGAGGCTAGTCACTCTAAGCTAACCCCTAAGACATTTATTGACTGATTTCTAGCTTCTCTTCTTTAACCTTTTTTATCTACAGGAATCCTGTGTGTTCCTTTTAGATAGGGATTCATTTTTAGACTATCCTGACTCTTCCACTACGTTCCAGTTTTGGGTCTGATACACTTAGAGATGTGCCAAGTGCTTCCTGAATACTATAGAACATATTTTATATTTAAAATACTTCCATGCTTATGTAGTGAGTCAATGATTTTAAGTTTATTTGTTACACATTTCAATGTAAAAATCAATGTGTGAACTAACATATTCACGACTTGGAAAAGTTGGCTTTTTATGCTGTGTGTTTGAACTCCTCACTCGACCAAAGGTCATGGAGAGGTCTATTGTTTTTCTAAAATGGTTATAGTGTTGTTTATTTTCTGGTAATTGAATTAGGGTGTGAGTTGCAAAGCCTGTGTTTCTGTTCATTTCATTCCATCTGTTCGGGTTTCTTTCTCTCTCCTGAGTCAGACAGTAATTTCCCATTGGTTGTCCAGTTACCAAGGTTGGTGTCCATGCATCCGTGCTGGTCTCTCCATACATGACCGGGTGTCCTGTGAAACACTAAGCTTAATTTATTTGGAAATGACCTAGCTGTTCAATACACTGTCATCACTCAGTTGAGCAGAGGGAGAGAAATTCAAGTGACAAAACTCCAGAGAGGCTAGTGTCAGAGCGCCCCGGCGTGGCATGCGTGCAGGGGGTTGGGGGGAGGGGGGCGGGTCGTGGAGCGCGGAGATCTCAGGTGTCCTCCCACCCTGGGCCTCTCCAGGCCCGCCGCTGCTCAGTGGCCTCCCCCCCGCCCCCATTGCTTTGGCTGCTCAGGGCCGGGTGGTCTCTGCAGCTGCCCGGCATCCTGCCCGAGGCCCCCCCTGCCCACACGCTGTCTTCCAGTCTCTCGCTGAACCCTCGACTCTTTCTGCCTCTGTCTCACCTGGCGTGGGTGCGTGCGAGTGACTGTCCGTTTGCCTGGCTGTCGCTCGTCCGCTCTCTCAGGAAGGTCCTGTGCTGGGCCCGTGGCGTGGGGGCAGGGCGGGCCTTGGTTTGGGGACAGGACGGGGCTGAGGCACTCCAGGGGGTTTGCACAGCCGGCAGGATGGGCGCCTGGGGCCCCGGCTGGGCTGCCCCTAAGCGCTCAGGAGGCTCCGGGGTCCGCGGACCCGGGCCGACGCCCCGCTCGTCCGGAGCGACCTGACCCTGAGCAGCGAACGAGATGGTGGGGGGCGGGGGTTGGGATGGCACCGAGACGTCCTCCCCGTTCAAAACACCCCCCTCCCCAACCCCCGCCAGAGCTCCCGCAGCCTCGCCAGGCCGCTCGGGGTCCGGGAAGCGCCCCGGGCCAGGCCAGGCGCGTGCTGGCCGGGGGTGGCGTCGGCTGGTCTCCCAGCTGCACGGCCTGTCCCGGTTTTTCCCATCAGTTTCAACAGTGATGGTCACACCACATTGTGAGTCGTCTAGATTTCTCATTGACACCCCTGTTAGGGAGTGGCTTTTTAGAGAGATAGGGAAGGTCACTTGGGGGATGTTAGTCATGAGAGAAAATAAGGGCTCAGGTGGGATTGCAGATGTCATCCAGGGGGTAAATAGAGACAGTTGTTGCTGGTACCAAGACATGAAGTTTTTTTTCCCCCTTTCCCCAAAAGGCCATATTACGACCACATGGGGGCGCTGAGTAACAGCCCATAGCTCCGCTGGAAGGGTGGGCCTTTGATAGTGATACCCTGGGATGGGTTGGACATACCCCCAACCTTTGTCATTAATGCCGATGTAGCCCGGGCTGCTTAGGTTGAGTTGAGAAGCAGTGTGGTTTGCAAGTGAACATACCTCGTTTAGGGAGAGATCAATAGCCATACAGGGAGATATGATTAGAAAGAGGAAGAACATCATATGATGCATTTTACTTATCTGAGGCAGGATTGATGGGGTTCTGCTTGAACAAGAGCCTGAGATCTTCAACAGGTTCACAGGAATAGCTGTCGTCTGGCTTTGGAGTCTCAGTTTCTGTCTCCCACTCCTGTAGGCCACAGGGTTTTATTCTAGAATTGTGGACCCAGGCAGATAGACCCTTCAATTTTACAGCAGTTGAAGTCACTAAAACAACCTGATATGGCCCTGTCCATTTCTCGGACAGCTGGTTTGGATTCCCTTTTTCTTGCCAGGTCTTTACTGATACTTGATCCCCTGGCTTTACCTGGGGATTTTTCAAGTCTTCCTGTGGTTTGTTCTACATACCGTTGCAGTTCTTGCTGAAACCTTCCTAGGTCAATTATATGTTTTAAGAGTGTATTGGCATCCTCGTCAAAAAAAAAATCAGAAGTTAAGAATGGTCGTCCATACATCATTTCATAAGGACTTAACAATAGTGGCCATTTGGGGGATATCCGTAGCCTCATGAGGGCTATGGGCAGCATATGTGTCCACTTATTATGTGTTTCTGACATAGCTTAGCCAGAGCCCTATTAAGATTCTGGTTGGCTCTCTCTACCTTTCCTGAAGCTTGAGGCCTCCAGGATGAGCGGAGCCGGTATTTTATGCCTAAGCATGTGGCTAGGTTCTGGGGTATCGTGGCTGTAAGTGTGGGCCCGTTGTCACTCTGAAGTGACCGAGGCAGCCCAAACCTAGGCACTATCTCCTTCAGCAGAGCTTTACAGACTTCTGTAGCTCTCTCAGTCTCAGTAGGGAACGCTTCGATCCATCCTGTGAATGTGTCAATAAAGACTAGCAAGTAAGAAAACCCTTGGGTCTTGGGCATGGCTGTAAATTCTACTTGCCAGTCCGCTCCTGGGTATGTTCCCCGATGTTTGACAGGTGTAATTAGAGGAGGTCTGGTTTTTGGGTTATTTTTTAGACAGGTGTCACAATTTTGTGTGACCTGTTTAACAACCTTAGCTAACTGGGGATGGGAGAGAATAGGCTTAAGCAAGATTTCTAGATTATCTTTTCCAAAATGGGCGCTCTTATGTAAGGACTTAGTAATGTTTTAAACCTGAGAATCAGGGAGTATTATTTGGGACTGATCAGGCTGAAACCACCCATGTGACCCAATCTCCCAGCCCCGCTCAGCATATCGGGAATGTCCCCCTGGGTTAAAATCTGGAGTCAGGGTTTCCTTGGGGAAAAGGGGGCAGATAGCAGTGGCAGAGGTAGCTTCCCCGGCAGCTCGTCCTGCCTCTTGATCAGCTTTCCTATTTCCCTGAGCCTCTTTTTCTTGCCCCTTTTGGTGACGCTTGCAGTGGATGACAGCTAATTTTGCAGGAAGTTTGACTGCCTCCAGGAACCTGAGAATGAGCTCTTTGTGTTTAATAGCAGAGCTTCGGGCACTGAGCATCCCTCTTTCTTTCCAAATTGCTGCACGGACATGCAGAATGAGGAAAGCATACTTAGAGTCCATACACACATTAATCCTCTTTCCTTCTCCTAACTCCAAAGCTCTTGTCAGGGCAAAAAGTTCAGCTTTCTGGGCTGAGGTGTCTGGGGCAAGAGACCCACTTTCCTTAGTTTCTTCCAGGCTCACTACAGCATATCCTGCTTTCCTCTCTCCCTTTTCTACAAAACTGCTGCCATCTGTGTGCCAGTTTTCCTCTGGGTCAGATAAAGGTGTCTCTGATAGGTCCCGGCGAGAAGAGTATAACTTGTCTGTGATTTGTATGCATTGGTGATCCAGAGGGGAGGTAGGGGGATTTGGCATTAAAGTTGCTGGATTTAAAGTCTGGCAGACCCTCAACTTTATTTCTTGAGTGTCAAGGAGGAGGGCTTGGTATTGGGTGATTCTTCCCCCTGACATCCACCTGTCCCCTTTAGTTTCCAAGACTGCTTGCACCCGGTGTGGCGTATACACTGTGGTGGGCTGACCCAGGGTCAGCTTAGATGCCTCCTTAACCATAAGAGCGGTGGCTGCTACTGCCCGGAGGCAAGTGGGCCACCCTCTGGCCACCTCATCTAGTTATTTTGAGAGATAAGCCACAGGTTGTAATACGGGCCCCATCATCTGATCTAACACCCCAAGAGCAGTTCCTGTCCTTCCAGAAACATAGAGTCTAAAAGGCTTCTCCAGGTTGGGGAGGCCTAATGCTGGGGCTGTAGTGATGGACTCTTTTAGGGCATTAAAGGCCACCTTGCAGGTCTCATGCCAGTCGAGTGGCTCTTCCTCTTTCCCCCTTAAATTTTCATATAGGGTCATTGCCATAATTAGGAATCCAGATCCTGCAAAACCCGGTCCTTCCTAAAAATCCCCTAAGCTGTTGTTTTGTTTTGGGGTACGGGGTATTTAAGATGAGGGATCTCCCCTCTGGGTCAGGCATTCTTTTTCTCTCCGTAATTATAAATGCAAGGTATTTTACTTGCGTTAAGCTAATCTGAGCCTACTTGGGGGATACTCGATAACCCTTTTCATACAGGAATGCTAGCGTTTTAAATAGTGTCCATTTGAGAGCTGGTAAAATCTGGCCTAGCTATGAGCAAGTCATCCAATACTGTATTAGACTACTGTTTGTTAAAGTTAATTCCCTTAGTTCTCTCCCCGAGGAAGTCCCGAAGTTATGAGGGCTGTCCCTAAACCCTTGGGGTAGTCGAGACCAGTCGAGAGTTGTATGGTCTCTCTTGTTTCCAAGTCCCGCCACTCAAAAGCAAAGAGTTTTTGGGATTCAGGAGGAGAGGCATGCAAAAGAAAGCACCTTGAAGGTCCAAGACTGAGAAGTACTTGGCATTTCCTGGGACTTGGGATAGAAGGGTATATGGGTTTGTGACTATGGGGTGGATGGGAACCACAGCTTCATTAACAGCTCTTAGATCCTGGACAAATCGGTAAGATCCATCTGGTTTTTGAACGGACAAGATTGGGGTGTTGCAGGGGGACTCACAGCTGATTCGAGTTCCAGTATCTCGGTATTTGTTAACTAATGGTTTAAGACCCTCAAGAGCTACTGGTTTTAAGGGATATTGTCTTTTCCAGGGCTAGGGAGCATTTGGTCTCAGAGAAATCTTTACTGGTGGAACATTTATGGCTAAACCAGGGCTGGAGACATCCCACACCTGGGGATTGACATCATCTAGACAAGGGACAGACTCCTCCTTTTCTACCTCTGACTGTAAATATTCAGACATACGCAAAGAAAATTATCGACTTCTACTTTTGTGTCCCCAAGTCACTCTGGTTTGGAGGCGAAAGTATTATTCTCAAAATGGAAAATTTGGAAGCTGCAAACATGAAAAATTTAAAGAGTCACGCAGAGGCTAGTCACTCTAAGCTAACCCCTAAGACATTTATTGGCTGATTTCTAGCTTCTCTTCTTTAACCTTTTTTATCTACAGTAATCCTGTGTGTTCCTTTTAGTTAGGAATTCATTTTTAGACTATCCTGACTCTTACACTACGTTGCAGTTTTGGGTCTGATACACTTAGAATTGTGCCAAGTGCTTCCTGAATACTATAGAAAATATTTTATATTTAAAATACTTCCATGCTTATGTAGTGAGTCAATGATTTTAAGTTTATTTGTTACACATTTCAATGTAAAAATCAATGTGTGAACTAACATATACACGACTTGGAAAAGTTGGCTTTTTTTGCTGTGTGTTTGAACTCCTCACCCGACCAAAGGTCATGGAGAGGTCTATTGTTTTTCTAAAATGGTTATAGTGTTGTTTATTTTCTGGTAATTGAATTAGGGTGTGAGTTGCAAAGCCTGTGTTTCTGTTCATTTCATTCCATCTGTTCGGGTTTCTTTCTCTCTCCTGAGTCAGACAGTAATTTCCCATTGGTTGTCCAGTTACCACGGTTGGTGTCTATGCATCCGTGCTGGACTCTCCATACCTGTCCGGGTGTCCTGTGAAACACTAAGCTTAATTTATTTGGAAATGACCTAGCTGTTCAATACACTGTCATCACTCAGTTGAGCAGAGGGAGAGAAATTCAAGTGACAAAACTCCAGAGAAGCTAGTGTCAGAGCGCTGGGGCGTGGCATGCGTGCAGGGGGTTGGGGGTCGGGAGGCGGGGCGCGGAGCACGGAGATCTCAGGTGTCCTCCCACCCTGGGCCTCTCCAGGCCCGCCGCTGCTGAGTGGCCTCCCCCCGCCCCCATCGCTGTGGCTGCTCAGGGCCGGGTGGTCTCTGCAGCTGCCCGGCATCCTGCCCGAGGCCCCCCCTGCCCACACGCTGTCTTCCAGTCTCTCTCTGAACCCTCGACTCTTTCTGCCTCTGTCTCACGTGGCGTGGGAGCGTGCGAGTGCCTGTCCGTGTGCCTGGCTGTCGCTCGTCCGCTCTCTCAGGAAGGTCCTGTGCTGAGCTCGTGGCATGGGGGCAGGGCGGGCCTCGGTTTGGGGACAGGGCGGGGCTGAGGCACTCCAGGGGGTTTGCACAGCCGGCAGGATGGGCACCTGGGGTTCCGGCTGGGCTACCACTAAGCCCGCAGGAGGCTCCGGGGACTGCGGCCCCGGGCCGACGCCCCGCTCGTCCGGAGCCACCTGACCCTGAGCAGCGTACAAGATGGTGGGGGGCGGGGGGTGGGGGGCACCGAGACGTCCTCCCCGCTCAAGCCACCCCCCTCCCCAACCCCCGCCAGAGCTCCCGCAGCCTCGCCAGGCCGCTCGGGGTCCGGGAAGCGCCCCGGGCCGGGCAAGGAGAGTGCTGGACTGGGGTGGCGTCGGCTGGTCTCCCAGCTGCAGGGCCTGTCCCGGTTTTTCCCATCAGTTTCAACAGTGATGGTCACCCCACATTGTGAGTCGTCTAGATTTCTCACTGACACCCCTGTTAGGGAGTGGCTTTTTAGAGAGATAGGGAAGGTCACTTGGGGGATGTTAGTCATGAGAGAAAATAAGGGCTCAGGTGGGATTGCAGATGTCATCCAGGGGGTAAATAGAGACAGTTGTTGCTGGTACCAAGACATGAAGTTTTTTTCCCCCTTTCCCCAAAAGACCATATTACGACCACATGGGGGCGCTGAGTAACAGCCCATAGCTCGGCTGGAAGGGTGGGCCTTTGATATTGATACCCTGGGATGGGTTGGACATACCCCCAACCTTTGTCATTAATGCAGATGCAGCCCGGGCTGCTTAGGTTCAGTTGAGAAGCAGTGTGGTTTGCAAGTGAACATGCCTCGTTTAGGGAGAGATCAATAGCCATACAGGGAGATATGATTAGAAAGAGGAAGAACATCATATGATGCGTTTTACTTATCTGAGGCAGGATTGATGGGGTTCTGCTTGAACAAGAGCCTGAGATCTACAACAGGTTCAGAGGAATTGCTGTCCTCTGGCTTTGGAGTCTCAGTTTCTGTCTCCCCCTCCTGTAGGCCATAGGGTTTTATTCTGGAATTGTGGACCCAGGCAGATAGACCCTTCATTTTACAGCAGTTGAAGTCACTAGAACAACCTGATATGGCCCTGTCCATTTCTCGGACAGCTGGTTTGGACTCCCTTTTTCTTGCCAGGTCTTTACTGATACTTGATCCCCTGGCTTTACCTGGGGATTTTTCAAGTCTTCCTGTGGTTTGTTCTCCATACCGTTGGAGTTCTTGCTGAAACCTTCCCAGGTCAATTATAAGTTTTAAGAATGTATTGGCATCCTCGTCAAGAAACAAATCAGAATTTAAGAATGGTCGTCCATACATCATTTCATAAGGACTTAACAATAGTGGCCGTTTGGGTGATGTCCGTAGCCTCATGAGAGCTATGGGAGGCATATGTGTCCACTTATTATGTGTTTCTGACATAGCTTAGCCAAAGCGCTTTTAAGAGTCTGGTTGGCTCTCTCTAACTTTCCTGAAGCTTTAGGCCTCCAGGATGAGTGGAGCCGGTATTTTATGCCTAAGCATGTGGCTAGGTTCTGGGGTCTCGTGGCTGTAAGTGAGGGCCCGTTGTCACTCTGAAGTGACCGAGGCAGCCCAAACCTAGGCACTATCTCCTTCAGCAGAGCTTTACAGACTTCTGTAGCTCTCTCAGTCTCAGTAGGGAACGCTTCGATCCATCCTGTGAATG
This sequence comes from Muntiacus reevesi, assembly GCF_963930625.1. Classification (NCBI taxonomy): domain Eukaryota; kingdom Metazoa; phylum Chordata; class Mammalia; order Artiodactyla; family Cervidae; genus Muntiacus; species Muntiacus reevesi. Next base: position 919,876 of record NC_089256.1, on the reverse strand, counting down.
TGTCAATAAAGACAAGCAAGTAAGAAAACCCTTGGGTCTTGGGCATGGCTGTAAATTCTACTTGAGAGTCCGCTCCTGGGTATGATCCCTGATGTTGGACAGGTGTAATTAGAGGAGGTCTGGTTTTTGGGTTATTTTTTAGACAGGTGTCACAATTTTGTGTGACCTGTTTAACAACCTTAGCTAACTGGTGATGGGAGAGAATAGGCTTAAGCAAGATTTCTAGATTATCTTTTCCAAAATGGGCGCTCTTATGTAAGTAGTTAGTAATGTTTTATACCTGAGAATCACGGAGTATTATTTGGGCCTGATTAGGCTGAAACCACCCATGTGACCCAATCTCCCAGCCCCGCTCAGCATATCGGGAATGTCCCCCTGGGGTAAAATCTGGAGTCAGGATTTCCTTGGGGAAAAGGGGGCAGATAGCAGTGGCAGAGGTAGCTTCCCCGGCAGCTCGTCCTGCCTCTTGATCAGCTTTCCTATTTCCCTGAGCCTCTTTTTCTTGCCCCTTTTGGTGACTCTTGCAGTGGATGACAGCTAATTTTGCAGGAAGTTTGACTGCCTCCAGGAGCCTGAGAATGAGCGCTTTTTGTTTAATAGCAGAGCTTCGGGCACTGAGCATCCCTCTTTCTTTCCAAATTGCTGCACGGGCATGCAGAATGAGGAAAGCATACTTAGAGTCCATACACACATTAATCCTCTTTCCTTCTCCTAACTCCAAAGCTCTTGTCAGGGCAAAAAGTTCAGCTTTCTGGGCTGAGGTGTCTGGCGGAAGAGACCCACTTTCCTTAGTTTCTTCCAGGTTCACTACAGCATATCCTGCTTTCCTCTCACCCTTTTCTAAAAAACTGCTGCCATCTGTGTGCCAGTTTTCCTCTGGGTCAGATAAAGGTGTCTCTGATAGGTCCCGGCGAGAAGAGTATAACTCGTCTGTGATTTGTATGCATTGGTGATCCAGAGGGGAGGTAGGGGGATCTGGCAGTAAGGTTGCTGGATTTAAAGTCTGGCAGACCCTCAACTTTATTTCTGGAGTGTCAAGGAGGAGGGCTTGGTATTGGGTGATCCTTCCCCCTGTCATCCACCTGTCCCCTTTCGTTTCCAAGACTGCTTGCACCCGGTGTGGCGTATATACTGTGGTGGGCTGACCCAGGGTCAGCTTAGATGCCTCCTTAACCATAAGAGCGGTGGCTGCTACTGCCGGGAGGCAAGTGGGCCACCCTCTGGCCACCTCATCTAGTTATTTTCAGAGATAAGCCACAGGTTGTAATACGGGCCCCATCATCTGCTCTTACACCCCAAGATCAGTTCCTGTCCTTCCAGAAACATAGAGACTAAAACTCTTCTCCAGGTTGGGGAGGCCTAAAGCTGGGGCTGTAGTGATGGACTCTTTTCGGGCATTAAAGGCCACCTTGCAGGTCTCATGCCATTCGAGTGGCTCTTCCTCTTTCCCCCTTAAATTTTCATATAGGGGTCTGGCCAGATTGCCATAATTAGGAATCCAGATCCTTCAAAACCCGGTCCTTCCTAAAAATCCCCTAAGCTGTTGTTTTGTTTGGGGGTACGGGGTATTTAAGATGAGGGATCTCCCCTCGGGGTCAGGCATTCTTTTTCTCTCCGTAATTATAAATCCAAGGTATTTTACTTGGGTTAAGCTAATCTGAGCCTACTTGGGGGATACTAGATAACGCTTTTCATACAGGAAAGCTAGCGTTTTAAATAGTGTCCATTTGAGAGCTGGTAAAATCTGGCCTAGCTACGAGCAAGTCATCCACATACTGTATTAGACTACTATTTGTTAAAGTTAATTCCCTTAGTTCTCTCCCCGAGGAAGTCCCGAAGATATGAGGGCTGTCCCTAAACCCTTGGGGTAGTCGAGTCCAGTCGAGAGTTGTATGGTCTCTCTTGTTTCCAAGTCCCGCCACTCAAAAGCAAAGAGTTTTTGGGATTCAGGATGGAGAGGAATGCAAAAGAAAGCACCTTGAAAGTCCAAGACTGAGAAGTACTTGGCATTTCCTGGGACTTGGGATAGGAGGGTATATGGGTTTGGGACTATGGGGTGGATGGGAACCACAGCTTCATTAACAGCTCTTAGATCCTGGACGAATCGGTAAGATCCATCTGGTTTCTGAACGGGCAAGATTGGGGTGTTGCAGGGGGACTCACAGCTGATTCGAGTTCCAGTATCTCGGTATTTGTTAACTAATGGTCTAAGACCCTCAAGAGCTACTGGTTTTAAGGGATATTGTCTTTTCCAGGGCTAGGGAGCATTTGGTCTCAGAGAAATCTTTACTGGTGGAATATTTATGGCTAAACCAGGGCTGGAGACATCCCACACCTGGGGATTGACCTCATCTAGACAAGGGACAGACTCCTCCTTTTCTACCTCTGACTGTAAATATTCAGACATAGGCAAAGAAAATTATCGACTTCTACCTTTGTGTCCCCAAGTCACACTGGTTTGGAGGCAAAAGTATTATCCTCACCATGGAAAATTTGGAAGCTGCAAACATGAAAAATTTAAAGAGTCACGCAGAGGCTAGTCACTCTAAGCTAACCCCTAAGACATTTATTGACTGATTTCTAGCTTCTCTTCTTTAACCTTTTTTATCTACAGTAATCCTGTGTGTTCCTTTTAGTTAGGGATTCATTTTTAGACTATCCTGACTCTTCCACTACGTTCCAGTTTTGGGTCTGATACACTTAGAGATGGGCCAAGTGCTTCCTGAATACTATAGAACATATTTTATATTTAAAATACTTCCATGCTTATGTAGTGAGTCAATGATTTTAAGTTTATTTGTTACACATTTCAATGTAAAAATCAATGTGTGAACTAACATATTCACGACTTGGAAAAGTTGGCTTTTTTTGCTGTGTGTTTGAACTCCTCACCCGACCAAAGTTCATGGAGAGGTCTATTGTTTTTCTAAAATGGTTATAGTGTTGTTTATTTTCTGGTAATTGAATTAGGGTGTGAGTTGCAAAGCTTGTGTTTCTGTTCATTTCATTCCATCTGTTCGGGTTTCTTTCTCTCTCCTGAGTCAGACAGTAATTTCCCATTGGTTGTCCAGTTACCAAGGTTGGTGTCCATGCATCCGTGCTGGTCTCTCCATACATGTCCTGGTGTCCTGTGAAACACTAAGCTTAATTTATTTGGAAATGACCTAGCTGTTCAATACACTGTCATCACTCAGTTGAGCAGAGGGAGAGAAATTCAAGTGAAAAACTCCAGAGAAGCTAGTGTCAGAGCGCCCCAGCGTGGCATGCGTGCAGGGGGTTGGGGGGAGGGGTCGGGTCGCGGAGCGCGGAGATCTCAGTTGTCCTCCCACCCTGGGCCTCTCTAGGCCCGCCGCTGCTCAGTGGCCTCCCCCCGGCCCCATCGCTTTGGCTGCTCAGGGCCGGGTGGTCTCTGCAGCTGCCCGGCATCCTGCCCGAGGCCCCCCCTGCCCACACGCTGTCTTCCAGTCTCTCTCTGAACCCTCGACTCTTTCTGCCTCTGTCTCACCTGGCGTGGATGCGTGCGAGTGCCTGTCCGTGTGCCTGGCTGTCGCTCGTCCGCTCTCTCAGGAAGGTCCTGTGCTGGGCCCGTGGCATGGGGGCAGGGCGGGCCTCGGTTTGGGGACAGGGCGAAGCTGAGGCACTCCAGGGACTTTGCACAGCCGACAGAATGGGCGCCTGGGGCCCCGGCTGGGCTGCCCCTAAGCCCGCAGGAGGCTCCGGGGACCGCGGCCCCGGGCCGACGCCCCGCTCGTCCGGAGCCACGTGACCCTGAGCAGCGAACGGGATGGTGGGGGGCGGAGGGTGGGGGGGCACCGAGACGTCCTCCCCGCTCACGCCACCCCCCTCCCCAACTCCCGCCAGAGCTCCCGCAGCCTCGCCAGGCCGCTCGGGGTCCGGGAAGCGCCCTGGGCCGGGCCAGGCGCGTGCTGGCCGGGGGTGGCGTCGGCTGGTCTCCCAGCTGCAGGGCCTGTCCCGGTTTTTCCCATCAGTTTCAACAGTGACGGTCACCTCACATTGTGAGGCGTCTAGATTTCTCACTGACACCCCTGTTAGGGAGTGGCTTTTTAGAGAGATAGGGAAGGTCACTTGGGGGATGTTAGTCATGAGAGAAAATAAGGGCTCAGGTGGGATTGCAGATGTCATCCAGGGGGTAAATAGAGATAGTTGTTGCTGGTACCAAGACATGAAGTTTTTTTCCCCCTTTCCCCAAAAGGCCATATTACGACCATATGGGGGCGCTGAGTAACAGCCCATAGCTCGGCTGGAAGGGTGGGCCTTTGATATTGATACCCTGGGATGGGTTGGACATACCCCCAACCTTTGTCATTAATGCAGATGCAGCCCGGGCTGCTTAGGTTGAGTTGAGAAGCAGTGTGGTTTGCAAGTGAACATGCCTCGTTTAGGGAGAGATCAATAGACATACAGGGAGATATGATTAGAAAGAGGAAGAACATCATATGATGCATTTTACTTATCTGAGGCAGGATTGATGGGGTTCTGCTTGAACAAGAGCCTGAGATCTTCAACAGGTTCACAGGAATAGCTGTCCTCTGGCTTTGGAGTCTCAGTTTCTGTCTCCCACTCCTGTAGGCCATAGGGTTTGATTTTAGAATTGTGGACCCAGGCAGATAGACCCTTCACTTTTACAGCAGTTGAAGTCTCTAGAACAACCTGATATGGCCCTGTCCATTTCTCGGACAGCTGGTTTGGACTCCCTTTTTCTTGCCAGGTCTTTACTGATACTTGATCCCCTGGCTTTACCTGGGGATTTTTCAAGTCTTCCTGTGGTTTGTTCTCCATACCGTTGGAGTTCTTGCTGAAACTTTCCCAGGTCAATTATATGTTTTAAGAGTGTATTGGCATCCTCATCAAGAAACAAATCAGAAGTTAAGAATGGTCGTCCATACATCATTTCATAAGGACTTAACAATAGTGGCCGTTTGGGGGATGTCCGTAGCCTCATGAGGGCTATGGGCAGCATATGTGTCCACTTATTATGTGTTTCTGTCATAGCTTAGCCAGAGCCCTTTTAAGAGTCTGGTTGGCTCTCTCTACCTTTCCTGAAGCTTGAGGCCTCCAGGATGAGCGGAGCTGGTATTTTATGCCTAAGATGCGGCAAGGTTCTGGGGTATCGTGGCTGTAAGTGAGGGTCCGTTGTCACTCTGAAGTGACCGAGGCAGCCCTATCCTAGGCACTATCTCCTTCAGCAGAGCTTTACAGACTTCTGTAGCTCTCTCAGTCTCAGTAGGGAACGCTTCGATCCATCCTGTGAATGTGTCAATAAAGACTAGCAAGTAAGAAAACCCTTTTGTCTTGGGCATGGCTCTAAATTCTAAATGTGGAGCAGCATTGCCAGTCCGCTCCTGGGTATGATCCCCGATGTTGGACAGGTGTAATTAGAGGAGGTCTGGTTTTTGGGTTATTTTTTTAGACAGGTGTCACAATTTTGTGTGACTTGTTTAACAACCTTAGCTAACTGGGCATGGGAGAGAATAGGCTTAAGCAAGATTTCTAGATTATCTTTTCCAAAATGGGCGCTCTTATGTAAGGAGTTAGTAATGTTTTAAACCTGAGAATCAGGGAGTATTATTTGGGCCTGATCAGGCTGAAACCCCCCATGTGACCCAATCTCCCAGCCCCGCTCAGCATATCGGGAATGTCCCCCTGGGGTAAAATCTGGAGTCAGGATTTCCTTGGGGAAAAGGGGGCAGATAGCATTGGCAGAGGTAGCTTCCCCGGCAGCTCGTCCTGCCTCTTGATCAGCTTTCCTATTTCCCTGAGCCTCTTTTTCTTGCCCCTTTTGGTGACTCTTGCAGTGGATGACAGCTAATTTTGCAGGAAGTTTGACTGCCTCCAGGAGCCTGAGAATGAGCGCTTTGTGTTTAATAGCAGAGCTTCGGGCACTGAGCATCCCTCTTTCTTTCCAAATTGCTGCACAGGCATGTAGAATGAGGAAAGCATACTTAGAGTCCATACACACATTAATCCTCTTTCCTTCTCCTAACTCCAAAGCTCTTGTCAGGGCAAAAAGTTCAGCTTTCTGGGCTGAGGTGTCTGGGGCAAGAGACCCACTTTCCTTAGTTTCTTCCAGGCTCGCTACAGCATATCCTGCTTTCCTCTCTCCCTTTTCTACAAAACTGCTGCCATCTATGTGCCAGTTTTCCTCTGGGTCAGATAAAGGTGTCTCTGATAGGTCCCGGCGAGAAGAGTATAACTCGTCTGTGATTTGTATGCATTGGTGATCCAGAGGGGAGGTATGGGGATCTGGCAGTAAGGTTGCTGGATTTAAAGTCTGGCAGACCCTCAACTTTATTTCTGGAGTGTCAAGGAGGAGGGCTTGGTATTGGGTGATCCTTCCCCCTGTCATCCACCTGTCCCCTTTCGTTTCCAAGAGTGCTTGCACACGGTGAGGCATATACACTGTGGTGGGCTGATCCAGGGTCAGCTTAGATGCCTCCTTAACCATAAGAGCAGTGGCTGCTACTGTCCGGAGGCAAGTGGGCCACCCTCTGGCCACCTCATCGAGTTATTTTGAGAGATAAGCCACAGGTTGTAATACGGGCCCCATCATCTGCTCTAACACCCCAAGCGCAGTTCCTGTCCTTCCAGGAACATAGAGTCTAAAAGGCTTCTCCAGGTTGGGGAGGCCTAAAGCTGGGGCTGTAGTGATGGACTCTTTTAGGGCATTAAAGGCCACCTTGCAGGTCTCATGCCAGTCGAGTGGCTCTTCCTCTTTCCCCCTTAAATTTTCATATAGGGGTCTGGCCAGATTGCCATAATTAGGAATCCAGATCCTGCAAAACCCGGTCCTTCTTAAAAATCCCCTAAGATGTTGTTTTGTTTGGGGGTACGGGGTATTTAAGATGAGGGATCTCCCCTCGGGGTCAGGCATTCTTTTTCTCTCTGTCATTATAAATCCAAGGTATTTTACTTGGGTTAAGCTAATCTGAGCCTATTGGGGGATACTCGTAACCCTTTTCATACAGGAAAGTTAGCGTTTTAAATAGTGTCCATTTGAGAGCTGGTAAAATCTGGCCTAGCTATGAGCAAGTCATCCACATACTGTATTAGACTACTGTTTGTTAAAGTTAATTCCCTTAGTTCTCTCCCCGAGGAAGTCCCGAAGATATGAGGGCTGTCCCTAAACCCTTGGGGTAGTCGAGTCCAGTTGAGAGTTGTATGGTCTCTCTTGTTTCCAAGTCCCACCACCCAAAAGCAAAGAGTGTTTGGGATTCAGGATGGAGAGGAATGCAAAAGAAAGCACCTTGAAGGTCCAAGACTGAGAAGTACTTGGCATTTCCTAGGACTTGGGATGGGAGGGTATATGGGTTTGGAACTATGGTGTGGATGGGAACCACAGCTTCATTAACAGCTCTTAGATCCTGGACGAATCGGTAAGATCCATCTGGTTTCTGAACGGGCAATATTGGGGTGTTGCAGGGGGACTCACAGCTGATTCGAGTTCCAGTATCTCGGTATTTGTTAACTAATGGTTTAAGACCCTTAAGAGCTACTGGTTTTATGGGATATTGTCTTTTCCAGGGCTAGGGAGCATTTGGTCTCAGAGAAATCTTTACTGGTGGAACATTTATGGCTAAACCAGGGCTGGAGACATCCCACACCTGGGGATTGACATCATCTAGACAAGGGACAGACTCCTCCTTTTCTACCTCTGACTGTAAATATTCAGACATACGCAAAGGAAATTATCGACTTCTACCTTTGTGTCCCCAAGTCACTCTGGTTTGGATGCGAAAGTATTATTCTCAAAATGGAAAATTTGGAAGCTGCAAACATGAAAAATTTAAAGAGTCACGCAGAGGCTAGTCACTCTAAGCTAACCCCTAAGACATTTATTGACTGATTTCTAGCTTCTCTTCTTTAACCTTTTTTATCTACAGTAATCCTGTGTGTTCCTTTTAGTTAGGGATTCATTTTTAGACTATCCTGACTCTTCCACTACGTTCCAGTTTTGGGTCTGATACACTTAGAGATGGGCCAAGTGCTTCCTGAATACTATAGAACATATTTTATATTTAAAATACTTCCATGCTTATGTAGTGAGTCAATGATTTTAAATTTATTTGTTACACAATTCAATGTAAAAATCAATGTGTGAACTAACATATTCACGACTTGGAAAAGTTGGCTTTTTTTGCTGTGTGTTTGAACTCCTCACCCGACCAAAGGTCATGGAGAGGTCTATTGTTTTTCTAAAATGGCTATAGTGTTGTTTATTTTCTGGTAATTGAATTAGGGTGTGAGTTGCAAAGCCTGTGTTTCTGTTCATTTCATTCCATCTGTTCGGGTTTCTTTCTCTCTCCTGAGTCAGACAGTAATTTCCCATTGGTTGTCCAGTTACCAAGGTTGGTGTCCATGCATCTGTGCTGGTCTCTCCATACCTGTCCGGGTGTCCTGTGAAACACTAAGCTTAATTTATTTGGAAATGACCCAGCTGTTCAATACACTGTCATCACTCAGTTGAGCAGAGGGAGAGAAATTCAAGTGACAAAACTCCAGAGAAGCTAGTGTCAGAGCGCTCCGGCGTGGCATGCGTGCAGGGGGTTGGGGGGAGGGGGGCGGGGTGCGGAGTGAGGAGATCTAAGGTGTCCTCCCACCCTGGGCCTCTCCAGGCCCGCCGCTGCTCAGTGGCCTCCCCGCGGCCCCATCGCTTTGGCTGCTCAGGGCCGGGTGGTCTCTGCAGCTGCCCGGCATCCTGCCCGAGGCCTCCCCTGCCCACACGCTGTCTTCCAGTCTCTCTCTGAACCCTCGACTCTTTCTGCCTCTGTCTCACCTGGCGTGGGTGCGTGCGAGTGCCTGTCCGTGTGCCTGGCTGTCGCTCGTCCGCTCTCTCAGGAAGGTCCTGTGCTGGGTCCGGGCGTGGGGTCAGGGCGGGCATCGGTTTGGGGACAGGGCGGGGCTGAGGCACTCCAAGGGGTTTGCACAGCCGGCAGGATGGTAGTCTGGGGCCCCGGTGGGCTGCCCCTAAGCTCCAGTAGGGTCCGGGGACTGCAGACCCCGGCCGAAGCACCGCTCGTCCGGAGCCACCTGACCCTGAGCAGCGAACGTGTTGGTGGGTGACAGGGGGTGAAGGGGCACCGAGATGTCCTCGCTGCTCTGCCCAATCCCCTCCCCCCACCCCATGTTCCGCAGGCACGCCAGGCCCTGGCCGGCCGTGCCAGACGGGTGCTGGCCTGGGCTCGCGGTGTGCGGAGCGGGGGCGCCCTCTGCTGGCCGCCGTGCTTCAGGCTCTGGCCGGCCGGAGTCCAGACGCGGGTCCTGCGGCTCAAGTGCAGCACGCGCCCGCTGGAGAACTGCAGCCCCAGGCCCGACCGGCAGGTCAGACCGCAAGGGAGGCGAAACGCGGGGCTCCTGGGGCGTCTGACAGCCACCTCGGTCTAAGGCTATTGCACCCTGAAAGTGCCCTATGTCCTCTGATCTGGGAAATTGAGTAGGGCCGGGCCTGGTCAGTACTTGCATGGGAGACCGCCTAGTAGTTAGGCGGTTTTGTGATTTTTCTGAATGCCTACTTCAGAAAGTTAGAATTGGATGACTGCACACAGGAAAACGAATAATGTTTTCGGTCATAATCTTAAGAATCCAGCCGCTGGTCATTCTTTTTCCTGTCCTAACACAGCTAACTGGAAGTCAGTTGCAGTAAGTTCTACTGACGTAAGACCCTCATCCCTAACGGAAGGTATATAGGAAAACCCATAGTATATCTAAATAAACATGAAAGATAGAACGATGAGAAAAAAAAAAAATTCTCAGTGACATCTTAGTTGGTATATGAAACACGATGATTATGAAAGCACAACCCATATTCAAGTCCAGGCCATGGAAGCCTGTGACTTTCACTGAGTGTTGACTTCCCTTTCAGCTGATGTTGTAAAAAGTGCTTTGTAAAATCCTGAGGTTTGAAGCACTTGTAACCTCTTGAAGAGACTGCAATCAGAAGACTTTCTAGAATATCCTGACGCTGTGGTGAGCTCAAGAAATACATTCTGCAGAGGTCGGAAGACAGACATGTTGGGAAGTGGGGATGACTTCTACTGCACTTAGGGAGAAAGGGCATGTACAAGTGGAGAGGAAACACCTCAGTCACGGAATCTTTAAAGACTCCGTACATGGAGAAGGAAATGGCAACCCACTCCAATATTCTTGGCTGGAAAAATCCATGGACAGAGGAGTCTGGCGGGCTGAAGTCCACGGGATTCCATGACTGATCGTGTGTGCACGAGGGTGGAGGGAGACGGGTTGGTAGCAAGAAACTGGTAGAAGTAAAAAATAAGAAAAAATATAAAATAAAGACTCGATAAATATGACAACGACTGGTAGGAATAAACCTTCAGAAGTGCCTTCTCAGACCTCCCGTCTGAAGCACAAGCGTAATAAAGACACTGAGTTTTCACGGTCTCACACAAAATCAGACTGGCTTATGACAATGGGCAGAGAGGCGCCTCTAAGACATCGGGGCTGGGCTTTACTGGAGGATGCACATTGATAGAGTGCATGGCTATGTGTTATGGAAATATGTCTTACTGGAAGGGCGAAGGCATCTTCTTGAAGAACACAGCAAATAACACTACAAATTTAAGGAACTTGGCTACAATGACAATAGCTGATTTCATGTTGGCTACTGCTTGGCAGAGCTGGGTTCGCCTCTCCCATTATGTACCTCAGTGGCCAGCTGTGAATGTAGCCATTAGTTTCTCACTTAGAAACCGAACCTAATACTTGCCATGTGCACTAGCGCAAGAACAATGAAAGCTCCGCGGAGAAGCAAGTCAGACAGACATGCTTCTGTTTCTCACAGAAGCTGCTTATGACCGGCCCTGCTCACAGACAGATTGCTAATGCCAAATCGATAGACAGTTATGCAGATATTCTTTAGCAACTGAGCGACCAGGGAAGCCATACTAGCTCAGTTGGTAAAGAACCTGCCTGCAACGTAGGAGACCCCGCTTTCAGTCCTGGGTCGGGAAGATCCCCTGGAGAAGGGATAGGCTACCCACTCCTGTATTCTGGCCTAGAGAATTCCACGGACTCTATAGTCCAAGGGGCCGCAAAGAGTCAGGCACGAACTGAGCCACTTTCACATGCACATGCGGATATTACTTAGAAAAAGAAATGTGGTAACAGATCTAGCACCTCTGTCAATCTCATGAGTCAGTACTATAAATATACAGAATCAGCTTTGTCCTGCATAGTTATTACCATTCTGTATTTGCTTTGAGAGGAGTTGAGCTACTCTTGTGAAAGAGGAATGATTCTTTACCAACTGAGACACAGGGAAAGCCCACTAATACTGGAGTGGGTAGCCTATCCCTTCTCCAGCGGTTCTTCCTTACCCAGGAACTGAACCAGGGTCTCCTGCCTGAGTAACACATATTGGGTAAAAAACGGTGAGGGAGCATAACTATGGACATTGATTGGTAAACTCAGTTTTCCTTGTCCAGATGGCTAGCGGAGGAGAAATAAACGTTGGCATGCATTTAAAAAATTCTTCTGATACTATATATAAAATTTACTTTTTCTCTGCAGAAGTCTTTAATGAAGCACAGATATTGTCATTAGATTGCTTTGGTCATATCCGTCTTATCCACATTTATTTTTAACAGTCACATAGTGTGGCCTCAAATACTTGAAGACACGACAAAAGATTTCTTTGGTCTCCATTCTAAACTGAATCGTGAGAAGGCAGTGCATCAGCATAATGCAGTAGCTCAAGATATTTTTGGCAAAAACTTGACTAGTCTGTTTAATGATATTGAAGAATGAGTTAAGGGTGGCAGCACGAAACAGAAGGCCATGCTAGAAGTACACAAGACCTTGTTTGGTAAGTCCAAACATGACTTTTCCTTTCAATTGAAGGGTAGTTGCTTTACAGAATTTTGTTGCCAAACATCAGCATGAATGAGCCACAGGTATAAATATGTTTCCTCCCTCCTGAACCTCTCTCCCATTTCCCTCCCCATTCCACCCCTAGCTTGTTGCAGAGCCCCTGTTTGAGTCCCCTGAGTCATACAGCAAATTTCATTGTCATCTGTTTTTACGTATGGTAATATCTTTTCATGTTACTCTGCATTCATCTCACCCTCTCCTTCCTCCCCCCTGTCCATGTCCATAAGTCTGTTCTCTACATCTGTGACTCCTTGGCTGCCCTGCAAATAATTTCATCAGTACCACCTTTAGTTCAAGCATTTTTTTTCCCCCCAAGCATTTCTTATTTCTTATTCCAGTCTTACTGTCTTTAGTGTGAGACTGATTTCGAAACTGATGTGAAAGTATTATTCTCACCATCGAAAATTTGGAAGATGCAAACATGAAAAATTTAAAAAGTCACGCGGAGGCTAGTCACTCTGAGCTAACCCCTAAAACATTTATTGACTGATTTCTAGTTTCTCTTCTTTAACCTTTTTTATGTACAATAATCCTGTGTATTCCTTTTAGTTAGGGATTCATTTTTAGACTATCCTGACTCTTCAACTAACTTCCAGTTTTGGGTCTCATACAGTGAGACATGTGCCAAATGCTTCCTGAATACTATAGAACATATTTTATGTTTAAAATACTTCCATGCTTATGTAGTGAGTCAATGATTTTAAGTTTATTTGTTACACATTTCAATGTAAAAGTCAATGTGTGAACTAACATATTCACGATTTGGAAAAGGTGGCTTTTTTTGTCGTGTGCTAGAACTCCTCACCCGACCAAAGGTCATGGAGAGGTCTCTTGTTTTCCTAAAATGGTTAGAGTGTTGTTGGTTTTTTTTTTTTTTTTTGTAATTGAATTAGGGTGTTAGTTGCAAAGTTTGTGTTTCTGTTCAATTTTTCCATCTGTTCGGCTTTCTTTCTCTCTCCTGAGTCAGACAGTAATTTCCCATTGGTTGTCTAGTTACCAAGCTTGGTGTCCATGCATCGGTGCTGGTCTCTGCATTCATGTCCGAGTGTCCTGTGAAACTCTAAGCTTAAATTATTTGGAAATGACCTAGCTGTTCAATACACTGTCATCACTCATTTGAGCACAAGGATAGAAATTCAGGTGACCAAACTCCAGAGAAGCTAGTGTCAGAGTGCCCCGGCCTGGTGTGCGTGCAGGGGGTTGGGAGGACGGGGGCGGGGCGCAGAGCGAGGAGATCTCAGGTGCCCTCGCACCCTGGGCCTCTCCAGGCCCGCCCCTACTCAGCGGCTTCGCCCTGCCCCCCTCGCATTCGCTGCTCAGGGCCGGGTGGCCTCTGCAGCTGCCTGGCATCCTGCCCAAGTCACCCCCTGTCCACAAGCTGTCTTCGAGTCTCTCTCTGAACCCTCGTCTCTTTCTGCCTCTGTCTCACCTGGCGTGGGTGTGTGCGAGTGCCTGTCCGTGTGCCTGGCTTTCGCTCCTCTGCTCTCTCAGGAAAGAATTGTACTGGGCCGGCAGCGTGGGGTCAGGGCGGGTCTCGGTAGGGCGAAAAGGCAGGGCTGAGGCACTCCAGGGGATTTGCGCAGCGGGCAGGATGTGCGGCTGGGGCCCCGGCTGGGCTGCCTCTAACCCCGCAGGAGGCTCCGGGGACCGCGGACCCGGGCCGAAGCCCCACCCGTCCGGAGCCACGTGACCCTGAGCAGCGAAAGGGATGGTGGGGGGCAGGGGGTGAGGGGGCACCGAGACGTCCTCGCTGTTCTACCCACCCCCCCTCCACTCACCCCAGGTCCCGCAGGCATGCCAGGCCCCGGCCGGGCCAGACGGGTGCTGGCCGGGGCTGGCGGTGTGCGGGGCCGTGGCGCCCTCCGCTGGCCCCCGAGCTGCCGGCCCTGGTTGGTCGGAGTCCAGTCGCGGGTCGTGCGGCTCAAGTGCAGCACGCGCCATGTCGAGAGCTGTGGCCCCAAGCCCGAAGGGCATGTCAGAATGCATGGGAGTCGCCGCGCGGAGCTCTTGGGGGGCCTGACAGCCACCTCGGTCTAAGGCCATAGCACCCTGAACGTGCCCTATGTCCTCTGATATGGGAAATTGAGTAGGGCCGGGCCTGGTCAGTACTTGCAGGGGAGACCGCCTAGTAGTTAGGCGGTTTTGTGATTTTTCTGAATGCCTACTTCAGAAAGTTAGAATTGGATGACTGCACACAGGAAAACGAATAATGTTTTCGTACATAAACTTAAGAATCCAGCAGCTGGTCATTCTTTATCCTGTCCTAACACAGATAACTGGAAGTCAGTTGCAGTAAGTTCTACTGACGTAAGACCCTCATCCCTAACGGAAGGTATATAGGAAAACCCATAGTATATCTAAATAAACATGAAAGATAGAACGATGAAAAAAAAAAAAAATTCTCAGTGATATCTTAGTTGGTACATGAAACACGATGATTATGAAAGCACAACCCATAATCAAGTCCAGGCCATGGAAGCCTGTGACTTTCACTGAGTGTTGACTTCCCTTTCAGCTGAGGTTGTAAAAAGTGCTTTGAAAAATCCTGAGGTTTGAAACACTTGTAACCTCCTGAAGAGACTGCAATCAGAAGGCTTTCTAGAATATCCTGACGCTGTGGTGAGCTCATGCAATACATCTGCAGAGGTCGGAAGACAGACATGTTGGGAAGTGTGGATGACTTCTACTGCACTTAGGGAGAAAGGGCATGTACAAGTGGAGAAGCAACACCACAGTGACGGAATCTTTAAAGACTCCATACATGGAGAAGAAAATGGCAACCCACTCCAGTATTCTTGCCTGGAAAAATCCATGGGCAGAGGAGTCTGGCGGGCTGAAGTCCATGGGATTCCATGACTGACCGTGTGTGCACAAGGGTGGAAGGAGACGGGTTCGTAGCAAGAAACTGGTAGAAGTAAAAAATAAGAAAAAATATAAAATAAAGACTCGATAAATATGACAACAACTGGTAGGAATAAACCTTCAGAAGTGCCTTCTCAGACCTCCCGTCAGAAGCACAAGCGTAATAAAGACACTGAGTTTTCACGGTCTCACACAAAATTCGACTATCTTATGACAATGGGCAGAGAGGCACCTCTAAGACATCGGGGCTGGGCTTTACTGGAGGATGCACATCGATAGAGTGCATGGCTATGTGTTATGGAAATATGTCTTACTGGAAGGGTGAAGGCATCTTCTTAAAGAACTCAGCAAATAACACTACAAATTCAAGGAACTTGGCTACAATGACAATAGCTGATTTCATGTTGGCTACTGCTTGGCAGAGCTGGGTTCGCCTCTGCCATTAAGTACCTCAGTGGCCAGCTGTGAATGTAGCCATTAGTTTCTCACTTAGAAACCGAACCTAATACTTGCCATGTGCACTAGCGCAAGAACAGTGAAAGCTCCGCGGAGAAGCAAGTCAGACAGACATGCTTCTGTTTTCTCACAGAAGCTGCTTATGACCGGCCCTGCTCACAGACAGATTGCTAATGCGAAGTGGATAGACAGTTATGCAGATATTCTTTAGCAACTGAGCGACCAGGGAAGCCCTACTAGCTCAGTTGGTAAAGAATCTGCCTGCAACGCAGGAGACCCCGCTTTCAGTCCTGGGTCGGGAAGATCCCCTGGAGAAGGGATATGCTACCCACTCCATTATTCTGGCCTAGAGAATTCCACGGACTCTATAGTCCATGGGGCCGCAAAGAGTCAGGCACGAACTGAGCCACTTTCACCTGCAAATGTGGAGATTACTTAGAACAAGAAATGTGGTAACAGATCTACTACCTCTGTCAAGCTCATGAGTGAGTACTATAAATATACAGAATCAGCTTTGTCCTGCATAGTTATTACCATCCTGTATTTGCTTTGAAAGGAGTTGAGCTAGTCTTGTGAAAGAGGAATGATTCTTTACCAACTAAGCCACAAGGAAAGCCCACTACTACTGGAGTGTGTAGCCTATCCCTTGTGCAGCGGATCTTCCTGACCCAGGAACTGAACCAGGGTCTCCTGCCTGAGTAACATATATTGGGTAAAATCGGTGAGGGAGCATAACTATGGACATTGATTGGTAAACTCAGTTTTCCTTGTCCAGATGGCTAGCGGAGGAGAAATAAACGTTGGCATGCATTTAAAAAATTCTTCTGATACTATAAATAAAATTTACTAGTTCTCTGCAGAAGTCTTGAATGAAGCACAGATATTGTCATTAGATTGCTTTGGTCATATCCGTCTAATCCACATTTATTTTTAAAAGTCACATAGTGTGGCCTCAAATACTTGAAGACACGACAAAAGGTTTCTTTGGTCTCCATTTTAAACTGGATCGTGAGAAGGCAGTGCATCAGCATAATGGAGGAGCTCAAGATATTTTTGGCAAAAACTTGACTAGTCTGTTTAATGATATGGAAGAATGAGTTAAGGGTGGCAGCACGAAACAGAAGGCCATGCTAGAAGTACACAAGACCTTGTTTGGTAAGTCCAAGCATGACTTTTTCTTTCAATTGAAGGATAGTTGCTTTACAGAATTTTGTTGCCAAACATCAGCATGAATGAGCCACAGGTATACATATGTCTCCTCCCTCCTGAACCTCTCTCCCATTTCCCTCCCCTTTCCACCCCTAGCTTGTTGCAGAGCCCCTGAGTCATACAGCAAATTTCATTGGCATCTGTTTTTACGTAAGGTAATATATTTTCATGTTACTCTGCATTCATCTGACCCTCTCCTTCCTCCCCCTTGCCCATGTCCATAAGTCTGTTCTCTACATCTCTGACTCCTTTGCTGCCCTGCAAATAATTTCATCAGTAGCACCTTTAGTTCAAGCATTTTTTTCCCCCCAAGCATTACTTATTTCTTATTCCAGTCTTACTGTTTTTAGTGTGAGACTGATTTCGAAACTGATATGAAAGTATTATTCTCAGCATGGAAAATTTGGAAGATGCAACATGGAAAATTTAAAAAGTCACGCAGAGGCTAGCCACTCTGAGCTAACCCCTAAAACATTTATTGACTGATTTCTAGTTTCTCTTCTTTAACCTTTTTTATGTACAATAATCCTGTGTATTCCTTTTAGTTAGGGATTCATTTTTAGACTATCCTGACTCTTCAACTAACTTCCAGTTTTAGGTCTCATACAGTGAGAAATGTGCCAAATGCTTCCTGAATACTATAGAACATATTTTATGTTTAAAATACTTCCAGGCTTATGTAGTGAGTCAATGATTTTAAGTATAATTGTTACACATTTCAATGTAAAAGTCAATGTGTGAACTAACATATTCAAGATTTGGAAAAGGTGGCTTTTTTTGTCGTGTGCTAGAACTCCTCACCCGACCAAAGGTCATGGAGAAGTCTATTGTTTTTCTAAAATGGTTATAGTGTTTTTGGGTTTTTTTTTTTTTTTTTTTTTTTTTTGTAATTGAATTAGGGTTTGAGTTGCAAACTTTGTGTTTCTGTTCATTTCATTCCATCTGTTCGGGTTTCTTTCTCTCTCCTGAGTCAGACAGTAATTTCCCATTGGTTGTCCAGTTACCAAGGTTGGTGTCCATGCATCCGTGCTGGTCTCTGCATTCATGTCCGGGTGTCCTGTGAAACACTAAGCTTAATTTATTTGGAAATGACCTAGCTGTTCAATACAGTCATCACTCAGTTGAGCACAAGGATAGAAATTCAGGTGACCAAACTCCTGAGAAGCTAGTGTCAGAGCGCCCCGGCCTGGTGTGCGTGCAGGGAGTTGGGAGGACGGGGGCAGGGCGCGGAGCAAGGAGATCTCAGGTGCCCTCGCACCCTGGGCCTCTCCAGGCCCGCCCCTACTCAGCGGCTTCCCCCTGCCCCCATCGCATTCGCTTCTCAGGGCCGGGTGGCCTCTGCAGCTGCCTGGCATCCTGCCCGAGTCACCCCCTGTCCACAAGCTGTCTTCGAGTCTCTCTCTGAGCCCTCGTCTCTTTCTGCCTCTGTCTCACCTGGCGTGGGTGCGTGCGAGTGCCTGTCTGTGTGCCTGGCTTTCGCTCCTCTGCTCTCTCAGGAAAGACTTGTACTGGGCCGGCAGATTGGGGGCAGGGCGGGTCTCGGTAGGGCGAAAAGGCGGGGCTGAGGCGCTCCAGGGGGTTTGTGCAGCGGGCAGGATTGCACCTGGGGCCCCGGCTCGGCTGCCTCTAAGCTCGCAGGAGGCTCCGGGACCGCAGCCTCGGGCCGAAGCCCCGCTCGTCAGGAGCCACGTCACCCTGAGCAGAGAACGGGATGGTGGGGGGCAGGGGGTGAGGGGGCACCGAGACGTCCTCGCTGCTCTACCCACCCCCCCTCCCCCCACCCCAGGTCCCGCAGGTGTGCCAGGACCCGGCCGGGCCAGACGGGTGCTGGCCGGGGCTGGCGGTGTGCGGGGCCATGGCGCCCTCCGCTGGCCCCTCAGCTGCCGGCCCTGGTTGGTCGGAGTCCAGTCGCGGGTCGTGCGGCTCAAGTGCGGCGCGCGCCAGCTCGAGAGCTCTGGCCCCAGGCCCGAAGGGCAGGTCAGAACGCAAGGGAGGCGCAACGCGGAGCTCTTGGGGCACCTGACAGCCGCCTCGGTCTAAGGCCATAGCACCCTGAACGTGCCCTATCTCCTCTGATCTGGGAAACTGAGCAGGGTCGGGCCTGGTCAGTACTTGCATGGGAGACCGCCTAGTAGTTAGGCGGTTTTGTGATTTTTCTGAATGCCTACTTCACAAAGTTACTATTGGATGACTGCACACAGGAAAACGAATAACGTTTTCGTACATAATCTTAAGAATCCAGCAGCTGGTCATTGTTTATCCTGTCCTAACACAGATAACTGTAAGTCACTTGCTGTAAGTTCTACTGACTTAAGACCCTCATCCCTAACAGAAGGTATATAGGAAAACCCATAATATATCTAAATAAACATGAAAGATAGAACGATGAGAAAAAAGAAAATTCTCAGTGACATCTTAGTTGGTATATGAAACACGATGATTATGAAAGCACAACCCATAATCAAGTCCAGGCCATGGAAGCCTGTGACTTTCACTGAGTGTTGACTTCCCTTTCAGCTGAGGTTGTAAAAAGTGCTTTGTAAAATCCTGAGGTTTGAAACACTTGTAACCTCCTGAGGAGACTGCAATCAGAAGGCTTTCTAGAATATCCTGACGCTGTGGTGAGCTGAAGCAAAACATTCTGCAGAGGTCGGAAGACAGACATGTTTGGCTGTGGGGATGACTTCTACTGCACTTAGGGAGAAAGGGCATGTACAAGTGGAGAAGCAACACCTCAGTGACGGAATCTTTAAAGACTCCATACATGGAGAAGGAAATGGCAACCCACTCCAGTATTCTTGGCTGGAAAAATCCATGGACAGAGGAGTCTGGCGGGCTGAAGTCCACGGGATTCCATGACTGATCGTGTGTGCACGAGGGTGGAGGGAGACGGGTAGGTAGCAAGAAACTGGTAGAACTAATAAATAAAACAACAACAACAAAAAAAAAAAACTAAAGACTCGATAAAAATGACAATGACTGGTAGGAATAAACCTTCAGAAGTGCCTTCTCAGACCTCCCGTCTGAAGCACAAGCATAATAAAGAAATTGAGTTTTCATGGTCTCAGACAAAATTAGACTGGCTTATGACAATGGGCAGAGAGGCTCCTCTAAGACATCGGGGCTGGGCTTTCCTGGAGGATGCACATCGATTGAGTGCATGGCTATGTGTTATGGAAATATGTCTTACTGGCAGGGCGAAGGCATCTTCTTGAAGAACACAGCAAATAACACTACAAATTCAAGGAACTTGGCTACAATGACAATAGCTGATTTCATGTTGGCTACTGCTTGGCAGAGCTGGGTTCGCCTCTCCCATTAAGTATCTCAGTGGCCAGCTGTGAATGTAACCATTAGTTTCTCACTTAGAAACCGAAGCTAATACTTGCCATGTGCACTAGTGCAAGAACAGTGCAATACCCAACAGGTAAAGGAATATGACAAGTGCCCACCAAGTCAAACAAAAGAGGAGGAGATAGGGAATCTATCTGAAAAACAATTTAGAATAATGATAATAAAAATGATCCAAATCTTGAAAACAAAATGGAATTACAGATAAATAGCCTGGAGACAAAGTTGAAAAGATGCAGGAAATGCTTAACAAAGACCTAGAAGAAATAAAAGAGAGTCAATTAAAAATGAATAATGCAATGAATGAGATCAAAAACACTTTGGAGCGAACCAAGAGTAGAATAACGGAGACAGAAGATAGGATAAGTGAGGTAGACAATAGAATAGTGGAAATAAATGAAGCAGAGAGGAAAAAAGAAAAAATGATCAAAAGAAATGAGGACAACCTCAGGGACCTCTGGGACAATGTGAAACGCCCCAACATTCGAATCATAGGAGTCCCAGAAAAAGAAGACAAAAAGAAAGGCCATGAGAAAATACTCGAGGAGATAATAGCTGAAAACTTCCCTAAAATGGGGAAGGAAATAGCCACCCAAGTCCAAGAAACCCAGAGAGTGCCAAACAGGATAAACCCAAGGCGAAACACTCCAAGACACATATTAATCAAATTAACAAAGATCAAACACAAAGAACAAATACTAAAAGCAGCAAGGGAGAAACAACAAATAACACACAAAGGAATTCCCATAAGGATAACAGCTGATCTACCAATAGAAACCTCCAGGCCAGAAGGGAATGGCAGGACATAATGAAAGTAATGAAAGAAAATAATCTACAACCTAGATTACTGTACCCAGCAAGGATCTCATTCAGATATGAAGGAGAAATCAAAAGCTTTACAGACAAGCAAAAGCTGAGAGAATTCAGCACCACCAAACCAGCTCTTCAACAAATGCTAAAGGACCTTCTCTAGACAGGAAATGCAGAAATGTTGTATAAACATGAACCCAAAACAACAAAGTAAATGGCAACGGGACCACACCTATCAATAATTACCTTAAATGTAAATGGGTTGAATGCCCCAACCAAAAGACAAAGATTGGCTGAATGGATACAAAAACAAGACCCTTATATATGCTGTCTACAAGAGACCCACCTCAAAACCAGAGACACATACAGACTAAAAGTGAAGGGCTGGAAAAAAATATTTCACGCAAATGGAGACCAAAAGAAAGCAGGAGTCACAATACTCATATCAGATAAAATAGACTTTCAAATAAAGGATGTGAAAAGAGACAAAGAAGGACACTACATAATGATCAAAGGACCAATCCAAGAAGAAGATATAACAATTATATATGCACCCAACATAGGAGCACCGCAATATGTACGGCAAACGCTAATGAGTATGAAAGAGGAAATGAATAGTAACACAATAATAGTGGGAGACTTTAATACCCCACTCACAACTATGGATAGATCAACTAAACAGAAAATCAAAAAGGAAACACAAACCTTAAATGATACAATGGACCAGCTAGACCTAATTGATATCTATAGGACATTTCACCCCCAAACAATCAATTTCACCTTTTTCTCAAGTCCACACGGAACATTCTCCAGAATAGATCACATCCTGGGCCATAAATCTGGTCTTGGAAAATTCAGAAAAATTGAAATCATCCCAGTCATCTTTTCTGACCACAGTGCAGTAAGATTAGATCTCAATTACAGGAAAAAAATTGTTAAAAATTCAAACATATGGAGGCTAAATAACACGCTTCTGAATAACCAAAAAATCATAGAAGAAATCAAAAAAGAAATCAAAATATGTATAGAAATGAATGAAAATGAAAACACAACAACCCAAAACCTATGGGACACTGTAAAAGCAGTGCTAAGGGGAAGGTTCATAGCATTACAGGCTTACATCAAGAAACAAGAAAAAAGCCAAATAAATAGCCTAACTCTACACCTAAAGCAATTAGAGAAGGAAGAAATGAAAAACCCCAGGGTTAGCAGAAGAAAAGAAATCTTAAAAATTAGGGCAGAAATAAATGCAAAAGAAACTAAAGAGACCATAGCAAAAATCAACAAAGCTAAAAGCTGGTTTTTTGAAAAAATAAACAAAATTGACAAACCATTAGCAAGACTCATTAAGAAACAAAGAGAGAAGAACCAAATTAACAAAATAAGAAATGAAAAGGGTGAGATCACAACAGACAACACTGAAATACAAAGGATCATAAGAGACTACTACCAGCAGCTCTATGCCAATAAAATTGACAACTTGGATGAAATGGACAAATTTTAGAAAAGTATAACTTTCCAAAACTGAACCAGGAAGAAATAGAAGATCTTAACAGACCCATCACAAGCAAGGAAATCGAAACTGTAATCAAAAATCTTCCAGGAAACAAAAGCCCAGTACCAGATGGCTTCACAGCTGAATTCTACCAAAAATTTAGAGAAGAGCTAACACCTATCTTACTCAAACTCTTCCAGAAAATTGCAGAAGAAGGTAAACTTCCAAACTCATTCTATGAGGCCACCATCACCCTAATTCCAAAACCACACAAAGATGCCACAAAAAAAGAAAACTACAGGCCAATATCACTGATGAACATAGATGCAAAAATCCTTAGCAAAATTCTAGCAAATAGAATCCAACAACATCTTAAAAAAATCATACACCATGACCAAGTGGGCTTTATCCCAGGAATGCAAGGATTCTTCAATATCTGCAAATCAATCAATGTAATACACCACATTAACAAATTGAAAGATAAAAACCATATGATTATCTCAATAGATGCAGAGAAAGCCTTTGACAAAATTCAACACTCATTTATGATTAAAACTCTCCAGAAAGCAGGAATAGAGGGAACATACCTCAACATAATAAAAGCTATATATGACAAACCCACAGCAAGCATCACCCTCAATGGTGAAAAATTGAAAGCATTTCCCCTGAAATCAGGAACAAGACAAGGGTGCCCACTCTCACCACTATTATTCAACATAGTCTTGGAAGTTTTGGCCACAGCAATCAGAGCAGAAAAAGAAGTAAAAGGAATCCAGATAGGAAAAGAAGAAGTGAAACTCTCGTTGTTTGCAGTTGACATGATCCTCTACATAGAAAACCCTAAATACTCTTCCAGAAAATTACTAGAGCTAACCAATGAATATAGTAAAGTTGCAGGATATAAAATTAACACACAGAAATCCCTTGCATTCCTATATACTAACAATGAAAAAACAGAAAGAGAAATTAAGGAAACAATACCATTCTCCATTGCAACAAAAAGAATAAAATACTTAGGAGTATATCTACCTAAAGAAACAAAAGACCTGTACATAGAAAACTATAAAACACTGATGAAAGAAATCAAAGAGGACACAAACAGATGGAGAAACATACCGTGTTCATGGATTGGAAGAATCAATATTGTCAAAATGGCTATTCTACCCAAAGCAATCTATAGATTCAATGCAATCCCTATCAAACTACCAACGGTATTTTTCACAGAACTAGAACAAATAATTTCACAATTTGTATGGAAATACAGAAAACCACGAATAGCCAAAGTAATCTTGAGAAAGAAGAATGGAACTGGAGGAATCAACCTGTCTGACTTCAGTCTCTACTACAAAGCCACAGTCATCAAGACAGTATGGTACTGGCACAAAGACAGAAATATAGATCAATGGAACAGAATAGAAAGCCTAGAGATAAATCCACGAACCTATGAACACCTTATCTTTGACAAAGGAGGCAAGGATATACAATGGAAAAAAGACAACTGCTTTAACAAGTGGTGCTGGGAAAACTGGTCAACCACCTGTAAAAGAATGAAACTAGAACACTTTCTAACACCACACACAAAAATAAACTCAAAATGGATTAAAGATCTAAATGTAAGACCAGAAACTATAAAACTCCTAGAAGAGAACTTAGGCAAAACACTCTCCGACATGAATCACAGCAGGGTCCTCTATGACCCACCTCCCAGAATATTGGAAATAAAAGCAAAAATAAACAAATGGGACCTAATGAAACTTAAAAGCTTCTGCACTACAAAGGAAACTATAAGTAAGGTGAAAAGACAGCCCTCAGATTGGGAGAAAATAATAGCAAATGAAGAAACAGACAAAGGATTAACCTCAAAAATATACAAGAAACTCCTGAAGCTCAATTCCAGAAAAATAAATGACCCAATCAAAAAATGGGCCAAAGAACTAAACAGACATTTCTCCAAAGAAGACATACAGATGGCTAACAAACACATGAAAAGATGCTCAACATCACTCATTATTAGAGAAATGCAAATCAAAACCACAATGAGGTACCATTACACGCCAGTCAGGATGGCTGCTATCCAAAAGTCTACAAGCAATAAATGCTGGAGTGGGTGTGGAGAAAAGGGAACCCTCTTACACTGTTGGTGGGAATGCAAACTAGTACAGCCACTATGGAAAACAGTGTGGAGATTTCTTAAAAAACTGGAAATAGAACTGCCATTTGACCCAGCAATACCACTTCTGGGCATACACACCACGGAAACCAGATCTGAAAGAGACACGTGCACCCCATTGTTCGTCGCAGCACTGTTTATAATAGCCAGGACATGGAAGCAGCCTAGATGCCCATCAGCAGATGAATGGATAAGGAAGCTGTGGTACATATACACCATGGAATATTACTCAGCCATTAAAAAGAATTCATTTGAATCAGTTCTAATGAGATGGATGAAACTGGAGCCCATTATTCAGAGTGAAGTAAGCCAGAAAAAGAAAGAACATTATAGCATACTAACACATATATATGGAATTTAGAAAGATGGTAATGATAACCCTATATGCAAAACAGAAAAAGAGACACAGAAGTACAGAACAGACTTTTGGACTCTGTGGGAGAAGGTGAGGGTGGGATGTTTCAAAAGAAACATGTATTTTATGTACAGCATGTATTTTATCTATGGTGAAAGAGATCACTAGTCCAGGTGAGATGCAAGAGACGAGTGCTCGGGCCTGGTGCACTGGGAGGACCCAGAGGAGTCGGGTGGAGAGGGAGGTGGGAGGGGGGATCGGGATGGGGAATACGTGTAACTCTATGGCTGATTCGTGTCAATGTATGACAAAACCCACTGAAATGTTGTGAAGTAATTGGCCTCCAACTAATAAAATAAAATTAAAAAAAAAAAAAAAACTGAGCTATCCTAAAAATTAAAAAAAAAGCTACCTCTTCTATGCAACATCTGTGTGTCTTCTGTCTGTCTTCTTCCTCGCTGACGCCACTCATCCCTTGGGTATTCCTGGTCCTGCTGGGGCTGGACCTCGGCAATTTTGCTCAATGCTTTGGATCCTAGTGGAAAAACATGCTGTTAATCCTACTTTTGCGAGGATTAAAACCATCGTAAAAACTGGAATTTGTTTAAATATTTTTGGTTTAAATATATCTTGTGTATATAATTACCCAGATTACTGTTGGGTATTAGATTGCTATGTTACAATATGTATGGCATACATGAGTTCCACTGTTATTGATATGATATGTGGTGGAGAGGCATTTGGTGGTGCAAGTGATTTAAATGATGTGTTCACAGTGTTTATATTCCTGTTATGTGGTTAATGGGTCTTGGATTCACGTTTGAAATATGACTCCCTTGTCTTTTGTGATGCATGAGAAGTGCTGAAATTGAAGATGATGCAGGTTAAGTCTAGGGTTGAGGGTGTGAGTAGGGTGGGGGGGAGGGTGTGGGTTAGGTTAAGGGTGTGGATTAGGGTGTGGGTTACATTGTGGCTTAGGGGTTAGAAGTTAGGGGTGTGGGTGAGGGTGAGGGCTGAGGGGTGAAGGTGTCAGGTTAGGGTTGGGATGATGCGTTAGGGTTAGTGTGTCAGGTTAGGGTTAGGGGTTCGGGTTGGTGTTAGGTTCTGGGATAGGGTTACGGTGTTGGTTAGGGTTAGGGTGTCGTGTTGGGGTTAGGGTTAGGGCAAGGGCGAGGGCAATTTCGCCTGGGACCTTATGGAGGGGCCTCACAGTCAAAGGTAAAGGCAAAGTCACATCCACACTTCTGTTCCATCCCCTTTGCTCTATAGTAGAGCTCTAGTAAGCCTAGGCCTGGTAGGAAAACTCTTGGCTCCTGTGGGGACACATCCTGTGTGTGAATCTGCATACCAGACCTAGGGGCCACAGGGCGCCTGTTTTCTTCTGGGAGAGGGGACCCTGAAGCGGTGTTGCCTGGCAACAGCTTGAAAATCCATTAAATTGCACTTTACGTACCTCTGACAAAGCTAGATTTGCTCCACCTTTTCGCCATTTGGAAGCAAACCTTCCATACCCTCTCCCCAAGTAGGCAATGGGCCTACTTTGAGTAGAAAGTCCCCTTGAGGAGCTGAGCCCAGGAAGGCACCCAGTCATGTCAAACACACTCCAGCTGCTTACTTCCTCATGGGCAGTATCACTATCAGCTAGGAATGTCTTTGCAAGGATTGAAAAGGGAAGGGGAGATACATGGCCCTGCCTCTGAAATTTCAGTCCTCTGAGCAGAACTGGAATTCAATTGTATCAGCGAAACTGTGCCTTCCAAAGAGGCTTGCAAACACACCCCGAGTGGCTGCCTCTTCTTCCCTGAAGAAGGCTCCCTTTCCCTGCATCCTGCGGACTCCCTGTCCCAGCCTCCTGGAAAAGCGCTTCTTGGAGTTCCTTCTTGGAGTTCCTTTCTTAGTTGCAGTTATCCCTCATTTTGGGGCCATAGGGAGTAGCCCCACACTCACAGGGGAAGGCAGACCCACCTCCACACATCTCTTCCATCCCCTTTGCTCTGTAGGACAATTCTAGTGAGCCTAGGTCTGTCAGAAAATTCTTGGCTTTGACGGGAACACACCCTGTGTGTGAACCTGCATACCCGACCTAGGGGCCACAGGGCGCCTGTTTTGCTCGAGTGGGCCTTGAAGCAGTACAGCCTAGTGAGAGCTTGAAAATCCATCCAATTGCTCCTTTCTTACCTCTGACACCTAGCTTTGTTCCACCCTTTGGCAGTGTGGAGGGAAGAGGGCCCAACCCCGTCCTCAAGCGGACATGGGGCCTACTTTGAGAGGAAAGGCCCCCTTGAGGAGCTGAGCCCATCAAGGCACCCAGTCATGTCAAATATACTCCCACTGCTTGCTTCTTCATGGGTAGTACCACTATCAGCTTGGAATGTCTTTGCAAGGATCACAAAGGGAAGGGGAGATACATGACCCTGCCTCTGGAACTTCGGTCCTCTGAGCAGACCTGAGTGCTCTAGGGAGCCTAGGACTGTCAGGAAAATTCTTGGCTCCTACGGGGACACACCCCATATGTGAACCTGCATACCGGACCTCGGGGCCAGAGTGTGCCTGCTTCTCTCGGTGTGCCTAAAGCGGTGCAGCCTAGCAACAGCTATTGAGCCTAGGTCTGTCTGGAACATTTTGGATCCTGTGGGGAAAACACCCTGTGCACACCCCTAGATACCGGGCCTAGGGGCCAAAATTCTCACATGTCTCCTGGGGAACCCTAACACAGTGTGACCTAGCAACTGCTTGAAAATCCATCCCATTGCTGTTTTCCTCCTTCTGATACAGCTAGCATTGCTCCTTGCTTTGGGATATCTCAAGCAAGGGGCGAGTCCATAACTGCTCTCCTGGGGCCCAATGGATGTGCAAGGTGCCCTCAACCAGGTGACCCCAGCATGCCACCTGGCCCCCTCAGACACACTCCCGCAGCCTTCTTCCTCATGGGAAGCACCTCTCTGACCCAGGAATGTGTTTGCAAGGCTCGGAATGTGCAGGGAGACACATGGCCCTGACTCTGGAATTGAGGTCCTTGGGGCAGGCCTGCAGGTCTGACATCTGAGAAGCAAAACACTTGCTGCAAATAGAGGCCTGAAAACACACTCTGTGTATGACTTTCCTTCCTCCAAGGAAGATAGCTTTCCCAGTCTCCTGCATGCTGAGTGTCACACAGCTGGAATGTGCTTGCGTGGACGTCATGATTCAGTGGCAATGGCCCCTGAGGCCCTGTGCCCAGGTAGGGCGCCCACACTCACAGGCAAATCAAAGCAACTTCCAAATGAGTCAGCTCTTCACATCTAGTGGCCAAAGTATTGGAGTTTCAGGTTCAATATTAGTCTTTCCAATGTATATTCAGACCTGATTTCCTTTAGGATGGAGTGGTTGGGTCCTCTTATAGTCTAAGCAAACTTCAAGCATCTTCTTCAGCACCACAGTGCAAAAGCATCAAATCTTTGGCTGTCAACTTTCTTTATAGTCCATCTTTCACATCCATACATGACATGGAAAAACCTTAGCCTTGACTAGACGGATCTTTGTTGGCAAAGCAATGTCTCAGCTTTTTAATATGCTGTCTAGTTTGGTTATCACTTTCCTTCCAAGTCGTAAGCATCTTTTAATTTCATGGCTGCAGTCACCATCTGCAATGATTTCCGAGCCCCGAAAAATAAAATCTGCCACTGTTTCCACTGTTTTCTCATCTATTTGCCAAGAAGTGATGAGACTGGATGCAATGATCTTAGTTGTCTGAACGCTGAGCATTAAGCTACCTATTTCACTCTCCTCTTTCTCTTTCATCAAGAGGCTCTTTAGTTCTTCACTTTCTGCCATCAGGGTGGTGTCATCTGCATATCTGAGGTTATTGATATTTCTCCCAGCAATCTTGATTCCAGTTTGTGCTTCATCCAGTGCAGCATTTCTCACGATGCCCTATATATAAGCAGATATAAGTTAAATAAGCAGGGTGCCAATATACAGCCTTGACATATTCCTTTTCCTATTTAGAACCAGTCTGTTGGTCCAGGTCCAGTTCTGTTTCTTCCTGACCTGCATATAGGTCTTTCAAGAGGCAGGTCAGGTGATCTGGTATTCTTATTTCTTTCAGAATTTTCCCCAGTTTATTGTGATACACACAGTCAAAGGCTTTGGCATAGTCAACAAAGCAGAAATAAGTGTTTTTCTGGAACTCCCTTGCTTTTTCAATTATCCAGTGGATTTTGGCAATTTGATCTCTGGTTCCTCTGCCTTTTCTAAATCCATCTTGAACATTTGGAATTTCACGGTTGACATATTGCTGAAGCCTGGCTTGGAGAATTTTGAGTGTTACTTTACTAGCATGTGAGATGAGTCCAGTTGTGTGACAGTTTGAACATTCTTTGTCATTGCCTTTCTTTGAGACTGGAATGAAAACTGAGCTAACAACCTAGATGTTTTCAATTGCATATGCTAAAAGAACTGCCTTTGCAGTTTCCAAGGGAAAAAAAGTTTCATTTTAACCAATTTTCTCTGAAGTTCAAGGAATATCATGGACATCCTCCATCAAAAAGTCATCTTTCTTTTATGTAATCACAGTTTCATGCCTAAATTATAGACCAACTCATGCTCAAATTGACTCTGATATCAGGGGCAGATCAGCTAGCTGATAAAAAGCTTGGATTGTCCCTCTGGAGGAAAGTGAGACCTTGGTACCAAGAGAAGAATCTGAGGGCTTAAGGGAATTTGCAGGAGTGGGGAAATCTTGGTCCATCCTACATGTACCGTACTTAAATAATGCTTATTTATTTTACGGAAGTAAAAAAAAAAAAAAAAAAAAAAAAAAAAAAAAAAACACAGATGATAAAAACAAAAACAAATATAAATCACTGAAAGGTAAATAAATTCATCATCTGTGATTGAAAGCTGCATTCTAAGAAAGCTGTGTTCTCTTAACCTAGAGAGTAGACTAAATTCCAGTCTGGTACCAGCTTACCAGATAACAAACAAAAAGCGTTGTTTATGGGTAAGCTCAGGAAAGTCTTTTCCATGTATCTTGAGGTAGCAGTATTTTTGCAAAGGCATCAGTGTGAAACCATGGAAGGCATGTTTAAAACCTGATTAGATAAAAATTGACAAAATAAAAATTGACAAAATTGACAAAATAAAAATTGACAAAAAAAGTGACAAAATAGTCACTGCTGTGACTTGAAACACTTTAATATGATAACTAGAATTATAACTGACAGCATTTTACCAGGACATATCAGATTTTCATGGATGTCACATAGTTTCTAGGATACCTACATTAGTAACTGAAGGAGTCTTTGGGCTTAGAAAAGAAAACAACAGTCTCAAAGGCCCTTGCTTGTATCATTTAACATTGGAGAAAACAAAATCGAACTTTAGGTCCCACCCTGAGGCTCCAGGCCGGTTATATCTATCTATTTTCCCATGCAGCGTAGTGCCTGCTGGAAGTCCAAGGGATTTATCCTGCCTGGTAATTTCACCAGCTGGGACTCCACAACCCTTAGTCTGGCCGGCTGACCCAGCCCTGCTTCCAGCACTTTGCAGGCCAGCAGGCCCTTGACCACCTGCTGGGACAGGAAAGGGAAGGGTCCACGAATTGCATCCTAGAAACTTAGTAGGGTGCATGTATTTAAAAACCTGGTGGCCACCCAGGCAGGAGAGAAGGGAGGAGGGCACCTTGCTGCCCTTTCATGGGGGAATCTGTGGCTGTCCTGCTGAGAGGGGGCCTTTCCATGGGGACCCTGTGCAATAAGTTTGGTGTTTTGGAACTGAATAATTAGAACGTGTAAAATTTTTAATTTATGTGGTGCTTTAATTAAAAAAACAAACAAGCAGCTCCAAGTTTTCTGCAAATTGAGGCCTCAAACTTGAAGGCCTATTTTCCTTCCACTGTGGCATTCTATGAAGAAATGTGCGTTTTTTAAAGAAAAGGGTCAGAAAAGTGAGGGAAACAGAAAAGCCAGAGGTGCCCCAGGAGTTTGGTGAAGGTCTTAGGAGGTCACTTGTAAATGCTGCTGGCCATCGGGAGGCAGTCTCTTGTGACCAATGGGCACAGAGCTCTGCAGGCTTGTCCTTTGCATGGATGTGCTTGTTTGTGGAAATCCAGCTCAGAGCCATCTCCTGATGTGTAAGAATTTCCCAGACTAGACCCCTAGGCAAATCCCACAGGGCCAGGGACTCCTTTCTTCATTGTATTTGTCTGTTTGACTGAAAACCAGAAATGGCATATTTTTCTTTCAATCTGGTCTATCATCCAGGCCTTGGAGTAATATTTCCCCTCCCCCTCAATAGGCTTGGGTTCCGGTGATGAATTATAGTCAGTTGTCCATGATTTCGCAGATGAGGAAACTGAGAGTCGGAGAGGGCGGAGGACTGTCCAAGGGAGAATGGGATATCCTTCCAGGAACACTGGCTCCTGGGTTTTTAATGAGCTTCCTACCCAGCATGGTCATTAAGTGGCAAGGGTTGACATTGAGAATAAACTATTGGTGGAAATGAAAAAGGCTTTTTGAAAGAATGTGCCTACCAGCTGTGCATCTTATGGAGTATTTTCATTGTACTTCCCAGCCCTTGGAAAGTGCTGGGCACAGGGCAGATGCTTCATCATTTTTATTGAATAAGTTCAATGTCACACAATTGTATCTGTAGTGTCAGCAACACTATGAGGTGTATTAGAACAGTGATGGTCCCAGTTGGTACCCACAAGGATATTTTTAAAAAATGAAACAAATCTCTCTGATCATCACCAAGGCTATCAGAGGTCTATTGCAGACTCCACACAAGGGAGGGTCTACCTCTTGGGACATCCCCACTTCAGCATCTCCCTAAACCAGCAATCTAGGACAGCTGAGTACACTTGAAGTTCCTTCCTTGACCTTGGGAGTTTTTTTGGAAGACAATTTTTTGACAGACAGGGGTGGGGCAAGGTTTTGGGATGTTTCAAGTGCAGTCCATTTATTGTGCACTCTATTTCTGTTTCTGTTCCCTGGAGGCTCAGTTGGTAAAGAGTCTGCCTGCAATGAGGGAGACCCGGGTTTAATCCCTGGGTCAGGGAAATCCCCTGGAGAAGGAAATGACAGCCCACTCCAGTATTCTTGCCTGAAGAATTCAATGGACTGAGGAGCCTGGTGGGCTACCAAGGGCTGGACATGGCTGAGTGATCAAACTCTTATTTCTATTATTATTTCACCAGCTCCACCTCAGATCATCAGGCATTATATCCTAGAGGTTGGGGGCCCCTGCTTTAGTTCCCTCTTTCATCTTCTACACAGCTCCAGCATGCTTCCTCCTCCTCTTCCACCTGCAGAACTACCTGCTGGGCTTCTCTGAGTGTGACTAAGAGTTTCCTTCCCTCACTGTCTTTCCTCTGAGTCCCTTTTCCTAAATGGGTTTCCATGATCTCCTTTAGGCACTTTTTCCCCAGGTGGTGCTAGTGGTAAAGAACCTACCTGCCAATGCAGGAATCCTATCCCTGGGTTGGGAAGATCCCCTGGAGGAGGGCACCCAGCCCACTCCAGTATTCTTGCCTGGAAAATTCCCATGGACAGAGGAGCCTGGTGGGCTCTGACAGTCAGACGTGATTGAAGCGACTTAGCACAGCATACCATAGGACCTTTGAACTGCAGACTCATGTGATTGTTTGGATTCTTTGGAGTCCCTTGTTATTCCACGTGTATGTTAGGGTCAGCTTGTATATTGCTTCCTAAAGGCCTGGAGAGGGTAATAGGCAGGAAGGCCAGGGGTCTCCAGACAGAGGGAATAGGCTGCAAGTGTCAGACGTTTTTTCATCTCTCAAGCAGCTGGAGGAACGAAACGAGTGCTACATTTTTTCCCCTTCTCAATACAAATTTAAGAGGTTTCTCTTAAAATTTTGTGTTGCTATGACGACTCCTGGCTCCACCTGAACTTAACTTTTCTCAAACCTTCAGCTAAGCAATGCATTTTGTCTTAAGGAAAGGTTTGTCTTAAGCTATGTTAATATACTACGTATTTCTGCTAGACTCTGTCTTCAGGTCGGTTCCCCCTAAAGGCTCAGAACCGACTTGACAAACCAATATGTTTTACTCATACCTGTTCTCCTAATCTATGTTAATGAAATGATATATTGGCTTGGAAATCTGCCTTTCTTCAAAATTCATGTCAATCATTCTATGGCCCGGGATGACTCACCTGCTGCCAATATTATCTCAATGCATGTTGTGGGTGAGGGGCCTGGTGTCATTCTCTGAGACATTGCCTTTCTTTCATTAGCAGACTGCTAGTGGCTGTATAACATCTGCCTAAAGACTAGCAGGGGGTACTCTTACTGCCCCCGTCTGATGTCTATGTCAGCAGCTTTCTCTATCTCTTTTATACTTTAATAAAACTTTATGACACAAAAGCTCTGAGCGATCAAGCTTTGTCAACTGGCCCTGGATTGAATTCTTCTCCTCTGGAGGCCAAAAATCCTGGCGCCTTTTGTGGTTCAGCAATGACCTTTCAGTCTTTTGTAATTCATATTGAATCTTCATTTCAGATTGAAGATGCATTCCATGGTATTGCCATCTTAAGTCTTTCCATCGCTATGGAATATCTGTGCATGTATTCAGGATATTTTTCAGCAATCGTGTATAATTTCCAATGTGCCAGTCTTGTCATCCTCATTACACCCACGGCAAAATATTTTATTAATGTTGACACTATCAAAAGGAAATTGTTTTTTTAAATTCCTTTTCAGATTATTATTTGCTAGTGTATACAGATAAAACTGTGTAATCATTCATTTTTATCAGCTTGGACAGCTTGATAGTTGTCTTTACTTTCTTTACTTCCTCATACTTTAAGATTATCCTAGCTTATATATTTACTGTCTCGCCCCTAGTCTCAATCGTTTATTCAAAGAATTTCTGTCCTTTTTTTTAAACACTGAATTATTTTTGACAATGCTGGGTCTTTGTAGCTAGATGCCTAGTTGTAGTGAGCAGAGGCTACCCTCTAGTTGACTTGCCATGGCTTCTCATTGCAGCGCTTTCTCTGGTTGCAGAACTTGGGCTCTGGAGCATGCAAGTACTTCAATAGTTGTACGGGGGCTTAGTTGCCCCTGCCTGGGCATGTGGAATCCTCTAGGACCAGGGGTTGAACCAGTGTTCCCTGCATTGGTAGGCAGATCCTTTACCACTGGGCCACCAGGGACATTTCCTGTTCTTTTTCATTATAGAGTGATATTTAAAACATACATGTAGGAGCTAAATATGCTCAGCTGACAATATTTGGAAATATATACATGTATTCCAGCTTATATATTCAGTTGAGGGTAATTTGTGATGATG
Source organism: Muntiacus reevesi (assembly GCF_963930625.1). Lineage (NCBI taxonomy): Eukaryota > Metazoa > Chordata > Mammalia > Artiodactyla > Cervidae > Muntiacus > Muntiacus reevesi. Next base: position 885,971 of record NC_089256.1, on the reverse strand, counting down.
TCTCCATGAATCTTGTAACCTTTCCTTTTGTTTATCCATAACTTACCATTCCAATGGTAAGATACCTGGCTTCCACCACTTGTCATGTATGGAATTCAGTGCTTGTCCCATGTGGTTACTGAAACAACTGTCAGACTGTCTTCCAAAGGGGGCTGTGCATGCATCCCACCAGTATCTTGAGTATGTTTCTGTAGGAGAGTTTACTATCAGTATACCCTCCGTGGCCAGGTGTCTATTTCAATCTTTACCAGTTATGAATGGGCTTGTTTGCTCTAGTGTTCTTGGACAATTTGAGGACTCCTGTCTAGATATGAGGGACACAGGAATCTCCTTGAGGCTTGGCAGGGCAATCAGCACACTTCTCGAGGTGAGGAGGGAGACCCAGGGTCCCTTTCCAGTTGCCATAGGGATATTGGGATTCCTACCAATTTTCAAGAGGAGTCAGGCATCATCACCTTTTGAATCATTGAATTCTGCATGCCTCTCGAGGTGTCAACGGGATGTGAGGCCTCCTGTCGATAAGAGGCGGGGACCTAGGACTTTCTCTATGCTCTCCATAGGGGATTCACACATCCCTTCATCCTGTGAGATGAAAGATGAGCCTGCATTCAAGCCACTGTAGGGAAATCGGACCTTCTTTCGAGTCAGGGCGTCTCAGGGTCAATTCCACTTGAGGCAGCAAACTCAGGGTCCCTCCCACATACTTACTGCTGAGAGACACCTCCTCTGATTGTGCTTGTGGAATGGTGGCATACCTCTTGAGTGGAAGCCAGGGAATCAGCTCTCATTTCAAGATGATTTGGGGTACATGGAGCTTTCCTCGAGTTGCTGTGCTGAACTTGGTGTTCTTCTAGACTTGGGACAGTGTTCTCGGGGAATCTCTGCAGTTGCCTAAAGGAAGCCAACCCACTTGTCGTGTTTGATGCGGAACACGGGATGGCTCTGAAGCCAATGCAGTGGAATAGGGACTCATCTCGAGTTGATTTGGGATACACGAAGCTATTTCCCATTGCTGCAGTGACATCAGGGTCCCTCTGGACTTGAGACAGTGTTCTTGGGGACTCTCTGGAATTCCATCAAGCAAGTAATGGCTCCTTACGTATTTGATGGGGAACACGGAATTGCTCTGCATGCAATGCAGGGGAATCAAGCCTCATCTCGCGGCGAGAAGGCAGTCTCATGGTTTCTCTCGAGTTGCGGCGCGAACCTGGGGTATATTCTCCAGGTACGGCGGGGATGGCCCTTCAAAACTCATGTTTGTTCAGCGACGTCAGGACTCCTGTCTAGTTACGAGGGACACCTCAGGAATCTCTTCGAGGCTTGGCAGGGCAATAGGGACGCTTCTCAATGTGAGGCGGGAGACCCAGGGTTCCTTTCCAGTTGCCACAGTGAGACTGGGATTCCTATCAATTTTCAAGAGGAGTCAGGCGTCATCACCTTTTGAAACATTGAATTCCGCCTACCTCCATGTCAAAGGGATGTGAGACCTCCTGGCGTGATGAGGCCAGGACTTAAGACTTTCTCTAGGGTCTCCGTATTGGATTCAGACATCCCTTCATCTTGTGCAATGAAAGACGAACCTGCATTCAAGCCACTGCAGGGAAATCCGGCCTTCTTTCTTGTCAGGGCATTCGGACTCCATTCCACTTGAGGCAGCAAACTCAGGGTCCCTCCCCCATATCTATTGATGAGAGAAGCCTCCTCTTGGGGTGCTTGTGGAAAGTTGGCATACCTCTTAAGTTGAATCCTGGGAATCTGCTCTCATCTCGAGATGATTTGGGGTACATAGAGCTTTCCTCAAGTTGCTGTGCTGAACCTGGTGTTCCTCTAGACATGGGACGGTGTTTTCGGGGAGTCTCTGGAGTTGCCTAAAGAAAGTGAAGCAACTTGTCTTGCTTGATGGGGAAAGCGGAATTTCTCTGGAGCTCATGTGGCAGAATCGGGCCTCATCTCCAGTTGATTTGGTGTACACGGAATTATTTCGCGTTGCTGCAGTGACCTCAGGGTCCCTCTAGGCTTGTGAGTGTGTTCTTGGGGACTCTCTGGAGTTCCATCAAGCAAGTCAAGGCTCCTACGCATTTCATGGGGAAAACGGAATTGCTTTGCACGCAATGCAGAGGAATCTGGCCTCATATAGTGGCGAGGGGATGTCTCATGATTTTTCGCGAGTTGCGCTGGGAACCTGGAGTATATTCTCGAGTTACAGCGGGGATGGCCCTTCAAAAGTCGTGTTTGTTCAGCGACGTCAGGACTCCTGTCTAGTTATGAGGGACACCTCAGGAATCTCTTCGAGGGTTGACACATCAATAGGGACGCTGCTAGAGGTGAGGCGGGAGACCCAGGGTCCCTTTCCAGTTGCCACAGGGATACTGGGATTCCTATCACTTTTCAAGAGGAGTCAGGCATCGTCACCTCTTGAAGCAATGAACTCTTGGTGCCTCTCTAGGTGTCAAAGGCATGTGAGGCCTCCTGTCGAGAGGAGGAGGGGAACTAGGGCTTTCTCTAGGGTCTCCACAAGGGATTCAGACATCCCATTGTCTGGTGAGATGAAAGACAAGCCTCCATTCAAGCCACTGCAGGGAAATCAGGCCTTCTTTTGAGTCAGGGCATCTCGGTGTCCATTCCATTTGACGCAGCAAACTCAGGGTCCAACTCACATACCTATTGCTGAGAGAAGCCTCCTCTAGAGGTGCTTGTGGAAAGTTGGCATACCACTTGAGTCAAAGCCAGGGAATCAGCTCTAATCTCGAGACGATTTGGGGTACATGGGGCTTTCTTCGAGGTGCTGTGTTGCAACTGGTGTTCCTCCAGACTTGGGACGGTGTTCTCGGGGAATCTCTGGAGTTGCCTAAAGGAAGTAAAGCCACTACTCCTGTTTGATGGGGAACACGGGATGGCTCTGGAGCAAATGCAGGGGAATTGGGCCTCGGCTCGAGTTGATTTGCAGTATGGAGCTATTTCGCATTGCTGCGGTGACACAAGGGTCCCTCTAGACTTGTGACAGTGTTCTTGGGGACTCTCTGGAATGCCATCAAGCAAGTCAAGATTCCTTACGTGTTTGATGGGGAACACGGAATTGCTCTGCAATGCAGAGCAATCAGGCCTCATCTTGCGGCCAGGGGGAAGTCTCATGGTTTATCTCAAGTTGCGGTGGGAACGTGGGGCATATTCTCGAGTTAAGGTGGGGATAGACTTTCAAAACTCCTGTTTGTTAAGCGACATCAGGACTCTTGTCTAGTTATGAGAGACACCTCAGGAATCTCTTTGAGGCTTGGCAGGGCAATAGGGACGCTTCTTGAAGTGAGGCGGGAGACCCTGGGTCCAATTCCAGTTGCCACAGTGATATTGGGATCCCTATCACATTTCAAGAGGAGTCAGGCATCGTCACCTTCTAAGCATTGAACTCCGCGTGCCTCTCGGGATGTCAAAGGGATGTGAGGCCTCCTGTCGAGATGAGGCGGGGACATAGGGTTTCCTCTAGGTCCTCCACAGGGGATTCAGACATCCCTTCATCTTGTGAGATGAAAGACGAGCCTACATTAAAGCCACTGCAGGGAAATCTGGCCTTCTTTTGAGTCAGGACATCTTGGTGTTCATTCCACTTCAGGAAGCAAACTCAGGGTCCAACTCACATACATATTGCTGAGAGAAGCCTCCTCTTGAGGTGCTTGCAGAAAGTTGGCATACCTCTTGAGTCGAAGCAGGGAAATCAGCTCTAAATCTCAAGACGACTTGGGGTACATGGGGCTTTCCTCGAGTTGCTGTGTTGTACCTGGTGTTCCTCTACACTTGGGACAGTGTTCTCGGGGAATCTCTGGAGTTGCTTAATGAAGTCATGCCACTTGTGTTTGATGGGGAACGCAGAATGACTCTGGAGCCAATGCAGGGGAATGGGGCAGCATCTCGAGTTGATTTGGGGTAGACGGATCTATTTCCCGTTTCTGCACTAACCTCACGGTCACTCTAGACTTGTTACAGTGTTCTTGGGTACTCTCTGGTGTCCCATCAAGCAAGTCAAGGCTCCTTACATGTTTGATGGGGAACACAGAATTGCTCTGCATGCAATGCAGAGGAACCGGGGCTCATCTCGTGGCCAGGGAGAAGTATCATGGTTTTTCTCGAGTTGCGGTGGGATCCTGGGGTATATTCTCGAGTTACGGTGGGGATGGCCCTTCAAAACTCGGATTTGTTCAGCTATGTCAGGACTCCTGTCTAGTTAAGAGGGACACCTCGGGAATCTCTTCGAGGCTTGGCAGGCAATAGGGACGCTTTTGGAGATGAGGTGGGAGACCCAAAATCCCTTTCCACTTGTGACATGGATATTGGGATTCCTATCACTTTTCAAGAGGAGTCAGGCATCGTCACCTCTTGAAGCAATGAACCCTTGGTGCCTCTCTAGGTATCAAAGTCATGTGAGGCCTCCTGTCGAGATGAGATGGGGAACTAGGGCTTTCTCTAGGGTCTCCACAGGGGATTCAGACATCCTTTCATCTGGTGAGATGAAAGACGAGCCTGCATTAAAGCCACTGCAGAGAAATCGGGCCTTCTTTTGAGTCAGGGCATCTCGGGGCCCATTCCACTTCAGGCAGCAAACTCAGGGTCCAACTTACATACCTATTGCTGAGAGAAGCCTCCTCTAGAGGTGCTTGTGGAAAGTTGGCATACCTCTTGAGTTGAAGCCAGGAAATCAACTCTAATCTCGAGACGATTTGGGGTACATGGCGCTTTCCGCGAGTTGCTGTGTTACGCTTGGTGTTCCTCTAGACTTATGACAGTGTTCTCGGGGATTCCCTGGAGTTGCCTAAAGGAAGTCAAGCGCCTTGTCGTGTTTGATGGGGAAAGTGGGATGGCTCTGGAGCCAATGAAGGGGAATCGGGCCTCATCTCGAGTTGAAATGAGTGAATCACGTGTGAATCATGTGTGCATCAAGTGTGAATCACGGGTCCATCATGTGTGTGTCACGTGTGTGTCACGTGTGCATCACGTGTGCATCACGTGTGCGTGACATGTCCATCACGTGTGAGTCACGTGTTCATCAGGTGTGTGTCACGTGTCCATGACGGGTGAATCACGTGTTCATCACATGTGCGTCACTTGTGTGTCACGTGTGCATCACGTGTGTGCACGTGGGAATCACGTGTGCGTCACGGGTGCGTCATGTGTGCATCACGTGTCCATCACGTGTGCGTCACTGGTGCATCACGTGTCCATCACGTGTGCGTTACGTGTGCGTCACGAGTTCATCATGTGTGCGACATGTGTTCATCACTTGTTCATCACGTGTGCATCAAGTTTGCGTCACGTGTGAATCACGTGTTCGTCACGTGTGTGTCACGTGTTCATCACGTGTCCATCATGTGTACATCACGTGTGAGTTACATGTGCGTCTCGTGTGCATCACATGTTCGTCATGTGTGCGTCACATGTTCGTCACGTGTGTGTCACGTCTGCATCACGTATTCATCACATACGTGTTACGTGTGCATCACATGTGCATCACATGTGCGACACGTGTGCGTCACGTGTTCGTCACGTGCGCATCACGTGTGCATCAAGTTTGCGTCCTGTGTGAATCATGTGTTCATCACGTGTGTGTCACGTGTTGATCACGTGTCCATCATGTGTGCATCACATGTGCGTCACGTGTGTGTCATGTGTGCATCACGTATTCATCACATATGGGTTATGTGTGCATCACGTGTTCATCACGTGTGAGTCACATGTGCCTCACGTGTTGTTCACTTGTTCACAACGTCTGTGTGACGTGTGCATCATGTTTTCATCACGTGTGCATCACATGTTCATCATGTGTGAGGCACGTGTTCATCACATGTGAGTCACGTGTTCTTCACGTGTGAATCATATGTCCATCACATGTGCATCACTTGTGCAACACGTGTTCGTCACGTGTGCGCCACGTGTGCGTCACCTGTGAATCACTTGTTCATCACGTATTCATCACGTGTGTGTTATGTGTGCATCACGTGTTCATCACATGTGTATCACGTGTGAATCACGTGTGCATCACCTGTTCATTACATGTGCATCACGTGTGAATCACGTGTTCATCACGTGTGCCTCACTTGTGCACCACATGTTCATCACATGAGCATCACGTGTGCATCACGTGTTCATCACGTGGGCATCACGTGTGCACCTCATGTGCACCTTGTGTGCATCACGTGTGAATCAGGAAAAGAACTGAATGGGATAGACTAGAGATCTCTTCAAGAAAATTAGAGATACCAAGGGAACACTTCATGCAAAACTGGGTTTGATAAAAGATAGAAATGCTATGGACCTAGCAGAAGCATAAGCTATTAAGAAGATGTGGCAAGAATACACAGAAGTACTGTAGAAAATATCTTCATGACCCAGATAATCACAACGGTGTGATCACTCACCTAGAGCGAGACATCCTGGAGTGTGAAGTCAAGTGGCAATTAGAAAGCATCGTAAGAACAAAGCTAGTGGAGTTGATGGAATTCCAGTTGAAGTATTTCAAATACTGAAAGATGATGCTGTGAAAGCGCTGCACTCATAATGCCTGCAAATTTGGAAATCTCAGCAGTGGCCACAGGACTGGAAAAGGTCAGTTTTCATTCCAAATAGAAAGAAAGGTAATCCCAAAGAATGCTCAAAATACCACACAATTATGCTCATCTCACACGCTAGTAAAGTAATGCTCAAAATTCTCCAAGCCAGGCTTCAGCAATACGTGAACTGTGAACTTCCAGATGTTCAAGCTGGCTTTAGAAAAGGCAGAGGAACCAGAGATCAAACTGCCAACATCTGCTGGATCATTGAAAATGCAAGAGAGTCCCAGAAAAAAAAATCTATTTCTGATTTATTGACTACACCAAAGCCTTTGACTGTGTGGATCACAATTAACTGTGGAAAATTCAGAAAGAGATGGGACTACCAGACCACCTGACCTGCCTCTTGAGAAACCTGTATGCAGGTCAGGAAGCAACAGTTAGAACTGGACATGGAACAACAGACTGGTTCCAAATAGGAAAAGGAGTACGTCAAGACTGTACGTTGTCACCCTGCTTATTTAACTTATATGCCGAGTACATCATGAGAAATGCTGGGCTGGAAGAAGCACAAGCTGGAATTAAGATTGCCAAGAGAAATATCAATAATCTCAGACATGCAGATGACACCACCCTTATGGCAGAAAGAGAAGAAGAACTAAAAAGCCTCTTGATGAAAGTGAAAGAGGAGAGTGAAAAAGTTGGCTTACAGCTCAACATTCAGAAAACTAAGATCATGGCAACAGGTCCCATCACTCCATGGGAAATCGATGGGGAAACAGTGGAAGCAGTGTAAGATTTTATCTTTTTGGGCTCCAAAATCACTGCAGATGGTGATTGCAGCCATGAAATTAAAGTAAAATTACTCCTTGGAAGGAAAGTTATGACCAACCTAGATAGCATAATAAAAAGCAGAGACACTACTTTGCCAACAAAGGTCCCTCTGTTCAAGGCTATGGTTTTTCCAGTGGTCATGTACAGATGTGAGAATTGGACTGTGAAGAAAGTTGAGCACCGAAGAGTTTATGCTTTTGAACTGTGGTGTTGGAGAGGACTCTTGAGAGTTCCTTGAACTGCAAGGGCATCCAACTAGTACATCCTAAAGGAGATCAGTCCAGGGTGTTCATTGGAACGACTGATTCTGAAGCTGAAACTCCCATAATTTGGCCACCTGGTGCGAAGAGCTGACTCATTGGAAAATACCCTGATGCTGTAAGGGATTGGGGACAGGAGGAAAAGGGGATGACAGAGGATGAGATGGCTGCATGGCATCACCGACTCGATGTACATGAGTTCGAGAAATCTCCGGGAGTTGGTGACTGACAGGGAGGCTTGGCGTGCTGTGATTCATGGGGTCCCAAAGAGTCAGACATGACTGAGCGACTGAACGGAACTGAACTGATATGAATAACTAATTAAAAGTAAAGTAAAGTTGCTCAGTCATGTCCAACTGTTTGTGGCCCCATGGACTGTAGCCTACCAGGCTCCTCTGTCCATGGGGTTTTCCAGGCAAATGTACTGGAGTGGGTGGCCATTTCCTTCTCCAGGAGATCTTCCTGACCCAGGGATCTAACCTGGGTCTCCAGCATTGCAGACAGATGCTTTACCATTTGAGCCATATAATTCCATTGCTAACACGTGCAAGGAACACGTGCCCTCTTCTGATGCCTATGTCAGAAGATTTCTCTATCTCCTTTATACTTTAATACAACTTGATTACACAAAAGCTCTAAGCAATCAAGCCTCGTCTCTGGACCTGAATTGAATTCATCTCCTCTGGAGGCCAAGAATTCCAGTGTCTTTGCGTGGTTCAGCAATACCTTTCAAGATCATCCTGGAGATTCTGGCCATGTACCTCAGGAACATGGTCAGATAGGAGGTCACCCTTGAGACTGTGGGCTTTTGACCCAGGTGCAGGGTGTTGGAGTGGCGGGAATCCTGGATAATTTGCACATGTGACCCCAGGTAAAGGGTCTGGGAGGTAAGGTCACCTTGGAGACTGTGAATATGCTACCCAAGGTGCAGGGTGTGGGAAATAATGTCACCCTGGAGAATGTAGACTTCTAGCACAAGGGATGAGTTCTTGACATTGGGGTCTCATGGGAGACTGGATGATTCCGCTCAGACAGTGTGTGGGGATGGGATTCACCCTGGAGACTGTAGATATGTGATCTCAGGTACAGGATTTCCGAGGGGGTCACCCTGGAGCCTGTGAATATGTGATTCCAGGTGCAGAGTCTGCAAGGGAGTCACCATGGAACCTGTGTTTGTGTGACTCCAGGTGAGGTCTACAAAGTTTTGACAAACAGGAGACTGTGGACATGTGACCCCTATTACAGGGTCTTGGAGGGGGGAACCTTTGTGGCCAGGGTCATGGGATGCAAGGTTATATGTCTGGGAGGTGGGGATACCCTGAGAGTATGGAAGTGTGACCCCAGGTACAGGTTCTGGGAGTTGGTGCCATCCTGAAAATGGTGGACATTTCACCCGAGGTATGGTTTCTGGGAGGTGGGGTCACCCTGAAGACTCTGGACATGTGACCCCAAATGCAGGGTCTGGGAGGTAGACTCACCATGGAAAAAGTGGACTTGTGACCCCAGATACAGGATCTTGAGGGTGGGGTCACCTGGAGGCTGTGGACTTGTGACACCAAGTACAGGTTATACAGGGGGCCACCTTCGAGACTGTGGACATGTGATCACAGGTGTATGGTATGGGAAGTTTGGTAACCTAGGAGATTGTGGATATATGACAGTAGGTACAGGGTCTCAGGTATGTCCCCATGGAAAGTGTGGACATGTGACCCCAGGTGCAGGTTTGGGTGGGGTCACCCTGGAGACTGTGGTCGTGTGACCCAAAGTTCAGGGTAGGAAAAGGGTTTCACCCTGTAGACTGTGGATCTATGACCACAGGTACAGGATCTGGTGGTAGTCACTGTGGCGATGATGGACGTATGAAACCTAGTACAAGTTCACGGAGGGGGTCACCCTCCAAGACTGTGTACATGTGACCCTCGTTTCAGGGTCTGGGTTGAGGTCACTCTGGAAACTATTTGCCGTGTGACTTAGATGCAGGGTTAGGGGACGCGTTTACTTTGAAGATTGTGGTCATGTGACCTCAAATGCACCATTTGGGAGGCAAATCATCTTGGAGACTGGATACGTGACCGTAGATCCAGGGTCTGAATGGGATTCCCCAAGGTGAGATTGTGAATATGTGACTCCAGGTGCAGGGCCTGCGAGGGAGTCACCTTGGAACCTGTGTTTGTGTGACTCCAGGTGGAGGGTCTGGGAAGTGACGACACTCTGGAGACTGTGAACATGTGACCCCATTACAGGGTCTTGGAGGGGGTAACCCTGGCATCCAAGATCATGGGACACCATGTTAAATGTCTTGGCGTGTGGTAACCGAGACTATGGAAGTGGGACCCCAGGTACAGGTTCTGGGAATTGGGGCCAACCTGAGTGACTGTGGATGTTTCACCCTAGGTACAGTTTCTGGGAGGTGGGGTCACCCTGGAGACTCTCGACAAGTGACCCCAAGTGCAGAGTCTGGGAGGGGTCTCACCCTGGAAACAGTGGACTTGTGACCCTAGGTACAGGGTCTTAACGGTAGAGTCATCCTGGAGTCTGTCGACTTGTGACACCAGGTACAGGTTTAGGAGGGGGATCACCCTGGATACTGTGGATGTGTGATCACAGGTGCATGGTATTGGAAGTGGGGAAGTCCAGGAGACTGTATATATGACACTAGGTACAGGGTCTGGGGGATGACACCATGGAGAATATGGACTTGTGATCCCAGGTGCAGGTTCAAAAGGTTCAGGGTACAAAATGGGTCTCATCAGGCAGACTGTTGAACTGTGACCACAAGTTCAGGATCTGCTGGTGGTCACTGTGGCAATGGTGATCGTGTGAAATCTGGAACAAGTTCAGGGAAGAGGTCACCCGTGAGACAGTGGACATCACTCTGGAGACTGTGGATGTGTGAGTAAGGTGCAGGGTTAGGGGATGGGGTCACTTTGAAGATTGTGGACATATGACCCCAGATGCACTGATTGGGGAGGCAAGTCATCCTGGATAGTGGGCATTCGACCCTAGATGCAAGGTCTGACCTGGGTCCCCCAAGACACTAGGATATCTGAACCCAGGTACAGGGTCTAGGATGGGGGTGATCCAGGAAACTCTGTATATGTGACCTCAGGTACAGTGTCTGGGAGGTACGGGGTCACTCTGGGGACTGCAGGCATTTAATGGCAGGGAAATGGTCTGGAAGGGGTGTCACCCTGCATGATGTGGATATGTGAGCCCAGGTGCAGTGGGCAAAGTGGGGTTCACGCTGGAAACTGTTGACATGTGACTCCAGGTGCAGGGTATGGGAGGGCGAACATCCTGGAGATTGTGGATGTGTGTAAATAAGCACAGGGTCTGGCAGGGGAGGGTTACCCTGGAATCTGTGGCCAAGTCACCAAAGGTATAGGGCATGAGAGGTCGGGTCACACCGGATACTGAGAACATGTGACCCAAGTTACAGAGACCAGGAAGGGGGTCACCACGGAGCCTGTGAATCTGTTAGTACATGTGCAGAGTCTGGGAAATGACATCACACAAAAGTCTAGGGACATGGGATGCCAGGTGAACGGTATGGGAGGGAGTCACCCTGGAGTCAGTTGACGTGTGACCCTGGGTACAGGCACTTGTGGGTGGGGAAAGCCTCGAGACTGTGGACATGTGATCCCAGTTACTAGCCCTTGAATGTGGGTAAATCCAGGAGACTCTGGACATGTGACCCCAGGTATAGGGTGGGGAAGTTGGAGTCACCCTGGCAACTGTGCCAATGTAATCACGTGTACAGAGTCTGGGGAGGCGTGTATTCCTGGCCAACATGTACATGTAACCCCAGGTAGAGGGTTAGAGATACGGGGTCACCCTGGAGACTGGGGCAATGTGACCAGAATTACAATATTCTGTGAGGTGTAGTCACCCTGGAGACTGCGGAGGTGTGAGACCTGGTGCATGATCTGGGAGGGGTTGCCACCCAGGAGACCATGGATGTGTGACCCTAGCTAGGTTCACGGGCTTGGAATTGGTGTCACCCTAGAACCAGTGGGTGTTTGAACCGAGTACAATTGTTTGACAGGTGGTGTTACCCTGGGCGCTGCGGACATATGAACCCAGGTGCAAGTTCTGGCAAGTGGGGTCACCCTGAGACTATCTACGTGTGACCCTAGGTACAGGGTTTGGGAGTTGGTGAATGTGCCCATGTGACACCATGTACAGTGTCTAGGAGGGTGTTCACCCTAGAGACTGTGGGTATGTGTCCCAAGGTACAGTGTCTGGAGTGTGAGGCCATGCTAGAATCTGTGGACATGTGACACTGGGTGCTGGGGTCAATAGTCCAGCATCTGGAAGACTGTGGTTATGTGAGCCCTGGTACAGTGATTTGGATGAGTCACCTGTGAGACTGTGGATATGTGGCTCCAAGTGCAGGGTCTATGAGGGAGTCATCCTGGAACCTCTATTTGTGTGCCTGCAGGTGAAGGTTCTGGGAAGTGATGACATACAGGAGACTGTGGACATGTAAACCACATTACAGGGTCTTGGAGGGTGTAACCCTGTGGACCAGGGGCATGGAACAGCCTCAATGTCTATGGAAGAGTGACTCCAGGTACCGTTTCAGGGAGTTGGGACCATCCTGAAAACAGTAGACGTTTATCCCCAGGTAAAGTTTCTGGGAGGTGAGATCACACTGGAGACAGGAGTGTGACCCCAGGTATGGGATCTTGAGGGTGGGGCCATCCTGGTGGCTGTGGACTTGTGACACAAGGTACAGGAATGGGATCGGGGTCACCTTGCAGACTGAGCATGTGATCCCAGGTGCATGATATGGGAAGTGGGGTAACCCGGGAAACTGTGGATATATGACACTACGTATAGGGTCTGCGCAGATATATGACACTAGGTACTGGAGTGGGCAACCCACTCCAGTACTCTTGCTTGGAAAATCCCATGGATGGAGGAGCCTGGTAGGCTGCAGTCTATGGGGTCCCTAAGAGTCAGACATGACTGAGTGACTTCATTTTCCCTTTTCACTCTCATGCTTTGGAGAAGGAAATGGCAACCCACTCCAGTGTTCTTGCCTGGAGAATCTCAGGGATGGGGGAGCCTGGTGGGCTGCCATCTATGGGGTCGCAGAGTTGGACACGACTGGCATGACTTAGCAGCAGCAGCAACAGCAGCAGCAGTACAGGGCCTGGGGGATGTCACCATGGAGAGTATGGACATGTGACCCCAGGTGCAGGTTTGGCAGGGATGACCCTGGAGACTGGCTAGGTGAACCAAGGTTTAAGGTACAAAATGGTCTCACCCTGCAGACTGCGGACCCTGACCACAGGTACAGGATCTGGTGGTGGTCACTGTGGAGCTGGTGCATGTGTGAAACCTGATAGAAGTTCAAGGAGGGGGTCAATATGGAGAAGGTGGAGGTGTGACCCTATGTGCAGGGTCTGGAGTGAGGTCATTCTGGAAACTGTGGCTGTGTGACTAAGGTTCAGGGTTAGGGACTGGGGTCACTTTGCAGAATGTGGACATGTGACTCCACATGCACCGTTTGGGTCATCCTGGAAACTGTGGACAAGTCACCAAAGTACAAGGTATGAGAGGTGGTGTCACACTGGAGACTGAGGACATGGGATCCAAATTACAGGGTCTGGGAAGGGGATCACCATGGAGACTGTGGATCTGTGACCACAGGTATAGGGTCTGGGAAGTGATATCACACAGGAGACTGTGGACATAGGATGCCAGGTGAAGGGTCTGGGAGGGAGTCACCCTGGAGTCTGTGGACGTATGACCCCAGGTAAAGGCTCTTGAGGGTGGGGAAAGCCTGGTGACTGCGACCTGTGACCCCAGGTACAGGGTTGGGGATATAGCATCGCCCTGGAGACTGTGCAAATGCGACCCCAGGTACAGGGTCTGGGGAGAGGTGTCATCCTGGACACCGTTGATATGTAACCTCAAGTACAGTGTCTGAGATATAGGGTCACCCTGGAGACTGAGGCCATGTGACCAGAGGTACAATAGTCAGTGAGGTGGGTTCACCTTGGAGACTGTGGATGTGTAACCCCAGCTGCAGTGTCTGGGAGGGGTGTCAACCTGGAGACTGAGGACATGTGAGACCAGGTGCATGATCTGGGAGGGGTTGCGACCCAGAAGACTATGGATCTGTGTCCCCAATATCAGACTTTGGTGTGGATGTTACCATGGAGACTGTGGATGTTTGACACCAGGTGAAGGGACAGGGGAGGGCATCACCCTCGAGACCCTGGAGGTAGGATCCCAGGTTCAGAGTCTGGGAAGGGAGTTCTTCAGGAGTCTGTGGAAATGTTATGTCAGAAAAAGGGCCTGCAGTGGTTACCCTGGTGACTATGTACATGTGACACATAATACAAATACTGAGATTGGGGGTCATCCTGCAGACTGGAGAAATGTAACCACAGGTGCAGATTCTGAGGACGGGGTCACCTTGGAGACTGTTGACATGTGACATCAGGTGCTTCATCTTGGAGGTAGATCATTCTGGAGATTCTGGACATGTGACCCCAGGAACAGGGTCTGAGAGGGGGTCACCCTTGAGATTGTGGGCTTTTGACCCAGGTACAGCATGTTGGAAGGGTGGTAACCCTGGAGAATGTGCACATTTGACACCATGTACAGGCTCTGGGAGGTGAGTTCACCCTGCTGACTATGGCTATGTGACCCAAGGTGTGACTCTGGAGACTGTGGATATGTGATCCAAGGTGTGAGTCTGGAGACTATGGATATTTCTCACCCAAATCAGGTCTGGGGATGGGGATCACACTGGAGGCTGTAGATATGTGACCCCAGGTGCAGGGTCTGCAAGAGGTACACCCTGGAGCCTGTGGATATGTGACCCTGGGTGCAGGATCTGGGTGCTTGGGTCACCCTGGAGACTGTGGTCATGTGAGCCCCAGTGTGGGGTTTTGAATGAGTCACCCTGGAGACTGTGGATAAGTGACTCCAGGTGCAGGGTCTGCAAAGGAGTAACCTGGAAACTGTGATTGTGACTCTAGGTGAAGGGTCTGGGAAGTGACGACACACAGCAGACTGTGGACATGTGATCCCCATTACAGGGTCATGGAGAGGGTAACCTTGGCTAACAGGGACATGGGAAACCAGGTTCAATGTGTGGGAGGTGGGGTAACCCTTAGAATTTGGAAGTGTGACCCCAGCTACAGGTTCTGGGAATTGGGTCCATCCTTAAAACTGTGGATGTTTCACACCAGTAGCTTCGGGGAGGTGGGGTCACCCTGAAGACTCTGGACGTGTGACCACAAGTTCAAGTTCTTGGAGGTGGACTCGACATGGAAATAGTGGACTTGTGACCCCAGGTACAGGATCTTGAGGGTAGGGTCATCCTGGAGACTGTGGATTCGTGACACCAGGTATAGATTTTGGAGGGTTCACACTGGAGACTCTGGATGTATGTTTCCTCTGCAGGAGAGCTCCAGTGAACCTAGGTCTGTCTGAAAAATTCTTGGATCATGTGGGGAAACACCCTGTGCGTTAATCTGGACACCCAGGTTCAAATTTGCATATTTTTCTCGGGTGGCCCTAAAGTGGTGTAACCTATCCACATCTTGAAAATCCGTCCAATTGACATTTTCTTACTTTTGACAGAGCTAACTTTGTTCCACCCCTGGGGTTTCTGAAGCACATGGGCGGCTCGCAACTCCTATCTTTGGGCCTATTTACACTGGAGTGTCACCTTACAGAGGTGACAACAGTAAGGGACCCAGCACTCTGAGACATATTCCCACAGTCTGCTTCCTCAAGGGCAGTACCAGTATCACCTAGATATGTGTTTGAAAGGTGGGAAAATGCACCAAGACACAGGGCACAGGCTCTCGAATTTAGGTCCTCTGAGCAGAACTAGAGGGTTCATGTCTTAGGAGCTAAAGAGTCCCTGCAAGGGACAGGTTTGAAAACACACTCTCTGTGGATGCCTCTCCTTCCTTGAAGAAATATAGGTTTGCCAGTATCCTGCGAACTGAGAGTCACACAGTGCTTGAAAAGTGCTCGCTTAGACATGAGTTTTCAATGGTAATTTCCACTTGGGGCTGTAGTCAAACAGAGGGGTTCCACACTCACTGGGAAAGACAAGGCAATATCTAAATGTCTGTTCCATCCCGTTTTCTCTGTAGGAGAACTCTAGTGAGCGTAAGTCTGTCTGGAAAATTCTTGGATCCTTTGGGGACACACCCTGTTTGTGAACCAGGATACCAGAATGAGGGGGCACAATTTGTGTTTCTCTCTGTGGACCTTAAAGCAATGTAGCCTAGCAACAGCTTGAAAATCCATCCACTTGCTCTTTTCTTGATTCTGAGAGAGCTAGATTTGCTCCTTCCTTTTTGATTTCTGAAGCAAGTGGGTGAATTTCAACTCCCAGCTGTGGGCCTTTTTACAGTGGAATGCCACCTCGCTGAAGTGAGTATATTGAGGAACCTAGTCCTCTTGGACACACTCTCGCAGACTGCTTCCTCATGTGCAGTACTGGTATAACCTAGGAATGGCTTTGCAAGGCTTGGAAAGTGCAGGGAGAAACATGGCCTTGACTCTGGAATTTAGTTCCTCTGAGCACTACTGGAGGCCTCCCATCTGGGAAGCTAAACAGTTCCTGCAAGATAGAGGGTTGAGAATACACTCTCTTTTGATGCCTTTCTTTCCTTGAGGGAAGATATCTTTCCCTGCATTCTGTGAACTGAGAGTCACACACTGCTTGAAAAGTGCTTGCTTGGAGGTCATCTTTCAGGGGCACTTTCTCCTTGAGTCTGTGACAATAGGGAGGGGCAAACCAACTTCCAATGTCTGTTCCATCCCATTTTCCCAGCAGGAGAGGTCTAGTGAGCCTAGTTCTGTGGAAAATTCTTGGATCCTGCTGGGACACACCCTGTGTTTGAACCTGGATACCTGACCTACAGGGCACAATTCACATTTTTCTCTCAGGGGGCCCTAAAGTGGTTCGGCCTAGCAACAGCTTGAAAATCCGTCCAATTGCTCTTTTCTTACCTCTGACAGAGCTAGCTTTGCTCTACCTTTTGGGGTTTCTGAAGCAAGCGGGTGGCTCACACCTTGGAGCTTTGAGCCTGTCACTGGAATGTCACCTCACACAGTTGACCACAGTAAGGCACTCAGCCCTTTCAGACACACTCCTGCTGCCAGCTTTCTCATGGTCAGTACCGTTATGATCTAGGAATGTGTTTGTCAGACTCGGAAATTACAGGGAGACACACGGCCCTGACTCAGGAATATAGGTCCTCTCAGCAGACCTGCTGGTCTCATGTTTTAGAAGCTCAAAATTTCCTGCAAGATAGAGGTTTGAAAACACACTCTCTGTGGACATCTTTCCTTCCTCAAAGGAAGATAGCTTTCTTCACATTCTGCGACCTGAGAGTCACACTCTGCTTGAAAAGTGCTTGCTTGCGAGTCTATTTTCAGTGGCAATATCTCCTTGAGGCTGTGACCATAAGTAGCGGCCCCACACTCACAGGGAAAGGCAAAGCAACATCCAAATGGCTGTTCCAACCAGTTTTCTCTGTAGAAGAACTCTGGGGAGCAAAGGTCTGTCTGGAAATTTCTTGAATCACGAGGGAACACGTCCCGTGTGTGAACCTGAATAAAGGGCCTAGGGTGCACAATTTGTATTTCTCTCTCTGGAGCCATAAAGAGGTGTGGCTAGCAATTGCTTGAAAATCCACCCAATTACTTTTTTCTTACTTCTGACAGTGCAAACTTTAGTCCACCATTCAAGATTTCTGAAGCAAGTTGATGGCTCACAACTCCTGGTCACGTGCCGATTTGCCATGGAAAGTTACCTCATCTAGGTAAGCACAGTATGGTACTCAGCACCCTCAGACACACACCTGAAGCCTGTTTTCTCATGAGCAGACCTGGCGTTACTCAGAAATGTGTTTACAAAGCTCAGAAAATGCTCAAAAACACACTGCCCTTGCTCTGAAATTTAGGTCCTCTGTACCAACCTAGAGGTCTCATATCTTAGTATCTAGACAGTTCCTCATATAGAGAGCCTGTTTCCTCATGGGCAGTCCTGGTATGACCAAGAAACGTATTTACAAAGCTCAAAAAGTGCAGGAAAACACATTGCCCTGACTTTGGAATTGAGGTCCTCTGGGCAAATATGGAGAATTCACATCTTTGAAGCTAGACAGTTCCTAATAGACAGATTCTTGAAAACACACATTTCCTTCCTCAATGGAACGTAGGTTTCCAGTATTCCATGTCCATAGAGTCACATACTGCTTGAAAACACTTGTTGGAAGTCCTTTTTCATTAGCAATTGCTCCTGATAGTGTGACCATAGGGAAGGCCACCAAACTCACAGGAAAAGGAAAAGCAACAACCAAAGGTCAGTTCCATCATGTTTTCTCTGTAGTGGAGATTCAGTGTGCCTAGGTCTGTCTGGGAAATTCTTGGATCCTGAGTGGACACATCCTAGGTGTGAACATGGACAGTGGACCTTGGTGGCAAAATTCACCTTTCTCTCTCAGTTGGCCAAAAACAGTAGAGCATAACAACTACCTGGAAATGCATTTAGCTGCTGGTTTCTTACTTCTGGCAGTGATCACTTGGTACACTCTTTGGGATTTCTGAAGCAAGTAAGCAGCTAGCAACTCGTAGCCGCTCGCCCAATTACAGTGGAATGCTACATCATCTTGGTAAGTGCAGCATGGCACCCAGCAATCTCAGAAATCTTCCTGCAGCCTGTTTTTTCTTAAGGGCACTTCTGGTATGACCTAGGAATGTGTTTACAATGCTCAGAAAGAGTTCAGTTCCGTTCAGACGCTGACTGTATTCGACTCTTTGGGACCCCATGAATCGAAGCACACCAGGCCTCCCTGTCCATCACCAACTCCCGGAGCTTACACAAACTCATGACCATCGAGTTGGTAATGACATCCAGCCATCTCATCCTCTGTCATCCTCTTCTCCTCCTGCCCCCAAGCCCTCCCAGCATCAGGGTCTTTTCCAATGAGTCAACTCTTCACATCAGGTGGCCAAAGTACTGGAGTTTCAGTTTCAGCATCAGTCTTTCCAATGAACACCCAGGACTGATCTCCTTTAGGATGGACTGGTTGGATGTCCTTGCAGTCCAAGGGACTCTCAAGAGTCTTCTCCAACACCACAGTTCAAAAGCATCAATTCTTCAGTGCTCAGCTTTCTTCACAGTCCAACTCGTACATCCATACATGACCACTGGATAAACCATAGCCTTGACCAGATGGAGCTTTGTTGGCAAAGAAATGTCTCCACTTTTTAATATGCTATCTAGGTTGGTCTTAACCCTTCCAAGAAGTAAGCATCTTCTAATTTCATGGCTGCAATCACCATCTGCAGTGATTTTGGAGCCCCCAAAAATAAAGTATGACACTGTTTCTACTGTTTCCCAATCTCTTTCTCATGAAGTGATGGGACCAGATGCCATGATCTTAGTTTTCTGAATATTGAGCTGTAAGCCAACTTTTTCACTCTCCTCTTTCACTTTCATCAAGAGGTTTTTTAGTTCCTCTTCACTTTCTGCCATAAGGGTGGTATCATATGCATATCTGAGGTTACTGATGTTTTTCCTGGCAGTCTTGATTCCAGCTTGTGCTTCTTCCAACCCAGTGTTTCTCATGATGTACTCGGCATATAAGTTAAATAAGCAGGGAGACAATATACAGCCTTTACATACGCCTTTTCCTATTTGGAACCAATCTGTTGTTCCATGTCCAGTTCTAACTGTTGCTTCCTGACTTGCACATAGGTTTCTCAAGAGACAGGTCAGGTGGTCTGGTAGTCCCATCTCTTTCAGAATTTTCCACAGTTAATTGTGATCCACACAGTCAAAGGCTTTGGCGTAGTCAATATAGCAGAAATATATGTTTTCTGGGACTCTCTTGCTTTTTCAATGATCCAGCAGATGTTGGCAGTTTGATCTCTGGTTCCTCTGCCTTTTCTAAAACCAGCTTGAACATCTGGAAGTTCACGGCTCATGTATTGCTGAAGCCTGGCTTGGAGAATTTTGAGCATTACTTTACTAGCGTGTGAGATGAGTGCAATTGTGCAGTAGTTTGAGCATTCTTTGTTATTGCCTTTCTTTGGAATTGGAATGAAAACTGATCTTTTCCAGTCATGTGGCCACTGCTGAGTTTTCCAAATTTGCTGACCTATTGAGTACAGCACTTTCACAGCATCATCTTTTAGGATTTGAAATAGCTTAACTGGAATTCCATCACCTCCACTAGTTTTGTTTGTAGTGATGCTTTCTAAGGCCCACTTGACCTCACATTCCAGGATGTCTGGCTCTAGGTGACTGATCACGCCATCATAATTATCTGGGTCATGAAGATCTTTTTTTGTACAGTTGTTCTGTGTATTCTTGCCACCTCTTCTTAACAGCTTCTGCTTCTGTTAGATGCATAGCATTTCTGTCCTTTATTGAACCCAATCTTCGCATGGAATGTTCCTTTGGTATCTCTAATTTTCTTGAAGAGATCTCTAGTCTTTCCCATTCTGTTGTTATTCTCCATTTCTTTGCATTGATCAGAGTAAGGCTTTCTTATCTCTCCTTGCTATTCTTTGGAACTCGGCATTCAAATGGTGCAGGCTGTGACGGACCATGCAGAAGCATGGCCATGAGGAGCTATCTCTCGCCCAAGGTCAGAGGTAGTGGCTGAGGGGAGCCACCCCATGTCCGAGACCAGGGGCAGCGGCCGAGAGGAGCTACCTCATGCCTGAGGTCAGGGGAGGTGGCTGAGATGAGCTACCCCATGCCCAAGGTCAGGGGCTGTCGCCAAGAGGAGCAATCCCACGTCCACAGAGCAGCAGCTGCACGGGTGCAGGAGGACCGAGAGGAGCTACTCCACATTCAAGGTCAGGAGGGGCGGCCTGAGGAGATACCCATTGTCCAAGGTAAGGAGGAGTGGCTGTGCTTTGCTGGAGCAGCTGTAAAGAGATACCCCACGTCCAAGGTAAGAGAAACTCAAATAAGATGGTAGGTGTTGTGAGAGGGCATCAAAGGGCAGACACTGAAATCATAATCACAGAAAACTAGCCAATCTGATCACATGGACCATAACCTTGTCTAACTCAATGAAACTAAGCCATGACGTGTGGAGCCACCCAAGACGGACGGGTCATGGTGGACAGGTCTGACAGAATGTAGTCCACTGGAGAAGGGAATGGCAAACCACTTCAGTATTCTTGCCTTGAGGACCCCATGAACAGTATGAAAAGGCAAAATGATAGGATACTGAAAGAGGAACTCCCCAGGTCGGTAGGTGTCCAATATCCTACTGGAGTTCAGTGGAGAAATAACTCCAGAAAGAATGAAGGGATGGAGCGAAAGCAAAAACAATACCCAGTTGTGGATGTGACTGGTGATAGAAGCAAGGTCCAATGCTGTAAAGAGCAATATCGCATAGGAACCTGGAATGTTAGGTCCTTGAATCAAGGCAAATTGGAAGTGGTCAAACAGGATGTGGCAAGAGTGAATGTCGACATTCTAGGAATCAGCAAATTATAATGGACAGGAATGGGTGAATTTAACTCAGATGACCATTATATCTACTACTGTGGGCAGGAACCGCTTAAAAGAAATGGAGTAGCCATCATGGTCAACAATCGAGTCCAAAATATGGTACTTGGATGCAATCTCAGAAAGTGTAGGGAAATACAATGCTCTGACTCTGGAATTTGGGTCCTCAGGGCAAACCTGGAAGTCTCACATCTTTGAGTCTATACAGTTTGTGATACACAGAGGCCTGATAAAACACTCTCTGTTGATGCCTTACCTTCCTGGATGGAACATAATTTTCCCAGCTTTTTGTGTGCTCAGAGTCACAAACTGCTTGAAAAGGCTTGTTAGAAGTAATTTTTCAGTAGCAACTTCCCCTGATGTTGTGACATTAGGGAAGACCGCCACACCCACAGGAAAAGGCAAAGGATCATCCAGACGTCTGCTCAATCACGTTTTCTTGATAGGAGCAATCCATTCAACCTAACTGTCTAGAATGCTCATGGATACTGTTCCTACACACCCTATGTTTGAACCTGGATACTGGACCTTGGCAGCAAAATTTCCATTGTTTTCTCAGTTGGCCCTAAAACGGTTAAACCTAGTTACTGCCTGAAAATGCATCTACTTGCTGTTTTCTTACTTCTGACAGTGATAGTGTTGGTGCACCCTTTGGGATTTATGAATCAAGCAGGAGGCTCTCCACTCCAAGCCACTGGCCCCTTTCCAGGGAGATGTCATCTCATCTAGGTTAGCACAATATGTCACCCAGCACTCTGAGACACACTCTTGCAGCATGAATTTTATGGTCAGATCTGGTTTGACCTAGGAATGTGTTTACAAATCTCAGAAAGTGGTGGGAAACACACTGCCCTGACTCTGGTATTTAGGTCCTCTGGGAAACTTGGAGGACTCACATGTTTGAATCTAGACAGTTCATGACAGGTAGAGGCCTGATAACATATTCTCTCGAGATGCCTTTCCTTCCTCAAAGGAATATAGCTTTCTCAACATTCTGTGTGCTGAGTGTCACACACTCCTTGAAAACGCTTGTTGGAGGTCATTTTTCATTAGCAATTTCCCCTGGAGGTGTGACTGTAGGGAAGGCGCCACACTCACAGGTAAGTTCAAAAGCACTTCCAAACATCTGTTCAATCACGTTTTCTTGGTGGGGCCATTCATCAATGTAAGTCTATTTAGAAAATCCGTGGACACTGCGGGGAAACACCTATGTTTGAATCTGGATACCAGACGTTGGTGTTAAAATATGCATTTTTCTCTCACTTGGCCCTAAAAGAGTGCCGCCGAGCAACTGCTTGAAATTCCATCTGAATGTTGTTTTCTTCCTTCTGACAATGCTAGCTTTGATTCACCCTTTGGGATTTTTGAAGCATGTGAATGACTTGCAACTCCTAGCTGCAGGCCCATTTCCAGTGGAATGACACCTCATCTATGTGACCACAGTACTTCACCCAGCACAGTCTGATACACTCCCTCAGCATCCTTCCTTAGGAGCAGACCTGGTATGCCCTAGGAATGCATTTAGAAGTCTCAGAAAGTGCAGCAAGACACACTGTCCTGACTCTGGAACTTAGGTCCTTTAATCAGGCCTGAGCTCTCACATCTTAGAAGCTGAACAGTTCCTGCTATAAAAAACACACTCTCTGTTGATGCCTTTCCTTCATTGAAGGAACATAACTTTCCCAATGTACTGTGTGCTGAGAGTCACACACTGCTTGAAAACATTTGCTTGGAGTTCATTTTTCAGTGGCAATTTCCCCTGAGACTGTGACAGTAGGGAAGCGCCCACAATCACAAGACAAGCAAGCATCCAAATACCTGTTCCATCACGTTTTCTCTGTTAGAGAGGTCCAGTGAACCCAGGTCTATCTGGAAAAGTTTGGATCCTGTGGGGTCACATCCTGAGTGTGAACCTGAATACAGGACAAAATTCACCTTTTTCTCTCAGTTGGCACCAAAATGGTTTGGCATAGCCACTGCTTAAATATCCATCCAGTACTTGTTTTCTTATTTCTGACAGTGACAGATATGGTTCACCCATGTAATTTCTGAAGCAAGCAGTCTGCTTGCCACTTCTATCTGGTGGTCCCTTTCCTGTGAAATGTCACATAATATAGGTAGCACCACATGGCACCCAGCTCTCTCAGACACACTCTGACAGCCTGTTTCCTCCTTGGCAGTCCTGGTATGACCTAGGAATGTATTTACAAGGCTCAGAGATTGTATGGAAACATATCCCCTGACTCGGGATGTTAGGTCATCTGGGCAAGACTGGAGGTCTCACGTCTTACAATCTAGACAGTTCCTAATAGATAGAGGCCTGGAAACACACTCTCTGGTGACGCCTTTCCTTACTCAAAGGGCCATTGCTTTCCCAACATTTTAGGGCCAACCTAGAGGAAAATGCGAAATTTGCCACCAAGGTCCATTACCCAGGTTCACACGCAGGATGTGTCCCCACAGCACTGAAGAATTTTCAAGACAGACCTAGGCTAACCTTAACCCTAACCCTAACCCTAGGATCTCTCCTACAGAGAAACATGATGGAACAGACGTTTGGATGATGTTTTGCCTTTTCCTGTGAGTGTGGTGGACTTCCCTATGGTCAAACCATCAAGGGAAATTGCTACTGAAAAACAACTTCCAGGCAAGCATTTTCAAGCAGTATGTGACTCTCAGCACACAGAATGCTGGGAAAGCTACGTTCATTTGAGGAAGGAAAGGCATCAATAGAGAGTGTGTTTTCAGGCCTCTATCTATCAGGATCTGTCTATATTCTAAGATGTGAGATCTCCAGGCTTGTCCAGAGGACCCATCTTCCAGAGTCTGGGCAGTGTTTCCCTGCAAATTTTGAGCCTTGTAAGCACATTCCAAGATCACTCAGGAATGTCCATGATGAAACAGGCGATGGAAGAGTGTCCGTGTGTGCTGTGTGTCATTCTGCCCTTACCAAATGAACTGATTCCACTGGAAATGGGCCAGGGACTAGGAGTTATGAACCGCCTGTTGCTTCAGAAATCCAGAAAGCTGGAACAAAGCTATCATTGTCAGAAGTAAGAAAACAGATATTAAATGAACTTTCAAGCAGTTGTTAGGCCACAACGTTTTAAGCCCAATGGAGAGGATAATGCAAATTTTGCCACCAAGATCTGCTATCAAGATTCACATTCATGATGTGTCCCTGCAGTATCCAAGAATTTTCCAGATAGGACTAGGCTCACTATATCTCACCTACAGAGCAAACGTGATGGAACAGACATTTGAATGTGGTTCCCTTTTACTGTGTTTGTGGGGCTTTCCCTCCAGTCACATCTTCAGGGGAAATTCTTAGTGATAAATGACCTCCAAGCAAGTGTGTGACACTCAGGAAGCAGAATGTTGGGAAAACAATGTTCCTTCAAGGAAAGACAGGCATCAGCAGAGAATGAATTTTCAGTCCTTTATCTATCAAGAATTGTCTAGATTTCTAAGATGTGAGACCTCCAGTCTTACCCTGAGGACCTAACTTGCAGAGTCAGGGCAGTGTGTTTCCCTGCACTAACCCAGGCTTTTAACCACCTTCCTACATCATCCCAGAACTGCCCATGAGGAAACAGGCTGCAGGAATGTGTTCAGACTGCAGGGTGCCATGCTGTTGTTACCCAGGTGAGGTGACATTCCATTGCAAATAGGCCATCAGCAGCACTTGCGAGCTGCCTTCTTGCTTCTGAAATCCCAAAGGTGGGTCAAAAGTGAGCACTGTTAGAAATTTAAAAAAAAAAAAAAGCAATTGTATGGATTTTCTAGCAGTTGCAAATTTGACCATCAAGTTCCGGTATCCACTGTCAGACTCAGGAGGTGTCTCTGCTGTATCTACCCATATTTCACAAAGACCTAGGCTCACTGGCTGCTCTGATAGAGAAAATGTGATGGAACAGATGTTTGGATCTTGGATTGCCTTACCCTGTGAGTGTAGAGGACATCCTTACTGTCACAACATCACAAGAAATTGCTACTGAAAAATGACCTGCAAGCAAACGGTTTCAAGCAATGTGTGACTCTCAGTTCATAGAATACTGGGAAAGTACTGTTTCTTCGAGGAAGGAAGGGTATCAACAGAGAGTGTGTTTTCAGGGCTCTATCTATGAAGAACTGTCTTGATTCTAACAAGAGCCCTCCAGCCTTCCCAGAGAACGGAACTTCCAGAGTCAGGGCAGTGTCTTCCTTGCCCTTTTAATGCTTTGTAAACATATTCCTAGGTCACACTGGGACTGTCCATGAGGACACAGACTGTGGGCGTGTGTCTGAGTATACAGAGGGGCCATTATGTGCTTACTTAGATAAGGTGACATTCCACTGGAAATAGGCCCATGACTAGGAGTGGTGATCTCCTTGCTTGCTTCAGAAATCCCAAAGGGTGAACCAAAGTTATTGCTCTTCAAAGTAAGAAAACAGCAATTAGATGGATTTTCAAGCAGGTGCCAGGCCACACAGTTTTAGGACAAACCGAAAGAGAAATGTGAATTGTGCCACCAGTTCCAGTATCCAGGTTCACACTTAGGATGTGGTCCTGCAGTATACACGATTTTCCAGACAGACCTAGGCTCTCTGGATCACTCCTAGAGACAAAATATGATGCAACAGAAGTTTGGATGTTGGTTTGCCTTTTCCAGTGAGTGTGGGGGCCTTCCCTAAGGTTACACTGTCAGAGGAAGTTTCTACTGAAAAATGACCTCCAAAGAGCGTTCTCAAGCAGTGTGTGATCCCCAGCACAGAGAATGCAGGGAAAAGTATGTTTCTTCAAGGAAGAAAAGGCATCAACAGAGAGTGTGTTATTAGGCCTATATCTATTAGTAACTGTCTAGAATCTAACATTGACCTCCAGGCTTGTCCAGGGGACCTAACTACCAGAGTCAAGGCACTATTTTTCCTACACCTTCCAAGCCTCCCAAAGACATCCTAGCTCATATAGGGATGGCCCATGAGGAAACAGACTGTAGGAGAGTGTCTGAGATTGTATGGTACCAATACTGTGCTTACCTAGATGAGATGACATTCCTCTGGGAATGGGCCAGAGGGTAGGAGTGGTGAGTCGCCTGCTTGATTCAGAAATCCCAAAGGATGGACCAAAGCTATCATTGTCAGAAGGAAGAAAACAGCAATTGGATGGATTTCCAAGCAGTTGCAAGGCCGTAGCATTTTCCCAAAACAAGAGAAAAAATATTATTTTTGCCCCAAAAATCCGGTATCCATGTCCAGACTCAGGATGTCTCCATGCAGTATCCACAAAGTTTCCAGACAGAACTAGTCTCAGTGGATCGATCCTACTGAGAAAATGTGATGGAACAGACGTTTGAATGCTAATTTGTCTTTCTCTAAAAATGGAGAGTGCGGCATCCCCATGGTCACACCATCAGGGGAAAGTGCTACTGAAAAATGACCTCCATGCCAGCATATTCAAGCCGTGTGTGTCTCTCTGCACACAAAATGTTTGGAAAGTTATGTTCCTTCAAGAAAAGAAATGCATCAACAGAGAGTGCTTTCAGCCCTCTAACTATCAGGAGCTGTCTACATTCTAAGTCGTGAGACCTTCAGTCTTTCCTAGGGATCCTAACACCTAGAGTCAGGGCAGTGTGTTTCCATGAACTTTTCAAGCCTTGTAAACACTTTCCAAGTATATACTGGGACTGCTCCTGAAGAAACAGGCTGCACGAGTGTATCCGAGTGTGTTGGGCAGCATACTGTGCTTACCTGCATGAGGTGCCAGTACAATGGAAATCAGTTAGTGGCTGGAGTGGTGAGCAACCTGCTTGCTTCAGAAATTCCAAAGGGTGGACAAATCTATCACTGTCAAAAGTAAGAAAACAGCAATTGGATGGATTTTCAAGGATTTGCTACACTGCACCATTTTAGAACCAATGTGGTCCCAAAATGAGTGTGGGAGATGAAAATGAGAATTTTGCCACCAAGTTCATATATACAAGTTCACACTCATGATGTGTCCCCACAATACCCACGAATTCTCCAGACAGACCTAGGCTCACTTGATCGCACCTAAAGACAAAATGTTATGGAGTACACGTTTGGATGTTGGTTTGCCTTTCCCAGTGAGTGTGGGAGCCTTCCCTACCATTGCACCTTCAGGGGAATTTTCTACTGACCAATGGCCTACAAGCAAGTGTTTTCAAGCACCGTGTGTCTCTCAGCACACAGAATGTTGGGAAAGCTATGTTCCTTCGAGGACGGAAAGGCATCCATACGGAGTGTATTTTTAGGCCTCTATCTATCAGGAACTGTCTAGAAATCAAGGCATGAGACTTCAAGGCTTTCCCAGGGTCCTAACTTCCAGAGTTAGGGTACTGTGTTTCCCTGCACCTTCCAAGGCTTTAAACACATTCCTTATTCAAACTGGGCCTGCCCATGAGGAAACAGGATGCAGGAGTATGTCTGAGAGGGCTGGGTGCCATACAGTGCTTAACTAGATGAGGTGACATTACACTGGAAATGGGCCAGCAGATAGGAGTAGTGAGCCGCCTGCTTGCTTTAGAAACCTCAAAGGTTTGACCAATGTTATCACTGTCATTATTAGGAAGAGACCAATTGGATGAATCTTCAGGCAGTTGCTAAGGCCGTACTCTTTTAGATCCAACCGACAAAATTTACTAATTTTGCCAACAGATTCAAGGATGCAGATTCACACTCAGTATGTGTCCCTGTAGTATCCAAGAATTTTCCAGACAGGCAGAGGATCATTGGATCTCTCCTAAAGAGAAAACTTTATAGAATAGACATTTGGTTGGTTGTTTTCTTTTTCCTGTGAGTTTGGGGGTCTTCCCTACAGTAACACAGTCATGGGAAATTGTTACTGAAAAATCACCTTCAAGCAAGGATTTTCAACCAGTGTGTTACTCTCATCACACAGAAATCTGGGATAACTATGTTACTTAAATGCATGAAAGACATAAAAGTGGGTGTTTTTCAGGCATCTATCTGTCAGGAACTATCTAAAGTCTAAGATGTGAGAACTCCAGGTTTGCACACAGGGCCTAATTTCCAAAGTCATAGCCAGTATATTTCATTGCACTTTCAGAGCCTTATGAACACATTCCTGGCTCCTATTGGGTCTGATTCAGAGGAAACTGGCTGTGAAATTATCTAAGATTGCTGAGAGCCATACTGTTGTTACCTAGATTATTTGACATTTTAATGGAAATGATCCAGCTCGATGGGGTTGCAAGCCACCTGCTTGTGTCAGAAACCTGAAAGATTTGACCAAACCTATTGATGTCAGAAGTAGGAAAATATCAATTGGATGGATTTTCAGGCAGCTGCCAGCGCACATCCTGTTAGTGCCAAAAGAGAGACAATGCTAATTTTGCCAAGAAGGTCAAATATTCAGGTTCACAGTCAGTATGTTTCCCTTGCAGTATCCAAGAAATTTCCAGAGAGACCTGGGGCCATTGGATCCTTCTGACAGAGAAAAATTGATGGAAGAGACATTTTGATGTTTGCTTGCTTTTCCCTGTGAGTGTGGGAGCCTTCCCTAGTGTAACACACGTGAGGGGAAATTTTTACTTAAAAATGACTTCCAGGCAAGGGTTTCCACTTAGCGGGTTACTCTCAGCAAACAGAATGCTGGGACACCTGTGTTCACTCGTGGAATGAGCGGCAATGAATAGGGTGCTTTTCAGGCATCTCTCTATCCATGACTGCTGTCTGGATTCTAAGATGTGAGAAGACCACGCTTCCACAGATGCCCTCAATTCCAGAGACACAGCCAGTAAGTTTCCCTGAACTTTCCATGGTTCATGAGCACAGTACTCTATCTTACTGGGACACACCATGAGGAGAGAGTCTGGAGGAGTGTGTCTGACACAGCTGAGTGCCATACTGTTTCTAAGTAGTTTAATTGGCATTCCAATGGAAATGATCTTGCCACAAGGAGTTGCACGCTGCCTGCTTGCTTCAGCAATTCCAGTGTTTTGACCAAAGCTATTGCTGTCGTTAGTGGGAAAAGAGCAAGTGTACTGATTTTCAAGGAGTTGCTAAACCCCAGCCTACTGTGGCCAACACAGAGAAAATTCTAATTTGCCAACAAGGTCCAGAATCCAGGTTCACACTGAGCATGTGTCCAAGCACTATCCAAGAATTTTCCAGACAGACTTAGGATCACTGGATCCCTCCTATAGGGGACTTCACGGAACAGATGTTTTGACATTTGTTTACTTTTCTCTGTCAGTGTGGGGGCATTTCCCATGGTAACACAGGGGAGGGGAATTTGTTACTTCAAAATGACTTCCAGGCAAGAATTTCCAAGCAGTCTGTCACTCTCAGCAAACATAATGCTGTGAAATCTGTGTTTCTTTGAGGAATGAAAGGCAAAAAATAAAAAGGAGTGTATTTCAGACATCTATCAGAAACTGTCTAGATTCTAAAATGTTAAAACTCCAGATTTGCACAGAGCACCTAATTTTCAGAGTCACAGCCAGTATGTTTGCTCACATTTCTGATACTAGCGAACCCATTCCTAGGTCATCCTGGGACTGTCTATGAAGAAACAGGCTGTAGGAGTGTGTCTGAGAGTGCTGAATGCCATCGAGTCTGGTTACCTAATGAGTTTACCTGCCATTGGAAATGATCCAGTGGCAAGGAATTGAAAGTCCCATGTTTGCTGCAGAAATCCAAGAGGTCTGACCAAAGATATTGGTGTCACAAGTAAGAAAACAGCAATTGGATGGATCTTCAGGCAGTTGCTAGTCTGCACCATTTTAGGACCACCTGAAAGAAAATGCTGATTTAGCCAACAAGGTCCAGGATCCAGCTTCACACTCAGTATGTGTCCATGCACTACCCAAGCATTTTCCAGACAGACCTAGGATCACTGGATCTCTCCTACAGAGAAAACCTGATGGAACAAACGTTTGGATGCTAGTTTGCTTTTTCCCTGTGAGTGTGGGACCGTCCTGACTGTAACACAGTCAGGGGAAGTTCTTACTGAAAAATGAAGTCCAAGCAAGCATTTTAGAGCAGTGAGTTACTCTCAGCACACAGAATGCTAGGAAATCCATGTTCCTTTGATGAAAGAAAAACATAAAAGTAGAGTGTTTTTCATGCATCTGTCTATCAGGAATTGTCTAGATTGTAAGATGTCAGAACTCCAGGTTTGCACAGAGACCCTAATTTCCAGTCATAGCCAGTGTATTTTCCTGCACTTTCTGAGCCTTTTGAACACATTCCTAGCTCATATTGGGTCTGTCCCTCAAGAAAAAGGCTTAGGAAATTATATCTAAATGTGTTGAGTGTCATAATGTTGTTACCTTGATTAGTTGACAATCTATTGGAAATGATCCTGCCACAAGGTGTTGCAAGCTGCCTGTTTGCATAGAAATAGAAATAATTTGACCAAACTCATTTATGTTGTAAATAGGAAATTGTCAATTGGATGGATTCTCAGGTAGCTGTCAGCCCACACCCTTTTAATGCCAACAGAGAGAAAAGGTGAGTTTTGCCAACAAGGTTCAATATCCAGTTTCACACTCAGTATGTGTCCCTGCAGTGTCCAAGACTTTTCCAAACAGATCTAGGATCACTAGATCTCTCCTGCAGAGAAAACTTGATGGAACTTTTACTCTGAAGCAGGGTCAGTCTTGTTGAGGTGACTCCTTCCCCAAGGCCACAACTGGGAGTCCTCACACCAAGGCCATAGAAGTGGGCCCCAGAACCAAGGTCACCTGTGAATCGGACTGGGCCCCCTTTGCAACTGTTGCTAAAAGCACCTGATCATTGCTAATGAGCTTCCTGACTCCCTACCAGGCAAGGATGCCCACTCCAGTAAACACCCTATGGTACCCCACCCAATCACCTAATATCAACCTTCCAGTAGGAATTTTCTTTGCCTTGAAACTGTAAAAATTGGCTCTTAACCCAGGAAATCAGTCAACTTTCCCTAGTCTGTCAGGTGGTTGGCCCCCTGAGCCCACAGTGCCCACTTTATCTCTGCTCTTTGTTCTTAATACAAACTCACTCCCTTCTGAAATGCTCTATGTCTGAACATTCTTTTCCAACTCGTACTCAGACGGCCTCAACAAGCCTCCCATCACCAGAGCCACTTTCCTAGATCACACTCACCACTTGCTTGTCCACTCCCAACTCAGAGCAGAAAGGGCCCCTCAGCCTGGTCCTTCCCTCTCACTTCCCGTGCCTGGTCGCCAGGGGCTCACACCGTCCCTGGGCAGGCTGTCTTCTGTGTCCTGCAGAGGCCTCTGTGGTGTCAGGTGAAGAAACAAGAGGCACCCATGAAACCTCCCACCCCAGCACAGCAACCAGTACCCACCTACTGAACTCTTCACTCTGGATGGGCCTGGGGGTGTTTCAGGGAACGTCCCCCAACATGTCCTTGTTCTCATCTAATTCCAGCACTGCCCACGTGAGAGTCACTAAGCTAATCTGTGATAACTGCACAGAGAGAATACTTGTTCACTCGCCCCTCCCAGGATACATGGTTCTTATGGGCAGGTGCCTCCCAGGATATGGGGCTCACCTGGGCAGGTATCCTGCAGGGCTCAGCACCCAGGAGCTGTTCACAGAGCCCTCACTGCAAAGAGCCCCCAGCTCCTCTGTTGGACAGATCTGACCTTGAGACCCTCAGAGGAGGACCTGAGGTAACATACAGCAGCTTCAGGATAGTTTTGTGACCTTGGGCTTCACTGGTTGCAGCCTCCTTCCAGCAGGTTTTCCAGAGGGTCCCATAGCACCTGGGCACTGAGTCTGTCTCCACCCACCACCCATCCTCTCCCTGACCCCTGGGTCCCTCTCATTAGAAGAAGGCCTTCCTGAAATCCTCTCCCACTTATAGGTCAGATAAGAAGATGAGAAAACAAGTCAGAGCAGCAGCCCCATATCCATCCTGACCCAAAGGACCCACACCTGTTCCTGGAACCCTGGCCAGGACAACGAGGCCCATTTTCTGAAACCACAAGCCCAGGTGGGCAGATTGGCTGACCTGACTGGCCTGCCCTTTGGATGTGTGCCTGGGTTGAGGTCTATATAAACCCCCTCAAGTGCCTGCAGCTGTACCTGATGCTGTCTTTCTGCTTAGATCTTGCAGGGTTGGCTTGATAAGAGAGAGTGAGGGCCCATAGTGTTTCGGGGGATTGGGTCTGTGTTTCGCTCTGCTGGACCTTCTGCAGGATGTGCTAAGCTGTCACTTCCTAAGGATGGGCTGTGTCACCTGTTCCTGCTGTTGGAAATCTTCTCAGGCAGAAATGAGGAAGCAAGAAAACAGGCAATGGGAGCAGCACAGGAGGAGTAACTCAGGTAGGAAAGTGCAAAGCTTCCAGATCACCCAGGCCAGGACCATTCTGCCTGACCTACAGGAGCCACGTCAGTAAGCATGCTGTCGCTGGAGTGGCTCCACTTTTCTCCAGCCTGTGAGGTCTTTGCACATATTCAAGTGTTTTATCTATGAAGGGTGGATGAGGTTCAGGAATGGCTAGCCTGGGGGTCAGCCAGCATTTACTTAGAGATGACTCCGTGTAGTCTCCCAGCTTCCCACTGAGGTCCCTCCTTGGGAGGGGAGGGGGTGGGGTATGTGCAAGGGCTGCTGGCTGGCTACACATGAGTAAGTCCCCATCCCTGACCATCTTCAGAATTGCTCATCCCTGAAGCAAGTGCCCTAATTGGGCTTTCACCTGTGCAACTGCTGGCTTCTTAATTAGCAATGTGGCCATTGATATTAAATGTCCTCCATCAAGACTGAGATGTTACACCACATGTACTGGTGTAAGAACCCGGGGAGGCGTGTGCACCCAGTACCCCTAGGCACAGGCTTCAGACTTGACCCCTCAACATTCTGGAGCCCAGCCACTGCTTTAGCATTTCTGAGGGTCCAGAGCTGATTTTAAGGGTTCTGTAATCCACCTTTCATCTGCTTTAATGAGACCCACATTTCTAGGATCCTACAGAGCAGGGTCTGTGTGGCTGCTCTGTGGCTTCTCTAACATGATCACATGCTGGGTGGTTTAAAACAACAGGAGTTCATCCTCTCTCAGTCCTGGAGACCAGACACCGGAAATCAAGGTGGCACAGGGCTGAGGTCCCTCCAGAGGCTGCAGGACAGGATCATTCCTGCCTTTTCCAACTTCAGGGGCTCCAGGGGTCCCTGGGCTTGTGGCCCCCTCCCTCCCATCTCTGCCTCTGCCTTTAAGAGGCTTCCCCTTTGTGTCCTCTTTCGTCTCTTTGAAGGAGTCTGTCAGTTGGATTGAAGGTCACCCTAACCCTAGATGACCTTACCTTGCTATCCTTAACTACATCTACAAAGACTCTTTTCCCAGATACGGCCCTGTTCTGGGGGGACACATCTTTGGTGGCCACCATTTACCCCATTCTCTCTCTGTCAAATAACCCTCATTTTAGGAGATCACCACATGCCCATAAAGACGGGCACAGAGAGCGGCCACACACATGGAGAGAATGAGGCCCTTGGAGTCACCTGGAAGGGATGAAGACCTGGCTTCATCAGGTGAGGGGAATCACAGGGAGGAGAGGAGGATGGTCTTGTTTAGGCTTCAAAAAGACCACGTTGGGGTGGGATGTGAGATGCACAATGGGGGCGGGGAGCTTCATCAGGGCCTGAGGGGGAGGTTAGGCTTGGGCCAGGGCCATGGGTATAGAGGGGACTTAGTGTGGGGGTTGGTCATACACCCAGAAGGAAGAGCTCACAGTCACTGGGGCACAAGGACCTGGGAACCTGGGAGGGCTTCATCTTTCTGAACCTGAAGAGGAAACGTTAAAATTTTACATCACCTCCTGCTCCTTCTGCCTCTGTAACTCAGCTTGCTCCTTGCAAAGTCTGGATCATGTAGGTCACGCAATCTCAGAAAGTGGGGACTTAGAATACTCGGAGCTGGAGCTTATCTCCCTTGTCCTTGCCCTGGCCCCTGCAAACCTTCTTGATCATGCCTATTCATGATAATGAAGAGCCCGCCCCCCTGACACTCTCCTCACCCCAGGGGGAACTCCCCACTCTGCTGGAGCACCTGGCTGTTGGTGGCCACTGACAGCACTCTGGTCTCCTCAGGACCCAGCTTCAGGATACTCTGAGGTTCAGGTCAGGCAGATGGAATCTGGTCTTCTCAGAACCCACTGGGGCTTCAGTTTGGGGGCATTGTGGGGTTTAGTTCAGGTTGATGGAATCTGGTCTCCTCAGGACCTGCTGGGTGTTCAGCTTTGGGACATTGTGGGGTTCAGTTCAGGCTGACAGGAGATGGGTCACCACAAGACCCATGTGGTTTCAGCTTTGGGGCATTGTGGGGTTCAATTCAGGCTGATAGAATTTGATCTCCTCAGGACCTTATGGGGGTTCAGCTTTGTGACATTGTGGAGTTCAGTTCAGGCTGACAGGAGATGGGTCACCACAGGATCCATTGTATTTTGGCTTTGGGGCATTATGGGGTTTAGTTTTGGCTGATGGAATCTAGTTTCCTCAGGACCCATGATCTCCTCAGAACCCATTGGTGCTTCAGCTTTGGGACATTGTGGGGTTCAGTTGAGTCTGACGGGAGTCTGGTTTCCTCAAGATTCCTGCAACGATGTGCTGCTGAAAGAAAAAGTGAGGAAAATTGGGAAGAAGCTTCTGTGTGTGGCTGTTGCTGAAAGTCTGTCTTAAGAGGACCCAAGACTGTTAGGGCTTGATGTGGAAAGTTGTGGGATTTTAGTCAGTTTTTGTCTGTAGTATAAGATGGTGTCCTATATTGTTCCTTGGTGTGTGGTTTCCATTTTTCCCAGCACGGTTTATTGAGGGGGGTGGGGGGGACTGTCCTTTCCCGCGTATATATTTTTAGTTCCTTTCTTGTAAATTAATTACCATGCACCTGTAGGTTTACTTCTGAGCTCTCTTGACTATTTCTGTGCCAATTCCACACGTCTTCTGGTGACTTTAGGTACATACTCTAGATTGAAGTCAGGGATAGACATGCCACCAGCCTGTTCTGCTTTCTCAGGATCCCTTTGGCTCTTCTGGTTCCTTTGTGGCTCCACACAGATGTAAAGATTGCTTTTGTTTCTGTGAAAAATGTCATTGAAATGTTGGCAGTGATTGCATGAATGTGTACGTTGCTTTGTTTAGAATGGATATTTTAATGGTATTTTCACCCATAAACATGGGATATCTTTTTACTTGTATCCATTTAGTTTCTTTGATCATTGTCTTGTAGTTTTTAGCTTTCAGGTCTTTCAAGTCCTTGGTTAGATTTCTAGTTATGTGGGGGAGGGGATGCAATTGTAAAAGGAATTATTTTCTTAATTTCTCTTTCTGATAGTTCATTATTAGTGTAGAGAATCACAAATGATCTTGCAGTTCTGCTGACTTTCTTTTTTCTTTTTTTTTGGCCCCACAGCTCGACATGTTGGATCTTAGTTCTCTGACCGAGGATCAAACCTGTACCCCCTGCAGTGGAAGTGCAGTCTTAACTACTGGACTGCCAGGCAAGTCTGTGAATTCGCTTTTTAGTTCTGACAGTTGCTTTGGTGTAGTGTTATGTGGAAAACTAGAATTAAGACATCTAATAGTTTCAGTTCCATCTGGTCATCCACAGCAC
This sequence comes from Muntiacus reevesi, assembly GCF_963930625.1. Taxonomy (NCBI): domain Eukaryota; kingdom Metazoa; phylum Chordata; class Mammalia; order Artiodactyla; family Cervidae; genus Muntiacus; species Muntiacus reevesi. The sequence continues at coordinate 850,243 of NC_089256.1, read as the reverse complement.
CCAGGGCATGGTGTCTACTAATATACTCTTCCTATGGTGCCTTTTAATACCATGTGGACTAGTACAAGGCAATTAGCATCAAACTACTTTAGCTGAATTTAGTTAGGTTAACTCTTGGCCTCTATTGCAATGTTCGATGTCATCTCTGATTTTCTGGCATGTGACTTACATGGCTGTATTGAAAAGTAACTTACTTTCTAGTAAAATTTCAAACGTGTCTACTTTAAATAGTGGTACAAAGTTTTCTACATTCACACCAAATACCGCAATGTGTTTTACCCAAAACATGGTCACTTTCCCAGGGAACCAGCCCACGACCCCAAAATGGGGGATAATTATGGTTTCCACATTACAATCCTATCCATAGGACCAGTTCAACTTTCATCAGCTGCCCAAGCTTTGTGCAACTGTCTTTCTTCATTCTAATGCAGTTTTATTTTCTGGAGCCATCACTGGGGCTTTCCCTCATGTTAAAAACATTCATGGATTTAAAGTGACAAGATGACTATGATCTGGGTGGCTTTTCAGTGTGGTTTCTTTCACTGAGAATGTTTTTAGTGCTTTTCCATGTTGTGCCATGTGTCATTTTTTTCACTGTGCTTACAAACATATAACAACATTTATTATTTGAGTCATTTTAAGTATGAACTTCTATAGCATTAACTGCACTCTCATTGTAAAAATTTCCCCACCATTCATCTCCAGAATCTTTCCCTTTTCCTGAAGTGACACTGTAACCATTAAATACTCATAACCCCCAATCCCTGGCCATCTTACTCTACTTGGAATTTGTCTTATATGGATATCTCATACTAGTGGAATCATAGAACATTTTTCCTTTTGTGTCAGGCTTGTTTCACTTCACCTAATGACTTGAAGTTTCATCTACATTATAGCATGTATGAGTTATCTTGTTTTTAAAGGTTGAATCAGATCCCACTGTGTATATACTACATCGTGCTTATCCAGTCATCTGTTGAACACTTGTGCTGCTGCCACCTTTTGGTTACTATGAATAATGCTGCTATGAATATGGGGTTTGAATATCTGTTTCAGTATTTGGTTTTAAATATCTTGAGTGTATAACCTGGACCGGAATTGATGGATTCTATGTTAACTCTGTGTTTAAGTTTTTGTAAAGCCCCCTACTATTTTCTGAAGCTGTGGCATTATTTTACTATATTCCTTTATATGGCAGAGTAATGCATCTCATGGATGGAACTGCCCTATTTGCTCTTCCATGCACTTGTTGGTGGACATTTTCATTGTTTTTAACTTGGATTATCAAGAACACTGCTGCTGTAAATATTGGTGTACAAGTATATATTTGAGCACCTCTTTTAAATTCTTTGGATGTATATCTAGGAGTGGAGTTACCAAAACATATGATATTTCAGTTCAGTCACTCACTCATGTCCGACTCTTTGTGACCCCGTGGACTGCAGCACACCAGGCTCCCCTATCCATCACCAACTCCCAGAGCTTGCTCAAACTCATGTCTATCGAGTTGGTGATGCCATCAACCATCTCATCCTCTGTTATCCCCTTCTGCTCCTGCCTTCAATCTTTCCCAGCATCAGGGTCTTTTCCAATGAGTCAGTTCTTCACATTAGGTGGCCAAAGTATTGCAGTTTCAGCTTCAGCATCAGTCCTTCCAATGAATAGTCAGGGTTGATTTCCCTTAGGATTGACTTGTTGGATCTCCTTGCAGTCCAAGTGATGCTCAAGAGTCTTCTCCAACACCACAGTTCCAAAGCATCACTTCTTCGGTGCTCAGTTTTCTTTGTAGTCCAGCTGTAACGTCTATACATGACTATTGGAACAACCATAGCTTTGAGTACATGGACCTTTGTTGGTAATGTCTCTGCTTTTTAATATGCTGTCTAGGTTGGTCATAACTTTTATTCCAAGGAGCAGGTGTCTTTTAATTTCATGGCTGCAGTCACCATCTTCAGTGATTTTTGAGCCCCCCCCCCCCACAATAAACTCTGTCACCATTTCCATTGTTTTCCTATCTATTTGCCATGAAGTGATGGGGCCAGATGCCATGATCTTAGTTTTCTGAATACTGATTTTTAAGCCAACTTTTTCACTCTCCTCTTTCACTTTCATCAAGAGACTCTTTAGTTCTTCTTTGCTTTCTGCCATAAGAGTGGTGTCCTCTGTGTATCTGAAATTATTGATATTTCTCCTGGCAATTTTGATTCCAGCTTGTGCCTCATCCAGACCCGAGATTTCACATGATATACTCTGCATATAAGTTAAATAAGCAGGGTGCTGTACTCCTTTCCTGATTTGGAACCAGTCCATTGTTCCATGTCTAGTTCTAATTGTTGCTTCTTCACCTGCATACAGATTTCTCAGGAGGCAGGTAAGGCAGTCTGGTATTCCCATACCTTTCAGAATTTTCCACAGTTTGTGGTGATCTGCAGAGTCAAAGGCTTTGGCATTGTTAACAAAGCAGAAGTAAATATTTCTCTGGATGTTTTTCTCTCTTGCTCTTTCAGTGATGCAACGGGTGTTGGCAATTTGATCTCTGGTCCCTCTGTCTTTTCTAAATCCAGCTTGAACATCTAGAAATTCATGGTTCACTTACTGTTGAAGCCTGGCTTGGAGAAATTTGATCATTACTTTGTTAACATGTGAGATGAGTGCAACTGTGTGGCAGTTGGAACATTCTTTGGCTTTGCCTTTCTTTGGGATTGGAATGAAAACTGACCTTTTCCAGTCCTGTGGCCACTACTGAGTGATATAATTACATTTTTATGTTTTCGAGAAAATGCTTGTTTTGGAGACATTGATTGCACCATTTTACCTCTCCACAAGTAAAGTTTTGAGTTTCAATTTCGTACATTTTCGCCAACATTTGTTATTTGTCTTTATTGTTGATTTTCCTCACGTCCATCCTGAGTGCCTTATTAAGGAGGAAGTCATAATGCAGGACCCACATTTGAGGAGAGGAGAGTTAGCTTCATATACTTGATGGACAGCTGAGTCTGTATCAATTATTTAGAATCTTTCTGTGTGAGATTTTTATTCAACATTACTCATAAAACCTAATTTTTACTTTTTACCAGTTTGGACACCTGAAAATTATTTTAAACTTTTGGGAGCTTCCCTGGTGGCTCAGCCTGTAAAAGCATATGCTTGCAATGCAGGATACCTGGGTTCAATCCCTGGGTGGGGAAGATCCCCTGGAGAAGGAAATGGCAACCCACTCCAGTACTCTTGCCTGGAAAATTTCATGAATGGAGGCGCCTCATAGCTTACAGTCCATGGGGTTGCAAAGAGTCAGACACGACTGAGCAACTTCACTTTCACTTTCTTTTGGCTATAATCCAGCCAATTAGACTGCTTAGTTCATTCTAGCTTTGGCTATTGAGAGCTTTTTCCATACTCTCCTGCTTTTATTTTACATAATTCAGCTTTTATGGGGCTTTTTGGTCCTTCTTTCTCACATTTTAAGATTATGCTGCTTTACATATTTATTGTCTCAGTCCTAGTATCAGACACATATTTAAAGAGTCCTTGTCCCTTTTTGTTAGAGCATATTAATAAAAACTTGTATGTGGGAACTTAATAATCTCAGCAGACAATGCATGGAAATACACATGCATGTATCCAGACTATGCATACAGACGGTTATGAAGATTTTCACATGGAGTTATATGTTTCTGCATTAGGCTAAAGATAGTTTATAATGATGTCTCCAACCTGATCTCTTATGACACAGGTATTATAACCTTCTCCTTTTGTCTGCCTGTAACTTCCCACTCCAATGGTAAGAAACCTGGCTTCCACTACTCATCACTTACCAAATTCAGGGCTTGCTCCTTCAATAACTGATATGGTAGTTTCAGTCCTGTTAGCTACAAACCCCCGTGGAAAGAACTTACAGAGCCCATTGTTTATGTATGGTACATTTGCCTTTGGCCTGCAGATTCCATTCATTTACACAGTGAACTTAGGTCAGATAATTTTGTCCTAAGAGTGAGAGTGGCCTTTTAAAATTTTTCTTCTTCCTTTTAAATCTTTTGGCTGTGCCGCGTCATGTGGGGTTTTAGGTCCCTGACCAGGAATTGAACCCATATTTCCTGCACTGGCAACGTGGAGTCTTAACCACTGGGCCCCTAGGGAAGTCTGAAGCTTTTCATTTATTTCTCAATCTGTTATATTCTTTGTTAAATTCTGCATTCCAGTCTTTAGCACTCCATACCATAAATAAATAAATGTGAATAGGTAATAAATTACTTGTGTTCTGAAAACAGAAATCTATGTGCTTAGACAAATGCATAGTGACAGGTATTCCTCACTAAAGTACCATGTGAAATATTTCAACCATATATTCCATAAACTCTTTATCATGTCTGTTTTACCTTTGCTAGAATGTCTTATACGATCATACAGTGTGTAGCACTTGAGGCTGGATTCCCTCACTCAGTAATGTAAGTGTTAGATTCATGCTTTCCTTTATTTTTATTTTAAATTGGTCTGTGGTTCATTCCTCTATATCTCTGAATGCTATTTTATTGCATTAGATGAGAGGAAAGATAATTTTCCCCCTAGCCTCAGTGTTCTTCACTGAGATGTTCATAATGAAAGGAAGATGGATTGGAGAAAAACAATCAGAAGTTTAATATATGACATGCATACCTCCTATATAGTTGAAAGATACCTGGGAAAACTGTCACTTTCTGAAATGGTCCAAGACTTTACCTTAAATGCTATCATCAGCTAAGAATGAAAGAAGGAGGTTAAGGAATGGAAGAAGCTATTTAAGGGAGATTATTAGGTGAAGCACAGTAAACAAAGACATGGTGGTATGCAGATTAACTTCCAGGTCCATTCCATAGACCTTCTTGATATTTAGTCAAGTCATTTAGTGATATCAAGTCAGTCTTGATACTTAGTCCATTCTTGATATTTAGCCATCCTCTATTTCCTGGTCCAGACAGGGACACGTCCTTAAAGATGGAGATATCCTTAACAAATGTAAATCGACTTCATAAAATGGAATTTCGACTTGGTTTTCAAAGATCCTCCTGGGGCGGCTGTTTGTTTTTTTCTTTTGTTTTGTTTTGTTTTTTTTTTTTTTTTAATTAATCAGTCCAAAATAACCCTTTTGTCAAATGTGCATATTTTGGGTGTGCTTTTTGTGCTCCCCTTGAAATGTGCATTCAGGGGAGGAGTGTCACCCTGGAGACTGTTGATATGTGACCCCATGGACAGGGACTGGGTTGGTCACCCTGAAGAATGTGGATATGTGACCCCAGGGGAATGGTCAGAAGGAATTCACCCTGGAGACTGTGGAATTGTGAGCCCAGTTGCAAGGCTTGGGAAGGGGTCACCGTGGAGACTGTGGATGTGTGACTCCAGATACAGTGTCTGGGAGGGATCACCCAGGGGACTGTAGATATGTGATCCTAGATATAGGGTTTGGGAGAATGTGACCCTGCAGACTGTGGACATGTGACCCCAGGTGCATGGTCCAGTGTGTTGTGATCACCCTGGAGATTGTGGAAGCGTGACCACAGGTACTGGGTCTGGGAAGTGGCGTCATCCTGGAGATGTGCACATGTGATTACAGACACAGGATATTTCAGGTGGAGTCACCTTGGAAACTGGAGGAGTGACCCCAGGTGCAGGGTCTGGGGTGAGGTTCAGTGACGTCAGGACTCTTGTCTTGTTGGGAGAGACACATCAGGATTCTCCTCGAGATGTTGCAATGCAATACAGACGCCTCTCAAGGTGAGGGGGGAGACCAAGTTTGCCTTTGCAGTTGCCAGAGCAATACTGTGACTCCTGTCAGTTTTCAAGAGGAGACAGGTTTCATCTCCTTTTGAAGCATTGAACTCCACGTGCCTCTCGTGTTGTCAAAGGGATGTGAGGCCTCCTGTCAAAATGAGGCGGGGAACTAGGGCATTCTCTAGGGTCTCCACAGGGGATTCAGACGTCCCTTCCTCTTATGAGATGAAAGACGAACCTGCATTCAAGTCACTGCAGGGAAATCCGGCCTTATTTCAAACCAGGGCATCTTGGTGTCCATTCCACGTGAGGCAGCAAACTCAGGGTCCCTCTCACATATCTATAGCTGAGAGAAGCCTCCTCTTTAGGTGTTGTTTAAACCTGGCATTCCTCTTGAGTCAAAGCCAGGAAATCAGGTCTCATCTCGAGATGATTTGAGGTACACGGAGCTGTTTTCTAGTTGCTGTGCTGAACAGGGTGTTCCTCTATACTTAGGACAGTGTTTTCGGGGAATCTCTGGAGTTGCCTAAAGGAAGTCAAGCCACATGTCGTGTTTGATGGGGAACGCCAGATGGCTCTGGAGCCAATGAAGGGGAATCTGGCCTCATCTTGAGTTGATTTGGAGTACACGGAGTGCTTTCATGTTGCTGCGGGGACCTCAGGGTCCCTCTAGACTTGTATCAGTGTTCTTGGGGACTCTCTAGAGTTCCATCAAGGACGTCAAGGCTCCTTTCATGTTTGATGGGGAACACGGACTTGCTCTGCACTCAATGCAGGGGAATCTGATCTCATCTCTCATCGAGTGGGAAGTCTCATGGTTTTTCTCGAGTTGCGGAGGGAACCTGGGGTATATTCTCGAGTGACGACAGGGATGGACTCTTAAAACTCCTGTTTGTTCAATGATGTCAGGACGCCTGTCTAGTTGTGAGGGTCACCTCGGGATTCTCCTCGAAACTTGGTTGGACAATAGGGATGCCTCTCGAGATGAGTAGGGAAACCCACTGTCACTTTCAAGTTGTTACAGGAATACTGGGATTCCTGTCAATTTTCAAGAGGAGTCCGTCATCGTCTACTTTTGAAGCATTGAAGTCCGTGTTCCTCTCGAGTTGTCAAAGGGATGTGAGACCTCCTGTGGAAATGAGGTGGGGAACTAGGGCTTTCTCTAGGGTCTCCACAGGGGATTCAGACATCCCTTCATCTTTTGAGATGAAAGACAAGCCTGCATTCATGTCACTGCAGGGAAATCCGGCCTTATGTCGAGTCACGGCATCTCGGTGTCCATTCCACTTGAGGCAGCAAACTCAGGGTCCCTCTCACGTACCTATAGCTGAGAGAAGCTTCCCCGTGAGGGGGTTCTGGAAAGTTGGCATTCCTCTTGATTCGAAGCCAGGGAATCAACTCTCATCTCGAGATGATTTGAGGTACACGGAGCTGTTTTCTAATTGCTGTGCTGAACGTGGTGTTCCTCTATACTTAGGACAGTGTTTTCAGGGAATCTCTGGAGTTGCCTAAAGGAAGTCAAGCCACTTGTCGTGTTTGATGGGGAACGCCGGATGGCTCTGGAGCCAATGTAGTGTAATCTGGCCTCATCTCACGTTGATTTGCAGTACACTGAGCACTTTCGTGTTGCTGCGGTGACCTCAGGGTCACTCTAGACTTGTATCAGTGTTCTTGGGGACTCTCTGGAGTTCCATCAAGGAAGTCAAGGCTCCTTTCATGTTTGATGGTGCACATGGAATTGCTCTGCACGCAATGCAGGGGAATTTGATCTCATCTCTCTTCGAGTGGAAAGTCTCATGGACTTTCTCGCGTTGCAGAAGGAACCTGGGTTATATTCTCGAGTGACGAAGGGGATGGCCCCTCATAACGCGTGTTTGTTCAGCGACATCAGGCCTCCAGTCTTGTTGCGAGGGACAACTCGAGATTCACTTCGAGACTTGGCAAGTCAATAAGGAGGACACCTCTCGAGGTGAGGCGGGAGACCCAGTGTCCTTTCAAGTTGCCACAGGGATACTGGGATTCCTGTCAATTATCAAGAGGACTCAGTCATCATCTACTTTTGAAGCATTGAATTCCGCTTTCCATTCGTGTTGTCAAAGGGATGTGAGGCCACATGTCAAGATGAGGTGGGGAAATAGGGCTTTCTATAGGGTCTTCAAGGGGATTCAGGAATCCCTTCATCTGATGAGATGAAAGACGAGCCTGCACTCAAGTCACTGCAGGGAATTCCGGCCTTATTTCGAGTCAGGGCATCTCGGTGTCCATTTCACTTGAGGCAGCAAACTGAGGGTCCCTCTCACATACCTAGAGCTGAGAAAAGCCTCCGCTTGAGCTGCTGTGGAAAGTGGGCATTCCTCTTGATTCGAAGCCAGGAAATCAGCTCTCATCTCAAAATTATTTGGGGTACACGGAGCTTTTCTCGAGTTGCTGTGCTGAACTTGGTGTTCTTCTATACTTGGGACGGTGTTCTCAGGGAATCTCTGGAGTTGCCTAAAAGAAGTCAAGCCACTTGTCCTGCTTGATGAGGAATGCTGGATTGCTCTAGAGCCAATGCAGGGAAATCAGGCCTCACCTCAAGTTGATTTGAGCTAAATGGGGATATTTCGTGTTGCTGCGTTGACCTCAGGGTCCCACTAGACATGTGACAGAGTTATTGGGGACTATGTGGAGTTTCATCTAGGAAGTCAAGGCTCCTTTCGTGTTTGATGGGGAACACCGACTTGCTTTGCATGCAATGCAGGGGAATCAGGCCTCGTCTCACGGCGAGGGGGAATTCTCATGGTTTTCTCGAGTTGTGGCGGGAAACTGGGTTATATTCTCGAGTTACAGCTGGGATGGCCCTTCAAAACTTGTGTTGGTTCAGTGATATCAGGACTCCTGTCTAGTTGTGAGGGACACATCGAGATTCTCCTCGAAGCTTGGCAGGGCAATAGGGACGCCTCTCAATGTGAGAGGGGCAACCCAAGGTCCTTTCCAGTTGCCACAGGAATTTTGGGATTCCTATCAATTTTCAAGAGGAGGGAGCGATACTCCCCTTTTGAAGCATTTAAATCCACGTGCCTCTCGAGTTTCAAAAGGATGTGAGGCCTCCTGTTGAGATGAGCCGGGGAACTAGGGCTGTCTCTAGGGTCTCCACAGGGGATTCAGACATCCCTTCATCTTGTTTGATGAAAGACGAGCCTGCATTCAAGTCACTCCAGGGAATTCCGGCCTTATTATGAGTCAGGGCATCTCGGTGTTCATTCCACTTGAGGCAGCAAACTCAGGGTCCCTCTCACATACATATACCTGACAGAAGCCTCCTCGTCAGGTGCTTGTGTAAAGTTGACATCCCTCTTGAGTCAAAGCCAGGGAATCAGCTCTCATCTCGAGATGATTTGGGGTACACAGAGCTTTTCTCGAGTTTCTGTGCTGAACTTGGTGTTCCTCTAGTCTTGAGATGGTAGTCTCGGGTAATCTCTGGAGTAGCCTAACGGAAATCAAGCCACTTTCTGTGTCTGATGGGGAACGAGTGATGTCTCTGGAGACAATGCAGGGGAATCGGGTCTCATCTCGAGTTGATTTGAAGTACACGGTGCACTTTCATGTTGCTGCAGGGGACCTCAGGGTCTCTCTAGACTTGTGACAGTGTTCCTGGGGACTCTCTGGAGTTCCATCAAGGAAGTCAAGGCTCCTTTCGTGTTTGATGGGGAACACGGACTTGCTCTGAATGCAGTCCAGGGGAATCGGGCCTCATCTTGAGTTGATTTGGAGTACACGGAGCCCTTTCATGTTGCTGAGGGGACCTCAGGGTCCCTGTAGACTTCTGACAGTGTTCTTGGGGTCTCTCTGGAGGTCCTTCAAAGAAGTCAAGTCTCCTTTCCTTTTGATTGGGAACACGGACTTAACCTGCATACATTGCATGGGAACTGGGCCTCATCTCGCGGTGAGGAGAAAGTCTCATTGTTTTTCTGGAGTTGTGGAGGGAACCTGGTTATGTTCTAGAGTTACGGCGGGGATGGCCCTTCAAAACTCATGTTTGTTCAGCGATGTGTGAACTCCTGTCTAGTTGTGAGGGACACCTTGAGATTTTCCTCAAGGCTTGGCAGGACAATAGAGACGCCTCTCGAGGTGACGGGGGAGACCCAGTGTCCTTTCAAGTTGCAACAGACATACTGGGATTCCTGTCCATTTTCAAGACGACTCAGTCATCGTCTCCTTATGAAGCATTGAATTCCGCATTCGACTCGTGTTGTCAAAGGGATGTAAGGTCACCTGTCGAGATGAGGTGGGGAAATAGGGCTTTGTCTAGGGTCTCCACAGGGGATTCAGACATCACTTCATCTTTTGAGATGAAAGACAAGCCTGCATTCAAATCACTGCAGGGACATCCGGCCTTATTTCAAGTCAGGGCATCTCGGTGTCCATTCCACTTGAGGCAGCAAACTCAGGGTCCCTCTCACGTACCTATAGCTGAGAGAAGCCTCCTCTTTAGGTGTTGTTTAAAGCTGGCATTCCTCTTGAGTCAAAGCCAGGGAATCAAGTCTCATCTCGAGATGATTTGAGGTACACGGAGCTGTTTTCTAGTTGCTGTGCTGAACGTGGTGTTCCTCTATACTCAGGACGTTGTTCTTGGGGAATCTCTGGAGTTGCTTAAAGGAAGTCAAGTCACTTGTCATGTTTGATGGGGAACGCCGGATGGCTCTGGAGCCAATGAAGGGGAATCTGGACTCATCTCGAGTTGATTTGGGGTACACCGAACTATTACATGTTGCTGCGGTGACCTCAGGGTTCCTCTAGACATTTATCAGTGTTCTTGGGGACTCTCTGGAGTTCCATCAAGGAAGTCAAGGCTCCTTTCATGTTTGATGGGGAACACGGAATTGCTCTTCACTCAGTGCAGGGGAATCTGATCTCATCTCTCATCGAGCGGGAAGTCTCATGGATTTTCTCGAGTTGTGGAGGGAACCTGGGTTATATTCTCAAGTGACGATGGGGATGGCCCGTCAAAACTCGTGTTTTTTCAGCTACGTCAGGACTCCTGTCTAGTTGCGATGGACAACTCGGGATTGTCCTCGAGTCTTGGCAGGGCAATAGGGATGCCTCTCGAGGTGAGGCGGGAGATCCAGTGTCCTTTCAAGTTGCCACACGGATACTGGGACTTCTGTCAATTTTCAAGAGGACTCAATCATTGTCTACTTTTGAAGCACTGAACTCCGTGTTCTACTCGTGTTGTCAAAGGGATGTGAGGCCTCCTGTCGAGATGAGGCGGGGAACTAGGGCTTTCTCTAGGGTCTTCATAGGGGATTCAGATATCCCTTCATCTTTTGAGATGAAGGATGAGCCGGCATTCAAGTCACTGCAGGGAATTCCGGCCTTATTTCGAGTCAGGGCATCTCGGTGTCCATTCCACTTGAAGCAGCAAACTCAGGGTGCCTCTCACATACCAAGAGCTGAGAAAAGCCTCCACCTGAGCTGCTTGTGGAAAGTTGGCATTGCTCTTGTTTCAAAGCCAGGGAATCTGCTCTCATCTCGAAATGATTTGGGCTACACGGAGCTTTTCTCGAGTTGCTGTGCTGAACTTGGTGTTGCTCTAGACTTGGGATGGTGTTCTCGGGGAATCTTGGAGTTGCCCAAAAGAAGTCAAGCCACTTGTGCTCTTTGATGAGGAATGCAGGATTGCTCTGGAGCCAGTGCAGGGGAATCGGGCCTCATCTCGAGTTGATTTGTGGTACACGGTGCTCTTTCCTATTGTTGCACTGACCTCAGGGTCCCTCTAGACTTCTGACACAGTTCTTGGGGACTATGTGGAGTTTCATCTAGGAAGTCAAGGCTCCTTTCGTTTTTGATGGGGAACATGGACTTGCTCTGCATGCAATGCAGGGGAATCGCGCCTCATCTCATGGCAAGGGGGAATTCTCACGGTTTTCTTGAGCTGTGGCGGGAACCTGAGTTATGTTCTCAAGTTATGGTTGGGATGGCCCTTCAAACTCGTGTTGATTCAGTGACATTACGACTCCTGTCTAGCTGCAAGGGACAACTCGGGATTCTATTCGAGGCTTGGTAGGGCAATAAGGATGCCTCTCGAGGTGACGGGGGAGACCCAGGGTCCATTCCAGTTGCCACAGTAATTTGGAGATTCCTATCAATTTTCAAGAGGAGGCAGCCATGCTCTCCTTTTGAAGCATTTAAATCCATGTGCCTCTGGAGGTTTCTAAAGACTGTGAGTCCTCCTGTCGAGATGAGCCGGGGAACTAGGGTTTTCTCTAGGGTCTCCACAGGGGATTCAAACATCACTTCATCATGTGTGATGAAAGACGAGCCTGCATTAAAGTCACTGCAGGGAAATCCAACCTTATTTCGAGTCATTGCATCTGGGTAACCATTCCACTTGATGCAGCAAACTCAGGGTCCCTCTCACATACCTAGAGCTGAAAGAAGCCTCCTCTTGAGGGGCTTGTGGAAAGTTGGCATGCCTCTTGAGTCGAAGCCAGGGAATCAGCTCTCATCTCGAGATGATTTGGGGTACACAGAACTTTTCTCGAGTTGCTGTGCTGAACTTGGTATTCCTCTTGTCTTGAGACGGTATTCTCAGGTAATCTCTGGAGTTGCCTAAAGGAAGTCAAGCCACTTGTTGTGTTTGATGGGGAATGAGTGATGGCTCTGGAGCTAATGCAGGGGAATCGGGCCTCATCTCGAGTTGATTTGAAGCACACAGTGCACTTTCATGTTGCTGTGGGGTTCTCAGGGTCCCTCTAGACTTTTCAAAGTGTTCCTGGGGACTCTCTGGATTTCCATCAAGGAAGTCAAGGCTCTTTTGTGTTTTATGGGGAACACAGACTTGCTTTGCATGCAGTGCATGGGAAGCGGGCCTCATCTCGAGTTGATTTCAAGTACACAGTGCATTTTCATGTTGCTGCGGGGACCTCAGGGACCCTCGAAACTTGTGACAGTGTTCCTGGGGACTCTCTGGATTTCCATCAGGGAAGTCAAAGCTCCTTTCGTGTTTGATGGGGAACACAGACTTGCTCTGAACGCAGTGCAGGGGAATCGGGCCTCATCTCGAGTTGTTTTGGAGTACACAGAGCCTTTACATGTTGCTCTGTGTTCCTCTCGAGTTGTCAAAGGGATGTGAGGCCTCCTTTTAAGATGAGGCTGGGAACTAGGGTATTCTCTAGGGTCTCCACAGGGGATTCAGACATCCCTTCATCTTGTGAGATGAGAGATGAGCCTGCATTCAAGCCACTGCAGGGACACCTGGCCTTATTTTGAGTCAGGGCTTCTCAGGGTCCATGCCACTTGAGGCAGCAAACTCAGGGTCCCTCTCACATACCTATAGCTGAGAGAAGCCTCCTCTTTAGGTGTTGTTTAAAGCTGGCATTCCTCTTGAGTCAAAGCCAGGGAATCAGTGCTCATCTCGAGATGATTTGAGGTACACAGAGATGTTTTCTAGTTGCTGTGCTGAACGTGGTGTTCCTCTATACTTAGGACGGTGTTCTCGGGTAAACTCTGGAGTTGCCTAAAGGAAGACAAGCCACTTGTCGTGTTTGATGGGGAATGCTGGATGGCTCTGGAGACCATGCAGGGGAATCAGGCCTCACCTCGTGTTGATTTGAAGTACACGGAGAGCTTTTGTGTTGCTGTGGGGAACTCAGTGTCCCTCTATACCAGTGACAGTGTTCCTGGGGACTCTTTGGAGTTCCATCAAGGAAGTCAAGGCTCCTTTCGTGTTCATGGGGAACAGGGAATTGCTCTGCCTGCAGTGCAGGGGATTCAGGCCTCATCTCACGGCCAGGTGAAAGCCTCATGGTTTTTCTCGAGTTGCGGCAAGAACCTGGGTTATGTTTTCTAGTTACGACGAGGATGGACCTTCAAAACTTGTGTTGGATCAGCAACGTCAAGATTCCTCTCTAGTTGCGAGGGACACCTCGGAATTCTCCTCGAGGCTTGCATGGGCAATAGGGATGCCTCTCGAAGTGAGGCGAGAGACCCAGGGTTCCTGTCCAGTTGCCACAGGGATATCGTGATTCCTATCAATTTTGAAAAGGAGTCAGGCTTCGTCTCCTTTTGAAGCATTGAACTTCGAATGCCTCTCGAGTTTTCAAAGGGAAGTCAGGCCTCATGTCGAGATAAGGCAGGGAACTAGTGCTTTCTCTAGGGTCTCCACAAGGGATTCAGACATCCCTTCTTTATGTGAGATGAAAGATGAGCCTGCATTCAAGTCAATGCAAGGAAATCGGGCCTTATTTTGAATCAGGGCATCTCGATGTCCATTCCACTTGAAGCAGCAAAATCAGGTTCCCTTTCACATACATATAGCTGAGAGAAGCCTCCTCTTGAGTTGCTTGTGGAACGTTGGCATTCCTCTTGAGTCCAATCCAGGGAATCAGCTCTCATCTTGAGATGATTTGTGGTACACGGAGCTTTTGTTGAGTTGCTGTGTTGAACTTGGTGTTCCTCTAGATATGGGACGGTGCTCTCGGTTAATCTCTGGGGTTGCTAAAAGAAGTCAAGCTACTTGATCTGTTTGATGGGGAATGCACGATGGCTCTGGAGCCAATGCAGGGGAATCCGGCCTCATGTCAAGTTGATTTGTAGTACACGAAGCTCTTATGTGTTGCTGTGGTGGCCTCAGCACCTCTAGACTTGTGAGGTGCTGAAGTCCCCAGTCTTCTTGGGGACTATGTGGAATTTCATCTAGGAAGTCAAGGCTCCTTTAGTGTTTGATGGGGAACTCAGATGTGGTCTGCATGCAATGCAGGGGAATCACACCTCATCTCGAGTCGATTTGGGGTACACGATGCTCTTTTGTGTTGCTGCGGGGACCTCAGGGTCCCGCTAGACTTGTGATAGTGTTCTTGGGGACTTTCTGGAGGTCCATCAAGGAAGTCAAGGCTCCTTTTGTGTTTAATGAGGAACACAGATTTGCTCTGCACGCAGCATTGCAATCGGGCTTCATCTCGCAGCGATGGGGAAGTCTCATGGTTTTTCTTGAGTTTCAGCGGGAATCTGGGGTATGTTCTCGTATTACGGCGGGGATGGCCCTTCAAAACTCATGTTGGTTCAGCGACTTCAGGACTCATGTCTAATTGCCAGGGATACCTCGGGATTCTCCTTGAGGCTTGGCAGGGCAATAGGGACGCCTCTCGAGGTGAGACAGGAGACCCAGACTTCCTTCGCAGTTGCCAGAGGGATATTGGGATCCCTATCAATTTTCAAGGTGAGTCAGGCGTCGTCTCCTTTTGACGCCTTGAACTCTGCACTCCTCTCGAGTTGTCAAAGGGATGTGTGGCCTCCTGTCGAGATGAGTCGGGGAACAAGGGCTTTCTTTAGGGTCTCCACGGGGGATTCAGATATCCCTTCATCTTGTGAGATGAAAGACGAGCCTGCATTCACGTCACTGCAGGGAAATCCGGCCTTTTTTCGAGTCTGGGAATCTCATTGTACATTCCACTTGAGGCAGCAAGCTCAGGGTCCCACTATGATACTTATAGCTGAGAGAAGCCTCCTCTTGAGGTGCTTGTGGAAAGTTGGAATTCCCTTTGAATCGAGTTCAGTGAATCAGCTCTCATCTCGAGATGATTTGGGGTACATGGAGCTTTTCTCGAGTTGCTCTGCAGAACTTGGTGTTCCTCTGGACTTGGAATGATGTTCTCGTGGAATCTCTGGAGTTGCGTAAAGGAGGTCAAGCCACATGTTGTATTTGATGGGGAACGTGTGATGGCTCTGGACCCAATTCAGGTGAATTGGGCCTCATCTCGAGTTGATTTGGGGTACACGAGCTCTTTCATGTTGCTGCGGAGTCCGCAGGGTCCCTCTAGCTTTGTAACAGTGTTCTTGGGGACTCTCTGGAGTTCCATCAAGGAAGTCAAAACTCTTTTCAAGTATGATGGGGAACACACACATGCTCTGCATGCAATGCAGGGGAATCAGACCTCATCTCACGGCGAGGGGGATGTCTCATGGTTTTTCTCGAGTTGCGGTGGGAACCTGGAGTATGTTCTTGAGTTGCGGTGGGGATGGACCTTCAAAACTTGTGTTGGGTCAGCGACGTCAGGACACCTGTCTAGTTGCGAGGGACACCTCGGGATTCTCCTCGGGGCTTGGGAGGGCAATAGGGAAGTCTCTCGAGGTAAAGTGGAGACCCAGGGTCCCTTTCCAGTTGCCACAGAGATATTGAGATTCCTATCAATTTTCAAGAGGAGGCAGGCATCATCTACTTTTGAGGCATTGAACTCCACGTGCCTCTCAAAGTTTCAAAGGGATGTGAGGCCTCCTGTCGAGATGAGGCAGGGAACTTGGGCTTTCTCTAGGGTATCCACAGGGGATTTAGACATCCCTTCTTCTTGTGAGATGATAGACGAGACTGCATTCAAGTCACTGCAGGGAAATCCGGCCTTATTTCGAGTAAGGGCATTTCGGTGCCCATTCCACACGAGGCAGCAAACTCAGGATCCCTCTCACATACCTATAGCTCAGAGTAGCCTCCTCTTGAGGTGCTTGTGGAAAGTTTCCATTCCTCCTGTGTCATAACTCTCATCTCGAAATGTTTTGGGGTACACGGAGCTTTTGTCGAGTTGCTGTGCTGAACTTGGTGTTCCTCTAGATATGGGACGGTGCTCTCGGTGAATCTCTGGGGTTGCCTAAAGGAAGTCAGGCTATTTGCCCTGTTTAATGGGGAATGAGGGATGTCTCTGGAGTCAATGCAGGGGAATCGGGTCTCATCTAGAGTTGATTTGAGTTAAACGAGTTCTTTCGTGCTGCTGCTGTCACTTCAGGGTCCCTGCAGAACTGTGACAGTGTTCTTGGGGACTATGTGGAGTTTCATCTAGGAAGTCAAGGCTCTTTTCGTGTTTGATGGGGAACATGGACTTGCTCTGCATGCAGTGCAGGGGAATCAGGCCTCATCTCGAGTTGATTTGGAGTACATGGAGCGCTTTCATGTTGTTTCGGGGACCTCAGGGTCCCTCTAGACTTGTGAAAGTGTTCCTGGGGGCTCTCTGGAGTGCCATCAAGGAAGTCAAGGCTCCTTTCCTGTTTGATGGGGAACACGGACTTGCTCTGCATGCAGTGCAGGGGAATCGGGCCTCATCTCGTGGCGAGGGGAAAGTGTCATTGTTTTTCTCGAGTTGCGGTGGGAACCTGGATTATGTTCTCGTGTTATGACGAGGATGGCCCTTCAAAACTCGGGTTGGATCAGTGATGTCAGGACTCCTGTCTAGTTGCGAGGGACACCTCGGGATTCTCCTCGGGGCTTGGGAGGGCAATAGGGACGCCTCTCAAGGTGAGAGGGGAAACCCAGGTTCCATTTGCAGAGGCCACAGGAATTTTGGGATTCCTATCATTTTTCAAGACGAGTCAGCCATCGTCTCCTTTTGAAGCATTTAACTCCGTGTGCCTCTCGAGTTTTCACAGGGATGTGAGGTCTCATGTTGGGATGAGGCCAGGAACTAGGGCTTTCTCTAGGGTCACCACAGGGGATTCAGACATCCCTTCATCTCGTGAGATGAAAGACGAGCCTGCATTCAAGTCACTGCAGGGAAATCCAGCCTTATTTCGAGTCAGGACATCTCGGTGTCCATTTCACTTGAGGCCACAAACTCAGGGCCCATCTCACATACATATAACTGAGAGAAGCCTCCTCTTGAGGTACTTGTGGACAGTTGGCATTCCTCTTGAGTTGAATCCAGGGAAGCAGCTCTCAACTCGAGATGATTTGGGGGTACAGGGAGCTTTTCTCGAGTTGCAGTGCTGAACTTTGTGTTCCTTTAGATATTGGACGGTACTCTTGGTGAATCTCTGGAGTTGCCTAAAGGAAGTCAAGCCACTTGTCATGTTTGATGGGGAATGCGAGATGGCTCTGGAGCCAATGCAGGGCAATCGCGCCTCATCTCGAGTTGATTTCATTTACACGAATTCTTTTGTTTTGCTGCGGTGACCTCAGGGTCCCTCTCGACCTCTGGCAGTGTTCTTGGGGACTATGTGGAGTTTCATCTAGGAAGTGAAGCCTCCTTTCATGTTTGATGGGGAACACGGATTTGCTCTGCACTCAGTGCAGGGGAATCGGGCCTCACCTCGCGGCCAGGGGGAAGTCTCATGGTTTATGTTGAGTTGCGGCTGGGACCTAGGGTATGTTCTTGGGTTACGGCGAGGATGGCCCTTCAAAACCCTTGTTGGTTGAGCGGCGACAGGACTCCTGTCTAGTTTTGAAGGACACCTCGGGATTCTCCTCGAGGCTTGGCAGGGCAATACGGATGCCTCTCGAGGTGAGGTGTTGACCCAGCTTCCCTTTGCAGTTGCCACAGGGATATTGCTATTCCTATCAATTTTCAAGAGGTGTTAGGCATCGTCTCCTTTTGAAGCATTGAACTCCGTGTTCCTCTCGAGTTGTCAAAGGGATGTAAGGCCTCCTGTCGAGATGAGGTGGGGAAGTAGGGCTTTCTTTAGGGTCTCCACAGGGGATTGAGACATCTCTTCATCTTGTGAGATGAAAGACGAGCCTGCATTCAAGTCACTGCAGGGAAATCCGGCCTTATTTAGAGTCAGGGCATCTCGGTGTCCATTCCACTTGAGGCAGCAAACTCAGGGTCCCTCTCACATACCTAGAGCTGAGAAAATCCTCCGCTTGAGCTGCTTGTGGAAAGTTGGCATTCCTCTTGAGTCGAAGCCAGGGAATCAGCTCTCATCTCGAATGTTTTGGGGTACACGGAGCTTTTCTCGAGTTGCTGTGCTGAACTTGGTGTTCCTCTAGATTTGGGACGGTGCTCTCGGGGAATCTCTGGAGTTGCCTAAGGGAAGTCAAGCCACTTGTCTAGTTTGATGAGGAAAGCGGGATTGCTCTGGAGCCAGTGCAGGGGAATCGGGTCTCATCTCGAGTTGATCTGGGTACTCGGAGCACTTTCGTGTTGCTGCGGGGACCTCAGTGTCCCTCTACACTTGCGACAGTGTTCTTGGGGACTCTCTGGAGTTCCATCACGGAAGTCAAGGCTCATATCCTGTTTTATGGGGAACACGGAATTGCTTTACATGCGATGCAGTGGAATTGGGCCTCATCTCACGGCGAGGGTGAATTCTCCTGGGTTTTCTTGAGTTGTGGTGGGGACCTGGGGTATCTTCTCGAGTTACGGCGGGAATGACCCTTCAAAACTCATGTTGTTCAGTGACATCAGGACTCCTGCCTAGATGTTAGGGACACCTCGGTATTCTCATCGAGGCTTGATAGGGCAATAGGGACCCCTCTCAAGGTGAGGCGAGAGACCCAGGGTTCCTGTCCAGTTGCCACAGGGATATTGGGATTCCTATCAATTTTCAAGAGGAGTCAGGAATCGTCTCCTTTTGAGGCATTGACCTCCGCGTGACTCTCGAGTTTTGAAAGGAGTGTGAGGCCTCCTGTTGAGATGATACGTGGAACTAGGGCTTTCTCTAGGGTCTCCACAGGGGATTCAGACATCCCTTCATCTCGTGAGATGAAAGACGAGCTTGCATTCAGGTCACTGCAGGGAAATCCGGCCTTATCTCGAGTCACGGCATCTCGGTGTCCATTCCACTTGAGGCAGCAAACTCAGGGTCCCTCTCACATACCTATAGCTGAGAGAAGCCTCCTCTTGAGGTGCTTGTGGAAAGTTGGCATTCCTCTTGAGTCAAAGCCAGAGAATCAGCTCTCATCTCGAGATGATTTGCTGTACACGGAGCTTCTCTCTAGTTGCTGTGCTGAACTCGTGTTCCTCTAGACTTGGGATGGTGTTCTCGTGGAATCTCTGGAGTTGCCTAAAGGAAGGCAAGCCACTTGCTGTGTTTGCAGGGGAACGCCTGCTAGCTCTGGAGCCATTGCAGGGGAATCAGGCCTCATCTCGATTTGATTTGTGGTACATGGAGCTCTTTTGTGTGATTGCGGTGACCTCAGGTCCCTCTAGACTTGTGACAGTGTTCTTGGGGCCTCTCTGGAGTTCCATCAAGGAAGTCAAGGCTCCTTTCTTGTTTGATGGGGAACACGGAATTGGTCTTCACGCAATGCTGGGGAATTGGGGTTCATCTCGTAGCGAGGGGGAAGCCTCATGGTTTTTCTCGAGTTGCAGCGGGCACCTGAGGTATATTCTCCAGTTGATTTTTGGCTGCACCAGACCACTGAGGAAGTTACCTTTTGACTATCCTTGATGACTGTTGTTAAATCCATCAAATTCTTTACATTTAATAGTGGAAACAAATGTGGTTAATGTAAGTTTGAGGTCAAGAATGCCAAATTAATTTGCCTCTCTATCCCTGTGTTCCCCTTCACAGCTAAAATTTTCACCAGAGCACTGGAGAATTCTTTGCTAAATATATATTCCACAAAATGTTATTCTTATGAAATTTTAAAATCTTTAGTCAATAACTTTGGTAAATGGTGGACTAAATTAAAAAAAATAAAATATTCGCCTATGCAGCATTTCCTAAGTTTATTTAATCATGCAAGTCTTCTTTCTCTTCTCTCTCTCTCTCTCTCTCTCTTTTTTTTTCTTTTTTTTTTTTTTTGCAGGTCTTCTATCTTCAAATGAGCATCTTGGGGTTTAGTGTTCCCCCAAACACCCTATAAAGAGCTACCCTAAGCCAACTTTTCAAGCACAGTTATAAGGTTCTTTTTGGTAGATTCATGTAGCATTTATTAATTAGAGTGGATGAAGACTAATGATGCCTTCTTAAACTTGCCACCATGTTATAAGGAAAGCAAGTCTGGCACATAACTATGAAACATTTACTAAACAGAAATTCATTATTAATAAAACATGCATGCATGCTAAGTTGCTTCAGTTGTGTCCGACTCTTTGCGACTCTACGGACTGTAGCCCACCAGGTTCATCTGTTTATAGGATTCTCCAGGCAAGAATACTGGAGTGGGTTGCCACACCCTCCTCGATATTCCTGACCCAGAAATCCAATCAGCACCTCTTACATCACCTGCATTGGCAGGTGGGTTCTTTACCACTAGTGCCACCTGGCAAGCCCACAATAATAAAACATAAGGTAAATCTCAATAAAATTCAGATCTCTGCTCTTTTAAATGCACTGATCACAGCCTGCATGAAAGATTCACTCAAGGCAGAACAATACAGGCAGATTTAGGTTCAACTTTTGGACTCAACATCTTTTAGAGATCAAGCCTCAAGTACCATCCCTAAGGTTACTGGCTACACAGTTTGCTAGATTTTATTTCCTGCTCAAAGAATAGAAGGGGTTGTCTTAAAATATTTCTGCCACATCAAAAGGCTTGAATAACACTTGTTTCACCAATGACAGTAAAATGAATTAGCACAATTTTATGTCACCTTTTCTATACTGAATATTCTTAAAATCATTTCAGACATTGTTATACACACATTGGGACATGTTTTATAACATCAGTTACCCTAATTTGCATCTTAGAGCAATGTGGTTGTGGTGTGAAATTATGAAAGGGGAGAAGGGAAAGAGCTACCTCATCGAACCATGTTGCCAAATGTGTTCTGTGAACCAACTGCATTAGAATCACCTGTAGTTCTTTCAAAATGAAGATTACTCCAAGTAATTACATGCACACCCTATCTGAGAGTCACTGGCACCGAGAATCAGCCTAAATCTTCTGGAAATGGCTTCAAAATTTTGTATCTCCTGTACTTTTGCAGCCATTTTGTGCCAAAACAAAGGGAATATGATGACAGTAAAGATCGATAAAAATTTTAAAGGGTTACCTACTGGTAGCTAAACTTACATGATTCAAGAAGGTCCCACAGTTTTCCTTTTCTGGATGTCACCACCAGGAATAAGAGCCACAAGATTTAATAACTGATGTGGCAATGGGTACCAACCAACCAGAATTGATGCCTTCCAGCCTGCAGGATCAGTGAACTGGCACTTTGTTGTTCCTGTATGTTATCAGCCCACAAATAACCATCGACCTCCCTGGCTGGCATACAGACAACTGCCTATAAGTAGTGGTGGGGTGATTTTTTTCCCTTTTTCTTTATAACTTTTATGTTGTGTTTTCTTTACTGGATTTGCTGTGTACTAACAATCGGTTGGTTGGATAGAGACAGTAGTGTCTTTGAGCCAACTCCTATTGACTTTGTAAAGTCAGTTGTTTGTATCTTTTCCAAACTCTACATTCAGTGATATCACACTGTTGCTTGAACTGGATCACTGTGGGAGTGTTTCTATCAAAGTGAATACTACCAATATGCTTCCCTCTCATAGCTGGTTGTTATACATTTTGCAGCACACCACTGGAGAGAGAGATTATTTTTTTTCACACCACTACTGTAATACATATAAATGTACTAGATATAACATTTATCATTTTAAACATTTTGAGTGTCCAGTTAAGTGGCATTAAGTGTGTTCACACTGTTGTACAACACCATCACCTCCATCTCCAGAATTATTTCATCCTTCCAAACTGAAACCTTGTACCCACTAGACCACAACTCCACAGCCCTGGATAACCACTGCTCTACTTTCTGTCTATGAATTTGTCTATTCCAGGCAGCTCAAAGAAGTGGAATCACACAGTAACTGTCTTCTCATGTCTGACTTCTCTCACGTAGTGTAATGATTTCAAGGAACACCCATGTTCTAGCATGTTTCAGAATTTCATTCCTTTTCAAGGCTGAATAATATTCCGTTTTATGTATATACCATATTTTGCATATCTGTTCACATGTTGATAAATATTTAGACTATTTCTATGTAATTTTACTGAGGCGTAATTCACATATAACAAAATTATACATTTTAGGGCACACTGTTTGATGCACTTTGAAAGATGTATATATCCATGCAAACACAACAAAGATACAAAATAGTTCCACCACTCCCACCACGCTAGAAAGCTTCCCCCTCACCTCCTTTTAAAGACTTGGTTATTTGCCTGCACCGGGCCTTAGTCGCATTGTGGGGCTCCTCCTCACCTAGTATCCGCAGCGCGTGGCCTTAGCTGTGCTGCAGCACGCAGAACCTTGGTTCCCGGAACCCGTGTCCCATGCACTGCAAGGATAATTCTTAACCACTGGACTCTTGGGAAAATCCTTCATCCTTTACCTCTGTCAACATGCCCCAAACTCCCTGTCTCAGGCAACTGCCATTGTGATTTCTATTAATACAGATTTATTCTGCTCGATGGAGAATTCTCAGTAAATAAAATTAGACAGTATCATACTTGATTCGGGCTCAGCTTTTTCACGCAGCATAATGTTTGCAAGACTCATCTGTACTGCTGTGTGTCTCAGTGATTCTTTCCTTTTTGTTGCTGGGCAGCATTCCACTGGCAAGGACTGTGAAGAATCTGAGATTTTATCCTGTTTGCAAGCTAAAAAGTTAGGCTGCCTCGGATTCATGCTTGTACCAGATCAAATATGATTTTTTTGCATGTAAGTTATGCCTCAATAAACTTATACAGGTAAAAACAACCTAAATGTCCACACATAGTAAATCTTGAGTCATAGCTGAGGAACCCTAAGCTTAGAAAACCTCAATCTTTAATAAGAGACTTCAAGAAAATCTGCCCAACCTTTGTTCCTGGAAGGAGACATTATCTTCATCATACTGGACTCCAAAAAATTTGCCTTCTGCTCCAGATGGAGAAATTATATTTTCCAAGGGTATCTACTGTGCAAGTGTTTTTTTTTTTTTTTTTTAAAGAAGATTGTCTGGAGCAAAACTGTCAGCACCTCTATTCATAAGACATGTGGAAACACAAGGGACCCATGGGAATCATGTCCCAGTGTCTGGTGTGTGAATGAAGTGAAGTGAAACTTACTCAGTCATATCTGACCCTTTGTCACCTCATGTGTATACAGCCTGTGGAATTCTTCAGGCCAGAATGCTGGAGTGAGTAGCCTTCCCCTTCTCGAGGGAATCTTCCCAACCCAGGGATCAGATGGAACCCAGGTCTCCCACTTTGCAGGTGGATACATTTGTTTGTGAAAATAATGTTTGTCAAACATTGGTGTGAGAATACATTTGTTTATTCACTCTCCTGTTGATAAATATTTGTTTATTCATCTCCTATTGATGAATGTGATTCACTCTCCTATTGATGAACATGGAGATTGTTTGCACTTTGGGCTATTATGAATAAAGTTGATATGAACATTCTTAGACACATGTTTTGGATCTCTATGTTTTAATTTCTCTAGGGTAAATACCTAGGACTGTAATTGCTAGGCCATATGATAAGTCTATGTTTAACATTATTAAAGCATTGCCTGGTTTCAAAAATAGTCATAATTTTTTTACTTCTGCCATTAGTGTATGAGAGTTCCAGGCGCTCCCCCTCTTTGCCAGTAAATATCAACATTTTATCGAGTCTACTTTATTATTATTATTTTCTCTCTGTCTTTCTCTATATATCTCATCCCCACTCTTTCAGAGAAAGTTGCAGATATGACACCACTTTACCCCTAATGTTTTGAAGTGCGTTTCTTAAAAAAACTTTTATATGACCACAGTACTATTATTAAAGTCAGGAAATTAATATTGATAAAAAACTGTTATCTAACTTAGAGATTTTATTCAGAATTCACCAACTTTGCCCATAAGGGCCTATTTTGCAAAAGAAAATCTGATATTATGTGTCATTTAATTATAATAGCCTTTTGATTCTTAACAGAGTGATTTGTATTAGTTTTTACATTAGAAGCAAATGGCCCTGTGATCTTAATCTCTTTTTAGGCATTATGATCTCCATTTTTATCTTTATTTTTATTTATTTATTTAATCTTTATTTTTAATAAGTTAACTAATTAATTACATAAAGCAATACATTCACATGGCTCAAAATTTTAAAAGCATGAAGTATTCAAAGGGAAAAATCTTTTTTCTACTCTACTCTCAGGTTCCCAATTTGGAGACTCCCCAAATAGAAATTTGTAATCGACCCCTAAATGACTATGTATACTTTTTTTTTTACACAAATCTGCTGACTATTGTTTGCCAAACACTTGAGATGGAGGAATTCATTTTCTTTTAAAGCAATGAGGTAATCTGGCAATGATGAGAAAAAGGATTGCTGTAAAGCTACTTCCTCTTTCAAATTAAATTGATCTTAGTCAGATTAAGAAGCTACTTACTACTACCTGTCTCCTTACTTCTCTATCTCCCCCCGCAGGGGACTGTGCCACCAGGACCTAATGCTGAAGCTTGTCACAGGTGAGGGACTTTGTGCAGAGGAAAGAAATAAAAAACTTGATCCACCCAGATGGCTCAAGAAATCCAGATCATCTCTGCCTTTCTCCTCTTGTTCTTATGTTACTTGGGAGAAAGATTCTAGAGGACAGAACTACACAAGGACCGTGTCTAATTTCTGGAGGAAGACCTTCTTTAAGACTCTGGGCTAGGACCCTCTCGGGTCAGTGACAGTGATTCAGGCAAGATTTGCCTTATATTCTGAGAATGGTAACGTGGAAATGGTAAAATAGTCAAGTGTCACAGGCACTGGCAGTGAAGACCCAGGTGTGCAGATGAGTCTTGTCACTTGCCCCTGGGTATGGCTGTTATATTTTCCAAATACAACATATAACCTGAAAGAAACTTTCCCAAATAAGTGAATTTATTTATATTAAAATTTCCAGTAGGATAACCATAATATATAGCTATTTGCAGGTTGTTAATTCATTATTGGAAATCTTCTTACTCTCTTATGACCTACTTGCATTTAAAAAAAAAAATGGCTCTACTAGTTTTTTCTTTTTTTCTTTTTTTAAAGATTATAGTGTAGAAAATTTCACACACAAAAAATAGAACACAAATCTCCATATTCTCTTATCCTCCAGCTCCAAGTTTTCAGCTCAAGGACAAGCTTTTTCTATTTCTGCTCGACCCACCTCACCCCCCAACCCTTTATACAGATGGTTGAAGCAAATCCTAAACCAAAGCAAAGCAAATCATCTTATACCATCATTTCATCCATAAATGTTTCAGCATGTTTTCTTAAAAGGCAGTGAGTCTTTTAAAAAAATAATTTAAATTCCTTTATCATTATCCACGATTCCTTAATATTATCAAAGATCTAGTGTTCATATTTCCTTGATTGCCATAATATATAATTGAGCTTCTTTGTTTAAATCAGGGTTCTTGGCTGATGTATCACTTAAGATTCTCTGATCTTTATCTTCCTACTCAGTCTCTCTTTTGAGGAGGGTATTTATATTGAAATATAGTTGATTTACTCCCCTGGTGGTTCAGCAGTAAAGAATCCGCCTACAATGCAGGAGACACTGGAGGCTTGGGTTCAATCCCTGGGTCGGGAAGATCCCCTGGAGGAGGGCAGGGCAACCCACTCCAGTATTCTTGCCTGGAGAGTCCCATGGAAAGAAGAGCTGGTGTTCTGTAGTCCATAGGGTGGCAAAGAGTCAGACGCGATGGAAGAGACTGAGTATGCATGAGCACATAGCTGATTTATAATGTTACATTTGTTTCAGTTATACAATACAGTGAATCAGTATTTTTACAGATTATACTCCATTTTATTATGAAATAATGACTATTTTTTCTGTGCTGTACAATACATCCTTGGGGTTTATTTACTTCATACATAGTAGTTTTTTAATTTCAATTTTTTAAATTCTGAAAGTATGATAACACATTTACAGGAGACTTGGAAAATACACTGTATATTACAATTATTTTTTAAGGAGATAAATTAAGATTTTTAGTTGGAGTTTTAGTATCAAACTCTCAAAAATTAATAGAATGAATATGTAGAGAAATAGAATGATATACTAGACCTGAAAAACACTATGAACCAATTCAATATAATTAAGATTTATACAATTTTTACACAACAGTAGGACACAAATTCTATTCAAGTTCCCATAGACTGTAAATTGGGAGACTCTGGAACTTATCCAAGGACATAAAACAACGTGCAAAAATTTCATGGTCTTAAAGGTATTGAAATCACACAGGGTCTGTTCTCTTATCACAGTGGAATTATGTTAGAAACCAACATAAAAAGATATTTGAAAATAACCCACATCTTTTCAAGTGCAATGTGACATTTACTAAGAGAGTTACTCAGTCTCCCTCTATTTTCTTGATAAAGGATATAAATCGGAAAATATTTCTTAAAGTTAACCTTTACTGTAGGTAAGCTGCAGTTGCAGGTATGGTGCAAATTCAAACTGAAATAGTATTTAAAAGCATCCATTGGCAGAGTTCTCTAATTTACCACGGCAGATTTGAACTATAATAACTGAATAAGGTAAATCTATTACTTTGCAGACAAAGTATAAATATGTATGTTACACCAGATTACATTAAAATGTCTGTTAGTTTATTTTTCATTACCATTCCTGCTGTCAGTTCCACTTTCTCATTCACCTTAGTTATAGCTTAGTACTTAAAGTATTGAGTGGTCAAAGTTCAAACTTTAGGAGGAATGAAATGGCATTTCTTGGTCTTAAATTCTAATTATGCACCACAGGCTGAATTGTAGCTCTCTTCTCTCAAAATGTGTAGGTTTTCTGTTGATAAATTGGCATCTGTATTAGGGTGCAACCTTAGGGTAACTGACTGCTTACTTTTTAAGTTTTGTTAAACGCATATAGTGTGTTTGTATTTGCTGCATAATTGAGAAGTTTCATTTTTGCCCAAGTATTTTTTATTTTAAAGCTTTTTAGGAATTTGAAATCTTTCATCTTTGGAAAGAAATCTCAAGTTAATATTAAATCTTATTTTCAGTGGTTGAGTACTCAGATCCTGACTGAGGTGGTTTATTTGTAATACACTCTTTGTATCCTTAGGATCCTTAATTTAAAGTATACTGTATTTAATATTTTTAAAACACACAGTGTTTTAAAATACAATGTAATGTTAACTTTTTAATTAACTTCAGTTTTTGGAGTCCTGTATTATTAACTTTAGGTCAGTAGTATAATTTTATACACTATAGAGATTTTGTTGTGTCCTAGCTTTGTATTTTAATGCTTGCTGCGTTCAGTGTAAATGTTTCCTTATTGTTTTGTTTTTACCATGAAGATCAGAATTTGTGAGAAAGAGTTAGATGCAAAGGTTAATTGAGCACCTATACATTTGGCTGTTTAATTAAAATTCAGTTCCTCAGTAAACAGTAGTCACATTTTAGATGCTTAGTAGCTTCAGGTGGCAGTGGCTACTGTATTGGACAGCACAAATACAAGAACAAAATGGCTCTGTCACTGCAGAAAGGTCTTTTGAATAGTGCTGCTTTGCAGTGAGTTAGGTTCTGTCTAGACTCTGGGAATACAGAGATAAACATGACTGACAAGGCAAACACTTAGCTCCTGGTGGGGTTGAGAGATGGCAAACAAATAGCTGATGTCCATCATGTCATCATTAGGAAGAAAGATGAAAGTGGGTAAGAGAGAAGATGTAATGAAACAGTGTGCGGGGAGGTACCTGTTAACTAGGTGGTCAGGAAATGCCTTCTTAATATTTGCATGTCAGTGAATGAAGAGAAGGAGCAAGTCTTGTGAAGACCTGTAGGAAGACCCTTCTAGGCACAGGGAACAGCAAGTGCAAAACCCTGAAGTGAGAACAGATTGGACATACTTGAGGAATGGCAGCAAGGCATGTGCAAGTGAGGTCCTGGGAGAATGGTGGGTGATGAGGGGGGACATGACGGACAGTAGCCACATCATGTGGTACCTTGTGGTCTGTGGTAAAGACTTAGAATTTTAACCTGAGTGTGGTGAAAAGACATTGGAGGGTTTTGAGCAGAGGAGTGGCATGATCTAAATTATGTTTATTTAACTTTAATATGCCAGATTTACAAATAAAACAGTTAAAAACCCCCATGCCCTCATTCTCCAACTCTAGCAAAATGGGCCCAACTGAGATCATTGATCCCATGGATGACCTGTCCTTCCTTTATATATATTATCTCCTTTATCCTTCCCTGTAATATTGTGAAGTAGGATTTGTGTTTTAAAAGATCACCCTGGCTGCCGTGTAGAGAGTTAAGTTTAGGGGGGCAAGAGGAAAAGCATGAGGGCCTTTGGGAGCCTGAGACAGCAGTCTTAAGTGAGAGGTGATGGTGGCTTGGAGTCGAACGGCAGGTGGTGGTTGAAGTGATGAGAAGCAGCCAGATTCTGGTGAAACCAGCAGGAATGCTGGTGTATGTAGTTAAGGAAAGAGGAGCAGGGGTGATGCCTGTACTGTGGTCCAGATGATGATGTGACTGCCCATAGGAGAGTTCAGTTTATTCATGTTAAGTTTAAGATACCTAGTAGAAGTCCAGAGGTTGTCAAGGACACATTTTTAGGTTAAGAAAAAGAGGAAAACCCAGTGAAGGTAACTAAGGAGATATGCTGCAATAGCTAGCTGTTGATTTATGGTCTGAGTTTGGCCTCCAGGTTTGCTAGAGCTGGAGCTAGCTATTGTAGTGTCTCATGTCCCATATCCCAAGCAACCCCTCAGCCACTGGCAGACTGGAATGATTGGTCCTCTGGATAGTAGGGAATCAGTGTTTCAGGTAGGAGAACATGATACATTGAAGAATACTGCTGAAGAATTTAGACATACACATTGATTTGTGAAGGTATTAAATGTCTTTAATGAGCAATAGAATTTCTAGAGAATATAGTTACTCTTAAATGGAACACTAAGTAGAAGATTTTCTTGTATACTTTATAAATATTGCATTAGTAGTTCAAAATCAGAATTTTATTAAATTTTACTTTCTCCCTTTTTTTCTCATTTTAAGTAGATGAAATGCATGTAAAAATGAAAGCACCAAAAAGAACTGTGGGTGAAAGTTGGATGGCCTAACAGTTTATTCAGATTTTAAGATTTATTTACATATTATATCATTAGCAAAAGGTGTGTTATAAGGGTAAATTTGTAAGTGAATATTGACAAGTTGTTAAGTTTCTGCTTAAAGTCTTATTTGCTATTTTAAGTTATTGTTTCTTACAGATTTTCTAATCTGTGCTTATTTTACTAGGAGTCATGGCTTTGAAAGAATTACCTTACTGATTTCAAACACCATTTTAGGAGTAATTTTCCATATGCCTTAAAAGAAAAAAAAGCAAAAAAAGGAAAGGGACAAATAAAAGATATTGCCATTCTCATCCACTGTTTAACCTGACATTTTCAGAAAACAGTCTCACACTGAACTTTGTACACTGCAAGTAGTTGTTATCTAGACTGTGAAGTAAAGATAAAAGCTGTAGTATCTGATCTTAAACAAGTCACTTTAAGCCCTGGACTTCCAATTTTACTTAGTTTTTATTTTTATTTTTAATCTGTGAAGTGAATGTTTTGTGCTAAATGAGTGTCAGTTATCAAATTGTATAGATAAGAATTTAATAAAAATTTGCTTAGAGTGGATAGTTTGTTTGTGAGAGGCACTGTGTAATTACTGAGTCTTTGAGAGCATAACATCACTAGTTTCTGCTCTCATTTATATACACAAGGAAGCGTAATGTAACTGTTATCAGTATCCTGATGGAAGAGGGATAATTGAAGAAAAGCAGTTCTCTTTTTTAAAATAAGTGAAAAGAACAAATTATGGATGAAGTTTCACTGGAAAAGTGTAAGCCTGGAAGTTATTTGAAATGTTTACCTGAAGTAAGAGCAGATAAACGTAAAAACAAATTACCAAATAAAACTTGACAAGCAGATACAGATACTCAAGGTGCAATTCCCCAAATGAGCAAACGCTTGAACAGATTTTAAAGTCTTTGTCAGAAGGTTCTTAAACTTATCAAAAGGAAGAAACTACTTGGAGAATCAGTGAGGCTCTTTGGGCAGAGTTCAGAGGATATGCTCAGAAGTGATAAGTATGTTGTAGGCAGATAAACTTCATTCACTGAAGTTTTTTGGTCTCTCACTGTAAGTAAAGTATTATGACAGATAATTAGATGCCCTAAGGTATATTCTTTGATCTCTTAAGTGATTCATAAATTGCAAAAATCAATACAAAATCTTAAAATTGATAAAAATGTGTGTCAGACTCTAGTCATGAGATGGAAATCATACCAGTAATTTTCACAGAGAATTTAATACAACCGGTTGTTAACTAGGCATTTCCACTTAATAGTGGAAAGACAAAAGGGAACAGCAAGGTCTTGTCGGAAGCCACCACTGCCTCCTGACCGGAGAGCAAAGAGAAGAGGGCAAGTGGCTGGAAAGAAAGGCTGCAGCCCAAACTCAGGCCTCGAGGAAGGGGTTTGCACTCAGCTGGGACTAATGTCTTTGGGATCAGGAGAGGGGCCCAGTGGGGTAAGGGTACAGGGCTCAGCGAAGAGGGTTCTGCTGGCTGGCGCTGGTGTTCTAGGGGCACGGTGATACTGGTTCTGTGTCAGGAAGATACAGACTGGAACCAACTCTGGCTGCTAGAATGAACTGCTGCTGGCCTGAAGAGTGGTTGGGTTGCACTGGTGGCAAAAGGAAGCAAAAAATAGGACTAGGAAGCAAACAGAAAGTGCCGCATTTTCCTCCTCCAGCTTTCTGGTCTCAAGTACCCCTTGACTTCCAGGTGGCTCAGTGGTGGAGAGCCCTCCTGCCAGTGCAGGGACAGATTTCAATCCCTGGGTTGGTAAGATCTGCTGGAGAAGGAAATGACTACCCATTCCAGTATTCTTGCCTAGAATATCCCATGGAAAGAGGAGCCTGGCGGGCTGTAGTCCACGGGGTTGCTGAAGAGTCTGACACAGCTTAGTGACTAAACAATAACAAGCACTTTATTGGCAGAGCCTAACAAGAAGCAAACTGTAAAGGAGAAAATGTGACTCACCCCCAGGATCACAAAGTAAGAGCGTGGAAGGGTAGTTTTAAGGCTGAGAAACAAAAGCTCAATAACTTGCAGGAAGAAAAATGAATCTACATCTTTCACACAAGGCATATTTAAGTGTCATTAGAACTTTATAGTCAAGAAATGCTATAGGAATTAATAGGAGAAGACGGATCCTTGTTAGGATAAACAGACAAGGCAGTGATGGAGAGTAGTGTTTTAATGTGAATGTGATTTTAGCAGGCAGAAGTGAAGTGAGGGATGATTGCAGTAATGGAAGGAGATATTATAGGGTATGAGAAAGCTATAAAATTGCATAATGGAGGACATGGGACAGACCTGGATCAAATTGGTTTCTACTGATGACTAACTTTAATGCTGAAAGTCATTTTTTGTCTCTGACTCTCATTTCTCTTTCATCCTTGATCCTTTAGGCATTGAAGACTATTATTGGTTGGATCAAAACCATGTTTTAGGACCATTAATTTAGAGTTTCTGGAGTTGGAGGTGACAGAGAGTCAAATATGGAGATACTTTCTTGAGCAAGTAAGTTGTTACTTGCTCCAGATACAGTTTTCTTATTAACACAGAAGTTTTTAATCAGGTCCATGGATAAGGTTGAGAATATCCTTCAATGCGTGAATATAATGACATGTGATTTTTATGTTGTCAAGGAAGAGGTTTCAGGTGTAATTTTCATCAAAATGAGATTAAATAAAAGGATGTTTGGAATTTGGTAGACCATTAAATGTAAGTAAACTACTCAAGAGCATATGGGTGTACTGTCATTATTCACTTTATTGGGCACTTAATATGTTGAAGGCACTTAGGAAAAAGAATGTAGGGTAATAAAAGTATATCAGTATAGTAGGGAGCTGGTCCTGCTCTTTCATGGGGGGCATAGGTCCTAGGGAGGGCTGCCTGCCTAGGTAGTGATTTGTGCTAAGATATAGAAGGTGAAAAAGGAGTTAACGATGAAGACACTGAGGTGGTGAAATTGTGGCATTTTTAACAAAAGTGGATTGACAGTATTACCATAAATTTCCCTAGTGATTTGTTTTGAGGGTCCGCAGGCTGCTCTTGAACTTCCATAAGGAAGCGTGTTGAATATTTCTCAGATAGCCTTTGGAGGCTATCTATTAAATTCACAGATTCAAGTTAGAGGAGCCAATGTGGCCTAGGCTGGTGGTCTTCAATTTTGACCTGATGTCTAGATTTTTTTTAATCTTGGGTTGAACTGTGGAGTTACAAAAGATATTATTTTCATTGTGGTAAGATGTCCATAGCATAAAAATTAGCATTTTAACCATTTTTAAAGTGTACTGATTGGTGGCATTAAGTACATTTCACATTTTTCATGTTACCAGTCTGAAACTCGGTACACATTAAATAACAGCTTCCTATGCTCTTCTCCCTCCAGGTACTGGGAACCGCTATTGCATTTTTCCCCTTTATTAATTTGACTGTTCTGGTACCATGTATCAGTAGAAACTGAAAATACTGTTTTATGTCTGGCTTAACTTCACTTAACATGATATCTTTAAGGTTTATTCATGTTGTGGCACTACTAGCATTTCATTCCTTTTTTTTTTTTTAAATGGAGTTCATTTTTTAGAGCAATTTTAGATTCGTATTAAAATTGAACAGAAAGTACGGAGTCCTCACACACTACTCCTACCCCCATGGATGCACAGCCTCCCTCACGTCAGCGTCCCACACCAGAGTTGTGTATCTGTTGTAAAATACAAACCTCAGTGATACATCATTTACACTGGAGTCCTTGGTTTATGTGAGGGGTCACTCTTCTTGTTGTACAGTCTGAGTTTTGTGTAAAGACATAGTGTCATACGTGGTATTTTCACTGATCCAGAAGCAAGTTGCCCTCCAAATACACATTCTGCATCTATGGATTCAGAAAGCCACAATCCATACACATGATACACCATCTGCAGTTGGTTGGATATGTGGAGGCAGAACGGTATGGAGGGTTAACAGTATTCTTCACCACTATGCATTCACAGTTTAAAAGAACATGCCAGTTTCACTTAAAATTGTTCTTAATTAAGTAAAAATTTACTAATCTTATTAAGTCACAATCCTTGAAAACACGTAATTTTAATAATCTGTGTGGTGAAATGGAAAGTGTGCCTGAAGTATTTTGGCTGCATGCCAAAGAATGATGGTTGTCTCGAGGAAATGCACTTGTCATTCTGTTTGTATTTTCTGCAATGGACATGATTTTAATTTAAATGACTAACTATGCTTATTCAGACTTGGGTATTTGTAGATATTTTCTCAGAAATGAAAAAAATAAGCCTATCAGTTTCAGGAAAATAGTGTCTGTGCTAGAGATAAAATTTGAACTTTCAAACAAAAATTAATATTTTTGGAGAACTTGTATCCACCATCTGAGTTTTATCTGTATATTCTATTTTTTTGCTCTTCATTTTTTTCATCTCTCTTCTTTAGGCTTATTTAGAAGCTGCTAGAGGATTTACACACACACACACAAATACATACATACATATATATATATATATGTATATAATATAAAATGAAGGAGAATATATGTATTCTCCTTTATTTCCAAGGACTGTTTTAACAGAGCACAGTGCTTGAGCTTGGCAGTTTTCTTGTTTGAGCGTACTGACCGTACTGACTGCAACGCTTCGCTCTGTTGGTTCCCACTGCTGTTAGGAAGTCAGCTATGAGTCTGAACTGTTGCTACTTTATAAAAGTTACTTCCCTCCCCACCCCCCCACCTCCCCCATAAGACTTTGCTCCTTGTCTTTTATTTTCTGCTGTTTGACAATGATGTATCCAGGTGTGGTTTTCTTTTTTATTGATTTTCCTTGGAATTTAGTGAGCTTCTTAAATCTGAGATCTTGAGTGAAGTGTCTAAACACATCTGAAAAATTCTCATCTTTAAAAAATTAATGCCATTTTTCTCCTTCCCTTTAAAGACTAATTGATTGTATATAAGACCCACTTACTGAATTTTTTGTTTCTCTTTGTCTCATTCAAACGTACATTTGTTGAATTTGTTTTATTTTTATTTTTCAGTTCTAGAGTTTCTGTCCAGTTATTCCAGCACTGTTTGCAGAAAAAGACTCTTGTTTCTCTTTTGGATTGCTTCGGCTCCTTTGTCTGAAATCATCAGTTGACTGTACTTGTAGGCCTGTCTTGGGGCTCTTCCACTGACCTATGTTTGTCTGTTCGTTCACCAGTTCTGTGCTGTCTTGATTACTGTAGTACAGTAAGCCTTGAAATCGAGTGGTGTGAGTCCTCC
The DNA here is from genome assembly GCF_963930625.1 of Muntiacus reevesi. Taxonomy (NCBI): domain Eukaryota; kingdom Metazoa; phylum Chordata; class Mammalia; order Artiodactyla; family Cervidae; genus Muntiacus; species Muntiacus reevesi. The sequence continues at coordinate 815,507 of NC_089256.1, read as the reverse complement.
AACATTGTTCCGCTTTGGTCTTGTGTTGGGTAGTCTAGTGTTTGCCTTTGTGTGTAAACTTCAGAAATCATTTTGTTGATAACTATAAAGTAACTGGCTGGGGTTTTGATTGGAATTGTGTTGAATCTATAGATCTAGTTGGGAAAAATTGTTGCGTTAACTACTGAGGTGATGTATAACTGGGATTGTTTTATGTAAGAGCTCTTTTTACTTCCAGTTCACCGTTACTCTGGCAGGGAGCCCTTACAGGTTCAGCTTGAAGTAGGGATAATATACCAGAGTCCCCATGTTTGTCTGGCTCTGGAGTTTGACTTTTCCCTGTGAGGCCTCTGAAAGGTTAGTTCCGTTTTCCAGTCTTTTCGTTGGAATTGGGTATTTGGTTCCACAGCCCTTGGAACCTGAGTACTGTGATCTTGCTTTATTTTGGGGACCCAGCAATTGTTCATCACCTTGTTACCTCTTGAATGCTTTTGAGTTGTTAAAAACTATTTCATCCAGCTTTTAAAGTTATTTTCAGGACGGGAATCAGTTCTAATTTCCTCCTCTATCATTGCTGAAAATGAGTTTCCCCAGTTTCCTGTCTCCCTCATAGAATTGGTGGTCAGTGTATTTAGACTTTAAAATTTTGTGTAAATTCTTGGAGGAACGGGATGAATTCTCCCAACTTTTGAATGTCTGTTGACACCTTCCAGACAGTAATAGGTAAGTAGATCTTCAAAAGCTCTAGCTGTGGTGAATAAATGATGCAGTTGAGTTTTTGTGTGGTCTGGTTAGTATAAAATGTGCCTTGGTTTTGGGCACTGAACAGTTGGGCAAAGAACCTACCAGTAGTTTTGGGTTTGTAGTATAGATTGCTACTCATCTGTCCCAGTTTTCATTCATTCTCTCTCCGTGATAGAATTCCCAGTTTTTTGCTGGGCTGTGCTGTGCTTACTCACTCACTCAGCCAGGTCCCGACTCTCTGCGACACCATGACTGTAGGCCACCAGGCTCCTCTGTCTATGGGGATTCTCCAGGCAAGAATACTGGAGTGAGTTGCCATGCCCTTCTCCAGGGGATCTTCCCAACCCAGGGATGGAACCCAGGGCTCTCACAATGCGGCCATATTCTTTACCAACTGAGGCACCAGGGAAACCCAAGAATACTGAAGTGGGTGGCCTACCCCTTCTCCAGAGGATCTTTCCTACCCAGGAATCGAACTGGGGTCTCCAGCATTGCAGGCGGATTCTTTACCAGCTCAGCTAAAAGCTCACATACATGTATGCATTTAAGCAGACTTCAAATCCAGCTAATTTTTATTCTTGCTATACATCCCCATTTCCCCTAGTCTGTACCAGCATTGTTTCTTGAGCTTGTCACGTCTTGCCTGTATTGCTCAAGTAGACATACAACTACTTCTTTGTTTAGAGTCTTGTAACTGATATTTTTTTTTTCATCAGCAGAAATGAAAGAACTTTTCAACTATGTTACTCCTGTGCTTGCAGAATTGATTTTAGTGTCCTTAGTTTTCAACTCTTTGTGATCTGGTCCCATTTGTCATTCCTAACCCTACATTTGATACCCTAATAACACCAAATATTAAAAATTTCCCTCCCCTTGTATTTGTGGTTCCTTACGACTGTGTCCTTTCTCATGCCTAATCCAGGGTTAACTTTCTTTTAAAATATATTAGTTTCAGGTATTTTTTTAGTTTAATCAACTTTACATGTTTCTGAACATGAGAATAAATAGGCTCTGCTGTTGAATGCAGTGTAGCCTGAAATCTACACTGTGTTTATATAGTGTTTATATATCTAGTGGTTTTTATCCTAAGTTGCAAATTTTGTTTTTCTTAAGATAATCTGTTAGAAAAAGTGATTGTAATATGTGAGTCATAAAATTAAATTGTTTCAGAATTGGGCTTATCTAGACCAGTCTCCTGTTTCACATATAAGGAAATTGTGGCCAGGAGAAATTAGTGATTCTGTCAAGTCAAAATTAGTTAGAAGCAGAATCAAGGTCTGTCGTGAGTTTCATCCTAATATAAATATCTGCTTAATGAAAATCTTCAAGTGTGTTGAAGTTTTCAAGTGTTCTTATCCCTGTAGTACATCTAGGATTACCACACCATGTTTCAAGGGCCTGTAGTTCTTGTGTGAATAGCAACTTGGGTAATGAACTGAGCAGTATGCATTCTTAATTTATGCCTTAACAACTCTGATTCTGTAATGAATGGTTTGCTTACAGTCGCTTTAATATACTTACCTTCTTGACAGTTCATTCTGGGAGGAATAGTTAAGTGTTTAAGTGAAACAGGCATGGTAGATACAACACTTAACAGTTATGTGTGTCTTTGTTTTTAGCATCAAGCATTGCACGATTCTCTCGAATAATGTAGATCACCTTTTACTGAATTTAACACTGTCTGATATCATGGTCTCCCTGGCAAATGCCTCAACTTTGCAGAAGGATTCCAGTTGGATAGAAAGGATAAGGAAATTTGTAACAGAAACCCTTGAAGATGGGTCTAGGCTAAACAGTAAGCAGCTGAACAGATTGCTTGGTGTCTCCTGGAGGTTAATGCAGATGCAGTCAGACAGAGGTGGGTGTCAATGCTCTGTCCTTACTTAAGAGAGGGGCTCTTACGCATACTGTTAATGTTGAGCATCTAATTTTGAGTTCATACCTGTCAAACATTTCATAGTCATTTACGTTCGAGCCATAAAAGGTAGCCAGCATAATCATGAAGGAATGTCTGCTTGAACCCTGATGGCTGAGAACACCCCCTTTTCGGTGGGTAGGTCCACTCTGAAGCTGATGGGTAGGTTTTCTACTAGATTACATAGTTGGAGTGAAAGAAGGTAAGTTTTATTAATAGGAAATGACATTGAGCCTAAGGATAAAGAAATACTTTTCTGATCTAGTTTGACTAGAAATTGGTGGATCCTTATCTCTTTACCTTTCTTGTAACTTGAAGTTATGTTGCATTAAGTCAGTTTTTAGTGTGACTTACTAATTCTTTTCATTCAAGCAGAACTTTGCTGTTTGGTTCCTGGCTTATCCACCTTTCTAGTATTGTGGTATTTGTTGTCCTTTCCTAGGTTTGTTGTCTCTTAGGAAAATTTGTACTGTAATCTCCGATTGGTTTGACTTTTTTATTAGGCCATTGATGTAGGATTTTGATGGTAGTCATCAGTTTGTGGCTAAAATCTGCTTCCTCATAGGAACAAGGTGCTTCTGTGCTTTTTAGAAGAATTATGGTGCTGGTGAAGAAACATTTTGACTCACATGCAGCTGTTTTCTCTTGTTTCTTAGAGGCTACAGAGTCTCTCATAAAGGCAGTTTATACATTGTATAAGCAGAGAGGCCTTCTCCTTCCAGTTCCGACTTTGTTACTGAAGTTTTTCAGTAAAAGCTATCAAAAAGAAGAACTGAGATCTTACAGAATCCGGTACAGTTCCTTTGTTATTTTGCTTTTCTTTTTCTTACCAGGTTACTTTGTAATCTGTATGAATAAGATGATAGGGTGATTAAATCTTTGGAGAAAATCTTCTTTTTATCCTTTTTGGTTTTATTATTATTTTTTTTTAAATAAAAAGGCATACATAATAGTTTCAGTAACCTTTATACACATAACTGAGAAGGTAAAAGTCTCTTTGAGCATATATTTCCACTTGTCTGCTTAACAGCTAAAGGACAATTATTGGAACCACCTGTAGCAGCCTCAGAATTTTGTTTTGCTTCCCATAAAAATTATGGAGTTTTAACCTCCGGCCCTTAGTGACATATTGGGACACATGGTATAAGAATGAGGGCAGTAGAAGAGGAGAGGTGTACAATAGGTGAAAGAGATTAAAAGGTGCAAACTGAGTTATAAAGTAAATAAGTCATGGGGATATAATATACAGCATAAAGAATATGACCAGTAACTTTTATTAGGACAGGTGGTTACTAGACGTATGGTGACCATTTGCAATGTGTACAGATGTCAGACTATTATGTGATACATACCTGAAACTAACATAATACTGGGTGTCAAAAATGTTTCAATAAATTTTTAAATGGCGGTATCTTAAAGAGCAAAAGTATCCAGCTTGGTTTGGTGCTGTCTGGTGATGCAGACAACACGAAGAGTAGAACTCAGGAATCAGTCTTAGATGTGGTGAGTTTGAGGTTTACTTGGGATAGTCTGGAAGAGATGTTTGGGTGAAAGATAACGGGATTTGTGGTACCTCAGCGTACATAGGTAGTTGTTAGAACATATTCAAGTCTTTACTGTGAGTCAGGTGCTTTTCTTAATTTTTCAGTAATTCTCATACTTTTATGTAGGTACTGTTGGTTTCTGCCTTATAGAAGGAAGCTTAGGTTAAATAAGTTGGTGAGTGTCATGCTGTTAAAGGGCAGCCAGACTGAGACTTAAGTTCAAGTCTGGTAGACTCCAAAGGTTGTGTGTAAATCACTGAACTCTTGGGGGACAGCAAAAGTGATTGCCGTGTCCAAGATGAGACTTTAGAGAGTGAGCAAGTATGTGCAAGAATGGAAATAACCCAAGTTTGAAGCCACTTAATGTGGGGGCACCCTATACTGAATGCATAAATGACTTAATATAGTAAAACGGTCATTACAAATTAGTGTAAATAGTTCACAAGCTAAGTAGAGCCTGTGTCCTTTAAGATAAAATTACAATGTACATAGTGCCCCAAACTACATAAACTTTTAAAATACAGTGGGTAAAACCTTAGAGAATACTATAGATGAATATAGTATGCCAGTCATCTTATAGGCTCTCAAATGTTTAAATAAATGTGGTGTATTTCCCTTTTCTTTGATGGCCTTAGATACCATAGTAAAGTGTTATCACGTTGGTTGGCTGGTTTACCACTGCAGCTTGCACATCTCGGCTCCCGAAATCCTGAGCTTTCAGCACAGTTTATTGACATTATCCATACTGCTGCAGCCCGAGTAAATAAAGAGCTACTCAAAAGTTTACAAGTTACTGCTCTCCGAATCTATGGTAAGAGTGTTGTTTACCTGTGTATGTAATAATCGGTCTACCCCGACTTAAGAACAATGTTTCAAAGGGGAGATCTTTAGGTTTTACTTTTCCTTCAAATTATACATTAATTGTACCATGGTAAAATGAATAAAATATCAAACAGTAAATTCATTTTCAATAGTATTACTTAATACAATAGTTTAAGAAAACTAAAGGTTGTAGATGATTCTTCAGATCTTAAATTATCTTTTAAGCCACGAAATTCACAAATTCAAAACTGATCAGGTATTTTTATAGAATTCTTTTGAAACTTTGATGGCAAATTTTACTTATTTAATCGTTATTGAGATCTTGTATGGCTTTCATATATTAACGTTTCACTCACCCCTGAAACCTTTTCATTCTTTTAGCAAAAATATCAATAAAAATATACATATATGCATATGTATAATTAGTATTTATTATTAGGACACAGTTTATATACCATAAAATTGGCCATTTTACACTGTGCAATTCATTAATTTTTAACATATTCCCAAGATTGTGCGATAGTCACTATTATCTTATTCCAGAATATTTTTATCACCTCAAAAAGAAACTCTACCATTAGTAGTCCATCCCTATTTCCTCATTTCTTCCTACCTCAGCTCCTGACAACCACTGCTCACCATTTCTGTCTCTCTGTATTTGCCTGTTTTGATCATTTCTCACAGATGACATTGTGTGATGTGGATCTTCTCAGTATGGCTTCCGTCACTTGGCATACTGTTCTTAGGATTTACGAGCATATACGAGTACTGTATTTCTTTTTAATGCTGAGTAACATTCCACTGTTGAATATACACCACTTTATATTTACCCATTTATTAAATGACAAACGTTGGTTTGTGTCTACCTTTTGTGTGTGGTATTTAAAAATCTGTATTTTTCAGTATTGCTTATATATAGGAGTGTGTGTGTATACTCAGATAAGTCTTTGGTTTTAAATTCAGTTCAGTTTAGTTGCTCAGTCGTGTCCAACTCTTTGCAACCACATGAACTGCAGCATGCCAGACCTCCCTGTCCATCACCAACTCCTGGAGCCCAACTAAACCCATGTCCATGAAGTCGGTGATGCCATCCAAGCATCCCATCCTCTGTTGTCCCCTTCTGCTCCTGCCTTCAATCTTTCCCAGCATCGGGATCTTTTCCAACGAGTCAACTCTTTGCATCAGGTGGCCAAAGTATTGGAGTTTCAGCTTCAGCATCAGTCCTTCCAATGAACACCCAGGACTGATCTCCTTTAGGGTGGACAGGTTGGATCTCCTTGCAGTCCAAGGGACTCTTAAGAGTCTTCTCCAACACCACAGTTCAAAAGCATCAATTGTTCTGCGTTCAGCTTTCTTCACAGTCTAACTCTCACATCCATACATGACCACTGGAAAAACCATAGCCTTGACTAGACAGACCTTTATTGACAAAGTAATGTCTCTGCTTTTTAATATGCTATCTGAGTTGGTCCTAACTTTCCTTCCAAGGAGTAAGCATCTTTTAATTTCATGGCTGCAGTCACCATCTGCAGTGACTTTGGAGCCCAGAAAAATAAAGTCAGCCACTGTTTCCACTGTTTCCCCATCTATTAGCCATGAAGTGATGGGGCCGGATTAGGTTGATATTATAATTGTCCCTGTTTGGCAAAAGTGCTTGTTTTTTTTTTTTTTTTTTTTTTTTTTTTTTTTTTTTTTTTTACTGTTTTGCTTTGTTTCTAATACCTTTAACTCCATCAGTTATTATTTCAAATAACACATTTGAATATTATGAAATCGAGTGTTAAATGTTATCTTTAAATAATGATTGTATTTAGTCTTACTCTAGGCAGTACCTTAAGCCATACATATATATATTTTTTTCATGTAGTTGATATGTTAGAATTCAACATAGCACAGTGAAAATGGTCAGTCTGCTTTATTAATTCTTGTTTGTATATCTTTTAAAATTTAACTTGTCTTCCTGCCTCACTAGATCCACAAGAAGGCACAGTGGTGGTTCTGTCAGCAGAGTCTCAGCAGCTTTTGGTCCAGCTTGTGTATTTTCTACCCAGTCTGCCTGCTGACTTGCTTTCTCGGTTAAGCTGCTGCTGTATTATGGGAAGACTCAGTGCAAATTTGGCTGCCATGCTTATCGGGATACTGCACATGAGGTAGCATGCTAAAGTGAGCTGTATTTCAAGTGTATAATCTTCTCCCTCACCCTTCCCCTGTCACTGGCAGTTTATGAACTGACTTTTTAAAATGCCGCCCCTCCCTTCATTTGCTCTTAAAACAGCAGTTAAAACTGTTGATGATACTGGGTAAGAGGAAGGTCACTGGGGCAAGACTGTTCCAGGTGGTTTGCTTAGCTGTTTGCATTGTCATGGTTGCAGTCACTAAGTCCATGGGCTGTAGTCCACCAGGCGCCTCTGCCCATGGGATTTTCCAGGCAAGGATACTGGAGTGGGTTGCTGATTCTTTTTCCAGGGGATCCTCCTGACCCAGGGATTGAACTCTTGTTCTGCTACACCACAGGTGGATTCTTTACCGCTGAACCATCAGGTAGAAACATACAGTGATTTGTGTAGGTGCATTGAAACAAGGGTTAAGATTATCAGAAGTGTGTAGCCATAGTAAGGATTCAGTGGCGGATGAGAGTGCTGTGTTTTAAAACTTCTGGTGTTATGAAATTGTAATACAGGTCTTTCTTTTTGGAAGGGAGCTCAGTTCAATGTAGGTGGTGAAATAAAAGCTTGCGGACTCAGACAGGGAATCATTAAAATATCTGTGGGTGGCTGGTGTGTGTGTGTGTGTGTGTGTGTGTGTGTGTGGCAAAATATACATAACCTAAAACTTCCCATTTTAACCAGTTTTAGGTATACAGTGAGAATTGTTTGGGGCATTAAGTACATTCACACTGTTGTGCGACTGCTACCACTATTCATCTCCAGCACTGTCATCGTTGCAGACTGAAACTCTGTACTGATTATTTCCCCTTCTCCCAGCCCTTGTTTACCACTATTTTGTCTTCATGATTTTGATATATTCATCTGTTAATGGATACTCGGTTGTTCTGCCTTTTGGCTGTTACAAATAATGCAGCTATAAACATTGGTGTGCAGACACCTGTTTGAATCCTTTTAATTCTTTTGGCTGTATACCCAGAAGTAGAATTGCTGAATCATATGTTAATTTTCTGTTTAATTTTTCAAGGAGCTACTTTCCAGAATGTGACTGTGGTGTTTTACTCTCAAAGGTCTTAAAACTAATAATGTTTCATGTTGCTAGTGTTCAAAGTATCCTTTAAAATGTAATGTTTGTATCAGGCATAGTACTTTCATATTCAGCCATTTGTTACTGATTGTGGCTCAAGGCCAGGGTCTGATACAGTTTTAGGCAGGAGTTGAATCTGGGCTGTAGCTGAAAAATTTAAAAACTAGCTTCTTTGTGGCTTCTTGTGCAGACCCTCTGCCCCAATTAAACAGGAGTGGCTCGCTTTATTAGTAGACTTTCTTTAGCTTTGTTTGCCAGTCTCTTCGTACCAGGATAAGACGTATGTTTGAATGTTGTCGCCCAAATTGTGCTTCATAACTGATAATTACTTTTTCCTTTTAGCAAAAGAGAGCTGTTTGCAATATGTTGTCTATATATGAAACCCCTCTTTGTCTAGTTCAGTACTAAATGCCAGGTCTTTAAGAAATACAATTTAACTTAAGTGGTTTTATGACTGTTAACTTCCAGTAGAGGGCACTCATTTCCCATGATAGAACTTGTGGAGGATCTGTTTTGGCATTCATTTAAAAGTGACTTTTGAACACCTCTTAAAATTAATTCTCTTTAGAACTTGTATTTAGTATCTTTTTTGGCATTAATTACGATTGACTTGTGCTCAATAACTTTGGTCAAGGATTTTTTCACAAGTCTTTTTTTACATTTTTTTGTGGGTTTGTGGTGAGTACTGAGAAAATATTAATTTACAAGTAATGGTAATAGAAGTTTATAATCATCAAAAGCAAGTTGTCATGTAGTTAAAAGTGTACCAAGTTAAACTTTGCCTTTTAGCATTTGCACAGAGTCTTAGTAGACTTCTCTTTCTGTAGATGTATTGTCCCTATTCAAGCTAATCTCTTTAAAAATTAAAACAAGATGGGGCCTTTTCAACTTTCCCAGGCCAGTGGTATTATCATTGCATCACTTTTCCTAGATTTAGAATTGAAGAATAATGTTCGGTTATTCTTAAGGAATGATGTTCTTCTAAGGAATACCGTTCCTTAGACATCACCTGGGTTATTTCACGTCTTTGGTTTTCCCCTCCGTCCTTGATGGTGACGGTAAACCAGCTAGCTTTCTCACTGTCTCCCACCTGCAACGTTCACCTGAGGCATCCCACTCCTCAGCTCCATCTGTGCCAAGGACTGTTGGCAGGCTCCTTTTCCTGAAGTATTCCTTCAATAATTTCTGATTCTCATCTGCTATATTAATTGGGCTCTGCGGTCTAGTTCACTCTGGGTGTTAGCGTTCTGACACTGTTGTCTCCAGCAGGGGAAGTTCATCGGAGAGCAGGTCACCACCAGACCATCTCCGTTTGTTCAGTGTGTGAAAAACCCATCACCTTAGAGTTGTTGGTGTTTAGTTTGTCTTAAAAACTGTACTTAGAATTGCTGTTCCTGCCTTTTTCACTATTCACTTAGAGGTTTTTTGAGTTTTTCCTCTCCATCTACCTGTGGTGTTCTGCTGACCGTTACTCTTCTTGCCCTCTCTGCCCCTAGTTCCTTTACAGCTGGTTTGGGGAACATGAGACATGCATGTGGAAACGTAGTCTATGCTGTTAGATAAAAATACCAGAGAAGGGAGAAATTACTGAGAAATTCAGCCTGGTTTTGAAGCAGGGTGAATATGTGAGCTGGCCTGCCAGGAGCAGGTCTGGTTTGCTTCTGTTGTCCAAGCATAATTGATATGGCATCCCTTCTAGTCTCAGAACTATTCTGGTGTGGCCAGTATGTGTGGTCATTGTAGTTTTAAGGACAGAGTGATACATTGCTTGTCTTTTGTCCAAACTAGATTTTTAAATGGATTTGCTACTCTTTTTAGCCACTGGACAGCACAGTGTTCACTGGGCATAAGAGGATATTAGCTTCTTTTCTAATCACCCATTTTGTACTCATTTCCATTGAGCATCTCTGACTTTTTATAACCTCTTAGCTTGTGATATTCTCTCCCATAGTCCTTTAAGCAAAGAGAAGTCCTTTAAGTAGAAGTGATTCAGAAAAATGTTGCCATTATTTTTAACTCCCCAACTTTTAAGAATGTTAATAAATACAGTTGTTTCAGTGGTTAAAAAAAAAGTGCTTCTCATTGAATTAGAAACTCCTTATTTTGTCTTGACATTTATTCAGATTTCTATTATAAAAGTTTGTCCCCCAAAAAAAAAAATTTGTCACAAAAAGCTATCCAAAAAGATAGCTTTTTGGATCTGATTATTCTCAGCTTTTTGTTTTTTTGCTGTATTCATGGCTGACATTTGCTGTATTCCTTCTTAGTCTTACCTTGAGGAGAGTTTTTAAAGGTATCACTGGAAACTGATCTCATAGCAGGAACCAGATAATCTTCATTTAATGAGTAGCTGCTTTATGTTTAGCTATTCCCTTAAGTCCTCTACCAATACTTTAGCTGCAGTATTGTGACGTAGACTAGTTATAAAGCCTCGCAAAGTATAGGAGTGCATAGTTATTGCAGAGTGGCTTTAAATTGAAGTATTCTTTACCTAGTTAAGATGCTTTGGTTTAGGTAGGAAGCAGGAGCTTGTTTAAACTTAGCTCATTCATATAAACAAGGTAAGACTTTTTTTTTTTTTTTTTTTTTTTTAATGAAGATGAGGTAGTAAATACATAGCAGCTGAACCTACTACTGAAAAGCAGAACTTCACCTTGGCTCCTTGAAACTGAGTTTTGAGTGGTGTGGAAAAATTTTCCAGTTGTACCATATAAGTGGGCTGGTTATGCTTTTCAAGGAAACTTTACATAAACATATGCTAGAAATTATATTTTCCATATTATGATACTTGAACCCCCTTACATGTAAAGATGATACATGCTATGGATTTTTGACTGAGCTCTTAAATTATACTTGTATTCCATAAAGAATAGTCATATATTCTGTGCTTTATTCCTGAGTCTTCAATTTGGTCACTTCTAGTACTAGGTCTCCATTGTTTATTGTAGATCATCATTTTCTGGATGGAAGTCTTCAGTGAAAGAATGGAATGGAAGTGATCAGTTAAACATCAGTAATGAGGACTATTTCAGCTTCTTATTTTCAACACTTACAGGTAACTGCCCTGATCCACCAAGTTAAGGAAAGGAAAAGAACCTAGTATGAAAATTCTCCTGAGATTTACTGTCTTACCTGTTTGGGTCTAAGTTTTGGACCTCACTGCATAGCTTAATAAGATGGGGAACAGAATATCCATTTTAAGCATGTTTAACATGTTCGGTGTGTTAGGAAAAACATCACATTTTAATTAGCCATATTTTGCTTTCCATTGATGTCAGAGAAAAATTAGTAAAATGAGTCTTGATGTGTTAGATTAGTAAGTATTATTACTGTTGTTTTAAATGATCATACTGTCTTTGGTAGTTTTGTTTTGTAACTGGATGATAAAGATGACAGTGTTTGAAATTTTCTGAAGACTTAAAATTAAGAGACTTATTGAAATATGTTGTCAGAATCCAAAAATAGCTTGAAAAGTTCTGATAAGGAGCTGAATGTAGCAAGATAAATATTATATAAAAGAAACAAGTAACAAGTAGACTTGTACATGTTTGTTTGATAGTTTTGGATGTATGCGTTTGAGATGGATGTGAGGGCTTTATGTTTTAATTAGTAGTACCTGTCAAAGGGTTTAGTGGTTTTAGGAAACTCATTAGGAATCAGCCAGGAGTGTGATATGGCTTCCCAACTAGATGATGGCTCTTTAGGGCATGTTCATGGAAGTACAGTGATCTGAAAACATCAAAGCAGGTAGCTAGGGTCAGACCACATTGTGCTCGTATTCTGATCATTCTAAGAGCTGTCTTTCAGGAGGGACTTGGGCAAGTTGTTTGTATAGGTCAGACTAGGTGTAATAGAGGTGGTAAGAGAATCAGAAATCTTATTATATGGAATAGGTAGAAGGAAGTACACAGTAATTGTTGAAGAAATAGACTTAGGGGGGATGGAATAGTTTTAAGACACTTGAAAGGCTATTATGTAAGAATACAGAGTTTGGTATATGTATGAAGGAGCATATTGTTTTTCTTGTTCATTTGCTTTTTTAAACCTGACATTAATTAGAATGATTATGTCTTTCACACTTATTTAAGTATAAAGGTGGCAAAGCCCTCAGTTTAAGGGATATAATATTGTTTCTTGATGTATTACACATTTGATTCAGGCCAAATCTTTGTGTACATAATTATATGAATTTTACTACATCGCTGGCATTTCATTTTTTAAAATAATACATAAAGTACAGAAATTCAGAGAAAATAGCTTGTTAGCTTGAAGAATTTAACTTGAAGATACATGTCTATTTTTAAAAAATTACTTAAGAATGTTACTTGCTTTGTGATTTATTTTAAATTGGATTTCTTTATACTCAAATTAGGGTTTTCAAAAGAGGAACTGACTTGGCTTCAGAGCCTTTGAGGAGTGCCCCATGTCATCCAGACGCAGCTTTCTCCCGTGCTACTTTACCTCACTGACTTGGATCAGTTTTCACACCATTGGGACATAACAGAGGTAATGGTCCATTTGGAAAGGCATGGAAGATTGTTAGAATTCAGTTCATCCACCGCCAATAGTTACTGTGTGCTAGCGTTGCCTTGTGTAAGATGTTTCTAGAGGTTGAGAGCAGTATAAAGCACAGTCCCTGTTCTGAAAGTGCGTGTGACCCTTGGATAGGCGATGTGGATTCCTGAAAGAAGAGTTTTCATAAAGTTATGCCACTAGAATAGAATAAATTAGCAGTTTGAATGATAGAGACACATTTATTTTCTTTTTGCCTAGTATAGGGTAAAAGGAAAAAGAGGAAAGACTTCATGGAAAAGGAAGAATTTTACATAGATACTGAAGGATTAATAAGAGTTAAGTAGGATTTTGTATCCTTGAAGGTGGGTTTTTCTAAACAGAAATAATTATTTGGAAGCTCCTTTGGTTTTAAAGAATTAGTATGTAGTTTATCAAAGTTACATTTTAAACCCCAAATTTCCCTTAAATTTTAAAGTTCAACTTAACAAATCTTTTTAGATACATATAGTAAGTTTAGGGAATCATTTTAAAAGGAGACTTAAACTATATTGCATCCCTTTTACATACATATTTAAAACTTTAAAAAACTGTTTAAATAACTTAATATATTCACTATTTGGTAAGTAGTTCAGTTTTCAGACAAACCTTCACAAATGTTATGGTAAATCTTAAAACATTTAATAAACTTACAAGCATGGTACATATTAATATCTTAAGTTTCAGTACTATTTATAGTGAAATTCAAATTAAAATTACAAGTCTAGGTTAGCTGTTAATTCTGTTTTAAATTGAAATTATAGGGCTGATATTTTACGCTAATAGTCAGAATTGTTTTACGTTACAAATATATAAATATGTAAAGCATCATAAATACTGGTACTAAGGATTTGAGTCTGTAAGATATTTATATATTAGTTAATTTCTTTTATTTATTTCTTCAGTTTCTTTCCTTGCATTGAAAGGTACTTGCCCAGTAGAATTGTAGTTGTGTCATTCCAAATAATGTTGGTTGGAACCTTTCTTGCACATTCCGAGGTTGTGTTCTGTGCTAGCATTTTTTTTTTTTTTTTTTTAATGATTCATAAGGTTTTGGTTGAGGCACTGAAGTCCTTGGGAACTTCTTTCCTTGTAACTCGTAATTGCTCGGCCATAGCCTTTCCAAACAAAAGATAACCTTTGTAAGTGTTCTCAACAGGGTCGTCTCTAGAACCTGAATCTGTTTTATTGCTGTACCAATTGATTTTATTCAGCTGATCTGTTGACGACTTCTTTCATTCTTTTCCAGAATACTCTTTACATTCTTACTGTATCTTAGGGCTACACTTTTTGTAGACATTTAACACATTTCTCTCATGGTTTTGTTTGACTGTGATCACAATACTTGGGTCATGCCAGGGACACTTTCTTCTCTGTATCACCTAGTGCCTAACTATGTTCATATATTGGCTTTCAAAAAATAGTGGATTAGAAACAATGAAAACTAAGGAGTTGGGTAACCAACCTGCATATTTAATATCTGGCATTTTATCTTAATCCATAGTACATGCAGAGAGTGAAGCCTTGCACACTGCTGGATTTGAAGGGTTGGGTTTAGTGTCAGTAAGTGTTCTGTAAGCTTGTTTCTGATGTTTTTAAACTACCTCATGCATGGATTGGGGAAAGCGTGGTATGGGGATTGATCAGTGGGCCCCAGATTCCAGACAGAGACTTGTTAAGTGTCTAGTTTGATAACTTGAACAACTCCAATAATCTCTCTCTGACAATTTTAATTTTTCTGAATCACGTCATCTGTGTAAAGACACAGATGTCGTGAAAATGTGATTGGTTATATTTCTGAGTGTACATTGGCAAGAACATGTATTAAACTTCAAGGATGCTGTCTTTGAAATGTTAAGACATAAATTAGGAAAAATCTGAAAGTTTCTTTCTTAGCTTTTGAAGTTAAATGAAGATTCCAGTTCTATTTTCGATAAAATTTGCCTTTAAGTTGGCCTTATCACATGAAATTATTTGAAATATATGTAGTTTTTGACAGCCTTAGTGTAAAAATTGATTTTTTATTATTATTTCATTTGAAAAAGTTACTAGTCAATGGCGTGAGTTTGCTTAGTTTGTTCTATCTGCTTAGTCTGAAGTGTTGTTTTTTTTTTTTTTTTAAATCGGACCTTTTTTTTTCTGAGTAGATTTTCTTCACAAAGTATAATTTATTTACTTACCTACTTAACACATTTAAGAATTTACTTATGTATATACGGCAGTATGAGGTCTTCACCATGTACAGGCTTTCTCCAGTTGCAGCAAGTGGGGATTACTATCTGGGGCTGCTCTTCAGCTGTGGGACGCGGGCCCCTCTCTGTGGCGGCTCCTCTTGTTGCAGAGCATGGGCTCGAGGGCTTCGTTAGTTCTGGCACACAGGCTTAGCTGCCCTGTGGAACCTCCCCAGACCAGGGATTGAACCTGTATCCCCTACTGGGTGGCATATTCTGGACCACTGGACCACTAGGAAAGTCCCACAGGACAGTGTAGAAGAACAGAAGGATAACAGTAAAAGTGTCCGTCCAGTCTCTGTCTGCCAGCCATCCATGTCCCTTCCTTAGTTTCTAAATGTATTCTTTTGGATAACTTCTGTGTGTTCACAAATGATTATATATATATTCTTTTGGCTTCTCCTTTTATAGACACAACATACTCTGATTTGGACCTTGCAGTTTTCATTTAGTATCTTCATGATCATTTCTTCCAAACACTGAAGGAAGAATTGTATGATCTTGCCATTAATGATGGAAATAGTAGTTAAAAGGGAAAAGGAATCTTTGGACAGAGATATCATCCCCAAATGGAAGTGTCTTTTCCAGAGCCAGTGCAAGGTTTTAAGGTTAATTTTAATTGTCATTTATAAAATTTTGAATGGTTTGAAAAGACTACTTTTTAACTAAATTCTGAAGAATAATAATAAAACATTACTCTAGTTTAAGAAATAGAACATTTTTCTTTGTTTTTCAAACCTCTGATTTTATTAACAGTTTTATGTGTGTGACATTTCTGTATAAAATTAGGTAGAAAATACTTCAGTGTAGAAATTAAGTGTACAAAATCTTGTTAAATTTTTTTATATTTTTAAAAAACTCTCAATTTCCACACTGTAGCAAACTGCCATGCCTGTTCTGGAGTTGTGCACTTATGAAGTCAGGATTCTGATGTACGCAAATTTCAGTTAACACTAGTTGCAAAAGTGAAGACTCCCTGTATATATGTATGTTTGTGTGTCTCTGTTTGTATTTTTGTTTACTTTTGTTTTGAAACAATCTCAGACTTGGAGAAAAATTACAATTGCAGTACAAAGAACTTCTCTTTTCTTAAACTGTTTGACAAAATGCCCATTGTCGATACTTTAGCATACAAGTAGACCGTGTTTTATTGTACCTGCAAATTCAGTTTTTGGAAACTGAAGTTCTGCGGCAGCCCTGCACTGAGGGTGTCCGTCATCTTTCCAGTAGCATTTGCACACTCTGGGTCTCTGTGTCAGTTTGGTCATTCTCGCAGTATTTCACACTTTTTCATTGTTATTTCTTAGAGTGAGCTGTGATCGGTGACTTTTGATAATACTGTTGTCATTGTTTCGGAGTTTGTAATTAATTGTAACCATGAACCGTGCCCACAGGAGATAGTGCAGTGATCTTAGTAAAATATGTGTGTTCTGACTGCCCCACCAGCCAGCCATTCCCTATCTCTCTCCTTCTCCTCAGGTCTCCCTATTCCCTGAGACTCAGCAGTATTGAAATTAGGGCAGTTAATAACCCTGCAGTGGCCTCTGAGTGTATGTGTGTTTGTCACTCAGTTGTATCCAACTCTTTGTGACCCCTGGATTGTAGCTCGCCAGGCTTCTCTGTCCATGGAGTTCTGCAGGTAAGAATACTGGAGTGGGTTGCCATTTCCCTCTCTGGGGGATCCTCCTGACCAAGGGATCAAACCCCAGCCTACTGCATTGGGTCAGATCCTTTACCATCTGAGGCACCAGGTGTTCAAGTGAAAGGAAGAGTTGCGTATCTCTTACTTGAAACCAAAAGCTAGAAATGATTATGAGTTAAGTGAGGAAAGTGTGTTGACAGCCAAGATAGGCTGACAACTAGAACTCTGTGCTGGTTAGTCAAGTTGTGAGTGCAAAAGAAAAGTTCTTGAAAGTAAAAGGGCTATTTCGTGAACACAGGAATAATAAGAAAGTGAAACAACCTTATTGATGATGCGGTAAAAGTTTGAATGACCCTTAAGCCAAAGCCAAATCTTGAGCAAACCCTGATGATGATTTAGTCATTAAGTCGCATCTGACTCTCTGCAAGCCCATGGACAGTGGCCTGCCAGGCTCCTATGTCTGTGGGATTCTCCAGACAAGAGTACTGGGAGTGGATGGCATTTCCTTCTCCAGTGGATCTTCATGACACAGGGATTGAACCCGGGTCTCCCGCATTGAGGGCAGATTTACCGACTGAGCTACAAGGGAAGCCTTAAAACTCTCGAAAGTCTCTTCAGTTCTCTGAAGGCTGAGAGAGGTGAGGAAGCTGCAGAAGAGTTTGAAGGTAGCACAGAATGATTCATGAGGCTTGAGGGAAGAAGCCATACCCCCAACATTTGCTATTAATGCAAATCCAGCACGGGCTGGTTAGGTTCAGTTGAGAAGCAGTGTGGTTTGCAAGTGAACATGCCTCGTTTAGGGAGAGATCAATAGCCATACAGGGAGATATGATTAGAAAGAAAAAGAATATCATATGATGAATTTTACTTATCTGAGGCAGGATTGATGGGGTTCTGCTTGAACAAGAGCCTGAGATCTTCAACAGGTTCACAGGAATAGCTGTCCTCTGGCTTTGGAGTCTCAGTTTCTGTCTCCCCCTCCTGTAGGCCATAGGGTTTTATTCTAGAATTGTGGACCCAGGCAGATAGACCCTTCACTTTTACAGCAGTTGAAGTCACTAGAACAACCTGATATGGCCCTGTCCATTTCTCGGACAGCTGGTTTGGACTCCCTTTTTCTTGCCAGGTCTTTACTGATACTTGATCCCCTGACTTTACCTGGGGATTTTTCAAGTCTTCCTCTGGTTTAGGGAGGATTTGTTCTCCATACCGTTGGAGTTCTTGTTGAAACCTTCCCAGGTCAATTATATGTTTTAAGAGTGTATTGGCATCCTCGTCAAAAAACAAATCAGAAGTTCAGAATGGACCTCCATACATCATTTCATAAGGAATTAACAATAGTGGCAGTTTGGGGGATGTCCATACCCTCATGAGGGCTATGGGTAGCCTATGTGTTCACTTATTATGTGTTTCTTGACATAGCTTAGCCAGAGCCCTTTTAAGAGTCTGGTAGGCTCTCTCTACATTTCCTGAAGCTTGAGACCTGCAGGATGAGCGGAGCCGGTATTTTATGCCTAAGCATGCGGCTAGGTTCTGGGATATCGTGGCTGTAAATGAGGGCGCATTGTCACTCTGAAGTGACCGAGGCAGCACACACCTAGGCACTATGTCCTTCAGCTGAGCTTTACAGACTTCTGTAGCTCTCTCTGTCTCAGTAGGGAACGCTTCGATCGATCCTGTAAATGTGTCAATAAAGACTAGCAAATAAGAAAACCCTTGGGTCTTTGGCATGGCTGTAAATTCTACTTGCCAGTCCGCTCCTGGGTATGATCCCCGATGTTGGACAGGTGTAATTAGAGGAGGTCTGGTTTTTGGGGTATTTTTTAGACAGGTGTCACAATTTTGTGTGACCTGTTTAACAACCTTAGCTAACTGGGGATGGTAGAGAATAGACTTAAGCAAGATTTCTAGATTATCTTTTCCAAAATGGGTGCTCTTATGTAAGGTGGTAGTAATTTTTTAAACCTGAGAATCAGGGAGTATTATTTGGGCCTGATCAGGCTGAAACCACCCATGTGACCCAATCTCCCAGCTCTGCTCAGCATATCGGGAATGTCCCCCTGGGGTAAAATCTGGAGTCAGGGTTTCCTTGGGGAAAAGGGGGCAGATAGCAGTGGCAGAGGTAGCTTCCCCGGCAGCTCGTCCTGCCTCTTGATCAGCTTTCCTATTTCCTTGAGCTTCTTTTTCTTGCCCCTTTTGGTGACTCTTGCAGTGGATGACAGCTAATTTTGCAGGAAGTTTGACTGCCTCCAGGAGCCTGAGAATGAGCTCTTTGTGTTCAATAGGAGACCTTCGGGCACTGAGCATCTCTCTTTCTTTCCAAATTGCTGCATGGGCATGCAGAATGAGGAAAGCATACTTAGAGTCCATATACACATTAATCTTCTTTCCTTCGCCTAACTCCAAAGCTCTTGTCAGGGAAAAAGTTCAGCTTTCTGGGCTGAGGTGTCTGGGGAAAGAGCCCCACTTTCCTTAGTTTCTTCCAGGCTTGCTACACCATATCCTGCTTTCCTCTCTCCCTTTTCTACAAAACTGCTGCCATATGTGCACCAGTTTTGCTCTGGGTCAGATAAAGGTGTCTCTGATAGGTCCCGGTGAGAAGAGTATAACTCGTCTGTGATTTGTATGCATTGGTGATCCAGAGGGAAAGTGGGGGATCTGGCAGTAAGGTTGCTGGATTGAAAGTCTGGCAGACCCTCAACTTTATTTCTGGAGTGTCAAGGAGGAGGGCTTGGTATTGGGTGATCCTTCCCCCTGTCATCCACCTGTCCCCTTTCGTTTCCAAGACTGCTTGTACCCGGTGAGGCATATACACTGTGGTGGGCTGACCCAGGGTCAGCTTAGATGCCTCCTTAACCATAAGAGCGGTGGCTGCTACAGCCCGGAGGCAAGTGGGCCACCCTCTGGCCACCTCATCTAGTTATTTTGAGAGATACGCCACAGGTTGTAATACGGGCCCCATCATCTTCCCTAACACCCCAAGAGCAGTTCCTGTCCTTCCAGAAACATAGAGTCTAAAAGGCTTATCTAGGTTGGGGAGGCTTAAAGCTGGGGCTGTAGTGATGGACTCTTTTAGGGCATTAAATGCCACCTTGCAGGTCTCATGCCAGTCGAGTGGCTCTTCCTCTTTCCCCCTTAAATTCTCATATAGGGGTCTGGCCAGATTGCCATAATTAGGAATCCAGATCATGCAAAACCCGGTCCTTCCTAAAAATCCCCTAAGCTGTTGTTTTGTTTGGGGGTACGGGGTATTTAAGATGAGGGATCTCCCCTCGGGGTCAGGCATTCTTTTTCTCTCCGTAATTATAAATCCAAGGTATTTTACTTGGGTTAAGCTAATCTGAGCCTGCTTGGGGGATACTCGATAACCCTTTTCATACAGGAAAGTTAACGTTTTAAATAGTGTCCATTTGAGAGCTGGTAAAATCTGGCCTAGCTATGAGCAAGTCATCCACATACTGTATTAGACTACTGTTTGTTAAAGTTAATTCCCTTAGTTCTCTCCCCGAGGAAGTCCCGGAGATATGAGGGCTGTCCCTAAACCCTTGGGGTAGTCGAGTCCAGTCGAGAGTTGTATGGTCTCTCTTGTTTCCAAGTCCCGCCACTCAAAAGCAAAGAGTTTCTGGGATTCAGGATGGAGAGGAATGCAAAAGAAAGCACCTTGAAGGTCCAAGACTGAGAAGTACTTGGCATTTCCTGGGACTTGGGATAGGAGGGTATATGGGTTTGGGACTATGGGGTGGATGGGAACCACAGCTTCATTAACAGCTCTTAGATCCTGGACAAATCGGTAAGATCCATCTGGTTTTTGAACGGGCAAGATTGGGGTGTTGCAGGGGGACTCACAACTGATTCGAGTTCCAGTATCTCGGTATTTGTTAACTAATGGTCTAAGATCCTCAAGAGCTTCTGGTTTTAAGGGATATTGTCTTTTCCAGGGTTGGGAGCATTTGGTCTCAGAGAAATCTTTACTGGTGGAATATTTATAGCTAAACCAGGGCTGGAGACATCCCACACCTGGGGATTGACATCATCTAGACAAGGGACAGACTCCTCCTTTTCTACCTCTGACTGTAAATATTCAGACATAGGCAAAGAAAATTATCGACTTCTACCTTTGTGTCCCCAAGTCACTCTGGTTTGGAGGCGAAAGTATTATTCTCACCATGGAAAATTTGGAAGCTGCAAACATGAAAAATTTAAAGAGTCACGCAGAGGCTAGTCACTCTAAGCTAACCACAAAGACATTTATTGACTGATTTCTAGCTTCTCTTCTTTAACCGTTTTTATCTACAGTAATCCTGTGTGTTCCTTTTAGTTAGGGATTCATTTTTAGACTATCCTGACTCTTCCACTACGTTCCAGTTTTGGGTCTGATACACTTAGAGATGTGCCAAGTGCTTCCTGAACACTATAGAACATATTTTATGTTTAAAATACTTCCATGCTTATGTAGTGAGTCAATGATTTTAAGTTTATTTGTTACACATTTCAATGTAAAAGTCAATGTGTGAACTAACATATTCACGACTTGGAAAAGTTGGCTTTTTTTTGCTGTGTGTTTGAACTCCTCACCCGACCAAAGGTCATGGAGAGGTCTATTGTTTTTCTAAAATGGTTATAGTGTTGTTTATTTTCTGGTAATTGAATTAGGGTGTGAGTTGCAAAGCTTGTGTTTCTGTTCATTTCATTCCATCTGTTCGGGTTTCTTTCTCTCTCCTGAGTCAGACAGTAATTTCCCATTGGTTGTCCAGTTACCAAGGTTGGTGTCCATGCATCCGTGCTGGTCTCTCCATACATGTCCGGGTGTCCTGTGAAACACTAAGCTTAATTTATTTGGAAATAACCTAGCTGTTCAATACACTGTCATCACACAGTTGAGCAGAGGGAGAGAAATTCAAGTGACAAAACTACAGAGAAGCTAGTGTCAGAGCGCCCCGGTGTGGCATGCGTGCAGGGGATTGGGGGGAGGGGGCGGTGCGCGGAGCGCGGAGGTCTCAGGTGTCCTCCCACCCTGGGCCTCTCCAGGTCAGCTGCTGCTCAGTGGCCTCCCCCCTCCCCCATCGCTTTGGCTGTTCAGGGCCGGGTGGTCTCTGTAGCTGCCCGGCATCCTGCCCGAGGCACCCCCTGCCCACACGCTGTCTTCCAGTCTCTCTCTGAACCCTCGACTCTTTCTGCCTCTGTCTCACCTGGCGTGGGTGCGTGCGAGTGCCTGTCCGTGTCCCTGGCTGTCGCTCGCCTGCTCTCCCAGGAAGGTCCTGTGCTGGGCCCGCGGCGTGGGGGCAGGGCGGGCCTCGGTAGGGCGAAAAGACGGGGCTGAGGCGCTCCAGGGGGTTTGCACAGCCGGCAGGACGGGCGCCTGGGGCCCCGGCTGGGCTGCCCCTAAGCCCCAGGAGGCTCCGGGGACCGCGGACCCGGGCCAAAGCCCCGCTCGTCCGGAGCCACCTGACCCTGAGCAGCGAACGGGATGGTGGGTGACAGGGGGTGAGGGGGCACCGAGATGTCCTCGCTGCTCTGCCCACCCCCCCTACCCCCACCCCATATCCGCAGGCACGCCAGGCCCCGGCCGGCCGTGCCAGACGGGTGCTGGCCTGGGCTCGCGGTGTGCGGAGCGGGGGCGCCCTCCGCTGGCCGCCGAGCTGCAGGCTCTGGCCGGCCGGAGTCCAGTTGCGGGTCGTGCGGCTCAAGTGCAGCGCGTGCCCGCTGGAGAACTGCAGCCCCAGGCCCGACCGGCAGGTCAGACCGCAAGGGAGGCGCAACGCAGGGCTCTTGGGGCACCTGGCAGCCGCCTCGGTCTAAGGCCATACCACCCTGAACGTGCCCTCTCTCCTGTGATCTGGGAAACTGAGCAGGGTCGGGCCTGGTCAGTACTTGGATGGGAGTCCACCTAGTAGTTAGGCGATTTTTTTTTATTTTTCTGAATTCCTACTTCAGAAAGTTAGAGTCGGATGACTTCACACAGTAAAACGAATCATATTTTCATACATAATCTTAAGAATCCAGCAGCTGGTCATTCTTTTTCCTGTCCTAACACAGCTAACTGGAAATCAGTTGTAGTAAGTTCTACTGACTTAAGACCCTCATCCCTAAGGGAAGATATATAGGAAAACCCATAATATATCTAAATAAACATGAAAGATACAATGATGAGAAAGAAAAAAATTTCTCAGTGACATCTTAGTTGGTATCGGAATCACGATGATTATGAAAGCACAGCCCATAATCAAGTCCAGGCCATGGAAGCCTGTGACTTTCACTGAGTGTTGACTTCCCTTTCAGCTGAGGTAGTAAAAAGTGCTTTGTAAAATTCTGAGGTTTGAAGCACTTGTAACCTCCCGAAGAGACTGCAATCAGAAGGGTTTCTAGAATATCGTGACACTGTGGTGAGCTCAAGCAATATATACTCCAGAGGACGGAAGACAGACATGTTGGGAATTGGGGATGACTTCTACTGCACTTAGGGAGGAAGGGCGTGTACAAGTGGAGAAGCAACACCTCAGTGATGGAATCTTTAAAGACTCCATACATGGAGAAGGAAATGGCAACCCACTCCAGTATTCTTGCCTGGAAAAATCCACGGGCAGAGTAGTCTGGCGGGCTGAAGTCCACGGGATTCCATGACTGACCGTGTGTGCACGAGGGTGGAAGGAGACGGGTTGGTAGCAAGAAACTTGTAGAAGTAAAAAATAAGAAAAACTATAAAATAAAGACTCGATAAATATGACAACGACTGGTAGGAATAAACCTTCAGAAGTGCCTTCTCAGACCTAACGTCAGAAGCACAAGCGTAATAAAGACACTGAGTTTTCACGGTCTCACACAAAATTAGACTGGCTTATGACAATGGGCAGAGAGGCTCCTCTAGGACATCGGGGCTGGGATTTACTGGAGGATGCACATCGATTGAGTGCATGGCTGTGTGTTATGGAAATATGTCTTACTGGCAGGGCGAAGGCATCTTCTTGAAGAACACAGCAAATAACACCACAAATTCACGGAACTTGGCTATAATGACAATAGCTGATTTCGTGATGGCTACTGCTTGGCAGAGCTGGGATTGCCTCTGCCATTAAGTACCTCAGTGGCCAGCTGTGATAATAGCCATTACTTTCTCACTTAGAAACTTGCCATGTGCACTAGAGCAAGAAGAGTGAAAGCTCCCCAGAGAAGCAAGTCAGGCAGACATGCTTCTGTTTTCTCACAGAAGCTGCTTATGACCGGCCCTGCTCACAGACAGATTGCTAATTCTAAATCGATAGACAGTTATGCAGATATTCTTTAGCAACTGAGCGACCAGGGAAGCCCTACTAGCTCAGTTGCTAAAGAATCTGCCTGCAACGCAGGAGACCCCGCTTTGAGTCCTGGGTCGGGAAGATCCCCTGGAGAAGGGATAGGCTACCCACTCCAGTATTCTGGCCTAGAGAATTCCATGGACTGTGTAGTCCTTGGGGCCGCAAAGAGTCAGGCACGACCTGAGCCACTTTCACCTGCACATGCGGATATCACTTAAAAAAAAAAAAATGTGGTAACAGATCTACGACCTCTGTCAAGCTCATGAGCGAGTAGTATAAATGTACAGAATAAGCTTTGTCCTGCATAGTTACTACCGTCCTGTATTTGCTTTGAGAGGAGTTGAGCTACTCTTGGTACAGAGGAATGATTCTTTACCAACTGAGCCACAAGGGAAGCCCACTAATCCTGGAGTGGGTAGACTATCGCTTCTCCAGCAGATCTTCCTGACCCAGGAATTGAACCAGGGTCTCCTGCCTGAGTAACACATATTGCGTAAAAATCGGTGAGGGAGCAGAACTAGGGACATTGATTGATAAAATCAGTTTTCCTTGTCTAGATGGCTAGCGGAGGCGAAAGAAATGTTGGTGTGGATTTAAAAAATTCTTCTGATACGAAACAAAAAATTTACTAGTTCTCTGCAGAAGTCTTTAATGAAGCACAGATATTGTCATTAGATTGCTTTGGTCATATCCGTCTTATCCACATTTATTTTTTAAAATCACATAGAGTGGCTTCAATCACTTGAAGAAACGACAAAAGGTTTCTTTGGTCTCCATTCTATACTGGATCGAGAGAAGGCAGTTGATCAGCATGATGCAGGAGCTCAAGATGTTTTTGGCAAAAACTTGACTAGTCTGTTTAATGATATGGAAGAATGAATTAAGGATGGCAGCACGAAACAGAAGGCCATGCTAGAAGTACACAAGACCTTGTTTGGTAAGTCCAAACATGACTTTTTCTTTCAATTGAAGGATAGTTGCTTTACAGAATTTTGTTGCCAAACATCAACGTGAATGAGCCACAGGTTTACATAGGTCTCCTCCCTCCTGAACCTCTCTCCCGTCTCCTCCTCCCCATTCCACCCCTCTAGCTTGTTGCAGAGCCCCTGTTTGAGTCCCCTGAGTCATACAGCAAATTGCATTGGCATCTCTTTTAACGTATGGTACTATGTTTCCATGTTCCTCTGCATTCATCTCACCCTCTCCTTCCTCCCCCCTGCCCGTGTCCATAAGTCTGTTCTCTACATCTGTGACTCCTTGGCTGCCCTGCAAATAATGTCATCAGTACCACCTTTAGTTAAAGTATTTCTTCCCCCCCCCAAGCATTTCTTATTTCTTATTCCACTCTTACTGTCTTTAGTGTGAGACTGATCTCGAAACTGATATGAAAGTATTATTCTCAGCATGGAAAATTGGGAAGATGCAAACATGAAAAATTTAAAAAGTAACGCAGAGGATAGTCACTCTAGGCTAAACCCTAAAACATTTATTGACTGATTTCTAGTTTCTCTTCTTTAACCTTTTTGATCTACGTAATCCTGTGTATTCCTTTTAGTTAGGGATTCATTTTTAGACTATCCTGACTCTTCCATTAAGTTCCAGTTTGGGGTCTGATACACTTACAGATGTGCCAAGTGCTTCCTGAATACTATAGAACATATTTTATGTTTAAAATACTTCCATGCGTATGTAGTGAGTCAATGATTTTAAGTTTATTTGTTACACATTTCAATGTAAAATCAATGTGTGAACTAACATATCCTCGATTTGGAAAAGGTGGCTTTTTTTGTTGTGTGTAAGAATTCCTCACCGGACCAAAGGTCATGGAGAGGTCTATTGTTTTTCTAAAATGGTTATAGTGTTGTTGTTTTTTTCGGTAATTGAATTGGGGTGTGAGTTGCAAAGTTTGTGTTTCTGTTCAATTTTTCCATCTGTTCGGGTTTCTTTCTCTCTCCTGAGTCAGACAATAATTTCCCATTGGTTGTCCAGTTACCAAGGTTGGTGTCCATGCATCCGTACTGGTCTCTGCATTCATGTCCGGGTGTCCTGTGAAACACTAAGCTTAATTTATTTGGAAATGACCTAGCTGTGCAATATACTGTCATCACTCAGTTGAGCACAAGGATAGAAATTCAGGTGTTCAAACTCCGGAGAAGGTTTCGTCGGAGAGGGGCGTGCGTTCAGGGGGTTGGGTTGGGAGGGGCGCGGACCGCGGATATCTCAGGTGCCCTCCCAACCTGGGCCTCTGCATGCCTGCCTCTGCTCGGCAGCCTCCCCCCGCCCCCATCGCGTTTGCTGCTCTGGGCCGGGTGGTCTCTGAAACTGCCCGGCATCCTGCCCGAAGCCCCCCCTGCCCACACGCTGTCTTCCGGTGTCTCTCTGAACCCTCATCTCTTTCTGCCTCTGTCTCACCTGACGTGGGTGCGTGCGAGTGCCTGTCCGTGTGCCTGGCTGTCGCTCGTCCGCTCGCTCAGGAAGGTCCTGTGCTGGGCCTGTGGCGTGGGGGCAGGGCCGGCATCGGTTTGGGGACAGGGTGGGGCTGAGGCACTCCAGGGGGTTTGCACAGCCGGCAGGATGGGCGCCTGTGGCTCCGGCTGGGCTGCCCCTAAGCCCACAGGAGGCTCCGGGGACCGCGGCCCCGGGCCGACGCCCTGCTTGTCCGGAGCCACCTGACCCTGAGCAGCGAACGGGATGGTGGGGGGCGGGGGGTGGGGGGGCACCGAGACGTCCTCCCCGCTCAAGCCACCCCCCTCCCCTACCCCCGCCAGAGCTCCCGCAGTCTCGCGAGGCCGCTCGGGGTCCGGGAAGCGCCCTGGGCCGGGCCAGGCGGGTGCTGGCCGGGGGTGGCGTCGGCTGGTCTCCCAGCTGCAGGGCCTGTCCCGGTTTTTCCCATCAGTTTCAACAGTGACGGTCACCCCACATTGTGAGTCATCTAGATTTCTCACTGACACCCCTGTTAGGGAGTGGCTTTTTAGAGAGATAGGGAAGGTCACTTGGGGGATGTTAGTCATGAGAGAAAATAAGGGCTCAGGTGGTATTGCAGATGTCATCCAGGGGGTAAATAGAGACAGTTGTTGCTGGTACCAAGACATGAAGTTTTTTTCCCCCTTTCCCCAAAAGGCCATATTACGACCACATGGGGGCGCTGAGTAACAGCCCATAGCTCCGCTGGAAGGGTGGGCCTTTGATAGTGATACCCTGGGATGGGTTGGACATACCCCCAACCTTTGTCATTAATGCAGATGCAGCCCGGGCTGCTTAGGTTGAGTTGAGAAGCAGTGTGGTTTGCAAGTGAACATGCCTCGTTTAGGGAGAGATCAATAGCCATACAGGGAGATTTGATTAGAAAGAGGAAGAACATCATATGATGCATTTTACTTATTTGAGGCAGGATTGATGGGGTTCTGCTTGAAGAAGAGCCTGAGATCTTCAACAGGTTCACAGGAATAGCTGTCCTCTGGCTTTGGAGTCTCAGTTTCTGTCTCCCCCTCCTGTAGGCCATAGGGTTTTATTCTAGAATTGTGGACCCAGGCAGATAGACCCTTCACTTTTACAGCAGTTGAAGTCACTAGAACAACCTGATATGGCCCTGTCCATTTCTCGGACAGCTGGTTTGGACTCCCTTTTTCTTGCCAGGTCTTTACTGATACTTGATCCCCTGGCTTTACCTGGGGATTTTTCAAGTCTTCCTGTGGTTTGTTCTCCATACCGTTGGAGTTCTTGCTGAAACCTTCCCAGGTCAATTATATGTTTTAAGAGTGTATTGGCATCCTCGTCAAGAAACAAATCAGAAGTTAAGAATGGTCGTCCATACATCATTTCATAAGGACTTAACAATAGTGGCCGTTTGGGTGATGTCCGTATCCTCATGAGGGCTTTGGGCAGCATATGTGTCCACTTATTATGTGTTTCTGACATAGCTTAGCCAGAGACCTTTTAAGAGTCTGGTTGGCTCTCTATACCTTTCCTGAAGCTTGAGGCCTCCAGGATGAGCGGAGCTGGTATTTTATGCCTAAGCATGCGGCTAGGTTCTGGGGTATCGTGGCTGTAAGTGAGGGCCCGTTGTCACTCTGAAGTGACCGAGGCAGCCCAAACCTAGGCACTATCTCCTTCAGCAGAGCTTTACAGACTTCTGTAGCTCTCTCAGTATCAGTAGGGAATGCTTCGATCCATCCTGTGAATGTGTCAATAAAGACTAGCAAGTAAGAAAACCCTTGGGTCTTGGGCATGGCTGTAAATTCTAAATGCGGAGCGGCATTGCCAGTCCGCTCCTTGGTATGATCCCCGATGATGGACAGGTGTAATTAGAGGAGATCTGGTTTTTGGGTTATTTTTTAGACAGGTGTCACAATTTTGTGTGACTTGTTTAACAACCTTAGCTAACTGGGGATGGGAGAGAAAAGGCTTAAGCAAGATTTCTAGATTATCTTTTCCAAAATGGACGCTTTTATGTAAGGAGTTAGTAATGTTTTAAACCTGAGAATCAGGGAGTATTATTTGGGCCTGATCAGGCTGAAACCACCCATGTGACCCAATCTCCCAGCCCCGCTCAGCATATCGGGAATGTCCCCCTGGGGTAAAATCTGGAGTCAGGGTTTCCTTGGGGAAAAGGGGGCAGATTGCAGTGGCAGAGGTAGCTTCCCCGGCAGCTCGTCCTGCCTCTTGATCAGCTTTCCTATTTCCCTGAGTCTCTTTTTCTTGCCCCTTTTGGTGACTCTTGCAGTGGATGACAGCTAATTTTGCAGGAAGTTTGACTGCCTCCAGGAGCCTGAGAATGAGCTCTTTGTGTTTAATAGCAGAGCTTCGGGCACTGAGCATCCCTCTTTCTTTCCAAATTGCTGCACGGGCATGCAGAATGAGGAAAGCATACTTAGAGTCCATATACACATTAATCCTCTTTCCTTCTCCTAACTCCAAAGCTCTTGTCAGGGCAAAAAGTTCAGCTTTCTGGGCTGAGGTGTCTGGGGGAAGAGACCCACTTTCCTTAGTTTCTTCCAGGCTCGCTACATCATATCCTGCTTTCCTCTCTCCCTTTTCTACAAAACTGCTGCCATCTGTGTGCCAGTTTTCCTCTGGGTCAGATAAAGGTGTCTCTGATAGGTCCCGGCGAGAAGAGTATAACTCGTCTGTGATTTGTATGCATTGGTGATCCAGAGGGGAGGTAGGGGGATCTGGCAGTAAGGTTGCTGGATTTAAAGTGTGGCAGACCCTCAACTTTATTTCTGGAGTGTCAAGGAGGAGGGCTTGGTATTGGGTGATCCTTCCCCCTGTCATCCACCTGTCCCCTTTCGTTTCCAAGATTGCTTGCACCCGGTGAGGCGTATACACTGTGGTGGGCTGACCCAGGGTCAGCTTAGATGCCTCCTTAACCATAAGAGCAGTGGCTGCTACTGCCCGGAGGTAAGTGGGCCACCCTCGGGCCACCTCATCTAGTTATTTTGAGAGATAAGCCACAGGTTGTAATACGGGCCCCATCATCTGCTCTAACACCCCAAGAGCAGTTCCTGTCCTTCCAGAAACAAAGATTCTAAAAGGCTTCTCCAGGTTGGGGAGGCCTAAAGCTGGGGCTGTAGTGATGGACTCTTTTAGGACATTAAAGGCCACCTTGCAGGTCTCATGCCAGTCGAGTGGCTCTTCCTCTTTCCCCCTTAAATTTTCATATAGGGGTCTGGCCAGATTGTCATAATTAGGAACCCAGATCCTGCAAAACCCGGTCCTTCCTAAAAATCCCCTAAGCTGTTGTTTTGTTTGGGGGTACGGGGTATTTAAGATGAGGGATCTCCCCTCGGGCTCAGGCATTCTTTTTCTCTCCTTAATTATAAATCCAAGGTATTTTACTTGGGTTAAGCTAATCTGAGCCTACTTGGGAGATACTCGATAACCCTTTTCATACAGGAAAGTTAGCATTTTAAATAGTGTCCATTTGAGAGCTGGTAAAATCTGGCCTAGCTATGAGCAAGTCATCCACATACTGTATTAGACTACTGTTTGTTAAAGTTAATTCCCTTAGTTCTCTCCCCGAGGAAGTCCCGAAGATATGAGGGCTGTCCCTAAACCCTTGGGGTAGTCGAGTCCAGTCGAGAGTTGTATGGTCTCTCTTGTTTCCAAGTCCCGCCACTCAAAAGCAAAGAGTTTTTGGGATTCAGGATGGAGAGGAATGCAAAAGAAAGCACCTTGAAGGTCCAAGACTGAGAAGTACTTGGCATTTCCTGGGACTTGGGATAGGAGGGTATATGGTTTTGGGACTATGGGGTGGATGGGAACCACAGCTTCATTAACAGCTCTTAGATCCTGGATGAATCGGTAAGATCCATCTGGTTTTAGAACAGGCAAGATTGGGGTGTTGCAGGGGTCTCACAGCTGATTCGAGTTCCAGTATCTCGGTATTTGTTAACTAATGGTCTAAGACCGTCAAGAGCTTCTGGTTTTAAGGGATATTGTCTTTTCCAGGGCTAGGGAGCATTTGGTCTCAGAGAAATCTTTACTGGTGGAACATTTATGGCTAAACCAGGGCTGGAGACATCCCACACCTGGGGATTGACCTCATCTAGACAAGGGACAGACTCCTCCTTTTCTACCTCTGACTGTAAATATTCAGACATAGGCAAAGAAAATTATCGACTTCTACCTTTGTGTCCCCAAGTCACTCTGGTTTGGAGGCGAAACTATTATTCTCACCATGGAAAATTTGGAAGCTGCAAACATGAAAAATTTAAAGAGTCACGCAGAGGCTAGTCACTCTAAGCTAACCCCTAAGACATTTATTGACTGATTTCTAGCTTCTCTTCTTTAACCTTTTTTATCTACAGTAATCCTGTGTGTTCCTTTTAGTTAGGGATTCATTTTTAGACTATCCTGACTCTTCCACTACGTTCCAGTTTTGGGTCTGATACACTTACAGATGTGCCAAGTGCTTCCTGAATACTATAGAACATATTTTATGTTTAAAATACTTCCATGCTTATGTAGTGAGTCAATGATTTTAAGTTTATTTGTTACACATTTCAATGTAAAAGTCAATGTGTGAACTAACATATTCACGACTTGGAAAAGTTGGCTTTTTTTTTGGTGTGTGTTTGAACTCCTCACCCGACCAAAGGTCATGGAGAGGTCTATTGTTTTTCTAAAATGGTTATAGTGTTGTTTATTTTCTGGTAATTGAATTAGGGTGTGAGTTGCAAAGCTTGTGTTTCTGTTCATTTCATTCCATCTGTTCGGGTTTCTTTCTCTCTCCTGAGTCAGACAGTAATTTCCCATTGGTTGTCCAGTTACCAAGGTTGGTGTCCATGCATCCGTGCTGGTCTCTCCATACATGCCCGGGTGTCCTGTGAAACACTAAGCTTAATTTATTTGGAAATGACCTAGCTGTCCAATACACTGTCATCACTCAGTTGAGCAGAGAGAGAGAAATTCAAGTGACAAAACTCCAGAGAAGCTAGTGTCAGAGCGCCCCGGCGTGGCATGCGTGCAGGGGGTTGGGGGTAGGGGGGCGGGGCGCAGAGCCTGGAGATCTCAGGTGTCCTCCCACCCTGGGCCTCTCCAGGCCCGCCGCTGCTGAGTGGCCTCCCCCCGCCCCCATCACTTTGGCTGCTCAGGGCCGGATGGTCTCTGCAGCTGCCCGGCATCCTGCCCGAGGCCCCCCCTGCCCACACGCTGTCTTCCAGTCTCTCTCTGAACCCTCGACTCTTTCTGCCTCTGTCTCACCTGGCGTGGGTGCGTGCGAGTGCCTGTCCGTGTGCCTGGCTGTCGCTCGTCCGCTCTCTCAGGAAGGTCCTGTGCTGGGCCCGTGGCGTGGGGGCAGGGCGGGCCTTGGTTTGGGGACAGGGAGGGGCTGAGGCACTCCAGGGGTTTTGCACAGCCGGCAGGATGGGAGCCTGGGGTGCTGGTTGGCTGCCCCTAAGCTCCAGGAGGCTCCCGGGACTGCAGCCCCGGGCCGAAGCCCCGCTTGTCCGGAGCCACCTGACCCTGAGCAGCGAACGGGATGGTGGGTGACAGGGGGTGAGGGGGCACCGAGATGTCCTCGCTGCTCTACCCACCCCCCCTCCCCCCACCCCAGGTTCCGCAGGCACGCCAGGCCCCGGCCGGCCGGGCCAGACTGGTGCTGGCCTGGGCTCGCGGTGTGCGGAGCGGGGGCGCCCTCCGCTGGCCGCCGAGCTGCAGGCTCTGGCCGGCCGGAGTCCAGTCGCGGGTCGTGCGGCTCAAGTGCAGCGCGAGCCCGCTCGAGAACTGCAGCCCCAGGCCCGACCGGCAGGTCAGACCGCAAGGGAGGCGCAACGCGGGGCTCCTGCGGCGCCTGGCAGCCGCCTCGGTCTAAGGCCATACCACCCTGAACGTGCCCTCTCTCCTCTGATCTGGGAAACTGAGCAGGGTCGGGCCTGGTCAGTACTTGGATGGGAGACCGCCTAGTAGTTAGGCGATTTTTTTTGATTTTTCTGAATGCCTACTTCAGAAAGTTAGAATCGGATGACTTCACACAGTAAAACGAATCATATTTTCATACATAATCTTAAGAATCCAGCAGCTGGTCATTCTTTTTCCTGTCCTAACACAGCTAACTGGAAATCAGTTGTAGTAAGTTCTACTGACTTCAGACCCTCATCCCTAAGGGAAGATATATAGGAAAACCCATAATATATCTAAATAAACATGAAAGATACAATGATGAGAAAGAAAAAGATTTCTCAGTGACATCTTAGTTGGTATCGGAAACACGATGATTATGAAAGCACAGCCCATAATCAAGTCCAGGCCATGGAAGCCTGTGACTGTCACTGAGTGTTGACTTCCCTTTCAGCTGAGGTCGTAAAAAGTGCTTTGTAAAATTCTGAGGTTTGAAGCACTTGTAACCTCCCGAAGAGACTGCAATCAGAAGGGTTTCTAGAATATCCTGACGCTGTGGTGAGCTCAAGCAATACATACTCCAGAGGACGGAAGACAGACATGTTGGGAAGTGGGGATGACTTCTACTGCACTTAGGGAGGAAGGGCATGTACAAGTGGAGAAGCAACACCTCAGTGATGGAATCTTTAAAGACTCCACACATGGAGAAGAAAATGGCAACCCACTCCAGTATTCTTGCCTGGAAAACTCCATGGGCAGAGGAGTCTGGCCGGCTGAAGTCCACGGGATTCCATGACTGACCGTGTGTGCACGAGGATGGAGGGAGACGGGCTGGTAGCAAGAAACTGGTAGAAGTAAAAAATAAGAAAAAAATATAAAATAAAGACTCGATAAATATGACAACGACTGGTAGGAATAAACCTTCAGAAGTGCCTTCTCAGACCTCCCGTCAGAAGCACAAGCGTAATAAAGACACTGAGTTTTCGCGGTCTCACACAAAATTAGACTGGTTTATGACAATGGGCAGAGAGGCTCCTCTAAGACATCGGGGCTGGGCTTTACTGGAGGATGCACATCGATTGAGTGCATGGCTGTGTGTTATGGAAATATGTCTTACTGGCAGGGCGAAGGCATCTTCTTGAAGAACACAGCAAATAACACCACAAATTCACGGAACTTGGCTACAATGACAATAGCTGATTTCGTGATGTCTACTGCTTGGCAGAGCTGGGATTGCCTCTGCCATTAAGTACCTCAGTGGCCAGCTGTGATAGTAGCCATTACTTTCTCACTTAGAAACTTGCCATGTGCACTAGCGCAAGAACAGTGAAAGCTCCCCAGAGAAGCAAGTCAGGCAGACATGCTTCTGTTTTCTCACAGAAGCTGCTTATGACCGGCCCTGCTCACAGACAGATTGCTAATTCCAAATCGATAGAAAGTTATGCAGATATTCTTTAGCAACTGAGCCACCAGTGAAGCCCTACTAGCTCAGTTGCTAAAGAATCTGCCTGCAACGCAGGAGACCCCACTTTGAGTCCTGGGTCGGGAAGATCCGCTGGAGAAAGGAAAGGCTACCCACTCCAGTATTCTGGCCTAGAGAATTCCATGGACTGTATAGTCCTTGGGGCTGCAAAGAGTCAGGCACGAACTGAGCCACTTTCACCTGCACATGCAGATATCACTTAAAAAAAAAAATGTGGTAACAGATCTAGGACCTCTGTCAAGCTCATGAGTGAGTACTATAAATATACAGAATCAGCTTTGTCCTGCATAGTTACTACCATCCTGTATTTGCTTTGAGAGGAGTTGAGCTACTCTTGGTACAGAGGAATGATTCTTTACCAACTGAGCCACAAGGGAAGCCCACTAATACTGGAGTGGGTAGACTATCCCTTCTCCAGCAGATCTTCCTGACCCAGGAATTGAACCAGGGTCTCCTGCCTGAGTAACACATATTGGGTAAAAAACGGTGAGGGGGCAGAACTAGGGACATTGATTGGTAAAATCAGTTTTCCTTGTCTAGATGGCTAGCGGAGGTGAAAGAAATGTTGGTGTGGATTTAAAAAATTCTTCTGATACGAAACAAAAAATTTACTAGTTCTCTGCAGATCTTTAATGAAGCACAGATATTGTCATTAGATTGCTTTGGTCATATCCGTCTTATCCACATTTATTTTATAAAATCACATAGAGTGGCTTCAATCACTTGAAGAAATGACAAAAGTTTTCTTTGGTCTCCATTCTATACTGGATCGAGAGAAGGCAGTTGATCAGCATGATGCAGGAGCTCAAGATGTTTTTGGCAAAAACTTGACTAGTCTGTTTAATGATATGGAAGAATGAATTAAGGATGGCAGCACGAAACAGAAGGCCATGCTAGAAGTACACAAGACCTTGTTTGGTAAGTCCAAACATGACTTTTTCTTTCAATTGAAGGATAGTTGCTTTACAGAATTTTGTTGCCAAACATCAACGTGAATGAGCCACAGGTGTACATATGTCTCCTCCCTCCTGAACCTCTCTCCCATCTCCTCCTCCCCATTCCACCCCTCTAGCTTGTTGCAGAGCCCCTGTTTGAGTCCCCTGAGTCATACAGCAAATTGCATTGGCATCTCTTTTAACGTATGGTACTATGTTTCCATGTTCCTCTGTATTCATCTCACCCTCTTCTTCCTCACACCTGCCAGTGTCCATAAGTCTGTTCTCTACATCTGTGACACCTTGGCTGCCCTGCAAATAATGTCATCAGTACCACCTTTAGTTCAAGCATTTCTTCCCCGCCCCCACCATTTCTTATTTCTTATTCCGCTCTTACTGTCTTTAGTGTGAGACTGATCTCGAAACTGATATGAAAGTATTATTCTCAGCATGGAAAATTGGGAAGATGCAAACATGAAAAATTTTAAAAAGTAACGCAGAGGCTAGTCACTCTAGGCTAACCCCTAAAACATTTATTGACTGATTTCTAGTTTCTCTTCTTTAACCTTTTTGATCTACGTAATCCTGTGTATTCCTTTTAGTTAGGGATTCATTTTTAGACTATCCTGACTGTTCCATTAAGTTCCAGTTTGAGGTCTGATACACTTACAGATGTGCCAAGTGCTTCCTGAATACTATAGAACATATTTTATGTTTAAAATACTTCCATGCGTATGTAGTGAGTCAATGATTTTAAGTTTATTTGTTACACATTTCAATGTAAAAGTCAATGTGTGAACTAACATATTCTCGATTTGGAAAAGGTGGCTTTTTTTGTTGTGTGTAAGAACTCCTCACTGGACCAAAGGTCATGGAGAGGTCTATTGTTTTTATAATGGTTATAGTGTTGTTGTTTTTTTCGGTAATTGAATTGGGTGTGAGTTGCAAAGTTTGTGTTTCTGTTCATTTTTTCCATCTGTTCGGGTTTCTTTCTCCTGAGTCAGACAGTAATTTCCCATTGGTTGTCCAGTTACCAAGGTTGGTGTCCATGCATCCGTGCTGGTCTCTCCATACATGTCCGGGTGTCCTGTGAAACACTAAGCTTAATTTATTTGGAAATGACCTAGCTGTTCAATACACTGTTATCACTCAGTTGAGCAGAGGGAGAGAAATTCAAGTGACAAAACTCCAGAGAAGCTAGTGTTAGAGCGCCCCGGCGTGGAATGCTTGCAGGGTGTTGTGGGGAGGGGGGCGGGGAGCGGAGCGCGGAGATCTCAGTTGTCCTCCCACCCTGGGCCTCTCCAGGCACGCCGCTGCTCAGTGGCCTCCCCCCGCCCCCATCACTTTGGCTGCTCATTTCCAGGAGGTCTCTGCAGCTGCCCGACATCCTGCCCGAGGCCCCCCCTGCCCACACGCTGTCTTCCAGTCTCTCTCTGAACCCTGGACTCTTTCTGCCTCTGTCTCACCTGGCTTGGGTGCGTGCGAGTGCCTGTCCGTGTGCCTGGCTGTCGCTCGTCCGCTCTCTCAGGAAGGTCCTGTGCTGGGCCCGTGGCGTGGGGGCAGGGCGGGCCTCAGTTTGGGGACAGGGAGGGGCTGAGGCACTCCAGGGGGTTTGCACAGCCGGCAGGATGGGCGCCTGGGGCCCCGGCTGGGCTGCCCCTAAGCCCGCAGGAGGCTCCGGGGACCGCGGCCCCGGGCCGACGCCCCGCTGGTCCGGAGCCTCATGACCCTGAGCAGCGAACGGGATGGTGGGGGGCGGGGGGTGGAGGGCCACCGAGACGTCCTCCCCGCTCAAGCCACCCCCCTCCCCAACCCCCGCCAGAGAACCCGCAGCCTCGCCAGGCCACTCGGGGTCCGGGAAGCGCCCCGGGCCGGACCAGGCGCGTGCTGGCCGGGGGTGGCGTCGGCTGGTCTCCCCGCCTGTAGGGCCTGTCCTGGTTTTTCCCATCAGTTTCAACAGTGACGGTCACCCCACATTGTGAGTCGTCTAGATTTCTCACTGACACCCCTGTTAGGGAGTGGCTTTTTAGAGAGATAGGGAAGGTCACTTGGGGGATGTTAGTCATGAGAGAAAATAAGGGCTCAGGTGGGATTGCAGATGTCATCCAGGGGGTAAATAGAGACAGTTGTTGCTGGTACCAAGACATGAAGTTTTTTTTCCCCCTTTTCCCAAAAGGCCTCATTACGACCAGATGGGGGCGCTGAGTAACAGCCCATAGCTCGGCTGGAAGCGTGGGCCTTTGATATTGATACCCTGGGATGGGTTGGACATACCCCCAACCTTTGTCATTAATGCAGATGCAGCCCGGGCTGGTTAGGTTGAGTTGAGAAGCAGTGTGGTTTGCAAGTGAACATGCCTCGTTTAGGGAGAGATCAATAGCCATACAGGGAGATATGATTAGAAAGAGGCAGAACATCATATGATGCATTTTACTTATCTGAGGCAGGATTGATGGGGTTCTGCTTGAACAAGAGCCTGAGATCTTCAACAGGTTCACAGGAATAGCTGTCCTCTGGCTTTGGAGTCTCAGTTTCTGTCTCCCCCTCCTGTAGGCCATAGGGTTTTATTCTAGAATTGTGGACCCAGGCAGATAGACCCTTCACTTTTACAGCAGTTGAAGTCACTAGAACAACCTGATATGGCCCTGTCCATTTCTCGGACAGCTGGTTTGGACTCCCTTTTTCTTGCCAGGTCTTTACTGATACTTGATCCCCTGGCTTTACCTGGGGATTTTTCAAGTCTTCCTGTGGTTTGTTCTCCATACCGTTGGAGTTCTTGCTGAAACCTTCCCAGGTCAATTATATGTTTTAAGAGTGTATTGGCATCCTCGTCAAGAAACAAATCAGAAGTTAAGAATGGTCGTCCATACATCATTTCATAAGGACTTAACAATAGTGGCCGTTTGGGTGATGTCCGTAGCCTCATGAGGGCTATGGGCAGCATATGTGTCCACTTATTATGTGTTTCTGACATAGCTTAGCCAGAGCCCTTTTAAGAGTATAGTTGGCTCTCTCTACCTTTCCTGAAGCTTGAGGCCTCCAGGATGAGCGGAGCCGGTATTTTGTGCCTAAGCATGCGGCTAGGTTCTGGGGTATCGTGGCTGTAAGTGAGGGCCCGTTGTCACTCTGAAGTGACCGAGGCAGCCCAAACCTAGGCACTATCTCCTTCAGCAGAGCTTTACAGACTTCTGTAGCTCTCTCAGTCTCAGTAGGGAACGCTTCAATCCATCCTGTGAATGTGTCAATAAAGACTAGCAAGTAAGAAAACCCTTGGGTCTTGGGCATGGCTGTAAATTCTACTTGCCAGTCCGCTCCTGGGAATGATCCCCGATGTTGGACAGGTGTAATTAGAGGAGGTCTGGTTTTTGTGTTATTTTTTAGACAGGTGTCACAATTTTGTGTGACTTGTTTAACAACTTTAGCTAACTGGAGATGGGAGAGAATAGGCTTAAGCTAGATTTCTAGATTATCTTTTCCAAAATGGGCGCTCTTATGTAAGGAGTTAGTAATGTTTTAAACCTGAGAATCAGGGAGTATTATTTGGGCCTGATCAGGCTGAAACCACCCATGTGACCCAATCTTCCAGCCCCGCTCAGCATATGGGGAATGTCCCCCTGGGGTAAAATCTGGAGTCAGGGTTTCCTTGGGGAAAAGGGGGCAGATAGCAGTGGCAGAGGTAGCTTCCCCGGCAGCTCGTCCTGCCTCTTGATCAGCTTTCCTATTTCCCTGAGCCTCTTTTTCTTGCCCCTTTTGGTGACTCTTGCAGTGGATGACAGCTAATTTTGCAGGAAGTTTGACTGCCTCCAGGAGCCTGAGAATGAGCTCTTTGTGTTTAATAGCAGAGCTTCGGGCACTGAGCATCCCTCTTTCTTTCCAAATTGCTGCACGGGCATGCAGAATGAGGAAAGCATACTTAGAGTCCATACACACATTAATCCTCTTTCCTTCTCCTAACTCCAAAGCTCTTGTCAGGGCAAAAGTTCAGCTTTCTGGGCTGAGGTGTCTGGGGGAAGAGACCCACTTTCCTTAGTTTCTTCCAGGCTCGCTACAGCATATCCTGCTTTCCTCTCTCCCTTTTCTACAAAACTGCTGCCATCTGTGTGCCAGTTTTCCTCTGGGTCAGATAAAGGTGTCTCTGATAGGTCCCGGCGAAGAGTATAACTCGTCTGTGATTTGTATGCATTGGTGATCCAGAGGGGAGGTAGGGGGATCTGGCAGTAAGGTTGCTGGATTTAAAGTCTGGCAGACCCTCAACTTTATTTCTGGAGTGTCAAGGAGGAGGGCTTGGTATTGGGTGATCCTTCCCCCTGTCATCCACCTGTCCCCTTTCGTTTCCAAAACTGCTTGCACACGGTGAGGCGTATACACTGTGGTGGGCTGACCCAGGGTCAGCTGAGATGATTCCTTAACCATAAGAGCGGTGGCTGCTACTGCCCAGAGGCAAGTGGGCCACTCTCTGGCCACCTCATCTAGTTATTTTGAGAGATAAGCCACAGGTTGTAATACGGGCCCCATCATCTGCTCTAACACCCCAAGAGCAGTTCCTGTCCTTCCAGAAACATAGAGTCTAAAAGGCTTCTCAGGTTTGGGGAGGCCTAAAGCTGGGGATGTAGTGATGGACTCTTTTAGGGCATTAAAGGCCACCTTGCAGGTCTCATGCCAGTCGAGTGGCTCTTCCTCTTTCCCCCTTAAACTTTCATATAGGGGTCTGGCCAGATTGCCATAATTAGGAATCCAGATCCTGCAAAACCCGGTCCTTCCTAAAAATCCCCTAAGCTGTTGTTTTGTTTGGGGGTACGGGGTATTTAAGATGAGGGATCTCCCCTCGGGGTCAGGCATTCTTTTTCTCTCCGTAATTATAAATCCAAGATATTTTATTTGTGTTAAGCTAATCTGAGCCTACTTGGGGGATACTCGATAACCCTTTTCATACAGGAAAGTTAGCGTTTTAAATAGTGTCCATTTGAGATCTGGTAAAATCTGGCCTAGCTATGAGCAAGTAATCCACATACTGTATTAGACTACTGTTTGTTAAAGTTAATTCCCTTAGTTCTCTCCCCGAGGAAGTCCCGAAGATATGAGGGTTGTCCCTAAACCCTTGGGGTAGTCGAGTCCAGTGGAGAGCTGTATGATCTCGCTTGTTTCCAATTCCTGCCACTCAAAAGCAAAGAGTTTCTGGGATTCAGGATGGAGAGGCATGCAAAAGAAAGCACCTTGAAGGTCCAAGACTGAGAAGTACTTGGCATTTCCTGGGACTTGGGATAGGAGGGTATATGGGTTTGGGACTATGGTGTGGATGGGAACTACAGCTTCATTAACAGCTCTTAGATCCTGGATGAATCGGTAAGATCCATCTGGTTTTTGAACGGGCAAGATTGGGGTGTTGCAGGGGGACTCATAGCTGATTCGAGTTCCAGTATCTTGGTATTTGTTAACTAATGTTTTAAGACCCTCAAGAGCTACTGGTTTTAAGGGATATTGTCTTTTCCAGGGCTAGGGAGCATTTGGTCTCATAGAAATCTTTACTGGTGGAACATTTATGGCTAAACCAGGGCTGGAGACATCCCAAACCTGGGGATTGACCTCATCTAGACAAGGGACAGACTCCTCCTTTTCTACCTCTGACTGTAAATATTCAGACATAGGCAAAGAAAATTATCAACTTCTACCTTTGTGTCCCCAAGTCACTCTGGTTTGGAGGCGAAAGTATTATTCTCAAAATGGAAAATTTGGAAGCTGCAAACATGAAAAATTTAAAGAGTCACGCAGAGGCTAGTCACTCTAAGCTAACCCCTAAGACATTTATTGACTGATTTCTAGCTTCTCTTCTTTAACCTTTTTTATCTACAGTAATCCTGTGTGTTCCTTTTAGTTAGGGATTCATTTTTAGACTATCCTGACTCTTCCACTACGTTCCAGTTTTGGGTCTGATACACTTACAGATGTGCCAAGTGCTTCCTGAATACTATAGAACATATTTTATGTTTAAAATACTTCCATGCTTATGTAGTAAGTCAATGATTTTAAGTTTATTTGTTACACATTTCAATGTAAAAGTCAATGTGTGAACTAACATATTCACGTCTTGGAAAAGTTGGCTTTTTTTTTGCTGTGTGTTTGAACTCCTCACCCGACCACAGGTCATGGAGAGGTCTATTGTTTTTCTGAAATGGTTATAGTGTTGTTTATTTTCTGGTCATTGAATTAGGGTGTGAGTTGCAAAGCTTGTGTTTCTGTTCATTTCATTCCATCTGTTCGGGTTTCTTTCTCTCTCCTGAGTCAGACAGTAATTTCCCATTGGTTGTCCAGTTACCAAGGTTGGTGTCCATGCATCCGTGCTGGTCTCTCCATACATGCCCGGGTGTCCTGTGAAACACTAAGCTTAATTTATTTGGAAATGACCTAGCTGTTCAATACACTGTCATCACTCAGTTGAGCAGACGGAGAGAAATTCAAGTGACAAAACTCCAAAGAAGCTAGTGTCAGAGCGCCCCGGCGTGGCATGCGTGCAGGGGGTTGGGGGGAGGGGGTCGGGGAGCAGAGCGCGAAGATCTCAGGTGGCCTAACACCCTGGGCCTCTCCAGGCTCGCCGTTGCTCAGTGGCCTTCCCCCGCCCCCATCGCTTTGGCTGCTCAGGGCCGGGTGTTCTCTGCAGCTGCCCGGCATCCTGCCCGAGGCCCACCCTGCCCACACGCTGTCTTCCAGTCTCTCTCTGAACCCTCGACTCTTTCTGCCTCTGTCTCACCTGGCTTGGGTGCGTGCGAGTGCCTGTCTGTGTGCCTGGCTGTCGCTCGTCTGCTCTATCAGGAAGGTCCTGTGCTGGGCCCGTGGCGTGG
Organism: Muntiacus reevesi; assembly: GCF_963930625.1. Classification (NCBI taxonomy): domain Eukaryota; kingdom Metazoa; phylum Chordata; class Mammalia; order Artiodactyla; family Cervidae; genus Muntiacus; species Muntiacus reevesi. Next base: position 773,941 of record NC_089256.1, on the reverse strand, counting down.
GGGCAGGGCGGGCCTCGTTTTGGGGACAGGGCGGGGCTGAGGCGCTCCAGGGGGTTTGCACAGCCGGCAGAATGGGCGCCTGGGGCACCGGCTGGGCTGCCCCTAAGCCCGCAGGAATCTCTGGGGAACGCGGCCCCAGGCCGACGCCCCACTCATCCGGAGCCACGTGACCCTGAGCAGCGAAAGGGATGGTGGGGTGCGGGGGGTGGGGGGGCACCAAGACGTCCTCCCCGCTCAAGCCACCCCCCTCCTCAACCCCGGCCAGAGATCCCGCAGCCTCGCCAGGCCGCTCGCGGTCCGGGAAGCACCCCGGGCCGGGGCAGGCGCGTGCTGGCCGGGGGTCGCGTCGGCTGGTCTCCCAACTGCAGGGCCTGTCCCAGTTTTTCCCATCAGTTTCAACAGTGACGGTCACCCCACATTGTGAGTCGTCTAGATTTCTCACTGACACCCCTGTTAGGGAGTGGCTTTTTAGAGAGATAGGGAAGGTCACTTGGGGGATGTTAGTCATGAGAGAAAATAAGGGCTCAGGTGGGATTGCAGATGTCATCCAGGGGGTAAATAGAGACAGTTGTTGCTGGTACCAAGACATGAAGTTTTTTTTCCCCCTTTTCCCTAAAGGCCATATTACGACCACATGGGGGCGCTGAGTAACAGCCCATAGCTCGGCTGGAAGGGTGGGCCTTTGATATTGATACCCTGGGATGGGTTGGACATACCCCCAACCTTTGTCGTTAATGCAGATGCAGCCCGGGCTGCTTAGGTTGAGTTGAGAAGCAGTGTGGTTTGCAAGTGAACATGCCTCGTTTAGGGAGAGATCAATAGCCATACAGGGAGATATGATTAGAAAGAGGCAGAACATCATATGATGCATTTTACTTATCTGAGGCAGGATTGATGGGGTTCTGCTTGAACAAGAGCCTGAGATCTTCAACAGGTTCACAGGAATAGCTGTCCTCTGGCTTTGGAGTCTCAGTTTCTGTCTCCCCCTCCTGTAGGCCATAGGGTTTTATTCTAGAATTGTGGACCCAGGCAGATAGACCCTTCACTTTTACAGCAGTTGAAGTCACTAGAACAACCTGATATGGCCCTGTCCATTTCTCGGACAGCTGGTTTGGACTCCCTTTTTCTTGCCAGGTCTTTACTGATACTTGATCCCCTGGCTTTACCTGGGGATTTTTCAAGTCTTCCTGTGGTTTGTTCTCCATACCGTTGGAGTTCTTGCTGAAAACTTCCCAGGTCAATTATATGTTTTAAGAGTGTATTTGCATCCTCGTCAGGAAACAAATCAGAATTTCAGAATGGTCGTCCATACATCATTTCATAAGGACTTAACAATAGTGGCCGTTTGGGGGATGTCCGTAGCCTCATGAGGGCTATGGGCAGCATATGTGTCCACTTATTATGTGTTTCTGACATAGCTTAGCCAGAGCCCTTTTAAGAGTCTGGTTGGCTCTCTCTACCTTTTCTGAAGCTTGAGGCCTCCAGGATGAGCGGAGCTGGTATTTTATGCCTAAGCATGCGGCTAGGATCTGGGGTATCGTGGCTGTAAGTGAGGGCCCGTTGTCACTCTGAGGTGACAGAGGCAGCCCAAACCTAGGCACTATCTCCTTCAGCAGAGCTTAACAGACTTCTGTAGCTCTCTCAGTCTCAGTAGGAAACGATTCGATCCATCCTGTGAATGTGTCAATAAAGACTAGCAAGTAAGAAAACCCTTGGGTCTTGGGCATGGCTGTAAATTCTAAATGCGGAGCGGCATTGCCAGTCCGCTCCTGGGTATGATCCCCGATGTTGGACAGGTGTAATTAGAGGAGGTCTGGTTTTTGGGTTATTTTTTAGACTGGTGTCACAATTTTATGTGACCTGTTTAACAAACTTAGCTAACTGCGGATGGGAGAGAATAGGCTTAAGCAAGATTTCTAGATTATCTTTTCCAAAATGGGTGCTCTTATGTAAGGAGTTAGTAATGTTTTAAACCTGAGAATCAGGGAGTATTATTTGGGCCTGATCAGGCTGAAACCACCCATGTGACCCAATCTCCCAGCCCCGCTCAGCATATGGGGAATGTCCCCCTGGGGTAAAATCTGGAGTCAGGGTTTCCTTGGGGAAAAGGGGGCAGATAGCAGTGGCAGAGGTAGCTTCCCCGGCAGCTCGTCCTGCCTCTTGATCAGCTTTCCTATTTCCCTGAGCCTCTTTTTCTTGCCCCTTTTGGTGACTCTTGCAGTGGATGACAGCTAATTTTGCAGGAAGTTTGACTGCCTCCAGGAGCCTGAGAATGAGCTCTTTGTGTTTAATAGCAGAGCTTCGGGCACTGAGCATCCCTCTTTCTTTCCAAATTGCTGCACGGGCATGCAGAATGAGGAAAGCATACTTAGAGTCCATACACACATTAATCCTCTTTCCTTCTCCTAACTCCAAAGCTCTTGTCAGGGCAAAATGTTCAGCTTTCTGGGCTGAGGTGTCTGGGGGAAGAGACCCACTTTCCTTAGTTTCTTCCAGGCTCGCTACAGCATATCCTGCTTTCCTCTCTCCCTTTTCTACAAAACTGCTGCCATCTGTGTGCCAGTTTTCCTCTGGGTCAGATAAAGGTGTCTCTGATAGGTCCCGGCGAGAAGAGTATAACTCGTCTGTGATTTGTATGCATTGGTGATCCAGAGGGGAGGTAGGGGGATGTGGCAGTAAGGTTGCTGGATTTAAAGTCTGGCAGACCCACAACTTTATTTCTGGAGTGTCAAGGAAGAGGGCTTGGTATTGGGTGATCCTTCCCCCTGTCATCCACCTGTCCCCTTTCGTTTCCAAGACTGCTTGCACCCGGTGTGGCGTATACACTGTGGTGTGCTGACCCAGGGTCAGCTGAGATGCCTCCTTAACCATAAGAGCGGTGACTGCTACTACCCGGAGGCAAGTGGGCCACCCTCTGGCCACCTCATCTAGTTATTTTGAGAGATAAGCCACAGGTTGTAATACGGGCCCCATCATCTCCTCTAACACCCCAAGAGCAGCTCCTGTCCTTCCAGAAACATAGAGTCTAAAAGGCTTCTCCAGGATGGGGACGCCTAAACCTGGGGCTGTAGTGATGGACTCTTTTAGGGCATTAAAGACCACCTTGCAGGTCTCATGCCAGTCGAGTGGCTCTTCCTCTTTCCCCCTTAAATTTTCATATAGGGATCTGGCCAGATTGCCATAATTAGGAATCCAGATCCTGCAAAACCCGGTCTTTCCTAAAAATCCCCTAAGCGGTTGTTTTGTTTGGGGGTACGGGGTATTTAAAATGAGGGATCTCCCCTCGGGTTCAGGCATTCTTTTTCTCTCCGTAATTATAAATCCAAGGTATTTTACTTGGGTTAAGCTAATCTGAGCCTACTTGGGGGATACTCGATAACCCTTTTCATACAGGAAAGTTAGCGATTTAAATAGTGTCCATTTGAGACCTGGTAAAATCTGGCCTAGCTATGAGCAAGTCATCCACATACTGTGTTAGACTACTGTTTGTTAAAGTTTATTCCCTTAGTTCCTCCCCAAGGAAGTCCCGTAGATGTGAGGGCTGTCCCTAAACCCTTGGGGTAGTCGAGTCCAGTCGAGAGTTGTATGGTCTCTCTTGTTTCCAAGACCCGCCACTCAAAAGCAAAGAGTTTTTGGGATTCAGGATGGAGAGGAATGCAAAAGAAAGCACCTTGAAGGTCCAAGACTGAGAAATACTTGGCATTTCCTGGGACTTGGGATAGGAGTGTATATGGGTTTGGGACTATGGGGTGGATGGGAACCGCAGCTTCATTAACAGCTCTTAGATCCTGGACGAATCGGTAAGATCCATCTGGTTTTTGAACGGGCAAGTTTGGGGTGTTGCAGGGGGACTCACAGCTGATTCGAGTTCCAGTATCTCGGTATTTGTCAACTAATGGTTTAAGACGCTCAAGAGCTACTGGTTTTAAGGGATATTGTCTTTTCCAGGGCTAGGGAGCATTTGGTCTCAGTGAAATCTTTACTGGTGGAATATTTATGACTAAACCAGGGCTGGAGACATCCCACACCTGGGGATTGACCTCATCTAGTCAAGGGACAGACTCCTCCTTTTCTACCTCTGACTGTAAATATTCAGACATAGGCAAAGAAAATTATCAACTTCTACCTTTGTGTCCCCAAGTCACTCTGGTTTGGAGGCGAAAGTATTATTCTCAAAATGGAAAATTTGGTAGCTGCAAACATGAAAAATTTAAAGAGTCACGCAGCGGCTAGTCACTCTAAGCTAACCCCTAAGACATTTATTGACTGATTTCTAGCTTCTCTTCTTTAACCTTTTTTATCTACAGTAATCCTGTGTGTTCCTTTTAGTTAGGGATTCATTTTTAGACTATACTGACTCTTCCACTACGTTCCAGTTTTGGGTCTGATACACTTAGAGATGTGCCAAGTGCTTCCTGAATACTATAGAACATATTTTATATTTAAAATACTTCCATGCTTATGTAGTGAGTCAATGATTTTAAGTTTATTTGTTACACATTTCAATGTAAAAGTCAATGGGTGAACTAACATATTCACGACTTGGAAAAGTTGGCTTTTTTTTGCTGTGTGTTTGAACTCCTCACCCGACCAAAGGTCATGGAGAGGTCTATTGTTTTTCTAAAATGGTTATAGTGTTGTTTATTTTCTGGTAATTGAATTAGGGTGTGAGTTGCAAAGCCTGTGTTTCTGTTCATTTCATTCCATCTGTTCGGGTTTCTTTCTCTCTCCTGAGTCAGACAGTAATTTCCCATTGGTTGTCCAGTTACCAAGGTTGGTGTCCATGCATCCGTGCTGGTCTCTCCATACATGTCCGGGTGTCCTATGAAACACTAAGCTTAATTTATTTGGAAATGACCTAGCTGTTCAATACACTGTCATCACTCAGTTGAGCAGAGGGAGAGAAATTCAAGTGACAAAACTCCAGAGAAGCTAGTGTCAGAGTGCCCCGGCGTGGCATGCATGCAGGGGGTTGGGGGGAGCGGGGCGGGGCGCGGAGCGAGGAGATCTCAGGTGTCCTCCCAACCTGGGCCTCTCCAGGCCCGCCGCTGCTCAGTGGACTCCCCCCGGCCCCATCGCTTTGGCAGCTCAGGGCCGGGTTGTCTCTGCAGCTGCCCGGCATCCTGCCCGAGGCCCCCCCTGCCCACACGCTGTCTTCCAGTCTCTCTCTGAACCCTCGACTCTTTCTGCCTCTGTCTCACCTGGCGTGGGTGCGTGCGAGTGCCTGTCCGTGTGCCTGGCTGTCGCTTGTCCGCTCTCTCAAGAAGGTCCTGTGCTGGGCCCGTGGCGTGGGGGCAGGGCGGGCCTCGGTTTGGGGACAGGGCGGGGCTGAGGGACTCCAGGGGGTTTGCACAGCCGGCAGGATGGGCGCCTGGGGCCCCGGTGGGCTGCCCCTAAGCTCCAGGAGGCTCCGGGGACTGCAGACCCGGGCCGAAGCCCCGCTCGTCCGGAGCCACCTGACCCTGACCAGCGAACGGGATGGTGGGTGACAAGGGGTGAGGGGGCACCGAGATGTCCTCGCTGCTCTACCCACCCCCCCTCCCCCCACCCCAGGTTCCGCAGGCACGCCAGGCCCCGGTCGCCCGGGCCAGACTGGTGCTGGCCTGGGCTCGCGGTGTGCGGAGCGGAGGCGTCCTCCGCTGGCCGCCGAGCTGCAGGCTCTGGCCGGCCGGAGTCCATTCGCGGGTCGTGCGGCTCAAGTGCAGCGCGAGCCCGCTCGAGAACTGCAGCCCCAGGCCCGACCGGCAGGTCAGACCGCAAGGGAGGCGCAACGCGGGGCTCTTGCAGCGCCTGGCAGCCGCCTCGGTCTAAGGCCATACCACCGTGAACGTGCCCTCTCTCCTGTGATCTGGGAAACTGAGCAGGGTCGGGCCTGGTCAGTACTTGGATTGGAGACCGCCTAGTATTTAGGCGATTTTTTTTGATTTTTCTGAATGCCTACTTCAGAAAGTTAGAATCGGATGACTTCACACAGTAAAACGAATCATATTTTCATACATAATCTTAAGAATCCAGCAGCTGGTCATTCTTTTTCCTGTCCTAACACAGCTAACTGGAAATCAGTTGTAGTAAGTTCTACTGACTTCAGACCCTCATCCCTAAGGGAAGATATATAGGAAAACCCACAATATATCTAAATAAACATGAAAGATACAATGATGAGAAAGAAAAAAATTTCTCAGTGACATCTTAGTTGGTATCGGAAACACGATGATTATGAAAGCACAGCCCATAATCAAGTCCAGGCCATGGAAGCCTGTGACTGTCACTGAGTGTTGACTTCCCTTTCAGCTGAGGTCGTAAAAAGTGCTTTGTAAAATTCTGAGGTTTGAAGCACTTGTAACCTCCCGAAGAGACTGCAATCAGAAGGGTTTCTAGAATATCCTGACGCTGTGGTGAACTCAAGCAATACATACTCCAGAGGACGGAAGACAGACATGTTGGGAAGTGGGGATGACTTCTACTGCACTTAGGGAGAAAGGGCATGTACAAGTGGAGAAGCAACACCTCAGTGATGGAATCTTTAAAGACTCCACACATGGAGAAGGAAATTGCAACCCACTCCAGTATTCTTGCCTGGAAAACTCCATGGGCAGAGGAGTCTGGCGGGCTGAAGTCCACGGGATTCCATGACTGACCGTGTGTGCACGAGGGTGGAGGGAGACGGGCTGGTAGCAAGAAACTGGTAGAAGTAAAAAATAAGAAAAAAATATAAAATAAAGACTCGATAAATATGACAACGACTGGTAGGAATAAACCTTCAGAAGTGCCTTCTCAGACCTCCCGTCAGAAGCACAAGCGTAATAACGACACTGAGTTTTCACGGTCTCACACAAAATTAGACTGGTTTATGACAATGGGCAGAGAGGCTCCTCTAAGACATCGGGGCTGGGCTTTACTGGAGGATGCACATCGATTGAGTGCATGGCTGTGTGTTATGGAAATATGTCTTACTGGCAGGGCGAAGGCATCTTCTTGAAGAACACAGCAAATAACACCACAAATTCACGGAACTTGGCTACAATGACAATAGCTGATTTCGTGATGTCTACTGCTTGGCAGAGCTGGGATTGCCTCTGCCATTAAGTACCTCAGTGGCCAGCTGTGATAGTAGCCATTACTTTCTCACTTAGAAACTTGCCATGTGCACTAGCGCAAGAACAGTGAAAGCTCCCCAGAGAAGCAAGTCAGGCAGACATGTTTCTGTTTTCTCACAGAAGCTGCTTATGACCGGCCCTGCTCACAGACAGATTGCTAATTCCAAATCGATAGAAAGTTATGCAGATATTCTTTAGCAACTGAGCCACCAGTGAAGCCCTACTAGCTCAGTTGCTAAAGAATCTGCCTGCAACGCAGGAGACCCCGCTTTGAGTTCTGGGTCGGGAAGATCTGCTGGAGAAAGGATAGGCTGCCCACTCCAGTATTCTGGCCTAGAGAATTCCATGGACTGTATAGTCCTTGGGGCTGCAAAGAGTCAGGCACGAACTGAGCCACTTTCACCTGCACATGCAGATATCACTTAAAAAAAAATGTGGTAACAGATCTAGGACCTCTGTCAAGCTCATGAGTGAGTACTATAAATATACAGAATCAGCTTTGTCCTGCATAGTTACTACCATCCTGTATTTGCTTTGAGAGGAGTTGAGCTACTCTTGGTACAGAGGAATGATTCTTTACCAACTGAGCCACAAGGGAAGCCCACTAATACTGGAGTCTGTAGCCTATCCCTTCTCCAGCAGATCTTCCTGACCCAGGAATTGAACCACGGTCTCCTGCCTGAGTAACACATATTGGGTAAAAAACGGTGAGGGGGCAGAACTAGGGACATTGATTGGTAAAATCAGTTTTCCTTGTCTAGATGGCTAGCGGATGCGAAAGAAATGTTGGTGTGGATTTAAAAAATTCTTCTGATACGAAACAAAAAATTTACTAGTTCTCTGCAGATCTTTAATGAAGCACAGATATTGTCATTAGATTGCTTTGGTCATATCCGTCTTATCCACATTTATTTTTTAAAATCACATAGAGTGGCTTCAATCACTTGAAGAAACGACAAAAGGTTTCTTTGGTCTCCATTCTATACTGGATCGAGAGAAGGCAGTTGATCAGCATGATGCAGGAGCTCAAGATGTTTTTGGGAAAAACTTGACTAGTCTGTTTAATGATATGGAAGAATGAATTAAGGATGGCAGCACGAAACAGAAGGCCATGCTAGAAGTACACAAGACCTTGTTTGGTAAGTCCAAACATGACTTTTTCTTTCAATTGAAGGATAGTTGCTTTACAGAATTTTGTTGCCAAACATCAACGTGAATGAGCCACAGGTTTACATAGGTCTCCTCCCTCCTGAACCTCTCTCCCGTCTCCTCCTCCCCATTCCACCCCTCTAGCTTGTTGCAGAGCCCCTGTTTGAGTCCCCTGAGTCATACAGCAAATTGCATTATCATCTCTTTTAACGTATGGTACTATGTTTCCATGTTCCTCTGCATTCATCTCACCCTCTCCTTCCTGCCGCCTGCCCGTGACCATAAGTCTGTTCTCTACATCTGTGACTCCTTGGCTGCCCTGCAAATAATTTCATCAGTACCACCTTTAGTTCAAGCATTTCTTCCCCCACCCCAAGCATTTCTTATTTCTTATTCCACTCTTACTGTCTTTAGTGTGAGACTGATCTCGAAACTGATATGAAAGTATTATTCTCAGCATGGAAAATTTGGAAGATGCAAACAAGAAAAATTTAAAAAGTAACGCAGAGGCTAGTCACTCTAGGCTAACCCCTAAAACATTTATTGACTGATTTCTAGTTTCTCTTCTTTAACCTTTTTGATCTACGTAATCCTGTGTATTCCTTTTCGTTAGGGATTCATTTTTAGACTATCCTGATTCTTCCGTTAAGTTCAAGTTTGGGGTCTGATACACTTACAGATGTGCCAAGTGCTTCCTGAATACTATAGAACATATTTTATGTTTAAAATACTTCCATGCGAATGTAGTGAGTCAATGATTTTAAGTTTATTTGTTACACATATCAATGTAAAATCAATGTGTGAACTAACATATTCTCGATTTGGAAAAGGTGCCTTTTTTTTGTGTGTGTAAGAATTCCTCACCGGACCAAAGGTCATGGAGAGGTCTATTGTTTTTCTAAAATGGTTATAGTGTTGTTGTTTTTTTCGGTAATTGAATTGGGGTGTGAGTTGCAAAGTTTGTGTTTCTGTTCATTTTTTCCATCTGTTCGGGTATCTTTCTCTCTCCTGAGTCAGACAGTAATTTCCCATTGGTTGTCCAGTTACCAAGGTTGGTGTCCATGCATCCGTGCTGGTCTCTGCATTCATGTCCGGGTGTCCTGTGAAACACTAAGCTTAATTTCTTTGGAAATGACCTAGCTGTGCAATATACTGTCATCACTCAGTTGAGCACAAGGATAGAAATTCAGGTGATCAAACTCCGGAGAAGCTTTCTTCGGAGAGGGGCGTGCGTTCAGGGGGTTGGGGTGGGAGGGGCGCGGACCGCGGATATCTCAGGTGCCCTCCCAACCTGGGCCTCTGCAGGCCTGCCTCTGATCGGCAGCCTCCCCCCGCCCCCATCGCGTTTGCTGCTCAGGGCCGGGTGGTCTCTGAAGCTGCCCGGCATCCTGCCCGAAGCCCCCCCTGCCCACACGCTGTCTTCCGGTGTTTCTCTGAACCCTCATCTCTTTCTGCCTCTGTCTCACCTGACGTGGGTGCGTGCGAGTGCCTTTCCGTGTGCCTGGCTGTCGCTGGTCCGCTCTCTCAGGAAGGTCCTGTGTTGGGCCTGTGGCGTGGGGGCAGGGCCGTCCTTGGTTTGGGGACAGGGCGGGGCTGAGGCACTCCAGGGGGTTTGCACAGCCGGCAGGATGGGCGCCTGGGGCCCCGGCTGGGCTGCCCCTAAGCCCGCAGGAGGCTCCGTGGACCGCGGCCCTGGGCCGACGCCCCGCTCATCCGGAGCCACGTGACCCTGAGCAGCGAACGGGATGGTGGGGGGCGGGGGGTGGGGGGGCACCGAGACGTCCTCCCCGCTCAAGCCACCCCCCTCCCCAACCCCCGCCAGAGCTCCCGCAGCCTCGCCAGGCCGCTCGGGGTCCGGGAAGCGCCCCGGGCCGGGCCAGGCGCGTGCTGGCCGGGGGTGGCGTTGGCTGGTCTCCCAGCTGCAGGGCCTGTCCCGGTTTTTCCCATCAGTTTCAACAGTGACGGTCACCCCACATTGTGAGTCGTCTAGATTTCTCACTGACACCCCTGTTAGGGAGTGGCTTTTTAGAGAGATAGGGAAGGTCACTTGGGGGATGTTAGTCATGAGAGAAAATAAGGGCTCAGGTGGGATTGCAGATGTCATCCAGGGGGTAAATAGAGACAGTTGTTGCTGGTACCAAGACATGAAGTTTTTTTTCCCCCTTTCCCCAAAAGGCCATATTACGACCACATGGGGGCGCTGAGTAACAGCCCATAGCTAGGCTGGAAGGGTGGGCCTTTGATATTGATACCCTGGGATGGGTTGGACATACCCCCAACCTTTGTCATTAATGCAGATGCAGCCCGGGCTGGTTAGGTTGAGTTGAGAAGCAGTGTGGTTTGCAAGTGAACATGCCTCGTTTAGGGAGAGATCAATAGCCATACAGGGAGATATGATTAGAAAGAGGAAGAACGTCATATGATGCATTTTACTTATCTGAGGCAGGATTGATGGGGTTCTGCTTGAACAAGAGCCTGAGATCTTCAAGAGGTTCACAGGAATAGCTGTCCTCTGGCTTTGGAGTCTCAGTTTCTGTCTCCCCCTCCTGTAGGCCATAGGGTTTTATTCTAGAATTGTGGACCCAGGCAGATAGACCCTTCACTTTTACAGCAGTTGAAGTCACTAGAACAACCTGATATGGCCCTGTCCATTTCTCGGACAGCTGGTTTGGACTCCCTTTTTCTTGCCAGGTCTTTACTGATACTTGATCCCTTGGCTTTACCTGGGGATTTTTCAAGTCTTCCTGTGGTTTGTTCTCCATACCGTTGGAGTTCTTGCTGAAAGCTTCCCAGGTCAATTATATGTTTTAAGAGTGTATTGGCATCCTCGTCAAGAAACAAATCAGAAGTTAAGAATGGTCGTCCATACATCATTTCATAAGGACTTAAAAATAGTGGCCGTTTCGGGGATGTCCGTAGCCTCATGAGGGCTAAGGGCAGCATATTTGTCCACTTATTATGTGTTTCTGACATAGCTTAGCCAGAGCCCTTTTAAGAGTCTGGTTGGCTCTCTCTACCTTTCCTGAAGCTTGAGGCCTCCAGGATGAGCGGAGCCGATATTTTATGCCTAAGCATGCGGCTAGGTTCTGGGGTATCGTGGCTGTAAGTGAGGGCCCGTTGTCACTCTGAAGTGACCGAGGCAGCCCAAACCTAGGCACTATGTCCTTCAACAGAGCTTTACACACTTCTGTAGCTCTCTCAGTCTCAGTAGGGAACGCTTCGATCCATCCTGTGAATGTGTCAATAAAGACTAGCAAGTAAGAAAACCCTTGGGTATTGGGCATGGCTGTAAATTCTACTTGCCAGTCCGCCCCTGGGTATGATCCCCGATGTTGGACAGGTGTAATTAGAGGAGGTCTGGTTTTCGGGTTATTTTTTAGACAGGTGTCACAATTTTGTGTGACCTGTTTAACAACCTTAGCTAACTGCGGATGGGAGAGAATAGGCTTAAGCAAGATTTCTAGATTATCTTTTCCAAAATGGGCGCTCTTATGTAAGGAGTTAGTAATGTTTTAAACCTGAGAATCAGGTAGTATTATTTGGGCCTGATCAGGCTGAAACCACCGAGGTGACCCAATCTCCCAACCCCGCTCAGCATATCGGGAATTTCCCCCTGGTGTAAAATCTGGAGTCAGGGTTTCCTTGGGGAAAAGGGGGCAGATAGCAGTGGCAGAGGTAGCTTCCCCGGCAGCTCATCCTGCCTCTTGATCAGCTTTCCTATTTCCCTGAGCCTCTTTTTCTTGCCCCTTTTGGTGACTCTTGCAGTGGATGACAGCTAATTTTGCAGGAAGTTTGACTGCCTCCAGGAGCCTGAGAATGAGCTCTTTGTGTTTAATAGCAGAGCTTCGGGCACTGAGCATCCCTCTTTCTTTCCAAATTGCTGCACGGGCATGCAGAATGAGGAAAGCATACTTAGAGTCCATACACACATTAATCCTCTTTCCTTCTCCTAACTCCAAAGCTCTTGTCAGGGCAAAAATTCAGCTTTCTGGGCTGAGGTGTCTGGGGGAAGAGATCCACTTTCCTTAGTTTCTTCCAGGCTCACTACAGCATATCCTGCTTTCCTCTCTCCCTTTTCTACAAAACTGCTGCCATCTGTGTGCCAGTTTTCCTCTGGGTCAGATAAAGGTGTCTCTGATAGGTCCCGGCGAGAAGAGTATAACTCGTCTGTGATTTGTATGCATTGGTGATCCAGAGGGGAGGTAGGGGGATCTGGCAGTAAGGTTGCTGGATTTAAAGTCTGGCAGACCCTCAACTTTATTTCTGGAGTGTCAAGGAGGAGGGCTTGGTATTGGGTGATCCTTCCCCCTGTCATCCACCTGTCCCCTTTCGTTTCCAAGACTGCTTCCACCCGGTGAGGAGTATACACTGTGGTGGGCTGACCCAGGGTCAGCTTAGATGCCTCCTTAACCATAAGAGCAGTGGCTGCTACTGCCCGGCGGCAAGTGGGCAACCCTCTGGCCACCTCATCTAGTTATTTTGAGAGATAAGCCACAGGTTGTAACACGGGCCCCATCATTTGCTCTAACACCCCAAGAGCAGTTCCTGTCCTTCCAGAAACATAGAGTCTAAAAGGCTTCTCCAGGTTGGGGAGGCCTAAAGCTGGGGCTGTAGTGATGGACTCTTTTAGGGCATTAAAGGCCACCTTGCAGGTCTCATGCCAGTCGAGTGGCTCTTCCTCTTTCCCCCTTAAATTTTCATATAGGGGTCTGGACAGATTGCCATAATTAGGAATCCAGATCCTGCAAAACCCGGTCCTTCCTAAAAATCCCCTAAGCTGTTGTTTTGTTTGGGGGTACGGGGTATTTAAGATGAGGGATCTCCCCTCGGGGTCAGGCATTCTTTTTCTCGCCGTAATTATAAATCCAAGGTATTTTACTTGGGTTAAGCTAATCTGAGCCTACTTGGGGGATACTCGATAACCCTTTTCATACAGGAAATTTAGCATTTTAAATAGTGTCCATTTGAGAGCTGGTAAAATCTGGCCTAGCTATGAGCAAGTCATCCACATACTGTATTAGACTACTGTTTGTTAAATTTAATTCCCTTAGTTCTCTCCCCGAGGAATTCCCGAAGATATGAGGGCTGTCCCTAAACCCTTGCGGTTGTCTAGTCCAGTGGAGAGCTGTATGGTCTCTCTTGTTTCCAACTTCTGCCACTCAAAAGCAAAGAGTTTTTGGGATTCAGGATAGAGAGGAATGCAAAAGAAAGCACCTTGAAGGTCCAAGACTGAGAAGTACTTGGCATTTCCTGGGACTTGGGATAGGAGGGTATATGGGTTTGGGACTATGGGGTGGATGGGAACCACAGCTTCATTAACAGCTCTTAGATCCTGGACGAATCGGTAAGATCCATCTGGTTTTTGAACGGGCAAGATTGGGGTGTTGCAGGGGGACTCACAGCTGATTCGAGTTCCAGTATCTCGGTATTTGTTAACTAATGGTCTAAGACCCTCAAGAGCTACTGGTTTTAAGGGATATTGTCTTTTCCAGGGCTAGGGAGCATTTGGTCTCAGAGAAATCTTTACTGGTGGAACATTTATGGCTAAACGAAGGCTGGGGACATCCCACACCTGGGGATTGACCTCATCTAGACAAGGGACAGACTCCTCCTTTTCTATCTCTGACTGTAAATATTCAGACATAGGCAAAGAAAATTATCGACTTCTACCTTTGTGTCCCCAAGTCACTCTGGTTTGGAGGCGAAAGTATTATTCATAAAATGGAAAATATGGAAGCTGCAAACATGAAAAATTTAAAGAGTCACGCAGAGGCTAGTCACTCTAAGCTAACCCCAAAGACATTTATTGACTGATTTCTAGCTTCTCTTCTTTAACCTTTTTTATCTACAGTAATCCTGTGTGTTCCTTTTAGTTAGGGATTCATTTTTAGACTATCCTGACTCTTCCACTACGTTCCTGTTTTGGGTCTGATACACTTAGAGATGTGCCAAGTGCTTCCTGAATACTATAGAACATATTTTATATTTAAAATACTTCCATGCTTATGTAGTGAGTCAATGATTTTAAATTTATTTGTTACACATTTCAATGTAAAAGTCAATGTGTGAACTAACATATTCACGACTTGGAAAAGTTGGCTTTTTTTTTGCTGTGTGTTTGAACTCCTCACCCGACCAAAGGTCATGGAGAGGTCTATTGTTTTTCTAAAATGGTTATAGTGTTGTTTATTTTCTGGTAATTGAATTAGGGTGTCAGTTGCAAAGCCTGTGTTTCTGTTCATTTCATTCTATCTGTTCGGGTTTCTTTCTCTCTCCTGAGTCAGACAGTAATTTCCCGTTGGTTGTCCAGTTACCAAGGTTGGTGTCCATGCATCCGTGCTGGTCTCTCCATACATGTCCGGGTGTCCTGTGAAACACTAAGCTTAATTTATTTGGAAATGACCTAGCTGTTCAATACACTGTCATCACTCAGTTGAGCAGAGGGAGAGAAATTCAAGTGACAAAACTCCAGAGAAGCTAGTGTCAGAGCGCCCCGGCGTGGTATGCGTGCAGGGGGTTGGGGGGAAGGGGCGGTGCGCGGAGCGCGGAGGTCTCTGGTGTCCTCCCACCCTGGGCCTCTCCAGGTCCGCCGCTGCTCAGGGGCCTCCCCCCGCTCCCATCGCATTGGCTGCTTAGGGCCGGGTGGTTTCTGCAGCTGCCCGGCATCCTGCCCGAGGCCCCCCCTGCCCACACGCTGTCTTCCAGTCTCTCTCTGAACCGTCGACTCTTTCTGCCTCTATCTCATCTGGCGTGGGTGCGTGCGAGTGCATGTCCGTGTCGCTGGCTGTCGCTCGTCTGCTCTCCCAGGAAGGTCCTGTGCTGGGCCCGTGGCGTGGGGGCAGGGCGGGCCTCGGCAGGGCGAAAAGGCGGGGCTGAGGCGCTCCAGGGGGTTTGCACAGCCGGCAGGACGGGCGCCTGGGGCCCCGGCTGGGCTGCCCCTAAGTCCCAGGAAGCTCCGGGGACCGCGGACCTGGGCCGAAGCCCCGCTCTTCCGGAGCCACCTGACCCTGAGCAGCGAACGGGATGGTGGTGGGCAGCGGGTGAGTGGGTACCGAGATGTCCTCGCTGCTCTACCCACCCCCCTCCCCTACACCAGGTTCCGCAGGCACGCCAGTCCCCGGCCGGCCGGGGCAGACGGGTGCTGGCCTGGGCTCGCGGTGTGCGGAGCGGGGGCGCCCTCCGTTGCCCGCCGAGCTGCAGGCTCTGGCCGGCCGGAGTCCAGTCGCGGGTCGTGAGGCTCAAGTGCAGCGCTAGCCCGCTGGAGAACTGCAGCCCCAGGCCCGACCGGCAGGTCAGACCGCAAGGGAGGCGCAACGCGGGGCTCCTGGGGCGTCAAACAGCCCCCTCGGTCTAAGGCTATAGTACCCTGAAAGTGGCGTATGTCCTCTGATCTGGGAAATTGAGTAGGGACGGGCCTGGTCAGTACTTGCATGGGAGACCGCCTAGTAGTTAGGCGGTTTTCTGATTTTTCTGAATGCCTACTTTAGAAAGTTAGAATTGGATGACTGCACACAGGAAAACGAATAATGTTTTCGGTCATAATCTTAAGAATCCAGCCGCTAGTCATTCTTTTTCCTGTCCTAACACAGCTAACTGGAAGTCAGTTGCAGTAACTTCTACTGACTTAAGACCCTCATCCCTAACGGAAGGTATATAGGAAAACCCAGAGTATATCTAAATAAACATGAAAGATAGAACGATGAGAAAAAAAAAAAATTCTCAGTGACATCTTAGTTGGTATATGAAACACGATGATTGTGAAAGCACAACCCATATTCAAGTCCAGGCCATGGAAGCCTGTGACTTTCACTGAGTGTTGACTTCCCTTTCAGCTGAGGTTGTAAAAAGTGCTTTGTAAAATCCTGAGGTTTGAAGCACTTGTAACCTCCTGAAGAGACTGCAATCAGAAGACTTTCTAGAATATCCTGACGCTGTGGTGAGCTCAAGCAATACATTCTGCAGAGGTCAGAAGACAGACATGTTGGGATGTGGGGATGACTTCTACTGCACTTAGGGAGAAAGGGCATGAACAAGTGGAGAAGAAACACCTCAGTGACGGAATCTTTAAAGACTCCATACATGGAGAAGGAAATGGCAACCCACTTCAATATTCTAGGCTGGAAAATTCCATGGACAGAGGAGTCTGGCGGGCTGAAGTCCACGGGATTCCATGACTGATCGTGTGTGCACGAGGGTGGAGGGAGACGGGTTGGTAGCAAGGAACTGGTAGAAGTAAAAAATAAGAAAAAATATAAAATAAAGACTCGATAAATATGACAACGACTGGTAGGAATAAACTTTCAGAAGTGCCTTCTCAGACCTCTCGTCAGAAGCACAAGCATAATAAAGACACTGAGTTTTCACGGTCTCACACAAAATTAGA
Organism: Muntiacus reevesi; assembly: GCF_963930625.1. Lineage (NCBI taxonomy): Eukaryota > Metazoa > Chordata > Mammalia > Artiodactyla > Cervidae > Muntiacus > Muntiacus reevesi. The sequence goes on along the minus strand of NC_089256.1, from coordinate 757,312 downwards.
CTGGCTTATGACAATGGGCAGAGAGGCTCCTCTAAGACATCGGGGCTGGGCTTTACTGGAGGATGCACATCGATAGAGTGCATGGCTATGTGTTATGGAAATATGTCTTAATGGAAGGGCGAAGGCATCTTCTTGAAGAACACAGCAAATAACACTACAAATTCAAGCAACTTGGCTACAATGACAATAGCTGATTTCATATTGGCTACTGATTGGCAGAGCTGGGTTCGCCTCTCCCATTATGTACCTCAGTGGCCAGCTGTGAATGTAGCCATTAGTTTCTCACTTAGAAACCGAACCTAATACTTGCCATGTGCACTAGCGCAAGAACACTGAAAGCTCCGCGGAGAAGCAAGTCAGACAGACATGCTTCTGTTTTCTCACAGAAGCTGCTTATGACCGGCCCTGCTCACAGACAGATTGCTAATGCCAAATCTATAGACAGTTATGCAGATATTCTTTAGCAACTGAGCCACCAGGGAAGCACTACTAGCTCAGTTGGTAAAGAATCTGCCTGCAACGCAGGAGACCCCGCTTTCAGTCCTGGGTCGGGAAGATACCCTGGAGAAGGGATAGGCTACCCACTCCTGTATTCTGGCCTAGAGAATTCCACGGACTCTATAGTCCAAGGGACCGCAAAGAGTCAGGCACGAACTGAGCCACTTTCCCCTGCACATGCGGATATTACTTAGAAAAAGAAATGTGGTAACAGATCTAGCACCTCTGTCAAGCTCATGAGTGAGTACTATAAATATACAGAATCAGCTTTGTCCTGCATAGTTATTACCATCCTGTATTTGCTTTGAGAGGAGTTGAGCTACTCTTGTGAAAGAGGAATGATTCTTTACCAACTGAGCCACAAGGAAAGCCCACTAATACTGGAGTGGGTAGCCTATCCCTTCTCCAGCGGTTCTTCCTTACCCAGGAACTGAACCAGGGTCTCCTGCCTGAGTAACACATATTGGGTAAAAATCGGTGAGGGAGCATAACTATGGACATTGATTGGTAAACTCAGTTTCCCTTGTCCAGATGGCTAGCGGAGGAGAAATAACCGTTGGCATGCATTTAAAAAATTCTTCTGATACTATATATAAAATTTACTAGTTCTCTGCAGAAGTCTTTAATGAAGCACAGATATTGTCATTAGATTGCTTTGGTCAGATCCGTCTTATCCACATTTATTTTTATCAGTCACATAGTGTGGCCTCAAATACTTGAAGACACGACAAAAGATTTCTTTGGTCTCCATTCTAAACTGGATCGTGAGAAGGCAGTGCATCAGCATAATGCAGGAGCTCAAGATATTTTTGGCAAAAACTTGACTAGTCTGTTTAATGATATGGAAGAATGAGTTAAGGGTGGCAGCACGAAACAGAAGGCCATGCTAGAAGTACACAAGACCTTGTTTGGTAAGTCGAAACATGACTTTTTCTTTCAATTGAAGGGTAGTTGCTTTACAGAATTTTGTTGCCAAACATCAGCATGAATGAGCCACAGGTATACATATATTTCCTCCCTCCTGAACCTCTCTCCCATTTCCCTCCCCATTCCACCCCTAGCTTGTTGCAGAGCCCCTGTTTGTGTCCCCTGAGTCATACAGCAAATTTCATTGGCATCTGTTTTTACGTATGGTAATATATTTTCATGTTACTCTGCATTCATCTCACCCTCTCCTTCCTCCCCCCTGCCCATGTCCATAAGTCTGTTCTCTACATCTGTGACTCCTTGGCTGCCCTGCAAATAATTTCATCACTACCACCTTTAGTTCAAGCATTTTTTTTTTCCCCAAGCATTTCTTCTTTCTTATTCCAGTCTTACTGTCTTTAGTGTGAGACTGATTTTGAAACTGATATGAAAGTGTTATAATCACCATGGAAAATTTGGAAGATGCAAACATGAAAAATTTAAAAGTCACGCAGAGGCTAGTCACTCTAAGCTAACCCCTAAAACATTTATTGACTGATTTCTAGTTTCTCTTCTTTAACCTTTTTTATCTACAATAGTCCTGTGTATTCCTTTTAGTTAGGGATTCATTTTTAGCCTATCCTGACTCTTCAACTAAGTTCCAGTTTTGGGTCTCATACAGTGAGACATGTGCCAAATGCTTCCTGAATACTATAGAACATATTTTATGTTTAAAATACTTCCATGCTTATGAAGTGAGTCAATGATTTTAAGTTTATTTGTTACACATTTCAATGTAAAAGTCAATGTGTGAACTGACATATTCACGATTTGGAAAAGGTGGCTTTTTTTGTCGTGTGCTAGAACTCCTCACCCGACCAAAGGTCATGGAGAGATCTATTGTTTTTGTAAAATGTTTATAGTGTTGTTGGTTTTTTTTTTTTTTTTTTTTTTTTGTAATTGAATTAGGGTGTGAGTTGCAAAGTTTGTGTTTCTGTTCGTTTCATTCCATCTGTTCGGGTTTCTTTCTCTCTCCTGAGTCAGACAGCAATTTCCCATTGGTTGTCCAGTTACCAAGGTTGGTGTCCATGCATCCGTGCTGGTCTCTGCATTCATGCCCGGGTGTCCTGTGAAACACTTAGCTTAATTTATTTGGAAATGACCTAGCTGTTCAATACACTGTCATCACTCAGTTGAGCACAAGGATAGAAATTCAGGTGACCAAACTCCGGAGAAGCTAGTGTCAGAGCGCCCCTGCGTGTCGTGAGTGCATGGGGTTGGGAGGACGGGGGCGGGGAGCGGAGCGAGGAGATCTCAGGTGCCCTCGCACCCTGGGCCTCTCCATGCCCGCCCCTACTCAGCGGCTTCCCCCTGCCCCCATCGCATTCGCTGCTCAGGGCCAGGTGGCCTCTGCAGCTCCCCGACATGCTGTCCGAGTCCCCCCCTGCCCACAAGCTGTCTTCGAGTCTCTCTCTGAACCCTCGTCTCTTTCTGCCTCTGTCTCACCTGGCGTGGGTGCGTGTGAGTGCCTGTCCGTGTGCCTCGCTTTCGCTTGCCTGCTCGCTCAGGAAAGACTTGTGCTGGGCCGGCAGCGTGGGGGCAGGGCGGGTCTTGGTAGGGAGAAAAGGCGGGGCTGATGTGCTCCAGGGGGTTTGCGCAGCGGGCAGGATGTGCGCCTGGGGCCCTAGCTGGGCTGCCTCTAAGCCCGCAGGAGTCTCCGGGGACCGCGGCCCCGGGCCGAAGCCTCGCTCTTCCGGAGCCACTTCACCCTGAGCAGCGAACGGGATGGTGGGGGCAGGGGCTGAGGGGGCACCGAGACGTCCTCGCTGCTCTACCCACCCCCTTTCCCCCCACCCCAGGTCACGCAGGCACGCCAGGCCCTGGCCGGGCCAGACGGGTGCTGGCCTGGGCTGGAGGTGTGCGTGGCCGGGGCGCCCTCCGCTGGCCCCGAGCTGCCGACCCTGGTTGGTCGGAGTCCAATCGCGGGTCTTGCGGCTCAAGTGCAGCGCGCTCCAGCTCGAGAGCTGTGGCCACAGGCCCGAAGGGCAGGTCAGAACGCAAGGGAAGCTCAACACGGAGCTCTTGGGGCGCCTGACAGCCGCCTCGGTCTAAGGCCATAGCACCCTGAACGTGCTCTATCTCCTCTGATCTGGGAAATTGAGTAGGGACGGGCCTGGTCAGTACTTGCATGGGAGACCGCCTAGTAGTTAGGCGGTTTTGTGATTTTTCTGAATGCCTACTTCAGAAAGTTAGAATTGGATGACTGCACACAGGAAAATGAATAATGTTTTCACACATAAACTTAAGAATCCAGCAGCTGGTCATTCTTTTTCCTGTCCTAACACAGCTAACTGGAAGTCAGTTGCAGTAAGTTATACTGACTTAAGACCCTCATCCCTAATGGAGGATATATAGGAAAACCCATAATATATCTAAATAAACATGAAAGATAGAACGATGAGAAAAAAAAAAAATGCTCAGTGACATCTTAGTTGGTATATGAAACACGACGATTATGAAAGCACAACCCATAATCAAGTCCAGGCCATGAAAGCCTGTGACTTTCACTGAGTGTTGACTTCCCTTTCAGCTGAGGTTGTAAAAAGTGCTTTGTAAAATACCTGAGGTTTGAAGCACTTGTAACCTCCTGAAGAGACTGCAATCAGAAGGCTTTCTAGAATATTCTGATGCTGTGGTGAGCTCAAGAAATACATTCTGCAGAAGTCGGAAGACAGACATGTTGGGAAGTGGGGATGACTTCTACTGCACTTAGGGAGAAAAGGCATGTACAAGTGGACAAGCAACACCTCAGTGACGGAATCTTTAAGACTCCATACATGGAGAAGGAAATGGCAACCCACTCCAGTATTCTTGCCTGGAAAAATCCATGGACAGAGGAGTCTGGCGGGCTGAAGTCCACGGGATTCCATGACTGATCGTGTGTGCACGAGGGTGGAGGGAGACGGGTTGGTAGCAAGAAACTGGTAGAAGTAAAAAATAAGAAAAAATATAAAATAAAGACTCGATAAATATGACAACGACTGGTAGGAATAAACCTTCAGAAGTGCCTTCTCAGACCTCCCGTCAGAAGCACAAGCATAATAAAGACACTGAGTTTCCATGGTCTCACACAAAATTAGACTGGCTTATGACAATGGGCAGAGAGGCTCCTCTAAGACATCGGGGCTGGGCTTTACTGGAGGATGCACATCGATTGAGTGCATGGCTATGTGTTATGGAAATATGTCTTACTGGCAGGGCGAAGGCATCTTCTTGAAGAACACAGCAAATAACACTACAAATTCAAGGAACGTGGCTTCAATGACAATAGCTGATTTCATGTTGGCTACTGCTTGGCAGAGCTGGGTTCGCCTCTCCCATTTAGTACGTCAGTGGCCAGCTGTGAATGTAGCCATTAGTTTCTCACTTAGAAACCGAACCTAATACTTGCCATGTGCACTAGCACAAGAACAGTGAAAGCTCCGCGGAGAAGCAAGTCAGACAGACATGCTTCTGTTTTCTCACAGAAGCTGCTTATGACCGGCCCTGCTCACAGACAGATTGCTAATGCCAAATCTATAGACAGTTATGCAGATATTCTTTAGCAACTGAGCCAGCAGGGAAGCCCTACTAGCTCAGTTGGTAAAGAATCTGCCTGCAACGCAGGAGACCCCGCTTTCAGTCCTGGGTCGGGAAGATACCCTGGAGAAGGGATAGGCTACCCACTCCAGTATTCTGGCCTAGAGAATTCCACGGACTCTATAGTCCTTGGGGCCGCAAAGAGTCAGGCACGAACTGAGCCACTTTCACCTGCACATGCGGATATTACTTAGAAAAAGAAATGTGGTAACAGATCTAGTACCTCTGTCAAGCTCATGAGTGAGTACTATAAATATACAGAATCAGCTTTGTCCTGCATATTTATTACCATCCTGTATTTGCTTTGAGAGGAGTTGAGCTACTCTTGTGAAAGAGGAATGATTCTTTACCAACTGAGCCACAAGGAAAGCCCACTACTACTGGAGTGGGTAGCCTATCCCTTCTCCAGCGGATCTTCCTGACCCAGGAACTGAACCAGGGTCTCCTGCCTGAGTAACACATATTGGGTAAAATTCGGTGAGGGAGCATAACTACGGACATTGATTGGTAAACTCAGTTTTCCTTGTCCAGATGGCTAGCGGAGGAGAAATAATCGTTGGCATGCATTTAAAAAATTCTTCTGATACTATATATAAAATTTACTAGTTCTCTGCAGAAGTCTTTAATGAAGCACAGATATTGTCATTAGATTGCTTTGGTCATATCCGTCTTATCCACATTTATTTTTAAAAGTCACATAGTGTGGCCTCAAATACTTGAAAACACGACAAAAGATTTCTTTGGTCTCCATTCTAAACTGGATCGTGAGAAGGCAGTGGATCAGCATAATGCAGGAGCTCAAGATATTTTTGGCAAAAACTTGACTAGTCTGTTTAATGATATGGAAGAATGAGTTAAGGGAGGCAGCACGAAACAGAAGGCCATGCTAGAAGTACACAAGATATGTTTGGTAAGTCCAAACATGACTTTTTCTTTCAAATGAAGGATAGTTGCTTTACAGAATTTTGTTGCCAAACATCAGCATGAATGAGCCACAGGTATATGTATGTCTCCTCCCTCCTGAACCTCTCTCCCATTTCCCTCCCCATTCCACCCCTAGCTTGTTGCAGAGCCCCTGTTTGAGTCCCCTGAGTCATACAGCAAATTTCATTGGCCTCTGTTTTTACGTATGGTAGTATATTTTCATGTTACTCTGCATTCATCTCAACCTCTCCTTCCTCCCCCTTGCCCATGTCCGTAAGTCTGTTCTCTACATCTGTGACTCCTTGGCTGCCCTGCAAATAATTTCATCACTACCACCTTTAGTTCAAGCATTTTTTTTTTCCCCCAAGCTATTCTTATTTCTTATTCCAGTCTTACTGTCTTTAGTGTGAGACTGATTTCGAAAATGATATGAAAGTGTTATTCTCACCATGGAAAATTTGGAAGATGCAAACATGAAAAATTTAAAAATTCACGCAGAGGCTAGTCACTCTAAGCTAACCCCTAAAACATTTATTGACTGATTTCTAGTTTCTCTTCTTTAACCTTTTTTATCTACAATAATCCTGTGTATTCCTTTTAGTTAGTGATTCATTTTTAGACTATCCTGACTCTTCAACTAAGTTCCATTTTTGGGTCTCATACAGTGAGACTTGTGCCAAATGCTTCCTGAATACTATAGAACATATTTTATGTTTAAAATACTTCCATGCTTATGTAGTGAGTCAATGATTTTAAGTTTATTTGTTACACATTTCAATGTAAAAGTCAATGTGTGAACTAACATATTCAGGGTTTGGAAAAGGTGGCTTTTTTTGTCGTGTGCTAGAACTCCTCACCCGACCAAAGGTCATGGAGAGGTCTATTGTTTTTCTAAACTGGTTATAGTATTGTTGGTTTTTTTTTTTTTTTTTTTGTAATTGAATTAGGGTGTGAGTTGCAAAGTTTGTGTTTCTGTTCATTTCATTCCATCTGTTCGGGTTTCTTTCTCTCTCCTGAGTCAGACAGTAATTTCCCATTGGTTTTTCAGTTACCAAGGTTGGTGTCCATGCATCCGTGCTGGTCTCTGCATTCATGTCCGGGTGTCCTGTGAAACACTAAGCTTAATTTATTTGGAAATGACCTAGCTGTTCAATACACTGTCATCACTGAGTTGAGCACCAGGATAGAAATTTAGGTGACCACACTCCGGAGAAGCTAGTGTCAGAGCGCCCCGGCATGGTGTGCTTGCAGGAGGTTGGGAGGACGGGGGCATGGCGCGGATCAAGGAGATCTCAGGTGCCCTCGCACCCTGGGCCTCTCCAGGCTCGCCCCTACTCAGCGGCTTCCCCCTGCCCCCATCGCATTCTCTTCTCAGGGCCGGGTGGCCTCTGCAGCTGCCCGGCATGCTGCCCGAGTCCCCCCCTGCACACAAGCTGTCTTCGAGTCTCTCTCTGAACCCTCGTCTCTTTCTGCCTCTGTCTCACCTGGCGTGGGTGCGTGCGAGTGCCTGTCCCTGTCCCTGGCTTTCGCTCCTCTGCTCTCTCAGGAAAGACTTGTGCTGGGCCGGCAGAGTGGGGGCAGGTCGGGTCTCGGTAGGGCGAAAAGACGGGGCTGATGTTCTCCAGGGGGTTTGCCCAGCGGGCAGGATGTGCGCCTGGGTCCCCAGCTGGACTGCCTCTAATCCCGCAGGAGGCTCCGGGGACCGAGGACCCGGCCGAAGCCCCGCCCGTCCGGAGCCATGTCACCCTGAGCAGCGAACGGGATGGTGGGGTCAGGGGGTGAGGGGGCACCGAGACGTCCTCGCTGTTCTCCCCACTCCCCCTCCCCCCACCCCAGGTCCCGCAGGCACGCCAGGCCCCGGCCGGGCCAGACGGGTGCTGGCCAGGGCTGGCGGTGTGCGGGCCCTTGGCGCCCTCCGCTGGCCCCCGATCTGCCGGCCCTGGTTGGTCAGAGTCCAGTCGGGGGTCGTGCGGCTCAAGTGCAGCGCGCGCCAGCTCGAGAGCTGTGGCCCCAGGCCCGAAGGACAGGTCAGAACGCAAGGGAGGCGCAACGCGGAGCTCTTGGGGCGCCTGACAGTCGCCTCGGTCTAAGGCCATAGCACTCTGAACGTGTCCTATCTCCTCTGATCTGGGAAATTGAGTAGGGACGGGCCTGGTCAGTACTTGCATGGGAGACCGCCTAGTAGATAGGCGGTTTTGTGATTTTTCTGAATGCCTTCTTCACAAAGTTAGAGTCGGATGACTGCACACAGGAAAACGAATAATGTCTTCGTACATAATCTTAAGAATCCAGCAGCTGGTCATTCTTTTTCCTGTCCTAACAAACTAACTGGAAGTCAGTTGCAGTAAGTTCTACTGACTTAAGACCCTCATCCCTAACGGAAGGTATATAGGAAAACCCATAATATATCTAAATAAACATGAAAGATAGAACGATGAGAAAAAAAAAAATTCTAAGTGACATCTTAGTTGGTATATGAAACACGATGATTATGAAAGCACAACCCATAATCAAGTCCAGGCCATGGAAGCCTGTGACTTTCACTGAGTGTTGACTTCCCTTTCAGCTGAGGTTGTAAAAAGTGCTTTGTAAAATCCCTGAGGTTTGAATCACTTGTAACCTCCTGAAGAGACTGCAATCAGAAGTCTTTCTAGAATATCCTGACGCTGTGGTGAGCTCAAGCAATACATTCTCCAGAGGTCGGAAGACAGACATGTTGGGAAGTGGGGATGACTTCTACTGCACTTAGGGAGAAAGGGCATGTACAGGTTGAGAAGCAACACCTCAGTGACGGAATATTTAAAGACTCCATACATGGAGAAGGAAATGGCAACCCACTCCAGTATTCTTGCCTGGAAAAATCCATGGACAGAGGAGTCTGGCGAGCTGAAGTCCATGGGATTCCATGACTGATTCTGTGTGCACGAGGGTGGAGGGAGACGGGTTGGTAGCAAGAAACTGGTAGAAGTAAAAATAAGAAAAAAATATAAAATAAAGACTCGATAAATATGACAACGATTGGTAGGAATAAACCTTCAGAAGTGCCTTCTCAGACCTCCCGTCAGAAGCACAAGCATAATAAAGACACTGAGTTTTCACGGTCTCACACAAAATTAGACTGGCTTATGACAATGGGCAGAGAGGCTCCTCTAAGACATCGGGGCTGGGCTTTACTGGAGGATGCACATCGATTGAGTGCATGGCTATGTGTTATGGAAATATGTCTTACTGTCAGGGCGGAGGCATATTCTTGAAGAACACAGCAAATAACACTACAAATTCAAGGAACTTGGCTACAATGACAATAGCTGATTTCATGTTGGCTACTGCTTGGCAGAGCTGGGTTCGCCTCTCCCATTAAGTACATCAGTGGCCAGCTGTGAATGTAGCCATTAGTTTCTCACTTAGAAACCGAACTTAATACTTGCCATGTGCACTAGCGCAAGAACAGTGAATGCTCCGCGGAGAAGCAAGTCAGACAGACATGCTTCTGTTTTCTCACAGAAGCTGCTTATGACCGGCCCTGCTCACAGACAGATTGCTAATGCCAAGTCGATAGACAGTTATGCAGATATTCTTTAGCAACTGAGCCAGCAGGGAAGCCCTACTAGCTCACTTGGTAAAGAAACTGCCTGCAACGCAGGAGACCCCGCTTTCAGTCCTGGGTCGGGAAGATCCCCTGGAGAAGGGATAGGATACCCACTCCAGTATTCTGGCCTAGAGAATTCCACGGACTCTATAGTCCATGGGGCCGCAAAGAGACAGGCACGAACTGAGCCACTTTCACCTGCACATGCGGATATTACTTAGATAAAGAAATGTGGTAACAGATCTAGTACCTCTGTCAAGCTCATGAGTGAGTACTATAAATATACAGAATCAGGTTTGTCCTGCATAGTTATTACCATCCCGTATTTGCTTTGAGAGGAGTTGAGCTTCTCTTGTGAAAGAGGAATGATTCTTTACCAACTGAGCCGCAAGGAAAGCCCACTAATACTGGAGTGGGTAGCCTATCCCTTCTCCAGCGGATCTTCCTGACCCAGGAACTGAACCAGGGTCTCCTGCCTGAGTAACACATATTGGGTAAAAATCGGTGAGGGAGCATAACGATGGACATTGATTGGTAAACTCAGTTTTCCTTGTCCAGATGGCTAGCGGAGGAGAAATAAAAGTTGGCATGCATTTAAAAAATTCTTCTGATACTATATATAAAATTTACTAGTTCTCTGCAGAAGTCTTTAATGAAGCACAGATATTGTCATTAGATTGCTTTGGTCATATCCGTCTTATCCACATTTATTTTTAAAAGTCGCATAGTGTGGCGTCAAATACTTGAAGACACGACAAAAGGTTTCTTTGGTCTCCATTCTAAACTGGATCGTGAGAAGGCAGTGGATCAGCATAATGCAGGAGCTCAGGATATTTTGGCAAAAACTTGACTAATCTGTTTAATGATATGGAAGAATGAGTTAAGGGTGGCAGCACGAAACAGAAGGCCATGCTAGAAGTACACAAGACCTTGTTTGGTAAGTCCAAACATGATTTTTCTTTCAATAGAAGGATAGTTGCTTTACAGAATTTTGTTGCCAAACATCAGCATGAATGAGCCACAGGTATACATATGTTTCCTCCCTCCTGAACCTCTCTCCCATTTCCCTCACCACTCCACCCCTAGCTTGTTGCAGAGCCCCTGTTTGAGTCCCCTGAGTCATACAGCAAATTTCATTGGCATCTGTTTTTACGTATGATAATATAATTTCATGTTACTCTGCATTCATCTCACCCTCTCCTTCCTCCCCCCTGCCCATGTCCATAAGTCTGTTCTCTACATCTGTGACTCCTTGGCTGCCATGCAAATAATTTCTTCAGTACCACATTTAGTTCAAGCATTTTTTTTCCCCCAAGCATTTTTATTTCTTATTCCAGTCTTACTGTCTTTAGTGTGAGACTGATTTCGAAACTGATATGAAAGAATTATTCTTACGATGGAAAATTTGGAAGATGCAAACATGAAAAATTTAAAAAGTCACGCAGAGGCTAGTCACTCTAAGCTAACTCCTAAAACATTTATTGACTGATTTCTAGTTTCTCTTCTTTAACCTTTTTTATCTACAATAATCCTGTGTATTCCTTTTAGTTAGGGATTCATTTTTAGCCTATCCTGACTCTTCAACTAAGTTCCAGTTTTGGTTCTCATACAGTGAGACATGTGCCAAATGCTTCCTGGATACTATAGAACATATTTTATGTTTAAAATACTTCCATGCTTATGTAGTGAGTGAATGATTTTAAGTTTATTTGTTACACATTTCAATGGAAAAGTCAATGTGTGAACTGACATATTCACGATTTGGAAAAGGTGGCTTATTTTGTCGTGTGCTAGAACTCCTCAACCGACCAAAGGTCATGGAGAGGTCTATTGTTTTTCTAAAATGGTTATAGTGTTTTTTCTTTTTTTTTTTTTTTGTAATTGAATTAGTGTGTGAGTTGCAAAGTTTGTGTTTCTGTTCATTTCATTCCATCTGTTCGGGTTTCTTTCTCTCTCCTGAGTCAGACAGTAATTTCCCATTGGTTGTCCAGTTAACAAGGTTGGTGTCCATGCATCCGTGCTGGTCTCTGCATTCATGTCCGGGTGTCCTGTGAAACACTAAGCTTAAATTATTTGGAAATGACCTAGCTGTTCAATACACTGTCATCACTCAGTTGAGCACAAGGATAGAAATTCAGGTGACCAAACTCCGGAGAAGCTAGTGTCAGAGCGCCCCGGCGTGGCGTGCGTGCAGGGGGTTGGGAGGACGGGGGCGGGGCACGGAGCGAGGAGATCCCAGGTCCCCTCGCACCCTGGGCCTCTCCAGGCCCGCCCCTACTCAGCGGCTTCCCCCTGCCCCCATCGCATTCTCTTCTCAGGGCCGGGTGGCCTCTGCAGCTGCCCGGCATGCTGCCCGAGTCCCCCCCTGCACACAAGCTGTCTTCGAGTCTCTCTCTGAACCCTCGTCTCTTTCTGCCTCTGTCTCACCTGGCGTGGGTGCGTGCGAGTGCCTGTCCGTGTGCCTGGCTTTCGATCGTCTGCTCTCTCAGGAATGTCTTGTGCTGGGCCGGCAGAGTGAGGGCAGGGCGGGTCTCGGTAGGGTGAAAAGGCGGGGCTGAGGCGCTCCAGGGGGTTTGCGCAGCGGGCAGGATGTGCGCCTGGGGCCCCGGCTGGGCTGCCTCTAAGCCCACAGAAGGCTCCTGGGACCGCGGTCCCGGGCCAAAGCCCCGCTCGTTCGGAGCCACGTCACCCTGAGCAGCGAACGGGATGGTGGGGGCAGGGGCTGAGGGGGCACCGAGACGTCCTCGCTGCTCTACCCACACCCCTCCCCCCACCCCAGGTCCCGAAGGCACGCCAGGCCCTGGCCGTGCCAGCCGGGTGCTGGCCGGGGCTGGCGGTGTGCGGGGCTGTGGCGCCCTCCGCTTGCCCCCGAGCTGCCGGCCCTGGTTGGTCGGAGTCCAGTCGGGGGTTGTGCGGCTCAAGTGCAGCGCGCGCCAGCTCGAGAGCTGTGGCCCCAGGCCCGAAGTCAGGTCAGAACGCAAGGGAGGCGCAACGCGGAGCTCTTGGGGCACCTGACAGCCGCCTCGGTCTAAGGCCATAGCACCCTGAACGTGCCCTATGTCCTCTGATCTGGGAAATTGAGTAGGGCCGGGCCTGGTCAGTACTTGCATGGGAGACCGCCTAGTAGTTAGGCGGTTTTGTGATTTTTCTGAATGCCTACTTCACAAAGTTAGTATTGGATGACTGCACACAGGAAAACGATTAATGTTTTCGTACATAATCTTAAGAATCCAGCAGCTGGTCATTCTTTTTCCTGTCCTAACACAGCTAACTGGAAGTCAGTTGCAGTAAGTTCTACTGACTTAAGACCCTCATCCCTAACGGAAGGTATATAGGAAAACCCATAATATATCTAAATAAACATGAAAGATAGAACGATGAGAAAAAAAAAATTCTCAGTGACATCTTAGTTGGTATATGAAACACGATGATTATGATAGCACAACCCATAATCAAGTCCAGGCCATGGAAGCCTGTGACTTTCACTGAGTGTTGACTTCCCTTTCAGCTGAGGTTGTAAAAAGTGCTTTGTAAAATCCTGAGGTTTGAAACACTTGTAACCTCCTGAGGAGACTGCAATCAGAAGGCTTTCTAGAATATCCTGACGCTGTGGTGAGCTCAAGCAAAACATTCTGCAGAGATCGGAAGACAGACATGTTGGGAAGTGGGGATGACTTCTACTGCACTTAGGGAGAAAGGGCATGTACAAGTGGAGAAGCAAAACCTCAGTGACGGAATCTTTAAAGACTCCATACATGGAGAAGGAAATGGCAACCCACTCCAGTATGCTTGCCTGGAAAAATCCATGGACAGAGGAGTCTGGCGGGCTGAAGTCCACGGGATTCCATGACTGATCGTGTGTGCACGAGGGTGGAGGGAGACGGGTTGGTAACAAGAAACTGGTAGAACTAATAAATAAAACAACAACAACAAAAAATACTAAAGACTCGATAAAAGTGACAATGACTGGTAGGAATAAACCTTCAGAAGTGCCTTCTCAGACCTCCCGTCTGAAGCACTAGCGTAATAAAGACATTGAGTTTTCATGGTCTCACACAAAATTAGACTGGCTTATGACAATCGCCAGAGAGGCTCCTCTAAGGCATCGGGGCTGGGCTTTACTGGAGGATGCACATCAATTGAGTGCCTGGCTATGTGTTATGTAAATATGTCTTACTGGCAGGGCGGAGGCATATTCTTGAAGAACACAGCAAATAACACTACAAATTCAAGGAACTTGGCTACAATGACAATAGCTGATTTCATGTTGGCTACTGCTTGGCAGAGCTGGGTTCGCCTCTCCCATTAAGTACCTCAGTGGCCAGCTGTGATTGTAGCCATTAGTTTCTCACTTAGAAACCGAACCTAATACTTGCCATGTGCACTAGCGCAAGAACAGTGCAATACCCAACAGGTAAAGGAATATGACAAGTGCCCACCAAGTCAAACAAAAGAGGAGGAGATAGGGAATCTATCTGAAAAACAATTTAGAATAATGATAATAAAAATGATCCAAATCTTGAAAACAAAATGGAGTTACAGATAAATAGCCTGGAGACAAAGATTGAAAAGATGCAAGAAATGCTTAACAAAGACCTAGAAGAAATAGAAGATTGTCAATTAAAAATGAATAATGCAATGAATGAGATCAAAAACACTTTGGATGGAACCAAGAGTAGAATAACGGAGACAGGATAAGTGAGGTAGACAATAGAATGGTGAAAATAAATGAAGCAGAGAGGAAAAAAGAAAAAATGATCAAAAGAAATGAGGACAACCTCAGGGACCTCTGGGACAATGTGAAACACCCCAACATTCGAATCATAGGAGTCCCAGAAGAAGAAGACAAAAAGAAAGGCCATGAGAAAATACTCGAGGAGATAATAGCTGAAAACTTCCCTAAAATGGGGAAGGAAATAGCCACCCAAGTCCAAGAAACCCAGAGAGTGCCAAACAGGATAAACCCAAGGCGAAACACTCCAAGACACATATTAATCAAATTAACAAAGATCAAACACAAAGAACAAATACTAAAAGCAGCAAGGGAGAAACAAGAAATAACACACAAAGGAATTCCCATAAGGATAACAGCTGATCTACCAATAGAAACCTTCCAGGCCAGAAGGGAATGGCAGGACATAATGAAAGTAATGAAAGAAAATAATCTACAACCTAGATTACTGTACCCAGCAAGGATCTCATTCAGATATGAAGGAGAAATCAAAAGCTTTACAGACAAGCAAAAGCTGAGAGAATTCAGCACCACCAAACCAGCTCTTCAACAAATGCTAAAGGACCTTCTCTAGACAGGAAATGCAGAAATGTTGTATAAACATGAACCCAAAACAACAAAGTAAATGGCAACGGTACCACACCTATCAATAATTACCTTAAATGTAAATGGGTTGAATGCCCCAACCAAAAGACAAAGATTGGCTGAATGGATACAAAAACAAGACCCTTATATATGCTGTCTACAAGAGACCCACCTCAAAACCAGAGACACATACAGACTAAAAGTGAAGGGCTGGAAAAAAATATTTCACGCAAATGGAGACCAAAAGAAAGCAGGAGTCACAATACTCATATCAGATAAAATAGACTTTCAAATAAAGGATGTGAAAAGAGACAAAGAAGGACACTACATAATGATCAAAGGATCAATCCAAGAAGAAGATATAACAATTATAAATATATATGCACCCAACATAGGAGCACCGCAATATGTACGGCAAACGCTAATGAGTATGAAAGAGGAAATGAATAGTAACACAATAATAGTGGGAGACTTTAATACCCCACTCACAACTATGGATAGATCAACTAAACAGAAAATCAAAAAGGAAACACAAACCTTAAATGATACAATGGACCAGCTAGACCTAATTGATATCTATAGGACATTTCACCCCAAAACAATCAATTTCACCTTTTTCTCAAGTCCACACGGAACATTCTCCAGAATAGATCACATCCTGGGCCATAAATCTGGTCTTGGAAAATTCAGAAAAATTGAAATCATCCCAGTCATCTTTTCTGACCACAGTGCAGTAAGATTAGATCTCAATTACAGGAAAAAAAATTGTTAAAAATTCAAACATATGGAGGCTAAATAACACGCTTCTGAATAACCAAAAAATCATAGAAGAAATCAAAAAAGAAATCAAAATATGTATAGAAATGAATGAAAATGAAAACACAACAACCCAAAACCTATGGGACACTGTAAAAGCAGTGCTAAGGGGAAGGTTCATAGCATTACAGGCTTACATCAAGAAACAAGAAAAAAGCCAAATAAATAGCCTAACTCTACACCTAAAGCAATTAGAGAAGGAAGAAATGAAAAACCCCAGGGTTAGCAGAAGAAAAGAAATCTTAAAAATTAGGGCAGAAATAAATGCAAAAGAAACTAAAGAGACCATAGCAAAAATCAACAAAGCTAAAAGCTGGTTTTTTGAAAAAATAAACAAAATTGACAAACCATTAGCAAGACTCATTAAGAAACAAAGAGAGAAGAACCAAATTAACAAAATAAGAAATGAAAAGGGTGAGATCACAACAGACAACACTGAAATACAAAGGATCATAAGAGACTACTACCAGCAGCTCTATGCCAATAAAATTGACAACTTGGATGAAATGGACAAATTTTAGAAAAGTATAACTTTCCAAAACTGAACCAGGAAGAAATAGAATATCTTAACAGACCCATCACAAGCAAGGAAATCGAAACTGTAATCAAAAATCTTCCAGGAAACAAAAGCCCAGTACCAGATGGCTTCACAGCTGAATTCTACCAAAAATTTAGAGAAGAGCTAACACCTATCTTACTCAAACTCTTCCAGAAAATTGCAGAAGAAGGTAAACTTCCAAACTCATTCTATGAGGCCACCATCACCCTAATTCCAAAACCA
The DNA here is from genome assembly GCF_963930625.1 of Muntiacus reevesi. Taxonomy (NCBI): domain Eukaryota; kingdom Metazoa; phylum Chordata; class Mammalia; order Artiodactyla; family Cervidae; genus Muntiacus; species Muntiacus reevesi. Next base: position 740,842 of record NC_089256.1, on the reverse strand, counting down.
CACAAAGATGCCACAAAAAAAGAAAACTACAGGCCAATATCACTGATGAACATCGATGCAAAAATCCTTAGCAAAATTCTAGCAAATAGAATCCAACAACATCTTAAAAAAATCATACACCATGACCAAGTGGGCTTTATCCCAGGAATGCAAGGATTCTTCAATATCTGCAAATCAATCAATGTAATACACCACATTAACAAATTGAAAGATAAAAACCATATGATTATCTCAATAGATGCAGAGAAAGCCTTTGACAAAATTCAACACTCATTTATGATTAAAACTCTCCAGAAAGCAGGAATAGAGGGAACATACCTCAACATAATAAAAGCTATATATGACAAACCCACAGCAAGCATCACCCTCAATGGTGAAAAATTGAAAGCATTTCCCCTGAAATCAGGAACAAGACAAGGGTGCCCACTCTCACCACTATTATTCAACATAGTCTTGGAAGTTTTGGCCACAGCAATCAGAGCAGAAAAAGAAGTAAAAGGAATCCAGATAGGAAAAGAAGAAGTGAAACTCTCGTTGTTTGCAGTTGACATGATCCTCTACATAGAAAACCCTAAATACTCTTCCAGAAAATTACTAGAGCTAACCAATGAATATAGTAAAGTTGCAGGGTATAAAATTAACACACAGAAATCCCTTGCATTCCTATATACTAACAATGAAAAAACAGAAAGAGAAATTAAGGAAACAATACCATTCTCCATTGCAACAAAAAGAATAAAATACTTAGGAGTATATCTACCTAAAGAAACAAAAGACCTGTACATAGAAAACTATAAAACACTGATGAAAGAAATCAAAGAGGACACAAACAGATGGAGAAACATACCGTGTTCATGGATTGGAAGAATCAATATTGTCAAAATGGCTTTTCTACCCAAAGCAATCTATAGATTCAATGCAATCCCTATCAAACTACCAACGGTATTTTTCACAGAACTAGAACAAATAATTTCACAATTTGTATGGAAATACAGAAAACCACGAATAGCCAAAGTAATCTTGAGAAAGAAGAATGGAACTGGAGGAATCAACCTGTCTGACTTCAGTCTCTACTACAAAGCCACAGTCATCAAGACAGTATGGTACTGGCACAAAGACAGAAATATAGATCAATGGAACAGAATAGAAAGCCTAGAGATAAATCCACGAACCTATGAACACCTTATCTTTGACAAAGGAGGCAAGGATATACAATGGAAAAAAGACAACTGCTTTAACAAGTGGTGCTGGGAAAACTGGTCAACCACCTGTAAAAGAATGAAACTAGAACACTTTCTAACACCACACACAAAAATAAACTCAAAATGGATTAAAGATCTAAATGTAAGACCAGAAACTATAAAACTCCTAGAGGAGAACTTAGGCAAAACACTCTCCGACATGAATCACAGCAGGGTCCTCTATGACCCACCTCCCAGAATATTGGAAATAAAAGCAAAAATAAACAAATGGGACCTAATGAAACTTAAAAGCTTCTGCACTATAAAGGAAATTATAAGTAAGGTGAAAAGACAGCCCTCAGATTGGGAGAAAATAATAGCAAATGAAGAAACAGACAAAGGATTAATCTCAAAAATATACAAGAAACTCCTGAAGCTCAATTCCAGAAAAATAAATGACCCAATCAAAAAATGGGCCAAAGAACTAAAGAGACATTTCTCCAAAGAAGACATACAGATGGCTAACAAACACATGAAAAGATGCTCAACATCACTCATTATTAGAGAAATGCAAATCAAAACCACAATGAGGTACCATTACACGCCAGTCAGGATGGCTGCTATCCAAAAGTCTACAAGCAATAAATGCTGGAGTGGGTGTGGAGAAAAGGGAACCCTCTTACACTGTTGGTGGGAATGCAAACTAGTACAGCCACTATGGAAAACAGTGTGGAGATTTCTTAAAAAACTGGAAATAGAACTGCCATTTGACCCAGCAATACCACTTCTGTGCATACACACCACGGAAACCAGATCTGAAAGAGACACGTGCACCCCATTGTTCATTGCAGCACTGTTTATAATAGCCAGGACATGGAAGCAGCCTAAATGCCCATCAGCAGATGAATGGATAAGGAAGCTGTGGTACATATGCACCATGGAATATTACTCAGCCATTAAAAAGAATTCATTTGAATCAGTTCTAATGAGATGGATGAAACTGGAGCCCATTATTCAGAGTGAAGTCAGCCAGAAAAATAAAGAACATTACAGCATACTAACACATATATATGGAATTTAGAAAGATGGTAATGATAACCCTATATGAAAAACAGAAAAAGAGACACAGAAGTACAGAACAGACTTTTGGACTCTGTGGGAGAAGGTGAGGGTGGGATGTTTCAAAAGAACAGCATGTATTTTATCTATGGTGAATCAGATCACTAGCCCAGGTGAGATGCATGAGACAAGTGCTCGGGCCTGGTGCACTGGGAGGACCCAGAGGAGTCGGGTGGAGAGGGAGGTGGGAGGGGGGATCGGGATGGCGAATACGTGTAACTCTATGGCTGATTCGTGTCAATGTATGACAAAACCCACTGAAATGTTGTGAAGTAATTGGCCTCCAACTAATAAAATAAAATTAAAAAAAAAAAAACTGAGCTATCCTAAAAATTAAAAAAAAAAGCTACCTCTTCTATGCAACATCTGTGTGTCTTCTGTCTGTCTTCTTCCTCGCTGACGCCACTCATCCCTTGGGTATTCCTGGTCCTGCTGGGGCTGGACCTCGGCAATTTTGCTCAATGCTTTGGATCCTAGTGGAAAAACATGCTGTTAATCCTACTTTTGCGAGGATTAAAACCATCGTAAAAACTGGAATTTGTTTAAATATTTTTGGTTTAAATATATCTTGTGTATATAATTACCCAGATTACTGTTGGGTATTAGATTGCTATGTTACAATATGTATGGCATACATGAGTTCCACTGTTATTGATATGATATGTGGTGGAGAGGTATTTGGTGGTGCAAGTGATTTAAATGATGTGTTCACAGTGTTTATATTCCTGTTATGTGGTTAATGGGTCTTGGATTCACGTTTGAAATATGACTCCCTTGTCTTTTGTGATGCATGAGAAGTGCTGAAATTGAAGATAATGCAGGTTAAGTCTAGGGTTGAGGGTGTGAGTAGGGTGGGGGGGAGGGTGTGGGTTAGGTTAAGGGTGTGGATTAGGGTGTGGGTTACATTGTGGCTTAGGGGTTAGAAGTTGGGGTGTGGGTGAGGGTGAGGGCTGAGGGGTGAAGGTGTCAGGTTAGGGTTGGGATGATGCGTTAGGGTTAGTGTGTCAGGTTAGGGTTAGGGGGTCGGGTTGGTGTTAGGTTCTGGGATAGGGTTACGGTGTTGGTTAGGGTTAGGGTGTCGTGTTGGGGTTAGGGTTAGGGCAAGGGCGAGGGCAATTTCGCCTGGGACCTTATGGAGGGGCCTCACAGTCAAAGGTAAAGGCAAAGTCACATCCACACTTCTGTTCCATCCCCTTTGCTCTATAGTAGAGCTCTAGTAAGCCTAGGCCTGGTAGGAAAACTCTTGGCTCCTGTGGGGACACATCCTGTGTGTGAATCTGCATACCAGACCTAGGGGCCACAGGGCGCCTGTTTTCTTCTGGGAGAGGGGACCCTGAAGCGGTGTTGCCTGGCAACAGCTTGAAAATCCATTAAATTGCACTTTACGTACCTCTGACAAAGCTAGATTTGCTCCACCTTTTCGCCATTTGGAAGCAAACCTTCCATACCCTCTCCCCAAGTAGGCAATGGGCCTACTTTGAGTAGAAAGTCCCCTTGAGGAGCTGAGCCCAGGAAGGCACCCAGTCATGTCAAACACACTCCAGCTGCTTACTTCCTCATGGGCAGTATCACTATCAGCTAGGAATGTCTTTGCAAGGATTGAAAAGGGAAAGGGAGATACATGGCCCTGCCTCTGAAATTTCAGTCCTCTGAGCAGAACTGGAATTCAATTGTATCAGCGAAACTGTGCCTTCCAAAGAGGCTTGCAAACACACCCCGAGTGGCTGCCTCTTCTTCCCTGAAGAAGGTTCCCTTTCCCTGCATCCTGCGGACTCCCTGTCCCAGCCTCCTGGAAAAGCGCTTCTTGGAGTTCCTTCTTGGAGTTCCTTTCTTAGTTGCAGTTATCCCTCAACTTGGGGCCATAGGGAGTAGCCCCACACTCACAGGGGAAGGCAGACCCACCTCCACACATCTCTTCCATCCCCTTTGCTCTGTAGGACAATTCTAGTGAGCCTAGGTCTGTCAGAAAATTCTTGGCTTTGACGGGAACACACCCTGTGTGTGAACCTGCATACCCGACCTAGGGGCCACAGGGCGCCTGTTTTGCTCGAGTGGGCCTTGAAGCAGTACAGCCTAGTGAGAGCTTGAAAATCCATCCAATTGCTCCTTTCTTACCTCTGACACCTAGCTTTGTTCCACCCTTTGGCAGTGTGGAGGGAAGAGGGCCCAACCCCGTCCTCAAGCGGACATGGGGCCTACTTTGAGAGGAAAGGCCCCCTTGAGGAGCTGAGCCCATCAAGGCACCCAGTCATGTCAAATATACTCCCACTGCTTGCTTCTTCATGGGTAGTACCACTATCAGCTTGGAATGTCTTTGCAAGGATCACAAAGGGAAGGGGAGATACACGACCCTGCCTCTGGAACTTCGGTCCTCTGAGCAGACCTGAGTGCTCTAGGGAGCCTAGGACTGTCAGGAAAATTCTTGTCTCCTACGGGGACACACCCCATATGTGAACCTGCATACCGGACCTCGGGGCCACAGTGTGCCTGCTTCTCTCGGTGTGCCTAAAGCGGTGCAGCCTAGCAACAGCTATTGAGCCTAGGTCTGTCTGGAACATTTTGGATCCTGTGGGGAAAACACCCTGTGCACACCCCTAGATACCAGGCCTAGGGGCCAAAATTCTCACATGTCTCCTGGGGAACCCTAACACAGTGTGACCTAGCAACTGCTTGAAAATCCATCCCATTGCTGTTTTCCTCCTTCTGATACAGCTAGCATTGCTCCTTGCTTTGGGATATCTCAAGCAAGGGGCGAGTCCATAACTGCTCTCCTGGGGCCCAATGAATGTGCAAGGTGCCCTCAACCAGGTGACCCCAGCATGCCACCTGGCCCCCTCAGACACACTCCCGCAGCCTTCTTCCTCATGGGAAGCACCTCTCTGACCCAGGAATGTGTTTGCAAGGCTCGGAATGTGCAGGGAGACACATGGCCCTGACTCTGGAATTGAGGTCCTTGGGGCAGGCCTGCAGGTCTGACATCTGAGAAGCAAAACACTTGCTGCAAATAGAGGCCTGAAAACACACTCTGTGTATGACTTTCCTTCCTCCAAGGAAGATAGCTTTCCCAGTCTCCTGCATGCTGAGTGTCACACAGCTGGAATGTGCTTGCGTGGACGTCATGATTCAGTGGCAATGGCCCCTGAGGCCCTGTGCCCAGGTAGGGCGCCCACACTCACAGGCAAATCAAAGCAACTTCCAAATGAGTCAACTCTTCACATCTAGTGGCCAAAGTATTGGAGTTTCAGGTTCAATATTAGTCTTTCCAATGTATATTCAGACCTGATTTCCTTTAGGATGGAGTGGTTGGGTCCTCTTATAGTCTAAGCAAACTTCAAGCATCTTCTTCAGCACCACAGTGCAAAAGCATCAAATCTTTGGCTGTCAACTTTCTTTATAGTCCATCTTTCACATCCATACATGACATGGAAAAACCTTAGCCTTGACTAGACGGATCTTTGTTGGCAAAGCAATGTCTCAGCTTTTTAATATGCTGTCTAGTTTGGTTATCACTTTCCTTCCAAGTCGTAAGCATCTTTTAATTTCATGGCTGCAGTCACCATCTGCAATGATTTCCGAGCCCCGAAAAATAAAATCTGCCACTGTTTCCACTGTTTTCCCATCTATTTGCCAAGAAGTGATGAGACTGGATGCAATGATCTTAGTTGTCTGAACGCTGAGCATTAAGCTAACTATTTCACTCTCCTCTTTCTCTTTCATCAAGAGGCTCTTTAGTTCTTCACTTTCTGCCATCAGGGTGGTGTCATCTGCATATCTGAGGTTATTGATATTTCTCCCAGCAATCTTGATTCCAGTTTGTGCTTCATCCAGTGCAGCATTTCTCACGATGCCCTATATATAAGCAGATATAAGTTAAATAAGCAGGGTGCCAATATACAGCCTTGACATATTCCTTTTCCTATTTAGAACCAGTCTGTTGGTCCAGGTCCAGTTCTGTTTCTTCCTGACCTGCATATAGGTCTTTCAAGAGGCAGGTCAGGTGATCTGGTATTCCTATCTCTTTCAGAATTTTCCCCAGTTTATTGTGATACACACAGTCAAAGGCTTTGGCATAGTCAACAAAGCAGAAATAAGTGTTTTTCTGGAACTCTCTTGCTTTTTCAATTATCCAGTGGATTTTGGCAATTTGATCTCTGGTTCCTCTGCCTTTTCTAAATCCATCTTGAACATTTGGAATTTCACGGTTGACATATTGCTGAAGCCTGGCTTGGAGAATTTTGAGTGTTACTTTACTAGCATGTGAGATGAGTCCAGTTGTGTGACAGTTTGAGCATTCTTTGTCATTGCCTTTCTTTGAGACTGGAATGAAAACTGAGCTAACAACCTAGATGTTTTCAATCGCATATGCTAAAAGAACTGCCTTTGCAGTTTCCAAGGGAAAAAAGTTTCATTTTAACCAATTTTCTCTGAAGTTCAAGGAATATCATGGACATCCTCCATCAAAAAGTCATCTTTCTTTTATGTAATCACAGTTTCATGCCTAAATTATAGACCAACTCATGCTCAAATTGACTCTGATATCAGGGGCAGATCAGCTAGCTGATAAAAAGCTTGGATTGTCCCTCTGGAGGAAAGTGAGACCTTGGTCCCAAGAGAAGAATCTGAGGGCTTAAGGGAATTTGCAGGAGTGGGGAAATCTTGGTCCATCCTACATGTACCGTACTTAAATAATGCTTATTTATTTTACGGAAGTAAAAAAAAAAAAAAAAAAGATGATAAAAACAAATATAAATCACTGAAAGGTAAATAAATTCATCATCTGTGATTGAAAGCTGCATTCTAAGAAAGCTGTGTTCTCTTAACCTAGAGAGTAGACTAAATTCCAGTCTGGTACCAGCTTACCAGATAACAAACAAAAAGCGTTGTTTATGGGTAAGCTCAGGAAAGTCTTTTCCATGTATCTTGAGGTAGCAGTATTTTTGCAAAGGCATCAGTGTGAAACCATGGAAGGCATGTTTAAAACCTGATTAGAAAAAAATTGACAAAATAAAAATTGACAAAATTGACAAAATAAAAATTGACCAAAAAAGTGACAAAATAGTCACTGCTGTGACTTGAAACACTTTAATATGATAACTAGAATTATAACTGACAGCATTTTACCAGGACATATCAGATTTTCATGGATGTCACATAGTTTCTAGGATACCTACATTAGTAACTGAAGGAGTCTTTGGGCTTAGAAAAGAAAACAACAGCCTCAAAGGCCCTTGCATGTATCATTTAACATTGGAGAAAACAAAATCGAACTTTGAGTCCAACCCTGAGGCTCCAGGCCGGTTATATCTATCTATTTTCCCATGCAGCGTAGTGCCTGCTGGAAGTCCAAGGGATTTATCCTGCCTGGTAATTTCACCAGCTGGGACTCCACAACCCTTAGTCTGGCCGGCTGACCCAGCCCTGCTTCCAGCACTTTGCAGGCCAGCAGGCCCTTGACCACCTGCTGGGACAGGAAAGGGAAGGGTCCACGAATTGCATCCTAGAAACTTAGTAGGGTGCATGTATTTAAAAACCTGGTGGTCACCCAGGCAGGAGAGAAGGGAGGAGGGCACCTTGCTGCCCTTTCATGGGGGAATCTGTGGCTGTCCTGCTGAGAGGGGGCCTTTCCATGGGGACCCTGTGCAATAAGTTTGGTGTTTTGGAACTGAATAATTAGAACGTGTAAAATTTTTAATTTATGTGGTGCTTTAATTAAAAAAAAAAAAAAAAAAAAAAACAAGCAGCTCCAAGTTTTCTGCAAATTGAGGCCTCAAACTTGAAGGCCTATTTTCCTTCCACTGTGGCATTCTATGAAGAAATGTGCGTTTTTTAAAGAAAAGGGTCAGAAAAGTGAGGGAAACAGAAAAGCCAGAGGTGCCCCAGGAGTTTGGTGAAGGTCTTAGGAGGTCACTTGTAAATGCTGCTGGCCATCGGGAGGCAGTCTCTTGTGACCAATGGGCACAGAGCTCTGCAGGCTTGTCCTTTGCATGGATGTGCTTGTTTGTGGAAATCCAGCTCAGAGCCATCTCCTGATGTGTAAGAATTTCCCAGACTAGACCCCTAGGCAAATCCCACAGGGCCAGGGACTCCTTTCTTCATTGTATTTGTCTGTTTGACTGAAAACCAGAAATGGCATATTTTTCTTTCAATCTGGTCTATCATCCAGGCCTTGGAGTAATATTTCCCCTCCCCCTCAATAGGCTTGGGTTCCGGTGATGAATTATAGTCAGTTGTCCATGATTTCGCAGATGAGGAAACTGAGAGTCGGAGAGGGCGGAGGACTGTCCAAGGGAGAATGGGATATCCTTCCAGGAACACTGGCTCCTGGGTTTTTAATGAGCTTCCTACCCAGCATGGTCATTAAGTGGCAAGGGTTGACATTGAGAATAAACTATTGGTGGAAATGAAAAAGGCTTTTTGAAAGAATGTGCCTACCAGCTGTGCATCTTATGGAGTATTTTCATTGTACTTCCCAGCCCTTGGAAAGTGCTGGGCACAGGGCAGATGCTTCATCATTTTTATTGAATAAGTTCAATGTCACACAATTGTATCTGTAGTGTCAGCAACACTATGAGGTATATTAGAACAGTGATAGTCCCAGTTGGTACCCGCAAGGATATTTTTAAAAAATGAAACAAATCTCTCTGATCATCACCAAGGCTATCAGAGGTCTATTGCAGACTCCACACAAGGGAGGGTCTACCTCTTGGGACATCCCCACTTCAGCATCTCCCTAAACCAGCAATCTAGGACAGCTGAGTACACTTGAAGTTCCTTCCTTGACCTTGGGAGTTTTTTTGGAAGACAATTTTTTGACAGACAGGGGTGGGGCAAGGTTTTGGGATGTTTCAAGTGCAGTCCATTTATTGTGCACTCTATTTCTGTTTCTGTTCCCTGGAGGCTCAGTTGGTAAAGAGTCTGCCTGCAATGAGGGAGACCCGGGTTTAATCCCTGGGTCAGGGAAATCCCCTGGAGAAGGAAATGACAGCCCACTCCAGTATTCTTGCCTGAAGAATTCAATGGACTGAGGAGCCTGGTGGGCTACCAAGGGCTGGACATGGCTGAGTGATCAAACTCTTATTTCTATTATTATTTCACCAGCTCCACCTCAGATCATCAGGCATTAGATCCTAGAGGTTGGGGGCCCCTGCTTTAGTTCCCTCTTTCATCTTCTACACAGCTCCAGCATGCTTCCTCCTCCTCTTCCACCTGCAGAACTACCTGCTGGGCTTCTCTGAGTGTGATTAAGAGTTTCCTTCCCTCACTGTCTTTCCTCTGAGTCCCTTTTCCTAAATGGGTTTCCATGATCTCCTTTAGGCACTTTTTCCCCAGGTGGTGCTAGTGGTAAAGAACCTACCTGCCAATGCAGGAATCCTATCCCTGGGTTGGGAAGATCCCCTGGAGGAGGGCACCCAGCCCACTCCAGTATTCTTGCCTGGAAAATTCCCATGGACAGAGGAGCCTGGTGGGCTCTGACAGTCAGACGTGATTGAAGCGACTTAGCACAGCATACCATAGGACCTTTGAACTGCAGACTCATGTGATTGTTTGGATTCTTTGGAGTCCCTTGTTATTCCACGTGTATGTTAGGGTCAGCTTGTATATTGCTTCCTAAAGGCCTGGAGAGGGTAATAGGCAGGAAGGCCAGGGGTCTCCAGACAGAGGGAATAGGCTGCAAGTGTCAGACGTTTTTTCATCTCTCAAGCAGCTGGAGGAACGAAACGAGTGCTACATTTTTTCCCCTTCTCAATACAAATTTAAGAGGTTTCTCTTAAAATTTTGTGTTGCTATGACGACTCCTGGCTCCACCTGAACTTAACTTTTCTCAAACCTTCAGCTAAGCAATGGATTTTGTCTTAAGGAAAGGTTTGTCTTAAGCTATGTTAATATACTACGTATTTCTGCTAGACTCTGTCTTCAGGTCGGTTCCCCCTAAAGGCTCAGAACCGACTTGACAAACCAATATGTTTTACTCATACCTGTTCTCCTAATCTATGTTAATGAAATGATATATTGGCTTGGAAATCTGCCTTTCTTCAAAATTCATGTCAATCATTCTATGGCCCGGGATGACTCACCTGCTGCCAATATTATCTCAATGCATGTTGTGGGTGAGGGGCCTGGTGTCATTCTCTGAGACATTGCCTTTCTTTCATTAGCAGACTGCTAGTGGCTGTATAACATCTGCCTAAAGACTAGCAGGGGGTACTCTTACTGCCCCCGTCTGATGTCTATGTCAGCAGCTTTCTCTATCTCTTTTATACTTTAATAAAACTTTATGACACAAAAGCTCTGAGCGATCAAGCTTTGTCAACTGGCCCTGGATTGAATTCTTCTCCTCTGGAGGCCAAAAATCCTGGCGCCTTTTGTGGTTCAGCAATGACCTTTCAGTCTTTTGTAATTCATATTGAATCTTCATTTCAGATTGAAGATGCATTCCATGGTATTGCCATCTTAAGTCTTTCCATCGCTATGGAATATCTGTGCATGTATTCAGGATATTTTTCAGCAATCGTGTATAATTTCCAATGTGCCAGTCTTGTCATCCTCATTACACCCACGGCAAAATATTTTATTAATGTTGACACTATCAAAAGGAAATTGTTTTTTTAAATTCCTTTTCAGATTATTATTTGCTAGTGTATACAGATAAAACTGTGTAATCATTCATTTTTATCAGCTTGGACAGCTTGATAGTTGTCTTTACTTTCTTTACTTCCTCATACTTTAAGATTATCCTAGCTTATATATTTACTGTCTCGCCCCTAGTCTCAATCGTTTATTCAAAGAATTTCTGTCCTTTTTTTTAAACACTGAATTATTTTTGACAATGCTGGGTCTTTGTAGCTAGATGCCTAGTTGTAGTGAGCAGAGGCTACCCTCTAGTTGACTTGCCATGGCTTCTCATTGCAGCGCTTTCTCTGGTTGCAGAACTTGGGCTCTGGAGCATGCAAGTACTTCAATAGTTGTACGGGGGTTTAGTTGCCCCTGGGCATGTGGAATCCTCTAGGACCAGGGGTTGAACCAGTGTTCCCTGCATTGGTAGGCAGATCCTTTACCACTGGGCCACCAGAGACATTTCCTGTTCTTTTTCATTATAGAGTGATATTTAAAACATACATGTAGGAGCTAAATATGCTCAGCTGACAATATTTGGAAATATATACATGTATTCCAGCTTATATATTCAGTTGAAGGTAATTTGTGATGATGTCTCCATGAATCTTGTAACCTTTCCTTTTGTTTATCCATAACTTACCATTCCAATGGTAAGATACCTGGCTTCCACCACTTGTCATGTATGGAATTCAGTGCTTGTCCCATGTGGTTACTGAAACAACTGTCAGACTGTCTTCCAAAGGGGGCTGTGCATGCATCCCACCAGTATCTTGAGTATGTTTCTGTAGGAGAGTTTACTATCAGTATACCCTCCGTGGCCAGGTGTCTATTTCAATCTTTACCAGTTATGAATGGGCTTGTTTGCTCTAGTGTTCTTGGACAATTTGAGGACTCCTGTCTAGTTATGAGGGACACAGGAATCTCCTTGAGGCTTGGCAGGGCAATCAGCACACTTCTCGAGGTGAGGAGGGAGACCCAGGGTCCCTTTCCAGTTGCCATAGGGATATTGGGATTCCTACCAATTTTCAAGAGGAGTCAGGCATCATCACCTTTTGAATCATTGAATTCTGCATGCCTCTCGAGGTGTCAACGGGATGTGAGGCCTCCTGTCGATAAGAGGCGGGGACCTAGGACTTTCTCTATGCTCTCCATAGGGGATTCACACATCCCTTCATCCTGTGAGATGAAAGATGAGCCTGCATTCAAGCCACTGTAGGGAAATCGGACCTTCTTTCGAGTCAGGGCGTCTCAGGGTCAATTCCACTTGAGGCAGCAAACTCAGGGTCCCTCCCACATACTTACTGCTGAGAGACACCTCCTCTGGTTGTGCTTGTGGAATGGTGGCATACCTCTTGAGTGGAAGCCAGGGAATCAGCTCTCATTTCAAGATGATTTGGGGTACATGGAGCTTTCCTCGAGTTGCTGTGCTGAACTTGGTGTTCTTCTAGACTTGGGACAGTGTTCTCGGGGAATCTCTGCAGTTGCCTAAAGGAAGCCAACCCACTTGTCGTGTTTGATGCGGAACACGGGATGGCTCTGAAGCCAATGCAGTGGAATAGGGACTCATCTCGAGTTGATTTGCGATACACAAAGCTATTTCCCATTGCTGCAGTGACATCAGGGTCCCTCTGGACTTGAGACAGTGTTCTTGGGGACTCTCTGGAATTCCATCAAGCAAGTAATGGCTCCTTACGTATTTGATGGGGAACACGGAATTGCTCTGCATGCAATGCAGGGGAATCAAGCCTCATCTCGCGGCGAGAAGGCAGTCTCATGGTTTCTCTCGAGTTGCAGCGCGAACCTGGGGTATATTCTCCAGGTACGGCGGGGATGGCCCTTCAAAACTAATGTTTGTTCAGCGACGTCAGGACTCCTGTCTAGTTACGAGGGACACCTCAGGAATCTCTTCGAGGCTTGGCAGGGCAATAGGGACGCTTCTCAAAGTGAGGCAGGAGACCCAGGGTTCCTTTCCAGTTGCCACAGTGAGACTGGGATTCCTATCAATTTTCAAGAGGTGTCAGGCGTCATCACCTTTTGAAACATTGAATTCCGCCTACCTCCATGTCAAAGGGATGTGAGACCTCCTGGCGTGATGAGGCCAGGACTTAAGGCTTTCTCTAGGGTCTCCGTATTGGATTCAGACATCCCTTCATCTTGTGCAATGAAAGACGAACCTGCATTCAAGCCACTGCAGGGAAATCCGGCCTTCTTTCTTGTCAGGGCATTCGGACTCCATTCCACTTGAGGCAGCAAACTCAGGGTCCCTCCCCCATATCTATTGATGAGAGAAGCCTCCTCTTGGGGTGCTTGTGGAAAGTTGGCATACCTCTTAAGTTGAATCCTGGGAATCTGCTCTCATCTCGAGATGATTTGGGGTACATAGAGCTTTCCTCAAGTTGCTGTGCTGAACCTGGTGTTCCTCTAGACATGGGACGGTGTTTTCGGGGAGTCTCTGGAGTTGCCTAAAGAAAGTGAAGCAACTTGTCTTGCTTGATGGGGAAAGCGGAATTTCTCTGGAGCTCATGTGGCAGAATCGGGCCTCATCTCCAGTTGATTTGGTGTACACGGAATTATTTCGCGTTGCTGCAGTGACCTCAGGGTCCCTCTAGGCTTGTGAGTGTGTTCTTGGGGACTCTCTGGAGTTCCATCAAGCAAGTCAAGGCTCCTACGCATTTCATGGGGAAAACGGAATTGCTTTGCACGCAATGCAGAGGAATCTGGCCTCATATAGTGGCGAGGGGATGTCTCATGCTTTTTCGCGAGTTGCGCTGGGAACCTGGAGTATATTCTCGAGTTACAGCGGGGATGGCCCTTCAAAAGTCGTGTTTGTTCAGCGACGTCAGGACTCCTGTCTAGTTATGAGGGACACCTCAGGAATCTCTTCGAGGGTTGACACATCAATAGGGACGCTGCTAGAGGTGAGGCGGGAGACCCAGGGTCCCTTTCCAGTTGCCACAGGGATACTGGGATTCCTATCACTTTTCAAGAGGAGTCAGGCATCGTCACCTCTTGAAGCAATGAACTCTTGGTGCCTCTCTAGGTGTCAAAGGCATGTGAGGCCTCCTGTCGAGAGGAGGAGGGGAACTAGGGCTTTCTCTAGGGTCTCCACAAGGGATTCAGACATCCCATTGTCTGGTGAGATGAAAGACAAGCCTCCATTCAAGCCACTGCAGGGAAATCAGGCCTTCTTTTGAGTCAGGGCATCTCGGTGTCCATTCCATTTGACGCAGCAAACTCAGGGTCCAACTCACATACCTATTGCTGAGAGAAGCCTCCTCTAGAGGTGCTTGTGGAAAGTTGGCATACCACTTGAGTCAAAGCCAGGGAATCAGCTCTAATCTCGAGACGATTTGGGGTACATGGGGCTTTCTTCGAGGTGCTGTGTTGCAACTGGTGTTCCTCCAGACTTGGGACGGTGTTCTCGGGGAATCTCTGGAGTTGCCTAAATGAAGTAAAGCCACTACTCCTGTTTGATGGGGAACACGGGATGGCTCTGGAGCAAATGCAGGGGAATTGGGCCTCGGCTCGAGTTGATTTGCAGTATGGAGCTATTTCGCATTGCTGCGGTGACACAAGGGTCCCTCTAGACTTGTGACAGTGTTCTTGGGGACTCTCTGGAATGCCATCAAGCAAGTCAAGATTCCTTACGTGTTTGATGGGGAACACGGAATTGCTCTGCAATGCAGAGCAATCAGGCCTCATCTTGCGGCCAGGGGGAAGTCTCATGGTTTATCTCAAGTTGCGGTGGGAACGTGGGGCATATTCTCGAGTTAAGGTGGGGATAGACTTTCAAAACTCCTGTTTGTTAAGCGACATCAGGACTCTTGTCTAGTTATGAGAGACACCTCAGGAATCTCTTTGAGGCTTGGCAGGGCAATAGGGACGCTTCTTGAAGTGAGGCAGGAGACCCTGGGTCCAATTCCAGTTGCCACAGTGATATTGGGATCCCTATCACATTTCAAGAGGAGTCAGGCATCGTCACCTTCTAAGCATTGAACTCCGCGTGCCTCTCGGGATGTCAAAGGGATGTGAGGCCTCCTGTCGAGATGAGGCGGGGACATAGGGTTTCCTCTAGGTCCTCCACAGGGGATTCAGACATCCCTTCATCTTGTGAGATGAAAGACGAGCCTACATTAAAGCCACTGCAGGGAAATCTGGCTTTCTTTTGAGTCAGGTCATCTTGGTGTTCATTCCACTTCAGGAAGCAAACTCAGGGTCCAACTCACATACATATTGCTGAGAGAAGCCTCCTCTTGAGGTGCTTGCAGAAAGTTGGCATACCTCTTGAGTCAAAGCAGGGAAATCAGCTCTAAATCTCAAGACGATTTGGGGTACATGGGGCTTTCCTTGAGTTGCTGTGTTGCACCTGGTGTTCCTCTACACTTGGGACAGTGTTCTCGGGGAATCTCTGGAGTTGCTTAATGAAGTCATGCCACTTGTGTTTGATGGGGAACGCAGAATGACTCTGGAGCCAATGCAGGGGAATGGGGCAGCATCTCGAGTTGATTTGGGGTAGACGGATCTATTTCCCGTTTCTGCACTAACCTCACGGTCACTCTAGACTTGTTACAGTGTTCTTGGGTACTCTCTGGTGTCCCATCAAGCAAGTCAAGGCTCCTTACATGTTTGATGGGGAACACAGAATTGCTCTGCACGCAATGCAGAGGAACTGGGGCTCATCTCGTGGCCAGGGAGAAGTATCATGGTTTTTTTCGAGTTGCGGTGGGATCCTGGGGTATATTCTCGAGTTACGGTGGGGATGGCCCTTCAAAACTCGGATTTGTTCAGCTATGTCAGGACTCCTGTCTAGTTAAGAGGGACACCTCGGGAATCTCTTCGAGGCTTGGCAGGCAATAGGGACGCTTTTGGAGATGAGGCGGGAGACCCAAAATCCCTTTCCACTTGTGACATGGATATTGGGATTCCTATCACTTTTCAAGAGGAGTCAGGCATCGTCACCTCTTGAAGCAATGAACTCTTGATGCCTCTCTAGGTATCAAAGTCATGTGAGGCCTCCTGTCGAGATGAGATGGGGAACTAGGGCTTTCTCTAGGGTCTCCACAGGGGATTCAGACATCCTTTCATCTGGTGAGATGAAAGACGAGCCTGCATTAAAGCCACTGCAGAGAAATCGGGCCTTCTTTTGAGTCAGGGCATCTCGGGGCCCATTCCACTTCAGGCAGCAAACTCAGGGTCCAACTTACATACCTATTGCTGAGAGAAGCCTCCTCTAGAGGTGCTTGTGGAAAGTTGGCATACCTCTTGAGTTGAAGCCAGGAAATCAACTCTAATCTCGAGACGATTTGGGGTACATGGCGCTTTCCTCGAGTTGCTGTGTTACGCTTGGTGTTCCTCTAGACTTATGACAGTGTTCTCGGGGATTCCCTGGAGTTGCCTAAAGGAAGTCAAGCGCCTTGTCGTGTTTGATGGGGAAAGTGGGATGGCTCTGGAGCCAATGAAGGGGAATCGGGCCTCATCTCGAGTTGAAATGAGTGAATCACGTGTGAATCACGTGTGCATCAAGTGTGAATCACGTGTCCATCATGTGTGTGTCACGTGTGAGTCACGTGTTCATCAGGTGTGTGTCACGTGTCCATGACGGGTGAATCACGTGTTCATCACATGTGTGTCACTTGTGTGTCACGTGTGCATCACGTGTGTGCACGTGGGAATCACGTGTGCGTCAAGGGTGCGTCATGTGTGCATCACGTGTCCATCACGTGTGCGTTATGTGTGCGTCACGAGTTCATCATGTGCGCGACATGTGTTCGTCACGTGTTCATCACGTGTGCATCACGTGTGCATCAAGTTTGCATCACGTGTGAATCACGTGTTCATCACATGTGTGTCACGTCTGCATCACGTATTCATCACATATGTGTTACGTGTGCATCACATGTGCATCACATGTGCATCAAGTTTTCGTCATGTGTGAATCATGTGTTCATCACGTGTGTCACGTGTTGATCACGTGTCCATCATGTGTGCATCACATGTGCGTCACGTGTGCATCACGTGTTCGTCACGTGTGTGTCACGTGTGTGTCATATGTACATCACGTATTCATCACATATGGGTTATGTGTGCATCACGTGTTCATCACGTGTGAGTCACATGTGTATCACGCGTGAATCACGTGTGCATCACGTGTGCATCACGTGTTCATGACGTGTTCATCACATGTGCCTCACGTGTTGTTCACTTTTTCACAACGTCTGTGTGACGTGTGCATCATGTTTTCATCACGTGTGCATCGCGTGTTCATCATGTGTGAGGCACGTGTTCATCACATGTGAGTCACGTGTTCTTCACGTGTGAATCATATGTCCATCACATGTGCATCACTTGTGCAACACGTGTTCCTCACGTGTGCGCCACGTGTGCGTCACCTGTGAATCACTTGTTCATCACGTATTCATCAGGTGTGTGTTATGTGTGTATCACGTGTGAATCACGTGTGCATGACCTGTTCATTACATGTGCATCACGTGTGAATCACGTGTTCATCACGTGTGCCTCACTTGTGCACCACATGTTCATCACGTGTGCATCACGTGTGCATCACGTGTTCATCACGTGGGCATCACGTGTGCACCTCATGTGCACCTTGTGTGCATCACGTGTGAGTCAGGAAAAGAACTGAATGGGATAGATTAGAGATCTCTTCAAGAAAATTAGAGATACCAAGGGAACACTTCATGCAAAACTGGGTTTGATAAAAGATAGAAATGCTATGGACCTAGCAGAAGCATAAGCTATTAAGAAGATGTGGCAAGAATACACAGAAGTACTGTAGAAAATATCTTCATGACCCAGATAATCACAACGGTGTGATCACTCACCTAGAGCGAGACATCCTGGAGTGTGAAGTCAAGTGGCAATTAGAAAGCATCGTAAGAACAAAGCTAGTGGAGTTGATGGAATTCCAGTTGAAGTATTTCAAATACTGAAAGATGATGCTGTGAAAGTGCTGCACTCATAATGCCTGCAAATTTGGAAATCTCAGCAGTGGCCACAGGACTGGAAAAGGTCAGTTTTCATTCCAAATAGAAAGAAAGGTAATCCCAAAGAATGCTCAAAATACCACACAATTATGCTCATCTCACACGCTAGTAAAGTAATGCTCAAAATTCTCCAAGCCAGGCTTCAGCAATACGTGAACTGTGAAATTCCAGATGTTCAAGCTGGCTTTAGAAAAGGCAGAGGAACCAGAGATCAAACTGCCAACATCTGCTGGATCATTGAAAATGCAAGAGAGTCCCAGAAAAAAAAATCTATTTCTGATTTATTGACTACACCAAAGCCTTTGACTGTGTGGATCACAATTAACTGTGGAAAATTCTGAAAGAGATGGGACTACCAGACCACCTGACCTGCCTCTTGAAAAACCTGTATACAGGTCAGGAAGCAACAGTTAGAACTGGACATGGAACAACAGACTGGTTCCAAATAGGAAAAGGAGTACGTCAAGACTGTACGTTGTCACCCTGCTTATTTAACTTATATGCCGAGTACATCATGAGAAATGCTGGGCTGGAAGAAGCACAAGCTGGAATTAAGATTGCCAAGAGAAATATCAATAATCTCAGACATGCAGATGACACCACCCTTATGGCAGAAAGTGAAGAAGAACTAAAAAGCCTCTTGATGAAAGTGAAAGAGGAGAGTGAAAAAGTTGGCTTACAGCTCAACATTCAGAAAACTAAGATCATGGCAACAGGTCCCATCACTCCATGGGAAATCGATGGGGAAACAGTGGAAGCAGTGTAAGATTTTATCTTTTTGGGCTCCAAAATCACTGCAGATGGTGATTGCAGCCATGAAATTAAAAGAAAATTACTCCTTGGAAGGAAAGTTATGACCAACCTAGATAGCATAATAAAAAGCAGAGACACTACTTTGCCAACAAAGGTCCCTCTGTTCAAGGCTATGGTTTTTCCAGTGGTCATGTACAGATGTGAGAAATGGACTGTGAAGAAAGTTGAGCACCGAAGAGTTTATGCTTTTGAACTGTGGTGTTGGAGAGGACTCTTGAGAGTTCCTTGAACTGCAAGGGCATCCAACTAGTACATCCTAAAGGAGATCAGTCCAGGGTGTTCATTGGAACGACTGATTCTGAAGCTGAAACTCCCATAATTTGGCCACCTGGTGCGAAGAGCTGACTCATTGGAAAATACCCTGATGCTGTAAGGGATTGGGGACAGGAGGAAAAGGGGATGACAGAGGATGAGATGGCTGCATGGCATCACCGACTCGATGTACATGAGTTCGAGAAATCTCCGGGAGTTGGTGACTGACAGGGAGGCTTGGCGTGCTGTGATTCATGGGGTCCCAAAGAGTCAGACATGACTGAGCGACTGAACGGAACTGAACTGATATGAATAACTAATTAAAAGTAAAGTAAAGTTGCTCAGTCATGTCCAACTCTTTGTGGCCCCATGGACTGTAGCCTACCAGGCTCCTCTGTCCATGGGGTTTTCCAGGCAAATGTACTGGAGTGGGTGGCCATTTCCTTCTCCAGGAGATCTTCCTGACCCAGGGATCTAACCTGGGTCTCCAGCATTGCAGACAGATGCTTTACCATTTGAGCCATATAATTCCATTGCTAACACGTGCAAGGGGCTACTCTTTCTGCCCTCTTCTGATGCCTATGTCAGAAGATTTCTCTATCTCCTTTATACTTTAATACAACTTGATTACACAAAAGCTCTAAGCAATCAAGCCTCGTCTCTGGACCTGAATTGAATTCATCTCCTCTGGAGGCCAAGAATTCCAGTGTCTTTGCGTGGTTCAGCAATACCTTTCAAGATCATCCTGGAGATTCTGGCCATGTACCTCAGGAACATGGTCAGATAGGAGGTCACCCTTGAGACTGTGGGCTTTTGACCCAGGTGCAGGGTGTTGGAGTGGCGGGAATCCTGGATAATTTGCACATGTGACCCCAGGTAAAGGGTCTGGGAGGTAAGGTCACCTTGGAGACTGTGAATATGCTACCCAAGGTGCAGGGTGTGGGAAATAATGTCAGCCTGGAGAATGTAGACTTCTAGCACAAGGGATGAGTTCTTGACATTGGGGTCTCATGGGAGACTGGATGATTCCGCTCAGACAGTGTGTGGGGATGGGATTCACCCTGGAGACTGTAGATATGTGATCTCAGGTACAGGATTTCCGAGGGGGTCACCCTGGAGCCTGTGAATATGTGATTCCAGGTGCAGAGTCTGCAAGGGAGTCACCATGGAACCTGTGTTTGTGTGACTCCAGGTGAGGTCTACAAAGTTTTGACAAACAGGAGACTGTGGACATGTGACCCCTATTACAGGGTCTTGGAGGGGGGAACCTTTGTGGCCAGGGTCATGGGATGCAAGGTTATATGTCTGGGAGGTGGGGATACCCTGAGAGTATGGAAGTGTGACCCCAGGTACAGGTTCTGGGAGTTGGTGCCATCCTGAAAATGGTGGACATTTCACCCGAGGTATGGTTTCTGGGAGGTGGGGTCACCCTGAAGACTCTGGACATGTGACCCCAAATGCAGGGTCTGGGAGGTAGACTCACCATGGAAAAAGTGGACTTGTGACCCCAGATACAGGATCTTGAGGGTGGGGTCACCTGGAGGCTGTGGACTTGTGACACCAAGTACAGGTTATACAGGGGGCCACCTTCGAGACTGTGGACATGTGATCACAGGTGTATGGTATGGGAAGTTTGGTAACCTAGGAGATTGTGGATATATGACAGTAGGTACAGGGTCTCAGGTATGTCCCCATGGAAAGTGTGGACATGTGACCCCAGGTGCAGGTTTGGGTGGGGTCACCCTGGAGACTGTGGTCGTGTGACCCAAAGTTCAGGGTAGGAAAAGGGTTTCACCCTGTAGACTGTGGATCTATGACCACAGGTACAGGATCTGGTGGTAGTCACTGTGGCGATGATGGACGTATGAAACCTAGTACAAGTTCACGGAGGGGGTCACCCTCCAAGACTGTGTACATGTGACCCTCGTTTCAGGGTCTGGGTTGAGGTCACTCTGGAAACTATTTGCCGTGTGACTTAGATGCAGGGTTAGGGGACGCGTTTACTTTGAAGATTGTGGTCATGTGACCTCAAATGCACCATTTGGGAGGCAAATCATCTTGGAGACTGGATACGTGACCGTAGATCCAGGGTCTGAATGGGATTCCCCAAGGTGAGATTGTGAATATGTGACTCCAGGTGCAGGGCCTGCGAGGGAGTCACCTTGGAACCTGTGTTTGTGTGACTCCAGGTGGAGGGTCTGGGAAGTGACGACACTCTGGAGACTGTGAACATGTGACCCCATTACAGGGTCTTGGAGGGGGTAACCCTGGCATCCAAGATCATGGGACACCATGTTAAATGTCTTGGCGTGTGGTAACCGAGACTATGGAAGTGGGACCCCAGGTACAGGTTCTGGGAATTGGGGCCAACCTGAGTGACTGTGGATGTTTCACCCTAGGTACAGTTTCTGGGAGGTGGGGTCACCCTGGAGACTCTCGACAAGTGACCCCAAGTACAGAGTCTGGGAGGGGTCTCACCCTGGAAACAGTGGACTTGTGACCCTAGGTACAGGGTCTTAACGGTAGAGTCATCCTGGAGTCTGTCGACTTGTGACACCAGGTACAGGTTTAGGAGGGGGATCACCCTGGATACTGTGGATGTGTGATCACAGGTGCATGGTATTGGAAGTGGGGAAGTCCAGGAGACTGTATATATGACACTAGGTACAGTGTCTGGGGGATGACACCATGGAGAATATGGACTTGTGATCCCAGGTGCAGGTTCACAAGGTTCAGGGTACAAAATGGGTCTCATCAGGCAGACTGTTGAACTGTGACCACAAGTTCAGGATCTGCTGGTGGTCACTGTGGCAATGGTGATCGTGTGAAATCTGGAACAAGTTCAGGGAAGAGGTCACCCGTGAGACAGTGGACATCACTCTGGAGACTGTGGATGTGTGAGTAAGGTGCAGGGTTAGGGGATGGGGTCACTTTGAAGATTGTGGACATATGACCCCAGATGCACTGATTGGGGAGGCAAGTCATCCTGGATAGTGGGCATTCGACCCTAGATGCAAGGTCTGACCTGGGTCCCCCAAGACACTAGGATATCTGAACCCAGGTACAGGGTCTAGGATGGGGGTGATCCAGGAAACTCTGTATATGTGACCTCAGGTACAGTGTCTGGGAGGTACGGGGTCACTCTGGGGACTGCAGGCATTTAATGGCAGGGAAATGGTCTGGAAGGGGTGTCACCCTACATGATGTGGATATGTGAGCCCAGGTGCAGTGGGCAAAGTGGGGTTCACGCTGGAAACTGTTGACATGTGACTCCAGGTGCAGGGTATGGGAGGGCGAACATCCTGGAGATTGTGGATGTGTGTAAATAAGCACAGGGTCTGGCAGGGGAGGGTTACCCTGGAATCTGTGGCCAAGTCACCAAAGGTATAGGGCATGAGAGGTCGGGTCACACCGGATACTGAGAACATGTGACCCAAGTTACAGAGACCAGGAAGGGGGTCACCACGGAGCCTGTGAATCTGTTAGTACATGTGCAGAGTCTGTGAAATGACATCACACAAAAGTCTAGGGACATGGGATGCCAGGTGAACGGTCTGGGAGGGAGTCACCCTGGAGTCAGTTGACGTGTGACCCTGGGTACAGGCACTTGTGGGTGGGGAAAGCCTCGAGACTGTGGACATGTGATCCCAGTTACTAGCCCTTGAATGTGGGTAAATCCAGGAGACTCTGGACATGTGACCCCAGGTATAGGGTGGGGAAGTTGGAGTCACCCTGGCGACTGTGCCAATGTAATCACGTGTACAGAGTCTGGGGAGGCGTGTATTCCTGGCCAACATGTACATGTAACCCCAGGTAGAGGGTTAGAGATACGGGGTCACCCTGGAGACTGGGGCAATGTGACCAGAATTACAATATTCTGTGAGGTGTAGTCACCCTGGAGACTGCGGAGGTGTGAGACCTGGTGCATGATCTGGGAGGGGTTGCCACCCAGGAGACCATGGATGTGTGACCCTAGCTAGGTTCACGGGCTTGGAATTGGTGTCACCCTAGAACCAGTGGGTGTTTGAACCGAGTACAATTGTTTGACAGGTGGTGTTACCCTGGGCGCTGCGGACATATGAACCCAGGTGCAAGTTCTGGCAAGTGGGGTCACCCTGAGACTATCTACGTGTGACCCTAGGTACAGGGTTTGGGAGTTGGTGAATGTGCCCATGTGACACCATGTACAGTGTCTAGGAGGGTGTTCACCCTAGAGACTGTGGGTATGTGTCCCAAGGTACAGTGTCTGGAGTGTGAGGCCATGCTAGAATCTGTGGACATGTGACACTGGGTGCTGGGGTCAATAGTCCAGCATCTGGAAGACTGTGGTTATGTGAGCCCTGGTACAGTGATTTGGATGAGTCACCTGTGAGACTGTGGATATGTGGCTCCAAGTGCAGGGTCTATGAGGGAGTCATCCTGGAACCTCTGTTTGTGTGCCTGCAGGTGAAGGTTCTGGGAAGTGATGACATACAGGAGACTGTGGACATGTAAACCACATTACAGCGTCTTGGAGGGTGTAACCCTGTGGACTAGGGGCATGGAACAGCCTCAATGTCTATGGAAGAGTGACTCCAGGTACCGTTTCAGGGAGTTGGGACCATCCTGAAAACAGTAGACGTTTATCCCCAGGTAAAGTTTCTGGGAGGTGAGATCACACTGGAGACAGGAGTGTGACCCCAGGTATGGGATCTTGAGGGTGGGGCCATCCTGGTGGCTGTGGACTTGTGACACAAGGTACAGGAATGGGATCGGGGTCACCTTGCAGACTGAGCATGTGATCCCAGGTGCATGATATGGGAAGTGGGGTAACCCGGGAAACTGTGGATATATGACACTATGTATAGGGTCTGCGCAGATATATGACACTAGGTACTGGAGTGGGCAACCCACTCCAGTACTCTTGCTTGGAAAATCCCATGGATGGAGGAGCCTGGTAGGCTGCAGTCTATGGGGTCCCTAAGAGTCAAACATGACTGAGTGACTTCATTTTCCCTTTTCACTCTCATGCTTTGGAGAAGGAAATGGCAACCCACTCCAGTGTTCTTGCCTGGAGAATCTCAGGGATGGGGGAGCCTGGTGGGCTGCCATCTATGGGGTCACAGAGTTGGACACAACTGGCATGACTTAGCAGCAGCAGCAACAGCAGCAGCAGTACAGGGCCTGGGGGATGTCACCATGGAGAGTATGGACATGTGACCCCAGGTGCAGGTTTGGCAGGGATGACCCTGGAGACTGGCTAGGTGAACCAAGGTTTAAGGTACAAAATGGTCTCACCCTGCAGACTGCGGACCCTGACCACAGGTACAGGATCTGGTGGTGGTCACTGTGGAGATGGTGCATGTGTGAAACCTGATAGAAGTTCAAGGAGGGGGTCAATATGGAGAAGGTGGAGGTGTGACCCTATGTGCAGGGTCTGGAGTGAGGTCATTCTGGAAACTGTGGCTGTGTGACTAAGGTTCAGGGTTAGGGACTGGGGTCACTTTGCAGAATGTGGACATGTGACTCCACATGCACCGTTTGGGTCATCCTGGAAACTGTGGACAAGTCACCAAAGTACAAGGTATGAGAGGTGGTGTCACACTGGAGACTGAGGACATGGGATCCAAATTACAGGGTCTGGGAAGGGGATCACCATGGAGACTGTGGATCTGTGACCACAGGTATAGGGTCTGGGAAGTGATATCACACAGGAGACTGTGGACATAGGATGCCAGGTGAAGGGTCTGGGAGGGAGTCACCCTGGAGTCTGTGGACGTATGACCCCAGGTAACGGCTCTTGAGGGTGGGGAAAGCCTGGTGACTGCGACCTGTGACCCCAGGTACAGGGTTGGGAATATAGCATCGCCCTGGAGACTGTGCAAATGCGACCCCAGGTACAGGGTCTGGGGAGAGGTGTCATCCTGGACACCGTTGATATGTAACCTCAAGTACAGTGTCTGAGATATAGGGTCACCCTGGAGACTGAGGCCATGTGGCCAGAGGTACAATAGTCAGTGAGGTGGGTTCACCTTGGAGACTGTGGATGTGTAACCCCAGCTGCAGTGTCTGGGAGGGGTGTCAACCTGGAGACTGAGGACATGTGAGACCAGGTGCATGATCTGGGAGGGGTTGCGACCCAGAAGACTATGGATCTGTGTCCCCAATATCAGACTTTGGTGTGGATGTTACCATGGAGACTGTGGATGTTTGACACCAGGTGAAGGGACAGGGAAGGGCATCACCCTCGAGACCCTGGAGGTAGGAGCCCAGGTTCAGAGTCTGGGAAGGGAGTTCTTCAGGAGTCTGTGGAAATGTTATGTCAGAAAAAGGGCCTGCAGTGGTTACCCTGGTGACTATGTACATGTGACACGTAATACAAATACTGAGATTGGGGGTCATCCTGCAGACTGGAGAAATGTAACCACAGGTGCAGATTCTGAGGACGGGGTCACCTTGGAGACTGTTGACATGTGACATCAGGTGCTTCATCTTGGAGGTAGATCATTCTGGAGATTCTGGACATGTGACCCCAGGAACAGGGTCTGAGAGGGGGTCACCCTTGAGATTGTGGGCTTTTGACCCAGGTACAGCATGTTGGAAGGGTGGTAACCCTGGAGAATGTGCACATTTGACACCATGTACAGGCTCTGGGAGGTGAGTTCACCCTGCTGACTATGGCTATGTGACCCAAGGTGTGACTCTGGAGACTGTGGATATGTGATCCAAGGTGTGAGTCTGGAGACTATGGATATTTCTCACCCAAATCAGGTCTGGGGATGGGGATCACACTGGAGGCTGTAGATATGTGACCCCAGGTGCAGGGTCTGCAAGAGGTACACCCTGGAGCCTGTGGATATGTGACCCTGGGTGCAGGATCTGGGTGCTTGGGTCACCCTGGAGACTGTGGTCATGTGAGCCCCAGTGTGGGGTTTTGAATGAGTCACCCTGGAGACTGTGGATAAGTGACTCCAGGTGCAGGGTCTGCAAAGGAGTAACCTGGAAACTGTGATTGTGACTCTAGGTGAAGGGTCTGGGAAGTGACGACACACAGCAGACTGTGGACATGTGATCCCCATTACAGGGTCATGGAGAGGGTAACCTTGGCTAACAGGGACATGGGAAACCAGGTTCAATGTGTGGGAGGTGGGGTAACCCTTAGAATTTGGAAGTGTGACCCCAGCTACAGGTTCTGGGAATTGGGTCCATCCTTAAAACTGTGGATGCTTCACACCAGTAGCTTCGGGGAGGTGGGGTCACCCTGAAGACTCTGGACATGTGACCACAAGTTCAAGTTCTTGGAGGTGGACTCGACATGGAAATAGTGGACTTGTGACCCCAGGTACAGGATCTTGAGGGTAGGGTCATCCTGGAGACTGTGGATTCGTGACACCAGGTATAGATTTTGGAGGGTTCACACTGGAGACTCTGGATGTATGTTTCTCTGCAGGAGAGCTCCAGTGAACCTAGGTCTGTCTGAAAAATTCTTGGATCATGTGGGGAAACACCCTGTGCGTTAATCTGGACACCCAGGTTCAAATTTGCATATTTTTCTCGGGTGGCCCTAAAGTGGTGTAACCTATCCACATCTTGAAAATCCGTCCAATTGCCATTTTCTTACTTTTGACAGAGCTAACTTTGTTCCACCCCTGGGGTTTCTGAAGCACATGGGCGGCTCGCAACTCCTATCTTTGGGCCTATTTACACTGGAGTGTCACCTTACAGAGGTGACCACAGTAAGGGACCCAGCACTCTGAGACATATTCCCACAGTCTGCTTCCTCAAGGGCAGTACCAGTATCACCTAGATATGTGTTTGAAAGGTGGGAAAATGCACCAAGACACAGGGCACAGGCTCTCGAATTTAGGTCCTCTGAGCAGAACTAGAGGGTTCATGTCTTAGGAGCTAAAGAGTTCCTGCAAGGGACAGGTTTGAAAACACACTCTCTGTGGATGCCTTTCCTTCCTTGAAGAAATATAGGTTTGCCAGTATCCTGCGAACTGAGAGTCACACAGTGCTTGAAAAGTGCTCGCTTAGACATGAGTTTTCAATGGTAATTTCCACTTGGGGCTGTAGTCAAACAGAGGGGTTCCACACTCACTGGGAAAGACAAGGCAATATCTAAATGTCTGTTCCATCCCGTTTTCTCTGTAGGAGAACTCTAGTGAGCGTAAGTCTGTCTGGAAAATTCTTGGATCCTTTGGGGACACACCCTGTTTGTGAACCAGGATACCAGAATGAGGGGACACAATTTGTGTTTCTCTCTGTGGACCTTAAAGCAATGTAGCCTAGCAACAGCTTGAAAATCCATCCACTTGCTCTTTTCTTGATTCTGAGAGAGCTAGATTTGCTCCTTCCTTTTTGATTTCTGAAGCAAGTGGGTGAATTTCAACTCCCAGCTGTGGGCCTTTTTACAGTGGAATGCCACCTCGCTGAAGTGAGTATAGTGAGGAACCTAGCCCTCTTGGACACACTCTCGCAGACTGCTTCCTCATGTGCAGTACTGGTATAACCTAGGAATGGCTTTGCAAGGCTTGGAAAGTGCAGGGAGAAACATGGCCTTGACTCTGGAATTTAGTTCCTCTGAGCACTACTGGAGGCCTCCCATCTGGGAAGCTAAACAGTTCCTGCAAGAGAGAGGGTTGAGAATACACTCTCTTTTGATGCCTTTCTTTCCTTGAGGGAAGATATCTTTCCCTGCATTCTGTGAACTGAGAGTCACACACTGCTTGAAAAGTGCTTGCTTGGAGGTCATCTTTCAGGGGCACTTTCTCCTTGAGTCTGTGACAATAGGGAGGGGCAAACCAACTTCCAATGTCTGTTCCATCCCATTTTCCCAGCAGGAGAGGTCTAGTGAGCCTAGTTCTGTGGAAAATTCTTGGATCCTGCTGGGACACACCCTGTGTTTGAACCTGGATACCTGACCTACAGGGCACAATTCACATTTTTCTCTCAGGGGGCCCTAAAGTGGTTCGGCCTAGCAACAGCTTGAAAATCCGTCCAATTGCTCTTTTCTTACCTCTGACAGAGCTAGCTTTGCTCTACCTTTTGGGGTTTCTGAAGCAAGCGGGTGGCTCACACCTTGGAGCTTTGAGCCTGTCACTGGAATGTCACCTCACACAGTTGACCACAGTAAGGCACTCAGCCCTTTCAGACACACTCCTGCTGCCAGCTTTCTCATGGTCAGTACCGTTATGATCTAGGAATGTGTTTGTCAGACTCGGAAATTACAGGGAGACACACGGCCCTGACTCAGGAATATAGGTCCTCTCAGCAGACCTGCTGGTCTCATGTTTTAGAAGCTCAAAATTTCCTGCAAGATAGAGGTTTGAAAACACACTCTCTGTGGACGTCTTTCCTTCCTCAAAGGAAGATAGCTTTCTTCACATTCTGCGACCTGAGAGTCACACTCTGCTTGAAAAGTGCTTGCTTGCGAGTCTATTTTCAGTGGCAATATCTCCTTGAGGCTGTGACCATAAGTAGCGGCCCCACACTCACAGGGAAAGGCAAAGCAACATCCAAATGGCTGTTCCAACCAGTTTTCTCTGTAGAAGAACTCTGGGGAGCAAAGGTCTGTCTGGAAATTTCTTGAATCACGAGGGAACACATCCCGTGTGTGAACCTGAATACAGGGCCTAGGGTGCACAATTTGTATTTATCTCTCTGGAGCCATAAAGAGGTGTGGCTAGCAATTGCTTGAAAATCCACCCAATTACTTTTTTCTTACTTCTGACAGTGCAAACTTTAGTCCACCATTCAAGATTTCTGAAGCAAGTTGATGGCTCACAACTCCTGGTCACGTGCCGATTTGCCATGGAAAGTTACCTCATCTAGGTAAGCACAGTATGGTACTCAGCACCCTCAGACACACACCTGAAGCCTGTTTTCTCATGAGCAGACCTGGCGTTACTCAGAAATGTGTTTACAAAGCTCAGAAAATGCTCAAAAACACACTGCCCTTGCTCTGAAATTTAGGTCCTCTGTACCAACCTAGAGGTCTCATATCTTAGTATCTAGACAGTTCCTCATATAGAGAGCCTGTTTCCTCATGGGCAGTCCTGGTATGACCAAGAAATGTATTTACAAAGCTCAAAAAGTGCAGGAAAACACATTGCCCTGACTTTGGAATTGAGGTCCTCTGGGCAAATATGGAGAATTCACATCTTTGAAGCTAGACAGTTCCTAATAGACAGATTCTTGAAAACACACATTTCCTTCCTCAATGGAACGTAGGTTTCCAGTATTCCATGTCCATAGAGTCACATACTGCTTGAAAACACTTGTTGGAAGTCCTTTTTCATTAGCAATTGCTCCTGATAGTGTGACCATAGGGAAGGCCACCAAACTCACAGGAAAAGGAAAAGCAACAACCAAAGGTCAGTTCCATCATGTTTTCTCTGTAGTGGAGATTCAGTGTGCCTAGGTCTGTCTGGGAAATTCTTGGATCCTGAGTGGACACATCCTAGGTGTGAACATGGACAGTGGACCTTGGTGGCAAAATTCACCTTTCTCTCTCAGTTGGCCAAAAAGAGTAGAGCATAACAACTACCTGGAAATGCATTTAGCTGCTGGTTTCTTACTTCTGGCAGTGATCACTTGGTACACCCTTTGGGATTTCTGAAGCAAGTAAGCAGCTAGCAACTCGTAGCCGCTCGCCCAATTACAGTGGAATGCTACATCATCTTGGTAAGTGCAGCATGGCACCCAGCAATCTCAGAAATCTTCCTGTAGCCTGTTTTTTCTTAAGGGCACTTCTGGTATGACCTAGGAATGTGTTTACAATGCTCAGAAAGAGTTCAGTTCCGTTCAGACGCTCAGCTGTATTCGACTCTTTGGGACCCCATGAATCGAAGCACACCAGGCCTCCCTGTCCATCACCAACTCCCGGAGCTTACACAAACTCATGACCATCGAGTTGGTGATGACATCCAGCCATCTCATCCTCTGTCATCCTCTTCTCCTCCTGCCCCCAAGCCCTCCCAGCATCAGGGTCTTTTCCAATGAGTCAACTCTTCACATCAGGTGGCCAAAGTACTGGAGTTTCAGTTTCAGCATCAGTCTTTCCAATGAACACCCAGGACTGATCTCCTTTAGGATGGACTGGTTGGATGTCCTTGCAGTCCAAGGGACTCTCAAGAGTCTTCTCCAACACCACAGTTCAAAAGCATCAATTCTTCAGTGCTCAGCTTTCTTCACAGTCCAACTCGTACATCCATACATGACCACTGGATAAACCATAGCCTTGACCAGATGGAGCTTTGTTGGCAAAGAAATGTCTCCACTTTTTAATATGCTATCTAGGTTGGTCTTAACCCTTCCAAGAAGTAAGCATCTTCTAATTTCATGGCTGCAATCACCATCGGCAGTGATTTTGGAGCCCCCAAAAATAAAGTATGACACTGTTTCTACTGTTTCCCAATCTCTTTCTCATGAAGTGATGGGACCAGATGCCATGATCTTAGTTTTCTGAATATTGAGCTGTAAGCCAACTTTTTCACTCTCCTCTTTCACTTTCATCAAGAGGTTTTTTAGTTCCTCTTCACTTTCTGCCATAAGGGTGGTATCATATGCATATCTGAGGTTACTGATGTTTTTCCTGGCAGTCTTGATTCCAGCTTGTGCTTCTTCCAACCCAGTGTTTCTCATGATGTACTCGGCATATAAGTTAAATAAGCAGGGAGACAATATACAGCCTTGACATACTCCTTTTCCTATTTGGAACCAATCTGTTGTTCCATGTCCAGTTCTAACTGTTGCCTCCTGACTTGCACATAGGTTTCTCAAGAGACAGGTCAGGTGGTCTGGTAGTCCCATCTCTTTCAGAATTTTCCACAGTTTATTGTGATACACACAATCAAAGGCTTTGGCGTAGTCAATATAGCAGAAATATATGTTTTCTGGGACTCTCTTGCTTTTTCAATGATCCAGCAGATGTTGGCAGTTTGATCTCTGGTTCCTCTGCCTTTTCTAAAACCAGCTTGAACATCTGGAAGTTCACGGCTCATGTATTGCTGAAGCCTGGCTTGGAGAATTTTGAGCATTACTTTACTAGCGTGTGAGATGAGTGCAATTGTGCAGTAGTTTGAGCATTCTTTGTTATTGCCTTTCTTTGGAATTGGAATGAAAACTGATCTTTTCCAGTCATGTGGCCACTGCTGAGTTTTCCAAATTTGCTGACCTATTGAGTACAGCACTTTCACAGCATCATCTTTTAGGATTTGAAATAGCTTAACTGGAATTCCATCACCTCCACTAGTTTTGTTTGTAGTGATGCTTTCTAATGCCCACTTGACCTCACATTCCAGGATGTCTGGCTCTAGGTGACTGATCACGCCATCATAATTATCTGGGTCATGAAGATCTTTTTTTGTACAGTTGTTCTGTGTATTCTTGCCACCTCTTCTTAACAGCTTCTGCTTCTGTTAGATGCATAGCATTTCTGTCCTTTATTGAACCCAATCTTTGCATGGAATGTTCCTTTGGTATCTCTAATTTTCTTGAAGAGATCTCTAGTCTTTCCCATTCTGTTGTTATTCTCCATTTCTTTGCATTGATCAGAGTAAGGCTTTCTTATCTCTCCTTGCTATTCTTTGGAACTCGGCATTCAAATGGTGCAGGCTGTGATGGACCATGCAGAAGCATGGCCATGAGGAGCTATCTCTCGCCCAAGGTCAGAGGTAGTGGCTGAGGGGAGCCACCCCATGTCCGAGACCAGGGGCAGCGGCCGAGAGGAGCTACCTCATGCCTGAGGTCAGGGGAGGTGGCTGAGATGAGCTACCCCATGCCCAAGGTCAGGGGCTGTCGCCAAGAGGAGCAATCCCACGTCCACAGAGCAGCAGCTGCACGGGTGCAGGAGGACCGAGAGGAGCTACTCCACATTCAAGGTCAGGAGGGGCGGCCTGAGGAGATACCCATTGTCCAAGGTAAGGAGGAGTGGCTGTGCTTTGCTGGAGCAGCTGTAAAGAGATACCCCACGTCCAAGGTAAGAGAAACTCAAATAAGATGGTAGGTGTTGTGAGAGGGCATCAAAGGGCAGACACTGAAATCATAATCACAGAAAACTAGCCAATCTGATCACATGGACCATAACCTTGTCTAACTCAATGAAACTAAGCCATGACGTGTGGAGCCACCCAAGACGGACGGGTCATGGTGGACAGGTCTGACAGAATGTAGTCCACTGGAGAAGGGAATGGCAAACCACTTCAGTATTCTTGCCTTGAGGACCCCATGAACAGTATGAAAAGGCAAAATGATAGGATACTGAAAGAGGAACTCCCCAGGTCGGTAGGTGTCCAATATCCTACTGGAGTTCAGTGGAGAAATAACTCCAGAAAGAATGAAGGGATGGAGCCAAAGCAAAAACAATACCCAGTTGTGGATGTGACTGGTGATAGAAGCAAGGTCCAATGCTGTAAAGAGCAATATCGCATAGGAACCTGGAATGTTAGGTCCTTGAATCAAGGCAAATTGGAAGTGGTCAAACAGGATGTGGCAAGAGTGAATGTCGACATTCTAGGAATCAGCAAATTATAATGGACAGGAATGGGTGAATTTAACTCAGATGACCATTATATCTACTACTGTGGGCAGGAACCGCTTAAAAGAAATGGAGTAGCCATCATGGTCAACAATCGAGTCCAAAATATGGTACTTGGATGCAATCTCAGAAAGTGTAGGGAAATACAATGCTCTGACTCTGGAATTTGGGTCCTCAGGGCAAACCTGGAAGTCTCACATCTTTGAGTCTATACAGTTTGTGATACACAGAGGCCTGATAAAACACTCTCTGTTGATGCCTTACCTTCCTGGATGGAACATAATTTTCCCAGCTTTTTGTGTGCTCAGAGTCACAAACTGCTTGAAAAGGCTTGTTAGAAGTAATTTTTCAGTAGCAACTTCCCCTGATGTTGTGACCTTAGGGAAGACCGCCACACCCACAGGAAAAGGCAAAGGATCATCCAGACGTCTGCTCAATCACGTTTTCTTGATAGGAGCAATCCATTCAACCTAACTGTCTAGAATGCTCATGGATACTGTTCCTACACACCCTATGTTTGAACCTGGATACTGGACCTTGGCAGCAAAATTTCCATTGTTTTCTCAGTTGGCCCTAAAACGGTTAAACCTAGTTACTGCCTGAAAATGCATCTACTTGCTGTTTTCTTACTTCTGACAGTGATAGTGTTGGTGCACCCTTTGGGATTTATGAATCAAGCAGGAGGCTCTCCACTCCAAGCCACTGGCCCCTTTCCAGGGAGATGTCATCTCATCTAGGTTAGCACAATATGTCACCCAGCACTCTGAGACACACTCTTGCAGCATGAATTTTATGGTCAGATCTGGTTTGACCTAGGAATGTGTTTACAAATCTCAGAAAGTGGTGGGAAACACACTGCCCTGACTCTGGTATTTAGGTCCTCTGGGAAACTTGGAGGACTCACATGTTTGAATCTAGACAGTTCATGACAGGTAGAGGCCTGATAACATATTCTCTCGAGATGCCTTTCCTTCCTCAAAGGAATATAGCTTTCTCAACATTCTGTGTGCTGAGTGTCACACACTCCTTGAAAACGCTTGTTGGAGGTCATTTTTCATTAGCAATTTCCCCTGGAGGTGTGACTGTAGGGAAGGCGCCACACTCACAGGTAAGTTCAAAAGCACTTCCAAACATCTGTTCAATCACGTTTTCTTGGTGGGGCCATTCATCAATGTAAGTCTATTTAGAAAATCCGTGGACACTGCGGGGAAACACCTATGTTTGAATCTGGATACCAGACGTTGGTGTTAAAATATGCATTTTTCTCTCACTTGGCCCTAAAAGAGTGCCGCCGAGCAACTGCTTGAAATTCCATCTGAATGTTGTTTTCTTCCTTCTGACAATGCTAGCTTTGGTTCACCCTTTGGGATTTTTGAAGCATGTGAATGACTTGCAACTCCTAGCTGCAGGCCCATTTCCAGTGGAATGACACCTCATCTATGTGACCACAGTATTTCACCCAGCACAGTCTGATACACTCCCTCAGCATCCTTCCTTAGGAGCAGACCTGGTATGCCCTAGGAATGCATTTAGAAGTCTCAGAAAGTGCAGCAAGACACACTGTCCTGACTCTGGAACTTAGGTCCTTTAATCAGGCCTGAGCTCTCACATCTTAGAAGCTGAACAGTTCCTGCTATAAAAAACACACTCTCTGTTGATGCCTTTCCTTCATTGAAGGAACATAACTTTCCCAATGTACTGTGTGCTGAGAGTCACACACTGCTTGAAAACATTTGCTTGGAGTTCATTTTTCAGTGGCAATTTCCCCTGAGACTGTGACAGTAGGGAAGCGCCCACAATCACAAGACAAGCAAGCATCCAAATACCTGTTCCATCACGTTTTCTCTGTTAGAGAGGTCCAGTGAACCCAGGTCTATCTGGAAAAGTTTGGATCCTGTGGGGTCACATCCTGAGTGTGAACCTGAATACAGGACAAAATTCACCTTTTTCTCTCAGTTGGCACTAAAATGGTTTGGCATAGCCACTGCTTAAATATCCATCCAGTACTTGTTTTCTTATTTCTGACAGTGACAGATATGGTTCACCCATGTAATTTCTGAAGCAAGCAGTCTGCTTGCCACTTCTATCTGGTGGTCCCTTTCCTGTGAAATGTCACATAATATAGGTAGCACCACATGGCACCCAGCTCTCTCAGACACACTCTGACAGCCTGTTTCCTCCTTGGCAGTCCTGGTATGACCTAGGAATGTATTTACAAGGCTCAGAGATTGTATGGAAACATATCCCCTGACTCGGGATGTTAGGTCATCTGGGCAAGACTGGAGGTCTCACGTCTTACAATCTAGACAGTTCCTAATAGATAGAGGCCTGGAAACACACTCTCTGGTGACGCCTTTCCTTACTCAAAGGGCCATTGCTTTCCCAACATTTTAGGGCCAACCTAGAGGAAAATGCGAAATTTGCCACCAAGGTCCATTACCCAGGTTCACACGCAGGATGTGTCCCCACAGCACTGAAGAATTTTCAAGACAGACCTAGGCTAACCCTAACCCTAACCCTAACCCTAGGATCTCTCCTACAGAGAAACATGATGGAACAGACGTTTGGATGATGTTTTGCCTTTTCCTGTGAGTGTGGTGGACTTCCCTATGGTCAAACCATCAAGGGAAATTGCTACTGAAAAACAACTTCCAGGCAAGCATTTTCAAGCAGTATGTGACTCTCAGCACACAGAATGCTGGGAAAGCTACGTTCATTTGAGGAAGGAAAGGCATCAATAGAGAGTGTGTTTTCAGGCCTCTATCTATCAGGATCTGTCTATATTCTAAGATGTGAGATCTCCAGGCTTGTCCAGAGGACCCATCTTCCAGAGTCTGGGCAGTGTTTCCCTGCAAATTTTGAGCCTTGTAAGCACATTCCAAGATCACTCAGGAATGTCCATGATGAAACAGGCGATGGAAGAGTGTCCGTGTGTGCTGTGTGTCATTCTGCCCTTACCAAATGAACTGACATTCCACTGGAAATGGGCCAGGGACTAGGAGTTATGAACCGCCTGTTGCTTCAGAAATCCAGAAAGCTGGAACAAAGCTATCATTGTCAGAAGTAAGAAAACAGATATTAAATGAACTTTCAAGCAGTTGTTAGGCCACAACGTTTTAAGCCCAATGGAGAGGATAATGCAAATTTTGCCACCAAGATCTGCTATCAAGATTCACATTCATGATGTGTCCCTGCAGTATCCAAGAATTTTCCAGATAGGACTAGGCTCACTATATCTCACCTACAGAGCAAACGTGATGGAACAGACATTTGAATGTGGTTCCCTTTTACTGTGTTTGTGGGGCTTTCCCTCCAGTCACATCTTCAGGGGAAATTCTTAGTGATAAATGACCCCCAAGCAAGTGTGTGACACTCAGGAAGCAGAATGTTGGGAAAACAATGTTCCTTCAAGGAAAGACAGGCATCAGCAGAGAATGAATTTTCAGTCCTTTATCTATCAAGAATTGTCTAGATTTCTAAGATGTGAGACCTCCAGTCTTACCCTGAGGACCTAACTTGCAGAGTCAGGGCAGTGTGTTTCCCTGCACTAACCCAGGCTTTTAACCACCTTCCTACATCATCCCAGAACTGCCCATGAGGAAACAGGCTGCAGGAATGTGTTCAGACTGCAGGGTGCCATGCTGTTGTTACCCAGGTGAGGTGACATTCCATTGTAAATAGGCCATCAGCAGCACTTGCGAGCTGCCTTCTTGCTTCTAAAATCCCAAAGGTGGGTCAAAAGTGAGCACTGTTAGAAATTAAAAAAAAAAAAGCAATTGTATGGATTTTCTAGCAGTTGCAAATTTGACCATCAAGTTCCGGTATCCACTGTCAGACTCAGGAGGTGTCTCTGCTGTATCTACCCATATTTCACAAAGACCTAGGCTCACTGGCTGCTCTGA
The DNA here is from genome assembly GCF_963930625.1 of Muntiacus reevesi. Lineage (NCBI taxonomy): Eukaryota > Metazoa > Chordata > Mammalia > Artiodactyla > Cervidae > Muntiacus > Muntiacus reevesi. The sequence goes on along the minus strand of NC_089256.1, from coordinate 704,436 downwards.
TAGAGAAAATGTGATGGAACAGATGTTTGGATCTTGGATTGCCTTACCCTGTGAGTGTAGAGGACATCCTTACTGTCACAACATCACAAGAAATTGCTACTGAAAAATGACCTGCAAGCAAACGGTTTCAAGCAATGTGTGACTCTCAGTTCACAGAATACTGGGAAAGTACTGTTTCTTCGAGGAAGGAAGGGTATCAACAGAGAGTGTGTTTTCAGGCCTCTATCTATGAAGAACTGTCTTGATTCTAACAAGAGCCCTCCAGCCTTCCCAGAGAACGGAACTTCCAGAGTCAGGGCAGTGTCTTCCTTGCCCTTTTAATGCTTTGTAAACATATTCCTAGGTCACACTGGGACTGTCCATGAGGACACAGACTGTGGGCGTGTGTCTGAGTATACAGAAGGGCCATTATGTGCTTACTTAGATAAAGTGACATTCCACTGGAAATAGGCCCATGACTAGGAGTGGTGATCTCCTTGCTTGCTTCAGAAATCCCAAAGGGTGAACCAAAGTTATTGCTCTTCAAAGTAAGAAAACAGCAATTAGATGGATTTTCAAGCAGGTGCCAGGCCACACAGTTTTAGGACAAACCGAAAGAGAAATGTGAATTGTGCCACCAGTTCCAGTATCCAGGTTCACACTTAGGATGTGGTCCTGCAGTATACACGATTTTCCAGACAGACCTAGGCTCTCTGGATCACTCCTAGAGGCAAAATGTGATGCAACAGAAGTTTGGATGTTGGTTTGCCTTTTCCAGTGAGTGTGGGGGCCTTCCCTAAGGTTACACTGTCAGAGGAAGTTTCTACTGAAAAATGACCTCCAAAGAGCGTTCTCAAGCAGTGTGTGATCCCCAGCACAGAGAATGCAGGGAAAAGTATGTTTCTTCAAGGAAGAAAAGGCATCAACAGAGAGTGTGTTATTAGGCCTATATCTATTAGTAACTGTCTAGAATCTAACATTGACCTCCAGGCTTGTCCAGGGGACCTAACTACCAGAGTCAAGGCACTATTTTTCCTACACCTTCCAAGCCTCCCAAAGACATCCTAGCTCATATAGGGATGGCCCATGAGGAAACAGACTGTAGGAGAGTGTCTGAGATTGTATGGTACCAATACTGTGCTTACCTAGATGAGATGACATTCCTCTGGGAATGGGCCAGAGGGTAGGAGTGGTGAGTCGCCTGCTTGATTCAGAAATCCCAAAGGATGGACCAAAGCTATCATTGTCAGAAGGAAGAAAACAGCAATTGGATGGATTTCCAAGCAGTTGCAAGGCCGTAGCATTTTCCCAAAACAAGAGAAAAAATATTATTTTTGCCCCAAAAATCCGGTATCCATGTCCAGACTCAGGATGTCTCCATGCAGTATCCACAAAGTTTCCAGACAGAACTAGTCTCAGTGGATCGATCCTACTGAGAAAATGTGATGGAACAGACGTTTGAATGCTAATTTGTCTTTCTCTAAAAATGGAGAGTGTGGCATCCCCATGGTCACACCATCAGGGGAAAGTGCTACTGAAAAATGACCTCCATGCCAGCATATTCAAGCCGTGTGTGTCTCTCTGCACACAAAATGTTTGGAAAGTTATGTTCCTTCAAGAAAAGAAATGCATCAACAGAGAGTGCTTTCAGCCCTCTATCTATCAGGAGCTGTCTACATTCTAAGTCGTGAGACCTTCAGTCTTTCCTAGGGATCCTAACACCCAGAGTCAGGGCAGTGTGTTTCCATGAACTTTTCAAGCCTTGTAAACACTTTCCAAGTATATACTGGGACTGCTCCTGAAGAAACAGGCTGCACGAGTGTATCCGAGTGTGTTGGGCAGCATACTGTGCTTACCTGCATGAGGTGCCAGTACAATGGAAATCAGTTAGTGGCTGGAGTGGTGAGCAACCTGCTTGCTTCAGAAATTCCAAAGGGTGGACAAATCTATCACTGTCAAAAGTAAGAAAACAGCAATTGGATGGATTTTCAAGGATTTGCTACACTGCACCATTTTAGAACCAATGTGGTCCCAAAATGAGTGTGGGAGATGAAAATGAGAATTTTGCCACCAAGTTCATATATACAAGTTCACACTCATGATGTGTCCCCACAATACCCACGAATTCTCCAGACAGACCTAGGCTCACTTGATCGCACCTAAAGACAAAATGTTATGGAGTACACGTTTGGATGTTGGTTTGCCTTTCCCAGTGAGTGTGGGAGCCTTCCCTACCATTGCACCTTCAGGGGAATTTTCTACTGACCAATGGCCTACAAGCAAGTGTTTTCAAGCACCGTGTGACTCTCAGCACACAGAATGTTGGGAAAGCTATGTTCCTTCGAGGACGGAAAGGCATCCATACGGAGTGTATTTTTAGGCCTCTATCTATCAGGAACTGTCTAGAACTCAAGGCATGAGACTTCAAGGCTTTCCCAGGGTCCTAACTTCCAGAGTTAGGGTACTGTGTTTCCCTGCACCTTCCAAGGCTTTAAACACATTCCTTATTCAAACTGGGCCTGCCCATGAGGAAACAGGATGCAGGAGTATGTCTGAGAGGGCTGGGTGCCATACAGTGCTTAACTAGATGAGGTGACATTACACTGGAAATGGGCCAGCAGATTGGAGTAGTGAGCCGCCTGCTTGCTTTAGAAACCTCAAAGGTTTGACCAATGTTATCACTGTCATTATTAGGAAGAGACCAATTGGATGAATCTTCAGGCAGTTGCTAAGGCCGCACTCTTTTAGATCCAACCGACAAAATTTGCTAATTTTGCCAACAGATTCAAGGATGCAGATTCACACTCAGTATGTGTCCCTGTAGTATCCAAGAATTTTCCAGACAGGCAGAGGATCATTGGATCTCTCCTAAAGAGAAAACTTTATAGAATAGACATTTGGTTGGTTGTTTTCTTTTTCCTGTGAGTTTGGGGGTCTTCCCTACAGTAACACAGTCATGGGAAATTGTTACTGAAAAATCACCTTCAAGCAAGGATTTTCAACCAGTGTGTTACTCTCATCACACAGAAATCTGGGATAACTATGTTACTTAAATGCATGAAAGACATAAAAGTGGGTGTTTTTCAGGCATCTATCTGTCAGGAACTATCTAAAGTCTAAGATGTGAGAACTCCAGGTTTGCACACAGGGCCTAATTTCCAAAGTCATAGTCAGTATATTTCATTGCACTTTCAGAGCCTCATGAAGACATTCCTGGCTCCTATTGGGTCTGATTCAGAGGAAACTGGCTGTGAAATTATCTAAGATTGCTGAGAGCCATACTGTTGTTACCTAGATTATTTGACATTTTAATGGAAATGATCCAGCTCGATGGGGTTGCAAGCCACCTGCTTGTGTCAGAAACCTGAAAGATTTGACCAAACCTATTGATGTCAGAAGTAGGAAAATATCAATTGGATGGATTTTCAGGCAGCTGCCAGCGCACATCCTGTTAGTGCCAAAAGAGAGACAATGCTAATTTTGCCAAGAAGGTCAAATATTCAGGTTCACAGTCAGTATGTTTCCCTTGCAGTATCCAAGAAATTTCCAGAGAGACCTGGGGCCATTGGATCCTTCTGACAGAGAAAAATTGATGGAAGAGACATTTTGATGTTTGCTTGCTTTTCCCTGTGAGTGTGGGAGCCTTCCCTAGTGTAACACACGTGAGGGGAAATTTTTACTTAAAAATGACTTCCAGGCAAGGGTTTCCACTTAGCGGGTTACTCTCAGCAAACAGAATGCTGGGACACCTGTGTTCACTCGTGGAATGAGCGGCAATGAATAGGGTGCTTTTCAGGCATCTCTCTATCCATGACTGCTGTCTGGATTCTAAGATGTGAGAAGACCACGCTTCCACAGATGCCCTCAATTCCAGAGACACAGCCAGTAAGTTTCCCTGAACTTTCCATGGTTCATGAGCACAGTACTCTATCTTACTGGGACACACCATGAGGAGAGAGTCTGGAGGAGTGTGTCTGACACAGCTGAGTGCCATACTGTTTCTAAGTAGTTTAATTGGCATTCCAATGGAAATGATCTTGCCACAAGGACTTGCACGCTGCCTGCTTGCTTCAGCAATTCCAGTGTTTTGACCAAAGCTATTGCTGTCGTTAGTGGGAAAAGAGCAAATGTACTGATTTTCAAGGAGTTGCTAAACCCCAGCCTACTGTGGCCAACACAGAGAAAATTCTAATTTGCCAACAAGGTCCAGAATCCAGGTTCACACTGAGCATGTGTCCAAGCACTATCCAAGAATTTTCCAGACAGACTTAGGATCACTGGATCCCTCCTACAGGGGACTTCATGGAACAGATGTTTTGACATTTGTTTACTTTTCTCTGTCAGTATGGGGGCATTTCCCATGGTAACACAGGGGAGGGGAAATTGTTACTTCAAAATGACTTCCAGGCAAGAATTTCCAAGCAGTCTGTCACTCTCAGCAAACATAATGCTGTGAAATCTGTGTTTCTTTGAGGAATGAAAGGCAAAAAATAAAAAGGAGTGTATTTCAGACATCTATCAGAAACTGTCTAGATTCTAAAATGTTAAAACTCCAGATTTGCACAGAGCACCTAATTTTCAGAGTCACAGCCAGTATGTTTGCTCACATTTCTGATACTAGCGAACCCATTCCTAGGTCATCCTGGGACTGTCTATGAAGAAACAGGCTGTAGGAGTGTGTCTGAGAGTGCTGAATGCCATCGAGTCTGGTTACCTAATGAGTTTACCTGCCATTGGAAATGATCCAGTGGCAAGGAATTGAAAGTCCCATGTTTGCTGCAGAAATCCAAGAGGTCTGACCAAAGATATTGCTGTCACAAGTAAGAAAACAGCAATTGGATGGATCTTCAGGCAGTTGCTACTCTGCACCATTTTAGGACCACCTGAAAGAAAATGCTGATTTAGCCAACAAGGTCCAGGATCCAGCTTCACACTCAGTATGTGTCCATGCACTACCCAAGCATTTTCCAGACAGACCTAGGATCACTGGATCTCTCCTACAGAGAAAACCTGATGGAACAAACGTTTGGATGCTAGTTTGCTTTTTCCCTGTGAGTGTGGGACCGTCCTGACTGTAACACAGTCAGGGGAAGTTCTTACTGAAAAATGAAGTCCAAGCAAGCATTTTAGAGCAGTGAGTTACTCTCAGCACACAGAATGCTAGGAAATCCATGTTCCTTTGATGAAAGAAAAACATAAAAGTAGAGTGTTTTTCATGCATCTGTCTATCAGGAACTGTCTAGATTGTAAGATGTCAGAACTCCAGGTTTGCACAGAGACCCTAATTTCCAGTCATAGCCAGTGTATTTTCCTGCACTTTCTGAGCCTTTTGAACACATTCCTAGCTCATATTGGGTCTGTCCCTCAAGAAAAAGGCTTAGGAAATTATATCTAAATGTGTTGAGTGTCATAATGTTGTTACCTTGATTAGTTGACAATCTATTGGAAATGATCCTGCCACAAGGTGTTGCAAGCTGCCTGTTTGCATAGAAATAGAAGTAATTTGACCAAACTCATTTATGTTGTAAATAGGAAATTGTCAATTGGATGGATTCTCAGGTAGCTGTCAGCCCACACCCTTTTAATGCCAACAGAGAGAAAAGGTGAGTTTTGCCAACAAGGTTCAATATCCAGTTTCACACTCAGTATGTGTCCCTGCAGTGTCCAAGACTTTTCCAAACAGATCTAGGATCACTAGATCTCTCCTGCAGAGAAAACTTGATGGAACTTTTACTCTGAAGCAGGGTCAGTCTTGTTGAGGTGACTCCTTCCCCAAGGCCACAACTGGGAGTCCTCACACCAAGGCCATAGAAGTGGGCCCCAGAACCAAGGTCACCTGTGAATCGGACTGGGCCCCCTTTGCAACTGTTGCCAAAAGCACCTGATCATCGCTAATGAGCTTCCTGACTCCCTACCAGGCAAGGATGCCCACTCCAGTAAACACCCTATGGTACCCCACCCAATCACCTAATATCAACCTTCCAGTAGGAATTTTCTTTGCCTTGAAACTGTAAAAATTGGCTCTTAACCCAGGAAATCAGTCAACTTTCCCTAGTCTGTCAGGTGGTTGGCCCCCTGAGCCCACAGTGCCCACTTTATCTCTGCTCTTTGTTCTCAATACAAACTCACTCCCTTCTGAAATGCTCTATGTCTGAACATTCTTTTCCAACTCGTACTCAGACGGCCTCAACAAGCCTCCCATCACCAGAGCCACTTTCCTAGATCACACTCACCACTTGCTTGTCCACTCCCAACTCAGAGCAGAAAGGCCCCCTCAGCCTGGTCCTTCCCTCTCACTTCCCGTGCCTGGTCGCCAGGGGCTCACACCGTCCCTGGGCAGGCTGTCTTCTGTGTCCTGCAGAGGCCTCTGTGGTGTCAGGTGAAGAAACAAGAGGCACCCATGAAACCCCCCACCCCAGCACAGCAACCAGTACCCACCTACTGAACTCTTCACTCTGGATGGGCCTGGGGGTCTTTCAGGGAACGTCCCCCAACATGTCCTTGTTCTCATCTAATTCCAGCACTGCCCACGTGAGAGTCACTAAGCTAATCTGTGATAACTGCACAGAGAGAATACTTGTTCACTCGCCCCTCCCAGGATACATGGTTCTTATGGGCAGGTGCCTCCCAGGATATGGGGCTCACCTGGGCAGGTATCCTGCAGGGCTCAGCACCCAGGAGCTGTTCACAGAGCCCTCACTGCAAAGAGCCCCCAGCTCCTCTGTTGGACAGATCTGACCTTGAGACCCTCAGAGGAGGACCTGAGGTAACATACAGCAGCTTCAGGATAGTTTTGTGACCTTGGGCTTCACTGGTTGCAGCCTCCTTCCAGCAGGTTTTCCAGAGGGTCCCATAGCACCTGGGCACTGAGTCTGTCTCCACCCACCACCCATCCTCTCCCTGACCCCTGGGTCCCTCTCATTAGAAGAAGGCCTTCCTGAAATCCTCTCCCACTTATAGGTCAGATAAGAAGATGAGAAAACAAGTCAGAGCAGCAGCCCCATATCCATCCTGACCCAAAGGACCCACACCTGTTCCTGGAACCCTGGCCAGGACAACGAGGCCCATTTTCTGAAACCACAAGCCCAGGTGGGCAGATTGGCTGACCTGACTGGCCTGCCCTTTGGATGTGTGCCTGGGTTGAGGTCTATATAAACCCCCTCAAGTGCCTGCAGCTGTACCTGATGCTGTCTTTCTGCTTAGATCTTGCAGGGTTGGCTTGATAAGAGAGAGTGAGGGCCCATAGTGTTTCGGGGGATTGGGTCTGTGTTGGGCTCTGCTGGACCTTCTGCAGGAGGTGCTAAGCTGTCACTTCCTAAGGATGGGCTGTGTCACCTGTTCCTGCTGTTGGAAATCTTCTCAGGCAGAAGTGAGGAAGCAAGAAAACAGGCAATGGGAGCAGCACAGGAGGAGTAACTCAGGTAGGAAAGTGCAAAGCTTCCAGATCACCCAGGCCAGGACCATTCTGCCTGACCTACAGGAGCCACGTCAGTAAGCATGCTGTCGCTGGAGTGGCTCCACTTTTCTCCAGCCTGTGAGGTCTTTGCACATATTCAAGTGTTTTATCTATGAAGGGTGGATGAGGTTCAGGAATGGCTAGCCTGGGGGTCAGCCAGCATTTACTTAGAGATGACTCCGTGTAGTCTCCCAGCTTCCCACTGAGGTCCCTCCTTGGGAGGGGAGGGGGTGGGGTATGTGCAAGGGCTGCTGGCTGGCTACACATGAGTAAGTCCCCATCCCTGACCATCTTCAGAATTGCTCATCCCTGAAGCAAGTGCCCTAATTGGGCTTTCACCTGTGCAACTGGTGGCTTCTTAATTAGCAATGTGGCCATTGATATTAAATGTCCTCCATCAAGACTGAGATGTTACACCACATGTACTGGTGTAAGAACCCGGGGAGGCGTGTGCACCCAGTACCCCTAGGCATAGGCTTCAGACTTGACCCCTCAACATTCTGGAGCCCAGCCACTGCTTTAGCATTTCTGAGGGTCCAGAGCTGATTTTAAGGGTTCTGTAATCCACCCTTCATCTGCTTTAATGAGACCCACATTTCTAGGATCCTACAGAGCAGGGTCTGTGTGGCTGCTCTGTGGCTTCTCTAACATGATCACATGCTGGGTGGTTTAAAACAACAGGAGTTCATCCTCTCTCAGTCCTGGAGACCAGACACCGGAAATCAAGGTGGCACAGGGCTGAGGTCCCTCCAGAGGCTGCAGGACAGGATCATTCCTGCCTTTTCCAACTTCAGGGGCTCCAGGGGTCCCTGGGCTTGTGGCCCCCTCCCTCCCATCTCTGCCTCTGCCTTTAAGAGGCTTCCCCTTTGTGTCCTCTTTCGTCTCTTTGAAGGAGTCTGTCAGTTGGATTGAAGGTCACCCTAACCCTAGATGACCTTACCTTGCTATCCTTAACTACATCTACAAAGACTCTTTTCCCAGATACGGCCCTGTTCTGGGGGGACACATCTTTGGTGGCCACCATTTACCCCATTCTCTCTCTGTCAAATAACCCTCATTTTAGGAGATCACCACATGCCCATAAAGACGGGCACAGAGAGCGGCCACACACATGGAGAGAATGAGGCCCTTGGAGTCACCTGGAAGGGATGAAGACCTGGCTTCATCAGGTGAGGGGAATCACAGGGAGGAGAGGAGGATGGTCTTGTTTAGGCTTCAAAAAGACCACGTTGGGGTGGGATGTGAGATGCACAATGGGGGCGGGGAGCTTCATCAGGGCCTGAGGGGGAGGTTAGGCTTGGGCCAGGGCCATGGGTATAGAGGGGACTTAGTGTGGGGGTTGGTCATACACCCAGAAGGAAGAGCTCACAGTCACTGGGGCACAAGGACCTGGGAACCTGGGAGGGCTTCATCTTTCTGAACCTGAAGAGGAAACGTTAAAATTTTACATCACCTCCTGCTCCTTCTGCCTCTGTAACTCAGCTTGCTCCTTGCAAAGTCTGGATCATGTAGGTCACGCAATCTCAGAAAGTGGGGACTTAGAATACTCGGAGCTGGAGCTTATCTCCCTTGTCCTTGCCCTGGCCCCTGCAAACCTTCTTGATCATGCCTATTCATGATAATGAAGAGCCCGCCCCCCTGACACTCTCCTCACCCCAGGGGGAACTCCCCACTCTGCTGGAGCACCTGGCTGTTGGTGGCCACTGACAGCACTCTGGTCTCCTCAGGACCCAGCTTCAGGATACTCTGAGGTTCAGGTCAGGCAGATGGAATCTGGTCTTCTCAGAACCCACTGGGGCTTCAGTTTGGGGGCATTGTGGGGTTTAGTTCAGGTTGATGGAATCTGGTCTCCTCAGGACCTGCTGGGTGTTCAGCTTTGGGACATTGTGGGGTTCAGTTCAGGCTGACAGGAGATGGGTCACCACAAGACCCATGTGGTTTCAGCTTTGGGGCATTGTGGGGTTCAATTCAGGCTGATAGAATTTAATCTCCTCAGGACCTTATGGGGGTTCAGCTTTGTGACATTGAGGGGTTCAGTTCAGGCTGACAGGAGATGGGTCACCACAGGATCCATTGTATTTTGGCTTTGGGGCATTATGGGGTTTAGTTTTGGCTGATGGAATCTAGTTTCCTCAGGACCCATGATCTCCTCAGAACCCATTGGTGCTTCAGCTTTGGGACATTGTGGAGTTCAGTTGAGTCTGACGGGAGTCTGGTTTCCTCAAGATTCCTGCAACGATGTGCTGCTGAAAGAAAAAGTGAGGAAAATTGGGAAGAAGCTTCTGTGTGTGGCTGTTGCTGAAAGTCTGTCTTAAGAGGACCCAAGACTGTTAGGGCTTGATGTGGAAAGTTGTGGGATTTTAGTCAGTTTTTGTCTGTAGTATAAGATGGTGTCCTATATTGTTCCTTGGTGTGTGGTTTCCATTTTTCCCAGCACGGTTTATTGAGGGGGGTGGGGGGGACTGTCCTTTCCCGCGTATATATTTTTAGTTCCTTTCTTGTAAATTAATTACCATGCACCTGTAGGTTTACTTCTGAGCTCTCTTGACTATTTCTGTGCCAATTCCACACGTCTTCTGGTGACTTTAGGTACATACTCTAGATTGAAGTCAGGGATAGACATGCCACCAGCCTGTTCTGCTTTCTCAGGATCCCTTTGGCTCTTCTGGTTCCTTTGTGGCTCCACACAGATGTAAAGATTGCTTTTGTTTCTGTGAAAAATATCATTGAAATGTTGGCAGTGATTGCATGAATGTGTACGTTGCTTTGTTTAGAATGGATATTTTAATGGTATTTTCACCCATAAGCATGGGATATCTTTTTACTTGTATCCATTTAGTTTCTTTGATCATTGTCTTGTAGTTTTTAGCTTTCAGGTCTTTCAAGTCCTTGGTTAGATTTCTAGTTATGTGGGGGAGGGGATGCAATTGTAAAAGGAATTATTTTCTTAATTTCTCTTTCTGATAGTTCATTATTAGTGTAGAGAATCACAAATGATCTTGCAGTTCTGCTGACTTTCTTTTTTCTTTTTTTTGGCCCCACAGCTCGACATGTTGGATCTTAGTTCTCTGACCGAGGATCAAACCTGTACCCCCTGCAGTGGAAGTGCAGTCTTAACTACTGGACTGCCAGGCAAGTCTGTGAATTCGCTTTTTAGTTCTGACAGTTGCTTTGGTGTAGTGTTATGTGGAAAACTAGAATTAAGACATCTAATAGTTTCAGTTCCATCTGGTCATCCACAGCACCCAGGGCATGGTGTCTACTAATATACTCTTCCTATGGTGCCTTTTAATACCATGTGGACTAGTACAAGGCAATTAGCATCAAACTACTTTAGCTGAATTTAGTTAGGTTAACTCTTGGCCTCTATTGCAATGTTCGATGTCATCTCTGATTTTCTGGCATGTGACTTACATGGCTGTATTGAAAAGTAACTTACTTTCTAGTAAAATTTCAAACGTGTCTACTTTAAATAGTGGTACAAAGTTTTCTACATTCACACCAAATACCGCAATGTGTTTTACCCAAAACATGGTCACTTTCCCAGGGAACCAGCCCACAACCCCAAAATGGGGGATAATTATGGTTTCCACATTACAATCCTATCCATAGGACCAGTTCAACTTTCATCAGCTGCCCAAGCTTTGTGCAACTGTCTTTCTTCATTCTAATGCAGTTTTCTTTTTCTGGAGCCATCACTGGGGCTTTCCCTCATGTTAAAAACCTTCATGGATTTAAAGTGACAAGATGACTATGATCTGGGTGGCTTTTCAGTGTGGTTTCTTTCACTGAGAATGTTTTTAGTGCTTTTCCATGTTGTGCCATGTGTCATTTTTTTCACTGTGCTTACAAACATATAACAACATTTATTATTTGAGTCATTTGAAGTATGAACTTCTATAGCATTAACTGCACTCTCATTGTAAAAATTTCCCCACCATTCATCTCCAGAATCTTTCCCTTTTCCTGAAGTGACACTGTAACCATTAAATACTCATAACCCCCAATCCCTGGCCATCTTACTCTACTTGGAATTTGTCTTATATGGATATCTCATACTAGTGGAATCATAGAACATTTTTCCTTTTGTGTCAGGCTTGTTTCACTTCACCTAATGACTTGAAGTTTCATCTACATTATAGCATGTATGAGTTATCTTGTTTTTAAAGGTTGAATCAGATCCCACTGTGTATATACTACATCGTGCTTATCCAGTCATCTGTTGAACACTTGTGCTGCTGCCACCTTTTGGTTACTATGAATAATGCTGCTATGAATATGGGGTTTGAATATCTGTTTCAGTATTTGGTTTTAAATATCTTGAGTGTATAACCTGGACCGGAATTGATGGATTCTATGTTAACTCTGTGTTTAAGTTTTTGTAAAGCCCCCTACTATTTTCTGAAGCTGTGGCATTATTTTACTATATTCCTTTATATGGCAGAGTAATGCATCTCATGGATGGAACTGCCCTATTTGCTCTTCCATTCACTTGTTGGTGGACATTTTCATTGTTTTTAACTTGGATTATCAAGAACACTGCTGCTGTAAATATTGGTGTACAAGTATATATTTGAGCACCTCTTTTAAATTCTTTGGATGTATATCTAGGAGTGGAGTTACCAAAACATATGATATTTCAGTTCAGTCACTCACTCATGTCCGACTCTTTGTGACCCCGTGGACTGCAGCACACCAGGCTCCCCTATCCATCACCAACTCCCAGAGCTTGCTCAAACTCATGTCTATCGAGTTGGTGATGCCATCAACCATCTCATCCTCTGTTATCCCCTTCTGCTCCTGCCTTCAATCTTTCCCAGCATCAGGGTCTTTTCCAATGAGTCAGTTCTTCACATTAGGTGGCCAAAGTATTGCAGTTTCAGCTTCAGCATCAGTCCTTCCAATGAATAGTCAGGGTTGATTTCCCTTAGGATTGACTTGTTGGATCTCCTTGCAGTCCAAGTGATGCTCAAGAGTCTTCTCCAACACCACAGTTCCAAAGCATCACTTCTTCGGTGCTCAGTTTTCTTTGTAGTCCAGCTGTAACGTCTATACATGACTATTGGAACAACCATAGCTTTGAGTACATGGACCTTTGTTGGTAATGTCTCTGCTTTTTAATATGCTGTCTAGGTTGGTCATAACTTTTATTCCAAGGAGCAGGTGTCTTTTAATTTCATGGCTGCAGTCACCATCTTCAGTGATTTTTGAGCCCCCCCCCCCACAATAAATTCTGTCACCATTTCCATTGTTTTCCTATCTATTTGCCATGAAGTGATGGGGCCAGATGCCATGATCTTAGTTTTCTGAATACTGATTTTTAAGCCAACTTTTTCACTCTCCTCTTTCACTTTCATCAAGAGACTCTTTAGTTCTTCTTTGCTTTCTGCCATAAGAGTGGTGTCCTCTGTGTATCTGAAATTATTGATATTTCTCCTGGCAATTTTGATTCCAGCTTGTGCCTCGTCCAGACCCGGGATTTCACATGATATACTCTGCATATAAGTTAAATAAGCAGGGTGCTGTACTCCTTTCCTGATTTGGAACCAGTCCATTGTTCCATGTCTAGTTCTAATTGTTGCTTCTTCACCTGCATACAGATTTCTCAGGAGGCAGGTAAGGCAGTCTGGTATTCCCATACCTTTCAGAATTTTCCACAGTTTGTGGTGATCTGCAGAGTCAAAGGCTTTGGCATTGTTAACAAAGCAGAAGTAAATATTTTTCTGGATGTTTTTCTCTCTTGCTCTTTCAGTGATGCAACGGGTGTTGGCAATTTGATCTCTGGTCCCTCTGTCTTTTCTAAATCCAGCTTGAACATCTAGAAATTCATGGTTCACTTACTGTTGAAGCCTGGCTTGGAGAAATTTGATCATTACTTTGTTAACATGTGAGATGAGTGCAACTGTGTGGCAGTTGGAACATTCTTTGGCTTTGCCTTTCTTTGGGATTGGAATGAAAACTGACCTTTTCCAGTCCTGTGGCCACTACTGAGTGATATAATTACATTTTTATGTTTTCGAGAAAATGCTTGTTTTGGACACATTGATTGCGCCATTTTACCTCTCCACAAGTAAAGTTTTGAGTTTCAATTTCGTACATTTTCGCCAACATTTGTTATTTGTCTTTATTGTTGATTTTCCTCACGTCCATCCTGAGTGCCTTATTAAGGAGGAAGTCATAATGCAGGACCCACATTTGAGGAGAGGAGAGTTAGCTTCATATACTTGATGGACAGCTGAGTCTGTATCAATTATTTAGAATCTTTCTGTGTGAGATTTTTATTCAACATTACTCATAAAACCTAATTTTTACTTTTTACCAGTTTGGACACCTGAAAATTATTTTAAACTTTTGGGAGCTTCCCTGGTGGCTCAGCCTGTAAAAGCATATGCTTGCAATGCAGGATACCTGGGTTCAATCCCTGGGTGGGGAAGATCCCCTGGAGAAGGAAATGGCAACCCACTCCAGTACTCTTGCCTGGAAAATTTCATGAATGGAGGCGCCTCATAGCTTACAGTCCATGGGGTTGCAAAGAGTCAGACACGACTGAGCAACTTCACTTTCACTTTCTTTTGGCTATAATCCAGCCAAGTAGACTGCTTAGTTCATTCTAGCTTTGGCTATTGAGAGCTTTTTCCATACTCTCCTGCTTTTATTTTACATAATTCAGCTTTTATGGGGCTTTTTGGTCCTTCTTTCTCACATTTTAAGATTATGCTGCTTTACATATTTATTGTCTCAGTCCTAGTATCAGACACATATTTAAAGAGTCCTTGTCCCTTTTTGTTAGAGCATATTAAGAAAAACTTGTATGTGGGAACTTAATAATCTCAGCAGACAATGCATGGAAATACACATGCATGTATCCAGACTATGCATACAGACGGTTATGAAGATTTTCACATGGAGTTATATGTTTCTGCATTAGGCTAAAGATAGTTTATAATGATGTCTCCAACCTGATCTCTTATGACACAGGTATTATAACCTTCTCCTTTTGTCTGCCTGTAACTTCCCACTCCAATGGTAAGAAACCTGGCTTCCACTACTCATCACTTACCAAATTCAGGGCTTGCTCCTTCAATAACTGATATGGTAGTTTCAGTCCTGTTAGCTACAAACCCCCGTGGAAAGAACTTACAGAGCCCATTGTTTATGTATGGTACATTTGCCTTTGGCCTGCAGATTCCATTCATTTACACAGTGAACTTAGGTCAGATAATTTTGTCCTAAGAGTGAGAGTGGCCTTTTAAAATTTTTCTTCTTCCTTTTAAATCTTTTGGCTGTGCCGCGTCATGTGGGGTTTTAGGTCCCTGACCAGGAATTGAACCCATATTTCCTGCACTGGCAACGTGGAGTCTTAACCACTGGGCCCCTAGGGAAGTCTGAAGCTTTTCATTTATTTCTCAATCTGTTATATTCTTTGTTAAATTCTGCATTCCAGTCTTCAGCACTCCATACCATAAATAAATAAATGTGAATAGGTAATAAATTACTTGTATTCTGAAAACAGAAATCTATGTGCTTAGACAAATGCATAGTGGCAGGTATTCCTCACTAAAGTACCATGTGAAATATTTCAACCATATATTCCATAAACTCTTTATCATGTCTGTTTTACCTTTGCTAGAATGTCTTATACGATCATACAGTGTGTAGCACTTGAGGCTGGATTCCCTCACTCAGTAATGTAAGTGTTAGATTCATGCTTTCCTTTATTTTTATTTTAAATTGGTCTGTGGTTCATTCCTCTATATCTCTGAATGCTATTTTATTGCATTAGATGAGAGGAAAGATAATTTTCCCCCTAGCCTCAATGTTCTTCACTGAGATGTTCATAATGAAAGGAAGATGGATTGGAGAAAAACAATCAGAAGTTTAATATATGACATGCATACTTCCTATATAGTTGAAAGATACCTGGGAAAACTCTCACTTTCTGAAATGGTCCAAGACTTTACCTTAAATGCTATCATCAGCTAAGAATGAAAGAAGGAGGTCAAGGAATGGAAGAAGCTATTTAAGGGAGATTATTAGGTGAAGCACAGTAAACAAAGACATGGTGGTATGCAGATTAACTTCCAGGTCCATTCCATAGACCTTCTTGATATTTAGTCAAGTCATTTAGTGATATCAAGTCAGTCTTGATACTTAGTCCATTCTTGATATTTAGCCATCCTCTATTTCCTGGTCCAGACAGGGACACGTCCTTAAAGATGGAGATATCCTTAACAAATGTAAATCTACTTCATAAAATGGAATTTCGACTTGGTTTTCAAAGATCCTCCTGGGGCGGCTGTTTGTTTTTTTCTTTTGTTTTGTTTTGTTTTTTTTAATTAATCAGTCCAAAATAACCCTTTTGTCAAATGTGCATATTTTGGGTGTGCTTTTTGTGCTCCCCTTGAAATGTGCATTCAGGGGAGGAGTGTCACCCTGGAGACTGTTGATATGTGACCCCATGGACAGGGACTGGGTTGGTCACCCTGAAGAATGTGGATATGTGACCCCAGGGGAATGGTCAGAAGGAATTCACCCTGGAGACTGTGGAATTGTGAGCCCAGTTGCAAGGCTTGGGAAGGGGTCACCGTGGAGACTGTGGATGTGTGACTCCAGATACAGTGTCTGGGAGGGATCACCCAGGGGACTGTAGATATGTGATCCTAGATATAGGGTTTGGGAGAATGTCACCCTGCAGACTGTGGACATGTGACCCCAGGTGCATGGTCCAGTGTGTTGTGATCACCCTGGAGATTGTGGAAGCGTGACCACAGGTACTGGGTCTGGGAAGTGGCGTCATCCTGGAGATGTGCACATGTGATTACAGACACAGGATATTTCAGGTGGAGTCACCTTGGAAACTGGAGGAGTGACCCCAGGTGCAGGGTCTGGGGTGAGGTTCAGTGACGTCAGGACTCTTGTCTTGTTGGGAGAGACACATCAGGATTCTCCTCGAGATTTTGCAATGCAATACGGACGCCTCTCAAGGTGAGGGGGGAGACCAAGTTTGCCTTTGCAGTTGCCAGAGCAATACTGTGACTCCTGTCAGTTTTCAAGAGGAGACAGGTTTCATCTCCTTTTGAAGCATTGAACTCCACGTGCCTCTCGTGTTGTCAAAGGGATGTGAGGCCTCCTGTCAAAATGAGGTGGGGAACTAGGGCATTCTCTAGGGTCTCCACAGGGGATTCAGACGTCCCTTCCTCTTATGAGATGAAAGACGAACCTGCATTCAAGTCACTGCAGGGAAATCCGGCCTTATTTCAAACCAGGGCATCTTGGTGTCCATTCCACGTGAGGCAGCAAACTCAGGGTCCCTCTCACATATCTATAGCTGAGAGAAGCCTCCTCTTTAGGTGTTGTTTAAACCTGGCATTCCTCTTGAGTCAAAGCCAGGAAATCAGGTCTCATCTCGAGATGATTTGAGGTACACGGAGCTGTTTTCTAGTTGCTGTGCTGAACAGGGTTTTCCTCTATACTTAGGACAGTGTTTTCGGGGAATCTCTGGAGTTGCCTAAAGGAAGTCAAGCCACATGTCGTGTTTGATGGGGAACGCCAGATGGCTCTGGAGCCAATGAAGGGGAATCTGGCCTCATCTTGAGTTGATTTGGAGTACACGGAGTGCTTTCATGTTGCTGCGGGGACCTCAGGGTCCCTCTAGACTTGTATCAGTGTTCTTGGGGACTCTCTAGAGTTCCATCAAGGACGTCAAGGCTCCTTTCATGTTTGATGGGGAACACGGACTTGCTCTGCACTCAATGCAGGGGAATCTGATCTCATCTCTCATCGAGTGGGAAGTCTCATGGTTTTTCTCAAGTTGCGGAGGGAACCTGGGGTATATTCTCGAGTGACGACAGGGATGGACTCTTAAAACTCCTGTTTGTTCAATGATGTCAGGACGCCTGTCTAGTTGTGAGGGTCACCTCGGGATTCTCCTCGAAACTTGGTTGGACAATAGGGATGCCTCTCGAGATGAGTAGGGAAACCCACTGTCACTTTCAAGTTGTTACAGGAATACTGGGATTCCTGTCAATTTTCAAGAGGAGTCAGTCATCGTCTACTTTTGAAGCATTGAACTCCGTGTTCCTCTCGAGTTGTCAAAGGGATGTGAGACCTCCTGTGGAAATGAGGTGGGGAACTAGGGCTTTCTCTAGGGTCTCCACAGGGGATTCAGACATCCCTTCATCTTTTGAGATGAAAGACAAGCCTGCATTCATGTCACTGCAGGGAAATCCGGCCTTATGTCGAGTCACGGCATCTCGGTGTCCATTCCACTTGAGGCAGCAAACTCAGGGTCCCTCTCACGTACCTATAGCTGAGAGAAGCTTCCCCGTGAGGGGGTTCTGGAAAGTTGGCATTCCTCTTGATTCGAAGCCAGGGAATCAACTCTCATCTCGAGATGATTTGAGGTACACGGAGCTGTTTTCTAATTGCTGTGCTGAACGTGGTGTTCCTCTATACTTAGGACAGTGTTTTCAGGGAATCTCTGGAGTTGCCTAAAGGAAGTCAAGCCACTTGTCGTGTTTGATGGGGAACGCCGGATGGCTCTGGAGCCAATGTAGTGTAATCTGGCCTCATCTCACGTTGATTTGCAGTACACTGAGCACTTTCGTGTTGCTGCGGTGACCTCAGGGTCACTCTAGACTTGTATCAGTGTTCTTGGGGACTCTCTGGAGTTCCATCAAGGAAGTCAAGGCTCCTTTCATGTTTGATGGTGCACATGGAATTGCTCTGCACGCAATGCAGGGGAATTTGATCTCATCTCTCTTCGAGTGGAAAGTCTCATGGACTTTCTCGCGTTGCGGAAGGAACCTGGGTTATATTCTCGAGTGATGAAGGGGATGGCCCCTCATAATGCGTGTTTGTTCAGCGACATCAGGCCTCCAGTCTCGTTGCGAGGGACAACTCGAGATTCACTTCGAGACTTGGCAAGTCAATAAGGAGGACACCTCTCGAGGTGAGGCGGGAGACCCAGTGTCCTTTCAAGTTGCCACAGGGATACTGGGATTCCTGTCAATTTTCAAGAGGACTCAGTCATCGTCTACTTTTGAAGCATTGAATTCCACTTTCCATTCGTGTTGTCAAAGGGATGTGAGGCCACATGTCAAGATGAGGTGGGGAAATAGGGCTTTCTATAGGGTCTTCAAGGGGATTCAGGAATCCCTTCATCTGATGAGATGAAAGACGAGCCTGCACTCAAGTCACTGCAGGGAATTCCGGCCTTATTTCGAGTCAGGGCATCTCGGTGTCCAGTTCACTTGAGGCAGCAAACTGAGGGTCCCTCTCACATACCTAGAGCTGAGAAAAGCCTCCGCTTGAGCTGCTGTGGAAAGTGGGCATTCCTCTTGATTCGAAGCCAGGAAATCAGCTCTCATCTCGAAATGATTTGGGGTACACGGAGCTTTTCTCGAGTTGCTGTTCTGAACTTGGTGTTCTTCTATACTTGGGACGGTGTTCTCGGGGAATCTCTGGAGTTGCCTAAAAGAAGTCAAGCCACTTGTCCTGCTTGATGAGGAATGCTGGATTGCTCTAGAGCCAATGCAGGGAAATCAGGCCTCACCTCAAGTTGATTTGAGGTAAACGGGGATATTTCGTGTTGCTGCGTTGACCTCAGGGTCCCACTAGACATGTGACAGAGTTATTGGGGACTATGTGGAGTTTCATCTAGGAAGTCAAGGCTCCTTTCGTGTTTGATGGGGAACACCGACTTGCTTTGCATGCAATGCAGGGGAATCAGGCCTCGTCTCACGGCGAGGGGGAATTCTCATGGTTTTCTCAAGTTGTGGCGGGAAACTGGGTTATATTCTCGAGTTACAGCTGGGATGGCCCTTCAAAACTTGTGTTGGTTCAGTGATATCAGGACTCCTGTCTAGTTGTGAGGGACACATCGAGATTCTCCTCGAAGCTTGGCAGGGCAATAGGGACGCCTCTCAATGTGAGAGGGGCAACCCAAGGTCCTTTCCAGTTGCCACAGGAATTTTGGGATTCCTATCAATTTTCAAGAGGAGGGAGCGATACTCCCCTTTTGAAGCATTTAAATCCACGTGCCTCTCGAGTTTCAAAAGGATGTGAGGCCTCCTGTTGAGATGAGCTGGGGAACTAGGGCTGTCTCTAGGGTCTCCACAGGGGATTCAGACATCCCTTCATCTTGTTTGATGAAAGACGAGCCTGCATTCAAGTCACTCCAGGGAATTCCGGCCTTATTATGAGTCAGGGCATCTCGGTGTTCATTCCACTTGAGGCAGCAAACTCAGGGTCCCTCTCACATACATATACCTGACAGAAGCCTCCTCGTCAGGTGCTTGTGTAAAGTTGACATCCCTCTTGAGTCAAAGCCAGGGAATCAGCTCTCATCTCGAGATGATTTGGGGTACACAGAGCTTTTCTCGAGTTTCTGTGCTGAACTTGGTGTTCCTCTAGTCTTGAGATGGTAGTCTCGGGTAATCTCTGGAGTAGCCTAACGGAAATCAAGCCACTTTCTGTGTCTGATGGGGAACGAGTGATGTCTCTGGAGACAATGCAGGGGAATCGGGTCTCATCTCGAGTTGATTTGAAGTACACGGTGCACTTTCATGTTGCTGCAGGGGACCTCAGGGTCTCTCTAGACTTGTGACAGTGTTCCTGGGGACTCTCTGGAGTTCCATCAAGGAAGTCAAGGCTCCTTTCGTGTTTGATGGGGAACACGGACTTACTCTGAATGCAGTCCAGGGGAATCGGGCCTCATCTTGAGTTGATTTGGAGTACACGGAGCCCTTTCATGTTGCTGCGGGGACCTCAGGGTCCCTGTAGACTTCTGACAGTGTTCTTGGGGTCTCTCTGGAGGTCCTTCAAAGAAGTCAAGTCTCCTTTCCTTTTGATTGGGAACACGGACTTAACCTGCATACATTGCATGGGAACTGGGCCTCATCTCGCGGTGAGGAGAAAGTCTCATTGTTTTTCTGGAGTTGTGGAGGGAACCTGGTTATGTTCTAGAGTTACGGCGGGGATGGCCCTTCAAAACTCATGTTTGTTCAGCGATGTGTGAACTCCTGTCTAGTTGCGAGGGACACCTTGAGATTCTCCTCAAGGCTTGGCAGGACAATAGTGACGCCTCTCGAGGTGACGGGGGAGACCCAGTGTCCTTTCAAGTTGCAACAGACATACTGGGATTCCTGTCAATTTTCAAGAGGACTCAGTCATCGTCTCCTTATGAAGCATTGAATTCCGCATTCGACTCGTGTTGTCAAAGGGATGTAAGGTCACCTGTCGAGATGAGGTGGGGAAATAGGGCTTTGTCTAGGGTCTCCACAGGGGATTCAGACATCACTTCATCTTTTGAGATGAAAGACAAGCCTGCATTCAAGTCACTGCAGGGAAATCCAGCCTTATGTCGAGTCAGGGAATCTCGGTGTCCATTCCACTTGTGGCAGTAAATTCAGGGTCCCTCTCACATGCCTATAGTTGAGAAAAGCATCCGCTTGAGCTGCTTGTGGAAAGTTGGCATTCCTCTTGAGTCGAAGCCAGGGAATCAGCTCTCATCTCGAAATGTTTTGGGGTACACGGAGCTTTTCTCGAGTTGCTGTGCTGAACTTGGTGTTCCTCTAGACTGGTGGCGGTATTCTCATAGAGTCTCTGGAGTTGCCTAAAAGAAGTCAAGCGACTTGTGCTCTTTGATGAGGAATGCAGGATTGTTCTGGAGCCAATGCAGGGAAATCAGGCTTCATCTCGAGTTGATTTGTGGTACACGGGGCTCTGTCGTGTTGCTGCATTGATCTCAGGGTCCCTCTAGACTTCTGACAGAGTTCTTGGGGACTATGGAGAGTTTCATCTAGGAAGTCAAGGCTCCTTTCGTGTTTGATGGGGAACACGGACTTGCTCTGCATGCAATGCAGGGGAATCGGGCCTCATCTCACGGTGAGGGGAAAGTCTCATTGTTTTTCTGGAGCTGTGGTGTGGAACCTGGGTTATATTCTCGAGTTACGACAGAGTTGGCCCTTCAAAACTCGTGTTTGTTCAGCGACGTCAGGACTCCTGTCTAGTTCCGAGGGACACCTTAGGATTCTTCTCGAGGCTTGGCAGGACAATTGGGATGCCTCTCGAAGTGAGGCGGGACACCAGGTTTCCCTTTGCAGTTGCCAGAGCCATACTGTGACTCCTGTCAGTTTTCAAGAGGAGTCAGGCTTCGTCTCCTTTTGAAGCATTGAACTCCGCTTGCCTCTCATGTTGTCAAAGGGATGTGAGGCCTCCTGTCGAGATGAGGCTGGGAACTAGCGTATTCTCTAGGGTCTCCACAGGGGATTCAAACATCCCTTCATCTGTGAGATGAAAGACAATCCTGCATTCAAATCACTGCAGGGACATCCGGCCTTATTTCAAGTCAGGGCATCTCGGTGTCCATTCCACTTGAGGCAGCAAACTCAGGGTCCCACTCACGTACCTATAGCTGAGAGAAGCCTCCTCTTTAGGTGTTGTTTAAACCTGGCATTCCTCTTGAGTCAAAGCCAGGGAATCAAGTCTCATCTCGAGATGATTTGAGGTACACGGAGCTGTTTTCTAGTTGCTGTGCTGAACGTGGTGTTCCTCTATACTCAGGACGTTGTTCTCGGGGAATCTCTGGAGTTGCTTAAAGGAAGTCAAGTCACTTGTCATGTTTGATGGGGAACGCCGGATGGCTCTGGAGCCAATGAAGGGGAATCTGGACTCATCTCGAGTTGATTTGGGGTACACCGAACTATTTCATGTTGCTGCGGTGACCTCAGGGTTCCTCTAGACATTTATCAGTGTTCTTGGGGACTCTCTGGAGTTCCATCAAGGAAGTCAAGGCTCCTTTCATGCTTGATGGGGAACACGGAATTGCTCTTCACTCAGTGCAGGGGAATCTGATCTCATCTCTCATCGAGCGGGAAGTCTCATGGATTTTCTCGAGTTGTGGAGGGAACCTGGGTTATATTCTCAAGTGACGATGGGGATGGCCCGTCAAAACTCGTGTTTTTTCAGCTACGTCAGGACTCCTGTCTAGTTGCGTTGGACAACTCGGGATTGTCCTCGAGTCTTGGCAGGGCAATAGGGATGCCTCTCGAGGTGAGGCGGGAGACCCAGTGTCCTTTCAAGTTGCCACACGGATACTGGGACTTCTGTCAATTTTCAAGAGGACTCAATCATTGTCTACTTTTGAAGCACTGAACTCCGTGTTCTACTCGTGTTGTCAAAGGGATGTGAGGCCTCCTGTCGAGATGAGGCGGGGAACTAGGGCTTTCTCTAGGGTCTTCATAGGGGATTCAGATATCCCTCCATCTTTTGAGATGAAGGATGAGCCGGCATTCAAGTCACTGCAGGGAATTCCGGCCTTATTTCGAGTCAGGGCATCTCGGTGTCCATTCCACTTGAAGCAGCAAACTCAGGGTGCCTCTCACATACCAAGAGCTGAGAAAAGCCTCCACTTGAGCTGCTTGTGGAAAGTTGGCATTGCTCTTGTTTCAAAGCCAGGGAATCTGCTCTCATTTCGAAATGATTTGGGCTACACGGAGCTTTTCTCGAGTTGCTGTGCTGAACTTGGTGTTGCTCTAGACTTGGGATGGTGTTCTCGGGGAATCTTGGAGTTGCCCAAAAGAAGTCAAGCCACTTGTGCTCTTTGATGAGGAATGCAGGATTGCTCTGGAGCCAGTGCAGGGGAATCGGGCCTCATCTCGAGTTGATTTGTGGTACACGGTGCTCTTTCCTATTGTTGCACTGACCTCAGGGTCCCTCTAGACTTCTGACACAGTTCTTGGGGACTATGTGGAGTTTCATCTAGGAAGTCAAGGCTCCTTTCGTTTTTGATGGGGAACATGGACTTGCTCTGCATGCAATGCAGGGTAATCGGGCCTCATCTCATGGCAAGGGGGAATTCTCACGGTTTTCTTGAGCTGTGGCGGGAACCTGAGTTATGTTCTCAAGTTATGGTTGGGATGGCCCTTCAAATTCGTGTTGATTCAGTGACATTAGGACTCCTGTCTAGCTGCAAGGGACAACTCGGGATTCTATTCGAGGCTTGGTAGGACAATAAGGATGCCTCTCGAGGTGAGGGGGGAGACCCAGGGTCCATTCCAGTTGCCACAGTAATTTGGGGATTCCTATCAATTTTCAAGAGGAGGCAGCCATGCTCTCCTTTTGAAGCATTTAAATCCATGTGCCTGTGGAGGTTTCTAAAGACTGTGAGTCCTCCTGTCGAGATGAGCCGGGGAACTAGGGTTTTCTCTAGGGTCTCCACAGGGGATTCAGACATCACTTCATCATGTGTGATGAAAGACGAGCCTGCATTAAAGTCACTGCAGGGAAATCCAACCTTATTTCGAGTCATGGCATCTGGGTAACCATTCCACTTGATGCAGTAAACTCAGGGTCCCTCTCACATACCTAGAGCTGAAAGAAGCCTCCTCTTGAGGGGCTTGTGGAAAGTTGGCATTCCTCTTGAGTCGAAGCCAGGGAATCGGCTCTCATCTCGAGATGATTTGGTGTACACAGAATTTTCTCGAGTTGCTGTGCTGAACTTGGTATTCCTCTTGTCTTGAGACGGTATTCTCAGGTAATCTCTGGAGTTGCCTAAAGGAAGTCAAGTCACTTGTTGTGTTTGATGGGGAATGAGTGATGGCTCTGGAGCTAATGCAGGGGAATCGGGCCTCATCTCAAGTTGATTTGAAGCACACAGTGCACTTTCATGTTGCTGTGGGGTTCTCAGGGTCCCTCTAGACTTTTAAAAGTGTTCCTGGGGACTCTCTGGATTTCCATCAAGGAAGTCAAGGCTCCTTTCCTGTTTTATGGGGAACACAGACTTGCTTTGCATGCAGTGCATGGGAAGCGGGCCTCATCTCGAGTTGATTTCAAGTACACCGTGCATTTTCATGTTGCTGTGGGGACCTCAGGGACCCTCGAAACTTGTGACAGTGTTCCTGGGGACTCTCTGGATTTCCATCAGGGAAGTCAAAGCTCCTTTCGTGTTTGATGGGGAACACAGACTTGCTCTGAACGCAGTGCAGGGGAATCGGGCCTCATCTCGAGTTGTTTTGGAGTACACAGAGCCTTTACATGTTGCTCTGTGTTCCTCTCGAGTTGTCAAAGGGATGTGAGGCCTCCTTTTAAGATGAGGCTGGGAACTAGGGTATTCTCTAGGGTCTCCACAGGGGATTCAGACATCCCTTCATCTTGTGAGATGAGAGATGAGCCTGCATTCAAGCCACTGCAGGGACACCTGGCCTTATTTTGAGTCAGGGCTTCTCAGTGTCCATGTCACTTGAGGCAGCAAACTCAGGGTCCCTCTCACATACCTATAGCTGAGAGAAGCCTCCTCTTTAGGTGTTGTTTAAAGCTGGCATTCCTCTTGAGTCAAAGCCAGGGAATCAGCGCTCATCTCGAGATGATTTGAGGTACACAGAGATGTTTTCTAGTTGCTGTGCTGAACGTGGTGTTCCTCTATACTTAGGACGGTGTTCACGGGTAAACTCTAGAGTTGCCTAAAGGAAGACAAGCCACTTGTCGTGTTTGATGGGGAATGCTGGATGGCTCTGGAGACCATGCAGGGGAATCAGGCCTCACCTCGTGTTGATTTGAAGTACACGGAGCGCTTTCGTGTTGTTGTGGGGAACTCAGTGTCCCTCTATACCAGTGACAGTGTTCCTGGGGACTCTTTGGAGTTCCATCAAGGAAGTCAAGGCTCCTTTCGTGTTCATGGGGAACAGGGAATTGCTCTGCCTGCAGTGCAGGGGATTCAGGCCTCATCTCACGGCCAGGTGAAAGCCTCATGGTTTTTCTCGAGTTGCGGCAAGAACCTGGGTTATGTTTTCTAGTTTCGACGAGGATGGACCTTCAAAACTTGTGTTGGATCAGCAACGTCAAGATTCCTCTCTAGTTGCGAGGGACACCTCGGAATTCTCCTCGAGGCTTGCATGGGCAATAGGGATGCCTCTCGAAGTGAGGCGAGAGACCCAGGGTTCCTGTCCAGTTGCCACAGGGATATCGTGATTCCTATCAATTTTGAAAAGGAGTCAGGCTTCGTCTCCTTTTGAAGCATTGAACTTCGAATGCCTCTCGAGTTTTCAAAGGGAAGTCAGGCCTCATGTCGAGATAAGGCAGGGAACTAGTGCTTTCTCTAGGGTCTCCACAAGGGATTCAGACATCCCTTCTTTATGTGAGATGAAAGATGAGCCTGCATTCAAGTCAATGCAGGGAAATCCAGCCTTATTTTGAATCAGGGTATCTCGATGTCCATTCCACTTGAAGCAGCAAAATCAGGTTCCCTTTCACATACATATAGCTGAGAGAAGCCTCCTCTTGAGTTGCTTGTGGAACGTTGGCATTCCTCTTGAGTCCAATCCAGGGAATCAGCTCTCATCTTGAGATGATTTGTGGTACACGGAGCTTTTGTCGAGTTGCTGTGCTGAACTTGGTGTTCCTCTAGATATGGGACGGTGCTCTCGGTTAATCTCTGGGGTTGCTAAAAGAAGTCAAGCTACTTGATCTGTTTGATGGGGAATGCACGATGGCTCTGGAGCCAATGCAGGGGAATCCGGCCTCATGTCAAGTTGATTTGTAGTACACGAAGCTCTTATGTGTTGCTGTGGTGGCCTCAGCACCTCTAGACTTGTGAGGTGCTGAAGTCCCCAGTCTTCTTGGGGACTATGTGGAATTTCATCTAGGAAGTCAAGGCTCCTTTAGTGTTTGATGGGGAACTCAGATGTGGCCTGCATGCAATGCAGGGGAATCACACCTCATCTCGAGTCGATTTGGGGTACACGATGCTCTTTTGTGTTGCTGCGGGGACCTCAGGGTCCCGCTAGACTTGTGATAGTGTTCTTGGGGACTTTCTGGAGGTCCATCAAGGAAGTCAAGGCTCCTTTTGTGTTTAATGAGGAACACAGACTTGCTCTGCACGCAGCATTGCAATCGGGCTTCATCTCGCAGCGATGGGGAAGTCTCATGGTTTTTCTTGAGTTTCAGCGGGAATCTGGGGTATGTTCTCGTATTACGGCGGGGATGGCCTTTCAAAACTCATGTTGGTTCAGCGACTTCAGGACTCATGTCTAATTGCCAGGGATACCTCGGGATTCTCCTTGAGGCTTGGCAGGGCAATAGGGACGCCTCTCGAGGTGAGACAGGAGACCCAGACTTCCTTCGCAGTTGCCAGAGGGATATTGGGATCCCTATCAATTTTCAAGGTGAGTCAGGCGTCGTCTCCTTTTGACGCCTTGAACTCTGCACTCCTCTCGAGTTGTCAAAGTGATGTGTGGCCTCCTGTCGAGATGAGTCGGGGAACAAGGGCTTTCTTTAGGGTCTCCATGGGGGATTCAGATATCCCTTCATCTTGTGAGATGAAAGACGAGCCTGCATTCACGTCACTGCAGGGAAATCCGGCCTTTTTTCGAGTCTGGGAATCTCATTGTACATTCCACTTGAGGCAGCAAGCTCAGGGTCCCACTATGATACTTATAGCTGAGAGAAGCCTCCTCTTGAGGTGCTTGTGGAAAGTTGGAATTCCCTTTGAGTCGAGTTCAGCGAATTAGCTCTCATCTCGAGATGATTTGGGGTACATGGAGCTTTTCTCGAGTTGCTCTGCAGAACTTAGTGTTCCTCTGGACTTGGAATGATGTTCTCATGGAATCTCTGGAGTTGCGTAAAGGAGGTCAAGCCACATGTTCTATTTGATGGGGAACGTGTGATGGCTCTGGACCCAATTCAGGTGAATTGGGCCTCATCTCGAGTTGATTTGGGGTACACGAGCTCTTTCATGTTGCTGCGTAGTCCGCAGGGTCCCTCTAGCTTTGTAACAGTGTTCTTGGGGACTCTCTGGAGTTCCATCAAGGAAGTCAAAACTCTTTTCAAGTATGATGGGGAACACACACATGCTCTGCATGCAATGCAGGGGAATCAGACCTCATCTCACGGCGAGGGGGATGTCTCATGGTTTTTCTCGAGTTGCGGTGGTAACCTGGGGTATGTTCTTGAGTTGCAGTGGGGATGGACCTTCAAAACTTGTGTTGGGTCAGCGACGTCAGGACACCTGTCTAGTTGCGAGGGACACCTCGGGATTCTCCTCGGGGCTTGGGAGGGCAATAGGGAAGTCTCTCGAGGTAAAGTGGAGACCCAGGGTCCCTTTCCAGTTGCCACAGAGATATTGAGATTCCTATCAATTTTCAAGAGGAGGCAGGCATCATCTACTTTTGAGGCATTGAACTCCACGTGCCTCTCAAAGTTTCAAAGGGATGTGAGGCCTCCTGTCGAGATGAGGCAGGGAACTTGGGCTTTCTCTAGGGTATCCACAGGGGATTTAGACATCCCTTCTTGTGAGATGATAGACGAGACTGCATTCAAGTCACTGCAGGGAAATCCGGCCTTATTTCGAGTAAGGGCATTTCGGTGTCCATTCCACACGAGGCAGCAAACTCAGGATCCCTCTCACATACCTATAGCTCAGAGTAGCCTCCTCTTGAGGTGCTTGTGGAAAGTTTCCATTCCTCCTGTGTCATAACTCTCATCTCGAAATGTTTTGGGGTACACGGAACTTTTGTCGAGTTGCTGTGCTGAACTTGGTGTTCCTCTAGATATGGGACGGTGCTCTCGGTGAATCTCTGGGGTTGCCTAAAGGAAGTCAGGCTATTTGCCCTGTTTAATGGGGAATGAGGGATGTCTCTGGAGTCAATGCAGGGGAATCGGGTCTCATCTAGAGTTGATTTGAGTTAAACGAGTTCTTTCGTGCTGCTGCTGTCACTTCAGGGTCCCTGCAGAACTGTGACAGTGTTCTTGGGGACTATGTGGAGTTTCATCTAGGAAGTCAAGGCTCTTTTCGTGTTTGATGGGGAACATGGACTTGCTCTGCATGCAGTGCAGGGGAATCAGGCCTCATCTCGAGTTGATTTGGAGTACATGGAGCGCTTTCATGTTGTTTCGGGGACCTCAGGGTCCCTCTAGACTTGTGAAAGTGTTCCTGGGGACTCTCTGGAGTGCCATCAAGGAAGTCAAGGCTCCTTTCCTGTTTGATGGGGAACACGGACTTGCTCTGCATGCAGTGCAGGGGAATCGGGCCTCATCTCGTGGCGAGGGGAAAGTGTCATTGTTTTTCTCGAGTTGCGGTGGGAACCTGGATTATGTTCTCGTGTTATGACGAGGATGGCCCTTCAAAACTCGGGTTGGATCAGTGATGTCAGGACTCCTGTCTAGTTGCGAGGGACACCTCGGGATTCTCCTCGGGGCTTGGGAGGGCAATAGGGACGCCTCTCAAGGTGAGAGGGGAAACCCAGGTTCCATTTGCAGTGGCCACAGGAATTTTGGGATTCCTATCATTTTTCAAGAAGAGTCAGCCATCGTCTCCTTTTGAAGCATTTAACTCCGTGTGCCTCTCGAGTTTTCACAGGGATGTGAGGTCTCATGTTGGGATGAGGCCAGGAACTAGGGCTTTCTCTAGGGTCACCACAGGGGATTCAGACATCCCTTCATCTCGTGAGATGAAAGACGAGCCTGCATTCAAGTCACTGCAGGGAAATCCAGCCTTATTTCGAGTCAGGACATCTCGGTGTCCATTTCACTTGAGGCCACAAACTCAGGGCCCATCTCACATACATATAACTGAGAGAAGCCTCCTCTTGAGGTACTTGTGGACAGTTGGCATTCCTCTTGAGTTGAATCCAGGGAAGCAGCTCTCAACTCGAGATGATTTGGGGGTACAGGGAGCTTTTCTCTAGTTGCAGTGCTGAACTTTGTGTTCCTTTAGATATTGGACGGTACTCTTGGTGAATCTCTGGAGTTGCCTAAAGGAAGTCAAGCCACTTGTCATGTTTGATGGGGAATGCGAGATGGCTCTGGAGCCAATGCAGGGCAATCGCGCCTCATCTCGAGTTGATTTCATTTACACGAATTCTTTTGTTTTGCTGCGGTGACCTCAGGGTCCCTCTCGACCTCTGGCAGTGTTCTTGGGGACTATGTGGAGTTTCATCTAGGAAGTGAAGCCTCCTTTCATGTTTGATGGGGAACACGGATTTGCTCTGCACTCAGTGCAGGGGAATCGGGCCTCACCTCGCGGCCAGGGGGAAGTCTCATGGTTTATGTTGAGTTGCGGCTGGGACCTAGGGTATGTTCTTGGGTTACGGCGAGGATGGCCCTTCAAAACCCTTGTTGGTTGAGCGGCGACAGGACTCCTGTCTAGTTTTGAAGGACACCTCGGGAGTCTCCTCGAGGCTTGGCAGGGCAATACGGATGCCTCTCGAGGTGAGGTGTTGACCCAGCTTCCCTTTGCAGTTGCCACAGGGATATTGCTATTCCTATCAATTTTCAAGAGGTGTTAGGCATCGTCTCCTTTTGAAGCATTGAACTCCGTGTTCCTCTCGAGTTGTCAAAGGGATGTAAGGCCTCCTGTCGAGATGAGGTGGGGAATTAGGGCTTTCTTTAGGGTCTCCACAGGGGATTCAGACATCTCTTCATCTTGTGAGATGAAAGACGAGCCTGCATTCAAGTCACTGCAGGGAAATCCAGCCTTATTTCGAGTCAGGGCATCTCGGTGTCCATTCCACTTGAGGCAGCAAACTCAGGGTCCCTCTCACATACCTAGAGCTGAGAAAAGCCTCCGCTTGAGCTGCTTGTGGAAAGTTGGCATTCCTCTTGAGTCGAAGCCAGGGAATCAGCTCTCATCTCGAATGTTTTGGGGTGCACGGAGCTTTTCTCGAGTTGCTGTGCTGAACTTGGTGTTCCTCTAGACTTGGGACGGTGCTCTCGGGGAATCTCTGGAGTTGCCTAAGGGAAGTCAAGCCACTTGTCTAGTTTGATGAGGAAAGCGGGATTGCTCTGGAGCCAGTGCAGGGGAATCGGGTCTCATCTCGAGTTGATCTGGGTACTCGGAGCACTTTCGTGTTGCTGCGGGGACCTCATTGTCCCTCTACACTTGCGACAGTGTTCTTGGGGACTCTCTGGAGTTCCATCACGGAAGTCAAGGCTCATATCCTGTTTTATGGGGAACACGGAATTGCTTTACATGCGATGCAGTGGATTTGGGCCTCATCTCACGGCGAGGGTGAATTCTCCTGGGTTTTCTTGAGTTGTGGTGGGGACCTGGGGTATCTTCTCGAGTTACGGCGGGAATGACCCTTCAAAACTCATGTTGTTCAGTGACATCAGGACTCCTGCCTAGATGTTAGGGACACCTCGGTATTCTCATCGAGGCTTGATAGGGCAATAGGGACCCCTCTCAAGGTGAGGCGAGAGACCCAGGGTTCCTGTCCAGTTGCCACAGGGATATTGGGATTCCTATCAATTTTCAACAGGAGTCAGGAATCGTCTCCTTTTGAGGCATTGACCTCCGCGTGACTCTCGAGTTTTGAAAGGAGTGTGAGGCCTCCTGTTGAGATGATACGTGGAACTAGGGCTTTCTCTAGGGTCTCCACAGGGGATTCAGATATCCCTTCATCTCGTGAGATGAAAGACGAGCTTGCATTCAGGTCACTGCAGGGAAATCCGGCCTTATCTCGAGTCACGGCATCTCGGTGTCCATTCCACTTGAGGCAGCAAACTCAGGGTCCCTCTCACATACCTATAGCTGAGAGAAGCCTCCTCTTGAGGTGCTTGTGGAAAGTTGGCATTCCTCTTGAGTCAAAGCCAGAGAATCAGCTCTCATCTCAAGATGATTTGCTGTACACGGAGCTTCTCTCTAGTTGCTGTGCTGAACTCGTGTTCCTCTAGACTTGGGATGGTGTTCTCGCGGAATCTCTGGAGTTGCCTAAAGGAAGGCAAGCCACTTGCTGTGTTTGCAGGGGAACGCCTGCTAGCTCTGGAGCCATTGCAGGGGAATCAGGCCTCATCTCGAGTTGATTTGTGGTACATGGAGCTCTTTTGTGTGATTGTGGTGACCTCAGGTCCCTCTAGACTTGTGACAGTGTTCTTGGGGCCTCTCTGGAGTTCCATCAAGGAAGTCAAGGCTCCTTTCTTGTTTGATGGGGAACACGGAATTGGTCTTCACGCAATGCTGGGGAATTGGGGTTCATCTCGTAGCGAGGGGGAAGCCTCATGGTTTTTCTCGAGTTGCAGCGGGCACCTGAGGTAT
Source organism: Muntiacus reevesi (assembly GCF_963930625.1). Taxonomy (NCBI): domain Eukaryota; kingdom Metazoa; phylum Chordata; class Mammalia; order Artiodactyla; family Cervidae; genus Muntiacus; species Muntiacus reevesi. Next base: position 672,970 of record NC_089256.1, on the reverse strand, counting down.
ATTCTCCAGTTGATTTTTGGCTGCACCAGACCACTGAGGAAGTTACCTTTTGACTATCCTTGATGACTGTTGTTAAATCCATCAAATTCTTTACATTTAATAGTGGAAACAAATGTGGTTAATGTAAGTTTGAAGTCAAGAATGCCAAATTAATTTGCCTCTCTATCCCTGTGTTCCCCTTCACAGCTAAAATTTTCACGAGAGCACTGGAGAATTCTTTGCTAAATATATATTCCACAAAATGTTATTCTTATGAAATTTTAAAATCTTTAATCAATAACTTTGGTAAATGGTGGACTAAATTAAAAAAAATAAAATATTCGCCTATGCAGCATTTCCTATGTTTATTTAATCATGCAAGTCTTCTTTCTCTTCTTTTTCTCTCTCTCTCTCTTTTTTTTTTTTTTTTTTTTGCAGGTCTTCTATCTTCAAATGAGCATCTTGGGGTTTAGTGTTCCCCCAAACACCCTATAAAGAGCTACCCTAAGCCAACTTTTCAAGCACAGTTATAAGATTCTTTTTGGTAGATTCATGTAGCATTTATTAATTAGAGTTGATGAAGACTAACGATGCCTTCTTAACCTTGCCACCATGTTATAAGGAAAGCAAGTCTGGCACATAACTATGAAACATTTACTAAACAGAAATTCATTATTAATAAAACATGCATGCATGCTAAGTTGCTTCAGTTGTGTCCGACTCTTTGCGACTCTACGGACTGTAGCCCACCAGGTTCATCTGTTTATAGGATTCTCCAGGCAAGAATACTGGAGTGGGTTGCCACACCCTCCTCGATCTTCCTGACCCAGAAATCCAATCAGCACCTCTTACATCACCTGCATTGGCAGGTGGGTTCTTTACCACTAGTGCCACCTGGCAAGCCCACAATAATAAAACATAAGGTAAATCTCAATAAAATTCAGATCTCTGCTCTTTTAAATGCACTGATCACAGCCTGCATGAAAGATTCACTCAAGGCAGAACAATACAGGCAGATTTAGGTTCAACTTTTGGACTCAACATCTTTTAGAGATCAAGCCTCAAGTACCATCCCTAAGGTTACTGGCTACACAGTTTGCTAGATTTTATTTCCTGCTCAAAGAATAGAAGGGGTTGTCTTAAAATATTTCTGCCACATCAAAAGGCTTGAATAACACTTGTTTCACCAATGACAGTAAAATGAATTAGCACAATTTTATGTCACCTTTTCTATACTGAATATTCTTAAAATCATTTCAGACATTGTTATACACACATTGGGACATGTTTTATAACATCAGTTACCCTAATTTGCATCTTAGAGCAATGTGGTTGTGGTGTGAAATTATGAAAGGGGAGAAGGAAAGAGCTACCTCATCGAACCATGTTGCCAAATGTGTTCTGTGAACCAACTGCATTAGAATCACCTGTAGTTCTTTCAAAATGAAGATTACTCCAAATAATTACATGCACACCCTATCTGAGAGTCACTGGCACCGAGAATCAGCCTAAATCTTCTGGAAATGGCTTCAAAATTTTGTATCTCCTGTACTTTTGCAGCCATTTTGTGCCAAAACAAAGGGAATATGATGACAGTAAAGATCGATAAAAATTTTAAAGGGTTACCTACTGGTAGCTAAACTTACATGATTCAAGAAGGTCCCACAGTTTTCCTTTTCTGGATGTCACCACCAGGAATAAGAGCCACAAGATTTAATAACTGATGTGGCAATGGGTACCAACCAACCAGAATTGATGCCTTCCAGCCTGCAGGATCAGTGAACTGGCACTTTGTTGTTCCTGTATGTTATCAGCCCACAAATAACCATCGACCTCCCTGGCTGGCATACAGACAACTGCCTATAAGTAGTGGTGGGGTGATTTTTTTCCCTTTTTCTTTATAACTTTTATGTTGTGTTTTCTTTACTGGATTTGCTGTGTACTAACAATCGGTTGGTTGGATAGAGACAGTAGTGTCTTTGAGCCAACTCCTATTGACTTTGTAAAGCCAGTTGTTTGTATCTTTTCCAAACTCTACATTCAGTGATATCACACTGTTGCTTGAACTGGATCACTGTGGGAGTGTTTCTATCAAAGTGAATACTACCAATATGCTTCCCTCTCATAGCTGGTTGTTATACATTTTGCAGCACACCACTGGAGAGAGAGATTATTTTTTTTCACACCACTACTGTAATACATATAAATGTACTAGATATAACATTTATCATTTTAAACATTTTGAGTGTCCAGTTAAGTGGCATTAAGTGTGTTCACACTGTTGTACAACACCATCACCTCCATCTCCAGAATTATTTCATCCTTCCAAACTGAAACCTTGTACCCACTAGACCACAACTCCACAGCCCTGGATAACCACTGCTCTACTTTCTGTCTATGAATTTGTCTATTCCAGGCAGCTCAAAGAAGTGGAATCACACAGTAACTGTCTTCTCATGTCTGACTTCTCTCACGTAGTGTAATGATTTCAAGGAACACCCATGTTCTAGCATGTTTCAGAATTTCATTCCTTTTCAAGGCTGAATAATATTCCATTTTATGTATATACCATATTTTGCATATCTGTTCACATGTTGATAAATATTTAGACTATTTCTATGTAATTTTACTGAGGCGTAATTCACATATAACAAAATTATACATTTTAGGGCACACTGTTTGATGCACTTTGAAAGATGTATATATCCATGCAAACACAACAAAGATACAAAATAGTTCCACCACTCCCACCACGCTAGAAAGCTTCCCCCTCACCTCCTTTTAAAGACTTGGTTATTTGCCTGCACCGGGCCTTAGTCGCATTGTGGGGCTCCTCCTCACCTAGTATCCGCAGCGCGTGGCCTTAGCTGTGCTGCAGCACGCAGAACCTTGGTTCCCGGAACCCGTGTCCCATGCACTGCAAGGATAATTCTTAACCACTGGACTCTTGGGAAAATCCTTCATCCTTTACCTCTGTCAACATGCCCCAAACTCCCTGTCTCAGGCAACTGCCATTGTGATTTCTATTAATACAGATTTATTCTGCTCGATGGAGAATTCTCAGTAAATAAAATTAGACAGTATCATACTTGATTCGGGCTCAGCTTTTTCACGCAGCATAATGTTTGCAAGACTCATCTGTACTGCTGTGTGTCTCAGTGATTCTTTCCTTTTTGTTGCTGGGCAGCATTCCACTGGCAAGGACTGTGAAGAATCTGAGATTTTATCCTGTTTGCAAGCTAAAAAGTTAGGCTGCCTCGGATTCATGCTTGTACCAGATCAAATATGATTTTTTTGCATGTAAGTTATGCCTCAATAAACTTATACAGGTAAAAACAACCTAAATGTCCACACATAGTAAATCTTGAGTCATAGCTGAGGAACCCTAAGCTTAGAAAACCTCAATCTTTAATAAGAGACTTCAAGAAAATCTGCCCAACCTTTGTTCCTGGAAGGAGACATTATCTTCATCATACTGGACTCCAAAAAATTTGCCTTCTGCTCCAGATGGAGAAATTATATTTTCCAAGGTTATCTACTGTGCAAGTGTTTTTTTTTTTTTTTAAAGAAGATTGTCTGGAGCAAAACTGTCAGCACCTCTATTCATAAGACATGTGGAAACACAAGGGACCCATGGGAATCATGTCCCAGTGTCTGGTGTGTGAATGAAGTGAAGTGAAACTTACTCAGTCATATCTGACCCTTTGTCACCTCATGTGTATACAGCCTGTGGAATTCTTCAGGCCAGAATGCTGGAGTGAGTAGCCTTCCCCTTCTCGAGGGAATCTTCCCAACCCAGGGATCAGATGGAACCCAGGTCTCCCACTTTGCAGGTGGATACATTTGTTTGTGAAAATAATGTTTGTCAAACATTTGTGTGAGAATACATTTGTTTATTCACTCTCCTGTTGATAAATATTTGTTTATTCATCTCCTATTGATGAATGTGATTCACTCTCCTATTGATGAACATGGAGATTGTTTGCACTTTGGGCTATTATGAATAAAGTTGATATGAACATTCTTAGACACATGTTTTGGATCTCTATGTTTTAATTTCTCTAGGGTAAATACCCAGGACTGTAATTGCTAGGCCATATGATAAGTCTATGTTTAACATTATTAAAGCATTGCCTGGTTTCAAAAATAGTCATAATTTTTTTACTTCTGCCATTAGTGTATGAGAGTTCCAGGCGCTCCCCCTCTTTGCCAGTAAATATCAACATTTTATCGAGTCTACTTTATTATTATTATTTTCTCTCTGTCTTTCTCTATATATCTCATCCCCACTCTTTCAGAGAAAGTTGCAGATATGACACCACTTTACCCCTAATGTTTTGAAGTGTGTTTCTTAAAAAAACTTTTATATGACCACAGTACTATTATTAAAGTCAGGAAATTAATATTGATACAATACTGTTATCTAACTTAGAGATTTTATTCAGAATTCACCAACTTTGCCCATAAGGGCCTATTTTGCAAAAGAAAATCTGATATTATGTGTCATTTAATTATAATAGCCTTTTGATTCTTAACAGAGTGATTTGTATTAGTTTTTACATTAGAAGCAAATGGCCCTGTGATCTTAATCTCTTTTTAGGCATTATGATCTCCATTTTTATCTTTATTTTTATTTATTTATTTAATCTTTATTTTTAATAAGTTAACTAATTAATTACATAAAGCAATACATTCACATGGCTCAAAATTTTAAAAGCATGAAGTATTCAAAGGGAAAAATCTTTTTTCTACTCTACTCTCAGGTTCCCAATTTGGAGACTCCCCAAATAGAAATTTGTAATCGACCCCTAATTGACTATGTATACTTTTTTTTTTTACACAAATCTGCTGACTATTGTTTGCCAAACACTTGAGATGGAGGAATTCATTTTCTTTTAAAGCAATGAGGTAATCTGGCAATGATGAGAAAAAGGATTGCTGTAAAGCTACTTCCTCTTTCAAATTAAATTGATCTTAGTCAGATTAAGAAGCTACTTACTACTACCTGTCTCCTTACTTCTCTATCTCCCCCCGCAGGGGACTGTGTCACCAGGACCTAATGCTGAAGCTTGTCACAGGTGAGGGACTTTGTGCAGAGGAAAGAAATAAAAAACTTGATCCACCCAGATGGCTCAAGAAATCCAGATCATCTCTGCCTTTCTCCTCTTGTTCTTATGTTACTTGGGAGAAAGATTCTAGAGGACAGAACTACACAAGGACCGTGTCTAATTTCTGGAGGAAGACCTTCTTTAAGACTCTGGGCTAGGACCCTCTCGGGTCAGTGACAGTGATTCAGGCAAGATTTGCCTTATATTCTGAGAATGGTAACGTGGAAATGGTAAAATAGTCAAGTGTCACAGGCACTGGCAGTGAAGACCCAGGGGTGCAGATGAGTCTTGTCACTTGCCCCTGGGTATGGCTGTTATATTTTCCAAATACAACATATAACCTGAAAGAAACTTTCCCAAATAAGTGAATTTATTTATATTAAAATTTCCAGTAGGATAACCATAATATATAGCTATTTGCAGGTTGTTAATTCATTATTGGAAATCTTACTCTCTTATGACCTACTTGCATTTAAAAAAAAAATGGCTCTACTAGTTTTTTCTTTTTTTCTTTTTTTAAAGTTTATAGTGTAGAAAATTTCACACACAAAAAATAGAACACAAATCTCCATATTCTCTTATCCTCCAGCTCCAAGTTTTCAGCTCAAGGACAAGCTTTTTCTATTTCTGCTCGACCCACCTCACCCCCCAACCCTTCATACAGATGGTTGAAGCAAATCCTAAACCAAAGCAAAGCAAATCATCTTATACCATCATTTCATCCATAAATGTTTCAGCATGTTTTCTTAAAAGGCAGTGAGTCTTTTAAAAAAATAATTTAAATTCCTTTATCATTATCCACGATTCCTTAATATTATCAAAGATCTAGTGTTCATATTTCCTTGATTGCCATAATATATAATTGAGCTTCTTTGTTTAAATCAGGGTTCTTGGCTGATGTATCACTTAAGATTCTCTGATCTTCATCTTCCTACTCAGTCTCTCTTTTGAGGAGGGTATTTATATTGAAATATAGTTGATTTACTCCCCTGGTGGTTCAGCAGTAAAGAATCCGCCTACAATGCAGGAGACACTGGAGGCTTGGGTTCAATCCCTGGGTCGGGAAGATCCCCTGGAGGAGGGCAGGGCAACCCACTCCAGTATTCTTGCCTGGAGAGTCCCATGGAAAGAAGAGCTGGTGTTCTGTAGTCCATAGGGTGGCAAAGAGTCAGACGCGATGGAAGAGACTGAGTATGCATGAGCACATAGCCGATTTATAATGTTACATTTGTTTCAGTTATACAATACAGTAAATCAGTATTTTTACAGATTATACTCCATTTTATTATGAAATAATGACTATTTTTTCTGTGCTGTACAATACATCCTTGGGGTTTATTTACTTCATACATAGTAGTTTTTTAATTTCAATTTTTTAAATTCTGAAAGTATGATAACACATTTACAGGAGACTTGGAAAATACACTGTATATTACAATTATTTTTTAAGGAGATAAATTAAGATTTTTAGTTGGAGTTTTAGTATCAAACTCTCAAAAATTAATAGAATGAATATGTAGAGAAATAGAATGATATACTAGACCTGAAAAACACTATGAACCAATTCAATATAATTAAGATTTATACAATTTTTACACAACAGTAGGACACAAATTCTATTCAAGTTCCCATAGACTGTAAATTGGGAGACTCTGGAACTTATCCAAGGACATAAAACAACGTGCAAAAATTTCATGGTCTTAAAGGTATTGAAATCACACAGGGTCTGTTCTCTTATCACAGTGGAATTACGTTAGAAACCAACATAAAAAGATATTTGAAAATAACCCACATCTTTTCAAGTGCAATGTGACATTTACTAAGAGAGTTACTCAGTCTCTCTCTATTTTCTTGATAAAGGATATAAATCGGAAAATATTTCTTAAAGTTAACCTTTACTGTAGGTAAGCTTTAGTTGCAGGTATGGTGCAAATTCAAACTGAAATAGTATTTAAAAGCATCCATTGGCAGAGTTCTCTAATTGACCACGGCAGATTTGAACTATAATAACTGAATAAGGTAAATCTATTACTTTGCAGACAAAGTATAAATATGTATGTTACACCAGATTACATTAAAATGTCTGTTAGTTTATTTTTCATTACCATTCCTGCTGTCAGTTCCACTTTCTCATTCACCTTAGTTATAGCTTAGTACTTAAAGTATTGAGTGGTCAAAGTTCAAACTTTAGGAGGAATGAAATGGCATTTCTTGGTCTTAAATTCTAATTATGCACCACAGGCTGAATTGTAGCTCTTTTCTCTCAAAATGTGTAGGTTTTCTGTTGATAAATTGGCATCTGTATTAGGGTGCAACCTTAGGGTAACTGACTGCTTACTTTTTAAGTTTTGTTAAACGCATATAGTGTGTTTGTATTTGCTGCATAATTGAGAAGTTTCATTTTTGCCCAAGTATTTCTTAGGAATTTGAAATCTTTCATCTTTGGAAAGAAATCTCAAGTTAATATTAAATCTTATTTTCAGTGGTTGAGTACTCAGATCCTGACTGAGGTGGTTTATTTGTAATACACTCTTTGTATCCTTAGGATCCTTAATTTAAAGTATACTGTATTTAATATTTTTAAAACACACAGTGTTTTAAAATACAATGTAATGTTAACTTTTTAATTAACTTCAGTTTTTGGAGTCCTGTATTATTAACTTTAGGTCAGTAGTATAATTTTATACACTATAGAGATTTTGTTGTGTCCTAGCTTTGTATTTTAATGCTTGCTGCGTTCAGTGTAAATGTTTCCTTATTGTTTTGTTTTTACCATGAAGATCAGAATTTGTGAGAAAGAGTTAGATGCAAAGGTTAATTGAGCACCTATAAATTTGGCTGTTTAATTAAAATTCAGTTCCTCAGTAAACAGTAGTCACATTTTAGATGCTTAGTAGCTTCAGGTGGCAGTGGCTACTGTATTGGACAGCACAAATACAAGAACAAAATGGCTCTGTCACTGCAGAAAGGTCTTTTGAATAGTGCTGCTTTGCAGTGAGTTAGGTTCTGTCTAGACTCTGGGAATACAGAGATAAACATGACTGACAAGGCAAACACTTAGCTCCTGGTGGGGTTGAGAGATGGCAAACAAATAGCTGATGTCCATCATGTCATCATTAGGAAGAAAGATGAAAGTGGGTAAGAGAGAAGATGTAATGAAACAGTGTGCGGGGAGGTACCTGTTAACTAGGTGGTCAGGAAATGCCTTCTTAATATTTGCATGTCAGTGAATGAAGAGAAGGAGCAAGTCTTGTGAAGACCTGTAGGAAGACCCTTCTAGGCACAGGGAACAGCAAGTGCAAAACCCTGAAGTGAGAACAGATTGGACATACTTGAGGAATGGCAGCAAAGCATGTGCAAGTGAGGTCCTGGGAGAATGGTGGGTGATGAGGGGGGACATGACGGACAGTAGCCACATCATGTGGTACCTTGTGGTCTGTGGTAAAGACTTAGAATTTTAACCTGAGTGTGGTGAAAAGACATTGGAGGGTTTTGAGCAGAGGAGTGGCATGATCTAAATTATGTTTATTTAACTTTAATATGCCAGATTTACAAATAAAACAGTTAAAAACCCCCATGCCCTCATTCTCCAACTCTAGCAAAATGGGCCCAACTGAGATCATTGATCCCATGGATGACCTGTCCTTCCTTTATATATATTATCTCCTTTATCCTTCCCTGTAATATTGTGAAGTAGGATTTGTGTTTTAAAAGATCACCCTGGCTGCCGTGTAGAGAGTTAAGTTTAGGGGGGCAAGAGGAAAAGCATGAGGGCCTTTGGGAGCCTGAGACAGCAGTCTTAAGTGAGAGGTGATGGTGGCTTGGAGTCGAACGGCAGGTGGTGGTTGAAGTGATGAGAAGCAGCCAGATTCTGGTGAAACCAGCAGGAATGCTGGTGTATGTAGTTAAGGAAAGAGGAGCAGGGGTGATGCCTGTACTGTGGTCCAGATGATGATGTGACTGCCCATAGGAGAGTTCAGTTTATTCATGTTAAGTTTAAGATACCTAGTAGAAGTCCAGAGGTTGTCAAGGACACATTTTTAGGTTAAGAAAAAGAGGAAAACCCAGTGAAGGTAACTAAGGAGATATGCTGCAATAGCTAACTGTTGATTTATGGTCTGAGTTTGGCCTCCAGGTTTGCTAGAGCTGGAGCTAGCTATTGTAGTGTCTCATGTCCCATATCCCAAGCAACCCCTCAGCCACTGGCAGACTGGAATGATTGGTCCTCTGGATAGTAGGGAATCAGTGTTTCAGGTAGGAGAACATGATACATTGAAGAATACTGCTGAAGAATTTAGACAAACACATTGATTTGTGAAGGTATTAAATGTCTTTAATGAGCAATAGAATTTCTAGAGAATATAGTTAGTCTTAAATGGAACACTAAGTAGAAGATTTTCTTGTATACTTTATAAATATTGCATTAGTAGTTCAAAATCAGAATTTTATTAAATTTTACTTTCTCCCTTTTTTCTCATTTTAAGTAGATGAAATGCATGTAAAAATGAAAGCACCAAAAAGAACTGTGGGTGAAAGTTGGATGGCCTAACAGTTTATTCCGATTTTAAGATTTATTTACATATTATATCATTAGCAAAAGGTGTGTTATAAGGGTAAATTTGTAAGTGAATATTGACAAGTTGTTAAGTTTCTGCTTAAAGTCAGAAAACAGTCTCACACTGAACTTTGTACACTGCAAGTAGTTGTTATCTAGACTGTGAAGTAAAGATAAAAGCTGTAGTATCTGATCTTAAGCAAGTCACTTTAAGCCCTGGACTTCCAATTTTACTTAGTTTTTATTTTTATTTTTAATCTGTGAAGTGAATGTTTTGTGCTAAATGAGTGTCAGTTATCAAATTGTATAGATAAGAATTTAATAAAAATTTGCTTAGAGTGGATAGTTTGTTTGTGAGAGGCACTGTGTAATTACTGAATCTTTGAGAGCATAACATCACTAGTTTCTGCTCTCATTTATATACACAAGGAAGCGTAATGTAACTGTTATCAGTATCCTGATGGAAGAGGGATAATTGAAGAAAAGCAGTTCTCTTTTTTAAAATAAGTGAAAAGAACAAATTATGGATGAAGTTTCACTGGAAAAGTGTAAGCCTGGAAGTTATTTGAAATGTTTACCTGAAGTAAGAGCAGATAAACGTAAAAACAAATTACCAAATAAAACTTGACAAGCAGATACAGATACTCAAGGTGCAATTCCCCAAATGAGCAAACGCTTGAACAGATTTTAAAGTCTTTGTCAGAAGGTTCTTAAACTTATCAAAAGGAAGAAACTACTTGGAGAATCAGTGAGGCTCTTTGGGCAGAGTTCAGAGGATATGCTCAGAAGTGATAAGTATGTTGTAGGCAGAGAAACTTCATTCACTGAAGTTTTTTGGTCTCTCACTGTAAGTAAAGTATTATGACAGATAATTAGATGCCCTAAGGTATATTCTTTGATCTCTTAAGTGATTCATAAATTGCAAAAATCAATACCAAATCTTAAAATTGATAAAAATGTGTGTCAGACTCTAGTCATGAGATGGAAATCATACCAGTGATTTTCACAGAGAATTTAATACAACCGGTTGTTAACTAGGCATTTCCACTTAATAGTGGAAAGACAAAAGGGAACAGCAAGGTCGTGTCGGAAGCCACCACTGCCTCCTGACTGGAGAGCAAAGAGAAGAGGGCAAGTGGCTGGAAAGAAAGGCTGCAGCCCAAACTCAGGCCTCGAGGAAGGGGTTTGCACTCAGCTGGGACTAATGTCTTTGGGATCAGGAGAGGGGCCCAGTGGGGTAAGGGTACAGGGCTCAGCGAAGAGGGTTCTGCTGGCTGGCGCTGGTGTTCTAGGGGCACGGTGATACTGGTTCTGTGTCAGGAAGATACAGACTGGAACCAACTCTGGCTGCTAGAATGAACTGCTGCTGGCCTGAAGAGTGGTTGGGTTGCACTGGTGGCAAAAGGAAGCAAAAAATAGGACTAGGAAGCAAACAGAAAGTGCCGCATTTTCCTCCTCCAGCTTTCTGGTCTCAAGTACCCCTTGACTTCCAGGTGGCTCAGTGGTGGAGAGCCCTCCTGCCAGTGCAGGGACAGATTTCAATCCCTGGGTTGGTAAGATCTGCTGGAGAAGGAAATGACTACCCATTCCAGTATTCTTGCCTAGAATATCCCATGGAAAGAGAAGCCTGGAGGGCTGTAGTCCACGGGGTTGCTGAAGAGTCTGACACAGCTTAGTGACTAAACAAAAACAAGCACTTTATTGGCAGAGCCTAACAAGAAGCAAACTGTAAAGGAGAAAATGTGACTCACCCCCAGGATCACAAAGTAAGAGCGTGGAAGGGTAGTTTTAAGGCTGAGAAACAAAAGCTCAATAACTTGCAGGAAGAAAAATGAATCTACATCTTTCACACAAGGCATATTTAAGTGTCATTAGAACTTTATAGTCAAGAAATGCTATAGGAATTAATAGGAGAAGACAGATCCTTGTTAGGATAAACAGACAAGGCAGTGTTGGAGAGTAGTGTTTTAATGTGAATGTGATTTTAGCAGGCAGAAGTGAAGTGAGGGATGATTGCAGTAATGGAAGGAGATATTATAGGGTATGAGAAAGCTATAAAATTGCATAATGGAGGACATGGGACAGACCTGGATCAAATTGGTTTCTACTGATGACTAACTTTAATGCTGAAAGTCATTTTTTGTCTCTGACTCTCATTTCTCTTTCATCCTTGATCCTTTAGGCATTGAAGACTATTATTGGTTGGATCAAAACCATGTTTTAGGACCATTAATTTAGAGTTTCTGGAGTTGGAGGTGACAGAGAATCAAATATGGAGATACTTTCTTGAGCAAGTAAGTTGTTACTTGCTCCAGATACAGTTTTCTTATTAACACAGAAGTTTTTAATCAGGTCCATGGATAAGGTTGAGAATATCCTTCAATGTGTGAATATAATTACATGTGATTTTTATGTTGTCAAGGAAGAGGTTTCAGGTGTAATTTTCATCAAAATGAGATTAAATAAAAGGATGTTTGGAATTTGGTAGACCATTAAATGTAAGTAAACTACTCAAAGCATATGGGTGTACTGTCATGATTCACTTTATTGGGCACTTAATATGTTGAAGGCACTTAGGAAAAAGAATGTAGGGTAATAAAAGTATATCAGTATAGTAGGGAGCTGGTCCTGCTCTTTCATGGGGGGCATAGGTCCTAGGGAGGGCTGCCTGCCTAGGTAGTGATTTGTGCTAAGATATAGAAGGTGAAAAAGGAGTTAACGATGAAGACACTGAGGTGGTGAAATTGTGGCATTTTTAACAAAAGTGGATTGACAGTATTACCATAAATTTCCCTAGTGATTTGTTTTGAGGGTCCGCAGGCTGCTCTTGAACTTCCATAAGGAAGCGTGTTGAATATTTCTCAGATAGCCTTTGGAGGCTATCTATTAAATTCACAGATTCAAGTTAGAGGAGCCAATGTGGCCTAAGCTGGTGGTCTTCAATTTTGACCTGATGTCTAGATTTTTTTTAATCTTGGGTTGAACTGTGGAGTTACAAAAGATATTATTTTCATTGTGGTAAGATGTCCATAGCATAAAAATTAGCATTTTAACCATTTTTAAAGTGTACTGATTGGTGGCATTAAGTACATTTCACATTTTTCATGTTACCAGTCTGAAACTCGGTACACATTAAATAACAGCTTCCTATGCTCTTCTCCCTCCAGGTACTGGGAACCGCTATTGCATTTTTCCCCTTTATTAATTTGACTGTTCTGGTACCATGTATCAGTAGAAACTGAAAACACTGTTTTATGTCTGGCTTAACTTCACTTAGCATGATATCTTTAAGGTTTATTCATGTTGTGGCACTACTAGCATTTCATTCCTTTTTTTTTTTTTTTTTAAATGGAGTTCATTTTTTAGAGCAATTTTAGATTCGTATTAAAATTGAACAGAAAGTACGGAGTCCTCATACACTACTCCTACCCCCATGGATGCACAGCCTCCCTCACGTCAGCGTCCCACACCAGAGTTGTGTATCTGTTGTAAAATACAAACCTCAGTGATACATCATTTACACTGGAGTCCTTGGTTTATGTGAGGGGTCACTCTTCTTGTTGTACAGTCTGAGTTTTGTGTAAAGACATAGTGTCATACGTGGTATTTTCACTGATCCACAAGCAAGTTGCCCTCCAAATACACATTCTGCATCTATGGATTCAGAAAGCCACAATCCATACACATGATACACCATCTGCAGTTGGTTGAATATGTGGAGGCAGAACGGTATGGAGGGTTAACAGTATTCTTCACCACTATGCATTCACAGTTTAAAAGAACATGCCAGTTTCACTTAAAATTGTTCTTAATTAAGTAAAAAATTACTAATCTTATTAAGTCACAATCCTTGAAAACACGTAATTTTAATATTCTGTGTGGTGAAATGGAAAGTGTGCCTGAAGTATTTTGGCTGCATGCCAAAGAATGATGGTTGTCTCGAGGAAATGCACTTGTCATTCTGTTTGTATTTTCTGCAATGGACATGATTTTAATTTAAATGACTAACTATGCTTATTCAGACTTGGGTATTTGTAGATATTTTCTCAGAAATGAAAAAAATAAGCCTATCAGTTTCAGGAAAATAGTGTCTGTGCTAGAGAAAAAATTTGAACTTTCAAGCAAAAATTAATATTTTTGGAGAACTTGTATCCACCATCTGAATTTTATCTGTATATTCTATTTTTTTGCTCTTCATTTTTTCATCTCTCTTCATTAGGCTTATTTAGAAGCTGCTAGAGGATTTACACACACACACACAAATACATATATATATATATATATATATATATATATATATATATATATATATATATATATAATATAAAATGAAGGAGAATATATGTATTCTCCTTTATTTCCAAGGACTGTTTTAACAGAGCACAGTGCTTGAGCTTGGCAGTTTTCTTGTTTGAGCGTACTGACCGTACTGACTGCAACGCTTCGCTCTGTTGGTTCCCACTGCTGTTAGGAAGTCCGCTATGAGTCTGAACTGTTGCTACTTTATAAAAGTTACTTCCCTCCCCACCCCCCCCCACCTCCCCCATAAGACTTTGCTCCTTGTCTTTTATTTTCTGCTGTTTGACAATGATGTATCCAGGTGTGGTTTTCTTTTTTATTGATTTTCCTTGAAATTCAGTGAGCTTCTTAAATCTGAGATCTTGAGTGAAGTGTCTAAACACATCTGAAAAATTCTCATCTTTAAAATATTAATGCCATTTTTCTCCTTCCCTTTAAAGACTAATTGATTGTATATAAGACCCACTTACTGAATTTTTTGTTTCTCTTTGTCTCATTCAAACATACATTTGTTGAATTTGTTTTATTTTTATTTTTCAGTTCTAGAGTTTCTGTCCAGTTATTCCAGCACTGTTTGCAGAAAAAGACTCTTGTTTCTCTTTTGGATTACTTCGGCTCCTTTGTCTGAAATCATCAGTTGACTGTACTTGTAGGCCTGTCTTGGGGCTCTTCCACTGACCTATGTTTGTCTGTTCGTTCACCAGTTCTGTGCTGTCTTGATTACTGTAGTACAGTAAGCCTTGAAATCGAGTGGTGTGAGTCCTCCAACATTGTTCCACTTTGGTCTTGTGTTGGGTAGTCTAGTGTTTGCCTTTGTGTGTAAACTTCAGAAATCATTTTGTTGATAACTATAAAGTAACTGGCTGGGGTTTTGATTGGAATTGTGTTGAATCTATAGATCTAGTTGGGAAAAATTGTTGCGTTAACTACTGAGATGATGTATAACTGGGATTGTTTTATGTAAGAGCTCTTTTTACTTCCAGTTCACCGTTACTCTGGCAGGGAGCCCTTACAGGTTCAGCTTGAAGTAGGGATAATATACCAGAGTCCCCATGTTTGTCTGGCTCTGGAGTTTGACTTTTCCCTGTGAGGCCTCTGAAAGGTTAGTTCCGTTTTCCAGGCTTTTCGTTGGAATTGGGTATTTGGTTCCACAGCCCTTGGAACCTGAGTACTGTGATCTTGCTTTATTTTGGGGACCCAGCAATTGTTCATCACCTTGTTACCTCTTGAATGCTTTTGAGTTGTTAAAAACTATTTCATCCAGCTTTTAAAGTTATTTTCAGGACGGGAATCAGTTCTAATTTCCTCCTCTATCATTGCTGAAAATGAGTTTCCCCAGTTTCCTGTCTCCCTCATAGAATTGGTGGTCAGTGTATTTAGACTTTAAAATTTTGTGTAAATTCTTGGAGGAGCGGGATGTATTCTCCCAACTTTTGAATGTCTGTTGACACCTTCCAGACAGTAATAGGTAAGTAGATCTTCAAAAGCTCTACCTGTTGTGAATAAATGATGCAGTTGAGTTTTTGTGTGGTCTGGTTAGTATAAAATGTGCCTTGGTTTTGGGCACTGAACAGTTGGGCAAAGAACCTACCAGTAGTTTTGGGTTTGTAGTATAGATTGCTACTCATCTGTCCCAGTTTTCATTCATTCTCTCTCCGTGATAGAATTCCCAGTTTTTTGCTGGGCTGTGCTGTGCTTACTCACTCACTCAGCCAGGTCCCGACTCTCTGCGACACCATGACTGTAGGCCACCAGGCTCCTCTGTCTATGGGGATTCTCCAGGCAAGAATACTGGAGTGAGTTGCCATGCCCTTCTCCAGGGGATCTTCCCAACCCAGGGATGGAACCCAGGGCTCTCACAATGCGGCCATATTCTTTACCAACTGAGGCACCAGGGAAACCCAAGAATACTGAAGTGGGTGGCCTACCCCTTCTCCAGAGGATCTTTCCAACCCAGGAATCGAACTGGGGTCTCCAGCATTGCAGGCGGATTCTTTACCAGCTCAGCTAAAAGCTCACATACATGTATGCATTTAAGCAGACTTCAAATCCAGCTAATTTTTATTCTTGCTATACATCCCCCTTTCTCCTAGTCTGTACCAGCATTGTTTCTTGAGCTTGTCACGTCTTGCCTGTATTGCCCAAGTAGACATACAACTACTTCTTTGTTTAGAGTCTTGTAACTGATATTTTCTTTTTCATCAGCAGAAATGAAAGAACTTTTCAACTATGTTACTCCTGTGCTTGCAGAATTGATTTTAGTGTCCTTAGTTTTCAACTCTTTGTGATCTGGTCCCATTTGTCATTCCTAACCCTACATTTGATACCCTAATAACACCAAATATTAAAAATTTCCCTCCCCTTGTATTTGTGGTTCCTTACGACTGTGTCCTTTCTCATGCCTAATCCAGGGTTAACTTTCTTTTAAAATAAATTAGTTTCAGGTATTTTTTTTAGTTTAATCAACTTTACATGTTTCTGAACATGAGAATAAATAGGCTCTGCTGTTGAATGCAGTGTAGCCTGAAATCTACACTGTGTTTATATAGTGTTTATATATCTAGTGGTTTTTATCCTAAGTTGCAAGTTTTGTTTTTCTTAAGATAATCTGTTAGAAAAAGTGATTGTAATATGTGAGTCATAAAATTAAATTGTTTCAGAATTGATCTTATCTAGACCAGTCTCCTGTTTCACATATAAGGAAATTGTGGCCAGGAGAAATTAGTGATTCTGTCAAGTCAAAATTAGTTAGAAGCAGAATCAAGGTCTGTCGTGAGTTTCATCCTAATATAAATATCTGCTTAACGAAAATCTTCAAGTGTGTTGAAGTTTTCAAGTGTTCTTATCCCTGTAGTACATCTAGGATTACCACACCATGTTTCAAGGGCCTGTAGTTCTTGTGTGAATAGCAACTTGGGTAATGAACTGAGCAGTATGCATTCTTAATTTATGCCTTAACAACTCTGATTCTGTAATGAATGGTTTGCTTACAGTCGCTTTAATATACTTACCTTCTTGACAGTTCATTCTGGGAGGAATAGTTAAGTGTTTAAGTGAAACAGGCATGGTAGATACAACACTTAACAGTTATGTGTGTCTTTGTTTTTAGCATCAAGCATTGCACGATTCTCTCGAATAATGTAGATCACCTTTTACTGAATTTAACACTGTCTGATATCATGGTCTCCCTGGCAAATGCCTCAACTTTGCAGAAGGATTCCAGTTGGATAGAAAGGATAAGGAAATTTGTAACAGAAACCCTTGAAGATGGGTCTAGGCTAAACAGTAAGCAGCTGAACAGATTGCTTGGTGTCTCCTGGAGGTTAATGCAGATGCAGTCAGACAGAGGTGGGTGTCAATGCTCTGTCCTTACTTAAGAGAGGGGCTCTTACGCATACTGTTAATGTTGAGCATCTAATTTTGAGTTCATACCTGTCAAACATTTCATAGTCATTTACGTTCGAGCCATAAAAGGTAGCCAGCATAATCATGAAGGAATGTCTGCTTGAACCCTGATGGCTGAGAACACCCCCTTTTCGGTGGGTAGGTTCACTCTGAAGCTGATGGGTAGGTTTTCTACTAGATTACATAGTTGGAGTGAAAGAAGGTAAGTTTTATTAATAGGAAATGACATTGAGCCTAAGGATAAAGAAATACTTTTCTGATCTAGTTTGACTAGAAATTGGTGGATCCTTATCTCTTTACCTTTCTTGTAACTTGAAGTTATGTTGCATTAAGTCAGTTTTTAGTGTGACTTACTAATTCTTTTCATTCAAGCAGAACTTTGCTGTTTGGTTCCTGGCTTATCCACCTTTCTAGTATTGTGGTATTTGTTGTCCTTTCCTAGGTTTGTTGTCTCTTAGGAAAATTTGTACTGTAATCTCCGATTGGTTTGACTTTTTTATTAGGCCATTGATGTAGGATTTTGAAGGTAGTCATCAGTTTGTGGCTAAAATCTGCTTCCTCATAGGAACAAGGTGCTTCTGTGCTTTTTAGAAGAATTATGGTGCTGGTGAAGAAACATTTTGACTCACATGCAGCTGTTTTCTCTTGTTTCTTAGAGGCTACAGAGTCTCTCATAAAGGCAGTTTATACATTGTATCAGCAGAGAGGCCTTCTCCTTCCAGTTCCGACTTTGTTACTGAAGTTTTTCAGTAAAAGCTATCAAAAAGAAGAACTGAGATCTTACAGAATCCGGTACAGTTCCTTTGTTATTTTGCTTTTCTTTTTCTTACCAGGTTACTTTGTAATCTGTATGAATAAGATGATAGGGTGATTAAATCTTTGGAGAAAATCTTCTTTTTATCCTTTTTGGTTTTATTATTATTTTTTTTAAATAAAAAGGCATACATAATAGTTTCAGTAACCTTTATACACATAACTGAGAAGGTAAAAGTCTCTTTTTGCATATATTTCCACTTGTCTGCTTAACAGCTAAAGGACAATTATTGGAACCACCTGTAGCAGCCTCAGAATTTTGTTTTGCTTCCCATAAAAATTATGGAGGTTTAACCTCCGGCCCTTAGTGACATATTGGGACATATGGTATAAGAATGAGGGCAGTAGAAGAGGAGAGGTGTACAATAGGTGAAAGAGATTAAAAGGTGCAAACTGAGTTATAAAGTAAATAAGTCATGGGGATATAATATACAGCATAAAGAATATGACCAGTAACTTTTATTAGGACAGGTGGTTACTAGACGTATGGTGACCATTTGAAATGTGTACAGATGTCAGACTATTATGTGATACATACCTGAAACTAACATAATACTGGGTGTCAAAAATGTTTCAATAAATTTTTAAATGGCGGTATCTTAAAGAGCAAAAGTGTCCAGCTTGGTTTGGTGCTGTCTGGTGATGCAGACAACACGAAGAGTAGAACTCAGGAATCAGTCTTAGATGTGGTGAGTTTGAGGTTTACTTGGGATAGTCTGGAAGAGATGTTTGGGTGAAAGATAACGGGATTTGTGGTACCTCAGCATACATAGGTAGTTGTTAGAACATATTCAAGTCTTTACTGTGAGTCAGGTGCTTTTCTTAATTTTTCAGTAATTCTCATACTTTTATGTAGGTACTGTTGGTTTCTGCCTTATAGAAGGAAGCTTAGGTTAAATAAGTTGGTGAGTGTCATGCTGTTAAAGGGCAGCCAGACTGAGACTTAAGTTCAAGTCTGGTAGACTCCAAAGGTTGTGTGTAAATCACTGAACTCTTGGGGGACAGCAAAAGTGATTGCCGTGTCCAAGATGAGACATTAGGGAGTGAGCAAGTATGTGCAAGAATGGAAATAACCCAAGTTTGAAGCCACTTAATGTGGGGGCACCCTATACTGAATGCATAAATGACTTAATATAGTAAAACGGTCATTACAAATTAGTGTAAATAGTTCACAAGCTAAGTAGAGCCTGTGTCCTTTAAGATAAAATTACAATGTACATAGTGCCCCAAACTACATAAACTTTTAAAATACAGTGGGTAAAACCTTAGAGAATACTATAGATGAATATAGTATGCCAGTCATCTTATAGGCTCTCAAATGTTTAAATAAATGTGGTGTATTTCCCTTTTCTTTGATGGCCTTAGATACCGTAGTAAAGTGTTATCACGTTGGTTGGCTGGTTTACCACTGCAGCTTGCACATCTCGGCTCCCGAAATCCTGAGCTTTCAACACAGTTTGTTGACATTATCCATACTGCTGCAGCCCGAGCAAATAAAGAGCTACTCAAAAGTTTACAAGTTACTGCTCTCCGAATCTATGGTAAGAGTGTTGTTTACCTGTGTATGTAATAATCGGTCTACCCCGACTTAAGAACAATGTTTCAAAGGGGAGATCTTTAGGTTTTACTTTTCCTTCAAATTATACATTAATTGTACCATGGTAAAATGAATAAAATATCAAACAGTAAATTCATTTTCAATAGTATTACTTAATACAATAGTTTAAGAAAACTAAAGGTTGTAGATGTCTCTTCAGATCTTAAATTATCTTTTAAGCCACGAAATTCACAAATTCAAAACTGATCAGGTATTTTTATAGAATTCTTTTGAAACTTTGATGGCAAATTTTACTTATTTAATCGTTATAGAGATCTTGTACGGCTTTCATATATTAACGTTTCACTCACCCCTGAAACCTTTTCATTCTTTTAGCAAAAATATCAATAAAAATATACATATATGCATATGTATAATTAGTATTTATTATTAGGACACAGTTTATATACCATAAAATTGGCCATTTTACACTGTGCAATTCATTAATTTTTATCATATTCCCAAGATTGTGCAATAGTCACTATTATCTTATTCCAGAATATTTTTATCACCTCAAAAAGAAACTCTACCATTAGTAGTCCATCCCTATTTCCTCATTTCTTCCTACCTCAGCTCCTGACAACCACTGCTCACCATTTCTGTCTCTCTGTATTTGCCTGTTTTGATCATTTCTCACAGATGACATTGTGTGATGTGGATCTTCTCAGTATGGCTTCCGTCACTTGGCATACTGTTCTTAGGATTTACGAGCATATACGAGTACTGTATTTCTTTTTAATGCTGAGTAACATTCCACTGTTGAATATACACCACTTTATATTTACCCATTTATTAAATGACAAACGTTGGTTTGTGTCTACCTTCTGAGTGTGGTATTTAAAAATCTGTATTTTTCAGTATTGCTTATATATAGGAGTGTGTGTGTATACTCAGATAAGTCTTTGGTTTTAAATTCAGTTCAGTTTAGTTGCTCAGTCATGTCCAACTCTTTGCAACCACATGAACTGCAGCATGCCAGACCTCCCTGTCCATCACCAACTCCTGAAGCCCAACTAAACACATGTCCATGAAGTCGGTGATGCCATCCAAGCATCTCATCCTCTGTTGTCCCCTTCTGCTCCTGCCTTCAATCTTTCCCAGCATCGGGATCTTTTCCAACGAGTCAACTCTTTGCATCAGGTGGCCAAAGTATTGGAGTTTCAGCTTCAGCATCAGTCCTTCCAATGAACACCCAGGACTGATCTCCTTTAGGGTGGACAGGTTGGATCTCCTTGCAGTCCAAGGGACTCTTAAGAGTCTTCTCCAACACCACAGTTCAAAAGCATCAATTGTTCTGCGTTCAGCTTTCTTCACAGTCTAACTCTCACATCCATACATGACCACTGGAAAAACCATAGCCTTGACTAGACAGACCTTTGTTGACAAAGTAATGTCTCTGCTTTTTAATATGCTATCTGAGTTGGTCCTAACTTTCCTTCCAAGGAGTAAGCATCTTTTAATTTCATGGCTGCAGTCACCATCTGCATTGACTTTGGAGCCCAGAAAAATAAAGTCAGCCACTGTTTCCACTGTTTCCCCATCTATTAGCCATGAAGTGATGGGGCCGGATTAGGTTGATATTATAATTGTCCCTGTTTGGCAAAAGTGCTTGTTTTTTTTTTTTTTTTTTTTTTTTTTTTTACTGTTTTGCTTTGTTTCTAATACCTTTAACTCCATCAGTTATTATTTCAAATAACACATTTGAATATTATGAAATCGAGTGTTAAATGTTATCTTTAAATAATGATTGTATTTAGTATTACTCTAGGCAGTACCTTAAGCCATACATATATATTTTTTTTCATGTAGTTGATATGTTAGAATTCAACATAGCACAGTGAAAATGGTCAGTCTGCTTTATTAATTCTTGTTTGTATATCTTTTAAAATTTAACTTGTCTTCCTGCCTCACTAGATCCACAAGAAGGCACAGTGGTGGTTCTGTCAGCAGAGTCTCAGCAGCTTTTGGTCCAGCTTGTGTATTTTCTACCCAGTCTGCCTGCTGACTTGCTTTCTCGGTTAAGCTGCTGCTGTATTATGGGAAGACTCAGTGCAAATTTGGCTGCCATGCTTATCGGGATACTGCACATGAGGTAGCATGCTAAAGTGAGCTGTATTTCAAGTGTATAATCTTCTCCCTCACCCTTCCCCTGTCACTGGCAGTTTATGAACTGACTTTTTAAAATGCCGCCCCTCCTTTCATTTGCTCTTAAAACAGCAGTTAAAACTGTTGATACTGGGTAAGAGGAAGGTCACTGGGGCAAGACTGTTCCAGGTGGTTTGCTTAGCGGTTTGCATTGTCATGGTTGCAGTCACTAAGTCCATGGGCTGTAGTCCACCAGGCGCCTCTGTCCATGGGATTTTCCAGGCAAGGATAATGGAGTGGGTTGCCGTTTCTTTTTCCAGGGGATCCTCCTGACCCAGGGATTGAACTCTTGTTCTGCTACAACACAGGTGGATTCTTTACCGCTGAACCATCAGGTAGAAACATACAGTGATTTGTGTAGGTGCATTGAAACAAGGGTTAAGATTATCAGAAGTGTGTAGCCGTAGTAAGGATTCAGTGGCGGATGACAGTGCTGTGTTTTAAAACTTCTGGTGTTATGAAATTGTAATACAGGTCTTTCTTTTTGGAAGGGAGCTCAGTTCAATGTAGGTGGTGAAATAAAAGCTTGCGGACTCAGACAGGGAATCATTAAAATATCTGTGGGTGGGTGGGTGTGTGTGTGTGTGTGTGTGGCAAAATATACATAACCTAAAACTTCCCATTTTAACCAGTTTTAGGTATACAGTGAGAATTGTTTGGGGCATTAAGTACATTCACACTGTTGTGCTACTGCTACCACTATTCATCTCCAGCACTGTCATCGTTGCAGACTGAAACTCTGTACTGATTATTTCCCCTTCTCCCAGCCCTTGTTTACCACTATTTTGTCTTCATGATTTTGATATATTCATCTGTTAATGGATACTCGGTTGTTCTGCCTTTTGGCTGTTACAAATAATGCAGCTATAAACATTGGTGTGCAGACACCTGTTTGAATCCTTTTAATTCTTTTGGCTGTATACCCAGAAGTAGAATTGCTGAATCATATGTTAATTTTCTGTTTAATTTTTCAAGGAGCTACTTTCCAGAATGTGACTGTGGTGTTTTACTCTCAAAGGTCTTAAAATTAATAATGTTTCATGTTGCTAGTGTTCAAAGTATCCTTTAAAATGTAATGTTTGTATCAGGCATAGTACTTTCATATTCAGCCATTTGTTACTGATTGTGGCTCAAGGCCAGGGTCTGATACAGTTTTAGGCAGGAGTTGAATCTGGGCTGTAGCTGAAAAATTTAAAAACTAGCTTCTTTGTGGCTTCTTGTGCAGACCCTCTGCCCCAATTAAACAGGAGTGGCTCGCTTTATTAGTAGACTTTCTTTAGCTTTGTTTGCCAGTCTCTTCGTACCAGGATAAGACGTATGTTTGAATGTTGTCGCCCAAATTGTGCTTCATAACTGATAATTACTTTTTCCTTTTAGCAAAAGAGAGCTGTTTGCAATATGTTGTCTATATATGAAACCCCTCTTTGTCTAGTTCAGTACTAAATGCCAGGTCTTTAAGAAATACAATTTAACTTAAGTGGTTTTATGACTGTTAACTTCCAGTAGAGGGCACTCATTTCCCATGATAGAACTTGTGGAGGATCTGTTTTGGCATTCATTTAAATGTGACTTTTGAACACCTCTTAAAATTAATTCTCTTTAGAACTTGTATTTAGTATCTTTTTTGGCATTAATTACGATTGACTTGTGCTCAAAAACTTTGGTCAAGGATTTTTTCACAAGTCTTTTTTTACATTTTTTTGTGGGTTTGTGGTGAGTACTGAGAAAATATTAATTTACAAGTAATGGTAATAGAAGTTTATAATCATCAAAAGCAAGTTGTCATGTAGTTAAAAGTGTACCAAGTTAAACTTTGCCTTTTAGCATTTGCACAGAGTCTTAGTAGACTTCTCTTTCTGTAGATGTATTGTCCCTATTCAAACTAATCTCTTTAAAAATTAAAACAAGATGGGGCCTTTTCAACTTTCCCAGGCCAGTGGTATTATCATTGCATCACTTTTCCTAGATTTAGAGTTGAAGAATAATGTTCGGTTATTCTTAAGGAATGATGTTCTTCTAAGGAATACCGTTCCTTAGACATCACCTGGGTTATTTCACGTCTTTGGTTTTCCCCTCCGTCCTTGATGGTGACGGTAAACCAGCTAGCTTTCTCACTGTCTCCCACCTGCACCGTTCGCCTGAGGCGTCCCACTCCTCAGCTCCGTCTGTGCCAAGGACTGTTGGCAGGCTCCTTTTCCTGAAATATTCCTTCAATAATTTCTGATTCTCATCTGCTATATTAATTGGGCTCTGCGGTCTAGTTCACTCTGGGTGTTAGCGTTCTGACACTGTTGTCTCCAGCAGGGGAAGTTCATCGGAGAGCAGGTCACCACCAGACCATCTCCGTTTGTTCAGTGTGTGAAAAACCCATCAACTTAGAGTTGTTGGTGTTTAGTTTGTCTTAAAAACTGTACTTAGAATTGCTGTTCCTGCCTTTTTCACTATTCACTTAGAGGTTTTTTGAGTTTTTCCTCTCCATCTACCTGTGGTGTTCTGCTGACCGTTACTCTTCTTACCCTCTCTGCCCCTAGTTCATTTACAGCTGGTTTGGGGAACATGAGACATGCATGTGGAAACGTAGTCTATGCTGTTAGATAAAAATACCAGAGAAGGGAGAAATTACTGAGAAATTCAGCCTGGTTTTGAAGCAGGGTGAATATGTGAGCTGGCCTGCCAGGAGCAGGTCTGGTTTGCTTCTGTTGTCCAAGCATAATTGATATAGCATCCCTTCTAGTCTCAGGACTGTTCTGGTGTGGCCAGTATATGTGGTCATTGTAGTTTTAAGGACAGAGTGATACATTGCTTGTCTTTTGTCCAAACTAGATTTTTAAATGGATTTGCTACTCTTTTTAGCCACTGGACAGCACAGTGTTCACTGGGTATAAGAGGATATTAGCTTCTTTTCTAATCACCCATTTTGTACTCATTTCCATTGAGCATCTCTGACTTTTTATAACCTCTTAGCTTGTGATATTCTCTCCCATAGCCCTTTAAGCAAAGAGAAGTCCTTTAAGTAGAAGTGATTCAGAAAAATGTTTCCATTATTTTTAACTCCCCAACTTTTAAGAATGTTAATAAATACAGTTGTTTCAGTGGTTAAAAAAAAAAAAAGTGCTTCTCATTGAATTAGAAACTCCTTATTTTGTCTTGACATTTATTCAGATTTCCATTATAAAAGTTTGTCCAAAAAAAAAAAATTTGTCAAAAAAGCTATCCAAAAAGATAGCTTTTTGGATCTGATTATTCTCAGCTTTTTGTTTTTTTGCTGTATTCATGGCTGACATTTGCTGTATTCCTTCTTAGTCTTACCTTGAGGAGAGTTTTTAAAGGTATCACTGGAAACTGATCTCATAGCAGGAACCAGATAATCTTCATTTAATGAGAAACTGCTTTATGTTTAGCTATTCCCTTAAGTCCACTACCAATACTTTAGCTGCAGTATTGTGACGTAGATTAGTTATAAAGCCTCGCAAAGTATAGGAGTGCATAGTTATTGCAGAATGGCTTTAAATTGAAGTATTCTTTACCTAGTTAAGATGCTTTGGTTTAGGTAGGAAGCAGGAGCTTGTTTAAACTTAGCTCATTCATATAAACAAGGTAAGATTTTTTTTTTTTAAATGAAGATGAGGTAGTAAATACATAGCAGCTGAACCTACTACTGAAAAGCAGAACTTCACCTTGGCTCCTTGAAACTGAGTTTTGAGTTGTGTGGAAAAATTTTCCAGTTGTACCATATAAGTGGGCTGGTTATGCTTTTCAAGGAAACTTTACATAAATATATGTTAGAAATTATGTTTTCCATATTACGATACTTGAACCCCCTTACATGTAAAGATGATACATGCTACGGATTTTTGACTGAGCTCTTAAATTATACTTGTATTTCATAAAGAATAGTCATATATTCTGTGCTTTATTCCTGAGTCTTCAATTTGGTCACTTCTAGTACTAGGTCTCCATTGTTTATTGTAGATCATCATTTTCTGGATGGAAGTCTTCAGTGAAAGAATGGAATGGAAGTGATCAGTTAAACATCAGTAATGAGGACTATTTCAGTTTCTTATTTTCAACACTTACAGGTAACTGCCCTGATCCACCAAGTTAAGGAAAGGAAAAGAACCTAGTATGAAAATTCTCCAGAGATTTACTGTCTTACCTGTTTGGGTCTAAGTTTTGGACCTCACTGCATAGCTTAATAAGATGGGGAACAGAATATCCATTTTAAGCATGTTTAACATGTTCGGTGTGTTAGGAAAATCATCACATTTTAATTAGCCATATTTTGCTTTCCATTGATGTCAGAGAAAAATTAGTAAAATGAGTCTTGATGTGTTAGATTAGTAAGTATTATTACTGTTGTTTTAAATGATCATACTGTCTTTGGTAGTTTTGTAACTGGATGATAAAGATGACAGTGTTTGAAATTTTCTGAAGACTTAAAATTAAGAGACTTATTGAAATATGTTAAGTCAGAATCCAAAAATAGCTTGAAAAGTTCTGATAAGGAGCTGAATGTAGCAAGATAAATATTATATAAAAGAAACAAGTAACAAGTAGACTTGTACATGTTTGTTTGATAGTTTTGGATGTATACGTTTGAGATGGATGTGAGGGCTTTATGTTTTAATTAGTAGTACCTGTCAAAGGGTTTAGTGGTTTTAGGAAACTCATTAGGAATCAGCCAGGAGTGTGATATGGCTTCCAAACTAGATGATGGCTCTTTAGGGCATGTTCATGGAAGTACAGTGATCTGAAAACATCAAAGCAGGTAGCTAGGGTCAGACCACATTGTGCTCGTATTCTGATCATTCTAAGAGCTGTCTTTCAGGAGGGACTTGGGCAAGTTGTTTGTATAGGTCAGACTAGGTGTAATAGAGGTGGTAAGAGAATCAGAAATCTTATTATATGGAATAGGTAGAAGGAAGTACACAGTAATTGTTGAAGAAATAGACTTAGGGGGGATGGAATAGTTTTAAGACACTTGAAAGGCTATTATGTAAGAATACAGAGTTTGGTATATGTATGAAGGAGCATATTGTTTTTCTTGTTCATTTGCTTTTTTAAACCTGACATTAATTAGAATGATTATGTCTTTCACACTTATTTAAGTATAAAGGTGGCAAAGCCCTCAGTTTAAGGGATATAATATTGTTTCTTGATGTATTACACATTCGATTCAGGTCAAATCTTTGTGTACATAATTATATGAATTTTACTACATCGCTGGCATTTCATTTTTTAAAATAATACATAAAGTACAGAAATTCAGAGAAAATAGCTTGTTAGCTTGAAGAATTTAACTTGAAGATACATGTCTATTTTTAAAAAATTACTTAAGAATGTTACTTGCTTTGTGATTTATTTTAAATTGGATTTCTTTATACTCAAATTAGGGTTTTCAAAAGAGGAACTGACTTGGCTTCAGAGCCTTCGAGGAGTGCCCCATGTCATCCAGACGCAGCTTTCTCCCGTGCTACTTTACCTCACTGACTTGGATCAGTTTTCACACCATTGGGACATAACAGAGGTAATGGTCCATTTGGAAAGGCGTGGAAGATTGTTAGAATTCAGTTCATCCACCGCCAATAGTTACTGTGTGCTAGCGTTGCCTTGTGTAAGATGTTTCTAGAGGTTGAGAGCAGTATAAAACACAGTCCCTGTTCTGAAAGTGCGTGTGACCCTTGGATAGGCGATGTGGATTCCTGAAAGAAGAGTTTTCATAAAGTTATGCCACTAGAATAGAATAAATTAGCAGTTTGAATGATAGAGACACATTTATTTTCTTTTTGCCTAGTATAGGGTAAAAGGAAAAAGAGGAAAGACTTCATGGAAAGGGAAGAATTTTACATAGATATTGAAGGATTAATAAGAGTTAAGTAGGATTTTGTATCCTTGAAGGTGGGTTTTTCTAAACAGAAATAATTATTTGGAAGCTCCTTTGGTTTTAAAGAATTAGTATGTAGTTTATCAAAGTTACATTTTAAACCCCAAATTTCCCTTAAATTTTAAAGTTCAACTTAACAAATCTTTTTAGATACATATAGTAAGTTTAGGGAATCATTTTAAAAGGAGACTTAAACTATATTGCATCCCTTTTACATACATATTTAAAACTTTAAAAAACTGTTTAAATAACTTAATATATTCACTATTTGGTAAGTAGTTCAGTTTTCAGACAAACCTTCACAAATGTTATGGTAAATCTTAAAACATTTAATAAACTTACAAGCATGGTACATATTAATATCTTAAGTTTCAGTACTATTTATAGTGAAATTCAAATTAAAATTACAAGTCTAGGTTAGCTGTTAATTCTGTTTTAAATTGAAATTATAGGGCTGATCTTTTACACTAATAGTCAGAATTGTTTTACGTTACAAATATATAAATATGTAAAGCATCATAAATACTGGTACTAAGGATTTGAGTCTGTAAGATATTTATATATTAGTTAATTTCTTTTATTTATTTCTTCAGTTTCTTTCCTTGCATTGAAAGGTACTTGCCCAGTAGAATTGTACTTGTGTCATTCCAAATAATGTTGGTTGGAACCTTTCTTGCACATTCTGAGGTTGTGTTCTGTGCTAGCATTTTTTTTTTTTTTTTTTTTTTAGTGATTCATAAGGTTTTGGTTGGGGCACTGAAGTCCTTGGGAACTTCTTTCCTTGTAACTCGTAATTGCTCGGCCATAGCCTTTCCAAACAAAAGATAACCTTTGTAAGTGTTCTCAACAGGGTCGTCTCTAGAACCTGAATCTGTTTTATTGCTGTACCAATTGATTTTATTCAGCTGATCTATTGACGACTTCTTTCATTCTTTTCCAGAATACTCTTTACGTTCTTCCTGTATCTTAGGGCTACACCTTTTGTAGACATTTAACACATTTCTCTCATGGTTTTGTTTGACTGTGATCACAATACTTGGGTCATGCCAGGGACACTTTCTTCTCTGTATCACCTAGTGCCTAACTATGTTCATATATCGGCTTTCAAAAAATAGTGGATTATAAACAATGAAAACTAAGGAGTTGGGTAACCAACCTGCATATTTAATATCTGGCATTTTATCTTAATCCATAGTACATGCAGAGAGTGAAGCCTTGCACACTGCTGGATTTGAAGGGTTGGGTTTAGTGTCAGTAAGTGTCTGTAAGCTTGTTTCTGATGTTTTTAAACTACCTTATGCATGGATTGGGGAAAGCGTGGTATGGGGATTGATCAGTGGGCCCCAGATTCCAGACAGAGACTTGTTAAGTGTCTAGTTTGATAACTTGAACAACTCCAATAATCTCTCTTTGACAATTTTAATTTTTCTGAATCACATCATCTGTGTAAAGACACAGATGTCGTGAAAATGTGATTGGTTATATTTCTGAGTGTACATTGGCAAGAACATGTATTAAACTTCAAGGATGCTGTCTTTGAAATGTTAAGACATAAATTAGGAAAAATCTGAAAGTTTCTTTCTTAGCTTTTGAAGTTAAATGAAGATTCCAGTTCTATTTTCGATAAAATTTGCCTTTAAGTTGGCCTTATCACATGAAATTATTTGAAATATATGTAGTTTTTGACAGCCTTAGTGTAAAAATTGATTTTTTATTATTATTTCATTTGAAAAAGTTACTAGTCAATGGCGTGAGTTTGCTTAGTTTGTTCTATCTGCTTAGCCTGAAGTGTTTTGTTTTTTTTTTTTAAATCGGACCTTTTTTTTTCTGAGTAGATTTTCTTCACAAAGTATAATTTATTTACTTACCTACTTAACACATTTAAGAATTTACTTATGTATATACGGCAGTATGAGGTCTTCACCATGTACAGGTTTTCTCCAGTTGCAGCAAGTGGGGATTACTATCTGGGGCTGCTCTTCAGCTGTGGGACGCGGGCCCCTCTCTGCGGCGGCTCCTCTTGTTGCAGAGCATGGTCTCGACGGCTTCGTTAGTTCTGGCACACAGGCTTAGCTGCCCTGTGGAACCTCCCCAGACCAGGGATTGAACCTGTATCCCCTACTGGGTGGCATATTCTGGACCACTGGACCACTAGGAAAGTCCCACAGGACAGTGTAGAAGAACAGAAGGATAACAGTAAAAGTGTCCGTCCAGTCTCTGTCTGCCAGCCATCCATGTCCCTTCCTTAGTTTCTAAATGTATTCTTTTGGATAACTTCTGTGTCTTCACAAATGATTATATATATATATTCTTTTGGCTTCTCCTTTTATAGACACAACATACTCTGATTTGGACCTTGCAGTTTTCATTTAGTATCTTCATGATCATTTCTTCCAAACACTGAAGGAAGAATTGTATGATCTTGCCATTAATGATGGAAATAGTAGTTAAAAGGGAAAAGGAATCTTTGGACAGAGATATCATTCCCAAATGGAAGTGTCTTTTCCAGAGCCAGTGTAAGGTTTTAAGGTTAATTTTAATTGTCATTTATAAAATTTTGAATGGTTTGAAAAGACTACTTTTTAACTAAATTCCGAAGAATAATAATAAAACATTACTCTAGTTTAAGAAATAGAACATTTTTCTTTGTTTTTGAAACCTCTGATTTTATTAACAGTTTTATGTGTGTGACATTTCTGTATAAAATTAGGTAGAAAATACTTCAGGGTAGAAATTAAGTGTACAAAATCTTGTTAAATTTTTTTATATTTTTAAAAAACTCTCAATTTCCACACTGTAGCAAACTGCCATGCCTGTTCTGGAGTTGTGCACTTATGAAGTCAGGATTCTGATGTACGCAAATTTCAGTTAACACTAGTTGCAAAAGTGAAGACTCCCTGTATATATGTATGTTTGTGTGTCTCTGTTTGTATTTTTGTTTACTTTTGTTTTGAAACAATCTCAGACTTGGAGAAAAATTACAATTGCAGTACAAAGAACTTCTCTTTTCTTAAACTGTTTGACAAAATGCCCATAGTCGATACTTTAGCATACAAGTAGACTGTGTTTTATTGTACCTGCAAATTCAGTTTTTGGAAACTGAAGGTCTGCGGCAGCCCTGCACTGAGGGTGTCCGTCATCTTTCCAGTAGCATTTGCACACTCTGGGTCTCTGTGTCAGTTTGGTGATTCTCACAGTATTTCACACTTTTTCATTGTTATTTCTTAGAGTGAGCTGTGATCGGTGACTTTTGATAATACTGTTGTCATTGTTTCGGAGTTTGTAATTAATTGTAACCATGAACCGTGCCCACAGGAGATAGTGCAGTGATCTTAGTAAAATATGTGTGTTCTGACTGCCCCACCAGCCAGCCATTCCCTATCTCTCTCCTTCTCTTCAGGTCTCCCTATTCCCTGAGACTCAGCAGTATTGAAATTAGGGCAGTTAATAACCCTGCAGTGGCCTCTGAGTGTATGTGTGTTTGTCACTCAGTTGTATTCAACTCTTTGTGACCCCTGGACTGTAGCTCGCCAGGCTTCTCTGTCCATGGAGTTCTGCAGGTAAGAATACTGGAGTGGGTTGCCATTTCCCTCTCTGGGGGATCCTCCTGACCCAGGGATCAAACCCCAGCCTACTGCATTGCAGTCAGATTCTTTACCATCTGAGGCACCAGGTGTTCAAGTGAAAGGAAGAGTTGTGTATCTCTTACTTGAAACCAAAAGCTAGAAATGATTATGAGCTTAGTGAGGAAAGTGTGTTGACAGCCAAGATAGGCTGACAACTAGAACTCTGTGCTGGTTAGTCAAGTTGTGAGTGCAAAAGAAAAGTTCTTGAAAGTAAAAGGGCTATTTCGTGAACACAGGAATAATAAGAAAGTGAAACAACCTTATTGATGATGTGGAAAAAGGTTGAATGACCCTTAAGCCAAAGCCAAATCTCGAGCAAACCCTGATGATGATTTAGTCATTAAGCCGCATCTGACTCTCTGCAACCCCATGGACTGTGGCCTGCCAGGCTCCTATGTCTGTGGGATTCTCCGGACAAGAGTACTGGGAGTGGTTGGCATTTTCTTCTCCAGGGGATCTTCCTGACCCAGGGATTGAACCCAGGTCTCCCGCATTGTGGGCAGATTTACCAACTGATCTACAAGGGAAGCCTTAAAACTCTCGTAAGACTCTTCAGTTCTATGAAGGCTGAGAGACGTGAGGAAGCTGCAGAAGAGTTTGAAGGTAGCAGAGACTGATTCATGAGGCTTGAGGGAAGAAACCATACCCCCAACCTTTGCTATTAATGCAAATCCAGCACGGGCTGGTTAGGTTGAGTTGAGAAGCAGTGTGGTTTGAAAGTGAACATGCCTCGTTTAGGGAGAGATCAATAGCCATACAGGGAGATATGACTAGAAAGAAGAAGAACATCATATGATGCATTTTACTTATCTGAGGCAGGATTGATGGGGTTCTGCTTGAACAAGAGCCTGAGATCTTCAACAGGTTCACAGGAATAGCTGTCCTCTGGCTTTGGAGTCTCAGTTTCTGTCTCCCCCTCCTGTAGGCCATAGGGTTTTATTCTAGAATTGTGGACCCAGGCAGAGAGACCCTTCACTTTTACAGCCGTTGAAGTCACTAGAACAACCTGATATGGCCCTGTCCATTTCTCGGACAGCTGGTTTGGACTCCCTTTTTCTTGCCAGGTCTTTCCTGATACTTGATCCCCTGGCTTTACCTGGGGATTTTTCAAGTCTTCCTGTGGTTTAGGGCGGACCAGTTCTCCATACCGTTGGAGTTCCTGTTGAAACCTTCCCAGGTCAATTATATGTTTTAAGAGTGTATTGGCATACTCATCAAAAAACAAATCAGAAGTTAAGAATGGACGTCCATATATCATTTCATAAGACTTAACAAAAGTGGCCGTTTGGGGGCTATGGGCAGCATATGTGTCCACTTATTATGTGTTTCTTGACATAGCTTAGCCAGAGCCCTTTTAAGAGTCTGGTTGGCTCTCTCTACCTTTCCTGAAGCTTGAGGCCTCCAGGATGAGCGGAGCCGGTATTTAATGCCTAAGCATGTGGCTAGGTTCTGGGGTATCGTGGCTGTAAGTGAGGGCCCGTTGTCACTCTGAAGTGACCGAGGCAGCCCAAACCTAGGCACTATCTCCTTCAGCAGAGCTTTACAGACTTCTGTAGCTCTCTCTGTCTCAGTAGGGAACGCTTCGATCCATCCTGTGAATGTGTCAATAAAGACTAGCAAATAGGAAAACCCTTGGGTCTTGGGCATGGCTGTAAATTCTACTTGCCAGTCCTCTCCAGGGTATGATCCCCGATGTTGGACAGGTGTAATTAGAGGAGGTCTGGTTTTTGGATTATTTTTTAGACAGATATCACAATTTAGTGTGACCTGTTTAACAACCTTAGCTAACTGGGGATGGTAGAGAATAGGCTTAAGCAAGATTTCTAGATTATCTCTTCCAAAATGGGTGCTCTTATGTAAGGAGTTAGTAATTTTTTACACCTGAGAATCAGGGAGTATTATTTGGGCCTGATCAGGCTGAAACCACCCATGTGACCCAATCTCCCAGCCCCGCTCAGCATATCGGGAATGTCCCCCTGGGGTAAAATGTGGAGTCAGGGTTTCCTTGGGGCAAAGGGGGCAGATAGCAGTGGCAGAGGTAGCTTCCCCGGCAGCTCGTCCTGCCTCTTGATCAGCTTTCCTATTTCCCTGAGCCTCTTTTTCTTGCCCCTTTTGGTGATTCTTGCAGTGGATGACAGCTAATTTTGCAGGAAGTTTGACTGCCTCCAGGAGCCTGAGAATGAGCTCTTTGTGTTTAATAGCAGAGCTTCGGGCACTGAGCATCCCTCTTTCTTTCCAAATTGCTGCACGGGCATGCAGAATGAGGAAAGCATACTTAGAGTCCATACACACATTAATCCTCTTTCCTTCTCCTAACTCCAAAGTTCTTGTCAGGGCAAAAAGTTCAGCTTTCTGGGCTGAGGTGTCTGGGGGAAGAGATCCACTTTCCTTAGTTTCTTCCAGGCTCGCTACAGCATATCCTGCTTTCCTCTCTCCCTTTTCTACAAAACTGCTGCCATCTGTGTGCCAGTTTTCCTCTGGGTCAGATAAAGGTGTCTCTGATAAGTCCCGGCGAGAAGAGTATAACTCGTCTGTGATTTGTATGCATTGGTGATCCAGAGGGGAGGTAGGGGATCTGGCAGTAAGGTTGCTGTATTGAAACTCTGGCAGACCCTCAACTTTATTTCTGGAGTGTCAAGGAGGAGGGCTTGGTATTGGGTGATCCTTCCCCCTGTCATCCACCTGTCCCCTTTCGTTTCCAAGACTGCTTACACCCGGTGAGGCGTATACACTATGGTGGGCTGACCCAGGGTCAGCTTAGAAGCCTCCTTAACCATAAGAGCGGTGGCTGCTACTGCCCGGAGGCAAGTGGGCCACGCTCTGGCCACCTCATCTAGTTATTTTGAGAGATAAGCCACAGGTTGTAATACGGGCCCCATCATCTGCCCTAACACCCCAAGAGCAGTTCCTGTCCTTTCAGAAACATAGAGTCTAAAAGGCTTCTCCAGGTTTGGGAGGCCTAAAGCTGGGGCTGTAGTGATGGACTCTTTTAGGGCATTAAAGGCCACCTTGCAGGTCTCATGCCAGTCGAGTGGCTCTTCCTCTTTCCCCCTTAAATTTTCATATAGGGGTCTGGACAGATTGCCATAATTAGGAATCCAGATCCTGCAAAACCCGGTCCTTCCTAAAAATGCCCTAAACTGTTGTTTTGTTTGGGGGTACGGGGTATTTAAGATGAGGGATCTCCCCTCGGAGTCAGGCATTCTTTTTCTCTCTGTAATTATAAATCCAAGGTATTTTACTTGGGTTAAGCTAATCTGAGCCTACTTGGGGGATACTCGATAACCCTTTTCAAATAGAAAAGTTAGAGTTTTAAATAGTGTCCATTTGAGAGAGGGTAAAATCTGGCCTAGCTATGAGCAAGTCATCCACATACTTACTGTATTAGACTACTGTTTGTTAAAGTTAATTCCCTTAGTTCTCTCCCCGAGGAAGTCCCGAAGATATGAGGGCTGTCCCTAAACCCTTGGGGTAGTCGAGTCCAGTCGAGAGTTGTATGGTCTCTCTTGTTTCCAAGTCCCGCCACTCAAAAGCAAAGAGTTTTTGGGATTCAGCATGGAGAGGAATGCAAAAGAAAGCACCTTGAAGGTCCAGGACTGAGAAGTACTTGGCATTTCCTGGGACTTGGGATAGGAGGGTATATGGGTTTGGGACTATGGGGTGGATGGGAACCACAGCTTCATTAACAGCTCTTAGATCCTGGACGATTTGGTAAGATCCATCTGATTTTTGAACGGGCAAGGTTGGGGTGTTGCAGGGGGACTCACAGCTGATTCGAGTTCCAGTATCTCGGTATTTGTTAACTAATGGTCTAAGACCCTCAAGAGCTTCTGGTTTTAAGGGATATTGTCTTTTCCAGGGCTAGGGAGCATTTGGTCTCAGAGAAATCTTTACTGGTGGAACATTTATGGCTAAACCAGGGCTGGAGACATCCCACACCTGGGGATTGACCTCATCTAGACAAGGGACAGACTCCTCCTTTTCTACCTCTGACTGTAAATATTCAGACATATGCAAAGAAAATTATCGACTTCTACCTTTGTGTCCCCAAGTCACTCTGGTTTGGAGGCGAAAGTATTATTCTCACCATGGAAAATTTGGAAGCTGCAAACATGAAAAATTTAAAGAGTCACGCAGAGGCTAGTCACTCTAAGCTAACCCCTAAAACATTTATTGACTGATTTCTAGCTTCTATTCTTTAACCTTTTTTATCTACAGTAATCCTGTGTGTTCCTTTTAGTTAGGGATTCATTTTTAGACTATCCTGACCTTTCAACTAAGTTCCAGTTTTGGGTCTGATACACTTACAGATGTGCCAAGTGCTTCCTGAACACTATAGAACATATTTTATGTTTAAAATCCTTCCATGTTTATGTAGTGAGTGAATGATTTTAAGTTTATTTGTTACACATTTCAATGTAAAAGTCAATGTGTGAACTAACATATTCAGGACTTGGAAAAGTTGGCTTTTTTTTTGTTGTGTGTTTGAACTCCTCACCCGACCAAAGGTCATGGAGAGGACAATTGTTTTTCTAAAATGGTTATAGTGTTGTTTATTTTCTGGTAATTGAGTTAGGGTGTGAGTAGCAAAGCTGTATTTCTGTTCATTTCATTCCATCTGGTCGGGTTTCTTTCTCTATCCTGAGTCAGACAGTAATTTCCCATTGGTTGTCCAGTTACCAAGGTTGGTGTCCATGCATCCGTGCTGGTCTCTGCATTCATGTCCGGGTGTCCTGTGAAACACTAAGCTTAGTTTATTTGGAAATGGCCTAGCTGTTCAATACACTGTCATCACTCAGTTGAGCACAAGGATAGAAATTCAGGTGACCAAACTCCGGTGAATCTTTTGTCTGAGCGCCCCGGCGTGGCTTGCGTGCAAGGGGGTTGGGGGGAGGGGGGTGGGGCGCGGATCGAGGAGATCTCAGGTGCCCTCGCACCCTGGGCCTCTGCAGGCCCGCCCCTACTCAGCGGCTTCCCCCTGCCCCCATCGCATTCGCTGTTCAGGGTCCGGTGGCCTCTGCAGCTGGCCGGCATCCTGCCCGAGTTTTCCCCCTGCCCACAAGCTGTCTTTGAGTCTCTCTCTGAAACCTCGTCTCTTTCTGCGTCTGTCTCACCTGGCGTGGGTGCGTCCGAGTGCCTGTCCGTGTGCCTGACTTTCGCTCGTGTGCTCCCTAAGGAAAGACTTTTGCTGGGCCCGCAGAGTGGGGGCAGGGCGGGTCTCGGTAGGGCATAAAGTCGGGGCTGAGGCGCTCCAGGGGGTTTGCGCAGCGGGCAGGATGTGCGCCTGTGTCCCGGGCTGGGCTGCCTCTAAGCTCGCAGGAGGCTCTGGGGACCGCGGACCTGGGCCGAAGCCCCGCTCGTCTGAAGCCACGTGACCCTGAGCAGCGAACGTGATGGTGGGGGGCAGTGGGTGAGGGGGCACCGAGACGTCCTCGCTGCTCTACCCACCACCCTCCCCCCACCCCAGGTCCAGTAGGCAAGCCAGGCCCCGGCCGGGCCAGACGGGTGCTGGCTGGGGCTGGCGGTGTGCGGGGCCGTGGCGCCCTCTGCTGCCCCCAAGCTGCCGGCCCTGGTTGGTCGGAGGCCAGTCGCGGGTCATGCGGCTCAAGTGCTGCCCGCGCCCGCTCGAGAGCTGTGTCCCCAGGCCCGAAGGGCAGGTCAGAACGCAAGGGAGGCGCAAGGCGGAGCTCTTGGGGCGCCTGACAGCCGCCTCGGTCTAAGGCCATAGCACCCTGAACGTGCCCTATCTCCTCTGATCTGGGAAATTGAGTAGGGTCGGGACTGGTCAGTACTTGCATGGGAGACCGCCTAGTAGTTAGGCGGTTTTGTGATTTTTCTGAATGCCTACTTCAGAAAGTTAGAATTGGATGACTGCACACAGGAAAACGAATAATGTTTTCGTACATAATCTTAAGAATCCAGCAGCTGGTCATTCTTTTTCCTGTCCTAACACAGTTAACTGGAAGTCAGTTGCAGTAAGTTCTACTGACTTAATACCCTCATCCCTAACTGAAGATATATAGGAAAACCCATAATATATCTAAATAAACATGAAAGATAGAACGATGAGAAAAAAAAAAAATTCTCAGTGACATCTTATTTGGTATATGAAACACGATGATTATGAAAGCACAACCCATAAACAAGTCCAGGCCATGGAAGCCTGTGACTTTCACTGAGTGTTGACTTCCCTTTCAGCTGAGGTTGTAAAAAGTGCTTTGTAAAATCCTGAGGTTTGAAGCACTTGTAACCTCCTGAAGAGACTGCAATCAGAAGGCTTTCTAGAATATCCTGACGCTGTGTTGAGCTCAAGCAATACATTCTCCAGAGGTCGGAAGACAGACATGTTGGGAAGTGGGGATGACTTCTACTGCACTTAGGGAGAAAGGGCATGTACAAGTGGAGAAGCAACACTTCAGTGACGGAATGTTTAAAGACTCCATACATGGAGAATGAAATGGCAACCCACTCCAGTATTCTTGCCTGGAAAAATCCATGGACAGAGGAGTCTGGCGGGCTGAAGTCCACGGGATTCCATGACTGATCGTGTGTGCACGAGGGTGGAGGGGGACGGGTTGGTAGCAAGAAACTGATAGAACTAATAAATAAAACAGCAACAACAACAAAAAACTAAAGACTCGATAAAAATGACAAGGACTGGTAGGAATAAACCTTCAGAAGTGCCTTCTCAGACCTCCCGTCTGATGCACAAGTGTAATAAAGACACTGAGTTTTCATGGTCTCACACAAAATTAGACTGGCATATGACAATGGCCAGAGAGGCTCCTCTAGGACATCGGGGCTGGGCTTTACTGGAGGATGCACATCGATTGAGTGCATGGCTGTGTGTTATGGAAATATGTCTTACTGGCAGGGCGAAGGCATCTTCTTGAAGAACACAGCAAATAACACTACAAATTCAAGGAACTTGGCTACAATGACAATAGCTGATTTCATGTTGGCTACTGCTTGGCAGAGCTGGGTTCGCCTCTCCCATTAAGTACCTCAGTGGCCAGCTGTGAATGTAGCCATTAGTTTCTCACTTAGAAACCGAACCTAATACTTGCCATGTGCACTAGCGCAAGAACAGTGAAAGCTCCGCGGAGAAGCATGTCAGACAGACATGCTTCTGTTTTCTCACAGAAGCTGCTTATGACCGGCCCTGCTCACAGACAGATTGCTAATGCCAAATGGATAGACAGTTATGCAGATATTCTTTAGCAACTGAACGACCAGGGAAGCCCTACTAGCTCAGTTGGTAAAGAATCTGCCTGCAACGCAGGAGACCCCGCTTTCAGTCCTGGGTCGGGAAGATCCCCTGGAGAATGTATAGGCTACCCACTCCAGTATTCTGGCTTAGAGAATTCCACGGACTCTATAGTGCATGTGGCCGCAAAAAGTCAGGCACGAACTGAGCCACTTTCATCTGCGCATGCAGACATTACTTAGAAAAAGAAATGTGGTAACAGATCTAGTACCTCTGTCAAGCTCATGAGTGAGTACTATAAATATACAGAATCAGCTTTGTCCTGCATAGTTATTACCATCCTGTATTTGCTTTGAGAGGAGTTGAGCTACTCTTGTGAAAGAGGAATGATTCTTTACTAACTGAGCCACAAGGAAAGCCCACTAATACTGGAGTGGGTAGCCTCTCCCTTCTCCAGCAGATCTTCCAGACCCAGGAACTGAACCAGTGTCTCCTGCCTGAGTAACACATATTGGGTAAAAATCGGTGAGGGAGCAAAACGATGGACATTGATTGGTAAACTCAGTTTTCCTTGTCCAGATGGCTAGCGGAGGAGAAATAATCATTGGCATGCATTTAAAAAATTCTTCTGATACTATATATAAAATTTACTAGTTCTCTGCAGAAGTCTTTAATGAAGCACAGATATTGTCATTAGATTGCTTTGGTCATATCCATCTTATCCACATTTATTTTAAAAGTCACAAAGTGTGGCCTCAAATACTTGAAGATACGACAAAAGGTTTCTTTGGTCTCCATTCTAAACTGGATCGTGAGAAGGCAGTGGATCAGCATAATGCAGGAGCTCAAGATATTTTTGGCAAAAACTTGACTAGTCTGTTTAATGACATGGAAGAATGAGTTAAGGGTGGCAGCACGAAACAGAAGGCCATGCTAGAAGTACACAAGACCTTGTTTGGTAAGTCCAAACATGACTTTTTCTTTCAATTGAAAGATAGTTGCTTTACAGAATTTTGTTGCCAAACATCAGCATGAATGAGCCACAGGTATACATATGTTTCCTCCCTCCTGAACCTCTCTCCCATTTCCCTCCCCATTCCACCCCTAGCTTGTTGCAGAGCCCCTGTTTGAGTCCCCTGAGTCATACAGCAAATTTCATTGGCATCTGTTTTTACGTATGGTAATATATTTTCATGTCACTCTGCATTCATCTCACCCTCTCCTTCCTCCCCGCTGCCCATGTCCATAAGTCTGTTCTCTACATCTGTGACTCCTTGGCTGCCCTGCAAATAATTTCATCAGTACCACCTTTAATTCAAGCATTTCCCCCCCCCCCAAACATTTCTTATTTCTTATTCCAGTCTTACTGTCTTTAGTGTGAGACTGATTTCAAAACTGATATGAAAGTATTATTCTCACCATGGAAAATTCGGAAGATGCAAACATGAAAAATTTAAAAAGTCACGCAGAGGCTAGTCACTCTAAGCTAACCCCTAAAACATTTATTGACTGATTTCTAGTTTCTCTTCTTTAACCTTTTTTATCTACAGTAATCCTGTGTATTCCTTTTAGCTAGGGATTCATTTTTAGACTATCCTGACTCTTCAACTAAGTTCCAGTTTTGTATCTCATACAGTGAGACATGTGCCAAATGCTTCCTGGATACTATAGAACATATTTTATGTTTAAAATACTTCCATGCTTATGTAGTGAGTCAATGACTTTAAGTTTATTTTTTACACATTTCAATGTAAAAGTCAATGTGTGAAGTGACATATTCACGATTTGGAAAAGGTGGCTTTTTTTGTCGTGTGCTAGAACTCCTCACCCGACCAAAGTTCATGGAGAGGTCTATTGTTTTTCTAAAATGGATATAGTGTTTTTTTTTTTTTTTTCTAATTGAATTTGGGTGTGAGTTGCAAAGTTTGTGTTTCTGTTCATTTCATTCCATCTGTTCGGGTTTCTTTCTCTCTCCTGAGTCAGACAGTAATTTCCCATTGGTTGTCCAGTTACCAAGGTTGGTGTCCATGCATCCATGCTGGTCTCTGCATTCATGTCCGGGTGTCCTGTGAAACACTAAGCTTAATTTATTTGGAAATCTCCTAGCTGTTCAATACACTGTCATCACTCAGTTGAGCACAAGGATAGAAATTCAGGTGACCAAACTCCGGAGAAGCTAGTGTCAGAGCGCCCAGGCGTGGCGTGCGTGCAGGGGGTTGGGAGGACGGGGGCGGGGTGCGGAGCGAGGAGATCTCAGGTGCCCTCGCACCCTGGACCTCTCCAGGCCCGCCCCTACTCAGCGGCTTCCCCCTGCCCCCATCGCATTCGCTGCTCAGGGCCGGGTGGCCTCTGCAGCTGCCCGGCATGCTGCCCGAATCCCCCCTGCCCACAAGCTGTCTTCGAGTCTCTCTCTGAACCCTCGTCTCTTTCTGCCTCTGTCTCACCTGGCGTGGGTGCGTGCGAGTGCCTGTCCATGTGCCTGGCTTTCGCTCGTCTGCTCTCTCAGGAAAGACTTGTGCTGGGCCGGCAGAGTGGGGCAGGGCGGGTCTCGGTAGGGCGAAAAGGCGGGGTTGAGGCGCTCCAGGGGGTGTGCGCAGCGGGCAGGATATGCGCCTGGGACACCGGCTGGGCTGCCTCTAAGCCCGCAGGAGGCTCCGGTGACCGCGGCCTCGGGCCGAAGCCCCGCTCGTCCTGAGCCACGTCACCCTGAGCAGCTAACGTGATGGTGGGGGGCAGGGGGTGGGAGGGAACCGATAGGTCCTCGCTGCTCTACCCACCCCCCCTCCTCCCACCCCTGGTCCCACAGGCATGCCAGGTCCCTGCCGCGCCAGACGGGTGCTGGCCGGGGCTGGCGGTGTGCGGGAGCGGGGCGCCCTCCGCTGGCCCCCGAGCTGCAGGCTCTGGCCGGCCTGATTCCAGTCGCGGGTCGTCCGGCTCAAGTGCAGCGCCCGCCCGCTCGAGTGGTCTGGCCACTGGCCCGACCGGCAGGTCAGAGCGCAAGGGAGGCGCAGTGCGGGATTCTTGGGGCGTTTTGCAGCCGCCTCGGTCTAAGGCCATACCACCCTGAACGTGCCCTATCTCCTCTGATCTGGGAAACTGAGCAGGGTCGGGCCTGGTCAGTACTTTGTTGGGAGACCGCCTAGTAGTTAGCCGTTGTTTTGATTTTTCTGAATGTATATTTCAGAAATTTAGAATTGGATGAACATGATGATGTCACTCTGACTGCACTGCAACGGTTTATCTATCATTCTCTGAAGGTCTACTTCAGTCTCCCTCGCCCTCCTCCCCCTGAGATGCCAGAATCTGAAGAAAAAGCTTGGGTATCCTCAGTAGAAAGCAAATATGGACTGAATCTGCGTGTTGATCAGTGTTTGAGGTAAGTGCAAGTGGACAAGGGATAATCCAGGCTTGCAAAGTGTGCCAGCTGATGAGGACAGGGAAATATCCGCACACGGGAACGAGGTACCGAGGTGAAGAGCCGGGGCAATACTGGGAGATGGATTTCACTGAGGTAACATCAGGCAAGTACAGTTATCGCTATCTGTTGGTTCTGGTAGATACCTTCTCAAGGTGTGTGGAAGCCTTCCCCGTTATGGGAGAGACGGCAATAGTGGTTGCTTTAAAGGTCTTAGAGTAGATGGTGCCTAGGTATGGGCTGCCTGTGACTATGGGCTCTGATAATGGACCTGCCTTTGTGAGTCAGATTGTACAAGGGCTGGCCCAAGCTCTGGGGGCGAAATGGAAATTACATTGTGAATATAATCCCCAGAGCTCAGGACAGGTTGAG
This sequence comes from Muntiacus reevesi, assembly GCF_963930625.1. NCBI lineage: Eukaryota > Metazoa > Chordata > Mammalia > Artiodactyla > Cervidae > Muntiacus > Muntiacus reevesi. Next base: position 630,565 of record NC_089256.1, on the reverse strand, counting down.
AGAATGAATCGGACCCTAAAAGAAACTTTGACAAAGTTGGCAATAGAGACTGGCGGGGACTGGGTGACCCTCCTTCCCTTCGCACTCTTTCGGGCGCATAACACCCCTCTGTATGGAAGACCCCCTCCTGTGTGTATTAGAACCTAGATGGAAAGGCCCTTATGTTGTTCTCCTTACCACTCCTACTGCTGTCAAGGTCGACCGGATTGGACCCTGGGTTCACTGCAATCACGTGCGGCAAGCTACACCGGAAGAAGAGGAAAAAGCGCGAGCAGAATGGAAGACGAGTCCTCACCCGTCAAATCCTTTGAAACTGAAACTCGTCCACCGGGAGGTCTCCTAATTCTCCTGCTGATCAGCGACGGGCAGACTCATGAGCTGCTCAATGAGACCTCAGGAATCCACCCTCCGAACCCCTGGTGGCCAGACCTTTACTTTGACCTAAGGGGAATCTTCCCCGGGGAAGGACCCTGGGGGAAATACCCACAATTCGGGCCATGGGGAGCCGTGGGGACTGGGAAAAAACTCGGCCAAGAGGGGTTCTTCGCGTACCCGGGCAAATCTGTGGTGGCATGGAAAGCTATTATTGCAGGAGCTGGAGCTGTGTAACCTCTTTTGATGGGCCCCGGGAATGGGACGTAGGAAACAGATTTGGTAGCCCCGAGTGTGGCTCAATCCCCAGGGCCAAGTACCTCAGATACAGGCGCAATTTAACCAAGCTTCACTATCTCTGCAAGGCCAAGGGCTTTCCTCCCTACGAGCCGCTGTAGATGCAATCAGTCACTTAGAGAAGTGTTTAACTTCCTTGTCTGAGGTGGTCTTGCAGAATAAGAGAGGATTAGACTTGACTTTTCTTCAACAGGGTAGGGTCTGCGAGGTTCTGGGAAAAGAATATTGTTTCTATGCAGACCATACAAGAGTGGTAAGAGAATCTATGGCAAAAGTGAGAGAGGGACTGGCACAATGAAAGAGAGAACGGGAAGCCCAGCAGAGATGGCTTGAGTCTTGGTTTCAACACTCCCCCTGGATGACTACCTTTATTTCCACCCTCCTGGGTCCACTTATAGTGTCAGTAGCCCAAGATGGAAAAGAGGAAGATTCCTCTACTTGAATAACAGACAGGGGGGAATGTGAGGCGAGCAGAAGTAACACAGCTTAGATTAGGAGTAGGCCTTCCTACTTGGTAAGATTATCAGGCCACCTGGATACAACCAATTAGCTTTCGCTTAACACTGACCGCTGTTTGCCAATTAGGAAATTAGGAACGGGGCGGAAACCCCCAGGAAAGTCCCGCCCGCATGAAAGTTTTGACCAATGCAATTGCTTTGCAAACTTGTAACCAATCTGCTTAAACCAACCACCAACGTTGAGCATGTGCTCACCCTATAAATTTGTGTAACAGCTTGGGCTCGAGGCTCTCTGACCCACACCACTGCGTTGGTTGCGGCAGAGAGTCCTGGCTGGAGTCAGTAATAAACTTTGCTTTCTGCGAGTTGCATCGTCTTGGAGGCCTTCTCTATTCCCGCTCGGGGATTCGGACATCGGGCTTAACAGTAGTTAGGCAGTTTTTTTATTTTTCTGAATGCTTCCTTCAGAAAGTTAGAATTGGATGACTGCAAACAATAAAACGAATAATATTTTTATAAAAATTTTAAGAATACAGAGCTGGATGTTCTTTTTCCTGTTCTACTACAGCTAACTGGAAGTCAGTTTTAGTAAGTACTGCTAACCTAAGGCCCAGAGTTAGTGTCAAGGTTTTGCCACTTCCCACTAAAATGTGGGAGCTCTTGTCTTAGCTCTCTCTAGCTTCAATGGAGGGTAAGGAAATGCAATTCTGATTGGTTTTCTAAAGATGAGATACTGTGTTGAGATACTTTTTTTTTTCTTTTTGTCAATTGACAGGTCTGATAAGGTTGTAATCATTCTCCCCTTCCACATGACAGTTTATGAGAACTGTGGAATGTTTAAAACAAACTTGAAATCCACGGGAAGGGAAGAAGAAAGCCTTTCTACAACCTACAATTCTGCATTTGGACTCCTGACTTTCTCAGTCTACAGAGAGATTATTAGAAGACATTCATGCATGCTGGGTGAGTGGAAGGAAAGCAGTTTTTAACTTACACATGGAATTTCTCCATTTCAGAGATGATTCTATGACAGTGCCTCAGAAAGTAGATGCAGCAATTTTGCCTTTCCAAACAATATTTTTCATCACTACTTTTTGCAGTACTTTTATTGTCACAGATCTGGGATAACTTCCTTCAAAGGGAGTTTGTTATGCACAAGCTACAATGTATTACAGAGAAGAAAAGAAAAGCTCTAAAGGTTTCAGAAGCATTTGCTGAGTGGATAAGCATCTGAACACCCCCTCCCACCCCCCAACCGCCCAGTTACTTGTGGAATGTAGTGACTCAGTGTACTGTAGCTAATGTAATGTTACAATCAGCATGCCCTCTCATCCAGGTAGTTTCTCAGAAGACAATGAAGTCTTACTAGTAAAGTTAATGTAATTTCTAGATTCTAGAAAATGCGGACCTAATCAGTTGGGGCCACCAACTGTTTTGTGGCTTGGATTTCACTCAAATTTCTCTATTTGTAGGAGAGATATTTTTCTTATGAGGAATATGATAAATATCAGCTGGTTGCTGTCTGGTGATGAGAATTACCTGGTGTGTATGATACACAGGTGGTAGCCAGGGAACCGTCAACTTGGGAGAAGCAACTTTCTTTCAGTTAGTTGTTCGGTTTAAATTTTATTCTGGATCTTCACAGTCAATGTTATCATTGTGTTAAGGTGTTCAGGGCTCGCCTTGGATACAATATTTCTTCTGAAAATGAGTTTTCTTTTTATTTTGTGATCTTTTAAATGTTGCACGGACTATGCTTCATGCATTGTTATATTCCATTTGGCTAATGTAATGTCTAGCTCATTTCCAATAAATACATTGCTGTCTGTTTAAAAAAAAAAAAAAAAAAAAAAAACTTGCAATCACCTTTTACCGTCTGGCTCAGAAAAAGCAAGATGGTACTTATCACCATAATGAGAAATGCCTGGATTCCTAAGCCCAGGGAAAGGCATTCCTCCCCTCTTTATTCCTGATTATTCAGGAACCAATGAGGACCAGAGGGTTGCTCACAGATTCAAATGAGCACACGGAAAGCCTTTTGTTAAATGCTTCCAGACACCTGACAACATTTAGGAAAATAATTCTAGTTTTTGGCTGTGCTGTGTCTTTGCTACTGCAAGGGCTTAGTGGCAGTGAGCATGGGCTCCTCTTGAGTTGTGGTGTGCAGACTTCTCATCGTAGTGCCCTGTCTTACTTTGCAGCACAGGCTCGAGGGCACCTGGGCTTCAATTTTTGCAGCATGCTGGCTCAGCAGCTGTGCTATTGGGCTCAGATGAGCACAGGCTCAACAGTTCTGGCTTGTAGGCTCAGTTGCTCCACAGCTTGTGGAATCTTCCTGGATCAAGGATCAAGTGTGTGTGTGAGTGTGTCTGTGGGAGAGGGTGTGGTCAGGCCGACTGGGGGCCTGGTGAATACCAAGAATGGAGAGGGGAGAGTGTGGAGGCCGGGGGGGGGGTGCGAAGCCTGTGTGATCTTCCCGTGGTCTCTTTCTCCTCCTCCCAGAGCTGTGGTTTCAGGCTCTCCCCGTGTCTCGGCAGGGGCTGGGGGGTGGGGCGCCAGGGGGGGTGTGGGGGTGTGTGCTCCCACACGCGCACACGGGAGGGTAGGGCTGTGGGTGGGACAGCCCCCGGGATTGCCTGAGGTGTGACAAGGGAGCCCCAGACAGAGACTCCACTTGAGCCAAAAGACCCGAGACCAAACTCCGGCCTGCCAGGGTCGGAAGCCCCTGCACACCGCCACCCCAGGCCAGCACCCGCCTGGCCCGGCGGACTTCCGGGAACCGGGGCGCACCGGGGTGCGTGCTGGGGGGGGGGAGGGGGATGGGGCACGGAGGACTCACCTCCAGGGGGGACCTGTTCGCTGCTCAGGGCCGGGTGGCCTCTACACCTGCCCGGCATCCTGCCCGAGGCCCCCCCTGCCCACAAGCTGTCTTCCAGTCTCTCTCTGAACACTCGTCTCTTTCTGCCTCTGTCTCACCTGGCGTGGGTGCGTGCGAGTGCCTGTCCGTGTGCCTGGCTGTCGCTCCTCTGCGCTCCCAGGAAGGTCCTGTGCTTGGCCCGCGGCGTGGGGGCAGGGCGAGCCTCGGTAGGGCGAAAAGGCGGGGCTGAGGCGCTCCAGGGGGTTTGCGCAGCCGGCAGGACGGGCGCCTGGGGCCCCGGCTGGGCTGCCCCTAAGCCCGCAGCAGGCTCCGGGGACCACGGCCCCGGGCCAAAGCCACCCACATCCGGAGCCTCGTGACCCTGAGCGTCGACCAGCTGGTGGGGGGCGGTGCGTCGCGCCGCCGACCGGGGTCGGGGCCGAAGAGGCCCAGGGAGGGAGGGCACCGAGACGTCCTCCCCGCTCAAGCCACCACCCTCCCCAACCCCCGCCAGAGCTCCCGCAGCCTCGCCAGGCCGCTCGGGGTCCGGGAAGCGCCCCGGGCCGGGCCAGGCGGGTGCTGGCCGGGGGTGGCGTCGGCTGGTCTCACAGCTGCAGGGCCTGTCCCGGTTTTTCCCATCAGTTTCAACAGTGACGGTCACCCCACATTGTGAGTCTTCTAGAATTCTCACTGACACCCCTGTTAGGGAGTGGCTTTTTAGAGAGATAGGGAAGGTCACTTGGGGGATGTTAGTCATGAGAGAAAATAAGTGCTCAGGTGGGATTGCCGATGTCATCCAGGGGGTAAATAGAGACAGTTGTTGCTGGTACCAAGACATGAAGTTTTTTTTCCCCCTTTCCCCAAAAGGCCATATTACGACCACATGGGGGCGCTGAGTAACAGCCCATAGCTCGGCTGGAAGGGTGGGCCTTTGATAGTGATACCCTGGGATGGGTTGGACATACCCCCAACCTTTGTCATTAATGCAGATGCAGCCCAGGCTGGTTAGGTTGAGTTGAGAAGCAGTGTGGTTTGCAAGTGAACATGCCTCGTTTAGGGAGAGATCAATAGCCATACAGGGAGATATGATTAGAAAGAGGAAGAACATCATATGATGCATTTTACTTATCTGAGGCAGGATTGATGGGGTTCTGCTTGAACAAGAGCCTGAGATCTTCAACAGGTTCACAGGAATAGCTGTCCTCTGGCTTTGGAGTCTCAGTTTCTGTCTCCCCCTCCGGTAGGCCATAGGGTTTTATTCTAGAAATGTGGACCCAGGCAGATAGACCCTTCAATTTTACAGCAGTTCAAGTCACTAGAACAACCTGATAAGGCCCTGTCCATTTCTCGGACAGCTGGTTTGGACTCCCTATTTCATGCCAGGTCTTTCCTGATACTTGATCCCCTGGCTTTACCTGGGGATTTTTCAAGTCTTCCTGTGGTTTGTTCTCCATACCGTTGGAGTTCTTGCTGAAACCTTCCCAGGTCAATTATATGTTTTAAGAGTGTATTGGCATCCTCGTCAAAAAACAAATCAGAAGTTAAGATTGGACGTCCATACATCATTTCATAAGGACTTAACAATAGTGGCCGTTTGGGGGATGTCCCTAGCCTCAGGAGGGCTATGGGCAGCATATGTGTCCACTTATTATGTCTTTCTTGACATAGCATAGCCAGAGCCCTTTTAAGAGTCTGGTTGGCTCTCTCTACCTTTCCTGATGCTTGAGGCCTCCAGGATGAGCGGAGCCGGTATTTTATGCCTAAGCATGCGGCTAGGTTGTGGGGTATCTTGGCTGTAAGTGAGGGCCCGTTGTCACTCTGAAGTGACCGAGGCAGCCCAAACCTAGGCACTATCTCCTTCAGCAGAGCTTTACAGACTTCTGTAGCTCTCTCAGTCTCAGTAGGAAACGCTTCGATCCATCCTGTGAATGTGTCAATAAAGACTAGCAAGTAAGAAAACCCTTGGGTCTTGGGCATGGCTGTAAATTCTACTTGCCAATCCAATCCTGGGTATGATCCCCGATGTTGGACAGGTGTAATTAGAGGAGGTCTGGTTTTTGGGTTATTTTTTAGACAGGTGTCACAATTTTGTGTGACCTGTTTAACAACCTTAGCTAACTGGGGATGGGAGAGAATAGGCTTAAGCAAGATTTCTAGATTATCTTTTCCAAAATGGGCGCTCTTATGTAAGGAGTTAGTAATGTTTTAAACCTGAGTATCAGGGAGTATTATTTGGGCCTGATCAGGCTGAAACCACCCATGTGAACCAATCTCCCAACCCCGCGCAGCATATCGGGAATGTCCCCCTGGGGTAAAATCTGGAGTCAGGGTTTCCTTGGGGAAAAGGGGGCAGATAGCAGTGGCAGAGGTAGCTTCCCCGGCAGCTCGTCCTGCCTCTTGATCAGCTTTCCTATTTCCCTGAGCCTCTTTTTCTTGCCCCTTTTGGTGACTCTTGCAGTGGATGACAGCTAATTTTGCAGGAAGTTTGACTGCCTCCAGGAGCCTGAGAATGAGCTCTTTGTGTTTAATAGCAGAGCTTCGGGCACTGAGCATCCCTCTTTCTTTCCAAATTGCTGCACGGGCATGCAGAATGAGGAAAGCATACTTAGAGTCCATACACACATTAATCCTCTTTCCTTCTCCTAACTCCAAAGCTCTTGTCAGGGCAAAAAGTTCAGCTTTCTGGGCTGAGGTGTCTGGGGGAAGAGATCCACTTTCCTTAGTTTCTTCCAGGCTCGCTACAGCATATCCTGCTTTCCTCTCTCCCTTTTCTACAAAACTGCTGCCATCTGTGTGCCAGTTTTCCTCTGGGTCAGATAAAGGTGTCTCTGATAGGTCCCGGCGAGAAGAGTATAACTCGTCTGTGATTTGTATGCATTGGTGATCCAGAGGGGAGGTAGGGGGATCTGGCAGTAAGGTTGCTGGATTTAAAGTCTGGCAGACCCTCAACTTTATTTCTGGCATGTCAAGGAGGAGGGCTTGGTATTGGGTGATCCTTCCCCCTGTCATCCACCTGTCCCCTTTCGTTTCCAAGACTGCTTGCACCCGGTGAGGGGTATACACTGTGGTGGGCTGACCCAGGGTCAGCTTAGATGCCTCCTTAACCATAAGAGCGGTGGCTGCTACTACCCGGAGGCAAGTGGGCCACCCTCTGGCCACCTCATCTAGTTATTTTGAGAGATAAGCCACAGGTTGTAATACGGGCCCCATGATCTGCCCTAACACCCCAAGAGCAGTTCCTGTCCTTCCAGAAACATAGAGTCTAAAAGGCTTCTCCAGGTTGGGGAGGTCTAAAGCTGGGGCTGTAGTGATGGACTCTTTTAGGGCATTAAAGGCCACCTTGCAGGTCTCATGCCAGTCGAGTGGCTCTTCCTCTTTCCCCCTTAAATTTTCATATAGGGGTCTGGCCAGATTGCCATAATTAGGAACCCAGATCCTGCAAAACCCGGTCCTTCCTAAAAATCCCCTAAGCTGTTGTTTTGTTTGGGGGTACGGTGTATTTAAGATGAGGGATCTCCCCTCGGGATCAGGCATTCTTTTTCTCTCCGTAGTTATAAATCCAAGGTATTTTACTTGGGTTAAGCTAATCTGAGCCTACTTGGGGGATACTCGATAACACTTTTCATACAGGAAAGTTAGCATTTTAAATAGTGTCCATTTGAGAGCAGGTAAAATCTGGCCTAGCTATGAGCAAGTCATCCACATACTCTATTAGACTACTGTTTGTTAAAGTTAATTCCCTTAGTTCTCTCTCCGAGGAAGCCCCGAAGATATGAGGGCTGTCCATAAACCCTTGGGGTAGTCGAGTCCAGTCGAGAGTTGTATGGTCTCTCTTGTTTCCAAGTCCCGCCACTCAAAAGCAAAGAGTTTTTGGGATTCAGGATGGAGAGGCATGCAAAAGAAAGCACCTTGAAGGTCCAAGACTGAGAAGTACTTGGCATTTCCTGGGACTTGGGATAGGAGGGTATATGTGTTTGGGACTATGGGGTGGATGGGAACCACAGCTTCATTAACAGCTCTTAGATCCTGGACGAATCGGTAAGATCCATCTGGTTTTTGAACGGGCAAGATTGGGGTGTTGCAGGGGGACTCACAGCTGATTCGAGTTCCAGTATCTCGGTATTTGTTAACTAATTGTTTAAGACCCTCAAGAGCTACTGGTTTTAAGGGATATTGTCTTTTCCAGGGCTAGGGAGCATTTGGTCTCAGAGAAATCTTTACTGATGGAACATTTATGGCTAAACCAGGGCTGGAGACATCCCACACCTGGGGATTGACATCATCTAGACAAGGGACAGACTCCTCCTTTTCTACCTCTGACTGTAAATATTCAGACATAGGCAAAGAAAATTATCGACTTCTACCTTTGTGTCCCCAAGTCACTCTGGTTTGGAGGCGAAAGTATTATTCTCAAAATGGAAAATTTGGAAGCTGCAAACATGAAAAATTTAAAGAGACACGCAGAGGCTAGTCACTCTAAGCTAACCCCTAAGACATTTATTGACTGATTTCTAGCTTCTCTTCTTTAAACTTTTTTATCTACAGTAATCCTGTGTGTTCCTTTTAGTTAGGGATTCATTTTTAGACTATCCTGACTCTTCCACTACGTTCCAGTTTTGGGTCTGATACACTTAGAGATGTGCCAAGTGCTTCCTGAATACTATAGAATATATTTCAAATTTAAAATACTTCCATGCTTATGTAGTGAGTCAATAATTTTAAGTTTATTTGTTACACATTTCAATGTAAAAGTCAATGTGTGAACTAACATATTCACGACTTGGAAAAGTTGGCTTTTTTTGCTGTGTGTTTGAACTCCTCACCCGACCAAAGGTCATGGAGAGGTCTATTGTTTTTCTAAAATGGTTATAGTGTTGTTTATTTTCTGGTAATTGAATTAGGGTGTGAGTTGCAAAGCCTGTGTTTCTGTTCATTTCATTCCATCTGTTCGGGTTTCTTTCTCTCTCCTGAGTCAGACAGTATTTTCCCATTGGTTGTCCAGTTACCAAGGTTGGTGTCCATGCATCCGTGCTGGTCTCTCCATACCTGTCCGGGTGTCCTGTGAAACACTAAGCTTAATTTATTTGGAAATGACCTAGCTGTTCAATACACTGTCATCACTCAGTTGAGCAGAGGGAGAGGAATTCAAGTGACAAAACTCCAGAGAAGCTAGTGTCAGAGCGCCCCGGCGTGGCATGCGTGCAGGGGTTTGGGGGGAGGGGGGCGGGGTGCGGAGCGCGGAGATCTCAGGTGTCCTCCCACCCTGGGCCTCTCCAGGCCCGCCGCTGCTCAGTGGCCTCCCCCCACCCCCATAGCTTTGGCTGCTCAGGGCCGGGTGGTCTCTGCAGCTGCCCGGCATCCTGCCCGAGGCCCCCCCTGCCCACACGCTGTCTTCCAGTCTCTCTCTGAACCCTCGACTCTTTCTGCCTCTGTCTCACCTGGCGTGGGTGCGTGCGAGTGCCTGTCCGTGTGCCTGGCTGTCGCTCGTCCGCTCTCTCAGGAAGGTCCTGTGCTGGGCCCTTGGCGTGGGGGCAGGGCGGGCCTCGGTTTGGGGACAGGGCGGGGCTGAGGCACTCCAGGGGGTTTGCACAGCCGGCAAGATGGGCCCCTTGGGCCCCGGCTGGGCTGCCCCTAAGCCGGCAGGAGTCTCCGGGGACCACGGCCCCGGGCCGACGCCCTGCTCGTCCGGAGCCACGTGACCCTGAGCAGCGAAAGGGATGGTGGGGAGCGGGGGCTGGGGGGGCACCGAGACGTCCTCCCCGCTCAAGCCACCCCCCTCCCCAACCCCCGCCAAAGCTCCCACAGCCTCGCCAGGCAGCTCGGGGTCCGGGAAGCGCCCCGGGCCGGGCCAGGCGCGTGCTGGCCGGGGGTGGCGTTGGCTGGTCTCCCAGCTGCAGGGCCTGTCCCGGTTTTTCCCATCAGTTTCAACAGTGACGGTCACCCCACATTGTGAGTCGTCTAGATTTCTCACTGACACCCCTGTTAGGGAGTGGCTTTTTAGAGAGATAGGGAAGGTCACTTGGGGGATGTTAGTCATGAGAGAAAATAAGGGCTCAGTTGGGATTGCAGATGTCATCCAGGGGGTAAATAGAGACAGTTGTTGCTGGTACCAAGACATGAAGTTTTTTTTCCCCCTTTTCCAAAAAAGGCCATATTATGACCACATGGGGGCGCTGAGTAACAGCCCATAGCTCGGCTGGAAGGGTGGGCCTTTGATATTGATACCCTGGGATGGGTTGGACATACCCCCAACCTTTGTCATTAATGCAGATGCAGCCCGGGCTGCTTAGGTTGAGTTGAGAAGCAGTGTGGTTTGCAAGTGAACATGCCTTGTTTAGGGAGAGATCAATAGCCATACAGGGAGATATGATTAGAAAGAGGAAGAACATCATATGATGCATTTTACTTATCTGAGGCAGGATTGATGGGGTTCTGCTTGAACAAGAGCCTGAGATCTTCAACAGGTTCACAGGAGTACCTGTCCTCTGGCTTTGGAGTCTCAGTTTCTGTCTCCCCCTCCTGTAGGCCATAGGGTTTTATTCTAGAATTGCGGACCCAGGCAGATAGACCCTTCACTTTTACAGCAGTTGAAGTCACTAGAACAACCTGATATGGCCCTGTCCATTTCTCGGACAGCTGGTTTGGACTCCCTTTTTCTTGCCAGGTCTTTACTGATACTTGATCCCCTGGCTTTACCTGGGGATTTTTCAAGTCTTCCTGTGGTTTGTTCTCCATACCGTTGGAGTTCTTGCTGAAACCTTCCCAGGTCAATTATATGTTTTAAGAGTGTATTGGCATCCGCGTCAAAAAACAAATCAGAATTTCAGAATGGACGTCCATACATCATTTCATAAGGACTTAACAATAGTGGCCGTTTGGGGGATATCCGTAGCCTCATGAGGGCTATGGGCAGCATATGTGTCCACTTATTATGTGTTTCTGACATAGCTTAGCCAGAGCCCTTTTAAGAGTCTGGTTGGCTCTCTCTACCTTTCCTGAAGCTTGAGGCCTCCAGGATGAGTGGAGCCGGTATTTTATGCCTAAGCATGCGGCTAGGTTCTGGGGTATCGTGGCTGTAAGTGAGGGCCCGTTGTCACACTGAAGTGACCGAGGCAGCCCAAAGCTAGGCACTATCTCCTTCAGCAGAGCTTTACAGACTTCTGTAGCTCTCTCTGTCTCAGTAGGGAACGCTTCGATCCATCCTGTGAATGTGTCAATAAAGACTAGCAAGTAAGAAAACCCTTGGGTCTTGGGCATGGCTGTAAATTCTACTTGCCAGTCCGCTCCTGGGTATGATCCCTGATGTTGGACAGGTGTAATTAGAGGAGGTCTGGTTTTTGGGTTATTTTTTAGACAGGTGTCACAATTTTGTGTGACCTGTTTAACAACCTTAGCTAACTGGGGATGGGAGAGAATAGGCTTAAGCAAGATTTCTAGATTATCTTTTCCAAAATGAGCGCTCTTATATAAGGAGTTAGTAATGTTTTAAACCTGAGATTCAGGGAGTATTATTTGCGCCTGATCAGGCTGAAACCACCCATGTGACCCAATCTCCCAGCCCCGCTCAGCATATCGGGAATGCCCCATGGGGTAAAATCTGGAGTCAGGGTTTCCTTGGGGAAAAGGGGGCAGATAGCAGTGGCAGAGGTAGCTTCCCCGGCAGCTCGTCCTGCCTCTTGATCAGCTTTCCTATTTCCCTGAGCCTCTTTTTCTTGCCCCTTTTGGTGACTCTTGCAGTGGATGACAGCTAATTTTGCAGGAAATTTGACTGCCTCCAGGAGCCTGAGAATGAGCTCTTTGTGTTTAATAGCAGAGCTTCGGGCACTGAGCATCCCTCTTTCTTTCCAAATTGCTGCACGGGCATGCAGAATGAGGAAAGCATACTTAGAGTCCATACACACATTAATCCTCTTTCCTTCTCCTAACTCCAAAGCTCTTGTCAGGGCAAAATGTTCAGCTTTCTGGGCTGAGGTGTCTGGGGGAAGAGACCCACTTTCCTTAGTTTCTTCCAGGCTCACTACAGCATATCCTGCTTTCCTCTCTCCCTTTTCTACAAAACTGCTGCCATCTGTGTGCCAGTTTTCCTCTGGGTCAGATAAAGGTGTCTCTGATAAGTCCCGGCGAGAAGAGTATAACTCGTCTGTGATTTGTATGCATTGGTGATCCAGAGGGGAGGTAGGGGGATCTGGCAGTAAGGTTGCTGGATTTAAAGTCTGGCAGACCCTCAACTTTATTTCTGGAGTGTCAAGGAGGAGGGCTTGGTGTTGGGTGATCCTTCCCCCTGTCATCCACCTGTCCCCTTTCGTTTCCAAGACTCCTTGCACCCGGTGTGGCGTATACACTGTGGTGGGCTGACCCAGGGTCAGCTTAGATGCCTCCTTAACCGTAAGAGCGGTGGCTGCTACTCCCCGCAGGCAAGTGGGCCACCCTCTGGCCACCTCATCTAGTTATTTTGAGAGATAAGCCACAGGTTGTAATACGGGCACCATCATCTGCCCTAACACCCCAAGAGCAGTTCCTGTCCATTCAGAAACATAGAGTCTAAAAGGCCTCTCCCGGTTTTGGACGCCTAAAGCTGGGGCTGTAGTGATGGACTCTTTTAGGGCATTAAAGGCCACCTTGCAGGTCTCATGCCAGTCGAGTGGCTCTTCCTCTTTCCTCCTTAAATTTTCATATAGGGGTCTGGCCAGATTGCCATAATTAGGAATCCAGATCCTGCAAAACCCGGTCCTTCCTAAAAATCCCCTAAGCTGTTGTTTTGTTTTGGGGTACGGGGTATTTAAGATGAGGGATGTCCCCTAGGGGTCAGGCATTCTTTTTCTCTCCGTAATTATAAATCCAAGGTATTTTACTTGGGTTAAGCTAATCTGAACCTACTTGGGTGATACTCGATAACCATTTTCATACAGGAAAGTTAGCGTTTTAAATAGTGTCCATTTGAGAGCTGGTAAAATCTGGCCTAGCTAAGATCAAGTCATCCACATACTGTATTAGACTACCGTTTGTTAAAGTTAATTCCCTTAGTTCTCTCCCCGAGGAAGTCCCGAAGATATGAGGGCTGTCCCTAAACCCTTGGGGTAGTCGAGTCCAGTCGAGAGTTGTATGGTCTCTCTTGTTTCCAAGTCCCACCACTCAAAAGCAAAGAGTTTTTGGGATTCAGGATGGAGAGGAATGCAAAAGAAAGCACCTTGAAGGTCCAAGACTGAGAAGTACTTGGCATTTCCTGGGACTTGGGATAGGAGTGTATATGGGTTTGGGACTATGGGGTGGATGGGAACCACAGCTTCATTAACAGCTCTTAGATCCTGGATGAATCGGTAAGATCCATCTGGTTTTTGAACGGGCAAGATTGGGGTGTTGCAGGGGGACTCACAGCTGATTCGAGTTCCAGTATCTCGGTATTTGTTAACTAATGTTCTAAGACCCTCAAGAGCTTCTGGTTTTAAGGGATATTTTCTTTTCCAGGGCTAGGGAGCATTTGGTCTCAGAGAAATCTTTACTGGTGGAATATTTATGGCTAAACCAGGGCTGGAGACATCCCACACCTGGGGATTGACCTCATCTAGACAAGGGACAGACTCCTCCTTTTCTACCTCTGACTGTAAATATTCAGACATAGGCAAAGAAAATTATCGACTTCTACCTTTGTGTCCCCAAGTCACTCTGGTTTGGAGGCGAAAGTATGATTCTCACCATGGAATATTTGGAAGCTGCAAACATGAAAAATTTAAAGAGTCACGCAGAGGTTAGTCACTCTAAGCTAACCCCTAAGACATTTATTGACTGATTTCTAGCTTCTCTTCTTTAACCTTTTTTATCTACAGTAATCCTGTGTGTTCCTTTTAGTTAGGGATTCATTTTTAGACTATCCTGACTCTTCCACTACGTTCCAGTTTTGGGTCTGATACACTTACAAATGTGCCAAGTGCTTCCTGAATACTATAGAACATATTTTATGTTTAAAATACTTCCATGCTTATGTAGTGAGTGAATGATTTTAAGTTTATTTGTTACACATTTCAATGTAAAATTCAATGTGTGAACTAACATATTCACGACTTGGAAAAGTTGGCTTTATTTTGTTGTGTGTTTGAACTCCTCACCCGACCAAAGGTCATGGAGAGGTCTATTGTTTTTCTAAAATGGTTATAGTGTTGTTTATTTTCTGGTAATTGAATTAGGGTGTGAGTTGCAAAGCCTGTGTTTCTGTTCATTTCATTCCATCTGTTCGGGTTTCTTTCTCTCTCCTGAGTCAGACAGTAATTTCCCATTGGTTTTCCAGTTACCAAGGTTGGTGTCCATGCATCCGTGCTGGTCTCTCCATACATGTCCGGGTGTCCTGTGAAACACTAAGCTTAATTTATTTGGAAATGACCTAGCTGTTCAATACACTGTCATCACTCAGTTGAGCAGAGGGAGAGAAATTCAAGTGACAAAACTCCAGAGAAGCTAGTGTCAGAGCGCCCCGGCGTGGCATGCGTGCAGGGGATTGGGGGGAGGGGGCGGTGCGCGGAGTGCGGAGGTCTCAGGTGTCCTCACACCCTGGGCCTCTCCCGGTCCGCCGCTGCTCAGTGGCCTCCCCCCGCCCCCATCGCTTTGGCTGCTCAGGGCCGGGTGGTCTCTGCAGCTGCCCGGCATCCTGCCCGAGGCCCCCCCTGCCCACACGCTGTCTTCCAGTCTCTCTCTGAACCCTCGACTCTTTCTGCCTCTGTCTCACCTGGCGTGGGTGCGTGCGAGTGCCTGTCCGTTTCCCTGGCTGTCGCTCGTCTGCTCTCCCTGGAAGGTCCTGTGCTGGGCCCGTGGCGTGGGGGCAGGGCGGGCCTCGGTAGGGCGAAAAGGCGGGGCTGAGGCACTCCAGGGGGTTTGCACAGCCTGCAGGACGGGCGCCTGTGGACCCGGTTGGGCTGCCCTAAGTCCCAGGAGGCTCCGGGGACCCCGGACCCGGGCCGAAGCCCCGCTCGTCCGGAGCCACCTTACCCTGAGCAGCGAACGGGATGGTGGGGGGCAGCAGGTGAGGGGGTACCGAGATGTCCTCGCTGCTCTACCCACCCCCCTCCCCCCACCCCATGTTCCGCAGGCACGCCAGTCTCCGACCGGCCTGGCCAGACGGGTGCTGGCCTGGGCTCGCGGTGTGTGGAGCTGGGGCGCCCTCCGGTGCCCGCCGAGCTGCAAGCTCTGGGCGGCCGGAGTCCAGTCGCGGGTCGTGAGGCTCAAGTGCAGCGCGCGCCCGCTCTAGAACTGCAGCTCCAGGCCCGACCGGCAGGTCAGACCGCAAGGGAGGCGCAACGCGGGGCTCCTGGGGCGTTTGACAGCCGCCTTGTTCTAAGGCCATAGCACCCTGAACGTGCCCTATGTCCTCTGATCTGGGAAATTGATTAGGGCCGGGCCAGGTCAGTACTTGCATGGGAGACCGCCTAGTAGTTAGGCAGTTTTGTGATTTTTCTGAATGCCTACTTCAGAAAGTTAGAATTGGATGACTGCACACAGGAAAACGAATAATGTTTTCGTACATAATCTTAAGAATCCAGCAGCTGGTCATTCTTTTTCCTGTCCTAACACAGCTAACTGGAAGTCAGTTGCAGTAACTTCTACTGACTTAAGACCTTCATCCCTAACGGAAGGTATATAGGAAAACCCATAGTATATCTAAATAAACATGAAAGATAGAACGATGAGAAAAAAAAAAAATTCTCAGTGACATCTTAGTTGGTATATGAAACACGATGATTATGAAAGCACAACCCATATTCAAGTCCAGGCCATGGAAGCCTGTGGCTTTCACTGAGTGTTGACTTCCCTTTCAGCTGAGGTTGTAAAAAGTGCTTTGTAATATCCTGAGGTTTGAAGCACTTGTAACCTCCTGAAGAGACTGCAATCAGAAGACTTTCTAGAATATCCTGACGCTGTGGTGAGCTCAAGCAATACATTCTGCAGAGGTCGGAAGACAGACATGTTGGGAAGTGGGGATGACTTCTACTGCACTTAGGGAGAAAGGGCATGTACAAGTGGAGAAGAAACACCTCAGTGACGGAAACTTTAAAGACTCCATACATGAAGGAAATGGCAACCCACTCCAGTATTCTTGGCTGGAAAAATCCATGGACAGAGGAGTCTGGCGGGCTGAAGTCCACGGGATTCCATGACTGATCGTGTGTGCACGAGGGTGGAGGGAGACGGGTTGGTAGCAAGAAACTGGTAGAAGTAAAAAATAAGAAAAAATATAAAATAAAGACTCGATAAATATGTCAACGACTGGTAGGAATAAACCTTCAGAAGTGCCTTCTCAGACCTCCCGTCAGAAGCACAAGCGTAATAAAGACACTGAGTTTTCACGGTCTCACACAAAATTAGACTGGCTTATGACAATGGGCAGAGAGGCGCCTCTAAGACATCGGGGCTGGGCTTTACTGGAGGATGCACATCGATAGAGTGCATGGCTATGTGTTATGGAAATATGTCTTAATGGAAGGGCGAAGGCATCTTCTTGAAGAACACAGCAAATAACACTACAAATTCAAGGAACTTGGCTACAATGACAATAGCTGATTTCATGTTGGCTACTGCTTGGCAGAGCTGGATTCGCCTCTCCCATTATGTACCTCAGTGGCCAGCTGTGAATGTAGCCATTAGTTTCTCACTTAGAAACCGAACCTAATACTTGCCATGGGCACTAGCGCAAGAACACTGAAAGCTCCGCGGAGAAGCAAGTCAGACAGACATGCTTCTGTTTTCTCACAGAAGCTGCTTATGACCGGCCCTGCTCACAGACAGATTGCTAATGCCAAAACGATAGAGAGTTATGCAGATATTCTTTAGCAACTGAGCCACCAGGGAATCCCTACTAGCTCAGTTGGTAAAGAATCTGCCTGCAACACAGGAGACCCCGCTTTCAGTCCTGGGTCGGGAAGATCCCCTGGAGAAGGGATAGGCTACCCACTCCTGTATTCTGGCCTAGAGAATTCCACGGACTCTATAGTCCAAGGGGCCGCAAAGAGTCAGGCACGAACTGAGCCACTTTCACCTGCACATGCGGATATTACTTAGAAAAAGAAATGTGGTAACAGATCTAGGACCTCTGTCAAGCTCATGAGTGAGTACTATAAATATACAGAATCAGCTTTGTCCTGCATAGTTATTACCATCCTGTATTTGCTTTGAGAGGAGTTGAGCTACTCTTGTGAAAGAGGAATGATTCTTTACCAACTGAGCCACAAGGAAAGCCCACTAATACTGGAGTGGGTAGCCTATCCCTTCTCCAGGGATCTTCCTTACCCAGGAACTGAACCAGGGTCTCCTGCCTGAGTAACACATATTGGGTAAAAATCGGTGAGGGAGCATAACTATGGACATTGATTGGTAAACTCAGTTTCCCTTGTCCAGATGGCTAGCGGAGGAGAAATAAACGTTGGCATGCATTTAAAAAATTCTTCTGATACTATATATAAAATTTACTAGTTCTCTGCAGAAGTCTTTAATGAAGCACAGATATTGTCATTAGATTGCTTTGATCATATCCGTTTTATCCACATTTATTTTTAAAAGTCACATAGTGTGGCCTCAAATACTTGAAAACACGACAAAAGATTTCTTTGGTCTCCATTCTAAACTGGATCGTGAGAAGGCAGTGCATCAGCATAATGCAGGAGCTCAAGATATTTTTGGCAAAAACTTGACTAGTCTCTTTAATGATACTGAAGAATGAGTTAAGGGTGGCAGCACGAAACAGAAGGCCATGCTAGAAGTACACAAGACCTTGTTTGGTAAGTCCAAACATGACTTTTTCTTTCAATTGAAAGGTAGTTGCTTTACAGAATTTTGTTGCCAAACATCAGCATGAATGAGCCACAGGTATACATATGTTTCCTCCCTCCTGAACCTCTCTCCCATTTCCCTCCCCATTCCACCCCTAGCTTGTTGCAGAGCCCCTGTTTGAGTCCCCTGAGTCATACAGCAAATTTCATTGGCATCTGTTTTTACGTATGGTAATATCTTTTCATGTTACTCTGCATTCATCTGACCCTCTCCTTCCTCCCCCCTGTCCATGTCCATAAGTCTGTTCTCTACATCTGTGACTCCTTGGCTGCCCTGCAAATAATTTCATCAGTACCACCTTTAGTTCAAGCATTTTTTTTTCCCCCAAGCATTTCTTATTTCTTATTCCAGTCTTACTGTCTTTAGTGTGAGACTGATTTTGAAACTGATATGAAAGTATTATTCTCACCATCGAAAATTTGGAAGATGCAAACGTGAAAAATTTAAAAAGTCACAGAGAGGCTAGTCACTCTAAGCTAACCCCTAAAACATTTATTGACTGATTTCTAGTTTCTCTTCTTTAACCTTTTTTATCTACAATAATCCTGTGTATTCCTTTTAGTTAGGGATTCATTTTTAGACTATCCTGACTCTTCAACTAAGTTCCAGTTTTGGGTCTCATACAGTGAGACATGTGCCAAATGCTTCCTGAATACTATAGAACATATTTTATGTTTAAAATACTTCCATGCTTATGTAGTGAGTCAATGATTTTAAGTTTATTTGTTACACATTTCAAAGTAAAAGTCAATGTGTGAACTAACATATTCACGATTTGGAAAAGGTGGCTTTTTTTGTCGTGTGCTAGAACTCCTCACCCGACCAAAGGTCATTGAGAGGTCTATTGTTTTCCTAAAATGGTTAGAGTGTTGTTGGTTTTTTTTTTTTTTTTTTTTTTTTTTGTAATCGAATTAGGGTGTTAGTTGCAAAGTTTGTGTTTCTGTTCATTTCATTCCATCTGTTCGGCTTTCTTTCTCTCTCCTGAGTCAGACAGTAATTTCCCTTTGGTTGTCTATTTACAAAGGTTGGTGTCCATGCATCGGTGCTGGTCTCTGCATTCATGTCCGCGTGTCCTGTGAAACTCTAAGCTTAAATTATTTGGAAATGACCTAGCTGTTCAATACACTGTCATCACTCAGCTGAGCCCAAGGATCGAAATTCAGGTGACCAAACTCCAGAGAAGCTAGTGTCAGAGTGCCCCGGCGTGGCGTGCGTGCACGGGGTTGGGAGGACGGGGGCGGGGAGCGGAGCGAGGAGATCTCAGGTGCCCTCGCACCCTGGGCATCTCCAGGCCCGCCCCTACTCAGCGGCTTCGCCCTGCCCCCCTCGCATTCGCTGCTCAGGGCCGGGTGGCCTCTGCAGCTGCCTGGCATCCTGCCCGAGTCACCCCCTGTCCACAAGCTGTCTTCGAGTCTCTCTCTGAACCCTCGTCTCTTTCTGCCTCTGTCTCACCTGGCGTGGGTGCGTGCGAGTGCCTGTCCGTGTGCCTGGCTTTCGCTCCTCTGCTCTCTCAGGAAAGACTTGTACTGGGCCGGCAGTGTGGGGGCAGGGCGGGTCTTGGTAGGGCAAAAAGGCGGGGCTGATATGCTCCAGGGGGCTTGCGCAGCGGGCAGGATGTGCGGCTGGGGCCCCGGCTGGGCTGCCTCTAAGCCCGCAGGAGGCTCCGGTGACCGCGGACCCGGGCCGAAGCCCCGCTCGTCCGGAGCCACGTCACCCTGAGCAGCGAACGGGATGGTGGGGGGCAGGGGGTGAGGGGGCACCGAGACGTCCTCGCTGCTCTACCCACCCCCCTCCCCCCACCCCAGGTCCCGCAGGTATGCCAGGACCCGGCCGGGCCAGACGGGTGCTGGCCGGGGCTGGCGGTGTGCGGGGCCGTGGCGCCTTCCGCTGGCCCCTGAGCTGCCGGCCCTGGTTGGTCGGAGTCCAGTCGCGGGTCGTGCGGCTCAAGTGCGGCGCACGCCAGCTCGAGAGCTGTGGACCCAGGCCCGAAGGGCAGGTCAGAACGCAAGGGAGGCACAACGCGGAGCTCTTGGGGCGCCTGACAGCCGCCTCGGTCTAAGGCCATAGCACCCTGAACGTGCCCTATCTCCTCTGATCTGGGAAATTGAGTAGGGCCGGGCCAGGTCAGTACTTGCATGGGAGACCGCCTTGTAGTTAGTCGGTTTTGTGATTTTTCTGAATGCCTACTTCAGAAAGTTAGAATTGGATGACTGCACACAGGAAAACGAATAATGTTTTCACACATAACCTTAAGAATCCAGCAGCTGGTCATTCTTTTTCCTGTCCTAACACAGCTAACTGGAAGTCAGGTGCAGTAAGTTCTACTGTCTTAAGAACCTCATCCCTAATGGAGGATATATGGGAAACCCCATAATATATCTAAATAAACATGAAAGATAGAACGATGAGAAAAAAAAAATTCTCAGTGACATCTTAGTTGATATATGAAACACGATGATTATGAAAGCACAACCCATATTCAAGTCCAGGCCATGGAAGCCTGTGACTTTCACTGAGTGTTGACTTCCCTTTCAGCTGAGGTTGTAAAAAGTGCTTTGTAAAATCCTGAGGTTTAACACTTGAAACCTCCTGAAGAGACTGCAATCAGAAGGCTTTCTAGAATATCCTGACGCTGTGGTGAACTCAAGCAATACATTCTCCAGAGGTCGGAAGACAGACATGTTGGGAAGTGGGGATGACTTTTACTGCACTTAGGGTGAAAGTGCATATACAAGTTGAGAAGCAACACCTCAGTGACGGAATATTTAAAGACTCCATACATGGAGAAGTAAATGGCAACCCACTCCAGTATTCTTGGCTGGAAAAATCCATGGACAGAGGAGTCTGGCGGGCTGAAGTCCACGGGATTCCATGACTGATCGTGTGTGCACGAGGGTGGAGGGAGACGGGCTGGTAGCAAGAAACTGGTAGAAGTAAAAAATAAGAAAAAATATAAAATAAAGACTCGATAAATATGACAACGACTGGTAGGAATAAACCTTCAGAAGTGCCTTCTCAGACCTCCCGTCAGAAGCACAAGCGTAATAAAGACACTGAGTTTTCACGGTCTCACACAAAATTAGACTGGCTTATGACAATGGGCAGAGAGGCTCCTCTAAGACATAGGGGCTGGGCTTTACTGGAGGATGCACATCGATTGACTGCATGGCTATGTGTTATGGAAATATGTCTTACTGGCAGGGTGAAGGCATCTTCTTGAAAAACACAGCAAATAACACTACAAATTCAAGGAACTTTTCTACAATGACAATAGCTGATTTCATGTTGGCTACTGCTTGGCAGAGCCGAGTTCGCCTCTCCCATTAAGTACCTCAGTGGCCAGCTGTGAATGTAGCCATTAGTTTCTCACTTGGAAACCGAAACTAATACTTGCCATGTGCACTAGCGCAAGAACAGTGAAAGCTCCCCAGAGAAGCCAGTCAGACAGACATGCTTCTGATTTCTCACAGAAGCTGCTTATGACTGGCCCTGCTCACAGACAGATTGCTAATGCCAAATCGATAGACAGTTATGCAGATATTCTTTAGCAACTGAGCCACCAGGGAAGCCCTACTAGCTCAGTTGGTAAAGAATCTGCCTGCAACGCAGGAGACCCCGCTTTCAGTCCTGGGTCGGGAAGATCTCCTGGAGAAGGGATAGGCTACCCACTCCAGGATTCTGGCCTAGAGAATTCCACGGACTCTATAGTCCTTGGGGCTGCAAAGAGTCAGGCACGAACTGAGCCACTTTCAACTGCACATGCGGATATTACTTAGAAAAAGAAATGTGGTAACAGACCTAGTACCTCTGTCAAGCTCATGAGTGAGTACTTTAAATATATAGAATCAGCTTTGTCCTGCATAGTTATTACCATCCTGTATTTGCTTTGAGAGGATTTGAGCTACTCTTGTGAAAGAGGAATGATTCTTTACCAACTGAGCCACAAGGAAAGCCCACTAATACTGGAGTGGGTAGACTATCCCTTCTCCAGCAGATCTTCCTGACCCAGGAACTGAACCAAGGTCTCCTGCCTGAGTAACACATATTGGGTAAAAATCGGTGAGGGAGCATAACTATGGACATTGATTGGTAAACTCAGTTTTCCTTGTCCAGATGGCTAGCGGAGGAGAAATAATCGTTGGCATGCATTTAAAAAATTCTTCTGATACTATATATAAAATTTACTAGTTCTCTGCAGAAGTCATTAATGAAGCACAGATATTGTCATTAGATTGCTTTGGTCATATCCGTCTTATCCACATTTATTTTTAAAAGTCAAATAGTGTGGCCTCAAATACTTGAAGACACGACAAAATGTTTCTTTGGTCACCATTCTAAACTGGATCGTGAGAAGGCAGTGCATCAGCATAATGCAGGAGCTCAAGATATTTTTGGCAAAAACTTGACTAGTCTGTTTAATGATATGGAAGAATGAGTTAAGGGAGGCAGCACGAAACAGAAGGCCATGCTAGAAGTACACAAGACCTTGTTTGGTAAGTCCAAACACGAATTTTTATTTCAATTGAAGGATAGTTGCTTTACAGAATTTTGTTGCCAAACATCAGCATGAATGAGCCACAGGTATACATATGTTTCCTCCCTCCTGAACCACTCTCCCATTTCCCTCCCCATTCCACCCCTAGCTTGTTGCAGAGCCCCTGTTTGAGTCCCCTGAGTCATACAGCAAATTTCATTGGCATCTGTTTTTACGTATGGTAATATATTTTCATGTTACTCTGCATTCATCTGACCCTCTCCTTCCTCCCCCCTGTCCATGTCCATAAGTCTGTTCTCTACATCTGTGACTCCTTGGCTGCCCTGCAAATAATTTCATCAGTACCACCTTTAGTTCAAGCATTTTTTTTACCCCCCAAACATTTCTTATTTCTTATTCCAGTCTTTCTGTCTTTAGTGTGAGACTGATTTTGAAACTGATATGAAAGTATTATTCTCAGCATGGAAAACTTGGAAGATGCAAACATGAAAAATTTAAAAAGTCACACAGAGGCTAGTCACTCTAAGCTAACCCCTAAAACATTTATTGACTGATTTCTAGCTTCTCTTCTTTAACCTTTTTTATCTACAATAATCCTGTGTATTCCTTTTAGTTAGGGATTCATTTTTAGACTATCCTGACTCTTCAACTAAGTTCCAGTTTTGGGTCTCATACAGTGAGACATGTGCCAAATGCTTCCTGAATACTATAGAACATTTTTTATGTTTAAAATACTTCCATGCTTATGTAGTGAGTCAATGATTTTAAGTTTATTTGTTACACATTTCAATGTAAAATTCAATGTGTGAACTAACATATTCACGGTTTGGAAAAGGTGGCTTATTTTGTCGTGTGCTAGAACTCCTCACCCGACCAAAGGTCATGGAGAAGTCTATTGTTTTTCTAAAATGGTTATAGTGTTGTTTTTTTTCTTTTTTTTTTTTTGTAATTGAATTAGGGTGTGAGTTGCAAAGTTTGTGTTTCGGTTCATTTCATTCCATCTGTTTGGGTTTCTTTCTCTCTCCTGAGTCAGACAGTAATTTCCCATTGGTTGTCCAGTTACCAAGGCTGGTGACCATGCATCCGTGCTGGTCTCTGCATTCATGTCCGGGTGTCCTGTGAAACACTAAGCTTAATTTATTTGGAAATGACCTAGCTGTTCAATACACTGTCATCACTCAGTTGAGCACAAGGATAGAAATTCAGGTGACCACACTCCGGAGAAGCTAGTGTCAGAGTGCCCAGGCGTGGCGTGGGTCCAGGGGATTGGGAGAACGGGAGCGGGGTGCGGAGCGAGGAGATCTCAGGTGCCCTCGCACCCTGGGCCTCTCCAGGCCCGCCCCTACTCAGCGGCTTCCCCCTGCCCCCATCGCATTCGCTGCTCAGGGCCGGGTGGCCTCTGCAGCTGCCCGGCATCCTGCCCGAGTCCCCCCCTGCCCACAAACTGTCTTCGAGTCTCTCTCTTAACCCTCGTCTCTTTCTGCCTCTGTCTCACCTGGCGTGGGTGCATGCGAGTGCCTGTCCGTGTGCCTGGCTTTCGCTCGACTGCTCTCTCAGGAAAGACTTGTGCTGGGCCGGCAGAGTGGGGGCAGGGCGGGTCTCGGTAGGGCGAAAAGGCGGGGCTGAGGTGCTCCAGGGGGTTTGCGCAGCGGGCAGGATGTGTGCCTGGGGCCCCGGCTGGGCTGCCTCTAAGCCCGCAGGAGGCTCCGTGGACCGCGGCCCCGGGCCGAAGCCCCGCTCGTCCGGAGCCACGTCACCCTGAGCAGCGAACGGGATGGTGGGGGGCAGGGAGTGAGGGGGCACCGAGACGTCCTCGCTGCTCTACCCACCACACCTCCCCCCACACCAGGTCCCGCAGGCACGCCAGGCCCCGGCCGGGCCAGACGGGTGCTGGCTGGGGCTGGGGGTGTGCGTGGCCGTGCCGCCCTCCGCTGGCCCCCGAGCTGTCGGCCCTGGTTGGTCGGAGTCCAGTCGCGGGTCGTTGGGCTCAAGTGCAGCGCACGCCAGCTCGAGAGCTGTGGCCCCAGGCCCGAAGGGCAGGTCAGAACGCAAGGGAGGCGAAACGTGGAGCTCTTGGGGCACCTGACAGCCGCCTCGGTCTAAGGCCATAGCACCCTGAACGTGCTCTATAGCCTCTGATCTGGGAAATTGAGTAGGGCCGGGCCTGGTCAGTACTTGCATGGGATACCGCCTAGTAGTTAGGCGGTTTTGTGATTTTTCTGAATGCCTACTTCACAAAGTTAGTATTGGATGACTGCACACAGGAAAACGAATAATGTTTTCGTACATAATCTTAAGAATCCAGCAGCTGGTCATTCTTTTTCCTGTCCTAACACAGCTAACTGGAAGTCACTTGCTGTAAGTTCTACTGACTTAAGACCCTCATCCCTAACGGAAGGTATATAGGAAATCCCATAATATATCTAAATAAACATGAAAGATAGAAAGATGAGAAAAAAAAAATTCTCAGTGACATCTTAGTTGGTATATGAAACACGATGATTATGAAAGCACAACCCATAATCAAGTCCAGGCCATGGAAGCCTGTGACTTTCACTGAGTGTTGACTTCCCTTTCAGCTGAGGTTGTAAAAAGTGCTTTGTAAAATCCTGAGGTTTGAAACACTTGTAATCTCCTGAGGAGATTGCAATCAGAAGGCTTTCTAGAATATCCTGACGCTGTGGTGAGCTCAAGCAAAACATTCTGCAGAGGTCGGAAGACAGACATGTTTGGATGTGGGGATGACTTCTACTGCACTTAGGGAGAAAGGGCATGTACAAGTGGAGAAGCAAAACCTCAGTGACGGAATCTTTAAAGACTCCATACATGGAGAAGGAAATGGCAACCCACTCCAGTATTCTTGGCTGGAAAAATCCATGGACAGAGGAGTCTGGCGGGCTGAAGTCCACGGGATTCCATGACTGATCGTGTGTGCACGAGGGTGGAGGGAGACGGGTTGGTAGCAAGAATCTGGTAGAACTAATAAATAAAACAACAAAAACAAAAAATAAACAAAAGACTCGATAAAAATGACAATGACTAGTAGGAATAAACCTTCAGAAGTGCCTTCTCAGACCTCCCGTCTGAAGCACAAGCGTAATAAAGACATTGAGTTTTCATAGTCTCAGACAAAATTAGACTGGCTTATGACAATGGGCAGAGAGGCTCCTCTAAGACATCGGGGCTGGGCTTTACTGGAGGATGCACATCGATTGAGTGCATGGCTATGTGTTATGGAAATATGTCTTACTGGCAGGGCGAAGGCATCTTCTTGAAGAACACAGCAAATAACACTACAAATTCAAGGAACTTGGCTACAATGACAATAGCTGATTTCATGTTGGCTACTGCTTTGCAGAGCTGGGTTCGCCTCTCCCATTAAGTACCTCAGTGGCCAGCTGTGAATGTAACCATTAGTTGCTCACTTAGAAACCGAACCTAATACTTGCCATGTGCACTAGTGCAAGAACAGTGCAATACCCAACAGGTAAAGGAATATGACAAGTGCCCACCAAGTCAAACAAAAGAGGAGGAGATAGGGAATCTATCTGAAAAACAATTTAGAATAATGATAATAAAAATGATCCAAATCTTGAAAACAAAATGGAGTTACAGATAGATAGCCTGGAGACAAAGATTGAAAAGATGCAGGAAATGCTTAACAAAGACCTAGAAGAAATAAAAGAGAGTCAATTAAAAATGAATAATGCAATGAATGAGATCAAAAACACTTTGGAGCGAACCAAGAGTAGAATAACGGAGACAGAAGATAGGATAAGTGAGGTAGACAATAGAATAGTGGAAATAAATGAAGCAGAGAGGAAAAAAGAAAAAATGATCAAAAGAAATGAGGACAACCTCAGGGACCTCTGGGACAATATGAAACGCCCCTACATTCGAATCATAGGAGTCCCAGAAGAAGAAGACAAAAAGAAAGACCATGAGAAAATACTCGAGGAGATAATAGCTGAAAACTTCCCTAAAATGGGGAAGGAAATAGCCACCCAAGTCCAAGAAACCCAGAGAGTGCCAAACAGGATAAACCCAAGGCGAAACACTCCAAGACACATATTAATCAAATTAACAAAGATCAAACACAAAGAACAAATACTAAAAGCAGCAAGGGAGAAACAACAAATAACACACAAAGGAATTCCCATAAGGATAACAGCTGATCTACCAATAGAAACCTTCCAGGCCAGAAGGGAATGGCAGGACATAATGAAAGTAATGAAAGAAAATAATCTACAACCTAGATTACTGTACCCAGCAAGGATCTCATTCAGATATGAAGGAGAAATCAAAAGCTTTACAGACAAGCAAAAGCTGAGAGAATTCAGCACCACCAAACCAGCTCTTCAACAAATGCTAAAGGACCTTCTCTAGACAGGAAATGCAGAAATGTTGTATAAACATGAACCCAAAACAACAAAGTAAATGGCAACGGGACCACACCTATCAATAATTACCTTAAATGTAAATGGGTTGAATGCCCCAACCAAAAGACAAAGATTGGCTGAATGGATACAAAAACAAGACCCTTATATATGCTGTCTACAAGAGACCCACCTCAAAACCAGAGACACATACAGACTAAAAGTGAAGGGCTGGAAAAAAATATTTCACGCAAATGGAGACCAAAAGAAAGCAGGAGTCACAATACTCATATCAGATAAAATAGACTTTCAAATAAAGGATGTGAAAAGAGACAAAGAAGGACACTACATCATGATCAAAGGATCAATCCAAGAAGAAGATATAACAATTATAAATATATATGCACCCAACATAGGAGCACCGCAATATGTACGGCAAACGCTAATGAGTATGAAAGAGGAAATGAATAGTAACACAATAATAGTGGGAGACTTTAATACCCCACTCACAACTATGGATAGATCAACTAAACAGAAAATCAAAAAGGAAACACAAACCTTAAATGATACAATGGACCAGCTAGACCTAATTGATATCTATAGGACATTTCACCCCCAAACAATCAATTTCACCTTTTTCTCAAGTCCACACGGAACATTCTCCAGAATAGATCACATCCTGGGCCATAAATCTGGTCTTGGAAAATTCAGAAAAATTGAAATCATCCCAGTCATCTTTTCTGACCACAGTGCAGTAAGATTAGATCTCAATTACAGGAAAAAAATTGTTAAAAATTCAAACATATGGAGGCTAAATAACACGCTTCTGAATAACCAAAAAATCATAGAAGAAATCAAAAAAGAAATCAAAATATGTATAGAAATGAATGAAAATGAAAACACAACAACCCAAAACCTATGGGACACTGTAAAAGCAGTGCTAAGGGGAAGGTTCATAGCATTACAGGCTTACATCAAGAAACAAGAAAAAAGCCAAATAAATAACCTAACTCTACACCTAAAGCAATTAGAGAAGGAAGAAATGAAAAACCCCAGGGTTAGCAGAAGAAAAGAAATCTTAAAAATTATGGCAGAAATAAATGCAAAAGAAACTAAAGAGACCATAGCAAAAATCAACAAAGCTAAAAGCTGGTTTTTTGAAAAAATAAAGAAAATTGACAAACCATTAGCAAGACTCATTAAGAAACAAAGAGAGAAGAACCAAATTAACAAAATAAGAAATGAAAAGGGTGAGATCACAACAGACAACACTGAAATACAAAGGATCATAAGAGACTACTACCAGCAGCTCTATGCCAATAAAATTGACAACTTGGATGAAATGGACAAATTTTAGAAAAGTATAACTTTCCAAAACTGAACCAGGAAGAAATAGAAGATCTTAACAGACCCATCACAAGCAAGGAAATCGAAACTGTAATCAAAAATCTTCCAGGAAACAAAAGCCCAGTACCAGATGGCTTCACAGCTGAATTCTACCAAAAATTTAGAGAAGAGCTAACACCTATCTTACTCAAACTCTTCCAGAAAATTGCAGAAGAAGGTAAACTTCCAAACTCATTCTATGAGGCCACCATCACCCTAATTCCAAAACCACACAAAGATGCCACAAAAAAAGAAAACTACAGGCCAATATCACTGATGAACATCGATGCAAAAATCCTTAGCAAAATTCTAGCAAATAGAATCCAACAACATCTTAAAAAAATCATACACCATGACCAAGTGGGCTTTATCCCAGGAATGCAAGGATTCTTCAATATCTGCAAATCAATCAATGTAATACACCACATTAACAAATTGAAAGATAAAAACCATATGATTATCTCAATAGATGCAGAGAAAGCCTTTGACAAAATTCAACACTCATTTATGATTAAAACTCTCCAGAAAGCAGGAATAGAGGGAACATACCTCAACACAATAAAAGCTATATATGACAAACCCACAGCAAGCATCACCCTCAATGGTGAAAAATTGAAAGCATTTCCCCTGAAATCAGGAACAAGACAAGGGTGCCCACTCTCACCACTATTATTCAACATAGTCTTGGAAGTTTTGGCCACAGCAATCAGAGCAGAAAAAGAAGTAAAAGGAATCCAGATAGGAAAAGAAGAAGTGAAACTCTCGTTGTTTGCAGTTGACATGATCCTCTACATAGAAAACCCTAAATACTCTTCCAGAAAATTACTAGAGCTAACCAATGAATATAGTAAAGTTGCAGGATATAAAATTAACACACAGAAATCCCTTGCATTCCTATATACTAACAATGAAAAAACAGAAAGAGAAATTAAGGAAACAATACCATTCTCCATTGCAACAAAAAGAATAAAATACTTAGGAGTATATATACCTAAAGAAACAAAAGACCTGTACATAGAAAACTATAAAACACTGATGAAAGAAATCAAAGAGGACACAACCAGATGGAGGAACATACCGTGTTCATGGATTGGAAGAATCAATATTGTCAAAATGGCTATTCTACCCAAAGCAATCTATAGATTCAATGCAATCCCTATCAAACTACCAACGGTATTTTTCACAGAACTAGAACAAATAATTTCACAATTTGTATGGAAATACAGAAAACCACGAATAGCCAAAGTAATCTTGAGAAAGAAGAACGGAACTGGAGGAACCAACCTGTCTGACTTCAGTCTCTACTACAAAGCCACAGTCATCAAGACAGTATGGTACTGGCACAAAGACAGAAATATAGATCAATGGAACAGAATAGAAAGCCTAGAGATAAATCCACGAACCTATGAACACCTTATCTTTGACAAAGGAGGCAAGGATATACAATGGAAAAAAGACAACTGCTTTAACAAGTGGTGCTGGGAAAACTGGTCAACCACCTGTAAAAGAATGAAACTAGAACACTTTCTAACACCACACACAAAAATAAACTCAAAATGGATTAAAGATCTAAATGTAAGACCAGAAACTATAAAACTCCTAGAGGAGAACTTAGGCAAAACACTCTCCGACATGAATCACAGCAGGGTCCTCTATGACCCACCTCCCAGAATATTGGAAATAAAAGCAAAAATAAACAAATGGGACCTAATGAAACTTAAAAGCTTCTGCACTACAAAGGAAACTATAAGTAAGGTGAAAAGACAGCCCTCAGATTGGGAGAAAATAATAGCAAATGAAGAAACAGACAAAGGATTAATCTCAAAAATATACAAGAAACTCCTGAAGCTCAATTCCAGAAAAATAAATGACCCAATCAAAAAATGGGCCAAAGAACTAAACAGACATTTCTCCAAAGAAGACATACAGATGGCTAACAAACACATGAAAAGATGCTCAACATCACTCATTATTAGAGAAATGCAAATCAAAACCACAATGAGGTACCATTACACGCCAGTCAGGATGGCTGCTATCCAAAAGTCTACAAGCAATAAATGCTGGAGTGGGTGTGGAGAAAAGGGAACCCTCTTACACTGTTGGTGGGAATGCAAACTAGTACAGCCACTATGGAAAACAGTGTGGAGATTTCTTAAAACACTGGAAATAGAACTGCCATTTGACCCAGCAATACCACTTCTGGGCATACACACCACGGAAACCAGATCTGAAAGAGACACGTGCACCCCATTGTTCATCGCAGCACTGTTTATAATAGCCAGGACATGGAAGCAGCCTAGATGCCCATCAGCAGATGAATGGATAAGGAAGCTGTGGTACATATACACCATGGAATATTACTCAGCCATTAAAAAGAATTCATTTGAATCAGTTCTAATGAGATGGATGAAACTGGAGCCCATTATTCAGAGTGAAGTAAGCCAGAAAAATAAAGAACATTACAGCATACTAACACATATATATGGAATTTAGAAAGATGGTAATGATAACCCTATATGCAAAACAGAAAAAGAGACACAGAAGTACAGAACAGACTTTTGGACTCTGTGGGAGAAGGTGAGGGTGGGATGTTTCAAAAGAACAGCATGTATTTTATCTATGGTGAAAGAGATCAGTAGCCCAGGTGAGATGCATGAGACGAGTGCTCGGGCCTGGTGCACTGGGAGGACCCAGAGGAGTCGGGTGGAGAGGGAGGTGGGAGGGGGGATCAGGATGGGGAATACGTGTAACTCTATGGCTGATTCGTGTCAATGTATGACAAAACCCACTGAAATGTTGTGAAGTAATTGGCCTCCAACTAATAAAATAAATTAAAAAAAAAAAATCAAAAAACTGAGCTATCCTAAAAATTAAAAAAAAAAGCTACCTCTTCTATGCAACATCTGTGTGTCTTCTGTCTGTCTTCTTCCTCGCTGACGCCACTCATCCCTTGGGTATTCCTGGTCCTGCTGGGGCTGGACCTCGGCAATTTTGCTCAATGCTTTGGATCCTAGTGGAAAAACATGCTGTTAATCCTACTTTTGCGAGGATTAAAACCATCGTAAAAACTGGAATTTGTTTAAATATTTTTGGTTTAAATATATCTTGTGTATATAATTACCCAGATTACTGTTGGGTATTAGATTGCTATGTTACAATATGTATGGCATACATGAGTTCCACTGTTATTGATATGATATGTGGTGGAGAGGTATTTGGTGGTGCAAGTGATTTAAATGATGTGTTCACAGTGTTTATATTCCTGTTATGTGGTTAATGGGTCTTGGATTCACGTTTGAAATATGACTCCCTTGTCTTTTGTGATGCATGAGAAGTGCTGAAATTGAAGATAATGCAGGTTAAGTCTAGGGTTGAGGGTGTGAGTAGGGTGGGGGGGAGGGTGTGGGTTAGGTTAAGGGTGTGGATTAGGGTGTGGGTTACATTGTGGCTTAGGGGTTAGAAGTTGGGGTGTGGGTGAGGGTGAGGGCTGAGGGGTGAAGGTGTCAGGTTAGGGTTGGGATGATGCGTTAGGGTTAGTGTGTCAGGTTAGGGTTAGGGGGTCGGGTTGGTGTTAGGTTCTGGTATAGGGTTATGGTGTTGGTTAGGGTTAGGGTGTCGTGTTGGGGTTAGGGTTAGGGCAAGGGCGAGGGAAATTTCGCCTGGGACCTTATGGAGGGGCCTCACAGTCAAAGGTAAAGGCAAAGTCACATCCACACTTCTGTTCCATCCCCTTTTCTCTATAGTAGAGCTCTAGTAAGTTAGGCCTGGTAGGAAAACTCTTGGCTCCTGTGGGGACACATCCTGTGTGTGAATCTGCATACCAGACCTAGGGGCCACAGGGCGCCTGTTTTCTTCTGGGAGAGGGGACCCTGAAGCGGTGTTGCCTGGCAACAGCTTGAAAATCCATTACATTGCACTTTACGAACCTCTGACAAAGCTAGATTTGCTCCACCTTTTCGCCATTTGGAAGCAAACCTTCCATACCCTCTCCCCAAGTAGGCAATGGGCCTACTTTGAGTAGAAAGTCCCCTTGAGGAGCTGAGCCCAGGAAGGCACCCAGTCATGTCAAACACACTCCAGCTGCTTACTTCCTCATGGGCAGTATCACTATCAGCTAGGAATGTCTTTGCAAGGATTGAAAAGGGAAGGGGAGATACATGGCCCTGCCTCTGAAATTTCAGTCCTCTGAGCAGAACTGGAATTCAATTGTATCAGCGAAACTGTGCCTTCCAAAGAGGCTTGCAAACACACCCCGAGTGGCTGCCTCTTCTTCCCTGAAGAAGGCTCCCTTTCCCTGCATCCTGCGGACTCCCTGTCCCAGCCTCCTGGAAAAGCGCTTCTTGGAGTTCCTTCTTGGAGTTCCTTTCTTAGTTGCAGTTATCCCTCAACTTGGGGCCATAGGGAGTAGCCCCACACTCACAGGGGAAGGCAGACCCACCTCCACACATCTCTTCCATCCCCTTTGCTCTGTAGGACAATTCTAGTGAGCCTAGGTCTGTCAGAAAATTCTTGGCTTTGACGGGAACACACCCTGTGTGTGAACCTGCATACCCGACCTAGGGGCCACAGGGCGCCTGTTTTGCTCGAGTGGGCCTTGAAGCAGTACAGCCTAGTGAGAGCTTGAAAATCCATCCAATTGCTCCTTTCTTACCTCTGACACCTAGCTTTGTTCCACCCTTTGGCAGTGTGGAGGGAAGAGGGCCCAACCCCGTCCTCAAGCGGACATGGGGCCTACTTTGAGAGGAAAGGCCCCCTTGAGGAGCTGAGCCCATCAAGGCACCCAGTCATGTCAAATATACTCCCACTGCTTGCTTCTTCATGGGTAGTACCACTATCAGCTTGGAATGTCTTTGCAAGGATCACAAAGGGAAGGGGAGATACACGACCCTGCCTCTGGAACTTCGGTCCTCTGAGCAGACCTGAGTGCTCTAGCGAGCCTAGGACTGTCAGGAAAATTCTTGGCTCCTACGGGGACACACCCCATATGTGAACCTGCATACCGGACCTCGGGGCCAGAGTGTGCCTGCTTCTCTCGGTGTGCCTAAAGCGGTGCAGCCTAGCAACAGCTATTGAGCCTAGGTCTGTCTGGAACATTTTGGATCCTGTGGGGAAAACACCCTGTGCACACCCCTAGATACCGGGCCTAGGGGCCAAAATTCTCACATGTCTCCTGGGGAACCCTAACACAGTGTGACCTAGCAACTGCTTGAAAATCCATCCCATTGCTGTTTTCCTCCTTCTGATACAGCTAGCATTGCTCCTTGCTTTGGGATATCTCAAGCAAGGGGCGAGTCCATAACTGCTCTCCTGGGGCCCAATGGATGTGCAAGGTGCCCTCAACCAGGTGACCCCAGCATGCCACCTGGCCCCCTCAGACACACTCCCGCAGCCTTCTTCCTCATGGGAAGCACCTCTCTGACCCAGGAATGTGTTTGCAAGGCTCGGAATGTGCAGGGAGACACATGGCCCTGACTCTGGAATTGAGGTCCTTGGGGCAGGCCTGCAGGTCTGACATCTGAGAAGCAAAACACTTGCTGCAAATAGAGGCCTGAAAACACACTCTGTGTATGACTTTCCTTCCTCCAAGGAAGATAGCTTTCCCAGTCTCCTGCATGCTGAGTGTCACACAGCTGGAATGTGCTTGCGTGGACGTCATGATTCAGTGGCAATGGCCCCTGAGGCCCTGTGCCCAGGTAGGGCGCCCACACTCACAGGCAAATCAAAGCAACTTCCAAATGAGTCAGCTCTTCACATCTAGTGGCCAAAGTATTGGAGTTTCAGGTTCAATATTAGTCTTTCCAATGTATATTCAGACCTGATTTCCTTTAGGATGGAGTGGTTGGGTCCTCTTATAGTCTAAGCAAACTTCAAGCATCTTCTTCAGCACCACAGTGCAAAAGCATCAAATCTTTGGCTGTCAACTTTCTTTATAGTCCATCTTTCACATCCATACATGACATGGAAAAACCTTAGCCTTGACTAGACGGATCTTTGTTGGCAAAGCAATGTCTCAGCTTTTTAATATGCTGTCTAGTTTGGTTATCACTTTCCTTCCAAGTCGTAAGCATCTTTTAATTTCATGGCTGCAGTCACCATCTGCAATGATTTCCGAGCCCCGAAAAATAAAATCTGCCACTGTTTCCACTGTTTTCTCATCTATTTGCCAAGAAGTGATGAGACTGGATGCAATGATCTTAGTTGTCTGAACGCTGAGCATTAAGCTACCTATTTCACTCTCCTCTTTCTCTTTCATCAAGAGGCTCTTTAGTTCTTCACTTTCTGCCATCAGGGTGGTGTCATCTGCATATCTGAGGTTATTGATATTTCTCCCAGCAATCTTGATTCCAGTTTGTGCTTCATCCAGTGCAGCATTTCTCACGATGCCCTATATATAAGCAGGTATAAGTTAAATAAGCAGGGTGCCAATATACAGCCTTGACATATTCCTTTTCCTATTTAGAACCAGTCTGTTGGTCCAGGTCCAGTTCTGTTTCTTCCTGACCTGCATATAGGTCTTTCAAGAGGCAGGTCAGGTGATCTGGTATTCTTATCTCTTTCAGAATTTTCCCCAGTTTATTGTGATACACACAGTCAAAGGCTTTGGCATAGTCAACAAAGCAGAAATAAGTGTTTTTCTGGAACTCTCTTGCTTTTTCAATTATCCAGTGGATTTTGGCAATTTGATCTCTGGTTCCTCTGCCTTTTCTAAATCCATCTTGAACATTTGGAATTTCACGGTTGACATATTGCTGAAGCCTGGCTTGGAGAATTTTGAGTGTTACTTTACTAGCATGTGAGATGAGTCCAGTTGTGTGACAGTTTGAACATTCTTTGTCATTGCCTTTCTTTGAGACTGGAATGAAAACTGAGCTAACAACCTAGATGTTTTCAATCGCATATGCTAAAAGAACTGCCTTTGCAGTTTCCAAGGGAAAAAAGTTTCATTTTAACCAATTTTCTCTGAAGTTCAAGGAATATCATGGACATCCTCCATCAAAAAGTCATCTTTCTTTTATGTAATCACAGTTTCATGCCTAAATTATAGACCAACTCATGCTCAAATTGACTCTGATATCAGGGGCAGATCAGCTAGCTGATAAAAAGCTTGGATTGTCCCTCTGGAGGAAAGTGAGACCTTGGTCCCAAGAGAAGAATCTGAGGGCTTAAGGGAATTTGCAGGAGTGGGGAAATCTTGGTCCATCCTACATGTACCGTACTTAAATAATGCTTATTTATTTTACGGAAGTAAAAAAAAAAAAAAAAAAAAAAAAAAAAAAACAGATGATAAAAACAAATATAAATCACTGAAAGGTAAATAAATTCATCATCTGTGATTGAAAGCTGCATTCTAAGAAAGCTGTGTTCTCTTAACCTAGAGAGTAGACTAAATTCCAGTCTGGTACCAGCTTACCAGATAACAAACAAAAAGCGTTGTTTATGGGTAAGCTCAGGAAAGTCTTTTCCATGTATCTTGAGGTAGCAGTATTTTTGCAAAGGCATCAGTGTGAAACCATGGAAGGCATGTTTAAAACCTGATTAGATAAAAATTGACAAAATAAAAATTGACAAAATTGACAAAATAAAAATTGACCAAAAAAGTGACAAAATAGTCACTGCTGTGACTTGAAACACTTTAATATGATAACTAGAATTATAACTGACAGCATTTTACCAGGACATATCAGATTTTCATGGATGTCACATAGTTTCTAGGATACCTACTTTAGTAACTGAAGGAGTCTTTGGGCTTAGAAAAGAAAACAACAGTCTCAAAGGCCCTTGCTTGTATCATTTAACATTGGAGAAAACAAAATCGAACTTTAGGTCCCACCCTGAGGCTCCAGGCCGGTTATATCTATCTATTTTCCCATGCAGCGTAGTGCCTGCTGGAAGTCCAAGGGATTTATCCTGCCTGGTAATTTCACCAGCTGGGACTCCACAACCCTTAGTCTGGCCGGCTGACCCAGCCCTGCTTCCAGCACTTTGCAGGCCAGCAGGCCCTTGACCACCTGCTGGGACAGGAAAGGGAAGGGTCCACGAATTGCATCCTAGAAACTTAGTAGGGTGCATGTATTTAAAAACCTGGTGGCCACCCAGGCAGGAGAGAAGGGAGGAGGGCACCTTGCTGCCCTTTCATGGGGGAATCTGTGGCTGTCCTGCTGAGAGGGGGCCTTTCCATGGGGACCCTGTGCAATAAGTTTGGTGTTTTGGAACTGAATAATTAGAACGTGTAAAATTTTTAATTTATGTGGTGCTTTAATTAAAAAAAAAAAAAAAAAACAAGCAGCTCCAAGTTTTCTGCAAATTGAGGCCTCAAACTTGAAGGCCTATTTTCCTTCCACTGTGGCATTCTATGAAGAAATGTGCATTTTTTAAAGAAAAGGGTCAGAAAAGTGAGGGAAACAGAAAAGCCAGAGGTGCCCCAGGAGTTTGGTGAAGGTCTTAGGAGGTCACTTGTAAATGCTGCTGGCCATCGGGAGGCAGTCTCTTGTGACCAATGGGCACAGAGCTCTGCAGGCTTGTCCTTTGCATGGATGTTCTTGTTTGTGGAAATCCAGCTCAGAGCCATCTCCTGATGTGTAAGAATTTCCCAGACTAGACCCCTAGGCAAATCCCACAGGGCCAGGGACTCCTTTCTTCATTGTATTTGTCTGTTTGACTGAAAACCAGAAATGGCATATTTTTCTTTCAATCTGGTCTATCATCCAGGCCTTGGAGTAATATTTCCCCTCCCCCTCAATAGGCTTGGGTTCCGGTGATGAATTATAGTCAGTTGTCCATGATTTTGCAGATGAGGAAACTGAGAGTCGGAGAGGGTGGAGGACTGTCCAAGGGAGAATGGGATATCCTTCCAGGAACACTGGCTCCTGGGTTTTTAATGAGCTTCCTACCCAGCATGGTCATTAAGTGGCAAGGGTTGACATTGAGAATAAACTATTGGTGGAAATGAAAAAGGCTTTTTGAAAGAATGTGCCTACCAGCTGTGCATCTTATGGAGTATTTTCATTGTACTTCCCAGCCCTTGGAAAGTGCTGGGCACAGGGCAGATGCTTCATCATTTTTATTGAATAAGTTCAATGTCACACAATTGTATCTGTAGTGTCAGCAACACTATGAGGTATATTAGAACAGTGATGGTCCCAGTTGGTACCCTCAAGGATATTTTTAAAAAATGAAACAAATCTCTCTGATCATCACCAAGGCTATCAGAGTTCTATTGCAGACTCCACACAAGGGAGGGTCTACCTCTTGGGACATCCCCACTTCAGCATCTCCCTAAACCAGCAATCTAGGACAGCTGAGTACACTTGAAGTTCCTTCCTTGACCTTGGGAGTTTTTTTGGAAGACAATTTTTTGACAGACAGGGGTGGGGCAAGGTTTTGGGATGTTTCAAGTGCAGTCCATTTATTGTGCACTCTATTTCTGTTTCTGTTCCCTGGAGGCTCAGTTGGTAAAGAGTCTGCCTGCAATGAGGGAGACCCGGGTTTAATCCCTGGGTCAGGGAAATCCCCTGGAGAAGGAAATGACAGCCCACTCCAGTATTCTTGCCTGAAGAATTCAATGGACTGAGGAGCCTGGTGGGCTACCAAGGGCTGGACATGGCTGAGTGATCAAACTCTTATTTCTATTATTATTTCACCAGCTCCTCCTCAGATCATCAGGCATTAGATCCTAGAGGTTGGGGGCCCCTGCTTTAGTTCCCTCTTTCATCTTCTACACAGCTCCAGCATGCTTCCTCCTCCTCTTCCACCTGCAGAACTACCTGCTGGGCTTCTCTGAGTGTGATTAAGAGTTTCCTTCCCTCACTGTCTTTCCTCTGAGTCCCTTTTCCTAAATGGGTTTCCATGATCTCCTTTAGGCACTTTTTCCCCAGGTGGTGCTAGTGGTAAAGAACCTACCTGCCAATGCAGGAATCCTATCCCTGGGTTGGGAAGATCCCCTGGAGGAGGGCACCCAGCCCACTCCAGTATTCTCGCCTGGAAAATTCCCATGGACAGAGGAGCCTGGTGGGCTCTGACAGTCAGACGTGATTGAAGCGACTTAGCACAGCATACCATAGGACCTTTGAACTGCAGACTCATGTGATTGTTTGGATTCTTTGGAGTCCCTTGTTATTCCACGTGTATGTTAGGGTCAGCTTGTATATTGCTTCCTAAAGGCCTGGAGAGGGTAATAGGCAGGAAGGCCAGGGGTCTCCAGACAGAGGGAATAGGCTGCAAGTGTCAGACGTTTTTTCATCTCTCAAGCAGCTGGAGGAACGAAACGAGTGCTACATTTTTTCCCCTTCTCAATACAAATTTAAGAGGTTTCTCTTAAAATTTTGTGTTGCTATGACGACTCCTGGCTCCACCTGAACTTAACTTTTCTCAAACCTTCAGCTAAGCAATGCATTTTGTCTTAAGGAAAGGTTTGTCTTAAGCTATGTTAATATACTACGTATTTCTGCTAGACTCTGTCTTCAGGTCGGTTCCCCCTAAAGGCTCAGAACCGACTTGACAAACCAATATGTTTTACTCATACCTGTTCTCCTAATCTATGTTAATGAAATGATATATTGGCTTGGAAATCTGCCTTTCTTCAAAATTCATGTCAATCATTCTATGGCCCGGGATGACTCACCTGCTGCCAATATTATCTCAATGCATGTTGTGGGTGAGGGGCCTGGTGTCATTCTCTGAGACATTGCCTTTCTTTCATTAGCAGACTGCTAGTGGCTGTATAACATCTGCCTAAAGACTAGCAGGGGGTACTCTTACTGCCCCCGTCTGATGTCTATGTCAGCAGCTTTCTCTATCTCTTTTATACTTTAATAAAACTTTATGACACAAAAGCTCTGAGCGATCAAGCTTTGTCAACTGGCCCTGGATTGAATTCTTCTCCTCTGGAGGCCAAAAATCCTGGCGCCTTTTGTGGTTCAGCAATGACCTTTCAGTCTTTTGTAATTCATATTGAATCTTCATTTCAGATTGAAGATGCATTCCATGGTATTGCCATCTTAAGTCTTTCCATTGCTATGGAATATCTGTGCATGTATTCAGGATATTTTTCAGCAATCGTGTATAATTTCCAATGTGCCAGTCTTGTCATCCTCATTACACCCATGGCAAAATATTTTATTAATGTTGACACTATCAAAAGGAAATTGTTTTTTTAAATTCCTTTTCAGATTATTATTTGCTAGTGTATACAGATAAAACTGTGTAATCATTCATTTTTATCAGCTTGGACAGCTTGATAGTTGTCTTTACTTTCTTTACTTCCTCATACTTTAAGATTATCCTAGCTTATATATTTACTGTCTCGCCCCTAGTCTCAATCGTTTATTCAAAGAATTTCTGTCCTTTTTTTTAAACACTGAATTATTTTTGACAATGCTGGGTCTTTGTAGCTAGATGCCTAGTTGTAGTGAGCAGAGGCTACCCTCTAGTTGACTTGCCATGGCTTCTCATTGCAGCGCTTTCTCTGGTTGCAGAACTTGGGCTCTGGAGCATGAAAGTACTTCAATAGTTGTACGGGGGCTTAGTTGCCCCTGGGCATGTGGAATCCTCTAGGACCAGGGGTTGAACCAGTGTTCCCTGCATTGGTAGGCAGATCCTTTACCACTGGGCCACCAGGGACATTTCCTGTTCTTTTTCATTATAGAGTGATATTTAAAACATACATGTAGGAGCTAAATATGCTCAGCTAACAATATTTGGAAATATATACATGTATTCCAGCTTATATATTCAGTTGAGGGTAATTTGTGATGATGTCTCCATGAATCTTGTAACCTTTCCTTTTGTTTATCCATAACTTACCATTCCAATGGTAAGATACCTGGCTTCCACCACTTGTCATGTATGGAATTCAGTGCTTGTTCCATGTGGTTACTGAAACAACTGTCAGACTGTCTTCCAAAGGGGGCTGTGCATGCATCCCACCAGTATCTTGAGTATGTTTCTGTAGGAGAGTTTACTATCAGTATACCCTCCGTGGCCAGGTGTCTATTTCAATCTTTACCAGTTATGAATGGGCTTGTTTGCTCTAGTGTTCTTGGACAATTTGAGGACTCCTGTCTAGTTATGAGGGACACAGGAATCTCCTTGAGGCTTGGCAGAGCAATCAGCACACTTCTCGAGGTGAGGAGGGAGACCCAGGGTCCCTTTCCAGTTGCCACAGGGATATTGGGATTCCTACCAATTTTCAAGAGGAGTCAGGCATCATCACCTTTTGAATCATTGAATTCTGCATGCCTCTCGAGGTGTCAACGGGATGTGAGGCCTCCTGTCGATAAGAGGCGGGGACCTAGGACTTTCTCTATGCTCTCCATAGGGGATTCACACATCCCTTCATCCTGTGAGATGAAAGATGAGCCTGCATTCAAGCCACTGTAGGGAAATTGGACCTTCTTTCGAGTCAGGGCGTCTCAGGGTCAATTCCACTTGAGGCAGCAAACTCAGGGTCCCTCCCACATACTTACTGCTGAGAGACACCTCCTCTGGTTGTGCTTGTGGAATGGTGGCATACCTCTTGAGTGGAAGCCAGGGAATCAGCTCTCATTTCAAGATGATTTGGGGTACATGGAGCTTTCCTCGAGTTGCTGTGCTGAACTTGGTGTTCTTCTAGACTTGGGACAGTGTTCTCGGGGAATCTCTGCAGTTGCCTAAAGGAAGCCAACCCACTTGTCGTGTTTGATGCGGAACACGGGATGGCTCTGAAGCCAATGCAGTGGAATAGGGACTCATCTCGAGTTGATTTGGGATACACGAAGCTATTTCCCATTGCTGCAGTGACATCAGGGTCCCTCTGGACTTGAGACAGTGTTCTTGGGGACTCTCTGGAATTCCATCAAGCAAGTAATGGCTTCTTACGTATTTGATGGGGAACACGGAATTGCTCTGCATGCAATGCAGGGGAATCAAGCCTCATCTCGCGGCGAGAAGGCAGTCTCATGGTTTCTCTCGAGTTGCGGCGCGAACCTGGGGTATATTCTCCAGGTACGGCGGGGATGGCCCTTCAAAACTCATGTTTGTTCAGCGACGTCAGGACTCCTGTCTAGTTACGAGGGACACCTCAGGAATCTCTTCGAGGCTTGGCAGGGCAATAGGGACGCTTCTCAATGTGAGGCGGGAGACCCAGGGTTCCTTTCCAGTTGCCACAGTGAGACTGGGATTCCTATCAATTTTCAAGAGGAGTCAGGCGTCATCACCTTTTGAAACATTGAATTCCGCCTACCTCCATGTCAAAGGGATGTGAGACCTCCTGGCGTGATGAGGCCAGGACTTAAGGCTTTCTCTAGGGTCTCCGTATTGGATTCAGACATCCCTTCATCTTGTGCAATGAAAGACGAACCTGCATTCAAGCCACTGCAGGGAAATCCGGCCTTCTTTCTTGTCAGGGCATTCGGACTCCATTCCACTTGAGGCAGCAAACTCAGGGTCCCTCCCCCATATCTATTGATGAGAGAAGCCTCCTCTTGGGGTGCTTGTGGAAAGTTGGCATACCTCTTAAGTTGAATCCTGGGAATCTGCTCTCATCTCGAGATGATTTGGGGTACATAGAGCTTTCCTCAAGTTGCTGTGCTGAACCTGGTGTTCCTCTAGACATGGGACGGTGTTTTCGGGGAGTCTCTGGAGTTGCCTAAAGAAAGTGAAGCAACTTGTCTTGCTTGATGGGGAAAGCGGAATTTCTCTGGAGCTCATGTGGCAGAATCGGGCCTCATCTCCAGTTGATTTGGTGTACACGGAATTATTTCGCGTTGCTGCAGTGACCTCAGGGTCCCTCTAGGCTTGTGAGTGTGTTCTTGGGGACTCTCTGGAGTTCCATCAAGCAAGTCAAGGCTCCTACGCATTTCATGGGGAAAACGGAATTGCTTTGCACGCAATGCAGAGGAATCTGGCCTCATATAGTGGCGAGGGGATGTCTCATGCTTTTTCGCGAGTTGCGCTGGGAACCTGGAGTATATTCTCGAGTTACAGCGGGGATGGCCCTTCAAAAGTCGTGTTTGTTCAGCGACGTCAGGACTCCTGTCTAGTTATGAGGGACACCTCAGGAATCTCTTCGAGGGTTGACACATCAATAGGGACGCTGCTAGAGGTGAGGCGGGAGACCCAGGGTCCCTTTCCAGTTGCCACAGGGATACTGGGATTCCTATCACTTTTCAAGAGGAGTCAGGCATCGTCACCTCTTGAAGCAATGAACTCTTGGTGCCTCTCTAGGTGTCAAAGGCATGTGAGGCCTCCTGTCGAGAGGAGGAGGGGAACTAGGGCTTTCTCTAGGGTCTCCACAAGGGATTCAGACATCCCATTGTCTGGTGAGATGAAAGACAAGCCTCCATTCAAGCCACTGCAGGGAAATCAGGCCTTCTTTTGAGTCAGGGCATCTCGGTGTCCATTCCATTTGACGCAGCAAACTCAGGGTCCAACTCACATACCTATTGCTGAGAGAAGCCTCCTCTAGAGGTGCTTGTGGAAAGTTGGCATACCACTTGAGTCAAAGCCAGGGAATCAGCTCTAATCTCGAGACGATTTGGGGTACATGGGGCTATCTTCGAGGTGCTGTGTTGCAACTGGTGTACCTCCAGACTTGGGACGGTGTTCTCGGGGAATCTCTGGAGTTGCCTAAAGGAAGTAAAGCCACTACTCCTGTTTGATGGGGAACACGGGATGGCTCTGGAGCAAATGCAGGGGAATTGGGCCTCGGCTCGAGTTGATTTGCAGTATGGAGCTATTTCGCATTGCTGCGGTGACACAAGGGTCCCTCTAGACTTGTGACAGTGTTCTTGGGGACTCTCTGGAATGCCATCAAGCAAGTCAAGATTCCTTACGTGTTTGATGGGGAACACGGAATTGCTCTGCAATGCAGAGCAATCAGGCCTCATCTTGCGGCCAGGGGGAAGTCTCATGGTTTATCTCAAGTTGCGGTGGGAACGTGGGGCATATTCTCGAGTTAAGGTGGGGATAGACTTTCAAAACTCCTGTTTGTTAAGCGACATCAGGACTCTTGTCTAGTTATGAGAGACACCTCAGGAATCTCTTTGAGGCTTGGCAGGGCAATAGGGACGCTTCTTGAAGTGAGGCGGGAGACCCTGGGTCCAATTCCAGTTGCCACAGTGATATTGGGATCCCTATCACATTTCAAGAGGAGTCAGGCATCGTCACCTTCTAAGAATTGAACTCCGCGTGCCTCTCGAGGTGTCAAAGGGATGTGAGGCCTCCTGTCGAGATGAGGCGGGGACATAGGGTTTCCTCTAGGTCCTCCACAGGGGATTCAGACATCCCTTCATCTTGTGAGATGAAAGACGAGCCTACATTAAAGCCACTGCAGGGAAATCTGGCCTTCTTTTGAGTCAGGTCATCTTGGTGTTCATTCCACTTCAGGAAGCAAACTCAGGGTCCAACTCACATACATATTGCTGAGAGAAGCCTCCTCTTGAGGTGCTTGCAGAAAGTTGGCATACCTCTTGAGTCGAAGCAGGGAAATCAGCTCTAAATCTCAAGATGATTTGGGGTACATGGGGCTTTCCTCGAGTTGCTGTGTTGCACCTGGTGTTCCTCTACACTTGGGACAGTGTTCTTGGGGAATCTCTGGAGTTGCTTAATGAAGTCATGCCACTTGTGTTTGATGGGGAACGCAGAATGACTCTGGAGCCAATGCAGGGGAAAGGGGCAGCATCTCGAGTTGATTTGGGGTAGACGGATCTATTTCCCGTTTCTGCACTAACCTCACGGTCACTCTAGACTTGTTACAGTGTTCTTGGGTACTCTCTGGTGTCCCATCAAGCAAGTCAAGGCTCCTTACATGTTTGATGGGGAACACAGAATTGCTCTGCACGCAATGCAGAGGAACCGGGGCTCATCTCGTGGCCAGGGAGAAGTATCATGGTTTTTCTCGAGTTGCGGTGGGATCCTGGGGTATATTCTCGAGTTACGGTGGGGATGGCCCTTCAAAACTCGGATTTGTTCAGCTATGTCAGGACTCCTGTCTAGTTAAGAGGGACACCTCGGGAATCTCTTCGAGGCTTGGCAGGCAATAGGGACGCTTTTGGAGATGAGGCGGGAGACCCAAAATCCCTTTCCACTTGTGACATGGATATTGGGATTCCTATCACTTTTCAAGAGGAGTCAGGCATCGTCACCTCTTGAAGCAATGAACTCTTGGTGCCTCTCTAGGTATCAAAGTCATGTGAGGCCTCCTGAGAGATGAGATGGGGAACTAGGGCTTTCTCTAGGGTCTCCACAGGGGATTCAGACATCCTTTCATCTGGTGAGATGAAAGACGAGCCTGCATTAAAGCCACTGCAGAGAAATCGGGCCTTCTTTTGAGTCAGGGCATCTCGGGGCCCATTCCACTTCAGGCAGCAAACTCAGGGTCCAACTTACATACCTATTGCTGAGAGAAGCCTCCTCTAGAGGTGCTTGTGGAAAGTTGGCCTACCTCTTGAGTTGAAGCCAGGAAATCAACTCTAATCTCGAGACGATTTGGGGTACATGGCGCTTTCCTCGAGTTGCTGTGTTACGCTTGGTGTTCCTCTAGACTTATGACAGTGTTCTCGGGGATTCCCTGGAGTTGCCTAAAGGAAGTCAAGCGCCTTGTCGTGTTTGATGGGGAAAGTGGGATGGCTCTGGAGCCAATGAAGGGGAATCGGGCCTCATCTCGAGTTGAAATGAGTGAATCACGTGTGAATCACGTGCGCATCA
Source organism: Muntiacus reevesi (assembly GCF_963930625.1). Taxonomy (NCBI): domain Eukaryota; kingdom Metazoa; phylum Chordata; class Mammalia; order Artiodactyla; family Cervidae; genus Muntiacus; species Muntiacus reevesi. The sequence continues at coordinate 585,829 of NC_089256.1, read as the reverse complement.
AGTGTGAATCACGTGTCCATCATGTGTGTGTCACGTGTGTGTCACGTGTGCATCACGTGTGCGTGACATGTCCATCACGTGTGAGTCACGTGTTCATCAGGTGTGTGTCACGTGTCCATGACGGGTGAATCACGTATTCATCACATGTGCGTCACTTGTGTGTCACGGGTGCATCACGTGTTTGCATGTGGGAATCACGTGTGCGTCACGGGTGCGTCATGTGTGCATCACGTGTCCATCACGTGTGCGTCACTGGTGCATCACGTGTCCATCACGTGTGCATTACGTGTGCGTCACGAGTTCATCATGTGTGCGACATGTGTTCGTCACGTGTTCATCACGTGTGCATCAAGTTTGCGTCACGTGTGAATCACGTGTTCGTCACGTGTGTGTCACGTGTTCATCACGTGTCCATCATGTGTACATCACGTGTGAGTTACATGTGCGTCTCGTGTGCATCACATGTTCGACATGTGTGCATCACGTGTTCGTCACATGTGTGTCACGTCTGCATCACGTATTCATCACATATGTGTTACGTGTGCATCACATGTGCATCACATGTGCGACACGTGTGCGTCACGTGTTCGTCACGTGCGCATCACGTGTGCATCAAGTTTGCGTCATGTGTGACTCATGTGTTCATCACGTGTGTGTCACGTGTTGATCACGTGTCCATCATGTGTGCATCACATGTGCGTCATGTGTGCATCTCGTGTGCATCACGTGTTCGTCACGTGTGTGTCACGTGTGTGTCATGTGTGCATCACGTATTCATCACATATGGGTTATGTGTGCATCACGGGTTCATCACGTGTGAGTCACATGTGTATCATGCGTGAATCACGTGTGCATCACGTGTTCATGACTTGTTCATCACATGTGCCTCACGTGTTGTTCACTTGTTCACAACGTCTGTGTGACGTGTGCATCATGTTTTCATCACGTGTGCATCACGAATTCATCATGTGTGAGGCACGTGTTCATCACATGTGAGTCACGTGTTCTTCACGTGTGAATCATATGTCCATCACATGTGCATCACTTGTGCAACACGTGTTCGTCACGTGTGCACCACGTGTGTGTCACCTGTGAATCACTTGTTCATCACGTATTCATCACGTGTGTGTTATGTGTGCATCACGTGTTCATTACATGTGCATCACGTGTGAATCACGTGTTCATCACGTGTGCCTCACTTGTGCACCACATGTTCATCACATGAGCATCACGTGTGCATCACGTGTTCATCACGTGGGCATCACGTGTGCACCTCATGTGCACCTTGTGTGCATCACGTGTGAATCAGGAAAAGAACTGAATGGGATAGACTAGAGATCTCTTCAAGAAAATTAGAGATACCAAGGGAACACTTCATGCAAAACTGGGTTTGATAAAAGATAGAAATGCTATGGACCTAGCAGAAGCATAAGCTATTAAGAAGATGTGGCAAGAATACACAGAAGTACTGTAGAAAATATCTTCATGACCCAGATAATCACAACGGTGTGATCACTCACCTAGAGTGAGACATCCTGGAGTGTGAAGTCAAGTGGCAATTAGAAAGCATCGTAAGAACAAAGCTAGTGGAGTTGATGGAATTCCAGTTGAAGTATTTCAAATACTGAAAGATGATGCTGTGAAAGTGCTGCAGTCATAATGCCTGCAAATTTGGAAATCTCAGCAGTGGCCACAGGACTGGAAAAGGTCAGTTTTCATTCCAAATAGAAAGAAAGGTAATCCCAAAGAATGCTCAAAATACCACACAATTATGCTCATCTCACATGCTAGTAAAGTAATGCTCAAAATTCTCCAAGCCAGGCTTCAGCAATACGTGAACTGTGAACTTCCAGATGTTCAAGCTGGCTTTAGAAAAGGCAGAGGAACCAGAGATCAAACTGCCAACATCTGCTGGATCATTGAAAAAGCAAGAGAGTCCCAGAAAAAAAAATCTATTTCTGATTTATTGACTACACCAAAGCCTTTGACTGTGTGGATCACAATTAACTGTGGAAAATTCTGAAAGAGATGGGACTACCAGACCACCTGACCTGCCTCTTGAGAAACCTGTATGCAGGTCAGGAAACAACAGTTAGAACTGGACATGGAACAACAGACTGGTTCCAAATAGGAAAACGAGTACGTCAAGACTGTACGTTGTCACCCTGCTTATTTAACTTATATGCCGAGTACATCATGAGAAATGCTGGGCTGGAAGAAGCACAAGCTGGAATTAAGATTGCCAAGAGAAATATCAATAATCTCAGACATGCAGATGACACCACCCTTATGGCAGAAAGTGAAGAAGAACTAAAAAGCCTCTTGATGAAAGTGAAAGAAGAGAGTGAAAAAGTTGGCTTACAGCTCAATATTCAGAAAACTAACATCATGGCAACAGGTCCCATCACTCCATGGGAAATCGATGGGGAAACAGTGGAAGCAGTGTAAGATGTTATCTTTTTGGGCTCCAAAATCACTGCAGATGGTGATTGCAGCCATGAAATTAAAAGAAAATTACTCCTTGGAAGGAAAGTTATGACCAACCTAGATAGCATAATAAAAAGCAGAGAGACTACTTTGCCAACAAAGGTCCCTCTGTTCAAGGCTATGGTTTTTCCAGTGGTCATGTACAGATGTGAGAATTGGACTGTGAAGAAAGTTGAGCACCGAAGAGTTTATGCTTTTGAACTGTGGTGTTGGAGAGGACTCTTGAGAGTTCCTTGAACTGCAAGGGCATCCAACTAGTACATCCTAAAGGAGATCAGTCCAGGGTGTTCATTGGAACGACTGATTCTGAAGCTGAAACTCCCATAATTTGGCCACCTGGTGCGAAGAGCTGACTCATTGGAAAATACCCTGATGCTGTAAGGGATTGGGGACAGGAGGAAAAGGGGATGACAGAGGATGAGATGGCTGCATGGCATCACCGACTCGATGTACATGAGTTCGAGAAATCTCCGGGAGTTGGTGACTGACAGGGAGGCTTGGCGTGCTGTGATTCATGGGGTCCCAAAGAGTCAGACATGACTGAGCGACTGAACGGAACTGAACTGATATGAATAACTAATTAAAAGTAAAGTAAAGTTGCTCAGTCATGTCCAACTCTTTGTGGCCCCATGGACTGTAGCCTACCAGGCTCCTCTGTCCATGGGGTTTTCCAGGCAAATGTACTGGAGTGGGTGGCCATTTCCTTCTCCAGGAGATCTTCCTGACCCAGGGATCTAACCTGGGTCTCCAGCAATGCAGACAGATGCTTTACCATTTGAGCCATATAATTCCATTGCTAACACGTGCAAGGGGCTACTCTTTCTGCCCTCTTCTGATGCCTATGTCAGAAGATTTCTCTATCTCCTTTATACTTTAATACAACTTTATTACACAAAAGCTCTAAGCAATCAAGCCTCGTCTCTGGACCTGAATTGAATTCATCTCCTCTGGAGGCCAAGAATTCCAGTGTCTTTGCGTGGTTCAGCAATACCTTTCAAGATCATCCTGGAGATTCTGGCCATGTACCTCAGGAAGATGGTCAGATAGGAGGTCACCCTTGAGACTGTGGGCTTTTGACCCAGGTGCAGGGTGTTGGAGTGGCGGGAATCCTGGATAATTTGCACATGTGACCCCAGGTAAAGGGTCTGGGAGGTAAGGTCACCTTGGAGACTGTGAATATGCTACCCAAGGTGCAGGGTGTGGGAAATAATGTCACCCTGGAGAATGTAGACTTCTAGCACAAGGGATGAGTTCTTGACATTGGGGTCTCATGGGAGACTGGATGATTCCGCTCAGACAGTGTGTGGGGATGGGATTCACCCTGGAGACTGTAGATATGTGATCTCAGGTACAGGATTTCCGAGGGGGTCACCCTGGAGCCTGTGAATATGTGATTCCAGGTGCAGAGTCTGCAAGGGAGTCACCATGGAACCTGTGTTTGTGTGACTCCAGGTGAGGTCTACAAAGTTTTGACAAACAGGAGACTGTGGACATGTGACCCCTATTACAGGGTCTTGGAGGGGGGAGCCTTTGTGGCCAGGGTCATGGGATGCAAGGTTATATGTCTGGGAGGTGGGGATACCCTGAGAGTATGGAAGTGTGACCCCAGGTACAGGTTCTGGGAGTTGGTGCCATCCTGAAAATGGTGGACATTTCACCCGAGGTATGGTTTCTGGGAGGTGGGGTCACCCTGAAGACTCTGGACATGTGACCCCAAATGCAGGGTCTGGGAGGTAGACTCACCATGGAAAAAGTGGACTTGTGACCCCAGATACAGGATCTTGAGGGTGGGGTCACCTGGAGGCTGTGGACTTGTGACACCAAGTACAAGTTATACAGGGGGCCACCTTCGAGACTGTGGACATGTGATCACAGGTGTATGGTATGGGAAGTTTGGTAACCTAGGAGATTGTGGATATATGACAGTAGGTACAGGGTCTCAGGTATGTCCCCATGGAAAGTGTGGACATGTGACCCCAGGTGCAGGTTTGGGTGGGGTCACCCTGGAGACTGTGGTCGTGTGACCCAAAGTTCAGGGTAGGAAAAGGGTTTCACCCTGTAGACTGTGGATCTATGACCACAGGTACAGGATCTGGTGGTAGTCACTGTGGCGATGATGGACGTATGAAACCTAGTACAAGTTCACGGAGGGGGTCACCCTCCAAGACTGTGTACATGTGACCCTCGTTTCAGGGTCTGGGTTGAGGTCACTCTGGAAACTATTTGCCGTGTGACTTAGATGCAGGGTTAGGGGACGCGTTTACTTTGAAGATTGTGGTCATGTGACCTCAAATGCACCATTTGGGAGGCAAATCATCTTGGAAACTGGATACGTGACCGTAGATCCAGGGTCTGAATGGGATTCCCCAAGGTGAGATTGTGAATATGTGACTCCAGGTGCAGGGCCTGCGAGGGAGTCACCTTGGAACCTGTGTTTGTGTGACTCCAGGTGGAGGGTCTGGGAAGTGACGACACTCTGGAGACTGTGAACATGTGACCCCATTACAGGGTCTTGGAGGGGGTAACCCTGGCATCCAAGATCATGGGACACCATGTTAAATGTCTTGGCGTGTGGTAACCGAGACTATGGAAGTGGGACCCCAGGTACAGGTTCTGGGAATTGGGGCCAACCTGAGTGACTGTGGATGTTTCACCCTAGGTACAGTTTCTGGGAGGTGGGGTCACCCTGGAGACTCTCGACAAGTGACCCCAAGTGCAGAGTCTGGGAGGGGTCTCACCCTGGAAACAGTGGACTTGTGACCCTAGGTACAGGGTCTTAACGGTAGAGTCATCCTGGAGTCTGTCGACTTGTGACACCAGGTACAGGTTTAGGAGGGGGATCACCCTGGATACTGTGGATGTGTGATCACAGGTGCATGGTATTGGAAGTGGGGAAGTCCAGGAGACTGTATATATGACACTAGGTACAGGGTCTGGGGGATGACACCATGGAGAATATGGACTTGTGATCCCAGGTGCAGGTTCACAAGGTTCAGGGTACAAAATGGGTCTCATCAGGCAGACTGTTGAACTGTGACCACAAGTTCAGGATCTGCTGGTGGTCACTGTGGCATTGGTGATCGTGTGAAATCTGGAACAAGTTCAGGGAAGAGGTCACCCGTGAGACAGTGGACATCACTCTGGAGACTGTGGATGTGTGAGTAAGGTGCAGGGTTAGGGGATGGGGTCACTTTGAAGATTGTGGACATATGACCCCAGATGCACTGATTGGGGAGGCAAGTCATCCTGGATAGTGGGCATTCGACCCTAGATGCAAGGTCTGACCTGGGTCCCCCAAGACACTAGGATATCTGAACCCAGGTACAGGGTCTAGGATGGGGGTGATCCAGGAAACTCTGTATATGTGACCTCAGGTACAGTGTCTGGGAGGTACGGGGTCACTCTGGGGACTGCAGGCATTTAATGGCAGGGAAATGGTCTGGAAGGGGTGTCACCCTGCATGATGTGGATATGTGAGCCCAGGTGCAGTGGGCAAAGTGGGGTTCACGCTGGAAACTGTTGACATGTGACTCCAGGTGCAGGGTATGGGAGGGCGAACATCCTGGAGATTGTGGATGTGTGTAAATAAGCACAGGGTCTGGCAGGGGAGGGTTACCCTGGAATCTGTGGCCAAGTCACCAAAGGTATAGGGCATGAGAGGTCGGGTCACACCGGATACTGAGAACATGTGACCCAAGTTACAGAGACCAGGAAGGGGGTCACCACGGAGCCTGTGAATCTGTTAGTACATGTGCAGAGTCTGTGAAATGACATCACACAAAAGTCTAGGGACATGGGATGCCAGGTGAACGGTCTGGGAGGGAGTCACCCTGGAGTCAGTTGACGTGTGACCCTGGGTACAGGCACTTGTGGGTGGGGAAAGCCTCGAGACTGTGGACATGTGATCCCAGTTACTAGCCCTTGAATGTGGGTAAATCCAGGAGACTCTGGACATGTGACCCCAGGTATAGGGTGGGGAAGTTGGAGTCACCCTGGCGACTGTGCCAATGTAATCACGTGTACAGAGTCTGGGGAGGCGTGTATTCCTGGCCAACATGTACATGTAACCCCAGGTAGAGGGTTAGAGATACGGGGTCACCCTGGAGACTGGGGCAATGTGACCAGAATTACAATATTCTGTGAGGTGTAGTCACCCTGGAGACTGCGGAGGTGTGAGACCTGGTGCATGATCTGGGAGGGGTTGCCACCCAGGAGACCATGGATGTGTGACCCTAGCTAGGTTCACGGGCTTGGAATTGGTGTCACCCTAGAACCAGTGGGTGTTTGAACCGAGTACAATTGTTTGACAGGTGGTGTTACCCTGGGCGCTGCGGACATATGAACCCAGGTGCAAGTTCTGGCAAGTGGGGTCACCCTGAGACTATCTACGTGTGACCCTAGGTACAGGGTTTGGGAGTTGGTGAATGTGCCCATGTGACACCATGTACAGTGTCTAGGAGGGTGTTCACCCTAGAGACTGTGGGTATGTGTCCCAAGGTACAGTGTCTGGAGTGTGAGGCCATGCTAGAATCTGTGGACATGTGACACTGGGTGCTTGGGTCAATAGTCCAGCATCTGGAAGACTGTGGTTATGTGAGCCCTGGTACAGTGATTTGGATGAGTCACCTGTGAGACTGTGGATATGTGGCTCCAAGTGCAGGGTCTATGAGGGAGTCATCCTGGAACCTCTGTTTGTGTGCCTGCAGGTGAAGGTTCTGGGAAGTGATGACATACAGGAGACTGTGGACATGTAAACCACATTACAGCGTCTTGGAGGGTGTAACCCTGTGGACTAGGGGCATGGAACAGCCTCAATGTCTATGGAAGAGTGACTCCAGGTACCGTTTCAGGGAGTTGGGACCATCCTGAAAACAGTAGACGTTTATCCCCAGGTAAAGTTTCTGGGAGGTGAGATCACACTGGAGACAGGAGTGTGACCCCAGGTATGGGATCTTGAGGGTGGGGCCATCCTGGTGGCTGTGGACTTGTGACACAAGGTACAGGAATGGGATCGGGGTCACCTTGCAGACTGAGCATGTGATCCCAGGTGCATGATATGGGAAGTGGGGTAACCCGGGAAACTGTGGATATATGACACTACGTATAGGGTCTGCGCAGATATATGACACTAGGTACTGGAGTGGGCAACCCACTCCAGTACTCTTGCTTGGAAAATCCCATGGATGGAGGAGCCTGGTAGGCTGCAGTCTATGGGGTCCCTAAGAGTCAGACATGACTGAGTGACTTCATTTTCCCTTTTCACTCTCATGCTTTGGAGAAGGAAATGGCAACCCACTCCAGTGTTCTTGCCTGGAGAATCTCAGGGATGGGGGAGCCTGGTGGGCTGCCATCTATGGGGTCGCAGAGTTGGACACAACTGGCATGACTTAGCAGCAGCAGCAACAGCAGCAGCAGTACAGGGCCTGGGGGATGTCACCATGGAGAGTATGGACATGTGACCCCAGGTGCAGGTTTGGCAGGGATGACCCTGGAGACTGGCTAGGTGAACCAAGGTTTAAGGTACAAAATGGTCTCACCCTGCAGACTGCGGACCTTGACCACAGCTACAGGATCTGGTGGTGGTCACTGTGGAGCTGGTGCATGTGTGAAACCTGATAGAAGTTCAAGGAGGGGGTCAATATGGAGAAGGTGGAGGTGTGACCCTATGTGCAGGGTCTGGAGTGAGGTCATTCTGGAAACTGTGGCTGTGTGACTAAGGTTCAGGGTTAGGGACTGGGGTCACTTTGCAGAATGTGGACATGTGACTCCACATGCACCGTTTGGGTCATCCTGGAAACTGTGGACAAGTCACCAAAGTACAAGGTATGAGAGGTGGTGTCACACTGGAGACTGAGGACATGGGATCCAAATTACAGGGTCTGGGAAGGGGATCACCATGGAGACTGTGGATCTGTGACCACAGGTATAGGGTCTGGGAAGTGATATCACACAGGAGACTGTGGACATAGGATGCCAGGTGAAGGGTCTGGGAGGGAGTCACCCTGGAGTCTGTGGACGTATGACCCCAGGTAAAGGCTCTTGAGGGTGGGGAAAGCCTGGTGACTGCGACCTGTGACCCCAGGTACAGGGTTGGGGATATAGCATCGCCCTGGAGACTGTGCAAATGCGGCCCCAGGTACAGGGTCTGGGGAGAGGTGTCATCCTGGACACCGTTGATATGTAACCTCAAGTACAGTGTCTGAGATATAGGGTCACCCTGGAGACTGAGGCCATGTGGCCAGAGGTACAATAGTCAGTGAGGTGGGTTCACCTTGGAGACTGTGGATGTGTAACCCCAGCTGCAGTGTCTGGGAGGGGTGTCAACCTGGAGACTGAGGACATGTGAGACCAGGTGCATGATCTGGGAGGGGTTGCGACCCAGAAGACTATGGATCTGTGTCCCCAATATCAGACTTTGGTGTGGATGTTACCATGGAGACTGTGGATGTTTGACACCAGGTGAAGGGACAGGGAAGGGCATCACCCTCGAGACCCTGGAGGTAGGAGCCCAGGTTCAGAGTTTGGGAAGGGAGTTCTTCAGGAGTCTGTGGAAATGTTATGTCAGAAAAAGGGCCTGCAGTGGTTACCCTGGTGACTATGTACATGTGACACGTAATACAAATACTGAGATTGGGGGTCATCCTGCAGACTGGAGAAATGTAACCACAGGTGCAGATTCTGAGGACGGGGTCACCTTGGAGACTGTTGACATGTGACATCAGGTGCTTCATCTTGGAGGTAGATCATTCTGGAGATTTTGGACATGTGACCCCAGGAACAGGGTCTGAGAGGGGGTCACCCTTGAGATTGTGGGCTTTTGACCCAGGTACAGCATGTTGGAAGGGTGGTAACCCTGGAGAATGTGCACATTTGACACCATGTACAGGCTCTGGGAGGTGAGTTCACCCTGCTGACTATGGCTATGTGACCCAAGGTGTGACTCTGGAGACTGTGGATATGTGATCCAAGGTGTGAGTCTGGAGACTATGGATATTTCTCACCCAAATCAGGTCTGGGGATGGGGATCACACTGGAGGCTGTAGATATGTGACCCCAGGTGCAGGGTCTGCAAGAGGTACACCCTGGAGCCTGTGGATATGTGACCCTGGGTGCCGGATATGGGTGCTTGGGTCACCCTGGAGACTGTGGTCATGTGAGCCCCAGTGTGGGGTTTTGAATGAGTCACCCTGAAGACTGTGGATAAGTGACTCCAGGTGCAGGGTCTGCAAAGGAGTAACCTGGAAACTGTGATTGTGACTCTAGGTGAAGGGTCTGGGAAGTGACGACACACAGCAGACTGTGGACATGTGATCCCCATTACAGGGTCATGGAGAGGGTAACCTTGGCTAACAGGGACATGGGAAACCAGGTTCAATGTGTGGGAGGTGGGGTAACCCTTAGAATTTGGAAGTGTGACCCCAGCTACAGGTTCTGGGAATTGGGTCCATCCTTAAAACTGTGGATGCTTCACACCAGTAGCTTCGGGGAGGTGGGGTCACCCTGAAGACTCTGGACATGTGACCACAAGTTCAAGTTCTTGGAGGTGGACTCGACATGGAAATAGTGGACTTGTGACCCCAGGTACAGGATCTTGAGGGTAGGGTCATCCTGGAGACTGTGGATTCGTGACACCAGGTATAGATTTTGGAGGGTTCACACTGGAGACTCTGGATGTATGTTTCTCTGCAGGAGAGCTCCAGTGAACCTAGGTCTGTCTGAAAAATTCTTGGATCATGTGGGGAAACACCCTGTGCGTTAATCTGGACACCCAGGTTCAAATTTGCATATTTTTCTCGGGTGGCCCTAAAGTGGTGTAACCTATCCACATCTTGAAAATCCGTCCAATTGCCATTTTCTTACTTTTGACAGAGCTAACTTTGTTCCACCCCTGGGGTTTCTGAAGCACATGGGCGGCTCGCAACTCCTATCTTTGGGCCTATTTACACTGGAGTGTCACCTTACAGAGGTGACCACAGTAAGGGACCCAGCACTCTGAGACATATTCCCACAGTCTGCTTCCTCAAGGGCAGTACCAGTATCACCTAGATATGTGTTTGAAAGGTGGGAAAATGCACCAAGACACAGGGCACAGGCTCTCGAATTTAGGTCCTCTGAGCAGAACTAGAGGGTTCATGTCTTAGGAGCTAAAGAGTTCCTGCAAGGGACAGGTTTGAAAACACACTCTCTGTGGATGCCTTTCCTTCCTTGAAGAAATATAGGTTTGCCAGTATCCTGCGAACTGAGAGTCACACAGTGCTTGAAAAGTGCTCGCTTAGACATGAGTTTTCAATGGTAATTTCCACTTGGGGCTGTAGTCAAACAGAGGGGTTCCACACTCACTGGGAAAGACAAGGCAATATCTAAATGTCTGTTCCATCCCGTTTTCTCTGTAGGAGAACTCTAGTGAGCGTAAGTCTGTCTGGAAAATTCTTGGATCCTTTGGGGACACACCCTGTTTGTGAACCAGGATACCAGAATGAGGGGACACAATTTGTGTTTCTCTCTGTGGACCTTAAAGCAATGTAGCCTAGCAACAGCTTGAAAATCCATCCACTTGCTCTTTTCTTGATTCTGAGAGAGCTAGATTTGCTCCTTCCTTTTTGATTTCTGAAGCAAGTGGGTGAATTTCAACTCCCAGCTGTGGGCCTTTTTACAGTGGAATGCCACCTCGCTGAAGTGAGTATAGTGAGGAACCTAGCCCTCTTGGACACACTCTCGCAGACTGCTTCCTCATGTGCAGTACTGGTATAACCTAGGAATGGCTTTGCAAGGCTTGGAAAGTGCAGGGAGAAACATGGCCTTGACTCTGGAATTTAGTTCCTCTGAGCACTACTGGAGGCCTCCCATCTGGGAAGCTAAACAGTTCCTGCAAGATAGAGGGTTGAGAATACACTCTCTTTTGATGCCTTTCTTTCCTTGAGGGAAGATATCTTTCCCTGCATTCTGTGAACTGAGAGTCACACACTGCTTGAAAAGTGCTTGCTTGGAGGTCATCTTTCAGGGGCACTTTCTCCTTGAGTCTGTGACAATAGGGAGGGGCAAACCAACTTCCAATGTCTGTTCCATCCCATTTTCCCAGCAGGAGAGGTCTAGTGAGCCTAGTTCTGTGGAAAATTCTTGGATCCTGCTGGGACACACCCTGTGTTTGAACCTGGATACCTGACCTACAGGGCACAATTCACATTTTTCTCTCAGGGGGCCCTAAAGTGGTTCGGCCTAGCAACAGCTTGAAAATCCGTCCAATTGCTCTTTTCTTACCTCTGACAGAGCTAGCTTTGCTCTACCTTTTGGGGTTTCTGAAGCAAGCGGGTGGCTCACACCTTGGAGCTTTGAGCCTGTCACTGGAATGTCACCTCACACAGTTGACCACAGTAAGGCACTCAGCCCTTTCAGACACACTCCTGCTGCCAGCTTTCTCATGGTCAGTACCGTTATGATCTAGGAATGTGTTTGTCAGACTCGGAAAGTACAGGGAGACACACGGCCCTGACTCAGGAATATAGGTCCTCTCAGCAGACCTGCTGGTCTCATGTTTTAGAAGCTCAAAATTTCCTGCAAGATAGAGGTTTGAAAACACACTCTCTGTGGACGTCTTTCCTTCCTCAAAGGAAGATAGCTTTCTTCACATTCTGCGACCTGAGAGTCACACTCTGCTTGAAAAGTGCTTGCTTGGAGGTCCTCTTTCAGGGGCACTTTCTCCTTGAGTCTGTGACAAAAGGGAGGGGCAAACCAACTTCCAATGTCTGTTCCATCCCATTTTCCCAGCAGGAGAGGTCTAGTGAGCCTAGTTCTGTGGAAAATTCTTGGATCCTGCTGGGACACACCCTGTGTTTGAACCTGGATACCTGACCTACAGGGCACAATTCACATTTTTCTCTCAGGGGGCCCTAAAGTGGTTCGGCCTAGCAACAGCTTGAAAATCCGTCCAATTGCTCTTTTCTTACCTCTGACAGAGCTAGCTTTGCTCTACCTTTTGGGGTTTCTGAAGCAAGCGGGTGGCTCACACCTTGGAGCTTTGAGCCTGTCACTGGAATGTCACCTCACACAGTTGACCACAGTAAGGCACTCAGCCCTTTCAGACACACTCCTGCTGCCAGCTTTCTCATGGTCAGTACCGTTATGATCTAGGAATGTGTTTGTCAGACTCGGAAAGTACAGGGAGACACACGGCCCTGACTCAGGAATATAGGTCCTCTCAGCAGACCTGCTGGTCTCATGTTTTAGAAGCTCAAAATTTCCTGCAAGATAGAGGTTTGAAAACACACTCTCTGTGGACGTCTTTCCTTCCTCAAAGGAAGATAGCTTTCTTCACATTCTGCGACCTGAGAGTCACACTCTGCTTGAAAAGTGCTTGCTTGCGAGTCTATTTTCAGTGGCAATATCTCCTTGAGGCTGTGACCATAAGTAGCGGCCCCACACTCACAGGGAAAGGCAAAGCAACATCCAAATGGCTGTTCCAACCAGTTTTCTCTGTAGAAGAACTCTGGGGAGCAAAGGTCTGTCTGGAAATTTCTTGAATCACGAGGGAACACATCCCGTGTGTGAACCTGAATACAGGGCCTAGGGTGCACAATTTGTATTTATCTCTCTGGAGCCATAAAGAGGTGTGGCTAGCAATTGCTTGAAAATCCACCCAATTACTTTTTTCTTACTTCTGACAGTGCAAACTTTAGTCCACCATTCAAGATTTCTGAAGCAAGTTGATGGCTCACAACTCCTGGTCACGTGCCGATTTGCCATGGAAAGTTACCTCATCTAGGTAAGCACAGTATGGTACTCAGCACCCTCAGACACACACCTGAAGCCTGTTTTCTCATGAGCAGACCTGGCGTTACTCAGAAATGTGTTTACAAAGCTCAGAAAATGCTCAAAAACACACTGCCCTTGCTCTGAAATTTAGGTCCTCTGTACCAACCTAGAGGTCTCATATCTTAGTATCTAGACAGTTCCTCATATAGAGAGCCTGTTTCCTCATGGGCAGTCCTGGTATGACCAAGAAATGTATTTACAAAGCTCAAAAAGTGCAGGAAAACACATTGCCCTGACTTTGGAATTGAGGTCCTCTGGGCAAATATGGAGAATTCACATCTTTGAAGCTAGACAGTTCCTAATAGACAGATTCTTGAAAACACACATTTCCTTCCTCAATGGAACGTAGGTTTCCAGTATTCCATGTCCATAGAGTCACATACTGCTTGAAAACACTTGTTGGAAGTCCTTTTTCATTAGCAATTGCTCCTGATAGTGTGACCATAGGGAAGGCCACCAAACTCACAGGAAAAGGAAAAGCAACAACCAAAGGTCAGTTCCATCATGTTTTCTCTGTAGTGGAGATTCAGTGTGCCTAGGTCTGTCTGGGAAATTCTTGGATCCTGAGTGGACACATCCTAGGTGTGAACATGGACAGTGGACCTTGGTGGCAAAATTCACCTTTCTCTCTCAGTTGGCCAAAAAGAGTAGAGCATAACAACTACCTGGAAATGCATTTAGCTGCTGGTTTCTTACTTCTGGCAGTGATCACTTGGTACACCCTTTGGGATTTCTGAAGCAAGTAAGCAGCTAGCAACTCGTAGCCGCTCGCCCAATTACAGTGGAATGCTACATCATCTTGGTAAGTGCAGCATGGCACCCAGCAATCTCAGAAATCTTCCTGTAGCCTGTTTTTTCTTAAGGGCACTTCTGGTATGACCTAGGAATGTGTTTACAATGCTCAGAAAGAGTTCAGTTCCGTTCAGACGCTCAGCTGTATTCGACTCTTTGGGACCCCATGAATCGAAGCACACCAGGCCTCCCTGTCCATCACCAACTCCCGGAGCTTACACAAACTCATGACCATCGAGTTGGTGATGACATCCAGCCATCTCATCCTCTGTCATCCTCTTCTCCTCCTGCCCCCAAGCCCTCCCAGCATCAGGGTCTTTTCCAATGAGTCAACTCTTCACATCAGGTGGCCAAAGTACTGGAGTTTCAGTTTCAGCATCAGTCTTTCCAATGAACACCCAGGACTGATCTCCTTTAGGATGGACTGGTTGGATGTCCTTGCAGTCCAAGGGACTCTCAAGAGTCTTCTCCAACACCACAGTTCAAAAGCATCAATTCTTCAGTGCTCAGCTTTCTTCACAGTCCAACTCGTACATCCATACATGACCACTGGATAAACCATAGCCTTGACCAGATGGAGCTTTGTTGGCAAAGAAATGTCTCCACTTTTTAATATGCTATCTAGGTTGGTCTTAACCCTTCCAAGAAGTAAGCATCTTCTAATTTCATGGCTGCAATCACCATCTGCAGTGATTTTGGAGCCCCAAAAAATAAAGTATGACACTGTTTCTACTGTTTCCCAATCTCTTTCTCATGAAGTGATGGGACCAGATGCCATGATCTTAGTTTTCTGAATATTGAGCTGTAAGCCAACTTTTTCACTCTCCTCTTTCACTTTCATCAAGAGGTTTTTTAGTTCCTCTTCACTTTCTGCCATAAGGGTGGTATCATATGCATATCTGAGGTTACTGATGTTTTTCCTGGCAGTCTTGATTCCAGCTTGTGCTTCTTCCAACCCAGTGTTTCTCATGATGTACTCGGCATATAAGTTAAATAAGCAGGGAGACAATATACAGCCTTGACATACTCCTTTTCCTATTTGGAACCAATCTGTTGTTCCATGTCCAGTTCTAACTGTTGCCTCCTGACTTGCACATAGGTTTCTCAAGAGACAGGTCAGGTGGTCTGGTAGTCCCATCTCTTTCAGAATTTTCCACAGTTTATTGTGATACACACAATCAAAGGCTTTGGCGTAGTCAATATAGCAGAAATATATGTTTTCTGGGACTCTCTTGCTTTTTCAATGATCCAGCAGATGTTGGCAGTTTGATCTCTGGTTCCTCTGCCTTTTCTAAAACCAGCTTGAACATCTGGAAGTTCACGGCTCATGTATTGCTGAAGCCTGGCTTGGAGAATTTTGAGCATTACTTTACTAGCGTGTGAGATGAGTGCAATTGTGCAGTAGTTTGAGCATTCTTTGTTATTGCCTTTCTTTGGAATTGGAATGAAAACTGATCTTTTCCAGTCATGTGGCCACTGCTGAGTTTTCCAAATTTGCTGACCTATTGAGTACAGCACTTTCACAGCATCATCTTTTAGGATTTGAAATAGCTTAACTGGAATTCCATCACCTCCACTAGTTTTGTTTGTAGTGATGCTTTCTAAGGCCCACTTGACCTCACATTCCAGGATGTCTGGCTCTAGGTGACTGATCACGCCATCATAATTATCTGGGTCATGAAGATCTTTTTTTGTACAGTTGTTCTGTGTATTCTTGCCACCTCTTCTTAACAGCTTCTGCTTCTGTTAGATGCATAGCATTTCTGTCCTTTATTGAACCCAATCTTTGCATGGAATGTTCCTTTGGTATCTCTAATTTTCTTGAAGAGATCTCTAGTCTTTCCCATTCTGTTGTTATTCTCCATTTCTTTGCATTGATCAGAGTAAGGCTTTCTTATCTCTCCTTGCTATTCTTTGGAACTCGGCATTCAAATGGTGCAGGCTGTGACGGACCATGCAGAAGCATGGCCATGAGGAGCTATCTCTCGCCCAAGGTCAGAGGTAGTGGCTGAGGGGAGCCACCCCATGTCCGAGACCAGGGGCAGCGGCCGAGAGGAGCTACCTCATGCCTGAGGTCAGGGGAGGTGGCTGAGATGAGCTACCCCATGCCCAAGGTCAGGGGCTGTCGCCAAGAGGAGCAATCCCACGTCCACAGAGCAGCAGCTGCACGGGTGCAGGAGGACCGAGAGGAGCTACTCCACATTCAAGGTCAGGAGGGGCGGCCTGAGGAGATACCCATTGTCCAAGGTAAGGAGGAGTGGCTGTGCTTTGCTGGAGCAGCTGTAAAGAGATACCCCACGTCCAAGGTAAGAGAAACTCAAATAAGATGGTAGGTGTTGTGAGAGGGCATCAAAGGGCAGACACTGAAATCATAATCACAGAAAACTAGCCAATCTGATCACATGGACCATAACCTTGTCTAACTCAATGAAACTAAGCCATGACGTGTGGAGCCACCCAAGACGGACGGGTCATGGTGGACAGGTCTGACAGAATGTAGTCCACTGGAGAAGGGAATGGCAAACCACTTCAGTATTCTTGCCTTGAGGACCCCATGAACAGTATGAAAAGGCAAAATGATAGGATACTGAAAGAGGAACTCCCCAGGTCGGTAGGTGTCCAATATCCTACTGGAGTTCAGTGGAGAAATAACTCCAGAAAGAATGAAGGGATGGAGCCAAAGCAAAAACAATACCCAGTTGTGGATGTGACTGGTGATAGAAGCAAGGTCCAATGCTGTAAAGAGCAATATCGCATAGGAACCTGGAATGTTAGGTCCTTGAATCAAGGCAAATTGGAAGTGGTCAAACAGGATGTGGCAAGAGTGAATGTCGACATTCTAGGAATCAGCAAATTATAATGGACAGGAATGGGTGAATTTAACTCAGATGACCATTATATCTACTACTGTGGGCAGGAACCGCTTAAAAGAAATGGAGTAGCCATCATGGTCAACAATCGAGTCCAAAATATGGTACTTGGATGCAATCTCAGAAAGTGTAGGGAAATACAATGCTCTGACTCTGGAATTTGGGTCCTCAGGGCAAACCTGGAAGTCTCACATCTTTGAGTCTATACAGTTTGTGATACACAGAGGCCTGATAAAACACTCTCTGTTGATGCCTTACCTTCCTGGATGGAACATAATTTTCCCAGCTTTTTGTGTGCTCAGAGTCACAAACTGCTTGAAAAGGCTTGTTAGAAGTAATTTTTCAGTAGCAACTTCCCCTGATGTTGTGACCTTAGGGAAGACCGCCACACCCACAGGAAAAGGCAAAGGATCATCCAGACGTCTGCTCAATCACGTTTTCTTGATAGGAGCAATCCATTCAACCTAACTGTCTAGAATGCTCATGGATACTGTTCCTACACACCCTATGTTTGAACCTGGATACTGGACCTTGGCAGCAAAATTTCCATTGTTTTCTCAGTTGGCCCTAAAACGGTTAAACCTAGTTACTGCCTGAAAATGCATCTACTTGCTGTTTTCTTACTTCTGACAGTGATAGTGTTGGTGCACCCTTTGGGATTTATGAATCAAGCAGGAGGCTCTCCACTCCAAGCCACTGGCCCCTTTCCAGGGAGATGTCATCTCATCTAGGTTAGCACAATATGTCACCCAGCACTCTGAGACACACTCTTGCAGCATGAATTTTATGGTCAGATCTGGTTTGACCTAGGAATGTGTTTACAAATCTCAGAAAGTGGTGGGAAACACACTGCCCTGACTCTGGTATTTAGGTCCTCTGGGAAACTTGGAGGACTCACATGTTTGAATCTAGACAGTTCATGACAGGTAGAGGCCTGATAACATATTCTCTCGAGATGCCTTTCCTTCCTCAAAGGAATATAGCTTTCTCAACATTCTGTGTGCTGAGTGTCACACACTCCTTGAAAACGCTTGTTGGAGGTCATTTTTCATTAGCAATTTCCCCTGGAGGTGTGACTGTAGGGAAGGCGCCACACTCACAGGTAAGTTCAAAAGCACTTCCAAACATCTGTTCAATCACGTTTTCTTGGTGGGGCCATTCATCAATGTAAGTCTATTTAGAAAATCCGTGGACACTGCGGGGAAACACCTATGTTTGAATCTGGATACCAGACGTTGGTGTTAAAATATGCATTTTTCTCTCACTTGGCCCTAAAAGAGTGCCGCCGAGCAACTGCTTGAAATTCCATCTGAATGTTGTTTTCTTCCTTCTGACAATGCTAGCTTTGGTTCACCCTTTGGGATTTTTGAAGCATGTGAATGACTTGCAACTCCTAGCTGCAGGCCCATTTCCAGTGGAATGACACCTCATCTATGTGACCACAGTATTTCACCCAGCACAGTCTGATACACTCCCTCAGCATCCTTCCTTAGGAGCAGACCTGGTATGCCCTAGGAATGCATTTAGAAGTCTCAGAAAGTGCAGCAAGACACACTGTCCTGACTCTGGAACTTAGGTCCTTTAATCAGGCCTGAGCTCTCACATCTTAGAAGCTGAACAGTTCCTGCTATAAAAAACACACTCTCTGTTGATGTCTTTCCTTCATTGAAGGAACATAACTTTCCCAATGTACTGTGTGCTGAGAGTCACACACTGCTTGAAAACATTTGCTTGGAGTTCATTTTTCAGTGGCAATTTCCCCTGAGACTGTGACAGTAGGGAAGCGCCCACAATCACAAGACAAGCAAGCATCCAAATACCTGTTCCATCACGTTTTCTCTGTTAGAGAGGTCCAGTGAACCCAGGTCTATCTGGAAAAGTTTGGATCCTGTGGGGTCACATCCTGAGTGTGAACCTGAATACAGGACAAAATTCACCTTTTTCTCTCAGTTGGCACTAAAATGGTTTGGCATAGCCACTGCTTAAATATCCATCCAGTACTTGTTTTCTTATTTCTGACAGTGACAGATATGGTTCACCCATGTAATTTCTGAAGCAAGCAGTCTGCTTGCCACTTCTATCTGGTGGTCCCTTTCCTGTGAAATGTCACATAATATAGGTAGCACCACATGGCACCCAGCTCTCTCAGACACACTCTGACAGCCTGTTTCCTCCTTGGCAGTCCTGGTATGACCTAGGAATGTATTTACAAGGCTCAGAGATTGTATGGAAACATATCCCCTGACTCGGGATGTTAGGTCATCTGGGCAAGACTGGAGGTCTCACGTCTTACAATCTAGACAGTTCCTAATAGATAGAGGCCTGGAAACACACTCTCTGGTGACGCCTTTCCTTACTCAAAGGGCCATTGCTTTCCCAACATTTTAGGGCCAACCTAGAGGAAAATGCGAAATTTGCCACCAAGGTCCATTACCCAGGTTCACACGCAGGATGTGTCCCCACAGCACTGAAGAATTTTCAAGACAGACCTAGGCTAACCCTAACCCTAACCCTAACCCTAGGATCTCTCCTACAGAGAAACATGATGGAACAGACGTTTGGATGATGTTTTGCCTTTTCCTGTGAGTGTGGTGGACTTCCCTATGGTCAAACCATCAAGGGAAATTGCTACTGAAAAACAACTTCCAGGCAAGCATTTTCAAGCAGTATGTGACTCTCAGCACACAGAATGCTGGGAAAGCTACGTTCATTTGAGGAAGGAAAGGCATCAATAGAGAGTGTGTTTTCAGGCCTCTATCTATCAGGATCTGTCTATATTCTAAGATGTGAGATCTCCAGGCTTGTCCAGAGGACCCATCTTCCAGAGTCTGGGCAGTGTTTCCCTGCAAATTTTGAGCCTTGTAAGCACATTCCAAGATCACTCAGGAATGTCCATGATGAAACAGGCGATGGAAGAGTTTCCGTGTGTGCTGTGTGTCATTCTGCCCTTACCAAATGAACTGACATTCCACTGGAAATGGGCCAGGGACTAGGAGTTATGAACCGCCTGTTGCTTCAGAAATCCAGAAAGCTGGAACAAAGCTATCATTGTCAGAAGTAAGAAAACAGATATTAAATGAACTTTCAAGCAGTTGTTAGGCCACAACGTTTTAAGCCCAATGGAGAGGATAATGCAAATTTTGCCACCAAGATCTGCTATCAAGATTCACATTCATGATGTGTCCCTGCAGTATCCAAGAATTTTCCAGATAGGACTAGGCTCACTATATCTCACCTACAGAGCAAACGTGATGGAACAGACATTTGAATGTGGTTCCCTTTTACTGTGTTTGTGGGGCTTTCCCTCCAGTCACATCTTCAGGGGAAATTCTTAGTGATAAATGACCTCCAAGCAAGTGTGTGACACTCAGGAAGCAGAATGTTGGGAAAACAATGTTCCTTCAAGGAAAGACAGGCATCAGCAGAGAATGAATTTTCAGTCCTTTATCTATCAAGAATTGTCTAGATTTCTAAGATGTGAGACCTCCAGTCTTACCCTGAGGACCTAACTTGCAGAGTCAGGGCAGTGTGTTTCCCTGCACTAACCCAGGCTTTTAACCACTTTCCTACATCATCCCAGAACTGCCCATGAGGAAACAGGCTGCAGGAATGTGTTCAGACTGCAGGGTGCCATGCTGTTGTTACCCAGGTGAGGTGACATTCCATTGCAAATAGGCCATCAGCAGCACTTGCGAGCTGCCTTCTTGCTTCTGAAATCCCAAAGGTGGGTCAAAAGTGACCACTGTTAGAAATTAAAAAAAAAAAAGCAATTGTATGGATTTTCTAGCAGTTGCAAATTTGACCATCAAGTTCCGGTATCCACTGTCAGACTCAGGAGGTGTCTCTGCTGTATCTACCCATATTTCACAAAGACCTAGGCTCACTGGCTGCTCTGATAGAGAAAATGTGATGGAACAGATGTTTGGATCTTGGATTGCCTTACCCTGTGAGTGTAGAGGACATCCTTACTGTCACAACATCACAAGAAATTGCTACTGAAAAATGACCTGCAAGCAAACGGTTTCAAGCAATGTGTGACTCTCAGTTCACAGAATACTGGGAAAGTACTGTTTCTTCGAGGAAGGAAGGGGATCAACAGAGAGTGTGTTTTCAGGCCTCTATCTATGAAGAACTGTCTTGATTCTAACAAGAGCCCTCCAGCCTTCCCAGAGAACGGAACTTCCAGAGTCAGGGCAGTGTCTTCCTTGCCCTTTTAATGCTTTGTAAACATATTCCTAGGTCACACTGGGACTGTCCATGAGGACACAGACTGTGGGCGTGTGTCTGAGTATACAGAGGGGCCATTATGTGCTTACTTAGATAAGGTGACATTCCACTGGAAATAGGCCCATGACTAGGAGTGGTGATCTCCTTGCTTGCTTCAGAAATCCCAAAGGGTGAACCAAAGTTATTGCTCTTCAAAGTAAGAAAACAGCAATTAGATGGATTTTCAAGCAGGTGCCAGGCCACACAGTTTTAGGACAAACCGAAAGAGAAATGTGAATTGTGCCACCAGTTCCAGTATCCAGGTTCACACTTAGGATGTGGTCCTGCAGTGTACACGATTTTCCAGACAGACCTAGGCTCTCTGGATCACTCCTAGAGGCAAAATGTGATGCAACAGAAGTTTGGATGTTGGTTTGCCTTTTCCAGTGAGTGTGGGGGCCTTCCCTAAGGTTACACTGTCAGAGGAAGTTTCTACTGAAAAATGACCTCCAAAGAGCGTTCTCAAGCAGTGTGTGATCCCCAGCACAGAGAATGCAGGGAAAAGTATGTTTCTTCAAGGAAGAAAAGGCATCAACAGAGAGTGTGTTATTAGGCCTATATCTATTAGTAACTGTCTAGAATCTAACATTGACCTCCAGGCTTGTCCAGGGGACCTAACTACCAGAGTCAAGGCACTATTTTTCCTACACCTTCCAAGCCTCCCAAAGACATCCTAGCTCATATAGGGATGGCCCATGAGGAAACAGACTGTAGGAGAGTGTCTGAGATTGTATGGTACCAATACTGTGCTTACCTAGATGAGATGACATTCCTCTGGGAATGGGCTAGAGGGTAGGAGTGGTGAGTCGCCTGCTTGATTCAGAAATCCCAAAGGATGGACCAAAGCTATCATTGTCAGAAGGAAGAAAACAGCAATTGGATGGATTTCCAAGCAGTTGCAAGGCCGTAGCATTTTCCCAAATCAAGAGAAAAAATATTATTTTTGCCCCAAAAATCCGGTATCCATGTCCAGACTCAGGATGTCTCCATGCAGTATCCACAATGTTTCCAGACAGAACTAGTCTCAGTGGATCGATCCTACTGAGAAAATGTGATGGAACAGACGTTTGAATGCTAATTTGTCTTTCTCTAAAAATGGAGAGTGCGGCATCCCCATGGTCACACCATCAGGGGAAAGTGCTACTGAAAAATGACCTCCATGCCAGCATATTCAAGCCGTGTGTGTCTCTCTGCACACAAAATGTTTGGAAAGTTATGTTCCTTCAAGAAAAGAAATGCATCAACAGAGAGTGCTTTCAGCCCTCTATCTATCAGGAGCTGTCTACATTCTAAGTCGTGAGACCTTCAGTCTTTCTTAGGGATCCTAACACCCAGAGTCAGGGCAGTATGTTTCCATGAACTTTTCAAGCCTTGTAAACACTTTCCAAGTAGATACTGGGACTGCTCCTGAAGAAACAGGCTGCACGAGTGTATCTGAGTGTGTTGGGCAGCATACTGTGCTTACCTGCATGAGGTGCCAGTACAATGGAAATCAGTTAGTGGCTGGAGTGGTGAGCAACCTGCTTGCTTCAGAAATTCCAAAGGGTGGACAAATCTATCACTGTCAAAAGTAAGAAAACAGCAATTGGATGGATTTTCAAGGATTTGCTACACTGCACCATTTTAGAACCAATGTGGTCCCAAAATGAGTGTGGGAGATGAAAATGAGAATTTTGCCACCAAGTTCATATATACAAGTTCACACTCATGATGTGTCCCCACAATACCCACGAATTCTCCAGACAGACCTAGGCTCACTTGATCGCACCTAAAGACAAAATGTTATGGAGTACACGTTTGGATGTTGGTTTGCCTTTCCCAGTGAGTGTGGGAGCCTTCCCTACCATTGCACCTTCAGGGGAATTTTCTACTGACCAATGGCCTACAAGCGTTTTCAAGCACCTTGTGACTCTCAGCACACAGAATGTTGGGAAAGCTATGTTTCTTCGAGGACGGAAAGGCATCCATACGGAATGTATTTTTAGGCCTCTATCTATCAGGAACTGTCTAGAACTCAAGGCATGAGACTTCAAGGCTTTCCCAGGGTCCTAACTTCCAGAGTTAGGGTACTGTGTTTCCCTGCACCTTCCAAGGCTTTAAACACATTCCTTATTCAAACTGGGCCTGCCCATGAGGAAACAGGATGCAGGAGTATGTCTGAGAGGGCTGGGTGCCATACAGTGCTTAACTAGATGAGGTGACATTACACTGGAAATGGGCCAGCAGATAGGAGTAGTGAGCCGCCTGCTTGCTTTAGAAACCTCAAAGGTTTGACCAATGTTATCACTGTCATTATTAGGAAGAGACCAATTGGATGAATCTTCAGGCAGTTGCTAAGGCCGCACTCTTTTAGATCCAACCGACAAAATTTGCTAATTTTGCCAACAGATTCAAGGATGCAGATTCACACTCAGTATGTGTCCCTGTAGTATCCAAGAATTTTCCAGACAGGCAGAGGATCATTGGATCTCTCCTAAAGAGAAAACTTTATAGAATAGACATTTGGTTGGTTGTTTTCTTTTTCCTGTGAGTTTGGGGGTCTTCCCTACAGTAACACAGTCATGGGAAATTGTTACTGAAAAATCACCTTCAAGCAAGGATTTTCAACCAGTGTGTTACTCTCATCACACAGAAATCTGGGATAACTATGTTACTTAAATGCATGAAAGACATAAAAGTGGGTGTTTTTCAGGCATCTATCTGTCAGGAACTATCTAAAGTCTAAGATGTGAGAACTCCAGGTTTGCACACAGGGCCTAATTTCCAAAGTCATAGCCAGTATATTTCATTGCACTTTCAGAGCCTTATGAACACATTCCTGGCTCCTATTGGGTCTGATTCAGAGGAAACTGGCTGTGAAATTATCTAAGATTGCTGAGAGCCATACTGTTGTTACCTAGATTATTTGACATTTTAATGGAAATGATCCAGCTCGATGGGATTGCAAGCCACCTGCTTGTGTCAGAAACCTGAAAGATTTGACCAAACCTATTGATGTCAGAAGTAGGAAAATATCAATTGGATGGATTTTCAGGCAGCTGCCAGCGCACATCCTGTTAGTGCCAAAAGAGAGACAATGCTAATTTTGCCAAGAAGGTCAAATATTCAGGTTCACAGTCAGTATGTTTCCCTTGCAGTATCCAAGAAATTTCCAGAGAGACCTGGGGACATTGGATCCTTCTGACAGAGAAAAATTGATGGAAGAGACATTTTGATGTTTGCTTGCTTTTCCCTGTGAGTGTGGGAGCCTTCCCTAGTGTAACACACATGAGGGGAAATTTTTACTTAAAAATGACTTCCAGGCAAGGGTTTCCACTTAGCGGGTTACTCTCAGCAAACAGAATGCTGGGACACCTGTGTTCACTCGTGGAATGAGCGGCAATGAATAGGGTGCTTTTCAGGCATCTCTCTATCCATGACTGCTGTCTGGATTCTAAGATGTGAGAAGACCACGCTTCCACAGATGCCCTCAATTCCAGAGACACAGCCAGTAAGTTTCCCTGAACTTTCCATGGTTCATGAGCACAGTACTCTATCTTACTGGGACACACCATGAGGAGAGAGTCTGGAGGAGTGTGTCTGACACAGCTGAGTGCCATACTGTTTCTAAGTAGTTTAATTGGCATTCCAATGGAAATGATCTTGCCACAAGGAGTTGCACGCTGCCTGCTTGCTTCAGCAATTCCAGTGTTTTGACCAAAGCTATTGCTGTCGTTAGTGGGAAAAGAGCAAGTGTACTGATTTTCAAGGAGTTGCTAAACCCCAGCCTACTGTGGCCAACACAGAGAAAATTCTAATTTGCCAACAAGGTCCAGAATCCAGGTTCACACTGAGCATGTGTCCAAGCACTATCCAAGAATTTTCCAGACAGACTTAGGATCACTGGATCCCTCCTACAGGGGACTTCATGGAACAGATGTTTTGACATTTGTTTACTTTTCTCTGTCAGTGTGGGGGCATTTCCCATGGTAACACAGGGGAAGGGAAATTGTTACTTCAAAATGACTTCCAGGCAAGAATTTCCAAGCAGTCTGTCACTCTCAGCAAACATAATGCTGTGAAATCTGTGTTTCTTTGAGGAATGAAAGGCAAAAAATAAAAAGGAGTGTATTTCAGACATCTATCAGAAACTGTCTAGATTCTAAAATGTTAAAACTCCAGATTTGCACAGAGCACCTAATTTTCAGAGTCACAGCCAGTATGTTTGCTCACATTTCTGATACTAGCGAACCCATTCCTAGGTCATCCTGGGACTGTCTATGAAGAAACAGGCTGTAGGAGTGTGTCTGAGAGTGCTGAATGCCATCGAGTCTGGTTACCTAATGAGTTTACCTGCCATTGGAAATGATCCAGTGGCAAGGAATTGAAAGTCCCATGTTTGCTGCAGAAATCCAAGAGGTCTGACCAAAGATATTGCTGTCACAAGTAAGAAAACAGCAATTGGATGGATCTTCAGGCAGTTGCTACTCTGCACCATTTTAGGACCACCTGAAAGAAAATGCTGATTTAGCCAACAAGGTCCAGGATCCAGCTTCACACTCAGTATGTGTCCATGCACTACCCAAGCATTTTCCAGACAGACCTAGGATCACTGGATCTCTCCTACAGAGAAAACCTGATGGAACAAACGTTTGGATGCTAGTTTGCTTTTTCCCTGTGAGTGTGGGACCGTCCTGACTGTAACACAGTCAGGGGAAGTTCTTACTGAAAAATGAAGTCCAAGCAAGCATTTTAGAGCAGTGAGTTACTCTCAGCACACAGAATGCTAGGAAATCCATGTTCCTTTGATGAAAGAAAAACATAAAAGTAGAGTGTTTTTCATGCATCTGTCTATCAGGAACTGTCTGGATTGTAAGATGTCAGAACTCCAGGTTTGCACAGAGACCCTAATTTCCAGTCATAGCCAGTGTATTTTCCTGCACTTTCTGAGCCTTTTGAACACATTCCTAGCTCATATTGGGTCTGTCCCTCAAGAAAAAGGCTTAGGAAATTATATCTAAATGTGTTGAGTGTCATAATGTTGTTACCTTGATTAGTTGACAATCTATTGGAAATGATCCTGCCACAAGGTGTTGCAAGCTGCCTGTTTGCATAGAAATAGAAATAATTTGACCAAACTCATTTATGTTGTAAATAGGAAATTGTCAATTGGATGGATTCTCAGGTAGCTGTCAGCCCACACCCTTTTAATGCCAACAGAGAGAAAAGGTGAGTTTTGCCAACAAGGTTCAATATCCAGTTTCACACTCAGTATGTGTCCCTGCAGTGTCCAAGACTTTTCCAAACAGATCTAGGATCACTAGATCTCTCCTGCAGAGAAAACTTGATGGAACTTTTACTCTGAAGCAGGGTCAGTCTTGTTGAGGTGACTCCTTCCCCAAGGCCACACCTGGGAGTCCTCACACCAAGGCCATAGAAGTGGGCCCCAGAACCAAGGTCACCTGTGAATCGGACTGGGCCCCCTTTGCAACTGTTGCCAAAAGCACCTGATCATCGCTAATGAGCTTCGTGACTCCCTACCAGGCAAGGATGCCCACTCCAGTAAACACCCTATGGTACCCCACCCAATCACCTAATATCAACCTTCCAGTAGGAATTTTCTTTGCCTTGAAACTGTAAAAATTGGCTCTCAACCCAGGAAATCAGTCAACTTTCCCTAGTCTGTCAGGTGGTTGGCCCCCTGAGCCCACAGTGCCCACTTTATCTCTGCTCTTTGTTCTTAATACAAACTCACTCCCTTCTGAAATGCTCTATGTCTGAACATTCTTTTCCAACTCGTACTCAGACGGCCTCAACAAGCCTCCCATCACCAGAGACACTTTCCTAGATCACACTCACCACTTGCTTGTCCACTCCCAACTCAGAGCAGAAAGGCCCCCTCAGACTGGTCCTTCCCTCTCACTTCCCGTGCCTGGTCGCCAGGGGCTCGCACCGTCCCTGGGCAGGCTGTCTTCTGTGTCCTGCAGAGGCCTCTGTGGTGTCAGGTGAAGAAACAAGAGGCACCCATGAAACCTCCCACCCCAGCACAGCAACCAGTACCCACCTACTGAACTCTTCACTCTGGACAGGCCTGGAGGTGTTTCAGGGAACGTCCCCCAACATGTCCTTGTTCTCATCTAATTCCAGCACTGCCCACGTGAGAGTCACTAAGCTAATCTGTGATAACTGCACAGAGAGAATACTTGTTCACTCGCCCCTCCCAGGATACATGGTTCTTATGGGCAGGTGCCTCCCAGGATATGGGGCTCACCTGGGCAGGTATCCTGCAGGGCTCAGCACCCAGGAGCTGTTCACAGAGCCCTCACTGCAAAGAGCCCCCAGCTCCTCTGTTGGACAGATCTGACCTTGAGACCCTCAGAGGAGGACCTGAGGTAACATACAGCAGCTTCAGGATAGTTTTGTGACCTTGGGCTTCACTGGTTGCAGCCTCCTTCCAGCAGGTTTTCCAGAGGGTCCCATAGCACCTGGGCACTGAGTCTGTCTCCACCCACCACCCATCCTCTCCCTGACCCCTGGGTCCCTCTCATTAGAAGAAGGCCTTCCTGAAATCCTCTCCCACTTATAGGTCAGATAAGAAGATGAGAAAACAAGTCAGAGCAGCAGCCCCATATCCATCCTGACCCAAAGGACCCACACCTGTTCCTGGAACCCTGGCCAGGACAATGAGGCCCATTTTCTGAAACCACAAGCCCAGGTGGGCAGATTGGCTGACCTGACTGGCCTGCCCTTTGGATGTGTGCCTGGGTTGAGGTCTATATAAACCCCCTCAAGTGCCTGCAGCTGTACCTGATGCTGTCTTTCTGCTTAGATCTTGCAGGGTTGGCTTGATAAGAGAGAGTGAGGGCCCATAGTGTTTCGGGGGATTGGGTCTGTGTTGGGCTCTGCTGGACCTTCTGCAGGAGGTGCTAAGCTGTCACTTCCTAAGGATGGGCTGTGTCACCTATTCCTGCTGTTGGAAATCTTCTCAGGCAGAAATGAGGAAGCAAGAAAACAGGCAATGGGAGCAGCACAGGAGGAGTAACTCAGGTAGGAAAGTGCAAAGCTTCCAGATCACCCAGGCCAGGACCATTCTGCCTGACCTACAGGAGCCACGTCAGTAAGCATGCTGTCGCTGGAGTGGCTCCACTTTTCTCCAGCCTGTGAGGTCTTTGCACATATTCAAGTGTTTTATCTATGAAGGGTGGATGAGGTTCAGGAATGGCTAGCCTGGGGGTCAGCCAGCATTTACTTAGAGATGACTCCGTGTAGTCTCCCAGCTTCCCACTGAGGTCCCTCCTTGGGAGGGGAGGGGGTGGGGTATGTGCAAGGGCTGCTGGCTGGCTACACATGAGTAAGTCCCCATCCCTGACCATCTTCAGAATTGCTCATCCCTGAAGCAAGTGCCCTAATTGGGCTTTCACCTGTGCAACTGGTGGCTTCTTAATTAGCAATGTGGCCATTGATATTAAATGTCCTCCATCAAGACTGAGATGTTACACCACATGTACTGGTGTAAGAACCCGGGCAGGCGTGTGCACCCAGTACCCCTAGGCACAGGCTTCAGACTTGACCCCTCAACATTCTGGAGCCCAGCCACTGCTTTAGCATTTCTGAGGGTCCAGAGCTGATTTTAAGGGTTCTGTAATCCACCCTTCATCTGCTTTAATGAGACCCACATTTCTAGGATCCTACAGAGCAGGGTCTGTGTGGCTGCTCTGTGGCTTCTCTAACATGATCACATGCTGGGTGGTTTAAAACAACAGGAGTTCATCCTCTCTCAGTCCTGGAGACCAGACACCGGAAATCAAGGTGGCACAAGGCTGAGGTCCCTCCAGAGGCTCCAGGACAGGATCATTCCTGCCTTTTCCAACTTCAGGGGCTCCAGGGGTCCCTGGGCTTGTGGCCCCCTCCCTCCCATCTCTGCCTCTGCCTTTAAGAGGCTTCCCCTTTGTGTCCTCTTTCGTCTCTTTGAAGGAGTCTGTCAGTTGGATTGAAGGTCACCCTAACCCTAGATGACCTTACCTTGCTATCCTTAACTACATCTACAAAGACTCTTTTCCCAGATACGGCCCTGTTCTGGGGGGACACATCTTTGGTGGCCACCATTTACCCCATTCTCTCTCTGTCAAATAACCCTCATTTTAGGAGATCACCACATGCCCATAAAGACGGGCACAGAGAGCGGCCACACACATGGAGAGAATGAGGCCCTTGGAGTCACCTGGAATGGATGAAGACCTGGCTTCATCAGGTGAGGGGAATCACAGGGAGGAGAGGAGGATGGTCTTGTTTAGGCTTCAAAAAGACCACGTTGGGGTGGGATGTGAGATGCACAATGGGGGCGGGGAGCTTCATCAGGGCCTGAGGGGGAGGTTAGGCTTGGGCCAGGGCCATGGGTATAGAGGGGACTTAGTGTGGGGGTTGGTCATACACCCAGAAGGAAGAGCTCACAGTCACTGGGGCACAAGGACCTGGGAACCTGGGAGGGCTTCATCTTTCTGAACCTGAAGAGGAAACGTTAAAATTTTACATTACCTCCTGCTCCTTCTGCCTCTGTAACTCAGCTTGCTCCTTGCAAAGTCTGGATCATGTAGGTCACGCAATCTCAGAAAGTGGGGACTTAGAATACTCGGAGCTGGAGCTTATCTCCCTTGTCCTTGCCCTGGCCCCTGCAAACCTTCTTGATCATGCCTATTCATGATAATGAAGAGCCCGCCCCCCTGACACTCTCCTCACCCCAGGGGGAACTCCCCACTCTGCTGGAGCACCTGGCTGTTGGTGGCCACTGACAGCACTCTGGTCTCCTCAGGACCCAGCTTCAGGATACTCTGAGGTTCAGGTCAGGCAGATGGAATCTGGTCTTCTCAGAACCCACTGGGGCTTCAGTTTGGGGGCATTGTGGGGTTTAGTTCAGGTTGATGGAATCTGGTCTCCTCAGGACCTGCTGGGTGTTCAGCTTTGGGACATTGTGGGGTTCAGTTCAGGCTGACAGGAGATGGGTCACCACAAGACCCATGTGGTTTCAGCTTTGGGGCATTGTGGGGTTCAATTCAGGCTGATAGAATTTGATCTCCTCAGGACCTTATGGGGGTTCAGCTTTGTGACATTGTGGGGTTCAGTTCAGGCTGACAGGAGATGGGTCACCACAGGATCCATTGTATTTTGGCTTTGGGGCATTATGGGGTTTAGTTTTGGCTGATGGAATCTAGTTTCCTCAGGACCCATGATCTCCTCAGAACCCATTGGTGCTTCAGCTTTGGGACATTGTGGGGTTCAGTTGAGTCTGACGGGAGTCTGGTTTCCTCAAGATTCCTGCAACGATGTGCTGCTGAAAGAAAAAGTGAGGAAAATTGGGAAGAAGCTTCTGTGTGTGGCTGTTGCTGAAAGTCTGTCTTAAGAGGACCCAAGACTGTTAGGGCTTGATGTGGAAAGTTGTGGGATTTTAGTCAGTTTTTGTCTGTAGTATAAGATGGTGTCCTATATTGTTCCTTGGTGTGTGGTTTCCATTTTTCCCAGCACGGTTTATTGAGGGGGGTGGGGGGTACTGTCCTTTCCCGCGTATATATTTTTAGTTCCTTTCTTGTAAATTAATTACCATGCACCTGTAGGTTTACTTCTGAGCTCTCTTGACTATTTCTGTGCCAATTCCACACGTCTTCTAGTGACTTTAGGTACATACTCTAGATTGAAGTCAGGGATAGACATGCCACCAGCCTGTTCTGCTTTCTCAGGATCCCTTTGGCTCTTCTGGTTCCTTTGTGGCTCCACACAGATGTAAAGATTGCTTTTGTTTCTGTGAAAAATGTCATTGAAATGTTGGCAGTGATTGCATGAATGTGTACGTTGCTTTGTTTAGAATGGATATTTTAATGGTATTTTCACCCATAAGCATGGGATATCTTTTTACTTGTATCCATTTAGTTTCTTTGATCATTGTCTTGTAGTTTTTAGCTTTCAGGTCTTTCAAGTCCTTGGTTAGATTTCTAGTTGTGTGGGGGAGGGGATGCAATTGTAAAAGGAATTATTTTCTTAATTTCTCTTTCTGATAGTTCATTATTAGTGTAGAGAATCACAAATGATCTTGCAGTTCTGCTGACTTTCTTTTTTCTTTTTTTTGGCCCCACAGCTCGACATGTTGGATCTTAGTTCTCTGACCGAGGATCAAACCTGTACCCCCTGCAGTGGAAGTGCAGTCTTAACTACTGGACTGCCAGGCAAGTCTGTGAATTCGCTTTTTAGTTCTGACAGTTGCTTTGGTGTAGTGTTATGTGGAAAACTAGAATTAAGACATCTAATAGTTTCAGTTCCATCTGGTCATCCACAGCACCCAGGGCATGGTGTCTACTAATATACTCTTCCTATGGTGCCTTTTAATACCATGTGGACTAGTACAAGGCAATTAGCATCAAACTACTTTAGCTGAATTTAGTTAGGTTAACTCTTGGCCTCTATTGCAATGTTCGATGTCATCTCTGATTTTCTGGCATGTGACTTACATGGCTGTATTGAAAAGTAACTTACTTTCTAGTAAAATTTCAAACGTGTCTACTTTAAATAGTGGTACAAAGTTTTCTACATTCACACCAAATACCGCAATGTGTTTTACCCAAAACATGGTCACTTTCCCAGGAACCAGCCCACAACCCCAAAATGGGGGATAATTATGATTTCCACATTACAATCCTATCCATAGGACCAGTTCAACTTTCATCAGCTGCCCAAGCTTTGTGCAACTGTCTTTCTTCATTCTAATGCAGTTTTCTTTTTCTGGAGCCATCACTGGGGCTTTCCCTCATGTTAAAAACCTTCATGGATTTAAAGTGACAAGATGACTATGATCTGGGTGGCTTTTCAGTGTGGTTTCTTTCACTGAGAATGTTTTTAGTGCTTTTCCATGTTGTGCCATGTGTCATTTTTTTCACTGTGCTTACAAACATATAACAACATTTATTATTTGAGTCATTTGAAGTATGAACTTCTATAGCATTAACTGCACTCTCATTGTAAAAATTTCCCCACCATTCATCTCCAGAATCTTTCCCTTTTCCTGAAGTGACACTGTAACCATTAAATACTCATAACCCCCAATCCCTGGCCATCTTACTCTACTTGGAATTTGTCTTATATGGATATCTCATACTAGTGGAATCATAGAACATTTTTCCTTTTGTGTCAGGCTTGTTTCACTTCACCTAATGACTTGAAGTTTCATCTACATTATAGCATGTATGAGTTATCTTGTTTTTAAAGGTTGAATCAGATCCCACTGTGTATATACTACATCGTGCTTATCCAGTCATCTGTTGAACACTTGTGCTGCTGCCACCTTTTGGTTACTATGAATAATGCTGCTATGAATATGGGGTTTGAATATCTGTTTCAGTATTTGGTTTTAAATATCTTGAGTGTATAACCTGGACCGGAATTGATGGATTCTATGTTAACTCTGTGTTTAAGTTTTTGTAAAGCCCCCTACTATTTTCTGAAGCTGTGGCATTATTTTACTATATTCCTTTATATGGCAGAGTAATGCATCTCATGGATGGAACTGCCCTATTTGCTCTTCCATTCACTTGTTGGTGGACATTTTCATTGTTTTTAACTTGGATTATCAAGAACACTGCTGCTGTAAATATTGGTGTACAAGTATATATTTGAGCACCTCTTTTAAATTCTTTGGATGTATATCTAGGAGTGGAGTTACCAAAACATATGATATTTCAGTTCAGTCACTCACTCATGTCCGACTCTTTGTGACCCCGTGGACTGCAGCACACCAGGCTCCCCTATCCATCACCAACTCCCAGAGCTTGCTCAAACTCATGTCTATCGAGTTGGTGATGCCATCAACCATCTCATCCTCTGTTATCCCCTTCTGCTCCTGCCTTCAATCTTTCCCAGCATCAGGGTCTTTTCCAATGAGTCAGTTCTTCACATTAGGTGGCCAAAGTATTGCAGTTTCAGCTTCAGCATCAGTCCTTCCAATGAATAGTCAGGGTTGATTTCCCTTAGGATTGACTTGTTGGATCTCCTTGCAGTCCAAGTGATGCTCAAGAGTCTTCTCCAACACCACAGTTCCAAAGCATCACTTCTTCGGTGCTCAGTTTTCTTTGTAGTCCAGCTGTAACGTCTATACATGACTATTGGAACAACCATAGCTTTGAGTACATGGACCTTTGTTGGTAATGTCTCTGCTTTTTAATATGCTGTCTAGGTTGGTCATAACTTTTATTCCAAGGAGCAGGTGTCTTTTAATTTCATGGCTGCAGTCACCATCTTCAGTGATTTTTGAGCCCCCCCCCCCCACAATAAACTCTGTCACCATTTCCATTGTTTTCCTATCTATTTGCCATGAAGTGATGGGGCCAGATGCCATGATCTTAGTTTTCTGAATACTGATTTTTAAGCCAACTTTTTCACTCTCCTCTTTCACTTTCATCAAGAGACTCTTTAGTTCTTCTTTGCTTTCTGCCATAAGAGTGGTGTCCTCTGTGTATCTGAAATTATTGATATTTCTCCTGGCAATTTTGATTCCAGCTTGTGCCTCATCCAGACCCGAGATTTCACATGATATACTCTGCATATAAGTTAAATAAGCAGGGTGCTGTACTCCTTTCCTGATTTGGAACCAGTCCATTGTTCCATGTCTAGTTCTAATTGTTGCTTCTTCACCTGCATACAGATTTCTCAGGAGGCAGGTAAGGCAGTCTGGTATTCCCATACCTTTCAGAATTTTCCACAGTTTGTGGTGATCTGCAGAGTCAAAGGCTTTGGCATTGTTAACAAAGCAGAAGTAAATATTTCTCTGGATGTTTTTCTCTCTTGCTCTTTCAGTGATGCAACGGGTGTTGGCAATTTGATCTCTGGTCCCTCTGTCTTTTCTAAATCCAGCTTGAACATCTAGAAATTCATGGTTCACTTACTGTTGAAGCCTGGCTTGGAGAAATTTGATCATTACTTTGTTAACATGTGAGATGAGTGCAACTGTGTGGCAGTTGGAACATTCTTTGGCTTTGCCTTTCTTTGGGATTGGAATGAAAACTGACCTTTTCCAGTCCTGTGGCCACTACTGAGTGATATAATTACATTTTTATGTTTTCGAGAAAATGCTTGTTTTGGAGACATTGATTGCACCATTTTACCTCTCCACAAGTAAAGTTTTGAGTTTCAATTTCGTACATTTTCGCCAACATTTGTTATTTGTCTTTATTGTTGATTTTCCTCACGTCCATCCTGAGTGCCTTATTAAGGAGGAAGTCATAATGCAGGACCCACATTTGAGGAGAGGAGAGTTAGCTTCATATACTTGATGGACAGCTGAGTCTGTATCAATTATTTAGAATCTTTCTGTGTGAGATTTTTATTCAACATTACTCATAAAACCTAATTTTTACTTTTTACCAGTTTGGACACCTGAAAATTATTTTAAACTTTTGGGAGCTTCCCTGGTGGCTCAGCCTGTAAAAGCATATGCTTGCAATGCAGGATACCTGGGTTCAATCCCTGGGTGGGGAAGATCCCCTGGAGAAGGAAATGGCAACCCACTCCAGTACTCTTGCCTGGAAAATTTCATGAATGGAGGCGCCTCATAGCTTACAGTCCATGGGGTTGCAAAGAGTCAGACACGACTGAGCAACTTCACTTTCACTTTCTTTTGGCTATAATCCAGCCAATTAGACTGCTTAGTTCATTCTAGCTTTGGCTATTGAGAGCTTTTTCCATACTCTCCTGCTTTTATTTTACATAATTCAGCTTTTATGGGGCTTTTTGGTCCTTCTTTCTCACATTTTAAGATTATGCTGCTTTACATATTTATTGTCTCAGTCCTAGTATCAGACACATATTTAAAGAGTCCTTGTCCCTTTTTGTTAGAGCATATTAATAAAAACTTGTATGTGGGAACTTAATAATCTCAGCAGACAATGCATGGAAATACACATGCATGTATCCAGACTATGCATACAGACGGTTATGAAGATTTTCACATGGAGTTATATGTTTCTGCATTAGGCTAAAGATAGTTTATAATGATGTCTCCAACCTGATCTCTTATGACACAGGTATTATAACCTTCTCCTTTTGTCTGCCTGTAACTTCCCACTCCAATGGTAAGAAACCTGGCTTCCACTACTCATCACTTACCAAATTCAGGGCTTGCTCCTTCAATAACTGATATGGTAGTTTCAGTCCTGTTAGCTACAAACCCCCGTGGAAAGAACTTACAGAGCCCATTGTTTATGTATGGTACATTTGCCTTTGGCCTGCAGATTCCATTCATTTACACAGTGAACTTAGGTCAGATAATTTTGTCCTAAGAGTGAGAGTGG
This sequence comes from Muntiacus reevesi, assembly GCF_963930625.1. Taxonomy (NCBI): domain Eukaryota; kingdom Metazoa; phylum Chordata; class Mammalia; order Artiodactyla; family Cervidae; genus Muntiacus; species Muntiacus reevesi. Next base: position 550,299 of record NC_089256.1, on the reverse strand, counting down.
CCTTTTAAAATTTTTCTTCTTCCTTTTAAATCTTTTGGCTGTGCCGCGTCATGTGGGGTTTTAGGTCCCTGACCAGGAATTGAACCCATATTTCCTGCACTGGCAACGTGGAGTCTTAACCACTGGGCCCCTAGGGAAGTCTGAAGCTTTTCATTTATTTCTCAATCTGTTATATTCTTTGTTAAATTCTGCATTCCAGTCTTTAGCACTCCATACCATAAATAAATAAATGTGAATAGGTAATAAATTACTTGTGTTCTGAAAACAGAAATCTATGTGCTTAGACAAATGCATAGTGACAGGTATTCCTCACTAAAGTACCATGTGAAATATTTCAACCATATATTCCATAAACTCTTTATCATGTCTGTTTTACCTTTGCTAGAATGTCTTATACGATCATACAGTGTGTAGCACTTGAGGCTGGATTCCCTCACTCAGTAATGTAAGTGTTAGATTCATGCTTTCCTTTATTTTTATTTTAAATTGGTCTGTGGTTCATTCCTCTATATCTCTGAATGCTATTTTATTGCATTAGATGAGAGGAAAGATAATTTTCCCCCTAGCCTCAGTGTTCTTCACTGAGATGTTCATAATGAAAGGAAGATGGATTGGAGAAAAACAATCAGAAGTTTAATATATGACATGCATACCTCCTATATAGTTGAAAGATACCTGGGAAAACTGTCACTTTCTGAAATGGTCCAAGACTTTACCTTAAATGCTATCATCAGCTAAGAATGAAAGAAGGAGGTTAAGGAATGGAAGAAGCTATTTAAGGGAGATTATTAGGTGAAGCACAGTAAACAAAGACATGGTGGTATGCAGATTAACTTCCAGGTCCATTCCATAGACCTTCTTGATATTTAGTCAAGTCATTTAGTGATATCAAGTCAGTCTTGATACTTAGTCCATTCTTGATATTTAGCCATCCTCTATTTCCTGGTCCAGACAGGGACACGTCCTTAAAGATGGAGATATCCTTAACAAATGTAAATCGACTTCATAAAATGGAATTTCGACTTGGTTTTCAAAGATCCTCCTGGGGCGGCTGTTTGTTTTTTTCTTTTGTTTTGTTTTGTTTTTTTTTTTTTTTTTAATTAATCAGTCCAAAATAACCCTTTTGTCAAATGTGCATATTTTGGGTGTGCTTTTTGTGCTCCCCTTGAAATGTGCATTCAGGGGAGGAGTGTCACCCTGGAGACTGTTGATATGTGACCCCATGGACAGGGACTGGGTTGGTCACCCTGAAGAATGTGGATATGTGACCCCAGGGGAATGGTCAGAAGGAATTCACCCTGGAGACTGTGGAATTGTGAGCCCAGTTGCAAGGCTTGGGAAGGGGTCACCGTGGAGACTGTGGATGTGTGACTCCAGATACAGTGTCTGGGAGGGATCACCCAGGGGACTGTAGATATGTGATCCTAGATATAGGGTTTGGGAGAATGTGACCCTGCAGACTGTGGACATGTGACCCCAGGTGCATGGTCCAGTGTGTTGTGATCACCCTGGAGATTGTGGAAGCGTGACCACAGGTACTGGGTCTGGGAAGTGGCGTCATCCTGGAGATGTGCACATGTGATTACAGACACAGGATATTTCAGGTGGAGTCACCTTGGAAACTGGAGGAGTGACCCCAGGTGCAGGGTCTGGGGTGAGGTTCAGTGACGTCAGGACTCTTGTCTTGTTGGGAGAGACACATCAGGATTCTCCTCGAGATGTTGCAATGCAATACAGACGCCTCTCAAGGTGAGGGGGGAGACCAAGTTTGCCTTTGCAGTTGCCAGAGCAATACTGTGACTCCTGTCAGTTTTCAAGAGGAGACAGGTTTCATCTCCTTTTGAAGCATTGAACTCCACGTGCCTCTCGTGTTGTCAAAGGGATGTGAGGCCTCCTGTCAAAATGAGGCGGGGAACTAGGGCATTCTCTAGGGTCTCCACAGGGGATTCAGACGTCCCTTCCTCTTATGAGATGAAAGACGAACCTGCATTCAAGTCACTGCAGGGAAATCCGGCCTTATTTCAAACCAGGGCATCTTGGTGTCCATTCCACGTGAGGCAGCAAACTCAGGGTCCCTCTCACATATCTATAGCTGAGAGAAGCCTCCTCTTTAGGTGTTGTTTAAACCTGGCATTCCTCTTGAGTCAAAGCCAGGAAATCAGGTCTCATCTCGAGATGATTTGAGGTACACGGAGCTGTTTTCTAGTTGCTGTGCTGAACAGGGTGTTCCTCTATACTTAGGACAGTGTTTTCGGGGAATCTCTGGAGTTGCCTAAAGGAAGTCAAGCCACATGTCGTGTTTGATGGGGAACGCCAGATGGCTCTGGAGCCAATGAAGGGGAATCTGGCCTCATCTTGAGTTGATTTGGAGTACACGGAGTGCTTTCATGTTGCTGCGGGGACCTCAGGGTCCCTCTAGACTTGTATCAGTGTTCTTGGGGACTCTCTAGAGTTCCATCAAGGACGTCAAGGCTCCTTTCATGTTTGATGGGGAACACGGACTTGCTCTGCACTCAATGCAGGGGAATCTGATCTCATCTCTCATCGAGTGGGAAGTCTCATGGTTTTTCTCGAGTTGCGGAGGGAACCTGGGGTATATTCTCGAGTGACGACAGGGATGGACTCTTAAAACTCCTGTTTGTTCAATGATGTCAGGACGCCTGTCTAGTTGTGAGGGTCACCTCGGGATTCTCCTCGAAACTTGGTTGGACAATAGGGATGCCTCTCGAGATGAGTAGGGAAACCCACTGTCACTTTCAAGTTGTTACAGGAATACTGGGATTCCTGTCAATTTTCAAGAGGAGTCCGTCATCGTCTACTTTTGAAGCATTGAAGTCCGTGTTCCTCTCGAGTTGTCAAAGGGATGTGAGACCTCCTGTGGAAATGAGGTGGGGAACTAGGGCTTTCTCTAGGGTCTCCACAGGGGATTCAGACATCCCTTCATCTTTTGAGATGAAAGACAAGCCTGCATTCATGTCACTGCAGGGAAATCCGGCCTTATGTCGAGTCACGGCATCTCGGTGTCCATTCCACTTGAGGCAGCAAACTCAGGGTCCCTCTCACGTACCTATAGCTGAGAGAAGCTTCCCCGTGAGGGGGTTCTGGAAAGTTGGCATTCCTCTTGATTCGAAGCCAGGGAATCAACTCTCATCTCGAGATGATTTGAGGTACACGGAGCTGTTTTCTAATTGCTGTGCTGAACGTGGTGTTCCTCTATACTTAGGACAGTGTTTTCAGGGAATCTCTGGAGTTGCCTAAAGGAAGTCAAGCCACTTGTCGTGTTTGATGGGGAACGCCGGATGGCTCTGGAGCCAATGTAGTGTAATCTGGCCTCATCTCACGTTGATTTGCAGTACACTGAGCACTTTCGTGTTGCTGCGGTGACCTCAGGGTCACTCTAGACTTGTATCAGTGTTCTTGGGGACTCTCTGGAGTTCCATCAAGGAAGTCAAGGCTCCTTTCATGTTTGATGGTGCACATGGAATTGCTCTGCACGCAATGCAGGGGAATTTGATCTCATCTCTCTTCGAGTGGAAAGTCTCATGGACTTTCTCGCGTTGCAGAAGGAACCTGGGTTATATTCTCGAGTGACGAAGGGGATGGCCCCTCATAACGCGTGTTTGTTCAGCGACATCAGGCCTCCAGTCTTGTTGCGAGGGACAACTCGAGATTCACTTCGAGACTTGGCAAGTCAATAAGGAGGACACCTCTCGAGGTGAGGCGGGAGACCCAGTGTCCTTTCAAGTTGCCACAGGGATACTGGGATTCCTGTCAATTATCAAGAGGACTCAGTCATCATCTACTTTTGAAGCATTGAATTCCGCTTTCCATTCGTGTTGTCAAAGGGATGTGAGGCCACATGTCAAGATGAGGTGGGGAAATAGGGCTTTCTATAGGGTCTTCAAGGGGATTCAGGAATCCCTTCATCTGATGAGATGAAAGACGAGCCTGCACTCAAGTCACTGCAGGGAATTCCGGCCTTATTTCGAGTCAGGGCATCTCGGTGTCCATTTCACTTGAGGCAGCAAACTGAGGGTCCCTCTCACATACCTAGAGCTGAGAAAAGCCTCCGCTTGAGCTGCTGTGGAAAGTGGGCATTCCTCTTGATTCGAAGCCAGGAAATCAGCTCTCATCTCAAAATTATTTGGGGTACACGGAGCTTTTCTCGAGTTGCTGTGCTGAACTTGGTGTTCTTCTATACTTGGGACGGTGTTCTCAGGGAATCTCTGGAGTTGCCTAAAAGAAGTCAAGCCACTTGTCCTGCTTGATGAGGAATGCTGGATTGCTCTAGAGCCAATGCAGGGAAATCAGGCCTCACCTCAAGTTGATTTGAGCTAAATGGGGATATTTCGTGTTGCTGCGTTGACCTCAGGGTCCCACTAGACATGTGACAGAGTTATTGGGGACTATGTGGAGTTTCATCTAGGAAGTCAAGGCTCCTTTCGTGTTTGATGGGGAACACCGACTTGCTTTGCATGCAATGCAGGGGAATCAGGCCTCGTCTCACGGCGAGGGGGAATTCTCATGGTTTTCTCGAGTTGTGGCGGGAAACTGGGTTATATTCTCGAGTTACAGCTGGGATGGCCCTTCAAAACTTGTGTTGGTTCAGTGATATCAGGACTCCTGTCTAGTTGTGAGGGACACATCGAGATTCTCCTCGAAGCTTGGCAGGGCAATAGGGACGCCTCTCAATGTGAGAGGGGCAACCCAAGGTCCTTTCCAGTTGCCACAGGAATTTTGGGATTCCTATCAATTTTCAAGAGGAGGGAGCGATACTCCCCTTTTGAAGCATTTAAATCCACGTGCCTCTCGAGTTTCAAAAGGATGTGAGGCCTCCTGTTGAGATGAGCCGGGGAACTAGGGCTGTCTCTAGGGTCTCCACAGGGGATTCAGACATCCCTTCATCTTGTTTGATGAAAGACGAGCCTGCATTCAAGTCACTCCAGGGAATTCCGGCCTTATTATGAGTCAGGGCATCTCGGTGTTCATTCCACTTGAGGCAGCAAACTCAGGGTCCCTCTCACATACATATACCTGACAGAAGCCTCCTCGTCAGGTGCTTGTGTAAAGTTGACATCCCTCTTGAGTCAAAGCCAGGGAATCAGCTCTCATCTCGAGATGATTTGGGGTACACAGAGCTTTTCTCGAGTTTCTGTGCTGAACTTGGTGTTCCTCTAGTCTTGAGATGGTAGTCTCGGGTAATCTCTGGAGTAGCCTAACGGAAATCAAGCCACTTTCTGTGTCTGATGGGGAACGAGTGATGTCTCTGGAGACAATGCAGGGGAATCGGGTCTCATCTCGAGTTGATTTGAAGTACACGGTGCACTTTCATGTTGCTGCAGGGGACCTCAGGGTCTCTCTAGACTTGTGACAGTGTTCCTGGGGACTCTCTGGAGTTCCATCAAGGAAGTCAAGGCTCCTTTCGTGTTTGATGGGGAACACGGACTTGCTCTGAATGCAGTCCAGGGGAATCGGGCCTCATCTTGAGTTGATTTGGAGTACACGGAGCCCTTTCATGTTGCTGAGGGGACCTCAGGGTCCCTGTAGACTTCTGACAGTGTTCTTGGGGTCTCTCTGGAGGTCCTTCAAAGAAGTCAAGTCTCCTTTCCTTTTGATTGGGAACACGGACTTAACCTGCATACATTGCATGGGAACTGGGCCTCATCTCGCGGTGAGGAGAAAGTCTCATTGTTTTTCTGGAGTTGTGGAGGGAACCTGGTTATGTTCTAGAGTTACGGCGGGGATGGCCCTTCAAAACTCATGTTTGTTCAGCGATGTGTGAACTCCTGTCTAGTTGTGAGGGACACCTTGAGATTTTCCTCAAGGCTTGGCAGGACAATAGAGACGCCTCTCGAGGTGACGGGGGAGACCCAGTGTCCTTTCAAGTTGCAACAGACATACTGGGATTCCTGTCCATTTTCAAGACGACTCAGTCATCGTCTCCTTATGAAGCATTGAATTCCGCATTCGACTCGTGTTGTCAAAGGGATGTAAGGTCACCTGTCGAGATGAGGTGGGGAAATAGGGCTTTGTCTAGGGTCTCCACAGGGGATTCAGACATCACTTCATCTTTTGAGATGAAAGACAAGCCTGCATTCAAATCACTGCAGGGACATCCGGCCTTATTTCAAGTCAGGGCATCTCGGTGTCCATTCCACTTGAGGCAGCAAACTCAGGGTCCCTCTCACGTACCTATAGCTGAGAGAAGCCTCCTCTTTAGGTGTTGTTTAAAGCTGGCATTCCTCTTGAGTCAAAGCCAGGGAATCAAGTCTCATCTCGAGATGATTTGAGGTACACGGAGCTGTTTTCTAGTTGCTGTGCTGAACGTGGTGTTCCTCTATACTCAGGACGTTGTTCTTGGGGAATCTCTGGAGTTGCTTAAAGGAAGTCAAGTCACTTGTCATGTTTGATGGGGAACGCCGGATGGCTCTGGAGCCAATGAAGGGGAATCTGGACTCATCTCGAGTTGATTTGGGGTACACCGAACTATTACATGTTGCTGCGGTGACCTCAGGGTTCCTCTAGACATTTATCAGTGTTCTTGGGGACTCTCTGGAGTTCCATCAAGGAAGTCAAGGCTCCTTTCATGTTTGATGGGGAACACGGAATTGCTCTTCACTCAGTGCAGGGGAATCTGATCTCATCTCTCATCGAGCGGGAAGTCTCATGGATTTTCTCGAGTTGTGGAGGGAACCTGGGTTATATTCTCAAGTGACGATGGGGATGGCCCGTCAAAACTCGTGTTTTTTCAGCTACGTCAGGACTCCTGTCTAGTTGCGATGGACAACTCGGGATTGTCCTCGAGTCTTGGCAGGGCAATAGGGATGCCTCTCGAGGTGAGGCGGGAGATCCAGTGTCCTTTCAAGTTGCCACACGGATACTGGGACTTCTGTCAATTTTCAAGAGGACTCAATCATTGTCTACTTTTGAAGCACTGAACTCCGTGTTCTACTCGTGTTGTCAAAGGGATGTGAGGCCTCCTGTCGAGATGAGGCGGGGAACTAGGGCTTTCTCTAGGGTCTTCATAGGGGATTCAGATATCCCTTCATCTTTTGAGATGAAGGATGAGCCGGCATTCAAGTCACTGCAGGGAATTCCGGCCTTATTTCGAGTCAGGGCATCTCGGTGTCCATTCCACTTGAAGCAGCAAACTCAGGGTGCCTCTCACATACCAAGAGCTGAGAAAAGCCTCCACCTGAGCTGCTTGTGGAAAGTTGGCATTGCTCTTGTTTCAAAGCCAGGGAATCTGCTCTCATCTCGAAATGATTTGGGCTACACGGAGCTTTTCTCGAGTTGCTGTGCTGAACTTGGTGTTGCTCTAGACTTGGGATGGTGTTCTCGGGGAATCTTGGAGTTGCCCAAAAGAAGTCAAGCCACTTGTGCTCTTTGATGAGGAATGCAGGATTGCTCTGGAGCCAGTGCAGGGGAATCGGGCCTCATCTCGAGTTGATTTGTGGTACATGGTGCTCTTTCCTATTGTTGCACTGACCTCAGGGTCCCTCTAGACTTCTGACACAGTTCTTGGGGACTATGTGGAGTTTCATCTAGGAAGTCAAGGCTCCTTTCGTTTTTGATGGGGAACATGGACTTGCTCTGCATGCAATGCAGGGGAATCGCGCCTCATCTCATGGCAAGGGGGAATTCTCACGGTTTTCTTGAGCTGTGGCGGGAACCTGAGTTATGTTCTCAAGTTATGGTTGGGATGGCCCTTCAAACTCGTGTTGATTCAGTGACATTACGACTCCTGTCTAGCTGCAAGGGACAACTCGGGATTCTATTCGAGGCTTGGTAGGGCAATAAGGATGCCTCTCGAGGTGACGGGGGAGACCCAGGGTCCATTCCAGTTGCCACAGTAATTTGGAGATTCCTATCAATTTTCAAGAGGAGGCAGCCATGCTCTCCTTTTGAAGCATTTAAATCCATGTGCCTCTGGAGGTTTCTAAAGACTGTGAGTCCTCCTGTCGAGATGAGCCGGGGAACTAGGGTTTTCTCTAGGGTCTCCACAGGGGATTCAAACATCACTTCATCATGTGTGATGAAAGACGAGCCTGCATTAAAGTCACTGCAGGGAAATCCAACCTTATTTCGAGTCATTGCATCTGGGTAACCATTCCACTTGATGCAGCAAACTCAGGGTCCCTCTCACATACCTAGAGCTGAAAGAAGCCTCCTCTTGAGGGGCTTGTGGAAAGTTGGCATGCCTCTTGAGTCGAAGCCAGGGAATCAGCTCTCATCTCGAGATGATTTGGGGTACACAGAACTTTTCTCGAGTTGCTGTGCTGAACTTGGTATTCCTCTTGTCTTGAGACGGTATTCTCAGGTAATCTCTGGAGTTGCCTAAAGGAAGTCAAGCCACTTGTTGTGTTTGATGGGGAATGAGTGATGGCTCTGGAGCTAATGCAGGGGAATCGGGCCTCATCTCGAGTTGATTTGAAGCACACAGTGCACTTTCATGTTGCTGTGGGGTTCTCAGGGTCCCTCTAGACTTTTCAAAGTGTTCCTGGGGACTCTCTGGATTTCCATCAAGGAAGTCAAGGCTCTTTTGTGTTTTATGGGGAACACAGACTTGCTTTGCATGCAGTGCATGGGAAGCGGGCCTCATCTCGAGTTGATTTCAAGTACACAGTGCATTTTCATGTTGCTGCGGGGACCTCAGGGACCCTCGAAACTTGTGACAGTGTTCCTGGGGACTCTCTGGATTTCCATCAGGGAAGTCAAAGCTCCTTTCGTGTTTGATGGGGAACACAGACTTGCTCTGAACGCAGTGCAGGGGAATCGGGCCTCATCTCGAGTTGTTTTGGAGTACACAGAGCCTTTACATGTTGCTCTGTGTTCCTCTCGAGTTGTCAAAGGGATGTGAGGCCTCCTTTTAAGATGAGGCTGGGAACTAGGGTATTCTCTAGGGTCTCCACAGGGGATTCAGACATCCCTTCATCTTGTGAGATGAGAGATGAGCCTGCATTCAAGCCACTGCAGGGACACCTGGCCTTATTTTGAGTCAGGGCTTCTCAGGGTCCATGCCACTTGAGGCAGCAAACTCAGGGTCCCTCTCACATACCTATAGCTGAGAGAAGCCTCCTCTTTAGGTGTTGTTTAAAGCTGGCATTCCTCTTGAGTCAAAGCCAGGGAATCAGTGCTCATCTCGAGATGATTTGAGGTACACAGAGATGTTTTCTAGTTGCTGTGCTGAACGTGGTGTTCCTCTATACTTAGGACGGTGTTCTCGGGTAAACTCTGGAGTTGCCTAAAGGAAGACAAGCCACTTGTCGTGTTTGATGGGGAATGCTGGATGGCTCTGGAGACCATGCAGGGGAATCAGGCCTCACCTCGTGTTGATTTGAAGTACACGGAGAGCTTTTGTGTTGCTGTGGGGAACTCAGTGTCCCTCTATACCAGTGACAGTGTTCCTGGGGACTCTTTGGAGTTCCATCAAGGAAGTCAAGGCTCCTTTCGTGTTCATGGGGAACAGGGAATTGCTCTGCCTGCAGTGCAGGGGATTCAGGCCTCATCTCACGGCCAGGTGAAAGCCTCATGGTTTTTCTCGAGTTGCGGCAAGAACCTGGGTTATGTTTTCTAGTTACGACGAGGATGGACCTTCAAAACTTGTGTTGGATCAGCAACGTCAAGATTCCTCTCTAGTTGCGAGGGACACCTCGGAATTCTCCTCGAGGCTTGCATGGGCAATAGGGATGCCTCTCGAAGTGAGGCGAGAGACCCAGGGTTCCTGTCCAGTTGCCACAGGGATATCGTGATTCCTATCAATTTTGAAAAGGAGTCAGGCTTCGTCTCCTTTTGAAGCATTGAACTTCGAATGCCTCTCGAGTTTTCAAAGGGAAGTCAGGCCTCATGTCGAGATAAGGCAGGGAACTAGTGCTTTCTCTAGGGTCTCCACAAGGGATTCAGACATCCCTTCTTTATGTGAGATGAAAGATGAGCCTGCATTCAAGTCAATGCAAGGAAATCGGGCCTTATTTTGAATCAGGGCATCTCGATGTCCATTCCACTTGAAGCAGCAAAATCAGGTTCCCTTTCACATACATATAGCTGAGAGAAGCCTCCTCTTGAGTTGCTTGTGGAACGTTGGCATTCCTCTTGAGTCCAATCCAGGGAATCAGCTCTCATCTTGAGATGATTTGTGGTACACGGAGCTTTTGTTGAGTTGCTGTGTTGAACTTGGTGTTCCTCTAGATATGGGACGGTGCTCTCGGTTAATCTCTGGGGTTGCTAAAAGAAGTCAAGCTACTTGATCTGTTTGATGGGGAATGCACGATGGCTCTGGAGCCAATGCAGGGGAATCCGGCCTCATGTCAAGTTGATTTGTAGTACACGAAGCTCTTATGTGTTGCTGTGGTGGCCTCAGCACCTCTAGACTTGTGAGGTGCTGAAGTCCCCAGTCTTCTTGGGGACTATGTGGAATTTCATCTAGGAAGTCAAGGCTCCTTTAGTGTTTGATGGGGAACTCAGATGTGGTCTGCATGCAATGCAGGGGAATCACACCTCATCTCGAGTCGATTTGGGGTACACGATGCTCTTTTGTGTTGCTGCGGGGACCTCAGGGTCCCGCTAGACTTGTGATAGTGTTCTTGGGGACTTTCTGGAGGTCCATCAAGGAAGTCAAGGCTCCTTTTGTGTTTAATGAGGAACACAGATTTGCTCTGCACGCAGCATTGCAATCGGGCTTCATCTCGCAGCGATGGGGAAGTCTCATGGTTTTTCTTGAGTTTCAGCGGGAATCTGGGGTATGTTCTCGTATTACGGCGGGGATGGCCCTTCAAAACTCATGTTGGTTCAGCGACTTCAGGACTCATGTCTAATTGCCAGGGATACCTCGGGATTCTCCTTGAGGCTTGGCAGGGCAATAGGGACGCCTCTCGAGGTGAGACAGGAGACCCAGACTTCCTTCGCAGTTGCCAGAGGGATATTGGGATCCCTATCAATTTTCAAGGTGAGTCAGGCGTCGTCTCCTTTTGACGCCTTGAACTCTGCACTCCTCTCGAGTTGTCAAAGGGATGTGTGGCCTCCTGTCGAGATGAGTCGGGGAACAAGGGCTTTCTTTAGGGTCTCCACGGGGGATTCAGATATCCCTTCATCTTGTGAGATGAAAGACGAGCCTGCATTCACGTCACTGCAGGGAAATCCGGCCTTTTTTCGAGTCTGGGAATCTCATTGTACATTCCACTTGAGGCAGCAAGCTCAGGGTCCCACTATGATACTTATAGCTGAGAGAAGCCTCCTCTTGAGGTGCTTGTGGAAAGTTGGAATTCCCTTTGAATCGAGTTCAGTGAATCAGCTCTCATCTCGAGATGATTTGGGGTACATGGAGCTTTTCTCGAGTTGCTCTGCAGAACTTGGTGTTCCTCTGGACTTGGAATGATGTTCTCGTGGAATCTCTGGAGTTGCGTAAAGGAGGTCAAGCCACATGTTGTATTTGATGGGGAACGTGTGATGGCTCTGGACCCAATTCAGGTGAATTGGGCCTCATCTCGAGTTGATTTGGGGTACACGAGCTCTTTCATGTTGCTGCGGAGTCCGCAGGGTCCCTCTAGCTTTGTAACAGTGTTCTTGGGGACTCTCTGGAGTTCCATCAAGGAAGTCAAAACTCTTTTCAAGTATGATGGGGAACACACACATGCTCTGCATGCAATGCAGGGGAATCAGACCTCATCTCACGGCGAGGGGGATGTCTCATGGTTTTTCTCGAGTTGCGGTGGGAACCTGGAGTATGTTCTTGAGTTGCGGTGGGGATGGACCTTCAAAACTTGTGTTGGGTCAGCGACGTCAGGACACCTGTCTAGTTGCGAGGGACACCTCGGGATTCTCCTCGGGGCTTGGGAGGGCAATAGGGAAGTCTCTCGAGGTAAAGTGGAGACCCAGGGTCCCTTTCCAGTTGCCACAGAGATATTGAGATTCCTATCAATTTTCAAGAGGAGGCAGGCATCATCTACTTTTGAGGCATTGAACTCCACGTGCCTCTCAAAGTTTCAAAGGGATGTGAGGCCTCCTGTCGAGATGAGGCAGGGAACTTGGGCTTTCTCTAGGGTATCCACAGGGGATTTAGACATCCCTTCTTCTTGTGAGATGATAGACGAGACTGCATTCAAGTCACTGCAGGGAAATCCGGCCTTATTTCGAGTAAGGGCATTTCGGTGCCCATTCCACACGAGGCAGCAAACTCAGGATCCCTCTCACATACCTATAGCTCAGAGTAGCCTCCTCTTGAGGTGCTTGTGGAAAGTTTCCATTCCTCCTGTGTCATAACTCTCATCTCGAAATGTTTTGGGGTACACGGAGCTTTTGTCGAGTTGCTGTGCTGAACTTGGTGTTCCTCTAGATATGGGACGGTGCTCTCGGTGAATCTCTGGGGTTGCCTAAAGGAAGTCAGGCTATTTGCCCTGTTTAATGGGGAATGAGGGATGTCTCTGGAGTCAATGCAGGGGAATCGGGTCTCATCTAGAGTTGATTTGAGTTAAACGAGTTCTTTCGTGCTGCTGCTGTCACTTCAGGGTCCCTGCAGAACTGTGACAGTGTTCTTGGGGACTATGTGGAGTTTCATCTAGGAAGTCAAGGCTCTTTTCGTGTTTGATGGGGAACATGGACTTGCTCTGCATGCAGTGCAGGGGAATCAGGCCTCATCTCGAGTTGATTTGGAGTACATGGAGCGCTTTCATGTTGTTTCGGGGACCTCAGGGTCCCTCTAGACTTGTGAAAGTGTTCCTGGGGGCTCTCTGGAGTGCCATCAAGGAAGTCAAGGCTCCTTTCCTGTTTGATGGGGAACACGGACTTGCTCTGCATGCAGTGCAGGGGAATCGGGCCTCATCTCGTGGCGAGGGGAAAGTGTCATTGTTTTTCTCGAGTTGCGGTGGGAACCTGGATTATGTTCTCGTGTTATGACGAGGATGGCCCTTCAAAACTCGGGTTGGATCAGTGATGTCAGGACTCCTGTCTAGTTGCGAGGGACACCTCGGGATTCTCCTCGGGGCTTGGGAGGGCAATAGGGACGCCTCTCAAGGTGAGAGGGGAAACCCAGGTTCCATTTGCAGTGGCCACAGGAATTTTGGGATTCCTATCATTTTTCAAGAAGAGTCAGCCATCGTCTCCTTTTGAAGCATTTAACTCCGTGTGCCTCTCGAGTTTTCACAGGGATGTGAGGTCTCATGTTGGGATGAGGCCAGGAACTAGGGCTTTCTCTAGGGTCACCACAGGGGATTCAGACATCCCTTCATCTCGTGAGATGAAAGACGAGCCTGCATTCAAGTCACTGCAGGGAAATCCAGCCTTATTTCGAGTCAGGACATCTCGGTGTCCATTTCACTTGAGGCCACAAACTCAGGGCCCATCTCACATACATATTACTGAGAGAAGCCTCCTCTTGAGGTACTTGTGGACAGTTGGCATTCCTCTTGAGTTGAATCCAGGGAATCAGCTCTCAACTCGAGATGATTTGGGGGTACAGGGAGCTTTTCTCGAGTTGCAGTGCTGAACTTTGTGTTCCTTTAGATATTGGACGGTATTCTTGGTGAATCTCTGGAGTTGCCTAAAGGAAGTCAAGCCACTTGTCATGTTTGATGGGGAATGCAAGATGGCTCTGGAGCCAATGCAGGGCAATCGCGCCTCATCTCGAGTTGATTTCCTTTACACGAATTCTTTTGTTTTGCTGCGGTGACCTCAGGGTCCCTCTCGACCTCTGGCAGTGTTCTTGGGGACTATGTGGAGTTTCATCTAGGAAGTGAAGCCTCCTTTCATGTTTGATGGGAAACACGGATTTGCCCTGCACTCAGTGCAGGGGAATCGGGCCTCACCTCGCGGCCAGGGGGAAGTCTCATGGTTTATGTTGAGTTGCGGCTGGGACCTAGGGTATGTTCTTGGGTTACGGCGAGGATGGCCCTTCAAAACCCATGTTGGTTGAGCGGCGACAGGACTCCTGTCTAGTTTTGAAGGACACCTCAGGATTCTCCTCGAGGCTTGGCAGGGCAATAGGGATGCCTCTCGAGGTGAGGTGTTGACCCAGCTTCCCTTTGCAGTTGCCACAGGGATATTGCTATTCCTATCAATTTTCAAGAGGTGTTAGGCATCGTCTCCTTTTGAAGCATTGAACTCCGTGTTCCTCTTGAGTTGTCAAAGGGATGTAAGGCCTCCTGTCGAGATGAGGTGGGGAACTAGGGCTTTCTTTAGGGTCTCCACAGGGGATTCAGACATCTCTTCATCTTGTGAGATGAAAGACGAGCCTGCATTCAAGTCACTGCAGGGAAATCCAGCCTTATTTCGAGTCAGGGCATCTCGGTGTCCATTCCACTTGAGGCAGCAAACTCAGGGTCCCTCTCACATATCTAGAGCTGAGAAAAGCCTCCGCTTGAGCTGCTTGTGGAAAGTTGGCATTCCTCTTGAGTCGAAGCCAGGGAATCAGCTCTCATCTCGAATGTTTTGGGGTACATGGAGTTTTCTCGAGTTGCTGTGCTGAACTTGGTGTTCCTCTAGACTTGGGACGGTGCTCTCGGGGAATCTCTGGAGTTGCCTAAGGGAAGTCAAGCCACTTGTCTAGTTTGATGAGGAAAGCGGGATTGCTCTGGAGCCAGTGCAGGGGAATCAGGTCTCATCTCGAGTTGATCTGGGTACTCGGAGCACTTTCGTGTTGCTGCGGGGACCTCAGTGTCCCTCTACACTTGCGACAGTGTTCTTGGGGACTCTCTGGAGTACCATCACGGAAGTCAAGGCTCATATCCTGTTTTATGGGGAACACGGAATTGCTTTACATGCGATGCAGTGGAATTGGGCCTCATCTCATGGCGAGGGTGAATTCTCCTGGGTTTTCTTGAGTTGTGGTGGGGACCTGGGGTATCTTCTCGAGTTACGGCGGGAATGACCCTTCAAAACTCATGTTGTTCAGTGACGTCAGGACTCCTGCCTAGATGTTAGGGACACCTCGGTATTCTCATCGAGGCTTGATAGGGCAATAGGGACCCCTCTCAAGGTGAGGCGAGAGACCCAGGGTTCCTGTCCAGTTGCCACAGGGATATTGGGATTCCTATCAATTTTCAAGAGGAGTCACGAATCGTCTCCTTTTGAGGCATTGACCTCCGCGTGACTCTCGAGTTTTGAAAGGAGTGTGAGGCCTCCTGTTGAGATGATACGTGGAACTAGGGCTTTCTCTAGGGTCTCCACATGGGATTCAGACATCGCTTCATCTCGTGAGATGAAAGACGAGCTTGCATTCAGGTCACTGCAGGGAAATCCGGCCTTATCTCGAGTCATGGCATCTCGGTGTCCATTCCACTTGAGGCAGCAAACTCAGGGTCCCTCTCACATACCTATAGCTGAGAGAAGCCTCCTCTTGAGGTGCTTGTGGAAAGTTGGCATTCCTCTTGAGTCAAAGCCAGAGAATCAGCTCTCATCTCGAGATGATTTGCTGTACACGGAGCTTCTCTCTAGTTGCTGTGCTGAACTCGTGTTCCTCTAGACTTGGGATGGTGTTCTCGCGGAATCTCTGGAGTTGCCTAAAGGAAGGCAAGCCACTTGCTGTGTTTGCAGGGGAACGCCTGCTAGCTCTGGAGCCATTGCAGGGGAATCAGGCCTCATCTCGAGTTGATTTGTGGTACATGGAGCTCTTTTGTGTGATTGTGGTGACCTCAGGTCCCTCTAGACTTGTGACAGTGTTCTTGGGGCCTCTCTGGAGTTCCATCAAGGAAGTCAAGGCTCCTTTCTTGTTTGATGGGGAAGACGGAATTGGTCTTCATGCAATGCTGGGGAATTGGGGTTCATCTCGTAGCGAGGGGGAAGCCTCATGGTTTTTCTCGAGTTGCAGCGGGCACCTGAGGTATATTCTCCAGTTGATTTTTGGCTGCACCAGACCACTGAGGAAGTTACCTTTTGACTATCCTTGATGACTGTTGTTAAATCCATCAAATTCTTTACATTTAATAGTGGAAACAAATGTGGTTAATGTAAGTTTGAAGTCAAGAATGCCAAATTAATTTGCCTCTCTATCCCTGTGTTCCCCTTCACAGCTAAAATTTTCACCAGAGCACTGGAGAATTCTTTGCTAAATATATATTCCACAAAGTGTTATTCTTATGAAATTTTAAAATCTTTAATCAATAACTTTGGTAAATGGTGGACTAAATTAAAAAAAATAAAATATTCGCCTATGCAGCATTTCCTATGTTTATTTAATCATGCAAGTCTTCTTTCTCTTCTCTTTCTCCCTCTCTCTTTTTTTTTTTTTTGCAGGTCTTCTATCTTCAAATGAGCATCTTGGGGTTTAGTGTTCCCCCAAACACCCTATAAAGAGCTACCCTAAGCCAACTTTTCAAGCACAGTTATAAGGTTCTTTTTGGTAGATTCATGTAGCATTTATTAATTAGAGTGGATGAAGACTAACGATGCCTCCTTAACCTTGCCACCATGTTATAAGGAAAGCAAGTCTGGCACATAACTATGAAACATTTACTAAACAGAAATTCATTATTAATAAAACATGCATGCATGCTAAGTTGCTTCAGTTGTGTCCGACTCTTTGCGACTCTACGGACTGTAGCCCACCAGGTTCATCTGTTTATAGGATTCTCCAGGCAAGAATACTGGAGTGGGTTGCCACACCCTCCTCGATCTTCCTGACCCAGAAATCCAATCAGCACCTCTTACATCACCTGCATTGGCAGGTGGGTTCTTTACCACTAGTGCCACCTGGCAAGCCCACAATAATAAAACATAAGGTAAATCTCAATAAAATTCAGATCTCTGCTCTTTTAAATGCACTGATCACAGCCTGCATGAAAGATTCACTCAAGGCAGAACAATACAGGCAGATTTAGGTTCAACTTTTGGACTCAACATCTTTTAGAGATCAAGCCTCAAGTACCATCCCTAAGGTTACTGGCTACACAGTTTGCTAGATTTTATTTCCTGCTCAAAGAATAGAAGGGGTTGTCTTAAAATATTTCTGCCACATCAAAAGGCTTGAATAACACTTGTTTCACCAATGACAGTAAAATGAATTAGCACAATTTTATGTCACCTTTTCTATACTGAATATTCTTAAAATCATTTCAGACATTGTTATACACACATTGGGACATGTTTTATAACATCAGTTACCCTAATTTGCATCTTAGAGCAATGTGGTTGTGGTGTGAAATTATGAAAGGGGAGAAGGAAAGAGCTACCTCATCGAACCATGTTGCCAAATGTGTTCTGTGAACCAACTGCATTAGAATCACCTGTAGTTCTTTCAAAATGAAGATTACTCCAAGTAATTACATGCACACCCTATCTGAGAGTCACTGGCACCGAGAATCAGCCTAAATCTTCTGGAAATGGCTTCAAAATTTTGTATCTCCTGTACTTTTGCAGCCATTTTGTGCCAAAACAAAGGGAATATGATGACAGTAAAGATCGATAAAAATTTTAAAGGGTTACCTACTGGTAGCTAAACTTACATGATTCAAGAAGGTCCCACAGTTTTCCTTTTCTGGATGTCACCACCAGGAATAAGAGCCACAAGATTTAATAACTGATGTGGCAATGGGTACCAACCAACCAGAATTGATGCCTTCCAGCCTGCAGGATCAGTGAACTGGCACTTTGTTGTTCCTGTATGTTATCAGCCCACAAATAACCATCGACCTCCCTGGCTGGCATACAGACAACTGCCTATAAGTAGTGGTGGGGTGATTTTTTTCCCTTTTTCTTTATAACTTTTATGTTGTGTTTTCTTTACTGGATTTGCTGTGTACTAACAATCGGTTGGTTGGATAGAGACAGTAGTGTCTTTGAGCCAACTCCTATTGACTTTGTAAAGTCAGTTGTTTGTATCTTTTCCAAACTCTACATTCAGTGATATCACACTGTTGCTTGAACTGGATCACTGTGGGAGTGTTTCTATCAAAGTGAATACTACCAATATGCTTCCCTCTCATAGCTGGTTGTTATACATTTTGCAGCACACCACTGGAGAGAGAGATTATTTTTTTTCACACCACTACTGTAATACATATAAATGTACTAGATATAACATTTATCATTTTAAACATTTTGAGTGTCCAGTTAAGTGGCATTAAGTGTGTTCACACTGTTGTACAACACCATCACCTCCATCTCCAGAATTATTTCATCCTTCCAAACTGAAACCTTGTACCCACTAGACCACAACTCCACAGCCCTGGATAACCACTGCTCTACTTTCTGTCTATGAATTTGTCTATTCCAGGCAGCTCAAAGAAGTGGAATCACACAGTAACTGTCTTCTCATGTCTGACTTCTCTCACGTAGTGTAATGATTTCAAGGAACACCCATGTTCTAGCATGTTTCAGAATTTCATTCCTTTTCAAGGCTGAATAATATTCCATTTTATGTATATACCATATTTTGCATATCTGTTCACATGTTGATAAATATTTAGACTATTTCTATGTAATTTTACTGAGGCGTAATTCACATATAACAAAATTATACATTTTAGGGCACACTGTTTGATGCACTTTGAAAGATGTATATATCCATGCAAACACAACAAAGATACAAAATAGTTCCACCACTCCCACCACGCTAGAAAGCTTCCCCCTCACCTCCTTTTAAAGACTTGGTTATTTGCCTGCACCGGGCCTTAGTCGCATTGTGGGGCTCCTCCTCACCTAGTATCCGCAGCGCGTGGCCTTAGCTGTGCTGCAGCACGCAGAACCTTGGTTCCCGGAACCCGTGTCCCATGCACTGCAAGGATAATTCTTAACCACTGGACTCTTGGGAAAATCCTTCATCCTTTACCTCTGTCAACATGCCCCAAACTCCCTGTCTCAGGCAACTGCCATTGTGATTTCTATTAATACAGATTTATTCTGCTCGATGGAGAATTTTCAGTAAATAAAATTAGACAGTATCATACTTGATTCGGGCTCAGCTTTTTCACGCAGCATAATGTTTGCAAGACTCATCTGTACTGCTGTGTGTCTCAGTGATTCTTTCCTTTTTGTTGCTGGGCAGCATTCCACTGGCAAGGACTGTGAAGAATCTGAGATTTTATCCTGTTTGCAAGCTAAAAAGTTAGGCTGCCTCGGATTCATGCTTGTACCAGATCAAATATGATTTTTTTGCATGTAAGTTATGCCTCAATAAACTTATACAGGTAAAAACAACCTAAATGTCCACACATAGTAAATCTTGAGTCATAGCTGAGGAACCCTAAGCTTAGAAAACCTCAATATTTAATAAGAGACTTCAAGGAAATCTGCCCAACCTTTGTTCCTGGAAGGAGACATTATCTTCATCATACTGGACTCCAAAAAATTTGCCTTCTGCTCCAGATGGAGAAATTATATTTTCCAAGGGTATCTTCTGTGCAAGTGTTTTTTTTTTTTTTTTTTAAAGAAGATTGTCTGGAGCAAAACTGTCAGCACCTCTATTCATAAGACATGTGGAAACACAAGGGACCCATGGGAATCATGTCCCAGTGTCTGGTGTGTGAATGAAGTGAAGTGAAACTTACTCAGTCATATCTGACCCTTTGTCACCTCATGTGTATACAGCCTGTGGAATTCTTCAGGCCAGAATGCTGGAGTGAGTAGCCTTCCCCTTCTCGAGGGAATCTTCCCAACCCAGGGATCAGATGGAACCCAGGTCTCCCACTTTGCAGGTGGATACATTTGTTTGTGAAAATAATGTTTGTCAAACATTTGTGTGAGAATACATTTGTTTATTCACTCTCCTGTTGATAAATATTTGTTTATTCATCTCCTATTGATGAATGTGATTCACTCTCCTATTGATGAACATGGAGATTGTTTGCACTTTGGGCTATTATGAATAAAGTTGATATGAACATTCTTAGACACATGTTTTGGATCTCTATGTTTTAATTTCTCTAGGGTAAATACCTAGGACTGTAATTGCTAGGCCATATGATAAGTCTATGTTTAACATTATTAAAGCATTGCCTGGTTTCAAAAATAGTCATAATTTTTTTACTTCTGCCATTAGTGTATGAGAGTTCCAGGCGCTCCCCCTCTTTGCCAGTAAATATCAACATTTTATCGAGTCTACTTTATTATTATTATTTTCTCTCTGTCTTTCACTATATATCTCATCCCCACTCTTTCAGAGAAAGTTGCAGATATGACACCACTTTACCCCTAATGTTTTGAAGTGTGTTTCTTAAAAAAACTTTTATATGACCACAGTACTATTATTAAAGTCAGGAAATTAATATTGATGCAATACTGTTATCTAACTTAGAGATTTTATTCAGAATTCACCAACTTTGCCCATAAGGGCCTATTTTGCAAAAGAAAATCTGATATTATGTGTCATTTAATTATAATAGCCTTTTGATTCTTAACAGAGTGATTTGTATTAGTTTTTACATTAGAAGCAAATGGCCCTGTGATCTTAATCTCTTTTTAGGCATTATGATCTCCATTTTTATCTTTATTTTTATTTATTTATTTAATCTTTATTTTTAATAAGTTAACTAATTAATTACATAAAGCAATACATTCACATGGCTCAAAATTTTAAAAGCATGAAGTATTCAAAGGGAAAAATCTTTTTTCTACTCTACTCTCAGGTTCCCAATTTGGAGACTCCCCAAATAGAAATTTGTAATCGACCCCTAATTGACTAGGTATACTTTTTTTTTTACACAAATCTGCTGACTATTGTTTGCCAAACACTTGAGATGGAGGAATTCATTTTCTTTTAAAGCAATGAGGTAATCTGGCAATGATGAGAAAAAGGATTGCTGTAAAGCTACTTCCTCTTTCAAATTAAATTGATCTTAGTCAGATTAAGAAGCTACTTACTACTACCTGTCTCCTTACTTCTCTATCTCCCCCCGCAGGGGACTGTGTCACCAGGACCTAATGCTGAAGCTTGTCACAGGTGAGGGACTTTGTGCAGAGGAAAGAAATAAAAAACTTGATCCACCCAGATGGCTCAAGAAATCCAGATCATCTCTGCCTTTCTCCTCTTGTTCTTATGTTACTTGGGAGAAAGATTCTAGAGGACAGAACTACACAAGGACCGTGTCTAATTTCTGGAGGAAGACCTTCCTTAAGACTCTGGGCTAGGACCCTCTCGGGTCAGTGACAGTGATTCAGGCAAGATTTGCCTTATATTCTGAGAATGGTAACGTGGAAATGGTAAAATAGTCAAGTGTCACAGGCACTGGCAGTGAAGACCCAGGTGTGCAGATGAGTCTTGTCACTTGCCCCTGGGTATGGCTGTTATATTTTCCAAATACAACATATAACTTGAAAGAAACTTTCCCAAATAAGTGAATTTATTTATATTAAAATTTCCAGTAGGATAACCATAATATATAGCTATTTGCAGGTTGTTTATTCATTATTGGAAATCTTCTTACTCTCTTATGACCTACTTGCATTTAAAAAAAAATGGCTCTACTAGTTTTTTCTTTTTTTCTTTTTTTAAAGATTATAGTGTAGAAAATTTCACACACAAAAAATAGAACACAAATCTCCATATTCTCTTATCCTCCAGCTCCAAGTTTTCAGCTCAAGGACAAGCTTTTTCTATTTCTGCTCGACCCACCTCACCCCCCAACCCTTCATACAGATGGTTGAAGCAAATTCTAAAGCAAAGCAAAGCAAATCATCTTATACCATCATTTCATCCATAAATGTTTCAGCATGTTTTCTTAAAAGGCAGTGAGTCTTTTAAAAAAATAATTTAAATTCCTTTATCATTATCCACGATTCCTTAATATTATCAAAGATCTAGTGTTCATATTTCCTTGATTGCCATAATATATAATTGAGCTTCTTTGTTTAAATCAGGGTTCTTGGCTGATGTATCACTTAAGATTCTCTGATCTTTATCTTCCTACTCAGTCTCTCTTTTGAGGAGGGTATTTATATTGAAATATAGTTGATTTACTCCCCTGGTGGTTCAGCAGTAAAGAATCCGCCTACAATGCAGGAGACACGGGAGGCTTGGGTTCAATCCCTGGGTCGGGAAGATCCCCTGGAGGAGGGCAGGGCAACCCACTCCAGTATTCTTGCCTGGAGAGTCCCATGGAAAGAAGAGCTGGTGTTCTGTAGTCCATAGGGTGGCAAAGAGTCAGACGCGATGGAAGAGACTGAGTATGCATGAGCACATAGCTGATTTATAATGTTACATTTGTTTCAGTTATACAATACAGTGAATCAGTATTTTTACAGATTATACTCCATTTTATTATGAAATAATGACTATTTTTTCTGTGCTGTACAATACATCCTTGGGGTTTATTTACTTCATACATAGTAGTTTTTTAATTTCAATTTTTTAAATTCTGAAAGTATGATAACACATTTACAGGAGACTTGGAAAATACACTGTATATTACAATTATTTTTTAAGGAGATAAATTAAGATTTTTAGTTGGAGTTTTAGTATCAAACTCTCAAAAATTAATAGAATGAATATGTAGAGAAATAGAATGATATGCTAGACCTGAAAAACACTATGAACCAATTCAATATAATTAAGATTTATACAATTTTTACACAACAGTAGGACACAAATTCTATTCAAGTTCCCATAGACTGTAAATTGGGAGACTCTGGAACTTATCCAAGGACATAAAACAACGTGCAAAAATTTCATGGTCTTAAAGGTATTGAAATCACACAGGGTCTGTTCTCTTATCACAGTGGAATTACGTTAGAAACCAACATAAAAAGATATTTGAAAATAACCCACATCTTTTCAAGTGCAATGTGACATTTACCAAGAGAGTTACTCAGTCTCTCTCTATTTTCTTGATAAAGGATATAAATCGGAAAATATTTCTTAAAGTTAACCTTTACTGTAGGTAAGCTGCAGTTGCAGGTATGGTGCAAATTCAAACTGAAATAGTATTTAAAAGCATCCATTGGCAGAGTTCTCTAATTTACCACGGCAGATTTGAACTATAATAACTGAATAAGGTAAATCTATTACTTTGCAGACAAAGTATAAATATGTATGTTACACCAGATTACATTAAAATGTCTGTTAGTTTATTTTTCATTACCATTCCTGCTGTCAGTTCCACTTTCTCATTCACCTTAGTTATAGCTTAGTACTTAAAGTATTGAGTGGTCAAAGTTCAAACTTTAGGAGGAATGAAATGGCATTTCTTGGTCTAAATTCTAATTATGCACCACAGGCTGAATTGTAGCTCTTTTCTCTCAAAATGTGTAGGTTTTCTGTTGATAAATTGGCATCTGTATTAGGGTGCAACCTTAGGGTAACTGACTGCTTACTTTTTAAGTTTTGTTAAACGCATATAGTGTGTTTGTATTTGCTGCATAATTGAGAAGTTTCATTTTTGCCCAAGTATTTTTTATTTTAAAGCTTTTTAGGAATTTGAAATCTTTCATCTTTGGAAAGAAATCTCAAGTTAATATTAAATCTTATTTTCAGTGGTTGAGTACTCAGATCCTGACTGAGGTGGTTTATTTGTAATACACTCTTTGTATCCTTAGGATCCTTAATTTAAAGTATACTGTATTTAATATTTTTAAAACACACAGTGTTTTAAAATACAATGTAATGTTAACTTTTTAATTAACTTCAGTTTTTGGAGTCCTGTATTATTAACTTTAGGTCAGTAGTATAATTTTATACACTATAGAGATTTTGTTGTGTCCTCGCTTTGTATTTTAATGCTTGCTGCGTTCAGTGTAAATGTTTCCTTATCATTTTGTTTTTACCATGAAGATCAGAATTTGTGAGAAAGAGTTAGATGCAAAGGTTAATTGAGCACCTATACATTTGGCTGTTTAATTAAAATTCAGTTCCTCAGTAAACAGTAGTCACATTTTAGATGCTTAGTAGCTTCAGGTGGCAGTGGCTACTGTATTGGACAGCACAAATACAAGAACAAAATGGCTCTGTCACTGCAGAAAGGTCTTTTGAATAGTGCTGCTTTGCAGTGAGTTAGGTTCTGTCTAGACTCTGGGAATACAGAGATAAACATGACTGACAAGGCAAACACTTAGCTCCTGGTGGGGTTGAGAGATGGCAAACAAATAGCTGATGTCCATCATGTCATCATTAGGAAGAAAGATGAAAGTGGGTAAGAGAGAAGATGTAATGAAACAGTGTGCGGGGAGGTACCTGTTAACTAGGTGGTCAGGAAATGCCTTCTTAATATTTGCATGTCAGTGAATGAAGAGAAGGAGCAAGTCTTGTGAAGACCTGTAGGAAGACCCTTCTAGGCACAGGGAACAGCAAGTGCAAAACCCTGAAGTGAGAACAGATTGGACATACTTGAGGAATGGCAGCAAGGCATGTGCAAGTGAGGTCCTGGGAGAATGGTGGGTGATGAGGGGGGACATGACGGACAGTAGCCACATCATGTGGTACCTTGTGGTCTGTGGTAAAGACTTAGAATTTTAACCTGAGTGTGGTGAAAAGACATTGGAGGGTTTTGAGCAGAGGAGTGGCATGATCTAAATTATGTTTATTTAACTTTAATATGCCAGATTTACAAATAAAACAGTTAAAAAACCCCCATGCCCTCATTCTCCAACTCTAGCAAAATGGGCCCAACTGAGATCATTGATCCCATGGATGACCTGTCCTTCCTTTATATATATTATCTCCTTTATCCTTCCCTGTAATATTGTGAAGTAGGATTTGTGTTTTAAAAGATCACCCTGGCTGCCGTGTAGAGAGTTAAGTTTAGGGGGGCAAGAGGAAAAGCATGAGGGCCTTTGGGAGCCTGAGACAGCAGTCTTAAGTGAGAGGTGATGGTGGCTTGGAGTCGAATGGCAGGTGGTGGTTGAAGTGATGAGAAGCAGCCAGATTCTGGTGAAACCAGCAGGAATGCTGGTGTATGTAGTTAAGGAAAGAGGAGCAGGGGTGATGCCTGTACTGTGGTCCAGATGATGATGTGACTGCCCATAGGAGAGTTCAGTTTATTCATGTTAAGTTTAAGATACCTAGTAGAAGTCCAGAGGTTGTCAAGGACACATTTTTAGGTTAAGAAAAAGAGGAAAACCCAGTGAAGGTAACTAAGGAGATATGCTGCAATAGCTAGCTGTTGATTTATGGTCTGAGTTTGGCCTCCAGGTTTGCTAGAGCTGGAGCTAGCTATTGTAGTGTCTCATGTCCCATATCCCAAGCAACCCCTCAGCCACTGGCAGACTGGAATGATTGGTCCTCTGGATAGTAGGGAATCAGTGTTTCAGGTAGGAGAACATGATACATTGAAGAATACTGCTGAAGAATTTAGACAAACACATTGATTTGTGAAGGTATTAAATGTCTTTAATGAGCAATAGAATTTCTAGAGACTATAGTTACTCTTAAATGGAACACTAAGTAGAAGATTTTCTTGTATACTTTATAAATATTGCATTAGTAGTTCAAAATCAGAATTTTATTAAATTTTACTTTCTCCCTTTTTTTCTCATTTTAAGTAGATGAAATGCATGTAAAAATGAAAGCACCAAAAAGAACTGTGGGTGAAAGTTGGATGGCCTAACAGTTTATTCAGATTTTAAGATTTATTTACATATTATATCATTAGCAAAAGGTGTGTTATAAGGGTAAATCTGTAAGTGAATATTGACAAGTTGTTAAGTTTCTGCTTAAAGTCTTATTTGCTATTTTAAATTATTGTATCTTACAGATTTTCTAATCTGTGCTTATTTTACTAGGAGTCATGGCTTTGAAAGAATTACCTTACTGATTTCAAACACCATTTTAGGAGTAATTTTCCATATGCCTTAAAAGAAAAAAAAGCAAAAAAAGGAAAGGGACAAATAAAAGATATTGCCATTCTCATCCACTGTTTAACCTGACATTTTCAGAAAACAGTCTCACACTGAACTTTGTACACTGCAAGTAGTTGTTATCTAGACTGTGAAGTAAAGATAAAAGCTGTAGTATCTGATCTTAAACAAGTCACTTTAAGCCCTGGACTTCCAATTTTACTTAGTTTTTATTTTTATTTTTAATCTGTGAAGTGAATGTTTTGTGCTAAATGAGTGTCAGTTATCAAATTGTATAGATAAGAATTTAATAAAAATTTGCTTAGAGTGGATAGTTTGTTTGTGAGAGGCACTGTGTAATTACTGAATCTCTGAGAGCATAATATCACTAGTTTCTGCTCTCATTTATATACACAAGGAAGCGTAATGTAACTGTTATCAGTATCCTGATGGAAGAGGGATAATTGAAGAAAAGCAGTTCTCTTTTTTAAAATAAGTGAAAAGAACAAATTATGGATGAAGTTTCACTGGAAAAGTGTAAGCCTGGAAGTTCTTTGAAATGTTTACCTGAAGTAAGAGCAGATAAACGTAAAAACAAATTACCAAATAAAACTTGACAAGCAGATACAGATACTCAAGGTGCAAT
Organism: Muntiacus reevesi; assembly: GCF_963930625.1. NCBI lineage: Eukaryota > Metazoa > Chordata > Mammalia > Artiodactyla > Cervidae > Muntiacus > Muntiacus reevesi. The sequence goes on along the minus strand of NC_089256.1, from coordinate 523,961 downwards.
TCCCCAAATGAGCAAACGCTTGAACAGATTTTAAAGTCTTTGTCAGAAGGTTCTTAAACTTATCAAAAGGAAGAAACTACTTGGAGAATCAGTGAGGCTCTTTGGGCAGAGTTCAGAGGATATGCTCAGAAGTGATAAGTATGTTGTAGGCAGAGAAACTTCATTCACTGAAGTTTTTTGGTCTCTCACTGTAAGTAAAGTATTATGACAGATAATTAGATGCCCTAAGGTATATTCTTTGATCTCTTAAGTGATTCATAAATTGCAAAAATCAATACAAAATCTTAAAATTGATAAAAATGTGTGTCAGACTCTAGTCATGAGATGGAAATCATACCAGTGATTTTCACAGAGAATTTAATACAACCGGTTGTTAACTAGGCATTTCCACTTAATAGTGGAAAGACAAAAGGGAACAGCAAGGTCTTGTCGGAAGCCACCACTGCCTCCTGACCGGAGAGCAAAGAGAAGAGGGCAAGTGGCTGGAAAGAAAGGCTGCAGCCCAAACTCAGGCCTCGAGGAAGGGGTTTGCACTCAGCTGGGACTAATGTCTTTGGGATCAGGAGAGGGGCCCAGTGGGGTAAGGGTACAGGGCTCAGCGAAGAGGGTTCTGCTGGCTGGCACTGGTGTTCTAGGGGCACGGTGATACTGGTTCTGTATCAGGAAGATACAGACTGGAACCAACTCTGGCTGCTAGAATGAACTGCTGCTGGCCTGAAGAGTGGTTGGGTTGCCCTGGTGGCAAAAGGAAGCAAAAAATAGGACTAGGAAGCAAACAGAAAGTGCCGCATTTTCCTCCTCCAGCTTTCTGGTCTCAAGTACCCCTTGACTTCCAGGTGGCTCAGTGGTGGAGAGCCCTCCTGCCAGTGCAGGGACAGATTTCAATCCCTGGGTTGGTAAGATCTGCTGGAGAAGGAAATGACTACCCATTCCAGTATTCTTGCCTAGAATATCCCATGGAAAGAGGAGCCTGGCGGGCTGTAGTCCACGGGGTTGCTGAAGAGTCTGACACAGCTTAGTGACTAAACAAAAACAAGCACTTTATTGGCAGAGCCTAACAAGAAGCAAACTGTAAAGGAGAAAATGTGACTCACCCCCAGGATCACAAAGTAAGAGCGTGGAAGGGTAGTTTTAAGGCTGAGAAACAAAAGCTCAATAACTTGCAGGAAGAAAAATGAATCTACATCTTTCACACAAGGCATATTTAAGTGTCATTAGAACTTTATAGTCAAGAAATGCTATAGGAATTAATAGGAGAAGACAGATCCTTGTTAGGATAAACAGACAAGGCAGTGTTGGAGAGTAGTGTTTTAATGTGAATGTGATTTTAGCAGGCAGAAGTGAAGTGAGGGATGATTGCAGTAATGGAAGGAGATATTATAGGGTATGAGAAAGCTATAAAATTGCATAATGGAGGACATGGGACAGACCTGGAACAAATTGGTTTCTACTGATGACTAACTTTAATGCTGAAAGTCATTTTTTGTCTCTGACTCTCATTTCTCTTTCATCCTTGATCCTTTAGGCATTGAAGACTATTATTGGTTGGATCAAAACCATGTTTTAGGACCATTAATTTAGAGTTTCTGGAGTTGGAGGTGACAGAGAATCAAATATGGAGATACTTTCTTGAGTAAGTAAGTTGTTACTTGCTCCAGATACAGTTTTCTTATTAACATAGAAGTTTTTAATCAGGTCCATGGATAAGGTTGAGAATATCCTTCAATGCGTGAATATAATTACATGTGATTTTTATGTTGTCAAGGAAGAGGTTTCAGGTGTAATTTTCATCAAAATGAGATTAAATAAAAGGATGTTTGGAATTTGGTAGACCATTAAATGTAAGTAAACTACTCAAAGCATATGGGTGTACTGTCATGATTCACTTTATTGGGCACTTAATATGTTGAAGGCACTTAGGAAAAAGAATGTAGGGTAATAAAAGTATATCAGTATAGTAGGGAGCTGGTCCTGCTCTTTCATGGGGGGCATAGGTCCTAGGGAGGGCTGCCTGCCTAGGTAGTGATTTGTGCCAAGATATAGAAGGTGAAAAAGGAGTTAACGATGAAGACACTGTGAAATTGTGGCATTTTTAACAAAAGTGGATTGACAGTATTACCATAAATTTCCCTAGTGATTTGTTTTGAGGGTCCGCAGGCTGCTCTTGAACTTCCATAAGGAAGCGTGTTGAATATTTCTCAGATAGCCTTTGGAGGCTATCTACTAAATTCACAGATTCAAGTTAGAGGAGCCAATGTGGCCTAAGCTGGTGGTCTTCAATTTTGACCTGATGTCTAGATTTTTTTTAATCTTGGGTTGAACTGTGGAGTTACAAAAGATATTATTTTCATTGTGGTAAGATGTCCATAGCATAAAAATTAGCATTTTAACCATTTTTAAAGTGTACTGATTGGTGGCATTAAGTACATTTCACATTTTTCATGTTACCAGTCTGAAACTCGGTACACATTAAATAACAGCTTCCTATGCTCTTCTCCCTCCAGGTACTGGGAACCACTATTGCATTTTTCCCCTTTATTAATTTGACTGTTCTGGTACCATGTATCAGTAGAAACTGAAAACACTGTTTTATGTCTGGCTTAACTTCACTTAGCATGATATCTTTAAGGTTTATTCATGTTGTGGCACTACTAGCATTTCATTCCTTTTTTTTTTTTTTTTAAATGGAGTTCATTTTTTAGAGCAATTTTAGATTCGTATTAAAATTGAACAGAAAGTACGGAGTCCTCATACACTACTCCTAGCCCCATGGATGCACAGCCTCCCTCACGTCAGCGTCCCACACCAGAGTTGTGTATCTGTTGTAAAATACAAACCTCAGTGATACATCATTTACACTGGAGTCCTTGGTTTATGTGAGGGGTCACTCTTCTTGTTGTACAGTCTGAGTTTTGTGTAAAGACATAGTGTCATACGTGGTATTTTCACTGATCCAGAAGCAAGTTGCCCTCCAAATACACATTCTGCATCTATGGATTCAGAAAGCCACAATCCATACACATGATACACCATCTGCAGTTGGTTGAATATGTGGAGGCAGAACGGTATGGAGGGTTAACAGTATTCTTCACCACTATGCATTCACAGTTTAAAAGAACATGCCAGTTTCACTTAAAATTGTTCTTAATTAAGTAAAAAATTACTAATCTTATTAAGTCACAATCCTTGAAAACACGTAATTTTAATATTCTGTGTGGTGAAATGGAAAGTGTGCCTGAAGTATTTTGGCTGCATGCCAAAGAATGATGGTTGTCTCGAGGAAATGCACTTGTCATTCTGTTTGTATTTTCTGCAATGGACATGATTTTAATTTAAATGACTAACTATGCTTATTCAGACTTGGGTATTTGTAGATATTTTCTCAGAAATGAAAAAAATAAGCCTATCAGTTTCAGGAAAATAGTGTCTGTGCTAGAGATAAAATTTGAACTTTCAAGCAAAAATTAATATTTTTGGAGAACTTGTATCCACCATCTGAGTTTTATCTGTATATTCTATTTTTTTGCTCTTCATTTTTTTCATCTCTCTTCATTAGGCTTATTTAGAAGCTGCTAGAGGATTTACACACACACACACAAATACATACATACATACATATATATATATATAATATAAAATGAAGGAGAATATATGTATTCTCCTTTATTTCCAAGGACTGTTTTAACAGAGCACAGTGCTTGAGCTTGGCAGTTTTCTTGTTTGAGCGTACTGACCGTACTGACTGCAACGCTTCGCTCTGTTGGTTCCCACTGCTGTTAGGAAGTCAGCTATGAGTCTGAACTCTTGCTACTTTATAAAAGTTACTTCCCTCCCCACCCCCCCTACCTCCCCCATAAGACTTTGCTCCTTGTCTTTTATTTTCTGCTGTTTGACAATGATGTATCCAGGTGTGGTTTTCTTTTTTATTGATTTTCCTTGGAATTCAGTGAGCTTCTTAAATCTGAGATCTTGAGTGAAGTGTCTAAACACATCTGAAAAATTCTCATCTTTAAAATATTAATGCCATTTTTCTCCTTCCCTTTAAAGACTAATTGATTGTATATAAGACCCACTTACTGAATTTTTTGTTTCTCTTTGTCTCATTCAAACATACATTTGTTGAATTTGTTTTATTTTTATTTTTCAGTTCTAGAGTTTCTGTCCAGTTATTCCAGCACTGTTTGCAGAAAAAGACTCTTGTTTCTCTTTTGGATTGCTTCGGCTCCTTTGTCTGAAATCATCAGTTGACTGTACTTGTAGGCCTGTCTTGGGGCTCTTCCACTGACCTATGTTTGTCTGTTCGTTCACCAGTTCTGTGCTGTCTTGATTACTGTAGTACAGTAAGCCTTGAAATCGAGTGGTGTGAGTCCTCCAACATTGTTCCGCTTTGGTCTTGTGTTGGGTAGTCTAGTGCTTGCCTTTGTGTGTAAACTTCAGAAATCATTTTGTTGATAACTATAAAGTAACTGGCTGGGGTTTTGATTGGAATTGTGTTGAATCTATAGATCTAGTTGGGAAAAATTGTTGCATTAACTACTGAGATGATGTATAACTGGGATTGTTTTATGTAAGAGCTCTTTTTACTTCCAGTTCACCGTTACTCTGGCAGGGAGCCCTTACAGGTTCAGCTTGAAGTAGGGATAATATACCAGAGTCCCCATGTTTGTCTGGCTCTGGAGTTTGACTTTTCCCTGTGAGGCCTCTGAAAGGTTAGTTCCGTTTTCCAGGCTTTTCGTTGGAATTGGGTATTTGGTTCCACAGCCCTTGGAACCTGAGTACTGTGATCTTGCTTTATTTTGGGGACCCAGCAATTGTTCATCACCTTGTTACCTCTTGAATGCTTTTGAGTTGTTAAAAACTATTTCATCCAGCTTTTAAAGTTATTTTCAGGACGGGAATCAGTTCTAATTTCCTCCTCTATCATTGCTGAAAATGAGTTTCCCCAGTTTCCTGTCTCCCTCATAGAATTGGTGGTCAGTGTATTTAGACTTTAAAATTTTGTGTAAATTCTTGGAGGAGCGGGATGAATTCTCCCAACTTTTGAATGTCTGTTGACACCTTCCAGACAGTAATAGGTAAGTAGATCTTCAAAAGCTCTACCTGTGGTGAAGAAATGATGCAGTTGAGTTTTTGTGTGGTCTGGTTAGTATAAAATGTGCCTTGGTTTTGGGCACTGAACAGTTGGGCAAAGAACCTACCAGTAGTTTTGGGTTTGTAGTATAGATTGCTACTCATCTGTCCCAGTTTTCATTCATTCTCTCTCGGTGATAGAATTCCCAGTTTTTTGCTGGGCTGTGCTGTGCTTACTCACTCACTCAGCCAGGTCCCGACTCTCTGCGACACCATGACTGTAGGCCACCAGGCTCCTCTGTCTATGGGGATTCTCCAGGCAAGAATACTGGAGTGAGTTGCCATGCCCTTCTCCAGGGGATCTTCCCAACCCAGGGATGGAACCCAGGGCTCTCACAATGCGGCCATATTCTTTACCAACTGAGGCACCAGGGAAACCCAAGAATACTGAAGTGGGTGGCCTACCCCTTCTCCAGAGGATCTTTCCAACCCAGGAATCGAACTGGGGTCTCCAGCATTGCAGGCGGATTCTTTACCAGCTCAGCTAAAAGCTCACATACATGTATGCATTTAAGCAGACTTCAAATCCAGCTAATTTTTATTCTTGCTATACATCCCCCTTTCTCCTAGTCTGTACCAGCATTGTTTCTTGAGCTTGTCACGTCTTGCCTGTATTGCCCAAGTAGACATACAACTACTTCTTTGTTTAGAGTCTTGTAACTGATATTTTCTTTTTCATCAGCAGAAATGAAAGAACTTTTCAACTATGTTACTCCTGTGCTTGCAGAATTGATTTTAGTGTCCTTAGTTTTCAACTCTTTGTGATCTGGTCCCATTTGTCATTCCTAACCCTACATTTGATACCCTAATAACACCAAATATTAAAAATTTCCCTCCCCTTGTATTTGTGGTTCCTTACGACTGTGTCCTTTCTCATGCCTAATCCAGGGTTAACTTTCTTTTAAAATAAATTAGTTTCAGGTATTTTTTTAGTTTAATCAACTTTACATGTTTCTGAACATGAGAATAAATAGGCTCTGCTGTTGAATGCAGTGTAGCCTGAAATCTACACTGTGTTTATATAGTGTTTATATATCTAGTGGTTTTTATCCTAAGTTGCAAATTTTGTTTTTCTTAAGATAATCTGTTAGAAAAAGTGATTGTAATATGTGAGTCATAAAATTAAATTGTTTCAGAATTGGGCTTATCTAGACCAGTTTCCTGTTATAAGGAAATTGTGGCCAGGAGAAATTAGTGATTCTGTCAAGTCAAAATTAGTTAGAAGCAGAATCAAGGTCTGTCGTGAGTTTCATCCTAATATAAATATCTGCTTAATGAAAATCTTCAAGTGTGTTGAAGTTTTCAAGTGTTCTTATCCCTGTAGTACATCTAGGATTACCACACCATGTTTCAAGGGCCTGTAGTTCTTGTGTGAATAGCAACTTGGGTAATGAACTGAGCAGTATGCATTCTTAATTTATGCCTTAACAACTCTGATTCTGTAATGAATGGTTTGCTTACAGTCGCTTTAATATACTTACCTTCTTGACAGTTCATTCTGGGAGGAATAGTTAAGTGTTTAAGTGAAACAGGCATGGTAGATACAACACTTAACAGTTATGTGTGTCTTTGTTTTTAGCATCAAGCATTGCACGATTCTCTCGAATAATGTAGATCACCTTTTACTGAATTTAACACTGTCTGATATCATGGTCTCCCTGGCAAATGCCTCAACTTTGCAGAAGGATTCCAGTTGGATAGAAAGGATAAGGAAATTTGTAACAGAAACCCTTGAAGATGGGTCTAGGCTAAACAGTAAGCAGCTGAACAGATTGCTTGGTGTCTCCTGGAGGTTAATGCAGATGCAGTCAGACAGAGGTGGGTGTCAATGCTCTGTCCTTACTTAAGAGAGGGGCTCTTATGCATACTGTTAATGTTGAGCATCTAATTTTGAGTTCATACCTGTCAAACATTTCATAGTCATTTACGTTCGAGCCATAAAAGGTAGCCAGCATAATCATGAAGGAATGTCTGCTTGAACCCTGATGGCTGAGAACACCCCCTTTTCGGTGGGTAGGTCCACTCTGAAGCTGATGGGTAGGTTTTCTACTAGATTACATAGTTGGAGTGAAAGAAGGTAAGTTTTATTAATAGGAAATGACATTGAGCCTAAGGATAAAGAAATACTTTTCTGATCTAGTTTGACTAGAAATTGGTGGATCCTTATCTCTTTACCTTTCTTGTAACTTGAAGTTATGTTGCATTAAGTCAGTTTTTAGTGTGACTTACTAATTCTTTTCATTCAAGCAGAACTTTGCTGTTTGGTTCCTGGCTTATCCACCTTTCTAGTATTGTGGTATTTGTTGTCCTTTCCTAGGTTTGTTTTCTCTTAGGAAAATTTGTACTGTAATCTCCGATTGGTTTGACTTTTTTATTAGGCCATTGATGTAGGATTTTGATGGTAGTCATCAGTTTGTGGCTAAAATCTGCTTCCTCATAGGAACAAGGTGCTTCTGTGCTTTTTAGAAGAATTATGGTGCTGGTGAAGAAACATTTTGACTCACATGCAGCTGTTTTCTCTTGTTTCTTAGAGGCTACAGAGTCTCTCATAAAGGCAGTTTATACATTGTATCAGCAGAGAGGCCTTCTCCTTCCAGTTCCGACTTTGTTACTGAAGTTTTTCAGTAAAAGCTATCAAAAAGAAGAACTGAGATCTTACAGAATCCGGTACAGTTCCTTTGTTATTTTGCTTTTCTTTTTCTTACCAGGTTACTTTGTAATCTGTATGAATAAGATGATAGGGTGATTAAATCTTTGGAGAAAATCTTCTTTTTATCCTTTTTGGTTTTATTATTTTTTTTTAAATAAAAAGGCATACATAATAGTTTCAGTAACCTTTATACACATAACTGAGAAGGTAAAAGTCTCTTTGAGCATATATTTCCACTTGTCTGCTTAACAGCTAAAGGACAATTATTGGAACCACCTGTAGCAGCCTCAGAATTTTGTTTTGCTTCCCATAAAAATTATGGAGGTTTAACCTCCGGCCCTTAGTGACATATTGGGACACATGGTATAAGAATGAGGGCAGTAGAAGAGGAGAGGTGTACAATAGGTGAAAGAGATTAAAAGGTGCAAACTGAGTTATAAAGTAAATAAGTCATGGGGATATAATATACAGCATAAAGAATATGACCAGTAACTTTTATTAGGACAGGTGGTTACTAGACGTATGGTGACCATTTGAAATGTGTACAGATGTCAGAGTATTATGTGATACATACCTGAAACTAACATAATACTGGGTGTCAAAAATGTTTCAATAAATTTTTAAATGGCGGTATCTTAAAGAGCAAAAGTGTCCAGCTTGGTTTGGTGCTGTCTGGTGATGCAGACAACACGAAGTGTAGAACTCAGGAATCAGTCTTAGATGTGGTGAGTTTGAGGTTTACTTGGGATAGTCTGGAAGAGATGTTTGGGTGAAAGATAACGAGATTTGTGGTACCTCAGCATACATAGGTAGTTGTTAGAACATATTCAAGTCTTTACTGTGAGTCAGGTGCTTTTCTTAATTTTTCAGTAATTCTCATACTTTTATGTAGGTACTGTTGGTTTCTGCCTTATAGAAGGAAGCTTAGGTTAAATAAGTTGGTGAGTGTCATGCTGTTAAAGGGCAGCCAGACTGAGACTTAAGTTCAAGTCTGGTAAACTCCAAAGGTTGTGTGTAAGTCACTGAACTCTTGGGGGACAGCAAAAGTGATTGCCGTGTCCAAGATGAGACATTAGAGAGTGAGCAAGTATGTGCAAGAATGGAAATAACCCAAGTTTGAAGCCACTTAATGTGGGGGCACCCTATACTGAATGCATAAATGACTTAATATAGTAAAACGGTCATTACAAATTAGTGTAAATAGTTCACAAGCTAAGTAGAGCCTGTGTCCTTTAAGATAAAATTACAATGTACATAGTGCCCCAAACTACATAAACTTTTAAAATACAGTGGGTAAAACCTTAGAGAATACTATAGATGAATATAGTATGCCAGTCATCTTATAGGCTCTCAAATGTTTAAATAAATGTGGTGTATTTCCCTTTTCTTTGATGGCCTTAGATACCGTAGTAAAGTGTTATCACGTTGATTGGCTGGTTTACCACTGCAGCTTGCACATCTCGGCTCCCGAAATCCTGAGCTTTCAACACAGTTTGTTGACATTATCCATACTGCCGCAGCCCGAGCAAATAAAGAGCTACTCAAAAGTTTACAAGTTACTGCTCTCCGAATCTATGGTAAGAGTGTTGTTTACCTGTGTATGTAATAATCGGTCTACCCCGACTTAAGAACAATGTTTCAAAGGGGAGATCTTTAGGTTTTACTTTTCCTTCAAATTATACATTAATTGTACCATGGTAAAATGAATAAAATATCAAACAGTAAATTCATTTTCAATAGTATTACTTAATACAATAGTTTAAGAAAACTAAAGGTTGGAGATGTTTCTTCAGATCTTAAATTATCTTTTAAGCCACGAAATTCACAAATTCAAAACTAATCAGGTATTTTTATAGAATTCTTTTGAAACTTTGATGGCAAATTTTACTTATTTAATCGTTATTGAGATCTTGTACGGCTTTCATATATTAACGTTTCACTCACCCCTGAAACCTTTTCATTCTTTTAGCAAAAATATCAATAAAAATATACATATATGCATATGTATAATTAGTATTTATTATTAGGACACAGTTTATATACCATAAAATTGGCCATTTTACACTGTGCAATTCATTAATTTTTATCATATTCCCAAGATTGTGCGATAGTCACTATTATCTTATTCCAGAATATTTTTATCACCTCAAAAAGAAACTCTACCGTTAGTAGTTCATCCCTATTTCCTCATTTCTTCCTACCTCAGCTCCTGACAACCACTGCTCACCATTTCTGTCTCTCTGTATTTGCCTGTTTTGATCATTTCTCACAGATGACATTGTGTGATGTGGATCTTCTCAGTATGGCTTCCGTCACTTGGCATACTGTTCTTAGGATTTACGAGCATATACGAGTACTGTATTTCTTTTTAATGCTGAGTAACATTCCACTGTTGAATATACACCACTTTATATTTACCCATTTATTAAATGACAAACGTTGGTTTGTGTCTACCTTTTGTGTGTGGTATTTAAAAATCTGTATTTTTCAGTATTGCTTATATATAGGAGTGTGTGTGTATACTCAGATAAGTCTTTGGTTTTAAATTCAGTTCAGTTTAGTTGCTCAGTCGTGTCCAACTCTTTGCAACCCCATGAACTGCAGCATGCCAGACCTCCCTGTTCATCACCAACTCCTGGAGCCCAACTAAACCCATGTCCATGAAGTCGGTGATGCCATCCAAGCATCTCATCCTCTGTTGTCCCCTTCTGCTCCTGCCTTCAATCTTTCCCAGCATCGGGATCTTTTCCAACGAGTCAACTCTTTGCATCAGGTGGCCAAAGTATTGGAGTTTCAGCTTCAGCATCAGTCCTTCCAATGAACACCCAGGACTGATCTCCTTTAGGGTGGACAGGTTGGATCTCCTTGCAGTCCAAGGGACTCTTAAGAGTCTTCTCCAACACCACAGTTCAAAAGCATCAATTGTTCTGCGTTCAGCTTTCTTCACAGTCTAACTCTCACATCCATACATGACCACTGGAAAAACCATAGCCTTGACTAGACAGACCTTTGTTGACAAAGTAATGTCTCTGCTTTTTAATATGCTATCTGAGTTGGTCCTAACTTTCCTTCCAAGGAGTAAGCATCTTTTAATTTCATGGCTGCAGTCACCATCTGCAGTGACTTTGGAGCCCAGAAAAATAAAGTCAGCCACTGTTTCCACTGTTTCCCCATCTATTAGCCATGAAGTGATGGGGCTGGGTTAGGTTGATATTATAATTGTCCCTGTTTGGCAAAAGTGCTTGTTTTTTTTTTTTTTTTTTTTACTGTTTTGCTTTGTTTCTAATACCTTTAACTCCATCAGTTATTATTTCAAATAACACATTTGAATATTATGAAATCGAGTGTTAAATGTTATCTTTAAATAATGATTGTATTTAGTCTTACTCTAGGCAGTACCTTAAGCCATACATATATATATTTTTTTCATATAGTTGATATGTTAGAATTCAACATAGCACAGTGAAAATGGTCAGTCTGCTTTATTAGTTCTTGTTTGTATATCTTTTAAAATTTAACTTGTCTTCCTGCCTCACTAGATCCACAAGAAGGCACAGTGGTGGTTCTGTCAGCAGAGTCTCAGCAGCTTTTGGTCCAGCTTGTGTATTTTCTACCCAGTCTGCCTGCTGACTTGCTTTCTAGGTTAAGCTGCTGCTGTATTATGGGAAGACTCAGTGCAAATTTGGCTGCCATGCTTATCGGGATACTGCACATGAGGTAGCATGCTAAGGTGAGCTGTGTTTCAAGTGTATAATCTTCTCCCTCACACTTCCCCTGTCACTGGCAGTTTATGAACTGACTTTTTAAAATGCCGCCCCTCCCTTCATTTGCTCTTAAAACAGCAGTTAAAACTGTTGATGATACTGGGTAAGAGGAAGGTCACTGGGGCAAGACTGTTCCAGGTGGTTTGCTTAGCTGTTTGCATTGTCATGGTTGCAGTCACTAAGTCCATGGGCTGTAGTCCACCAGGCGCCTCTGCCCATGGGATTTTCCAGGCAAGGATACTGGAGTGGGTTGCTGTTTCTTTTTCCAGGGGATCCTCCTGACCCAGGGATTGAATCTTGTTCTGCTACACCACAGGTGGATTCTTTACCGCTGAACCATCAGGTAGAAACATACAGTGATTTGTGTAGGTGCATTGAAACAAGGGTTAAGATTATCAGAAGTGTGTAGCCATAGTAAGGATTCAGTGACGGATGAGAGTGCTGTGTTTTAAAACTTCTGGTGTTATGAAATTGTAATACAGGTCTTTCTTTTTGGAAGGGAGCTCAGTTCAATGTAGGTGGTGAAATAAAAGCTTGCGGACTCAGACAGGGAATCATTAAAATATCTGTGGGTGGGTGGGTGGGTGTGTGTGTGTGTGGCAAAATATACATAACCTAAAACTTCCCATTTTAACCAGTTTTAGGTATACAGTGAGAATTGTTTGGGGCATTAAGTACATTCACACTGTTGTGCGACTGCTACCACTATTCATCTCCAGCACTGTCATCGTTGCAGACTGAAACTCTGTACTGATTATTTCCCCTTCTCCCAGCCCTTGTTTACCACTATTTTGTCTTCATGATTTTGATATATTCATCTGTTAATGGATACTCGGTTGTTCTGCCTTTTGGCTGTTACAAATAATGCAGCTATAAACATTGGTGTGCAGACACCTGTTTGAATCCTTTTAATTCTTTTGGCTGTATACCCAGAAGTAGAATTGCTGAATCATATGTTAATTTTCTGTTTAATTTTTCAAGGAGCTACTTTCCAGAATGTGACTGTGGTGTTTTACTCTCAAAGGTCTTAAAACTAATAATGTTTCATGTTGCTAGTGTTCAAAGTATCCTTTAAAATGTAATGTTTGTATCAGGCATAGTACTTTCATATTCAGCCATTTGTTACTGATTGTGGCTCAAGGCCAGGGTCTGATACAGTTTTAGGCAGGAGTTGAATCTGGGCTGTAGCTGAAAAATTTAAAAACTAGCTTCTTTGTGGCTTCTTGTGCAGACCCTCTGCCCCAATTAAACAGGAGTGGCTCGCTTTATTAGTAGACTTTCTTTAGCTTTGTTTGCCAGTCTCTTTGTACCAGGATAAGACGTATGTTTGAATGTTGTCGCCCAAATTGTGCTTCATAACTGATAATTACTTTTTCCTTTTAGCAAAAGAGAGCTGTTTGCAATATGTTGTCTATATATGAAACCCCTCTTTGTCTAGTTCAGTACTAAATGCCAGGTCTTTAAGAAATACAATTTAACTTAAGTGGTTTCATGACTGTTAACTTCCAGTAGAGGGCACTCATTTCCCATGATAGAACTTGTGGAGGATCTGTTTTGGCATTCATTTAGAAGTGACTTTTGAACACCTCTTAAAATTAATTCTCTTTAGAACTTGTATTTAGTATCTTTTTTGGCATTAATTACGATTGACTTGTGCTCAATAACTTTGGTCAAGGATTTTTTCACAAGTCTTTTTTTACATTTTTTTGTGGGTTTGTGGTGAGTACTGAGAAAATATTAATTTACAAGTAATGGTAATAGAAGTTTATAATCATCAAAAGCAAGTTGTCATGTAGTTAAAAGTGTACCAAGTTAAACTTTGCCTTTTAGCATTTGCACAGAGTCTTAGTAGACTTCTCTTTCTGTAGATGTATTGTCCCTATTCAGACTAATCTCTTTAAAAATTAAAACAAGATGGGGCCTTTTCAACTTTCCCAGGCCAGTGGTATTATCATTGCATCACTTTTCCTAGATTTAGAATTGAAGAATAATGTTCGGTTATTCTTAAGGAATGATGTTCTTCTAAGGAATACCGTTCCTTAGACATCACCTGGGTTATTTCACGTCTTTGGTTTTCCCCTCCGTCCTTGATGGTGACGGTAAACCAGCTAGCTTTCTCACTGTCTCCCACCTGCACCGTTCACCTGAGGCATCCCACTCCTCAGCTCCGTCTGTGCCAAGGACTGTTGGCAGGCTCCTTTTCCTGAAATATTCCTTCAATAATTTCTGATTCTCATCTGCTATATTAATTGGGCTCTGCGGTCTAGTTCACTCTGGGTGTTAGCGTTCTGACACTGTTGTCTCCAGCAGGGGAAGTTCATCGGAGAGCAGGTCACCACCAGACCATCTCCGTTTGTTCAGTGTGTGAAAAACCCATCAACTTAGAGTTGTTGGTGTTTAGTTTGTCTTAAAAACTGTACTTAGAATTGCTGTTCCTGCCTTTTTCACTATTCACTTAGAGGTTTTTTGAGTTTTTCCTCTCCGTCTACCTGTGGTGTTCTGCTGACCGTTACTCTTCTTGCCCTCTCTGCCCCTAGTTCCTTTACAGCTGGTTTGGGGAACATGAGACATGCATGTGGAAACGTAGTCTATGCTGTTAGATAAAAATACCAGAGAAGGGAGAAATTACTGAGAAATTCAGCCTGGTTTTGAAGCAGGGTGAATATGTGAGCTGGCCTGCCAGGAGCAGGTCTGGTTTGCTTCTGTTGTCCAAGCATAATTGATATAGAATCCCTTCTAGTCTCAGAACTGTTCTGGTGTGGCCAGTATGTGTGGTCATTGTAGTTTTAAGGACAGAGTGATACATTGCTTGTCTTTTGTCCAAACTAGATTTTTAAATGGATTTGCTACTCTTTTTAGCCACTGGACAGCACAGTGTTCACTGGGTATAAGAGGATATTAGCTTCTTTTCTAATCACCCATTTTGTACTCATTTCCATTGAGCATCTCTGACTTTTTATAACCTCTTAGCTTGTGATATTCTCTCCCATAGCCCTTTAAGCAAAGAGAAGTCCTTTAAGTAGAAGTGATTCAGAAAAATGTTGCCATTATTTTTAACTCCCCAACTTTTAAGAATGTTAATAAATACAGTTGTTTCAGTGGTTAAAAAAAAAAAAGTGCTTCTCATTGAATTAGAAACTCCTTATTTTGTCTTGACATTTATTCAGATTTCTATTATAAAAGTTTGTCCCCCAAAAAAAATTTGTCACAAAAAGCTATCCAAAAAGATAGCTTTTTGGATCTGATTATGCTCAGCTTTTTGTTTTTTTGCTGTATTCATGGCTGACATTTGCTGTATTCCTTCTTAGTCTTACCTTGAGGAGAGTTTTTAAAGGTATCACTGGAAACTGATCTCATAGCAGGAACCAGATAATCTTCATTTAATGAGAAGCTGCTTTATGTTTAGCTATTCCCTTAAGTCCACTACCAATACTTTAGCTGCAGTATTGTGACGTAGACTAGTTATAAAGCCTCGCAAAGTATAGGAGTGCATAGTTATTGCAGAGTGGCTTTAAATTGAAGTATTCTTTACCTAGTTAAGATGCTTTGGTTTAGGTAGGAAGCAGGAGCTTGTTTAAACTTAGCTCATTCATATAAACAAGGTAAGACTTTTTTTTTTTTTTTTTTAATGAAGATGAGGTAGTAAATACATAGCAGCTGAACCTACTACTGAAAAGCAGAACTTCACCTTGGCTCCTTGAAACTGAGTTTTGAGTGGTGTGGAAAAAATTTCCAGTTGTACCATATAAGTGGGCTGGTTATGCTTTTCAAGGAAACTTTACATAAACATATGTTAGAAATTATATTTTCCATATTACGATACTTGAACCCCCTTACATGTAAAGATGATACATGCTACGGATTTTTGACTGAGCTCTTAAATTATACTTGTATTCCATAAAGAATAGTCATATATTCTGTGCTTTATTCCTGAGTCTTCAATTTGGTCACTTCTAGTACTAGGTCTCCATTGTTTATTGTAGATCATCATTTTCTGGATGGAAGTCTTCAGTGAAAGAATGGAATGGAAGTGATCAGTTAAACATCAGTAATGAGGACTATTTCAGCTTCTTATTTTCAACACTTACAGGTAACTGCCCTGATCCACCAAGTTAAGGAAAGGAAAAGAACCTAGTATGAAAATTCTCCTGAGATTTACTGTCTTACCTGTTTGAGTCTAAGTTTTGGACCTCACTGCATAGCTTAATAAGATGGGGAACAGAATATCCATTTTAAGCATGTTTAACATGTTCGGTGTGTTAGGGAAAACATCACATTTTAATTAGCCATATTTTGCTTTCCATTGATGTCAGAGAAAAATTAGTAAAATGAGTCTTGATGTGTTAGATTAGTAAGTATTATTACTGTTGTTTTAAATGATCATACTGTCTTTGGTAGTTTTGTTTTGTAACTGGATGATAAAGATGACAGTGTTTGAAATTTTCTGAAGACTTAAAATTAAGAGACTTATTGAAATATGTTGTCAGAATCCAAAAATAGCTTGAAAAGTTCTGATAAGGAGCTGAATGTAGCAAGATAAATATTATATAAAAGAAACAAGTAACAAGTAGACTTGTACATGTTTGTTTGATAGTTTTGGATGTATGCGTTTGAGATGGATGTGAGGGCTTTATGTTTTAATTAGTAGTACCTGTCAAAGGGTTTAGTGGTTTTAGGAAACTCATTAGGAATCAGCCAGGAGTGTGATATGGCTTCCCAACTAGATGATGGCTCTTTAGGGCATGTTCATGGAAGTACAGTGATCTGAAAACATCAAAGCAGGTAGCTAGGGTCAGACCACATTGTGCTCGTATTCTGATCACTCTAAGAGCTGTCTTTCAGGAGGGACTTGGGCAAGTTGTTTGTATAGGTCAGACTAGGTGTAATAGAGGTGGTAAGAGAATCAGAAATCTTATTATATGGAATAGGTAGAAGGAAGTACACAGTAATTGTTGAAGAAATAGACTTAGGGGGGATGGAATAGTTTTAAGACACTTGAAAGGCTATTATGTAAGAATACAGAGTTTGGTATATGTATGAAGGAGCATATTGTTTTTCTTGTTCATTTGCTTTTTTAAACCTGACATTAATTAGAATGATTATGTCTTTCACACTTATTTAAGTATAAAGGTGGCAAAGCCCTCAGTTTAAGGGATATAATATTGTTTCTTGATGTATTACACATTTGATTCAGGTCAAATCTTTGTGTACATAATTATATGAATTTTACTACATCGCTGGCATTTCATTTTTTAAAATAATACATAAAGTACAGAAATTCAGAGAAAATAGCTTGTTAGCTTGAAGAATTTAACTTGAAGATACATGTCTATTTTTTAAAAATTACTTAAGAATGTTACTTGCTTTGTGATTTATTTTAAATTGGATTTCTTTATACTCAAATTAGGGTTTTCAAAAGAGGAACTGACTTGGCTTCAGAGCCTTTGAGGAGTGCCCCATGTCATCCAGACGCAGCTTTCTCCCGTGCTACTTTACCTCACTGACTTGGATCAGTTTTCACACCATTGGGACATAACAGAGGTAATGGTCCATTTGGAAAGGCATGGAAGATTGTTAGAATTCAGTTCATCCACCGCCAATAGTTACTGTGTGCTAGCGTTGCCTTGTGTAAGATGTTTCTAGAGGTTGAGAGCAGTATAAAGCACAGTCCCTGTTCTGAAAGTGCGTGTGACCCTTGGATAGGCGATGTGGATTCCTGAAAGAAGAGTTTTCATAAAGTTATGCCACTAGAATAGAATAAATTAGCAGTTTGAATGATAGAGACACATTTATTTTCTTTTTGCCTAGTATAGGGTAAAAGGAAAAAGAGGAAAGACTTCATGGAAAGGGAAGAATTTTACATAGATATTGAAGGATTAATAAGAGTTAAGTAGGATTTTGTATCCTTGAAGGTGGGTTTTTCTAAACAGAAATAATTATTTGGAAGCTCCTTTGGTTTTAAAGAATTAGTATGTAGTTTATCAAAGTTACATTTTAAACCCCAAATTTCCCTTAAATTTTAAAGTTCAACTTAACAAATCTTTTTAGATACATATAGTAAGTTTAGGGAATCATTTTAAAAGGAGACTTAAACTATATTGCATCCCTTTTACATACATATTTAAAACTTTAAAAAACTGTTTAAATAACTTAATATATTCACTATTTGGTAAGTAGTTCAGTTTTCAGACAAACCTTCACAAATGTTATGGTAAATCTTAAAACATTTAATAAACTTACAAGCATGGTACATATTAATATCTTAAGTTTCAGTACTATTTATAGTGAAATTCAAATTAAAATTACAAGTCTAGGTTAGCTGTTAATTCTGTTTTAAATTGAAATTATAGGGCTGATATTTTACGCTAATAGTCAGAATTGTTTTACGTTACAAATATATAAATATGTAAAGCATCATAAATACTGGTACTAAGGATTTGAGTCTGTAAGATATTTATATATTAGTTAATTTCTTTTATTTATTTCTTCAGTTTCTTTCCTTGCATTGAAAGGTACTTGCCCAGTAGAATTGTAGTTGTGTCATTCCAAATAATGTTGGTTGGAACCTTTCTTGCACATTCCGAGGTTGTGTTCTGTGCTAGCATTTTTTTTTTTTTTAATGATTCATAAGGTTTTGGTTGGGGCACTGAAGTCCTTGGGAACTTCTTTCCTTGTAACTCGTAATTGCTCGGCCATAGCCTTTCCAAACAAAAGATAACCTTTGTAAGTGTTCTCAACAGGGTCGTCTCTAGAACCTGAATCTGTTTTATTGCTGTACCAATTGATTTTATTCAGCTGATCTATTGACGACTTCTTTCATTCTTTTCCAGAATACTCTTTACATTCTTCCTGTATCTTAGGGCTACACCTTTTGTAGACATTTAACACATTTCTCTCATGGTTTTGTTTGACTGTGATCACAATACTTGGGTCATGCCAGGGACACTTTCTTCTCTGTATCACCTAGTGCCTAACTATGTTCATATATTGGCTTTCAAAAAAATAGTGGATTAGAAACAATGAAAACTAAGGAGTTGGGTAACCAACCTGCATATTTAATATCTGGCATTTTATCTTAATCCATAGTACATGCAGAGAGTGAAGCCTTGCACACTGCTGGATTTGAAGGGTTGGGTTTAGTGTCAGTAAGTGTTCTGTAAGCTTGTTTCTGATGTTTTTAAACTACCTCATGCATGGATTGGGGAAAGCGTGGTATGGGGATTGATCAGTGGGCCCCAGATTCCAGACAGAGACTTGTTAAGTGTCTAGTTTGATAACTTGAACAACTCCAATAATCTCTCTCTGACAATTTTAATTTTTCTGAATCACGTCATCTGTGTAAAGACACAGATGTCGTGAAAATGTGATTGGTTATATTTCTGAGTGTACATTGGCAAGAACATGTATTAAACTTCAAGGATGCTGTCTTTGAAATGTTAAGACATAAATTAGGAAAAATCTGAAAGTTTCTTTCTTAGCTTTTGAAGTTAAATGAAGATTCCAGTTCTATTTTCGATAAAATTTGCCTTTAAGTTGGCCTTATCACATGAAATTATTTGAAATATATGTAGTTTTTGACAGCCTTAGTGTAAAAATTGATTTTTTATTATTATTTCATTTGGAAAAGTTACTAGTTTGCTTAGTTTGTTCTATCTGCTTAGTCTGAAGTGTTTTTTGTTTTTTTTTTTTAAATCGGACCTTTTTTTTTCTGAGTAGATTTTCTTCACAAAGTATAATTTATTTACTTACCTACTTAACACATTTAAGAATTTACTTATGTATATACGGCAGTATGAGGTCTTCACCATGTACAGGCTTTCTCCAGTTGCAGCAAGTGGGGATTACTATCTGGGGCTGCTCTTCAGCTGTGGGACGCGGGCCCCTCTCTGCGGCGGCTCCTCTTGTTGCAGAGCATGGGCTCGAGGGCTTCGTTAGTTCTGGCACACAGGCTTAGCTGCCCTGTGGAACCTCCCCAGACCAGGGATTGAACCTGTATCCCCTACTGGGTGGCATATTCTGGACCACTGGACCACTAGGAAAGTCCCACAGGACAGTGTAGAAGAACAGAAGGGTAACAGTAAAAGTGTCCGTCCAGTCTCTGTCTGCCAGCCATCCATGTCCCTTCCTTAGTTTCTAAATGTATTCTTTTGGATAACTTCTGTGTCTTCA
This sequence comes from Muntiacus reevesi, assembly GCF_963930625.1. Lineage (NCBI taxonomy): Eukaryota > Metazoa > Chordata > Mammalia > Artiodactyla > Cervidae > Muntiacus > Muntiacus reevesi. Next base: position 504,248 of record NC_089256.1, on the reverse strand, counting down.
CAAATGATTATATATATATTCTTTTGGCTTCTCCTTTTATAGACACAACATACTCTGATTTGGACCTTGCAGTTTTCATTTAGTATCTTCATGATCATTTCTTCCAAACACTGAAGGAAGAATTGTATGATCTTGCCATTAATGATGGAAATAGTAGTTAAAAGGGAAAAGGAATCTTTGGACAGAGATATCATTCCCAAATGGAAGTGTCTTTTCCAGAGCCAGTGTAAGGTTTTAAGGTTAATTTTAATTGTCATTTATAAAAGTTTGAATGGTTTGAAAAGACTACTTTTTAACTAAATTCTGAAGAATAATAATCAAACATTACTCTAGTTTAAGAAATAGAACATTTTTCTTTGTTTTTGAAACCTCTGATTTTATTAACAGTTTTATGTGTGTGACATTTCTGTATAAAATTAGGTAGAAAATACTTCAGTGTAGAAATTAAGTGTACAAAATCTTGTTAAAATTTTTTATATTTTTAAAAAACTCTCAATTTCCACACTGTAGCAAACTGCCATGCCTGTTCTGGAGTTGTGCACTTATGAAGTCAGGATTCTGATGTACGCAAATTTCAGTTAACACTAGTTGCAAAAGTGAAGACTCCCTGTATATATGTATGTTTGTGTGTCTCTGTTTGTATTTTTGTTTACTTTTGTTTTGAAACAATCTCAGACTTGGAGAAAAATTACAATTGCAGTACAAAGAACTTCTCTTTTCTTAAACTGTTTGACAAAATGCCCATTGTCGATACTTTAGCATACAAGCAGACCGTGTTTTATTGTACCTGCAAATTCAGTTTTTGGAAACTGAAGTTCTGCGGCAGCCCTGCACTGAGGGTGTCCGTCATCTTTCCAGTAGCATTTGCACACTCTGGGTCTCTGTGTCAGTTTGGTGATTCTCGCAGTATTTCACACTTTTTCATTGTTATTTCTTAGAGTGAGCTGTGATCGGTGACTTTTGATAATACTGTTGTCATTGTTTCGGAGTTTGTAATTAATTGTAACCATGAACCGTGCCCACAGGAGATAGTGCAGTGATCTTAGTAAAATATGTGTGTTCTGACTGCCCCACCAGCCAGCCATTCCCTATCTCTCTCCTTCTCCTCAAGTCTCCCTATTCCCTGAGACTCAGCAGTATTGAAATTAGGGCAGTTAATAACCCTGCAGTGGCCTCTGAGTGTATGTGTGTTTGTCACTCAGTTGTATCCAACTCTTTGTGACCCCTGGATTGTAGCTCGCCAGGCTTCTCTGTCCATGGAGTTCTGCAGGTAAGAATACTGGAGTGGGTTGCCATTTCCCTCTCTGGGGGATCCTCCTGACCAAGGGATCAAACCCCAGCCTACTGCATTGGGTCAGATTCTTTACCATCTGAGGCACCAGGTGTTCAAGTGAAAGGAAGAGTTGCGTATCTCTTACTTGAAACCAAAAGCTAGAAATGATTATGAGCTTAGTGAGGAAAGTGTGTTGACAGCCAAGATAGGCTGACAACTAGAACTCTGTGCTGGTTAGTCAAGTTGTGAGTGCAAAAGAAAAGTTCTTGAAAGTAAAAGGGCTATTTCGTGAACACAGGAATAATAAGAAAGTGAAACAACCTTATTGATGATGCGGAAAAAGTTTGAATGACCCTTAAGCCAAAGCCAAATCTTGAGCAAACCCTGATGATGATTTAGTCATTAAGTCGCATCTGACTCTCTGCAACCCCATGGACAGTGGCCTGCCAGGCTCCTATGTCTGTGGGATTCTCCGGACAAGAGTACTGGGAGTGGTTGGCACTTCCTTCTCCAGTGGATCTTCATGACACAGGGATTGAACCCGGGTCTCCCGCATTGAGGGCAGATTTACCGACTGAGCTACAAGGAAAGCCTTAAAACTCTCATAAGTCTCTTCAGTTCTCTCAAGGCTGAGAGAGGTGAGGAAGCTGCAGAAGAGTTTCAAGGTAGCAGAGACTGATTCATGAGGCTTGAGGGAAGAAGCCATACCCCCAACCTTTGCTATTAATGCAAATCCAGCACGGGCTGCTTAGGTTGAGTTGAGAAGCAGTGTGGTTTGCAAGTGAACATGCCTCGTTTAGGGAGAGATCAATAGCCATACAGGGAGATATGATTAGAAAGAAGAAGAATATCATATGATGCATTTTACTTATCTGAGGCAGGATTGATGGGGTTCTGCTTGAACAAGAGCCTGAGATCTTCAACAGGTTCACAGGAATAGCTGTCCTCTGGCTTTGGAGTCTCAGTTTCTGTCTCCCCCTCCTGTAGGCCATAGGGTTTTATTTTAGAATTGTGGACCGAGGCAGATAGACACTTCACTTTTACAGCAGTTGAAGTCACTAGAACAACCTGATATGGCCCTGTCCATTTCTCGGACAGCTGGTTTGGACTCCTTTTTTCTTGCCAGGTCTTTACTGATACTTGATCCCCTGGCTTTACCTGGGGATTTTTCAAGTCTTCCTGTGGTTAAGGGAGGATTTGTTCTCCATACTGTTGGATTTCTTGTTGAAACCTTCCCAGGTCAATTATATGTTTTAAGAGTGTATTGGCATCCTCATCAAAAAACAAATCAGAAGTTAGGAATGGACCTCCATACATCATTTCATAAGGAATTAACAATAGTGGCCGTTTGGGGGATGTCCGTACCCTCATGAGGGCTATGGGTAGCCTATGTGTCCACTTATTATGTGTTTCTTGACATAGCTTAGCCAGAGCCCTTTTAAGAGTCTGGTTGGCTCTCTCTACATTTCCTGAAGCTTGAGGCCTCCAGGATGAGCGGAGCCAGTATTTTATGCCTAAGCATGCGGCTAGGTTCTGGGATATCGTGGCTGTAAATGAGGGGGCATGGTCAATCTGAAGTGACCGAGGCAGCACACACCTAGGCACTATCTCCTTCAGCTGAGCTTTACAGACTTCTGTAGCTTTCTCTGTCTCAGTAGGGAATGCTTCGATCCATCCTGTGAATATGTCAATAAAGACTAGCAAGTAAGAAAACCCTTGGGTCTTGGGCATGGCTGTAAATTCTACTTTCCAGTCCGCTCCTGGGTATGATCCCCGATGTTCGACAGGTGTAATTAGAGGAGGTCTGGTTTTGGGTTATTTTTTAGACAGGTGTCACAATTTTGTGTGACCTGTTTAACAACCTTAGCTAACTGGGGATGGTAGAGAATAGACTTAAGCAAGATTTCCAGATTATCTCTTCCAAAATGGGTGCTCTTATGTAAGGTGTTAGTAATTTTTTAAACCTGAGAATCAGGGAGTATTACTTGGGCCTGATCAGGCTGAAACCACCCATGTGACCCAATCTCCCAGCTCTGCTCAGCATATCAGGAATGTCCCCCTGGGGTAAAATCTGTAGTCAGGGTTTCCTTGGGGAAAAGGGGGCAGATAGCAGTGGCAGAGGTAGCTTCACCGGCAGCTCGTCCTGCCTCTTGATCAGCTTTCCTATTTCCTTGAGCTTCTTTTTCTTGCCCCTTTTGGTGACTCTTGCAGTGGATGATAGCTAATTTTGCATGAAGTTTGACTGCCGCCAGAAGCCTGAGAATGAGCTCTTTGTGTTCAATAGGAGACCTTCGGGCACTGAACATCTCTCTTTCTCTCCAAATTGCTGTATGGGCATGCAGAATGAGGAAAGCATACTTAGAGTCCATATACACATTAATCTTCTTTCCTTCGCCTAACTCCAAAGCCCTTGTCAGGGAAAAAGTTCAGCTTTCTGGGCTGAGGTGTCTGAGGGAAGAGACCCACTTTCCTTAGTTTCTTCCACGCTCGCTACAGCATATCCTGCTTTCCTCTCTCCCTTTTCTACAAAACTGCTGCCATATGTGTACCAGTTTTGCTCTGGGTCAGATAAAGGTGTCTCTGATAGGTCCCGGTGAGAAGAGTATAACTCGTCTGTGATTTGTATGCATTGGTGATCCAGAGGGAAAGTGGGGGATCTGGCAGAAAGGTTGCTGGATTGAAAGTCTGGCAGACCCTCAACTTTATTTCTGGAGTGTCAAGGAGGAGGGCTTGGTATTGGGTGATCCTTCCCCCTGTCATCCACCTGTCCCCTTTCGTTTCCAAGACTGCTTGAACCCGGTGAGGCATATACACTGTGGTGGGCTGACCCAGGGTCAGCTTAGATGCCTCCTTAACCATAAGAGCGGTGGCTGCTACTGCCCGGATGCACGTGGGCCACCCTCTGGCCACCTCATCTAGTTATTTTGAGAGATAAGCCACAGGTTGTAATACGGGCCCCATCATCTGCCCTAACACCCCAAGAGCAGTTACTGTCCTTCCAGAAATATAGAGTCTAAAAGGCTTCTCCAGGTTGGGGAGGCCTAAAGCTGGGGCTGTAGTGATGGACTCTTTTAGGGCATTAAAGGCCACCTTGCAGGTCTCATGCCAGTCGAGTGGCTCTTCCTCTTTCCCCCTTAAATTCTCATATAGGGGTCTGGCCAGATTGCCATAATTAGGAATCCAGATCCTGCAAAACCCGGTTCTTCCTAAAAATCCCCTAAGCTGTTGTTTTCTTTGGGGGTACGGGGTATTTAAGATGAGGGATCTCCCCTCGGGGTCAGGCATTCTTTTTCTCTCCGTAATTATCAATCCAAGGTATTTTACTTGGGTTAAGCTAATCTGAGCCTGCTTGGGGGATACTCGATAACCCTTTTCATACAGGAAAGTTAACGTTTTAAATAGTGTCCATTTGAGAGCTGGTAAAATCTGGCCAGGCTATGAGCAAGTCATCCACATACTGTATTAGACTACTGTTTGTTAAAGTTAATTCCCTTAGTTCTCTCCCCGAGGAAGTCCCGGAGATATGAGGGCTGTCCCTAAACCCTTGGGGTAGTCGAGTCCAGTCGAGAGTTGTATGGTCTCTCTTGTTTCCAAGTCCCGCCACTCAAAAGCAAAGAGTTTTTGGGATTCAGGATGGAGAGGAATGAAAAAGAAAGCACCTTGAAGGTCCAAGACTGAGAAGTACTTGGCATTTCCTGGGACTTGGGATAGGAGGGTATATGGGTTTGGGACTATGGGGTGGATGGGAACCACAGCTTCATTAACAGCTCTTAGATCCTGGACAAATCGGTAAGATCCATCTGGTTTTTGAACGGGCAAGATTGGGGTGTTGCAGGGGGACACACAACTGATTCGAGTTCCAGTATCTCGGTATTTGTTAACTAATGGTCTAAGACCCTCAAGAGCTTCTGGTTTTAAGGGATATTGTCTTTTCCAGGGCTAGGGAGCATTTGGTCTCAGAGAAATCTTTACTGGTGGAATATTTATGGCTAAACCAGGGCTGGAGACATCCCACACCTGGGGATTGACATCATCTAGACAAGGGACAGACTCCTCCTTTTCTACCTCTGACTGTAAATATTCAGACATAGGCAAAGAAAATTATCGACTTCTACCTTTGTGTCCCCAAGTCACTCTGGTTTGGAGGCGAAGGTATGATTCTCACCATGGAAAATTTGGAAGCTGCAAACATGAAAAATTTAAAGAGTCACGCAGAGGCTAGTCACTCTAAGCTAACCCCAAAGACATTTATTAACTGATTTCTAGCTTCTCTTCTTTAACCTTTTTTATCTACAGTAATCCTGTGTGTTCCTTTTAGTTAGGGATTCATTTTTAGACTCTCCTGACTCTTCCACTAGTTTCCAGTTTTGGGTCTGATACACTTACAGATTTGCCAAGTGCTTCCTGAATGCTATAGACCATATTTTATGTTTAAAATACTTCCATGCTTATGTAGTGAGTCAATGATTTTAAGTTTATTTGTTAGACATTTCAATGTAAAAGTCAATGTGTGAACTAACATATTCATGACTTGGAAAAGTTGGCTTTTTTTTGCTGTGTGTTTGAACTCCTCACCCGACCAAAGGTCATGGAGAGGTCTATTGTTTTTCTAAAATGGTTATAGTGTTGTTTATTTTCTGGTAATTGAATTAGGGTGTGAGTTGCAAAGCTTGTGTTTCTGTTCATTTCATTCCATCTGTTCGGGTTTCTTTCTCTCTCCTGAGTCAGACAGTAATTTCCCATTGGTTGTCCAGTTACCAAGGTTGGTGTCCATGCATCCGTGCTGGTCTCTCCATACATGCCCGGGTGTCCTGTGAAACACTAAGGTTAATTTATTTGGAAATGACCTAGCTGTTCAATACACTGTCATCACTCAGTTGAGCAGAGGGAGAGAAATTCAAGTGACAAAACTCCAGAGAAGCTAGTGTCAGAGCGACCCGGCGTGGCATGCGTGCAGGGGGTTGGGGGGAGGGGGCGGTGGGCGGAGCGCGGAGGTCTCAGGTGTCCTCCCACCCTGGGCCTCTCCAGGTCAGCCGCTGCTGAGTGGCCTCCCCCCGCCCCCATCGCTTTGGCTGCTCAGGGCCGGGTGGTCTCTGCAGCTGCCCGGCATCCTGCCCGAGGCCCCCACTGCCCACACGCTGTCTTCCAGTCTCTCTCTGAACCCTCGACTCTTTCTGCCTCTGTCTCACCTGGCGTGGGTGCGTGCGAGTGCCTATCCGTGTCCCTGGCTGTCGCTCGCCTGCTCTCCCAGGAAGGTCCTGTGCTGGGCCCGCGGCGTGTGGGCAGGGCGGGCCTCGGTAGAGCGAAAAGATGGGGCTGAGGCGCTCCAGGGGGTTTGCGCAGCCGGCAGGACGGGCGCCTGGGGCCCCGGCTGGGCTGCCCCTAAGCCCCTGGAGGCTCCGGGGACCGCGGACCCGGGCCAAAGCCCCGCTCGTCCAGAGCCACCTGACCCTGAGCAGCGAAAGGGATGGTGGGTGACAGGGGGTGAGGGGGCACCGAGATGTCCTCGCTGCTCTGCCCACCCCCCCTCCCCCCACCCCAGGTTCCGCAGGCACGCCAGGCCCCGGCCGGCCGTGCCAGACGGGTGCTGGCCTGGGCTCGTGGTGTGCGGAGCGGGGGCGCCGTCCGCTGGCCGCCAAGCTGCAGGCTCTGGCCGGCCGGAGTCCAGTCGCGGGTCGTGCGCCTCAAGTGCAGCGCGCGCCCGCTGGAGAACTGCAGCCCCAGGCCCGACCGGCAGGTCACATCGCAAGGGAGGCGCAACGCGGGGCTCCTGGGCGCCTGGCAGCCGCCTCGGTCTAAGGCCATACCACCCTGAACGTGCCCTCTCTCCTGTGATCTGGGAAACTGAGCAGGGTCGGGCCTGGTCAGTACTTGGATGGGAGTCCACCTAGTAGTTAGGCGATTTTTTTTGATTTTTCAGAATTCCTATTTCAGAAAGTTAGAATTGGATGACTTCACACAGTAAAATGAATCATATTTTCATACATAATCTTAAGAATCAAGCAGCTGGTCATTCTTTTTCCTGTCCTAACACAGCTAACTGGAAATCAGTTGTAGTAAGTTCTCCTGACTTAAGACCCTCATCCCTAGGGGAAGATATGTAGGAATACCCATAATATATCTAAATAAACATGAAAGATACAATGATGAGAAAGAAAAAAATTTCTCAGTGACATCTTAGTTGGTATCGGAAACACGATGATTATGAAAGCACAGCCCATAATCAAGTCCAGGCCATGGAAGCCTGTGACTTTCACTGAGTGTTGACTTCCCTTTCAGCTGAGGTCGTAAAAAGTGCTTTGTAAAATTCTGAGGTTTGAAGCACTTGTAACCTCCCGAAGAGACTGCAATCAGAAGGGTTTCTAGAATTTCGTGACGCTGTGGTGAGCTCAAGCAATATATACTCCAGAGGACGGAAGACAGACATGTTGGGAAGTGGGGATGACTTCTACTGCACTTAGGGAGGAAGGGCATGTACAAGTGGAGATGCAATACCTCAGTGATGGAATCTTTAAAGACTCCATACATGGAGAAGGAAATGGCAACCCACTCCAGTATTCTTGCCTGGAAAAATCCATGGGCAGAGTAGTCTGGCGGGCTGAAGTCCACGGGATTCCATGACTGACCGTGTGTGCACGAGGGTGGAGGGAGACGGGTTGGTAGCAAGAAACTTGTAGAAGTAAAAAATAAGAAAAAATATAAAATAAAGACTCGATATATATGACAACGACTGGTAGGAATAAACCTTCAGAAGTGCCTTCTCAGACCTCCCGTCAGAAGCACAAGCGTAATAAAGACACTGAGTTTTCACGGTCTCACACAAAATTAGACTGGCTTATGACAATGGGCAGAGAGGCTCCTCTAGGACATCGGGGCTGGGATTTACTGGAGGATGCACACCGATTGAGTGCATGGCTGTGTGTTATGGAAATATGTCTTACTGGCAGGGTGAAGGCATCTTCTTGAAGAACACAGCAAATAACACCACAAATTCATGGAACTTGGCTACAATGACAATAGCTGATTTCGTGATGGCTACTGCTTGGCAGAGCTGGGATTGCCTCTGCCATTAAGTACCTCAGTGGCCAGCTGTGATAATAGCCATTACTTTCTCACTTAGAAACTTGCCATGTGCACTAGCGCAAGAACAGTGAAAGCTCCCCAGAGAAGCAAGTCAGGCAGACATGCTTCTGTTTTCTCACAGAAGCTGCTTATGACCGGCCCTGCTCACAGACAGATTGCTAATTGCAAATCGATAGACAGTTATGCAGATATTCTTTAGCAACTGAGCCACCAGGGAAGCCCTACTAGCTCAGTTGCTAAAGAATCTGCCTGCAACGCAGGAGACCCCGCTTTGAGTCCTGGGTCGGGAAGATCCCCTGGAGAAGGGATAGGCTACCCACTCCTAGTATTCTGGCCTAGAGAATTCCATGGACTGTGTAGTCCTTGGGGCCGCAAAGAGTCAGGCACGAACTGAGCCACTTTCACCTGAACATGCGGATATCACTTAAAAAAAAAAAAATGTGGTAACAGATCTAGAACCTCTGTCAAGCTCATGAGCGAGTAGTATAAATGTACAGAATCATCTTTGTCCTGCATAGTGACTACCGTCCTGTATTTGCTTTGAGAAGAGTTGAGCTACTCTTGGTACAGAGGAATGATTCTTTACCAACTGAGCCACAAGCGAAGCCCACTAATCCTGGAGTGGGTAGCCTATCCCTTCTCCAGCGGATCTTCCTGACCCAGGAATTGAACCAGGGTCTCCTGCCTGAGTAACACATATTGCGTAAAGATCGGTGAGGGAGCAGAATTAGGGACATTGATTGGTAAAATCAGTTTTCCTTGTCTAGATGGCTAGCGGAGGCGAAAGAAATGTTGGTGTGGATTTAAAAAATTCTTCTGATACGAAACAAAAAATTTACCAGTTCTCTGCAGAAGTCTTTAATGAAACACAGATATTGTCATTAGATTGCTTTGGTCATATCCGTCTTATCCACATTTATTTTTTAAAATCACATAGAGTGGCTTCAATCACTTGAAGAAACGACAAAAGGTTTCTTTGGTCTCCATTCTATACTGGATCGAGAGAAGGCAGTTGATCAGCATGATGCAGGAGCTCAAGATGTTTTTGGCAAAAACTTGACTAGTCTGTTTAATGATATGGAAGAATGAATTAAGGATGGCAGCACGAAACAGAAGGCCATGCTAGAAGTACACAAGACCTTGTTTGGTAAGTCCAAACATGACTTTTTCTTTCAATTGAAGGATAGTTGCTTTACAGAATTTTGTTGCCAAACATCAACGTGAATGAGCCACAGGTTTACATATGTCTCCTCCCTCCTGAACCTCTCTCCCGTCTCCTCCTCCCCATTCCACCCCTCTAGCTTGTTGCAGAGCCCCTGTTTGAGTCCCCTGAGTCATACAGCAAATTGCATTGGCATCTCTTTTAACGTATGGTACTATGTTTCCATGTTCCTCTGCATTCATCTCACCCTCTCCTTCCTCCCACCTGCCCGTGTCCATACGTCTGTTCTCCACATCTGTGACTCCTTGGCTGCCCTGCAAATAATTTCATCAGTACCACCTTTAGTTAAAGCATTTCTTCCCCCCCCCCCCAAGCATTTCTTCTTTCTTATTCCACTCTTACTGTCTTTAGTGTGAGACTGATCTCGAAACTGATATGAAAGTATTATTCTCAGCATGGAAAATTTGGAAGATGCAAACATGAAAAATTTAAAAAGTAAGGCAGAAGCTAGTCACTCTAGGCTAACCCCTAAAACATTTATTGGCTGGTTTCTAGTTTCTTTTCTTTAACCTTTTTGATCTACGTAATCCTGTGTATTCCTTTTAGTTAGGGATTCATTTTTAGACTATCCTGAATCTTCCATTAAGTTCCAGTTTGGGGTCTGATACACTTACAGATGTGCCAAGTGCTTCCTGAATACTATAGAACATATTTTATGTTTAAAATACTTCCATGCGTATGTAGTGAGTCAATGATTTTAAGTTTATTTGTTACACATTTCAATATAAAAGTCAATGTGTGAAATAACATATTCTCGATTTGGAAAAGGTGGCTTTTTTTGTTGTGTGTAAGAATTCCTCACCGGACCAAAGGTCATGGAGAGGTCTATTGTTTTTCTAAAATGGTTATAGTGTTGTTGTTTTTGTCGGTAATTGAATTGGGGTGTGAGTTGCAAAGTTTGTGTTTCTGTTCATTTTTTCCATCTGTTCGGATTTCTTTCTCTCTCCTGAGTCAGACAGTAATTTCCCATTGGTTGTCCAGTTACCAAGGTTGGTGTCCATGCATCCATGCTGGTCTCTGCATTCATGTCCGGGTGTCCTGTGAAACACTAAGCTTAATTTATTTGGAAATGACCTAGCTGTGCAATATACTGTCATCACTCAGTTGAGCACAAGGATAGAAATACAGGTGATCAAACTCCGGAGAAACTTTTGTCGGAGTGGGGCGTGCGTTCAGGGGGTTGGGGTGGGAGGGGCGCGAACCGCGGATATCTCAGGTGCCCTCCCAACCTGGGCCTCTGCAGGCCTGCCTCTGCTCGGAAGCCTCCCCCCACCCCCATCGCGTTTGCTGCTCAGGGCCGGGTGGTCTCTGCAGCTGCCCGGCATCCTGCCCAAGGCCCCCCCTGCCCACACGCTGTCTTCCGGTGTCTCTCTGAACCCTCGTCTCTTTCTGCCTCTGTCTCACCTGGCGTGGGTGCGTGCGAGTGCCTGTCCGTGTGCCTGGCTGTCACTCGTCCGCTCTCTCAGGAAGGTCCTGTGCTGGGCCCGTGGCGTGGGGGCAGGGCGGGCGTCGGTTGGGGGACAGGGCGGGGCTGAGGCGCTCCAGGGGGTTTGCACAGCCGGCAGGATGGGCGCCTGGGGCCCCGGCTGGGCTGCCCCTAAGCCCGCAGGAGGCTCCGGGGACCGCGGCCCCGGGCCGACGCCCCGCTCCTCCGGAGCCACGTGACCCTGAGCAGCGAACGGGATGGTGGGGGGCGGGGGGTGGGGGGACACCGAGACGTCCTCCCCGTTCAAGCCACCCCCCTTACCAACGCCCGCCAGAGCACCCGCAGCCTCGTCAGGCCGCTCGGGGTCCGGGAAGCACCCCGGGCCGGGCCAGGCGCGTGCTGGCCGGTGGTGGCGTCGGCTGGTCTCCCAGCTGCAGGGCCTGTCCCGGTTTTTCCCATCAGTTTCAACAGTGACGGTCACCCCACATTGTGAGTCGTCTAGATTTCTCACTGACACCCCTGTTAGGGAGTGGCTTTTTAGAGAGATAGGGAAGGTCACTTGGGGGATGTTAGTCATGAGAGAAAATAAGTGCTCAGGTGGGATTGCAGATGTCATCCAGGGGGTAAATAGAGACAGTTGTTGCTGGTACCAAGACATGAAGTTTTTTTCCCCCCTTTTCCCAAAAGGCCATATTACGACCACATGGGGGCGCTGAGTAACAGCCCATAGCTCGGCTGGAAGGGTGGGCCTTTGATATTGATACCCTGGGATGGGTTGGACATACCCCCAACCTTTGTCATTAATGCAGATGCAGCCCGGGCTGATTAGGTTCAGTTGAGAAGCAGTGTGGTTTGCAAGTGAACATGCCTCGTTTAGGGAGAGATCAATAGCCATACAGGGAGATATGATTAGAAAGAGGAAGAACATCATATGATGCATTTTACTTATCTGAGGCAGGATTGATGGGGTTCTGCTTGAACAAGAGCCTGAGATCTTCAACAGGTTCACAGGAATAGCTGTCCTCTGGCTTTGGAGTCTCAGTTTCTGTCTCCCCCTCCTGTAGGCCATAGGGTTTTATTCTAGAATTGTGGACCCAGGCAGAGAGACCCTTCACTTTTACAGCAGTTGAAGTCACTAGAACAACCTGATATGGCCCTGTCCATTTCTCGGACAGCTGGTTTGGACTCCCTTTTTCTTGCCAGGTCTTTACTGATACTTGATCCCCTGGCTTTACCTGGGGATTTTTCAAGTCTTCCTGTGGTTTGTTCTCCATAACGTTGGAGTTCTTGCGGAAACCTTCCCAGGTCAATTATATGTTTTAAGAGTGTATTGGCATCCTCGTCAAAAAACAAATCAGAAGTTAAGAATGGTCGTCCATACATCATTTCATAAGGACTTAACAATAGTGGCCGTTTGGGGGATGTCCGTAGCCTCATGAGGGCTATGGGCAGCATATGTGTTCACTTATTATGTCTTTCTTGACATAGCTTAGCCCTTTTAAGAGTCTGGTTGGCTCTCTCTACCTTCCCTGAAGCTTGAGGCCTCCAGGATGAGTGGAGCCAGTATTTTATGCCTAAGCATGCGGCTAGGTTCTGGGGTATCGTGGCTGTAAGTGAGGGCCCGTTGTCACTCTGAAGTGACCGAGGCAGCCCAAACCTAGGCACTATCTCCTTCAGCAGAGCTTTACAGACTTCTGTAGCTCTCTCTGTCTCAGTAGGGAACGCTTGGATCCATCCTGTGAATGTGTCAATAAAGACTAGCAAGTAAGAAAACCCTTGGGTCTTGGGCATGGCTGTAAATTCTACTTGCCAGTCCGCTCCTGGGTATGATCCCCGATGTTGGACAGGTGTAATTAGAGGAGGTCTGGTTTTTGGGTTATTTTTTAGACAGGTGTCACAATTTTGTGTGACCTGTTTAACAACCTTAGCTAACTGCGGATGGGAGAGAATAGGCTTAAGCAAGATTTCTAGATTATCTTTTCCAAAATGGGTGCTCTTATGTAAGGAGTTAGTAATGTTTTAAACCTGAGAATCAGGGAGTATTATTTGGGCCTGATCAGGCTGAAACCACCCATGTGACCCAATCTCCCAGCCCCGCTCAGCATATCGGGAATGTCCCCCTGGGGTAAAATCTGGAGTCAGGGTTTCCTTGGGGAAAAGGGGGCAGATAGCAGTGGCAGAGGTAGCTTCCCCGGCAGCTCGGCCTGCCTCTTGATCAGCTTTCCTATTTCCCTGAGCCTCTTTTTCTTGCCCCTTTTGGTGACTCTTGCAGTGGATGACAGCTAATTTTGCAGGAAGTTTGACTGCCTCCAGGAGCCTGAGAATGAGCTCTTTGTGTTTAATAACAGAGCTTCGGGCACTGAGCATCCCTCTTTCTTTCCAAATTGCTGCACGGGCATGCAGAATGAGGAAAGCATACTTAGAGTCCATACACACATTAATCCTCTTTCCTTCTCCTAACTCCAAAGCTCTTGTCAGGGCAAAAAGTTCAGCTTTCTGGGCTGAGGTGTCTGGGGGAAGAGACCCACTTTCCTTAGTTTCTTCCAGGCTCGCTACAGCATATCCTGCTTTCCTCTCTCCCTTTTCTACAAAACTGCTGCCCTCTGTGTGCCAGTGTTCCTCTGGGTCAGATAAAGGTGTCTCTGATAAGTCCCGGCGAGAAGAGTATAACTCGTCTGTGATTTGTATGCATTGGTGATCCAGAGGGGAGGTAGGGGGATCTGGCAGTAAGGTTGCTGGATTTAAAGTCTGGCAGACCCTCAACTTTATTTCTGGAGTGTCAAGAAGGAGGGCTTGGTATTGGGTGATCCTTCCCCCTGTCATCCACCTGTCCCCTTTCGTTTCCAAGACTGCTTGCACCCGGTGAGGCGTATACACTGTGGTGGGCTGACCCAGGGTCAGCTTAGATGCCTCCTTAACCATAAGAGTGGTGGCTGCTACTGCCCGGAGGCAAGTGGGCCACCCTCTGGCCACCTCATCTAGTTATTTTGAGAGATAAGCCACAGGTTGTAATACGGGCCCCATCATCTGCCCTAACACCCCAAGAGCAGTTCCTGTCCTTCCAGAAATATAGAGTCTAAAAGGCTTCTCCAGGTTGGGGAGGCCTAAAGCTGGGGCTGTAGTGATGGACTCTTTTAGGGCATTAAAGGCCACCTTGCAGGTCTCATGCCAGTCGAGTGGCTCTTCCACTTTCCCCCTTAAATTTTCATATGGGGGTCTGGCCAGATTGCCATAATTAGGAATCCAGATCCTGCAAAACCCGGTCCTTCCTAAAAATCCCCTAAGCTGTTGTTTTGTTTGGGGGTATGGGGTATTTAAGATGAGGGATCTCCCCTCGGGGTCAGGCATGCTTTTTCTCTCCGTAATTATAAATCCAAGGTATTTTACTTGGGTTAAGCTAATCTGAGCCTACTTGGGGGATACTCGATAACCCTTTTCATACAGGAAAGTTAGCATTTTAAATAGTGTCCATTTGAGAGCTGGTAAAATCTGGCCTAGCTATGAGCAAGTCATCCACATACTGTATTAGACTACTGTTTGTTAAAGTTAATTCCCTTAGTTCTCTCCCCGAGGAAGTCCCGGAGATATGAGGGCTGTCCCTAAACCCTTGGGGTAGTCGAGTCCAGTCGAGAGTTGTATGGTCTCTCTTGTTTCCAAGTCCCGCCACTCAAAAGGAAAGAGATTTTGGGATTCAGGATGGAGAGGAATGCAAAAGAAAGCACCTTGAAGGTCCAAAACTGAGAAGTACTTGGCATTTCCTGGGACTTGGGATAGGAGGGTATATGGGTTTGGGACTATGGGGTGGATGGGAACCACAGCTTCATTAACAGCTCTTAGATCCTGGACGAATCGGTAAGATTCATCTGGTTTTTGAACGGGCAATATTGGGGTGTTGCAGGGGGACTCACAGCTGATTCGAGTTCCAGTATCTCGGTATTTGATAACTAATGGTCTAAGACCTGCAAGAGCTTCTGGTTTTAAGGGATATTGTCTTTTCCAGGGCTAGGGAGCATTTGGTTTCAGAGAAATCTTTACTGGTGGAACATGTATGGCTAAACCAGGGCTGGAGACATCCCACACCTGGGGATTGACATCATCTAGACAAGGGACAGACTCCTCCTTTTCTACCTCTGACTGTAAATATTCAGACATAGGCAAAGAGAATTATCGACTTCTACCTTTGTGTCCCAAGTCACTCTGGTTTGGAGGCGAAAGTATTATTCTCACCATGGAAAATTTGGAAGCTGCAAACATGAAAAATTTAAAGAGTCACGCAGAGGCTAGTCACTCTAAGCTAACCCCTAAGACATTTATTGACTGATTTCTAGCTTCTCTTCTTTAACCTTTTTTATCTACAGTAATCCTGTGTGTTCCTTTTAGTTAGGGATTCATTTTTAGACTATCCTGACTCTTCCACTAGTTTCCAGTTTTGGGTCTGATACACTTACAGATGTGCCAAGTGCTTCCTGAATACTATAGAACATATTTTATGTTTAAAATACTTCCATGCTTATGTAGTGAGTCAATGATTTTAAGTTTATTTGTTACACATTTCAATGTAAAAGTCAATGTGTGAACTAACATATTCACGACTTGGAAAAGTTGGCTTTTTTTTGGTGTGTGTTTGAACTCCTTACCCGACCAAAGGTCATGGAGAGGTCTATTGTTTTTCTAAAATGGTTATAGTGTTGTTTATTTTCTGGTAATTGAATTAGGGTGTGAGTTGCAAAGCTTGTGTTTCTGTTCATTTCATTCCATCTGTTCGGGTTTCTTTCTCTCTCCTGAGTCAGACAGTAATATCCCATTGGTTGTCCAGTTACCAAGGTTGGTGTCCATGCATCCGTGCTGGTCTCTCCATACATGTCCAGGTGTCCTGTGAAACACTAAGCTTAATTTATTTGGAAATGACCTAGCTGTTCAATACACTGTCATCACTCAGTTGAGCAGAGGGAGAGAAATTCAAGTGACAAAACTCCAGAGAAGCTTGTGTCAGAGTGCCCCGGCGTGGCATGCGTGCAGGGGGTTGGGGGGAGGGGGCGTTGCGCGGAGCGAGGAGGTCTCAGTTGTTCTCCCACCCTGAGCCTCTCCAGGTCCGCCGCTGCTCAGTGGCCTCCCCCCGCCCCCCATCGCTTTGGCTGCTCAGGGCCGGGTGGTCTCTGCAGCTGCCCGGCATCCTGCCCGAGGCCCCCCCTGCCCACACGCTGTCTTCCAGTCTCTCTCTGAACCCTCGATTCTTTCTGCCTCTGTCTCACCTGGCGTGGGTGCGTGCGAGTGCCTGTCCGTGTCCCTGGCTGTCGCACGTCTGCTCTCCCAGGAAGGTCCTGTGCTGGGCCCGTGGCGTGGGGGCAGGGCGGGCCTAGGTAGGGCGAAAAGACGTGGCTGAGGCGCTCCAGGGGGTTTGTGCAGCCGGCAGGACGGGCGCCTGGGGCCCCGGCTGGGCTGCCCCTAATCCACAGGTGGCTCCGTGGACCGCGGATCCGGGCCGAAGCCCCGCTCGTCCGGAGCCACCTGACCCTGAGCAGCGAACGGGATGGTGGGTGACAAGGGGTGAGCGGGCACCGAGATGTCCTCACTGCTCTGCCCACCCCCCCTCCCCCCACCCCAGGTTCCGCAGGCACGCCAGGCCCCGGCCGGCCGGGCCAGACGGGTGCTGGCCTGGGCTCGCGGTGTGTGGAGCTGGGGCGCCCTCCGCTGGCCGCCGAGCTGCAGGCTCTGGCCGGCCGGAGTCCAGTTGCCGGTCGTGCGGCTCAAGTGCAGCGCGCGCCCGCTCGAGAACTGCAGCCCCAGGCCCGCCCGGCAGGTCAGACCACAAGGGAGGCGCAACGCGGGGCGCCTGGGGCGCCTGGCAGCCACCTCGGTCTAAGGCCATACCACCGTGAACGTGCCCTCTCTCCTGTGATCTGGGAAACTGAGCAGGGTCGGGCCTGGTCAGTACTTGGATGAGAGACCGCCTAGTAGTTAGGCGATTTTTTTTTATTTTTCTGAATGCCTACTTCAGAAAGTTAGAATCGGATGACTTCACACAGTAAAACGAATCATATATTCATACATAATCTTAAGAATCCAGCAGCTGGTCATTCTTTTTCCTGTCCTAACACAGCTAACTGGAAATCAGTTGTAGTAAGTTCTACTGACTTAAGACCCTCATCCCTAAGGGAAGATATATAGGAAAACACATAATATATCTAAATAAACATGAAAGATACAATGATGAGAAAGAAAAAAATTTCTCAGTGACATCTTAGTTGGTATCGGAAACACGATGATTATGAAAGCACAGCCCATAATCAAGTCCAGGCCATGGAAGCCTGTGACTGTCACTGAGTGTTGACTTCCCTTTCAGCTGAGGTCGTAAAAAGTGCTTTGTAAAATTCTGAGGTTTGAAGCACTTGTAACCTCCCGAAGAGACTGCAATCAGAAGGGTTTCTAGAATATCGTGACGCTGTGGTGAGCTCAAGCAATACATACTCCAGAGGACGGAAGACAGACATGTTGGGAAGTGGGGATGACTTCTACTGCACTTAGGGAGGAAGGGCATGTACAAGTGGAGAAGCAACACCTCAGTGATGGAATCTTGAAAGACTCCATACATGGAGAAGGAAATGGCAACCCACTCCAGTATTCTTGCCTGGAAAAATTCATGGGCAGAGGAGTCTGGCGGGCTGAAGTCCACGGGATTCCATGACTGACCGTCTGTGCACGAGGGTGGAGGGAGACGGGTTGGTAGCAAGAAACTGGTAGAAGTAAAAAATAAGAAAAAATATAAAATAAAGACTCGATATATATGACAACGACTGGTCGGAATAAACCTTCAGAAGTGCCTTCTCAGACCTCCCGTCAGAAGCACAAGCGTAATAAAGACACTGAGTTTTCATGGTCTCACACAAAATTAGACTGGCTTATGACAATGGGCAGAGAGGCTCCTCTAAGACATCGGGGCTGGGCTTTACTGGAGGATGGACATCGATTGAGTGCATGGCTGTGTGTTATGGAAATATGTCTTACTGGCAGGACGAAGGCATCTTCTTGAAGAACACAGCAAATAACACCACAAATTCACGGAACTTGGCTACAATGACAATAGCTGATTTCGTGATGGCTACTGCTTGGCAGAGCTGGGATTGCCTCTGCCATTAAGTACCTCAGTGGCCAGCTGTGATAATAGCCATTACTTTCTCACTTAGAAACTTGCCAAAAACAATGAAAGCTCCCCAGAGAAGCAAGTCAGGCAGACATGCTTCTGTTTTCTCACAGAAGCTGCTTATGACCGGCCCTGCTCACAGACAGATTGCTAATTCCAAATCGATAGACAGTTATGCAGATATTCTTTAGCAACTGAGCCACCAGGGAAGCCCTACTAGCTCAGTTGCTAAAGAATCTGCCTGCAACGCAGGAGACCCTGCTTTCAGTCCTGGGTCGGGAAGATCCCCTGGAGAAGGGATAGGCTACCCACTCCAGTATTCTGGCCTAGAGAATTCCATGGACTGTGTATTCCTTGGGGCCGCAAAGAGTCAGGCACGAACTGAGCCACTTTCACCTGAACATGCGGATATCACTTAAAAAAAAAAATGTGGTAACAGATCTAGAACCTCTGTCAAGCTCATGAGCGAGTAGTATAAATGTACAGAATCAGCTTTCTTCTGCATAGTTACTACCGTCCTGTATTTGCTTTGAGAGGAGTTGAGCTACTCTTGGTACAGAGGAATGATTCTTTACCAACTGAGCCACAAGGGAAGCCCACTAATACTGGAGTGGGTAGCCCATCCCTTCTCCAGCGGATCTTCCTGACCCAGGAATTGAACCAGGGTCTCCTGCCTGAGTAACACATATTGCATAAAAATCGGGGAGGGAGCAGAACTAGGGACATTGATTGGTAAAATCAGTTTTCCTTGTCTAGATGGCTAGCGGAGGCGAAAGAAATGTTGGTGTGGATTTAAAAAATTCTTCTGATACTATACAAAAAATTTACCAGTTCTCTGCAGAAGTCTTTAATGAAGCAAAGATATTGTCATTAGATTGCTTTGGTCATATCCGTCTTATCCACATTTATTTTTTAAAATCACATAGAGTGGCTTCAATCACTTGAAGAAATGACAAAGGTTTCTTTGGTCTCCATTCTATACTGGATCGAGAGAAGGCAGTTGATCAGCATGATGCAGGAGCTCAAGATGTTTTTGGGAAAAACTTGACTAGTCTGTTTAATGATATGGAAGAATGAATTAAGGATGGCAGCACGAAACAGAAGGCCATGCTATAAGTACACAAGACCTTGTTTGGTAAGTCCAAACATGACTTTTTCTTTCAATTGAAGGATAGTTGCTTTACAGAATTTTGTTGCCAAACATCAACGTGAATGAACCACAGGTGGACATATGTCTCCTCCCTCCTGAACCTCTCTCCCATCTCCTCCTCCCCATTCCACCCCTCTAGCTTGTTGCAGAGCCCCTGTTTGATTCCCCTGAATCATACAGCAAATTGCATTGGCATCTCTTTTAACGTATGGTACTATGTTTCCATGTTCCTCTGCATTCACCTCACACTCTCCTTCCTCCCCCCTGCCCGTGTCCATAAGTCTGTTCTCTACATCTGTGACTCCTTGGCTTCCCTGCAAATAATTTCATCAGTACCACCTTTAGTTCAAGCATTTCTTCCCCCCCCCCCAAGCATTTCTTATTTCTTATTCCACTCTTACTGTCTTTAGTGTGAGACTGATCTCGAAACTGATATGAAAGTATTATTCTCAGCATGGAAAATTTGGAAGATGCAAACGTGAAAAATTTAAAAAGTAACGCAGAGGCTAGTCACTCTAGGCTAACCCCTAAAACATTTATTGACTGATTTCTAGTTTCTCTTCTTTAACCTCTTAGATCTACGTAATCCTGTGTGTTCCTTTTAGTTAGGGATTCATTTTTAGACTCTCCTGACTCTTCCTTAAGTTCCAGTTTGGGGTCTGATACACTTACAGATGTGCCAAGTGCTTCCTGAATACTATGGAACATATTTTATGTTTAAAATACTTCCATGCATATGTAGTGAGTCAATGATTTTAAGTTTATTTGTTACACATTTCAATATAAAAGTCAATGTGTGAAATAACATATTCTCGATTTGGAAAAGGTGGCTTATTTTGTTGTGTGTAAAAATTTCTCACCGGACCAAAGGTCATGGAGAGGTCTTTTGTTTTTCTAAAATGGTTATAGTATTGTTGTTTTTTTCGGTAATTGAATTGGGGTGTGAGTTGCAAAGTTTGTGTTTCTGTTCATTTTTTCCATTTGTTCGGGTTTCTTTCTCTCTACTGAGTCAGACAGTAATTTCCCATTGGTTGTCCAGTTACCAAGGTTGGTGTCCATGCATCCATTCTCGTCTCTGCATACATGTCCGGGTGTCCTGTGAAACACTAAGCTTAATTTATTTGGAAATGACCTAGCTGTGCAATATACTGTCATCACTCAGTTGAGCACAAGGATAGAAATTCAGGTGATCAAATTCCGGAGAAACTTTTGTCGGAATGGGGCGTGCGTTCAGGGGGTTGGGGTGGGAGGGGCGCGGAGCGCAGAGATCTCAGGTGTCCTCCCACCCTGGGCCTCTCCAGGCTCGCCGCTGCTCAGTGGCCTGCCCCCGCCCCCATCGCGTTTGCTGCTCAGGGCCGGGTCGTCTCTGCAGCTGCCCGGCATCCTGCCCGAGGCCCCCCCTGCCCACACGCTGTCTTCCGGTGTCTCTCTGAACCCTCGTCTCTTTCTGCCTCTGTCTCACCTGGCGTGGGTGCGTGCGAGTGCCTGTCCGTGTGCCTGGCTGTCGCTCGTCCGCTCTCTCAGGAAGGTCCTGTGCTGGGCCCGTGGCGTGGGGGCAGGGCGGGCGTCGGTTGGGGGACAGGGCGGGGCTGAGGCGCTCCAGGGGGTTTGCACAGCCGGCAGGATGGGCGCCTGGGGCCCCGGCTGGGCTGCCCCTAAGCCCGCAGGAGGCTCCGGGGACCGCGGCCCCGGGCCGACGCCCCGCTCCTCCGGAGCCACATGACCCTGAGCAGCGAACGGGATGGTGGGGGTCGGGGGGTGGGGGGACACCGAGACGTCCTCCCCGTTCAAGCCACCCCCCTTACCAACGCCCGCCAGAGCTCCCGCAGCCTCGTCAGGCCGCTCGGGGTCCGGGAAGCACCCCGGGCCGGGCCAGGCGCGTGCTGGCCTGGGGTGGCGTCAGCTGGTCTCCCAGCTGCAGGGCCTGTCCCGGTTTTTCCCATCAGTTTCAACAGTGACGGTCACCCCACATTGTGAGTCGTCTAGATTTCTCACTGACACCCCTGTTAGGGAGTGGCTTTTTAGAGAGATAGGGAATGTCACTTGGGGGATGTTAGTCATGAGAGAAAATAAGGGCTCAGGTGGGATTGCAGATGTCATCCAGGGGGTAAATAGAGACAGTTGTTGCTGGTACCAAGACATGAAGTTTTTTTTCCCCCTTTTCCCAAAAGGCCATATTACGACCACATGGGGGCGCTGAGTAACAGCCCATAGCTCGGCTGGAAGGGTGGGCCTTTGATATTGATACCCTGGGATGGTTGGACATACCCCCAACCTTTGTCATTAATGCAGATGCAGCCCGGGCTGATTAGGTTCAGTTGAGAAGCAGTGTGGTTTGCAAGTGAACATGCCTCGTTTAGGGAGAGATCAATAGCCATACAGGGAGATATGATTAGAAAGAGGAAGAACATCATATGATGCATTTTACTTATCTGAGGCAGGATTGATGGGGTTCTGCTTGAACAAGAGCCTGAGATCTTCAACAGGTTCACAGGAATAGCTGTCCTCTGGCTTTGGAGTCTCAGTTTCTGTCTCCCCCTCCTGTAGGCCATAGGGTTTTATTCTAGAATTGTGGACCCAGGCAGATAGACCCTTCACTTTTACAGCAGTTGAAGTCACTAGAACAACCTGATATGGCCCTGTCCATTTCTCGGACAGCTGGTTTGGACTCCCTTTTTCTTGTCAGGTCTTTACTGATACTTGATCCCCTGGCTTTACCTGGGGATTTTTCAAGTCTTCCTGTGATTTGCTCTCCATACCGTTGGAGTTCTTGCTGAAACCTTCCCAGGTCAATTATATGTTTTAAGAGTGTATTGGCATCCTCGTCAAAAAACAAATCACAAGTTAAGAATGGTCGTCCATACATCATTTCATAAGGACTTAACAATAGTGTCCGTTTGGGGGATGTCCGTATCCTCATGAGGGCTATGTGCAGCATATGTGACCACTTATTATGTGTTTCTTGACATAGCTTAGCCAGAGCCCTTTTAAGAGCCTGGTTGGCTCTCTCTACCTTTCCTGAAGCTTGAGGCCTCCAGGATGAGCGGAGCCGGTATTTTATGCCTAAGCATGTGGCTAGGTTCTGGAGTATCGTGGCTGTAAGTGAGGGCCCGTTGTCACTCTGAGGTGACCGAGGCAGCCCAAACCTAGGCACTATCTCCTTCAGCAGAGCTTTACAGACTTCTGTAGCTCTCTCTGTCTCAGTAGGGAATGCTTCGATCCATCCTGTGAATATGTCAGTAAAGATTAGCAAGTAAGAAAACCCTTTGGTCTTGGGCATGGCTGTAAATTCTACTTGCCAGTCCGCTCCTGGGTATGATCCCCGATGTTGGACAGGTGTAATTAGAGGAGGTCTGGTTTTTGGGTTATTTTTTAGACAGGTGTCACAATTTTGTGTGACCTGTTTAACAACCTTAGCTAACTGGGGATGGGAGAGAATAGGCTTAAGCAAGATTTCTAGATTATCTTTTCCAAAATGGGCGCTCTTATGTAAGGAGTTAGTAATGTTTTAAACCTGAGAATCAGGGAGTATTATTTGGGCCTGATCAGGCTGAAACCACCCATGTGACCCTATCTCCCAGCCCCACTCAGCATATCGGGAATGTCCCCCTGGGGTAAAATCTGGAGTCAGGGTTTCCTTGGGGAAAAGGGGGCAGATAGCAGTGGCAGAGGTAGCTTCCCCGGCAGCTCGTCCTGCCTCTTGATCAGCTTTCCTATTTCCCTGAGCCTCTTTTTCTTGCCCCTTTTGGTGACTCTTGCAGTGGATGACAGCTAATTTTGCAGGAAGTTTGACTGCCTCCAGGAGCCTGAGAATGAGCTCTTTGTGTTTAATAACAGAGCTTCGGACACTGACCATCCCTCTTTCTTTCCAAATTGCTGCACGGGCATGTAGAATGAGGAAAGCATACTTAGAGTCCATACACACATTAATCCTCTTTCCTTCTCCTAACTCCAAAGCTCTTGTCAGGGCAAAAAGTTCAGCTTTCTGGGCTGAGGTGTCTGGGGGAAGAGACCCACTATCCTTAGTTTCTTCCAGGCTCGCTACAGCATATCCTGCTTTCCTCTCTCCCTTTTCTACAAAACTGCTGCCCTCTGTGTGCCAGTGTTCCTCTGGGTCAGGTAAAGGTGTCTCTGATAGGTCCCGGTGAGAAGAGTATAACTCGTCTGTGTTTTGTATGCATTGGTGATCCAGAGGGGAGGTAGGGGGATCTGGCAGTAAGGTTGCTGGATTTAAAGTCTGGCAGACCCTCAACTTTATTTCTGGAGTGTCAAGGAGGAGGGCTTGGTATTGGGTGATCCTTCCCCCTGTCATCCACCTGTCCCCTTTCGTTTCCAAGACTGCTTGCACCCGGTGAGGCGTATACACTGTGGTGGGCTGACCCAGGGTCAGCTTAGATGCCTCCTTAACCATAAGAGGGGTGGCTGCTACTGCCCGGAGGCAAGTGGGCCACCCTCTGGCCACCTCATCTAGTTATTTTGAGAGATAAGCCACAGGTTGTAATACGGGCCCCATCATCTGCCCTAACACCCCAAGAGCAGTTCCTGTCCTTCCAGAAATATAGAGTCTAAAAGGCTTCTCCAGGTTTGGGAGGCCTAAAGCTGGGGCTGTAGTGATGGACTCTTTTAGGGCATTAAAGGACACCTTGCAGGTCTCATGCCAGTCGAGTGGCTCTTCCTCTTTCCCCCTTAAATTTTCATATGGGGGTCTGGCCAGATTGCCATAATTAGGAATCCAGATCCTGCAAAACCCGATCCTTCCTAAAAATCCCCTAAGCTGTTGTTTTGTTTGGGGGTATGGGGTATTTAAGATGAGGGATCTCCCCTCGGGGTCAGGCATTCTTTATCTCTCCGTAATTATAAATCCATGGTATTTTACTTTGGTTAAGCTAATCTGAGCCTACTTGGGGGATACTCGATAACCCTTTTCATACAGGAAAGTTAGCGTTTAAATAGTGTCCATTTGAGAGCTGGTAAAATCTGGCCTAGCTATGAGCAAGTCATCCACATACTGTATTAGACTACTGTTTGTTAAAGTTAATTCCCTTAGTTCTCTCCCCGAGGAAGTCCCGAAGATATGAGGGCTGTCCCTAAACCCTTGGGGTAGTCAAGTCCAGTCGAGATTTGTATGGTCTCTCGTGTTTCCAAGTCCCGCCACTCAAAAGCAAAGAGTTTTTGGGATTCAGGATGGAGAGGAATGCAAAAGAAAGCACCTTGAAGGTCCAAAACTGAGAAGTACGTGGCATTTCCTGGGACTTGGGATAGGAGGGTATATGGGTTTGGGACTATGGGGTGGATGGGAACCACAGCTTCATTAACAGCTCTTAGATCCTGGACGAATCGGTAAGATCCATCTGGTTTTTGAACGGGCAATATTGGGGTGTTGCAGGGGGACTCACAGCTGATTCGAATTCCAGTATCTCTGTATTTGATAACTAATGGTCTAAGACCCGCAAAAGCTTCTGGTTTTAAGGGATATTGTCTTTTCCAGGGCTAGGGAGCATTTGGTTTCAGAGAAATCTTCACTGGTGGAACATTTATGGCTAAACCAGGGCTGGAGACATCCCACACCTGGGGATTGACATCATCTAGACAAGGGACAGACTCCTCCTTTTCTACCTCTGACTGTAAATATTCAGACATAGGCAAAGAGAATTATCGTCTTCTACCTTTGTGTCCCAAGTCACTCTGGTTTGGAGGCGAAAGTATTATTCTCACCATGGAAAATTTGGAAGCTGCAAACATGAAAAATTTAAAGAGTCATGCAGAGGCTAGTCACACTAAGCTAACCCCTAAGACATTATTGACTGATTTCTAGCTTCTCTTCTTTAACCTTTTTTATCTACAGTAATCCTGTGTGTTCCTTTTAGTTAGGGATTCATTTTTAGACTATCCTGACTCTTCCACTACGTTCCAGATTTGGGTCTGATACACTTAGAGATGTGCCAAGTGCTTCTTGAATACTATAGAACATATTTTATGTTTAAAATACTTCCATGCTTATGTAGTGAGTCAATGATTTTAAGTTTATTTGTTACACATTTCAATGTAAAAGTCAATGTGTGAACTAACATATTCACGACTTGGAAAAGTTGGCTTTTTTTTGGTGTGTGTTTGAACTCCTTACCCGACCAAAGGTCATGGAAAGGTCTATTGTTTTTCTAAAATGGTTATAGTGTTGTTTATTTTCTGGTAATTGAATTAGGGTGTGAGTTGCAAAGCTTGTGTTTCTGTTCATTTCATTCCATCTGTTCGGGTTTCTTTCTCTCTCCTGAGTCAGACAGTAATTTCCCATTGGTTGTCCAGTTACCAAGGTTGGTGTCCATGCATCCGTGCTGGTCTCTCCATACATGTACGGGTGTCCTTTGAAACACTAAACTTAATTTATTTGGAAATGACCTAGCTGTTCAATACAATGTCATCACTCAGTTGAGCAGAGGGAGAGAAATTCAAGTGACAAAACTCCAGAGAAGCTAGTGTCAGAGCGCCGAGGCGTGGCATGCGTGCAGGGGGTTGGGGGGAGGGGGCGGTGCGCAGAGAGCGGAGGTCTCAGGTGTCCTCCCACAATGGGCCTCTCCAGGTCGGCCGCTGCTCAGTGGCCTCCCCCCGCCCCCATCGCTTTGGCTGCTCAGGGCCGGGTGGTCTCTGCAGCTGCCCGGCATCCTGCCCGAGGCCCCCCCTGCCCACACGCTGTCTTCCAGTCTCTCTCTGAACCCTCGACTCTTTCTGCCTCTGTCTCACCTGGCGTGGGTGTGTGCGAGGGCCTGTCCGTGTCCCTGGCTGTCGCTCGTCTGCTCTCCCAGGAAGGTCCTGTGCTGGGCCCGGGGTGTGGGGGCAGGGCGGGCCTCGGTAGAAGGAAAAGACAGGGCTGAGGCGCTCCAGAGGGTTTGTGCAGCCGGCAAGAAGGGCGCCTGGGGCCCCGGCTGGGCTGGCCCTAAGCCACAGGAGGCTCCGGGGACCGCGGACCCGGGCCGAAGCCCCGCTCGTCTGGAGCCACCTGACCCTGAGCAGCGAACGGGATGGTGGGTGACAGGGGGTGAGCGGGCACCGAGATGTCCTCACTGCTCTGCCCACCCCCCCTCCCCCCACCCCAGGTTCCGCAGGCACGCCAGGCCCCGGCCGGCCGGGCCAGACGGGTGCTGGCCTGGGCTCGCGGTGTGTGGAGCTGGGGCGCCCTCCGCTGGCCGTCGAGCTGCAGGCTCTGGCAGGCCGGAGTCCAGTCGCGGGTCGTGCGGCTCAAGTGCAGCGCGCGCCCGCTCGAGAACTGCAGCCCCAGGCCCGACCAGCAGGTCAGACCGCAAGGGAGGCGCAACGCGGTGCTCCTGGAGCGCCTGGCAGCCACCTCGGTCTAAGGCCATAACACCCTGAACGTGCCCTCTCTCCTGTGATCTGGGAAACTGAGAAGGGTCGGGCCTGGTCAGTACTTGGATGGGAGACCGCCTAGTAGTCAGGCGATTTTTTTTGATTTTTCTGAATGCCTACTTCAGAAAGTTAGAATTGGATGACTTCACACAGTAAAACGAATCATATTTTCATACATAATTTTAAGAAACCAGCAGCTGGTCATTCTTTTTCCTGTCCTAACACAGCTAACTGGAAATCAGTTGTAGTAAGTTCTACTGACTTAAGACCCTCATCCCTAAGGGAAGATATATAGGAAAACCCATAATATATCTAAATAAACATGAAAGATACAATGATGAGAAAAAAAAAATTTCTCAGTGACATCTTAGTTGGTATCAGAAACACGATGATTATGAAAGCACAGCCCATAATCAAGTCCATGCAATGGAAGCCTGTGACTGTCACTGAGTGTTGACTTCCCTTTCAGCTGAGGTCGTAAAAAGTGCTTTGTAAAATTCTGAGGTTTGAAGCACTTGTAACCTCCCGAAGAGACTGCAATCAGAAGGGTTTCCAGAATATCGTGACGCTGTGGTGAGCTCAAGCAATATATACTCCAGAGGACGGAAGACAGACATGTTGGGAAGTGGGGATGATTTCTACTGCACTTAGGGAGGAAGGGCCTGTACATGTGGTGAAGCAACACTTCAGTGATGGAATCTTTAAAGACTCCATACATGGAGAAGGAAATGGCAACCCACTCCAGTATTCTTGCCTGGAAAAATCCATGGGCAGAGGAGTCTGGCGTGCTGAAGTCCACGGGATTCCATGACTGACCGTGTGTGCACGAGGGTGGAGGGAGACGGGTTGGTAGCAAGAAACTGGTAGAAGTAAAAAATAAGAAAAAATATAAAATAAAGACTCGATAAAAATGACAATGCCTGGTAGGAATAAACCTTCAGAAGTGACTTCTCAGACCTCCCGTCTGAAGAACAAGCGTAATAAAGACATTGAGTTTTCATGGTCTCACACAAAATTAGACTGGCTTATGACAATCGCCAGAGAGGCTCCTCTAAGGCATCGGGGCTGGGCTTTACTGGAGGATGCACATCGATTCAGTGCCTGGCTATGTGTTATGGAAATATGTCTTACTGGCAGCTCGAAGGCATCTTCTTGAAGATCACAGCAAATAACACTACAAATTCAAGGAATTTGGCTACAATGACAATAGCTGATTTCATGTTGGCTACTGCTTGGCAGAGCTGGGTTCGCCTCTCCCATTAAGTACCTCAGTGGCCAGCTGTGATAATAGCCATTACTTTCTCACTTAGAAACTTGCCATGTGCACTAGCGCAAGTACAGTGAATGCTCCCCAGAGAAGCAAGTCAGGCAGACATGCTTCTGTTTTCTCACAGAAGCTGCTTATGACCGGCCCTGCTCACAGACAGATTGCTAATTCCAAACCGATAGACAGTTATGCAGATATTCTTTAGCAACTGAGCCACCAGGGAAGCCCTACTAGCTCAGTTGCTAAAGAATCTGCCTGCAATGCAGGAGACCCCGCTTTGAGTCCTGGGTCGGGAAGATCCCCTGGAGAAGGGATAGGCTACCCACTCCAGTATTCTGGCCTAGAGAATTCCATGGACTGTGTAGTCCTTGGGGCCGCAAAGAGTCAGGCACGAACTGAGCCACTTTCACCTGCACATGCAGATATCACTTAAAAAAAAAAATGTGGTAACAGATCTAGAACCTCTGTCAAGCTCATGAGCGAGTAGTATAAATGTACAGAATCATCTTTGTCCTGCATAGTGACTACCGTCCTGTATTTGCTTTGAGAAGAGTTGAGCTACTCTTGGTACAGAGGAATGATTCTTTACCAACTGAGCCACAAGCGAAGCCCACTAATCCTGGAGTGGGTAGCCTATCCCTTCTCCAGCGGGCCTTCCTGACCCAGGAATTGAACCAGGGTCTCCTGCCTGAGTAACACATATTGGGTAAAAATCGGTGAGGGAGCAGAACTAGGGACATTGATTGGTAAAATCAGTTTTCCTTGTCTAGATGGCTAGCGGAGGCGAAAGAAATGTTGGTGTGGATTTAAAAAATTCTTCTGATACTATACAAAAAATTTACTAGTTCTCTGCAGAAGTCTTTAATGAAGTACATATATTGTCATTAGATTGCTTTGGTCATATCCGTCTTATCCACATTCATTTTTTAAAATCACATAGAGTGGCTTCAATCACTTGAAGAAACGACAAAAGGTTTCTTTGGTCTCCATTCTATACTGGATCGAGAGAAGGCAGTTGATCAGCATGATGCAGGAGCTCAAGATGTTTTTGGGAAAAACTTGACTAGTCTGTTTAATGATATGGAAGAATGAATTAAGGATGGCAGCACGAAACAGAAGGCCATGCTGGAAGTACACAAGACCTTGTTTGGTAAGTCCAAACATGACTTTTTCTTTCAATTGAAGGATAGTTGCTTTACAGAATTTTGTTGCCAAACATCAACGTGAATGAGCCACAGGTGTACATATGTCTCCTCCCTCCTGAACCTCTCTCCCATCTCCTCCTCTCCGTTCCACCCCTCTAGCTTGTTGCAGAGCCCCTGTTTGAGTTCCCTGAGTCATACAGCAAATTGCATTGGCATCTCTTTTAACGTATGGTACTATGTTTCCATGTTCCTCTGCATTCACCTCACCCTCTCCTTCCTCCCCCCTGCCCGTGTCCATAAGTCTGTTCTCTACATCTGTGACTCCTTGGCTGCCCTGCAAATAATTTCATCAGAGCCACCTTTAGTTCAAGCATTTCTTCCCCCCCCCCCAAGCATTTCTTATTTCTTATTCCACTCTTAATGTCTTTAGTGTGAGACTGATCTCGAAACTGATATGAAAGTATTATTCTCAGCATGGAAAATTTGGAAGATGCAAACGTGAAAAATTTAAAAAGTAACGCAGACGCTAGTCACTCTAGGCTAACCCCTAAAACATTTATTGACTGAATACTAGTTTTTCTTTTTTAACCTATTAGATCTACGTAATCCTGTGTATTCCTTTTAGTTAGGGATTCATTTTTAGACTATCCTGATTCTTCCATTAAGTTCAAGTTTGGGGTCTGATACACTTACAGATGTGCCAAGTGCTTCCTGAACACTATGGAACATACTTTATGTTTAAAATACTTCCATGCATATGTAGTGAGTCAATGATTTTAAGTTTATTTGTTACACATTTCAATATAAAAGTCAATGTGTGAAATAACATATTCTCGATTTGGAAAAGGTGGCTTTTTTTGTTGTGTGTAAAAATTCCTCACCGGACCAAAGGTCATGGAGAGGTCTTTTGTTTTTCTAAAATGGTTATAGTATTGTTGTTTTTGTCGGTAATTGAATTGGGGTGTGAGTTGCAAAGTTTGTGTTTCTGTTCATTTTTTCCATTTGTTCGGGTTTCTTTCTCTCTCCTGAGTCAGACAGTAATTTCCCATTGGTTGTCCAGTTACCAAGGTTGGTGTCCATGCATCCATGCTGGTCTCTGCATTCATGTCCGGGTGTCCTGTGAAACACTAAGCTTAATTTATTTGGAAATGACCTAGCTGTGCAATATACTGTCATCACTCAGTTGAGCACAAGGACAGAAATTCAGGTGATCAACCTCCGGAGCTTTTGTCGGAGTTGGCGTGCGTTCAGGGGGTTGGGGTGGGAGGGGCACGGACCGCGGGTATCTCAGGTGCCCTCCCAACCTGGGCCTCTCCAGGCCTGCCTCTGCTCTGCAGCCTCCCCCTGCCCCCATCGCGTTTGCTGCTCAGGGCCGGGTGGTCTCTGCAGCTGCCCGGCATCCTGCCTGAAGCCCCCCCTGCCCACACGCTGTCTTCCGGTGTCTCTCTGAACCCTCATCTCTTTCTGCCTCTGTCTCACCTGACGTGGGTGCGTGCGAGTGCCTGTCCGTGTGCCTGGCTGTCGCTCGTCCACTCTCTCAGGAAGGTCCTGTGCTGGGCCCAAGGCGTGGGGGCAGGGCGGGCCTCGGTTTGGGGACAGGGCGGGGCGGAGGCGCTCCAGGGGGTTTGCACAGCCGGCAGGATGGGTGCCTGGGGCCCCAGCTGGGCTGCCCCTAAGACCACAGGAGGCTCCGGGGACCGCGGCCCCGGGCCGACGCCCCGCTCGTCCGGAGCCACGTGACCCTGAGCAGCGAACGGGATGGTGGGGGGCGGGGGGTGGGGGGGCACCGAGACGTCCTCCCCGCTCAAGCCACCCCCCTTACCAACCCCCGCCAGAGCTCCCGCAGCCTCGCCAGGCCGCTCGGGGTCCGGGAAGCGCCCCGGGCCTGGCCAGGCTCGTGCTGGCCTGGGGTGGCGTCGGCTGGTCTCCCAGCTGCAGGGCCTGTCCCGGTTTTTCCCATCAGTTTCAACAGTGACGGTCACCCCACATTGTGAGTCGTCTAGATTTCTCACTGACACCCCTGTTAGGGAGTGGCTTTTTAGAGAGATAGGGAAGGTCACTTGGGGGATGTTAGTCATGAGAGAAAATAAGGGCTCAGGTGGGATTGCAGATGTCATCCAGGGGGTAAATAGAGACAGTTGTTGCTGGTACCAAGACATGAAGTTTTTTTTCCCCCTTTTCCCAAAAGGCCATATTACGACCACATGGGGGCGCTGAGTAACAGCCCATAGCTCGGCTGGAAGGGTGGGCCTTTGATATTGATACCCTGGGATGGGTTGGACATACCCCCAGCCTTTGTCATTAATGCAGATGCAGCCCGGGTTGCTTAGGTTGAGTTGAGAAGCAGTGTGGTTTACAAGTGAACATGCCTGGTTTAGGGAGAGATCAATAGCCATACAGGGAGATATGATTAGAAAGAGGAAGAACATCATATGATGCATTTTACTTATCTGAGGCAGGATTGATGGGGTTCTGCTTGAACAAGAGCCTGAGATCTTCAACAGGTTCACAGGAATAGCTGTCCTCTGGCTTTGGAGTCTCAGTTTCTGTCTCCCCCTCCTGTAGGCCATAGGGTTTTATTCTAGAATTGTGGACACAGGCAGATAGACCCTTCCCTTTACAGCAGTTGAAGTCACTAGAACAACCTGATATGGCCCTGTCCATTTCTCGGACAGCTGGTTTGGACTCCCTTTTTCTTGCCAGGTCTTTACTGATACTTGATCCCCTGGCTTTACCTGGGGATTTTTCAAGTCTTCCTGTGGTTTGTACTCCATACCGTTGGAGTTCTTGCTGAAACCTTCCCTGGTCAATTATATGTTTTACGAGTGTATTGGCATCCTCGTCAAGAAACAAATCAGAAATTAAGAATGGTCGTCCATACATCATTTCATAAGGACATAAAAATAGTGGCCGTTTGGGGGATGTCCGTATCCTCATTAGGGCTATGGGCAGCATGTGTATTCACTTATTATGCGTTTCTGACATAGCTTAGCCAGAGCCCTTTTAAGAGTCTGGTTGGCTCTCTCTTCCTTTCCTGAAGCTTGAGGCCTCCAGGATGAGCGGGGCCGGTATTTTATGCCTAAGCATGCGTCTAGGTTCTGGGGTATCGTGGCTGTAAGTGAGGGCCCG
The DNA here is from genome assembly GCF_963930625.1 of Muntiacus reevesi. Classification (NCBI taxonomy): domain Eukaryota; kingdom Metazoa; phylum Chordata; class Mammalia; order Artiodactyla; family Cervidae; genus Muntiacus; species Muntiacus reevesi. Next base: position 472,053 of record NC_089256.1, on the reverse strand, counting down.
TTGTCAATCTGAAGTGACCGAGGCAGCCCAAACCTAGGCACTAACTCCTTCAGCAGAGCTTTACAGACTTCTGTAGCTCTCTCTGTCTCAGTAGGGACTGCTTCGATCCATACTGTGAATGTCTAAATAAAGATTAGCAAGTAAGAAAACCCGTGGGTCTTGGGCATGGCTGTAAATTCTACTTGTCAGTCCGCTCCTGGGTATGATCCCCGATGTTGGACAGGTGTAATTAGTGGAGGTCTGGTTTTTGGGTTATTTTTAGACAGGTGTCACAATTTTGTGTGACCTGTTTAACAACCTTAGCTAACTGGGGATGGGAGAGAATAGGCTTAAGCAAGATTTCTAGATTATCTTTTCCAAAATGGGCGCTCTTATGAAAGGAGTTAGTAATGTTTTAAACCTGAGAATCAGGGAGTATTATTTGGGCCTGATCAGGCTGAAACCACCCATGAGACCCAATCTCCCAGCCCCGCTCAGCATATCGGGAATGTCCCCCTGGGGTAAAATCTGGAGTCAGGGTTTCCTTGGGGAAAAGGGGGCAGATAGCAGTGGCAGAGGTAGCTTCCCCGGCAGCTCGTCCTGCCTTTTGATCAGCTTTACTATTTCCCTGAGCCACTTTTTCTTGCCCCTTTTGGTGACTCTTGCAATGGATGACAGCTAATTTTGCAGGAAGTTTGACTGCCTCCAGGAGCCTGAGAATGAGCTCTTTGTGTTTAATAACAGAGCTTCGGGCACTGAGCATCCCTCTTTCTTTCAAAATTGCTGCACGGGCATGCAGAATGAGGAAGGCATACTTAGAGTCCATACACACATTAATCCTCTTTCCTTCTCCTAACTCCAAAGCTCTTGTCAGGGCAAAAAGTTCAGCTTTCTGGCCTGAGGTGTCTGGGGGAAGAGACCCACTTTCCTTAGTTTCTTCCAGGCTCGCTACAGCATATCCTGCTTTCCTCTCTCCCTTTTCTACAATACTGCTGCCCTCTGTGTGCCAGTGTTCCTCTGGGTCAGATAAAGGTGTCTCTGATAGGTCCCGGCGAGAAGAGTATAACTCGTCTGTGATTTGTATGCATTGGTGATCCAGAGGGGAGGTAGGGGGATCTGGCAGTAAGGTTGCTGGATTTAAAGTCTGGCAGACCCTCAAATTTATTTCTGGAGTGTCAAGAAGGAGGGCTTGGTATTGGGTGATCCTTCCCCCTGTCATCCACCTGTCCCCTTTCGTTTCCAAGACTGCTTGCACCCGGTGAGGCGTATACACTGTGGTGGGCTGACCCAGGGTCAGCTTAGATGCCTCCTTAACCATAAGAGTGGTGGCTGCTACTGCCCGGAGGCAAGTGGGCCACCCTCTGGCCACCTCATCTAGTTATTTTGAGAGATAAGCCACAGGTTGTAATACGGGCCCCATCATCTGCCCTAACACCCCAAGAGCAGTTCCTGTCCTTCCAGAAATATAGAGTCTAAAAGGCTTCTCCAGGTTGGGGAGGCCTAAAGCTGGGGCTGTAGTGATGGACTCTTTTAGGTCATTAAAGGCCACCTTGCAGGTCTCATGCCAGTCGAGTGGCTCTTCCACTTTCCCCCTTAAATTTTCATATGGGGGTCTGGCCAGATTGCCATAATTAGGAATCCAGATCCTGCAAAACCCGGTCCTTCCTAAAAATCCCCTAAGCTGTTGTTTTGTTTGGGGGTATGGGGTATTTAAGATGAGGGATCTCCCCTCGGGGTCAGGCATGCTTTTTCTCTCCGTAATTATAAATCCAAGGTATTTTACTTGGGTTAAGCTAATCTGAGCCTACTTGGGGGATACTCGATAACCCTTTTCATACAGGAAAGTTAGCATTTTAAATAGTGTCCATTTGAGAGCTGGTAAAATCTGGCCTAGCTATGAGCAAGTCATCCACATACTGTATTAGACTACTGTTTGTTAAAGTTAATTCCCTTAGTTCTCTCCCCGAGGAAGTCCCGAAGATATGAGGGCTGTCCCTAAACCCTTGGGGTAGTCAAGTCCAGTCGAGAGTAGTATGGTCTCTCTTGTTTCCAAGTCCCGCCACTCAAAAGGAAAGAGATTTTGGGATTCAGGATGGAGAGGAATGCAAAAGAAAGCACCTTGAAGGTCCAAAACTGAGAAGTACTTGGCATTTCCTGGGACTTGGGATAGGAGGGTATATGGGTTTGGGACTATGGGGTGGATGGGAACCACAGCTTCATTAACAGCTCTTAGATCCTGGACGAATCGGTAAGATTCATCTGGTTTTTGAACGGGCAATATTGGGGTGTTGCAGGGGGACTCACAGCTGATTCGAGTTCCAGTATCTCGGTATTTGATAACTAATGGTCTAAGACCCGCAAAAGCTTCTGGTTTTAAGGGATATTGTCTTTTCCAGGGCTAGGGAGCATTTGGTTTCAGAGAAATCTTTACTGGTGGAACATTTATGGCTAAACCAGGGCTGGAGACATCCCACACCTGGGGATTGACATCATCTAGACAAGGGACAGACTCCTCCTTTTCTACCTCTGACTGTAAATATCCAGACATAGGCAAAGAGAATTATCAACTTCTACCTTTGTGTCCCAAGTCACTCTGGTTTGGAGGCGAAAGTATTATTCTCACCATGGAAAATTTGGAAGCTGCAAACATGAAAAATTTAAAGAGTCACGCAGAGGCTAGTCACTCTAAGCTAACCCCTAAGACATTTATTGACTGATTTCTAGCTTCTCTTCTTTAACCTTTTTTATCTACAGTAATCCTGTGTGTTCCTTTTAGTTAGGGATTCATTTTTAGACTATCCTTACTCTTCCACTACGTTCCAGTTTTGGGTCTGATTCACTTACAGATGTGCCAAGTGCTTCCTGAATACTATAGAACACATTTTATGTTTAAAATACTTCCATGCTTATGTAGGGAGTCAATGATTTTAAGTTTATTTGTTACACATTTCAATGTAAAAGTCAATGTGTGAACTAACATATCCACGACTTGGAAATGTTGGTTTTTTTTTGGTGTGTGTTTGAACTCCTCACCCGACCAAAGGTCATGGAGAGGACTACTGTTTTTCTAAAATGGTTATAGTGTTGTTTATTTTCTGGTAATTGAATTAGGGTGTGAGTTGCAAAGCTTGTGTTTCTGTTCATTTCATTCCATCTGTTCGGGTTTCTTTCTCTCTCCTGAGTCAGACAGTAATTTCCCATTGGTTGTCCAGTTACCAAGGTTGGTGTCAATGAATCCGTGCTGGTCTCTCCATACATGTCCGGGTGTCCTGTGAAACACTAAGCTTAATTTATTTGGAAATGGCCTAGCTGTTCAATACACTGTCATCACTCAGTTGAGCAGAGGGAGAGAAATTCAAGTGACAAAACTCCATAGAAGCTATTGTCAGAGCGCCCCGGCGTGGCATGCGTGCAGGGGGTTGGGAAGGGGCGGTGCGCGGAGCGCGGAGGTCTCAGGTGTCCTCGCACCCTGGGCCTCTCCAGGTCCGCCGCTGCTCAGTGGCCTCCCCCCGCCCCCATCGCTTTGGCTGCTCAGGGCCGGGTGGTCTCTGCATCTGCCCGTCATCCTGCCCGAGGCCCCCCCTGCCCACACGCTGTCTTCCAGTCTCTCTCTGAACCCTCGACTCTTTCTGCCTCTTCTCACCTGGCGTGGGTGCGTGCGAGTGCCTGTCCATGTCCCTGGCTGTCGCTCGTCTGCTCTCCCAGGAAGGTCCTATGCTGGGTCCGCGGCGTGGGGGCAGGTCGGGCCTCGGTAGGGCGAAAAGACGGGGCTGAGTCACTCCAGGGGGTTTGCGCAGCCTGCAGAACGGGCACCTGGGGCCCCGGCTGGGCTGCCCCTAAGCCCCAGGAGTCTCCGGGGATCGCGGACCCGGGCCGAGCCCCGCTCGTCCGGAGCCACCTGACCCTGAGCAGCGAACGGGATGGTGGGTGACAGGGGGTGAAGGGGCACCGAGGTGTCCTCGCTGCTCTGCCCACCACCCCTCCCCCCACACCAGGTTCCGCAGGCAGGCCAGGCCCCGGCCGGCCGGTCCAGACGGGTGCTGGCCTGGGCTCCCGGTGTGCGGAGTGGGGACGCCCTCCGCTGGCCGCCGAGCTGCAGGCTCTGGCCGGCCGGAGTCCAGTCGCGCGTAGTGCGGCTCAAGTGCAGTGCGTGCCCGCTGGAGAACTGCAGCCCCAGGCCCGACCGGCAGGTCAGACAGCAAGGGAGGCGCAACGCGGGGCTCCTGGGGCGCCTGGCAGCCGCCTTGGTCTAAGGCCATACCACCCTGAACGTGCCCTCTCTCCTGTGATCTGGGAAACTGAGCAGGGTCGGGCCTGGTCAGTACTTGGATGGGAGACCGCCTAGTAGTTAGGCGATTTTTTTTGATTTTTCTGAATGCCTACTTCAGAAAGTTAGAATCGGATGACTTCACACAGTAAAACGAATCATATTTTCATACATAATCTTAAGAATCCAGCAGCTGGTCATTCTTTTTCCTGTCCTAACACAGCTAACTGGAAATCAGTTGTAGTAAGTTCTATTGACTTAAGACCCTCATCCCTAAGGGAAGATATATAGGAAAACCCATAATATATCTAAGTAAACATTAAAGATACGATGATGAGAAAGAAAAAAATTTCTCAGTGACATCTTAGTTGGTATCGGAAACACGATGATTATGAAAGCACAGCCCATAATCAAGTCCAGGCCATGGAAGCCTGTGACTGTCGCTGAGTGTTGACTTCCCTTTCAGCTGAGGTAGTAAAAAGTGCTTTGTAAAATTCTGAGGTTTGAAGCACTTGTATCCTCCCGAAGAGACTGCAATCAGAAGGGTTTCTAGAATATCCTGACGCTGTGGTGAGCTCAAGCAATATATACTCCAGAGGACGGAAGACAGACATGTTGGGATGTGGGGATGACTTCTACTGCACTTAGGGAGGAAGGGCATGTACAAGTGGAGAAGCAACACCTCAGTGATGGAATCTTGAAAGACTCCATACATGGAGAAGGAAATGGCAACCCACTCCAGTATTCTTGCCTGGAAAACTCCATGGGCAGAGCAGTCTGGCGGGCTGAAGTCCACGGGATTCCATGACTGACCGTGTGTGCACGAGGGTGGAGGGAGACGGGTTGGTAGCAAGAAACTGGTAGAAGTAAAAAATAAGAAAAAATATAAAATAAAGACTCGATAAATATGACAACGACTGGTAGGAATAAACCTTCAGAAGTGCCTTCTCAGACCTCCCGTCAGAAGCACAAGCGTAATAAAGACACCGAGTTTTCACGGTCTCACACAAAATTAGACTGGCTTATGACAATGGGCAGAGAGGCTCCTCTAAGACATCGGGTCTGGGCTTTACTGGAGGATGCACATCGATTGAGTGCATGGCTGTGTGTTATGGAAATATGTCTTACTGGCAGGGCGAAGGCATCTTCTTGAAGAACACAGCAAATAACACCACAAATTCAAGGAACTTGGCTACAATGACAATAGCTGGTTTCGTGATGGCTACTGCTTGGCAGAGCTGGGATTGCCTCTGCCATTAAGTACCTCAGTGGCCAGCTGTGAAAATAGCCATTACTTTCGCACTTAGAAACTTGCCATGTGCACTAGCGCAAGATCAGTGAAAGCTCCCCAGAGAAGGAAGTCAGGCAGACATGCTTCTGTTTTCTCACAGAAGCTGCTTATGACCGGCCCTGCTCACAGACAGATTGCTAATTCCAAATCGATAGACAGTTATGCAGATATTCTTCAGCAACTGAGCCACCAGGGAAGCCCTACTAGCTCAGTTGCTAAAGAATCTGCCTGCAACGCAGGAGACCCCGCTTTGAGTCCTGGGTCGGGAAGATTCCCTGGAGAAGGGATAGGCTACCCACTCCAGTATTCTGGCCTAGAGAATTCCATGGACTGTGTAGTCCTTGGGGCCGCAAAGTGTCAGGCACGAACTGAGCCACTTTCACCTGCACATGCGGATATCACTTAAAAAAAAAAAAAATGTGTTAACAGATCTAGAACCTCTGTCAAGCTCATGAGCGAGTAGTATAAATGTACAGAATCAGCTTTGTCCTGCATTGTTACTACCGTCCTGTATTTGCTTTGAGAGGAGTTGAGCTACTCTTGGTGCAGAGGAATGATTCTTTACCAACTGAGCCACAAGGGAAGCCCACTAATACTGCAGTGGGTAGCCTATCCCTTCTCCAGCGAATCTTCCTGACTCAGGAATTGAACCAGGGTCTCCTGCCTGAGTAACACCTATTGGGTAAAAATCGGTGAGGGAGCAGAACTAGGGACATTGATTGGTAAAATCAGTTTTCCTTGTCTAGATGGCTAGTGGAGGCGAAAGAAATGTTGGTGTGGATTTAAAAATTTCTTCTGATACTATACAAAAATTTTACTAGTTCTGTGCAGAAGTCTTTAATGAAGCACAGATATTGTCATTAGATTGCTTTGGTCATATCCGTCTTATCCACATTTATTTTTTAAAATCACATAGAGTGGCTTCAATCACTTGAAGAAACGACAAAAGGTTTCTTTGGTCTCCATTCTATACTGGATCGAGAGAAGGCAGTTGATCAGCATGATGCAGGAGCTCAAGATGTTTTTGGCAAAAACTTGACTAGTCTGTTTAATGATATGGAAGAATGAATTAAGGATGGCAGCACGAAACAGAAGGCCATGCTAGAAGTACACAAGACCTTGTTTGGTAAGTCCAAACATGACTTTTTCTTTCAATTGAAGGATAGTTGCTTTACAGAATTTTGTTGCCAAACATCAATGGGAATGAGCCACAGGTGTACATATGTCTCCTCCCTCCTGAACCTCTCTCCCATCTCCTCCTCCCCATTCCACCCCTCTAGCTTGTTGCAGATCCCCTGTTTTTGTCCCCTGAGTCATACAACAAATTGCATTGGCATCTCTTTTAACGTATGGTACTATGTTTCCATGTTCCTCTGCATTCATCTCACCCTCTCCTTCCTCCCCCCTGCCCATGTCCATAAGTCTGTTCTCTACATCTGTGACTCCTTGGCTGCCCTGCAAATAATTTCATCAGTGACACCTTTAGTTCAAGCATTTCTTCCCCCCCCCCCCACCCAAGCATTTCTTATTTCTTATTCCACTCTTACTGTCTTTAGTGTGAGACTGATCTCGAAACTGATATGAAAGTATTATTCTCACCATGGAAAATTTGGAAGATGCAAACATGAAAAATTTAAAAAGTAACGCAGAGGCTAGTCACTCTAGGCTAACCCCTAAAACATTTATTGACTGATTTCTAGTTTCTCTTCTTTAACCTTTTTGATCTACGTAATCCTGTGTATTCCTTTTAGTTAGGGATTCATTTTTAGACTATCCTGAATCTTCCATTAAGTTCCAGTTTGAGGTCTGATAAACTTACAGATGTGCCAAGTGCTTCCTGAATACTATAGAACATACTTTATGTTTAAAATACTTCCATATGTATGTAGTGAGTCAATGATTTTAAGTTTATTTGTTACACATTTCATTGTAAAATCATTGTGTGAACTAAGTTATTCTCGATTTGGAAAAGGTGGCTTTTTTTGTTGTGTGTAAGAATTCCTCACCGGACCAAAGGTCATGGAGAGGTCTATTGTTTTTCTAAAATGGTTATAGTGTTGTTGTTTTTTTCGGTAATTGAATTGGGGTGTGAGTTGCAAAGTTTGTGTTTCTGTTCATTTTTTCCATATGTTCGGCTTTCTTCTCTCTCCTGAGTCAGACAGTAATTTCCCATTGGTTGTCCAGTTACCAAGGTTGGTGTCCATGCATCCATGCTGGTCTCTGCATTCATATCCGGGTGTCCTGTGAAACACTAAGCTTAATTTATTTGGAAATGACCTAGCTGTGCAATATACTGTCATCACTCAGTTGAGCACAAGGATAGAAATTCAAGTAATCAAACTCCAGAGAAACTTTTGTCGGAGTGGGGCGTGCGTTCAGGGGGTTGGGGTGGGAGGGGCATTGACCGCGGATATCTCAGGTGCCCTCCCAACCTGTGCCTCTGCAGGCCTGCCTCTGCTCTGCAGCCTCCCCCTGACCGCATCGCGTTTGCTGCTCAGGGCCGGGTGGTCTCTGCAGCTGCCGGGCATCCTGCCCGAGGCCCCCCCTGCCCACACGCTGTCTTCCGGTGTCTCTCTGAACCCTCGTCTCTTTCTGTCTCTGTCTCACCTGGCGTGGGTGCATGCGAGTGCCTGTCCGTGTGCCTGGCTGTCGCTCGTCCGCTCTCTCAGGAAGGTCCTGTGCTGGGCCCATGGCGTGGGGGCAGGGCGGGCGTCGGTTGGGGGACAGGGCGGGGCTGAGGCGCTCCAGGGGGTTTGCACAGCCGGCAGGATGGGCGCCTGGGGCCCCGGCTAGGCTGCCCCTAAGCCCGCAGGAGGCTCCGGGGACCACGGCCCCGGGCCGACGCCCCGCTCCTCCGGAGCCACGTGACCCTGAGCAGCGAACGGGATGGTGGGGGGCGGGGGGTGGTGGGGCACCGAGACGTCCTCCCCGTTCAAGCCACCCCCCTTACCAACCCCCGCCAGAGCTCCCGCAGCCTCGCCAGGCCGCTCGGTGTCCGGGAAGCACCCCGGGCCGGGCCAGGCGCGTGCTGGCCGGGGGTGGCGTCTGCTGGTCTCCCAGCTGCAGGGCCTGTCCCGGTTTTTCCCATCAGTTTCAACAGTGATGGTCACCCCACATTGTGAGTCGTCTAGATTTCTCACTGACACCCCTGTTAGGGAGTGGCTTTTTAGAGAGATAGGAAAGGTCACTTGGGGGATGTTAGTCCTGAGAGAAAATAAGGGCTCAGGTTGGATTGCAGATGTCATCCAGGGGGTAAATAGAGACAGTTGTTGCTGGTACCAAGACATGAAGTTTTTTTTCCCCCTTTTCCCCAAAGGCCATATTACGACCACATGGGCGCGCTGAGTAACAGCCCATAGTTCGGCTGGAAGGGTGGGCCTTTGATATTGATACCCTGGGATGGGTTGGACATACACCCAACCTTTGTCATTAATGCAGATGCAGCCCGGGCTGATTAGGTTCAGTTGAGAAGCAGTGTGGTTTGCAAGTGAACATGCCTCGTTTAGGGAGAGATCAATAGCCATACAGGGAGATATGATTAGAAAGAGGAAGAACATCATATGATGCATTTTACTTATCTGAGGCAGGATTGATGGGGTTCTGCTTGAACAAGAGCCTGAGATCTTCAACAGGTTCACAGGAATAGCTGTCCTCTGGCTTTGGAGTCTCAGTTTCTGTCTCCCCCTCCTGTAGGCCATAGGGTTTTATTCTAGAATTGTGGACCCAGGCAGATAGACCCTTCACTTTACAGCAGTTGAAGTCACTAGAACAACCTGATATGGCCCTGTCCATTTCTCGGACAGCTGGTTTGGACTCCCTTTTTCTTGCCAGGTCTTTACTGATACTTGATCCCCTGGCTTTACCTGGGGATTTTTCAAGTCTTCCTGTGGTTTGTTCTCCATACCGTTGGAGTTCTTGCTGAAACCTTCCCAGGTCAATTATATGTTTTAAGAGTGTATTGGCATCCTCGTCAAGAAACAAATCAGAATTTAAGAATGGTCGTCCATACATCATTTCATAAGGACTTCACCTTAGTGGCCGTTTGGGGGATGTCCGTAGCCTCATGAGGGCTATGGGCAGCATATGTGTCCACTTATTATGTCTTTCTTGACAAAGCTTAGCCAGAGCCCTTTTAAGAGTCTGGTTGGCTCTCTCTACCTTTCCTGAAGCTTGAGGCCTCCAGGATGAGCGGAGCCAGTATTTTATGCCTAAGCATGCGGCTAGGTTCTGGGGTATCGTGGCTGTAAGTGAGGGCCCGTTGTCACTCTGAAGTGACCGAGGCAGCCCAAACCTAGGCACTATCTCCTTCAGCAGAGCTTTACAGACTTCTGTAGCTCTCTCTGTCTCAGTAGGGAACGCTTCGATCCATCCTGTGAATGTGTCAATAAAGACTAGCAAGTAAGAAAACCCTTGGGTCTTGGGCATGGCTGTAAATTCTACTTGCCAGTCCGCTCCTGGGTATGATCCCCGATGTTGGACAGGTGTAATTAGAGGAGGTCTGGTTTTTGGGTTATTTTTTAGACAGGTGTCACATTTTTGTGTGACCTGTTTAACAACCTTAGCTAACTGCGGATATGAGAGTATATGCTTAAACAATATTTCTAGATTATCTTTTCCAAAATGGGTGCTCTTATGTAAGGAGTTAGTATTGTTTTAAACCTGAGAATCAAGGAGTATTATTTGGGCCTGATCAGGCTGAAACCACCCATGTGACCCAATCTCCCAGCCCCGCTCAGCATATCGGGAATGTCCCCCTGGGGTAAAATCTGGAGTCAGGGTTTCCTTGGGGAAAAGGGGGCAGATAGCAGTGGCAGAGGTAGCTTCCCCGGCAGCTCGTCCTGCCTCTTGATCAGCTTTACTATTTCCCTGAGCCTCTTTTTCTTGCCCCTTTTGGTGACTCTTGCAGTGGATGACAGCTAATTTTGCAGGAAGTTTGACTGCTTCCAGGAGCCTGAGAATGAGCTCTTTATGTTTAATAGCAGAGCTTCGGGCACTGAGCATCCCTCTTTCTTTCCAAATTGCTTCACGGGCATGCAGAATGAGGAAAGCATACTTAGAGTCCATACACACATTAATCCTCTTTCCTTCTCCTAACTCCAAAGCTCTTGTCAGGGCAAAAAGTTCAGCTTTCTGGGCTGAGGTGTCTGGGGGAATAGACCCACTATCCTTAGTTTCTTCCAGGCTCGCTACAGCATATCCTGCTTTCCTCTCTCCCTTTTCTACAAAACTGCTGCCATCTGTGTGCCAGTTTTCCTCTGGGTCAGATAAAGGTGACTCTGATAGGTCCCAGCGAGAATAGTATAACTCGTCTGTGATTTGTATACATTGGTGATCCAGAGGGGAGTTAGGGGGATCTGGCAGTAAGGTTGCTGGATTTAAAGTCTGGCAGGCCCTCAACTTTATTTCTGGAGAGTCAAGGAGGAGGGCTTGGTATTGGTTGATCCTTCCCCCTGTCATCCACCTGTCCCCTTTCGTTTCCAAGACTGCTTGCACCCGGTGAGGCGTATACACTGTGGTGGGCTGACCCAGGGTCAGCTTAGATGCCTCCTTAACCATAAGAGCGGTGGCTGCTACTGCCCGGAGGCAAGTGGGCCACCCTCTGGCCACCTCATCTAGTTATTTTGAGAGATAAGCCACAGGTTGTAATACGGGCCCCATCATCTGCCCTAACACCCCAAGAGCAGTTCCTGTCCTTCCAGAAACATAGAGTCTAAAAGGCTTCTCAAGGGTGGGGAGGCCTAAAGCTGGGGCTGTAGTGATGGACTCTTTTAGGGCATTAAAGGCCACCTTGCAGGTCTCATGCCAGTCGAGTGGCTCTTCCTTTTCCCCCTTAAATTTTCATATAGGGGTCTGGCCTGATTGCCATAATTAGGAATCCAGATCCTGCAAAACCCGGTCCTTCCTAAAAATCCCCTAAGCTGTTGTTCCGTTTGGGGGTACGGGGTATTTAAGATGAGGGATCTCACCTCGGGGTCAGGCATTCTTTTTCTCTCCGTAATTATAAGTCCAAGTTATTTTACTTGGGTTAAGCTAATCTGAGCCTACTTGGGGAATACTCGATAACCATTTTCATACAGGAAAGTTAGCGTTTTAAATAGTGTCCATTTGAGAGCTCATAAAATCTGGCCTAGCTATGAGCAAGTAATCCACATACTGTATTAGACTACTGTTTGTTAAAGTTAATTCCCTTAGTTCTCTCCCCGAGGAAATCCCGAGGATATGAGGGCTGTCCCTAAACCCTTGGGGTAGTCGAGTTCAGTCGAGAGTTGTATGGTCTCTCTTGTTTCCAAGTCCCGCCACTCAAAAGCAAAGAGTTTTTGGGATTCAGGATGGAGAGGAATGCAAAAGAAAGCACCTTGAAGGTCCAAGACTGAGAAGTACTTGGCATTTCCTGGGACTTGGGATAGGAGGGTATATGGGTTTGGGACTATGGGGGTGGATGGGAACCACAGGTTCATTAACAGCTCTTAGATCCTGGACGAATCGGTAAGATCCATCTGGTTTTTGAACGGGCAAGATTGGGGTGTTGCAGGGGGACTCACAGCTGATTCGAGTTCCAGTATCACAGTATTTGTTAACTAATGGTCTAAGACCCTCAAGAGCTACTGGTTTTAAGGGATATTGTCTTTTCCAGGGCTAGGGAGCATTTGGTCTCAGAGAAATCTTTACTGGTGGAACATTTATGGCTAAACCAGGGCTGGAGACATCCCACACCTGGGGATTGACCTCATCTAGACAAGGGACAGACTCCTCCTTTTCTACCTCTGACTGTAAATATTCAGACATAGGCAAAGAAAATTATCGACTTCTACCTTTGTGTCCCCAAGTCACTCTGGTTTGGAGGCAAAAGTATTATTCTCACCATGGATAATTTGGAAGCTGCAAACATGAAAAATTTAAAGAGTCACGCAGGGGCTAGTCACTCTAAGCTAACCCCTAAGACATTTATTGACTGATTTCTAGCTTCTCTTCTTTAACCTTTTTTATCTACAGTAATCCTGTTTGTTCCTTTTAGTTAGGGATTCACTTTTAGACTATCCTGACTCTTCCACTACGTTCCAGTTTTGGGTCTGATACACTTACAGATGTGCCAAGTGCTTCCTGAATAATATAGAACATATTTTATGTTTAAAATTCTTCCATGCTTATGTAGTGAGTCAATGATTTTAAGTTTATTTGTTACACATTTCAATGTAACAGTCAATGTGTGAAGTAACATATTCACGACTTGGAAAAGTTGGCATTTTTTTGGTGTGTGTTTCAACTCCTCACCCGACCAAAGGTCATGGAGAGGTCTATTGTTTTTCTAAAATGGTTATAGTGTTGTTTATTTTCTGGCAATTGAATTAGGGTGTGAGTTGCAAAGCTTGTGTTTCTCTTTATTTCATTCCATCTGTTTGGGTTTCTTTCTCTGTCCTGAGTTTTTCTTTTCTCTCTCCTGAGCTGCCCGGCATGCTGCCCGAGCCCCCCCTGCCCAAAAGCTGTCTTCGACTCTCTCTCTGAACCCTCGTTTCTTATTGCCTCTGTCTCCACTGGCATGGGTGCGTGCGAGTGCCTGTCCCTGTGCCTGGCTTTTGCTTGCCTGCTCTCTCAGGAAAGACTTGTGCTGGGCTGGCAGAGTGGGGGGAGGGCGGGTCTCGGTAGGGCGTAAAGGCGGGGCTGAGCCACTCCAGGGGGTTTGCGCAGCCGGCAGGATGTGCGCCTGGGGCCCCGGCTGGGCTGCCTCTAAGCCCGCAGGTGGCTCCGGGGACCGCGGCCCCGGGCCGAAGACCCGCTCGTCCGGAGCCACGTCACCCTGAGCAGCGAACGGGATGGTGGGGGGCTGGGGGTGAGGGGGCACCGAGACGTCCTCGCTGCTCTACCCACCCCCCCTGCCCCCACTCCAGGTCCCGCAGGCACGCCAGGCCCCGGCCGGGCCAGACGGGTGCTGGCCGGGGCTGGCGGTGTGCGGGGACGTGGCGCCCTCTGCTGGCCCCCGAGCTGCTGGCCCCTGTTGGTCGGAGTCCAGTCACGGGTCGTGCGGCTCAAGTGCAGCGCGCCAGCTCGAGAGCTGTGGCCCCAGGCCCGAAGGGCAGGTCAGAACGCAAGGGAGGCGCAACACGGAGCTCTTGGGGCGCCTGACAGCCGCCTCGGTCTAAGGCCATAGCACCCTGAACGCGCCCTATCTCCTCTGATCTGGGAAATTGAGTAGGGCTGGGCCTGGTCAGTATTTGCATGGGAGACCGCCTTGTAGTTAGGCGGTTTTGTAATTTTTCTGAATGCCTACTTCAGAAAGTTAGAATTGGATGACTGCACACAGGAAAACGAATAATGTTTTCACACATAATCTTAAGAATCCAGCAGCTGGTCATTCTTTTTTCTGTCCTAACACAGCTAACTGGAAGTCAGTTGCAGTAAGTTCTACTGACTTAAGACCCTCATCCCTAATGGAGGATATATAGGAAACCCAATAATATATAAAAATAAACATGAAAGATAGAACGATGAGAAAAAAAAAATTCTCAGTGACATCTTAGTTGGTATATGAAACACGATGATTATGAAAGCACAACCCATAATCAAGTCCAGGCCATGGAAGCCTGTGACATTCCCTGAGTGTTGACTTCCCTTTCAGCTGAGGTTGTAAAAAGTGCTTTGTAAAATACCTGATGTTTAACACTTGTAACCTCCTGAAGAGACTGCAATCAGAAGGCTTTCTAGAATATCCTGACGCTGTGGTGATCTCAAGCAATACATTCTCCAGAGGTCGGAAGACAGACATGTTGGGAAGTGGGGATGACTTCTACTGCACTTAGGGAGAAAGGGCATATACAAGTGGAGAAGCAACACCTCAGTGATGGAATCTTTAAAGACTCCATACATGGAGAAGGAAATGGCAACCCACTCCAGTATTCTTGCCTGGAAAAATCCATGGACAGAGGAGTATGGCGGGCTGAAGTCCACGGGATTCGATGACTGATCGTGTGTGCACGAGGGTGGAGGGAGACGGGTTGGTAGCAAGAAACTGGTAGAAGTAAAAAATAAGAAAAAATATAAAATAAAGACTCGATAAATATGACAACGACTGGCAGGAATAAACCTTCAGAAGTGCCTTCTCAGACCTCCCGTCAGAAGCACAAGCGTAATAAAGACACTGAATTTTCACGGTCTCACACAAAATTAGACTGGCTTATGACAATGGGCAGAGAGGCTCCTCTAAGACATCCGTGCTGGGCTTTACTGGAGGATGCACATCGATTGAGTGCATGGCTATGTATTATGGAAATGTGTCTTACTGACAGGGTGAAGGCATCTTCTTGTAGAACACAGCAAATAACACTACAAATTCAAGGAACTTGGCTACAATGACAATAGCTGATTTCATGTTGGCTACTGCTTGGCAGAGCTGGGTTCGCCTCTCCCATTAACTACCTCAGTGGCCAGCTGTGAATGTAGCCATTAGTTTCTCACTTAGAAACGGAACCTATTACTTGCCATGTGCACTAGCGCAAGAACAGTGAAAGCTCCACGGAGAAGCAAGTCAGACAGACATGCTTCTGTTTTCTCACAGAAGCTGCTTCTGACCGGCCCTGCTCACAGACAGATTGCTAATGCCAAGTGGATAGACATTTATGCAGATATTCTTTAGCAACTGAGCGACCAGGGAAGCCCTACTAGCTCAGTTGCTAAAGAATCTGCCTGCAACACAGGAGACCCCGCTTTCAGTCTTGGGTCGGGAAGATCCCCTGGAGAAGGGATAGGCTACCCACTCCAGTATTCTGGCCTAGAGAATTTCACGGACTCTATAGTCCATGGGGCCACAAAAAGTCAGGCACGAACTGAGCCACTTTCACCTGCACATGCGGATATTACTTAGAAAAAGAAATGTGGTAACAGATCTAGTACGTCTGTCAAGCTCATGAGTGAGTACTATAAATATACAGAATGATCTTTGTCCTGCATAGTTATTACCAACCTGTATTTGCTTTGAGAGGAGTTGAGCTAATCTTGTGAAACAGGAATGATTCTTTACCAACTAAGCCACAAGGAAAGCCCACTACTACTGCAGTGGGTAGCCTATCCCTTCTCCAGCGGATCTTCCTGACCCAGGAACTGAACCAGGGTCTCCTGCCTGAGTAACACATATTGGGTAAAAATCGGTGAGGGAGCATAACTATGGACGTTGTTTGCTAAACTCAGTTTTCCTTGTCCAGATGGCTAGCGGAGGAGAAATAAACGTTGGCATGCATTTCAAAAATTCTTCTGATACTATATATAAAATTTACTAGTTCTCTGCAGAAGTCTTTAATGAAGCACAGATATTGTCATTAGATTGCTTTGGTCATATCCGTCTTATCCACATTTATTTTTAAAAGTCACATAGTATGGCCTCAAATACTTGAAGACACGACAACAGGTTTCTTTGGTCTCCATTCTAAACTGGATCGTGAGAAGGCAGTGGATCAGCTTAATGCAGGAGCTCAAGATATTTTTGGCAAAACCTTGACTAGTCTGTTTAATGATATGGAAGAATGAGTTAAGGGAGGCAGCACGAAACAGAAGGCCATGCTAGAAGTACACAAGACCTTGTTTGGTAAGTCCAAACATGACTTTTTCTTTCAATTGAAGGATAGTTGTTTTACAGAATTTTGTTGCCAAACATCAGCATGAATGAGCCACAGGTATACATATGTCTCCTCCCTCTTGAACCTCTCTCCCATTTCCCTCCCCACTCCACACCTAGCTTGTTGCAGAGCCCCTGTTTGAGTCCCCTGAGTCATACAGCAAATTTCATTGGCATCTGTTTTTGCGTATGTTAATATATTTTCATGTTACTCTGCATTCATCTGACCCTCTCTTTCCTCACCCTTGCCCATGTCCATAAGTCTGTTCTCTACATCTGTGACTCCTTGGCTGCCCTGCAAATAATTTCATCAGTACCACCTTTAGTTCAAGCATTTTTTTTTTCTCCCAAGCATTTCATATTTCTTATTCCAGTCTTACTGTCTTTAGTGTGAGACTGATTTCGAAACTGATATGAAAGTATTATTCTCAGCATGGAAAATTTGGAAGATGCAAACATGAAAAATTTAAGAAGTCACGCAGAGGCTAGCCACTCTGAGCTAACCCCTAAAACATTTATTGACTGATTTCTAGTTTCTCTTCTTTAACCTTTTTTATCGACAATAATCCTGTGTATTCCTTTTAGTTAGGGATTCATATTTAGACTATCCTGACTATTCAACTAAGTTCCAGTTATGGGTCTCATACAGTGAGACATGTGCCAAATGCTTCCTGAATACTATAGAACATATTTTATGATTAAAATACTTCCATGCTTATGTAGTGAGTCAATGATTTTAAGTTTATTTGTTACACATTTCAATGTAAAAGTCAATGTGTGAACTAACATATTCTCGATTTGGAAAAGGTGGCTTATTTTGTCGTGTGCTAGAACTCCTCACCCGACCAAAGGTCATGGAGAAGTCTATTGTTTTTCTAAAATGGTTACAGTGTTGTTTTCTTTCTTTTTTTTTTTTGTAATTGAATTAGGGTGTGAGTTGCAAAGTTTGTGTTTCTGTTCATTTCATTCCATCTGTTTGGGTTTCTTTCTCTCTCCTGAGTCAGACAGTAATTTCCCATTGGTTGTCCAGTTACCAAGGTTGGTGTCCATGCATCCGTGCTGTTCTCTGCATTCATGTCCGGGTGTCCTGTGAAACACTAAGCTTAATTTATTTGGAAATGACCTAGCTGTTCAATACACTGTCATCACTCAGTTGAGCACAAGGATAGAAATTCAGGTGACCAAAATCCAGAGAACCTAGTGTCAGAGCCCCCGGCGTGGCGTTCGTTCAGGGGGTTGGGAGGACGGGGGAGGGGAGCAGAGCGAGGAGATCTCAGGTGCCCTCACACCCTGGGCCTCTCCAGGCCCGCCCCTACTCAGTGGCTTCCCCCTGCCCCCATCGCATTCGCTGCTCAGGGCCGGGTGGCCTCTGCAGCTGCCCGGCATCCTGCCCGAGTGCCCCCCTGCCCACAAACTGTCTTCGAGTCTCTCTCTGAAACCTCGTCTCTTTCTGCCTCTGTCTCACCTGGCGTGGATGCGTGCGAGTGCCTGTCCGTGTGCCTGGCTTTCGCTCGTCTGCTCTCTCAGGAAAGACTTTTGCTGGGCCGGCAGAGTGGGGGCAGGCCGGGTCTCGGTAGGGTGAAATGGCGGGGCTGAGGCGCTCCAGGGGATTTGCGCAGCCGGCAGGATGTGCGCCTGGGGCCCCGGCTGGGCTGCCTCTCAGCCCGCAGGAGGCTCCGGGGACCGCGGCCCCGGGCCGAAGCCCCGCTCGTCCGGAGCCACGTCACCCTGAGCAGCGAACGGGATGGTGGGGGGCAGGGAGTGAGGGGGCACCGAGACGTCCTCGCTGCTCTACCCACCCCCCCTCCCCCCACACCAGGTCCCGCAGGCACGCCAGGCCCCGGCCGGGCCAGAAGGGTTCTGGCCGGGGCTGGCGGTGTGCGGGGCCGTGGCGCCCTCCGCTGACCCCCGAGCTGCCGGCCCTGGTTGTTCGGAGTCCAGTCGGGGGCCGTGAGGCTCAAGTGTAGCGCGCGCCAGCTCGAGAGCTGTGGCCCCAGGCCCGAAGGGCAGGTCACAACGCAAGGGAGGCGCAACGCAGAGCTCTTGGGGCACCTGACAGCCGCCTCAGTCTAAGGCCATAGCACCCTGAACGTGCCCTATCTCCTCTGATCTGGGAAATTGAGTAGGGACTGGCCTGGTCAGTACTTGCATGGGAGACCGCCTCGTAGTCAGGCGATTTTGTGATTTTTGTGAATGCCTACTTCACAAAGTTAGTATTGGATGACTGCACATAGGAAAACGAATAATGTTTTCGTACATAATCTTAAGAATCCAGCAGCTGGTCATTCTTTTTCCTGTCCTAACACAGCTAACTGGAAGTCAGTTGCAGTAAGTTCTACTGACTTAAGATCCTCATCCCTAACGGAAGGTATATAGGAAAACCCATAATATATCTAAATAAACATGAAAGATAGAACGATGAGAAAAAAAAAATTCTCAGTGACATCTTAGTTGGTATATGAAACACGATGATTATGAAAGCACAACCCATAATCAAGTCCAGGCCATGGAAGCCTGTGACTGTCACTGAGTGTTGACTTCCCTTTCAGCTGAGGTTGTAAAAAGTGCTTTGTAAAATCCTGAGGTTTGAAACACTTGTAACCTCCTAAGGAGACTGCAATCAGAAGTCTTTCTAGAATATCCTGACGCTGTGGTGAGCTCAAGCAAAACATTCTGCAGAGGTCGGAAGACAGACATGTTGGTAAGTGGGGTTGACTTCTACTGCACTTAGGGAGAAAGGGCATGTACAAGTGGAGAAGCAACACCTCAGTGATGGAATCTTTAAAGACTCCATACATGGAGAAGGAAATGGCAACCCACTCCAGTATTCTTGCCTGGAAATATCCATGGACAGAGGAGTCTGGCGTGCTGAAGTCCACGGGATTCCATGACTGATCGTGTGTGCACGAGGGTGGAGGGAGACGGGTTGGTAGCAAGAAACTGGTAGAAGTAAAAAATAAGAAAAAATATAAAATAAAGACTCGATAAAAATGACAATGACTGGTAGGAATAAACCTTCAGAAGTGCCTTCTCAGACCTCCCGTCTGAAGAACAAGCGTAATAAAGACATTGAGTTTTCATGGTCTCACACAAAATTAGACTGGCTTATGACAATCGCCAGAGAGGCTCCTCTAAGGCATCGGGGCTGGGCTTTACTGGAGGATGCACATCGATTCAGTGCCTGGCTATGTGTTATGGAAATATGTCTTACTGGCAGGGCGAAGGCATCTTCTTGAAGATCAGAGCAAATAACACTACAAATTCAAGGAACTTGGCTACAATGACAATAGCTGATTTCATGTTGGCTACTGCTTGGCAGAGCTGGGTTCGCCTCTCCCATTAAGTACCTCAGTGGCCAGCTGTGATAATAGCCATTACTTTCTCACTTAGAAACTTGCCATGTGCACTAGCGCAAGTACAGTGAATGCTCCCCAGAGAAGCAAGTCAGGCAGACATGCTTCTGTTTTTTCACAGAAGCTGCTTATGACCGGCCCTGCTCACAGACAGATTGCTAATTCCAAACCGATAGACAGTTATGCAGATATTCTTTAGCAACTGAGCCACCAGGGAAGCCCTACTAGCTCAGTTGCTAAAGAATCTGCCTGCAATGCAGGAGACCCCGCTTTGAGTCCTGGGTCGGGAAGATCCCCTGGAGAAGGGATAGGCTACCCACTCCAGTATTCTGGCCTAGAGAATTCCATGGACTGTGTAGTCCTTGGGGCCGCAAAGAGTCAGGCACGAACTGAGCCACTTTCACCTGCACATGCGGATATCACTTAAAAAAAAAAAATGTGGTAACAGATCTAGAACCTCTGTCAAGCTCATGAGCGAGTAGTATAAATGTACAGAATCATCTTTGTCCTGCATAGTGACTACCGTCCTGTATTTGCTTTGAGAAGAGTTGAGCTACTCTTGGTACAGAGGAATGATTCTTTACCAACTGAGCCACAAGCGAAGCCCACTAATCCTGGAGTGGGTAGCCTATCCCTTCTCCAGCGGGCCTTCCTGACCCAGGAATTGAACCAGGGTCTCCTGCCTGAGTAACACATATTGGGTAAAAATCGGTGAGGGAGCAGAACTAGGGACATTGATTGGTAAAATCAGTTTTCCTTGTCTAGATGGCTAGCGGAGGCGAAAGAAATGTTGGTGTGGATTTAAAAAATTCTTCTGATACTATACAAAAAATTTACTAGTTCTCTGCAGAAGTCTTTAATGAAGTACAGATATTGTCATTAGATTGCTTTGGTCATATCCGTCTTATCCACATTCATTTTTTAAAATCACATAGAGTGGCTTCAATCACTTGAAGAAACGACAAAAGGTTTCTTTGGTCTCCATTCTATACTGGATCGAGAGAAGGCAGTTGATCAGCATGATGCAGGAGCTCAAGATGTTTTTGGGAAAAACTTGACTAGTCTGTTTAATGATATGGAAGAATGAATTAAGGATGGCAGCACGAAACAGAAGGCCATGCTAGAAGTACACAAGACCTTGTTTGGTAAGTCCAAACATGACTTTTTCTTTCAATTGAAGGATAGTTGCTTTACAGAATTTTGTTGCCAAACATCAACGGGAATGAGCCACAGGTTTACATAGGTCTCCTCCCTCCTGAACCACTCTCCCGTCTCCTCCTCCCCATTCCACCCCTCTAGCTTGTTGCAGATCCCCTGTTTTAGTCGCCTGAGTCATACAGCAAATTGCATTGGCATCTCTTTTAACGTATGGTACTATGTTTCCATGTTCCTCTGCATTCATCTCACCCTCTCCTTCCTCCCCCCTGCCCGTGTCCATAAGTCTGTTCTCTACATCTGTGACTCCTTGGCTTCCCTGCAAATAATTTCATCAGTACCACCTTTAGTTCAAGCATTTCTTCCCCCCTTCCCAAGCATTTCTTCTTTCTTATTCCACTCTTACTGTCTTTAGTGTGAGACTGATCTCGAAACTGATATGAAAGTATTATTCTCAGCATGGAAAATTTGGAAGATGCAAACATGAAAAATTTAAAAAGTAACGCAGAGGCTAGTCACTCTAGGCTAACCCCTAAAACATTTATTGACTGATTTCGAGTTTCTCTTCTTTAACCTTTTTGATCTACGTAATCCTATATATTCCTTTTAGTTAGGGATTCATTTTTAGACTATCCTGACTCTTCCATTAAGTTCCAGTTTGGGGTCTGATACACTTACAGATGTGCCAAGTGCTTCCTGAATACTATAGAACATATTTTATGTTTAAAATACTTCCATGCGTATGTAGTGAGTCAATGATTTTAAGTTTATTTGTTACACATTTCAATGTAAAAGTCAATGTGTGAACTAACATATTCTCGATTTGGAAAAGGTGGCTTTTTTTGTTGTGTGTAAGAACTCCTCACTGGACCAAAGGTCATGGAGAGGTCTATTGTTTTCTAAAATGGTTATAGTGTTGTTGTTTTTTTCGGTAATTGAATTGGAGTGTGAGTTGCAAAGTTTGTGTTTCTGTTCATTTTTTCCATCTGTTCGGGTTTCTTTCTCTCTCCTGAGTCAGACAGTAATTTCCCATTGGTTGTCCAGTTACCAAGGTTGGTGTCCATGCATCCGTGCTGGTCTCTCCATACATATCCGGGTGTCCTGTGAGACACTAAGCTTAATTTATTTGGAAATGACCTAGCTGTTCAATACACTGTCATCACTCAGTTGAGCAGAGGGAGAGAAATTCAAGTGACAAAATTCGAGAGAAGCTAGTGTCAGAGCGCCCCGGCATGGCATGCGTGCAGGGGGTTGGGTGGAGGGGGTCGGGGAGCGGAGCGCAGAGATCTCAGGTGTCCTCCCACCCTGGGCCTCTCCAGGCTCGCCGCTGCTCAGTGGCCTCCCCCCGCCCCCATCGCTTTGGCTGCTCATGGCCGGGTGGTCTCTGCAGCTGCCCGGCATCCTGCCCGAGGCCCCCCCTGCCCACACGCTGTCTTCCTGTCTCTCTCTGAACCCTCGACTCTTTCTGCCTCTGTCTCACCTGGCGTGGGCGCGTGCGAGTGCCTGTCCGTGTGCCTGGCTTTCGCTCGTCCGCACTCTCAAGAAGGTCCTGTGCTGGGTCCGTGGCGTGGGGGCAGTGCGGGCCTCGGTTTGGGAACAGGGAAGGGCTGAGGCACTCCAGGGGGGTTGCACAGCAAGCAGAATGGGCGCCTGGGGCCCCGGCTGGGCTGCCCCTAAGCCCGCAGGAGTCTCCGCGGACCGCGGCCCCGGGCCGACGCCCCGATCGTCCAGAGCCACGTGACCCTGAGCAGCGAATGGGATGGTGGTTGTCGGGGGGTGGGGGGCCACCGAGACGTCCTCCCCGCTCAAACCACCCCCCTCCGCAACCCCCGCCAGAGCTCCCACAGCCTCGCCAGGCCGCTCGGGGTCCGGGAAGCGCCCCGGGCCGGGCAAAGCACGTGCTGGCCGGGGGTGGCGTCGGCTGGTCTCCTAGCTGAAGAGACTGTCCCGGTTTTTCCCATCAGTTTCAACAGTGACGGTCACCCCACATTGTGAGTCGTCTAGATTTCTCACTGACACCCCTGTTAGGGAGTGGCTTTTTAGAGAGATAGGGAAGGTCACTTGGGGGATGTTAGTCATGAGAGAAAATAAGGGCTCAGGTGGGATTGCAGATGTCATCCAGGGGGTAAATAGAGACAGTTGTTGCTGGTACCAAGACATGAAGTTTTTTTTCCCCCTTTTCCCAAAAGGCCATATTAGGAACACATGGGGGCGCTGAGTAACAGCCCATAGCTCGGCTGGAAGGGTGGGCTTTTGATATTAATACCCTCGGATGGGTTGGACATACCCCCAACCTTTGTCATTAATGCAGATGCAGCCCGGGCTGCTTAGGTTGAGTTGAGAAGCAGTGTGGTTTGCAAGTGAACATGCCTCGTTTAGGGAGAGATCAATAGCCATACAGGGAGATATGATTAGAAAGAGGAAGAACATCATATGATGCATTTTACTTATCTGAGGCAGGATTGATGGGGTTCTGCTTGAACAAGAGCCTGAGATCTTCAACAGGTTCACAGGAATAGCTGTCCTCTGGCTTTGGAGTCTCAGTTTCTGTCTCCCCCTCCTGTAGGCCATAGGGTTTTATTCTAGAATTGGGGACCCAGGCAGATAGACCCTTCACTTTTACAGCAGTTGAAGTCACTAGAACAACCTGATATGGCCCTGTCCATTTCTCGGACAGCTGGTTTGGACTCCCTTTTTCTTGCCAGGTCTTTACTGATACTTGATCCCCTGGCTTTACCTGGGGATTTTTCAAGTCTTCCTGTGGTTTGTTCTCCATACCGTTGGAGTTCTTGCTGAAACTTTCCCAGGTCAATTATATGATTTAAGAGTGTATTGGCATCCTCGTCAAGAAACAAATCAGAAGTTAAGAATGGTCGTCCATACATCATTTCATAAGGACTTAACAATAGTGGCCGTTTGGGGGATGTCCGTAGCCTCATGAGGGCTATGGGCAGCATATGTGTCCACTTATTATGTGTTTCTGACATAGCTTAGCCAGAGCCCTTTTAAGAGTCTGGTTGGCTCTCTCTACCTTTCCTGAAGCTTGAGGCCTCCAGGATGAGCGGAGCTGGTATTTTATGCCTAAGCATGCGGCTAGGTTCTGGGGTATCGTGGCTGTAAGTGAGGGCCCGTTGTCACTCTGAAGTGACCGAGGCAGCCCAAACCTAGGCACTATCTCCTTCAGCAGAGCTTTACAGACTTCTGTAGCTCTCTCAGTCTCAGTAGGGAACGCTTCGATCCATCCTGTGAATGTGTCAATAAAGACTAGCAAGTAAGAAAACCCTTGGGTCTTGGGCATGGCTGTAAATTCTACTTGCCAGTCCGCTCCTGGGTATGATCCCCGATGTTGGACAGGTGTAATTAGAGGAGGTCTGGTTTTTGGGTTATTTTTTAGACAGGTGTCACAATTATGTGTGACCTGTTTAACAACCTTAGCTAACTGGGGATGGGAGAGAATAGGCTTAAGCAAGATTTCTAGATTATCTTTTCCAAAATGGACGCTCTTATGTAAGGAGTTAGTAATGTTTTAAACCTGAGAATCAGGGAGTATAATTTGGGCCTGATCAGGCTGAAACCACCCATGTGACCCAATCTCCCAGCCCCGCTCAGCATATCGGAAATGTCCCCCTGGGGTAAAATCTGGAGTCAGGGTTTCCTTGGGGAATAGGGGGCAGATAGCAGTGGCAGAGGTAGCTTCCCGGCAGCTCGTCCTGCCTCTTGATCAGCTTTCCTATTTCCCTGAGTCTCTTTTTCTTGCCCCTTTTGGTGACTCTTGCAGTGGATGACAGCTAATTTTGCAGGAAGTTTGACTGCCTCCAGGATCCTGAGAATGAGCTCTTTGTGTTTAATAGCAGAGTTTCGGGCACTGAGCATCCCTCTTTCTTTCCAAATTGCTGCACGGGCATGCAGAATGAGGAAAGCATACTTAGAGTCCATACACACATTAATCCTCTTTCCTTCTCCTAACTCCAAAGCTCTTGTCAGGGCAAAAAGTTCAGCTTTCTGGGCTGAGGTGTCTGGGGGAAGAGACCCACTTTCCTTAGTTTCTTCCAGGCTCACTACAGCATATCCTGCTTTCCTCTCTCCCTTTTCTACAAAACTGCTGCCATCTGTGTGCCAGTTTTCCTCTGGGTCAGATAAAGGTGTCTCTGATAGGTCCCGGCGAGAAGAGTATAACTCGTCTGTGATTTGTATGCATTGGTGATCCAGAGGGGAGGTAGGGGGATCTGGCAGTAAGGTTGCTGGATTTAAAGTCTGGCAGACCCTCAACTTTATTTCTGGAGTGTCAAGAAGGAGGGCTTGGTATTGGGTGATTCTTCCCCTTGTCATCCACCTGTCCCCTTTCTTTTCCAAGACTGCTTGCACCCGGTGTGGCGTATACACTGTGGTGGGCTGACCCAGGGTCAGCTGAGATGCCTCCTTAACCATAAGAGCGGTGGCTGCTACTGCCCGGAGGCAAGTGGGCCACCCTCTGGCCACCTCATCTAGTTATTTTGAGAGATAAGCCACAGGTTGTAATACGGGCCCCATCATCTGCTCTAACACCCCAAGAGCAGTTCCTGTCCTTCCAGAAACATAGAGTCTAAAAGGCTTCTCCAGGTTGGGGAGGCCTAAAGCTGGGGCTGTAGTGATGGACTCTTTTAGGGCATTAAAGGCCACGTTGCAGGTCTCATGCCAGTCGAGTGGCTCTTCCTCTTTCCCCCTTAAATTTTCATAAAGGGGTCTGGCCAGATTGCCATAATTAGGAATCCAGATCCTGCAAAACCCGGTCCTTCTTAAAAATCCCCTAAGCTATAGTTTTGTTTGGGGGTACGGGGTATTTAAGATGAGGGATCTCCCCTCGGGGTCAGGCATTCTTTTTCTCTCCGTAATTATAAATCCAAGATATTTTACTTGGGTTAAGCTAATCTGAGCCTACTTGTGGGATACTCGATAACCCTTTTCATACAGGAAAGTTAGCGTTTTAAATAGTGTCCATTTGAGAGCTGGTAAAATCTGGCCTAGCTATGAGCAAGTCATCCACATACTGTATTAGACTACTGTTTGTTAAAGTTAATTCCCTTAGTTCTCTCCCTGAGGAATTCCCGACGATATGAGTGTTGTCCCTAAACCCTTGGTGTAGTCGAGTCCAGTGGAGATCTGTATGGACTCTCTTGTTTCCACGTCCTGCCTCTCAAAAGCAAAGAGTTTTTGGGATTCAGGATGGAGAGGAATGCAAAAGAAAGCACCTTGAAGGTCCAAGACTGAGAAGTACTTGGCATTTCCTGGGACTTGGGATAGGAGGGTATATGGGTTTGAGACTATGGGCTGGATGGGAACCACAGCTTCATTAACAGCTCTTAGATCCTGGACGAATCGGTAAGATCCATCTGGTTTTTGAACGGGCAAGATTGGGGTGTTGCAGGGGGACTCACAGCTGATTCGAGTTTCAGTATCTCGGTATTTGTTAACTAATGGTCTAAGACCCTCAAGAGCTACTGGTTTTAAGGGATCTTGTCTTTTCCAGGGCTAGGGAGCATTTGGTCTCAGAGAAATCTTTACTGGTGGAACATTTATGGCTAAACCAGGGCTGGAGACATCCCACACCTGGGGATTGACCTCATCTAGACAAGGGACAGACTCCTCCTTTTCTACTTCTTACTGTAACTATTCAGACATAGGCAAAGAAAATTATCGACTTCTACCTTTGTGTCCCCAAGTCACTCTGGTTTGGAGGCGAAAGTATTATTCTCACCATGGAAAATTTGGAAGCTGCAAACATGAAAAATTTAAAGAGTCACGCAGAGGCTAGTCACTCTAAGCTAACCCCTAAGACATTTATTGACTGATTTCTAGCTTCTCTTCTTTAACCTTTTTTATCTACAGTAATCCTGTGTGTTCCTTTTAGTTAGGGATTCATTTTTAGACTATCCTGACTCTTCCACTACGTTCCAATTGTGGGTCTGATACACTTACAGATGTGCCAAGTGCTTCCTGAATACTATAGAACATATTTTATGTTTAAAATACTTCCATGCTTATGTAGTGAGTCAATGATTTTAAGTTTATTTGTTACACATTTCAATGTAAAAGTCAATGTGTGAACTAACATATTCACGACTTGGAAAAGTTGGCTTTTTTTTTGGTGTGTCTTTGAACTCCTCACCCGACCAAAGGTCATGGAGAGTTCTATTGTTTTTCTAAAATGTTTATAGTGTTGTTTATTTTCTGGTAATTGAATTAGGGTGTGAGTTGCAAAGCTTGTGTTTCTGTTCATTTCATTCCATCTGTTCGGGTTTCTTTCTCTCTCCTGAGTCAGACAGTAATTTCCCATTGGTTGTCCAGTTACCAAGGTTGGTGTCCATGCATCCGTGCTGGTCTCTCCATACATGTCTGGGTGTCCTGTGAGACACTAAGCTTAATTTATTTGGAAATGACCTAGCTGTTCAATACACTGTCATCACTCATTTGAGCAGAGAGTGAGAAATTCAAGTGACAAAACTCCAGAGAAGCTAGTGTCAGAGTGCCCCGGCGTGGCATGCGTGCAGGGGGTTGGGGGGAGCGGACGGTGCGTGGAGTGCGGAGGTCTCAGGTGTCCTCACACCCTGGGCCTCTCCAGGTCCGCCGCTGCTCAGTGGCCTCCCCCCGCCCCCATCACTTTGGCTGCTTAGGGCCGGGTGGTCTCTGCAGCTGCCCGGCATCCTGCCCGAGGCCCCCCCTGCCCACACGCTGTCTTCAAGTCTCTCTCTGAACCCTCGACTCTTTCTGCCTCTGTCTCACCTGGCGTGGGTGCGTGCGAGTGCCTGTCCGTGTGCCTGGCTGTCGCTCGTCCGCTCTCCCAGGAAGGTCCTGTGCTGGGCCCGCGGCATGGGGTCAGGGCGGGCCTCGGTAGGGCGAAAAGACGGGGCTGAGGCGCTCCAGGGGGTTTGCGCAGACGGCAGGACTGGCGCCTGGGGCCCCGGCTGAGCTGCCCCTAAGCCCCAGCAGCCTCCGCGGACCGCGGCCCCGGGACGAAGCCCCGCTCGTCCGGAGCCACCTGACCCTGAGCAGCGAACGGGATGGTGGGTGACAGGGGGTGAGGGGGCACCGAGATGTCCTCGCTGCTCTGCCCACCCCCCTCCCCCCACCCCAGGTTCCGCAGGCACGCCAGGCCCCGGCCGGCCGTGCCAGACGGGTGCTGGCCTGGGCTCGCGGTGTGCGGAGCGGTGGCGCCCTCCGCTGGCCGCCGAGCTGCAGGCTCTGGCCGGCCGGTGTCCAGTCGTGGGTCGTGCGGCTCAAGTGCAGCGCGCCCGCTGGAGAACTACAGCCCCAGGCCCGACCGGCAGGTCAGACCGCAAGGGAGGTGCAACGTGGGGCTCCTGCAGCGCCTGGCAGCCGCCTCGGTCTAAGGCCATACCACCCTGAACGTGCCCTCTCTCCTGTGATCTGGGAAACTGAGCAGGGTCGGGCCTGGTCAGTACTTGGATGGGAGACCGCCTAGTATTTAGGCGATTTTTTTTAATTTTTCTGAATGCCTACTTCAGAAAGTTAGAATCGGATGACTTCACACAGTAAAACGAAACATATTTTCATAAATAATCTTAAGAATCCAGCGGCTGGTCATTCTTTTTCCTGTCCTAACACAGCTAACTGGAAATCAGTTGTAGTAAGTTCTACTGACTTAAGACCCTCATCCCTAAGGGAAGATATATAGGAAAACCCACAATATATCTAAATAAACATGAAAGATACAATGATGAGAAAGAAAAAAATTTCTCAGTGACATCTTAGTTGGTATCGGAAACACGATGATTATGAAAGCACAGCCCATAATCAAGTCCAGGCCATGGAAGCCTGTGACTGTCACTGAGTGTTGACTTCCCTTTCAGCTGAGGTTGTAAAAAGTGCTTTGTAAAATCCTGAGGTTTGAAGCACTTGTAACCTCCTGAAGAGACTGCAATCAGAAGACTTTCTGGAATAACCTGACGCTGTGGTGAGCTCAAGCAATACATTCTGCAGAGGTCGGAAGACAGACATGTTGGGAACTGGGGATGACTTCTACTGCACTTAGGGAGAAAGGGCATGTACAAGTGGAGAAGCAACACCTCAGTGACGGAATCTTTAAAGACTCCATACATGGAGAAGGAAAATGCAACCCACTCCAATATTCTTGGCTGGAAAAATCCATGGACAGAGGAGTCTGGCGGGCTGAAGTCCACGGGATTCCATGACTGATCGTGTGTGCACGAGGGTGGAGGGAGACGGGTTGGTAGCAAGAAACTGGTAGAAGTAAAAAATAAGAAAAAATATAAAATAAAGACTCGATAAATATGACAACGACTGGTAGGAACAAACCTTCAGAAGTGCCTTCTCAGACCTCCCGTCAGAAGCACAAGCGTAATAAAGACACTGAGTTTTCACGGTCTCACACAAAATTAGACTGGCTTATGACAATGGGCAGAGAGGCGCCTCTAAGACATCGGGGCTGGGCTTTACTGGAGGATGCACATCGATAGAGTGCATGGCTATGTGTTATGGAAATATGTCTTAATGGAAGGGCGAAGGCATCTTCTTGAAGAACACAGCAAATAACACTACAAATTCAAGGAACTTGGCTACAATGACAATAGCTGATTTCATGTTGGCTACTGCTTGGCAGAGCTGGGTTCGCCTCTCCCATTATGTACCTCAGTGGCCAGCTGTGAATGTAGCCATTAGTTTCTCACTTAGAAACCGAACCTAATACTTGCCATGTGCACTAGCGCAAGAACAGTGAAAGCTCCGCGGAGAAGCAAGTCAGACAGACATGCTTCTGTTTTCTCACAGAAGCTGCTTATGACCGGCCCTGCTCACAGACAGATTGCTAATGCCAAATCGATAGACAGTTATGCAGATATTCTTTAGCAACTGAGCGACCAGGGAAGCCCTACTAGCTCAGTTGGTAAAGAATCTGCCTGCAACGCAGGAGACCCCGCTTTCAGTCCTGGGTCGGGGAGATCCCCTGGAGAAGGGATAGGCTACCCACTCCTGTATCCTGGCCTAGAGAATTCCACGGACTCTATAGTCCAAGGGGCCGCAAAGAGTCAGGCACGAACTAAGCCACTTTCATCTGCACATGCGTATATTACTTAGAAAAAGAAATGTGGTAACAGATCTAGCACCTCTGTCAAGCTCATGAGTGAGTACTATAAATATACAGAATCAGCTTTGTCCTGCATAGTTATTACCATCCTGTATTTGCTTTGAGAGGAATTGAGCTAGTCTTGTGAAAGAGGAATAATTCTTTACCAACTGAGCCACAAGGAAAGCCCACTAATACTGGAGTGGGTAGCCTATCCCTTCTCCAGCGGTTCTTCCTTACCCAGGAACTGAACCAGGGTCTCCTGCCTGAGTAACACATATTGGGTAAAAATCGGTGAGGGAGCATAACTATGGACATTGATTGGTAAACTCAGTTTTCCTTGTCCAGATGGCTAGCAGAGGAGAAATAAACGTTGGCATGCATTTAAAAAATTCTTCTGATATATATAAAATTTACTAGTTCTCTACAGAAATCTTTAATGAAGCACAGATATTGTCATTAGATTGCTTTGGTCATATCCGTCTTATCCACATTTATTTTTAACAGTCACATAGTGTGGCCTCAAATACTTCAATACACGACAAAAGATTTCTTTGGTCTCCATTCTAAACTGGATCGTGAGAAGGCAGTGCATCAGCATAATGCAGGAGCTGAAGATATTTTTGGCAAAAACTTGACTAGTCTGTTTAATGATATTGAAGAATGAGTTAAGGGTGGCAGCACGAAACAGAAGGCCATGCTAGAAGTACACAAGACCTTGTTTGGTAAGTCCAAACATGTCTTTTTCTTTCAATTGAAGGGTAGTTGCTTTACAGAATTTTGTTGTCAAACATCAGCATGAATGAGCCACAGGTATACATATGTCTCCTCCCTCCTGAACCTCTCTCCCATTTCCCTCCCCATTCCACCCCTAGCTTGTTGCAGAGCCCCTGTTTGAGTCCCCTGAGTCATACAGCAAATTGCATTGGTATCTGATTTGACGTATTGTAATATCTTTTCATGTTACTCTGCATTCATCTCACCCTCTCCTTCCGCCCCCCTGCCCATGTCCAGAAGTCTGTTCTCTACATCTGTGACTCCTTGGCTGCCCTGCAAATAATTTCATCAGTACCACCTTTAGTTCAAGCATTTTTTTTTTCCCCCAAGCATTTCTTATTTCTTATTCCAGTCTTACTGTCTTTAGTGTGAGACTGATTTCGAAACTGATATGAAAGTATTATTCTCACCCTCGAAAATTTGGAAGATGCAAACATGTTTAATTTAAAAAGTCATGCAGAGGCTAGTCACTCTAAGCTAACCCCTCAAACATTTACTGACTGATTTCTAGTTTCTCTTCTTTAACCTTTTTTATCTACAATAATCCTGTGTATTCCTTTTATTTAGGGATTCATTTTTAGACTATCCTGACTCTTCAACTAAGTTCCAGTTTTGGATCTCATACAGTGAGACATGTGCCAAATGCTTCCTGAATACTATAGAACATATTTTATGTTTAAAAAACTTCCATGCTTATGTAGTGAGTCAATGATTTTAAGTTTATTTGTTACACATTTCAATGTAAAAGTCAATGTGTGAACTAACATATTCAAGATTTGGAAAAGGTGGCTTTCTTTGTCGTGTGCTAGAACTCCTCACCCGACCAAAGGTCATGGAGAGGTCTATTGTTTTCCTAAAATGGTTAGAGTGTTGCTGGTTTTTTTTTTTTTTTTTTTGTTTTGTAATTGAATTAGGGTGTTAGTTGCAAATTTGTGTTTCTGTTCATTTCATTCCATCTGTTCGGCTTTCTTTCTCTCTCCTGAGTCAGACAGTAATTTCCCATTGGTTGTCTAGTTACCAAGGTTGGTGTCCATGCATCGGTGCTGGTCTCTGCATTCATGTCCGTGTGTCCTGTGAAACTCTAAGCTTAATTTATTTGGAAATGACCTAGCTGTTCAATACACTGTCATCACTCAGTTGAGCACAAGGATAGAAATTCAGGTGACCAAACTCCAGAGAAGCTAGTGTCAGAGTGCCCCGGCGTGGCGTGCGTGCAGGGGGTTGGGAGGACGGGGGAGGGGTGCGGAGCGAGGAGATCTCAGGTGCCCTCGCACCCTGGGACTCTCCAGGCCCGCCCCTACTCAGCGGTTTGCCCTGCCCCCCTCGCATTCGCTGCTCAGGGCCGGGTGGTCTCTGTAGCTGCCTGGCATCCTGCCCGAGTCACCCCCTGTCCACAAGCTGTCTTCGAGTCTCTCTCTGAACCCTCGTCTCTTTCTGCCTCTGTCTCACCTGGCGTGGGTGCGTGCGAGTGCCTGTCCGTGTGCCTGGCTTTCGCTCCTCTGCTCTCTCAGGAAAGACTTGTACTGGGCCGGCAGCGTGGGGGCAGGGCGGGTCTCGGTATGGCAAAAAGGCGGGGCTGATGTGCTCCAGGGGGCTTGCGCAGCGGGCAGGATGTGCGGCTGGGATCCCGGCTGGGCTGCCTCTAAGCCCGCAGGAGGCTCCGGGGACCGCGGACCCGGGCCGAAGCCCCACCCGTCCGGAGCCACGTAACCCTGAGCAGCGAAAGGGATGGTGGGGGGCAGGGCGTGAGGGGGCACCGAGACGTCCTCGCTGCTCTACCCACCCCCCCTCCCCCCACCCCAGGTCCCGCAGGCACGCCAGGCCCCGGCTGGGCCAGACGGGTGCTGGCGGGGGTTGGCGGTGTGCGGGGCCGTGGCGCCCTCCGCTGGCCCCTGAGCTGCCGGCACTGGTTGGTCGGAGTTCAGTCGCGGGTCGTGCGGCTCAAGTACAGCACGCGCCAGCTCCAGAGCTGTGGCCCCAGGCCCGAAGGGCATGTCAGAATGCATGGGAGGCGCCGCACGGAGCTCTTGGGGGGCCTGACAGCCGCCTCGGTCTAAGGCCATAGCACCCTGAATGTGCCCTATGTCCTCTGATCTGGTAAATTGAGTAGGGCCGGGCCTGGTCAGTACTTGAATGGGAGACCGCCTAGTAGTTAGGCGGTTTTGTGATTTTTCTGAATGCCTACTTCAGAAAGTTAGAATTGGATGACTGCACACAGGAAAACGAATAATGTTTTCGTACATAAACTTAAGAATCCAGCAGCTGGTCTTTCTTTTTCCTGTCCTAACACAGCTAACTGGAAGTCACGTGCAGTAAGTTCTACTGACTTAAGACCCTCATCCCTAAAGGAAGGTATATAGGAAAACCCATAGTATATCTAAATAAACATGAAAAATAGAACGATGAGAAAAAAAAAATTCTCAGTGACATCTTAGTTGGTACATGAAACACGATGATTATGAAAGCACAACCCATAATCAAGTCCAGGCCATGGAAGCCTGTGACTTTCACTGAGTGTTGACTTCCCTTTCAGCTGAGGTTGTAAAAAGTGCTTTGTAAAATCCTGAGGTTTGAAGCACTTGTAACCACCTGAAGAGACTGCAATCAGAAGGCTTTCTAGAATATCCTGACGCTGTGGTGAACTCATGCAATACATTCTGCAGAGGTCGGAAGACAGACATGTTGGGAAGTGTGGATGACTTCTACTGCACTTAGGGAGAAAGGGCATGTACAAGTGGAGAAGCAACACCACAGTGACGGAATCTTTAAAGACTCCATACATGGAGAAGGAAATGGCAACCCACTCCAGTATCCTTGGCTGGAAAAATCCATGGACAGAGGAGTCTGGCGGGCTGAAGTCCACGGGATTCCATGATAGTTCGTGTGTTCACGAGGGTGGAGGGAGACGGGTTGGTAGCAAGAAACTGGTAGAAGTAAAAAATAAGAAAAAATATAAAATAAAGACTTGATAAATATGACAAAGACTGGTAGGAATAAACCTTCAGAAGTGCCTTCTCAGACCTCCCGTCAGAAGCACAAGCGTAATAAAGACACTGAGTTTTCACAGTCTCACACAAAATTAGACTGGCTTATGACAATGGGCAGAGAGGCGCCTCTAAGACATCGGGGCTGGGCTTTACTGGAGGATGCACATCGATTGAGTTCATGGCTATGTGTTATGCAAATATGTCTTACTGGAAGGGTGAAGGCATCTTCTTGAAGAACACAGCAAATAACACTACAAATTCAAGGAACTTGGCTACAATGACAATAGCTGATTTCATGTTGGCTACTGATTGGCAGAGCTGGGTTCGCCTCTCCCATTAATTACCTCAGTGGCCAGCTGTGAATGTAGCCATTAGTTTCTCACTTAGAAACCGAACCTAATACTTGCCATGTGCACTAGCGCAAGAACAGTGAAAGCTCCGCGGAGAAGCAAGTCAGACAGACATGCTTCTGTTTTCTCACAGAAGCCGCTTATGACCGGCCCTGCTCACAGACAGATTGCTAATGCCAAATCGATAGACAGTTATGCAGATATTCTTTAGCAACTGAGCGACCAGGGAAGCCCTACTAGGTCAGTTGGTAAAGAATCTGCCTGCAACGCAGGAGACCCCGCTTTCAGTCCTGGGTCAGGAAGATCCCCTGGAGAAGGGATAGGCTACCCACTCCAGTATTCTGGCCTAGAGAATTCCACGGACTCTATAGTCCATGGGGCCACAAAGAGTCAGGCACGAACTGAGCCACTTTCACCTGCACATGCGGATATTACTTAGAAAAAGAAATGTGGTAACAGATCTAGCACCTCTGTCAAGCTCATGAGTGAGTACTATAAATATACAGAATCAGCTTTGTTCTGCATAGTTATTTCCATCCTGTATTTGCTTTGAGAGGAGTTGAGCTACTCATGTGAAAGAGCAATGATTATTTACCAACTGAGCCACAAGGAAAGCCCACTAATACTGGAGTGGGTAGCCTATCCCTTCTCCAGCGGTTCTTCCTTACCCAGGAACTGAACCAGGGTCTCCTGCCTGAGTAACACATATTGGGTAAAAATCGGTGAGGGAGCATAACTATGGACATTGATTGGTAAACTCAGTTTTCCATGTTCAGATGGCTAGCGAAGGAGAAATAAACGATGGCATGCATTTAAAAAATTCTTCTGATACTTTATATAAAATTTACTAGTTCTCTGCAGAAGTCTTTAATGAAGCACAGACATTGTCATTAGATTGCTTTGGTCATATCCGTCTTATCCACATTTATTTTTAACAGTCACATAGTGTGGCCTCAAATACTTGAAGACAGGACAACAGGTTTCTTTGGTCTCCATTCTAAACTGGATCGTGAGAAGGCAGTGGATCAGCATAATGCAGGAGCTCAAGTTATTTTTGGCAAAAACTTGACTAGTCTGTTTAATGATATTGAAGAATGAGTTAAGGGTGGCAGCACGAAACAGAAGGCCATGCTAGAAGTACACAAGACCTTGTTTTGTAAGTCCAAACATGACTTATTCTTTCAATTGAAGGAAAGTTGCTTTACAGAATTTTGTTGCCAAACATCAGCATGAATGAGCCACAGGTATACATATGTCTCCTCCCTCCTGAACCTCTCTCCCATTTCCCTCCCCATTCCACCCCTAGCTTGTTGCAGAGCCCCTGAGTCATACAGCAAATTTCATTGGCATCTGTTTTTACCTATGGTAATATATTTTCATGTTACTCTGCATTCATCTCACCCACTCCTTCCTCCCCCCTGCCCATGTCCATAAGTCTGTTCTCTATATCTGTGTCTCCTTGGCTGCCCTGCAAATAATTTCATCAGTACCACCTTTAGTTCAAGCATTTTTTTCCCCCAAGCATTTCTTATTTCTTATTCCAGTCTTACTGTCTTTAGTGTGAGACTGATTTTGAAACTCATATGAAAGTACTATTCTCACCATCGAAAATTTGGAAGATGCACACATGAAAATTTTAAAAAGTCACGCAGAGGCTAGTCACTCTAAGCTAACCCCTCAAACATTTACTGACTGATTTCTAGTTTCTCTTCTTTAACCTTTTTTATCTACAATAATCCTGTGTATTCCTTTTAGTTAGGGATTCATTTTTAGACTATCCTGACTCTTCAACTAAGTTCCAGTTTTGGGTCTCACACAGTGAGACATGTGCCAATGCTTCCTGAATACTATAGAACATATTTTATGTTTAAAATACTTTCATGCTTATGTAGTGAGTCAATGATTTTAAGTTTATTAGTTACACATTTCAATGTAAAATTCAATGTGTGAACTAACATATTCATGATTTGGAAAAGGTGGCTTATTTTGTCGTGTGCTAGAACTCCTCACCCAACCAAAGGTCATGGAAAGTTCTATTGTTTTTCTAAAATGGTTATAGTGTTGTTGTTTTTTTTTTTTTTTTGTAATTGAATTAGGGTGTGAGTTGCAAAGTTTGTGTTTCTGTTCATTTCATTCCATCAGTTCGGGGTTCTTTCTCTCTCCTGAGTCAGACAGTTATTTCCCATTGGTTGTCCAGTTACCAAGGTTGGTGTCCATGCATCCGTGCTGGTCTCTGCATTCATGTCCGGGTGTCCTGTGAAACACTAAACTTAATTTATTTGGAAATGACCTAGCTGTTCAATACACTGTCATCACTCAGTTGAGCACAAGGATAGAAATTCAGGTGAGCAAACTCCGGAGAATCTAGTGTCAGAGCGCCCAGGCGTGGCGTGCGTGCAGGGGGTAGGGAGGACGGGGACAGGGCACGGAGCAAGGAGATCTCAGGTGCCCTCGCACCCTGGGCCTCTCCACGCCCGCCCCTACTCAGCGGC
Organism: Muntiacus reevesi; assembly: GCF_963930625.1. Lineage (NCBI taxonomy): Eukaryota > Metazoa > Chordata > Mammalia > Artiodactyla > Cervidae > Muntiacus > Muntiacus reevesi. The sequence continues at coordinate 435,720 of NC_089256.1, read as the reverse complement.
TTCCCCCTGCCACCATCGCATTCGCTGCTCAGGGCCGGGTGGCCTCTGCAGCTGCCCGGCATGCTACCCGAGTCCCCCCCTGCCCACAAGCTGTCCCCGAGTCTCTCTCTTAACCCTCGTCTCTTTCTGCCTCTGTCTCACCTGGCGTGGGTGCGTGCGAGTGCCTGTCCGTGTGCCTGGCTTTCCCTCGTTTGCTCTCTCAGGAAGACTTGTGCTGGGCCTGCAGTGTGGGGGCAGGGCGGGTCTCGGTTGGGCGAAAATGCGGGCTTAGGCGTTCCAGGGGGTTGGGGCAGCGGACAGGATGTGCACCTGGGGCCCTGGCGTGGCTGCCTCTAAGCCCGCAGGAGGCTCCGGGGACCACGGACCCGGACCGAAGCCCCGCCCGTCCGGAGCCACGTGACCCTCAGCAGCGAATGGGATGGTGGCGGGCAGCGGTGAGGGGGCACCGAGACGTCCTCGCTGCTCTACCCACCTGCCCTCCCCCCACCCCAGGTCCCGCAGGCACGCCAGGCCACGGCCGGGCCAGACGGGCGCTGGCCGGGGCTGGCGGTGTGCGGGGCCGTGGCGCCCTCTGCTGGCCCCCGAGCTGCCGGCCCTGATTGGTCAGAGTCAAGTCGCGGGTTGTGGGGATCAAGTGCAGCGCGCGCCAGCTCGAGCGATGTGGCCCCAGGCCCGAAGGGCAGGTCAGAACGCAAGTGAGGCGCAACGCGGAGCTTTTGGGACGCCTGACAGCCGCCTCGGTCTAAGGCCATAGCACCCTGAACGTGCCCTATCTCCTCTGATCTGGGAAATTGAGTATGGCCGGGCCTGGACAGTACTTGCATGGGAGACCGCCTAGTAGTTAGGCGGTTTTGTGATTTTTCTGAATGCCTACTTCAGAAAGTTAGAATTGGATGACTGCACACAGGAAAACGAATAATATTTTCGTACATAATCTTAAGAATCCTGCACCTGGTCATTCTTTTTCCTGTCCTAACACAGCTAACTGGAAGTCACTTGCAGTAAGTTCTACTGATTTAAGACCCTCATCCCTAACGGAAGGTATATAGGAAAACCCATAATATATCGAAATAAACATGGAAGATAGAACGAAAAAAAAAAATTCTCAGTGACATCTTAGTTGGTATATGAAACACGATGATTATGAAAGCATAACCCATAATCAAGTCCAGGCCATGGAAGCCTGTGACTTTCACTGAGTGTCGACTTCCCTTTCAGCTGAGGTTGTAAAAACTGCTTTGTAAAATACTGAGGTTTGAAGCATTTGTAACTTCTTGAAGAGACTGCAATCAGAAGGCTTTCTAGAATATCCTGACGCTGTGGTGAGCTCAAGCAATACATTCTGCAGAGGTCGGAAGACAGACATGTTGGGAAGTGGGGATGACTTCTACTGCACTTAGGGAGAAAGGGAATGTACAAGTGGAGAAGCAACACCTCAGTGACGGAATCTTAATAGACTCCATACATGGAGAAGGAAATGGCAACCCACTCCAGTATTCTTGCCTGGAAAAATCCATGGACAGAGGAGTCTGGCGGGCTGAAGTCCACGGGATTCCATGACTGATTGTGTGTGCACGAGGGTGGAGGGAGACGGGTTGGTAGCAAGAGACTGGTAGAAGTAAAAAATAAGAAAAATTATAAAATAAAGACTCAATAAATATGACAACGACTGGTAGGAACAAACCTTCAAAAGTTCCTTCTCAGACCTCCCGTCAGAAGCACAAGCGTAATAAAGACACTGAGTTTTCACGGTCTCACACAAAATTAGACTGGCTTATGACAATGGGCAGAGGGGCTCCTCTAAGTCATCGGGGCTGGGCTTTACTGGAGGATGCACATCGATTGAGTGCATGGCTATATGTTATGGAAATATGTCTTACTGGCAGGGCGAAGGCATCTTCTTGAAGAACACAGCAAATAACACTACAAATTCAAGGAACTTGGCTTAAATGACAATAGCTGATTTCATGTTTGCTACTGCTTGGCAGAGTTGGGTTCGCCTCTCCCTTTAAGTACCTCAGTGGCCAGCTGTGAATGTAGCCATTAGTTTCTCACTTAGAACCCGAACCGAATACTTGCCATGTGCACTAGTGCAAGAACAGTGAAAGCTCCGCGGAGAAGCAAGTCAGACAGACATGCTTCTGTTTTCTCACAGAAGCTGCTTATGACCGGCCCTGCTGACAGACAGATTGCTAATGCCAAATCGATAGACACTTATGCAGATATTCTTTAGCAACTGAGCCACCAGGGAAGCCCTACTAGCTCAGTTGCTAAAGAATCTGCCTGCAACGCAGGAGACCCTGCTTTGAGTCCTGTGTCGGGAAGATCCCCTGGAGAAGGGATAGGCTACCCACTCCAGTATTCTGGCCTAGAGAATTCATGGACTGTATAGTCCTTGGGGCAGCAAAGAGTCAGGCACGAACTGAGCCACTTTCACCTGCACATGCGAATATCACGTAAAAAAAAAAAGGGGGTAACAGATCTAGGACCTCTGTCAAGCTCATGAGTGATTAGTATAAATATAGAGAATCAGCTTTGTCCTGCATAGTTACTACCGTCCTGTATTTGCTTTTAGAGGAGTTGAGCTACTCTTGGTACAGAGAAATGATTCTTTACCAACTGAGCCACAAGGGAAGCCCACTAATACTATAGTGGGTAGCCTATCCCTTCTCCAGCGGATCTTCCAGACCCAGGAATTGAACCAGGGTCTCCTGCCTGAGTAACACATATTGGGTAAAAATCGGTGAGGGAGAAGAACTAGGGACATTGATTGGTAAAATCAGTTTTCCTTGTCTAGATGGCTAGTGGAGGCGAAAAAATTGTTGCTCTGGATTTAAAAAATTCTTCTGATACTATATATAAAATTTACTAGTTCTCTGCAGGTCTTTAATGAAGCACAGATATTGACATTAGATTGCGTTGGTCATATCCGTCTTATCCACATTTATTTTTTAAAATCACATAGAGTGGCTTCAATCACTTGAAGAAACGACAAAAGGTTTCTTTGGTCTCCATTCTATACTGGATCGAGAGAAGGCAGTTGATGAGCATAATGCAGGAGCTCAAGATGTTTTTGGCAAAAACTTGACTAGTCTGTTTAATGATATGGAAGAATGAATTAAGGATGGCAGGACAAAACAGAAGGCCATGCTAGAAGTACACAAGACCTTGTTTGGTAAGTCCAAACATGACATTTTCTTTCAATTGAAGGATAGTTGCTTTACAGAATTCTGTTGCCAAACATCAACGTGAATGAGCCACAGGTGTACATATGTCTCCTCCTTCCTGAACCTCTCCGCCATCTCCTCCTCCTCATTCCACCCCTCTACCTTGTTGCAGAGCCCCTGTTTGAGTCGCCTGAGTCATACAGCAAATTGCATTGGAATCTCTTTTAACGTATGGTTCTATGTTTCCATGTTCCTCTGAATTCATCTCACCCTCTCCTTCCTCCCCCCTGCCCATGTCCATAAGTCTGTTCTCTACATCTGTGACTCCTTGGCTGCCCTGCAAATAATTTCATCAGTACCACCTTTAGTTCAAGCATTTTTTTTCCCCCCAAGCATTTCTTATTTCTTATTCCAGTCTTACTGTCTTTAGTGTGAGACTGATTTCGAAACTGATATGAAAGTATTATTCTCAGCATGGAAAATTTGGAAGATGCAAACATGAAAAATTTAAAATGTCACGCAGAGTCTAGTCACTCTAAGCTAACCCCTAAAACATTTATTGACTGATTTCTAGTTTCTCTTCTTTAACCTTTTTTATCTACGTAATCCTGTGTATTCCTTTTAGTTAGGGATTCATTTTTAGACTATTGTGACTCTTCAACTAAGTTACAGTTTTGGGTCTCTTACAGTGAGACATGTGCCAAATGATTCCTGAATACTATAGAACATATTTTATGTTTAAAATACTTCCATGCGTATGTAGTGAGTCAATGATTTTAAGTTTATTTGTTACACATTTCAATGTAAAAGTCAATGTGTGAACTAACATATTCAAGATTTGGAAAAGGTGGCTTTCTTTGTCGTGTGCTAGAACTCCTCACCCGACCAAAGGTCATGGAGAGGTCTATTGTTTTTCTAAAACGGTTATAGTGTTGTTGTTGTTGTTGTTGTTGTTCTTGTTTTTTTGTGTGTGTGTGTAATTGAATTAGGGTGTGACTTGCAAAGTTTGTGTTTCTGTTCATTTCATTCCATCTGTTCGGGTTTCTTTCTCTCTCCTGAGTTAGACAGTAATTTCCCATTGGTTGTCCAGTTACCAAGGTTGGTGTCCATGCATCCGTGCTGGTCTCTCCATACATGTACGGGTGTCCTGTGAAACACTAAGCTTAATTTATTTGGAAATGACCTAGCTGTTCAATACACTGTCATCACTCAGTTGAGCACAAAGATAGAAATTCAGGTGACCAACCTCCGGAGAAGCTACTGTCAGAGCGCCCCGGCGTGGCGTGCGTGCAGGGGGTTGGGAGGACGGGGGCGGGTCGCGGAGCGAGGACATCTCAGGTGCCCTCGCACCCTGGGCCTCTCCACGCCCGCCCCTACTCAGCGGCTTCCCCCTGCCCCCATCGCATTCGCTGCTCAGGGCCGGGTGGCCTCTGCAGCTGCCCGGCATGCTGCGCGAGTCCCCCGCTGCCCACAAGCTGTCTTCGAGTCTCTCTCTTAACCCTCGTCTCTTTCTGCCTCTGTCTCACCTGGCGTGGGTGCGTGCGAGTGCCTGTCCGTGTGCCTGGCTTTCGCTCGTCTGCTCTCTCAGGAAAGACTTGTGCTGGGCCGGCAGAGTGGGGGCAGGGCGGGTCTTGGTCGGGCGAAAAGGCGGGGCTGAGGCGCTCCAGGGGGTTGGGGCAGCGGGCAGGACGTGCGCCTGGTGCCCCGGCTGGGCTGCCTCTAAGCCCGCAGGAGGATCCGGGGACCGTGTCCCCGGGCCTAAGACCCGCTCGTCCGGAGCCACGTCACCCTGAGCAGCGAACGGGATGGTGGGGGGCAGGGGGTGAGGGGGCACCGAGACGTCCTCGCTGCTCTACCCAACCCCCTCCCCCCACCCAGGTCCCGCAGGCTCGCCAGGCCCCGGCCGGGCCAGACGGGTGCTGGCCGGGGCTGGTGGTGTGCGGGGCCGTGGCGCCCTCCGCTGGCCCCCGAGCTGCCGGCCCTGGTTGGTCGGAGTGCAGTCGCGGGTCGTGCGGCTCAAGTGCAGCGCGCGCCAGCTCGAGAGCTGTCGCCCCAGGCCCGAAGGGCAGGTCAAAACGCAAGGGAGGCTCAAGCGGAGCTCTTGGGGCGCCTGACTGCCGCCTCGGTCTAAGGCCTTAGCACCCTGAACGTGCCCTATCTCCTCTGATCTGGGAAATTGAGTAGGGCCGGGCCTGGTCAGTACTTGCATGGGAGACCGCCTAGTAGTTAGGCGGTTTTTTGATTTTTCTGAATGCCTACTGCAGAAAGTTAGAATTGGATGACTGCACACAGGAAAACGAAAAATGTTTTCGTACATAATCTTAAGAATCCTGCAGCTGGTCATTCTTTTTCCTGTCCTAACACAGCTAACTGGAATTCAGCTGCAGTAAGTTCTACTGACTTAAGACCCTCATCCCTAACGGAAGGTATATAGGAAAACCCATAATATATCTAAATAAACATGAAAGATAGAATGATGAGAAAAAAAAAAATTCTCAGTGACATCTTAGTTGGTATATGAAACACGATGATTATGAAAGCACAACCCATAATCAAGTCCAGGCCATGGAAGCCTGTGACTTTCACTGAGTGTTGGCTTCCCTTTCAGCTGAGGTTGTAAAAAGTGCTTTGTAAAATCCTGAGGTTTGAAGCACTTGTAACCTCCCGAAGAGAGTGCAATCAGAAGGCTTTCTAGAATATCCTGACGCTGTGGTGAGCTCAAGCAATACATTCTGCAGAGGTCGGAAGACAGACATGTTGGGAAGTGGGGATGACTTCTACTGCACTTAGGGAGAAAGGGCATGTACAAGTGGAGAAGCAACACCTCAGTGACGGAATCTTTAAAGACTCCATACATGGAGAAGGAAATGGCAACCCACTCCAGTATTCTTGCTTGGAAAAATCCATGGACAGAGGAGTCTGGCGGGCTGAAGTCCACGGGATTCCATGACTAATCGTGTGTGCACGAGGGTCGAGGGAGACGGGTTGGTAGCAAGAAACTGGTAGAAGTAAAAAATAAGAAAAAATATAAAATAAAGACTCGATAAATATGACAATGACTTGTAGGAATAAATCTTCAGAAGTGCCTTCTCAGACCTCCCATCAGAAGCACAAGCGTAATAAAGACACTGAGTTTTCACGGTCCCACACAAAATTAGACTGGCTTATGACAATGGGCAGAGAGGCTCCTCTAAGACATCGGGGCTGGGCTTTACTGGAGGATGCACATCGATTGAGTGCATGGCTGTGTGTTATGGAAAAATGTCTTACTGGCTGGGCGAAGGCGTCTTCTTGAAGAACACAGCAAATAACACTACAAATTCAAGGAACTTGGCTACAATGAAATTAGCTGATTTCATGTCGGCTACTGCTTGGCAGAGCTGGGTTCGCCTCTCCCATTAAGTACCTCAGTGGCCAGCTGTGAATGTAGCCATTTGTTTCTCACTTACAATCCGAACCTAATACTTGCCATGTGCACTAGCGCAAGAACATTGAAAGCTCCGCGAGAAGCAAGTCAGACAGACATGCTTCTGTTTTCTCACAGAAGCTGCTTATGACCGGCCCTGCTCACAGACAGATTGGTAATGCCAAGTCTATAGACAGTTATGCAGGTATTCATTAGCAACTGAGCCACCAGGGAAGCCCTACTAGCTCAGTTGGTAAAGAATCTGCCTGCAACGCAGGAGACCCTGCTTTCAGTGCTGGGTCGGGAAGATCCCCTGGAGAAGGGATAGGCTACCCACTCCAGTATTCTGGCCTAGAGAATTCCACGGACTCTATAGTCCTTGGGGCCGCAAAGAGTCAGACACGAACTGAGCCACTTTCACCTGCACATGCGGATATTACTTAGAAAAAGAAATGTGGTAACAGATCTAGTACCTCTGTCAAGCTCATGAGTGAGTACTATAAATATACAGAATCAGCTTTGTCCTGCATAGTTATTACCATCCTGTATTTGCTTAGAGAGGAGTTAAGCTAGTCTTGTGAAAGAGGAATGATTCTTTACCAACTGAGCCACAAGGAAAGCCCACTAATACTGGAGTGGGTAGCCTATCCCTTCTCCAGCGGATCTTCCTGACCCAGGAACTGAACCAGGGTCTCCTGCCTGAGTAACACATATTGGGTAAAAATCGGTGAGGGAGCATAACTATGGACATTGATTTGTAAACTCAGTTTTCCTTGTCCAGATGGCTAGCGGAGGAGAAATAAATGTTGGCATGTATTTAAAAAATTCTTCTGATACTATATATAAAATTTACTAGTTCTCTGCAGAAGTCTTTAATGAAGCACAGACATTGTCATTAGATTGCTTTGGTCATATCCGTCTTATCCACATTTATTTTTAAAAGTCACATAGTGTGGCCTCAAATACTTGAAGACACGACAAAAGGTTTCTTGGTCTCCATTCTAAACTGGATCGTGAGAAGGCAGTGGATCAGCATAATGCAGGAGCTCAAGATATTTTTGGCAAAAACTTGACTAGTCTGTTTAATGATATGGAAGAATGAGTTAAGGGTGGCAGCACGAAACAGAAGGCCATGCTAGAAGTACACAAGACCTTGTTTGGTAAGTCCAAACATGACTTTTTCTTTCAATTGAGGATAGTTGCTTTACACAATTTTGTTGCCAAACATCAGCATGAATGAGCCACAGGTATACATATGTCTCCTCCCTCCTGAACCTCTCTCCCATTTCCCTCCCCATTCCACCCCTAGCTTGTTGCAGAGCCCCTGAGTCATACAGCAAATTTCATTGGCATCTGTTTTTACGTAAGGTAATATATTTTCATGTTACTCTGCATTCATCTGACCCTCTCCTTCCTCCGCCTTGCCCATGTCCATAAGTCTGTTCTCTACATCTGTGACTCCTTTGCTGCCCTGCAAATAATTTCATCAGTACCACCTTTAGTTCAAGCATTTTTTCCCCCCAAGCATTACTTATTTCTTATTCCAGTCTTACTGTCTTTAGTGTGAGACTGATTTCGAAACTGATATGAAAGTATTATTCTCAGCATGGAAAATTTGGAAGATGCAACATGGAAAATTTAAAAAGTCACGCAGAGGCTAGCCACTCTGAGCAAACCCCTAAAACATTTATTGACTGATTTCTAGTTTCTCTTCTTTAACCTTTTTTATCTACAATAATCCTGTGTATTCCTTTTAGTTAGGGATTCATTTTTAGACTATCCTGACTCTTCAACTAACTTCCAGTTTTGGGTCTCATACAGTGAGACATGTGCCAAATGCTTCCTGAATACTATAGAACATATTTTATGTTTAAAATACTTCCAGGCTTATGTAGTTAGTCAATGATTTTAAGTTTATTTGTTACACATTTCAATGTAAAAGTCAATCTGTGAACTAACATATTCAAGATTTGGAAAAGGTGGCTTTCTTTGTCGTGTGCTAGAACTCCTCACCCGACCAAAGGTCATGGAGAATTCTATTGTTTTTCTAAAATGGTTATAGTGTTGTTGGTTTTTTTTTTTTTTTTTTTTTGTAATTGTATTAGGGTGTGAGTTGCAAAGTTTGTGTTTCTGTTCATTTCATTCCATCTGTTCGGGTTTCTTTCTCTCTCCTGAGTCAGACAGTAATTTCCCATTGGTTGTCCACTTAACAAGGTTGGTGGCCATGCATCCGTGCTGGTCTCTGCATTCATGTCCGGGTGTCCTGTGAAACACTAAGCTTAATTTATTTGGAAATGACCTAGCTGTTCAATACACTGTCATCACTCAGTTGAGCACAAGGATAGAAATTCAGGTGACCAAACTTCGGAGAAGCTAGTGTCAGAGCGCCCCGGCCTGGTGTGCGTGCAGGGGGTTGGGAGGACGGGGGCAGGGCGCAGAGCAAGGAGATCTCAGGTGCCTTCGCACCCTGAGCCTCTCCAGGCCCGCCCCTACTCAGCGGCTTCCCCCTGCCCCCATCACATTCGCTTCTCAGGGCCGGGTGGCCTCTGCAGCTGCCCGGCATCCTGCCCGAGTCCCCCCCTGCCCACAAGCTGTCTTCGAGTCTCTCTCTGAGCCCTCGTTTCTTTCTGCCTCTGTCTCACCTGGCATGGGTGCGTGCGAGTGCCTGTCCGTGTGCCTGGCTTTCGCTTGCCTGCTCTCTCAGGAAAGACTTGTGCTGGGCCGGCAGAGTGGGGGCAGGGCGGGTCTCGGTAGGGCGAAAAGGCGGGGCTGAGGCGCTCCAGGGGGTTTGTGCAGCGGGCAGGATGTGCACCTGGGGCCCCGGCTGGGCTGCCTCTAAGCCCGCAGGAGGCTCCGGGGACCGCGGCCACGGGCCGAAGCCCCGCTCGTCCGGAGCCACGTCACCCTGAGCAGCGAACGGGATGGTGGGGGGCAGGGGGTGAGGGGGCACCGAGACGTCCTCGCTGCTCTACCCAACCCCCCTCCCCCCACCCCAGGTCCCGCAGGTATGCCAGGACCCGGCCGGGCCAGACGGGTGCTGGCCGGGGCTGGCGGTGTGCGGGGCCGTGGCGCCCTCCGCTGGCCCCTGAGCTGCCGGCCCTGGTTGGTCGGAGTCCAGTCGCGGGTCGTGCGGCTCTAGTGCGGCGCGCGCCAGCTCGAGAGCTGTGGCCCCAGGCCCGAAGGGCAGGTCAGAACGCAAGGGAGGCGCAACGCGGAGCTCTTGGGGCGCCTGACAGCCGCCTCGGTCTAAGGCCATAGCACCCTGAACGTTCCCTATCTCCTCTGATCTGGGAAATTGAGTAGGGCCGGGCCTGGTCAGTACTTGCATGGGAGACCGCCTTGTCGTTAGGCGGTTTTGTGATTTTTCTGAATGCCTACTTCAGAAAGTTAGAATCGGATGACTTCACACAGGAAAACGAATTATGTTTTCACACATAACCTTAAGAATCCAGCAGCTGGTCATTCTTTTTCCTGTCCTAACACAGCTAACTGGAAGTCAGGTGCGGTAAGTTCTACTGACTTAAGAACCTCATCCCTAATGGAGGATATATAGGAAAACCCATAATATATCTAAATAAACATGAAAGATAGAACGATGAGAAAAAAAAAATTCTCAGTGACACCTTAGTTGATATATGAAACACGATGATTATGAAAGCACAACCCATAATCAAGTCCAGGCCATGGAAGCCTGTGACTTTCACTGAGTGTTGACTTCCCTTTCAGCTGAGGTTGTAAAAAGTGCTTTGTAAAATCCTGAGGTTTAACACTTGTAACCTGCTGAAGAGACTGCAATCAGAAGGCTTTCTAGAATATCCTGTCGCTGTGGTGAACTCAAGCAATACATTCTCCAGAGGTCGGAAGACAGACATGTTGGGAAGTGGGGATGACTTCTACTGCACTTAGGGAGAAAGTGCATATACAAGTTGAGAAGCAACACCTCAGTTAAGGAATCTTTAAAGACTCCATACATGGAGAAGGAAATGGCAACCCACTCCAGTATTCTTGCCTGGAAAAATCCATGGACAGAAGAGTCTGGTGGGCTGAAGTCCACGGGATTCCATGACTGATCGTGTGTGCACGAGGGTGGAGGGAGACGGGTTGGTAGCAAGAAACTGGTAGAAGTAAAAAATAAGAAAAAATATAAAATAAAGACTCGATAAATATGACAACGACTGGTAGGAATAAACCTTCAGAAGTGCCTTCTCAGACCTCCCGTCAGAAGCACAAGCGTAATAAAGACACTGAGTTTTCACGGTCTCACACAAAATTAGACTGGCTTATGACAATGGGCAGAGAGCATCCTCTAAGACATCGGGGCTGGGCTTTACTGGAGGATGCACATCGATTGAGTGCATGGCTATGTGTTATGGAAATATGTCTTACTGGCAGGGTGAAGGCATCTTCTTGAAGAACACAGCAAATAACACTACAAATTCAAGGAACTTTTCTACAATGACAATAGCTGATTTCATGTTGGCTACTGCTTGGCAGAGCTGAGTTCGCCTCTCCCATTAAGTACCTCAGTGGCCAGCTGTGAATGTAGCCATTAGTTTCTCACTTAGAAACCGAACCTAATACTTGCCATGTGCACTAGCGCAAGAACAGTGAAAGCTCCGTGGAGAAGCAAGTCAGACAGACATGCTTCTGATTTCTCACAGAAGCTGCTTATGACCGGCCCTGCTCACAGACAGATTGCTAATGCCAAATCGATAGACAGTTATGCAGATATTCTTTAGCAACTGAGCCACCAGGGAAGCCCTACTAGCTCAGTTGGTAAAGAATCTGCCTGCAACGCAGGAGACCCCGCTTTCAGTCCTGGGTCGGGAAGATCTCCTGGAGAAGGGATAGGCTACCCACTCCAGTATTCTGGCCTAGAGAATTCCACGGACTCTATAGTCCTTGGGGCCGCAAAGAGTCAGACACGAACTGAGCCACTTTCAACCTCACATGCGGATATTACTTAGAAAAAGAAATGTGGTAACAGATCTAGGACCTCTGTCAAGCTCATGAGTGAGTACTATAAATATACAGAATCAGCTTTGTCCTGCATAGTTATTACCATCCTGTATTTGCTTTGAGAGGAGGTGAGCTAGTCTTGTGAAAGAGGAATGATTCTTTACCAACTGAGCCACAAGGAAAGTCCACTAATACTGGAGTGGGTAGCCTATCCCTTCTCCAGCGGATCTTCCTGACCCAGGAACTGAACCAGGGTCTCCTGCCTGAGTAACACATATTGGGTAATAATCGGTGAGGGAGCATAACTATGGACGTTGTTTGCTAAACTCAGTTTTCCTTGTCCAGATGGCTAGCGAAGGAGAAATAATCGTTGGCATGCATTTAAAAAATTCTTCTGATACTATATATAAAATTTACTAGTTCTCTGCAGAAGTCTTTAATGAAGGACAGATATTGTCATTAGAATGCTTTGGTCATATCCGTCATATCCACATTTATTTTTAAAAGTCACATAGTGTGGCCTCAAATACTTGAAGACACGACAAAAGGTTTCTTTGGTCTTCATTCTAAACTGGATCGTGAGAAGGCAGTGGATCAGCATAATGCAGGAGCTCAAGATATTTTTGGCAAAAACTTGACTAGTCTGTTTAATGATATGGAAGAATGAGTTAAGGGTGGCAGCACGAAACAGAAGGCCATGCTAGAAGTACACAAGACCTTGTTTGGTAAGTTCAAACATGACTTTTTCTTTCAATTGAAAGATAGTTGCTTTACAGAATTTTGTTGCCAAACATCAGCATGAATGAGCCACAGGTATACATATGTCTCCTCCCTCCTGAACCTCTCTCCCATTTCCCTCCCCATTCCACCCCTAGCTTGTTGCAGAGCCCCGGTTTTAGTCCCCTGAGTCATACATCAAATTTCATTGGCATCTGTTTTTACATATGGTAATATATTTTCATGTTACTCTGCATTCATCTCACCCTCTCCTTACTCCCCTCTGCCCATGTCCATAAGTCTGTTCTCTACATCTGTGACTCATTGGCTGCCCTGCAAATAAGTTCATCAGTACCACCTTTAGTTCAAGCATTTTTTTTTCCACCAATCATTTCTTATTTCTTATTCCAGTCTTACTCTCTTTAGTGTGAGACTGATTTCCAAGCTGATATGAAAGTATTATTCTCACCATGGAAAATTTGGAAGATGCAAACATGAAAAATTTAAAAAGTCACGCAGAGGCTAGTCACTATAAGCTAACCCCTCAAACATTTATTGACTGATTTCTAGTTTCTATTCTTTTACCTTTTTTATCTACAATAATCCTGTGTATTCCTTTTAGTTAGGGATTCATTTTTAGACTATCCTGACTCTTCAACTAACTTCCAGTTTTGGGTCTCATACAGTGAGACATGTGCCAAATGCTTCCTGAATACTATAGAACATATTTTATGTTTAAAATACTTCCATGCTTATATAGTGAGTCAATGATTTTAAGTTTATTTGTTACACATTTCAATGTAAAAGTCAATGTGTGAACTAACATATTCCCGGTTTGGAAAAGGTGGCTTTTTTTGTCGTGTGCTAGAACTCCTCACCCGACCAAAGGTCATGGAGAGGTCTATTGTTTTTCTAAAATGGTTATATTGATTTTTTTTTTTTTTTGTAATTATATTAGGGTGTGAGTTGCAAAGTTTGTGTTTCTGCTCATTTCATTCCATCTGTTTGGGTTTCTTTCTCTCTCCTGAGTCAGACAGTAATTTCCCATTGGTTGTCCAGTTACCAAGGTTGGTGTCCATGCATCCGTGCTGGTCTCTGCATTCATGTCCGGGTGTCCTGTGAAACACTAAGCTTAATTTATTTGGAAATGACCTAGCTGTTCAATACACTGTCGTCACTTATTTGAGCACAAGGATAGAAATTCAGGTGACCAAACTCCGGAGAAGCTAGTGTCAGAGCGCACAGGCGTGGTGAGCGTGCAGGTGCTAGGGAGGACTGGGACAGGGCACGGAGCAAGGAGATCTCAGGTGCCCTCGCACCCTGGGCCTCTCCAGGCCCGCTCCTACTCAGCGGCTTCCCCCTGCCCCCATCGCATTCGCTGCTCAGGGCCGGGTGGCCTCTGCAGCTGCCCGGCATCCTGCCCGAGTCCCCCCCTGCCCACAAACTGTCTTCGAGTCTCTCTCTGAAACCTCGTCTCTTTCTGCCTCTGTCTCACCTGGCGTGGGTGCGTGCGAGTGCCTGTCCGTGTGCCTGGCTTTCGCTCCTCTGCTCTCTCAGGAAAGACTTTTGCTGGGCCGGCAGAGTGGGGGCAGGGCGGGTCTCGGTAGGGCGAAAAGGCGGGGCTGAGGCACTCCAGGGGGTTTGCGCAGCGGGCAGGATGTGCGCCTGGGGACCCGGCTGGGCTGCCTCTAAGCCCGCAGGAGGCTCCGGGGACCGCGGCCACGGGCCGAAGCCCCGCTCGTCCGGAGCCACGTCACCCTGAGCAGCGAACGGGATGGTGGGGGGCAGGGAGTGAGGGGGCACCGAGACGTCCTCGCTGCTCTACCCACCCCACCTCCCCCCACACCAGGTCCCACAGGCACGCCAGGCCCCGGCCGGGCCAGACGGGTGCTGGCCGGGGCTGGCGGTGTGCGGGGCCGTGGCGCCCTCTGCTGGCCCCCGAGCTGCCGGCCCTGGTTGGTCGGAGTCCAGTCGCGGGTCGTGCGGCTCAAGTGCAGCGCGCGCCAGCTCGAGAGCTGTGGCCCCAGGCCCAAAGGGCAGGTCAGAACGCAAGGGAGGCGCAACGCGGAACTCTTGGGGCACCTGACAGCCGCCTCGGTCTAAGGCCATAGCACCCTGAACGTGCTCTATCTCCTCTGATCTGGAAAACTGAGTAGGGCCCGGCCTGGTCAGTACTTTCATGGGATACCGCCTAGTAGTTAGGCGGTTTTGTGATTTTTCTGAATGACTACTTCACAAAGTTAGTATTGGATGACTGCACACAGGAAAACGAATAATGTTTCCGTACATAATCTTAAGAATCCAGCAGCTGGTCATTCTTTTTCCTGTCCTAACACAGCTAACTGGAAGTCACTTGCTGTAAGTTCTACTGACATAAGACCCTCATCCCTAACGGAAGGTATATAGGAAAACATATAATATATCTAAATAAACATGAAAGATAGAAAGATGAGAAAAAAAAATTCTCAGTGACATCTTAGTTGGTATATGAAACACGATGATTATGAAAGCACAACCCATAATCAAGTCCAGGCCATGGAAGCCTGTGACTTTCACTGAGTGTTGACTTCCCTTTCAGCTGAGGTTGTAAAAAGTGCTTTGTAAAATCCTGAGGTTTGAAACACTTGTAACCTCCTGAGGAGACTGCAATCAGAAGGCTTTCTAGAATATCCTGACCCTGTGGTGAGCTCAAGCAAAACATTCTGCAGAGGTCGGAAGACAGACATGTTTGGATGTGGGGATGACTTCTACTGCACTTAGGGAGAAAGGGCCTGTACAAGTGGAGAAGCAAAACCTCAGTGACGGAATCTTTAAAGACTCCATACATGGAGAAGGAAATGGCAACCCACTCCAGTATTCTTGCCTGGAAAAATCCATGGACAGAGGAGTCTGGCGGGCTGAAGTCCACGGGATTCCATGACTGATTGTGTGTGCACGAGGGTGGAGGGAGACGGGTTGGTAGCAAGAAACTGGTAGAACTAATAAATAAAACAACAACAACAAAAAAAAACTAAAGACTCGATAAAAATGACAATGACTGGTAGGAATAAACCTTCAGAAGTGCCTTCTCAGACCTCCCGTCTGAAGCACAAGCGTAATAAAGACATTGAGTTTTCATGGTCTCAGACAAAATTAGACTGGCTTATGACAATGGGCAGAGAGGCACCTCTAAGACATCGGGTCTGGGCTTTACTGGAGGATGCACATCGATTGAGTGCATGGCTATGTGTTATGGAAATATGTCTTACTGGCAGGGCGAAGGCATCTTCTTGAAGAACACAGCAAATAACGCTACAAATTCAAGGAACTTGGCTACAATGACAATAGCTGATTTCATGTTGGCTACTGCTTGGCAGAGCTGGGTTCGCCTCTCCCATTAAGTACCTCAGTGGCCAGCTGTGAATGTAACCATTAGTTTCTCACTTAGAAACCGAACCTAATACTTGCCATGTGCACTAGTGCAAGAACAGTGCAATACCCAACAGGTAAAGGAATATGACAAGTGCCCACCAAGTCAAACAAAAGAGGAGGAGATAGGGAATCTATCTGAAAAACAATTTAGAATAATGATAATAAAAATGATCCAAATCTTGAAAACTAAATGGAGTTACAGATAAATAGCCTGGAGACAAAGATTGAAAAGATGCAAGAAATGCTTAACAAAGACCTAGAAGAAATAAAAGAGAGTCAATTAAAAATGAATAATGCAATGAATGAGATCAAAAACACTTTGGAGCGAACCAAGAGTAGAATAACGGAGACAGAAGATAGGATAAGTGAGGTAGACAATAGAATAGTGGAAATAAATGAAGCAGAGAGGAAAAAAGAAAAAATGATCAAAAGAAATGAGGACAACCTCAGGGACCTCTGGGACAATGTGAAACGCCCCAACATTCGAATCATAGGAGTCCCAGAAGAAGAAGAGAAAAAGAAAGGCCATGAGAAAATACTCGAGGAGATAATAGCTGAAAACTTCCCTAAAATGGGGAAGGAAATAGCCACCCAAGTCCAAGAAACCCAGAGAGTGCCAAACAGGATAAACCCAAGGCGAAACACTCCAAGACACATATTAATCAAATTAACAAAGATCAAACACAAAGAACAAATACTAAAAGCAGCAAGGGAGAAACAACAAATAACACACAAAGGAATTCCCATAAGGATAACAGCTGATCTACCAATAGAAACCTTCCAGGCCAGAAGGGAATGGCAGGACATAATGAAAGTAATGAAAGAAAATAATCTACAACCTAGATTACTGTACCCAGCAAGGATCTCATTCAGATATGAAGGAGAAATCAAAAGCTTTACAGACAAGCAAAAGCTGAGAGAATTCAGCACCACCAAACCAGCTCTTCAACAAATGCTAAAGGACCTTCTCTAGACAGGAAATGCAGAAATGTTGTATAAACATGAACCCAAAACAACAAAGTAAATGGCAACGGGACCACACCTATCAATAATTATCTTAAATGTAAATGGGTTGAATGCCCCAACCGAAAGACAAAGATTGGCTGAATGGATACAAAAACAAGACCCTTATATATGCTGTCTACAAGAGACCCACCTCAAAACCAGAGACACATACAGACTAAAAGTGAAGGGCTGGAAAAAAATATTTCACGCAAATGGAGACCAAAAGAAAGCAGGAGTCACAATACTCATATCAGATAAAATAGACTTTCAAATAAAGGATGTGAAAAGAGACAAAGAAGGACACTACATCATGATCAAAGGATCAATCCAAGAAGAAGATATAACAATTATAAATATATATGCACCCAACATAGGAGCACCGCAATATGTACGGCAAACGCTAATGAATATGAAAGAGGAAATGAATAGTAACACAATAATAGTGGGAGACTTTAATACCCCACTCACAACTATGGATAGATCAACTAAACAGAAAATCAAAAAGGAAACACAAACCTTAAATGATACAATGGACCAGCTAGACCTAATTGATATCTATAGGACATTTCACCCCCAAACAATCAATTTCACCTTTTTCTCAAGTCCACACGGAACATTCTCCAGAATAGATCACATCCTGGGCCATAAATCTGGTCTTGGAAAATTCAGAAAAATTGAAATCATCCCAGTCATCTTTTCTGACCACAGTGCAGTAAGATTAGATCTCAATTACAGGAAAAAAATTGTTAAAAATTCAAACATATGGAGGCTAAATAACACGCTTCTGAATAACCAAAAAATCATAGAAGAAATCAAAAAAGAAATCAAAATATGTATAGAAATGAATGAAAATGAAAACACAACAACCCAAAACCTATGGGACACTGTAAAAGCAGTGCTAAGGGGAAGGTTCATAGCATTACAGGCTTACATCAAGAAACAAGAAAAAAGCCAAATAAATAACCTAACTCTACACCTAAAGCAATTAGAGAAGGAAGAAATGAAAAACCCCAGGGTTAGCAGAAGAAAAGAAATCTTAAAAATTAGGGCAGAAATAAATGCAAAAGAAACTAAAGAGACCATAGCAAAAATCAACAAAGCTAAAAGCTGGTTTTTTGAAAAAATAAACAAAATTGACAAACCATTAGCAAGACTCATTAAGAAACAAAGAGAGAAGAACCAAATTAACAAAATAAGAAATGAAAAGGGTGAGATCACAACAGACAACACTGAAATACAAAGGATTATAAGAGACTACTACCAGCAGCTCTATGCCAATAAAATTGACAACTTGGATGAAATGGACAAATTTTAGAAAAGTATAACTTTCCAAAACTGAACCAGGAAGAAATAGAAGATCTTAACAGACCCATCACAAGCAAGGAAATCGAAACTGTAATCAAAAATCTTCCAGGAAACAAAAGCCCAGTACCAGATGGGTTCACAGCTGAATTCTACCAAAAATTTAGAGAAGAGCTAACACCTATCTTACTCAAACTCTTCCAGAAAATTGCAGAAGAAGGTAAACTTCCAAACTCATTCTATGAGGCCACCATCACCCTAATTCCAAAACCACACAAAGATGCCACAAAAAAAGAAAACTACAGGCCAATATCACTGATGAACATAGATGCAAAAATCCTTAGCAAAATTCTAGCAAATGGAATCCAACAACATCTTAAAAAAATCATACACCATGACCAAGTGGGCTTTATCCCAGGAATGCAAGGATTCTTCAATATCTGCAAATCAATCAATGTAATACACCACATTAACAAATTGAAAGATAAAAACCATATGATTATCTCAATAGATGCAGAGAAAGCCTTTGACAAAATTCAACACTCATTTATGATTAAAACTCTCCAGAAAGCAGGAATAGAGGGAACATACCTCAACATAATAAAAGCTATATATGACAAACCCACAGCAAGCATCACCCTCAATGGTGAAAAATTGAAAGCATTTCCCCTGAAATCAGGAACAAGACAAGGGTGCCCACTCTCACCACTATTATTCAACATAGTCTTGGAAGTTTTGGCCACAGCAATCAGAGCAGAAAAAGAAGTAAAAGGAATCCAGATAGGAAAAGAAGAAATGAAACTCTCGTTGTTTGCAGTTGACATGATCCTCTACATGGAAAACCCTAAATACTCTTCCAGAAAATTACTAGAGCTAACCAATGAATATAGTAAAGTTGCAGGGTATAAAATTAACACACAGAAATCCCTTGCATTCCTATATACTAACAATGAAAAAACAGAAAGAGAAATTAAGGAAACAATACCATTCTCCATTGCAACAAAAAGAATAAAATACTTAGGAGTATATCTACCTAAAGAAACAAAAGACCTGTACATAGAAAACTATAAAACACTGATGAAAGAAATCAAAGAGGACACAAACAGATGGAGAAACATACCGTGTTCATGGATTGGAAGAATCAATATTGTCAAAATGGCTATTCTACCCAAAGCAATCTATAGATTCAATGCAATCCCTATCAAACTACCAACGGTATTTTTCACAGAACTAGAACAAATAATTTCACAATTTGTATGGAAATACAGAAAACCACGAATAGCCAAAGTAATCTTGAGAAAGAAGAATGGAACTGGAGGAATCAACCTGTCTGACTTCAGTCTCTACTACAAAGCCACAGTCATCAAGACAGTATGGTACTGGCACAAAGACAGAAATATAGATCAATGGAACAGAATAGAAAGCCTAGAGATAAATCCACGAACCTATGAACACCTTATCCTTGACAAAGGAGGCAAGGATATACAATGGAAAAAAGACAACTGCTTTAACAAGTGGTGCTGGGAAAACTGGTCAACCACCTGTAAAAGAATGAAACTAGAACACTTTCTAACACCACACACAAAAATAAACTCAAAATGGATTAAAGATCTAAATGTAAGACCAGAAACTATAAAACTCCTAGAGGAGAACTTAGGCAAAACACTCTCCGACATGAATCACAGCAGGGTCCTCTATGACCCACCTCCCAGAATATTGGAAATAAAAGCAAAAATAAACAAATGGGACCTAATGAAACTTAAAAGCTTCTGCACTACAAAGGAAACTATAAGTAAGGTGAAAAGACAGCCCTCAGATTGGGAGAAAATAATAGCAACTGAAGAAACAGACAAAGGATTAATCTCAAAAATATACAAGAAACTCCTGAAGCTCAATTCCAGAAAAATAAATGACCCAATCAAAAAATGGGCCAAAGAACTAAACAGACATTTCTCCAAAGAAGACATACAGATGGCTAACAAACACATGAAAAGATGCTCAACATCACTCATTATTAGAGAAATGCAAATCAAAACCACAATGAGGTACCATTACACGCCAGTCAGGATGGCTGCTATCCAAAAGTCTACAAGCAATAAATGCTGGAGTGGGTGTGGAGAAAAGGGAACCCTCTTACACTGTTGGTGGGAATGCAAACTAGTACAGCCACTATGGAAAACAGTGTGGAGATTTCTTAAAAAACTGGAAATAGAACTGCCATTTGACCCAGCAATACCACTTCTGGGCATACACACCACGGAAACCAGATCTGAAAGAGACACGTGCACCCCATTGTTCATCGCAGCACTGTTTATAATAGCCAGGACATGGAAGCAGCCTAGATGCCCATCAGCAGATGAATGGATAAGGAAGCTGTGGTACATATACACCATGGAATATTACTCAGCCATTAAAAAGAATTCATTTGAATCAGTTCTAATGAGATGGATGAAACTGGAGCCCATTATTCAGAGTGAAGTAAGCCAGAAAAATAAAGAACATTACAGCATACTAACACATATATATGGAATTTAGAAAGATGGTAATGATAACCCTATATGCAAAACAGAAAAAGAGACACAGAAGTACAGAACAGACTTTTGGACTCTGTGGGAGAAGGTGAGGGTGGGATGTTTCAAAAGAACAGCATGTATTTTATCTATGGTGAAAGAGATCACTAGCCCAGGTGAGATGCATGAGACGAGTGCTCGGGCCTGGTGCACTGGGAGGACCCAGAGGAGTCGGGTGGAGAGGGAGGTGGGAGGGGGGATCGGGATGGGGAATACGTGTAACTCTATGGCTGATTCGTGTCAATGTATGATAAAACCCACTGAAATGTTGTGAAGTAATTGGCCTCCAACTAATAAAATAAAATTAAAAAAAAAAAAAAACTGAGCTATCCTAAAAATTAAAGAAAAAAGCTACCTCTTCTATGCAACATCTGTGTGTCTTCTGTCTGTCTTCTTCCTCGCTGACGCCACTCTTCCCTTGGGTATTCCTGGTCCTGCTGGGGCTGGACCTCGGCAATTTTGCTCAATGCTTTGGATCCTAGTGGAAAAACATGCTGTTAATCCTACTTTTGCGAGGATTAAAACCATCGTAAAAACTGGAATTTGTTTAAATATTTTTGGTTTAAATATATCTTGTGTATATAATTACCCAGATTACTGTTGGGTATTAGATTGCTATGTTACAATATGTATGGCATACATGAGTTCCTCTGTTATTGATATGATATGTGGTGGAGAGGTATTTGGTGGTGCAAGTGATTTAAATGATGTGTTCACAGTGTTTATATTCCTGTTATGTGGTTAATGGGTCTTGGATTCACGTTTGAAATATGACTCCCTTGTCTTTTGTGATGCATGAGAAGTGCTGAAATTGAAGATGATGCAGGTTAAGTCTAGGGTTGAGGGTGTGAGTAGGGTGGGGGGGAGGGTGTGGGTTAGGTTAAGGGTGTGGATTAGGGTGTGGGTTACATTGTGGCTTAGGGGTTAGAAGTTAGGGGTGTGGGTGAGGGTGAGGGCTGAGGGGTGAAGGTGTCAGGTTAGGGTTGGGATGATGCGTTAGGGTTAGTGTGTCAGGTTAGGGTTAGGGGGTCGGGTTGGTGTTAGGTTCTGGGATAGGGTTACGGTGTTGGTTAGGGTTAGGGTGTCGTGTTGGGGTTAGGGTTAGGGCAAGGGCGAGGGCAATTTCGCCTGGGACCTTATGGAGGGGCCTCACAGTCAAAGGTAAAGGCAAAGTCACATCCACACTTCTGTTCCATCCCCTTTGCTCTATAGTAGAGCTCTAGTAAGCCTAGGCCTGGTAGGAAAACTCTTGGCTCCTGTGGGGACACATCCTGTGTGTGAATCTGCATACCAGACCTAGGGGCCACAGGGCGCCTGTTTTCTTCTGGGAGAGGGGACCCTGAAGCGGTGTTGCCTGGCAACAGCTTGAAAATCCATTAAATTGCACTTTACGTACCTCTGACAAAGCTAGATTTGCTCCACCTTTTCGCCATTTGGAAGCAAACCTTCCATACCCTCTCCCCAAGTAGGCAATGGGCCTACTTTGAGTAGAAAGTCCCCTTGAGGAGCTGAGCCCAGGAAGGCACCCAGTCATGTCAAACACACTCCAGCTGCTTACTTCCTCATGGGCAGTATCACTATCAGCTAGGAATGTCTTTGCAAGGATTGAAAAGGGAAGGGGAGATACATGGCCCTGCCTCTGAAATTTCAGTCCTCTGAGCAGAACTGGAATTCAATTGTATCAGCGAAACTGTGCCTTCCAAAGAGGCTTGCAAACACACCCCGAGTGGCTGCCTCTTCTTCCTTGAAGAAGGCTCCCTTTCCCTGCATCCTGCGGACTCCCTGTCCCAGCCTCCTGGAAAAGCGCTTCTTGGAGTTCCTTCTTGGAGTTCCTTTCTTAGTTGCAGTTATCCCTCAACTTGGGGCCATAGGGAGTAGCCCCACACTCACAGGGGAAGGCAGACCCACCTCCACACATCTCTTCCATCCCCTTTGCTCTGTAGGACAATTCTAGTGAGCCTAGGTCTGTCAGAAAATTCTTGGCTTTGACGGGAACACACCCTGTGTGTGAACCTGCATACCCGACCTAGGGGCCACAGGGCGCCTGTTTTGCTCGAGTGGGCCTTGAAGCAGTACAGCCTAGTGAGAGCTTGAAAATCCATCCAATTGCTCCTTTCTTACCTCTGACACCTAGCTTTGTTCCACCCTTTGGCAGTGTGGAGGGAAGAGGGCCCAACCCCGTCCTCAAGCGGACATGGGGCCTACTTTGAGAGGAAAGGCCCCCTTGAGGAGCTGAGCCCATCAAGGCACCCAGTCATGTCAAATATACTCCCACTGCTTGCTTCTTCATGGGTAGTACCACTATCAGCTTGGAATGTCTTTGCAAGGATCACAAAGGGAAGGGGAGATACACGACCCTGCCTCTGGAACTTCGGTCCTCTGAGCAGACCTGAGTGCTCTAGGGAGCCTAGGACTGTCAGGAAAATTCTTGGCTCCTACGGGGACACACCCCATATGTGAACCTGCATACCGGACCTCGGGGCCAGAGTGTGCCTGCTTCTCTCGGTGTGCCTAAAGCGGTGCAGCCTAGCAACAGCTATTGAGCCTAGGTCTGTCTGGAACATTTTGGATCCTGTGGGGAAAACACCCTGTGCACACCCCTAGATACCGGGCCTAGGGGCCAAAATTCTCACATGTCTCCTGGGGAACCCTAACACAGTGTGACCTAGCAACTGCTTGAAAATCCATCCCATTGCTGTTTTCCTCCTTCTGATACAGCTAGCATTGCTCCTTGCTTTGGGATATCTCAAGCAAGGGGCGAGTCCATAACTGCTCTCCTGGGGCCCAATGGATGTGCAAGGTGCCCTCAACCAGGTGACCCCAGCATGCCACCTGGCCCCCTCAGACACACTCCCGCAGCCTTCTTCCTCATGGGAAGCACCTCTCTGACCCAGGAATGTGTTTGCAAGGCTCGGAATGTGCAGGGAGACACATGGCCCTGACTCTGGAATTGAGGTCCTTGGGGCAGGCCTGCAGGTCTGACATCTGAGAAGCAAAACACTTGCTGCAAATAGAGGCCTGAAAACACACTCTGTGTATGACTTTCCTTCCTCCAAGGAAGATAGCTTTCCCAGTCTCCTGCATGCTGAGTGTCACACAGCTGGAATGTGCTTGCGTGGACGTCATGATTCAGTGGCAATGGCCCCTGAGGCCCTGTGCCCAGGTAGGGCGCCCACACTCACAGGCAAATCAAAGCAACTTCCAAATGAGTCAGCTCTTCACATCTAGTGGCCAAAGTATTGGAGTTTCAGGTTCAATATTAGTCTTTCCAATGTATATTCAGACCTGATTTCCTTTAGGATGGAGTGGTTGGGTCCTCTTATAGTCTAAGCAAACTTCAAGCATCTTCTTCAGCACCACAGTGCAAAAGCATCAAATCTTTGGCTGTCAACTTTCTTTATAGTCCATCTTTCACATCCATACATGACATGGAAAAACCTTAGCCTTGACTAGACGGATCTTTGTTGGCAAAGCAATGTCTCAGCTTTTTAATATGCTGTCTAGTTTGGTTATCACTTTCCTTCCAAGTCGTAAGCATCTTTTAATTTCATGGCTGCAGTCACCATCTGCAATGATTTCCGAGCCCCGAAAAATAAAATCTGCCACTGTTTCCACTGTTTTCCCATCTATTTGCCAAGAAGTGATGAGACTGGATGCAATGATCTTAGTTGTCTGAACGCTGAGCATTAAGCTTACTATTTCACTCTCCTCTTTCTCTTTCATCAAGAGGCTCTTTAGTTCTTCACTTTCTGCCATCAGGGTGGTGTCATCTGCATATCTGAGGTTATTGATATTTCTCCCAGCAATCTTGATTCCAGTTTGTGCTTCATCCAGTGCAGCATTTCTCACGATGCCCTATATATAAGCAGATATAAGTTAAATAAGCAGGGTGCCAATATACAGCCTTGACATATTCCTTTTCCTATTTAGAACCAGTCTGTTAGTCCAGGTCCAGTTCTGTTTCTTCCTGACCTGCATATAGGTCTTTCAAGAGGCAGGTCAGGTGATCTGGTATTCCTATCTCTTTCAGAATTTTCCCCAGTTTATTGTGATACACACAGTCAAAGGCTTTGGCATAGTCAACAAAGCAGAAATAAGTGTTTTTCTGGAACTCTCTTGCTTTTTCAATTATCCAGTGGATTTTGGCAATTTGATCTCTGGTTCCTCTGCCTTTTCTAAATCCATCTTGAACATTTGGAATTTCACGGTTGACATATTGCTGAAGCCTGGCTTGGAGAATTTTGAGTGTTACTTTACTAGCATGTGAGATGAGTCCAGTTGTGTGACAGTTTGAACATTCTTTGTCATTGCCTTTCTTTGAGACTGGAATGAAAACTGAGCTAACAACCTAGATGTTTTCAATCGCATATGCTAAAAGAACTGCCTTTGCAGTTTCCAAGGGAAAAAAGTTTCATTTTAACCAATTTTCTCTGAAGTTCAAGGAATATCATGGACATCCTCCATCAAAAAGTCATCTTTCTTTTATGTAATCACAGTTTCATGCCTAAATTATAGACCAACTCATGCTCAAATTGACTCTGATATCAGGGGCAGATCAGCTAGCTGATAAAAAGCTTGGATTGTCCCTCTGGAGGAAAGTGAGACCTTGGTCCCAAGAGAAGAATCTGAGGGCTTAAGGGAATTTGCAGGAGTGGGGAAATCTTGGTCCATCCTACATGCTTATTTATTTTACGGAAGTAAAAAAAGAAAAAAACAGATGATAAAAACAAATATAAATCACTGAAAGGTAAATAAATTCATCATCTGTGATTGAAAGCTGCATTCTAAGAAAGCTGTGTTCTCTTAACCTAGAGAGTAGACTAAATTCCAGTCTGGTACCAGCTTACCAGATAACAAACAAAAAGCGTTGTTTATGGATAAGCTCAGGAAAGTCTTTTCCATGTATCTTGAGGTAGCAGTATTTTTGCAAAGGCATCAGTGTGAAACCATGGGAGGCATGTTTAAAACCTGATTAGATAAAAATTGACAAAATAAAAATTGACAAAATTGACAAAATAAAAATTGACCAAAAAAGTGACAAAATAGTCACTGCTGTGACTTGAAACACTTTAATATGATAACTAGAATTATAACTGACAGCATTTTACCAGGACATATCAGATTTTCATGGATGTCACATAGTTTCTAGGATACCTACATTAGTAACTGAAGGAGTCTTTGGGCTTAGAAAAGAAAACAACAGTCTCAAAGGCCCTTGCTTGTATCATTTAACATTGGAGAAAACAAAATCGAACTTTAGGTCCCACCCTGAGGCTCCAGGCCGGTTATATCTATCTATTTTCCCATGCAGCGTAGTGCCTGCTGGAAGTCCAAGGGATTTATCCTGCCTGGTAATTTCACCAGCTGGGACTCCACAACCCTTAGTCTGGCCGGCTGACCCAGCCCTGCTTCCAGCACTTTGCAGGCCAGCAGGCCCTTGACCACCTGCTGGGACAGGAAAGGGAAGGGTCCACGAATTGCATCCTAGAAACTTAGTAGGGTGCATGTATTTAAAAACGTGGTGGCCACCCAGGCAGGAGAGAAGGGAGGAGGGCACCTTGCTGCCCTTTCATGGGGGAATCTGTGGCTGTCCTGCTGAGAGGGGGCCTTTCCATGGGGACCCTGTGCAATAAGTTTGGTGTTTTGGAACTGAATAATTAGAACGTGTAAAATTTTTAATTTATGTGGTGCTTTAATTAAAAAAAAAAAAAAAAAACAAGCAGCTCCATGTTTTCTGCAAATTGAGGCCTCAAACTTGAAGGCCTATTTTCCTTCCACTGTGGCATTCTATGAAGAAATGTGCGTTTTTTAAAGAAAAGGGTCAGAAAAGTGAGGGAAACAGAAAAGCCAGAGGTGCCCCAGGAGTTTGGTGAAGGTCTTAGGAGGTCACTTGTAAATGCTGCTGGCCATCGGGAGGCAGTCTCTTGTGACCAATGGGCACAGAGCTCTGCAGGCTTGTCCTTTGCATGGATGTTCTTGTTTGTGGAAATCCAGCTCAGAGCCATCTCCTGATGTGTAAGAATTTCCCAGACTAGACCCCTAGGCAAATCCCACAGGGCCAGGGACTCCTTTCTTCATTGTATTTGTCTTTTGACTGAAAACCAGAAATGGCATATTTTTCTTTCAATCTGGTCTATCATCCAGGCCTTGGAGTAATATTTCCCCTCCCCCTCAATAGGCTTGGGTTCCGTTGATGAATTATAGTCAGTTGTCCATGATTTCGCAGATGAGGAAACTGAGAGTCGGAGAGGGTGGAGGACTGTCCAAGGGAGAATGGGATATCCTTCCAGGAACACTGGCTCCTGGGTTTTTAATGAGCTTCCTACCCAGCATGATCATTAAGTGGCAAGGGTTGACATTGAGAATAAACTATTGGTGGAAATGAAAAAGGCTTTTTGAAAGAATGTGCCTACCAGCTGTGCATCCTATGGAGTATTTTCATTGTACTTCCCAGCCCTTGGAAAGTGCTGGGCACAGGGCAGATGCTTCATCATTTTTATTGAATAAGTTCAATGTCACACAATTGTATCTGTGGTGTCAGCAACACTATGAGGTATATTAGAACAGTGATGGTCCCAGTTGGTACCCACAAGGATATTTTTAAAAAATGAAACAAATCTCTCTGATCATCACCAAGGCTATCAGAGGTCTATTGCAGACTCCACACAAGGGAGGTTCTACCTCTTGGGACATCCCCACTTCAGCATCTCCCTAAACCAGCAATCTAGGACAGCTGAGTACACTTGAAGTTCCTTCCTTGACCTTGGGAGTTTTTTTGGAAGACAATTTTTTGACAGACAGGGGTGGGGTAAGGTTTTGGGATGTTTCAAGTGCAGTCCATTTATTGTGCACTCTATTTCTGTTTCTGTTCCCTGGAGGCTCAGTTGGTAAAGAGTCTGCCTGCAATGAGGGAGACCCGGGTTTAATCCCTGGGTCAGGGAAATCCCCTGGAGAAGGAAATGACAGCCCACTCCAGTATTCTTGCCTGAAGAATTCAATGGACTGAGGAGCCTGATGGGCTACCAAGGGCTGGACATGGCTGAGTGATCAAACTCTTATTTCTATTATTATTTCACCAGCTCCTCCTCAGATCATCAGGCATTAGATCCTAGAGGTTGGGGGCCCCTGCTTTAGTTCCCTCTTTCATCTTCTACACAGCTCCAGCATGCTTCCTCCTCCTCTTCCACCTGCAGAACTACCTGCTGGGCTTCTCTGAGTGTGATTAAGAGTTTCCTTCCCTCACTGTCTTTCCTCTGAGTCCCTTTTCCTAAATGGGTTTCCATGATCTCCTTTAGGCACTTTTTCCCCAGGTGGTGCTAGTGGTAAAGAACCTACCTGCCAATGCAGGAATCCTATCCCTGGGTTGGGAAGATCCCCTGGAGGAGGGCACCCAACCCACTCCAGTATTCTTGCCTGGAAAATTCCCATGGACAGAGGAGCCTGGTGGGCTCTGACAGTCAGACGTGATTGAAGCGACTTAGCACAGCATACCATAGGACCTTTGAACTGCAGACTCATGTGATTGTTTGGATTCTTTGGAGTCCCTTGTTATTCCACGTGTATGTTAGGGTCAGCTTGTATATTGCTTCCTAAAGGCCTGGAGAGGGTAATAGGCAGGAAGGCCAGGGGTCTCCAGACAGAGGGAATAGGCTGCAAGTGTCAGACGTTTTTTCATCTCTCAAGCAGCTGGAGGAACGAAACGAGTGCTACATTTTTTCCGCTTCTCAATACAAATTTAAGAGGTTTCTCTTAAAATTTTGTGTTGCTATGATGACTCCTGGCTCCACCTGAACTTAACTTTTCTCAAACCTTCAGCTAAGCAATGCATTTTGTCTTAAGGAAAGGTTTGTCTTAAGCTATGTTAATATACTACGTATTTCTGCTAGGCTCTGTCTTCAGGTCGGTTCCCCCTAAAGGCTCAGAACCGACTTGACAAACCAATATGTTTTACTCATACCTGTTCTCCTAATCTATGTTAATGAAATGATATATTTGCTTGGAAATCTGCCTTTCTTCAAAATTCATGTCAATCATTCTATGGCCCGGGATGACTCACCTGCTGCCAATATTATCTCAATGCATGTTGTGGGTGAGGGGCCTGGTGTCATTCTCTGAGACATTGCCTTTCTTTGATTAGCAGACTACTAGTGGCTGTATAACATCTGCCTAAAGACTAGCAGGGGGTACTCTTACTGCCCCCGTCTGATGTCTATGTCAGCAGCTTTCTCTATCTCTTTTATACTTTAATAAAACTTTATGACACAAAAGCTCTGAGCGATCAAGCTTTGTTAACTGGCCCTGGATTGAATTCTTCTCCTCTGGAGGCCGAAAGTCCTGGCGCCTTTTGTGGTTCAGCAATGACCTTTCAGTCTTTTGTAATTCATATTGAATCTTCATTTCAGATTGAAGATGCATTCCATGGTATTGCCATCTTAAGTCTTTCCATCGCTATGGAATATCTGTGCATGTATTCAGGATATTTTTCAGCAATCGTGTATAATTTCCAATGTGCCAGTCTTGTCATCCTCATTACACCCATGGCAAAATATTTTATTAATGTTGACACTATCAAAAGGAAATTGTTTTTTTAAATTCCTTTTCAGATTATTATTTGCTAGTGTATACAGATAAAACTGTGTAATCATTCATTTTTATCAGCTTGGACAGCTTGATAGTTGTCTTTACTTTCTTTACTTCCTCATACTTTAAGATTATCCTAGCTTATATATTTACTGTCTCGCCCCTAGTCTCAATCGTTTATTCAAAGAATTTCTGTCCTTTTTTTTAAACACTGAATTATTTTTGACAATGCTGGGTCTTTGTAGCTAGATGCCTAGTTGTAGTGAGCAGAGGCTACCCTCTAGTTGACTTGCCATGGCTTCTCATTGCAGCGCTTTCTCTGGTTGCAGAACTTGGGCTCTGGAGCACGCAAGTACTTCAATAGTTGTACGGGGGCTTAGTTGCCCCTGGGCATGTGGAATCCTCTAGGACCAGGGGTTGAACCAGTGTTCCCTGCATTGGTAGGCAGATCCTTTACCACTGGGCCACCAGGGACATTTCCTGTTCTTTTTCATTATAGAGTGATATTTAAAACATACATGTAGGAGCTAAATATGCTCAGCTGACAATATTTGGAAATATATACATGTATTCCAGCTTATATATTCAGTTGAAGGTAATTTGTGATGATGTCTCCATGAATCTTGTAACCTTTCCTTTTGTTTATCCATAACTTACCATTCCAATGGTAAGATACCTGGCTTCCACCACTTGTCATGTATGGAATTCAGTGCTTGTCCCATGTGGTTACTGAAACAACTGTCAGACTGTCTTCCAAAGGGGGCTGTGCATGCATCCCACCAGTATCTTGAGTATGTTTCTGTAGGAGAGTTTACTATCAGTATACCCTCCGTGGCCAGGTGTCTATTTCAATCTTTACCAGTTATGAATGGGCTTGTTTGCTCTAGTGTTCTTGGACAATTTGAGGACTCCTGTCTAGTTATGAGGGACACAGGAATCTCCTTGAGGCTTGGCAGGGCAATCAGCACACTTCTCGAGGTGAGGAGGGAGACCCAGGGTCCCTTTCCAGTTGCCACAGGGATATTGGGATTCCTACCAATTTTCAAGAGGAGTCAGGCATCATCACCTTTTGAATCATTGAATTCTGCATGCCTCTCGAGGTGTCAACGGGATGTGAGGCCTCCTGTCGATAAGAGGCGGGGACCTAGGACTTTCTCTATGCTCTCCATAGGGGATTCACACATCCCTTCATCCTGTGAGATGAAAGATGAGCCTGCATTCAAGCCACTGTAGGGAAATCGGACCTTCTTTCGAGTCAGGGCGTCTCAGGGTCAATTCCACTTGAGGCAGCAAACTCAGGGTCCCTCCCACATACTTACTGCTGAGAGACACCTCCTCTGGTTGTGCTTGTGGAATGGTGGCATACCTCTTGAGTGGAAGCCAGGGAATCAGCTCTCATTTCAAGATGATTTGGGGTACATGGAGCTTTCCTCGAGTTGCTGTGCTGAACTTGGTGTTCTTCTAGACTTGGGACAGTGTTCTCGGGGAATCTCTGCAGTTGCCTAAAGGAAGCCAACCCACTTGTCGTGTTTGATGCGGAACACGGGATGGCTCTGAAGCCAATGCAGTGGAATAGGGACTCATCTCGAGTTGATTTGGGATACACGAAGCTATTTCCCATTGCTGCAGTGACATCAGGGTCCCTCTGGACTTGAGACAGTGTTCTTGGGGACTCTCTGGAATTCCATCAAGCAAGTAATGGCTCCTTACGTATCTGATGGGGAACACGGAATTGCTCTGCATGCAATGCAGGGGAATCAAGCCTCATCTCGCGGCGAGAAGGCAGTCTCATGGTTTCTCTCGAGTTGCGGCGCGAACCTGGGGTATATTCTCCAGGTACGGCGGGGATGGCCCTTCAAAACTCATGTTTGTTCAGCGACGTCAGGACTCCTGTCTAGTTACGAGGGACACCTCAGGAATCTCTTCGAGGCTTGGCAGGGCAATAGGGACGCTTCTCAATGTGAGGCGGGAGACCCAGGGTTCCTTTCCAGTTGCCACAGTGAGACTGGGATTCCTATCAATTTTCAAGAGGAGTCAGGCGTCATCACCTTTTGAAACATTGAATTCTGCCTACCTCCATGTCAAAGGGATGTGAGACCTCCTGGCGTGATGAGGCCAGGACTTAAGGCTTTCTCTAGGGTCTCCGTATTGGATTCAGACATCCCTTCATCTTGTGCAATGAAAGACGAACCTGCATTCAAGCCACTGCAGGGAAATCCGGCCTTCTTTCTTGTCAGGGCATTCGGACTCCATTCCACTTGAGGCAGCAAACTCAGGGTCCCTCCCCCATATCTATTGATGAGAGAAGCCTCCTCTTGGGGTGCTTGTGGAAAGTTGGCATACCTCTTAAGTTGAATCCTGGGAATCTGCTCTCATCTCGAGATGATTTGGGGTACATAGAGCTTTCCTCAAGTTGCTGTGCTGAACCTGGTGTTCCTCTAGACATGGGACAGTGTTTTCGGGGAGTCTCTGGAGTTGCCTAAAGAAAGTGAAGCAACTTGTCTTGCTTGATGGGGAAAGCGGAATTTCTCTGGAGCTAATGTGGCAGAATCGGGCCTCATCTCCAGTTGATTTGGTGTACACGGAATTATTTCGCGTTGCTACAGTGACCTCAGGGTCCCTCTAGGCTTGTGAGTGTGTTCTTGGGGACTCTCTGGAGTTCCATCAAGCAAGTCAAGGCTCCTACGCATTTCATGGGGAAAACGGAATTGCTTTGCACGCAATGCAGAGGAATCTGGCCTCATATTGTGGCGAGGGGATGTCTCATGCTTTTCCGCGAGTTGCGCTGGGAACATGGAGTATATTCTCGAGTTACAGCGGGGATGGCCCTTCAAAAGTCGTGTTTGTTCAGCGACGTCAGGACTCCTGTCTAGTTATGAGGGACACCTCAGGAATCTCTTCGAGGGTTGACACATCAATAGGGACGCTGCTAGAGGTGAGGCGGGAGACCCAGGGTCCCTTTCCAGTTGCCACAGGGATACTGGGATTCCTATCACTTTTCAAGAGGAGTCAGGCATCGTCACCTCTTGAAGCAATGAACTCTTGGTGCCTCTCTAGGTGTCAAAGGCATGTGAGGCCTCCTGTCGAGAGGAGGAGGGGAACTAGGGCTTTCTCTAGGGTCTCCACAAGGGATTCAGACATCCCATTGTCTGGTGAGATGAAAGACAAGCCTCCATTCAAGCCACTGCAGGGAAATCAGGCCTTCTTTTGAGTCAGGGCATCTCGGTGTCCATTCCATTTGACACAGCAAACTCAGGGTCCAACTCACATACCTATTGCTGAGAGAAGCCTCCTCTAGAGGTGCTTGTGGAAAGTTGGCATACCACTTGAGTCAAAGCCAGGGAATCAGCTCTAATCTCGAGACGATTTGGGGTACATGGGGCTTTCTTCGAGGTGCTGTGTTGCAACTGGTGTTCCTCCAGACTTGGGACGGTGTTCTCGGGGAATCTCTGGAGTTGCCTAAAGGAAGTAAAGCCACTACTCCTGTTTGATGGGGAACACCGGATGGCTCTGGAGCAAATGCAGGGGAATTGGGCCTCAGCTCGAGTTGATTTGCAGTATGGAGCTATTTCGCATTGCTGCGGTGACACAAGGGTCCCTCTAGACTTGTGACAGTGTTCTTGGGGACTCTCTGGAATGCCATCAAGCAAGTCAAGATTCCTTACGTGTTTGATGGGGAACACGGAATTGCTCTGCAATGCAGAGCAATCAGGCCTCATCTTGCGGCCAGGGGGAAGTCTCATGGTTTATCTCAAGTTGCGGTGGGAACGTGGGGCATATTCTCGAGTTAAGGTGGGGAGAGACTTTCAAAACTCCTGTTTGTTAAGCAACATCAGGACTCCTGTCTAGTTATGAGAGACACCTCAGGAATCTCTTTGAGGCTTGGCAGGGCAATAGGGACGCTTCTTGAAGTGAGGCGGGAGACCCTGGGTCCAATTCCAGTTGCCCACAGTGATATTGGGATCCCTATCACATTTCAAGAGGAGTCAGGCATCGTCACCTTCTAAGCATTGAACTCCGCGTGCCTCTCGAGGTGTCAAAGGGATGTGAGGCCTCCTGTCGAGATGAGGCGGGGACATAGGGTTTCCTCTAGGTCCTCCACAGGGGATTCAGACATCCCTTCATCTTGTGAGATGAAAGACGAGCCTACATTAAAGCCACTGCAGGGAAATCTGGCCTTCTTTTGAGTCAGGTCATCTTGGTGTTCATTCCACTTCAGGAAGCAAACTCAGGGTCCAACTCACATACATATTGCTGAGAGAAGCCTCCTCTTGAGGTGCTTGCAGAAAGTTGGCAGACCTCTTGAGTCGAAGCAGGGAAATCAGCTCTAAATCTCAAGACGATTTGGGGTACATGGGGCTTTCCTTGAGTTGCTGTGTTGCACCTGGTGTTCCTCTACACTTGGGACAGTGTTCTCGGGGAATCTCTGGAGTTGCTTAATGAAGTCATGCCACTTGTGTTTGATGGGGAACGCAGAATGACTCTGGAGCCAATGCAGGGGAATGGGGCAGCATCTCGAGTTGATTTGGGGTAGACGGATCTATTTCCCATTTCTGCACTAACCTCATGGTCACTCTAGACTTGTTACAGTGTTCTTGGGTACTCTCTGGTGTCCCATCAAGCAAGTCAAGGCTCCTTACATGTTTGATGGGGAACACAGAATTGCTCTGCATGCAATGCAGAGGAACCGGGGCTCATCTCGTGGCCAGGGAGAAGTATCATGGTTTTTCTCGAGTTGCGGTGGGATCCTGGGGTATATTCTCGAGTTACGGTGGGGATGGCCCTTCAAAACTCGGATTTGTTCAGCTATGTCAGGACTCCTGTCTAGTTAAGAGGGACACCTCGGGAATCTCTTCGAGGCTTGGCAGGCAATAGGGACGCTTTTGGAGATGAGGCGGGAGACCCAAAATCCCTTTCCACTTGTGACATGGATATTGGGATTCCTATCACTTTTCAAGAGGAGTCAGGCATCGTCACCTCTTGAAGCAATGAACTCTTGGTGCCTCTCTAGGTATCAAAGTCATGTGAGGCCTCCTGTCGAGATGAGATGGGGAACTAGGGCTTTCTCTAGGGTCTCCACAGGGGATTCAGACATCCTTTCATCTGGTGAGATGAAAGACGAGCCTGCATTAAAGCCACTGCAGAGAAATCGGGCCTTCTTTTGAGTCAGGGCATCTCAGGGCCCATTCCACTTCAGGCAGCAAACTCAGGGTCCAACTTACATACCTATTGCTGAGAGAAGCCTCCTCTAGAGGTGCTTGTGGAAAGTTGGCATACCTCTTGAGTTGAAGCTAGGAAATCAACTC
Source organism: Muntiacus reevesi (assembly GCF_963930625.1). Taxonomy (NCBI): domain Eukaryota; kingdom Metazoa; phylum Chordata; class Mammalia; order Artiodactyla; family Cervidae; genus Muntiacus; species Muntiacus reevesi. The sequence goes on along the minus strand of NC_089256.1, from coordinate 401,297 downwards.
TAATCTCGAGACGATTTGGGGTACATGGCGCTTTCCTCGAGTTGCTGTGTTACGCTTGGTGTTCCTCTAGACTTATGACAGTGTTCTCGGGGATTCCCTGGAGTTGCCTAAAGGAAGTCAAGCGCCTTGTCGTGTTTGATGGGGAAAGTGGGATGGCTCTGGAGCCAATGAAGGGGAATCGGGCCTCATCTCGAGTTGAAATGAGTGAATCACGTGTGAATCACGTGTGCATCAAGTGTGAATCACGTGTCCATCATGTGTGTGTCAAGTGTGTGTCACGTGTGCATCACGTGTGCATCACGTGTGCGTGACATGTCCATCACGTGTGAGTCACGTGTTCATCATGTGTGTGTCACGTGTCCATGACGGGTGAATCACGTGTTCATCACATGTGCGTCACTTGTGTGTCACGTGTGCATCACGTGTGTGCACGTGGGAATCACGTGTGCGTCACGGGTGCGTCATGTGTGCATCACGTGTCCATCACATGTGCGTCACTGGTGCATCACGTGTCCATCACGTGTGCGTTATGTGTGCGTCACGAGTTCATCATGTGTGCGACATGTGTTCGTCACGTGTTCATCACGTGTGCATCACGTGTGCATCAAGTTTGCGTCACGTGTGAATCACGTGTTCGTCACGTGTGTGTCACGTGTTCATCACGTATTCATCACATATGTGTTACGTGTGCATCACATGTGCATCACATGTGCGACACGTGTGCGTCACATGTTCGTCACGTGCGCATCACGTGTGCATAAAGTTTGTGTCATGTGTGAATCATGTGTTCATCACGTGTGCGTCACGTGTTGATCACGTGTCCATCATGTGTGCATCACATGTGCGTCACGTGTGCATCTCGTGTGCATCACGTTTTCGTCACGTGTGCGTCACGTGTGTGTCATGTGTGCATCACGTATTCATCACATATGGGTTATGTGTGCATCACGTGTTCATCACATGTGAGTCACATGTGTATCACACGTGAATCACGTGTGCATCACGTGTTCATGACATGTTCATCACATGTGCCTCACGTGTTGTTCACTTGTTCACAACGTCTGTGTGACGTGTGCATCATGTTTTCATCACGTGTGCATCACGTGTTCATCATGTGTGAGGCACGTGTTCATCACATGTGAGTCACGTGTTCTTCACGTGTGAATTATATGTCCATCACATGTGCATCACTTGTGCAACACGTGTTCGTCATGTGTGCGCCACGTGTGCGTCACCTGTGAATCACTTGTTCATCATGCATTCATCACGTGTGTGTTATGTGTGCATCACGTGTTCATCACATGTGTATCACGTGTGAATCACGTGTGCATGACCTGTTCATTACATGTGCATCACGTGTGAATCACGTGTTCATCACGTGTGCCTCACTTGTGCACCACATGTTCATCACATGTGCATCACGTGTGCATCACGTGTTCATCACGTGGGCATCACGTGTGCACCTCATGTGCACCTTGTGTGCATCACGTGTGAATCAGGAAAAGAACTGTATGGGATAGACTAGAGATCTCTTCAAGAAAATTAGAGATACCAAGGGAACACTTCATGCAAAACTGGGTTTGATAAAAGATAGAAATGCTATGGACCTAGCAGAAGCATAAGCTATTAAGAAGATGTGGCAAGAATACACAGAAGTACTGTAGAAAATATCTTCATGACCCAGATAATCACAACGGTGTGATCACTCACCTAGAGCAAGACATCCTGGAGTGTGAAGTCAAGTGGCAATTAGAAAGCATCGTAAGAACAAAGCTAGTGGAGTTGATGGAATTCCAGTTGAAGTATTTCAAATACTGAAAGATGATGCTGTGAAAGTGCTGCACTCATAATGCCTGCAAATATGGAAATCTCAGCAGTGGCCACAGGACTGGAAAAGGTCAGTTTTCATTCCAAATAGAAAGAAAGGTAATCCCAAAGAATGCTCAAAATACCACACAATTATGCTCATCTCACACGCTAGTAAAGTAATGCTCAAAATTCTCCAAGCCAGGCTTCAGCAATACGTGAACTGTGAACTTCCAGATGTTCAAGCTGGCTTTAGAAAAGGCAGAGGAACCAGAGATCAAACTGCCAACATCTGCTGGATCATTGAAAAAGCAAGAGAGTCCCAGAAAAAAAAATCTATTTCTGATTTATTGACTACACCAAAGCCTTTGACTGTGTGGATCACAATTAACTGTGGAAAATTCTGAAAGAGATGGGACTACCAGACCACCTGACCTGCCTCTTGAGAAACCTGTATGCAGGTCAGGAAGCAACAGTTAGAACTGGACATGGAACAACAGACTGGTTCCAAATAGCAAAAGGAGTACGTCAAGACTGTACGTTGTCACCCTGCTTATTTAACTTATATGCCGAGTACATCATGAGAAATGCTGGGCTGGAAGAAGCACAAGCTGGAATTAAGATTGCCAAGAGAAATATCAATAATCTCAGACATGCAGATGACACCACCCTTATGGCAGAAAGTGAAGAAGAACTAAAAAGCCTCTTGATGAAAGTGAAAGAGGAGAGTGAAAAAGTTGGCTTACAGCTCAACATTCAGAAAACTAAGATCATGGCAACAGGTCCCATCACTCCATGGGAAATCGATGGGGAAACAGTGGAAGCAGTGTAAGATTTTATCTTTTTGGGCTCCAAAATCACTGCAGATGGTGATTGCAGCCATGAAATTAAAAGAAAATTACTCCTTGGAAGGAAAGTTATGACCAACCTAGATAGCATAATAAAAAGCAGAGAGACTACTTTGCCAACAAAGGTCCCTCTGTTCAAGGCTATGGTTTTTCCAGTGGTCATGTACAGATGTGAGAATTGGACTGTGAAGAAAGTTGAGCACCGAAGAGTTTATGCTTTTGAACTGTGGTGTTGGAGAGGACTCTTGAGAGTTCCTTGAACTGCAAGGGCATCCAACTAGTACATCCTAAAGGAGATCAGTCCAGGGTGTTCATTGGAACGACTGATTCTGAAGCTGAAACTCCCATAATTTGGCCACCTGGTGCGAAGAGCTGACTCATTGGAAAATACCCTGATGCTGTAAGGGATTGGGGACAGGAGGAAAAGGGGATGACAGAGGATGAGATGGCTGCATGGCATCACCGACTCGATGTACATGAGTTCGAGAAATCTCCGGGAGTTGGTGACTGACAGGGAGGCTTGGCGTGCTGTGATTCATGGGGTCCCAAAGAGTCAGACATGACTGAGCGACTGAACGGAACTGAACTGATATGAATAACTAATTAAAAGTAAAGTAAAGTTGCTCAGTCATGTCCAACTCTTTGTGGCCCCATGGACTGTAGCCTACCAGGCTCCTCTGTCCATGGGGTTTTCCAGGCAAATGTACTGGAGTGGGTGGCCATTTCCTTCTCCAGGAGATCTTCCTGACCCAGGGATCTAACCTGGGTCTCCAGCAATGCAGACAGATGCTTTACCATTTGAGCCATATAATTCCATTGCTAACACGTGCAAGGGGCTACTCTTTCTGCCCTCTTCTGATGCCTATGTCAGAAGATTTCTCTATCTCCTTTATACTTTAATACAACTTTATTACACAAAAGCTCTAAGCAATCAAGCCTCGTCTCTGGACCTGAATTGAATTCATCTCCTCTGGAGGCCAAGAATTCCAGTGTCTTTGCGTGGTTCAGCAATACCTTTCAAGATCATCCTGGAGATTCTGGCCATGTACCTCAGGAAGATGGTCAGATAGGAGGTCACCCTTGAGACTGTGGGCTTTTGACCCAGGTGCAGGGTGTTGGAGTGGCGGGAATCCTGGATAATTTGCACATGTGACCCCAGGTAAAGGGTCTGGGAGGTAAGGTCACCTTGGAGACTGTGAATATGCTACCCAAGGTGCAGGGTGTGGGAAATAATGTCACCCTGGAGAATGTAGACTTCTAGCACAAGGGATGAGTTCTTGACATTGGGGTCTCATGGGAGACTGGATGATTCCGCTCAGACAGTGTGTGGGGATGGGATTCACCCTGGAGACTGTAGATATGTGATCTCAGGTACAGGATTTCCGAGGGGGTCACCCTGGAGCCTGTGAATATGTGATTCCAGGTGCAGAGTCTGCAAGGGAGTCACCATGGAACCTGTGTTTGTGTGACTCCAGGTGAGGTCTACAAAGTTTTGACAAACAGGAGACTGTGGACATGTGACCCCTATTACAGGGTCTTGGAGGGGGGAGCCTTTGTGGCCAGGGTCATGGGATGCAAGGTTATATGTCTGGGAGGTGGGGATACCCTGAGAGTATGGAAGTGTGACCCCAGGTACAGGTTCTGGGAGTTGGTGCCATCCTGAAAATGGTGGACATTTCACCCGAGGTATGGTTTCTGGGAGGTGGGGTCACCCTGAAGACTCTGGACATGTGACCCCAAATGCAGGGTCTGGGAGGTAGACTCACCATGGAAAAAGTGGACTTGTGACCCCAGATACAGGATCTTGAGGGTGGGGTCACCTGGAGGCTGTGGACTTGTGACACCAAGTACAGGTTATACAGGGGGCCACCTTCGAGACTGTGGACATGTGATCACAGGTGTATGGTATGGGAAGTTTGGTAACCTAGGAGATTGTGGATATATGACAGTAGGTACAGGGTCTCAGGTATGTCCCCATGGAAAGTGTGGACATGTGACCCCAGGTGCAGGTTTGGGTGGGGTCACCCTGGAGACTGTGGTCGTGTGACCCAAAGTTCAGGGTAGGAAAAGGGTTTCACCCTGTAGACTGTGGATCTATGACCACAGGTACAGGATCTGGTGGTAGTCACTGTGGCGATGATGGACGTATGAAACCTAGTACAAGTTCACGGAGGGGGTCACCCTCCAAGACTGTGTACATGTGACCCTCGTTTCAGGGTCTGGGTTGAGGTCACTCTGGAAACTATTTGCCGTGTGACTTAGATGCAGGGTTAGGGGACGCGTTTACTTTGAAGATTGTGGTCATGTGACCTCAAATGCACCATTTGGGAGGCAAATCATCTTGGAGACTGGATACGTGACCGTAGATCCAGGGTCTGAATGGGATTCCCCAAGGTGAGATTGTGAATATGTGACTCCAGGTGCAGGGCCTGCGAGGGAGTCACCTTGGAACCTGTGTTTGTGTGACTCCAGGTGGAGGGTCTGGGAAGTGACGACACTCTGGAGACTGTGAACATGTGACCCCATTACAGGGTCTTGGAGGGGGTAACCCTGGCATCCAAGATCATGGGACACCATGTTAAATGTCTTGGCGTGTGGTAACCGAGACTATGGAAGTGGGACCCCAGGTACAGGTTCTGGGAATTGGGGCCAACCTGAGTGACTGTGGATGTTTCACCCTAGGTACAGTTTCTGGGAGGTGGGGTCACCCTGGAGACTCTCGACAAGTGACCCCAAGTGCAGAGTCTGGGAGGGGTCTCACCCTGGAAACAGTGGACTTGTGACCCTAGGTACAGGGTCTTAACGGTAGAGTCATCCTGGAGTCTGTCGACTTGTGACACCAGGTACAGGTTTAGGAGGGGGATCACCCTGGATACTGTGGATGTGTGATCACAGGTGCATGGTATTGGAAGTGGGGAAGTCCAGGAGACTGTATATATGACACTAGGTACAGGGTCTGGGGGATGACACCATGGAGAATATGGACTTGTGATCCCAGGTGCAGGTTCACAAGGTTCAGGGTACAAAATGGGTCTCATCAGGCAGACTGTTGAACTGTGACCACAAGTTCAGGATCTGCTGGTGGTCACCGTGGCAATGGTGATCGTGTGAAATCTGGAACAAGTTCAGGGAAGAGGTCACCCGTGAGAGAGTGGACATCACTCTGGAGACTGTGGATGTGTGAGTAAGGTGCAGGGTTAGGGGATGGGGTCACTTTGAAGATTGTGGACATATGACCCCAGATGCACTGATTGGGGAGGCAAGTCATCCTGGATAGTGGGCATTCGACCCTAGATGCAAGGTCTGACCTGGGTCCCCCAAGACACTAGGATATCTGAACCCAGGTACAGGGTCTAGGATGGGGGTGATCCAGGAAACTCTGTATATGTGACCTCAGGTACAGTGTCTGGGAGGTACGGGGTCACTCTGGGGACTGCAGGCATTTAATGGCAGGGAAATGGTCTGGAAGGGGTGTCACCCTGCATGATGTGGATATGTGAGCCCAGGTGCAGTGGGCAAAGTGGGGCTCACGCTGGAAACTGTTGACATGTGACTCCAGGTGCAGGGTATGGGAGGGCGAACATCCTGGAGATTGTGGATGTGTGTAAATAAGCACAGGGTCTGGCAGGGGAGGGTTACCCTGGAATCTGTGGCCAAGTCACCAAAGGTATAGGGCATGAGAGGTCGGGTCACACCGGATACTGAGAACATGTGACCCAAGTTACAGAGACCAGGAAGGGGGTCACCACGGAGCCTGTGAATCTGTTAGTACATGTGCAGAGTCTGGGAAATGACATCACACAAAAGTCTAGGGACATGGGATGCCAGGTGAACGGTCTGGGAGGGAGTCACCCTGGAGTCAGTTGACGTGTGACCCTGGGTACAGGCACTTGTGGGTGGGGAAAGCCTCGAGACTGTGGACATGTGATCCCAGTTACTAGCCCTTGAATGTGGGTAAATCCAGGAGACTCTGGACATGTGACCCCAGGTATAGGGTGGGGAAGTTGGAGTCACCCTGGCGACTGTGCCAATGTAATCACGTGTACAGAGTCTGAGGAGGCGTATATTCCTGGCCAACATGTACATGTAACCCCAGGTAGAGGGTTAGAGATACGGGGTCACCCTGGAGACTGGGGCAATGTGACCAGAATTACAATATTCTGTGAGGTGTAGTCACCCTGGAGACTGCGGAGGTGTGAGACCTGATGCATGATCTGGGAGGGGTTGCCACCCAGGAGACCATGGATGTGTGACCCTAGCTAGGTTCACGGGCTTGGAATTGGTGTCACCCTAGAACCAGTGGGTGTTTGAACCGAGTACAATTGTTTGACAGGTGGTGTTACCCTGGACGCTGCGGACATATGAACCCAGGTGCAAGTTCTGGCAAGTGGGGTCACCCTGAGACTATCTACGTGTGACCCTAGGTACAGGGTTTGGGAGTTGGTGAATGTGCCCATGTGACACCATGTACAGTGTCTAGGAGGGTGTTCACCCTAGAGACTGTGGGTATGTGTCCCAAGGTACAGTGTCTGGAGTGTGAGGCCATGCTAGAATCTGTGGACATGTGACACTGGGTGCTGGGGTCAATAGTCCAGCATCTGGAAGACTGTGGTTATGTGAACCCTGGTACAGTGATTTGGATGAGTCACCTGTGAGACTGTGGATATGTGGCTCCAAGTGCAGGGTCTATGAGGGAGTCATCCTGGAACCTCTGTTTGTGTGCCTGTAGGTGAAGGTTCTGGGAAGTGATGACATACAGGAGACTGTGGACATGTAAACCACATTACAGGGTCTTGGAGGGTGTAACCCTGTGGACCAGGGGCATGGAACAGCCTCAATGTCTATGGAAGAGTGACTCCAGGTACCGTTTCAGGGAGTTGGGACCATCCTGAAAACAGTAGACGTTTATCCCCAGGTAAAGTTTCTGGGAGGTGAGATCACACTGGAGACAGGAGTGTGACCCCAGGTATGGGATCTTGAGGGTGGGGCCATCCTGGTGGCTGTGGACTTGTGACACAAGGTACAGGAATGGGATCGGGGTCACCTTGCAGACTGAGCATGTGATCCCAGGTGCATGATATGGGAAGTGGGGTAACCCGGGAAACTGTGGATATATGACACTACGTATAGGGTCTGCGCAGATATATGACACTAGGTACTGGAGTGGGCAACCCACTCCAGTACTCTTGCTTGGAAAATCCCATGGATGGAGGAGCCTGGTAGGCTGCAGTCTATGGGGTCCCTAAGAGTCAGACATGACTGAGTGACTTCATTTTCCCTTTTCACTCTCATGCTTTGGAGAAGAAAATGGCAACCCACTCCAGTGTTCTTGCCTGGAGAATCTCAGGGATGGGGGAGCCTGGTGGGCTGCCATCTATGGGGTCGCAGAGTTGGACACGACTGGCATGACTTAGCAGCAGCAGCAACAGCAGCAGCAGCAGTACAGGGCCTGGGGGATGTCACCATGGAGAGTATGGACATGTGACCCCAGGTGCAGGTTTGGCAGGGATGACCCTGGAGACTGGCTAGGTGAACCAAGGTTTAAGGTACAAAATGGTCTCACCCTGCAGACTGCGGACCCTGACCACAGGTACAGGATCTGGTGGTGGTCACTGTGGAGCTGGTGCATGTGTGAAACCTGATAGAAGTTCAAGGAGGGGGTCAATATGGAGAAGGTGGAGGTGTGACCCTATGTGCAGGGTCTGGAGTGAGGTCATTCTGGAAACTGTGGCTGTGTGACTAAGGTTCAGGGTTAGGGACTGGGGTCACTTTGCAGAATGTGGACATGTGACTCCACATGCACCGTTTGGGTCATCCTGGAAACTGTGGACAAGTCACCAAAGTACAAGGTATGAGAGGTGGTGTCACACTGGAGACTGAGGACATGGGATCCAAATTACAGGGTCTGGGAAGGGGATCACCATGGAGACTGTGGATCTGTGACCACAGGTATAGGGTCTGGGAAGTGATATCACACAGGAGACTGTGGACATAGGATGCCAGGTGAAGGGTCTGGGAGGGAGTCACCCTGGAGTCTGTGGACGTATGACCCCAGGTAAAGGCTCTTGAGGGTGGGGAAAGCCTGGTGACTGCGACCTGTGACCCCAGGTACAGGGTTGGGAATATAGCATCGCCCTGGAGACTGTGCAAATGCGACCCCAGGTACAGGGTCTGGGAAGAGGTGTCATCCTGGACACCGTTGATATGTAACCTCAAGTACAGTGTCTGAGATATAGGGTCACCCTGGAGACTGAGGCCATGTGGCCAGAGGTACAATAGTCAGTGAGGTGGGTTCACCTTGGAGACTGTGGATGTGTAACCCCAGCTGCAGTGTCTGGGAGGGGTGTCAACCTGGAGACTGAGGACATGTGAGACCAGGTGCATGATCTGGGAGGGGTTGCGACCCAGAAGACTATGGATCTGTGTCCCCAATATCAGACTTTGGTGTGGATGTTACCATGGAGGCTGTGGATGTTTGACACCAGGTGAAGGGACAGGGAAGGGCATCACCCTCGAGACCCTGGAGGTAGGATCCCAGGTTCAGAGTCTGGGAAGGGAGTTCTTCAGGAGTCTGTGGAAATGTTATGTCAGAAAAAGGGCCTGCAGTGGTTACCCTGGTGACTATGTACATGTGACACATAATACAAATACTGAGATTGGGGGTCATCCTGCAGACTGGAGAAATGTAACCACAGGTGCAGATTCTGAGGACGGGGTCACCTTGGAGACTGTTGACATGTGACATCAGGTGCTTCATCTTGGAGGTAGATCATTCTGGAGATTCTGGACATGTGACCCCAGGAACAGGGTCTGAGAGGGGGTCACCCTTGAGATTGTGGGCTTTTGACCCAGGTACAGCATGTTGGAAGGGTGGTAACCCTGGAGAATGTGCACATTTGACACCATGTACAGGCTCTGGGAGGTGAGTTCACCCTGCTGACTATGGCTATGTGACCCAAGGTGTGACTCTGGAGACTGTGGATATGTGATCCAAGGTGTGAGTCTGGAGACTATGGATATTTCTCACCCAAATCAGGTCTGGGGATGGGGATCACACTGGAGGCTGTAGATATGTGACCCCAGGTGCAGGGTCTGCAAGAGGTACACCCTGGAGCCTGTGGATATGTGACCCTAGGTGCAGGATCTGGGTGCTTGGGTCACCCTGGAGACTGTGGTCATGTGAGCCCCAGTGTGGGGTTTTGAATGAGTCACCCTGGAGACTGTGGATAAGTGACTCCAGGTGCAGGGTCTGCAAAGGAGTAACCTGGAAACTGTGATTGTGACTCTAGGTGAAGGGTCTGGGAAGTGACGACACACAGCAGACTGTGGACATGTGATCCCCATTACAGGGTCATGGAGAGGGTAACCTTGGCTAACAGGGACATGGGAAACCAGGTTCAATGTGTGGGAGGTGGGGTAACCCTTAGAATTTGGAAGTGTGACCCCAGCTACAGGTTCTGGGAATTGGGTCCATCCTTAAAACTGTGGATGCTTCACACCAGTAGCTTCGGGGAGGTGGGGTCACCCTGAAGACTCTGGACATGTGACCACAAGTTCAAGTTCTTGGAGGTGGACTCGACATGGAAATAGTGGACTTGTGACCCCAGGTACAGGATCTTGAGGGTAGGGTCATCCTGGAGACTGTGGATTCGTGACACCAAGTATAGATTTTGGAGGGTTCACACTGGAGACTCTGGATGTATGTTTCCTCTGCAGGAGAGCTCCAGTGAACCTAGGTCTGTCTGAAAAATTCTTGGATCATGTGGGGAAACACCCTGTGCGTTAATCTGGACACCCAGGTTCAAATTTGCATATTTTTCTCGGGTGGCCCTAAAGTGGTGTAACCTATCCACATCTTGAAAATCCGTCCAATTGCCATTTTCTTACTTTTGACAGAGCTAACTTTGTTCCACCCCTGGGGTTTCTGAAGCACATGGGCGGCTCGCAACTCCTATCTTTGGGCCTATTTACACTGGAGTGTCACCTTACAGAGGTGACCACAGTAAGGGACCCAGCACTCTGAGACATATTCCCACAGTCTGCTTCCTCAAGGGCAGTACCAGTATCACCTAGATATGTGTTTGAAAGGTGGGAAAATGCACCAAGACACAGGGCACAGGCTCTCGAATTTAGGTCCTCTGAGCAGAACTAGAGGGTTCATGTCTTAGGAGCTAAAGAGTTCCTGCAAGGGACAGGTTTGAAAACACACTCTCTGTGGGTGCCTTTCCTTCCTTGAAGAAATATAGGTTTGCCAGTATCCTGCGAACTGAGAGTCACACAGTGCTTGAAAAGTGCTCGCTTAGACATGAGTTTTCAATGGTAATTTCCACTTGGGGCTGTAGTCAAACAGAGGGGTTCCACACTCACTGGGAAAGACAAGGCAATATCTAAATGTCTGTTCCATCCCGTTTTCTCTGTAGGAGAACTCTAGTGAGCGTAAGTCTGTCTGGAAAATTCTTGGATCCTTTGGGGACACACCCTGTTTGTGAACCAGGATACCAGAATGAGGGGGCACAATTTGTGTTTCTCTCTGTGGACCTTAAAGCAATGTAGCCTAGCAACAGCTTGAAAATCCATCCACTTGCTCTTTTCTTGATTCTGAGAGAGCTAGATTTGCTCCTTCCTTTTTGATTTCTGAAGCAAGTGGGTGAATTTCAACTCCCAGCTGTGGGCCTTTTTACAGTGGAATGCCACCTCGCTGAAGTGAGTATAGTGAGGAACCTAGCCCTCTTGGACACACTCTCACAGACTGCTTCCTCATGTGCAGTACTGGTATAACCTAGGAATGGCTTTGCAAGGCTTGGAAAGTGCAGGGAGAAACATGGCCTTGACTCTGGAATTTAGTTCCTCTGAGCACTACTGGAGGCCTCCCATCTGGGAAGCTAAACAGTTCCTGCAAGATAGAGGGTTGAGAATACACTCTCTTTTGATGCCTTTCTTTCCTTGAGGGAAGATATCTTTCCCTGCATTCTGTGAACTGAGAGTCACACACTGCTTGAAAAGTGCTTGCTTGGAGGTCATCTTTCAGGGGCACTTTCTCCTTGAGTCTGTGACAATAGGGAGGGGCAAACCAACTTCCAATGTCTGTTCCATCCCATTTTCCCAGCAGGAGAGGTCTAGTGAGCCTAGTTCTGTGGAAAATTCTTGGATCCTGCTGGGACACACCCTGTGTTTGAACCTGGATACCTGACCTACAGGGCACAATTCACATTTTTCTCTCAGGGGGCCCTAAAGTGGTTCGGCCTAGCAACAGCTTGAAAATCCGTCCAATTGCTCTTTTCTTACCTCTGACAGAGCTAGCTTTGCTCTACCTTTTGGGGTTTCTGAAGCAAGAGGGTGGCTCACACCTTGGAGCTTTGAGCCTGTCACTGGAATGTCACCTCACACAGTTGACCACAGTAAGGCACTCAGCCCTTTCAGACACACTCCTGCTGCCAGCTTTCTCATGGTCAGTACCGTTATGATCTAGGAATGTGTTTGTCAGACTCGGAAATTACAGGGAGACACACGGCCCTGACTCAGGAATATAGGTCCTCTCAGCAGACCTGCTGGCCTCATGTTTTAGAAGCTCAAAATTTCCTGCAAGATAGAGGTTTGAAAACAGACTCTCTGTGGACGTCTTTCCTTCCTCAAAGGAAGATAGCTTTCTTCACATTCTGCGACCTGAGAGTCACACTCTGCTTGAAAAGTGCTTGCTTGCGAGTCTATTTTCTGTGGCAATATCTCCTTGAGGCTGTGACCATAAGTAGCGGCCCCACACTCACAGGGAAAGGCAAAGCAACATCCAAATGGCTGTTCCAACCAGTTTTCTCTGTAGAAGAACTCTGGGGAGCAAAGGTCTGTCGGGAAATTTCTTGAATCACGAGAGAACACATCCCGTGTGTGAACCTGAATAAAGGGCCTAGGGTGCACAATTTGTATTTATCTCTCTGGAGCCATAAAGAGGTGTGGCTAGCAATTGCTTGAAAATCCATCCAATTACTTTTTTCTTACTTCTGACAGTGCAAACTTTAGTCCACCATTCAAGATTTCTGAAGCAAGTTGATGGCTCACAACTCCTGGTCACGTGCCGATTTGCCATGGAAAGTTACCTCATCTAGGTAAGCACAGTATGGTACTCAGCACCCTCAGACACACACCTGAAGCCTGTTTTCTCATGAGCAGACCTGGCGTTACTCAGAAATGTGTTTACAAAGCTCAGAAAATGCTCAAAAACACACTGCCCTTGCTCTGAAATTTAGGTCCTCTGTACCAACCTAGAGGTCTCATATCTTAGTATCTAGACAGTTCCTCATATAGAGAGCCTGTTTCCTCATGGGCAGTCCTGGTATGACCAAGAAATGTATTTACAAAGCTCAAAAAGTGCAGGAAAACACATTGCCCTGACTTTGGAATTGAGGTCCTCTGGGCAAATATGGAGAATTCACATCTTTGAAGCTAGACAGTTCCTAATAGAGAGATTCTTGAAAACACACTGTCTATAAATACATTTCCTTCCTCAATGGAACGTAGGTTTCCAGTATTCCATGTCCATAGAGTCACATACTGCTTGAAAACACTTGTTGGAAGTCCTTTTTCATTAGCAATTGCTCCTGATAGTGTGACCATAGGGAAGGCCACCAAACTCACAGGAAAAGGAAAAGCAACAACCAAAGGTCAGTTCCATCATGTTTTCTCTGTAGTGGAGATTCAGTGTGCCTAGGTCTGTCTGGGAAATTCTTGGATCCTGAGTGGACACATCCTAGGTGTGAACATGGACAGTGGACCTTGGTGGCAAAATTCACCTTTCTCTCTCAGTTGGCCAAAAAGAGTAGAGCATAACAACTACCTGGAAATGCATTTAGCTGCTGGTTTCTTACTTCTGGCAGTGATCACTTGGTACACCCTTTGGGATTTCTGAAGCAAGTAAGCAGCTAGCAACTCGTAGCCGCTCGCCCAATTACAGTGGAATGCTACATCATCTTGGTAAGTGCAGCATGGCACCCAGCAATCTCAGAAATCTTCCTGCAGCCTGTTTTTTCTTAAGGGCACTTCTGGTATGACCTAGGAATGTGTTTACAATGCTCAGAAAGAGTTCAGTTCCGTTCAGACGCTCAGCTGTATTCGACTCTTTGGGACCCCATGAACCGAAGCACACCAGGCCTCCCTGTCCATCACCAACTCCCGGAGCTTACACAAACTCATGACCATCGAGTTGGTGATGACATCCAGCCATCTCATCCTCTGTCATCCTCTTCTCCTCCTGCCCCCAAGCCCTCCCAGCATCAGGGACTGTTCCAATGAGTCAACTCTTCACTACAGGTGGCCAAAGTACTGGAGTTTCAGTTTCAGCATCAGTCTTTCCAATGAACACCTAGGACTGATCTCCTTTAGGATGGACTGGTTGGATGTCCTTGCAGTCCAAGGGACTCTCAAGAGTCTTCTCCAACACCACAGTTCAAAAGCATCAATTCTTCAGTGCTCAGCTTTCTTCACAGTCCAACTCGTACATCCATACATGACCACTGGATAAACCATAGCTTTGACCAGATGGAGCTTTGTTGGCAAAGAAATGTCTCCACTTTTTAATATGCTATCTAGGTTGGTCTTAACCCTTCCAAGAAGTAAGCATCTTCTAATTTCATGGCTGCAATCACCATCTGCAGTGATTTTGGAGCCCCCAAAAATAAAGTATGACACTGTTTCTACTCTTTCCCAATCTCTTTCTCATGAAGTGATGGGACCAGATGCCATGATCTTAGTTTTCTGAATATTGAGCTGTAAGCCAACTTTTTCACTCTCCTCTTTCACTTTCATCAAGAGGTTTTTTAGTTCCTCTTCACTTTCTGCCATAAGGGTGGTATCATATGCATATCTGAGGTTACTGATGTTTTTCCTGGCAGTCTTGATTCCAGCTTGTGCTTCTTCCAACCCAGTGTTTCTCATGATGTACTCGGCATATAAGTTAAATAAGCAGGGAGACAATATACAGCCTTGACATACTCCTTTTCCTATTTGGAACCAATCTGTTGTTCCATGTCCAGTTCTAACTGTTGCTTCCTGACTTGCACATAGGCTTCTCAAGAGACAGGTCAGGTGGTCTCGTAGTCCCATCTCTTTCAGAATTTTCCACAGTTTATTGTGATACACACAATCAAAGGCTTTGGCGTAGTCAATATAGCAGAAATATATGTTTTCTGGGACTCTCTAGCTTTTTCAATGATCCAGCAGATGTTGGCAGTTTGATCTCTGGTTCCTCTGCCTTTTCTAAAACCAGCTTGAACATCTGGAAGTTCACGGCTCATGTATTGCTGAAGCCTGGCTTGGAGAATTTTGAGCATTACTTTACTAGCGTGTGAGATGAGTGCAATTGTGCAGTAGTTTGAGCATTCTTTGTTATTGCCTTTCTTTGGAATTGGAATGAAAACTGATCTTTTCCAGTCATGTGGCCACTGCTGAGTTTTCCAAATTTGCTGACCTATTGAGTACAGCACTTTCACAGCATCATCTTTTAGGATTTGAAATAGCTTAACTGGAATTCCATCACCTCCACTAGTTTTGTTTGTAGTGATGCTTTCTAAGGCCCACTTGACCTCACATTCCAGGATGTCTGGCTCTAGGTGACTGATCACGCCATCATAATTATCTGGGTCATGAAGATCTTTTTTTGTACAGTTGTTCTGTGTATTCTTGCCACCTCTTCTTAACAGCTTCTGCTTCTGTTAGATGCATAGCATTTCTGTCCTTTATTGAACCCAATCTTCGCATGGAATGTTCCTTTGGTATCTCTAATTTTCTTGAAGAGATCTCTAGTCTTTCCCATTCTGTTGTTATTCTCCATTTCTTTGCATTGATCAGAGTAAGGCTTTCTTATCTCTCCTTGCTATTCTTTGGAACTCGGCATTCAAATGGTGCAGGCTGTGACGGACCATGCAGAAGCATGGCCATGAGGAGCTATCTCTCGCCCAAGGTCAGAGGTAGTGGCTGAGGGGAGCCACCCCATGTCCGAGACCAGGGGCAGCGGCCGAGAGGAGCTACCTCATGCCTGAGGTCAGGGGAGGTGGCTGAGATGAGCTACCCCATGCCCAAGGTCAGGGGCTGTGGCCAAGAGGAGCAATCCCACGTCCACAGAGCAGCAGCTGCACGGGTGCAGGAGGACCGAGAGGAGCTACTCCACATTCAAGGTCAGGAGGGGCGGCCTGAGGAGATACCCATTGTCCAAGGTAAGGAGGAGTGACTGTGCTTTGCTGGAGCAGCTGTAAAGAGATACCCCACGTCCAAGGTAAGAGAAACTCAAATAAGATGGTAGGTGTTGTGAGACGGCATCAAAGGGCAGACACTGAAATCATAATCACAGAAAACTAGCCAATCTGATCACATGGACCATAACCTTGTCTAACTCAATGAAACTAAGCCATGACGTGTGGAGCCACCCAAGATGGACGGGTCATGGTGGACAGGTCTGACAGAATGTAGTCCACTGGAGAAGGGAATGGCAAACCACTTCAGTATTCTTGCCTTGAGGACCCCATGAACAGTATGAAAAGGCAAAATGATAGGATACTGAAAGAGGAACTCCCCAGGTCGGTAGGTGTCCAATATCCTACTGGAGTTCAGTGGAGAAATAACTCCAGAAAGAATGAAGGGATGGAGCCAAAGCAAAAACAATACCCAGTTGTGGATGTGACTGGTGATAGAAGCAAGGTTCAATGCTGTAAAGAGCAATATCGCATAGGAACCTGGAATGTTAGGTCCTTGAATCAAGGCAAATTGGAAGTGGTCAAACAGGATGTGGCAAGAGTGAATGTCGACATTCTAGGAATCAGCAAATTATAATGGACAGGAATGGGTGAATTTAACTCAGATGACCATTATATCTACTACTGTGGGCAGGAACCGCTTAAAAGAAATGGAGTAGCCATCATGGTCAACAATCGAGTCCAAAATATGGTACTTGGATGCAATCTCAGAAAGTGTAGGGAAATACAATGCTCTGACTCTGGAATTTGGGTCCTCAGGGCAAACCTGGAAGTCTCACATCTTTGAGTCTATACAGTTTGTGATACACAGAGGCCTGATAAAACACTCTCTGTTGATGCCTTACCTTCCTGGATGGAACATAATTTTCCCAGCTTTTTGTGTGCTCAGAGTCACAAACTGCTTGAAAAGGCTTGTTAGAAGTAATTTTTCAGTAGCAACTTCCCCTGATGTTGTGACCTTAGGGAAGACCGCCACACCCACAGGAAAAGGCAAAGGATCATCCAGACGTCTGCTCAATCACGTTTTCTTGATAGGAGCAATCCATTCAACCTAACTGTCTAGAACGCTCATGGATACTGTTCCTACACACCCTATGTTTGAACCTGGATACCGGACCTTGGCAGCAAAATTTCCATTGTTTTCTCAGTTGGCCCTAAAACGGTTAAACCTAGTTACTGCCTGAAAATGCATCTAATTGCTGTTTTCTTACTTCTGACAGTGATAGTGTTGGTGCACCCTTTGGGATTTATGAATCAAGCAGGAGGCTCTCCACTCCAAGCCACTGGCCCCTTTCCAGGGAGATGTCATCTCATCTAGGTTAGCACAATATGTCACCCAGCACTCTGAGACACACTCTTGCAGCATGAATTTTATGGTCAGATCTGGTTTGACCTAGGAATGTGTTTACAAATCTCAGAAAGTGGTGGGAAACACACTGCCCTGACTCTGGTATTTAGGTCCTCTGGGAAACTTGGAGGACTCACATGTTTGAATCTAGACAGTTCATGACAGGTAGAGGCCTGATAACATATTCTCTCGAGATGCCTTTCCTTCCTCAAAGGAATATAGCTTTCTCAACATTCTGTGTGCTGAGTGTCACACACTCCTTGAAAACGCTTGTTGGAGGTCATTTTTCATTAGCAATTTCCCCTGGAGGTGTGACTGTAGGGAAGGCGCCACACTCACAGGTAAGTTCAAAAGCACTTCCAAACATCTGTTCAATCACGTTTTCTTGGTGGGGCCATTCATCAATGTAAGTCTATTTAGAAAATCCGTGGACACTGCGGGGAAACACCTATGTTTGAATCTGGATACCAGACGTTGGTGTTAAAATATGCATTTTTCTCTCACTTGGCCCTAAAAGAGTGCCGCCGAGCAACTGCTTGAAATTCCATCTGAATGTTGTTTTCTTCCTTCTGACAATGCTAGCTTTGGTTCACCCTTTGGGATTTTTGAAGCATGTGAATGACTTGCAACTCCTAGCTGCAGGCCCATTTCCAGTGGAATGACACCTCATCTATGTGACCACAGTATTTCACCCAGCACAGTCTGATACACTCCCTCAGCATCCTTCCTTAGGAGCAGACCTGGTATGCCCTAGGAATGCATTTAGAAGTCTCAGAAAGTGCAGCAAGACACACTGTCCTGACTCTGGAACTTCGGTCCTTTAATCAGGCCTGAGCTCTCACATCTTAGAAGCTGAACAGTTCCTGCTATAAAAAACACACTCTCTGTTGATGCCTTTCCTTCATTGAAGGAACATAACTTTCCCAATGTACTGTGTGCTGAGAGTCACACACTGCTTGAAAACATTTGCTTGGAGTTCATTTTTCAGTGGCAATTTCCCCTGAGACTGTGACAGTAGGGAAGCGCCCACAATCACAAGACAAGCAAGCATCCAAATACCTGTTCCATCACGTTTTCTCTGTTAGAGAGGTCCAGTGAACCCAGGTCTATCTGGAAAAGTTTGGATCCTGTGGGGTCACATCCTGAGTGTGAACCTGAATACAGGACAAAATTCACCCTTTTCTCTCAGTTGGCCCTAAAATGGTTTGGCATAGCCACTGCTTAAATATCCATCCAGTACTTGTTTTCTTATTTCTGACAGTGACAGATATGGTTCACCCATGTAATTTCTGAAGCAAGCAGTCTGCTTGCCACTTCTATCTGGTGGTCCCTTTCCTGTGAAATGTCACATAATATAGGTAGCACCACATGGCACCCAGCTCTCTCAGACACACTCTGACAGCCTGTTTCCTCCTTGGCAGTCCTGGTATGACCTAGGAATGTATTTACAAGGCTCAGAGATTGTATGGAAACATATCCCCTGACTCGGGATGTTAGGTCATCTGGGCAAGACTGGAGGTCTCACGTCTTACAATCTAGACAGTTCCTAATAGATAGAGGCCTGGAAACACACTCTCTGGTGACGCCTTTCCTTACTCAAAGGGCCATTGCTTTCCCAACATTTTAGGGCCAACCTAGAGGAAAATGCGAAATTTGCCACCAAGGTCCATTACCCAGGTTCACACGCAGGATGTGTCCCCACAGCACTGAAGAATTTTCAAGACAGACCTAGGCTAACCCTAACCCTAACCCTAACCCTAGGATCTCTCCTACAGAGAAACATGATGGAACAGACGTTTGGATGATGTTTTGCCTTTTCCTGTGAGTGTGGTGGACTTCCCTATGGTCAAACCATCAAGGGAAATTGCTACTGAAAAACAACTTCCAGGCAAGCATTTTCAAGCAGTATGTGACTCTCAGCACACAGAATGCTGGGAAAGCTACGTTCATTTGAGGAAGGAAAGGCATCAATAGAGAGTGTGTTTTCAGGCCTCTATCTATCAGGATCTGTCTATATTCTAAGATGTGAGATCTCCAGGCTTGTCCAGAGGACCCATCTTCCAGAGTCTGGGCAGTGTTTCCCTGCAAATTTTGAGCCTTGTAAGCACATTCCAAGATCACTCAGGAATGTCCATGATGAAACAGGCGATGGAAGAGTGTCCGTGTGTGCTGTGTGTCATTCTGCCCTTACCAAATGAACTGACATTCCACTGGAAATGGGCCAGGGACTAGGAGTTATGAACCGCCTGTTGCTTCAGAAATCCAGAAAGCTGGAACAAAGCTATCATTGTCAGAAGTAAGAAAACAGATATTAAATGAACTTTCAAGCAGTTGTTAGGCCACAACGTTTTAAGCCCAATGGAGAGGATAATGCAAATTTTGCCACCAAGATCTGCTATCAAGATTCACATTCATGATGTGTCCCTGCAGTATCCAAGAATTTTCCAGATAGGACTAGGCTCACTATATCTCACCTACAGAGCAAACGTGATGGAACAGACATTTGAATGTGGTTCCCTTTTACTGTGTTTGTGGGGCTTTCCCTCCAGTCACATCTTCAGGGGAAATTCTTAGTGATAAATGACCTCCAAGCAAGTGTGTGACACTCAGGAAGCAGAATGTTGGGAAAACAATGTTCCTTCAAGGAAAGACAGGCATCAGCAGAGAATGAATTTTCAGTCCTTTATCTATCAAGAATTGTCTAGATTTCTAAGATGTGAGACCTCCAGTCTTACCCTGAGGACCTAACTTGCAGAGTCAGGGCAGTGTGTTTCCCTGCACTAACCCAGGCTTTTAACCACTTTCCTACATCATCCCAGAACTGCCCATGAGGAAACAGGCTGCAGGAATGTGTTCAGACTGCAGGGTGCCATGCTGTTGTTACCCAGGTGAGGTGACATTCCATTGCAAATAGGCCATCAGCAGCACTTGCGAGCTGCCTTCTTGCTTCTGAAATCCCAAAGGTGGGTCAAAAGTGACCACTGTTAGAAATTAAAAAAAAAAAAGCAATTGTATGGATTTTCTAGCAGTTGCAAATTTGACCATCAAGTTCCGGTATCCACTGTCAGACTCAGGAGGTGTCTCTGCTGTATCTACCCATATTTCACAAAGACCTAGGCTCACTGGCTGCTCTGATAGAGAAAATGTGATGGAACAGATGTTTGGATCTTGGATTGCCTTACCCTGTGAGTGTAGAGGACATCCTTACTGTCACAACATCACAAGAAATTGCTACTGAAAAATGACCTGCAAGCAAACGGTTTCAAGCAATGTGTGACTCTCAGTTCACAGAATACTGGGAAAGTACTGTTTCTTCAAGGAAGGAAGGGTATCAAGAAAGAGTGTGTTTTCAGGCCTCTATCTATGAAGAACTGTCTTGATTCTAACAAGAGCCCTCCAGCCTTCCCAGAGAACGGAACTTCCAGAGTCAGGGCAGTGTCTTCCTTGCCCTTTTAATGCTTTGTAAACATATTCCTAGGTCACACTGGGACTGTCCATGAGGACACAGACTGTGGGCGTGTGTCTGAGTATACAGAGGGGCCATTATGTGCTTACTTAGATAAGGTGACATTCCACTGGAAATAGGCCCATGACTAGGAGTGGTGATCTCCTTGCTTGCTTCAGAAATCCCAAAGGGTGAACCAAAGTTATTGCTCTTCAAAGTAAGAAAACAGCAATTAGATGGATTTTCAAGCAGGTGCCAGGCCACACAGTTTTAGGACAAACCGAAAGAGAAATGTGAATTGTGCCACCAGTTCCAGTATCCAGGTTCACACTTAGGATGTGGTCCTGCAGTGTACACGATTTTCCAGACAGACCTAGGCTCTCTGGATCACTCCTAGAGACAAAATGTGATGCAACAGAAGTTTGGTTGTTGGTTTGCCTTTTCCAGTGAGTGTGGGGGCCTTCCCTAAGGTTACACTGTCAGAGGAAGTTTCTACTGAAAAATGACCTCCAAAGAGCGTTCTCAAGCAGTGTGTGATCCCCAGCACAGAGAATGCAGGGAAAAGTATGTTTCTTCAAGGAAGAAAAGGCATCAACAGAGAGTGTGTTATTAGGCCTATATCTATTAGTAACTGTCTAGAATCTAACATTGACCTCCAGGCTTGTCCAGGGGACCTAACTACCAGAGTCAAGGCACTATTTTTCCTACACCTTCCAAGCCTCCCAAAGACATCCTAGCTCATATAGGGATGGCCCATGAGGAAACAGACTGTAGGAGAGTGTCTGAGATTGTATGGTACCAATATTGTGCTTACCTAGATGAGATGACATTACTCTGGGAATGGGCCAGAGGGTAGGAGTGGTGAGTCGCCTGCTTGATTCAGAAATCCCAAAGGATGGACCAAAGCTATCATTGTCAGAAGGAAGAAAACAGCAATTGGATGGATTTCCAAGCAGTTGCAAGGCCGTAGCATTTTCCCAAATCAAGAGAAAAAATATTATTTTTGCCCCAAAAATCCGGTATCCATGTCCAGACTCAGGATGTCTCCATGCAGTATCCACAATGTTTCCAGACAGAACTAGTCTCAGTGGATCGATCCTACTGAGAAAATGTGATGGAACAGACGTTTGAATGCTAATTTGTCTTTCTCTAAAAATGGAGAGTGCGGCATCCCCATGGTCACACCATCAGGGGAAAGTGCTACTGAAAAATGACCTCCATGCCAGCATATTCAAGCCATGTGTGTCTCTCTGCACACAAAATGTTTGGAAAGTTATGTTCCTTCAAGAAAAGAAATGCATCAACAGAGAGTGCTTTCAGCCCTCTATCTATCAGGAGCTGTCTACATTCTAAGTCGTGAGACCTTCAGTCTTTCCTAGGGATCCTAACACCCAGAGTCAGGGCAGTGTGTTTCCATGAACTTTTCAAGCCTTGTAAACACTTTCCAAGTATATACTGGGACTGCTCCTGAAGAAACAGGCTGCATGAGTGTATCCGAGTGTGTTGGGCAGCATACTGTGCTTACCTGCATGAGGTGCCAGTACAATGGAAATCAGTTAGTGGCTGGAGTGGTGAGCAACCTGCTTGCTTCAGAAATTCCAAAGGGTGGACAAATCTATCACTGTCAAAAGTAAGAAAACAGCAATTGGATGGATTTTCAAGGATTTGCTACACTGCACCATTTTAGAACCAATGTGGTCCCAAAATGAGTGTGGGAGATGAAAATGAGAATTTTGCCACCAAGTTCATATATACAAGTTCACACTCATGATGTGTCCCCACAATACCCACGAATTCTCCAGACAGACCTAGGCTCACTTGATCGCACCTAAAGACAAAATGTTATGGAGTACACGTTTGGATGTTGGTTTGCCTTTCCCAGTGAGTGTGGGAGCCTTCCCTACCATTGCACCTTCAGGGGAATTTTCTACTGACCAATGGCCTACAAGCAAGTGTTTTCAAGCACCGTGTGTCTCTCAGCACACAGAATGTTGGGAAAGCTATGTTCCTTCGAGGACGGAAAGGCATCCATACGGAGTGTATTTTTAGGCCTCTATCTATCAGGAACTGTCTAGAACTCAAGGCGTGAGACTTCAAGGCTTTCCCAGGGTCCTAACTTCCAGAGTTAGGGTACTGTGTTTCCCTGCACCTTCCAAGGCTTTAAACACATTCCTTATTCAAACTGGGCCTGCCCATGAGGAAACAGGATGCAGGAGTATGTCTGAGAGGGCTGGGTGCCATACAGTGCTTAACTAGATGAGGTGACATTACACTGGAAATGGGCCAGCAGATAGGAGTAGTGAGCCGCCTGCTTGCTTTAGAAACCTCAAAGGTTTGACCAATGTTATCACTGTCATTATTAGGAAGAGACCAATTGGATGAATCTTCAGGCAGTTGCTAAGGCCGCACTCTTTTAGATCCAACCGACAAAATTTGCTAATTTTGCCAACAGATTCAAGGATGCAGATTCACACTCAGTATGTGTCCCTGTAGTATCCAAGAATTTTCCAGACAGGCAGAGGATCATTGGATCTCTCCTAAAGAGAAAACTTTATAGAATAGACATTTGGTTGGTTGTTTTCTTTTTCCTGTGAGTTTGGGGGTCTTCCCTACAGTAACACAGTCATGGGAAATTGTTACTGAAAAATCACCTTCAAGCAAGGATTTTCAACCAGTGTGTTACTCTCATCACACAGAAATCTGGGATAACTATGTTACTTAAATGCATGAAAGACATAAAAGTGGGTGTTTTTCAGGCATCTATCTGTCAGGAACTATCTAAAGTCTAAGATGTGAGAACTCCAGGTTTGCACACAGGGCCTAATTTCCAAAGTCATAGCCAGTATATTTCATTGCACTTTCAGAGCCTTATGAACACATTCCTGGCTCCTATTGGGTCTGATTCAGAGGAAACTGGCTGTGAAATTATCTAAGATTGCTGAGAGCCATACTGTTGTTACCTAGATTATTTGACATTTTAATGGAAATGATCCAGCTCGATGGGGTTGCAAGCCACCTGCTTGTGTCAGAAACCTGAAAGATTTGACCAAACCTATTGATGTCAGAAGTAGGAAAATATCAATTGGATGGATTTTCAGGCAGCTGCCAGCGCACATCCTGTTAGTGCCAAAAGAGAGACAATGCTAATTTTGCCAAGAAGGTCAAATATTCAGGTTCACAGTCAGTATGTTTCCCTTGCAGTATCCAAGAAATTTCCAGAGAGACCTGGGGCCATTGGATCCTTCTGACAGAGAAAAATTGATGGAAGAGACATTTTGATGTTTGCTTGCTTTTCCCTGTGAGTGTGGGAGCCTTCCCTAGTGTAACACACGTGAGGGGAAATTTTTACTTAAAAATGACTTCCAGGCAAGGGTTTCCACTTAGCGGGTTACTCTCAGCAAACAGAATGCTGGGACACCTGTGTTCACTCGTGGAATGAGCGGCAATGAATAGGGTGCTTCTCAGGCATCTCTCTATCCATGACTGCTGTCTGGATTCTAAGATGTGAGAAGACCACGCTTCCACAGATGCCCTCAATTCCAGAGACACAGCCAGTAAGTTTCCCTGAACTTTCCATGGTTCATGAGCACAGTACTCTATCTTACTGGGACACACCATGAGGAGAGAGTCTGGAGGAGTGTGTCTGACACAGCTGAGTGCCATACTGTTTCTAAGTAGTTTAATTGGCATTCCAATGGAAATGATCTTGCCACAAGGAGTTGCACGCTGCCTGCTTGCTTCAGCAATTCCAGTGTTTTGACCAAAGCTATTGCTGTCGTTAGTGGGAAAAGAGCAAGTGTACTGATTTTCAAGGAGTTGCTAAACCCCAGCCTACTGTGGCCAACACAGAGAAAATTCTAATTTGCCAACAAGGTCCAGAATCCAGGTTCACACTGAGCATGTGTCCAAGCACTATCCAAGAATTTTCCAGACAGACTTAGGATCACTGGATCCCTCCTACAGGGGACTTCACGGAACAGATGTTTTGACATTTGTTTACTTTTCTCTGTCAGTGTGGGGGCATTTCCCATGGTAACACAGGGGAGGGGAAATTGTTACTTCAAAATGACTTCCAGGCAAGAATTTCCAAGCAGTCTGTCACTCTCAGCAAACATAATGCTGTGAAATCTGTGTTTCTTTGAGGAATGAAAGGCAAAAAATAAAAAGGAGTGTATTTCAGACATCTATCAGAAACTGTCTAGATTCTAAAATGTTAAAACTCCAGATTTGCACAGAGCACCTAATTTTCAGAGTGACAGCCAGTATGTTTGCTCACATTTCTGATACTAGCGAACCCATTCCTAGGTCATCCTGGGACTGTCTATGAAGAAACAGGCTGTAGGAGTGTGTCTGAGAGTGCTGAATGCCATCGAGTCTGGTTACCTAATGAGTTTACCTGCCATTGGAAATGATCCAGTGGCAAGGAATTGAAAGTCCCATGTTTGCTGCAGAAATCCAAGAGGTCTGACCAAAGATATTGCTGTCACAAGTAAGAAAACAGCAATTGGATGGATCTTCAGGCAGTTGCTACTCTGCACCATTTTAGGACCACCTGAAAGAAAATGCTGATTTAGCCAACAAGGTCCAGGATCCAGCTTCACACTCAGTATGTGTCCATGCACTACCCAAGCATTTTCCAGACAGACCTAGGATCACTGGATCTCTCCTACAGAGAAAACCTGATGGAACAAACGTTTGGATGCTAGTTTGCTTTTTCCCTGTGAGTGTGGGACCGTCCTGACTGTAACACAGTCAGGGGAAGTTCTGACTGAAAAATGAAGTCCAAGCAAGCATTTTAGAGCAGTGAGTTACTCTCAGCACACAGAATGCTAGGAACTCCATGTTCCTTTGATGAAAGAAAAACATAAAAGTAGAGTGTTTTTCATGCATCTGTCTATCAGGAACTGTCTAGATTGTAAGATGTCAGAACTCCAGGTTTGCACAGAGACCCTAATTTCCAGTCATAGCCAGTGTATTTTCCTGCACTTTCTGAGCCTTTTGAACACATTCCTAGCTCATATTGGGTCTGTCCCTCAAGAAAAAGGCTTAGGAAATTATATCTAAATGTGTTGAGTGTCATAATGTTGTTACCTTGATTAGTTGACAATCTATTGGAAATGATCCTGCCACAAGGTGTTGCAAGCTGCCTGTTTGCATAGAAATAGAAATAATTTGACCAAACTCATTTATGTTGTAAATAGGAAATTGTCAATTGGATGGATTCTCAGGTAGCTGTCAGCCCACACCCTTTTAATGCCAACAGAGAGAAAAGGTGAGTTTTGCCAACAAGGTTCAATATCCAGTTTCACACTCAGTATGTGTCCCTGCAGTGTCCAAGACTTTTCCAAACAGATCTAGGATCACTAGATCTCTCCTGCAGAGAAAACTTGATGGAACTTTTACTCTGAAGCAGGGTCAGTCTTGTTGAGGTGACTCCTTCCCCAAGGCCACACCTGGGAGTCCTCACACCAAGGCCATAGAAGTGGGCCCCAGAACCAAGGTCACCTGTGAATCGGACTGGGCCCCCTTTGCAACTGTTGCCAAAAGCACCTGATCATCGCTAATGAGCTTCCTGACTCCCTACCAGGCAAGGATGCCCACTCCAGTAAACACCCTATGGTACCCCACCCAATCACCTAATATCAACCTTCCAGTAGGAATTTTCTTTGCCTTGAAACTGTAAAAATTGGCTCTCAACCCAGGAAATCAGTCAACTTTCCCTAGTCTGTCAGGTGGTTGGCCCCCTGAGCCCACAGTGCCCACTTTATCTCTGCTCTTTGTTCTTAATACAAACTCACTCCCTTCTGAAATGCTCTATGTCTGAACATTCTTTTCCAACTCGTACTCAGACGGCCTCAAAAAGCCTCCCATCACCAGAGCCACTTTCCTAGATCACACTCACCACTTGCTTGTCCACTCCCAACTCAGAGCAGAAAGTCCCCCTCAGCCTGGTCCTTCCCTCTCACTTCCCGTGCCTGGTCGCCAGGGGCTCACACCGTCCCTGGGCAGGCTGTCTTCTGTGTCCTGCAGAGGCCTCTGTGGTGTCAGGTGAAGAAACAAGAGGCACCCATGAAACCTCCCACCCCAGCACAGCAACCAGTACCCACCTACTGAACTCTTCACTCTGGATGGGCCTGGGGGTGTTTCAGGGAACGTCCCCCAACATGTCCTTGTTCTCATCTAATTCCAGCACTGCCCACGTGAGAGTCACTAAGCTAATCTGTGATAACTGCACAGAGAGAATACTTGTTCACTCGCCCCTCCCAGGATACATGGTTCTTATGGGCAGGTGCCTCCCAGGATATGGGGCTCACCTGGGCAGGTATCCTGCAGGGCTCAGCACCCAGGAGCTGTTCACAGAGCCCTCACTGCAAAGAGCCCCCAGCTCCTCTGTTGGACAGATCTGACCTTGAGACCCTCAGAGGAGGACCTGAGGTAACATACAGCAGCTTCAGGATAGTTTTGTGACCTTGGGCTTCACTGGTTGCAGCCTCCTTCCAGCAGGTTTTCCAGAGGGTCCCATAGCACCTGGGCACTGAGTCTGTCTCCACCCACCACCCATCCTCTCCCTGACCCCTGGGTCCCTCTCATTAGAAGAAGGCCTTCCTGAAATCCTCTCCCACTTATAGGTCAGATAAGAAGATGAGAAAACAAGTCAGAGCAGCAGCCCCATATCCATCCTGACCCAAAGGACCCACACCTGTTCCTGGAACCCTGGCCAGGACAACGAGGCCCATTTTCTGAAACCACAAGCCCAGGTGGGCAGATTGGCTGACCTGACTGGCCTGCCCTTTGGATGTGTGCCTGGGTTGAGGTCTATATAAACCCCCTCAAGTGCCTGCAGCTGTACCTGATGCTGTCTTTCTGCTTAGATCTTGCAGGGTTGGCTTGATAAGAGAGAGTGAGGGCCCATAGTGTTTCGGGGGATTGGGTCTGTGTTGGGCTCTGCTGGACCTTCTACAGGAGGTGCTAAGCTGTCACTTCCTAAGGATGGGCTGTGTCACCTGTTCCTGCTGTTGGAAATCTTCTCAGGCAGAAGTGAGGAAGCAAGAAAACAGGCAATGGGAGCAGCACAGGAGGAGTAACTCAGGTAGGAAAGTGCAAAGCTTCCAGATCACCCAGGCCAGGACCATTCTGCCTGACCTACAGGAGCCACGTCAGTAAGCATGCTGTCGCTGGAGTGGCTCCACTTTTCTCCAGCCTGTGAGGTCTTTGCACATATTCAAGTGTTTTATCTATGAAGGGTGGATGAGGTTCAGGAATGGCTAGCCTGGGGGTCAGCCAGCATTTACTTAGAGATGACTCCGTGTAGTCTCCCAGCTTCCCACTGAGGTCCCTCCTTGGGAGGGGAGGGGGTGGGGTATGTGCAAGGGCTGCTGGCTGGCTACACATGAGTAAGTCCCCATCCCTGACCATCTTCAGAATTGCTTATCCCTGAAGCAAGTGCCCTAATTGGGCTTTCACCTGTGCAACTGGTGGCTTCTTAATTAGCAATGTGGCCATTGATATTAAATGTCCTCCATCAAGACTGAGATGTTACACCACATGTACTGGTGTAAGAACCCGGGGAGGCGTGTGCACCCAGTACCCCTAGGCACAGGCTTCAGACTTGACCCCTCAACATTCTGGAGCCCAGCCACTGCTTTAGCATTTCTGAGGGTCCAGAGCTTATTTTAAGGGTTCTGTAATCCACCCTTCATCTGCTTTAATGAGACCCACATTTCTAGGATCCTACAGAGCAGGGTCTGTGTGGCTGCTCTGTGGCTTCTCTAACATGATCACATGCTGGGTGGTTTAAAACAACAGGAGTTCATCCTCTCTCAGTCCTGGAGACCAGACACCAGAAATCAAGGTGGCACAGGGCTGAGGTCCCTCCAGAGGCTCCAGGACAGGATCATTCCTGCCTTTTCCAACTTCAGGGGCTCCAGGGGTCCCTGGGCTTGTGGCCCCCTCCCTCCCATCTCTGCCTCTGCCTTTAAGAGGCTTCCCCTTTGCGTCCTCTTTCGTCTCTTTGAAGGAGTCTGTCAGTTGGATTGAAGGTCACCCTAACCCTAGATGACCTTACCTTGCTATCCTTAACTACATCTACAAAGACTCTTTTCCCAGATACGGCCCTGTTCTGGGGGGACACATCTTTGGTGGCCACCATTTACCCCATTCTCTCTCTGTCAAATAACCCTCATTTTAGGAGATCACCACATGCCCATAAAGACGGGCACAGAGAGCGGCCACACACATGGAGAGAATGAGGCCCTTGGAGTCACCTGGAATGGATGAAGACCTGGCTTCATCAGGTGAGGGGAATCACAGGGAGGAGAGGAGGATGGTCTTGTTTAGGCTTCAAAAAGACCACGTTGGGGTGGGATGTGAGATGCACAATGGGGGCGGGGAGCTTCATCAGGGCCTGAGGGGGAGGTTAGGCTTGGGCCAGGGCCATGGGTATAGAGGGGACTTAGCGTGGGGGTTGGTCATACATCCAGAAGGAAGAGCTCACAGTCACTGGGGCACAAGGACCTGGGAACCTGGGAGGGCTTCATCTTTCTGAACCTGAAGAGGAAACGTTAAAATTTTACATCACCTCCTGCTCCTTCTGCCTCTGTAACTCAGCTTGCTCCTTGCAAAGTCTGGATCATGTAGGTCACGCAATCTCAGAAAGTGGGGACTTAGAATACTCGGAGCTGGAGCTTATCTCCCTTGTCCTTGCCCTGGCCCCTGCAAACCTTCTTGATCATGCCTATTCATGATAATGAAGAGCCCGCCCCCCTGACACTCTCCTCACCCCAGGGGGAACTCCCCACTCTGCTGGAGCACCTGGCTGTTGGTGGCCACTGACAGCACTCTGGTCTCCTCAGGACCCAGCTTCAGGATACTCTGAGGTTCAGGTCAGGCAGATGGAATCTGGTCTTCTCAGAACCCACTGGGGCTTCAGTTTGGGGGCATTGTGGGGTTTAGTTCAGGTTGATGGAATCTGGTCTCCTCAGGACCTGCTGGGTGTTCAGCTTTGGGACATTGTGGGGTTCAGTTCAGGCTGACAGGAGATGGGTCACCACAGGATCCATTGTATTTTGGCTTTGGGGCATTATGGGGTTTAGTTTTGACTGATGGAATCTAGTTTCCTCAGGACCCATGATCTCCTCAGAACCCATTGGTGCTTCAGCTTTGGGACATTGTGGCGTTCAGTTGAGTCTGACGGGAGTCTGGTTTCCTCAAGATTCCTGCAACGATGTGCTGCTGAAAGAAAAAGTGAGGAAAATTGGGAAGAAGCTTCTGTGTGTGGCTGTTGCTGAAAGTCTGTCTTAAGAGGACCCAAGACTGTTAGGGCTTGATGTGGAAAGTTGTGGGATTTTAGTCAGTTTTTGTCTGTAGTATAAGATGGTGTCCTATATTGTTCCTTGGTGTGTGGTTTCCATTTTTTCCAGCACGGTTTATTGAGGGGGGTGGGGGGGACTGTCCTTTCCCGCGTATATATTTTTAGTTCCTTTCTTGTAAATTAATTACCATGCACCTGTAGGTTTACTTCTGAGCTCTCTTGACTATTTCTGTGCCAATTCCACACGTCTTCTGGTGACTTTAGGTACATACTCTAGATTGAAGTCAAGGATAGACATGCCACCAGCCTGTTCTGCTTTCTCAGGATCCCTTTGGCTCATCTGGTTCCTTTGTGGCTCCACACAGATGTAAAGATTGCTTTTGTTTCTGTGAAAAATGTCATTGAAATGTTGGCAGTGATTGCATGAATGTGTACGTTGCTTTGTTTAGAATGGATATTTTAATGGTATTTTCACCCATAAGCATGGGATATCTTTTTACTTGTATCCATTTAGTTTCTTTGATCATTGTCTTGTAGTTTTTAGCTTTCAGGTCTTTCAAGTCCTTGGTTAGATTTCTAGTTATGTGGGGGAGGGGATGCAATTGTAAAAGGAATTATTTTCTTAATTTCTCTTTCTGATAGTTCATTATTAGTGTAGAGAATCACAAATGATCTTGCAGTTCTGCTGACTTTCTTTTTTCTTTTTTTTTGGCCCCACAGCTCGACATGTTGGATCTTAGTTCTCTGACCGAGGATCAAACCTGTACCCCCTGCAGTGGAAGTGCAGTCTTAACTACTGGACTGCCAGGCAAGTCTGTGAATTCGCTTTTTAGTTCTGACAGTTGCTTTGGTGTAGTGGTATGTGGAAAACTAGAATTAAGACATCTAATAGTTTCAGTTCCATCTGGTCATCCACAGCACCCAGGGCATGGTGTCTACTAATATACTCTTCCTATGGTGCCTTTTAATACCATGTGGACTAGTACAAGGCAATTAGCATCAAACTACTTTAGCTGAATTTAGTTAGGTTAACTCTTGGCCTCTATTGCAATGTTCGATGTCATCTCTGATTTTCTGGCATGTGACTTACATGGCTGTATTGAAAAGTAACTTACTTTCTAGTAAAATTTCAAACGTGTCTACTTTAAATAGTGGTACAAAGTTTTCTACATTCACACCAAATACCGCAATGTGTTTTACCCAAAACATGGTCACTTTCCCAGGGAACCAGCCCACAACCCCAAAATGGGGGATAATTATGGTTTCCACATTACAATCCTATCCATAGGACCAGTTCAACTTTCATCAGCTGCCCAAGCTTTGTGCAACTGTCTTTCTTCATTCTAATGCAGTTTTCTTTTTCTGGAGCCATCACTGGGGCTTTCCCTCATGTTAAAAACCTTCATGGATTTAAAGTGACAAGATGACTATGATCTGGGTGGCTTTTCAGTGTGGTTTCTTTCACTGAGAATGTTTTTAGTGCTTTTCCATGTTGTGCCATGTGTCATTTTTTTCACTGTGCTTACAAACATATAACAACATTTATTATTTGAGTCATTTGAAGTATGAACTTCTATAGCATTAACTGCACTCTCATTGTAAAAATTTCCCCACCATTCATCTCCAGAATCTTTCCCTTTTCCTGAAGTGACACTGTAACCATTAAATACTCATAACCCCCAATCCCTGGCCATCTTACTCTACTTGGAATTTGTCTTATATGGATATCTCATACTAGTGGAATCATAGAACATTTTTCCTTTTGTGTCAGGCTTGTTTCACTTCACCTAATGACTTGAAGTTTCATCTACATTATAGCATGTATGAGTTATCTTGTTTTTAAAGGTTGAATCAGATCCCACTGTGTATATACTACATCGTGCTTATCCAGTCATCTGTTGAACACTTGTGCTGCTGCCACCTTTTGGTTACTATGAATAATGCTGCTATGAATATGGGGTTTGAATATCTGTTTCAGTATTTGGTTTTAAATATCTTGAGTGTATAACCTGGACCGGAATTGATGGATTCTATGTTAACTCTGTGTTTAAGTTTTTGTAAAGCCCCCTACTATTTTCTGAAGCTGTGGCATTATTTTACTATATTCCTTTATATGGCAGAGTAATGCATCTCATGGATGGAACTGCCCTATTTGCTCTTCCATTCACTTGTTGGTGGACATTTTCATTGTTTTTAACTTGGATTATCAAGAACACTGCTGCTGTAAATATTGGTGTACAAGTATATATTTGAGCACCTCTTTTAAATTCTTTGGATGTATATCTAGGAGTGGAGTTACCAAAACATATGATATTTCAGTTCAGTCACTCACTCATGTCCGACTCTTTGTGACCCCGTGGACTGCAGCACACCAGGCTCCCCTATCCATCACCAACTCCCAGAGCTTGCTCAAACTCATGTCTATCGAGTTGGTGATGCCATCAACCATCTCATCCTCTGTTATCCCCTTCTGCTCCTGCCTTCAATCTTTCCCAGCATCAGGGTCTTTTCCAATGAGTCAGTTCTTCACATTAGGTGGCCAAAGTATTGCAGTTTCAGCTTCAGCATCAGTCCTTCCAATGAATAGTCAGGGTTGATTTCCCTTAGGATTGACTTGTTGGATCTCCTTGCAGTCCAAGTGATGCTCAAGAGTCTTCTCCAACACCACAGTTCCAAAGCATCACTTCTTCGGTGCTCAGTTTTCTTTGTAGTCCAGCTGTAACGTCTATACATGACTATTGGAACAACCATAGCTTTGAGTACATGGACCTTTGTTGGTAATGTCTCTGCTTTTTAATATGCTGTCTAGGTTGGTCATAACTTTTATTCCAAGGAGCAGGTGTCTTTTAATTTCATGGCTGCAGTCACCATCTTCAGTGATTTTTGAGCCCCCCCCCCACAATAAATTCTGTCACCATTTCCATTGTTTTCCTATCTATTTGCCATGAAGTGATGGGGCCAGATGCCATGATCTTAGTTTTCTGAATACTGATTTTTAAGCCAACTTTTTCACTCTCCTCTTTCACTTTCATCAAGAGACTCTTTAGTT
Organism: Muntiacus reevesi; assembly: GCF_963930625.1. Taxonomy (NCBI): domain Eukaryota; kingdom Metazoa; phylum Chordata; class Mammalia; order Artiodactyla; family Cervidae; genus Muntiacus; species Muntiacus reevesi. Next base: position 368,253 of record NC_089256.1, on the reverse strand, counting down.
CTTCTTTGCTTTCTGCCATAAGAGTGGTGTCCTCTGTGTATCTGAAATTATTGATATTTCTCCTGGCAATTTTGATTCCAGCTTGTGCCTCATCCAGACCCGGGATTTCACATGATATACTCTGCATATAAGTTAAATAAGCAGGGTGCTGTACTCCTTTCCTGATTTGGAACCAGTCCATTGTTCCATGTCTAGTTCTAATTGTTGCTTCTTCACCTGCATACAGATTTCTCAGGAGGCAGGTAAGGCAGTCTGGTATTCCCATACCTTTCAGAATTTTCCACATTTTGTGGTGATCTGCAGAGTCAAAGGCTTTGGCATTGTTAACAAAGCAGAAGTAAATATTTTTCTGGATGTTTTTCTCTCTTGCTCTTTCAGTGATGCAACGGGTGTTGGCAATTTGATCTCTGGTCCCTCTGTCTTTTCTAAATCCAGCTTGAACATCTAGAAATTCATGGTTCACTTACTGTTGAAGCCTGGCTTGGAGAAATTTGATCATTACTTTGTTAACATGTGAGATGAGTGCAACTGTGTGGCAGTTGGAACATTCTTTGGTTTTGCCTTTCTTTGGGATTGGAATGAAAACTGACCTTTTCCAGTCCTGTGGCCACTACTGAGTGATATAATTACATTTTTATGTTTTCGAGAAAATGCTTGTTTTGGACACATTGATTGCACCATTTTACTTCTCCACAAGTAAAGTTTTGAGTTTTAATTTCGTACATTTTCGCCAACATTTGTTATTTGTCTTTATTGTTGATTTTCCTCACGTCCATCCTGAGTGCCTTATTAAGGAGGAAGTCATAATGCAGGACCCACATTTGAGGAGAGGAGAGTTAGCTTCATATACTTGATGGACAGCTGAGTCTGTATCAATTATTTAGAATCTTTCTGTGTGAGATTTTTATTCAACATTACTCATAAAACCTAATTTTTACTTTTTACCAGTTTGGACACCTGAAAATTATTTTAAACTTTTGGGAGCTTCCCTGGTGGCTCAGCCTGTAAAAGCATATGCTTGCAATGCAGGATACCTGGGTTCAATCCCTGGGTGGGGAAGATCCCCTGGAGAAGGAAATGGCAACCCACTCCAGTACTCTTGCCTGGAAAATTTCATGAATGGAGGCGCCTCATAGCTTACAGTCCATGGGGTTGCAAAGAGTCAGACACGACTGAGCAACTTCACTTTCACTTTCTTTTGGCTATAATCCAGCCAAGTAGACTGCTTAGTTCATTCTAGCTTTGGCTATTGAGAGCTTTTTCCATACTCTCCTGCTTTTATTTTACATAATTCAGCTTTTATGGGGCTTTTTGGTCCTTCTTTCTCACATTTTAAGATTATGCTGCTTTACATATTTATTGTCTCAGTCCTAGTATCAGACACATATTTAAAGAGTCCTTGTCCCTTTTTGTTAGAGCATATTAATAAAAACTTGTATGTGGGAACTTAATAATCTCAGCAGACAATGCATGGAAATACACATGCATGTATCCAGACTATGCATACAGACGGTTATGAAGATTTTCACATGGAGTTATATGTTTCTGCATTAGGCTAAAGATAGTTTATAATGATGTCTCCAACCTGATCTCTTATGACACAGGTATTATAACCTTCTCCTTTTGTCTGCCTGTAACTTCCCACTCCAATGGTAAGAAACCTGGCTTCCACTACTCATCACTTACCAAATTCAGGGCTTGCTCCTTCAATAACTGATATGGTAGTTTCAGTCCTGTTAGCTACAAACCCCCGTGGAAAGAACTTACAGAGCCCATTGTTTATGTATGGTACATTTGCCTTTGGCCTGCAGATTCCATTCATTTACACAGTGAACTTAGGTCAGATAATTTTGTCCTAAGAGTGAGAGTGGCCTTTTAAAATTTTTCTTCTTCCTTTTAAATCTTTTGGCTGTGCCGCGTCATGTGGGGTTTTAGGTCCCTGACCAGGAATTGAACCCATATTTCCTGCACTGGCAACGTGGAGTCTTAACCACTGGGCCCCTAGGGAAGTCTGAAGCTTTTCATTTATTTCTCAATCTGTTATATTCTTTGTTAAATTCTGCATTCCAGTCTTTAGCACTCCATACCATAAATAAATAAATGTGAATAGGTAATAAATTACTTGTGTTCTGAAAACAGAAATCTATGTGCTTAGACAAATGCATAGTGGCAGGTATTCCTCACTAAAGTACCATGTGAAATATTTCAACCATATATTCCATAAACTCTTTATCATGTCTGTTTTACCTTTGCTAGAATGTCTTATACGGTCATACAGTGTGTAGCACTTGAGGCTGGATTCCCTCACTCAGTAATGTAAGTGTTAGATTCATGCTTTCCTTTATTTTTATTTTAAATTGGCCTGTGGTTCATTCCTCTATATCTCTGAATGCTATTTTATTGCATTAGATGAGAGGAAAGATAATTTTCCCCCTAGCCTCAATGTTCTTCACTGAGATGTTCATAATGAAAGGAAGATGGATTGGAGAAAAACAATCAGAAGTTTAATATATGACATGCATACCTCCTATATAGTTGAAAGATACCTGGGTAAACTGTCACTTTCTGAAATGGTCCAAGACTTTACCTTAAATGCTATCATCAGCTAAGAATGAAAGAAGGAGGTCAAGGAATGGAAGAAGCTATTTAAGGGAGATTATTAGGTGAAGCACAGTAAACAAAGACATGGTGGTATGCAGATTAACTTCCAGGTCCATTCCATAGACCTTCTTGATATTTAGTCAAGTCATTTAGTGATATCAAGTCAGTCTTGATACTTAGTCCATTCTTGATATTTAGCCATCCTCTATTTCCTGGTCCAGACAGGGACACGTCCTTAAAGATGGAGATATCCTTAACAAATGTAAATCGACTTCATAAAATGGAATTTCGACTTGGTTTTCAAAGATCCTCCTGGGGCGGCTGTTTGTTTTTTTCTTTTGTTTTGTTTTGTTTTTTTTAATTAATCAGTCCAAAATAACCCTTTTGTCAAATGTGCATATTTTGGGTGTGCTTTTTGTGCTCCCCTTGAAATGTGCATTCAGGGGAGGAGTGTCACCCTGGAGACTGTTGATATGTGACCCCATGGACAGGGACTGGGTTGGTCACCCTGAAGAATGTGGATATGTGACCCCAGGGGAATGGTCAGAAGGAATTCACCCTGGAGACTGTGGAATTGTGAGCCCAGTTGCAAGGCTTGGGAAGGGGTCACCGTGGAGACTGTGGATGTGTGACTCCAGATACAGTGTCTGGGAGGGATCACCCAGGGGACTGTAGATATGTGATCCTAGATATAGGGTTTGGGAGAATGTCACCCTGCAGACTGTGGACATGTGACCCCAGGTGCATGGTCCAGTGTGTTGTGATCACCCTGGAGATTGTGGAAGCGTGACCACAGGTACTGGGTCTGGGAAGTGGCGTCATCCTGGAGATGTGCACATGTGATTACAGACACAGGATATTTCAGGTGGAGTCACCTTGGAAACTGGAGGAGTGACCCCAGGTGCAGGGTCTGGGGTGAGGTTCAGTGACGTCAGGACTCTTGTCTTGTTGGGAGAGACACATCAGGATTCTCCTCGAGATGTTGCAATGCAATACGGACGCCTCTCAAGGTGAGGGGGGAGACCAAGTTTGCCTTTGCAGTTGCCAGAGCAATACTGTGACTCCTGTCAGTTTTCAAGAGGAGACAGGTTTCATCTCCTTTTGAAGCATTGAACTCCACGTGCCTCTCGTGTTGTCAAAGGGATGTGAGGCCTCCTGTCAAAATGAGGCGGGGAACTAGGGCATTCTCTAGGGTCTCCACAGGGGATTCAGACGTCCCTTCCTCTTATGAGATGAAAGACGAACCTGCATTCAAGTCACTGCAGGGAAATCCGGCCTTATTTCAAACCAGGGCATCTTGGTGTCCATTCCACGTGAGGCAGCAAACTCAGGGTCCCTCTCACATATCTATAGCTGAGAGAAGCCTCCTCTTTAGGTGTTGTTTAAACCTGGCATTCCTCTTGAGTCAAAGCCAGGAAATCAGGTCTCATCTCGAGATGATTTGAGGTACACGGAGCTGTTTTCTAGTTGCTGTGCTGAACAGGGTGTTCCTCTATACTTAGGACAGTGTTTTCGGGGAATCTCTGGAGTTGCCTAAAGGAAGTCAAGCCACATGTCGTGTTTGATGGGGAACGCCAGATGGCTCTGGAGCCAATGAAGGGGAATCTGGCCTCATCTTGAGTTGATTTGGAGTACACGGAGTGCTTTCATGTTGCTGCGGGGACCTCAGGGTCCCTCTAGACTTGTATCAGTGTTCTTGGGGACTCTCTAGAGTTCCATCAAGGACGTCAAGGCTCCTTTCATGTTTGATGGGGAACACGGACTTGCTCTGCACTCAATGCAGGGGAATCTGATCTCATCTCTCATCGAGTGGGAAGTCTCATGGTTTTTCTCGAGTTGCGGAGGGAACCTGGGGTATATTCTCGAGTGACGACAGGGATGGACTCTTAAAACTCCTGTTTGTTCAATGATGTCAGGACGCCTGTCTAGTTGTGAGGGTCACCTCGGGATTCTCCTCGAAACTTGGTTGGACAATAGGGATGCCTCTCGAGATGAGTAGGGAAACCCACTGTCACTTTCAAGTTGTTACAGGAATACTGGGATTCCTGTCAATTTTCAAGAGGAGTCAGTCATCGTCTACTTTTGAAGCATTGAACTCCGTGTTCCTCTCGAGTTGTCAAAGGTATGTGAGACCTCCTGTGGAAATGAGGTGGGGAACTAGGGCTTTCTCTAGGGTCTCCACAGGGGATTCAGACATCCCTTCATCTTTTGAGATGAAAGACAAGCCTGCATTCATGTCACTGCAGGGAAATCCGGCCTTATGTCGAGTCACGGCATCTCGGTGTCCATTCCACTTGAGGCAGCAAACTCAGGGTCCCTCTCACGTACCTATAGCTGAGAGAAGCTTCCCCGGGAGGGGGTTCTGGAAAGTTGGCATTCCTCTTGATTCGAAGCCAGGGAATCAACTCTCATCTCGAGATGATTTGAGGTACACGGAGCTGTTTTCTAATTGCTGTGCTGAACGTGGTGTTCCTCTATACTTAGGACAGTGTTTTCAGGGAATCTCTGGAGTTGCCTAAAGGAAGTCAAGCCACTTGTCGTGTTTGATGGGGAAAGCCGGATGGCTCTGGAGCCAATGTAGTGTAATCTGGCCTCATCTCACGTTGATTTGCAGTACACTGAGCACTTTCGTGTTGCTGCGGTGACCTCAGGGTCACTCTAGACTTGTATCAGTGTTCTTGGGGACTCTCTGGAGTTCCATCAAGGAAGTCAAGGCTCCTTTCATGTTTGATGGTGCACATGGAATTGCTCTGCACGCAATGCAGGGGAATTTGATCTCATCTCTCTTCGAGTGGAAAGTCTCATGGACTTTCTCGCGTTGCGGAAGGAACCTGGGTTATATTCTCGAGTGACGAAGGGGATGGCCCCTCATAACGCGTGTTTGTTCAGTGACATCAGGCCTCCAGTCTCGTCGCGAGGGACAACTCGAGATTCACTTCGAGACTTGGCAAGTCAATAAGGAGGACACCTCTCGAGGTGAGGCGGGAGACCCAGTGTCCTTTCAAGTTGCCACAGGGATACTGGGATTCCTGTCAATTTTCAAGAGGACTCAGTCATCGTCTACTTTTGAAGCATTGAATTCCGCTTTCCATTCGTGTTGTCAAAGGGATGTGAGGCCACATGTCAAGATGAGGTGGGGAATTAGGGCTTTCTATAGGGTCTTCAAGGGGATTCAGGAATCCCTTCATCTGATGAGATGAAAGACGAGCCTGCACTCAAGTCACTGCAGGGAATTCCGGCCTTATTTCGAGTCAGGGCATCTCGGTGTCCATTTCACTTGAGGCAGCAAACTGAGGGTCTCTCTCACATACCTAGAGCTGAGAAAAGCCTCCGCTTGAGCTGCTGTGGAAAGTGGGCATTCCTCTTGATTCAAAGCCAGGAAATCAGCTCTCATCTCGAAATGATTTGGGGTACATGGAGCTTTTCTCGAGTTGCTGTGCTGAACTTGGTGTTCTTCTATACTTGGGACGGTGTTCTCGGGGAATCTCTGGAGTTGCCTAAAAGAAGTCAAGCCACTTGTCCTGCTTGATGAGGAATGCTGGATTGCTCTAGAGCCAATGCAGGGAAATCAGGCCTCACCTCAAGTTGATTTGAGGTAAACGGGGATATTTCATGTTGCTGCGTTGACCTCAGGGTCCCACTAGACATGTGACAGAGTTATTGGGGACTATGTGGAGTTTCATCTAGGAAGTCAAGGCTCATTTCGTGTTTGATGGGGAACACTGACTTGCTTTGCATGCAATGCAGGGGAATCAGGCCTCGTCTCACGGCGAGGGGGAATTCTCATGGTTTTCTCGAGTTGTGGCGGGAAACTGGGTTATATTCTCGAGTTACAGCTGGGATGGCCCTTCAAAACTTGTGTTGGTTCAGTGATATCACGATTCCTGTCTAGTTGTGAGGGACACATCGAGATTCTCCTCGAAGCTTGGCAGGGCAATAGGGACGCCTCTCAATGTGAGAGGGGCAACCCAAGGTCCTTTCCAGTTGCCACAGGAATTTTGGGATTCCTATCAATTTTCAAGAGGAGGGAGCGATACTCCCCTTTTGAAGCATTTAAATCCACATGCCTCTCGAGTTTCAAAAGGATGTGAGGCCTCCTGTTGAGATGAGCCGGGGAACTAGGGCTGTCTCTAGGGTCTCCACAGGGGATTCAGACATCCCTTCATCTTGTTTGATGAAAGACGAGCCTGCATTCAAGTCACTCCAGGGAATTCTGGCCTTATTATGAGTCAGGGCATCTCGGTGTTCATTCCACTTGAGGCAGCAAACTCAGGGTCCCTCTCACATACATATACCTGACAGAAGCCTCCTCGTCAGGTGCTTGTGTAAAGTTGACATCCCTCTTGAGTCAAAGCCAGGGAATCAGCTCTCATCTCGAGATGATTTGGGGTACACAGAGCTTTTCTCGAGTTTCTGTGCTGAACTTGGTGTTCCTCTAGTCTTGAGACGGTAGTCTCGGGTAATCTCTGGAGTAGCCTAACGGAAATCAAGCCACTTTGTGTGTCTGATGGGGAACGAGTGATGTCTCTGGAGACAATGCAGGGGAATCGGGTCTCATCTCGAGTTGATTTGAAGTACACGGTGCACTTTCATGTTGCTGCAGGGGACCTCAGGGTCTCTCTAGACTTGTGACAGTGTTCCTGGGGACTCTCTGGAGTTCCATCAAGGAAGTCAAGGCTCCTTTCGTGTTTGATGGGGAACACGGACTTGCTCTGAATGCAGTCCAGGGGAATCGGGCCTCATCTTGAGTTGATTTGGAGTACACGGAGCCCTTTCATGTTGCTGCGGGGACCTCAGGGTCCCTGTAGACTTCTGACAGTGTTCTTGGGGTCTCTCTGGAGGTCCTTCAAAGAAGTCAATCTCCTTTCCTTTTGATTGGGAACACGGACTTAACCTGCATACATTGCATGGGAACTGGGCCTCATCTCGCGGTGAGGAGAAAGTCTCATTGTTTTTCTGGAGTTGTGGAGGGAACCTGGTTATGTTCTAGAGTTACGGCGGGGATGGCCCTTCAAAACGCATGTTTGTTCGGCGATGTGTGAACTCCTGTCTAGTTGCGAGGGACACCTTGAGATTCTCCTCAAGGCTTGGCAGGACAATAGTGACGCCTCTCGAGGTGACGGGGGAGACCCAGTGTCCTTTCAAGTTGCAACAGACATACTGGGATTCCTGTCAATTTTCAAGAGGACTCAGTCATCGTCTCCTTATGAAGCATTGAATTCCGCATTCGACTCGTGTTGTCAAAGGGATGTAAGGTCACCTGTCGAGATGAGGTGGGGAAATAGGGCTTTGTCTAGGGTCTCCACAGGGGATTCAGACATCACTTCATCTTTTGAGATGAAAGACAAGCCTGCATTCAAGTCACTGCAGGGAAATCCAGCCTTATGTCGAGTCAGGGAATCTCGGTGTCCATTCCACTTGTGGCAGCAAATTCAGGGTCCCTCTCACATACCTATAGTTGAGAAAAGCATCCGCTTGAGCTGCTTGCGGAAAGTTGGCATTCCTCTTGAGTCGAAGCCAGGGAATCAGCTCTCATCTCGAAATGTTTTGGGGTACACGGAGCTTTTCTTGAGTTGCTGTGCTGAACTTGGTGTTGCTCTAGACTGGTGGCGGTATTCTCATAGAGTCTCTGGAGTTGCCTAAAAGAAGTCAAGCGACTTGTGCTCTTTGATGAGGAATGCAGGATTGTTCTGGAGCCAATGCAGGGAAATCAGGCTTCATCTCGAGTTGATTTGTGGTACACGGGGCTCTGTCGTGTTGCTGCATTGATCTCAGGGTCCCTCTAGACTTCTGACAGAGTTCTTGGGGACTATGGAGAGTTTCATCTAGGAAGTCAAGGCTCCTTTCGTGTTTGATGGGGAACACGGACTTGCTCTGCATGCAATGCAGGGGAATCGGGCCTCATCTCACGGTGAGGGGAAAGTCTCATTGTTTTTCTGGAGCTGTGGTGTGGAACCTGGGTTATATTCTCGAGTTACGGCAGAGTTGGCCCTTCAAAACTCGTGTTTGTTCAGCGACGTCAGGACTCCTGTCTAGTTCCGAGGGACACCTTGGGATTCTTCTCGAGGCTTGGCAGGACAATTGGGATGCCTCTCGAAGTGAGGCGGGACACCAGGTTTCCCTTTGCAGTTGCCAGAGCCATACTGTGACTCCTGTCAGTTTTCAAGAGGAGTCAGGCTTCGTCTCCTTTTGAAGCATTGAACTCCGCTTGCCTCTCATGTTGTCAAAGCGATGTGAGGCCTCCTGTCGAGATGAGGCTGGGAACTAGCGTATTCTCTAGGGTCTCCACAGGGGATTCAAACATCCCTTCATCTGTGAGATGAAAGACAATCCTGCATTCAAATCACTGCAGGGACATCCGGTCTTATTTCAAATCAGGGCATCTCGGTGTCCATTCCACTTGAGGCAGCAAACTCAGGGTCCCACTCACGTACCTATAGCTGAGAGAAGCCTCCTCTTTAGGTGTTGTTTAAAGCTGGCATTCCTCTTGAGTCAAAGCCAGGGAATCAAGTCTCATCTTGAGATGATTTGAGGTACACGGAGCTGTTTTCTAGTTGCTGTGCTGAACGTGTTGTTCCTATATAGGAACTCAGGACGTTGTTCTCGGGGAATCTCTGGAGTTGCTTAAAGGAAGTCAAGTCACTTGTCATGTTTGATGGGGAACGCCGGATGGCTCTGGAGCCAATGAAGTGGAATCTGGACTCATCTTGAGTTGATTTGGGGTACACCGAACTATTTCATGTTGCTGCGGTGACCTCAGGGTTCCTCTAGACATTTATCAGTGTTCTTGGGGACTCTCTGGAGTTCCATCAAGGAAGTCAAGGCTCCTTTCATGTTTGATGGGGAACACGGAATTTCTCTTCACTCAGTGCAGGGGAATCTGATCTCATCTCTCATCGAGCGGGAAGTCTCATGGATTTTCTCGAGTTGTGGAGGGAACCTGGGTTATATTCTCAAGTGACGATGGGGATGGCCCGTCAAAACTCGTGTTTTTTCAGCTACGTCAGGACTCCTGTCTAGTTGCGATGGACAACTCGGGATTGTCCTCGAGTCTTGGCAGGGCAATAGGGATGCCTCTCGAGGTGAGGCGGGAGACCCAGTGTCCTTTCAAGTTGCCACATGGATACTGGGACTTCTGTCAATTTTCAAGAGGACTCAATCATTGTCTACTTTTGAAGCACTGAACTCCGTGTCCTGCTCGTGTTGTCAAAGGGATGTGAGGCCTCCTGTCGAGATGAGGCGGGGAACTAGGGCTTTCTCTAGGGTCTTCATAGGGGATTCAGATATCCCTTCATCTTTTGAGATGAAGGATGAGCCGGCATTCAAGTCACTGCAGGGAATTCCGGCCTTATTTCGAGTGAGGGCATCTCGGTGTCCATTCCACTTGAAGCAGCAAACTCAGGGTGCCTCTCACATACCAAGAGCTGAGAAAAGCCTCCACTTGAGCTGCTTGTGGAAAGTTGGCATTGCTCTTGTTTCAAAGCCAGGGAATCTGCTCTCATCTCGAAATGATTTGGGCTACACGGAGTTTTCTCGAGTTGCTGTGCTGAACTTGGTGTTGCTCTAGACTTGGGATGGTGTTCTCGGGGAATCTTGGAGTTGCCCAAAAGAAGTCAAGCCACTTGTGCTCTTTGATGAGGAATGCAGGATTGCTCTGGAGCCAGTGCAGGGGAATCGGGCCTCATCTCAAGTTGATTTGTGGTACCCGGTGCTCTTTCCTATTGTTGCACTGACCTCAGGGTCCCTCTAGACTTCTGACACAGTTCTTGGGGACTATGTGGAGTTTCATCTAGGAAGTCAAGGCTCCTTTCGTTTTTGATGGGGAACATGGACTTGCTCTGCATGCAATGCAGGGGAATCGGGCCTCATCTCATGGCAAGGGGGAATTCTCACGGTTTTCTTGAGCTGTGGTGGGAACCTGAGTTATGTTCTCAAGTTATGGTTGGGATGGCCCTTCAAACTCGTGTTGATTCAGTGACATTAGGACTCCTGTCTAGCTGCAAGGGACAACTTGGGATTCTATTCAAGGCTTGGTAGGGCCATAAGGATGCCTCTCGAGGTGAGGGGGGAGACCCAGGGTCCATTCCAGTTGCCACAGTAATTTGGGGATTCCTATCAATTTTCAAGAGGAGGCAGCCATGCTCTCCTTTTGAAGCATTTAAATCCATGTGCCTCTGGAGGTTTCTAAAGACTGTGAGTCCTCCTGTCGAGATGAGCCGGGGAACTAGGGTTTTCTCTAGGGTCTCCACAGGGGATTCAGACATCACTTCATCATGTGTGATGAAAGACGAGCCTGCATTAAAGTCACTGCAGGGAAATCCAACCTTATTTCTAGTCATGGCATCTGGGTAACCATTCCACTTGATGCAGCAAACTCAGGGTCCCTCTCACATACCTAGAGCTGAAAGAAGCCTCCTCTTGAGGGGCTTGTGGAAAGTTGGCATTCCTCTTGAGTCGAAGCCAGGGAATCAGCTCTCATCTCGAGATAATTTGGGGTACACGGAACTTTTCTCGAGTTGCTGTGCTGAACTTGGTATTCCTCTTGTCTTGAGACGGTATTCTCAGGTAATCTCTGGAGTTGTCTAAAGGAAGTCAAGCCACTTGTTGTGTTTGATGGAGAATGAGTGATGGCTCTGGAGCTAATGCAGGGGAATCGGACCTCATCTCGAGTTGGTTTGAAGCACACAGTGCACTTTCATGTTGCTGTGGGGTTCTCAGGGTCCCTCTAGACTTTTCAAAGTGTTCCTGGGGACTCTCTGGATTTCCATCAAGGAAGTCAAGGCTCCTTTCGTGTTTTATGGGGAACACAGACTTGCTTTGCATGCAGTGCATGGGAAGCGGGCCTCATCTCGAGTTGATTTCAAGTACACAGTGCATTTTCATGTTGCTGCGGGGACCTCAGGGACCCTCGAAACTTGTGACAGTGTTCCTGGGGACTCTCTGGATTTCCATCAGGGAAGTCAAGGCTCCTTTCGTGTTTGATGGGGAACACAGACTTGCTCTGAACGCAGTGCAGGGGAATCGGGCCTCATCTCGAGTTGTTTTGGAGTACACAGAGCCTTTACATGTTGCTCTGTGTTCCTCTCGAGTTGTCAAAGGGATGTGAGGCCTCCTTTTAAGATGAGGCTGGGAACTAGGGTATTCTCTAGGGTCTCCACAGGGGATTCAGACATCCCTTCATCTTGTGAGATGAGAGATGAGCCTGCATTCAAGCCACTGCAGGGACACCTGGCCTTATTTTGAGTCAGGGCTTCTCAGTGTCCATGCCACTTGAGGCAGCAAACTCAGGGTCCCTCTCACATACCTATAGCTGAGAGAAGCCTCCTCTTTAGGTGTTGTTTAAAGCTGGCATTCCTCTTGAGTCAAAGCCAGGGAATCAGGGCTCATCTCGAGATGATTTGAGGTACACAGAGATGTTTTCTAGTTGCTGTGCTGAACGTGGTGTTCCTCTATACTTAGGACGGTGTTCTCGGGTAAACTCTGGAGTTGCCTAAAGGAAGACAAGCCACTTGTCGTGTTTGATGGGGAATGCTGGATGGCTCTGGAGACCATGCAGGGGAATCAGGTCTCACCTCGTGTTGATTTGAAGTACACGGAGCGCTTTCATGTTGCTGTGGGGAACTCAGTGTCCCTCTATACCAGTGACAGTGTTCCTGGGGACTCTTTGGAGTTCCATCAAGGAAGTCAAGGCTCCTTTCGTGTTCATGGGGAACAGGGAATTGCTCTGCCTGCAGTGCAGGGGATTCAGGCCTCATCTCACGGCCAGGTGAAAGCCTCATGGTTTTTCTCGAGTTGCGGCAAGAACCTGGGTTATGTTTTCTAGTTACGACGAGGATGGACCTTCAAAACTTGTGTTGGATCAGCAACGTCAAGATTCCTCTCTAGTTTCAAGGGACACCTCGGAATTCTCCTCGAGGCTTGCATGGGCAATAGGGATGCCTCTCGAAGTGAGGCGAGAGACCCAGGGTTCCTGTCCAGTTGCCACAGGGATATCGTGATTCCTATCAATTTTGAAAAGGAGTCAGGCTTCGTCTCCTTTTGAAGCATTGAACTTCGAATGCCTCTCGAGTTTTCAAAGGGAAGTCAGGCCTCATGTCGAGATAAGGCAGGGAACTAGTGCTTTCTCTAGGGTCTCCACAAGGGATTCAGACATCCCTTCTTTATGTGAGATGAAAGATGAGCCTGCATTCAAGTCAATGCAGGGAAATCCGGCCTTATTTTGAATCAGGGCATCTCGATGTCCATTCCACTTGAAGCAGCAAAATCAGGTTCCCTTTCACATACATATAGCTGAGAGAAGCCTCCTCTTGAGTTGCTTGTGGAACGTTGGCATTCCTCTTGAGTCCAATCCAGGGAATCAGCTCTCATCTTGAGATGATTTGTGGTACACGGAGCTTTTGTCGAGTTGCTGTGCTGAACTTGGTGTTCCTCTAGATATGGGACGGTGCTCTCGGTTAATCTCTGGGGTTGCTAAAAGAAGTCAAGCTACTTGATCTGTTTGATGGGGAATGCATGATGGCTCTGGAGCCAATGGAGGGGAATCCGGCCTCATGTCAAGTTGATTTGTAGTACACGAAGCTCTTATGTGTTGCTGTGGTGGCCTCAGCACCTCTAGACTTGTGAGGTGCTGAAGTCCCCAGTCTTCTTGGGGACTATGTGGAATTTCATCTAGGAAGTCAAGGCTCCTTTAGTGTTTGATGGGGAACTCAGATGTGGTCTGCATGCAATGCAGGGGAATCACACCTCATCTCGAGTCGATTTGGGGTACACGATGCTCTTTTGTGTTGCTGCGGGGACCTCAGGGTCCCGCTAGACTTGTGATAGTGTTCTTGGGGACTTTCTGGAGGTCCATCAAGGAAGTCAAGGCTCCTTTTGTGTTTAATGAGGAACACAGACTTGCTCTGCACGCAGCATTGCAATCGGGCTTCATCTCGCAGCGATGGGGAAGTCTCATGGTTTTTCTTGAGTTTCAGCGGGAATCTGGGGTATGTTCTCGTATTACGGCGGGGATGGCCCTTCAAAACTCATGTTGGTTCAGCGACTTCAGGACTCATGTCTAATTGCCAGGGATACCTCGGGATTCTCCTTGAGGCTTGGCAGGGCAATAGGGACGCCTCTCGAGCTGAGACAGGAGACCCAGACTTCCTTCGCAGTTGCCAGAGGGATATTGGGATCCCTATCAATTTTCAAGGTGAGTCAGGCGTCGTCTCCTTTTGACGCCTTGAACTCTGCACTCCTCTCGAGTTGTCAAAGGGATGTGTGGCCTCCTGTCGAGATGAGTCGGGGAACAAGGGCTTTCTTTAGGGTCTCCACGGGGGATTCAGATATCCCTTCATCTTGTGAGATGAAAGACGAGCCTGCATTCACGTCACTGCAGGGAAATCCGGCCTTTTTTCGAGTCTGGGAATCTCATTGTACATTCCACTTGAGGCAGCAAGCTCAGGGTCCCACTATGATACTTATAGCTGAGAGAAGCCTCCTCTTGAGGTGCTTGTGGAAAGTTGGAATTCCCTTTGAGTCGAGTTCAGCGAATCAGCTCTCATCTCGAGATGATTTGGGGTACATGGAGCTTTTCTCGAGTTGCTCTGCAGAACTTGGTGTTCCTCTGGACTTGGAATGATGTTCTCATGGAATCTCTGGAGTTGCGTAAAGGAGGTCAAGCCACATGTTGTATTTGATGGGGAACGTGTGATGGCTCTGGACCCAATTCAGGTGAATTGGGCCTCATCTCGAGTTGATTTGGGGTACACGAGCTCTTTCATGTTGCTGCGGAGTCCGCAGGGTCCCTCTAGCTTTGTAACAGTGTTCTTGGGGACTCTCTGGAGTTCCATCAAGGAAGTCAAAACTCTTTTCAAGTATGATGGGGAACACACACATGCTCTGCATGCAATGCAGGGGAATCAGACCTCATCTCACGGCGAGGGGGATGTCTCATGGTTTTTCTCGAGTTGCGGTGGGAACCTGGGGTATGTTCTTGAGTTGCGGTGGGGATGGACCTTCAAAACTTGTGTTGGGTCAGCGACATCAGGACACCTGTCTAGTTGCGAGGGACACCTCGGGATTCTCCTCGGGGCTTGGGAGGGCAATAGGGAAGTCTCTCGAGGTAAAGTGGAGACCCAGGGTCCCTTTCCAGTTGCCACAGAGATATTGAGATTCCTATCAATTTTCAAGAGGAGGCAGGCATCATCTACTTTTGAGGCTTTGAACTCCACGTGCCTCTCAAAGTTTCAAAGGGATGTGAGGCCTCCTGTCGAGATGAGGCAGGGAACTTGGGCTTTCTCTAGGGTATCCACAGGGGATTTAGACATCCCTTCTTCTTGTGAGATGATAGACGAGACTGCATTCAAGTCACTGCAGGGAAATCCGGCCTTATTTCGAGTAAGGGCATTTCGGTGCCCATTCCACACGAGGCAGCAAACTCAGGATCCCTCTCACATACCTATAGCTCAGAGTAGCCTCCTCTTGAGGTGCTTGTGGAAAGTTTCCATTCCTCCTGTGTCATAACTCTCATCTCGAAATGTTTTGGGGTACACGGAGCTTTTGTCGAGTTGCTGTGCTGAACTTGGTGTTCCTCTAGATATGGGACGGTGCTCTCGGTGAATCTCTGGGGTTGCCTAAAGGAAGTCAGGCTATTTGCCCTGTTTAATGGGGAATGAGGGATGTCTCTGGAGTCAATGCAGGGGAATCGGGTCTCATCTAGAGTTGATTTGAGTTAAACGAGTTCTTTCGTGCTGCTGCTGTCACTTCAGGGTCCCTGCAGAACTGTGACAGTGTTCTTGGGGACTATGTGGAGTTTCATCTAGGAAGTCAAGGCTCTTTTCGTGTTTGATGGGGAACATGGACTTGCTCTGCATGCAGTGCAGGGGAATCAGGCCTCATCTCGAGTTGATTTGGAGTACATGGAGCGCTTTCATGTTGTTTCGGGGACCTCAGGGTCCCTCTAGACTTGTGAAAGTGTTCCTGGGGACTCTCTGGAGTGCCATCAAGGAAGTCAAGGCTCCTTTCCTGTTTGATGGGGAACACGGACTTGCTCTGCATGCAGTGCAGGGGAATCGGGCCTCATCTCGTGGCGAGGGGAAAGTGTCATTGTTTTTCTCGAGTTGCGGTGGGAACCTGGATTATGTTCTCGTGTTATGACGAGGATGGCCCTTCAAAACTCGGGTTGGATCAGTGATGTCAGGACTCCTGTCTAGTTGCGAGGGACACCTCGGGATTCTCCTCGGGGCTTGGGAGGGCAATAGGGACGCCTCTCAAGGTGAGAGGGGAAACCCAGGTTCCATTTGCAGTGGCCACAGGAATTTTGGGATTCCTATCATTTTTCAAGAAGAGTCAGCCATCGTCTCCTTTTGAAGCATTTAACTCCGTGTGCCTCTCGAGTTTTCACAGGGATGTGAGGTTTCATGTTGGGATGAGGCCAGGAACTAGGGCTTTCTCTAGGGTCACCACAGGGGATTCAGACATCCCTTCATCTCGTGAGATGAAAGACGAGCCTGCATTCAAGTCACTGCAGGGAAATCCAGCCTTATTTCGAGTCAGGACATCTCGGTGTCCATTTCACTTGAGGCCACAAACTCAGGGCCCATCTCACATACATATAACTGAGAGAAGCCTCCTCTTGAGGTACTTGTGGACAGTTGGCATTCCTCTTGAGTTGAATCCAGGGAAGCAGCTCTCAACTCGAGATGATTTGGGGGTACAGGGAGGTTTTCTCGAGTTGCAGTGCTGAACTTTGTGTTCCTTTAGATATTGGACGGTACTCTTGGTGAATCTCTGGAGTTGCCTAAAGGAAGTCAAGCCACTTGTCATGTTTGATGGGGAATGCGAGATGGCTCTGGAGCCAATGCAGGGCAATCGCGCCTCATCTCGAGTTGATTTCATTTACACGAATTCTTTTGTTTTGCTGCGGTGACCTCAGGGTCCCTCTCGACCTCTGGCAGTGTTCTTGGGGACTATGTGGAGTTTCATCTAGGAAGTGAAGCCTCCTTTCATGTTTGATGGGGAACACTGATTTGCTCTGCACTCAGTGCAGGGGAATCGGGCCTCACCTCGCGGCCAGGGGGAAGTCTCATGGTTTATGTTGAGTTGCGGCTGGGACCTAGGGTATGTTCTTGGGTTACGGCGAGGATGGCCCTTCAAAACCCGTGTTGGTTGAGCGGCGACAGGACTCCTGTCTAGTTTTGAAGGACACCTCGGGATTCTCCTCGAGGCTTGGCAGGGCAATAGGGATGCCTCTCGAGGTGAGGTGTTGACCCAGCTTCCCTTTGCAGTTGCCACAGGGATATTGCTATTCCTATCAATTTTCAAGAGGTGTTAGGCATCGTCTCCTTTTGAAGCATTGAACTCCGTGTTCCTCTCGAGTTGTCAAAGGGATGTAAGGCCTCCTGTCAAGATGAGGTGGGGAACTAGGGCTTTCTTTAGGGTCTCCACAGGGGATTCAGACATCTCTTCATCTTGTGAGATGAAAGACGAGCCTGCATTCAAGTCACTGCAGGGAAATCCAGCCTTATTTTGAGTCAGGGCATCTCGGTGTCCATTCCACTTGAGGCAGCAAACTCAGGGTCCCTCTCACATACCTAGAGCTGAGAAAAGCCTCCGCTTGAGCTGCTTGTGGAAAGTTGGCATTCCTCTTGAGTCGAAGCCAGGGAATCAGCTCTCATCTCGAATGTTTTGGGGTACACGGAGCTTTTCTTGAGTTGCTGTGCTGAACTTGGTGTTCCTCTAGACTTGGGACGGTGCTCTCGGGGAATCTCTGGAGTTGCCTAAGGGAAGTCAAGCCACTTGTCTAGTTTGATGAGGAAAGCGGGATTGCTCTGGAGCCAGTGCAGGGGAATCGGGTCTCATCTCGAGTTGATCTGGGTACTCGGAGCACTTTCGTGTTGCTGCGGGGACCTCAGTGTCCCTCTACACTTGCGACAGTGTTCTTGGGGACTCTCTGGAGTTCCATCACGGAAGTCAAGGCTCATATCCTGTTTTATGGGGAACACGGAATTGCTTTACATGCGATGCAGTGGAATTGGGCCTCATCTCACGGCGAGGGTGAATTCTCCTGGGTTTTCTTGAGTTGTGGTGGGGACCTGGGGTATCTTCTCGAGTTACGGCGGGAATGACCCTTCAAAACTCATGTTGTTCAGTGACATCAGGACTCCTGCCTAGATGTTAGGGACACCTCGGTATTCTCATCGAGGCTTGATAGGGCAATAGGGACCCCTCTCAATGTGAGGCGAGAGACCCAGGGTTCCTGTCCAGTTGCCACAGTGATATTGGGATTCCTATCAATTTCCAAGAGGAGTCCCGAATCGTCTCCTTTTGAGGCATTGACCTCCGCGTGACTCTCAAGTTTTGAAAGGAGTGTGAGGCCTCCTGTTGAGATGATACGTGGAACTAGGGCTTTCTCTAGGGTCTCCACAGGGGATTCAGACATCCCTTCATCTCGTGAGATGAAAGACGAGCTTGCATTCAGGTCACTGCAGGGAAATCCGGCCTTATCTCGAGTCACGGCATCTCGGTGTCCATTCCACTTGAGGCAGCAAACTCAGGGTCCCTCTCACATACCTATAGCTGAGAGAAGCCTCCTCTTGAGGTGCTTGTGGAAAGTTGGCATTCCTCTTGAGTCAAAGCCAGAGAATCAGCTCTCATCTCGAGATGATTTGCTGTACACGGAGCTTCTCTCTAGTTGCTGTGCTGAACTCGTGTTCCTCTAGACTTGGGATGGTGTTCTCGCGGAATCTCTGGAGTTGCCTAAAGGAAGGCAAGCCACTTGCTGTGTTTGCAGGGGAACGCCTGCTAGCTCTGGAGCCATTGCAGGGGAATCAGGCCTCATCTCGAGTTGATTTGTGGTACATGGAGCTCTTTTGTGTGATTGCGGTGACCTCAGGTCCCTCTAGACTTGCGACAGTGTTCTTGGAGCCTCTCTGGAGTTCCATCAAGGAAGTCAAGGCTCCTTTCTTGTTTGATGGGGAACACGGAATTGGTCTTCACGCAATGCTGGGGAATTGGGGTTCATCTCGTAGCGAGGGGGAAGCCTCATGGTTTTTCTCGAGTTGCAGCGGGCACCTGAGGTATATTCTCCAGTTGATTTTTGGCTGCACCAGACCACTGAGGAAGTTACCTTTTGACTATCCTTGATGACTGTTGTTAAATCCATCAAATTCTTTACATTTAATAGTGGAAACAAATGTGGTTAATGTAAGTTTGAAGTCAAGAATGCCAAATTAATTTGCCTCTCTATCCCTGTGTTCCCCTTCACAGCTAAAATTTTCACCAGAGCACTGGAGAATTCTTTGCTAAATATATATTCCACAAAATGTTATTCTTATGAAATTTTAAAATCTTTAATCAATAACTTTGGTAAATGGTGGACTAAATTAAAAAAAATAAAATATTCGCCTATGCAGCATTTTCTATGTTTATTTAATCATGCAAGTCTTCTTTCTCTTCTCTCTCTCTCTCTCTCTCTCTTTTTTTTTTTTTTTTTTTGCAGGTCTTCTATCTTCAAATGAGCATCTTGGGGTTTAGTGTTCCCCCAAACACCCTATAAAGAGCTACCCTAAGCCAACTTTTCAAGCACAGTTATAAGGTTCTTTTGGGTAGATTCATGTAGCATTTATTAATTAGAGTGGATGAAGACTAACGATGCCTCCTTAACCTTGCCACCATGTTATAAGGAAAGCAAGTCTGGCACATAACTATGAAACATTTACTAAACAGAAATTCATTATTAATAAAACATGCATGCATGCTAAGTTGCTTCAGTTGTGTCTGACTCTTTGCGACTCTACGGACTGTAGCCCACCAGGTTCATCTGTTTATAGGATTCTCCAGGCAAGAATACTGGAGTGGGTTGCCACACCCTCCTCGATCTTCCTGACCCAGAAATCCAATCAGCACCTCTTACATCACCTGCATTGGCAGGTGGGTTCTTTACCACTAGTGCCACCTGGTAAGCCCACAATAATAAAACATAAGGTAAATCTCAATAAAATTCAGATCTCTGCTCTTTTAAATGCACTGATCACAGCCTGCATGAAAGATTCACTCAAGGCAGAACAATACAGGCAGATTTAGGTTCAACTTTTGGACTCAACATCTTTTAGAGATCAAGCCTCAAGTACCATCCCTAAGGTTACTGGCTACACAGTTTGCTAGATTTTATTTCCTGCTCAAAGAATAGAAGGGGTTGTCTTAAAATATTTCTGCCACATCAAAAGGCTTGAATAACACTTGTTTCACCAATGACAGTAAAATGAATTAGCACAATTTTATGTCACCTTTTCTATACTGAATATTCTTAAAATCATTTCAGACATTGTTATACACACATTGGGACATGTTTTATAACATCAGTTACCCTAATTTGCATCTTAGAGCAATGTGGTTGTGGTGTGAAATTATGAAAGGGGAGAAGGGAAAGAGCTACCTCATCGAACCATGTTGCCAAATGTGTTCTGTGAACCAACTGCATTAGAATCACCTGTAGTTCTTTCAAAATGAAGATTACTCCAAGTAATTACATGCACACCCTATCTGAGAGTCACTGGCACCGAGAATCAGCCTAAATCTTCTGGAAATGGCTTCAAAATTTTGTATCTCCTGTACTTTTGCAGCCATTTTGTGCCAAAACAAAGGGAATATGATGACAGTAAAGATCGATAAAAATTTTAAAGGGTTACCTACTGGTAGCTAAACTTACATGATTCAAGAAGGTCCCACAGTTTTCCTTTTCTGGATGTCACCACCAGGAATAAGAGCCACAAGATTTAATAACTGATGTGGCAATGGGTACCAACCAACCAGAATTGATGCCTTCCAGCCTGCAGGATCAGTGAACTGGCACTTTGTTGTTCCTGTATGTTATCAGCCCACAAATAACCATCGACCTCCCTGGCTGGCATACAGACAACTGCCTATAAGTAGTGGTGGGGTGATTTTTTTCCCTTTTTCTTTATAACTTTTATGTTGTGTTTTCTTTACTGGATTTGCTGTGTACTAACAATCGGTTGGTTGGATAGAGACAGTAGTGTCTTTGAGCCAACTCCTATTGACTTTGTAAAGTCAGTTGTTTGTATCTTTTCCAAACTCTACATTCAGTGATATCACACTGTTGCTTGAACTGGATCACTGTGGGAGTGTTTCTATCAAAGTGAATACTACCAATATGCTTCCCTCTCATAGCTGGTTGTTATACATTTTGCAGCACACCACTGGAGAGAGAGATTATTTTTTTTTCACACCACTACTGTAATACATATAAATGTACTAGATATAACATTTATCATTTTAAACATTTTGAGTGTCCAGTTAAGTGGCATTAAGTGTGTTCACACTGTTGTACAACACCATCACCTCCATCTCCAGAATTATTTCATCCTTCCAAACTGAAACCTTGTACCCACTAGACCACAACTCCACAGCCCTGGATAACCACTGCTCTACTTTCTGTCTATGAATTTGTCTATTCCAGGCAGCTCAAAGAAGTGGAATCACACAGTAACTGTCTTCTCATGTCTGACTTCTCTCACGTAGTGTAATGATTTCAAGGAACACCCATGTTCTAGCATGTTTCAGAATTTCATTCCTTTTCAAGGCTGAATAATATTCCATTTTATGTATATACCATATTTTGCATATCTGTTCACATGTTGATAAATATTTAGACTATTTCTATGTAATTTTACTGAGGCATAATTCACATATAACAAAATTATACATTTTAGGGCACACTGTTTGATGCACTTTGAAAGATGTATATATCCATGCAAACACAACAAAGATACAAAATAGTTCCACCACTCCCACCACGCTAGAAAGCTTCCCCCTCACCTCCTTTTAAAGACTTGGTTATTTGCCTGCACCGGGCCTTAGTCGCATTGTGGGGCTCCTCCTCACCTAGTATCCGCAGCGCGTGGCCTTAGCTGTGCTGCAGCACGCAGATCCTTGGTTCCCGGAACCCGTGTCCCATGCACTGCAAGGATAATTCTTAACCACTGGACTCTTGGGAAAATCCTTCATCCTTTACCTCTGTCAACATGCCCCAAACTCCCTGTCTCAGGCAACTGCCATTGTGATTTCTATTAATACAGATTTATTCTGCTCGATGGAGAATTTTCAGTAAATAAAATTAGACAGTATCATACTTGATTCGGGCTCAGCTTTTTCATGCAGCATAATGTTTGCAAGACTCATCTGTACTGCTGTGTGTCTCAGTGATTCTTTCCTTTTTGTTGCTGGGCAGCATTCCACTGGCAAGGACTGTGAAGAATCTGAGATTTTATCCTGTTTGCAAGCTAAAAAGTTAGGCTGCCTCGGATTCATGCTTGTACCAGATCAAATATGATTTTTTTGCATGTAAGTTATGCCTCAATAAACTTATACAGGTAAAAACAACCTAAATGTCCACACATAGTAAATCTTGAGTCATAGCTGAGGAACCCTAAGCTTAGAAAACCTCAATCTTTAATAAGAGACTTCAAGAAAATCTGCCCAACCTTTGTTCCTGGAAGGAGACATTATCTTCATCATACTGGACTCCAAAAAATTTGCCTTCTGCTCCAGATGGAGAAATTATATTTTCCAAGGGTATCTACTGTTCAAGTGTTTTTTTTTTTTTTTAAAGAAGATTGTCTGGAGCAAAACTGTCAGCACCTCTATTCATAAGACATGTGGAAACACAAGGGACCCATGGGAATCATGTCCCAGTGTCTGGTGTGTGAATGAAGTGAAGTGAAACTTACTCAGTCATATCTGACCCTTTGTCACCTCATGTCACCTCATGTGTATACAGCCTGTGGAATTCTTCAGGCCAGAATGCTGGAGTGAGTAGCCTTCCCCTTCTCGAGGGAATCTTCCCAACCCAGGGATCAGATGGAACCCAGGTCTCCCACTTTGCAGGTGGATATATTTGTTTGTGAAAATAATGTTTGTCAAACATTTGTGTGAGAATACATTTGTTTATTCACTCTCCTGTTGAAAAATATTTGTTTATTCATCTCCTATTGATGAATGTGATTCACTCTCCTATTGATGAACATGGAGATTGTTTGCACTTTGGGCTATTATGAATAGAGTTGATATGAACATTCTTAGACACATGTTTTGGATCTCTATGTTTTAATTTCTCTAGGGTAAATACCTAGGACTGTAATTGCTAGGCCATATGATAAGTCTATGTTTAACATTATTAAAGCATTGCCTGGTTTCAAAAATAGTCATAATTTTTTTACTTCTGCCATTAGTGTATGAGAGTTCCAGGTGCTCCCCCTCTTTGCCAGTAAATATCAACATTTTATCGAGTCTACTTTATTATTATTATTTTCTCTCTGTCTTTCTCTATATATCTCATCCCCACTCTTTCAGAGAAAGTTGCAGATATGACACCACTTTACCCCTAATGTTTTGAAGTGTGTTTCTTAAAAAAACTTTTATATGACCACAGTACTATTATTAAAGTCAGGAAATTAATATTGATACAATACTGTTATCTAAATTAGAGATTTTATTCAGAATTCACCAACTTTGCCCATAAGGGCCTATTTTGCAAAAGAAAATCTGATATTATGTGTCATTTAATTATAATAGCCTTTTGATTCTTAACAGAGTGATTTGTATTAGTTTTTACATTAGAAGCAAATGGCCCTGTGATCTTAATCTCTTTTTAGGTATTATGATCTCCATTTTTATCTTTATTTTTATGTATTTATTTAATCTTTATTTTTAATAAGTTAACTAATTAATTACATAAAGCAATACATTCACATGGCTCAAAATTTTAAAAGCATGAAGTATTCAAAGGGAAAAATCTTTTTTCTACTCTACTCTCAGGTTCCCAATTTGGAGACTCCCCAAATAGAAATTTGTAATCGACCCCTAATTGACTATGTATACTTTTTTTTTACACAAATCTGCTGACTATTGTTTGCCAAACACTTGAGATGGAGGAATTCATTTTCTTTTAAAGCAATGAGGTAATCTGGCAATGATGAGAAAAAGGATTGCTGTAAAGCTACTTCCTCTTTCAAATTAAATTGATCTTAGTCAGATTAAGAAGCTACTTACTACTACCTGTCTCCTTACTTCTCTATCTCCCCCCGCAGGGGACTGTGTCACCAGGACCTAATGCTGAAGCTTGTCACAGGTGAGGGACTTTGTGCAGAGGAAAGAAATAAAAAACTTGATCCACCCAGATGGCTCAAGAAATCCAGATCATCTCTGCCTTTCTCCTCTTGTTCTTATGTTACTTGGGAGAAAGATTCTAGAGGACAGAACTACACAAGGACCGTGTCTAATTTCTGGAGGAAGACCTTCCTTAAGACTCTGGGCTAGGACCCTCTCGGGTCAGTGACAGTGATTCAGGCAAGATTTGCCTTATATTCTGAGAATGGTAACGTGGAAATGGTAAAATAGTCAAGTGTCACAGGCACTGGCAGTGAAGACCCAGGTGTGCAGATGAGTCTTGTCACTTGCCCCTGGGTATGGCTGTTATATTTTCCAAATACAACATATAACCTGAAAGAAACTTTCCCAAATAAGTGAATTTATTTATATTAAAATTTCCAGTAGGATAACCATAATATATAGCTATTTGCAGGTTGTTTATTCATTATTGGAAATCTTCTTACTCTCTTATGACCTACTTGCATTTAAAAAAAAAAATGGCTACACTAGTTTTTTCTTTTTTTCTTTTTTTAAAGATTATAGTGTAGAAAATTTCACACAAAAAAAATAGAACACAAATCTCCATATTCTCTTATCCTCCAGCTCCAAGTTTTCAGCTCAAGGACAAGCTTTTTCTATTTCTGCTCGACCCACCTCACCCCCCAACCCTTCATACAGATGGTTGAAGCAAATCCTAAAGCAAAGCAAAGCAAATCATCTTATACCATCATTTCATCCATAAATGTTTCAGCATGTTTTCTTAAAAGGCAGTGAGTCTTTTAAAAAAATAATTTAAATTCCTTTATCATTATCCACGATTCCTTAATATTATCAAAGATCTAGTGTTCATATTTCCTTGATTGCCATAATATATAATTGAGCTTCTTTGTTTAAATCAGGGTTCTTGGCTGATGTATCACTTAAGATTCTCTGATCTTTATCTTCCTACTCAGTCTCTCTTTTGAGGAGGGTATTTATATTGAAATATAGTTGATTTACTCCCCTGGTGGTTCAGCAGTAAAGAATCCGCCTACAATGCAGGAGACACGGGAGGCTTGGGTTCAATCCCTGGGTCGGGAAGATCCCCTGGAGGAGGGCAGGGCAACCCACTCCAGTATTCTTGCCTGGAGAGTCCCATGGAAAGAAGAGCTGGTGTTCTGTAGTCCATAGGGTGGCAAAGAGTCAGACGCGATGGAAGAGACTGAGTATGCATGAGCACATAGCTGATTTATAATGTTACATTTGTTTCAGTTATACAATACAGTGAATCAGTATTTTTACAGATTATACTCCATTTTATTATGAAATAATGACTATTTTTTCTGTGCTGTACAATACATCCTTGGGGTTTATTTACTTCATACATAGTAGTTTTTTAATTTCAATTTTTTAAATTCTGAAAGTATGATAACACATTTACAGGAGACTTGGAAAATACACTGTATATTACAATTATTTTTTAAGGAGATAAATTAAGATTTTTAGTTGGAGTTTTAGTATCAAACTCTCAAAAATTAATAGAATGAATATGTAGAGAAATAGAATGATATGCTAGACCTGAAAAACAATATGAACCAATTCAATATAATTAAGATTTATACAATTTTTACACAACAGTAGGACACAAATTCTATTCAAGTTCCCATAGACTGTAAATTGGGAGACTCTGGAACTTATCCAAGGACATAAAACAACGTGCAAAAATTTCATGGTCTTAAAGGTATTGAAATCACACAGGGTCTGTTCTCTTATCACAGTGGAATTACGTTAGAAACCAACATAAAAAGATATTTGAAAATAACCCACATCTTTTCAAGTGCAATGTGACATTTACTAAGAGAGTTACTCAGTCTCTCTCTATTTTCTTGATAAAGGATATAAATCGGAAAATATTTCTTAAAGTTAACCTTTACTGTAGGTAAGCTGCAGTTGCAGGTATGGTGCAAATTCAAACTGAAATAGTATTTAAAAGCATCCATTGGCAGAGTTCTCTAATTTACCACAGCAGATTTGAACTATAATAACTGAATAAGGTAAATCTATTACTTTGCAGACAAAGTATAAATATGTATGTTACACCAGATTACATTAAAATGTCTGTTAGTTTATTTTTCATTACCATTCCTGCTGTCAGTTCCACTTTCTCATTCACCTTAGTTATAGCTTAGTACTTAAAGTATTGAGTGGTCAAAGTTCAAACTTTAGGAGGAATGAAATGGCATTTCTTGGTCTTAAATTCTAATTATGCACCACAGGCTGAATTGTAGCTCTCTTCTCTCAAAATGTGTAGGTTTTCTGTTGATAAATTGGCATCTGTATTAGGGTGCAACCTTAGGGTAACTGACTGCTTACTTTTTAAGTTTTGTTAAACGCATATAGTGTGTTTGTATTTGCTGCATAATTGAGAAGTTTCATTTTTGCCCAAGTATTTTTTATTGTAAAGCTTTTTAGGAATTTGAAATCTTTCATCTTTGGAAAGAAATCTCAAGTTAATATTAAATCTTATTTTCAGTGGTTGAGTACTCAGATCCTGACTGAGGTGGTTTATTTGTAATACACTCTTTGTATCCTTAGGATCCTTAATTTAAAGTATACTGTATTTAATATTTTTAAAACACACAGTGTTTTAAAATACAATGTAATGTTAACTTTTTAATTAACTTCAGTTTTTGGAGTCCTGTATTATTAACTTTAGGTCAGTAGTATAATTTTATACACTATAGAGATTTTGTTGTGTCCTAGCTTTGTATTTTAATGCTTGCTGCGTTCAGTGTAAATGTTTCCTTATTGTTTTGTTTTTACCATGAAGATCAGAATTTGTGAGAAAGAGTTAGATGCAAAGGTTAATTGAGCACCTATAAATTTGGCTGTTTAATTAAAATTCAGTTCCTCAGTAAACAGTAGTCACATTTTAGATGCTTAGTAGCTTCAGGTGGCAGTGGCTACTGTATTGGACAGCACAAATACAAGAAGAAAATGGTTCTGTCACTGCAGAAAGGTCTTTTGAATAGTGCTGCTTTGCAGTGAGTTAGGTTCTGTCTAGACTCTGGGAATACAGAGATAAACATGACTGACAAGGCAAACACTTAGCTCCTGGTGGGGTTGAGAGATGGCAAACAAATAGCTGATGTCCATCATGTCATCATTAGGAAGAAAGATGAAAGTGGGTAAGAGAGAAGATGTAATGAAACAGTGTGCGGGGAGGTACCTGTTAACTAGGTGGTCAGGAAATGCCTTCTTAATATTTGCATGTCAGTGAATGAAGAGAAGGAGCAAGTCTTGTGAAGACCTGTAGGAAGACCCTTCTAGGCACAGGGAAAAGCAAGTGCAAAACCCTGAAGTGAGAACAGATTGGACATACTTGAGGAATGGCAGCAAGGCATGTGCAAGTGAGGTCCTGGGAGAATGGTGGGTGATGAGGGGGGACATGACGGACAGTAGCCACATCATGTGGTACCTTGTGGTCTGTGGTAAAGACTTAGAATTTTAACCTGAGTGTGGTGAAAAGACATTGGAGGGTTTTGAGCAGAGGAGTGGCATGATCTAAATTATGTTTATTTAACTTTAATATGCCAGATTTACAAATAAAACAGTTAAAAACCCCCATGCCCTCATTCTCCAACTCTAGCAAAATGGGCCCAACTGAGATCATTGATCCCATGGATGACCTGTCCTTCCTTTATATATATTATCTCCTTTATCCTTCCCTGTAATATTGTGAAGTAGGATTTGTGTTTTAAAAGATCACCCTGGCTGCCGTGTAGAGAGTTAAGTTTAGGGGGGCAAGAGGAAAAGCATGAGGGCCTTTGGGAGCCTGAGACAGCAGTCTTAAGTGAGAGGTGATGGTGGCTTGGAGTCGAACGGCAGGTGGTGGTTGAAGTGATGAGAAGCAGCCAGATTCTGGTGAAACCAGCAGGAATGCTGGTGTATGTAGTTAAGGAAAGAGGAGCAGGGGTGATGCCTGTACTGTGGTCCAGATGATGATGTGACTGCCCATAGGAGAGTTCAGTTTATTCATGTTAAGTTTAAGATACCTAGTAGAAGTCCAGAGGTTGTCAAGGACACATTTTTAGGTTAAGAAAAAGAGGAAAACCCAGTGAAGGTAACTAAGGAGATATGCTGCAATAGCTAGCTGTTGATTTATGGTCTGAGTTTGGCCTCCAGGTTTGCTAGAGCTGGAGCTAGCTATTGTAGTGTCTCATGTCCCATATCCCAAGCAACCCCTCAGCCACTGCCAGACTGGAATGATTGGTCCTCTGGATAGTAGGGAATCAGTGTTTCAGGTAGGAGAACATGATACATTGAAGAATACTGCTGAAGAATTTAGACAAACACATTGATTTGTGAAGGTATTAAATGTCTTTAATGAGCAATAGAATTTCTAGAGACTATAGTTACTCTTAAATGGAACACTAAGTAGAAGATTTTCTTGTATACTTTATAAATATTGCATTAGTAGTTCAAAATCAGAATTTTATTAAATTTTACTTTCTCCCTTTTTTTCTCATTTTAAGTAGATGAAATGCATGTAAAAATGAAAGCACCAAAAAGAACTGTGGGTGAAAGTTGGATGGCCTAACAGTTTATTCAGATTTTAAGATTTATTTACATATTATATCATTAGCAAAAGGTGTGTTATAAGGGTAAATCTGTAAGTGAATATTGACAAGTTGTTAAGTTTCTGCTTAAAGTCTTATTTGCTATTTTAAGTTATTGTTTCTTACAGATTTTCTAATCTGTGCTTATTTTACTAGGAGTCATGGCTTTGAAAGAATTACCTTACTGATTTCAAACACCATTTTAGGAGTAATTTTCCATATGCCTTAAAAGAAATAACCAAGCAAAAAAAGGAAAGGGACAAATAAAAGATATTGCCATTCTCATCCACTGTTTAACCTGACATTTTCAGAAAACAGTCTCACACTGAACTTTGTACACTGCAAGTAGTTGTTATCTAGACTGTGAAGTAAAGATAAAAGCTGTAGTATCTGATCTTAAACAAGTCACTTTAAGCCCTGGACTTCCAATTTTACTTAGTTTTTATTTTTATTTTTAATCTGTGAAGTGAATGTTTTGTGCTAAATGAGTGTCAGTTATCAAATTGTATAGATAAGAATTTAATAAAAATTTGCTTAGAGTGGATAGTTTGTTTGTGAGAGGCACTGTGTAATTACTGAATCTTTGAGAGCATAACATCACTAGTTTCTGCTCTCATTTATATACACAAGGAAGCGTAATGTAACTGTTATCAGTATCCTGATGGAAGAGGGATAATTGAAGAAAAGCAGTTCTCTTTTTTAAAATAAGTGAAAAGAACAAATTATGGATGAAGTTTCACTGGAAAAGTGTAAGCCTGGAAGTTCTTTGAAATGTTTACCTGAAGTAAGAGCAGATAAACGTAAAAACAAATTACCAAATAAAACTTGACAAGCAGATACAGATACTCAAGGTGCAATTCCCCAAATGAGCAAACGCTTGAACAGATTTTAAAGTCTTTGTCAGAAGGTTCTTAAACTTATCAAAAGGAAGAAACTACTTGGAGAATCAGTGAGGCTCTTTGGGCAGAGTTCAGAGGATATGCTCAGAAGTGATAAGTATGTTGTAGGCAGAGAAACTTCATTCACTGAAGTTTTTTGGTCTCTCACTGTAAGTAAAGTATTATGACAGATAATTAGATGCCCTAAGGTATATTCTTTGATCTCTTAAGTGATTCATAAATTGCAAAAATCAATACAAAATCTTAAAATTGTTAAAAATGTGTGTCAGACTCTAGTCATGAGATGGAAATCATACCAGTGATTTTCACAGAGAATTTAATACAACCGGTTGTTAACTAGGCATTTCCACTTAATAGTGGAAAGACAAAAGGGAACAGCAAGGTCTTGTCGGAAGCCACCAGTGCCTCCTGACCGGAGAGCAAAGAGAAGAGGGCAAGTGGCTGGAAAGAAAGGCTGCAGCCCAAACTCAGGCCTCGAGGAAGGGGTTTGCACTCAGCTGGGACTAATGTCTTTGGGATCAGGAGAGGGGCCCAGTGGGGTAAGGGTACAGGGCTCAGCGAAGAGGGTTCTGCTGGCTGGCGCTGGTGTTCTAGGGGCACGGTGATACTGGTTCTGTGTCAGGAAGATACAGACTGGAACCAACTCTGGCTGCTAGAATGAACTGCTGCTGGCCTGAAGAGTGGTTGGGTTGCACTGGTGGCAAAAGGAAGCAAAAAATAGGACTAGGAAGCAAACAGAAAGTGCCGCATTTTCCTCCTCCAGCTTTCTGGTCTCAAGTACCCCTTGACTTCCAGGTGGCTCAGTGGTGGAGAGCCCTCCTGCCAGTGCAGGGACAGATTTCATTCCCTGGGTTGGTAAGATCTGCTGGAGAAGGAAATGACTACCCATTCCAGTATTCTTGCCTAGAATATCCCATGGAAAGAGGAGCCTGGCGGGCTGTAGTCCACGGGGTTGCTGAAGAGTCTGACACAGCTTAGTGACTAAACAAAAACAAGCACTTTATTGGCAGAGCCTAACAAGAAGCAAACTGTAAAGGAGAAAATGTGACTCACCCCCAGGATCACAAAGTAAGAGCGTGGAAGGGTAGTTTTAAGGCTGAGAAACAAAAGCTCAATAACTTGCAGGAAGAAAAATGAATCTACATCTTTCACACAAGGCATATTTAAGTGTCATTAGAACTTTATAGTCAAGAAATGCTATAGGAATTAATAGGAGAAGACAGATCCTTGTTAGGATAAACAGACAAGGCAGTGTTGGAGAGTAGTGTTTTAATGTGAATGTGATTTTAGCAGGCAGAAGTGAAGTGAGGGATGATTGCAGTAATGGAAGGAGATATTATAGGGTATGAGAAAGCTATAAAATTGCATAATGGAGGACATGGGACAGACCTGGATCAAATTGGTTTCTACTGATGACTAACTTTAATGCTGAAAGTCATTTTTTGTCTCTGACTCTCATTTCTCTTTCATCCTTGATCCTTTAGGCATTGAAGACTATTATTGGTTGGATCAAAACCATGTTTTAGGACCATTAATTTAGAGTTTCTGGAGTTGGAGGTGACAGAGAATCAAATATGGAGATACTTTCTTGAGCAAGTAAGTTGTTACTTGCTCCAGATACAGTTTTCTTATTAACACAGAAGTTTTTAATCAGGTCCATGGATAAGGTTGAGAATATCCTTCAATGCGTGAATATAATTACATGTGATTTTTATGTTGTCAAGGAAGAGGTTTCAGGTGTAATTTTCATCAAAATGAGATTAAATAAAAGGATGTTTGGAATTTGGTAGACCATTAAATGTAAGTAAACTACTCAAGAGCATATGGGTGTACTGTCATTATTCACTTTATTGGGCACTTAATATGTTGAAGGCACTTAGGAAAAAGAATGTAGGGTAATAAAAGTATATCAGTATAGTAGGGAGCTGGTCCTGCTCTTTCATGGGGGGCATAGGTCCTAGGGAGGGCTGCCTGCCTAGGTAGTGATTTGTGCTAAGATATAGAAGGTGAAAAAGGAGTTAACGATGAAGACACTGAGGTGGTGAAATTGTGGCATTTTTAACAAAAGTGGATTGACAGTATTACCATAAATTTCCCTAGTGATTTGTTTTGAGGGTCCACAGGCTGCTCTTGAACTTCCATAAGGAAGCGTGTTGAATATTTCTCAGATAGCCTTTGGAGGCTATCTACTAAATTCACAGATTCAAGTTAGAGGAGCCAATGTGGCCTAAGCTGGTGGTCTTCAATTTTGACCTGATGTCTAGATTTTTTTTAATCTTGGGTTGAACTGTGGAGTTACAAAAGATATTATTTTCATTGTGGTAAGATGTCCATAGCATAAAAGTTAGCATTTTAACCATTTTTAAAGTGTACTGATTGGTGGCATTAAGTACATTTCACATTTTTCATGTTACCAGTCTGAAACTCGGTACACATTAAATAACAGCTTCCTATGCTCTTCTCCCTCCAGGTACTGGGAACCGCTATTGCATTTTTCCCCTTTATTAATTTGACTGTTCTGGTACCATGTATCTGTAGAAACTGAAAACACTGTTTTATGTCTGGCTTAACTGCACTTAGCATGATATCTTTAAGGTTTATTCATGTTGTGGCACTGCTAGCATTTCATTCCTTTTTTTTTTTTTTTTAAATGGAGTTCATTTTTTAGAGCAATTTTAGATTCGTATTAAAATTGAACAGAAAGTACGGAGTCCTCATACACTACTCCTACCCCCATGGATGCACAGCCTCCCTCACGTCAGCGTCCCACACCAGAGTTGTGTATCTGTTGTAAAATACAAACCTCAGTGATACATCATTTACACTGGAGTCCTTGGTTTATGTGAGGGGTCACTCTTCTTGTTGTACAGTCTGAGTTTTGTGTAAAGACATAGTGTCATATGTGGTATTTTCACTGATCCAGAAGCAAGTTGCCCTCCAAATACACATTCTGCATCTATGGATTCAGAAAGCCACAATCCATACACATGATACACCATCTGCAGTTGGTTGAATATGTGGAGGCAGAACGGTATGGAGGGTTAACAGTATTCTTCACCACTATGCATTCACAGTTTAAAAGAACATGCCAGTTTCACTTAAAATTGTTCTTAATTAAGTAAAAAATTACTAATCTTATTAAGTCACAATCCTTGAAAACACGTAATTTTAATATTCTGTGTGGTGAAATGGAAAGTGTGCCTGAAGTATTTTGGCTGCATGCCAAAGAATGATGGTTGTCTCGAGGAAATGCACTTGTCATTCTGTTTGTATTTTCTGCAATGGACATGATTTTAATTTAAATGACTAACTATGCTTATTCAGACTTGGGTATTTGTAGATATTTTCTCAGAAATGAAAAAAAATAAGCCTATCAGTTTCAGGAAAATAGTGTCTGTGCTAGAGATAAAATTTGAACTTTCAAGCAAAAATTAATATTTTTGGAGAACTTGTATCCACCATCTGAGTTTTATCTGTATATTCTATTTTTTTGCTCTTCATTTTTTTCATCTCTCTTCATTAGGCTTATTTAGAAGCTGCTAGAGGATTTACACACACACACACAAATACATATATATATATATATATATATATATATATATATATAATATAAAATGAAGGAGAATATATGTATTCTCCTTTATTTCCGAGGACTGTTTTAACAGAGCACAGTGCTTGAGCTTGGCAGTTTTCTTGTTTGAGCGTACTGACCGTACTGACTGCAACGCTTCGCTCTGTTGGTTCCCACTGCTGTTAGGAAGTCAGCTATGAGTCTGAACTGTTGCTACTTTATAAAAGTTACTTCCCTCCCCACCCCCCCCACCTCCCCCATAAGACTTTGCTCCTTGTCTTTTATTTTCTGCTGTTTGACAATGATGTATCCAGGTGTGGTTTTCTTTTTTATTGATTTTCCTTGGAATTCAGTGAGCTTCTTAAATCTGAGATCTTGAGTGAAGTGTCTAAACACATCTGAAAAATTCTCATCTTTAAAATATTAATGCCATTTTTCTCCTTCCCTTTAAAGACTAATTGATTGTATATAAGACCCACTTACTGAATTTTTTGTTTCTCTTTGTCTCATTCAAACATACATTTGTTGAATTTGTTTTATTTTTATTTTTCAGTTCTAGAGTTTCTGTCCAGTTATTCCAGCACTGTTTGCAGAAAAAGACTCTTGTTTCTCTTTTGGATTGCTTCGGCTCCTTTGTCTGAAATCATCAGTTGACTGTACTTGTAGGCCTGTCTTGGGGCTCTTCCACTGACCTATGTTTGTCTGTTCGTTCACCAGTTCTGTGCTGTCTTGATTACTGTAGTACAGTAAGCCTTGAAATCGAGTGGTGTGAGTCCTCCAACATTGTTCCGCTTTGGTCTTGTGTTGGGTAGTCTAGTGCTTGCCTTTGTGTGTAAACTTCAGAAATCATTTTGTTGATAACTATAAAGTAACTGGCTGGGGTTTTGATTGGAATTGTGTTGAATCTATAGATCTAGTTGGGAACAATTGTTGCGTTAACTACTGAGATGATGTATAACTGGGATTGTTTTATGTAAGAGCTCTTTTTACTTCCAGTTCACCGTTACTCTGGCAGGGAGCCCTTACAGGTTCAGCTTGAAGTAGGGATAATATACCAGAGTCCCCATGTTTGTCTGGCTCTGGAGTTTGACTTTTCCCTGTGAGGCCTCTGAAAGGTTAGTTCCGTTTTCCAGGCTTTTCGTTGGAATTGGGTATTTGGTTCCACAGCCCTTGGAACCTGAGTACTGTGATCTTGCTTTATTTTGGGGACCCAGCAATTGTTCATCACCTTGTTACCTCTTGAATGCTTTTGAGTTGTTAAAAACTATTTCATCCAGCTTTTAAAGTTATTTTCAGGACGGGAATCAGTTCTAATTTCCTCCTCTATCATTGCTGAAAATGAGTTTCCCCAGTTTCCTGTCTCCCTCATAGAATTGGTGGTCAGTGTATTTAGACTTTAAAATTTTGTGTAAATTCTTGGAGGAGCGGGATGAATTCTCCCAACTTTTGAATGTCTGTTGACACCTTCCAGACAGTAATAGGTAAGTAGATCTTCAAAAGCTCTACCTGTGGTGAAGAAATGATGCAGTTGAGTTTTTGTGTGGTCTGGTTAGTATAAAATGTGCCTTGGTTTTGGGCACTGAACAGTTGGGCAAAGAACCTACCAGTAGTTTTGGGTTTGTAGTATAGATTGCTACTCATCTGTCCCAGTTTTCATTCATTCTCTCTCCGTGATAGAATTCCCAGTTTTTGCTGGGCTGTGCTGTGCTTACTCACTCACTCAGCCAGGTCCCGACTCTCTGCGACACCATGACTGTAGGCCACCAGGCTCCTCTGTCTATGGGGATTCTCCAGGCAAGAATACTGGAGTGAGTTGCCATGCCCTTCTCCAGGGGATCTTCCCAACCCAGGGATGGAACCCAGGGCTCTCACAATGCGGCCATATTCTTTACCAACTGAGGCACCAGGGAAACCCAAGAATACTGAAGTGGGTGGCCTACCCCTTCTCCAGAGGATCTTTCCAACCCAGGAATCGAACTGGGGTCTCCAGCATTGCAGGCGGATTCTTTACCAGCTCAGCTAAAAGCTCACATACATGTATGCATTTAAGCAGACTTCAAATCCAGCTAATTTTTATTCTTGCTATACATCCCCCTTTCTCCTAGTCTGTACCAGCATTGTTTCTTGAGCTTGTCACGTCTTGCCTGTATTGCTCAAGTAGACATACAACTACTTCTTTGTTTAGAGTCTTGTAACTGATATTTTCTTTTTCATCAGCAGAAATGAAAGAACTTTTCAACTATGTTACTCCTGTGCTTGCAGAATTGATTTTAGTGTCCTTAGTTTTCAACTCTTTGTGATCTGTTCCCATTTGTCATTCCTAACCCTACATTTGATACCCTAATAACACCAAATATTAAAAATTTCCCTCCCCTTGTATTTGTGGTTCCTTACGACTGTGTCCTTTCTCATGCCTAATCCAGGGTTAACTTTCTTTTAAAATAAATTAGTTTCAGGTATTTTTTTAGTTTAATCAACTTTACATGTTTCTGAACATGAGAATAAATAGGCTCTGCTGTTGAATGCAGTGTAGCCTGAAATCTACACTGTGTTTATATAGTGTTTATATATCTAGTGGTTTTTATCCTAAGTTGCAAATTTTGTTTTTCTTAAGATAATCTGTTAGAAAAAGTGATTGTAATATGTGAGTCATAAAATTAAATTGTTTCAGAATTGGGCTTATCTAGACCAGTCTCCTGTTTCACATATAAGGAAATTGTGGCCAGGAGAAATTAGTGATTCTGTCAAGTCAAAATTAGTTAGAAGCAGAATCAAGGTCTGTCGTGAGTTTCATCCTAATATAAATATCTGCTTAATGAAAATCTTCAAGTGTGTTGAAGTTTTCAAGTGTTCTTATCCCTGTAGTACATCTAGGATTACCACACCATGTTTCAAGGGCCTGTAGTTCTTGTGTGAATAGCAACTTGGGTAATGAACTGAGCAGTATGCATTCTTAATTTATGCCTTAACAACTCTGATTCTGTAATGAATGGTTTGCTTACAGTCGCTTTAATATACTTACCTTCTTGACAGTTCATTCTGGGAGGAATAGTTAAGTGTTTAAGTGAAACAGGCATGGTAGATACAACACTTAACAGTTATGTGTGTCTTTGTTTTTAGCATCAAGCATTGCACGATTCTCTCGAATAATGTAGATCACCTTTTACTGAATTTAACACTGTCTGATATCATGGTCTCCCTGGCAAATGCCTCAACTTTGCAGAAGGATTCCAGTTGGATAGAAAGGATAAGGAAATTTGTAACAGAAACCCTTGAAGATGGGTCTAGGCTAAACAGTAAGCAGCTGAACAGATTGCTTGGTGTCTCCTGGAGGTTAATGCAGATGCAGTCAGACAGAGGTGGGTGTCAATGCTCTGTCCTTACTTAAGAGAGGGGCTCTTACGCATACTGTTAATGTTGAGCATCTAATTTTGAGTTCATACCTGTCAAACATTTCATAGTCATTTACGTTCGAGCCATAAAAGGTAGCCAGCATAATCATGAAGGAATGTCTGCTTGAACCCTGATGGCTGAGAACACCCCCTTTTCGGTGGGTAGGTCCACTCTGAAGCTGATGGGTAGGTTTTCTACTAGATTACATAGTTGGAGTGAAAGAAGGTAAGTTTTATTAATAGGAAATGACATTGAGCCTAAGGATAAAGAAATACTTTTCTGATCTAGTTTGACTAGAAATTGGTGGATCCTTATCTCTTTACCTTTCTTGTAACTTGAAGTTATGTTGCATTAAGTCAGTTTTTAGTGTGACTTACTAATTCTTTTCATTCAAGCAGAACTTTGCTGTTTGGTTCCTGGCTTATCCACCTTTCTAGTATTGTGGTATTTGTTGTCCTTTCCTAGGTTTGTTGTCTCTTAGGAAAATTTGTACTGTAATCTCCGATTGGTTTGACTTCTTTATTAGGCCATTGATGTAGGATTTTGATGGTAGTCATCAGTTTGTGGCTAAAATCTGCTTCCTCATAGGAACAAGGTGCTTCTGTGCTTTTTAGAAGAATTATGGTGCTGGTGAAGAAACATTTTGACTCACATGCAGCTGTTTTCTCTTGTTTCTTAGAGGCTACAGAGTCTCTCATAAAGGCAGTTTATACATTGTATCAGCAGAGAGGCCTTCTCCTTCCAGTTCCGACTTTGTTACTGAAGTTTTTCAGTAAAAGCTATCAAAAAGAAGAACTGAGATCTTACAGAATCCGGTACAGTTCCTTTGTTATTTTGCTTTTCTTTTTCTTACCAGGTTACTTTGTAATCTGTATGAATAAGATGATAGGGTGATTAAATCTTTGGAGAAAATCTTCTTTTTATCCTTTTTGGTTTTATTATTATTTTTTTTAATAAAAAGGCATACATAATAGTTTCAGTAACCTTTATACACATAACTGAGAAGGTAAAAGTCTCTTTGAGCATATATTTCCACTTGTCTGCTTAACAGCTAAAGGACAATTATTGGAACCACCTGTAGCAGCCTCAGAATTTTGTTTTGCTTCCCATAAAAATTATGGAGGTTTAACCTCCGGCCCTTAGTGACATATTGGGACATATGGTATAAGAATGAGGGCAGTAGAAGAGGAGAGGTGTACAATAGGTGAAAGAGATTAAAAGGTGCAAACTGAGTTATAAAGTAAATAAGTCATGGGGATATAATATACAGCATAAAGAATATGACCAGTAACTTTTATTAGGACAGGTGGTTACTAGACGTATGGTGACCATTTGCAATGTGTACAGATGTCAGAGTATTATGTGATACATACCTGAAACTAACATAATACTGGGTGTCAAAAATGTTTCAATAAATTTTTAAATGGCGGTATCTTAAAGAGCAAAAGTGTCCAGCTTGGTTTAGTGCTGTCTGGTGATGCAGACAACACGAAGAGTAGAACTCAGGAATCAGTCTTAGATGTGGTGAGTTTGAGGTTTACTTGGGATAGTCTGGAAGAGATGTTTGGGTGAAAGATAACGGGATTTGTGGTACCTCAGCATACATAGGTAGTTGTTAGAACATATTCAAGTCTTTACTGTGAGTCAGGTGCTTTTCTTAATTTTTCAGTAATTCTCATACTTTTATGTAGGTACTGTTGGTTTCTGCCTTATAGAAGGAAGCTTAGGTTAAATAAGTTGGTGAGTGTCATGCTGTTAAAGGGCAGCCAGACTGAGACTTAAGTTCAAGTCTGGTAGACTCCAAAGGTTGTGTGTAAATCACTGAACTCTTGGGGGACAGCAAAAGTGATTGCCGTGTCCAAGATGAGACATTAGAGAGTGAGCAAGTATGTGCAAGAATGGAAATAACCCAAGTTTGAAGCCACTTAATGTGGGGGCACCCTATACTGAATGCATAAATGACTTAATATAGTAAAACGGTCATTACAAATTAGTGTAAATAGTTCACAAGCTAAGTAGAGCCTGTGTCCTTTAAGATAAAATTACAATGTACATAGTGCCCCAAACTACATAAACTTTTAAAATACAGTGGGTAAAACCTTAGAGAATACTATAGATGAATATAGTATGCCAGTCATCTTATAGGCTCTCAAATGTTTAAATAAATGTGGTGTATTTCCCTTTTCTTTGATGGCCTTAGATACCGTAGTAAAGTGTTATCACGTTGGTTGGCTGGTTTACCACTGCAGCTTGCACATCTCGGCTCCCGAAATCCTGAGCTTTCAACACAGTTTATTGACATTATCCATACTGCTGCAGCCCGAGCAAATAAAGAGCTACTCAAAAGTTTACAAGTTACTGCTCTCCGAATCTATGGTAAGAGTGTTGTTTACCTGTGTATGTAATAATCGGTCTACCCCGACTTAAGAACAATGTTTCAAAGGGGAGATCTTTAGGTTTTACTTTTCCTTCAAATTATACATTAATTGTACCATGGTAAAATGAATAAAATATCAAACAGTAAATTCATTTTCAATAGTATTACTTAATACAATAGTTTAAGAAAACTAAAGGTTGGAGATGTTTCTTCAGATCTTAAATTATCTTTTAAGCCACGAAATTCACAAATTCAAAACTGATCAGGTATTTTTATAGAATTCTTTTGAAACTTTGATGGCAAATTTTACTTATTTAATCGTTATTGAGATCTTGTACGGCTTTCATATATTAACGTTTCACTCACCCCTGAAACCTTTTCATTCTTTTAGCAAAAATATCAATAAAAATATACATATATGCATATGTATAATTAGTATTTATTATTAGGACACAGTTTATATACCATAAAATTGGCCATTTTACACTGTGCAATTCATTAATTTTTATCATATTCCCAAGATTGTGCGATAGTCACTATTATTCCAGAATATTTTTATCACCTCAAAAAGAAACTCTACCATTAGTAGTCCATCCCTATTTCCTCATTTCTTCCTACCTCAGCTCCTGACAACCACTGCTCACCATTTCTGTCTCTCTGTATTTGCCTGTTTTGATCATTTCTCACAGATGACATTATGTGATGTGGATCTTCTCAGTATGGCTTCCGTCACTTGGCATACTGTTCTTAGGATTTACGAGCATATACGAGTACTGTATTTCTTTTTAATGCTGAGTAACATTCCACTGT
This sequence comes from Muntiacus reevesi, assembly GCF_963930625.1. NCBI lineage: Eukaryota > Metazoa > Chordata > Mammalia > Artiodactyla > Cervidae > Muntiacus > Muntiacus reevesi. The sequence goes on along the minus strand of NC_089256.1, from coordinate 328,854 downwards.
TGAATATACACCACTTTATATTTACCCATTTATTAAATGACAAACGTTGGTTTGTGTCTACCTTTTGTGTGTGGTATTTAAAAATCTGTATTTTTCAGTATTGCTTATATATAGGAGTGTGTGTGTATACTCAGATAAGTCTTTGGTTTTAAATTCAGTTCAGTTTAGTTGCTCAGTCGTGTCCAACTCTTTGCAACCCCATGAACTGCAGCATGCCAGACCTCCCTGTCCATCACCAACTCCTGGAGCCCAACTAAACCCATGTCCATGAAGTCGGTGATGCCATCCAAGCATCTCATCCTCTGTTGTCCCCTTCTGCTCCTGCCTTCAATCTTTCCCAGCATCGGGATCTTTTCCAACGAGTCAACCCTTTGCATCAGGTGGCCAAAGTATTGGAGTTTCAGCTTCAGCATCAGTCCTTCCAATGAACACCCAGGACTGATCTCCTTTAGGGTGGACAGGTTGGATCTCCTTGCAGTCCAAGGGACTCTTAAGAGTCTTCTCCAACACCACAGTTCAAAAGCATCAATTGTTCTGCGTTCAGCTTTCTTCACAGTCTAACTCTCACATCCATACATGACCACTGGAAAAACCATAGCCTTGACTAGACAGACCTTTGTTGACAAAGTAATGTCTCTGCTTTTTAATATGCTATCTGAGTTGGTCCTAACTTTCCTTCCAAGGAGTAAGCATCTTTTAATTTCATGGCTGCAGTCACCATCTGCAGTGACTTTGGAGCCCAGAAAAATAAAGTCAGCCACTGTTTCCACTGTTTCCCCATCTATTAGCCATGAAGTGATGGGGCCGGATTAGGTTGATATTATAATTGTCCCTGTTTGGCAAAAGTGCTTGTTTTTTTTTTTTTTTTTTTTTTTACTGTTTTTCTTTGTTTCTAATACCTTTAACTCCATCAGTTATTATTTCAAATAACACACTTGAATATTATGAAATCGAGTGTTAAATGTTATCTTTAAATAATGATTGTATTTAGTCTTACTCTAGGCAGTACCTTAAGCCATACATATATATATTTTTTTCATGTAGTTGATATGTTAGAATTCAACATAGCACAGTGAAAATGGTCAGTCTGCTTTATTAATTCTTGTTTGTATATCTTTTAAAATTTAACTTGTCTTCCTGCCTCACTAGATCCACAAGAAGGCACAGTGGTGGTTCTGTCAGCAGAGTCTCAGCAGCTTTTGGTCCAGCTTGTGTATTTTCTACCCAGTCTGCCTGCTGACTTGCTTTCTCGGTTAAGCTGCTGCTGTATTATGGGAAGACTCAGTGCAAATTTGGCTGCCATGCTTATCGGGATACTGCACATGAGGTAGCATGCTAAAGTGAGCTGTATTTCAAGTGTATAATCTTCTCCCTCACCCTTCCCCTGTCACTGGCAGTTTATGAACTGACTTTTTAAAATGCCGCCCCTCCCTTCATTTGCTCTTAAAACAGCAGTTAAAACTGTTGATGATACTGGGTAAGAGGAAGGTCACTGGGGCAAGACTGTTCCAGGTGGTTTGCTTAGCGGTTTGCATTGTCATGGTTGCAGTCACTAAGTCCATGGGCTGTAGTCCACCAGGCGCCTCTGCCCATGGGATTTTCCAGGCAAGGATACTGGAGTGGGTTGCTGTTTCTTTTTCCAGGGGATCCTCCTGACCCAGGGATTGAATCTTGTTCTGCTACACCACAGGTGGATTCTTTACCGCTGAACCATCAGGTAGAAACATACAGTGATTTGTGTAGGTGCATTGAAACAAGGGTTAAGATTATCAGAAGTGTGTAGCCATAGTAAGGATTCAGTGACGGATGAGAGTGCTGTGTTTTAAAACTTCTGGTGTTATGAAATTGTAATACAGGTCTTTCTTTTTGGAAGGGAGCTCAGTTCAATGTAGGTGGTGAAATAAAAGCTTGCGGACTCAGACAGGGAATCATTAAAATATCTGTGGGTGGGTGGGTGGGTGTGTGTGTGTGTGGCAAAATATACATAACCTAAAACTTCCCATTTTAACCAGTTTTAGGTATACAGTGAGAATTGTTTGGGGCATTAAGTACATTCACACTGTTGTGCGACTGCTACCACTATTCATCTCCAGCACTGTCATCGTTGCAGACTGAAACTCTGTACTGATTATTTCCCCTTCTCCCAGCCCTTGTTTACCACTATTTTGTCTTCATGATTTTGATATATTCATCTGTTAATGGATACTCGGTTGTTCTGCCTTTTGGCTGTTACAAATAATGCAGCTATAAACATTGGTGTGCAGACACCTGTTTGAATCCTTTTAATTCTTTTGGCTGTATACCCAGAAGTAGAATTGCTGAATCATATGTTAATTTTCTGTTTAATTTTTCAAGGAGCTACTTTCCAGAATGTGACTGTGGTGTTTTACTCTCAAAGGTCTTAAAACTAATAATGTTTCATGTTGCTAGTGTTCAAAGTATCCTTTAAAATGTAATGTTTGTATCAGGCATAGTACTTTCATATTCAGCCATTTGTTACTGATTGTGGCTCAAGGCCAGGGTCTGATACAGTTTTAGGAAGGAGTTGAATCTGGGCTGTAGCTGAAAAATTTAAAAACTAGCTTCTTTGTGGCTTCTTGTGCAGACCCTCTGCCCCAATTAAACAGGAGTGGCTCGCTTTATTAGTAGACTTTCTTTAGCTTTGTTTGCCAGTCTCTTCGTACCAGGATAAGACGTATGTTTGAATGTTGTCGCCCAAATTGTGCTTCATAACTGATAATTACTTTTTCCTTTTAGCAAAAGAGAGCTGTTTGCAATATGTTGTCTATATATGAAACCCCTCTTTGTCTAGTTCAGTACTAAATGCCAGGTCTTTAAGAAATACAATTTAACTTAAGTGGTTTTATGACTGTTAACTTCCAGTAGAGGGCACTCATTTCCCATGATAGAACTTGTGGAGGATCTGTTTTGGCATTCATTTAAATGTGACTTTTGAACACCTCTTAAAATTAATTCTCTTTAGAACTTGTATTTAGTATCTTTTTTGGCATTAATTACGATTGACTTGTGCTCAATAACTTTGGTCAAGGATTTTTTCACAAGTCTTTTTTTACATTTTTTTGTGGGTTTGTGGTGAGTACTGAGAAAATATTAATTTACAAGTAATGGTAATAGAAGTTTATAATCATCAAAAGCAAGTTGTCATGTAGTTAAAAGTGTACCAAGTTAAACTTTGCCTTTTAGCATTTGCACAGAGTCTTAGTAGACTTCTCTTTCTGTAGATGTATTGTCCCTATTCAAACTAATCTCTTTAAAAATTAAAACAAGATGGGGCCTTTTCAACTTTCCCAGGCCAGTGGTATTATTGCATCACTTTTCCTAGATTTAGAATTGAAGAATAATGTTCGGTTATTCTTAAGGAATGATGTTCTTCTAAGGAATACCGTTCCTTAGACATCACCTGGGTTATTTCACGTCTTTGGTTTTCCCCTCCGTCCTTGATGGTGACGGTAAACCAACTAGCTTTCTCACTGTCTCCCACCTGCACCGTTCACCTGAGGCATCCCACTCCTCAGCTCCGTCTGTGCCAAGGACTGTTGGCAGGCTCCTTTTCCTGAAATATTCCTTCAATAATTTCTGATTCTCATCTGCTATATTAATTGGGCTCTGCGGTCTAGTTCACTCTGGGTGTTAGCGTTCTGACACTGTTGTCTCCAGCAGGGGAAGTTCATCGGAGAGCAGGTCACCACCAGACCATCTCCGTTTGTTCAGTGTGTGAAAAACCCATCACCTTAGAGTTGTTGGTGTTTAGTTTGTCTTAAAAACTGTACTTAGAATTGCTGTTCCTGCCTTTTTCACTATTCACTTAGAGGTTTTTTGAGTTTTTCCTCTCCATCTACCTGTGGTGTTCTGCTGACCGTTACTCTTCTTGCCCTCTCTGCCCCTAGTTCATTTACAGCTGGTTTGGGGAACATGAGACATGCATGTGGAAACGTAGTCTATGCTGTTAGATAAAAATACCAGAGAAGGGAGAAATTACTGAGAAATTCAGCCTGGTTTTGAAGCAGGGTGAATATGTGAGCTGGCCTGCCAGGAGCAGGTCTGGTTTGCTTCTGTTGTCCAAGCATAATTGATATAGCATCCCTTCTAGTCTCAGAACTGTTCTGCTGTGGCCAGTATGTGTGGTCATTGTAGTTTTAAGGACAGAGTGATACATTGCTTGTCTTTTGTCCAAACTAGATTTTTAAATGGATTTGCTACTCTTTTTAGCCACTGGACAGCACAGTGTTCACTGGGTATAAGAGGATATTAGCTTCTTTTCTAATCACCCATTTTGTACTCATTTCCATTGAGCATCTCTGACTTTTTATAACCTCTTAGCTTGTGATATTCTCTCCCATAGCCCTTTAAGCAAAGAGAAGTCCTTTAAGTAGAAGTGATTCAGAAAAATGTTGCCATTATTTTTAACTCCCCAACTTTTAAGAATGTTAATAAATACAGTTGTTTCAGTGGTTAAAAAAAAAAAGTGCTTCTCATTGAATTAGAAACTCCTTATTTTGTCTTGACATTTATTCAGATTTCTATTATAAAAGTTTGTCCCAAAAAAAAAAATTTGTCACAAAAAGCTATCCAAAAAGATAGCTTTTTGGATCTGATTATTCTCAGCTTTTTGTTTTTTTGCTGTATTCATGGCTGACATTTGCTGTATTCCTTCTTAGTCTTACCTTGAGGAGAGTTTTTAAAGGTATCACTGGAAACTGATCTCATAGCAGGAACCAGATAATCTTCATTTAATGAGAAGCTGCTTTATGTTTACCTATTCCCTTAAGTCCACTACCAATACTTTAGCTGCAGTATTGTGACGTAGACTAGTTATAAAGCCTCGCAAAGTATAGGAGTGCATAGTTATTGCAGAGTGGCTTTAAATTGAAGTATTCTTTACCTAGTTAAGATGCTTTGGTTTAGGTAGGAAGCAGGAGCTTGTTTAAACTTAGCTCATTCATATAAACAAGGTAAGACTTTTTTTTTTTTTTTTTAATGAAGATGAGGTAGTAAATACATAGCAGCTGAACCTACTACTGAAAAGCAGAACTTCACCTTGGCTCCTTGAAACTGAGTTTTGAGTGGTGTGGAAAAAATTTCCAGTTGTACCATATAAGTGGGCTGGTTATGCTTTTCAAGGAAACTTTACATAAACATATGTTAGAAATTATATTTTCCATATTACGATACTTGAACCCCCTTACATGTAAAGATGATACATGCTACGGATTTTTGACTGAGCTCTTAAATTATACTTGTATTCCATAAAGAATAGTCATATATTCTGTGCTTTATTCCTGAGTCTTCAATTTGGTCACTTCTAGTACTAGGTCTCCATTGTTTATTGTAGATCATCATTTTCTGGATGGAAGTCTTCAGTGAAAGAATGGAATGGAAGTGATCAGTTAAACATCAGTAATGAGGACTATTTCAGCTTCTTATTTTCAACACTTACAGGTAACTGCCCTGATCCACCAAGTTAAGGAAAGGAAAAGAACCTAGTATGAAAATTCTCCTGAGATTTACTGTCTTACCTGTTTGGGTCTAAGTTTTGGACCTCACTGCATAGCTTAATAAGATGGGGAACAGAATATCCATTTTAAGCATGTTTAACATGTTCGGTGTGTTAGGAAAAACATCACATTTTAATTAGCCATATTTTGCTTTCCATTGATGTCAGAGAAAAATTAGTAAAATGAGTCTTGATGTGTTAGATTAGTAAGTATTATTACTGTTGTTTTAAATGATCATACTGTCTTTGGTAGTTTTGTTTTGTAACTGGATGATAAAGATGACAGTGTTTGAAATTTTCTGAAGACTTAAAATTAAGAGACTTATTGAAATATGTTGTCAGAATCCAAAAATAGCTTGAAAAGTTCTGATAAGGAGCTGAATGTAGCAAGATAAATATTATATAAAAGAAACAAGTAACAAGTAGACTTGTACATGTTTGTTTGATAGTTTTGGATGTATGCGTTTGAGATGGATGTGAGGGCTTTATGTTTTAATTAGTAGTACCTGTCAAAGGGTTTAGTGGTTTTAGGAAACTCATTAGGAATCAGCCAGGAGTGTGATATGGCTTCCCAACTAGATGATGGCTCTTTAGGGCATGTTCATGGAAGTACAGTGATCTGAAAACATCAAAGCAGGTAGCTAGGGTCAGACCACATTGTGCTCGTATTCTGATCATTCTAAGAGCTGTCTTTCAGGAGGGACTTGGGCAAGTTGTTTGTATAGGTCAGACTAGGTGTAATAGAGGTGGTAAGAGAATCAGAAATCTTATTATATGGAATAGGTAGAAGGAAGTACACAGTAATTGTTGAAGAAATAGACTTAGGGGGGATGGAATAGTTTTAAGACACTTGAAAGGCTATTATGTAAGAATACAGAGTTTGGTATATGTATGAAGGAGCATATTGTTTTTCTTGTTCATTTGCTTTTTTAAACCTGACATTAATTAGAATGATTATGTCTTTCACACTTATTTAAGTATAAAGGTGGCAAAGCCCTCAGTTTAAGGGATATAATATTGTTTCTTGATGTATTACACATTTGATTCAGGTCAAATCTTTGTGTACATAATTATATGAATTTTACTACATCGCTGGCATTTCATTTTTTAAAATAATACATAAAGTACAGAAATTCAGAGAAAATAGCTTGTTAGCTTGAAGAATTTAACTTGAAGATACATGTCTATTTTTTAAAAATTACTTAAGAATGTTACTTGCTTTGTGATTTATTTTAAATTGGATTTCTTTATACTCAAATTAGGGTTTTCAAAAGAGGAACTGACTTGGCTTCAGAGCCTTTGAGGAGTGCCCCATGTCATCCAGACGCAGCTTTCTCCCGTGCTACTTTACCTCACTGACTTGGATCAGTTTTCACACCATTGGGACATAACAGAGGTAATGGTCCATTTGGAAAGGCATGGAAGATTGTTAGAATTCAGTTCATCCACCGCCAATAGTTACTGTGTGCTAGCGTTGCCTTGTGTAAGATGTTTCTAGAGGTTGAGAGCAGTATAAAGCACAGTCCCTGTTCTGAAAGTGCGTGTGACCCTTGGATAGGCGATGTGGATTCCTGAAAGAAGAGTTTTCATAAAGTTATGCCACTAGAATAGAATAAATTAGCAGTTTGAATGATAGAGACACATTTATTTTCTTTTTGCCTAGTATAGGGTAAAAGGAAAAAGAGGAAAGACTTCATGGAAAAGGAAGAATTTTACGTAGATACTGAAGGATTAATAAGAGTTAAGTAGGATTTTGTATCCTTGAAGGTGGGTTTTTCTAAACAGAAATAATTATTTGGAAGCTCCTTTGGTTTTAAAGAATTAGTATGTAGTTTATCAAAGTTACATTTTAAACCCCAAATTTCCCTTAAATTTTAAAGTTCAACTTAACAAATCTTTTTAGATACATATAGTAAGTTTAGGGAATCATTTTAAAAGGAGACTTAAACTATATTGCATCCCTTTTACATACATATTTAAAACTTTAAAAAACTGTTTAAATAACTTAATATATTCACTATTTGGTAAGTAGTTCAGTTTTCAGACAAACCTTCACAAATGTTATGGTAAATCTTAAAACATTTAATAAACTTACAAGCATGGTACATATTAATATCTTAAGTTTCAGTACTATTTATAGTGAAATTCAAATTAAAATTACAAGTCTAGGTTAGCTGTTAATTCTGTTTTAAATTGAAATTATAGGGCTGATATTTTACGCTAATAGTCAGAATTGTTTTACGTTACAAATATATAAATATGTAAAGCATCATAAATACTGGTACTAAGGATTTGAGTCTGTAAGATATTTATATATTAGTTAATTTCTTTTATTTATTTCTTCAGTTTCTTTCCTTGCATTGAAAGGTACTTGCCCAGTAGAATTGTAGTTGTGTCATTCCAAATAATGTTGGTTGGAACCTTTCTTGCACATTCCGAGGTTGTGTTCTGTGCTAGCATTTTTTTTTTTTTTAATGATTCATAAGGTTTTGGTTGGGGCACTGAAGTCCTTGGGAACTTCTTTCCTTGTAACTCGTAATTGCTCGGCCATAGCCTTTCCAAACAAAAGATAACCTTTGTAAGTGTTCTCAACAGGGTCGTCTCTAGAACCTGAATCTGTTTTATTGCTGTACCAATTGATTTTATTCAGCTGATCTATTGACGACTTCTTTCATTCTTTTCCAGAATACTCTTTACATTCTTCCTGTATCTTAGGGCTACACCTTTTGTAGACATTTAACACATTTCTCTCATGGTTTTGTTTGACTGTGATCACAATACTTGGGTCATGCCAGGGACACTTTCTTCTCTGTATCACCTAGTGCCTAACTATGTTCATATATTGGCTTTCAAAAAATAGTGGATTAGAAACAATGAAAACTAAGGAGTTGGGTAACCAACCTGCATATTTAATATCTGGCATTTTATCTTAATCCATAGTACATGCAGAGAGTGAAGCCTTGCACACTGCTGGATTTGAAGGGTTGGGTTTAGTGTCAGTAAGTGTTCTGTAAGCTTGTTTCTGATGTTTTTAAACTACCTCATGCATGGATTGGGGAAAGCGTGGTATGGGGATTGATCAGTGGGCCCCAGATTCCAGACAGAGACTTGTTAAGTGTCTAGTTTGATAACTTGAACAACTCCAATAATCTCTCTCTGACAATTTTAATTTTTCTGAATCACGTCATCTGTGTAAAGACACAGATGTCGTGAAAATGTGATTGGTTATATTTCTGAGTGTACATTGGCAAGAACATGTATTAAACTTCAAGGATGCTGTCTTTGAAATGTTAAGACATAAATTAGGAAAAATCTGAAAGTTTCTTTCTTAGCTTTTGAAGTTAAATGAAGATTCCAGTTCTATTTTCGATAAAATTTGCCTTTAAGTTGGCCTTATCACATGAAATTATTTGAAATATATGTAGTTTTTGACAGCCTTAGTGTAAAAATTGATTTTTTATTATTATTTCATTTGGAAAAGTTACTAGTTTGCTTAGTTTGTTCTATCTGCTTAGTCTGAAGTGTTTTTTGTTTTTTTTTTTAAAATCGGACCTTTTTTTTTCTGAGTAGATTTTCTTCACAAAGTATAATTTATTTACTTACCTACTTAACACATTTAAGAATTTACTTATGTATATACGGCAGTATGAGGTCTTCACCATGTACAGGCTTTCTCCAGTTGCAGCAAGTGGGGATTACTATCTGGGGCTGCTCTTCAGCTGTGGGACGCGGGCCCCTCTCTGCGGCGGCTCCTCTTGTTGCAGAGCATGGGCTCGAGGGCTTCGTTAGTTCTGGCACACAGGCTTAGCTGCCCTGTGGAACCTCCCCAGACCAGGGATTGAACCTGTATCCCCTACTGGGTGGCATATTCTGGACCACTGGACCACTAGGAAAGTCCCACAGGACAGTGTAGAAGAACAGAAGGGTAACAGTAAAAGTGTCCGTCCAGTCTCTGTCTGCCAGCCATCCATGTCCCTTCCTTAGTTTCTAAATGTATTCTTTTGGATAACTTCTGTGTCTTCACAAATGATTATATATATATTCTTTTGGCTTCTCCTTTTATAGACACAACATACTCTGATTTGGACCTTGCAGTTTTCATTTAGTATCTTCATGATCATTTCTTCCAAACACTGAAGGAAGAATTGTATGATCTTGCCATTAATGATGGAAATAGTAGTTAAAAGGGAAAAGGAATCTTTGGACAGAGATATCATTCCCAAATGGAAGTGTCTTTTCCAGAGCCAGTGCAAGGTTTTAAGGTTAATTTTAATTGTCATTTATAAAAGTTTGAATGGTTTGAAAAGACTACTTTTTAACTAAATTCTGAAGAATAATAATCAAACATTACTCTAGTTTAAGAAATAGAACATTTTTCTTTGTTTTTGAAACCTCTGATTTTATTAACAGTTTTATGTGTGTGACATTTCTGTATAAAATTAGGTAGAAAATACTTCAGTGTAGAAATTAAGTGTACAAAATCTTGTTAAAATTTTTTATATTTTTAAAAAACTCTCAATTTCCACACTGTAGCAAACTGCCATGCCTGTTCTGGAGTTGTGCACTTATGAAGTCAGGATTCTGATGTACGCAAATTTCAGTTAACACTAGTTGCAAAAGTGAAGACTCCCTGTATATATGTATGTTTGTGTGTCTCTGTTTGTATTTTTGTTTACTTTTGTTTTGAAACAATCTCAGACTTGGAGAAAAATTACAATTGCAGTACAAAGAACTTCTCTTTTCTTAAACTGTTTGACAAAATGCCCATTGTCGATACTTTAGCATACAAGCAGACCGTGTTTTATTGTACCTGCAAATTCAGTTTTTGGAAACTGAAGTTCTGCGGCAGCCCTGCACTGAGGGTGTCCGTCATCTTTCCAGTAGCATTTGCACACTCTGGGTCTCTGTGTCAGTTTGGTGATTCTCGCAGTATTTCACACTTTTTCATTGTTATTTCTTAGAGTGAGCTGTGATCGGTGACTTTTGATAATACTGTTGTCATTGTTTCGGAGTTTGTAATTAATTGTAACCATGAACCGTGCCCACAGGAGATAGTGCAGTGATCTTAGTAAAATATGTGTGTTCTGACTGCCCCACCAGCCAGCCATTCCCTATCTCTCTCCTTCTCCTCAAGTCTCCCTATTCCCTGAGACTCAGCAGTATTGAAATTAGGGCAGTTAATAACCCTGCAGTGGCCTCTGAGTGTATGTGTGTTTGTCACTCAGTTGTATCCAACTCTTTGTGACCCCTGGATTGTAGCTCGCCAGGCTTCTCTGTCCATGGAGTTCTGCAGGTAAGAATACTGGAGTGGGTTGCCATTTCCCTCTCTGGGGGATCCTCCTGACCAAGGGATCAAACCCCAGCCTACTGCATTGGGTCAGATTCTTTACCATCTGAGGCACCAGGTGTTCAAGTGAAAGGAAGAGTTGCGTATCTCTTACTTGAAACCAAAAGCTAGAAATGATTATGAGCTTAGTGAGGAAAGTGTGTTGACAGCCAAGATAGGCTGACAACTAGAACTCTGTGCTGGTTAGTCAAGTTGTGAGTGCAAAAGAAAAGTTCTTGAAAGTAAAAGGGCTATTTCGTGAACACAGGAATAATAAGAAAGTGAAACAACCTTATTGATGATGTGGAAAAAGTTTGAATGACCCTTAAGCCAAAGCCAAATCTCGAGCAAACCCTGATGATGATTTAGTCATTAAGTCGCATCTGACTCTCTGCAACCCCATGGACAGTGGCCTGCCAGGCTCCTATGTCTGTGGGATTCTCCGGACAAGAGTACTGGGAGTGGTTGGCACTTCCTTCTCCAGTGGATCTTCATGACACAGGGATTGAACCCGGGTCTCCCGCATTGAGGGCAGATTTACCGACTGAGCTACAAGGGAAGCCTTAAAACTCTCGTAAGTCTCTTCAGTTCTCTGAAGGCTGAGAGAGGTGAGGAAGCTGCAGAAGAGTTTGAAGGTAGCAGAGACTGATTCATGAGGCTTGAGGGAAGAAGCCATACTCCCAACATTTGCTATTAATGCAAATCCAGCCCGGGCTGGTTAGGTTGAGTTGAGAAGCAGTGTGGTTTGCAAGTGAACATGCCTCGTTTAGGGAGAGATCAATAGCCATACAGGGAGATATGATTAGAAAGAAGAAGAACATCATATGATGCATTTTACTTATCTGAGGCAGGATTGATGGGGTTCTGCTTGAACAAGAGCCTGAGATCTTCAACAGGTTCACAGGAATAGCTGTCCTCTGGCTTTGGAGTCTCAGTTTCTGTCTCCCCCTCCTGTAGACCATAGGGTTTTATTCTAGAATTGTGGACCCAGGCAGATAGACCTTCAATTTTACAGCAGTTGAAGTCACTAGAACAACCTGATATGGCCCTGTCCATTTCTCGGACAGCTGGTTTGGACTCCCTTTTTCTTGCCAGGTCTTTACTGATACTTGATCCCCTGGCTTTACCTGGGGATTTTTCAAGTCTTCCTGTGGTTTAGGGAGGATTTGTTCTCCATACCATTGGAGTTCTGGCTGAAACCTTCCCAGGTCAATTATATGTTTAAGAGTGTATTGGCATCCTCGTCAAGAAACAAATCAGAAGTTAAGAATGGTCGTCCATACATCATTTCACAAGGACTTAACAATAGTGGCCGTTTGGTGGATATCCGTAGCCTCATGAGGGCTATGGGCAGCATATGTGTCCACTTATTATGTGTTTCTGACATAGCTTAGCCAGAGCCCTTTTAAGAGTCTGGTTGGCTCTCTCTACATTTCCTGAAGCTTGAGGCCTCCAGGATGAGCGGAGCTGGTATTTTATGCCTAAGCATGCGGCTAGGTTCTGGGGTATCGTGGCTCTAAGTGAGGGACCGTTGTCACTCTGAAGTGACCGAGGCAGCCCAAACCTAGGCTCTATCTCCTTCAGCAGAGCTTTACAGACTTCTGTAGCTCTCTCAGTCTCAGTAGGGAACGCTTTGATCCATCCTGTGAATGTGTCAATAAAGACTAGCAAGTAAGAAAACCCTTGGGTCTTGGGCATGGCTGTAAATTCTACTTGCCAGTCCACTCCTGGGTATGATCTCCGATGATGGACAGGTGTAATTAGAGGAGGTCTGGTTTTTAGGTTATTTTTTAGACAGGTGTCTCAATTTTGTGTGACTTGTTTAAAAACCTTATCTAACTGGGGATGGGAGAGAATAGGCTTAAGCAAGATTTCTAGATTATCTTTTCCAAAATGGGCGCTCTTATGTAAGGAGTTAGTAATGTTTTAAACCTGAGAATCAGGGAGTATTATTTGGGCCTGATCAGGCTGAAACCACCCATGTGACCCAATCTCCCAGCCCCGCTCAGCATATCGGGAATGTCCCCCTGGGGTAAAATCTGGAGTCAGGGTTTCCTTGGGGAAAAGGGGGCACATAGCAGTGGCAGAGGTAGCTTCCCCGGGAGCTCGTCCTGCCTCTTGATCAGCTTTCCTATTTCCCTGAGCCTCTTTTTCTTGCCCCTTTTGGTGACTCTTGCAGTGGATGACAGCTAATTTTGCAGGAAGTTTGACTGCCTCCAGGAGCCTGAGAATGAGCTCTTTGTGTTTAATAGCAGAGCTTCGGTCACTGAGCATCCCTCTTTCTTTCCAAAGTGCTGCACGGGCATGCAGAATGAGGAAAGCATACTTAGAGTCCATACACACATTAATCCTCTTTCCTTCTCCTAACTCCAAAGCTCTTGTCAGGACAAAAAGTTCAGCTTTCTGGGCTGAGGTGTCTGGGGGAAGAGACCCATTTTCCTTAGTTTCTTCCAGGCTCACTACAGCATATCCTGCTTTCCTCTCCCTTTTCTACAAAATGCTGCCATCTATGTGCCAGTTTTCCTCTGGGTCAGATAAAGGTGTCTCTGATAGGTCCAGGCGAGAAGAGTATAACTCGTCTGTGATTTGTATGCATTGGTAATCCAGAGGGGAGGTAAGGGGATCTGGCAGTAAGGTTGCTGGATTTAAAGTCTGGCAGACCCTCAACTTTATTTCTGGAGTGTCAAGGAGGAGGGCTTGGTATTAGGTGATCCTTCCCCCTGTCATCCACCTGTCCCCTTTCGTTTCCAAGACTGCTTGCACCCAGTGAGGAGTATAAACTGTGTTGAGCTGACCCAGGGTCAGCTTAGATGACTCCTTAACCATAAGAGCGGTGGCTGTTACTGCCCGGAGGCAAGTGGGCCACCCTCTGGCCACCTCATCTAGTTATTTTGAGAGATAAGCCACAGGTTGTAATACGGGCCCCATCATCTGCCCTAACACCCCTAGAGCAGTTCCTGTCCTTCCAGAAACATAGAGTCTAAAAGGCTTCTCCAGGTTGGGGAGGCCTAAAGCTGGGGCTGTAGTGATGGACTCCTTTAGGGCATTAAAGGCCACCTTGCAGGTCTCATGCCAGTCGAGTGGCTCTTCCTCTTTCCCCCTTAAATTTTCATATAGGGGTCTGGCCAGATTGCCATCATTAGGAACCCAGATCCTGCAAAACCCGGTCCTTCCTAAAAATTCCCTAAGCTGTTGTTTTGTTTGGGGGTACGGGGTATTTAAGATGAGGGATCTCCCCTCGGGGTCAGGCATTCTTTTTCTCTCCATAATTATAAATCCAAGGTATTTTACTTGGGTTAAGCTAATCTGAGCCTACTTGGGGGATACTCGATAACCGTTTTCCTACAGGAAAGTTAGCGTTTTAAATAGTGTCCATTTGAGAGCTGGTAAAATCTGGCCTAGCTATGAGCAAGTCATCCACATACTGTATTAGACTACTGTTTGTTAAAGTTAATTCCCTTAGTTCTCTCCCCGAGGAAGTCCCGAAGATATGAGGGCTGTCCCTAAACCCTTGGGGTAGTCGAGTCCAGTCGAGAGTTGTATGGTCTCTCTTCTTTCCATGTCCCGCCACTCAAAAGCAAAGAGTTTTTGGGATTCAGGATGGAGAGGAATGCAAAAGAAAGCACCTTGAAGGTCCAAGACTGAGAAGTACTTGACATTTCCTGGGACTTGGGATAGGAGGGTATATGGGTTTGGGACTATGGGGTGGATGGGAACCACAGCTTCATTAACAGCTCTTAGATCCTGGATGAATCGGTAAGATCCATCTGGTTTTTGAACGGGCAAGATTGGGGTGTTGCAGGGGGACTCACAGCTGATTCGAGTTCCAGTATCTCGTTATTTGTTAAATAATGGTCTAAGACCCTCAAGACCTTCTGGTTTTAAGGGATATTGTCTTTTCTAGGGCTAGGGAGCATTTGGTCTCAGAGAAATCTTTACTGGTGGAATATTTATGGCTAAACCAGGGCTGGAGACATCCCACACCTGGGGATTGACATCATCTAGACAAGGGACAGACTCCTCCTTTTCTACCTCTGACTGTAAATATTCAGACATAGGCAAAGAAAATTATCGACTTCTACCTTTGTGTCCCCAAGTCACTCTGGTTTGGAGGCGAAAGTATTATTCTCAAAATGGAAAATTTGGAAGCTGCAAACATGAAAAATTTAAAGAGTCACGCAGAGGCTAGTCACTCTAAGCTAACCCCTAAGACATTTATTGACTGATTTCTAGCTTCTCTTCTTTAACCTTTTTTATCTACAGTAATCCTGTGTGTTCCTTTTAGTTAGGGATTCATTTTTAGACTATCCTGACTCTTCCACTACGTTCCAGTTTTGGGTCTGATACACTTAGAGATGTGCCAAGTGCTTCCTGAATACTATAGAACATATTTTATGTTTAAAATACTTCCATGTTTATGTAGTGAGTCAATGATTTTAAGTTTATTTGTTACACATTTCAATGTAAAAGTCAATGTGTGAACTAACATATTCACGACTTGGAAAAGTTGGCATTTTTTTGGTGTGTGTTTGAACTCCTCACCCGACCAAAGGTCATGGAGAGGTCTATAGTTTTTCTAAAATGGTTATAGTGTTGTTTATTTTCTGGTAATTGAATTAGGGTGTGAGTTGCAAAGCTTGTTTTTCTGTTCATTTCATTCCATCTGTTCGGGTTTCTTTCTCTCTCCTGAGTCAGACAGTAATTTCCCATTGGTTGTCCAGTTACCAAGGTTGGTGTCCATGCATCCGTGCTGGTCTCTCCATACATGTCCGGGTGTCCTGTGAAACACTAAGGTTAATTTATTTGGAAATGACCTAGCTGTTCAATACACTGTCATCGCTCAGTTGAGCAGAGGGAGAGAATTCAAGTGACAAAACTCCAGAGAAGCTAGTGTCAGAGCGCCCCGGCGTGGCATGCGTGCAGGGGGTTGGGGGGAGGGGGCGGTGTGCGGAGCGCGGAGGTCTCAGGTGTCCTCCCACCCTGGGCCTCTCCAGGTCCGCCGCTGCTCAGGGGCCTCCCCCCGCCCCATCGCTTTGGCTCCTCAGGGCCGGGTGGTCTCTGCAGCTGCCCGGCATCCTGCCCGAGGCCCCCCATGCCCACACGCTGTCTTCCAGTCTCTCTCTGAACCCTCGACTCTTTCTCCCTCTGTCTCACCTGGCGTGGGTGCGTGCGAGTGCCTGTCCGTGTCCCTGGCTGTCGCTCGTCTGCTCTCCCAGGAAGGTCCTGTGCTGGGCCCGCGGCGTGGGGGCAGGTTGGGCCTCGGTAGGGCGAAAAGACGGGGATCAGGCGCTCCAGGGGGTTTGCGCAGCCGGCAGGACGGGCGCCTGGGGCCCCGGCTTGGCTGCCCCTAAGCCCCAGGAGGCTCCGGGGACCGCTGACATGGGCCGAAGCCCTGCTCGTCCTGAGCCACCTGACCCTGAGCAGTGAACGGGATGCTGGGTGACAGGGGGTGAGGGGGCACCGAGATGTCCTCGCTGCTCTGCCCACCCCCACTCCCCCCACCCCAGGTTCCGCAGGCAAGCCAGGCCCCGGCCGGCCGGGCCAGACGGGTGCTGGACTGGTCTCGCGGTGTGCGGAGCGGGGACGCCCTCCGCTGGCCGCCGAGCTGCAGGCTCTGGCCGGCCGGAGTCCGGGTCGTGCGGCTCAAGTGCAGCGTGCGCCCGCTGGAGAACTGCAGCCCCAGGCCCGACCGGCAGGTCAGACCGCAAGGTAGGCGCAACGCGGCGCTCCTGGGGCGCCTGGCAGCCGCCTCGGTCTAAGTCCATACCACCCTGAACGTGCCCACTCTCCTGTGATCTGGGAAACTGAGCAGGGTCGGGCCTGGTCAGTACTTGGATGGGAGACCGCCAAGTAGTTAGGCGATTTTTTTTTATTTTTCTGAATGCCTACTTCAGAAAGTTAGAATCGGATGACTTCACACAGTAAAACGAATCATATTTTCATACATAATCTTAGAATCCAGCAGCTGGTCATTCTTTTTCCTGTCCTAACACAGCTAACTGGAAATCAGTTGTAGTAAGTTCTACTGACTTCAGACCCTCATCCCTAAGGGAAGATATATAGGAAAACCCATAATATATCTAAATAAACATGAAAGATACAATGATGAGAAAGAAAAAATTTCTCAGTGACATCTTAGTTGGTATCGGTAACACGATGATTATGAAAGCACAGCCGATAATCAAGTCCAGGCCATGGAAGCCTGTGACTGTCAGTGAGTGTTGACTTCCCTTTCAGCTGAGGTCGGAAAAAGTGCTTTGTAAAATTCTGAGGTTTGAAGCACTTGTAACCTCCCAAAGAGACTGCAATCAGAAGGGTTTCTAGAATATCCTGACGCTGTGGTGAGCTCAAGCAATATATACTCCAGAGAACGGAAGACAGACATGTTGGGAAGTGGTGATGCCTTCTCCTGCACTTAGGGAGGAAGGGCATGTACAAGTGGAGAAGCAACAGCTCAGTGATGGAATCTTTAAAGACTCCATACATGGAGAAGGAAATGGCAACTCACTCCAGTATTTTTGCCTGGAAAAATCCATGGGCAGAGGAGTCTGGCGGGCTGAAGTCCATGGGATTCCATGACTGACCGTGTGTGCACGAGGGTGGAGGGAGACGGGTTCGTAGCAAGAAACTGGTAGAAGTAAAAAATAAGAAAAAATATAAAATAAAGACTCGATAAATATGACAACGACTGGTAGGAATAAACCTTCAGAAGTGCCTTCTCAGCCCTCCCGTCAGAAGCACAAGCGTAATAAAGACACTGAGTTTTCACGGTCTCACACAGAATTAGACTGGCTTATGACAATGGGCAGAGAGGATCCTCTAAGACATCGTGGCTGGGCTTTACTGGAGGATGCACATCGACTGAGTGCATGGCTGTGTGTTATGGAAATATGTCTTACTGGCAGGGCAAAGGCATCTTCTTGAAGAACACAGCAAATAACACCACAAATTCACGGAACTTGGCTACAATGACAATAGCTGATTTCGTGGTGGCTACTGCTTGACAGAGCTGGGATTGCCTCTGCCATTAAATACCTCAGTGGCCAGCTGTGATAATAGCAATTACTTTCTCACTTAGAAACTTGCCATGTGCACTAGCGCAAGAACAGTGAAAGCTCCCCAGAGAAGCAAGTCAGGCAGACATGCTTCTGTTTTCTCACAGAAGCTTCTTATGACCGGCCCTGCTCACAGACAGATTGCTAATTCCAAATCGATAGACAGTTATGCAGATATTCTTTAGCAACTGAGCCACCAGGGAAGCCCTACTAGCTCAGTTGCTAAAGAATCTGCCTGCAACGCAGGAGACCCCGCTTTGAGTCCTGGGTCGGGAAGATCCCCTGGAGAAGGGATAGGTTACCCACTCCAGTATTCTGGCCTAGAGAATTCCATGGGCTGTGTAGTCCTTGGGGCTGCAAAGAGTCAGGCATGACCTGAGCCACTTTCACCTGCACATGCGGATATCACTTAAAAAAAAAAAATGTGGTAACAGATCTAGAACCTCTGTCAAGCTCATGAGTGAGTAGTATAAATGTATAGAATCAGCTTTGTTCTGCATAGTTACTACCGTCCTGTATTTGCTTTGAGAGGAGTTGAGCTACTCTTGGTACAGAGGAATGATTCTTTACCAACTGAGCCACAAGGGAAGCCCACTATTACAGGAATGGGTAGCCTATCCCTTCTCCAGCGGATCTTCCTGACCCAGGAATTGAACCAGGGTCTCCTGCCTGAGTAACACATATTGGGTAAAAATCGGTGAGGGAGCAGAACTAGGGACATTGATTGGTAAAATCAGTTTTCCTTGTCTAGATGGCTAGCGGAGGCGAAAGAAATGTTGGTGTGGATTTAAAAAATTCTTCTGATACTATATATAAAATTTACTAGTTCTCTGCAGAAGTCTTTAATGAAACACAGATATTGTCATTAGATTGCTTTGGTCATATCCGTCTTATCCACATTTATTTTTTAAAATCACATAGAGTGGCTTCAATCACTTGAAGAAACGACAAAAGGTTTCTTTGGTCTCCATTCTATACTGGATCGAGAGAAGGCAGTTGATCAGCATGATGCAGGAGCTCAAGATGTTTTTGGCAAAAACTTGACTAGTCTGTTTAATGATATGGAAGAATGAATTAAGGATGGCAGCACGAAACAGAAGGCCATGCTAGAAGTACACAAGACCTTGTTTGGTAAGTCCAAACATGACTTTTTCTTTCAATTGAAGGATAGTTGCTTTACAGAATTTTGTTGCCAAACATGAACGTGAATGAGCCACAGGTTTACATACGTCTCCTCCCTCCTGAACCTCTCTCCCGTCTCCTCCTCCCTATTCCACCCCTCTAGCTTGTTGCAGAGCCCCTGTTTGAGTCCCCTGAGTCATACAGCAAATTGCATTGGCATCTCTTTTAACGTATGGTACTATGTTTCCATGTTCCTCTGCATTCATCTCACCCTCTCCTTCCTGCCCCCTGCCCGTGTCCATAAGTCTGTTCTCTACATATGAGACTCCTTGGCTGCCCTGCAAATAATTTCATCAGTACCACCTTTAGTTCAAGCATTTCTTCCCCCCCCCCAAGCATTTCTTATTTCTTATTCCACTCTTACTGTCTTTAGTGTGAGACTGATTTCGAAACTGATATGAAAGTATTATTCTCAGCATGGAAAATTGGAAAGATGCAAACATGAAAAATTTAAAAAGTAACGCAGAGGCTAGTCACTCTAGGCTAAACCCTAAAACATTTATTGACTGATTTCTAGTTTCTCTTCTTTAACCTTTTTGATCTACGTAATCCTGTGTATTCCTTTTAGTTAGGGATTCATTTTTAGACTATCCTGACTCTTCCATTAAGTTCCAGTTTGGGGTCTGATACATTTACAGATGTGCCAACTGCTTCCTGAATACTATAGAACATATTTTATGTTTAAAATACTTCCATGCGAATGTAGTGAGTCAATGATTTTCAGTTTATTTGTTACACATTTCAATGTAAAATCAATGTGTGAAATAACATATTCTCGATTTGGAAAAGGTGGCTTTTTTTGTTGTGTGTAAGAATTCCTCACCGGACCAAAGGTCATGGAGAGGTCTATTGTTTTTCTAAAATGGTTATAGTGTTGTTGTTTTTTTCGGTAATTGAATTGGGGTGTGATTTGCAAAGTTTGTGTTTCTGTTCATTTTTTCCATTTGTTCGGGTTTCTTTCTCTCTCCTGAGTCAGACAGTAATTTCCCATTGGTTGTCCAGTTACCAAGGTTGGTGTCCACGCATCCGTGCTGGTTTCTGCATTCATGTCCGGGTGTCCTGTGAAACACTAAGCTTAATTTATTTGGAAATGACCTAGCTGTGCAATGTACTGTCATCACTCAGTTGAGCACAAGGATAGAAATTCAGGTGATCAAACTCCGGAGAAGCTTTCGTTGGAGAGGGGCGTGTGTTCAGGGGGTTGGGGTGGGAGGGGCGCGGACCGCGGATATCTCAGGTGCCCTCCCAACCTGGGCCTCTGCAGGCCGGCCTCTGCTCGGCAGCCTCCTCCCGCCCCCATCTCGTTTGCTGCTCAGGGCCAGGTGGTGTCTGCAGCTGCCCGGCATCCTGCCCGAAGCCCCCCCCGCCCACACGCTGTCTTCCGGTTTCTCTCTGAACCCTCGTCTCATTCTGCCTCTGTCTCACCTGACGTGGGTGCATGCGAGTGCCTGTCCGTGTGCCTGGCTGTCGCTCGTCCGCTCTCTCAAGAAGGTCCTGTGCTGCGCCCGTGGCGTGGGGGCAGGGCGGGCCTCGGTTTGGGGACAGGGTGGGGCTGAGGCACTCCAGGGCCTTTGCACAGCCGGCAGGATGGGCGCCTGGGGCCCCGGCTGGGCTGCCCCTAAGCCCGCAGGAGGCTCCGGGGACCGCGGCCCCGGGCCGACGCCCCGCTCGTCCGGAGCCACGTGACCCTGAGCAGCGAACGAGATGGTGGGGGGCGGGGGGTGGGGGGGCACCGAGGCGTCCTCCCCGCTCAAGCCACCCCCCTCCCCAACCGCCGCCAGAGCTCCCGCAGCCTCGCCAGGCCGCTCGGGGTCCGGGAGGCGCCCCGGGCCGGGCCAGGCGCGTGCTGGCCGGGGGTGGCCTCGGCTGATCTCCCAGCTGCAGGGCCTGTCCCGGTTTTTCCCATCAGTTTCAACAGTGACGGTCACCCCACATTGTGAGTCGTCTAGATTTCTCACTGACACCCCTGTTAGGGAGTGGCTTTTTAGAGAGATAGGGAAGGTCACTTGGGGGATGTTAGTCATGAGAGAAAATAAGGGCTCAGGTGGGATTGCAGATGTCATCCAAGGGGTAAATAGAGACAGTTGTTGCTGGTACCAAGACATGAAGTTTTTTTTCCCCCTTTTCCCAAAAGGCCATATTACGACCACATGGGGGCGCTGAGTAACAGCCCATAGCTCGGCTGGAAGGGTGGGCCTTTGATAGTGATACCCTGGGATGGGTTGGACATACCCCCAAACTTTGTCATTAATGCAGATGCAGCCCGGGCTGCTTAGGTTCAGTTAAGAAGCAGTGTGGTTTGCAAGTGAACATGCCTCGTTTAGGGAGAGATCAATAGCCATACAGGGAGATATGATTAGAAAGAGGAAGAACATCATATGATGCATTTTACGTATCTGAGGCAGGATTGATGGGGTTCTGATTGAACAAGAGCCTGAGATCTTCAACAGGTTCACAGGAATAGCTGTCCTCTGGATTTGGAGTCTCAGTTTCTGTCTCCCCCTCCTGTAGGCCATAGGGTTTTATTCTAGAATTGTGGACCCAGGCAGATAGACCCTTCACTTTTACAGCAGTTGAAGTCACTAGAACAACCTGATATGGCCCTGTCCATTTCTCGGACAGCTGGTTTGGACTCCCTTTTTCTTGCCAGGTCTTTACTGATACTTGATCCCCTGGCTTTACCTGGGGATTTTTCAAGTCTTCCTGTGGTTTGTTCTCCATACCGTTGGAGTTCTTGCTGAAACCTTCCCAGGTCAATTATATGTTTTAAGAGTGTATTGGCATCCTCGTCAAGAAACAAATCAGAAGTTAAGAATGGTCGTCCATACATCATTTCATAAGGACTTAACAATAGTAGCCGTTTGGGGGATGTCCGTATCCTCATGAGGGCTTTGGGCAGCATATGTGTCCACTTATTATGTGTTTCTGACATAGCTTAGCCAGAGCCCTTTTAAGAGTCTGGTTGGCTCTCTCTACCTTTCCTGAAGCTTGAGGCCTCCAGGATGAGCGGAACTGGTATTTTATGCCTAAGCAAGCCGCTAGGTTCTGGGGTATCGTGGCTGTAAGTGCGGGCCCGTTGTCACTCTGAGGTGACCGAGGCAGCCCAAACCTAGGCACTATCTCCTTCAGCAGAGCTTTACAGACTTCTGTAGCTCTCTCTGTCTCAGTAGGGAACGCTTTGATCCATCCTGTGAATGTGTCAATATAGACTAGCAAGTAAGAAAACCCTTGGTTCTTGGGCATGGCTGTAAATTCTAAATGCGGAGCGGCATTGCCAGTCCGCTCCTGGGTATGATCCCCGATGTTGGACAGGTGTAATTAGAGGAGATCTGGTTTTTGGGTTATTTTTTAGAGAGGTGTCACAATTTTGTGTGACTTGTTTAACAACCTTAGCTAACTGGGGATGGGAGAGAATAGGCTTAAGCAAGATTTCTAGATTATCTTTTCCAAAATGGGTGCTCTAATGTAAGGAGTTAGTAATGTTTTAAACCTGAGAATCAGGGAGTATTATTTGGGCCTGATCAGGCTGAAACCACCCATGTGACCCAATCTCCCAGCCCCGCTCAGCATATCGGGAATGTCCCCCTGGGGTAAAATCTGGAGTCAGGGTTTCCTTGGGGAAAAGGGGGCAGATAGCAGTGGCAGAGGTAGCTTCCCCGGCAGCTCGTCCTGCCTCTTGATCAGCTTTCCTATTTCCATGAGCCTCTTTTTCTTGCCCCTTTTGGTGACTCTTGAAGTGGATGACAGCTAATTTTGCAGGAAGTTTGACTGCCTCCAGGAGCCTGAGAATGAGCTCTTTGTGTTTAATAGCAGAGCTTCGGTCACTGAGCATCCCTCTTTCTTTCCAAATTGCTGCACGGGCATGCAGAATGAGGAAAGCATACTTAGAGTCCATACACACATTAATCCTCTTTCCTTCTCCTAACTCCAAAGCTCTTGTCAGGGCAAAATTTCAGCTTTCTGGGCTGAGGTGTCTGGGGGAAGAGACCCACTTTCCTTAGTTTCTTCCAGGCTCGCTACAGCATATCCTGCTTTCCTCTCTCCCTTTTCTACAAAACTGCTGCCATCTGTGTGCCAGTTTTCCTCTGGGTCAGTTAAAGGTGTCTATGATAGGTTCCGGCGAGAAGAGTATAACTCGTCTGTGATTTGTATGCATTGGTGATCCAGAGGGGAGGTAGGGGGATCTGGCAGTAAGGTTGCTGGATTTAAAGCCAGGCAGACCCTCAACTTTATTTCTGGAGTGTCAAGGAAGAGGGCTTGGTATTGGGTGATCCTTCCCCCTGTCATCCACCTGTCCCCTTTCGTTTCCAAGACTGCTTGCACCCGGTGAGGCGTATACACTGTGGTGGGCTGACCCAGGGTCAGCTGAGATGCCTCCTTAACCATAAGAGCAGTGGGTGCTACTGCCCGGAGGCAAGTGGGCCACCCTCTGGCCACCTCATCTAGTTATTTTCAGAGATAAGCCACAGGTTGTAATACGGGCCCCATCATCTGCTCTAACACCCCAAGAGCAGTTCCTGTCCTTCCAGAAACATAGAGTCTAAAAGGCTTCTCCAGGTTGGGGAGGCCTAAAGCTGGGTCTGTAGTGATGGACTCTTTTAGGGCATTAAAGGCCACCTTGCAGGTCTCATGCCAGTCGAGTGGCTCTTCCTCTTTCCCCCTTAAATTTTCATATAGGGGTCTGGCCAGATTGCCATAATTAGGAACCCAGATCCTGCAAAACCCAGTCCTTCCTAAAAATCCCCTAAGCTGTTGTTTTGTTTGGGGGTACGGGGCATTTAAGATGAGGGATCTCCCCTCGGGTTCAGGCATTCTTTTTCTCTCCGTAATTATAAATCTAAGGTATTTTACTTGGGTTAAGCTAATCTGAGCCTACTTGGGGGATACTCGATAACCCTTTTCATACAGGAAAGTTAGCGTTTTAAATAGTGTCCATTTGAGAGCTGGTATAATCTGGCCTAGCTATGAGCAAGTCATCCACATACTGTATTAGACTACTGTTTGTTAAAGTTAATTCCCTTAGTTCTCCCCCCGAGGAAGTCCCGAAGATATGAGGGCTGTCCCTAAACCCTTGGGGTAGTCGAGTCCCGTCGAGAGTTGTATGGTCTCTCTTGTTTCCAAGTCCCGCCACTCAAAAGCAAAGAGTTTTTGGGATTCAGGATGGAGAGGAATGCAAAAGAAAGCACCTTAAAGGTCCAAGACTGAGAAGTACTTGGCATTTCCTGGGACTTGGGATAGGAGGGTATATGGGTTTGGGACTATGGGGTGGATGGGAACCACAGCTTCATTAACAGCTCTTAGATCCTGGACGAATCGGTAAGACCCATCTGGTTTTTGAACGGGCAAGATTGGGGTGTTGCAGGGGGACTCATAGCTGATTCGAGTTCCAGTATCTCGGTATTTGTTAACTAATATTTTTTTTTTTTTTTTTCTAACTAATATTTTAAGACCCTCAAGAGCTACTGGTTTTAAGGGATATTGTCTTTTCCAGGGCTAGGGAGCATTTGGTCTCAGAGAAATCTTTACTGGTGGAATATTTATGGCTAAACTAGGGCTGGAGACATCCCACACCTGGGGATTGACATCATCTAGACAAGGGACAGACTCCTCCTTTTCTACCTCTGACTGTAAATATTCAGACATAGGCAAAAAAAAATTATCGACTTCTACCTTTGTGTCCCCAAGTCACTCTGGTTTGGAGGCGAAAGTATTATTCTCACCATGGAAAATTTGTAAGCTGCAAACATGAGAAATTTAAAGAGTCACGCAGAGGCTAGTCACTCTAAGCTAACCCCTAAGACATTTATTGACTGATTTCTAGCTTCTCTTCTTTAACCTTTTTTATCTACAGTAATCCTCTGTGTTCCTTTTAGTTAGGGATTCATTTTTAGACTATCCTGACTCTTCCACTACGTTCCAGTTTTGGGTCTGATACACTTAGAGATGTGCCAAATGCTTCCTGAATACTATGGAACATATTTTATATTTAAAATACTTCCATGCTTATGTAGTGTGTCAATGATTTTAAGTTTATTTGTTACACATTTCAATGTAAAAGTCAATGTGTGAACTAACATATTCACGACTTGGAAAAGTTGGCTTTTTTTTGCTGTGTGTTTGAACTCCTCACCCGACCAAAGGTCATAGAGAGGTCTATTGTTTTTGTAAAATGGTTATATTGTTGTTTATTTTCTGTTAATTGAATTAGGGTGTGAGTTGCAAAGCTTGTGTTTCTGTTCACTTCATTCCATCTGTTCGGGTTTCTTTCTCTCTCCTGAGTCAGACAGTAATCTCCCATTGGTTGTCCAGTTACCAAGGTTGGTGTCCATGCATCCGTGCTGGTCTCTCCATACATGTCCGGGTGTCCTGTGAAACACTAAGCTTAATTTATTTGGAAATGACCTAGCTGTTCAATACACTGTCATCACTCAGTTGAGCAGAGGGAGAGAAATTCAAGTGACAAAACTCCAGAGAAGCTAGTGTCAGAGCGCCCCGGCGTGGCATGCGTGCAGGGGGTTGGGCGGAGGGGGGCGGGGTGCGGAGCGCGGAGATCTCAGGTGTCCTCCCAACCTGGGCCTCTCCAAGCTCGCCGCTGCTCAGTTGCCTCCCCCCGCCCCCATCGCTTTGGCTGCTCAGGGCCGGGTGGTCTCTGCAGCTGCCCGGCATCCTGCCCGAGGCCACCCCTGACTACACGCTGTCTTTCAGTCTCTCTCTGAACCCTCGACTCTTTCTGCCTCTGTCTCACCTGGCGTGGGTGCGTGCGAGTGCCTGTCCGTGTGCCTGGCTGTCGCTCGTCCGCTCTCTCAAGAAGGTCCTGTGCTGGGCCCGTGGCGTGGGGGCAGGGCGGGCCTCGGTTTGGGGACAGGGCGGGGCTGAGGCGCTCCAGGGGGTTTGCACAGCCGGCAGGATGGGCGCCTGGGGCCCCGGCTGGGCTGCCCCTAAGCCCACAGGTGTCTCCGGGGACCGGGGCCCCCGGCCGACGCCCCGCTCGTCCGGAGCCACGTGACCCTGAGCAGCGAACGGGATGGTGGGGGGCGGAGGGTGGGGAGGCACCGATACATCCTCCCCGCTCAAGCCACCCCACTCCCCAACCCTGTCAGAGGTCCCGCAGCCTCGCCAGTCCGCGCGGGGTCCGGGAAGCGCCCCGGGCCGGGCCAGGCTCGTGCTGGCCGGGGGTGGCGTCGGCTGGTCTCCCAGCTGCAGGGCCTGTCCCGGTTTTTCCCATTAGTTTCAACAGTGACGGTCACCCCACATTGTGAGTCGTCTAGATTTCTCACTGACACCCTGTTAGGGAGTGGCTTTTTAGAGAGATATGGAAGGTCACTTGGGGGATGTTAGTCATGAGAGGAAATAAGTGCTCAGGTGGGATTGCAGATGTCATCCAGGGGGTAAATAGAGACAGTTTTTGCTGGTACCTAGACATGAAGTTTTTTTTCCACCTTTTCCCAAAAGGCCATATTACGACCACATGGGGGCGCTGAGTAACAGCCCATAGCTCGGCTGGAAGGGTGTGCCTTTGATAGTGATACCCTGGGATGGGTTGGACATACCCCCAACCTTTGTCATTAATGCAGATGCAGCCCGGGCTGCTTAGGTTGAGTTGAGAAGCAGTGTGGTTTGCAAGTGAACATGCCTCGTTTAGGGAGAGATCAATAGCCATACAGGGAGATATGATTAGAAAGAGGAAGAACATCATATGATGCATTTTACTTATCTGAGGCAGGATTGATGGGGTTCTGCTTGAACAAGAGCCTGAGATCTTCAACAGGTTCACAGGAATAGCTGTCCTCTGGCTTTGGAGTCTCAGTTTCTGTCTCCCCCTCCTGTAGGCCATAGGGTTTTATTCTAGAATTGTGGACCCAGGCAGATAGACCCTTCACTTTTACAGCAGTTGAAGTCACTAGAACAACCTGATATGGCCCTGTCCGTTTCTCGGACAGCTGGTTTGGACTCCCTTTTTCTTGCCAGGTCTTTACTGATACTTGATCCCCTGGCTTTACCTGGGGATTTTTCAAGTCTTCCTGTGGTTTGTTCTCCATACCTTTGGAGTTCTTGCTGAAACCTTCCTAGGTCAATTATATGTTTTAAGAGTGTATTGGCATCCTCGTCAAGAAACAAATCAGAAGTTAAGAATGGTCGTCCATACATCATTTCATAAGGACTTAACAATAGTGGCCGTTTGGGGGATGTCCGAGCCTCATGAGGGCTATGGGCAGGATATGTGTCCACTTATTATGTGTTTCTGACATAGCTTAGCCAGAGCCCTTTTAAGAGTCTGGTTGGCTCTCTCTACCTTTCCTGAAGCTTGAGGCCTCCAGGATTCGCGGAGCTGGTATTTTATGCCTAAGCATGCGGCTAGGTTCTGGGGTATCTTGGCTGTAAGTGAGGGCCCGTTGTCACACTGAAGTGACCGAGGCAGCCCAAACCTAGGCACTATCTCCTTCAGCAGAGCTTTACAGTCTTCTGTAACTCTCTCAGTCTCAGTAGGGAACTCTTCGATCCATCCTGTGAATGTGTCAATAAAGACTAGCAAGTAAGAAAACCCTTGGGTCTTGGGCATGGCTGTAAATTCTACTTGCCAGTCCGCTCCTGGGTATGATCCCAATGTTGGACAGGTGTAATTAGAGGAGGTCTGGTTTTTGGGTTATTTTTTAGACAGGTGTCACAATTTTGTGTGACTTGTTTAACAACCTTAGCTAACTGGGGATGGGAGAGTATAGGCTTAAGCAAGATTTCTAGATTATCTTTTCCAAAATGGGCGCTCTTATGTAAGGAGTTAGTAATGTTTTAAACCTGAGAATCAGGGAGTATTATTTGGGCCTGATCAGGCTGAAACCACCCATGTGACCCAATCTCTCAGCCCCGCTCAGCATATCGGGAATGTCCCCCTGGGGTAAAATCTGGAGTCAGGGTTTCCTTGGGGAAAAGGGGGCACATAGCAGTGGCAGAGGTAGCTTCCCCGGCAGCTCGTCCTGCCTCTTGATCAGCTTTCCTATTTCCCTGAGCCTCTTTTTCTTGCCCCTTTTGGTGACTCTTGCAGTGGATGACAGCTAATTTTGCAGGAAGTTTGACTGCCTCCAGGAGCCTGAGAATGAGCTCTTTGTGTTTAATAGCAGAGCTTCGGGCACTGAGCATCCCTCTTTCTTTCCAAATTGCTGCACGGGCATGCAGAATGAGGAAAGCATACTTAGAGTCCATACACACATTAATCCTCTTTCCTTCTCCTAACTCCACAGCTCTTGTCAGGGCAAAAAGTTCAGCTTTCTGGGCTGAGGTGTCTGGGGGAAGAGACCCACTTTCCTTAGTTTCTTCCAGGCTCAGTACAGCATATCCTGCTTTCCTCTCTCCCTTTTCTACAAAACTGCTGCCATCTGTGTGCCAGTTTTCCTCTGGGTCAGATAAAGGTGTCTCTGATAGGTCCCGGCGAGAAGAGTATAACTCGTCTGTGATTTGTATGCATTGGTGATCCAGAGGGGAGGTAGGGGGATCTGGCAGTAAGGTTGCTGGATTTCAAGTCTGGCAGACCTTCAACTTTATTTCTGGAGTGTCAAGGAGGAGGGCTTGGTATTGGGTGATCCTTCCCCCTGTCATCCACCTGTCCCCTTTCGTTTCCAAGACTGCTTGCACCTGGTGAGGCGTATACACTGTGGTGGGCTGACCCAGAGTCAGCTTAGATGCCTCCTTAACCATAAGAGCAGTGGCTGCTACTGCCCGGGGGCAAGTGGGCCACCCTCTGGCCACCTCCTCTAGTTATTTTGAGAGATAAGCCACAGCTTGTAATACGGGCCCCATCATCTGCTCTAACACCCCAAGAGCAGTTCCTGTCCTTCCAGAAACATAGAGTCTAAAAGTCTTCTCCAGGTTGGGGAGGCCTAAAGCTGGGTCTGTAGTGATGGACTCTTTTAGGGCATTAAAGGCCACCTTGCAGGTCTCATGCCAGTCGAGTGGCTCTTCCTCTTTCCCCCTTAAATTTTCATATAGGGGTCTGGCCAGATTGCCATCATTAGGAACCCAGATCCTGCAAAACCCGGTCCTTCCTTAAAATCCCCTAGCTGTTGTTTTGTTTGGGGATACGGGATATTTAAGATGAGGGATCTCCCCTCGGGGTCAGGCATTCTTTTTCTCTCCGTAATTATAAATCCAAGGTATTTTACTTGGGTTAAGCTAATCTGAGCCTACTTGTGGGATACTCGATAACCCTTTTCATACAGGAAAGTTACCGTTTTAAATAGTGTCCATTTGAGAGCCTGTAAAATCTGGCCTAGCTATGAGCAAGTCATCCACATACTGTATTAGACTACTGTTTGTTAAAGTTAATTCCCTTAGTTCTCTCCCCGAGGAAGTCCCGAAGATATGAGGGCTGTCCCTAAACCCTTGGGGTAGTCGAGTCCAGTCGAGAGTTGTATGGTCTCTCTTGTTTCCAAGTCCCGCCACTCAAAAGCAAAGAGATTTTGGGATTCAGGATGGAGAGGCATGCAAAAGAAAGCACCTTGAAGTTCCAAGACTGAGTAGTACTTGGGATATCCTGGGACTTGGAATAGGAGGGTATATGGGTTTGGGACTATGGGGTGGATGGGAACCACAGCTTCATTAACAGCTCTTAGATCCTGGACGAATCGGTAAGATCCATCTGGTTTTTGAACAGGCAAGATTGGGGTGTTGCAGGGGGACTCACAGCTGATTCGAGTTCCAGTATCTCGGTATTTGTTAACTAATGGTTTAAGACCCTCAAGAGCTACTGGTTTTAAGGGATATTGTCTTTTCCAGGGCTAGGGAGCATTTGGTCTCAGAGAAATCTTTACTGGTGGAACATTTATGGCTAAACCAGGGCTGGAGACATCCCACACCTGGGGATTGACATCATCTAGACAAGGGACAGACTCCTCCTTTTCTACCTCTGACTGTAAATATTCAGACATAGGCAAAGAAAATTATCGACTTCTACCTTTGTCTCCCCAAGTCACTCTGGTTTGGAGGCGAAAGTATTATTCTCACCATGGAAAATTTGGAAGCTGCAAACATGAAAAATTTAGAGTCACGCAGAGGCTAGTCACTCTAAGCTAACCCCTAAGACATTTATTGACTGATTTCTAGCTTCTCTTCTTTAACCTTTTTTATCTAGACTAATCCTGTGTGTTCCCTTTAGTTAGGGATTCATTTTTAGACTATCCTGAGTCTTCCACTACGTTCCAGTTTTGGGTCTGATACACTTAGATATGTGCCAAGTGCTTCCTGAATACTATAGAACATATTTTATATTTAAAATACTTCCATGCTTATGTAGTGAGTCAATGATTTTAAGTTTATTTGTTACACATTTCAATGTAAAAGTCAATGTGTGAACTAACATATTCACGACTTGGAAAAGTTGGCTTTTTTTGCTGTGTGTTTGAACTCCTCACCCGACCAAAGGTCGTGGAGAGGTCTACTGTTTTTCTAAAATGGTTATAGTGTTGTTTATTTTCTGTTAATTGAATTAGGGTGTGTGTTGCAAAGCCTGTGTTTCTGTTCATTTCATTCCATCTGTTCGGGTTTCTTTCTCTCTCCTGAGTCAGACAGTAATTTCCCATTGGTTGTCCAGTTACCAAGGTTGGTGTCCATGCATCCGTGCTGGTCTCTCCATACATGTCCGGGTGTCCTGTGAAACACTAAGCTTAATTTATTTGGAAATGACCTAGCTGTTCAATACACTGTCATCACTCAGTTGAGCAGAGGGAGAGAAATTCAAGTGACAAAACTCCAGAGAAGCTAGTGTCAGAGCGCCCCGGCGTGGCATGCATGCAGGGGGTTGGGGGGAGGGGGGCGGGTCGCCGAGCGCGGAGATCTCAGGTGTCCTCCCACCCTGGGCCTCTCCAGGCCCGCCGCTGCTCAGTGACCTCCCCCCGCCCCCATCGCTTTGGCTGCTCAGGGCCGGGTGGTCTCTGCAGGTGCCCGGCATCCTGCCCGAGGCCCCCCTGCCCACACGCTGTCTTCCAGTCTCTCTCTGAACCCTCGACTCTTTCTGCCTCTGTCTCACCTGGCGTGGGTGCGTGCGAGTGCCTGTCCATGTGCCTGGCTGTCGCTCGTCCGCTCTCTCAGAAAGGTCCTGTGCTGGGCCCGCGGCGTGGGGGCAGGGCGGGCCTCGGTTTGGGGACAGGGCGGGGCTGAGGCACTCCAGGGGGTTTGCACAGCCGGCAGGATAGGAGCCTGGGTCCCCGGCTGGGCTGCCCCTAAGCTCCAGGAGGCTCCGGGGACTGCAGACCCGGGCCGAAGCCCCGCTCGTCCGGAGCCACCTTACCCTGAGCAGCGACCGGGATGGTGGGTGACAGGGGGTGAGGGGGCACCGAGATGTCCTCGCTGCTCTACCCACCCCCGCTCCCCCCACCCCAGGTTACGCAGGCACGCCAGTCCCCTGCCGGCCGGGCCAGACTGGTGCTGGCCTGGGCTCGCGGTGTGCGGAGCGGGGGCGCCCTCCGCTGGCCGCCGAGCTGCAGGCTCTGGCCGGCCGGAGTCCAGTCACGGGTCGTGCGGCTCAAGTGCAGCGCGAGCCCGCTCCAGAACTGCAGCCCCAGGCCCGACCGGCAGGTCAGACCGCAAGGGAGGCGCAACGCGGGGCTCCTGGGGCGCCTGGCAGCCGCCTCGGTCTAAGGCCATACCACCCTGAACGTGCCCTCTCTCCTCTGATCTGGGAAACTGAGCAGGTCGGGCCTGGTCAATACTTGGATGGGAGACCGCCTAGTAGTTAGGCGATTTTTTTTTATTTTTCTGAATGCCTACTTCAGAAAGTTAGAATCGGATGACTTCACACAGGAAAACGAATCATATTTTCATACATAATCTTAAGAATCCAGCAGCTGGTCATTCTTTTTCCTGTCCTAACACAGCTAACTGGAAATCAGTGCTAGTAAGTTCTACTGACTTCAGACCCTCATCCCTAAGGGAAGATATATAGGAAAACCCATAATATATCTAAATAAACATGAAAGATACAATGATGAGAAAGAAAAAAATTTCTCAGTGACATCTTAGTTGGTATCGGAAACACGATGATTATGAAAGCACAGCCCATAATCAAGTCCAGGACATGGAAGCCTGTGACTGTCACTGAGTGTTGACTTCCCTTTCAGCTGAGGTCGTAAAAAGTGCTTTGTAAAATACTGAGGTTTGAAGCACTTGTAACCTCCCGAAGAGACTGCAATCAGAAGGGTTTCTAGAATATCCTGACGCTGTGGTGAGCTCAAGCAATACATACTCCAGAGGACGGAAGACAGACATGTTGGGAAGTGGGGATGACTTCTACTGCACTTAGGGAGGAAGGGCATGTACAAGTGGAGAAGCAACAGCTCAGTGATGGAATCTTTAAAGACTCCATACATGGAGAAGGAAATGGCAACCCACTCCAGTATTCTTGCCTGGAAAACACCATGGGCAGAGGAGTCTGGCGGGCTGAAGTCCACGGGATTCCATGACTGACCATGTGTGCACGAGGGTGGAGGGAGACGGGCTGGTAGCAAGAAACTGGTAGAAGTAAAAAATAAGAAAAAAATATAAAATAAAGACTCGATAAATATGACAACGACTGGTAGGAATAAACCTTCAGAAGTGCCTTCTCAGACCTCCCGTCAGAAGCACAAGCATAATAAAGACACTGAGTTTTCACGGTCTCACACAAAATTAGACTGGCTTATGACAATGGGCAGAGAGGCTCCTCTAAGACAACGGGGCTGGGCTTTACTGGAGGATGCACATCGACTGAGTGCATGGCTGTGTGTTATGGAAATATGTCTTACTGGCAGGGCGAAGGCATCTTCTTGAAGAACACAGCAAATAACACCACAAATTCACGGAACTTGGCTACAATGAGAATAGCTGATTTCGTGATGTCTACTGCTTGGCAGAGCTGGGATTGCCTCTGCCATTAAGTACCTCAGTGGCCAGCTGTGATAGTAGCCATTACTTTCTCACTTAGAAACTTGCCATGTGCACTAGCGCAAGAACAGTGAAAGCTCCCCAGAGAAGCAAGTCAGGCAGACATGCTTCTGTTTTCTCACAGAAGCTGCTTATGACCGGCCCTGCTCACAGACAGATTGCTAATTCCAAATCGATAGAAAATTATGCAGATATTCTTCAGCAACTGAGCCACCAGTGAAGCCCTACTAGCTCAGTTGCTAAAGAATCTGCCTGCAACGCAGGAGACCCCGCTTTGAGTCCTGGGTCGGGAAGATCCGCTGGAGAAAGGATAGGCTACCCACTCCAGTATTCTGGCCTAGAGAATTCCATGGACTGTATAGTCCTTGGGGCTGCAAAGAGTCAGGCACGAACTGAGCCACTTTCACCTGCACATGCAGATATCACTTAAAAAAAAAATGTGGTAACAGATCAAGGACCTCTGTCAAGCTCATGAGTGAGTACTATAAATATACAGAAACACCTTTGTCCTGCATAGTTACTACCATCCTGTATTTGCTTTGAGAGGAGTTGAGCTACTCTTGGTACAGAGGAATGATTCTTTACCAACTGAGCCACAAGGGAAGCCCACTAATACTGGAGTGGGTAGCCTATCCCTTCTCCAGCAGATCTTCCTGACCCAGGAATTGAACCAGGGTCTCCTGCCTGAGTAACACATATTGGGTAAAAAACGGTGAGGGGGCAGAACTAGGGACATTGATTGGTAAAATCAGTTTTCCTTGTCTAGATGGCTAGCGGACGCGAAAGAAATGTTGGTGTGGATTTAAAAAATTCTTCTGATACGAAACAAAAAATTTACTAGTTCTCTGCAGATCTTTAATGAAGCACAGATATTGTCATTAGATTGCTTTGGTCATATCCGTCTTATCCACATTTATTTTTTAAAATCACATAGAGTGGCTTCAATCACTTGAAGAAACGACAAAAGGTTTCTTTGGTCTCCATTCTATACTGGATCGAGAGAAGGCAGTTGATCAGCATGATGCAGGAGCTCAAGATGTTTTTGGCAAAAACTTGACTAGTCTGTTTAATGATATGGAAGAATGAATTAAGGATGGCAGCACGAAACAGAAGGCCATGCTAGAAGTACACAAGACCTTGTTTGGTAAGTCCAAACATGACTTTTTCTTTCAATTGAAGGATAGTTGTTTACAGAATTTTGTTGCCAAACATCAACGTGAATGAGCCACAGGTGTACATATGTCTCCTCCCTCCTGAACCTCTCTCCCATCTCCTCCTCTCCGTTCCACCCCTCTAGCTTGTTGCAGAGCCCCTGTTTGAGTCCCCTGAGTCATACAGCTAGTTGCATTGGCATCTCTTTTAACGTATGGTACTATGTTTCCATGTTCCTCTGCATTCATCTCACCCTCTTCTTCCTCACACCTGCCAGTGTCCATAAGTCTGTTCTCTACATCTGTGACTCCTTGGCTGCCCTGCAAATAATTTCATCAGTACCACCTTTAGTTCAAGCATTTCTTCCCCCCCACCCACCCCACAAGCATTTCTTATTTCTTATTCCACTCTTACTGTCTTTAGTGTGAGACTGATCTCGAAACTGATATGAAAGTATTATTCTCAGCATGGAAAATTTGGAAGATGCAAGCATGAAAAATTTAAAAAGTAATGCAGAGGCTAGTCACTCTAGGCTAACCCCTAAAACATTTATTGACTGATTTCTAGTTTCTCTTCTTTAACCTTTTTGATCTAAGTAATCCTGTGTATTCCTTTTAGTTAGGGATTCATTTTTAGACTATCCTGACTCTTCCATTAAGTTCCAGTTTGGGGTCTGTTACACTTACAGATATGCCAAGTGCTTCCTGAATACTATAGAACATATTTTATGTTTAAAATACTTCCATGCGTATGTAGTGAGTCAATGATTTTAAGTTTATTTGTTACACATTTCAATGTAAAAGTCAATGTGTGAACTAACATATTCTCGATTTGGAAAAGGTGGCTTTTTTTGTTGTGTGTAAGAACTCCTCACTGGACCAAAGGTCATGGAGAGGTCTATTGTTTTCTAAAATGGTTATAGTGTTGTTGTTTTTTTCGGTAATTGAATTGGGGTGTGAGTTGCAAAGTTTGTGTTTCTGTTCATTTTTTCCATCTGTTCGGGTTTCTTTCTCTCTCCTGAGTCAGATAATAATTTCCCATTGGTTGTCCAGTTACCAAGGTTGGTGTCCATCCATCTGTGCTGGTCTCTGCATTCATGTCCGGGTGTCCTGTGAAACACTAAGCTTAATTTATTTGGAAATGACCTAGCTGTGCAATGTACTGTCATCACTCAGTTGAGCACAAGGATAGAAATTCAGGTGATCAAACTCCGGAGAAGCTTTTGTCGGAGAGGCGCGTGCGTTCAGGGGGTTGGGGTGGGCGGAGCGCGGACCGCGGATATCTCAGGTGCCCTCCCAACCTGGACCTCTCCAGGCCTGCTTCTGCTCGGCAGCCTCCCCCCGCCCCCATCGCGTTTGCTGCTCAGGGCCGGGTGGTCTCTGCAGCTGCCCGGCATCCTGCCCGAGGCACCCCTGCCCACACGCTGTCTTCCCGTGTCTCTCTGAACCCTCGTCTCATTCTGCCTCTGTCTCAGCTGGCGTGGTTGCGTGCGAGTGCCTGTCCGTGTGCCTGGCTGTCGCTCGTCCGCTCTCTCAAGAAGGTCCTGTGCTGGGCCCGTGGCGTGGGGGCAGGGCGGGCCTCGGTTTGGGGACAGGGCGGGGCTGAGGCACTCCAGGGGTTTTGCACAGCCGGCAGGATGGGCGCCTGGGTCCCCGGCTGGGATGCCCCTAAGCCCGCAGGAGGCTCCGGGAACCGCGGCCCCGGGCCGACGCACCGCTCGTCCGGAGCCACGTGACCCTGAGCAGCGAACGGGATGGTGGGGGGAGGGGGGTGGGGGGGCACCGAGACGTCCTCCCCGCTCAAGCCACCCCCCTCCCCAACCCCCGCCAGAGCTCCCGCAGCCTCGCCAGGCCGCTCGGGGTCCGGGAAGCGCCCCGGGCCGGGCCAGGCGCGTGCTGGCCGGGGGTGGCGTCGGCTGGTCTCCCAGCTGCAGGGCATGTCCCGGTTTTTCCCATCAGTTTCAACAGTGACGGTCACCCCACATTGTGAGTCGTCTAGATTTCTCACTGACACCCCTGTTAGGGAGTGGCTTTTTAGAGAGATAGGGAAGGTCACTTGGGGGATGTTAGTCATGAGAGAAAATAAGGGCTCAGGTGGGATTGCAGATGTCATCCAGGGGGTAAATAGAGACAGGTGTTGCTGGTACCAAGACATGAAGTTTTTTTTCCCCCTTTCCCCAAAAGGCCATATTACGACCACATGGGGGCGCTGAGTAACAGCCCATAGCTCGGCTGGAAGTGTGGGCCTTTGATATTGATACCCTGGGGTGGGTTGGACATACCCCCAACCTTTGTCATTAATGCAGATGCAGCCCGGGCTGCTTAGCTTCAGGTGAGAAGCAGTGTGGTTTGCAAGTGAACATGCCTCGTTTAGGGAGAGATCAATAGCCATACAGGGAGATATGATTAGAAAGAGGAAGAACATCATATGATGCATTTTACTTATCTGAGGCAGGATTGATGGGGTTCTGCTTGAACAAGAGCCTGAGATCTTCAACAGGTTCACAGGAATAGCTGTCCCCTGGCTTTGGGGTCTCAGTTTCTGTCTCCCCCTCCTGTAGGCCATAGGGTTTTATTCTAGAATTGTGGACCCAGGCAGATAGACCCTTCACTTTTACAGCAGTTGAAGTCACTAGAACAACCTGATATGGCCCTGTCCATTTCTCGGACAGCTGGTTTGGACTCCCTTTTTCTTGCCAGGTCTTTCCTGATACTTGATCCCCTGGCTTTACCTGGGGATTTTTCAAGTCTTCCTGTGGATTGTTCTCCATACCGTTGGAGTTCTTGCTGAAACCTTCCCAGGTCAATTATATGTTTTAAGAGTGTATTGGCATCCTCGTCAAAAAACAAATCAGAAGTTAAGAATGGACGTCCATACATCATTTCATAAGGACTTAACAATAATGGCCGTTTGGGGAATGTCCGTAGCCTCATGAGGGCTATGGGCAGCATATGTGTCCACTTATTATGTGTTTCTGACATAGCTTAGCCAGAGCCCTTTTAAGAGTCTGGTTGGCTCTCTCTACCTTTCCTGAAGCTTGAGGCCTCCAGGATGAGCGGAGCCGGTATTTTATGCCTAAGCATGCAGCTAGGTTCTGGGGTATCGTGGCTGTAAGTGAGGGCCCGTTGTCAATCTGAAGTGACCGAGGCAGCCCAAACCTAGGCACTATCTCCTTCAGCAGAGTTTTACAGACTTCTGTAGCTCTCTCAGTCTCAGTAGGGAATGCTTCGATCCATCCTGTGAATGTGTCAATAAAGACTAGCAAGTAAGAAAACCCTTGGGTCTTGGGCATGGCTGTAAATTCAACTTGCCATTCCACTCCTGGGTATGATCCCCGATGATGGACAGGTGTAATTAGAGGAGGTCTGGTTTTTGGGTTATTTTTTAGACAGGTGTCACAATTTTGTGTAACTTGTTTAACAACCTAAGCTAACTGGGGATGGGAGAGAATAGCCTTAAGCAAGATTTCTAGATTATCTTTTCCAAAATGGGCGCTCTTATGTAAGGAGTTAGTAATGTTTTAAACCTGAGAATCAGGGAGTATTATTTGGGCCTGATCAGGCTGAAACCACCCATGTGACCCAATCTCCCAGCCACGCTCAGCATATCGGGAATGTCCCCCTGGGGTAAAATCTGGAGTCAGGGTTTCCTTGGGGAAAAGGGGGCACATAGCAGTGGCAGAGGTAGCTTCCCCGGCAGCTCGTCCTGCCTCTTGATCAGCTTTCCTATTTCCCTGAGCCTCTTTTTCTTGCCCCTTTTTGTGACTCTTGCAATGGATGACAGCTAATTTTGCAGGAAGTTTGACTGCTTCCAGGAGCCTGAGAATGAGCTCTTTGTGTTTAATAGCAGAGCTTCGGGCACTGAGCATCCCTCTTTCTTTCCAAATTGCTGCACGGGCATGCAGAATGAGGAAAGCATACTTAGAGTCCATACACACATTAATCCTCTTTCCTTCTCCTAACTCCAAAGCTCTTGTCAGGGCAAAAAGTTCAGCTTTCTGGGCTGAGGTGTCTGGGGGAAGAGACCCACTTTCCTTAGTTTCTTCCAGGCTCGCTACAGCATATCCTGCTTTCCTCTCTCCCTTTTCTACAAAACTGCTGCCACATGTGTGCCAGTTTTCCTCTGGGTCAGATAAAGGTGTCTCTGATAGGTCCCGGCGAGAAGAGTATAACACGTCTGTGATTTGTATGCATTGGTGATCCAGAGGGGAGGTAGGGGGATCTGGCAGTAAGGTTGCTGGATTTAAAGTCTGGCAGACCCTCAACTTTATTTCTGGAGTGTCAAGAAGGAGGGCTTGGTATTGTGTGATCCTTCCCCCTGTCATCCACCTGTTCCCTTTCGTTTCCAAGACTGCTTGCACCCGGTGAGGCGTATACACTGTGGTGGGCTGACCCAGGGTCAGCTTAGATGTCTCCTTAACCATAAGAGCGGTGACTGCTACTGCCTGGAGGCAAGTGGGCCACCCTCTGGCCACCTCATCTAGTTATTTTGAGAGATAAGCCACAGGTAGTAATACGGGCCCCATCATTTGCTCTAACACCCCAAGAGCAGTTCCTGTCCTTCCAGAAACATAGAGTCTAAAAGGCTTCTCCAGGTTGGGGAGTCCTAAAGCTGGGGCAGTAGTGATGGACTCTTTTAGGGCATTAAAGGCCACCTTGCAGGTCTCATGCCAGTCGAGTGGCTTTTCCTCTTTCCCCCTTAAATTTTCATATAGGGGTCTGGCCAGATTGCCATAATTAGGAATCCAGATCCTGCAAAACCGGTCCTTCCTAAAAATCCCCTAAGCTGTGGTTTTGTTTGGGGGTACGGGGTATTTAAGAAGAGGGATCTCCCCTCGGGGTCAGGCATTCTTTTTCTCTAGGTAATTATAAATCCAAGGTATTTTACATGGGTTAAGCTAATCTGAGCCTACTTGGGGGATACTCGATAACCCTTTTCATACAGGAAAGTTAGCGTTTTAAATAGTGTCCATTTGAGAGCTGGTAAAATCTGGCCTAGCTATGAGCAAGTCATCCACATACTGTATTAGACTACTGTTTGTTAAAGTTAATTCCCTTAGTTCTCTCCCCGAGGAAGTCCTGAAGATATGAAGGCTGTGCCTAAACCCATGGGTTAGTCGAGTCCAGTCGAGAGTTGTATGGTCTCTCTTGTTTCCAAGTCCCGCCACTCAAAAGCAAAGAGTTTTTGGGATTCAGGATGGAGAGGAATGCAAAAGAAAGCACCTTGAAGGTCCAAGACTGAGAAGTACTTGGCATTTCCTGGGACTTGGGATAGGAGGGTATATGGGTTTGGGACTATGGGGTGGATGGGAACCACAGCTTCATTAACAGCTCTTAGATCCTGGACGAATCGGTAAGATCCATCTGGTTTTTGAACGGGCAAGATTGGGGTGTTGCAGGGGGACTCACAGCTGATTCGAGTTCCAGTATCTCGGTATTTGTTAACTAATGGTTTAAGACCCTCAAGAGCTACTGGTTTTAAGGGATATTGTCTTTTCCAGGGCTAGGGAGCATTTGGTCTCAGAGAAATGTTTACTGGTGGAATATTTATGGCTAAACCAGGGCTGGAGACATCCCACACCTGTGGATTGACCTCATCTAGACAAGGGACAGACTCCTCCTGTTCTACCTCTGACTGTAAATATTCAGACATAGGCAAAGAAAATTATCGACTTCTACCTTTGTGTCCCCAAGTCACTCTGGTTTGGAGGCGAAAGTATTATTCTCAAAATGGAAAATTTGGAAGCTACAAACATGAAAAATTTAAAGAATCACGCAGAGGCTAGTCACTCTAGGCTAACCCCTAAGACATTTATTGACTGATTTCTAGCTTCTCTTCTTTAACCTTTTTTATCTACAGTAATCCTGTGTGTTCCTTTTAGTTAGGGATTCATTTTTAGACTATCCTGACTCTTCCACTACGTTCCAGTTTTGGGTCTGATACACTTAGAGATGTGCCAAGTGCTTCCTGAATACTATAGAATATATTTTATATTTAAAATACTTCCATGCTTATGTAGTGAGTCAATGATTTTAAGTTTATTAGTTACACATTTCAATGTAAAAGTCAATGTGTGAACTAACATATTCACGACTTGGAAAAGTTGGCTTTTTTTTGCTGTGTGTTTGAACTCCTCACCCGACCAAAGGTCATGGAGAGGTCTATTGTTTTTCTAAAATGGTTATAGTGTTGTTTATTTTCTGGTAATTGAATTAGGGTGTGAGTTGCAAAACCTGTGTTTCTGTTCATTTCATTCCATCTGTTCGGGTTTCTTTCTCTCTCCTGAGTCAGACAGTAATTTCCCATTGGTTGTCCAGTTACCAAGGTTGGTGTCCATGCATCCGTGCTGGTCTCTCCATACATGTCCGGGTGTCCTGTGAAACACTAAGCTTAATTTATTTGGAAATGACCTAGCTGTTCAATACACTGTCATCACTCAGTTGAGCAGAGGGAGAGAAATTCAAGTGACAAAACTCCAGCGAAGCTAGTGTCAGAGCGCCCTGGCGTGGCATGCGTGCAGGGGGTTGGGGGGAGGGGGGCAGGGCGCAGAGCGCGGAGATCTCAGGTGTCCTCCCACCCTGGGCCTCTCCAGGCCCGCCGCTGCTCAGTGGCCTCCCCCCGCCCCCATCGCTTTGGCTGCTCAGGGCCGGGTGGTCTCTGCAGCTGCCCGGCATCCTGCCCGAGGCCCCCCGTGCCCACAGGCTGTTTTCCAGTCTCTCTCTGAACCCTCGACTCTTTCTGCCATTGTCTCACCTGGCGTGGGTGCGTGCGAGTGCCTGTCCGTGTGCCTGGCTGTCGCTCGTCCGCTCTCTCAGGAAGGTCCTGTGCTGGGCCCGTGGCGTGGGGGCAGGGCGGGCCTCGGTTTTGGGACAGGGCGGGGCTGAGGCACTCCAGGGGGTTTGCACAGCCGGCAGGATGGGCGCCTGGGGCCCCGGCTGGGCTGCCCCTAAGCCCGCAGGAGGCTCCGGGGACCGCGGCCCCGGGCCGACGCCCCGCTCGTCCGGAGCCACGTGACCCTGAGCCGCGAACGGGATGGTGGGGGGCGGGGGGTGGGGGTCACCGAGACGTCCTCCCCGCTCAAGCCACCCCCTTCCCCAACCCCCGCCAGAGCTCCCGCAGCCTCGCCAGGCCGCTCGGGTCCGGGAAGCGCCCCGGGCCGGGCCAGGCGCGTGCTGGCCGGGGGTGGTGTCGGATGGTCTCCCAGCTGCAGGGCCTGTCCCGGTTTTTCCCATCAGTTTCAACAGTGACGGTCACCCCACATTGTTAATCATCTAGATTTCTCACTGACACCCCTGTTAGGGAGTGACTTTTTAGAGAGATAGGGAAGGTCACTTGGGGGATGATAGTCATGAGAGAAAATAAGGGCTCAGGTGGGATTGGAGATGTCATCCAGGGGGTAAATAGAGACAGGTGTTGCTGGTACCAAGACATGAAGTTTTTTTTCCCCCTTTCCCCAAAAGGCCATATTACGACCACATGGGGGCGCTGAGTAACAGCCCATAGCTCGGCTGTAAGAGTGGGCCTTTGATAGTGATACCCTGGGATGGGTTGGACATACCCCCAACCTTTGTCATTAATGCAGATGCAGCCCGGGCTGGTTAGGTTGAGTTGAGAAGCAGTGTGTATTGCAAGTGAACATGCCTCGTTTAAGGAGAGATCAATAGCCATACAGGGAGATATGATTAGAAAGTGGAAGAACATCATATGATGCAGTTTACTTATCTGAGGCAGGATTGATGGGTTTCTGCTTGAACAAGAGCCTGAGATCTTCAACAGGTTCACAGGAATAGCTGTCCTCTGGCTTTGGAGTCTCAGTTTCTGTCTCCCCCTCCTGTAGGCCATAGGGTTTTATTCTAGAATTGTGGACCCAGGCAGATAGACCCTTCACTTTTACAGCAGTTGAAGTCACTAGAACAACCTGATATGGCCCTGTCCATTTCTCGGACAGCTGGTTTGGACTCCCTTTTTCTTGCCAGGTCTTTACTGATACTTGATCCCCTGGCTTTACCTGGGGATTTTTCAAGTCTTCCTGTGGTTTGTTCTCCATACCGTTGGAGTTCTTGCTGAAACCTTCCCAGGTCAAATATATGTTTTAAGAGTGTATTGGCATCCTCGTCAAGAAACAAATCAGAAGTTAAGAATGGTCGTCCATACATCATTTCATAAGGACTTAACAATAGTGGCCGTTTGGGGGATGTCCGTAGCCTCATGAGGGCTATGGGCAGCATATGTGTCCACTTATTATGTGTTTCTGACATAGCTTAGCCAGAGCCCTTTTAAGAGTCTGCTTGGCTCTCTCTACCTTTCCTGAAGCTTGAGGCCTCCAGGATGAGCGGAGCCGGTATTTTATGCCTAAGCATGCGGCTGGGTTCTGGGGTATCGTGGCTGTAAGTGAGGGCCCGTTGTCACTCTGAAGTGACCGAGGCAGCCCAAACCTATTCACTATCTCCTTCAGCAGAGCTTTACAGACTTCTGTAGCTCTCTCAGTCTCAGTAGGGAACGCTTCGATCCATCCTGTGAATGTGTCAATAAAGACTAGGAAGTAAGAAAACCTTTGGGTCTTGGGCATGGCTCTAAATTCTACTTGCCAGTCCAATCCTGGGTATGATCCCCGATGATGGACAGGTGTAATTAGAGGACGTCTGGTTTTTGGGTTATTTTTTAGACAGGTGTCACAATTTTGTGTGACCTTTTAACAACCTTAGCTAACTGGGGATGGGAGAGAATAGGCTTAAGCAAGATTTCTAGATTATCTTTTCCAAAATGGGCGCTCTTATGTAAGGAGTTAGTAATGTTTTAAACCTGAGAATCAGGGAGTATTATTTGGGCCTGATCAGGCTGAAACCACCCATGTGACCCAATCTCCCAGCCCCGCTCAGCATATCGGGAATGTCCCCCTGGGGTAAAATCTGGAGTCAGGGTTTCCTTGGGGAAAAGGGGGCAGATAGCATTGGCAGAGGTAGCTTCCCCGGCAGCTCGTCCTGCCTCTTGATCAGCTTTCCTATTTCCCTGAGCCTCTTTTTCTTGCCCCTTTTGGTGACTCTTGCAGTGGATGACAGCTAATTTTGCAGGAAGTTTGACTGCCTCCAGGAGCCTGAGAATCAGCTTTTTGTGTTTAATAGCAGAGCTTCGGGCACTGAGCATCCCTCTTTCTTTCCAAATTGCTGCACGGGCATGCAGAATGAGGAAAGCATACTTAGAGTCCATACACACATTAATCCTCTTTCCTTCTCCTAACTCCAAAGCTCTTGTCAGGGCAAAATGTTCAGCTTTCTGGGCTGAGGTGTCTGGGGGAAGAGACCCACTTTCCTTAGTTTCTTCCAGGCTCGCTACAGCATATCCTGCTTTCCTCTCTCCCTTTTCTACAAAACTGCTGCCATCTGTGTGCCAGTTTTCCTCTGGGTCAGATAAAGGTGTCTCTGATAGGTCCCGGTGAGAAGAGTATAACTCGTCTGTGATTTGTATGCATTGCTGATCCAGAGGGGATATAGGGGGATCTGCCAGTAAGGTTGCTGGATTTAAAGTCTGGCAGACCCTCAACTTTCTTTCTGGAGTTTCAAGGAGGAGGGCTTGGTATTGGGTGATCCTTCCCCTTGTCATCCACCTGTCCCCTTTCGTTTCCAAGAGTGCTTGCACCCGGTGAGGCATATACACTGTGGTGGGC
Source organism: Muntiacus reevesi (assembly GCF_963930625.1). Classification (NCBI taxonomy): domain Eukaryota; kingdom Metazoa; phylum Chordata; class Mammalia; order Artiodactyla; family Cervidae; genus Muntiacus; species Muntiacus reevesi. The sequence continues at coordinate 285,052 of NC_089256.1, read as the reverse complement.
TGACCCAGGGTCAGCTTAGATGCCTCCTTAACCATAAGAGCGGTGGCTGCGACTGCGCGGAGGCAAGTGGGCCACCCTCTGGCCACCTCATCTAGTTATTTTGAGAGATAAGCCACAGGTTGTAATACGGGCCCCATCATCTGCTCTAACACCCCAAGAGCAGTTCCTGTCCTTTCAGAAACATAGAGTCTAAAAGGCTTCTCCAGGTTGGGGAGGCCTAAAGCTGGGGCTGTAGTGATGGACTCATTTAGGGCATTAAAGGCCACCTTGCAGGTCTCATGCCAGTCGAGTGGCTCTTCCTCTTTCCCCCTTAAATTTTCATATAGGGATCTGGCCAGATTGCCATAATTAGGAATCCAGATCCTGCAAAACCCGGTCCTTCCTAAAAATCCCCTAAGCTGTTTTGTTTGGGGGTACGGGGTATTTAAGATGAGGGATTTCCCCTCAGGGTCAGGCATTCTTTTTCTCTCCGTAATTATAAATCCAAGGTATTTTACTTGGGTTAAGCTAATCTGAGCCTACTTGGGGGATACTCGATAACCCTTTTCATACAGGAAAGTTGGCATTTTAAATAGTGTCCATTTGAGAGCTGGTAAAATCTGGTCTAGCTATGAGCAAATCATCCACATACTGTATTAGACTACTGTTTGTTAAAGTTAATTCCCTTAGTTCTCTCCCCGAGGAAGTCCCGAAGATATGAGGGCTGTCCCTAAACCCTTGGGGTAGTCGAGTCCAGTCGAGAGTTGTATGGTCTCTCTTGTTTCCAAGTCCCGCCACTCAAAAGCAAAGAGTTTTTGGGATTCAGGATGGAGAGGAATGCAAAAGAAAGCACCTTGAAGGTCCAAGACTGAGAAGTACTTGGCATTTCCTGGGACTTGGGATAGGAGGGTATATGGGTTTGGGACTATGGGGTGGATGGGAACCACAGCTTCATTAACAGCTCTCAGATCCTGGATGAATCGGTAAGATCCATCTGGTTTTTGAACGGGCAAGATTGGGGTGTTGCAGGGGGACTCACAGCTGATTCGAGTTCCAGTATCTCGGTATTTGTTAACTAATGGTTTAAGACCCTCAAGAGCTACTGGTTTTAAGGGATATTGTCTTTTCCAGGGCTAGGGAGCATTTGGTCTCAGAGAAATCTTTACTGGTGGAACATTTATGGCTTAACCAGGGCTGGAGACATCCCACACCTGGGGATTGACATCATCTAGACAAGGGACAGACTCCTCCTTTTCTACCTCTGACTGTAAATATTCAGACATAGGCAAAGAAAATTATCGAATTCTACCTTTGTGTCCCCAAGTCACTCTGGTTTGGAGGCGAAAGTATTATTCTCGAAATTGAAAATTTGGAAGCTGCAAACATAAAAAATTTAAAGAGTCACGCAGAGGCTAATCACTCTAAGCTAACCCCTAAGACATTTGTTGACTGATTTCTAGCTTCTCTTCTTTAAACTTTTTTATCTACAGTAATCCTGTGTGTTCCTTTTAGTTAGGGATTCATTTTTAGACTATCCTGACTCTTCCACTACGTTCCAGTTTTGGGTCTGATACACTTAGAGATGTGCCAAGTGCTTCCTGAATACTATAGAACATATTTTATATTTAAAATACTTCCATGCTTATGTAGTGAGTCAATGATTTTAAGTTTATTTGTTACACATTTCAATGTAAAAATCAATGTGTGAACTAACATATTCACGACTTGGAAAAGTTGCCTTTTTTTGGTGTGTGTTTGAACTCCTCACCCGACCAACGGTCATGGAGAGGCCTATTGTTTTTCTAAAATGGTTATAGTGTTGTTTATTTTCTGGTAATTGAATTAGGGTGTGAGTTGCAAAGCTTGTGTTTCTGTTCATTTCATTCCATCTGTTCGGGTTTCTTTCTCTCTCCTGAGTCAGACAGTAATTTCCCATTGGTTGTCCAGTTACCAAGGTTGGTGTCCATGCATCCGTGTTGGTCTCTCCATACATGTCCGGGTGTCCTGTGAAACACTAAGCTTAATTTATTTGGAAATGACCTAGCTGTTCAATACACTGTCATCACTCAGTTGAGCAGAGGGAGAGAAATTCAAGTGACAAAACTCCAGAGAAGCTAGTGTCAGAGCGCCCCGGCGTGGCATGCGTGCAGGGGGTTTGGGGGACGGGGGCGGGGCGCGGAGCGCGGAGATCTCAGGTGTCCTCCCACCCTGGGCCTCTCCAGGCCCGCCGCTGCTCAGTGGCCTCCCCCCGGCCCCATCGCTTTGGCTGCTCAGGGCCGGGTGGTCTCTGCAGCTGCCCGGCATCCTGCCCGAGGCTTGCCCTGCCCACAGGCTGTCTTCCAGTCTCTCTCTGAATCATCTACTCTTTCTGCCTCTGTCTCACCTGGCGAGGGTGCGTGCGAGTGCCTGTCCGTGTGCCTGGCTGTCGCTCGTCCGCTCTCTCAGGAAGGTCCTGTGCTGGGCCCGTGGCGTGGGGGCAGGTCGGGTCTCGGTTTGGGGACAGGGCGGGGCTAGGCACTCCAGGAGGTTTGCACAGCCGGCAGGATGGGCGCCTGGGGCCCCGGCTGGGCTGCCCCTAAGCCCGCAGGAGGCTCCGGGGACCGCGGCCCCGGGCCGACGCCCCGCTCGTCCGGAGCCACGTGACCCTGAGCAGCGAACGGGATGGTGGGGGGCGGGGGGTGGGGGGGCACCGAGACGTCCTCCCCGCTCAAGCCACCCCCCTCCCCAACCCCCTCCAGAGCTCCCGCAGCCTCGCCAGGCCGCTCGGGGTCCGGGAAGCGCCCCGGGCCGGGCCAGGCACGTGCTGGCCGGGGGTGGCGTCGGCTGATCTCCCAGCTGCAGGGCCTGTCCCGGTTTTTCCCATCAGTTACAACAGTGACGGTCACCCCACATTGTGAGTCGTCTAGATTTCTCACTGACACCCCTGTTAGGGAGTGGCTTTTTAGAGAGATAGGGAAGGTCACTTGGGGGATGTTAGTCATGAGAGAAAATAAGGGCTCAGGTGGGATTGCAGATGTCATCCAGGGGGTAAATAGAGACAGGTGTTGCTGGTACCAAGACATGAAGTTTTCTTTCCCCCTTTCCCCAAAAGGCCATATTAGGACCACATGGGGGCGCTGAGTAACAGCCCATAGCTCGGCTGGAAGGGTGGGCCTTTGATAGTGATACCCTGGGATGGGTTGGACATACCCCCAACCTTTTCATTAATGCAGATGCAGCCCGGGCTGCTTAGGTTGAGTTGAGAAGCAGTGTGGTTTGCAAGTGAACATGCCTCGTTTAGGGAGAGATCAATAGCCATACATGAAGATATGATTAGAAAGAGGAAGAACATCATATGATGCATTTTACTTATCTGAGGCAGGATTGATGGGGTTCTGCTTGAACAAGAGCCTGAGATCTTCAACAGGTTCACAGGAATAGCTGTCCTCTGGCTTTGGAGTCTCAGTTTCTGTCTCCCCCTCCTGTAGGCCATAGGGTTTTTTTCTAGAATTGTGGACCCAGGCAGATAGACCCTTCACTTTTACAGCAGTTGAAGTCACTAGAACAACCTGATATGGCCCTGTCCATTTCTCGGACAGCTGGTTTGGACTCCTTTTTTCTTGCCATGTCTTTACTGATACTTGATCCCCTGGCTTTACCTGGGGATTTTACAAGTCTTCCTGTGGTTTGTTCTCCATACCGTTGGAGTTCTTGCTGAAACATTGCCAGGTCAATTATATGTTTTAAGAGTGTATTGGCATCCTCGTAAAGAAACAAATCAGAAGTTAAGAATGGTCGTCCATACATCATTTCATAAGGACTTAACAATAATGGCCGTTTGGGGGATGTCCGTAGCCTCATGAGGGCTATGGGCAGCATATGTGTCCACTTATTATGTGTTTCTGACATAGCTTAGCCAGAGCCCTTTTAAGAGTCTGCTTGGCTCTCTCTACCTTTCCTGAAGCTTGAGGCCTCCAGGATGATTGGAGCTGGTATTTTATGCCTAAGAATGCGGCTAGGTTCTGGGGTATCGTGGCTGTAAGTGAGGGTCCGTTGTCACTCTGAAGTGACCGAGGCAGCCCAAACCTATTCACTATCTCCTTCAGCAGAGCTTTACAGACTTCTGTAGCTCTCTCAGTCTCAGTAGGGAACGCTTCGATCCATCCTGTGAATGTGTCAATAAAGACTAGCAAGTAAGAAAACCCTTGGGTCTTGGGCATGGCTGTAAATTCTACTTGCCAGTCCACTCCTGGGTATGATCCCCGATGATGGACAGGTGTAATTAGAGGAGGTCTGGTTTTGGGGTTATTTTTTAGACAGGTGTCACAATTTTGTGTGACATGTTTAACAACATTAGCTAACTGGGGATGGGAGAGATTAGGCTTAAGCAAGATTTCTAGATTATCTTTTCCAACATGGGTGCTCTAATGTAAGGAGTTAGTAATGTTTTAAACCTGAGAATCAGGGAGTATTACTTGGGATTGATCAGGCTGAAACCACCCATGTGACCCAATCTCCCAGCCCCGCTCAGCATATCGGGAATGACCCCTGGGGTAAAATCTGGAGTCAGGGTTTCCTTGGGGAAAAGGGGGCAGATAGCAGTGGCAGAGGTAGCTTCCCCGGTAGCTCGTCCTGCCTCTTGATCAGCTTTCCTATTTCCCTGAGCCTCTTTTTCTTGCCCCTTTTGGTGACTCTTGCAGTGGATGACCGCTAATTTTGCAGGAAGTTTGACTGCCTCCAGGAGCCTGAGAATGAGCTCTTTGTGTTTAATAGCAGAGCTTCGGGCACTGAGCATCCCTCTTTCTTTCCAAATTGCTGCACGGGCATGCAGAATGAGGAAAGCATACTTAGAGTCCATACACACATTAATCCTCTTTCCTTCTCCTAACTCCAAAGCTCTTGTCAGGGCAAAAATTTCAGCTTTCTGGGCTGAAGTGTCTGGGGGAAGAGACCCACTTTCCTTAGTTTCTTCCAGGCTCGCTACAGCCTATCCTGCTTTCCTCTCTCCCTTTTCTACAAAACTGCTGCCACCTGTGTGCCAGTTTTCCTCTGGGTCAGATAAAGGTGTCTCTGATAGGTCCCGGCGAGAAGAGTATAACTCGTCTGTGATTTGTATGCATTGGTGATCCAGAGGGGAGGTAGGGGGATCTGGCAGTAAGGTTGCTGGATTTAAAGTCTGGCAGACCCTCAACTTTATTTCTGGAGTGTCAAGGAGGAGGGCTTGGTATTGGGTGATCCTTCCCCCTGTCATCCACCTGTCCCCTTTCGTTTCCAAGACTGCTTGCACCCGGTGAGGCGTATAAACTGTGGTGGGCTGACCCAGGGTCAGCTTAGATGCCTCCTTAACCATAAGAGCGGTGGCTGCTACTGCCCGGAGGCAAGTGGGCCACCCTCTGGCCACCTCATCTAGGTATTTTGAGAGATAAGCCACAGGTAGTAATACGGGCCCCATCATCTGCTCTAACACCCCAAGAGCAGTTCCTGTCCTTCCAGAAACATAGAGTCTAAAAGGCTTCTCCATGTTGGGGAGCCCTAAAGCTGGGGCTGTAGTGATGGACTCTTTTAGGGCATTAAAGGCCACCTTGCAGGTCTCATGCCAGTCGAGTGGCTCTTCCTCTTTCCCCCTTAAATTTTCATATAGGGGTCTGGCCAGATTGCCATAATTAGGAATCCAGATCCTGCAAAACCCGGTCCTTCCTAAAAATCCCCTAAGCTGTTGTTTTGTTTGGGGGTACGGGGTATTTAAGATGAGGGATCTCCCCTCGGGGTCAGGCATTCTTTTTCTCTCCGTAATTATAAATCCAAGGTATTTTACTTGGGTTAAGCTAATCTGAGCCTACCTGGGGGATACTCGATAACCCTTTTCATACAGGAAAGTTAGCGTTTTAAATAGTGTCCATTTGAGAGCTGGTAAAATCTGGCCTAGCTAAGAGCAAGTCATCCACATACTGTATTAGACTACTGTTTGTTAAAGTTAATTCCCTTAGTTCTCTCCCCGAGGAAGTCCTGAAGATATGAGTGCTGTCCCTAAACCCTTGGGGTAGTCGAGTCCAGTCGAGAGTTGTATGGTCTCTCTTGTTTCCAAGTCCCGCCACTCAAAAGCAAAGAGATTTTGGGATTCAGGAAGGAGAGGAATGCAAAAGAAAGCACCTTGAAGGTCCAAGACTGAGAAGTACTTGGCATTTCCTGGGACTTGGGATAGGAGGGAATATGGGTTTGGGACTATGGGGTGGATGGGAACCACAGCTTCATTAACAGCTCTTAGATCCTGGACGAATCGGTAAGATCCATCTGGTTTTTGAACGGGCAAGATTGGGGTGTTGCAGGGGGACTCACAGCTGATTCGAGTTCCAGTATCTCGGTATTTGTTAACTAATGGTTTAAGACCCTCAAGAGCTACTGGTTTTAAGGGATATTGTCTTTTCCAGGGCTAGGGAGCATTTGGTCTCAGAGAAATGTTTACTGGTGGAATATTTATGGCTAAACCAGGGCTGGAGACATCCCACACCTGGGGATTGACCTCATCTAGACAAGGGACAGACTCCTCCTGTTCTACCTCTGACTGTAAATATTCAGACATAGGCAAAGAAAATTATCGACTTCTACCTTTGTGTCCCCAAGTCACTCTGGTTTGGAGGCGAAAGTATTATTCTCAAAATGGAAAATTTGGAAGCTACAAACATGAAAAATTTAAAGAATCACGCAGAGGCTAGTCACTCTAAGCTAACCCCTAAGACATTTATTGACTGATTTCTAGCTTCTCTTCTTTAACCTTTTTTATCTACAGTAATCCTGTGTGTTCCTTTTAGTTAGGGATTCATTTTTAGACTATCCTGACTCTTCCACTACGTTCCAGTTTTGGGTCTGATACACTTAGAGATGTGCCAAGTGCTTCCTGAATACTATAGAATATATTTTATATTTAAAATACTTCCATGCTTATGTAGTGAGTCAATGATTTTAAGTTTATTAGTTACACATTTCAATGTAAAAGTCAATGTGTGAACTAACATATTCACGACTTGGAAAAGTTGGCTTTTTTTTGCTGTGTGTTTGAACTCCTCACCCGACCAAAGGTCATGGAGAGGTCTATGGTTTTTCTAAAATGGTTATAGTGTTGTTTATTTTCTGGTAATTGAATTAGGGTGTGAGTTGCAAAGCCTGTGTTTCTGTTCATTTCATTCCATCTGTTCGGGTTTCTTTCTCTCTCCTGAGTCAGACAGTAATTTCCCATTGGTTGTCCAGTTACCAAGGTTGGTGTCCATGCATCCGTGCTGGTCTCTCCATACATGTCCGGGTGTCCTGTGAAACACTAAGCTTAATTTATTTGGAAATGACCTAGCTGTTCAATACACTGTCATCACTCAGTTGAGCAGAGGGAGAGAAATTCAAGTGACAAAACTCCAGAGAAGCTAGTGTCAGAGCGCCCCGGCATGGCATGCGTGCAGGGGGTTGGGGGGAGGGGGGCGGGGTGCAGAGCGCGGAGATCTCAGGTGTCCTCCCACCCTGGGCCTCTCCAGGCCCGCCGCTGCTCAGTGGCCTCCCCCCGCCCCCATCGCTTTGGCTGCTCAGTGTCGGGTGGTCTCTGCAGCTGCCCGGCATCCTGCCCGAGGCCCCCCCTGCCCACAGGCTGTCTTCCAGTCTCTCTCTGAACCCTCGACTCTTTCTGCCTCTGTCTCACCTGGCGTGGGTGCGTGCGAGTGCCTGTCCGTGTGCCTGGCTGTCGCTCGTCCGCTCTCTCAGGAAGGTCCTGTGCTGGGCCCGTGGCGTGGGGGCAGGGCGGGCCTCGGTTTGGGGACAGGGTGGGGCTGAGGCACTCCAGGGGGTTTGCACAGCCGGCAGGATGGGCGCCTGGGGCCCCGGCTGGGCTGCCCCTAAGCCCGCAGGAGGCTCCGGGGACCGCGGCCCCGGGCCGACGCCCCGCTCGTCCGGAGCCACGTGACCCTGAGCAGCGAACGGGATGGTGGGGGGCGGGGTTGGGGGGGCACCGAGACGTCCTCCCCGCTCAAGCCACCCCCTTCCCCAACCCCCGCCAGAGCTCCCGCAGCCTCGCCAGGCCGCTCGGGGTCCGGGAAGCGCCCCGGGCCGTGCCAGGCGAGTGCCGGCCTGGGGTGGCGTCGACTGGTCTCCCAGCTGCAGGGCCTGTCCCGGTTTTTCCCTTCAGTTTCAACAGTGACGGTCACCCCACATTGTGAATCATCTAGATTTCTCACTGACACCCCTGTTAGGGAGTGGCTTTTTAGAGAGATAGGGAAGGTCACTTGGGGGATGATAGTCATGAGAGAAAATAAGGGCTCTGGTGGGATTGCAGATGTCATCCAGGGGGTAAATAGAGACAGTTGTTGCTGGTACTAAGACATGAAGTTTTTTTTCCCCCTTTCCCCAAAAGACCATATTACGACCACATGGGGGCGCTGAGTAACAGCCCATAGCTCGGCTGGAAAAGTGGGCCTTTGATAGTGATACCCTGGGATGGGTTGGACATATCCACAACCTTTGTCATTAATGCAGATGCAGCCCGGGCTGGTTAGGTTGAGTTGAGAAGCAGTGTGGTTTGCAAGTGAACATGCCTCGTTTAGGGAGAGATCAATAGCCATACAGGGAGATATGATTAGAAAGAGGAAGAACATCATATGATGCATTTTACTTATCTGAGGCAGGATTGATGGGGTTCTGCTTGAACAAGAGCCTGAGATCTTCAAGAGGTTCACAGGAATAGCTGTCCTCTGGATTTGGAGTCTCAGTTTCTGTCTCCCCCTCCTGTAGGCCATAGGGATTTTTTCTAGAATTGTGGACCCAGGCAGATAGACCCTTCACTTTTACAGCAGTTGAAGTCACTAGAACAACCTGATATGGCCCTGTCCATTTCTCGGACAGCTGGTTTGGACTCCCTTTTTCTTGCCAGGTCTTTACTGATACTTGATCCCCTGGCTTTACCTGGGGATTTTTCAAGTCTTCCTGTGGTTTGTTCTCCATACCGTTGGAGTTCTTGCTGAAACCTTCCCAGGTCAATTATATGTTTTAAGAGTGTATTGGCATCCTCGTCAAGAAACAAATCAGAAGTTAAGAATGGTCGTCCATACATCATTTCATAAGGACTTAACAATAATGGCCGTTTGGGGAATGTCCGTAGCCTCATGAGGGCTATGGGCAGCATATGTGTCCACTTATTATGTGTTTCTGACATAGCTTAGCCAGAGCCCTTTTAAGAGTCTGGTTGGCTCTCTCTACCTTTCCTGAAGCTTGAGGCCTCCAGGATGAGCGGAGCCGGTATTTTATGCCTAAGCATGCAGCTAGGTTCTGGGGTATCGTGGCTGTAAGTGAGGGCCCGTTGTCAATCTGAAGTGACCGAGGCAGCCCAAACCTAGGCACTATCTCCTTCAGCAGAGTTTTACAGACTTCTGTAGCTCTCTCAGTCTCAGTAGGGAATGCTTCGATCCATCCTGTGAATGTGTCAATAAAGACTAGCAAGTAAGAAAACCCTTGGGTCTTGGGCATGGCTGTAAATTCTACTTGCCAGTCCACTCCTGGGTATGATCCCCGATGATGGACAGGTGTAATTAGAGGAGGTCTGGTTTTTGGGTTATTTTTTAGACAGGTGTCACAATTTTGTGTGACTTGTTTAACAACCTAAGCTAACTGGGGATGGGAGAGAATAGGCTTAAGCAAGATTTCTAGATTATCTTCTCCAAATGGGTGCTCTTATGTAAGGAGTTATTAATGTTTTAAACCTGAGAATCAGGGAGTATTATTTGGGCCTGATCAGGCTGAAACCACCCATGTGACCCAATCTCCCAGCCCCGCTCAGCATATCGGGAATGTCCCCCTGGGGTAAAATCTGGAATCAGGGTTTCCTTGGGGAAAAGGGGGCAGATAGCAGTGACAGAGGTAGCTTCCCCGGCAGCTCGTCCGGCCTCTTGATCAGCTTTCCTATTTCCCTGAGCCGCTTTTTCTTCCCCCTTTTGGTGACTCTTGCAGTGGATGACAGCTAATTTTGCAGGAAGTTTGACTGCCTCCAGGAGCCTGAGAATGAGCTATTTGTGTTTAATAGCAGAGCTTCGGGCACTGAGCATCCCTCTTCCTTTCCAAATTGCTGCACGGGCATGCAGAATGAGGAAAGCATACTTAGAGTCCATACACACATCAATCCTCTTTACTTCTCCTAACTCCAAAGCTCTTGTCAGGGCAAAAAGTTCAGCTTTCTGGGCTGAGGTGTCTGGGGGAAGAGACCCACTTTCCTTGGTTTCTTCCAGGCTCGCTACAGCATATCCTGCTTTCCTCTCTCCCTTTTCTACCAAACTGCTGCCATCTGTGTGCCAGTTTTCCTCTGGGTCAGATAAAGGTGTCTCTGATAGGTCCCGGCGAGAAGAGTATAACTCGTCTGTGATTTGTAGGCATTGGTGATCCAGAGGGGAGGTAGGGGGATCTGGCAGTAAGGTTGCTGGATTTAAAGTCTGACAGACCCTCAACTTTATTTCTGGAGTGTCAAAGAGGAGGGCTTGGTATTGGGTGATCCTTCCCCTTGTCATCCACCTGTCCCCTTTCGATTCCAAGACTGCTTGCAACCGGTGAGGCGTATACACTGTGGTGGGCAGACCCAGGGTCAGCTTAGATGCCTCCTTAACCATAAGAGCAGTGGCTGCTACTGACCGGAGGCAAGCGGGCCACCCTCTGGCCACCTCATCTAGTTATTTTGAGAGATAAGCCACAGGTTGTAATACGGGCCCCATCTTCTGCTCTAACACCCCAAGAGCAGTTCCTGTCCTTCCAGAAACATAGAGTCTAAAAGGCTTCTCCAGGTTGGGGAGGCCTAAAGCTGGGGCTGTAGTGATGGACTCTTTTAGGGCATTAAAGGCCACCTTGCAGGTCTCATGCCAGTCGAGTGGCTCTTCCTCTTTCCCCCTTAAATTTTCATATAGGGGTCTGGCCAGATTGCCATAATTAGGAATCCAGATCCTGCAAAACCCGGTCCTTCCTAAAAATACCCTAAGCTGTTGTTTTGTTTGGGGATACGGGGTATTTAAGATGAGGGATCTCCCCTCGGGGTCAGGCATTCTTTTTCTCTCCGTAATTATAAATCCAAGGTATTTTACTTGGGTTAAGCTAATCTGAGCCTACTTGGGGGATACTCTATAACCCTTTTCATACAGGAAAGTTAGCGTTTTAAATAGTGTCCATTTGAGTGCTGGTAAAATCTGGCCTAGCTATGAGCAAGTCGTCCACATACTGTATTAGACTACTGTTTGATAAAGTTAATTGCCTTAATTCTCTCCCCGAGGAAGTCCTGAAGATATGAGGGCTGTCCCTAAACCCTTGGGGTAGTCGAGTCCAGTCGAAAGTTGTAAGATATCTCTTGTTTCCATGTCCCGCCACTCCAAAGCAAAGAGTTTTTGGGATTCAGGATGGAGAGGAATGCAAAAGAAAGCACCTTGAAGGTCCAAGACTGAGAAGTACTTGGCATTTCCTGGGACTTCGGATAGGAGGGTATATGGGTTTGGGACTATGGGGTGGATGGGAACCACAGCTTCATTAACAGCTCTTAGATCCTGAACGAATCAGTAAGATCCATCTGGTTTTGGAACGGGCAAGATTAGAGTGTTGCAGGGGGACTCATAACTGATTCGAGTTCCAGTATCTCGGTATTTGTTAACTAATGGTCTAAGACCCTCAAGAGCTACTGGTTTTAAGGGATATTGTCTTTTCCAGGGCTAGGGAGCATTTGGTCTCAGAGAAATCTTTACTGGTGGAACATTTATGGCTAAACCAGGGCTGGAGACATCCCACACCTGGGGATTGACATCATCTAGACAAGGGACAGACTCCTCCTTTTCTACCTCTGACTGTAAATATTCAGACATAGGCAAAGAAAATTATCGACTTCTACCTTTGTGTCCCCAAGTCACTCTGGTTTGGAGGCGAAAGTATTATTCTCAAAATGGAAAATTTGGAAGCGGCAAACATGAAAAATTTAAAGAGTCACGCAGAGGCTAGTCACTCTAAGCTAACCCCTAAGACATTTATTGACTGATTTCTAGCTTCTCTTCTTTAACCTTTTTTATCTACAGTAATCCTGTGTGTTCCTTTTAGTTAGGGATTCATTTTTAGACTATCCTGACTCTTCCACTACGTAACAGTTTTGGGTCTGATACACTTAGAGATGTGCCAAGTGCTTCCTGAATACTATAGAACATATTTTATATTTAAAATACTTCCATGCTTATGTAGTGAGTCAATGATTTTAAGTTTATTTGTTACACATTTCAATGTAAAAATCAATGTGTGAACTAACATATTCACGACTTGGAAAAGTTGGCTTTTTTTGCTGTGTGTTTGAACTCCTCACCCGACCAAAGGTCATGGAGAGGTCTATTGATTTTCTAAAATGGTTATAGTGTTGTTTATTTTCTGGTAATTGAATTAGGGTGTAGGTTGCAAACTTGTGTTTCTGTTCATTTCATTCCATCTGTTCGGGTTTCTTTCTCTCTCCTGAGTCAGACAGTAATTTCCCGTTTGTTGTCCAGTTACCAAGGTTGGTGTCCATGCATCCGTGCTGGTCTCTCCATACATGTCCGGGTGTCCTGTGAAACACTAAGCTTAATTTATTTGGAAATGACCTAGCTGTGCAATACACTGTCATCACTCATTTGAGCAGAGGGAGAGAAATTTAAGTGACAAAACTCCAGAGAAACTAGTGTCAGAGCGCCCCGGCGTGGCATGCGTGCAGGGGGTTGGATGGAGGGGGGCGGGGCGCGGAGCGCGGAGATCTCAGGTGTCCTCCCACCCTGGGCCTCTCCAGGCCCGCCGCTGCTCAGTGGCCTCCCCCCGCCCCCATCGCTTTGGCTGCTCAGGGCCGGGTGGTCTCTGCAGCTGCCCGGCATCCTGCCCGAGGCCCCCCTGCCCACACGCTGTCTTCCAGTCTCTCTCTGAACCCTCGACTCTTTCTGCCTCTGTCTCAACTGGCGTGGGTGCGTGCGATTGCCTGTCCGTGTGCCTGGCTGTCGCTCGTCCGCTCTCTCAGGAAGGTCCTGTGCTGGGCCCGTGGCGTGGGGGCAGGACGGGCCTCTGTTTGGGGACAGGGCGGGGCTGAGGCACTCCAGGGGGTTTGCGCAGCGGGCAGGAGGTGCACCTGGCGCCCCGGCTGGGCTGCCTCTAAGCCCGCAGGAGGCTCCGGGGACCGCGGGCCAGGGCCGAAGCCCCGCTCGTTCGGAGCCACGTCACCCTGAGCAGCGAACGGGATGGTGGGGGGCAGGGTGTGAGGGGCACAGCGACGTCCTCGCTGCTCTACCCACCCCCCCCACCCCTGGTCCTGCAGTCACGCCAGGCCCCGGCCGGGCCTGACGGGTGCTGGCCTGTGCTGGCGGTATGCGGGGCCGTGGCGCCCTCCGCTGTCCCCCGAGCTGCCGGCCCTGGTTGGTCGGAGTCCAGGCCGGGTCGTGCGGCTCAAGTGCAGCGCGCGCCAGCTCGAGAGCTGTGGCCCCAGGCCCGAAGGGCAGGTCAGCACGCAAGGGAGGCGCAAGGCGGAGCTCTTCGGGCCCCTGACAGCCACCTAGGTCTAAGGCCATAGCACCCTGAACGTGCCCTATCTCCTCTGATCAGGGAAATTGAGTAGGGCCGGGCCTGGTCAGTACTTGCATGGGAGACCGCCTAGTATTTAGGCGGTTTTGTGATTTTTCTGAATGCCTACTTCAGAAAGTTAGAATCGGATGACTGCACACAGGAAAACGAATAATGTTTTTGTACATAAACTTAAGAATCCAGCAGCTGGTCATTCTTTTTCCTGTCCTAACACAGCTAACTGGAAGTCAGGTGCAGTAAGTTCTACTGACTTAAGACCCTCATCCCTAACGGAAGGTATATAGGAAAACCCATAATATATCTAAATAAACATGAAAGATAGAAAGATGAGAAAAAAAAAATTCTCAGTGACATCTTAGTTGGTATATGAAACACGATGATTATGAAAGCACAACCCATAATCAAGTCCAGGCCATGGAAGCCTGTGACTTTCACTGAGTGTTGACTTCCCTTTCAGCTGAGGTTGTAAAAAGTGCTTTGTAAAATCCTGAGGTTTGCAGCACTTGTTACCTCCCGAAGAGACTGCAATCAGAAGGCTTTCTAGAATATCCTGACGCTCTGGTGAGCTCAAGCAATATATTCTGCAGAGGTCGGAAGACAGACATGTTGGGAAGTGGGGATGACTTCTACTGCACTTAGGGAGAAAGGGCATGTACAAGTGGAGAAGCAACACCTCAGTGACGGAATCTTTAAAGACTCCATACATGGAAAAGGAAATGGCAACCCACTCCAGTATTCTTGCCTGGAAAAATCCATGGACAGAGGAGTCTGGCGGGCTGAAGTCCACGGGATTCCATGACTGATCGTGTGTGCACGAGGGTGGAGGGAGACGGGTTGGTAGCAAGAAACTGGTAGAAGTAAAAAATAAGAAAAAATATAAAATAAAGACTCGATAAATATGACAACGACTGGTAGGAATAAACCTTCAGAAGTGCCTTCTCAGACCTCCCGTCAGAAGCACAAGCGTAATAAAGACACTGAGTTTTCACGGTCTCACACAAAATTAGACTGGCTTATGACAATGGGCAGAGAGCATCCTCTAAGACATCGGGGCTGGGCTTAACTGGAGGATGCACATCGATTGAGTGCATGGCTATGTGTTATGGAAATATGTCTTACTGGCAGGGTGAAGGCATCTTCTTGAAGCACACAGCAAATAACACTACAAATTCAAGGAAATTGGCTACAATGACAATAGCTGATTTCATGTTGGCTACTGCTTGGCAGAGCTGGGTTCGCCTCTCCCATTAAGTACCTCAGTGGCCAGCTGTGAATGTAGCCATTAGTTTCTCACTTAGAACCTGAACCTAATACTTGCCATGTGCACTAGCGCAAGAACAGTGAAAGCTCCGCGGAGAAGCAAGTCATACAGACATGCTTCTGTTTTCTCACAGAAGCTGCTTATGACCGGCCCTGCTCACAGACAGATTGCTAATGCCAAGTGGATAGACAGTTATGCAGATATTCTTTAGCAGCTGAGCGACCAGGGAAGCCCTACTAGCTCAGTTGGTAAAGAATCTGCCTGCAACGCAGGAGACCCCGCTTTCAGTCCTGGGTCGGGAAGATCCCCTGGAGAAGGGATATGCTACCCACTCCAGTATTCTGGCCTAGAGAATTCCACGGACTCTATAGTCCATGGGGCCACAAAGAGTCAGGCACGAACTGAGCCACTTTTACCTGCAAATGCGGAGATTACTTAGAACAAGAAATGTGGTAACAGATCTAGTACCTCTGTCAAGCTCATGAGTGAGTACTATAAATATACAGAATCAGCTTTGTCCTGCATAGTTATTACCATCCTGTATTTGCTTTGAAAGGAGTTGAGCTAGTCTTGTTAAAGAGGAATGATTCTTTACCAACTAAGCCACAAGGAAAGCCCACTACTACTGGAGTGGGTAGCCTATCCCTTGTCCAGCGGATCTTCCTGGCCCAGGAACTGAACCAGGGTCTCCTGCCTGAGTAACACATATTGGGTAAAAATCGGTGAGGGAGCATAACTATGGACATTGATTGGTAAACTCAGTTTTCCTTGTCCACATGGCTAGCGGAGGAGAAATAAACGTTGGCATGCATTTAAAAAATTCTTCTCATACTATATATAAAATTTACTAGTTCTCTGCAGAAGTCTTGAATGAAGCACAGATATTGTCATTAGATTGCTTTGGTCATATCCGTCTTATCCACATTTATTTTTAAAAGTCACATAGTGTGGCCTCAAATACTTGAAGACACGACAAAAGGTTTCTTTGGTCTCCATTCTAAACTGGATCGTGAGAAGGCAGTGGATCAGCATAATGCAGGACCTCAAGATATTTTTGGCAAAAACTTGACTAGTCTGTTTAATGATATGGAAGAGTGAGTTAAGGGTGGCAGCACGAAACAGAAGGCCTTGCTAGAAGTACATAAGACCTTGTTTGGTAAGTCCAAACATGACTTTTTCTTTCAATTGAAGGATAGTTGCTTTACAGAGTTTTGTTGCCAAACATCAGCATGAATGAGCCACAGGTATACATATGTCTCCTCCCTCCTGAACCTCTCTCCCATTTCCCTCCCCATTCCACCCCTAGCTTGTTGCAGAGCCCCTGAGTCATACAGCAAATTTCATTGGCATCTGTTTTTACGTAAGGTAATATATTTTCATGTTACTCTGCATTCATCTGACCCTCTCCTTCCTCCCCCTTGCCCATGTCCTTAAGTCTGTTCTCTACATCTGTGACTCCTTGGCTGAACTGCAAATAATTTCATCAGTACCACCTTTAGTTCAAGCATTTTTTTCCCCCCAAGCATTACTTATTTCTTATTCCACTCTTAATGTCTTTAGTGTGAGACTGATTTCGAAACTGATATGAAAGTATTATTCTCAGCATGGAAAATTTGGAAGATGCAACATGGAAAATTTAAAAAGTCACGCAGAGGCTAGCCACTATGAGCTAACCCCTAAAACATTTATTGACTGATTTCTAGTTTCTCTTCTTTAACCTTTTTTATCTACAATAATCCTGTGTATTCCTTTTAGTTAGGGATTCATTTTTAGACTATCCTGACTCTTCAACTAACTTCCAGTTTCAGGTCTCATACAGTGAGACATATGCCAAATGCTTCCTGAATACTATAGAACATATTTTATATTTAAAATACTTCCAGGCTTATGTAGTGAGTCAATGATTTTAAGTTTATTTGTTACACATTTCAATGTAAAAGTCAATGTGTGAACTAACATATTCAAGATTTGGAAAAGGTGGCTTTTTTTGTCGTGTGCTAGAACTCCTCACCCGACCAAAGGTCATGGAGAAGTCTATTGTTTTTCTAAAATGGTTATAGTGTTGCTGGTTTTTTGTTTCTTGTTCTTTTTTTTTTTTTTTGTAATTGAATTAAGGTTTGAGTTGCAAAGTTTGTGTTTCTGTTCATTTCATTCCATCTGTTCGGGGTTCTTTCTCTCTCCTGAGTCAGACAGTAATTTCCCATTGGTTGTCCAGTTACCAAGGTTGGTGTCCATGCATCCGTGCTGGTCTCTGCATTCATGTCCGGGTGTCCTGTGAAACACTAAGCTTAATTTATTTGGAAATCTCCTAGCTGTTCAATACACTGTCATCACTCAGTTGAGCACAAGGATAGAAATTCAGGTGACCAAACTCCGGAGAAGCTAGTGTCAGAGCGCCCCGGCCTGGTGTGCGAACAGGGGGTTGGGAGGACGGGGGCAGGGCGCGGAGCAAGGAGATCTCAGGTGCCCTCGCACCCTGGGCCTCTCCAGGCCCGCCCCTACTCAGCGGCTTCCCCCTGCCCCCATCGCATTCGCTTCTCAGGGCCAGGTGTCCTCTGCAGCTGCCCGGCATCCTGCCCGAGTCCCCCCCTGCCCACAAGCTGTCTTCGAGTCTCTCTCTGAGCCCTCGTCTCTTTCTGCCTCTGTCTCACCTGGCGTGGGTGCGTGCGAGTGCCTGTCCGTGTGCCTGGCTTTCGCTTGCCTGCTCTCTCAGGAAAGACTTGTGCTGGGCCGGCAGAGTGGGGGCAGGGCGGGTCTCGGTAGGGCGAAAAGGCGGGGCTGAGGCGCTCCAGGGGGTTTGTGCAGCGGGCAGGATGTGCACCTGGGGCCCCGGCTGGGCTGCCTCTAAGCCCGCAGGAGGCTCCGGGGACCGCGGCCCCGGGACGGAGCCCCGCTCGTCCGGACCCACGTCACCCTGAGCAGCGAACGGGATGGTGTGGGGCAGGGGGTGAGGGGGCACCGAGACGTCCTCGCTGCTCTACCCACCCCCCCCCACCCCAGGTCCCGCAGGCATGCCAGGCCCCGGCCGGGCCAGACGGGTGCTGGCCGGGGCTGGCGGTGTGCGGGGCCGTGGCGCCCTCCGCTGGCCCCCGAGCTGCCGGCCCTGGTTGGTCGGAGTCCAGTCGCGGGTCGTGCGGCTCAAGTGCGGCGCGCGCCAGCTCGAGATGTGGCCCCAGGCCCGAAGGGCAGGTCAGAACGCAAGGGAGGCGAAACGCGGAGCTCTTGGGGTGCCTGACAGCCGCCTCGGTATAAGGCCATAGCACCCTGAACGTGCCCTATCTCCTCTGATCTGGGAAATTGAGTAGGGCCGGGCCTGGTCAGTACTTGCATGGGAGACCGCCTTGTAGTTAGGCGGTTTTGTGATTTTTCTGAATGCCTACTTCAGAAAGTTAGAATCGGATGACTGCACACAGGAAAACGAATAATGTTTTCACACATAACCTTAAGAATCCAGCAGCTGGTCATTCTTTTTCCTGTCCTAACACAGCTAACTGAAAGTCAGGTGCAGTAAGTTCTACTGACTTAAGAACCTCATCGCTAATGGAGGATATATAGGAAAACCCAAAATATATCTAAATAAACATGAAAGATAGAACGATGAGAAAAAAAAAATTCTCAGTGACATCTTAGTTGATATATGAAACACGATGATTATGAAAGCACAACCCATAATCAAGTCCAGGCCATGGAAGCCTGTGACTTTCACTGAGTGTTGACTTCCCTTTCAGCTGAGGTTGTAAAAAGTGCTTTGTAAAATCCTGAGGTTTAACACTTGTAACCTCCTGAAGAGACTGCAATCAGAAGGCTTTCTAGAATATCCTGACGCTGTGGTGAACTCAAGCAATACATTCTGCAGAGGTCGGAAGACAGACATGTTGGGAAGTGGGGATGACTTCTACTGCACTTAGGGAGAAAGGGCATATACAAGTTGAGAAGCAACACCTCAGTGACGGAATCTTTAAAGACTCCATACATGGAGAAGGAAATGGCAACCCACTCCAGTATTCTTGCCTGGAAAAATCCATGGACAGAGGAGTCTGGCGGGCTGAAGTCCACGGGATTCCATGACTGATCATGTGTGCACGAGGGTGGAGGGAGACGGGTTGGTAGCAAGAAACTGGTAGAAGTAAAAAATAAGAAAAAATATAAAATAAAGACTCGATAAATATGACAACGACTGGTAGGAATAAACCTTCAGAAGTGCCTTCTCAGACCTCCCGTCAGAAGCACAAGCGTAATAAAGACACTGAGTTTTCACGGTCTCACACAAAATTAGACTGGCTTATGACAATGGGCAGAGAGGCTCCTCTAAGACATCGGGGCTGGGCTTTACTGGAGGATGCACATCGATTGAGTGCATGGCTATGTGTTATGGAAATATGTCTTACTGGCAGGGTGAATGCATCTTCTTGAAGCACACAGCAAATAACACTACAAATTCAAGGAACTTGGCTACAATGACAATAGCTGATTTCATGTTGGCTACTGCTTGGCAGAGCTGGGTTCGCCTCTCCCATTAAGTACCTCAGTGGCCAGCTGTGAATGTAGCCATTAGTTTCTCTCTTAGAAAACGAACCTAATACTTGCCATGTGCACTAGCGCAAGAACAGTGAAAGCTCCACGGAGAAGCAAGTCAGACAGACATGCTTCTGTTTTCTCACAGAAGCTGCGTATGACCGGCCCTGCTCACAGACAGATTGCTAATTCCAAATCGATAGACAGTTATGCAGATATTCTTTAGCAACTGAGCCACCAGGGAAGCCCTACTATCTCAGTTGCTAAAGAATCTGCCTGCAACACAGGAGACCCCGCTTTCAGTCCTGGGTCGGGGAGATCCCCTGGAGAAGGGATAGGCTACCCACTCCAGTATTCTGGCCTAGAGAATTCCACGGACTCTATAGTCCATGGGGCCGCAAAGAGTCAGGCACGATCTGAGCCACTTTCACCTGCACATGCGGATATTACTTAGAAAAAGAAATGTGGTAATAGATCTAGTACCTCTGTCAAGCTCATGAGTGAGTACTATAAATATACAGAATCAGCTTTGTCCTGCATAGTTATTACCATCCTGTATTTGCTTTGAGAGGAGTTGAGCTAGTCTTGTGAAACAGGAATGATTCTTTACCAACTAAGCCACAAGGAAAGCCCACTACTACTGGAGGGGGTAGCCTATCCCTTCTCCAGCGGATCTTCCTGACCCAGGAACTGAACCACGGTCTCCTGCCTGAGTAACACATATTGGGTAAAAATCGGTGAGGGAGCATAACTATGGACATTGATTGGTAAACTCAGTTTTCCTTGTCCACATGGCTAGCGGAGGAGAAATAAACGTTGGCATGCATTTAAAAAATTCTTCTGATACTATATATAAAATTTACTAGTTCTCTGCAGAAGTCTTTCCTGAAACACAGATATTGTCATTAGATTGCTTTAGTCATATTCGTCTTATCCACATTTATTTTTAAAAGTCACATAGTGTGGCCTCAAATACTTGAAGACACAACAAAAGGTTTCTTTGGTCTCCATTCTAAACTGGATCGTGAGAAGGCAGTGGATCAGCATAATGCAGGACCTCAAGATATTTTTGGCAAAAACTTGACTAGTCTGTTTAATGATATGGAAGAATGAGTTAAGGGGGGCAGCACGAAACAGAAGGCCATGCTAGGAGTACACAAGACCTTGTTTGGTAAGTCCAAACATGACTTTTTCTTTCAATTGAAGGATAGTTGCTTTACAGAATTTTGTTGCCAAACATCAGCATGAATGAGCCACAGGTATACATATGTCTCCTCCCTCCTGAACCTCTCTCCCATTTCCCTCCCCACTCCACCCCTAGCTTGTTGCAGAGCCCCTGTTTGAGTCCCCTGAGTCATACAGCAAATTTCATTGGCATCTCTTTTTATGTATGGTAATATATTTTCATGTTACTCTGCATTCATCTGACCTTCTCCTTCCTCCCCCTTGCCCATGTCCATAAGTCTGTTCTCTACATCTGTGACTCCTTGGCTGCCCTGCAAATAATTTCATCAGTACCACCTTTAGTTCAAGCAATTTTTTTACCCCCAAGCATTTCTTATTTCTTATTCCAGTCTTACTGTCTTTAGTGTGAGACTAATTTTGAAACTGATATGAAAGTATTATTCTCAGCATGGAAAATTTGGAAGATGCAAACATGAAAAATTTAAAAAGTCACACAGAGGCTAGTCACTCTAACCTAACCCCTAAAACATTTATTGACTGATTTCTAGTTTCTCTTCTTTAACCTTTTTTATCTACAATAATCCTGTGTATTCCTTTTAGTTAGGGATTCATTTTTAGACTATCCTGACTCTTCAACTAACTTCCAGTTTTGGGTCTCATACAGTGAGACATGTGCCAAATGCTTCCTGAATACTATAGAACATATTTTATGTTTAAAATACTTCCATGATTATGTAGTGAGTCAATGATTTTAAGTTTATTTGTTACACATTTCAATGTACAAGTCAATGTGTGAACTAACATATTCACGATTTGGAAAAGGTGGCTTATTTTGTCGTGTGCTAGAACTCCTCACCTGACCAAAGGTCATGGAGAAGACTATTGTTTTTCTAAAATGGTTATAGTGTTGTTTTCTTTCTTTTTTTTTTTTGTAATTGAATTAGGGTGTGAGTTGCAAAGTTTGTGTTTCGGTTCATTTCATTCCATCTGTTTGGGTTTCTTTCTCTCTCCTGAGTCAGACAGTAATTTCCCATTGGTTGTCCAGTTACCAAGGTTGGTGTCCATGCATCCGTGCTGGTCTCTGCATTCATGTCCGGGTGTCCTGTGAAACACTAAGCTTAATTTATTTGGAAATGTCCTAGCTGTTAAATACACTGTCATCACTCAGTGAGCACAAGGATAGAAATTCAGGTGACCACACTCCGGAGAAGCTAGTGTCAGAGAGCCCGGGCGTGGCGTGCGTGCAGGGGGTTGGGAGAACGGGGGCGGGGTGCGGAGCGAGGAGATCTCAGGTGCCCTCGCACCCTGGGCCTCTCCAGGCCCGCCCCTACACAGCGGCTTCCCCCTGCCCCCATCGCATTCGCTGCTCAGGGCCGGGTGGCCTCTGCAGCTGCCCGGCATCCTGCCCGAGTCCCCCCCTGTCCACAAACTGTCTTCGAGTCTCTCTCTGAAACCTCGTCTCTTTCTGTCTCTGTCTCACCTGGCGTGGGTGCGTGCGAGTGCCTGTCCGTGTGCCTGGCTTTCGCTCCTCTGCTCTCTCAGGAAAGACTTTTGCTGGGCCGGCAGAGTGGGGGCAGGGCGGGTCTCGGTAGGGCGAAAAGGCGGGGCTGAGGCGCTCCAGGGGGTTTGCGCAGCGGGCAGGATTTGCGCCTGGGGCCCCGGCTGGGCTGCCTCTAAGCCCGCAGGAGTCTCCGGGGACCGCGGCCCCGGGCCGAAGCCCCGCTCGTCCGGAGCCACGTCACCCTGAGCAGGGAACGGGATGGTGGGTGGCAGGGAGTGAGGGGGCACCGAGACGTCCTCACTGCTCTACCCACCCCACCTCCCCCCACACCAGATCCCGCAGGCACGCCAGGCCCCGGCCGGGCCAGATGGGTGCTGGCCGGGGCTGGCGGTGTGCGGGGCCGTGGCGCCCTCCGCTGGCCCCCGAGCTGCCGGCCCTGGTTGGTCGGAGTCCAGTCGCGGGTCGTGCGGCTCAAGTGCAGCGCGCGCCAGCTCGAGAGCTGTGGCCCCAGGCCCGAAGGGCAGGTCAGAACGCAAGGGAGGCGCAACGCGGAGCTCTTGGGGCACCTGACAGCCGCCTCGGTCTAAGGCCATAGCACCCTGAACGTGCTCTATCTCCTCTGACCTGGGAAATTGAGTAGGGCCGGGCCTGGTCAGTACTTGCATGGGATACCGCCTAGTAGTTAGGCGGTTTTGTGATTTTTCTGAATGCCTACTTCACAAAGTTAGTATTGGATGACTGCACACAGGAAAACGAATAATGTTTTCGTACATGATGTTTAGAATCCAGCAGCTGGTCATTCTTTTTCCTGTCCTAACACAGCTAACTGGAAGTCACTTGCTGTAAGTTCTACTGACTTAAGACCCTCATCCCTAACGGAAGGTATATAGGAAAACCCATAATATATCTAAATAAACATGAAAGATAGAAAGATGAGAAAAAAAAAATTCTCAGTTACATCTTAGTTGGTATATGAAACACGATGATTATGAAAGCACAACCCATAATCAAGTCCAGGCCATGGAAGCCTGTGACTTTCACTGAGTGTTGACTTCCCTTTCAGCTGAGGTTGTAAAAACTTCTTTGTAAAATCCTGAGGTTTGAAACACTTGTAGCCTCCTGAGGAGACTACAATCAGAAGGCTTTCTAGAATATCCTGACGCTGTGGTGATCTCAAGCAAAACATTCTGCAGAGGTCGGAAGACAGACATGTTTGGATGTGGGGATGACTTCTACTGCACTTAGGGAGAAAGGGCATGTACAACTGGAGAAGCAAAACCTCAGTGACGGAATCTTTAAAGACTCCATACATGGAGAAGGAAATGGCAACCCACTCCAGTATTCTTGCCTGGAAAAATCCATGGACAGAGGAGTCTGGCGGGCTGAAGTCCACGGGATTCCATGACTGATCGTGTGTGCACGAGGGTGGAGGGAGGCGGGTTGGTAGCAAGAAACTGGTAGAACTAATAAATAAAACAACAACAACAACAAAAAAAAAAAACTAAAGACTCGATAAAAACGACAATGACTGGTAGGAATAAACCTTCAGAAGTGCCTTCTCAGACCTCCCGTCTGAAGCACAAGCGTAATAAAGACATTGAGTTTTCATGGTCTCAGACAAAATTAGACTGGCTTATGACAATGGGCAGAGAGGCTCCTCTAAGACATCGGGGCTGGGCTTTACTGGAGGATGCACATCGATTGAGTGCATGGCTATGTGTTATGGAAATATGTCTTACTGGCAGGGCGAAGGCATCTTCTTGAAGAACACAGCAAATAACACTACAAATTCAAGGAACTTGGCTACAATGACAATAGCTGATTTCATGTTGGCTACTGCTTGGCAGAGCTGGGTTCGCCTCTCCCATTAAGTACCTCAGTGGCCAGCTGTGAATGTAACCATTAGTTTCTCACTTAGAAACCGAACCTAATACTTGCCATGTGCACTAGTGCAAGAACAGTGCAATACCCAACAGGTAAAGGAACATGACAAGTGCCCACCAAGTCAAACAAAAAAGGAGGAGATAGGGAATCTATCTGAAAAACAATTTAGAATAATGATAATAAAAATGATCCAAATCTTGAAAACAAAATGGAGTTACAGATAGATAGCCTGGAGACAAAGATTGAAAAGATGCAGGAAATGCTTAACAAAGACCTAGAAGAAATAAAAGAGAGTCAATTAAAAATGAATAATGCAATGAATGAGATCAAAAACACTTTGGAGCGAACCAAGAGTAGAATAACGGAGACAGAAGATAGGATAAGTGAGGTAGACAATAGAATAGTGGAAATAAATGAAGCAGAGAGGAAAAAAGAAAAAATGATCAAAAGAAATGAGGACAACCTCAGGGACCTCTGGGACAATGTGAAACGCCCCAACATTCGAATCATAGGAGTCCCTGAAGAAGAAGACAAAAAGAAAGGCCATGAGAAAATACTCGAGGAGATAATAGCTGAAACCTTCCCTAAAATGGGGAAGGAAATAGCCACCCAAGTCCAAGAAACCCAGAGAGTGCCAAACAGGATAAACCCAAGGCGAAACACTCCAAGACACATATTAATCAAATTAACAAAGATCAAACACAAAGAACAAATACTAAAAGCAGCAAGGGAGAAACAACAAATAACACACAAAGGAATTCCCATAAGGATAACAGCTGATCTACCAATAGAAACCTTCCAGGCCAGAAGGGAATGGCAGGACATAATGAAAGTAATGAAAGAAAATAATCTACAACCTAGATTACTGTACCCAGCAAGGATCTCATTCAGATATGAAGGAGAAATCAAAAGCTTTACAGACAAGCAAAAGCTGAGAGAATTCAGCACCACCAAACCAGCTCTTCAACAAATGCTAAAGGACCTTCTCTAGACAGGAAATGCAGAAATGTTGTATAAACATGAACCCAAAACAACAAAGTAAATGGCAACGGGACCACACCTATCAATAATTACCTTAAATGTAAATGGGTTGAATGCCCCAACCAAAAGACAAAGATTGGCTGAATGGATACAAAAACAAGACCCTTATATATGCTGTCTACAAGAGACCCACCTCAAAACCAGAGACACATACAGACTAAAAGTGAAGGGCTGGAAAAAAATATTTCACGCAAATGGAGACCAAAAGAAAGCAGGAGTCACAATACTCATATCAGATAAAATAGACTTTCAAATAAAGGATGTGAAAAGAGACAAAGAAGGACACTACATCATGATCAAAGGATCAATCCAAGAAGAAGATATAACAATTATAAATATATATGCACCCAACATAGGAGCACCGCAATATGTACGGCAAACGCTAATGAGTATGAAAGAGGAAATGAATAGTAACACAATAATAGTGGGAGACTTTAATACCCCACTCACAACTATGGATAGATCAACTAAACAGAAAATCAAAAAGGAAACACAAACCTTAAATGATACAATGGACCAGCTAGACCTAATTGATATCTATAGGACATTTCACCCCAAAACAATCAATTTCACCTTTTTCTCAAGTCCACACGGAACATTCTCCAGAATAGATCACATCCTGGGCCATAAATCTGGTCTTGGAAAATTCAGAAAAATTGAAATCATCCCAGTCATCTTTTCTGACCACAGTGCAGTAAGATTAGATCTCAATTATAGGAAAAAAATTGTTAAAAATTCAAACATATGGAGGCTAAATAACACGCTTCTGAATAACCAAAAAATCATAGAAGAAATCAAAAAAGAAATCAAAATATGTATAGAAATGAATGAAAATGAAAACACAACAACCCAAAACCTATGGGACACTGTAAAAGCAGTGCTAAGGGGAAGGTTCACAGGCTTACATCAAGAAACAAGAAAAAAGCCAAATAAATAACCTAACTCTACACCTAAAGCAACTAGAGAAGGAAGAAATGAAAAACCCCAGGGTTAGCAGAAGAAAAGAAATCTTAAAAATTAGGGCAGAAATAAATGCAAAAGAAACTAAAGAGACCATAGCAAAAATCAACAAAGCTAAAAGCTGGTTTTTTGAAAAAATAAACAAAATTGACAAACCATTAGCAAGACTCATTAAGAAACAAAGAGAGAAGAACCAAATTAACAAAATAAGAAATGAAAAGGGTGAGATCACAACAGACAACACTGAAATACAAAGGATCATAAGAGACTACTACCAGCAGCTCTATGCCAATAAAATTGACAACTTGGATGAAATGGACAAATTTTAGAAAAGTATAACTTTCCAAAACTGAACCAGGAAGAAATAGAAGATCTTAACAGACCCATCACAAGCAAGGAAATCGAAACTGTAATCAAAAATCTTCCAGGAAACAAAAGCCCAGTACCAGATGGCTTCACAGCTGAATTCTACCAAAAATTTAGAGAAGAGCTAACACCTATCTTACTCAAACTCTTCCAGAAAATTGCAGAAGAAAGTAAACTTCCAAACTCATTCTATGAGGCCACCATCACCCTAATTCCAAAACCACACAAAGATGCCACAAAAAAAAAGAAAACTACAGGCCAATATCACTGATGAACATAGATGCAAAAATCCTTAGCAAAATTCTAGCAAATAGAATCCAACAACATCTTAAAAAAATCATACACCATGACCAAGTGGGCTTTATCCCAGGAATGCAAGGATTCTTCAATATCTGCAAATCAATCAATGTAATACACCACATTAACAAATTGAAAGATAAAAACCATATGATTATCTCAATAGATGCAGAGAAAGCTTTTGACAAAATTCAACACTCATTTATGATTAAAACTCTCCAGAAAGCAGGAATAGAGGGAACATACCTCAACATAATAAAAGCTATATATGACAAACCCACAGCAAGCATCACCCTCAATGGTGAAAAATTGAAAGCATTTCCCCTGAAATCAGGAACAAGACAAGGGTGCCCACTCTCACCACTATTATTCAACATAGTCTTGGAAGTTTTGGCCACAGCAATCAGAGCAGAAAAAGAAGTAAAAGGAATCCAGATAGGAAAAGAAGAAGTGAAACTCTCGTTGTTTGCAGTTGACATGATCCTCTACATAGAAAACCCTAAATACTCTTCCAGAAAATTACTAGAGCTAACCAATGAATATAGTAAAGTTGCAGGATATAAAATTAACACACAGAAATCCCTTGCATTCCTATATACTAACAATGAAAAAACAGAAAGAGAAATTAAGGAAACAATACCATTCTCCATTGCAACAAAAAGAATAAAATACTTAGGAGTATATCTACCTAAAGAAACAAAAGACCTGTACATAGAAAACTATAAAACACTGATGAAAGAAATCAAAGAGGACACAAACAGATGGAGAAACATACCGTGTTCATGGATTGGAAGAATCAATATTGTCAAAATGGCTATTCTACCCAAAGCAATCTATAGATTCAATGCAATCCCTATCAAACTACCAACGGTATTTTTCACAGAACTAGAACAAATAATTTCACAATTTGTATGGAAATACAGAAAACCACGAATAGCCAAAGTAATCTTGAGAAAGAAGAATGGAACTGGAGGAATCAACCTGTCTGACTTCAGTCTCTACTACAAAGCCACAGTCATCAAGACAGTATGGTACTGGCACAAAGACAGAAATATAGATCAATGGAACAGAATAGAAAGCCTAGAGATAAATCCACGAACCTATGAACACCTTATCCTTGACAAAGGAGGCAAGGATATACAATGGAAAAAAGACAACTGCTTTAACAAGTGGTGCTGGGAAAACTGGTCAACCACCTGTAAAAGAATGAAACTAGAACACTTTCTAACACCACACACAAAAATAAACTCAAAATGGATGAAAGATCTAAATGTAAGACCAGAAACTATAAAACTCCTAGAGGAGAACTTAGGCAAAACACTCTCCGACATGAATCACAGCAGGGTCCTCTATGACCCACCTCCCATAATATTGGAAATAAAAGCAAAAATAAACAAATGGGACCTAATGAAACTTAAAAGCTTCTGCACTACAAAGGAAACTATAAGTAAGGTGAAAAGACAGCCCTCAGATTGGGAGAAAATAATAGCAAATGAAGAAAGAGACAAAGGATTAATCTCAAAAATATACAAGAAACTCCTGAAGCTCAATTCCAGAAAAATAAATGACCCAATCAAAAAATGGGCCAAAGAACTAAACAGACATTTCTCCAAAGAAGACATACAGATGGCTAACAAACACATGAAAAGATGCTCAACATCACTCATTATTAGAGAAATGCAAATCAAAACCACAATGAGGTACCATTACACGCCAGTCAGGATGGCTGCTATCCAAAAGTCTACAAGCAATAAATGCTGGAGTGGGTGTGGAGAAAAGGGAACCCTCTTACACTGTTGGTGGGAATGCAAACTAGTACAGCCACTATGGAAAACAGTGTGGAGATTTCTTAAAAAACTGGAAATAGAACTGCCATTTGACCCAGCAATACCACTTCTGGGCATACACACCACGGAAACCAGATCTGAAAGAGACACGTGCACCCCATTGTTCATCGCAGCACTGTTTATAATAGCCAGGACATGGAAGCAGCCTAGATGCCCATCAGCAGATGAATGGATAAGGAAGCTGTGGTACATATACACCATGGAATATTACTCAGCCATTAAAAAGAATTCATTTGAATCAGTTCTAATGAGATGGATGAAACTGGAGCCCATTATTCAGAGTGAAGTAAGCCAGAAAAATAAAGAACATTACAGCATACTAACACATATATATGGAATTTAGAAAGATGGTAATGATAACCCTATATGCAAAACAGAAAAAGAGACACAGAAGTACAGAACAGACTTTTGGACTCTGTGGGAGAAGGTGAGGGTGGGATGTTTCAAAAGAACAGCATGTATTTTATCTATGGTGAAAGAGATCACTAGCCCAGGTGAGATGCATGAGACGAGTGCTCGGGCCTGGTGCACTGGGAGGACCCAGAGGAGTCGGGTGGAGAGGGAGGTGGGAGGGGGGATCGGGATGGGGAATACGTGTAACTCTATGGCTGATTCGTGTCAATGTATGACAAAACCCACTGAAATGTTGTGAAGTAATTGGCCTCCAACTAATAAAATAAAATTAAAAAAAAAAACTTAGCTATCCTAAAAATTAAAAAAAAAGCTACCTCTTCTATGCAACATCTGTGTGTCTTCTGTCTGTCTTCTTCCTCGCTGACGCCACTCATCCCTTGGGTATTCCTGGTCCTGCTGGGGCTGGACCTCGGCAATTTTGCTCAATGCTTTGGATCCTAGTGGAAAAACATGCTGTTAATCCTACTTTTGCGAGGATTAAAACCATCGTAAAAACTGGAATTTGTTTAAATATTTTTGGTTTAAATATATCTTGTGTATATAATTACCCAGATTACTGTTGGGTATTAGATTGCTATGTTACAATATGTATGGCATACATGAGTTCCACTGTTATTGATATGATATGTGGTGGAGAGGTATTTGGTGGTGCAAGTGATTTAAATGATGTGTTCACAGTGTTTATATTCCTGTTATGTGGTTAATGGGTCTTGGATTCACGTTTGAAATATGACTCCCTTGTCTTTTGTGATGCATGAGAAGTGCTGAAATTGAAGATGATGCAGGTTAAGTCTAGGGTTGAGGGTGTGAGTAGGGTGGGGGGGAGGGTGTGGGTTAGGTTAAGGGTGTGGATTAGGGTGTGGGTTACATTGTGGCTTAGGGGTTAGAAGTTAGGGGTGTGGGTGAGGGTGAGGGCTGAGGAGTGAATGTGTCAGGTTAGGGTTGGGATGATGCGTTAGGGTTAGTGTGTCAGGTTAGGGTTAGGGGGTCGGGTTGGTGTTAGGTTCTGGGATAGGGTTACGGTGTTGGTTAGGGTTAGGGTGTCATGTTGGGGTTAGGGTTAGGGCAAGGGCGAGGGCAATTTCGCCTGGGACCTTATGGAGGGGCCTCACAGTCAAAGGTAAAGGCAAAGTCACATCCACACTTCTGTTCCATCCCCTTTGCTCTATAGTAGAGCTCTAGTAAGCCTAGGCCTGGTAGGAAAACTCTTGGCTCCTGTGGGGACACATCCTGTGTGTGAATCTGCATACCAGACCTAGGGGCCACAGGGCGCCTGTTTTCTTCTGGGAGAGGGGACCCTGAAGCGGTGTTGCCTGGCAACAGCTTGAAAATCCATTAAATTGCACTTTACGTACCTCTGACAAAGCTAGATTTGCTCCACCTTTTCGCCATTTGGAAGCAAACCTTCCATACCCTCTCCCCAAGTAGGCAATGGGCCTACTTTGAGTAGAAAGTCCCCTTGAGGAGCTGAGCCCAGGAAGGCACCCAGTCATGTCAAACACACTCCAGCTGCTTACTTCCCCATGGGCAGTATCACTATCAGCTAGGAATGTCTTTGCAAGGATTGAAAAGGGAAGGGGAGATACATGGCCCTGCCTCTGAAATTTCAGTCCTCTGAGCAGAACTGGAATTCAATTGTATCAGCGAAACTGTGCCTTCCAAAGAGGCTTGCAAACACACCCCGAGTGGCTGCCTCTTCTTCCCTGAAGAAGGCTCCCTTTCCCTGCATCCTGCGGACTCCCTGTCCCAGCCTCCTGGAAAAGCGCTTCTTGGAGTTCCTTCTTGGAGTTCCTTTCTTAGTTGCAGTTATCCCTCAACTTGGGGCCATAGGGAGTAGCCCCACACTCACAGGGGAAGGCAGACCCACCTCCACACATCTCTTCCATCCCCTTTGCTCTGTAGGACAATTCTAGTGAGCCTAGGTCTGTCAGAAAATTCTTGACTTTGACGGGAACACACCCTGTGTGTGAACCTGCATACCCGACCTAGGGGCCACAGGGCGCCTGTTTTGCTCGAGTGGGCCTTGAAGCAGTACAGCCTAGTGAGAGCTTGAAAATCCATCCAATTGCTCCTTTCTTACCTCTGACACCTAGCTTTGTTCCACCCTTTGGCAGTGTGGAGGGAAGAGGGCCCAACCCCGTCCTCAAGCGGACATGGGGCCTACTTTGAGAGGAAAGGCCCCCTTGAGGAGCTGAGCCCATCAAGGCACCCAGTCATGTCAAATATACTCCCACTGCTTGCTTCTTCATGGGTAGTACCACTATCAGCTTGGAATGTCTTTGCAAGGATCACAAAGGGAAGGGGAGATACACGACCCTGCCTCTGGAACTTCGGTCCTCTGAGCAGACCTGAGTGCTCTAGCGAGCCTAGGACTGTCAGGAAAATTCTTGGCTCCTACGGGGACACACCCCATATGTGAACCTGCATACCGGACCTCGGGGCCACAGTGTGCCTGCTTCTCTCGGTGTGCCTAAAGCGGTGCAGCCTAGCAACAGCTATTGAGCCTAGGTCTGTCTGGAACATTTTGGATCCTGTGGGGAAAACACCCTGTGCACACCCCTAGATACCGGGCCTAGGGGCCAAAATTCTCACATGTCTCCTGGGGAACCCTAACACAGTGTGACCTAGCAACTGCTTGAAAATCCATCCCATTGCTGTTTTCCTCCTTCTGATACAGCTAGCATTGCTCCTTGCTTTGGGATATCTCAAGCAAGGGGCGAGTCCATAACTGCTCTCCTGGGGCCCAATGGATGTGCAAGGTGCCCTCAACCAGGTGACCCCAGCATGCCACCTGGCCCCCTCAGACACACTCCCGCAGCCTTCTTCCTCATGGGAAGCACCTCTCTGACCCAGGAATGTGTTTGCAAGGCTCGGAATGTGCAGGGAGACACATGGCCCTGACTCTGGAATTGAGGTCCTTGGGGCAGGCCTGCAGGTCTGACATCTGAGAAGCAAAACACTTGCTGCAAATAGAGGCCTGAAAACACACTCTGTGTATGACTTTCCTTCCTCCAAGGAAGATAGCTTTCCCAGTCTCCTGCATGCTGAGTGTCACACAGCTGGAATGTGCTTGCGTGGAGGTCATGATTCAGTGGCAATGGCCCCTGAGGCCCTGTGCCCAGGTAGGGCGCCCACACTCACAGGCAAATCAAAGCAACTTCCAAATGAGTCAGCTCTTCACATCTA
This sequence comes from Muntiacus reevesi, assembly GCF_963930625.1. Taxonomy (NCBI): domain Eukaryota; kingdom Metazoa; phylum Chordata; class Mammalia; order Artiodactyla; family Cervidae; genus Muntiacus; species Muntiacus reevesi. The sequence goes on along the minus strand of NC_089256.1, from coordinate 253,062 downwards.
GTGGCCAAAGTATTGGAGTTTCAGGTTCAATATTAGTCTTTCCAATGTATATTCAGACCTGATTTCCTTTAGGATGGAGTGGTTGGGTCCTCTTATAGTCTAAGCAAACTTCAAGCATCTTCTTCAGCACCACAGTGCAAAAGCATCAAATCTTTGGCTGTCAACTTTCTTTATAGTCCATCTTTCACATCCATACATGACATGGAAAAACCTTAGCCTTGACTAGACGGATCTTTGTTGGCAAAGCAATGTCTCAGCTTTTTAATATGCTGTCTAGTTTGGTTATCACTTTCCTTCCAAGTCGTAAGCATCTTTTAATTTCATGGCTGCAGTCACCATCTGCAATGATTTCCGAGCCCCGAAAAATAAAATCTGCCACTGTTTCCACTGTTTTCCCATCTATTTGCCAAGAAGTGATGAGACTGGATGCAATGATCTTAGTTGTCTGAACGCTGAGCATTAAGCTACCTATTTCACTCTCCTCTTTCTCTTTCATCAAGAGGCTCTTTAGTTCTTCACTTTCTGCCATCAGGGTGGTGTCATCTGCATATCTGAGGTTATTGATATTTCTCCCAGCAATCTTGATTCCAGTTTGTGCTTCATCCAGTGCAGCATTTCTCACGATGCCCTATATATAAGCAGATATAAGTTAAATAAGCAGGGTGCCAATATACAGCCTTGACATATTCCTTTTCCTATTTAGAACCAATCTGTTGGTCCAGGTCCAGTTCTGTTTCTTCCTGACCTGCATATAGGTCTTTCAAGAGGCAGGTCAGGTGATCTGGTATTCTTATCTCTTTCAGAATTTTCCCCAGTTTATTGTGATACACACAGTCAAAGGCTTTGGCATAGTCAACAAAGCAGAAATAAGTGTTTTTCTGGAACTCTCTTGCTTTTTCAATTATCCAGTGGATTTTGGCAATTTGATCTCTGGTTCCTCTGCCTTTTCTAAATCCATCTTGAACATTTGGAATTTCACGGTTGACATATTGCTGAAGCCTGGCTTGGAGAATTTTGAGTGTTACTTTACTAGCATGTGAGATGAGTCCAGTTGTGTGACAGTTTGAACATTCTTTGTCATTGCCTTTCTTTGAGACTGGAATGAAAACTGAGCTAACAACCTAGATGTTTTCAATCGCATATGCTAAAAGAACTGCCTTTGCAGTTTCCAAGGGAAAAAAGTTTCATTTTAACCAATTTTCTCTGAAGTTCAAGGAATATCATGGACATCCTCCATCAAAAAGTCATCTTTCTTTTATGTAATCACAGTTTCATGCCTAAATTATAGACCAACTCATGCTCAAATTGACTCTGATATCAGGGGCAGATCAGCTAGCTGATAAAAAGCTTGGATTGTCCCTCTGGAGGAAAGTGAGACCTTGGTCCCAAGAGAAGAATCTGAGGGCTTAAGGGAATTTGCAGGAGTGGGGAAATCTTGGTCCATCCTACATGTACCGTACTTAAATAATGCTTATTTATTTTACGGAAGTAAAAAAAAAAAAAAAAAAAAAAAAACAGATGATAAAAACAAATATAAATCACTGAAAGGTAAATAAATTCATCATCTGTGATTGAAAGCTGCATTCTAAGAAAGCTGTGTTCTCTTAACCTAGAGAGTAGACTAAATTCCAGTCTGGTACCAGCTTACCAGATAACAAACAAAAAGCGTTGTTTATGGGTAAGCTCAGGAAAGTCTTTTCCATGTATCTTGAGGTAGCAGTATTTTTGCAAAGGCATCAGTGTGAAACCATGGAAGGCATGTTTAAAACCTGATTAGATAAAAATTGACAAAATAAAAATTGACAAAATTGACAAAATAAAAATTGACAAAAAAAGTGACAAAATAGTCACTGCTGTGACTTGAAACACTTTAATATGATAACTAGAATTATAACTGACAGCATTTTACCAGGACATATCAGATTTTCATGGATGTCACATAGTTTCTAGGAAACCTACATTAGTAACTGAAGGAGTCTTTGGGCTTAGAAAAGAAAACAACAGTCTCAAAGGCCCTTGCTTGTATCATTTAACATTGGAGAAAACAAAATCGAACTTTAGGTCCCACCCTGAGGCTCCAGGCCGGTTATATCTATCTATTTTCCCATGCAGCGTAGTGCCTGCTGGAAGTCCAAGGGATTTATCCTGCCTGGTAATTTCACCAGCTGGGACTCCACAACCCTTAGTCTGGCCGGCTGACCCAGCCCTGCTTCCAGCACTTTGCAGGCCAGCAGGCTCTTGACCACCTGCTGGGACAGGAAAGGGAAGGGTCCACGAATTGCATCCTAGAAACTTAGTAGGGTGCATGTATTTAAAAACCTGGTGGCCACCCAGGCAGGAGAGAAGGGAGGAGGGCACCTTGCTGCCCTTTCATGGGGGAATCTGTGGCTGTCCTGCTGAGAGGGGGCCTTTCCATGGGGACCCTGTGCAATAAGTTTGGTGTTTTGGAACTGAATAATTAGAACGTGTAAAATTTTTAATTTATGTGGTGCTTTAATTAAAAAAAAAAAAAAAACAAGCAGCTCCAAGTTTTCTGCAAATTGAGGCCTCAAACTTGAAGGCCTATTTTCCTTCCACTGTGGCATTCTATGAAGAAATGTGCGTTTTTTAAAGAAAAGGGTCAGAAAAGTGAGGGAAACAGAAAAGCCAGAGGTGCCCCAGGAGTTTGGTGAAGGTCTTAGGAGGTCACTTGTAAATGCTGCTGGCCATCGGGAGGCAGTCTCTTGTGACCAATGGGCACAGAGCTCTGCAGGCTTGTCCTTTGCATGGATGTTCTTGTTTGTGGAAATCCAGCTCAGAGCCATCTCCTGATGTGTAAGAATTTCCCAGACTAGACCCCTAGGCAAATCCCACAGGGCCAGGGACTCCTTTCTTCATTGTATTTGTCTGTTTGACTGAAAACCAGAAATGGCATATTTTTCTTTCAATCTGGTCTATCATCCAGGCCTTGGAGTAATATTTCCCCTCCCCCTCAATAGGCTTGGGTTCCGGTGATGAATTATAGTCAGTTGTCCATGATTTCGCAGATGAGGAAACTGAGAGTCGGAGAGGGTGGAGGACTGTCCAAGGGAGAATGGGATATCCTTCCAGGAACACTGGCTCCTGGGTTTTTAATGAGCTTCCTACCCAGCATGGTCATTAAGTGGCAAGGGTTGACATTGAGAATAAACTATTGGTGGAAATGAAAAAGGCTTTTTGAAAGAATATGCCTACCAGCTGTGCATCTTATGGAGTATTTTCATTGTACTTCCCAGCCCTTGGAAAGTGCTGGGCACAGGGCAGATGCTTCATCATTTTTATTGAATAAGTTCAATGTCACACAATTGTATCTGTAGTGTCAGCAACACTATGAGGTATATTAGAACAGTGATGGTCCCAGTTGGTACCCACAAGGATATTTTTAAAAAATGAAACAAATCTCTCTGATCATCACCAAGGCTATCAGAGGTCTATTGCAGACTCCACACAAGGGAGGGTCTACCTCTTGGGACATCCCCACTTCAGCATCTCCCTAAACCAGCAATCTAGGACAGCTGAGTACACTTGAAGTTCCTTCCTTGACCTTGGGAGTTTTTTTGGAAGACAATTTTTTGACAGACAGGGGTGGGGCAAGGTTTTGGGATGTTTCAAGTGCAGTCCATTTATTGTGCACTCTATTTCTGTTTCTGTTCCCTGGAGGCTCAGTTGGTAAAGAGTCTGCCTGCAATGAGGGAGACCCGGGTTTAATCCCTGGGTCAGGGATATCCCCTGGAGAAGGAAATGACAGCCCACTCCAGTATTCTTGCCTGAAGAATTCAATGGACTGAGGAGCCTGGTGGGCTACCAAGGGCTGGACATGGCTGAGTGATCAAACTCTTATTTCTATTATTATTTCACCAGCTCCACCTCAGATCATCAGGCATTAGATCCTAGAGGTTGGGGGCCCCTGCTTTAGTTCCCTCTTTCATCTTCTACACAGCTCCAGCATGCTTCCTCCTCCTCTTCCACCTACAGAACTACCTGCTGGGCTTCTCTGAGTGTGATTAAGAGTTTCCTTCCCTCACTGTCTTTCCTCTGAGTCCCTTTTCCTAAATGGGTTTCCATGATCTCCTTTAGGCACTTTTTCCCCAGGTGGTGCTAGTGGTAAAGAACCTACCTGCCAATGCAGGAATCCTATCCCTGGGTTGGGAAGATCCCCTGGAGGAGGGCACCCAACCCACTCCAGTATTCTTGCCTGGAAAATTCCCATGGACAGAGGAGCCTGGTGGGCTCTGACAGTCAGACGTGATTGAAGCGACTTAGCACAGCATACCATAGGACCTTTGAACTGCAGACTCATGTGATTGTTTGGATTCTTTGGAGTCCCTTGTTATTCCACGTGTATGTTAGGGTCAGCTTGTATATTGCTTCCTAAAGGCCTGGAGAGGGTAATAGGCAGGAAGGCCAGGGGTCTCCAGACAGAGGGAATAGGCTGCAAGTGTCAGACGTTTTTTCATCTCTCAAGAGCTGGAGGAACGAAACGAGTGCTACATTTTTTCCCCTTCTCAATACAAACTTAAGAGGTTTCTCTTAAAATTTTGTGTTGCTATGACGACTCTTGGCTCCACCTGAACTTAACTTTTCTCAAACCTTCAGCTAAGCAATGCATTTTGTCTTAAGGAAAGGTTTGTCTTAAGCTATGTTAATATACTACGTATTTCTGCTAGACTCTGTCTTCAGGTCGGTTCCCCCTAAAGGCTCAGAACCGACTTGACAAACCAGTATGTTTTACTCATACCTGTTCTCCTAATCTATGTTAATGAAATGATATATTTGCTTGGAAATCTGCCTTTCTTCAAAATTCATGTCAATCATTCTATGGCCCGGGATGACTCACCTGCTGCCAATATTATCTCAATGCATGTTGTGGGTGAGGGGCCTGGTGTCATTCTCTGAGACATTGCCTTTCTTTCATTAGCAGACTGCTAGTGGCCGTATAACATCTGCATAAAGACTAGCAGGGGGTACTCTTACTGCCCCCGTCTGATGTCTATGTCAGCAGCTTTCTCTATCTCTTTTATACTTTAATAAAACTTTATGACACAAAAGCTCTGAGCGATCAAGCTTTGTCAACTGGCCCTGGATTGAATTCTTCTCATCTGGAGGCCAAAAATCCTGGCGCCTTTTGTGGTTCAGCAATGACCTTTCAGTCTTTTGTAATTCATATTGAATCTTCATTTCAGATTGAAGATGCATTCCATGGTATTGCCATCTTAAGTCTTTCCATCGCTATGGAATATCTGTGCATGTATTCAGGATATTTTTCAGCAATCGTGTATAATTTCCAATGTGCCAGTCTTGTCATCCTCATTACACCCATGGCAAAATATTTTATTAATGTTGACACTATCAAAAGGAAATTGTTTTTTTAAATTCCTTTTCAGATTATTATTTGCTAGTGTATACAGATAAAACTGTGTAATCATTCATTTTTATCAGCTTGGACAGCTTGATAGTTGTCTTTACTTTCTTTACTTCCTCATACTTTAAGATTATCCTAGCTTATATATTTACTGTCTCGCCCCTAGTCTCAATCGTTTATTCAAAGAATTTCTGTCCTTTTTTTTAAACACTGAATTATTTTTGACAATGCTGGGTCTTTGTAGATAGATGCCTAGTTGTAGTGAGCAGAGGCTACCCTCTAGTTGACTTGCCATGGCTTCTCATTGCAGCGCTTTCTCTGGTTGCAGAACTTGGGCTCTGGAGCATGCAAGTACTTCAATAGTTGTACGGGGGCTTAGTTGCCCCTGGGCATGTGGAATCCTCTAGGACCAGGGGTTGAACCAGTGTTCCCTGCATTGGTAGGCAGATCCTTTACCACTGGGCCACCAGGGACATTTCCTGTTCTTTTTCATTATAGAGTGATATTTAAAACATACATGTAGGAGCTAAATATGCTCAGCTGACAATATTTGGAAATATATACATGTATTCCAGCTTATATATTCAGTTGAAGGTAATTTGTGATGATGTCTCCATGAATCTTGTAACCTTTCCTTTTGTTTATCCATAACTTACCATTCCAATGGTAAGATACCTGGCTTCCACCACTTGTCATGTATGGAATTCAGTGCTTGTCCCATGTGGTTACTGAAACAACTGTCAGACTGTCTTCCAAAGGGGGCTGTGCATGCATCCCACCAGTATCTTGAGTATGTTTCTGTAGGAGAGTTTACTATCAGTATACCCTCCGTGGCCAGGTGTCTATTTCAATCTTTACCAGTTATGAATGGGCTTGTTTGCTCTAGTGTTCTTGGACAATTTGAGGACTCCTGTCTAGTTATGAGGGACACAGGAATCTCCTTGAGGCTTGGCAGGGCAATCAGCACACTTCTCGAGGTGAGGAGGGAGACCCAGGGTCCCTTTCCAGTTGCCATAGGGATATTGGGATTCCTACCAATTTTCAAGAGGAGTCAGGCATCATCACCTTTTGAATCATTGAATTCTGCATGCCTCTCGAGGTGTCAACGGGATGTGAGGCCTCCTGTCGATAAGAGGCGGGGACCTAGGACTTTCTCTATGCTCTCCATAGGGGATTCACACATCCCTTCATCCTGTGAGATGAAAGATGAGCCTGCATTCAAGACACTGTAGGGAAATCGGACCTTTTTTCGAGTCAGGGCGTCTCAGGGTCAATTCCACTTGAGGCAGCAAACTCAGGGTCCCTCCCACATACTTACTGCTGAGAGACACCTCCTCTGGTTGTGCTTGTGGAATGGTGGCATACCTCTTGAGTGGAAGCCAGGAAATCAGCTCTCATTTCAAGATGATTTGGGGTACATGGAGCTTTCCTCGAGTTGCTGTGCTGAACTTGGTGTTCTTCTAGACTTGGGACAGTGTTCTCGGGGAATCTCTGCAGTTGCCTAAAGGAAGCCAACCCACTTGTCGTGTTTGATGCGGAACACGGGATGGCTCTGAAGCCAATGCAGTGGAATAGGGACTCATCTCGAGTTGATTTGGGATACACGAAGCTATTTCCCATTGCTGCAGTGACATCAGGGTCCCTCTGGACTTGAGACAGTGTTCTTGGGGACTCTCTGGAATTCCATCAAGCAAGTAATGGCTCCTTACGTATTTGATGGGGAACACGGAATTGCTCTGCATGCAATGCAGGGGAATCAAGCCTCATCTCGCGGCGAGAAGGCAGTCTCATGGTTTCTCTCGAGTTGCGGCGCGAACCTGAGGTATATTCTCCAGGTACGGCGGGGATGGCCCTTCAAAACTCATGTTTGTTCAGCGACGTCAGGACTCCTGTCTAGTTACGAGGGACACCTCAGGAATCTCTTCGAGGCTTGGCAGGGCAATAGGGACGCTTCTCAATGTGAGGCGGGAGACCCAGGGTTCCTTTCCAGTTGCCACAGTGAGACTGGGATTCCTATCAATTTTCAAGAGGAGTCAGGCGTCATCACCTTTTGAAACATTGAATTCCGCCTACCTCCATGTCAAAGGGATGTGAGACCTCCTGGCGTGATGAGGCCAGGACTTAAGGCTTTCTCTAGGGTCTCCGTATTGGATTCAGACATCCCTTCATCTTGTGCAATGAAAGACGAACCTGCATTCAAGCCACTGCAGGGAAATCCGGCCTTCTTTCTTGTCAGGGCATTCGGACTCCATTCCACTTGAGGCAGCAAACTCAGGGTCCCTCCCCCATATCTATTGATGAGAGAAGCCTCCTCTTGGGGTGCTTGTGGAAAGTTGGCATACCTCTTAAGTTGAATCCTGGGAATCTGCTCTCATCTCGAGATGATTTGGGGTACATAGAGCTTTCCTCAAGTTGCTGTGCTGAACCTGGTGTTCCTCTAGACATGGGACGGTGTTTTCGGGGAGTCTCTGGAGTTGCCTAAAGAAAGTGAAGCAACTTGTCTTGCTTGATGGGGAAAGCGGAATTTCTCTGGAGCTAATGTGGCAGAATCGGGCCTCATCTCCAGTTGATTTGGTGTACACGGAATTATTTCGCGTTGCTGCGGTGACCTCAGGGTCCCTCTAGGCTTGTGAGTGTGTTCTTGGGGACTCTCTGGAGTTCCATCAAGCAAGTCAAGGCTCCTACGCATTTCATGGGGAAAACGGAATTGCTTTGCACGCAATGCAGAGGAATCTGGCCTCATATAGTGGCGACGGGATGTCTCATGCTTTTTCGCGAGTTGCGCTGGGAACCTGGAGTATATTCTCGAGTTACAGCGGGGATGGCCCTTCAAAAGTCGTGTTTGTTCAGCGACGTCAGGACTCCTGTCTAGTTATGAGGGACACCTCAGGAATCTCTTCGAGGGTTGACACATCAATAGGGACGCTGCTAGAGGTGAGGCGGGAGACCCAGGGTCCCTTTCCAGTTGCCACAGGGATACTGGGATTCCTATCACTTTTCAAGAGGAGTCAGGCATCGTCACCTCTTGAAGCAATGAACTCTTGGTGCCTCTCTAGGTGTCAAAGGCATGTGAGGCCTCCTGTCGAGAGGAGGAGGGGAACTAGGGCTTTCTCTAGGGTCTCCACAAGGGATTCAGACATCCCATTGTCTGGTGAGATGAAAGACAAGCCTCCATTCAAGCCACTGCAGGGAAATCAGGCCTTCTTTTGAGTCAGGGCATCTCGGTGTCCATTCCATTTGACGCAGCAAACTCAGGGTCCAACTCACATACCTATTGCTGAGAGAAGCCTCCTCTAGAGGTGCTTGTGGAAAGTTGGCATACCACTTGAGTCAAAGCCAGGGAATCAGCTCTAATCTCGAGACGATTTGGGGTACATGGGGCTTTCTTCGAGGTGCTGTGTTGCAACTGGTGTTCCTCCAGACTTGGGACGGTGTTCTCGGGGAATCTCTGGAGTTGCCTAAAGGAAGTAAAGCCACTACTCCTGTTTGATGGGGAACACGGGATGGCTCTGGAGCAAATGCAGGGGAATTGGGCCTCAGCTCGAGTTGATTTGCAGTATGGAGCTATTTCGCATTGCTGCGGTGACACAAGGGTCCCTCTAGACTTGTGACAGTGTTCTTGGGGACTCTCTGGAATGCCATCAAGCAAGTCAAGATTCCTTACGTGTTTGATGGGGAACACGGAATTGCTCTGCAATGCAGAGCAATCAGGCCTCATCTTGCGGCCAGGGGGAAGTCTCATGGTTTATCTCAAGTTGCGGTGGGAACGTGGGGCATATTCTCGAGTTAAGGTGGGGATAGACTTTCAAAACTCCTGTTTGTTAAGCGACATCAGGACTCTTGTCTAGTTATGAGAGACACCTCAGGAATCTCTTTGAGGCTTGGCAGGGCACTAGGGACGCTTCTTGAAGTGAGGCGGGAGACCCTGGGTCCAATTCCAGTTGCCACAGTGATATTGGGATGCCTATCACATTTCAAGAGGAGTCAGGCATCGTCACCTTCTAAGCATTGAACTCCGCGTGCCTCTCGAGGTGTCAAAGGGATGTGAGGCCTCCTGTCGAGATGAGGCGGGGACATAGGGTTTCCTCTAGGTCCTCCACAGGGGATTCAGACATCCCTTCATCTTGTGAGATGAAAGACGAGCCTACATTAAAGCCACTGCAGGGAAATCTGGCCTTCTTTTGAGTCAGGTCATCTTGGTGTTCATTCCACTTCAGGAAGCAAACTCAGGGTCCAACTCACATACATATTGCTGAGAGAAGCCTCCTCTTGAGGTGCTTGCAGAAAGTTGGCATACCTCTTGAGTCGAAGCAGGGAAATCAGCTCTAAATCTCAAGACGATTTGGGGTACATGGGGCTTTCCTCGAGTTGCTGTGTTGCACCTGGTGTTCCTCTACACTTGGGACAGTGTTCTCGGGGAATCTCTGGAGTTGCTTAATGAAGTCATGCCACTTGTGTTTGATGGGGAACGCAGAATGACTCTGGAGCCAATGCAGGGGAATGGGGCAGCATCTCGAGTTGATTTGGGGTAGACGGATCTATTTCCCGTTTCTGCACTAACCTCACGGTCACTCTAGACTTGTTACAGTGTTCTTGGGTACTCTCTGGTGTCCCATCAAGCAAGTCAAGGCTCCTTACATGTTTGATGGGGAACACAGAATTGCTCTGCATGCAATGCAGAGGAACCGGGGCTCATCTCATGGCCAGGGAGAAGTATCATGGTTTTTCTCGAGTTGCGGTGGGATCCTGGGGTATATTCTCGAGTTACGGTGGGGATGGCCCTTCAAAACTCGGATTTGTTCAGCTATGTCAGGACTCCTGTCTAGTTAAGAGGGACACCTCGGGAATCTCTTCGAGGCTTGGCAGGCAATAGGGACGCTTTTGGAGATGAGGCGGGAGACCCAAAATCCCTTTCCACTTGTGACATGGATATTGGGATTCCTATCACTTTTCAAGAGGAGTCAGGCATCGTCACCTCTTGAAGCAATGAACTCTTGGTGCCTCTCTAGGTATCAAAGTCATGTGAGGCCTCCTGTCGAGATGAGATGGGGAACTAGGGCTTTCTCTAGGGTCTCCACAGGGGATTCAGACATCCTTTCATCTGGTGAGATGAAAGACGAGCCTGCATTAAAGCCACTGCAGAGAAATCGGGCCTTCTTTTGAGTCAGGGCATCTTGGGGCCCATTCCACTTCAGGCAGCAAACTCAGGGTCCAACTTACATACCTATTGCTGAGAGAAGCCTCCTCTAGAGGTGCTTGTGGAAAGTTGGCATACCTCTTGAGTTGAAGCCAGGAAATCAACTCTAATCTCGAGACGATTTGGGGTACATGGCGCTTTCCTCGAGTTGCTGTGTTACGCTTGGTGTTCCTCTAGACTTATGACAGTGTTCTCGGGGATTCCCTGGAGTTGCCTAAAGGAAGTCAAGTGCCTTGTCGAGTTTGATGGGGAAAGTGGGATGCCTCTGGAGCCAATGAAGGGGAATCGGGCCTCATCTCGAGTTGAAATGAGTGAATCACGTGTGAATCACGTGTGCATCAAGTGTGAATCACGTGTCCATCATGTGTGTGTCACGTGTGTGTCACGTGTGCATCACGTGTGCATCACGTGTGTGTGACATGTCCATCACGTGTGAGTCACGTGTTCATCAGGTGTGTGTTACGTGTCCATGACGGGTGAATCACGTGTTCATCACATGTGTGTCACTTGTGTGTCACGTGTGCATCACGTGTGTGCACGTGGGAATCACGTGTGCGTCACGGGTGCGTCATGTGTGCATCACGTGTCCATCAGGTGTGCGTCACTGGTGCATCACGTGTCCATCACGTGTGCGTTACGTGTGCGTCACGAGTTCATCATGTGTGCGACATGTGTTCATCACGTGTGCATCACGTGTGCATCAAGTTTGCGTCACGTGTGAATCACGTGTTCGTCACGTGTGTGTCACGTGTTCATTACGTGTCCATCATGTGTACATCACGTGTGAGTTACATGTGCGTCTCGTGTGCATCACATGTTCGTCATGTGTGCGTCACGTGTTCGTCACGTGTGTGTCACGTCTGCATCACGTATTCATCACATATGTGTTACGTGTGCATCACATGTGCATCACATGTGCGACACATGTGCGTCACGTGTTCGTCACGTGCGTATCACGTGTGCATCAAGTTTGCGTCATGTGTGAATCATGTGTTCATCACGTGTGTGTCACGTGTTGATCACGTGTCCATCATGTGTGCATCACATGTGCGTCACGTGTGCATCTCGTGTGCATCACGTGTTCGTCACGTGTGCGTCACGTGTGTGTCATGTGTGCATCACGTGTTCATCACATATGGGTTATGTGTGCATCACGTGTTCGTCACGTGTGAGTCACATGTGTATCATGCGTGAATCACGTGTGCATCACGTGTGCATCACGTGTTCATGACTTGTTCATCACATGTGCCTCACGTGTTGTTCACTTGTTCACAACGTCTGTGTGACGTGTGCATCATGTTTTCATCACGTGTGCATCACGTGTTCATCATGTGTGAGGCACGTGTTCATCACATGTGAGTCACGTGTTCTTCACGTGTGAATCATATGTCCATCACATGTGCATCACTTGTGCAACACGTGTTCGTCACGTGTGCGCCACGTGTGCGTCACATGTGAATCACTTGTTCATCACGTATTCATCACGTGTGTGTTATGTGTGCATCACGTGTTCATCACATGTGTATCACGTGTGAATCACGTGTGCATGACCTGTTCATTACATGTGCATCACGTGTGAATCACGTGTTCATCACATGTGCCTCACTTGTGCACCACATGTTCATCACATGTGCATCACGTGTGCATCACGTGTTCATCACGTGGGCATCACGTGTGCACCTCATGTGCACCTTGTGTGCATTCCATGTGAATCAGGAAAAGAACTGAATGGGATAGACTAGAGATCTCTTCAAGAAAATTAGAGATACTAAGGGAACACTTCATGCAAAACTGGGTTTGATAAAAGATAGAAATGCTATGGACCTAGCAGAAGCATAAGCTATTAAGAAGATGTGGCAAGAATACACAGAAGTACTGTAGAAAATATCTTCATGACCCAGATAATCACAACGGTGTGATCACTCACCTAGAGCGAGACATCCTGGAGTGTGAAGTCAAGTGGCAATTAGAAAGCATCGTAAGAAGAAAGCTAGTGGATTTGATGGAATTCCAGTTGATGTATTTCAAATACTGAAAGATGATGCTGTGAAAGTGCTGCACTCATAATGCCTGCAAATTTGGAAATCTCAGCAGTGGCCACAGGACTGGAAAAGGTCAGTTTTCATTCCAAATAGAAAGAAAGGTAATCCCAAAGAATGCTCAAAACACCACACAATTATGCTCATCTCACACGCTACTAAAGTAATGCTCAAAATTCTCCAAGCCAGGCTTCAGCAATACGTGAACTGTGAACTTCCAGATGTTCAAGCTGGCTTTAGAAAAGGCAGAGGAACCAGAGATCAAACTGCCAACATCTGCTGGATCATTGAAAAAGCAAGAGAGTCCCAGAAAAAAAAATCTATTTCTGATTTATTGACTACACCAAAGCCTTTGACTGTGTGGATCACAATTAACTGTGGAAAATTCTGAAAGAGATGGGACTACCAGACCACCTGACCTGCCTCTTGAGAAACCTGTATGCAGGTCAGGAAGCAACAGTTAGAACTGGACATGGAACAACAGACTGGTTCCAAATAGGAAAAGGAGTACGTCAAGACTGTACGTTGTCACCCTGCTTATTTAACTTATATGCCGAGTACATCATGAGAAATGCTGGGCTGGAAGAAGCACAAGCTGGAATTAAGATTGCCAAGAGAAATATCAATAATCTCAGACATGCAGATGACACCACCCTTATGGCAGAAAGTGAAGAAGAACTAAAAAGCCTCTTGATGAAAGTGAAAGAGGAGAGTGAAAAAGTTGGCTTACAGCTCAACATTCAGAAAACTAAGATCATGGCAACAGGTCCCATCACTCCATGGGAAATCGATGGGGAAACAGTGGAAGCAGTGTAAGATTTTATCTTTTTGGGCTCCAAAATCACTGCAGATGGTGATTGCGGCCATGAAATTAAAAGAAAATTACTCCTTGGAAGGAAAGTTATGACCAACCTAGATAGCATAATAAAAAGCAGAGACACTACTTTGCCAACAAAGGTCCCTCTGTTCAAGGCTATGGTTTTTCCAGTGGTCATGTACAGCTGTGAGAATTGGACTGTGAAGAAAGTTGAGCACCGAAGAGTTTATGCTTTTGAACTGTGGTGTTGGAGAGGACTCTTGAGAGTTCCTTGAACTGCAAGGGCATCCAACTAGTACATCCTAAAGGAGATCAGTCCAGGGTGTTCATTGGAACGACTGATTCTGAAGCTGAAACTCCCATAATTTGGCCACCTGGTGCGAAGAGCTGACTCATTGGAAAATACCCTGATGCTGTAAGGGATTGGGGACAGGAGGAAAAGGGGATGACAGAGGATGAGATGGCTGCATGGCATCACCGACTCGATGTACATGAGTTCGAGAAATCTCCGGGAGTTGGTGACTGACAGGGAGGCTTGGCGTGCTGTGATTCATGGGGTCCCAAAGAGTCAGACATGACTGAGCGACTGAACGGAACTGAACTGATATGAATAACTAATTAAAAGTAAAGTAAAGTTGCTCAGTCATGTCCAACTCTTTGTGGCCCCATGGACTGTAGCCTACCAGGCTCCTCTGTCCATGGGGTTTTCCAGGCAAATGTACTGGAGTGGGTGGCCATTTCCTTCTCCAGGAGATCTTCCTGACCCAGGGATCTAACCTGGGTCTCCAGCAATGCAGACAGATGCTTTACCATTTGAGCCATATAATTCCATTGCTAACACGTGCAAGGGGCTACTCTTTCTGCCCTCTTCTGATGCCTATGTCAGAAGATTTCTCTATCTCCTTTATACTTTAATACAACTTTATTACACAAAAGCTCTAAGCAATCAAGCCTCGTCTCTGGACCTGAATTGAATTCATCTCCTCTGGAGGCCAAGAATTCCAGTGTCTTTGCGTGGTTCAGCAATACCTTTCAAGATCATCCTGGAGATTCTGGCCATGTACCTCAGGAAGATGGTCAGATAGGAGGTCACCCTTGAGACTGTGGGCTTTTGACCCAGGTGCAGGGTGTTGGAGTGGCGGGAATCCTGGATAATTTGCACATGTGACCCCAGGTAAAGGGTCTGGGAGGTAAGGTCACCTTGGAGACTGTGAATATGCTACCCAAGGTGCAGGGTGTGGGAAATAATGTCACCCTGGAGAATGTAGACTTCTAGCACAAGGGATGAGTTCTTGACATTGGGGTCTCATGGGAGACTGGATGATTCCGCTCAGACAGTGTGTGGGGATGGGATTCACCCTGGAGACTGTAGATATGTGATCTCAGGTACAGGATTTCCGAGGGGGTCACCCTGGAGCCTGTGAATATGTGATTCCAGGTGCAGAGTCTGCAAGGGAGTCACCATGGAACCTGTGTTTGTGTGACTCCAGGTGAGGTCTACAAAGTTTTGACAAACAGGAGACTGTGGACATGTGACCCCTATTACAGGGTCTTGGAGGGGGGAGCCTTTGTGGCCAGGGTCATGGGATGCAAGGTTATATGTCTGGGAGGTGGGGATACCCTGAGAGTATGGAAGTGTGACCCCAGGTACAGGTTCTGGGAGTTGGTGCCATCCTGAAAATGGTGGACATTTCACCCGAGGTATGGTTTCTGGGAGGTGGGGTCACCCTGAAGACTCTGGACATGTGACCCCAAATGCAGGGTCTGGGAGGTAGACTCACCATGGAAAAAGTGGACTTGTGACCCCAGATACAGGATCTTGAGGGTGGGGTCACCTGGAGGCTGTGGACTTGTGACACCAAGTACAGGTTATACAGGGGGCCACCTTCGAGACTGTGGACATGTGATCACAGGTGTATGGTATGGGAAGTTTGGTAACCTAGGAGATTGTGGATATATGACAGTAGGTACAGGGTCTCAGGTATGTCCCCATGGAAAGTGTGGACATGTGACCCCAGGTGCAGGTTTGGGTGGGGTCACCCTGGAGACTGTGGTTGTGTGACCCAAAGTTCAGGGTAGGAAAAGGGTTTCACCCTGTAGACTGTGGATCTATGACCACAGGTACAGGATCTGGTGGTAGTCACTGTGGCGATGATGGACGTATGAAACCTAGTACAAGTTCACGGAGGGGGTCACCCTCCAAGACTGTGTACATGTGACCCTCGTTTCAGGGTCTGGGTTGAGGTCACTCTGGAAACTATTTGCCGTGTGACTTAGATGCAGGGTTAGGGGACGCGTTTACTTTGAAGATTGTGGTCATGTGACCTCAAATGCACCATTTGGGAGGCAAATCATCTTGGAGACTGGATACGTGACCGTAGATCCAGGGTCTGAATGGGATTCCCCAAGGTGAGATTGTGAATATGTGACTCCAGGTGCAGGGCCTGCGAGGGAGTCACCTTGGAACCTGTGTTTGTGTGACTCCAGGTGGAGGGTCTGGGAAGTGACGACACTCTGGAGACTGTGAACATGTGACCCCATTACAGGGTCTTGGAGGGGGTAACCCTGGCATCCAAGATCATGGGACACCATGTTAAATGTCTTGGCGTGTGGTAACCGAGACTATGGAAGTGGGACCCCAGGTACAGGTTCTGGGAATTGGGGCCAACCTGAGTGACTGTGGATGTTTCACCCTAGGTACAGTTTCTGGGAGGTGGGGTCACCCTGGAGACTCTCGACAAGTGACCCCAAGTGCAGAGTCTGGGAGGGGTCTCACCCTGGAAACAGTGGACTTGTGACCCTAGGTACAGGGTCTTAACGGTAGAGTCATCCTGGAGTCTGTCGACTTGTGACACCAGGTACAGGTTTAGGAGGGGGATCACCCTGGATACTGTGGATGTGTGATCACAGGTGCATGGTATTGGAAGTGGGGAAGTCCAGGAGACTGTATATATGACACTAGGTACAGGGTCTGGGGGATGACACCATGGAGAATATGGACTTGTGATCCCAGGTGCAGGTTCACAAGGTTCAAGGTACAAAATGGGTCTCATCAGGCAGACTGTTGAACTGTGACCACAAGTTCAGGATCTGCTGGTGGTCACCGTGGCAATGGTGATCGTGTGAAATCTGGAACAAGTTCAGGGAAGAGGTCACCCGTGAGAGAGTGGACATCACTCTGGAGACTGTGGATGTGTGAGTAAGGTGCAGGGTTAGGGGATGGGGTCACTTTGAAGATTGTGGACATATGACCCCAGATGCACTGATTGGGGAGGCAAGTCATCCTGGATAGTGGGCATTCGACCCTAGATGCAAGGTCTGACCTGGGTCCCCCAAGACACTAGGATATCTGAACCCAGGTACAGGGTCTAGGATGGGGGTGATCCAGGAAACTCTGTATATGTGACCTCAGGTACAGTGTCTGGGAGGTACGGGGTCACTCTGGGGACTGCAGGCATTTAATGGCAGGGAAATGGTCTGGAAGGGGTGTCACCCTGCATGATGTGGATATGTGAGCCCAGGTGCAGTGGGCAAAGTGGGGCTCACGCTGGAAACTGTTGACATGTGACTCCAGGTGCAGGGTATGGGAGGGCGAACATCCTGGAGATTGTGGATGTGTGTAAATAAGCACAGGGTCTGGCAGGGGAGGGTTACCCTGGAATCTGTGGCCAAGTCACCAAAGGTATAGGGCATGAGAGGTCGGGTCACACCGGATACTGAGAACATGTGACCCAAGTTACAGAGACCAGGAAGGGGGTCACCACGGAGCCTGTGAATCTGTTAGTACATGTGCAGAGTCTGGGAAATGACATCACACAAAAGTCTAGGGACATGGGATGCCAGGTGAACGGTCTGGGAGGGAGTCACCCTGGAGTCAGTTGACGTGTGACCCTGGGTACAGGCACTTGTGGGTGGGGAAAGCCTCGAGACTGTGGACATGTGATCCCAGTTACTAGCCCTTGAATGTGGGTAAATCCAGGAGACTCTGGACATGTGACCCCAGGTATAGGGTGGGGAAGTTGGAGTCACCCTGGCGACTGTGCCAATGTAATCACGTGTACAGAGTCTGAGGAGGCGTATATTCCTGGCCAACATGTACATGTAACCCCAGGTAGAGGGTTAGAGATACGGGGTCACCCTGGAGACTGGGGCAATGTGACCAGAATTACAATATTCTGTGAGGTGTAGTCACCCTGGAGACTGCGGAGGTGTGAGACCTGATGCATGATCTGGGAGGGGTTGCCACCCAGGAGACCATGGATGTGTGACCCTAGCTAGGTTCACGGGCTTGGAATTGGTGTCACCCTAGAACCAGTGGGTGTTTGAACCGAGTACAATTGTTTGACAGGTGGTGTTACCCTGGACGCTGCGGACATATGAACCCAGGTGCAAGTTCTGGCAAGTGGGGTCACCCTGAGACTATCTACGTGTGACCCTAGGTACAGGGTTTGGGAGTTGGTGAATGTGCCCATGTGACACCATGTACAGTGTCTAGGAGGGTGTTCACCCTAGAGACTGTGGGTATGTGTCCCAAGGTACAGTGTCTGGAGTGTGAGGCCATGCTAGAATCTGTGGACATGTGACACTGGGTGCTGGGGTCAATAGTCCAGCATCTGGAAGACTGTGGTTATGTGAACCCTGGTACAGTGATTTGGATGAGTCACCTGTGAGACTGTGGATATGTGGCTCCAAGTGCAGGGTCTATGAGGGAGTCATCCTGGAACCTCTGTTTGTGTGCCTGCAGGTGAAGGTTCTGGGAAGTGATGACATACAGGAGACTGTGGACATGTAAACCACATTACAGGGTCTTGGAGGGTGTAACCCTGTGGACCAGGGGCATGGAACAGCCTCAATGTCTATGGAAGAGTGACTCCAGGTACCGTTTCAGGGAGTTGGGACCATCCTGAAAACAGTAGACGTTTATCCCCAGGTAAAGTTTCTGGGAGGTGAGATCACACTGGAGACAGGAGTGTGACCCCAGGTATGGGATCTTGAGGGTGGGGCCATCCTGGTGGCTGTGGACTTGTGACACAAGGTACAGGAATGGGATCGGGGTCACCTTGCAGACTGAGCATGTGATCCCAGGTGCATGATATGGGAAGTGGGGTAACCCGGGAAACTGTGGATATATGACACTACGTATAGGGTCTGCGCAGATATATGACACTAGGTACTGGAGTGGGCAACCCACTCCAGTACTCTTGCTTGGAAAATCCCATGGATGGAGGAGCCTGGTAGGCTGCAGTCTATGGGGTCCCTAAGAGTCAGACATGACTGAGTGACTTCATTTTCCCTTTTCACTCTCATGCTTTGGAGAAGAAAATGGCAACCCACTCCAGTGTTCTTGCCTGGAGAATCTCAGGGATGGGGGAGCCTGGTGGGCTGCCATCTATGGGGTTGCAGAGTTGGACACGACTGGCATGACTTAGCAGCAGCAGCAACAGCAGCAGCAGCAGTACAGGGCCTGGGGGATGTCACCATGGAGAGTATGGACATGTGACCCCAGGTGCAGGTTTGGCAGGGATGACCCTGGAGACTGGCTAGGTGAACCAAGGTTTAAGGTACAAAATGGTCTCACCCTGCAGACTGCGGACCCTGACCACAGGTACAGGATCTGGTGGTGGTCACTGTGGAGATGGTGCATGTGTGAAACCTGATAGAAGTTCAAGGAGGGGGTCAATATGGAGAAGGTGGAGGTGTGACCCTATGTGCAGGGTCTGGAGTGAGGTCATTCTGGAAACTGTGGCTGTGTGACTAAGGTTCAGGGTTAGGGACTGGGGTCACTTTGCAGAATGTGGACATGTGACTCCACATGCACCGTTTGGGTCATCCTGGAAACTGTGGACAAGTCACCAAAGTACAAGGTATGAGAGGTGGTGTCACACTGGAGACTGAGGACATGGGATCCAAATTACAGGGTCTGGGAAGGGGATCACCATGGAGACTGTGGATCTGTGACCACAGGTATAGGGTCTGGGAAGTGATATCACACAGGAGACTGTGGACATAGGATGCCAGGTGAAGGGTCTGGGAGGGAGTCACCCTGGAGTCTGTGGACGTATGACCCCAGGTAAAGGCTCTTGAGGGTGGGGAAAGCCTGGTGACTGCGACCTGTGACCCCAGGTACAGGGTTGGGAATATAGCATCGCCCTGGAGACTGTGCAAATGCGACCCCAGGTACAGGGTCTGGGGAGAGGTGTCATCCTGGACACCGTTGATATGTAACCTCAAGTACAGTGTCTGAGATATAGGGTCACCCTGGAGACTGAGGCCATGTGGCCAGAGGTACAATAGTCAGTGAGGTGGGTTCACCTTGGAGACTGTGGATGTGTAACCCCAGCTGCAGTGTCTGGGAGGGGTGTCAACCTGGAGACTGAGGACATGTGAGACCAGGTGCATGATCTGGGAGGGGTTGCGACCCAGAAGACTATGGATCTGTGTCCCCAATATCAGACTTTGGTGTGGATGTTACCATGGAGGCTGTGGATGTTTGACACCAGGTGAAGGGACAGGGAAGGGCATCACCCTCGAGACCCTGGAGGTAGGATCCCAGGTTCAGAGTCTGGGAAGGGAGTTCTTCAGGAGTCTGTGGAAATGTTATGTCAGAAAAAGGGCCTGCAGTGGTTACCCTGGTGACTATGTACATGTGACACATAATACAAATACTGAGATTGGGGGTCATCCTGCAGACTGGAGAAATGTAACCACAGGTGCAGATTCTGAGGACGGGGTCACCTTGGAGACTGTTGACATGTGACATCAGGTGCTTCATCTTGGAGGTAGATCATTGTGGAGATTCTGGACATGTGACCCCAGGAACAGGGTCTGAGAGGGGGTCACCCTTGAGATTGTGGGCTTTTGACCCAGGTACAGCATGTTGGAAGGGTGGTAACCCTGGAGAATGTGCACATTTGACACCATGTACAGGCTCTGGGAGGTGAGTTCACCCTGCTGACTATGGCTATGTGACCCAAGGTGTGACTCTGGAGACTGTGGATATGTGATCCAAGGTGTGAGTCTGGAGACTATGGATATTTCTCACCCAAATCAGGTCTGGGGATGGGGATCACACTGGAGGCTGTAGATATGTGACCCCAGGTGCAGGGTCTGCAAGAGGTACACCCTGGAGCCTGTGGATATGTGACCCTAGGTGCAGGATCTGGGTGCTTGGGTCACCCTGGAGACTGTGGTCATGTGAGCCCCAGTGTGGGGTTTTGAATGAGTCACCCTGGAGACTGTGGATAAGTGACTCCAGGTGCAGGGTCTGCAAAGGAGTAACCTGGAAACTGTGATTGTGACTCTAGGTGAAGGGTCTGGGAAGTGACGACACACAGCAGACTGTGGACATGTGATCCCCATTACAGGGTCATGGAGAGGGTAACCTTGGCTAACAGGGACATGGGAAACCAGGTTCAATGTGTGGGAGGTGGGGTAACCCTTAGAATTTGGAAGTGTGACCCCAGCTACAGGTTCTGGGAATTGGGTCCATCCTTAAAACTGTGGATGCTTCACACCAGTAGCTCCGGGGAGGTGGGGTCACCCTGAAGACTCTGGACATGTGACCACAAGTTCAAGTTCTTGGAGGTGGACTCGACATGGAAATAGTGGACTTGTGACCCCAGGTACAGGATCTTGAGGGTAGGGTCATCCTGGAGACTGTGGATTCGTGACACCAAGTATAGATTTTGGAGGGTTCACACTGGAGACTCTGGATGTATGTTTCCTCTGCAGGAGAACTCCAGTGAACCTAGGTCTGTCTGAAAAATTCTTGGATCATGTGGGGAAACACCCTGTGCGTTAATCTGGACACCCAGGTTCAAATTTGCATATTTTTCTCGGGTGGCCCTAAAGTGGTGTAACCTATCCACATCTTGAAAATCCGTCCAATTGCCATTTTCTTACTTTTGACAGAGCTAACTTTGTTCCACCCCTGGGGTTTCTGAAGCACATGGGTGGCTCGCAACTCCTATCTTTGGGCCTATTTACACTGGAGTGTCACCTTACAGAGGTGACCACAGTAAGGGACCCAGCACTCTGAGACATATTCCCACAGTCTGCTTCCTCAAGGGCAGTACCAGTATCACCTAGATATGTGTTTGAAAGGTGGGAAAATGCACCAAGACACAGGGCACAGGCTCTCGAATTTAGGTCCTCTGAGCAGAACTAGAGGGTTCATGTCTTAGGAGCTAAAGAGTTCCTGCAACGGACAGGTTTGAAAACACACTCTCTGTGGGTGCCTTTCCTTCCTTGAAGAAATATAGGTTTGCCAGTATCCTGCGAACTGAGAGTCACACAGTGCTTGAAAAGTGCTCGCTTAGACATGAGTTTTCAATGGTAATTTCCACTTGGGGCTGTAGTCAAACAGAGGGGTTCCACACTCACTGGGAAAGACAAGGCAATATCTAAATGTCTGTTCCATCCCGTTTTCTCTGTAGGAGAACTCTAGTGAGCGTAAGTCTGTCTGGAAAATTCTTGGATCCTTTGGGGACACACCCTGTTTGTGAACCAGGATACCAGAATGAGGGGGCACAATTTGTGTTTCTCTCTGTGGACCTTAAAGCAATGTAGCCTAGCAACAGCTTGAAAATCCATCCACTTGCTCTTTTCTTGATTCTGAGAGAGCTAGATTTGCTCCTTCCTTTTTGATTTCTGAAGCAAGTGGGTGAATTTCAACTCCCAGCTGTGGGCCTTTTTACAGTGGAATGCCACCTCGCTGAAGTGAGTATAGTGAGGAACCTAGTCCTCTTGGACACACTCTCGCAGACTGCTTCCTCATGTGCAGTACTGGTATAACCTAGGAATGGCTTTGCAAGGCTTGGAAAGTGCAGGGAGAAACATGGCCTTGACTCTGGAATTTAGTTCCTCTGAGCACTACTGGAGGCCTCCCATCTGGGAAGCTAAACAGTTCCTGCAAGATAGAGGGTTGAGAATACACTCTCTTTTGATGCCTTTCTTTCCTTGAGGGAAGATATCTTTCCCTGCATTCTGTGAACTGAGAGTCACACACTGCTTGAAAAGTGCTTGCTTGGAGGTCATCTTTCAGGGGCACTTTCTCCTTGAGTCTGTGACAATAGGGAGGGGCAAACCAACTTCCAATGTCTGTTCCATCCCATTTTCCCAGCAGGAGAGGTCTAGTGAGCCTAGTTCTGTGGAAAATTCTTGGATCCTGCTGGGACACACCCTGTGTTTGAACCTGGATACCTGACCTACAGGGCACAATTCACATTTTTCTCTCAGGGGGCCCTAAAGTGGTTCGGCCTAGCAACAGCTTGAAAATCCGTCCAATTGCTCTTTTCTTACCTCTGACAGAGCTAGCTTTGCTCTACCTTTTGGGGTTTCTGAAGCAAGCGGGTGGCTCACACCTTGGAGCTTTGAGCCTGTCACTGGAATGTCACCTCACACAGTTGACCACAGTAAGGCACTCAGCCCTTTCAGACACACTCCTGCTGCCAGCTTTCTCATGGTCAGTACCGTTATGATCTAGGAATGTGTTTGTCAGACTCGGAAATTACAGGGAGACACACGGCCCTGACTCAGGAATATAGGTCCTCTCAGCAGACCTGCTGGTCTCATGTTTTAGAAGCTCAAAATTTCCTGCAAGATAGAGGTTTGAAAACACACTCTCTGTGGACGTCTTTCCTTCCTCAAAGGAAGATAGCTTTCTTCACATTCTGCGACCTGAGAGTCACACTCTGCTTGAAAAGTGCTTGCTTGCGAGTCTATTTTCAGTGGCAATATCTCCTTGAGGCTGTGACCATAAGTAGCGGCCCCACACTCACAGGGAAAGGCAAAGCAACATCCAAATGGCTGTTCCAACCAGTTTTCTCTGTAGAAGAACTCTGGGGAGCAAAGGTCTGTCTGGAAATTTCTTGAATCACGAGGGAACACATCCCGTGTGTGAACCTGAATAAAGGGCCTAGGGTGCACAATTTGTATTTATCATCTCAGGAGCCATAAAGAGGTGTGGCTAGCAATTGCTTGAAAATCCACCCAATTACTTTTTTCTTACTTCTGACAGTGCAAACTTTAGTCCACCATTCAAGATTTCTGAAGCAAGTTGATGGCTCACAACTCCTGGTCACGTGCCGATTTGCCATGGAAAGTTACCTCATCTAGGTAAGCACAGTATGGTACTCAGCACCCTCAGACACACACCTGAAGCCTGTTTTCTCATGAGCAGACCTGGCGTTACTCAGAAATGTGTTTACAAAGCTCAGAAAATGCTCAAAAACACACTGCCCTTGCTCTGAAATTTAGGTCCTCTGTACCAACCTAGAGGTCTCATATCTTAGTATCTAGACAGTTCCTCATATAGAGAGCCTGTTTCCTCATGGGCAGTCCTGGTATGACCAAGAAATGTATTTACAAAGCTCAAAAAGTGCAGGAAAACACATTGCCCTGACTTTGGAATTGAGGTCCTCTGGGCAAATATGGAGAATTCACATCTTTGAAGCTAGACAGTTCCTAATAGAGAGATTCTTGAAAACACACTGTCTATAAATACATTTCCTTCCTCAATGGAACGTAGGTTTCCAGTATTCCATGTCCATAGAGTCACATACTGCTTGAAAACACTTGTTGGAAGTCCTTTTTCATTAGCAATTGCTCCTGATAGTGTGACCATAGGGAAGGCCACCAAACTCACAGGAAAAGGAAAAGCAACAACCAAAGGTCAGTTCCATCATGTTTTCTCTGTAGTGGAGATTCAGTGTGCCTAGGTCTGTCTGGGAAATTCTTGGATCCTGAGTGGACACATCCTAGGTGTGAACATGGACAGTGGACCTTGGTGGCAAAATTCACCTTTCTCTCTCAGTTGGCCAAAAAGAGTAGAGCATAACAACTACCTGGAAATGCATTTAGCTGCTGGTTTCTTACTTCTGGCAGTGATCACTTGGTACACCCTTTGGGATTTCTGAAGCAAGTAAGCAGCTAGCAACTCGTAGCCGCTCGCCCAATTACAGTGGAATGCTACATCATCTTGGTAAGTGCAGCATGGCACCCAGCAATCTCAGAAATCTTCCTGCAGCCTGTTTTTTCTTAAGGGCACTTCTGGTATGACCTAGGAATGTGTTTACAATGCTCAGAAAGAGTTCAGTTCCGTTCAGACGCTCAGCTGTATTCGACTCTTTGGGACCCCATGAATCGAAGCACACCAGGCCTCCCTGTCCATCACCAACTCCCGGAGCTTACACAAACTCATGACCATCGAGTTGGTGATGACATCCAGCCATCTCATCCTCTGTCATCCTCTTCTCCTCCTGCCCCCAAGCCCTCCCAGCATCAGGGTCTTTTCCAATGAGTCAACTCTTCACATCAGGTGGTCAAAGTACTGGAGTTTCAGTTTCAGCATCAGTCTTTCCAATGAACACCCAGGACTGATCTCCTTTAGGATGGACTGGTTGGATGTCCTTGCAGTCCAAGGGACTCTCAAGAGTCTTCTCCAACACCACAGTTCAAAAACATCAATTCTTCAGTGCTCAGCTTTCTTCACAGTCCAACTCGTACATCCATACATGACCACTGGATAAACCATAGCCTTGACCAGATGGAGCTTTGTTGGCAAAGAAATGTCTCCACTTTTTAATATGCTATCTAGGTTGGTCTTAACCCTTCCAAGAAGTAAGCATCTTCTAATTTCATGGCTGCAATCACCATCTGCAGTGATTTTGGAGCCCCCAAAAATAAAGTATGACACTGTTTCTACTGTTTCCCAATCTCTTTCTCATGAAGTGATGGGACCAGATGCCATGATCTTAGTTTTCTGAATATTGAGCTGTAAGCCAACTTTTTCACTCTCCTCTTTCACTTTCATCAAGAGGTTTTTTAGTTCCTCTTCACTTTCTGCCATAAGGGTGGTATCATATGCATATCTGAGGTTACTGATGTTTTTCCTGGCAGTCTTGATTCCAGCTTGTGCTTCTTCCAACCCAGTGTTTCTCATGATGTACTCGGCATATAAGTTAAATAAGCAGGGAGACAATATACAGCCTTGACATACTCCTTTTCCTATTTGGAACCAATCTGTTGTTCCATGTCCAGTTCTAACTGTTGCTTCCTGACTTGCACATAGGTTTCTCAAGAGACAGGTCAGGTGGTCTGGTAGTCCCATCTCTTTCAGAATTTTCCACAGTTTATTGTGATACACACAATCAAAGGCTTTGGCGTAGTCAATATAGCAGAAATATATGTTTTCTGGGACTCTCTTGCTTTTTCAATGATCCAGCAGATGTTGGCAGTTTGATCTCTGGTTCCTCTGCCTTTTCTAAAACCAGCTTGAACATCTGGAAGTTCACGGCTCATGTATTGCTGAAGCCTGGCTTGGAGAATTTTGAGCATTACTTTACTAGCGTGTGAGATGAGTGCAATTGTGCAGTAGTTTGAGCATTCTTTGTTATTGCCTTTCTTTGGAATTGGAATGAAAACTGATCTTTTCCAGTCATGTGGCCACTGCTGAGTTTTCCAAATTTGCTGACCTATTGAGTACAGCACTTTCACAGCATCATCTTTTAGGATTTGAAATAGCTTAACTGGAATTCCATCACCTCCACTAGTTTTGTTTGTAGTGATGCTTTCTAAGGCCCACTTGACCTCACATTCCAGGATGTCTGGCTCTAGGTGACTGATCACGCCATCATAATTATCTGGGTCATGAAGATCTTTTTTTGTACAGTTGTTCTGTGTATTCTTGCCACCTCTTCTTAACAGCTTCTGCTTCTGTTAGATGCATAGCATTTCTGTCCTTTATTGAACCCAATCTTTGCATGGAATGTTCCTTTGGTATCTCTAATTTTCTTGAAGAGATCTCTAGTCTTTCCCATTCTGTTGTTATTCTCCATTTCTTTGCATTGATCAGAGTAAGGCTTTCTTATCTCTCCTTGCTATTCTTTGGAACTCGGCATTCAAATGGTGCAGGCTGTGACGGACCATGCAGAAGCATGGCCATGAGGAGCTATCTCTCGCCCAAGGTCAGAGGTAGTGGCTGAGGGGAGCCACCCCATGTCCGAGACCAGGGGCAGCGGCCGAGAGGAGCTACCTCATGCCTGAGGTCAGGGGAGGTGGCTGAGATGAGCTACCCCATGCCCAAGGTCAGGGGCTGTGGCCAAGAGGAGCAATCCCACGTCCACAGAGCAGCAGCTGCACGGGTGCAGGAGGACCGAGAGGAGCTACTCCACATTCAAGGTCAGGAGGGGCGGCCTGAGGAGATACCCATTGTCCAAGGTAAGGAGGAGTGGCTGTGCTTTGCTGGAGCAGCTGTAAAGAGATACCCCACGTCCAAGGTAAGAGAAACTCAAATAAGATGGTAGGTGTTGTGAGAGGGCATCAAAGGGCAGACACTGAAATCATAATCACAGAAAACTAGCCAATCTGATCACATGGACCATAACCTTGTCTAACTCAATGAAACTAAGCCATGACGTGTGGAGCCACCCAAGACGGACGGGTCATGGTGGACAGGTCTGACAGAATGTAGTCCACTGGAGAAGGGAATGGCAAACCACTTCAGTATTCTTGCCTTGAGGACCCCATGAACAGTATGAAAAGGCAAAATGATAGGATACTGAAAGAGGAACTCCCCAGGTCGGTAGGTGTCCAATATCCTACTGGAGTTCAGTGGAGAAATAACTCCAGAAAGAATGAAGGGATGGAGCCAAAGCAAAAACAATACCCAGTTGTGGATGTGACTGGTGATAGAAGCAAGGTCCAATGCTGTAAAGAGCAATATCGCATAGGAACCTGGAATGTTAGGTCCTTGAATCAAGGCAAATTGGATGTGGTCAAACAGGATGTGGCAAGAGTGAATGTCGACATTCTAGGAATCAGCAAATTATAATGGACAGGAATGGGTGAATTTAACTCAGATGACCATTATATCTACTACTGTGGGCAGGAACCGCTTAAAAGAAATGGAGTAGCCATCATGGTCAACAATCGAGTCCAAAATATGGTACTTGGATGCAATCTCAGAAAGTGTAGGGAAATACAGTGCTCTGACTCTGGAATTTGGGTCCTCAGGGCAAACCTGGAAGTCTCACATCTTTGAGTCTATACAGTTTGTGATACACAGAGGCCTGATGAAACACTCTCTGTTGATGCCTTACCTTCCTGGATGGAACATAATTTTCCCAGCTTTTTGTGTGCTCAGAGTCACAAACTGCTTGAAAAGGCTTGTTAGAAGTAATTTTTCAGTAGCAACTTCCCCTGATGTTGTGACCTTAGGGAAGACCGCCACACCCACAGGAAAAGGCAAAGGATCATCCAGACGTCTGCTCAATCACGTTTTCTTGATAGGAGCAATCCATTCAACCTAACTGTCTAGAATGCTCATGGATACTGTTCCTACACACCCTATGTTTGAACCTGGATACTGGACCTTGGCAGCAAAATTTCCATTGTTTTCTCAGTTGGCCCTAAAACGGTTAAACCTAGTTACTGCCTGAAAATGCATCTAATTGCTGTTTTCTTACTTCTGACAGTGATAGTGTTGGTGCACCCTTTGGGATTTATGAATCAAGCAGGAGGCTCTCCACTCCAAGCCACTGGCCCCTTTCCAGGGAGATGTCATCTCATCTAGGTTAGCACAATATGTCACCCAGCACTCTGAGACACACTCTTGCAGCATGAATTTTATGGTCAGATCTGGTTTGACCTAGGAATGTGTTTACAAATCTCAGAAAGTGGTGGGAAACACACTGCCCTGACTCTGGTATTTAGGTCCTCTGGGAAACTTGGAGGACTCACATGTTTGAATCTAGACAGTTCATGACAGGTAGAGGCCTGATAACATATTCTCTCGAGATGCCTTTCCTTCCTCAAAGGAATATAGCTTTCTCAACATTCTGTGTGCTGAGTGTCACACACTCCTTGAAAACGCTTGTTGGAGGTCATTTTTCATTAGCAATTTCCCCTGGAGGTGTGACTGTAGGGAAGGCGCCACACTCACAGGTAAGTTCAAAAGCACTTCCAAACATCTGTTCAATCACGTTTTCTTGGTGGGGCCATTCATCAATGTAAGTCTATTTAGAAAATCCGTGGACACTGCGGGGAAACACCTATGTTTGAATCTGGATACCAGACGTTGGTGTTAAAATATGCATTTTTCTCTCACTTGGCCCTAAAAGAGTGCCGCTGAGCAACTGCTTGAAATTCCATCTGAATGTTGTTTTCTTCCTTCTGACAATGCTAGCTTTGGTTCACCCTTTGGGATTTTTGAAGCATGTGAATGACTTGCAACTCCTAGCTGCAGGCCCATTTCCAGTGGAATGACACCTCATCTATGTGACCACAGTATTTCACCCAGCACAGTCTGATACACTCCCTCAGCATCCTTCCTTAGGAGCAGACCTGGTATGCCCTAGGAATGCATTTAGAAGTCTCAGAAAGTGCAGCAAGACACACTGTCCTGACTCTGGAACTTAGGTCCTTTAATCAGGCCTGAGCTCTCACATCTTAGAAGCTGAACAGTTCCTGCTATAAAAAACACACTCTCTGTTGATGCCTTTCCTTCAGTGAAGGAACATAACTTTCCCAATGTACTGTGTGCTGAGAGTCACACACTGCTTGAAAACATTTGCTTGGAGTTCATTTTTCAGTGGCAATTTCCCCTGAGACTGTGACAGTAGGGAAGCGCCCACAATCACAAGACAAGCAAGCATCCAAATACCTGTTCCATCACGTTTTCTCTGTTAGAGAGGTCCAGTGAACCCAGGTCTATCTGGAAAAGTTTGGATCCTGTGGGGTCACATCCTGAGTGTGAACCTGAATACAGGACAAAATTCACCTTTTTCTCTCAGTTGGCACTAAAATGGTTTGGCATAGCCACTGCTTAAATATCCATCCAGTACTTGTTTTCTTATTTCTGACAGTGACAGATATGGTTCACCCATGTAATTTCTGAAGCAAGCAGTCTGCTTGCCACTTCTATCTGGTGGTCCCTTTCCTGTGAAATGTCACATAATATAGGTAGCACCACATGGCACCCAGCTCTCTCAGACACACTCTGACAGCCTGTTTCCTCCTTGGCAGTCCTGGTATGACCTAGGAATGTATTTACAAGGCTCAGAGATTGTATGGAAACATATCCCCTGACTCGGGATGTTAGGTCATCTGGGCAAGACTGGAGGTCTCACGTCTTACAATCTAGACAGTTCCTAATAGATAGAGGCCTGGAAACACACTCTCTGGTGACGCCTTTCCTTAATCAAAGGGCCATTGCTTTCCCAACATTTTAGGGCCAACCTAGAGGAAAATGCGAAATTTGCCACCAAGGTCCATTACCCAGGTTCACACGCAGGATGTGTCCCCACAGCACTGAAGAATTTTCAAGACAGACCTAGGCTAACCCTAACCCTAACCCTAACCCTAGGATCTCTCCTACAGAGAAACATGATGGAACAGACGTTTGGATGATGTTTTGCCTTTTCCTGTGAGTGTGGTGGACTTCCCTATGGTCAAACCATCAAGGGAAATTGCTACTGAAAAACAACTTCCAGGCAAGCATTTTCAAGCAGTATGTGACTCTCAGCACACAGAATGCTGGGAAAGCTACGTTCATTTGAGGAAGGAAAGGCATCAACAGAGAGTGTGTTTTCAGGCCTCTATCTATCAGGATCTCTCTATATTCTAAGATGTGAGATCTCCAGGCTTGTCCAGAGGACCCATCTTCCAGAGTCTGGGCAGTGTTTCCCTGCAAATTTTGAGCCTTGTAAGCACATTCCAAGATCACTCAGGAATGTCCATGATGAAACAGGCGATGGAAGAGTGTCCGTGTGTGCTGTGTGTCATTCTGCCCTTACCAAATGAACTGACATTCCACTGGAAATGGGCCAGGGACTAGGAGTTATGAACCGCCTGTTGCTTCAGAAATCCAGAAAGCTGGAACAAAGCTATCATTGTCAGAAGTAAGAAAACAGATATTAAATGAACTTTCAAGCAGTTGTTAGGCCACAACGTTTTAAGCCCAATGGAGAGGATAATGCAAATTTTGCCACCAAGATCTGCTATCAAGATTCACATTCATGATGTGTCCCTGCAGTATCCAAGAATTTTCCAGATAGGACTAGGCTCACTATATCTCACCTACAGAGCAAACGTGATGGAACAGACATTTGAATGTGGTTCCCTTTTACTGTGTTTGTGGGGCTTTCCCTCCAGTCACATCTTCAGGGGAAATTCTTAGTGATAAATGACCTCCAAGCAAGTGTGTGACACTCAGGAAGCAGAATGTTGGGAAAACAATGTTCCTTCAAGGAAAGACAGGCATCAGCAGAGAATGAATTTTCAGTCCTTTATCTATCAAGAATTGTCTAGATTTCTAAGATGTGAGACCTCCAGTCTTACCCTGAGGACCTAACTTGCAGAGTCAGGGCAGTGTGTTTCCCTGCACTAACCCAGGCTTTTAACCACCTTCCTACATCATCCCAGAACTGCCCATGAGGAAACAGGCTGCAGGAATGTGTTCAGACTGCAGGGTGCCATGCTGTTGTTACCCAGGTGAGGTGACATTCCATTGTAAATAGGCCATCAGCAGCACTTGCGAGCTGCCTTCTTGCTTCTGAAATCCCAAAGGTGGGTCAAAAGTGACCACTGTTAGAAATTAAAAAAAAAAAAAGCAATTGTATGGATTTTCTAGCAGTTGCAAATTTGACCATCAAGTTCCGGTATCCACTGTCAGACTCAGGAGGTGTCTCTGCTGTATCTACCCATATTTCACAAAGACCTGGGCTCACTGGCTGCTCTGATAGAGAAAATGTGATGGAACAGATGTTTGGATCTTGGATTGCCTTACCCTGTGAGTGTAGAGGACATCCTTACTGTCACAACATCACAAGAAATTGCTACTGAAAAATGACCTGCAAGCAAACGGTTTCAAGCAATGTGTGACTCTCAGTTCACAGAATACTGGGAAAGTACTGTTTCTTCGAGGAAGGAAGGGTATCAACTGAGAGTGTGTTTTCAGGCCTCTATCTATGAAGAACTGTCTTGATTCTAACAAGAGCCCTCCAGCCTTCCCAGAGAACGGAACTTCCAGAGTCAGCGCAGTGTCTTCCTTGCCCTTTTAATGCTTTGTAAACATATTCCTAGGTCACACTGGGACTGTCCATGAGGACACAGACTGTGGGCGTGTGTCTGAGTATACAGAAGGGCCATTATGTGCTTACTTAGATAAAGTGACTTTCCACTGGAAATAGGCCCATGACTAGGAGTGGTGATCTCCTTGCTTGCTTCAGAAATCCCAAAGGGTGAACCAAAGTTATTGCTCTTCAAAGTAAGAAAACAGCAATTAGATGGATTTTCAAGCAGGTGCCAGGCCACACAGTTTTAGGACAAACCGAAAGAGAAATGTGAATTGTGCCACCAGTTCCAGTATCCAGGTTCACACTTAGGATGTGGTCCTGCAGTATACACGATTTTCCAGACAGACCTAGGCTCTCTGGATCACTCCTAGAGGCAAAATGTGATGCAACAGAAGTTTGGATGTTGGTTTGCCTTTTCCAGTGAGTGTGGGGGCCTTCCCTAAGGTTACACTGTCAGAGGAAGTTTCTACTGAAAAATGACCTCCAAAGAGCGTTCTCAAGCAGTGTGTGATCCCCAGCACAGAGAATGCAGGGAAAAGTATGTTTCTTCAAGGAAGAAAAGGCATCAACAGAGAGTGTGTTATTAGGCCTATATCTATTAGTAACTGTCTAGAATCTAACATTGACCTCCAGGCTTGTCCAGGGGACCTAACTACCAGAGTCAAGGCACTATTTTTCCTACACCTTCCAAGCCTCCCAAAGACATCCTAGCTCATATAGGGATGGCCCATGAGGAAACAGACTGTAGGAGAGTGTCTGAGATTGTATGGTACCAATACTGTGCTTACCTAGATGAGATGACATTCCTCTGGGAATGGGCCAGAGGGTAGGAGTGGTGAGTCGCCTGCTTGATTCAGAAATCCCAAAGGATGGACCAAAGCTATCATTGTCAGAAGGAAGAAAACAGCAATTGGATGGATTTCCAAGCAGTTGCAAGGCCGTAGCATTTTCCCAAATCAAGAGAAAAAATATTATAATTGCCCCAAAAATCCGGTATCCATGTCCAGACTCAGGATGTCTCCATGCAGTATCCACAAAGTTTCCAGACAGAACTAGTCTCAGTGGATCGATCCTACTGAGAAAATGTGATGGAACAGACGTTTGAATGCTAATTTGTCTTTCTCTAAAAATGGAGAGTGTGGCATCCCCATGGTCACACCATCAGGGGAAAGTGCTACTGAAAAATGACCTCCATGCCAGCATATTCAAGCCGTGTGTGTCTCTCTGCACACAAAATGTTTGGAAAGTTATGTTCCTTCAAGAAAAGAAATGCATCAACAGAGAGTGCTTTCAGCCCTCTATCTATCAGGAGCTGTCTACATTCTAAGTCGTGAGACCTTCAGTCTTTCCTAGGGATCCTAACACCCAGAGTCAGGGCAGTGTGTTTCCATGAACTTTTCAAGCCTTGTAAACACTTTCCAAGTAGATACTGGGACTGCTCCTGAAGAAACAGGCTGCACGAGTGTATCCGAGTGTGTTGGGCAGCATACTGTGCTTACCTGCATGAGGTGCCAGTACAATGGAAATCAGTTAGTGGCTGGAGTGGTGAGCAACCTGCTTGCTTCAGAAATTCCAAAGGGTGGACAAATCTATCACTGTCAAAAGTAAGAAAACAGCAATTGGATGGATTTTCAAGGATTTGCTACACTGCACCATTTTAGAACCAATGTGGTCCCAAAATGAGTGTGGGAGATGAAAATGAGAATTTTGCCACCAAGTTCATATATACAAGTTCACACTCATGATGTGTCCCCACAATACCCACGAATTCTCCAGACAGACCTAGGCTCACTTGATCGCACCTAAAGACAAAATGTTATGGAGTACACGTTTGGATGTTGGTTTGCCTTTCCCAGTGAGTGTGGGAGCCTTCCCTACCATTGCACCTTCAGGGGAATTTTCTACTGACCAATGGCCTACAAGCAAGTGTTTTCAAGCACCGTGTGACTCTCAGCACACAGAATGTTGGGAAAGCTATGTTCCTTCGAGGACGGGAAGGCATCCATACGGAGTGTATTTTTAGGCCTCTATCTATCAGGAACTGTCTAGAACTCAAGGCATGAGACTTCAAGGCTTTCCCAGGGTCCTAACTTCCAGAGTTAGGGTACTGTGTTTCCCTGCACCTTCCAAGGCTTTAAACACATTCCTTATTCAAACTGGGCCTGCCCATGAGGAAACAGGATGCAGGAGTATGTCTGAGAGGGCTGGGTGCCATACAGTGCTTAACTAGATGAGGTGACATTACACTGGAAATGGGCCAGCAGATTGGAGTAGTGAGCCGCCTGCTTGCTTTAGAAACCTCAAAGGTTTGACCAATGTTATCACTGTCATTATTAGGAAGAGACCAATTGGATGAATCTTCAGGCAGTTGCTAAGGCCGCACTCTTTTAGATCCAACCGACAAAATTTGCTAATTTTGCCAACAGATTCAAGGATGCAGATTCACACTCAGTATGTGTCCCTGTAGTATCCAAGAATTTTCCAGACAGGCAGAGGATCATTGGATCTCTCCTAAAGAGAAAACTTTATAGAATAGACATTTGGTTGGTTGTTTTCTTTTTCCTGTGAGTTTGGGGGTCTTCCCTACAGTAACACAGTCATGGGAAATTGTTACTGAAAAATCACCTTCAAGCAAGGATTTTCAACCAGTGTGTTACTCTCATCACACAGAAATCTGGGATAACTATGTTACTTAAATGCATGAAAGACATAAAAGTGGGTGTTTTTCAGGCATCTATCTGTCAGGAACTATCTAAAGTCTAAGATGTGAGAACTCCAGGTTTGCACACAGGGCCTAATTTCCAAAGTCATAGCCAGTATATTTCATTGCACTTTCAGAGCCTCATGAAGACATTCCTGGCTCCTATTGGGTCTGATTCAGAGGAAACTGGCTGTGAAATTATCTAAGATTGCTGAGAGCCATACTGTTGTTACCTAGATTATTTGACATTTTAATGGAAATGATCCAGCTCGATGGGGTTTCAAGCCACCTGCTTGTGTCAGAAACCTGAAAGATTTGACCAAACCTATTGATGTCAGAAGTAGGAAAATATCAATTGGATGGATTTTCAGGCAGCTGCCAGCGCACATCCTGTTAGTGCCAAAAGAGAGACAATGCTAATTTTGCCAAGAAGGTCAAATATTCAGGTTCACAGTCAGTATGTTTCCCTTGCAGTATCCAAGAAATTTCCAGAGAGACCTGGGGCCATTGGATCCTTCTGACAGAGAAAAATTGATGGAAGAGACATTTTGATGTTTGCTTGCTTTTCCCTGTGAGTGTGGGAGCCTTCCCTAGTGTAACACACGTGAGGGGAAATTTTTACTTAAAAATGACTTCCAGGCAAGGGTTTCCACTTAGCGGGTTACTCTCAGCAAACAGAATGCTGGGACACCTGTGTTCACTCGTGGAATGAGCGGCAATGAATAGGGTGCTTTTCAGGCATCTCTCTATCCATGACTGCTGTCTGGATTCTAAGATGTGAGAAGACCACGCCCTCAATTCCAGAGACACAGCCAGTAAGTTTCCCTGAACTTTCCATGGTTCATGAGCACAGTACTCTATCTTACTGGGACACACCATGAGGAGAGAGTCTGGAGGAGTGTGTCTGACACAGCTGAGTGCCATACTGTTTCTAAGTAGTTTAATTGGCATTCCAATGGAAATGATCTTGCCACAAGGACTTGCACGCTGCCTGCTTGCTTCAGCAATTCCAGTGTTTTGACCAAAGCTATTGCTGTCGTTAGTGGGAAAAGAGCAAATGTACTGATTTTCAAGGAGTTGCTAAACCCCAGCCTACTGTGGCCAACACAGAGAAAATTCTAATTTGCCAACAAGGTCCAGAATCCAGGTTCACACTGAGCATGTGTCCAAGCACTATCCAAGAATTTTCCAGACAGACTTAGGATCACTGGATCCCTCCTACAGGGGACTTCATGGAACAGATGTTTTGACATTTGTTTACTTTTCTCTGTCAGTATGGGGGCATTTCCCATGGTAACACAGGGGAGGGGAAATTGTTACTTCAAAATGACTTCCAGGCAAGAATTTCCAAGCAGTCTGTCACTCTCAGCAAACATAATGCTGTGAAATCTGTGTTTCTTTGAGGAATGAAAGGCAAAAAATAAAAAGGAGTGTATTTCAGACATCTATCAGAAACTGTCTAGATTCTAAAATGTTAAAACTCCAGATTTGCACAGAGCACCTAATTTTCAGAGTCACAGCCAGTATGTTTGCTCACATTTCTGATACTAGCGAACCCATTCCTAGGTCATCCTGGGACTGTCTATGAAGAAACAGGCTGTAGGAGTGTGTCTGAGAGTGCTGAATGCCATGGAGTCTGGTTACCTAATGAGTTTACCTGCCATTGGAAATGATCCAGTGGCAAGGAATTGAAAGTCCCATGTTTGCTGCAGAAATCCAAGAGGTCTGACCAAAGATATTGCTGTCACAAGTAAGAAAACAGCAATTGGATGGATCTTCAGGCAGTTGCTACTCTGCACCATTTTAGGACCACCTGAAAGAAAATGCTGATTTAGCCAACAAGGTCCAGGATCCAGCTTCACACTCAGTATGTGTCCATGCACTACCCAAGCATTTTCCAGACAGACCTAGGATCACTGGATCTCTCCTACAGAGAAAACCTGATGGAACAAACGTTTGGATGCTAGTTTGCTTTTTCCCTGTGAGTGTGGGACCGTCCTGACTGTAACACAGTCAGGGGAAGTTCTGACTGAAAAATGAAGTCCAAGCAAGCATTTTAGAGCAGTGAGTTACTCTCAGCACACAGAATGCTAGGAACTCCATGTTCCTTTGATGAAAGAAAAACATAAAAGTAGAGTGTTTTTCATGCATCTGTCTATCAGGAACTGTCTAGATTGTAAGATGTCAGAACTCCAGGTTTGCACAGAGACCCTAATTTCCAGTCATAGCCAGTGTATTTTCCTGCACTTTCTGAGCCTTTTGAACACATTCCTAGCTCATATTGGGTCTGTCCCTCAAGAAAAAGGCTTAGGAAATTATATCTAAATGTGTTGAGTGTCATAATGTTGTTACCTTGATTAGTTGACAATCTATTGGAAATGATCCTGCCACAAGGTGTTGCAAGCTGCCTGTTTGCATAGAAATAGAAATAATTTGACCAAACTCATTTATGTTGTAAATAGGAAATTGTCAATTGGATGGATTCTCAGGTAGCTGTCAGCCCACACCCTTTTAATGCCAACAGAGAGAAAAGGTGAGTTTTGCCAACAAGGTTCAATATCCAGTTTCACACTCAGTATGTGTCCCTGCAGTGTCCAAGACTT
The DNA here is from genome assembly GCF_963930625.1 of Muntiacus reevesi. NCBI lineage: Eukaryota > Metazoa > Chordata > Mammalia > Artiodactyla > Cervidae > Muntiacus > Muntiacus reevesi. The sequence continues at coordinate 216,251 of NC_089256.1, read as the reverse complement.
TTCCAAACAGATCTAGGATCACTAGATCTCTCCTGCAGAGAAAACTTGATGGAACTTTTACTCTGAAGCAGGGTCAGTCTTGTTGAGGTGACTCCTTCCCCAAGGCCACAACTGGGAGTCCTCACACCAAGGCCATAGAAGTGGGCCCCAGAACCAAGGTCACCTGTGAATCGGACTGGGCCCCCTTTGCAACTGTTGCCAAAAGCACCTGATCATCGCTAATGAGCTTCCTGACTCCCTACCAGGCAAGGATGCCCACTCCAGTAAACACCCTATGGTACCCCACCCAATCACCTAATATCAACCTTCCAGTAGGAATTTTCTTTGCCTTGAAACTGTAAAAATTGGCTCTTAACCCAGGAAATCAGTCAACTTTCCCTAGTCTGTCAGGTGGTTGGCCCCCTGAGCCCACAGTGCCCACTTTATCTCTGCTCTTTGTTCTTAATACAAACTCACTCCCTTCTGAAATGCTCTATGTCTGAACATTCTTTTCCAACTCGTACTCAGACGGCCTCAACAAGCCTCCCATCACCAGAGCCACTTTCCTAGATCACACTCACCACTTGCTTGTCCACTCCCAACTCAGAGCAGAAAGGCCCCCTCAGCCTGGTCCTTCCCTCTCACTTCCCGTGCCTGGTCGCCAGGGGCTCACACCGTCCCTGGGCAGGCTGTCTTCTGTGTCCTGCAGAGGCCTCTGTGGTGTCAGGTGAAGAAACAAGAGGCACCCATGAAACCTCCCACCCCAGCACAGCAACCAGTACCCACCTACTGAACTCTTCACTCTGGATGGGCCTGGGGGTGTTTCAGGGAACATCCCCCAACATGTCCTTGTTCTCATCTAATTCCAGCACTGCCCACGTGAGAGTCACTAAGCTAATCTGTGATAACTGCACAGAGAGAATACTTGTTCACTCGCCCCTCCCAGGATACATGGTTCTTATGGGCAGGTGCCTCCCAGGATATGGGGCTCACCTGGGCAGGTATCCTGCAGGGCTCAGCACCCAGGAGCTGTTCACAGAGCCCTCACTGCAAAGAGTCCCCAGCTCCTCTGTTGGACAGATCTGACCTTGAGACCCTCAGAGGAGGACCTGAGGTAACATACAGCAGCTTCAGGATAGTTTTGTGACCTTGGGCTTCACTGGTTGCAGCCTCCTTCCAGCAGGTTTTCCAGAGGGTCCCATAGCACCTGGGCACTGAGTCTGTCTCCACCCACCACCCATCCTCTCCCTGACCCCTGGGTCCCTCTTATTAGAAGAAGGCCTTCCTGAAATCCTCTCCCACTTATAGGTCAGATAAGAAGATGAGAAAACAAGTCAGAGCAGCAGCCCCATATCCATCCTGACCCAAAGGACCCACACCTGTTCCTGGAACCCTGGCCAGGACAACGAGGCCCATTTTCTGAAACCACAAGCCCAGGTGGGCAGATTGGCTGACCTGACTGGCCTGCCCTTTGGATGTGTGCCTGGGTTGAGGTCTATATAAACCCCCTCAAGTGCCTGCAGCTGTACCTGATGCTGTCTTTCTGCTTAGATCTTGCAGGGTTGGCTTGATAAGAGAGAGTGAGGGCCCATAGTGTTTCGGGGGATTGGGTCTGTGTTGGGCTCTGCTGGACCTTCTGCAGGAGGTGCTAAGCTGTCACTTCCTAAGGATGGGCTGTGTCACCTGTTCCTGCTGTTGGAAATCTTCTCAGGCAGAAGTGAGGAAGCAAGAAAACAGGCAATGGGAGCAGCACAGGAGGAGTAACTCAGGTAGGAAAGTGCAAAGCTTCCAGATCACCCAGGCCAGGACCATTCTGCCTGACCTACAGGAGCCACGTCAGTAAGCATGCTGTCGCTGGAGTGGCTCCACTTTTCTCCAGCCTGTGAGGTCTTTGCACATATTCAAGTGTTTTATCTATGAAGGGTGGATGAGGTTCAGGAATGGCTAGCCTGGGGGTCAGCCAGCATTTACTTAGAGATGACTCCGTGGAGTCTCCCAGCTTCCCACTGAGGTCCCTCCTTGGGAGGGGAGGGGGTGGGGTATGTGCAAGGGCTGCTGGCTGGCTACACATGAGTAAGTCCCCATCCCTGACCATCTTCAGAATTGCTCATCCCTGAAGCAAGTGCCCTAATTGGGCTTTCACCTGTGCAACTGGTGGCTTCTTAATTAGCAATGTGGCCATTGATATTAAATGTCCTCCATCAAGACTGAGATGTTACACCACATGTACTGGTGTAAGAACCCGGGGAGGCGTGTGCACCCAGTACCCCTAGGCACAGGCTTCAGACTTGACCCCTCAACATTCTGGAGCCCAGCCACTGCTTTAGCATTTCTGAGGGTCCAGAGCTGATTTTAAGGGTTCTGTAATCCACCCTTCATCTGCTTTAATGAGACCCACATTTCTAGGATCCTACAGAGCAGGGTCTGTGTGGCTGCTCTGTGGCTTCTCTAACATGATCACATGCTGGGTGGTTTAAAACAACAGGAGTTCATCCTCTCTCAGTCCTGGAGACGAGACACCGGAAATCAAGGTGGCACAGGGCTGAGGTCCCTCCAGAGGCTCCAGGACAGGATCATTCCTGCCTTTTCCAACTTCAGGGGCTCCAGGGGTCCCTGGGCTTGTGGCCCCCTCCCTCCCATCTCTGCCTCTGCCTTTAAGAGGCTTCCCCTTTGTGTCCTCTTTCGTCTCTTTGAAGGAGTCTGTCAGTTGGATTGAAGGTCACCCTAACCCTAGATGACCTTACCTTGCTATCCTTAACTACATCTACAAAGACTCTTTTCCCAGATACGGCCCTGTTCTGGGGGGACACATCTTTGGTGGCCACCATTTACCCCATTCTCTCTCTCTGTCAAATAACCCTCATTTTAGGAGATCACCACATGCCCATAAAGACGGGCACAGAGAGCGGCCAAACACATGGAGAGAATGAGGCCCTTGGAGTCACCTGGAACGGATGAAGACCTGGCTTCATCAGGTGAGGGGAATCACAGGGAGGAGAGGAGGATGGTCTTGTTTAGGCTTCAAAAAGACCACGTTGGGGTGGGATGTGAGATGCACAATGGGGGCGGGGAGCTTCATCTGGGCCTGAGGGGGAGGTTAGGCTTGGGCCAGGGCCATGGGTATAGAGGGGACTTAGTGTGGGGGTTGGTCATACACCCAGAAGGAAGAGCTCACAGTCACTGGGGCGCAAGGACCTGGGAACCTGGGAGGGCTTCATCTTTCTGAACCTGAAGAGGAAACGTTAAAATTTTACATCACCTCCTGCTCCTTCTGCCTCTGTAACTCAGCTTGCTCCTTGCAAAGTCTGGATCATGTAGGTCACGCAATCTCAGAAAGTGGGGACTTAGAATACTCGGAGCTGGAGCTTATCTCCCTTGTCCTTGCCCTGGCCCCTGCAAACCTTCTTGATCATGCCTATTCATGATAATGAAGAGCCCGCCCCCCTGACACTCTCCTCACCCCAGGGGGAACTCCCCACTCTGCTGGAGCACCTGGCTGTTGGTGGCCACTGACAGCACTCTGGTCTCCTCAGGACCCAGCTTCAGGATACTCTGAGGTTCAGGTCAGGCAGATGGAATCTGGTCTTCTCAGAACCCACTGGGGCTTCAGTTTGGGGGCATTGTGGGGTTTAGTTCAGGTTGATGGAATCTGGTCTCCTCAGGACCTGCTGGGTGTTCAGCTTTGGGACATTGTGGGGTTCAGTTCAGGCTGACAGGAGATGGGTCACCACAAGACCCATGTGGTTTCAGCTTTGGGGCATTGTGGGGTTCAATTCAGGCTGATAGAATTTGATCTCCTCAGGACCTTATGGGGGTTCAGCTTTGTGACATTGTGGGGTTCAGTTCAGGCTGACAGGAGATGGGTCACCACAGGATCCATTGTATTTTGGCTTTGGGGCATTATGGGGTTTAGTTTTGGCTGATGGAATCTAGTTTCCTCAGGACCCATGATCTCCTCAGGACCCATGATCTCCTCAGAACCCATTGGTGCTTCAGCTTTGGGACATTGTGGAGTTCAGTTGAGTCTGATGGGAGTCTGGTTTCCTCAAGATTCCTGCAACGATGTGCTGCTGAAAGAAAAAGTGAGGAAAATTGGGAAGAAGCTTCTGTGTGTGGCTGTTGCTGAAAGTCTGTCTTAAGAGGACCCAAGACTGTTAGGGCTTGATGTGGAAAGTTGTGGGATTTTAGTCAGTTTTTGTCTGTAGTATAAGATGGTGTCCTATATTGTTCCTTGGTGTGTGGTTTCCATTTTTCCCAGCACGGTTTATTGAGGGGGGTGGGGGGGACTGTCCTTTCCCGCGTATATATTTTTAGTTCCTTTCTTGTAAATTAATTACCATGCACCTGTAGGTTTACTTCTGAGCTCTCTTGACTATTTCTGTGCCAATTCCACACGTCTTCTGGTGACTTTAGGTACATACTCTAGATTGAAGTCAGGGATAGACATGCCACCAGCCTGTTCTGCTTTCTCAGGATCCCTTTGGCTCTTCTGGTTCCTTTGTGGCTCGACACAGATGTAAAGATTGCTTTTGTTTCTGTGAAAAATGTCATTGAAATGTTGGCAGTGATTGCATGAATGTGTACGTTGCTTTGTTTAGAATGGATATTTTAATGGTATTTTCACCCATAAGCATGGGATATCTTTTTACTTGTATCCATTTAGTTTCTTTGATCATTGTCTTGTAGTTTTTAGCTTTCAGGTCTTTCAAGTCCTTGGTTAGATTTCTAGTTATGTGGGGGAGGGGATGCAATTGTAAAAGGAATTATTTTCTTAATTTCTCTTTCTGATAGTTCATTATTAGTGTAGAGAATCACAAATGATCTTGCAGTTCTGCTGACTTTCTTTTTTCTTTTTTTTGGCCCCACAGCTCGACATGTTGGATCTTAGTTCTCTGACCGAGGATCAAACCTGTACCCCCTGCAGTGGAAGTGCAGTCTTAACTACTGGACTGCCAGGCAAGTCTGTGAATTCGCTTTTTAGTTCTGACAGTTGCTTTGGTGTAGTGTTATGTGGAAAACTAGAATTAAGACATCTAATAGTTTCAGTTCCATCTGGTCATCCACAGCACCCAGGGCATGGTGTCTACTAATATACTCTTCCTATGGTGCCTTTTAATACCATGTGGACTAGTACAAGGCAATTAGCATCAAACTACTTTAGCTGAATTTAGTTAGGTTAACTCTTGGCCTCTATTGCAATGTTCGATGTCATCTCTGATTTTCTGGCATGTGACTTACATGGCTGTATTGAAAAGTAACTTACTTTCTAGTAGAATTTCAAACGTGTCTACTTTAAATAGTGGTACAAAGTTTTCTACATTCACACCAAATACCGCAATGTGTTTTACCCAAAACATGGTCACTTTCCCAGGGAACCAGCCCACAACCCCAAAATGGGGGATAATTATGGTTTCCACATTACAATCCTATCCATAGGACCAGTTCAACTTTCATCAGCTGCCCAAGCTTTGTGCAACTGTCTTTCTTCATTCTAATGCAGTTTTCTTTTTCTGGAGCCATCACTGGGGCTTTCCCTCATGTTAAAAACCTTCATGGATTTAAAGTGACAAGATGACTATGATCTGGGTGGCTTTTCAGTGTGGTTTCTTTCACTGAGAATGTTTTTAGTGCTTTTCCATGTTGTGCCATGTGTCATTTTTATCACTGTGCTTACAAACATATAACAACATTTATTATTTGAGTCATTTTAAGTATGAACTTCTATAGCATTAACTGCACTCTCATTGTAAAAATTTCCCCACCATTCATCTCCAGAATCTTTCCCTTTTCCTGAAGTGACACTGTAACCATTAAATACTCATAACCCCCAATCCCTGGCCATCTTACTCTACTTGGAATTTGTCTTATATGGATATCTCATACTAGTGGAATCATAGAACATTTTTCCTTTTGTGTCAGGCTTGTTTCACTTCACCTAATGACTTGAAGTTTCATCTACATTATAGCATGTATGAGTTATCTTGTTTTTAAAGGTTGAATCAGATCCCACTGTGTATATACTACATCGTGCTTATCCAGTCATCTGTTGAACACTTGTGCTGCTGCCACCTTTTGGTTACTATGAATAATGCTGCTATGAATATGGGGTTTGAATATCTGTTTCAGTATTTGGTTTTAAATATCTTGAGTGTATAACCTGGACCGGAATTGATGGATTCTATGTTAACTCTGTGTTTAAGTTTTTGTAAAGCCCCCTACTATTTTCTGAAGCTGTGGCATTATTTTACTATATTCCTTTATATGGCAGAGTAATGCATCTCATGGATGGAACTGCCCTATTTGCTCTTCCATTCACTTGTTGGTGGACATTTTCATTGTTTTTAACTTGGATTATCAAGAACACTGCTGCTGTAAATATTGGTGTACAAGTATATATTTGAGCACCTCTTTTAAATTCTTTGGATGTATATCTAGGAGTGGAGTTACCAAAACATATGATATTTCAGTTCAGTCACTCACTCATGTCCGACTCTTTGTGACCCCGTGGACTGCAGCCCACCAGGCTCCCCTATCCATCACCAACTCCCAGAGCTTGCTCAAACTCATGTCTATCGAGTTGGTGATGCCATCAACCATCTCATCCTCTGTTATCCCCTTCTGCTCCTGCCTTCAATCTTTCCCAGCATCAGGGTCTTTTCCAATGAGTCAGTTCTTCACATTAGGTGGCCAAAGTATTGCAGTTTCAGCTTCAGCATCAGTCCTTCCAATGAATAGTCAGGGTTGATTTCCCTTAGGATTGACTTGTTGGATCTCCTTGCAGTCCAAGTGATGCTCAAGAGTCTTCTCCAACACCACAGTTCCAAAGCATCACTTCTTCGGTGCTCAGTTTTCTTTGTAGTCCAGCTGTAACGTCTATACATGACTATTGGAACAACCATAGCTTTGAGTACATGGACCTTTGTTGGTAATGTCTCTGCTTTTTAATATGCTGTCTAGGTTGGTCATAACTTTTATTCCAAGGAGCAGGTGTCTTTTAATTTCATGGCTGCAGTCACCATCTTCAGTGATTTTTGAGCCCCCCCCCCCCCACAATAAATTCTGTCACCATTTCCATTGTTTTCCTATCTATTTGCCATGAAGTGATGGGGCCAGATGCCATGATCTTAGTTTTCTGAATACTGATTTTTAAACCAACTTTTTCACTCTCCTCTTTCACTTTCATCAAGAGACTCTTTAGTTCTTCTTTGCTTTCTGCCATAAGAGTGGTGTCCTCTGTGTATCTGAAATTATTGATATTTCTCCTGGCAATTTTGATTCCAGCTTGTGCCTCGTCCAGACCCGGGATTTCACATGATATACTCTGCATATAAGTTAAATAAGCAGGGTGCTGTACTCCTTTCCTGATTTGGAACCAGTCCATTGTTCCATGTCTAGTTCTAATTGTTGCTTCTTCACCTGCATACAGATTTCTCAGGAGGCAGGTAAGGCAGTCTGGTATTCCCATACCTTTCAGAATTTTCCACAGTTTGTGGTGATCTGCAGAGTCAAAGGCTTTGGCATTGTTAACAAAGCAGAAGTAAATATTTTTCTGGATGTTTTTCTCTCTTGCTCTTTCAGTGATGCAACGGGTGTTGGCAATTTGATCTCTGGTCCCTCTGTCTTTTCTAAATCCAGCTTGAACATCTAGAAATTCATGGTTCACTTACTGTTGAAGCCTGGCTTGGAGAAATTTGATCATTACTTTGTTAACATGTGAGATGAGTGCAACTGTGTGGCAGTTGGAACATTCTTTGGCTTTGCCTTTCTTTGGGATTGGAATGAAAACTGACCTTTTCCAGTCCTGTGGCCACTACTGAGTGATATAATTACATTTTTATGTTTTCGAGAAAATGCTTGTTTTGGACACATTGATTGCACCATTTTACCTCTCCACAAGTAAAGTTTTGAGCTTCAACTTCATACATTTTCGCCAACATTTGTTATTTGTCTTTATTGTTGATTTTCCTCACGTCCATCCTGAGTGCCTTATTAAGGAGGAAGTCATAATGCAGGACCCACATTTGAGGAGAGGAGAGTTAGCTTCATATACTTGATGGACAGCTGAGTCTGTATCAATTATTTAGAATCTTTCTGTGTGAGATTTTTATTCAACATTACTCATAAAACCTAATTTTTACTTTTTACCAGTTTGGACACCTGAAAATTATTTTAAACTTTTGGGAGCTTCCCTGGTGGCTCAGCCTGTAAAAGCATATGCTTGCAATGCAGGATACCTGTGTTCAATCCCTGGGTGGGGAAGATCCCCTGGAGAAGGAAATGGCAACCCACTCCAGTACTCTTGCCTGGAAAATTTCATGAATGGAGGCGCCTCATAGCTTACAGTCCATGGGGTTGCAAAGAGTCAGACACGACTGAGCAACTTCACTTTCACTTTCTTTTGGCTATAATCCAGCCAATTAGACTGCTTAGTTCATTCTAGCTTTGGCTATTGAGAGCTTTTTCCATACTCTCCTGCTTTTATTTTACATAATTCAGCTTTTATGGGGCTTTTTGGTCCTTCTTTCTCACATTTTAAGATTATGCTGCTTTACATATTTATTGTCTCAGTCCTAGTATCAGACACATATTTAAAGAGTCCTTGTCCCTTTTTGTTAGAGCATATTAATAAAAACTTGTATGTGGGAACTTAATAATCTCAGCAGACAATGCATGGAAATACACATGCATGTATCCAGACTATGCATACAGACGGTTATGAAGATTTTCACATGGAGTTATATGTTTCTGCATTAGGCTAAAGATAGTTTATAATGATGTCTCCAACCTGATCTCTTATGACACAGGTATTATAACCTTCTCCTTTTGTCTGCCTGTAACTTCCCACTCCAATGGTAAGAAACCTGGCTTCCACTACTCATCACTTACCAAATTCAGGGCTTGCTCCTTCAATAACTGATATGGTAGTTTCAGTCCTGTTAGCTACAAACCCCCGTGGAAAGAACTTACAGAGCCCATTGTTTATGTATGGAACATTTGCCTTTGGCCTGCAGTTTCCATTCATTTACACAGTGAACTTAGGTCAGATAATTTTGTCCTAAGAGTGAGAGTGGCCTTTTAAAATTTTTCTTCTTCCTTTTAAATCTTTTGGCTGTGCCGCGTCATGTGGGGTTTTAGGTCCCTGACCAGGAATTGAACCCATATTTCCTGCACTGGCAACGTGGAGTCTTAACCACTGGGCCCCTAGGGAAGTCTGAAGCTTTTCATTTATTTCTCAATCTGTTATATTCTTTGTTAAATTCTGCATTCCAGTCTTTAGCACTCCATACCATAAATAAATAAATGTGAATAGGTAATAAATTACTTGTATTCTGAAAACAGAAATCTATGTGCTTAGACAAATGCATAGTGGCAGGTATTCCTCACTAAAGTACCATGTGAAATATTTCAACCATATATTCCATAAACTCTTTATCATGTCTGTTTTACCTTTGCTAGAATGTCTTATACGATCATACAGTGTGTAGCACTTGAGGCTGGATTCCCTCACTCAGTAATGTAAGTGTTAGATTCATGCTTTCCTTTATTTTTATTTTAAATTGGTCTGTGGTTCATTCCTCTATATCTCTGAATGCTATTTTATTGCATTAGATGAGAGGAAAGATAATTTTCCCCCTAGCCTCAATGTTCTTCACTGAGATGTTCATAATGAAAGGAAGATGGATTGGAGAAAAACAATCAGAAGTTTAATATATGACATGCATACCTCCTATATAGTTGAAAGATACCTGGGAAAACTCTCACTTTCTGAAATGGTCCAAGACTTTACCTTAAATGCTATCATCAGCTAAGAATGAAAGAAGGAGGTCAAGGAATGGAAGAAGCTATTTAAGGGAGATTATTAGGTGAAGCACAGTAAACAAAGACATGGTGGTATGCAGATTAACTTCCAGGTCCATTCCATAGACCTTCTTGATATTTAGTCAAGTCATTTAGTGATATCAAGTCAGTCTTGATACTTAGTCCATTCTTGATATTTAGCCATCCTCTATTTCCTGGTCCAGACAGGGACACGTCCTTAAAGATGGAGATATCCTTAACAAATGTAAATCGACTTCATAAAATGGAATTTCGACTTGGTTTTCAAAGATCCTCCTGGGGCGGCTGTTTGTTTTTTTCTTTTGTTTTGTTTTGTTTTTTTTAATTAATCAGTCCAAAATAACCCTTTTGTCAAATGTGCATATTTTGGGTGTGCTTTTTGTGCTCCCCTTGAAATGTGCATTCAGGGGAGGAGTGTCACCCTGGAGACTGTTGATATGTGACCCCATGGACAGGGACTGGGTTGGTCACCCTGAAGAATGTGGATATGTGACCCCAGGGGAATGGTCAGAAGGAATTCACCCTGGAGACTGTGGAATTGTGAGCCCAGTTGCAAGGCTTGGGAAGGGGTCACCGTGGAGACTGTGGATGTGTGACTCCAGATACAGTGTCTGGGAGGGATCACCCAGGGGACTGTAGATATGTGATCCTAGATATAGGGTTTGGGAGAATGTCACCCTGCAGACTGTGGACATGTGACCCCAGGTGCATGGTCCAGTGTGTTGTGATCACCCTGGAGATTGTGGAAGCGTGACCACAGGTACTGGGTCTGGGAAGTGGCGTCATCCTGGAGATGTGCACATGTGATTACAGACACAGGATATTTCAGGTGGAGTCACCTTGGAAACTGGAGGAGTGACCCCAGGTGCAGGGTCTGGGGTGAGGTTCAGTGACGTCAGGACTCTTGTCTTGTTGGGAGAGACACATCAGGATTCTCCTCGAGATGTTGCAATGCAATACGGACGCCTCTCAAGGTGAGGGGGGAGACCAAGTTTGCCTTTGCAATTGCCAGAGCAATACTGTGACTCCTGTCAGTTTTCAAGAGGAGACAGGTTTCATCTCCTTTTGAAGCATTGAACTCCACGTGCCTCTCGTGTTGTCAAAGGGATGTGAGGCCTCCTGTCAAAATGAGGTGGGGAACTAGGGCATTCTCTAGGGTCTCCACAGGGGATTCAGACGTCCCTTCCTCTTATGAGATGAAAGACGAACCTGCATTCAAGTCACTGCAGGGAAATCCGGCCTTATTTCAAACCAGGGCATCTTAGTGTCCATTCCACGTGAGGCAGCAAACTCAGGGTCCCTCTCACATATTTATAGATGAGAGAAGCCTCCTCTTTAGGTGTTGTTTAAACCTGGCATTCCTCTTGAGTCAAAGCCAGGAAATCAGGTCTCATCTCGAGATGATTTGAGGTACACGGAGCTGTTTTCTAGTTGCTGTGCTGAACAGGGTGTTCCTCTATACTTAGGACAGTGTTTTCGGGGAATCTCTGGAGTTGCCTAAAGGAAGTCAAGCCACATGTCGTGTTTGATGGGGAACGCCAGATGGCTCTGGAGCCAATGAAGGGGAATCTGGCCTCATCTTGAGTTGATTTGGAGTACACGGAGTGCTTTCATGTTGCTGCGGGGACCTCAGGGTCCCTCTAGACTTGTATCAGTGTTCTTGGGGACTCTCTAGAGTTCCATCAAGGACGTCAAGGCTCCTTTCATGTTTGATGGGGAACACGGACTTGCTCTGCACTCAATGCAGGGGAATCTGATCTCATCTCTCATCGAGTGGGAAGTCTCATGGTTTTTCTCGAGTTGCGGAGGGAACCTGGGGTATATTCTCGAGTGACGACAGGGATGGACTCTTAAAACTCCTGTTTGTTCAATGATGTCAGGACGCCTGTCTAGTTGTGAGGGTCACCTCGGGATTCTCCTCGAAACTTGGTTGGACAATAGGGATGCCTCTCGAGATGAGTAGGGAAACCCACTGTCACTTTCAAGTTGTTACAGGAATACTGGGATTCCTGTCAATTTTCAAGAGGAGTCAGTCATCGTCTACTTTTGAAGCATTGAACTCCGTGTTCCTCTCGAGTTGTCAAAGGGATGTGAGACCTCCTGTGGAAATGAGGTGGGGAACTAGGGCTTTCTCTAGGGTCTCCACAGGGGATTCAGACATCCCTTCATCTTTTGAGATGAAAGACAAGCCTGCATTCATGTCACTGCAGGGAAATCCGGCCTTATGTCGAGTCACGGCATCTCGGTGTCCATTCCACTTGAGGCAGCAAACTCAGGGTCCCTCTCACGTACCTATAGCTGAGAGAAGCTTCCCCGTGAGGGGGTTCTGGAAAGTTGGCATTCCTCTTGATTCGAAGCCAGGGAATCAACTCTCATCTCGAGATGATTTGAGGTACACGGAGCTGTTTTCTAATTGCTGTGCTGAACGTGGTGTTCCTCTATACTCAGGACGTTGTTCTCGGGGAATCTCTGGAGTTGCTTAAAGGAAGTCAAGCCACTTGTCGTGTTTGATGGGGAACGCCGGATGGCTCTGGAGCCAATGTAGTGTAATCTGGCCTCATCTCACGTTGATTTGCAGTACACTGAGCACTTTCGTGTTGCTGCGGTGACCTCAGGGTCACTCTAGACTTGTATCAGTGTTCTTGGGGACTCTCTGGAGTTCCATCAAGGAAGTCAAGGCTCCTTTCATGTTTGATGGTGCACATGGAATTGCTCTGCACGCAATGCAGGGGAATTTGATCTCATCTCTCTTCGAGTGGAAAGTCTCATGGACTTTCTCGCGTTGTGGAAGGAACCTGGGTTATATTCTCGAGTGATGAATGGGATGGCCCCTCATAATGCGTGTTTGTTCAGCGACATCAGGCCTCCAGTCTCGTTGTGAGGGACAACTCGAGATTCACTTCGAGACTTGGCAAGTCAATAAGGAGGACACCTCTCGAGGTGAGGCGGGAGACCCAGTGTCCTTTCAAGTTGCCACAGGGATACTGGGATTCCTGTCAATTTTCAAGAGGACTCAGTCATCGTCTACTTTTGAAGCATTGAATTCCACTTTCCATTCGTGTTGTCAAAGGGATGTGAGGCCACATGTCAAGATGAGGTGGGGAAATAGGGCTTTCTATAGGGTCTTCAAGGGGATTCAGGAATCCTTTCATCTGATGAGATGAAAGACGAGCCTGCACTCAAGTCACTGCAGGGAATTCCGGCCTTATTTCGAGTCAGGGCATCTCGGTGTCCAGTTCACTTGAGGCAGCAAACTGAGGGTCCCTCTCACATACCTAGAGCTGAGAAAAGCCTCCGCTTGAGCTGCTGTGGAAAGTGGGCATTCCTCTTGATTCGAAGCCAGGAAATCAGCTCTCATCTCGAAATGATTTGGAGTACACGGAGCTTTTCTCGAGTTGCTGTTCTGAACTTGGTGTTCTTCTATACTTGGGACGGTGTTCTCGGGGAATCTCTGGAGTTGCCTAAAAGAAGTCAAGCCACTTGTCCTGCTTGATGAGGAATGCTGGATTGCTCTAGAGCCAATGGAGGGAAATCAGGCCTCACCTCAAGTTGATTTGAGGTAAACGGGGATATTTCGTGTTGCTGCGTTGACCTCAGGGTCCCACTAGACATGTGACAGAGTTATTGGGGACTATGTGGAGTTTCATCTAGGAAGTCAAGGCTCCTTTCGTGTTTGATGGGGAACACCGACTTGCTTTGCATGCAATGCAGGGGAATCAGGCCTCGTCTCACGGCGAGGGGGAATTCTCATGGTTTTCTCGAGTTGTGGCGGGAAACTGGGTTATATTCTCGAGTTACAGCTGGGATGGCCCTTCAAAACTTGTGTTGGTTCAGTGATATCAGGACTCCTGTCTAGTTGTGAGGGACACATCGAGATTCTCCTCGAAGCTTGGCAGGGCAATAGGGACGCCTCTCAATGTGAGAGGGGCAACCCAAGGTCCTTTCCAGTTGCCACAGGAATTTTGGGATTCCTATCAATTTTCAAGAGGAGGGAGCGATACTCCCCTTTTGAAGCATTTAAATCAACGTGCCTCTCGAGTTTCAAAAGGATGTGAGGCCTCCTGTTGAGATGAGCCGGGGAACTAGGGCTGTCTCTAGGGTCTCCACAGGGGATTCAGACATCCCTTCATCTTGTTTGATGAAAGACGAGCCTGCATTCAAGTCACTCCAGGGAATTCCGGCCTTATTATGAGTCAGGGCATCTCGGTGTTCATTCCACTTGAGGCAGCAAACTCAGGGTCCCTCTCACATACATATACCTGACAGAAGCCTCCTCGTCAGGTGCTTGTGTAAAGTTGACATCCCTCTTGAGTCAAAGCCAGGGAATCAGCTCTCATCTCGAGATGATTTGGGGTACACAGAGCTTTTCTCGAGTTTCTGTGCTGAACTTGGTGTTCCTCTAGTCTTGAGATGGTAGTCTCGGGTAATCTCTGGAGTAGCCTAACGGAAATCAAGCCACTTTCTGTGTCTGATGGGGAACGAGTGATGTCTCTGGAGACAATGCAGGGGAATCGGGTCTCATCTCGAGTTGATTTGAAGTACACGGTGCACTTTCATGTTGCTGCAGGGGACCTCAGGGTCTCTCTAGACTTGTGACAGTGTTCCTGGGGACTCTCTGGAGTTCCATCAAGGAAGTCAAGGCTCCTTTCGTGTTTGATGGGGAACACGGACTTGCTCTGAATGCAGTCCAGGGGAATCAGGCCTCATCTTGAGTTGATTTGGAGTACACGGAGCCCTTTCATGTTGCTGCGGGGACCTCAGGGTCCCTGTAGACTTCTGACAGTGTTCTTGGGGTCTCTCTGGAGGTCCTTCAAAGAAGTCAAGTCTCCTTTCCTTTTGATTGGGAACACGGACTTAACCTGCATACATTGCATGGGAACTGGGCCTCATCTCGCGGTGAGGAGAAAGTCTCATTGTTTTTCTGGAGTTGTGGAGGGAACCTGGTTATGTTCTAGAGTTACGGCGGGGATGGCCCTTCAAAACTCATGTTTGTTCAGCGATGTGTGAACTCCTGTCTAGTTGCGAGGGACACCTTGAGATTCTCCTCAAGGCTTGGCAGGACAATAGTGACGCCTCTCGAGGTGACGGGGGAGACCCAGTGTCCTTTCAAGTTGCAACAGACATACTGGGATTCCTGTCAATTTTCAAGAGGACTCAGTCATCGTCTCCTTATGAAGCATTGAATTCCGCATTCGACTCGTGTTGTCAAAGGGATGTAAGGTCACCTGTCGAGATGAGGTGGGGAAATAGGGCTTTGTCTAGGGTCTCCACAGGGGATTCAGACATCACTTCATCTTTTGAGATGAAAGACAAGCCTGCATTCAAGTCACTGCAGGGAAATCCAGCCTTATGTCGAGTCAGGGAATCTCGGTGTCCATTCCACTTGTGGCAGCAAATTCAGGGTCCCTCTCACATGCCTATAGTTGAGAAAAGCATCCGCTTGAGCTGCTTGTGGAAAGTTGGCATTCCTCTTGAGTCGAAGCCAGGGAATCAGCTCTCATCTCGAAATGTTTTGGGGTACACGGAGCTTTTCTCGAGTTGCTGTGCTGAACTTGGTGTTCCTCTAGACTGGTGGCGGTATTCTCATAGAGTCTCTGGAGTTGCCTAAAAGAAGTCAAGCGACTTGTGCTCTTTGATGAGGAATGCAGGATTGTTCTGGAGCCAATGCAGGGAAATCAGGCTTCATCTCGAGTTGATTTGTGGTACACGGGGCTCTGTCGTGTTGCTGCATTGATCTCAGGGTCCCTCTAGACTTCTGACAGAGTTCTTGGGGACTATGGAGAGTTTCATCTAGGAAGTCAAGGCTCCTTTCGTGTTTGATGGGGAACACGGACTTGCTCTGCATGCAATGCAGGGGAATCGGGCCTCATCTCACGGTGAGGGGAAAGTCTCATTGTTTTTCTGGAGCTGTGGTGTGGAACCTGGGTTATATTCTCGAGTTACGGCAGAGTTGGCCCTTCAAAACTCGTGTTTGTTCAGCGACGTCAGGACTCCTGTCTAGTTCCGAGGGACACCTTAGGATTCTTCTCGAGGCTTGGCAGGACAATTGGGATGCCTCTCGAAGTGAGGCGGGACACCAGGTTTCCCTTTGCAGTTGCCAGAGCCATACTGTGACTCTTGTCAGTTTTCAAGAGGAGTCAGGCTTCGTCTCCTTTTGAAGCATTGAACTCCGCTTGCCTCTCATGTTGTCAAAGGGATGTGAGGCCTCCTGTCGAGATGAGGCTGGGAACTAGCGTATTCTCTAGGGTCTCCACAGGGGATTCAAACATCCCTTCATCTGTGAGATGAAAGACAATCCTGCATTCAAATCACTGCAGGGACATCCGGCCTTATTTCAAGTCAGGGCATCTCGGTGTCCATTCCACTTGAGGCAGCAAACTCAGGGTCCCACTCACGTACCTATAGCTGAGAGAAGCCTCCTCTTTAGGTGTTGTTTAAACCTGGCATTCCTCTTGAGTCAAAGCCAGGGAATCAAGTCTCATCTCGAGATGATTTGAGGTACACGGAGCTGTTTTCTAGTTGCTGTGCTGAACGTGGTGTTCCTCTATACTCAGGACGTTGTTCTCGGGGAATCTCTGGAGTTGCTTAAAGGAAGTCAAGTCACTTGTCATGTTTGATGGGGAACGCCGGATGGCTCTGGAGCCAATGAAGGGGAATCTGGACTCATCTCGAGTTGATTTGGGGTACACCGAACTATTTCATGTTGCTGCGGTGACCTCAGGGTTCCTCTAGACATTTATCAGTGTTCTTGGGGACTCTCTGGAGTTCCATCAAGGAAGTCAAGGCTCCTTTCATGCTTGATGGGGAACACGGAATTGCTCTTCACTCAGTGCAGGGGAATCTGATCTCATCTCTCATCGAGCGGGAAGTCTCATGGATTTTCTCGAGTTGTGGAGGGAACCTGGGTTATATTCTCAAGTGACGATGGGGATGGCCCGTCAAAACTCGTGTTTTTTCAGCTACGTCAGGACTCCTGTCTAGTTGCGTTGGACAACTCGGGATTGTCCTCGAGTCTTGGCAGGGCAATAGGGATGCCTCTCGAGGTGAGGCGGGAGACCCAGTGTCCTTTCAAGTTGCCACACGGATACTGGGACTTCTGTCAATTTTCAAGAGGACTCAATCATTGTCTACTTTTGAAGCACTGAACTCCGTGTTCTACTCGTGTTGTCAAAGGGATGTGAGGCCTCCTGTCGAGATGAGGCGGGGAACTAGGGCTTTCTCTAGGGTCTTCATAGGGGATTCAGATATCCCTTCATCTTTTGAGATGAAGGATGAGCCGGCATTCAAGTCACTGCAGGGAATTCCGGCCTTATTTCGAGTCAGGGCATCTCGGTGTCCATTCCACTTGAAGCAGCAAACTCAGGTTCCCTTTCACATACATATAGCTGAGAGAAGCCTCCTCTTGAGTTGCTTGTGGAACGTTGGCATTCCTCTTGAGTCCAATCCAGGGAATCAGCTCTCATCTTGAGATGATTTGTGGTACACGGAGCTTTTGTCGAGTTGCTGTGCTGAACTTGGTGTTCCTCTAGATATGGGACGGTGCTCTCGGTTAATCTCTGGGGTTGCTAAAAGAAGTCAAGCTACTTGATCTGTTTGATGGGGAATGCATGATGGCTCTGGAGCCAATGGAGGGGAATCCGGCCTCATGTCAAGTTGATTTGTAGTACACGAAGCTCTTATGTGTTGCTGTGGTGGCCTCAGCACCTCTAGACTTGTGAGGTGCTAAAGTCCCCAGTCTTCTTGGGGACTATGTGGAATTTCATCTAGGAAGTCAAGGCTCCTTTAGTGTTTGATGGGGAACTCAGATGTGGTCTGCATGCAATGCAGGGGAATCACACCTCATCTCGAGTCGATTTGGGGTACACGATGCTCTTTTGTGTTGCTGCGGGGACCTCAGGGTCCCGCTAGACTTGTGATAGTGTTCTTGGGGACTTTCTGGAGGTCCATCAAGGAAGTCAAGGCTCCTTTTGTGTTTAATGAGGAACACAGACTTGCTCTGCACGCAGCATTGCAATCGGGCTTCATCTCGCAGCGATGGGGAAGTCTCATGGTTTTTCTTGAGTTTCAGCGGGAATCTGGGGTATGTTCTCGTATTACGGCGGGGATGGCCCTTCAAAACTCATGTTGGTTCAGCGACTTCAGGACTCATGTCTAATTGCCAGGGATACCTCGGGATTCTCCTTGAGGCTTGGCAGGGCAATAGGGACGCCTCTCGAGGTGAGACAGGAGACCCAGACTTCCTTCGCAGTTGCCAGAGGGATATTGGGATCCCTATCAATTTTCAAGGTGAGTCAGGCGTCGTCTCCTTTTGACGCCTTGAACTCTGCACTCCTCTCGAGTTGTCAAAGGGATGTGTGGCCTCCTGTCGAGATGAGTCGGGGAACAAGGGCTTTCTTTAGGGTCTCCACGGGGGATTCAGATATCCCTTCATCTTGTGAGATGAAAGACGAGCCTGCATTCACGTCACTGCAGGGAAATCCGGCCTTTTTTCGAGTCTGGGAATCTCATTGTACATTCCACTTGAGGCAGCAAGCTCAGGGTCCCTCTCACATACCTATAGCTGAGAGAAGCCTCCTCTTGAGGTGCTTGTGGAAAGTTGGAATTCCCTTTGAGTCGAGTTCAGCGAATCAGCTCTCATCTCGAGATGATTTGGGGTACATGGAGCTTTTCTCGAGTTGCTCTGCAGAACTTGGTGTTCCTCTGGACTTGGAATGATGTTCTCATGGAATCTCTGGAGTTGCGTAAAGGAGGTCAAGCCACATGTTGTATTTGATGGGGAACGTGTGATGGCTCTGGACCCAATTCAGGTGAATTGGGCCTCATCTCGAGTTGATTTGGGGTACACGAGCTCTTTCATGTTGCTGCGGAGTCCGAAGGGTCCCTCTAGCTTTGTAACAGTGTTCTTGGGGACTCTCTGGAGTTCCATCAAGGAAGTCAAAACTCTTTTCAAGTATGATGGGGAACACACACATGCTCTGCATGCAATGCAGGGGAATCAGACCTCATCTCACGGCGAGGGGGATGTCTCATGGTTTTTCTCGAGTTGCGGTGGGAACCTGGGGTATGTTCTTGAGTTGTGGTGGGGATGGACCTTCAAAACTTGTGTTGGGTCAGCGACATCAGGACACCTGTCTAGTTGCGAGGGACACCTCGGGATTCTCCTCGGGGCTTGGGAGGGCAATAGGGAAGTCTCTCGAGGTAAAGTGGAGACCCAGGGTCCCTTTCCAGTTGCCACAGAGCTATTGAGATTCCTATCAATTTTCAAGAGGAGGCAGGCATCATCTACTTTTGAGGCATTGAACTCCACGTGCCTCTCAAAGTTTCAAAGGGATGTGAGGCCTCCTGTCGAGATGAAGCAGGGAACTTGGGCTTTCTCTAGGGTATCCACAGGGGATTTAGACATCCCTTCTTCTTGTGAGATGATAGACGAGACTGCATTCAAGTCACTGCAGGGAAATCCGGCCTTATTTCGAGTAAGGGCATTTCGGTGTCCATTGCACACGAGGCAGCAAACTCAGGATCCCTCTCACATACCTATAGCTCAGAGTAGCCTCCTCTTGAGGTGCTTGTGGAAAGTTTCCATTCCTCCTGTGTCATAACTCTCATCTCGAAATGTTTTGGGGTACACGGAGCTTTTGTCGAGTTGCTGTGCTGAACTTGGTGTTCCTCTAGATATGGGACGGTGCTCTCGGTGAATCTCTGGGGTTGCCTAAAGGAAGTCAGGCTATTTGCCCTGTTTAATGGGGAATGAGGGATGTCTCTGGAGTCAATGCAGGGGAATCGGGTCTCATCTAGAGTTGATTTGAGTTAAACGAGTTCTTTCGTGCTGCTGCTGTCACTTCAGGGTCCCTGCAGAACTGTGACAGTGTTCTTGGGGACTATGTGGAGTTTCATCTAGGAAGTCAAGGCTCTTTTCGTGTTTGATGGGGAACATGGACTTGCTCTGCATGCAGTGCAGGGGAATCAGGCCTCATCTCGAGTTGATTTGGAGTACATGGAGCGCTTTCATGTTGTTTCGGGGACCTCAGGGTCCCTCTAGACTTGTGAAAGTGTTCCTGGGGACTCTCTGGAGTGCCATCAAGGAAGTCAAGGCTCCTTTCCTGTTTGATGGGGAACACGGACTTGCTCTGCATGCAGTGCAGGGGAATCGGGCCTCATCTCGTGGCGAGGGGAAAGTGTCATTGTTTTTCTCGAGTTGCGGTGGGAACCTGGATTATGTTCTCGTGTTATGACGAGGATGGCCCTTCAAAACTCGGGTTGGATCAGTGATGTCAGGACTCCTGTCTAGTTGCGAGGGACACCTCGGGATTCTCCTCGGGGCTTGGGAGGGCAATAGGGACGCCTCTCAAGGTGAGAGGGGAAACCCAGGTTCCATTTGCAGTGGCCACAGGAATTTTGGGATTCCTATCATTTTTCAAGAAGAGTCAGCCATCGTCTCCTTTTGAAGCATTTAACTCCGTGTGCCTCTCGAGTTTTCACAGGGATGTGAGGTCTCATGTTGGGATGAGGCCAGGAACTAGGGCTTTCTCTAGGGTCACCACAGGGGATTCAGACATCCCTTCATCTCGTGAGATGAAAGACGAGCCTGCATTCAAGTCACTGCAGGGAAATCCAGCCTTATTTCGAGTCAGGACATCTCGGTGTCCATTTCACTTGAGGCCACAAACTCAGGGCCCATCTCACATACATATAACTGAGAGAAGCCTCCTCTTGAGGTACTTGTGGACAGTTGGCATTCCTCTTGAGTTGAATCCAGGGAAGCAGCTCTCAACTCGAGATGATTTGGGGGTACAGGGAGCTTTTCTCGAGTTGCAGTGCTGAACTTTGTGTTCCTTTAGATATTGGACGGTACTCTTGGTGAATCTCTGGAGTTGCCTAAAGGAAGTCAAGCCACTTGTCATGTTTGATGGGGAATGCGAGATGGCTCTGGAGCCAATGCAGGGCAATCGCGCCTCATCTCGAGTTGATTTCATTTACACGAATTCTTTTGTTTTGCTGCGGTGACCTCAGGGTCCCTCTCGACCTCTGGCAGTGTTCTTGGGGACTATGTGGAGTTTCATCTAGGAAGTGAAGCCTCCTTTCATGTTTGATGGGGAACACGGATTTGCTCTGCACTCAGTGCAGGGGAATCGGGCCTCACCTCGCGGCCAGGGGGAAGTCTCATGGTTTATGTTGAGTTGCGGCTGGGACCTAGGGTATGTTCTTGGGTTACGGCGAGGATGGCCCTTCAAAACCCTTGTTGGTTGAGCGGCGACAGGACTCCTGTCTAGTTTTGAAGGACACCTCGGGAGTCTCCTCGAGGCTTGGCAGGGCAATAGGGATGCCTCTCGAGGTGAGGTGATGACCCAGCTTCCCTTTGCAGTTGCCACAGGGATATTGCTATTCCTATCAATTTTCAAGAGGTGTTAGGCATCGTCTCCTTTTGAAGCATTGAACTCCGTGTTCCTCTCGAGTTGTCAAAGGGATGTAAGGCCTCCTGTCGAGATGAGGTGGGGAATTAGGGCTTTCTTTAGGGTCTCCACAGGGGATTCAGACATCTCTTCATCTTGTGAGATGAAAGACGAGCCTGCATTCAAGTCACTGCAGGGAAATCCAGCCTTATTTCGAGTCAGGGCATCTCGGTGTCCATTCCACTTGAGGCAGCAAACTCAGGGTCCCTCTCACATACCTAGAGCTGAGAAAAGCCTCCGCTTGAGCTGCTTGTGGAAAGTTGGCATTCCTCTTCAGTCGAAGCCAGGGAATCAGCTCTCATCTCGAATGTTTTGGGGTGCACGGAGCTTTTCTCGAGTTGCTGTGCTGAACTTGGTGTTCCTCTAGACTTGGGACGGTGCTCTCGGGGAATCTCTGGAGTTGCCTAAGGGAAGTCAAGCCACTTGTCTAGTTTGATGAGGAAAGCGGGATTGCTCTGGAGCCAGTGCAGGGGAATCGGGTCTCATCTCGAGTTGATCTGGGTACTCGGAGCACTTTCGTGTTGCTGCGGGGACCTCAGTGTCCCTCTACACTTGCGACAGTGTTCTTGGGGACTCTCTGGAGTTCCATCACGGAAGTCAAGGCTCATATCCTGTTTTATGGGGAACACGGAATTGCTTTACATGCGATGCAGTGGATTTGGGCCTCATCTCACGGCGAGGGTGAATTCTCCTGGGTTTTCTTGAGTTGTGGTGGGGACCTGGGGTATCTTCTCGAGTTACGGCGGGAATGACCCTTCAAAACTCATGTTGTTCAGTAACATCAGGACTCCTGCCTAGATGTTAGGGACACCTCGGTATTCTCATCGAGGCTTGATAGGGCAATAGGGACCCCTCTCAAGGTGAGGCGAGAGACCCAGGGTTCCTGTCCAGTTGCCACAGGGATATTGGGATTCCTATCAATTTTCAAGAGGAGTCAGGAATCGTCTCCTTTTGAGGCATTGACCTCCGCGTGACTCTCGAGTTTTGAAAGGAGTGTGAGGCCTCCTGTTGAGATGATACGTGGAACTAGGGCTTTCTCTAGGGTCTCCACAGGGGATTCAGACATCCCTTCATCTCGTGAGATGAAAGACGAGCTTGCATTCAGGTCACTGCAGGGAAATCCGGCCTTATCTCGAGTCACGGCATCTCGGTGTCCATTCCACTTGAGGCAGCAAACTCAGGGTCCCTCTCACATACCTATAGCTGAGAGAAGCCTCCTCTTGAGGTGCTTGTGGAAAGTTGGCATTCCTCTTGAGTCAAAGCCAGAGAATCAGCTCTCATCTCAAGATGATTTGCTGTACACGGAGCTTCTCTCTAGTTGCTGTGCTGAACTCGTGTTCCTCTAGACTTGGGATGGTGTTCTCGCGGAATCTCTGGAGTTGCCTAAAGGAAGGCAAGCCACTTGCTGTGTTTGCAGGGGAACGCCTGCTAGCTCTGGAGCCATTGCAGGGGAATCAGGCCTCATCTCGAGTTGATTTGTGGTACATGGAGCTCTTTTGTGTGATTGTGGTGACCTCAGGTCCCTCTAGACTTGTGACAGTGTTCTTGGGGCCTCTCTGGAGTTCCATCAAGGAAGTCAAGGCTCCTTTCTTGTTTGATGGGGAACACGGAATTGGTCTTCACGCAATGCTGGGGAATTGGGGTTCATCTCGTAGCGAGGGGGAAGCCTCATGGTTTTTCTCGAGTTGCAGCGGGCACCTGAGGTATATTCTCCAGTTGATTTTTGGCTGCACCAGACCACTGAGGAAGTTACCTTTTGACTATCCTTGATGACTGTTGTTAAATCCATCAAATTCTTTACATTTAATAGTGGAAACAAATGTGGTTAATGTAAGTTTGAAGTCAAGAATGCCAAATTAATTTGCCTCTCTATCCCTGTGTTCCCCTTCACAGCTAAAATTTTCACGAGAGCACTGGAGAATTCTTTGCTAAATATATATTCCACAAAATGTTATTCTTATGAAATTTTAAAATCTTTAATCAATAACTTTGGTAAATGGTGGACTAAATTAAAAAAAATAAAATATTCGCCTATGCAGCATTTCCTATGTTTATTTAATCATGCAAGTCTTCTTTCTCTTCTTTTTCTCTCTCTCTCTCTTTTTTTTTTTTTTTTTTTGCAGGTCTTCTATCTTCAAATGAGCATCTTGGGTTTTAGTGTTCCCCCAAACACCCTATAAAGAGCTACCCTAAGCCAACTTTTCAAGCACAGTTATAAGATTCTCTTTGGTAGATTCATGTAGCATTTATTAATTAGAGTGGATGAAGACTAACGATGCCTTCTTAACCTTGCCACCATGTTATAAGGAAAGCAAGTCTGGCACATAACTATGAAACATTTACTAAACAGAAATTCATTATTAATAAAACATGCATGCATGCTAAGTTGCTTCAGTTGTGTCCGACTCTTTGCGACTCTACGGACTGTAGCCCACCAGGTTCATCTATTTATAGGATTCTCCAGGCAAGAATACTGGAGTGGGTTGCCACACCCTCCTCGATCTTCCTGACCCAGAAATCCAATCAGCACCTCTTACATCACCTGCATTGGCAGGTGGGTTCTTTACCACTAGTGCCACTTGGCAAGCCCACAATAATAAAACATAAGGTAAATCTCAATAAAATTCAGATCTCTGCTCTTTTAAATGCACTGATCACAGCCTGCATGAAAGATTCACTCAAGGCAGAACAATACAGGCAGATTTAGGTTCAACTTTTGGACTCAACATCTTTTAGAGATCAAGCCTCAAGTACCATCCCTAAGGTTACTGGCTACACAGTTTGCTAGATTTTATTTCCTGCTCAAAGAATAGAAGGGGTTGTCTTAAAATATTTCTGCCACATCAAAAGGCTTGAATAACACTTGTTTCACCAATGACAGTAAAATGAATTAGCACAATTTTATGTCACCTTTTCTATACTGAATATTCTTAAAATCATTTCAGACATTGTTATACACACATTGGGACATGTTTTATAACATCAGTTACCCTAATTTGCATCTTAGAGCAATGTGGTTGTGGTGTGAAATTATGAAAGGGGAGAAGGGAAAGAGCTACCTCATCGAACCATGTTGCCAAATGTGTTCTGTGAACCAACTGCATTAGAATCACCTGTAGTTCTTTCAAAATGAAGATTACTCCAAGTAATTACATGCACACCCTATCTGAGAGTCACTGGCGCCGAGAATCAGCCTAAATCTTCTGGAAATGGCTTCAAAATTTTGTATCTCCTGTACTTTTGCAGCCATTTTGTGCCAAAACAAAGGGAATATGATGACAGTAAAGATCGATAAAAATTTTAAAGGGTTACCTACTGGTAGCTAAACTTACATGATTCAAGAAGGTCCCACAGTTTTCCTTTTCTGGATGTCACCACCAGGAATAAGAGCCACAAGATTTAATAACTGATGTGGCAATGGGTACCAACCAACCAGAATTGATGCCTTCCAGCCTGCAGGATCAGTGAACTGGCACTTTGTTGTTCCTGTATGTTATCAGCCCACAAATAACCATCGACCTCCCTGGCTGGCATACAGACAACTGCCTATAAGTAGTGGTGGGGTGATTTTTTTCCCTTTTTCTTTATAACTTTTATGTTGTGTTTTCTTTACTGGATTTGCTGTGTACTAACAATCGGTTGGTTGGATAGAGACAGTAGTGTCTTTGAGCCAACTCCTATTGACTTTGTAAAGCCAGTTGTTTGTATCTTTTCCAAACTCTACATTCAGTGATATCACACTGTTGCTTGAACTGGATCACTGTGGGAGTGTTTCTATCAAAGTGAATACTACCAATATGCTTCCCTCTCATAGCTGGTTGTTATACATTTTGCAGCACACCACTGGAGAGAGAGATTATTTTTTTTCACACCACTACTGTAATACATATAAATGTACTAGATATAACATTTATCATTTTAAACATTTTGAGTGTCCAGTTAAGTGGCATTAAGTGTGTTCACACTGTTGTACAACACCATCACCTCCATCTCCAGAATTATTTCATCCTTCCAAACTGAAACCTTGTACCCACTAGACCACAACTCCACAGCCCTGGATAACCACTGCTCTACTTTCTGTCTATGAATTTGTCTATTCCAGGCAGCTCAAAGAAGTGGAATCACACAGTAACTGTCTTCTCATGTCTGACTTCTCTCACGTAGTGTAATGATTTCAAGGAACACCCATGTTCTAGCATGTTTCAGAATTTCATTCCTTTTCAAGGCTGAATAATATTCCATTTTATGTATATACCATATTTTGCATATCTGTTCACATGTTGATAAATATTTAGACTATTTCTATGTAATTTTACTGAGGCGTAATTCACATATAACAAAATTATACATTTTAGGGCACACTGTTCGATGCACTTTGAAAGATGTATATATCCATGCAAACACAACAAAGATACAAAATAGTTCCACCATTCCCACCACGCTAGAAAGCTTCCCCCTCACCTCCTTTTAAAGACTTGGTTATTTGCCTGCACCGGGCCTTAGTCGCATTGTGGGGCTCCTCCTCACCTAGTATCCGCAGCGCGTGGCCTTAGCTGTGCTGCAGCATGCAGAACCTTGGTTCCCGGAACCCGTGTCCCATGCACTGCAAGGATAATTCTTAACCACTGGACTCTTGGGAAAATCCTTCATCCTTTACCTCTGTCAACATGCCCCAAACTCCCTGTCTCAGGCAACTGCCATTGTGATTTCTATTAATACAGATTTATTCTGCTCGATGGAGAATTTTCAGTAAATAAAATTAGACAGTATCATACTTGATTCGGGCTCAGCTTTTTCACGCAGCATAATGTTTGCAAGACTCATCTGTACTGCTGTGTGTCTCAGTGATTCTTTCCTTTTTGTTGCTGGGCAGCATTCCACTGGCAAGGACTGTGAAGAATCTGAGATTTTATCCTGTTTGCAAGCTAAAAAGTTAGGCTGCCTCGGATTCATGCTTGTACCAGATCAAATATGATTTTTTTGCATGTAAGTTATGCCTCAATAAACTTATACAGGTAAAAACAACCTAAATGTCCACACATAGTAAATCTTGAGTCATAGCTGAGGAACCCTAAGCTTAGAAAACCTCAATCTTTAATAAGAGACTTCAAGAAAATCTGCCCAACCTTTGTTCCTGGAAGGAGACATTTTCTTCATCATACTGGACTCCAAAAAATTTGCCTTCTGCTCCAGATGGAGAAATTATATTTTCCAAGGGTATCTACTGTGCAAGTGTTTTTTTTTTTTTAAAGAAGATTGTCTGGAGCAAAACTGTCAGCACCTCTATTCATAAGACATGTGGAAACACAAGGGACCCATGGGAATCATGTCCCAGTGTCTGGTGTGTGAATGAAGTGAAGTGAAACTTACTCAGTCATATCTGACCCTTTGTCACCTCATGTGTATACAGCCTGTGGAATTCTTCAGGCCAGAATGCTGGAGTGAGTAGCCTTCCCCTTCTCGAGGGAATCTTCCCAACCCAGGGATCAGATGGAACCCAGGTCTCCCACTTTGCAGGTGGATACATTTGTTTGTGAAAATAATGTTTGTCAAACATTTGTGTGAGAATACATTTGTTTATTCACTCTCCTGTTGATAAATATTTGTTTATTCATCTCCTATTGATGAATGTGATTCACTCTCCTATTGATGAACATGGAGATTGTTTGCACTTTGGGCTATTATGAATAAAGTTGATATGAACATTCTTAGACACATGTTTTGGATCTCTATGTTTTAATTTCTCTAGGGTAAATACCTAGGACTGTAATTGCTAGGCCATATGATAAGTCTATGTTTAACATTATTAAAGCATTGCCTGGTTTCAAAAATAGTCATAATTTTTTTACTTCTGCCATTAGTGTATGAGAGTTCCAGGCGCTCCCCCTCTTTGCCAGTAAATATCAACATTTTATCGAGTCTACTTTATTATTATTATTTTCTCTCTGTCTTTCTCTATATATCTCATCCCCACTCTTTCAGAGAAAGTTGCAGATATGACACCACTTTACCCCTAATGTTTTGAAGTGTGTTTCTTAAAAAAACTTTTATATGACCACAGTACTATTATTAAAGTCAGGAAATTAATATTGATACAATACTGTTATCTAACTTAGAGATTTTATTCAGAATTCACCAACTTTGCCCATAAGGGCCTATTTTGCAAAAGAAAATCTGATATTATGTGTCATTTAATTATAATAGCCTTTTGATTCTTAACAGAGTGATTTGTATTAGTTTTTACATTAGAAGCAAATGGCCCTGTGATCTTAATCTCTTTTTAGGCATTATGATCTCCATTTTTATCTTTATTTTTATTTATTTATTTAATCTTTATTTTTAATAAGTTAACTAATTAATTACATAAAGCAATACATTCACATGGCTCAAAATTTTAAAAGCATGAAGTATTCAAAGGGAAAAATCTTTTTTCTACTCTACTCTCAGGTTCCCAATTTGGAGACTCCCCAAATAGAAATTTGTAATCGCCCCCTAATTGACTATGTATACTTTTTTTTTTTACACAAATCTGCTGACTATTGTTTGCCAAACACTTGAGATGGAGGAATTCATTTTCTTTTAAAGCAATGAGGTAATCTGGCAATGATGAGAAAAAGGATTGCTGTAAAGCTACTTCCTCTTTCAAATTAAATTGATCTTAGTCAGATTAAGAAGCTACTTACTACTACCTGTCTCCTTACTTCTCTATCTCCCCCCGCAGGGGACTGTGTCACCAGGACCTAATGCTGAAGCTTGTCACAGGTGAGGGACTTTGTGCAGAGGAAAGAAATAAAAAACTTGATCCACCCAGATGGCTCAAGAAATCCAGATCATCTCTGCCTTTCTCCTCTTGTTCTTATGTTACTTGGGAGAAAGATTCTAGAGGACAGAACTACACAAGGACCGTGTCTAATTTCTGGAGGAAGACCTTCTTTAAGACTCTGGGCTAGGACCCTCTCGGGTCAGTGACAGTGATTCAGGCAAGATTTGCCTTATATTCTGAGAATGGTAACGTGGAAATGGTAAAATAGTCAAGTGTCACAGGCACTGGCAGTGAAGACCCAGGGGTGCAGATGAGTCTTGTCACTTGCCCCTGGGTATGGCTGTTATATTTTCCAAATACAACATATAACCTGAAAGAAACTTTCCCAAATAAGTGAATTTATTTATATTAAAATTTCCAGTAGGATAACCATAATATATAGCTATTTGCAGGTTGTTAATTCATTATTGGAAATCTTACTCTCTTATGACCTACTTGCATTTAAAAAAAAATGGCTCTACTAGTTTTTTCTTTTTTTCTTTTTTTAAAGATTATAGTGTAGAAAATTTCACACACAAAAAATAGAACACAAATCTCCATATTCTCTTATCCTCCAGCTCCAAGTTTTCAGCTCAAGGACAAGCTTTTTCTATTTCTGCTCGACCCACCTCACCCCCCAACCCTTCATACAGATGGTTGAAGCAAATCCTAAACCAAAGCAAAGCAAATCATCTTATACCATCATTTCATCCATAAATGTTTCAGCATGTTTTCTTAAAAGGCAGTGAGTCTTTTAAAAAAATAATTTAAATTCCTTTATCATTATCCACGATTCCTTAATATTATCAAAGATCTAGTGTTCATATTTCCTTGATTGCCATAATATATAATTGAGCTTCTTTGTTTAAATCAGGGTTCTTGGCTGATGTATCACTTAAGATTCTCTGATCTTCATCTTCCTACTCAGTCTCTCTTTTGAGGAGGGTATTTATATTGAAATATAGTTGATTTACTCCCCTGGTGGTTCAGCAGTAAAGAATCCGCCTACAATGCAGGAGACACGGGAGGCTTGGGTTCAATCCCTGGGTCGGGAAGATCCCCTGGAGGAGGGCAGGGCAACCCACTCCAGTATTCTTGCCTGGAGAGTCCCATGGAAAGAAGAGCTGGTGTTCTGTAGTCCATAGGGTGGCAAAGAGTCAGACGCGATGGAAGAGACTGAGTATGCATGAGCACATAGCCGATTTATAATGTTACATTTGTTTCAGTTATACAATACAGTGAATCAGTATTTTTACAGATTATACTCCATTTTATTATGAAATAATGACTATTTTTTCTGTGCTGTACAATACATCCTTGGGGTTTATTTACTTCATACATAGTAGTTTTTTAATTTCAATTTTTTAAATTCTGAAAGTATGATAACACATTTACAGGAGACTTGGAAAATACACTGTATATTACAATTATTTTTTAAGGAGATAAATTAAGATTTTTAGTTGGAGTTTTAGTATCAAACTCTCAAAAATTAATAGAATGAATATGTAGAGAAATAGAATGATATACTAGACCTGAAAAACACTATGAACCAATTCAATATAATTAAGATTTATACAATTTTTACACAACAGTAGGACACAAATTCTATTCAAGTTCCCATAGACTGTAAATTGGGAGACTCTGGAACTTATCCAAGGACATAAAACAACGTGCAAAAATTTCATGGTCTTAAAGGTATTGAAATCACACAGGGTCTGTTCTCTTATCACAGTGGAATTACGTTAGAAACCAACATAAAAAGATATTTGAAAATAACCCACATCTTTTCAAGTGCAATGTGACATTTACTAAGAGAGTTACTCAGTCTCTCTCTATTTTCTTGATAAAGGATATAAATCGGAAAATATTTCTTAAAGTTAACCTTTACTGTAGGTAAGCTTTAGTTGCAGGTATGGTGCAAATTCAAACTGAAATAGTATTTAAAAGCATCCATTGGCAGAGTTCTCTAATTTACCACGGCAGATTTGAACTATAATAACTGAATAAGGTAAATCTATTACTTTGCAGACAAAGTATAAATATGTATGTTACACCAGATTACATTAAAATGTCTGTTAGTTTATTTTTCATTACCATTCCTGCTGTCAGTTCCACTTTCTCATTCACCTTAGTTATAGCTTAGTACTTAAAGTATTGAGTGGTCAAAGTTCAAACTTTAGGAGGAATGAAATGGCATTTCTTGGTCTTAAATTCTAATTATGCACCACAGGCTGAATTGTAGCTCTTTTCTCTCAAAATGTGTAGGTTTTCTGTTGATAAATTGGCATCTGTATTAGGGTGCAACCTTAGGGTAACTGACTGCTTACTTTTTAAGTTTTGTTAAACGCATATAGTGTGTTTGTATTTGCTGCATAATTGAGAAGTTTCATTTTTGCCCAAGTATATTTTATTTTAAAGCTTTTTAGGAATTTGAAATCTTTCATCTTTGGAAAGAAATCTCAAGTTAATATTAAATCTTATTTTCAGTGGTTGAGTACTCAGATCCTGACTGAGGTGGTTTATTTGTAATACACTCTTTGTATCCTTAGGATCCTTAATTTAAAGTATACTGTATTTAATATTTTTAAAACACACAGTGTTTTAAAATACAATGTAATGTTAACTTTTTAATTAACTTCAGTTTTTGGAGTCCTGTATTATTAACTTTAGGTCAGTAGTATAATTTTATACACTATAGAGATTTTGTTGTGTCCTAGCTTTGTATTTTAATGCTTGCTGCGTTCAGTGTAAATGTTTCCTTATTGTTTTGTTTTTACCATGAAGATCAGAATTTGTGAGAAAGAGTTAGATGCAAAGGTTAATTGAGCACCTATACATTTGGCTGTTTAATTAAAATTCAGTTCCTCAGTAAACAGTAGTCACATTTTAGATGCTTAGTAGCTTCAGGTGGCAGTGGCTACTGTATTGGACAGCACAAATACAAGAACAAAATGGCTCTGTCACTGCAGAAAGGTCTTTTGAATAGTGCTGCTTTGCAGTGAGTTAGGTTCTGTCTAGACTCTGGGAATACAGAGATAAACATGACTGACAAGGCAAACACTTAGCTCCTGGTGGGGTTGAGAGATGGCAAACAAATAGCTGATGTCCATCATGTCATCATTAGGAAGAAAGATGAAAGTGGGTAAGAGAGAAGATGTAATGAAACAGTGTGCGGGGAGGTACCTGTTAACTAGGTGGTCAGGAAATGCCTTCTTAATATTTGCATGTCAGTGAATGAAGAGAAGGAGCAAGTCTTGTGAAGACCTGTAGGAAGACCCTTCTAGACACAGGGAACAGCAAGTGCAAAACCCTGAAGTGAGAACAGATTGGACATACTTGAGGAATGGCAGCAAGGCATGTGCAAGTGAGGTCCTGGGAGAATGGTGGGTGATGAGGGGGGACATGACAGACAGTAGCCACATCATGTGGTACCTTGTGGTCTGTGGTAAAGACTTAGAATTTTAACCTGAGTGTGGTGAAAAGACATTGGAGGGTTTTGAGCAGAGGAGTGGCATGATCTAAATTATGTTTATTTAACTTTAATATGCCAGATTTACAAATAAAACAGTTAAAAACCCCCATGCCCTCATTCTCCAACTCTAGCAAAATGGGCCCAACTGAGATCATTGATCCCATGGATGACCTGTCCTTCCTTTATATATATTATCTCCTTTATCCTTCCCTGTAATATTGTGAAGTAGGATTTGTGTTTTAAAAGATCACCCTGGCTGCCGTGTAGAGAGTTAAGTTTAGGGGGGCAAGAGGAAAAGCATGAGGGCCTTTGGGAGCCTGAGACAGCAGTCTTAAGTGAGAGGTGATGGTGGCTTGGAGTCGAACGGCAGGTGGTGGTTGAAGTGATGAGAAGCAGCCAGATTCTGGTGAAACCAGCAGGAATGCTGGTGTATGTAGTTAAGGAAAGAGGAGCAGGGGTGATGCCTGTACTGTGGTCCAGATGATGATGTGACTGCCCATAGGAGAGTTCAGTTTATTCATGATAAGTTTAAGATACCTAGTAGAAGTCCAGAGGTTGTCAAGGACACATTTTTAGGTTAAGAAAAAGAGGAAAACCCAGTGAAGGTAACTAAGGAGATATGCTGCAATAGCTAGCTGTTGATTTATGGTCTGAGTTTGGCCTCCAGGTTTGCTAGAGCTGGAGCTAGCTATTGTAGTGTCTCATGTCCCATATCCCAAGCAACCCCTCAGCCACTGGCAGACTGGAATGATTGGTCCTCTGGATAGTAGGGAATCAGTGTTTCAGGTAGGAGAACATGATACATTGAAGAATACTGCTGAAGAATTTAGACAAACACATTGATTTGTGAAGGTATTAAATGTCTTTAATGAGCAATAGAATTTCTAGAGAATATAGTTAGTCTTAACTGGAACACTAAGTAGAAGATTTTCTTGTATACTTTATAAATATTGCATTAGTAGTTCAAAATCAGAATTTTATTAAATTTTACTTTCTCCCTTTTTTCTCATTTTAAGTAGATGAAATGCATGTAAAAATGAAAGCACCAAAAAGAACTGTGGGTGAAAGTTGGATGGCCTAACAGTTTATTCCGATTTTAAGATTTATTTACATATTATATCATTAGCAAAAGGTGTGTTATAAGGGTAAATTTGTAAGTGAATATTGACAAGTTGTTAAGTTTCTGCTTAAAGTCAGAAAACAGTCTCACACTGAACTTTGTACACTGCAAGTAGTTGTTATCTAGACTGTGAAGTAAAGATAAAAGCTGTAGTATCTGATCTTAAACAAGTCACTTTAAGCCCTGGACTTCCAATTTTACTTAGTTTTTATTTTTATTTTTAATCTGTGAAGTGAATGTTTTGTGCTAAATGAGTGTCAGTTATCAAATTGTATAGATAAGAATTTAATAAAAATTTGCTTAGAGTGGATAGTTTGTTTGTGAGAGGCACTGTGTAATTACTGAATCTTTGAGAGCATAACATCACTAGTTTCTGCTCTCATTTATATACACAAGGAAGCGTAATGTAACTGTTATCAGTATCCTGATGGAAGAGGGATAATTGAAGAAAAGCAGTTCTCTTTTTTAAAATAAGTGAAAAGAACAAATTATGGATGAAGTTTCACTGGAAAAGTGTAAGCCTGGAAGTTATTTGAAATGTTTACCTGAAGTAAGAGCAGATAAACGTAAAAACAAATTACCAAATAAAACTTGACAAGCAGATACAGATACTCAAGGTGCAATTCCCCAAATGAGCAAACGCTTGAACAGATTTTAAAGTCTTTGTCAGAAGGTTCTTAAACTTATCAAAAGGAAGAAACTACTTGGAGAATCAGTGAGGCTCTTTGGGCAGAGTTCAGAGGATATGCTCAGAAGTGATAAGTATGTTGTAGGCAGAGAAACTTCATTCACTGAAGTTTTTTGGTCTCTCACTGTAAGTAAAGTATTATGACAGATAATTAGATGCCCTAAGGTATATTCTTTGATCTCTTAAGTGATTCATAAATTGCAAAAATCAATACAAAATCTTAAAATTGATAAAAATGTGTGTCAGACTCTAGTCATGAGATGGAAATCATACCAGTGATTTTCACAGAGAATTTAATACAACCGGTTGTTAACTAGGCATTTCCACTTAATAGTGGAAAGACAAAAGGGAACACCAAGGTCTTGTCGGAAGCCACCACTGCCTCCTGACTGGAGAGCAAAGAGAAGAGGGCAAGTGGCTGGAAAGAAAGGCTGCAGCCCAAACTCAGGCCTCGAGGAAGGGGTTTGCACTCAGCTGGGACTAATGTCTTTGGGATCAGGAGAGGGGCCCAGTGGGGTAAGGGTACAGGGCTCAGCGAAGAGGGTTCTGCTGGCTGGCGCTGGTGTTCTAGGGGCACGGTGATACTGGTTCTGTGTCAGGAAGATACAGACTGGAACCAACTCTGGCTGCTAGAATGAACTGCTGCTGGCCTGAAGAGTGGTTGGGTTGCACTGGTGGCAAAAGGAAGCAAAAAATAGGACTAGGAAGCAAACAGAAAGTGCCGCATTTTCCTCCTCCAGCTTTCTGGTCTCAAGTACCCCTTGACTTCCAGGTGGCTCAGTGGTGGAGAGCCCTCCTGCCAGTGCAGGGACAGATTTCAATCCCTGGGTTGGTAAGATCTGCTGGAGAAGGAAATGACTACCCATTCCAGTATTCTTGCCTAGAATATCCCATGGAAAGAGAAGCCTGGAGGGCTGTAGTCCACGGGGTTGCTGAAGAGTCTGACACAGCTTAGTGACTAAACAAAAACAAGCACTTTATTGGCAGAGCCTAACAAGAAGCAAACTGTAAAGGAGAAAATGTGACTCACCCCCAGGATCACAAAGTAAGAGCGTGGAAGGGTAGTTTTAAGGCTGAGAAACAAAAGCTCAATAACTTGCAGGAAGAAAAATGAATCTACATCTTTCACACAAGGCATATTTAAGTGTCATTAGAACTTTATAGTCAAGAAATGCTATAGGAATTAATAGGAGAAGACAGATCCTTGTTAGGATAAACAGACAAGGCAGTGTTGGAGAGTAGTGTTTTAATGTGAATGTGATTTTAGCAGGCAGAAGTGAAGTGAGGGATGATTGCTGTAATGGAAGGAGATATTATAGGGTATGAGAAAGCTATAAAATTGCATAATGGAGGACATGGGACAGACCTGGATCAAATTGGTTTCTACTGATGACTAACTTTAATGCTGAAAGTCATTTTTTGTCTCTGACTCTCATTTCTCTTTCATCCTTGATCCTTTAGGCATTGAAGACTATTATTGGTTGGATCAAAACCATGTTTTAGGACCATTAATTTAGAGTTTCTGGAGTTGGAGGTGACAGAGAATCAAATATGGAGATACTTTCTTGAGCAAGTAAGTTGTTACTTGCTCCAGATACAGTTTTCTTATTAACACAGAAGTTTTTAATCAGGTCCATGGATAAGGTTGAGAATATCCTTCAATGTGTGAATATAATTACATGTGATTTTTATGTTGTCAAGGAAGAGGTTTCAGGTGTAATTTTCATCAAAATGAGATTAAATAAAAGGATGTTTGGAATTTGGTAGACCATTAAATGTAAGTATACTACTCAAGAGGATATGGGTGTACTGTCATGATTCACTTTATTGGGCACTTAATATGTTGAAGGCACTTAGGAAAAAGAATGTAGGGTAATAAAAGTATATCAGTATAGTAGGGAGCTGGTCCTGCTCTTTCATGGGGGGCATAGGTCCTAGGGAGGGCTGCCTGCCTAGGTAGTGATTTGTGCTAAGATATAGAAGGTGAAAAAGGAGTTAATGATGAAGACACTGAGGTGGTGAAATTGTGGCATTTTTAACAAAAGTGGATTGACAGTATTACCATAAATTTCCCTAGTGATTTGTTTTGAGGGTCCGCAGGCTGCTCTTGAACTTCCATAAGGAAGCGTGTTGAATATTTCTCAGATAGCCTTTGGAGGCTATCTATTAAATTCACAGATTCAAGTTAGAGGAGCCAATGTGGCCTAAGCTGGTGGTCTTCAATTTTGACCTGATGTCTAGATTTTTTTTAATCTTGGGTTGAACTGTGGAGTTACAAAAGATATTATTTTCATTGTGGTAAGATGTCCATAGCATAAAAATTAGCATTTTAACCATTTTTAAAGTGTACTGATTGGTGGCATTAAGTACATTTCACATTTTTCATGTTACCAGTCTGAAACTCGGTACACATTAAATAACAGCTTCCTATGCTCTTCTCCCTCCAGGTATTGGGAACCGCTATTGCATTTTTCCCCTTTATTAATTTGACTGTTCTGGTACCATGTATCAGTAGAAACTGAAAACACTGTTTTATGTCTGGCTTAACTTCACTTAGCATGATA
The DNA here is from genome assembly GCF_963930625.1 of Muntiacus reevesi. Classification (NCBI taxonomy): domain Eukaryota; kingdom Metazoa; phylum Chordata; class Mammalia; order Artiodactyla; family Cervidae; genus Muntiacus; species Muntiacus reevesi. The sequence goes on along the minus strand of NC_089256.1, from coordinate 180,339 downwards.
TCTTTAAGGTTTATTCATGTTGTGGCACTACTAGCATTTCATTCCTTTTTTTTTTTTTTTTAAATGGAGTTCATTTTTTAGAGCAATTTTAGATTCGTATTAAAATTGAACAGAAAGTACGGAGTCCTCATACACTACTCCTACCCCCATGGATGCACAGCCTCCCTCACGTCAGCGTCCCACACCAGAGTTGTGTATCTGTTGTAAAATACAAACCTCAGTGATACATCATTTACACTGGAGTCCTTGGTTTATGTGAGGGGTCACTCTTCTTGTTGTACAGTCTGAGTTTTGTGTAAAGACATAGTGTCATACGTGGTATTTTCACTGATCCACAAGCAAGTTGCCCTCCAAATACACATTCTGCATCTATGGATTCAGAAAGCCACAATCCATACACATGATACACCATCTGCAGTTGGTTGAATATGTGGAGGCAGAACGGTATGGAGGGTTAACAGTATTCTTCACCACTATGCATTCACAGTTTAAAAGAACATGCCAGTTTCACTTAAAATTGTTCTTAATTAAGTAAAAAATTACTAATCTTATTAAGTCACAATCCTTGAAAACACGTAATTTTAATATTCTGTGTGGTGAAATGGAAAGTGTGCCTGAAGTATTTTGGCTGCATGCCAAAGAATGATGGTTGTCTCGAGGAAATGCACTTGTCATTCTGTTTGTATTTTCTGCAATGGACATGATTTTAATTTAAATGACTATGCTTATTCAGACTTGGGTATTTGTAGATATTTTCTCAGAAATGAAAAAAATAAGCCTATCAGTTTCAGGAAAATAGTGTCTGTGCTAGAGATAAAATTTGAACTTTCAAGCAAAAATTAATATTTTTGGAGAACTTGTATCCACCATCTGAATTTTATCTGTATATTCTATTTTTTTGCTCTTCATTTTTTCATCTCTCTTCATTAGGCTTATTTAGAAGCTGCTAGAGGATTTACACACACACACACAAATACATACATATATATATATATATATAATATAAAATGAAGGAGAATATATGTATTCTCCTTTATTTCCAAGGACTGTTTTAACAGAGCACAGTGCTTGAGCTTGGCAGTTTTCTTGTTTGAGCGTACTGACCGTACTGACTGCAACGCTTCGCTCTGTTGGTTCCCACTGCTGTTAGGAAGTCCGCTATGAGTCTGAACTGTTGCTACTTTATAAAAGTTACTTCCCTCCCCACCCCCCCCACCTCCCCCATAAGACTTTGCTCCTTGTCTTTTATTTTCTGCTGTTTGACAATGATGTATCCAGGTGTGGTTTTCTTTTTTATTGATTTTCCTTGGAATTCAGTGAGCTTCTTAAATCTGAGATCTTGAGTGAAGTGTCTAAACACATCTGAAAAATTCTCATCTTTAAAATATTAATGCCATTTTTCTCCTTCCCTTTAAAGACTAATTGATTGTATATAAGACCCACTTACTGAATTTTTTGTTTCTCTTTGTCTCATTCAAACATACATTTGTTGAATTTGTTTTATTTTTATTTTTCAGTTCTAGAGTTTCTGTCCAGTTATTCCAGCACTGTTTGCAGAAAAAGACTCTTGTTTCTCTTTTGGATTGCTTCGGCTCCTTTGTCTGAAATCATCAGTTGACTGTACTTGTAGGCCTGTCTTGGGGCTCTTCCACTGACCTATGTTTGTCTGTTCGTTCACCAGTTCTGTGCTGTCTTGATTACTGTAGTACAGTAAGCCTTGAAATCGAGTGGTGTGAGTCCTCCAACATTGTTCCACTTTGGTCTTGTGTTGGGTAGTCTAGTGTTTGCCTTTGTGTGTAAACTTCAGAAATCATTTTGTTGATAACTATAAAGTAACTGGCTGGGGTTTTGATTGGAATTGTGTTGAATCTATAGATCTAGTTGGGAAAAATTGTTGCGTTAACTACTGAGATGATGTATAACTGGGATTGTTTTATGTAAGAGCTCTTTTTACTTCCAGTTCACCGTTACTCTGGCAGGGAGCCCTTACAGGTTCAGCTTGAAGTAGGGATAATATACCAGAGTCCCCATGTTTGTCTGGCTCTGGAGTTTGACTTTTCCCTGTGAGGCCTCTGAAAGGTTAGTTCCGTTTTCCAGGCTTTTCGTTGGAATTGGGTATTTGGTTCCACAGCCCTTGGAACCTGAGTACTGTGATCTTGCTTTATTTTGGGGACCCAGCAATTGTTCATCACCTTGTTACCTCTTGAATGCTTTTGAGTTGTTAAAAACTATTTCATCCAGCTTTTAAAGTTATTTTCAGGACGGGAATCAGTTCTAATTTCCTCCTCTATCATTGCTGAAAATGAGTTTCCCCAGTTTCCTGTCTCCCTCATAGAATTGGTGGTCAGTGTATTTAGACTTTAAAATTTTGTGTAAATTCTTGGAGGAGCGGGATGTATTCTCCCAACTTTTGAATGTCTGTTGACACCTTCCAGACAGTAATAGGTAAGTAGATCTTCAAAAGCTCTACCTGTGGTGAAGAAATGATGCAGTTGAGTTTTTGTGTGGTCTGGTTAGTATAAAATGTGCCTTGGTTTTGGGCACTGAACAGTTGGGCAAAGAACCTACCAGTAGTTTTGGGTTTGTAGTATAGATTGCTACTCATCTGTCCCAGTTTTCATTCATTCTCTCTCCGTGATAGAATTCCCAGTTTTTTGCTGGGCTGTGCTGTGCTTACTCACTCACTCAGCCAGGTCCCGACTCTCTGCGACACCATGACTGTAGGCCACCAGGCTCCTCTGTCTATGGGGATTCTCCAGGCAAGAATACTGGAGTGAGTTGCCATGCCCTTCTCCAGGGGATCTTCCCAACCCAGGGATGGAACCCAGGGCTCTCACAATGCGGCCATATTCTTTACCAACTGAGGCACCAGGGAAACCCAAGAATACTGAAGTGGGTGGCCTACCCCTTCTCCAGAGGATCTTTCCAACCCAGGAATCGAACTGGGGTCTCCAGCATTGCAGGCGGATTCTTTACCAGCTCAGCTAAAAGCTCACATACATGTATGCATTTAAGCAGACTTCAAATCCAGCTAATTTTTATTCTTGCTATACATCCCCCTTTCTCCTAGTCTGTACCAGCATTGTTTCTTGAGCTTGTCACGTCTTGCCTGTATTGCTCAAGTAGACATACAACTACTTCTTTGTTTAGAGTCTTGTAACTGATATTTTCTTTTTCATCAGCAGAAATGAAAGAACTTTTCAACTATGTTACTCCTGTGCTTGCAGAATTGATTTTAGTGTCCTTAGTTTTCAACTCTTTGTGATCTGGTCCCATTTGTCATTCCTAACCCTACATTTGATACCCTAATAACACCAAATATTAAAAATTTCCCTCCCCTTGTATTTGTGGTTCCTTACGACTGTGTCCTTTCTCATGCCTAATCCAGGGTTAACTTTCTTTTAAAATAAATTAGTTTCAGGTATTTTTTTAGTTTAATCAACTTTACATGTTTCTGAACATGAGAATAAATAGGCTCTGCTGTTGAATGCAGTGTAGCCTGAAATCTACACTGTGTTTATATAGTGTTTATATATCTAGTGGTTTTTATCCTAAGTTGCAAATTTTGTTTTTCTTAAGATAATCTGTTAGAAAAAGTGATTGTAATATGTGAGTCATAAAATTAAATTGTTTCAGAATTGGGCTTATCTAGACCAGTCTCCTGTTTCACATATAAGGAAATTGTGGCCAGGAGAAATTAGTGATTCTGTCAAGTCAAAATTAGTTAGAAGCAGAATCAAGGTCTGTCGTGAGTTTCATCCTAATATAAATATCTGCTTAACGAAAATCTTCAAGTGTGTTGAAGTTTTCAAGTGTTCTTATCCCTGTAGTACATCTAGGATTACCACACCATGTTTCCAGGGCCTGTAGTTCTTGTGTGAATAGCAACTTGGGTAATGAACTGAGCAGTATGCATTCTTAATTTATGCCTTAACAACTCTGATTCTGTAATGAATGGTTTGCTTACAGTCGCTTTAATATACTTACCTTCTTGACAGTTCATTCTGGGAGGAATAGTTAAGTGTTTAAGTGAAACAGGCATGGTAGATACAACACTTAACAGTTATGTGTGTCTTTGTTTTTAGCATCAAGCATTGCACGATTCTCTCGAATAATGTAGATCACCTTTTACTGAATTTAACACTGTCTGATATCATGGTCTCCCTGGCAAATGCCTCAACTTTGCAGAAGGATTCCAGTTGGATAGAAAGGATAAGGAAATTTGTAACAGAAACCCTTGAAGATGGGTCTAGGCTAAACAGTAAGCAGCTGAACAGATTGCTTGGTGTCTCCTGGAGGTTAATGCAGATGCAGTCAGACAGAGGTGGGTGTCAATGCTCTGTCCTTACTTAAGAGAGGGGCTCTTACGCATACTGTTAATGTTGAGCATCTAATTTTGAGTTCATACCTGTCAAACATTTCATAGTCATTTACGTTCGAGCCATAAAAGGTAGCCAGCATAATCATGAAGGAATGTCTGCTTGAACCCTGATGGCTGAGAACACCCCCTTTTCGGTGGGTAGGTCCACTCTGAAGCTGATGGGTAGGTTTTCTACTAGATTACATAGTTGGAGTGAAAGAAGGTAAGTTTTATTAATAGGAAATGACATTGAGCCTAAGGATAAAGAAATACTTTTCTGATCTAGTTTGACTAGAAATTGGTGGATCCTTATCTCTTTACCTTTCTTGTAACTTGAAGTTATGTTGCATTAAGTCAGTTTTTAGTGTGACTTACTAATTCTTTTCATTCAAGCAGAACTTTGCTGTTTGGTTCCTGGCTTATCCACCTTTCTAGTATTGTGGTATTTGTTGTCCTTTCCTAGGTTTGTTGTCTCTTAGGAAAATTTGTACTGTAATCTCCGATTGGTTTGACTTTTTTATTAGGCCATTGATGTAGGATTTTGAAGGTAGTCATCAGTTTGTGGCTAAAATCTGCTTCCTCATAGGAACAAGGTGCTTCTGTGCTTTTTAGAAGAATTATGGTGCTGGTGAAGAAACATTTTGACTCACATGCAGCTGTTTTCTCTTGTTTCTTAGAGGCTACAGAGTCTCTCATAAAGGCAGTTTATACATTGTATCAGCAGAGAGGCCTTCTCCTTCCAGTTCCGACTTTGTTACTGAAGTTTTTCACTAAAAGCTTTCAAAAAGAAGAACTGAGATCTTACAGAATCCGGTACAGTTCCTTTGTTATTTCGCTTTTCTTTTTCTTACCAGGTTACTTTGTAATCTGTATGAATAAGATGATAGGGTGATTAAATCTTTGGAGAAAATCTTCTTTTTATCCTTTTTGGTTTTATTATTATTTTTTTTAAATAAAAAGGCATACATAATAGTTTCAGTAACCTTTATACACATAACTGAGAAGGTAAAAGTCTCTTTGAGCATATATTTCCACTTGTCTGCTTAACAGCTAAAGGACAATTATTGGAACCACCTGTAGCAGCCTCAGAATTTTGTTTTGCTTCCCATAAAAATTATGGAGGTTTAACCTCCGGCCCTTAGTGACATATTGGGACACATGGTATAAGAATGAGGGCAGTAGAAGAGGAGAGGTGTACAATAGGTGAAAGAGATTAAAAGGTGCAAACTGAGTTATAAAGTAAATAAGTCATGGGGATATAATATACAGCATAAAGAATATGACCAGTAACTTTTATTAGGACAGGTGGTTACTAGACGTATGGTGACCATTTGCAATGTGTACAGATGTCAGACTATTATGTGATACATACCTGAAACTAACATAATACTGGGTGTCAAAAATGTTTCAATAAATTTTTAAATGGCGGTATCTTAAAGAGCAAAAGTGTCCAGCTTGGTTTGGTGCTGTCTGGTGATGCAGACAACACGAAGAGTAGAACTCAGGAATCAGTCTTAGATGTGGTGAGTTTGAGGTTTACTTGGGATAGTCTGGAAGAGATGTTTGGGTGAAAGATAACGGGATTTGTGGTACCTCAGCATACATAGGTAGTTGTTAGAACATATTCAAGTCTTTACTGTGAGTCAGGTGCTTTTCTTAATTTTTCAGTAATTCTCATACTTTTATGTAGGTACTGTTGGTTTCTGCCTTATAGAAGGAAGCTTAGGTTAAATAAGTTGGTGAGTGTCATGCTGTTAAAGGGCAGCCAGACTGAGACTTAAGTTCAAGTCTGGTAGACTCCAAAGGTTGTGTGTAAATCACTGAACTCTTGGGGGACAGCAAAAGTGATTGCCGTGTCCAAGATGAGACATTAGAGAGTGAGCAAGTATGTGCAAGAATGGAAATAACCCAAGTTTGAAGCCACTTAATGTGGGGGCACCCTATACTGAATGCATAAATGACTTAATATAGTAAAACGGTCATTACAAATTAGTGTAAATAGTTCACAAGCTAAGTAGAGCCTGTGTCCTTTAAGATAAAATTACAATGTACATAGTGCCCCAAACTACATAAACTTTTAAAATACAGTGGGTAAAACCTTAGAGAATACTATAGATGAATATAGTATGCCAGTCATCTTATAGGCTCTCAAATGTTTAAATAAATGTGGTGTATTTCCCTTTTCTTTGATGGCCTTAGATACCGTAGTAAAGTGTTATCACGTTGGTTGGCTGGTTTACCAGTGCAGCTTGCACATCTCGGCTCCCGAAATCCTGAGCTTTCAACACAGTTTGTTGACATTATCCATACTGCTGCAGCCCGAGCAAATAAAGAGCTACTCAAAAGTTTACAAGTTACTGCTCTCCGAATCTATGGTAAGAGTGTTGTTTACCTGTGTATGTAATAATCGGTCTACCCCGACTTAAGAACAATGTTTCAAAGGGGAGATCTTTAGGTTTTACTTTTCCTTCAAATTATACATTAATTGTACCATGGTAAAATGAATAAAATATCAAACAGTAAATTCATTTTCAATAGTATTACTTAATACAATAGTTTAAGAAAACTAAAGGTTGTAGATGTCTCTTCAGATCTTAAATTATCTTTTAAGCCACGAAATTCACAAATTCAAAACTGATCAGGTATTTTTATAGAATTCTTTTGAAACTTTGATGGCAAATTTTACTTATTTAATCGTTATAGAGATCTTGTACGGCTTTCATATATTAACGTTTCACTCACCCCTGAAACCTTTTCATTCTTTTAGCAAAAATATCAATAAAAATATACATATATGCATATGTATAATTAGTATTTATTATTAGGACACAGTTTATATACCATAAAATTGGCCATTTTACACTGTGCAATTCATTAATTTTTATCATATTCCCAAGATTGTGCGATAGTCACTATTATCTTATTCCAGAATATTTTTATCACCTCAAAAAGAAACTCTACCATTAGTAGTCCATCCCTATTTCCTCATTTCTTCCTACCTCAGCTCCTGACAACCACTGCTCACCATTTCTGTCTCTCTGTATTTGCCTGTTTTGATCATTTCTCACAGATGACATTGTGTGATGTGGATCTTCTCAGTATGGCTTCCGTCACTTGGCATACTGTTCTTAGGATTTACGAGCATATACGAGTACTGTATTTCTTTTTAATGCTGAGTAACATTCCACTGTTGAATATACACCACTTTATATTTACCCATTTATTAAATGACAAACGTTGGTTTGTGTCTACCTTTTGTGTGTGGTATTTAAAAATCTGTATTTTTCAGTATTGCTTATATATAGGAGTGTGTGTGTATACTCAGATAAGTCTTTGGTTTTAAATTCAGTTCAGTTTAGTTGCTCAGTCGTGTCCAACTCTTTGCAACCCCATGAACTGCAGCATGCCAGACCTCCCTGTCCATCACCAACTCCTGGAGCCCAACTAAACCCATGTCCATGAAGTCGGTGATGCCATCCAAGCATCTCATCCTCTGTTGTCCCCTTCTGCTCCTGCCTTCAATCTTTCCCGGCATCGGGAGGGATCTTTTCCAACGAGTCAACTCTTTGCATCAGGTGGCCAAAGTATTGGAGTTTCAGCTTCAGCATCAGTCCTTCCAATGAACACCCAGGACTGATCTCCTTTAGGGTGGACAGGTTGGATCTCCTTGCAGTCCAGGGGACTCTTAAGAGTCTTCTCCAACACCACAGTTCAAAAGCATCAATTGTTCTGCGTTCAGCTTTCTTCACAGTCTAACTCTCACATCCATACATGACCACTGGAAAAACCATAGCCTTGACTAGACAGACCTTGGTTGACAAAGTAATGTCTCTGCTTTTTAATATGCTATCTGAGTTGGTCCTAACTTTCCTTCCAAGGAGTAAGCATCTTTTAATTTCATGGCTGCAGTCACCATCTGCAGTGACTTTGGAGCCCAGAAAAATAAAGTCAGCCACTGTTTCCACTGTTTCCCCATCTATTAGCCATGAAGTGATGGGGCCGGATTAGGTTGATATTATAATTGTCCCTGTTTGGCAAAAGTGCTTGTTTTTTTTTTTTTTTTTTTTTTTACTGTTTTGCTTTGTTTCTAATACCTTTAACTCCATCAGTTATTATTTCAAATAACACATTTGAATATTATGAAATCGAGTGTTAAATGTTATCTTTAAATAATGATTGTATTTAGTCTTACTCTAGGCAGTACCTTAAGCCATACATATATATTTTTTTTTCATGTAGTTGATATGTTAGAATTCTACATAGCACAGTGAAAATGGTCAGTCTGCTTTATTAATTCTTGTTTGTATATCTTTTAAAATTTAACTTGTCTTCCTGCCTCACTAGATCCACAAGAAGGCACAGTGGTGGTTCTGTCAGCAGAGTCTCAGCAGCTTTTGGTCCAGCTTGTGTATTTTCTACCCAGTCTGCCTGCTGACTTGCTTTCTCGGTTAAGCTGCTGCTGTATTATGGGAAGACTCAGTGCAAATTTGGCTGCCATGCTTATCGGGATACTGCACATGAGGTAGCATGCTAAAGTGAGCTGTATTTCAAGTGTATAATCTTCTCCCTCACCCTTCCCCTGTCACTGGCAGTTTATGAACTGACTTTTTAAAATGCCGCCCCTCCCTTCATTTGCTCTTAAAACAGCAGTTAAAACTGTTGATGATACTGGGTAAGAGGAAGGTCACTGGGGCAAGACTGTTCCAGGTGGTTTGCTTAGCGGTTTGCATTGTCATGGTTGCAGTCACTAAGTCCATGGGCTGTAGTCCACCAGGCGCCTCTGCCCATGGGATTTTCCAGGCAAGGATACTGGAGTGGGTTGCTGTTTCTTTTTCCAGGGGATCCTCCTGACCCAGGGATTGAATCTTGTTCTGCTACACCACAGGTGGATTCTTTACCGCTGAACCATCAGGTAGAAACATACAGTGATTTGTGTAGGTGCATTGAAACAAGGGTTAAGATTATCAGAAGTGTGTAGCCATAGTAAGGATTCAGTGACGGATGAGAGTGCTGTGTTTTAAAACTTCTGGTGTTATGAAATTGTAATACAGGTCTTTCTTTTTGGAAGGGAGCTCAGTTCAATGTAGGTGGTGAAATAAAAGCTTGCGGACTCAGACAGGGAATCATTAAAATATCTGTGGGTGGGTGGGTGGGTGTGTGTGTGTGTGGCAAAATATACATAACCTAAAACTTCCCATTTTAACCAGTTTTAGGTATACAGTGAGAATTGTTTGGGGCATTAAGTACATTCACACTGTTGTGCGACTGCTACCACTATTCATCTCCAGCACTGTCATCGTTGCAGACTGAAACTCTGTACTGATTATTTCCCCTTCTCCCAGCCCTTGTTTACCACTATTTTGTCTTCATGATTTTGATATATTCATCTGTTAATGGATACTCGGTTGTTCTGCCTTTTGGCTGTTACAAATAATGCAGCTATAAACATTGGTGTGCAGACACCTGTTTGAATCCTTTTAATTCTTTTGGCTGTATACCCAGAAGTAGAATTGCTGAATCATATGTTAATTTTCTGTTTAATTTTTCAAGGAGCTACTTTCCAGAATGTGACTGTGGTGTTTTACTCTCAAAGGTCTTAAAACTAATAATGTTTCATGTTGCTAGTGTTCAAAGTATCCTTTAAAATGTAATGTTTGTATCAGGCATAGTACTTTCATATTCAGCCATTTGTTACTGATTGTGGCTCAAGGCCAGGGTCTGATACAGTTTTAGGCAGGAGTTGAATCTGGGCTGTAGCTGAAAAATTTAAAAACTAGCTTCTTTGTGGCTTCTTGTGCAGACCCTCTGCCCCAATTAAACAGGAGTGGCTCGCTTTATTAGTAGACTTTCTTTAGCTTTGTTTGCCAGTCTCTTCGTACCAGGATAAGACGTATGTTTGAATGTTGTCGCCCAAATTGTGCTTCATAACTGATAATTACTTTTTCCTTTTAGCAAAAGAGAGCTGTTTGCAATATGTTGTCTATATATGAAACCCCTCTTTGTCTAGTTCAGTACTAAATGCCAGGTCTTTAAGAAATACAATTTAACTTAAGTGGTTTTATGACTGTTAACTTCCAGTAGAGGGCACTCATTTCCCATGATAGAACTTGTGGAGGATCTGTTTTGGCATTCATTTAAATGTGACTTTTGAACACCTCTTAAAATTAATTCTCTTTAGAACTTGTATTTAGTATCTTTTTTGGCATTAATTACGATTGACTTGTGCTCAAAAACTTTGGTCAAGGATTTTTTCACAAGTCTTTTTTTACATTTTTTTGTGGGTTTGTGGTGAGTACTGAGAAAATATTAATTTACAAGTAATGGTAATAGAAGTTTATAATCATCAAAAGCAAGTTGTCATGTAGTTAAAAGTGTACCAAGTTAAACTTTGCCTTTTAGCATTTGCACAGAGTCTTAGTAGACTTCTCTTTCTGTAGATGTATTGTCCCTATTCAAACTAATCTCTTTAAAAATTAAAACAAGATGGGGCCTTTTCAACTTTCCCAGGCCAGTGGTATTATCATTGCATCACTTTTCCTAGATTTAGAGTTGAAGAATAATGTTCGGTTATTCTTAAGGAATGATGTTCTTCTAAGGAATACCGTTCCTTAGACATCACCTGGGTTATTTCACGTCTTTGGTTTTCCCCTCCGTCCTTGATGGTGACGGTAAACCAGCTAGCTTTCTCACTGTCTCCCACCTGCACCGTTCGCCTGAGGCGTCCCACTCCTCAGCTCCGTCTGTGCCAAGGACTGTTGGCAGGCTCCTTTTCCTGAAATATTCCTTCAATAATTTCTGATTCTCATCTGCTATATTAATTGGGCTCTGCGGTCTAGTTCACTCTGGGTGTTAGCGTTCTGACACTGTTGTCTCCAGCAGGGGAAGTTCATCGGAGAGCAGGTCACCACCAGACCATCTCCGTTTGTTCAGTGTGTGAAAAACCCATCAACTTAGAGTTGTTAGTGTTTAGTTTGTCTTAAAAACTGTACTTAGAATTGCTGTTCCTGCCTTTTTCACTATTCACTTAGAGGTTTTTTGAGTTTTTCCTCTCCATCTACCTGTGGTGTTCTGCTGACCGTTACTCTTCTTACCCTCTCTGCCCCTAGTTCATTTACAGCTGGTTTGGGGAACATGAGACATGCATGTGGAAACGTAGTCTATGCTGTTAGATAAAAATACCAGAGAAGGGAGAAATTACTGAGAAATTCAGCCTGGTTTTGAAGCAGGGTGAATATGTGAGCTGGCCTGCCAGGAGCAGGTCTGGTTTGCTTCTGTTGTCCAAGCATAATTGATATAGCATCCCTTCTAGTCTCAGGACTGTTCTGGTGTGGCCAGTATATGTGGTCATTGTAGTTTTAAGGACAGAGTGATACATTGCTTGTCTTTTGTCCAAACTAGATTTTTAAATGGATTTGCTACTCTTTTTAGCCACTGGACAGCACAGTGTTCACTGGGTATAAGAGGATATTAGCTTCTTTTCTAATCACCCATTTTGTACTCATTTCCATTGAGCATCTCTGACTTTTTATAACCTCTTAGCTTGTGATATTCTCTCCCATAGCCCTTTAAGCAAAGAGAAGTCCTTTAAGTAGAAGTGATTCAGAAAAATGTTTCCATTATTTTTAACTCCCCAACTTTTAAGAATGTTAATAAATACAGTTGTTTCAGTGGTTAAAAAAAAAAAGTGCTTCTCATTGAATTAGAAACTCCTTATTTTGTCTTGACATTTATTCAGATTTCCATTATAAAAGTTTGTCCAAAAAAAAAAAATTTGTCACAAAAAGCTATCCAAAAAGATAGCTTTTTGGATCTGATTATTCTCAGCTTTTTGTTTTTTTGCTGTATTCATGGCTGATATTTGCTGTATTCCTTCTTAGTCTTACCTTGAGGAGAGTTTTTAAAGGTATCACTGGAAACTGATCTCATAGCAGGAACCAGATAATCTTCATTTAATGAGAAACTGCTTTATGTTTAGCTATTCCCTTAAGTCCACTACCAATACTTTAGCTGCAGTATTGTGACGTAGACTAGTTATAAAGCCTCGCAAAGTATAGGAGTGCATAGTTATTGCAGAATGGCTTTAAATTGAAGTATTCTTTACCTAGTTAAGATGCTTTGGTTTAGGTAGGAAGCAGGAGCTTGTTTAAACTTAGCTCATTCATATAAACAAGGTAAGATTTTTTTTTTTTAAATGAAGATGAGGTAGTAAATACATAGCAGCTGAACCTACTACTGAAAAGCAGAACTTCACCTTGGCTCCTTGAAACTGAGTTTTGAGTGGTGTGGAAAAATTTTCCAGTTGTACCATATAAGTGGGCTGGTTATGCTTTTCAAGGAAACTTTACATAAATATATGTTAGAAATTATGTTTTCCATATTACGATACTTGAACCCCCTTACATGTAAAGATGATACATGCTACGGATTTTTGACTGAGCTCTTAAATTATACTTGTATTTCATAAAGAATAGTCATATATTCTGTGCTTTATTCCTGAGTCTTCAATTTGGTCACTTCTAGTACTAGGTCTCCATTGTTTATTGTAGATCATCATTTTCTGGATGGAAGTCTTCAGTGAAAGAATGGAATGGAAGTGATCAGTTAAACATCAGTAATGAGGACTATTTCAGTTTCTTATTTTCAACACTTACAGGTAACTGCCCTGATCCACCAAGTTAAGGAAAGGAAAAGAACCTAGTATGAAAATTCTCCAGAGATTTACTGTCTTACCTGTTTGGGTCTAAGTTTTGGACCTCACTGCATAGCTTAATAAGATGGGGAACAGAATATCCATTTTAAGCATGTTTAACATGTTCGGTGTGTTAGGAAAAACATCACATTTTAATTAGCCATATTTTGCTTTCCATTGATGTCAGAGAAAAATTAGTAAAATGAGTCTTGATGTGTTAGATTAGTAAGTATTATTACTGTTGTTTTAAATGATCATACTGTCTTTGGTAGTTTTGTAACTGGATGATAAAGATGACAGTGTTTGAAATTTTCTGAAGACTTAAAATTAAGAGACTTATTGAAATATGTTAAGTCAGAATCCAAAAATAGCTTGAAAAGTTCTGATAAGGAGCTGAATGTAGCAAGATAAATATTATATAAAAGAAACAAGTAACAAGTAGACTTGTACATGTTTGTTTGATAGTTTTGGATGTATACGTTTGAGATGGATGTGAGGGCTTTATGTTTTAATTAGTAGTACCTGTCAAAGGGTTTAGTGGTTTTAGGAAACTCATTAGGAATCAGCCAGGAGTGTGATATGGCTTCCAAACTAGATGATGGCTCTTTAGGGCATGTTCATGGAAGTACAGTGATCTGAAAACATCAAAGCAGGTAGCTAGGGTCAGACCACATTGTGCTCGTATTCTGATCATTCTAAGAGCTGTCTTTCAGGAGGGACTTGGGCAAGTTGTTTGTATAGGTCAGACTAGGTGTAATAGAGGTGGTAAGAGAATCAGGAATCTTATTATATGGAATAGGTAGAAGGAAGTACACAGTAATTGTTGAAGAAATAGACTTAGGGGGGATGGAATAGTTTTAAGACACTTGAAAGGCTATTATGTAAGAATACAGAGTTTGGTATATGTATGAAGGAGCATATTGTTTTTCTTGTTCATTTGCTTTTTTAAACCTGACATTAATTAGAATGATTATGTCTTTCACATTTATTTAAGTATAAAGGTGGCAAAGCCCTCAGTTTAAGGGATATAATATTGTTTCTTGATGTATTACACATTCGATTCAGGTCAAATCTTTGTGTACATAATTATATGAATTTTACTACATCGCTGGCATTTCATTTTTTAAAATAATACATAAAGTACAGAAATTCAGAGAAAATAGCTTGTTAGCTTGAAGAATTTAACTTGAAGATACATGTCTATTTTTAAAAAATTACTTAAGAATGTTACTTGCTTTGTGATTTATTTTAAATTGGATTTCTTTATACTCAAATTAGGGTTTTCAAAAGAGGAACTGACTTGGCTTCAGAGCCTTCGAGGAGTGCCCCATGTCATCCAGATGCAGCTTTCTCCCGTGCTACTTTACCTCACTGACTTGGATCAGTTTTCACACCATTGGGACATAACAGAGGTAATGGTCCATTTGGAAAGGCGTGGAAGATTGTTAGAATTCAGTTCATCCACCGCCAATAGTTACTGTGTGCTAGCGTTGCCTTGTGTAAGATGTTTCTAGAGGTTGAGAGCAGTATAAAGCACAGTCCCTGTTCTGAAAGTGCGTGTGACCCTTGGATAGGCGATGTGGATTCCTGAAAGAAGAGTTTTCATAAAGTTATGCCACTAGAATAGAATAAATTAGCAGTTTGAATGATAGAGACACATTTATTTTCTTTTTGCCTAGTATAGGGTAAAAGGAAAAAGAGGAAAGACTTCATGGAAAGGGAAGAATTTTACATAGATATTGAAGGATTAATAAGAGTTAAGTAGGATTTTGTATCCTTGAAGGTGGGTTTTTCTAAACAGAAATAATTATTTGGAAGCTCCTTTGGTTTTAAAGAATTAGTATGTAGTTTATCAAAGTTACATTTTAAACCCCAAATTTCCCTTAAATTTTAAAGTTCAACTTAACAAATCTTTTTAGATACATATAGTAAGTTTAGGGAATCATTTTAAAAGGAGACTTAAACTATATTGCATCCCTTTTACATACATATTTAAAACTTTAAAAAACTGTTTAAATAACTTAATATATTCACTATTTGGTAAGTAGTTCAGTTTTCAGACAAACCTTCACAAATGTTATGGTAAATCTTAAAACATTTAATAAACTTACAAGCATGGTACATATTAATATCTTAAGTTTCAGTACTATTTATAGTGAAATTCAAATTAAAATTACAAGTCTAGGTTAGCTGTTAATTCTGTTTTAAATTGAAATTATAGGGCTGATCTTTTACACTAATAGTCAGAATTGTTTTATGTTACAAATATATAAATATGTAAAGCATCATAAATACTGGTACTAAGGATTTGAGTCTGTAAGATATTTATATATTAGTTAATTTCTTTTATTTATTTCTTCAGTTTCTTTCCTTGCATTGAAAGGTACTTGCCCAGTAGAATTGTAGTTGTGTCATTCCAAATAATGTTGGTTGGAACCTTTCTTGCACATTCCGAGGTTGTGTTCTGTGCTAGCATTTTTTTTTTTTTTTAAGTGATTCATAAGGTTTTGGTTGGGGCACTGAAGTCCTTGGGAACTTCTTTCCTTGTAACTCGTAATTGCTCGGCCATAGCCTTTCCAAACAAAAGATAACCTTTGTAAGTGTTCTCAACAGGGTCGTCTCTAGAACCTGAATCTGTTTTATTGCTGTACCAATTGATTTTATTCAGCTGATCTATTGACGACTTCTTTCATTCTTTTCCAGAATACTCTTTACGTTCTTCCTGTATCTTAGGGCTACTCCTTTTGTAGACATTTAACACATTTCTCTCATGGTTTTGTTTGACTGTGATCACAATACTTGGGTCATGCCAGGGACACTTTCTTCTCTGTATCACCTAGTGCCTAACTATGTTCATATATCGGCTTTCAAAAAATAGTGGATTAGAAACAATGAAAACTAAGGAGTTGGGTAACCAACCTGCATATTTAATATCTGGCATTTTATCTTAATCCATAGTACATGCAGAGAGTGAAGCCTTGCACACTGCTGGATTTGAAGGGTTGGGTTTAGTGTCAGTAAGTGTCTGTAAGCTTGTTTCTGATGTTTTTAAACTACCTCATGCATGGATTGGGGAAAGCGTGGTATGGGGATTGATCAGTGGGCCCCAGATTCCAGACAGAGACTTGTTAAGTGTCTAGTTTGATAACTTGAACAACTCCAATAATCTCTCTTTGACAATTTTAATTTTTCTGAATCACATCATCTGTGTAAAGACACAGATGTCGTGAAAATGTGATTGGTTATATTTCTGAGTGTACATTGGCAAGAACATGTATTAAACTTCAAGGATGCTGTCTTTGAAATGTTAAGACATAAATTAGGAAAAATCTGAAAGTTTCTTTCTTAGCTTTTGAAGTTAAATGAAGATTCCAGTTCTATTTTCGATAAAATTTGCCTTTAAGTTGGCCTTATCACATGAAATTATTTGAAATATATGTAGTTTTTGACAGCCTTAGTGTAAAAATTGATTTTTTATTATTATTTCATTTGAAAAAGTTACTAGTCAATGGCGTGAGTTTGCTTAGTTTGTTCTATCTGCTTAGTCTGAAGTGTTTTGTTTTTTTTTTTTAAATCGGACCTTTTTTTTTCTGAGTAGATTTTCTTCACAAAGTATAATTTATTTACTTACCTACTTAACACATTTAAGAATTTACTTATGTATATACGGCAGTATGAGGTCTTCACCATGTACAGGCTTTCTCCAGTTGCAGCAAGTGGGGATTACTATCTGGGGCTGCTCTTCAGCTGTGGGACGCGGGCCCCTCTCTGCGGCGGCTCCTCTTGTTGCAGAGCATGGTCTCGACGGCTTCGTTAGTTCTGGCACACAGGCTTAGCTGCCCTGTGGAACCTCCCCAGACTAGGGTTTGAACCTGTATCCCCTACTGGGTGGCATATTCTGGACCACTGGACCACTAGGAAAGTCCCACAGGACAGTGTAGAAGAACAGAAGGATAACAGTAAAAGTGTCCGTCCAGTCTCTGTCTGCCAGCCATCCATGTCCCTTCCTTAGTTTCTAAATGTATTCTTTTGGATAACTTCTGTGTCTTCACAAATGATTATATATATATATTCTTTTGGCTTCTCCTTTTATAGACACAACATACTCTGATTTGGACCTTGCAGTTTTCATTTAGTATCTTCATGATCATTTCTTCCAAACACTGAAGGAAGAATTGTATGATCTTGCCATTAATGATGGAAATAGTAGTTAAAAGGGAAAAGGAATCTTTGGACAGAGATATCATTCCCAAATGGAAGTGTCTTTTCCAGAGCCAGTGCAAGGTTTTAAGGTTAATTTTAATTGTCATTTATAAAATTTTGAATGGTTTGAAAAGACTACTTTTTAACTAAATTCTGAAGAAGAATAATAAAACATTACTCTAGTTTAAGAAATAGAACATTTTTCTTTGTTTTTGAAACCTCTGATTTTATTAACAGTTTTATGTGTGTGACATTTCTGTATAAAATTAGGTAGAAAATACTTCAGTGTAGAAATTAAGTGTACAAAATCTTGTTAAAATTTTTTATATTTTTAAAAAACTCTCAATTTCCACACTGTAGCAAACTGCCATGCCTGTTCTGGAGTTGTGCACTTATGAAGTCAGGATTCTGATGTACGCAAATTTCAGTTAACACTAGTTGCAAAAGTGAAGACTCCCTGTATATATGTATGTTTGTGTGTCTCTGTTTGTATTTTTGTTTACTTTTGTTTTGAAACAATCTCAGACTTGGAGAAAAATTACAATTGCAGTACAAAGAACTTCTCTTTTCTTAAACTGTTTGACAAAATGCCCATAGTCGATACTTTAGCATACAAGTAGACCGTGTTTTATTGTACCTGCAAATTCAGTTTTTGGAAACTGAAGGTCTGCGGCAGCCCTGCACTGAGGGTGTCCGTCATCTTTCCAGTAGCATTTGCACACTCTGGGTCTCTGTGTCAGTTTGGTGATTCTCACAGTATTTCACACTTTTTCATTGTTATTTCTTAGAGTGAGCTGTGATCGGTGACTTTTGATAATACTGTTGTCATTGTTTCGGAGTTTGTAATTAATTGTAACCATGAACCGTGCCCACAGGAGATAGTGCAGTGATCTTAGTAAAATATGTGTGTTCTGACTGCCCCACCAGCCAGCCATTCCCTATCTCTCTCCTTCTCTTCAGGTCTCCCTATTCCCTGAGACTCAGCAGTATTGAAATTAGGGCAGTTAATAACCCTGCAGTGGCCTCTGAGTGTATGTGTGTTTGTCACTCAGTTGTATTCAACTCTTTGTGACCCCTGGATTGTAGCTCGCCAGGCTTCTCTGTCCATGGAGTTCTGCAGGTAAGAATACTGGAGTGGGTTGCCATTTCCCTCTCTGGGGGATCCTCCTGACCCAGGGATCAAACCCCAGCCTACTGCATTGCAGTCAGATTCTTTACCATCTGAGGCACCAGGTGTTCAAGTGAAAGGAAGAGTTGTGTATCTCTTACTTGAAACCAAAAGCTAGAAATGATTATGAGCTTAGTGAGGAAAGTGTGTTGACAGCCAAGATAGGCTGACAACTAGAACTCTGTGCTGGTTAGTCAAGTTGTGAGTGCAAAAGAAAAGTTCTTGAAAGTAAAAGGGCTATTTCGTGAACACAGGAATAATAAGAAAGTGAAACAACCTTATTGATGATGTGGAAAAAGTTTGAATGACCCTTAAGCCAAAGCCAAATCTCGAGCAAACCCTGATGATGATTTAGTCATTAAGCCGCATCTGACTCTCTGCAACCCCATGGACTGTGGCCTGCCAGGCTCCTATGTCTGTGGGATTCTCCGGACAAGAGTACTGGGAGTGGTTGGCATTTTCTTCTCCAGGGGATCTTCCTGACCCAGGGATTGAACCCAGGTCTCCCGCATTGTGGGCAGATTTACCGACTGATCTACAAGGGAAGCCTTAAAACTCTCGTAAGACTCTTCAGTTCTCTGAAGGCTGAGAGAGGTGAGCAAGCTGCAGAAGAGTTTGAAGGTAGCAGAGACTGATTCATGAGGCTTGAGGGAAGAAACCATACCCCCAACCTTTGCTATTAATGCAAATCCAGCACGGGCTGGTTAGGTTGAGTTGAGAAGCAGTGTGGTTTGAAAGTGAACATGCCTCGTTTAGGGAGAGATCAATAGCCATACAGGGAGATATGACTAGAAAGAAGAAGAACATCATATGATGCATTTTACTTATCTGAGGCAGGATTGATGGGGTTCTGCTTGAACAAGAGCCTGAGATCATCAACAGGTTCACAGGAATAGCTGTCCTCTGGCTTTGGAGTCTCAGTTTCTGTCTCCCCCTCCTGTAGGCCATAGGGTTTTATTCTAGAATTGTGGACCCAGGCAGAGAGACCCTTCACTTTTACAGCCGTTGAAGTCACTAGAACAACCTGATATGGCCCTGTCCATTTCTCGGACAGCTGGTTTGGACTCCCTTTTTCTTGCCAGGTCTTTCCTGATACTTGATCCCCTGGCTTTACCTGGGGATTTTTCAAGTCTTCCTGTGGTTTAGGGCGGACCAGTTCTCCATACCGTTGGAGTTCCTGTTGAAACCTTCCCAGGTCAATTATATGTTTTAAGAGTGTATTGGCATACTCATCAAAAAACAAATCAGAAGTTAAGAATGGACGTCCATACATCATTTCATAAGACTTAACAATAGTGGCCGTTTGGGGGCTATGGGCAGCATATGTGTCCACTTATTATGTGTTTCTTGACATAGCTTAGCCAGAGCCCTTTTAAGAGTCTGGTTGGCTCTCTCTACCTTTCCTGAAGCTTGAGGCCTCCAGGATGAGCGGAGCCGGTATTTTATGCCTAAGCATGCGGCTAGGTTCTGGGGTATCGTGGCTGTAAGTGAGGGCCCGTTGTCACTGTGAAGTGACCAAGGCAGCCCAAACCTAGGCACTATCTCCTTCAGCAGAGCTTTACAGACTTCTGTAGCTCTCTCTTTCTCAGTAGGGAACGCTTCGATCCATCCTGTGAATGTGTCAATAAAGACTAGCAAATAGGAAAACACTTGGGTCTTGGGCATGGCTGTAAATTCTACTTGCCAGTCCTCTCCAGGGAATGATCCCCGATGTTGGACAGGTGTAATTAGAGGAGGTCTGGTTTTTGGATTATTTTTTAGACAGATATCACAATTTAGTGTGACCTGTTTAACAACCTTAGCTAACTGGGGATGGTAGAGAATAGGCTTAAGCAAGATTTCTTGATTATCTCTTCCAAAATGGGTGCTCTTATGTAAGGAGTTAGTAATTTTTTAAACCTGAGAATCAGGGAGTATTATTTGGGCCTGATCAGGCTGAAACCACCCATGTGACCCAATCTCCCAGCCCCGCTCAGCATATCGGGAATGTCCCCCTGGGGTAAAATCTGGAGTCAGGGTTTCCTTGGGGCAAAGGGGGCAGATAGCAGTGGCAGAGGTAGCTTCCCCGGCAGCTCGTCCTGCCTCTTGATCAGCTTTCCTATTTCCCTGAGCCTCTTTTTCTTGCCCCTTTTGGTGACTCTTGCAGTGGATGACAGCTAATTTTGCAGGAAGTTTGACTGCCTCCAGGAGCCTGAGAATGAGCTCTTTGTGTTTAATAGCAGAGCTTCGGGCACTGAGCATCCCTCTTTCTTTCCAAATTGCTGCACGGGCATGCAGAATGAGGAAAGCATACTTAGAGTCCATACACACATTAATCCTCTTTCCTTCTCCTAACTCCAAAGCTCTTGTCAGGGCAAAAATTTCAGCTTTCTGGGCTGAGGTGTCTGGGGGAAGAGACCCACTTCCTTAGTTTCTTCCAGGCTCGCTACAGCATATCCTGCTTTCCTCTCTCCCTTTTCTACAAAACTGCTGCCACCTGTGTGCCAGTTTTCCTCTGGGTCAGATAAAGGTGTCTCTGATAGGTCCCGGCGAGAAGAGTATAACTCGTCTGTGATTTGTATGCATTGGTCATCCAGAGGGGAGGTAGGGGATCTGGCAGTAAGGTTGCTGTATTGAAACTCTGGCAGACCCTCAACTTTATTTCTGGAGTGTCAAGGAGGAGGGCTTGGTATTGGGTGATCCTTCCCCCTGTCATCCACCTGTCCCCTTTCGTTTCCAAGACTGCTTACACCCGGTGAGGCGTATACACTATGGTGGGCTGACCCAGGGTCAGCTTAGAAGCCTCCTTAACCATAAGAGCGGTGGCTGCTACTGCCCGGAGGCAAGTGGGCCACGCTCTGGCCACCTCATCTAGTTATTTTGAGAGATAAGCCACAGGTTGTAATACGTGCCCCATCATCTGCCCTAACACCCCAAGAGCAGTTCCTGTCCTTTCAGAAACATAGAGTCTAAAAGGCTTCTCCAGGTTTGGGAGGCCTAAAGCTGGGGCTGTAGTGATGGACTCTTTTAGGGCATTAAAGGCCACCTTGCAGGTCTCATGCCAGTCGAGTGGCTCTTCCTCTTTCCCCCTTAAATTTTCATATATGGGTCTGGCCAGATTGCCATAATTAGGAATCCAGATCCTGCAAAACCCGGTCCTTCCTAAAAATGCCCTAAACTGTTGTTTTGTTTGGGTGTACGGGGTATTTAAGATGAGGGATCTCCCCTCGGGGTCAGGCATTCTTTTTCTCTCTGTAATTATAAATCCAAGGTATTTTACTTGGGTTAAGCTAATCTGAGCCTACTTGGGGGATACTCGATAACTCTTTTCAAATAGAAAAGTTAGAGTTTTAAATAGTGTCCATTTGAGAGAGGGTAAAATCTGGCCTAGCTATGAGCAAGTCATCCACATACTTACTGTATTAGACTACTGTTTGTTAAAGTTAATTCCCTTAGTTCTCTCCCCGAGGAAGTCCCGAAGATATGAGGGCTGTCCCTAAACCCTTGGGGTAGTCGAGTCCAGTCGAGAGTTGTATGGTCTCTCTTGTTTCCAAGTCCCGCCACTCAAAAGCAAAGAGTTTTTGGGATTCAGCATGGAGAGGAATGCAAAAGAAAGCACCTTGAAGGTCCAGGACTGAGAAGTACTTGGCATTTCCTGGGACTTGGGATAGGAGGGTATATGGGTTTGGGACTATGGGGTGGATGGGAACCACAACTTCATTAACAGCTCTTAGATCCTGGACGATTTGGTAAGATCCATCTGATTTTTGAACGGGCAAGGTTGCGGTGTTGCAGGGGGACTCACAGCTGATTCGAGTTCCAGTATCTCGGTATTTGTTAACTAATGGTCTAAGACCCTCAAGAGCTTCTGGTTTTAAGGGATATTGTCTTTTCCAGGGCTAGGGAGCATTTGGTCTCAGAGAAATCTTTACTGGTGGAACATTTATGGCTAAACCAGGGCTGGAGACATCCCACACCTGGGGATTGACCTCATCTAGACAAGGGACAGACTCCTCCTTTTCTACCTCTGACTGTAAATATTCAGACATATGCAAAGAAAATTATCGACTTCTACCTTTGTGTCCCCAAGTCACTCTGGTTTGGAGGCGAAAGTATTATTCTCACCATGGAAAATTTGGAAGCTGCAAACATGAAAAATTTAAAGAGTCACGCAGAGGCTAGTCACTCTAAGCTAACCCCTAAAACATTTATTGACTGATTTCTAGCTTCTCTTCTTTAACCTTTTTTATCTACAGTAATCCTGTGTGTTCCTTTTAGTTAGGGATTCATTTTTAGACTATCCTGACCTTTCAACTAAGTTCCAGTTTTGGGTCTGATACACTTACAGATGTGCCAAGTGCTTCCTGAACACTATAGAATATATTTTATGTTTAAAATCCTTCCATGTTTATGTAGTGAGTGAATGATTTTAAGTTTATTTGTTACACATTTCAATGTAAAAGTCAATGTGTGAACTAACATATTCAGGACTTGGAAAAGTTGGCTTTTTTTTGTTGTGTGTTTGAACTCCTCACCCGACCAAAGGTCATGGAGAGGACAATTGTTTTTCTAAAATGGTTATAGTGTTGTTTATTTTCTGGTAATTGAGTTAGGGTGTGAGTTGCAAAGCTTGTATTTCTGTTCATTTCATTCCATCTGTTCGGGTTTCTTTCTCTCTCCTGAGTCAGACAGTAATTTCCCATTGGTTGTCCAGTTACCAAGGTTGGTGTCCATGCATCCGTGCTGGTCTCTGCATTCATGTCCGGGTGTCCTGTGAAACACTAAGCTTAGTTTATTTGGAAATGGCCTAGCTGTTCAATACACTGTCATCACTCAGTTGAGCACAAGGATAGAAATCAGGTGACCAAACTCCGGTGAATCTTTTGTCTGAGCGCCCCGGCGTGGCGTGCGTGCAAGGGGGTTGGGGGGAGGGGGGCGGGGCGCGGATCGAGGAGATCTCAGGTGCCCTCGCACCCTGGGCCTCTGCAGGCCCGCCCCTACTCAGCGGCTTCCCCCTGCCCCCATCGCATTCGCTGTTCAGGGTCCGGTGGCCTCTGCAGCTGGCCGGCATCCTGTCCGAGTTTTCCCCCTGCCCACAAGCTGTCTTTGAGTCTCTCTCTGAACCCTCGTCTCTTTCTGCGTCTGTCTCACCTGGCGTGCGTGCGTCCGAGTGCCTGTCCGTGTGCCTGACTTTCGCTCGTGTGCTCCCTAAGGAAAGACTTTTGCTGGGCCCGCAGAGTGGGGGCAGGGCGGGTCTCGGTAGGGCATAAAGTCGGGGCTGAGGCACTCCAGGGGGATTGCGCAGCGGGCAGGATATGCGCCTGTGTCCCGGGCTGGGCTGCCTCTAAGCTCGCAGGAGGCTCTGGGGACCGCGGACCTGGGCCGAAGCCCCGCTCGTCCGAAGCCACGTGACCCTGAGCAGCGAACGTGATGGTGGGGGGCAGCGGGTGAGGGGGCACCGAGACGTCCTCGCTGCTCTACCCACCACCCTCCCCCCACCCCAGGTCCCATAGGCAAGCCAGGCCCCGGCCGGGCCAGACGGGTGCTGGCTGGGGCTGGCGGTGTGCGGGGCCGTGGCGCCCTCTGCTGGCCCCCAAGCTGCCGGCCCTGGTTGGTCGGAGGCCAGTCGCGGGTCGTGCGGCTCAAGTGCTGCCCGCGCCCGCTCGAGAGCTGTGTCCCCAGGCCCGAAGGGCAGGTCAGAACGCAAGGGAGGCGCAAGGCGGAGCTCTTGGGGCGCCTGACAGCCGCCTCGGTCTAAGGCCATAGCACCCTGAACGTGCCCTATCTCCTCTGATCTGGGAAATTGAGTAGGGTCGGGCCTGGTCAGTACTTGCATGGGAGACCGCCTAGTAGTTAGGCGGTTTTGTGATTTTTCTGAATGCCTACTTCAGAAAGTTAGAATTGGATGACTGCACACAGGAAAATGAATAATGTTTTCGTACATAATCTTAAGAATCCAGCAGCTGGTCATTCTTTTTCCTGTCCTAACACAGCTAACTGGAAGTCAGTTGCAGTAAGTTCTACTGACTTAATACCCTCATCCCTAACTGAAGATATATAGGAAAACCCATAATATATCTAAATAAACATGAAAGATAGAACGATGAGAAAAAAAAATAAATTCTCAGTGACATCTTAGTTGGTATATGAAACACGATGATTATGAAAGCACAACCCATAAACAAGTCCAGGCCATGGAAGCCTGTGACTTTCACTGAGTGTTGACTTCCCTTTCAGCTGAGGTTGTAAAAAGTGCTTTGTAAAATCCTGAGGTTTGAAGCACTTGTAACCTCCTGAAGAGACTGCAATCAGAAGGCTTTCTAGAATATCCTGACGCTGTGTTGAGCTCAAGCAATACATTCTCCAGAGGTCGGAAGACAGACATGTTGGGAAGTGGGGATGACTTCTACTGCACTTAGGGAGAAAGGGCATGTACAAGTGGAGAAGCAACACCTCAGTGACGGAATGTTTAAAGACTCCATACATGGAGAAGGAAATGGCAACCCACTCCAGTATTCTTGCCTGGAAAAATCCATGGACAGAGGAGTCTGGCGGGCTGAAGTCCACGGGATTCCATGACTGATCGTGTGTGCACGAGGGTGGAGGGGGACGGGTTGGTAGCAAGAAACTGATAGAACTAATAAATAAAACAACAACAACAACAAAAAACTAAAGACTCGATAAAAATGACAAGGACTGGTAGGAATAAACCTTCAGAAGTGCCTTCTCAGACCTCCGGTCTGATGCACAAGTGTAATAAAGACACTGAGTTTTCATGGTCTCACACAAAATTAGACTGGCATATGACAATGGCCAGAGAGGCTCCTCTAGGACATCGGGGCTGGGCTTTACTGGAGGATGCACATCGATTGAGTGCATGGCTGTGTGTTATGGAAATATGTCTTACTGGCAGGGCGAAGGCATCTTCTTGAAGAACACAGCAAATAACACTACAAATTCAAGGAACTTGGCTACAATGACAATAGCTGATTTCATGTTGGCTACTGCTTGGCAGAGCTGGGTTCGCCTCTCCCATTAAGTACCTCAGTGGCCAGCTGTGAATGTAGCCATTAGTTTCTCACTTAGAATCCAAACCTAATACTTGCCATGTGCACTAGCGCAAGAACAGTGAAAGCTCCGCGGAGAAGCATGTCAGACAGACATGCTTCTGTTTTCTCACAGAAGCTGCTTATGACCGGCCCTGCTCACAGACAGATTGCTAATGCCAAATGGATAGACAGTTATGCAGATATTCTTTAGCAACTGAGCGACCAGGGAAGCCCTACTAGCTCAGTTGGTAAAGAATCTGCCTGCAACGCAGGAGACCCCGCTTTCAGTCCTGGGTCGGGAAGATCCCCTGGAGAAGGTATAGGCTACCCACTCCAGTATTCTGGCTTAGAGAATTCCACGGACTCTATAGTGCATGTGGCCGCAAAAAGTCAGGCACGAACTGAGCCACTTTCATCTGCGCATGCAGACATTACTTAGAAAAAGAAATGTGGTAACAGATCTAGTACCTCTGTCAAGCTCATGAGTGAGTACTATAAATATACAGAATCAGCTTTGTCCTGAATAGTTATTACCATCCTGTATTTGCTTTGAGAGGAGTTGAGCTACTCTTTTGAAAGAGGAATGATTCTTTACCAACTGAGCCACAAGGAAAGCCCACTAATACTGGAGTGGGTAGCCTCTCCCTTCTCCAGCAGATCTTCCTGACCCAGGAACTGAACCAGTGTCTCCTGCCTGAGTAACACATATTGGGTAAAAATCGGTGAGGGAGCAAAACGATGGACATTGATTGGTAAACTCAGTTTTCCTTGTCCAGATGGCTAGCGGAGGAGAAATAATCATTGGCATGCATTTAAAAAATTCTTCTGATACTATATATAAAATTTACTAGTTCTCTGCAGAAGTCTTTAATGAAGCACAGATATTGTCATTAGATTGCTTTGGTCATATCCATCTTATCCACATTTATTTTAAAAGTCACAAAGTGTGGCCTCAAATACTTGAAGATACGACAAAAGGTTTCTTTGGTCTCCATTCTAAACTGGATCGTGAGAAGGCAGTGCATCAGCATAATGCAGGAGCTCAAGATATTTTTGGCAAAAACTTGACTAGTCTCTTTAATGATATGGAAGAATGAGTTAAGGGTGGCAGCACGAAACAGAAGGCCATGCTAGAAGTACACAAGACCTTGTTTGGTAAGTCCAAACATGACTTTTTCTTTCAATTGAAAGATAGTTGCTTTACAGAATTTTGTTGCCAAACATCAGCATGAATGAGCCACAGGTATACATATGTTTCCTCCCTCCTGAACCTCTCTCCCATTTCCCTCCCCATTCCACCCCTAGCTTGTTGCAGAGCCCCTGTTTGAGTCCCCTGAGTCATACAGCAAATTTCATTGGCATCTGTTTATACGTATGGTAATATATTTTCATGTCACTCTGCATTCATCTCACCCTCTCCTTCCTCCCCCCTGCCCATGTCCATAAGTCTGTTCTCTACATCTGTGACTCCTTGGCTGCCCTGCAAATAATTTCATCAGTACCACCTTTAGTTCAAGCATTTTTCCCCCCCCAAAGCATTTCTTATTTCTTATTCCAGTCTTACTGTCTTTAGTGTGAGACTGATTTCAAAACTGATATGAAAGTATTATTCTCACCATGGAAAATTCGGAAGATGCAAACATGAAAAATTTAAAAAGTCACGCAGAGGCTAGTCACTATAAGCTAACCCCTAAAACATTTATTGACTGATTTCTAGTTTCTCTTCTTTAACCTTTTTTATCTACAGTAATCCTGTGTATTCCTTTTAGCTAGGGATTCATTTTTAGACTATCCTGACTCTTCAACTAAGTTCCAGTTTTGTATCTCATACAGTGAGACATGTGCCAAATGCTTCCTGGATACTATAGAACATATTTTATGTTTAAAATACTTCCATGCTTATGTAGTGAGTCAATGACTTTAAGTTTATTTTTTACACATTTCAATGTAAAAGTCAATGTGTGAAGTGACATATTCACGATTTGGAAAAGGTGGCTTTTTTTGTCGTGTGCTAGAACTCCTCACCCGACCAAAGTTCATGGAGAGGTCTATTGTTTTTCTAAAATGGATATAGTGTTTTTTTTTTTTTTTTCTAATTGAATTTGGGTGTGAGTTGCAAAGTTTGTGTTTCTGTTCATTTCATTCCATCTGTTCGGGTTTCTTTCTCTCTCCTGAGTCAGACAGTAATTTCCCATTGGTTGTCCAGTTACCAAGGTTGGTGTCCATGCATCCATGCTGGTCTCTGCATTCATGTCCGGGTGTCCTGTGAAACACTAAGCTTAATTTATTTGGAAATCTCCTAGCTGTTCAATACACTGTCATCACTCAGTTGAGCACAAGGATAGAAATTCAGGTGACCAAACTCCGGAGAAGCTAGTGTCAGAGCGCCCAGGCGTGGCGTGCGTGCAGGGGGTTGGGAGGACGGGGGCGGGGTGCGGAGCGAGGAGATCTCAGGTGCCCTCGCACCCTGGACCTCTCCAGGCCCGCCCCTACTCAGCGGCTTCCCCCTGCCCCCATCGCATTCGCTGCTCAGGGCCGGGTGGCTTCTGCAGCTGCCCGGCATGCTGCCCGAATCCCCCCTGCCCACAAGCTGTCTTCGAGTCTCTCTCTGAACCCTCGTCTCTTTCTGCCTCTGTCTCACCTGGCGTGGGTGCGTGCGAGTGCCTGTCCATGTGCCTGGCTTTCACTCGTCTGCTCTCTCAGGAAAGACTTGTGCTGGGCCGGCAGAGTGGGGCAGGGCGGGTCTCGGTAGGGCGAAAAGGTGGGGTTGAGGCGCTCCAGGGGGTGTGCGCAGCGGGCAGGATGTGCGCCTGGGACACCGGCTGGGCTGCCTCTAAGCCCGCAGGAGGCTCCGGTGACCGCGGCCTCGGGCCGAAGCCCCGCTCGTCCTGAGCCACGTCACCCTGAGCAGCTAACGTGATGGTGGGGGGCAGGGGGTGGGAGGGAACCGATAGGTCCTCGCTGCTCTACCCACCCCCTCTCCTCCCAACCCTGGTCCCACAGGCATGCCAGGTCCCTGCCGCGCCAGACGGGTGCTGGCCGGGGCTGGCGGTGTGCGGGAGCGGGGCGCCCTCCGCTGGCCCCCGAGCTGCAGGCCCTGGCCGGCCTGAGTCCAGTCGCGGGTCGTGCGGCTCAAGTGCAGCGCCCGCCCGCTCGAGTGGTCTGGCCACTGGCCCGACCGGCAGGTCAGAGCGCAAGGGAGGCGCAGTGCGGGATTCTTGGGGCGTTTTGCAGCCGCCTCGGTCTAAGGCCATACCACCCTGAACGTGCCCTATCTCCTCTGATCTGGGAAACTGAGCAGGGTCGGGCCTGGTCAGTACTTTGTTGGGAGACCGCCTAGTAGTTAGCCGTTGTTTTGATTTTTCTGAATGTATATTTCAGAAATTTAGAATTGGATGATCATGATGATGTCACTCTGACTGCACTGCAACGGTTTATCTATCATTCTCTGAAGGTCTACTTCAGTCTCCCTCGCCCTCCTCCCCCTGAGATGCCAGAATCTGAAGAAAAAGCTTGGGTATCCTCAGTAGAAAGCAAATATGGACTGAATCTGCGTGTTGATCAGTGTTTGAGGTAAGTGCAATTGGACAAGGGATAATCCAGGCTTGCAAAGTGTGCCAGCTGATGAGGACAGGGAAATATCCGCACACGGGAACGAGGTACCGAGGTGAAGAGCCAGGGCAATACTGGGAGATGGATTTCACTGAGGTAACATCAGGCAAGTACAGTTATCGCTATCTGTTGGTTCTGGTAGATACCTTCTCAAGGTGTGTGGAAGCCTTCCCCGTTATGGGAGAGACGGCAATAGTGGTTGCTTTAAAGGTCTTAGAGTAGATGGTGCCTAGGTATGGGCTGCCTGTGACTATGGGCTCTGATAATGGACCTGCCTTTGTGAGTCAGATTGTACAAGGGCTGGCCCAAGCTCTGGGGGCGAAATGGAAATTACATTGTGAATATAATCCCCAGAGCTCAGGACAGGTTGAGAGAATGAATCGGACCCTAAAAGAAACTTTGACAAAGTTGGCAATAGAGACTGGCGGGGACTGGGTGACCCTCCTTCCCTTCGCACTCTTTCGGGCGCATAACACCCCTCTGTATGGAAGACCCCCTCCTGTGTGTATTAGAACCTAGATGGAAAGGCCCTTATGTTATTCTCCTTACCACTCCTACTGCTGTCAAGGTCGACCGGATTGGACCCTGGGTTCACTGCAATCACGTGCGGCAAGCTACACCGGAAGAAGAGGAAAAAGCGCGAGCAGAATGGAAGACGAGTCCTCACCCGTCAAATCCTTTGAAACTGAAACTCGTCCACCGGGAGGTCTCCTAATTCTCCTGCTGATCAGCGACGGGCAGACTCATGAGCTGCTCAATGAGACCTCAGGAATCCACCCTCCGAACCCCTGGTGGCCAGACCTTTACTTTGACCTAAGGGGAATCTTCCCCGGGGAAGGACCCTGGGGGAAATACCCACAATTCGGGCCATGGGGAGCCGTGGGGACTGGGAGAAAACTCGGCCAAGAGGGGTTCTTCGCGTACCCGGGCAAATCTGTGGTGGCATGGAAAGCTATTATTGCAGGAGCTGGAGCTGTGTAACCTCTTTTGATGGGCCCCGGGAATGGGACGTAGGAAACAGATTTGGTAGCCCCGAGTGTGGCTCAATCCCCAGGGCCAAGTACCTCAGATACAGGCGCAATTTAACCAAGCTTCACTATCTCTGCAAGGCCAAGGGCTTTCCTCCCTACGAGCCGCTGTAGATGCAATCAGTCACTTAGAGAAGTGTTTGACTTCCTTGTCTGAGGTGGTCTTGCAGAATAAGAGAGGATTAGACGTGACTTTTCTTCAACAGGGTAGGGTCTGCGAGGTTCTGGGAAAAGAATATTGTTTCTATGCAGACCATACAAGAGTGGTAAGAGAATCTATGGCAAAAGTGAGAGAGGGACTGGCACAATGAAAGAGAGAACGGGAAGCCCAGCAGAGATGGCTTGAGTCTTGGTTTCAACACTCCCCCTGGATGACTACCTTTATTTCCACCCTCCTGGGTCCACTTATAGTGTCAGTAGCCCAAGATGGAAAAGAGGAAGATTCCTCTACTTGAATAACAGACAGGGGGGAATGTGAGGCGAGCAGAAGTAACACAGCTTAGATTAGGAGTAGGCCTTCCTACTTGGTAAGATTATCAGGCCACCTGGATACAACCAATTAGCTTTCGCTTAACACTGACCGCTGTTTGCCAATTAGGAAATTAGGAACGGGGCGGAAACCCCCAGGAAAGTCCCGCCCGCATGAAAGTTTTGACCAATGCAATTGCTTTGCAAACTTGTAACCAATCTGCTTAAACCAACCACCAACGTTGAGCATGTGCTCACCCTATAAATTTGTGTAACAGCTTGGGCTCGAGGCTCTCTGACCCACACCACTGCGTTGGTTGCGGCAGAGAGTCCTGGCTGGAGTCAGTAATAAACTTTGCTTTCTGCGAGTTGCATCGTCTTGGAGGCCTTCTCTATTCCCGCTCGGGGATTCGGACATCGGGCTTAACAGTAGTTAGGCAGTTTTTTGATTTTTCTGAATGCTTCCTTCAGAAAGTTAGAATTGGATGACTGCAAACAATAAAACGAATAATATTTTTATAAAAATTTTAAGAATACAGAGCTGGATGTTCTTTTTCCTGTTCTACTACAGCTAACTGGAAGTCAGTTTTAGTAAGTACTGCTAACCTAAGGCCCAGAGTTAGTGTCAAGGTTTTGCCACTTCCCACTAAAATGTGGGAGCTCTTGTCTTAGCTCTCTCTAGCTTCAATGGAGGGTAAGGAAATGCAATTCTGATTGGTTTTCTAAAGATGAGATACTGTGTTGAGATACTTTTTTTTTTCTTTTTGTCAATTGACAGGTCTGATAAGGTTGTAATCATTCTCCCCTTCCACATGACAGTTTATGAGAACTGTGGAATGTTTAAAACAAACTTGAAATCCACGGGAAGGGAAGAAGAAAGCCTTTCTACAACCTACAATTCTGCATTTGGACTCCTGACTTTCTCAGTCTACAGAGAGATTATTAGAAGACATTCATGCATGCTGGGTGAGTGGAAGGAAAGCAGTTTTTAACTTACACATGGAATTTCTCCATTTCAGAGATGATTCTATGACAGTGCCTCAGAAAGTAGATGCAGCAATTTTGCCTTTCCAAACAATATTTTTCATCACTACTTTTTGCAGTACTTTTATTGTCACAGATCTGGGATAACTTCCTTCAAAGGGAGTTTGTTATGCACAAGCTACAATGTATTACAGAGAAGAAAAGAAAAGCTCTAAAGGTTTCAGAAGCATTTGCTGAGTGGATAAGCATCTGAACACCCCCTCCCACCCCCCAACCGCCCAGTTACTTGTGGAATGTAGTGACTCAGTGTACTGTAGCTAATGTAATGTTACAATCAGCATGCCCTCTCATCCAGGCAGTTTCTCAGAAGACAATGAAGTCTTACTAGTAAAGTTAATGTAATTTCTAGATTCTAGAAAATGCGGACCTAATCAGTTGGGGCCACCAACTGTTTTGTGGCTTGGATTTCACTCAAATTTCTCTATTTGTAGGAGAGATATTTTTCTTATGAGGAATATGATAAATATCAGCTGGTTGCTGTCTGGTGATGAGAATTACCTGGTGTGTATGATACACAGGTGGTAGCCAGGGAACCGTCAACTTGGGAGAAGCAACTTTCTTTCAGTTAGTTGTTCGGTTTAAATTTTATTCTGGATCTTCACAGTCAATGTTATCGTTGTGTTAAGGTGTTCAGGGCTCGCCTTGGATACAATATTTCTTCTGAAAATGAGTTTTCTTTTTATTTTGTGATCTTTTAAATGTTGCACGGACTATGCTTCATGCATTGTTATATTCTATTTGGCTAATGTAATGTCTAGCTCATTTCCAATAAATACATTGCTGTCTGTTTAAAAAAAAAAAAAAAAAAAAAAACTTGCAATCACCTTTTACCGTCTGGCTCAGAAAAAGCAAGATGGTACTTATCACCATAATGAGAAATGCCTGGATTCCTAAGCCCAGGGAAAGGCATTCCTCCCCTCTTTATTCCTGATTATTCAGGAACCAATGAGGGCCAGAGGGTTGCTCACAGATTCAAATGAGCACACGGAAAGCCTTTTGTTAAATGCTTCCAGACACCTGACAACATTTAGGAAAATAATTCTAGTTTTTGGCTGTGCTGTGTCTTTGCTACTGCAAGGGCTTAGTGGCAGTGAGCACGGGCTCCTCTTGAGTTGTGGTGTGCAGACTTCTCATCGTAGTGCCCTGTCTTACTTTGCAGCACAGGCTCGAGGGCACCTGGGCTTCAGTTTTTGCAGCATGCTGGCTCAGCAGCTGTGCTATTGGGCTCAGATGAGCACAGGCTCAACAGTTCTGGCTTGTAGGCTCAGTTGCTCCACAGCTTGTGGAATCTTCCTGGATCAAGGATCAAGTGTGTGTGTGAGTGTGTCTGTGGGAGAGGGTGTGGTCAGGCCGACTGGGGGCCTGGTGAATACCAAGAATGGAGAGGGGAGAGTGTGGAGGCCGGGGGGGGGTGCGAAGCCTGTGTGATCTTCCCGTGGTCTCTTTCTCCTCCTCCCAGAGCTGTGGTTTCAGGCTCTCCCCGTGTCTCGGCAGGGGCTGGGGGGTGGGGCGCCAGGGGGGGTGTGGGGGTGTGTGCTCCCACACGCGCACACGGGAGGGTAGGGCTGTGGGTGGGACAGCCCCCGGGATTGCCTGAGGTGTGACAAGGGAGCCCCAGACAGAGACTCCACTTGAGCCAAAAGACCCGAGACCAAACTCCGGCCTGCCAGGGTCGGAAGCCCCTGCACACCGCCACCCCAGGCCAGCACCCGCCTGGCCCGGCGGACTTCCGGGAACCGGGGCGCACCGGGGTGCGTGCTGGGGGGAGGGGGAGGGGGATGGGGCACGGAGGACTCACCTCCAGGGGGGACCTGTTCGCTGCTCAGGGCCGGGTGGCCTCTACACCTGCCCGGCATCCTGCCCGAGGCCCCCCCTGCCCACAAGCTGTCTTCCAGTCTCTCTCTGAACACTCGTCTCTTTCTGCCTCTGTCTCACCTGGCGTGGGTGCGTGCGAGTGCCTGTCCGTGTGCTTGGCTGTCGCTCCTCTGCGCTCCCAGGAAGGTCCTGTGCTTGGCCCGCGGCGTGGGGGCAGGGCGAGCCTCGGTAGGGCGAAAAGGCGGGGCTGAGGCGCTCCAGGGGGTTTGCGCAGCCGGCAGGACGGGCGCCTGGGGCCCCGGCTGGGCTGCCCCTAAGCCCGCAGGAGGCTCCGGGGACCACGGCCCCGGGCCAAAGCCACCCACATCCGGAGCCTCGGGACCCTGAGCTGCGACCAGCTGGTGAGGGGCGGTGCGTCGCGCCGCCGACCGGGGTCGGGGCCGAAGAGGCCCAGGGAGGGAGGGCACCGAGACGTCCTCCCCGCTCAAGCCACCCCCCTCCCCAACCCCCGCCAGAGCTCCCGCAGCCTCGCCAGGCCGCTCGGGGTCCGGGAAGCGCCCCGGGCCGGGCCAGGCGGGTGCTGGCCTGGGGTGGCGTCGGCTGGTCTCACAGCTGCAGGGCCTGTCCCGGTTTTTCCCATCAGTTTCAACAGTGACGGTCACCCCACATTGTGAGTCGTCTAGAATTCTCACTGACACCCCTGTTAGGGAGTGGCTTTTTAGAGAGATAGGGAAGGTCACTTGGGGGATGTTAGTCATGAGAGAAAATAAGTGCTCAGGTGGGATTGCTGATGTCATCCAGGGGGTAAATAGAGACAGTTGTTGCTGGTACCAAGACATGAAGTTTTTTTTCCCCTTTTCCCGAAAAGGCCATATTACGACCACATGGGGGCGCTGAGTAACAGCCCATAGCTCGGCTGGAAGGGTGGGCCTTTGATAGTGATACCCTGGGATGGGTTGGACATACCCCCAACCTTTGTCATTAATGCAGATGCAGCCCAGGCTGGTTAGGTTGAGTTGAGAAGCAGTGTGGTTTGCAAGTGAACATGCCTCGTTTAGGGAGAGATCAATAGCCATACAGGGAGATATGATTAGAAAGAGGAAGAAAATCATATGATGCATTTTACTTATCTGAGGCAGGATTGATGGGGATCTGCTTGAACAAGAGCCTGAGATCTTCAACAGGTTCACAGGAATAGCTTTCCTCTGGCTTTGGAGTCTCAGTTTCTGTCTCCCCCTCCTGTAGGCCATAGGGTTTTATTCTAGAAATGTGGACCCAGGCAGATAGACCCTTCAATTTTACAGCAGTTCAAGTCACTAGAACAACCTGATATGACCCTGTCCATTTCTCGGACAGCTGGTTTGGACTCCCTATTTCTTGCCAGGTCTTTCCTGATACTTGATCCCCTGGCTTTACCTGGGGATTTTTCAAGTCTTCCTGTGGTTTGTTCTCCATACCGTTGGAGTTCTTGCTGAAACCTTCCCAGGTCAATTATATGTTTTAAGAGTGTATTGGCATCCTCGTCAAAAAACAAATCAGAAGTTAAGATTGGACGTCCATACATCATTTCATAAGGACTTAACAATAGTGGCCGTTTGGGGGATGTCCGTAGCCTCATGAGGGCTATGGGCAGCATATGTGTCCACTTATTATGTCTTTCTTGACATAGCATAGCCAGAGCCCTTTTAAGAGTCTGGTTAGCTCTCTCTACCTTTCCTGATGCTTGAGGCCTCCAGGATGAGCGGAGCCGGTATTTTATGCCTAAGCATGCGGCTAGGTTGTGGGGTATCTTGGCTGTAAGTGAGGGCCCGTTGTCACTCTGAAGTGACCGAGGCAGGCCAAACCTAGGCACTATCTCCTTCAGCAGAGCTTTACAGACTTCTGTAGCTCTCTCAGTCTCAGTAGGAAACGCTTCGATCCATCCTGTGAATGTGTCAATAAAGACTAGCAAGTAAGAAAACACTTGGGTCTTGGGCATGGCTGTAAATTCTACTTGCCAATCCAATCCTGGGTATGATCCCCGATGTTGGACAGGTGTAATTAGAGGAGGTCTGGTTTTTGGGTTATTTTTAAGACAGGTGTCACAATTTTGTGTGACCTGTTTAACAACCTTAGCTAACTGGGGATGGGAGAGAATAGGCTTAAGCAAGATTTCTAGATTATCTTTTCCAAAATGGGCGCTCTTATGTAAGGAGTTAGTAATGTTTTAAAACTGAGATTCAGGGAGTATTATTTGGGTCTGATCAGGCTGAAACCACCCATGTGACCCAATCTCCCAGCCCCGCTCAGCATATCGGGAATGTCCCCCTGGGGTAAAAACTGGAGTCAGGATTTCCTTGGGGAAAAGGGGGCAGATAGCAGTGGCAGAGGTAGCTTCCCCGGCAGCTCGTCCTGCCTCTTGATCAGCTTTCCTATTTCCCTGAGCCTCTTTTTCTTGCCCCTTTTGGTGACTCTTGCAGTGGATGACAGCTAATTTTGCAGGAAGTTTGACTGCCTCCAGGAGCCTGAGAATGAGCTCTTTGTGTTTAATAGCAGAGCTTCGGGCACTGAGCATCCCTCTTTCTTTCCAAATTGCTGAACGGGCATGCAGAATGAGGAAAGCATACTTAGAGTTCATACACACATTAATCCTCTTTCCTTCTCCTAACTCCAAAGCTCTTGTCAGGGCAAAAAGTTCAGCTTTCTGGGCTGAGGTGTCTGGGGGAAGAGACCCACTTTCCTTAGTTTCTTCCAGGCTCGCTACAGCATATCCTGCTTTCCTCTCTCCCTTTTCTACAAAACTGCTGCCATCTGTGTGCCAGTTTTCCTCTGGGTCAGATAAAGGTGTCTCTGATAGGTCCCGGCGAGAAGAGTATAACTCGTCTGTGATTTGTATGCATTGGTGATCCAGAGGGGAGGTAGGGGGATCTGGCAGTAAGGTTGCTGGATTTAAAGTCTGGCAGACCCTCAACTTTATTTCTGGAGTGTCAAGGAGGAGGGCTTTGTTTTGGGTGATCCTTCCCCTTGTCATCCACCTGTCCCCTTTCGTTTCCAAGACTGCTTGCACCCGGTGAGGCGTATACACTGTGGTGGGCTGACCCAGGGTCAGCTTAGATGCCTCCTTAACCATAAGAGCGGTGGCTGCTACTCCCCGGAGGCAAGTGGGCCACCCTCTGGCCACCTCATCTAGTTATTTTGAGAGATGAGCCACAGGTTGTAATACGGGCCCCATCATCTGCTCTAAAACCCCAAGAGCAGTTCCTGTCCTTCCAGAAACATAGAGTCTAAAAGGCTTCTCCAGGTTGGGGAGGCTTAAGCTGGGGCTGTAGTGATGGACTCTTTTAGGGCATTAAAGGCCACCTTGCAGGTCTCATGCCAGTCGAGTGTCTCTTCCTCTTTCCCCCTTAAATTTTCATATAGGGGTCTGGCCAGATTGCCATAATTAGGAATCCAGATCCTGCAAAACCCGGTCCTTCCTAAAAATCCCCTAAGCTGTTGTTTTGTTTGGGGGTACGGGGTATTTAAGATGAAGGATCTCCCCTCGGGGTCAGGCATTCTTTTTCTCTCCGTAATTATAAATCCAAGGTATTTTACTTGGGTTAAGCTAATCTGAGCCTACTTGGGGGATACTCGAGAACCCTTTTCATACAGGAAAGTTAGCGTTTTAAATAGTGTCCATTTGAGAGCTGGTAAAATCTGGCCTAGCTATGAGTAAGTCATCCACATACTGTATTAGACTACTGTTTGTTAAAGTTAATTCCCTTAGTTCTCTCCCCGAGGAAGTCCCGAAGATATGAGGGCTGTCCCTAAACCCTTGGGGTAGTCGAGTCCAGTCGAGAGTTGTATGGACTCTCTTGTTTCCAAGACCCGCCACTCAAAAGCAAAGAGTTTTTGGGATTCAGGATGGAGAGGAATGCAAAAGAAAGCACCTTGAAGGTCCAAGATTGGGAAGTACTTGGCATTTCCTGGGACTTGGGAAAGGAGGGTATATGGGTTTGGGACTATGGGGTGGATGGGAACCACAGCTTCATTAACAGCTCTTAGATCCTGGACGAATCGGTAAGATCCATCTGGTTTCTGAACGGGCAAGATTGGGGTGTTGCAGGGGGACTCATAGCTGATTCAAGTTCCAGTATCTCGGTATTTGTTAACTAATGGTTTAAGACCCTCAAGAGCTACTGGTTTTAACGGATATTATCTTTTCCAGGGCTAGGGAGCATTTGGTCTCAGAGAAATCTTTACTGGTGGAACATTTATGGCTAAACCAGGGCTGGAGACATCCCACACCTGGGGATTGACATCATCTAGACAAGGGACAGACTCCTCCTTTTCTACCTCTGACTGTAAATATTCAGACATAGGCAAAGAAAATTATCGACTTCTACCTTTGTGTCCCCAAGTCACTCTGGTTTGGAGGCGAAAGTATTATTCTCAAAATGGAAAATTTGGAAGCTGCAAACATGAAAAATTTAAAGAGTCACGCAGAGGCTAGTCACTCTAAGCTAACCCCTAAGACATATTGACTGATTTCAAGCTTCTCTTCTTTAACCTTTTTTATCTACAGTAATCCTGTGTGTTCCTTTTAGTTAGGGATTCATTTTTAGACTATCCTGACTCTTCCACTACGTTCCAGTTTTGGGTCTGATACACTTAGAGATGTGCCAAGTGCTTCCTGAATACTATAGAACATATTTTATATTTAAAATACTTCCATGCTTATGTAGTGAGTCAAAGATTTTAAGGTTATTTGTTACACATTTCAATGTAAAAATCAATGTGTGAACTAACATATTCACGACTTGGAAAAGTTGGCTTTTTTTGCTGTGTGTTTGAACTCCTCACCCGACCAAAGGTCATGGAGAGGTCTATTGTTTTTCTAAAATGGCTATAGTGTTGTTTATTTTCTGGTAATTGAATTAGGGTGTGAGTTGCAAAGCTTGTGTTTCTGTTCATTTCATTCCATCTGTTCGGGTTTCTTTCTCTCTCCTGAGTCAGACAGTAATTTCCCATTGGTTGTCCAGTTACCAAGGTTGGTGTCCATGCATCCGTGCTGGTCTCTCAATACATGTCCGGGTGTCCTGTGAAACACTAAGCTTAATTTATTTGGAAATGACCTAGCTGTTCAATACACTGTCATCACTCAGTTGAGCAGAGGGAGAGAAATTCAAGTGACAAAACTCCAGAGAAGCTAGTGTCAGAGCGTCCCGGCGTGGCATGCGTGCAGGGGATTGGGGGGAGGGGGGCGGGGAGCGGAGCACGGAGATCTCAGGTGTCCTCCCACCCTGGGCCTCTCCAGGCTCGCCGCTGCTCAGTGGCCTCCCCCGCCCCCATTTCTTGGGCTTCTCAGGGCCGGGTGGTCTCTGCAGCTGCCCGGCATCCTGCCCGAGGCCCCCCCTGCCCACACGCTGTCTTCCAGTCTCTCTCTGAACCCTCGACTCTTTCTGCCTCTGTCTCACCTGGCGTGGGTGCGTGCGAGTGCCTGTCCGTGTGCCTGGCTGTCGCTCGTCCGCTCTCTCAGGAAGGTCCTGTGCTGGGCCCGTGGCGTGGGGGCAGGGCGGGCCTCGGTTTGGGGACAGGGCAGGGCTGAGGCACTCCAGGGTGTTTGCACAGCCGGCAGGATGGGCGCCCGGGGCCCCGGCTGGGCTGCCCCTAAGCCCGCAGGAGGCTCCAGGGACCGCGGCCTCGGGCCGACGCCCCGCTCGTCCAGAGCCACGTGACCCTGAGCAGCGAACGGGATGGTGAGGGGCGGGGGGTGAGGGGGCACCGAGTCGTCCTCCCCGCTCATGCCACCCCCCTCCTCAACCCCCGCAAAGCTCCCGCAGCCTCGCCAGGCCGCTCAGGGTCCGGGAAGCGCCCCAGGCGGGGGTGTCGTCAGCTGGTCTCCCAGCTGCAGGTCCTGTCCCGGTTTTTCCCATCAGTTTCAACAGTGACAGTCACCCCACATTGTGAGTCATCTAGATTTCTCACTGACACCCCTGTTAGGGAGTGGCTTTTTAGAGAGATAGGGAAGGTCACTTGGGGGATGTTAGTCATGAGAGAAAATAAGGGCTCAGGTGGGATTTCAGATGTCATCCAGGGGGTAAATAGAGACAGTTGTTGCTGGTACCAAGACATGAAGTTTTTTTTCCCCCTTTCCCCAAAAGGCCATATTACGACCACATGGTGGCGCTGAGTATCAGCCCATAGCTCGGCTGGAAGGGTGGGCCTTTGATATTGATACCCTGGGATGGGTTGGACATACCCCCAACCTTTGTCATTAATGCAGATGCAGCCCGGTCTGCTTAGGATCAGTTGAGAAGCAGTGTGGTTTGCAAGTGAACATGCCTCGTTTAGGGAGAGATCAATAGCCATACAGGGAGATATGATTAGAAAGAGAAAGAAAATCATATGATGCATTTTACTTATCTGAGGCAGGATTGATGGGGATCTGCTTGAACAAGAGCCTGAGATCTTCAACAGGTTCACAGGAATAGCTGTCCTCTGGCTTTGGAGTCTCAGTTTCTGTCTCCCCCTCCTGTAGGCCATAGGGTTTTATTCTAGAATTGTGGACCCAGGCAGATAGACCCTTCAATTTTACAGCAGTTGAAGTCCCTAGAACAACCTGATATGACCCTGTCCATTTCTCGGACAGCTGGTTTGGACTCCCTTTTTCTTGCCAGGTCTTTACTGATACTTGATCCCCTGGCTTTACCTGGGGATTTTTCAAGTCTTCCTGTGGTTTGTTATCCATACCGTTGGAGTTCTTGCGGAAACCTTCCCAGGTCAATTATATGTTTTAAGAGTGTATTGGCATTCTCGTCAAGAAACAAATCAGAATTTAAGAATGGTCGTCCATACATCATTTAATAAGGACTTAACAATAGTTGCCGTTTGGGGGATGTCCGTAGCCTCATGAGGGCTATGGGCAGCATATGTGTCCACTTATTATGTGTTTCTGACATAGCTTAGCCAGAGCCCTTTTAATAGTCTGGTTGGCTCTCTCTACCTTTCCTGAAGCTTGAGGCCTCCAGGATGAGCGGAGCCGGTATTTTATGCCTAAGCATGCGGCTAGGTTCTGGGGTATCGTGGCTGTAAGTGAGGGCCCGTTGTCACTCTGAAGTGACCAAGGCAGCCCAAACCTAGGCACTATCTCCTTCAGCAGAGCTTTACAGACTTCTGTAGCTCTCTGTCTCAGTAGGGAACGCTTCGATCCATCCTGTGAATGTGTCAATAAAGACTAGCAAGTAAGAAAACCCTTGGGTCTTGGGCATGGCTGTAAATTCTACTTGCCAGTCCGCTCCTGGGTATGATCCCCGATGTTGGACAGGTGTAATTAGAGGAGGTCTGGTTTTTGGGTTATTTTTTAGACAGGTGTCACAATTTTTTGTGACTTGTTTAACAACCTTAGCTAACTGGGGATGGGAGAGAATAGGCTTAAGCAAGATTTCTAGATTATATTTTCCAAAATGGTCGCTCTTATGTAAGGAGTTAATAATGTTTTAAACCTGAGAATCAGGGAGTATTATTTGGGCCTGATAAGGCTGAAACCACCCATGTGACCCAATCTCCCAGCCCCGCTCAGCATATGGGGAATGTCCCCCTGAGGTAAAATCTGGAGTCAGGGTTTCCTTGGGGAAAAGTGGGCAGATAGCAGTGGCAGAGGTAGCTTCCCCGGCAGCTCATCCATCCTCTTGATCAGCTTTCCTATTTCCCTGAGCCTCTTTTTCTTGCCCCTTTTGGTGACTCTTGCAGTGGATGACAGCTAATTTTGCAGGAAGTTTGACTGCCTCCAGGAGCCTGAGAATGAGCTCTTTGTGTTTAATAGCAGAGCTTCGGGCACTGAGCATCCCTCTTTCTTTCCAAATTGCTGCACGGGCATGCAGAATGAGGAAAGCATACTTACAGTCCATACACACATTAATCCTCTTTCCTTCTCCTAACTCCAAAGCTCTTGTCAGGGCAAAATTTCAGCTTTCTGGGCTGAGGTTTCTGGGGGAAGAGACCCACTTTCCTTAGTTTCTTCCAGGCTCGCTACAGCATATCCTGCTTTCCTCTCTCCCTTTTCTACAAAACTGCTGCCATCTGTGTGCCAGTTTTCCTCTGGGTCAGATAAAGGTGTCTCTGATAGGTCCCGGCGAGAAGAGTATAAATCGTCTGTGATTTGTATGCATTGGTGATCCAGAGGGGAGGTAGGGGGATCTGGCAGTAAGGTTGCTGGATTTAAAGTCTGGCAGACCCTCAACTTTATTTCTGGAGTGTCAAGGAGGAGGGCTTGGTATTGGGTGATCCTTCCTCTTGTCATCCACCTGTCCCCTTTCGTTTCCAAGACTGCTTGCACCTGGTGAGGCGTATACACTGTGGTGGG
The DNA here is from genome assembly GCF_963930625.1 of Muntiacus reevesi. Taxonomy (NCBI): domain Eukaryota; kingdom Metazoa; phylum Chordata; class Mammalia; order Artiodactyla; family Cervidae; genus Muntiacus; species Muntiacus reevesi. The sequence continues at coordinate 138,601 of NC_089256.1, read as the reverse complement.
CTGACCCAGGGTCAGCTGAGATGCCTCCTTAACCATAAGAGCGGTGGCTGCTACTGCCCGGAGGCAAGTGGGCCACCCTCTGGCCACCTCATCTAGTTATTTTGAGAGATAAGCCACAGGTTGTAATACGGGCCCCATCATCTGCTCTAACACCCCAAGAGCAGTTCCTGTCCTTCCAGAAACATAGAGTCTAAAAGGCTTCTCCAGGTTTGGGAGGCCTAAAGCTGGGGCTGTAATGATGGACTCTTTTAGGGCATTAAAGGCCACCTTGCAGGTCTCATGCCAGTCGAGTGGCTCTTCCTCTTTCCCCCTTAAATTTTCATATAGGTGTCTGTCCAGATTGCCATAATTAGGAATCCAGATCCTGCAAAACCCGGTCCTTCCTAAAAATCCCCTAAGTTGTTGTTTTGTTTGGGGGTACGGGGTATTTAAGATGAGGGATCTCCCCTCGGGGTCAGCAATTCTTTTTCTCTCCGTAATTATAAATCCACGGTATTTTACTTGGGTTAAGCTAATCTGAGCCTACTTGGGTGATACTCGATAACCCTTTCATACAGGAAAGTTAGCGTTTTAAATAGTGTCCATTTGAGAGCTGGTAAAATCTGGCCTAGCTATGAGCAAGTCATCCACATACTGTATTAGACTACTGTTTGTTAAAGTTAATTCCCTTAGTTCTCTCCCCGAGGAAGTCCCGAAGATATGAGGGCTGTCCCTAAACCCTTGGGGTAGTCGAGTCCAGTCGAGAGTTGTATGGTCTCTCTTGTTTCCAAGTCCCGCCACTCAAAAGCAAAGAGTTTTTGGGATTCAGGATGGAGAGGAATGCAAAAGAAAGCACCTTGAAGGTCCAAGACTGAGAAGTACTTGGCATTTCCTGGGACTTGGGATAGGAGGGTATATGGGTTTGGGACTATGGGGTGGATGGGAACCACAGCTTCATTAACAGCTCTTAGATCCTGGATGAATCGATAAGATCCATCTGGTTTTTGAACGGGCAAGATTGGGGTGTTGCAGGGGGACTCACAGCTGATTCGAGTTCCAGTATCTCGGTATTTGTTAACTAATGGTTTAAGACCCTCAAGACCTACTGGTTTAAAGGGATATTTTCATTTCAAGGGCTAGGGAGCATTTGGTCTCAGAGAAATCTTTACAGGTGGAACATTTATGGCTAAACCAGGGCTGGAGACATGCCACACCTGGGGATTGACATCATCTTGACAAGGGACAGACTCCTCCTTTACTACCTCTGACTGTAACTATTCAGACATAGGAAAAGAAAATTATCGACTTCTACCTTTGTGTCCCCAAGTCACTCTGGTTTGGAGGCGAAAGTATTATTCCCAAAATGGAAAGTTTGGAAGCTGCAAACATGAAAAATTTAAAGAGTCACGCAGAGGCTAGTCACTCTAAGCTAACCCCTAAGACATTTATTGACTGATTTCTAGCTTCTCGTCTTTAACCTTTTTTATCTACAGTAATCCTGTGTGTTCCTTTTAGTTAGGGATTCATTTTTAGACTATCCTGACTCTTCCACTACGTTCCAGTTTTAGGTCTGATACACTTAGAGATGTGCCAAGTGCTTCCTGAATACTATAGAACATATTTTATATTTAAAATACTTCCATGCTTATGTAGTGAGTCAATGATTTTAAGTTTATTTGTTACACATTTCAATGTAAAAGTCAATGTGTGAACTAACATATTCACGACTTGGAAAAGTTGGCTTTTTTTTGCTGTGTGTTTGACCTCCTCACCAGACTAAATGTCATGGAGAGGTCTATTGTTTTTCTAAAATGTTTATAGTGTTGTTTATTTTCTGGTAATTGAATTAGGGTGTGAGTTGCAAAGCCTGTGTTTCTGTTCATTTCATTCCATCTGTTCGGGTTTCTTTCTCTCTTATGAGTCAGACAGTAATTTCCCATTGGTTGTCCAGTTACCAAGGTTGGTGTCCATGCATCCGTGCTGGTCTCTCCATACATGACCGGGTGTCCTGTGAAACACTTAGCTTAATTTATTTGGAAATGACCTAGCTGTTCAATACACTGTCATCACTCAGTTGAGCAGAGGGAGAGAAATTCAAGTGACAAAACTCCAGAGAAGCTAGTGTCAGAGCGCCCCGGCGTGGCATGCGTGCAGGGGGTTGGGGGGAGGGGGGCGGGTCGCGGAGCGCGGAGATCTCAGGTGTCCTCCCACCCTGGGCCTCTCCATGCCCGCCGCTGCTCAATGGCCTCCCCCCGCCCCCATCGCTTTGGCTGCTCAGGGCCGGGTGGTCTCTGCAGCTGCCCGGCATCCTGCCCGAGGCCCCCCCTGCCCACACGCTGTCTTCCAGTCTCTCTCTGAACCCTCGAATCTTTCTGCCTCTGTCTCACCTGGCGTGGGTGCGTGCGAGTGCCTGTCCGTGTGCCTGGCTGTCGCTCGTCCGCTCTCTCAGGAAGGTCCTGTGCTGGGCCCGTGGCGTGGGGGCAGGGCGGGCCTTGGTTTGGGGACAGGGAGGGGCTGAGGCACTCCAGGTGGTTTGCAGAGCCGGCAGGATGTGCGCCTGGGGCCCCGGCTGGGCTGCCCCTAAGCCGGCAGGAGGCTCCGGGGATCTCGGCCCCGGGCCGACGCCCCGCTCATCCGGAGCCACCTGACCCTGAGCAGCGAACGAGATGGTGGGGGCATGGGGTCGGGGGGCACCGAGACGTCCTCCCCGCTCAAGCCACCCCCCTCCCCAAATCCCGCCAGAGCTCCCGCAGCCTCGCCAGGCCGCTCGGGGTCCGGGAAGAGCCCTGGGCCGGGCCAGGCGCGTGCTGGCCGGGGGTGGCGTCGGCTGGTCTCCCAGCTGCAGGGCCTGTCCCGGTTTTTCCCATCAGTTTCAACAGTGACGGTCACCCCACATTGTGAGTCGTCTAGATTTCTCACTGACACCCCTGTTAGGGAGTGGCTTTTTAGAGAGATAGGGAAGGTCACTTGGGGGATGTTAGTCATGAGAGAAAATAAGGGCTCAGTTGGGATTGCAGATGTCATCCAGGGGGTAAATAGAGACAGTTGTTCCTGGTACCAAGACATGAAGTTTTTTTTTCCCTTTTCCCAAAAGGCCATATTACGACCACATGGGGGCGCTGAGTAACAGCCCATAGCTCGGCTGGAAGGGTGGGCCTTTGATATTGATACCCTGGGATGGGTTGGACATACCCCCAACCTTTGTCATTAATGCAGATGCAGCCCGGGCTGCTTAGGTTGAGTTGAGAAGCAGTGTGGTTTGCAAGTGAACATGCCTCGTTTAGGGAGAGATCAATAGCCATACAGGGAGATATGATTAGAAAGAGGAAGAACATCATATGATGCATTTTACTTATCTGAGGCAGGATTGATGGGGTTCTGCTTGAACAAGAGCCTGAGATCTTCAACAGGTTCACAGGAATAGCTGTCCTCTGGCTTTGGAGTCTCAGTTTCTGTCTCCCACTCCTGTAGGCCATAGGGTTTTATTCTAGAATTGTGGACCCAGGCAGATAGACCCTTCACTTTTACAGCAGTTGAAGTCACTAGAACAACCTGATATGGCCCTGTCCATTTCTCGGACAGCTTGTTAGGACTCCATTTTCTTGCCAGGTCTTTACTGATACTTGATCCCCTGGCTTTACCTGGGGATTTTTCAAGTCTTCCTGTGGTTTGTTCTCCATACCGTTGGAGTTCTTGCAGAAACCCTCCCAGGTCAATTATATGTTTTAAGAGTGTATTGGCATCCTCGTCAAAAAACAAATCAGAAGTTCAGAATGGACGTCCATACATCATTTCATAAGGACTTAACAATAGTGGCCGTTTGGGGGATGTCCGTAGCCTCATGAGGGCTATGGGCAGCATATGTGTCCACTTATTATGTCTTTCTTGACATAGCTTAGCCAGAGCCCTCTTAAGAGTCTGGTTGGCTCTCTCTACCTTTCCTGAAGCTTGAGGCCTCCAGGATGAGCGGAGCCGGTATTTTATGCCTAAGCATGCGGCTAGGTTCTGGGGTATCGTGGCTGTAAGTGAGGGCCCGTTGTCACCCTGAAGTGACCGAGGCAACCCAAACCTAGGCACTATCTCCTTCAGCAGAGCTTTACAGACGTCTGTAGCTCTCTCAGTATCAGTAGGGAATGCTCCGATCCATCCTGTGAATGTGTCAATAAAGACTAGCAAGTAAGAAAACCCTTGGGTATTGGGCATGGCTGTAAATTCTACTTGCCAGTCTACTCCTGGGTATGATCCCCGATGATGGACAGGTGTAGTTAGAGGAGGTCTGGTTTTTGGGTTATTTTTTAGACAGGTGTCACAATTTTGTGTGACCTGTTTAACAACCTTAGCTAACTGGGGATGGGAGAGAATAGGCTTAAGCAAGATTTCTAGATTATTTTTTCCAAAATGGGCGCTCTTATGTAAGGAGTTAGTAATGTTTTAAACCTGAGAATCAGGGAGTATTATTTGGGCCTGATCAGGCTGAAACCACCCATGTGACCCAATCTCCCAGCCCCGCTCAGCATATCGGGAATGTCCCCCTGGGGTAAAATCTGGAGTCAGGGTTTCCTTGGGGAAAAGGGGGCAGATAGCAGTGGCAGAGGTAGCTTCCCCGGCAGCTCGTCCTGCCTCTTGATCAGCTTTCCTATTTCCCTGAGCCTCTTTTTCTTGCCCCTTTTGGTGACTCTTGCAGTGGATGACAGCTAATTTTGCAGGAAGTTTGACTGCCTCCAGGAGCCTGAGAATGAGCTCTTTGTGTTTAATAGCAGAGCTTCGGGCACTGAGCATCCCTCTTTCTTTCCAAATTGCTGCACGGGCATGCAGAATGAGGAAAGCATACTTAGAGTCCATACACACATTAATCCTCTTTCCTTCTCCTAACTCCAAAGCTCTTGTCAGGGCAAAAAGTTCAGCTTTCTGGGCTGAGGTGTCTGGGGGAAGAGACCCACTTTCCTTAGTTTCTTCCAGGCTCGCTACAGCATATCCTGCTTTCTTCTCTCCCTTTTCTACAAAACTGCTGCCATCTGTGTGCCAGTTTTCCTCTGGGTCAGATAAAGGTGTCTCTGATAGGTCCCGGCGAGAAGAGTATAACTCGTCTGTGATTTGTATGCATTGGTGATCCAGAGGGGAGGTAGGGGGATCTGGCAGTAAGGTTGCTGGATTTAAAGTCTGGCAGACACTCAACTTTATTTCTGGAGTGTCAAGGAGGAGGGCTTGGTATTGGGTGATCCTTCCCCCTGTCATCCACCTGTCCCCTTTCGTTTCCAAAACTGCTTGCACCCGGTGAGGCGTATACACTGTGGTGGGCTGACCCAGGGTCAGCTTAGATGCCTCCTTAACCATAAGAGCGGTGGCTGCTACTGCACGGAGGCAAGTGGGCCACCCTCTGGCCACCTCATCTAGTTATTTTGAGAGATAAGCCACAGGTTGTAATACGGGCCCCATCATCTGCTCTAACACCCCAAGAGCAGTTCCTGTCCTTCCAGAAACATAGAGTCTAAAAGGCTTCTCCAGGTTGGGGAGGCCTAAAGCTGGGGCTGTAGTGATGGACTCTTTTAGGGCATTAAAGGCCACCTTGCAGGTCTCATGCCAGTCGAGTGGCTCTTCCTCTTTCCCCCTTAAATTTTCATATAGGGGTCTGGCCAGATTGCCATAATTAGGAATCCAAATCCTGCAAAACCCGGTCCTTCCTAAAAATCCCCTAAGCTGTTGTTTTGTTTGGGGGTACGGTGTATTTAAGATGAGGGATCTCCCCTCGGGGTCAGGCATTCTTTTTCTCTCCGTAATTAGAAATCCAAGGTATTTTACTTGGGTTAAGCTAATCTGAGCCTACTTGGGGGATACTCGATAACCCTTTTCATACAGGAAAGTTAGCGTTTTAAATAGTGTCCATTTGAGAGCTGGTAAAATCTGGCCTAGCTATGAGCAAGTCATCCACATGCAGTATTAGACTACTGTTTGTTAAAGTTAGTTCCCTTAGTTCTCTCCCCGAGGAAGTCCCGAAGATATGAGGGCTGTCCCTAAACCCTTGGGGTAGTCGAGTCCAGTCGAGAGTTGTATGGTCTCTCTTGTTTCCAAGTCTCGCCACTCAAAAGCAAAGAGTTTTTGGGATTCAGGATGGAGAGGAATGCAAAAGAAAGCACCTTGAAGGTCCAAGACTGAGAAGTACTTGGCATTTCCTGGGACTTGGGATAGGAGTGTATATGGGTTTGGGACTATGGGGTGGATTGGAACCACAGCTTCATTAATAGCTCTTAGATCCTGGACGAATCGGTAAGATCCATCTGGTTTTTGAAAGGGCAAGATTGGGGTGTTGCAGGGGGACTCACAGCTGATTCGAGTTCCAGTATCTCGGTATTTGTTAACTAATGGTTTAAGACCCTCAAGAGCTACTGGTTTTAAGGGATATTGTCTTTTCCAGGGCTAGGGAGCATTTGGTCTCAGAGAAATCTTTACTGGTGGAACATTTATGGCTAAACCAGGGCTGGAGACATCCCACACCTGGGGATTGACATCATCTAGACAAGAGACAGACTCCTCCTTTTCTACCTCTGACTGTAAATATTCAGACATAGGCAAAGAAAATTATCGACTTCTACCTTTGTGTCCCCAAGTCACACTGGATTGGAGGCGAAAGTATTATTCTCAAAATGGAAAATTTGGAAGCTGCAAACATGAAAAATTTAAAGAGTCACACAGAGGCTAGTCACTCTAAGCTTAACCCTAAGACATTTATTGACTGATTTCTAGCTTCTCTTCTTTAACCTTTTTTATCTACAGTAATCCTGTGTGTTCCTTTTAGTTAGGGATTCATTTTTAGACTATCCTGACTCTTCCACTACGTTCCAGTTTTGGGTCTGATACACTTAGAGATGTGCCAAGTGCTTCCTGAATACTATAGAACATATTTTATATTTAAAATACTTCCATGCTTATGTAGTGAGTCAATGATTTTAAGTTTATTTGTTACACATTTCAATGTAAAAGTCAATGTGTGAACTAACATATTCACGACTTGGAAAAGTTGGCTTTTTTTTGCTGTGTGTTTGATCTCCTCACCCGACCAAAGGTCATGGAGAGGTCTATTGTTTTTCTAAAATGGTTATAGTGTTGTTTATTTTCTGGTAATTGAATTAGGGTGTGAGTTGCAAAGCCTGTGTTTCTGTTCATTTCATTCCATCTGTTCGGGTTTCTTTCTCTCTCCTGAGTCAGACAGTAATTTCCCATTGGTTGTCCAGTTACCAAGGTTGGTGTCCATGCATCCGTGCTGGTCTCTCCATACATGTCCGGGTGTCCTGTGAAACACTAAGCTTAATTTATTTGGAAATGACCTAGCTGTTCAATACACTGTCATCACTCAGTTGAGCAGAGGGAGAGAAATTCAAGTGACAAAACTCCAGAGAAGCTAGTGTCAGAGTGCCCCGGCTTGGCATGCGTGCAGGGGGTTGCGGGGAGGGGGGCGGGGCGCGGAGCGCGGAGATCTCAGTTGTCCTCCCACCCTGGGCCTCTCCAGGCCCGCCGCTGCTCAGTGGCCTCCCCCCGCCCCAATCTCTTTGACTGCTCAGGGCCGGGTGGTCTCTGCAGCTGTCCGGCATCCTGCCCGAGGCCCCCCAAGCCCACACGCTGTCTTCCAGTCTCTCTCTGAACCCTCGACTCTTTCTGCCTCTGTCTCACCTGGCGTGGGTGCGTGCGAGTGCCTGTCTGTGTGCCTGGCTGTCGCTCGTCCGCTCTCTCAGGAAGGTCCTGTGCTGGGCCCGTGGCTTGGGGACAGGGCGGGCCTCGGTTTGGGGACATGGCGGGGCTGAGGCACTCCAGGGGGTTTGCACAGCCGGCAGAATGGGCTCCTGGGGCCCCGGCTGGGCTGCCCCTAAGCCCGCAGGAGGCTCCGGGGACCGTGGCCCCTGTCCGACGCCCTGCTCGTCCGGAGCCACGTGACCCTGAGCAGCGAACGGGATGGTGGGTGGCGGGGGTTGGGGGGCACCGAGACGTCCTCCCTGCTCAAGCCACCCCCCTCCCCAACCCCCGCCAGAGCTCCCGCAGCCTCGCCAGGCCGCTCGGGGTACGGGAAGCGCCCCGGGCCGGGACAGGCTCGTGCTGGCCGGGGGTGGCGCCGGCTAGTCTCCCAGCTGCAGGGCCTGTCCCGGTTTTTCCCATCAGTTTAAACAGTGACGTTCACCCCACATTGTGAGTCGTCCTGATTTCTCACTGACACCCCTGTTAGGGAGTGGCTTTTTAGAGAGACAGGGAAGGTCACTTGGGGGATGTTAGTCATGAGAGAAAATAAGGGCTCAGGTGGGATTGCAGATATCATCCAGGGGGTAAATAGAGACAGTTGTTGCTGGTACCAAGACATGAAGTTTTTTTCCTCCTTTCCCCAAAAGGCCATATTACGACCACATGGGGGCGCTGAGTAACAGCCCATAGCTCGGCTGGAAGGGTGGGCCTTTGATATTGATACCCTGGGATGGGTTGGACATACTCCCAACATTTGTCATTAATGAAGATGCAGCCCGGGCTGCTTAGGTTGAGTTGAGAAGCAGTGTGCTTTGCAAGTGAACATGCCTCGTTTAGGGAGAGATCAATAGCCATACAGGGAGATATGATTAGAAAGAGGAAGAACATCATATGATGCATTTTACTTATCTGAGGCAGGATTGATGGGGTTCTGCTTGAACAAGAGCCTGAGATTTTCAACAGGTTCACAGGAATAGCTGTCCTCTGGCTTTGGAGTCTCAGTTTCTGTCTCCCCCTCCTGTAGGCCATAGGGTTTTATTCTAGAATTGTGGACCCAGGCAGATAGACCCTTCACTTTTACAGCAGTTGAAGTCACTAGAACAACCTGATAAGGCCCTGTCTATTTCTAGGACAGCTGGTTTGGACTCCCTATTTCCTGCCAGGTCTTTACTGATACTTGATCCCCTGGCTTTACCTGGGGATTTTTCAAGTCTTCCTGTGGTTTGTTCTCCATACCGTTGGAGTTCTTGCTGAAACCTTCCAAGGTCAATTATATGTTTTAAGAGTGTATTGGCATCCTCGTCAAGAATCAAATCAGAAGTTAAGAATGGTTGTCCATACATCATTTCATAAGGACTTAACAATAGTGGCCGTTTGGGGGATGTCCGTAGCCTCATGAGGGCTATGGGCAGCATATGTGTCCACTTATTGTGTGTTTCTGACATAGCTTAGCCAGAGCCCTTTTAAGAGTCTGGTTGGCTCTCTCTACCTTTCCTGAAGCTTGAGGCCCCCAGGATGAGCGGAGCTGGTATTTTATGCCTAAGCATGCGGCTAGGTTCTGGGGTATCGTGGCTGTAAGTGAGGGCCCGTTGTCACTCTGAAGTGACCGAGGCAGCCCAAACCTAGGCACTATCTCTTTCAGCAGAGCTTTACAGACTTCTGTAGCTCTCTCAGTCTCAGTAGGGAACGCTTCAATCCATCCTGTGAATGTGTCAATAAAGACTAGCAAGTAAGAAAACCCTTGGGTTTTGGGCATGGCTGTAAATTCTAAATGCGGAGCGGCATTGCCAGTCCGCTCCTGGGTATGATCCCCGATGTTGGACAGGTGTAATTAGAGGAGGTCTGGTTTTTGGGTTATTATTTAGACAGGTGTCACAATTTTGTGTGACCTGTTTAACAACCTTAGCTAACTGGGGATGGGAGAGAATAGGCTTAAGCAAGATTTCTAGATTATCTTTTCCAAAATGGGCGCTCTTATGTAAGGAGTTAGTAATGTTTTAAACCTGAGTATCAGGGAGTATTATTTGGGCCTGATCAGGCTGAAACCACCCATGTGACCCAATCTCCCAACCACGCGCAGCATATCGGGAATGTCCCCTGGGGTAAAATCTGGAGTCAGGGTTTCCTTGGGGAAAAGGGGGCAGATAGCAGTGGCAGAGGTAGCTTCCCCGGCAGCTCGTCCTGCCTCTTGATCAGCTTTCCTATTTCCCTGAGCCTCTTTTTCTTGCCCCTTTTGGTGACTCTTGCAGTGGATGACAGCTAATTTTGCAGGAAGTTTGACTGCCTCCAGGAGCCTGAGAATGAGCTCTTTGTGTTTAATAGCAGAGCTTCGGGCACTGAGCATCCCTCTTTCTTTCCAAATTGCTGCACGGGCATGCAGAATGAGGAAAGCATACTTAGAGTCCATACACACATTAATCCTCTTTCCTTCTCCTAACTCCAAAGCTCTTGTCAGGGCAAAAAGTTCAGCTTTCTGGGCTGAGGTGTCTGGGGGAAGAGATCCACTTTCCTTAGTTTCTTCCAGGCTGGCTACAGCATATCCTGCTTTCCTCTCTCCCTTTTCTACAAAACTGCTGCCATCTGTGTGCCAGTTTTCCTCTGGGTCAGATAAAGGTGTCTCTGATAGGTCCCGGCAAGAAGAGTATAACTCGTCTGTGATTTGTATGCATTGGTGATCCAGAGGGGAGGTAGGGGGATCTGGCAGTAAGGTTGCTGGATTTAAAGTCTGGCAGACCCTCAACTTTATTTCTGGCGTGTCAAGGAGGAGGGCTTGGTATTGGGTGATCCTTCCCCCTGTCATCCACCTGTCCCCTTTCGTTTCCAAGACTGCTTGCACCCGGTGAGGCGTATACACTGTGGTGGGCTGACCCAGGGTCAGCTTAGATGCCTCCTTAACCATAAGAGCGGTGGCTGCTACTGCCCGGAGGCAAGTGGGCCACCCTCTGGCCACCTCATCTAGTTATTTTGAGAGATAAGCCACAGGTTGTAATACGGGCCCCATCATCTGCTCTAACACCCCAAGAGCAGTTCCTGTCCTTCCAGAAACATAGAGTCTAAAAGGCTTCTCCAGGTTGGGGAGGCCTAAAGCTGGGGCTGTAGTGATGGACTCTTTTAGGGCATTAAAGGCCACCTTGCAGGTCTCATGCCAGTCGAGTGGCTCTTCCTCTTTCCCCCTTAAATTTTCATATAGGGGTCTGGCCAGATTGCCATAATTAGGAATCCAGATCCTGCAAAACCCGGTCCTTCCTAAAAATCCCCTAAGCTGTTGATTTGTTTGGGGGTACGGGGTATTTAAGATGAGGGATCTCCCCTCGGGGTCAGGCATTCTTTTTCTCTCCGTAATTATAAATCCAAGGTATTTTACTTGGGTTAAGCTAATCTGAGCCTACTTGGGGGATACTCGATAACCCTTTTCATACAGGAAAGTTAGCGTTTTAAATAGTGTCCATTTGAGAGCTGGTAAAATCTGGCCTAGCTATGAGCAAGTCATCCACATACTGTATTAGACTACTGTTTGTTAAAGTTAATTCCCTTAGTTCTCTCCCCGAGGAAGTCCCGAAGGTATGAGGGCTGTCCCTAAACCCTTGGGGTAGTCGAGTCCAGTCGAGAGTTGTATGGTCTCTCTTGTTTCCAAGTCCCGCCACTCAAAAGCAAAGAGTTTTTGGGATTCAGGATGGAGAGGAATGCATAAGAAAGCACCTTGAAGGTCCAAGACTGAGAAGTACTTGGCATTTCCTGGGACTTGGGATAGGAGGGTATATGGGTTTGGGACTATGGGGTGGATGGGAACCACAGCTTCATTAACAGCTCTTAGATCCTGGACGAATCGGTAAGATCCATCTGGTTTTTGAACGGGCAAGATTGGGGTGTTGCAGGGGGACTCACAGCTGATTCGAGTTCCAGTATCTCGGTATTTGTTAACTAATGGTTTAAGACCCTCAAGAGCTACTGGTTTTAAGGGATATTGTCTTTTCCAGGGCTAGGGAGCATTTGGTCTCAGAGAAATCTTTTCTGGTGGAACATTTATGGCTAAACCAGGGCTGGAGACATGCCACACCTGGGGATTGACATCATCTAGACAAGGGACAGACTCCTCCTTTTCTACCTCTGACTGTAAATATTCAGACATAGGCAAAGAAAATTATCGACTTCTACCTTTGTGTCCCCAAGTCACTCTGGTTTGGAGGCGAAAGTATTATTCTCACCATGGAAAATTTGGAAGCTGCAAACATGAAAAATTTAAAGAGTCACACAGAGGCTAGTCACTCTAAGCTAACACCTAAGACATTTATTGACTGATTTCTAGTTTCTCTTCTTTAACCTTTTTTATCTACAGTAATCCTGTGTGTTCCTTTTAGTTAGGGATTCATTTTTAGACTATCCTGACTCTTCCACTACGTTCCAGTTTTGGGTCTGATACACTTAGAGATGTGCCAAGTGCTTCCTGAATACTATAGAACATATTTTATATTTAAAATACTTCCATGCTTATGTAGTGAGTCAATGATTTTAAGTTTATTTGTTACACATTTCAATGTAAAAGTCAATGTGTGAACTAACATATTCACGACTTGGAAAAGTTGGCTTTTTTTTGCTGTGTGTCTGAACTCCTCACCCGACCAAAGGTCATAGAGGTCTATTGTTTTTCTAAAATGGTTATAGTGTTGTTTATTTTCTGGTAATTGAATTAGGGTGTGAGTTGCAAAGCCTGTGTTTCTGTTCATTTCATTCCATCTGTTCGGGTTTCTTTCTCTCTCCTGAGTCAGACAGTAATTTCCCATTGGTTGTCCAGTTACCAAGGTTGGTGTCCATGCATCCGTGCTGGTCTCTACATACATGTCCGGGTGTCCTGTGAAACACTAAGCTTAATTTATTTGGAAATGACCTAGCTGTTCAATACACTGTCATCACTCATTTGAGCAGAGGGATAGAAATTCAAGTGACAAAACAGAGAAGCTAGTGTCAGAGCGCCCCGGCGTGGCATGCGTGCAGGGGGTTGGGGGGAGGGGGGCGGGGCGCGGAGCGTGGAGATCTCAGGTGTCCTCCCACCCTGGGCCTCTCCAGGCCCGCCGCTGCTCAGTGGCCTCCCCCCGCCCCATCGCTTTGGCTGCTCAGGGCCGGGTGGTCTCTGCTGCTGCCCGGCATCCTGCCCGAGGCCCCCCCTGCCCACACGCTGTCTTCCAGTCTCTCTCTGAACCCTCGACTCTTTCTGCCTCTGTCTCACCTGGCGTGGGTGCGTGCGAGTGCCTGTCCGTGTGCCTGGATGTCGCTCGTCCGCTCTCTCAGGAAGGTCCTGTGCTGGGCCCGTGGCGTGGGGGCAGTGCGGGCCTCGGTTTGGGGACAGGGCGGGGCTGAGGCACTCCAGGGGGTTTGCACAGCCGGCAGGATGGGCGCCTGGGGCCCCGGCTGGGCTGCCCCTAAGCCCGCAGGAGTCTCCGGGGACCGTGGCCCCGAGCCGACGCCCCGCTCGTCCGGAGCCACGTGACCCTGAGCAGCATTCGCGATGGTGGGGGGCGGAGGTTTGGGGGGCACCGAAACATCCTCCCCACTCAAGCCATCCCCCTCCCCAAACCCCGCCAGAGCTCCCGCAGCCTCGCCAGGCCCCTCGGCGTCCGGGAAGCGCCCCGGGCCAGGCCAGGCGCGTGCTGGCCGGGGGTGGCGTCGGCTGGTCTCCCAGCTGCAGGGCCTGTCCCGGTTTTTCCCATCAGTTTCAACAGTGATGCTCACCCCACATTGTGAGTCGTCTAGATTTCTCACTGACACCCCTGTTAGGGAGTGGCTTTTTAGAGAGATAGGGAAGGTCACTTGGGGGATGTTAGTCATGAGAGAAAATAAGGGCTCAGGTGGGATTGCAGATGTCATCCAGGGGGTAAGTAGAGACAGTTGTTGCTGGTACCAAGACATGAAATTTTTTTTCCCCCTTTCCCCAAAAGGCCATATTACGACCACATGGGGGCGCTGAGTAACAGCCCATAGCTCGGCTGGAAGGGTGGGACTTTGATAGTGATACCCTGGGATGGGTTGGACATACCCCCAACCTTTGTCATTAATGCAGATGCAGCCCGGGCTGCTTAGGTTGAGTTGAGAAGCAGTGTGGTTTGCAAGTGAACATGCCTCGTTTAGGGAGAGATCAATAGCCATACAGGGAGATATGATTAGAAAGAGGAAGAACATCATATGATGCATTTTACTTATCTGAGGCAGGATTGATGGGGTTCTGCTTGAACAAGAGCCTGAGATCTTCAACAGGTTCACAGGAATAGCTGTCCTCTGGCTTTGGAGTCTCAGTTTCTGTCTCCCCATCCTGTAGGCCATAGGGTTTTATTCTAGAATTGTGGACCCAGGCAGATAGACCCTTCACTTTCACAGCAGTTGAAGTCACTAGAACAACCTGATATGGCCCTGTCCATTTCTCGGACAGCTGGTTTGGACTCCCTTTTTCTTGCCAGGTCTTTACTGATACTTGATCCCCTGGCTTTACCTGGGGATTTTTCAAGTCTTCCTGTGGTTTGTTCTCCATACCGTTGGAGTTCTTGCTGAAACCTTCCCAGGTCAATTATATGTTTTAAGAGTGTATTGGCATCCTCGTCAAGAAACAAATCAGAAGTTCAGAATGGTCGTCCATACATCATTTCATAAGGACTTAACAATAGTGTCCGTTTGGGGGATGTCCATAGCCTCATGAGGGCTATGGGTAGCATATGTGTCCACTTATTATGTGTTTCTGACATAGCTTAGCCAGAGCCCTTTTAAGAGTCTGGTTGGCTCTCTCTACCTTTCCTGAAGCTTGAGGCCTCCAGTATGAGCGGAGCTGGTATTTTATGCCTAAGCATGCGGCGAGGTTCTGGGGTATCATGGCTGTAAGTGAGGGCCCGTTGTCACTCTGAAGTGACCGAGGCAGCCCAAACCTAGGCATTATCTCCTTCAGCAGAGCTTTACAGACTTCTGTAGCTCTCTCAATCTCATTAGGGAACGCTTCGATCCATCCTGTGAATGTGTCAATAAAGACTAGCAAGTAAGAAAACCCTTGGGTCTTGGGCATGGCTGTAAATTCTACTTTCCAGTCCGCTCCTGGGTATGATCCCCGATGTTGGACAGGTGTAATTAGAGGAGGTCTGGTTTTTGGGTTATTTTTTAGACAGGTGTCACAATTTTTTGTGACTTGTTTAACAACCTTAGCTAACTGGGGATGGGAGAGAATAGGCTTAAGCAAGATTTCTAGATTATCTTTTCCAAAATGGGCGCTCTTATATAAGGAGTTAGTAATGTTTTAAACCTGAGAATCAGGGAGTATTATTTGGGCCTGATCAGGCTGAAACCACCCATGTGACCCAATCTCCCAGCCCCGCTCAGCATATCGGGAATGTCCCCCTGGGGTAAAATCTGGAGTCAGGGTTTCCTTGGGGAAAAGGGGGCAGATAGCAGTGGCAGAGGTAGCTTCCCCGGCAGCTCGTCCTGCCTCTTGATCAGCTTTCCTATTTCCCTGAGCCTCTTGTTCTTGCCCCTTTTGGTGACTCTTGCAGTGGATGACAGCTAATTTTGCAGGAAGATTGACTGCCTCCAGGAGCCTGAGAATGAGCTCTTTGTGTTTAATAGCAGAGCTTCGGGCACTGAGCATCCCTCTTTCTTTCCAAATTGCTGCACGGGCATGCAGAATGAGGAAAGCATACTTAGAGTCCATACACACATTAATCCTCTTTCCTTCTCCTAACTCCAAAGCTCTTGTCAGGGCAAAAAGTTCAGCTTTCTGGGCTGAGGTGTCTGGGGGAAGAGACCCACTTTCCTTAGTTTCTTCCAGGCTCACTACAGCATATCCTGCTTTCCTCTCTCCCTTTTCTACAAAACTGCTGCCATCTGTGTGCCAGTTTTCCTCTGGGTCAGATAAAGGTGTCTCTGATAGGTCCCGGCGAGAAGAGTATAACCTGTCTGTGATTTGTATGCATTGGTGATCCAGAGGGGAGGTAGGGGGATCTGGCAGTAAGGTTACTGGATTTAAAGTCTGGCAGACCCTCAACTTTATTTCTGGAATGTCAAGGAGGAGGGCTTGGTATTGGGTGATCCTTCCCCATGTCATCCACCTGTCCCCTTTCGTTTCCAAAACTGCTTGCACCCGGTGTGGCATTTACACTGTGGTGGGCTGACCCAGGGTCAGCTGAGATGCCTCCTTAACCATAAGAGCGGTGGCTGCTACTGCCCGGAGGCAAGTGGGCCACCCTCTGGCCACCTCATCTAGTTATTTTGAGAGATACGCCACAGGTTGTAATACGGGCCACATCATCTGCTCTAACACCCCAAGAGCAGTTCCTCTCCTTCCAGAAACATAGAGTCTAAAAGGCTTCTCCAGGTTGGGGAGGCCTAAAGCTGGGACTGTAGTGATGGACTCTTTTAGGGCATTAAAGGCCACCTTGCAGGTCTCATGCCAGTCGAGTGGCTCTTCCTCTTTCCCCCTTAAATTTTCATATAGGGGTCTGGCCAGATTGCCATAATTAGGAATCCAGATCCTGCAAAACCCGGTCCTTCCTAAAAATCCCCTAAGCTGTTGTTTTGTTTGGGGGTACGGGGTATTTAAGATGAGGGATCTCCCCTCAGGGTCAGGCATTCTTTTTCTCTCCATAATTATAAATCCAAGGTATTTTACTTGGGTTAAGCTAATCTGAGCCTACTTGGGGGATACTCGATAACCCTTTTCATACAGGAAAGTTAGTGTTTTAAATAGTGTCCATTTGAGAGCTGGTAAAATCTGGCCTAGCTATGAGCAAGTCATCCACACACTGTATTAGACTACTGTTTGTTAAAGTTAATTCCCTTAGTTCTCTCCCCGAGGAAGTCCCGAAGATATGAGGGCTGTCCCTAAACCCTTGGGGTAGTCGAGTCCAGTCGAGAGTTGTATGGTCTCTCTTGTTTCCAAGTCCCGCCACTCAAAAGCAAAGAGTTTTTGGGATTCAGGATGGAGAGGAATGCAAAAGAAAGCACCTTGAAGGTCCAAGACTGAGAAGTACTTGGCATTTCCTGGGACTTGGGATAGGAGGGTATATGGGTTTGGGACTATGGGGTGGATGGGAACCACAGCTTCATTAACAGCTCTTAGATCCTGGACGAATCGGTAAGATCCATCTGGTTTTTGAACGGGCAAGATTGGGGTGTTGCAGGGGGACTCACAGCTGATTCGAGTTCCAGTATCTCGGTATTTGTTAACTAATGGTTTACGAACATCAAGAGCTACTGGTTTTAAGGGATATTATTTTTTCCAGGGCTAGGGAGCATTTGGTCTCAGAGAAATCTTTACTGGTGGAATATTTATGGCTAAACAAGGGCTGGAGACATCCCACACCTGGGGATTGACCTCATCTAGACAAGGGACAGACTCCTCCTTTTCTACCTCTGACTGTAAATATTCAGACATAGGCAAAGAAAATTATCGACTTCTACCTTTGTATCCCCAAGTCACTCTGGTTTGGAGGCGAAAGTATTATTCTCACCATGGAAAATTTGGAAGATGCAAACATGAAAAATTTAAAGAGTCACGCAGAGGATAGTCACTCTAAGCTAACCCCTAAGACATTTATTGACTGATTTCTAGCTTCTCTTCTTTAACCTTTTTTATCTACAGTAATCCTGTGTGTTCCTTTTAGTTAGGGATTCATTTTTAGACTATCCTGACTCTTCCACTGCGTTCCAGTTTTGGGTCTGATACACTTAGAGATGTGCCAAGTGCTTCCTGAATACTATAGAACATATTTTATATTTAAAATACTTCCATGCTTATGTAGAGAGTCAATGATTTTAAGTTTATTTGTTACACATTTCAATGTAAAAGTCAATGTGTGAACTAACATATTCACGACTTGGAAAAGTTGGCTTTTTTTTGCTGTGTGTTTGAACTCCTCACCCGACCAAAGGTCATAGAGAGGTCTATTGTTTTTCTAAAATGGTTATAGTGTTGTTTATTTTTTGATAATTGAATTAGGGTGTGAGTTGCAAAGCCTGTGTTTCTGTTCATTTCATTCCATCTGTTCGGGTTTCTTTCTCTCTCCTGAGTCAGACAGTAATTTCCCATTGGTTGTCCAGTTACCAAGTTTGGTGTCCATGCATCCGTGCTGGTCTCTCCATACATGTCCGGGTGTCCTGTGAAACACTAAGCTTAATTTATTTGGAAATGACCTAGCTGTTCAATACACTGTCATCACTCAGTTGAGCAGAGGGAGAGAAATTCAAGTGACAAAACTCCAGAGAAGCTAGTGTCAGAGCGCCCCGGCGTGGCATGCGTGCAGGTGGTTAGGGGGAGGGGGGCGGGGAGCGGAGCGCGGAGATCTCAGGTGTCCTCCCACCCTGGGCCTCTCCAGGACCGCCGCTGCTCAGTGGCCTCCCCCCGCCCCCATCGCTTTGGCTGCTCAGGGCCGGGTGGTCTCTGCAGCTGCCCGGCATCCTGCCCGAGGCCCCCCCTGCCCACACGCTGTCTTCCAGTCTCTCTCTGAACCCTCGACTCTTTCTGCCTCTGTCTCACCTGGCGTGGGTGCGTGCGAGTGCCTGTCCGTGTGCCTGGCTGTCGCTCGTCCGCTCTCTCAGGAAGGTCCTGTGCTGGGCCCGTGGCGTGGGGACAGGGCGGGCCTCGGTTTGGGGACAAGGCGGGGCTAAGGCACTCCAGGGGGTTTGCACAGCCGGCAGGATGGGCGCCTTGGGCCCCGGCTGGGCTGCCCCTAAGCCCGCAGGACGCTCCGGGGACCGTGGCCCCGAGTCGACGCCCCACTCGTCCGGAGCCACGTGACCATGAGCAGCGAACGGGATGGTGGGGGGCGGGGGGTTTGGGGGCACCGAGACGTCCTCCCCGCTCAAGCCACCACCCTCTCCAAACCCCGCCAGAGCTCCCGCAGCCTCGCCAGGCCCCCCGGGGTCCGGGAAGCGCCCCGGGCCAGGCCAGGCGCGTGCTGGCCGGGGGTGGCGTCGGCTGGTCTCCCAGCTGCAGGGCCTGTCCCGGTTTTTCCCATCAGTTTCAACAGTGATGCTCACCCCACATTGTGAGTCGTCTAGTTTTCTCACTGACACCCCTGTTAGGGAGTGGCTTTTTAGAGAGATAGGGAAGGTCACTTGGGGGATGTTAGTCATGAGAGAAAATAAGGGCTCAGTTGGGATTGCAGATGTCATCCAGGGGGTAAGTAGAGAAAGTTGTTGCTGGTACCAAGACATGAAGTTTTTTTTCCCCCTTTCCCCAAAAGGCCATATTACGACCACATGGGGGCGCTGAGTAACAGCCCATAGCTCGGCTGGAAGGGTGGGACTTTGATAGTGATACCCTGGGATGGGTTGGACATACCCCCAACCTTTGTCATTAATGCAGATGCAGCCCGGGCTGCTTAGGTTGAGTTGAGAAGCAGTGTGGTTTGCAAGTGAACATGCCTCGTTTAGGGAGAGATCAATAGCCATACAGGGAGATATGATTAGAAAGAGGAAGAACATCATATGATGCATTTTACTTATCTGAGGCAGGATTGATGGGGTTCTGCTTGAACAAGAGCCTGAGATCTTCAACAGGTGCACAGGAATAGCTGTCCTCTGGCTTTGGAGTCTCAGTTTCTGTCTCCCCCTCCTGTAGGCCATTGGGTTTTATTCTCGAATTGTGGACCCAGGCAGATAGACCCTTCACTTTTACAGCAGTTGAAGTCACTAGAACAACCTGATATGGCCCTGTCCATTTCTCGGACAGCTGGTTTGGACTCCCTTTTTCTTGCCAGGTCTTTACTGATACTTGATCCCCTGGCTTTACCTGGGGATTTTTCAAGTCTTCCTGTGGTTTGTTCTCCATACCGTTGGAGTTCTTGCGGAAAAATTCCCAGGTCAATTATATGTTTTAAGAGTGTATTGGCATCCTCATCAAGAAACAAATCAGAAGTTCAGAATGGTCGTCCATACATCATTTCATAAGGACTTAACAATAGTGGCCATTTGGGGGATGTCCGTATCCTCATGAGGGCTATGTGCAGCATATGTGTCCACTTATTATGTGTTCCTGACATAGCTTAGCCAGAGCCCTTTTAAGAGTCTGGTTGGCTCTCTCTACCTTTCCTGAAGCTTGAGGCCTCCAGGATGAGCGGAGCTGGTATTTTATGCCTAAGCATGTGGCTAGGTTCTGGGGTATCGTGGCTGTAAGTGAGGGCCCGTTGTCACTCTGAAGTGACCGAGGCAGCCCAAACCTATGCACTATCTCCTTCAGCAGTGCTTTACAGAGTTCTGTAGCTCTCTCTGTCTCAGTAGGGAACGCTTCGATCCATCCTGTGAATGTGTCAATAAAGACTAACAAGTAAGAAAACCCTTCGGTCTTGGGCATGGCTGTAAATTCTAAATGCGGAGCGGCATTGCCAGTCCGCTACTGGGTATGATCCCCGATGTTGGACAGGTGTAATTAGAGGAGGTCTTGTTTTTGGGTTATTTTTTAGACAGGTGTCACAATTTTGTGTGACCTGTTTAACAACCTTAGCTAACTGGGGATGGGAGAGAATAGGCTTAAGCAAGATTTCTAGATTATCTTTTCCAAAATGGGCGCTCTTATGTAAGGATTTAGTAATGTTTTAAACCTGAGAATCAGGGAGTATTATTTGGGCCTGATCAGGCTGAAACAACCCATGTGACCCAATCTCCCAGCCCCGCTCAGCATATGGGGAATGTCCCCCTGAGTTAAAATCTGGAGTCAGGGTTTCCTTGGGGAAAAGGGGGCAGATAGCAGTGGCAGAGGTAGCTTCCCCGGGAGCTCATCCTGCCTATTGATCAGCTTTCCTATTTCCCTGAGCCTCTTTTTCTTGCCCCTTTTGGTGACTCTTGCAGTGGATGACAGCTAATTTTGCAGGAAGTTTGACTGCCTCCAGGAGTATGAGAATGAGCTCTTTGTGTTTAATAGCAGAGCTTCGGGCACTGAGCATCCCTCTTTCTTTCCAAATTGCTGCACGGGCATGCAGAATGAAGAAAGCATACTTAGAGTCCATACACACATTAATCCTCTTTCCTTCTCCTAACTCCAAAGCTCCTGTCAGGGCAAAATTTCAGCTTTCTGGGCTGAGGTGTCTGGGGGAAGAGACCCACTTTCCTTAGTTTCTTCCAGGCTCGCTACAGCATATCCTGCTTTCCTCTCTCCCTTTTCTACAAAACTGCTGCCATCTGTGTGCCAGTTTTCCTCTGGGTCAGATAAAGGTGTCTCTGATAGGTCCCGGCGAGAAGAGTATAACTCGTCTGTGATTTGTATGCATTGGTGATCCAGAGGGGAGGTAGGGGGATCTGGCAGTAAGTTTGCTGGATTTAAAGTCTGGCAGACCCTCAACTTTATTTCTGGAGTGTCAAGGAGGAGGGCTTGGTATTGGGTGATCCTTCCTCTTGTCATCCACCTGTCCCCATTGGTTTCCAAGACTGCTTGTACCTGGTGAGGCGTATACACTGTGGTGGGCTGACCCAGGGTCAGCTTAGATGCCTCCTTAACCATAAGAGCGGTGGCTGCTACTGCCCGGAGGCAAGTGGGCCACCCTCTGGCCACCTCATCTAGTTATTTTGAGAGATAAGCCACAGGTTGTAATACGGGCCCCATCATCTGCTCTAACACCCCAAGAGCAGTTTCTGTCCTTCCAGAAACATAGAGTCTAAAAGGCTTCTCCAGGTTGGGGAGGCCTAAAGCTGGGACTGTAGTGATGGACTCTTTTAGGGCATTAAAGGCCACCTTGCAGGTCTCATGCCAGTCGAGTGGCTCTTCCTCTTTCCCCCTTAAATTTTCATATAGGGGTCTGGCCAGATTGCCATAATTAGGAATCCAGATCCTGCAAAACCCGGTCCTTCCTAAAAATCCCCTAAGCTGTTGTTTTGTTTGGGGGTACGGGGTATTTAAGATGAGGGATCTCCCCTCGGGGTCAGGCATTCTTTTTCTCTCCGTAATTATAAATCCAAGGTATTTTACTTGGGTTAAGCTAATCTGAGCCTACTTGGGGGATACTCGATAACCCTTTTCATACAGGAATGTTAGCGTTTTAAATAGTGTCCATTTGAGAGCTGGAAAAATCTGGCCTAGCTATGAGCAAGTCATCCACATACTGTATTAGACTACTGTTTGTTAAAGTTAATTCCCTTAGTTCTCTCCCCGAGGAAGTCCCGAAGATATGAGGGCTGTCCCTAAACCCTTGGGGTAGTCGAGTCCAGTCGAGAGTTGTATGGTCTCTCTTGTTTCCAAGTCCCGCCACTCAAAAGCAAAGAGTTTTGGGGATTCAGGATGGAGAGGAATGCAAAAGAAAGCACATTGAAGGTCCAAGACTGAGAAGTACTTGGCATTTCCTGGGACTTGGGATAGGAGGGTATATGGGTTTGGGACTATGGGGTGGATGGGAACCACAGCTTCATTAACAGCTCTTAGATCCTGGACGAATCAGTAAGATCCTTCCGGTTTTTGAACGGGCAAGATTGGGGTGTTGCAGGGGGACTCAGAGCTGATTCGAGTTCCAGTATCTCGGTATTTGTTAACTAATGGTTTAAGACCCTCAAGAGCTACTGGTTTTAAGGGATATTGTCTTTTCCAGGGCTAGGGAGCATTTGGTCTCAGAGAAATCTTTACTGGTGGAACATTTATGGCTAAACCAGGGCTGGGGACATCCCACACCTGGGGATTGACATCATCTAGACAAGGGACAGACTCCTCCTTTTCTACCTCTGACTGTAAATATTCAGACATAGGCAAAGAAAATTATCGACTTCTACCTTTGTGTCCCCAAGTCACTCTGGTTTGGAGGCGAAAGTATTATTCTCAAAATGGAAAATTTGGAAGCTGCAAACATGAAAAATTTAAAGAGTCACGCAGAGGCTAGTCACTGTAAGCTAACCCCTAAGACATTTATTGACTGATTTCTAGCTTCTCTTCTTTAACCTTTTTTATCTACAGTAATCCTGTGTGTTCCTTTTAGTTAGGGATTCATTTTTAGACTATCCTGACTCTTCCACTACGTTCCAGTTTTGGGTCTGATACACTAAGAGATGTGCCAAGTGCTTCCTGAATACTATAGAACATATTTTATATTTAAAATACTTCCATGCTTATGTAGTGAGTCAATGATTTTAAGTTTATTTGTTACACATTTCAATGTAAAAGTCAATGTGTGAACTAACATATTCACGACTTGGAAAAGTTGGCTTTTTTTTGCTGTGTGTTTGAACTCCTCACCCGACCAAAAGTCATGGAGAGGTCTATTGTTTTTCTAAAATGGTTATAGTGTTGTTTATTTTCTGGTAATTGAATTAGGGTGTGAGTTGCAAAGCCTGTGTTTCTGTTCATTTCATTCCATCTGTTCGGGTTTCTTTCTCTCTCCTGAGTCAGACAGTAATTTCCCATTGGTTGTCCAGTTACCAAGGTTGGTGTCCATGCATCCGTGCTGGTCTCTCCATACATGTCCGGGTGTCCTGTGAAACACTAAGCTTAATTTATTTGGAAATGACCTAGCTGTTCAATACACTGTCATCACTCAGTTGAGCAGAGGGAGAGAAATTCAAGTGACAAAACTCCAGAGAAGCTAGTGTCAGAGCGCCCCGGCGTGGCATGCGTGCAGGTGGTTAGGGGGAGGGGGGCGGGGAGCGGAGCGCGGAGATCTCAGGTGTCCTCCCACCCTGGGCCTCTCCAGGACCGCCGCTGCTCAGTGGCCTCCCCCCGCCCCCATCGCTTTGGCTGCTCAGGGCCGGGTGGTCTCTGCAGCTGCCCGGCATCCTGCCCGAGGCCCCCCCTGCCCACACGCTGTCTTCCAGTCTCTCTCTGAACCCTCGACTCTTTCTGCCTCTGTCTCACCTGGCGTGGGTGCGTGCGAGTGCCTGTCCGTGTGGCTGGCTGTCGCTCGTCCGCTCTCTCAGGAAGGTCCTGTGCTGGGCCCGTGGCGTGGGGGCAGGTCGGGCCTCGGTTTGGGGACAGGGCGGGGCTGAGGCACTCCAGGGGTTTGCACAGCCGGCAGGATGGGCGCCTGGGGCCCCGGCTGGGCTGCCCCTAAGCCCGCAGGACGCTCCGGGGACCGCAGCCCTGGGCCGACGCCCCGCTCGTCGGGAGCCACGTGACTCTGAGCATCGAACGGGATGGTGGGGGGCGGGGTTGGGGGGGCACCGAGACGTCCTCCCCGCTCAAGCCACCCCCCTCCCCAACCCCCGCCAGAGATCCCGCAGCCTCGCCAGGCCGCTCGGGGTCCGGGAAGCGCCCCGGGCCGGGCCAGGCTCGTGCTGGCCGGGGGTGGCGTCGGCTGGTCTCCCAGTTGCAGGGCCTGTCCCGGTTTTTCCCATCAGTTTAAACAGTGACGGTCATCCCACATTGTGAGTCGTCTAGATTTCTCACTGACACCCCTGTTAGGGAGTGGCTTTTTAGAGAGTTAGGGAAGGTCACTTGGGGGATGTTAGTCATGAGAGAAAATAAGGGCTCAGGTGGGATTGCAGATGTCATCCAGGGGGTAAATAGAGACAGTTGTTGCTGGTACCAAGACATGAAGTTTTTTTTCCCCCTTTTCCCATAAGGCCATATTACGACCACATGGGGGCAGTGAGTAACAGCCCATAGCTCGGCTGGAAGGGTGGGCCTTTGATATTGATACCCTGGGATGGGTTGGACCACCCTCTGTCATTAATGCAGATGCAGCCCGGGCTGCTTAGCTTCAGGTGAGAAGCAGTGTGGTTTGCAAGTGAACATGCCTCGTTTAGGGAGAGATCAATAGCCATACAGGGAGATATGATTAGAAAGAGGAAGAACATCATATGATGCATTTTACTTATCTGAGGCAGGATTGATGGGGTTCTGCTTGAACAAGAGCCTGAGATCTTCAACAGGTTCACAGGAATAGATGTCCTCTGGCTTTGGAGCCTCAGTTTCTGTCTCCCCCTCCTGTAGGCCATAGGGTTTTATTCTAGAATTGTGGACCCAGGCAGATAGACCCTTCACTTTTACAGCAGTTGAAGTCCCTAGAACAACCTGATATGGCCCTGTCCATTTCTCGGACAGCTGGTTTGGACTCCCTTTTTCTTGCCAGGTCTTTACTGATACTTGATCCCCTGGCTTTACCTGGGGATTTTTCAAGTCTTCCTGTGGTTTGTTCTCCATACCGTTGGAGTTCTTGCGGAAACCTTCCCAGGTCAATTATATGTTTTAAGAGTGTATTGGCATTCTCGTCAAGAAACAAATCAGAATTTAAGAATGGTCGTCCATACATCATTTCATAAGGACTTAACAATAGTGGCCGTTTGGGGGATGTCCGTAGCCTCATGAGGGCTATGGGCAGCATATGTGTCCACTTATTATGTGTTTCTGACATAGCTTAGCCAGAGCCCTTTTAAGAGTCTGGTTGGCTCTCTCTACCTTTCCTGAAGCTTGAGGCCTCCAGGATGATCGGAGCCGGTATTTTATGCCTAAGCATGCGGCTAGGTTCTGGGGTATCGTGGCTGTAAGTGAGGGCCCGTTGTCACTCTGAAGTGACCGAGGCAGCCCAAACCTAGGCACTATCTCCTTCAGCAAAGCTTTACAGACTTCTGTAGCTCTCTCAGTCTCAGTAGGGAACGCTTCGACCCATCCTGTGAATGTGTCAATAAAGACTAGCAAGTAAGAAAACCCTTGGGTCTTGGGCATGGCTGTAAATTCTACTTGCCAGTCCGCTCCTGGGTATGATCCCCGATGTTGGACAGGTGTAATTAGAGGAGGTCTGGTTTTGGGTTATTTTTTAGACAGGTGTCACAATTTTGTGTGACCTGTTTAACAACCTTAGCTAACTGGGGATGGGAGAGAATAGGCTTAAGCAAGATTTCTAGATTATCTTTTCCAAAATGGTCGCTCTTATGTAAGGAGTTAATAATGTTTTAAACCTGAGAATCAGGGAGTATTATTTGGGCCTGATCAGGCTGAAACCACCCATGTGACCCAATCTCCCAGCCCCGCTCAGCATATGGGGAATTTCCCCCTGAGGTAAAATCTGGAGTCAGGGTTTCCTTGGGGAAAAGTGGGCAGATAGCAGTGGCAGAGGTAGCTTCCCCGGCAGCTCATCCATCCTCTTGATCAGCTTTCCTATTTCCCTGAGCCTCTTTTTCTTGCCCCTTTTGGTGACTCTTGCAGTGGATGACAGCTAATTTTGCAGGAAGTTTGACTGCCTCCAGGAGCCTGAGAATGAGCTCTTTGTGTTTAATAGCAGAGCTTCGGGCACTGAGCATCCCTCTTTCTTTCCAAATTGTTGCACGGGCATGCAGAATGAGGAAAGCATACTTACAGTCCATACACACATTAATCCTCTTTCCTTCTCCTAACTCCAAAGCTCTTGTCAGGGCAAAATTTCAGCTTTCTGGGCTGAGGTGTCTGGGGGAAGAGACCCACTTTCCTTAGTTTCTTCCAGGCTCGCTACAGCATATCCTGCTTTCCTCTCTCCCTTTTCTACAAAACTGCTGCCATCTGTGTGCCAGTTTTCCTCTGGGTCAGATAAAGGTGTCTCTGATAGGTTCCGGCGAGAAGAGTATAACTCGTCTGTGATTTGTATGCATTGGTGATCCAGAGGGGAGGTAGGGGGATATGGCAGTAAGGTTGCTGGATTTAAAGTCTGGCAGACCCTCAACTTTATTTCTGGAGTGTCAAGGAGGAGGGCTTGGTATTGGGTGATCCTTCCTCATGTCATCCACCTGTCCCCTTTCGTTTCCAAGACTGCTTGCACCTGGTGAGGCGTATACACTGTGGTGGGCTGACCCAGGGTCAGCTGAGATGCCTCCTTAACCATAAGAGCGGTGGCTGCTACTGCCCGGAGGCAAGTGGGCCACCCTCTGGCCACCTCATCTAGTTATTTTGAGAGATAAGCCACAGGTTGTAATACGGGCCCCATCATCTGCTCTAACACCCCAAGAGCAGTTCCTGTCATTCCAAAAACATAGAGTCTAAAAGGCTTCTCCAGGTTGGGGAGGCCTAAAGCTGGGGCTGTAGTGATGGACTCTTTTAGGGCATTAAAGGCCACCTTGCAGGTCTCATGCCAGTCGAGTGGCTCTTCCTCTTTCCCCCTTAAATTTTCATATAGGTGTCTGTCCAGATTGCCATAATTAGGAATCCAGATCCTGCAAAACCCGGTCCTTCCTAAAAATCCCCTAAGTTGTTGTTTTGTTTGCGGGTACGGGGTTATTAAGATGAGGGATCTCCCCTCGGGGTCAGCAATTCTTATTCTCTCCGTAATTATAAATCCACGGTATTTTACTTGGGTTAAGCTAATCTGAGCCTACTTGGGGGATACTCGATAACCCTTTCATACAGGAAAGTTAGCGTTTTAAATAGTGTCCATTTGAGAGCTGGTAAAATCTGGCCTAGCTATGAGCAAGTCATCCACATACTGTATTAGACTACTGTTTGTTAAAGTTAATTCCCTTAGTTCTCTCCCCGAGGAAGTCCCGAAGATATGAGGGCTGTCCCTAAACCCTTGGGGTAGTCGAGTCCAGTCGAGAGTTGTATGGTCTCTCTTGTTTCCAAGTCCCGCCACTCAAAAGCAAAGAGTTTTTCGGATTCAGGATGGAGAGGCATGCAAAAGAAAGCACCTTGAAGGTCCAAGACTGAGAAGTACTTGGCATTTCCTGGGACTTGGGATAGGAGGGTATATGGGTTTGGGACTATGGGGTGGATGGGAACCACAGCTTCATTAACAGCTCTTAGATCCTGGACGAATCGATAAAATCCATCTGGTTTTTGAACGGGCAAGATTGGGGTGTTGCAGGGTGACTCAGAGCTGATTCGAGTTCCAGTATCTCGGTATTTGTTAACTAATGGTTTAAGACCCTCAAGACCTACTGGTTTAAAGGGATATTTTCTTTTCCAGGGCTAGGGAGCATTTGGTCTCAGAGAAATTTTTACTGGTGGAACATTTATGGCTAAACCAGGGCTGGAGACATCCCACACCTGGGGATTGACATCATCTAGACAAGGGACAGAAACCTCATTTTCTACCTCTGACTGTAAATATTCAGACATAGGCAAAGAAAATTATCGACTTCTACCTTTGTGGCCCCAAGTCACTCTGGTTTGCAGGCGAAAGTATTATTCTCACCATGGAAAATTTGGAAGCTGCAAACATGAAAAATTTAAAGAGTCACGCAGAGGCTAGTCACTCTAAGCTAACCCCTAAGACATTTATTGACTGATTTCTATCTTTTCTTCTTTAACCTTTTTTATCTACAGTAATCCTGTGTGTTCCTTTTAGTTAGGGATTCATTTTTAGACTATCCTGACTCTTCCACTACGTTCCAGTTTTGGGTCTGATACACTTAGAGATGTGCCAAGGGCTTCCTGAATACCATAGAACATATTTTATGTTTAAAATACTTCCATGCTTATGTAGTGAGTCAAAGATTTTAAGTTTATTTGTTACACATTTCAATGTAAAAGTCAATGTGTGAACTAACATATTCACGACTTGGAAAAGTTGGCTTTTTTTTTGGTGTGTGTTTGAACTCCTCACCCGACCAAAGGTCATGGAGAGGTCTATTGTTTTTCTAAAATGGTTATAGTGTTGTTTATTTTCTGGTAATTGTATTAGGGTGTGAGTTGCAAAGCTTGTGTTTCTGTTCATTTCATTCCATCTGTTCGGGTTTCTTTCTCTCTCCTGAGTCAGACAGTAATTTCCCATTGGTTGTCCAGTTACCAAGGTTGGTGTCCATGCATCCGTGCTGGTCTCTCCATACATGCCCGGGTGTCCTGTGAAACACTAAGCTTAATTTATTTGGAAATGACCTAGCTGTTCAATACACTGTCATCACTCAGTTGAGCAGAGGGAGAGAAATTCAAGTGACAAAACTCCAGAGAAGCTAGTGTCAGAGCGCCCCGGCATGGCATGCGTGCAGGGGGTTGGGGGGAGGGGGGCGGGGTGCAGAGCGCGGAGATCTCAGGTGTCCTCCCACCCTGGGCCTCTCCAGGCCCGCCGCTGCTGAGTGGCCTCCCCCCGCCCCCATCGCTTTGGCTGCTCAGGGCCGGGTGGTCTCTGCAGCAGCCCGGCATCCTGCCCGAGGCCCCCCCTGCCCACACGCTGTCTTCCAGTCTCTCTCTGAACCCTCGACTCTTTCTGCCTCTGTCTCACCTGGCGTGGGTGCGTGCGACTGCCTGTCCGTGTGCCTGGCTGTCGCTCGTCCGATCTCTCAGGAAGGTCCTGTGCTGGGCCCGTGGCGTGGGGGCAGGGCGGGCCTGGGTTTGGGGACAGGGCGGGGCTGAGGCACTCCAGGGCGTTTGCACAGCCGGCAGGATGGGAGCCTGGGGCCCCAGCTGGGCTGCCCCTAGCTCCAGGAGGCTCCGGGGACTGCAGACCCGGGCAGAAGCCCCGCTCGTCCGGAGCCACCTGACCCTGAGCAGCGAACGGGATGGTGGGTGACAGGGGGTGAGGGGGCACCGAGATGTCCTCGCTGCTCTACCCACCCCCCCTCCCCCCACCCCAGGTTCCGCACACACGCCAGGACCCGGCCGGCCGGGCCAGACTGGTACTGGTCTGGGCTCGCGGTGTGCGGAGCGGGGGCGCCCTCCGCTGGCCGCCGAGCTGCAGGCTCTGGCCCGCCGGAGTCCAATCGCGGGTCGTGCGGCTCAAGTGCAGCGCGAGCACGCTCGAGAACTGCAGCCCCAGGCCCGACCTGCAGGTCAGACCGCAAGGGAGGTACAACGCGGGGCTCCTGCAGCGCCTGGCAGCCGCCTCGGTCTAAGGCCATACCACCCTGAACGTGCCCTCTCTCCTGTGATCTGGGAAACTGAGCAGGGTCGGGCCTGGTCAGTTCTTGGATGGGAGACCGCCTAGTAGTTAGGCGATTTTTTTTGATTTTTCTGAATGCCTACTTCAGAAAGTTAGAATCGGATGACTTCACACAGTAAAACGAATCATATTTTCATACATAATCTTAAGAATCCAGCAGCTGGTCATTCTTTTTCCTGTCCTAACACAGCTAACTGGAAATCAGTTGTAGTAAGTTCTACTGATTTCAGACCCTCATCCCTAAGGGAAGATATATAGGAAAACCCATAATATATCTAAATAAACATGAAAGATACAATGATGAGATAGAAAAAAATTTCTCAGTGACATCTTAGTTGGTATCGGAAACACGATGATTATGAAAGCACAGCCCATAATCAAGTCCAGGCCATGGAAGCCTGTGACTGTCACTGAGTGTTGACTTCCCTTTCAGCTGAGGTCGTAAAAAGTGCTTTGTAAAATTCTGAGGTTTGAAGCACTTGTAACCTCCCGAAGAGACTGCAATCAGAAGGGTTTCTAGAATATCCTGACGCTGTGGTGAGCTCAAGCAATACATACTCCAGAGGACGGAAGTCAGACATGTTGGGAAGTGGGGATGACTTCTACTGCACTTAGGGAGGAAGGGCATGTACAAGTGGAGAAGCAACACCTCAGTGATGGAATCTTTAAAGACTCCACACATGGAGAAGGAAATGGCAACCCACACCTGTATTCTTGCCTGGAAAACTCCATGGGCAAAGGAGTCTGGCGGGCTGAAGTCCACGGGATTCCATGACTGACCGTGTGTGCACGAGGGTGGAGGGAGACGGGCTGGTAGCAAGAAACTGGTAGAAGTAAAAAATAAGAAAAAATATAAAATAAAGACTCGATAAATATGACAACGACTGGTAGGAATAAACCTTCAGAAGTGCCTTCTCAGACCTCCCGTCAGAAGCACAAGCGTAATAAAGACACTGAGTTTTCACGGTCTCACACAAAATTAGACTGGTTTATGACAATGGGCAGAGAGGCTCCTCTAAGACATCGGGGCTGGGCTTTACTGGAGGATGCACATCGATTGAGTGCATGGCTGTGTGTTATGGAAATATGTCTTACTGGCAGGGCGAAGGCATCTTCTTGAAGAACACAGCAAATAACACCACAAATTCACGGAACTTGGCTACAATGACAATAGCTGATTTCGTGATGTCTACTGCTTGGCAGAGCTGGGATTGCCTCTGCCATTAAGTACCTCAGTGGCCAGCTGTGATAGTAGCCATTACTTTCTCACTTAGAAACTTGCCATGTGCACTAGCGCAAGAACAGTGAAAGCTCCCCAGAGAAGCAAGTCAGGCAGACATGCTTCTGTTTTCTCACAGAAGCTGCTTATGACCGGCCCTGCTCACAGACAGATTGCTAATTCCAAATCGATAGAAAGTTATGCAGATATTCTTTAGCAACTGAGCCTCCAGTGAAGCCCTACTAGCTCAGTTGCTAAAGAATCTGCCTGCAACGCAGCAGACCCCGCTTTGAGTCCTGGGTCGGGAAGATCTGCTGGAGAAAGGATAGGCTACCCACTCCAGTATTCTGGCCTAGAGAATTCCATGGACTGTATAGTACTTGGGGCTGCAAAGAGTCAGGCACGAACTGAGCCACTTTCACCTGCACATGCAGATATCACTTAAAAAAAAATGTGGTAACAGATCTAGGACCTCTGTCAAGCTCATGAGTGAGTACTATAAATATACAGAATCAGCTTTGTCCTGCATAGTTACTACCATCCTGTATTTGCTTTGAGAGGAGTTGAGCTACTCTTGGTACAGAGGAATGATTCTTTACCAACTGAGCCACAAGGGAAGCCCACTAATACTGGAGTGGGTAGCCTATCCCTTCTCCAGCAGATCTTCCTGACCCAGGAATTGAACCAGGGTCTCCTGCCTGAGTAACACATATTGGGTAAAAAACGGTGAGGGGGCAGAACTAGGGACATTGATTGGTAAAATCAGTTTTCCTTGTCTAGATGGCTAGCGGACGCGAAAGAAATGTTGGTGTGGATTTAAAAAATTCTTCTGATACGAAACAAAAAATTTACTAGTTCTCTGCAGATCTTTAATGAAGCACAGATATTGTCATTAGATTTCTTTGGTCATATCCGTCTTATCCACATTTATTTTTTAAAATCACATAGAGTGGCTTCAATCACTTGAAGAAACGACAAAAGGTTTCTTTGGTCTCCATTCTATACTGGATCGAGAGAAGGCAGTTGATCAGCATGATGCAGGAGCTCAAGATGTTTTTGGCAAAAACTTGACTAGTCTGTTTAATGATATGGAAGAATGAATTAAGGATGGCACCACGAAACAGAAGGCCATGCTAGAAGTACACAAGACCTTGTTTGGTAAGTCCAAACATGACTTTTTCTTTCAATTGAAGGATAGTTGCTTTACAGAATTTTGTTGCCAAACATCAACGTGAATGAGCCACAGGTGTACATATGTCTCCTCCCTCCTGAACCTCTCTCCCATCTCCTCCTCTCCGTTCCACCCCTCTAGCTTGTTGCAGAGCCCCTGTTTGAGTCCCCTGAGTCATACAGCAAATTGCATTGGCATCTCTTTTAACGTATGGTACTATGTTTCCAAGTTCCTCTGCATTCATCTCACCCTCTTCTTCCTCACACCTGCCAGTGTCCATAAGTCTGTTCTCTACATCTGTGACTCCTTGGCTGCCCTGCAAATAATTTCATCAGTACCACCTTTAGTTCAAGCATTTCTTCCCCCCCCCCAAGCATTTCTTATTTCTTATTCCACTCTTACTGTCTTTAGTGTGAGACTGATCTCGAAAGTGATATGAAAGTATTATTCTCAGCATGGAAAATTTGGAAGATGCAAACATGAAAAATTTAAAAAGCAACGCAGAAAAAAAAAAAAAAAAAAAAAAAGAAAAAAAAAAAAAAAAAAAGTAACGCAGAGGCTAGTCACTCTAGGCTAAACCCTAAAACATTTATTGACTGATTTCTAGTTTCTCTTCTTTAACCTTTTTGATCTACGTAATCCTGTGTATTCCTTTTAGTTAGGGATTCATTTTTAGACAATCCTGCCTCTTCCATTAAGTTCCAGTTTGGGGTCTGATACACTTACAGATGTGCCAAGTGCTTCCTGAATACTATAGAACATATTTTATGTTTAAAATACTTCCATGCGTATGTAGTGAGTCAATGATTTTAAGTTAATTTGTTACACATTTCAATGTAAAAGTCAATGTGTGAATTAACATATTCTCGATTTGGAAAAGGTGGCTTTTTTTGTTGTGTGTAAGAACTCCTCACTGGACCAAAGGTCATGGAGAGGTCTATTGTTTTCTAAAATGGTTATAGTGTTGTTGTTTTTTTCGGTAATTGAATTGGGGTGTGAGTTGCAAAGTTTGTGTTTCTGTTCATGTTTTCCATCTGTTCGGGTTTCTTTCTCTCTCCTGAGTCAGACAGTAATTTCCCATTGGTTGTCCAGTTACCAAGGTTGGTGTCCATGCATCCGTGCTGGTCTCTGCATTCATGTCCGGGTGTCCTGTGAAACACTAAGCTTAATTTATTTGGAAATGACCTAGCTGTGCAATATACTGTCATCACTCAGTTGAGCACAAAGATAGAAATTCAGGTGATCAAACTCCGGAGAAGCTTTTGTCGGAGAGGCGCGTGCTTTCAGGGGGTTGTGGTGGGCGGAGTGCGGACCGCGGATATCTCAGGTGCCCTCCCAACCTGGACCTCTCCAGGCCTGCCTCTGCTCGGCAGCCTCCCCCCGCCCCCATCGCGTTTGCTGCTCAGGGCCGGGTGGTCTCTGCAGCTGCCCGGCATCCTGCCCGAGGCCTCCCCTGCCCACACGCTGTCTTCCAGTCTCTCTCTGAACCCTCGTCTCATTCTGCCTCTTTCTCAGCTAGCGAGGTTGCGTGCGAGTGCCTGGCCGTGTGCCTGGCTGTCGCTCGTCCGCTCTCTCAGGAAGGTCCTGTGCTGGGGCCGTGGCGTGGGGGCAGGGCGGGCCTCAGTTTGGGGACAGGGCGGGGCTGAGGCGCTCCAGGGGGTTTGCACAGCCGGCAAGATGGGCGCCTGGGGCCCCGGCTGGGCTGCCCCTAAGCCCGCAGGAGGCTCCGGGGACCGCGGCCCCGGGCCGACGCCCCGCTCGTCCGGAGCCACGTGACCCTGAGCAGCGAACGGGATGGTGGGGGGCGTGGGGTGGGGGGGGACCGAGACGTCCTTCCCGCTCAAGCCACCCCCCTCCCCACCCCCCGCCAGAGATCCCGCAGCCACGCCAGGCCGCTCGGGGTCCAGGAAGCACCCCGGGCTGGGCCAGGCGCGTGCTGTCCGGGGGTGGCGTCGGCTGGTCTCCCAGCTACAGGGCCTGTCCCGGTTTTTCCCATCAGTTTCAACAGTGACGGTCACCCCACATTGTGAGTCGTCTAGATTTCTCACTGACACCCCTGTTAGGGAGTGGCTTTTTAGAGAGATAGGGAAGGTCACTTGGGGGATATTAGTCATGAGAGAAAATAAGGGCTCAGTTGGGATTGCATATGTCATCCAGGGGGTAAATAGAGACAGTTGTTGCTGGTACCAAGACATGAAGTTTTTTTTCCCCCTTTTCCCAAAATTCCATATTACGACAACATGGGGGCGCTGAGTAACAGCCCATAGCTCGGCTGGAAGGGTGGGCCTTTGATATTGATACCCTGGGATGGGTTGGACATACCCCCAACCTTTGTCATTAATGCAGATGCAGCCCGGGCTGCTTAGGTTGAGTTGAGAAGCAGTGTGGTTTGCAAGTGAACATGCCTCGTTTAGGGAGAGATCAATAGCCATACAGGGAGATATGATTAGAAAGAGGAAGAACATCATATGATGCATTTTACTTATCTGAGGCAGGATTGATGGGGTTCTGCTTGAACAAGAGCCTGAGATCTTCAACAGGTTCACAGGAATAGCTGTCCTCTGGCTTTGGAGTCTCAGTTTCTGTCTCCCCCTCCTGTCGGCCATAGGGTTTTATTCTAGAATTGTGGACCCAGGCAGATAGACCCTTCACTTTTACAGCAGTTGAAGTCACTAGAACAACCTGATATGGCCCTGTTCATTTCTCGGACAGCTGGTTTGGACTCCCTTTTTCTTGCCAGGTCTTTACTGATACTTGATCCCCTGGCTTTACCTGGGGATTTTTCAAGTCTTCCTGTGGTTTGTTATCCATACCGTTGGAGTTCTTGCGGAAACCTTCCCAGGTCAATTATATGTTTTTAGAGTGTATTGGCATCCTCGTCAAAAAACAAATCAGAAATTAAGAATGGACGTCCATACATCATTTCATAAGGACTTAACAATAGTGGCCGTTTGGGGGATGTCCGTAGCCTCATGAGGGCTATGGACAGCATATGTGTCCACTTATTATGTGTTTCTGACATAGCTTAGCCAGAGCCCTTTTAAGAGTCTGGTTGTCTCTCTCTACCTTTCCTGAAGCTTGAGGCCTCCAGGATGAGCGGAGCCTGTATTTTATGCCTAAGCATGTGGCTAGGTTCTGGGGTATCGTGGCTGTAAGTGAGGGCCCGTTGTCACTCTGAAGTGACCGAGGCAGCCCAAACCTAGGCACTATCTCCTTCAGCAAAGCTTTACAGACTTCTGTAGCTCTCTCTGTCTCAGTAGGGAACGCTTCGATCCATCCTGTGAATGTGTCAATAAAGACTAGCAAGTAAGAAAACCCTTGGGTCTTGGACATGGCTGTAAATTCTAAATGCGGAGCGGCATTGCCAGTAGGCTCCTGGGTATGATCCCCGATGTTGGACAGGTGTAATTAGAGGAGGTCTGGTTTTTGGGTTATTTTTTAGACAGGTGTCACAATTTTGTGTGACTTGTTTAACAACCTTAACTAACTGCGGATGGGAGAGAATAGGCTTAAGCATGATTTCTAGATTATCTTTTCCAAAATGGGCGCTCTTATGTAAGGAGTTAGTAATGTTTTAAACCTGAGAATCAGGGAGTATTATTTGGGCCTGATCAGGCTGAAACCACCCATGTGACCCAATCTCCCAGCCCCGCTCAGCATATCGGGAATGTCCCCCTGGGGTAAAATCTGGAGTCAGGGTTTCCTTGGGGAAAAGGGGGCAGATAGCAGTGGCAGAGGTAGCTTCCCCGGCAGCTCGTCCTGCCTCTTGATCAGCTTTCCTATTTCCCTGAGCCTCTTTTTCTTGCCCCTTTTGGTGACTCTTGCAGTGGATGACAGCTAATTTTGCAGGAAGATTGACTGCCTCCAGGAGCCTGAGAATGAGCTCTTTGTGTTTAATAGCAGAGCTTCGGGCACTGAGCATCCCTCTTTCTTTCCAAATTGCTGCACGGGCATGCAGAATGAGGAAAGCATACTTAGAGTCCATACACATATTAATCCTCTTTCCTTCTCCTAACTCCAAAGCTCTTGTCAGGGCAAAAAGTTCAGCTTTCTGGGCTGAGGTGTCTGGGGGAAGAGACCCACTTTCCTTAGTTTCTTCCAGGCTCGCTACAGCATATCCTGCTTACCTCTCTCCCTTTTCTACAAAACTGCTGCCATCTGTGTGCCAGTTTTCCTCTGGGTCAGATAAAGGTGTCTCTGATAGGTCCCGGCGAGCAGAGTATAACACGTCTGTGATTTGTATGCATTGGTGATCCAGAGGGGAGGTAGGGGGATCTGGCAGTAAGGTTGCTGGATTTAAAGTCTGGCAGACCCTCAACTTTATTTCTGGAGTGTCAAGGAAGAGGGCTTGTTATTGGGTGATGCTTCCCCTTGTCATCCACCTGTCCCCTTTCGTTTCCAAGACTGCTTGCACCCGGTGAGGAGTATACACTGTGGTGGGCTGACCCAGGGTCAGCTTATATGCCTCCTTAACCATAAGAGCGGTGGCTGCTACTGCCCGGAGGCAAGTGGGCCACCCTCTGGCCACCTCATCTAGTTATTTTGAGAGATAAGCCACAGGTTGTAATACGGGCCCCATTATCTGCCCTAACACCCCAAGAGCAGTTCCTGTCCTTCCAGAAACATAGAGTCTAAAAGGCTTCTCCAGGTTGGGGAGGCCTAAAGCTGGGGCTGTAGTGATGGACTCTTTTAGGGCATTAAAGGCCACCTTGCAGGTCTCATGCCAGTCGAGTGGCTCTTCCTCTTTCCCCCTTAAATTTTCATATAGGGGTCTGGCCAGATTGCCATAATTAGGAACCCAGATCCTGCAAAACCCGGTCCTTCCTAAAAATCCCCTAAGTTGTTGTTTTGTTTGGGGGTACGGGTTATTTAAGATGAGGGATCTCCCCTCGGGATCAGGCATTCTTTTTCTCTCCGTAATTATAAATCCAAGGTATTTTACTTGGGTTAAGCTAATCTGAGCCTACTTGGGGGATACTCGATAACACTTTTCATACAGGAAAGTTAGCGTTTTAAATAGTGTTCATTTGAGAGCAGGTAAAATCTGGCCTAGCTATGAGCAAGTCATCCACATACTCTATTAGACTACTGTTTGTTAAAGTTAATTCCCTTAGTTCTCTCTCCGAGGAAGCCCCGAAGATATGAGGGCTGTCCATAAACCCTTGGGGTAGTCGAGTCCAGTCGAGAGTTGTATGGTCTCTCTTGTTTCCAAGTCCCGCCACTCAAAAGCAAAGAGTTTTTGGGATTCAGGATGGAGAGGCATGCAAAAGAAAGCACCTTGAAGGTCCAAGACTGAGAAGTACTTGGCATTTCCTGGGACTTGGGATAGGAGGGTATATGGGTTTGGGACTATGGGGTGGATGGGAACCACAGCTTCATTAACAGCTCTTAGATCCTGGACGAATCGGTAAGATCCATCTGGTTTTTGAACGGGCAAGATTGGGGTGTTGCAGGGGGACTCACAGCTGATTCGAGTTCCAGTATCTTGGTATTTGTTAACTAATTGTTTAAGACACTCAAGAGCTACTGGTTTTAAGGGATATTGTCTTTTCCAGGGCTAGGGAGCATTTGGTCTCAGAGAAATCTTTACTGATGGAACATTTGTGGCTAAACCAGGGCTGGAGACATCCCACACCTGGGGATTGACATCATCTAGACAAGGGACAGACTCCTCCTTTTCTACCTCTGACTGTAAATATTCAGACATAGGCAAAGAAAATTATCGACTTCTACCTTTGTGTCCCCAAGTCACTCTGGTTTGGAGGCGAAAGTATTATTCTCAAAATGGAAAATTTGGAAGCTGCAAACATGAAAAATTTAAAGAGTCACGCAGAGGCTAGTCACTCTAAGCTAACCCCTAAGACATTTATTGACTGATTTCTAGCTTCTCTTCTTTAACCTTTTTTATCTACAGTAATCCTGTGTGTTCCTTTTAGTTAGGGATTCATTTTTAGACTATCCTGACTCTTCCACTACGTTCCAGTTTTGGGTTTGATACACTTAGAGATGTGCCAAGTGCTTCCTGAATACTATAGAACATATTTCAAATTTAAAATACTTCCATGCTTATGTAGTGAGTCAATAATTTTAAGTTTATTTGTTACACATTTCAATGTAAAAGTCAATGTGTGAACTAACATATTCATGACTTGGAAAAGTTGGCTTTTTTTGCTGTGTGTTTGAACTCCTCACCCGACCAAAGGTCATGGAGAGGTCTATTGTTTTTCTAAAATGGTTATAGTGTTGTTTATTTTCTGGTAATTGAATTAGGGTGTGAGTTGCAAAGCCTGTGTTTCTGTTCATTTCATTCCATCTGTTCGGGTTTCTTTCTCTCTCCTGAGTCAGACAGTAATTTCCCATTGGTTGTCCAGGTACCAAGGTTGGTGTCCATGCATCCGTGCTGGTCTCTCCATACATGTCCGGGTGTCTTGTGAAACACTAAGCTTAATTTATTTGGAAATGACCTAGCTGTTCAATACACTGTCATCACTCAGTTGAGCAGAGGGAGAGAAATTCAAGTGACAAAACTCCAGAGAAGCTAGTGTCAGAGCGCCCCGGCGTGACATGCGTGCAGGGGGTTGGGGGGAGGGGGGCGGGGCGCGGAGCACGGAGATCTCAGGTGTCCTCCCACCCTGGGCCTCTCCAGGCCCGCCGCTGCTCAGTGGCCTCCCCCCGGCCCCATCGCTTTGGCTGCTCAGGGCCGGGTGGTCTCTGCAGCTGCCCGGCATCCTGCCCGAGGCCCCCCCTGCCCACACGCTGTCTTCCAGTCTCTCTCTGAACCCTCGACTCTTTCTGCCTCTGTCTCACCTGGCGTGGGTGCATGCGAGTGCCTGTCCATGTGCCTGGCTGTCGCTCGTCCGCTCTCTCAGGAAGGTCCTGTGCTGGGCCCGTGGCGTGGGGGCAGGGCGGGCCTCGGTTTGGGGACAGGGCGGGGCTGAGGCACTCCAGGGGGTTTGAACAGCCGGCAAGATGGGCCCTTTGGGCCCCGGCTGGGCTGCCCCTAAGCCGGCAGGAGTCTCCGGGAACCACGGCCCCGGGCCGACGCCCTGCTCGTCCGGAGCCACGTGACCCTGAGCAGCGAAAGGGATGGTGGGGGGCGGGGGCTGGGGGGGCACCGAGACGTCCTCCCCGCTCAAGCCACCCCCCTCCCCAACCCCCGCCAAAGCTCCCACAGCCTCGCCAGGCAGCTCGGGGTCCGGGAAGCGCCCCGGGTCGGGCCAGGCGCGTGCTAGCCAGGGGTGGCGTCGGCTGGTCTCCCAGCTGCAGGGCCTGTCCCAGTTTTTCCCATCAGTTTCAACAGTGACGGTCACCCCACATTGTGAGTCGTCTAGATTTCTCACTGACACCCCTGTTAGGGAGTGGCTTTTTAGAGAGTTAGGGAAGGTCACTTGGGGGATGTTAGTCATGAGAGAAAATAAGGGCTCAGGTGGGAATGCAGATGTCATCCAGGGGGTAAATAGAGACAGTTGTTGCTGGTACCAAGACATGAAGTTTTTTTTCCCCCTTTCCCCAAAAGGCCATATTACGACCACATGGGGACGCTGAGTAACAGCCCATAGCTCGGCTGGAAGGGTGGGCCTTTGATAGTGATACCCTGGGATGGGTTGGATATACCCCCAACCTTTGTCATTAATGCAGATGCAGCCCGGGCTGGTTAGGTTGAGTTGAGAAGCAGTGTGGTTTGCAAGTGAACATGCCTTGTTTAGGGAGAGATCAATAGCCATACAGGGAGATATGATTAGAAAGAGGAAGAACATCATATGATGCATTTTACTTATCTGAGGCAGGATTGAAGGGGTTCTGCTTGAACAAGAGCCTGAGATCTTCAACAGGTTCACAGTAATAGCTGTCCTCTGGCTTTGGAGTCTCAGTTTCTGTCTCCCCCTCCTGTAGGCCATAGGGTTTTATTCTAGAATTGTGGACCCAGGCAGATAGACCCTTCACTTTTACAGCAGTTGAAGTCACTAGAACAACCTGATAAGGCCCTGTCCATTTCTAGGACAGCTGGTTTGGACTCCCTTTTTCTTGCCAGGTCTTTACTGATACTTGATCCCCTGGCTTTACCTGGGGATTTTTCAAGTCTTCCTGTGGTTTGTTCTCCATACCGTTGGAGTTCTTGCTGAATCCTTCCCAGGTCAATTATATGTTTTAAGAGTGTATTGGCATCCTCGTCAAGAAACAAATCAGAAGGTAAGAATGGTCGTCCATAAATCATTTCATAAGGACTTAACTATAGTGGCCGTTTGGGGGATATCCGTAGCCTCATGAGGGCTATGGGCAGCATATGTGTCCTCTTATTATGTGTTTCTGACATAGCTTATCCAGAGCCCTTTTAAGAGTTTGGTTGGCTCTCTCTGCCTTTCCTAAAGCTTGAGGCCTCCAGGATGAGCGGAGCTCGTATTTTATGCCTAAGCATGCGGCTAGGTTCTGGGGTATCGTGGCTGTAAGTGAGGGCCCGTTGTCACTCTGAAGTGACCGAGGCAGCCCAAACCTAGGCACTATCTCCTTCAGCAGAGCTTTACAGACTTCTGTAGCTCTCTCAGTCTCAGTAGGGAACGCTTCGATCCATCCTGTGAATGTGTCAATAAAGACTAGCAAGTAAGAAAACCCTTGGGTCTTGGGCATGGCTCTAAATTCTACTTGCCAGTCCACTCCTGGGTATGATCCCCGATGATGGACAGGTGTAATTAGAGGAGGTCTGGTTTTTGGGTTATTTTTTAGACAGGTGTCACAATTTTGTGTGACCTGTTTAACAACCTTAGCTAACTGGAGATGGGAGAGAATAGGCTTAAGCAAGATTTCTAGATTATCTTTTCCAAAATGGGCGCTCTTATGTAAGGAGTGAGTAATGTTTTAAACCTGAGAATCAGGGAGTATTATTTGGGCCTGATCAGGCTGAAACCACCCATGTGACCCAATCTCCCAGCCCCGCTCAGCATATCAGGAATGTCCCCCTGGGGTAAAATCTGGAGTCAGGCTTTCCTTGGGGAAAAGGGGGCCGATAGCAGTGGCAGAGGTAGCTTCCCCGGCAGCTCGTCCTGCCTCTTGATCAGCTTTCCTATTTCCCTGAGCCTCTTTTTCTTGCCCCTTTTGGTGACTCTTGCAGTGGATGACAGCTAATTTTGCAGGAAGATTGACTGCCTCCAGGAGCCTGAGAATGAGCTCTTTGTGTTTAATAGCAGAGCTTCGGGCACTGAGCATCCCTCTTTCTTTCCAAATTGCTGCACGGGCATGCAGAATGAGGAAAGCATACTTAGAGTCCATACACACATTAATCCTCTTTCCTTCTCCTAACTCCAAAGCTCTTGTCAGGGCAAAAAGTTCAGCTTTCTGGGCTGAGGTGTCTGGGGGAAGAGACCCACTTTCCTTGGTTTCTTCCAGGCTCGCTACAGCATATCCTGCTTTCCTCTCTCCCTTTTCTACAAAACTGCTGCCATCTGTGTGCCAGTTTTCCTCTGGGTCAGATAAAGGTGTCTCTGATAGGTTCCGGCGAGAAGAGTATAACTCGTCTGTGATTTGTATGCATTGGTGATCCAGAGGGGAGGTAGGGGGATCTGGCAGTAAGGTTGCTGGATTTAAAGTCTGGCAGACCCTCAACTTTATTTCTGGAGTGTCAAGGAGGAGGGCTTGATATTGAGTGATCCTTCCTCCTGTCATCCACCTGTCCCCTTTCGTTTTCAAGACTGCTTGCACCCGGTGAGTCGTATACACTGTGGTGGGTTGACCCAGGGTCCGCTTAGATGCCTCCTTAACCATAAGAGCTGTGGCTGCTACTGCCCGGAGGCATGTGGGCCACCCTCTGTCCACCTCATCTAGTTATTTTGAGAGATAAGCCACAGGTTGTAATACGGGCCCCATCATCTGCTCTAACACCCCAAGAGCAGTTCCTGTCCTTCCAGAAACATACAGTTTAAAAGGCTTCTCCAGGTTGGGGAGGCCTAAAGCTGGGGCTGTAGTGATGGACTCTTTTAGGGCATTAAAGGCCACCTTGCAGGTCTCATGCCAGTCGAGTGGCTTTTCCTATTTCCCCCTTAAATTTTCATATAGGGGTCTGGCCAGATTGTCCTAATTAGGAATCCAGATCCTGCAAAACCCGGTCCTTCCTAAAAATCCCCTAAGCTGTTGTTTTGTTTGGGGGTACGGGGTATTTAAGATGAGGGATCTCCTCTCGGGGTCAGGCATTCTTTTTCTCTCCGTAATTATAAATCCAAGGTATTTTACTTGGGTTAAGCTAATCTGAGCCTACTTGGGGGATACTCGATAACACTTTTCATACAGGAATGTTAGCGTTTTAAATAGTGTCCATTTGAGAGCTGGTAAAATCTGGCCTAGCTATGAGCAAGTCATCCACATACTGCATTAGACTACTGTTTGTTAAAGTTAATTCCCTTAGTTCTCTCCCCGAGGAAGTCCCGAAGATATGAGGGCTGTCCCTAAACCCTTGGGGTAGTCGAGTCCAGTCGAGAGTTGTATGGTCT
Organism: Muntiacus reevesi; assembly: GCF_963930625.1. Classification (NCBI taxonomy): domain Eukaryota; kingdom Metazoa; phylum Chordata; class Mammalia; order Artiodactyla; family Cervidae; genus Muntiacus; species Muntiacus reevesi. The sequence goes on along the minus strand of NC_089256.1, from coordinate 96,307 downwards.
CTCTTGTTTCCAAGTCCCGCCACTCAAAAGCAAAGAGATTTTGGGATTCAGGATGGCGAGGAATGCAAAAGAAAGCACCTTGAAGGTCCAAGACTGAGAAATACTTGGCATTTCCTGGGACTTGGGATAGGAGGGTATATGGGTTTGGGGCTATGGGGTGGATGGGAACCACAGCTTCATTAACAGCTCTTAGATCCTGGACGAAGCGTAAGATCCATCTGGTTTTTGAACGGGCAAGATTGGGGTGTTGCAGGGGGACTCATAGCTGATTCGATTTCCAGTATCTCGGTATTTGTTAACTAATGGTTTAAGACCCTCAAGAGCTACTGGTTTTAAGGGATATTGTTTTTTCCAGGGCTAGGGAGCATTTGGTCTCAGAGAAAACTTTACTGGTGGAACTTTAATGGCTAAACCAGGGCTGGAGACATCCCACACCTGGGGATTGACATCATCTAGACAAGGGACAGACTCCTCCTTTTCTACCTCTGACTGTAAATATTCAGACATAGGCAAAGAAAATTATCGACTTCTACCTTTGTGTCCCCAAGTCACTCTGGTTTGGAGGCGAAAATATTATTCTCAAAATGGAAAATTTGGAAGCTGCAAACATGAAAAATTTAAAGGGCCACGCAGAGGCTAGTCACTCTAAGCTAACCCCTAAGACATTTATTGACTGATTTCTAGCTTCTCTTCTTTAACCTTTTTTATCTACAGTAATCCTGTGTGTTCCTTTTAGTTAGGGATTCATTTTTAGACTACCCTGACTCTTCCACTACGTTCCAGTTTTGGGTCTGATACACTTACAGATGTGCCAAGTGCTTCCTGATTACTATAGAACATATTTTATATTTAAAATACTTCCATGCTTATGTAGTGAGTCAATGATTTTAAGATTATTTGTTACACATTTCAATGTAAAAGTCAATGTGTGAACTAACATATTCACGACTTAGAAAAGTTCGCTTTTTTTGCTGTGTGTTTGAACTCCTCACCTGACCAAAGGTCATGGAGAGGTCTATTGTTTTTCTAAAATGGTTATAGTGTTGTTTATTTTCTGGTAATTGAATTAGGGTGTGAGTTGCAAAGCATGTGTTTCTGTTCATTTCATTCCATCTGTTCGGGTTTCTTTCTCTCTCCTGAGTCAGACAGTAATTTCCCATTGGTTGTCCAGTTACCAAGGTTGGTGTCCATGCATCCGTGCTGGTCTCTCCATACATGTCCGGGTGTCCTGTGAAACACTAAGCTTAATTTATTTGGAAATGACCTAGCTGTTCAATACACTGTCATCACTCAGTTGAGCAGAGGGAGAGAAATTCAAGTGACAAAACTCCAGAGAAGCTAGTGTCAGAGCGCCCCAGCGTGGCATGCGTGCAGGGGGTTGGGGGGAGGGGGGCAGGGCGCGGAGCGCGGAGATCTCAGGTGTCCTCCCACCCTGGGCCTCTCCAGGCCCGCCACTGTTCAGTGGCCTCCCCCCACCCCCATCGCTTTGGCTGCTCAGGGCCGGGTGGTCTCTGCAGCTGCCCGGCATCCTGCCCGAGGCCCCCCCTGCCCAAACGCTGTCTTCCAGTCTCTCTCTGAACCCTCGACTCTTTCTGCCTCTGTCTCACCTGGCGTGGGTGCGTGCGAGTGCCTGACCGTGTGCCTGGCTGTCGCTCGTCCGCTCTCTCAGGAAGGTCCTGTGCTGGGCCCGTGGCGTGGGGGCAGGGCGGGCCTCGGTTTGGGGACAGGGCGGGGCTGAGGCACTCCAGGGGCTTTGCACAGCCGGCAGGATGGGCGCCTGGGGCCCCGGCTGGGCTGCCCCTAAGCCCGCAGGAGGCTCCGGGGACCGCTGGCCTGGGCCGACGCCCCGCTTGTCCGGAGCCACGTGACCCTCAGCAGTGAACGGGATGGTGGGGGTCGGGAGGTGGGGGGGCACCGAGACGTCCTCCCCGCTCAAGCCACCCCCCTCCCCAACCCCCGCCAGAGCTCCCGCAGCCTCGCCAGGCCTCTCGGGGTCCGGGAAGCGCCCCGGGCCGGGCCAGGCACGTGCTGGCCGGGGGTGGCGTCGGCTTGTCTCCCAGCTGCAGGGCCTGTCCCGGTTTTTCCCATCAGTTTCAACAGTGACGGTCACCACACATTGTGAGTCGTCTAGATTTCTCACTGACACCCCTGTTACGGAGTGGCTTTTTAGAGAGATATGGAAGGTTACTTGGGGGATGTTAGTCATGAGAGAAAATAAGGGCTCAGGTGGGATTGCAGATGTCATCCAGGGGGTAAATAGAGACAGTTGTTGATGGTACCAAGACATGAAGTTTTTTTTCCCCCTTTTCCCAAAAGGCCATATTACGACCACATGGGGGCGCTGAGTAACAGCCCATAGCTTGGCTGGAAGGGTGGGCCTTTGATATTGATACCCTGGGATGGGTTGGAAAACCCCCAACATTTGTCATTAATGCAGATGCAGCCCGGGCTGGTTAGGTTGAGTTGAGAAGCAGTGTGGTTTGCAAGTGAACATGCCTCGTTTAGGGAGAGATCAATAGCCATACAGGGAGATATGATTAGAAAGAAGAAGAACATCATATGATGCATTTTACTTATCTGAGGCAGGTTTGATGGGGTTCTGCTTGAACAAGAGCCTGAGATCTTCAACAGGTTCACAGGAATAGCTGTCCTCTGGCTTTGGAGTCTCAGTTTCTGTCTCCCCCTCCTGTAGGCCATAGGGTTTTATTCTAGAATTGTGGACCCAGGCAGATAGACCCTTCACTTTTACAGCAGTTGAAGTCACTAGAACAACCTGATAAGGCCCTGTCAATTTCTCGGACAGCTGGTTTGGACTCCCTTTTTCTTGCCAGGTCTTTACTGATACTTGATCCCCTGGCTTTACCTGGGGATTTTTCAAGTCTTCCTGTGGTTTGTTCTCCATACCGTTGGAATTCTTGCTGAAACCTTCCCAGGTCAATTATATGTTTTAAGAATGTATTGGCATTCTCGTCAAGAAACAAATCAGAAGTTAAGAATGTTCGTCCATACATCATTTCATAAGGACTTAAAAATAGTGGCCGTTTGGGGGATGTCCGTAGCCTCATGAGGGCTATGGGCAGCATATGTGTCCACTTATTATGTCTTTCTGACATAGCTTAGCCAGAGCCCTTTTAAGAGTCTGGTTGGCTCTCTCTACCTTTCCTGAAGCTTGAGGCCTCCAGGATGAGCGGAGCTCGTATTTTATGCCTAAGCATGCGGCTAGGTTCTGGGGTATCGTGGCTGTAAGTGAGGGCCCTTTGTCACATTGAAGTGACTGAGGCAGCCCAAACCTAGGCACTATCTCCTTCAGCAGAGCTTTACAGACTTCTGTAGCTCTCTCAGTCTCAGTAGGGAACGCTTCGATCCATCCTGTGAATGTGTCAATAAAGACTAGCAAGTAAGAAAACCCTTGGGTCTTGGGCATGGCTCTAAATTCTACTTGCCAGTCCACTCCTGGGTATGATCCCCGATGATGGACAGGTGTAATTAGAGGAGGTCTGGTTTTTGGGTTATTTTTTAGACAGGTGTCACAATTTTGTGTGACCTGTTTAACAACCTTAGCTAACTGGAGATGGGAGAGAGTAGGCTTAAGCAAGATTTCTAGATTATCTTTTCCAAAATGGGCGCTCTTATGTAAGGAGTTAGTAATGTTTTAAACCTGAGAATCAGGGAGTATTATTTGGGCCTGATCAGGCTGAAACCACCCATGTGACCCAATCTCCCAGCCCCGCTCAGCATATCGGGAATGTCCCCCTGGGGTAAAATCTGGATCAGGCTTTCCTTGGGGAAAAGGGGGCAGATAGCAGTGGCAGAGGTAGCTTCCCCGGCAGCTCGTCCTGCCTCTTGATCAGCTTTCCTATTTCCCTGAGCCTCTTTTTCTTGCCCCTTTTGGTGACTCTTGCAGTGGATGACAGCTAATTTTGCAGGAAGTTTGACTGCCTCCAGGAGCCTGAGAATGAGCTCTTTGTGTTTAATAGCAGAGCTTCGGGCACTGAGCATCCCTCTTTCTTTCCAAATTGCTGCACGGGCATGCAGAACGAGGAAAGCATACTTAGAGTCCATACACACATTAATCCTCTTTCCTTCTCCTAACTCCAAAGCTCTTGTCAGGGCAAAAAGTTCAGCTTTCTGGGCTGAGGTGTCTGGGGGAAGAGACCCACTTTCCTTAGTTTCTTCCAGGCTCACTACAGCATATCCTGCTTTCCTCTCTCCCTTTTCTACAAAACTGCTGCCATCTGTGTGACAGTTTTCCTCTGGGACAGATAAAGGTGTCTCAGATAGGTCCCAGCGAAAGAGTATAACTCGTCTGTGATTTGTATGCATTGGTGATCCAGAGGGGAGGTAGGGGGATCTGGCAGTAAGTTTGCTGGATTTAAAGTCTGGCAGACCCTCAACTTTATTTCTGGAGTGTCAAGGAGGAGGGCTTGGTATTGGGTGATCCTTCGCGCTGTCATCCACATGTCCCCTTGCGTTTCCAAGACTGCTTGTACCCTGTGAGGCATATACACTGTGGTGGGCTGACCCAGGGTCAGCTTAGATGCCCCCTTAACCATAAGAGCTGTGGCTGCTACTGCCCGGAGGCAAGTGGGCCACCCTCGGGCCACCTCATCTAGTTATTTTGAGAGATAAGCCACAGGTTGTAATACGGGCCCCATCATCTGCTCTAACACCCCAAGAGCAGTTCCTGTCCTTCCAGAAACATATAGTCTAAAAGGCTTCTCCAGGTTGGGGAGGCCTAAAGCTGGGGCTGTAGTGATGGACTCTTTTAGGGCATTAAAGGCCACCTTGCAGGTCTCATGCCAGTCGAGTGGCTCTTCCACTTTCCCCCTTAAATTTTCATATAGGGGTCTGGCCAGATTGCCATAATTAGGAATCCAGATCCTGCAAAACCCGGTCCTTCCTAAAAATCCCCTAAGCTGTTGTTTTGTTTGGGGGTACGGGGTATTTAAGATGAGGGATCTCCCCTCGGGGTCAGGCATTCTTTTTCTCTCCGTAATTATAAATCCAAGGTATTTTACTTGGGTTAAGCTAATCTGAGCCTACTTGGGGGATACTCGATAACCCTTTTCATACAGGAAAGTTAGCATTTTAAATAGTGTCCATTTGAGAGCTGGTAAAATCTGGCTTAGCTATGAGCAAGTCATCCACATACTGTATTAGACTACTGTTTGTTAAAGTTAATTCCCATAGTTCTCTCCCCGTGGAAGTCCCGAAGATATGAGGGCTGTCCCTAAACCCTTGGGGTAGTCGAGTCCAGTCGAGAGTTGTATGGTCTCTCTTGTTTCCAAGTCCCGCCACTCAAAAGCAAAGAGTTTTTGGGATTCAGGATGGAGAGGCATGCAAAAGAAAGCACCTTGAAGGTCCAAGACTGAGAAGTACTTGGCATTTCCTGGGACTTGGGATAGGAGGGTATATGGGTTTGGGACTATGGGGTGGATGGGAACCACAGCTTCATTAACAGCTCTTAGATCCTGGATGAATCGGTAAGATCCATCTGGTTTTTGAACGGGCAAGATTGGGGTGTTGCAGGGGGACTCACAGCTGATTCGAGTTCCAGTATCTCGGTATTTGTTAACTAATGGTTTAAGACCCTCAAGAGCTACTGGTTTTAAGGGATATTTTCTTTTCCAGGGCTAGGGAGCATTTGGTCTCAGAGAAAACTTTACTGGTGGAACATTTATGGCTAAACCAGGGCTGGAGACATCCCACACCTGGGGATTGACCTCATCTAGACAAGGGACAGACTCCTCCTTTTCTACCTCTGACTGTAAATATTCAGACATAGGCAAAGAAAATTATCGACTTCTACCTTTGTGTCCCCAAGTCACTCTGGTTTGGAGGCGAAAGTATTATTCTCAAAATGGAAAATTTGGAAGTTGCAAACATGAAAAATTTAAAGAGTCACTCAGAGGCTAGTCACTCTAAGCTAACCCCGAAGACATTTATTGACTGATTTCTAGCTTCTCTTCTTTAACCTTTTTTATCTACAGTAATCCTGTGTGTTCCTTTTAGTTAGGGATTCATTTTTAGACTATCCTGACTCTTCCACTACGTTCCAGTTTTGGGTCTGATACACTAAGAGATGTGCCAAGTGCTTCCTGAATACTATAGAACATATTTTATATTTAAAATACTTCCATGCTTATGTAGTGAGTCAATGATTTTAAGTTTATTTGTTACACATTTCAATGTAAAAGTCAATGTGTGAACTAACACATTCACGACTTGGAAAAGTTGGCTTTTTTTTGCTGTGTGTTTGAACTCCTCACCCGACCAAAGGTCATGGAGAGGTCTATTGTTTTTCTAAAATGGTTATAGTGTTGTTTATTTTCTGGTAATTGAATTAGGGTGTGAGTTGTAAAGCCTGTGTTTCTGTTCATTTCATTCCATCTGTTCGGGTTTCTTTCTCTCTCCTGAGTCAGACAGTAATTTCCCATTGGATGTCCTGTTGCCAAGGTTGGTGTCCATGCATCCGTGCTGGTCTCTCCATACATGCCCGGTGTCCAGTGAAACACTAAGCTTAATTTATTTGGAAATGACCTAGCTGTTCAATACACTGTCATCACTCAGTTGAGCAGAGGGAGAGAAATTCAAGTGACAAAACTCCAGAGAAGCTAGTGTCAGAGCGCCCCGGCGTGGCATGCGTGCAGGGGGTTGGGGGGAAGGGGGCAGGGCGCGGAGCGCGGAGATCTCAGGTGTCCTCCCACCCTGGGCCTCTCCAGGCCCGCCGCTGCTCAGTGGCCTCCCCACGCCCCCATCGCTTTGGCTGCTCAGGGCCGGGTGGTCTCTGCAGCTGCCCGGCATCCTGCCCGAGGCCCCCCCTGCCCACACGCTGTCTTCCAGTCTCTCTCTGAACCCTCGACTCTTTCTGCCTCTGTCTCACCTGGCGTGGGTGCATGCGAGTGCCTGTCCGTGTGCCTGGCTTTCGCTCGTCCGCTCTCTCATGAAGGTCCTGTGCTGAGCCCGTGGCGTGGGGGCAGGGCGGGCCTCGGTTTGCGGACAGGGCGGGGCTGAGGCACACCAGGGGGTTTGCCCAGCCAGCAGGATGGGCGCCTGGGGCCCCGGCTGGGCTGCCCCTAAGCCCGCAGGAGGCTCTGGGGACCGCGGCCCCGGGCCGACACCCCGCTCGTCCGGAGCCACGTGACCCTGAGCAGCGAAAGGGATGGTGGGGGGCGGGGGGTGGGGGGGCAACGAGACGTCCTCCCCGCTCAAGCCACTCCCCTCCCCATCCCCCGCCAGAGCTCCCCCAGCCTCGCCAGGCCGCTCGGGGTCCGGGAAGCGCCCCAGGCCGGGCCAGGCGCGTGTTGGCCAGGGGTGGCGTCGGCTGGTCTCCCAGCTCCAGGGCCTGTCCCGGTTTTTCCCATCAGTTTCAACAGTGACGGTCACCCCAAATTGTGAGTCGTCTAGATTTCTCACTGACACCCCTGTTAGGGAGTGGCTTTTTAGAGAGATAGGGAAGGTCACTTGGGGGATGTTAGTCATGAGAGATAATAAGGGCTCAGGTGGGATTGCAGATGTCATCCAGGGGTAAATAGAGACAGTTGTTGCTGGTACCAAGACATGAAGTTTTTTTCCCTCCTTTTCCAAAAAAGGCCATATTATGACCACATGGGGGCGCTGAGTAACAGCCCATAGCTCGGCTGGAAAGGTGGGCCTTTGATATTGATACCCTGGGATGGGTTGGACATACCCCCAACCTTTGTCATTAATGCAGATGCAGCCCGGGCTGCTTAGCTTCAGTTGAGAAGCAGTGTGGTTTGCAAGTGAACATGCCTCGTTTAGGGAGAGATCAATAGCCATACAGGGAGATATGATTAGAAAGAGGAAGAACATCATATGATGCATTTTACTTATCTGAGGCAGGATTGATGGGGTTCTACTTGAACAAGAGCCTGAGATCTTCAACAAGTTCACAGGAATAGCTGTCCTCTGGCTTTGGAGTCTCAGTTTCTGTCTCCCCCTCCTGTAGGCCATAGGGTTTTATTCTAGAATTGCGGACCCAGGCAGATAGACCCTTCATTTTACAGCAGTTGAAGTCACTAGAACAACCTGATATGGCCCTGTCCATTTCTCGGACAGCTGGTTTGGACTCCCTTTTTCTTGCCAGGTCTTTACTGATACTTGATCCCCTGGCTTTACCTGGGGATTTTTCAAGTCTTCCTGTGGATTGTTCTCCATACCGTTGGAGTTCTTGCTGAAACCTTCCCAGGTCAATTATTTGTTTTAAGAGTGTATTGGCATCCGCGTCAAAAAACAAATCAGAATTTTAGAATGGACGTCCATACATCATTTCACAAGGACTTAACAGTAGTGGCCGTTTGGGGGATATCCGTAGCCTCAGGAGGGCTATGGGCAGCATATGTGTCCACTTATTATGTCTTTCTTGACATAGCTTAGCCAGAGCACTTTTAAGAGTCTGGTTGGCTCTCTCTACCTTTCCTGAAGCTTGAGGCCTCCAGGATGAGTGGAGCCGGTATTTTATGCCTAAGCATGCGGCTAGGTTCTGGGGTATCGTGGCTGTAAGTGAGGGCCTGTTGTCACTTTGAAGTGACCGAGGCAGCCCAAACCTAGGCACTATCTCTTTCAGCAGAGCTTTACAGACTTCTGTAGCTCTCACAGTCTCAGTAGGGAGCGCTTCGGTCCATCCTGTGAATGTGTCAATAAAGACTAGCAAGTAAGAAAACCCTTGGGTCTTGGGCATGGCTGTAAATTCTACTTGCCAGTCCGCTCCTGGGTATGATCCCCGATGATGGACAGGTGTAATTAGAGGAGGTCTGGTTTTTGGGTTATTTTTTAGACAGGTGTCACAATTTTGTGTGACCTGTTTAACAACCTTAGCTAACTGGAGATGGGAGAGAATAGGCTTAAGCAAGATTTCTAGATTATATTTTCCAAAATGGACGCTCTTATGTAAGGAGTTAGTAATGTTTTAAACCTGAGATTCAGGGAGTATTATTTGGGCCTGATCAGGCTGAAACCACCCATGTGACCCAATCTCCCAGCCCCGCTCAGCATATCGGGAATGCCCCATGGGGTAAAATCTGGAGTCAGGGTTTCCTTGGGGAAAAGGGGGCAGATAGCAGTGGCAGAGGTAGCTTCCCGGGCAGCTCGTCCTGCCTCTTGATCATCTTTCCTATTTCCCTGAGCCTCTTTAACTTGCCCCTTTTGGTGACTCTTGCAGTGGATGACAGCTAATTTTGCAGGAAGTTTGACTGCCTCCAGGAGCCTGAGAATGAGCTCTTTGTGTTTAATAGCAGAGCTTCGGGCACTGAGCATCCCTCTTACTTTCCAAATTGCTGCACGGGCATGCAGAATGAGGAAAGCATACTTAGAGTCCATACACACATTAATCCTCTTTCCTTCTCCTAACTCCAAAGCTCATGTCGGGCAAAAAGTTCAGCTTTCTGGGCTGAGGTGTCTGGGGGAAGAGACCCACTTTCCTTAGTTTCTTCCAGGCTCACTACAGCATATCCTGCTTTCCTCTCTCCCTTTTCTACAAAACTGCTGCCATCTGTGTGCCAGTTTTCCTCTGGGTCAGATAAAGTTGTCTCTGATAGGTCCCGGCGAGAAGAGTATAACTCGTCTGTGATTTGTATGCCTTGGTGATCCAGAGGGGAGGTAGGGGGATCTGGCAATAAGGTTGCTGGATTTAAAGTCTGGCAGACCCTCAACTTTATTTCTGGAGTGTCAAGGAGGAGGGCTTGGTGTTGGGTGATCCTTCCCCCTGTCATCCACCTGTCCCCTTTCGTTTCCAAGACTGCTTGCACCCGGTGAGGCGTATACACTGTGGTGGGCTGACCCAGGGTCAGCTTATATGCCTCCTTAACCATAAGAGCGGTGGCTGCTACTGCCCGGAGGCAAGTGGGCCACCCTCTGGCCACCTCATCTAGTTATTTTGAGAGATAAGCCACAGGTTGTAATACGGGCACCATCATCTGCCCTAACACCCCAAGAGCAGTTCCTGTCCATTCAGAAACAGAGTCTAAAAGGCTTCTCCCGGTTTGGGACGCCTAAAGCTGGGGCTGTAGTGATGGACTCTTTTAGGGCATTAAAGGCCACCTTGCAGGTCTCATGCCAGTCGAGTGGCTCTTCCTCTTTCCCCCTTAAATTTTCATATAGGGGTCTGGCCAGATTGCCATAATTAGGAATCCAGATCCTGCAAAACCCGGTCCTTCCTAAAAATCCCCTAAGCTGTTGTTTTGTTTTGGGTTACGGGGTATTTAAGATGAGGGATCTCCCCTCGGGGTCAGGCATTCTTTTTCTCTCCGTAATTATAAATCCAAGGTATTTTACTTGGGTTAAGCTAATCTGAGCCTACTTGGGGGATACTCGATAACCATTTTCATACAGGAAAGTTAGCGTTTTAAATAGTGACCATTTGAGAGCTGGTAAAATCTGGCCTAGCTATGAGCAAGTCATCCACATACTGTATTAGACTACTGTTTGTTAAAGTTAATTCCCTTAGTTCTCTCCCCGTGGAAGTCCCGAACATATGAGGGCTGTCCCTAAACCCTTGGGTTAGTTGAGTCCAGTCGAGAGTTGTATGGTCTCTCTTGTTTCCAAGTCCCGCCACTCAAAAGCAAAGAGTTTTTGGGATTCAGGATGGAGAGGAATGCAAAAGAAAGCACCTTGTAGGTCCAAGACTGAGAAGTACTTGGCATTTCTTGGGACTTGGGATAGGAGGGTATATGTGTTTGGGACTATGGGGTGGATGGGAACCACAGCTTCATTAACAGCTCTTAGATCCTGGATGAATCGGTAAGATCCATCTGGTTTTTGAACGGGCAAGATTGGGGTGTTGCAGGGGGACTCACAGCTGATTCGAGTTCCAGTATCTCGGTATTTGTTAACTAATGGTCTAAGACCCTCAAGAGCTTCTGGTTTTAAGGGATATTTTCTTTTCCAGGGCTAGGGAGCATTTGGTCTCAGAGAAATCTTTACTGGTGGAATATTTATGGCTAAACCAGGGCTGGAGACATCCCACACCTGGGGATTGACCTCATCTAGACAAGGGACAGACTCCTCCTTTTCTACCTCTGACTGTAAATATTCAGACATAGGCAAAGAAAATTATCGACTTCTACCTTAGTGTCCCCAAGTCACTCTGGTTTGGCGGCGAAAGTATTATTCTCACCATTGAAAATTTGGAAGCTGCAAACATGAAAAATTTAAAGAGTCACGCAGCGGCTAGTCACTCTAAGCTAACACCTAAGACATTTATTGACTGATTTCTAGCTTCTCTTCTTTAACCTTTTTTATCTACAGTAATCCTGTGTGTTCCTTTTAGTTAGGGATTCATTTTTAGACTATCCTGACTCTTCCACTACGTTCCAGTTTTGGGTCTGATACACTTACAGATGTGCCAAGTGCTTCCTGAATACTATAGAACATATTTTATGTTTAAAATACTTCGATGCTTATGTAGTGAGTGAATGATTTTAAGTTTATTTGTTACACATTTCAATGTACAATTCAATGTGTGAACTAACATATTCACGACTTGGAAAAGTTGGCTTTTTTTTGTTGTGTGTTTGAACTCGTCACCCGACCAAAGGTCATGGAGAGGTCTATTGTTTTTCTAAAATGGTTATAGTGTTGTTTATTTTCTGGTAATTGAATTAGGGTGTGAGTTGCAAAGCCTGTGTTTCTGTTCATTTCATTCCATCTGTTCGGGTTTCTTTCTCTCTCCTGAGTCAGACAGTAATTTCCCATTGGTTGTCCAGTTACCAAGGTTGGTGTCCATGCATCCGTGCTGATCTCTCCATACATGTCCGGGTGTCCTGTGAAACACTAAGCTTAATTTATTTGGAAATGACCTAGCTGTTCAATACACTGTCATCACTCAGTTGAGCAGAGGGAGAGAAATTCAAGTGACAAAACTCCAGAGAAGCTAGTGTCAGAGCGCCCCGGCGTGGCATGCGTGCAGGGGATTGGGGGGAGGGGGCGGTGCGCGGAGTGCGGAGGTCTCAGGTGTTCTCACACCCTGGGCCTCTCCAGGTCCGCCGCTGCTCATGGCCTCCCCCCGCCCCCATCGCTTTGGCTGCTCAGGGCCGGATGGTCTCTGCAGCTGCCGGGCATCCTGCCCGAGGCCCCCCCTGCCCACACGCTGTCTTCCGGTGTCTCTCGGAACCCTCGTCTCATTCTGCCTCTGTCTCAGCTTGCGTGGTTGCGTGCGAGTGCCTGTCCGTGTGCCTGGCTGTCGCTCGTCTGCTCTCTCAGGAAGGTCCTGTTTTGGGCCCGTGGCGTGGGGGCAGGGCGGGCCTCGGTTGGGGGAAAGGGCGGGGCTGAGGCGCTCCAGGGGGGTGCACAGCCGGCAGGATGGGCGCCTGGGGCCCCGGCTGGGCTGTCCCTAAGCCTGCAGGAGGCTCCGGGGACCGCGGCCCCGGGCCGACGCCCCGCTCCTCCGGAACCACGTGACCCTGAGCAGCGAACGGGATGGTGGGGGGCGGGGGGTGAGGGGGCACCGAGACGTCCTCCCCGCTCAAACCACCCCCCTCCCCAACCCCCGCCAGAGATCCCGCAGCCTCACCAGGCAGCTCGGGGTCCAGGAAGTGCCCCGGGCCGGTCCAGGTGCGTGCTGGCCGGGGGTGGCGTCGGCTGGTCTCCCAGCTGCAGGGCCTGTCCCGGTTTTTCCCATCAGTTTCAACAGTGACGATCACCCCACATTGTGAGTCGTCTAGATTTCTCACTGACACCCCTGTTAGGGAGTGGCTTTTTAGAGAGACAGGGAAGGTCACTTGGGGGATGTTAGTCATGAGAGAAAATAAGGGCTCAGTTGGGATTGCAGATGTCATCCAGGGGGTAAATTGAGACAGTTGTTGCTGGTACCAAGACATGAAGTTTTTTTTCCCCCTTTTCCAAAAAAGGCCATATTATGACCACATGGGGGCGCTGAGTAACAGCCCATAGCTCGGCTGGAAGGGTGGGCCTTTGATATTGATACCCTGGGATGGGTTGGACATACCCCCAACCTTTGTCATTAATGCAGATGCAGCCCGGGCTGCTTAGGTTGAGTTGAGAAGCAGTGTGGTTTGCAAGTGAACATGCCTTGTTTAGGGAGAGATCAATAGCCATACAGGGAGATATGATTAGAAAGAGGAAGAACATCATATGATGCATTTTACTTATCTGAGGCAGGATTGATGGGGTTCTGCTTGAACAAGAGCCTGAGATCTTCAACAGGTTCACAGGAATCGCTGTCCTCTGGCTTTGGAGTCTCAGTTTCTGTCTCCCCCTCCTGTAGGCCATAGGGTTTTATTCTAGAATTGCGGACCCAGGCAGATAGACCCTTCACTTTTACAGCAGTTGAAGTCACTAGAACAACCTGATATGGCCCTGTCCATTTCTCGGACAGCTGGTTTGGACTCCCTTTTTCTTGCCAGGTCTTTACTGATACTTGATCCCCTGGCTTTACCTGGGGATTTTTAAAGTCTTCCTGTGGTTTGTTCTCCATACCGTTGGAGTTCTTGCTGAAACCTTCCCAGGTCAATTATATGTTTTAAGAGTGTATTGGCATCCGCGTCAAAAAACAAATCAGAATTTCAGAATGGACGTCCATACATCATTTCATAAGGACTTAACAATAGTGGCCGTTTGGGGGATATCCGTAGCCTCATGAGGGCTATGGGCAGCATATGTGTCCACTTATTATGTGTTTCTGACATAGCTTAGCCAGAGCCCTTTTAAGAGTCTGGTTGGCTCTCTCTACCTTTCCTGAAGCTTGAGGCCTCCAGGATGAGTGGAGCCGGTATTTTATGCCTAAGCATGCGGCCAGGTTCTGGGGTATCGTGACTGTAAGTGAGGGCCCGTTGTCACACTAAAGTGACCGAGGCAGCCCAAAGCTAGGCACTATCTCCTTCAGCAGAGCTTTACAGACTTCTGTAGCTCTCTCAGTCTCAGTAGGGAACGCTTCGATCCATCCTGTGAATGTGTCAATAAAGACTAGCAAGTAAGAAAACCCTTGGGTCTTGGGCATGGCTGTAAATTCTACTTGCCAGTCCGCTCCTGGGTATGATCCCTGATGTTGGACAGGTGTAATTAGAGGAGGTCTGGTTTTTGGGTTATTTTTTAGACAGGTGTCACAATTTTGTGTGACCTGTTTAACAACGTTAGCTAACTGGGGATGGGAGAGAATAGGCTTAAGCAAGATTTCTAGATTATCTTTTCCAAAATGAGCGCTCTTATGTAAGGAGTTAGTTATGTTTTAAACCTGAGATTCAGGGAGTATTATTTGCGCCTGATCAGGCTGAAACCACCCATGTGACCCAATCTCCCAGCCCCGCTCAGCATATTGGGAATGCCCCATGGGGTAAAATCTGGAGTCAGGGTTTCCTTGGGGAAAAGGGGGCAGATAGCAGTGGCAGAGGTAGCTTCCCTGGCAGCTCGTCCTGCCTCTTGATCAGCTTTCCTATTTCCCTGAGCCTCTTTTTCTTGCCCCTTTTGGTGACTCTTGCAGTGGATGACAGCTAATTTTGCAGGAAGTTTGACTGCCTCCAGGAGCCTGAGAATGAGCTCTTTGTGTTTAATAGCAGAGCTTCGGGCACTGAGCATCCCTCTTTCTTTGCAAATTGCTGCACGGGCATGCAGAATGAGGACAGCATACTTAGAGTCCATACACACATTAATCCTCTTTCCTTCTCCTAACTCCAAAGCTCTTGTCAGGGCAAAATGTTCAGCTTTCTGGGCTGAGGTGTCTGGAGGAAGAGACCCACTTTCCTTAGTTTCTTCCAGGCTCGCTACAGCATATCCTGCTTTCCTCTCTTCCTTTTCTACAAAACTGCTGCCATCTGTGTGCCAGTTTTCCTCTGGGTCAGATAAAGGTGTCTCTGAAAGGTTCCGGCGAGAAGAGTATAACTCGTCTGTGATTTGTATGCATTGGTGATCCAGAGGGGAGGTAGAGGGATCTGGCAGTAAGGTTGCTGGATTTAAAGTCTGGCAGACCCTCAACTTTATTTCTGGAGTGTCAAGGAGGAGGGCTTGGTGTTGGGTGATCTCTCCCCCTGTCATCCACTTGTCCCCTTTCGTTTCCAAGACTGCTTGCACCCGGTGTGGCGTATACACTGTGGTGGGCTGACCCAGGGTCAGCTTAGATGCCTCCTTAACCGTAAGAGCGGTGGCTGCTACTACCCGCAGGCAAGTGGGCCACCCTCTGGCCACCTCATCTAGTTATTTTGAGAGATAAGCCACAGGTTGTAATACGGGCACCATCATCTGCCCTAACACCCCAAGAGCAGTTCCTGTCCATTCAGAAACATAGAGTCTAAAAGGCCTCTCCCGGTTTGGGACGCCTAAAGCTGGGGCTGTAGTGATGGACTCTTTTAGGGCATTAAAGGCCACCTTGCAGGTCTCATGCCAGTCGAGTGGCTCTTCCTCTTTCCCCCTTAAATTTTCATATAGGTGTCTGGCCAGATTGCCATAATTAGGAATCCAGATCCTGCAAAACCCGGTCCTTCCTAAAAATCCCCTAAGCTGTTGTTTTGTTTTGGGGTACGGGGTATTTAAGATGAGGGATGTCCCCTAGGGGTCAGGCATTCTTTTTCTCTCCGTAATTATAAATCCAAGGTATTTTACGTGGGTTAAGCTAATCTGAGCCTACTTGGGGGATACTCGATAACCATTTTCATACAGGAAAGTTAGCGTTTTAAATAGTGTCCATTTGAGAGCTGGTAAAATCTGGCCTAGCTAAGAGCAAGTCATCCACATACTGTATTAGACTACCGTTTGTTAAAGTTAATTCCCTTAGTTCTCTCCCCGAGGAAGTCCCGAAGATATGAGGGCTGTCCTTAAACCCTTGGGGTAGTCGAGTCCAGTCGAGAGTTGTATGGTCTCTCTTGTTTCCAAGTCCCACCACTCAAAAGCAAAGAGTTTTTGGGATTCAGGATGGAGAGGCATGCAAAAGAAAGCACCTTGAAGGTCCAAGACTGAGAAGTACTTGGCATTTCCTGGGACTTGGGATAGGAGTGTATATGGGTTTGGGACTATGGGGTGGATGGGAACCACAGCTTCATTAACAGCTCTTAGATCCTGGATGAATCGGTAAGATCCATCTGGTTTTTGAACGGGCAAGATTGGGGTGTTGCAGGGGGACTCACAGCTGATTCGAGTTCCAGTATCTCGGTATTTGTTAACTAATGTTCTAAGACCCTCAAGAGCTTCTGGTTTTAAGGGATATTTTCTTTTCCAGGGCTAGGGAGCATTTGGTCTCAGAGAAATCTTTACTGGTGGAATATTTATGGCTAAACCAGGGCTGGAGACATCCCACACCTGGGGATTGACCTCATCTAGACAAGGGACAGACTCCTCCTTTTCTACCTCTGACTGTAAATATTCAGACATAGGCAAAGAAAATTATTGACTTCTACCTTTGTGTCCCCAAGTCACTCTGGTTTGGAGGCGAAAGTATTATTCTCACCATGGAATATTTGGAAGCTGCAAACATGAAAAATTTAAAGAGTCACGCAGCGGCTAGTCACTCTAAGCTATCCCCTAAGACATTTATTGACTGATTTCTAGCTTCTCTTCTTTAACCTTTTTTATCTACAGTAATCCTGTGTGTTCCTTTTAGTTAGGGATTCATTTTTAGACTATCCTGACTCTTCCACTACGTTCCAGTTTTGGGTCTGATACACTTACAAATGTGCCAAGTGCTTCCTGAATACTATAGAACATATTTTATGTTTAAAATACTTCCATGCTTATGTAGTGAGTGAATGATTTTAAGTTTATTTGTTACACATTTCAATGTAAAATTCAATGTGTGAACTAACATATTCACGACTTGGAAAAGTTGGCTTTATTTTGTTGTGTGTTTGAACTCCTCACCCGACCAAAGGTCATGGAGAGGTCTATTGTTTTTCTAAAATGGTTATAGTGTTGTTTATTTTCTGGTAATTGAATTAGGGTGTGAGTTGCAAAGCCTGTGTTTCTGTTCATTTCATTCCATCTGTTCGGGTTTCTTTCTCTCTCCTGAGTCAGACAGTAATTTCCCATTGGTTGTCCAGTTACCAAGGTTGGTGTTCATGCATCCGTGCTGGTCTCTCCATACATGTCCGGGTGTCCTGTGAAACACTAAGCTTAATTTATTTGGAAATGACCTAGCTGTTCAATACACTGTCATCACTCAGTTGAGCAGAGGGAGAGAAATTCAAGTGACAAAACTCCAGAGAAGCTAGTGTCAGAGCGCCCCGGCATGGCATGCGTGCAGGGGATTGGGGGGAGGTGGCGGTGCGCGGAGTGCGGAGGTCTCAGGTGTCCTCACACCCTGGGCCTCTCCAGGTCCGCCGCTGCTCATTGGCCTCCCCCCGCCCCCATCGCTTTGGCTGCTCAGGGCCGGGTGGTCTCTGCAGCTGCCCGGCATCCTGCCCGAGGCCCCCCCTGCCCACACGCTGTCTTCCAGTCTCTCTCTGAACCCTCGACTCTTTCTGCCTCTGTCTCACCTGGCGTGGGTGCGTGCGAGTGCATGTCCGTTTCCCTGGCTGTCGCTCGTCTGCTCTCCCAGGAAGGTCCTGTGCTGGGCCCGTGGCGTGGGGGCAGGGCGGGCCTCGGTAGGGCGAAAAGGCGGGGCTGAGGCACTCCAGGGGGTTTGCACAGCCTGCAGGACGGGCGCCTGTGGACCCGGTTGGGCTGCCCTAAGTCCCAGGAGGCTCCGGGGACCCCGGACCCGGGCCGAAGCCCCGCTCGTCCGGAGCCACCTTACCCTGAGCAGCGAACGGGATGGTGGGGGGCAGCAGGTGAGGGGGTACCGAGATGTCCTTGCTGCTCTACCCACCCCCCTCCCCCCACCCCATGTTCCGCAGGCACGCCAGTCTCCGACCGGCCTGGCCAGACGGGTGCTGGCCTGGGCTCGCGGTGTGCGGAGCGGGGGCGCCCTCCGGTGCCCGCCGAGCTGCAGGCTCTGGGCGGCCGGAGTCCAGTCGCGGGTCGTGAGGCTCAAGTGCAGCGCGCGCCCGCTCGAGATCTGCAGCTCCAGGCCCGACCGGCAGGTCAGACCGCAAGGGAGGCGCAACGCGGGGCTCCTGGGGCGTCTGACAGCCGCCTTGGTCTAAGGCCATAGCACCCTGAACGTGCCCTATGTCCTCTGATCTGGGAAATTGATTAGGGCCGGGCCAGGTCAGTACTTGCATGGGAGACCGCCTAGTAGTTAGGCGGTTTTGTGATTTTTCTGAATGCCTACTTCAGAAAGTTAGAATTGGATGACTGCACACAGGAAAACGAATAATGTTTTCGGTCATAATATTAAGAATCCAGCCGCTGGTCATTCTTTTTCCTGTCCTAACACAGCTAACTGGAAGTCAGTTGCAGTAACTTCTACTGAATTAAGACCTTCATCCCTAATGGAAGGTATATAGGAAAACCCATAGTATATCTAAATAAACATGAAAGATAGAACGATGAGAAAAAAAAAAAATTCTCAGTGACATCTTAGTTGGTATATGAAACACGATGATTATGAAAGCACAACCCATATTCAAGTCCAGGCCATGGAAGCCTGTGGCTTTCACTGAGTGTTGACTTCCCTTTCAGCTGAGGTTGTAAAAAGTGCTTTGTAAAATCCTGAGGTTTGAAGCACTTGTAACCTCCTGAAGAGACTGCAATCAGAAGACTTTCTAGAATATCCTGACGCTGTGGTGAGCTCAAGCAATACATTCTGCAGAGGTCGGAAGACAGACATGTTGGGAAGTGGGGATGACTTCTACTGCACTTAGGGAGAAAGGGCATGTACAAGTGGAGAAGAAACACCTCAGTGACGGAAACTTTAAAGACTCCATACATGAAGGAAATGGCAACCCACTCCAGTATTCTTGGCTGGAAAAATCCATGGACAGAGGAGTCTGGCGGGCTGAAGTCCACGGGATTCCATGACTGATCGTGTGTGCACGAGGGTGGAGGGAGAAGGGTTGGTAGCAAGAAACTGGTAGAAGTAAAAAATAAGAAAAAATATAAAATAAAGACTCGATAAATATGTCAACGACTGGTAGGAATAAACCTTCAGAAGTGCCTTCTCAGACCTCCCGTCAGAAGCACAAGCGTAATAAAGACACTGAGTTTTCACGGTCTCACACAAAATTAGACTGGCTTATGACAATGGGCAGAGAGGCGCCTCTAAGACATCGGGGCTGGGCTTTACTGGAGGATGCACATCGATAGAGTGCATGGCTATGTGTTATGGAAATATGTCTTAATGGAAGGGCGAAGGCATCTTCTTGAAGAACACAGCAAATAACACTACAAATTCAAGGAACTTGGCTACAATGACAATAGCTGATTTCATGTTGGCTACTGCTTGGCAGAGCTGGATTCGCCTCTCCCATTATGTACCTCAGTGGCCAGCTGTGAATGTAGCCATTAGTTTCTCACTTAGAAACCGAACCTAATACTTGCCATGTGCACTAGCGCAAGGACACTGAAAGCTCCGCGGAGAAGCAAGTCAGACAGACATGCTTCTGTTTTCTCACAGAAGCTGCTTATGACCGGCCCTGCTCACAGACAGATTGCTAATGCCAAACTGATAGACAGTTATGCAGATATTCTTTAGCAACTGAGCCACCAGGGAAGCCCTACTAGCTCAGTTGGTAAAGAATCTGCCTGCAACGCAGGAGACCCCGCTTTCAGTCCTGGGTCGGGA
This sequence comes from Muntiacus reevesi, assembly GCF_963930625.1. Taxonomy (NCBI): domain Eukaryota; kingdom Metazoa; phylum Chordata; class Mammalia; order Artiodactyla; family Cervidae; genus Muntiacus; species Muntiacus reevesi. Next base: position 76,683 of record NC_089256.1, on the reverse strand, counting down.
AGATCCCCCGGAGAAGGGATAGGCTACCCACTCCTGTATTCTGGCCTAGAGAATTCCACGGACTCTATAGTCCAAGGGGCCGCAAAGAGTCAGGCACGAACTGAGCCACTTTCACCTGCACATGCGGATATTACTTAGAAAAAGAAATGTGGTAACAGATCTAGCACCTCTGTCAAGCTCATGAGTGAGTACTATAAATATACAGAATCAGCTTTGTCCTGCATAGTTATTACCATCCTGTATTTGCTTTGAGAGGAGTTGAGCTACTCTTGTGAAAGAGGAATGATTCTTTACCAACTGAGCCACAAGGAAAGCCCACTAATACTGGAGTGGGTAGCCTATCCCTTCTCCAGGGTTCTTCCTTACCCAGGAACTGAACCAGGGTCTCCTGCCTGAGTAACACATATTGGGTAAAAATCGGTGAGGGAGCATAACTATGGACATTGATTGGTAAACTCAGTTTCCCTTGTCCAGATGGCTAGCGGAGGAGAAATAAACGTTGGCATGCATTTAAAAAATTCTTCTGATACTATATATAAAATTTACTAGTTCTCTGCAGAAGTCTTTAATGAAGCACAGATATTGTCATTAGATTGCTTTGATCATATCCGTCTTATCCACATTTATTTTTAAAAGTCACATAGTGTGGCCTCAAATACTTGAAAACACGACAAAAGATTTCTTTGGTCTCCATTCTAAACTGGATCGTGAGAAGGCAGTGCATCAGCATAATGCAGGAGCTCAAGATATTTTTGGCAAAAACTTGACTAGTCTCTTTAATGATATTGAAGAATGAGTTAAGGGTGGCAGCACGAAACAGAAGGCCATGCTAGAAGTACACAAGACCTTGTTTGGTAAGTCCAAACATGACTTTTTCTTTCAATTGAAGGGTAGTTGCTTTACAGAATTTTGTTGCCAAACATCAGCATGAATGAGCCACAGGTATACATATGTTTCCTCCCTCCTGAACCTCTCTCCCATTTCCCTCCCCATTCCACCCCTAGCTTGTTGCAGAGCCCCTGTTTGAGTCCCCTGAGTCATACAGCAAATTTCATTGGCATCTGTTTTTACGTATGGTAATATCTTTTCATGTTACTCTGCATTCATCTCACCCTCTCCTTCCTCCCCCCTGTCCATGTCCATAAGTCTGTTCTCTACATCTGTGACTCCTTGGCTGCCCTGCAAATAATTTCATCAGTACCACCTTTAGTTCAAGCATTTTTTTTTCCCCCAAGCATTTCTTATTTCTTATTCCAGTCTTACTGTCTTTAGTGTGAGACTGATTTTGAAACTGATATGAAAGTATTATTCTCACCATCGAAAATTTGGAAGATGCAAACATGAAAAATTTAAAAAGTCACACAGAGGCTAGTCACTCTAAGCTAACCCCTAAAACATTTATTGACTGATTTCTAGTTTCTCTTCTTTAACCTTTTTTATCTACAATAATCCTGTGTATTCCTTTTAGTTAGGGATTCATTTTTAGACTATCCTGACTCTTCAACTAAGTTCCAGTTTTGGGTCTCATACAGTGAGACATGTGCCAAATGCTTCCTGAATACTATAGAACATATTTTATGTTTAAAATACTTCCATGCTTATGTAGTGAGTCAATGATTTTAAGTTTATTTGTTACACATTTCAAAGTAAAAGTCAATGTGTGAACTAACATATTCACGATTTGGAAAAGGTGGCTTTTTTTGTCGTGTGCTAGAACTCCTCACCCGACCAAAGGTCATTGAGAGGTCTATTGTTTTCCTAAAATGGTTAGAGTGTTGTTGGTTTTTTTTTTTTTTTTTGTAATCGAATTAGGGTGTTAGTTGCAAAGTTTGTGTTTCTGTTCATTTCATTCCATCTGTTCGGCTTTCTTTCTCTCTCCTGAGTCAGACAGTAATTTCCCTTTGGTTGTCTATTTACCAAGGTTGGTGTCCATGCATCGGTGCTGGTCTCTGCATTCATGTCCGCGTGTCCTGTGAAACTCTAAGCTTAAATTATTTGGAAATGACCTAGCTGTTCAATACACTGTCATCACTCAGTTGAGCCCAAGGATCGAAATTCAGGTGACCAAACTCCAGAGAAGCTAGTGTCAGAGTGCCCCGGCGTGGCGTGCGTGCAGGGGGTTGGGAGAACGGGGGCGGGGAGCGGAGCGAGGAGATCTCAGGTGCCCTCGCACCCTGGGCATCTCCAGGCCCGCCCCTACTCAGCGGCTTCGCCCTGCCCCCCTCGCATTTGCTGCTCAGGGCCGGGTGGCCTCTGCAGCTGCCTGGCATCCTGCCCGAGTCACCCCCTGTCCACAAGCTGTCTTCGAGTCTCTCTCTGAACCCTCGTCTCTTTCTGCCTCTGTCTCACCTGGCGTGGGTGCGTGCGAGTGCCTGTCCGTGTGCCTGGCTTTCGCTCCTCTGCTCTCTCAGGAAAGACTTGTACTGGGCCGGCAGTGTGGGGGCAGGGCGGGTCTTGGTAGGGCAAAAAGGCGGGGCTGATGTGCTCCAGGGGGCTTGCGCAGCGGGCAGGATGTGTGCCTGGGGCCCCGGCTGGGCTGCCTCTAAGCCCGCAGGAGGCTCCTGGGACCGTGGACCCGGGCCGAAGCCCCGCTCGTCCGGAGCCACGTCACCCTGAGCAGCGAACGGGATGGTGGGGGGCAGGGGGTGAGGGGGCACCGAGACGTCCTCGCTGCTCTACCCACCCCCCTCCCCCCACCCCAGGTCCCGCAGGTATGCCAGGACCCGGCCGGGCCAGACGGGTGCTGGCCGGGGCTGGCGGTGTGCGGGGCCGTGGCGCCCTCCACTGGCCCCTGAGCTGCCGGCCCTGGTTGGTCGGAGTCCAGTCGCGGGTCGTGCGGCTCAAGTTCGGCGCACGCCAGCTCGAGAGCTGTGGACCCAGGCCCGAAGGGCAGGTCAGAACGCAAGGGAGGCGCAACGCGGAGCTCTTGGGGCGCCTGACAGCCGCCTCGGTCTAAGGCCATAGCACCCTGAACGTGCCCTATCTCCTCTGATCTGGGAAATTGAGTAGGGCCAGGCCAGGTCAGTACTTGCATGGGAGACCGCCTTGTAGTTAGTCGGTTTTGTGATTTTTCTGAATGCCTACTTCAGAAAGTTAGAATCGGATGACTGCACACAGGAAAACGAATAATGTTTTCACACATAACCTTAAGAATCCAGCAGCTGGTCATTCTTTTTCCTGTCCTAACACAGCTAACTGGAAGTCAGGTGCAGTAAGTTCTACTGTCTTAAGAACCTCATCCCTAATGGAGGATATATGGGAAACCCCATAATATATCTAAATAAACATGAAAGATACAACGATGAGAAAAAAAAAATTCTCAGTGACATCTTAGTTGATATATGAAACACGATGATTATGAAAGTACAACCCATAATCAAGTCCAGGCCATGGAAGCCTGTGACTTTCACTGAGTGTTGACTTCCCTTTCAGCTGAGGTTGTAAAAAGTGCTTTGTAAAATCCTGAGGTTTAACACTTGAAACCTCCTGAAGAGACTGCAATCAGAAGGCTTTCTAGAATATCCTGACGCTGTGGTGAACTCAAGCAATACATTCTGCAGAGGTCGGAAGACAGACATGTTGGGAAGTGGGGATGACTTCTACTGCACTTAGGGTGAAAGTGCATATACAAGTTGAGAAGCAACATCTCAGTGACGGAATCTTTAAAGACTCCATACATGGAGAAGGAAATGGCAACCCACTCCAGTATTCTTGGCTGGAAAAATCCATGGACAGAGGAGTCTGGCGGGCTGAAGTCCACGGGATTCCATGACTGATCGTGTGTGCACGAGGGTGGAGGGAGACGGGTTGGTAGCAAGAAACTGGTAGAAGTAAAAAATAAGAAAAAATATAAAATAAAGACTCGATAAATATGACAACGACTGGTAGGAATAAACCTTCAGAAGTGCCTTCTCAGACCTCCAGTCAGAAGCACATGCGTAATAAAGACACTGAGTTTTCACGGTCTCACACAAAATTAGACTGGCTTATGACAATGGGCAGAGAGGCTCCTCTAAGACATAGGGGCTGGGCTTTACTGGAGGATGCACATCGATTGACTGCATGGCTATGTGTTATGGAAATATGTCTTACTGGCAGGGTGAAGGCATCTTCTTGAAAAACACAGCAAATAACACTACAAATTCAAGGAACTTTTCTACAATGACAATAGCTGATTTCATGTTGGCTACTGCTTGGCAGAGCCGAGTTCGCCTCTCCCATTAAGTACCTCAGTGGCCAGCTGTGAATGTAGCCATTAGTTTCTCACTTGGAAACCGAAACTAATACTTGCCATGTGCACTAGCGCAAGAACAGTGAAAGCTCCCCAGAGAAGCCAGTCAGACAGACATGCTTCTGATTTCTCACAGAAGCTGCTTATGACCGGCCCTGCTCACAGACAGATTGCTAATGCCAAATCGATAGACAGTTATGCAGATATTCTTTAGCAACTGAGCCACCAGGGAAGCCCTACTAGCTCAGTTGGTAAAGAATCTGCCTGCAACGCAGGAGACCCCGCTTTCAGTCCTGGGTCGGGAAGATCTCCTGGAGAAGGGATAGGCTACCCACTCCAGTATTCTGGCCTAGAGAATTCCACGGACTCTATAGTCCTTGGGGCTGCAAAGAGTCAGGCACGAACTGAGCCACTTTCACCTGCATATGCAGATATTACTTAGAAAAAGAAATGTGGTAACAGACCTAGTACCTCTGTCAAGCTCATGAGTGAGTACTTTAAATATATAGAATCAGCTTTGTCCTGCATAGTTATTACCATCCTGTATTTGCTTTGAGAGGAGTTGAGCTACTCTTGTGAAAGAGGAATGATTCTTTACCAACTGAGCCACAAGGAAAGCCCACTAATACTGGAGTGGGTAGACTATCCCTTCTCTAGCAGATCTTCCTGACCCAGGAACTGAACCAGGGTCTCCTGCCTGAGTAACACATATTGGGTAAAAATCGGTGAGGGAGCATAACTATGGACATTGATTGGTAAACTCAGTTTTCCTTGTCCAGATGGCTAGCGGAGGAGAAATAATCGTTGGCATGCATTTAAAAAATTCTTCTGATACTATATATAAAATTTACTAGTTCTCTGCAGAAGTCTTTAATGAAGCACAGATATTGTCATTAGATTGCTTTGGTCATATCCGTCTTATCCACATTTATTTTTATAAGTCACATAGTGTGGCCTCAAATACTTGAAGACACGACAATATGTTTCTTTGGTCACCATTCTAAACTGGATCGTGAGAAGGCAGTGCATCAGCATAATGCAGGAGCTCAAGATATTTTTGGCAAAAACTTGACTAGTCTGTTTAATGATATGGAAGAATGAGTTAAGGGAGGCAGCACGAAACAGAAGGCCATGCTAGAAGTACACAAGACCTTGTTTGGTAAGTCCAAACACGAATTTTTATTTCAATTGAAGGATAGTTGCTTTACAGAATTTTGTTGCCAAACATCAGCATGAATGAGCCACAGGTATATATATATGTTTCCTCCCTCCTGAACCTCTCTCCCATTTCCCTCCCCATTCCACCCCTAGCTTGTTGCAGAGCCCCTGTTTGAGTCCCCTGAGTCATACAGCAAATTTCATTGGCATCTGTTTTTACGTATGGTAATATATTTTCATGTTACTCTGCATTCATCTGACCCTCTCCTTCCTCCCCCCTGTCCATGTCCATAAGTCTGTTCTCTACATCTGTGACTCCTTGGCTGCCCTGCAAATAATTTCATCAGTACCACCTTTAGTTCAAGCATTTTTTTTACCCCCCAAGCATTTCTTATTTCTTATTCCAGTCTTACTGTCTTTAGTGTGAGACTGATTTTGAAACTGATATGAAAGTATTATTCTCAGCATGGAAAATTTGGAAGATGCAAACATGAAAAATTTAAAAAGTCACACAGAGGCTAGTCACTCTAACCTAACCCCTAAAACATTTATTGACTGATTTCTAGCTTCTCTTCTTTAACCTTTTTTATCTACAATAATCCTGTGTATTCCTTTTAGTTAGGGATTCATTTTTAGACTATCCTGACTCTTCAACTAAGTTCCAGTTTTGGGTCTCATACAGTGAGACATGTGCCAAATGCTTCCTGAATACTATAGAACATTTTTTATGTTTAAAATGCTTCCATGCTTATGTAGTGAGTCAATGATTTTAAGTTTATTTGTTACACATTTCAATGTAAAATTCAATGTGTGAACTAACATATTCACGGTTTGGAAAAGGTGGCTTATTTTGTCGTGTGCTAGAACTCCTCACCCGACCAAAGGTCATGGAGAAGTCTATTGTTTTTCTAAAATGGTTATAGTGTTGTTTTTTTTCTTTTTTTTTTTTTGTAATTGAATTAGGGTGTGAGTTGCAAAGTTTGTGTTTCGGTTCATTTCATTCCATCTGTTTGGGTTTCTTTCTCTCTCCTGAGTCAGACAGTAATTTCCCATTGGTTGTCCAGTTACCAAGGCTGGTGACCATGCATCCGTGCTGGTCTCTGCATTCATGTCCGGGTGTCCTGTGAAACACTAAGCTTAATTTATTTGGAAATGACCTAGCTGTTCAATACACTGTCATCACTCAGTTGAGCACAAGGATAGAAATTCAGGTGACCACACTCCGGAGAAGCTAGTGTCAGAGTGCCCGGGCGTGGCGTGCGTCCAGGGGGTTGGGAGAACGGGAGCGGGGTGCGGAGCGAGGAGATCTCAGGTGCCCTCGCACCCTGGGCCTCTCCAGGCCCGCCCCTACTCAGCGGCTTCCCCCTGCCCCCATCGCATTCGCTGCTCAGGGCCGGGTGGCCTCTGCAGCTGCCCGGCATCCTGCCCGAGTCCCCCCCTGCCCACAAACTGTCTTCGAGTCTCTCTCCGAAACCTCGTCTCTTTCTGCCTCTGTCTCACCTGGCGTGGGTGCATGCGAGTGCCTGTCCGTGTTCCTGGCTTTCGCTCGTCTGCTCTCTCAGGAAAGACTTGTGCTGGGCCGGCAGAGTGGTGGCAGGGCGGGTCTCGGTAGGGCGAAAAGGCGGGGCTGAGGCGCTCCAGGGGGTTTGTGCAGCGGGCAGGATGTGCGCCTGGGGCCCCGGCTGGGCTGCCTCTAAGCCCGCAGGAGGCTCCGTGGACCGCGGCCCCGGGCCGAAGCCCCGCTCGTCCGGAGCCACGTCACCCTGAGCAGCGAACGGGATGGTGGGGGGCAGGGAGTGAGGGGGCACCGAGACGTCCTCGCTGCTCTACCCACCCCACCTCCCCCCACACCAGGTCCCGCAGGCACGCCAGGCCCCGGCCGGGCCAGGCGGGTGCTGGCTGGGGCTGGCGGTGTGCGTGGCCGTGCCGCCCTCCGCTGGCCCCCGAGCTGTCGGCCCTGGTTGGTCGGAGTCCTGTCGCGGGTCGTGCGGCTCAAGTGCAGCGCGCGCCAGCTCGAGAGCTGTGGCCCCAGGCCCGAAGGGCAGGTCAGAACGCAAGGGAGGCGCAACGCGGAGCTCTTGGGGCACCTGACAGCCGCCTCGGTCTAAGGCCATAGCACCCTGAACGTGCTCTATAGCCTCTGATCTGGGAAATTGATTAGGGCCGGGCCTGGTCAGTACTTGCATGGGATACCGCCTAGTAGTTAGGCGGTTTTGTGATTTTTCTGAATGCCTACTTCACAAAGTTAGTATTGGATGACTGCACACAGGAAAACGAATAATGTTTTCGTACATAATCTTAAGAATCCAGCAGCTGGTCATTCTTTTTCCTGTCCTAACACAGCTAACTGGAAGTCACTTGCTGTAAGTTCTACTGACTTAAGACCCTCATCCCTAACGGAAGGTATATAGGAAATCCCATAATATATCTAAATAAACATGAAAGATAGAAAGATGAGAAAAAAAAAATTCTCAGTGACATCTTAGTTGGTATATGAAACACGATGATTATGAAAGCACAACCCATAATCAAGTCCAGGCCATGGAAGCCTGTGACTTTCACTGAGTGTTGACTTCCCTTTCAGCTGAGGTTGTCAAAAGTGCTTTGTAAAATCCTGAGGTTTGAAACACTTGTAATCTCCTGAGGAGATTGCAATCAGAAGGCTTTCTAGAATATCCTGACGCTGTGGTGAGCTCAAGCAAAACATTCTGCAGAGGTCGGAAGACAGACATGTTTGGATGTGGGGATGACTTCTACTGCACTTAGGGAGAAAGGGCATGTACAAGTGGAGAAGCAAAACCTCAGTGACGGAATCTTTAAAGACTCCATACATGGAGAAGGAAATGGCAACCCACTCCAGTATTCTTGGCTAAAAAAATCCTTGGACAGAGGAGTCTGGCGGGCTGAAGTCCACGGGATTCCATGACTGATCGTGTGTGCACGAGGGTGGAGGGAGACGGGTTGGTAGCAAGAATCTGGTAGAACTAATAAATAAAACAACAACAACAAAAAATAAACAAAAGACTCGATAAAAATGACAATGACTAGTAGGAATAAACCTTCAGAAGTGCCTTCTCAGACCTCCCGTCTGAAGCACAAGCGTAATAAAGACATTGAGTTTTCATAGTCTCAGACAAAATTAGACTGGCTTATGACAATGGGCAGAGAGGCTCCTCTAAGACATCGGGGCTGGGCTTTACTGGAGGATGCACATCGATTGAGTGCATGGCTATGTGTTATGGAAATATGTCTTACTGGCAGGGCGAAGGCATCTTCTTGAAGAACACAGCAAATAACACTACAAATTCAAGGAACTTGGCTACAATGACAATAGCTGATTTCATGTTGGCTACTGCTTTGCAGAGCTGGGTTCGCCTCTCCCATTAAGTACCTCAGTGGCCAGCTGTGAATGTAACCATTAGTTGCTCACTTAGAAACCGAACCTAATACTTGCCATGTGCACTAGTGCAAGAACAGTGCAATACCCAACAGGTAAAGGAATATGACAAGTGCCCACCAAGTCAAACAAAAGAGGAGGAGATAGGGAATCTATCTGAAAAACAATTTAGAATAATGATAATAAAAATGATCCAAATCTTGAAAACAAAATGGAGTTACAGATAGATAGCCTGGAGACAAAGATTGAAAAGATGCAGGAAATGCTTAACAAAGACCTAGAAGAAATAAAAGAGAGTCAATTAAAAATGAATAATGCAATGAATGAGATCAAAAACACTTTGGAGCGAACCAAGAGTAGAATAACGGAGACAGAAGATAGGATAAGTGAGGTAGACAATAGAATAGTGGAAATAAATGAAGCAGAGAGGAAAAAAGAAAAAATGATCAAAAGAAATGAGGACAACCTCAGGGACCTCTGGGACAATGTGAAACGCCCCAACATTCGAATCATAGGAGTCCCAGAAGAAGAAGACAAAAAGAAAGGCCATGAGAAAATACTCGAGGAGATAATAGCTGAAAACTTCCCTAAAATGGGGAAGGAAATAGCCACCCAAGTCCAAGAAACCCAGAGAGTGCCAAACAGGATAAACCCAAGGCGAAACACTCCAAGACACATATTAATCAAATTAACAAAGATCAAACACAAAGAACAAATACTAAAAGCAGCAAGGGAGAAACAACAAATAACACACAAAGGAATTCCCATAAGGATAACAGCTGATCTACCAATAGAAACCTTCCAGGCCAGAAGGGAATGGCAGGACATAATGAAAGTAATGAAAGAAAATAATCTACAACCTAGATTACTGTACCCAGCAAGGATCTCATTCAGATATGAAGGAGAAATCAAAAGCTTTACAGACAAGCAAAAGCTGAGAGAATTCAGCACCACCAAACCAGCTCTTCAACAAATGCTAAAGGACCTTCTCTAGACAGGAAATGCAGAAATGTTGTATAAACATGAACCCAAAACAACAAAGTAAATGGCAACGGGACCACACCTATCAATAATTACCTTAAATGTAAATGGGTTGAATGCCCCAACCAAAAGACAAAGATTGGCTGAATGGATACAAAAACAAGACCCTTATATATGCTGTCTACAAGAGACCCACCTCAAAACCAGAGACACATACAGACTAAAAGTGAAGGGCTGGAAAAAAATATTTCACGCAAATGGAGACCAAAAGAAAGCAGGAGTCACAATACTCATATCAGATAAAATAGACTTTCAAATAAAGGATGTGAAAAGAGACAAAGAAGGACACTACATCATGATCAAAGGATCAATCCAAGAAGAAGATATAACAATTATAAATATATATGCACCCAACATAGGAGCACCGCAATATGTACGGCAAACGCTAATGAGTATGAAAGAGGAAATGAATAGTAACACAATAATAGTGGGAGACTTTAATACCCCACTCACAACTATGGATAGATCAACTAAACAGAAAATCAAAAAGGAAACACAAACCTTAAATGATACAATGGACCAGCTAGACCTAATTGATATCTATAGGACATTTCACCCCAAAACAATCAATTTCACCTTTTTCTCAAGTCCACACGGAACATTCTCCAGAATAGATCACATCCTGGGCCATAAATCTGGTCTTGGAAAATTCAGAAAAATTGAAATCATCCCAGTCATCTTTTCTGACCACAGTGCAGTAAGATTAGATCTCAATTACAGGAAAAAAATTGTTAAAAATTCAAACATATGGAGGCTAAATAACACGCTTCTGAATAACCAAAAAATCATAGAAGAAATCAAAAAAGAAATCAAAATATGTATAGAAATGAATGAAAATGAAAACACAACAACCCAAAACCTATGGGACACTGTAAAAGCAGTGCTAAGGGGAAGGTTCATAGCATTACAGGCTTACATCAAGAAACAAGAAAAAAGCCAAATAAATAACCTAACTCTACACCTAAAGCAATTAGAGAAGGAAGAAATGAAAAACCCCAGGGTTAGCAGAAGAAAAGAAATCTTAAAAATTATGGCAGAAATAAATGCAAAAGAAACTAAAGAGACCATAGCAAAAATCAACAAAGCTAAAAGCTGTTTTTTTTGAAAAAATAAACAAAATTGACAAACCATTAGCAAGACTCATTAAGAAACAAAGAGAGAAGAACCAAATTAACAAAATAAGAAATGAAAAGGGTGAGATCACAACAGACAACACTGAAATACAAAGGATCATAAGAGACTACTACCAGCAGCTCTATGCCAATAAAATTGACAACTTGGATGAAATGGACAAATTTTAGAAAAGTATAACTTTCCAAAACTGAACCAGGAAGAAATAGAAGATCTTAACAGACCCATCACAAGCAAGGAAATCGAAACTGTAATCAAAAATCTTCCAGGAAACAAAAGCCCAGTACCAGATGGCTTCACAGCTGAATTCTACCAAAAATTTAGAGAAGAGCTAACACCTATCTTACTCAAACTCTTCCAGAAAATTGCAGAAGAAGGTAAACTTCCAAACTCATTCTATGAGGCCACCATCACCCTAATTCCAAAACCACACAAAGATGCCACAAAAAAAGAAAACTACAGGCCAATATCACTGATGAACATCGATGCAAAAATCCTTAGCAAAATTCTAGCACATAGAATCCAACAACATCTTAAAAAAATCATACACCATGACCAAGTGGGCTTTATCCCAGGAATGCAAGGATTCTTCAATATCTGCAAATCAATCAATGTAATACACCACATTAACAAATTGAAAGATAAAAACCATATGATTATCTCAATAGATGCAGAGAAAGCCTTTGACAAAATTCAACACTCATTTATGATTAAAACTCTCCAGAAAGCAGGAATAGAGGGAACATACCTCAACATAATAAAAGCTATATATGACAAACCCACAGCAAGCATCACCCTCAATGGTGAAAAATTGAAAGCATTTCCCCTGAAATCAGGAACAAGACAAGGGTGCCCACTCTCACCACTATTATTCAACATAGTCTTGGAAGTTTTGGCCACAGCAATCAGAGCAGAAAAAGAAGTAAAAGGAATCCAGATAGGAAAAGAAGAAGTGAAACTCTCGTTGTTTGCAGTTGACATGATCCTCTACATAGAAAACCCTAAATACTCTTCCAGAAAATTACTAGAGCTAACCAATGAATATAGTAAAGTTGCAGGATATAAAATTAACACACAGAAATCCCTTGCATTCCTATATACTAACAATGAAAAAACAGAAAGAGAAATTAAGGAAACAATACCATTCTCCATTGCAACAAAAAGAATAAAATACTTAGGAGTATATATACCTAAAGAAACAAAAGACCTGTACATAGAAAACTATAAAACACTGATGAAAGAAATCAAAGAGGACACAACCAGATGGAGGAACATACCGTGTTCATGGATTGGAAGAATCAATATTGTCAAAATGGCTATTCTACCCAAAGCAATCTATAGATTCAATGCAATCCCTATCAAACTACCAACGGTATTTTTCACAGAACTAGAACAAATAATTTCACAATTTGTATGGAAATACAGAAAACCACGAAGAGCCAAAGTAATCTTGAGAAAGAAGAACGGAACTGGAGGAACCAACCTGTCTGACTTCAGTCTCTACTACAAAGCCACAGTCATCAAGACAGTATGGTACTGGCACAAAGACAGATATATAGATCAATGGAACAGAATAGAAAGCCTAGAGATAAATCCACGAACCTATGAACACCTTATCTTTGACAAAGGAGGCAAGGATATACAATGGAAAAAAGACAACTGCTTTAACAAGTGGTGCTGGGAAAACTGGTCAACCACCTGTAAAAGAATGAAATTAGAACACTTTCTAACACCACACACAAAAATAAACTCAAAATGGATTAAAGATCTAAATGTAAGACCAGAAACTATAAAACTCCTAGAGGAGAACTTAGGCAAAACACTCTCCGACATGAATCACAGCAGGGTCCTCTATGACCCACCTCCCAGAATATTGGAAATAAAAGCAAAAATAAACAAATGGGACCTAATGAAACTTAAAAGCTTCTGCACTACAAAGGAAACTATAAGTAAGGTGAAAAGACAGCCCTCAGATTGGGAGAAAATAATAGCAAATGAAGAAACAGACAAAGGATTAATCTCAAAAATATACAAGAAACTCCTGAAGCTCAATTCCAGAAAAATAAATGACCCAATCAAAAAATGGGCCAAAGAACTAAACAGACATTTCTCCAAAGAAGACATACAGATGGCTAACAAACACATGAAAAGATGCTCAACATCACTCATTATTAGAGAAATGCAAATCAAAACCACAATGAGGTACCATTACACGCCAGTCAGGATGGCTGCTATCCAAAAGTCTACAAGCAATAAATGCTGGAGTGGGTGTGGAGAAAAGGGAACCCTCTTCCACTGTTGGTGGGAATGCAAACTAGTACAGCCACTATGGAAAACAGTGTGGAGATTTCTTAAAACACTGGAAATAGAACTGCCATTTGACCCAGCAATACCACTTCTGGGCATACACACCACGGAAACCAGATCTGAAAGAGACACGTGCACCCCATTGTTCATCGCAGCACTGTTTATAATAGCCAGGACATGGAAGCAGCCTAGATGCCCATCAGCAGATGAATGGATAAGGAAGCTGTGGTACATATACACCATGGAATATTACTCAGCCATTAAAAAGAATTCATTTGAATCAGTTCTAATGAGATGGATGAAACTGGAGCCCATTATTCAGAGTGAAGTAAGCCAGAAAAATAAAGAACATTACAGCATACTAACACATATATATGGAATTTAGAAAGATGGTAATGATAACCCTATATGCAAAACAGAAAAAGAGACACAGAAGTACAGAACAGACTTTTGGACTCTGTGGGAGAAGGTGAGGGTGGGATGTTTCAAAAGAACAGCATGTATTTTATCTATGGTGAAAGAGATCACTAGCCCAGGTGAGATGCATGAGACGAGTGCTCGGGCCTGGTGCACTGGGAGGACCCAGAGGAGTCGGGTGGAGAGGGAGGTGGGAGGGGGGATCGGGATGGGGAATACGTGTAACTCTATGGCTGATTCGTGTCAATGTATGACAAAACCCACTGAAATGTTGTGAAGTAATTGGCCTCCAACTAATAAAATAAATTTAAAAAAAAAATCAAAAAACTGAGCTATCCTAAAAATTAAAAAAAAAAGCTACCTCTTCTATGCAACATCTGTGTGTCTTCTGTCTGTCTTCTTCCTCGCTGACGCCACTCATCCCTTGGGTATTCCTGGTCCTGCTGGGGCTGGACCTCGGCAATTTTGCTCAATGCTTTGGATCCTAGTGGAAAAACATGCTGTTAATCCTACTTTTGCGAGGATTAAAACCATCGTAAAAACTGGAATTTGTTTAAATATTTTTGGTTTAAATATATCTTGTGTATATAATTACCCAGATTACTGTTGGGTATTAGATTGCTATGTTACAATATGTATGGCATACATGAGTTCCACTGTTATTGATATGATATGTGGTGGAGAGGTATTTGGTGGTGCAAGTGATTTAAATGATGTGTTCACAGTGTTTATATTCCTGTTATGTGGTTAATGGGTCTTGGATTCACGTTTGAAATATGACTCCCTTGTCTTTTGTGATGCATGAGAAGTGCTGAAATTGAAGATGATGCAGGTTAAGTCTAGGGTTGAGGGTGTGAGTAGGGTGGGGGGGAGGGTGTGGGTTAGGTTAAGGGTGTGGATTAGGGTGTGGGTTACATTGTGGCTTAGGGGTTAGAAGTTGGGGTGTGGGTGAGGGTGAGGGCTGAGGGGTGAAGGTGTCAGGTTAGGGTTGGGATGATGCGTTAGGGTTAGTGTGTCAGGTTAGGGTTAGGGGGTCGGGTTGGTGTTAGGTTCTGGGATAGGGTTACGGTGTTGGTTAGGGTTAGGGTGTCGTGTTGGGGTTAGGGTTAGGGCAAGGGCGAGGGCAATTTCGCCTGGGACCTTATGGAGGGGCCTCACAGTCAAAGGTAAAGGCAAAGTCACATCCACACTTCTGTTCCATCCCCTTTGCTCTATAGTAGAGCTCTAGTAAGCCTAGGCCTGGTAGGAAAACTCTTGGCTCCTGTGGGGACACATCCTGTGTGTGAATCTGCATACCAGACCTAGGGGCCACAGGGCGCCTGTTTTCTTCTGGGAGAGGGGACCCTGAAGCGGTGTTGCCTGGCAACAGCTTGAAAATCCATTACATTGCACTTTACGAACCTCTGACAAAGCTAGATTTGCTCCACCTTTTCGCCATTTGGAAGCAAACCTTCCATACCCTCTCCCCAAGTAGGCAATGGGCCTACTTTGAGTAGAAAGTCCCCTTGAGGAGCTGAGCCCAGGAAGGCACCCAGTCATGTCAAACACACTCCAGCTGCTTACTTCCTCATGGGCAGTATCACTATCAGCTAGGAATGTCTTTGCAAGGATTGAAAAGGGAAGGGGAGATACATGGCCCTGCCTCTGAAATTTCAGTCCTCTGAGCAGAACTGGAATTCAATTGTATCAGCGAAACTGTGCCTTCCAAAGAGGCTTGCAAACACACCCCGAGTGGCTGCCTCTTCTTCCCTGAAGAAGGCTCCCTTTCCCTGCATCCTGCGGACTCCCTGTCCCAGCCTCCTGGAAAAGCGCTTCTTGGAGTTCCTTCTTGGAGTTCCTTTCTTAGTTGCAGTTATCCCTCAACTTGGGGCCATAGGGAGTAGCCCCACACTCACAGGGGAAGGCAGACCCACCTCCACACATCTCTTCCATCCCCTTTGCTCTGTAGGACAATTCTAGTGAGCCTAGGTCTGTCAGAAAATTCTTGGCTTTGACGGGAACACACCCTGTGTGAGAACCTGCATACCCGACCTAGGGGCCACAGGGCGCCTGTTTTGCTCGAGTGGGCCTTGAAGCAGTACAGCCTAGTGAGAGCTTGAAAATGCATCCAATTGCTCCTTTCTTACCTCTGACACCTAGCTTTGTTCCACCCTTTGGCAGTGTGGAGGGAAGAGGGCCCAACCCCGTCCTCAAGCGGACATGGGGCCTACTTTGAGAGGAAAGGCCCCCTTGAGGAGCTGAGCCCATCAAGGCACCCAGTCATGTCAAATATACTCCCACTGCTTGCTTCTTCATGGGTAGTACCACTATCAGCTTGGAATGTCTTTGCAAGGATCACAAAGGGAAGGGGAGATACACGACCCTGCCTCTGGAACTTCGGTCCTCTGAGCAGACCTGAGTGCTCTAGCGAGCCTAGGACTGTCAGGAAAATTCTTGGCTCCTACGGGGACACACCCCATATGTGAACCTGCATACCGGACCTCGGGGCCACAGTGTGCCTGCTTCTCTCGGTGTGCCTAAAGCGGTGCAGCCTAGCAACAGCTATTGAGCCTAGGTCTGTCTGGAACATTTTGGATCCTGTGGGGAAAACACCCTGTGCACACCCCTAGATACCGGGCCTAGGGGCCAAAATTCTCACATGTCTCCTGGGGAACCCTAACACAGTGTGACCTAGCAACTGCTTGAAAATCCATCCCATTGCTGTTTTCCTCCTTCTGATACAGCTAGCATTGCTCCTTGCTTTGGGATATCTCAAGCAAGGGGCGAGTCCATAACTGCTCTCCTGGGGCCCAATGGATGTGCAAGGTGCCCTCAACCAGGTGACCCCAGCATGCCACCTGGCCCCCTCAGACACACTCCCGCAGCCTTCTTCCTCATGGGAAGCACCTCTCTGACCCAGGAATGTGTTTGCAAGGCTCGGAATGTGCAGGGAGACACATGGCCCTGACTCTGGAATTGAGGTCCTTGGGGCAGGCCTGCAGGTCTGACATCTGAGAAGCAAAACACTTGCTGCAAATAGAGGCCTGAAAACACACTCTGTGTATGACTTTCCTTCCTCCAAGGAAGATAGCTTTCCCAGTCTCCTGCATGCTGAGTGTCACACAGCTGGAATGTGCTTGCGTGGAGGTCATGATTCAGTGGCAATGGCCCCTGAGGCCCTGTGCCCAGGTAGGGCGCCCACACTCACAGGCAAATCAAAGCAACTTCCAAATGAGTCAGCTCTTCACATCTAGTGGCCAAAGTATTGGAGTTTCAGGTTCAATATTAGTCTTTCCAATGTATATTCAGACCTGATTTCCTTTAGGATGGAGTGGTTGGGTCCTCTTATAGTCTAAGCAAACTTCAAGCATCTTCTTCAGCACCACAGTGCAAAAGCATCAAATCTTTGGCTGTCAACTTTCTTTATAGTCCATCTTTCACATCCATACATGACATGGAAAAACCTTAGCCTTGACTAGACGGATCTTTGTTGGCAAAGCAATGTCTCAGCTTTTTAATATGCTGTCTAGTTTGGTTATCACTTTCCTTCCAAGTCGTAAGCATCTTTTAATTTCATGGCTGCAGTCACCATCTGCAATGATTTCCGAGCCCCGAAAAATAAAATCTGCCACTGTTTCCACTGTTTTCTCATCTATTTGCCAAGAAGTGATGAGACTGGATGCAATGATCTTAGTTGTCTGAACGCTGAGCATTAAGCTACCTATTTCACTCTCCTCTTTCTCTTTCATCAAGAGGCTCTTTAGTTCTTCACTTTCTGCCATCAGGGTGGTGTCATCTGCATATCTGAGGTTATTGATATTTCTCCCAGCAATCTTGATTCCAGTTTGTGCTTCATCCAGTGCAGCATTTCTCACGATGCCCTATATATAAGCAGGTATAAGTTAAATAAGCAGGGTGCCAATATACAGCCTTGACATATTCCTTTTCCTATTTAGAACCAGTCTGTTGGTCCAGGTCCAGTTCTGTTTCTTCCTGACCTGCATATAGGTCTTTCAAGAGGCAGGTCAGGTGATCTGGTATTCTTATCTCTTTCAGAATTTTCCCCAGTTTATTGTGATACACACAGTCAAAGGCTTTGGCATAGTCAACAAAGCAGAAATAAGTGTTTTTCTGGAACTCTCTTGCTTTTTCAATTATCCAGTGGATTTTGGCAATTTGATCTCTGGTTCCTCTGCCTTTTCTAAATCCATCTTGAACATTTGGAATTTCACGGTTGACATATTGCTGAAGCCTGGCTTGGAGAATTTTGAGTGTTACTTTACTAGCATGTGAGATGAGTCCAGTTGTGTGACAGTTTGAACATTCTTTGTCATTGCCTTTCTTTGAGACTGGAATGAAAACTGAGCTAACAACCTAGATGTTTTCAATCGCATATGCTAAAAGAACTGCCTTTGCAGTTTCCAAGGGAAAAAAGTTTCATTTTAACCAATTTTCTCTGAAGTTCAAGGAATATCATGGACATCCTCCATCAAAAAGTCATCTTTCTTTTATGTAATCACAGTTTCATGCCTAAATTATAGACCAACTCATGCTCAAATTGACTCTGATATCAGGGGCAGATCAGCTAGCTGATAAAAAGCTTGGATTGTCCCTCTGGAGGAAAGTGAGACCTTGGTCCCAAGAGAAGAATCTGAGGGCTTAAGGGAATTTGCAGGAGTGGGGAAATCTTGGTCCATCCTACATGTACCGTACTTAAATAATGCTTATTTATTTTACGGAAGAAAAAAAAAAAAAAAAAAAAAAAACAGATGATAAAAACAAATATAAATCACTGAAAGGTAAATAAATTCATCATCTGTGATTGAAAGCTGCATTCTAAGAAAGCTGTGTTCTCTTAACCTAGAGAGTAGACTAAATTCCAGTCTGGTACCAGCTTACCAGATAACAAACAAAAAGCGTTGTTTATGGGTAAGCTCAGGAAAGTCTTTTCCATGTATCTTGAGGTAGCAGTATTTTTGCAAAGGCATCAGTGTGAAACCATGGAAGGCATGTTTAAAACCTGATTAGATAAAAATTGACAAAATAAAAATTGACAAAATTGACAAAATAAAAATTGACAAAAAAAGTGACAAAATAGTCACTGCTGTGACTTGAAACACTTTAATATGATAACTAGAATTATAACTGACAGCATTTTACCAGGACATATCAGATTTTCATGGATGTCACATAGTTTCTAGGATACCTACATTAGTAACTGAAGGAGTCTTTGGGCTTAGAAAAGAAAACAACAGTCTCAAAGGCCCTTGCTTGTATCATTTAACATTGGAGAAAACAAAATCGAACTTTAGGTCCCACCCTGAGGCTCCAGGCCGGTTATATCTATCTATTTTCCCATGCAGCGTAGTGCCTGCTGGAAGTCCAAGGGATTTATCCTGCCTGGTAATTTCACCAGCTGGGACTCCACAACCCTTAGTCTGGCCGGCTGACCCAGCCCTGCTTCCAGCACTTTGCAGGCCAGCAGGCCCTTGACCACCTGCTGGGACAGGAAAGGGAAGGGTCCACGAATTGCATCCTAGAAACTTAGTAGGGTGCATGTATTTAAAAACCTGGTGGCCACCCAGGCAGGAGAGAAGGGAGGAGGGCACCTTGCTGCCCTTTCATGGGGGAATCTGTGGCTGTCCTGCTGAGAGGGGGCCTTTCCATGGGGACCCTGTGCAATAAGTTTGGTGTTTTGGAACTGAATAATTAGAACGTGTAAAATTTTTAATTTATGTGGTGCTTTAATTAAAAAAAAAAAAAAAAAAAACAAGCAGCTCCAAGTTTTCTGCAAATTGAGGCCTCAAACTTGAAGGCCTATTTTCCTTCCACTGTGGCATTCTATGAAGAAATGTGCATTTTTTAAAGAAAAGGGTCAGAAAAGTGAGGGAAACAGAAAAGCCAGAGGTGCCCCAGGAGTTTGGTGAAGGTCTTAGGAGGTCACTTGTAAATGCTGCTGGCCATCGGGAGGCAGTCTCTTGTGACCAATGGGCACAGAGCTCTGCAGGCTTGTCCTTTGCATGGATGTTCTTGTTTGTGGAAATCCAGCTCAGAGCCATCTCCTGATGTGTAAGAATTTCCCAGACTAGACCCCTAGGCAAATCCCACAGGGCCAGGGACTCCTTTCTTCATTGTATTTGTCTGTTTGACTGAAAACCAGAAATGGCATATTTTTCTTTCAATCTGGTCTATCATCCAGGCCTTGGAGTAATATTTCCCCTCCCCCTCAATAGGCTTGGGTTCCGGTGATGAATTATAGTCAGTTGTCCATGATTTCGCAGATGAGGAAACTGAGAGTCGGAGAGGGTGGAGGACTGTCCAAGGGAGAATGGGATATCCTTCCAGGAACACTGGCTCCTGGGTTTTTAATGAGCTTCCTACCCAGCATGGTCATTAAGTGGCAAGGGTTGACATTGAGAATAAACTATTGGTGGAAATGAAAAAGGCTTTTTGAAAGAATGTGCCTACCAGCTGTGCATCTTATGGAGTATTTTCATTGTACTTCCCAGCCCTTGGAAAGTGCTGGGCACAGGGCAGATGCTTCATCATTTTTATTGAATAAGTTCAATGTCACACAATTGTATCTGTAGTGTCAGCAACACTATGAGGTATATTAGAACAGTGATGGTCCCAGTTGGTACCCTCAAGGATATTTTTAAAAAATGAAACAAATCTCTCTGATCATCACCAAGGCTATCAGAGGTCTATTGCAGACTCCACACAAGGGAGGGTCTACCTCTTGGGACATCCCCACTTCAGCATCTCCCTAAACCAGCAATCTAGGACAGCTGAGTACACTTGAAGTTCCTTCCTTGACCTTGGGAGTTTTTTTGGAAGACAATTTTTTGACAGACAGGGGTGGGGCAAGGTTTTGGGATGTTTCAAGTGCAGTCCATTTATTGTGCACTCTATTTCTGTTTCTGTTCCCTGGAGGCTCAGTTGGTAAAGAGTCTACCTGCAATGAGGGAGACCCGGGTTTAATCCCTGGGTCAGGGAAATCCCCTGGAGAAGGAAATGACAGCCCACTCCAGTATTCTTGCCTGAAGAATTCAATGGACTGAGGAGCCTGGTGGGCTACCAAGGGCTGGACATGGCTGAGTGATCAAACTCTTATTTCTATTATTATTTCACCAGCTCCACCTCAGATCATCAGGCATTAGATCCTAGAGGTTGGGGGCCCCTGCTTTAGTTCCCTCTTTCATCTTCTACACAGCTCCAGCATGCTTCCTCCTCCTCTTCCACCTGCAGAACTACCTGCTGGGCTTCTCTGAGTGTGATTAAGAGTTTCCTTCCCTCACTGTCTTTCCTCTGAGTCCCTTTTCCTAAATGGGTTTCCATGATCTCCTTTAGGCACTTTTTCCCCAGGTGGTGCTAGTGGTAAAGAACCTACCTGCCAATGCAGGAATCCTATCCCTGGGTTGGGAAGATCCCCTGGAGGAGGGCACCCAGCCCACTCCAGTATTCTCGCCTGGAAAATTCCCATGGACAGAGGAGCCTGGTGGGCTCTGACAGTCAGACGTGATTGAAGCGACTTAGCACAGCATACCATAGGACCTTTGAACTGCAGACTCATGTGATTGTTTGGATTCTTTGGAGTCCCTTGTTATTCCACGTGTATGTTAGGGTCAGCTTGTATATTGCTTCCTAAAGGCCTGGAGAGGGTAATAGGCAGGAAGGCCAGGGGTCTCCAGACAGAGGGAATAGGCTGCAAGTGTCAGACGTTTTTTCATCTCTCAAGCAGCTGGAGGAACGAAACGAGTGCTACATTTTTTCCCCTTCTCAATACAAATTTAAGAGGTTTCTCTTAAAATTTTGTGTTGCTATGACGACTCCTGGCTCCACCTGAACTTAACTTTTCTCAAACCTTCAGCTAAGCAATGCATTTTGTCTTAAGGAAAGGTTTGTCTTAAGCTATGTTAATATACTACGTATTTCTGCTAGACTCTGTCTTCAGGTCGGTTCCCCCTAAAGGCTCAGAACCGACTTGACAAACCAATATGTTTTACTCATACCTGTTCTCCTAATCTATGTTAATGAAATGATATATTTGCTTGGAAATCTGCCTTTCTTCAAAATTCATGTCAATCATTCTATGGCCCGGGATGACTCACCTGCTGCCAATATTATCTCAATGCATGTTGTGGGTGAGGGGCCTGGTGTCATTCTCTGAGACATTGCCTTTCTTTCATTAGCAGACTGCTAGTGGCTGTATAACATCTGCCTAAAGACTAGCAGGGGGTACTCTTACTGCCCCCGTCTGATGTCTATGTCAGCAGCTTTCTCTATCTCTTTTATACTTTAATAAAACTTTATGACACAAAAGCTCTGAGCGATCAAGCTTTGTCAACTGGCCCTGGATTGAATTCTTCTCCTCTGGAGGCCAAAAATCCTGGCGCCTTTTGTGGTTCAGCAATGACCTTTCAGTCTTTTGTAATTCATATTGAATCTTCATTTCAGATTGAAGATGCATTCCATGGTATTGCCATCTTAAGTCTTTCCATTGCTATGGAATATCTGTGCATGTATTCAGGATATTTTTCAGCAATCGTGTATAATTTCCAATGTGCCAGTCTTGTCATCCTCATTACACCCATGGCAAAATATTTTATTAATGTTGACACTATCAAAAGGAAATTGTTTTTTTAAATTCCTTTTCAGATTATTATTTGCTAGTGTATACAGATAAAACTGTGTAATCATTCATTTTTATCAGCTTGGACAGCTTGATAGTTGTCTTTACTTTCTTTACTTCCTCATACTTTAAGATTATCCTAGCTTATATATTTACTGTCTCGCCCCTAGTCTCAATCGTTTATTCAAAGAATTTCTGTCCTTTTTTTTAAACACTGAATTATTTTTGACAATGCTGGGTCTTTGTAGCTAGATGCCTAGTTGTAGTGAGCAGAGGCTACCCTCTAGTTGACTTGCCATGGCTTCTCATTGCAGCGCTTTCTCTGGTTGCAGAACTTGGGCTCTGGAGCATGCAAGTACTTCAATAGTTGTACGGGGGCTTAGTTGCCCCTGGGCATGTGGAATCCTCTAGGACCAGGGGTTGAACCAGTGTTCCCTGCATTGGTAGGCAGATCCTTTACCACTGGGCCACCAGGGACATTTCCTGTTCTTTTTCATTATAGAGTGATATTTAAAACATACATGTAGGAGCTAAATATGCTCAGCTAACAATATTTGGAAATATATACATGTATTCCAGCTTATATATTCAGTTGAGGGTAATTTGTGATGATGTCTCCATGAATCTTGTAACCTTTCCTTTTGTTTATCCATAACTTACCATTCCAATGGTAAGATACCTGGCTTCCACCACTTGTCATGTATGGAATTCAGTGCTTGTCCCATGTGGTTACTGAAACAACTGTCAGACTGTCTTCCAAAGGGGGCTGTGCATGCATCCCACCAGTATCTTGAGTATGTTTCTGTAGGAGAGTTTACTATCAGTATACCCTCCGTGGCCAGGTGTCTATTTCAATCTTTACCAGTTATGAATGGGCTTGTTTGCTCTAGTGTTCTTGGACAATTTGAGGACTCCTGTCTAGTTATGAGGGACACAGGAATCTCCTTGAGGCTTGGCAGGGCAATCAGCACACTTCTCGAGGTGAGGAGGGAGACCCAGGGTCCCTTTCCAGTTGCCATAGGGATATTGGGATTCCTACCAATTTTCAAGAGGAGTCAGGCATCATCACCTTTTGAATCATTGAATTCTGCATGCCTCTCGAGGTGTCAACGGGATGTGAGGCCTCCTGTCGATAAGAGGCGGGGACCTAGGACTTTCTCTATGCTCTCCATAGGGGATCCACACATCCCTTCATCCTGTGAGATGAAAGATGAGCCTGCATTCAAGCCACTGTAGGGAAATCGGACCTTCTTTCGAGTCAGGGCGTCTCAGGGTCAATTCCACTTGAGGCAGCAAACTCAGGGTCCCTCCCACATACTTACTGCTGAGAGACACCTCCTCTGGTTGTGCTTGTGGAATGGTGGCATACCTCTTGAGTGGAAGCCAGGGAATCAGCTCTCATTTCAAGATGATTTGGGGTACATGGAGCTTTCCTCGAGTTGCTGTGCTGAACTTGGTGTTCTTCTAGACTTGGGACAGTGTTCTCGGGGAATCTCTGCAGTTGCCTAAAGGAAGCCAACCCACTTGTCGTGTTTGATGCGGAACACGGGATGGCTCTGAAGCCAATGCAGTGGAATAGGGACTCATCTCGAGTTGATTTGGGATAGACGAAGCTATTTCCCATTGCTGCAGTGACATCAGGGTCCCTCTGGACTTGAGACAGTGTTCTTGGGGACTCTCTGGAATTCCATCAAGCAAGTAATGGCTCCTTACGTATTTGATGGGGAACACGGAATTGCTCTGCATGCAATGCAGGGGAATCAAGCCTCATCTTGCGGCGAGAAGGCAGTCTCATGGTTTCTCTCGAGTTGCGGCGCGAACCTGGGGTATATTCTCCAGGTACGGCGGGGATGGCCCTTCAAAACTCATGTTTGTTCAGCGACGTCAGGACTCCTGTCTAGTTACGAGGGACACCTCAGGAATCTCTTCGAGGCTTGGCAGGGCAATAGGGACGCTTCTCAATGTGAGGCGGGAGACCCAGGGTTCCTTTCCAGTTGCCACAGTGAGACTGGGATTCCTATCAATTTTCAAGAGGAGTCAGGCGTCATCACCTTTTGAAACATTGAATTCCGCCTACCTCCATGTCAAAGGGATGTGAGACCTCCTGGCGTGATGAGGCCAGGACTTAAGGCTTTCTCTAGGGTCTCCGTATTGGATTCAGACATCCCTTCATCTTGTGCAATGAAAGACGAACCTGCATTCAAGCCACTGCAGGGAAATCCGGCCTTCTTTCTTGTCAGGGCATTCGGACTCCATTCCACTTGAGGCAGCAAACTCAGGGTCCCTCCCCCATATCTATTGATGAGAGAAGCCTCCTCTTGGGGTGCTTGTGGAAAGTTGGCATACCTCTTAAGTTGAATCCTGGGAATCTGCTCTCATCTCGAGATGATTTGGGGTACATAGAGCTTTCCTCAAGTTGCTGTGCTGAACCTGGTGTTCCTCTAGACATGGGACGGTGTTTTCGGGGAGTCTCTGGAGTTGCCTAAAGAAAGTGAAGCAACTTGTCTTGCTTGATGGGGAAAGCGGAATTTCTCTGGAGCTAATGTGGCAGAATCGGGCCTCATCTCCAGTTGATTTGGTGTACACGGAATTATTTCGCGTTGCTGCAGTGACCTCAGGGTCCCTCTAGGCTTGTGAGTGTGTTCTTGGGGACTCTCTGGAGTTCCATCAAGCAAGTCAAGGCTCCTACGCATTTCATGGGGAAAACGGAATTGCTTTGCACGCAATGCAGAGGAATCTGGCCTCATATAGTGGCGAGGGGATGTCTCATGCTTTTTCGCGAGTTGCGCTGGGAACCTGGAGTATATTCTCGAGTTACAGCGGGGATGGCCCTTCAAAAGTCGTGTTTGTTCAGCGACGTCAGGACTCCTGTCTAGTTATGAGGGACACCTCAGGAATCTCTTCGAGGGTTGACACATCAATAGGGACGCTGCTAGAGGTGAGGCGGGAGACCCAGGGTCCCTTTCCAGTTGCCACAGGGATACTGGGATTCCTATCACTTTTCAAGAGGAGTCAGGCATCGTCACCTCTTGAAGCAATGAACTCTTGGTGCCTCTCTAGGTGTCAAAGGCATGTGAGGCCTCCTGTCGAGAGGAGGAGGGGAACTAGGGCTTTCTCTAGGGTCTCCACAAGGGATTCAGACATCCCATTGTCTGGTGAGATGAAAGACAAGCCTCCATTCAAGCCACTGCAGGGAAATCAGGCCTTCTTTTGAGTCAGGGCATCTCGGTGTCCATTCCATTTGACGCAGCAAACTCAGGGTCCAACTCACATACCTATTGCTGAGAGAAGCCTCCTCTAGAGGTGCTTGTGGAAAGTTGGCATACCACTTGAGTCAAAGCCAGGGAATCAGCTCTAATCTCGAGACGATTTGGGGTACATGGGGCTATCTTCGAGGTGCTGTGTTGCAACTGGTGTTCCTCCAGACTTGGGACGGTGTTCTCGGGGAATCTCTGGAGTTGCCTAAAGGAAGTAAAGCCACTACTCCTGTTTGATGGGGAACACGGGATGGCTCTGGAGCAAATGCAGGGGAATTGGGCCTCAGCTCGAGTTGATTTGCAGTATGGAGCTATTTCGCATTGCTGCGGTGACACAAGGGTCCCTCTAGACTTGTGACAGTGTTCTTGGGGACTCTCTGGAATGCCATCAAGCAAGTCAAGATTCCTTACGTGTTTGATGGGGAACACGGAATTGCTCTGCAATGCAGAGCAATCAGGCCTCATCTTGCGGCCAGGGGGAAGTCTCATGGTTTATCTCAAGTTGCGGTGGGAACGTGGGGCATATTCTCGAGTTAAGGTGGGGATAGACTTTCAAAACTCCTGTTTGTTAAGCGACATCAGGACTCTTGTCTAGTTATGAGAGACACCTCAGGAATCTCTTTGAGGCTTGGCAGGGCAATAGGGACGCTTCTTGAAGTGAGGCGGGAGACCCTGGGTCCAATTCCAGTTGCCACAGTGATATTGGGATGCCTATCACATTTCAAGAGGAGTCAGGCATCGTCACCTTCTAAGAATTGAACTCCGCGTGCCTCTCGAGGTGTCAAAGGGATGTGAGGCCTCCTGTCGAGATGAGGCGGGGACATAGGGTTTCCTCTAGGTCCTCCACAGGGGATTCAGACATCCCTTCATCTTGTGAGATGAAAGACGAGCCTACATTAAAGCCACTGCAGGGAAATCTGGCCTTCTTTTGAGTCAGGTCATCTTGGTGTTCATTCCACTTCAGGAAGCAAACTCAGGGTCCAACTCACATACATATTGCTGAGAGAAGCCTCCTCTTGAGGTGCTTGCAGAAAGTTGGCATACCTCTTGAGTCGAAGCAGGGAAATCAGCTCTAAATCTCAAGACGATTTGGGGTACATGGGGCTTTCCTCGAGTTGCTGTGTTGCACCTGGTGTTCCTCTACACTTGGGACAGTGTTCTTGGGGAATCTCTGGAGTTGCTTAATGAAGTCATGCCACTTGTGTTTGATGGGGAACGCAGAATGACTCTGGAGCCAATGCAGGGGAAAGGGGCAGCATCTCGAGTTGATTTGGGGTAGACGGATCTATTTCCCGTTTCTGCACTAACCTCACGGTCACTCTAGACTTGTTACAGTGTTCTTGGGTACTCTCTGGTGTCCCATCAAGCAAGTCAAGGCTCCTTACATGTTTGATGGGGAACACAGAATTGCTCTGCACGCAATGCAGAGGAACCGGGGCTCATCTCGTGGCCAGGGAGAAGTATCATGGTTTTTCTCGAGTTGCGGTGGGATCCTGGGGTATATTCTCGAGTTACGGTGGGGATGGCCCTTCAAAACTCGGATTTGTTCAGCTATGTCAGGACTCCTGTCTAGTTAAGAGGGACACCTCGGGAATCTCTTCGAGGCTTGGCAGGCAATAGGGACGCTTTTGGAGATGAGGCGGGAGACCCAAAATCCCTTTCCACTTGTGACATGGATATTGGGATTCCTATCACTTTTCAAGAGGAGTCAGGCATAGTCACCTCTTGAAGCAATGAACTCTTGGTGCCTCTCTAGGTATCAAAGTCATGTGAGGCCTCCTGTCGAGATGAGATGGGGAACTAGGGCTTTCTCTAGGGTCTCCACAGGGGATTCAGACATCCTTTCATCTGGTGAGATGAAAGACGAGCCTGCATTAAAGCCACTGCAGAGAAATCGGGCCTTCTTTTGAGTCAGGGCATCTCGGGGCCCATTCCACTTCAGGCAGCAAACTCATGGTCCAACTTACATACCTATTGCTGAGAGAAGCCTCCTCTAGAGGTGCTTGTGGAAAGTTGGCATACCTCTTGAGTTGAAGCCAGGAAATCAACTCTAATCTCGAGACGATTTGGGGTACATGGCGCTTTCCTCGAGTTGCTGTGTTACGCTTGGTGTTCCTCTAGACTTATGACAGTGTTCTCGGGGATTCCCTGGAGTTGCCTAAAGGAAGTCAAGCGCCTTGTCGTGTTTGATGGGGAAAGTGGGATGGCTCTGGAGCCAATGAAGGGGAATCGGGCCTCATCTCGAGTTGAAATGAGTGAATCACGTGTGAATCACGTGTGCATCAAGTGTGAATCACGTGTCCATCATGTGTGTGTCACGTGTGCATCACGTGTGCGTGACATGTCCATCACGTGTGAGTCACGTGTTCATCAGGTGTGTGTCACATGTCCATGACGGGTGAATCACGTGTTCATCACATGTGCGTCACTTGTGTGTCACGGGTGCATCACGTGTTTGCATGTGGGAATCACGTGTGCGTCACGGGTGCGTCATGTGTGCATCACGTGTCCATCACGTGTGCGTCACTGGTGCATCACGTGTCCATCACGTGTGCGTTACGTGTGCGTCACGAGTTCATCATGTGTGCGACATGTGTTCGTCACGTGTTCATCACGTGTGCATCACGTGTGCATCAAGTTTGCGTCACGTGTGAATCACGTGTTCGTCACGTGTGTGTCACGTGTTCATCACGTGTCCATCATGTGTACATCACGTGTGAGTTACATGTGCGTCTCGTGTGCATCACATGTTCGTCATGTGTGCGTCACATGTTCGTCACATGTGTGTCACGTCTGCATCACGTATTCATCACATATGTGTTACGTGTGCATCACATGTGCATCACATGTGCGACACGTGTGCGTCACGTGTTCGTCACGTGCGCATCACGTGTGCATCAAGTTTGCGTCATGTGTGAATCATGTGTTCATCACGTGTGTGTCACGTGTTGATCACGTGTCCATCATGTGTGCATCACATGTGCGTCACGTGTGCATCTCGTGTGCATCACGTGTTCGTCACGTGTGCGTCACGTGTGTGTCATGTGTGCATCACGTATTCATCACATATGGGTTATGTGTGCATCACGGGTTCATCACGTGTGAGTCACATGTGTATCATGCGTGAATCACGTGTGCATCACGTGTGCATCACGTGTTCATGACTTGTTCATCACATGTGCCTCACGTGTTGTTCACTTGTTCACAACGTCTGTGTGACGTGTGCATCATGTTTTCATCACGTGTGCATCACGAATTCATCATGTGTGAGGCACGTGTTCATCACATGTGAGTCACGTGTTCTTCACGTGTGAATCATATGTCCATCACATGTGCATCACTTGTGCAACACGTGTTCGTCACGTGTGCACCACATGTGTGTCACCTGTGAATCACTTGTTCATCACGTATTCATCACGTGTGTGTTATGTGTGCATCACATGGTCATTACATGTGCATCACGTGTGAATCACGTGTTCATCACGTGTGCCTCACTTGTGCACCACATGTTCATCACATGAGCATCACGTGTGCATCACGTGTTCATCACGTGGGCATCACGTGTGCACCTCATGTGCACCTTGTGTGCATCACGTGTGAATCAGGAAAAGAACTGAATGGGATAGACTAGAGATCTCTTCAAGAAAATTAGAGATACCAAGGGAACACTTCATGCAAAACTGGGTTTGATAAAAGATAGAAATGCTATGGACCTAGCAGAAGCATAAGCTATTAAGAAGATGTGGCAAGAATACACAGAAGTACTGTAGAAAATATCTTCATGACCCAGATAATCACAACGGTGTGATCACTCACCTAGAGTGAGACATCCTGGAGTGTGAAGTCAAGTGGCAATTAGAAAGCATCGTAAGAACAAAGCTAGTGGAGTTGATGGAATTCCAGTTGAAGTATTTCAAATACTGAAAGATGATGCTGTGAAAGTGCTGCACTCATAATGCCTGCAAATTGGAAATCTCAGCAGTGGCCACAGGACTGGAAAAGGTCAGTTTTCATTCCAAATAGAAAGAAAGGTAATCCCAAAGAATGCTCAAAATACCACACAATTATGCTCATCTCACATGCTAGTAAAGTAATGCTCAAAATTCTCCAAGCCAGGCTTCAGCAATACGTGAACTGTGAACTTCCAGATGTTCAAGCTGGCTTTAGAAAAGGCAGAGGAACCAGAGATCAAACTGCCAACATCTGCTGGATCATTGAAAAAGCAAGAGAGTCCCAGAAAAAAAAATCTATTTCTGATTTATTGACTACACCAAAGCCTTTGACTGTGTGGATCACAATTAACTGTGGAAAATTCTGAAAGAGATGGGACTACCAGACGACCTGACCTGCCTCTTGAGAAACCTGTATGCAGGTCAGGAAATAACAGTTAGAACTGGACATGGAACAACAGACTGGTTCCAAATAGGAAAAGGAGTACGTCAAGACTGTACGTTGTCACCCTGCTTATTTAACTTATATGCCGAGTACATCATGAGAAATGCTGGGCTGGAAGAAGCACAAGCTGGAATTAAGATTGCCAAGAGAAATATCAATAATCTCAGACATGCAGATGACACCACCCTTATGGCAGAAAGTGAAGAAGAACTAAAAAGCCTCTTGATGAAAGTGAAAGAGGAGAGTGAAAAAGTTGGCTTACAGCTCAATATTCAGAAAACTAAGATCATGGCAACAGGTCCCATCACTCCATGGGAAATCGATGGGGAAACAGTGGAAGCAGTGTAAGATGTTATCTTTTTGGGCTCCAAAATCACTGCAGATGGTGATTGCGGCCATGAAATTAAAAGAAAATTACTCCTTGGAAGGAAAGTTATGACCAACCTAGATAGCATAATAAAAAGCAGAGACACTACTTTGCCAACAAAGGTCCCTCTGTTCAAGGCTATGGTTTTTCCAGTGGTCATGTACAGATGTGAGAATTGGACTGTGAAGAAAGTTGAGCACCGAAGAGTTTATGCTTTTGAACTGTGGTGTTGGAGAGGACTCTTGAGAGTTCCTTGAACTGCAAGGGCATCCAACTAGTACATCCTAAAGGAGATCAGTCCAGGGTGTTCATTGGAACGACTGATTCTGAAGCTGAAACTCCCATAATTTGGCCACCTGGTGTGAAGAGCTGACTCATTGGAAAATACCCTGATGCTGTAAGGGATTGGGGACAGGAGGAAAAGGGGATGACAGAGGATGAGATGGCTGCATGGCATCACCGACTCGATGTACATGAGTTCGAGAAATCTCCGGGAGTTGGTGACTGACAGGGAGGCTTGGCGTGCTGTGATTCATGGGGTCCCAAAGAGTCAGACATGACTGAGCGACTGAACGGAACTGAACTGATATGAATAACTAATTAAAAGTAAAGTAAAGTTGCTCAGTCATGTCCAACTCTTTGTGGCCCCATGGACTGTAGCCTACCAGGCTCCTCTGTCCATGGGGTTTTCCAGGCAAATGTACTGGAGTGGGTGGCCATTTCCTTCTCCAGGAGATCTTCCTGACCCAGGGATCTAACCTGGGTCTCCAGCAATGCAGACAGATGCTTTACCATTTGAGCCATATAATTCCATTGCTAACACGTGCAAGGGGCTACTCTTTCTGCCCTCTTCTGATGCCTATGTCAGAAGATTTCTCTATCTCCTTTATACTTTAATACAACTTTATTACACAAAAGCTCTAAGCAATCAAGCCTCGTCTCTGGACCTGAATTGAATTCATCTCCTCTGGAGGCCAAGAATTCCAGTGTCTTTGCGTGGTTCAGCAATACCTTTCAAGATCATCCTGGAGATTCTGGCCATGTACCTCAGGAACATGGTCAGATAGGAGGTCACCCTTGAGACTGTGGGCTTTTGACCCAGGTGCAGGGTGTTGGAGTGGTGGGAATCCTGGATAATTTGCACATGTGACCCCAGGTAAAGGGTCTGGGAGGTAAGGTCACCTTGGAGAATGTGAATATGCTACCCAAGGTGCAGGGTGTGGGAAATAATGTCACCCTGGAGAATGTAGTCTTCTAGCACAAGGGATGAGTTCTTGACATTGGGGTCTCATGGGAGACTGGATGATTCCGCTCAGACAGTGTGTGGGGATGGGATTCACCCTGGAGACTGTAGATATGTGATCTCAGGTACAGGATTTCTGAGGGGGTCACCCTGGAGCCTGTGAATATGTGATTCCAGGTGCAGAGTCTGCAAGGGAGTCACCATGGAACCTGTGTTTGTGTGACTCCAGGTGAGGTCTACAAAGTTTTGACAAACAGGAGACTGTGGACATGTGACCCCTATTACAGGGTCTTGGAGGGGGGAACCTTTGTGGCCAGGGTCATGGGATGCAAGGTTATATGTCTGGGAGGTGGGGATACCCTGAGAGTATGGAAGTGTGACCCCAGGTACAGGTTCTGGGAGTTGGTGCCATCCTGAAAATGGTGGACATTTCACCCGAGGTATGGTTTCTGGGAGGTGGGGTCACCCTGAAGACTCTGGACATGTGACCCCAAATGCAGGGTCTGGGAGGTAGACTCACCATGGAAAAAGTGGACTTGTGACCCCAGATACAGGATCTTGAGGGTGGGGTCACCTGGAGGCTGTGGACTTGTGACACCAAGTACAAGTTATACAGGGGGCCACCTTCGAGACTGTGGACATGTGATCACAGGTGTATGGTATGGGAAGTTTGGTAACCTAGGAGATTGTGGATATATGACAGTAGGTACAGGGTCTCAGGTATGTCCCCATGGAAAGTGTGGACATGTGACCCCAGGTGCAGGTTTGGGTGGGGTCACCCTGGAGACTGTGGTCGTGTGACCCAAAGTTCAGGGTAGGAAAAGGGTTTCACCCTGTAGACTGTGGATCTATGACCACAGGTACAGGATCTGGTGGTAGTCACTGTGGCGATGATGGACGTATGAAACCTAGTACAAGTTCATGGAGGGGGTCACCCTCCAAGACTGTGTACATGTGACCCTCGTTTCAGGGTCTGGGTTGAGGTCACTCTGGAAACTATTTGCCGTGTGACTTAGATGCAGGGTTAGGGGACGCGTTTACTTTGAAGATTGTGGTCATGTGACCTCAAATGCACCATTTGGGAGGCAAATCATCTTGGAAACTGGATACGTGACCGTAGATCCAGGGTCTGAATGGGATTCCCCAAGGTGAGATTGTGAATATGTGACTCCAGGTGCAGGGCCTGCGAGGGAGTCACCTTGGAACCTGTGTTTGTGTGACTCCAGGTGGAGGGTCTGGGAAGTGACGACACTCTGGAGACTGTGAACATGTGACCCCATTACAGGGTCTTGGAGGGGGTAACCCTGGCATCCAAGATCATGGGACACCATGTTAAATGTCTTGGCATGTGGTAACCGAGACTATGGAAGTGGGACCCCAGGTACAGGTTCTGGGAATTGGGGCCAACCTGAGTGACTGTGGATGTTTCACCCTAGGTACAGTTTCTGGGAGGTGGGGTCACCATGGAGACTCTCGACAAGTGACCCCAAGTGCAGAGTCTGGGAGGGGTCTCACCCTGGAAACAGTGGACTTGTGACCCTAGGTACAGGGTCTTAACGGTAGAGTCATCCTGGAGTCTGTCGACTTGTGACACCAGGTACAGGTTTAGGAGGGGGATCACCCTGGATACTGTGGATGTGTGATCACAGGTGCATGGTATTGGAAGTGGGGAAGTCCAGGAGACTGTATATATGACACTAGGTACAGGGTCTGGGGGATGACACCATGGAGAATATGGACTTGTGATCCCAGGTGCAGGTTCACAAGGTTCAGGGTACAAAATGGGTCTCATCAGGCAGACTGTTGAACTGTGACCACAAGTTCAGGATCTGCTGGTGGTCACTGTGGCATTGGTGATCGTGTGAAATCTGGAACAAGTTCAGGGAAGAGGTCACCCGTGAGACAGTGGACATCACTCTGGAGACTGTGGATGTGTGAGTAAGGTGCAGGGTTAGGGGATGGGGTCACTTTGAAGATTGTGGACATATGACCCCAGATGCACTGATTGGGGAGGCAAGTCATCCTGGATAGTGGGCATTCGACCCTAGATGCAAGGTCTGACCTGGGTCCCCCAAGACACTAGGATATCTGAACCCAGGTACAGGGTCTAGGATGGGGGTGATCCAGGAAACTCTGTATATGTGACCTCAGGTACAGTGTCTGGGAGGTACGGGGTCACTCTGGGGACTGCAGGCATTTAATGGCAGGGAAATGGTCTGGAAGGGGTGTCACCCTGCATGAGGTGGATATGTAAGCCCAGGTGCAGTGGGCAAAGTGGGGTTCACGCTGGAAACTGTTGACATGTGACTCCAGGTGCAGGGTATGGGAGGGCGAACATCCTGGAGATTGTGGATGTGTGTAAATAAGCACAGGGTCTGGCAGGGGAGGGTTACCCTGGAATCTGTGGCCAAGTCACCAAAGGTATAGGGCATGAGAGGTCGGGTCACACCGGATACTGAGAACATGTGACCCAAGTTACAGAGACCAGGAAGGGGGTCACCATGGAGCCTGTGAATCTGTTAGTACATGTGCAGAGTCTGGGAAATGACATCACACAAAAGTCTAGGGACATGGGATGCCAGGTGAACGGTCTGGGAGGGAGTCACCCTGGAGTCAGTTGACGTGTGACCCTGGGTACAGGCACTTGTGGGTGGGGAAAGCCTCGAGACTGTGGACATGTGATCCCAGTTACTAGCCCTTGAATGTGGGTAAATCCAGGAGACTCTGGACATGTGACCCCAGGTATAGGGTGGGGAAGTTGGAGTCACCCTGGCGACTGTGCCAATGTAATCACGTGTACAGAGTCTGGGGAGGCGTGTATTCCTGGCCAACATGTACATGGAACCCCAGGTAGAGGGTTAGAGATACGGGGTCAACCTGGAGACTGGGGCAATGTGACCAGAATTACAATATTCTGTGAGGTGTAGTCACCCTGGAGACTGCGGAGGTGTGAGACCTGGTGCATGATCTGGGAGGGGTTGCCACCCAGGAGACCATGGATGTGTGACCCTAGCTAGGTTCATGGGCTTGGAATTGGTGTCACCCTAGAACCAGTGGGTGTTTGAACCGAGTACAATTGTTTGACAGGTGGTGTTACCCTGGGCGCTGCGGACATATGAACCCAGGTGCAAGTTCTGGCAAGTGGGGTCACCCTGAGACTATCTACGTGTGACCCTAGGTACAGGGTTTGGGAGTTGGTGAATGTGCCCATGTGACACCATGTACAGTGTCTAGGAGGGTGTTCACCCTAGAGACTGTGGGTATGTGTCCCAAGGTACAGTGTCTGGAGTGTGAGGCCATGCTAGAATCTGTGGACATGTGACACTGGGTGCTGGGGTCAATAGTCCAGCATCTGGAAGACTGTGGTTATGTGAGCCCTGGTACAGTGATTTGGATGAGTCACCTGTG
The DNA here is from genome assembly GCF_963930625.1 of Muntiacus reevesi. Taxonomy (NCBI): domain Eukaryota; kingdom Metazoa; phylum Chordata; class Mammalia; order Artiodactyla; family Cervidae; genus Muntiacus; species Muntiacus reevesi. The sequence continues at coordinate 41,720 of NC_089256.1, read as the reverse complement.
AGACTGTGGATATGTGGCTCCAAGTGCAGGGTCTATGAGGGAGTCATCCTGGAACCTCTGTTTGTGTGCCTGCAGGTGAAGGTTCTGGGAAGTGATGACATACAGGAGACTGTGGACATGTAAACCACATTACAGGGTCTTGGAGGGTGTAACCCTGTGGACCAGGGGCATGGAACAGTCTCAATGTCTATGGAAGAGTGACTCCAGGTACTGTTTCAGGGAGTTGGGACCATCCTGAAAACAGTAGACGTTTATTCCCAGGTAAAGTTTCTGGGAGGTGAGATCACACTGGAGACAGGAGTGTGACCCCAGGTATGGGATCTTGAGGGTGGGGCCATCCTGGTGGCTGTGGACTTGTGACACAAGGTACAGGAATGGGATCGGGGTCACCTTGCAGACTGAGCATGTGATCCCAGGTGCATGATATGGGAAGTGGGGTAACCCGGGAAACTGTGGATATATGACACTACGTATAGGGTCTGCGCAGATATATGACACTAGGTACTGGAGTGGGCAACCCACTCCAGTACTCTTGCTTGGAAAATCCCATGGATGGAGGAGCCTGGTAGGCTGCAGTCTATGGGGTCCCTAAGAGTCAGACATGACTGAGTGACTTCATTTTCCCTTTTCACTCTCATGCTTTGGAGAAGGAAATGGCAACCCACTCCAGTGTTCTTGCCTGGAGAATCTCAGGGATGGGGGAGCCTGGTGGGCTGCCATCTATGGGGTCGCAGAGTTGGACACGACTGGCATGACTTAGCAGCAGCAGCAACAGCAGCAGCAGTACAGGGCCTGGGGGATGTCACCATGGAGAGTATGGACATGTGACCCCAGGTGCAGGTTTGGCAGGGATGACCCTGGAGACTGGCTAGGTGAACCAAGGTTTAAGGTACAAAATGGTCTCACCCTGCAGACTGCGGACCCTGACCACAGCTACAGGATCTGGTGGTGGTCACTGTGGAGATGGTGCATGTGTGAAACCTGATAGAAGTTCAAGGAGGGGGTCAATATGGAGAAGGTGGAGGTGTGACCCTATGTGCAGGGTCTGGAGTGAGGTCATTCTGGAAACTGTGGCTGTGTGACTAAGGTTCAGGGTTAGGGACTGGGGTCACTTTGCAGAATGTGGACATGTGACTCCACATGCACCGTTTGGGTCATCCTGGAAACTGTGGACAAGTCACCAAAGTACAAGGTATGAGAGGTGGTGTCACACTGGAGACTGAGGACATGGGATCCAAATTACAGGGTCTGGGAAGGGGATCACCATGGAGACTGTGGATCTGTGACCACAGGTATAGGGTCTGGGAAGTGATATCACACAGGAGACTGTGGACATAGGATGCCAGGTGAAGGGTCTGGGAGGGAGTCACCCTGGAGTCTGTGGACGTATGACCCCAGGTAAAGGCTCTTGAGGGTGGGGAAAGCCTGGTGACTGCGACCTGTGACCCCAGGTACAGGGTTGGGAATATAGCATCGCCCTGGAGACTGTGCAAATGCGACCCCAGGTACAGGGTCTGGGGAGAGGTGTCATCCTGGACACCGTTGATATGTAACCTCAAGTACAGTGTCTGAGATATAGGGTCACCCTGGAGACTGAGGCCATGTGGCCAGAGGTACAATAGTCAGTGAGGTGGGTTCACCTTGGAGACTGTGGATGTGTAACCCCAGCTGCAGTGTCTGGGAGGGGTGTCAACCTGGAGACTGAGGACATGTGAGACCAGGTGCATGATCTGGGAGGGGTTGCGACCCAGAAGACTATGGATCTGTGTCCCCAATATCAGACTTTGGTGTGGATGTTACCATGGAGACTGTGGATGTTTGACACCAGGTGAAGGGACAGGGAAGGGCATCACCCTCGAGACCCTGGAGGTAGGATCCCAGGTTCAGAGTCTGGGAAGGGAGTTCTTCAGGAGTCTGTGGAAATGTTATGTCAGAAAAAGGGCCTGCAGTGGTTACCCTGGTGACTATGTACATGTGACACATAATACAAATACTGAGATTGGGGGTCATCCTGCAGACTGGAGAAATGTAACCACAGGTGCAGATTCTGAGGACGGGGTCACCTTGGAGACTGTTGACATGTGACATCAGGTGCTTCATCTTGGAGGTAGATCATTGTGGAGATTCTGGACATGTGACCCCAGGAACAGGGTCTGAGAGGGGGTCACCCTTGAGATTGTGGGCTTTTGACCCAGGTACAGCATGTTGGAAGGGTGGTAACCCTGGAGAATGTGCACATTTGACACCATGTACAGGCTCTGGGAGGTGAGTTCACCCTGCTGACTATGGCTATGTGACCCAAGGTGTGACTCTGGAGACTGTGGATATGTGATCCAAGGTGTGAGTCTGGAGACTATGGATATTTCTCACCCAAATCAGGTCTGGGGATGGGGATCACACTGGAGGCTGTAGATATGTGACCCCAGGTGCAGGGTCTGCAAGAGGTACACCCTGGAGCCTGTGGATATGTGACCCTGGGTGCAGGATCTGGGTGCTTGGGTCACCCTGGAGACTGTGGTCATGTGAGCCCCAGTGTGGGGTTTTGAATGAGCCACCCTGGAGACTGTGGATAAGTGACTCCAGGTGCAGGCTCTGCAAAGGAGTAACCTGGAAACTGTGATTGTGACTCTAGGTGAAGGGTCTGGGAAGTGACGACACACAGCAGACTGTGGACATGTGATCCCCATTACAGGGTCATGGAGAGGGTAACCTTGGCTAACAGGGACATGGGAAACCAGGTTCAATGTGTGGGAGGTGGGGTAACCCTTAGAATTTGGAAGTGTGACCCCAGCTACAGGTTCTGGGAATTGGGTCCATCCTTAAAACTGTGGATGCTTCACACCAGTAGCTTCGGGGAGGTGGGGTCACCCTGAAGACTCTGGACATGTGACCACAAGTTCAAGTTCTTGGAGGTGGACTCGACATGGAAATAGTGGACTTGTGACCCCAGGTACAGGATCTTGAGGGTAGGGTCATCCTGGAGACTGTGGATTCGTGACACCAGGTATAGATTTTGGAGGGTTCACACTGGAGACTCTGGATGTATGTTTCCTCTGCAGGAGAGCTCCAGTGAACCTAGGTCTGTCTGAAAAATTCTTGGATCATGTGGGGAAACACCCTGTGCGTTAATCTGGACACCCAGGTTCAGATTTGCATATTTTTCTCGGGTGGCCCTAAAGTGGTGTAACCTATCCACATCTTGAAAATCCGTCCAATTGCCATTTTCTTACTTTTGACAGAGCTAACTTTGTTCCACCCCTGGGGTTTCTGAAGCACATGGGCGGCTCGCAACTCCTATCTTTGGGCCTATTTACACTGGAGTGTCACCTTACAGAGGTGACCACAGTAAGGGACCCAGCACTCTGAGACATATTCCCACAGTCTGCTTCCTCAAGGGCAGTACCAGTATCACCTAGATATGTGTTTGAAAGGTGGGAAAATGCACCAAGACACAGGGCACAGGCTCTCGAATTTAGGTCCTCTGAGCAGAACTAGAGGGTTCATGTCTTAGGAGCTAAAGAGTTCCTGCAAGGGACAGGTTTGAAAACACACTCTCTGTGGATGCCTTTCCTTCCTTGAAGAAATATAGGTTTGCCAGTATCCTGCGAACTGAGAGTCACACAGTGCTTGAAAAGTGCTCGCTTAGACATGAGTTTTCAATGGTAATTTCCACTTGGGGCTGTAGTCAAACAGAGGGGTTCCACACTCACTGGGAAAGACAAGGCAATATCTAAATGTCTGTTCCATCCCGTTTTCTCTGTAGGAGAACTCTAGTGAGCGTAAGTCTGTCTGGAAAATTCTTGGATCCTTTGGGGACACACCCTGTTTGTGAACCAGGATACCAGAATGAGGGGGCACAATTTGTGTTTCTCTCTGTGGACCTTAAAGCAATGTAGCCTAGCAACAGCTTGAAAATCCATCCACTTGCTCTTTTCTTGATTCTGAGAGAGCTAGATTTGCTCCTTCCTTTTTGATTTCTGAAGCAAGTGGGTGAATTTCAACTCCCAGCTGTGGGCCTTTTTACAGTGGAATGCCACCTCGCTGAAGTGAGTATAGTGAGGAACCTAGCCCTCTTGGACACACTCTCGCAGACTGCTTCCTCATGTGCAGTACTGGTATAACCTAGGAATGGCTTTGCAAGGCTTGGAAAGTGCAGGGAGAAACATGGCCTTGACTCTGGAATTTAGTTCCTCTGAGCACTACTGGAGGCCTCCCATCTGGGAAGCTAAACAGTTCCTGCAAGATAGAGGGTTGAGAATACACTCTCTTTTGATGCCTTTCTTTCCTTGAGGGAAGATATCTTTCCCTGCATTCTGTGAACTGAGAGTCACACACTGCTTGAAAAGTGCTTGCTTGGAGGTCATCTTTCAGGGGCACTTTCTCCTTGAGTCTGTGACAATAGGGAGGGGCAAACCAACTTCCAATGTCTGTTCCATCCCATTTTCCCAGCAGGAGAGGTCTAGTGAGCCTAGTTCTGTGGAAAATTCTTGGATCCTGCTGGGACACACCCTGTGTTTGAACCTGGATACCTGACCTACAGGGCACAATTCACATTTTTCTCTCAGGGGGCCCTAAAGTGGTTCGGCCTAGCAACAGCTTGAAAATCCGTCCAATTGCTCTTTTCTTACCTCTGACAGAGCTAGCTTTGCTCTACCTTTTGGGGTTTCTGAAGCAAGCGGGTGGCTCACACCTTGGAGCTTTGAGCCTGTCACTGGAATGTCACCTCACACAGTTGACCACAGTAAGGCACTCAGCCCTTTCAGACACACTCCTGCTGCCAGCTTTCTCATGGTCAGTACCGTTATGATCTAGGAATGTGTTTGTCAGACTCGGAAATTACAGGGAGACACACGGCCCTGACTCAGGAATATAGGTCCTCTCAGCAGACCTGCTGGTCTCATGTTTTAGAAGCTCAAAATTTCCTGCAAGATAGAGGTTTGAAAACACACTCTCTGTGGACGTCTTTCCTTCCTCAAAGGAAGATAGCTTTCTTCACATTCTGCGACCTGAGAGTCACACTCTGCTTGAAAAGTGCTTGCTTGCGAGTCTATTTTCAGTGGCAATATCTCCTTGAGGCTGTGACCATAAGTAGCGGCCCCACACTCACAGGGAAAGGCAAAGCAACATCCAAATGGCTGTTCCAACCAGTTTTCTCTGTAGAAGAACTCTGGGGAGCAAAGGTCTGTCTGGAAATTTCTTGAATCACGAGGGAACACATCCCGTGTGTGAACCTGAATAAAGGGCCTAGGGTGCACAATTTGTATTTATCTCTCTGGAGCCATAAAGAGGTGTGGCTAGCAATTGCTTGAAAATCCACCCAATTACTTTTTTCTTACTTCTGACAGTGCAAACTTTAGTCCACCATTCAAGATTTCTGAAGCAAGTTGATGGCTCACAACTCCTGGTCACGTGCCGATTTGCCATGGAAAGTTACCTCATCTAGGTAAGCACAGTATGGTACTCAGCACCCTCAGACACACACCTGAAGCCTGTTTTCTCATGAGCAGACCTGGCGTTACTCAGAAATGTGTTTACAAAGCTCAGAAAATGCTCAAAAACACACTGCCCTTGCTCTGAAATTTAGGTCCTCTGTACCAACCTAGAGGTCTCATATCTTAGTATCTAGACAGTTCCTCATATAGAGAGCCTGTTTCCTCATGGGCAGTCCTGGTATGACCAAGAAATGTATTTACAAAGCTCAAAAAGTGCAGGAAAACACATTGCCCTGACTTTGGAATTGAGGTCCTCTGGGCAAATATGGAGAATTCACATCTTTGAAGCTAGACAGTTCCTAATAGAGAGATTCTTGAAAACACACTGTCTATAAATACATTTCCTTCCTCAATGGAACGTAGGTTTCCAGTATTCCATGTCCATAGAGTCACATACTGCTTGAAAACACTTGTTGGAAGTCCTTTTTCATTAGCAATTGCTCCTGATAGTGTGACCATAGGGAAGGCCACCAAACTCACAGGAAAAGGAAAAGCAACAACCAAAGGTCAGTTCCATCATGTTTTCTCTGTAGTGGAGATTCAGTGTGCCTAGGTCTGTCTGGGAAATTCTTGGATCCTGAGTGGACACATCCTAGGTGTGAACATGGACAGTGGACCTTGGTGGCAAAATTCACCTTACTCTCTCAGTTGGCCAAAAAGAGTAGAGCATAACAACTACCTGGAAATGCATTTAGCTGCTGGTTTCTTACTTCTGGCAGTGATCACTTGGTACACCCTTTGGGATTTCTGAAGCAAGTAAGCAGCTAGCAACTCGTAGCCGCTCGCCCAATTACAGTGGAATGCTACATCATCTTGGTAAGTGCAGCATGGCACCCAGCAATCTCAGAAATCTTCCTGCAGCCTGTTTTTTCTTAAGGGCACTTCTGGTATGACCTAGGAATGTGTTTACAATGCTCAGAAAGAGTTCAGTTCCGTTCAGACGCTCAGCTGTATTCGACTCTTTGGGACCCCATGAATCGAAGCACACCAGGCCTCCCTGTCCATCACCAACTCCCGGAGCTTACACAAACTCATGACCATCGAGTTGGTGATGACATCCAGCCATCTCATCCTCTGTCATCCTCTTCTCCTCCTGCCCCCAAGCCCTCCCAGCATCAGGGTCTTTTCCAATGAGTCAACTCTTCACATCAGGTGGCCAAAGTACTGGAGTTTCAGTTTCAGCATCAGTCTTTCCAATGAACACCCAGGACTGATCTCCTTTAGGATGGACTGGTTGGATGTCCTTGCAGTCCAAGGGACTCTCAAGAGTCTTCTCCAACACCACAGTTCAAAAGCATCAATTCTTCAGTGCTCAGCTTTCTTCACAGTCCAACTCGTACATCCATACATGACCACTGGATAAACCATAGCCTTGACCAGATGGAGCTTTGTTGGCAAAGAAATGTCTCCACTTTTTAATATGCTATCTAGGTTGGTCTTAACCCTTCCAAGAAGTAAGCATCTTCTAATTTCATGGCTGCAATCACCATCGGCAGTGATTTTGGAGCCCCCAAAAATAAAGTATGACACTGTTTCTACTGTTTCCCAATCTCTTTCTCATGAAGTGATGGGACCAGATGCCATGATCTTAGTTTTCTGAATATTGAGCTGTAAGCCAACTTTTTCACTCTCCTCTTTCACTTTCATCAAGAGGTTTTTTAGTTCCTCTTCACTTTCTGCCATAAGGGTGGTATCATATGCATATCTGAGGTTACTGATGTTTTTCCTGGCAGTCTTGATTCCAGCTTGTGCTTCTTCCAACCCAGTGTTTCTCATGATGTACTCGGCATATAAGTTAAATAAGCAGGGAGACAATATACAGCCTTGACATACTCCTTTTCCTATTTGGAACCAATCTGTTGTTCCATGTCCAGTTCTAACTGTTGCTTCCTGACTTGCACATAGGTTTCTCAAGAGACAGGTCAGGTGGTCTGGTAGTCCCATCTCTTTCAGAATTTTCCACAGTTTATTGTGATACACACAATCAAAGGCTTTGGCGTAGTCAATATAGCAGAAATATATGTTTTCTGGGACTCTCTTGCTTTTTCAATGATCCAGCAGATGTTGGCAGTTTGATCTCTGGTTCCTCTGCCTTTTCTAAAACCAGCTTGAACATCTGGAAGTTCACGGCTCATGTATTGCTGAAGCCTGGCTTGGAGAATTTTGAGCATTACTTTACTAGCATGTGAGATGAGTGCAATTGTGCAGTAGTTTGAGCATTCTTTGTTATTGCCTTTCTTTGGAATTGGAATGAAAACTGATCTTTTCCAGTCATGTGGCCACTGCTGAGTTTTCCAAATTTGCTGACCTATTGAGTACAGCACTTTCACAGCTTCATCTTTTAGGATTTGAAATAGCTTAACTGGAATTCCATCACCTCCACTAGTTTTGTTTGTAGTGATGCTTTCTAAGGCCCACTTGACCTCACATTCCAGGATGTCTGGCTCTAGGTGACTGATCACGCCATCATAATTATCTGGGTCATGAAGATCTTTTTTTGTACAGTTGTTCTGTGTATTCTTGCCACCTCTTCTTAACAGCTTCTGCTTCTGTTAGATGCATAGCATTTCTGTCCTTTATTGAACCCAATCTTCGCATGGAATATTCCTTTGGTATCTCTAATTTTCTTGAAGAGATCTCTAGTCTTTCCCATTCTGTTGTTATTCTCCATTTCTTTGCATTGATCAGAGTAAGGCTTTCTTATCTCTCCTTGCTATTCTTTGGAACTCGGCATTCAAATGGTGCAGGCTGTGACGGACCATGCAGAAGCATGGCCATGAGGAGCTATCTCTCGCCCAAGGTCAGAGGTAGTGGCTGAGAGGAGCCACCCCATGTCCGAGACCAGGGGCAGCGGCCGAGAGGAGCTACCTCATGCCTGAGGTCAGGGGAGGTGGCTGAGATGAGCTACCCCATGCCCAAGGTCAGGGGCTGTGGCCAAGAGAAGCAATCCCACGTCCACAGAGCAGCAGCTGCACGGGTGCAGGAGGACCGAGAGGAGCTACTCCACATTCAAGGTCAGGAGGGGCGGCCTGAGGAGATACCCATTGTCCAAGGTAAGGAGGAGTGGCTGTGCTTTGCTGGAGCAGCTGTAAAGAGATACCCCACGTCCAAGGTAAGAGAAACTCAAATAAGATGGTAGGTGTTGTGAGAGGGCATCAAAGGGCAGACACTGAAATCATAATCACAGAAAACTAGCCAATCTGATCACATGGACCATAACCTTGTCTAACTCAATGAAACTAAGCCATGACGTGTGGAGCCACCCAAGACGGACGGGTCATGGTGGACAGGTCTGACAGAATGTAGTCCACTGGAGAAGGGAATGGCAAACCACTTCAGTATTCTTGCCTTGAGGACCCCATGAACAGTATGAAAAGGCAAAATGATAGGATACTGAAAGAGGAACTCCCCAGGTCGGTAGGTGTCCAATATCCTACTGGAGTTCAGTGGAGAAATAACTCCAGAAAGAATGAAGGGATGGAGCCAAAGCAAAAACAATACCCAGTTGTGGATGTGACTGGTGATAAAAGCAAGGTCCAATGCTGTAAAGAGCAATATCGCATAGGAACCTGGAATGTTAGGTCCTTGAATCAAGGCAAATTGGATGTGGTCAAACAGGATGTGGCAAGAGTGAATGTCGACATTCTAGGAATCAGCAAATTATAATGGACAGGAATGGGTGAATTTAACTCAGATGACCATTATATCTACTACTGTGGGCAGGAACCGCTTAAAAGAAATGGAGTAGCCATCATGGTCAACAATCGAGTCCAAAATATGGTACTTGGATGCAATCTCAGAAAGTGTAGGGAAATACAATGCTCTGACTCTGGAATTTGGGTCCTCAGGGCAAACCTGGAAGTCTCACATTTTTGAGTCTATACAGTTTGTGATACACAGAGGCCTGATAAAACACTCTCTGTTGATGCCTTACCTTCCTGGATGGAACATAATTTTCCCAGCTTTTTGTGTGCTCAGAGTCACAAACTGCTTGAAAAGGCTTGTTAGAAGTAATTTTTCAGTAGCAACTTCCCCTGATGTTGTGACCTTAGGGAAGACCGCCACACCAACAGGAAAAGGCAAAGGAACATCCAGACGTCTGCTCAATCACGTTTTCTTGATAGGAGCAATCCATTCAACCTAACTGTCTAGAATGCTCATGGATACTGTTCCTACACACCCTATGTTTGAACCTGGATACTGGACCTTGGCAGCAAAATTTCCATTGTTTTCTCAGTTGGCCCTAAAACAGTTAAACCTAGTTACTGCCTGAAAATGCATCTAATTGCTGTTTTCTTACTTCTGACAGTGATAGTGTTGGTGCACCCTTTTGGATTTATGAATCAAGCAGGAGGCTCTCCACTCCAAGCCACTGGCCCCTTTCCAGGGAGATGTCATCTCATCTAGGTTAGCACAATATGTCACCCAGCACTCTGAGACACACTCTTGCAGCATGAATTTTATGGTCAGATCTGGTTTGACCTAGGAATGTGTTTACAAATCTCAGAAAGTGGTGGGAAACACACTGCCCTGACTCTGGTATTTAGGTCCTCTGGGAAACTTGGAGGACTCACATGTTTGAATCTAGACAGTTCATGACAGGTAGAGGCCTGATAACATATTCTCTCGAGATGCCTTTCCTTCCTCAAAGGAATATAGCTTTCTCAACATTCTGTGTGCTGAGTGTCACACACTCCTTGAAAACGCTTGTTGGAGGTCATTTTTCATTAGCAATTTCCCCTGGAGGTGTGACTGTAGGGAAGGCGCCACACTCACAGGTAAGTTCAAAAGCACTTTCAAACATCTGTTCAATCACGTTTTCTTGGTGGGGCCATTCATCAATGTAAGTCTATTTAGAAAATCCATGGACACTGCGGGGAAACACCTATGTTTGAATCTGGATACCAGACGTTGGTGTTAAAATATGCATTTTTCTCTCACTTGGCCCTAAAAGAGTGCCGCCGAGCAACTGCTTGAAATTCCATCTGAATGTTGTTTTCTTCCTTCTGACAATGCTAGCTTTGGTTCACCCTTTGGGATTTTTGAAGCATGTGAATGACTTGCAACTCCTAGCTGCAGGCCCATTTCCAGTGGAATGACACCTCATCTATGTGACCACAGTATTTCACCCAGCACAGTCTGATACACTCCCTCAGCATCCTTCCTTAGGAGCAGACCTGATATGCCCTAGGAATGCATTTAGAAGTCTCAGAAAGTGCAGCAAGACACACTGTCCTGACTCTGGAACTTAGGTCCTTTAATCAGGCCTGAGCTCTCACATCTTAGAAGCTGAACAGTTCCTGCTATAAAAAACACACTCTCTGTTGATGCCTTTCCTTCATTGAAGGAACATAACTTTCCCAATGTACTGTGTGCTGAGAGTCACACACTGCTTGAAAACATTTGCTTGGAGTTCATTTTTCAGTGGCAATTTCCCCTGAGACTGTGACAGTAGGGAAGCGCCCACAATCACAAGACAAGCAAGCATCCAAATACCTGTTCCATCACGTTTTCTCTGTTAGAGAGGTCCAGTGAACCCAGGTCTATCTGGAAAAGTTTGGATCCTGTGGGGTCACATCCTGAGTGTGAACCTGAATACAGGACAAAATTCACCTTTTTCTCTCAGTTGGCACTAAAATGGTTTGGCATAGCCACTGCTTAAATATCCATCCAGTACTTGTTTTCTTATTTCTGACAGTGACAGATATGGTTCACCCATGTAATTTCTGAAGCAAGCAGTCTGCTTGCCACTTCTATCTGGTGGTCCCTTTCCTGTGAAATGTCACATAATATAGGTAGCACCACATGGCACCCAGCTCTCTCAGACACACTCTGACAGCCTGTTTCCTCCTTGGCAGTCCTGGTATGACCTAGGAATGTATTTACAAGGCTCAGAGATTGTATGGAAACATATCCCCTGACTCGGGATGTTAGGTCATCTGGGCAAGACTGGAGGTCTCACGTCTTACAATCTAGACAGTTCCTAACAGATAGAGGCCTGGAAACACACTCTCTGGTGACGCCTTTCCTTACTCAAAGGGCCATTGCTTTCCCAACATTTTAGGGCCAACCTAGAGGAAAATGCGAAATTTGCCACCAAGGTCCATTACCCAGGTTCACACACAGGATGTGTCCCCACAGCACTGAAGAATTTTCAAGACAGACCTAGGCTAACCCTAACCCTAGGATCTCTCCTACAGAGAAACATGATGGAACAGACGTTTGGATGATGTTTTGCCTTTTCCTGTGAGTGTGGTGGACTTCCCTATGGTCAAACCATCAAGGGAAATTGCTACTGAAAAACAACTTCCAGGCAAGCATTTTCAAGCAGTATGTGACTCTCAGCACACAGAATGCTGGGAAAGCTACGTTCATTTGAGGAAGGAAAGGCATCAACAGAGAGTGTGTTTTCAGGCCTCTATCTATCAGGATCTCTCTATATTCTAAGATGTGAGATCTCCAGGCTTGTCCAGAGGACCCATCTTCCAGAGTCTGGGCAGTGTTTCCCTGCAAATTTTGAGCCTTGTAAGCACATTCCAAGATCACTCAGGAATGTCCATGATGAAACAGGCGATGGAAGAGTGTCCGTGTGTGCTGTGTGTCATTCTGCCCTTACCAAATGAACTGACATTCCACTGGAAATGGGCCAGGGACTAGGAGTTATGAACCGCCTGTTGCTTCAGAAATCCAGAAAGCTGGAACAAAGCTATCATTGTCAGAAGTAAGAAAACAGATATTAAATGAACTTTCAAGCAGTTGTTAGGCCACAACGTTTTAAGCCCAATGGAGAGGATAATGCAAATTTTGCCACCAAGATCTGCTATCAAGATTCACATTCATGATGTGTCCCTGCAGTATCCAAGAATTTTCCAGATAGGACTAGGCTCACTATATCTCACCTACAGAGCAAACGTGATGGAACAGACATTTGAATGTGGTTCCCTTTTACTGTGTTTGTGGGGCTTTCCCTCCAGTCACATCTTCAGGGGAAATTCTTAGTGATAAATGACCTCCAAGCAAGTGTGTGACACTCAGGAAGCAGAATGTTGGGAAAACAATGTTCCTTCAAGGAAAGACAGGCATCAGCAGAGAATGAATTTTCAGTCCTTTATCTATCAAGAATTGTCTAGATTTCTAAGATGTGAGACCTCCAGTCTTACCCTGAGGACCTAACTTGCAGAGTCAGGGCAGTGTGTTTCCCTGCACTAACCCAGGCTTTTAACCACCTTCCTACATCATCCCAGAACTGCCCATGAGGAAACAGGCTGCAGGAATGTGTTCAGACTGCAGGGTGCCATGCTGTTGTTACCCAGGTGAGGTGACATTCCATTGCAAATAGGCCATCAGCAGCACTTGCGAGCTGCCTTCTTGCTTCTAAAATCCCAAAGGTGGGTCAAAAGTGACCACTGTTAGAAATTAAAAAAAAAAAAGCAATTGTATGGATTTTCTAGCAGTTGCAAATTTGACCATCAAGTTCCGGTATCCACTGTCAGACTCAGGAGGTGTCTCTGCTGTATCTACCCATATTTCACAAAGACCTAGGCTCACTGGCTGCTCTGATAGAGAAAATGTGATGGAACAGATGTTTGGATCTTGGATTGCCTTACCCTGTGAGTGTAGAGGACATCCTTACTGTCACAACATCACAAGAAATTGCTACTGAAAAATGACCTGCAAGCAAACGGTTTCAAGCAATGTGTGACTCTCAGTTCACAGAATACTGGGAAAGTACTGTTTCTTCGAGGAAGGAAGGGTATCAACAGAGAGTGTGTTTTCAGGGCTCTATCTATGAAGAACTGTCTTGATTCTAACAAGAGCCCTCCAGCCTTCCCAGAGAACGGAACTTCCAGAGTCAGGGCAGTGTCTTCCTTGCCCTTTTAATGCTTTGTAAACATATTCCTAGGTCACACTGGGACTGTCCATGAGGACACAGACTGTGGGCGTGTGTCTGAGTATACAGAGGGGCCATTATGTGCTTACTTAGATAAGGTGACATTCCACTGGAAATAGGCCCATGACTAGGAGTGGTGATCTCCTTGCTTGCTTCAGAAATCCCAAAGGGTGAACCAAAGTTATTGCTCTTCAAAGTAAGAAAACAGCAATTAGATGGATTTTCAAGCAGGTGCCAGGCCACACAGTTTTAGGACAAACCGAAAGAGAAATGTGAATTGTGCCACCAGTTCCAGTATCCAGGTTCACACTTAGGATGTGGTCCTGCAGTATACACGATTTTCCAGACAGACCTAGGCTCTCTGGATCACTCCTAGAGACAAAATGTGATGCAACAGAAGTTTGGATGTTGGTTTGCCTTTTCCAGTGAGTGTGGGGGCCTTCCCTAAGGTTACACTGTCAGAGGAAGTTTCTACTGAAAAATGACCTCCAAAGAGCGTTCTCAAGCAGTGTGTGATCCCCAGCACAGAGAATGCAGGGAAAAGTATGTTTCTTCAAGGAAGAAAAGGCATCAACAGAGAGTGTGTTATTAGGCCTATATCTATTAGTAACTGTCTAGAATCTAACATTGACCTCCAGGCTTGTCCAGGGGACCTAACTACCAGAGTCAAGGCACTATTTTTCCTACACCTTCCAAGCCTCCCAAAGACATCCTAGCTCATATAGGGATGGCCCATGAGGAAACAGACTGTAGGAGAGTGTCTGAGATTGTATGGTACCAATACTGTGCTTACCTAGATGAGATGACATTCCTCTGGGAATGGGCCAGAGGGTAGGAGTGGTGAGTCGCCTGCTTGATTCAGAAATCCCAAAGGATGGACCAAAGCTATCATTGTCAGAAGGAAGAAAACAGCAATTGGATGGATTTCCAAGCAGTTGCAAGGCCGTAGCATTTTCCCAAATCAAGAGAAAAAATATTATAATTGCCCCAAAAATCCGGTATCCATGTCCAGACTCAGGATGTCTCCATGCAGTATCCACAAAGTTTCCAGACAGAACTAGTCTCAGTGGATCGATCCTACTGAGAAAATGTGATGGAACAGGCGTTTGAATGCTAATTTGTCTTTCTCTAAAAATGGAGAGTGCGGCATCCCCATGGTCACACCATCAGGGGAAAGTGCTACTGAAAAATGACCTCCATGCCAGCATATTCAAGCCGTGTGTGTCTCTCTGCACACAAAATGTTTGGAAAGTTATGTTCCTTCAAGAAAAGAAATGCATCAACAGAGAGTGCTTTCAGCCCTCTATCTATCAGGAGCTGTCTACATTCTAAGTCGTGAGACCTTCAGTCTTTCTTAGGGATCCTAACACCCAGAGTCAGGGCAGTATGTTTCCATGAACTTTTCAAACCTTGTAAACACTTTCCAAGTAGATACTGGGACTGCTCCTGAAGAAACAGGCTGCACGAGTGTATCTGAGTGTGTTGGGCAGCATACTATGCTTACCTGCATGAGGTGCCAGTACAATGGAAATCAGTTAGTGGCTGGAGTGGTGAGCAACCTGCTTGCTTCAGAAATTCCAAAGGGTGGACAAATCTATCACTGTCAAAAGTAAGAAAACAGCAATTGGATGGATTTTCAAGGATTTGCTACACTGCACCATTTTAGAACCAATGTGGTCCCAAAATGAGTGTGGGAGATGAAAATGAGAATTTTGCCACCAAGTTCATATATACAAGTTCACACTCATGATGTGTCCCCACAATACCCACGAATTCTCCAGACAGACCTAGGCTCACTTGATCGCACCTAAAGACAAAATGTTATGGAGTACACGTTTGGATGTTGGTTTGCCTTTCCCAGTGAGTGTGGGAGCCTTCCCTACCATTGCACCTTCAGGGGAATTTTCTACTGACCAATGGCCTACAAGCAAGTGTTTTCAAGCACCGTGTGACTCTCAGCACACAGAATGTTGGGAAAGCTATGTTTCTTCGAGGACGGAAAGGCATCCATACGGAGTGTATTTTTAGGCCTCTATCTATCAGGAACTGTCTAGAACTCAAGGCATGAGACTTCAAGGCTTTCCCAGGGTCCTAACTTTCAGAGTTAGGGTACTGTGTTTCCCTGCACCTTCCAAGGCTTTAAACACATTCCTTATTCAAACTGGGCCTGCCCATGAGGAAACAGGATGCAGGAGTATGTCTGAGAGGGCTGGGTGCCATACAGTGCTTAACTAGATGAGGTGACATTACACTGGAAATGGGCCAGCAGATAGGAGTAGTGAGCCGCCTGCTTGCTTTAGAAACCTCAAAGGTTTGACCAATGTTATCACTGTCATTATTAGGAAGAGACCAATTGGATGAATCTTCAGGCAGTTGCTAAGGCCGCACTCTTTTAGATCCAACCGACAAAATTTGCTAATTTTGCCAACAGATTCAAGGATGCAGATTCACACTCAGTATGTGTCCCTGTAGTATCCAAGAATTTTCCAGACAGGCAGAGGATCATTGGATCTCTCCTAAAGAGAAAACTTTATAGAATAGACATTTGGTTGGTTGTTTTCTTTTTCCTGTGAGTTTGGGGGTCTTCCCTACAGTAACACAGTCATGGGAAATTGTTACTGAAAAATCACCTTCAAGCAAGGATTTTCAACCAGTGTGTTACTCTCATCACACAGAAATCTGGGATAACTATGTTACTTAAATGCATGAAAGACATAAAAATGGGTGTTTTTCAGGCATCTATCTGTCAGGAACTATCTAAAGTCTAAGATGTGAGAACTCCAGGTTTGCACACAGGGCCTAATTTCCAAAGTCATAGCCAGTATATTTCATTGCACTTTCAGAGCCTTATGAACACATTCCTGGCTCCTATTGGGTCTGATTCAGAGGAAACTGGCTGTGAAATTATCTAAGATTGCTGAGAGCCATACTGTTGTTACCTAGATTATTTGACATTTTAATGGAAATGATCCAGCTCGATGGGGTTGCAAGCCACCTGCTTGTGTCAGAAACCTGAAAGATTTGACCAAACCTATTGATGTCAGAAGTAGGAAAATATCAATTGGATGGATTTTCAGGCAGCTGCCAGCGCACATCCTGTTAGTGCCAAAAGAGAGACAATGCTAATTTTGCCAAGAAGGTCAAATATTCAGGTTCACAGTCAGTATGTTTCCCTTGCAGTATCCAAGAAATTTCCAGAGAGACCTGGGGCCATTGGATCCTTCTGACAGAGAAAAATTGATGGAAGAGACATTTTGATGTTTGCTTGCTTTTCCCTGTGAGTGTGGGAGCCTTCCCTAGTGTAACACACGTGAGGGGAAATTTTTACTTAAAAATGACTTCCAGGCAAGGGTTTCCACTTAGCGGGTTACTCTCAGCAAACAGAATGCTGGGACACCTGTGTTCACTCGTGGAATGAGCGGCAATGAATAGGGTGCTTTTCAGGCATCTCTCTATCCATGACTGCTGTCTGGATTCTAAGATGTGAGAAGACCACGCTTCCACAGATGCCCTCAATTCCAGAGACACAGCCAGTAAGTTTCCCTGAACTTTCCATGGTTCATGAGCACAGTACTCTATCTTACTGGGACACACCATGAGGAGAGAGTCTGGAGGAGTGTGTCTGACACAGCTGAGTGCCATACTGTTTCTAAGTAGTTTAATTGGCATTCCAATGGAAATGATCTTGCCACAAGGAGTTTCACGCTGCCTGCTTGCTTCAGCAATTCCAGTGTTTTGACCAAAGCTATTGCTGTCGTTAGTGGGAAAAGAGCAAGTGTACTGATTTTCAAGGAGTTGCTAAACCCCAGCCTACAGTGGCCAACACAGAGAAAATTCTAATTTGCCAACAAGGTCCAGAATCCAGGTTCACACTGAGCATGTGTCCAAGCACTATCCAAGAATTTTCCAGACAGACTTAGGATCACTGGATCCCTCCTACAGGGGACTTCAAGGAACAGATGTTTTGACATTTGTTTACTTTTCTCTGTCAGTGTGGGGGCATTTCCCATGGTAACACAGGGGAGGGGAAATTGTTACTTCAAAATGACTTCCAGGCAAGAATTTCCAAGCAGTCTATCACTCTCAGCAAACATAATGCTGTGAAATCTGTGTTTCTTTGAGGAATGAAAGGCAAAAAATAAAAAGGAGTGTATTTCAGACATCTATCAGAAACTGTCTAGATTCTAAAATGTTAAAACTCCAGATTTGCACAGAGCACCTAATTTTCAGAGTCACAGCCAGTATGTTTGCTCACATTTCTGATACTAGCGAACCCATTCCTAGGTCATCCTGGGACTGTCTATGAAGAAACAGGCTGTAGGAGTGTGTCTGAGAGTGCTGAATGCCATCGAGTCTGGTTACCTAATGAGTTTACCTGCCATTGGAAATGATCCAGTGGCAAGGAATTGAAAGTCCCATGTTTGCTGCAGAAATCCAAGAGGTCTGACCAAAGATATTGCTGTCACAAGTAAGAAAACAGCAATTGGATGGATCTTCAGGCAGTTGCTACTCTGCACCATTTTAGGACCACCTGAAAGAAAATGCTGATTTAGCCAACAAGGTCCAGGATCCAGCTTCACACTCAGTATGTGTCCATGCACTACCCAAGCATTTTCCAGACAGACCTAGGATCACTGGATCTCTCCTACAGAGAAAACCTGATGGAACAAACGTTTGGATGCTAGTTTGCTTTTTCCCTGTGAGTGTGGGACCGTCCTGACTGTAACACAGTCAGGGGAAGTTCTTACTGAAAAATGAAGTCCAAGCAAGCATTTTAGAGCAGTGAGTTACTCTCAGCACACAGAATGCTAGGAAATCCATGTTCCTTTGATGAAAGAAAAACATAAAAGTAGAGTGTTTTTCATGCATCTGTCTATCAGGAACTGTCTGGATTGTAAGATGTCAGAACTCCAGGTTTGCACAGAGACCCTAATTTCCAGTCATAGCCAGTGTATTTTCCTGCACTTTCTGAGCCTTTTGAACACATTCCTAGCTCATATTGGGTCTGTCCCTCAAGAAAAAGGCTTAGGAAATTATATCTAAATGTGTTGAGTGTCATAATGTTGTTACCTTGATTAGTTGACAATCTATTGGAAATGATCCTGCCACAAGGTGTTGCAAGCTGCCTGTTTGCATAGAAATAGAAATAATTTGACCAAACTCATTTATGTTGTAAATAGGAAATTGTCAATTGGATGGATTCTCAGGTAGCTGTCAGCCCACACCCTTTTAATGCCAACAGAGAGAAAAGGTGAGTTTTGCCAACAAGGTTCAATATCCAGTTTCACACTCAGTATGTGTCCCTGCAGTGTCCAAGACTTTTCCAAACAGATCTAGGATCACTAGATCTCTCCTGCAGAGAAAACTTGATGGAACTTTTACTCTGAAGCAGGGTCAGTCTTGTTGAGGTGACTCCTTCCCCAAGGCCACAACTGGGAGTCCTCACACCAAGGCCATAGAAGTGGGCCCCAGAACCAAGGTCACCTGTGAATCGGACTGGGCCCCCTTTGCAACTGTTGCCAAAAGCACCTGATCATCGCTAATGAGCTTCCTGACTCCCTACCAGGCAAGGATGCCCACTCCAGTAAACACCCTATGGTACCCCACCCAATCACCTAATATCAACCTTCCAGTAGGAATTTTCTTTGCCTTGAAACTGTAAAAATTGGCTCTTAACCCAGGAAATCAGTCAACTTTCCCTAGTCTGTCAGGTGGTTGGCCCCCTGAGCCCACAGTGCCCACTTTATCTCTGCTCTTTGTTCTTAATACAAACTCACTCCCTTCTGAAATGCTCTATGTCTGAACATTCTTTTCCAACTCGTACTCAGACGGCCTCAACAAGCCTCCCATCACCAGAGCCACTTTCCTAGATCACACTCACCACTTGCTTGTCCACTCCCAACTCAGAGCAGAAAGGCCCCCTCAGCCTGGTCCTTCCCTCTCACTTCCCGTGCCTGGTCGCCAGGGGCTCACACCGTCCCTGGGCAGGCTGTCTTCTGTGTCCTGCAGAGGCCTCTGTGGTGTCAGGTGAAGAAACAAGAGGCACCCATGAAACCTCCCACCCCAGCACAGCAACCAGTACCCACCTACTGAACTCTTCACTCTGGATGGGCCTGGGGGTGTTTCAGGGAACGTCCCCCAACATGTCCTTGTTCTCATCTAATTCCAGCACTGCCCACGTGAGAGTCACTAAGCTAATCTGTGATAACTGCACAGAGAGAATACTTGTTCACTCGCCCCTCCCAGGATACATGGTTCTTATGGGCAGGTGCCTCCCAGGATATGGGGCTCACCTGGGCAGGTATCCTGCAGGGCTCAGCACCCAGGAGCTGTTCACAGAGCCCTCACTGCAAAGAGCCCCCAGCTCCTCTGTTGGACAGATCTGACCTTGAGACCCTCAGAGGAGGACCTGAGGTAACATACAGCAGCTTCAGGATAGTTTTGTGACCTTGGGCTTCACTGGTTGCAGCCTCCTTCCAGCAGGTTTTCCAGAGGGTCCCATAGCACCTGGGCACTGAGTCTGTCTCCACCCACCACCCATCCTCTCCCTGACCCCTGGGTCCCTCTTATTAGAAGAAGGCCTTCCTGAAATCCTCTCCCACTTATAGGTCAGATAAGAAGATGAGAAAACAAGTCAGAGCAGCAGCCCCATATCCATCCTGACCCAAAGGACCCACACCTGTTCCTGGAACCCTGGCCAGGACAACGAGGCCCATTTTCTGAAACCACAAGCCCAGGTGGGCAGATTGGCTGACCTGACTGGCCTGCCCTTTGGATGTGTGCCTGGGTTGAGGTCTATATAAACCCCCTCAAGTGCCTGCAGCTGTACCTGATGCTGTCTTTCTGCTTAGATCTTGCAGGGTTGGCTTGATAAGAGAGAGTGAGGGCCCATAGTGTTTCGGGGGATTGGGTCTGTGTTGGGCTCTGCTGGACCTTCTGCAGGAGGTGCTAAGCTGTCACTTCCTAAGGATGGGCTGTGTCACCTGTTCCTGCTGTTGGAAATCTTCTCAGGCAGAAATGAGGAAGCAAGAAAACAGGCAATGGGAGCAGCACAGGAGGAGTAACTCAGGTAGGAAAGTGCAAAGCTTCCAGATCACCCAGGCCAGGACCATTCTGCCTGACCTACAGGAGCCACGTCAGTAAGCATGCTGTCGCTGGAGTGGCTCCACTTTTCTCCAGCCTGTGAGGTCTTTGCACATATTCAAGTGTTTTATCTATGAAGGGTGGATGAGGTTCAGGAATGGCTAGCCTGGGGGTCAGCCAGCATTTACTTAGAGATGACTCCGTGGAGTCTCCCAGCTTCCCACTGAGGTCCCTCCTTGGGAGGGGAGGGGGTGGGGTATGTGCAAGGGCTGCTGGCTGGCTACACATGAGTAACTCCCCATCCCTGACCATCTTCAGAATTGCTCATCCCTGAAGCAAGTGCCCTAATTGGGCTTTCACCTGTGCAACTGGTGGCTTCTTAATTAGCAATGTGGCCATTGATATTAAATGTCCTCCATCAAGACTGAGATGTTACACCACATGAACTGGTGTAAGAACCCGGGGAGGCGTGTGCACCCAGTACCCCTAGGCACAGGCTTCAGACTTGACCCCTCAACATTCTGGAGCCCAGCCACTGCTTTAGCATTTCTGAGGGTCCAGAGCTGATTTTAAGGGTTCTGTAATCCACCCTTCATCTGCTTTAATGAGACCCACATTTCTAGGATCCTACAGAGCAGGGTCTGTGTGGCTGCTCTGTGGCTTCTCTAACATGATCACATGCTGGGTGGTTTAAAACAACAGGAGTTCATCCTCTCTCAGTCCTGGAGACCAGACACCGGAAATCAAGGTGGCACAGGGCTGAGGTCCCTCCAGAGGCTCCAGGACAGGATCATTCCTGCCTTTTCCAACTTCAGGGGCTCCAGGGGTCCCTGGGCTTGTGGCCCCCTCCCTCCCATCTCTGCCTCTGCCTTTAAGAGGCTTCCCCTTTGTGTCCTCTTTCGTCTCTTTGAAGGAGTCTGTCAGTTGGATTGAAGGTCACCCTAACCCTAGATGACCTTACCTTGCTATCCTTAACTACATCTACAAAGACTCTTTTCCCAGATACGGCCCTGTTCTGGGGGGACACATCTTTGGTGGCCACCATTTACCCCATTCTCTCTCTGTCAAATAACCCTCATTTTAGGAGATCACCACATGCCCATAAAGACGGGCACAGAGAGCGGCCACACACATGGAGAGAATGAGGCCCTTGGAGTCACCTGGAACGGATGAAGACCTGGCTTCATCAGGTGAGGGGAATCACAGGGAGGAGAGGAGGATGGTCTTGTTTAGGCTTCAAAAAGACCACGTTGGGGTGGGATGTGAGATGCACAATGGGGGCGGGGAGCTTCATCAGGGCCTGAGGGGGAGGTTAGGCTTGGGCCAGGGCCATGGGTATAGAGGGGACTTAGTGTGGGGGTTGGTCATACACCCAGAAGGAAGAGCTCACAGTCACTGGGGCACAAGGACCTGGGAACCTGGGAGGGCTTCATCTTTCTGAACCTGAAGAGGAAACGTTAAAATTTTACATCACCTCCTGCTCCTTCTGCCTCTGTAACTCAGCTTGCTCCTTGCAAAGTCTGGATCATGTAGGTCACGCAATCTCAGAAAGTGGGGACTTAGAATACTCGGAGCTGGAGCTTATCTCCCTTGTCCTTGCCCTGGCCCCTGCAAACCTTCTTGATCATGCCTATTCATGATAATGAAGAGCCCGCCCCCCTGACACTCTCCTCACCCCAGGGGGAACTCCCCACTCTGCTGGAGCACCTGGCTGTTGGTGGCCACTGACAGCACTCTGGTCTCCTCAGGACCCAGCTTCAGGATACTCTGAGGTTCAGGTCAGGCAGATGGAATCTGGTCTTCTCAGAACCCACTGGGGCTTCAGTTTGGGGGCATTGTGGGGTTTAGTTCAGGTTGATGGAATCTGGTCTCCTCAGGACCTGCTGGGTGTTCAGCTTTGGGACATTGTGGGGTTCAGTTCAGGCTGACAGGAGATGGGTCACCACAAGACCCATGTGGTTTCAGCTTTGGGGTATTGTGGGGTTCAATTCAGGCTGATAGAATTTGATCTCCTCAGGACCTTATGGGGGTTCAGCTTTGTGACATTGTGGGGTTCAGTTCAGGCTGACAGGAGATGGGTCACCACAGGATCCATTGTATTTTGGCTTTGGGGCATTATGGGGTTTAGTTTTGGCTGATGGAATCTAGTTTCCTCAGGACCCATGATCTCCTCAGAACCCATTGGTGCTTCAGCTTTGGGACATTGTGGGGTTCAGTTGAGTCTGACGGGAGTCTGGTTTCCTCAAGATTCCTGCAACGATGTGCTGCTGAAAGAATAAGTGAGGAAAATTGGGAAGAAGCTTCTGTGTGTGGCTGTTGCTGAAAGTCTGTCTTAAGAGGACCCAAGACTGTTAGGGCTTGATGTGGAAAGTTGTGGGATTTTAGTCAGTTTTTGTCTGTAGTATAAGATGGTGTCCTATATTGTTCCTTGGTGTGTGGTTTCCATTTTTCCCAGCACGGTTTATTGAGGGGGGTGGGGGGGACTGTCCTTTCCCGCGTATATATTTTTAGTTCCTTTCTTGTAAATTAATTACCATGCACCTGTAGGTTTACTTCTGAGCTCTCTTGACTATTTCTGTGCCAATTCCACACGTCTTCTGGTGACTTTAGGTACATACTCTAGATTGAAGTCAGGGATAGACATGCCACCAGCCTGTTCTGCTTTCTCAGGATCCCTTTGGCTCTTCTGGTTCCTTTGTGGCTCCACACAGATGTAAAGATTGCTTTTGTTTCTGTGAAAAATGTCATTGAAATGTTGGCAGTGATTGCATGAATGTGTACGTTGCTTTGTTTAGAATGGATATTTTAATGGTATTTTCACCCATAAGCATGGGATATCTTTTTACTTGTATCCATTTAGTTTCTTTGATCATTGTCTTGTAGTTTTTAGCTTTCAGGTCTTTCAAGTCCTTGGTTAGATTTCTAGTTATGTGGGGGAGGGGATGCAATTGTAAAAGGAATTATTTTCTTAATTTCTCTTTCTGATAGTTCATTATTAGTGTAGAGAATCACAAATGATCTTGCAGTTCTGCTGACTTTCTTTTTTCTTTTTTTTGGCCCCACAGCTCGACATGTTGGATCTTAGTTCTCTGACCGAGGATCAAACCTGTACCCCCTGCAGTGGAAGTGCAGTCTTAACTACTGGACTGCCAGGCAAGTCTGTGAATTCGCTTTTTAGTTCTGACAGTTGCTTTGGTGTAGTGTTATGTGGAAAACTAGAATTAAGACATCTAATAGTTTCAGTTCCATCTGGTCATCCACAGCACCCAGGGCATGGTGTCTACTAATATACTCTTCCTATGGTGCCTTTTAATACCATGTGGACTAGTACAAGGCAATTAGCATCAAACTACTTTAGCTGAATTTAGTTAGGTTAACTCTTGGCCACTATTGCAATGTTCGATGTCATCTCTGATTTTCTGGCATGTGACTTACATGGCTGTATTGAAAAGTAACTTACTTTCTAGTAGAATTTCAAACGTGTCTACTTTAAATAGTGGTACAAAGTTTTCTACATTCACACCAAATACCGCAATGTGTTTTACCCAAAACATGGTCACTTTCCCAGGGAACCAGCCCACAACCCCAAAATGGGGGATAATTATGGTTTCCACATTACAATCCTATCCATAGGACCAGTTCAACTTTCATCAGCTGCCCAAGCTTTGTGCAACTGTCTTTCTTCATTCTAATGCAGTTTTCTTTTTCTGGAGCCATCACTGGGGCTTTCCCTCATGTTAAAAACCTTCATGGATTTAAAGTGACAAGATGACTATGATCTGGGTGGCTTTTCAGTGTGGTTTCTTTCACTGAGAATGTTTTTAGTGCTTTTCCATGTTGTGCCATGTGTCATTTTTTTCACTGTGCTTACAAACATATAACAACATTTATTATTTGAGTCATTTGAAGTATGAACTTCTATAGCATTAACTGCACTCTCATTGTAAAAATTTCCCCACCATTCATCTCCAGAATCTTTCCCTTTTCCTGAAGTGACACTGTAACCATTAAATACTCATAACCCCCAATCCCTGGCCATCTTACTCTACTTGGAATTTGTCTTATATGGATATCTCATACTAGTGGAATCATAGAACATTTTTCCTTTTGTGTCAGGCTTGTTTCACTTCACCTAATGACTTGAAGTTTCATCTACATTATAGCATGTAAGAGTTGTCTTGTTTTTAAAGGTTGAATCAGATCCCACTGTGTATATACTACATCGTGCTTATCCAGTCATCTGTTGAACACTTGTGCTGCTGCCACCTTTTGGTTACTATGAATAATGCTGCTATGAATATGGGGTTTGAATATCTGTTTCAGTATTTGGTTTTAAATATCTTGAGTGTATAACCTGGACCGGAATTGATGGATTCTATGTTAACTCTGTGTTTAAGTTTTTGTAAAGCCCCCTACTATTTTCTGAAGCTGTGGCATTATTTTACTATATTCCTTTATATGGCAGAGTAATGCATCTCATGGATGGAACTGCCCTATTTGCTCTTCCATTCACTTGTTGGTGGACATTTTCATTGTTTTTAACTTGGATTATCAAGAACACTGCTGCTGTAAATATTGGTGTACAAGTATATATTTGAGCACCTCTTTTAAATTCTTTGGATGTATATCTAGGAGTGGAGTTACCAAAACATATGATATTTCAGTTCAGTCACTCACTCATGTCCGGCTCTTTGTGACCCCGTGGACTGCAGCCCACCAGGCTCCCCTATCCATCACCAACTCCCAGAGCTTGCTCAAACTCATGTCTATCGAGTTGGTGATGCCATCAACCATCTCATCCTCTGTTATCCCCTTCTGCTCCTGCCTTCAATCTTTCCCAGCATCAGGGTCTTTTCCAATGAGTCAGTTCTTCACATTAGGTGGCCAAAGTATTGCAGTTTCAGCTTCAGCATCAGTCCTTCCAATGAATAGTCAGGGTTGATTTCCCTTAGGATTGACTTGTTGGATCTCCTTGCAGTCCAAGTGATGCTCAAGAGTCTTCTCCAACACCACAGTTCCAAAGCATCACTTCTTCGGTGCTCAGTTTTCTTTGTAGTCCAGCTGTAACGTCTATACATGACTATTGGAACAACCATAGCTTTGAGTACATGGACCTTTGTTGGTAATGTCTCTGCTTTTTAATATGCTGTCTAGGTTGGTCATAACTTTTATTCCAAGGAGCAGGTGTCTTTTAATTTCATGGCTGCAGTCACCATCTTCAGTGATTTTTGAGCCCCCCCCCCAATAAATTCTGTCACCATTTCCATTGTTTTCCTATCTATTTGCCATGAAGTGATGGGGCCAGATGCCATGATCTTAGTTTTCTGAATACTGATTTTTAAGCCAACTTTTTCACTCTCCTCTTTCACTTTCATCAAGAGACTCTTTAGTTCTTCTTTGCTTTCTGCCATAAGAGTGGTGTCCTCTGTGTATCTGAAATTATTGATATTTCTCCTGGCAATTTTGATTCCAGCTTGTGCCTCATCCAGACCCGGGATTTCACATGATATACTCTGCATATAAGTTAAATAAGCAGGGTGCT
Organism: Muntiacus reevesi; assembly: GCF_963930625.1. Classification (NCBI taxonomy): domain Eukaryota; kingdom Metazoa; phylum Chordata; class Mammalia; order Artiodactyla; family Cervidae; genus Muntiacus; species Muntiacus reevesi. The sequence goes on along the minus strand of NC_089256.1, from coordinate 15,712 downwards.
GTACTCCTTTCCTGATTTGGAACCAGTCCATTGTTCCATGTCTAGTTCTAATTGTTGCTTCTTCACCTGCATACAGATTTCTCAGGAGGCAGGTAAGGCAGTCTGGTATTCCCATACCTTTCAGAATTTTCCACATTTTGTGGTGATCTGCAGAGTCAAAGGCTTTGGCATTGTTAACAAAGCAGAAGTAAATATTTCTCTGGATGTTTTTCTCTCTTGCTCTTTCAGTGATGCAACGGGTGTTGGCAATTTGATCTCTGGTCCCTCTGTCTTTTCTAAATCCAGCTTGAACATCTAGAAATTCATGGTTCACTTACTGTTGAAGCCTGGCTTGGAGAAATTTGATCATTACTTTGTTAACATGTGAGATGAGTGCAACTGTGTGGCAGTTGGAACATTCTTTGGCTTTGCCTTTCTTTGGGATTGGAATGAAAACTGACCTTTTCCAGTCCTGTGGCCACTACTGAGTGATATAATTACATTTTTATGTTTTCGAGAAAATGCTTGTTTTGGACACATTGATTGCACCATTTTACCTCTCCACAAGTAAAGTTTTGAGTTTCAATTTCGTACATTTTCGCCAACATTTGTTATTTGTCTTTATTGTTGATTTTCCTCACGTCCATCCTGAGTGCCTTATTAAGGAGGAAGTCATAATGCAGGACCCACATTTGAGGAGAGGAGAGTTAGCTTCATATACTTGATGGACAGCTGAGTCTGTATCAATTATTTAGAATCTTTCTGTGTGAGATTTTTATTCAACATTACTCATAAAACCTAATTTTTACTTTTTACCAGTTTGGACACCTGAAAATTATTTTAAACTTTTGGGAGCTTCCCTGGTGGCTCAGCCTGTAAAAGCATATGCTTGCAATGCAGGATACCTGGGTTCAATCCCTGGGTGGGGAAGATCCCCTGGAGAAGGAAATGGCAACCCACTCCAGTACTCTTGCCTGGAAAATTTCATGAATGGAGGCGCCTCATAGCTTACAGTCCATGGGGTTGCAAAGAGTCAGACACGACTGAGCAACTTCACTTTCACTTTCTTTTGGCTATAATCCAGCCAATTAGACTGCTTAGTTCATTCTAGCTTTGGCTATTGAGAGCTTTTTCCATACTCTCCTGCTTTTATTTTACATAATTCAGCTTTTATGGGGCTTTTTGGTCCTTCTTTCTCACATTTTAAGATTATGCTGCTTTACATATTTATTGTCTCAGTCCTAGTATCAGACACATATTTAAAGAGTCCTTGTCCCTTTTTGTTAGAGCATATTAATAAAAACTTGTATGTGGGAACTTAATAATCTCAGCAGACAATGCATGGAAATACACATGCATGTATCCAGACTATGCATACAGACGTTTATGAAGATTTTCACATGGAGTTATATGTTTCTGCATTAGGCTAAAGATAGTTTATAATGATGTCTCCAACCTGATCTCTTATGACACAGTTATTATAACCTTCTCCTTTTGTCTGCCTGTAACTTCCCACTCCAATGGTAAGAAACCTGGCTTCCACTACTCATCACTTACCAAATTCAGGGCTTGCTCCTTCAATAACTGATATGGTAGTTTCAGTCCTGTTAGCTACAAACCCCCGTGGAAAGAACTTACAGAGCCCATTGTTTATGTATGGTACATTTGCCTTTGGCCTGCAGATTCCATTCATTTACACAGTGAACTTAGGTCAGATAATTTTTTTTTTTATTTTTATTTTTTATTTTTTTTTTAATATTATTTTATTAGTTGGAGGCCAATCACTTTACAACATTTCAGTGGGTTTTGTCATACATTGACATGAATCAGCCATATAGTTACACGTATTCCCCATCCCCATTCAACCACTTGTAAAAGAATGAAACTAGAACACTTTCTAACACCATACACAAAAATAAACTCAAAATGGATTAAAGATCTAAATGTAAGACCAGAAACTATAAAACTCCTAGAGGAGAACATAGGCAAAACACTCTCCGACATAAATCACAGCAAGATCTTCTATGACCCACCTCCCAGAATATTGGAAATAAAAGCAAAAATAAACAAATGGGACCTAATGAAAATTAAAAGCTTTTGCACAACAAAGGAAACTATAAGTAAGGTGAAAAGACAGCCCTCAGATTGGGAGAAAATAATAACAAATGAGGAAACAGACAAAGGATTAATCTCAAAAATATACAAGCAACTCCTGAAGCTCAATTCCAGAAAAATAAACGACCCAATCAAAAAATGGGCCAAAGAACTAAACAGACATTTCTCCAAAGAAGACATACAGATGGCTAACAAACACATGAAAAGATGCTCAACATCACTCATCATCAGAGAAATGCAAATCAAAACCACAATACGTCAGATAATTTTGTCCTAAGAGTGAGAGTGGCCTTTTAAAATTTTTCTTCTTCCTTTTAAATCTTTTGGCTGTGCCGCGTCATGTGGGGTTTTAGGTCCCTGACCAGGAATTCAACCCATATTTCCTGCACTGGCAACGTGGAGTCTTAACCACTGGGCCCCTAGGGAAGTCTGAAGCTTTTCATTTATTTCTCAATCTGTTATATTCTTTGTTAAATTCTGCATTCCAGTCTTTAGCACTCCATACCATAAATAAATAAATGTGAATAGGTAATAAATTACTTGTGTTCTGAAAACAGAAATCTATGTGCTTAGACAAATGCATAGTGGCACGTATTCCTCACTAAAGTACCATGTGAAATATTTCAACCATATATTCCATAAACTCTTTATCATGTCTGTTTTACCTTTGCTAGAATGTCTTATACGATCATACAGTGTGTAGCACTTGAGGCTGGATTCCCTCACTCAGTAATGTAAGTGTTAGATTCATGCTTTCCTTTATTTTTATTTTAAATTGGTCTGTGGTTCATTCCTCTATATCTCTGAATGCTATTTTATTGCATTAGATGAGAGGAAAGATAATTTTCCCCCTAGCCTCAATGTTCTTCACTGAGATGTTCATAATGAAAGGAAGATGGATTGGAGAAAAACAATCAGAAGTTTAATATATGACATGCATACCTCCTATATAATTGAAAGATACCTGGGAAAACTGTCACTTTCTGAAATGGTCCAAGACTTTACCTTAAATGCTATCATCAGCTAAGAATGAAAGAAGGAGGTTAAGGAATGGAAGAAGCTATTTAAGGGAGATTATTAGGTGAAGCACAGTAAACAAAGACATGGTGGTATGCAGATTAACTTCCAGGTCCATTCCATAGACCTTCTTGATATTTAGTCAAGTCATTTAGTGATATCAAGTCAGTCTTGATACTTAGTCCATTCTTGATATTTAGCCATCCTCTATTTCCTGGTCCAGACAGGGACACGTCCTTAAAGATGGAGATATCCTTAACAAATGTAAATCGACTTCATAAAATGGAATTTCGACTTGGTTTTCAAAGATCCTCCTGGGGCGGCTGTTTGTTTTTTTCTTTTGTTTTGTTTTGTTTTTTTTAATTAATCAGTCCAAAATAACCCTTTTGTCAAATGTGCATATTTTGGGTGTGCTTTTTGTGCTCCCCTTGAAATGTGCATTCAGGGGAGGAGTGTCACCCTGGAGACTGTTGATATGTGACCCCATGGACAGGGACTGGGTTGGTCACCCTGAAGAATGTGGATATGTGACCCCAGGGGAATGGTCAGAAGGAATTCACCCTGGAGACTGTGGAATTGTGAGCCCAGTTGCAAGGCTTGGGAAGGGGTCACCGTGGAGACTGTGGATGTGTGACTCCAGATACAGTGTCTGGGAGGGATCACCCAGGGGACTGTAGATATGTGATCCTAGATATAGGGTTTGGGAGAATGTCACCCTGCAGACTGTGGACATGTGACCCCAGGTGCATGGTCCAGTGTGTTGTGATCACCCTGGAGATTGTGGAAGCGTGACCACAGGTACTGGGTCTGGGAAGTGGCGTCATCCTGGAGATGTGCACATGTGATTACAGACACAGGATATTTCAGGTGGAGTCACCTTGGAAACTGGAGGAGTGACCCCAGGTGCAGGGTCTGGGGTGAGGTTCAGTGACGTCAGGACTCTTGTCTTGTTGGGAGAGACACATCAGGATTCTCCTCGAGATGTTGCAATGCAATACGGACGCCTCTCAAGGTGAGGGGGGAGACCAAGTTTGCCTTTGCAGTTGCCAGAGCAATACTGTGACTCCTGTCAGTTTTCAAGAGGAGACAGGTTTCATCTCCTTTTGAAGCATTGAACTCCACGTGCCTCTCGTGTTGTCAAAGGGATGTGAGGCCTCCTGTCAAAATGAGGCGGGGAACTAGGGCATTCTCTAGGGTCTCCACAGGGGATTCAGACGTCCCTTCCTCTTATGAGATGAAAGACGAACCTGCATTCAAGTCACTGCAGGGAAATCCGGCCTTATTTTAAACCAGGGCATCTTGGTGTCCATTCCACGTGAGGCAGCAAACTCAGGGTCCCTCTCACATATCTATAGCTGAGAGAAGCCTCCTCTTTAGGTGTTGTTTAAACCTGGCATTCCTCTTGAGTCAAAGCCAGGAAATCAGGTCTCATCTCGAGATGATTTGAGGTACACGGAGCTGTTTTCTAGTTGCTGTGCTGAACAGGGTGTTCCTCTATACTTAGGACAGTGTTTTCAGGGAATCTCTGGAGTTGCCTAAAGGAAGTCAAGCCACATGTCGTGTTTGATGGGGAACGCCAGATGGCTCTGGAGCCAATGAAGGGGAATCTGGCCTCATCTTGAGTTGATTTGGAGTACACGGAGTGCTTTCATGTTGCTGCGGGGACCTCAGGGTCCCTCTAGACTTGTATCAGTGTTCTTGGGGACTCTCTAGAGTTCCATCAAGGACGTCAAGGCTCCTTTCATGTTTGATGGGGAACACGGACTTGCTCTGCACTCAATGCAGGGGAATCTGATCTCATCTCTCATCGAGTGGGAAGTCTCATGGTTTTTCTCGAGTTGCGGAGGGAACCTGGGGTATATTCTCGAGTGACGACAGGGATGGACTCTTAAAACTCCTGTTTGTTCAATGATGTCAGGACGCCTGTCTAGTTGTGAGGGTTACCTCGGGATTCTCCTCGAAACTTGGTTGGACAATAGGGATGCCTCTCGAGATGAGTAGGGAAACCCACTGTCACTTTCAAGTTGTTACAGGAATACTGGGATTCCTGTCAATTTTCAAGAGGAGTCAGTCATCGTCTACTTTTGAAGCATTGAACTCCGTGTTCCTCTCGAGTTGTCAAAGGGATGTGAGACCTCCTGTGGAAATGAGGTGGGGAACTAGGGCTTTCTCTAGGGTCTCCACAGGGGATTCAGACATCCCTTCATCTTGTTTGATGAAAGACGAGCCTGCATTCAAGTCACTCCAGGGAATTCCGGCCTTATTATGAGTCAGGGCATCTCGGTGTTCATTCCACTTGAGGCAGCAAACTCAGGGTCCCTCTCACATACATATACCTGACAGAAGTCTCCTCGTCAGGTGCTTGTGTAAAGTTGACATCCCTCTTGAGTCAAAGCCAGGGAATCAGCTCTCATCTCGAGATGATTTGGGGTACACAGAGCTTTTCTCGAGTTTCTGTGCTGAACTTGGTGTTCCTCTAGTCTTGAGACGGTAGTCTCGGGTAATCTCTGGAGTAGCCTAACGGAAATCAAGCCACTTTGTGTGTCTGATGGGGAACGAGTGATGTCTCTGGAGACAATGCAGGGGAATCGGGTCTCATCTCGAGTTGATTTGAAGTACACGGTGCACTTTCATGTTGCTGCAGGGGACCTCAGGGTCTCTCTAGACTTGTGACAGTGTTCCTGGGGACTCTCTGGAGTTCCATCAAGGAAGTCAAGGCTCCTTTCGTGTTTGATGGGGAACACGGACTTGCTCTGAATGCAGTCCAGGGGAATCGGGCCTCATCTTGAGTTGATTTGGAGTACACGGAGCCCTTTCATGTTGCTGCGGGGACCTCAGGGTCCCTGTAGACTTCTGACAGTGTTCTTGGGGTCTCTCTGGAGGTCCTTCAAAGAAGTCAAGTCTCCTTTCCTTTTGATTGGGAACACGGACTTAACCTGCATACATTGCATGGGAACTGGGCCTCATCTCGCGGTGAGGAGAAAGTCTCATTGTTTTTCTGGAGTTGTGGAGGGAACCTGGTTATGTTCTAGAGTTACGGCGGGGATGGCCCTTCAAAACTCATGTTTGTTCAGCGATGTGTGAACTCCTGTCTAGTTGCGAGGGACACCTTGAGATTCTCCTCAAGGCTTGGCAGGACAATAGTGACGCCTCTCGAGGTGACGGGGGAGACCCAGTGTCCTTTCAAGTTGCAACAGACATACTGGGATTCCTGTCAATTTTCAAGAGGACTCAGTCATCGTCTCCTTATGAAGCATTGAATTCCGCATTCGACTCGTGTTGTCAAAGGGATGTAAGGTCACCTGTCGAGATGAGGTGGGGAAATAGGGCTTTGTCTAGGGTCTCCACAGGGGATTCAGACATCACTTCATCTTTTGAGATGAAAGACAAGCCTGCATTCAAGTCACTGCAGGGAAATCCAGCCTTATGTCGAGTCAGGGAATCTCGGTGTCCATTCCACTTGTGGCAGCAAATTCAGGGTCCCTCTCACATACCTATAGTTGAGAAAAGCATCCGCTTGAGCTGCTTGTGGAAAGTTGGCATTCCTCTTGAGTCGAAGCCAGGGAATCAGCTCTCATCTCGAAATGTTTTGGGGTACACGGAGCTTTTCTCGAGTTGCTGTGCTGAACTTGGTGTTCCTCTAGACTGGTGGCGGTATTCTCATAGAGTCTCTGGAGTTGCCTAAAAGAAGTCAAGCGACTTGTGCTCTTTGATGAGGAATGCAGGATTGTTCTGGAGCCAATGCAGGGAAATCAGGCTTCATCTCGAGTTGATTTGTGGTACACGGGGCTCTGTCGTGTTGCTGCATTGATCTCAGGGTCCCTCTAGACTTCTGACAGAGTTCTTGGTGCTATGGAGAGTTTCATCTAGGAAGTCAAGGCTCCTTTCGTGTTTGATGGGGAACACGAACTTGCTCTGCATGCAATGCAGGGGAATCGGGCCTCATCTCACGGTGAGGGGAAAGTCTCATTGTTTTTCTGGAGCTGTGGTGTGGAACCTGGGTTATATTCTCGAGTTACGGCAGAGTTGGCCCTTCAAAACTCGTGTTTGTTTAGCGACGTCAGGACTCCTGTCTAGTTCCGAGGGACACCTTGGGATTCTTCTCGAGGCTTGGCAGGACAATTGGGATGCCTCTCGAAGTGAGGCGGGACACCAGGTTTCCCTTTGCAGTTGCCAGAGCCATACTGTGACTCCTGTCAGTTTTCAAGAGGAGTCAGGCTTCGTCTCCTTTTGAAGCATTGAACTCCGCTTGCCTCTCATGTTGTCAAAGGGATGTGAGGCCTCCTGTCGAGATGAGGCTGGGAACTAGCGTATTCTCTAGGGTCTCCACAGGGGATTCAAACATCCCTTCATCTGTGAGATGAAAGACAATCCTGCATTCAAATCACTGCAGGGACATCCGGCCTTATTTCAAGTCAGGGCATCTCGGTGTCCATTCCACTTGAGGCAGCAAACTCAGGGTCCCACTCACGTACCTATAGCTGAGAGAAGCCTCCTCTTTAGGTGTTGTTTAAAGCTGGCATTCCTCTTGAGTCAAAGCCAGGGAATCAAGTCTCATCTCGAGATGATTTGAGGTACACGGAGCTGTTTTCTAGTTGCTGTGCTGAACGTGGTGTTCCTCTATACTCAGGACGTTGTTCTCGGGGAATCTCTGGAGTTGCTTAAAGGAAGTCAAGTCACTTGTCATGTTTGATGGGGAACGCTGGATGGCTCTGGAGCCAATGAAGGGGAATCTGGACTCATCTCGAGTTGATTTGGGGTACACCGAACTATTTCATGTTGCTGCGGTGACCTCAGGGTTCCTCTAGACATTTATCAGTGTTCTTGGGGACTCTCTGGAGTCCCATCAAGGAAGTCAAGGCTCCTTTCATGTTTGATGGGGAACACGGAATTGCTCTTCACTCAGTGCAGGGGAATCTGATCTCATCTCTCATCGAGCGGGAAGTCTCATGGATTTTCTCGAGTTGTGGAGGGAACCTGGGTTATATTCTCAAGTGACGATGGGGATGGCCCGTCAAAACTCGTGTTTTTTCAGCTACGTCAGGACTCCTGTCTAGTTGCGATGGACAACTCGGGATTGTCCTCGAGTCTTGGCAGGGCAATAGGGTTGCCTCTCGAGGTGAGGCGGGAGACCCAGTGTCCTTTCAAGTTGCCACACGGATACTGGGACTTCTGTCAATTTTCAAGAGGACTAAATCATTGTCTACTTTTGAAGCACTGAACTCCGTGTTCTACTCGTGTTGTCAAAGGGATGTGAGGCCTCCTGTCGAGATGAGGCGGGGAACTAGGGCTTTCTCTAGGGTCTTCATAGGGGATTCAGATATCCCTTCATCTTTTGAGATGAAGGATGAGCCGGCATTCAAGTCACTGCAGGGAATTCCGGCCTTATTTCGAGTCAGGGCATCTCGGTGTCCATTCCACTTGAAGCAGCAAACTCAGGGTGCCTCTCACATACCAAGAGCTGAGAAAAGCCTCCACTTGAGCTGCTTGTGGAAAGTTGGCATTGCTCTTGTTTCAAAGCCAGGGAATCTGCTCTCATCTCGAAATGATTTGGGCTACATGGAGCTTTTCTCGAGTTGCTGTGCTGAACTTGGTGTTGCTCTAGACTTGGGATGGTGTTCTCGGGGAATCTTGGAGTTGCCCAAAAGAAGTCAAGCCACTTGTGCTCTTTGATGAGGAATGCAGGATTGCTCTGGAGCCAGTGCAGGGGAATCGGGCCTCATCTCGAGTTGATTTGTGGTACACGGTGCTCTTTCCTATTGTTGCACTGACCTCAGGGTCCCTCTAGACTTCTGACACAGTTCTTGGGGACTATGTGGAGTTTCATCTAGGAAGTCAAGGCTCCTTTCGTTTTTGATGGGGAACATGGACTTGCTCTGCATGCAATGCAGGGGAATCGGGCCTCATCTCATGGCAAGGGGGAATTCTCACGGTTTTCTTGAGCTGTGGCGGGAACCTGAGTTATGTTCTCAAGTTATGGTTGGGATGGCCCTTCAAACTCGTGTTGATTCAGTGACATTAGGACTCCTGTCTAGCTGCAAGGGACAACTCGGGATTCTATTCGAGGCTTGGTAGGGCAATAAGGATGCCTCTCGAGGTGAGGGGGGAGACCCAGGGTCCATTCCAGTTGCCACAGTAATTTGGGGATTCCTATCAATTTTCAAGAGGAGGCAGCCATGCTCTCCTTTTGAAGCATTTAAATCCATGTGCCTCTGGAGGTTTCTAAAGACTGTGAGTCCTCCTGTCGAGATGAGCCGGGGAACTAGGGTTTTCTCTAGGGTCTCCACAGGGGATTCAGGCATCACTTCATCATGTGTGATGAAAGACGAGCCTGCATTAAAGTCACTGCAGGGAAATCCAACCTTATTTCGAGTCATGGCATCTGGGTAACCATTCCACTTGATGCAGCAAACTCAGGGTCCCTGTCACATACCTAGAGCTGAAAGAAGCCTCCTCTTGAGGGGCTTGTGGAAAGTTGGCATTCCTCTTGAGTCGAAGCCAGGGAATCAGCTCTCATCTCGAGATGATTTGGGGTACACGGAACTTTTCTCGAGTTGCTGTGCTGAACTTGGTATTCCTCTTGTCTTGAGATGGTATTCTCAGGTAATCTCTGGAGTTGCCTAAAGGAAGTCAAGCCACTTGTTGTGTTTGATGGGGAATGAGTGATGGCTCTGGAGCTAATGCAGGGGAATCGGGCCTCATCTCGAGTTGATTTGAAGCACACAGTGCACTTTCATGTTGCTGTGGGGTTCTCAGGGTCCCTCTAGACTTTTCAAAGTGTTCCTGGGGACTCTCTGGATTTCCATCAAGGAAGTCAAGGCTCCTTTCGTGTTTTATGGGGAACACAGACTTGCTTTGCATGCAGTGCATGGGAAGCGGGCCTCATCTCGAGTTGATTTCAAGTACACAGTGCATTTTCATGTTGCTGCGGGGACCTCAGGGACCCTCGAAACTTGTGACAGTGTTCCTGGGGACTCTCTGGATTTCCATCAGGGAAGTCAAAGCTCCTTTCGTGTTTGATGGGGAACACAGACTTGCTCTGAACGCAGTGCAGGGGAATCGGGCCTCATCTCGAGTTGTTTTGGAGTACACAGAGCCTTTACATGTTGCTCTGTGTTCCTCTCGAGTTGTCAAAGGGATGTGAGGCCTCCTTTTAAGATGAGGCTGGGAACTAGGGTATTCTCTAGGGTCTCCACAGGGGATTCAGACATCCCTTCATCTTGTGAGATGAGAGATGAGGCTGCATTCAAGCCACTGCAGGGACACCTGGCCTTATTTTGAGTCAGGGCTTCTCAGTGTCCATGCCACTTGAGGCAGCAAACTCAGGGTCCCTCTCACATACCTATAGCTGAGAGAAGCCTCCTCTTTAGGTGTTGTTTAAAGCTGGCATTCCTCTTGAGTCAAAGCCAGGGAATCAGGGCTCATCTCGAGATGATTTGAGGTACACAGAGATGTTTTCTAGTTGCTGTGCTGAACGTGGTGTTCCTCTATACTTAGGACGGTGTTCTCGGGTAAACTCTGGAGTTGCCTAAAGGAAGACAAGCCACTTGTCGTGTTTGATGGGGAATGCTGGATGGCTCTGGAGACCATGCAGGGGAATCAGGCCTCACCTCGTGTTGATTTGAAGTACACGGAGCGCTTTTGTGTTGCTGTGGGGAACTCAGTGTCCCTCTATACCAGTGACAGTGTTCCTGGGGACTCTTTGGAGTTCCATCAAGGAAGTCAAGGCTCCTTTCGTGTTCATGGGGAACAGGGAATTGCTCTGCCTGCAGTGCAGGGGATTCAGGCCTCATCTCACGGCCAGGTGAAAGCCTCATGGTTTTTCTCGAGTTGCGGCAAGAACCTGGGTTATGTTTTCTAGTTACGACGAGGATGGACCTTCAAAACTTGTGTTGGATCAGCAACGTCAAGATTCCTCTCTAGTTGCGAGGGACACCTCGGAATTCTCCTCGAGGCTTGCATGGGCAATAGGGATGCCTCTCGAAGTGAGGCGAGAGACCCAGGGTTCCTGTCCAGTTGCCACAGGGATATCGTGATTCCTATCAATTTTGAAAAGGAGTCAGGCTTCGTCTCCTTTTGAAGCATTGAACTTCGAATGCCTCTCGAGTTTTCAAAGGGAAGTCAGGCCTCATGTCGAGATAAGGCAGGGAACTAGTGCTTTCTCTAGGGTCTCCACAAGGGATTCAGACATCCCTTCTTTATGTGAGATGAAAGATGAGCCTGCATTCAAGTCAATGCAGGGAAATCCGGCCTTATTTTGAATCAGGGCATCTCGATGTCCATTCCACTTGAAGCAGCAAAATCAGGTTCCCTTTCACATACATATAGCTGAGAGAAGCCTCCTCTTGAGTTGCTTGTGGAACGTTGGCATTCCTCTTGAGTCCAATCCAGGGAATCAGCTCTCATCTTGAGATGATTTGTGGTACACGGAGCTTTTGTCGAGTTGCTGTGCTGAACTTGGTGTTCCTCTAGATATGGGACGGTGCTCTCGGTTAATCTCTGGGGTTGCTAAAAGAAGTCAAGCTACTTGATCTGTTTGATGGGGAATGCACGATGGCTCTGGAGCCAATGGAGGGGAATCCGGCCTCATGTCAAGTTGATTTGTAGTACACGAAGCTCTTATGTGTTGCTGTGGTGGCCTCAGCACCTCTAGACTTGTGAGGTGCTGAAGTCCCCAGTCTTCTTGGGGAGTATGTGGAATTTCATCTAGGAAGTCAAGGCTCCTTTAGTGTTTGATGGGGAACTCAGATGTGGTCTGCATGCAATGCAGGGGAATCACACCTCATCTCGAGTCGATTTGGGGTACACGATGCTCTTTTGTGTTGCTGCGGGGACCTCAGGGTCCCGCTAGACTTGTGATAGTGTTCTTGGGGACTTTCTGGAGGTCCATCAAGGAAGTCAAGGCTCCTTTTGTGTTTAATGAGGAACACAGACTTGCTCTGCACGCAGCATTGCAATCGGGCTTCATCTCGCAGCGATGGGGAAGTCTCATGGTTTTTCTTGAGTTTCAGCGGGAATCTGGGGTATGTTCTCGTATTACGGCGGGGATGGCCCTTCAAAACTCATGTTGGTTCAGCGACTTCAGGACTCATGTCTAATTGCCAGGGATACCTCGGGATTCTCCTTGAGGCTTGGCAGGGCAATAGGGACGCCTCTCGAGGTGAGACAGGAGACCCAGACTTCCTTCGCAGTTGCCAGAGGGATATTGGGATCCCTATCAATTTTCAAGGTGAGTCAGGCGTCGTCTCCTTTTGACGCCTTGAACTCTGCACTCCTCTCGAGTTGTCAAAGGGATGTGTGGCCTCCTGTCGAGATGAGTCGGGGAACAAGGGCTTTCTTTAGGGTCTCCACGGGGGATTCAGATATCCCTTCATCTTGTGAGATGAAAGACGAGCCTGCATTCACGTCACTGCAGGGAAATCCGGCCTTTTTTCGAGTCTGGGAATCTCATTGTACATTCCACTTGAGGCAGCAAGCTCAGGGTCCCACTATGATACTTATAGCTGAGAGAAGCCTCCTCTTGAGGTGCTTGTGGAAAGTTGGAATTCCCTTTGAATCGAGTTCAGTGAATCAGCTCTCATCTCGAGATGATTTGGGGTACATGGAGCTTTTCTCGAGTTGCTCTGCAGAACTTGGTGTTCCTCTGGACTTGGAATGATGTTCTCATGGAATCTCTGGAGTTGCGTAAAGGAGGTCAAGCCACATGTTGTATTTGATGGGGAACGTGTGATGGCTCTGGACCCAATTCAGGTGAATTGGGCCTCATCTCGAGTTGATTTGGGGTACACGAGCTCTTTCATGTTGCTGCGGAGTCTGCAGGGTCCCTCTAGCTTTGTAACAGTGTTCTTGGGGACTCTCTGGAGTTCCATCAAGGAAGTCAAAACTCTTTTCAAGTATGATGGGGAACACACACATGCTCTGCATGCAATGCAGGGGAATCAGACCTCATCTCACGGCGAGGGGGATGTCTCATGGTTTTTCTCGAGTTGCGGTGGGAACCTGGGGTATGTTCTTGAGTTGCGGTGGGGATGGACCTTCAAAACTTGTGTTGGGTCAGCGACATCAGGACACCTGTCTAGTTGCGAGGGACACCTCGGGATTCTCCTCGGGGCTTGGGAGGGCAATAGGGAAGTCTCTCGAGGTAAAGTGGAGACCCAGGGTCCCTTTCCAGTTGCCACAGAGATATTGAGATTCCTATCAATTTTCAAGAGGAGGCAGGCATCATCTACTTTTGAGGCATTGAACTCCACGTGCCTCTCAAAGTTTCAAAGGGATGTGAGGCCTCCTGTCGAGATGAGGCAGGGAACTTGGGCTTTCTCTAGGGTATCCACAGGGGATTTAGACATCCCTTCTTCTTGTGAGATGATAGACGAGACTGCATTCAAGTCACTGCAGGGAAATCCGGCCTTATTTCGAGTAAGGGCATTTCGGTGCCCATTCCACATGAGGCAGCAAACTCAGGATCCCTCTCACATACCTATAGCTCAGAGTAGCCTCCTCTTGAGGTGCTTGTGGAAAGTTTCCATTCCTCCTGTGTCATAACTCTCATCTCGAAATGTTTTGGGGTACACGGAGCTTTTGTCGAGTTGCTGTGCTGAACTTGGTGTTCCTCTAGATATGGGACGGTGCTCTCGGTGAATCTCTGGGGTTGCCTAAAGGAAGTCAGGCTATTTGCCCTGTTTAATGGGGAATGAGGGATGTCTCTGGAGTCAATGCAGGGGAATCTGGTCTCATCTAGAGTTGATTTGAGTTAAACGAGTTCTTTCGTGCTGCTGCTGTCACTTCAGGGTCCCTGCAGAACTGTGACAGTGTTCTTGGGGACTATGTGGAGTTTCATCTAGGAAGTCAAGGCTCTTTTCGTGTTTGATGGGGAACATGGACTTGCTCTGCATGCAGTGCAGGGGAATCAGGCCTCATCTCGAGTTGATTTGGAGTACATGGAGCGCTTTCATGTTGTTTCGGGGACCTCAGGGTCCCTCTAGACTTGTGAAAGTGTTCCTGGGGACTCTCTGGAGTGCCATCAAGGAAGTCAAGGCTCCTTTCCTGTTTGATGGGGAACACGGACTTGCTCTGCATGCAGTGCAGGGGAATCGGGCCTCATCTCGTGGCGAGGGGAAAGTGTCATTGTTTTTCTCGAGTTGCGGTGGGAACCTGGATTATGTTCTCGTGTTATGACGAGGATGGCCCTTCAAAACTCGGGTTGGATCAGTGATGTCAGGACTCCTGTCTAGTTGCGAGGGATACCTCGGGATTCTCCTCGGGGCTTGGGAGGGCAATAGGGACGCCTCTCAAGGTGAGAGGGGAAACCCAGGTTCCATTTGCAGTGGCCACAGGAATTTTGGGATTCCTATCATTTTTCAAGAAGAGTCAGCCATCGTCTCCTTTTGAAGCATTTAACTCCGTGTGCCTCTCGAGTTTTCACAGGGATGTGAGGTCTCATGTTGGGATGAGGCCAGGAACTAGGGCTTTCTCTAGGGTCACCACAGGGGATTCAGACATCCCTTCATCTCGTGAGATGAAAGACGAGCCTGCATTCAAGTCACTGCAGGGAAATCCAGCCTTATTTCGAGTCAGGACATCTCGGTGTCCATTTCACTTGAGGCCACAAACTCAGGGCCCATCTCACATACATATAACTGAGAGAAGCCTCCTCTTGAGGTACTTGTGGACAGTTGGCATTCCTCTTGAGTTGAATCCAGGGAAGCAGCTCTCAACTCGAGATGATTTGGGGGTACAGGGAGGTTTTCTCGAGTTGCAGTGCTGAACTTTGTGTTCCTTTAGATATTGGACGGTACTCTTGGTGAATCTCTGGAGTTGCCTAAAGGAAGTCAAGCCACTTGTCATGTTTGATGGGGAATGCGAGATGGCTCTGGAGCCAATGCAGGGCAATCGCGCCTCATCTCGAGTTGATTTCATTTACACGAATTCTTTTGTTTTGCTGCGGTGACCTCAGGGTCCCTCTCGACCTCTGGCAGTGTTCTTGGGGACTATGTGGAGTTTCATCTAGGAAGTGAAGCCTCCTTTCATGTTTGATGGGGAACACGGATTTGCTCTGCACTCAGTGCAGGGGAATCGGGCCTCACCTCGCGGCCAGGGGGAAGTCTCATGGTTTATGTTGAGTTGCGGCTGGGACCTAGGGTATGTTCTTGGGTTACGGCGAGGATGGCCCTTCAAAACCCGTGTTGGTTGAGCGGCGACAGGACTCCTGTCTAGTTTTGAAGGACACCTCGGGATTCTCCTCGAGGCTTGGCAGGGCAATAGGGATGCCTCTCGAGGTGAGGTGTTGACCCAGCTTCCCTTTGCAGTTGCCACAGGGATATTGCTATTCCTATCAATTTTCAAGAGGTGTTAGGCATCGTCTCCTTTTGAAGCATTGAACTCCGTGTTCCTCTCGAGTTGTCAAAGGGATGTAAGGCCTCCTGTCAAGATGAGGTGGGGAACTAGGGCTTTCTTTAGGGTCTCCACAGGGGATTCAGACATCTCTTCATCTTGTGAGATGAAAGACGAGCCTGCATTCAAGTCACTGCAGGGAAATCCAGCCTTATTTCGAGTCAGGGCATCTCGGTGTCCATTCCACTTGAGGCAGCAAACTCAGGGTCCC